>NC_072792.1:161595675-166595675 GCF_028583425.1 Eublepharis macularius | reverse complement strand
CCATGAAATGCCCCCCCCAAGTGGGAGCAGGCTGAGCCTTGGTGGGGGGTGGGAGGAGGGGTGGGAGAAGGGCCCCAGAGGGTTGGGGGGCATTTTGCATGCAAAATGCCACCCCTGGCAACACAAGCCTCCCCCAGCTGTCAGTGGTAGAGATTAGAGCACCTACTTGGGGAGGCCATGAAATGCCCCCCCAAGTGGGAGCAGGCTGAGCCTTGGTGGGGGGTGGGAGGAGGGGTGGGAGAAGGGCCCGTGAGGGCTGGGGGGCATTTTGCATGCAAAATGCCACCCCTGGCAACACAAGCCTCCCCCAGCTGTCAGTGGTAGAGATGAGAGCAGAGCACCTACTTGGGGAGGCCATGAAATGCCCCCCCCCCAAGTGGGAGCAGGCTGAGCCTTGGTGGGGGGTGGGAGGAGGGGTGGGAGAAGGGCCCCAGAGGGTTGGGGGGCATTTTGCATGCAAAATGCCACCCCTGGCAACACAAGCCTCCCCCAGCTGTCAGTGGTAGAGATTAGAGCACCTACTTGGGGAGGCCATGAAATGCCCCCCCAAGTGGGAGCAGGCTGAGCCTTGGTGGGGGGTGGGAGGAGGGGTGGGAGAAGGGCCCGTGAGGGCTGGGGGGCATTTTGCATGCAAAATGCCACCCCTGGCAAAGGAAGCCTGCCTCTTCATTTTTTCCCCATAGGAAATAATGAAGAAAGATGAGCAGCAGCATGCTAACAATATGCTGCTCCTTCGCTTTCTTATGGGAGGATGGGGGGACCTGCTTTGGGGGGCCATAACATGGCCCCCCAAAGTCCAATCTGTCTGAAACTTGGGTGGTTGTTAGAGAAGGGTTAGAGGAAGGTCCCCACCAATTTTGGGCTTATTCGGTGGGAAAATGCCTCCTCCAGGCGTCCTGGAAGACGGAGGCATTTTCCCATAGAAAAAAGCCGAAAGAATGCCGAAATAATGCCGAAAGAATCCCGAAGTCGAAAGCCGAAAGAGATTCTTGTTTCGGCTTTCGGCTTTAACGATAGAGAATCTTCTTTCGGCTTTCTACTTTCGGCTATAGCCGAAAATTTTTGGCTTGCACACCCCTATTTACCTGCCTTTTCCTGGGACTCATCTTGGGTGAATGCTACAGTTAGGGTTGCCAGCTCCGGGATGGAAAATTCCTGGAGATTTTGAGGGTGAAAATAGGGGAGGGCAGGGTTTGGGGAGGAGAGAGACTCAGTAGGGATGCCCATGCTCCAAAGTAGCCATTTTCTTCTGGGGAACTGATCTCTGTAGTAATTTTGGAAAAATCTTCAGGCTCCGCTTGGAGGTTGGCGAACTTAGCTACAGTATACAGATGACCCCCTACTATATGCTGATTTAACAGAACATGCACGACAAGAAAACATTGTTTATGACAGAGAATAATCTTACAAAGTTTATCTACCATTACTGATTGAGAAACCTCTAATAAGTCTCTGGAAAACTTCAGGGTTTTCTGGAATGTAGTTTGAAATCTATTGCAATAAACAGCAGCCACCAATTATTATAATGGATACTTGAAGCCCTTTAAAAGTAGTTGTTAACCCAGTAAGATTTAAGATAAGTAAACAGGCTTTCCTCTGCATTGGCCTTCTGCTTCTAAACTGTTATTTCCTTTCCCCTTAAATTAGGGTTGTCAGTCCCCCTTACCTTAAAAGCAGGGGTCAGGGGTCAGGCAGGCCGGTGGGTGTCAGAATATAAACTCACTTGCACATGTGTAAAGGCTGTTGTGCCCTTTAACATAGGGTGAGTCAGCAGTTTTTTGACAGGCTCACACCTGATCAATTAAGCTGGTGTTGCAGCAAGGTTGCATCAGCCTTGTGCTGGTTGGCTGACTCCACTTCACCCTATAGGCTAGTGGACACTTAAAGGTCCAGCCAAAGGTTTGTACTGTGCTGATCTGCTCAGCTTGGTGCCTGGTGCAAACCTTTGTCGCTCTCTACAAACTCGGATATCTCTGGATACTGACCTAAGGACTGGACTCTGGTTTTTGCTCTCTCTGTCTGTATGTATGCTGAGCACCTTTTGCACCTGTAAATATATGGACTTGTACAATACACCATCTGCACTTTATCACAACGTCTTGGCCCCAGTGTTTTTGTTGTTGGGCAAAGCGGGTCACTTGGCAGCACTAATTACAGACGGTTATTCCGTCAGGGTTATGGGCCCAGCACGCTTCCGCTGCGCCAGTGTACCTGCCACCTGCAACTGAACCTGTTGGTTTGCTGGAGCGTCGTTTGGATCGTTGTGTGGCAGCTCAAGGGTTGGAACAGACGCTGACTGGTTACAAGCCGGTGCCTGGACCCGTTAAGGCAGCTGTGAGTGCGGTGAGTGCGTGGGAGTCCTGCAGAGTGCAAGATAACAACCATGGCACAAATGGCTCTCATGCCGGCTGAAAGGCTGGGAGCCGATAACTATTTTACGTGGGCAGTATGGATGGAACATTATCTAAAAAGGGAAGGGCTGTGGACTGCTGTAAGCGACCCTCCCGCTGCTCCCACCCCTGCAGATCAGACTAACATTGAAAAAGCCCTGGCCACCATCGTTTTGAGTGTGGATAAGACTCAGCTTGTCCATGTGATGGGTGCTGCTTCTGCCAAAGCTGCATGGGATGCTTTGAAAAGGCTACATGTGAGGCAAGGAGCAGGCTCACTCATTACTCTAACAAGAAGGCTTTACCGGTGCTATCTACAGCCGGGGGAGTCGATGTCTTTTCACTTGACTCGGATGGAGGGCTTTTTCCAACAGCTGGCTCAGAGAGGAAAAATCCTGCCTGGACAGGACAAAGTCTTCGCCCTGCTCAGCTCTCTGGATGCCAGGTTTGATAGCCTCATTACAGCCTTGGAGGCAAGAGACGTGGACAGTTTAACGATGGGCCTCGTCTCTGGGTTGCTGCTTGAGGAAGAATCAAGGCAGCAAGAAGCGAAAACTGCTACGACCTTCAAGAGCTCTGCAATCAACAAACAATGCGGAGGAGTGTCCCAGCACCTGCCGGAGAAAGCTTCCAGCGAGGAAACTGCACTGCGTGTCCGTCATTGCTTTGCCTGCGGTTCTACACAGCATCTAAAGAATGCCTGCCCATCCAGCCGGAGGAAGAAAAAGCAGCAGAAGTCAGCAGGAGTCGCAAGCAGTGGTGTGACCCAGCGTACTCAAACAGCACTGGTGTCTGCTGGACCCTCTGTGTCTGGTGGGAGTATCTGGCTAGTCGATTCCGGCGCGTCGCTATCTTTTTGTTGTGAGCGTGACTTGTTGATCACTGAAACGGAGCCCAGGCTCAGTCATGTCTCCCTTGCAGACGGCAAAGCTGCTTCAACGGTCTGTCAAGGGGAGATTTGTTTTCCTGCATTGAAGCACTCCCTGGAGGGGGTGCTTTGTGTCCCATCCCTGCAAAATAACTTACTCTCTGTGGCTGACCTTGACAAAGCAGGCTTTGCTGTTTGCTTTGCTAACGGAGAGTGTACAATTTCCAGGGACGGAGTGGAGCTGCTGTCTGGACCACGAACTAACAATGTTTACATGGTTAAGAACTCTCCTACCATTAGCCATGTGAGTAACCGCCCTTACCACGATGGGTGTATACACTTTCTCCATCGTAGGTTTGGGCATGCTTCTTTTGGGGCTTTGGAGAAAACATTGGGACTGCTAGGGGTAAAAGTGAAGCCTTGCAATGCTTTCCTAGACTGCAATATCTGCAAGGAAGTAAAAAGCAAGGCAGCCCCAGTAGCCAAACACAGCCAGAGGCAGTCAGCCAAGCCTCTTCAGCTGGTTCATATGGATGTGGCTGGCCCCTTTCCTCAAAGTGTGTCTAAGAACCAATATGTACTTGTAATAGTGGATGACTGTACAAGGTTTTGTTGGGTGTATCCCATGAAACATAAGTCTGAGGTTTTTAGTACACTTAAGTACTGGATGAGCAGAGTTCAGAGACAGCTGGACACTGCTGTGGTATCAATCCAGTCGGATAGGGGGGGTGAGTTCTGTTCAAACCAATTAAAAGCATGGTTGCAGAAGCAAGGGGTTGAACAGAGGCTTGCCAACACTATGTCTCCTCAGGAGAATGGTGTGGCTGAGAGGTGGATACAAACTCTCAAAACAAAAATGGAAGCCCTTTTGGCTGATAGCGGTCTGAAGAAACACTTCTGGGCTGAAGCCATAAAGGTTGCCAGCTATTTGGCCAACAGGACTTGGACTTCTTCCATACAGGACATTCCATACCATGCCCTGTATAAGAAGTACCCCAACATAAATCACCTCAGGGTCTTTGGGAGTAAAGCCTTTGTAAACGTCCCTTTGGGAAAGAGACGGACCCTGTCCAAGAAAGCCAGGGAGCTGGTTTTTCTTGGCTATCAGTCAGGTTCAAAAGCCTACAGGTTCCTGGGTGATAGAAATGAGGTGATTTTCAGCCGGTCCGCGGGGTTTAAGGAAAATTCTCGCTGGGAGAGGCTAGGTGATAGCAACCACTCACAATTGCTATTGCCGCTGGCCCCTCCACAGCAGGAGGAGAACGTCATCACTCCAAAAACTCCCAGCCCGAAGAAACGGCATGCTTCTGTGAAGCAAGAGGAGGGGGAGTCGGCTGTCAGCCGATCTCCCCCTCCTGCAGAAACAAACAGTTCCTCTCCCTCCTCCAGCCCTGCTCAAATGCAGGCTGTGCCGAGGAGGTCTCAGAGGGAAAACAAAGGTGTGCCGCCAGACCGGCTGGGCTATTCACAGGCCATAAATTATGTTTACACCTCTGAGCCAGAGGATTTTTGGCAGGTTCAACAACTGCCACAAAAAGAGCAAGAGGGCTGGAAGGCTGCCATGCAAGAAGAATACCAGTCCCTCATTACCCATAAGGTTGTGTCACCAATGTGGCTACCCAAGGGTGAAAAGGTAATTGGGTGCCGGTGGATTTTCAAAAAGAAACCACTGGAGGATGGTTCTGTCAAATACAAAGCAAGACTGGTCACTAGGGGATTCTCACAAGTAAATCAGATACACTATGACCAAGTCTTTTCCCCAACAGTAAAAACCGAGACTTTCAGAACTGCATTGGCTGTAGCAGGTTTCAAAGGGTGGAAAGCCTTCCACTTTGATGTAAAAACTGCCTACCTCAATGCAGATCTTGAAGAAAGTCTATACCTGGATCAAATTCCAGGTTTCCCCATGGGAGAAAAAGGTATGCATTTAAAACTGCACAAGGCTTTGTATGGGCTGAAACAGAGTGCCCGGCAATGGAACCAATGCCTGGATCAGGCACTAAAAGCTCTGGGTTTTAAGCAGAGCAACGCTGACTCATGTCTGTATACCTTACAAAGGGCAGGTAAATGGGTGCATTTACTGGTTTATGTAGATGACCTGTGTCTCATAACAGAGCATGAGCAGCACCTAACTTGGTTCCAGGGTAAGCTGCAAGAAAGGTTCCAACTAAAATACCTGGGCCCCTTAAGACACTACCTAGGGGTGGAAGTGACCAGGCACTCAAACGGAACCTATGTTTTGTCCCAAGAAGGAAAAATCCTGCAGCTCCTGGACAAATTTGGCATGGCAGAAGCCAAGCCAGTAAACACTCCCATAATCATAAATAACAGTGATGAAGAAGGTGAGCTTTTTCCTCACAAAACGCTATATCAATCATTGGTGGGATCTCTCCTATATCTGTCCTCCTGGGTTCGGCCTGACATCGCTTATGCTGTACACCGTCTTTGCCAGAGGAATGCCAGTCCCAGGCAATCTGACTGGGTGGCAGCCAAGCGAGTCTTGAGGTTTCTCAAGGGCACAAGCAACAGGAAACTAACTCTGGCAGCCAGCCATACAAACCTGTTTGCTTTTTCAGACTCCAGTTGGGGAGACAGGGAACAAAGAAAATCCACCACTGGTATAGCTATTTATTTGGGTGGTGCCCTGGTTCAGTGGAAAGCAGTAAAACAAACGTTTGTATCCCTAAGTTCTGCAGAAGCAGAATTTGGTGCTTTAAGTTCCTGTGTCACAGAATTGGAGTGGTTTACCTCGCTATGCCATGATTTTGGTATAGCCCAAAACAAGGTAATTGTACACTGTGACAACATGGCTGCTATTCAGTTACCTAAGGAGCAGAACTTCAAAAATTGCTCCAAGCACATAGGGATCAGGTACCAAAACGTAAAAGCAGCTGTTGATAAAGGGTTGGTGGACCTGCAATACAGCAACACTGAACAAAATATAGCTGACATATTTACCAAAGGATTAGATGTGGTAAAATTTAACATATTCACTGAACAGTTGTTTAATGATGTAAATGTGTAAGGTCAGCTTGAACTGTGTATTGTGTACAAATGATATGGGACATGTGACAAGGAGTTTAGCAGGAGTGTCAGAATATAAACTCACTTGCACATGTGTAAAGGCTGTTGTGCCCTTTAACATAGGGTGAGTCAGCAGTTTTTTGACAGGCTCACACCTGATCAATTAAGCTGGTGTTGCAGCAAGGTTGCATCAGCCTTGTGCTGGTTGGCTGACTCCACTTCACCCTATAGGCTAGTGGACACTTAAAGGTCCAGCCAAAGGTTTGTACTGTGCTGATCTGCTCAGCTTGGTGCCTGGTGCAAACCTTTGTCGCTCTCTACAAACTCGGATATCTCTGGATACTGACCTAAGGACTGGACTCTGGTTTTTGCTCTCTCTGTCTGTATGTATGCTGAGCACCTTTTGCACCTGTAAATATATGGACTTGTACAATACACCATCTGCACTTTATCACAACGTCTTGGCCCCAGTGTTTTTGTTGTTGGGCAAAGCGGGTCACTTGGCAGCACTAATTACAGACGGTTATTCCGTCAGTGGGACCCTGAACCAACCTTCTCATGTGCATGCATGCACTCTGGAGGCACCAATAATGTCACTTTGCCAGTTTGGTGTAGTGGTTAAGAGCACAGGGCTCTAATCTGGAGAACCAGGTTTGATTCCCCACTCCTCCGCTTGAAGCCAGCTGGGTGACCTTGGGTCAGTCACAGCTTCTAGGAGCTCTCTCAGCCTCACTCACCTCACAGGGTGTTTGTTGTAGTGGGGATAATGATAACATACTTTGTAAACCGCTCTGAGTGGATGTTAAGTCATCCTGAAGGGCGGTATATAAATCAAATGTTATAATTATAATTATATCATTATTATTACTTCTGGTTAAAAACTGGAAGCTACCATCTCACAGCAGTGTCAAAATCGCCCCTAGCATTTTTGCTGTGTTTGGGACAATTTGGCCCCACTAAGATCCCGTAGCTTCTGGTTTTCAGTGGGGAAATGATGTTATAGGGGCCTCCCAAATGCACATGTGCTCCATTTTGTTGTGTGCTGTGGTGGCATCTGGCCTGCCTCCCCCTTCCTTTCCCCCCACTGGTCAGGTGAGATAGGTGGGGCAGGGCATCCCTCACCCCCACTGGGGAGCTGGAACCCCTACCTGGAATCCATGTATCTCCCATTGGGACCTATTTCAAACATAGTAAGTCTCTGAAAAGTATAAAACTCTTAAGATCATGCTGAAATTGGGAGGTGGGCAAGATTAGTTTCAGCAATGGAGTACATTCATTTCAGAATATGGCATGCAGTTAGGAGGAGTTTCGAATTATTCTCAGATGTTGGGCCTAGCTTGTAACTGCTCACTCAGGAATTGCAGCTCTTCTTGCCACACACAGAAATAATAATAATAATAATAATAATAATAATAATAATAATAATAATAATAATAGCAGCATTTGATGTATATACCGCCCTTCAGGACCACTTAACACCCACTCAGAGCAGTTTACAAAGTATGTTATAATTATCCCCACAACAATCATCCTGTGAGGTGGGTGGGGCTGAGAGAGCTCCAAAAAACTGTGACTAGCCCAAGGTCACGCAGCTGGCTTCTAGTGGAGGAGTGGGGAATCAAGCTCGGTTCTCCAGATTAGAGTCCCATCATTCTTAACCACTACACCAAACTGTTATTTCTGTCATTATCAAAACCCTCATGTTTAAGGCATACACTTTGTTTCTTTCCTGAATGTTCATTATTGTTGCCATGGAAACTGGTAAATCAGGGATCCCCAATGTGGTGCTCGCTAATGCCTTTGCTAGTACCCGATAGTGGGCAGGGTCAGTTGGGCTTTTTTCCCAGCAGGGCTTTGGATTGGCCATTGGAGATCTGATTAGCTGTGCCGGTATTTAAAGGTTGTTTTAGCAGCAGCTGCCATCACAGCACAAGATAAGTTGTGTATGCAAGAAAAGACTATGTTCATTTAAAAAGGCATCCTTTTAAACAGAGTTTCTGCCTGATATGCTGAAGAATTACTATAGGAGTTATGCATAACCTTGCTCCCTGACATTTTGTGGTTGGCTCCACCTTTTATGGCAGCCATTTTGCGTCTCACTCTGTGTCTGAATTCCAAAGCTGCCTGCAGGCTCAAAAAGGTTGGGGACCCCTGTGGCAGACACAGTTCTCAAGGCCTCCCAGAAACTGCCTGTGTTTGGGGAAGGAGTACCAGCAGGGCTGGATATAGGCAAACTTTCCTAAGCCTGGAGGTCTTTTGAAATTCCCTTAGTTAAAACAATTCAGAAAGACCACACTTTACAGTAAAATCTCAAAAAAACAAAACAAAAAAACCTGAATCAACCCAAAGGTGAGTCAGGAAATCACACGACATCAATGGTCATGTTATCCTATTTTATGGGCTTGTTTGCAACTAAAGTTAAAGAGCTCCTTAGTAGCCTGGGTAGGCTGCAATCTAGAAGGTGATTCTCAGGGTCACCATCTTACCTTTCTTCCTTGTCCGTGGATGAAATCATTCATCTGTGTCATTCATCAGAGACTTCCAAATAATTCATCAGTATTCCCAGTGGCTAAAGAGCAAGGGAGTTGAGAGAGGCCTTTTAAGGCATTTGCGAACTTTAATCATTTTTGAGCTTCCTAGTGAAACAAAGTTCAGATTTAATATCCCCCTTCACTTCCTTGCCCACATGTATACATGCAAGCCTGCGTAAGCGGTGCCTTTTTGCGCTCCAGCTGTGGTGTTCATCAGCACTTATCCCTGATCTCCAACCACGCAAAAATGCTGCATAATTTAAGATCCCATCCTTCAAGAGAGAGCAGACGGGTATGCCTCCATGCTGACTTTCCAAAATCAGAAAGTGTGAAATTAATCTTTGTGAAGACGTTTAGCCCAAGGTTCTTCATTTATAAAATGCAGATGGAAATGCCCACTTTCCTATCTACTATAGTTCCTAGGAATTTGTTACTCTGATTCTCAAATGAAGCTTGAGGGCATAACGTTACCTAGATCATTGGATCTAGGTGTAACTCTTGCTGTTTCTATTATTATTGGTTCCACCTGCATAATTCCTTGTGGTGATAAGAAAAGGAAGGTTTTCATCCCAGGTGGAAGTATTTACATGCATCACAGTTTTCAGTAGTGCACTCTTCTTCCAAGAACCTTGGGGCAGCGTACTTAGCAATATTTCACATTATTTTCATAGCAACCTTGTAAGGTGGTTGAGAAATGTGAGCGATCAACTTGCCACTGCTATTTAGCAAATATAATTTCTGAGAAGAGATGTGAACCCCCAAATCACATGAGATCAGAATATAGGCGAGTTTTACTATCAAATTTCTTGAAAACCCTAGTTCAGTTTGAATATTCTAGTTTCCGATATGAGTTCTCCTTGCTGGGGATAACAACAACAACCTTCAATTTATATACTGCCCTTCAAGGAAATTTAAGTTAACACCCACTCAGAGCGGTTTACAAAGTATGTCTTTATTATCCCCACAACAATAATCACCCTGTGAGGTGGGTGGGGCTGAGAGAGCTCTGAGAGCTGTGACTGACCCAAGGTCGCCCAGCTGGCTTCAAGCAGAGGAGCGGGGAATCAGACCTGATTCTCCAGATTGGAGACCCGCTGTTCTTAACTGCTACACCATACTGGCTCTCAGCTGAAACTGCAGTCGTCTCCCCTCAACACAATATTAATGAAATTCACTGGAAATAAGGCCATGAAAATCAATGTCTGTTTTTGCACGTAAATAAGGTAAAAATGACACACGGATAACATTAAAATGCTACAAAAGAAAGAATAAAATTGGAAAGCTAGCAAAGCAAATAGGCAGGATGGAAATGCTCATAACAAATAATGCATTTATTTCTCATTAAAAATATCTACACCTCCCCATCTCTTTACATGTTAATTGTTCTCTTCGTGTAACATCTGTGGCCACAGTGGGCCTGACAGTTATAAAGAAACATTCTGATAAAGCCACTTATATAGCACCACTTCACTGTGTTTGGGGATTAAGGGGTCATCTCACAAGAGAGGTAGGTTCATCTCATAGTGGAAGAACAGTTCCAGAAGTTGTGACATTGCACCAAAGAGAGAGGGATAGCTCCTGCTGGTTATAATTTGAGAAGCCCTGAATTCCAGCACTGTCAGTTAGTGGAAACATTTTTTCTCAGTTTTCAATATTTGAATGAAATGTAGCAGGTAAATGTCAGTACCCTTGTATCTCCTTTGGGCCTTGGGATATATAATTTTTCAGTTGCTATCGATGTGTTATGAATATTAAACTTGTCCATGAGTCTGCAGGTGGTTGTATCTATGTCACCTAGATCAGTAATGGCCCACTTAAAGAACTCAGAAGAGTATGAGAGAAAAGAGATGTAGATCAAGTATTCATAGCCTGAATTTAAATGTTTCCAGAGAATCCAAAGTTGATTGTTTTATGGTTCTTCCATATATTTATTGATGGAAGTACTTTGTACTGAATCAAGTACTGAATCAGTTTTCTTCCTGTCAGATTTTTCACATCCATACATAGTAATGGGGAATAATACCATACTATGTATTAATCTTGATCTTGGTCCCCACAGACACATGCTTATTGTTATGGATCTTTTCTAGTTCCTTCATGGCTGCACTTCCAAGTCTCAATCTCCTTCTGATTTCCTGGTTGCAGTCTCCCAAACATGAAAGTATTTTAAAGTGTTTTCCGTATCCTCCATCAATTGCTTTATTTAAGATTGTTGATGATGTCCATAAAGGTGCGGTGGCCTAAAAGGTCAGAGTTATTTCTACCTTACACTCCATTCTCTGACACAAGAGTTTTAGTTATCATTTGGAACATTTATATATTGTGCCTTTCCCCTGACATAGTCTGGACCCAAGGTGGGAATTAATAGTGAGAGCCAGTGTGGTGTAGTAGTTAGAGTGTTAGACTAGAATCTAGGAGACTCAGGTTTGAATTTCATCTCTGTCATCGTCGTCATCATCATCATCATCACATTCAATTTATATAACGCCCTTCAGGATGACTTAACACTGACTCAGAGGGGTTTACAAAGTATGTTATTATTATCCCCACAACAATCACCCTGTGAGGTGGGTAGGGCTGAGAGAGCTCTGAGAGAGCTGTGACTAGCCCAGGGTCACTTCCAAGCTGGAAATATAAAAGCTGGATGTGAGGGCGATCTGGCTGTGACATCTGTCATCCCATTGATCACCAGGGTTGATTCGGCTTTTACTAAAAGCATGGGTTAAAAAGATATGTGCTGCCCTGGCACCTAAATAGGTTTGCCAGCTGAGTGCTGGCAATCAGTGAGAGCATTTTGGGCATGAAGATTTGGGAAGCAACCTTGCACAAAGTTACTTCTGGTTGCGTACCCTGATGTCACAATGCTCTAGGAATTCTATGAGCTCATAGAGAATTCCTATAGCATCATGACATAATTTCTGGTCACGTGATGTTGCTTCCTGTTTCTCCCATTTCCTACTGGAGCGAAGAGCCCTGATAGGGCTTGAAGCTTGAAGCTAGGGGGTGGAGGATTGCTTGCCACATTCCAGCATATGGAACCAGTTTGGTGTAGCGGTTAAGAGCACGGGACTCTGGAGAACCAAGTTTTATTCCCCACTCCTCCACTTTGAGCCAGCTGGGTGACCTTGGGTCAGTCACAGCTTCTGGGAGCTCTCTCAGCCCCACCCTCCTCACAGGGTGTTTTGTTGTGGGGATAATAATGACATACTTTGTAAACCACTCTGAGTGGGCATTAAGTTGCCCTGCAGGGCGGTATATAAATCAAATGTTATTATGTTATTATTATTATCTGGGAGACTTGAGTCCAAATCCTTCCTCCTGGAAGCTTGTCACATGACCTTGGGCCAGTTACACACTCTCAACCTAACCTACCTCATAGAACTGTTGTAGGATAAAATAGCAGAGGGAAGAACAATGCACTCCTTGGAAGAAGAGTGGAGTAAAATCTACTAAATTTAACATTTCCGCATAGTGCAGGGGGCCGGACTAGATAATCTTAGAGGTCCCTTCTAACTAGAGATGGGCACGAACTGAAATACGAACCAAAATTAAGCACGAAGCAGGCCGGTTCGTGGTTTGCGAACCGCAGTTCGTCAGATCCCATTTCTGACGAACCGCCATGGACTTTTAGGCTGGTTTGTTTGGTTCATTTTTTGGTTTGTCACTGCATCCCCCATCAGGGGATGGACTTCCTGCAGACCTTCTGCTGACCCGGAAGTGTACTTCTGCTGGCCCAGAAGTGAACTTCTGCTGACCTGGAAGTGATGATTTTATGACCTGGATGTGACGTTTTCACGAACCAAATGAACTGGTTTGCAAACCAGGGGAAAGTTCATGAAAGTTCATGGTTTGTGAAATTTGATGAACCACTAACCACATGGTTTGGGTTTTTTCCGGTCCATGCCATCTCTACTTCTAACCCTATGATTCTATGATTCTATATGGCATCTCATAAGAGATAGTAGGAGAGGTGCAGAGATGAACCTCAAGATGGAGGGCATTCTGAAGACCAGGTGTTACCCAACAAAATCCCTGTCCCTAGTTGGCTTTCATTCCTCATCCTTCTGCACTTGAGTTACCTGGTCTTTGGATTTGGATCTTCAGGGAAGACATTTTAACCAGTTCTTGAGACAGTTTCCTTACCAGCTTGTTTGGCAGCATTATTTATCCTGCTGGAAAAGAGCTATCGTCTAATTGTATATGATTTCCCCATGCACAACCGCATCTGATCATTAATCATGCCTTGGTACCCTGTATAGCACCTGGCCTCATTCTGTCTGCTGTCATCTTTAGGTGCTCATAACCATGGCTTGGTTGGGAGCCTAAACACCCAGCCCAGGTTAATAGAGGCCACTGGTCACATCTCTCCTAGCAACAGGAAGATATGTGTCTACGGAGTAACTTAGATGGAGTCAAAGCAGTGGACCAGAGTTGAAATAGTATCATGATTGTAAGAATATCTGTTGATAGTTGGGAAATCCCTGTTTCAAATTGTACCTTGGCCATAAACTCATTAGGGTGTGTTAGGCAACCCACTGTTAGTTTGGCTCCCCATTCCAATGTAGGGTCTGTATATAATAACACTGACCTAACTTATAAGGCTGCTGTGAGAAATGCAGAGGTGATGCAGAAGTGCTTTGGACCACTAGCAATGCGCTACAAAACAATACTGAGGATTATCACAGTCCCTCCGTTCTGACAGGCAGCGGTCGCCCGGGTGCTCAGGCAGACCTTGAGACCCACAAGCAGTGGGCTGTGAGGGCATTTCGTCTCTGAAATCTGTTCGGTACATTAAATGGGAAGAGCTAGTCTGGTCTTTCAGTGCTGAAGTACATGGAATAACTATAGGTAATAATATCTGCCCTTTTCACACACCTTTTGTAAACTGTTCAGGCTCTGGTTGCTAGTGGATTTTTTGTGCCATTTCAGACACAACTGGATTGGCTGCTGGTTGCTAACGGACTTTAATAAAAATATTTTCACACAAAGCACTTGTGTCCCATTTACAATGCAGAGTCGAGCTTTTTGTATTTTTTTGCCCATTTCCAGTGCATCTTCCCACTTGATAGATAGTGATTTTTGCTATAGTGCTATATAGCGCTACAGCGGTGAATGCTGGTATCGCACATATGGTGTAGTATCACCATATTAGTGCATCGATGTGGCAGAACTATAGGACTAATGTTCAAACCACTAAAAAAAGAACTGTGCAACACCACCAGAAAAAGAAGCACTGTTTGAAATGGCCACAGCGATTCACATACAATTCACATATGGTTATAAATGGATATAAATGCTGTTTGAAACTGTTGCACATCTTTGTACATAAAGTTTGGGGGGGCTCTGCATGTCTCTCTTGTACTGTATGTCTGTATAACTCTAGCAAGCGGCAACTCTATGTTACTAAACTAAACCAATCCAAATATATATTTCCAATAAAGTTGAGGCAGCAACAGATAACCAGAGTCAGTGCTTCAGGATTTGTGCCCAGTAACACCTTAGAGACCAACACAATTTTCAGGGTATATGCTTTCAAGCTATCTCAAGAAGTGAGCTCTCCAAGGCTCATACCCTTCAAATCTTGTTGGCCTCTAAGGTTCCACTGGACTCAGGTGATGCTGTTCTACTGAAGATCATCCTAGCTGCCTACCTGAAACTATAATCGGTACTTGATCTGTGACACAACTGTTGAGCCCTTATCTCTCTCACTCTATATATTAAATACTGCACAGGACCTCTTTAGGTAGTGCAGCTAATTTTAGCATCTCATTTAAACTCCCCTTTCATTTATCTTTAGAGTCATACCTTTCCGGTTTAACATTAGGGTTTTATAATTCACTTTAGGTTGCTGACATGACAGCACTCCCCACACACCAATTTGACTCAAAAGAACCATATTGTTGATGTTTAATATTGTTAAAATCAGCTCAATCAACATAAGTCTTTGTGATACATCATAAATTTCTATTTTTTTTTTTTTTGCTTTTTAACCTTCACATTGGTTTTTTTTCATTTAAAAAACCATACAAGCAATTTTGTCAACAGGAAGTAACTCCATCTATATTTTGCTTAGTTTTACTACATTTCAAAAATTCAATCAGAAGTATATCCAAGGATAGTAATAGGCACTAAGAGAGACAATGATTTTTCTTTATCTGCTCTAGACATAAAGTACTATGGCACAAAAAAAATGGGACAGAAATACAGCAAATAGCTATTCTTAAAGGAGATTTGAAAGCTTAGAACCATATGCTGGTAAACAATCGTATGTCCTGTAAAAATAGGGAGTGTATTGTCTTTCTCCCCTTACTTGCAGAAGCCTGCTACTTTAGGCAAACTCCCCCTTTCAGTTCGTGTAATGCTTTGTCTTTATACAGCAAGACATTCTTGTATATTAATCTCAACAGAAATATCCAAAGCCAGCCAATTTGGCTCTCCCAGCCAGCAATCCTCATCTGTTGGGCCCAGGGGCCGCATTTGCAGCCCCAGATGAGGAAAAGGCAGTAGGTCTCTTCCCAGGCATCCTGCTATTCTGCTGGGAGGGTGGAGCCAAAGGCATCTAAACCAGCTCCGCCCTCTCGGCCCACAGTTGTCTCCTTGTGCTTGGTCCACCCACTCTCCCTATAGCAGTGCAGGAGCAGCTGGTCGCTGTTTACCAGGGCCAAGTAGGAATTTATTCTTCTTGCCCAACTGACATACAGGGAAATGTATTTTTTGCCTACTTTGCACTGTGGGATGATATTATGGTAATTGGTATGGTGGAGCTGTGGATAGTTTGGCAGGATAGGATGGAAAAATGAGTGGGCCAGTGACCCCCTTGGCACATCCCCATTGGTGGGGAATTAGGGTCTATCAGGAGCAGCTGGTAGGCTGTATGGCTGCCAGTTGTGAGGGCAGACTGCTGCGTGGCTCCTCCTGTACAAGTAAGGCCCTCCTGTTTTAAGGTGAGGTACAGTAGGTTTCGAGGGGGGAACCATTTTGCCTGGCCTCTGGGTACAGCCATGCATTGGCTGGTTTGCTCCTAGGACAGTGGGGTCTTGCCCAGAGAGGTCAAGGTGGAGGTCTGGGGTGACCTCAGGGTTTGACCTGTACTGCTAGTTAGATCCCTTGTAGTATTGACAGATTATGTTATAATTAATAAAGTGACCACAATTTTATACCCAAGCTTTGTGTCTGCCTTTTATTTTGACAACAACAAGAGCAGAAAAAAGCACGCCCCAGACGGAAGAATTTACAACCAAACCAATGATGAAAAATATAATTACAATATTTCATCAAAGTTATACGTAATTATACAAAAATGTTTAATATATCCTAAGGACACACAGAGTCAGGATGATGTGACTCTGTGTGTCCTTAGGATATATTAAACATTTTTGTATAATTACGTATAACTTTGATGAAATATTGTAATTATATTTTTCATCATTGGTTTGGTTGTAAATTCTTCCGTCTGGGGCGTGCTTTTTTCTGCTCTTGTTGTTGCATCATTTGAAGCTTGTTACCCCTTGTGTTTGTGTAATTTTATTTTGACAGGCAGGAAAGCATTTTTTGTTATTTGTCAACAAATTAAATATTATAATGGGACACATTTTTTTTACAAGGAGAGGCTTTTGATATGATCAAAAGTAGGGATTTGTGATCCCCTTTCCCTAAAAACTACTGAAATTTCCCAGGTCCTAGTCTGATAGTTCAGGTAGTAATAGAAACAGGACCAGATTGACAGGGGGGAGGGGGGTAGTCTGCCCCCAGCACTGTCAAAGAGGGGGCACCGGGTGCAGCTGCCAGCTGCCGGGAGTGCATGGGCAGCTGAGCAGAGGGCTGGGAGCCCACTGATGCCATTCACCTGCCTCGAGGGCAGGGGGTGTGCGGAAAGCCTGCTGCCCCACTTGCATGCTGCCTGTGTGGCAAGCCAGCTGCCCTGGCAGCTGCCCAGCGCAGGTGGCTGTGAGGCCGCCGGCGCCATTCGCCTGTCCCGCTGAGGGGGCAGCTGGCTTGCTGCGCACCCCCTGTCTTGCGGGGCTGGTGAATGGCGTGGGCGGCCTTCCAGCCACCCATGCTGCTGCCTCCAGCTCCACGGTGCTGGGGCAGCCGGCTTGCTGCGCGCTCCACCCCGCGTGATGATGTCACAGAAATGACATCATCACACAGCACCGGGAGCGTGCACGTGTGCTGTGTGCGTGCACGGGGCCAGACTTGGGTTTCCCTGGGTGCCAGCAACCCTTGATCCAGCCCTGAATAGAAGTAGTAGTAGTATTAGTAACAACAACAACAACAACTGTGCTTATATACCTTCTAGACAGATTAGTACCCCACTCAGAGCAGTGAACAAAGCCAGTGTTGTTATTATCCCCATTATATATCTGTGGAGCTGGGGCTGAGAAGTGTGGCTTACCCAAGGCCATCTGCTGGAGAAAATGGCTGCCTTGGAGGGTGGTCTCTATGGCTTTATACCAACACATGCCCCTCTCCGCACCAACCCCCACCCTCCCCAGGCTCCACCCCTAAATCCGGAATTGTTAAATGGAGTTGACAGCCCTATTGTACCGTTTCCCTGGCAAGATGATTCATATATTCTTATGAGAAGTAGTAGAAACCACGGACTCTTGCATGCTTTCCCTTTCCTTGTAGAATTTAACAGAGTGGAGAAGGAGAGCTGGGAAGTGCTGGGGGACTTTGAGGGGAGAAGTTAAGCAGGACAGAAGAAATAGGACCAGGAGTATTAGATTTCCTGGAGGCCCCATAATTTTCGCAAGGGACCTTTACTTGTCTCGAGTCTGTCTCTAGCAGCTTCAGGTTAAAGGATGGTATGTACTTAACAGGCCTTAAGTCCAAATGTCTCTTCCCTTGTGGTTTCCAGCCTGCCTTTCTCTCAGACTTAATTGAAAGTGATCTAATGTCAGATACCAGAGTGTTTGTTGTCAGCAAAACAAATAATACACTACACCACAGGGAGCCACCTGAGTCTAGAGGTAAAGGTGAAACGGTTTCTTTCAACACTGTTGTCAGTTGATGTTCCAAATAAAATATTTATTGCCACCTGCCAGGGGAAACTAATTAGTTACTTTTATTCCAAAGAAAACCTACTGGCCGTGAAGGATTTCTTTTGGTTTTCTTTTGTTTAAAGACTCCCCTTGAAAGTTAGACATTCTTCACACAAAGTTATTTTTTTTGAGATGGGGGAATTCAGAAGAAATAGACTTTTCAACTTCAACATGCGAAGGAGGAAACAGATTGCAGACAG
Organism: Eublepharis macularius; assembly: GCF_028583425.1. Lineage (NCBI taxonomy): Eukaryota > Metazoa > Chordata > Lepidosauria > Squamata > Eublepharidae > Eublepharis > Eublepharis macularius. The sequence continues at coordinate 166,577,618 of NC_072792.1, read as the reverse complement.
TTGTTTGCAGGAACAAATAAGAATTCTGTATTCTAGGTGTTAATAAAGAAATTGTTGAATGATGAACACAATAAGGAAATTTCAGGGTATTTTGAATCTAAAAACAAGCCTGCTCAGAATATGACAATTGAGTTAGAATGCATGGAAAAATTAATAATAATTCTTAGTATTTCTTAGAATGACCCCCTCCATCAAGGAGTTGCAGTGCCATTTTAAGTTGTTTTCTTTGCATTGCTCATTATTTTTATTATACTTCTTGATGCATTGTTCTCTAATCTAAATTTACTGATTTTTGTTGTTGTACGTATTATACTTTTGACTGCATTGTTCTTCAAGTTACATTTTGATATGCCCCAGGGCAAAGCTTATTGCCAGTTTGGGGTCAGGAAGGAATTTTCTTCCAGGCCAGATTGGCTCAGGGATCCTGGAAGGTTTTTGTCTTCCTCTGAGCATTGTGCATGGAGTGCTGGAGGAGTGGTAGTGGTGGTGGTGGTGGGTAGCCATGAATTTCCTGCGTTTCTAATTTTGTAACTCTGTTTCGTTGCATTGTTCATTGTATGTATTATCCTGTCTCTACTGCATTGCTTTTACTTGTGTAATCTGCCTTCAGTCACCATGAGAAAGGTGGGCCACAAATAAAATAAGTAAGTAAATAAATAAATTATTGCAGGATGCAAAGTAATTTGCCACTTGGCAGTTTTTAGACTAGACTATATTTCAAGAATATCGAACCCCTAAGGGGAGAGGGTGAGCAAAATCAAGAGCTGGAATGGGAGTGATGAAGGATTAGTCTTCATAGCTATCCTGAGAAGACATACAATTTGGGAATTCTCCATTTTGTTTTCTTTGATGTTTTGAAACTGGACTGTCAAAAGCCACAGTAGGTCCTCAGACAAGGTAGTCATATTCTGAGACGGCACCACTTCAGACTGGCGGTGGTGGAAAGTACCATCGAGTCATAGCTGACTTATCGCGACCCTTGCTGGGGTTTTCAAGGCAAGAGAGTAATGGAAGTGGCTTGCCATTGCCTGCCTCTGCAACCCTGGTCTTTGATGATCTCCGATCCAATTACTAACCAAGGCCAACACTGCTTAGTGTCCAAGATCTGACAAGATGGGGCTTGCCTGGGCTATCCAGGTCAGAGCACCACTTCAGACTGCAGATAAGCAATTAATTACATTTTTGAAAGTTCTGCCAACGTGAATAATGTATGTGGGGAAACTAGCACAGCATACGAAGAGCTTGGCAAAAACCTTTCTTTTTGAGGTCCGTTTTACTTTTAGGGAATTTTTACACAGTGGAGCATTATACATATTTTCCACACTGACAGAATGGTCCATTCTACCATTTTAGAATTCTCTTGCCTCATCCTGCTCCATTGCAGAAGTGGCTTCTGATAGTTACATAGCTGCAAGCTGAAACGTTTGATGGGACCTGCACATCCAACGTGCCCTAAGAATCACAGCGATAATGCCTCCTATGTAAAAAAAAACCCAAGCCGTCTCTCACACAATACTTTGCTTTGGGCCATGCTTAACATCAAAGTATGTTACATTGCTGTAAGTTACAAAGAGATAAGAGCAAAATGTCTCCAAAAAGCCTAGCAGCGTCAGCTCAAAACCCAACCAATATCCTCTGAAAGGAAGAATACATATTTTATCTCTCCTCCTTCAAAATGATGTTAAAATAATGGATTAAAGAAGTTTTACCTTAAAAATCCCTATATACGATAGGGCAAAGCGAAATGTGATTTGCTTTCTTTTGAGCCATGCTATTGGTCCGAATGTTCTATTATTTCTCTGATACTTGTCCCTGGTAAATCACAGTGGTATACTACCTTATGGTAGAGGATCTTTCCTCCAGCTTCCATGGTTTGTCCTTCAACATGAAGGATCCTTAAGCTGGAAATAGCCTTCAGACTTTGCCTAGTGGAATGGAAGGATACAGGTCATTGTTCCTATTTGGGGATACTCTGACTCTCAAAAGCTTACACCCTGAAAATCTTGTTGGTCTCTAAGGTGCCACTGGACTCAAATCCTGCTGTTCTGCTGCAGACTGACATGGTTACCCACCTAAAATCAACGGGAAGGTCCCATCGAGCTTTATTAAAAGTTCTGATACTGTCCAGAACCAAATCCACCTGAAACTAACTCATCTCCAGACGACAAAGATCAGTTCCCCTGAAGAAAATGGCAGCTTTGGAGAGCAGAATCCACAGAGCCTGAGTATACCATAGACTCTTGTTGAAGTCACTCCGAATTTTCCCCTCCACAGGCACAGCCCCCAAATCTCCAGCCTGCAGTTGGAAACCCTTTGGGAAAGCACTGCGATAGCTGAGATGGGGCCTCAGATGGCAGAGTACAGATGTGACATCCCATGAGGGTGGGAATCCTCTCCCAGGATGCTGGGGCCAATGACTGGGCCTCAAAGGTTCAGAAGGGTGGGGGGAAATGAGGCAGAAAACGGGGCCAGGGAGGAACAGACAGAGCTCTTCCAGTCTCCGGGCTGCACAGGAAGTCCCCATGGAAGGTGAAATGAACTCTCATGACTCATTCTAGGTTATTATTACTCCCACTGGTAACAACATAGTAAAGGTAAAGGTAGTCCCCTGTGCAAGCACCGAGTCATTACTGACCCATGGGGGGACGTCACACCACGACATTTTCTTGGCAGGCTTTTGTTATGGGGTGGTTCGCCATTGCCTTCCCCAGTCATCTACACTTTACCCCCAGGAAACTGGGTACTCATTTTACCGACCTTGGAAGGATGGAAGGCTGAGTCAACCTTGAGCCGGCTACCTGAACCCAGCTTCCGCCGGGATCGAACTCAGGTCGTGAGCAGAGCTTGGGCTGCAGTACTGCAGCTTACCACTCTATACCACGGGTCTCTTCGAATAACATAGTAATAATCGATTAATGTACTGTCCTTCAGGACAACTTAACACACACGCAGAGAGGTTTGCAAAGTATGCCATTATTATCCCCACAACAATCACCCTGTGAGGTCGGTGGGGCTGAGAGAGCTCCAGAGATCTGTGACTGACCCAAAATCACCCAGCTGGCTTCAAGTGGAGGAGTGGGAATCAAACCCGGTTCTCTAGATTAGAGTCTGCTGCTCCTAACCACTACACCAACTGGCACCAGCCTCCCACCACTGCCCATTGAACTGGCAGGAGAAAAATGGGGGGAGGGGAGAAATGACACAACATCACTGCAATGTCATTTACAGTGCTGCTAACCCATAAAGTTTGGGTGGAATATTAAAGTTTCATGCCAATGTGCTGCCACTACTTTCCTATTAGGGCTTCCAGCCTCCAGGTGGTAGCTGCAGATCTCGGGAAGTTCAGGTGATCTCTGAGCTACAGAGATCAGTTCTCCTGTGACTGTTTTGGAAGGAGGACTCTATGGCTTTATAGCCTGCTGAGATCTTTTGCTCCCCCTAAACTCTGCCTTCTCTAGGCTCTATGCTTAAAATCTCCAGTAATTTCCTAACCCAGAGCTGGCAACCCTACTTCTGGTTCAAACTGGAAATGACATCTTTCACATTTATATGACATCAGTTCGAACATTCCTGTCTCCTAAGGCTTACACTGGTTGCTAGAACTTGGCTGTGAACCCTACTCCATACTGAGGTCCTGTGTGGTTCCCCTGCCTGGAAAATGGAGGCCATGGACCCTGGGAACAACAGGGGTGGCCACACTCACCTGTTTCCCTGGTCCCTGAACAGTAAACTACATTGTGTTACTAAATGTTGTGCATCTTGTCGAGCAATTGCATGATCTTTTCTTGTGGTTGCAAAATTTTGCATTTTCCTCTATTGCTTACACATTAATTGATTAGTGGTTATTTAATTAATAAGCACTAATACTCTGTTCCCTGACCTGGCTAGACTCATCTCATCAGACCCTGGAAGCTAATTGGGTCAGCTAATTGGGATGGGAGACCATAAAGGAAGAGCAGGGTCACTAAGTAGAGGCAGGCAACACTCAAGGGGGTTGCCATAAATCAGCTATGACTTGATGGCAATTCACACACACACACACACACACACATACACACTAAAAATCTGATAACAGCAAAACCTTGGCAGTCAAAAAGGACTAGATTACATATTCAACTAAACTGAGTCAACATGATACTGAAGTCCATAGCTCATCAAAACCCTGGCACTGCAACTCCCATGAGTGGCCAATTTTGAGACTCCTAGCTTCATTTTCTGATTCACTCTCCTTGCCACAGATGGGTGGACAGATAGACAGACAGATGGGTCCATTTCTTATAAAAGATTGTTCATTATGGTCATGCTTGAAAACCAGATTGTTTAAGATTATTTATTAGATTATTTCTATGCCAACTGTCCATAGAACCTATTTGTGGCATCTTACAAAATAACATAATAAGAACACAAATACCATAAAAGTTGTTAACAATTAATGAACTATTTTAGAACCCAGCATTAAAAACACGGCATTAAAACACACATATGTGATAGAAGGAAACTGTAAATCAACCCATTAGTTCATAGTTTGGTAAAAAAAAAAAGGTGCCTAAAAGGGTAGGGTAGGCACTAGATGAGCATCAAGAGGAAGGACATTCCATAGGTGAGGAGCCACCATTGAAAAGGCCCTGTGTCTCATTGCCACCCACTTCACCTCTGCAGGAAAAGACACAGCAGGACTTGTGAGAAAGATCCTAACTGTTAGGATGGAAATTATCAGAGGATCTCACTTATTTTAATGCTGGTGTAACCTTCTGCCTGAGCTGTGAAACCAGAAGTTCCCAGCTTGAACTATACTTCTGTCATGGCCTAACTAGGTATCCTTAAGCAAATACTGTCATTTGGCCTCTTTATGAATATGGACATAATAGTTGCCTACCTTACAGGGTTGTAAGAAGAAAACAGAAGACTAGTTCAATTCCATCATCCTGTCAGCATAGATTTATATATGGCACTAGAGTTTGTATATCATGAAAGATGAAAAGAGAAAACTTGCTGTCAGTGTCAGGGAGCAATGAAAAGGTGTACGTACAAAGTCTTGCTTTGTGATGACATACTGACTGAAGAAAACAAAAATATATGGGAGTAATGGATATGATACAAGTAATGCATGAGGGGAAGCCAAGATAACAGATGAACAACCCATATAACCAACCGGAGCCTTAGAAATCACATAGCCCAGGGGGCCACAACGTTTTAAAGCTTGTAGGTATCTTTGGAATTTTGCGAGAGAATGGTGAATGCCCCAAAATGGCAGCAACAGGAGGTGGAGCCAAACTCCATATGGCTGCCTTAGGAGGTAGAACAAAATGGAATACCTCCCTCCTTACACCTCCTGAGAGGAAGGAAATCCTGAAGAGGGAATGGAACCACACACTGACTAAGGAAAGCCCAATTGCTTACCAGCTGTCCTTATTATCCAGTGGAAAACCATTTCATTAGAATGAGAGCAGCCATTAACAAGCCCTGCCTTACAACATCCTTGTCCACTTTCTAAAAAGCTTGATGGGCACCAATGGAAATTCTGGCAGGTACCATGGTGCCCATGCTCACCATATTGGAGGACAACAACAACAACAACATTCTATCTATATACTACCCTTCAGGACAACTTAACATCCACTCAGAGAGGTTTACAAAGTATATTATTATTATCCCCACAACAGCAATCACCCAGCTGGGTGGGGCTGAGAGAGCTCTGAGAGAGCAGTGACTGACCCAAGGTCACCCAGCTGGCTTCAAGCAGAGGAGCGGAGAATCAAAAACGGTTCTCCAGATTAGAGTCCTGCTGCTCTTAACCGCTACACCAAAGTGGCTCTATGGCCACTGTGCAGATTGAAAAGACACATGCATGCCCAACCCATCACTAACCTTTTCGGTCAGAGATAGAAACAACATGCTTGCAGTGGAACAGAATGTTTGGCCTTGACTTATACCTACATACAGAAGAAAATGGACAAGCTGGGATAAAATGATAACAGTTGGATCAAGTAAACTAGTTACATAAGGTTTTTAAGAGTGGTACACAGGGATGCCACTGTTGAGTCACCCTTAGTAACAGTAAAACAACTTATTTGTCATCAAGGTATCCTTAAGCTATGTATTCTGCTACCCCATATTGTTGGCTATACTCTGACCTGGATAGCCCAGGTGAGCCTGATCTTGTCAGATCTCAGAAGCTAAGCAGGATCGGCCTTGGTTAGTTAGTAATTGGATGGGAGACCACCAATGAAGACTAAAGTTGCAGAGGCAGCCAATAGCAAATCACCTCTGTTAGTCTCTTACCATGAAAACCTCACCAGGGGTCGCCATAAGTCAGCTATCACTTGCAAGCACTCTCCACCACCACATTGTTGGCTACAGTTAGCAAGGATGGAGAAACTCACAGTATAATGATGTCAATGCATGGAGTAAGTTCAACTTGATGTCATCCAGGAAGAAGAGAGTGGGGATCCAGTATAAGCTTGCTGTTTTCAGCAATAGTGCTGTGTTACTTGTAACATTTCATTACAGTTTTCGAGGAAGTAATAATAAGATGTGAAATGTAGATCTGGGGATAGTGAAGTATCAAAACTAAAATACTGAACTGTACATCAAGAAGTTGTTCTATGACTCACAAGTTGAGATGGGCACGAACAGCAATACAAACAAAAAAAAGCCACGAACAGCCCAATCTGCTGTTCATGAACAAGCTGTTTGTGAGGCCCCATTCTAAATGAACAGGTGGTCATTGCAAGCTTCGTTCATTGCTGTTCGTCAAGCCAGACAGTCTGGCACCTGCAATTAATTCCCTTGGCAACTTAGGCAGGGATTGTCTGAACTCTGTTTGAACCCCTGCTGTTGCCCTGGAACCCTCAATCTAAGCCCAATTTAGTTTGATAGGCAGGTCTTCCTTTCAAGTGTGGAGCTCCAAATTTGTTACAACAAGGGAACAAGGACCAGGGGGGAGGGGGGCTCCCAACTCTGACTTTGCAGACAGTGGAGAGGGAGAGACAGTTGCTGTTGCCATTTTGAGAGAGAGACAGGGAGAGTGCATTGGAGCTTGAATTTTCTTTGTGTGTGGTGGGAAAGGTATCTACCCCTTCAAGTTCCAGGGCTGCTGCCAGGCTCTAGGCCAAGCTATTATTTATTATTGGAACCTTTCCTGCTGCCTGCTCAGGTAAGGTTTCTGGGAGTGGTATGGTAGGGATCTACCCCTTCAAGTTCCAGGGCTGCTGCCAGGCTCTGGGGCCAAGCTATTATTTATTATTGGTACCTTTTCTGGTGCCTGCTCAGGTCAGATTTCTGGGAGTGGTGCAGTAGGGATCTTGACTTGGATGGTGGCTGGAGGAGAGCCTGCTGGCCCCCACGAACAGCCAATCACAAACATGTTTGTGAACAGGGCCATGTTCATGGTTGTTTGTGAGTCCCTGTTCATGGATGGCAACGAACAACGAACATCATGTTCGGGTTTTTTTCTGTTCGTGCCCATCTCTACTCACAAGGAGCCAGGATAAAAAGAAAATGAAGCCAAAAACCCCCCGAAGTCGAAGACTAATATAAACTGGAAACATCTAATACCTGATGGACCTAGATTCTAAAATCAATGGCATATGAAACAAGCTGAAATGGAGCACCCTGCCTTTAGATTATGATGTAAATAATACATGGTAATAAATGATAATTATAGTATTGATCCCCCCATTTCTTCCAGAATGTTTTATTGATGATGTGATGTCTTTAATTTTATTTCATTCTAAACTGCACATTTCCCATACCTTCTGCCCTTTCCATTATGATCCCTCTGAATTTGCATTTTTTCAATGCAGAAATTGCTGCTTTTGCCTGTTTCTAAAAAAACAAAGCCTGATGTCAAGGAGGGGTCTGTGACTTATGAAATAATGTGATTCTCTACAGGAGATGTTTCAGCTGTTCAGCTCTTCTAACTGCTATAGCTTGGAACGTTATCGAAGGAGGCAGTACACATACTTGCAGGATACAAGGGAAATTTGGTAAATAAAGAAGATCAAACAAGTTTTTTTTTCATTTTTATCTGGTTCAAATGCACTGCAGTTTCTTCCCTGTGGATGCAGCTACACTGCATGGAAGCCACCTTGACTGCTTCCAGAAAAATATGTGTGATTGGAGCTTTTGAACAGTCCTGGAAGTTGTTCCATTTCATCCAGTTTTTCCTATAGATGTAGAAGCCTACAGTGCCCAGTTTATTCAGTTCAAATGCATATAGTTGATTTCAGCATTTTTTGCCCATTTGGGTTGATGTTTGGTATCAGAACCAGGCTGGAGAAAGGTATGGAAAGGGGCAAGGTTCTAGTCTAGTTTTGTTTAATAATAGAGCCACAAACACTTTCCTTATGTATGAAAAGAAGGATCCATATCCTTTTACTCTACAAAGGCTAGTAAAAGCTAGATAGGGAGCAATCTATGCCAGGGAAACTGCAATGGTTGCTTTTACATACAATTAAGAATATTGAGAAAACTCATATAATTTCTTGTGGGTGAATTCCTTAAGAGGCTGAGTAAAGGCTCACCACACCTTGCCAAGAATGCACAGGATGCCAGATGAATCTCAACAAACTTTTTACTGTTCAGTCATGTAGTCTTAGCTACAAAGTTACATCTATGCCTTTCAGACCACTCATCCATCCCCTCTGTGAGTTACATTGTTTACACCTTGAGCTGCTAATCTCCTCCCCGCTCTGTCCCTAAGCCCTCTGGGTTTAGGGTTGCCAAATCAGCTCTGGCGACTGATGGGAGAAAGTGTAGGGCAAGTACATATAAAGTGATATTGCTTCATTTGTGAGACTTCACTTGAGGTGTGCACTCAGAAACAATGTCTAGGGTTCTGCTGGAATTCTATGGTTTTGCCATAGAGTGTCAATGGAATCCTAGAGTGTCATCCCAATGTGACGTGCTAGAAGTGACATCATGTTTCAGAGTGACAGTGATTCCCCCCTTTTATCTCATGTCACCCTATTGAGTGGTGGCAAGGGACTGAAGCTGCTGTGCTGGAGGTTTTCCACTGGAACATGAGACCTGGCAAACCCTATTTGGGCTAGTGCCATTAAAGCTCACCACAGCATCTGGGCTCACCCTCCATTAGCCAGAAAAGTCCATCATGACATGGACACTGAATCTCTCAACAGCCTAATGGCACATCCTTATCCTAATTTGCAGTCATGAACACTAGCCACTCTTTCAACCTAGTGCAGGGCTATGCCTGTTGAACAGATGCCTGCCTTAGGATCAGCTCCTGCTGCTTCATATAAAGGGAATTCTTGTTAAGCAGAGGTTCTGCTGAAATGTTGAAGAGATAGTATTAGAGTTATACATAAGCTCTGCCCCTGACATTTTGTGGTTGGCTCTGCCTCCTGCGGCAGCCATTTTGTGGTTATGTCCACCACCCTGTGTCAGAATTCCAAAGCAGAAAAGCTGAGGAATCCTGTTCTCATCTTATTGGAGTCAATGGGCTTAGAAAGGTGTAACTTTGTTTAAGAGAGCACTGTTGCTCTCGCCATTGTAATGTTTTAAACAGAAATTCACAAAGCTTTATCATAAAACTTCTAGAAAATACATCTGACAGCTTCAGAGACTAGGGGACTCATAAAGCTGAGATCTCTGAGTTCCAGGTATGCTTATATCAGTAAATAGCATTCACAACTAAAGAAAGCAGGGACTGTTTTTAAGCTGTTCTTGTCTATTACTTTAATCAAATCTTTCTGTTCCAAATCCCTGGCAGTCATTATAATTGGATGGCATATTGCATGGGATTTCTGAGGATGTTGTGCAATAACTAAGAGGGAATTTAAAACAACCACATGCACCAAAATCGGGGATTCAAAAAACAGGACAGGTCTTTTGGTATCACAATATAGTCTGTGATGGAAGATCTGTCATGTTCCTGCAAGACTGCAGTGCTTTTGTTGCTCAGAAAAGAAAACTGGTGAGTGTTCCGATGTATCAGAGTTGTATTTCATAGCAACTCACTGGCGGAACAAAACTCAAATAAAGGGAAGACTATTCAGAATGTATAGCAATCAAGTAGCAAGAAGGATCTAGTGGGGGAAGTAGCGGCAAGGAGGAGGCTATGTGAGAGGAGTAACAAAGCGGGATACTCCACCAATTTTTATGGGAGACTAATGAGATGGGTGTTCTTCAAAATCAAAGAGTAATTTTTATTTAAAGGGGAAAATTCACACACACACACACACACACACACACACACATGAAGTAATTCACAGGTATACAAGGTTCCTAGGAAGAGCAGTGGTGAAAGTGGAATTGATTTGAGGGATTTTGGGGTGATAATGACCTATCCAGGAAGGGGGTAGTCCATGGAGGAAGAGGGCTTCAAACAGCCAACATTCTCAACCAGGAGAGGCTTAGGGGAGGAAACCCTAAGGGTGCAGCACTCAGATCCGAAGAAGCATGCACGATTTGAATGGAACAAAGCCCAGGTTCTTCTAGGGCAAATCACATCCTGAGGCTGGGGAGCCCCTTCAGATGTTAGGAGAAAGGCCTGGGAATGAAAATGGTTTGAGTATCTTTGATTGGTGCTATCATGGTGAGAGAAAGGAATAAGATTGGGTCCTCCTGGTGCTTCACAAAGCAATGGTTGCTAATTAATGTTCCCAGAGCTTAGCTAATAAATTTAGATCCTTGATTAGATGTTCCCAGGCAGGTGTTATAAACTTATCAGAGCTGATTGATGGCCCTCGATCACAGGATAGGATTCAAGTCACGGAAAAGAGGGGAGATTGGAATGTTTGGCTGGTGACTCATGAGTACCCTTATTGTCCAGATTGTACATTCTGCAGGTTGGAGGAGCAGGAATCAATCATGCCCAGTCCTCGGCATTTGCATTCACATTCCATGCATGACTTACTCTCCCAGGAGGAACTCGGCAACACTTTGCTCAGCTGGCTGGGACTCGTGAATGAAGGTGCATCAGATTCAGGGGGCTTATGATTTTTATATCACAAGCAGCTCTGAAAATGGTGGAGGCCAGGGTCGAGTGCTCACACCAGGAATCCCGGAATAATTTGTTTACATCTCACCATAACCATGCTGGTATTATCCTCACAATAGTTTGGCTTCTGTAGAGGATTTCCACTGATGGAAGCTAGGTGGGGCATTTTGTGGCAAATCTCATCCATTTCCTCATGATTTTCTCTCCTTGCTCTTCCTGTCCCTCAGGAGCAGCCTTTTGGTATACATTGTGGGCTGCAGCAGGAGGGGGGAGACAAGAAAATCACAAGGCAGACAAAAATTCTCCTATCAGAGAATGTTTTTGGCAGGATACAAACTGATTTTCTGTAGTTAACTAAACGCTAGAGGAAATGCTCTGGCTAGAAATATTTTCAGCATTACGTGGCCTGAATCTCGGAGTTCTGAATTGTCTGGAATTAATGCCATAGGAATCCGTCTTTTTCTTTTCAATTTCAGAATATTGCACATGGCACTGTAGACACACTATTTGACCAACCCAAATCTGAAAACCTTCAGAAATAATACCCAAGAAAGGATGATCTGAAAATACACACAAAATAGATTTCATCCACTTCCAGTGCAATCCTAAAATTGTAAACCTCATTGAATAAAGGGACTTTCTTCTGCTTAGGCTTGCTTCCTGGCTTTCATATGGTATCCCTATCTAAATATGCAATAAAAATTGCACCTACCACAACAGTGATAATTCTTATTGTAGAAAACTGCAGTCTTTAAAAGTAACACTTTTTGCACATAAAATATTCTCAAATAGAATTCTAAAAACATTGGCTCCCGTGAAAACTGCTGAAACAATTACATACTGATAAAATTACCTCAGATTTGGTTATAGTTATAGCAGTCTACCAGGACCATTGAACAACACTGTTAATCCCATAAAAAAGTGCTAATCCAATAATTCAATAGTCCAATAATACCAAATTTGACTCTACAAATCCACCGGGTGTAATGGACAATGTCATATGTTTACCTCCGTGGTTATTTTGTGTCACACGGGATCTCAGTTTATTGTCTGTAGCACATGTACCTCAGCCCTGACCCGGATGGTCCATGCAAGCCTGATCCCATCAGATCTCTGAAGCTAAGCAGGGTCAGGTCAGGGCTACATGGTTTGGGCCATCTCTTTATTCATGGATCATCATGACTGTATGATCCAGTGTTTGTTAAAAGGAAAGGCAGGAGACATCTCTGGATCGCTGAAATAATTCAAAGGAGTTATTATGGGAGATAATTATGCATGAGCTGTGTTCTATAAGTAGGTTACTTTAATGACCCAATCTTGACCCTGGTGGATATGTGACTGAGGGCCAAGCTACAAGTGACAAATGACACTTGAACGGCAAGTGTATTTCTCCCTGTTCGCTTGCCCTCCACTCAATCCACTTGCCGTTCAAGTGTCATTCGTCACTTGTAGCTTGGCCCTAAGAAGGTTCTGTCCACTGACTGTGTGGGCATAATGTCCACAGCAAGCTGCAAAATCTGAGTTGCAAAGGCAGCTTATTTGCAAAAGCACAGCATACTCATGATTGTAGCACAAAAAGCAGTTCGTGCAGGAAAGCAGATGCTGCAAAGATCAGCTCTATGCAGCATCCAGTTCAAACACCAAGCAAACCAATGAAGGCATTGAACAAGGGGCTCAACTTGCATATCAATGAACTGGGTAATTTCAAATGCCAATTGTATTTTGGTGGGGGGGGGGACGAAGTTCCCAAACCAGATTGCTTTTTTGTAGTGTTTTATCACCATGCACAAGTGCATTGATAATGTACAGGGAAGGATGAAAAGATACAAACAAATGATCTGAAAGTTTTAATAAATTGCCCATGCTTCAATTCTGGAATTAATTTCAGAAATTCTCTGAGCTAAATTAAAATTAAGGATGTGTAGGGCACAGTGCAGAGAGAAATACCAGAGCAACAAAGGATCTGAACAGGGCAAAAAATTCATTCCTACCCCCCAACCCTTGTCTAGCAATCTTCCTGAATTCACCTCATTTGATCTTTAATGTTCACAATTATTCTGTATTACTGCAGCTCTTCATAGCCAGAGATGAGACTTCTATAGAGTTAGGAAGTACAGTGTAAGTTATAGCCTCTGCCCTCCCAAAGACCTTCCAATTTAAAGATACAACATAGATGATGGTGGAATGCCAAAGATGATTTACTGAAAGACCGTTTCAGGGATGGTGGTGTCGGGAACTAATGTCCTGCTGACTCCAGCATTCTGATTCCATTTTCGAAATGGATCCAATATTATCCAAGCCATTCAAAGCCATTGAGTATAACTGATTTAAACTGGATACGGTTCGATTCCTCTCTGATACTGGGAGACAAGGAAAAACTTATTATTATATATAGAATAAGATGCCCCAGTTTCTTTCTATGCTACTTTTCTTCCTCAGGAACCTCAGGGGAGCTCTGCCTGTTCTATCCTCAAAACAACCCTTCAAGGTAGCTTGGGCAGAGAGTGTGGGAGATTGGCTCAAAGTCACCAAGGGAACTTCATGACTGAGTGGGGAATTAAACCTCAGTCTCATCACTCCCAATCTAGCAGGAACCGTCATACACCACAATGTTTCTCTCAGTTATTAGCTGACGGTTCAAGCACCTAACATGCAAAATGCAGCCCACCATAGAACAGTCAGGCAAATCCATTTCAGAAACTGACTTATAAAGCTTTATTGAATCCAGTGTCACCTTAGAGACCAACAAGATATTCAGGGCATAAGCTTTTGAGTTAGAGCTCCCTTCTTTAGACACATGTAGGAATGGAGATCCCTGAGCCTTTATATCCCAGCCAAAGGTGGTGGTGTGTTGTAAGAGAGGGCATCAGGGTGGGCATTGTCATCTACTCTGCTCCTATTACCAGATGGGTTAAGGTGGGGGTGGGCATTGCCACATGCTCCGCTCCTCATACCAGCTGGGTTAAGGTAGGGGGCGGGCATTGCCAATTGCTCCGCTCCTGATCCCAACTGGTTCAAAGGGGGTGGGCATTGCCACCTGCTCTGCTCCTAATACCAGCTGGGTTAAGGCGTGGAGAGGGCATTGCCACCTGCTCCACTCCTAATACCAACTGTTTTAAGGTGGGGGTGGGCATTGCCACCTGCTCCACTCCAAATACCAGCTGGGTGAAGGCAGGGGGTGGGCATTGCCCCCTGCTCCACCCCTAATATCAGCTGGGTTATATTGGGTGGTGGGCATTGCCACCTGCCTCACTCCTAATACCAGGTGGGTGAAGGCAAGAGGCAGGCATTGCCACCTGCTCCCATCCTGCTCCCAGCCTGGGTTTCCCACCATGGCACATTTTCTGGAGTGACATGATGCCTTGCCCTCCAGTGACCTCTGGTGGTGCACCAGGGTATAAAGTGAGTTGTCTGAAATACGCTTACTCAATTATATAGTAAGATAGTAGAAATGGATCGTGTACATATAAACACCCTTCTTGCACAATTAAAAACAGGTGGCAGTTGGTTAGAAAAGGGCATAAACCATTCCCTTCCAGGTAGAGAGGCACATGCAGGACAGGATCAACACCGGGGCAAATGAAACTCTCTTCCTGCTCCTTACCGAGATGATTCTTCACTATGTAAGGTAGCCGTGGCTCAATGGAAGAGCTGGTCCCAGGTTCAGACCCTGACATCTCCAGTCAAAAGGATCAGGGTAGAGTAGGGTTTGAATCCAGTGGCACCTTAGAGACCAACCAGATTTTCAGAGTGTAAGCTTTTGAGAGTCAGAGCTCTCTTCTGGAGTAGGAATGGAGTTCCCTGAGCTATTATATCCCAGCCCAAGGTGCATGGGGTATTACAAGGGAGGGCATCAGGATGTAAAGGTACAATGCAGTTTGGTTTGGGCGGAAAGGAGCATGTATAGTGAGATAAGAATCCTAAGTCAGCCCAGAGTGAGGATCCATTGCTCTGACTTTGTGAATGAATGCCATTTCGGCAATCTTACATGGTAATCTCCCCCTGAAGTTTTTTTTGTCTGAGGACAGAGTATGATAGGGTTTAGTCACCATCCTAAGATGGTGGCTCTCAATAAACTGTACAGTATGGTCCTGATCCAACTACTAATATGTACAGCTAGACACATCTGACAGCCACAGATGGGATGGGCATCTTCTGTTTCACTAAAAGTTACACCCAGCTGGCTCAAAAGGGCCTGAATTATCATTGTAATATGGATATGTGGGCAAGTCCTATTCATTGAGTATGCAGAAGCCAACCTCTTTCCCAAGATCTCCCTTGCTGGAATGGGATGAAAACATACATTGTTTGGACAATGTATTGTCGAAGGCTTTCACGGCCGGAGAACGATGGTTGTTGTGGGTTTTCCGGGCTGTATTGCCGTGGTCTTGGCATTGTAGTTCCTGACGTTTCGCCAGCAGCTGTGGCTGGCATCTTCAGAGGTGTAGCACCAAAAGACAGAGATCTCTCAGTGTCACGACAGAGATCTCTGTCTTTTGGTGCTACACCTCTGAAGATGCCAGCCACAGCTGCTGGCGAAACGTCAGGAACTACAATGCCAAGACCACGGCAATACAGCCTGGAAAACCCACAACAACCATTGTTTGGACACTTTGAATGATACTTCGTTTGTGCAAATGCCCTGAGCAGCTTTGAATTCAGCTGAGCAATTTCAATCAAAACAGACGGTGCATTTGCTGTGGGATGTGAAAACAGCTAGGTATAATCGGGGGCGCCTGCAGGTGTTTTATTTTGCTTGAGTGGCCGAACCTGATAATTAGTATTAACTTGTACACAGCAAAATGAGGTCACTCGCAGAGAGGAAGGAATGGAGAGTGAGTAGTCTCAAGAGCTGTTCAATGCCAAACAGGTCATGGAGCACCATAATTACTATTGTTAGGAAATGATTTACAAAGATGTCTCCACTATGGTCTATGGAGGCTCATTTGTCTCGATTGTTTCGTCACACTTATTTCCATTTAGAAATGTATGTCTGATATATCCAAATGCTGTTGTGTCTTACTTCTTTTCCCAGCAGTTCTAGTACTTTATGGCGCAAGCATCAAGCCAGCACTTCACAGCAGTTTTGCAGCAATGTGAATCACCTACACGCACACTGCTTTCAGGCTTTGGCTGAAAGTTTTAATTATTTCAAGCACTCTGAATCAGGAGTAGACATGGGAACAAATGGGAAAAAACCCCGAACACCCTGTTCATCATTCGGTGCCATCCACGAACAACGAACAGAAACGAACATGAACTGTTCCTGGACATGTTCGTTGTTCATGGGGACCAGAACCCCCCCACCTCCAAATCCCCGCACTTTGCCCCCTCCCCTCAAACCCACTTACTTGCCCCTTTAAAGATCCCTTTAAATCAGCTGGCAGGCGGCAGGGGGGGGTTCCCCCCTGCCATCTGCCAGCTGATAGTTTAAAGGGCCCTTTCCTGTCACGTGCAAGGGGCAGGGCCTTTTAAACACCCCACAAACTGACCTTCCCAATGTCCAATACCCACCAAATTTGCAGGGGACATAGTCCTCACTGTCCTCTGAAGACCCCCCAAGTTACAGAGAGATTGCATCCCGGGAAAGGCATGATCCACAGGTCTCCCCGTTGGCTGTCATTTTCTCTTCACAGTGGCAAAAACAGGACTCTCTGCTGGAAGTACTTTGAAGGGTTAAAGCCGGAAGGAAAGCCAGAAGGAGTTCAGACAGAGTTCAGTCCCTCCTTGCCTCCGGTTGCCAAGGGGATTGATTGCAGCAGGTGCCAGACTGTCTAGCTTGCCAAACAGCTGCCGAAGGCAACGAACGAGGCTTTTAACGACCACCTATTCGGTTAGGATGGGGTCTCATGAACAGCTTGTTTGAGAACAGCAGATTAGGCTGTCCGTGGGTTTTTTCTGTTTGTAATGCTGTTCATGCCCATGTCTAGTCAGGAGTAAGCTGGCCCAAAGTTAACACTGAAAATGAGTATGAGGTTTGTTCTTTCTATGAGTGTTCTAAGGTTTGCTCAGAATCCTTGAGACAGTTAAGCAGGGATAGGATTTAGTAGATACAGGGCAGAGCTCAGTGGAAGAGTGTACACTTTGCATATAGAAAGTTCCTGGTTGTATCCCTGGTGTCTCTAGTAAAAGGAGTTCAATAACAGGTGCTTGGAAAAGGCTCTCTACCTGAGGCCTTGAATATTGGCTGCCAGTTGGAATAGACAGAGGGTGTGCACTTGAAAAATGATTTTAATTCTGTATTGTAAGGTCAGAAAGGGCAGGATTGTTGTTTTCATTAAATGTTGGAGTGTATTTATTGTAGTGGAAAATCATGTCAGGGAAATTTTTATCAATAGTGGATCGGATGTCTGTCAACTATTTCCTATCCAGGGGTAGTGGCAGGTTTTCTGAAGTAGCTATTTTTGTTCACCAGTGGCACCAAAATGCTAGCAAATATAATTCTTCATATCTACTAAAGACCCCCCTCCAGGTTTCAACTGAATTGGACAAAAAAAAACCCAGTGGCATTTTTCAGGTGAAGAATTGAAGAGCCTCCTGTTAGTAGATGAAGATTTAATGCTGTCCCTTTCCTAGGTTTTAGAGGAGGATAAACCAGAAAATTAGAAAGATAGAGAGGTCAGGGCATCACTTTACTCCTTACTGCCCTGAAATATCCTTTGATGTGTAGATTGCTAATCTCAGGACTTCTTCCTCTTGACATCCTTCTTTTCCTCTCTTTGTCACACAACTATCTCTTCTCTCCATCTTGCACCATGGATGCAGTACTTGTCCTGCAATCCATGCCCATCTTTATACAGTACTAGATAGATAGATAGATAGGAATCTATCTCCTCTTTCCTATCAGAGTATGGAGTTCCTATAATAAAGAACTCTTCTTTCTTTTCTAAATCTAAGCTAAGTGTAAGATTGGAATTTTCTCTCTCACATTCACACCAGCTAGCAAACTCCAAACACCCATCATGTTCTCTCTGTGATTGATATACTCTGCCCAGAGATGTGATGTGGAGGGGATCTGGCAACCCTAAGATGGCCCCTCCCACTGGTGTTACCCCACCAGGCCAGCTGTCTTTACTTCTGGCCAGGCTTCTCCAAGAGCAGGGGTGCCATGCAGATCTTGTGGGTCCAATGGGCTGGCCACTAGGCCTTTCTGGGGGCGAGGAATCTGAGCAGGCCCTATGAGGCAGCCTGAGCTGGCCACCACACCACATCAGTATATTAATAACAACAATGCAATTTCCCTTTCCCCCCACCCCAGAAAACATGAGTGTGTCCTCTTGGTAACTAACCTCCTCTAGGAAAAAGGAAAAAGCTAGCTATAAGCAAAACCAACCAACCGATACTGCAGGAGAAAGTCCAGAGTAACAGTCCAAGACCTACTACAGATCTGCATGCTCCAAACAATGTCCAGGCCTTCAAATTACTCCAATGTTTTTTTCACAGTCAATAGCACAGAAGAAGCCATGGGAGGAGATTGTGCACAGGTTAGCGGGATTAGCAAAGGACAGCTCTGCTAATCTGATGCAGGATTTATGTTGGCGGGAAGACCTGCCCCTCTCTCCGTTCCTTCGCAAAAAACCACGAACAAACTACAGGAAGAGGACTAAGAGTGTGACTACAAGTGACTTTCTCCCCGTGGAGAACACTAGATTTTTTTAGCAAGGTTTCCTGGGAAATGAAGTCCAAGTGGTTCTTCCCCTCTGTTAGAATCGCTGCCTGAAGAAGAGCCACAAGAGGGCTTCCTTTGGGGGCGGGCCGCTGCTACTTTCTCCCAGGGCATCCTGCAGGCTGCCTGCTCCCGGGGATCTGCTTTGGAGAAAGTGGCTGCTGCAGATTCTTCCGCTGTCACTGTGGCTGAAACTTCACCAATGCTGCTGCTTCCAGAGCAGCTCCCCGGGAGCAGGCAGCCTGCAGGACGCCCTGGGAGAAAGTCGCAGTGGCCCGCCCCCAAACGAAGCCCTCTTGTGGCTCTTCAGGCAGCGATTCTAACAGAGGGGAAGAACCACTTGGACTTCATTTCCCAGGAAACCTTGCTAAAAAAATCTAGTGTTCTCCACGTGGAGAAAGTCACTTGTAGCTTTGCTGTGAGACTAAGGCTTCTGATCCAATTCTGGATCCTTCTGATAATTATCAGCTCAAAATGATCAGGGTTAGAAAAACTTTCAGGAAGCCTTTCATTGTGTAGGATATTGCCTCTTCGATTCAATGACAGGGAAGTCAGACAACTTTTATGGCTGACAATACTGCACTAGAATGGGCCAGTGATGTGACAGCATCATATGTTTCAGTGCTTTTTCCGTGCTCTTTGCCACAGGAGAGATGCCTCCGGTTCAGTATACATGATGAAGACAACAAAGGGAATTCATGCGAAATCACAGATGTGATTGGTGGTTCTAGATTTTTTTTAAAAAATTATTTAACAGAAAAGAAAAGAAGACATTTGGAAGTGCGTAAAGGATCTTGACCAGAGTGCAAAATAACAGATTTAAGCTTCAACAGAAAATATAAGGAAGATATATAAGATAGCTAAATTTCATAATGTTACTCCTCTCCCTCGACTAGTCCAGGTAGTTGGTGATCTGAAGACCCTGGTGACATAGAGTTGCCAGCAGACCTGGAGAAAATTGTCCTTGCCCTTTAACAGAGACTTTAAACAGGTGATGGCAATTGTTGTATTGTTGTCTTCTGCCTGTGAGTGAAGACTGAGCTGTTTAGTTTCGTGTTCCCTCCCTGACCTTCTTTCCTGCATTTAATTGTGTATGTGGCATCATTGGTATGTTCCACAGGCATGCATACTTTGTACATGTGTACAGATGAGAACCCACCCACCCCTAATTTCATCCAATGGATCCCGTCCCAAAAGAGGCCTACGCCTGAACCAAATACGGCTATATCAAAGATAAAACGAGACCTTAAGATATATTGGACGGAGAGGTGAGATTATATAATGACAGGTATGGGAATGGCAGACAAAGGTTTTGATGGGACTAAAAAGCTTATTAAATGTGCTTTACAGAAAGAGAAATGATATGGGGGACCGTTGCCAGGAATCATAGTGCAAACCAGACTTGCAGTTCCTTACTACAACTGTAACTTTTATTTTTGTTGATTAATTTTTTTTAACTACAGAATCCTTCTTCTTGATCAGTTGTTTTTATCCTACCTTTATACTTCATTTATTTGTCCCCAAAACAGGCTGGAACCCCTGACCTCTCTCATCATTCCTTATGTGGAACAACTAATTCCATTTTAGTTCCTTAAACTCTGAATATTTTTGATGGGATTCATACCAACTTTCACTTCTCCTCAACTCCTTCTCCTCACCTTCTGTAATTTTCCATACGAGTAATCCCAAAATGATATCCTTTCCACATATTTAAAGACTTGAGCTCTAATGAGCTCTAATATACATTTTTAGTCTTTAAGGTGCTGCTGGACTTTTATTTAACCCCTTTGGTGGTGGTAGAGAATGCCCTCAAGTCAGAGTTGAGCCCTGGTTGAGTTTTCATGGCAAGAGACAAACAAAGGTGGTTTGCTATTGCCTGCCTCTGTGACCCTGGTCTTCACTGAAAGTCTCCCATCCAATTACTAACCAAGGCCGACCCTGCTTAGCTTCTGAGATCTGGTGAGATCAGGCTCACCTGGGCTATCCAGGTCATGGCTAACCCCCTTTAGCCATGGGTTTAGCAATGGGTTCACATGATCATAAGGTGAGCTGTTTCCAACTTGATAAATAATGCAAACTCTAGACAGAAAAGTGCGAGGAAAGAATTCTTAACTATACGACATGATACATTTATTATTTATTTCCAAAGCTTGTACACTCTAGAAGTCGCCTGAGGCTGCTAAAAAGATAAAACAATAAAAATACAATTTAAAATAATATAATAATTAAAATGACACAATAAAATAAACAAAGTATTATTGCAGCCATAAAACGAATCATTGAGTATTTTAAATCAGCAACCAATAAAACTAGTAGCATAAAATCATCATAAAAGCGAGCAACATAAACGTGGGGAGACAAGAAGTAAGGAAATAAAACTCAGTGAAAAGCCAGGGTAAACAAAAATGTTAGGCCTGGTACCTAAATGATAATAAAGTGGGCAGTAGGTGACTTTCATGTAAGGTTAACAGTATTAAGGAGGGGACCGTGTAGTTCTCCTGGAATTACAACTGCTCTCCAGATCAGTTCCCCTGGAAGAAATGAGCCAGTGTGGTTTAGTAGCTAGAGTGTTGGACTAGGATCTGGGAGGGGAGACCAAGGTTCAAATCCATGCTCTGCCATAGAAGCTTGCTGGGCCAGTCACCTTACCGGGCCAGTCACACTCTCTCAGAAAGAAATGCCAGCTTCAAAGGGCAGACTCTATGGCATCTCATTTTGCTGAGCTCTCTGCCCTCCCCCAGCAACACCTCCAAATTTCCAGGAATTTCCCAAGCCAGAGTGGGCAACACTAGCTTCAAGAGTGCATTCCACACACAAGATGTCATCTTTTAGAAGGCCCCACCTCTACTTCTGCAGATTAGTGTAAAATGTAGTGTTTGGAAAAGTTACAAACCTTGCCCCCTCGGGCATGCAGGCGATTTATTTATTTATTTATGTCATTTATATGCCACCTTCCTCACTGAGAGCCAAACTACAAGAGACGTCTTACACAGGTTGGACACTAGTCGGCTTCCCTCAAGTTTTGATGGGAAATGTAGGCATCCTGGTCTTGCAGCTGTAATGGAGAGCCAAGCTGTAAAACCAGGGCGCCTACATTTCCCATCAAAACTTGAGGGAAGCCGACTAGTGTCCAACCTGTGTAAGACGTCACTTGTAGTTTGGCTCTCAGACTCTAGGCGGATTACATAGTGTGAGGTTAGTACAATCAGTAGCAAGGATGGCAGGCATTTCCATACAGTGTCAAGAACATTTCCATAAACAATGTCATAGGGTAAATGAATACGAATTTACAAAGACATAGCATTAGCAAGGACCCAATATGGGGTTGAAGAAGTACTGAAACAGAACATAATCAATCCTAAACAACATGAAGTGTAAATAGTATATAGGAGTACATATTTAAATCAACAGATAATATGTAAGGCAACATAATAGTGAAGCCTATGGTTCCTAACTCATTAGCAAAATATCTGGGACCGCTTCCCTACAGTACTGCCTTCTTAGCTCTTTTGCCTGTGGCTGCTGGGCTGAGCACTTGGGCTAAAGCACCAAGGATGTGGGACTTGGGAAGAGGGACTTTATCCAGTTTGGAATACTCCCACCCAAACTAGATCAGACACTACCACCCAAGAAATCCCATTAGGGGGGAATTTTCACAGTATGATTTTGGAAAAGATAGTCCCTGGTCCAGCTTGTCTAGCTATGTGTGCATATAGAGTTGCCAGATCCCTCTTGACAATTGGTGGGGGTGGGGGGAATTTACAGGTCACCAGTGACATCACTGCATTGTTGGCAATGTGCAGACCTCACTCCTCATGCACCTGGAAGTGATGTCAGCATGATGCCCGGGGACGCTCTGTTATTTGGGCAAAACTCTATAGTTAAACCATGAAGTTTTCCCCAAATATCAGAGCATCTCCTGCATTCCATGGCAATGTGCTGACATCACTACTGGGTGCATGGGGAGCGACAACAGCACATCCAGATGCTGCTGACATCCACCCTCATTTCTTACCATTCCCTCCCAGCGATCTGAGCAGCAGTGGGAAGTGTCCACCAGTGGGGAGGATGGTAAACATATGTGCATAAGAGAGAGGAGGTTAACCTAACTCTTCCTAGTTTCTCACTAGGATGTAAACCATTTTATAAGGGTTCACCTATGCATGTGACATGCTACAGTTATGCGAAAGAGTTTCTACCACAAATCTTAGCCAAAGATATTATTGCAATGGTGGTGGGTTACTGATTCTGAGGATCTAAGTGCGCTGACCATATCTGTGTTGCACTCTGTAGGTTGGCCAGGTCTGGGCTCCTCTGGACTAGGGCCACCAGCTTGGCTGCCTAGGCTTGGGGATGGTAGCTGGAACACAGGACCTGCACCTAGTGGAACAGCTGATCCAGCAAGGCGGCCATCTCAAGCCTCAGCCAAATAGGCTGGGTGTTAATTAGGCTCAGCTGCACTTGCTGCACGGTGTTGAACCTCTTGAGGCTGTGCTGCCCTTTGGCCAGGATCCTGTGAGAAAGTACCACCCTCTGCTCTGGATCTATGGGGAAGTTGCATATAACCAGTCTGGCACTTTGCCTCCTTTGTGCTGCCTCAGCCAGGGCCTTCTGCTGCCACCCTTCCTGTGGAATGGGAGAAGATCAGGAGCCGCTATGGGCCTGGGTCTGTGCCCTGCCTGGCAGAGGCCTAGTGGCTACTTCAGAGGCCAATAGCAAGCTCTGTCTTGCAGGCACTGGCAGGATGGCCTACTGGAATGTGGTTAGCAGGGGTCTCTGCAGTGTCAGGTTCTCCCTGATCCCACTGGTCCCCCTGGTTCTCTGGCCTTGGCTCCTCAGGCTCTTCCTCCAAGCCCTGCAAGTCAGAGGTGTTGGGCTGGTCAGAGGGGGTCATGACAATATCATAGCTTCATTAATATAAGCCCTGACCTGGATGGCCCAGGTGAGCCTAATCTTGTCAGATCTCAGAAGCTAAGCAGAGTCAGCCTTGGTTAGCAATTGGATGGGAGACCACCAACGAAGACTGGGATTGCGGAGGCAGGCAATGGCAAACCCACCTCTGTTAGTCTCTTGCCATGAAAACCCCACCAGGGGTTGCCATAAGTCAACTCTGACTTGAGGGCACTCTCCACCACCACATGCTTAACACAAACTACTTCTATTCCCATTGCATTTTTTAATTCTCCTACATGTACAAAAACATCTCAGAAAAGCTCTCTCCACTTTTCATTTTATGTGACAACCTCTTTCTTTCTGCTTTTCTAAACATGGACAGACCTTCTGTGCCAATCAAACACATTCAGTGCACAGTCAAGTCATGTCATGTCACGTCACGTCAACCTGTGGGCAGTCTGAAATACTGGCCTGGTTGAAATCGTGTATCCATTGAACATATGAACCTGCCTTCTCCTGAGTCAGACTATTGGTCTATCATGGTCAGTATGATCTCCTCTGACCGGCATTTGCTCTCCAGGGTCGCCAGCGTAGGTCTTTCCCGTCACCTGCTATCTGATCCTAAACTGGTACCTTCTGCAATCAAAGCTGACACTGCGCCACTGAGTCACAGCCCCTGTCCCTGTTTATAACCATCTCTCATAAATATTAGGTGCCAAGCCAATAAAACAAACAGAAAATTCAACCCCAATTATCTATCATTTTCTCTTTGCACAACACACAGTATGTCCTACAGCTCAGTCTTTGCAATCGGGCTCTCGTTTCGCTGGCCTGCTCTTTTGAATCTGTTCCCTGGAAGGTGACCACATCGACCAGGGGGCATTGCTGAGAACAATAATTTTTTGGTGCCGTCAAATGTGCACAGATGCCAGCATGATTTAGCATAAGCTCCAGCTGCAGCAAGCCAGGTTGCTGATTTCCCCAATGAACTGTGAACCTCCAAAGTGTTTGTGCTGACCTTGATCTGAATATGCCTCCGAGAGGGAAATGCTATCATTTCAAGGCAACATTTGTCTCTCCCGTTGCATGCTGGAGAGCTGTGGTCAGCTGCAAAGCAGGGGACCAAATACTATCAGGCAGCCGGAGCAAAAAAAAAACGGGGGGGGGGGCAAGGTAAGTGAACTGGTAAATAATATAAAATGGAGTCCAGGAGCAGTTCATTAAGTCTATGGCTGGAAACAAGAGAAGCCAGGAGATTCCAACCTCTCTCCCTTCTACAAGGTCAAAGGACTTAACTATCCATTTTAAAGGGGAGTTTCTGCACTATTTCATCTCACAACAACCAGTAGTAGCTTTGAGTCAGGATTTAACAAAGCTTAGCCTAGAATCTGTTTTCAAAGCCAGAGATTCAGCCCCAGCACATGCAAAATAATACATGGAACTTTGTGAGAAATATAATTTGTCTAAGGGCTTTATTTTTAGAGATCTGGGACCTTCCCAGCATTTTTTTAAAACTCAAACAGCAGTGATGTCAGTCCTTAATTTAAACTGGAGCTGTGCCAAAGTGGGAGAAGGGGCTTAACCCTTCCATCCTTGCATAGGGTTGCCAGATCTGGATTGGGAAATTCCTGGAGATTTGTGGGCGGAGCCTGGGAGGGATGGGGTTTGGGGAGGGAAAGGGCCTTAGTAGGGTATAATGCCATAGAACCCACCCTCCAAAGCAGCCACTTCTCTAGGGGAACTGATCTCTGTCACCTGGAGATCAATTATAATTCCTGGAGATCTCCAAGTCCCATTTGCAGGTTGGCAAATGTAAGTTTTACCAGTCAGAACTACCTCTCCTTTACCTCTTTGTTGTTATGGAAAGGAATCAGGCAAAAAATAAACAAACCCAGGGTGCTCATTCTGTTTTCCTTTCTGGGTCAGTAAATGCTATCTAAACAATTTAGTCACAGACTAATTTTCAAAAACAGTCGATAAATATACGATCAGAAGGGTGGCTTTGTGTACAAGTGGAAATCTCTGGTTCCATGTTCTTGGTCCAGTCAGTGCCAATAAATTACTGATCACTAAAACTCAGGGTCAAACCACCTGACACAAAATACACTTGAATCACACTCGAATTACACTCAAATACATTCGAATTATAAAACACACTTGAATTATCTGTGTAATTTGAGTGTATTTTGTCTTGTGTGGTGAGACCCTCAGATAAATGTTATCGAAGAGTTTCAGTCATACGGCCTCACAACTTTCTCCATTGTCCCTGGGACTGGACATCTCCTAACTGGTCATGACAAAGCCTCTGTGGAGTCCTGTTTCTCAGGGGTGGGGGTTCCTTTGAATCTTGCTGGATTCTCCCTTTCCGCTTCTGTGTGTGACGTGGTTCAGAAGCCCTTTGATGCTGACACCATCTACACTTCACCCAGCTTCTGGTCTTTTGTAAGCATGATGATGTGGCCTCTCTAATGTCTTCTGTACTGAGAGAGAATACAGTAAGTCCCAGGACTTGTGTTTCATCTGCAAAAGGTAACTACATACAGGAGTCTTTAGTCTCACAGTTCCACACTGCTCTGGAAACCTCTGTGGAAAAGCATCACGTAACTCAAGCTGCATCCACACCGCAGGATACTCTGCTATCATTAAGCAACAACTCTCATTTGCAGCTGGATCATCATCACACAGGGAATTTCAGTTGTGAATGATTGCTATGCTATTGCATGATAGTACACTATCCAATGAAATGTGTGAACTCAGCTTGGTCCTTTCAAGATTCCTCGGTGATGAGTAAACAAGCAAGCAAGCAAACAAGCATGCAAGCAAGCAAATATTTACCTATCATTTTTTTAAAAAAAAATGGCCTTAGCTTTTATACTGCCCTGATTTGAATAGCCCAGAAAAACATGATCTTGTCTGATCTTGGAAGCTAAGCAGGGTCAGTCATGGTTAGTAATTGGATGGGAGACCTCCAACGAAGTCCAGAGTTGCAGAGGCAGGCAATGGCAAACTTTCCACTTTCCACTATGACTTGATGACACTTGCCATCACCACAACTTTATACTAGCAGTGGTGGTGTGTACCTTTGCTTTTGGCAAGCATTGGATTAAGAGAAAACTAATGTCTTTTCTGATCCTCCTCCATCATATCCTGAGTTCCAACCAATCTGTCCCATTTATGCTGGTTTAGTTACACCACTGTAGCTAAATCACAATCATGACACTGCATATATATAACATCCTCACATCACTGTAACTTACTGATATAAGGGATGTCTACTATAACTCCAACCTTTCTAAGTCCATTGAAGTCAATGAATATAGAAGGGCATAACTCTGTTTAGGACTGCACTATTAGCAAGGCTATAGCAGCCTTGGGAGTCCCATTACCTCCAGCTTCTAGCACATTACAGTACAATAAGATTATATAGTATGGAGAAAACATTTACTTACCTCCCTTCTATAAACTGTGTCTTTATTTATAGCATATATATTTATAGCAGAACCCTTATTCCCTCCTCCAGAGTCATTTTTCTAGGGTCATTAGTTAGGCCTGTGTTTAGACAAGTGAATCTGGTGAGTTCCACTCTGCCCTCTGTTTGACTGTGGACTGGTGAAGAAGGATATATTTATTTTCATTTGTCAAACAGCTTTTAGCTGTCCAGTATTCATCTGCATCGTCCTTGAGATGGAGCAGAGGGAGGGGAGAAAAATCAAGGCCTGAGACTGGTTGCCCCCTCTCTTCAAGTTCACCCTTGAAAGATGGAGAAGATGCTAATGGGATTTTTTTTCTCTCCAGGCCACAAGAGAGCTAAGTACAACACAGAGGAACCTTAGTCAACGAGGCAGCTTACTTAACCTCGGATTACCCTTGGTAGCACTGCCTGGAGGGAACGGTTATATAAAAGTCGTCCAAAAACAGCTGCTCGACAGACCTCTCTAATCATGTTGATATGTTACTTGTCGTGTCAGGGGGGAATAGTGTTCTCACACTTGTGCACGCACACACATTCACACAATGTGCTCTCCATCCAATTAAGCCGAGTTTCAATGAGGCCGAAGTGATTGAAATGACTAAGGAACAAACAAGAATAGTTTTGTTATTAAATGAACGGTTCTGTTCCACTGTTGATGGTGGTTGTACTGTTTCTTTGCTATGCGATAAACATGCTTTATGGTGTTTGCTTAAGTTTATACAGGCTGCCTCTTGAAAGCTTTTCCATTTCAAAATGTGCTGTGTTGTTCCATAAAGGCTGTGATTAGGTGGCTAATGTAATTGCCTTTTATTACAGGTCAACTGGTATGAATTCCATCACCAGTAATGGCGAGAGGTGCATTAAGATAAAGCTGATTGGAAGAAATCATTACTGTTGATTAGCATAAGGATCACTCATTTCCCAGAGCTCATGCTCGATAAACATGCTTGTGTATTTAGCAGAAATTATGTCCGTTGAAAACATTTGGAAGCAATTGTGTTTTTGTTTATTCAGTCAAATGACAGTCGGGCAACAAGAAGCATGTATAAATGCAAATACAAATTTAAGGCAAGATGCTCAGTAGAGGAAGTGATCCCCCATTCTCCTACGTCCCCAAATCTTAATATATTTTCAACGTGAAGCTGCATATTAACAATTGGTACTTCAGCTTCATGAAATTAATTATTTTGGCATGCTTGAATGAAACCTAGATTCTGTGAACAAAGGAATGATAATCAAGGTCCTAATCAAGGATTTGGTCTCAAATTGTCTGATAATGTGAATAAAGTTTTGCAGCTAAGTAGAAGTGAGCCAACTGATTCAGAAAGCAGATTTGAGGCCTCTTTAAGAGATATGTGTGTGTTGTGTGCTGTTGAGTCGCCTCCGACCTCTGGAGACCCTATGAATGTAAGACCTCCAAAACGTCCTATCATTAACAGACTTGCTCAGATTTTGCAAACTGGAGGATATGGCTTCTTTTATTGAGTCAAGCCATCTCGTTTTAGGTCTTCCTCTTTTTCTACTGCCTTCCACTTTTCCTAGCATTCTTGACTTTTCCAGAGAATCTTGTCTTCTCATGATGTGACCAAAGTACAGCAACCTCATTTTGTAATTTTTAGCTTCTAGGGAGAATTCATGCTTGATTTGATCTAGTACCCATTTACTTGTCTTTTTGGCTGTCCTTGGTATCCACAAAATTCTCCTCCAGCACCACATTTCAAATGAATCAATTTTCTTCCTCTCAGCTTTCTTCACCGTCCAAATTTCACATCCATACATAGTAATGGGGAATACCATAGTTTAGATTATCTTGATCTTGGTCCCCAGAGAGACCTTTTCTAGTTGCCTTACAGCTGCTCTTCAAAGTCTTCTGATTTCTTCATTGTAGTCTCCTTCTAAGAGATACAGGGAGACAAATTGGGTTGAGTGGTGCCGTAGGAGGGTCTTCAGATTGTTTTATGCAATATTTGTAAATCGGTTGATATATTGGCATTGTTTTATCCTTCTGTTGTAAATCTTGTGTTTGCATTCATTAGTGGTTGGAGAGAGGTGGGTATAAATGTTCCCACAAACAGAGACAGACCTACTGACCTACCTGGCCCCTTGGACACAATCTACTAGTAAGTTCTTTTTTTGCAATGCTAGAAATATATGCATATGCCCTTTGTATCCTATCCCTCAAATGAGTACTTGAAACACCAAGTATATTTATTTATTTATTTAATTATTCATGGCATTTATAGTCCACCCTTCTCACTGAGACTCATGGAAGATTATATAGTGTGAGATTAGTACAGTCAGTATCAAGGACATTCCAATAAACAATGCCATAGGGTAAATAAATGCAACTTTATAAAAACATACCATTAGCAAAAATCCAATACAGAGTTGATGAAACAGAGCACAAGCAACTCTAGGACAGACATTAGACAGCACAGAACTACCCAGTAAGGTAATACTTAAAGCAACAGGTAGTACATAGGAGCACATACTTAAAGCATCATAGTGGTAAAATCTATGGACCCTAACTCGTTAGCGAAACTTCTCTTTGAGATTATCTCCGTACAATACAGCCCTCCTATTTTATGTAAAAAGCCCTTATGAATAATTTGGTTTTGCATTGTTTGCAGAAGGCAAACTCCTGACTTCCTCAGGCAGGCCATTCCATAGGACAGGGGCCACCACAGAGAATGGCCGTGTACTGTTGATTTTGCCCATATGCAGGGTGGCTCCTGCAGGAGACCCTGTTCAAATGAGCGAAGCTGCTATGAAGGGACATAGGGAGAAAGATGGTCCTGGAGGTATGCTGAACCAAGGCCATGAAGAGCCAACTATGTGAAAACTAATACCTTGAACTGAGCATAGTAACTGATAGGTAGCTAATGGAGTGACTGCAGGATGTGAGTGATATTCATGCTTTTGCTCGCTCCTGATAACAGCTGAGCCAGCATTTTTTTACCAACTGGAGTCTCCTAGTTAACATAGATGGTTAGACTAAGGGGCTTGTGCTTTCTCCGTTAGTCGTCAACACTAAAGCATCACCTATTTTTCAATGTGGGTTGCTGCTCACAGATAGCCTTGTGGACAAATCTATCTTGGCTTTGTTTGTCTTAGCCTGCACATCCAAACTCTGATAAGCATTGAGTCTTATCACCCTCCCTCCACATACTGATCAAGTAACTAAAAGCTTGGTTGTTCTCTTCAATCCACCAGTAGCAGAAGCTAGTGATGGGTTGGCTTGAAGATGGCCCTTTAAGCAGAGATGCCTCAAGGTGTTTGTCAAATAGCCCTGCTTATGGTCTAGCAACATGCACTATTTACATCATCCTTAGTTATGCCCTAACTAGTTAAGGTCAAGAACTAAGTATATGCCACCCCACCCCATGAAGTATGTGGGACCAAGAGAGGGAAAAGTCATTCTCCAGGCCAGTTACAGCTACAACTCTGCTGTTGGTCCTTGTTTCTTCTGCAAGAGATTGTTGACAAAATCTATGTAGTTATAACAAGAGACTGAAGAGAGCAGATAAAAGGAAAACCATGAGAAGAAAGGTTGGAAATTTCTGTGTGATAATTTTATGCATTCTTTTTTGGGTTCTCTATCTGAGTTGTTTTACCTTAAGCCAAGGAATCAGCATTTTCTGAATCTGAATCAATACAATAACATGTTGTTTTTGAATATCATATCAGGGGATAGGGATAGAGAAAGCACCCCTTTTCCATTACTGCTTGATGGCAGGAGAAAAATAAAAATAAAAAATGGCTGTCGGCCTATATGATGTCACACCTCTCTAGAAATCTCTTGGAACTCTATTGCAAAGCCATAGAGTTTCCAGCAATTCTTAGAGAGGATTGATGACCCTTCTGGTTAGGGTTTTACCATTGAGTTGCCAGTGATTCCTAGAAAAGACTGACTATAGAGTTTCCAGGTTTTTCTGAAAGTGACTCATATCCTCGCTGATGGTTGCCCCATGCCCCTGCCCCCAGGTCTCCTGATGGTTACCAGGCTGGCAATCCTATTAGAGGATGTGATGCATTTACAGATTGCATTAACCAAAACAAAAATGGTGGGGCCTGGAAGTCGTCCAGAATTTTAGCTGATCTCCAGTCTACAGAGATCAGTTTCCCTGGAGAAAATTACTTATTCAGAGGGTAGACTCCATGGTAGACCTAAAATGCGATGGCTCGACTCAATAAAAGAAGCCATATACTCCAATTTTCAGGATCTGAACAAGTCTGTTAGTGATAGGATGTTTTGGAGATCTTTCATTCATACGGTTGCCATAGGTCAGAGGTGACTTGATGGCACATAACACACAACACAGACTCCATGGTGTTATATCCAACTGAGATCCCTCCTCTCCACAAATTTTGGCTTCCCCAAGCTCCACCCCTTAAATATCCAGGAATTTCCCAGCCTGTAGTTGGCAACAGTATTCCTCAAGAAACGTATTAAGTGCAAGTTGACACCAGAATAAAGGACAGTGGAAGGGGGGGGGGGCAGGAATGAAGTATGAAATCAGAAGGAAATCCAGAGTAAATCAGATGTTTTTATTATTGTCTTAGTCCTGCATCCTCAAACATTTTCTTGCTAAATAATACTAATAATAACAATAATAAAGACTAAACTAGCTGCCACTTCTCCAAACAAGCACAGTAATAAATAGAAAAATAATTACTTTTTAATTATCCAAATGCGTTGATTCTTCTATAAAACCCAAAATATCTGTTTGCATAGCAAAGCATTTCAGTTGCTCCAGATAAAAAATAGGTTTATTCATCGTTGCATCTGACAAAGAGATCTACAATTCTTGAAAGCTTATGCTACAGTGAAGTTGGTTAGTCTTAAAGGTGCTACTGGACTCTTTACTATTTTGCTGCTACAGACTAACACAGCTAACTCCTCTGGATTTATTCATAGGAAATCAAATCATATGAAATTCAAAACATAAAAAAAGATTTTTCTTCACAAGCTCTCTAGCTCAAGGGGGTACCTATTGTTCAAGTTATAGAGTTCTCCGAATCAAGAGTCCATCTTCAAATCCATCTTCCAAGAAGCTAAGAGGCAGTCAGGTAGTTTTCACTAAAACAAACACATTCTCTGTGAACTGCAAAAGCAGGACCAGGTATTTACCCCATAACAATATACTCAGCAAACAATTTTCAGCCCCAATTCCTGGAAAACTAGAAGCCCATGCTTTAATAAGGATAAACCTTGCAGTTTTGCTGATCTTACTGTTCAGGCAGGGAAGGTTTTTTTTTTTTTTTTAAGATGATGTTGATGCAAGAGCCAACTGGGAGGGCGGATATAATCATAGAGTCATAGGGCTGGAAGGAACTTCTAGGGTCATCTAGTCTAACCTCCTACACAATGCAGGAAATTCACAACTACCTCCCCTCCCCACACCCCCAGCGAGCCCTGCTCCATGCCCAGAAGATGGCAAAACACCATCAGGATCTCTAGCCAAATTGGCCTAGGGAAAATTGCTTCCTGACCCCAAAGTGGTGATCAACATTACCCTGGGCATATAAGAAGAGGCCACAAGAACTAAGCATTGATGTAACCCTTCCTGTCCTCCCTCTCATGATCTACTTAGGTTCATAGAATCAGCATTGCTGTCAGATGGCCATGTAGCCTCTGCTTAAAAATCTCAAAGAAGGAGAGCCCACCACCTCCTGAGGAAGCATATTTCACTGAGGAACTGCTCTGTCAGGAAGTTCTTCTTCATTTTTAGCCAAAAACTCTTTTGATTTAATTTCAACCTGTTGGTTCTGGTTCCACCAGGGTAAAAACAGGATAAAAAGGTACCAGGAGGGAAAGACCTGGAGGCATTCATACTCTGCCTTTGGACCCAGATTTGACCCAGTCACTTTGTGATTCATAACTCAGGCCTGGCTCAAACATGCAGGAAAATAGATCAAGATGGGTAGCTGTGTTTGTCTGTAGCACTAGAAAAGAGCAAGATCTGAAGAAGAGAACTGTGACTCATGAAGGCACATACCCTACCACAAATTTTGTTAGTCTTATAGGTACTGGACTCTTGTTCTTTTCTAATATAGGAGAATGAATTGGTAAATACAATGCATCACATGAGCGTAAGTGATGTATTACAAAAGGTCAATGTTTTTCATGCTCTCTTATGTTAAAAGCTCCTTTGAATAGTAAACCAGTACCACAAGCAAAAACAATTGCTAGAACCTTTCTCTCCTGCTGTGGTAGTTTTCTATTTATATTTTTATGCTAGTTGTCTTCTTATATATTAATTCTGTTACATTGGGTCTTTGTTAGCTCATAACTAGAAATGGGCACAGACTTGAAAAAAACCAACCATGTGGTTCGTGGTTCATCAAATTTCACGAACCACAAACCATGAACTTTCACGAACCTTCCCCTGGTTCGCAAACTGGTTCGTTTGGTTCATGAAAACGGCACATCCAGGTCAGAAAAACATCACTTCCGGGCCAGCTGAAGGTCACTTCCGGACCAGCAGAAGTTCACTTCTGGGTCAGCAGATGGTCTGCAGGAAGTCCATCCCCTGTTGCCTAGGAAATTGATTGATTGACCCCAGGCTGTCTGCAGTGACGAACCAGAAAACGAACCAAAAGAACCAGCCTAAAAGTTCATGGCGGTTCATCAGAAATGGGGTCTGACGAACCGTGGTTTGTGAACCATCAACCGGCCTGGTTCGTGCTTAATTTTGTTTTGTATTTCAGTTCATGCCCATCTCTACTCATAACTACCTCTTTCTCTTGCACATTTGATGAACCAGCCTAACTACTTGTTAGGTTGATGCAAAAGAGTCCGTGAAAATTATACTTTAGTGTTAAGTTCTCCTTCCTATCACATATTATTTCACTACATTTTGCATTTTTCTATTGCTCCCACCAGTAGTAAAAAATTTGGCATTTGGGCACCCAGTGGCATAAAGTAACAATATCTCAATGTGAAATAAATGACCTTAAAGATTATGGAGAGAACATAAGAGTTCTGTGCTATAATAACATCCCAAAGACTCACCCCCTCCCCTTTCAGGGCATTGACTCAAAGTGTGAATCGTTCAAGGTATACAACGTATCTACTGTGAGCCCCAAATTTGCATGTCTGAGTTGGGAAGCCTTTCCACCTTGCTAGAAAATTCTTTTCTAAATGATAAAAAGCTGACTTGTTAGACTTCCCAGAGGTGATGATTTATGAACAAATCCCTGTATGACACAATTCCTGACAAAACTATACAGGTACTCCTTTCACGATCTTTCATTACCTCTTTTGAATATTTCTCCAAGTAAAGTGAGGGTAGACCTACATGTGTTACATACTTTCGGAGTCTTAAAATTCAAATTTTGCTCATATTCACAGGGGCTAACTGAGTCCTTTCTTGTTTCAGAGGAGAGCTTCATTGGGATAATGATGTGGGACATGGGCATTAGGTACAGCGATGGGTTTTATCTCATGCAGAACAGAAGGGTTGTATATACCAGAACTGAATGTAAGTGGGATTTAATTAGAAGCCAGGGGGAGGCCTGTGAGAGGAATAAATCAATGTTTTTGATCATTAGACCTTGTGTGGGTTTCTGCTGCTGCTGTAATGGGAAACCGATACAAGCTTCTGCTTTCAAAGCCCTTTCCATGACTGTGATATGCTCCTCTGGTGTGCAGATGTACAGCTTCCTTTGACTTTCAGCAGCCACATGGAACATTTCTACTTCTGCCTGTAGAGTCCAACTGAGAAATGAAACAGTTGATCTCAAGGCAGTCACAGGAAGAGGCACGGCTGCTACTCTGGGAGGTACGGAGACACTTAACAAAGGACACGGTTCAGTCAAACGGAAGCATTTTAAAGTCCTGATCAGAATGAAAGCAGTTGCATTTCAGTGGGATTTGCAGCTCACTCAGGAATTAGTGAGAGAGGAAAGAAGAGATCAGGTTGGGGTTGTGCTCGGGTTGTGTCATGTTCACTTCAAACAGCAGCATGGACAGAGGGTGGAGTCAGCATTACCCCATTGCTCAGGGCTGTGGGAGACCTCCTGGCAGCAGCTTCCAAGCCCACCGCTGCTCGGTAGGCCAGCACAGGGGTGGGGGAATGAAAGAAAAATCATAACATCAGCGGTAAACTCCAAAGTGACACTGCACCGATGGTTGTTGTGGGTTTTCCGGGCTGTATTGCCGTGATCTTGGCATTGTAGTTCCTGACGTTTCGCCAGCAGCTGTGGCTGGCATCTTCAGAGGTGTAGCACCAAAAGACTTTTGTTGCTACACCTCTGAAGATGCCAGCCACAGCTGCTGGCAAAACGTCAGGAACTACAATGCCAAGACCACGGCAATACAGCCCGGAAAACCCACAACAACCATTGTTCTCCGGCCGTGAAAGCCTTTGACAATACATTGACACTGCACCGTCGATGTGATGGTCTAGTCGAAAACTAGTCTAGTTTTCGATGGGAACTTTGTGGGGAAATCATAGTTTTCAGTGAGAGCTAAAGTGTCTTGTTGATGGTGTGATATCACTTCTAAATTTGCCCCAGAAATGAAGTCATGCCTTTGACACCTGCACCTCTCCATGTCCCTAGCCTCCAATTTCCTGCCAGGTGCCAGCAACCCAGTGTTCCTTCAGCAGAGGCCTAAGAGCATTCAACTTAGGGCTGGCATGGACATGGACACCCCAAGTCATATAAGGGCTCATTTTATATGCTCTAGAGCTCCTAATACATTAAGGTATGCTCTAACAGACCACCACTAGCAATGAGAACACGCAGGATGTGATGAGAGCTGTTTCCACCTTTCTTCCATCAGCACTTGGCACCAATACAGGTCAAAGATAGCAGCTGGGGCATACTGAAATCAATGCTTTAGGTTCAAAGGAGCCATAGAGTCTGTCTGTCTGTCTGTCTGTCTGTCTGTCTGTCTGTCTGTCTGTCTGTCTCTGTCTGTCTTTCTTTCTTTCTTTCTTTCTTTCTTTCTTTCTTTCTTTCTTTCTTTCTTTCTTTCTTTCTTTCTTTCTTTCTTTCTTCCTTCCTTCCTTCCTTCCTTCCTTCCTTCCTTCCTTCCTTCCTTCCTTCCTTCCTTCCTTCCTTCCTTCCTTCCTTCCTTCCTTCCTTCCTTCCTTCCTTCCTTCCTTAATGCTACGAAAGCTACCCAGTAGGAACGTATCTACCTCAATGGACAGTACCAAGTAGAATAGTCTACAGTCCCTGTCCCTTTATCGAGGCATCTCCCTCCTATTATCGGAGTAAAAAAGCCCATCTCAATAATTTGGCTGTGCATAGTGTGTGGAAAGCCAGAAGACTGGGACCTTTCTTGACCTCTTCTACAGGGCCATTCCACAAGATGGGGGCCATCATAGAGAATGTACATATACGAGCAGCTGTTGATTTTGCCCATTTGCAGGATGGAACCTGCAGAAGGCCCTATTCAGATGAGTGAAGCTGCTCTGGCAGAGCATAGGGAGAGAGGCAATCCTGCAGATATGAGGGGCCAAGGTCATGAATGGCTTTGTATGTGACTGTCAAAACCTTGAATTAAACCTGGTAACTTATGGGCAGGTAGTGGAGTGAATGCAGAATGGGAGTGCCAGGCAACCAGCAGGAGACTGGGGGGACAGGGACATGGGCACCATTGGTACCTGCATGATGTCACTTTCAGGAAAACCCAGAAGTGACATCATAGCTCTCTAGGAATTACAGGAAACCACTATGGTAAAACTGTCAAGTTTCTGGCAATTCCTAGAGAGGAACGATTCACTTCTGTGTTTTTTTCCAGAAATGATGTCATGGTGTCGGGCTGATGAACATTTTTAAATTTTTCTCGCACCACAGCAAATAATGGCAGCAAGAAATTGGAGCTGGGGGCCAGGGCATCTCCTGCCCCCCAACAGGGACCTGGCAACCCTTGTTTGGCTGCATCTATTTCACAATCATTGCACTAGAGAAATCAGTTGCATTTGGATTTTCCTTTGTGGACAAGACAATCCACTTACTGAAAGTTGTAATACTTCAGTAATAGTGCAATATCCAATGAAGGGTGCTTTTGAACTTACTATTTTATTTCTCCTGGTGTATGCATACACGTACATTTCTTTGCAGTATCCTTAATGATCACAACTCAGTAAATTACACTTCCTAGAGCGAGTCCAAGGACCCACTAGGATCACAAACCACCTTCCCTTCCGTTGTTAGAGACACCAATCAAGAATGTTCATCGCATGCCAGTATTTGCTTCATGTATATTTCCTTCAAAATGGAAATGCATCAAAAGACTCTTGTAAACTAAAGTTCATCAGGAGAGAACAAGCATAAATTCAAGATCAATATGCAGGCCAGCTGTACTTATTATTTATAAGCTGCACAACAATCTCACCTCCAGCTTGTTAGCAAGTTCAGTGGGGATGCGCTGAACATTTGCTTTACACAAGGGCATCTTGCTGAAACCAACTGGCTTCATGTTGAGAATCGAATAACGGCTCCACCCTCCACCCTGTGCAACTTGATTGTCTTCAAGGAATGCCAACGTGATACCATTTCTCTCTCCTTCTTTCATTCACGCTTTCTAGAGCTCTGGTCTACACACAAAGGAGAATGTGGTTGTCCATTCTACCACTACAAAGTGCAGTTATGGAGGAGAATCATGTTTTGTACTGTTGCTCTTCATTAATGGCTCCCTGCTCTACACAATCATAGTCCAGTAAAGGGATAGACAAGGACCTTTCTCCTCAGTATGCTATATTTCCATTTGAGGAATATTTAAAAATGTGATACTTGTACCTGCAATAAAAAAGGTAAAGATAGTCCCCTGTGCAAGCACCGGGTCATTACTGACCCATAGGGGGACGTAGCATCACGACATTTTTCTTGGCAGACTTTTTTTGTTACGGGATTGTTTGCCATTGCCTTCCCCAGTCATCTACACTTTACCCCCAAGAAACTGTGCACTCATGTTACCGACCTCGGAAGAGTGGAAGGCTGAGTCAACCTTGAACCGACTACCTGAACCCAGATGAACCTAGCTTCTGCCAGGATCGAACTCTGGTCATGAGCTTGGGCTGCAGTACTGCAGCTTACCACTCTGTGCCACGGGGCTCCTTTCTGTGCCTGCAGTAACATAGTTCATTTTAAGATGTATTAACATCTCCTTCAGCTGCATGTGCAAATCCAGCCTAAATTCCAATTCAGACTCCTCCATCCAATGATGCAATCAGCTTAACCTTTTTGTTCTGTTGAAATGAGGCATGTATGCATTCCCTCATTTTCTCTAGAGCTCTGGTCTACACACAAAGAAGAATGGTTGTCGGGCAAGGGCAGGACGGCTGTGGTGGATCTGTACCTGGAGCACTACCTGGACCTGGGGAATGGTTGTCCATTCATTTCTGTTGAAATGAAGCATGTATGCATTGGTGGAAAGCGTAGTCAAATCACAGGTGACTTATAGTGACTGCATAGTTTTCAAGACAAGAGACGTTCAAAGGTGGTTTGCCATAGCCTGCCTCTGCATGCCTCTGGTCTTTCTTGTTGGTCTCCCATCAAAGTACTAACCAAGGCTAACACTGCTTACTTCTAAGATCTGATGAGATTGGGCTAGCCTGAGCCATCCAGGTTATTGAGCTAAATTCTAGCCTTGTAGCCTCCAAGGGGTAGTCTGCTCACTAGTCAGTCCTGGCTTATTGCCTACAGCTCCAGAGGGCAGGGCACCAGCAGCACTCCAGCCCTAGTGCTGGTGTCATGGCTGGATGGCCAGTGGCTTGGGGCACACCTCAGCCATCTAGCCACATGGCTACCTGGACAGCTCCAGGTTCACTTCCTCACCCATGTGACAGGGAAAAAATGGGGGGGTTGAAGAATTGCATTAGAACCTGAAAGTGATGTCACTTCTGGGTGAAGTTGTAGGACTCCCTCCAATTTCTATCTTTACCATAGAGATTTTGGGGGTTCCTAGAGTGTCACTTCCAGCTTCCAATGCAATCCCCCCTCGCTTTCTTCTGCCACATTTGTGGGCAAATGAGCCCAGAGCTACCTGGCCAGTCAGTGGGTTGGCATGTACCAGGTCAGCCAGTGAGGCCACTTGGGCTGTTTCACCTAGGGTGCGGAAAACTCTTGGTCCAGCCACGTAACCTCCATGTTCCACTCTTCCCGTCAACACAGTTTCGCCCTTATGAATGATGAATTCGTACATCTGTGTACCAGTTCCTTATAGATCATGCTGAATTTTTTTCTTATTAAAATTAACACCTTACCCCCTACAGAGCATACAGTGGAGA
Organism: Eublepharis macularius; assembly: GCF_028583425.1. NCBI lineage: Eukaryota > Metazoa > Chordata > Lepidosauria > Squamata > Eublepharidae > Eublepharis > Eublepharis macularius. The sequence continues at coordinate 166,538,379 of NC_072792.1, read as the reverse complement.
GGCCAAAGATTGAACCTGGAGCCTTCTGCAATGAAATGTTGATTCTTTAACATTGAGCCATGACACCTCTCAAAATGGAGGAGCCTTCTGCTTTGTCAGATCATTGATCAATTTTGGCTAGTAGCCTCTTTCCATGGTCTCAGGTGGAGATCTTTTGCATCATCTACTATATGATCCTTTTTAATTGGAGATGCCAGGGATTGAACCTGGGACTTTCTGCATGCAAAGCAATACACTGCCCTCTGGCAACACTTAATGGCTAAACTTGAACCAACATGCCTAGGACTGTGGTCAAGTATTTCCTGCTGGCCAGTGAAAGTAGTTACGTAATTTATGAGTCAATTTTTCCCCAAGGATGCATTACATAAATGGTATAAAATTATGAGTGCATATAAATGGCATAAAAAATATACTATGGAAATGAGAAAAATAAGTACCGTCAAGTCACAGCAGACTAATGGCCACCCCTTATGGGTTTTCAAGGTAAGAAATGAGCAGAGATGGTTTACCGTTGCCTTCCTCTGCATAGTTCCTTGGTGGTCTCCCATCCAAATATTAACCATGGCCAACTCTACTTAGCTTATGAGCTTACGCTAGACTGGGCTATTCAGGCTGCTAACAGTAGAAAAGTGGGGTATAAATAGTTAAATGAATAAATAGCTAAATAAATAAATGAAACAAAACAAAGATAACTCTGAAAACGAGGCTAAGGGAAACCAATTACAACAACAACATATGGAATGGAAAAGTAAGTAAAGCGGTTCTATTATTCACCCCTTCCTTGAAGTAGAAAAAAAAATCCCATTTAATTGGTTAAACACCAAACATGTTGGTGGCATTTTATAAATCATCATGTAGCAACTCAGGGTGAATTTTCACTTTTTGACATAGATCAACAGGACAGAAGCAAAAAATAAATAAAAAAAGAACGAGCTAGCATCTAAGAGTTAAATAATTTTGAATGAGCACAGGAGGGCAAATCACCTGTTCATAACTTAAGCTTTGACACGGAATACAGGACTAGTAAAGTGGATCCAGAAAGCAAGAAGTCTTGTGTGACCAGGATGTTCAGGAGCATAGAGCTTTAATTATACCAGCGACCTAGAGATTAGATAGCTGCCTGCCTCAGAGGTATTGTCCTCCATGCAGTACTCATTCTGCTTGACAAAGGCATGGAGGGATCAGAGGTGACTTCTTCAGCTAAACTCATGAAATGGAAAATTCATCACCCACTGAAGCAGATTGTGTTCCTAGATTGATGTGATTGGAGCTTTATCGTCCTATTCACTGGCTGCAATACCCCCTACCCCTTCACACACACTACAAAATTCTTCTCTGTGTACTATCTGTTTGTAAGTATATCCTTACTGAGTAGTCTCTGCCTTGTTTAATACATCATGTTTAATTGCGTATGTTTGTTTCAGCACTGTTTTCCAGCTCTGTATCAGATTTCCGCTTGTTTCCAATTTCTGCACATTTGCACACACTAGTGGATGGTTTATTGAATGTTTCAGATGTTGATCATATTGCCTTACACTGTGTAACCTACCTGGAGTAGACATGGGCACGAACCAAAACAATTTATCGAACCAGAGGATCATGGTGTGGTGCGGACCACGATCCTGAATTCCTGAACAGCAACAACCATCTCCCGTCCCCGAACCGAACCCGGATCGTGGATTGTGGAAAACGCAGTGGGGCGAGCCGCTGTTCCCAGCGCATGTCTAGTTATAAGCATGGGTCCCATTCAGCAAGACAGGAGGTCTGTGTTTGGCCATCAGAGCTGCCTATCAGGGTTTGCAGGGATGAGATTGGAGTGCCCATGGTTACAGAACACCCCCTTCCCCCTCCCTCCCCTGGGTGTCTTCTCCCAACTTGTAACTGCTTTGAAGCTCTGTGGTTGGAAGGAAGCCCTGCTGATCAAGGAAAGCTGGGCTTCCATTTGGGTTTCCAGGGCGACAGAAGGAGGGCAGACAGAGCTCAGGCATTCCCCTGGCTCCATAGCCAGGGGAATAGATTGCTGGCGCCTGAGTGTCTGGATTCCTGAACCGAGCCTGAACGCCACAATCCAGGCCTCTCCTGACCGCTGGATCATTGGCCGTGGACGATCATGATCCGCCAGGTCACAATCGTGTGATCGCCATTTTCGTGGGTTTTTGATGCTCGTAATGCGGTTCATGCCCATCTCTAACCTGGAGTCCCAGTGAGAAAGGTGGACTGTAAATAATGTAAATAGATACATAGAATGCACGAAGCCCGCATCAGCAGCTGCACATGGCCATGTGCTCCAATGCATGCATGGAGTTCTGTATGACTAGGGGCCTGCCCATTTCTATCTTCATTTGTAATTGCTCCACAAATGTAATGGAGAGTGCATTCACGAAGAATTCCTCAAGACTGTTGTTAATGAGGAAGTCTCTCCTCACAAGGTGTGCCACAGGTGTAATATGACCCCACACCTTAGCTTCCACCATCAGTTATTATAGTTTAAGACTGGTTTTGAAATCCTTCCCCAAGAAAACCTGCCACGACCTCAAAAACATGCATTTAGAAATCTGAGGATGGGGATTGAATTGTTGCAGGGGAGCAATTTGAAACAAAGAAACGGACAAGAAAGAGTGAAGCATCTGCTCCATTTTATTTTATGCTCAAAACTGTTCACCATAGCAGACTTTATTGGGAGAGCGGAATGAGCCTCTGGGGATTTGGCTATATTTATTTCCATATTCAGTTTGGCAAATCCCTCCTGTGTGAGCAGAATGAATGTATATAGGGTAGGATCAAGTGTGAGGCCACAAATTCCACCCTCAACCAATGCACATTCATTGCTGTATTTTATAGTGTATTTATGCATACATGTGTATCACTCTACATGTTACTAAATACCTAGGGATGCTCAAGTGCAGGATTGTGGTCCTCAGTTCATATGCAAGCTGTTCTTGCTCAATGCATGTGAATGTCGCTTTCACGGGAGCTCCCTTTGTGTGACTGCATCTGCAAGTGATTCCAGAGGGCAAAACATGAAGTCAGCTCTGTTTTTGCTTTGCAAACAAGTACTGTAGGCTCCTTTGAATTGCCAATTTGCATTTCTTTAAGGTGTGAGAAAATGCCAAGATCTGCATGTCAATGAATGGATGTGGGAGTTGGGGGAACCTGGATACTTTTAGCAGTTGAGGAGGAACTGTTATGAAACAGGTGAATGTATTCACATGGGGATAATTGAAGTATGATTGTGAGAGTGAGTGCATAGAAAGTTGGAGGGGGGACACATGAAATGAGGTTCACTTGAGCTTCCCTAGGTACTTAGTAATGTGTAGAGAGAAACTACATGATCAGGGACTCTGTAGGCAATGACTGATCCAATTAGCTGCAATCCCATATTTCATATACACATGTTTATTTTTCCATATAGAACACTTAGGAGTAATGTCAACAGTACCAGGCAGTGCTATTGCACCACAAGTATTTGAGCACTCACCACTAGAGATGGGCATGAACAGAAAAAAAATGAACATGGTGTCCATTGTTCATTGCCATCCATGAACAAGGACTCATGAACAACCACTATCACGGCCCTGTTCATGAACGTGTTCATGGTTGGCTGTTCGTGAGGGCCAGCAGGCTCTCCTCCAGCCATCATCCAAGTCAAGATCCCTACTGCACCACTCCCAGAAACCTGACCTGAGCAGGCACCAGGAAAGGTACCATTAATAAAGAATAGCTTGGCCCCAGAGCCTGGCAGCAGCCCTGGGACTTGAAGGGCTAGATCCCTATCCCACCACACACAAAGAAAATTCAAGCTCCAATGCACTCTGTCAAAATGCCAACAGCAACTGTCTCTCCACTGTCTACAAAGTCAGAGCTGGGAGCCCCCCTCCCCCCTGGTCTTCGCTCCCTTGTTGTAACAGATTTGGAGCTCCACACTTGAAAGGAAGACCTGCCTATCAAGCTAAATTGGGCTTAGATTGGGGTTTCCAGGGCAACAGCAGGAGTTCATACAGAGTTCAGAAATCCCTGCATAAGTTGCCAAGGGAATTGATTGCAGGTGGCAGACTGTCTGGCTTGACGAACAGCAACGAACAGCAATGAACAAGGCTTGCAACGACCACCTGTTTGTTTAGAATGGGGCCTCACAAACAGCTTGTTCGTGAACAGCAGATGGGGCTGTTCGTGGCTTTTTTTTTGTTCGTATTGCTATTTGTGCCCATCTCTACTCACCACCAGTTATGACCCTTTTGCCAGGAAATTATTTCATGACATTGGTGACGCTGGTTTTCATAGTTCTGCCCTGGAAAGCTTCCAGAGGTTTATTTATATATTTATTTATTTAATTCTATTTGTATTCCATCCTCCTCGCACCAGCAGGCTCAGGGAGGATTCCAATTAATAGAATAATATAAAATACAATATCTTTAAAACCAATAAAACATTTTAAATATTTAAAAAAGAACACACACAACAAGCAATACAGCAGCTGTTTTTGAAAAGCAAATGGCAGCAGATTTCACCAGCAACCACCACCCAACCACCTCCAGAAATATATGGCAGAGGCTAGGTTGTAGATAGACCTTTGTAGGGGCACAGCTTTCTCTAGGTGGCTGGCAGGGAGGCCGAGAGCATCAACCATATGCCTGGTGGAACAGCTCTGTCTTACAGGCCCGGTGGAAGGATAGTCGGTGGAAGGATAGTAAATCTGGACGGGCCCTGATCTCTTTACACAGAGTGTTCCACCAGGTTGGAGCCAGGACCAAAAAGGACCTGGCTCTAGTCGATGCTAAACAGGCCTCCCTGGGGCCAGGGACCAGTAGCTGCTGTTTGTCATTGGATTGAAGCATCCTCCAAGGCTCATATGGGGAGAGATGGCACCATAGATACACCGGTCCCTGTCCGCATAGGGCTTTATAGGTTAGTACCAGAACCTTGAATCTGATCTGGTACTCCACTGGTAACCAATGCAGCTGGCACAATACCCGTGTTATATGTACAGTGCGAGGCACTCTGGTGATGACCTGCATTTTGGACCAGTTGTAACCGCCGGATCAGGTTCAGGGGAAGCCCTACATAGAGCGCATTACAGTAGTCTAACCTAGAGGTGACCATTGCTTGGACCACTGTAGTTAAGTCACGAGGTTGCAAGTGATGTGTCGGCAGCCCTACAAGTCAGTCAGCGTAGATATGACATCTTCGGCTAAGGGACTATATTTCCTGGGCCAAGCAGAGTCCCTTAGGGTCAGCATTGTCTACTTTGAGACAAACTGTGGCTTTCCAGCATTTCAGGCAGAGGTTTTTCATGCTATCTATTCCTTCATCCTTTTAACTGGAGATGTTGAGGCTTGAACCTGGGACTTTCTGCTTGCAAAGCAGATGCTCTTCCATTGAGCCATGGCCCCACCTTAGCGGAAAAACACTTCCAATTAACTACCTATTGTTAAGATAATACATTTCTAAAAGATTGGTTTGTTTTGTTTTGCTCTCAGTAACAGCTTTCTGGTATGTACCTGAATCCTAAAATGTTTGTTCAGGGAATGTGAATTTCTCGTTCACTTGTAAATGCACTTTCTCATGCTCTACTGGAGCACTTAATTGGGTCTATTTACTTATCAACAGAACAGGCAGAGTTATCGCATCAATAAACATGCCTTTGTAGAGTAGAGTAAAAAACCGACTGTTGTACACTGTATTCATAAAGCTGTATGTCCTTAGACCGGAAGGGTTAAAATGTCATGACCTAAATTAAAATGATCTTTTAGATCATGAATGCATCTCCACTGAGTGACTGTTTGAACAAGAAATATTTGGGGGAGGATACCCCACCAAGCAACTAGCCAGGGATAGAAGTGGGATATTTACTGCAGCAAATACTGTAATGTGCAGATGAAAAAGATTATCATTTGCTGTATGAATAATATTTATGTTTGAAAATCATGGACCCAGACAACGTATTATCATCATATTTAAATCAGATCAATAATATAAGAATACAAGACCAGAGGTCCATCTAGAAGCCTGACCCATCCCAGAGGCTGGGTCAGACCATCTAGTCCTGTACGACTGGGTCACAAAGGATCTCCGTTTGGGCCTTAATGATTGCATCTTGGCAAACATCTTTCAGTTATAATTATTTTGCAGGTGAATCACGAGGCAGGAACCTTTCATTAGGCGTGTGCATCTAGAAAGTTTCCATTTCTGTTTCAGTTCCGGGGGTTACAGAACAATTGAGGCTCTTTACTGGTTTGTTCCAGCTGGGGCAGCACTGGCTCGGAACTGATCTGTTTGAGGGTTTTTTTATTTCATGAGTTTTGGCCCCTTGCACATGCATTGGCAGTGCATGTGCAAATGCATGATCTACTTTTATTATTTATTTATTTATTTATTTATTATATTTTTAACCCGCCCTCCCCACAAGCAGGCTCAGGGCGAGGTACAACATTGATTAAAATGCAACATAAAAACAATAATCACAGCATAAAACCAGCAATCAATAAAACCATTCCAAGATGGGTCAGTCCTGCACTGCTGCCCATTAGCATACAAGAAGGGGAGGTAGTAGTGGATAGATAGGGAATCCTGTACCCCTTTTCAGGGCAGCCAGCAGTGGACTCTCCATAATCCCTCATTGAGGGAGAGCAGTGGAAGGCTTGGCAATGATGAACTAAAAATTACCCTCCACCATATGCCTGGTGGAACATCTCTATCTTACATGCCTGCCTAAATGATAAGAGATCCTGGCGGGCCCGAGTGTCCTCAGATAGAGAGTTCCACCAGGTTGGGGCCAGGACCGAAAAGGCCCCGGCCCTGGTAGAGGCCAGCTGAGCCTCCCTAGGGCCAGGGACCACCAGTAGATGTTTTCTGGTTGAACAAAGCACTCTCTGGGGCACATACGGGGAGAGACGGTCCCTTAGGTATGCTGGTCCCAGTCCGTTTAGGGTGTTTCAAGAGGGCAAGGCTCTGGGGCAGCTGTTTTTGTACACAACAGCACCAAAATTGCACAGAAAACACAATCCTCCTTCTACACCATTGAACCACCAAGTTTGAGAGTATGCAACAATGGGGTTCCATGTTCATGGACCCTGAGGAATGCTTGGGCAAGGTGCGCATGAGTGTTTGGCAGCTGCACACGCATGTACACACTGTTTTTTCACATCATCTCAAAACCTGTTGATCCAATGAATATCTCCTCAAGCACATGAAAACTAACTAATGGTTGGAAACAAGTGGCATCTGCATGGTGTGCAAATAGGAGAGTGCTCCATTGTCAACCAGTCTGGCACAGCACAGTGATTTTTTAAAAATTCCTGCTTTAGTGACAGCACTAATAAATTTGATCTTTGAGCCCTGCTGTTATGCCATGTTTCCTTGTGCCTTCTAATTTCATTTGCACTACAAGAGGTCATTTGAGCAAATTCTTCCCCTAATCTGCTGCAGAAGCCCAGACGGGGATTCCCTGCCACTGGCCTGTCCTTGTACTGTGCCTAAAAGTGCACATAAAGGGAGGGGGAGGGTTTTCCCTTCACAAGAAGGGAAATAGAGGGAGGATGACCCTCTCCCCCCTCCCCTAATTTTTATTAGTAGAAGTGGGAGATGGGACAGGTTGCTGGCTGCGAGTCTCCCTTTCTGACTAAAATTGTTAACCCAGAGAGGAATGAAAATGAAAAATGAAAAAATGGAATCAGAAAAAAAAACTGAATGAGAGAGTCCTGTTGTTATGCCCCAAAATAAAAAGTCTGACCAGATTGGTTCATCCATATGGTACACTGATCTGGAAAGATTGGGGTGTGTGTGTGTGGAAGTGTGCAATACATGTCTTCTATCTCTCCCCCCACCCCAGTCATTTAACGCTGGGTTAACCATTTTAATCAAGATGAAATTCCTCCTGGTGATCCTTGACCCACTATCATTGGAGGGCTTCTTAAGTCACAGTGACTGGCCCTGGCACCATGGCACCTAAGCAAAGGACAGAAGCAGCAGACCACTGGATGGGTATGAACCAGCTGCATATGTCTGGGATATCCTGACTCTCCTTTAACAATCGCTTTTTCTTTCCAATTTTCACCCTAATCTGCATAACATGAGCCATTGTGGCAGCCAGGGGCTCAGAGGCCGCAGGAGAACTCTCCCTCCTCAAACCCATGTGTGCACACCAACCTGGATGTTGCTGGACCAGCCTTTCCTTGCACTGTGCATAAAAGTGCACAGCAAGGGATGGCAATGGAGAGGGCAATGATGGCACCTGTCAGGTTGCCCACTGTCCCTCCATATTGTTATCCAGCTAAAGATATGTTGCAATAGCCTCGTGCACCTGTTCCCTTGTTGCTCTCCAGATTCCAGGACGGTCGAGCCCTTATCTCGGATGGCTCGCCGCAGCAGCCTTGGGACAGCTCCTTCTCATCCCGCTACTGATTATGTTCAGCTGGGAGAACCGGAGGGGTGGGGGGACATGTGGAAGGGTTGATATAATGTATCATGTACTCAGTGCGTCATTCTTAACAAGAGACCTGTGTACAGCCAGACGCCTTTACTTGCTTCTGTGTAACCTATGGACATATGTATGGCGAAGCCTATGATATCTCAATAAAGACCCATTTACTCAAGAGAGCTTGGATTTCTTGCTGCAAGGGTTGGGAGTCACCTTCAACGTATCCTGTCTTCCATAGACTGACATGCTGTCTGCTGCTCCTCTCTCTAATGCAAAGCAAACCTTTGATTCCTACTAGACACTCAATGCCAATATCATTGGCCAGAAAAGGCTGGAAAAAAATTCACTCATCCACTCCATGCACATCCCCTTCCTGCTAATGGAACGAACACTAAGGGCTCAGTCGCTCCCCTTTGGAGTAAATTAGTTGCATGATGAGTGCAGACAGACTTGCCATTAAGGAAAAGATGCTGCCGGATGGCCCACCCCACTGCTTGGCCTGCATGCATGGCTGTTGTGCTGAAAGTTCTGAAACAAAACACTCAAACTTTTCAGCAGGGAGGAATTGTTACAACAACCTCATTTCCTGGATTTGATTCAGTGTCCTGAAGCCTCTTTAACAAGCAGAGCCAGTGAGTCTTGTGTGTGGTTTTGGCTCGGTTTTTTTCATTATGCGCACAGCTACTTTTCATTTTGTCCAAGTTTTTTTTTGTTCAGTGAACTTGTAAAGAGAGAATTGTTACATCAATATTAACAGCCAACAGCAAATAAACATCATGTTAGCTTTCATGGGACTGGGAGCATTATATGACCGTTTATTTATTCCCAGGGCTCTGTTTTCATTATCCTAAACCTTTGTAATGAAAGAGCATTTATTACTTGTATGGTCTCCTTGTGAACGTTTAATGGCATCTGGCTAGAAACAGAATGCTGGGTTAGATTGACCTTGATGAGGTCCAGCTTAACAAATTCTTATGTGATGATTGTAAGGGACCTTCCCAGGTATCTTCTTCCTCATGGAGACTTATCTGGAAGACTGTACAAGTGGAGAATTCATACACACAAACCTGTAAGATATTTTTTGTGCTGGAGCTGCAAATGCTCAGAGGGCATTTTGAGATCCTGTACCATTATGCAATCTACTGGGGCCTCAGAAGGTTGTGGACATCGTATGCTGTCTAGGTAGGCTGATGTAGATGGTGCACCAATGGCACCAATGACATTGGTTAATGGAGAAGAGCAAGATTTGACTCCAGTAGATGAGAAAGTGGTGCCAGAGGGAAGGGTTTAGATTTGTTAGGCAGTGGGGAACTTTTTGAGACATGCCAAAATTGTACAAAAGAGATAAGCTTCACTTGAACCAAAAGGGAACCACCCTGCTGGCCCTTAATATCAAAATGGTGGTAGAGCAGCTTTTAAACTAATTCCAGGTGGGAAACTGACAGGAGCTGGGGAGCTTCCAGTTCAGTACAAACGGACAAAAGTAAACATTACAGTAATATTGGTAGGAGCACAATGGAACTTGGGAGTGAGAGGAGTGTCATGTGCCACAATCAACACAAGTAAATGTACTCACACCACACATTGTGACACCAATATGGTAAATGTAAAATTTACAGCAGGCCTTAGTCAGTAAATATTCACACATATACAACTTGAATACTTGGAACCAATGATAACTATTTGTGCCAGTGAAAGTCTTGCATCCAATGAAGGCTATGCCTCTAGTAGTAGTAGTAGTAGTAGTAGTAGTAGTAGTAGTAGTAGTAATATTTGATTTATATACCGCTCTTCAGGATGACTTAACACCCACTCAGAGCAGTTTACAAAGTATGTTATTATTACCCCCACAACAACAAACACCCTGTGAGGTGGGTGGGTCTGAGAGGGCCCCTAGAAGCTGTGACCGACCCAAGGTTACCCAGCTGGCTTCAAGCAGAGGAGTGGGGGAATCAAACTTGGTTCTCCAGATTAGAGTCCCACACTCTTAACCACTACACCAAACTGGCTCTCAGCAAAAGAGGTTCCATTGGATCCAACTAATAGTAGTCTTGGGCATTTACACTCATTCTGTGAAGTTCAGGTAATATCCCTGCTACCTAATGCTACCTATCCACAACCACTTTAGCATTATAGTAACACTGTTGCTATGGCCATCATTACTACTTGTGTTCTGCTAAGTTCTTACGGGGTGGGCCATGGCTCAATGGTAGAATACATGCTTTGTATATGGAAAATCCAGAGTATGGTCCTTGTCGTCTCCATTTTAAAGGTTCTCAAGGTGCATTTATTGAAAAGGGGCTTTCTTTGCCTGGATTGCTATTGTAATTCTCAGAAGTCAATGAGCTGAATGGACTAGTGGTCTAATATGCTATCAACATCATATATTCACCTACCAGAGTCACCAACATTTAAAATACTGCTTTTGATGTATTCTTGGTGTTGAAATGAGCTTTGACTGGAGGAGTGCACCTCTTCCTCTATAGGGCAGATCTGTGGTTTAGTGATAGACCTGCTTGGCCTGTAGAAGGTTCAAGGTTCAGTCCCCAGTATCTTAACCTAAAAGTATCAGACAGGAGGTGATGCAAAAGATCTCTGAGTCCTAGAGAACCACATCCCATCAGAATAGACAATACTAGCCTTGACAGACCAAGAGTCTAACTCATGGTAAGGCAGCTGAAAGAGTCCGACTCATGGTTAGGCAGTGAAATACCCAAGTCTTGTTTTTGAGGTGATTCTCGAAATTTCGTTCTATAACCTGACTTGTTTCCATTCGAATCTGTCTGAACTATATTTTAAACCATCTGCACAGACTTCCTTCATGTAACATTACTTTGCCATCAGTCAGAACAGAACACATGAACCACTCAAGAAAGCTCCATGGAATGATAAGACTTTTTAAAAAAAGATAAAAGAAAGAAAACAAATATGCCAGTCATTTTCTGACCTTCTTTACAGACTTATGAATCCCATGGCTTCCTCACTTGAAGACAAGAGGGTTCCTTTATCTTCGCTACTTGGCCAGAGTACATTCCCACATCACAGGAGACCACGACCCTCCCATTCTAGAAATCATGTTTTTCTGATAACACTCTTCAGTTGTAGTTGTATCAAATGCAATAGGGCTGTGGCCTTTTGCAGAGCTCTACCGGGAAAGAAACGATGCATTGTGACATTTCAGCAAAGAAGTATATTTGTCTACCTCTCACATTTTTTCCAGCTTTCTCCAAAGAAATGACCAAAATAAACTTTGATATTATTCTGAAGCATTGATTCACTTGTGAAATCTTAAAGATATGAGAGGATGTGGAAATTCACCCCCCACCTCAATTTCCTTTTGTCTTTTGGGGGGGTTGGGTGTTCATGATAATTCATGAACATATCCCCCCCTAAACAAAAGTCATGTTTTGTCTTTTACCTGTTGGCATTTGACTCCTCTGAAAGGCTAATATATATATGAACCAAGTTCAGATGAATGGCGAAGGGCTACAGTATACAAAGACTCTTTGTGGTGGGAGAGCCCCATATCACCTTTTTAGGGACACATATTTCATCAGTCTAGTAAATCATAAATCCTTCAGTCCTACAAACATCTAGCACTGTTTGTACCTTCCTAAGGGATCAAGAACATCATAAATAATTTTTCTTAAATGTTTTTGTACCTAGTTTTTGGGACTATGGTGTTACACTGGTTGGGTCTGTGGTCGCCACCACCTTGTTTCTTGTGTAACATACATGATATTCCTCAATTTTCATGCATGTGGTACCAGTTTGAAATGTGACTATGGTGGATGTGGTGATCCACATGTTGCATCATTTTCTTGACCTGAAACTGTCCTGAAGAGTGTTATCAGTGTTAGGGAAACCCATTCACATAGGTTTTCCCAGTGGCACTCACGTGTGACTCTTACTTTTTATACCCGTGTACTCCATATTTTGGAAATTGGGACTTGTTGAAAACCTTTAAATGGTTTTCCTTGCCTACTTCCCATTTTATATGGTATTTCATATGATATTTTGTGTGTACGCAATTATAACTTTTTATATGCACATGATATGCATGCATTATCAATATATGTAATTCTCAACATGGTCACATCTATGGATACTTAAATCAGGAGATCAGAGCCATGGACAGACAAGATGAAGTCCCAGGTTTGCAGAAAAATCTGATATATATGAAACCAAAAACAATATTGTGGTGTTAAAATCCCACAAAATGATAGAAGCTACATCTGTGACCAATGCTCTTAGTGCTGTTACTTGGCAACCATAATAGTATTACCAGACTTCAAGCTTGGTCTTCTGTCAGTAAGAGGCAGGGGGAGGGGGCAGGGTCTTTTCCAGGATTCTATTCCAAGAATGAACAAGTAAAGGAAGGAAATCCCCATGCCTGCTTCTTTGTTCAACCAATATCTATTGCTTAGTCATGGCCACTATGGATATAAATTAACGAAATAGACTTTACTGCATTTTTGTAAAGATTTTATTGGCACCAGTCACTTTAAATAAATAGTGTGATACTGCCTTAAGATTTTTGCTTAGTCATGGCCACTATGGATATAAATTAAGTTGACCTTTTGAGAATTACATGCTTGTAAGGAAGATACTTACCAATGCTGATGTACTTGTTGAAGAGGATGTAAGTAATGTAATGTTGTATGGGTCATTTTTGTATTGTGTATGGAGTGGATGCTGTGGTGTTACATTAATTTCTGTATTGTAGGTGTTAAATGATGGCTTGATACAGTGTAACAATGTGAAATGGGCTGTTACAACTGCTGGTGCTCCCGTTGTCAACTGCCCAGGAGACCTATATTCCATCCTGTCTCCCGTGGGGATTTCTCTGTCGTCCTCCATTGATGGCTTTTGCCTACAGAAGAAGAAACAACAGATTTCATATTGAACATTGCATCATATGAATGCAGTACTCTTGCTGCCTATCATCATTTAGGAACTGGAACTGTTATATTGGACGACTGAGCATTGGGTCTGAATACCTATGCATGGAGTAGATTATATAAGTTATTGAAAATTTTTTTTCACTTTGCACTAGCACTTTGAACAATAAAATTCTATATTGTTAGTGTGGTCTTCTGGGACCTGTGGTCCCCTTGTATTTACAGACTATAGTCTGTGACAACTGGGCAAAGGCTATAATTGTCTGGTCTGGTAATTGTGAATAAATTACTCTTCAAGAAACCTCTTTATACCATTTGTCTCTGCTGATAGCTTTTTTATTATGCCTCTCCCCAATAAAGTCATCAACCTCTGTAAAGTTTTATGTTCATGGATGGTGCCCAGTTAGGTGCCTGGATGTCTCCTAGAGTTACAACTGATCTCCAGGCTACAGAGATCAGTTCACCTGGAGAAAATGGCAGCTTTGAAGGGTAGACTATATTGCATCACTTCCTTGCTGAACATCCTCCCCAAACTCTACTCTCTCAGGGTCTGGTTCCAAATCTCCAAGAATTTTCCAACTTGGAGTTAGCAACCCTGTGCCCATAAACTGATAACAGGAAAGAGTTAAAAATCGGAAAAGATACAGGATAAAAATCTAAATGAACAAAGTCAGAAAATCTTTTCCCCCTTCGTTTCTAGTTAAAATATCTGTATGGCATTGTTAAAAGCTAAGAACCAACTATATTCAGCAACCAAATGAATTCTAACAACAAAACCAGGAAAATGACTGAAAAATCAGCTTGAACTGGCCCCTGGAAATGCCAGCTTGAATTAGTTTGGTGATCAGGATGCTATTTCTGTTTAGAATGTGATAGGCTTGGCACATGGAACGGCTTTTTCAGAGAGAGAAGAATTTAAAAAAAGCTTTAAAGGCATTTTCATTTGAGCAGAATGACCCCATCTGAATGCTGAGTAGAGCCAAAGCGAACTGTTAATCAGAGATCAGACTCCAACAAACAAGAAGCTTGCCAATAAATTCCAAGATGATCCAGCATGATTTGCTCAATAGCATCAGGCTTGCAATTAAAAAACCGTCCATTCCTGTTTAATTTTCTCCGAGTGTGCTGCTGGATGAAATACTTCAAGCTTTGGATCAGCAGAAAACCGTAGTGCGGGAGAAAATCAAACGGTTTGTTTATTTCAGGTGTCCGGGCTTAACACCATTCAAGTGACGAGAGGCTTTCAGAGAGAACAGAAATGGAAACTGAGAATAATAAATGAAATTTCTTGGCCCAAATATAACATATTATCAGTACTGCCTGTGAAGATATGACATTGTTTGGCTTGAGATATGACACACACAGGTGGCTCTGCTGGGTCCTACCATCTTCCAAAACAGCCAGGAAGGGAGGGCCTCCCCTATCATTTAATACTCAGCCAGAAGATGCTGAGAAGAACACAGATGGTCTTTTTAGTTTCAACCAAGGAACATGACCTCAGTTTGTATGTTTGCTGGTTTGATCTGAGAATCCCCATTTTGATTTGAATTCCTCCCCCCCCCCAATGAGAAACGAGCGAGTGAGGCTTCATTTCTGCATCGTTTTCCCGTTTTCTCACACCGATTTTCCTGTTAAAAATGGTCTACATTTTCAGCATTGTTCATGTATCACTTAGTGGTGTGCATATGGAAATTTCCAAGGTGAAAAAAAATGGGAAAAAACACTTTCTTAAATGTTTAACGTTTCTTTAACACAGTTCTAGAATTGTTTGGGATTGCAGAAATCCTGTAGAATCCTGTGTTTTCCAGGTTATTGGGGGCATGCTGGCACCTGCTTATTTCTTTTTGTTTGAGTCTCTTCCTGAGCTCCTGGGCAAGGGGAAGGAGATTTTCCTCTCTTCCAACTGGGTCCCTGAGAGGCATCAGCTCTGTGACCAACCATAGCCTCACCACAGTAAAGAATCCTGAAGTAAACAATACCCCAACAAAAAAATACTCAATGGCTGCTTCCACACACGTTGGATAATCCACTTTCAATACTCTTTAGCGAACATTTGAAACTGATTTTCCATGTGTGGAACAAAAAATCCTCTTCAAAAGGATTGCGAAAGTGCATTGAAAGTGCATTATTCAACGTGTGTGGAAATGGCCAATAAGTGATTACCGTATCTGCAGTAGTCAATGAATGTGCATATATGAATCAGTCTAAATGTGTGCCTATCCAACGGTATATCTGTGCTTTCAATATTGGATGTGTGCATCAATTTTGACCTTGTTTCTGAAACATACCCTCCTATTTACACTTGATTCTTTGAACCTGTAATTCTTATTACAGGAAAGGGAAGCATGGACTAATGCTAAATAATTCCCTCTGGTAGTTTCAAATGTCGTTTTATATCATCCCAGAGATTTGCTGGATCCTAATTTGTGTATGCAAATATGGCAACAACCTATGCATCATATCAAATGGTAGTAAAGTCAAAGAGCGTTCCTAAAGAGGAGGGAGGAAAAGTGAAATTGTTTTGGCCTAAGGTGTCCGTCATAATTAAAAATTAATTGGAAACAAAATGTCAATGAACTCTTTGCTGGTTTGCTTTTTTTGTGCAGGATCCTAAAGAGTCCCTGAAGCATAATCGACACAGACTTCTTTGCACCTTAATGACTGCTTGAAGGATAGTTAACGCAACAATGAATGGGTAGATAGTGATTAGGAATATTGATGTTAGAGTTAGCATCTGGACAAACAACTTCTGCATGTTGAGTGGCAGCCCTGGATCTGGAAACCTAGATTCTTGCTTGCAGCTGGAAAATGGCATGAGGAATTTGTAACAGATCCTGACAGTATGGAGTAGGAGCTGGGAGACCCAGGTTCAAATCCTCACTCTGCCTTGGAAGTTGTGTGACCTTGGTCCAGTCACACTCTCTCAGCATAATCTACCTCACAGGGTTGTTGTGCAGATAAAATGGAGGACTATGTATACTGCCCTGAGATCCTTGGAAGAAAGGTGGGATAAAATGTACTAAATAAATAAATAGGGACCTGGATTCAATTTAGGACTTGAGTTCAAATCCCTCTCTGTCATGGCATTTGCTGAGTGAATCTTTGGCTGGTCACTCTCTCTCAGTGGGATTGCTGTGAAGATAAAATGTGGAGCAAAGATATATGCTTCTCTGAACTTCTTGGAGAAGGAGTGAGATAAAAAACACGATAGACAAAAACAGTGGGAAACTATTCGCTGTTTTGTGTTTATTTAGAGAAGCTGGAGGCAATGTGCGAGAATAAAAACAAATCACAATGAGTAAAAACCTATAAAAACAGCAATGGCATCATTAAAACAGCACAGCCAATATAAACAGCAGCACTAAACTGTAAAACATTTCCATTTGCAGCAGAGAAAAATAATAGGATATGAATAAGCCGAACCTTAATGCATTAGCTGTGAAAAAAAAACCTCAGGCATTTTAAGAGAAGAAACAGTACCAGCAACACACAATCATGGAAAAATTTGGAAAGTAACATTTTTTAAAGTCTGGTTTTTAAAACTTTCTCCCTGTAATCCCTCTTCCAACTTTTGTTGCTAGGTCCCAAATATATATCTGATACCTAAATAGAAAATGGGAGGGAAGGCAGCATGGTAGAGACCGACCTCAGAAGCTAAGCAGGGTCAGTACTTGGATGGGAGACCACTAGGGACGTCTCTGCAGCAGCAACGGCAAACCACCTCTGCTTCTCACTTGCCTTGAAAGCCCCAGCAGGGGTCGCCCTAAGTCAGTTGTGACCTGACAGTACTTTTCACACAAATCGAACATATCACAAAGTGCTCCCAAGGTGACATTGCATGACTGGAGAACGTTTAGTGAGGGAAGGACAATGTGAGTGCAGCTGGATTTTATAAATGGAATTTGGTTTCATCATGCTACCTGTTTTACACTGTGATGTAATCCGCTTCGAGCCTGCTCTGCATGAAGAGTGGAATATAATATAATATAATATAATATAATATAATATAATATAATATAATATAATATAATATAATATAATATAATATAATATAATATAATATAATATAATATAATATAATAAAAATGTTTACCTCCACCTCTTCATGGGTTGAAGAATAAAATAGAAGGGTGAATCGATGGCATACATGGTGTTCTCACTTGAGGTAGAAATGGCCCATGGGATAAGGAGTCTCCTGAACTTTGCTAGTTTCCTGTAGATCAGATGTGGCGTTAATAAAGCTTAGAACTTACATGCGTCTCATGTTTTTTGACTGGATGTGCATGGAATCAGAGCAATTGGCAGATGCATCAAATAGCATTGGTCCCTTCAATTCATGCTCACAGAAATGAAATGGAAGGGTTGAAGGAGAAGCAATCCAAAAGAAATTCACCTTCAGTTCTATAGTAATTAGTTGAACAGTGCAAGGAAGTTATATTTTGGAAACCTTCTGCACCATTGCCTAATTACTATTTGCATAAACCTTTCGTCGTGTATACTTCTCTGTGATTCACTCAAAGCCATTTTGTAACTGACAAGTATCTTTACCAGCTTACAAAATCACCCCCCCCTTTTTTTTCAAAATATTAAGAAATTTCTCTTCCAACTCTGGTTCATTAAATTTCCTTGTTTGATTTCCTGCTGTGATGATTAAAGTAGCAGCCTGCAGAATGTTACATCTCCGATGTCTTTTGGTTACTTGCTCTTTCTCTTTCAGCAGTGACAATGAGCTTCTCGCAGCTGTTTCTCTTAGATCAACCTATTTTTATCGTAACCATTCTTCCTCGGCAATAAAAGTTGTTTGCTATTTCCCCACAAACCTCCTTTCTTGAATTAAAAATAAGCTGCTCTCAGAAACTTTGCAAGGAAATCTTGCTACGGATGCATTTACCCTTTGCGGTTCTCCCTCCGCAAAGTAATTACATCCGGTTTTACTCCCAGGATAACAATTTAGTTTCTCTTTCATTGAAACACTGTAACTACTCCCCACATAATTATTCCCCATTTGCACTGGTTTAGAACTTCCTGTGCTTCATACAGGGACCAACTCAAATCCTACATTCATTTACAGAGAGCAATGCGAGGGCCTTTCGGAGTCGTGTGATTATGGCAAGGAGAAATCACAGGTAGTGTCTTCATGCTATTTTGTGGTATCAACCCTCCAAATATCTCAGTATCAAAAATGTCTCTGAAAAAAGGCTGCAATCAGAAAGCAAAATACAGGCAGAACAGTGAGTTCCAAATTTTCTCTAAACCTCCTTGGAAATATATTATTTTTAAGATTTTACGGACCTGATCAAGAGTCCCCTCCCTTAAGAGTTGAAGGATTAAATGGAATGCTAGCATCTGGTGTTCACAAATTGGATTTTCAGTTGTTCTGATTCAGGGATTTCCACTACTTGAAAAACATTTCCTACGGAGCCTATCTTCCTCCAATTTCAAAAGTTTTAAACGGCATAAGACACACAGTCATAAAGCTTCGAAACTATGGGCACCTCCTAAACTTCTGCTCCACTTACTTTAGTGGAGCATTTACTTACTGCTCTGCTTACTCTTGGCTAGTTTGGATCAAGCCCCACATCCCTGCCCCATGAATTAGTTGAAACAGCACCTCTCCGGTATGATAATTTGTTTATTTACCATTTATATCCAAACCTTTCTGCTATAGCTCATCCAACATGGCTTTCAACAATTGGGGAAAAAAATAATAAAAACCGATATACATTAAAAATACATTTTAAAAAGAACAAGAGAGCAGAAGAAACAATGCTGAAACAGCAATTCATCTGTCAAAAGGCTTGGGACAATAAACTGTCCCAACCGGCTGCTTAAATGACAACAAAATAGGCACCGTACGTGTGATTCTGGGAAGGTATTTCACAATTCGGGCGGGTCAGTACAAAGAAGGCCCTATCCCTGGTTACTAAGTGCCTAACCTTTCAGCATGGGGTCACTGAGAGCAGGCCCTTTAAACGTGCTTTTAAGGAATGGATAAAAGAAGGCAGGATGGCGCAGAGGATATTGTACTGAGATAGGCCTGGGGGGGATTTAGGTTCAACCCCCCACTCATGAAACACACTGGGTTATCTTTGACCAAGCATTTTCTGCCAGCTTAAACAACCACACAGGTTTGTTGTGAGGACAAATTGGAGGAGGGGGATCTATTTATATCACCCTGAATTCCTTGGAGGCAGGTTGGGATAAAAATGTACTCAGTAAATACATATGGGAGATATAAAATTTACCACCAGTCAAGCACTAAGAGAAAACAGGTATAAGATATTTTATAGTGGTACATCATTCCAAAAGATATCAAGAAGAAAGACAAGAACTACAAGGGGATAGGTTGGAAGAGTAAAGAAGTGGATGGAGCCTTCTATCACACATGGCGGTCGTGTAAAAAGACAAAAGAATACTGGAAAGAAATGTCGGCTCCCCAGACTTAACTGGGAGGCTCAGTTGCGGGTCGTGCAGCTGGGAGGACTGGGAAGGCATAGTGGCAACCACATTTTAGGGCGGCGGTGGCCTTCTGGCAGCCTCAGCCAGACAGCCCTCACTGCCCAGATTAAAATGGGTGGCAAGGGGTGGGAAGAGGTCTGAGGACCTGGGAGGTGCACTCTCCTTGCAGGTCTATCACCGCCCCTTGTAAGGGGAGGTGGGCTCCTCCCCTCAGCACTTGGCTCATGGCCAGCATCCCTTCTTTTTGTCACAACTTTGGAGGGAGCAGGCAGTTTGGCATTGGGCACCAATCCATTTGGGGGGAAACAGGGTCCATGAGCTCAGTTTCCCTATTATGGGGATCCCCTTAAGGGGTCTGGAGAGTGTGGCATGGCAGGTGCATGCCCAGCTCGGGGGCTGTCAGATCCACCTCACTCCCAGGGGATCCACACAGGGGTGCACATCCACACGGTATCCCACTAACTGTCATCCCATGATCCCCCCCAAAGGGGTCTGAGGGGGCGTGGTGGTCATTGGCTGGCAGGCAGTCCGCTGCTCTTCAGATCAGTGCCCTATGTAGCTCCAGTGTGCTGCGAGCTGTAAATCAATAAAGTTGTGGCCATCATGGTTGTTTGGTGTACTTTGTTGCCTTGCCTCCTAGCTCTCCTCCCTCTTCAGTGCTGGCCTACAAATATACATTGACATCCAAAAAAATTTGAAAATCAAATTTACTATGAAAGCCATGAACATGTTATTGGGCATCTTACCAGTGGATATCCAAAAAATTTCAGAACTATTGAGATACATGACAATGGTCTCTAGATAGTAAAGAGTCCAGTAGCACCTTTAAGA
This sequence comes from Eublepharis macularius, assembly GCF_028583425.1. Taxonomy (NCBI): domain Eukaryota; kingdom Metazoa; phylum Chordata; class Lepidosauria; order Squamata; family Eublepharidae; genus Eublepharis; species Eublepharis macularius. The sequence goes on along the minus strand of NC_072792.1, from coordinate 166,517,772 downwards.
CTAACCAACTTTACTGTAGCATAAGCTTTTGAGAACCACAGTTCTGTTGATTCTGCACACATTGGATAATGCACTTCTAATCCTCTTTAGAGATCATTTGGAACTGATTTTTTTGTGTGTGAAACAAAAAATCCACTTCAAAATGATTGCTAAAGTGCATGGAAAGTGCATTATCCAATGTGTGCGGAATCAACCTTTGTCAGATGCATCTGGTGGCTAGAGTTATATTTGCAATGAAATAGAAAGCATAAGAGTGTTCAAACTGAGAGAGTTGGAAAGCTAGATGAGCAGAGTATGCAGTAATAGCTAAGTTAACAAACTATGTAAACAGAAGGTTGATCAAAGAATTTCAAGATAAATTGAAAGCTTTTATTTAACCTAATAATTTATCCTCTTTGAGTTCCTCCTTTTTTGGATCTTGTTTTGGTGAACATTTTTGTTCTGCCTGTTTTCATTGGTGAAATATTTTTGATTTGCTTGTTTTTTTAGATCTGTATGTTGTCCACCACTGGTATGCAATGAATGCAAAAATAAAGTTGAGATTGTCTTCATTTTAAGTAGGAAAATGTAGTGTTAAGAAAACAGGGGTGAAGAATATAACTTATATTTCATTCTGGTACTGTCTTTCTGGGGTAGGGTTGCCATCTCCAGTTTGGGAAATTCCTGGAGATTTGGGAGTGGAGCCTGTGGAGATCAAGGTGGGACCTCATCAGGTGAGGGGGGGAAACCTCATCAGGCTATAATGCCATTAAGTCCACCCTTCAAAGCAGCCATTTTCTTCAGGGGAACTGATCTCTGCCATACGGAGATGAGTTGTATTTCTGGAAAATTTCCAGGCCACCCCTGTAGGTTGGCAACCCAGTTTTTAGAAGCTTGAAGCAGAAGATGGGAGACACCATTTCATCTGCTTTTTTACTGTATTCTGTACCAGCCCATAGTGCTTCATTTTTACCGCTCACGGAAAGAGGAAACATAAAACTGAGATTCACAGATTTAATTTACAAAAGGGAGAAGTGAAACTGAAACGTTTTTTTAAAAGTTGGATGAGAAATTTGTTTTCATTCTTCATTTCAGGTGCCCATTCAGACACTCATTCTGAATACAACGGATAAAACTAAACATACATCTACTTATTCTGGTTTTCCACAGCTTTTATGTATTATAGTTAATCCTGTCAAATGTTGCCACAAGCCTTTGGCATACTTGCTAATAAAATGATTTAAAATACAACATGGGCCAACTTTTGCCATGCCTGAAGCCTGCCCGTTCTTCAGAAATTATGCTGGCTCTTTCTTCCAGTTTGTTGAAAAGGTAACATATATCCAATTTTGATGCAGACTTCTAGGTCTACAGTTACCAGAGTTACTTCTGTCCTTTTTCTTATAAAAAGGGTAATTTTATGCACATTTACCAGCCTGTAGGGAACTTGCTATTATATAGCAAAACAGTTTTGCCAGCAAAGGTGGCCATAAATTAAGATTATTCAGAAACATTTCTGGAAGGAACATATCTTTGCTGGGAGCTTTGTGGCGCTGCAAAAGTTTAATTGATCTTTTTGCTTCCATCGTTGTTAGCAATGGCCATAGATCCATCACATCCTATTCAGAGGATAAGTGAAAATATAATATATCTAAGGGAAGGTTTGGGTTTTTTTTAACAAACAGGATTAGACCAAAACACTCAGCAATTTAGCAACCTGTATGTATGACAGTGGAATGGGTCTATATATGTACTAGGTAAGATGTGATATAATCAGTATATTTATTCACACATATGCAAATATTCCTTTTCCAGCACCCCCAGACTCTGCAGGGGCAGGGGGATCTATTAAAACATCCCACGCCTGGAGCCAGGTGCATTCAAATGGCTTTCTGATGGCTCTAGGGGTTTTTCATTTTGAAATACTTGGTACTCCTGCCATTGCTTGGACCTTTGTAGGAGGAAACAACCGAGGCAGTTGACAGTGCAATCCTAAGCAGAGTTACTCTAGTCTAAGCCAATTGATTTCAGTGGGCTTAGACTGGAGTAACTCTGCTTAAGGAATCTCTCCCAGGAACCACTTGGTTTACTGAGGGATTGTAGGCCATAAAAATACAAGTGAGATGGTTAGGAAGGCAGTGGAGGAAGAATCATGAGTGGAGGTGGACACAGACCAGAAAATGGACCAAAATTTTGCAAGGACTGAGCTGGTTCAGCGTTTGCGAATCCCGGGTCATGGGCCTGCCAGGAGTGCTTTTACATTTAAATCCCCCCTTGCTCCAGCTTACTGGCGGGCCCACCAGTCAGCTGGAGCGTGGGGGGAGGTGTTAGAGCACTTCTGGCAGCCTGGACTAACAAACCGGTTGGTTCGTGAACCGGGCCTGGACAGTGAAAAGTTCGTGGTCCGTGAAACACCACTGACTATGGACCCATGGCCCATGAGTTTTCCCATGGGTTTTTCCCCAATAAGTCATAGATGAAAACTTATTTTAAAACATACCCTGTGGCTGTGATGGCAAAGAAACAACACTTTTCAGTCACACTTATGTTTGCACAGTGTCGGCTGGTTCAGCTATTCCAGGTTGTCAGTGGCTTGTTGGGATCTTTGTGACCAGTTTGCTCTGCACTTTGCAGATAAAATCTCTCACATCCATTCCAACCCAGGACTGTGATATAACGACTGCCAGGATGAAGAGATGAAACGGGAAAAAAAAGAAAAGAAAAGAAAGCAGTTGTGTATCTATTCTTCTCTGCCGCCTCTCATTGTCATCATATGAGACCATATACACCGTTTCTTTAAAGGAATTTGTTGCACTGAAGACCTTCTTGCATTGTTATACCATAAACTTATTGGGACTTTGGTGATTACTGTATAAACCTCTGGTCAATTCTAGGCACATAGCACTTTAATATTGCACAGGAATTCTTGTTGAATTATATTTGAATTACTTTATATGATGCTTTGCCCTCTGTAATCACCCACCCTGTATATCTGTATATATTGTTTATTTTGTTTAAGTTGACTGGAATATTGCTTTAAATTTGATTGATTTACAATAGAAACATTTATTAGTTAGATTTCACGGCCTGTTTGCTTTTTTCTGTATATTGCCATGATACTCTCTACTTGCTTACTATCTACATTGGCAGTGACAGGGTCATATGGTGCCAGCGTGCCATCCTTTCAGTTGTTTGGGATATTTTTCCATTTATTCATTCTGAGGATGTGAGCTTAGGGGCTTAAGGGCTATCACTTGCATGTATGATCCTTGTCCTTCCTGGTTTCTTAAATCTGCTGGGAGGAAGGATTAACTAACTATATCCAAGAGGTAGTTAGTGCTTCCTTTAAAGAGGGAATGGTCACTCCAGCCTTGACACAGGCTGTGGTGTATCCACTTCTAAAGAAGCCTTCCATGGACCCAGGAGATATCAATAACTATTGGCACTCCCAAATGTTTCGTTCTTGAGCAAAGTGATTGAATGGGTGGAAGCTGGACAACTTCAAATTTTCGTGGTTGGGGCATATTTTTTAAATCATTTCCAATCTGGTTTTAGGCCCAGTTATGGGATTGAAACAGCCTTGGTCAGCCTGGTGGATGACCTGCGCTTGGAGATGGACAGAAGGAGTGCAACTCTATTGATTCTCTTGGGCCTCCCAATGGCTTTTGATACCATCAATCATGGTATACTTCGGGACCACCTATCCAAGCTAGGTTTAGGAGGCATTGTTTGTGCTGGTTCCGCTCCTACCTGGAGGGCAGGCTTCAGAAGATGGTGCTGCTCACCCCCTTGGCCTTTGGCCTGAGGGGTCCCACAAGGCTCCATCTTGTCCCCTAGACTCTTTAACAACCACATGAAAGAACTGATAGGGGTCATCCTGAGATATGGGCTGGGCTGTCGCCAATATGCCCATAAAATTCAGCTCTACCTCACACTTCTGGCCAATCCCAAGGAAGCTGTAGAAACCCTGACTTGGTCCTTGGTAAAAAGCACTCCTGGCCACACCTGCCACCTGCTTATTAGAGATCCCATTACCCCAGTGGGGGCAGGGGATCAACCACTCCCAGCATCCACCACTTCCAGACAGAGGGGAGTTTAGATTGCCCTCCGTGCCACTCCAGTGGCACGGAGGGCAATCTAAACTCCCCTCTGTCTGGAGATCAGGGGGCGGGGCCACCAGCCATGTGACTATTTTCACCAAGGGCAATTTAAACTTTTAAAAACTCTCCTCTTATTCCAGCTGACCCAAAGTGATGTCATTGGCCCTGGGAGCATGCATGCACATTGCGCACGCACATGTGGTACCAGGGGCACCACCTCCCACCAAGAGTTGCCCCCTGTGCTGGCAACCCATTGAGTTCTACCACCTCTTCTCCCAGAAAAAAATCCCTGTTGAGGGATCTCCTGTATGGCAGTTGAAGAGAAGGAGCTCGCATAGGCATTTAATAGAAAGCAGTGCCCAGCAGTGCCCTTTTCTACAATTTATTCAATGGCCTGCATCCAGCCATGCTCAAGTGGAAAAATAAATAGACTTTGCACTATTCTGTTTGCACAAGGTCTTGTGCCAAACCTAGCACTTTCCTCCCTATATATTGCAGAGCCCAGAAACTGGCTACAGTAATCAACATGATTATATTAGGTGCTTGACTGAAGAGAAAAATGGTCCTTGTGAGCAATGCAAGATTGGGTTCATGGCCCTTGCATGTTCTTTGAGAACAGTGAATCATAACTACTTTCAGCAAGGCCTGGTCAACTGGAGAATAGCATAAGAATAATGTAGTATTGGGGACAAATGTAAGAACCTAAAAGTGATACCATGATACAACTTTTAAAAATACATCATAATACAATTGAAATCGTGACTTTATGCCTAATATTCTGATTATAATTTTATCCTTAATAACATATACAAAACCTAAAAATAATAGAACGTCTCCCATCGCTGCGAACCAGCAATTACATCTACTAATGAAAGATGAATATAAAACATGTATTTACATGAGTATACTTCTTGCAACTCATCTACATTCCTGCTTGGAATTTGAAGGTCTGCGATTCCATTCCTGTTTCCAAAGTGCAACGGATGCCTCTGGAATCCTCAATTGTTACATTTTTTAAAATTTGCACAGAGCATTAGGGCCTCTGCAGGTTGCCACTGCTTCCAATTCCTTTGCTTTATATTTATCTCCCCAATGTGCAACATGCCCATGTGAAATAAAAATATAACACAAAATAAACTTTGATGTGATTTGTTGTGATTGTACATAAAGCTGAACACCTGAAGCTGTCTTCTTCTGAGTCAGACTGTAGGTATGTCAAAGTCAGTGTTGCCTCCTCCTGCTGGAAGCAGCTCTCTGAGGTCTCAGGCCCAGATCTTTCACATCCTTCTGCACTCAAAGCTTTTAATACGAACCAAACGAACCAGTAGACCAGTTTGTGGAAGTTCGTGGAAACGAGCCTCCGTGAACCACTGGTTCGCAAACCACGAACCGGGCTAGTTCGTGGGGTTTTTTTTGGTCATATTCTGGTTCGTGCCCTTCTCTACACTCAAAGCAGATGCTATCCCACTGAACCATGGAACTTAAGGGCTGTCTGGCTCTCTTTTTAAACTACCCTTCCTGGCTAACATTGCATCTCCCAACACGTGTTCTTCATGTGTCAGATGTCTCGTGTAGAGAGACTCACACTCCCCAGCTCTTTTCTGTTTACGATCAACCTCCCCTTTCCAGTTATTATAGAAGGAAGTAAGCTGCTTGCATCACATTGGTCTGCGAAAGGCTCTACATAACATCTGGTTTACATGCAGCATATGGTACAGAGCCACCAGACGCATATTGAATGTGCTCATCCGATGTCCAAAATCATTATATAACTCTGCTTATTATGCATGAGTTGCTTGATGCTTTAAAAAAAAAATCTCAGCTTATTTTTAAAAATAAATAAATAAAACAGGCTAGGATCCTGGAAATATTATTTCTTCTTTTAAGGTGTTTTTCCCCACTGCATGTGACAGCAGTTGTACGGAGCTGAAAATTATCAGCAATGTTTACAGGACCATTTGTAAGATTTGACCCACCAACTTCCAGGTAAGTCCAGTTCATCCCAAAAGCAGATATTTAAACAGGTTGGTTTCAAGTTAGTTGTTAAGAGAACTTCTTTTAATACATCTTTTCCAAATCCAGCAATCTCTTTCTTTCCCTCTTTTTAGGAATTTAGAGTATTTTCTACTAAATTCTCTTTTGATCAATGAGACATGTCAAGCAGGGAGGGGTAGGTAAAAGTTAAAAAGGTAAAGGTAGTCCCCTGCGCAAGCACCGAGTCATTACTGACCCATGGGGGGGACGTCACATCACGATGTTTTCTTAGCAGACTTTCTTACGGGGTGGTTTGCCATTGCCTTCCCCAGTCATCTACACTCTACCCCCTGGAAACTGGGTACTCGTGTTACAGACCGCGGATGGAAGGCCGAGTCAACCTTGAGCCAGCTACTTGAACTCGGCTTCCACCAGGATCAAATTTAGGTCATGAGCAGAGCTTGGGCTGCAGTACTGCAGCTTACCAAGGGCTATAAATGCTCAGAGGTAGGCAATATCTTCCCCAACCTGCCTATCCTCTTGCTACAGCACCAGCTTCTGGTGTGTGATAGAAAACAACTTGCAAAAGAGTATACAATCAAAGAGAAATCAAAAAGAAATTTCCTCTGTTACAAGAGAAAAAAGAATAAGAGGAATGTATCTAAAAAAAGAAATGTTGGAAATTTCTTTCCTCCACAGCAACACTACTTCAATTACTTACTCTTGCAATTATATTAATCAGGCCCTCGAACACCTGGGGAAAAAGTGTCAACCAAGACACTCCTAGTGCATGTCTGGTTTGACAAGGCTCCAGGGCACATCAGAGGTCAGCCTATAAGCAGCATAATGTATAGTTAGGCCCTGTCATTTTAATGGATCAATATAACGTGATGGTGGTATCACTTTACTCTGCTTTGATTAGACCTCACTTGAAGTACTGTGTTCAGTTTTAAGCACCATAGTTTAAGAAGGATGTTAGCATGCTGGAATGTGTCCAAAGGAAGGCAATAAAGCTGGTGAGGGGACTGGAGACCAAGTCCTATGAGGAAAGGTTGAAGGAGCTGGGAATGTTTATCCTGGAGAGGAGACAACTGAAAGGTGATATGATAGCCCTCTTCAAGTATTCAAAGGGCTGTCTCATAGAGTTGTCTTCTGTTGCCCCAAAGGGTCGGATCAGAAACAATGGGTTAAAACCAAAGCAAAAGAGCTTTTGGCTAAAAATTAAGAAGAACAATTAGTGGAGCAGATTTCCTCAGGAGGTGGTGGGCTTTCCTTCCTTGGGGTATTTAAGAGATTAGATGGCCACCTGACAACTATGCTAATTCTATGACTCAATACAAACAGATGCACATTGGGACAGGAAGGGCATGAAGTGATGAGCTGGCGCTAGGTTCTCGTGGCCCTTTCCCCACTCCTCCACTTGAAGCAAGCTGGGTGACCTTGGGCTAGTCTTGGCTTTCTGGATCTCTCTCAGCCCCACCCACCTCACAGGGTGATTTGTTGTGGGGATGATAATGACATACTTTGTAAACCCCTCTGAGTGGCCATTAAGTTGTCCTGAAGGGTGGTATATAAATCAAATGTTGTTGTTGTTGTTACATGCCCAGAGTAATGCTGATTGCCACTTTGAGGCAATCAGAAGGAATTTTCCTCCAAACCAGATTGGCGAGGGATCCTGGAGCTTTTCTTGTCTTCCTCTGAGCATTGAACTGACATAAGAGGGCAAAGGAAGGACGCTACAAGGAATTTATTTAGTTAGATGTGTGCCATTTCTTTTTGCCTTGTGTTCACCACTTTTCATACCTATGTAGAAATGTCTTAAGAGCTAATTTTAGAATGTCACTGGACTCAAAAAATGAGTGTGTTCTCTGATATCTCTCACAAAATGCTAAAGATGGCAAAAGAAATGTCAGATCAAGAACAGATTTTTAATGTCTTCCTTGGATGCTACGTGAAATTTAAAGAACAGTCTGTTGAACCCCTATTGAAGAGAGAGAAATTAAAACAGACCTCACCAAACTAGTTTTAAATAAATAGATTTCTAAATCTTCGTACAAATATTAAAGGAAAGAATAATTACCTTGATGGAAGAAATGAGCAAATAAGAATGAATACAGTATATGTTCTTGGAGTGTCAATCAAGGCAGATTAAGCCTGTGTCCATTTGTGGGTATGCATCCTACTTTGCTGCTGGGAATTCATAAGATCATGACTGCTTGTGATCTCCACCGGGGGCAATCTAACTGATCTATTGGAATGAAGACTATTGGTTCCACTTGAGTATATTCTCCGCCTTTGACAGCGGTGTGCCTTTTCCTCATTTTCTTCTCCCTTCATGCAGTCCTCCACCTCCCCTTATTTTAGACAAGAGCCTCTGGTTTGAATCCCTGCCCTGATACTGTCACGGATGCCAGGATCCATGCCATTATTGTGTTACTGTGCATGCCATTGTTGCATTTTATACTGAGAGTGATATAAGCATCCATGCCATCATTGTGTTATACATAACATTCAGGACCCTAAATTCAGAGGGACCCCATTCAGTTATACTTAATAAGAAAAAGCAAAGTGGAGGGGGCTGGTGGTTGGTCATCAGTAGAGCAAGCAAATGAGGCAGTAGTCGCCATGGTAGTCAAGTGAAGTGGGAGAGGTGGAAACAAGACAGAGCCTTTAAACGGCAATGCAATAAAGAGCTCTAAAGGGCTAGCTGGTAGCAGCAGAAGGTTACCCAGAGAGAAGTTGGTTACATGGGAGTAAGTAAGACCTGGGCCTTGCCAGACCTGAGATGGCTGCAAAACTTCCAAGCTCCCATGTGGACCAAAATGGGGCTTACAAGACCATTTCCCTACAACTACTTTCCTATTTCTTCCTTGCTGCCAAGGCACTGTATGCCAAGGGACAATCTTCCTCCCTGCAGCTCCTGGCTTCTTATCTGTCTTTATTGTTTCCCCTCAATTCCTCCATTCATCAAATGTGAACTTCACTAAGCCTCCATTTCCCTGTGGTGTTGCCCATCTGTGCTCTCTCTCTCTCACAGCCTTGTATGCTTTCTCCCTTTAGATATTCTTTGTCCTCCTGTAAGAACTTATTCAAAGCTCATCTGTTCTCTTTTGCCTTTTCTTCTTCATAATGTTCTATTTTGGGTTCCTTTTCTTAGCGTTTCATTATTGTCTAGGGTTTTCTGTAACGCAAGTGACTGGAGCTTCCCCTGCAGGTGAATAAAATTCCTTCCCCTCACAAAATACCGCCTCAGAACTCATCCACCATAGAGATATCATACTTTCTCATATGTTATAAAGTAGGGGTATCTGTACTCCATGCAAAAAACGAATAACTAAATGCAAACTTCACAGAAGGAATTCAAATTCTGTATCACAGCCCTCTAAATTCTATGACCTGTGAAAATTGAATAAGTTTGCATATTTATCTTATTTTGCATAATTCATTTGGTATTTTGAATAATTCATTGTTTTCCTAGCATGGAGAAGGGGAAAGGACACTGATGCTCCCTCTTCCTTCCTTATTCAGCCACTCTTTGGATTCTTTCTGCTGGCGTATGCAAGAAAATTATGGTTAGCACAGGGACTAGGAAGTTTCCTTTTTCAAAAATGACAGTGGACTTTTCCAAGATGCTGAATTCCACATATTTTTTCCTGCCTTTCCCTCTAATTACAGCATAAACACAATGCTAGATCTCGATAATGACCTTTAGCAAATTTTGGAATGTTTTAAAACTGGCTCCTCTGAAATTTACATTTCTAGGCCTTGCAGTTTTGCCCATTGTGGAGCAGACTCATTTCTCACAAGGCCCCCGGCAAGAAGTACCGAATAAACAGCTGTGGTAACTCACTCAACAACGTGATTCTCAGGTAGTGCCAATTTAATACTGTTGTTGGAAAGAGAAGCCATCTGGTTGCCGTTGCCAAAGCAGGATGGAACCTTTTCTAAAAACCATTAAGTGCAATTTAAATCCAATCAAAAGACAGCAAAGACAGAGGGACAATGACAAACAATTGTAAGCACTGATTCTTATTGGAAATGGGCTGCTATTCCACTGAAATCCATGGCACAAGACCTGTGAGCTACTAATGTCCCTGCAAACATCAGAATCAAAAGACAGATGGATCCCCGGTGCAAAAATCTCTTTATTTTCTTTGCCTGCCTGCAAACATAACAGGGTGCCAAAATTTAATGGAATCCATTCACATTTAAATGTTTTGCAGCAGAGGTTGATTCAGAACGGGTTCTCTGTTCACAGATGTCAGTGATTATCCAGTGCTGTTTGACATAGGAACTAACCAGGCAGTCGCAATCAAGGCTGGAAGCATGCAAGCAAGTGATAAGGAGTAGAGTTCTTAAGAGGAATTCTCTCAATTCCTGTTTGCCAGATTTCCCCTGAAATCCAGCAATACATTTCTATTCCTCTTTTTAGGAATCTGAGTCAGTTTCAAATCCTCTTTCATGAAGAAGATTCAACTAGATCTCAAAAAAGGTCATGTGTTCTGACTACTACACCACACTGTCTCTGACAGCTTAGCAAAGTACTTAATCCCCAACCCTATTATATGAAAGGATGGGATATTTTCCACTTTCCTTTTGACTGATGCTCCCAGCAGCTTTTATTGATCTCTTCGTCTCCATTTTATTCTCACAAAAGCACTGTGAGGTTGATTAGGCTGAGTGCGTGTGAGTGGCCCAAGGTCACTCAGGAAGCTTCCATGGCAAAGGTAATCCAGTTCAGTGTCTAGCCAGTACACTACACTGTCTCTATTTTTAATTTCACAACAACCCTGTGAAGTAGGTAAGGCTTAAAGATCTGAAATTACAGCTGGGTGCATAGAGCACCATTGTGTGGAATAAACAGAAACTACACTATCATATGGTAACCCCCCCCCCACTCCAATTTCAAATATAAATTACTGAGAAAGCAAATAGAATTCCTCCATTAGCACGAGGACTAGGAAGTTTTCTTTGTTTAAAAATGACAGATGGGTTGTTTTCAAAGAGGAAAAGAGACTAAGGAACCAACTGCTATATATATATATATATAAAAAATTCAGAAAAAGAAATTCCAGCCCCCAATTCCTATTCTAAAACAGAGGACAAAATGAATTTGAATATATGGGACTGCCGGCATTGAATCACACCCTGGTTCCACTCAGCAGATAGGAGCTGTCCAAGGTCTGAAGGGTCTTTCCCTAGACTTGTTTCCTATGATTCTTTACCAAAGAGGTTTGGGACATCATCATCATCATTATTGTCGTTGTCGATGTTGTTGTTGTTATTCTTCCTTATTCATTGAAATCTAAGGTGGAGTACGCAGAGCAGCTTGCAGCAGATGTTTTCTGCCCTGAGACGCATCCTCTTCTCATCCCCCCAGCTCCGATTATCAGATTTGAAAAGTGCTTTATAGAAACTTTAGAGGTTAAGAACACAGAGACAAGGTCTGAAGTGCATTTGGAAAGAGGACATGTCCCATACTTCTTTTTAGGGTAACTTATCTCATATGCTGAAAAACCCACCAATCACTGCTGACATGCAGTGTTCTGGTAATCACTATTATAAAGTCCTCAGTAACACAGATGTTGCACTAATGGGCCAACACATATTGTTCACCAACTGGAGATCCTCTCAAGGTCCTGCCTTTCTACACATGTGCAGAAATAGACCTGCTCACACAGGGCTGGCCTGAGGATTTGGGGTGCCATGGGAGAATGACTGTGCCATCCCTTCATGCCATTGGGAACCCATGGTCCTTTCTTCCTCCAGCACCACAGGAAAGCCATCAGCACCATTCTCCTCCTCCATCCTGTGGGGAAGCCACCACATGGGCCAGCCTGCCATGGCCCTCCATCTTGATGGAAGGGGGAGGGAAGAAGAGGCCCTGCCCCTTCCTCCCAAAGGAAGGAGGGAACCAGCAGGCTCACTCTGGGCCACCCACTGGGAACAGAGACTCAGAGCCAAGCTACGAGTGATGACTGACACAGGTTGGACACTTGTCAGCTTACCTCAAGTTTTGATGGGAAATGTAGGCATCCTGGTCTTGCAGCTTGGCTCTCTATTTAATTGAAATTTACAGAAACCCTCCACACACACACCCAGCAGAGGGGAAGAGGAGTGCCCGGCAAGAGCCTGACACTTGCACTCCCCTCCCGACCACATGTTCTCCCTCCCATAGACAGTTGCTCTGTAAATTTCAATTAAATGGGGAGCCAAGCTGCAAGACCAGGACGCCTACATTTCCCATCAAAACTTGAGGGAAGCTGACAAGTGTCCAACCTGTGTCAGGCGTCACTTGTAACTTGGGTCAAAGTCTAGGGCTGCCACTTGCCAGGGCAGACAATATGGCCACAGGTGAGTGGGTGAGAAGAGGTGACCGAGCTGCTTCGCTTGGCCTATGATTGCTTACCTCTCTTAGAAGATGGATAAATCTGAGGAGTCAGAGCATACTGGTGCACTGCTTTTCCACATTGGATCTTCAGAAGGTTCAGCCTCACCCAAGCCAGTCAATGACTTCTTGGCTTATTGCTTCTCTGTTGCAATTCCATACATGTCCTTCACAGCAGAAGGGAGGACAACATCTAGCAAATCACCTCCCCCTTGGGACCGTACTGAGTTGGGTTTTGGGATGAGCTCAGTTTCTGTTGTTTTCATCCTGTTTGCAGGGACTGATTAAAGCCACAGACTTTGATGCATCTATGTTCTTTTTATGAACCTGAAGACAGGATATTAAATCTTCATCCGAAATACAGTCCATAGGTGGACTTTGAAACCAAGGTAACCCAAAAGCTTGATAGAGATGCTACCAAATTCCGCAGTTCCACTCTTTTGACTTGAAAATAACTGTTCTTTTTTTACATCTCCTTTCTACAAATCAAACCAATGATTCTTTATTATCCAGCCATATAGTTTCCTTGTGACAAATATTTCCTGCAAATTAATGCAATTTCTAATGCCATCTTTGCACCAATTGCTCACAAATGGTGTAAAATTCCTGAAAATAAAAATATATTTTGCAATGAAAATGAGCTGAAAGAGAGGGCTAGCAACCACAATACACAAAAAGAAACAAAAAGGGCATATATATATATATATATACACCCCTTGTGCATAGTTAAAAGATTACGGCCAACATCCAAAGTAAGTAAGTCAGACTTGGACCGGGGCCTAAGGCAATGACCCTAAACCTACTTACATCTGGTTAAACATACATCACATCTGGCTTAAGTCCCATTGAGTTCCATGAGATATAAGAATGCCAGAATCTCTCTTTGCACCCATTACTTGGAGGACATTTTTTAATTTCCATGGGAGTTGAATGTAGTATGTTTAGCACTGGGTTATAAATGTCCACGGAACATTTTTTTTGCCTTAATTATGGAAAGCAAGCTTGGAGACTTCTAACTTATTCCCAAGTTAATTTCCATCAATATTTTGATAGAAAGTTAGAAAATAAAAGCTTTATAGATGTGTGAGCTGTTTAGAACAGAATTCTAATGCCATGGTTATTTAGGAACAGATGGTCATATAAAGCTGTCTCTTAGTCTGGATAACATTTACTATGAGTTACAGATGCTTGGGGTCTTTCCTAATGTGCTCATTCATTCACGGTTTGTGGCCTGTATGCCAGGCTGGAAGAAGGAAATGTGACTCAGTTATCCTACCGATTGCAGTAGGGGAAAGCATGTTTCCTGATGGTTCTAGGCTGCTTCCTTTCAAAATGTATTTATGTCTCATGCAAAGGCAGTCCCATCTAGAAGATATATGCACACATAAATATCTGGTTAATAGCATCAAGGCAACCAGGTATTATAAAGTAATGGTTTTGTCTTCCTTTTAGTCCTTCAGGCTGAGAAGAACTAAAAGGGTTTGAGTTCTTGTGGTCCAAAAGTATCACAAGAAGAACACTACAAATTTTGCACACATGAGAAAAGGCAAAATACAAGAGGATTTTTAACATTGTTCCCATTGGACTGCACTTTGATCCAGATTTTGATTCTCACATTGATATGTTTTTAAAAGTCATATTATAATAATCTCAAATATCACCTAATTGTAGCACTTAATTGGGCTCACATTCTTAACTAACTGGTTTTCTTAGAGAACAAAAAGCCTTACAAGATAACCTACGTCTCTAAATCCTCAGATCAGTCGACTCAATCTACGCAAACACCTTGTTAACATGTTTTTGCTGCCTTTAACCATGACAACCATATATCAGAAATAATGACTACACATTCCATGTGCTTATAACTGTCTGTGGGCCATTAACTAATAAACCAGAGCTTTGAAGTATACTTTTCTCCAGCCCTTGACACGCCCAATTATTTTTCTTATTTTCCTGACACACCATCTACCTGGATTTAACTTCTAAGTAGCATATTCCTCCTATCTATTGATATAAACCAATCCATCTCTACCTCAAGGGTATACAGAAAGGCAGGATAAAAATCTTGTTAGTAAATACATAACACATTTATTTGAGGTTATTTTATTCTTTATTCAGAATATCTAAGTATTTACTGAAACCAGCTGTTTCCTGGTTATGGCTTGCAAAAGTGTACTCAATAATCTTGCCAGCCATGATCAGCGTTTATTTGTCAAACTTCTTGCTGCAATCTATGACAATACCTACAACTGCCAGTACAGCCTTGAGGAAGAAGCAGTTATGGTAATGGTAATAATAGCAAGCTTAAAAAGTCACCATTCTGGATTATGCTAAAGGTTCACTTAATTCAGCATACAGTGTTTAATATAGATAGGAGGAAATCAGGTATATATGAGGATTTTAATACTGATTTTAGATGTCCAGAACCATTTAGGATTGAATCTGAAGCAAAATTATTCTCCGTTCTCAGCCCAGGGAATTGCATCAGTACAGCCATTTTGCACTGTTCTTCAGACTAAAGGAGGCAGCAGCCATTGATGTATAATTTCTGGAAATTTTGAAGCCACAGAAAATACCCTGTCCCATTTTTCCAAGACAAACAGTCATGTTGAAATATATGCAATACTAATTACCAAACACAAACTTGTTTTACTATTTTGACATATGCCTCATTTGTAAGTTAGTTTGCATATAAAATCATGCTAGTTTGCATATTTATGCCATTTAAAAGTATAAATGCTTTAGTTGTCTACAAACAAAATTGCAAATGTACCCAATGCTAGAAGGGGAGAGAAACGCACACAGAGAGTACTGCAAACTGCTATATCCTGTGCTACCTTAGAATATGTATCATAGTTTTTACTATCTGTGAAATAAAGGGGAAAATAAAGCTGAAAATAGAAAATATAAATTTTGAAGTTAAAAAAAAAGTGTATTATTTTGATAGAAACCATCTCATAAAGTCAAGAGTTGTAGCAGCATTATCAAGTTACCATTTTTAACATTTCTACATATGTCATGCCTAATATTTATTTATTCATTTATTTGTTATATTTTTAACCCGCCCTCCCCACAAGTGGCTCAGGGTGAGGTACAACATTGATTA
This sequence comes from Eublepharis macularius, assembly GCF_028583425.1. NCBI lineage: Eukaryota > Metazoa > Chordata > Lepidosauria > Squamata > Eublepharidae > Eublepharis > Eublepharis macularius. Next base: position 166,502,225 of record NC_072792.1, on the reverse strand, counting down.
AAATACAACATAAAAACAATAATCACAGCATAAAAACAGCATTCCAAGACGGGGCAGTCCTACACTCCTGCCCATCAGCATACAAAAAGGGGAGGTAGTAGCAGACAGATGGAATTCTGTACCCCTTTTTGGGGCAGCCAGCAGTGGACTCTCCATAACCCCTCACAGAGGGAGACCTGTGGAAGGCTCGGCAATAATGGACTAAAATTAGCTGCCACCATATGCCTGGTGGAACATCTGTCTTACAGGCCTGCCTAAATGATACAAGATCCTGGCAGGCCCGAGTGTCCTCAGTAGAGATGGGCACAAACCACAAAAAAAAAATGAATCATGAGGTTCGTGGTTTGTGGATTTTCATGAACCACGAACTAGCACAAACTGGGGTCAGTTTACGAACCAGTCCGTGGTGTGTGGGGTTTAAATGCCCCTTTCTGGCCACTTAGCAGCAGCAGGGAAAGGGGCCTTTGACAGTTTAAAGGGCCCTTTCCTGCCTTGCAAGCAGCAGGTCCCTTTAAACTATCAGCTGGCAGGCGGCAGGGGGGGACCTGCCACTTGCAAGCCACAGGAAAAGTTTATATGGCCATTTCCCTGGGGAAGTGGCCATTTAAACTGCCCCTTTATGACCCAAATGAACCAATAGACTAGTTCGTGGAAGTTCATGGAAACGAGCTTCCACGAACCACTGGTTCGCGAACCACGAACTGGCCGGATTCATGCGGTTTTTTGGGTTGTAATTTAATTCGTGCCCATTTCTAGTCCTCAGACAGAGAGTTCCACCAGGTTAGGGCCAAGACCGAAAAGGCCCTGGCCCTGGTAGAGGATAGCCAAGCCTCCCTAGGGCCAGGAACCACCAGTAGATGTTTTCTGGTTGAATGAAGTGCTCTCTAGGGCACATACAGGGAGAGATGGTCCCTTAGGTATGTAATGCTCCCTTAGGTATATAATGGAGTCAGACCCATTGGAAGAGTTCATGGAGTGGATTCTTTTCCACTTTCCCCTTCCCGAAGCAATTGGCCACTGACCTTATAACTCTCTCTGAGGATCAGGAGAGCTTCACAGGCAAAATGTGCCACAGGATGAGAGGTTGCAGTGATGAGGGGAACCAAGTAAAATAAACTTTCCCCCCTCCTTTATGCACACCTTGCATAAGCAGAATCCATCTCATTATCCATCATAATCTTGAAATCAATGTTGCTGGCACTCTTGGCATCCTACAAAAATTCCTTGGATATCTCTTTCAGGCAGGAACATCAATATTCACTTCAGAAATCAATTAAAGTGAAATCTAAACCCTTTACCTTGATAGGCCTTTAGTTAGATTTAATGTTCTGTGCTGGAGAATGCCCTCAAGCCATAGCTGACTTACGGTGATTCCTACTGGGGTTTTTAAGGCAAGAGACTAACAGAGGTGGTTTGCCATTGCCTGCCTCTGCAACCCTGGTCTTCGCTGGAAGTCTCACATCCAATTATTAACCAAGGCCAATGATGGACAATTACTAACCAAGGCCTGGGAAAAGACAGACTGGGACAAAATATTGGCAAGAATATTATGCAATTTTCCTGATAATCTCCACAAGCCTTCTCTCCTGAAAGGGAGAGATGATGGGGTAAATGGTGTGCATATTCTTAAAATCCCATTAGCTGAACTGCTGTAGCATAGTGGTTAAGTGGTTGGGCTGCAAGTCAACACTCTGCTAGTTCGAATCTCACTACTGCCATGAGCTCAGCAAGTGGCCTTGGGTAAGCCGCTTCTCTCAGCCCTAGCTCCCCAGCTGTATTATGGGGAGGATAATAACACTGATTATGTTCACCACTCTGAAAATCACTTATCTGTCTAAAAGAGGGGTATATAAGCACACCGTTGTTGTTGTTATTAGTCTCACATTACTTCCTATGTACTATAGTGGGCACACATGCCCTGAAGTATTGCCTCATGTTCTACTCTGTGTAGCTATTTTACAGCATACTCCTTACAGCTTTCTACATCCATTGAAGATAATGGACATAGAAGGGTAAAGCTCTTTCTAGGATTGCACTACTAATGGGCCGCTGGCATATCAATTGGTGTCAAGTTCTATACTACGGCTAATGTAAATGGAGAGGGTCCCTGCCCTATCAACATACTCTGGTTAGATAAAAGAGATCAAGATAATGGGAGGGAAGATTGGAACTGAAGGAAGATTTTTTAAAAGTAACTACTTAAGTAGTTTTAAACTGTGAGTGATTCTGCACATGTTGGATAATGCACTTTCAATGCACTTTATCAATCGTTTGAGGTGCATTTTTTGTTCTGCACACGAAAAAATCCGTTCCAAATGATCTATAAAGAGGATTGGAAGTGCATTATCCAACGTGTGCGGAATCACTCTGTTTTACTCCACTGGATGAACATGTTATTCATGTATACTGGCCCATTATAGGAGCTGGTGTAGCAATGATTTCAGTTTGGGGCTTTCTGGTGGACTTCAAATTTCCAAGCAGTCACACTCCTTCATCCTTACCTACTTCACCAGGTTGTTGAAGGGACACTATGGAATAATAACATAACATTTGATTTATATACCGCCCTTCAGGACAACTTAATGTCCACTTAGAGCAGTTTACAAAGTATGTTATTATTATCCCCACAACAATCACCCTGTGAGGTGGGTGGGGCTGAGAGAGCTCTGAGAGAGCTGTGCCTGACCTAAGGTCACCCAGCTGGCTTCAACTGGAAGAGTAGGGAATCAAACTCGGTTCTCCAGAATAGAGTCCTGCCACTCTTAACCACGACACCAAACTGGCTACACCAAAAGAGGAGGAAATAATGTATACTGCTCTGACCTTCTTGAAGGAAGGATGGGATTTAAAAAAAAAGTTTTAAGAAGCTGTTAATAAGTTTCTTCTTGCATTGCTGAGATAGAAAAATAGGGAGGGTCCTCAAGCACTTGGCTAGTTGCAGGATAAAACTCATGGGGTATACTCAGCTTGGCAGCTCAGAAGTCCTGCATGCAAGTACGTAACGTGGGATGTGCACATTTATTTATCGTATACTTGTATATAATTGCACATAGATGTTTTGTATGATTGCGTGATATTGAAAGTCATTGTTTAAAAAATAAAAAACCCTCAGTTTTGCATGGCCATTTTCTAAGCTCCTTTTATTTAAATGGCTTTTATGGCTTTATAACAATTTGTAACTGTGCGAGCAGCTTTGAGCTTGGGGTTTTTACAAAGCAAAAACATGACTTTGCCTCATTAAAATGATTCTTAGGTCTGCCATTTCCCACAATACAGGTTTCTATTTAAAACTCCATGTATTGTTTCCCTCCTTCTGTTTCTCTTGGAAACAGTTACACTCCTCAGCAATTTAAATAATGACGCCACTAAAAGTAAGGTTTTCATACTTACTGCTCCATAGATGGATATATCTTTGTAATTACTTGAACCCTTTAGACGTCTCTGAAATGAGATTTGCGGACCATTTACGGGATACTTGTTCATGGCTTTGAAAACAGTAAGGCTGTTAGACTGATTAGTGGTTAAATATCTCATGCCTGGATTTTTAGTTTATTTTATCTTTTCTAACAAGGCAGGCTAGATGTGACATTTAACTGTCTGATGTCAGCTGCTACTCCACTTTGAAAATAATCTCCACTATAAAACGGGAAGCTTTTTCTCATGCCATCTGACAAATTTTTGAATTTGACTTTTCATGAAATAAACATTGTTTGCACGTGTCAGGAAAACAGCCTTCACTTCCCTTCCTCCCAAGAAAAATCTGTCTACTGGCATCAAATCAGAATTTTCGCTGTATCTCAATATCTTGTTGGAAGCTTTGTCAATATATTTTAAGTGCCCTGTTTTGCCATAAGATTTAAAGGAAACATCAACTACAAATAGTATTTAGAAACTGACAGTGCAATGAGATACTTCAAAATCCACTGAGGTAGATTCTACTTTAGGATTGCACAGCTAGCCTTTGACATAATAAATCATGCCACCCTAGATGCTTAGAGGCAGAAGTAGGTATCAGGGGATGAGCTTTGAACTGGTTTAAATTGTTCTTCATGGGACAGACTCAAAGGGTTGCTGTTGGAGACAAGGGCTGAATCCACACTTACCCACATAGCGCTAAACTGTTGGAATGTCAGCATCTTCCTGGCGCGATTTCTGATATCATCGTACCATGAGAGCAGCATCGTGGAGTGATGATGTCAGAAATCACGCTAGGAAGATGCTGGCATTCTAACAGTTTAGCACTATGCCAGTACATGTGGATTCAGCCCAGCTATCTTCAGTGCGGAAATTTTCTTATGGGGTTCCACAGTGCACAGTTATCCACCATGGTATTCAATCTCTTTAGGAGAAACCATTTGTAGCTGTGCTGCCCTAGCAGGGAATAGCTGTATCAGTCTATATTCGTGTTAGAGAAAGAAGCTCTTTCCCTTTAAGACAATGCATGCTGGAACTTGTAGTTTTCTTGTCTCCCTCAGGTCCGATGCCCTGATATAGCATTCCTATTGGTCTGCATGAGCCGGTTTCCAGTAGTCAGCGTTGCCATGGTAAATTTGATTGCCTTTTTCTGGGCTTTGTTTGTATTTCTTCAATATGGAGGATGTGTGAGAGCACCTTCATTTTAACTGTGCTGTCCTCAAGGCAGGCAAGATTAACCAGCCTGCCTCGAGAATGGCACAGTAGCTATGGAGTTGGATGTCATCAATATGTGGATGATACCCAGCTTTATATATCTTTATCCAAATCCCCTAGTGATGTAGTAAAGGTCTTGAGTTGCTGCCTGACATCTGTGGTCATATGGCTGGAAAATGAACAAATTGAAACTCATCTCAAACAAGACAGAAGTGTTGCTGGCTGGAAAGGCAGAGATATTGAGCTTCCCACTTAAGACAGGATTCAGTTGACCCCTGCAGACTAGGCATTATATTAGATCCAGAATTACTGCTAGTGAAACAATGCAGCTGCAAAAAAAAAAAAAAGCCTTCTACAAACTCAACTAGCCCAGAAGATCACCCCTTATCTTGGCATTGCTGACCTGCCACCTGGATCCACTCCACAGTAACACAGTGACTAGACTACTGCTATGAACTCTAAATAGGTCTCTCCTCAAAGTCAACTCAGAGACTCCAGTTGGTGTAGAACACTGCAGCTTGTTTATTATTAGGAGCTAGATGGAGCAGGCATATTGCTCCCATTCTGCAGTTTTACTCCCATTCTGCATTGGCTACCCATTAATTACCAGGCTGAAATCAAGGTTTTGGCTATCACATACCCTTCATATCACACACCCTTCATGGCCTTGGTCCCTCATATCTATGAGACCACCTCTCTGCCTATGTTTCACTGCAGCAGCTTCATTCATCTAAACATGGCCTTCTACAAGTCTTCCTAATCTGCAAATGGGCAAAATCTACAGGTGCCCATGATGGCCCTCAACCTTATAGAATGGCCTACCTGATGTCATGGCTTTCTGCTCACTATGCAAAACTTCTGTTGACCACCACTTTAGTTGGAGAAAGGCTTTGGATGCTGGGGGAAGACTTTAAGTGGTAGGACAAATGTTAGAAGGTTGGTCTAGAAAAATCTGTGTCCACATACATGCTGGGCCGTGGAACTCACTAGGTGTCTTTGGGACAATCACTGTTCTTCAACTGAGCCTACTTTTGGTGGAAAATCTGAGGTCCTCTGAAGGACACAAATATAATAAGAAGCAGGAAGTGTCTCTTTATTCAGTTTAGTTTCAGGGGGGTAGCTGTGCTGGTCTGCAGTAGACGAGCTAGATGGGTCCAGTTGCATCTTAAAGACCAACTAGATTTCCATAGTATGAGCTTTCAATAGACGAAGGGAGCCTTAACTGTTGACAGCTTATACCTTGTAAATCTAATTGGTCTTTAAGGTGCTACTGGACCTGAATCTTGCTCTTCATTCAATTTTCCTTGGGGTTCAGGGTGGCTTACAATAAAAGATTTAAAACATTTACATTTAAAATCAAAATACAATAACAACCTCCAAATCCCTCCCTCCCCACTTCAAAAGATGCCTTTCATTCAAACACTCTTAAAAGACTGCACAATCAGACAGGCCTTACAGTGCCTCCATAATATCTCCAAGGTTGAGGCTTCCCTCACCCATTCAAGGAGCTCATTCCACAGAGCAGGGGCTACAGTGGAAAAGGCCTGGCCTCCGGCTGATGCCAGACAGGCCACCCTGAGAGGTGGGAACACCAGCAGATGGCTGCCTGGTAGCTGTAGCTGGTGTATAGGGGCACAAGTGGGAGAAACGGTCCTTCAAACAGTTTGATTAATGTTTGGTTAATTTATGGTTTGATTAATAAAATAATTAAATTAATCATTTGATTAATTAAATGATTGACTAATTAATGTGAAAATCACTGCCATGGGATGTAGCAATGGTTATTAATTTACTTTTTTTAAAAGGATTAAACTTGGAGGATAAGTCTTTCAACGGCTATTCACTGTTATGACTAAATTGACTGTTTGTGTTCAGAGGCAGTTAAAGAGTTGGGGTTTTCTTTATAAGGAAAAAAAATGGTGCAATTTTCCCTGAGGGATTGGAGAGCCTGAAGCTGCAGGGAGATGCACTCTCACCTCAGAGAAAATTGTGCCTTTTTCCACTAAGGAATACCCTAATTCTTTAAATAAAAAAAAAATTGATATTGCTCCTTGAATTAAATATGTTACAAAAGTATCTGAATACCAAGCGTTGAGGGTCATACCAGGGAGTGGTTTCGGCCTTTGTACCTTTTTTGTAGGCCTTCTGGGAGCATCTGGCTGGCTACTGTGTGAAATAAGTTGCTAGACTAGACAGACCATTTGTCCGATCCCATATGACTTCTCTTCTGTTCTTAAGAACAGGTTCACAGGTATTGAAATGTTATTAGTCTCTGAGATCGGAAGTCATTGTGATTTTGATAGTGCTAAAAGTGGCATGGACCTTTTCCCAGCTGTATTTCCCTACACTCCATTTAATTCTATTGGCAGTGGTGACGATGACGTAAGTTTGTGCCACAGTCCTACATCTGAACTGGTCACAGCATAGCTGCTTTTGGCTGAAATGGCAGTGTGGACAAATAACATTGGGAGGCAATGCAGGCAAAGAAGAAAGAAAATGGCATGGAGAAGAAGCACAATCCAGGGGTGAGAGGAAGGGCACTGATTCATAATGAAACAATGCCAATAGTCAACAAGGTAAAGAGTTTTTTTCCCCATGTGTAATATCTGTAGTTACATCAAGGCTGCTACTTTCAAAGTTAATAGTTCGGGTGTCCTCCATGTTCTTCCTCTCCAGGAGGCTGAATCTTCTGGAACAGGGCAAGTTCTGGGATGGCCCACACACTGCGTGTGAAAGTGTCATTTTGTAAAAATCTTAACATATGGAGTGCTTCTCAGACTCCAGATAAGTTCTCCTAACCTCCTTGGGTGAAATTAATAGGTGCACTTCAAACCTTTCCTGATAGAACTCAACAATAGAAAATTCTGTGGAAAATTTCTGTTAACAGAAGAGGGGAGGCAATTTTTGCCAATTTTCCTCCTCCTCCTGTTAGACTTCAAATCCTTCAGGCTGTTCCTTGGACTCCCCTATCCCCCAGAAACAGCATTTCAGAGGCATGTTGTCTGTAGCAGGAGACCAGAAGTGTGGAAATCCCACTCTGCTGATGGAAATGCCTTCTATTTACCACAGAAATTTACCACAGAAGTGGAAGTTTACCACAGTTTGAAATCAGCAGTCTGATTCATCCACCCCAAAACCAAAGTGTGAAATCTGAGTTTAAGCAAATGTCTATTTAAAGTAGGAAATGAAGCAAGGCTTTAAGCAAGGTACTTTAAATCGAAGCATACTCAAAATATCTCATTAACTAACGATGGTATAAGTCTTAGACACAATTGGCTGTTGCAATGTAATTCTCATACTTACCACTGTAAGATATTAAGTGTGGAAATAACTGTAAATCAAGAAATTAAAAAAGTATATTTATTTCTTTTGGCTTTGCTTCCATTCCTAAGTGCATTATTAGCATTCGAGAGAAATTATAGGACTGTAATGACTGGAAAATAACCTTTCCAATGACTTCAGTTACATCTCAAACAAATTGATACATATGCCATAAAGACTTTGGGGAGGTGGGGGGAACCCTACTGCATCATATATCTTGGCTAGTGCAGAGATGGTGGCCACTCTGGAAAATCAAAAATGCTCTTGTTAGGAATGTGGGCTTTACCTGACAAAGAACAAAAGCTCATTACTGCTAGAATAATCAATAACTTCTGCTAATGTGTTCAGCTGGCGACACAGACAACATCGATCCAACCTGCCACAAGCTTTTGTTTTAGGAAATGAAGCCTTTTAGTTCTTAATTAAGGGAGAGGCCTCACATTCTTAATGAGGTTTGCAATGAATGTTGCCACTGAGGCTAAGGGAAAACCGACTCTGAGGTTTGATGTGAAAGACTATGGGGCTCTTTAAATGTTGAGTGGGAGACACTGTCCCATAAGTGGCTCCTGCATCACTTGAGTAATGTTTCAATAACCTGACCATGTGGATGGGGAATGACAAAATGTCAGTGGCATCCCTTCCTTTCGGGGTGCCAGTTTTGGTGGTCAGGACCTACCCTATCAGATACCACACAAGATTGTTTAATTTAAACCCAATTTTAGGGAAAAGGAGACTGCCATGTAACATGGGTAAGATGGAACAGAACATTTTCGTAAATTAACTGAAACCAAAATCCAATTTCTAGATTAGACCACTGCAATGTGCTTTGCAGGATTTGAGACCCGTGGCGCCTTAGAGACCGGCAAGATTTTCAGAGTATAAGCTTTCAAGGGTCAAAGCTCCCTTCTTCAGATACTGTAAGTGCTCTGTATGTGTGCCTGTAAAGAACTATGGTTCTCAAAAGCTCAAAACACAGACCCAAATCCTTAAATACCTGTATGTCTCGATTGACCCTCCATCAGACTCACTGGAAAACACTGTAACCTCTGGGAAGTGAGGAAGAGCCAGGTTCAATCTGTAATCTGAAGCATTCTACACAAGACATTGTTTTTCTTTGTTTTCTGTTAAATAAAACTTGCTGTTTATCTCCATCTGTGTTGTGTTGGTCCAGTCAAACACCTTATGGAAAAGAGGTTCATATTTACAGCATAAACAAATTACAGGGCAAGCAAGAGACCTGAGGGTGCATGTAGCTTACATGCTACCCACACTTTTAACCATGTGTCACATTTACCTGATTGTGAGTGGTTGGGGGTATAAAAGAGGCAAGGAGGGGCTATTGTTTGAAACTGGAGGTTTCAGAGAAAAGGACCACATATATGTATATGCACCTGAGGCATAGTAGTAGTACAGTAAAAGAATAAACATAATAAATACTTAAACCCAGCATGCTGCTGTCTCAGAGTTATATTCTCTCTCTCCTCTCCCCTCACCCACCATAGCTGCTGCAAGAGAATGTGAGTCTCTCTGCACCAGACATCTGACACATGAAAAACATGTGTTGGGAGATGCAATGTTAACCAAGAAGGCTAGTTTTAAAAGACAGAGCCGGTGGCAGGGCAAAGGCTTTGCCATACACTGGAGCTGTGTGAAAGGGCTGTGAAATGCCAGAAGAGAAACTTCAGCCTATTATGACCTCTTCAGGTCCAGGCCTGGCTCTCAAAGGCAGCTCCAGCTGATTTCCACTCCTTTCTGCCCCTCTGATTGCAATCCCACACAGTTCCAGACTGGAGAGGTGAAGATGAGAATAACAAACCCTCTAAGGTGCGATCTTTGCTGGCTCTGTCTTTTTAAACTACACTTCCTGGCTAACTTTGCATTTCCTTACACTTGACAAACATGTGTCGAGGCGTCTCGTGTAGAGAGACTGAGAGCCAAGCTACAAGTGACGCCTTACACAGGTTGGACACTTGTCAGCATACCTCAAGTTTTGATGGGAAATGTAGGCATCCTGGTTTTACAGCTTGGCTCTCCATTACAGCTGCAAGACCAGGATGCCTACATTTCCCATCAAAACTTGAGGGACGCTGACAAGTGTCCAACCTGTGTCAGGCGTCACTTATAGCTTGGCTGTGTGTTTGAGGGTGCTACTCAAAATTTGTGGCCAAATTGTTTGAGTATTCACACATCATTTCTATACAATTATTTTTTGTGACACAGAAAACTTCAACCAGTATACTTTGGGAATAATTCCCTATCAAGGAGAATCCAGAAGAAACCCTAGACTGGGCCTTTGCTTCGAGCATTGAGAAAATGCATGCATCCAATTCAAAACTTTTTAGTGGGAAAAGAAGAAGAAACAAGAAAGCATATGGTCAAAGATCCAGTGCAATATTTGCTGAATAAAATATTATTTCCTAATACTGAAGATATTACTTTGAAAGGTATACATCTTGAGTGATACAACTGACAGTAAAATTGAAACCCGGAAAGAGAATAAATCTTTCAAAACCTGTCTTGTGTTATTGAGCACCAGCACTTCTGAGCTGAAATATTTAATTAGTCAAAGATAACAACAGATGATTATGCAATCAAGCATACTTCAATTGTGCATAATTTTTATAATTTACAGGGTTTTTTAAAAAAATAAAGACCTGTACTTTAAAAAAAAACCTAACTACATGTTTGATGCTAATGTAATCATACTAGCACGGTACTTAATCTTTAAAGGGTGCATCAAAGAGTGGGAGAAATCACTGGAAGTGTTTTGTAAATAAAAGGACAAGGACAATATACATATCATTGGGAAAATGCATTTTCAGATCCTGACAAAATAATAACAATGCGGACAGAAAATAATCTTGTTGCTAAGCAATGATTTATTGCAAATTCTGATGGTACGCTTATGCTATGTGGTTATTCTATAAAAATCCCCCTCCCACACACACATCTTGTGTTTATTCATGACTAATTTATATGATTTATGACTGATTTAACTGACTATTTAAACAATTTCCTCCCGACTGAGATAGTAGTACAACAAGAGGAAGGGAAGTAGTACTCAATCGGGCACTTGTGTTAGAAGTTGATTGTGCTATACTACATTGTTGGGAAGGAATAAAGAAGCTTCCCAAACAGCCACAAACAGGTCAATAAACAGATGAACAGTTCGTCAAAGAATCAGCTCCCGTTTTCTGACTGGCAAACAGGGCACAAAATGAACCAGCAGGTGTTTAAGCACCCCTAATGTAGGAACAGAGGCAATGCAGCATGCCTGAGCACTGGGGTGGTACTATTTTCCCCTTTACATTTGAAAAAAAAACACCGTGTTTTTGAGTGATGCTTCTCTTTGGCTGAACCTACCTCAAAGGGTTATTCTGCGGATAAGATGGAGGAAGGGAAAGTGTTGTAGCCACTAAATGTCCCATTTGGGGAAGGTGGAGTGGGGGGTATAAATAAAGTAAACAAATTAAAATAATTTAAAAATTATCTGACTCCTCCTCTTCTGTACTCTCTCACACATGCAGTTGGATAAGCTGCCCACTTGTACTAGGGAACAGTGTGATTTATATTAAGTTTCTCTGTTTTCTTCTGGTACTACAAGCCCGCAAGTGATTGTGAATCAGCTTCAATAAATGTAAGTTTTACCTGTTCCAATGTACTGGCCTTTAACACAAGGTGATTCCACGCTTTCCTGGCTGTGCAGCTTTGCTACAATAAGTAATAACCCCAATATCTAATATATAAATCACTACTAAATCAATTAATTATTCGTTAATTCTTTATTTTTAATCCACTCTTTAAATTCTTCCCTCCATCTCCAAGGAAAGGATGCAAGAATATGCCCCTGTTTTGTTTTGCATTAGTCAGTTGTCATTGCAAGCAATTTCATATCCATTTTGTTGCTGCTATTGACACTGTTTTGCTATTTGCAATTGCTATAAAAATCAAGATAAAAATTGAATCAGTTTAATGGGAAAACATTGATGTGAGAAAACAGAAAATGGTATAGATATATTTTCATTTTAAACATGTATACCTCATCCATGAGCAACACACTAGTTCCTAGAGTAGCCAGTAATTTAACTGAAAACAATTAAAATCACAATAATTAAAAATGCATTATAACACTGCAGTGCTAGTGCAGAAGAGCCTCCCCACCCAGGAATAGTGGGGAATGGTGTTGTCAGGTGATCCATTTCTGGCTTCGAGCAAACCAGCACTAGATACCCATAGCCATAAGTAGGTGCAGGATTATCTCCTTCTTGTGGCCTTCTAAGGAAGGGTTAAAGAAGCTGCCAGAGTGCCAGGTGCAGATAGTAGCCCTAGGCTGCATGACCTAACAGATTGCCAGATGTTGCTGGTCCTGAAAGCTGCACCTGGTAAACAGAGGTCCGGTATATAACATCAGGAGGCAGGCTGTCTGCACTGGAGCCTGCTTGCACTATAACTACTTAGGGGTGTGTTGGGCACTGTAAGCGAAGGTAGTGCTGTTTTGTTTCCCCTGTGGCAAGGGAGTTCTATATGCCTAGCCCCCCTCAAAGGTCTATTAAAGGTCAATTAAAGGTCCCAGGGAGGTCCATCTGGCCTCTACCAGAGCCAGGGCCTTTTCGGTCCCAGCTCTGACCTGGTGGAACTCTCTGTCTGAGGAAACTAGGGCCTGGCGGGATTTGTTATCTTTCCGCCGGGCCTGCAAGATGGAGATGTTCCGCCAGGCATTTGGTGGAGGCTAGGCTGTCCTCTCGCCGGCCATACCACTGAAGACTGTCCACCACCCATGCAGGAGCTCATAAGTGTGACGCAGGGCTTGATGTAAGAACCAAGCCCTGCACCTAAAATGCTGTATTTTAATATTTATATCTGCCAGTTGAAAAATTTTATTGTATATGGAATGGTGTTTTAATGTTTATTTATATTGTGTTATTGTTTTTAAACTACATGTTATTAATTGTATGTTGTCATACCGCCCTGAGCCCGACTGATGGGGAGGGCGGTCTAGAAATGCAATAAATAAATAAATAAATGTATCTTGTCGAAATATCTTGCCTCAAGTGAGTTCCTTTAAGGTCTGAAATTCTTAAAAATAAAATGCAAGCAGCAAAAAATTCTGCTTAAAACCACAAAATAGCAGCAACATAAAAAAATGGATTAAAATCAGAAACCACAATACAATGGGAAGGAGGTAAATCAAGCATCTTAAAGTGCAAGAGAGTAAAGAGATCTATTACCTGGCGCGATAAACTTGACAAATCCTGTGCTAGACCAGCATCCAAGAAAAAGGTGTTCTGAAGCAGTAAAGGCACAACTGGAAATGCCCTGCTCTTAACTCTTCTATTTCTCTACTCCAAAAAATGAAGGAAGCCAGTCAGAGATTGAGATTATTATTTTAGAGGACAGGCAGGAATGATATTCACACAAAAGAAAAATGATAGTGGTGTGAATTGAACGTATCTTGAAGAAGTCTTCTTCCAGCCTAAGGCACCTTCCTCCAACCTAAGTAGCTCTTCCATTGGAGGAAGAGCCACTTAATTAGGAGAAAGTCTTCTTAAGCTGAAGGAAAGCTTCAAACTTTGCTCAGCTGTGAATTTTTATAGCATCCCCTTTTCTGTGCACATCGGTCTGAACACTGACCGCCTCTTGTCACCAGTAGTCTTCCTATGAGTGGAATAGTGTATGCTGGCGCTCTCTCTCTCTAGTGTCAGACTAGTATCTGGGAGACTCAGGTATGAATCCCCCCTCTCAGGTGTGAATCCCCAATCACCTGGCTGGGGGGAAGGAGGGAACAGTCCTCCTGGGTGCACTCCAGGGGGCAGTGCCACGATGTCACTCTCAGGAATGACATCATTGCACCAACCCACGAGTGCTGCTGTGCTTTGCAGAGGACTGATTTGGGCCCCAAATGAGCCAAAATGGGGCGTATTTTGGGCCCAAATCAGTCAGGGCAAAGCACACACATGCTCCTGAGCCTGTGCAATGATGTCACTTCCGAGAACCTAAGGCTAATCACACACACTCCACCTGACCTACCTCACAGGGTTCTTGTGGGAATAAAATAGAGGAGAGGAGAATGATGCAAACTGCTTTGGATTTCCCACTGGGGAGAAAGGCAGGGTAAGATGAAGTAAATAAAGGAATGTGAAGTGTTCAGTTCCATCAACCATCATTGTCTGCCAACTGTGCCAAAATTTTATAAAGCATTAGTCATACATATAACTGGTGGTGTTTTTCACATGTGCATTTTTAGCTCCTTTATGCAGTTGACAACATGAATTAAAACGTCTTAGAAATGTTTATTATTTCTCTAGCATTCTTTATTTTTAAAAAAATTCTAAGCACTGTAAAATTACTTTATAACATTGTCATGAAAGGAAAGACAAAAAAATGTTTTCTTTTTCAGATGCTTTCCTCCTCTTTCATGTCTTATCAGAAGTATTTTTGGATTGACTTTTTTTTACTGATTTTTCCAGTGGTTCTTCTGTCATTACCATCCTCAAATGTGCACAATGTCAGGTTCAGAATGCTCCTCTATGTATTATAACCAAAGAAACTCCATTTTAATTCTTTCAATGTTCTGAGTGCTTCCTTCACAGGTGCCAAGATGTTCCCTAACAGCTATCTCTCTCCAGAGGAATGTTTTGACTACAGCTTTTCCAGTCCTGGGAAACTTTCACTTTCTCACCTTCAAAGGGATTGTTTTGAGAACTATGGGGGGAGGCTGGGCCTACTGAGTCTTAATACTTTGTACTGTATTCTTTGCCTTTCATTCGTAACAATACACGTGTACCAACCCAGATATTGCATCTGGGCCCGTGGACTATAATGGTTGCATTTTTCAGTAAATCTTTTGAAAACAACAGACTCTTGTCTGATTGCAGAAGGTAGTCTGGATACAACTGTTATTTAGCCACAGATCTGACACACAATTGGTGACAAATATCAGAATTAGTACCTGCAAACATGAACTTTTTGCATGTGTGAGAAGTGCATTCTTTTAAGCCTTTATTAGTGGCTCATCTTCACTTATTCTGGGATGTTATTTGCCACAGAAAGACAACTAAAGAATGTTTCACTAAATGGCAGAAAGATGATCAGAGTAAAAGATGTTTATGCTAGTTAACTAGAGACCAATGATTCCCAAATATTTTACTAAAAAAAGACCCACTAATGGTAGTTTTTTTTCACCAATCCCCATGTCAATTAAACCTATGAAACTGAAGTCAGAGTCATAATTTGTTAGCTGAAAGGGGCCATAAAGGCCATTTAGTACAACCCTCAGCAGAATTTGGCACACCTGGCTGCAGCAACACTGCATAAGCCAGGGGCCATGCTTTGGCAGCTTGCCCAGGAGAGAGAGAGACTCCCTTCCTGGGCATTTGGGGATTTGGCCGGGGGCGGAGCCACTGACTTAGTAGGCGGCTCCACTTTCCTGGCCACCAGTTGCTGCCTATTGCTCGGCCCACTCACCTCACCCTGTCATAGTGCAGGATTAGCCAGCTGCTGTTTCCAGAGCCAGGTAGGAATTTTTTGCCCCTGCTACCATATTGGCTGTTGGTAAAGGTTTTTTTTTTCCGCCTACCTTGCACTTCTGGCAGAGGTTGATGGTTTTGGCCTGGGTGGTGCCGTTAGGTTCCCCTGGCAGGAGATTCTCGGGGAATAGGGAGCGGGCCGGTGAGCACCCACTGGCATTTCCCTATACGTGGGGGGACAGGGTCTGCCATCAGTGCGGTATGCTTGTGACGGCTACCACAGCACAAGCAGACTCCTGCGGGGATCCCCACGAACAAGTCCTTCCCTCATGCTGTACGGCTGGGGCGTTAGGAGCTTGATGGGGGGATCCGTTAGCCTGGCTGGCCGGGTTGCAGCCATTCCTTGGATGGCCTACACCCGGGGCTTTGGGGCTCACCCAGACAGGTCAAGGCAGTGGTCAAGGGTGACCCCATGGCTTGACCTGTACCGCACAGTTGGCCCTTGCCGTAGTTATAGTTATGTTACGTTATGGTTATATTAATAAACGGCCATTTATCTCCAAGCCTGTGTCTGTCTCTTATTCCAGCTAAGTTGACAATGCAAGAAGCTGAAAACTCAACATGGCTGTTCAGTCTCTGAAAAGGAAATGCACCACTAGTCTGAAATGGACTTATTAATTTATTTCAAATATCTACATGCTCATCTTCTAAGCATCTCAGGGCCCCAGGTGGGCTCCATATTGAAACCCTCTTACCATTACAAAGTTTCTGCTGAAACCTGCCCTCCTGTTATGTAAGCTCAGTGGATCTAGTCTTGCTCAGAACAGCAGAGAACAAGTCTTATGTTTCTTCCACTTAATAGTCCAACAATATTTTCTTGTTCTTCATTCTTTAGCAGCTTCCACTGGGGATTGTTATAAAACAAAAGATGCATGAAATGCTGGCAAATAAATAGCTATAAACCATAACACCTATGAATTCAACTTCTGTCTTCAGGTGCCATGCACATATGATTACCAGGGATGTTGGGGACAGGCAGCAGGAGGTATCGAGCAATGACCTGTTTCTGATAAACCCAGCACAACTTGTGATGCTCTAGGAATTCCACAGGTATCTATGGTAAAGACTATAGAGACTGCTGGAATTCCTAGTGAGTCATGGGGTGGGGGGAGGGCTTTGATGTAACTTCTGGGTTTTTGCCTGGAAATGATAGGTCCTGGTGGTCCTGGTGATGCTAATCCCCTCCACTGAATCTGGCACTTGAGAGGGGCAAAGGGAATTGCCCGCTGCCACCTGGCACCTGGCAACCATGGTCAAATTCAACTTAGATCTCCTCAGTAACACCCAGTCCTTCTCCAAGGCCTCAGGCCGTAATCAATCACTGCCTTGAATTTGAGGAAAGAAGGTGTGATATGAATGTTTTAAATGAATAAAAGACAGCTGAAGAGCCTTTAGCTAGAGATGGGATCTGGGTAATGCAAAGTCAACTACTGAACTATAACCATTTCCTAATTCCTTCTTGCACAACAGGTTTCATCCTGGGAAAGATTTTTCTTTATTTGCAACCTTGGGGAGAAAATATGTAGCTTAAAACAGAAGCGCTGACACAACATTAACCTCAGCGAGACAAACATCACCGCAACAGAAATTTACTTGCATGCCACTTTTCAATTACTTTTGTTGCTATTGTTATCATTTTTACAGCAAGGATTATTTTTCAAACCAGTTTCTGATTTGCAGTTTTATACTTCAGCCTTAACAGTTGGCTGGGGTCTTCATACAAATTAATTACGCCATTCATGGGAATTGCTCAGGCCCAGGAAACTGACACAATTCATTATGGCTGTGAGTTATGCTGGAGAGACTAAGACCAACCGCATTGCAGGCTGCTACATACGGCATCCGTTGGAAAAACAGCATTAATAACAATGTAATGGTCGAATTTAAATCAAGCGCAGACGCTTGTCTATAAATCAAAGACGCTCCAGGCTTCATTTTCATCACACAGCTTTTCAAAGCTAATTTCATGGATTTTAGTACACTGACTCTGGAGTTTCGATTTTAAACTGGGCCAATTAATATTTATAAATGAAGAAAAATCCATGCCAAAGCATAATCAAAAACCATCAGGAGGTGGATTAGGAGTAGCATCTCAATTCAGCAGAGTTCATCTGCAGCTAAAGCTGGAATCCGAAATGCATTTTGACCAGGGAATCATTATAAAGCTCCAGGAAGGCCAAGGGCACCATTAAAAATTGAGAAGTTATACTTTCCAGAGTGCAACAACAATAAAAAAGCAAACCAAATAGGCCACTGAAACTGGTTGAAGATTGGGAAACGAGTCAGAAGGTGAGATCTTCAAGATCTTTCCTCCTTGGTCTATCTAATTCAGCTTTGTCTACTCTGAGCAGCAACAGATCTAAAGGGTTCCATCACCTATTATCTAACTGGATAGAATTATAGGGTTGGAAGGTACCTCCAGGGTCATCTAGTACAACCCCATGCACAATGCAGGAAATTCACAACTACACCCCCAAACACACACATACCCAGTGGCCCTTGCTCCATGCCTAGAAAATGACAAAACACTGTTAGGATCCCTAGCCAAACTGGCTTGGGGAAGATTGCTACCTGAACCCAGGTGGTGATTGGCATTACCCTGGGCATGTAAGAAGAGGGCCACAAGAACTAAGCACTGATGTAACCCTTCCTGCTCTCCCTCTCATGATCTGCCTAGGTTTACAGAATCAGCATTGCTGTCAGATGTCCATCTAGCCTCTGCTTAAAAACCTCCAAAGAAGGAGAGCCCACCGCCTCCTGAGGAAGCCTGTTCCACTGAGGGACCACTCTAACTGTCAGGAAGTTCTTCCTCATGTTTAGCCGAAAACCCTTTTGATTTAATTTCAAGCCATTGGTTCTGATCTGACCTTCTGGGGCAATGGAAAACAACTCCACACCATCCTCTATATGACAGCCCTTCAAGTACTTGAAGATGGCTCTCTTATCTCCTCTCAGTTGTCTCTTCTTCAAGTTAAACATACCGAGGTCCTCAGTATGTTATATGTGAATTACTATCCTCAAGGTGGAGCCTGGAGTTTCCCCAGAATTACAACCGATCTCTAGATTAATGAGATCCGTTCCTCTGAAGTAAATGGCAACTTCAGAGGGCAGACTCTATGGTATCATGTACTTGCTGAGACCCCTCGTTACCTCAAACTCTGTCCTCCTCAGGCACTGCCCACAAATCTCCAGGAATTCCCCAAGGCAGAGATGGCAAGCCAAGCTATAGACTGAACACGGACCCTTCTGCATGCAAAGCAGATGCCCTGCCCGAGCCCATGGGCACTCCCCTCCCTCCTTATTTGAAAGCTCAGCTGTGGTCAAGTCTTGTTCAAGGTATTGAACTTCCCCAAACAATGGACTCCCATCACCTCTGGGGCTTGCACCACCGCCAGCCAGGCCTGAGCCAAACCCCTGCCATTGGGTCACCTCCATGCCACTGATGGCTGGGAACAAGCTGAACCCTTGTTGTGCAATGGCGGCCTCCTTGTTTCACTGCTCTGGCAGTGGTGAGAGAAGGTGCAAACCCAGCATAGTGTAGTGATCTGAGAATCAAACTAGGATCTGGCAGATCCAAGTCTGAATCCCTATTCTGCTATGGAAGTTCACTGGATGATCCTGGGCCGCTCATTCTCTCACAGCATAACCCATCTCACATGATTGTTGTTGGGAAGATAAAATGTGTTCCCGTTGAGAAGAACAGCAGGGAATCAATCAATAAACAGAGCCAGCTTCTGCCCCCAAGCCCAGTTCCCGCTACTCTCTTTGCTTACTTTCTCCTCAGTTGTTTGGAACAAAAGTCGGGATCCCATTCCCCCAGTGAGGATGGGGGGTTCCCTGCTCCCAGCCTCCACTCCTTGGCCCCTCTCACCTGGCTGGCAGAAAGGAAAGGCATGGGGAACAGGCCTGGGAGCCCCGCAGCATGCGGCAGAGGCAGTGGCGGCTTCGGTACTCATCTTTCCTTTTGATGTGGATGCCTTAGATGTCCTTTCTTTTCAGATGCACTTTTCCTTTCTTCTTCCCTTGGGGCCGAAGCTCTCAGTGTGATTCCTCAAGTCAGCTCCAAAAAACTCCACAGCGAGAGGGAGTGAGCACAAAAGAGAGGAGACCTTCAAACTTACAGAAGCCAAGAAGGGAATAGAATATTTCTTTCTTTTAGCTAACATATGGAGTTATTCTCATTATTACACCTGGAGCCCATAACCATTGTAGAAAAATATAGCAGAGTTTGTGCGAAGATTGCGCATTGGAAGGAATGAGAATAGACTCACACACACTCCAGTGTAGCTCTGTAAAATTACTTTACTAAAGGATAAAAATAAGGTTACATTTGGAGAAAATAATAAATTGCTAAGCTGACTACATCTTGCTAGAAAAGTAAGAGAAGACTAGAAGACAAGGCAAGTGAACAAAGAGCAATAAAACTTCAGTATATAGGATCACTTAATTGCCCCCCTAATATACAAGTTTCCCAATAGAAAATCCTAATTCTACTTCATTATGCTTAGTGACTCCCCCTTCCACAGAGGGAATCTTACTCAAAGCCCTAATGGTTACATTCAAAGTAAGTTTGCTAATTATGAAAGTAATACAAATAGTTTAACTCTTTCATGACTGAAATGAAAACACTTGCTAAATCCCAACAGCTGGGCCTGCCTGTCTCCACAAACCCCGGGCTCAGCCACTCCTCAATGCCATGTCTCTGTCCCATTCCTTGGGCATCCCAGCCCTTGGGTGTGGCTGGGAGCTGAGAGGAACCTGGTCAACCTGCTTGCTGAGGTGCTGGATTCCACTGCTGGCTGAAAGGATTCCCCAGGGCTAGTGCTATTTGTTGACTTTGAGGTGGCATCCCTGGCTGGCACCCTTTTGTCTGTTGTTGTTGGGTAGCCCCAGAGCCAGTTTGGTGTAGTGGTTAAGAATAGCAGGACTCCAATCTGGAGAACTGATTTTGATTCCCCACTTCTCTACTTGAAGCCAACTGGGTGACCTTGGGTTAGTTAGAGCTTCTAGGAGCTCTCTCAGCCCTACCCACCTCACAGGGTGCTTGTTGTTGTGGGGATAATAATGATATACTTTGTAAACCATTCTGAGTGGGTGTTAAGTTATCCTGAAGGGCAGTATATAAATCGAATGTTGTTGTTGTTATTATTATTGAGGCTCTGCAGCTTCTTGGGGCTGGCTTCTCCATGGCTGGGGTCCTACAAACAGGCCCCATTAGCTGCTCTCCAGTGAGTGGGGTCTGGCTGTGCATCCCATCAGCTTTGGTGGTGATGGGTGGCATAGGGCAAGCTCATGCAGGCTGCATCCAAGCCAGGTATCTGCCCTAATCTTGGACTGTTGGCTAGGATTTAATCATCCTCAGGCATGTATATTGTGCCTGAGATCCCACTACATCCTTGCAGTGGGAAACTTCCATTTTCCAATTTTGAGAGTCTAAGCTCATTCTAAAAGGATTCCGGTGAAAAGTCAATGTGACATCACAACCCTATTTAGCCAATCAAAAAAGGCACGTGAATATGTTGCAGCAAGAGCCAAACAGCCCAGTAACAAGGAGCATTTTTTGACATTGCAAAAGAAATATTCAGTTCAGCTTGAGCATAGAATATGTAAGGATAGCCAGAAGTCACATGAATGTTGTCAGTACATAAGAATGCTTCAAGAACTCTATTAAAGTGTTATGAATTGTTAATTTATACTAAAGAGCTTGTCTATTACTGCTTCGAGATACCCACAGCTGTTTTATACACAGCATTTATGTGATCCATGTTGTATTGGGAAAACGATCCAGGGCAATTTAATTTCCTCCTCTCCACGAGCCAGCCCTTGTGGCTAGGTTCTCCTTGATCAGGAAGATCCCGATGAGGATTCTAAGGTCTGTTCCTTGCTGGGTGCTCAAACTAAAGCCTAGTTATGGACAACAGAAGATGTGCTAGAAACTCTCCTCTTCGGCCATGTTCAATGTCTTTTGAATGTGTTGGTGTTATCCAGTCCACTAAAGCACAGAACCCTGAAAGGAAAGGAAAAGAAAGGGGAGGAAAGGAAAGGAAAGGAAAGGAAAGGAAAGGAAAGGAAAGGAAAGGAAAGGAAAGGAAGAGTTTCATCTAGCAAACTCCTTCATCCCAACCTTACATCCTGTCTTGAAGAGCAAGAGGGAGTCCAATCTAACACAGAGCAGACTGCTGGCTCTGAGGAATGGGTCAACCCCCTTCTGTTCCTGGCTCCTCTGTCTGTCCTCTGCCCATGATTGCCTTCTGCATCTGGGTCCAGAGCACGGGGGATGCTGCTGTTCTCCCTCTCTCCTAGAACTGAGCAGTCATTCTCTTCATTTCTTTTCATATTTGTTTCTACGCTGGGAGATTTTGAGGGTGGTGCCTGGGGAGGGTGGAGTTTGGGGATGCTTTAGAGATTCCCCCTAATCTATATGATAAAGACTATAGAGACATAGGAAAATTCCTTGAGCATCACTACTAAACCAGTTTCCAGCCATTTTTTCTCCTGCTCCTCAATTTCTTGAGGGCGGGGGATTGGGCTGAGAGCCAAGCTACAAGTGACGCCTTACACAGGTTGGACACTTGTCAGCTTCCCTCAAGTTTTGATGGGAAATGTAGGCATCCTGGTTTTACAGCTTGGCTCTCCATTACAGCTGCAAGACCAGGATGCCTACATTTCCCATCAAAACTTGAGGGAAGCTGACAAGTGTCCAACCTGTGTCAGGCGTCACTTGTAGCTTGGCTCTGAGGAAGAGAGTTTACCTGCCACAGGTGCACAAATGGCAAACCTAACATTTGTTTTTTATGTAGTAGATAGTACCATCAAGTCACAGCTGACTAATGGCGATACCTGCTAGGGTTTTCAAGGTAAGAGATTAATAGAGGTCATTTGCCCTTGCCTGCCTCTGCATAGTGATGCTGGTCTTCTTTGGAGGTCTCTCATCCAACTACTAACCAAGGACAACCTTGCTTAGCATTGGAGATCTGACGAGATCGGGCTTACCTGGGCTATCAGGTGTGGCCTTAATTTTTATCCAGTGATGCTTATGTACACTTAGATTGGATCCCCACATTGCTGGGTACTGTATTATCATTGTGCTATAGCAATCATTCTCAACCAGAATGTTTTTGTCCACACAAGATAATCCCATTACAAATTATTGCTATTGTGAGATGATATCCAACAATGTGCATATGCAGCAAACACAGATGCAATGCTATGCTAAAGTATGCAATGCTAAAGAGAGTTACACCTTACTAAACTCAGTACTTTAGTGGATGTAACTCTGCTTAGCATTGCACTGCAACATACCTAAAACACATAATGCTACTTTACTAACAAACACATGAGAAATACCTAGGTTCAACTCGTGTTCTCTTACCTAAAGGTTTATTGGGAAGTGTAGGCATCCTTGCAGCTTAAAGTTTAGCATTTACAGAGCAGCACGGAGAAGTGCAGGTGTCCTTGCAGCTTAAAGTTTAGCATTTACAGAGCAGCAGAGAGGGATGTGCGGGGGTCCTTGCAGCTTAAAGTCTCCTGGTGCAGCCAGGCATTGCTCTGCAGGGCCAGGCCGGGTGAGGGGAAGGGAAAATGACATGATGCACCTTGAGAGTGGGAGGAAAGGTGCCCCATGCCTGCACTTCCCTCCTCGCTGTTCTGTAAATGCTGAACTTTAAGCTGCAAGGACACCTGCACTGTAAGTGCTAAACTTTAAGCTGCAAGGACGCCTACACTTCCCGGCAAACCTTTAGGTAAGAGAACACGAGTTGAATCTAGGTATTTTGTCTCGTGTGTTTTGAGCCTAAGACATATAAAAAAAAGTTTTAAAATTATGGGACAAATTTGGTGCACGACTACACAAAATGGAACAAAAATAAGGAATTATGGGTTTACCTGACACAACAAAATGAGATTGACCAGGGCTTTTTTTCCAGGGAAAGATGGTGGAACTCAGTGGTGGAACTCAGTACCACACAATGACGTCACTTTGGGTCAGCTGGAACAAGGGGGGAGTTTTTTAAAGTTTAAATCGCCCTCGGCAAAAATAGTCACATGGCCAGTGTCCCTGACCCCTGATCTCCAGACAGAGGGGAGTTTAGATTGCCCTCCATGCCACTGGAGCAGCGCAGAGGGCAATCTAAATTCCCCTTTGTCTGGAGATCAGGGGGCGGGGCCACTGGCCCTGTGACCATTTTCAAGAGATGCCCGAACTCTGTTCCACCGCGTTCCAGCTGAAAAAAAGCCCTGAGATTGACATTTATTTATTTTTCTGCCCAAGAGGTTTACAACATTCTCCCTTTCTCCATTTTATCCTCACAACAACACTGTGAGGTAGGTTAGGCTGAGAGGATGTGACTACACGAAGGTCACCCAGCAAGGTTGCATGGCAGAGTTGGGATTTGAACTCCTGTCTCTCAGATCTTAGTCTGACACGTTGACCACTAAAATTCAGAGACCTCCCTACGATCTCTCGTCTTCCCGTTGTGCTGGTGAGGATGAAGTCTGACCACTTCTGCTGGGGCAGCATAAGCAGGTTCATGAACACATTCAAAAGACTCTACTTCCTCTTTTAGAAAGGCCAAATGGTTTTTCAATCCTGTCTGCTTCATTCAAAGGCAGAAATATGCTCATATAAAACATTTGTTAAATGACAGCAACAACAATCAAATTAGAAGTACTGTAATTATTATGAGTTTCCCTTACCGAAAAGAGTAAGGCTGAATATGACAAATTGCTTTTCTCCAAAATAGCTCACCAAGTTCCTTATATCAACTCCAGCTGTGTGAAGACTGTAAATGTGAGCACTAGCTCCTTGTTCCATTTCTCCCCCTGCTTCGCCCAGTTTGTTCTGTTCTGTTTATACAGACGGCTGGAAAAAAAAGAAAGAAAGAAACAGCTCAGTTTGTGGTCTATAGCCAGCAATTAACACCACATAACAGCTGTTAAATGGGGTAATCGCCTGTTGTTATCCTCCTGGAGTTTAATTCAAATGCTAATTGCTCTCCGGGCACTGCTCATAAACCCACCAAAATACCAGGTAAGATGTGCTGGGAGGTGGATTGATAGGGAACAGGTAGCAAATTTCCTCCCAGAAAACGAGTGGTGTGATTAGCAGCAAAGTTTGAGAGCTAATATGGTGTAGTGGTTTATTCATTTATTCATTCAGTCATTTACCCTCCACTTTTATCCCCAATGGGCACCCAAAGCAGCTTGTGTGTTATGTGCCCTCAAGTCGCCTCCAACCTATGGCGACCCTATGAATGAAAGACCTCCAAAACATCCTGTCATTAACAGACTTGCTCAGATCCTGCAAAGTGGAAGACGTGGGTGGCTTCTTTTATTGAGTCAAGCCATCTTATTTTAGGTCTTCCTCTTGTCCTATTGTCTTCCACTTTTCCTAGCATTATTGACTTTTCCAGAGAATCTTGTCTTCTTATGATGTGACCAAAGTATGATAGCCTTAGTTAGGGCTCATTTTGAGGGGGAACACGCAGGAATGCAGTTCTGGTAGTTCTCCAAAAAAGTCACATGTCAGGTGGCCCCGCCCACCTGATTTTTGGCCATTTGGGCCCCAAATGGCCAGGATCATATCCCAAACAGCCAGGATTGGGTCCAAAACAGCCAGGATAGGTGATGTCAGGGGGTGGGGCATATGCAAATCAGTTATGCTAATGACACACTTCTGGTGATGTTAAGGGGTGTGGCATATGCAAATCAGTTATGTTAATGAGTTATGCTAATGCATTCCTGCAGCTCTTTTTCTACGAAATGACCCCTGGCCTTAGTTTTGTTATTTTAGCTTCTAGGGAGAATTCAGGCTTGATTTGATCTAGTACCCACTTATTTGTCTTTTTGACTGTACATGGTATCCGCAGAGCTCTCCTCCAGCACCACATTTCAAATGAATCAATTTTCTTCCTGTCAGCTTTCTTCACTGTCCAACTTTCACATCAATTCGTCATAATGGGGAATACCATTGTTTGGATTATCTTGAATCTTGCTTGTTGTGGATTTTCCGGGCTGTATAGCTGTGGTCTTGGCATTGTAGTTCCTGATGTTTCGCCAGCAGCTGTGGCTGGCATCTTCAGACGTGTAGCACCAAAAGACAGAGATCTCTCAGTGTCACAGTGTGGAAAAGATGTTGGCAGGTCATTTATATCTACTCAGGAGGGTTGGGGTTGGGCCGAGTCATCCTGTAAGAGTTTCCCAGGGTGTGGAATGCTAATGGAGGGAGGCTTCACTGTATCCTGAGGAGGTTCTTTTGCATATGGATTGGTGCTTGATGTGCTAATCTTCTCTGCAGGGCTATTGTCAGGTATAGAGTGTTTTGTTAGCCTGGTGTTTTTCAGGACTGGAAACCATGCTCTATTCATTCTTAAAGTCTCTTCTTTCCTGTTGAAATTGTGCTTATGCTTGTGAATTTCAATGGTTTCCCTCTGCAGTCTGACAAAGTAGTTGGAAGTGTTGTCAAGTATTTTAATGTTCTGGAATAGGATACTGTGTCCTGTTTGAGTTAGGCTATGTTCAGCCACTGCTGATTTTTCAGGATGGCCAAGTCTGCAGTTTCTTTTGGTGCTACACCTCTGAAGATGCCAGCCACAGCTGCTGGCAAAATGGCAGGAATTACAGTGCCAAGACCACGGCTATACAGCCCGGAAAATCCACAACAACCATCGTTCTCTAGCTGTGAAAGTCTTCGACAATATATCTTGAATCTTACCACACAAAGAAAAAAAATATGACAGAAAGATAAGAGGGGAGAAGACTTCCGGTCTCTTCACGTCCCTATCACCCCACATCTTCCATATGGTTTAAGGCTACCATGCTAACAGTGAAATCCTAAGCAGAGTTATTCCATTCTACACGCATTGAAATCAATAGGCTTAGACTGGAGTAACTCTGCTTAGGATTTCACTGTAAGACCTTAAGGACAAGTGCCATTTGGTATATCCAGGCCTTAAATACTTGTGAGAAGCAGAGGAGAAACAGATTCAGCCAATGAATGAAAATGAATGAAAGAATGAGTGGATGCCAATATGACTATATGCTTTGTTTATAGTTAGACCACAGGTCTGTTCAGCAAGTGCTGTGTCCTCTGACTGGCACCAGGTTTTTAAAATCTCAGGGCCTAACTACACATTATGTTTTTCTCCTGGTCCTCATGAGGTCTGAATGATCTATGTGTGTTTCACAGTTCCCCTCTAGGAAATCAATTCCCAGGCACATTTGATCTAATTCAACCACACCATTATTCTTTTTTCCCTGTTTAAAATTGTACCGCTGGTGGTACAATTTGCCCCATTAAGGTTTCCACATGTACTGAATGGTTCCACCATGTTTTACAATGGTGTCTCCAATAGGGTAAAGATTGTTTACCTAGGGGCTTTTGGGGTCATTTTCATTCATTTCTTTATTTACAGTCATTTGACCAATCATGTAGCACTGTTGCGCTAAAAAGAAAATTCAAAGCATAGAATAGAACAAATAAAACAATTTGGAATTAAGATCTAGTTACAGTAGAATATGATTTCCGAGACCTGAATATCGCCAAACAATATCTGGCTACTTGATCGGTAATCAGAAAAAAATGGCAGAGCAGGAAGGCATAAGTACCCTCTACCCATGTGCCATGGCCTGATTTTAATAGGATTCCAAACACTGCCTTAGCAAATGCCAGGAGATTTGATGAGGGCACTGCCTGGGGAGGGTGGAGATTGGGAAGGATGTGATATTATTTCTGGGTGACACTCTAGGCTGCCTCCCTTAGTTTCTATTGTCTAATTAGAGTGTCACTATATGTAGGACATCCTGAGTTCTTTGGGTTGTATAATTTGGTCTGCAGGCAAGTAAGCAGCCCGCACATGAGTTTTCTCTGTGGTGGCCCCTACCCTGTGGAACGGCCTGCCTGAGGAGGTCAAGAGAGCCCCCACTCTCCTGGCTTTCCACAAACAATGCAAAACAGAATTATTCAAAAAGGCTTTTTACTCAGATAGGAGAGATGTATTGTAGGGAAGGGGTCTCAGATGCTTTGCTAATGAGTTAGGGACCATAGACTTCACCACTACGTTGCCTTGCATATTATCTGTTGCTTTGAATATGTACTCATATGTGTTTCATGTTATCTAATGTCAGTCCTAGAACTGATTATGCCCTGTTCCAGCAATTCTTCAACTCTGTATTGGATCCTTGCTAATGCTGTATCTTTGTAAAATCCTATGACATTGTTTATGGAAATGTCCTTGACATCGTATGGAAATGTCCTTGATACTGTATGGAAATGTCCTTGATACTGATTGTATTAATCTTACACTATGTAATCCACCTTGAGTCTCAGTGAGAAAGGCAGACTATAAATGACATAAATAAAAAAATAAAATATAAATAAATAAAATTCCCTGCCCAGAGTATATAATGAGATGTCTAGATCTAAATCATATACACACCTCTGCCAACCTGGGGACTGAGTTCCTAGTGGGGAGCTTGCAAGCACATTTCTGACTGACAGTCCCTGTGGCAAGCTTGATCCTGAATGGAAAACAATGTATCCTGTAGTTAAGCCCTCAGGCAAAGATAATTTTATCCCCAACACCCAAGATCCTTTTGAAAAAAAAAGTGCTGGGGACTGAACCTTGGGTAGCTTTATACATGCTGTTATTTTGATTAATTGATTTAAATAAGCTATGAAATATTCCTCCATTTACAAACAGTCCTCAAAGGCCAAAAAGTATAAATGTTAAAATGCACAAGAACAAATATGAAAAAGAATAATGATCTCAAAAAACAAAGAGGTTCATATAAGAAAAGGAGTGGGGATCCTTCAGATAGCATGATCTCTCCCATTGCAGATCATCCCAAGGTTCAGTACAGTTTGAAAACTACTAAGTCGAGCAGCGGACTGGAGTGGTTAGAATGTTGGCAAGCATTGTGGAGGTCCAGCTTCAAATCCCTACTCAGGCATGAAGCGCTTTGGTAGAACAGTGGTTAAGTGATAGGACTGTGAAGCAGCACTCTGCTGGTTCTAATCCCACTACTGCCATGAGCAGAGCAGGTGGTCTTGGGTGAGCTACTCCTCTCAGCCCCAGCTCCCCAGCTGTATTGTGGGGATAATAACAACACTGACTTTGTTCTCTGCTCTGAGTGAGGCACTAATCTGTCTGCAAGAGTGGTATTTAAGCACATGGTTATTGATAGACACCACCATGTCTCAGCCCAGACTTCCTAACAGAAATGTGATGAAAAGAGAACCACATAGCACACATCCCAGGATGAAGCTAGTGGCTCAATGGTAGAACATCTACTTCATATGCAGAGTTCTTATGTTCAGTCCCTGGCATCTCGAATTAAACAGATCAAGTAGTAGATGGCATGAAAGACCTCTGCCTGAGGCCCTAGCAGGATGCTGTCTGTCTGAGTAGACAATACTGACCTTGGTAGACTGGTGGTCTACTTCAGTAGAAGGGCACATTACAGGTGTTCATGTGATAGACCAATGGATAAGGCAGCTTCATGTGTAAGAGGAGGGTCTCTGGTTAAGTGATAGAGCATCTGCTTTGCATGCAGAAAGGTCCTAGTTTCAGTAGCAAGTGATGCAAAAGACCTTGGCTTGAGGCCCTGGAGAGCTGCTGCCAGTACGAGTAGACAATACTGACCTTAATAAATCAGTGGACTGACTCAGCAGAAGGCACCTCTCTGTACTCATATGGGTTCATTGGAGGAACCGAGGGATACAAATGTAGCCACTGAACTTTGAGTCTTTACAAGAAAAGCAGAGTACAAACGGTCTAAATAAAAAAGCGATAGCATAATGAACAAACTCCCTCCTGCCTTTTGAGAACACTTTCAGTGAGAGAGGTTGAGGGCGGGTAACGATTTGTAACCACAGTTTATTCTAGAGTTTGCATTTTGTAATCCCGGGAAGCCATGCTGAATACTGGGGGATAATATTTCATCTCAAGTTGTGCTGACACACAATAAAATACCGCAGCAATAACAGGAGATTTCCATTTCCTGCACTGAGGAGTTGATGTTGGAACCGGGTTCTGTGTAAATAACTCTCCTGACAACCAACCACACACAAACACTGGTGAAACGCAACGTACATATCAACCCTGTACCGGGAAGAAAAATGTAATGTGGTCCTCCATAGAATGAAATTGGAGGGAAAATAAATTTCTGCACTTTCATTCTGCAAACATATTAATACAAACAATTTCCTCTTTTTTGGTCCAGGATAGTCATTGTCAGTTATGAATTAATCATTAGCCAATTAAAAGAGTATAAATCAGATGTGTTCCTAGAGCCAGATGGGACCCCGCTGTTGACTTGTCCTCCAAGCAAGAGGGATTTTAAATGACCTTCCATTTTCTCATCCATTGATATTTCTGGGTACACGTTAACAACTACAACGTTTTATATTTTATATGTATAGAATAAATATTCCAAAAGATTAAAAGATGTTTGCCTTTTCAATGGAAAAATAGAAAGTACCTCCCTGCTGTTCAGAGTTTGGCAGTTTTGCTTATAGAAAGACAATTGAATTGCCTTATAATGGAGGTGGGGGTGGATTTTTTTTAAAAAAAGTTAACAGATATGTGCCTAATGAAGAACATAAGAAACTGTTCTGCTATTCAGAATCTAGTAACAACAACAACAACAACAACAACAACAACAACAACATTTGATTTATATACCGCCCTTCAAAGACAACTTAACATCCACTCAGAGCTGTTTACAAAGTTTGCTATGATTATCCCCACAGCAGCAATCACCCTGTGAGGTGGGTGGGGCTGAGAGGGCCCTGAGGGAGCTGTGACTGACCCAAGGTCACCCAGCCGGCTTCAAGTGGAGCAGTGAGGACTCAAACTCAGTCCTCCAGATTAGAGTCCAGCCGCTCTTAATCTTAACCACTATATCAAACTAGCCCTTTATTTACTTTACTTTATTCATTCCCTTTTGCCTTTCTTCCATCATGAAATTCAAGACAACCTCTGAGGAGGTTTCCCACCCAGGTACCAATGAGTTCTGGCACATGTCCTTAGATCATATCCTTTATGCTCAACAGAAAAATACATTCCCAAATCCAGTTGCACATGTGCCTGCCAGAGCCAGTGTGCATGAAACTATCTTAGAAAAGCAGTTATCAGAGTGGTCAGTTGTCCTAAAAAGTGGAGAGGTGAGCCAGGGTGCTAAATCTAACTCTCCATTGCTTATAACAGATCTAAGCCAGTTTCAGGTTGGGGGGTGGGTAAGGAGTTCCCAGGGCCCCCTCATCTCCTCTGACCACCACCAACCCCCCACTTGTGCTTTCCTTCCTGTCCACAAACTAGGCTTGACATCTCCCCACCCGGGGCAGGGGAGCCCCTACACCCCACCTGCTGCCCCCTTGGCCTGCTTACCTGGCCAGTGGGGAGGAGGCATGGGGGGGACAAGCACATGCACATTGCCCCCACACTCCCCCCCCCAAGCTGGCACCGGAGTAGCTGCATGGCACCCTGAATCCGAGCTCAGTAAAAATTGCCTCCAAACAGGTGATTTTACTTAGCTCAGCTTCAGCTTGCGTTGCGGCTCCTCCATTGCACCAGGAAATGTCATTTCCTGGCATGACACAGGGCCTCAGGACGACATGCTTTGCTGCCCCCTGCCCTCCCATTTCAGCCCCAGGGACCCCTGGCAATCCCACCACCCACCCTCATGCCTTCCACCTGCTTGCCATGGCATTCTAAAGAACACATTCCTGCGAGTAAGGCCCATTGTATTAAACAGGGCTTCCTTCTGAGTAGACTTGCTTAAGATTGCTCCCTGTGTATCTTTCTCTTGCCTGCTTCTGAGACCTTCCACCTCCCATGCTCACAACTGCTTGTGCTGCCTGCAACCCTTTCTTTGGTGGCTTTGGGCTATGCATCCAGCTGGGAGCACAGGTGGAGGAACGCTAACAAGTTTGTGGGCAGGAGGTGGGCAACAACGGATCTTGCTAAAAATCCTGGGCCCCAGGAGCTAACCCATTCAAGTGTATGCTGATACCGGCTTTGTAATCGACTATAGGTATGCATAACTACTATTTTTTGAAGTGGATCTCTTTTTAAAACAGAGCTCTGGCTGTTGGATCAGAGAGAGGAGTTGAATCTATGCACTGAGTATTCATCTGGTTCCTCATGCAAATAGAGAAGCTGTATATGGATCAGGACAATGTCAGTAAAAAGAAATTACAGTTCTCCGAAGCTGCATAGTCAACCAATTAACTAGGGAGCAAAGGACCTGCAGGAATACTATAAAGAGGGACATGGAAGTCTGCAGTGGAAGGGTGATACTTGGCAAAAAATAGCTCTCCCTTTGCATCTGCAGAAATCCTCCATTGATCCTAGCCAAGATTAGCTTTCTCCCCCTATTGCTGTAGATGTTTCAAGATTTTTTAAACTTGAGTGTGACTTCTTAGGCCAGTAATGAATCTTGCATTGGATCTAGCCTACTGTGAGTAAAGCACCACTCAGAAAAGGGAAATTTGCCAATTGTTTCTGCCGCAACCTGAGCCTCAAAAAAGAAAATCTGCTTATGAGGGTTATGGAACCCTGGAAACAGTGTGGGGTGTGACATAGGAAGTTAAAACTGAAAGGGGGATTCAGTGAAAATCTCCCTTCCTTGCATTCATGCAGGGCTTTTTTTTTCAGCTGGAATGTGGTGGAATGGCGTTCCGGAACCTCTTGAAAATGGTCACATGGCTGCTGGCCCTGCCCCCTGATCTCCAGACAGAGGGGAGTTTAGATTGCCCTCTGTGCCCAGCAGTGCAGAGGGCGATCTAAACTCCCCTCTGTCTGGAGATCAGGAGGCAGGGCCAGTGGCTATGTGACCATTTTCTCCGAGGGCAACCCACTGAGTTCCACCACCTCTTTTACCAGAAAAAAGCCCTGCATACATGGAATACACGAAAGGCTCGGGGTGAGATTTGCCCGGTTTTTTCCCTTTCCACAACATCTCCCGACACCATATCCCACACTATTCCTCAGCACCCCTGACTCTTAGGAGCAACTTTTTGCTGTGACACCAGAAAGACAAGGAAGGCAGCAAATATTCTCTTTTGCTAGTGGATACAACCCATTATTAGGTAGACCTGGTGATTTTTATATAAAGAAATAAATGTACAACATTCACTTCATTATGGCATTGAAAATGTACTGCCTTGGCTGTCATGGTTTCCCTTAAAGTATCCCGTGAATTGTCATTTGGTGAAAAAAAAATACTAATAGAGATCCCAGTTGCACACCATACGGAACTACAACCCCAGGGCTCTCTAAAGAAAAGGAATGACTATATTAATTTACATCCTTGGTATAGATAATACTCTATGTTTCCTTTATAACCTTTCCTTATCATTTATGAGGATATTGGGACTTCCTCATTCGGCATTTGTGGCCACCAGAGTTTATCTAGGCAGCAGATGGTATCCTCAAGTCTTACTGTTGACTTTTCTATTGAGGTTTAGTCTAGAGGCACCTTGCAAAAATGCTGAGTCAAGCATACACTATTAATGTCCCTCCAGAAGATAATTACTTTACAGGGGCCCCGGTTTACAATAAACCAAAATTCATACAGCAGAACAAATCTAATGACTGAAACTTTTTGGTTCCTTTGGTCTCATTATCATCACACATGGGGTTTACAATAAAACTACTGAAGGTTGCAATTGTCCTTCTTTGAGAATCTCAAAGAAAGTCTGTCTGACGTTTGCCTATATTTTGTTAATCAAAGACAAAGACTAACAAAAACTCAAGATTGTCCAGATATTCCAAAAGTTCTTCCACATCATACACCCCGACAAAGCTATCTGAGGTTAGATGTTGTGGTAGGCCAATAAATTGAGTTGTTCCTATTGTGTGGTGGTTGCCTGGAGAGCTCCCAGAGTTACAACTGATCTCCAGGCTCCAGAGATCGGTTCCTGTGGAGAAAATAGCTGCCTTGGAAGGTGAACTCTATGTAGGCTTCCCAGTTTCTCACTGGTGGTGGGCAATCTCTAGAGGTTTGCCCCATTGCTTGCTGATCGCTGGTGATCGGGGGGAGGTGGCAAGCCTTCCAGAGATTACCCACCACTAGCAGACAACCCCTGAAAGCATGCACCGGGTGTGTTCCCGGCAGGGCACAATGACATCACTTCCCAAAGTGACGTCATTGGGCCAGCCGCAGGCATGCTCTTGTGCTTTGCTGGGGGCAATTTTGGCCCCAAATAGGCTGAATTGGCTCTTTACACAGCAAGGGAGCATGCCCATGGCTGGAGGGCTGATATCACTTCCCAGAAGTGATGTCATCACGTTTTACCGGGAAATATATTTAACTAAAAGCTGTTTCTTGTCCACTAGGCCAAGGATTGTCCTGGCCTGATTCTGAACAGTTTGTGTAGGCCGGGCACTCCTGCAGCTTCCTAGCAGAAAAGCTAAACTATATCCCTCCTACTCTTCTGCTTGCACTGAGGCCTCCTGGGTTAGTCTCTTAAAAAAGCAGTACACAACAGATCCTCCCCTGGTAATGTGCAAGACAACCCCAGTGTCATATTGTGCATTATTCATCCTCCACTCCACATCATTGGTTGCTTTCGTTAGAAGCGGGAAAGTGCTCACCAACATGCCATCATGGCATAGAAAGATGAAGACAAGAACACGGGGAGTTTATTGTCACTGAACGTTCTCCATTATCTGTCTGTCTGTCTGTCTGTCTGTCTGTCTGTCGGTCGGTCGGTCGGTCGGTCGGTCTGGCCGGCCATCCATCCTTGCATTTAAACTATTGTTCTACCAGTGTTGGCACCCCCAATTTAAGGCACCAAGTAAGGGGAATTCTGGGACCATATCTGCAAGCTGTGTAAGATTTTGACTGAATTTCTATTTCCCTTCCTCTCACAGGTTTATCATCTAGGTCATTACCTAGCTGAAGAGCACTTGGTAGATGCTTTAACTACTGAGCCACTATCTCATCTTCAAGATAGTTTCAGCTGGGCAACAGTTGAAGAGCAAGATCTGAGTCCAATTGCACCTTAAAGACCAACTAGATTTCCAAAGTATGAGCTTTCAACAGTTAATGCTCCCTTTGTCAGATAAGCTCATTCCTTGGAAATCTAGCCCTGTTCCGCTATGGCAGATAGTTATTGTTACATGCCAAAAAATGCCACTCTCAGACAACTAAGATAAATATTATTTTTCACAATTTGATAAAACAGAAAGCAGTGTTTTTCTCTCCCTCCCTTCACCCTAATGTTAAAGACACTGGAAGACGAATTAGAGTGCATTAACAACCACAGTGATTAATGCTGACAAGCATATGAGGCCATCTTGCTGCTTTGGAAACAGAGATTGCATTACATTAAGCAAGGGCTTTAAGCTGGCGGTGCAATTATGGATTTGATACTAGACAGAGAACAACACAGAAATGGGGAATTGAGAAAATTAAAATGACTGCATGGGAAAGACTGATGGGTACATTCTGTGTATAAATCACAAAGTCATCAGGTTTAACTGATATCTGAAGCCTTTTTTCAGATCTTGAGATATGATCTGTGATGCCATGGGACACCAACCTAGTGTGTAAAACTGTGTGGGATGGACTTCGTTTCTTTGAGATTCATGCTTCCCAAACTACTTTTCAGTTAGCAGCAGCACCATACAAGGATGAGAGGTGGCCAGTCCACACTATGGTATTGCAAATCACATGTTGTTATTGCCAAGCCATTGGCTCCACTCCTCATGTGTGGATTGGCTTTGTGTGAACAGTGGCCCAGCAGGAGCAAAACTGGGGAGGGGAATTAGCATCATGCTAACGTTGTAATGTCACTTCCAGAGTGAGCCTAGAAGTTGCATCACTGTCAGGGTGATACTCTAGGATTCACCTTTAATTAAATCATAGAGTTTCAGATTAATGCTAGAGTATAACGCCTGCATGGTAATGTCACTTCTGGGTTTGCATTGGGAATGACCATGAGGCCAATCAATAGGGCCTTACTAATTGAGAGGGTGTGGAGTTCTAAAAAAAGAGCCTAGGAACAGCATTCTGCAAACAGACAAGGAAAAGCCCCTTTGGAAAGAAGGTACTCCTCTTACATTCCTGTTTAGCTAGAGCTCTTCTTCTTCAAGTCAGTGTGGTATGATGGCTAAAGTGATGGATCAGGATCCAAGTGACACAGTTTCAAATCCCCTCTCTGCCATGGAAGCTTGCTAGGTGACCTTGGATCAATCACACACTTTCAGCTAAACCTACCTCCAAGTGTTGTTGTGAGGAAAAAATGGAGGAGAGAAGAATGACGTAAGTCACTTTGGGTCCCCATTGGAGAGAAAAGACGGGGTATATGCAAAGTAAAATAAATAAAATATGTAGACAACGTTCTGCTTACTCTAACAATATTTTGATCATGACATCTTCCTCTGAAATTCCCTGTTTCCAAGGATTGTCTGAAGAAGATGGAGAGTAAGGGGGGCGGGGCTTCCTAATGCTTTAGAATGTCTGCCCCCTGCTGGCTGAGAGGATGGATACCACCATCTCAAAATAATTCATAGCACTTACAGATCAAAACTCCATTTCTGTGCTCTGATATTTACTGAAGTGTTAAAAATCAAAGCGTTTTGAATTGCAAGGCAGCAGAAGATTGGGGTTATCCCTCCCACCTCATCTTGGCCTCTGCTCTTGGTTGGCTGAATAATTTTTAAATATTCAAGTGCTGTACTCAGATGATGGTCAGGAAAGTTTATCACTCGAAGCAGAGAGCAAGACACAGAGGAATACAAAACCTGGCAAATGGTCTAGAACAGACTGATGGTGAATGGAAGTGACTTTAGGTACAAGAATACACTATTTGTAAGGCTACTTAAAATCATAGAATCGTAGGGATGGAAGGGACTTCTAGGATCATCTAATCTAATCCCCTGCATGATGCAGGAAATTAACACACCCTCAGTGACTTCTACACCCCCAGTGACCTCTGTTCCATGCCCAGAAGATGGCAAAACACTGTCAGGATCCCTAGCCAAACTGGACTGAGGAAAATTGCTACCTGACCCCAAGGTGGCAGTCGGCCTTACCCTCGGCATAAAAGAAGTGGCCATGAGAAGTAAGCACTGATGTAACCCTTCCTGCCCTCCCTCTCATGATCTGTCCAGGTTCACAGAATCAGCAGTGCTGTCAGATGGCCATCTTTCTTAATAACCTCCAAAGAAGGAGAGTCCACCACCTCCCAAGGAAGCCTGTTCCACTGAGGTCCTGCTCTGTCAGGAAGTTCTTCCTAATATTTAGCTGAAAACTCTTTTGATTTAATTTCAAGCTGTTGGTTCTGGTACGACCTTCTGGGGCAGCAGAAAACAACTCTACGCTGTCCTCTATATGACAGCTCTTCAAGTACTTGAAGATGGTTCTCATGTCTCCTCTCAGTGGTCTCCTCTCCAGGCTAAACATACTGAGGTCCTCAGTATGTTATATGTGAATTACTATCCTCTTTAACTTCCAGTTAGAGAAATCAAATTCTTTTTCACTGTGAGGCTGTTGTTTCAAGTAACTGTTGTGACATATAGAAATCTCATTTTATAAATCTAAAAAGTGCCTTTTTTGTCTTTGGAAATGATGACCCTGTCCTTCCCCCCCTCCCCAAACTTCATCGGCTGCACACGTTTATGATTTTATTGAAAGATATATTTCCATTTTAGTTCTGGAAAATTGAATTTTTATTAATTTGAAACATTAGCTGCTGTCTCCAATAAAAATGCTCAAGGCAGTGTACAACTAAATCAGACCAAGGACAATAAATCACCATAACTTTAAAAAATAGATGATTAGCCGCAGTAAATACCAGTCAAAGCAACCGATAACATATTGTCCTAGAAAAACAGAACAAAAGCAGCAGCAACAGTCGTCTAAGGTTAGTGTCCCATAAACTTAGCAGACATCAATGGATGACAAAGGTCACATAGGCTACCACAGCAATCTTTTGCAGAGTCCCTCCAAGTTTAAACCCACCAAAATCAATGAGTTCCGACAGGAGTAATTCTGTGTGGTTTCATGCTTAGTGAGGGTTCTAGGGAGACTAGGGTTCCTCTGTACAAAAGACTACTTGCCCTGTACCCAAGAGCCTCGGCTGAGTATGGGTAGGGTTTCAGGAGCCTTGGTTCTTTCTTGTTTCTTTCCCCCACCCCATGCTCTCAGGGGTTGGAAGGGCTTAGAATAGGGGGACAGATCTCCAACACTGGCCCCCTGCTCCCTGACATTGGTTCACAGGCTGCTGGGTGGAAAATGGTGGGTGGGTCGGTGGGTGGGGGTCATCAACATCGTGCTGACATGTGACATCACTTCTGGTGCAAAAGTGGAAGTGATGCCAGCCAGACACAATGACATCACATCCGGTTTTATGTCAGAACAGTAATGTCACACATCAGCACAGAGAGTGAAGTGGAGCCCAGTCCTCCTTAACCCACACCTACTTCATGTGTACCATTCGGATGAATTTCAAGAAGAGCAACCCCAAATAAGGGTTCTGATTTGTTTCGCAGTAACGTTAACGACCGCCGCAGCATTAAGTAACTTGAATTACTATAAAGAGTGTATCCTTATGCTACCTGAGAGATGTGTCTGCCTTTGGTCTATGATGCTCTGATATAAAGGACAGCACATGGGTTGGGGGGTGATTGTTTTATTAACTGAAATATTCGCCTCCCACCTTTTGCTTTTATAAAATCCTCAGGGTGGCACACACCAATCAATGAAAATAAACAATACCAATTAACTATACCAATACAAAGGCAGAACAACTCTGCATAGGAATGAGAAAATCCATAGGGGGGAACAGAAGCTAAGAATAAAATCAGGAGCGATAGTAGGAAAAGAAGCTATCAGAGGTTTTCGTAAACAGCATCCACTCTAATTGATGTTAAAATGCTGGAAGACAAGGGGGTGATCTGCCATTGAGAGGGAGTTGAGAAACTCCTGTCCTGCACAGCTATCCACCATACTTAGATGAAGAAAGAAGGGGGCACATGAACAAAAGAACAAGAACATAAACCGAACTTGCTAGATCAGCCCAGTTGTCCACGTAGTTTCACATAATGGACAAACAGAGATCTAAAAAAACAAGGTATAGAGGCCAAGGCCTTCCCCGATGCTATGTCCCAGCACTGGAATTCAGAGGTTTGCTGCCTTTGTATATGGAGGTTCCCTTCCATTTGCATGGCTAGTAGTCGTTGATAGATCTTCCCCCCATGAATCTGTATAACTCCCTTTTAAAACTGTCTATGCTTTTGGCCATCACTATCTCCATTGACAGTGAATTCCAGAGTTTAATTTAAAGAGGATCTCCAACAAAGTTCTTATTATGTCGGGCAGAGATGGGCACAGATCGGGAAAACCCCATGGTCCATCGGAATGTGGACCATCAGGTTTCAGGGATCATGGACCATGAACTTTTCACGGACTCGCCTCGTTCATGGACCAGTTCATCGGTCTGTGGTCCATTATTTCCAGGGGCCTTAAGACTGCCCCCTTCACACTCAGAGATGCCAAACTCACAGTGAGGCTTCAGCAGGCTCTCCTCCAGCCACCTTCCATGTTTGGCCAAGATTTCATTTCAGAGGTATGAGTTAGAGCCCCCCAAAGCGGCCACCCCCAGGAAATTTCCAGTAGATACTAGGAGTTGGAAATGCCAATTGACTTGCATTGGCTTGCAGCACCAAAAGTTGCAATGAAGCAAAATCAAACAGAAAAGGGTGGGGGAAGAGGCTCCTCACTCACCACACAGAAACCTTCCCAGCCATTGCCTAGGGAATGAATTCTTGCTCCTTGCTCACATAGAGAAGAACGGGAGCTCTCTGGCTGGCAGCCAGAGCTGCCTATCAAGGTTTTGAGGGCTAGGATTGGTGTGTTCCCAGGGCTGCAGAACGTCCCTCCCCTCCATTGCCTAGGGAATTAATTCTTGCTCCTTGCTCACATAGAGAAGAATAGGAGCTCTCTAGTTGGCAGTCAGAGATGCCTATCAAGGTTTTGAGGGCTAGGATTGGTGTGTTCCCAGGGCTGCAGAAAGTCTGCAAATGTTCATTCCATTGCCTAGGGAACTGATAGATCGGCATCAGGATGTCTGCACTCACGGACCACAGACCGATGGACTTGCCCAAATGGACCAAAGTTTGTGAAAAACACGAGTCCCATGAACCATGTGTTCGCAAACCATGAACTGGGCTAGACCATGTCAAATTTAGGTCAATTTTGTGGATGGTGCCCACCTCTAATGTCAGTAAATTTGTACAGGAATAGGCTGCCTTTGAGATTACCATTTAAGTCTTTAAGGGTTTAAAACAGAGATTATTTTTGTTATGAAATCTTAAAATGCAATTTATTCTAGAATCTACAGCAGATTCTGGAATTCAGCTCAGGCTCCAAAAGTGATTTTAAAACACCCAGCATGCTGTGCTGCTTATTTATTTATTGCATTCTAACCCCAATCATCTTCTCAGGAGTCCAGGGCACTGTGCATAGTTCTCTCCTCATAATGTGTTTGTGTGTTATATGCTGTAAAGGAACCATCTACCTATGGTGACCCTGTGAATGAAAGACCTCCAAAATGTCCTATCATCTAACAGACCTACTCAGATCTTGCAAACTGGAGGATGTGGGTTCCTTTATTATATCAAACCATCTTGTTTTAGGTCTTCTTTTTTTCCCTACTGCCTTCAACTTGTCCTAGCATTATTGACTTTTCCAGAGAATCTTGTCTTCTCATGATATGACCAAAGTACAATAGCCTCAGTTTTGTTATTTTAGCTTCTAGGGAGAATTCAGGCTTGATGTGATCTAGAACTAGACATGGGCACAAACAGAAAAAAACCCGAACATGGTGTTCGTTGTTCATTGCCATCCATGAACAATGAACAATGAACATTGATGAACACGACCTGTTCATGAACATGTTTGTTGTTCATTGTTCGTGGGGGCCAGTAGGCCCTCCTCCAGCCATCAAGATCCCTACCACACCATGCCCAGAAACCCTACCTGAGCAGGCAGCAGGAAAGGTACTGGTAATAAATAATAGCTTGGCCCAGAGCCTGGCAGCAGCCCTGGAACTTGAAGAGGTAGATCTCTATCCCACCCCACACAAAGAAAATTCAAGCTCCAATGCACTCTCCCTGTCTCTCTCTCAAAATGCCAACAGCAACTGTCTCTCTCTCACTGTCTGCAAAACCAGAGCTGGGAGCCCCCCTCCCCCCTGATCTTTGTTCCCTTGTAACAAATTTGGAGCTCTGCACTTGAAAGGAAGACCTGCCTATCAAGATAAATTGGGCTTAGATTGGGGTTTCCAGGGCAACAGCAGGAGTTCAGACAGAGTTCAGGCAGTCCCTGCCTCCGGTTGCCAAGGGAATTGATTGCAGGTGCCAGACTGTCTGGCTTGACGAACAGCAATGAACAGCAATGAACGAGGCTTGCAACGACCACCTGTTCATTTAGAATGGGGCCTCACGAACAGCTTGTTTGCGAACAGCAGACTGGGCTGTTCGTGGCTTTTTTTAGTTCGTATCGCTGTTTGTGACCATCTCTATCTAGAACTCACTTGACTGTCCATGGTGTCTGCAAAACTTTCCTCCAGCACCACATTCCAAATGAATCAATTTACTTCCTGACAGCTTTCTTGTCCAACTTTCACATCCATACATAGTAATGGAGAATACCATAGTGTGGATTATCTTGATCATGGTCCCTACACAGACATCGTTATCTTTAAGGATCTTTTCTAGTTCTCCCATGGCTGCTCTTCCAAGTCTCAATCTTCATTTGATTTCTTGGTTTCAGTCTTCTCATAATATCCTTCTCATAATTTTCTGCGATACAAGTTAAGCTGAGAGAGAGAGAATGTGACTGGCCCAACATCACCCATTAAGTTTCATGGCAAGTGGGAATTTGAACCCAGTTCTTCCTAGACCAACACCAAAACCACTGCACAATAGTGGTTCTGCTTATGTGAAGAGGCCTTCAGCTTGGGCATCATATCAAGATATTGGCACGTAGATCATTCTACACAACTCCAGCAGCCTAGTGCAATTGGCATGCAGTGATGAGATGGTCGGACTAGGATCCACAAGACTCTGATTCGAATCCCCATTCTGCCATGGAAACATGTTGGGTGACCTTGGTCCAGCTTAATCTATTATACAGCGCGGTTGTTGTGAGGGTAAAATGGAAGTGGGGAGTATAATGTTATAAGCCCTTTTAGGAAAACGTTGAGTATGTATAAATAAGAAACCACTAGTCTCTCTTAACTAAACCCTGTTCTGCTGCAAAAACGATCTCTTCTTAACCAGAACCTCAGAAATCCCACAACATATTTACGTTGAGGAGGAATTTGATGTACGTCCTGGTCTTCTCAGTGAAAAAGTAGTAAACAGAGAAAAGAAACATTCCACGATCCTACTAACAGTTGGGTAATGGCATTTGTGTGCCTGTTGGGTTGAAGAAAATAGTTGGAAGGCCCCATTCCCAAGGAGGCACCAGCTGCCTCAACAATTGACTTTACATAAACAAAGTGAAAACTACAGAAGAAAATATTATCTCTTCTGTTTTACTTCTAATGAGCTTAAGTGCTTAAGTGTTAATTAGCCTGAACAGCCTTGATTATAAAAACCACAAACTTGGTATCTTTTTTTTTTGTTTTGAAAGTGAGAAAGAAATTCCCAGAAACAAATGGTAAACATACTCTCAGAGTAAATTAGACTGCTGAAATCTAACAAGTTTCAGAGGAATTGTCTGGGTTTGTTTCCCCCATAGTTTTTCTTTTAAGCTTTTAATTACAGGGAGTTTAAAGGAGAGTGGCCTATGGATTGGCTGTGTGACCTTTCAATCTCTGGGCATTAAGAACCTCTTCTCTTTCATATAAATAAGGGCTAAAATGCTACCAAATAATAGGGATAAAATCAATTAGCAGGCTCATTAATTTTGAAGACCTAACCTTTCCACACAGAATACAAGTTTCTTGAATGGCGGCGGCTGGATTACTGTTCTCACAACTCTTTTTGAAACTGGGGGGAGTTTGACATTTCATTATTTGTGTAATGCACAGCTGCACAACTTGTGATTAAGATGAAGACCAGTGTAGCCTACTAACTAAAGCGTGACCAGCTAGATGCTAGATGCTGGTCAACATCCAATTTTCAGGATCTTATGGCCAAACTACACATTATGCTAGAGTCCCCACAGTGGCATCAGTGGGTGCCATGGCATCCATCAACACCTTTCCTGAGACCCAGGAAGTATTTTTTGACAGTGGCCAGGCCAGATGGGGGTCTCGCACTGCATGGCTTCTCATTGGACAACAGAGATCTGATTAGTTATGTAGATTTTTTAAAAAATTGCTTTGGTAGCAGCTGCCATTACAGCACAAGGATCTTCACTGCCGGACTGAAAGTAAGCTGTGTGTAAGCAAGAAGATATTTTTAAACAATATATTCATCTAAAAAGGGATATGTCTGCCTGAAATGTTGAATAGTTACTGTTAGTGGTTGGTCCACCTTCTGGTTTGTCCACCTTCTGTAGCAGCCATTTTGTGGTTGGCTCCACCTCATGGGACAGTCATTTGTGGTGGTGCAAACCATTCTATGGCAGAATTGCAAAGGAGACATGGGCACGAAACAGAAAAATCCCAAAATGAGAGTTTCGCGAATCATGAAACTTTATGAAATTGACGCATTTGCCAAAATGATTAATTAATTGCATGATTTGTCAGAACCCGAGGCATTTCAATGGCCCCCTTCATACCTGGAGATTTCAAACTCGCAGGGACTTCAGCAGGCTGTCCTTCACCCACCCTCCCAGTTTGCAATATGTTGATCAGGAAGAGTGGGAAGGGAAGTACTGCCAGAGTGCTGGATCACAGGAGGACAAAGGACCGGCTGCGGTGGAGCTGGGCCAGGAAGAAAGAGTGACGGGT
Source organism: Eublepharis macularius (assembly GCF_028583425.1). Taxonomy (NCBI): domain Eukaryota; kingdom Metazoa; phylum Chordata; class Lepidosauria; order Squamata; family Eublepharidae; genus Eublepharis; species Eublepharis macularius. The sequence goes on along the minus strand of NC_072792.1, from coordinate 166,458,836 downwards.
GGGGTGGAGGGAAAAAGGCACCCTCACCCAAAGACCTTCCCACATTAAGGCCAAGAGCTGGAAATAAGAGGCTTCTTTCAGCCTCTTTAAAGCAGCAGCAGCCAAAAGCACAATCCCAAATCCTTCTACACACTCTCCCACTCCAATTCCAGCAAAACGCTAACATAGATCAGAACAGGAGATCTGTGGTTGGCTGGCAGACCTGCCTAACAGGGTTTGGAGAAGAGATATTGGTGTGCCCATGGCTACAGAATGCCCACCTCCTTGGTTGCCTAGAAGATTGACCCCCAGCTGCTGGCTGTATAGGGCATAATGGAAGCTCTCCAGATGGCTAGGAGAGCAGCTAATCAAGGGTAAGTGGGCTATGATTGGGGTTTCCAAAGGTCTGGGCCCATCGTTGCCTAGGGAATCAGTGGATCGGCACTAGCCAGTCTGCAATTAGGAATGGTTCATGGAGCTAAGAAAATAGGACAAAAAGTCGGGAATTTCGTGATAATTTCGTAATAACTGCGGCCCCACAAAACGCTGTTTCACGGCACACAAAATGGCCTGTTTTGTGATGAAATTTGCTTCGTATTTCGATTCATACCCATGTTTATTGCAAAGATTGATCTTCAAAAAGATTGAGGACCCCTAAATTACACAAGTTTGCCCCTGTGACTGGCAGCCATACAGCAGCTGTGAGTCCCTGGTGACAACTTCTGTGTAAAAGCACAGCAGGGATGCAATTTGGATCAGATTCACATGGTGGGGGTGTTATTTGGTCCTTGGTGTGGTGGTGGTGGTAGTGGTGGAATGCATATAAACTGAATGCTTGCTGACCAAATATATTGGACATTTATTTTAAACTGACTAAATTTGGCTTTCCTTGTGAATGTTTGAAGTTGATTAGAATTCTTTATTCATCTCCTAGATTTAAGGTACTGAGTAATGGCATTTTTCTGTGGCTTTCCCTTTTGAGAGGCGTACTAGACAAAATGGTCCTCATTCTTCTCTTATTTTTGATCTATGTTTGGAGCCCTTAGCTTGTGCCATTAGAAAAAAATAATAAAATTCATGGCTTTGTATGTAACTCTTTGGAATTTAAAATTATCCTGTTTGCAGATATTCTTTTATTGTTTACCTCATAACCTTAGTCTTCCATTCCAGTATTAATGAATGTGATTAATACTTTTGGTGGCTTGTCTGGTTATTCGATTAATTGGACAAAATCTGAATTGATGTCGTTGGGAGACAATATATCACAGAGTGTATTTACTAATGGACATTCTCGATGGCGCCTAGATGTCATCACTTATCTTGGAATATTGATTCCTTAAGTGTATGATTATGCTGAACTTTAACAAGTTGATTGCTGATATATCCTTGGATTTGGACAGATGGGCAATTTTAAACCTTTCACTATGTAGTAAAGTGTATACACTCAAAATGCATATTATACCTAGAATTGTGTGTGTATTATGCGCAATTCCTTTTCCTATACCTTGCAGATATATTCATAAAATTAATATTTTCTGAAAGAAATTTATGTCAGGCTCTTTACTGTCTCAGTTAAGAGCCATGGGGTTATACCAGATCTAACACCGCTGCTAGAGAAGCAAGTAAATACAACTGCAAAAAAGGCTATCTCCTAACTCAAACTAGCCTGGAAGATGGCCCCTTGCCTTGACATGGCTGATCTGGCCATCTGGATTAGTGCCACATTAACATTGAGATTAAACTATTGTAATGCACTCTACCTTCCCTTCAAAGTCAATTCAATTGTTGTCAAGAGCTAGATGGAGTGTGCATATTACTCCCATTCTGCAGTCACTCCACTGGCTACCCATCGGTTACTGGTCTCAGTTCAGGTTTCTGACAATCGTACGCAAAGCCCTTCAAAGCCCATCTTTGTATTCTTGTACTGGAATTTATGCTTCTTTTCATATTTCTGCAATGCATACCCTATTTCATTAGTTTTTCATAATGTTGCAGTTGTTGATCATATAAATTGTGTAATCTTCCTTGAGTCTCAGAGGGAAACTACAAGAGACGCCTGAGTACATGCCAGGTTCCGCAAGGTTCCCTGGGTAGCGTAGTCTTACAAAGAACAATGGGAGGGATTCTCTCTCTTTCAAAAAGCTTCAGTTCAGGTTTTCCTCTGGGGGTTCAGTGGGTGGGGGGCATAATAGGAGGCAGGAAATCTAGGACAGCTCCTTGCATGAGAAAAAGAGACTCTGTGATATGATTCTCCACCAGGGAGAAGAGTGCTGGGGGGGGGATTCACTCTCTCTTGCAAAAAGCCACCCTGGATTTCCTACCCCCCTTATGTGTGGAATATTCTGTGCTGGTGGAGCACTAAAATTGGGGTGGGGGACCTCCCCTCGTGCTATTTTGATATGGGAAATGGCTTGTGGCAGAAGACAGGAGGTCTTCCGTCCCCCACAGTGATGTTCTGAGGCTGTTTGGGTACTCCTTTATTTTTTAACACCCATTCCTCTCAGCTGCTGAGTGGCTACAAGAAACCCATGTTGAGTCAGGGGAACCTGGTCCCAACTCTTTACGAACCTGCATGTCTAGTATGACCCTCAGTGGCAAAACCAGCTTAGCTGCCATAGAGGGTATGGAATGGGCAGTAGTCCATTCCTCCCTTCAGCACGGTGTGGACAAGCAAAGAGTGAGTTAATTGCTTTTAAATGTATTTATTTTTCTCCATGTTATCTCCTACAGTCCAAGACAACTTGTAGAATGCTAGGAATGGCCACCTGTGATGTGTCTGATACATTATATTCCTGTTTGCTTGTAACAATAATGAATGGAAGTGTTACTTCAGGCAAGGGGGCATAATTAATAAAATGTGTCCTAAGTGGCTCTTGGGTTCTCTCAGTCCCACAGAGCCACTGGCAGGTATTTTGCTGTGCCTGGACATTAATATATGAGTGCAATAATCAGTAGAAAAGGTCACACCATTAGACAAATGTTCAGAAATAAACAGGGAAGGATCAATGCAATCGTGTGTTGCAGTGGCTGGATCAGAAACAGATTTCTGAAACTTGTGATGAATTTTTTGCTGCTGTGACATAAAACGTGCTACAATTCCAGCAATGATTTGGAGGCAGGAATAATCTTAACTTTCTCATCTCTGATTTTTCCTCCTCCAAATCATTGTTTCAGTTTCACCTTTCCCATGTCCGAATAGAACCTACGATTCTTTAGTTGCACACCAGTTCCTGTTTGCCAGCACTGTTTCTTTTCTCCTGTGAAATGGATGCATTTTAAACATAATTTGTGAATCTGTTAATCAATGTTATACATTAACCATATAAATGACATGTTGTATGCATAAATGCCATATGAATTGTATGTAGAAACCATACAATATGCAGATTCAATTCAAACAAATCTGGTGCGTGTGTTTGTGTATGTATATATAAAAGGAGCACCGGAATAGTTATCAAAAAGACAAACAAATATAAAAGGAAACAATAAGGAAACACACTGCTTATTCTTGCTTGGAAGACATTCTTTTGACGGTGAAGTTTCACTTCAATTTTTGAAATACGATGCCTAGAACTTTGTAAGAATTCCCTTTCTGGATCAGGTGAAAGATACGTAATATAGTTGTTGTTGATGATGATGTAATAGATGATTTGGTGTCTCTTAAATGAAATGATCGGGATGCAGATCAATTTGTGTATGCCCATTATCACACGGCCTCTTGGGGATTGTAATTTATTTCCTTCAGTGCTGCATCCATAACAATGTTCTTTAAAAATACTTAAAGATTATTGAAGATGACATGCCTAAGGGTTTGGTACAATACTGCATTCCTGGCACTAAGCTCTTGATGTAAGAAAAAGAAAAGCAGCGAGACTGTCTCAGTGGGCTTTTCATCCAGAATCTTGAGAAAGGGCACAAAAAGTTAGGGTGGTGTGGTGGGAGAGGCCATTAATTTTTAGTAGATCTTCCCGTTATTCTCCTCCCCAAAGATAATCAACAAAGCATTTGAAGGCTATACTTAGGGCTGTTTTGTTGCAGATTACATGGGATTAGGGTTGCCAACTCTGGGTTTGGCAATTCCTGGAGATTTGGAGGGCTGTGCCTGGGTAGGGGTGGAATTTGGAGCAGGATTTCACCCAGAATCTATGGTACACCATAGAGTTTGCCCTCTGAAGCTACCATTTTCTCCAGGGGATCTGATCAGTTGTAATTTGAAGAAAACTCTAGGCTCCACCTGCTTTACATGAGATGGCTTCTTGTGGGTCATGTTCCTGTGACTCCTTAAAAAATAGCTTTTCTTACAATTACAGCAAATATGGTGGGTTTTTTTTCCATTACATGCATTCAGAGGACTGAAAGAGATCCATGGCCAACATATCTGAGGGACTAGGAATATGAAATCTTGCCATATGAAATATGGCAACGTGGCATGTAGTAGACTAAGAAAATGACATACATACAACTCTCAGGCTATCTCATCCTGGTACTGATCAGAAACCTTTCCTGCTCTCTTAGGTGGATAGCTGTGTTGGTTCTCAGTAGAAAAGAAGCATTCAAGTCCAGTGGCATCTCAGAGCCAAGCTACAAGTTATGCCTGACACAGGTTGGACACTTGTCAGCTTCCCTCAAGTTTTGATGGGAAATGTAGGCGTCCTGGTCTTGCAGCTTGGCTCTCCGACTGCTGTCCAATGGACTTTTCAGCTGTCACTTGCCCAACATTCCGCCAAGCTGCCTGCATTTCCCATCAAAACTTGAGGGAAGCTGACCAGTGTCCAACCTGTGTCAGGCTTCACTTATAGTTTGGCTCTTAGAAACCAACAAGATTTTCAGAGTGTAAGCTTTCGAAAATCAGAGTTCCATTCTTTGGACACCTTTAGTAAGGTTGCTGAATCATGTCCCTTGAGACCATAGCACAGGGAAATTCTGTGCCCTGAGAAATTTGCCCTGAGAAATTCTCATTCTTTTTTTTTTAACTGTTTAGTTTTTATCAGAAATTCTTCAGTAGTTTCACCTGAGGAGAAACTCACATTGTGCTTGAGGTGACATTGTGTTGGCTGTTGTAAAATTGTCGACATCTGAGTTCAAATCTCTTGTCATCTATGAAGCTTGTGGGCCTACTTGGGGAAGTTGCTACCACAGCACCTAATTTAACCTCACAGGAAGAATCCTAGTGAAATTCACATGGGTACATTGTAGGAAGGGCAGGACACAAATGTGATAAAAGTGCCTTTTGTTTTGTTTTGTTTATGCAGCACCCTCTACTATCGTGACTGGTATTTTGAGTGGTTGAGGACACATCTCTGGGCTCCAAAATGTGCAGCTTTATAGATGAGTTTATGGAATGTCAAATCATATTATCTGCTACATGGGTAAATGACCCGACTGTCAGAAATCAAAGCATCCAAGTGTCAGTGTGATACTCTGGGGACGTAAAGCCACTGACCTACCTTTTAGTGATATAAACCTGTCTGCAGAGTTATAAAAATAAACTTCCACTAAAGACAGGAGAAAGCATCCTGCATGCTGAAAGGTCAAGAGTTATAATCGCGCTGAAGAAGCATACGGGAAGATAAAGTGTAATATTTGCCTGTCTCAGGATTTTCTTTGCTTTCTTAGGTTTTCTGGCATTTATTTATTTATAAGCATTCGTTAATTCCACATTTTTGTAAACCACTTTAAAAGAAAAAACAAGGCCCGTCATGGGTTTTGATGCAGGGAAAAGTTATCTAAATTCCAGGGGAAAGAAGAGGAAGCCAGCAATTGCAAAATGGTGGACATAGGGAAGTTTACTTCAGAGATGGGTGGGAATTTCTTCAAATTTTTCATCTTTGCTATTTCAGCATGAAACCCTCAGTTTGGTTTTGCCTGTTCCCCTTTGTGAATAGCATCTGCAGTTCTTTTCTCTGCCATTTTTGTCTCCTTGCAATGAGTTTTTCATGTTAAACAGATGCATTTTTCAACATTACTGGTTTGTCAGTCTCTGTCTCTGTGTTTCCCTGTACACATGTTATGGTGAACATGCATTGGAGTGTACCAGATCGGGAAGCGGGGCTTGCCAATGACATCATTACATTGTCAACAATACATTTATGTCACTCCTCAAGTGTCTGGAAATGATGTCAGTATGTTACCAGGGTGCCAGGGATGCTCTGGTATATGGGCAAAACTCTATGGTTTAACTCATATACTGCAGTGGCTCCAATGACCCCTGGCAACATGCTGTTGTCACTTCCGGGGACATGGTGACATTAGCCATCAGGACACTGCTGATATTCTGCCCAATTTCTGCCATTTTGCCCCCACCAGCCAGGTGAGCGGTGACAGGAAGCACCTGCTGGTGGCTTGATAAGCCTGACATGCATACATGCTATTGGTAAGAAAGAGCCAATATGCATACACTTTACTAATGAAAATGGGAACAAGTACTTGGATAAATGTGTGCTTTCAATCCACAGCTGCTGGTTTCCTGCTGTGGGCAAGGGATTGCCCACGCCAGGCTCCTGTTTCTTGCTACAACTAATGGAGCTGGAAAGAGAAAAGTAATGGGGGGAAAATCCACCCCCCCCCCGGGGCAATGGTGTGACACCATTCTGAGAAAACCTCAGAAGTGATGCCAGTCCTCTCTAGGAATAGCCAGAAACTCTATGGCTTTACCATAGAGTTTCTGTTGATCTCTTGAGAGGCATGACACCACTTCTGGATTTTCTCCAGAAAATGGGGTTCACTGACAGCAACCCCCATGTCCCTGCCCCCTGACTTCCACTAGTTGCTAACCAGTGTTTGGCAACCCTATCATATTCAGCTGAACATGCATTGAGTGTAAAATAATACATCTACAAAGAAAAAAACAGGCACACACTGTACACTGATTGTACATGTATTCACTGTAGCTTGTAAACAGAACTATGTGTGAGTATGCAAACCTGGCCCCGTTGGGAGGAGAAATAATTGGCCAAGTGTCTGGTTAAGCAAAAGGTAGGCCCAAACTGAAACCTAGCTTTCCTTCTGATTACTTTCCCCAACTACCTCAACATGGGGATGGTAATTTCCTTGACCTTGATATAAATACTAGGAATCTGTCAAAGGGAGAGTAAGAATAATTTGCAGAAAGGTAGACCTCAGTCAGGTTTTATATTTCAAAGAGCAAAACCCTTCCCTTGGTTACGCTCCTCCTTCAGAGAGATGATGTTTTTGATTAAGAAAGATGGGGAAAAGTTGTGAAATTCCTGGATATTTGGGGTTTGGAGCCTAAAGACGGTGGGATTGGTGAGAAGAGGAACCTCAGCACTCTATAATGCCATGAAGTCCACCCTTCAAAGCAGCCATTTTTCTCCAGGCAAACTGTTTTATCTAGCCTTGAGATCAGTTATAAATCTGAGAGAACACCAGGTCCCACCTGGATTCTGGAAACCCTAAAGTTTTGTGAGCAACCCTGGTGAGTATTTATAAATGCTGTTCAAGTATTTACCCAGAGGAGTTAGCTGTGTTAGTTTGTAGTAGCAAAATAGTAAAGAGTCCAGTAGCACCTCTAAGACTAACCAACTTTACAGTTCTCTTCGTCAGATGCATGGAGGGTAAGAAGAAACTGGCCATATATATATATCTGCTCTGTCCATCTGCTCTGTCCATTGGACAACAATGTCCATCAATGTCGGTGATGTCCATTGCTGCCACTTTTGGGCACGGGGGACTACCATGCCACGGCCATTGTCTTTGGGCCTTCCCGGACCCGCTTTACAATGCGGCCATGACAAGCAACCCATTGCCCTCCTCTCCCCGACAAGGTCCTGGACATTCCCTCTTTCAACCTCCCCCTTTCTAGAACAATCCAACCCCTCCCAATGACCTCTCCTCTCCTCTCCTGCCCATCCCATCCTTTCCATAAAGGCAGGATGGGGGGTGATATCAGCTGCCGGTGCTTTTGGCCACAAAGGACAGCTCTGCTGCTGTTGCTGATAGGGTTGCAGCACATGGTACCCTTCTTTCCATGGCACCTGCTGTCCCCTCTGAGCAGCGGGAATGGGTCCCTCCCACCCACCCTTTCCGTGAAGGCAGGAAGATGGGTGCTGGCTGCTGCTGCTGCTTTTGGGCTCGGGGGGCAGCTCAGGAGAGGTTTCACATGTGGTTGCACAGCATGGGGCCCCCCATCCATGGGCACTGGCTGTCCCCTCTGAGCAGGGGGGAATGGGTCCCACCACGACTCACGTCCTTTCTGTGAAGGCAGGAAGGTGGGTGCTGTCTGCTGCTGCTGTTTTTGGCCACGAGGGGCAGATCAGAAGCTGTTGCACATGTAGGTGTGCAGCACGGTACCCTCTTTCAATGACACCGGCTGTCCCCTCTGAGCAGGGGGGAATGGGTCCCTCCCACCCTTTCTGGGAAGGTGGGAAGGTGGGTGCTGTGCTGATGTTCGCTGCCACCGCTTTTTGGCATGAGGGGCAGCTCAAAAGCTGTTGCAGATACGGTTGAACCACATGGCACCCCTTATCCATAGACACCTGCTGTCCCCTCTGAGCAGGGGGGAATGGGTCCCGCCACGACTCATATCCTTTCTGTGAAGGCAGGAAGGTGGGTGTTGTTTGCTGCTGCCGGTTTTGGCCATGAGGGACAGCTCAGCTGCTGTTGCAGAGAAGGTTATACCGCTCGGTGCCCCCTATCCATGGGCTGTCCCTCTGACCAGTGGGGAACGGGTCCCAGCTGCAACACCCATCCTTTCCATGAATGCAGGAAGGTGGGTGATGCTGGTGACAGCCTCCACCTCGAGTATTATGCTATTATACTACAAAACCAACTAAAAAAACCCCACACAAACCAAAAAGTGTTACATACCCATAAGTATTATAACTGGATTTAAAGTAGTTAAATACCATAGCAAAGCACGGGTATCGAGCTAGTATGTACATAGATACAGTAATGGGGAAAGCAAGTTAACCTCTTCTGTCCGTCAGCAACACTAGTGGGAAAGGCTTGGGAATGGATTGCTTACAAACCTGTAACTGATAAGCCCACCCACCAATGTCCGTGCTCTTCTCCCTTTTGCTTTTATCCCATGCTCACTTAGGCAGCCCACTGAGAATCCCCGAGTTAACCTATCCCCAGCATCTCTTGATAGAAATGCAATACAAGTAAGCAAACAGCAGAACCGTGGAGGGGCAAAATGAGTCTCTCATCCCAAATAGCTTTTCTAAAGCTCTCCATCGGTGTGATTGTCAGACACAATAGCAAGGAAATTCGCATCAGAGATGTGTCAGTTTTATTTATATTGTTCCCCAAATCACCTCAAGAGCCAGACGTGCTTCTCACACCAAGTGTTCGTGTCAGCCAAAAGAAGGCTAGTGGGCGCTCAAGGAGCCGGCGCTTTTCCAGTGACATGTTGAAAAAAATTGAAATGAAAAACCAAATTGACAAGTTGACCAATTGAGAGCCCAAGCAGAAATAAAACTACAAATGGGGAAATCCTTCTCCACAGACACCAGCGCACACAAAGAGTCTCTGATAATGGTGGAAGGGTTTAACACCTCTTATACATGAAATAGGGTCAAACCAGGTCAAATCATAGACAAGAAATGAAGAATAATACCAGTGTAGAAGGAACGCTTGAAAGCAGACCATTCTTTGTTGGCACATAGAACTTAACTAACTTGGTGCGCAGAACTTAGCACAGAGGATTGAGCACTCCCATGGTTTTCTTAGCTTTTTAGAAAGTCGGGCTCTGCAAGGGTTGCTGACAGGCCTGGAGGAGAAATGTCCTGTCCCTTTAATGCAGGCTTAATGTAACATTCGATTTTTTAAATAACAGTTTGGTGTAGTGATTGAGAGCGTGGGACTCTAATCTGGAGAGCTGGGTTTGATTCCCCACTCCTCCACCTGAAGCCAGCTGGGTGACCTTGGGTCAGTCACAGCTCTTTTAGAGCTCTCTCAGCCCCACCCACCTCACAGGGTGTTTTGTTGTGGGGATAATAATAACATACTTTGTAAACCACTCTGAGTGGGCATTAAGTTGTCCTGAAGGGCAGTATATAAATTGAATGTTGTTGTTGTTGTTGTTGTTGTTGCCCTTCAGGACAACTTAATGCCCACTCAGAGTGGTTTACAAAGTGTGTTATTATTAATAATATTATTAATGTGTAGAAATGGGCAATTGAAGTGTTTACATAGCATGGAGGTAAATAACATTATCAGGTATGTAACATCCAATTAAGACTCTATTAAAAGAGTCAAAGTTTTTTTTTCTCTTGGCAGCTGATAGGCACTGCTCTCCTATTGTTCCTTGTGTTGTGAGAAGGTGCAATGGTGAAATTCTTCCAATGAAAGGCACAAAGTCTCTGATGATTTTTTTTTCTAAAAATCATCTTTCAAATGTGAACATTCAAGTTCAGAGTAACACTCTGACTGTGGAAGTTTATCTCCCTTCTTCAATAATTAAATACTAAAAACACCATTGCTTGTTTTCTGTTCAATGCTGCCGTTATATTTATTATTTTTTAAAAATATTCCTCCTGTCATTCCATATTGATGCTCCAGTCAGCTTACAAGACCGATGATCGATTGGAACAATCACTTTTAAAATCTCCCCAAATAAAGTCTCCCAAGTAAAACCAATTGGAAAATCAATGATAATAAAGGAAACCAGCAACATGGGGATTCAGAAGCAATCAGAGGAAGAATCAAGGAAATAAAATGGCATTGACTTGACTTCTAAAAAGCAGAAATGATGGACAGTCACTCTGTCTCAATCTAACCTGCCTCACAGGATTGTTGTTATAAGAACAAAATAGAGGTGAGGATAATTATATTGTAAGCCACTTTCAGGCCCCACTGGGGGAAAATGCTGGGTATAAAAACACTCTAAAGCAGAATAGTAAAGAGTCTAGTAGCACCTTTAAGACTACTTAACTCTATTGTAGCATAAGCTTTCAAGAACCACACCTCTCTTTGGCTCTTCATCTGATGAAGAGAGCTGTGGTTCTCGAAAGCTTATGCTACAATAAAGTTGGTTAGTCTTAAAAGTGCTACTGGATTCTTTACTATTTTGCAACTACAGACTAACATGACTAACTCCTCTGGATCTACTCTAAAGCTGAGAACTCATGGAAGATAATTGAATTATGAAGCCTGTGTAGTGTAGTGGCTAGAGTGTCAGACTACGCTCTGGGAAAACCAGATCTCTGCCATGGAAGTTTGCTGGTTGACTTGGGGCTGTCACAGCTGCTCAGTTCAATCTGTTTCACAGGGCTGTTGCAAGGATAAAACACAGAAGGAGAGAATGTTTAAGCCACTTGAGTTCCCCATTGAGGATGAAGTAAATAAATGCTGCAGGGGGGCTCAGCAGTATAGAAACTACTTTCCACATAACAGTACTCAGGTCTAGTCCCTGCCAATATAAGGAATTGCCTACTTCCAATGCATCTATGTAGAAACAGCTTTTTCTATACAAGCTCTTTGGTTCCCACAAGAAAATCCCAAGTTCAGTTTTACTGTGTCAGAGACTCCCGCTTTTTATACTGTCTTGCCCTTCATATAGTTAAAAACTATGTTCAAAGAAAGGGGAACTTGTGAGGAGCTTATTGGGCCTTGAAGCTTCTTCATTCATGGCCTGGATCAGTTGCAAAAACATATATTTGACATTAACAACTTTTAATGACATTTAAATCGATTTAAGGCCCGTGGCAGAGGAAGTTTTTAACATTTTCAGAAGCCTAATGTGACTGATATTCTGCCCTGGATAGCCCAGGCAAGACTGATCTCATCAGATCTTGGAAGCTAAGCAGGATTGGCATTGGTTAGTAATTGGACAGGGGACCTCCAATGAACAGAGGCAGGCAATGGCAAACCACCTCTGTTAGTCTCTTGTCTTGAAAACCCCAGCAGGGGTCGCCATCAGTCAGCTATGACTCAACAGCACTGCCCACCACCATTGGTACTGATATAAGGTACTGATCACATCTTAGGCTTCACATCTTAGCTGTTTTGTCCTATGAAGACGCTGAAGTCTAACACAAGCACAAGCATCTACACACAGGCATTCAGACCAGGAAAAAATAATGCTTGTTCATTGGTCATAAGAGCCAGCAAAAAATTACTGTGAGTAAAAAATGCAAGGAGTATTGCTGCCATCAATAAATTTAGGACAGAATTTGAAGGAAACGGGTCTAGAGTAGAGATGGGCATGAACAGCAATACGAACAAAAAAAAAGCCATGAACAGCCCAATCTGCTGTTCGCAAACAAGCTGTTCATGAGGCCCCATTCTAAATGAACAGGTGGTCGTTGCAAGCCTCGTTCGTTGCTGCTCGTTGCTGTTCGTCAAGCCAGACAGTCTGGCACCTGCAATCAATTCCCTTGGCAACTTAGGCAGGGATTGTCTGAACTCTGTCTGAACTCCTGCTGTTGCCCTGGAAACCCCAATCTAAGCCCAATTTAGCTTGATAGGCAGGTCTTCCTTTCAAGTGTGGAGCTCCAAATTCATTACAACAAGTGTGGAGCTCCAAATTCATTACAACAAGGGAGCAAAGACTAGGGGGGAGGGGGGCTCCCAGCTCAGTGATGGAGAGACAGTTGCTGTTGACATTTTGATAGAGAGAGTGCATTGGAGCTTGAATTTTCTTTGTGTGTGGTGGGATAGGGATCTACCCCTTCAAGTTCCAGGGCTGCTGCCAGGCTCTAGGCCAAGCTATTATTTATTATTGGTACTGATGGTTGTTGTGGATTTTCCGGGCTGTATTGCCATGGTCTTGGCATTGTAGTTCCTGACGTTTCGCCAGCAACTGTGACTGGCATCTTCAGAGGTGTAGCCTCTGAAGATCTACCCCTTCAAGTTCCAAGTCTGCTGCGAGGCTCTGGGCCAAGCTATTATTTATTATTGGTACCTTTCCTGGTGCCTGCTTAGGTCAGGTTTCTGGGAGTGGTGCAATAGGGATCTTGACTTGGATGATGGCTGGAGGAGAGCCTACTGGCCCCCACGAACAGCCAACAATGAACATGTTCGTGAATAGGGCCATGTTTGTGGTTGTTCGTGAGTGTCATACTATGGAATCCCAGTTATCTAGAGTTCGTCTCCCCCCCTCTTGCAAGAAGCACAAGGTTTCTTGGTTCCAAAAGGTTTATTGAAAGACTGCTCAGGATACAGGTGTCCATAATCCAAAGGCTGATGAGGCCCTTGGCTGAACGAAAGCTTTGTTGAGAATGGAATGTAAAAGGAAAGTTACAACACTTCAAACACCCATTCCCAGCCTCCCCCCTAGTCCTGTCTGAGAAGGCATGAGAAGACGGGAACATCAAGGTTGTTGGCTGCACTGGATAGATAAGGCTCTTCGCTCCCATGGATATGAGCGGCCTGGTTGACACCTGGGCCTGGAGGGAGGAAAACTAGACAACTACTGATTATAACACAAGTTAATATGGCGTTACTCTGGCCAGAGAATTGACATCCTGACAGTGAGTTCCTGTTCATGGATGGCAACGAACAATGAACATCATGTTTGTTGGTTTTTTTCTGTTTGTGCCCATCTCTAGTCTAGAGACAGGATGGCAGCCAGATATGGTTGCTGTGCCCTGGAGACATTCTTTGAATTGCTTCTTCCAAAAAAAAAACGTAATGCTTTTCTTAGTAGAGTTATACTGTTCTAAATCCATTGAAGTCCACTGGGCTTAGAAAGGTATACCTCTTCTTAGGATTGCACTGATAGCTTTTTGACCCTTGCAGTATACTACAATCTTATTCTATTATAAAAGAACCTTCCTGAACTAGTGAAGGTTGCCATGTTAGTCTGTAATAGTAAATGAAATTTGAGTTCAGTAGCACCTTAAAGACCAACAGAATTTTCCAGGGCACAATCTTTCATGAATCAGAGCTCTCATGAAGTTAGCTTTGACTCAGGAAAGCTTATACTCTGGAAATTTTTTGTTGGTCTTTAAGGTTTTTCTGGACTCAAATTTTGTTCTACTATTGAAAAGCCATCTGAGTGAGCAGTTGCCAATCTTACCTACTTGTCAGGCAGTTCAAATCCCCCAGTGAGGTCTCCCTTTTCCCCACAGCCTCAAGGTAAGAGGGGAGGGAATTAGAAGTAGCATTACCACCTGATTCTGGCACCCCGTTGGAAGAATTTAGGGGTATAGACAAGCAATTCAGCATCATTCCAAAACCCATAATCACTTCTGGCACAAAACCTGAAGTGATATTGTGTTTGGGCGATGCTGTAGGATTCATCTAAAACTCTATGGTCAGGCCATAAAGTTTGGGGTGATTCCCAGCATACCTCCATGACATGACGAAGTCTAATCTGATCTCATGCCAGAAATGACATCACTTATTGGTATGATGCCCGATTGTTTCCCATTCCCTCTGTTAACCTGTTGAGCAGTGTCAGTCCTCTTCTCTCTCTGCCTCTCCTCCCCTAGGATCAAGGAAGAAGTGTGGTGCCTCTTCTCCCATACACTAGTTAGCAAGAGGTCCAGGTTCAGTCCCTATTGTCTCCAGTTGCAGGAATTTTAACAATTTTAGGAAACCCCTTTCCCATCCAGAGAGTCAGATCAGACTGTGCTGCGATGTCCCAATGACCCAATGGCGAAGTATAAAGCATCGTCGTATGTCCATTTATATCAGCAGGACTTGAAAGTGCCTTACTTTGGCAGTGCCACACTGATTAGAGTTAAATATAAAAATAATGAGTTCTACCTTGAATTCATCCAAGACATTCATAGTATTGTGCCTGGCTAGTTTTATAACCTCTCATAAATGTGCATGTCAGACACAATGATATGGGCAATCAAAATTCAATTTTTGAATTCATTATTTCATTTGTTCCACTTGAAAGGCCTGAGGTGTTCCGTTTCAGAAACATTTGCACGTAACATTTAAGCTTATTCATAGCCCATTGTGGTTGGACATTTGTCTGTTTCTCCCAAATGAATTCATATTAACACATATATTTACAGTTTTATTATGGAATGTTTTCCAAGCTAAATGAACAGAAAAATGCATGGAGGTGCTCTCTTGACAAAGGATTGTCATCCCTATTAAGCCATGTACAGGAGTACAGTTTTGGAGTGAAGTTGGCTTACTGGGTTGGGGAATTCCTGGAGATTTGAGAGGGGAACCTGGGGAGGGCAGAGTTTAAGGAGGGGTGAAAGCTCTGCAGAGTATAATGCCATTGAGTCTGCCCTTCAAAGTAGCCTTTTGCTTCAAGGGAACTGATATTTGTAGACTGGAGATCAGTTTTCATTCCAGGAGAACTCTAGGCCCTACCTGCGGGCTAACAACTCTATAGAGTAAATACAACATTTTAAGAGTTGTTAAGGCTGTTTGATAATGCAATTGCAATCCTCAGGAAGGATACATATACATATACATATACATATACATATACATATACATATACATATACATATACATATACATATACATATACATATACTCCGGCCATCCCAGCCAGTGGCAATAGCCAATTAGGCTGGTGGCCGTTATTTGCCTCCTTGGAAGGAGGAAGGCAAAAGGCGCACCCAGCATCTGGGACTCAGCTCGGGGGCGGAGACTGTAGCCTTAGCTGACTTCTCTGCTCCCTGCTGCTTCGGTTGCGCCTCGTGCTCGGGCGAAGCAAGACAGCTTTCACTTGCTTCCCCAACACGAGGAGCAGGAGGACTGCGGCAAGGCTTTTTGGCCCAAGGATCCTGCGGGCAAGGCTGTGTCTTGTTAGGCTGGGTCGGCTGGAGGATCGGGCAGGCGAGCTGGTGTTGGGTGGCTGGGTTTCACGCCGCTCTTTTGGGCGGCTTCATTGCACCACGATTTATAGGTGCAGCGTTAAGCCGCACTGCAGTGCAGCAGTCGGGGCTCTTAGTGGGCGGCAAGTCAGGCAAGTCAGGCCGTCAGTCAGGCCGTGCATCACGTGGCTTCTTCACACTGTGCTTGGCAGTTGTGGCATTAAGCCATGCTTCAATACAGCCCCCTGTGGTGCCTAACAGTGCTTTTTGATGGTGCCTTGTAGGTGCGGTGCCCCCTTTTCTCTTGTTGCCTTCGAGCCCAGCTGTTCTGCTGGCCCCGTGGGCCATGGTTTAGGGCAGATATTGATTCATCTGTGAGTGCCCTTGAGCCATTTCTCTGGCTGCAGCCTTGGTTGCTGACTGAGCTCATTTAGGCTTATATCCCCACTCTCAACACCCCTGCCCCCAGGGCTTGCCTTTGACTACGGGGTGGTAGCCTGCTAATTGATTTAACTGCATTTGCCTTGGCAACAGTTGTAGGGTTCTGCCCTGTGCAGGCAGTTGTTGGCCATTTTGTGGGTGTTAGGCCATTTGGATGTTAGGGACCCCCACAGTCTGGGCAATGTGCTTGCCTTTTAGAGGACTTTATCCGCTTAGCGAATGAGTTGGGGGTCCCCCTTGCACACAAAAAAATGGAGGGCCTAGTGACTGTCCTGACCCTTCTAGGTGTAGAATTGGACACTGAGCAGCAAACATCCAGGCTGTCAGCTGAGAAGCTCCATGACTTGAGGGCATGCTTGCAGACCCTTATGGGGAGTCGTAAAGTGTCCTTATTGGAGCTGCAACAGGTGGTAGGTCACCTTAATTTTGCATGCAGGGTGGTGGTGCCTGGCAGGGCTTTCCTAAGGCGCCTCTGTGATGCAATGGGGACCCTCAGGCTTCCACAGCACAGGAAACGTATCTCCGCTGGTATGAGAGAAGACCTGGAGGTTTGGCACCATTTTTGGGGTGGCTTTAATGGTGTCTCCTTTTGGAGGCAGGAAATGTTGTTGGAAGGGGGCCTACAGCTTTCCTTGGAAGCTTCTGGTTCCATAGGGTTTGGAGTTTATTTCAGGGGGCACTGGTGTGCTGCTCACTGGCTCAATGATTGTGTGGAAGCGGGTCTGAGAAGAGACCTGACTTTCCTTGAATTTTTCCCAATATTAGTGGTGGTTCACTTGTCGGGGCTAGCTAGCTCCATAGCTAGCTAACCACTCAGTGCATTTTTGGTGCGATAATATGGTGGTGGTTCAGGTAGTGAACTCCCTCTCTTCTAAAATGCCTAGGGTCATGAAGCTGGTCTGGGCTTTCACACTGAGGTGCTTGCACCTTAACATATTGTTTTCAGCCAGGCATATCCCTGGAGTAAAATGGTCTACAGAAACCTGATAAATAATAACAATAATGCAATTTTAATGTAAGTGCCAATGCAATGAGTGCAAAAAGTGCAAGGTAAGTATTCCAATATATATACTCCAAAAATACTAGGGAGTATATATATATACATTGGGGAGTATATATATATATATATATATATATATATATATATATATATATATATATATATATATATATATATATATATATATATATATATATATATATATATATATATATATATATATATATATATATATATATCTCCAATGTAGCCCCAATGCATGGAATACAGTCCATACAACACATGTATAATAACATGCATATAAATACAAAGTTTGTCTTTCAAAATGTATAGTTCCAACGGGTTATTTCTTCTTTCTTGTAGGCAAACCTGCAAATGAAGGGCAAAGAGGGTCCGACGGGAGCCAGAAGGTCAATAGGAAAGCTCCTGGGTGCGCTACAAATTTAGACAGCCCGTTTCGTGGTGTATTGCTTTATCAAGCCATTCCTCCATTGCCTATAACATAAATGTTAACACTAATACAATGTATACCATAAACAAAGAACCGTACAAATGAAAAGGTCTGTGTCCATTTACTTACATCATTTTCTCCAAACAGCATTTTAACCAGCATTGGTAAGTTTCTTCCTGAGTCATGATGAGATAATGGGAGGTCAACCTCTTATATTGACTCACTCAAGGCAATTGATGGGCAGGTAATTTAAAAAAATAAATCACAATGAGTCAGCAATTTGGTACTGCTAGCTAAGTGGTATTATAATTCATTATTAAAAAATGGTAAAATCTGTTTCATGATTTAATCCTGCAGGAGCCAAACTGCCCAGTCTAAAAATCCATTCTGCTTCCACACGCAACAGAAATTTATGAATGGCTGCACTCGGCAGGGATACTGCAACATGTAGTACCAAAAACGTCAGTTCTCATTCATGATGATGAAACTGACTAAAATGTGAAGTCAATGGAACTTCAAGAGACTTATTCCTAATTTTTGAAAGATGCTCTTGAATCCGTACCCTAATCGGACGTGTTGTACTCCCTATATATTGTAGACCACAAAAGCATTCTATAACATATACCATGTTGGAGGTTAAACAAGTGGAAAAAGAATTGGTAAATAAATTCCTTCCTGTTTTCGGATTAAGGATGGAATTGGTATTCACAGAATGAGCACACACAAGCATGATGTCCTGAAGGAAACTGATCCTTATTCCTATAGTCTTTAAAGTCAGAGTGTATAAGCTTATCTCTCAGGCTGCTAGTACGTCTATACCCCACCACAGGGGGTAATTCGCAACCTGGAATGTTCTGAACTATATGCCAGTTACGCTTGATGATCTTAACTATCCCTGATGCTAATGGTGTATATTCTATAGACCATTTGATGTTGGATTCTGCTTTCTTGGGATGTTGTACCAAAAGTCTGTTCCTCTCCATATTGATGGACCTGCTCTTAGCCCGATCAATTAATAATTTGGGATACCCCCGGGAAGTGAATGCATCTTTAGACTTTAACTGGCTGCCTTAGCTTTCGTATCCAAAGCTCGTGGCTTGGGGGATACCACTGGGGACTTCCGCATTCGGAAGATGCTAGAGAGTTGGTCTCGGGAGTCTGTTATGCCCAGGGATGTGAGACAGCCCATTTCTCCAGACATTCTTCAGGGTTTGAAAGCTATGTGGTCCACGGTTTGTAATTCAAATTTTGAGGAGATGCTGTTCCACGCTGCATCTCTGATTGCCTTTTTTGGTGCTCTCAGAGTTAGCGAGCTTGTTCTTTGGTCCCTTAAGGACAACTTCGGCCAAGTCCTTATGGCAGCGGATGTTAAATTTAAAGGGGAGCAGGTGCTTCTAAGAATACCACGCTCCAAAATGGACCAGCAGCAATAAGGGGCAGATGTGGTGCTTGGCCAGTGTGCAGTTACTGATTTGTGCCCTGTGTAGTGGAACTTGAGGAAGAGGGGTGTATTCCGAGGAGATAGTGGTCCCATAGTCCATCCATCTTGCCTAAAGAGAGCCATCTTTGGCCTGTATATGCCTCCTAGGATGTGCCTGGTGCTGATTTTTGCTGATGCAAGCTCTTGCCAGCTGGTGCTGATTCTTGCTGAGGTAAGCTCTGACCTCGAGAAGAGTATATCTTGATGAGGGGAGGACCAGGCAATCAGGCCTTGGATAAGTGCCAGGCGCTTGGCCTTATCAGTTAAGCTTAAATCACCAAGGCCAGCTTGACACTGACCGCATTCCTTGGCCTTGGTCCACTGATTAATCATCCCTCCCTTTAATCAGGCTTGGTTAGGGAGGGTGGCAGGACCAGGTGAGCCTATGGACACTTTCATGTATATAAATCTGAGGCAGAGCCAGCAGGGAGAGCGCCTCGGCATGGACTTGGCTGCAGAGAGTGCTGTGCAGTACTGGGCCTATGGAGTTCGCTCTTTGCTGACAGGGGCTCCCAGCAATTGGACAAGAGAGCAGAGCATAGGTGATATCCTCCCTTTCCTCTTGCTATTCTTTCTAGTATATGGGTGGTTCGTCTTGTACTTTGTATATTACTTCACTGAGCACCGATTTCCTTTGTACTATCTTTGTAGTGTGTGTTATAAACTTTCTTTCTTCCCTCAACATCGGTGTGCTTATTGCATCCAAATCTTTAATAAAAGAACCACCTGCCCTTTGGCAGAACACCCTGTGGCGGCCCTATGGAAATATATCAATGCCCAGGGAGAAGCAGCAGGTGTTCTGTTCTGCCACGCTGATGGTGCCCCGTTGACTAAATATCAGTTCTGCTCAGTCACGGGTAGGGCACTCAAGAAAATTGGCCTGGTGGGGTTTTCGAATTTGGAACCCACTCTTTCAGGATAGGTGCTGCATCTATGGCCACAGTGATGGGTTTTTCAGAGCCTGAGATTCAGAGGGTAGGCCGATGGCGTTCTGAGGCTTATAGAACATATGTGTGGCCTTTGAACAGTGGTCAATTGTTTTGACATTGTTTACTTTCAGGTGCTGTGTTGTGACAGGAGAGGCTGCGGATCTTCATCTGTAGCCACAGCATGGTCTTTTGGGCAGTGCTCCAAGCAAAGAGGACGCCGATCAGGTCCCAGCTTGGACTCAGCCAGTGGGCCACTGTCAAATGGCAGGGCAGAAGAGGCCTGCGCTGGTCTGGGTTGCTGCTGCTGTTGTTTGAGGGGAGGAATGCCCCTCTGCCTCACATCCTGGTAGTGCACTTGGGAGGTAACAACCTTGGTATTTTGAAGGGCATGGCCCTGTCGTGGCAGGCACGGAATGACTTGCTGGAGATTGGCAAGAAGTGGCCCGGCATCCTGATTTTTTGGTCTGCAAGGCTTCCATGCTGGGTGTGGTGGGATGCATTGGACCACAACATGCTAGAACAGGCTAGGCTAAAGGCCAACAGAGGGGTTGGGGATTTATTTGCCCCATCTGCGAATTCAGGCTGAGTTTGCAGACCTCAACTGAGGGGATGGTGTGTGCCTCTCTACAAGAGGCAATAGCATATTTCTTAACGACCTGTGGCAAGGGCTCTGGTTGGCATTAAGCCATTTGTGGGGCACTGAGGCCTAAGCAGAGGTTTGGTCTCTGCGGTGGCAGGATTTAAGTTAGGGGAAAATTTGAGTGGGCCGGTGAGCACCCTTGGCACTTCCCCATTGTTGAGGAATTGGGGTCTGTCAGGAGCAGCTGGCTGCTGTACGGCCCAGTTGCAAGGACAGATGCCCTGCATGGGGAATCCCTGGACAAGCCAGTCTCCCCCCGCTGCTATATGGCTGGGTGGGGGAGCTTTAAAGGGGTGAACCACTTCACCTGGCCAGGCCGGGTCCCAGCCATTGGATGGATGGCTCGCACCTGGGGCAGCAGGTGACTTGCCCGGACAGGTCGGGTGGGGTCCAGGTAGTGACCCCAGGGCCCAACCTGTACTACTAGTTAGGCCCTTGCTGTAGTTGATGTTTAACTATTGAAATGTTAATAAAGCAGCCCATTTTAGAACCCAAATACTGTGTCTGCCTTTCATTCCGACTGAGGTGGCAAATACACATACACACACATACATGAATATGAATATGAATATGAAATCTAAACAAATAATTATACGAGCATTTGGCATGGTTCAATTTCAACAGAAGAATAAAAACTCTTTGCTGTTGAATTTTTTAACATCAGTGTTTGCTCCTCTTTAATATCCTTCCTGTGGTGCCCATTCCATTGAAGCGTAAGATAAACAGAATGGATGCATCGCTATATGCCACAAGCAAGTAATTAAATAATTATGAATAGGAGATTTCCCTAAAGAAACATCAAGGATATAAGCATTGCAAGTAACTACTACTACTGCTATTTCTTCTCCTTCCTTCCTTCCTTCCTTCCTTCCTTCCTTCCTTCCTTCCTTCCTTCCTTCCTTCCTTCCTTCCTTCCTTCCTTCCTTCCTTCCTTCCTTCCTTCCTTCCTTCCTTTGGTCATCAGTTCATTGGTTAAACACCATTCCCATCCCATAATTGTGTGTATTGCGGGAAAATTAGTTTGCCCCATATTAACTACTTCAGATGGGCCATCTCAAGGCATCAGTAGAAAATCCACACCACACACAATGTTAAAATTAAATAAATAATAGTCCCTTAAGGGTCAGACAGGAGTCTCGTGGCACAGAGTTGTAAGCTGTTGTACTGCAGTCCCAAGCTCTGCTCATGACCTGAGTTCGATCCTGGCAGAAGCTGGGTTCAGGCAGCTGGCCCATTCTGCAGTCACTGCATTGGCTACCCATCAGTAACCAGGCTCAATTCAAGGTTCTGACAATCACATACAAAGTGCTTCATGGCCTTGATCCCTTATATCTGCAGGATACCTCTCTTCTTGTGCTCTACCATCACAGCTTCGTTCATCTGAACAGGGCCTTCTGCAGATACCACCTTGACGTTGGGCTAAATCAACAGCTACCTGCACACGTGCTTTCTCTGTGGTGGCCCCCACTTTATGGAATGGCCTTCCTCAGGAGTTCAGGAAAGTTCCCACTCTCCTGGCTTTCCACAAACTATGCAACACTGAATTATTCAGGATGGCTTTTTGCTCAGACAACAGGGCAGTTCTGTAAGGAAAAGAAGGAAAGGTTAGTCCTCTTTGCAAGCATCGAGTCATTCCTGATCCATGGGGGGGACGTCACATCACGACGTTTTCTTGGCAGACTTTTGTTACGGGGTGGTTTGCCATTGCCTTCCCCAGTCATCTACACTTTACCCCCAGGAAACTGGGTATTCATTTTACTGACCTTGGAAGGATGGAAGGCTGAGTCAACTTAGAGCCGGCTACCTGAACCTGGCTTCTGCAGGATCAAACTCAGGTCATGAGCAGAGCTTGGGCTGCAGTACTGCAGCTTACCACTCTGCGCCATGGGGCTCCTTCTATAAGGAAATGGTTCAGAGAAACTACTGAATACTGTCTGTTGATCTCCCTACTGGGTACTTTCTACATTGTTTAATATGTCATGTCAAATTACTTACGATTTGCTTCAGCGAGATCCATCTCTACATTCCTGTATTTGAATTTATGCTGCTTTTCAGATTTCTGCAACACACCCCCTATTTTTTTAATGTCTCAGTTGTTGGTCATATTGTTTTACACCGTGTAAAGTGCCCTCCACAGTGTAAAGTGCAAGTGGAGCACAAGTGGACAGAGAGGAATACCCATGAGTCTGTCCACTTGCCGTTCAAGTGTAATTCATCACTTGTAGCTTGGCTCTCAGAGCCAAGCTACAAGTGACGAATTACACTTGCATGGCAAGTGAACAGATTCACACGTATTCCTCCCTGTTCACTTGCCATTCACTTGCGCTCCCCTTCAAGTGGAACACACGTGAGTCTGTTCACTCGCCATGCAAGTGTAATTCATCAGTTGTAGCTTGGCTCTAAGGAGGAAGGCAGAATATAAACAAACAATTGAACAAACAAAAAATATCAAAACTGCAATTTTCTGACTGTATTAGCATGGATGAGAAATTCAGAATCATCCTTAATGCTTAGATCTGCATATGACTACAAGGAGTCTTCTATGTTATTCCTACATTTGAAGGAAGATGCTTATCTTGCCACCTCTCCAGTTGCTTCCTGACTTACTGAACTGCTGGGAACAGAAGTTCATGCCCTGGGCTACCATGTTGGAAATCAAACCACACAGCCCTTAATTGCTAAACCTTGGAGCCTTTATGTCTGAGCTATAAAGTTGCTAGGTCTAGAGCTGTACTTTAACTGATTTATTTGTTGCCAGGTTTCGAAGGGGGGGCCAGAGTAGCACCTATAAATTTTATAATGGGGACTTCAGATTGATTTAGCCAGCATCACTGAGTCCCAGAAACACTCTGGGATGTGGATTTCCAGTAGATACTTATCATTAGATGCATCATAGAATATTATTGAACCAGGAATCGCTGGTCCTTGACTTTCAATGACATTTGGCCGCAGGCCATAGATCAGAGGAAGTAGGGATTGCAAGAGGTAAGATGTGCAAAAGATGTTCAAAGACAAATTTTTAGGGATGTGTATCCAGATATTAATCAAAACAGAATTTTGACTCCCCCAAATAATAAAAACCATCCACCCCCCAATCGGGGGGGGAAATTCAGCAGGGGAAAATTACCTGAGTATCTCTAAACAAGATGTGCTCCTTTAAAGATGCTGATCTAATAAGTAGAATACAACTATAGATAGAAGGGCCTATTCACATGTGATGAACAATGTATCTGTGACACTGACTGCCCCCCCCCTGCCCCCAAGCTCCTTGATGACATTCAATAAAAGTAAGGCAGGGCAATGCCATTGTATTCAGAGTTATCCCACCCTTGATCCATTTCTTTGGCTGCTTCCTGAAGGAACAAGAGAATGCTGGCTGCAACGATGTATGCGCAGGGAGAGCATGTCTGTGACGGTCACAAATCTCCCATAACCTGCAGGTGGTCCTGCATGGGTTTGCAATCGATACTGCACCAAATTTCACATTACGTTTTCTGTACCCTGAACTGATATCCATAAAGAGATGTATGATGTCTGAAATCCTAATTGAAACCATTTCTAAAAGGTGGCATTAATTATCAGCTTGGAGCTGCTTGCTGTTCAGTTCGGTGGTAAGGAGCCAACAGTTATAAATGACTGTTTAGTTTAGCATACATTTATGAGCAATGTGACAGCTATAACTTTTCGTTTAGAGCTATAAATTTATATGACTTTTTCTTTCCAGGAAGATGACACGCACATCAATAGCCGTTTGTGGTAGAAAGCGCACCGGTCCACCGCTTGCATTGCTGGGACTTTAGAAGATGAAAAATTAGAAATTATTTTTCGAATTTACCTGGCATTTAGATTCAATTCATTATAGGTAGGACATAGGTCTCACTTCTCCTTGACTGAATCCCACCAGCATCATTTGGAAGTGCCAAAAAAAGGATACACATGTCATACGCATTCTGAAATTGCTGCATCCTTGTGACCTTCAAAGCCAGTCACAGATGAAGAGACATCAAAAGGGGTAAAAAAGAGGCCATGTAGCGCTCCATGTATTTCCCAAATCTCTTTGGTTTTTACCATATTGTTTTGTGGAATTTCTAGAATATTGTACCATTTCTCCCAATTTCCACTCCCAAATGCTCCTGCCCTCCATACCTTGCTGGCTGGTGAGCCTACCCTTACAGCAACCTCATGCTTCATTTCTTTAAAGGACTGTAGTCCCATCTCCCCACCCTAGGGAAGCCAAGTTTCCTGTTGAAGCAAGTGTGCTGAGTACAGGCAGGAAACAGACACAAACCTAACTAGAGTCCAAAGTATGCCAAAGCCATCCAGGGAACAAGGAAGAAAACATAGTCCAGAACACAAAGTCCAAGGGCCTGAGCCGGGAGAACAGGTAGAGCTGGTTCACAGTGGAGCCAGGCAGGTCTTTGTGCAGGTGCTTCTGCAATGAGGGAAAGGGCGTCCTGGCTTAAGAGCAATCACCTCCAAGGCAGTGCTGCATCCTGCTAGGACTCAAGGTCACTATGCCGCTGTTTGAGTGCCTGAAGCCTTGCACTCCGTCTCCTTTTATGTACAACAAGATGCTGCCGCACCCTACGCTGCCTCTCAGGTTCAGGGGAGCTTGGTGGGGATGTTGCCCTGGTCTCGACTGCTGGTGCAGGTAAGGGAACAGCTTCTATCTCTGATTCTGCCCTGGATTCCTCAGCCTGCTCTGGCAAGGGTCCCTGCTGTTCCACTCTCTGCTGGTCCTCCATGTGCCTGAATCCTGAGGAGCTTGGAATACTCTGTCCCCTGTCATCCTCCATGAAGTCTTCATCCTCAGAGGAATCAGAGCCCATGACACTATCCCCCCCCCACAGGGCCCTCCTCCAGAAGCACCGGTGCAGGCTTGTGGGGGTACGCGTTGTGGAAGAGGAATCAGAACCCATGACACAAGAGACTTCTGACCCTCTGCTGGCTTTGCCTACTGCTGCTCAGCCAGGCAGCAGGGGGGAATTCTGGGGGAAATGGCAGGCGATCAGCATGAGACTAACACTATGATGTCATTTCTAGTGTGACCCGGAAGTGATGATGTCATGTTGGGTGATGCTCTAGCATTCACCCAAAAACTCTTTGGTCATGCTGGAAATGATGTTAATGGTGACCCCTCACACACATTGTAAGCCTCCCACCTCTCCACAGGGTGTGAATGTGTCTGCTTGCAATAGAGAACAGCACTGCTTGTTGGGTGGGGCATATTTTTTCATCACAAAAAATGCATATTCAGTACTTTCAAACCAATGTTCTCATCTAGGCTCCAATAGTCAGTGAGACCCATGGACTGGGGAGTCGAGAGGAATAGGGATCATGATGAAGGAAAGGATTGCAAGGTGACAACATTTAAAACTGCTTCTTTTAAAGTGACTACAGTAAATTTCCCAGATGATAGCAGAAAGGTATGTTGCTTTCCTGGCTGAAGACTTTGGGACAGAAAATAGTCAAAATGGCTACAGTTGCCCTTGGAATGACTCCGGACACTAATGGGCGATTGGTGAGACCTGGATTGCCAACATTTAGCTGAAAAGCTCTTTTGGAGGTCATGCTGTTGCTAAAAGGAGGGAGCAATTTGATTTTGTTTTGGTTTCTGTTACAGAAATGCTCTTTGGGGAACATTGCTGAACTCTGTTACTTGGGAAAGAAACCTTATTTTATGAATTATTGCCCTTCAGTTTCTACTCTTTGAGTTTTTGAAAAAAAATTGTAGTCTTCTTCTCTGGTGGAATTCTTTATTACTCCTTCGTTGCCATTGTTGCATCAAGAAGGCCAGGAACTTTAAACGATGAGAATCAGCAGGCAGCAAAGATTTAAATGGATGCAAAGTTTGATAATGATATTCCCTCTTTGACTGACGTTTACATCAACAACTAACAACTTCTAGTATTTTTGATAATCTTGCATCGTAAATCCTGGGGTCGACTGGCATGCGGTTATCCCACTGACCTGGACGGATGAGCGGATTTGTCACAAATGCATTCATGGCCTTGAAGGACAGGGATATTTTCCCAGCCATCATCTGGTTCAAATGATATAGGGCGCATGATTGGCAGGGTTTGTAATCATTCCACCAATGGAGATGACACATGGAAGCTTTACAATAAGCTAGGGGACCAGTCAGAAATTCTTAGCTTCCCCTATGATTGGTCTGTTGGGGGAATCTTTATTCTCTTGCTTCATTATGTTTTTAGGGCATGAATTAAATAGACCTGGTCTTTGATTGGTTGGTTTGGCCAAAACTAGGTTTTGGCAGGAACAAAGTGGGTTGCTCAGGATAGGGAGGGCTAATTGGCAAGCACCCTAAGATATTAGGTGTGATGCAGCACTATTCCTGTCCATCATTCATTCTGCAGGAGGGTGGTGTTATATCCACATGTGCTTCCTTTCATGTGTATGCTTAGGCACATGGGGACACTTGGATTTGGGTTTGGATAATTCACCCAGAACCAGGACCAACGGGAGGAATTTAAGCTCAGTGTCAAGGGGAAACCTCTTCTTGCTTCCACAGCCAGGCTTGACTGGAAAACTGACACACTTGCCAGTTAGGGGGAACTAGGAATCCCAGGTACCCCCAGTGGGGATGGGGATCCTCTGCTCCCATCATCCACCCCCTGCTACCACTCACCTGGCCAGCAGGTGAGTGGGGGGGGGAAGCAGGGGAACAGGCCTCCTGGGCATGTTCCTGGGCTGGCATGGTGATGTCACTCCCGGACATGACATCATTGTGTTGCCCCTACGAGCATGGTCATGTGAACAGACCAAGAAAGGTAAGTGCCAGCCCCCCTCCCTGCTGGGAGGATAAGGGGACCTGGCAACCCTAGGGGAAATCTTTAGGAATCTGGATAATGTGCAAGCAATCCCAAAGTGCCTCTAATAGGTTACCAATAAGGTAAAGGTAAAGGTAGTCCCCTGTGCAAGCACTGAGTCATTACTGACCCATGGGGGGACATCGCATCATGACGTTTTCTTAGCAGACATTTTACGGGGTGGTTTGCCATTGCCTTCCCCAGTCATCTACACTTTACTCCCAGGAAACTGGGTACTCATTTTACCGACCTCAGAAGGATGGAAGGCTGAGTTAACCCTGAGCCGGCTACCTGAACCCAGCTTCCGCTGGGATCAAACTCAGGTTGTGAGCAGAGCTTCGGCTGCAGTACTGCAGCTTACCACTCTGTGCCACGGGGCTGTGAGGTTACCAATAAGCATAAACCAAACTAAATCTTTTTTTCCAAAACAAGGTTTAGAATTTATTTAGGGAAATACAGGGGTACAGGAATGGAAAAGTGCTCAAGAATAAGCAATGGTTATGTCCAGAAAGACAAGTGAACAGAAAGTTAAATGAGAGGAGAGAAAAAGAGCCAAACCACCAGCTGAGCAGGAATTCTCTGCGGGGAAGGCCCTGAGGAGGAGTAGGAGAGGGGGGGATTTAAAGAAGGAGGAAGGAGAGCTTTTAAGAGTCAAGGAATGAACAGTCTAAGCCCAGTAAGAGAGAAGGAGTTTGCCTGTCCTCAGTTTGCTGAGCTGGGTAGTTTATGTTGTATGTTTTGATGAAATTGAGAGTAGGGGACTTAGGCAGAGCTTCCAAAAGTCTCAGGAAATAATTAAATGGTAGAGCCGTGGAGAGATGCTCCTGTGTGTCAAGGAAGCATCCCAGAGTCTCAAAGAAAGAAAAGCGGACTTGGCAGCCTCTACACAAACAGAGAGGAAGAGAGCACCACCACTACCACCACCCTTTGGCTGGCAGAGCAGCAGTAGTTACAGGAGCCAGCACAAAAGAGTATCAAATAGATTATTATCAAATACAGGAATTCAGAGTAAGGCCAAAAGGACTCTCTGTGAATTTCCTGGCTCTGACTGAATTCTGTTTCCAGAAGGACGAATAATGATGTTTGAATGTAGGCAAAGGAATATTCTAGGCAGACAAGAAGCGATTGAGCTCAGGTCAAGGAATATCCCAGGTGGACAAAAAAAGCTGGCAGGATGGAGGCTTCACCCATGCCTGAAGCAGGCTGGTAGGAGACATTCAGGCAAGTTCAGTAAAGGGAATCAAGCCAACCTGGTGACTTGATAGTAATTAGCTGTTGTACTCAGGAGGACTTGCATTTGGGTTGAGATAGGTGCCTGCTTTTGCAAGCCCTCTTGGCAAAGGGTATGCATGCAGACAACTCATCAGTGGATCCATCTCCCATCCGTAGTTTTGGCTGCTGTTTAGCTTAGTCTGGCTAAGGAGAGCCTTTAGTTTAGTCTGGCTAAGGAGAGCCATGTTTTCACCTTGTCCAAACTGAGGCATTGCTAGTTCCTGAACTGGCTGTGAAGTAGAGATGGGCACGGAACAAAAAAACCCTCTGAACTATGTGATTCGTGGGTCGTGGCATTCCATGGAACATCAAACCATGATCTTCCGACCTTTTCCCAGTTCGTGGTTCGTTGTTCTGTGGCATTTGAATCGCCCTGCACCAGCAGCTGAAGCCACAACACGAGGTCTGTAAAATGGACAGCCCGGGCAGCAGGAGATATGGGCTGTCAGTTTCACAGACCCCCACGCTGGTGTCAGCCCATTGGCTGAACCCCGTGTAGAGTCTGTGAAATGGACAGCCCCTTTCTTCTGCGCAGGGGCTATCCGTTTCACAGACCCTGTGCTGGGTTCAACTGATGGGCTGAAACTGGCATGGGGTCTGTGAAACTCTGAACCTGGCCATGGAACGGCTGAAAAAAATTGTTTGTTCCATAAACACGGGGAGCTACGGAACGCATGTTTCAGTGCAAATGAACCAGCCATTCCGTACAGAATTTTGTTCCATGGTTTGTTTTGTGCCCATCTCTACTGTGAAGACAAAGTTAGCCAATATGGAGTCTTGGACTGCCAGCTCCAGATAGGGAAATTCCTGGAGATTTGGGAGGTGGAGTCTGGGGAGGGTGTGGTTTGGGGAGAAGAGGGACCTCAGCAGGGTATAATGCCATAGAGTGCACCTTCCAGAGCAGCCATTTTCTCCAGGCGAACTGATCTCTATCACCTAGAAATCAGTTATAATCCCAGGAGATCTCCAGCTACTACCTGGAGGCTGGCAACCTTAACCAGAGCAAGCAATCCACATTTAAGAATGTGGACCTTGGTAACAGTAGGATGGAAGGGACTCTTGTTGATTTCATGCAGGGCAGAGAATTCCCGGTCTCTAGTCCCAGTTTCCCACCCCTGACGAATTGAAGAGTGGGAGAAAAATGGCCTCCATATAGTGACACTTTAGGAAGTTCCCCTAGTATACCATAAAGTTCAAGAGAGGCAGCCTAAAACATCATCCAGAAAGTTACATCACATCCTCCCCCAAACCCACTCTTCAGTAAAATTCTTTTAGTTCTCAATCAAACTCTGGTTCTGCAGAAAGGCGTGCTGGGATGAGTCTTGGCTGACTCCCTTCCCTTGCTCCTCTTTCCACCTACATACAATGGCTTTGCAAAAGTAGAAAATCAGCTGAAGACAGTGGGAGTTGGGGATGTTCCAGATAGGGTTGCCAGTTCCAGGTCAGGAAATTCCTGGAGATTTGAGGAGTGAAGCCTAGGGAGGACAGGTTTTGGGGAGGGGAGGGAATTCAGCAAGGTACAATGCCATAGAATCCATCCTCCAAAGTAGCCATTTTCTCCTGGGGAACTGATCTCTATGGCCTACAGACCAGTTGTAATACTAAGAGATCTCCAGCCACCACCTGGAGCCTGGCAACCCTAGTTCCAGAGTCATAATTTACAACTGGAGATGACCTCGAGAGTGTCTGGAAGTTGTGGCTTTGATTCCACACTACTGCCTTTATTGTCTCCTGAATGTACCTCTTTTGGTATGTAAAAGATAACAAAAATTGCCCCAAAGGGTGTCAAGTGTAACACTGAGCAGACTATAGTCCCTGTCAATCTTTTGAAATTTTGTAGAGATGTGTTTACATTTTTGTAGAAGTAACTTGAGATATTAAATAATTTTTCGAATGGCTTGTTTGTAAGAAGGTATATAAACTAGTAGACATGCCCTGCGAGGCGTGCATGGTCAGAGACATCTGTTGTGCATCAGTTTATTTGGGTCTTTTTACTCTAATAAACTTGTTTTACTTTGCCAATATTTCTGCCTTGGTTAATTGAGGTGCTGAATACAGCTTTGAGAACTCCCACTATTGGGATACTGGTGAGTCCCCTCTCAGGGTCAAACCACACAAGACAAAATACACTTGAATTACACTCGAATTACACTCAAATACACTTGAATTACAAAATACACTTGAATTACCCGTGTAATTCAAGTGTATTTTGTCTCGTGTGGGGAGACCCTTAGACCCAAGCTACAAGTGACGCCTTACACAGGTTGGACACTTGTCAGCTTCCCTCAAGTTTTGATGGGAAACGTAGGCATCCTGGTCTTACAGCTTGGCTCTCCATTTAATTGAAGTTTACAGAACCCCCCCCCCCACACACACACACTGAGCGGAGGGGAAGGGGGGTGCCTGGTGAGAGCCCGACGCCTGCACTCCTCTCCCGACCGCA
Organism: Eublepharis macularius; assembly: GCF_028583425.1. NCBI lineage: Eukaryota > Metazoa > Chordata > Lepidosauria > Squamata > Eublepharidae > Eublepharis > Eublepharis macularius. The sequence continues at coordinate 166,427,676 of NC_072792.1, read as the reverse complement.
TCTTCTCCCTCCCATAGACTGCCACTCTGTAAACTTCAATTAAATGATGCAAGACCAGGACACCTACATTTCCCATCAAAACTTGAGGGAAGCTGACAAGTGTCCAACCTGTGTCAGGCGTCACTTGTAGTTTGTCTCATAGTCTTCATTGGGGGAGGGCAGTGTTGCCAGCAATACCACAGTCACCTTCCTCCAAACTCTGAATGGATACTTGACAAGAGATATCAGGGAACCACCTTCTCCTAAGAAGTAACAACTGCTGAGGAACACAGACATTTTCTCATGACTATTCTTCTGTAGTCTTAGGCCTGGGATCCCAGCTGGTTTGTCACTTAAGCCTGTTCTCATTAACCAGGCATCTATCCCAACACAACAGATTCTCCTGAGGTACAGAGACATGTAATTGGCAGCATTGCCCTCCCCCAATTTTGCCCTGGCCCCAGTGTTAAGGGTTCCTACAACCAATACAAAAATGTCCCAGTAATTTCACTTGGCTTTTCGTCTGGTTTTTAGTCATCAAACTCAAGAGATTTCTCTCTTTGTTGTAGTACATACATATCTGTGCTTTTCCTGAATTACATCCAATTCTGCCTGAATTCCCTCAACATAAACGAGACATTCACTCTCATAAATGTGCCACAAGCTTGTAAAGACTCTTTGCCTCTTGAAATATTGTTGCTCTGACCTTTTCCGACCCTTGAAAGTATGAAAAAAAATGTAATTTAATGGCTTATATCTTTCATTTTTAGGATTTCTTTGGGGAAGCTGGTAGATTCCGCAATGGGGAATGACTAGAGAACTATAAATCAGGCAAGTGAGGATTGATGTAAGATATGAATTATGACAATTGGAAATGAGGAGAGGGAAAACTCGAGAAGATTACTTCTTAGTTTACCTGGAGTAGTTGCAATCCTCATTTCTGTGTAGCAGAGGATGATGTAGTCAGATTTCATAAGGTAAAACCTAAATCCGCTCCTGGCACCAGGGGTTATAACTTGTTTAGTAGAAGTGTCAGCAAAGACTGGAATTAGTGGAAAAAAGATTTTGTGATGCATTCTATATACTGCATGGAACGGTCATTAGTAATTTATTCACCTTCTTAATAAATCTGGTTATGTCTGGTGTTCTGAGAACTTTTATACAACTCTTCTTTGAGATAAAAGACTTTCATTGTGATTCTAAACAGGTCTCCTTAGAAGCCTAATTAAGTCTACTCAATGGCGCTTACTCCTGGGAAAGTGTTCTTGGGATGGCATGTGTGACAGCCAAGAATAAGACCTTAGCTGTGAGACCATCAGGTACAAATCTGTGTGCTATCTCATCAGCCTAGAGGAATCTTTCTCAACCCAAACATCTGTTTATTTATTTAGCTATTCAGGTAATTTACATCCTTATTTAAATTTACAATCTGCTAGAGCGGGTGCGGCATTGCATTCGGGACAAAGAGACACGAACATCTTATGGGACATTTATGAAAGCCTGTGAAGTGGCAGGGAAAGCTGCAAAGAAAGAATTCTGTTCCACTTCCATTGCATCCACTAGCTCATGCATGGCACTATTATTTAGAATAGTTCAGTCCTTAGTCTCCCCTTCACATGGAAATCACCAAATTGTTAATTTGATTATTAGCTGTGAGGCTTTTGGGAGCTATTTTGTGGGTAAAATCTTGTCTCTCCATCATGATTTGCCGGCCACAGTTGATAAGGTACATGAGCTGGAGACTCCTTGGCCATCTTCTGGGCCTGCATTAGATCACTCCAGTCGGCATACCCAGGATGAGGTTGACAGGGTCCTGCAGGTGGTGAAACCCACCACTTGCCCCTTCGATCCCCGTCCATCATAGCTGTTGAAGGTCAGTGCTGATGGACTTCGGGATCCTATGCAGGCCAATGTTAACTTATTCCTGAGCTCTGGGTTTTTTCCTGTAGTGCTGAAGGAAGCAGTGTTGAGGTCTGTCCTGAATAAACCATCCTTGGATCCCACTGACCCATCCAACTACTGCCCAGTGTTGAACCTCCAAGTTCTGGTTAAGGTGATTGAATGAGCAGTGGCAGAACAACTGGAGTTCCTGGAGGACTATCTTGGACCCATTCCAGTCTGGCTCCTAACCTGGCCATAGGATGGAGACTACTCTGGTCACCCTTTGTAGACACCTGGATTGGGGTGAGTTGCCACTATTGGTGTTGTTGGATCTCACGGCAGCATTTGATATGGTCAGCAATGACCTGTTGACCCACCACCTTATAACAACAACAACAACAACCACAACAACAACAACATTTTATTTATATACCAAGCTTCAGGACAACTTAATGCCCACTCAGAGCAGTTTACAAAGTATGTCATTATTATCCCCACAACAAAACACCCTGTGAGGTGGGTGGGGCTGAGAGAGCTCCAGAGAGCTGTGACTAGTCCAAAGTCACCCAGCTGGCTTCAAGCAGAGGAGTGGGGATCAAACCCAGCTCTCCAGATTAGAGTCCCGCGCTCTTAACCACTACACCAAACTGGCTCTCCTTGCCAATTTGGGGATACATGCGATTGCTTTGCAGTGGCTTATCTCCTTTCTCCATGATCAGGGACAGACGGTGGTGCTTGGGGAGCAGATGTCACCGTGCTACCCATTGGTAGCGATGGATATCGCCCCCAGGGGGCGATACTCTCCCCTATGTTATTTAATATCTATATGCACCCATGTTACCCAGTTGGCTGGAAGCTTCAGCCGGGGGTATCACCAGTATGTGGATGACACCCAGTTATATCTACTGTTGGATGGCTACCCAGATGCCACCTGAGATATTTTGGTCAGAGCTCTGGAGGCTGTGACTAAGTGGTTAAGGCAGAGTCAACTACAGTTGAACCCCATGAAGACAGTGGTCTTTCATCTGGGCTGTGGGTTGACTGGTTTGGGAATCTGGCTCCCAGCCCTTGATGGGGCACCACTGGCACCTGTGCCAATGGTATGGAGTCTGGGCATCGTACTGGATGCCTCCTTGTCCATGGAGGCTCAGGTATGGCAGTTGCCAGGTCTGCATTTTTCTATCTCCATCAGATTAAGCATCTTATTCCTTATCTCTTGACCCACAACCTAGCTGCAGTGATCCAGGCAACAATCACCTCCAGGCTAGATTAATGTAACTCATTCTATGCAGGGCTGCCCTTGAGGTTGATCCAGAAGTTACAATTGGTCCAGAATGCAGCGGCACATATCCTTACAGGAACACTCATTAGGATGCATATTTGACCTGTCCTGTACCAGCTGCACTGGCTCCCAGTTGAATTCAGGGTCAGGTTCACGGTCCTAGTTTTGACCTTCAAAGCCATTAGCAGACTGGGACCTACATACCTATGGGACTGCCTCTTGCCATATGTTCCCTGGAGGGCACTCCATTCAGCAGATAAACATCTGCTGGTGATCCCTGGCCCCAAGGAGGTGCACGTGACTTCGACCAGGGCCAGGCCCTGGTCTAGTGGAAATCTCTCTCCTTTGAGAATCAGGCCCTGTGGGACCTGTTACAGTTCTGCTGGGCCTATGGTTGTGGTTGAGGCATAGGTTAACTATCCAGCTGGCCTTCCTGGTTGGGCCTCTTTTGACCCACCCTGCTTTGCAGATGGTAGACCTTTACATGCAGAAGGCCCCAGTTGCAATCCTCAGCATCTCCAGTGAAAAGGATCAGCTAGGAGATGGTGTGAAAGATCTCTAGTACCTGAGATCCTGAAGAGTACCTACCAGTCAGAGTAGACAGTACTAATCTTGATGGACCAGTTTTCTGACTCAGTATAAGACAAATTCATGTGTTCCTGTAATCAAAATGTTTGATGACATTTTATTAGGGATATAACCTATTTTCTTGCTCAGCTGCTGTTTGCACATACACTCCTACACCTTCTCATGACTAATTTTCATGAACTACTTCATGTAATGCTACTCTACTTGTGTCATTTGTGAGATTAAATGCATTCTGAATTAAGCACATAGATTTCAAGAAAGAAAACAAAAGTTACTGCAGTAAATGCTTTGAAAAGATCAAAGAGGTTTCCAAGCAAATGAGGAGCCTATGTAAATACAAATGTAAAAGAATTGGAAATGAGTGTATTATTTATTAATCAAAGGTGTAGCAAGAGGAGCTGGTTGAAAAGTGGCAACAATGTACAAATCTTTGTCAGGTACTGCAGGAACAAAGGAAAGTACAGAAAGGTCTTCAGCTGCTTTTGAGAAGGCATTTAAGAAAGCACAGATAAGAAAAGAAGGGTTGGCAGTCAATAATAAAATCTGCCAAGCACTGTTATTAAGCCAATGTTACTAGAGGTCTAGGGATTAACAAGAGTCAGCAAATGAAGGTATGTTACTCCTTCATTTGGGCAACGGAGACATCATGTTACATACAACTGAAGAACTGCCACATGAGATCCATGTTGTGTGTGTTAAGTGCCTTCAAGTCATCTCCAACCTATGGTGACCCTATGAATGAAAGATCTCCAAAACATTCTATCTCTAACAGACCTACTCATATCCTGCAAACTGGAGGATGTGGCTTCCTTTATTGAGTCAAGCCATCTCGTTTTAGGTCTTCCTCTTTTCCTGCTGCCTTCCACTTTTCCTAGCATGGGATCCATAGGCACTAACAAATGTGTCACCCAAGCAAAGGGACCTTCAAAATGCTCATCCAAATTTATCTCCGGATTTTGGAGTGATGAATTATCTGATCTTGCTTCCCAAGCAAAACCAATCATTAGGGATTTTGCATTGTTCTATTTTTCATTTTGTTAGTTTGTAACAGCACTGGTTGTGCAGTTTGTTGCAAATTCAGATCAAATGAATCTTCCCTCACAATCTACCGACAGGCTGTTGTGCATTGCTAAAACACGGCAAGAGAAGCAATTTTGATGTGATTTTTTAAACCAGCATTCGAGCTGCATGGAGTGCAGATTATTAGAAAAATAATGCACAATTGTAACAAGATGAAATGGAGGAAATCTATTCATCCCTGCAACCCAAGCACTTGTGATAAATAACGCCTTAAAAGAAAGTGTGTGCGTTCCTCCCTATGTGGCATAAGCTACACAGACTTCAATTCTGCTGCATTGCGCACTAACATTGTAGCCCATCTGGACTCCCTTCAGCACCAAGTGGGGAGGGTTCCACTCTACGACGATCTCTACCCTACAAGCACATTTTTAGTACTGTTTCCCAGGCTTGACAGGTCATGTCAATTTTGTTAGGGAATTAAGTGACAGTCAAGCTCTCATTAAACAAAAATAAAGATCAGAGAAGTCCTGTTCCAATATATGTGTTTAGGGAGGGGCAGTGGCTCTGCGGCAAAAGATTTGCTTGGCAAGCATGAGGCTCCATTCTTCTGATCAGCACCTTCTTTCCAAGCCATCTGACACCATGGCTTGCATAGGGCTATGGATGTGAAATGTGGTCTTAATGGACAAATGACCGAGAGTTTGCCCCTCGGAGGCAGCTTGTGTGTGTAAAGTGGCATCAAGTCACAGTCAGCTTGTAGGGACCTCATAGGGCTTTCAAGGCAAGAGACAAACAGAGGTGGTTGGCCATTGCCTGCTTCTGCTTAGTGTTCCTAGACTTCCTTGGTGGTCTTGCACCCAAGTATTAACTAGGGCGGACCCTTCTTAGCTTCCAAGACCTGATGATTCCAGTCAGGGCCTCAATGAATGGCAGATAGTTAAAACGGCTTTCTAAAGTGTAACTAGCTTTGATGAGCATGGTGAAAATGTTGGACTATTTTTACACTAGTTTTTCAGTTGCTGCTCCCAGTTAGGGTTCCCAGGTGCCCACCAGCAGCAGGCAAACTCCCAAGGACTGGCACCTTTGTCCACCAATTGCCTAGTGAATGGCGGAAGGGAGCACGCTCCCGGAGGTTGCCTGCCACCAGCAGGCACCTCAGGAGCACGCACCACATGTGTGCTCCCAACTGGCACAGCGACATCACTTCCAGTAGTGACGTTGTCATACCACCTGCAGGAGCGTTCCCGTGCTTCATTTGGGGCCGATTTGGGCCCTAAACAGGCCAAATTTGCTCCATGTGGAGTATGGGAGCACTTGCATGGCGGGCGTGGTGATGTCACTACCGGAAGTGACATCATCGTGCCAGCATGCAAAAGAAGACCTCATGCTAGACATAAGGTAAGTCCCCAACGGGAGGTGAGGGGTTCTTGGCAACCCAACTCCCAATATTGCTGCCTTGTCCCATTTTTTGACAGTGCTTTCGCATTTTTAAGGTTACAATTATAGATGAATAGGAGAGCAAGATTTGAGTCCAGTAGTACCTTAAAGACCAACAAGATTTCCAGGGTATAAGCTTTCAAGAGTCAAAGCTTCATTTGTCAGAGTTATCTGATGAAGGAAGCTAGAAATTTAGTTGGTCTTTATGGTGCTACTGGACTCGAATCTTGTTCTTCTACTGCAGACCAACACAGCTACCCACCTGAAATTATAGATCAATGAGGATTTAAATTAAACATTACATTTTACTTGGATAAATACCTCTTCTGTGGAATGCAGCGCAGTTGGTTTTCCTGGCGTCACACTTACGAGGCCTCTTAAAATGTTATTTTGCAGGATTTCCATCGGTTGATCTTTTTCAGGGGGGATGATCAAGCTACCCCCAGTGTCATAGCAAAAGTTGGGTTGTGTGATAGGATTTAAGCTTCGATGACATTCTTTTACAGTTCCTGAGCAGCAGATTTCTATGGAAGATGTGGATGCTAACTGAGATGGTATGTCACTTCATTCAACCTTACTGAGTTTTTCATTTTCTACATTAAGCTTTTCTCTTTCACATAGTTCCATGGATCTTTTCATTCACGCTCACAGTTACACTTAGGGCCAAGCTACAAGTGACGAATGACACTTGAATGGCAAGTGTATTCCTCCCTGTTCACTTGCCTTCCACTTGCTCTCCACTCGATCCACTTGCCGTTCAAGTGTCATTCGCCACTTGTAGCTTGGCACTCAGGCTTGCCAGGCTTCTCCTGGCAAATACCAGAGTTTTGCTCTGGTATTTGAGCAAAATTCTATGCTTTTTGCCCAAATACCAGGACTTAACCCAGCAACATGATCACATCTGGGAATATGAGAAGTGAATTCAGCACATTGCTGGTGATGTACCTATGTCACCAGGAAGGGCTTGTGATGCTGGTTAGTCGCTGCAAATTCCTGCCAGCTACTTGGCATCAGGAACTGCTCAGTGGAGGTGAAGGATCCCTCGCCCCACTGCAGGGGGCTGACAACTCTAGTCACACTGCATAATGGATTAAAATATCACACAGATAATTTGGCACAGAAATGTTGACCTTCCAAGCGAATGGAGCATCATAAATGTGACTCGTGAGAAGAATTATTAAAAGAATTAGTAGAAGGGTGGATCTCTGAAGAGTGATCTGGGTTTAAGGTTCAGGTTTTATAAGTCTCAGAAGCTCAATGTTCAGTCTATTTTTTTCTGTCTGAACTTAAAAAAAAGTGATAATAATAATTATTATGAGATTAATAATACGATACGAGAGTGTTATTGCCGAACCAGAGATGGAAGCAGCATTTATTGAAAACAGCATGAAATAGTCTGGGGGGGGGAGTACAATGTTCCTATATGGATTCAGTGAGCAAAAGTCGTGTAATGGTTCGAGTGCTGCACTAGGTCGTGGGAGGAGGTCAGGGTTGAAATCTTCACTCTGATCTAAAGTTGACTGGGTGACCTTGGGCCACTCTGTCTCTCTTAGCATCCCTTACAGGGCTGTGTTTGTGAGGACAAAATGGGGATGCCACCCTGAGCTCCTTGGAAGAAGGAAGAAAAGCATTTATAGATGGTGATTCAAGGAAAGACAGTCAGGAATATGGTGGTTAAAAGAGAGAAGAAAATTCAGCAAATTCCATGGATGTGAAGAGAGATGGAGGCATTCAATATCTTAAAACCAGAGAAAGAAGAGTCTTCGTTCTCTTGTGTCTGTCTCATTTCCTTCTTCCTGCATTACTCCCATGTTCCTCAAAGCCATTAGCATACTATTTATGCTAAATAAAATGTTAATTAGTTGTGGCCGTAATTAATGCACACCAACTCATGGGTTACTCTGCAGTCTGATTACATATGTGAGTGTAATAAAGAGCGAGACGGAGAGATTTTTGGTCCAATTCAGGGCCGTTGCGGAAGAAAATAACACCTCCTCACTGCAACGGCCTTTGCCTGTCCCCAAATCTTTTATATTGAATATGCTGGAATGGTAGCAAATTGTTTTGCTGTACCAAGGCTGGGGAATTTCCCATTTGTAATTACATGAGCTCATGAACTTTGATCGTGTTTGCAGCTAATGTACAAGGCTGTTATAGCATAATCAGGGGAGGAAAGGCACGCGCACACACACAAACTGCCGATGTCTAATTTTGAAATGAATTCCATTTAGTCTTGTCTAATTACTCACTTAATTTCCAGACATGCCATGCAGCTGGAAAGGAAATTGACATCGTGTCACTGGCGCCGCACTAAACTGGACTCAAACTGCTTACCCTCTAGGAAAAGTCATGAGTACTTGAACCAGTTCCAAAGGAAATTAGTGGTCGAGATTTGTTTGCGAAAATTATTATCTGCACCGGGAAACCTTTCTGACAGTTGTTCAATTGAGCACTAAAACAGGCAATCGTTCTTCAAAGGAACTGGTCAGAGCGATGAAGGAGAAAGCTATATATCTTGTCCTCTTGCACCTACTCTTGCCTGAGGAAAATATATTTCCTTCAGGCATCAGTTCAGCACTGTAATAAAATTGAGCCAGTTTTATGAATGGCGGCCTGTTGAAAAGAAAACAGCCTGGTAGCTCCTCATCAGCATAGGCCAAATTAGAGGCAATTTTCACCTGACACAAAATATTAACCCATTATATTGCCAAGCATGAACGGCGAGAACAAATGGAGAATCCCCCTAAGACGATTAATATGGCTAGATTCTCAACACTGCCCTTGAAAATAGTCTTTGTACAGTGCAATGCTATGAAGAATGACTCCAGCCCAAGTCCCTTGAAATCAATGGTCCGGTGCTCTAACCACTACACATACTAGCTCAGATCTTTGGAATACTCTCCAGTTGCATCCACACAGTGCTGGATAGGGGACTGTTGATGTGCTGTAGCATTCCTTTGTAACTGGGTTTTCCTGTGTGGGCAAGTTAATCCAGTTGTGAATGATTGCTATAGTGCAATAATTGACGCTGCGTGGATGCCGCTATTACAGAACAGAGGTAGCACTTGGGCCTGCAGCAGACATTGTAGCAGCCTCCACTCAAGCACCTCAGGACCCTATGAGACCGCTAATACGCCCAAAAGTTGGCAACACCCAGACAGAGGAGCCATTTGTGTGTTTTAGTAAAGTCTGATGGAGACACAACAGCAACCCCGTTTGAGTGCTGTGGGTGTCTGTAGACCCACTGAGGACAGAAGCAGTCACAGTGAAGTTCCCTTAATCAGAAACAGATCTTCTGCTAAGGAGCTCTCAACATGGCTGCTAAGGACTACCTTTCTTCAAGCTACACCAATTGCATTGACCATTGAGCAACGCTGGCTCAGACAAATGGTGCTTTGTGAGCACCACTAAGCCATTGTGCCCACAGGGGATTCTGTGCACTTCTGTGGTGCTCCTAGCAGGGTTATCTTTGAAAAGGAGCTAGGGCTTCAAAGGTATGGATGTGCCTCGATGTGGTAAGCTGGACATCTGTAATGATTGCGCTCTTCAGCAGCAGGTGAATTTCTGTGTGTGTCCCAGGTAGAGATGGGCACGATCGGCATTATCATAGAAAAATCCCCATGATAATGGTGTTCGTGCGATCGGGACCCAGCGGATCAGTGCCATCCACGGCGACTGATCCAGCGGGGGGGGGGGGGGAGCTTGACTGGGGCTTGATCGGGGTGATCGGTATCTGATCGGGGATCCAGTCACTCCAGCGCCAGCAATCTATTCCCCTGGCAACGGAGCCAGGGGAATGCCTGAGCTGAGTTTGCCCTCCTTCTGTCACCCTGGAAACGCAAATGGAAGCCCAGCTTTCCTTGATCAGCAGGGCTTCCTTCCAACCACGGAGCAGCAACGCACTCACCAGTTGGGAGAAGACAGCCAGGGGAGGGAGGGGGGAGGGGGTGTTCTGTAGCCATGGGCACTCCAAACGTTTTTTGCTTTTTAAAAAAACGGGGCTTTGTAAGAGAAATGGCTGTTTTTCTGTCTGTCACTGTTTTTAACCTGCTTTTAAAACACTGTATTTTGTGGGGAAAGCTCATTCACGGCTCTCTGTGTGTGTTTAAAATATGCTTTTGGAAGACTGGCTGCTTGCTTTTAAAATCGGGTGGGGAGGAATGGAGGATTCTGTCCCTGCTTTTTTAAAAAAAAAGCTGGATGAAACATGTTGACGGGGTGTCTCTCTCTCTCTATTTGGAGAGGCAGGGATGGGTTAAAAACTCCCCCTCCCTGTTCTAAGTGTGTGTGTGAACGTTCCCTCCCTGAGGGGAGACGGCTCGTCTCCGGGTTAAAAACTTTCCCCCTCCCTGCTCTAAGTGTGTGTGTGTGTGTGTGTGTGTGAATGTCCCCTCCCTGAGGGGAGGCGGCTCATCGCCAGGTTAAAAACTCCCCCCCCTCTGCTCTAAGTGTGTGTGTGTGTGTGTGTGTGTGAATGTCCCCTCCCCATGCCTGCTGGGCCCGGCGGTCGCCGCCACCACCCACCTTCCCAAATAGCTGGGAACAGCGGGGTGCCCCTCCGCTTTGGCCTCCCCAATCCCTGATCCACAGATTGGAAACGGGAGATGATCGGTGTGGATCAGCGATTTGGGGTCGTCGCCAGCGCCGATCCCCGATCGGTAATTTTTTTTGGATTGTGCCCACCTCTAGTCCCAGGCCCCACCATTCAGTGCCACTGAAGAGGAAAGGGGAAAAGAGCATTCTTACTGGGAAGCACCCAGAAGGAGCCATGGAGTCATTGAGGCTGTGACTGAAGCCCTATGCACAGACACAGCTGCTACTGAGCGGCTAGCAGAATATGACAGTAGCAAGTGACATCATCGCCCAGCATCCTCACTAGGTTCCATCAGCCACTCAGTAGCTGAGCACTTGCACGATCCTGCAGCTGTGCTCTCAGCAACTCTGTCACTACCTACTGATGGACTACCTATGGTCATTGGGAAGACGGGTGGGATATTACCTGGCTGCCACCCACACTGGAGGTTCTCCAACTCTGGAGCAAGCAGCCTCTTTGGTATCCTCACTATGTTCTCATTTCCTTGCAGCCACCACTATATTCCATGGTGCTCTCTGTACAGCCAACAAAATCATTTGTTCAGAGCACGATTTCTGCTTCCAGGTTTTTTTTTCTTTGACATGCTTCCAGGTTTTTTTTCTTTGACATGCCTTTGAATTCTATAAAAGACCAGACAGATTCAATGTTCTCTCCATCTGTCTTCATGATTACTTCCTCATTAGGTTAGCCCAATCTCATCAGAGCTTGGAAGCTAAGAAAGGTTGGCCCTGGTTAGTATTTGTATGGGAGACCACCAAAGAAGACCCGGGTCACTGCACAGAGACAGGCAATGGCAAACCACCTTTACTTAATCTCTTTCCTTGAAAACCCCATGAGGGGTTGGCATAACTTGATCACACACACACACACTTCTCAAGAGTCCCATCACTGGAGGTGTTTAAGAAATGTTTGAAGGTTCTGTTTTTACCAGATCGTTGAAGGGGGTGAGAGGATTACAGTAGGAATTTATTTATGTATTTATTTTAGCATGTTTTGCAGGTGTGGCTTTATTTAACAGTCTTCTCTCTGTGTGTGCCTGTATGAGTGTCTGTGTGCGTGCATTTAATTAAAATATGTAGGGTGTCCTGAAACCTTGTGGGAAAGGGAATAAATAAATGTTTGAGAAATCCTGAGGTAAATTAATGTGAGCCTGTCGCTGTTGGGCCTTATTGAAAGGCTGCCCTGATCTTCCCCAGCCAGTCCTGCCCCTTCTTTCTATTAAGGAGAACAAATCTACTAGATAAACGAAAGTGCAATCCTAAACAGACTTACATCTAAGCCCATTGGCTTCAACAGACTTCTTTTATGTTTATTTAGGATTGCGCTGTTATACAACAGGAACCTTAATTCTTTCCTTTACAGGAAACCAGGAAGACAGACTGTGACGTGATCCTTCAGGAAAATGAATGAAAGAACATATTGAGAAATATTTATTTTGCTTTGGTGTAAATCAGGCTTCAAGTTCAAATCTTATTCCAGCATGGTGGACCCGTCAGAGACTTTGTCAGAGAAAGCTTATGGAAAACAATGCAAGTCAACAGTGGCTGGTGCTTGATTAACATACATAACATAAAACTGCAGGAAGGTTACTCTATTTTAACACTACATTTTTCCAGCACCGTAACTTAGATTTACATGCTGTGCGTAAAGTTGCCATATGGCCCAGTTGTCTGGGGTTTTGGAAGAGATGAGAATGAATCTGAAGTGTTGTCTGCTGTGATTTGAATCCTTCCATTTTGATTTCTCTCTCTTTGGTGAAATGTGAGACATTTTCATGCCACTTTCTCATCTCGGGCTGCATTTTTTTCTTCATTAAAATTAATACATTAATACAGCAAAGCCTTTGGAAGCTGCCACCCTACAAACAGGTAAAATCAGCAACAGCTCGCTCATGCACATTCTCTGTGGTACCTTCCACTGGAATGGCCTGTTTGAGGTTATCAGGAAAGCCCCACATTTGGATCACTTTGTACAGTGTGCAAAACAGAAATGTTCAGGAGGGCATTCCTATAAAGGGAACAGAACTACAGTGTAAGGATAGCATCATAGTCTATTACAATGTTTATTGTGCAATGCAATGTCTTCCACCTTCGTAAGCATCCCTGCATCGGGCTGCTGGGTTCCTGCTGCTGATAAGAGGAGGATCCTTCACCCCAGTGAGTTCTTCCTGCCACCACTCAACTGACTGGAAGAATAAAAAATGGTGGGTAACTGGGGAGACGTTGGACAGCAAATGGATGCATTGATGTCACTCCCCATGCACCTGGAAGTGACGGCAGTGTGTCATCAGGGATGCTCTAGTATTTGGTCAAAACTCCATGGGTAAACCATAGAGTTTTGCCCAAAGGCTATAGCATCCCTGGTGACCCGCTGACATTACTTCAGGGTATATGAGCTCCAGCCATGGATGCTTCAGACATTGCCTGATGGCACCCACCCTTAACACCAGCATCCAGCATTTATTAAAGTTTCAAAAAGTACAAAAGTTGTGCACAGTCATTGATTATTAATTACAAAAATGACCCCAAAACCAACATCGTCAGGAACTGAGTGGGTGATTGGGTGGTGGTGTCTAAATAAAAAGAAACTTTTTCAGAAAGGACCAAGGCCAAAACAAGCAGCTGGGATGGGAAATGAAATAGGCCATAACCATGAATTTGGAAGAGTGATGGTGGGGAATGTATGGCTTAAGCCCTTGTGGCTCTGTTCAATTTCAATGTGCCTACTTATTTTCCCTAGAAGTTTCAAATGTGTTGGTTGTAACTGGATCTTCAATTGTTAGTGTTCAAGATCAATCATTTATTACAGTCAAAGACCAGTAACACAAAACATACATACATGAACAGAGCAATATAAGGAGGATGGTGATGGAGAGTGCCCTCATGTCACAGCTCACTTATAGCGCAGTTTTCATGGCAAGAGACTAGCAGAGGTGGTTTGCCATTGCCTGCCTCTGCAACCCTGATCTTCATTGGAGTTCTCCCATCCAAGTACTAACCAAGGCTGACCCTGCTTAGCTTCTGAGGTCTGATGAGATCAGGCTCTCCTGGGCTCTCCTGGTCAGGGCATAAGTATGATACATACAATAAAAAGTGCAATAAAAATACAAAATACTTACACTACACAGAATCAGCACTGTAACTTGTGATAGACTCTGGCAGCTGCCCAGAATCTTGCAACTGTGTCTGAAGTTCCAGGCTTAAGATCAGCTAGAAGAAAGGAAATGTACCCCTGTGCTGACCTTCCTGGAATTTTTTGGAGGATGAATATGTGTCTGAGGTCATCATAAAAGGGGCAATTCAGCAATATGTGTCCAATATGTGTCCAAGTGTTTCGGTTTCCTTGGTAGCACAAGGGCATAAATGCTTGTGTAATGGGAAACCATGATATCACCCTTCTAATAAAGCAGCTGGAAGAACACTGAGATGGGCCAGAGTGAAAGCTATCCTGTACTTGGGAATCAGTAAATTAGCTAAATAATTTGACCATCCTTAACACCATGGAAGAAGGGAAATCTAAGTTGCATTTATTGTAATAATACTCTGGCTTTATTTATTTATTTGACTTATACCCCGCCCTTCCCTCAAGCGGACTTAGGGTGGCTTCCAACAATCCTACTATATAATTCTCTTAACGTCTATCCGACGACTCACATGGATGCTGGTGCGCCTGCGCGGGGCACACCAGCATAAAAGGGCGCCGGGGAAGGCCGCAGGTGAGCTAGCCCGGCTGGAGGAAGAGGGTGGTGCGGGAAGAGCGACGCGCTCAAGCGCCGGTGGAGCCTGGGCGATGGCAAAATGCCCGCCCCCTTGGAGCCTTGCCATGCCCCCTCGATGGGGCCAGATCAGGCAAAACGCCCGGCGCCCTCAGAGCCCCGCAGTGCTGCTCTCGCTGGGGGCCGAGCGGAGGCAAAACACCCCTCGCCCTCCGAGCCATGCAGAGCTGCACCGTGGGTGGGAATGGGGGAGGCAAAGCACCCGTCCCCCTCGGAGCCCTGCTGAGCTGCTCCGCGGCACTCTCGGCGGGGCCCATGTGAGTGAAACACCTCTGGCGAGAGCCCCGCGGTGCGGCGCGGCTCCGAGGGCGATGGGCGCTGCGCCTGCCCGGGCCCCGTTGAGAGCGACACGGCGGGGCTCGGAGGGCGAGGGGCATATCACTTACCCAGGCCCTGCCGAGCAGCGCCATGGTGCTCTCGCTGGGGGCTGAGCGGAGGCAAAATGCCCCTCGCCCTCTGAACCCTGCAGAGCCGCGCCATGGGCGGGGATGGGGGAGGTGAAGTGCCCCTCGCCCTCTGAGCCCTGCCAAGCCGCGCCGCGGTGCTCTTGGCGGGGCCGGGCGAGTGAAACGCCCATCCCACCCTGCACCCCTCCTCCCTTTCCACCCTCCCCAAACCACCCCTGCCCTTGCTACCTGCCATCCCACCCCACGTCCCTCCTGCCGTTCCACCCTCCCCAAACCACCCCTGCCTTTGCTACCTGCCATCCCTCTCCAGACCCCTCCTGCCTTTCCACCCTCCCCAAACCACCCCTGCCCTTGCTACCTGCCATCCCTCTCCAGACCCCTCCTGCCTTTCCACCCTCCCCAAACCACCCCTGCCCTTGCTACCTGCCATCCCACCCACACCCCTCCTGCCTTTCCACCCTCCCCAAACCACCCCTGCCCTTGCTACCTGCCATCCCACCCCACACCCCTCCTGCCTTTCCACCCTCCCCAAACCACCCCTGCCCTTGCTACCTGCCATCCCTCTCCAGACCCCTCCTGCTTCTCCACCCTTCCCAAACCCCCTTGCCCTTCCTACCTGCCATCCCGCCCCACACCCCTCCTGCCTTTCCACCCTCCCCAAACCCCCATTGCCTCCCTACCTTCCATTCCTCTCCGCACCCCACCTGCCTCTCAGCCCTCCCCAAACCCCTATTGCCTCCCTGCCTGCCATCCCTCCCCAGACCTCTCCTGCTTTTCATCTCTCCCCAGACTCCCCTTGCCCCCCACCTGCCAGCCCTTCTTAACCACCTCCCCCCCCCAGCCCTCCCCAGCTTTCTAGAGCCGGCTGTATTTATTTGCACAACAGGCTCTGTTTCTAGTATTTCAATAAATAC
This sequence comes from Eublepharis macularius, assembly GCF_028583425.1. NCBI lineage: Eukaryota > Metazoa > Chordata > Lepidosauria > Squamata > Eublepharidae > Eublepharis > Eublepharis macularius. Next base: position 166,411,799 of record NC_072792.1, on the reverse strand, counting down.
AATAAAAACATTAAAACCACTTAATCCAGATAAAAATATTCAGGCACCACTGATCAAACCAGGCTACTATAAAATCATTATAAGCCATGGACACACATGGTATAAATCCAAGCAGCCATCTGTCAGGAGCAGCTGGCTGCTATATGGGCCAGTTACGAGGACAGATGCCCTGGGTGGGGAACCCCTGGACAAGCCAGTCTCCCCCCGCTGCTGTACGGCCGGGTGGGGGAACTTTAAAGGGGTGAACCACTTCACCTTGCCAGGCCGGGTCCCAGCCATTGGATGGATGGCTCGCACCCAGGGCGGCAGGTGACTTGCCCAGACAGGTCGGGGTGTGGTCCAGGTAGTGACCCCAGGGCTCGACCTGTACTACTAGTTAGGCCCTTGCTGTAGTTGATGTTTAACTATTGAAATGTTAACAAAGCCTCTCATTTTAGAACCCAAATACTGTGTCTGCCTTTGATTCCGACTGGGGGGGGGGGGCAAAGAGAGGTTCTTAAGAGATTAACAGTACAACCCTAAACAGAGTTACTCCAGTCTAAGCTCATTTTCTTCAATAGGCTTAGACTGGAGTAACTCTGTTTAGGATTGCACTGTAAGAGAGAATCTTAACTATGATTTCCATTGACGGAAGACACTTCTACCAATGGGAAAGGCGGGGCAAGGCTAGCAGATCCCACATTGTTGCTGGGAGTTCACAATTTTAGGGGGCATAGCAAGTTGTCTATCAATGCTGTTCTGTTTGACCAAAGTATGATCCACTCCATATTTTTTTAAAAAGTATGCCAGTTCTCTGCTAAGGTGTAGCAAATTGCAAGAAGCAATTCACAAGCAGCAACACACAAGCAATCAAATCCTCCAGAAGTATTTTTCTTCCCCTATATCAGTGGCAGCGAGCCACAAAATTTACTCCTGGAATCAGATTTCACCAGCATTCAACCTCCCCTCCCCCAGTTTATTTCGGAAAAGAACAATGGGCATTGTGATGTAGGAAATCAGCTTCCTCATCTCCACATTAAAAGGAAAGCTAAATTGCAGTACAAAGGGAACTTTGAAAAGCAATCCATCTTCACCTTTGTTCCTTTATTTGGAAAGAGATTTGCATGAAAATGGGTTCCAAGCAGCTTGGAAGCATTTATGCTTAATCCCTTTGGGCTCTTCCTGAAAAGATATTGTTGAGATTTCCGGTGGTTCTTTGTTAGATTTGTGGTAATCTTGAATGTGTATGAAGAACAAATTAGCTGCCAGTTGTTTTTAGACTGCATGGCATTTGCCCTTCATGAAATTTGCTTGGGCATTTAAAACATTTACAAGGAATGGGCTTTAAATGCTGTTCCTTTGGGGAAAGAGGACAAAATGTCAGGAGAAAAACTGCAGTCTTTTTGCCACATTGGAGTGTCAGCAAACCCGATCTCAAATTTCTCCATTCTACCATTTTGACCTGGATCCCAGTATGTCAATTTCACTTCTCCCTGGTGAGCCAAATCTGTGATTCTTTATTTTTGTGCCATTTTTGGTTTTCTTGCACCAGATTTTTCTGGTAAAACAGACATCGTTCAATGTTTTCTGCATCAATACACCAGCAATATATATTTCACATATTTTAAAATAGAAATCACAGAACAAATAAATAGTGGCCTGTATATTGGGTGCATAGGTTCTCTCTCCCCTTGTGGGAGAGGAAGCAATGATTTCTGCCAATTGCCCCATTCCACTGCAGATGCACACTGCCTCCCATGCTATTCTTGTGTTTCTAGTAATCTCCTGGTGCAAAATTTCAGGAAGGGTTTGGTGGGCTGCAGCAGGACGAGGAAAAGGGAAAGTTCAACCCTGCAAAATCTATGGATGGTTAGGTACATGCCACTATGTGTTGAAACATGTTTACACAATACAAAAACATTCCATTTGGAACATGCTGAGCAACATGCATTGACTTCTGCTTTTTTGCTAGGATCTGAGAGGCCCCGGTTTGAATCCCCACTCTGCTATGGAGGCTCGCTGGAATTCCTTGGGCCATTCATTCTCTCTCAGACAAACCTGCCTCACAGGTTTGCTGTAAGGATAAAATGAGGAAGAGAGAATTTGCATGGTTTGCTGAGCTCTTTGGAGATAGATCAGGACAAAAATACTGGTTTTGTTTAAAAAAGAGCGAAGCAGCAGTATTTAAATATAAGTTTGTGCCAATTTGCACCAATTTACCCCCTTCCAGATTCCCACTAGTCTCTTGCTGAAGACTCTCTCTTTCTCTAGCTGAGTGGGAGGAGCTGGTGCACAAGGATAAATATTTGAGAGATCCCTCCCGAAAGGTGCTGGTACTCTGTACCGGTGAGTACAGTTGTTAGAAGGCATACCCTCCCTCATGCTGAAAGAGCAGCTTATGAATATGAACATACCATAAACTTTCCCCTCATGTGCTTCAAGCACCAGACATGCTGCCTGTCTAAGCAGAATGGTTCCCAACTCCAGCTGGAGATGGAAAAATACTGGAATGTGAGTCATATAGCAAGACTGACTATCATCCCCCCCACCCTGGAGATGTGCAAAGATTTAAGACAAAAGAGGTCTCCCAGAAGCTCCTGCTTTATCTAATCCATACTTTTCCAAAACTCCCCTCATCCTCCTTCCCAATCTGGGCTATTCAGGGAACTGATAAGCTTCCCATCCAAATATCCCATCTGAATATTGCGGGTCATCAATCACTATTTTTACCTATAGCTCCTCCCAGATATGCAAAACCATACCTTTCCCAATTTTATTGTCTCACCTCTGGAGAGAGCCATTAAGCTATTGTCTTGGGGGCAGAAGAAGCAATCCTGCCCCAGGGTATGTTTCACAGTATAATTGAGCTGCCCTCAGCTATAGGTGTGTGCGTGTGTGTTCTGAACTCATGCATGCACTCTTGGATACATCTGAGCCTTTCCCTCTTCTCTCTATGAAGTGCTGGTCGTCTTTGCAGCTGTCTCCATGAAAACTTCCTCTTCAAGACTGGTAACTGTAGCCCTCCTTGAAACTGCTTTCCCCACTGATTTTCTAGTTGGCTCTCTGTGTGTGCTGTATGTATTCTGTGCAAGTGTTCTTTTACTGCTCCTTTAATAAAAACCACTCCTGTTGAACATCCACCTGTTCATTAGAGTGCGCTCTATGGGAACAATCCTGGTATAAATTGGTGGAGATCCTGCTATTGATCCCCTCTCACTGCCATCTCCTTGTATGCTAATTCCTCTAACTCGGAAGGAGACCCCCCTGATTTGAGCACCAGAGAAAATAGGTAACACAGTTGTCAAAAAGCCCAATTGATATTAAACAATATGTGCTAGGAAACTGTACTACATGTTTCTCTGAGAGAGTTGTGTATGCTATCATATGCCCTTGTGCTAAATTGTATATAGGAAAAACTACAAGATGTCTAAAAATGTGTATTGCTGAGCATGAAAGTAGTAACTTCCTTAAGGAAAACGGGTGCTCCCTTGGTTCTACACTTCCTTGAACATAGCCATAGACATGATATTACCTTTTAGGCTATTCAAAAAGTGATGAGTCACCAAGACAGTTTGGTACTGAGGAAGGAGGCAGAATGTATCCTCAAACTCCAAACTATAGCTCTTCCAGGGTTAAAGGAAAAGCTAGTTTTTTAAATATCTGGTCTGAGTATAAATCTCCTAGCATGCTGGTCCTCAGCTTCACTATCTTATCACTGTGCAAACATATGGAGAGAAGGATACTTTACAGGGGTGATATTCCTCCCAGATATTTATTTAGCAGATTTTTCATCTGGAAATCTTTTGCATTTTAATTTTTTTAATTTTAATAAAAAGATTAAAATCCCAACAAAAGGAAAAGAAAAAGAATATATATATATATATATATATATATATATATATATATATATATATATATATATATATATATATATATATATATTGTTCAAATCCCCCAAATTGTTTAAATTCCCCAAATTGTCCTCTTAAAAGTCAAATCAATAAATCATCAGCTCATTTTTTTTCTGTTTCACAAAGAAAGTAAAAAAGGGTTTCCAATTCATTACAAATTTAAACAATATTCTATCTCTAACCAATGCTGTAAGTTTAGCCATCTTGGCTAACTTCATCATTTTCACAATCCAGTCATCTGTTGAAGGCAGTACTGTACTTTCCCATTTTTGTGCATATAAATGTCTTGCTGCCATAGTCATGGCAACCCTTTGCATGTTAAATACTGTACATTCTGTGACTTTAAATATATTTGTAAACTGCTTTATGCCAGGTGTTGTAGCTCTGCCTTTTGAAGAAAGCCTCTATTGTGGTTCCTATTCAAAAAGCTCTTTTCTGCTCAGTCTTAAATTTTCTTTTATAAAACTAGCTCTACTTATTTTTAAAAAATCTTTGCTGTTCTCATATTCTTTTAATCCTGTATTTAATTAGATCCTTTAAAGAAGCAGTGTGCAAAACAGGCAGGGATATACAAATACAAATAAAATGTATTTTCCCACTGTACTTTCATTTTTTCCTTGTTTTCTTGGTTTTATCAAGCCATCATGGCTAATGGCGATGGATAGAGCTTTTTTTCCTCAACCAACCAAATGATTTTGCAGAAAGCTGCAAGTTGTCTAATAGTTCTCAAATGTGGTGCAGCTGTGAATGATGAGAGAAAGCACAATCTTTATCTCTTACATGTCTCACAGTCTTGAAAAGTAATACCAAAATAGGTTCCTTCAGTGCTCTTGTAGCTTATCCCCCTTCCGGTTTTGAAATGTGTGAGTCATATTTTTTCCCCAAGCTGACAGGAGTGATGTAGCAGCATGATGCTGACAGCTTGCAAAGGGTGTAGGCAAACAGAAAGGCTGGCAGATTGTCATAGATCAAATATGAATACAAGTGGGTGATAGAGAAGGAAAGAAAGAGAACTTTCTACTCACAAAAGAGAAGAAAACCCACAAAGTAAAATCCATTCCCCAACCGTTTGTTGACTTTGAATTGAACCTTCGTGTTGATATGCTAAGGTAGCTGGCAGCAAAGAAATGTTCGATTTATTTATGAAGATCTCAATATTGGCAATATCATAACTACACATGGGCACAAACGGGAAAAAAACTCCGAACAGGCTGTTCGTTCCCGACGACGAACACGAACAGATGAACAGAATCGAACATGTACCATTAACGAACGTGTTCAGTGTTCATTGGCACCACAGTGGCCCCCTTAGCACTTAGAGAGCCCATATTCACAGAGAATGTGCAGAGGGCTCTTCACCAGCCATCACCCAAGTTTGGTCAAGATTGCAGTATGGTTCTCGGAGTTATACATTCCCAAATTTGACACCCTCAGGAAACTCCCATTCAATACAAACAGAGCAACACTCTCCAGTCCAGTTCACTTTGGCCCCGTGCAGTGGACCTGAAGGCTGACCACCTTCCCTCTTGGGGGTGGGGGGACTGGCTGCTGGCTGGTGGCACCCCCCATGTGCCCACCCGTCAGGCCTCCAGGTTGGAGGTGGACACTTATCTGCTTATGCAGCAAGGTGGTTGATGACTGCAGCCACCAGGCCTCGCAGGCTTGGGAAGGTGGTGGCGTGCTGCCTCCCCTCAGGGGGCGGGAGGTCTGGCCACTTGCTGGCGGCACCCTCATGTGCCCGCCCGTCATACCTCCAGGTCGGAGATGGACACTTATCCTCTAAAGCTGCAAGGTGGTTGATGACTGTGGCTGACAGGCCTGGTGAGCACGGGGAGGCAGTGGCATGCCTTCACCCCTCAGGAGGCAGGGGGTCTGGCCGCTCACCAGTGGCCCCCCCATGTGCCCATCCGCCAGCCCTCCGGGTCGGAGGTGGACACTTATCCACTTACGCAGCAAGGTGGTTGATGACTGGGAGGCGGTGGTGTGCTGCCTCCCCTCAGGGGCAGGGGGTCTGGCCGCTTGCCAGTGGCACCTCCCATGTGCCCTCCTGCCAGGCCTCCAAGTCGGAGGCAGACCAATTATCCGCTTGCACAGCAAGGTGGTTGATGACTGCAGCTGCTGGGCCTGGTGGGCTCAGGGAGGTGGTGGCAGGCTGCCTCCCCTCAGGGGGTGGGGAGTCTGGCCGCTCACCAGCAGCACACTCCATGTGCCCACCCGCCAGGCCTCCAGGTTGGAGTATCTGCTTACGCAGCAAGGTGGTTGATGACTGCAGCTGCCGGGCCTGGCAGGCTATCAACAGCTCTGTCCCACTCCAGTGCTTGCTGAAAGTGAAAGTCAGAACTGGGAGCGCAGTGACTTTTTATAAGCAGAGGTCTCATGGAGAAACGCAGGAGGTCTGTGGTTGGCAGTCAGAACTGCCTAACAGGGTTTGCAGGGATGAGATTGGAGTTCCCATGGCCACAGAACAACCCTTTTCTCTCTCCCTCTCCCCTGGTGTCTTCTCCCACGTCACCAATTGTAACCAATTTTGCAGCTCCACACTTGGAAGGAAGACCTGCCCATCAAGCTAAGTTGGGCTTTGATTGGGGTGTCCGGGGCGACAGAGGGAGTGCAGAAAGAGTTCAGGCACTCCCTCCCTCTGTTGCCGAGGCAATTGATTGAAGGCGCCTGAGTGTCTGGCTTCCTGAATAGCGGCCGAGCGCAACGAACGAGGATTGCGCCAACCACATTTGGCTGGAATGGCACCTCCTGAACAGCCTGTTTGTGAGCAGCCGAGCAGCCTGTTCATTGTTTTTTTCTGTTCATAATGCTGCTCATGCCCATGTCTAGTCATAACAGGAGCTGTGGAAGTTTCCTCTTTGGGATGCTAGGTGAGTACAGACATAGTGGTTACTCCCATGCCAACCTTGGACCAGGGAGGCTTTGGTTCAGAGCTTGGCTCACTGTTCTAATATATCTTACTGTGTTGTTGGGAAGACAAAATGGAGGAGGTAAGAACTATGTATGCTGTCCCAAGCTCCTTGGAGGAAGAGATAAAAATATAATGGATAAGAAGTGGGATTTTTGAGATGGTGTTCCTTTGTCTCTACTCATTTCAGGCAAGACACCTAATCCTCAAAGGAAACCTTCTAGCTTTTAAGGGCTGTCTTGTCTTTACTTCTTAACTGTGATGGCATCCTCTTAGATATGGTGGTACTTTTCCTAATGTGTAGTCTACATTCTATCTGGTATACATGGTCAAACTCTGACCCGGCCTGATCCTCATCTTGAGTACCTGAATCCTTAATTCGTCTTCCCTTAGGGATGAGTCATCCCAAACTGGATGCTTTCTTGCTCTTTGACTTTCTTCTAGACTGCTTAAAAGCTGCTCTGTGATTTTTAATATATATATATATATATATATATATATATATATATATATATATATATATATATATATATATATATATATAAAGTGTGGTTCTATTTGTGTTCTAGTTGAGGCTGTCTGTTTTATATAAGGGCTATTTTCCCCAAAAGGTTTCCCAGTACCTACCGGATATAAACACTTTCTTTCCAGCATCTACATTGACCTCCCCCCGCCCCCAATCTCCATCTGTCTAACAGGCCCTTTGTATGAAACAAACAGCATTTTTGAAAATGTTAGTGGCCAACCTTCCATTAAGCAACTTACAAATGTGCTCCTTACGGACTACACATAGTCGTCATTTTCTCTCCAGTTCCTACTCTGTATTGTGGCCTTGCATTCCTGAAATTTCCAAGCTGCTTCTTTTCCTGCTAGAGACGAATGAATGCTCTTTGTCTCAGGTCTATTTATATTTATTACTATTATAATTATCATTGTTTCAGTTCTTTGTTTTCTGCTGATGATTGTACAGATTGGTTTGTACTGTGCATGCATGCGAATTATACATTACTCTTATGTGCAATACTTATGGGGGGAGGGGGTAGACCACCAAGGAAGACTGGAGTTACACTGCAGAGGAAGGTAATGGCAAACCAGTTCTTCTTCTCACTTGCCTTGAAAACATTGCATTTAGCAGCTGCGGTGGCAGCAGCCTCAGCAGCTCTTTCGGCTGCTACTAGACACCTATCAGCTTTGAGCCCTTGCTGACTCTTTCCCTCCTATTCCTCTGGACCTGCTGCTGCTGGTTCGACTACATTTCCCAGGTAAACTTGCAGGAATCCAACTAACATCTCTAACGTCCTCAGGGATTAATGTAACCTCAAGTTCATAGCATCATCCTTGTCACCATCTCTCCCTAGGAGCTCTCTTGTGATATCATCTATCGCTCTGCTTTAGGAAATTCCATCCTATAACTTTATACATTTTGATTATTGATCATTGACATTGCATCTCCTTTTCAGTACTAGGATAATCTGTCTTGTCATCTGTTTCTAGGGTGCCTCTCAGCACCGCAAAGACTTTTGATTTCTTCACCTTAGTATCCATATCCATTTTCTACAAATAAAACAGTAAAACCATTAATCATATCTGCCTATGGAGCTTTATGGAAAACAGTGTCTCTGTACCATTATACTGGGGGGGGGGATCATCTTACTTCATTTGCATGCCTTTGGCCCAAAAGACAGAACATAGCAAAAGTTAACAACAACAACAAATAACAACAACAAGTGATGATATTCAAATGAAATTTGGCTTAGATAAATGTGCAGTGCTCTCCATGCAACATGGAAAATAAAAAAGATGGATGGAATAATGAAAATTATATCTTGGAATATTAGAATAACATCCTGCATGTGAAAGTAAAAGAAATGACTCAGAAAGAATATATCAAGAGAGTACAACAAATTGTGAAATCAAAAATAAATGGTGCTAATATAATCAAGGCGATTCCAATAATCAGATATCCAGCTAGAATAATAGATTGGACTCAAAGCAATTTAGAAAAATTGGATTGAAAAACATGAAAACTAATGAACATGCATTACTCTTTACACCCAAAAAGTGATGTTGATAGGTTATATTTACCACGAAAAATTGGTGGAAGAGGACTGTTACAAGTACATCAAGTAGTGGAAGAAGAAAAGAGAGGCCTGAATGATTATATCAGTAGAAGTACAGAAAAATTACTTCAGGCTGTGAAAACAGAGGAAATATTAAAAACAACCAAAACAAAGGCTGAATACAAGAAGAAACAGTTTAAGACTAGCTTAAATGGCTGAAAGAACAAGCCCTTACATGGGCAACATATAAAAAACATTGAAGAAAAAAGTGATCTGCTAGTATCAAAAGATTTATGTGAACATCAGATGCAAAAGGTGCTAGAAAATGATCATGTCAAGATCTTATGGGATTTTAAAATACAAACTGATCGACACCTTGAACATAAACTGAAGGAATGGAAGAACGAGCTATACGAATATGTGACAATGGCAAAATTAAAATCTTATATATATATATAATAGGCCAATTTCAGAGTTTCAAGAAAAATGGAAAGGATCTTTTATTATATAGCTGAAATCAAGAATAAGTAAGAACAATTGTTATTAGATATGAAAATAGATAGAAAGATATTTGAATTGAAGTGAAAAAACTATGAACTTATGTAAGGAAATTTCATACAGATATATGATATAAGTTACGTATTTTTTTAATATATGATTGTTTGATTGTAAAAACAACAGTGTGCTTATATACCACTCTTGTAGACAGATTAGTGCCTGCTCAGAGGTGTGAACATAGTCAGCTGTGGAGCTGTGGAGCTGGGGCTGAGAGAAGTGGCTTACCCAAGGCCACCTGTTGAGCTCCTAGCAGTATAGGGATTCAAACCAGCAGAGTGCTAACTCACAATCCAACCCCGCCCTCTGCTGCCACTGACCTGGCTGGTAGAGGGGGAAGCATGGGGAATGGGCCCAGGAGCTCCAGAGCACTCTCCTGTGTTCTCCAGAGCTCTTCCTTGTCATGCCGGGAATGACATCATTCCTAGCATGACAAGGAAGAGCACTGGGGCACGAGCACACAAAGTACGCGCGCAAGGTAAGTTCCCCTTGCACACACCCCATGAACCCCCTGTCCCCTGGGTTGGGCTCCAGGGGACCTAGCAACCCTAAACCAACCACTTAAGCACTAAGAACTTCCTGACAGTTTGTGGTCCCTCAGTAGAATAGGCTTCCTCGGGAGGTGGTGGGCTTTCCTTCTTTGGAGATTGTAAAGCAGAGGTTAGATGGCCATCTGACAGCAATGCTGATTCTGTGAACCTAGGCAGATCATGAGAGGGAGGGTAGGAAGGATTACATGTGTGCTTAGTTCTTGTGACCCCTTCTTACGTGCTCAGGGTAATGCCAATCACCACCTTGGGGTTAGGAAGCAATTTTTCCCAGGCCAGCATGCCTAGGGATCCTGAAGGTGTTTTGCCATCTTCTGGGCACAGAGCAGGGGTCACTGGGGGTGTAGGGAGTTGTGAATTTCCTGCACTGTGCAGGAGGATGGCCTAAATGACCATGTAGGTATCTTCCCACCCTATGCTTTTATGATTCTATGCTACAGCAGTTTACAGTTGTAAGCTTATTCCTTAGACATCTAGATGAATTAAGCATTATCTAAAGATCAAACAGGAACTCTCAAGAACTTGCAGGGGCATCTTATTTTCCCTTCCCCACTATTTCCTTTGTCCCCCCCCCCCAATGTCCCCCTGGCAGTCCCTCTCTGGGAAACATGACCAGAGCTGTGAGGCTCCAGTTGCCAGGCCTGGCCCAATTGCATTGTGGGGAACCTGCAAGGACTTGCAAGGGATTGAGAATTAGATCTATTGATGAAGAAAGGTGAATCAAAAAGTTTATCAGCAAATCTGATGAGCATTTACGAATGAGTGCATCTGCATTAAAATATACCAGAAAGTCAGCTGGCTGCATCTTCATTAATTAAAATGTATGTGTTTAACCTTGTGTGCTAGTGAGAAGGTTACCTATCACTGTACATATATAGATTGCTTTAGTAATTATCTTCAGTGGAGGGCAATTGCTTCGCATATAAGGCTTATAGAAAACCCAGTTAGAGAAGTCCAGCTTCCTTTTATTTTTTGCAGAATGGTTGTCTGAAATCTTACGAGAGTTGCTACTTACCTCAATAAGGTGAGGAGGACAACTCTGAAATCGACGTTCTTTTAAATCTATAATGTCTGTATTGTTTGGATTCGAAGAGCATTGGGAAACAACATTCAAGGCTGTATCTTTTAGATGAACCGACCTCATAACGGGGGACAGGCTGACACTTCATGGCTGTCCTCGACTTGGCTAGGTGTGTGCAATTTGGAAAAATAGCCTCTCTGGATCATTATCATGATTTTCTGGATTGGTCACACAAATCTGGGAATCTTATACATCAGAAAAAACTCCCTCCTCCCCTTAAAAATCTGCAATTTTTCATGTTCAAGCGCAACCTTCAGCAGCAGTCAGAGTCTTTTTAAAAAAATGATCTGAATTTCCCAGGTAGTGGTTATTACAACTGGTGTCAGCAGGCTTCTCCTTCCACTCCATTGTCATGAGTTCCTCTGCTTAGGATGCCACCACCAAATATACAAGCTCAGCCTCTCACCAGTTCTCTGGGAATAAAGGAACCCTATAAATTCTGGAGTTCCAGAAAACCCCAAAGCTGAATCCTGATGCAATACCAGGGTTGTATCCTTGAAGTGACATGCCAGCATGTAGGCTGGAGCTGCTCGTTGAGTGGCTGGGCTGCAAATCAGCTCTCTCCTGGGTTGAATCCCGCCAGCAGGTGGGCTTGGGTAAGCCACTCCTTTCAGCCCCACCCAACTCCCCAGCTGTATTGTGGGGATAGCAACAATATTCACTTTTTCCACCACTCTAAGAGGGGAATTAAAATGTCTAGAAGGGCAATATATAAGCACACTGTTGTTGTTGTTATGATTTACTCGGAGCAGCAGTGGGCAACAGAGAAGATTACCTGGAGATTGCCCACCATAAAAGAGCAAATGGGAGGCCTACCCATTTCACTTCAATCTTATTGTGGGCAGCGTTGAAAGTCTCCTGTATTTTTGGTTAACAGTGATATACAATCTGATATGAGTTCTACAAAAGAATTTTCTTTTTTGGAATATTTGATAAGTGTTCCGATAGGAAAATCACACAGTGGGTATTGCATTTATTATGATACTGACCATGACCACATGCACTGCACCCAAGCTGTATCTTAGGTTTCATTCCTGTGAGATCAGCGTGAAAGAGCTCTTTTTAGTTCTTTTTTTTTTAAAAATTGCAGGCAAAGGAAGGCTTATTTTTGGTTCTTAATAAAAACCTTCCCAGTAGCATATCACAGCGTGTCATACTCTGGCGTTGCTTACTTTGATGCAATGATCAGTACTTGTAATCATCAAAGGGCAACGATTATTAAAGCAACAATATTCAGTGTAGCTACCTGATGCCAAGCTGGGCATCAAAAAGGAGCCTGTGAAATCAGAACATCTATCAAACTGTGACAACAAAGCACCCGGAAAGCATGTCGGTAACATCCTGTACTGAAAACGTGGTTATAGACCATTGATACTCACTCAGTGGCTCAGTAGCCTCATGAGTAGACAGGGGCACGATCCAAAAATATACCGATCAAGCTGTTCATGGATCTGCTCTGGTGATGACCCCAGATCACCAATTCACTCTGATCAAGTCCCGTTTCCAGTCTGGGATCTGGGATTGGAGGGGCGCCGCCCCCCCTACACACTTAGAGCAGATGGGGGGAAAAGATTTTAACCTGGCGACAAGCCGCCTCCCCTCAGGGAGGGGATGTTTTCACGCACACGCACACGCACACGCACACGCACACGCACACGCACACGCACACGCACACGCACACGCACACGCACACGCACACGCACACGCACACACGCACACACGCACACACACACACACACTCTTAGAGCAGGGGGGGACGTTTTTAAACCAGCGATAGGGGTGTGCAATTCGGGTATATGATACCCGAAAAAAACCCGAAACAATATGTTTTGGGTTGTTTTGGGTTTTCCCGAAACGTTTCAGAAAACACAAAACGTTTCGGGTAATCCGAAACAGCGATTTCCGAAACGTTTCGGGTTGTTTCGGGTTTCTTTTCAATGGGAAAAAACCTCCCCGAGGCTTCCCGGATGCCTGGGGGAGGCATTTTCCCACCGAATCAAGCCAAACTTGGTGGGGACCTTCCTCTAACTCCCCTCTAACAACCCCCTAAGTTTTAGAAAGATTGGACTTTGGGGAGCCAAGTTATGACCCCCCAAAACAGGTCCCCCTATCCTTGCCTAAAAGGGAAAGGTTTTTGCTTGCTGCTGCTGATCTCTTACATTGTGGATGCTGCTGCTGATCTCCATGTTTCCTATGGGGGGGAAATGAAGAGGCAGGGTCGTCTTTCTAGGGGGGGCATTTTGCATGCAAAATGCTCCCAACCCTCAGGGGCCCTTCTCCTACCTTTTCTCCCACCCCCCACGAAAGCTCAGCCTGCTCCTACTTGGGAGGGGCGTTTCATGGCCTCCCAAAGTAGGTGCTCCCCCCCCCTTTTTGCACTATTTCCAGCTGGGAAATAACAGAGGCTTGTCTTGCTAGGGGTGGCATTTTGCATGCAAAATGCCCCCAAACCTCAGGGGCCCTTCTCCTACCTTTCCTCCCACCCCCTACCAAGGCTCAGCCTGCTCCCACTTGGGGGGCCTCCCAAAGTAGGTGCTCTTCCTCCCCTTTCTCCACTATTTCCAGCTGGGAAATAACAGAGGCTTGTCTTGCCAGAGGTGGCATTTTGCATGCAAAATGCCTCCAACCCTCAGGGCCCCTTCTCCTACCTTTCCTCCCACCCCCCACCAAGGCTCAGCCCCAAGGCTCAGCCTGCTCCCACTTGGGGGGGCATTTCATGGCCTCCCAAAGTAGGTGCTCTCAGCCCCCAAAGTCCACCTCCTACAGCCCCACACATACCCAATTCTCCCCCAGCTGCCACACACAGATCCAAATCCCCACAGTAGCTCCTCACAGGCCCAAATCCAGCCCCAGCAGCCCCACACAATCACAGGAACAGGCTGGCCAGCCTTCTCCCTTTGTTTCCTATGCTGTGAACTATAACACTCTGTTTTCCAGAGCAAATGTGCACAGCCCAGGGATGCCACAATGGTGGACACACTTTTTTTTTTTAATCCGGCGACAAGCCGCCTCCCGTTAGGGAGGGGACATTTTCTCTCTCTCTCACACACACACACACAAACACGCACTTAGAGCAGAGGGGGGGAAAGTTTTTAACCCATCCCTGCCTCTCCAAATAGAGAGAGAGAGACACCCCGTCAACAAGTTTCAGCCAGCTTTTTAAAAAAAGCAGGGATAGAATCCTCCATCCCACCCGATTTTAAAAGCAAGCAGCCAGTCTTCCAAAAGCATATTTTAAACAGGAAGAAAGTAAAACCAGGATCCACACGGATCCTCGCGGATCCTATGGTTTTTTAAATAGGAAAAACACAAATGAAACATCAAATCACATACCAACTTCTTGCAAAAAGCAGGCACTGGGCTGAGAAGCCAGGAGGAGAGAGATATCTCTTTTCAGTTAACTCTTTCAACGCACTGAACAAACTCAGTCAGGAGAGGAGTGCAAAACAGCTTGATAGCTGCTCTCAAAGCAAGGGTTTTTTGAAAGAGTTAACACTGAGAAGAGATCTCTTCCCAACTCTTTCAACGCACTGAATGAACTCAGGAGGAGCGCAAAAGAGCTTCTGCTGATAGCCACACTCAAAGTTTTCTCTCTCTCTTAACCCATTCCTCTCCCAATCACTTTGCTCATATTTTTCTCAGGAAGCCACCTTTTCACTCACAACTGTTTGCTTTTCCTCGCTAGGGGAAATATTATCAAGTTTCAAACAGAGCTCAGGCATTCCCCTGCCTCCGTTGCCAGGGGAATAGATTGTTGGCGCCTGAATGTCTAGCCTCCCGGTCCTATCACGATCGCCCCGGTCCAGCCCCCTCCCGACTGCGGGATCATTTGCCGTGGAAGACAACGATCCACCAGGTCACGATTGGGAGATTGCCATTATCGTGGGGTTTTTTTTATTGTAATGGAGATCGTGCCCATCTCTACTCATGAGGCTCTTTAATGTACCAACCATGGTTGTTCTGAGCAATAGAGATGGGCACAAAATGGGGGAAAAAATGAACCATGAGTTTCGTGGTTCGTCACGTTCCACAAAACACGAACCATGAATTTTCACAGATTGATTCATTAGGTTAGTGATTTGTCAGATCCTGGGACCCTACAACGCCCCCCTGCATACCCAGAGATGCCAAACTCACAGGGAGACTTCAGCAGGCTGAGCAGAGCGGATCCACTTTGGGGAGCTTGAGGGTGGGAGGGACTTCTGGGAAGGCATGTCAGAGCATCAGGAGGATGGGAGGTAGAGAGTCAGGGAAGAGTTCCTGAAGCTGGCAAGCAGCGAGCAGCAGCAGAAGGAGCTGCTGAGGCTGCCGCCACCACCACTACTCCACCATTCCTTTCTTAAAAACGGAGAAGGGAAACCGAGAGGGGAAGGAGTCTCTGACTACAGTTCCCAGGTAAACTTGCGCAGACCCGCATTGCTCAACTTTCAGGTTGGCAAGGAGAGCTGCCTATCAAGGTTATATAGGCTAAGATTGGTGTTTCCATGGCAATAAAAGGTCTGCAGACATTCCTGGCCTATGTTGCCTAGGGAATGAATGGATCACCACCAGCCTGTCTGGCATTACAAAGCATTCATGAATTGAACAAATCAGCCTAAAAAGTCGTGGATTTCATGAAATACATGGCCCCATGAAATGCGTTTTCATGGAACACGAATCGGCCTGATTCATCACAAAATTTGATTCATATTTAGATTCATGCTCATGTCTACTGAGCACTGTTCCTCAATGTAACATCAAGCCACATTTCAGAAAAGTATTAATAATAACAACAACATTCAATTTATATACCAGTCTTCAGGGCAACTTAATGCCGCACTCAGAGCAGTTTACAAAGTGCATTATTATTATCCTCACAACAATCACCCTGTGAAGTGGGTGGGGGTTGAGAGTTCTGAAAGAGCTGTGACTGACCCAAGGTCACCCAGCTGGCTTCAAGTGGAGGAGTGGGGAATCAAACCCAGCTCTCCAGATTAGAGTCCTGCTGCTCTTAATTACCACACAAATCTCATTTGTGGTTGTCAGGTGGATCCTACCTTGAAAAGCAGCTACTGGAGGAATGGGTATGTTACAACCCTCCCTAAGGTGCAGGCCTCATGCCAGGGATGGAAGTATTTTATTTTTATTTCTTTTCAATTTCTATTTTGCCCTTCCTGCACCGGCAGGCTCAGGGTGGATTACATTCATATACTTTAAAATTTTACATTTCACAATTTAAAATCACAATGAATACAGTATAAATATTTAAAACATAAGCAGCATAACAATACTTTAACTCAGGCCAACACCCAAACTGTCATTGAAAATATGATAAGAAGAATATTGTTTGGGGTGGATGCTCTTATAGGGAGGGCCCCATCCTATTCAATTTGGCCAGTGGGGGCCCTGCCCAGCATCAACCATATGCCTGGCAGAACAGCTCTGTCTTACAGACCCAGCGGAAGGATAAGAGATCCTGCCAGGCCCTGGTCTCATTAGAGCGTTCACCAGGTTGGAGCCAGGACCGAGAAGGCCCTGGCCCTAATCGATACTAGGCAGGCCTCCCTGGGGCCAGGGACAATTAATAGCTGTAAAGATGGAAGTAAATGTGAATTATGGTAATTTGATTGATGGGAATTGCAAAAGTTGATCTCCATCAGCTGTGGACAGAGAGCTAAACTATGTGATGAATTACACGAGGATGCGCACGTGAAGGGACTCACAATGTTAGCAAGGAAGCTTAGTTTTAAAAGACAGATTGGAAGGCTCTGACAATTTCCCTCTCTACAGAGCCAGCAAAGATCACTCCTCAGAGGGTTTGTTAATTTCCTCTTCGCCTCCCAGAAGGCACTATCAGTTTCCCCTCCCCTTCTAGTAGGCAAAAAGGAAATAAACTCTCTGAGGAGCAATCTTGGCTGGCTCTGTGGAGAGGGGAAATTGACAAAGCTTTCCGATCTGTCTTTTAAAACTCAGCTTCCCAGCTAACATTGCAACTCTCTTCACGTGAGCATCCTTGTGTAATTTGTCTCTTGTAGTTTACCTCTGAGAAGACTTCTTTACACAGGGAATAGTGCTGTACAGAAATGAAATGATTCTGAAAGATGCTTTTGTAAAGGGATAGGAACTGTGGACCATCCTACTGTGTTCTGCCCGGTGTTGTATTATGTAATTTCTGCATCGTTTAATGTTTTTGGTTTAAATGTTTTACTCTTCGTTCCAAATCTTTGTTTTCAGATTTCTGCAATCCAAGCTCTATATCTATGTTTTATTGGACATCCCATGCTTGTGACTGTAGTTAACCTACGCTATGTAATCCACCTTGCGTCTCAGTGAGAAAGAGAAACAGACAAAATACCCCTGATTTAGACCGAGTGTGCCCCTTTGAAATGGGGTATATCTCACCTTGCCTCTTCTCATCCATGATGCAAGTGAAGTCTATGCAAACACGTGGGTACAGCTTCCTATTTGCAGGGAGGAGCCATCATTCAGTGGCAGAAGTCATGTTTTGCAGGGTTTGCTTTTTGTTTCTCCTCCAAACCACTTGGGCATTTATTGGGCTTTAATTCTGCTTTTTTATTTTCTGCGGCTTAAATCAATTCTGCTGTTGTTCATTTCCTGCTGCTTAAAGGCTGTTTTTAAATTTCTTGCTGTGGGAACTCCCATCCACCCCCTCCCGTGGCGTTATAGTGATTGACACTGGGGGGCGGGGGATCCCTTGCTCCCACCCTTCACCCCTCACCCACATTTACCTGGCCCATGGGGGAGGCATGGGTCTCCCAGGGGTGCGCTCCAGGAGGTGCAGCACATTCTGCGGTCCTGATGTGGCCTGATCTGGGCCAATTTGGGCCCAAATCAGCTCAGATCAGTCCGCTTCACAGTGCCCCAATTCAGGCCATTGTAGTACTTAAGACCCTTGCAATCTCTAAAGAGCTTTTTTTCTGTGTTTGCTGAGATTTGCTTGAGTAATTTCAAAGTTCAGCATTTATAGCTTTTTAAAATATCCTTAGTTGTTGAGGTTGGATTCATGAATAAGGGACTAGTAGGAAGTATGAATGAGGGACTGGGGACCAACTTCATTCTCTTCTTAGATATGTTCATCAAGTGTGGTGATGGCGAATGCCCTCAAGTCATAGCTGACTTATGGCAACCCCCAGGCAGGGTTTTCATAGCAAGAGGCTGACAGAGGTGGTTTGCTATTGCCTACCTCTGTCATCAAGTGTAGGGAGATGCAATGTTAGCTGGGAAGCGTAATTTTAAAAGACAGAACAGGCGAAGATCGCTCCTCAGAGGTTTTGTTAATTTCATCTTCACCTCCCCAAAGGCTCTGTCAATTTCACTTCTCCAGTCTAAAACTGTGTGGGATCACAGCCAGAGGGCAGCAAGGAATGGAAATGGGCTGGAGCTGCCTTCCAGAACTGGGCTTGTACCTGGAGAGGTTATAATGGGCAGAGGTTTCCTTTCTGGCTTTTCACAGCCCCTTCACACAGCTCCAGTGTATAGCAAAGCCTTTGCCCTGCTGCCAACTCTTTCTTTTAAAACTACCCTTCCTGGATAAAATTGCATCTCCCAACACATATTCTTTACATGTCAGATGTTTCATGTAGAGGTACTCATTGTTATGGGTTTGTAGCCCAGCCAGAAAGCTGAAAGCTTGCCAACGAGCAGTTTAGCAAGGAAGGGTGGGCATGAGGGGGGACTGAATGCAGCTCCCTGCTTTCTCTTCAGTACAGTACAATTTGTGCAGTCCTAATTATGGGATTGGGTTGGAGAATCATGCATGCAGCACCCATTTTTGCCCACAACTCCTCATAAAGTTAAGGGGTATATGTGATGAAGCCTTCTTCATTATATCAGTCTAGATTACACCACTGGCCTGTAATCCTGCACTCAGATGGCTTAAATCTCATTTATTTAGACAGCATTTAGGCAGCCTCTCACTGTGTAAGATTACAGCTCTGGCATTTCTTGTCAGCCCCCATTAATCTGAAACACGAACCAACTGCAATTAAATACTTCTAAATCCCATTGATTGCAGTGGGAGAAAGTTGAATACGTATGAAACTCTCCCAGTCTACAGTCAATGGGGCTTAAATGGGGTTAAGTTTGGCTAGATTGGGTCTTATTTTTTTTAATGCTAGTGACCTTGCTGCAGATATATCTGACTTGGTTTTTCGGGCTGTGCTATTGTCATGAAAACTTGGGGGGACAACTTGGAAAGGGTTCTCAGAAACCACAATTCATTGGATAGTACCAATCTGTGGTATTTCTTTGGTGTTTCTTTTATGGCATTCTCAGTGCTCTGTCTTGATGAAATTGTATTTGGCCTTTTTCCTGACCAAAACAATGAAATTTGATATTAAAATTGACATTAACATTTATATCTGTTTCTGCATATAAAGGTCATTAAAATGACACATAACATACAAATGCCATAAAATACTATAGTACAGATTTCACTAAAATAATGTAAACTATCATAAAAGAAGTGAACACAATGATAAAAATAGCAAGAAAATAGGTAGGAAGAAAACAAAATGAAATATGTACAAAACAAAATAGAAAACAGTGAATATCCGTACATCCCCTCTACCTGGGCACTTAGATAATCACCAGAGATTGGGCTCCATCAACAACAGAAGCTTGACCGGAGACCATACATGATACAGCCTTAATGGTGGTGGCACCACGATATTGAAACTCATCTTCCAGGACACGTCCCTCCCTTCAGAGTTTAAGAAAGTATAGTTGTTATCCTCTTTCAATGGATTTGTTTGCTTATAGTCCACCTTTTGTCATTGAGACTCAAGGCAGATTACACAACATAAGTCAAATAGTGGTTATCGTGGAGGAGTTGTCTGATTTTTTAAAACTGTTGGAACTGGATGCAGGCAAAATAGAAATGTGTCCGGTCTGCTTCCTGCCATTCTTCTGATGGTCCTATTGAAGAAATCTGGAAACTGGAGAGATGGGTACAGTCAGCTGGAGCTGGATCCAGGCATGATGGACGATTCCTTGCAGATGTCTTCTTTCTAATGGCCTATCATGGTCAGTATCTCCATGGTCTCAAATTAAGATCTTTTATATCACCTGATACCTTTAACTGGACATCCTGGGGATCGAACCTGGCACCTTCTGCCAGCCAAGCAGATGTTCTACCACTGAGCCACAGTCCTTTCTCTCGTGGAACCAAAGTTCCTCAAATGCATGCCGCTGGAACTCCAGTGTAAACACAGAAGCCAGGCAAGTGATCTCAATCAAGACTGGCATGCAAAGACTACAGAATAGCTCTGTCCTGCAAGTCGTGACACTGCAATGTTATTCTTCCTGGAAGAGTAAGTGAAAGAGCACTTTGCAATTTACTTGCTGTAGTCCAAGCAGCTCTTCATTCTGGATCCAATTTAGAAGAATACAGAAGGTAAGGGGAGGGAAAGAGAGAGGTGAATGAGGAGGGCAACATTTCTAGTCTTTTTCAATTGACCCCATGACCCAAAGATATCAATTCTATTTAAATCTATTCATTTCTGTCAGTTTTAATTAGAAAGGCCAGGGGAGCGGGTACGAAAAGCAGTGTCTTTTTTTCCTGGTGCACATATGTGCCTTGAAAGGTGGCCTGAAGACCTGTTGTAATTAAGTGAGCAACATGCCCTCTTGAACGCTGCATTAAATGGAACTGTAGCAATGCTTTGTCCTCCGGTCTCCGAAACATGTGCTCTGCCAGATGAGCGCATGAAGCAGATGTGACAGCTCCTGCTGGCAGACATCCTTTTTCACAGCCCACCAATGCCAGTCCGAGGCCAACAACAAAAAGAAGGAGGTGTCACGGTGAGAGATTTTTTTTAGGCACAACAATCTGGATTTTCCTACCTTGGGGAGCTGCTTCTCTCCAAAGGGATTTGGTGGACAGAAGAGGGGGGATTGTATCATGTGAATATTTTCCTGTTTTCTAAAGTGGCGATTCAAAGGAGCAATTACTTTCCACATAGAAAATATGTATCCATATGTCAAAAAGAAGACTCTTGAGGATATTATGGCTGGCTTTGCCTGCATGTTTGTGGGCTATTTTCTTACTGATTAGGACTCCCCAATGCAAAAAGAGAAAAAAAGTTCATTTGTGGATGGGTGAGGGGAGGATCTACATAAACATTTTCCCATTTTGATATTGATCCTGCACTCTCTTTTAGGTTTTATAACAAAATGGCTTTATATTGATTTTATGATGCAAATTGAGTTCTTTTAATAGTCCACTTATCAGGCCAGTTGGTAAACTGCTTCATCATCATCATCATCGATTTATATACTGCCCTTCAGGACAACTTCACACCCATTCAGGGAGGTTTACAAAGTATGTTATTATTATCCCCACAACAATCACCCTATGAGGAGGGTGGGGCTGAGAGAGCTCTGAGAGAGCTGTGACTGACCCAAGGTCACCCAGCTGATGTCAAGCGGAGGAGTGGGGAATCAAACCCAGTTCTCCAGATTAGAATACCTCCAGTCTTAACCACTACACCAACTAAGTCCTACACTGGCATACCTTGAATGTATCTCAGTGTCCAGGTTTCAGAACCGAACTAAGGGAACTCCTCAAAATTTCTGCTCAGCCCACAAAACAACCAGCTAACTATAGACTGCTTGACTTTATGGAAGATATCCAGAAAAAGCCTGGCTGCTCAGACAGAGTGCCCTCCCTTTGAATACAGGGCACCTTTTCTCATGACAATTAGCCAAGGCACGTGAAGCATCCAGGGTCTTCATACTGATATGACTCATAGTCTATTCCCATGACAGGGAGTATGACCAGTGCTGACCCTTGCTTCAGTTTGGGGGCGGGGAGGGTAACTGTTTTTATTGCTGTGAATTAATGTTTTCTATTTATTGCATTATGGTCATTTTGTTGTTGTTATGTGAATGATATGCTTAGCTTCCTTGGAAATTATTGATGAAGACTGCAGATTACCTATGCCACAAATAATAAGTAACAATCTGAAAGGTAGACTGTTGGATTCCACCACTCTGGTCTACCATTTTGCCCCGAGTGGCAAGAGCTTCCCGCTGATGCCACAGTCTCTTCCATTGGCAGAAGAGCTTCCTAAATCAGTGAAAGTCCTCTTGCACTAGAGGAAAAATGCTGTTGCTCATGCAACAGACCAGTGGACTCCAACTATAGATGTAATTTTTGTAATTCTTCACCACATGAGGAAAGCCTTCAGTAGTTTTTCACTTAGTTGTTAGTTCACAGTTAGAAAGCAATCCTAAGCATATTTTATATTTGTTGTACTCCACTCTAAGCCTGCTTCCGGGGGTGGGGGGAGTGAACTAGAAACAACAACAACAACAACAACAACATGTACTCTGAAGTAAATATCATTTTATTCCATAGTGCTCACTCCCAGGAAATTGTTCTTAGGTTTGCAAAATGCATAATAGTAGTAAGTTGTCCTTCTCTATTGGTTGTGACTTTGCTTGACTATAAATAATTCTATGTTAGCATTTTGTATAGACAACAGCTAACTTGGCATCTGTCTATCTAAATGTGGGAAAGTGCTCACCAATATGCCATCATGGCATAGGAAGATGAAAACAAGAACATGGGGAGGTAATTATCACTGGCCTTTTTGTTTCTCCAGTCTCTCTCTCTCTCTCAATATATATATCCCACTAGTCCAATTCATTCAAGGTGGACAGAACAATTATCAAAAAAATATGTCTGAGGCTCAGCCCCTGGACTTACCAAGAGGAGGGGATGGAAGACATCCGGGACACAGCTACCCAGCCTCCACAATGGGCACCCAGGTCCAGCTCCTGCCAGCAACAGAGGGAGCTAAAGAAGCACCCAAGCCTCAGAGGGTCACATGGGGCAGGTGGAAGCCAGTTAGCCCCACCCTCTGGTGGGAGGCTAGGAGCCCAGGCAGGGAGGGGGAACAACCAGGAAGGGACCCAACCAGAGGGAGAAGGCACAAGAAGCAGGGGCCACCAGCCAGCAGCAAGCCAGCCAGCAATCTTACCGGCAGTGGAGGAAAGATAGCACAGGGCTGCGCCCCAACCTGCAGGCGGGCTAGAAGGGATTAGCAAGAACCAGGTGAGGCTGGGAGCAAAGCAACCACAGGTGGGGTTGCCTGAGGCAATCAGCAGAGAAAGCCTGGCAGCCAGTAAAGAAGGCACAGGTGTGGCCACCCAGAGCAGCCAGCAAATCAACCACAGGTGTGGCTGCCTAGGGCAGCCAGGGCCATGGCTGGCAGGTGGAGCAGGGAATGGGTGAAGGGATATAAGGGAAGGTCATCCACAAGGTGGGGTGGTGAGTTAGGAGTAGGAGGTGGGTTGTGTAGGAGCAAGGAGGAGGTGAGGAGAGTGAGAGAAAGGATGGAAGGAGGAAGAACTAGATAGATGAAGAAGAGATGGAAGAGCCATCCAAGAGGAGGTGAGGAGGGTGGAAGCTGTGGAAGGCTGGAAGTAGGAGGAGCCGCAGGGACTCTGACAGGTTGAGCAGGCCTACGAGTGATAGAGAGAGAGCAAGGGTGAGGTATACCTCCCCCCCTTCCACAAAGCAGGAACCTGTACAGTCCCTGTCCACAGCCAAGAGCCACAGTTCAGGCACGCTGGCGCCATGCGCAGCTATGCCCAGGCCGCAGGCTGACACAATACACACTGTTACACATTGTTATTTGTAGGGATGCTACAAAATTTGCTCCAGTCACATTCAGCTATCAAACGTATCCATTTTCAAAGGTGGCAATCCGATGTGGGCCAATCACTGTCTTTTCGATTAGTCATGAGCAACTATGACTTCTGCTGAACTGATTTGTATTGGATGTTCCCAAAACTGCACATATAGAGAGATGCTGCAGATTCATACTGATTGGTGGCTTCACTAAGAACTACATGGAAGAACATCAAAGAGTAGGACTTTATGATAACACAGCATTAATTTAGGACTGATTTATATGATTTGTGAGTGATTTAATTGTCTATTTAAGCAAAAAGCCGCTCACTTATTCAGCAAGGATGAAAGGGGGAGCAGAAGTCGATTAGGCTGAGTGAGAACAGTCAGGCACTAAAAGCAAATTGAGCTGTGAGATATAAAATTGGAATATATATATAATTTATTTATTCCAATCTATTCCAATTTTATATATATATAATTTGAAAGTCAAGACATCAGTTTCTGAAGCATTCTGCACACTACAGTACCACAAGGCTTTAAACATCTCCCTTCTTCTCTTCTCATATTCCCAAACTCATCCTGGGAAGCCACTCAGCAACCAAGAGAGAAAAAGGGAGAAGCTTTTGACTTCAGCAAGGAAGAGTATTCCTAGAGAGCAATCTTAAGCAGGTCTGCTCAGAAATAAGACCCATGTTATTCAGTGGGGCTTCCTCTTAGGATTGCAGCCATAGTTCTCAAATACCTTTATGACCCACAACTTTGCACGGTAGCAGCTTCAATCATCAGCAACCTCATAAATCAGGAGCGTACAAGCAAACTCTGGAGTATTATATCCTATCAGTTTTTTATTGGCATAAGATGGAGGAGTAGCCACAGAAAGTGCTACATGGACAAAAAGGATGGGACGGCAACAAGGAGAACTGAGCAAATCTGCCCCCTTTCTTCCACCAATTAAAATTTTGGAAGTATTTGAGCCTCCAGCTCTATCTCATCCATTTTTCAATGTCCCTTATAGTATCCTGGAAGTCAGCTTAATTTTTGCAGTTTCTCCATTGTTCCTCCGTCATTACCCCCCTCAGATACCGTTGTCATATCTATAATAATAAAAACAACAACCAACCACTACTACTACCACCACCACCAACAACAACATAACAATATTATATACTGCCCTTCAGGATAACTTAATGCCCACTCAGAGCGGTTTATGAAGTATGTTATTATTATACCCACAACAAACACCCTGTGAGGTGAGTTGGGCTGAGAGACCTCCAAGATAGCTCTGATTGATCCAAGGTCACCCAGCTGGCTTCAAGTGGAGGAGTGGAGAATCAAACCTAGCTCTCCAGATTAGAGTCCTGAGCTTTTAACCACTACACCAAACTGGCTCTGCTACAGAAATGATCACCAATATTACTTTTCCTTAGTTTCTCTGGATGAGCAGAGTTCCCTGACTTTTTTGAGCGTGTGGCCAATAGGGTTGCCAGGTCTCCTTACCGTCCTGGCAGGAGGGGGGACCTGCCACTTACCTCAAGTGATCCTTCTGTGAGCAACAACATCACTTTCAGAAGTGATGTCATCACTCCCAGTGGCAGGCATGCTCCTGCTCTCCACGGAGCCAATTTTGCCCCTGTGAAGCACGGGAGCATACCTGCCACCAAGTGTGATGACGTTACTTCTGGAAGTGATGTTGTTGCTCACCAGCTGCATGCTGGTCTGGGAGGTTTTTGCCTCCCAGAATTGTTCCCCAGGACTTTCCCCCTCATCGGGCAGGGGAGTGGAGGCAGGGGGCAGATGTTGGGAGCAGGGGATCTCCCACTGCTACTGGGGAACTGGCAGCAGTAGTGGGCAGGCACCTTTGAAACCGGGACAAAGGGTGGTGGGCACAACCAGAAAATGGCTGCCGCAAGAGGTGGAGCCAACCACAAAATGTCAGGGAATAACTCTAATAATAACTCTTCAGCATTTCAGGCAAAAGCTCTGTTTAACAGATTGCCTTTTAAAATAAACATATAGTTTAATAAAATATTTTCTTGCATACACACAGCTTACCTTTTGTTACACACTGAAGATCTTTGTACTGTGGAAGCTGCTGTTGCAGAAGCAATTTTTAAAACATCTGTGCAGCCAGTCAGATCCCCAATGGCCAATCAGAAGCCTTGTTGGGCAGAAGTATAGTCTGGCTCCACCCACATTCTATAAGCACTTGGTGGGTGCCGGGAAAGGTCAGAGGGCCCCCTGTTCTGGGAATAAACTAGGGAAGCATGAAGCAAGTTCAATTAATGAACCATTTCATGTCCCTACATTAGATCCCTCTGTCAGTCTCTTCAGTGAGCAACATGCAGGATTCAGTGATTTTCCAATTATTGTCGCTGTTTTGACGGCCTCCATACAACTTGTTCATCAGTATGAAAAATTTCCCTGGTTAAGTCATAACCATTTCCCTTACATAATGAATCACTATACATAATTAAGCACCGCAGGAGGCATTGCCTAACAGGTTTTAAAACCCCTTTTCTTAATTCAACTTCAAACAGCCGATACAAGGCAATCATGTATCCTTAATTCTCTCCATAACACTAATTTAATCATTATTGCTTTCAGAGGAATCAGTGGATATGCATGTACTGATCATTGCTGTACGGACAGTGTTTTGCACTTATCTCAAAAGCTTTGTCATGTTGCCAATTTGTTTTATACAATCAAGTGCATGGGTAAAGGCTAGAGTGATCTGAGCTGAACGTGTGGGAGCCTTTAGTCTAGGGATGTTTTCAAAATCCCTGCATCTTTCAGTTCCACTGGTTCATATGAATCTTTTGCCTACTCTGCACATGCCACACACACATTGCCCCCCAATTAGGATGCGGGGGAATTTTCAGGCTTTTAGTCACTATTCATAATCCTGAACATTTTTCTCAGAAACAAGAGTTCTAAGTGCCCATTCATTCCCTAATCTTTGGACTCATCTAGATGCATACAGAAGCCTGTGATTACCTGTAGTAGTCATCAATTCTGTTTCAATTCTGTAACAATTACTGGCATCCATGTAGATCACCACACTGTCCATCTCAACAGATGGACTGTTTGTGCTTCTACTACTACCACCAATGATCCCTCTGAGCTGTGCAGTGTAGTGAGCTAAAAATCTACTTTGTGAGCCAAAACAACAACTTTCATTAAAGTTTTGAGCGTGCCTCCTTTTTTTTTTAAAAAAAAAATTCAGTCTACAAACGTACAAAACATACATACATCAACTACAAACTACTTTAATTTGCATTGTTTCTCACTTAGAAGCAACAATTCAAGCAGCCATTCAAACATGGATTCTAAATATCAAACTAAATTACTCTGCAGGAAAAGTTATTAATACTTCTCCTTCCAAACTATTTGATACACAAATATAAATATATCTGAAAACATGTGCTAGGGTCTGCATCCCATCCTGGGCATGTGTTATCCTTCTCTATTCCAACAAGATTGCAGCAGGTAGGTGAGACATTTACAGTATAATCCTCTACAAAGTTACTCCAGTCTAAACTCATTGATTTCTAGCCTCTGTAGAACCCCAAAACAAAAACCATGTCATACATTTTCATTACAATCAAAACATATTAACAATAAAAACCAGTTGTCGAAGACCATCTAGTCCCATTAGGTGAAAGGGCCACAAAAATCAGAGTATACTTCTGTATAAAAATGGATATGTTCATGCTGATTGCAAAAGGATAACTGTGTTAGTCCATTGCTGCAAGATAAAGCAGACACCCAGTGGCACCTTAAAGACAAGCACATTTATTTCAAGATGAGCTTTTGTGAGTCAGTGCTGCTGACTTCTTCAGATATTTATGGAAATCAACCTGAGAATCATTCTCACATTTTCTTTTTCCACATAATGAATATGCACTTGAAAGACTCATGACAGAATTCATCCTTGATCTTAATCCCCACCCTGCCCAATCTGCCCCATAAGAAGGATTCTAAGTTTGATTTCCACATCTGAAGAAGTGAGTAGTGACTCACAGAAGCTCATACTGAAATAAAAACTAGTCTTTATGGTGCCACTGGACTTTTGTTTTACATTCATGCTGACTGGCTTTCTTGTGGTTCAGGTACGATTCTGACTTGGATTTCTCAGCTCAGGCAGTTAGCCGTTACCCTATACAAGCACCTGGAAATCTGACATTATACAACATTTAGAAAAATTATGCTTTAGACAATTACAAAATACATAAATACAGGATCTCTCTATTCTTCTCTCTGTCACAAAGAAAATGCAACTCATCTACCCCTTTCATTTTAGACAGAAGCTGAGGAATGGCAAACCTGGCACCTTAGTAACTTTGTGCATGCAACTTCAATAGCCTGAAGTCCATTTGCCAGTTTTCTGGGGCAAGTAAACAAGATCTGCACAGTGTTGCAGCTCAGAGGGATAGGACGTGCAAATACAGAATTGCAAGTGTTTGATTTTTCTTTAGAATATATATGTACCACCTGTACAAAGAGCTGCTTCAGGTGGCTCAAAACAACATAATTTTTAAGAAGACAGGATGACAGGAGGAAACATTTCCGGAATGCTTCAATCTATCATCATTAGGATACTCTAAAACTGGGCCCATCAGTAGGTTGCAAGCCAGTTAACATGAACAGGATCAAAACTTAAACCCCTGGAATTGGCCAGTAACCACTGGTTTTGAACAAAGTGAAAGAGGAGACTTTGTGGCACCCAGAAAGTTTTGGTTTTGGTCTGCAGTAGAACAGTAGGATCGGAGTCCAGTAGCACCTTAGAGACCAACAAGATTTTCAGGGTATAAGCTTTTGAAAATGAAAGTTCCTTTTTTCTTCATATCTGAAGGAGAGCTTTAACTCTGGAAAGCTCATATCCTGAAAATCTTGTTGGTCTCTAAGGTGCCACTGGACTCAAACCTTGCAAAATCTTCCAAGCGTCCTGTTTAATTCTGCACCTACAGACTCCTCTGTGAACAAGGAGGCCTCCCCTCAGCTTCTACTGCAGGAGAGAAGGCAAGTCGGGCACAGCTGCCCTTGGAGGCTCACTTTCGCTTCAGATCCAGATTTGGGGGGGGGGGGCTGCAAAGAAGGGCTGTGAGCCTGCAAAGAAGAAGAAGGCTTAAAAAAAGAAAACAAGAGACATGCTGGAGCCAGCCCCAAAGCGGCTGCACTAAAATAAACCCCAAACAGCACGATCCTATGCAGAGTTACTCTGGTCTACATTCATTGATTTCATTTTAGATGGAGATGCTTGGCTTGCCGAGACAGGGCAGCCAAATCCAGTTCTTGGTTGAATCTGCATTTCAGGCTGTAAAAGCCACTTTAGAAGAGCCCTTGAAAAGGAGGCCTCATCAACTGTAAAGTCCAACCAGCCTCCTTCAGCACCGCAATGGCCTTCTCTTCCTCATCTGGCTCCTCATCTGGCTGTCAGCAGGCATGATGAGCACTTGGCCCAGTTCTCTGCCTTCCTTCCCTTCCTCATCCTTCTTTTTTCCAGTCTCCTATTGCACCAAGACCAAGTTAAATGACACTTTCACCATGGCGGCGGCTGAGGTGCCACCTCCTCTCCCCTGCTCTGTGGGGCTGAGGGGATCCCAGCGGGGTCAGACTGGGCCCCCATCACTCAGCTCTGGTCTGTTCCCTAGCTAGAGAGCTAGTGGCAACTGGAGTCGTACTCTGGCTCCGCCTTGAGGGCTAAGCCAGCCACAGCTGGGAAGGAACAAGAGAAGCGGGATAAGGCTCCATCCCTGCTCCATCCCTATTGGACCCACCTGCTGGTGCCGGCTGAGTGGGAGGGCAGGGCCACCTGAGAGTTAATACCTGTGAGCTACAGCTGAGAATCTGTAAGCAGAGGGGTCAGAATCTGTGAGCAATTGCTCACGTGCTCACATTAGCGGGAACACTGACTACCACCCTCACTCTTCTGCTCAGTTCCCTTTGTCTTCCTTATCTTGAGGAAACCAGATGCCACCAAGTTGCTGTGGTAGCTACTGTAAAGAAGCATAGACTTCTGTACATATAAAGGTTCAGTCACATGTTTCTATATGAACCATCCTTAAGCATGCTTGGAACTGCAGTAGTCATGTTCATATTTATGTTGAAAAGATCCTACTTGTTCAAATTAGAGGCTCTGCAACTTATTTACATATTTGCCAAGGAGGCTGAATCTTTCTGTCTCTCCCTGGCCACTTCAACAAATTGATTCAGCCATTTTCTCTCTCCTGTTTTCTTCATTGTCAATCTCAATATCATCCTTTCTTTGAGCCTAGTAAATATTCCCCAAGAGGACCAGTAAAAATTGGGCAATTGCTGTGATCTCCAAGTTCTAAAATAGAACTCTCTACTGTGCAACACTTGGTTCTTTTAATTTTAAACTCTTCAACACAGTTTAAAGCAGTTTCTAGGGTACTTGGTTAGTCTTTCAAATGTATCTTGTGTCTCGGAGATCTAATGCAGTGGCCTGCCCTAGGGAATTGTAATTTAATTCTTTCTATTTTGTAAGATTATTGTCTATTTGAAACACATTTTATTCTAGGAAATGATATTTTCTATTAATCTATCCAGTAGCCTAAATCAATAATCCTTGCATGTCAAACCATAAACAAGCCATAGAAATTATAAGGAAGAACGAGCCAACTTTGCGGCGAAATTTGTTTCTTGAATTGCAGTTTGCAGCT
The DNA here is from genome assembly GCF_028583425.1 of Eublepharis macularius. Lineage (NCBI taxonomy): Eukaryota > Metazoa > Chordata > Lepidosauria > Squamata > Eublepharidae > Eublepharis > Eublepharis macularius. Next base: position 166,381,434 of record NC_072792.1, on the reverse strand, counting down.
TCATCCACATCAAAGGTGGCTTTTAAATTCAATTAGAGAAACAGAGGGAGAAAAACAATAGAATTTAACATTTCTTAAACTGCGGCATTCATACATCAACTACCCCTTTTACCCAAGAAGGTTATGCAGTAGTAGAGCACCACATGCTTTGCATACAAAATGTCCCAGGTTCAATCTTCAGAAATGACCAGGTAATAGGTGATGTGAAAGATCCTTGCCTGCAACCTTGGAGAACTGCTACCAGTTGGAGTACACAAGACTGACCTTAGTCTGAGTCAGTCTAAGGCAGCATTAGGGAGAAAGTCCCTGTTTATGGTCCCTGTGGATGTGCAAAATGAAACAAACGAGCCGGAAATACACCCAGAAATCACACTTTCATTTCATTAAATCAGCATCTGGAATGGTAAACCAAATCTTGGAAACCAAATTATAACGACACCCTCCCACCAATAAGTTTGTATGTTTTGTTTTGGTCCTTACCTTCCAGTGGACACGGCAGCAGGGCTTGCATGACAGCATCTTGTTTTGTTTAACGGCATGCCAAATTGGATCCAAAGGAAAGAGAACTCTTACGTTATTAATTAAGGGAAGGGGTGTGTGTGTGCACAATGTGCAAGAGTGCATCATTCTGTTCCTTTGCTACTCAGGCAATGCCATTGCCTCCCTGACAATTGGGTCCTTGTAAGAGGAAGTACCTCCTTGCCTATCAGGCTTGAAAATGTTTGGAAAGGAGAATATGCAGACTTCAATCATAGGCTGCAGTTCTACTGACACTTCCCTGGGAGTAAGCACCATTGAATAACATGGGACTTACGTCTGAGCAGACCTGTTTAGTGGGAATGTACCTTCGTTTGTTTTGTGGCACTACCTGGGCACTAGTCTGTCTCCCCTGTGCAGAGCCTCTAATTTGAACAAGTAGGATCTTTGCAACAAAATATGAACATGACTACTGCAGTCCCAAGCATGCTTAAGGATGGTTCATATAGAAACAAGGTGTCTGTTGTGGGCATAATAATGTCACTGACTTGTTAACTGCTCTGAGTGTGGCACTAATCTGTCCTGAAGAGCAGTATATAAACACAAAGTTTTTATTATCTAGCTCCCGCTCTTTTGTCCCTGTGTTTGAGGGTTAAATTTATTAGAATGAGTTCATGAAGATTCATTCTTCAAGTTTCTGTTGCCTCCATATAGTGTCCAGAAGGTAAAACCAGGGATTGACAAATCTCCCATTGTTAGTTTGCTTCTCTATGTCATCATTGTGAATGGTTTTGTTCCACTTATTTCTTATCCAGAAAATTGTGTAAAAAATAATGACTTGTGGTTTGATTCATACATCAGAGAAGTAAAAACACAATGGGGATTTTTATTTTTATTTTCTGCCAAATCATCAGGGCTAAGAAATTCAGTAGCTGTTTTTGAAGTTTTTGTTTATATTATGTATGCTTGTTGGATTTTTTTAAAAATATACAATTTATGCTATGTTTATATGTACAGGATACATACCTTGAGTCTCAGTGAGAAAGGCAGACAATAAATAACATACATAAAATAAAATAATTTATAATATACATATAATTTATAATACTGATTTACAGACATCCAAATAGCATTGGAAAACAGATACATTTTATGGGAGTAAGCTGAGGTAAGGCAAGGAAAAATGGAACAAATTCAGTACGTATAAGGGAGAATCAAAATCAAAAAGGTGATTTGGAGAGCGTGAAAGCAGTAGGGATGGATCAGTCGATATCATCCTTAGGCCAAAATGCCATGTTATGACTTGTAATTTGTACATCTGCATTTATCTGACCAGACTTTGACTTCTGGAACTTTATTTCCAACTCTGCAGTGCCCCAATTTGTATTGGGACCATAGCAGCAGGGGGAGACTACCTACCTTCCCTTGTTATTCATTTTCCTTACTGAAAATAGCCCTGGGTGCAATATTTGCCCTGTTGGGGGCCTCCCATGAATAGATAGGACCCTGCATGCTTGGAAAACATATTCTCTGACAGCGTCTAACTGTCAGAGTCAATGTCAGGTTGAGGAAACCCAGATGGTACATATTACAAACCATAACATGTAGTTTGTGCCTTAATTCCAGACCTTTTGATGCCATAAGCACCCATGGGATGCATTCTATGAATAGCATTGTTTTAATGTATATAGCACAATATTTGCAGGTCACCTGCTATAGGCCAGGTCACCTGCTATAGGAGAATAAAATGGGAAGAAGTTGGGAGATGTACTGGTGTTACACCAGCAAATGTCACTTCCAGCAATAAGGAGAAGTGATGTCATTACTCTAGTGGGGTGGGATATGACACTCTAGGATTCTCTCATTAAAAGTTATGGTTTAATCACAGAGTTTTAATGGGAAAATCCTAGAGCAGCCCCCCCCCCCATGATTTCACTTCTGGTTTTTGCTGGAAGTTATGTTATGCTAGCATACCTCTCCCCACCCCTCATTCCTCCCTGGGAGGTACCAGTCACAGCTGGCAACCCTACACTGTGGATAAGTTGCTCAGAATGAAAGGCCCAGCCCAACAATAACAACTTTATATCTGCAAGCTGGTTCCTATTAGTCCCTTCAATCTGCTGTCATTGATTCCTCCCCCCAGCAGACTGTACTTTCTCTGCCGACCATCATGAATAAGATGCTGTTGCAGAGGAGACTTAGACCAGAATCCAAACTGTAGGCAGGCAGCTTAGAGCCAAGCTACAAGTGATGCCTTACACAGGTTGGACACTTGTCAGCTTACCTCAAGTTCTGATGGGAAATGTAGGCGTCCTGGTTTTACAGCTTGGCTCTCCATTACAGCTGCAAGACCAGGACGCCTGCATTTCCCATCAAAACTTGAGGGAAGCTGACAAGTGTCCAACCTGTGTCAGGCGTCACTTGTAGCTTGGCTCTTAGATAATGTTCAGCATAAAATTCCAAAGCTGCTGCCTCTTTAGGTTCTGGGTTGAAGTGCTCCGAGTACCTGACAAGCATTTTGTGCAGCGCATGTACATGTTAACACTGAACTGGTGTTCCAGTTGTGAGTGAAGAAGTAAAAACAATGCAAACTCTTGCAGAGTTTTACTTTTCTAGGCCAGGGTAGATTTCCTGAAAACATTCATAATGGAAGAAAAAGGTCAGTGAATGAAAAATGTAATAATGGAGAAAAGGGGGATTGAGGCTTTTGAGGGAAGATAAAAAGAAAATATGAGAAAGAAAATACTTCTCAATACTGCAAAAGCCAAGTAATCACTAGTCAGTCTTGGATGTTTGGGGGGGAAATACATTGATTTGTAGCACTGAAGTAAATAATATGTAGCTGTTACTTTGCCATATTAAATAATGAAGATTTGCTAGAATAGAAATATTTTTGCTGTTTGTTGAAGAATCACTGATTGGGAAAAAAAAAGAATAGCGCAATTCAGTTCAGAGTTACTCCACCCTATGCCCATTCAAACCAATGATTTGAACTGCATAGGATTTCACAGTAAATAACACATAAGTCCTTTGGGACAGGCTACAGTGAGTGGAAGGCCATTTAATTTTACAGCTATTTGAAGTGAAACTTATTTATGGGAACTATTATGCTTTTCTGGATAAATATAAATATCCAAACATTTTCTCTGGTGGTACTTTGCCTCTGGGACGTCCTCCTCCTTGAGGCTTGTTTGGCACCTACCTTACTTTCTTTTAGGTGCCAGGCCAAAGCATATCTTTTTACCTAGGCTTTTAATTAGGGCTTTTATCTTACCAGCTTTTTAAGTGCCTTGCCCCATCTGAAATGGTGTTGGAGGGTGGGAGTTATTCTCCCTTTTTTTGGCTGCTCTGCACGTGCTTGAAGAAGCCCAAAAGGTGAAAAATAACTCCTCCCTCAGCACTGTTTGTGGTGAGGAAAAGGCACTGAGAGGAAGACAAGAGCCCTGCCTCTCCCACATCACAGTTCCCAGCTCTATCGGGCTCTCCTTTATTTTTAAACAGACAGCCCCCGTAGCTGCTGTACTGTGTGGCGGCAGGGAGAGAGAGCTGGGGAACTCAACTCAACTCTTTTTTAAAAAATGTAGCATCTAGTTTGGCTCTAAGCCAACTTGATTGTATCCCATCTTATGTTCTCTCTAGGGCAAGACACAAGTTGTATTTCATCAAAAAATACAGTGATCTGCATCAAAGAGCTTTTTGATTTTTGTATACAGAAAATTTTCTCAGAAATAATTATTTTTAAAAAACCAAAACACTGATTGACCGTACAGTTGCTCTTGTGGAACACCTGGTGTGTAAGTATAATTTCTCTCCAGCTACCACCTACGAGCATCCAACCCTTCCTGTCCTAAGACAGTGACCAGAATAGTATGTTGTTTTAGGTGACTTCAAGGCAGCACCGGATCTAGGGTTGCCCGTGCCTGGGGCAACCGGCCTGGGGCAAGCCGGCCGCCCCCTGTCCTGCGGGGCAGGTGAAAGGCAGTGCGGGGGGCTGCGAGGCTGCCCCCTGCGCTGGCAGCTGGCAGCTGCTCCTGGCGGCCCCTCCCTGGTGGCACCAGGGGCAGACTATCCTCCTTGCCCCCATCGAGCTGGGCCTGCTTCAAGGCACTGAGTAGAGAACAAAAGGAAAATGATGATTTTTTAAATGTTATTTTTAGTAACAAAGACCATGAGATTTAAGCAGCCTGCTGGATTGCAGCCAATTTTATTCTTCTGTTTTAAAACTCATGAGTTCGTCAGATGTGAAGCAAAAACGAAAAAAACCCAAAATCAGCTCATATAAACGAAAGGGGAAATGTAGCTGATTGATAACATATACCACAAATTGATTCCCCCCTTTTTATAAGCTAACTTACTATCCTTAAAGATCAATACCTAGTTTAACACAGTCATTAAATTATTCAGTCCATTAAATAAAACAACAGTTTGCAAGTCTTCTCCAATAAACATGCACTATTGGTAGAAAAGCAACTTTCACTGTGGAGATATTTCATTTGTCATTGTTGTTTCCACAAATCTCTCATATAGATAGATGCACAATTTTAAAAAACCTTCCTTCTACTACTTTTATCAGAGGTTATAGGGTTGGATCCACTCAAGGCACTGCTTTCCCCGGGTGCAAGGAGTCTTCTGGCTGCAAAACCCCCTCATAAATGTGTATATGGGTGTGCATGTGTGTGTGGTGGGGAGGGGAGTTGTGGCTCTTTGAAGTGCCACATATGTCTCCACTGGGCACCAGTCCCCAACAAGGCACCCAGTCTATTTTTCAGGGAAGTAGGCAAAGCGATTGCCCAGGGAGGCTTGTGGCTGGCAGGTGGCTCTCACACAGAGAGAGGTTCTAACTAGAGATGGGCACAGAAAAACAAATAAACATGATGTTCATTGTTCGTTGCCATCCATGAACAGGGACTCACGAACAACCACGAACATGGCCCTGTTCACAAACATGTTCGTTGTTAGCTGTTCGTGGGGGCCAGCAGGCTCTCCTCCAGCCATCATCCAAGTCAAGATCCCTCCTGCACCACTCCCAGAAACCTTACCTGAGTAGGCAGCAGGAAAGGTACCAATAATAAATAATAGCTTGGCCCAGAGCCTGGTAGCAGCCTTGGAACTTGAAGGGGTAGATCCCTATCCCATCACACACAAAGAACATTCAAGCTCCAATGCACTCTCAAAATGCCAACAGCAGCTGTCCGTCTCTCTCTCCACTGTCTGCAAAATCAGAGTGGGAGCCCCCCTCCCCCCTGGTCTTTGTTCCCTTGTTGTAACAAATTTGGAGCTCCACACTTGAAAGGAAGATCTGCCTATTAAGCTAAATTGGGCTTAGATTGGGGTTTCCAGGGCAACAGCAGGAGTTCAGACAGAATTCAGACAATCCCTGCCTAAGTTGCCAAGGGAATTGATTGCAGGTGCCAGACGGTCTGGCTTGACGACCGAGGCTTGCAATGACCACCTGTTCATTTAGAATGGGGCCTCAAGAACAGCAGATTGGGCTGTTTGTGGCTTTTTTTTTGTTCGTATTGCTGTCCATGCCCATCTCTAGTTCTAAGCACTCTGTCTCTTGCAACACTAGAGTTCACCTTGAAGAGTACTCTTAACATAAGGAAGCATTGATCTTTTAATAATAATGTGTTCTGGAGAACTTGAAAGCTTACATACTGCTTTGTGTTGTAAGTCTCACACAGATATACAAAGGCTGGCTAAGGTTCCAACGGAGTAGGGAGAGACAAGCCTACATGCTCAAAAGTGCTCAGGTAATTTTTAAAAGTTATAGTTATACATTTAATATTAAATGTCTATCTTACTGTATATATACGTTTGGTGGGGTGGTGCACAAGGCATTCAGTAATCATTTGGCTCCTTTGGTGGATGGTAATTGTGAATGTAGCTCTCTGTGAGCTATGGAATGAGTACCCCTGGTTTAACCATATTTAGGATCGCACTGCTAAATCACATTTATTGATTTCAGATCTCAGCAGTTCCTCCTCTTTGCATAACTGAGATTTCTGTTCTGACAGAATAAACCAGGTTTCCTTTTGCCTTGGAACATATTCAAGGGCTTTTCCTGCACTCATTGGTATGTTTTTATCTGCAGGCTAAATTGCAGACTTCTTATGTGCTGTGTCTGCTGCCACGGGCATTTACAGCAGGCAGTAAGATGAAAGAGACTTCACAGAAGTATCTGTGTCAGAAATCCAGTAATAAAAATACATACTGCAGCATTCTTGTGTTGAAAGCTTCAGACAATGCCAATTCAATGTCTCCCGCGTTCCCGAGTCATGACCCTTAAGCATTGTTGTACTGCAATTAGATTTCATTAGGCGCGGTATCTATCAGGATCAACCCTTCTAGTTGCCACCAAATGTCGCCGAAAAGAAACTGTAAGGCAATTTGCAAGAGTCCTGCTCAGATGGAACATCTGTCAGTCTTCAAAGGAAAACGAAGAGCTTGTTGATAGGATACGAAAGACTGTGACACTATTAGGGATGTACAGCTATGCTCTTTTGAGGTTTCTTTTTGGAAGCTGTCATTGTAACTGCCTTCGATGCCGATGCATCTGAAGTGTCCCTTGACACGGCTGTTTGCATGCATCCCATCCTAATTAGGAGCAGGAGGTGATTTTGCCCACCATCTCCTCCTACCTGATTAGCCTAATCTTTCCTTCATCCTTATCTGGATGAAGAATTACCTGGTAATTTGGGGGCTGAGCAGGAATCTTTTGGGTTTCTTCTGATGGCAAGAAACCCTTTTTGTCTACTGCTCCTCAACGTTTGCCAGATGGGATAACTGAAACAGGCCTGGTCCTTCAGGGATGAGTTAAGCCCTTCTGAGGTTGGCAGGATTAGCATGAGATGATGCTTTTTGTTGTTCAAATTGGAAGCACCCATAGGCATCCACAAATGGGGGGAGGCACGCAAACCAGCCATTCTTAGGGCCAAATAACTCACTCCCACTGCTGTTTTGGTGTTGAGAAATGTCTGGAGAAGAGACAGGAGCCCTTCCTTCTCACACAGTAGTGTTCCAAGCCCAAACTGGCTCTCCTGTATCTTTTTAGCAGGATGTTTTCCAAAGCTGCTGTGTGGCTGCTGGAAAATAAAGTTGGCTCTTCCTGGAAAAACACAACCAACCCTTTAAAAAAAAACAATATAGTTTGCCTCCTTAGCTAAATGTTACTAGGGGGCTTGAGGGGTATAAATCCTGGGTCCACTGCAACATCTCATGATCCTTTACATTGTATGGTGTGGGTAGTATTAGGTGAGTAGCTGTGTTGGTTTGCAGTAGTATAGCAAGATTTGAGTCCAGTGGTACCTTAGAGACCAGCATTATTTTCATGATATAAGCTTTCGAGAGTCTGAGCTCCCATCTTCAGATACATCTGAAGAAGGGAGCTCTGACTCTTGAAGGCTCATATCCTGAAAATATTGTTGATCTTTAAGGTGCTACCGGACTCAAATTCTGCATCATGTGGAGTATGTCTTGCTCTGTGCTTTTGGTGCCAGCAAGGAAAATCAAGGCATGGCTGTTGGCTGCACTGAGCATGGAACCATGGTGGGTGGTCCAAATGCTGGTAGACCTTATTGGGCAGCCTCTCGAGATCCTGCACTAAAGGGTTTTTGTTTTGTTTATTTATTTTATTATTTATGAGTTTATTTCTGCAAGTTAATAAAGCTTAGTTAATGCCTATCTTGCATCAAGGTATGGGGGCAAGACACCATTTAAAAGTCAATTGGGGCCCATCTTTAACTTTCCTATTGAAATCAGCATAACCGAATGTATTTACTTAGCTTTGGTTGGAGCATAAATAGCAATGTGTATGCCCACATTCACTGAACTAAACTTCAGTTAGGATTTCACCACTCTGAGTGCAACTTTTCCAGGTGAAGTCAACTGATTTTGAATTGATTCCTACATAATGTATACACCTACATTTCATAGTAATCAGAGGGACATGTTTATACCATTTATATTTACACCGATTTATTTATACCAAGAGTTGTTTACTAGTTTCTTACACCAAGTGAGAACAGGTCACAAATTGCCATAGATGAAAATGAACAAACTTACAGCCTTATATCACATACTTCTCATACTGGGTAAAATGAGTTTACACAAGTTAATCAGCTTTCAGAAGACTGGGCCTTGACCCTCTCTCTAGTTGATGTAAGGGATTTGCAGGAGGGATTTTCAGATTTTCACAACTGTATTACAACCTGTGCTTCATTCATAATTTTTTTAATACTACATAGAGAAGAACCACTCACAACTGAAGGACAAGAAGTACAGATTTTTCAAGACTTGCCTTCCAATATTATAACAACAACAACAACAACAACAACAACAATAATAATAATTTGCAAATCTGAATCAAGTCTTGCAGGTGAAGAAAATAAGGCAACATTGGAAAATTCCATTTGCCTTAGAAATATTCTTGGCAGAAGGAACAGAAAAAATAAGAACAGTTGAACAAGCTGAATTAATCTTATGAGAACTGTTAACAAAAGATAGAGATCAAAGTTTGGAATCAGAAGATGCTGGAACATTATCTAGAGAAGAGGAAGGAGCGATAAGGAAAAGAAAGGAGGAAAAAAGAAGTGGAAAAAATGAACAAAATGAAAATAATCTCTGTGAATCTAAATGGATTAAACTCCCTTTCTAAATGATCAAAGAAAATCAATTAAAAAACCCCAAAAAGCTGATATATTATGTGTCTAAAAAACTCATATTAAAAAAATCAAGAAAATATATTAAATTGTAAAAATATAGGTAAAGAATATATAGCATCTGCACAAATGAAGAAAAAGGGGGTAGCAATATATATCAATAACTAAAGTCTGGAAGTTTTCAAAGAACTAAAAGATCAAAATGGAAGATATCATATTTTGATGTTTAGGTTATTAGAAGGGCAAATATGGACACTGGAGTTAATACGTGCTCCAAACGACAGTAAAAATGAAGTTTTTGAAAAATTTTATCAGACATTTAGACTCTCAAGTAGGAGAGATTTTAATTTTTTGAGATATGAATGGGGTCTTAGACTCCAAAAAGGACAAATCTAAGAACGTTGGAGGAAAACTCCCCTAAAATGTATTTAGATATAGGGGAATTTTAGAACTGAAAGATATTTGGTTTAAAACACCCGGTTTAACTATAGCGTTTCTGGCAATTCCTAGAGAGGCATGATGTCACTTCCAGGTTTTCCTGGAAGTCATATCATGTTGCTGCTGATTTTTCCCCCCTGCCAGCTGCTGGAGTGCCAGCAGGCATATGGCAACCCTATCCAGGTTGCATGGTGCTTTTTAGGTGTTCTAAGCACATCACATATCCGGTAACTACATAAATCAGGATTATCTTCATATAATGCTTTAAATATATCCCCAAAATCACAGTGTAATGCCAGTTCTGTATGTCAGAAAAGTAGCATCATACCTAAATGCATCTTAAGTTATTTCTAAAATTGTACTTATCCTTCCAGCTCTCTGGAGGCATGTGGAGGAGTCACATCATGAATTCGTAGCGGAAAAAAATCCCCTATCCACCAAGTTCCTTCTAGCTATTCTTTATATAAATATATATATTATTTTTATATATATGACAGGTGGAGGACACTTGTGCCTCAGAATATAAATCTATCATTTTGGTAGGGAAAAAAACCTCTGCTTATCAGAGCCAGTTTTGCCCTTTGGGAAATAGAGTGCTGGCATTTCTTGTTGGCCTGGAGTGATTTGTTAAATCTACCTCAGGGATGCCTTCAACAGTGGCAATATATATACGTACACATGAAATAGGAAAAGAAACTACAGTTAGCTTGTTCATTACTACTATGTTAACGGCGCTGGAAAGCTTGCCTATTGAGTTATGAGTTCCTAAGCTCATATGTGGCTGTGAAGTTTTATTTTAGCATCTGTCTGTAAAGTGTGCATGTAGATAACTGTGAGAGCTGTCTTAACAGGGAAGTAAATAAGAACATGTTTATTGAAGTCAATGTTTTGGTTTTAGACTTAAATATTGGAGCTGATGCTATTTTTAATGAGAATTTTGCACCTTTAAAAATTATTTGCTCCTAATAGTGTTCAAAACTATCCTGGTCAACGACCTTAATCTTATCAAGTTTTATGTGGGTAGCCGTGTTGCAGTAGAATAACAGGATTTGAGTCCAGTGGTACCTTAGAGATGTTCAGGGTGTATACTTTAGAAAGACGGAGCTCCCTTCTTCAGACACTAATATTATCAAAATTCTTTCAACTTCTCTCCAAACTCTGACAGATTTTTGGCCTAAATGGGGCCCTAGAATGCACTTAGAAATCTAATTTGTGAGAAATTTTGTGGCAAATGAACATTTAGCATGCTCTTCCCTCCCCAAAAGTTCACTGACTTTGTCAACTTTTGCTTATCTTTTTCTATATAATTTTACCTCTAGTTTAACTCTAAACAAAATTGAAGGACTATTCCTTGGATGGAACTATTGACCTGTATTTTGCCACTCCGCTAAGTAAAGTTTGAAACCTTCCGCCAGCTTAAATAGTTTCTGTCAATTTAAACGGCTCTTCTTCCAATGGAAATGCCAATCAGGATGAAGGAATAATAATAACATAATAATATTTGATTTATATACTGCCCTTCAAGATAACTTAACTCCGACTCAGAGCAGTTTACAAAGTGTGTTATTTTATCCTCATGACCATCACCCTGTGAGGTGGGTGGGGCTGAGACCTCTGAGAGAGCTGTGACTGACCCAAGGTCACTCAGCTGGCTTCAAGTGGAGTGGGGAATCAAACCCAGTTCTCCAGATTAGAGTCTTGCTGCTCTTAACAACTACACCGAACTGGCTCTTTAGGCTGGAGGAATGTCAGCCCAACAACTCACTTCCACTAAGGTGTCATAAGTGAAATAACATAGGTTTACTTACTTAATATTTATAGCCATCTTTCTCTCTGAAACTCAAGGTGAATGGCACAGTGTAAAACAAAGCCATAAAACATATTAGATTCGATAAAATGCAATATTACTAGGATCATAAATATTAGAAGCTCTGCTCTGGATAGCCCAGGTGAGCCTGATTTCATCAGATCTCAGAAGCTAAGCAGGGTCAGCCTTGGTTAGTAATTGGATGGGAGACCTCCAACAAAGACCAGGGTTGCAGAGGCAGACAATGGCAAATCACCTCTGTTAGTCTCTTGCCATGAAAAACTTCATCAGGGATCACCATAAGTCAGCTATAACTTAGGGCATTCTCCATTCCAAATATTAGAAACAATGCAAACAAGGTAGCAGATATTATATGTCTCAAACAATGCAAAAATGGAATTACAAAAGTAAAAAACAGGGTGTAAATTATGGGTAGTATATAAAGAAAGAAGAGAAGCTACATAAAGAGGAGCAAGTCTATGGAGACAGGAAATTTGCCCCCATCAAAGGAAGTGGAAGGGACTTAATAACTCTAACTTAGAATCAACCTATCTTCTTCTTCTTGTAGTACTACTACCACCACTACTACCACCACCACCAGTAGTAGTCGTAGTAGTCTCCGTAGTAGTAGTTGTAGTAGTAGCATTGAAAAATAATGAGAAATAAAACTGGCCCACAATTTAGGTTTACAATCTAAAGTGAAAGATAAGAAATGATGGGGGAGGGGAGTAAAAGGATAAGGATAGAAGGCTAATCAGAAATAGTAAAAGTGAAAGGGACAATTGAGAAAAAGAGTGTTAGCTGTCACATGGAAATATATTTCTATGGTAAACAGCTGCAAGAGGGAAAAAACTCAAACAGGAAATAGAGAAGGTAACATTAGTTTGAACAAGACAATGAATACTGTAGCATGAAAGTTCTGAAGAGAAGCATATAGAGAAAAAAGAAGATAACTCTGGGAAATCTGTGGAGGCTTTTGTAAGTACGAACAAGAATTTTAAGGTGAAGACAGAGGAAGCTAATGAAGAGAACAGTACCAAGAGTAACATGATTTGATTGCTAATGCTGTATAGTGGTTAGAGTAGCTGGCAAATCTCAGTTCAAATTCCTGTTTGCAACTAAATTCACTGGGTGGCCTTTGGCCAATCATTCTCTCTCAGCTTAACTGACAAAATGGAGGCAGGGAGAACCATGTGAGGCAACCTGAGCTCCTTGGAATAAGGTGGGATAAAAATATTCTCACAAAATTAATGATCTGCAACATTTAAGAAAGAGTGAGGAGGCTTAAGAAGACTGACAAGAAAAAATGCTACCGTAATCATTGCAGGAAATAATACAAAAGGAGACTTTTAAAAGTTGGTCATGTTTATCAACTCAGTAAAGGAAGCCACATCCTCCCGTTTGCAAGCTCTGCGCAAGGTTGTCAATGATATTGTTAATGGTTGCTCTGTACATCACAGCTGAAAAGGGGGATACAATTTGGATCCTTTCTCATGAATTGGTCCCACATGCAAAATCGTCTTCATCAAAAAGCTACTGCATGGTACAAAGTAGCATAGTTGAGTGAATCCAACCCTTACATGGCAATGAACCAGATGTGCCGAATCCAGAAATCTGAGGCCTGCTGTAAACCTGCTGAAAGTTCTGTCCCTTGAATAAAACATTAAATCAGGGCCTTGTCTACTTTGTAGGTGTTATAGACAACATGACATGAGTAAGAGGAGAGCAATAATGATTTGATATACCCCAAAGACTCTAGAATAGCTGTCCATCAGTCATACAGACTGGATTACAAAGACAGCACATAATGGCCTATCATATGCATTCAAATTTCTTAAGTGTACCATTCCCTATACGAATCTTACATCTGCATATTGTGATCTAAAGAATAATCACAGAAAGTTGACAGCATAACTTAGCTGCAATGTTGACACGCTAAATTTACTTTGAAAATGACTCCTATGACTACAAGAGGACTTGTTCGTTGGTTAGGAGGACACAACTCACAGGGTTCATTTAGGCTGTCAATTGTGCTTTGAGCATCTCTCTTCCTAACTTGATCTTTCCCCCTCTAGCTGTGAATGAAAACTGACAAACAGTGCAAAAATAAGCAAAAATTCAAACTTCTGAATGCGATGCTACATTCCGTATATATCATACTTACCTAAGGCATATTAATTAATGGATTGATTCGTTTAAGAGTGAACTATTCATTCTGAGAGAAATAGCTATTCCTCCTTACAAAAAGTGCACAAGAGGAGTATTGTGAAGAGTCTCTTAGCAGGTTTGGAACGTCACAATTTGATTGCCTCAATTTGACCCATACCCATTACCTGGCTCTTTCCTCAATATCTCTCTGTGGGTATGTACTTAGTTTTGCGTATCTACACATTATGACCCAGCTAGATCTTTCTTTAGCTGCTACCTCTCCTGTCCCTCTTCCTCCACATAATTGATGAGTTACTGTCATCACTCAAATTGTTTCCCCTTCCCATGATACTTTGTATGACACCAGGTCATTCATTTATAACCCCCTTTTTGAAAGACCAGCAGTTTACACAATAGTCAAATATCTTAGCTCTAAAATTAGAGCTATAGAAAGTATAAAACTAAATGAGGAAAAGGTAAAGGTAGTCCCCTGTGCAAGCACCGAGTCATTACTGACCTATGGGGGGATGTTACATCACAACGTTTTCTTGGCAGACATTTTGTTATAGAGTGGTTTGCCATTGCCTTCCCCAGTCATCTACACTTTACCCCTAGGAAACTGGGTACTCATTTTACCTACCTTGGAAGGATGGAAGGCTGAGTCAACCTTGAGCCAGTTACTTGTACCCAACTTCCGCCAGGATTGAACTTAGTCCATGAGTAGACCAGGAGAAAATTAGCCGAATATCACAGAAGACCAAAATCTAATTCCCAACAAACAGATTATTAGTGGAATCCTTGTAATTACTAATAGAATTATGCCCTTCTAAAGTGATTGATTTTAATGGACTTAGAAAGGTGTAACCCTACTTAGGACTGGACAAATCCTATAGGAATAAAAAGGTATCTCCAAGTCCTGAATGCCTGCAGTAAAGGGTCTAGGTAAACCTAATGGAAAAGTAATTCCAGCAATATGGTGCCACCACAAGAAAGTCTTATCTTTGTTCACCATCTGCATCATGTCGTAAAACAGGAGAACCAGCAAAGGCCCTGTGATGAAGATTTGTGTGGAAGAAAGTGATCTTGTATTTATGTATTTGTATGTTACTTTGCAGCATTTATAGTCCACCTTTCTCAAGAAGTTTAAAGCTGGATCACAGTTTTAGATATCCTGGGACCAGACCATTGAGCTTTTCAGGATGGGATGTACTGACCACCATTATGCTGGAAGATTTACATCCCTGATGCATATTCCTGGAAGCCTTTGTCATTGTGTGGACATTAAAGAAAAAATGCTACAGTAATCATTGCAAGACTTGTATGCATAGGGTTGGATCCCACCAACTTTTCCAATCTATCTTGCCCAATCCTCCTCCTTTTTACTGTTGGAATAGAAGCAATTCAGCATGCCTGTACACTGGAGAGTGCTATTTTCCCCTTTACTTTACAAACAGACTGTATAATTGTGTGATGTGTCATTTTACCTGATCTGGAAGCTTCTGACTCCTCTTTCTTTTTCTGTGCCCTCTCTTTTCTCTCTCCAGCCAGTCTTCCAAGAAGAAAGATGGTTCTGCAGAGCTCTCCTGTGCAAGTTTGCAAGAGGCACACCTATACTCCCCCACTGACATACCACTGGATTATCTGGCCACTTGTAATAATGATACTGTTTTGTAATTTAGGTTTCTCTATTGTCTTTGCAAGAATGCAAGTGAATGTGAATCAGTTTCAATAAAAGTAAGTTACAGTTATTGCAGTATTCTGGCTTGGAGAGTGTTTCATCACACATGATTCCACACTTTCCTGACTGGGCTACATTAACTAAATATTCTCAATAACTACAACGCCCATCTCACATGGCTTTTGTTCATACAGGCCTTATGATACTCAGTATAGCCATTTGGGTGGATGAAGGGGGATGCCTCCTCTATTTTTCATCAACAGGAAAGCTGGTTAGATCCAACCCATAATATCCCAGGTTTAGACCCAAGGATCTCAGGTAGGAAGCTGCTAAAGACTCGGAGAACGCATTTCTGTTGAACTAGACAGTAATGCTGTTGGACTATTAATCTGATGTAGGATGGAATTACATATTCTATAATAATTGAAAAGGACTTTTTTGTTGTTCTTGATGATTTCTGGAGTGGTGGAGAGGTGGCTATTAACCCTACCTCCATGCTGTTTTCTCCAATACACTTTTACTCCTACCAGGGAAAAAAACTATGGGGTCCCATATTCTTTCTCCTAAAGGAGTAAAAGCTGTTTGAAAGAGTCTGGTACATTCATGAGTTCACTCAATACTAGCTTTGCAAAGCACCTGTCAGGCAAGCTGATGTGCTGTGTTTGGCTTGATGGACCATTAAATTGTATGTAACAAATTTCATTCCTTTCCAAAGGTTGCTTTGCTGAACTTGAGCTTTATTTCCTATATATTAAGAAATCCATCTTTGCTGATAATATATATATTTTTAAAAAATATCAGCTAGTACTATGATGTGTTTGGATGTGTCTACATCACTCCCGCCCACACAAACAGCCATCTGCCCTTATCAAACTGAAAAGTAGAAAAAAATCTATATACTCCTCCCACGGCTTCAAGGTAATGTGAATATTGAGCATGGTCAATGTTATCATGGCCGGATTTTGAAAAGACAACAACTGCAATATTGTTTTATTTATGGAATGCCTCAAATCTAGCAGCTTACAATGATATTATTAGAAAGAACAAATTCTGCTGCAGGATTCTAAAATAACAAGTCTACTAGGAAAAAGGAAAAAATGAAGGAGAAGGGAGAAGGAGAGGCAGAAATGAGAGATCAAAGACTATGGAGAAGAGGTACATTTTCAAATAATCTTTAAGCAGTTTCAAGGAGAGAAAAGTATGGATGTTTGCAGGTAGGGAGTTTGGGTGTGGGGATAGAACAACAAAGGAAGAAAGGACAATGGAGGTATGCAATTAAAAAAGTGATATGATGTTTAGCCAGAACAAATATATCAGCAAAATTTAGCCCATTCAGGATTGGAGAGGTCTATTTTAATGAAACATAAATGATGAGGGCAAATAAGTTTGTGTTGCGTTTGGCGGAAATACTCAGCCTTTGATGGGAAGGGCTGTGGCTCAGTAGTGGAACATGGAGTGCAGAAGATCCCAGATTTAAATCTGTCCTGCTGAAAGTCGTACTACCTACTGGAGTGCTGCTGCCTGTCAGAGTAAGCAATAGTGCCCTTGATAGACCTATGGCTTCAGAAGAAGGCAGCTCCATGTGTTAGTGATCTGCTGCATTTTACAATCAATCACATACATGCCTTGAGAAGCGCTATGGTTCAAGAGTACAACATCTGCTTAGCATGCAGAAGGTCCCAGTTCCAATTAGACATGGGCACGAACAGAAAAAAACCTGAACATGGTGTTCGTTGTTCGTTGCCATCTATGAACAGCGAACAATGAACACTAACGAACATGATCCTGTCACAAACATATTCATTGTTCGTTGTTTGTGGGGGCCAGCAGGCTCTCCTCCAGCCATCAAGATCCATGCTGCACCACTCCCAGAAACCCTACCTGAGCAGGCAGCAGGAAATGTACCAATAATAAATAATAGCTTGGCCCCAGAGCCTGGCAGCAGCCCTGGAACTTGAAGAGGTAGATCCCTATCCCACCACACACAAAGACAATTCAAGCTCCAATGCACTCCCCCCCTCTCAAAATACCAACAGCAATGGTCTCTCCCTCACTATCAGCAAAACCAGAGCTGGGAGCCCCCTCCCCCCTGCTCTTTGCTTCCTTGTAACAAATTTGGAGCTCCACACTTGAAAAGAAGACCTGCCTATCAAGCTAAATTGGGCTTAGATTGGGGTTTCCAGGGCAAGAGCAGGAGTTCAAACAGAGTTCAGGCAGTCCCTGACTCTGGTTGCCAAGGGAATTGATTGCAAGTGCCAGACTGTCTGGCTTGATGAACAGCAACGAATGAGGCTTGCAATGAACACTTGTTCGTTAGAGTTTGTTTAGAATGGGGCCTGAACAGCTTGTTCGCGAACAGCTGATTGGGCTGTTGGTGGCTTTTTAAAGTTCATATTGCTGTTTGTGCCCATCTCTAGTTCCAATCCCTTGCATCTCCGTTTAAAAGGAATAAGTAGCAGATGATGCAAAAGTCCACTCTACCAGAGAGACAAAGACCCACTGCCAGGCTAGATGGACCAATTAGGGGTGTGCAAAATGAAACAAATGAGCCAGAAATACACTTGGAAATCATTGTTTTGTTTTGTTATAGTGGTTTCCAGAACAGTGAACCAAATCTGGGAAACCAAGTTATAACAGCACCCTCCTACTGAAAAGTCTGTATGTTTCCATTTGGGTCTCACTGCAGAGCAGTGGCAGAAGTCAGGTAGTCTCTTGTTTTCCTTAATGAAATCCCACCAATCGGATCCCAACATAACTCTATGGGAAGGAAGGAGCACGAGTGCATCTTCTTTTGTGTTGTTGATGCCTACCCAAAGCATTCTGCAGGAGCTGTAAAAATTGAACCCCATTGTTGTATGTGCTCAAACTTGGTAGGTTGGAGATTGGCAAGTTGGTGGGGAGCCCTTATTGCAAGAATGGGTCCAAAACTCATGATAATGAAAAAAGACAAATGGATTAGATCCGAACTAGCAATGTTCCATCCAGAACAAAAAAATAATAACAGTACATCATTCAGAACCCTCAGATTCAAAACTGAAACAGAAATTTTCTCAGTGGACACCCCTAGAACCAATGGTCCTATTCAGCAGTTTTGTGTGTCCCCAGTGGAGATCATGTTTCCCTGTGTCTTTCAAAAGTAAATTTCAGTCACATGCATGAATGAAGTAGGATTTATAACCCTTTTACCTCTTCATGATTTGACCTATGGAAACTTTCTCCCTACCTTCACATTTCTATTGTCCTTGGAAGGGGGGGAAAGACACACCTATCTTCAGCCTATCTACTTTCTCCCATAGCAGCATTTGGATTGTTGTTGTTATTGTTGATTTTAGTAGAACATACTACGTAAAGGTGGAAGGATTTTAACCCTTTTCCCCTTCCCTTGTGGTCCTGACTAGACATGGGCACGAATGGAAAAAAAAAACAAACAAGCTGCATGTTGTTCATTGCCATCCATGAACAATGAACAATGAACAGTAATGAACATGACCCTGTTCACAAACATGTTCGTTGTTCGTTGTTCATGGCCCTTTAAAGATCCCTTTAAACTACCAGCTGGCAGGTGGCAGGGGGCGATTCCCCCCTGCCACCTGTCAGCTGATAGTTTAAAGGGCCCTTTCCTGCCACGTGCAAGGGGCAGGGCCCTTTAAACACCCCACAAACTGACCTTTCCAATGTCCAATCCCCACCAAATTTTCAGGGGACATAGTCCCCACTGTCCTCCAAAGACCCCCAAAGTTTCAGACAGATTGCACCCCGGGAAAGGCATGGTGCATGGGTCTCCCCCTTTGTTGTGATTCAAAGAGATTGCACCCCGGGAACGGCATGATCCATGGGTCCCCCCCTTTGCTGTCATTTTCTCTTCACAGTGGCAAAAATGGGACTTTCTGCTGGAAGTACTTTGAAGGGTTATAGCCAGAAGGAAAGCCAGAAGGAATTCAGACAGATTTCAGTCTCTGCCTCCGTTTCCAGGGGAATTGATTGAAAGGTGCCAGACTCTCTGGCTTGATGAACGGCTGACGAAGGCAACGAATGAGGCTTGCAACGACCACTTGTTCGTTTAGAATGGGGCCTCACAAACAGCTTGTTTGTGAACAGACAAAGGGGCTGTTCGTGGGTTTTTTCTGTTCGTAATGCTGTTCGTGCCCATGTCTAGTCCTGACTCAAATCATGACTTCACATGGCTAAAATGTACTTACTGAAATATCCCAGGAAGAACAAAGACCTCCTGATCTCTCTAGGAATGGTTAGTGCTCAGCTTCATGTTTCCTGTATAAATGTTATCTGCTGTATTTATGTGCAATGTGGCTCTATTTATTTTATTTATTTAAAACATTTATAAGCCCGCTTTTCTCCCAGGCAACTGTCTCCCAGGATCTCATTCAACCCTTGATTCCAATGGCAGATTTGATTTTAGTGGCCTGTGAGCAATATTCAATTTCTGACGCAACTTTATCTGCCCCTTGGTGTTGCTACTGAATTTGAATTAAAGTAAATAATTTCACTCTGTTTCTTTTTGCAAGGAAAAGGAGCAATGCGTCACTGCCAATTTGGGTCTCAAGGGGAACTTTCAGCAAGAATGCTCCTTATTCTGCTCTGCCAATCAAAAGACAAAAAACACATAGCTTTCACATCACCCCGACTATTTACTAATCTTTCTACTCAAAGTTCTTACTAGGTGATGTTAGCTTTGTGGATCCATAGCTAGCTTTGCCTGCTACTAAAAAGGGAGGGAAACATTCAGATAATTTCCATGCCCAATAGAAACTTGCATGTATTCAATCTTTCAACGTAACCATTCATGTGTATGGCTGATTATGAAGCAAAACAAACACACACAAAACAACGTTATCTATGTGGTGGTCAGATTGTTCGAATCCCTGGAGCACCAATGTTTTGGAACACACTGATTGACACCGGAGAATACAGAAGCTGGCCATCTCTTTTCCAGAGAATTTTCAAATTGTCTAGCGAAAAGGAGTCATGAAGCAGAGAAGGGAACTATAGGGAGTCAGTGTGGTGTAGTGGTTAGAGTGTTGGGCCCAAGGTCAAATTCCTGTTCTTCCATGGAAGCTTGCTGGATGACTTTGGGCCAGTCACACTCTCTCAGCTTAATCTACTTCACAGTAGAAAAGAGCAAGAGTCCAGGAGCACCTATAAAACTAACAAAATTTGTGGTAGGGTATGAGATTTCATGAGCCACAGCTCACTTCTTCAGATACTCATGAGCTGTGGCTCAAGAAATCTCATATCCTACCACAAATTTTGTTAGTTTTATAGGTGCTCCTGGATCTTGCTCTTTTCTACTGCTACAGACAGACTAACATGGCTACCCATCTTGATCTACTTCACAGTGCTGCTGTGAGGATAAAATGAAGAAGCGGAGGATGATGTAAAAATTATCCATCCATAGGTAATGTAGTCCATTAAAATGACAGCATCAAAATGTATCCTCTATTTTTATTTAATAGTGTAATGTGCCATCAAATTGCAACCGATTTACGGTGACCCCAGAGAGTATTCAGGGCAAAAGAAGAACAGAGGTGGTTTGCCATTACATGCAACCCTGGACTTCCTTGATGGCCTCAAATGCAAGTACTAACCAGGATCGACGTTGTTTAACTTCTGAAATCTTACAAGATTAGACTAGCATAGGCCATCCAGGGGTTTTTTTTACATCAGAACATTTATGTTGTGGTCACAACAGTTGAGAAACTTCCCTGAATTCTAACATTTTGTGGCAGTATAATTACTTCCAAATAATCTGATATTAAGTTTCAGCAAACAGAACCCATCACACAAACTAGACTGTATCTCAGCATCCCTGTTTTCTCTTTAAAAATGTAATAATGATCTTTTTTTATACTTACTTGCATGTTCTAGTAAATGATGTCAGTTCTCAACATATAAATGTGCTTTGGAAAAATATATTGCGGCCATTAAAGGCATTCTTGGCACAACTGTTCTTCTCTCTCCTGAGGTCTGTAAATTAGACTATAAACAAAAGCTACTGGAGTCAGCAAGCAGGAAAGAAAGTCGTGTCTGCTGTTCGATGGCTGTTATACATAAAATGATTAGATGGTGAAATGAAGGGGTGAGAAAGAAGCAAGGAGATTTTGCTTTGATGCCATATTTACATGAAACTTACAGTTTCCCGCGGTGTTGCCACTGCAATTTTGACTAAAATGAAATCTGAAATAAATCTGGGAAGCTGCTCCTGAGCTGAAACATTTCAGAAGTTTCATGTAAAGAAGAGTTTTGATAGGAGCAGCTGTGTCAGATCAGACCAAAGGCTCATCTAGTGGAAAGACCTGTTTCACCAAGTTGCCAATCAGTTGGCTTGCCAGGTCTCCTCTCTTACTGGCAACCCCTGTTGTGGCAACAGGAGGACACTAAAATAAAAAATAGCATCACTTCCAGTTGCAACCCAGTTTTACCATAGAGTTTCCAGTGATTCCTAGAGTTGTGATTGGAAGTGACATAGTGATGTCGGCAACTTCAAATGCATACAATTTTTTCCCTGCCCCTACCGCTCCCACTGGGTGCTAGGCTCAGCCTGGCAACCCTACCAATCAGATTACCCCAGAAGGCCTACAAGCTTAGCAAGGAGGCCATACCCTCCTGTGGCTTTCCCCCCTCACAGTTCTGTATTCAGAGCCTTTGAACACAGAAATTCCATTGAGTCACCATGGCTAATGTCCCCTTTTCATCCTGTCTTCCATGAGTTTGCCTAGGCACAAATCCCACGCTGATTGCAAAACAAACATTCTTTTCTTGAAGCCTCAAGCGCTTTTCTCCTATGTTTGCAACTGTTGAGGAAACAGTCAATCTTTCCGAGTCATCTGCAAAGGAATGGTCAACCAGTACAGAGCTGCAGCTTAGGAAAAAAACTTAGTTAACCTCTTTAGCATTGGCATCTTCTTTTTTTTTTAAGTTTTCTGTAATTTAAACATGCTTAGCAGTTGCAGTTTCATCCTTTGGTTTAAAAGAACGCGTAAGCAATGGACACTAGTTGAACCAGTGAATATGCAACATTTTCCTGCACTCCTAATTTCCCGACTTCTAGTTTAGTCCTCTGTCCATTATATCACACTGGATGATGACAGAGGGTCATGGGAATGCACTTCATCCTCACCACATCTTTCTTCTGTAAGTTAAATAAACGTTACTAAAAAGCTGAATTATGTAGCAAGACAGATCATCACTCAATATAGCATGGTATTGTCTTCTTTGATGGACAGAAGCTCTCTACAACGAAAGATTTTGCTCCACCTCTGCTACCTGAGATCCGTTCAAGCAGAGATACCAGGGATTGCAGCTGGGACCATCTGCAGGCAAAGGATGTGCTGTATCACTCTGCCACTCCAGTCAAGTATAATTAACTCCAGCAGTTATTATTACCTACAAATTCCCTCTTTTCTCTGTTAAGTCTTGGACACAACCTTGAGTCCCACTCCCTTTCTGAAAATAAGCACTAGCCTGCAGGGCCAGCACCACCACTGAGGCGGTGAGGCAGGCGCCGCGGGTGCTGGGGCACTGGAGGGGGTGCCAGAGGGGGTGCCGGGGTTGGAAGCACGTACCATGGAGCTGGTGTGCCTGGCCCACAGCTGCTGCAGTCAGCCAGCCCCATGCTGCCACCACTGCCACCACATGCCCCTGCTGGGCGCAGCCGCCACAGGCCAGGCAGGCACGGCAGGCGGCTGGGGTGGTGTGCGGAGTGCAGGCAGCCTCCATGCACCATCCCAGCCACCCGCTAGCCAATGGGGCCAGCTTTGCTGTGTGATGATGTCATCACGTGATGATGTCATCATGCAGTTTGGGGGCGTGCACGCACACTGTGTGTGCGCGCACATGGTGGGGCACAGGCACCAGAAACCCTGGTGCCAGTGGTGCTAGCCTGTATGTTTGGGATTAACACACTCTTCTTTTGTTTATCTTCACCTACATCTTCCTCCCTTTTCTTTATAGTTCACTTATATCACCAAAAGAAGCTGTGAATTAATAAACAATAATAATTAACCAGTACAGGATGGAGGGAGGGCAGCATGGTATAGCATGATCTTGTCAGATCTCAGAAAATAAGCAGGGGCAGTACTTGGATGGGTAACTACCAAGGGAAACTCTGCAGAGGAAGGCAATGGCAAACCATTTCTGCTTCTCACTTCCTTTGAAAGCCCTTTGCTGGGGTTTCCATACGTTGGTAGCGACTTGATGGCTTACATGCATGCATGCACATGCAGGATACAGAATTTCCAGTACATTTGCAAGATACTGTGCATGCATCCCAGTACTCATTAAATTATATTACATGAGGCATGGGCAGGGGGTAATTAGTGTTGCCAGCCTGGCTCTGGCAAATAGTAGGAGCTTTTAGGGGATAGAACCCTTGAAAAACAGCATCACATAGGTTGCAATGTCACTTTCTGCAAAAAAAACCCCTGGAATTGATGTAATGGTCACAATGCAATTCTCTAGGAATTCCTCAGATCTCCATGGTGGCATTCCTAGAGGATCATAGTGTGGCTGTAACATCACTTCTGGGTTGTTGCAGGAAGTGACATCATGATGCACAGAACCATATCTCCCTTTTCTTTCTCATTGCTTGGGGGAAAGTGGGAGAGTCACAGCAAAATGTCAACTAAAACCTGGCAAGTAAACAACCCTCGAGGGTACAGAGGTTTGTTCCTATGCAGCTGGATAGAACATGAACCCAATGCCAGGTGGCCCTTCGTTGCTGCCAAATTAATTGATTCTGAAAACGATGGAATGGAATTTTGTATAATGAAAAATTTGAAATTTTTTGGAATGGTGAAACATCTGAGAATTTTAAGAGAAGCAAAATTGGTTTTGACAAGACTAGTGCAATCTCTCCAAAGGTATACTTTACATCACACAGCAAATATCTCTAAATTAGGATTAACAATGCTGAGATCCTCAAGGACTCAAATGTCACCATTCACAAACCAAACAAGCCAAAATATTTGCATTTAATCAAGGTTACTCGAGTGGGTTTTAAACCCAAGTGCACCATCTTAATTAATTTCTGGATCAGGATATTCATTGCCTTGAAATTAATTGAGAATGAAGGTTCCTGTTTTTGACAATTTGTGTTAGCAAAATCCACTTAAAAGTAGGCTTATATAGAAATTGTTCTGCACCATTGCCATGCAGAATATATGTATGTGATGACATTTATTGACAATACAACAGAAAAGGCTGATTCTTGCATTCCTTTTTGTACATATTAATTTTCTTAAAACCCTGAAATGGTTTAGACTTATCTAACCTTCAGCAGTTCTCACAGCAAATATCTGAAATTGTTATCTCTATTAGTAAAGAACAAGTGGGGACTTACCACTTCTACTTACAGTACCCATCTACTTACAGTAGCCCATCTACTTACAGTGCTGCCATCTCTGCTGGCCTGGCTCCCATGGCCGCTGCAGTGAAAGTGCTCTTGGAGTGTCTCCTAGGGGTATGCACGATGAAATTCCTGAGCCAAAAATATGAATGAACATCTCTGTTTCCTGTTGTTACCATGATTTTCTGGAATGGCAACACAAATCTAGGATGCTTGGGAATGGTAAAACCTTTTCCCCTCCCCCTTCTGTTGTTTATCATGTTTGGGCACTTACCATCAGCAATGATGCTACAGTTTTGGTCGATTGTTAAAGAATTTGCCCCAACATGACACCGTCACATTCAAGTCACAGAAGTGATGTCATCAACCAGGGACAACAGGTGCAGGTGCACACCCTAGTAAGTTCTCCCACCCCCTCCATCTCCTGCTGGTTGCCAGGGGGCACTTGGCAACTCAATTGATCCTTGAATCTTGCTGCCAACAGGATACCTCCCAAACTCTCCCCTTCCCAGGTGCCATCTCCAAATACCCAGAATTTCCCAAGCCAGAGTGGGCAACCCTAGAGGAGAACTGTAAACAATCAAGAAGGCTATTCCAGTATGACAAAATAGTCCCAGCAAGGAAAAAAAATCCACGGGAAACAATTACTAGTAATGCTAATTATATTAATTAAAGTGCCAGTGCTCTACAATTGAATAAATGTCAGTCTGGTACGTTTGTAAATACAGTAGCAGTGCAATACAATGAGCATTTCATACAGCAATAAACGAAGTGTTTTTTTCTATTTTCATTCCAGGGTCCAGCTGCCAAATGAAGGAAGGTTGCATCCAGGATAGTACAGCAATTTAAAGTCCAATTCATTAACTGGTTATTTCTTCTTCTTTCTTTTGTAGGTTTAGTGGTGGACAGTTTATCACTTCAGGGGTGTGAATGCAACGCCCCAAGAATCTCCCGCAGCTGACCAGCTTGCCAGCTTGGAATTCAAAGCCCGTTTCGCAAGGATCTTCTTCCTGGGCTGACTATAATATAATCAAAACAAGCAATATATATGAGGGCAACACAGTGAAAAAATAGTATAAAGTGTTATTGAAAAAGTAACAACAAATACAATTAAAGTGCAACATGCTACAGTACCATAGCAATACAATCAGAACAGGCAGCGGCGACCAATACAACCAACCAAGGTAATGGAGTACAAAGTGAGTGCTACATATAAAGTCATAAAATTGTTTTCATATTAAAAAGGCACGCCTGGAGCGTGCACGCGCGCGTGCGCGCACTTACCCGGGTGCCTGTCTTTGCCCTCATGCACGGAGGGAGAGCGGCTTGCTTTCCCGGGCATCCGGGTGCCTCGGGGGCGGGCTTTAGAGCCGTTATTGGCTCTGCCCGCCTTCCCCCTCCGTGCAGTTGCGGGCTTGTTCGGTCAGGAGAAGACGTGTGGCCGCGTTTGCTGCCGGGCGCTGGGGCCGCACGTTTGGACGGACTCGGGCCGAGGAGGCCTTCCCGCGGCTTGCCTCCTTGCGTCGGAGGGGGCTGCTAATCGTGATTTTCGGGCTTGGGCTTGTGAGCCCGTTTCTCCTGCCCCCCTTTTTTGCTAGTGCACCGGGATCTTGGCGAGCGGGGGGCGGTTGGGTGGTTGTGCGCCCCCCCTGCCGGGTGTCGCTTTCGGGCCAGGTGTCGGCCTTCGCCCCCCCCAGGGCCCCCCCTTGTTTCTGGTCCGGTGGGTAAGGCTGGTTCCGCCGCACTTCTGTACGCGCCGCTGCTGTCGGGTCAGCGGTGCCTTGCCTTGTGCAGTCGCGCCCTCCAAGGGGTCTTGTCGGCACCCTTCTGCTTGCCCCCCTCTCCCCCCCTTTTTTGTGGGGTTTGGCTGGCCTGAAGTGGGGTGTTGTTGCTGGGGCTTTGTGCCCCTGAGTAGCCGTTGCCTTTCTCTCTCATATTTGGATTTGGCACAGTTAAAATAATAATAATAATAATAATAATAATAGTAAAAAAAAGGAAGATAAAAGGAGAGAGAAGGGGAGAGAGGGTGAGATTGGGTTAAGGGGGAGAGTGATCTGGCAGGATCTGTTTGCTTGGGCTAGGATCTTTGGTGGTTGTGACCTTAGGGCACTATTTGAATTGCTGGCCCTGGTGCTCTGGGTGGTTTTGGTTGGAGCCCGGGACTGGGTGTTGGTGGGCATTCCCCCCCCCCTACGTGTCGTCATGCCTCCTAAGAAGGGGATAGGCAACAGCAAAGGCAAGCAGCCTGCTAAGCGCCCTAGGGCCAGTGGGCGTCCCCCTGCATCGTCCTCTGATGAGGAGGATGCGGGGTCGCTCCGGCAAGAGATTTTGGCCAAGTTGGCCGCATTGGAACGGGCCAAGGGGGTGTCTTCTGGTCAGTTAGTTCCCAGCAGGGCCGGTAGAGCTTCTAAGAAGGTTTCTCGGGCCACTTTTCAGCGAGACGTCCTCACGCGCCTTTCTGTTCTGGAAAGTTCTACAGGTGGTGAGATGAGCGATGCGCGTGTGCTTCAGGATGACCTGGACCGAGCTGGACCTTCGGCATGGGCAGAGGACGACACAGCCGAGGTGTCGGAGGTTCCTCATGTAGCGGTGGCCGTGGAACAGGCGGAGCCCGAGGGTAAGTCCGCTTTGCCACAGACATCTTAGACATGGCCCTGGGGGCCTATAGGGACATCATGTGGTCCCGCCAGCTGGGGGTCTCAGTTGCCACATTCTTCTTATTCTAGTCATCCGGCTTGGCCAGGAATACCTGGGCAGCTGCAACCTGTTGGTGTTGGGCCATGGCAGCCTTGGGGTCACGCGCCTGTTCCAGTTCAGCAAGGGCTGGGGGGACCTGGTCTGGTCCCTGTTACGCCTGTTTCCGTCCCTGCCGCGCCTGTTTCTTCAGCCGCTGCGGGGGGTAGCACACAACCGTTTGGGCAACCGGCAGCTTTCTGGCCGCCCTATCTAGGGGGTCCTTATTATCAGCCCACCACCTTGGGGTCGTTGCCCTACCGGGCCATGCCGTTTGGGGACGCGGCCCTCCCTTTGGGAGACCACCTGACTCCTGCCACCAGGGACAGGATATTGTGTGGTGAGTTCGTCGACGTCTTTACTCTTCTTTTCCGGGAACTGGAAAAGAAGGATAAGGAGGACATGGATGAACGCGATAAGGAGAGGATGAAGAGGCGTAAGGTGGACCGATCCTGGTCCAATTGGCTGCCAGGTATGTTGATCTACGCCGGGGTTATTGCCCATGCGCAGCCTCAACGGGCTGCCCCCCTGTTTCAATATATTGACATTATATACAGGGGATATACGGACTTCGTTGGTGCTGCTTGGATGCAGTACGACGAAGAGTTCCGTATGCATGCAGCTTCTGATCCTACCTTGCCATGGGATTGTATACATCAGCAGCTTTGGCTGCAGTTGATGGCCCCCGCCAAGCCCAATTTGGGTGATAGGGCTGACAGTGGGCATTTGTTGCATAGGCCTGCCTCCACCTCTGGTACCCGTGCCTCAGCGGGGCAGTCG
Source organism: Eublepharis macularius (assembly GCF_028583425.1). Taxonomy (NCBI): domain Eukaryota; kingdom Metazoa; phylum Chordata; class Lepidosauria; order Squamata; family Eublepharidae; genus Eublepharis; species Eublepharis macularius. The sequence goes on along the minus strand of NC_072792.1, from coordinate 166,353,352 downwards.
GTTCAGCCCCGGCTGCTTTGTTGGGACTTTGCCTATCAGGGCGTGTGTTCCAGAAAGGGGTGCGGGTTTAAGCATGAGTGCCCACGATGTAGGGGCCCCCATTCATTTCTGGCCTGTCCCCGCCCCAAGCCTCGGGGCGGCGGGTATAGGCGCCCAGGAGGCGGCTCCGGGCAAGCTGCTCCTGACAAAGGGTCCTTCTCCCATAAAGCTGAGGGTTCTGGCTGAGGCCTTGCGGTATTATCCTGATCAAGTTTCTGCACGGTTTTTGTTAGACGGTTTCACTTATGGTTTTAAAATTCCGTTTCAGGGCCCTCGGGCCCCTTTCATGTCTCAAAATTTGCGTTCAGTTAAGGGTTTGGAGGACGTAGTTAGGCGTAAGATAGACAAGGAATGCACGGAAGGGCGCGTCTTGGGCCCATTTGCCACCCCCCGGTGCCCAATTTGAGGGTTCCCCCCCTGGGAGTAGTGCCTAAGAAGGCAGCGGGTGAGTATCGGCTGATACATCACTTGTCTTTTCCCAAGGGGGATTCAGTTAATGACGCCATTCCGGAGCATTTGTGTTCCGTCCGGTATACGTCATTTGACGAGGCGGTTAGTATGGTTAAGAGGAATGGTTGGGGTGCGGAAATGGCGAAATGCAACATAAAGTCAGCATTTCGCCTTCTCCCTGTCCACCCGGGGGACTTTGAGTTGTTGGGGTTCTCCTTTGATGGCCAGATTTACATGGACAGGGCGCTCCCAATGGGTTGCTCTGTGTCTTGTGCGGCCTTTGAGAAGTTTAGTTCCTTTTTGGAGTGGGCCTTGCGTCAGCGGCTGCGCAGCCGTGACTCCGCCCACTACCTTGATGATTTTATTTTTTGTGGGCCCCGGGGGTCTGGTCAATGTGCCCGTCTATTGGCAGGTTTTATGGCGTTGGCAGAGGAACTGGGTGTTCCGCTGGCGCACGAGAAGACCGAGGGGCCCACACAGGTGTTGACTTACCTAGGGATTGAGATCGACACAGTGGCGCAGACCTTTCGTCTCCCAGCAGCCAAAGTTGCTGATTTGTGGGAGCGGTTGTTAGCCATGCGGGGTATCACAAGGTGACGCTGCGTGAGCTGCAACAGCTCATTGGTCACCTGAATTTCGCTTGTAAAGCTGTGGCACCTGGGCGCGCCTTTTTGCGACGCCTGTGCAAGGTCATGGCAGGATTGCGTCTGCCCCACCATAAGGTTAGGTTGTCTCTAGGCGTTAGGGATGACCTTCGGGTGTGGGAAGACTTTCTTGCCTCATTCAATGGAGTGACTTTATGGCGGGAGGAATTGCTCCTGGAGGCCGAATTGCGGGTGGCTTCGGACGCTTCCGGGGCTTGGGGGTTCGGTGTCTTTTTTAGGGGACACTGGTGCGCGGAGCCTTGGCCGGATGGTTGGCGCACTAGTGGCGTCACCAGGGATCTCACGTTTTTGGAGTTTTTTCCAATCCTGGTTGCGCTTTGGTTGTGGGGAGATGAGCTCGCCAACCATGTTGTCCACTTTTGGTGTGACGACATGGCAGTGGTGCACGTGATAAATTCCCTATCTGCCAGGTCTCCCAGGGTCATGGGGTTGGTCAGGCCGTTCACGCTCCGCTGCCTTCGCCTGAACATTTTGTTCAGGGCTAGGCACGTCCCTGGTATTGACAATGGGGTGGCGGACGCTCTGTCTCGCCAGCAGATGGAGCGCTTTCGCCTGCTTGCACCCGGCGCGGATCCCTCGCCATCTCTGATGCCTGTGGAGTTGTGGAGTCTTGGAGGGACGAAGTGCACAGAGCCATCCGTCTAGCCATCGCACCCAGCACGAGGAGAGCGTATGATCGCACTGTGCGTCAGTTCATGAGCTTCCGTATTGAGGCTGGTTTGGAGCAGTGCTGGCCCATTCCGGCGGAGCACCTTATGCAATTCTGTGTTGCGAGAAGGGCTGGCGGTCTATCCGTTAGGTCCATTCGGGGGCTCTTGGCAGCCTTTATTAGTAAGGCTAGGGGAGTTCCGGAGATGACCGGCGACTTCAGGATTCGTAAGATGCTTGAGGGCTGGTCCCGGGAGGCTGGGGCGCACAGGATGCTAGGCAACCTATTTCGCCAGCCATACTGAAAGGCTTGGTGGGCGCCTGGCAGTCGGTTTGCCTATCAGGCTATGAAGCGGTGCTCTTCCACGCGGCGGCGCTTACGGCCTTCTTTGGGGCCCTCAGGGTCGGTGAATTGGTGGCTCAGTCTCACTTAGACCTCTCTCAGCGGGCGCTGCTACTTCAGGATGTACGGTTTGTGGGGGAGAAAGTCTCCTTAAGGATCCGGTCGTCCAAGACTGACCAGCATCGTAAAGGGTCGACTGTTTGGTTGGGCTCTTGTGCTGATGCCGAGTTGTGCCCGGTTAGGGGCTTGAGGGCGTATCTCAAGAAGAGGGGAGATGGCGAGGGTCTTCTCTTTCGCCATTGCGATCAGTCCCCTCTTACCAGGTATCAGTTCTGGTCTGTCACTGGGCGGGCCTTGGCTAAGTTGGGCCTGGAGGGCTTCAAGTTCGGTACCCATTCTTTTAGAATTGGGGCGGCTTCTACCGCCACTGCCATGGGTTACCCCGATGCTGCTATTCGCAGGGTGGGGCAGTGGCGTTCGGTGGCTTACCGGGGGTATGTCTGCCCTCTGCCTGCCCCGAAGTGAGCAGTATTTGACTGTTCTTTCTTTTAGGTGCTGTGGTTCGCCGTGGGAGGTGTCGGATCCTCATCTGCGGACACAGCATGGTCTTCTGGGCCACCTATCAGGCCAAGAGGACCCACCTCGGATCCCAGCTTGGCCTCAGCCGTTGGGCCCAGATTGAGTGGCAGGGCTGTCAGGGCCTACGTTGGCCCGGCCTGTTGCCTCTCTTGTTTGAGGGAAGGTCTGCCCCTCCGCCTCATTTTTTAGTTATACATTTAGGGGGTAATGACTTAGGTTGGGTCAAGGGGAAGGCTCTTACGCTGCAAGCGCAAGCTGACCTTCGGTTTATTCTGAGCCGGTGGCCGGGCGTTCTTATTATCTGGTTGGCCATCCTCCCCCGGAGGGTATGGAGGGAGGCTTTGGACCATGATGCTGTTGAACGGACTAGACGTAAGGCCAATAAGGCCATGTTTAAGGCTTTGGGTGAGGGCCTGGGGGTTTATTTGCCCCATCCTCAAATTAGGGACACGTACGCCGACCTCTTTAGGGGGGACGGTGTTCACCTGTCCTTTAAAGGTAATGAGATCTTTCTTACGGATTTGCGGCAAGGGTTGAGGTTAGCCCTGCAGGAGATGTGGGGCGTTAGGGCCTAAGCAGAGGCTTGGCCCTAACGGTGGCAGGTTAGCTGGGGTAGGCAGAGCGGGCTGGTGAGCACCCGGTGGCACATCCCCATTGGTGGGGAATGGGGGTCTGTCTCGGATCGGCTGGCGGGCCTTACGGTTGCCAGCTGAGAGGGAAGACTGCCCTTGGGACCCCCCGGAAAAGGCATTACCTCGGGCCTTACGGCTGGGGTGTATGGCGCTTTAAAGGGGGGAACCATTAGCCTGGTCGGCTGGGTTATAGCCATGCAGTGGATGGCTTGCGCCTAGGGCAGGGGGTGCTCGCCCATGCAGTACGAGGAGCTGGTCACAGCGACCCCCTTGCTCGGACTGTACCGCTAGTTTCACCCTTGCCGTTAGTTAAGTCCTAGTTCAAGTTTTCATGTTGAATTGGTCAATAAAAGGCCCTGTTTCACCCAAGCCTGGTGTCCGTCTCTTATTTCCGAATATGTGGGCAAAGGTACTTATGTTCTTTTTTACAGGTGTCAGGAAGAAAGCCTGGGGGCACCCCAGCGACTCTACAAGGAGCCAGGCAAAGAACTTGTTTCAAAACGTCTTCCTCAGGAGTCGCAACACAGATAACATCTGAAAATAATAAATCACCACCATGAAGCTCTTTGGTGGAAAAGCAAGCACCTCCAAAGGTGTGGCCACTATAATCAAAGCTGTCCAATTTCTGCAAAATATCCTGGAATATCATGCAATATTTTCTTTTTCTTCAGTCTCCAGCCTTTACAAATGTACCCGATATTTTTGTATAGGCTTTTAACAATTACTATTTATTCAGTTGTAGAGCACTGGCACTTTAATTAATATAATTAACCATAGAAGAGAGTCAGAGCGGGACCACAAGTGACGCCTGACACAGGTTGGACACTAGTCAGCTTCCCTCAAGTTTTGATGGGAAATGTAGGCATCCTGGTCTTGCAGCTTGACTCTCTGACTGCTGTCCAGTGGACTTTTCAACTGTCACTTGTCCAACATTCCGCCAAGCTGCCTACATTTCCCATCAAAACTTGAGGGAAGCTGGCAAGTGTCCAACCTGTGTCAGGCGTCACTTGTGGTCCTGCTCTCAGACTGATGGCTCAGTAGACACAGGATGGATTAGGATAGGTCTCCCCTCTTCTATGAAGAAGCCAACTGAAAGCTAAATACCACTTACTGCCTAAATAAGGGCAGGCCATGAGGGAATCATTCTAGAAGTTTCCTCCAAGAAAGAAGCAATGGTGAAATGTTATTGCAGAGATATGTTTTTGTGCAGGATATCACTTATGAAAATGTTTAGAACCCAACAAAACAATTAATAAAATATTCATACATTTTTATTACCAACACCTTAGATACGGAAGAGCCCACTTAATGTTATGTGGAAAAGTCGATTAAATAGGTATTGTTCATTGTTTGGGGATATTTTTTTCTGAAGGCACTTAAAAATTAGGCTATGATGTTGGGGTTGTGGAGGATAACACACCAGAAATTCCTTGAGAAAAATAAATTAAAAAGCAAAGAGGCTTCTAAAGATGTTTGGACTACTTTTAGCAAATTTGGAGCTTGAAAGCATTTTTAATGCTCCTGTTTGTAAAACACTGCTGGGACACACTAGGAAGCTGTAAACCAATTAATTTTGTAATTTTTTTAAGGTGAAAATCCTGAGAACTATTTTAAGTTACAGCTGGGGAAAAGTAGAACGCACGTGCACATGATTTAGGATAACTATTTCAAGCCTGGTGTTTCCAATAGGGATTTTTTAAAACAAAAAACAAAAATAAAACAGATAGAATATGGGGAGCACAAACACGCAGTACATATACAATGCAGAACAGGTGGTCGGCACAGCTCTAATCACCTGTTTGGGGAAGCAGATTCCAAATAAGAAAAAAATTATAAATATTTTATTCATTAGTTCATTGAAATCCATTTTTATGCAATATTTCCCCCCTCCTCCATTTTTCCTACTGATGAACCGCTGTATCAAGGTCCACAGTGCCAAGTATCTGTTTAGTGGGAGCGATTCTCCAATGTAGTGAGAGGTTTTCTGGAATAGGAACAGTGCTGTGCAACCAACCATCCACGGAATTTGCAGAGCAGCCTTTTCCCTGATCTCCCCTCCTGCTGCAGTCCCTGGTGTCTCCAGTTTTGTGTCTGGGGGTCAGTGGATCCTCAGGAACAGCACAGAAAGGAGAGAGGTGGTCTGCAGTGGAAAGGAAAATATCCTTCCCCTCATCTGCAAACAGAAGTACTATTCTATTCGAGGAATTGTGTGGAGGGATACAAGCACTTGTGTATCTCTCTGTACATAACTCTGAGGCCAAACTACATTATGTGCACCTTCTACTCCCTTATGAACCTACCCAACCACTGCAATAGTCTTTAGAGATGCATCTTACAAAAAGAGCTGTAGTTCTCAAAAACGTATGCTACAAATAAGTTTGTTAGTCTTAATGGTTCTACCGGACTCTTTACTATTTTGCGACTACAGACTAACATGGCTAACTCCTCTGGATTTGTGCATTTTATCCACTCTGCATTATGCTAAACAAAGCTCACTGTCAAGTTGCGCCAAACCTTCTGGGGATTTATTTTTACTGATTCCTCTTATTTTATCTCCCAAGAAATTCCCGGTTTTCTCATCACTTCTGGGTGTTGATGAGTAATCTAAGAGGGACTCAGGAAGCAGGGGGATTTGTCTTACCTGTGCTGTTCAAGTCCACTATATGGCACAGAAAAGGATCCTATGGAGGCTGGGATCCTTCTTGTAGAAAAGCCAGAAAGAACGACAAGTTGTTCTTACTCCTATGAGTACCTTGGTGGCAGCTGTAAGGTTTACTATCCCTGGAGCCTGAAAGGATGTCAAAGGGAGGTTAAAGGTGCCAGGGTAGGCCACTCCCCTCAACCTTGGCATGCCTTCTGTGAGGCCATACTCAACACCAAGCTATGCCCTTGTTGGCAGAGTTCAGGAAATAATCTAATCCACACTTTGGAATTTGCTTTCAAGGAATTTACTGCAACAGGATTTTGCAGAAGATAATAACTGACTGCATGCCTTCAACACAATGGAGAGGCCTTCAGAGCACAAGCAATAACACATACTGACACACAGCAGAGACATAAAACAACAAGAGGTAGGTTGAACTGCAAGAGAAAATATTCAATAAACCTGAAACACTAGAGCAGCGATGGCGAACCTATGGCACACGTGCCACAGCTGGCACACAGAGCCCTCTCTGTGGGCACGTGAGCCAAGTCGCCGGATCGCTAGGTCCAGAGATCATTTGGAGGGGGAACGCCTGGAACGGCGTTCCGGTAGCTCTGATCAGAGATCACATGGCTTTTGACCCTGCCCACATGATTCCTTTCCCTCAACGCTGCCTCCCTGCTGCCTGTCTCTTTAGCAGCAGGAAGCAGAGGCAGTAGCCAGGCTGCTGGGCCTGGCTTTCTAAAGGAGGACAAGCTGCTTTGATTTAACTTGCTTTACTTTCATTCGTGACTCCTGAGTGAGTGAGTGAGTGAGTGAGTGAGAGAGAGAGAGAGAGAGAGAGAGAGTGAGAGCGCTTGCAGGCTGAGTTGCTGGTGTAAAGATGGGCAAACTGCTTTGATTTAACTTGCTTTACTTTCATTCATGACTCCTGAGTGAGAGAGAGAGAGAGAGACTGACTGACTGACTGACTGCAAGCCTGGCTGCTGGTGTAAAGAAGGGCAAACTCCTTTGATTTCACTTGCTTTACTTTCATTTGTGACTCCTGAGAGAGAGAGAAAGAGAGAGAGAGACTGACTGACTGACTGACTGCAAGCCGGGCTGCTGGTGTAAAGAAGGGCAAACTGCTTTGATTTCACTTGCTTTACTTTCATTCGTGACTCCTGAGAGAGTGAGTGAGTGAGTGAGTGAGTGAGTGAGTGAGTGAGTGAGTGAGTGAGAGAGAGAGAGAGAGAGAGAGAGAGAGACTGACTGACTGACTGACTGACTGACTGACTGCAAGCCGGGCTGCTGGTGTAAAGAAGGGCAAGCTGCTTTGACTTCACTTGCTTTATTTTCATTTGTGGCTCCTGAGTGAGTGAGAGAGAATGCTTGCAAGCCGGGCTGCTGGTGTAAAGAAGGGCAAACTGCTTTGATTTCACTTGCTTTATTTTCATTTGTGGCTTCTGAGTGAATAAGTGAGTGAGTGAGAGAGAAAGAGAGAGAGAGAAAGAAAGAGAAAGATGTTAATTAGTTTGGACAACTGTATGAGTTGTTTTTTCTTAACTAAAACCTCAGTATTCAGGTTTAATTGCAGTGTTGGCACTTTGAAATAAATAAGTTGGTTTTGTGTTGCAGTTTGGGCACTTGGGCTCAAAAAGGTTCGCCCTCACTGCACTAGAGAAAGCTCCACAGCTCCCCCTTAGGTACAAGTAGACTAAACTACCTTTCCAGCAGTATTTACAGTAACTAGACTCTTAGCAGGCTGTCGCTTCTCCTACAGTTATACCCCCAACCTTAAACGACTTCTCACTTACAATCATGAATCAGCTAGCAGAGTCACCAGCACAGGTACCAGGCCCTGCAACAGACCCAGATGCCAGCTCTGCCCTTATAGCTACCCAGGGAATACAATTACAGGACCCAATGGCATCAACTACACTGTCTCTGGCTCTTACAGCTGCTCATCCTCCAATGTGATATATGCCCTCATGTGCCAACAATGTCCATCTGCTCTGTACATTGGACAAACCAGCAAACCTCTACGCAAAAGAATAAATGGACACAAATCTGACATTAGAAATGGAAACGTCCAGAAACCAGTGGGAGAACACTTCAATCTACCAGGACATTCCATCAAAGACTTAAAGGTCACTGTAGTTCAACAGAAACCTTTCAAAAACAAAATCCAACGGGAAGCTGCTGAATTGGAATTCATATGTAAATTTGACTCTGTCAAGCTGGGACTGAATAGGGACTATGAATGGTTATCTCATTATCAAAAGTAACAGATTTCCTTTACAGAAGCAAACTGATCTCCGTATCAGAAGGAGCTGTTTGCATCTATTCCTCCCTCCCCTCTCCTCCTCTATATCTGACCAGTTTCTTCTTGCCCTCCATGCATCTGACGAAGAGAACTGTGATTCTCGAAAGCTTATGCTACAACAAAGTTGGTTAGTCTTAAAGGTGCTACTGGACTCTCTTTGATTACATAGATGAAATTTCAAAAGATTAAAAGTTTATTATGTGTATAAATCTATTTTAAATGGCCTATCCACTAATGTTTTGCAATGATGAAGGTTTATGCATGGTTCAGTAGCTCAGTAATTTTAAATTACAAAACATACTACACCATCTCTTCCACTTTTAAAAGATAAAAAGAAAATGATTATATTAGTATTTAATGAAGATTGTTAATAGATGATGAAGAAAGTTACACATGATGCATAAATGATTGGTTAAAGAAGTTAATTGGTGTTGACAGTACAATACAATTTTACACAACCATGCTGAAAGCAAATTGCTAGGAATGATGTTTTGTGAACCTGGTGATTAATGTAGTGTACAAAGATGCACCGTTCGGTGTTGTGAAATATAGCTGGAATATAAACAGAGAAAACACACTAACACAGAGTGATTGGAGATATTTAAAGATATTTCTGGCCATGCCTCCATTTTAGATCCCTGGAAATTTATGACTTAAGTTGCTTTTCCTATTATTGTATGTAATGAACTCATAAAAAGAACTCTGTAGAAAAGATCAGAAAGTATGGAGGCATTCGACAGAACACAATGGACTTGAAAAATGGCCCAAAGGCATGAAACAAATGTCATAGAAACTCAATCTGATAATAACATAAAAGATGGCAACACTCTGTATGGTTCTCAACTAATGGCTCATGATATGGAGTTGTTATTGCAGAAATTGTGCTATAGAATGTAAAGCTTATAATTGGAAGATATGGTTCAAAGTCAAGATCGCTGATTGGTGCAGACCAGATTATGAGCCAGAAAAATTGGGGAGTGGAGGAAGACTGCTTCTAATCTAGAAGAACATTCTTTTGAACCACTGCTTCAAAATATGCCTAAAAAGTGAACTTCTCTCTCTTCATACCATTGGATTGGGTGTTAGATAGATGTGAATATGCATGCACGTACATACCTTTTAAATTCAGTTTTCCCACCATCATTGTGTCTTTTGTGACTTCAAGGACTTTTGTTTAATTTATCCCTGATTCTCACATTATCAACAAGTGTGGTTGCTACCAAAAACTGTCTTCACATCATGAGGATCATGCTATAGCAGAGACATATATCTGTATTCAGGAACTACAGCAATAAATGGGGATTGCATAGAACACATACACACCAGCACTCAGGGAAATGTATCTATAATAATGGATCCATCTGTTTATCCGTCTTTCTGTCCATCAGTCCATTTGTGGCAGGCATAACTCATAAGAAAATGAATCTTGGAGTCTCAAAACGGGCCACCAGCAGGTATTGCAGTGCCAAAAATGAAGGGAATCAGAAACTTCTTGCCCAAATTAGCCAAGCCCAATCTGGCCCCACCCACTTTCAAAAACACTTAGCAGGTGCCATGGTGCCCACAGGTACCATATTGGGGGTCCTGCTCTAACAGCTACCAAAGAAGTCACCAGGGAAACAACTAGAAGTTGGCAACCATGTTGCCCCAAATGGTTCCTGTGTTGGGGTATCACAGATAAATAATTGGCTGTACATATAAAACAAGACTTGGATTCCACGGGATTTTTTTAGTCTAATGTATACACAATTCCCAGTTCGGTTTAATAAATCTCCCAGGAAGAAAAGAAGAAAAGGAAAAGGGGACAGATACTTAATCAACCAGGAATTAACTCTGTTAACCTAACCAAGGTTAGCAAAGGGAAGCAAAATGGCAGCAATACAAGATAGTGGGGTTGAACTATTCAATAGCAACAAATACAGTAGTTATTTATTTGTAACAATCCAACCCCCCCCAAAAAATCATTTTTGCACAGCCGTAGGGTTCTGTTGCATTACTTTAAGGCAATACCCAATTAAGGTTACTTTTAATCCCAATGGTGTTTCTTCCACGTGGCTTGTCTTGAAGAGTAACCAACCAAGGGAGAAGAGACTGGTACAGAGATTACCCCAAAGGGACAAAGGATTGAAAAGGGAAGGACTGCCTGGATAAGAAAGAGTAGGTAGCTCGGTGAGGATGCTAAGAGGGAAGACTGTCTGGCTGTAGGACTGACCAGCGGAAAGTGGGGAGGGAGAAGCTAAGAGATAAAAGCAGCGGGAAAGATAGAGATGGTCAATTTCAGGAAGAAGAACAGAAGGAAAAAGCATACTACACCTGTCTTGATGAGAAACTCCAGTGATGACAGCATCCATAATAATGGAACAAGGCTTAGAAGCAGAACCTCTTACAAACACTGAGAGCTTGACATACCCTTTTTTATAAACCTAGGGTTACCTCAGTTTGGATAGGGGAAGCTGAGCTATTGGCTGAAATTGGTGTAGAATTTGCATCAGTGCTATTAAGTTAAAATTCAGACAATGGCCGCTCATTGGTGAAATTTGGTTTGCACTGCAATTGGCAGAACTTTAGGATCTGAGACCTCATTAGCAGAGGAGGGATCTTCTTGATCCAAGCTGTCCTTGCATAATTCAAACCTTCTATTGTAAAGGGTTCTAGTGAGAGATACCTCAAAGTGTTGTAATGGGAAGAGGAGGTGTGTCTGGCTGCAAAATGGTTAACTTGAATGGAAGGAATGGCTTGGGTCTGTTGGCATTGGCCAGGCGATGGATAAAAGATCCTTCCTGGGCACTCAATTAGATTTCCAGAGAACTCTACATTGAGAAGAAATTTCTGAGGGTCTTGGTTATGGTTCTACAAGTTATCACCAAGGTATGAAGGGTTTGGGGGAGGATCACACAAAATTTCCCTGATTTAATGTGCTCCTGAAGTTTGCATGGTATCCCAGCTAGTTCCTCTTGCAAGTGCCTGTGGAAATACTTACCTTGACTGAGATATTTTGAAATAAAAGGATGAATGCATCTTTGCCTCTAACTTCAATAAACCTTTGGATGCAGTGGTAAGGGGCAGCATGGAGTGCAGAAATCCAGAAGACCATAGCTGGCACATGAGGAGGACAGAGAGAGAGAGAGTTGTTTCTTCAGATATGAGCGTCTTAGGTAGAGATGGGCACGAACTTGAATACGAACCAAAAAAACCCACAAACCAGCCTGGTTCATGGTTCACAAACCAGTGGTTCATGGTTTCCACGAACTTCCATGAACTGGTCTACTGGTTTGTATTAAAGGACAGTTTAAACGTCCATTTCCCTGGGGAAATGGCCATTTAAACTTTTCCTGCCAGTTGCAAGTGGCAGGTCCCTTTAAACTATCAGCTGGCAGGCGGGATCCCCCCCCCTCGCCGCCTGCCAGCTGATAGTTTGAAGGGACCTGCTGCTTGCAAGCAGCAGGGCCCTTTAAATGTCCAAATCCCACAAACCCCATTCCAGACTTCAGGAAATATGTTCACTCTAATACCTAAAAGGCAGGAATATTCACAGCTGATGGCCCAAATGACCTTGTCTTTAGTGTAATGTTGACTATTCTTTTGACACATTCTTGTTTCTCAGGCAAAAAAAAGGAATTCAAAATTGAAAGGCAAAGCAAATTCCAAACTGGGTTTTAAATATATATGTATATAAATATGCATGAGATTGTGCTGTTGGTCACCTGTGATGCAAACAGAATCTCCTGCTGATTAAAACCTATTCATAGGTCTCAAAAATTGGAATGAAGAGCCATAAAAGAGAGCTGTTGAAAAATTAGGCCATTTCTACTTTTCCCTGCCTCGATTTCATACTTGTTAAAGGCTCTATAAAAAGCAGTACTTATGGTCATTTTCCTTTATTGGTAATTTATATATGCCACCTGTTAGAAATAAAACTTTCTGGTACTGCCATAAAAAGTTGAATTAGTAAAAGACTGCAGCACATGAATCCCGCCAATTTAATATGCCTTCTTAATTGAATACCACCACCCTGGTGATTAAAAAAAAAAATCATGGATTTCCAATTAAGCCAGTAAAGTTTTCAAAATGCTTCCATATGTATGCTCGGCAAGCTCTTCAGTTTGTATAATGGATAAACAAGAGTCAAACACACAGGTAACAAACAAGGACAAATCTTACATAATCGGAAGGAATGGAAAACAATAGCAAATTGCAGTGTACAAAATTTGAAAATAAAAATGGAGAATGTTTTATGCACTGATTCCATTTCAGAGACAAAAGGCCAGGCAAATCAGAACTCCAGTGGAGAGAAATTTGGATGATGAGAATTCTGAGAGTATTCTTAGTTGCCTTAGTTATCAGAGAAACATTTTTTTTCCCCAGGTAGAGGGCATGTTATATTAGTGGGGATGGAAAACCTTACTGAAGGATATATTGCCGAAGGACATATTGCAGACATTTGGATAGAACAGCTTTTGAAAATAACAAAAACAACAACAACACTCATGTGCTTATATACCATTCTTCTGGACAGATTAGTGCCACACTCAGAGCAGTGAACAAAATTAGTGTTATTATTATCCCCACAATACAACTAGGGAGCTGGTGTTAAGAGGAGTGGCTTACCCAAGAGCATGGCAGTAGTAGGAGTCGAACCAGCAAAGTGCCACCCTAATGGGCACCAGCAAATTGGTAATTTACCCTAGTTCTGTGCGATGATATAGCTCCTCCTCAACACATTGAACTGGGCAAGTAGAAAATGGGTCAAGCAAACAATGGGAGCAAGCCGGGCTTTTCCACATTTCAATGTTTTACCACCATTTTTATGGTGGTGCAGGGGTCCTAGGAGGCTGATGTGGCTTCAGTTGTTAGAACCCTGCAGGCACAGTGTGATCCCAAACAGTTCTCCTCAGAATCATACTCACATTTATTCATTGGAGTTTACTACTGGGAAAGGGTTCTTAGGATTGCACTGTCAATAAAGCATGCCAGAGTAATGCAAAGAAAGCTTGTTCAGGAAGTGTAGTTGGGGAAATACTAGTTAAGCTTCCGTGTTTTAAAACCATGTCTTGAAGAATTAAATTGTGAAACTTATCACTATGTCAGAAGCTGACACAGACATTGCATGTTTTTAAGGTCAATGCTATGGCTAGAATGGCAAAGGAAATATGGTTGCCCACCTCCAGGAGGGGCCTGAAGATCTCCTGGAATTACAACTGTTCTCCAGACTACAAAGATCAGATCCTCTAGAGAAAATGGCTGCTATGGGCTCTATGGCATTATACTCTGCTATAGTCCTTCCCCTCCCCAAACCCCTCCTCAAGTTCCCCCCTCCCCCCAAATCTCCAGGAATTTCCCAACCTGGAGTTAGCAACCCTAGCTAGAAAGCATTCTTCTGTGTCTTTAGCATCTAAAGTGTAAGCACACCTCTACCACTTAATTGAGGAACTGTGTAAATAAATATTGATAGAAATTATTAAGTAATTAAGCTGAGTAATTAAGTAATATAAGGAGGCTGAGGCTGGGAGATTCATCGTGAATGCAAATGAATATTTTCATAAGAGAGGTGCAATGGATAATGATTCTGTTGACTTTGAGAACTACTTTTATTCGTCCCATAAAGGAGATGCCCATCAAGCTGTTGTTTCTCCCTTAAATAAATTAGAGGTTGGTTACACACATTACCCAAAATGAGGTGGTAGACTTAACTGGTAGAATTCTGGACCATATCGCTTCAAATTTTATTTATTTATTTAGTCACTTATCATCAAGTCCTCACTACCCCCCCCCCAAGCTCTCCTCAACATCAAGTTCAGATAAACTGAACTAATTGCGGATAAATCAGCAAATAGATTCAGTTCCGGCAACACAAACCATGTGGTCAGAGCTCTCCGAACACTACTTGGTTCTCCTGATGGTATCATTGGGAGCATTATGGGGTTCTAGGTGCCCTTCTATATTCCCCCTCCCCAACTGCCCTGCTGATGGAGGGTGAGAAGATGTAATAAGCTCCTTTGGGTGCTATGGCAATGACCCTCTCACATGTTGCCACCCACCCTAAACCTCCATTCACAAGTTTGGGGCCTCCCAGGCAGGTAAAGGCTGGGTCACCACAGCCACCTGTCTAACTTCCACTACAGCAGGCAAAGAGCCCTGACTCAAATCTTCATGGGGTCCCCTCTCTCCTCTTTCAGAGGCTCCACCAGACAGGCAGCCCCTTCCCTGTATTGACCTCCCCTCACCCAGCTACATCCCAGGGCTATTGGGGGAAAGGAAACATAGAGGTTACTTTCCCTATATATATGCTGCCATCATTTAACCTTGACCCATTTAACATGGCCAAAGCATTTGAGTGTGTTTAAGGGATAGCTCCTCTGAGCCAATGATTTCAAGCCAGCCTGGGTTAAACAAAACAAAGATAAACTTTATTAACAGATGGAACATAGGAGTGAATGGATTTTAAACTAATAAATTGGTGTTAAACAGAGAATGTTTCAAAGTTTCAAAACATGGTTGGATCAGCCAGCACTATCTCTGCTGCCTCTCCTCAGCAGAGTCAAAGCCCTTCTCCCTCAGCCACTCCCCAAAGCCTTCTTTCCCTCCAATGGACACTAATTCTCATTGGCCCAACAGTCTGCCCACTCCCATTGGCTGTCTCTCAGAAGAAGACCAGAAAAAGCACGCCCCAGACGGAAGGAATTTCAACCAAGACCAGTGATGAGAAGTATAAATACAATATTTCGTCAGAATTATACGTTACTATACAAAAAATTAATACAACATCCTGAGGACACACAAAATCAAAGCAGTATACATATATATCAACAAAGTCCAAAGGAAACCAAGGCAGTATTGCTGAGAAGATAGTCCGTCCAATTATAGTCAATAAACTTCCCAAGTACGTGCGATAAGATGGAATACACTGTGCATCCAGGGGCAAACAGCCAGAAAACTGCTGAAGGTTTAGCTTGAGCTGCTGCGAGAGGAAGGCAAGGCAACGAGCATCAGCCGGCCAAAAGTTCCTGTTTCTCGTTTCAGACCTGACGGTCCTTCTTCAGGCCACCATATCTAAAAATTAATATTAATATCAAACGAGGTTATCCCCGCTATGCACATATAGGGAGCCCCGACAATTCCACTAATACTTACATTACAAAATCATATGAACAATTCATTTTCCCACAAGTCATATCCGTATGTGTCAGGGTGGGGCGGGTGTGTCACGCAACATAATTTATACCTAATTAGAAAGAACAATCAATTTAAAGGTACAAATACATAATTAAAGCCGATCATTTTAAAGGTACAGACACGTAATCATATACCTATGCCGATCACAAAACAAATACAAATAAATGCATGTACGCAATTACAATTAATCGATACAATAAGTTATATAATCTAATCCCGTTCAGGAGGTGAGAAAAGGAGAGCCTTCCTCTCGCAGCAGCTCAAGCTAAACCTTCAGCAGTTTTCTGGCTGTTTGCCCCTGGATGCACAGTGTATTCCATCTTATCGCACGTACTTGGGAAGTTTATTGACTATAATTGGACGGACTATCTTCTCAGCAATACTGCCTTGGTTTCCTTTGGACTTTGTTGATATATATGTATACTGCTTTGATTTTGTGTGTCCTCAGGATGTTGTATTAATTTTTTGTATAGTAACGTATAATTCTGACGAAATATTGTATTTATACTTCTCATCACTGGTCTTGGTTGAAATTCCTTCCGTCTGGGGCGTGCTTTTTCTGGTCTTGTTGTTGTACTTAATTGAAGCTTGTTACCCCCCTTGTGTTGGTGTTGTCTCTCAGAAGAGGCAGAGCTGGAGCCAATCCTGTCCATCACATGAGCCCATTGTGGAGAAAAGTGGGATATGAATTAGAGAAATAAATAAATAGAATAAAGTGATGGCAGCGGCAATCAGCTGACAGGAGGGATGTAATGCATTGGTATTCTGAGAACTACATTTCTCAAAATGCACCAGGCTCTATCGAGGCCTCCTCAGGAGCAATGATCCTTTTCCCTGTGCAAGGCTTTTCACTTAGTAGAGCAGAGATGTAAAATCCAACACAGCATGTGCCCCTTTCAATAAATTTCTGACACTTAGAAAAGAGTTCAGAATTTTTTTAAAAAATTAAACTATTCTTTCACATTGTCGGTTGTTCCCTCAGTGGTTTTTTTTTCCTGACTTTTGGTGACCCCTCAAGAATTCTGAAGAAAGCCAAAAGAGATTCGCCCGTGGCCTAGCTACACATGGCACAGGGTGAGCCATGGTTTTCCCAGCCCTTTAAAAAAATCTCACTGTCCTTTAAAAAATGTTCTAGAAAGATCCGGTGGCCTGTCCTCAGCATCTTGGGTTGTGAAGTTTCTCAAGAATAAGCATGCTGTAAGTTCTCATTGGATAATGTCTACAGTGCAATCTTACCAGGTAAAGTTGATGAAGGGTCTTGCTGTTTAGATGAGACATTTCTCAGAGCATCCACTTCTCACGTGTCCATTGTACTCTCCTTTTGACTGTCTTTCCCTCATGGTCCATGGCCTTGCCATTGACAACTTGATTTTTGAGTACCCTACTGTCAATGCAGGATCTTGTCAGTTCCTCCTTATGGCTATCACCCTAATTTTTCTTTTTAACCCCTATTCAACTGAAAGAAGTTAAGAAGTTTTTTTTTAAAAGAAATACTCATTTTAAAAAACTCATATGAGTGAGTGATATGATTGGTTGATGACTGAGAGTGTGGGTGGAGTGAATGCAGTTTTAGTCTGAGAGAAACATTGAGTCAGAAGAAAGGGAGGCTAGCTGTGTGCTGCCTGAGCATGTTTAAGTATTATTGACAGAAATATAACCTGTGTGGAAACCTGAACTGAGGATGTTTATGAAAGAACATTCAGACAGGGAAAGAGAGGCTAGCTGTGTGCTGCCGGAGTAACTTTAAGCACGTCTGTGAGAAATATTGAGTCAGAGAAAGAGGCTAACTGTGTGTGAAGCCTTAGAAGAGATCTGTGTGAATGAATTTAAATGAAGTAACTTTAAGAACCGAGAACTACTTTTAAGAAACCGATACGCTTCTTGAAAAAATAAAAGTTTATTTTGTTTTTGTTAAAAAAAATACTCATTAAAATTAAGTAAAGACTAGCATTGTAGTTTATTAACAAGACTGGGAGACAGTCTAAGCTGTCTGGCCTGGACAGACATTTAGGGATCTCTGCCTGATCCATTTCTTCTTAATGTGATGCATTTTCCAGACGTAACTTCGATCTATTTAACAAGGACTGTCCAGTGGTCGCAGAGCCCATTAAAGGAAATCTCAGAAGTGCAGTCTCTGACTGCTGAAAAGTTAAGTGCCCTTTCTAAGAGCATTAAGGAAATCTCTTCAATCCCAGTTCAGTTTGTTGAAAAAACGCTCGAAAACTGCACTTGACAGAGTAGGCTACGATACAGGTAACTTTGCAACACTGCAAGCTATTTGGTGTTGGAGATGTTTTTTTTTTCCCTTTGGCAGCACATTCATTCCATATGTCATATTGCGTTTCCTTTTCCTTCTCTCTCTCCCTCTCCCCACCCTCTCTTTCCCAGAACACCCTCTTTTTAAAAAGTAGTAGCAAAATTCCACCCCTATGACAGCTGGGGTGCCAAGTGGAGGCAGGATGATATATTAGAGGGCACTCTATGCAGGGGGCAACTTTTGCTTTTATTGCAATTATGTCCTCCAATGGCAGCACTTGGCTTTCCCTCCACAGGACTGAAAATAATTTCCTAGGAAAAACTGAAGCGATATACCTGCAGGTATTATGTTATGAGAACAGCGAACACAATATGAGAGACCGAGAGAGAGAGATATTTTTTTTAAAAAAGATATACCAATACATATAGGGTTGTTGGTCTGCCCAATGGGGATGAGGGATCTCCTGCTCCCAGCCTCCCCCCCCCACACACACACACCATTCACCTGGCCAGTGGGGAGAAAGACATGGGAACAGGGCTCCAGGGTGCATTCCCACCACAGCACAACAAAGTCGCTCCTAGGAGTGATGTCATCACATAGGCCACAGGAGTGCTCCCAGGCTTTGCCCTGGGCCAATTCGGCCCATTTGGGGCCTAAATTGGACCAGCATGAAGACTGGGTGCACTCCCGGGGCCTGCAATCCTGGAAGTGACATTACTGTGCCATGCCGAGAGCGAGCACATTGTGCACATGAGATGAACTCCAACAGGTAAATGCTGGGTCCCTCCTCCCACTGGGCAGGTAAAGGGACTTGGCAACCCTAAATACACATCATGTCCACAACCTTGGGGGCTAGACTTGCCAGGTCCCCCTACCCTCCTGGTGGGAGGTGGAAGACCTGGTACTTACCATTCTGTTCCCCCCTCACCGTGTTCTGCACGCGTGTGCTCCTGCCGTGCGAGATGACATCAATTCTGGGAAGTGGCGTCATAGTGCAGGGTGGGAGCCATCCCTGGGAGTGCAAAAAAGCTTGTACATACAGTTGCATAGAGAATGGGATTTTTTTTGCCTCTGGTGTTTTTATTAAAGTTAAGGAGCAGCATTGCAATAACCGCACCCAAAGATATACTTCCATGCACAAGGACATTCCCACCAACCTCTCCCACCCTTGCAGCAGAAGCTCCATGGTTCACTGCAGAGCTGGGTGATGTAAGATGCTGGCAGAAAATTTAGGCTGAATTTGATAGAGAATGCTTCAGAGCCCATTGGAAGACCTATGAAGTGGTGATGATAGCAGCAAAGAAATGCTACTTCTTTGCAACCATTGCATCAGCTGGTTCATGTCCATCCCATTCATTTAAAATTTCTCAACATCTTTTGACTCCTAAATCTGAACTTTCACTGACTCAGCAACAGACAATTAGCTGTGACACCTTTGCAAAGTTTTTTTAAACTGCTAAAATAGCACAAATATGCTCTGCTCTGAATGCCAGCTGTAATATAGGCAAGGCAGAAGTAATGTTTAACACACAGTACAGTTCACTTCTGAACCATTTTGATGGCCTCCAAGTCTGATGCGGCCAGTTTGGCCAACTGGATTGATGCCATGGTAACGTCAAGACTAGACCACTGTAGTGCACTCTAAATAGGTCTCCCCTCAAAGTCAACTCAAAGACTCCAGCTGATGCAGAACATCATACCACATTTACTTGGAGCATGCCTATCACTCCCATTCTGCAAGCACTCTATTGGCTTCCCATCAGTTACTGTGCTCAATTCAAGGTCTTCATGACTATCACATACCACTCTTGATGGCCTTGGCTGTTCAAACCTGTGCAACTGCCTCTCCCCTATGCTCAGCCATGGCAGCTTCGCTTATCTGTACAAGGCCTTCTACAGATACCACACTGCAGCTGGGCAAAATGTACAGCTGCCCAGGGCTTTTTTTCAGCGGGAACGTGGTGGAACGGAGTTCTGGCACCTCTTAAAAATGGTCACATGGCCTTTTGGAATGGTCTGCCTGGAGAGGTCAGGAAAGCTCCCATTCTCCTAGCTTTCCACAAACTCTGCAAAAGTGAATTATTCAGGCGGGTTTTTTCCTCAGATAGAGCTGGACTGTAAGAAATGGCTCAGAGAGATGCCTTGGTAAGGGAGAAGGAATTTAGACTACTCAGCTAGGTACTTCCTGCTGATGTCATATTTAATTTCAAATCTCTGTTCAAATTTATGCTCCTTTTCAAATTTCTGCAACCCATATTCTATTGCATTTGTTTATTGCATGTCCTAGCTATTGATCATATTGTATTTTTTGTTCATTGAATGTCCTTTTGCTGATTTGCTATCTTTAATCAAGGCATGTGCGTAAATATGTAATACAGATGGGGAGAGGGAATAAAAAAGAAATGACCTCTCAGAAATAAAACTGTCCATACTTCAATTCAAGAATTAATGTAGGGAATACTTCTAGTTAAAGAACAATTAAGAACACAGTCCAATGAAAACTTCTGGAGCAATGAAGGAACAGAATGGGAAAAATCCACGGATCTCCAGCTACAGGTGGCTGGAAGCTATAAATAGCAAGGCAACCACTTCCGTATATTTAAACTATCATTGTCTAGCAGGATAACCTTAGGCAGAGTTACTCTAGGCTAAACTCATTGATTTAAATAGGCTTATACTGGATTAACTGCACAAAGTCTCATTATAAAACTGTCATGCATTAAATGAACTATAAATTCGGCACTGGCTCTAAAAGGCTTTTTTCTCTAGTTGTATCGTCAAGTCAGAAACACTAAAAGATTCGAGGACAATAGCCTGCAACCGGAGGAAAACAGCTGCCTTTTCATCTCATTTGAATGATGAAAGCAAAGCCAGAAAAAGGTGCAATTTCAATCTTGATTTAGACACAGACAGAGTCACAGACTAGCACTTACTGCAAGGGGGAAAGAATCCCATAAATGAGGACTCGAGCAGGTAATAGCTTCTCTCTTCACACCTAATACCACCTTGTGGGATTGTAAAGTTAGTTAGCCACATTTCGGGAGAAATGCTGCGTGTGTGCAGCAGCCAGGCAACTGCTGAATTATAGTTAATTGTCATCTCCAGTTGGCTGGCTATTTTTAGAATGTCTTCCCATATAATCATCAATATAATTTGCCTCCATCGCTGCTTTCCTCATACCTCTTCTTTGTCTGCCTTTCAAGAGGGTAATAATGCATCAGCGAGACCACTCTGCCTGTCAACTTGGAGGTCTTTATGAAGTTTTTGCTGCATCCATTTGAACTAGATTTTATTGCAAGTGTTCCATCATAGGGTGTAACACTTTGAAGGGCCTGGACATTTGGCGACGTGCGTTTTGAGAGAACTCATTACATTTGTCTGGTTTTACATCCTGCTGGTACGTTTTTGGCCTCAGAAACAACAGATGAGCTGGTTCACTGGTGTTTTAATTCTTCCAAAGGTAAATGGCGAATGGTGCCATTTGAAGAAGTTAAACCTTTGTCATCAGTGAGCTTTGAAGGGTGCTTATGGTGGCATGGCAAGAGATTGAACTATGAATCATAAAGTGCCTGATTTGCACAAAGGGTTGCTAGCTGGAGTTCAGAGGAGCAAGGCAATGTGGGGAGCCAGTTTGGTGTAGTGGTTAAGAGCAGCAGGACTCTAATCTAGAGAGCCGGGTTTGATTCCCCACTCCTCCACTTGAAGCCAGCTGGGTGACCTTGGGTCAGTCACAGCTCTCTCAGTCAGCCCCACCCACCTACCAGGGTGATTATCATGAGGATAATAACAATAACACACTTTATAAACTGCTCTGCATGGGTGTTAAGTTATCCTGAAGGGTTTTTATATATATATATATATATATATATATATATATATATATAATGTTGTTGTTAGCATCACCATTACCATTACCACCACCAACACCACTATCATCCCACTGTGATTTTAGCATAGAGTTCTAGTGAAAACCTAGAGAAGTACCCCAACACAATGACATCACTTCCAGATTCACGCTTGAAGTGACATTTAACCATCAGAGTGAAGATGAATTTCCCCCCACCACTCAGCTGAGCAGTAGCGGGGCTCTGAGGGATGCCAGCAGGAGGTGTCCCAGTATACCAGGAGATCTGACAGTCCTGTTTGGATGTTGTCTCTGCTCCTAATCTAAATTTGTTTCTCCCTTGTGGACATTGAACATAAGAATCTCAATTTTCATGTCATTTTCTGTTTTCTTTCACAAAAAAATCCTGTAAAATGCTTGAGTTTTCCTAATGTTATTTGATGTATTGTCGAAGGCTTTCACGGCTGGAGAATGATGGTTGTTGTGGATTTTCCAGGCTGTATAGCCATGGTCTTGGCATTGTAGTTCCTGACGTTTCACCGGCAGCCGTGACTGGCATCTTCAGAGGTGTAGCACCAAAAGACAGAGGTGACACTGAGAGATCTGTGTCTTTTGGTGCTACGCCTCTGACGATGGCAGTCGCAGCTGCCTGTGAAACGTCAGGAACTACAATGCCAAGACCATGGCTATACAGCCCGGAAAATCCACAAAAACCATCTAATGTTATTTGTTTGTCAATAAAGTGGCATTATACATTACATAGAATCATAGAATCATAGGGTTGGAAGGTACCTCTAGGATCATCTAGTCCAACCCCCTGCACAATGCAGGAAATTCACAACTATCCCTCCTCTACTGCTCCAGTGACCCCCGCTTCATGCCCAGAAGATGGCAAAACACTTCCAGGATCCCTAGCCAAACTGGCCTGTGGAAAATTGCTACCTGACCCCAAGGTGGCAATCGGCATTACCCTGGGCATGTAAGAAGGCCACAAGAACTAAGCACAGATGTAACCCATTCTGCCCTCCCCCTCATGAATTGCCCAAGTTCACAGAATCAGCATTGCTGTCAGATGACCATCTAGCCTCTGCTTAAAAACACCAAAGAAGGAGAGCCCACCATCTCCCAAGGAAGCCTATTCCACTGACGGACCGCTCTAACTGTCAAGAAGTTCTTCCTAAAGTTTAGCCAAAAACTTTTTTGATTTAATTTCAAGCCATTGGTTCTGATCTGACCTTCTGGAGCAGTGGAAAACAACTCTGCACCATCCTCTATATGACAGCCCTTCAAGTACTTGAATATGGTTATCATATCACCTCTCAGTTGTCTCCTCTCCAGGCTATACATTCCAAGCTCCTTCAACCTTTCCTCATAGGACTTGGTTTCCAGACCCCTCACCATCTTCATTGCCTTCCTCTGGACATGTTCCAGCTCGTCTATATCCTTCTTAAACTGCAGTGCCCAAAACTGAACACAATACTCTAGGTGAGGTCTAACCAGAGCAGAGTAGAGGGATACCATCACTCCTCGTGATCTGGACACTATGCTTCTGTTGATACAGCCCAAAACTACATTTGCCTTTTTAGCTACCATATCACACTGCTGACTCATGTTCAGTGTATGGTCTACTAAGACCCCTAGATCCCTTTTTGCACATACTACTGCCAAGACAAATCTCCTCCATCCTATAATCATGCATTTGATTTTTCCTTTCTAAATGCAGAACTTTGCATTTATCTCTGATGAAATTCATTTTATTTGTTTTAGCCCAGTTTTCCTGCCCATCAAGATCATCCTGTATTCTTAATTTGTCTTTGACCATATTTGCTACCCCTCCCAATTTAGTATCTTCTGCAAACGTAATAAGCATTCCCTCTATTCCTTCATCCAAATTATTTATAAAAATGTTGAACAGAACAGGACCCAGGACTGATCCCTGAGGAACTCCATTTGTCACTCTTCTCCAAGAGGATGAGGAACCATTAACTAGCACTCTTTGGGTTGCAATCTGACATCCAGTTATAGATTCACCTAATAGTAATAGAATCCAAACCGCATTTTACCAACTTGTCAAGGATATTATGTGGCACCTTATCAAAAGCCTTACTGAAATCAAGATAAACTATGTCTACAGCATTCCCCTGATCCAGCAAGGTAGTAACTTTCTCAAAAAAGAGATACGGTTAGTCTGACATGACTTGTTCTTGAGAAACCCATGTTGGCTCTTAGTAATCACAGCCATTCTTTCTAAATGCTCAAGGACTGACTGTTTAATGATTTCTTCTAAGACTTTTCCAGGTATAGATGTCAAGCTGATGGGTTGGTAGTTACCCGATTCCTCCTTTTTCCCCTTCTTGAAGATGGGGACAACATTTGCCTGCCTCCAATCTTCTGGAACCTCACCTGATCTCAAAGAATTTTCCAAAATAATGGACAGAGGCTCAGAAATTACATCTGCGAATTCTTTTAGTACCCTTGGGTGCAATTCATCTGGCCCTGAGGACTTAGTTCCATTACATACTATCTGTATGCTGATCCTAGGCTGTAACTCCCTTCCCACATCAAGTGTTCTGTTATTGCCATGTTGAGCACCATTTCCCTCGCAGAAGACGACTGAGGAAAAGTAGGAATTGAACAGTTCTGTCCTCTCTTCATCGCCTGTTACAATTTCACTTCCCTGCCTTGCAATGGGCCTACCATGTCCTTGCTCTTTTTCTTACTTTGAACATAAGCAAAGAACCCTTTTTTTGTTGTTTTTAGCATCTCTTGCTAGCCTAAGCTCATACTGAGCTTTAGCTTTTCTAACTCTCTCCTACAAGCATTGATTATTTGTTTATATCCATCCTTGGTTAAGGCCTTCCTTCCATTTCCTAAATGAGTCTTTTTTATTTCTGAATTCATTAGAAAGCTATTTATGAAGCCACCATGGCTTCTTTAAGCTCCTCCCATTTTTCCTTCTCATAGGAATCATTTATGATTGTGGTTTCAATATTTCGCTTTTAAGAAACTCCCATCCTTCTTGAATTCCCTTCTCCTTAAGTACTTCTGACCATGTGATTCTACCCAGTATAGCTTTCAGTTTGTTAAAATTTGCTTTCCTGAAGTCCAACCTATATGTCTGACTACATATAGCTTTTCCCGTCCCTAAGACTGTAAATTACAAAATTACATGGTCACTGCTACCCAGGGTGGCCACTACTTTCACCTCATCAACCAGTTCTTCCCTGTTGGTGAGTATCTCCAAGATAGCAGAACCCCTTGGTTGTTGTGGGTTTTCCGGGCTGTATTGCCGTGGTCTTGGCATTGTAGTTCCTGACGTTTCGCCAGCAGCTGTGGCTGGCATCTTCAGAGGTGTAGCACCAAAAGACAGAGATCTCTCAGTGTCACAGTGTGGAAAGATGTGGGTCACAGTGTGGAAAGATGACCCACATCTTTCCACACTGTGACACTGAGAGATCTCTGTCTTTTGGTGCTACACCTCTGAAGATGCCAGCCACAGCTGCTGGCAAAACGTCAGGAACTACAATGCCAAGACCACGGCAATACAGCCCGGAAAACCCACAACAGCCAATGTTTTGTAGGTGTTTGTCGTGAAAAAAAAGGTCTCAAAACAGAAACCACGTTCTTTATCTGCATCTCATCACAAATGACGTTGGTGCATTCCCGTCCAACTTTCTTTTGGGGAGGGGTGTGAGCATATGCGAGATTGCACTATACTGTTGTCCTGTCTTTCAGCTTCTGAAAAACTGAGTATATGTAGTACTCCTTCTCTACCATTGACTTCCCACTCAAAGTTTTAAATGCAAAAGTGTTTAATAAATATGCAAACAGCAGAGTAGCGCGATCGTGCGATTCCATATCCTACTATATAAAAGACAAACTGTGTTCCCCACCACTCACTCCTAATCCCCGCAGAGGCACAGTGTGCAGGGATAAGAAAATCCCTCAACAGTGGAGGCGGGGCTCTCCACCACCTCCATGGGCCCTTGGGAGGGCTGCACACAAGCCAAGTGGCAGCTGAGGGGTCGGAGGAGGAGGATGCCCCCACTCTTTTCCCCGATCCCCCCCTTGACTGATGCCATGGGGAGTGGGGGGGGGGGAGAAGCACTGCTACAGTCTATTGTATTTTCCCAAAGAATGGGCCTTATTGATAGTTTGAAATAAAATCAAAAGTGGCATTCTGTTCTCAATGTTGATCCTAGACTGATACTCTGATTGCTGAGCAATCCCATGTAGCAAGCACTGCAGTATGATTTCCTTTGTATACATAAATATCGTAACAGTGCAAGGACCATTTTAAAAAGTAAAAAAAGAGGGGGGATTATACATTTGCGCGTGCGAGCCAGACGCATGTGTGGGACGGGTAATGGTGAGAGGAGGGGTTGGAGATTTGTGCGAGGGCACTTCACAAGTGCACAAAACCTCTACATGCATTGATACGGTAATAATCGTGTGGAAAAAGCAGCACCAAAAATGAAAATGGAATAAAACAGGGCTCACAAAAAATGCTTAAAAGCCGGAATCATCATGACCTGCTCACGCATGGGAAACGATGACGTGTGTAATGAGTGAGATAACCCGCCAAAGTTCCGTTGGTAGGCCATCTCATTAAGGATGTGAGGAAGTGACCACCCCCTTCCTGTATTAGGACTTCAAGTTCCTCCTGCTTGTTTCCCATACTCTGTGCATTACTGTAGAGACATCGGAAGCCATGAGTTATTATATGCCCTGAGGTTTTTGTTTCTGTACTTAGCTAGCATATGTTCCACTCCCTGCAGGTCTTCAGTGTTCCCTTCTCCAGTTATAGGCTCTGAATTTTTGTCTCTCTCCAACATAGGATTTAGTTTATGTTAGTATATGTTACACATATACATGATATACATTGTTTACATAAATGCTATAAGTTGGCTCTTATGAAGTGCAAATGCAAGGTACTAACAGGAGGAGATCTTCCCCCTCTTTTTCTCTACCCTACAGCCTACTTTGACTCAAAAATGGTGATATCAGGGGTTGGGGATCTGTATGGAAAAAAACCCCCACAATGTGTTGTGGGCAGCAGTGAAGAAAGATCAGATGAAATCAACCCTCCTAGGTCTTCCACCAGTAGAGCTTTTGCTAACAGAAGAATCACCCCTCCTCACTGTTACTGTGACTTTTTTGGTCCATTTTTTTTTTTAAAATCCCATCTACAGCATTTTGCAGGTCAAAGGGACCAGCCGGGAGAATGAGGGGAAGATCGATCACCATGTTCTGCTTATGCTTTGTAGGATCTGATCTAATATCTAATCATACAGGCTGCAGAGATATGGCAGAATGACTTCCAGCTTTGGCTGTAAGAAAGTAGGCAGATCTAAGAAACATACAGAGTTCTTGAGCCTCTTTGTGAACAGAATTTGAGGTTGGGGCTTTTACTGTTGAATTGGTTTCCGTTTGTAGGATGCAAACAGTTCTCTCAGGAAGACATTCTCCAGAATACAGTTTAGGATGCACGGAGGTAGACTACTGTCTCCAGTGTACTGCTCCTGATACCCACTGCTGTTTCCTGGCACCTACTTCATTCTTCTCAAAGAAAAGAGCCAATCTCCCCTGGAGCAAGGGATGTTTTGGAAAAGTCTGGCAGGCATCACTTGTGTGTCTGCAAGGAGCACCCATTTAGAAATAGATGCCTAAATGACAGAAGGACACGTGGGTTGGAACCTGATAATGGTATGCGGTTGGCTGCCCCTCGCCCTTGGAACCCATTTACGGTGGTACCCTTTATCTGTTTCTCACATCCAAAAGTGACCACAGTGTAGCCTTGTCAGGCTTTGGCTAGAGACCTTCCACCCCACACTGGCGCTCCCTACTGCTGCTCAGCTGGATGGAAGGGAAAAATTGGGGTGGGAATGGGGGGTGATCCACATCACCCTGTGTGATGATGTTACTTCCAGTGCAACCTGGAAGTGATGTCCTTATGCCAGGTGGTGTGATGATGTCACTTCTGGATCACACCAGAAATGATGTCACTGTGTCACCAGCTATGTCATTATGGTGCCAGTGAGGACCTCCTCCGGTGTGAATCTCCTGTCCATCGCCAGACTTAGGTTGCAAACCCTACCTCGCCATCAATACATTTGAGAGCCCCAGTGCTAGCATATTGGTGGATGGTGCCCTTTTCTTTGCTAGATCAGAGATATTGCAGCCTCTGCTTGCTTTGGGGAGGGACAGAGCGGGGTGGGAAAGTGTGTCCTTTCTGTCGAGGTGGCAGGTCAATTTGCCCCCATTTAATTTATGGCTGAAGTTGTAAATCTGCCTTCCCATAACTGAGATTCGGAGATAAGGAGATATATAACTGCAGTTTTGTATATATACACATGTAATTTGCCCTTTTTAATGTGTTCTTTGCTTCTTGGTATAAATTGGCGCTCAAGAGACTGATACTTGCTGACAGCTCGCAACCAGCTTCAAGTTGGGTCTTTTAACACATTTTCTTCAATGGTCTCCTGACTTTGTTAATTTTACTTTATAGCTTTATGTCCCTTTTTACAGCCTTTCCTTTGTTGTGCTGTTCTCTCTTACATTTGCTGTCTCCCTCAGGCTCTTCTGATGTCTTATTAGCCCACGCCTTCATCTTTCCTCCTCCCCACTTTTTATCTCTTCTCAGATTAAAGCATGTTTTCAACTCATGTGCTACATTCTGGAAAGCAAGGCATCACAGTGACACAGGGCACAGACGCTTCTTTTGGAGCTGGAAATGTTTCCTGAAGGGGGCCCTCCGTGATCACTCCCGTAGCTACAGAAATATGATCAGACAGAAACATGTAGAGGGATTTTTATTATTTTTTTTAAAAAGCACTGAGCTAAACCATTTGTGGAAAAATAAAAATCAGGAAGATTTAATTATTGCTATTGCTTGTCTATTTGTTGTTCTTCACCACACACACGCACACCCCTGAGGATGCAAACATCAGCAAGAACAGGCTCTCAAAGCAGTATTTAAATACACTTTTAAAAAAGAATAATCACAAATAAAATCCAACAACAATTTGGGAAAAAAATCCACCTCCTACAATAAAATTAGCCCTGCCAAAATAAATCTTGTGGTAAACACAAAACCTAAAATATTACTCAGCATTAAAATACATTAAAATATATATGGTGGTAAGGGGACATCAACTTAAAGTTTGGACAAACAAAATGTTTGGATCCAGTATCTACATCTAAAGTTAGGAGCCAGATTAGGGATCTCAATTCTCTGGTGTAGGAGGGGGATCCCCCTTCCCCCACTCCCATTGTCCACTGCCATTAAGAGTAATGGTGGGAATAATTTTTTTGACGTGCAGTGTCACATCACCTTTACAATACTCTATGGTTTACCATAGAGTTTCCACTGATTCCTGGAGCTACCTATGTAACTTGCAAGGTTTTTTTTTACCAGAAGTTACATGACGCAGCAACTGGCATTGCAGCCTCTCCATATCCCTGCACACAGCCCTCCTGCTGATTTTTCTACAATTTTCTGCAGTGGTAGGGGCCATGACAGGGAAGGCTTAACCTAGAGAAGCCCATTTAGGTTGAATCCCAACTCTTTCATCAGCATTATCTCCAAGCAACAGGACCTTATTAAGATCAATCATCAGTTTAGTGGCCCACATTCAGCCCATTATTGCCTCTAAGCTCATCATCAGTACAACCACTGCTACATCTGAGGAGAAATTGTTCCCCAATGAGTTCAGGAGGGTGTACAGAGGTCTGCCTTCCTTATTTTAATCATCACAATAATCATGTGGGGTTAGTTGCTCTCCTCTGAAATTAAGATGAAGACCTACATATATTGAGGAAAAACAACCTCAAGACTTGTGTTGTGGGGGTTGAGTAGGGTTGCTATGAAGTAGGGAATTCCTCTTTCTGAAATTCACTTTTTTGGGTATAGCCATGGATGCATCTTAATGTTATATACCCCAGGGTGTTGGAAGAACAGAAAGCTTGGGAAAATCCTGCTTGCCTCTGAGCATCTACAGAGTGAAATTCTGAAGTTTCCCAGAACATTCCTTCCTGTCCATCCCCTCTGCAAATTTCTCTTTGATCAAACAAGAATTAATTCGAAATTGACCCCCAATTCCCCAAAAGAGGAAAAGAAATGGATTGTGGATTTCAGAGAGAAACTGTGTAAAAAGGAATCGTGACAATTTCTGTTAACAACCCTTGCCTGGAATTACAACTGATCTCCAGACGAAAGAGATCCATTACCCTGGAGGAAATGGCCACTTTGGAAGAAGGATCTTATGGTATTACCCCTCTGCTGAGCTTCCATTCTTTCCCAAACTCTCCCCTCCCCAAACACCATCCCTGAATTGTCAGGAATTTCTCAAGCCAGAACTGGCGACCCTACTCAAGTCAAGATTGACTTTGAATTTACCTACAGGAGAAATTTCTCTGGCAACTCTATTTGATATTAGCCATGGATAATAGGTAGGGTTTTACTAGTAATTCTCTCTTGTTCCACCTTGCTCTGAATACTTGGCATGTCTCTCATTACATTTTAGTGCTCCACAATTCAGTGCCTTTGGAAACTGAGAATTCTGTTATAAATGGCAGAAATGTAAAGCTGAGAAAGGAAGATGACATACACAATAGAAAAAGTTATGTTGTGTGAACAGCACCCAAGCTTTCAAAATCTGCAATGTATTACTGAAAATCTGTCCCGGATGGGGAAACAAGTGAAAATGAAAATAGGTAAAGGGAAATGCCTCCTGCTACATATGTTTCAACTGGCTGGTCTATAAAAAATATGTAATCCAAAGAAAAGATACTGAATTAGTGAACTCTACTTTTACCCTCCATCACCCCATACATTTTGAATTTGTTACATTTTAGTATATGGTGGAGATAGGTTTGCCAACCTCTAGGTGGCAAACCTCCTGGCGATCTCCAAGAATTTGATCTGATCTCCAGAATGCGGAGATCAGTTCCGCTGGAGAAAAGGGCTGCTTCGGTGGGGGAACTCTACAGCATTACATTGCACTGAGTTCCCTCCCCAAACCCTGCCTTTCCCAGGGTTAACTCCAAATCTCCAGGAATTTCCAAAGCTGGAGCTGGTAGCATGAGGTAGAGAGGACATTTTGGAGTTAACTGATCCATAGAGTCACCAAAAGTTGGAAGTGACATGATGGCACATAACTCCAAGATGTGTGTATGCATATTAACTAATCAAAATGGAAAATATCATGGGGATCCAACTTGAACAGAGACACTAGAATGGGTGTGTGTGGAATGGGTGTGTGGGTGGGACATCAAACAATAGAGTTGTTATAATGAATCCAGACTGGAAAACACAACAGTTAGTAAATTTTGTAAATAATCATATCCATCATTTTTTACTGGTACTTGACGAACGGGCTTACAGTTTAAAGA
This sequence comes from Eublepharis macularius, assembly GCF_028583425.1. Classification (NCBI taxonomy): domain Eukaryota; kingdom Metazoa; phylum Chordata; class Lepidosauria; order Squamata; family Eublepharidae; genus Eublepharis; species Eublepharis macularius. The sequence goes on along the minus strand of NC_072792.1, from coordinate 166,322,380 downwards.
GATAAGAGAGGCGATATAAGAGTTGAGAGAAAGTGGCTTATTGCACTGTGTAACTGACAAGAGTGTTTCTCAATCAGCAGAGTTGCCACCAAATATTGCCACCAAAAAGGAGAGTGCCAGAACTTGTCTGTCCTTTGGTTTACATCAATTAAATTTGGGCCTGTGGATCTGTTCGACATGCAAAAAGCTCCAAGTTTAATCCCTACCTTCTCTAGGTTTTTTTTTGTTTTTAAAGATCTAGTAGTAGATGATGTGAAAGACTTCTGCCTAAGACCTTGGAGAGCCACTGCCAGTCAGAGTATTGACCTTGATGGACTGCTGGTCTGATTCGGAATAAGGCACTTTTATGTGTTCATACATTCATATGATTATCACCCTTAAAGCCCCAAACTCTCTGGGAACAGGGCATTCAAAGGGCCATTTCCTCCCATATGAATCTTCCTGACAAGTTTGATCTGCTGCACAAACCCCACTGGCATTGTGCCCCCATCTCCTGAAGTATGACTGCAGGTGACCAGAGACAGTCTTCTCAGTAGCTGCACCTCAGTTAACTACTCTCTTCTTCAAAGCGAAGTGCCTAGTTTTCAGAGTTGAAGGATGTTACTGAGTAAGCTGAGGAACTGAGTGATGGATGAACAAGGCTTTTTTTTGTTTCTGTATATTCCTGATGATGCCCCCTCCCCCTTTTGCCTTAAACAACTTAAATGGCACTAGAGGCATTTTTAAATTCAAAAATAAAATATTTTATTGAACATAGCTGGGGAAAATCAGGTGAAATGAGGGTTGCAAATTTCTCCCATCCAAGTACTTACTAGGCCCAACCCTGCGTAGCTTCCGAGATCAGACAAGATCAGGCATGTTCAGGGTGGTATGGCCATAGGCAGGGTTGAAAAATTTCTGAGGTAACTCAATATAGAAAACTCTGAGGTAAAATCAGTACATACACAGACTTGAGTTCTTTTGGGGGTACAATGCCAGTGCATTATTAATTTATAAGATTGTAATTTAGTGTTGATCACTAAATTTAACAGACTGGAAGATCAGATTGGTTCCCATTGATCCTTTGATATAGGAATTCCACAGTCTTGTTGCCATTTTGTTTGGCAGTTTAAGGGTTCTATTCTATTCTATTCTATTCTATTCTATTCTATTCTATTCTATTCTATATTCATGATTTCAGAATAATGGACCCCTTGGGGATGAACAGAGATTCTTATTTCATTACAGATTTATTACAGATTTCATTAAAGATTTTTATTTCGTTACAGATATAACACCCCACCCAGCTTTTGGTGGGATATAAAGGCTCAGGGATCTTCATTCGTATTCGGGTCTGAAGAAGGGAGCTCTGACTCTTGAAAGCTTACACTCTGAAAATCTTGTAGGTCTTTAAGGTGCCACTGAACTCAAATCCTGCTGTAGGAAGTATGTATGCCTTAGACACTTCTTTTCTTGTTTCCTTTACAAACCATTCAAATAGCCTGCCTTCTTCTGAATTGACTTCTGAATTGCTTTGCATTCTGTTTGGTTAAAACTGAGGATTAGGTCCAGACTTCATTGCATGCATTAAAGGTTAGCAAAATCCCCAACATCGTAGACTAATTAACCAGACTTGTCTCTGGCTGCGGTGGAAAAATGCAACTATTCCCATTAAATACTACAAGTGCTTCATGTTGCTCATATGCAGTAATATGGCGTGACTCCATAAAATATAATTAAACCCCAGTGGCATTTTTGGCAGACTTTGTATGGCATGTTTATGGATCTGTTGACAGGAAAATTCAGGGAAGGGGGCATTCATTGTATTAAAAGATCATTAGCCTGTTCGATATCTCTCTCCTGCTCTTGTTGTTTATATGATGAGCGGCTACATCCATATCTAAATGAAATCCATTTGAAATGAATCAGTGGATTAGAGGCATTTAACCTATTTCTACCCTAGGATACAAGAGCCAAATCTGCTTTAATCAATTTCTATTCTTTTCCGTTGTTAGAAACACACTATTCTCGGATACTAATGTCATTGCTAACTCCTAAACTTAAGGGAAGTGCTGATTTTTTTTTTAAGAAAAAGGAAGGGAAAAAAGGAGATGAAATTGCTCTAATTTACAATTTATCTGGATTGGGGAAGTTTGAACCATACAGGAATAAACCCTCTGCTTTCTTTATAGTGGCTTTCCATAAAGTGATTTTGCCTATGGCTGCCAGGGTTTGATCCCTTTCAGCCACTGTTCGGGTATTATAGAATGGTCTCCTGGAAGAAATTAACATGATACCATCGCCGACTTTTGGTCTGATCCTACAAAAGCATGAGCAGAATGAGTTTGCTGGTATGAATCCTTGTCACCATTCCATACCTCCAGCAGCCACTGACACTAGAGAAGGGCTGGCTTTCCCCTAGAGTTGCCAACAAAATGCTGGCAAGCAGCAGGAGGCTAAGGTGGAAGGGGACATTAAAAATGCTGTCACTCTGATGATGTGATGTCACTTCCAGTACAAACCCAGAAGTGACATCATTGCATCAGCCATAGTGAAACAAAAGAGTTCCAGCGGAATCGTACAGCATCACTCTGATGAGAAGACATCATTTCTGGGTTTGTGCTGGAAGTGATGTCCAGCTATTGGAGCGATAGCCATGTTATTTATTGATTTATTTGATTTTTATACCTCTTTCCTTCAGTTAAGAGCTCAAAGCGGTTCACATCAGTAATCAATATACTTCAGTTAGAATCAATGAAACATAACATAAATGTAATAAAATCTGACAAAACAGGCAGCATTATACAAGCCACACTAATCCCAGCCCTAGATTGTAAAACCCTAGAAATGGACATAAGTATTACAGGTAACTACAGAACTCAACAAGTCAACTGTCCCTCATATTAAGGAAATTTTAAAAGCCATTTTCACAGCATTCCTCCCCCCACTGAACAGTGCTGGGGGTCAGGGAATTGCAGGCCTACTTCCCTCAGGTCTCCTTAGGCTTTTGCTTAATTTCAGGGATAACATCTTTCTTAATCCTGCACCTGATCTTTCAGAAGGGTGCCAGCCCGTCAAAAGAAGGCTAGAGTGGACTCCACAGCTCCATGCCAACTTAGCTCATTTATTGATGAAAGATGATTTGTGGTCCTGGTGCAAAATGTTACTGACACTATTATCTGAAGAAGCATCTGAAGAATTGAGCTGTGGCTCACGAAAGCTCATACCCTACCACAAATTTTGTTAGTCTTCTAGGTGCTACTGGCCCCTTGCTCTTTTCTACGGCTGCAGACAAACTAACTGCTACAGACAGATTCTGCCTTACAGGCAGGCCTGTATGACAGATGTTCTGCCAGGCTTATGGCTGAGGCTGGTCTAAGGTTTCTTAGAAACACCTCCGTACCGGTCTCCTGTCAAGGCAGGGGGCTACATAATCATCTGCCCACTCATGTGAAGTCACAGTGTGACACTAGTTTGTACCCCACTCCCCCCTTGTTTGTATTTTGGTTGGGAAAGAGTAGAAGGGGCTGCCATTTTGGATTTTGATTGTATATATTTTGATGACTTTGGTTTTAACATATTTAAATGTTTATTTTTGTACCATTATATTGTTGTAACCCGCTCTGAGCCCGCTCGTGGTGAGGGCAGGCTATAAATAGAACAAATAACAACAACAACAACATGGCTACCCATCTTGATCTATCTGACACTATTAGACATTCCACAGGTATTATCCAGCTTCTTCAACCCCTGCTGTCTAATGCTAGGCTTTCTAAAAACACAACTCATTCTAGTAGCGGATAGTTTGAACAAGAATGCAGAACTGCTAGAAAGAGTTAGTACATTACACCCATCAGGTCCAACACTGTAAGAAAGGGTCATCATTAAATCACCTTATTTTGTTAAGATCTGCTTACAAAAAAATTACTGAGGCAAAAGAAGTCTGACCATGCTAAACTATTGTGGCAGGAATTAGGACTGACAGTTCAAGAGAAGAGGGAGGCAAGATTCTGGGAACTTGTTTTCTTTGGAACGGGCAGCACTCCTCTTCTGATGGAAGTCCCAATTTCAGCAAAAGATTGACATGCACATTAGAGCCAAGTATTTGGGGCCTCCTCTATTTCACAGAACGAACTGTTTGAGCAGGGATTTCCCTTAGACTGAAGTTCAAACAATCTGAGCTCTCATCATATCAGTCGATTGTGTGGATGACAAGTGCTGGGACTGCTCCAAACGTATTTAATTTATATTTATTTAAAATATGCATGCCTGTCTTTTCTCCCCTTCAGTGGGACTCAGATTTCCCTTCCTCCCTTTTTGTTGAGTCTGTTCCTGTACATTTTTACTTTGAAATAATGAATGGGGACAGGCAAATGTGCATCTTTACAGTTCCTCTCTGAGCATCTCTCTGGCCCAGCGAGTCAAGTTTGCAATCAGAAAGGCAAACTTGGACCAGCCTCGTCCCTCCCCCTTCAATCAGCCTGATCCTGGGCATGTTTACTTTGAAGTAAGAAGAAAGACAAGCCTTGATCTCCAACGCATAGAGCTCAGATGAAAAAGAGAATTGGGGAATGTTATGAGAAAAAGAACTCCTGAACAAGTGTCAGCTCCCCTTTTATATCTAGGTTTAACAAGCATAGCAGAAATTATTTCTGAGTTATAAATTAGCAAAAAATCTATAGTTTCTCTACCATGCACATCCTAAAAGTCCTCTGTTGAAAGCTGGAGGGCTCTTACAAACAATGTGGATTGTGATAGGATGGGAGATGTTACAAGGAGGGAGAATTGGACAAAATTGCCCTCTCCTCCCTCATCCAGTGTTGGAAGAGTTTTTGGTAACTGTTTTCTAACGTTCAAACTAGATGTGCAGGTTTTTAAAGAGTTGGGTCTGGGTTCCTCAGACCTAACTCAGGTTCCTGCAGCCACACAGCAGCTGTGGGGAATGGCTGTTAAAAGATAAAGGAGAGCCCCAACAGCCTCAGAATGCCACCTTGGGGGGGGGGAGGAAGGGCTCTTGCCTCCCCCCTCAAGCCATTTCCCCTTATCAAAATAGCTTAGGGGAGAGTATTTCCCTGTTTTTATTGCTCCAAGTGCACAGAATACTCCTCGTGAAGCTGCAAAAAAAAAGAGACCCCCCCCTCATTATTTTGGAAAAAAAATCTTGAGAAGGGAAGCAGGAGCCCTCCCTCCCTCCATGGTAATGTTCTGAGGCTGCTTGAGCAACTGAGGGTTCAATGGTTGCTGCTCAACCACCAAATATGCTCACTTCCCAGGTAGGTTTGCCAGCCCCCAGCTCAGGACACAGGCTCTCCAGCCCTCAGGTGCTGCCCCTCCTACCTGCTCACTTGTTGGTGGTGGGGGGGAAGTGTCAGGAGGCTGGCTATAGCCAAAATGGCTCTTCCTCTGATGCCACTTCTGGTTTAAAACAGAAGTGATGGGCTCAGCAGGGGTAAATCGGCTCCAAACATTGCACTTTTGCTATAATTTGGGCCAATTTATCCCTGTTGATCTCCCATCACTTGTTTTAAACCTGAAGTTATATCAGTGGAAAGCCTCTAGAGAAGAGGACAAGTGCCCCCCGGTTGGCACTCCCAATTAGAAGGTAAGAAGGTTGGTAACCCTATTTCCAACTCACTAGTCCATTTGAGACAATGATGGGCTAACTTGGAAACAGCCCGCCCATCCTTAGATGGCTCAGGGTGCTTGCCAATTTCCCCTACCTGTATTGCAGCAACTCAACTAATTATAGCTCAACTCGTCAAAGGACCAGACCTAATTAGGGTCCCCAGAATACTGTCAAGCCCCATTCCTGGCCAATTTGAAAAATTCTTGCTGGACCCCTCAAAAAGTTTATCTGGTACTACCACCTTATCCACAAGGAGGTTGGAAGAGCTGATTCTTGACACGAGTTTGCTACAGAGAGCACGGCAGAGCACCAAAGCTTCTCTGGCTGCTCCATACAAGGCAGCAAATGGATCATCAGGAGGCAATAGTGTTCTCGTGCCTTATTTAAAACTGAGACTCATGCAAAAAAGTACTGCAGCCCTATAGACTAGGAACTAAGTCCCCTAAAACCTTATCTTCAGGACTGGTGTTAGGAGATGGGCACAAACAGCAATACAAACTAAAAAAAACCCCACAAACAGCACAATCTGCAAGCCTCATTAGTTGCTGTTGGTTGCTTTTAGTCAAGCCAGACAGTCTGGCACCTGCAATCAATTCCCTTGGCAACTCAGGCAGGAATTGTCTGAACTCTGTCTGAACTCCTGCTGTTGCCCTGGAAACCTCAATCTAAGCCCAATTTAGCTTGATAGGCAGGTCTTCCTTCCAAGTGTGGACTGGAGCTCCAAATTTGTTACAAGAGGAAAAGACCAGAGGGGAGGGGGGCTCCCAGCTCTGGCTTTGAGGGAGAGAGCTGCTGTTAGAGAGACAGGGTGAGTGCACTGGAGCTTGAATTTTCTTTGTGTGTGGTGGGACAGTGATCTACCCCCTCAAGTTACAGGGCTGCTGCCAGGCTCTGGGGCCAATCTATTATTTATTATTGGTACCTTTCCTGCTGCCTACTCCAGTAGGGTTTCTGGGAGTGGTGCAATAGGCATCTTGATGGCTGGAGGACAGCCTGATGGCCCCTATGAACAACGAACAATGAACATGTTCATGACAGGATCATGTTCATCAGTGTTCATTGTTCATTGTTCGTGGATGGCAATGAACAACGAACACCATGTTCGTTTTTTTTTCTGTTCATGCCCATGTCTAGTTAGGAGTTCTTTGGATTTCCATTTAGGATTCTCCCTAGAAATAGGATTTGCAAGGAGCATGTGCATTGCCTCACAGAATCACAGAGTTGGAAGGGGCCATACAGACCTTCTAGTCCAACCCCCTGCTCATTGCAGGATGAGCCTAAAGCATCCCTGACAAATATTCATCCAGCCTCTTCTTGAAAACTGCCAGTGAAGGGGAGCTCATCACCTCCCTAGGCAGCTGATTCCACCTTTGAACTACGCTGACCGTGAAAAAGTTTTTCCTAATATCCAGCCGCTACCTTTCTGCATGTAATTTAAGCCTGTTGCTTTGAGTCCTATCCTCTGCTGCCAACTGGTACAGCTCCTTGCCCGCCTCCAAATGACAGCCTTTCAAATATTTAAAGAGAGCAATCATGTCCCCCCCCCTCAGTCTCCTCTTCTCCAAACTAAACATTCCCAAAGCCCTCAGCCTTTCTTCGTAGGGCTCAGTCTCCAGACCCCAGATCATCCTCGTCGCTCTCTTCTGCACCCTCTTGATTTTGTCCACATCCTTTTTGAAGTGAGGCCTCCAGAACTGCACACCAGGTGCGGCTTGACCAGGGCAATATTGAGAGGGAACTACGACCTCCTGCGATTTCAATGCAATCACCCTTTTGATACAACCCAGGACTGAGTTCGCCTTTTTTGCCACCGCCTCCAATCTGGCCATCCAAAAAATAGAGCTTCTCAAAAGCATACTGTTTTAGCATACTGTTTTTTCCACAATTGTAGAATGATTGAGCAATCCCGCCGTCCTTCTCTGCTGCTTGAATGACAAGTACCTGCTGCTTTCCCCTGGTGGATGATTGTATGTTTCACCAATTCCTCTATAACGTTTATCATCAGCTCTTCTGTTGGCCTGTTGTCTCAGCTGGATTATTCAGGTTTCTTTCCCTGGTGGATTTTTCTCACTTCTGATGGCACTTTGTCAGAAACAATATATATATAGCATGTACAAGATGTACCAACCAACAATTATAACGTTCAAACATCATCTCCTCCCCACTGTAATACGAAAATGATGAAACTTACACTTATCTTAGGAGAAGCAAAGAAATTCAATGTGATGCAAAAACTAGATCAATTCTCCTGATTTGCAAAGCCAAAAAGCCCAAACAGTGAACTGCAAAAAGGCAGGCAGACTTCACAACCTGAGGGTCAAATGTAATCCTACCTGGATTTGTCATTAAAAATTTATTTATTTATTTAATCACATTTCTAGACTGCCCTCCCCGTCAGACGGGCTCAGGGCGGTTTAACAACAGTTAAAACAGTAAAAACATTATAAAAACATTAAAACATTATATCAAAACAATTACAATTGGCGGGTATAAAATATTAAAATACAGCATTTTCCTGCATGGGTGGTGGAAGGTCTTCAGTGGTATGGCCGGCGAGAGGACAGCCTAGCCCCCACCAAATGCCTGGCGGAACATCTCCATCTTGCAGGCCCAGCGGAAAGATAACAAATCCTGCTGGGCCCTAGTTTCCTCAGACAGAGAGTTCCACCAGGTTGGAGCCAGAACCGAAGAGGCCCTGGCTCTGGTAGAGGCCAGGCGGACCTCCCTGGGGCCAGGGACCATCAGCAAGTTCTTAGTGGCTGATCGAAGCGACCTCCGGGGAACATATGGGGAGAGGTGGTCCCGAAGGTATGCTGGGCCCAGTCCGCATAGGGCTTTATAGGTCAACACCAAAACCTTGAACCGGACCCGGTACTCATCTGGTAACCAGTGCAGCTGACGGAGTTTAGGTGTTATATGAGCCATGATTGGTGCTCTGGCAACCACCCATGCAGCTGCATTCTGAACCAGCTGCAGTTTCCAGATCAAGCCCAAGGGAAGCCCTGCATAGAGTGAGTTGCAGTAGTCTAATCTGGAGGTGACTGTTGCCTGGATCAATGTCATAAGGTCATGGGTCGATAGGTAGGGGACAAGTTGTCGAGCCTGTCTTAGATAGAAGAAAGAGGATCGAACAACCGCTGCGACCTGTGCCACCATAGACAAGGAAGCATCCAGGACCATCCCCAGGCTCCTCACTCTTGACACCAGCGTAAGTGGCGCTCCATCAAGAGCAGGGAGCCGGAGTCCCACACCCATGGACCCTAGACCCACATGCAGGACCTCCGTCTTCAAGGGATTCAGTCTCAGCCGACTCTGCTTCAACCATCCAGTCACAGTTCCAAAGGCACATTCCAGGACATCTGGGGCAGAGCCAGGCCATCCATCCATCATCAGATACAATTGGGTGTCATCTGCATATTGATGGCACCCAAGTCTGAAACTCCGTACCAGCTGGGCAAGGGGGTGCATATATACGTTAAACAACAGGGGGGAGAGCATTGCCCCTTGAGGGACACCGCACACCAACGGGTGCCGGGATGACAACTTCTCCCCTAGTGCCACACTCTGTCCCCAACCGTGGAGAAAAGAGACAAACCACTGTAGAGCTGTCCCTCGAATCCCCACATCGGCAATTCTTAAGAAGCTATTGCTAGTTTGAAATATACCATGATATCTCTTGATAAATGTGGCATCTGATGAAGAGAGCTGTGGCTCTCGAAAGCTTATGCTACAATAAAGTTGGTTAGTCTTAAAGGTGCTACTGAACACTTTACTATTTTGCAACTACAGGCTAACTCCTCTGGATCTATCACCGTCAAATACTAGTGGCTGGACTGGTATGGGAAGCTATATGAGTTTTCTGTTGCATGCTAATGAGAATTCCTGGCCAAATGTTAGGTTGCAAATCCTATGGACATTTACCTGGGAATCAGCCCCATTGAACCTAATGGGACTTTCTTGAGAATAAGCCTGTATTACTTGGTGCTGCACATCCCGCTGGAATGAATGGTGCTTAACTTAGTCGACTTGCAACTGAGTCTGGTTGCTTGGATTTATGGCTCCTTCACACAAGCAGCAGATGGGATCGTAAACTTGTCTGTAGATTGTAGCACTTCAGACTGCAGGTGAGAGCTACCATAATTGAATGTGCTGCCATTTTTTTAAAAAAAAATCTCTGTGCACAAAAAACTGGAAGTTGGGAGGAGAGATTTTAGGCTAACCTGCTCCATGATATACTACTTTTAGATGTGCATGGGCTTTTCTTGAATGGAAGAATATTTAATCATGAGAACTCTTTCCTACAGTCAGAAGTTGTACAGTCTACAGACAAATTGACTATCCCATAGACTCCACTTGAGAACTCGGCCTTAGTTGCCATTAAATGATTTGCCCTGTATCCAATCACTGTACTCAGCAAAGTCAAAGCCTTTCTCCATTCTCAGGAGCCATCCTCCAGTGAAACAACCACATAGAGTGGAGGAGTCTTCTTAGGCTGGAAGGAATTCCTCCATCCCAAAACAAGGTTCCACCTGCTGGGTGCAATGCAGTTTTAAGTTTGTGCCACTTTAATGAAATGCAGTTCTATGCTTAAAACACATTGGTTGCAGTGCACTGGGCAGCTCAAACTTCTTAATGTTTTCTTGAAAGTAAGGCCTATTAATTTCAATGGTCCTTAATAATAATATTTAAGTGCCTTCGAGTCAAAACTGAATCATGGCGACCTCTAATGGGGTTTTCAAGGCAAGAGCAGAGGTGGTTTGCAATTGATTGCTTTTGCATAGCAACCCCGAGTTTTCTTGAAGGTCTCCTAGCCAAGAAGAGACCATGGCTTTAGCTTCCACTACATACATACATACATACATACATACATACATACATACATACATACATACATACATACATACATACATACATACATTAGGGATCCCATTCCCACAGTGGAGGTGGAGGATCCCCCACTTTCACCCTCCGCCCCCCGCCTCCACTTACCTGGCCAGTGAGGGAGGGAGGCACAGGAACTGGCCTCCCAAGTGCACTCCTGGGGCAGCATGACGACGTCACTGATGTCATCGCGCTGCCCTGGGACCACTCCTGTGCTTCTCTGTGGGCCAATCTGGGTCCCAAACAGGCCAAATTGGGCCCATTTGAAGCCCAAATCAGCCTGCTGTGAAGCGGATACATCCCTTGCAGCTGCCCGATAACATCACCGTGCAGCCACAGGACTGCACATGATGGCATGCATGAGTAAATAATACAGAATGCAAGAAGGAGGTAAGAGCCAGGTCTCCCCCTTTCCGCCGGGAGGGTAAGGAGACCTGGCAACCCTAACACACACACACACACACACACACACACACACACACAAATAAGGGACCCACCTCAAGGACTTTCTGGAAAGTATCTCATTTCCCCCCACCCCACTATTTCCTCTTTCCTTTCCCTTTCTCCTACATTTTATCCTGACAACAACCCTGTAAGGTAGGTTAGTCCGAGAATGTGTGACTGGCCCAAGGTCATTGAATGAGCACCATGGCAGGGTGGAAATTTGAACCTGGATTTCCCAGTTTAAAACTCCGACTACTATACCGCACTGGCTTCGTGGAGTGGCTGTTGAACAGTAGTGAGCAGCTGGGACTGAGTAAGTTGCTATTGAACTTGTGTAATATTCAGTGATCCAGTGTTTGCTGCCAGGACTGCCCCCAATGAGTCCCCCCTCAAAGGCCAAAGTAGTCCTGAAAAGGACCCCGTCCTCTCCCACTGCCTTTTATTAACAAAAATCAAGGCCTCATCTGTTCAATTGTCAATACTATTGTGCTTGCCTAGCAATGATCACAGAGAACATTTTTTTCTTAAAGCTACAGGTGCTGCTTCTGTTATTGGGAGGGAGGGTTTTAATTTAACCCTCCAGTGTTTGTTTGCTTGTTTTTTAGATTTCAGATTTTTCTGCAACCCGCGGGCTTTTCTCAGGTTTGTAGAGAGGTCTTTCTTGTCTGTTCATGGTTGCAGTCTCTGGATTCATTATTTATTATTCAATTTCAATGGGAAATTTTTATTAATGAAGAAAAGGATATAAGAACCCAAACAGAAGAAAGTTTTTCATGAGTCTCCATTATATAGCGTGACCACTGTGTTCAGGACTACTCTTGAGAAAATGGATTGTGGGCTGTCCTAACTAGAGAGGACTGATACGCAGGGAAAAAACATTTCTGATGTCTTTGATCCATCCACATTTATTCTAGCTTTCATTCATGTTTATTGAGGCAGGGCTGCAGAACACTGAAATCTATATAAATATTACAAAAGTGGGCATTTTATGATATCTTCTGTACTCTGATCTTTTATTTCTAGTCATTTCAGTGGGAAACTATGTGATATATATTTTATTTAATGATAACAAGACAAAGGGTGAGATGAATGTGGCGGGGGGGGGGATCCATGCTTGTGTATGAAATGTCTCTAACTCTCTCTGTCTCTCACACACAAAGACAGCACACACAAAACACATTGGTTGTGTGTTTCAGGTGGGTAGCTATGTTGGTCTGCAGTAGATGAGCAAGGTCTGAGTCTAGTTTATCGATTGATTGATTGATCGATTTGATTTATACCCCTCCCTCCCCACAGACGGGCTCAGGGCGGCTAACAACATTAAAAAAATACATTAAACGTCACAAAGACAAGTTGTGCTTTAAAGACCAACAGGAATTTCCAGAGTATAAGATTTCAAGAGTCAAGCTGATGAAAGGAGCTTGACTTTTGAAAGCTTATATCCTAGAAACTCCTGTTGGTTTTTAAGGCTCTACTGGACTTGAATCTTGCTCATTAGGTGTGTTATGTGACTGATATTAGAATCAAAGCACTTAGATAAATTACAGATGATTTTAAATCTGTTATGATCCCCACTAGACTAATTTTCTCTGGATTTGGGACTTTATATACCTGGATTCCAATTTTTGACAAAGCCAAAGCAGCAGAGATTCCTGTGTAGGCCTACTGAATGCCGAGGGCCACAAGGAAGCAGGAAGAAACTTTCTTACACAGTTATAAAGCTGTAAAAGTTATATACAGTCTTCATTCCCAAAACATTCATAGCTCTGATATGCTACAATGTATCAATGTATCACGATGTATCACAGTACCCTGAGTGCTTTTTGCCTTGCCCGTGGATTGCATGCAATGTGTCAATTATTCTTAAAAACCTAAATAATTTAAGACACAATTATAAGGGGCAGTCTTCTCCATATTTCATCTCAGCAGGAACACTCCGGCTTCAGGACCGCAGGACAGAAATTAAGTTGTCCAATATTATAGCATTAGAGGGTAAACCGACTTTGGAATTTACACCTGCTGGCACACTATCAAGCCCTCTCGCTTGATGTCTTTTCCAGAGAAAACCATTTATTTCATGAAATTGTTCTGCAGATATTGAAAATTCTTTTGGGCAGCTGTGTCTCTTATGATCCTCTTTAAGGATGAACGTATTTCTCAGTTTCGTTCCATTATTGTTCCAGGGGCTCTTTCTGCTCGGCTTTCCAGTCATTCTTATGCATTCTGTCCTATGTACCCACAGTCCAGCCCACAGGGGAAAGTGAAGGCAAAGTAGAATACGCATTTGAATTTAAACTTTTGGGGGGTGGGGGGGTGGGAATAGTTATCCTTTTTGGTTTGTTGTGGAAAATGCAATTTATTTTATTCTACTCCTGACATTATTTCCCCAAAACATAGACCAGCAGTGGGCTACCAGTTATTAAAATTCCCACAACAGAATAAAACATCATCAAAATGATTCAAAAATAGCCTCTGCCCAATCAGTGGTGTGTGACACAGTCATTTGCAAAAACTGAGTTGAGGTGCAACTTGCAAACAGTACCTGTGAATGCTTGACAAAATGTTCATTTTTTGCTGAATGTTCAAAACTGTTCTAAATTACATTGCCCATGTTTTATGCAGGCACATTCTTACAGCAGAAGGACTTTTCCAACAACAACAAAAAATAATATCATAAAAGATCTGCTTTCCTTTGTGGTCTTCTTGATCCTGCTGTGGTGGGTTGTTAGGTAGTGGTTAGTGATTTTCTCTCAGGGCCAAGCTACAAGTGACGAATGACACTTGCACGGCAAGTGGATTGAGTGGAGAGCAAGTGGAGGGCAAGTGAACAGGGAGGAATACACTTGCCGTTCAAGTGTCATTCATCACTTGTAGTTTGGCCCTCAGAGAGGTGATATGATAACCATCTTCAAGGCCTTGAAGGGCTGTCATATAGAGGATGGTGCAGAGTTGTTTTCCACTGCCCCAGAAGGTCGGACCAGAACCAACAGCTTGAAATTAAATCAAAAGAGTTTCCAGATAAAATTAGGAAGAACTTTCCTAATTAGGAAGTTAGAGTGGTCCCTCAGTGGAACAGATTTCTTTCGGAGGTGGTGGGTTCTCCTTCTTTGGAGGTTTTTAATCAGAGGCGAGATGGCCATCTGACAGCACTGCTGATTCTGTGAACCTGGGCTGATCATGAGAGGGAGGGCAGGAAGGGTTACATCAGTGCCTAGTTCTCATGGCCCCTTCTTACATGCCCAGGGTAATGCCAATTACCACTTTGGGATCAGGAAGCAATTTTCCCCAGGCCAGTTTAGCTAGGGAGCTTGACAGTGTTTTGCCATCTTCTGGGCATGGTGAAGCATAATGAGGTCAAGAGTCCCCCGTGGGCAATCAATCACTCAATGTAACCAGTATCCTATGAAATTTATAAGGTGCAAAATACATTGGCTGATTCCGCACACGTTGGATAATGCACTTTCAATGCACTTTATCAATCGCTTGAGGTGGATTTTTGTTCCGCACACAAAAAAAATCCGTTCCAAATGATCTATAAAGAGGATTGGAAGTGTATTATCCAACGTGTGCAGAATCACTCATTATCTGACATCCGCACAAACACAGCACATCATGAATGGCTCTGGTGGGAAGAAGGTTAGCATAATGGAGGCAGATCTAGCAGAGGGAGAGGAAGAGGTTATTTAAAAAAGCAGCAGTGGCCAACAGTAGTAGCAATCTACTGGAAGTCCCCTCTTCAAGCTCAAGCTACAGTTCTTCAAGCTAAGTGGCTGCAGTGCAACTTTATGTGTTACTGTTTCCTGTCTATTTTCCCATAGACTTTAATGTTAAACATGAGAATATGTCATTGCCTTAAAAAGGGGAGGGGGGCTTTATTCTATCTGTCTGATATTTGGTAGTGTAGATTTCTTGGTGGTGAGTTGCAACCCCCCCTGAGCTGTGTCCAGTTCAGATAGAAAACCAGACAGGTACAGACCCCAAAAGAGGGAGCACTTCCATTGAAATCAATGGGAAATAAAAACAAAACAGACTGATTTAAATGAAACGTTAATACAAAAGAAACAATAACAAATCCATATGAAACAACCCAACTGCTCCCCCCCCCCAAGGCCCTTTGGGAATTAACGATAAAAATGAAAGAAATGAAAGAAACGTCTGTGTACAAGTCTAGCAGTGCGAGCTGACAGATACTGAGGATATTCAGACAAAGTGCATTCAGGCTGCTTTAACCTGGAAGAGGCACACAGCACAGAAAAATGGAATTAGCTCATTCTTTTTCTAACCAGGGAAAATGGGGGTTCTCTTGGGATGACGGGACTTCATTAAACTCTGCTGGGCAGCTGCAGCAGAGGTGGAGCAGCAGTGAGTGAGATGCAGTGGTGTGAGCAAAAGGGCAACAGCACAAAGGAGGGGAGCCCTGTGCATTTGGGGGAGAGTGGGGAGAGGCTGGCCGGGGCAGGGGAAGAGGCAGCAGGCAGAGTGGATTCCATCCCATCCTGCCCCTCCATCCCTGCCAAAGCACCAAAAGAGCCCTTTGAGCAGCTTCCAGATGCCTTTTAAACATGGTGGCTCCGGCGAGCCTCACCCCTCTTGCATCAGCTTGGGTCAGGATTCTCTTCCATTGGGATTCTCGCATTGGGCATTGGTTCTCCTCCTTCACTTGGGTTATGTTGGGTTTTTTTGATTCAGCTTGCATGGGAGCGGGACTTGAGTATGGGCCTGGCTTTTGGTCGGGGGTTGCCTTTGCTTAGATTTCCCTTTGCCTGGAAAGCCTTGGAAATGGCTGGAGAGTGGCTGGAGGCAGCTTGTTCAGAGCCCAGAGAACTGGACCCCAGGATCCAGTCTTCCTGAAACTTGGGGGTCTTTAGAGACAGGAAGGAGTAGGTTACCTGTAAATTTGGTGGAGTTTGCGTGAAAAATGAAAACCCTCAGCTCCCCTCCCCTGGCTAATTTCCCCCATTATTCCCCAAATTTGGGATTCTGTAATCAGATTAGAGAATCAGACCTAGGTTTCAGAGATACATTTTTTTTGATATCCCTGAAACCTGAATCCAGATGACCTGGATTATTTTTTTGTATACACCTCCCTTAGAATATATACCAGGAATTGCTGCAAATCTCAGGCCCACCATTTAAGAAGCAATACTCGATGGAATATTATGGGAGAGTATGAGGTTTTGCAAAGTGGATATTGCCTACAGTACTGAGACTACACCTGCATTTTATTTGTGAAATCAGCCAGCTAAAACATTACTTCCTCTGATACAGGCTATTACTTCTGTGTTCACTAGACATCAGTTATTATTAATGGGGTTCTTGTATTATTGAGCCTGTTGAAAAGACATAGTGTCTGAGAAGAAAATGATACCAAGGGAGAGTAATGAAAAATGTGGGTCTTGCTAGAAGATTAATTGAGAAAGTAAATTATTTGATTGAAAGAGTTCACTTGTAAGTACCATCACTGCTGCTGGGCTTCCTGAAATAAGACACCACTCATTAAAGATTTAATAAGCGTAGGGAGAAGGGAAAAAAGAAATGCACATGTGTAACTAGCTGTAGTCGGATGCTTGCATCCAATGATTTCCCCCCTCCAAAACATTAACTGTGACTATAATAGTCTGGTGAAAGAAAAAAAAATGGCATGAGATATTTTTATGCCATGTTTTGTCATTTTCCCGTACAAGGCTCAGTGACCAAAGGATGTGGCCAGCGGTTTCCAAAAGGAGATCATTTAAGGAAGTCTTTAAAATTTGCATCGATGTAGATCTTGTCTTTTTATTCATCTGCAATGTGGTCCAAGAAAGAAAACTAAGGATCATTTTGCATCAGTCTTCAGAAAGCTGTCCTGGGAGTAAGCCCTTTCTTAGAAGATAAAACTTACTTCCAAGTAGACCTGATTAGGATCACTCCCACATTGTATAAAGTGGGATTGTCTTCTTATAAGCATTTGTCTTCCAAATGTCTTCATCTGAACATGAAAATCACAGGGACGAAATATTAAAAGCAGGGCTTTTTTTCAGCTGGAATGCAGTGGAACAGAGTTCCGGAACCTCTTGAAAATGGACACATGGCTGGTGGCCCCGCCTCCGATCTCCAGACAGAGGGGAGTTTAGATTGCCCTCCGTGCAGTGGCATGGAGGGCAATCTAAACTCCCCTCTGTCTGGAGATCAGGGGACATGGCCACCAGCCATGTGTTCATTTTCGCTGAGGGTAATTTAAACTTTTAAAAACTCCCTCATTGTTCCAGCTGACCGAAAGTAATGCCATTGGTCCTGGGAGTGTGCACGCACTTTGCACACTCACATGTGGTACCAGGGGGCACCACCTCCCCCCAAGAGTTGCCCCCTGTGCTGGCAACCCACTGAGTTCCACCACCTCTTTTCCCAGAAAAAAAGCCCTGATTAAAAGTAATGCAATATCCAACAGTGAGTGGATCCAACATAAGGCAGCAGGATTTGAGTCCACTGGCACCTTAGAGACCAAAAAGAGTGTAAACTTTAGAAAGTAACACCCCACCTACCTTTGGCTGGGATATTAAGGCTCAAGGATTTACATTCCTACTATTGTCTGAAGAAGGGAGCTGTGACTCTCATAAAGCTTACACTCTGAAAACCTTGTCGATCTCTAAGATGCTACTGTACTCAAATCCTGCTTTTCTACTGCTACGCACCTAAAATTATCCAGCATAAGGCAAACTCAGATCTTTCACTCATTCAGTCAAGCCTGGCATTGTTGTGTTTTTCCTTGTTGACAAAAGTGTTTGTCACATTAAATCTTTACATTTAAAATATGTTGAGTGTAATCTAGAAACATAAAAAAGGAAGAGATTTTAAGAGTGGGATTAAAACTAGGGATGAGATTATTTCCTTGGTTCCATTTATTTTATGGTTAGTAAAATCAATTCCATTATTGCAGCAAGTTCACTTGGTAACATTTTCAACTCCATAAATAGATTTGCTAATGGAAAGGAAATAGGGAATTCCTCCACATTATTAATCAGCATTTATGCATGGATAAAATAAATCTTGATATGAATATTTTTGCAACAAGATCCATTTTATGCAGTAGTTTGGTGATGTAGACATGCACTCAGAATCACAGAATCACAGAGTTGGAAGGGGCCATACAGACCTTCTAGTCCAACCCCCTGTCCAATGCAGGATGAGCCTAAAGCATCTCTGACAAATATTCATCCAGCCTCTTCTTGAAAACTGCCAGTGAAGGGGAGCCCACCACCTCCCTAGGCAGCTGCTTCCACCTTTGAACTACTCTGACTGTGAAAAAGTTTTTCCTAATATCCAGCCGGTACCTTTGTGCATGTAGTTTTAGCCCATTGCTTCGTGTCCTACCCTCTGCTGCCAACTGGAACAGCTCCTTGCCCTCCTCCAAATGACAGCCTTTCAAATACTTAAAGAGAGCAATCATGTCCCCCCTCAATCTCCTCTTCTCCAAACTAAACATTCCCAAGGCCCTCAGCCTTTCCTCGTAGGGCTCAGTCTCCAGACCCCAGATCATCCTCGTCATTATCTTCTGCACCCTCTTGATTTTGTCCACACTCATGGTCAAACCTAAAGGAAGAGAAGAACTTTGGCATAACTATATAGGAAATCATATACAAATTGCTTTTTTGCAATGCTTTATCGATGTATATTAATTGGTAATATAGATGTGAAAAGTTTCAACTTAGATCAAAGAACTGAAAAACAGGAAGTTTATTAAGCTGTAGGCAGAGTACCTGAAGTAGTGGTGAATGGTTACCACAGAGGTTGGTATCAATACTCCCTGTAGCTGAGCAGTGAGGTCTTGGGGGAAGAGAGCCACTCGTTATCCAGCAGCAGAAGCAATAGAAATAGGGGTCAGCTAGGCTACTGCAGCTAAGGAATGCTATTGCTGCTGCTGACCAATATTGAGTGATGTGAACCAGTCAACATATAGGGTTGCCAGCCTCCAGGTGATGGCTGGAGATCTCCTGGAATTTCTACTGGTCTCTAGGCAATAGAGATCAGTTCCTCTGCAGAAAATACCTGCTTGGAAGGTAGATTCTATAGCATTATACTCTACTGAGGTCTCTCCTCCCTAAACCCCACCCTCTCCAGGCTCCACCTCTAAAATCTCCAGGAATTTCCCAACCTGAAGCTGGTAACCCTAGTTACCTACCAGCACAGTACTTAGCTAGATGCCGTGTTTGCACTGCTGCTTTGATATGCCTGCTGCTAAGCTCAAGAGAACCTCTTTCCTTCATTCTGGTAATGTATTGACTACTTGTTTCTTTCTGACTATTTTCACATCTGCATTCGGCTTGGTAGGTTACTAACTACATAGGCCAAAAATAAGTCCTGTTAAGCCCTGGCTTAGTTTAGGAAAAGTTTGAAATTAGGCCCACTAGCTCAGGAAGATTTTGGAACTGAATAAAGAGCATCCTTTTAAAGTTAACTCCAATCTTTTTGAAACATCCAATAAGACTACCTGCTCTGACTTCATATAACACCATCTAATTAGCTTTAACATGCCACATAAAAATGTTGCCGTCTAAAACAAGACTGAGGGCAGAACATTCGGAGGTATAATTAAATATGCCAGAAGCATCTTTACTTGAAGCGATGTGGTTTAAGTAGAGCACACTGCATTATTCAGAAGAGCGTTGCTTATAGAGAACACGAGCCTATGGTTTCTGTGGAAACAGGGTCAGAAAGCTATAGGTAGTCAGAGCAAAGCCATCAGTTGTGGGGGAGAGCGCTTGCTTGCAGACTCCCTTCCCCCGCTTGCCTGCTGAGAGATCCTTGCAAGCCATCTTTCAAAATCATGCTATAGGATTTTCAAATGGCAGGAAAAAAGCCTTTTAATTAAAAGAAAACAAAAGCTGCTGTTCAACAAGAATATTCCTCTGTAAAGTTTACCTCACCTATAATCTTTTAATGCTCATCTCAAACAATTTCTCTGGTTTTGGGTGTCCTCCTGGCATAAAAGTTTTGAAAGTGTTGTGAGGGAACTGAAGTTGCAAGGAGCTTGTTAGGGCTTCTTTGAGGTTGCCAATGGTAGAAAAGAAGTCTGAAAGTCATCCTAGTCCTCCGTTACCCATCTTCGTGTTTGTTCAAGGTCATATACTCAGTTTGGGGGGGGGGGGGTCAGAGGTGAAGGAGGGGTGTGGTATAGCTCACCTCACCTGTGCATGCTGTTTTTCTTTATCCTCTCCTTGCTTGCATGTGAACAAGCAGGTTTGTGTAAATACATGGGGAGCTCTGTGAGGGGAAAAATCACACATAACCATCACGGAGAGAGGTTGGGTGATGGCCGTCTCACCTTCATCTGACCCATGAATGCTCAGGACAGAAACAGCCCCACATTCCTATTCAGCATGGTGCCGTTTAGTTTGATATTTACATATTTTGCCCTTTTGCAGTACATTCTGCATATAAATGCTTTTTACACAGTTGGCCGGATAATATCCCACAACTGAAATTCCTAAGAATTTCATCAAAATCAGGTAGAACTGAGTTTCCAATGATCACATGGAAATGAAAAGCAAATCAACTAAGAAAAATGGTTTTTTGACACACAGAGATCTCTGTCTTTTGGTGCTACACCTCTGAAGATGCCAGCCACAGCTGCTGGTGAAACGTCAGGAACTACAATGCCAAGACCACGGCAATACAGCCCGGAAAATCTACAACAACCGTCGTTCTCCGGCCATGAAAGCCTTCGACAATATAAAAATGGTTTTTATGGCTGATTTTTTAAAAAAGCATTAAAAAAGAAAGAAGAAAATAAAAATGAACAAAATATTTTTGCACATCCCTTTGACAGACCTGCAGAAGTTTTTCAGCTACAGATAAATGTAGGAAAAGTTGCTTGAAGGTAGAAAGCCAGAAAACCATTACTCTAAAGACTAGGCTTTACAATCAGCAGAATCCAGTAGTAAAGTTTTGCTACATAATTGCTTTTCAAGCTGCATGCTTCCGGGCATAGTGGGCAGGTGCGGGAGATGGTGGTGAGCAATCCTTTATGTAGATAGAAAACATGCTACAGTTGCCTCTTGGACCACACAGATGGGCTTGTTTTCTGTGTGAAAGGGATTTATGAGATATGAGTTGTTCCCATTTTTTTGCAAGGAGCTGTTAATTTTTCTCCATCACTTTTTGAAAAAGAAAAGAAAAGATGCCAGCTATTTGCTGGAATAGGGTGCCAGTTTGAATCCTGGCCAATGGGGCAGGCTGAAGAAAAGACTATTTATGGTCTTCCCATTTATCCAGGGCAGCTGTCATGTCTGAACCCCTACATCCATGTCATTGTTCTATGTATTGCTACTGCTGTACCTTCATGTCATTTGGCAAATGCTCTAACCATCGCTTTTGTTTCTCAAGCATCCTGAGAACACAGTTGTCTTATCTCCTTCCTTTGAAGCTCCCAGAAGCGACCTTGCCCTGTCTGAAATGTTACAGTTTAATCTTATGCCTTTTGTCCCATCTAGGCTGATGTATAAACCCTAGAAGAAATTCCTTCCTGTGCAAACCTGTGATCTAGGTGGGAGGGGGGAAATGATTGGGTATTTAGAGATGTACTTTCTTCAAGTTTCAGTTCCTGTCAATGGAGCGTGTACTGCTTAGATGCTTTCTTGCTTCTGAGTAATTCTATGGACATATATATGGAAATGATTGGATTTCTGAATAAAACCATTTAACCAAGAGCTTGGACTTCTTGTTGCAATGGTACAGAGACCTGTCTGCCATATCCTGTCACCCATAGCCTGACAGCAGCCTTTGTTGGAAAATAATAAAATACCTACCCTTCCTTTCTCTCATATGAAACTTTGGGATCGAGCAGGAATTTTTTGAGCCTTATTCAAAGAGGTTGGGCAAAGGATAGGATCACCACTTACCTAGTAATGGCAAAGAACTTCTTGGTGATGCTCGTTGACCCTGCCCTCACTCAATCAAGCAGTGCAGGGTGGAAATAGGAGGAAACAATACATGGAAATCACTTCCTATTAGAGAACAGGAAGTGATGACAGCATAACATTCTAGGAATTTCAGTATCTTTATAGTAAAACTATAATGATTTTTGTAATTCCTGGACTGTCATGACATCACTTCCTGTTTTTGTCTCTACCCTTCCCTTCGCGAGGGCTGCCATCTCGAGAGAAGGATATTTTACTGTTTTATTCTGTGAGCTTTGGTGAAGGTCATTTAAATAGACCTGGCCTCTAAAGATGCTAATTAGGATCTAAGAATTGGCAGGATTTGTGTAGATTTGCTGATTGAAATATATTACATCAGCAGTCACCTTGAGGTATCTATGAATGAGAAGAGGTAACCAAACCAGACACTGAAGACTGTCAAGGCGTAAGGCGCAGGGAGGGACCTTTCTTTGTGCTGGGCATGCATGCTTACCAATATCTGAGGATGGTACAGAGAATCAGAATATCTTGGCACATATTGGTATTCAGGTAAGGTTGTGAATCATCGGCTGGCAACTGGACGGAGAGGGCACAGATGAGGGAATGCTATTGTGCCACTTCAAGTGTGAACCGTAAAATGACACCACTAAGTTTGCATCCTCTAAAAAACTGTTCCTCCCATTTTCTCCCACCACTCTGTCAAGTGTCAGTGAGGACATTAGGTGAGTGGCTGGAAGTGGATGGGTAAGTGGCTGAAGCCTATGTTCAGGCCATAATTTTGGAGTAATTCAGAGCTAAGCTACAAGAGATGAATTACACAAGGAGGAGCATGTAAAGGGAGTCGCAGTGTTTGTTGGAAAGCTGAGTTTTAAAAGAGATCGGAAGCCTCTACAGAGCCAGGGAGATCACTGCTCAGAGGGTTTGTTTATTTCCTTTTTGCCTCTTAGAAGGGGAGGTGAAACTGACAGAGCCTTCAGGAGGCAAAGGAGAAATTAACAAACCCTCTGAGCAGGGATCTCCCTGGCTCTCTAGAGAGGGGAAATTGACTAAGCCTCCTGATCTCTTAAAACTCAGCTTCCCCGCTAACATTGCAACTCCTTTCATATGCTCTTCCTTTTGTAATTCGTCTCTTGTAGCTTGGATCTAAGTTACCACTCCAATCATGGAGTTTAAGATTTGGGGGGGACTGTCCAAATACAACCCCCTTTGGGGTAGCCTGTTAGGTAACAGGCACAAAAGGGATGAGGATGAGCAACTTAGTTGCAATTCACCTGTAAAACAATAATAAACTATAACTTTGACCCATATTTTTTTTTCTGGTATCAGGTGTATTTCGTCTGCAGTGTAAGGTCAGCATTCACATTACCTGTCTTCCTTTCCTTAGCAATAATGGTTGGGATTTATATAGTTGCTATCTATCCTGACTGAGCTTTTATGGGCAGGGGGGTTAGGAATTTCATTACAGTTATCATCCCAAAGACAAAAGAACCATTTTTGTTATCTTGAGGAAGAAGATTTTTACATGGACAACAGGTGGGATGATAAGCCTGATCTTCAAAATGCTCCAATAACATCAGCCCAACTGAATGCTGCATCCTGTCACCAGCTGGGGATCAGGGCTTTCACATCTTAAGCGCAGTAATCTATTTCCCCTTGTTTTCGTCCGTTCTACCCTTTCCCATTCAAAGGCCCAGTCAAGCAATAACTTGTCTGCCCACGCACTCAGAGCTCCTCCCATTTAATGTCTGCCTATTGTTTGAGGCTTTTCCTTGAAAGGGAGTCAGGCATATGAGGGGCACAAATCTGACATTAAAAATGGCAACATCCAGAAACCAGGGGGAGAACACTTCAATCTACCAGGACATTCCATCAAGGACTTAAAGGTCACCATAGTTCAACATAAACCTTTCAAAACCAAGCTGCTGAGTTGGAATTCATATGTAAATTTGACTCAGTCAGACTTGGATTGAATAGAGACTATGAATGGTTATCTCATTATCAGAAGTAACTGCCTTTCAGACATTCTATTCAGATTCAGCTATGGAGGGGAGGCGTCATACCCAGCCTGGATTGTGCACTTCACCACTTTCATGACTTATGAAACTGATTGCATCTCCTCCCCCCTCCCCTCACCACCTATATATATCTGGCCAGTTTCTTCATACCCTCCATGCATCTGACGAAGAGAACTGTGGTTCTTGAAGCTTATGCTACATTAAAGTTGGTTAGTCTTAAAGGTGCTACTGGACTCTTTACTATTTTGCTACTACAGGCTAACTCCTCTGGGCATACAATATCGCTATCATCCTATTCATTGCTTAACTGAATCTGAACAGCTTCCCATAATTTGGTATATATCGACAGCCACATGTGAATCCTGACAATTATGGATAAGTTTTGCCAGTGTCTGAAAACTCAGATACATCAGTGGACGCCATAAAAATACAATTTTCAGCTTTCATGTCCGTGTATCTTAAAAGTGGGGAAACGTATCTGTTTTCGGACATTCGCTGAATTTGGGCAGGATTGTAAGTGCCCAGCAACCAACATTCAGTCATTCAGTGTGACACATGCACGCACACACACACACACACAAATATGCATGTGAATATAGACATTTTCCCCGTGGGGGGCGGTTAAACCATTGCCCCTATGTGAACTCAGATGCTGCTGTCCACACCCAACAGTGTATATACTTGCTCTGGAAGAACCGCTGTGTGGAACATCAAATCTAAACTATGTGCTGCTTTTAATTATTTTAATTATTTATATGTAAATATATGACACTTATATGCTTGCATAGCTGTAGTTTAAATGATTGATGTAGTATTTTAAAAGTTTTAATAGTTATTTGATGTTTGTGTTTGTTATCCGCCCTGAGCCTGCGAAAGCGGGGAGGGTGAGATATAAATGTAATAAATTAAATTAAAATTAAAGAACAGCAATCTATAAAGCCCCATATACTTTGAAGTCACATCGTTGGTGCTGCTGGTGGCATCAGGGCTGAGGGGCTGACATGCATTTTCATGGACAAACATTTTTCAAGAAAAAACGGAATTTTGATGGGCCTAATATATTCTGTAAAAGATTTCCCCATTTTTAAAACTATTTTTGTCAGCTCCACCTAGGGTTGCCAATGCCAGGTTTGGAAATTCCTGGAGATTTGGTGGGTGGAGCCAGGGTTTGGGGAGGGGACAGACCTGAGCAGGATATAATGCCATGCAATCCACCCTCCAAAGCAGACATTATTTCCAGGGTAACTAATCTCTATAGTCTGAGATGAACTGCAGTTCTGGGAGATTTCCAGGCCCCCAGCTCCACCCTTTTTCCTGCCCCTATTCACAATTTCTTTGAGACCACTGTTTTAAAAACCAGAGGGGAATTAGAAAATCAGGGATCATGTAGGCAGTTTAATCATCAGCTGGTATGTAACCAATCAGAATTGGCTATATGGTAGAGCCACGAAGCCAAATCAGAGCAAAAGCATTCCCTCCTGTCTGCCTTCATTTGGAACAGGGAAATATTCTTTGCCCCATTTTGCACATGCTCCAAATGTGTCGTGAAATCAGGGGGTGGACATTGGAGGGGAAGGGCTTCCCCCCCCCCAAGAAATACTTTGGCTCCATCATTATTCTTGTTTATTGGACTGAGGCCCTGCAAAAAACCAGTCTCTCCCCCAACACCAAGATACAAGTGATGTATTCACGTGTAGAGATGGGCACGAACAGCAATACGAAAAAAAAATGCCACGAACAGCCCAATCTGCTGTTCGCGAACAAGCTGTTCGTGAGGCCCCATTCTAAACGAACAGGTGGTTGTTGCAAGCCTCGTTCATTGCTCTTTGTTGTTGTTTGTCAAGCCAGACAGTCTGGAACCTGCAATCAATTCCCTTGGCAACTTAGGCAGGGATTGTCTGAACTCTGTCTAAACTCCTGCTGTTGCCCTGGAAACCCCAATCTAAGCCCAATTTAGCTTGATAGACAGGTCTTCCTTTCAAGTGTGGAGCTCCAAATTTGTTACAACAAGGGAGCAAAGACCAAGGGGAGGGGGGCTCCCAGCTCTGACTTTGCAGACAGTGGAGAGACAGTTGCTGTTGGTATTTTAATAGAGAGAGTGCATTGGAGCTTGAATTTTCTTTGTGTGTGGTGGGATAGGGATCTACTCCTTTAAGTTCCAGGGCTGCTGCCAGGCTCTGGGCTATTATTTATTATTGGTACCTTTCCTGGTGCCTGCTCAGGTCAGATTTCTGGGAGTGGTGCAGTAGGGATCTTGACTTGGATGATGGCTGGAGGAGAGCCTACTGGCCTCCACGAACAGCCAACCACAAACATTTTCATGAACAGGGCCATGTTCGTGGTTGTTTGTGAGTCCCTGTTTGTGGATGGCAATGAACAATGAACATCATGTTCGGGTTTTTTTCTGTTCGTGCCCATCTCTATTCATGCACTCTTGCTGTTCATGCCAGCATAGCATCACAATTTAATTCAATGTTAATAAAGGAAGTAAAGAATCCATGTTTTTAAAAAACTCTCCATCTGCTCAAAGTTAGCCAGGCCATCTCTTTAAAGGCACTTTGCATTCAGCATGCATAATGGAAGCACAATACAGCTCCGCTTACATTTTCATCCTAACTTTGGCACTTCTTTTGCCTGGATACAAAGCAGCTGTTTGTCTTTGATCAGCATATGCTGGGTACTCGAACCTGCTCTTTGAAATTACCTTCCAGTACTGTCCATCCTACTATGGAATGGGGACTCGCCCTTTTGCTAAGTTGTACTGAACCAATTTTTAGCATTTGTTTGAAGGCTAAAATACCCATTCTGCTTTACATATGTTGGGAAACATATGGGGACACTGTTTGCCCTTTCCTCTGGATTCATATGTCAACCCCCAGCATATATGAATCAAGAGGAAGGGGCTATTGGGGAAAGAGCTGCAGGCAGCTGTAAGCATGGCTGGAGGGGATGGCTCATGATTAGACTTACCATTTGCTTGCTTATGGTAGATAAAGTTCTGGCAAAAGTGGGAGAAAAAGAAATTTAACACGGCCTAGTCACCAGCATGTCATTTCCAAGTACAACCCAAAAGTGACTGTGGGTAGCTGTAGGGATCACTATAAACTCTATG
Source organism: Eublepharis macularius (assembly GCF_028583425.1). Taxonomy (NCBI): domain Eukaryota; kingdom Metazoa; phylum Chordata; class Lepidosauria; order Squamata; family Eublepharidae; genus Eublepharis; species Eublepharis macularius. Next base: position 166,295,428 of record NC_072792.1, on the reverse strand, counting down.
GTAAAACCATGTATATTCTTGCCCTATTTCTTCATGAGTAGTGTTGTCAGGCTGAGCTTGTCAATCAGCAGGAGGGTGGGGCGTTGGACACATGGGGAGTGCATGACATTGGCAGTCACCAATTATTGGGGGGAAATGAATCAATACCCTTAGCCAAATTCTCTATTTCCCCTGCCATGAATCTGAGACATAAACCAAGGCATTAAACAGTGGTGGTCATAGAAATAAGAGGTTTATTCAGATCAATAATCCTGATGCAATCAAATAAATACCTGAATGCATATAGAAAAACAACAGTATCTGTAATTTATATCTTTCATTCAACATGGAGACATTTGTTTACAGGACATAAGATCTCATACAGTTCTGTAAATAACCGACCAGTTCTTACAGACGATCAAGTCAGGATACATGATCTTCAGCTCATGATAGACTGACAGGCCATAGCTAGTATTTGAATAGAATACAGTTATAAAACATACCAGGATGGCTCCATAATCCCATAACATTGACTAAGAAGGAAATGCCCAAGGCTGCGACTGGATGTCTGTTAAAATAAACTATTCTTAACCTTCACGATATAATAGAAGTAACTCCCATGTGGTTTTCTCATGGCCTCCATATATGATATTAGCATGAACAGAAATGCAAAACATTAAGTGTAAGCAGGATTTTCTCCTTTTGAGCTTTGAGCAGCCCAACTCAATGAGTTAGAAATGGAAATAAGCAGTGGGGGTGGGATCTTAAAATTCACTAACACCAACATCATTACGTTGCTTCGGGCACAACCTGACTATGGGTACTCTAGGAATCACTATAACTCTATGATAACTCTGGTGCTCCCAGAACCTAGTCCGACATTTTAACCACTACACCACACTAGCTCTCTGACTTAGTAGGGGGAAAGACAGATACAAATGTTGTCACTGTCTTTTTCAGTCCTGATTAGGGGTGTGAGATTCGGGATTTTGAATTGGGAAAATTCGGGATTTCCAAATTGGGGTAACGCTTAAAGCAGTCTGGGGGAAGGGTTTATTTCCAGTTAGGGCCTGTTGCCTAGATTAAATCTTTTGTATGCATGTTTTTCATTTCTAAAGTAAAAAATGTAAACAAAATTGCCTGACAGCCAATCATATGCATGTTTGTATGAAAGTAATGGGTTTGGAGTACATAGGCATAGGATTTTAGCCATAGTCAAATACTGGTAATTCAGACTCCCCACTATGACCACAGGAAGATAAAATATGAACTTCAGCTTCCCTTTGGCTATGACCAGAAATATCCCATATGTCTTCAACCTATATAATACTGATGTATACTGCTGCATTTTGATTCCTAGGGTTTGAAACTCATGACTTTTTCTTCCTTTTTTTAATTAAAAAAAAGGGACTTATGTTGTTTACAATAGTCAGTCTCTCTTTGAATTACTTGCACTTTTGAGATTAAATTGCACAGACCACACTGGGCCAGATTAAACCAATGTACAAACATAGCAATGAATAAATAACACACAAAAATATTAAGTGGTTTAGAGAGGCTTGATGGGATGAGGTTTACCTTGCACTAAAGACATTAAGTACAGAAAGCTTGGCGTTAATTTAAAATTGCTAATTGCTGTGACTGGAATCGTAATGTTCAAACCGTGAGTTTTCAAAGGAGGTCTTGATTTAATATCAGATGTAGTCGCTTACATTGCTAGCATCATACAAAATTAGCGACATGAATTAAAGGCACTTTATAAAATGTAATACTTGGACATGTTCGACATGTTTTTCTTTATTAAAGGTATGTTTTCGGGAGTTTTGTTTTTACTATGGCCTACAGATTCATTGGTATCACAAATGCAAGTAAACCTTTCCTCTTGCTGGTTGTGAAATAAGGGTTCTAACTACTTTCTTTCCCCTCTGTAGCCAACAAGGTATTACAAAAAGACTCACTTGCATAAATGTTTCATTGGATCACAGTAGGTGAATACAGAGGAGTATGTTTTACCGTGTGACTACTTGTAGAACAAGTTCTATTCAGACTCCTACATGAGTCTGTTCTAGGGATCCCATCCCCCCAGTGGGGGGAGGGGATTCCCCCGCTTTCACTCTCTGCCTCCCACCTCCACTTACTTGGTTGGTGGGGAAGGCAGGCATGGGAACAGGCCTCCCGGGCACACTCCTGGGGCAGTGCAATGACATCACTGACTTCACTACAGGCTGATTTGGGACCCAAACTGTGAAGCACATGCGCACTCCTGTGCCTGTGAAGTGACATCATGGGAAGTGATGTCATTGTGCAGCCATGGGAAAGTAAGGGGACCTGGCAACCTTAGTCTGTTCAGTGAAGCTTACTGCCATGAAAGAGTTTTTGGAACTGCACTGTCAGTTGTATTAATAAAAATAGAGTGCATTTTTTACCTGCTATATGGTCTTACATGTAGTAATAATTTTTTTACCAGGCTCCCACAAAGTTCTCATACTGTTGTATTGTTAATAAGGTAATTAGGACTTTTGGCAAAAATTACAGTTCTTAGCTCAGTAATAATATTTTGTGGTGGGGAATATGGCAGGTCTGGATCCTGGCTTTCCCAGCCACTAACTCTTCCCACCATCTTGAAGTCTCAGCTCTGTGACCCTCTCGTCTTGATATCCTTGTGTTATGTGCCATCAAGTCGTCTCTAACCTATAGCGACCCTATGAACGAAAGACCTCCAAAACATACTATCTTTAACAGACTTGCTCAGATCCTGCAAACTGGAGGATGTGGCTTCTTTTATTGAGTCAAGCCATCTTGTTTTAGGTCTTCCTCTTTTCCTGCTGCCTTCCACTTTTTCTAGCATTATTGACTTTTCCAGAGAATCTTGTCTTTTCTTGATGAGACCAAAGCACGATTGCTTTAGTCTTGTCATTTTAGCTTCTAGGGAGGATTCAGGCTTGATTTGCTCTAGTACCCACTTATTTGTCTTTTTGGTTGTCCATGGTATCCGCAAAACTCTCCTCCAGCACCACATTTCAAATGAATCAATTTTCTTCCTGTCAGCTTTCTTTACTGTCCAACTTTCACATCCATACATGGCAATGAGGAATACCATAGTTTGGATTATCTTGATCTTGGTTCCCAGAGAGACATCTTTATCTTTAAGGATCTTATCTAGCTTCCTCATAGCTGCTCTTCCAAGTCTCAATCTTCTTCTGATTTGTCCTTAGCAGAAAAAATCTTGCACACATTTGTGATGTGGCTGCCTGGCTCTCACATGGCCAGTTTGATGTAGTGGCTAAGAGTGGCAGGACTCGAAACTGGAGAGCTGGGTTTGGTTCCTCACTCCTTTGCTTAAAGCCAGCTGGGTGACCTTGGGTCAGTCAGAGCTTCTTGGAGCTCTTTCAGACCCACCCTCACAGGGTGATTGTCGTGAGGATAATAATAATACACTTTGTAAACCATTCTGACTGGGTGTTAAGTTGTCCTAAAGGGTGGTATATAAATCGAATCTTGTTGTTCTTGTTCTTGTTACTGTTGTTGTTGTTGTTATGTCAGAGGACTTCCACCAGTTTCTACAACAGTGAGGACATTCTTGTAGGACTAAATGTTTGAACTAACCCTTGAATGTCAGCCCTTTCAGGCTGAGTTTCTGTGTTACTTGCCCCTAGTGAGTCCTTCCTCACACCAACCTTCAATATGTGTACATTTGGATTTAAAACTGTGTGAATTCAAATCTCACTTTAGCATGGTGGTCTCCGTAAACTCCAGGTACTTCTTGCATTGTGCTGCTGGTTGGCCACTATAATTTCAAAAGATATGTTTGCCTTAAATCCTGTTCCCTAGAACTGACATCAAATAATCCTTTTCCTGTTTCTAAGAGAATGGGGAGATTTTCTTTCTTGCTTCTGACGTCTTTTCATATATTTGTATATTGTTATTATGACCTCATCTGGTCTCTTCTTCCTCTAGATTGAATTCCAGCACCATCAGCTTTTCCACACATGTTTGCCTTCAAGTCATTCTTTGCTTCGGATTAATGTACAGCGTGTCTCCTTAAGTGTCTGATATGTCACTCATCCCGAGATAGGGAACATTATCAAACACAATTCTTGCAGGATTTACCATAAAGTGATAGTCCCAGTGACTGCCCTTTCGGAAAGCATAGAGCTCTCCGACGTAAATCAATCTTACTGCAGGTAATATGTTCATCCCCATAATCCTGTTCTACTTGAATGGAATTCTTCGTATAATTCATTTCGGCAGTAATTGTACAAGCATCGGGATGGCAGAGGTTTAGAAGATTCTGCAGCAAACTCGTAAGGCACAATTTCGCTTAAGGAAGACATGCCAGAGGCACATTGTTATGACTTGCATTGATTTTGTTTAGAGTTTGAGCTATTGGGAAATTATTTGACTAGCTAACAAGCCATTGAAGTAAAGAGTTAGTATAGAACAGTGTCTATCCTAGGCATAAAAAGTCTTGGGTTCAGATCCTCTCTATTTCTCTTCTTCAATCCTTCCATTTGCAGTCTGTGCGTTATAACATACCTTACAAGGCTGTTGTTTTTATAAATGATTATTGAATAATTAATGTGAAGCAGTTAAAGCATTCCGGTATGTGCTCCTATGTACTACCTGTTGCATTTAGTATGACCATACCGAGTAGTTCTATGTTTTCTCATGTCAGCCCTAGAATTGCTTATGCTCTGTTTCAGCATTTCTTTAACTCTGTATCATATTTTTGCTAATGTTATGTCTTTGTAAACTTGTATTTATTTACCCTATTGTTCTAGCAGAAATCTTATCTGGACTAAGGTCATACTCAGTTGAGGAGAAAATCTCATTCTTGTTATCCAACCCAGATGCATGTGTGTCCTACAGAGTTTCATTATATGCTCCAAGGTGGCAATGCAAAGGGAGGTTACCTAAATAATTGTTCTTTTTACTATCCCTATTGTACTGAGTTTGTAGTCATATTTTAAAAGTGGTTTCCAGTATATAATTTGCATCCCTCATTCCTGAGGGTATTGTAAACTTGTCACAGCCAAAGGCTATATACAATAAATCGAATCAATGAAAGATTTACCCTATGGCATTGTTTATGGAAATGTCCTTGATATTGATTGTACTAATCTCACACTATGTAATCCGCCGTGAGTCTCAGTGAGAAAGGCGGACCATAAATGTCATCAATTAATTGATTAATTAATATTATAAGTTGTATTATTATGAATGTGGATGTTCTTTAAACTAGTGGTTTTAAAACTCATGGAAAACTCTGTGAAGTGAATGTGATATGGAACATATCCCAGAATCCTATAATGTACTTGTTTGTAACAGCTTGTTTTGTTTTTATATTGATAACTAGCTTGATGCCCATGCTTCACTATGGTATTTAACTACTTTAATTCAGTTATAATACTTATGGGTATGCAGGGCTTTTTTTCAGGGGGAACGCAGGGGAACGGAGTTCCGGAACCTCTTGAAAATGGTCACATGGCTGGTGGCCCTACCCCCTGATCTCCAGACAGAGGGGAGTTGAGATTGCCCTCCACGCCGCTGAGCAGCGCGGAGGGCAATCTCAACTTCCCTCTGTCTGGAGATCAGGGGCCGGGGCCACCAGCCATGTGACCATTTTCTCTGAGGGCAACCCACTGAGTTCCACCACCTCTTTTCCCAGAAAAAAAAGCCCTGTGGGTATGTAACATTTTTTGGTTTGTGGAGGGGATTTTTTTAGTTGGTTTTGTAGTATAATAGCATAGTACTTGAGCTTCACAAAAGTGTTTGAATAAAGAGAAGCATGTTGATACTGAAAACTGATGAAGTGAATTTCGAAATGTAACATTGGTTGAAGAGATTTTTAAAAGGAAAAGATTGTAGTACAAAAAATAAAGTGAAAAATACGTACAACTGGAGTTTTTTTCTACTGAAAGACCTCTTTGTAGACCACATTGGTGGTTTTCCCCTCAGGTGCTAGGATCACCAGGTGCTGGGTGAGCTCATGAGCAGGCCACATAGAACTGCCCGTGTGAGAAGCAATCCTCCTTCAAGTCAATTCCTGCCACCTTCAGTGTCTGGCCCTGGGACTTGCTGATCATCATAGCAAAGCAGGCCTTGATGGGGAACTGCAGTCTCTTGAATTTGAAGGGGTTCTTTGATGGTATGAGTGGTATGCATGGTATGAACACCAACTCCCTCTGAACACTACCAGTGAACAATATTGCCTTGACAACATTCCTGTGGAGGGCTTTCACTCACTGTCTAGTTCCATTGCAGAGTTTGGGTGGGTTGAGGTTCCAGAGCATTGCTGGAACCCCCACTTTGAGGAGAAGTTTGTGGGCTGGGCCACCAGGAGGGTTGAGTGTATTGAGGAACACTACATGGGTAGTGGACTGCGTCATCCATTTGCACCACTGAGTTCACAGATCTGTACTCCATTTCTGCCGCTTTGAGGGAGTTGTCTTTCATTAATGATGGCAGCCTTGTCATTCTTGAGGGGCATAGCCAGTCATGGACTTCTTCATAATAGTGGCGATATCAGGGTATATCGTGGCGGTTAGGTCTGCTAGGGTTGTCAGTACTGTGCCCGGGCCTGCAGGAATGGTCACTTTCCCCTTGGACTCAGGATACTCCCTGTCACCTATTTTTAATAGGAGTTCAGAGAATTCCCCAGCGGTCAAGTGGGCCCTCTCAAGTGGACTCTCATGTTCTTTCTTAGTGAGAGTTGGGGCCACAGATATGATGCACGGTAACCTCGTCAGCTTGAGTTCCACTTGGGACTACTGGCAGAGTCTGCCGGAAGTCTCCAGCCAGCATTACAGTGACTTCCCCCATCACTCGTTTCTCCTGACATCTTTTAGGGTTAAGCTCAGTGCTTCAAAACACCCCTTGTGTGCCATGGTGCTCTCATCCCAAACAATGAGCTTACAGTTCATAGCACTTGGGCCATGTTGCTTTGTTTTAAGATGCTGAACAAGGTTTTTTTTGCATGGATGAGGTTAAGAGGCAGCTTGAAGCTAACAGAGGATCATAGGCCATGCCTGAGTGAGCCTTGACCTTCCATGGAAGTGAGCACCTCTCTACTTGTCTTCCAGGATTGCTTTGCTCATAGTGAGAGACTGCCACTCTGTGCTCCTCAGGGTTGATCTTGCCGCTACTTGGCCACTGCTGCTTGGTGCACCACAGGAGTACGATGTGCATATTTCTTTGCCACATCTCTAAGTTGCTTCCTCCTTTTAGCATCGGTGTATCTTGCATGACATCTGCCAGAAGGCTTATTGGTGGCAGTAAGAGGTGATGGCCGTGAGAGGTGTGACTTGGAATTTTACTGAGGGAGGGGTGGTGTGGTGGGCACTTTGGCAGGTTCATGTGAGAAGTTCACATTGAAATGCCCCCTAGAAAGGTCATGCACCATCTCCCCATGAACATTTAAAAACTCAGTTGCCTTACTGACTTGTATATAAAATTCCTATTCAGGAGTCTTGTACTGTCTTTCTTCAACTGTAGTGTCCTTGACCTTATTTTTACCTCAGAACACAGAGTTTCACAGCTGACCCATCAGAGAGAGGGGGATGCAAGCAGGCAGGCCTCACAGTAGGGTTTCCAGGTCCAGGTTGGATAGAGTGGGGTTTGGGGAGAGACTCAGACTGGTATAATACCATAGAGTTCAATGTCCAAAGCAGCCATTTTCTCCAGGGGGACTGATCTCTGTCACCTGGAGATCAGTTGTAATTCTGGAAGGTCTCCAGCCACCACCTGGAGGCTGGCAACTCTACACCACAGAGAGATTGGTAACCCTAGTGGACTTTTAGGGGAAGACTGGGGTCAGGGCCAGCACCTCCATTGAGGCAACCCCTGCGATCATCTCCAGCACTGAGGTGCCGGAGGGGGCGCCGGGGCTGGGGCCATGCGTCACTGAGCTGGTGGCAGCAGTATACGGAGCGGCTGACCAGGAGGGATGGGAAGCTGCCCGTGCGCTGCCCCAGCCACCTGCCACACCTGGCCCACAGCTACTGCAGCCTCCCAGCTCTCCCATGCTGCTGCCACTGCCAACATGCACCCCCGGCCGGGAGCAGCAGCTGCGGGCCAGGTGCGGCAGGCATCTGGGGTGGTGCGCGGGGCAATGGAGCAGAAGGGCAGGGAGGACGCACATGCACCTCCCCAGCCACCCACCATGCCTGGCTGGGCCGGCAGCCTTTCAGCCCTTCCACCCAGCTGACTGCTGCCCCGCAGTCTGTGTGCACGTACATGAGGGGGCAGGAGTAGTCCTGAAGCTGCCCCACCCCCAGCCTCAGGCACCAAAAAACCTGGAGCCGGCCCTGACTGGGGTGTGACTTTTACCTCAGGACACAATCACTGACTCCCTTAGCAACTGTTTAGATTGTTGGCCCCATATGCAAATGACCTTGAAAGCTTAAAATCACTTCTTAGGGCCAAGCTACACATGACGAATGACACTTGAACAGCAAGTGTATTTCTCTCTGTTCACTTGCCCTCCACTCAATCCACTTGCTGTTCAAGTGTCATTCGTCATGTGTAGCTTGGCCCCCAGTGAGCCCCTACTCTACAAAAGGAACGTCCTGCTCAAATTTCACATTTCTAGGTCCAGGGGTTTTGGCTAGGAGTTGATGAGTCAGTCAGGACACTAGTCTTTATATATATAGATTATAATTTTATATGATTTTATACTATTGGAGTGAGGGGGAGAATTATCCTGATTGCTTCCTTGAACAAAACTCTGGAGAGGTGGCATTAAAATTCCCTAAATGAATGAATAAAATCAACTCTAGTGATGGAAGAATGCCCAACACCAACTTGCCTCAGAATTAGACTGAACTGAAAGAGTTTTTCCTGCCTTCTTCCCTCCATTGTCTCCTCCCCACCATGTATTGGATCTAGTTTATATCGATAGAGAACTGCTGTAGCATAATTGTTAAGTGGCTGGGCTCCAATTCAGCACTCTGCTAGTTTGACGCCCACTCTTTCCTTGAGACCTGCGGGTGGTCTTGGGTAAGCCACTCTTCTCAGCCCCAGCTCCCCAGCTATATTATGGGGATAATAATAACACTGACTTTGTTCATAGCTCTGAGTGGGGCACTAATCTATCCTGAAGGGTGGCATATAAGCACATTGTTGGTAGGACTGCTGGCTCTGAGTAGAGAAATTTCTGGAGAATTTGGAGGTGGAGCCTGGAGAGGGTGGGGTTTGGGGAGGGAAGGAGCCTCAGTGGGGTATAATACCATAGAGTCCACCTTCCAAGGTAGCCATTTTCTCCAGGGGAACTGATCTTTGTCACCTGGAGATCAATTGAAATTCTGGAAGATCTCCAGCCACCACCTGGAGGTTGGCATCCTCTTCTTCTTCTTCTTCTTGTTGGTGGTGGTGATTTCGTGTGCCCAGCACATCTAATGTAAGTTATCTTGGGGACTACATTTTCCAGAATGCAGCAGGTGCTGCAAAAAAGTCCAATGTACCTTATGGAAAGAGTGAGGGAAAAAATTGTTACCTGAATGGTTACCCAGGTTTGTTCCCTGGCATCTAGAGGCATCCCTCTGAGCACATCTAAAGTACAAACTGAGGCCACAGGGATTAATGTTCATGAGGAACTTTCTTCCTGTATATGCTGGGGACCCATGGAGGTTCTTTTCTTCATTACTGGTAAAAGAACAATAAGAGAAGGGAGACATCGCAACTTACTACCTGATTTGATAGGGAATTAAAATTCACCTGGCCAACCACAAAGAAATCACTGAGACCGTTCCTTTAATTATGGTAGAAAGCTGTACTAAGGTAAGCTAAACATACAAAGGAATAGCAATAAATGCAGTGATCAATGCCCAAACTACAACAATTACAGAGCAACAACAAGGACAGTTCTGCTTCCAGCTTCTCATTAGCAAAGTAGATGTAGATGCCAACTTCTAACCTCTAAGATCTAACTCAAGGCAAAAGCACAGGGACAGAAGCTAAAGCAAAGACTACAAAAAGCTACCATGAAAAAAACATAAGCAAAGAGGAGGAATGTTGACCTAAGAGCACTTATTTCCACCATATGCCAGTGACGCTACTTAAAATGAGGCTTTGAACTATGAGTTTCCTATTGGATTTACATGTGGGTGTGACAGGACTTTTTTCTTTTCAGTCCTTGAAAAAGATCTTTGAATAAGCTAGTTAGTATGTAGAGTGAATAGGGTGACCAGCATGGGGGTAGACAGGGCCGAAACAAATTCTTTTGGGGTCATCTACAAACCATGTAAATGAGGCTAATTAATATGGATAGTTGGTATGTGTCTCTGTATCAACTGAGTTAACCCTGAGTTAATTCATAGTGAGATTGGAAGTGTTTCTATATGCAGCAGGAAAGTGAAGAGAACCTGATTGATGGACCTTAAGAATTGCTCTGAGACAGAAAACTCCATACTTGAGGTTCAGAGTATGAAGTTTCCCTTACCCTAACACCTTAGGTGCTAGCAATAGGATGTGGAGAGTATGTAATATCCTGAATGAGTTCTTAGAAGGAGAAAGCTGATACCCCAGCCACTTAGAAGTATGGGAGAAATCAGAGGAATACAGTATGCCTTGATACAAATTGCTATGAACTGCAATTTGTGAAGGGGGATGGGCATTGCCAAGTGCTCCGCTCCTAATACCAGTTGGGTTAAGGTCGGGGGTGGCATTGCCACCTGCTCTGCTCCTAATACCAGCTGGGTGAAAGTGGGAGGCAGGCGTTGCCGCCTGCTCCCATCCTGCTTTCATCCTGCTCCCGGCCTGGGCTTCCCAGCATGGCATGTTTTCTGAAGGAACATGGTGCCTTGGCTAGGCATCCCTCCATGGCAGTGCCCTCTGGTGGTGGACCAGGGTATCAAGTGAATTATCTGAAATACACTTACTCAATTATATAGTAAGATGATATTTGTGTTGAAACTTTTCTATTTATAAGAGCAAAGGCTATCTCCTGTATGACCTCAAGAATGTTAATTACCCTGATGAAGGAAGCTTTGACTTTCAAAAGCTCGCACTCTGGAAATCTAGTTGTTGCTAGCAGACCCCAATCTTGCTCTTCTACTATAGACCAACACAGCTGCCCACCTGAAATAACCTTTTATATCAGTATATCGGCAAAGTATAAAGAACTGTGACCTCTTTAATATCCAGGTGGAGTAACTGGTTAGTTGTTTGGCAGTCAGACCATTAAATCTTACAAAAAGTACAATATTCAACTATCTAAGTCGAAAACATTAATCTTCATGTTCTTAGGAAGGACGGCTGTTGACGATAAGAGAGTGGTGGTCAGTGATTGACCATGTGGCTTCACCTCCCCAGGCAAAAGGCAGTAGCAGCTTACAGGCTGACAAATCTCTAATTAACAGTTGAGAAGGCTCCTCAAAGTTTGTCTACTCCTCCCCAGATCTTCTTCTGCATTACAAGTTGCAAAGGGCACTGTGTTGAATTTTTTCTAGCATGACTCTGAATTTATTAAAATGGAGGTGAGACCCCTTGTGAAGGAAGCATGGAACGTGAAACATATCCCAGAATCTCCTGTAATTTGCAGGTGGTCTATGACAGATGCACAGATATTCCCCGTTGGATTTGTTGATGTAGAAACAGATCCATTAAGGTAGAAAGTTTAGCTTGAATACCAGTATTTTTGATCAACGACCAATAAACAAGGAAGTTTGAGTGTGTGGTGTTCATTTATTGTTGAAGATCTAATTTATTATTGTAACAGTACAGCGACAAGACGGCCATTTAATGGGGACATAAATGCAAGTTTTTAGAAAGACGAAAGTACCAGCTAAATACTATTCCTATGCTAAGACATTAATTTGCCAGGGGGACCATTACAGTATATAATATAAGCAATCATTCACTGAATAAGGAAGTGGTGGGGCACGAGAGTAAATTGATTCACAGATGTGCTTATTGCACAGTATCTAAATGGATGGAGAAAAAATATTAAACTGATGAGAGGCTAATTAAAATGAGCCCATTACATCCCAAGTACACTCAGCTATGCCTGCTAAGATTCTGCAGATATTGCATTGGCATATATGGGTAAATGTGATAGCCACAGACCAGAGAAAATTAAGGGAGCTTCAAATGCCATTTCAATGAATGGAACGTAAGTGCTTAAAGATGTAAGCATCAACTTTGGGGGCAGCAGCAGGGAAATAGTAACATCCCATGTTAGGAATTATTAGGAAAGGGGTTCACAACAGAATGCAACCATGTTTGGAATATGGTGCAAACTTTCATTTTAGAACCAGACCAAATGCAATGCAAAAGATTAGTATGTCAAGGTTTTTTAAAATTTGCATCCTCAAATGGCTAGTTTGTGGACTGCAGAAACAGCATTGCAGGAGATGGTGTTTAACTATTTCATTCCTGGCCTCTTCCATGACTTAAAATGTCTCTGCAAAACTGCAAATGGCTCTTACAAGAGAAAACATAAATCCAGGACAACTGGACTCACACCATTTCCCTTAAAAGCCACTTGCAGCAATATATAGAGTTCAGCTCCTCCGCTTGAAGCCAGCTGGGTGACCTTGGGTCAGTCACAGCTCTTCCGGAGCTCTCTCAGCCCCACCCGCCTCACAGGGTGATTGTTATGAGGATAATAATAACATACTTTGTAAACCTCTCTGAGTGGGTGTTAAGTTGTCCTGATTGAAGGGCGGTGTATAAATCGAATGTTGTTGTTGTTAGCTATCAACATATGTTGGGGAGTGCCACAAAATCAACACAGGTCAATGGCAACTGAAAACCAAATCCTGCATATGGCAATTCACGCTCAGTACACCACCAGCGTACCACAGGTTGAGACCCTACATGCTCAGCCTTTTTTTTAAATTTAAAATTTATTGTTGTTTTTAAAATGTATACCATGTACTACCAAACAACTTTCTCCTCCTTTAAACCCAATCGCTTCCCTAACTCTAAGCCTTTTCCGAAAGAAAAAAGGGAGACGGAAGAAAAGAACTGAAAGAAAAAAGTAAGAAAAGGGTTGAACCTTGTACAAACAGAATAAGTTTTATATCAAGTTTCATAGAAATCTAAATATTCAGTCTAAATATCATTGTATCTGTGAAGACTTTTCTTTTGATTGTCATGCCCCCAATAATGCTATTGGCCCTGCTCCCTGTTCTTGGTATTGTTTGTTTGTGTGTGTGTTTATTGAATATTTTTATACCATTTTAAATGCTTTAAATTGCATTACAATTTTTATTTTTTTTATTTTTTAATGTTTGCCAACTTGGGGATCCTATTAGGGTAGAAATATGGCTTATTAAATGCTTTAAATAAATAAATATTTCATGCCTGCATCCCATCTATGAAATGCTATTTCTTTTCTGCAAGATTCAATAGTTCTTTTGCCCAAGGTTCTGTACGTAGCAGAGTTACAGCTTTCTTTTGCTGCATCATAAGACATTAGAGAAAAATAGTAGGCTATGTGCCTTCTACATGCTCAGACTTTTTCTAAGGCCACATTGTAGTGATGCTGAAAACTTCAATAGGAACTTGATGGCCAGCCGAAAACATCTTGATCAAACTTTTCATCTGTGAGTCAAGAATTCCTACTCCACTTCAGCAATGAACTGCTGTGCTACTAGCACTACACTTGTACAGTAAAATCAAAAATAGTCCAGTAGCACCTTTAAGACTAACCAACTTTACTATAGCATAAGCTTTCAGAATCACAGTTCTCTTTGTCAGATGCATGGAGGGTAAGAAGAAACTGGTCAGGCAAAAAACTTGTACAGTAGGCTCTCGTGGCATGAAGTTATGGTCTAGCCATTCCTTGGATAAGTTCTTACATTTATTACTACTCTGTTGCAGCTGATGGCCATGTCAGTGCTTGCACAAGTTGCAAACTAACTCGCCTGAGTCATCAGACAACTCAGCAGCCAATGGATACCAAGTACCATTGACATAATGCACACTGAGACATCTAAGTAGTAAGTCTTATCTCAAAACACCTACTTCTTATTATTCTCTTTTAACAATGTTCTCTTTAACAATTGGAGATTCCATTGACAGATTGGTGGGTGATGGGGAGCACCTATAGGGAAGAAGTATGCAATCGTGCATGTACTGTTATTGTTTTTTGCAACTTTTTAGAACTCTCTAGACACATACCATTACTATATTGAATCTTTAGCCCCAGTGATCACTACCTGCAAATGAGATACAAACTAAACTAGCAGGTGATTGCCACAATTGACCCAGATGATTGTGTGAAATGGCAACCTTTAAAAGGTCAAATACTAGCAGTGTTTTTTTTCCATCTCAAAAAAACGTTTCCACAAATTTGTGCAAGATGTAGCTGAGTCACTGACAAAATTGTATGAAATTGCAGAGGAGGCTTTGCAGAGGTATCTGTGCACTACCTTTGTGCGGTGCATCAATGACTGTCAAATCAATACATTACTAATTCACATATTACTTTTATATTCAGGTACAGGGATGACTCTTGTAACTTCAAAAAATGTCAATGTGTAAAATGACCCTCAACATGGCAGAGAGGTTATATTGAAGCGTAGTTATGCGCTTTGACAATCTTGTCAACCACCTGGTTATTAATTCACAGAGCTGCATCATTAACTACAAAAGACCTATTTTGCCTGTGACCCCAATTACCACCACTTGCAGTCTTTCATGTGCTTGCTCCATACAATGTGCTGCATGCAGAAAAGTTCTACAATTAACCCTGTTTTTCACAGGTGGAACAGATATTCCATTAGAGAGGAAACCACCATCACTGGGCTCAGCAACACTTTTCATAACATAGCTCCTCCTTTCCTACGTTTTGGGTATCCCAACCACATCTTACTATGCAATCCTGAGCAGAGGTATTCCAGTCAACATCCATTGATTTAAATGGGCTTAGACTGGAATAACTCTGGTCACGATTGCACTGTTATTGTCCTCCAAACTACCCTGTGTGTTCCATGTAACTTAAGGCTTTTATAAAATTGAAAGACAGAAGTTGGTGATTCTGAGCTGACCATTGATGTTTTGTGTGGCTGTCTGTCCTCCTGTCACTGGTAGGCCCTGACAAGGAACTTGAGTAATGTCAGATTATTATAGAGGATGTAGCTTCAGACCAGGAAGGGAAGATGTTACTATTAGAGATGGACATAAACCAGAAAAAAACCGAACCATGCAGTTCGTGGTTTGTCAAATTTCACAAACCACGAACCACGAACTTTCACGAACCTGCTCCTGGCTCACAAACCAGTTTGTTTGGTTTGTGAAATGTCACATCTGGGTCAGAAAACCATCACTTCCGGGTCAGCAGAAGGTCACTTCCGGGTCAGGAGAAGGTCTGCAGGAAGTCCATCCCCAGTTGCCTAGGAAACGGATTGACTGGCACCAGGCTGTCTGCAGTCACAAACCAAAAAATGAACCAAATGAACCAGCCTAAAGTTCGTGGCAGTTCATCAGAAATGGGATCTGACAAACCGTGGTCCACGAACCACAAACTGGCCTGGTTCATGCTTAATTTTGGTTCATGCCCATCTCTAGTTACTATTAGTGATTCCTGAACATCCACTGTTTTGTCTTATATTCTTTCTTTCAGTTATGGGATTCTACATGTTCAGGCAATGCCCTCCCCCTTCAGTAAATATGACTAATCAATTAACCAACAACAAAATAAACAAAACTAAAATGGCCCAAATATGCCTCAAGAAGCATGAAATAGTGAAAGTGATAGTGAGTGAGATAATGGAGAATAAACAGGGAAAGATAAGGAAACTGACCTGTTTAAGCCCTTCAGAACTTGCAGAAGTCTGAAGGGGGAAGTTTGGATGTCAGAGGATATTTTCAAATTGTTCTCCTCCCTGCTATTCCACATAAGACCTCAGCTTGTAATAGGGAAAGTGGCGGTGGCAGCAACAGCAATAATAACAAAACAACAACAACATAGCAATAGAAATTATATTGCAGTCTCCAAGATCCCCTAATTTAAACAAAATCCCAATTAACCTTCTGATACATGAAATATAAATGTACCGCCTCTGGTACATTTATATATAAATGTACCGCCTCTGGTACATTTATATTAACATGATTGTACTGCATATTCTGGGGGGAAATTATCAAACATTTCCACATAAATAGGGCTGCCAGCTTTTGGATAGGGGTTGTAGATAGAGCTGAGCACAAACCACATTAAGAATGTCAAAAACCCACGAAAATAGCGATCGCATGATCGCGATCTGGCAGTTTGTGATCATCCATGGCCAACGAACCAGCATTCAGAAGAGGACTCGTTCTATGTGTTTGGCCGCGGTTCGGGAAGCCAGACAGTCAGGCGCCAACAATCAATTCCCCTAGCAATGGAGCCAGGGGGATGCCTGAACTCTGTCTGCGTTCCTTCTGTCGCCATGGAAACCCGAATGGAAGCCCAGCTTACCTTGATTGGCAGGTCTTCCTTCCAACCACGGAGCTGCAAAGCGGTTACAAGTTGGGAGAAGACACCCAGGGGAGGGAGGGGGAAGGGGGTGTCCTGTAGCCACGGGCACTCCAATCTCATCCCTGCAAACCCTGATAGGCAGCTCTGACGGCCCAACACAGACCTCCTGCGTTGCTCAGTGGGACCTGTGCTTATAAATAGCCGTGGGCTCCCAGGCTGGGACAGAGCTCTTGCTTTCCAGTTGCTAGCCTTTGGGTAGAGCGACTGAGAGTATAATTGAGCTTGGATTTTTGTGGGTGTTTCCTGGGTGCCTTGGATTGGAGAGGGTATAACTCCAAGATCCCATTTGCAATCTTGTCCAAACTTGGGTGACGGCTGTAGAAGAGCCTGGAAAAGACTCCCCGGGAATATGGGCTCTGTAAGTGCCACGGGGGCCGTTTCGCACCCCACAAACCACGAACCATGAACCAGTTCAGCAACAGAAAATGTTCGTTGAGGTTCGCGATCTCGGGATCGTCATTGGCACCAAACCGTGAACTGCTGGTTCATTAATTTTTTTTTGGTTCGTGCCCATGTCTAGTTGTAGATCTCCAGGAATTCTATCTGATGTCAGATAGATGGATTGCAACTAATGTGGTATTAAAATGAATAACCAGTGAGGAAACCAAAAAATATTGCCCAGGACAAAGAGATATCAAAACGAACAGAATTATAAGCTGGCAGGTTCATTTTAGATTGCTGGGTCAGCACTCTGGATTTAAGTCTTGTTCCACGGAGAAAATGCCTGCTAAAACTTGTTGACATCCATCTCATACTTACCTAAAAAGAATATGAAAATTGAAGTTACAGATTGTTTATGGACTTATTTTGGACTTACCTTGTAGTAAATTCCTGTAATGAATATATATTATCATTGACAAAAAGTTTCATTGTTAGGTTCACACATTGAGCACTTGGACCTTAATAATATAATTGACTTATATGTAACACCTGGTAGTATTTTCAAGTTTCCTTGGGTTGTTCCTTCCTTGAGGTTGTTAGTTTTCTGGAGACTCTTCCCTCTTAGATGTAGCATAATCCTTCCCATAAAACAGAGGCATTATGGAAAGGTGTAACAATCAGTATAAGTTAAAAAGAGAGGGAAAAGATGTCATACAGGCAAGAGTCAATGTTGCTCCTGTTGCTAGTGTCTGCTGAGAGGTTAAATAGCTGTATACTAGCTGGAAAGTGCCAGTCCGCAGTATCAGAGATGTCCAGCTGATTTCCTGTTCGCACTCTAACATCTCAAAGTATGGATAGGCCAGTGTGTTGTATTTGGATACAATTGCATGCTATTCACAATGCACTTTCAGTGATATTTGATAAATGATTTAAAAGCCAAATATGCTTTTAAAAAACCTATCTCAAAGCAGTCGCAGAAACATAGCTCTTCTAAACAGAACCATTTTGTAAATTCTGCTGAAAACAGGAAGATAGAGAATAGTTTGTACCTCCGTCAATATCATATTGTGGAGTTCTGGAGAAACTACAAAAAAAAAAAAGTCTTGAAATGAGACACCACTGTCCTAACCTCCCTATGGGAGGGGTGGGAAAGGACAAATTGAGAGGAATATTGGAGCAGGCATGCAGGTTCTTACAACTAAGAAATATAACTACTCCACTGAATATTGGTAAGGCCTCAAGAGTATCATGTTTAGATCCAAGTACCACAGTTAAAGCACAGAGTAGAAAAACTGGAGAAAATGCAGAGAAGCTCTGAGGATAATAAAATCTGTTGAAGACAAATCACATGTTCAACGGCTGAAGGAATTGGATATCTTGAGCCTAGGCAGGAGAAGATTAACTGAGGAAAGCTCAATTTATCATTTTTTGCCCCTGCCCAAGTAGAAAGAAAAAATAATGTCATCAACAACACTGTCAATTTACCTATTCTTCTTCCCGCCCCATGAGCTCCCATGTTAGATTAATCCGTACACGAACACCCCAAATTCATTTTCATCAAAATTGTCAACAAAATCAATTCATCCAATCTCTCCCAGGTATCCATAGATTTTAGATCGGTCTGTGGTACAATTCTTTTGCAAGCCTCATTCACAATATGAAGGCTTCAGACAGTTGGAAGGTAATTACTATAGACTTCCTTAAGCAAATCATGCCATATTGCTTTGGTTAAAGATGAGTTTTTGTGTTTTTTTAGATTAAAAAGTACATTGATAAAATCCAATGGGCTGTGCACCCATGAAGCATCACCATAAATATATAAAAAGTGAAATTTTGAAATGAAATTGGGGTCCTCAGAAAAATCAGAGGAATTTTAAGGAAAACAAGAATAAGAGTGATAAGACTAGTGAAATTTCTTAGAACAACTACATTCTGCACATCACCAGAAAATTTTCAAGCAAATTCTGAACTACTTTTAAAGGAATTTCAAATGAACTCCCCCAACCCCACCCTGTGTGCGCATTAAATATAACTTGCAAAACTTGTCAGGAGGTTGCTGTAATCTCCACAGATATTAATATACTAGAATTGCTGCTATAGATACAAACAAGTAAGATCATAGAAATACACATGGATATCTAGTACATTTTTATCCAAGGGACTCGAGTCATTGCACATAGCTATCCTCCTTTCCACCACCACCCTAAACCACAGAATGAAAGCACAAGACAACAACATATGGATTAAACTAAGTTTTATCAATGACAGAGATGCATGAAAAACAAACGTAATTGTTTTTATGGGGGTTATGATGTTCCCTCCTCCTCTTTCCCTCTTCTTTGTCCTTAAACAGCAGAAATGGCACCAGAGGCATTTTTAAAATCCACAAGTAACTAACTATTTTATTTATTTTAGAGGGGAAAGGTCAGGTGAAATCAAGGGTTGAAAATTTCTGAGGTAATTCAACATAGGCCCTGACCTGGATAGCCTAGATGAGCCTGATCTTGTCAAATCTCAGAAGCTAAGCAGGGTCAGCCTTGGTTAATAATTGGATGGCAGACCTCCAACGATGACCAGGGTTGCAGAGGCAGGCAATGGCAAACTACCTCTGCTAGTTTCTTGCTTTGGAAACCCCAGTATGGGTCACTATAAAGCAGCTATAACTTGAGAACACTCTCTACCACCACAATTCATCACAGAAATCTCTGAAGTTTAGTTCTTATGCTCTTCATGGATATTTATTTTTAGAGGCTTTTGTTCCTCTGTTTTCCCCGAACACTCTAGTACATGTTCTTTTAGAATTCTCCCATTTGGTCATGTGAGAGTATGTATGCACAAAATACTGCCAATTGCACTGTACTATTTGAATACATGGAAAATAGCCCATTAAATAGGCTTGGTCTCCTCAAGAACAGGAGAATTAGTCATTGAAAATTTGGCTTCCTGCTCATGAGCTAAACCAGCAGGTGTAGGAGCACCTGTGGAGCATCCCTGTGCACTTTTTAAAAGCCTGGAAGTGCTGTACAAACAACTGAAAGACAGTTAAGGGTTAATCTCTCACAGACACAGAGAGCTTTGAGTGATAGGCTATTCCAAGGAATCTGATTGGGTAGCATGAGCTGGAAAGGGGAGGGTCTGTTTTCAGTCCTGAGAGGAATGGAATTAGAAGAGTTGGGGGATGGAGTCCTAACTGAAAGCAGTTTAATACTGACAGGAGAACTGGGGAAAGTTGGTAAAGAAGTTTGGGAAGTGGGCGTAGACACCCATTTGGGCCAAAGGTAGACCTTCTAAGGAGAGGAGACTTTCCCTACCCAGTTGAACAGGGAGGTAGTTCTGGAGAGTGGAGAGATCCCTGGTTGGGTATGGTTGGAAACTGCCTGTGGAGACTGTCAGACTCAGTTAACAACTGAAGGAAAGCACTGGTGCATGCGGAGAAGGGAATTGGGGGTACTAGAAAGAGGGTACCGGTAATCCTAACTCCAGAAGAGAAAGCAAATATTAAATAAAGTATACTAGAGTGTTTGGGGAAAACATGGAACAAAAGCCTCTAAACATCAGCATTTCAGTATCTGTGAAGAGCATAAGAACTAAAGTCTATGCGTGTACTGATTTTACCTCAAAGATTTCTATGGCCATTTCTCCATGGTCTAAAAATAGTGCGATACTCATGGAAGACTGCCAGCTTCCTCCCCGATTTTTGACACCATCCGTTTACAAAATACCATAAATCACGTTTGTTGCATTTTGTAAACAGTGTCAGGTTCAGAGTCTTATGTGCTGTACCAACTCCATTTTCTCATGCTTCTAGTGTTTAAGTGCTTCCTCTGCAGGTGCCCAGGTTCCCAGGCAGATTTCTCACAGAGAGAGATTGTTTGGTCTACCGACGTTCCACCCCGGACCGGCCTTGAGAGACTCCAACTTCCCAAGCCTCAAAGACAATGTTTTGAGAACTGTGGGGGGAGGCTGGGCCAAGTGGGAACTGTTACTCTGTACCGTATGCTTTGTTTGTCATTGGTAACAATGCATATGTACCAAGCTGGATATTGCATTCAGGCCAGTGGACTATAATAATCTTTTTCTTCAGTAAATGCTTTTTGGAAACAATGGACTTTTGTCTAATTGCAGAAGGCAGACTGGAGTAAGGATTTTATCTAGCCACAGTTCTGACATTTTGTTACCAATCACACTTTTCTCACCCCTCACCCAGAGAGGATGGATACAGGAGAGCCGTCAACACCTGGAATGGAGGAAGTGAGATTTTTTGATCAGACCGCCTGGGGCAGAGCGCATCAGACAGGCACTCGTCAGAAATCCCGCAAGAGGCAAGGTGGTTCCCGGCGGACCCCGCTACGAAATCCCTGGAGGCCAGGTAGCGAAGGTTGTATCACCCCCATGTTCCCTTACTGGGGGGCTAGCCAGGAACCCATGCCAGGGATAGTGGTGAAGGGATACGTAGTCAAAGATGACTTGGGCTGGCTGCTCTGCGAGGTACCCTCCCCAGTTTTACGAGAAAGGTCAACAGAGGCGGAAGAGAGCGTAAGTTGCTGCCAAAGTGCCTGGGAGCCGAAGCAGGACGAGGGTGTATTGCCGGTTGTACCTCCCGGGAGGGATAAAGGCGCCATGCTGGCAACGCTGCCAACCCTCTGCCAAGCGGATATGGAGGGTCAGACCAACATTGCATTTCCCCGTCCCCTGATGGACTTAGCCATAAATCCCTTGCCAAAAGAAGTTAGGGAGACGAGCATAGGGATGCTGAAGGCAGACCAAGGGACCACGGTGAGAGATGATACTTTGGGAGAGAGTCTCCCGGTCCTGAACGCTTCACTAGTGGAACTCAAGGCCTCAGATTACGTGCAAGCTAATCCGGCAGCAGCCGAGAAGTTGCCCAGTGAAGAGCTAGAAGTGTCATTAAGAAGCTTGGAAGATAGTACAGAATGTATTGCTCACAGAGTGGCCGCTGGTCGCAAAACTCGCCCGTCCATTGAGTTATGGAAACCAGGCGAGACGGCGAACGGTCAGTTACTTATCTATGGAGGAGGGGAAGTGGAGCTGAACCCTGACAACCATGCTGTAAAGGCCCCAAGGAATCCCGGAGGTGAAGAGCTGGCCGCTGAGCGCGGGGGAAGCCTGCAGCCACGGCCAGACTCCCAAAAAGAGGACTTGCTCCTGCACACACAGCACCTACTTTTCCCGGGGGAAGCGGTGCCAACTCGAATGATTGAAGAGCTGGCCGCCGAGCGCGGGGGAAGCCTGCAGCCACGGCCAGACTCCCAAAAAGAGGACCCGCTTCTGCGCACCCAGTGCCTACCCGCCGCACAGCCGCCATCGATGACCACGCAGACAACTGCAGAAGCGGGGCGAATGGCTGAGAAAACTGTAATCTCATACCATCTAGTCCTGCGAGATACTCCAGCGCAGCCTAGGATGCAACAAACCTCAGCAACAAACCTTAGGGCTGAAATTGCTCAGCACCGAGCAATTTCACCACCTTCCCCACAGCCGCCTGTACGAGGAGAAGAAGAGGTGCAGCCGTTCCTTCCATGGGAGATGGATACCAAGCAATACTTGTTTGATCTGTCTGATAGCGGTACTAAGGGAAGGGAGCTTACAAACCTGATCCAAACGGGTCCTGACTCCGCCAACAACACTGGAATGGATGGAGGAGTGGATCCCGTGCGAGGTGAGGACTCGGTTCAAGGGTGTGGAACAGCACCTCATCTGGAGGCGCCTGGAGAGCAAGTCCACCCGAGAAATGGAGGTGTCACATTCGTGCAGCACCCAGCACCCAGCAAATCACTAGAACTAAGAATGAAAGCCGAGGGTGAAACCCCAATGCAAGACCAACCAGACGAGGAGCGGTATGAGCTCCAACGTCTAAACCAAGCCTCCAAAGCGCCTACCATACAACAACAACTGCCGCCAACCTCTTTGGGGGAAGAGAGGCAAATCCTTCTGCAACTGCTTCAAAAATCATCAGGGGAAAGGGTGATAAAGGCACCAGCCCGGATAGGCGCACCCATGCAGCGATCACGGAGGACAGTACCGGTTCAACAGGTGCAGTCACCGCAGCTCAAAGAGCAGCCAAAGCCGAGAGAACAAGCGGGGGCTGAAGCCCCAATTGACTACCAAGATGGGGAGATGCCTACCCCTCGGTTGTCCCCACGTTTTGGTGGAAAAGAGAGGCCTCCTTTGTTACTACAAATGCCTCCTGCCATCCCTCGCAACAGCCTCTCTCAATCGCCTCTCTTACAACCTGTAAGAGGAGAGGGGAGATGTCTTGAATCACTCGGGAGGCAGACCAGGGCAAGAGATCCCGCGCAACAGCGGTTTAGCGGGGAGCCAAATCTGCTGAAGCAACAGCAGCTCACACAACCTCAAACAGCCCTTGGAAAAGGCAGACCTCTCAACTCTACGACACAAGAATCCACGCAGCACTCACCTAGCAAAGCAAAATTAAAGCAACAATGTCTGACACCAAAGCTGATGAAAGAAAAACCGGTAACGCCGCCCGAAAATCCAGCCCCACCCCAAGTAGGAAAGGGAGAGACACTGAGAAACTTGTCCAAGTTAGAAAGGACTTTGAACAAAAGGTCCTGTATAATAGCAATCCTTCTTATGGGGTTCACAGTGATGCAAGTGTTACGATCTTGCCACCAATGGCATCCCAGTTGGGAAGGAGGCTTCTCCAAAGATTGGGGGATATTTAGCCCACAAGCACGTCCTGTCGTACGGAACATAAGGAAAATCCTACTACAAGATCCAACGTCTTCATCTGATTTTCCTCAAGCACTAATCAAATTGGATCAGAAAGAAAATACAGAGAAAATAGACCTTGGCATGAAGAAGAACCTCAAAGACTTTGCCAATAACGTACCTGTCTACCTGTTTCCAGTGTTGGCAAAAGATGCAGATTGGAAAAAGGGATGTTCCAGAGCTAACTGGAGTTGGCAGGGACTTCTGAGCACAATACATGACCTTATTAGAGAGACTATTGCTTGCCATACAAGTAAGACTATGCACCTGTCCCCTACTCAAGAACGAATGCAACTTTCTGGGGTCCTAAATGAGCGTGGTAAGTCTTTTTACTTTACACTGACCCTGCAGACTTTTAGTAAAAATAAATATACCCAAGTTACTGAGAAGCCCAGAATTATTTTGGTTGAAAGAACTCTAACCATTAAACTGGGGAAGGTGTCCGGCAATTATGACTTAAACCTAAATTGCAAAACCCAGGAGATTCTGTATATGATCTACTATTATCAAACTCCGAGGACCGAAGCCCTCTCAGGGGTTAACTTCTCCCTCTCATCTCCTCCCAACCGAACCAACTTTTTACGCATGCCCCAAAGCGAAGGGGAAGCGAAACCACTTCTCCGTTCCAGCAAAAGGAGGGAGGGGCACCAGAATAACTTCTCCGTTCCAGCAAAAGGAGGGAGGGGCACCAGGAGTAACCAAGCAAACCTCCTTCCTTTCGGACGGGGGAGGTGGACCGTTGAGGGGGAAAGCAACTTAGAGAACGAGGGGGAGCGAATGCCCACAAGGGAAACACCCCTACCGTCAGAGGGTGCAAATATGGAAGGCAACAATGAAGACACCTTACTCACTCTACATATTAAATACTTCTATGCAATCCTGGGGAAGTTCAGGAGTCTTGGTCCAACTTCCAAATAACCATGGCCCCAATGCTATTCGGATAGCCCTGACGTTAAATCATATACAGCCAAGCAACAAACAGAATGGCCATCTGCAGAGACGGTTCACACACCGGAGTAGAATTCAAACAGCAGAAACCAACACAACTACCGACTGTGCATTTTCTAACAAATACCGCCATCTAAAACTAAAGACCTTGCCAGCTAAAACCAACGTCTGCTTCTATAGAGGTGAATGACCACAAAAGATCGGCGCGTTTACACAACTCCAAGACAATACAATCGATAGTGAGAGAATTCAATAAACAATGCACTAGGTTATACACTAGACATGGGCACGAATTGAAGTACAAAGCAAATTTCATCACAAAACGGGCTGTTTTGTGTGTCACAAAACAGTGTTTTGTGGGGCTGTGGTTATCACGAAATTATCATGAAATTCATGACTTTGGGGCCTGTTTCATTCATGAACGATTCGTAATTGCAGACAGGCTGGCACTAATCCATTGATTCCCTAGGCAACAATGGCCCCAGACCTTTTGTTGCCATTGGAAACTCCAATCATAGCCCACTTACTCTTGATTGGCAGCTCTCCTAGCCATCTGGAGAGCTTCCATTCTGCCCTATACAGCCAGGAGCTGGGGATTAATCCCCTAGGCAACCAAGGAGGTGGGCCTTCTGTAGCCATGGGCACACCAATCTCACCCCTCCAAACCCTGTTAGGCAAGTCTGTCAGCCAACCACAGACCTCTTGTTCTGTTCTAGCAACTCCCAGTCCCCATTTCAGTCATGCACTCTGGCAGTACTTCCCTTCCCACCCTTCCCATTGACATTCCCGATCAATGTTTTGCAAACTGGGAGGATGGGTGGAGGGGAGCCTGCTGCAGTCTCCCTGTGAGTTTGGCATCTCCAGGTATGAAGGGGGCCCTTGAAATGCCCCAGGTTCTGATGAATGATGAAACTAATGAATCGTTTTGGCAAACGTGTCAATTTTGTGAAGTTTCGTGATTCGCGATTCGTGGATCGCGACAAAACATGAAACACTCGTTTCGGGATTTTTCCGTTTCATGCCCATATCTATTATACACATGCAAATTTGCAGAAATTGTAAACAAGCAGACATCCAATACAGAGCAGAAAACAATACTGAAACAAGCACAAGCAATTAAACATGACACGTTAAACATCACAGAAATTACCCAGTAGGAGCATACTTACAATATACAATAGTATAGTCTATAGTCCCTGTCCCCTTAAGCAATGCATCTCTTTGAATCATTTCCTTACTGTTCAGGTCTCCTGCCTGTATAAAAAAAGCCTTGTGAATAATCCAATTTTGCATAGCTTGCAGAAGGCCAGGAGGGTGGGAGCTCTTCGAACTTCATCAGACAGGCCATTCCATAAGACGGGGGCCGCAACAGAGAATGTGTGTGTCTGGGCAGCTCTGTACATGCATTGAGGAAACTGCTACTATCTAGATAAGGTGTTCTTAGCTGAGTTAGACCAACTTTACTGCTTCTGTTTGAGAAACTGTAGCTGTAATCCTAAGAACACTTTCCTGGGAGTAAGCCCGTTAAACAAAATGGGACTTACTTCTGAATAGACCTGCTTAGAATGGCACTGGCAATCTTTGCATGTGGTAGTATGCTCTTTGATTGTTTTGTATTTTGTCCCCTTCCTTACCTCTTTTGAATCCAACCACCGTTTCCCCCTTTTTGCTATAATAAACCATTTTTTATAAAGACTCTTTTTGGCATTAATAGTCAAATACATTTCTCTGGGATGTTTCTCTGAAGCTGTTCCCTGTGTGCCAGATAGCACAGGTACTACATAATTGCTATAAGGCATTTTCCAGGGTTCCACTGTTACTTTAGTATTGCTCTAGTACTTTGCTGGAAGGGACCCTTCTCAGTGGGTCAGTCTAGATGTTCTCAGCAGGTTCCTATATGGTGGCAGCCATTTACCTGGGTACTTTCCAGGAGCCCTTGGTCTAAGGGAGATTCCCAGCAAGGAAAGTCACCTTTTTGCTCCTCCTTACTGTTATCCTCTTCATCGCCCTTCATCAGGCTGCTGCACCTTATTCCTTCCTAACAGTGCATTTGGTTTGTCATATCCGTGTGTTCTTATCCAGGCTGCTTGAGTTCTGTTTCTTCCCATTCTTGGTGTGTCACTGCTCCACTCAGCAAGCTGTGGTTTAAATAGATAGGTATATCAGTCACATATCATATAAATCACTCATAAATCAATGCTGTGGTTTAAAATACCCTTCAATGTTCATTTAAGTAGTTCTTTGCAATATTGGCCACTGCCAATTGGCCCAGATCAGCAGCATCTTCACATAAACACAATTTTAACATAAAACAGTGCAAACCTGTTGGGCAGGCATTCAGGTCATCGGGCATCTGATCACCACAGTTAAAAAGTAACAAGTGATCAGTGTGATCCTATGCAGAACTTCTCCATCCAGGCTTTCCAAATCCTAACAATGTCAGGTCCAGTATGTTTCTAAACTGTACTGACTCCATTTTCTAATGCTTCTAGTGTTTAAGTGCTTTCTCCCCAGGTGCACCAGTTCCCAGGCAGCATTCCCACCAGAGGAGATTGTTGTGTCTAACCCGGTTCCACCAAGCATTGGCCTTGGAGGAGAGCAGCTTCCCAGGACTGAAAGATGTTGTTTTGAGAACTGTGGGGGGAGGCTGTTCCAGATGGGTATTGTTACTCTGTATCCTATGCTTGCTCTTCATTGGTAACAATGATCATGTACCATCCTGAGTCTCCTATTCAGGACAGTGGACTATAATGGACCTTTTCTGCAATAAAACTTCCTTTGCTAGACATTGGACTTATTCTTGCTTCTAAAGGGAATCTTGCAGAGAGTACCTTATCTAGCCACAGTCTGACATTTTGTTACCAATCATGTCTGAGTCGGGCCCAGCGGAATCCAAGGTTGTCCCGGACAGGGATCCTTTGTTCGAGCCGTATGTGTCTCCCGACAAACAACCCGTACGAGCCCAAGACTCCCAGGAGCTGGGAGCAGCCGGGAATGGAACCGAAGTCTCCACTTCCACCCCGCCTCTCATCGACCTCAGTGCTCGGGTCGAGACCGAAGCCGACCTCGGGGCAAGGCCGAAAGCGACCGCTCTCCCCTTGATTTCGGTACCCACCCCGTCGGAGTGGGGTGCCAGACCCAGAGAAACTAGAGAGCGTCGTGTAGGTGGGCTCCATCCTCGAGTTTCTATGGAAAGGCGCCGAAGCCTAGGAACCGTCCTGGAGCTAGACAGCAGCCAATCATGGAATTATTGGAACAGGACGCTCGAGCAGACGGAAGAGGACACGTCTCGCCGCGGCGCCCTGAGTTGGGATTACTCCGAACTTGCTCCGTGGAAAGAGCCAACGGAAGTCCCTGAACAAAGTTGGGAGCAGATACAAGGTCGCACCTATGCGGTGGATACCAGCATCTCGGCCGTAACGGGCATGGCCAAGGGGATCCTAGCCGCGAGATCGAGAGTCGTCCAAGGGGACCCTCCTCCTTGGGGCCCCTTGTCCCCGGTGAGTGCAACGAACGAAGCTTCCACGAGCGAACAACCGGGGGCGAGTCGTATGCAACAGTTAGAAGCTAAACTGATGGATATGGAAGAAAGTTTAGCTCGTGCCATCCATTTAATTTCGGCAATGGGAGCAGGGGAAAGATTATCCCCTGAAGAGATGGCGATACAGATAGCTACCCTTCAAAGTGTCATATCCTATCCGGTGGAGGATGCCCAACAGCAGCCGTCACCTACCGGCGAAGGGGGCACCTATCTGGGCGAATCGGGAGAGCAAACCGAGGAACGCCCCAAGCAGCAAGAAATCCCACCGAGAAGGGATGACTCGGGTGAGCCACCCGGAGAGACCCCCACCGAACAACCTAACCAGGAAGGGGATGCGCCCCCAGATGAGACTCCCGTGGAGAGGCCTACGGAAGGCGACGAAAAGCCAAGTGATACCCCGGTAATACCCCCTCTTACTTCTCCTAGAGCAGTCCGGCCGGACCAAGAGGGAGCCCCGCGTCAACCGCCAAACACTGTCCCCGTCGGCCAACCTACGGGAGAAGGTCCAATAGCGCCCAGAGGCCAGCCGCTGCTTCCTAGATTGACAACGCCCGGAGGGGCAAGCCCGCGCGGCCTTCCACCCACTCAACCCTCGCCGCTGCGGCCCCTCTTACCTCGACCGCAGCTCACACCGGTGCAGCAGCCTCAGGACCAGCCCGTCTTGCCACCCCCGAATCAACCGGGACGGCCTGCACCACTACAACCCCTCCGACCGCCTCCGCAGCGGCCGATCCCAAATCAACCACACCAACCTACTCCACCTCGACAGCCACCGCCAACGCCTCCGGTGTTACCCGCTAGACCGAGGATACCGCCACCTGCTCGCCCGCCATTGCAGCCGCCGGCCCAGCCAAGGCCAACCCCGCCAGCGCAACCACGACAACCTCCGCCCGCACCACCAGGTCAACCCCAGCCGGCACCGCCGGCTCGACCGCCGCCAGCACAGCCGGCACCGTTGCCCCTACCGAGGCCCCAGTTACCTCCGCCTGTGCCTCAGGGACAACTAGAAATGCCGATGGACTTTTACCCAGTGCCTGCTCCGAGACAAGACCTCCCGATGGGCTGGGTAAAGCTGGAAGCCACCTTTGATGGGGACCCCTCCAAATTGGGATTTTTCTTAGTACAAGTGGTACAGTTTTTCAACCGTTGGGGGCACCTATTCGGCAGCGAGGCCAGTCAAATCGAACATCTCGGATCTCGTCTACAGGGCAAGGCAGCAGACTGGTATGTAGGACTATACAATGTCGGGGCCCCAGAACTTGATACTCTCCAGGGGTTGGTGGATGCTATTCGAGCCCAATATGAAGACCCCTTAGAGGAAACTAGGGCCCGAACAGAACTGCAAGCCATCAAACAAGGCAGCATGACAGCAAGAGACTATGTTACAAAATTCCGACAATTAGCAGCCAAGTGCCCCAGGTGTGAGGAGTCCACCAAAATTATCCTGTTCAAACAAGGCCTTAACCCGAGACTTTTGGACAGAGCCCTCATGCAAGACAATCCCCCTACGCTGTTAGGGTGGATCCAACTTATTTGTGAAGTGGAGAATCGCATATTAGAAGTCCGTTTGGTTGAACAACAACAACAAACGGGACAAAGAAGACCATTAACCTTACAGAGGGCGGCACGGGGAACTAGCTATGCCACCCGTGGAGCGAGAGATGCTAGATGGCAACAAGGGCTGTGCCTGCATTGCGGACAGGCTGGTCACTTTGCAGCACAATGCCCTTACCGGCCTGTGCAAAGACCTCCGCTCCAACTACGCCGTCCAACTCCGGCTCAGTTTTCTGCGCCCCAACGCCCGACTCCAGCACCCCGGGCGAATAGAGGTCGCGGCACTTCCCAAAGGCCAGCCTCAGAGAGAGGGTTGGAAGCGGAAGAAGTCATGGAATATGATCCCGCTTCCCCAACCGCAGAAGCCAATCCAGAAAGTCCCCAGTCGGGAAACGAAATGGATCTGTCGTAAAAGGACCCAAACGACAGATCCACCAGAAGCCCGTCCCTGCACGGGACCGGCCACCTGGGTCCATTTTATTCATGCCAGTGACTCTACTCAACCCTGAGAGGAAGATGCACATTCGGGTGCAAGCCCTTATTGACTCGGGCTGCTCAAGAGACATTATCGCCCCTGCGTTAGTCAATGGACTAGTCCTACCAACCCGGGATTTACAAAATCCAGTAATTTTTGAACAAATGGATGGTACCAATATGAATCCTGTAACAACGGAGACCATCCCAGTAATCACGGGCATGGGGCAACATTGGGAGAAGAGGTCCTTTGTCATCAGCTCTACTGCCAAGTACCCGTTAATTCTAGGCAGCAGATGGCTATGTGATCACAACCCCTATATAGATTGGGCACAAGGATGTATTACCTTCAGCCACACCAACTGTAAAAATCACCGTTGGAATCAGAACTGGGGCGACGATCCAACGCATAAAGAAAAGGCCCTTCTCACCCAAGAAGAAGTCAACCAAATACCCGAACCGTACTGGCCCTTTCTAAAGGCTTTCTCGGAGGAGGAAGCGGATACTCTACCCCCGCACAGACGTACGGATTGTGCGGTAGAAATTTTACCCGGAGCCTCACTGCCCAAAGGACGGCTCTATCCCATGAGTCTCCATGAACGTGAAGAGCTTCGAAAATTCATTGACACCAACCTCCAACGCGGATTCATACGCCCGGCCACCAGCCCCCACGCCGCTCCAGTCCTCTTCGTGAAAAAGAAGGATGGCGGACTCCGACTGTGTACTGATTTCCGAGGGTTAAATGCGGTATCCACAAACAACGCCTATCCTATACCGCTCATCCGAGACCTTCTCAACGTCGTGGCCCAAGGTAAGATCTTTACAAAATTAGATCTAAAAGATGCTTACTTCCACGTTCGTATTAAGGCAGGGGATGAGTGGAAAACAGCTTTTAATACGCCCCTCGGACAATATGAATACTTAGTTATGCCTTTTGGTTTGACGGGAGCCCCATCCGTATTCATGTCCATGATAAACGAAATTCTACACGAATTTCTGTACAAAGGGGTGGTGGTGTACCTTGATGATGTGTTAATTTACTCAGACAACGAGGAGGAACATATCCAAACCGTACAGAAAGTATTAGCCACCCTGATGGAAAATAATCTGCCCATCAAGTTGTCCAAATGTGAATTCCATAAAACCGAACTTACTTACCTCGGGTATTGTATCTCCCAAGAGGGTCTGAAAATGGATCCAGCCAAAATACAAGCGATCCAAGACTGGCAAACACCCACCACCCGTAAAGAACTGCAATCCTTCCTGGGTTTCGCCAACTTCTATAGGGATTTCATAGCAAACTTCGCCCAAATCACGCTCCCTTTAACAGACTTGCTAAAAACCAAAGATAAAGGGGACCAAGCTAAGAAACCATCTTCCAAACTGCTATGGACCCCCGATTGCCAGGCAGCCTTTGAATATTTAAAAAAGCAATTTGTAACGGAACCCGTCCTCTCCCACCCCAACGAACAAACCCCTTTCATAGTGCAGGTCGACGCCAGCGATACAGCGATTGGGGGAGTTCTGCTGCAGAAGGGGGAGGATGGGAGGCTGCGGCCTTGTGCTTTCTTGTCTAAAAAGTTTTCGGAGGCGGAGAGAAATTGGAATGTGTGGGAGAAGGAGGCCTTTGCAGTAAAGGCAGCCCTCACTAACTGGAGACATTGGCTGGAGGGGGCGCGGTACCCTTTCGAGGTCTGGACGGACCACAAGAATTTGGAGGCCCTCCGAAGCCCGCGCAGACTGAATGCTAAGCAATTGCGATGGGCGGAATTCTTTTCCAAATTCAACTTCACTCTAAACTATCTCCCGGGCAAAACTAACTTTTTAGCGGACGCCCTATCGCGCATGCCCCAACACAAGAGCAAGAGGGAGGAGACTGTCGACACTGTATTCTCACCTACGCAACTTGGAGGCGTGGTGACCACTCGCAGTCGGGCCAAACTGCCCCTCCCGGCTAACCAAGAATGGAAATCGAAACTCAAAACTGAAGTAGAGAAGGAGGGGGATAGGGCTCCACGAAACAAATTAACCCAATCCCCACACGGGGATTGGCTAGCTGGGAGCAAATTTTATGTCCCAAACAGCCTCAGGCTGGAGATCTTACAGCGCTGTCATGACGCTCCCACTGCTGGACATTATGGGTATTTGAAAACTTTACACCTGATCCAGAGACAATTTTGGTGGCCGGGCATGCGCAAAGACATTTCCCAATACGTTAGTTCCTGCCCTATTTGCCTCAGCGCCAAAACCAGGAAAGGGAAGCCTCCGGGTCTCTTACACCCCTTGGAGACACCAAACAGACCCTGGGAAGTAATATCTATGGACTTTATCACTGATCTACCTATCTCTAAAGGACATAATAGTATCTTAGTTGTGGTAGATCTGTTCTCCAAGCAAGCTCATTTTATCCCTTGCACTGCTATACCCTCCGCTCGAAAACTAGCGGATTTGTTTCTAAAACACATTGTAAAATTACATTCCTTTCCGTCCAAGGTGATTTCGGATCGCGGCGGACAGTTCGTTGCCAACTTCTGGCGGGAGCTTTTGAAAATGTTGAATATTGAGCAAGGCATCAGTTCAAGCCACCACCCACAAACCGACGGGCAATCCGAAAAAACAAATCAAATATTAGAACAATTCCTTCGTTGTTACATCAATTTTCAGCAAGATAATTGGTTGGACCTCCTCCCTTTGGCCGAGTTCTCATATAACAACAGTGTACACGCTTCGACGGGGGAGGCCCCCTTCAAAATTGTCTACGGAGCCCACTTCAACCCCTTCCCGTTGGACGCACCCCCTCTCCATTCCTCAAAATTGCCAGATGTATCTTCATGGTGGGGGGAGGCGGCACAGCAATGGACTCTCATTAAAAAACACCTCGAAAAAGCCAAACTGGATTACAAAAAATACGCAGACCGCCATCGTGTGGCCGAATGGGAATTACAACCCGGAGATCATGTGTATATTTCCACAAAAAATCTGAAACTAGCTCAAACAAGCCGCAAACTCGCTCTAAAATTCCTAGGACCTTTTCCTGTGCGCAAGGTAATAAATAAGGTAACTGTTGCTGTAACTTTGCCCAAGAACTTGCGCCATGTGCATGATACGTTCCATGTCAGTCTTCTGAAAAGAGCTCCCACCGACAACAAATGGCACGTCAAAGCTCCACCCATTCCAACTTTGATTGACGACCAAATACACTATGAGGTACAACAAATCTTGGACTCTAAGCTCAAACGAAACCAGCTTTTTTACCTCATTCGCTGGAAGGACTTTGATTCTGGTTACGATGAATGGGTGAACTCTGCACATGTTCATGCTCCTAGATTAACCAAAGCTTTTCATACTCGCTATCCATATAAGCCAGGGGGGGATCTATTTTAAGGGGGGCAGAATGTCAGGTCCAGTATGTTTCTAAACTGTACTGACTCCATTTTCTAATGCTTCTAGTGTTTAAGTGCTTTCTCCCCAGGTGCACCAGTTCCCAGGCAGCATTCCCACCAGAGGAGATTGTTGTGTCTAACCCGGTTCCACCAAGCATTGGCCTTGGAGGAGAGCAGCTTCCCAGGACTGAAAGATGTTGTTTTGAGAACTGTGGGGGGAGGCTGTTCCAGATGGGTATTGTTACTCTGTATCCTATGCTTGCTCTTCATTGGTAACAATGATCATGTACCATCCTGAGTCTCCTATTCAGGACAGTGGACTATAATGGACCTTTTCTGCAATAAAACTTCCTTTGCTAGACATTGGACTTATTCTTGCTTCTAAAGGGAATCTTGCAGAGAGTACCTTATCTAGCCACAGTCTGACAACAATGGGCTCGCAAAATTTTGTGACATCTCTGTTCTCCCCAGCTTTCCACAAGGAAACTTGTGAATAAAATACTAAGCTAACTTTGACTGGTTGTTGTGGGTTTTCCGGGCTGTATTGCCGTGGTCTTGGCATTGTAGTTCCTGACGTTTCGCCAGCAGCTGTGGCTGGCATCTTCAGAGGTGTAGCACCAAAAGACAGAGATCTCTCAGTGCATACCTCTGAAGATGCCAGCCACAGCTGCTGGCGAAACGTCAGGAACTACAATGCCAAGACCACGGCAATACAGCCCGGAAAACCCACAACAACCATTGTTCTCTGGCCGTGAAAGCCTTCGACAATACATCTAACTTTGACTGTTGAACACGTTTGTCATGTATGTCAGCATACCTGCCATGAGTGTATTCTGCCTTTTGTACTGGTCAATGCTGTTTGCCAGAGTTATATGCTGTATCCTGTGTAGATCATCTGAGAGTGTCCTCCTAACTGCTGATATTAATTGCAGGAGAGCCAGTGGGCCCCTCCTTTATCTGTTGAAAATATGTACTTTCACTTCTTCCAGCAAGTGTCCTTGAGGAGAGCTGCTAGCAGCGAACATTGTAATTTTCCCATAGGCTGGGATATTTTCCTTTGTACTTCATGCAGTCTAAACGAATCTGTTCCCATGTAACCTCCTTGGGGTTTCGCGCCAGAATGTCAACGGACATAGAGGGGTGGGAAGTTTCCCTATAATTAGTAATGCCTTTGTTTGAATTGCCACTTCTGCCAATTGCCACCTTCGGGTGACCACCTGTACTGTATGGATCTCAATAAAGCTACTTCAACTGGAACACCTGCGTTTTAACTGTGGAGGGCTTGAGGGACCTGACTGCCAGGGACTGACAACGTTCACCATGAAATTCACAGCATCCCTAGCCACTGGCCCATCAAATGCACTGCTGTCCACTTTGACTAGGAAAAAAAACCCTTCCTGCATCATAGCACAGAAAGATGCTTCATTTCATCTACCGCCTTTAAGTGGAACATTCTGTATACAAAATGTGTGCCCTAACTCTGAACTGCATACCCTTCCTGTTACATGAGGCCTTTCCATGCCTGGCAAACACATATATACTTATCCATTCATATAAACACTCACTGGCCTGTGGACACCTCATACTCTTTAATGGAGTAGCTTGTTCCCCAGGTTTTTGGGACAGGATCAGGCTGTTGGATTCTCGTATATAAGAGACAAGCCTCCTGTTCATCATAGTCAGACTTATTGTAATACACCCAGCACAGAAGCAATGAACCTGAGAGATAGGGAAGGGGAGAGGGGGATTGGTAAGATTGCCTTTGGAGATTGCCTCCATGCATATAAAGCTGCATATATGGCTTTACAAAAATCTTTTCATAGGGTTGGATCCGGCTGTGATTTTCTATCAGCAGAATGAAACCTGTCTGCTTCCCTTCCCACTACAGCCCACAGTTATTTGCTGCTTCTGAGGGATAGTCGACCCTGAGGAATGACAAGAAGGGGGAAGTGCAACAAGAAGGGGAATTAGTGGCAGTTGTCAGTTTAGCCTTATCCCACACATAAAAAAAGGCAACCACGTATCTGAATTCCTAACCAGGGTAATGCTATTCACTTACAACTGGTGTAGATGTAACACCCACTTTATGGAGTTAGTTTGAAAATGTTCCTTTCATAGGAACGCTTGCAATTTTCTGTTTTCAATATGAATTCCATATGTTCATATGGAATATGTCTAAAAAGTAAAGAAGGTTCATGGATAATATAAATGTGTCTGTCTGTCTGTGAGAGAGTGTCACAAAGTAACACGTGATCAATGTAATCCTATGCAGAGTTTCTCCATCTAGGCTTTCCAAAGCTTAGTAATGGGCTTACGATTTTGTTACGTCTCTATTTTCCTCCAACTTTCCACAAGGGATTTTCAAATAAAATATCAAGCTAATTCCAGACTATGCTGAGGAGAATTCACCCACCATTTCATCAAATACCAGCAAGAGCAAAAGAGAGCAAGGTCAGGCAGAGAAAATAGAAAGTTGTATGAAGCTCTGGAATGTAAGGGTTTTGAGCACCATCAAAAGAACACTAATGTTGGGTCAGGTAATTTTAGTATGTTTGTCCAATCATATGCGATTCTGTCAAAGTGAATATTGAAATAAGAGTGGTGGTGGTGGAGAGCGCCCTCAAGGCATAGCTGACTCATGGCAGCTAGCTCTAGAAATTAAGAGTGCAGTACTTTCTCATCGCTTCTAAATGTGTTTCCCCTCCTCAAACTCTGTTTTAAAATTCCTAGGCTTTGGAATGCAAACAGGTAGTATTTTGTGGCTTTGTAGAAGTAAATGCACTAGAGGAAGGTTTTTCTGTAGTGGTGTTTCGTTTCTGTTTGCGGTGACATAGAGCAGTGTGAATTTAATAGATGTTGAACAGAGACCTGCTGAACAAATCAGAGTTAACACATGTACTTCCCAAGGAGGGCAGCTCGCCAGATGTCTAAAGAAGCCACATTTTCACTAGGGTAGAAAAAGGCGAAGTGTGAAGTGAAGTCCCATCACTGGATTGTACAACAAAATGTATGTAAATAGATGATACTGTCTCTTATGTTCTCTATGTTGCTTTTAAAGCAACTTTTCAGGGGAAAGAGCTGGGTTTCGTTTTGCATTCTTCTGATGTGACACTTCCACTTGCCCAGTAATAGTATATTCTGCAATGTCAATAGAGTAATGAGACATGACAGAAGCAGCCAGACATGGCAGTGAAATCCGAGGCCACCAAATGAAACAAGACAGGCTTTTCCAGAAGGAGAGAAGAAAAGGGAGGGTTTTTTTTATTACTGCAAGAAGAGTCCCACTGGAGCAAACCAATGGTCAATTTTGTCCAGCATCCTGTTTCACTCAGCAGCCAACCAGTTGCCTTGGAGGGCCAAACAGAACCAAGGCCTTCCCCTCCTAGCAATGATTGATTGATTGATTTGATTTGATTTATACCCTGCCCTCCCCACAGATGGGCTCAGGGTGGCTAACAACATTCAAAAATACATTAAAAGTAAAAAAAAAACATAAAATCAATAATAATTTTTTTTAAAGTCATTAAAATAGTCCAGGAGCAGGCTATTTAAACAAATATTGGGAGTCCATATATGGGCATAGCAGATGCCTGAGGGCAGCCCCAGAAAAAATGGTGGTCTTAGATGGAAGCAGGAGGAAACCCGCTGGCACTCAGCCAAAGGCTTGGCGGAACATCTCCATTTTACAGTCCCTGCGGAACTGTAACAGGTCCCACAGGGCCCAGATCTCCAGCGGAAGAGTGGATATTCAGAGATTGTTGCCTCTCAATATGGAAGCTCCCTTTACTTACTATGGCTAGCAGTCATTAATAGACCTCTCCTCCGTGAATCTATCTACCTCCTTTCAAAGCCATCTCTGTTCAAGACCGTCACTACAACTCCTATCGAGCATCAATTGGACCAATTTTTGACCTTGAACAGCAAAGAACCAAGTACTAAGCTATACTTAAATAAATTAGCTGGCATAATTTTACAAAATATATTTACCATATATACTGCATTTATCTTTCTAAAATTATCTATGCATAAATATTTTATTCTAGTTTTTAATGCATTAGGTTCTATTTGAATGTCAGGGAAGTGTAATCGCTTGCTGTTTGCTATGCTGGTCGACCGTAATAATAATACATTTTATTTGACCTTATCATTTTTATATAGTTTGCTTCTGATCTGTACTGGTCAAAGGCTGAATAAATAAATTGATTGATTGATACATCCCCTGGCAATGAATTCCATAATTTAATTACTCATTGAGTAAGAAAAAGTATTTCCTGAACAATTTCCCAGCATGTTTATCCTCCCACTGTTTATTGATTTCCCAAAGTTTTGTGCAGAGTGGAGTTTGCATCTTCTTCACTTTATTTGCCTTCTCTGCACTGCCGGTGCATATATGTCTGCTGACAAAACACAACATGATTGTATGACCACTTGTATCAATATTCTCCTTGCATGACATTTTATCGATGTGCAGGAGGGCAATGCACATCTGTAAAGTATTGCACAAAAGAGCATTGGTAGAGTATCTACGTTGTGTGCAGAAGTCCCAGATTCAATCTTCACCATCTTCAGCTCAAAGCTTTGGATAGGAGGTGATGTGAAAGATTTCTGCTTCAGGACCCTGGACAGCTACTGCCAATCAGAGTAGACATGAGCAACCTTAATAGACCTTAATATTTTAAGGCAGCTCCATGCGTTCAAGGCTGTTACTTTATTTTTTTAAACAGTGTGAATATCAGTACTGTGAATATCCATACTGAGGGGAGGAAAGATGCAAACAGAAAAATTTGAGAGTAACAGAGGAATAAAATCTGCTGATCTTTTATGTATGAGTGAGGAAAGGATAATCTTTATCCAAGTTTGGGACTATTTTAGTGTATTTTAGTGCATTCATTGAACCTTATCCTTGTGAGCATAGCAACACTGGGAGTTGCATTAATTTTTTTAATACTTTCAAAAAGCAGGTGCAAAGCGTATCAAGTTGAATCAGGACGACAGAGTGAGAGGAGGTGATTTAATTTCCCCCTCTATGTACACTATGCTGTCACTTAGTGGATGGACTGTGGATCTGCATTCTGCTGGTTCAAATTCCATTACTGCCATGAGCTCAGCAAGTGGGCTTGGGTAAGCGACTCCTCTCAGTCCCAGCTCCCCAGCTGTATTGTGGGGATAATAAAACACTGATTTTGTTCATTGCTCTGAGTGTGGCACTAATCTTTGGAAAAGACAACTTACCACTGTCGATTTGCCTCCTGAGGGGGTCCAGCTCCCACCACCATCCAAACTCATGTGTTCCCATATTTGTAAATCCTTCACGGCTAAGTAAGACCATCCTTTATTATAGAGGTGTACCGTTCATGAGGCTGGACAGGCTGTTCCACCCCCAGAGGATCATCTAGAGAATAGAAAGGCCCCTGAGAACATGGAAGGTAGCTCTGAATCCGGAATGGCAGAGATAAGTGGCACCAGGCAATTGTAAGACAAGTTACACCCTTCTAATCCCATTGACGTTAATAGATTTAGAAGGATTTAGAAGAAGTTTTATTTATATTGTATTGTATGGTATTGACCCTCCTCAAGAAGGTCTCTGGAGAGATGACAGATAAATTTTGAGCTTTTAAAACTGGCATGTTTGGGGTCACCATAGGGGAGAAAAGCAGGATAACAAATTTCCGAACTAAATGAATATTCTCCACACACACACCCCACCACCTTTTTTAATGAAGAAGTCTGCAACAGGGTCTCAACATTAGTGGACTTCAGACTTCGCAGTATTTGGTGAGCACTGAAAATCTGGAATAAGGACTGCAATTCTCATGCCAGACATGACCCAAGCCTGCAGCGAGTGTTCAAAGCAAAGCACAGTTCTCAAACAGTATTGCCAAAATGGCATATGAGGGAAACTCACTGAACTTTACTTAAACCTCAGCCGCTGAATCATTTGCAAGTCAGCTATGATGGGAATTCTTGCTGCTTCCTCTCTCGGATGGTTCTTATTCACGGGGTAAACCACTCTAGACACAAAGCCCACAGATCCATTGCAGCTTATTTGCTTGTCGGTTTTCTCAGGCTTTATGAGTTTCTGCAGTTATGTTAATTCTGCTGAGCTTAATGCGGCTTTCATTGTGTTGCACTCCAGCTAAGCATCAAGAAACTTGCCATTTTTTTTTTGCCTGGTTACAATAAAATCTAATCCCATCTTCGGGGTATAGTTGAAAACAAATTAATGCCTCCGTGATAAAGAAGCGATTTCCAAAACAAGTGGTTTTGTTATGAGATGCTTTCGTGTCATTCTGTTTTATGCCTTTGGTTCTCCTCCACACGCATACACACCCACGCCGACTTCTCATGCTCAGCTACAAAAATGCTGCAGATGAAACAAACTCCTAAACATGCATATCCTTTGTCTTTAGGTAGTATGAACTGCCTAATGGAACTAGTACTTGAAGTGGTAGCAGTTCGGTGTAGTGGTTAGAGCGATGGGACTCTAATCTGGAAAACCAGGTTTGATTCTCCAGTCTTCCACTTGAAGCCAGCTGGGTGACCTTGGGTCAGTCACGGCTCTCTCAGAGTTCTCTGAGCCCCACCCACCTCACAGGGTGATTGTTGTGA
Organism: Eublepharis macularius; assembly: GCF_028583425.1. Classification (NCBI taxonomy): domain Eukaryota; kingdom Metazoa; phylum Chordata; class Lepidosauria; order Squamata; family Eublepharidae; genus Eublepharis; species Eublepharis macularius. The sequence continues at coordinate 166,255,341 of NC_072792.1, read as the reverse complement.
GGATAATAATAACATGCTTTGTAAACCACTCTGAGTGGATGTTAAGTCATCCTGAAGGGAGGTATATAAATCTATTACTATTACTATTACTATTACTATTACTATTACTATTACTATTACTATTACTATTACTATTACTATTACTATTACTATTACTGTAAAGAGTCGAGTAGCACTTTTAAGACTAACCAACTTTAATGTAGCATAAGCTTTCAAGAACCACAGTTCTCTTCATAAGATGCATCTGACAAAGAGAGCTGTGGCTCTTGAAAGCTTATGCTACAGTAAAGTTGGTTAGTCTTAAAGGTGCTATTGGACTCTTTACTATTTTGCTACTACAAACTAACATGGCTAACTGCTCTGGATCTATTACTATTACTATTACTATTACTATTACTATTACTATTACTATTACTATTACTATTACTATTACTATTACTATTACTATTACTATTACTATTACGTATCCAGTGAGAGCCATCATAGCATAGTGGTTGGAGTATTGAACGAGGTTCTTGGAGACTCCGGTTCAAATTCTCACTCTGCCATGGAAAGTTGATGGGTGTCCTTGGGCAATCGCACATTTTCAGCCCAAACCTACATCACAGGGTTGTTGTGAGAATAAAATGAAAAAGAGAAGAATGATGTATGCTGCTATGAGCTCTTTTGAGGAAAGGGGCAAGGGAATAAAAATGTATTAAGTTTAAAAAGTAAATGAAGGCGATGGCAGGAAAGTGATTCTCCAGTTTGACTGAGGGCAGGCCACTGCACTGAAATGTTTCTGGCTCTGCCAGAAACCTGGCTAGTGGCAGAAGCTGCCAGCATAGCAAGTCAGGTGGTAGCAGTGGTGGGTGAGAGGGGAAAGGGAAGGAAGCAGCGGAGGTGAGAATAAAAATAGGGAGAAAGAATTAGTCTAACAATAAATGAAGTAAACACGGATGCATTTTTTATTCTATGGAAACAAAACAACCATTAACCTTTAGGGACAAGTGAAAATATGCTTCTTCTTTTTTTACAGAACGCCTTGGATTGTTTTCTACAATCTGATAAATTCTGGTTTCTCTAAGTTTGTAAATGAAATGGCTATCAGTTCACATCCTCTATGCTTATGCTTTTATACACAGAGACAAGGTTTTAAATATAGTTCTCTGGTTTTTAATCTCTGTTTTAATGTTTTGATTGTTTTCTGTCTCAGGACCCTAAGCTGGGTGGAAAGGCAGCATACAAATGTTTTAAATAATAAGAATATCACACACATTCTAGCAGATGCAATAAATCAACAAAGATCTTGGAATTCTTTAACAGGCACCATCATATAAAGAGTAAGACATAAGTATCCAATGTGTTAAGGTCTGGAGTTGGGTTGCCAGCTCTAGAATGGGAAATTCCTGGAGATTTGGGAGTAAAGCCTGGTATGGCCAGGATTTGGGAAAAGGATGGAGCTCTCTGGGTATAATGGCATTGAATCCACCCTCCAAAGCAGCCATTTTCTCCAAGATACATCAATTCTTCCATCACTAATGCTCTGATCTTATTGCTATGCCCTGATGTAATAACTCATTTTTTATTGCAGATTTGTTTTGTTTTACTGGCTTTTGCTGTAATAATAAATGACTGACTTTCTCCAAGATAACTGATCTCTCTACTCTGGAGATCAGTTTTAATTCTGGGAGATCTCCAGGCTGGAAACTGTATGATGAAAGCATAAAGTTTCCAGCAATTCCTAGAGAGGGATGACATCATTTCTGGAGAAAACCCAGAAGGAATGTCACTCCTCTCTAGGAATCACCAAAACTCTTGCTTTACTATGATGTCTGACAATTCTTAGTGATGTGAGACATCATTTCTGGGTTTTCCCAGAAATGTCATCACACTGTCACTGATGGCTACCCTCCAGTCTCCCACTGGTTGTCACGCCAGGCCTGGTAACCCTGTTTTGCACATGTGTGATGAAGCCAAGCATAGCTTAATTATCACAAGGGAAACAGCTGGATTTCCCATCTGGAAATCCCACCTGGAAATCCCATCTGAATTCAGGAATATTCTGTTTCCAGACAGAGTTACGCCATTTTTAGATTGGTGACCAAAGCAGAAAATTCAAATGGTGCTTCAAACAAGTTAATTAATTAGCAGCAACAACAACAACAATAAACGATAAATAAATGTTGTTATTATTATTATATGCACATTTAATATGTACCGCCTTCCTCCTGAAAGAAATCTAGGACATACTACAGGAAAATGGGAAGAAACCATATGGAAGCTATTCTGTCCCATGAAATGAACAATTTCAATCAGAACAACTTCTGGAGAGAACTCTGGGGCTTTGAGGGGCATCCCTAAAGGCTACTCACCTTTGGAAAATGCTCATCATCTTCTGCAACGTGCATTATGTCTCTGCACCTGACTCAAACTTGTAAAGACGTGTAAAAGAGACAAAGGGAAAGCTTAATGAGTCGCTTAACCAGCTTAAATAACAAGATGATTATGCCGCCTAATTCCTTGTTATTATGAAAGGTCATTGAGAACGTATGAAATCATGCACTGTAGCAAGCAACTTTACATTATTGCCTTCCTGTATCAGTTTTGGCAACTGTTCTGTTATTTCTGGAGTTAATTTGATTTAATTATGTCTTAATTAGTTGTGTGAGCATCAACCAGTTATGAATACTTGCCCCTGCATTGATATCATTTAGTGTATTAACCCAGGCCTTGACAGTTTTGGGGGGGGATCTAGAAGCCAGCCCCAAAATTCAGGTGCTAGACTAACCAGTAATAAATACAATATTGTCATTGCCATGAGAGCCACCTTGAGCATGTGTTTGAAAAGACATGAAGTGTCAGCCAGTACCAAATTCATAAGCTCACTAATTTTCCTTTCCTTTTCATCAAGGAGTAGTTGTTCATTACACGTTTGGTGGAAAATGTTGTTTTTCGAAATACTGAAACAGTATTGTTATCTCAGTGCCACCATAATGTTCCAGATGACCCACTGGCCAATCCCAATTTGACCAAACAACAAAGCATCTTATTCTTCAAACTTACTAAATTACAATTTCCAGTAAGGAATCACTGAGCAAATATTAGTTTAGATACGGGGGGCGGGGGGGGGCACAAAAGTTCCATGTAGCCACATGGCTCCAAAGAAAAACCCAAAAACAAAATCCCATTTTTTTCTCATTTAGGGGGGAGTGTCTGCCAAAAGGCGAGGGCAGGATTTTTCTCCCTCTTCCCAATTAATCTTACAGGGGTGTAATCCTTTTGCTCAAAGGCATGCAACACAACTTGTCTTTCCCACATTAAAACCAACAACAACAAAGATACTTAGATAAGTTTTCTAAAGAACAGGGAGGCTTCCATATCATGCAAAAACTGTTGGATGAGGAGGATCCAGCACTGTCTCTCTCCTCAGGTTTCAGAGGGGGGCAAACCAAAGAGTCAGAAAGATAGAGAGGTCAGGGCACTCTCTTTACTCTTTACTATTGTTTACTGCTCTGACTGTCCTTTAATATGCAGATTGCTATTCTCAGGATTTCTTCCTCCTGACTTCCCCCCCCTCCTTTTCTTCCTGGCTTTATTCCAAGCAACACCTCTCTCCTTCTCCTCCCTCCATCTTGGCAGCATGGATGCAGGCCTTGCCCTGCAATCCATGTCCATCCTTAACACTAGATAGGTAGTTAGGATCTCTCTCTCCTCCTTTCCTATCAGAGTATGGAGTTCCTTCAATAAATAACTCATATTTCTTTTCTAAATATAAACCAAGTGTATGTTTTTGTTTTTATTATTTTCATTCCTGCACACACACCAGCCAGCAGAAATCACGCTTTCTATACCGCATGATAGACTCTGCTAATGGCCCAAACATGGAATCCTTTAATTAGGTTTCTGGGGCCTACATAATGATTTATTTATCAAAAACTGCTTCAGATGGATGTCACACCTACCAGAGACCCCAAAGATAACTTTTTATCTCATGCCAAAGCCCACTGGGCACCTGGGCATTTAATGCTCTGTATTAACTGTTAAGGTTGATTCTGAATCAAAGGTATAGCCATAATATTTGGAGGGATTTGGCCTGCTTTAGTCCCAGAATATTGGGAGCTAGGTCTGCCATGATAGCATTATGGGCTTTATGATTTAACAATAGCGCTTTGGGTGATGCCTACAGTATCCCCTGTAACACCATAATGTCACTTCTAGTTTTCACTGGAAGTGACATCATGGCATCAACATTTTCTAGGTGGGTCACTAACTAGAACTATCCCAACTCCTTTCCCAGATCCTACCACCGATTATGAGATTCGGGGGCGTTCTCTATTATCTGCTAAGAAAGAACAAAGAGCTTAATGTAATCATGGAGTCCCATTGACCATGATTTTTCAAAGGGATTCCTGAAGATATGCAAAATTCTGGATTGCATCTCCAACATAGGATTCATACGTATTAAATATTTAGCTAAACAACACCAGAGGAGTAGCTGTGTTAGACAACTGGAACAAGAACAAACAGGAGACTCGTGGCACCTTAAAGGCCAGCAAATCTTTATTCCACCATCAGCTTTACTTGGGCTGTAGTCTGCAAAAGCTTACAGTGGTATAAAGTTGATTGATCAGTCGGTCGGTTGGATGGTCGGTGGGTTGGTGGGTCAGTCGGTCGATCAGTCAGTCAGTTGGTCGATTGGTTGATTGGTTAATTTAATTTATATTCCACACTCCCCACGAATGGGCTCAGGGTGGATAATAAAATCATAAATACAGAAAATTTAATTCAATAAAACATCACCTGGTATGGTAACTAGTCTCTAAGGTTTGTTTTGGCTAAGCGATCACATTTAATGCTTTGTACACTGCCAGTTAGGAATTGTTTTCAACAGTAGTACAATACACACCCTTGCTTAAAAAGCTCATGGACTACTTAACTTAAAAGAAAAATACTCAAATGAGTGATGAAACAATTTACTCCCCCCCCCCCCGGCCTAATTCATTAATTCTTTTTAGTTAGTTAATTTACGATGCCACTATGCAGTTTTAGAACTGCAGTTGAACTTCCATAACCTGAGGACAGCTCCTGAAAAAGGTCTCCCGCAAGCCCCTCCGCACTTACCTCAGACAAGGCCGATGCCTACCACGTTTCATCACAAAGCAATGAAAATGTTGATAGTTATGTACCAGTTTTCACATGGTAAAACTATGGAAGATTAGGAAGCACTAAAAGGCAAAATATGAAAAGTAGATGAGCTTGTGTAGAATATGTTCCAAGTAGCTGGGCTGGTACAAAAGAACAATCTGCAAACAAAAGCCATGGGATATCTTTTATTAGGACTAACTGAAATGAGACAAAACAGCATGCCAAGCTTTCAAATTCTGCCAGATTTCTTCATCTGGCTGGATGTTTAAAAGAGGAAGGGAAAGAAAAAAAATGTTTCAAGGCCTGATCTCAGTTCTTGTTTCCATTCCACGTAGAATGCCAGACAACCTCGAATGCACTGGCACAAAGAGGGGACATACTGGAGGCAAACTGGAGACACCCTTTAGGCAAGCTTGCAAATCTAATGAAGCTGCTGTTACCCAAACAGGAGGTCTCCTTGATTGATTGGGGGAATTAGCATTAAGAAAGCAAGTGAGAGGGGGTAACTAGGATTCTCCACCAATGTTTAGGCAAACATACAGAAAATCACATGCATCATGCAAACAAGGCTAACAAGGAAAATCAGGGAGGAAAGTGGGAGAAAGCCATTTCAGGGAGGGTAATACTTACCAGTCTTGAAGAGCGGAGATCTATGGAGGCAGCAAAATGACCAGCATTTCACGGAGAGAAGAAGAGAGAAGAGAAGGCCCAAATAAATTTGGGTGTGTGGGGATGGGTCCCAGAACATATACACAGAGCACATGACTGGAGAACTCAATTATAGAGCAAAATGTTCCCTGAGATAAACTTGACATCTTGCTCTCAAAAACAATGGTTTAATGGTTTTTTCCAGAGGTAAAACAATAAGTGGAGAGAGGCTTGATGGTTCCTGTCTGGGATAGACTGTAGGTGAAAATATTGCTTGATGACCTGGTAAGCACTGGGTAGGAAAGCTACCAAGTTTGCTGAATAGCTTTGATTAGGATAAGCAGGTGAGAGGAAAGCAGAGCAGAGCATTGATGGGATTTATACATGGGGTTTCTCGGGAAACATCATTATCTCTGTGTCTCTCTGGGTTGTGGAGGGGCTGTCAGTCAGTTCTGGTAGTTTTCCAGGCTCCCACCCAGCTTGGCATCTGCTCTCGGCCAGGCAGTGCCTTGGACTTATGAGGGGCAGTTATGATGATATTCCATCCATAAACTGCCCTCTTAGCATGAGGAAGGGGTCTGAGTGCGAATACTGTCTTCTACTGAATCAGATCTTTGGTCTCTCGAAGTCAGTATTGTCTGCTCTGATGGGCAGCAGCTCTCCTGGGTCTCAGACTTCATTCATATAACCACCTACCTCCTTTTTTTAACTGGACATGCCAGAAGTCGGACTTGGGACTCTCTACATGCAAAGCAGATGTCCCAATACTGAACCATGGCCTTTTCCTTATCAGTCAAATGGCCACAGTCCCTCAGGATACTGCCTTTTCTCAGAAATATTCTTCTTGGATGTGGCAAAACAGCCACCAGCTGCAACAGCCAAACCATTTCGGCTCACAGCTGTTCATCATAGTGCCACGCTCGAAACAAACTTCCACAGGGAAAATCAAGGCTGTCTGATCAGGTGCTCACCTGGCATATGTTTGTTAATTTTCATGGATAGTCTGCTGTTCTCAATAGGACTCAAGGTGGATTATAAGTACAATAGAACTATTCAGTCAATCAGTAAGCCCATGACAAAACACCACAACATCTGAATGATAACAATATTAGACTCTAACAGCCAAAATCCCTAGTAAAACAATCAGCAAGCAGGTTATGAAATATGATAAAAATATTTGAGTCAACCAATAAAGATTCCTAGTAAAACAACATAATGCAATGGGGCTGGGACTGAAGAAGTGGAAGAAAAAACACATTATCCCTAACAGAGGTCACCTCCTGAGCTGATCCATTATATCACAGCTCACAGCTCTCCTGTACCACCGAGAATGGACAGTTGTCAATTTTACCTGTTTGGAATGTGGCACCTTCAGAAGCTCTCATTGCAGCAAAACTTAGCAGGAGAGGTACTCCTGTAAGCATGTTAAGGGCTTTGTACGTGATAGAACCTTGAATTGAACCTGGTACCTGATAGGTAACCAACAGAGAGTCTGCAGCATTGGAGAAATATGCACCGATTCTAGTCAGGCCACAGCATTCTGTACTAACTGGAGTTTGATGGAGTTTGGAGTTTGAACAAGATGATATTCACTTGGTAATCTCATTCATGTCAAAGTGCTCAGCGTGTGAACTGTAGTCTACTCTAGTTTAGCAGCCCCACTCTGAAAGGAACTGATATCTCCAGAACTTGCAGTTAGTCTTCTGTGTCAGTGATTACAGTGAGGATTTATTTTTTTTCTGTAAAGAATTTTAAGTGATGAAAGGGTTGAAATATTTCAGATGGCATATTCTGGATGCACTCCAATCGTCTATGTAATTGAACTTGGCTCCTTGACTGGAAATAATTAAGGCTGCTTTGCATAAGTACGGTCATTTAACAACTTTCTTTGGAAAAATAAACCTGATTAAGATTAATGAGACTGATAAGAGAGCTCTTCATGTCCAAATAGCATTCCCATTCGACAGCTGACCAAAACCAAGTGAACAACAGAAGATGACCAAGAACGATCGAACTTTCTACCATGCAGAACAGGCAGTTTTCTTGTTGAACTAGGAGATACTTACATTTGAAGAAGAGCCTTGAAAGCTTACAAAGAAAAACTAAAATAGGTGCTGGATCAAGCTATATAATCTTTAATTCCTTCTAATTTTATTAGTAATATAACTGTTATCTGGATTTTCCTCACAATAAAAAACCCCCATGGAATCCAATTTGTACCCATACAAAGAACTATACTAGAATTTAATCTTGTACTGGTATTTGTGTTTGGAGGCCTTACTGTGTCCTTAAATAATTCTTTTTTTAATGCTGTCAAGATGCAGCCAACTCATGGAGACCATGGAGGGTTTTCTACATGAGATGCCTTGGGACGCGTTAGTCAAGTGTAGGGAGACACAATGTTAGCTGGGAAGCGTAGTTTTAAAAGACAGAGCCGGTGGAGATCGCTCCTGAGAGGATTTGTTAATTTCATCTTTGCCTCCCCAAAGGCTCATCAATTTCACCTCTCTAGTCTAAAACTCTATGGGATCCCAACCAGAGGGCAATGAGGAATGGAAATGCACTGGTGCTACCTTCCAGAGCCAGGCTTGGTACTGAAGAGGTTATAATGGGCTGAAGCTTCCCTTCTGGCATTTCACAGCCCCTTCACACAGCTTCAGTGTATAGCAAAGCCTTTGCCCTGCCGCAGGCTCTGTCTTTTTAAACTATCCTTCCCAGCTAACATTACATCTCCCAACATGCGGGGAGGGCGGAATATAAATATGATAAAATAATAAATAAAATAAATAAATGTGTTCTTCACGTGTCAGATGTCTTGTGTAGAGAGACTCTAAGAGAGGTGATTTGCCATTGCATGCCTCAGTGTAGCATCCCTGGACTTCCTTGGTAATCTCCCATCCAAGTACTAACTAGGGCTGTCCCTGCTTAGCTTCTGAGAGCTGACAAGATCAGTCTAGCCAAGGCTATCCATGGCAATGCCTTTATAGAATATACCATATTAAGTTCAAAATATGTTGGGGGATAAATTCATTGTTCTTCTGGAGCCGATTTCCTAAACCCTCTGCTGGAATCTGGATTCGTACCCTTGCATCTAGTTATTTCCAAGACGAATCACCTATGCTTCATTGTTCCTTAGCTCCCCACTAAAGTGCACCACGAGGGACCAATGTGCATTTTATATAGTCTTCCTCTCCCCCCCTCCATGCTTTGAAACCAAGCTTTCTGCCGGTGAGATCTTCATTAAAATAATAATGTTTTATTGATCCCAAGATTGCTTTATTTACCTTGCCATTTTCTGCATTTTAATTACAACAATTGAGAAACTGTCTGAAGCGTTTCATTTGTCAGACTAAATAGCACCAGCTGCTCCGAGTGGGAAACATTCCGAAGATCCATGGTTGCCACTTCATTTACATGAGGAGTGCTGTCCAGCATTTTCCTCCAGAACACTTCAAATATGTGCTGCTTCACTATGAGCAAGTACCGTTTAATTAAACTCAAAATGTAATAACAGAGATACAAATCAAGCATAATTTGAAGGGTCTCTTTTAAGTGTCAAAGTGTAAAACCTTGTTTCCTTTCTTGTTTCCATCAATATTTAACTCTTCCCACATGGTGGCATCACATGTTCAGGGACACTTATGCACAAATGGATGATAGTCACTGTTCAGACTTGAACCACTGATAGATAGGAATTATCATCCCCAGGTGGATTATTTATTAAATTTCTCTCTCTTTTTTCCGCTCCAAATCAGCACACAAGGCAATTTTTGTAAATATCGCTAATATTAAAAAGGCATTTCTCAATGCTCCATAAATAATGTAACTGTGAGCAAAGATTCTAAAACAATCACAATTTTTAAAAGAAAACTGGCGAAGACTCTGCAAAATCCCTTGAAAGTAAGGAAATGTTTCTGGAATCAGGATTGTACCACTCTGAATGGAGAAATATGCTCTCCCCGTTTCAGAAAAATCTTTGAACTCCCCCCCACCCCCACATCTCTTCAGAAAGGATGCATTTTAAATACTGGGGAATTATTTCCCCCAAAATATAGGTTTTTATTTTTTTTTAAAGGAGATAAATCAATGAAAAACCCCATTGTAAGGTGCATATGTTATGTGCCATCACGTTGCCTCCGACCTATGCAACCCTATGATGGAAAGATTTTCAAAACTCCCTATCATTAACAGACTTGCTTGGATCTTGCAAACTGGAGGACGTGATTTCATTTATTGAGTCAAGCCATCTCATTTGGGGTCTTCTTCTTTTCCTACTGCCTTCCCCCTTTCCTAGCATTATTGATTTTTCCAGAAAGTCTTGTCTTCTCATGATGTGACCAAAATACAATAGCCTCAGTTTTGTCATTTTAGCTTCCAGGGAGAATTCAGGCTTGATGTGATCTAGAACCCACTTATTTGCCTTTTTGGCCACCCATTGTAACTACAAAATTCTCCTCCACTACCACATTTCAAATTAATCAGCTTTCTTCACTGTCCAACGTTCACATCCATATATAGTAAAGATGGGCACGAACCGAAATATGAACCAAAGTTCATGACGAACCAGGCCGGTTTGTGGTTTGCGAACCGGAGGTTCAACAAAGCCCATTTCTGACTAAACGCCATGAACTTTAGGCTGGTTTGTTTGGTTTTTTGGTTTGTCATTGCAGATAGTCTGGCACCAATCAATCAGTTTCCTAGGCAACAGGGGATGGACTTCCTGAAGACCTTCTGCTGACCTGGGAGTGAACTTCTGCTGACCCAGAAGTGACGATTTGTTGACCTGGATGTGATGTTTTCACAAACCAAACAAACTGGTTCATGAACCCGGGGAAGGTTCATGAAAGTTCATGGTTTGTGAAATATGACGAACCATGAACAGCACAATTCGGTTTTTTTCTGGTTTGTGCCCATCTCTAATATGTAGTAATGGGGAATACCATAGTGTGAATTATGTTGATCTTGGGCCCCACAGAGACGTCCTTATCCTTAAGGATCTTTTCTAGTTCCCTCACAGCTGCTCTTCCAAGTCTCAATCTTCTTCTGCTTCTTGGTTATATTCTCTCCCTTTTGGTTGATGATTAAGCAAAGGTAAGGTAACAGGAAGAAAAAAAGAAACATTGACAAAATAATAAACATATATTGAAATAGTGTTAGATTCATGGAGCAGTTCTGCTCACATTTAAATAACAAACGTCTGAAACCCACCAAAGTATTCATTTATTTTATTTAAGCCATTTATATGCTTCCTTTCCACTCACAGCAAAGCTTTCAGGATGCTTTAATGCCCAGTGTGAGGGAGAAACTAGACTAGGACTTCTCCATCTAGTTGACTGTGTGGGAACTTTGCAATTTTGAGGATGGGGAGTAGGAGCCACCAGAAAATGGCTGATGCGTAGTATGTGACCAATCACAAATATTGGGAGATTGCAGGCCAAGCATCCTGCTATGATGGAAGCAGCATTTTTTGAATAAGTGTTCCATGTAAACATAGGCCACGACTCCTGTGAAGGAAAGCCGGGACTGTGCATTTCCTTCTGGAAAGACATGCCAGGAAACCCGCTGGTGGCCACCATGGAACCCACAGGTGCCATGGTGGTGATCACAGAACTAGATATTACAAGAGATACAGACATGCTCCACTGCATATCTCATGTTCCTCCTCTTCATGGTTATTGGTAGTGTAACGCAATAGTTGACATGGGTGACATTACATCATTTCACCATTAATCTATGACCAACAAATTGATGAAGTGGGGAGGGGACACACAGCATGGTGAAGTCAGTTCTTGTATTGTGCTGTGCTATACTTTATTGGAAGGGAGAGAGGAAGAGTCACAAAGTGGCATCATCATTCTAATTCTTGAAACATTCAGTGGCTCACTCGAAGCACTGAAAAAATCTTCAGTTTCCTTTGGCTCCAACCTCTCGTACATTTTTTTTAATGAAAAACAGACTCCCTAGACTCAACCCATTAAAGAAAATTATGGCAGGATGTGCTCCATCCCTTTCAATCAGCTAAGGATATTCACATCAATGTTGAAATAGGAAATTAGTTTTATAGGAGAAGGCTAATGATATGATAATTGTCTCTTATGAGAGTATGACCTTGAGAAGTTATAATAATAGAACTGGCAAACATCTCTGTTATCTATACTACAATATTCCTTTTTGCTTTTTTTCCCCAAACACAAAACCCCTCAAACCATTTTGCATAGATTAGACTGTATCCTGAAAGATTTTCGTTTCTCTGCATGAGATTTTAATTGCACACCCCCATTGTTTTTTTAGTCATATAGCAAATAAGCAGGCTTTTTATACAAAATAATATTGTTTGCTTCTTAATACTGCTCCTTTTTTTAAAAAAAGGAGAAGAAAATAAGATCATAAAATTTAATTTTATGGATTCATTTTTAAACTATACTAATTACTACTTGCAGTTGACTTTCTCAACTGAGGCTTACTGGTTCTGGCAATCACAGTGCTATCCAATGCAGATTTACACTCTTTTGAGTGCCCTGACTTCAATGGGTATAATCTTCTGCCCCGGAATGAAGACACCATACACAGGCAATGTGTAAACTTTGGAACAATTTGGTTTAAATGGATGGCTTCTAAGTAGAGAACTAATCCTGCTTTGTCTTAAGAACATGGAAGAAAGCAGGCTACTATGAATGTGACAAAATCCCTAGAAGATAAGAGTTGGAGAGTCCTTAAACAATTACGCTAAGCCTGCCCTAACTGGTGAGGTCAAATGAGAACAAATGGGTTATGCCTCATTCATTTCAGAAAGGGGCAAAGATAATCACCCTCCCTTCCCAGGCATAGGCAGAGGAGCAAGACTGGTAGTGAAGTTGACATACCTGATCTCGATAAACTGTCGCAAGACCTCCCCTAAGGAAGTGAATCTGAACTAGACTTGCTAACAAATTTTTCCTAAAGCAGCAGTTTGAATCAAATGGGGACAGTCCTACACATGTGAAACAACCTGAAAAACTCTGAATGCAGCAAAGATGGATTTGGTAAGGCCAACAAAATTTATCTGAGTGCTTCTGCACCTGAGACCCAAGCAAAACATTGATGAAGAAGCTATATGGGAGGCATAGTTCCTCCCTCGTATAATTTAATGATCTGGTCTGCCCTTGCATGATCCTGGCTGCAATTGACCACTTCTCCTGTGCAGATGTAAAAGCTGCCACAAGGCAAGGAAATGAAATTCCCTCACTGTAGTTGCAAAGCTATGTGATAGCTATTCATGGGAATTGTAACAACAACAACATTCAATTTGTATACTGCCCCTCAGGACAACTTAACGCCCACTCAGAGCAGTTTACAATGTTATTATTATCCCCACAACAATCACACTGTCAGGTGGGTGGGACTGAGAGAGCTACAAGAAGCTGTGACTGACCCAAGATCACCCAGCTGGCTTCAAGTGGAGGAGTGGGGAATCAAACCCAGTTCTCCAGATTAGAATCCTGCCACTCTTAAACACTACACCAAACTGGCAAACAGATCAGTTGTTTGTCTCATAAGTAATCACAGTTGTCGAACAAGAAATGTTCAACTATTGAATGGGTCCCATGTGAAAGTTGTGTCATCTATGAATTGTTATTATTTTATTACATTTTTAAACCAGCCTTCCTCCTAGGAGTTCAGGATTGCCTATAAGAGAGGTTCTAGAGAGATGTGTGTCATGGGTTCTGATTCCTCTGAGGATGAAGACTTCATGGAGGACGACAGGGGAGAGAGTATTCCGAGCTCCTCAGGATTCAGGCACATGGAGGACCAGCAGGGAGTGGAACAGCAGGGACCCTTGCCAGAGCAGGCTGAGGAATCCTTGGCAGAATCAGAGACAGAAGCTGTTCCCTTACCTACACCAGCAGTCGAGACCAGGGCAACATCCCCACCAAGCTCCCCTGAACCTGAGAGGCAGCGTAGGGTATGACAGCATCTCGTTATACAGGAAAGGAGACGAAGTGTGAGGCTTCAGGCACTGAAACAGCAGCGTAGTGACCTTGAGTGCTAGCAGGATGCAGCACTGTCTTGGAGGTGATTGCTCTTAAGCCAGGACACCCCTCCCCTTGTTGCAGAAGCACCTGTGCAAAGACCTGTCCAGCTCTACTGCGACCCAGCTCTCTTGGCTCTGACCTTTGGACTCAGCTTTCTGGACTATGTTTTCTTCCTTGTTCCGTGAACGGCTTTGGTACACTTTGGACTCAAGCTAGGTCTGTGTCTGTTTCTCTGCCTGCATTCAGTACAATGCTGCTGAGTTATGTTTCAGATGTATATAATATCAGATTTGTTTTCAACAGGAATTTGGAGCACATAGGAATGTAATTGTTCCTTCTTATTGGTTTATATATGCTGTCAGGGTCATTCTAACCTGCTAATTCATAAGCTGCTGGGGGTGATCCACACCCACTTTGAGTAGATCATTTACTCTTTTATCTGGACTTTCTTTTCAGCCTGCCTCCTTTTTGTTTTTTGTTGTTTTGGAGATATGACCCAAAAGTGGGATCAAAAATTCATACATGTAGCCATATACACAAAATGAATTTTTCAACAAAAATGTAGAAACAGGTTGTGTCATGAGGTGATGTTGCCAGTTCTCAGTTGCCATTTTGGGGGGGTAGCCTAGCAACCCTCGTAAACAGTGGTGGTGGCAGCCAGTGGGAATGTAGAGGAACAGGGAAGAGAAGGAGCAAAGGAAAAGAGGGAATGAAGCTGATGGAAAGAAAGGAGGATAAGGGAGGGTTGAGAAGAGGCAGAGAGGTAAGAGATGACAGCAGGGAAATGGTAAGAAAAGTAATTACAGAAGGACATGACAGTACTGAAAGAGTGAGGGGGAGAAAGATGGTGACAGTGGATAGGGGAAGAGGGAAGTAGGAAGAGGAAGTGAAGACCTGAGGGGGTGGGATTTTCCCACCTCTGTAATTTCCTCATATCTCCCCAATTATGTGTGTATATGCACATACCCAAACACATATATCCCAACTGAATGTAAACCTCATGACAACTTACGTCACAATGAATTTATGAGCCTCTAAGGTACTTTCAGATTCTTTGTTATTTTGGCTCCAGTAGGCCATCCCTCTGGAGTCTGGTGAGAGGATATGGCTCAGTGTTAGAGCATCTGTGTTGTGTGCAGACAGCCATAGGTTCAGCACCCAGAATCACCCCAAACATTTAATGACCAGCTCAATTAAATGGCAGCTATAAAAGAATATACTGCAGTTACATGCAATGAATCACTGTGCGAGTTGCTTATTTGTGTGGATTTGTGATGGCTTTTAAAAAACCTGTTGATGTATTGAAGACACTTATTTATAGTTATGTGATTGTTGTTGTTTTTCAGGGAATAAAATGAAAATATCTATTGATATTCACTTCATTCTTCTGCCCTGTGCTATCTATCCATTCCACATTTTTACCCTGCCCCCTTTCCAAGGAACTCTTGGGTGGAGTCCATGGGTTCCTCATTTTCCATTTTATCCTCACAGTATCTCATAGTATCCCAGTCAATTTAAGGACTGCACAGGGATCTAAGCTCTGCTTTCCTCAAACCACAAGCAGCAAACACATTCGCTATGGCACCACACTGGCCTCATAATCTATAGGGCAAAGATCCAAGATGTGCTTGCTCAGTGGGTTTGACAAGACAGATGCTGAAATTATCTAGTATAACTGTCTGTAACAAAATAATTTTAAAAAATAGAGGGTTTTTAAAACTGATCATGGTAGATGTTTTTTCCGTACAGGATTTCAACTGTTCTTGACCCCAGTAACAAGGCAAATTCAGAAAGAGGCTTTCCACCCTCTGTACGACATTGTCACAATAAATGGTAAATGAGGGACATGCCAGAAATTAACTTTCCTTTCATTTGGGTCAGTCCTCTCAAATATGCTTTTATTCCAACTGAATGAAACTCTGCTCGCTGTCTATTTCAGTTTTAATTGTAAGCGATTCAGAACAAAGATGGTGTTAAAGGTTCAAACGCAGTTCCTTTTAAGGTAGGAAAACAAAGACTCATCCCTTCTGCCTGAGACAAAGCGTATCGCATGGATCTTGGTATCCTGTTCAACCTTGGAGTTTGTTGCAATATGAACAGGGTTAATTGCCTTGTTCTTGTCAACGATTGGAACTGTGAGATAGAGGTGGGAGGAAAAGATGACAAATGATGGCTTGAAAGAAATGGGAAACTGCTGTATTAAATGGGATATGATAGGCATGGATGGTCCTCCTTGCCACGTAGTTTAATGATGTGCTGCAGCTGACCGTTTGAACAGACACAACTGAAAAGGATCAGGGTTCTGAAGTGTTCCCAACTGTGGTATTTTATATTTGAGGGCCCCTCATGAGGTGA
Organism: Eublepharis macularius; assembly: GCF_028583425.1. Taxonomy (NCBI): domain Eukaryota; kingdom Metazoa; phylum Chordata; class Lepidosauria; order Squamata; family Eublepharidae; genus Eublepharis; species Eublepharis macularius. The sequence goes on along the minus strand of NC_072792.1, from coordinate 166,239,199 downwards.
TGTAGCTGTCAAATATTTAAAAATACATGTGTGAAATAGCCATTGGTGACTCTCAATTGAAAATGTGTCTCTAATGAAATACATGGCATTTACAAGGGTTGATCTTTCTGGCCAGTTGAGTTATACTCACGCACTCACTCATATATTTATACCCTGAATGTTTCCCCAGTGGAGACTCCAAGCGGCTAACAGTCTCATTCTCCTCTCCTCCATTTTATCCCCACCATAGCAACCTTCTGGGCTGAACAAGACAAGTGACTGGTTCAAGGTCACCTAGCAAGCTTCCGTGGCAAAGTGTGGACTCAAATATGGGTCTTCCATATCATAACTCAACAGTAACATGAGTAACTGTTTCACATGTGGCAGTAGGAAAGAGCAAGAACACAGTAACACTCATAAAACGAACAACATTTGTGGCAGAGTATGAGCTTTTGGGAGTCACAACTCACTTCTTCAGATAAGGCATCAGAAGTGGTGTCTGAAGAAGTGAGCTGTGACTCACGAAAGCTCATAACCTGCCACAAATGTTGTTAGTCTTATAAGTGCTACTAGATTTTTGCTCTTTTCTACTGCTACAGACAGACAAACACAGCTACCCGTCTTGACCAATTCACATGTAGTTCACCTATGTTATATCTCTTTAATTTTCATTCTAACTATGGTCAAGTTTTGTTTGACAGAAGCAAGGTGCGTGGGTATAACCTCTGCCTGTACAAGTTCTATGGGGCTAAATCAGGAACAGATCTTGCAAGACAAGGTAATTTAATACATTTAAATCAGAAATACCCTGCAACATACAGAACAATACAAGAAGAATTGTTTATGAACAATACAAGAAGATTAATATAATTAAACACAGAGGTGTAATAGAGAACAGAAACTTGCAGGGGATAATGTCTGAATTCAGTTAAGCAACTGGTTATTGCTTGATATAACTTTGTGGTTATCAAAGTCCAAGTTTTGTGGGCCACCATGTGCCAGCATCTTCCAATGCAGTCCTCTTGCTTAAAAAAACAAACTGGACGTCACAGAAACCAATGTCAGTCTTCAGCTAGAAAAATCCAGCCCTACAATACAAATAACAATATGATTCTAATAATAATGCCAGTCATACTAAATTTCCCCCTTTCCAATTAACATCTCACATCTATACATATCAATTAGTTTATACAAGATGATAAGAGCCCAGAATTGTATCCAGCTCCCCAACAAACTGACTCACCATGTGCTGCTAGACTCCATTCACATACTCCCCTCCCCCATTTAGCTAAACCAGTTAGTTCCTGGGGGTTACGCTGGGTCAGGTTCATTTTTCTGTCACATTTCATGTGCACATTAGAGAATCTCCTCAGCATACGCTTGTTCACAAATGCCACGGAGCCCCAAAGTTTCAAAAGTAACGGCAGCAACGAGTTAATCAGATTTTTCTCCCTGAGAACATGATAAAAGGTGCTGAAAAAGCATATTATTCAGACAATGATTTAATGTTCGTGAAGTAATTTGTGCTTTAAAAGTTTATGAGCTCTAGAAAAGTCTCCTCTTTGCAACATAGTCCTCCTTTCCTTTTTTGTTCTTCATAGCTTCAGAGGAGACTCCAAAGACTCCCACGCAATCTAGGCACAATCTCTTCTCATGCGGAATGAATCATCTCTTTGTACTTTGCCCATCAGCCTTTAGGGAAGAACTTCATCCCTTGCTGTAAGTTCAATTCAGCTCCAGCATTCCTCGCTTGCAAGTAATGACTTTCTATGGGTTTGTCATTCTTTGAAGACCCTTCCCTTTAGGGAAAAAGATAGCAAAGAAATCTGCGAATCTGCATGTCATGGGCCCAGCTTTGCTCTTGGAAAAGCAGGTTGGCGCAGTAGCCAAGAGTACAACTCTTTCCTGTCTTAGCCAGTCTGGCCATGCTGCTCCCACAGTGGGATGACGGTCACATCTTCTACCTTGGGCTACCTGTGAAGACAACCTGGAAAGCGCAACTGGTTCACAATGCATAGCAAATTATTATTGCATAGCCAACAGGAACATATTTCTTCAGACTTAAAACAGCAACATTGGCTGCTGGTTTGTTTTCACGTCTAGCTGAGGTGCTGATTGTGACCTTTAAAACCCTTCGCAGCATAGATCCAGAGGAGTTAGCCATGTTAGTCTGTAGTAGCAAAATTGTAAAGAAGCCAGTAGCACCTTAAAGACTAACCAATTTTATTGTAGTGTAAAGTTTCAAGAATCACAGTTCTCTTTGTCAGATGCATGACGAAGAGAACTGTGATTCTCGAAAGCTTATGCTACAATGAAGTTGGTTAGTCTTTAAGGTGCTACTGGACTCTACTATTTCGCAGCATAGGACTCACATATCTAAAGGGCCACATTCTTCCATAGGTCCCACGTACCAACTACTGCCTGCAGGTTGCTACCTATTAGTTGTTCCGCCATTAAAGGTAGCTCATCTGATACCGGACCGCGTACCTTTTCTATCATAGCTCCTACTTTGTGGAATGGACTTCTTGAAGAGTTTGGGTGTCATGTTTAGAAAATTCCAGGAGGTTCTGCAGAGCCATTTTATTAAACAGTGATTTTCAGGGGGTGTAAATTATAGACATCTTTTGTGGGGATTATCTGGGGAGTTATTTTGTTGGTTTTAAATTATGATTTTTTAAAACAATGATTTGTAAGATGCCTCAAGCCACAAGGAAGGGCAAGATATCAACATTTTAATATGAATAAATCATAATCCTAATCACTTTACGTGAGATCTAAAGGCCAAGTCATCTTTCCCTTCTGTGCTGGTTCTGACAAGCATCTGCTCCTTCCTTTTCTCTCAACAATTTATGACTGCAGGTGGGAAGGAACCTGCATTGTGCTTGAATCAATGCAAGCTTATATTATACAATCTCATTCTTGGCAAATGATCTGTCACACAAACATGTCACCACCGGCAACCTTGGTTGATTGAACATGCATGTGTGAGCTGCTCTCGTTTCATAAATGTCATGATAAAGTAACAATAATAATGATGGATACTGACAGGATCCCAGCATCTGTACAGGCACTGGATCCTTGCCCATCTTGGCGGCTAAAATTATGTAAAGACCACATTAACGAACCCTTGATGTCGATCATAAATCAGTCACTAACACAGGGCATCTTCCTTCAACCACTCAAAGAGGCAGTTATCTGCCCGCTACTTTAAAAAAATCCTTAGACAAAATTAATGTGGCCAGTTATCAGCCAGTTTCTCCTCTGCTCTTTCTGGGTAGATTGAGCGAGAGAACAGTAGTAGACCAACTCCAGATCTTCTTGGATAACTCTGGTGCTCTGGACCCTTTTCAGTATGGTTTCAAGCCATGCTATGGAATGGAGATAGCATTGGTAGCTTTAGCTGATGACCTCGGTCTGGATACAGACAAAGACCGTACTTCCTTGTTGCTTCTCTCAAATCTATCCTCAGCCTGTTCAGGCATTTGGAGGCAGAAGTAAGTATCAGGGGATATGTCTTGGACTGGTTTAAATTGTTCCTCATGGAATGAACTTAAACGGTTGCTTTGGAGACCAGCTATCTTCAGTGAGAGAATTATCTTGCAGGGTTCCACAAGGCACAATTTTATCCCCCATATTATTCAACCTTTATATAAAGCCTTTAGGAGAAATAATTTATGGCTAGGAAATTGGATGTCATCAATATGCTCGTGACACCAGTCTCTAAATCTTTCATCCAAATCCCTTGGTGATACAGTAGAGGTCTTGGGTCACTGACTGGCAGCTGGATTTGAGTCAAATCCTGCTATTCTACTGCAGACCAGCACAGCTACCCACTTAAACTATGACTGACAGCTGTGGTCAAGTGGCTGAAAACAAACAAATTGAAACTGAACCTGGACAAGACAGAAGCAATGCTGTTTGGGAAGCTGGAAATATTGAAGTACACTGGGCTCCCTACTTTTGATGAGTTTCAATTGGCCATTGCAGACTCAGATATACGATCCAGCAAGATAATGACGCTGCAAAAAAATGCCTTCTTTGAACTCAGTCTAGCCTGGAAGATGGCCCCCTACTTTGACATGGCCAATTTGGACACCTGGGTCCATGCCATGGTAACATTGAAACTAGACTACTGTAATGCACTCAACAGAGGTCTCCCTTCAAGGTCAACTTGGAGATGCCAGTTGGTGCAGAATGGTACAGCTCAATTATTATCAGGAGCGCATGTATATTACTCCCATTCTGCAGTCACTCAACTTTCCTCCCGCTACAGGGCTGATGACCTTGAATCAAGTCCAATAACTGATGGGCAGCCAATGGAATGACTGCAGATAGGGAAAGGCATTTAAGGTATTCAAAGCCATGCTAGAGGATCTCAACATGGAGCTTGTTAACAAAAATTTGTTTTAAACTGCATACGAAATGCGTGGGCATGGTTTGCTAAAGCTGATTAATGCTGCAGTCCTGGGCAGAGCTCCATATTTCTAAGCCCATTGACTTCAATGGACTTATGAAGGTGTAACTCTGCTTAGGATTGCACTGCATATGGATAGGCCTAATATGAAAAATGGTAATATTTCTGCTGTGTTGTTGGGTACTGCACATTGCCTGAAAACAGAACAGAGTTTGCTAGGAGGGTAGAAATTATAGTCAGAATCAATAAAAGGTCAGCTGGAATGTAGATGTTAATGGGGAAATAATTTGTAGTTTTAAAACCCAAGATACCAATTATCATTATAACACCTTCACTTCACCAGACGTGGCACCTTTCAAGGTTTCAGGTTTCAACCCTCTTCTGCTTGAGGGTTTGTATTAACGCTTCATGTTCATTCCTGGTTTTTTTTTTTTTTTGGCTAGCTGTAATTTTCTTAGTTTAAATACAAAGGTATAAAAGTCAAAATCTCACCCTTTCTATGATCTCCCATTTTAATTCAGAGATCAAGATCAAATGATTTTATAGGCTGCTTTCTTTTGGACTATTCATAAGAAAGCAGAATACCAATAATTCAATTTATAATACAAATGGACTTACAAAACAGAACTGGGTTCATACATATATTAATGTTGAACGGCTCTAGCGATGTTACAATATGTGCATATTCTCTCTACAAACCCCTAATGTTCCACCGGACTCAAATCCTGCTGTTCTACTGTGGACCAGCATGGCTACCCTCCTGAAACACCACTCCCCCCCTTTTTTTTGCTTTTTCTGTAGTGCCAAGAAATTATTATCTATGGTGGCATGTTTCCTTGTGCTCAGTCCCAGGGAAGTAAATCAGCTAAACATGATAGAACTCTTTATGTAAAAGCATAGGTATAAAGGAGTGTTTTGGCCTGGGACTTAAAGAACAGTAAGGTAGGTGCCAGGCAAACCTTAAGTCAGAGGGCTTGCCAAAGGCAAAGTCCCACCACTGAAAAAGCCCCATTGTTACATTCTTCACCTCTGCAAGTGGGGCATAAGGTTAAACTGGTAGGTTGGTGATGCTTTATAGTCTAATATACATTTTGGAAACATCTAGTGCTGCAGTATTGCTAAAGGAAATGGGTGCAGACCTTTTCAGTGATTAGATGGAAGACCATTAAGAGCTTGAATCAGTTTTTTCTGAGCTTTCCATAATTTGACTTGCTCTGAGTTTTCAGAATATGAATTTGCCTTGCATAAGTAGGGGTACCATTCCCGCGCCTGGGCCAGGGGATCCCCTGCTCCCCCTGCCCCTGCCCCCACTTACTTGGCTGGCAGGGGGGGCACGCTTTTCAGGATGCACCCCCAGGCAGGGCGGTGCACTCCCATGCCCATGGTGGCCCGATTCAGCCCGAATCACACCCCACAGTGGGCCAATTCAGCCCCTTGGTGAGTGCGGGAGCACTTCCAGGTCACCCTTTGACCCCATGCGATGACCTCACTTCTTGTAAGTGATATCATCATGCAAGCTGGGAGCGCGTGCGTGCTGCATGCACACATGAAAAACACACATGAATGCAGCGAGGTAAGAGTCAGGCTCTCAATCTCCTGCCGGGGGAGTCAGGGGACCTGGCAACCCTAATTATAAGCTGTATTAGATATATTAGAAGTAAACTGTAGACTTTATCTGGACTAGGCTTTTTTATTTTTGGCATTTAGAATTGACATGGAATTGCTGAGGTCCCCATTTAATCTCTGCTTTTGCTGTGTTTCTGACTGGTTTCTAGTTTCTGAATATACTCCTCTTAGCATTAAGAACAAAAAACCCTAAAGGAAATGAAGTTTTGCTGCTAATTGAGCACTCAGGTTAGCTGCACAGGATGGACTTGGAAAATATTATGATCATTACCTCATACTGTGTGTCCTGTATTCTGATTGGTGGGGAATCATAATCACTTTCTCCTTGGAGGCATTCTGCTGTGTGCTTCTTTTTAAAAATGCAGTGCTCCAATAATAATCAGGAGATAGAACAGCAATAACGTCCTCAAATTCTGTCATACCTACAGTTACCAGTGAGTTACTTAACTTTGAACTGATGTGTTTAAAAAACAAACACGTTACCAGCCATTTGATTGAAAAATCAAAGGATCTTTTAAGACATCAATTCAGCATGTGGCAGCCACAGGGAACATACATGAAAAGTTTCAGCATAGAAGTGAGCCAGTCTGCCAACCTGCTACTATGCCTGGAGTTTGGCTTTCAGAAACATCCCGGGGCAGGGGGGGGGATACTTCTTAATGTATGCAGCATGATGGTAGATGCATACAACTATGGACCAGGGGCTCCCGAAGGCAGATTTTTCTCATGAACACAAGAATCCTAGATATATTATTAGGATAACTAGGAAATTCTGAGCATTCTCTCAGAACCGTAGTTTCTGTTTAATTGGAAGACTCCAAGAGGGTGAAAGTCTGTGCTGTATGTCTGTGCTTAGATGGCTTCAACACATAAACAGCCTCAAGTTACATGCTTAGTTAAAAAGGGAACAGAGAGACGATTTAATGACATACAGTAAGATCCCAGTCTTGGTATGTGGTGGTGGTGGAGAGTGCCATCAAGTCATAGATGACTTATGGTGCCCCCTGCTGGGGTTTTCATGGCAAGTTGCTAATAGAGGTGGTTTGCTATTGCCTTCAACCCTGGTCTTCATTGGTGGTCATTCATCTAATTACCAATGAAGGCCAACCCTGTTTGGCTTTCGAGCTCTGACAACAGCAGGCTTGCTTGGGTTATCCAGATCAGGGCAATCTTGCTGTATCTCTTTCAGTTTAACATTCAGCCCTTAACTGATGGACTATGCTTGGGCAATTCAGATTTCGCTACAAGGATTCTGTTACATCTTACTGGATGAGCATTGTCCCATGAAGGAGCAATGTCTGTGCTACCTCATAGCTGTCCATGGTACTGAAGATCCTCAGACTGTCTTCAACTATCCTACTATCTGCTTTCTAACCTGTGCCAGCTACTTGTTCACTGCAGCTCTCTATTCCTACTGTTCCAAGTCAGTAGAAACTTGAAGCCAGCTGTAAGTTGGTAATGGGCTGTGCCAAGTGTCCCACAGACTCAGCTGGAATAGGCCAAAAATGCCATCAAAACAGCAGTGTATGTATTCCATATTGCAACAATATTTCATTTTAAGAAGTGACCACGGAGATAAGATGAAAAACAAAACTCATGTAGCAGGGGGAAACAGCTCGAGTTGGTTATTGCCTAGCTAGCACGCATGCTGAGCTGTAGAGAAAATTATTGACAAATGCTCCATTTTCACGTACAATATTTTTATAATATAGTCCACTTGCTTCCGTAAACATCCCAGAAAGGCTGGCCTGACAGGTTATTCACGGCTTCAATATCTTCTACTAATTGAACCAGGAGGAGAAAGGGAAGGCAGTAATCAGAACTGATTTCAAATTCTGTTCACTTGAGGGAGTACAAATGTATCCTTTCCCAAGAGGAAAGATTGAAACGGCATTAAACAGACAAGACCTGTAACATCCCACATCTCACAGGACAGGCAAGATTCTAATAAACTACAACTCATTTCCCTGTTGAGTTAGTGTACCAGGAGAAAAGAATGTAGTTTAATGAAATGACCCAATGCAAAGGATGCAAGATAATGGCTACTTTCCCACCACCTTCACTTGGGGTGTTGACCTTTGCATCAGTTGTCAACAGGGATCTTGACTGGTCACTTGTTGTCTCCTTCCTCTTGGATGCTGAACTGCTTTATTCAATAACTTTTTAAATGGCTTGCTTTTATTCAGATTTTCAACCCTTCTTTTTGTTTTAAAGTGAACACTGGCTAATGGCTCAAACTGAGAAAGAGAGATGTCAGATCAGGTTCAAGCACTGATGCATGTTATTGTACATCTTGCCTGAGATGCTGTGCCGATGTAATTTCAGTTATTCTGGCAAGAGCTGCTATTGTCCTAAGCAACAACAAAGTTAAAGATTCCGGGGCTTGAACTGCAAACCGTCGACCCTGAGGCTCGAATTTCTGTTTTTCCTTTTGAACTTCATTGGAGAGGTGAACATATTTGGAAGATTTGCCCTGAATTCATTCAACACAACAGGAAGTTTCCTTATAATGAGTCCAGCTATCAGTCTCTCAGTACTGCCTACTCTGATCAGTAACAGGTCTTTGGGGACTCAGACAGAGGACTTTTGCATCACCTGTGACTTGATCCTTAAAACTGCAGGTTTTGGGGATTGAACATGGTTCATTTTGCATGCAGTGCAAATCTCTACTATTCAGCCATGGTCTTTCTAAATTTCAAATTAAACCAGTGGACTTGAGAATGCCCTTTTTTTCTCCCTAACTTGCTAAAGTCCCCCAAAGTCAATGAGCGGCAGATGTACCAAAGAAGGAATAGCGAAGAAAAAAAATCAATAACAGGCCAAGATTTCAATTCTAGAAGTGGGCATCTAAACATGTTTACTGTACTTAAGTCTTGGCTAACAATTATGCACACTGCAGTCGTGGATTTATCTAGCCAGTTTCGTATAGTTCATGAAATCATGAAGCTGAACAGCCCATATGATGCTAGCTTTAAAGGGAGTTTGCAAATGGTGCAGAAGAACTTGAAGAATGGCCGCAAATTGCCTTTTATATCAGTTGCGTGATTGGCACAAAGTGATTTTTCTTCGTGATCCTTCTTCTGTGATAGAGGTATAAAGAAAGCAATGGAGAAGAATGATCACTGAGAGCAGCTAATGAATGTGTCAGTTGCAGAGCGGGGAGAGAACTTCATTTGTGGAACGCAGGAATGGCTTGTACAATGAAGTGGCTCTTCTGGAGGAAACCAATTCCACTTAAGAATGCTGAGTGACGATTTCCTTGTAATAAAAGAGAAAGCTTTGTTAAGAAGGGGAAAGATGAATTACTTTCATTTTAGTCAAACAATGTAGCCTCTCCTTTTAGTAGCTAAAGTCAGGTAAGAAATTGTAGATTTTTTTTTCACTGCACACCTTAAAAAAAAAAGCATAATTCTGCTGGCAGGGGTTCTATTCATAACTAAAAGTGCAACGCTTTTCGCATGCTTCTGTACTAATTTATTTTCTTCTTGTCCTAGTCTGCTTACTGCTTTCTCCTTGCTAATCTTTCCGTCTTTCCGTAATAAACAGGATGATGTCCATTCTTTCATAGATGCCTGGTGCAATGTCTTGTCTTGATCCACCATATCTTGTCTTAGTTTCCAGGAACAGGTTAGGAATCTTACTGGTGTACAATCTGCCTAATGAATACCCCAGCTGAGTTAGTGGATGTAGTATCTAGTCTGGTGTTGGATATCTTGAGGAAGATAGTCCTTCAACATCCATGCTAAGTCCTCCTTGTTTGGCTACGTTCTGGATTTTGTGGCTGACATGCTAACCTTGGGACTCTCTCAGGGTTTGGGGGAGGGGGGAACAAAACTTGAAAAAGGGCACAAACTGGAATTATTTTTCTACATCAAGAAGGAACCTGATGGTCTGATTCAGAAGATCCAATTGGGACTAAGGAACCCAAACAACAGAAGTGTGTGCACATGTGTGTGTGTGTCTATAAATATGTCCCCTCATTCTGCTGAAGGTTTCACCTGGATGGGTCCCAAAATCCATGTGTGTCACCAAACTCTGGTGGATTGCAAAGGATTCTGGAGATGGTTCTATCATGGGGGCTTTACTGTGAAGCCAGCATGGGACTCTGACTTGCAAACACATGGCAGGAATTCACATCATATCACAGTCATGTGACAAGGAAATGGAAGCCAGAATCTTCAAACCTGCCTGTGCTAAAAAGGAATAATCTCCACTGCTGACTGTCCTTGCCACACCCTCCTTCTGTCCTTTCAGCATGTATTCAAGCACAAGTAGCCATGTACACATGCACTAGCAGCAGGTATTTCCAAATAGCAGCAAAAATGTCAGCTTTATAGGGATTCATGTCTCTGCAGGTGGGGTCACATGAGAGTCGTGAGTAGAGATGGGCACGGACCGCATTACAAACTCCAAAAACCCATGAAATTGGCAATCGTGTGATCGCGATCCGGCGGTTCGTGATTGTCCATGGCCAACGAACCAGTGTTCAGGAGACGCCTGGTTCGGTGCATTCGGCCATGGTTCGGGAAGCCAGACAGTCAGGCACCAGCAATCAATTCCCCTGGCAACGGAGCCAGAGGAATGTCTGAACTATGTCTGCGCTCCTTCTGGCACCCTGGAAACCTGAATGGAAGCTCAGCTTTCCTTGATCGGCAGGTCTTCCTTCCAACCATGGAGCTGCAAAGCAGTTACAAGTTAGGAGAAGACACCCAGGAGAGGGAGGAGGAAGGGGGTGTTCTGTAGCTATGGGCACTCCAATCTCATCCCTGCAAACCCTGATAGGTAGCTCTGATGGCCCAACACAGACCTCCTGCGTTGCTCAATGGGACCTGTGCTCCCAGGCTGGGTTTCACTTTCAGCGAGCAGTGGAGTGGAACAGAGCTCTTGCTTAGTGGAAACTAAGGCATCTCACAGAGAAGGTGATATTCTCTTAGCAATCTTCTGAAATAGAACCCCCAATTAGCTTCTGAAGAACTTGAGAGTTTGACGGGACATCATATTAAAACCATGAATATTATGCAAAATAGGACTGTGCCATTATATTAGTTCTGTAGGAACACTTGTTTGCGCTAATGTTTGCATTCTACTAATGTCAATGAATGTACTTTAGATTACAAAATATCAGTCACAACTTAATGTTTTGTGTTTTTTATTCCACTCCTCTATCAAGGAACTTATTGTGGTGCAAGTCCCCTTTTATTCTCTCTACAACCCTGCAAGGTATATTTGGATAACAGCTCATATCCCTTCAATCACCACAGGACTGTGAATTTGCTCCTATGGAGTCCCTTGGAAAAACTGGCAAATGCCCTACAATCCCCAAAGATCATAGAGGAGGACTTTCCCGCTTCCCATTTCTACTGCAATCCACTGAACACCTCTGAAAATGTTACTTTCAGGCAGAGCTTTTTTTTCAGCTGGAACAACGGAGTTCCGGAACCTCTTGAAAATAGTCACATGGCTGGTGGCCCCACCCCCTGATCTCAAGACAGAGGGGAGTTTAGATTGCCCTCCACACTACAGAGCGGAGGGCAATCTAAACTCCCCTCTGTCTGGAGATCAGGGGACGGGGCCACCAGCCATGTGACCATTTTCTCCGAGGGCAACCCACTGAGTTCCACCACCTCTTTTCCCAGAAAAAAAGCCCTGCTTTCAGGGATGAGTTAACAATGAAGAACAAAATGGAGGTAAAGTGAGGATCTGAAATGGAACATGAATTACCATCTCCTGTACTGCAAATGGAAATACTGTTTTGTTGGAGGAATTGTACGGCTTGATATATGCCACCATTCCTAGCATTCCAGGACCATGTGCACGAAAGCTGCAATAAGGAAGAGGAAGGGGTGAAACTGTTTCTTCTCCCTCTTCCTAAAGAGTAGTTCCTTTGAAGTCTGAGCAAGTGATTCCACCCCTTTCTTCCTTGCTGCAGCCCACAACCCAAGCAACAGTTCATCAATGTAATTATCTTTCCAGGGGTCAAAAGGACTTGGCAGAGGGGGATATTCACAGAGAAAAACTGCACCCCTTCCACTGGTGGTTTGTTGCAGATGAATCAACGGTCCATATTTTCCTAGTTCGGGATTTGAACCAATACTCCACACTGACCGCAAGTTCTCAAGGAAAGAATTTACTCTGGGTGCCATTTTGTCATTATATTCATTTTCATGTCAATGCTTTGTTTTCGTTGTCCTTGTAATGCCACATTTGCTTTCATTAAGATCCCCATTTCCATGGATTTGAATGGGAAACTCTTTCAACATCTTTATTTCCTGTCCCATTTGAATGAAATTTACATGAGCTTTATTTCTCACCTTAAGGGTCCTTTCTGCAAATTTCTGTTTGAGAAAAGAAATGGTTCCAGCTTTATCAGCATATAAATGTACACTAATTAAAGACTAAGGACAAAGAAATGGAGGCAATTCATGACATTGGTTCATTCATTGGTTGTTCTCGTTCATTTTTGTTAATGATCCAACTAAACATTATAAATTATGCTTTTTCAGGTTCATTTTTCCATTCGATTCAAAATGAACACATTCCCCTAATTCACACTAATCAAGAATACAATGACATGTGCAGATGATCAAATTTCCTGCTTACACAATTCTTTAGAAAGAATTCAAAGCTGTCCTTCTCCAATCGAGAGGCATTGTCTGCTTATGAAATTATAACTTGCTTTCTTATTCTTTTGCAATTCTAAAGAACAATGTTAGACACCCTATTTTTAGTTTGAAGGGGAAAAAATGTGAAAAAAGCAATTTCCCCCATGTTTTATACCTGATATTGTTTTTCTCCTGCATCGTTTAGTTTCAGCAGTTACAAATGGTTCCAGTGATGAAAGAACTGGGCAAAGATTAATCCACTTAGCAGGTTGTAGTTGATTTTTCACCCAAAATCTGCTACTAGAAATTGTTCAAACTGAACACTTAACTGCAGGAAATCACGCTGTGAGTTTTATATGATGTCCTTTCTCCTTTTGTCAGTCTTAGCTTCTTATAGCTGACATGTACACTATGAAATGCTAGTTATACATTAAGCATTGCTCTCAAAAATAAGAGGTAAGAGAGAGGATGGGGAAATAGAGCAAGGCATAAAAGCATGTGATCCTGCTTGTGTGAGAGATCAAGGATAAATTCAAATGATCAAAGAGGCATGTTGAAAATGTAGACTGAGTTTCCTCACCAATAGAATGGACCACACCAATCTAGGTTCGGGTTGCCATTTTTTTTTTTTGCAAGCAACTTGTGGCAACCTCATGGGGTTTTCAAGGCAAAAGTCGTTCAGAGGTGGTTTGCCATTGCCTGCCTTTGCACAGCTACCATGCACTCCCTTGATGGTTTCCCATCCAAGTACTAATCAGGGTTGACCCTGATTAATTTCCAAGATATGATGAGATCAGGCTACCTCACCCAACCACATAGAGGTGAAAAGAAAACCTCTCTTGACCAACCAAAGAGGATTCCAAAAATTCTTGCTTAGACCCAGAGTGAACAACTATTCTCATGTTATACAAGGAAGGATGGATGAGGCATGCGACTCTTCCAGCAGACACTCCTCTATGTTATCAAGACGTCAACGTTACTTTTACAGGTATTCCCTCCCTGTAGACTTTCCATAGGCAGGGCTGAATGGGACAGCTCCACTTTCTTTAAGAAAATCAGTTTCAGATCTGGCTTCATCCTTTTAAATGGGAGATGTGTGGCAAAATTGATCCCCAAACCGTTCCACTTCGCTTGATCCCACAATCTGCTCTGCCTGACTTCCAGTTTAACTTGGAGAATGTCTCAAACTGATTTCAGTTGTTTTTATTGCAACGTCTCCAGCAAGACCATTACAGATAATGTTGCAACCTGTCTAAACATTTTGCAAGTGCAAGAAGGAAGGCAGCAATTTTCACTGATTTCTCCCATCCTTCAGGAGCAGCATTTTGGGGTGCAGTCGTAGGGATGGGTGGGGAAGTTGTGATCCATAGTCGGAAATTCTTCTGCCTAGGGATATTTTAGGTGGGATCCAATTAAACAATATACTCTATAACCATGTTAAAATTACAGTTTTTACCAAAAAAAAAAAGATTCAGTGCATGGCAGTTTGCCCCAGCTTTCAGTTTTCATCTTTATTCCCATATAGGTTTCTGGTGTACTAGTGGGTATGTCCATTGATTAAATCACAGCATCAAAAGGAATCTTGATCACATGATCACTTCTGCCGTTATCTCACCACTGCTTATCTGTGCATGTGAACTCTGGTCCTTTGTTTTTAAAAAGTTGCAAATGGGCAGGCACAATTGTGTGAACAAAAACCTGGAACTCAACAGTGAAAGAGCAGGAGATGGCTAATTGACCAGTATTGCCCCAGAATTAGATCAGGTAATTCTGAAGAAGCCCAAAATCCAGGAAGCAATTTGATAGGCAGAATCTCATGAATAGAGATGGGCAAGAACCGAAACACGAACCAAAATTAAGCACGAACCAGGCCGGTTTGTGGTTCACAAACCACGGTTCATCAAATCCCATTTCTGACGAACTGCCACGAACTTTTAGGCTGGTTCATTTGGTTCGTTTTTTGGTTCATCACTGCAGACAGTCTGGTGCCAATCCATCAGTTTCCTAGGCAACAGGGGATGGACTTCCTGTAGACCTTCTGCTGACCCAGAAGTGAACTTCTGCTGGCCCCGGAAGTGACCTTCTGCTGACCCGGAAGTGATGATTTTCTTTAACTTTAACTTTAATTGAATTTTTATACCGCCCATCTCCCAAAGGACTCAGGGCGGTGTACAGCCAAAATAAAACATACAAATATAAAACAGTAAGAATATAAAATATAAACATATTGGATAATTTAACTCAGAACAGGACAACTCAATTAAAACACATAGACCTAGATGTGACGTTTTCACGAACTAAATGAACCATTTCGCAAACCAGGGACAGGTTTGTGGAAGTTTGTGGTTCATGGTTCATGAAATATGACGAACCACGAACCACATGGTTCAGGGGGTTTTCGGTTCGTTTCCATCTCTACTCATGAACATTCATAAACCTACTAGGCTGGTAATCTATGTAAGTGAACATTTGTTGCAATAGTCTAGCTTCTTTATTTCCTCACCGGTGTTTGATAAATCTTACCGAGTTTTTTTAAAAAATCCCCAAATATGGAGTTTTTACTTGGGCAGATGATAAGACACAATGCTGTCAGGTGAACCATCTGAAATAATCCTTTAAATTTAAAATCACAGAGCATGTCATGATTTCCCTGTCAAGATGATCACCGAGAATGCCTCCCTTAATCTGTCGCTTTGGAAAGCAACTGCCTTCTGCAAAAAATTGCCTGCGGGGCTGGGGGCAGGGACAAATACATTTTTTGTCATCTTCAATCATCCGGTTACAACACAATACAATTTCACTTTGTAACCTTTTTTATCATTCAGATGTCCTAAAGGGCTGCTACTCGGAAAGAGAATCAAAAAGGAGTTCAGCCCAAAGAATCAGGCAGAGAAAACAAGAAATCAAAAAGTCTAGACTTCCAGGTGTTGACTTGGAAATACACAGATGAGCAAATGAGACTGCCTTTTACTGAAGTAAATGATTCATCTATAGTTTCTGCTCTGACTAGCAATGTTTCTCCAGAGCCTGAGACAGAAGGGTTTCACACTGCATACTGCCAAAGATACTTTTAATAAGATATTCCAGGGGTTGAACCTGGGACTTTCAGTATGCCAAGCCCTTCTACATGCTCTGAAAAAGCATATAATATAGTGTTCTGTGCCAGCACCAAGTGTAATCTTAGTGATTCTGAGGCTCTAAGTACAGGATGGGGCCCCAGAATCACCGCTCTTATGCCGGGGCCTCCCCAGGTTGAAGCAAGGAGTAGTCTTTCCCCTGGGCAAGGAGGAAGAGGGTGTGTGTGTGTGTGTGTGCCACCAGGCCAGCCAGCCACTGCCTGAGCATCAGAGGGAGTGAACGTACACATATAATAACATTCAATTTATATACTGCCCTTCAGGACAACTTAATGCCCATTCAGAGTGGTTTACAAAGTGTGTTATTATTATCCTCATGACAATCACCCTGTGAGGTGGGTGGGACTGAGAGAGCTCTGGGAGAGCTGTGACTGACTCAAGGTCATCCAGCTGGCTTCAAGTGGAGGAGTGGGAAATCAAACCTGGCTCTCCATATTAGAGTCCTACCACTCTTAACCACTATACCAAGCTGGCATTGAGAGCCAATGTAGTATATCTGATTAGGATCTGGGAGAGCCAGGTTCCCCACTCTTCCATGGAAACTTGCTGGCTGACCATGGACAATCAGACACTTTCATTCTAATCTTCCTCACAGGGTTGTTGCGAGGATAAAATATGTAGGAGAGGAGAATACTGTAAGCCACCTTGGGTCTCCCATTGGGGAGAAATGTGGGATATAAATGAGCCCCAAAGCTTGAGATGACAATATATGGATTAGACCAGATTTTATTAATTGAATTGGTGATCTGCATCATGAAACTAAGATAGCACACTGGCTACCAGCATTTGGGGGCAAATCCACTCTGGCTTCAAGGTCAGTAGATGCTAATTCTGGTTTTGTTACACATATACTGTGGCATGAGGTACAATGCCTCATCTTCTCTCACGACATATTACATGAGCTACTAAGGGTTTGATTGATGCTCCTCAGCATTAAAGTTGATGATATTCCAGCACCACAATTCATCCATGATGGGCAGACAGGAGCATTTCTTCATTGGTGGTTGCCTCAGGGTACTCGCCAATCATCCCTACTAGCAAGCAACCCGACGAATTCCTATTATCCTTTGTTATGGCCTAACCTAAGAACAAGCATAATTAGAATGCCGTACCCTAAGAATGAAGCGAGGGAGAAAAGATACTTACGTGACCCAGTTTAAGGAGGAGGAGACTCAGGAAACAAAGGGGGACTACACTTCTGTGGCCGCCACACATGTACCTCTTGACACAGGTTGCTGTGCCTACAATCATGTTGTCACGGATAAAGCCAGACATATAAAGGAGCAGTTGCTGAATTTGACCAAGAAGATCATGCAGTGGAGGGGGAGAGTGTCGTCAAGTTATAGGTGACTTATAGTGATACCGGCTGGGGCTTACAAGGCAAGAGACTAACAGAGGTGATTTGCCATTGCCTGCCTCTGCAACCTGGTCTTCTTTGGAAGTCTCCCATCCAATTAGTAACCAAGGTCAATCTTGTTTAGCTTCTGAGATGTGATGAGATCCGGCTTGCCTGGGCTACACTGGTCAGAAAAAGAAGATTGTAGAGGCTGCCAAATACTGAAAAAGAGTTAGCCTGGCTTCATAGCTAGATGTGGCAAAAAGGGATTTGAGAGACCCAGAATGGAATAGCCTTGTAAAGGGCATGAAGAAAAGGAGTAACACATTTGTATGCCCTTGTATATATAAGGAGCTGTCTAACCCACATGAATGGATATGATTGGTTGATGTCCAGGTGCAGACAGCTTTTGAGAATGGCAAGAATGTCCAGCTTCACAGAAGTGAAGATATGATTCAAGGATGGGTATATTGGCTGACTGCCAAAAATATTCATATGTATGAGGAATTTGTAATTGCTATTTTAAAATAGACTTTGTTAAGATAAAAAGCAGAAAGAATGAACTAACAATTTACATATATTTTAAGAAGACATGTCAAGTATAGATAACTTTGTATAGTGTTTGAAATTAAGATCTTAGTTAGCCAAAAATCAAGTGGGATAGTTAGCTGTTGCTAGAAAATGCTAAAAGCCTGTAAATATGGGAAATGGGACTGACGGAGAGCTTCTTATTAGAAGAGGCTCCTTTCTTGTGACCTGCTTATCTTTGGGGTAAGAAATTTTTAGGGACTCTTGTAATTGCTCTCCTTTAATGATCTACATAGTAATGATGGATAGTGTGATTTTCTGTTAATATAGCCAATGTTAAGAATGTTGCATTTTAATAAAGGCTTGGAATAGAATCAAAGATTTCTAATAGTATTTACTTGTGTACTACACCCACAAATGGACCTAAAAACATTATTGAGTCATACCTCTTGCCAGGAGTTAAATGATCTGATGTAGGAAAGCTAACTAGAAGCTTAGGGCTTCTTAAATGCACGCCTATATCTGCATCAGACCTGAACAGAGTCATCAGGAACAATGTGTTTGGAAGGATATTGGAGGAATGAAGGCAATCTTCATTCCTCCAATACAGTCTTCTGTAGTCAATGCCCATTGACTACAGAAGACAGGATGAGAGGACGATCTGGATGTGACATCTGTCACCCCATTAATCACCAGATTGGATTACATTGATCTGGCTGGTTGAGTGGGTGTGCCCTTCCTCCATGTCCCTCCCTCTCGAAGCTGCATGCTCAGTGGAAGATGACAATCATCCCAGACAGAAGGAGCTGACTGTTGTTCGGTCATGAGTACGACTACAGAGGATATGTTAAAAAGGTAGACAGAAAAAGGCATTTAAGCGGGATGCAGAAAATAAATACAGTTCACGGTATGAGCGGCAAAATCAGAAAAAATGACTCCTCTAAGAGTTGTTAGAACTTCATATATGCACTAGAGTGCACACTGTTACTCAAATCATTCCTTGTTCCAGGTCTGTCATGTGTTTATTGTATACCTTTAGAAAGATGAGGCTGAGAGAGAATCTCAAATGAGAAAATCATTCTGTATCTGTTAAGATACAAAGCTAGAGCATGAAATGTGAAGGAAGATGAAAGCATAAAACTACACTGCAACATAGTATCGTAATCCTATCTGTCAGGGCTTGTGGCGGCCGCCTCTGGGCGGGGCCCCGGCATGTCCAGCCCTGACATCAGAGGGGTGCCAGGGATGCTGCAGGACCCTGCTCTGTGGAAGGAGGGGTGGTATACCTCACCCAGACTCCCTCTCAGTCCACTCGCTGGCCTGCTCAACCTGCGCCATGCACCCCCTCTGCCATCTCCTCCTCTTCCCTCAACTTTACTCCTTGCCTCCCCTCTTGCTCTGCTTTGCTCCACTCCATCACTCCTACTCAATCAACCCACCCTGAATGCTCTCCTGAGCCAGCTTTTATAGGGTTTCCCTTGGCTGCTTCCGCCCTTCCCTCCAAGCTCCTTCTCTCCCCTGAGGTTGCTCAGCTGTGTCTGCTCTCAGGTGTTCCTTCTCTTTCATTAACTCCTCCTGGCCTTCCCTGCCTCTCTAGCAGGGTGGGGCTGAATGTAAAGGTGTCCCAGCTGAGGCTTCCTCCAGGCGTGCCTTCTTCTCTCCCTCCCTCCTTCTCCTTTAACCTTCCCTGTAGGACTGGGCTGGCAGGGCCTTTCCAGGTGCTGTGTCTTGGCTGTCTCTGCCTCTGCTCATGAGGTACTCTTCCAGCCAGCATCTGGGCTGCCTGTCCCTTGGAGCTGGGCATGGCTGCCCTTCCCTGGCAGGCTTCCCCCTCTGGCTCTTCCCCTCCCACACTTGCTGCTGGCTGTGTTGCCTTCCCTGAAGCCTCTGGGTCCCCCAACCCTGCAGCTGGGGTGCTGTGACTGTTCCAGCCCCCTGACTCTGCTGCTGGGGTGCTGTGACTGTTCCCCCCTGGGCAAGAGCCTGTGGAAGCAGCTGGGCGGTTGTCTCCCAGGGGTCTCCCATCCTTTTCTCCAGGTAAGTCCGGGGGCTGGGTTGCGGACCCCGGACACTATCAGTGTTGTCTGGGGTTGCCTAACAGGGATGCAAAGGGGAAATAAAGAGAGAAAGGAAAATCATGTCGCCTGTCCCAAAGAGAGGAGTCTGATGTATTGAGGCCCATGACAGGAGAAGGAAAGGTGGCCAAAGATGGAAATGCCCAGGTCAGAAGAAAGCGATAGGGATCTAGGAAAAGAACAAAAGTCCAGGAGCAGAAGGGAGAGGGTTCATTGATTCAGCAAGAATGGATAAAAGCTCAGGAAATGAACCAACTGCAGAGCTGGAAGGAGGAAGAGAAGGAACATGCCATTGAGTTACAACCAACTCATGGCAACTCCAACCATGGAGTGTGCCAGGCAAGAGATGAGCTGGGGTGGCATACCATTGCCTTCCTCTGCATTGTAAATTCAGTCTTCCTTGGTAGTCTCCCACACAAGTACTAAATCTTGGCTACTTTACTCAGCTTTCAGTTCTGAATAGCCTGGGCTAAGCTGGGCTGTTCAGGCTAACTATAAATTTAAGAGGCCCCCAGGTGCCTTGTTTATAGGCTCTAAAGTGACTAAACTTCGGAGGGGAATTCTGGTATTAACTCTGCTCAGTGCAGAGTTTAGGATCACTAGCAGGGTTGGATCAAGGGAGCAGATTCTTGTTCCTGGTTTCTACTGGTGCATTTTAATTTGTGGTAAGTGTAGGTCACGGGGGACTGGAAGTCCAAATATGAGCTTGGTCGATCAGAGGACTGGATACAGCAGAGTAATTCAGGTAGAGTGGTAGAGTTATTCGAGTAGTGGACCAGCTCAGGCTGGTATATCAAAAGCTGAGCAGCATCTTGATGGCATTTTTTGAGTGTGGGACTGAGGCAGGCTGTTTTGTGAGGAGGGCTCTGGGACCTCAGCAAACTTGAGTCCATTACTGCTGGCAGAAGGTGTGGAGGTGCTCTCGGGGCTTTAGACAAAAGTCTTTCATCAGTGGGCTTTGGGGAGCATTCCGGCAGGTAGGCTACTCCCATGTGAGGGTGTCCAAAGAAATCCCTACAGGTTCAGGATATTTTATTCAAGCATGTGGCCATCAAGTCAAAGGACTAGGAGAGAGGTGAGAAGATACAAGGATCTTGTGGGGAGGTGGCCTCATATGTAACCACATGATGTTCTAATAGGGGGGATTGGGTAGAAAAAATAGTAAACCTCCTGCATGGTGTTCAGGGGTGCACTGGCTCAGTGGAAGAGCTTCTGCTATGCGTGCGGAAGATCCCAGGTTCAATCCCCAGCATTTCCAGCTAAAAAAACCCAAGCAGTAAGTGATGTGAGTCCTCAGAGAACCACTACTAGTGCCGACCTTAATGAACCAATGGTCTTGTTCAGTATAAGGCAGCTTCATGGGTGTTCATGTCCATGCGTGCATGCGAGAAACAGTCATGTAATATATGAATGGGAAGGAACACAATCTAGGATCCAAGGTTCTTCCAGAAAATGTGTGCCAAGGTTGTTGATTAGAATCAAGTAGCACAGCTCCTAATTCGATTGCATTCTGGATAATTGCAAACTGTTCCCCTTGCATTAAATCAATGTAATTTGTAGCCCTGAGGTTGCAAACAGACAGGGCATCTTTCTTCCCTTTCTGTCCTTAAGTGCTGTGCCGTCTTCATTGCACTATTAAACAGCTGTTTGCTCTGTCCTCGTGATGTGGAAAATGATTCCCTTTTCCTTTGCCTATGACTGTTCATTATTTTATAAGATGCTCGTGTGAGAAAATCACTCTGCCCATCACATCATGGAAATTGAACGGTGTAGCTGCTTTCCATTTGACAAAATGCAAAGCAAACCCTTCCATGGAGAAGAATCAATGCTTTGTGGATGCTTCATTGGGCCAGATAATAATCCTGTGGATCGGTCCTTTTCTTCCCCAGGGATGGGTTAAGCAACCAATGACAATGTGGGTAAATAGATAGGACCATTTTTAAGAAGTGGCAATATGTCACAGTTCGCATGTGATTATTTGGTAAACCTTTCATCTGTATTGCTCTGCCAAATTTAGAGGAGAGCCAGTTAAGCTAATTTGAGATCAATTTGTATGATAAAATGTTTGTCTGAATCCATTCTGTTTAATTCACATCTGCAAGTGTAAGGCGGATTCTCACCTTGCAGAATGAATAAGTTGATTTGGGGGGCCCGAGCAGAGATTGGGTACCACCATAATTCACCTCCTGTCTCCTAGTTCTACGCCCTTCTGAGCAGCTGATCTGTCTTCCTCAGGCTCCTTCCCGTCAAACCTACTGAAGGCCCTAACCAGCCCAGGAGCATGCTCAGTGGCTTCCCTCTACCCAGAAGCCTTATGGGGCTGTTATACATCCTGTGAAATACCATTAGTGGCTCCTGAGGAATTTCTGCCTTATTACTTCCCTTCCCTACTGAGCTTCCCATCAGCTGAATGTCTGACAGCAGGCTGTCAAGGGACTGACTGTCAGTGGATGCCTGACTCTTAAAGGGCCATATGCCATTCATCAGTTGGCTGGTATGTAGCTCTGGTGGATACTGGACTTGACCTTGTGGTGGGCTGAGAAGGAGAGGTGCATGGTGTTGTCTCCACTGCCACTCCCATGACAGGTCTCATCATAGTATCTTCTGGAATGTTGGGGAAACACTTATACTCTCACATAATCAATGGGCCAGTTGCTCTCTAGTAGCTAGCTGTGCCTCCAACAGATGGTAGGTTTCAGCTTTCTATGGATCTTGTCCACATCCTCAGATTGAACCAGATATACAACTCAACTGGGTCAGTGGAAATCCAAGGGATTCCTGTTTGTCATTAATGTGGTGTCCAATCTGGAGCAATTGAGTGAACGTATGAAGTCATTTACAGCTTAGAGGGGAAAAGAACAACAGTGTAAATTCTCACTTTCCACAACTTGCTGTGCAGAAGTATGATTCAATCAGAAGAACTTGCTTTTGCTAATCAACTCTGCTAAGAGGCTGAGCGCAGGTTTCTAGACCCCCTTTATGATTAAAATGAAATGTCACAAGCTAATGTCTTCCAATTTTGTAACCTGGCACTTCTTTAATTATGGTATTTGTACTTCAGTGAAGCTCATTTAAAGCAGCAACACACTGTCACGTGACTTATGTTGCCTGCTGAAAAGTAGAAATGATATATTGTCATCTGAACTTTCATGCTGAATGAATAATGCATTAAAAACTAATTTTGCAAGAATCAATTCAATCAAAGCCAACTTTAATATTTAATTCATAAGAATCAATTCTCCCCAGCCAAACTCCTCCAATGTAGCCAGTTGCCATGCAATAGCATCACTCTGTGATTCTCATAAAACACACTTGAAATTATTTTTAGCATATAAGGCCACAGGCTAGGGTCTTTCCCAAGCCCGCTCCTGAGATCTTTTAAAGTGGAGACGCTAAGTAATGAACCAGAGACATTTTTTATGTGATGAATCTTGCTAAAGAGAAACATCATTATAAAGATGCGAGATATTGCTTCAATGATTGAACTATAGTGTAAGGATTGTAAATAATTGATTGATTAGAAACAGGTGAGGTCTTTGATGTTTCAGAATGATAAATACAACATAATATACCATCAAACGCCATTGTGGTTAGTAAGATTTCAGATTAAGACACTGGAGTGAAATAGAATTGTAACATTCTGATTGGTTAACATTTTAATCAAAGTGAAAATAATATAATGAAAAAAGACAGACGTGCTGTGATATAAGAAATCTTTCACCCACCCCCACATACCATTTTTGTAGTCTCGGGGCTATTTACAGATAGGAAACATATGGGCTCCTACATATTTTCTTGTACAGGGTAAAGATTTGCTTCTGAGGAATGACTATGATGATAAGTAAGACTGGGTGGAAACAGTTAATCACCACACACCCATTGCTACAGCTCTGATCTAAATCGGGCCATACACACCTCTGTTTATTTGCATTTTAAGAACAGTGGAAGATTGTGGATCTCCTTTCTTCAGGTCTAACTAATCCCTACAAGACTTGCACTGCCTCTTGTGGGGCTGAAGATAGGTAACTCTCCCTCCCACTTAAGGAGGCTGCTCTCAGAGCCAAGCTACAAGTGACACTTTACACAGGTTGGACACTTGTCAGCTTCCCTCAAGTTTTGATGGGAAATGTAGACCTCCTGGTCTTGCAGCTGTAATGGAGAGCCAAGCTGTAAAACCGGGATGCCTACATTTCCCATCAAAACTTGAGGGAAGCTGACAAGTGTCCAACCTGTGCCAGGCATCACTTGTAACTTGGCTCTCAGTGTCTGGTCAATGCAAGTGGATCCCTTGTACAGTTGATCCACTGTGGCAAAGCAATGCTGCGTTCCATTACAAACTTGAACCCTTGAAGCTTCCTTCTATTGGTTCCAGCAAGGTCAGTATTGTCTGCTCTGACTGGCAGCTGCTCTCCAGAGTCTCAAGCTGAACTTCTTCACATCATTTACCACTTAATCCTTTGAACTGAAGATGCCAGGGACTGAACATGGGACCTTCTGCTGTAATTATAAAAATATCATCGTATACACGCTGTGTTCCCTGATTGGCTGGGATGACCCAGGTGACTAATGTAGGAAGAAGAAAGGTGCCCTAGTTAGAAACAAAAATGGTGCTGAAGCAAGAGATGATAGCAGTAACAATGAGACCGAACAGGACTGGGAAAGGGTGAATATGATAGCAATTAACTGTTTTCTGGACAAGAATTTCTACTTCCCCCTGCCCAGTTGCTAATTGCTGTTGGAAAACTGAAACGGCAGGATATTAGGCATAGAAGCCAGTTTGGTGTAGTGGTTAAGAGTGGCAGGACTCTAATCTGGAGAACTGGGTTTGATTCCTCACTCCTCCACTTGAAGCCAGCTGGGTGACCTTGGGCTTGTCACAGTTCTCTGGAGCTCTCTCAGCCCCACCCACCTCACAGTGTGTTTTGTTGTGGGGATAATAGTAACATACTTTGTAAACCACTGTGAGTAGGTGTTAAGTTGTCCTGAAGGGTGGTATATAAATCAAATGTTGTGGTTGTTGTTAGAATCAACACCACAAAAATGCTTATCACGGTATTGCTCTACTTGAAAAAATCAAGCCATAGGGGTAAAGTGCAAGATCCACCTCACAGGGCAGGCCAGTTATCCATCTGTTCTCTATCACTATATAATATGCAAGTATGTAAATTTTAACATAGAAACATAGAGCTGGAAAGTACACCCCAAGGAAAGTACACCCCAAGGAAAGCACACCCCAAGGTCATCTAGTCCACCCTCCTGCACAACATAGGAAATCCACAGCTATCCCCCCCTCACCTCCTTTAGTAACTCCTGCTTTTTAGTGACTCCTGCCCAGAGGAAGGCAAAAATCCTCCAGGATTCCTGGCCAATCTGGTCTGGAGGAAAATTCCTTACTTACCTCAATGTGGCGAACGGAATCCGCAACTACATGTGAGAATCTAGGCATCAAATCAGAATAGGTCTGCATGTAAAGCAGGTGCACTACCATTAATATACATTATACAGCCCCTTCCTGGAATAAGAGCTTACCTCTCCCACTTGGTTCATAACAGTAAACACCAACAGAATTGGGTGCTCAAGACACAGAAATATGCAACTCAGAACATGGAATTCGATTGCTGTTATGTTTTCTGTCTCTATTTATAACCTGGTTTAAAAAAAACTTATGTAGACAGACAATTTGTGTTGAGGGCTTTTTTGTGGATTTCTTCTAGACATTTTAAAAAAAAACTTTGCAAACAGATTAATCTATCTACATGACTAAGTGCTCAGGCATGTAAATACCTGTAACGTGAGCGGAATTTATCTACTGTGATTTTGCATTAGAGCTTGGCAACTGTGACTAATAAAGACTGATGGCAGAGTCAAAAGTTTTTGATTCACCTTAATGAGCTTATTGGTGCATTTCAAACAATTCGCCTAACAAATCTTCGTTAACACGTGTATCGGAATCGTTCAGCTAGCAAGAACACTGGATGTTGAAGTTTACTCTGGCAATTAAAGCTGCTCTAAATATCTGGATTTTATTTTACACAATGCTCTTTCTTCCTCGCTTTGTATTTTGCTTGACTGGTACTTGGTTTTCAGAAAAGCAGATAGGGCTTTTATGCTTCACAAAAAACTCTGAATTATGCACCCCTTGTTGATAATTATTCAAAGGACTCTCAAAAGAAATTTTTAAAAAATGGGTGCATCCCGAGTTCAGAGAGTCATGCTCCCAAATATCAGTTCCCCTCACAAAGAAAAGAAAACCTTCTTTGAGTACCATTTAAGGAGAGATGGTGGCAGCCTCGTTTCTTCAAGTTAAAGTTAGATCACTGTGATGTGCTCTGTGTGGCACGGCCTTTCACAACAGTATGGAAACTTCAGTGAGTCTAAAAGGTGGCAGCCAGGCTATTGTCAGGGTTTGGTTACAGCGATCGTATCACCCCAGTGCTGACGGATCTAGTTAGCTGTTTCTGAGCACAATTCAAGTGCTGCTGGGTCTTAATTGGAGTCAATGGGTGTAGACTGGAGTAACTCTGTTTAGGATTTCACTGTAAATGACTTGGGGCCATCTCCTCCCATGCTCTCCTGCACTCCAGTTAAGCTCTGCCTCTCAAGTCCTGTCCTTCAGGGGTTAGGCAGGTGGCAACTAGAGACAGGGCACTTTCTGTGGTGGCATCTTGCCTTTGTAACACACTCTCTCTTGAGGCTCACTCAGCACTTATTTTACTTTCTTTTAAAGGCCAGGCTAAAATTTATCTTTTACTCTGGTTTTCAATTAAGGGATTTTGGCCCTCCCAGCCGGCAGTCTAGAGCTGCTGGGGCCGGGGGCTGCATGAGGAAAAGGCAGCAGGTCTGTTCCTAAGCATCCTGGTATTCTGCTGTTTACCAGGAGAGTGCTTCACTCAACAGGCAAGCAGTTACTGGTGATTCCTAGCACCAGGGAGGTTCGCTTGGCCTTGACCAGGGCCAGGGCCTTTCCGGTCCTGGTCCCAACCAGGTGGAACTTTCTGTCTGCAGACACCTGGGCCCGCCAAGATCTTGCATCATTTCAGTGGGCCTGAAAGATGGAGATGCCAACCCATTAAGCCTCCCACCAGTCTTCTGTAAAGTGTGGGGCTATTTAGTTGTAGTGAATTGCCCCACGTATTTATCCAGTAGCATCTCATCTGTCCGTTTTCCCTCCCTCTCTGTATACTGGCAGGCAAGAATGTGTAAGTAACCATGTTGACTGATTCTGCAAATGATTGTTTTTGAAATTGTATTTTATGATGTATTTTATGATTGTTGTACCCCGCCCCGAGCCTGCTTGCAGGGAGGGCAGGTTAAATATTGAATAAACTAAACTAAACAGGTCAAGGCGGAGGTCTGGGGTGACCCCAGGGCTTGACCTGTACTGCTGTTTAGATCCCTTGCCATATTGATAGTTTTGTAATTAATGAAGTGGCCACAAGCTTATACCCATGCTATGTGTCTGCCTTTTATTTTGACTTGGGGGGGGGGCAATTATTTTATCAGCTTTTTAAATGGTCTGTTTCTGTTTTATGGATAGTTTTTTATGCTGCTTTTTTTAATAGCTTCCTTTGATTTTAATGTTGTGGCATAATTTGAATTATAAGCTACCTCAAGCAGGTCTCTTAAGAGGCAGCATAGAAATTAACTAACTAAAGTTAGATCAGCCATTAATAACACCTAGTTTAACCCAGATGCTTCTGTATCCTGTCTGCTGCTATAAAAACATTAGAGTCGAATGACATAATAATAAAATATTCTATTTCCAAACAATCCCTACCAGCTCAAACAATGTTGAGATTTCACTGTACATCCCAACTCTAAATTAATTCCTTTGGAAGTAGGCTGCAGTGGCACTTACTTCAAAGTAAATGGTACTACTGTTTTTTGGCATAAGGTGATTTGTATGCTAGGAATCAACATAGATACAGATTATAAAAAACCCTTGCCTTCTCAACTGAAACTGTAAAGACAACATTATCCACAACACCCACTAAAGCAGAATAGTTCACATACCTAATGGCTACCAACATTTATAATAGTATTTAAATAGCCCTATCTGTTTTGCTATAAGATTATTTTATAAGTCTCTTTCTGCTAGTAGCTGAATCCAAGAAGAGATGCTTTAGCTGTAGGGACACAAACAGAATTTTCATAATTCAGTCTGTACATTTGCATTCTGTCCTCTGAAAAGGACTTTCTCAACCCAAAGGTCACTTTACTTTTGTTGTTGTTGTTGTGAGTTGCTTTCTTAGTCTTGCCTTCCAGCAACTTCTTTATCGTAATATTTTGTCATTCAAAAGGGGTAGAAAGGGAGAAAGGTCAGGAAACGAAAAGCCCTGGGAGGCATTCCATCCGTTAACTCATCTCTAACCCCTACTGAACAACTAGCATGCATGGGGACACTGCCAAAATTGGACAGTTTGATCAATCACTCCATGGAAATGTTTAGATTGCTTTTCATCAAAGCCGTATCAGCACCCTCTTTAGGAAGAACAGGGAATTACACTTATGCCAACACAAATTCAAATATTCTACAGCTGTTTCAGTTAACTCATTTACACTCAATCCTTTTTTTTTCACTCCACTATGTCATAGTCAAGTCTACCTGGGGTAGCAACAGCTTTTGCCTCTACTTTTTAGAGGGATAATGGATGAGATCATGGTAAGGGGGCAGAGCAGCGTTATGCTGCCCACTCAGCCAAGATAGGTGTGCCCATTTTTTTTTAAAAGTCCAAAGTCCAAAAATGATTAACAGGTTTTTCAAGATCATACAAAACCAGCAGTTATCTCCAACTCTGTTGTCGTATATTGTCTCACTTTCTCGATAAACTCCTTAATAGCTAGGAAAATAGCTAGCAATCTGTAGAGCATTTGTGGACTTTGGAATTCATGTGAAAGACTTGGATAACAGTCACAGGAGGCTCTTCTCCGGTGGAGTGTCCACTGTGCAGTTCCTCCCTGGAACGTGGGTCCGTACCTGGAAAGCTTCATAACAACTAAGGGAATAATACATAAACAATGTTAAAGACAAGACCTACCTAAGGATACCCAATTCTCCTGTTCTAAGTACATTTAGCCAAGTTTGGTGAGCACAGTACAAGTGGGCATTTTCATCTACTCCATGCTTGATCTGCCTGATCTCAGCCATGTGAAGGGGTGGTGGGCTTTGCTACCTAATCCATGTCTAGTTATCCATGTTTAGTTATCATGTTTAGTAGCTACTGATAGACCTATCCTGAGCCATTGGGTCCAGAAGGACTTATTGATAACAAGGCTTATCATCATGGAGTGTCTGAGGTTATCAGGACCTCCTTTTCACTTTTTTGCTTGTGGATAGGGAAGTGCAAGGGCAGTGGCATGTATCCACCTTTAGGTTGGAGAATGTTTCTTCAGTAAGGAGATTTCCTCAAACTTAAGTGGTTGGTGGAAGAGACACTTAAGTTGTAGGAAGGCTCATTGGGCTTGGGGATTAAGCTTTGCTCAGTGGAATGGTAGGATACATAGGTAAAAGGTAAAGGTAGTCCCCTGTGCAAGCACTGAGTCATTACTGACCCATGGGGGGACGTCGCATCACAACGTTTTCTTGGTAGACTTTTTGTGAGGTGGTTTGCCATTGCCTTCCCCAGTCATCTACACTTTACCCCCAGGAAACTGGGTACTCATTTTACCGACCTCAGAAGGATGAAAGGCTGAGTCAACCTTGAGCTGGCTACCTGAACCCGGCTTCCGCCGGGATCGAACTCAGTTCGTGAGCAGAGCTTGGGCTACAGTACTGCAGCTTACCACTCTGCGCCATGAGGCTCTTGGTAGGACACATACCAGCGAGTTTATTGATCAGATGTTTTGACTCAAGATAGTTACCCACACACAACGAATATCTAGATACATGTTTCCACACTCTAATGCTGCTAGTAGTCTGATTTAATGTACTTAGTTGGAAATCAGATATGTAATGATAGAACTGTGGTCCTTAACCCAAGCACTGTCTCTCATATCCTCAAACTGGAACTGTGGGGAGAAAATGGTGTAGAAATAAAGTCTCAGGGGGCCCATTAGCAATAGGGAGAAGGAGAGATTTTTAGCCCAAACTGACAGGGGTCAGAAATTTGATCGCATCCTTTCTTGTAACTTCCTTTCTTTAACCAGCTTATTTTCTCAGTAAGTTGTCAAAAACTTTGACAGATGGCCCTGAACCTTGCCTGTTACATTAGCCTTTTTTTGATGAATCAGCTCATCAGGTTCCTCTTAATGTCTTTCTGTCTCTTTCTTCAGCCTTGCTCCCCCCCCCCTCCCCAGCTTCTTGGGCTCATTCCGCTGAGTATCTGACAATATCTCATATAAAATATAATGGACAGTGGATGCCACAGAGGGAAAAAGGAGTTATTGAAGACACAAAACATTTCATGATTTTACTGTGGCAAAATTTCTAGATGGCACATTTCCACATCGAATCTGTTGAAAAATATGATCACAACAGTTTCAAAAATTTATCTATTTGTTCAGATTATTATATCCTGCTCTTCTTCCCAAGGGGAATCCAATGTGAATTATAGCATTGTTCTCCCTTTCTCCAGTTTATCTACTCAATGACAACCCTGTGAGGTAGGTTAAGTCAAAAGACAGTGACTGGCCCAAGGTAACCCAAAGAGCTTTCATAGTAGAGCAGGGATTTGAATCTGGGTCTCCTAGATCCTAGTCTGACACTCTAAGAAATGTTTTCCACAAAGTAGTTTGCGCAGTTCCTTCTACCCTATGTATTTTGAGGATAAAGAATCATGCAAATTGATGGTCTATTCATCCAGGCGACCAGATAAAGTCTTGCATCAGATCAGTGATGAAGGGGACAAGCCCATGAGACCATTTTTCCTGTAAGCATGAGAAGTGTACCACCTATAAAATAAGACTGTTGTCTCAGTTCAAACATGTGAGACAGGCCTTGTGGTGCATTGGTTAGAGTGTTGGATTAAGATCTGGGAGACTCAGGTTCAAATCACCACTCTGCTATGCGAGCTGGCAGGGTGATCTTGGGCCAGTCACATGCTCAGCTTAACCTAATTCACAGAATCATAATCACAGTATCATAGAGTGGGAAGGGATTTTACAGACCATCTAGCCCAACCCCTTGTCCAGTGCAGGAACAGCCTAAAGCATCCCTGAAAAGTATTCGTCTAGCCGCTCCTTGAAGTCTGCCAATGAGAGGGAAGCCACCCCATCTCCAGGCAGCCAATTCCACTCCTAAAGTTTTTCCTAATGTCCAATCGGTACCTTCCCTCCTGTAGCTTATACTTGTTGTTTTGACTCCTATCCTCTGTTGCCAACAGGTACAGTTCCCATCCCTCCCCTAAGCGACAGCCTTTTAAATATGTAAAGACAGCAATAATCTCTCCCTTCAACTGCCTCTTCTCCAGACTGAAAATTCCCGGGTCCCTCAGTCTTTCCTTGTAGGGCTTGGTCTCCAGACCCTCTTCTCTGCACCCATTCTAACTTGTCAAATTCACAGGATTGTTGTGAGGATCACAATGTAAGATGTTTGGATCTGGAAGAAAGGTTGGGTATAAGTGGAGCAAAGATATAAATGGTGGGAACAGTTAACAAAATGAGTTTAAGTCCACTGGGTGATTTAATGCAAAGCTATCTCCTACAATTAATACTTGCTAAACAATTGTGAACTGTCGAATACCTGGCTTGACACTGCATTGATTGCAACTATTCTTTCCTTGTCACTGTGTAAATGAAAGCAGAATATATGCAATATCATTCCAGATTTATCCTGAAAAATCAGCACTTTCCTAAATAAATACACATATATACATAGCATCAGTGTGTGGGAGTGACCAATAACAAAAGGAATAGCTTCGTCATTTAATCCCAAACGCTGTTCATGTTTTTTTTAAATCCTGGAGCTGGATTTCTTTAAATGGTTC
The DNA here is from genome assembly GCF_028583425.1 of Eublepharis macularius. Classification (NCBI taxonomy): domain Eukaryota; kingdom Metazoa; phylum Chordata; class Lepidosauria; order Squamata; family Eublepharidae; genus Eublepharis; species Eublepharis macularius. The sequence continues at coordinate 166,207,578 of NC_072792.1, read as the reverse complement.
ATTTAAAGAAACCATCTCAGACTGGAAGAAGAAAAGGGGTTAGGAGCAGGAAAGAGAGTTGATGGAAGTGACCCTATGATGTAAACCCTACTCACTCCCCCTCTATGAAGCAGATTTCCCCTCCAAAATGGTCAAGATTTCTGGTAGCATATCTCTAGGTATAATTTAATTTTTAATTTAAAGATCTTTAATTTTAATATATAATTTAATTTATAATTTATTTTAATTTATAATTTAAAGGTTGTTTTGTCCCACACTTTAACACACATACATTTATGGCTTATATCCCTACCCAAATATTTGGTAGGGGCAAAGCAAGAGCCCATGTCTTATTTAAATGAAATGGCACTAGAGGCTGAGTAAAGTTCAAAAAGGAACAGCAGGTTTATTAAAGAGGCAGGGCTGGTATATAGATAGGCACGGAAAGAAAAGCTAAGGTAAATTTTGATTGGAGAATAGAATAATTCACAAGCATTAGGCACAATAACCTTCTTAAAGCTTAGTTTCAGTAGTTACGGATCTTAAAAGTGAGAGGTTGGTAATTTCAGACTTAGATTACTTTAACCAGGTTTCTTCACAGCTTAGGTGTTCTGACTTCAATACAGCACTCTTTTCAATACACCAGACCTAGGGTCCTCCTAAGAGCCAAAAAACCCTTTTTAGACACTGGAAAGGAATTATTCTTCTCCAAAAGACATAACCCTGTTAATTTGGCTGAAGGGGAGTCATAGACCCTCTTCTGTGGACATAAAGGCATTTGGCAGCACTGGCCTAGGGCACGTATATGAAGATTAGCAATATGATGCAGTGAGTTTAGTGCCCATCACTGGCTACATAAATTGGAGAGAAAACGATTCTTTTGATAATAATAATACTAACAACAACAACATTCGAATTATATACCGCCCTTCAGGACAAGTTAACATCTACTCAGAGCGGTTTACAAAGTATGTTAATTATTATTCCCACAACAATCACCCTGTGAGGTGGGTGGGGCTGAGAGAGCTCTGAGAAGCTGTGACTGACCCAAGGTATCCCTGCTGGCTTCAAGTGGAGAAGTGGGGATTCAGACCTCATTTTCCAGATTAGAGTCCCTCTGCTCTTAACCACTACACCAAACTGACACCACAGACTATAAACACCTTATCTTGTTTTATTTTTGAAGCGAAACCGTCTTGGCTTTTTAAGCTGCTTGGATGGGAGAATACCTAATACTGCCACTAAGGCTATTGCCTGATTTTGTGAAAGTGGTGTTTTAATTCAGTTTCTCCTATGGTTTCCTCCGACTCAGGGCACATCTGCAGTCTCCCCCACTCCCACCCCAACCACGCTAACAAAAATCAATAGAATCAATACCATTCAAATTGGCCCTAGTTCTTGCATCACTTTCGTATGCGGCATGTGAATTGTGTAAGATGGTGTAAAAATGGTGTACAAGGTGGACAATGGCATAGAAATAGCATAATATGCCAGAAAAGAAACAAACAAATGTTGGGGAGGGGCACCAATGATAAATGAGCAAAACATAAAGACTCCTGATGATTGAACAGGAAAACAAAAAGAAACAAAGACAAATTCATACATTCCTTAGCAGAGTGGTATAAAAGAACAGCAGGATATTTATTTATTTACTTACAAAATTGTATACTCTGCTTTTCTGTCCTCATTGGGGTTGCCAAGGTGGCTAACAGATTTAAAACATACGTTATAAAAACACATCTTAAAAACTATTAAAAACAAACCAAAACATATCATTTTATGTTTATGGAAACATAAAAACAATAATTGAAACACAGATAAGAAGGAAGAATCACTGAGGGAATGCCGGATGAAACAAAAAAGTTTTCACTCGCTCACAGAAGACAGCGACAGAAAGGGATGGGCGAATCTCCCTGGGGACAGAGTTCCAGAGTTTTGGAGCACCAACCAAAAAGGCCCTTTTTTGGGCTGCCACCCATCTAGGCTGAGAAGGTGGTGGCACACGCAGCAAGGCCTCCAAAGGTGACCAAGTGGTTGGGTAGCTTGCATTTGCATTTTTTTATTCATATCCCACTTTTCTCCTGAGTTGGGAACTCAAAGCAACTTAAAACATTGTTCTCCCCTCCTCCATTCACTCACAATAATAACTCTGTGAAGTAGGGCAGGCTAAGAGCTCGTGACAGGCCCAAGGTAACCCAGCAAGCTTCCATGGCAGAAGTAGGGTCTCCCTAGATCATAGTCCACCACTGTATCTACTACACCACACTGACTCTCGAGGTTCATAAGTAAGTAGGTGGACTTTCAGGAATGTTGGTTCTAAGCCATTTAGGGCTTTACACTCAGATCAATCAAGAAATCTGCATTCTGTTAATTATGACTGTGTAGCAGTTGTAACTCTGTACTATATAGAGTATACAAGTAAATATCCCGTTGTTTAGTTATGTTTTTCATTGTATTCCTCCTAGTTTGTGCCTTTGTAACTATCCCATTGTTTGTCGGTTTAGTAGTAGTAAACCCCCATTATTGTACTTGAACGTCCCTTAATAGTAATAACATAAAGGAGGCAGGAGACCTGCCTTCCCCTCCCCTCTCTCATCCTACTCCTCTCACTTTCAGGTTGAAGTGATGATTAGCGCTACTCACGGGACCTCAGTATATATAGGAATAGGCCCTGGTTTATATGTTAACCTTTTTGGCTTCAGTTTGCACTCTAAATATGCTCAGCAAAACGTCTCTTAGGGCTGAAGGATAGACATGTGTAGCCATTTAGGTAACATTGTAAGGGAATGATTTGTTCATGTTTATTCAAGAAGTTTTATACCTAAGTGGCAATTGGAACCCAGATTTCATTGGTGCAGGTCAAACATTCTATAATTACATGAGTTTCTTCTTCTTGACTGCCTAAGAGTCTGGTATTACTTAGCAGCAGGGCTCATTTTGAGGGGGAACACGCAGGAATGCAGTTCCGGTAGTTCTCCAAAGAGGTCACAGGTCAGGTGGCCCTGCCCACCTGATTTTTGGCCATTTGGGGCCTCTTTTGGCTTGAATTGGGCCCAAAATGGCCAGGATTGGGCCTCTTATGGGTGGTGGAAAACTCCCACTGAGCAGCAGCCCAATTCTGACCATTTTGGGCCCCTTTTCAGCCATTTTCAGCCCCTTTTTGTCATTTTGGGCCCAATTTCAGCCCTGAATGTCCAGGATTGGGTCCAAAACAGCCAGGATAGGTCATGTCAGGGGGTGTGGCATATGCAAATCAGTTATGCCAATGACACACTTCTGGTGATGTCAAGGGGTGTGGCATATGCTAATGAGTTATGCTAATGAGTTCTTGCAGCTCTTTTTCTACAAAATGACCCCTGCTTAGCAGAATCATTGGCTTTGCTTTTTTCTGACTTTCACTTGGAGCCCATTTCAGCACCTCCAACATGACACAGTTCTTGCCAAAAATAATAGCTTCCACATGTGACCAAGCACATTTTAACTGCTTTCTCATTTAGGTCACATTACCTACACAAATGCTGCACCTCACTGGGGGACAACAGCATTGATGATGGAAGTTTGCCATGTAATCCAGCAGACGTATGTGAAGCTAGGTCCAAATGTGTATATGCAGATGTTTAAAGAACAAGTTGCTAAAAAGAATGCACCACAGGTATCACCCGCTATCTGAAACATTGTCCATTATTTCTCACTATCCGTAAATCTACACACATCCCAAATTAAATCATTTCAATTGTGGCATTCAGCAAGGAGTGGATTTGTGCCATATGTTGACACCACAGTCTGCTATTAGAAGAGTAGTTGGATGCCTGGGAGATGTTATTCAGAAAAGATAACTAAAATCAGGTCCCATCTGCTCATATGAGGAGTTGTTGGAAGTGATAATGGCCTCATGGTTTTCGGCTTGAATGTGATGCAGGGAATATTGGTCCTATCCAGCTGGCAAACTCCTCCTTCATTAAATATTATCACCACACATTAATTGGTGATGTTGCAAATTGCCATGAGGAATATAGCACAGAGATGAAACATGTTTGCCTTCAATAATTCTCCTTGGTGGATTTGGATGGTGGATATTTTGTGAGTATTCAGAAAATCATATTAAGCACTGGCATTTGACTTCCAAAAAAACCTGGAGCTGACAATATCTGACAGTTGACTACTACTAAATATTGCTGTTGCAATAATGTTCTAGAGGTGTGTGTAAAATACTCATGTTTCATTCAACTGAAGGCAATAACCAATGTAGTTCAGACGAAAGGGAAAGCATCTTGTACAGGTTTTATGTTGGTAACTTGCAAAAATCTTACCTTTCCACCACCTGGAGCTGACCACAGTTCCAATGCGCTCCTTGTGTGGAAATGGATAGATTGTCCTTTTAATCATATCAAATCAATCAGTCAAGCAATGCACCTAGAGGAAATTGCACTATGTGGATGAGAAAGAACACATGGAAGTAGATTCATGATGGAATATTATTTTGAACTTTTAACATTTAAAACTTTTCTATTTCCAGAGTTAGACAATGCATGAACTTGTGCTCAAATAATGTCTTCAAAACTACTGTTACCGGCAAATACTAATCTCTGGCTTTTGTTTGATGCTTCTACTCAGGACTAAAATTGCAAATATGGTAAAGTAAGAGATTTCAGAGAAACGAAAAAGGGGGGCAAATGATTTCCTATAAAACATCATAGTTAACTTATTGCTACCAGGAACCGAAAAGCTGCAGGAAAGATGAATTCCAGGTGCCCTGAGAAATAAATATGTAATTCTTATGATTTCTCATACTTTTATATACTAAAGTTAATGTTCATGAAGTATATCAGAAATATCATCATTAATGTATTTAGCATTTCTTTATACAAGCAGCTTAATAGTGTGTGATAACAGAACAGTAAAGGATTTTCAAACAATGACCAGTAACCATTAGTCCAGGCACTGCCTTTCTTAATGTAAAAAAACCTATTCCATACTTTACATAACATATTGATTCTCAGATTTTCTCTGTTATCAGTAAGTATAATGAAGAACCTATTTTCTAATTCCAGTATCTGAAAGATCCAAAATTCAGCACCTTGGAGAGCAACCATAACTGCCTCCATAGTGTTACAGGGTTGTTGTTTTCAGATGAATGTATGTGTCCAATACTTGATTACGGAAGGAAGGAAGAAAGGAAGAAAGGAAGGAAGAAAGAGAAAGAGAAAGAAAGCTTTTGAAATCAGGTAATACCACTTTGCTGTAAGGAAATGGTTCAGAGAGATGCTTTGGTAGAGGGCTAGGGACTGTAGACTACTCTACTGCATACCATCTGTTGCTGCAAGTATGCTCCTACTGGGTAGTTTCTGCATTACTTAATATATCAGCTCTGTATTGGATTTCTGCTTGTTTTCAAATTTCTTTAGTCTATAACTTCTAGTATTACTTGTCAATATCCTAGCCATTGATCATATTGACTTACACTGTGTCATCCATCTCGAGACTTAGTAAGAAAGGTGGACTATAAATAGCATAAATAAAATTTTAAAAAAGAAAGAAAGATCTTTTATTTTACAAGATGCCTCTTAATCTGACCAACAAAAAAGGTTGTATTCTGGCCAAAGAAGCTTTCACAATTCTTGAGGGAGGAATGGAAGGCAGAATCTAGTAAGAATACATGCCAGGAGACACATTTCTTATGATCTTAGTGTTCTAAAACCCTCCTGCTGGCTGTGTTGTTGGGGTACCTCCAGACAGGACATTATTATTTCCCTATATTATGCAAACTGGTCCATAAGATCTTAAACTTACTTTGTATCGTTGGTTTCAGTAAGGGATACTGGCTTAACAACTTGTGCATCAGGTGACAAGACATGCATTTCTATTAATTTGCTTGCACTTTAGAGGATCAGCTGGAACGAAAAACGCAACCTACATTTGCTGAGATGAGATAAGACCATGTTTGTCTGTTCCTTGCCATGGCAACTTCCACCTTGCAGCATTTATATTCAGAAAAATCCATGTTCATTGTTTAACCAGCTTTCCTAGAAGCCATAAAGATAACTTGGATGCAACAGGGCATGTCTATTTATTTCCCCACTTGCTCGGCATCCTGGGTCTGTGCCCTGCACCTTTTTGTGCATGAAGTCAAGAGGGCACCTAACAGCCACTGCCCCAATTGCAAGAGAGGATCTCCTGTGCTGGTAGAAGGGCTCTGATTGGGACCTTTAAACCGAAGAGGAGGTATCCCATCTTAAGCCGGAGGAACTTCCAACTTAAATGGCTGTTCCACTGGGAGAAGAGTCCCTTGAGTTGGATGAAGGCTTCGTAGATTAGAGGAAGGCATCAATCTTTGCTTAGTTGAGTGGTAGGATGGAGGCTAATATTATTGGCTTAAGGAGTGGCCATTGGATGATAGAATCAGTCTATTATTTTATTTTATTTTATTTGTGTCATGTATAGCCTGCCTTTCTCACTGAGAATCAAGGCGGATTACATAGTGTGAGATTAGTACAATCAGTATCAGGGACATTTCCATACAGTGTCAAGGACATTTCCATAAACAATGTCATAGGATTTTACAAAGACACAGCATTAGCCAGTATAGAGTTGTCTTTTTAAACTATGCTTCCCGACTAACATTGTGTCTCCCTACACTTGAGCATCCCTGTGTAAGATGTCTCAAGTAGAGAGACTCTACATGCCAAAGGAATCCGAGAACAATTGTGCAACTTTCATTGCCTCCCCTGCATCCTGAAAGTGATCAGTCATTCAAAAGCATTTAGAAAGACCACATTTATTCTCTGTGCCTGTGTAATAAATCCAGACTGTATACGTTAGTTCCTTTCAGAGTGTTTTGACTGTAAGGATCAGGCATTTCCCAACAGAGAAGAGAAGTATTTACTCTGGAGTTTAGATTAGTGTCACATGAAAAGAGTTTAAAGCTGAATAAACCCTTCATAATTAAGAGACATAAGCTGGCAAAAAATGCACTGCCTAGAGAGGATTGAATCTAGTTCCTCAGTGGATAAACTTCAAAACCAAATGCCAGGTAGTTTATCAGGAGAAGTGGCGCAGTTGCAAAGCAACAGGATTGTAATGTTTAAACAGCTCATTTGTGATGGGGAGTTTTGCATCTCCGCTGTGGAATCGTGTTCTGTCTTGTTCATGCATATTAAAATGAGTAAAAGCTGCAGTTAGTGCAGGATGCAGCTAGACTGCTGTTTGGGGCCAGCTATCGGGAACATGTGACCCCGATATTACAGCAACTGCACTGGCTACTGATCTGCTCCTGAGCGCAATTCAAAGTTTGGGCCTTTAAAACTCCACATGGCTTGAGACTGGAGTATCAGAAGGAGCTTCTTTTCCCGTATGTTCCTGCCCGACAATTAAGATCACAGGGAGAGGCCATCCTGACCTATCCTGTCCTATCAGCTAAAGAAGCTCACCTGGGGGGGGAGGGGTACACGAGTCAGCAGCATGCCAGGGAGGTGCCTGACCCCTCATTAAAGACATTTTTATTTAGGATTGTTTTTAATTAGCTTTGTTTCTATGTTTATTGGCAGTCTTATACTGTGCTTTTAAACTTTGTTTTTATTCGTTTTACGATTGTTATTTTATTTATGTTGTAAGCCATCTTGAGTTCCCGCAAGGTAGAAAGGCAGCTAATAAATGTTTTAAATGAACCTGTTGTGACCCTTTCAGTCTTAAAAGGCCAGATTAGTGGCCATAGGGACACCACTTTTCAAAGCCTGAACTGCTGTTTACACATATACAATTTTTATTTGAAGGTAGGGAGGACCAGTGGTATAGAACTGGTAGTTTTGAACATGACACTAACAATAGAAATTGAGTAGTTTCAAATTCAGCTGAAGGAAGAAGGAAGTATCTTTAATCCTTGATCTCTGGCTCCAGGAAAGTTTCAGTTCTTGGTGAATGGCAAGGTCTCTCCTGTTTAGAGGCTCTGAAGAAAAAAACTTTTCATCATTGTAACAGCCAAGTACTCCAGAAATGAGGCCAAGTTCTAGGGTCGCCAGGTCCTCTGAGTCCCCCAGCAGGGGATTGGGAGCCTGACACTTACCCTCTGAAATCTTCCTTGTATCACTTCACGTGTACGCGCACTCCCAGCATGTGTGATGACGACACTTCTGGGAAATGACACGCGGGCCAAAGGGCGGCCAGGCATGCGCTCCTGCACTTGCTAAAGGGCTGAATCACCCCCCTCCACAGGCCCAATTCAGCCTGAAACGGGCCCGTTGCAGGGCATGGGGGTGTGCTGTGGCGGGGTAGGGGGGCGCACAGTGGTGGGGCATGGGAGCATGCTGAGGCAGGGTGTGGGGTGCACCATGCCACCAGGGGGTGCCCTGGTGGTGCCCCCCACTGGCCAGGTAAGTAGGGTCAGGGGGAGAAGTTGGGAGCAGGGGATCCCCCACCCTAAGCAGGGGATTGGCAAGCCTACCCAGTTCTGTTTGCACATTTTGTGCAATCTTTAGCACCTGCCTTCTGGATCCAGCCCTATAGATTATCCTGTCCAGAAATTGGTTACACGAGATCTTGCCCAAATGGGAACACAAATGGAGATTCAATGAGTCTGACTTGCCCCAAGGCAGTACCATAGTGTTTCTTGTGTTTCTGCTCTTGTAAGAGCTCTGTCGCAAACAGAAATTTGACACTGGATCCAACCAGTATCTCAAGTTGCTCACCCTGACCCCAAACATTGTATACATGTTGTTTTCTATTCTTCCATGACTTAAAAGTGTGTCATTACCTTCATTATCCTCTGAAATGATTGCTTAGTCATGGCTCATCCCCTTGTTCTTACATGTAACCATCATCAGTAGTTTATCCACCTCTTCTTTTTGCCCTGACCTGGTCAACATTAAAATTGTTAGTCCTCATGTCATTCTATAAAGCATCATGTCAATGGACAGTGCAGTATAAACAATATCCAAATAACACTAATGATTGGAAAGAAATAACCTCGGATATTCTGCAGTAATGAAAAGCTCCTCAGGTTTTCTTGGGAGACAAACAATAGTTAATCTAGCATGTAATGGAGCACCTAGAGAAAAAAAGAACATTGAAGAAGAAGAAGAAAACCCAGATGGCACAGCTAAGTATGAGCCATCAGCATAAAATTCAAAAGAAACAAAATAAATCCCAACGGCAGATAATAATAAATGTTCACAGTAGGGAATATGCATTTCCGGAAAAGCTTCAGTTAGAAAACCAGCTGAAGCCAGGCAAGAATGTTATGCCTGTCAATAGTTATCCTAACCAGTTTTCAACAGGAGTCCATTTAAAGATGTTTCGTATCTCTGATTTGCAAGCAAATGTGTCCCATTAAGCCCTGTGTAAGTAAACACTGTCTGGAAGCAATCTGCTAAACTCATGCCAACCAGGATACTTATGGTGGTAACTCTCCCTTGTCTCAGTTCAAAATTGGTTTGATAAACATGAGCTGCTTCTGCTAGTCTGAAACAAAAGAATTCCTCTTTTTATCTTATTGCACCCTGAGAAAGGCACAGTGAAATAGCACAGTTTCCCTCTTCTTGCCCCATTGACACCAACGGAGTAGAGATGTTCAAACAGCTGCTGATTCGGCTTGCATCCTGTTCAATAGTTGTGAATGGAGATCTGGGTTTTTGTCATTGGGTTCAAGAGTTTGTCAGTCTGTTGATGGGTTTTTTGACAGGATGGTTCACTTTATTCCTTACTAGCCATGAACTGCAGCACAATTAGATTTCTGTGCATGAATATACTCACACAGCCTGATTGAGTTCTCAGCCTAACTCTCTGATCTGGATGGCCCAGGCTAGCCCAGTCTCGTTACATATCAGAAGCTAAGCAGGGTCAGCCCTGTTTATTACTTGGGTGGGAAACTGCGACAGCATTCCAGGGTTATTATGCAGAGGCAGACAATGTACTTGTAACTTACCTTACTCTCATTTGGAGTTTGCTTGTTGAGGATCTTCCACGATGCACTTTAAGGAATTCATTTGCACAGGAGGAAAGGAAATTGACTCTCCAGACTTTATGGACTTATTACCAAACAGCCGATATATTTTATAAATAGCATGCGTATTTATGGTATTTATTGAATAATCTTATATACACAGATTGGAATGATATCAGGTTTATGCGATACAGGAAGTATTATCATTGTTAACTTTTATATGCACTTTGTCACTTTATGTACAGGCTGCGAGCTGTCTTGAGTGTTCATAAACCTGTTTTGCATATTGTACTGGCCTGCAGGTTCCCAGTACTGGCACTGGGAGGTGGGATGGCTCCAATACCCATTCCAAGGCTGAGACTCTAGGGGCTAGGCAAGGTGTGGTGATTCAGTCCAAGGTCGGGGATCCAGCAGGCAGGCTAGGCAAAGTCAGGCAGTCTGAGATCAGGGTTCCAATCAGGTAGGCTAGGCAAGGTCAGGCAGTCCAAGGTCAGAGTTCCAATCAGTTAGGCTAAGCAAGGTCAGGCAGTCCGAGATCAGGGTTCTAGCAGGCAGGCTAGGCAAGGTCAGGCAATCCAAGGTCAGAACTCCAGTAGTCAGGCTTTCAGGGACCAGGCATGGAAAAATGAATGGCTTCACAGCAATTGTACACATTTTACCCACACCCAGCAGCCTCTCTTGATTGGTTTTATAGCCCCAGGGCTAAGGGCCATGAGTGGAGCCAATTGCTTGGGAAAGGATCCTGCACTTACTCTTTCTCATCATCAGGGGTAGACATGGGCACGAACCAAAAAAAAATTAATGAACCGACGGTTCATGGTTCGGTGCTGACGATGAACCCAAACCAGCAAACCATAATAAACATTTCCCGTTACTGAACCGGTTCGTGGGCATCAGAATGGCCCCGTTGCACTTAGAGAGCCCATATTCACAGGGAGTGTTTAGCAGGCTTTCCTCCAGCCAGCACCAAGTTTGGTCAAGATTGCAATAGGGATCTCAGAGTTATACCCTCTCCAATCCGAGACCCCCAGGAAACTCCCACTCGATACAATTAGAGCCACCAGTTGACATTGGCCCAGTGTACAAGGGGTTGGCCATCAGAATTGCCTATCAGGGTTTGCAGGGATGAGATTGGAGTGCCCATGGCTACAGAACACCCCCCTTCCCCCCTCCCCCCCCTCCCCGGGTTTCTTCTCCCATGTAACCAATTGTAATCAATTTGCAGCTCCATGGTTGGAAGGAAGACCTGCCAATCAAGGTAAGCTGGGCTTCAATTTGGGTTTCCAGGGTGACAGAAGGAGTGCAGACAGAGTTCAGGCATTCCCCCTGCTCCGTTTCCAAGGGAATTGATTGATGGTGCCTGACTGTCTGGCTTCATGAACCGCGGGTGAACGCAACGAACCGAGCTTCCTGGACCCTCGTGAACTGCCAGATCGTGAACAGAAGATCAGGAGGTTCGTGGGGTTTTTTGGTTTGTAATGCGGTTCGCGTCCATGTCTAATCAGAGGGCTGCTGGCGCCGGCTCAGGAGGCGTGCACTTTGCCTCTTTGCCTGCAGTTCCATTCTCAGCTTCCGTCTACAGCACTCTAAGGGTGGGGCCAGCTAACTGAGTTTCACTGGATCACTGCTGGATCAGTGCTAGAGGGTGTTGGCTCTGTTTCAGCTGTTTCACCTGCTGGATCAGAGCTAGAGGGTGTTGGCTGTGCTTCAGCTGTCGGTTGTCCCTGCTGATCAGCACCCTGCAGATCAGCTTTTGTTAGCTCCCCTTCTCCTGAGGAGTCCATAGCTTGTGGTAGTTCCAAGCTGGCTGCGCGGGACTCCTCTTCCCCTGAGGAGTCTTCACTATCACTGAGCCCTGGCTGACTCATCATGACACATATTATGTATTGAGTCTGAGTGGAGGAACTGGTTACTCCCTTACCTTGGCTGTGGTTCTTCCATCTGCTGGTTTTGTTATTACCAGAGGAGCCTCTCTCAGTTCACTCCTCAATTAGTTAGCATTAGCTTGAATAGGCAGTGTCTTTGTGCATGCTCAGTTTTGGGAAAACCCAAAGCAAAACAGTTTACAGGCATTCATGGCTGCCCAACATGAACTAAAGAGACCAACTGATTGTGTTCATCTCATTCTCAGCATTCCTACAATGAACTTAGAAAAGTGTTGTCTGTTTCAGATTGTGCTGATAGTTCTGTGTCACCTTGAATAATGTGCACAAGGAGACACTAGAAATATGGTGATCTATATATATAAAGACAAATGTCCTGACTGATCAGGATAGCCCAAACCCTTGGACCTAGAAACTTGAAATTTGGGGAGGACATTCCCTTCATGATGTAAACACCCACTAAGAAGGGATTTTAAGAAATTTACCCCCTAAAGGGGTAAAAAAGGAGTAAAATGTGTTTTTCCAAAGGGATACAGCTTTCTTATGTAGCTGGCAGGCTGCTGCCTGCTTGCACTGCTGCCCACTGCCATCTCGGCCACTCTTCCCCAATTGGGCCAGCCTTTCAAGGTCATTTGCATATGCGGGCTGATTGGGCCTCACAATATTCCACACCTTATTTCCCCTCTCGAGACAGTTGGAAGACAGAGGTCATTTGCATATGCAGCCTGATTGGTCCTCACCTCCCACATTCTAAACAGTATACAGTTGCTATGGTGCCATTGATTGGGTCCTGAGGTAAAATGCACCTCCCAGTCTTCCCCTAAAAGTTCACTATGGTTGCCAATCTCCCTGTGGGGCCTGGCTTTCCTGTGTGGCTGACAGGCTCCTGCCTGCTTGCATCCCCTTCTCTCTGATTGGTCAGCTGTGGAACTCTGTGTTCTGAGGTAAAACTCAGGTAAAGGAAACTGCAGATATTTGTCCAGTGTTGAAGAAGCATCTCCTCACAAATTGCATTGGGCATTTTCCATAAAGTCTCTTTTTCTTTTCACTTACAAAAATATGAAGAAACTATGTCCCTAGTCTTCTAATTTATGTGGACAGTGTTGCCAGAATATCATGTGCCTATACACATTTGTGTCTGCTAATAGCAACAACCCCTACCATGTGAGTTTATCACACATTTGGCCAATCTTTTTCAAATATGCTCTTTTTTGTTTCCTTTGTTTCTGTCAGCTGTCACTGTAACCTGTGTCAGTCATCCATTTTCACTGTGAGTACTGATGAGTCATTTGTTCATTTTATGCATTTTATGCAATGTGTATATAGTGTATGATATTTATACATACAATATATGTCCATTTATACATATAACAGACAATAAGTTAATGCTGATTCATTTATATATACAAATAATGTGGAAGGATGCATACATTTTAAGGGGAAAATTCAGCATGAGGAAGCAAAAGATGGCTTGAAAATAGTTCAATTTAGACAAAGAAGAAACATCAAAATGGGACTGTTAATCTCAAACCCATAACTTGTGAAATGTGACAACATTCCTACTTGGAAATGGTTTGCCGACAGAGATGGGCCTTTGATCTTTTTCCATCAGAGCTCTTCTGATCTTTAAAACACAATACAGAATTTCTATTCATTTCAGTTAGAAGGACTTTGTAGTATCATCAATGCGGAACCTTATATTTAATAGCAAAGTTTACGTAGGTAAAATCCCCACAACAGGCCGGGCATAGGAACAAGGCAGAATTCTGCAAAACCAGAGGATCCCTAGGTTTGCAGAAAAATCTGCTTTGTCAAAGGAAACTAACCTCTGTAATGTCCAGGATGATATCGGCCCATGCGCAGACTTCACACCAATAAACAGGAATGGGGAGAGTATTTGGGCTAACCCCAAATGGTGTCCCACATTGTAGCAGTGGCCCTTCTATAAGGAAGAGAAGGTGAGAGGGCAGGAAATAAGAGACAGAACTGGGTGGATCCAGCCCCGGGGAAGGAGAGCAGGGCCAGCAGAGAGAAGGAAAAGCAGAAGTGTAGCCATAGGAGAAATGGGGGCTGACAGGAGTGGGAATGAAATTTCCTGACCCCCTATGAGTGCTCACAGTCACAGTTCCCCCACTTGTATTTGTCTAAATAATAAGCACAAAACCAGGCACTCGAGCACTGTGCAAGTAAAAGGAAAACTTCTGTTAAGGTTAGAAGCTTTTAGAGTCTATAAGGAATTAGGCCAAAATAGCCAATATCCAGTAGGGACTCAAATTACTGAATATATGGCATTAGCTAACATTTTGAAAGGCTCGCTGAGTTGAAGAAAGGCCCTCATATGACTGGAAAGTAGTCTGGGAGCTGCCATTATCTACAGGAAAGAGCTCCGGGAACACAGCAGGAAATTACACACCAGTTAATTCAGCTTCAATTTTACGGAAAGTGCCAAAACTATTTTAAGTCATAAAGGAGGTTGGAGGAACATCGGTACAGTGAAATACAAGTTAACAAAAGGCAGACAACACAACTTCAGCAAGTGCGTGGCCTGTTCCAGTTCTAGGGATAAAAATGTTCACTATTATTGATGTTCTAATGTAGTGGCATTTTTTTAAAAAAAATAAAATAAAACCATTCAAACTGGCATTTTCTCTATCTTCTAGCCTACTGGGGCTATAGTGCATACAGACAGAAGATAACTCTACCATGTCCCAGCAAAAAGCAGTTATCTATGAGGCAGAGCAACTCTAGCCCCAATGGCTATAACTCCCCACCATCTATCTGAGATGAAATTCTCTGTTATTGTAACTTTTACCCAAGGGATCCTCCCTATCAAATTTCAGACTAAAAGCAGAAAGAATGCCCATTCGGAGGGCCATAGAAACACACACTTTTGGAACAGGCATGGGGAGGCGTTCGGCAATCCATGAAAACAGATATATAAAGAATAAACATAACACCACCAGGAGGCATATTTAGCAGACATGAGAACAAATCTTCGTTCCAAACATGTAGAGGATAAGATGAAGGCATGATACAAGCAAACTATGTCTGTCTGTTACAGTCTACAGGTGTACAGCCCATCACCAGAGGAAGAAGCAAGTATAATATTGATCTTTGATCCCTTCCCACACACACACACACAAGTAGTAGAAGCGCCTACTACGTGTCAGCTTCTGCAGGCAAGCCATTCTGCAAGCAGGCACCCCAGTTTAGAGAATTCCTCAAGGAAACAGTAGCCTGCTTATATAGAAGCAAAACATTCCCTGAGGCACTGAGCCATCAATGTTATTCGGAGGTACACTGGCGGGGGTGGGGGGTGGGGGAAATCTATGGAAAGTTCTCTTTCAGAACAATCCTAAGCAAACTTACTCCAGCCTAAGCTAATTGATTTCAATGGGCTTAATTCTTAGAATTATACTGTTTTGTGGGAAAGTATGCATGGATGCTGACTGGTAAGATTCCTTGTCAGTTATATGTCTGCTGAGTCACTCACTCTCTCATTTTCTGATCTCCATGAATTGTAAACCAGATCATCAGACCCCAGAATCAAACTGTTTTGAAGGCTTCTTTGAGTGCTATTACCATTACCAATGGCATAAATCACTAGGAAACTATTTTTTAAAAAATGACAATCGATCATTAAAGCAGCCATCCCCCATATCTTCATGCAACCAACAAATTTCAGAATCCAGTAATATTAGGGTGGCTGCCTTACAACAGGATCCTACACATGTTTACTCAGAAGTAATTTCCACTGTTTTCAATGGGGCATACAATGCTATCCTAAGCAGTGTTATAGCCTACAAAGGCCACTGACTTCAACTGACTGTGGATAAATACTTGTCAGAGATGCTTTAGGCTGATCGTGCACTGGGCAGGGGGTTGGACTAGATGGTCTGTATGGCCCCTTCCAACTCTATGATTCTATGACTTAAAGATATAACTCTGCTCAGGATGGCACTGTGAGTGAGCACAGTCTATTTAATAAAACTAAATTCGAGTCCAGTAGCACCATAAAGAACCCCAAAACATTTCCAGGGTATACGCTTTCATGAGTCAAAAGTCACTTCATCAGATACTTCAGACTAACGTGGCTGAATTTTGTTCTACTTCTAGCAACTAAGTTGACCACTCACCCAAAACTATTATTCATATATAAAGAGGCCTTGGATCATATGCCGCTAACTTTACAAACAGAAAATGCTTATGCTAAGGGGAAAACAATGAACAGATTACTCAGGCAGAATCTGCTCATCCTTGCTGAGGCAGAAGTCAAAAACTCGCTAACCCAGGCTCCTTCCACAAAACGAAAGCAGAGTAAATATTTACAATTTGTATAAAGAAAGAAGGAAAATTGGAAGGACTTTATAGTGACCTATAATAATGGAATTTTTGAACATGCTGCTGTCGGCAGAACTGTTAACAAGCGAGGCAATTGGCATGTAAACCAGCCCTTTGTAGCCCCCAAGACAAATTAGATTGTAGAAAATAATGACTGCAAAAATGTCCATCAATATATGTTACAAGAGACAATCAACAGAAGATAACAGACCTGCTGGAATATCTGTCTGTCTGTTTGCTGGATGTGGGCTGGGAAAACCTCCTCTCTGCCTCTTTTTTATTTATTTGTTTATTTTATAGTCCACTCTTCAGGCAAGCAGACACAGAGCAGATTGACAACATATAGATGCATATATGGTGGTGGAAAGCACCCTCAAGTCATAGCTGACTTATGGTGACTCCTGGTGGGGTTTTCCTGTCAAGAGTCTAACAGAGGTGGTTTGCCATTGCCTGCCTCTGCAATCCCAGTCTTTGTTGGTGGTCTCCCATCCAATTACTAACCAAGGCTGACCCTGCTTAGCTTCTGAGATCTGACAAGATCAGGCTCATCTGGGCTATCCAGGTCAGGACATAGATACATATATAAAAACAATTACAAACATTGGTAGCAAGAGAGTATGAATCTAGGATTGCAAACTTTGGCTTGAGAAATTCCTGGCGATTTGGCGGCAGGGAGGACGGACTTTGAGAGAGGAGGCACTGGGAGTGGTGGTTATTGCCATACAGTCTGGCTGATGAAGTTGACTTTTCTTTCAGGGAAACTGATCTTTATCATGTGGACGTCTCTTGTAATTCCAAGAAAACTCCAGGGCCCACCTCAAGCTTGGAAACCCCACATGAAGCTGAAGCTAGTAGACCCCAGTGATGTCAGCAGGCTTTGAGGAGCATAGCTCTTAATTGAAGAACTCTTAATTGAAGAAAGGCAGTATATAAATCAAATAAATAGGTATGAGGAGGGCCCCAGCCTCCGAAGTAGAGCAAAAGTCCCAGGTTCAATCCTGGCATCTCCAGTTAAAAAAGATCAGGTAGCAGGCAATGTGAAAGATCTCGACTGAAGGTATTGGAGAACAACTGTCAGTCGGAGCAGACAACACTGACCTTGATGGAGCAATGAGCTGCCTCAATGTAAGGCAGCTGCATGTGACTAAAATAGGTGTAAGGGAGCCTATCTACCAGCTCTAGGAACCTGGGGTATTCTGCCCATTCATTCCCAGCCCTTACTGTATGGGGTTCATAGCGGATAAATAGGAATTGTTGGTGTACCTTGAGCTGGGCTTTTAGCAGAAGATCCTTTTTTTGCTGACTGTCTCCTTCTAGGCTTTGGGGCATCCATTTCCATTATCATAAGACCTACCCAACCAGCTAAATAGAACCTGTATGAAATTGTGACACAAAAGGAAATGCAGGCCTGCATCCAATATGCAAGGGGAGATGACTTTCCTTCATAAAATAGTAAAAAGTCCAGTAGCAACTTTAAGACTAACCAACTTTATTGTCGCATAAGGTTTCAAGAACCACAGCTCTCTTTATTTCATTATCAGATGCTCTGATAATAACCATTCATAGTCTCTATTCAATCCAAGTCTGATTGAGTTAAATTTACATGAATTCCAATTCAGCAGCTTCCCATTAGATTCTGCTTTTGAAATGTTTGCAGCCTATTGCTGAAGACGGGGAGGGAGGAGGAGGCAAGAAGAAAAAACAGACCACACACTTGGCTGGAGGAGAGAAGGCCACAACCTTTATAGGAAAACAGCATGTAGGAGCATGGCAGTCATGTGGATTGGATCCCCCGAAAGCATTGGCTGACCCGCCTGCCAGCCGATGACCACTCCCCCCTCAGTCCCCAGCTGAGGGGGGGACCAAGGAGTGGCATTAAGGGAGAGATCATGTGGGTGTACACCCCTGAATGATTTCCCTGCCACCTGGAAGTGAGTATGCCCTGGCAGCCCCCGAGCTGGGCATGCACCTCCATAACTCACTCCAAGACTCCTTATGGGAATCCCAGGGAATCAGGGGGCGCAGCCACGGTTCCCCCCAAAGAGATCCGATCCAATGACCAACTGCAAACAAAAGTTGTGACAGTATAAGCAAATAGCCCAAAACAGAGGGAGTGGTGGGAGGGGTTTTGCAGCCGGGAGCGAAGTGAAGAGAAGCGGGGTGGCTGCGGCTTTAAATACCCAACCACCGGACCTGAGGGTAGACTGCTTCCCTGAGGTCCAACAGCAAAGCCCCGCCCCCCCCGGCCGTTCTACCCCGGCCACCTCTGATTGGCTGCCCAGGATTTGAATCTATTGGCCACGCTCACCCCGAGGAATGCTGGGTGAGCAAGCAGCGAGGTGGCCATATGCTCTGTCTGCCCTCCCCGTCTGCAGCAGCAAACCGTTCACCCGGTAAGTCGGCCATCCGTGCTTCTGCTGAACTATGGTGACCTTCAATTCCTTGATGGAGTGTCCTGGTAGACTGAAGTGTTCTCCTACTGGTTTCTGGATATTGCCATTTTTGATGTCAGATTTGTGTCCATTTATTCTTTTATGCAGAAGTTGGCTGGTTTGTCCTATATACAGTGCAGCTGGACATTGTTGGCACATGAGGGCATATATCACGTTGAAGGGTGAGCAGCTGTAAGAGCCAGAGATAGTGTAGTTGATGCCATTGGGCCCTGTCATTGTATTTCCTGGGTAGATATAGGGGCAGAGCTGGCATCTGGGTCTGTTGCAGGGTCTGGTACCTGTGCTGGTGACTCTGTTAGCTGGTTCATGGTTGTTAGTGAGAAGTTGTTTAAGGTTGGGGGGGCTGTCTGTAGGCAAGGAGAGGTCTTCCACCCAGGGCTTGTGAGAGAGAGGCTGTAGATCACTGGTGATACGTTGTATAGGCGACAACCAGTGGTGTTCTCTTGTTGGTTTTTTTAGTTTGTCCTGGAGCAGTCCATCCGCATGTGGGATGTTGGTGTACAGAGCCTCAACATCCATAGTTGCTAGGATGGTCTCATCCGGTAGGTTGTCAATGGACTGTATTTTCCTGAGAAAGTCACTAGCATCTCATAAATAGCTGGGTGTGCTGGTGACATAGAGCCTGAGGATAGAGTCCGTATATCCTGAGACTCTGACTGTGATAATGCTAGTTCCTGAAACAATGAGGCATCCTGGTTTACCTGGTTTATGGATTTCTTCATAAAATCTCCCTCGGTGGATAGGCTGCTCTGCTGCTGACTTTATCTGGGCTCCATTAGTTCATGCATTGCATTGCCCTGTGCAAGTAAGTAACTGGAGAAGGTCAGCACCTTGTCTATATCCAAAGCTGGATATAAACACAGGATATCAGCCTCCCCCATCCACTTCAGCATCACATTATTTTTCTTAGATCCAGAGGAGTTAGCCGTGTTAGTCTGTAGTTGCAAAATAGTAAAGAGTCCAGTAGCACCTTTAAGACTAACCAACTTATTTGTAGTGTAAGCTTTCGAGAAACACAGCTTTCTTCATCAGATCTGACAAAGAGAGCTGTTGTTCTCGAAAGCTTATGCTACAATAAAGTTGGTTAGCCTTAAAGGTGCTACTGGACTCTTTACTATTATTGTTCTTGTGGTTACTGTTGTGGCACTTTTGTTACAGACTCACATTGTCTTGCCAGTCACAGGAAGGTGAAAAAACAAGACACAGAACAAGAGACAAAGAGTGACTTGCTTATTCCTTCCAGCAAGGATAACAAAGAATGATACAATAGCTCACGGGCCAAGGAAGCTGGAAGAAAAAAATGCTAGAAGCATTTTTTGGTGCAGCTGCCTGAGATGAGGGCACATGGAAGCCTGTGGCAGTTCATCATGTGTGAACTACTTATTCAGTTGGTGTTCCCCTTCAGTTCTAATCTGTCATGGGATTAAACCCAACAAGAAGGTCCAATTAGAAATAATGGTTTCCATGCAGAGGGAGTCTGGCCCGATGGCTGAATACATTTCTGTTTGTGTACTTCCATAAATATATGGCATTTCTCGTCTGACAGGCAGCCTCATGTAGGTATTTTCCATGTCGTGAATAATGTGAGTCGCACTCAGTAATGGTGTTGGATAAAATTTGTCTCTAGTAAACTGGATGTGTGCTGAATGCTTATTTGATATAGCAGTTGCACATGTAGCCTTACATTTTGGAATTATTCTGTGAATGGAAAATGAAGACTTGCAATTAGATCCATAAAACAATCAGTATTCCAGATTAGGCTCTTAGCAGCCAGATTCTGCTCCTATGTTCAGTGGAAACTTATCTGGCCTCTTAATTAACATTCACCTATATTTGCATAGAAATGCTTTGAAGCAATGAAAAATTGGAGTCTAAAGCAAATGTACTCCAGGCTCAATGTTCAGGTCAAAGGTTGCTATTGTGGTGGGTTAGAATTATTCCCCCTGCCCCCGGCCCAATTATCTTTTAACAGTCGTGTTCTGTGCTATTGCTTTTGCTGGCTGCTGCTACTTTGGAACTATCCTACCCCCTGACTGCTATTGCTTTCTCCCTTCTGGATTAGTTCTTAACCAATCAAATATATAACAACAACAACATTCAATTTTTATACCACCCTTCAGAACAACTTAACACCCACTT
The DNA here is from genome assembly GCF_028583425.1 of Eublepharis macularius. Classification (NCBI taxonomy): domain Eukaryota; kingdom Metazoa; phylum Chordata; class Lepidosauria; order Squamata; family Eublepharidae; genus Eublepharis; species Eublepharis macularius. The sequence goes on along the minus strand of NC_072792.1, from coordinate 166,186,849 downwards.
AGAACAATTTACAAAGTGTGTTATTATTATCCTCATCACCCTGTGAGGTGGTGGGGCTGAGACAGCTCTGAGACAGCTGTGACTGACCCAAGGCCACCCAGCTGGCTTCAAGTGGAGGAGTGAGGAATGAAACTCGGTTCTCCAGATTAGAGTCCTGCGCTCTTAACTACACCAAACTGGCTGCCAAATGGGATGATGTCACAATGCTGTTTGTTGCTTGATGTCATCACTAAAGCACTTCTAATCTTACAGATAGGAGTGTTGAGGCATGTCTCAGGGCCAAATTACAAGTGACTCCTGACACAGGTTGGACACTTGTCAGCTTCCCTCAAGTTTTGATGGGAAACGTAGGCAGCTTGGCAGAATGTTGGACAAGTGACAGCTGAAAAGTCCATTGGACAGCAGTCGGAGAGCCAAGCTGCAAGACCAGGACGCCTACATTTCCCGTCAAAACTTGAGGGAAGCTGACAAGTGTCCAACTAGTGTTAGGAGTCACTTGTAGCTTGGCTGTCAGTCTGAAGACACAAGGTTGGACGTTGTACAACAGCACATGCCTATACTGAAACAGCTGGATGGCACTGGGCAGTAGCAATGCTGGTAGAAATTATGAGTGTCTTTTTCAGATCTCCAGTCTATGACTATATCCCCAGTCCTACTGGTTAACTGAGCTTAGTTTTAAAGACTTAGCAGTTTCATTTCTGACAGCTGATAACATCCTTTACCAATTCCATATATGTCTGCTGAGCAACATTTGAATCTTTCAGCCTTCTATGTCACTTTTTTAATATGCAAAATTATTCCATCTAATTCATTTATCTGCAGTAGATGTAGTTTCTCTGGAGATTATCAGAAGAGGTTGCTTCTTTCATATCAGGCATTTGAATTGTTGCGACAGAGATAGCCTCCAGCGCCTGCTGCTGAGAATGTGTCATTTCCCTATCTCTAAGTCTCTGTAACGGCATGGGGATTAGAGTGTCACAATGTTTTTATTGCTGGCTTTTCTACCTCCTGTAGAATATCATTACAAGGCTCTTTTGGTTTCCTTGCTCAATGCTTCACATGTGGGTTTTTACTTCTCTATATTCAAAAAAGGAAAGTTTTAGGACCCAAGGTAATTGATTTGGGGAGGAGGGGAGAAGATCTCCAGTCCTATGGGTGGCTCGATGGTTTGAGCATGCATGGCAACTTCCAAATTTGTACCAATCAGTTATTTTATTTTTAACTGGAGCAAAAAAAAGAATTGTATGAATTTTGGCTGATAATGTATAACGCCTGCCCCTTGATTTCTATGGCATTTATCACTTCCCCAAATGCTTGCATTGCATGTTTGGTGCAACATTGATACAACAATGTTTTGACGATATACACTGGATCTCCTACAGAGATGATTTCCAATTTCTCATCCCTGTTCTTTGTGACCTGAAAATCCCTGTTTAGGTTTTGCAAATCAAACCCTTTTAAAAACACTCACACACAAATATGTATATGTATATGTATATGTATATGTATATGTATATGTATATGTATATGTATATGTATATGTATATGTATATGTATATGTATATGTATATGTATATGTATATGTATATGTATATGCGTATATGTGTATATGTGTGTGTGTGTATCGCAGCATTCTCTGTTTTGGTTAAGAGCAGATAATTACAGAGATCCAGTCTTTTTAGGAAGACAGTATCTGCATTTCCTGACTGTGTGTTTTGGTCTGTGATGTTCCACCACTTATCTTATCAGAGTAGAAAGATTATTTACAAAAACTGTGACATTTTAAACAGGAAATCCCAAGGTTGTCAAGAATACCCATGTATCATGTATCATAGAACTTCTAAGTGGAGAGACACATTGGTCCATTCAGATGTTCTACAAATTGATCCTCATGACAATAACATGAGAGATCATTACAAGTATGGACATTGTTCTTGTTGTGAGCAGAGTTTGAACATTGCAGCTTTTACTAATCCACTAGATATAAAGGTTTATCAGCTGAGAAAATTTATTAATTGTAATCCCTGGAATGTTATTTATATTATCATTTGCTCAAGCAATCTCTTATGCATTGCACAAATCTCTTGGTCATTAATAGACATTAATAGACATGGGCACAAACCACAAAAAACCCAAACCATGCAGTTCATGGTTCGTGGGTTTCCACGAACCAAGAACCACAAACTCCCATGAACTGGGGCAAGTTCCTGAACCAGTTCGTGGTTTGTGGTGTTTGAATACCCCTTTCCAGTTGCTTAGCAGCAGGGAAAGGAGCATTTAATCATTTAAAGGGCCCTTTCCTGCTGTTTGCAAGCAGCAGGTCCGTTTAAACTATCAGCTGACAGGCGGAGGGGAATCCCCCCCACCGCCTGCCAGCTGATAGTTTAAAGGGACTTGCTGCTTGCAAACAGCAGGAAAGGGCCCTTTAAATGGCCCAAACCTCACAAACCCCAGCCCCCCAGCCCCAGCCCCAGCCCCACCCCCCAGTCCCACACTTACCTTGTCTTCTCCATGGCTGTGGCCTCCTCCCCCTCCTCCCGTGAGGGGCGGGAAGGCCGTTTTCAGGCCCACAGAGTGGTGGAGGAGGCGGAAAACAGCCTTCCTGCCCTTCAAATGGGCTTAGACTGGAGTAACACTACTTAGGATTTCTCTGTAAGAATTAGACTTACTGAACAAAAGAGGAAAATATGTAGGGGCATTTTATTTATTTATTTATTTATTTATTTATTTATTTATTTATTTATTTATTTATTTATTTATTTATTTATTTATTTATTTTTAACCCGCCCTCCTTGCAAGCAGGCTCAGGGCGAGGTACAACATTGATTAAAATAAGCTTAAAATCAATTATAAAACAAATTAAAAACAGATAAAAAACGATAAAATACTGTGCCCCTTTAGGGGCAACCAGAGGGTCTGGATTCTCCATACCCCTTGTAGAGGGAGACTGGTAGAAGGCTCAGCAATGATGGGCTAAAATTAGCCTCCCCCATATGCCTGGTGGAACATCTCCATCTTACAGGTCCGCCTAAATGATACAAGATCCTGGCGGGCCTGAGTGTCCTCACACAGAGAGTTCTACCAGGTTGGGGCCAGGACCGAAAAGGCCTTGGCCCTGGTAGAGGCCAGCTGAGCCTCCCTAGCACCAGGGACCACCAGTAGATGTTTTCCTGATGAATGAAATGCTCTCTGTGGCACATACAGGGAGAGATGGTCCCTTAGGTATGCTGGTCCCAGTCCGTTTAGGGCTTTAGGGATCTGGAATTCTACTGGAAGCCAGTGAAGCTGCTGCAAGATAGGCGTAATGTGTGTCCTACACGAAGCTCCAGTTAGGACACGTGCAGCAGCATTCTGGACCCATTGAAGTTTCCGGATCAAGCCCAAGGGCAGCCCTGCATAGGGTGAGTTACAGTAGTCTAACCTGGAGGTGACCATTGCATGGATCACTGCCGTTAGGTCCTGGGCCGAGAGGTAGGGCGCTAGTTGCCGGGCCTGCCAAAGGTGGAAAAAGGCTGCCCGAGCCACAGCCATGATCTGGCCCTCTGTAGACAAGGAGGAAGCCAGAATCATGCCCAAACTCCTAACCGATGGTATGGGCACAAGTGGTGCCCCCCCCCAAATGTTGAGAGAAGGATCCCTGCCTCCAACAGTCCACAGCTCAAATACAGGACCTCCGTCTTCACGGGATTCAACTTCAGCCCGCTCTGTTCTACCCACCTAGACATGGCCACCAGAGCTCTCAAAAGGGTGTCAGGGGCAGAGTCAGGTCGGCCACCCATCAACAGATACAACTGGGTATCATCTGCATATTGGTGACAACCCAGTCCGAAACTCTGCACCAACTGGGCAAAGGGGTGCATATAAAGATTGAACAACAAGGAAGAGAGCATCGCTCCTTGTGGGACACCGCACTCTAACGGTTGGCATGCGGACAGTCTCTCCCCCAGCACCACCCTCTGTCCCCAACTATGGAGAAAAGAGACAAGCCACTGCAAGGCCATCCCACGAATCCCCACATCGGCAAGGTGGTGGGCCAACAACTCATGGTCGACCGTGTCAAACGCTGCTGAAAGGTCTAACAAGATGAGCAGCACCGACCCACCCTGATCCAAGTCTAGGAGATAGTCCGTGAGGGCAACCAACACTGCCTCCGCCCCATGATCCGTGCAGAACCTGGACTGGTATGGGTCCAGGGCAGAGGTGTCTTCTAGGAACACCCGTAGCTGATCTCCCACTGCCTGCTCAATCACCTTTCCCAAGAATGAGAGGTTTGATACCGGGCGGTAACTGGATGCATCAGTGGTGTCCAAAGATTTTTTTTTTCAAAAGAGGCCTCACTACAGCTTCCTTTAGCGCCTCAGGAAAAACCCAGGAGCTCAATGATGTATTAATAATGACCTCCAATTGGGTCCCCAACCCATCAGCACTGGCTTTCACCAGCCATGACAGGCAGGGGTCCAGGAAGCACATAGTGGGCCTCACCAGCCGTAGGATCCTGTCCACCTCCTCCCAGGAGACCAGGCTGAAGTGATCCAAAAATGGGCCGGAAGACAGCCAAGGGGCCTCCAGTTCCCTTACTGTATCAATCGTGGCCAGCAGATCACGATGGAGGGACGAGATTTTATCTGCAAAAAAGCTCCCAAAAGCCTCACAGCTAATAGCTGAATTTCCAATTTGATGGTCTTCCTGCGATAGGGAGACCAAGGATCGAACTACCTTGAACAATTTTGCTGGGTGTGAGCTTGCAGATGCTATGGAGGTGGCAAAGTATTCCTTCTTTGTCACCTTCACAGCCACCTCATAGGTTTTCATAAACGCTCTATAAGATGTTCTCACCTCTTCTCCCCAATTCCGCCACCACACTTGCTCTAGTCACCTCAGTTCCTGCTTCATCAGACGTAGCTCCTCTGTATACCAGGGAGCCAGTCTGACGCGGGGACGGAGAGGGCGACGGGGAGAGATTTTGTCAATGGCTTTTGAGAGACAGTTATGTCAGTCCCCCACCAGCTCATCCAATGAACCACCAGGGGGCATCGGATCCCGCAGGGCATTCCGGAAGCCAATTGGATCCATAAGTCTCCGTGGGAGAGCATAAATCTGCTCACTGCCCATGCAGGAGGGGGCTGGCACACCCAGATGAGCCCTCAGGACGTGGTGGTCCAACCATGGCACCACTTTAATAGCGTCCAGGTCCACCTGAATCCCTGCCCCAAAGATCAAATCCAGCATGTGGCCTGCTTGATGTGTAGGAGCTGAAACAAATTGGGAGAGTCCCAGTGCTGCCATGGAAGACACCAAGAGTGATTCCGTACATGTTGGATAATGCACTTCCAATCCTCTTTATAGATCATTTGGAACAGATTTTTTTGTGTGCGGAACAAAAAATCCATCTCAAACGATTGATAAAGTGCATTGAAAGTGCATTATCCAACATGTGCAGAATCAGCCCAAGTCCAAAGCCTGAGAAGAGGCGGTGTCATCAACATGGACGTTGAAATCACCCAGGACCAACTGTTGAGGATGATCCAACGCCCACTCCAACACCGCCTCCTAGAAGCTCCTTTAACAGGCCATTTTCAAAGCAAATCATATTCTGGTACAGATTTAAGTTTCTTTGTTCTAGAGAAGATATTAACTAACCCTTTTAGATTTATACCCTTGGAACAGCAATTATTAAGACATGAAGCTTTTTGGATTTATACATTCAACACTCTGTCTCCTAAGGGACGTAATGGCAAGTTTGTGTTTATATAAGAGGTTGGCAGCCCCCTTTTGAAAGTAATGTAGTAATAGATCTTTTAGTCTTATAACTTAGTATGGCTCTTGGGTGAACAGCTGCAGTTCACTGTTATTAAAACCCTGGACTGCTTTCTGCAAGTCACAGCAGAATCAGCATGTGAAGCGAAGTTCTTAGGTAAAGATTCATCTGCTCAGGTTTGCTTTAAGTATTATATTTGCATACATTCGTAAACTGAGGATTTTATGTTTCTTTAAAAATGTGACGTTTTACTATTGCTGAATTCAAATCAAGTTGCGTTTAAACAACAGATGTAAAATAACTCTGGACAACTACACGTGTAATAGCTCTGAGCGCAACCGCAATGATTTATTTACATTAATTCTTCGCTTTACAAGAACATTTTAAAACTTTTAAAAGTTGGCTTTCTAGGAACAAAATACCTTGTTGGTTATAAATTATGAAAGTTTAATTTCTCAGGATTGTGGAGAATAACAACTATCAGTGTGACAATATTTGTTTGTCTTTCTTTCAGCAAATTATGGGGAATTTTCACTCCTATCAGAAGTATTGAAGAATATACTTTTAGCAGTTTTGAAACGAGTCAGCCCCAGGAGCTCATATTATTTTTCCTTGAATTACTGTATTTTTGATATAGTATTTGGATACTATTACTACTCTCCTTACGTTCTGGAAACATATATATATATGGATGGTTCATATATGCTGAGAATTACTTTATTAGTGCATTGAAACTTTTTATGAATTACATATTTTGTTCATTCATCTGTGAATTGTTGTTTCTTTTGTAGAATTTTTTACAACGTACTCCTTTGTTCATTATATAGAAATATATATGTGAGGACATTTCTACATGTAGTACTTTGTTTCATTCTATGTGAGAACTTTTTAAAATATATAAATGGTATGGTTTTGTTGTGGTATTTACTTGTTGGTTTGTTTTCTTTCTGCAGCTTCATGCATTCATGTGCAAAGATAAATTCCAGATTAAATGGTGACCCTTCCTAAAACTTTATGAATACTAAAGCAGCAGAAAACTACTATTACTACTACTCTCTGTTTGTTTTCTTAAGGTTTTCTTAATCTGTTTGGGGGAAAAAAACTTAATAAAATTTTTAATTAAAAATTTATATTGTATGCATAAATAACAGATGAGTTGTGTATTTAAACAAGTATAACTTGTGCACAAAACAAAACTATCTACCAAAACAACTGCAATGAGAGAGAGAAAAAAACCCCAAAACTATTTGCAAATAGAAGACCAAACGAAATAGCTCGTCCTAATCATTTGGACCAAAATGCAGCAGTGAGTAAGGCATAACGAAAGCGATGCAAATTGTCTTAGCCATGCTAAACTGTTTTAGCCATGACTCTTCAGCCAGTAGGTTCCAGCGGGACTTGCACTGGATGGTGCATTGTTACCCACCCATGCATAAAATTATCTGCAGTAGGTTTGTGCATCATGTTATCATGCTCCAAATTCCAGTGCAAGATTTCCAAGATCTCAGAACAAGGATTTTTCACCTGGGAACTTTGGCTACTGATGCACGGACTTACCACTGCGTTATGGAAAATGGATGACAAGTCCTCAATTTAAATGAGTGTTGTTATGGGGAAGGGAATGTATCCCCTCCCCAAATTTACTTCTTTAGATATAGTCATTGATACCACTTATTCACTTTTTTGCTTTTTAAGAGAGGGTTTTTATTTTTATTTATTTGGTTCTCTTTCATTTCTGTTTGCAGAGAAAGCAGTGCAACCATTTGTAACTTCAGCCCTTGCATATGTTTTGTGCTGTACACCACAGGGTATGGCTCTAGCAGGAGGACAGGAAGGTTAAAGATGATGTTGCCGATGAGCATTTGCATGTAAAGTGTCATCAAGTCACAGACTGACTTATGGTGATCCCATAGGGTTTTCAAGGCAACAGACAAAGAGAGGTACCATTGCCTGCCTCTGCAACCCTGGATTTCCTTGGTGGTCTCCCATCCAAGTACTAAGCAACCCTTCAGAGATATCTGACAAGATTGGGCTAGCCTACATCATCCAGGTCAGGCCTGAAGATCTACAGAGAGAAGTTTTGGTATTTTGCAGAACTTCCCTTTCTGCCCCTCCTCTCTTAGAATTTCTCTTTCCTCAAAACAGAACAGATTAGAAACTGACAACAAAATTCTAAGAAGGCGGGGCGGGGGGGAGATTGTTGGATTTGAGCGAGATATTGCATAAAGAGAAATTAAGATAATTTTTCTTAACCAAACTAACTTATGTGATACCATCTGAGAAATGAGTCGTTTGTAGTAACCTAGATTGAAATACTAAGAACACTTTCCTAGGTATTATCCCCATTCAAAACAATGAGAGATTAATTCTGAACAAACCTGTTTAGGACTGCAATTTTTGCCCACTGTGAGGTCAGTTCAGGCCAAATGAAATTGTGTAAGGAACTCACACTCGTACCTGTCCAAAGGAATTGAAATGTTCATGGTAAGTAGTTGATGAAGTCCCAGGAAGAATATGCGGGTCCCCCGCCCCCCCCGCCCCCCGCAAATGAATCTTTTGTTTCTCTGAGCACACACTGAATTTTTAAAGCAATAAGCAAGACAAGAAAAAGACTTCAAATAATATCACCTTTTCCCCAAAAAGGAACAACATGTCTTGCAACTAAAACTTGCAAGGGTATAAAACATGAAAAGTAATTAGTTAGTGACGATTTGAACGTGATAGATACTATTAAACCCTGCTGTTGAAAATGAAATATTCCCATCAGGAGCGAATTAACATGAATTGACGAGAAAAGCTGGTAAGATGATATTTTATGGATCCAAACAAATGTTTACACTACTTTAAATAGATCGGAAAGTCAAGCTTGGGAAGGCAATTATTTCACACAAATCTTATTAAAATGTGCAAAGAATGTAATAGGATGGGGGGGATGCTCTGGATTGTGATTGGAAATGCAGCAAATATCCTTTCTATTAATTCTTCACTGAAAAATGGAACTTATGAAGTTGCAATAACAAGTCAGACCCTGAGCTCAACTCATTCGCTTTTGACTACCCTGATTAGCAGTCAGTGTCATCCTAAGCAGAGTCACACCCTTCTATGTTTCCATTTTTTTGGTATTAAGAGACTTTAGCCTGCCAAGCCAGCTCCCCTCTTGGAAGCCATCATTTGAAAGTCTTTGAAGTATGTACAGTGTCTGATTTCACAAAATGGAAATGTTGAGAATTCCAGTTCTGCCACAGGATTTGGGTTTCACAGTTATAGGAGAAGAGTGTTTACGCAGAACATGCTGAAAAAGGGCATGGTATTCAGTTGCTTTTCTGTGGAAGTTTTCTGATATCAACACCTTTGCTTCCACAGAGAAAAGCAAAAAAAAAAAAAGGAATGTTTGAAGTCACGTGTCCAAAATAGTGTCTAGGTTTGAGAATCTCAGGTTTGGGGTTAAAAAGTAATTGATGGTAGAAAGTGCTGTCAAGTCATAGCTGACTTATGGCGACCCCAGCTGGGGTTTTCAAGGCAACAGACTAAAAGGTGGTTTGTCATTGCCTTCCGAGAGCCAGTTTGGTGTAGTGGTTAAGAGCACGGGATGGGACTCTAATCTGGAGAGCGGGGTTTGATTCCCTACTCCTCCACTTGAAGCCAGCTGGGTGACCTTGGGCTAGTCACAGTTCTCTGGAGCTCTCTCAACCCCACCCACCTCACAGGGTGTTTTGTTGTGGGGATAATAGTAACATACTTTGTAAACTGCTCTGAGTAGGCTTTAAATTGTCCTGAAGGGCGGTATATAAATCTATTATTATTATTATTATTATTATTATTATTATTATTATTATTATTATTCCTCTGCAACTCTGGTCTTTGTTGGAGGTCTCTGATCCAATTACTAACCAAGTCCGACCCGGCTTAGCTTCCAAGGTCTGAAGTGATCAGGCTTGCCTGGGCTATCCAAGTCTGGGAATAAACAGTCATTAGCATAATCAAAAGATTTGGGTAAGAGCTGGGCACCACCCAATGACTCAGACAAGGGTTGAAAGCATTTCAATTTCCATAAGGCTTTTAGGCTACCGTTATTGTGGCTTTCACCAATCCAGGGGCATTCATATGCAAGCTCCTCTTTTTAGAAAAAGAAGAAAAACCTGGGCACTTAAATTAATGCATTGTCAATTTGTTGTTATAGCAGAAGCAGGAGGTAGAGCTGTGGGGAAGTACAGCATGGTCCTTTAGGTGCCTTTAGTGTGCTGAAAAATGTTTGTGCATCTGTGGCTCTCCCGGTAAACCTTTAGGAAAGCCTCAAAGCAGCATTGACAAAGCCCATTAACAAGATGTTCTCTTCCAATGCTAAACTGAGCTTCGACTGCTAATTGTATTATTGAGTATGACCGCTGAAGTGCACACCTATTTTCTTAAGAGAAGGGGTAAAGTAGTTCCAAATGCAACAACAGTAAATTAACATATTCCCATAACCTCCAGACTGTTTCCCCCCCTAATTTTCAAGTGGAACGATTCAGGATACAAAGTTAAAGAGCAGAGTTTTTAAAACTTATATTACATTAAAATGCACAGAAAGACTTTCCCAAAGAGATTGTTTTGCGGAAGTATATGGACAACAGAGGGAGCTTTTCCTCTCTCTCCCGAAAACTCAGAGGCACCCAATGAAGTTGATATACAATCGAATCAGGGCAGATAAAAGGCAATACTTCTTTATCAATTAATTTGCAGAATTCACTGCTGGAGAATATAGTTAGCCTCAAGCACAGATGGCTTTAAAAGGGGATCAGACCGACTGATGAAAGATAGGACAACGGCTACTAGCCAGGGTGACCGAAGGCTCCCTCCACATTCAGAGTCAGCAAACTTCAGAATACTGGTGACAGGAGGCAACATCAAAGGAAGACCACAGCTTCTTTGCCCTGTATTTTGGCCATCCAAGGCAACTGATTGGTTGCTGTGTGAAACAGGACACTGGATGAGATGGAACGCCAACTTGGTCCAGCAGGGCTCTCCTTATGTTCTTAAGCGGTGAGAGAATTGCTCCACCATCTTAGTTTTGAATATGCCATTGCATCCCAACCAGCTCATGGTGACACGACCCATGGGGTGTTCAAAGCGATAGATGAGCCATTACTTCCTTCTGCACTGCAAATTCTGTCTTCCTTGGGGGTCTCCCATCCAAATGCTAACTATGGCTGATCCTGCTTAAGCTTTGGCAAGTGCAGGCTAAATTGGACTATCAGGACCTTGCTAATCTGATAGATCCAAATTACTCTTTATTTCATGAATGAAAGCGGTTGCATTTTCTTTAGCAGAAAATAGTAGAAGGAAGAAGGGTGGGGGGCGCACTACAATTCAGATTAACAGGAACTAGCAGATAGGAATTTATGAGGATGAAAATGCTCAGGAGGTCTTATCAGTCCCTTTGTTGCCCCTTGCTGCTTTTGCTCTCTGCTCCCTTCTCCGCCCCCTCCCAGTTGTGATTTTCATTCTCTTCCCCTCCCTGCTGCTCTCCCTTTCCCTCCTCCTTTTCTTTCTCTCGACAACTTTCACTCCTAGTTTCTTCCCCCCCACCACCACTGCTTTTACTTCCTCCTGCTCTTGGGGGTAACTATTTTCACTCCTCACAACCTGCTGTAGTTGCTAGGAAACCTCACAATGCCAATTGGGATCTCCTGATATTTCACAAGATCTTGGCCTGCATTTTCCATTTGGGGATGCTTTCAATACCACAAAAAGGAATATTTTGGGATCTTTCTGCAAACCTGGTCGTTCCTCCAAGGTTGTCCCTGTTAGGCCCCATTATGTAGGTTTTGTGAACTGCATTCTGGAGCCAAGTTCAGAATTAGATATAAGATACTAAACACAGCTGTAAATAAAAGATATCCACTAAGGGAAACATGTCTTCTGTGATTGTCTGAAGGCAGGCCACTCCACTAACTATCATTAGTTAGGATTAGAGATAGGCACAAACCTGAATACGAACCAAAAAAAGGTATGAACCAGCCCGGTTCGTGATTTGCAAACCAGTAGTTCATGGAAGCTCATTGCCACGAACTTCCACAAACTGGTCTACTGGTTCATTTGGTTCATTTTAAAGGGCAATGCCCCTTTCTGTGCTGCTGCAAAGTGACGGGGAAAGGGGCAGTTTAAATGGCCATTTCCCTGACACTTGGAGCAGTGGGGAAATGGCCATTTAAACTTTTCCTGCCGTGGCAGGGCCCTTTAAATGGCCCAAAGCCCACAAACCCCACCCCCACCCCCCCCACCCCAGCTCACACACACCCCATCCCCAGTGCCCCACCCCACCCACCCCAGCCCCCCACTTACCTTAGCTCTGCTGCTAGGGTGGTGGAGGCTGCGGCCCAGCAGCAGCAGTTCTGCCCTTCTCCGCCATCCTGTAGGCCCGTGGCCTCCTCCCCCTCCTCCAGCGAGTGGCAGGAAGGGCATTTTTGGCCTCCTCTGCCACTACACGGGCAGCAGAGGAGACCAAAAATGCCCTTCCCACTCCTCAGATGGCCGCTTCGGCAGGAAAGAGCCCTTGCAAATGGCAGGAAAGGGCCCTTTAAACTCTCACATGCCCCTTTCCCTGCCACTGCTAAGCGGCCGGAAAAAGGCATTTAAACCCCATGAACCACGAACCATGAACTGGTTCATGAACTTGCCCCAGTTCGTGGGGGTTCGTGGTTCCTGGTTCATGAAAACGCCACAAACCATGAACTTCATGCTTCGTTTTTGTTTTTTTTTTGGTGGTCCGTGCCCATATCTAGTTAGGATCCATTAAACCATGATCTGAAGCCAGGAAATTGGCTTATTAACCAAGCTGTTAAATATGGTATTCTGTGAGATCTGAATGCAAATCATGGTTTAATCTTGGCTTGCTGTCCTCCCAAACAACAGAAATAATTAAATGAAACTGGTATTTGTTGAGGCAAAACAGGATTTGCATGACTATCTGTGAGCTGAATCCTCGTTTCACAACTAAACATGGTTAAAATAAAGCATGTTTTGTGTTACGTGTGGACTGAGACTGTGCATGATACTGTTATAAGTGAGGTGAAATTTGCCCCAAAATACCTATTATGAAAATAGACGTACTGAGGGTTCAAATTGTGAACAGAAGAACTTGGCAGTTAAAAGCAAATCCAAGGGGGAAATTGGATTGAAGAGAAATTCAGAATGAAAAATGAACTGAAATGAAAATTAATAAGAATAAAAAAAGTTTACACATCGCTAGAGAATAATAGCACTGATATAAGTGACAGATGAGAAGAAAAGACTTCTGGATATCTAATGTTCAATATCTATGCTCTGTGGCTCCAGAAAGTATAATTTCAGCTGTCATTGATTGTTTAGGTAATAAAAGACAGCAAATAACATATTCCTAAGCAATTACTGAGCACCTCAGGTGGTTTATCAAGTGGGACGCCTAAGGTAAGATGCCCAAGCAACTCCAGGAACTCAAGGCCTGAAGCTGGCACTTTGTTGAGACTGAAATAAAAAGGGAGCAAGTCCCGTCTGCGTGTTCATTGACTGTGATTGACGTGGGTTTGACATGACTGACTGACAAGCCCGGCAGAAAGCCTCATTTGTGTCAAGTTCTAAGGCTGCTGCATAATGGAACAGACAGCCTGCTGTGTTAAATGCAGCTTTCCCAACCTTTACTCAGCTGTGCCTTTCTGCGGCAGAAATAACCTGCCATGTTTTTTCTATTTCAAAAATTGCAATACTTGTAGCAGGCTAGAAATATGGGTTGTTGTTGTTGTTTGTCAGAACAAAGAAGGAGTCCACAAAGGGGAACATCTGAGGAGTCATGAATAGGGTGGCCACAGTGTAGATGTCCCAAAGGTCAGTTGTGTGCGCACAATTCCTGGACATGATGTCGGGGTGGGGGAATAACAAAGGCAGCAATTCCAAAGGTACATGCCACAAGACATAAAATCGAGTAAAGAAACCAGCAAAAGAGGCGGCCCACGGTGGTTCTGCATGATTCGTTAATGTGGCTTTGCCTCTCTTGATTTCTTTCTGCTGGGCATGGCAATTTTGCAGCTTTTCTGCGTTGAGAAAGACGAGACATATTGATAGAGAGAAAAGGATTTGACAGATTCACAGAAGACAGATCATGGAGGACAGCTAAATAGAACCTCCATGTTCAGAGACAGTATACTGCCACCCTGAGCCCATCTGTGGGGAGGGAGGGGTATAAATTGAACTAAATAAATAAATAAATAATACTCCTGGATACCAGTTTCTGGAAGAAAAGACTTTGGCTTTGGGGCTCTTCTTTGTGAGTCTTCTAGGACATCTGGATAACTACTGTGGCAACTGAATGTTGCACTAGATGATAAGGATGTGCAATTCAGGCTCGACATTCCTTTAAAAACACTGAATTTTACCCAATTTGGTAAAATTCAGTATTACCAAACTCAAAAGGGAATACAGAATCAGAAAGGTTTTTTTTTTTTATAACAAACTTTGTATTATAAAAAACCAAGGTTTGTTGCTGTGTGTGGGGTGGTTTGGTTGAGCTTTTGTGTGAGGGGTCCTTTGGTTTGGCTTTTACTTATTATAGTTAGTGTTTATTTTGCTGTTCTTCTGGGTGGTGGTGATGTTTTATCCTGCAAGCAGAATGTGCAGACCTCATTCCCGGATTGCACATGCTCATGAGAAGGCTGCAACAAGGCATTGTGTCCCCGTTACAGCTTCTCACTGAGAAGGAGTCGTATATTTTGGTGACTATGTGTGACCTATGCATCAAGGGCACCTTTGCTGAGCTAGTGTGAGACATGCCCTCCCTTTGCAGGTGCAGCAGATGGGGTGGGGGAGGGGCTAGCTCTGCTGGTTCTCCCCCTGCCCCTTCTCAGCAGGTTGCTGCTGAAGGCTGCTGCAGAGAGAGGATTACTTGGGTTTCCCAAGTACCTCACTGTCAGTTTCAGCAGCCATGTGGGTGGGATCCATCTTATGCAACCAAGCTTGCTTATCATTGCCTTGTGCTTGTGGCTGGGTACTGCTTGGTTCTGTTCTGTGGTGTTTCCCCACTGGCTGAACCCAGTGCCTGGCTGCTGTGAATTGCACTGGTTCTGTTGGGCCAAGTTGCAGAATGGCCTTGTTTCAGTTTGGTTTGGATGGAATGGGTATGATTCTCTCATGTGAAGTTGGTTTCCTTGCTTCACTTTGGTTCCAGGGGGATTCTATTCCCTTGCTTCAGTTTGCTTCTGTTTGCAAGACTATCTCATGCTTCAGTTGGGTTTGGGAGATTCTCTGGTATGATGTTGGTCTTCACTGGAAACAATGGAGAGTGGCTGGTTGGCCTTCTCAGAGGATGCTGGGGTTGGGGGGGGGAATGTCAGTTTGGTTCAGTTGGGCTTCCTCAGGGAGGAGCTTGCATTTGGGAATACACCTTGGCTTTGGCATTCTTGCCCTGTTCAGATGTGCACCTGGGAAAGAACTTGGAAAAGTTCACATCACAGGGAATAATGGAGAATGGCTGGTCAGCCTGCTCAGGAGGCACTAGGGTTTTCTGGGGAGTCAGTTTGGTTCTGTTGGACTGTCTGGTGTGGAGGTTTTGGAGCGTCCTTCTAGCCATGGCAGCCTTGGTCCATGTGTTTCTTCAGTGGAGGTCAGCTTGGAGTCTTTTTCCACAACAGGAACAAATGGAGTGGCTGGGAGCACCTTGTTCAGGGGCTCGCAGGGCTCACAGGGACACCAGGTTCCAATCTCCATGAAACCTGGGGAGAGGGTCTTTAGAGGACAGTCAGGAGTAGGTCCCTGAAAAATTGGTGGATTTTGCTTGCAAAATGCCCCCTACCCCAGGCCCCTGGATGTCCAGAGTCTGAAGCTCATCCCACAGACTTACCAAGTAGTGGGGGTGGGAAACAGTTGGAAGACCACTACCCAGCCACCCCAATGGACACCCTGGGCCAGCACGGACCAACAATAGAGGGGGAGAAAGAGGCAACCCAGCCACAGAAAGGTGGAGCAGCTCCCAAGCCCCAGAGGATCAGAAGGAGCAGGTGGAAGCAAGCCAGCCCCACCCTCTAGTGGGAGAGTAAGAGCCCTGACAGGGGAAGTAAGGACAGCCAGGAGGGGGCCAGGGCAGAGGGAGAAGGCACAAGAAATAGGGACAGCCAGACAGACAGCTACCTTACTGGCAGGACAGCAGAAGCAGCACAGGGCCATGCCTCAAGCTGCAAACAGGGAGGAAGGGAGTAATAGAGGCCAGCTGAAGCTGCTGGAAGCTTAGAGCAGAGGAAGCTTGGCAGCCAGTCAAGAGAGCATAGCTGTAGCTGTCCAACACAGCCAAACTAGCTACCCCAGGTTCAACTGCTTGAAGCAGCCTAGGCCAATGCTAGGAGGCAAAAGAGGGGTGTGGCCTGGCAGGTGGAACCTGGAATGAGGGACAGGATATAAGGGAAATCCACCCACAGGGCAGGGTGTGTTGTGTAGGAGTGTGATGAAGTGGAAGAGAGAGGAAGAAGGAATGAGGGAGGAGGAGGAGGAGGACTGACAGCTGGGTAAAGGTACCTGATAGGGGACTGAGAGGGTGTGAGGGTGAGGTATACCCCCCTCCTTCCACAAAGCGGGCTCCTGCAGATTCCTTGAAGGTCCTTTAAGTCAGGCAGGCTGGCACCTCACCAGGCAACAGCCAAGGCAGAACCTGACACTGGATACCCCCCATAGTTTCCCCCATAGGACATAATGAAGACTGGAGGTGACTGGAGGCACTTTATTTGGGGGGGGGGCATAAAATGGTCCCCGGGATCCTATCTTTATGAAACTTGGGGGTCATTAGAGAAGAGTCAGGAGCAGGCCCCTGCAAATTTGGTACAATTCTGTCAAAAAACGACTCCCCTCCCAGCCACTGGAACAAACCTGATCGGAGTTTCCCATAGGAAACAATGGCCAAATTTTACCAAATTTGCTCTGTAATGCCAAACTGAACTAGAGAATCAATTTGGTACTTGAGGAATTCTGAATGTTTTCCCCAGTTCAGTATTACTGAGCCAAATTTAGTGATTTTTTTTCCCTGTGCGCACCTCTATTAGGCAATCAGAATGTCTTCCCTTCTGTTCTTATGAGTAGACTTGCATCATTCTGTAGCTCAGGTTTTTAACTAAGATGTGGATAATTTCAAATTACATTTATGTGCTGTGCTAATGAGAGCACAGAGTTCTGTGTTTGCTGGATTGTTTTTATGCTCTGGCCTCTTTATAATGGTGTATTTTTATACTCTGCCTTGTTTTAAATGGTTCGTTTGTAATGGCTGTATGGTTTTACTGTATCGTTTTAGCTCTGAACTGCTTTAAGCAGGTCTCTGACGAGGCATCATACACATTTATAAACAAATAAATAAATTCCTTTTTATTAAAAAAAAGATTTTATCAACGATAAAATATGGTTATGTGTTATTTCAAAACCCTCTGTGAGAAATTCAATGGTATGTTTGTTGGGAAGTTATTTTCTTTAAGGCAATAAATAAGGACAGTAAAGTATCCAGTACAAGCCCTCCCTCAAAGAACTTTGAAGCACAAAGAAATGTGTCTGTGAAAAAGAGATGGGAGAAATTGCTTCCTGAGGGAACTCGGGCCGAGCCCTTCTAGTGCTTTAAGGGCAGCTTGAAATACTCTATAAAGCTGACCTCTTTCAAGTGGAACTCCTTCAAGATTCACTCCACAAGCACCCTGTAGCTCTCTCCAGCTATCAACCTGCCTACTCTATTCTGAACCAACAGAAGTTTCTGAACTGACTTCAAGGATACCTTTTGGGCCACAGCACAGTAATTACACCTAGGAGTCACTAGGGGAATAAATAACTCGGCTGACATCAAGATGCAACTGGTGCACTAGCTGGAGTAGGCAAAAGGCAGCCTTAGCCGTGAACATCACCTGGAACCAATTTCTCCACTCAGTCCTGTCCTTCTAGACAACATGTTAGTATTCTGCAGAGCCCTGAAGTTTCTCAACAAGACTAGTAATGGCACTCAAGTTTCAGTTTGAGAGCCAGTTTGGTGTAGTGGTTAAGAGCAGCAGGACTCTAATCTGGAGAGCCGGGTTTGATTCCCCACTCCCCTGCTTGAAGCCAGCTGGGTGACCTTGGGTCAGTCACAGCTCTCTCAGAGCTCCCTCAGCCCCACACACCTCACAGGGTGTCTGTTGTAGGGAGAGGAAGAGAAGGTGATTGTAAGCCGCTTTGAGAATTCTTTGGGTAGTGAAGGGTGAAGTATAAAACCAACTCTTCTTCTTTGGGGGAGGAGGAAATAGCTCACTCATCTCTAACTACATAAGAAGGATGAGCGAGTGCTAAAGCATGCAGTCATTTCACACGGAGTGATTAGAGGTCAAACATGCCAAAATCATGCCCCACGAATGCCCAAGAATATTCTTCAGAATCCTCTGCAACACATAGAGGATCCAAACATGGAAGAGTTCCATAGCAGACAAGTCAGTGTGGGAAGGTTATCAATATTGACTTATTTTTAAATGCATAGCCAACATCTTCCCAAGGAGTAAATCTATTGGTTACTATGACACACATTGGACACATACTGCCTTATGAGTACAACTCATTGTTCCATCTAATAAAGAGAAGATCCATATAATCTACAAAATGTCCGTGATTAGAAAAGGACCTTATCATAAAGCAAGTTGTATGGGTCCTCCTGAATTCCAATAATGATGGGATTTTGTGAATTCTGCAGAAGAAAAGTCCAAGACGAACTCTAAACACTAAACAGGAACCAGATGTAAAGGGAATCCGAGAGCTCAGTGCCAGTGTTGTGGATTTTAACTTTAAATCACTATTTGACAGAGTAGGCCTAACAGTTTCTTCTTCTCAGAGATGTCTTACATCCCAACTTCTCCCACCCTCTGCCTAGATTTTTTCCATTCCATGTATCAGCTGAAAGGAACAATTCTCAAAAGCTCATACCATGGACATCTAATTGATCTGTTATGTGCTATTGGACTTGAATCTTGCTTATCATGACTTTAGAGAGCACAAATCAGAAAGCTCAGCAAAGTCAATAGTTTCTATATAAACTGGCCACACACTATCATTTCTGAATCTCTCAGATTTGGAAATCTCTTTGTGAAGTCCCCCCCCCCCGCCGCCCTTTTTTGTTAAAGTTCTGGAAAAGAAGCACTGAAATATAGCCATTATTCATAAAGTCAATTTACGTAGAATAGGAATAATAGGTGTGCTTATATAGGATTGGTTTAAAGAGGTATGCTAGTGTTCTGTGTATCTGTTGAATAAGGTTCTGTATAATCAGATACAGAGTGATGGGATTATTCTTAAACAAAAGTTGGGATTAATACATTGATTTGTTAATTGGCTAGGAAATATAGATTTCACTTTGAACTGGGAACAAACAAACAAACAAACCACAATAGCTTTCCTTCAAGACTGAGAGCTGTGCCGTGCAAAGATTAAATGTTTTAAGGGAGCATTCAATTACCAAACAGCAATGTGATTTATGTTGCTTTAATTCAGTAAAAGAGGCTGTAATCTCCATATGACTGTTTATAGCAATGCCTCCTCACAGGTGAATGGGTTCTAGTGACCACCACCACTCCAGAGAATTAAAGGCCAAGTGTAGACCAATGCAGTAGATGAATACCATGGTCACCAGGAAAGCCAGAGATCAGAAATGAGTAAAGTAGCAACCTCAGTAACTCTGTTCCTTATAGCCCCAGGGAATTGTCATGTTTGTGATTGTGTGGCTTCCTGTTACACACTGAGCAGCAAAGTTTCTGATTTGTGGATCGCCAATCCATAGCAGCTCCTGGGACTGATGGAGTTGATATGTCATACTAGAGCTCCTAGAGAGGCAGAGGAATGCTAAGCTGCAAGCCAAGACTGGAACCTCTTCAAGATGAACAACTCTGAAGCAAGGCAGCAGAAAATGAAGGGAAGGAAGATGACAGTCAACTCTCAACTCTTGTTTGGACTCTTGTGATCTCTCCAGGGTGCTGAATTTCCGTTCCTGACTGCCAAGTACTCTTGTGTGATTCTGAATTGTACTGCTGACCCAGGATATTTATTAATGTTATTTATAACCCACCTTTCTTACTGAGATTCAAGGTGGATTACACAGTGTAAATCAATATGATCAAGGGCTGAGACATTCAATAAGAAATATAAGAGGCTATGGATTGCTGAAATTAGAAAAGAAGTGTAATTCTAAATACAGAGATAAAACATTGCTGAAACAAAACGTAAGTAATTTGATATCACATATTAAACAATGCAGAAACTACCCTGTGGGAGCATATATACATCAACAGACAGTACCCAGAACCATAGTCTACAGTCCATCCCTCTATCAAAGGATCTCTCTGAGCCATTTCTTACAGCACAGCCCTATTAACTGAGTGAAAAAGCATCTCTGAATAATTCAGTTTTGCAAAGTTTGTGGAAAGAGAGTGGGAGCTCTCCTGGCCTCTTCAGACAGGCCATTCCACAAGGTGGGGGGCGGGGGCACCACAGAGAATGTGTGTGGACTGGCAGCAACTGATTTTGCCCAAGTACAGATTGTTATCTGCAGAAAGCCCTGTTCAGATGAATGAAGCTGCTGTGGAGGAGTATAGGGAGAGAGGTGGTTTTGCAGATATGAGGGGCCAAGGCCATGGAGGGCTTTGTAAAGTTTAGCCAAGACATTGAACTGAGTGCAGTAACTGATGGGTAGCCAATAGAGTGACTGCAGAACGGAAGTAAAATAGCTCCTGATAACAGTCGAGCTGCTGCATTCTGCACTGTCTGGAGTCCAAACTGATTTTGAAGGGAGACTATGTAGAGTGCATTAAAGTAGTCTAGTCTCGATGTTACCATGGCATGAATCCAGGTGGCCAGATTGGCCATGTCAAGGAAGGGGGCCATCTTCCAGGCTAGTCTGGCCTTATTTCCAGCTGCTTTAACTTGCTTCTCCAGCAGCAGCTCTGGATCCAGTAGAAGCTCTAGGCTCTTAACTGAATCAGCAAAGGTCATTGGAACACCATGGAAAGTGGGGAGCACAGTGTCCTTCAGTATCTCTTCAATATCTTCCCACCCAGCATCACTTCTGTCTTGTCTGGGTTTAGTTTCAATTTGTTCACTTTCGTGACAGCAGCATGACTTATAGGGGAATCCTGTGCATTGGACTGAGTCTAATGAAATACATGAGATACAGTGCAGTAACTGCACAGTATTGCACTACTACATCATCTTTCATCGACAATTCAGTTCCTCCCACTGAACTGATCATATACTTCACTTCAACAGGGACAAGCTACACAAGACACCCGATACATGTAGGGTTCCCGCAAGTTTACCTGGGTAGTGTAGTCGGGCCAGCAGTAGCAGCAGGACAGGAAGGCAAGGGTCAGCAAGGGGAGCCCGAAACTGCCATGCAGCTAGCCATGGCGGAAGGAGCTGCCACCACCACCGCCACTTCTAGACTCAACCATCCCTTCTCACAGAGAGGGGAAGGAGACTCCTTCTGGCCCTGCTGCTGCTGCTGCTGCTCTGACATGCTCCCCACCCCCAAGCTCCTGGAGAAAAACCTGAGCAGAGTGGATTTTTGCAGAGCAGCAGCAGCAAGAGCCAGAAGGACAGGAGGGAAAGAGTCAGCGGAAGGAGCCTAAAGAGAGCCTTCTGCCACTGCTAGCCGCCTGTCAGCTTTGGGCTCCCCTCGCCCAAAGACTAGCAGCAAGGGGAAAACCCAAGCAAGGGACAGGACTGGTTTTAGAAGGATATGAATTCATCTAGTATTGGGAATGAGGCATTCCAAACTGGGAAAGTTCATAACCTGAACTCCCCACAGTTCCCAATTTGTTCCAGTACTAGAATTCAAGTCAGCTGTTCTGGTTCTCTTGTTATACATAATCCAGCTCTGGAAATCCTAGCAGCCGTAACAAATCCACCGTACTTTTAACAAACTAAATATGCAATTATTCATTTGTTCAAGTGTGGGGGAGGCTTGTTTATCTGCTGTTTCTCCAGGCATCTGTTCAAAGGGGTTCACAGCAGGCATCAGTGACAACAATAACATTTTTTTTAAATCAATCGGAATGCCCAAAGTCAAACAACCCTCCCCGAAACAACAGTAAAAAAGCAGATGGAAACCCCATACCAAGCATGAAAATCATGTCACCTGTTAAAGTATCCCAAAACACCCTAAAAACCAGATCCATACACATGACTGTCGCTTAGCAGTTAAGTGGTTGGGTTGCAAATCAGCACTCTGCTGGTTCGAATCCCACTACTGCCATGAGCTCAGCAGGGGGCCTTGGGGAAGCCACTCCTCTCAGCCCCAACTCCCCAGCTGCATTGTGGGGATAATAATAACACTGACTATGTTCATTGCTCTGAGCAGGCACTAATCTGTCAAGAAGAGTGGTATATAGTGCAGTTGTTGTTATTGTTGTGGTTGTTATTATAAAGTAGCATAAATCCAAGCAAAAAATGCAGAAACCTAATAGGTGACCAACACTCAAAAAAAGTAACAGGAATAGTCTTGATACTGAGACTGATTGGAAAACCTGTGCAATTAAAGCTAGCTTGATCTGGTAAGTAACAGAAGATTGGGCAAAAAGCTGCTGATCTCTGTGGGGAAGGTAACACTACACAAGCCTGCCAAGGGACTGCTCGGGCTACACAATGAAGGTGCTGGTGCTCTAAAGGAAAACCAAAAGCTCTCCCACAAACAGTCACACATTCAAATATTTTCAATAAATATTTTTAAAGTGCTTAACAGTGAACAAAGTGTTCAGTGCTACTAATAAATATCATAAATATCAAAAATATATGAAATACATACAAATACAAATAATCAATCCAATCAATAAATAACAATGTTCCTATTTTTACATATCAAAATCAACCATTGAGCTCATAATGAATCCTAAGTACATTCCGTGCTGGTTCCTATGAAGTTCTTCGTATACAGTAATATGTGCAGTCAATAGTAGAAAACCAGGTGTTTTAGTCTCCAGTGTCCACAGAGTTCTCCCTCGTTCTGGTGTGACAAGGACAAAAGCCGCAACAATCATCAAAGAGAACAGCCAATGAAGGTGTCACACCTTCTCCATGGGGAGTTGCTTCAAATGGCTTGCCCAACAAATTGCTAGTCACATTTGTTTTGCAGATATTGCTATATCGAGGGCAACGATATTTTCACTTGGATGTTCTTAAACACGCCAGATGTACCTAGTGTAGTTTAAATGAATAGTGTTTCCAAGATCACAATGAAGGTGCTGGTGCTCTATAGGCCTTTGGCTTGTTCCTAGCCTCTTCAGGCATAGGAGGTGACAGACACCATCTTCTAGACCCATATTGCTCCTGGACAGGTGCCAGCCAGTCCCCTGCAGTGCTGCACTGCAGATACTTGGGAGGGAGTGTAGGATGTCCCTTACTCGGGGCTACAGAATAATGCAAACCACTCCTGCCTTTTACTTGAGTGCAATACGGCTCCAAAGTTCAATTCAAATGCCCTATCTGAAATGTAAAACCCCTGCTATGTGGGAAGTAATTTTTACAGGCAAACAACTAGGTACTTAAAAATGAAACCTAGGATTCGAAAGAGGGGGGAAAATCATTAAGTTATGCAGCACCTCGCTGCAAGTGAAAAAGTTAATGTTCTTCATTTGGAACGAAGGATGAATTTTATCACTCTTCTCTCACTCGGAAAGCTAATCCATTACTCATCAAACATGCTGGGACTATCAAGACATGAGTTTGAGAAAGTGATTTAATTACAGGCAGATTTGACCCAGACCTGGCCTACTATGTCATTCTGGGTTTCTCTGATAATATACGGGGTTTTTTTAAGTGAGAAGAACAATTACTTCCAAATTAACCTCTAAAGGAGTTCTTTTCTGAAAACTTTTGCCTTTCAGTCTCAGTGTTCTCCCCAGTGTTGCAATGTCATTTCTGGTTTTACCCAGAAGTCAACGTGTCAGGGTGATGCTGTAGCATTTGCCTGAAACTCTGTGGTAAAACCATAGAGTTTGGAGTGTATGCTAGAGTATCAGACAGAAGCACCAAAGTGATGTTATGATGCTGGTTGGCAGGTATTTCCCTCCCTGAAAACTAGCCAGCTAGTTGCCAGCTGCATTAGGCTGCATATAGCGCCTGAGCTGGATCTGATCTCTAAGGAGAACTATTTGGCCTCTTTTACGAATGTAGAGATAGAAGGGATATGACATAAAGGTTACACCGGTTCGCTCCAGCTGGCTGCCAATATTTATGGGAAACGCCACCCTGTCTCCAAATTAATGCAGCATTGCTTCTTGCTTTGCACAGAGAACAGTGTTGAGAAGTGCTGAGCATTGCCTCCCCAACACCACCACACACACACACATATGAGAAAGCAACTAAGGGTTTGACTGAACACATAAGGTTGCCGTATACTGAGTCAGACACTTGTTCAATCCAAGTCAGTATTGTCTGCTCTGGTTAACAATAGCTCTTCAGGGTCTCAGCAGGGGTCTTTCACTTCACCTGCTTCCCAATACCTTAATTTGGAAATGCTAGAGATTGAACCTGGGACCTTCTGCAGGCCAAACAGGTGTTCTGCTACCATGGCCCCTTCAAGGATCTACCTTGAGTAGGTCTGGAGAGGTCGCCTATAGATTTTATAAATCAATCCATAAATGGGTCCCTCACTGTATTTCCTACAACAACCCAGTCAGGTGGGTTAGGCTGAGAGCATGACTTTCATTAGACCTCACAGCTCTCCTATATTCCAATAAGAAACCCTAACCATTATACCACTTAATTGTCAAACTATTTCATAAATGGTATTTATCCACAGTTTGACCCAGACACGGAATCTGCAATGTCCCACCTGAGTCTGTAAGAGGCAAATAGAAATCGAATGTCCTCGGAAAGACCTGCAATCAAATAATCAAAAATACAAAAACCCAAAGACCATTCCGTCCAATCACATGTGTAGACCTGGGTGGGTTTTTTTGCCTTTAAAAAGCAAAGCAATCCCTGCTGCCGTTTTAATTGTCAGGGGAAATGTTTCCTTAACTGTCCTCTCCATTCCCTTTACACTCACGGTTTCCTTGCCTGAGTTTTAACTACCAGGAAGCAGTGTAGTCAACTGATTTTGTCCTGTGAAGATTACCTTAATGTTTGAAAACAAACACCCAAACCAGAGAGAGAGAGAGAGAGCTTCTAGAAGACTGTTTGGAATTGCTGCTTACAGATACATCTCGGAAACCACTTAATCTCATTAAGTACCTCGTTATCCTAAATGTTGCTACCGGAAATCAGTGTCAGGGCATTTCAGTTGCAAAACCATGTCTGAATCAAAGGCTGACTGCTGAGCTGTGCATTCTGGGCTTTCTAGCACAAAGCAGAGGTCGGATTTCATTTCTTCTGAAAAAGGGAAAAGGGGGGAAGGAGAACACCCCCAGGCCTAATGGGAGCTTTGCTTTACCACCGGTTACCTCGCAGCTGAAATGATAATGAATGTCCTCAGACAGACAAGTGAGGCATCTAACAGAATTGCAAAGAGGGGGCTTAATCTGAAAACAAGTTCACTATCCTGGCTTCTCTCCAGGGACTACGTCTACTGCTGGATCCCTCCTTCTTTGTTGGCTTTAAGCGATGCTCAGTGCTGGATGTATTCTCTTCTCATCATCATCGCAGCCTTTGAATTCAGTGAAAGCACAGCTGTCGTTAAGCCTTCCAGTTTACATCCAAAGCAAAAAGAGTTGAAAAGTGTCAATGGGTATGCATTACCCTATCATTCTCCTGCAAATTTACTAAGCCTTCCAGACAAAGGCTGAGTCAGAATAATAAAAATGCTTGATTTCAGGTCAAATGGACCCCCTCGCTTCTATTTTGCTGACATTTCATTATCCATTCTTCAAAAGTCATTTGGGGTAGAGATTAGACTTGTGCACTTCTTTCATTATGCAAAAGGTTTAAGGTATCCCAGCACCTTCTGACCTCTAAATCTGAACCTTTACAGTCTCAGGGACAGACAATTAGCTGTGAGGCCTTTGCTAAGTTTTTTTTTTTTGCTGATATAATAACATGAATACTCTATGATCTAGATTAGAGATGGGCACGAACTGCATTACGAACTTCAAAAACCCACAAAATTGGCGATCGCGATCCAGCGGTTCATGATTGTCCACGGCAGATGAACCAGCATTCGGGAGAGGTCTGGTTCGGTGCATTTGGCCGTGGTTCGGGAAGGCAGACACAGGCGCCAGCAATCAATTCCCCTGGCAACGGAGCCAGGGGGAATGCCTGAACTCTGTCTGCACTCCTTCTGTCGCCCTGGAAACCCGAATGGAAGCCCAGCTTACCTTGATCGGCAAGTCTTCCTTCCAACCATGGAGCTGCAAAGCAGTTACGAGTTGGGAGAAGACACCCGGGGGACAGAGGGGGGAAGGGGGTGTTCTGTAGCCATGGGCACTCCAATCTCATCCCTGCAAACCCTGATAGGCAGCTCTGACGGCCAAACACAGACCTTCTGCATTTCTCAATGAGTCCTCAGCTTATAAATAGCAATGGGCTCCCAGGCTGGGTTTCACTTTCAGCTAGCAGTGGAGTGTGACAGAGCTGCTGCTTGCTACTTGCTAGTCTTTGGGGAGAGACAGAGAGAGTATAATTGAGCTTGGATTTTTGTGGGACTTTCCTGGGAGCCTCAGATTGGAGAGGGTATAACTCCAAGATCCCTATTGCAATCTTGACCAAACTTGGGTGCTGGCTGGAGGAAAGCCTGCTACACACTCCCTGTGAATATGGGCTCTCTCAGTGCAACGGGGGCCATTCTGAGCACCGCGAACCGTGAACCAGTTCAGCAATGGGAAATGTCCATTGCAGTTCACGACTTCAGGATCGTCATCGGCACCGAACCACGAACCGCAGAGTCGTTAATTTTTTTTTATTCGTGCCCATGTCTAATCTAGATGCTAAAAGACGAGACAGAAGAAATGTTTAATACATCAGCTGGCTCACATATGTACTGCTTTGAACCAGTTATAGTGACAGATCTTAACAGAATCCTAGTATCTATGAAAGCCACTACTTGTGTACTAGTTCCATTTTGGCTGTTAAAATCAAGTAACGACTGTCAGGGCTTGCCGCGGCTGCCGCTGGGCGTGGCACTGGGCGGTCTGCTCCTGACGTCACAGGGGGGCCAGGGACTCTGCAGGACCCTGCTCTGTGGAAGGAGGGGCGGTATACCTCACCCAGACTCCCTCTCAGTCCACTCGCTGGCCTGCTCAACCTGGCCTGCTTACCCTCTGTGTCCTCCATCTCCTCCTTCCAGAACTCTCCTCCAAGCCTCCACCCTTGCATCCTACTGCTCTCATTCCACATCATCACTCCTCACTCACACCCACCACCCCAGAGCTCTTCCCAGCCACCCTTTATAGGGCTTCCTATCTCCACCCCGCCCTCCTTCCAGGCTTGTTCCCTCTCCTGACCGGGCCCAGCTGTGCGTTCCCCCAGGTGTTTCCCTCCAACTACTAATCCCTTCTGGGCTCCTTTGCCTAGCTGGCAGGGTGGGGTTGAGTGTGAGCCATCCCCAGCTGAGGGCTCCTTGGCCTTGCTTATGAGGGGCTGCCCCAGCCAGCCTCTGAGCTACTGAGCTTGCCTGGCCTTGCTCACGAGGAGCTGCCTTAGCCAGCTTCCGTGCTGCCTGCTTGGCAATGCGGGGCGGGGCTACCCATCTCCTCCCACAGAATGCCTGTGGCAGCCCCCCCTGTAGAGGCTTGGCTTCTAGCAACTCCTGAGCCAGGCTGCTGTCTTCTAGCCCTGGCGTGGCCATGGGCTGTCTCAAGCTGCTGCAGCAGGGGTAGCTGGCTGGGCTGCCGGGATCAGCCACAGCTGCACCATGTTGGCTGGCTACTGGGCTTCTCTGGCTGAGCTGATTAGGGAAGGTGGGCCCAGCTGCGGCCCCTTGGCTGGCTGCCCAGCTCTTCCCACAGAGTGCCCTCAGCGGCTCTACCCGGAGGGGCTGGCTTCTGAGCACCTCCTGAGTCAGGTTGCCATCTTCAAGCTGGGGTGGATGCTGGGGCGTGGCTCTGAGTTGCTGTGGCTGCTTCTCCCCCTTTGCAGGTAAGGGCCCTGCTTGGGCTGCTGCTGGGTCCCAATTCTTCCTGCCTCTGCCCTCCCCCTTTGGTGTAGGCAGGTTCTGGCCCTGGCTGCTGGCTGAGGTGGCAGGACTGCTGTCTCCTGGCTGCCTCCCCCTGCTTCCTCTTGTTGAGGCCGGGGGCTGTGCCTCAGACCCCGGACACACCTCCCCCCTTAGCCTGGATGCCACCTCCGGGGGGTCTGGCTCGAAGAGTCTCGACATAAAGTCTGCGTCCATGTGGTTGGCCCCCCGACGGTAGGTGATGGCAAATCGGTATGGCAGCAGGGACAGGTACCACCTCAGGACGCGGGGGTTGTGCTCCTTCATGCGGTGCATCCACTGGAGCGGTGCATGATCCGTTACCAGCGTAAAGGGGTTATTGGCCAGATAATATCTCAAAGCCCCCACGGCCCACTTGATGGCGAGGGCTTCTCTCTCGAGGGTGGCATACTTCTGCTCTGCTGGCTGGAGCTTGCGGCTTAAGAACAAGATGGGCACCCTCTCCCCGTCTCGCTCCTGCATCAAGACCGCCCCGAGGCCCGAGGCCGACGCGTCAGTTGCCAGGATGAAGGGCCTCTCAAAGTCGGGGTTCCAGAGCTTTGTGGTGTCTGACAGGGCGGTGCGTAAATCTTGGAAGGCAGCCGTCCGCTCTGGCGTCCAGCTGAGGCGACTAGAGCTGCCCTTCCTCAGGCAGTCTGTCAGGGGGGCTGCGCGGGATGCAAAATGGGGAATGAAGCGCCCGTAGTAGCCGAGGAGCCCCAGGAACCGCCTGAGCTGACGCTTGGTCTGAGGCTGGGGGACATCCCCGATGGAGGCCACCTTCTCAGGGGGAGGGCGGACCTGCCCACCCCCTATGACAAACCCCAGGTACTTGAGTTCTTGGAACCCCAAGTGGCTCTTCTTGGGGTTGGCCTTCAGCCCCGCCTTCTGGAGCGCGGTGAGGACTCTCTCCAGATGTTGCAGGTGGGTGGGCCAGTCGGGACTGAAGATGACGATGTCATCAATGTAAGCCATTGCGAAGTCCCGACAGTCCCCCAGGACTTGGTCCACCAGTCGCTGAAAGGTAGCCGCTGCCCCATGGAGGCCGAAGGGCATGCGGCGGAACTGGAAGAGGCCCCGGGGGGTGGCAAAGGCTGTCTTTTCCTTGTCCTCGGGGCGAACTGGCACCTGCCAGTACCCTTTCGTTAGGTCGAGGGCGGATAGGTACCGTGCGGGCCCCAACTGCCCCACCAGAACATCCGCCCGGGGCATGGGGTACGCGTCGAACTTGGCCACCTTGTTCAGCTCGCGGTAGTCGACGCAGAACCGAGTCGACCCGTCTGGCTTCGGCACCAACACGATGGGGCTGCGCCATTCACTTCGGGATGGTTCAATCACCCCCAGGCGCAGCATTTCCTCCGTCTCCCGATCCACCGCCTCCCACTGCTTCCGGGGGATGGGTCGCCAGGTTGCCCGTGCAGATTGCCCCGGCTGGGTGGGGATGGCATGGTGCACCAGGTTCGTGACCCCAGGGCGTCTTGAAAAGACCCCGGGCACTTGGTTCCACAGGGCCTGTAGCTGGGCCTTCTGTGCAGAGTTGAGTTGTGGATCCACCTTCGGCTCCTCGAACTCCGGGGCGTCAGCGGTCCATGGCAGCTCGCTGTCTGGGAGGTCTAAGGGGTCTTCAGCCAAGGCACACCCGTCCTCTGGCCGCTCATGCCACCGCTTGAGCAGGTTCACGTGCAGGGTTCTCCGTCGGCGTTGGCCTGGCCCGCACTGCAGCTCATAGGTGGTAGGGCCCAGCACCCTCCGAATTTGGTAAGGGCCCCTCCACGGGTCCCCCTCCTCCCGTGGGAACACCAAGTGGTGTACCAGGACCTTCTCTCCGACCTGGAAGGTCCTCATCCTTGTGCCCCGGTCGTAGGCCGCCTTCTGCTTTGTCTGGGCGTGGGTCAGCTGGCGGTTGGCCTCGGCCTGGGACTGCTGCACCCGCTCACGGAGCTGGCTCATGTACTCCGGTATGGGGGGAGCAGGGCTGCTGGTGCGGGGACCCCACCGTTCCGCCAGCCGAGAGAGCATCCCCCGCGGCTTGCGCCCGTACAGCAGTTCGAAGGGGCTAAAGCCGGTGGATGCCTGCGGGGTCTCCCTAAGGGCAAACATGAGGGGGTCGATGTATAGGTCCCACTGTCGAGGCTTGTCCCGTGTCATCTTCCTCAAGGCTTCCTTGACGGTCTGGTTCAGACGCTCTGCCAAACCGTCGGTCTGAGGGTGGTATGCCGAGGTGAATACCTGCCGGATCCCCAAATTCTGGCAGAGTTGACGCATGGCTTTGGCCCGGAACGGCCCCCCCCGGTCTGTCAAGATTTCATCAGGCAGTCCCACCATGGCAAAAAGCTTGGACAGGGCTCGTATCATCCCCGGGGTCTGCATCGTCTTAAGCGGGATGACCTCAGGGAATCGTGTAGCATAGTCCACGATCACCAGGGCAAAGCGGTGGCCCCGGGGCGTGCGTGGCAGTGGGCCGATAAAGTCCATCGCGATGCGTTGGAAGGGCGTCTCCATGACGGGCAGCGGGGAGAGGGGGGCCTTCGGTGGGCGCCGGGCTGCCACCCGCTGACAGGTGGGGCACGAGCGGCAGTGGGCCTTCACGTCCGCGTTCACGGAGGGCCAGAAGAACCGCTCGAGGATCTTCTTCAGGGTCTTGTGGTGCCCCAGATGCCCGGCCCAAGTGTGCTCATGGGCCGTGCGGAGGACTTCTGCCCGGTAAGCGGCTGGCACCAGTAGCTGGCGGATCTCTCCCTGGCCGTTTGGGGCACGGGCTAGGCGGACCCACACCCCTCCTTGCTTCTCAATGCGGGGAAGCCGTTGGGACCTCCGCTCATCCTGCACTCGGTCCTCCTCACGAGCTGCTGTCTCCCGCAAGCGCTGTAAGGACTCATCTGCCCCTTGGGCCTCGCAGAAGGGGCGGTCGGCCGGAGGTCCCGCTGGGTCCTTGGCCCGCGGGCCTGCCCCTGGTCTGGTAGAGGGACCCTCGTCTGGGTCGGGAGCCTCCTCCACTTGCAGCGCTGGGGCCACCTGTGGGTTTGCCAGTCCCTCGGCTGCCTCCCTAAGTAGCCTGGAGAACCCTGGGGCATCTCTCCCCAGCAGCATAGGGAGCGGTAAGTGGGCTACCTTGGCAACTTCCAGGCGGCGGAGCGCTCCCAGGTATTCCACTGTGATCCAGACCATAGGGTACGGCTGGGTGCGGCCCATCACGTCTGTCACTGGGACCCAGCGGTGCACTGGGGTGTCAGCTGGGATGAGTTGGGAACGAATTGCTGATACTGCGCTCCCTGAGTCCAATAGGGCTTGTAGGGTCTGCCGTCCTATTCTCACGGTGGCGCACAGACCCTGCACCGCCTTGCCGGCTGGTGGGTTAATTTCCCACGCAAACGCACATACCACTGGTGGGGTGGCTGCAGGGGTGCAGGCTTGTATCTGGTTCTCCACCGCCTGCACTAGCTCCACTTGAGCTGCTTGGAAGGTTGCCTCCAGCTTCCTCCACATGTCGTCCAGGTGTGCCTCTAGCCACGGTCTGAGCTGTACCGTGGCGTTGGGGTGCATCCCCTCGCCTGGCGCCTGCGTTGGAACGACCTTCCCCATACGGGCCACCAACTTGTCAGGGCTTGCCGCGGCTGCCGCTGGGCGTGGCACTGGGCGGTCTGCTCCTGACGTCACAGGGGGGCCAGGGACTCTGCAGGACCCTGCTCTGTGGAAGGAGGGGCGGTATACCTCACCCAGACTCCCTCTCAGTCCACTCGCTGGCCTGCTCAACCTGGCCTGCTTACCCTCTGTGTCCTCCATCTCCTCCTTCCAGAACTCTCCTCCAAGCCTCCACCCTTGCATCCTACTGCTCTCATTCCACATCATCACTCCTCACTCACACCCACCACCCCAGAGCTCTTCCCAGCCACCCTTTATAGGGCTTCCTATCTCCACCCCGCCCTCCTTCCAGGCTTGTTCCCTCTCCTGACCGGGCCCAGCTGTGCGTTCCCCCAGGTGTTTCCCTCCAACTACTAATCCCTTCTGGGCTTCTTTGCCTAGCTGGCAGGGTGGGGTTGAGTGTGAGCCATCCCCAGCTGAGGGCTCCTTGGCCTTGCTTATGAGGGGCTGCCCCAGCCAGCCTCTGAGCTACTGAGCTTGCCTGGCCTTGCTCACGAGGAGCTGCCTTAGCCAGCTTCCGTGCTGCCTGCTTGGCAATGCGGGGCGGGGCTACCCATCTCCTCCCACAGAATGCCTGTGGCAGCCCCCCCTGTAGAGGCTTGGCTTCTAGCAACTCCTGAGCCAGGCTGCTGTCTTCTAGCCCTGGCGTGGCCATGGGCTGTCTCAAGCTGCTGCAGCAGGGGTAGCTGGCTGGGCTGCCGGGATCAGCCACAGCTGCACCATGTTGGCTGGCTACTGGGCTTCTCTGGCTGAGCTGATTAGGGAAGGTGGGCCCAGCTGCGGCCCCTTGGCTGGCTGCCCAGCTCTTCCCACAGAGTGCCCTCAGCGGCTCTACCCGGAGGGGCTGGCTTCTGAGCACCTCCTGAGTCAGGTTGCCATCTTCAAGCTGGGGTGGATGCTGGGGCGTGGCTCTGAGTTGCTGTGGCTGCTTCTCCCCCTTTGCAGGTAAGGGCCCTGCTTGGGCTGCTGCTGGGTCCCAATTCTTCCTGCCTCTGCCCTCCCCCTTTGGTGTAGGCAGGTTCTGGCCCTGGCTGCTGGCTGAGGTGGCAGGACTGCTGTCTCCTGGCTGCCTCCCCCTGCTTCCTCTTGTTGAGGCCGGGGGCTGTGCCTCAGACCCCGGACAACGACCACATAAGTGAACCACTGAGGTCTATTATAAATCAATTGATAAACCAGGGCACTTTCCCCTAGCCGCTCAAACAGTCCATCCTCTAATTAAAAAGCCACCCCTAGATAAAAATGGCATGGCCAGTTATGACCCAGTCCCTAACCTGCCCTTTCTGGGCAAAGTGATTGAGAGAGCAGTAGCTGACCAACTCCAGGGCTGTTGTATGTGTGTGGGGTTGTTGTTGTTTTTTGATAATTCTAGCGCCTTGGACCCTTTTCTGTCCAGATTCAGACCAAGTCATGGGACAGAGACAGCCCTAGTAGCTTTAGTGGGTGATCATGAAAAGATTTGTATGTGATAACCAATACCTTGAACTTAGCATGGTAACTGATAGGTAGCCAATGGAGTGACTGCAGGATGGGAGTGATATTCATGCTTCGACTTGCTCTTGATAACAGCTGAGCCACAGTGCATTGTGCCAACTGGAGTCTCTTAATTAACTTAGATGGGAGACCTACATATACTGCATTACAATAGTTGATGTGTTAAGAGACAGAAGTGGGCATCACAGGATATGCTTTGGACTGGTTTAAATTGTTTCTCAGGGAATGGACTCAAAGGGTTGCTGTTAGAGATCAGCTACCTCCAGAATGGGAGCTATCTTGCGGGGTTCCACAGGGTGCAATCTTATCTTCCATGTTATTCAACCTCTGCTTAAAGCCTTTAAGAGAACTCATTCACAGCTATGGAGTTGGATGTCACCAATATGTAGATGACACCCAACTCTATATCTCACTATCCAGGTCCCCACAGGATGCAGTAGAAAACTTGGTCACTGCCTGACAGCTGTGGTGAAATGGCTGAAAATGAACAAATTGAAATTGAACCCAGACAAGACAGAAGTGATGCTTGTTGGGAGGGCAGAGATCTGGAAGGATATTGTACTCTCCACTTTTGATGGAGTCTGTCTGACCCTTGCAGACTCAGTTAAGAGCCTAGAGGTTATACTGGATCCAGTGCTACTACTAGAAAAGCAAGTTTAAAATGCTTTCTACAACTTCACTGTAGCCTGGAAGATGGCTTCCTGCTTTGGCATGACTGACCTGGCCACCTGGATTCATGCTATGATAACATCAAGACTTGACTATTGTAATGCACTGTACATAGATCTCCAGTCTAAGTCTCCCATCATTTCCACTTCATAGGTCCTCCAGTGAGTTCTGAAGCATGTTCTAGGTCAGCCAGCTCCATGGTAAACCATGGGGCTGACTTCTGACCCAAGGACTGGAGGGGTCGACAAGAAGCAATGGTGTCCATAGCTTCATGGAGCTTTATGTTCCACACTCCTACAGCAGCTTCCATGGAATATATGTCTGGAATTCGAAAATCCTTCAAGGCATTTTGTAATCTAGCAGGCTATAATAAATGTATGTGAATTGCTAATAGGGTTGAGGGCAGGTACATGGTAGGGAGGAGGTAGTACTGGTGTGATGACATCAATGCTGGGGAAAACCTGGAAGTGATGGTGGATAGCTCTAGGAATTGTCAGAAACTCTATGGTTGTATTGGAAGTGACATAATGACACACATAACATTAGCAGTTTTTTTAAAAATTCCCTCACCACAGCTTGCAGCAGCAGTGGACAACAAAAGCATACCTAAAAGGCACTTCAGTCCTTTTGAATGTTAACTGTAATCTGTTGAAATTTTCTTATTTGGACCTCTCTGTTGTGGCGAGTGTAAAAAAAGTACTTTCCCTTTTCAATCAAACAAATGCATAATTGAGGGTAAAGTTTTAAAAAACAACATGGTGGAAATAAGGGCAAGTCAATGTTAATGTGTTTATCAGATAAAATACCTTTCATGAAACCTTCACAGTTTATAACAATGTTATCAATTAGTGGAGAACAGTGATTAAGTAAATCAATACCATTTGCATTTAACTAATCAGATAAATGTTCTGATAAAGATGCTCTTCTGATCTTGACTTCCTCAAAAGGCGACCCAATCTCTGAACAAAAGCTGCCTAGAAACTTGGCTTTGCATATGAAATTGAGTTGAAGGGCGTCAAATGCCTTGCAAAATTTATATCCCGAATGTGATTCATAGGATTCAATTTGCAGAAGACAGTTATGATGAAATGGAACATGGGAGGGCAAAATTCCAGGAGGAGGACCTTGAATCACTGCCTCCCAAGCCCTCCACTGCCCGCCCCCACCGGTGTGGGAAAGCCTGGGGCCTCTTACAAAAAAATTGAAAATCTGAATAGAAACATGATCCCTCTCCCCCTACCCCAGAACTTGTGAAAGTGTGATGAGCCACAGGCCTGTACTTACCAGCTCCTCCTTTGTGCTCACATGTCTCTTGATCGGGCCAGGGCAACCTCCAGCCTAGGAGAACCAACAGGTGCTCCTCCTAGCTGTCTGGGGAAGCCACCAGCCTCCTTTGTCCCTTCCCTTTTTCCTGGCTGGGAGTCGAGGGGGCTTGGTTGCATCTCGGCCCCTGCCTCCTCCACTACTGCTGGAGCAGTCACATCACTTGCAGGTGATGCCACGATCGGATAAGTCATTGCCTCTGTCATCTATCTGGGAGAAGCTAGTTATACTACCAGCTGAGGGAGGAAGCATGGCTTGGGGCAATTGGTCTGGGTGCAATTGGGACAAATGGTTCCCCATACCCTGTTCGGGGTAGGAATTGGTGCCAAACCAGTGGCAGTGCCCCCCTCCAGCCTCCATCCCTGGACACATACATGCCTGCTATCTCTCCCCTGTCCCCTTTGGCTACTCCAGCTGTCAGCGTGTGTCTCAGCCAGTGCCAGCAGAGTGGTCAGCCCCATGAGTTCGTGGCTGGTGTCAGCCAGGGCAGCTGGTCCTGGCCACAGCACAGCACTGTTTGCCAAGCGCTGCCTTACATTTGTTTGTGGTGCCATGAAGACAGTACTCTGGCCTACAAGAGCTGTCTGTGCAGGTGCAGCAGGCAGGCACTCCCAGCCCTTGTCCGGCAGCCTCACCTTTTCAGAGGCTCATATAGCCAACTGGTAGGGTGAGTGGTATGGGAAGCTCAAGGGTTGAGGTCTTCTAGTGTAAGGCCTGAAGCAGCTACCCCATGTTACCCCATGGTTAAGATTACCCCCAGGAGATCTGTGGGAGAAACATTCTCTTCCAATGATGGGAGTGCTTCTGTTTAAAAAAATGTAGTCTGGATCCAACCAAATAAACTGTACGACCAACCGACCAACCGACAGACAGACAGACAGATCGACAGACAGGCAGGCAGGCAGGCAGGCAAGATAGATGGGTAGGTGAGTGGATAGATTTATTGCTGAAGAAATAATACTGGAAAAGGTGTACATTTTACAAAGTAAGAAACAGAATACGGCACAAAAATAAAGAATTCAGTTTGCAGAAAGGAGAAGCAAAATTGAACTGAGGATTTTCAAGTTAAACAGCAGGGATGAAAATTTCGAAGTCATCCCCACTAAATGCTAACCATTCTCCAGTTCATGCACAAGCCTGCTTGGCAGCCGCTTCCTGAAAGAGGCCATATTTTGTTTTTACAGGAACTGAAGAGCAGGCAATATGGACTCTGCCCACTTGCCTGTGAAAACACAGCATCAACACAGCTTTCTTATTAAAGATCAGATCGTTCTGGATTCCATCATTTTTTAAAAAGTCAATGAATGTTTATTAAGGGAGGAATGCCTGACATTGGAAGAGGCAAACACGCATATGCCTGGCAGCAAAATGGCAGGAAAGCAGCTTCTGTTCCAAACACACAATTGCTCTTAAGGGTGGTTGTCCTTAAAACATACTAAGACCAGATCCTGTGATAAAAAATGAGAATCGTCTGACTGCTACTGAGAAACGGAAGCATCTGCCAGTGTGCATCACCAACAGAATTACTATTGCAATTGCATTATAAGCAAGTAGTAGGAGTCAATTGATATTTCATCTGTAGGCTTATCCAGTTAGCTCATGTTTGAGCTAACTGGTCCTAGAGTAACATGCTAACCATTGCACTTAGGATAGCCCTTTAAATGTATAAGATTTACATCTCATCATGGTAGGGATCCCGCCGCCACTGCTTACCAAGCTGGCAGGGCGGAAAGGTGGGGAATGGGACTCCTGGGCACATTCCCAGGGCTGGTGTTACGATGTCACTGACATCATTGTGCTGCCCTGAGAGCGCTCCTGTACTTTGCAGTGGGTCGATTTGGGGTCCAAGCTGGCCAAATCGAGCCCATTTGGGGCTCAAATCAGCCCACTGAGAAGCATGCATGTGCTCCCCCACCTTGTATGGTGACATCACACGACAGACTCCGAGCATGCGAGGAACATGCTAGGAGCAATACTAATGTAAGCCCCATGTCCCCCCTCCTGTCAGGAGAGTAAGGGGATCTGGCAACCTTACATCATGGACAACTTCCTACTGACTTAGCTAAGACATACATTTTTCTTTTTTCTTTTGGCCATCTGCTTTTCATTTCTAGCTCATACAGGTGGATGATGCTACGGACCAGCTCCCCCCCAAGAAATACCAGCTCATTCCAACACACTGATTTTCAGTGGGGATGCTCAACCCCGCTCCGTTCAAATCACAATTTATTCTTGAATTATGGACATTGTCGTTGAACAACTGGAAAAGCACTTCCCTTGAAAGTTGATCAAAAACGTTCTGCAGATATGCATGTTCACTCTGTTTGCACCAGTTGTCATTTTTGTATTTCAATTGACTTTAAGAACAAAACAGAGTGTTTAAATACTGCTTGAGGATAGGATCCTATATAGCTCATCTCACTAGTCTAGCTTGCCTCATTTTGCCTGGTGGATTCAGTATTTGTAGAGGGTTTGGATGATAAAAAAATTTAACATATTCCCCCTCTCCCTTCATCTACCCATTGCTCCCGACAAGGGAAAAAATATCTCAATTTACAGAAGAGGAACTTTCATTGGTTGTCTTGATTCTGCTGGTATGGAGGTGAGGAGGAAAGCTCGTGGCTTGTCTCTCAAGTGTTGGAACACAAAAAAGACCAAGAATCGCAGTATTGTAGTAGCAACGCAACAGAAGAACCCGCAATAATTGACTAAGATCCCTTTAAATAATGGGAAGCTAAACAATTTATTAGTGTATACAAAATGTAGTGGAGAAAAATAAACAATTTAGCTCTTCTGTAATGAGTTCACATTACTCTAATAGGAGTACAAATACTCTAATGGGATATCTAGATCCTCATTGGCCCATTTCAACATATATCTTTCTCAAAGAGTCACAGTCAGACAATAATTATTCGTCAAGAACACAGAAGTGGTTGTATGCAGTAGTTAGCTTATTATAATGTGGCCAAAAGGCCACATTATAGAGTATTTACGACTCCTTGCAGCCACTTGAGAAGATTCTTCATGACAAGTTCCAAGTTCTTTCTGATATCTCTGAGATAGAGTGCTTTATGGACTTTTTGCATTTTATTACTCATGATTTTCGAATGATACTAGGATATACTCTGAGGATAATTATTGTTGTATGCTGCTATTTATGCACTTTAAATATTTCTTGTGCAATATGTTTGCCGCTTGGGGATTAGTACCTTAGCTCTAGCACTTTGTTATCCCATTCTGTATATCCTATATGAATTTCCTTCTGAAGCACTCTAAGAATTGACTCTCTTATGGCACAGAGAGCTACTGGAAAAATATTCAGTAAATATTTGTGAACTTATTACAGGATGGTTAAATTGTATATTTTGCTCCAGTATATTTTGTATACACTGTAATAAATTGTTTGACTTCTCATTATTTAAAGGGATCTTAGTCAGTTATCACGGGTTCTCAAGTGTTGGGGCCTTGATCTTTTTGCCTCACCCCATGGTGCAGAATGGTAAATTGCAGTACTGCAGCCCAAGCTCTGCTCACGACTAGAGACAGGCACAAACAGAAAAAAAAACGAACATGATGTTCGTTGTTCGTTGCCATCCACGAACAGGGACTCACGAACAACCATAAACATGGCTCAGTTTACGAACATGTTCATGATTGGCTGTTCGTGGGGGCCAGCAGGCTCTCCTCCAGCCATCATCCAAGTCAAGATCCCTACTGCACCACTCCCAGAAACCTGACCTGAGCAGGCATCAGGAAAGGTACCAATAATAAATGATAGCTTGGCCCCAGAGCCTGGCAGCAGCCCTGGAACTTGAAGGGGTAGATCCCTATCCCACCACACACAGAGAAAATTCAATCTCCAATGCACTCTCTCTATCAAAATGCCAAGAGCAACTGTCTCTCTCCCTCTCCACTGTCTGCAAAGTCAGAGCTGGGAGCTCTCCTCCACCCTGGTCTTTGTTCCCTTGTTGTAACAAATTTGGATCTCCACACTTGAAAGGAAGACCTGCCTGTCAAGCTAAATTGGGCTTAGATTGGGGTTCCCAGGGCAACAGCAGGAGTTCAGACAGAGTTTAGACAATCCCTGCCTAAGTTGCCAAGGGAATTGATTGCAGGTGCCAGACAGTCTGGCTTGACGAACAGCAAGATGAACAGCAACGAATGAGGCTTGCAACAACCACTTATCCATTTAGAATGGGGCCTCACGAACAGCTTGTTTCTGAACAGCAGATTGGGCTCTTCGTGGCTCTTTTTAGTTCGTATTGCTGTTCGTGCCTATCTCTACTCATGACCTGAGTTCAATCCTGGCAGAAGCTGGGGTCAAGTAGCCTGCTCAAGGTTGATTCAGCCTTCCATTCTTCTGAGGTCAGTAAAATGTGTACCCAGTTTCTTGGGGAAGGCAATGGCAAACCACCCCATAAAAAGTCTGCCAAGAAAACATCATGATGTGATGTCCCCCCATGGGTCAGTAATGACTTGGTGCTTCCACAGGGGACTACTTTTACCTTTTACCCCCAAACTGAGCATGCTCAAGTTTATTTGCATTCATTGAATGTATGTGATCTCACACTGCCCCCTGGGAACTGTAGTTCAACCCAGTCAGTTCTGAGCAAGTGCCAACACGATAGATGTTCTTGACTGATTAATGCCCCCTACACCACAAATGCAAAAACAGCACATGCATGCTAACATAGCTGATTTCATCAATGCATGACCTGCCTATGATAATGGCCATAGGGCACATTTAATCTGGGCAAGCCAAGCACAGTTACCCAGCCAGTTGTTATACTGAATGCTGCCACTGTGCAGTTACAAATCTACTCAAAATGTCATTCATTTGGAATGAGAAGCAAATCACTGAAGCAATGAAATGAAGAATTTAACTCAACTCTTAACAGGCATTGCAAACAGAGTAAGTTTAAATGTTGATTGTCTTTTATGCAAAACAGTAACCTCCCCAAATGTTAGTTACAAATAATGTAAGGCATAAATCTCTAATAGGATGTGTGAGTATATTTTCTGTTTCTTTTTGGATTTCATACATTGCCATTTTCATTTTGTTCCATTTTATTGATGGTGTTCCTGATATGATTCTTTTACTGTCATTTTACTCAATGACGATATGCCATGTTATGCTACTTTTATGCTACCATCTTTAGATGCTTTTTCTATGCACTTGACATAAAACTAGCATCAGATCTAATGGACAGGGGGAAAGATGACATGCAAATTACCTGAGGCTGGAGTAAGTTAAAGAACTAAGCCTAAGGAGTAATCCTTCTGCCTGAGAAACTCTCCTGCTAGAGGAAGAGCCACTCAAGTTGGAAGAAGGCACCAAGCTGGAGGAAGACTTCAAATGTTAATCAGTGGTAGGCTCATTAAGGCAGGAAATCTGCTGGCAAGCCCTGTGAAGCAGCAGCAGGAGAAAAATAAAATCTAAAAAGCAACATTGCTGGTGTTGCTATTTCTTTTCTGGGTACAACAGGGAAGTGACAAAGGGTAGCTCTAGGACTTGCCAAAAACACTATGGTTTTAGCGTAAAGTTTCCAGCAAGTCCTAGAGATGCCTTTTGTTCCTTTCCAGTTGTACCTGGAAGTGGTGCAGAGACATCGGTGACATCGACAGCATCACATGAACACCCCATTGTCCTTGCCTCCAGCCTTAGCACTCAGTGGAGGGGGCTGAAGATTGCAGTTTCCTTTTTTCTTTTTTTTAATAAAATTTTATTGGTGAGTGAAAAAACAAGAGAAAAGAATTTCCCAAATTTAATGCATATAATCCCATTTTTCCCCTTACTCTATCCCCCACCCTTTTCCTCCCCCCTCCCTATTGACTTCCAACAGCTTTCCAACCCTTAACCCTTCTTATTACTTAAATCTATTTCATTTATATTTTCCTACCACCTATAAATCATAATATCTCTTACTCTAAGCACATTCTTATTCTTTTACATAAACTCTATCAAGCATACTATCAATATAGTGTATATCATATCAAAATAGCATAACAATATGGTATAGTATATAGCAGGGATCTCAGTGTCTCTTACTTTAAACATATTCTATTTCTTCTCTTTTAGATATATATTCCATCAAATATACTATCAATATAGTATATATTATAAAACATATATTGTATGCTATGCCACCAATGTAGCACAGCACACAACACAATATAACACAACCACATGATATATTATATTATAAAGTCTGATCCACTAACCCATTATCTTATATTACATATTATATATTATATATTATATATTATATATTATATATTATATATTATA
Organism: Eublepharis macularius; assembly: GCF_028583425.1. Classification (NCBI taxonomy): domain Eukaryota; kingdom Metazoa; phylum Chordata; class Lepidosauria; order Squamata; family Eublepharidae; genus Eublepharis; species Eublepharis macularius. Next base: position 166,145,566 of record NC_072792.1, on the reverse strand, counting down.
TACTTCATTGATATATCTGTTTAAACCATTTTCATTATCCCATATATTCAATGTAAAATTCACTTAAATGTTATATTAGCTTAGACTATAATTACATTCCTCCTAAATGGTAAGATCCCTTCTCTCTTCCCATTACAACATTATTCTTTAAAAGTTTTCAAACGGCCACAGTTCTCCTTTTACATCCCATTTTTTTTCCAAAAATTGTTTCGATTTCCCCCAATCAACAATGTATTGTCCTAGGTCAAGATCTTTGAGTTTCCTTGTCATTTTGTCCATTTCCGCCATGTACAGCAATTTGTAAATCTAGTCTTCTACACGGATTGCAGTTTCCTCTTGAGTGAGGAGAACCCGCATCAGGAACTGGATTTTCACAATGAAAAATAAGGCCACCAAATTCAATAGCATCGCTAATCTCTTTATTTTTGTTGGCCTAGTTCTGCTTTCACTGTTTCCTTTGCCTTCTGTTCTGTTGTTTGTATTTTTATACTCTTTTTTTGAAATAGTTACAAATCCATTACAAATTCAAGTTTAGAAAATATCATTGATACTGTTTCCTATAGGAAGTTAGAACTTGATGTGTACTGAACAGAATGTGTTCCCTAATGATTCATTCTATTTTAAATGGGATACATGGGATTAGCTGAGCACTTGATGGAACAGACCAAATCCCAGATTGTTCTAGAAATGTTTGCAAACTTAGCTAAAATGTAATGTTTCTGGCACGGCTTCTCGTTTCTATATAATGAGGAATCCCCAGTAACTTTCCCAAGAAGGCTAGAAAACAGTTTATAGGGTTTCCTCACAATATAGATAATATATAATATTTTACAGTATTGGATACTTGACATGTAGTGCTGCTTTTTAAAAAATCTGACGCAGTCAATAGATAGCATAAAATCATAAGTTATTTAGTGTGTGACAGGTGATGGCATAAGAGATGTCAAATTTGAAACCTGTCAAAATCAAAGCAATCGAAAGGGCTAAAAAGTCTAAAACATTGGAATTTTCAGTTTAAAAAATACATATTCATGTCAGATCTCCTGCTGAGTCAAATTGTGCACTAAGAAGAGATAAACATAAAAAATATTTAAGAATAACATTGAATAGGTCTTTTCAGGTCATTGCAACAATAGTTACAGAGAAAGGTTGGTCTTCTCCCCGAGAAGAATGGAGTCTCCTGTTTCCCAGCATGTTCTGGGTACTGTTCACTTAGAAGGTTTTTGTGCTGGCTGTGTCTCCATCCTGATCTGCTGGAGGCAGACTGTTAATGGACTTAAAATGCCTATCAGCTGCATCTGGTTTGCCAACTCTCTCCTTTCTTAGACTCAGCCAAGCTGGCCACATTGATTCTCCTTTTGTAACCTTGTGACTAGATTACTATAATACACTCTGTTGGGGCAACCCTTGAAGATATTCTGGAAACTGCAAATGGTTCAGAATGTGGCGGTCCAATTGTTATCAGGAAACAAATATTGCCCACCTTAAAACAGTAAACACTGGCTGACTGTTTCAGAGTCTAATTCATAATGCTGGTTATGACCTTTAAAGCCCTTTATAGGCTAGAACCCCACACATACTTACATACATACATACATCCACATTTCTTACTGAGCCAAATCTTCAGGCTGCATTCTAGCAGTTGTTTCCCCATGTAAGGTGGCCCAACAGGCATCTACTTGAGCTGGCTCCTGTTTAATTATAGCTCCTTCCCAGTCTGTGGGAAAGGGTTGCTGAGAAGGTGATGGGAGTACCATCATTACAAATCTTCGGGAGACACTGCAAGGTCATTTTATTAGGCAGGGCATTTAACGGGGTACAAGCTGCAAGTATATTTGGAGGGAAGGGAGTAACTGGTCCATTTTATTACATGGTTGTTAATCATAATATTTTAACTGTGATGCTTAAGCTGCCTTGAGCCACAAGATATAAATATTTTAATAAATAAATCAATCAGAACAATAGGCAGAGAACGAGAATGAGATATGTAGTATTTGAAGTCTGCCTTCTCTAGTTGCAGTGGGAAATTTGTCTCGGGAGTAGGTGGGACTGGGTAGGGGAGGAAAAATTGAATGCCTAGTTTCACTCCACTTGGAATCAAGTTTTAATAATTAATTGCAAACCACCTTGCTGTAACTTGCCTAAGTGAACAAATATTTGCCCTAAGCATGTACTGAGTGTCGTTTGCTCACCAATGAATAACCACTATCCCATCTTTACTACCTGCCAGGGCTTTTTTTCAGCAGGAACGCGGTGGAACGGAGTTCCGGAACCTCTTGAAAATGGTCACACAGCTGGTGGCCCCACTCCCTGATCTCCAGACAGAGGGGAGTTTAGATTGCCCTCCGCTCGAGCAGTAGAGCGGCGCAGAGGGCAATCTAAACTCCCCTCTGTCTGGAGATCAGGGGGCGGGGCCACCAGCCGTGTGACCATTTTCAAGAGGTTCCGGAACTCCGTCCCACCACGTCCCTGCTGAAAAAAAGCCCTGCTACCTGCAAAATATGGCATCATAGCTAAAGGATGGAAATGTAATACTCAGGCAGGTTTATTATTACAGAACTTTTCTCAATAGAAAAATAAATACTACAGAAGGTCAAAGGGCTGAGGGGGCATAAGAGCCAAGCAGTCTTAAGCCCATCAACTCTCACTATAGAAGATCAGTCTTTGGGAGGATCAAAATAAATCTGTGATCAGAATATTACATTATTTGAATGATGGGACTGCAAACACTCTGCACGTATACAGAGTGTTTTCCTGTCACTACACAATGATCATATGTATCTTTCTACCTAGTATTAGGGGAAAATTTTTAGGGGCCAAACTATATAGGATGGTGTCCTCATGGCTACCATGAGGACACTGTCACCATTTCAAACCAATTTTAAAATACTACAAGGATGGCATGGTTTGGTGAAGGACTCTTGTAGCCCCTCCATGAACTGTCAACTGCCAAAATGACTGTCAAAACACACCCAGTGCATATTTTTGTTGGAACAGGCAACTCAGCATGCCTTGGACATTGAGGGGCGGGTGAGTGCTGCATGTCTTCCTCTGTGTATGTGTAACTCTTGATAGAAAGCTGCTTCTTTTTGTAGAAAGTGGGAACACCTCCTGCCTCCTCCTCTCTCTGTGTGTCTCTTGGGAGATTGCTCTCTCTCTTGCCTCATGATGATCTTCCAAGGAGGAGTATGTAATTCTCTGAGCTCCTGCCATGAAGGCCTTATCCACAGACCCACACCTCAGCCTTGCTGCTGAATTCAGGCCATGGTTTAGTAATAGGAAAAGTGACTCTTTAGTAGAAATGGGCATGAACCACAAAAAAAACCAAACCATGAGCTTCGTGGTTTGTGGATTTTCATGAACCAGGAACCACAAACTGGCATGAACTGGGGCAAGTTTATGAACCAGTTCGTGGCTTGTGGGGTTTAAATGCCCCTTTCTGGCCACTTAGCAGTGGCAGGGAAAGGGGCATTTGACAGTTTAAAGGGGGGATCCCCCCTCACCGCCTACCAGCTGATAGTTTAAAGAGCAAACAAAATGGCTGTCTCCATCAGTAGCAGGAAAAAAACTAGGAACAAATCCACGGAGAACACCAATTTTTTTTTTCAAAATTCCCAAAAGCTGTTTAAAGTGCAAATGCTACAATTTTTCTCAGTGTAAATAATTCAATACATACATTCAGTTACCATTCATAGGCTACAAAGAATACTAACATATCCACAATCCATAGGCAGTACGAATGATTCAGCACAGTTAATTCATCACCAATGTTCAGCAGGATTTAAAGTGCAAATGCTACAATTTTTTTCAGTATAAATCATTCAGATACATACATATAGTTGCAATACTTAGGCTAACAGAGAATACTAACACATCCACATCCCATAGGCAGTATGAATGATCCAGCGCAATTAATTCAGTACCAATATTCAACAGGTCCTCTCATGTATGACAGAAATCCAGGCAGGACTCAAACAATCTTGCCGCAGTTCCTCTTGTCTAGTAAATAATTTATTGTGGAACCTCCTAGAAGAAAAGACACACCGATGGAACTGCTCAAATGAAGCTTTGACCCACGTCCAATCTGGGGCCGGCTACACAATGCAGATTTTGGAAGCCTTCGTCAGGAGCGTGTGAATTGCTATAATAAAAAATATTTTTGAAAGCGGTCTGTTCTACAATGTTACTTCTTATATTCCCCACCGTTTAGAGCCATACCTTCAGAATGGGATGAAAATTCTCACTTCACTCCCATTGCCCAAATCCGGAATGTGCTAATGCCACTCTCTCTCTCTCTTCTTATGCATCTGTAGTCAGGGGCAAAACCCCTTATATCTAAACGCTGGCTGAATGTCAATCGATATCTTAAAGGGGCTACACTTACAATCACTAATGTCTATGTCTCCCTAAGCCTGACGACTTAAGTACTAAGCAGCTACAAAGAAAGCCTCCATTACAGAAAACAATTAAAGGCAAGCTCATGATTCAGACCCCCTGGGTGAAGAATACCCAGCTTGTGGATCCAGTATGTTTCTCGCTGTTGGAGGAGTGTCTGGGTGATTTCAGAATGTTTTTTATGTAAAACATCCAACACTATCACCTTAAGCGCATTCTCTCTATGTTGTCTTTCAATAAAATGTGACGTTAATGGAGCCTCCTGAACCCGATTACGTGTCCGAGCAATGTGCTCAAGGATACGTACCTTCACGGGTCTTAAAGTGCACGCTATGTATAACAGCAAGCAGGGGCATTCGATGGCATAAATTACTGTGTTACTCTGGCAGGTAGCGAAATGAGAAAACGTCAACCTTTGCCCATTTGGAACTATCTCTCTGCCTTCCCAAAAGACATTGCAAACATGGCAATGGCCACACCTAAAGTTGCCCTGTGGCAATCTAGACTCCCCCTCCCTGATCCGCACATCCGCGCAGACCAAATCGTTTCTTAGGCTCCAAGTTTTCCGAAAGCCCACCTGGGGTCACATTTCACATCCACTGATTCCCTCAACAATCCTCCAATTGCGATGGATGATTTTTTTAATACCATTCGCCAATGGAGTAAAGTCTATTGCCCAACGTATCCTGTCTTCTGGGTCATTTGTTCTCGGAGCAAATAGTGTTTCCCTGTCTATAGCCGCTGCGCGATCAAGGAACAACTGCACCACCCTTCGTGGGTAATTCCTCCTAGTAAAATCATAGTATAATACCCTACTATCCTTATCGTAATCCCCAGTTGTTGATGAAATACGCTTAATGCGCAAGAATTGTCCATACGGGATATTTTCACGTAAATGGCGAGGGTGGAAGGAGTCATATAAGTCATATACGAGATACGAATTCCTGTCCGTCTCCTTCTTATAGGATTTGATCTTAACTCTATTGTCCCTATCCTTATAGGAAATGATATCCAAAAAAGAGATCTCCTGACTGCTGTGATGCCAGGTAAATTTAATGTGGTCATCTCGCTGGTTTAGCCAATGGCAAAAGTTTTCGACCTGTTCTTCCCCCTCATACAGGAAATAAAGATCATCTATAAAACGGAAGTACTGAATGATATTCAACCTAAAGGGATTAGACTGATGTAAAATGTGTTGCTGTTCCCATCGCCCCATGAATAGGTTAGCAATACTCGGTGCTGCTGAGCAGCCCATCGCTACACCCCGAGATTGAAAGTAAAAGAACTCATTGAACCTAAAATAATTCTTCTCCAGTATCAAATCTAATAGCTGTAACAGAAATTGTACTGGTAAACCACTATCTTGTCTCGTTAACAGAGCTTCCTCCACCACCTCTCTAGCACTCTCGTGAGGGATAATGGTGTAAAGGGAATTTACATCCATTGTTAGAAACACAGTATCCCTCCCTAATTCTATGTTCTCAATACGCCTAATAAAACCCCCAACAACCAACGCCTAATAAAGTCTCAAGTATCACGGACCAATGGTTCTAAACTAGCCACAGCTGGTTGTAATTGTGAGTCCAAAAGTATAGCAAGCGGCTCCGAGACAGATCCACAGCCTGATATTATTGGGCGCCCTGGTGGGGGATACACTTGTTTATGTATTTTAGGCAAAACATAAAATAAAGGGATACGCGGTATCTTAGCCCGTAAAGCCCGGTGTAGTTGATCGTCAATATCACCTAACTCTCTCACCTCATCCAGGACTACTTGGATCAATCCCTTAATATGTTCCATTGGATCATAAGTAATCCTTACATAACTAGACTCATCATTAAGTTGTCTCAATGCCTCTGCTATATATACATCACGGTCCAATACCACAACTCCCCCGCCCTTATCTGCAGGTTTTATCACGATGTTACTATTCTTCTTTAGGCTCCTAAGGGCTGTGCGTTGATCCCTGGACAGGTTATGCCATACCTTAATAGGTTTGTTCTCTAATTCCGCAATCTCCTTAGTAATCATGTACTCAAATGTCTCAATCCTGTGATCAGTTAATGGAGGCATAAAATTAGATCCTTGCCTCAACCGTTTCGGTAAAAGGGAGTCAGCAACACGGTTATCAGATTGGTTAAAGAAAGCTCTCAATTTAATGAGACGAACAAGTCTAAAGATGTCTAATCTCGTTTGAAAAGAATCATACCTGGGGGTAGGAACAAAACCCAAACCCTTATTGAGGACGGATAACTCCACCTCAGTCAAATTATGTGTTGACAAATTGAACACTAAGTTCTCTGTCTGGGCTTGTAATAAGTTCTCCTCCTGTCTTTGTCTAAAAAAGGTTGTCTGGAATTAGGGTATATAGTTCTATTGCGCAGATGCCGTCCACTTGTTCCCTCATCTCCTGAGCTATCTGACATGCCCGAAGTCTCTAAGAGCCCAGCTCACCCGAACTAAGAGGGGTTGCCCAGCTCACCCTTCGTGGATTCTCCTTATGTCCTCGGGTTGTATCCCACCAAACATATACTTTATTATTAGCGTAGTCCAGATAATCCCTCTTGTACTTCATCTTAATATCCTTAGTCCGATTTTCAAACATCCGTACTTCCTTTTCTATCTCCTTAATTCGTGCCTGGATTTCTGTCATACATGAGAGGACCTGTTGAATATTGGTACTGAATTAATTGTGCTGGATCATTCATACTGCCTATGGGATGTGGATGTGTTAGTATTCTCTGTTAGCCTAAGTATTGCAACTATATGTATGTATCTGAATGATTTATACTGAAAAAAATTGTAGCATTTGCACTTTAAATCCTGCTGAATATTGGTGATGAATTAACTGTGCTGAATCATTCGTACTGCCTATGGATTGTGGATATGTTAGTATTCTTTGTATCCTATGAATGGTAACTGAAAGTATGTATTGAATGATTTACACTGAGAAAAATTGTAGCATTTGCACTTTAAACAGCTTTTGGGAATTTTGAATTTTTTTTTTTTTGGGTGTTCTCCGTGGATTTGTTCCTAGTTTTTTTCCTGATAGTTTAAAGAGACCTGCTGCTTGGAAGCGGCAGGGCCCTTTAAACTGCTTCCCCGAAACGAGCTTCCACAAACCACTGGTTCACGAACCACGAACCAGCCTGGTTCGTGCGTTTTTTTGCATCGTAATTCGATTCGTGCCCATCTCTACTCTTTAGATTAGTTAGGACTCTTTCCCTCTTCTCCAAGACATTGCTATGGATGGAATCTTCTTCAATAAAACTGTAATTTCTATCTTTCTATAATTTGTCTGAAGATTAATTAATGCACTTTTGGGGTTAAACAGTTCTGGCTTTCCCGCTTTCATGGCTAACCGGTCAGGAAGATCAGGGACGGCCTCCGCTCAGTGCAGCTGTTTTGGCACTTGAAAAAGCATTGCAGGGAGGGGTGGGTGGGCAAAAGTGTTGTGGCCCCTCGTGGCGTTTAAAAACCAATTTTAAATGGCAATGGCAACCACAAGGATATCATCACGTCTCGTTTGGCCCTTGGTTGGAGTGGTTTTCAAGCAGCTGTAATTTAGGAATCTCCCATTTTTAATAACCCAAATACTGGTTAACTGCTGTTTTGTGGCACTTTAAAAAGCCAGCCCATACCTCTCCCTCATTGTCCCAAATTCCCATAAGTTTATACTATAACAAATCTATTTAGTATTTGGGTCAAACTACATGTTAGTTTATTCTCCGTATTAATTTTATTATCCATATTAACTTCAGCACCATTTGCTACAACTCCTCATATGCATTGTATAAAATATTCAGTGCAATATGGTATAAAGTTCTTTTAAAAAAAAAACTCACTGCGTTCCCACTTCATGCACAAGTAGCTAATCCTTTTTTCCTGTGGGTTCATTATTGAAAGTTAAGAAGAGTTATCTGAAAAGTTTTGTTAATGCTTCTTACAGGTCAATGTCTACATTTTGAAAAGAAACGTGGTCCCAGCCTGGGAAAGAGATTTGCAGCACAATGTCTAAGCTGTTTGCAAAGTAATCAATGCTGCTTAAGTGACAGGATGGCGCCTTTACCATTTCAACAGTCCCACAGCCTCAAACAAGAATGATTGGCATCTGAGGTTGCTATGGGACAGCATTCCATAGACCAGAAGGGGAGGAACAGAAGAGAAGCCATTCCATTATTTTTAGATTATGCTTCCCCATTATTTTTAGATTATGCTTATTTTCTTTTGCAAAGACAGAAGGAGAAGGCATGAGAGAGAAGGGTGAGAAGGGAGACGCTTAGCTATTTCCCTACCAGCAGTTTACTTGCTGAAGAAACAACAACAGCAACAATAACAGCAACAAAGCAACATTTGATTTATATACTGTCCTTCAGAACAACTTAACACCCACTCAGAGTGGTTTACAAAGCGTGCTATTATCCTCCCAACAATCACCCTGTGAGTTGGGTGGGGCTGAGAGACCTCTGGCAAAGCTGTGACTGACCCAAGGTCACCCAGCTGGCTTCAAGCGAAGGAGTGGCGAATCAAATCCGGTTCTCCAGATTAGATTCCTCCCACTCTTAACCACTACACCAAACTGGCAAAAACAACTTAGGATATGATGGCATAAAGTCATATCAGTGTGGCATATTTATATGAATCACTTGCAAAGTTACGTAGTCTCTGATTCTATACAAGGCAATTTTATCACTCAGTTTCACAGGCTCAACTGCTAATTGGCCCTACTGGGGTGAAACTTACTCATATCTTCTCAACACCACTGAGTAAAGTTTAAGCCTCAACCTAGGAAGCCTTCCTTCAATGTAAATGGCTCTTCTGTTTAAGAAAGAGCCACTTAAGATGGAGGAAGGGACCTCAGGTTGGAGGATGAATGGATCCATCCCAGGATGTGGGATTCACCCTTTCATCAGCACAGTTTCTGCTTAGAAATCAGAATTTACATGGGTCCTTGATGATACAGCTTCTTCTCAATACACAGATCTTACTAATACTTTATTAAGCTAAAGGCTTCTAATTCTTTTTATTAAACATATACTAAGAAAAGTACAAGGCATAACAGAAAACGTGTATGTGTGTTATGTGCTGTCAAGTCACCTCCGACCTATGGTGACCCTATAAATGAAAGACCTCCAAAACGTCCTATCATTAACAGACTTGCTCAGATCCTGCAAACTGGAGGACGTGGCTTCTTTTATTGAGTCAAGCCATCTCATTTTAGATCTTCTTTTCCTGCAGCCTTCCATTTTTCCTAGCCTTATTGATTTTTCCAGAGAGTCTTTTCTTCTCATGATGTGACCAAAGTACGATAGCCTCAGTTTTGTCATTTTAGCTTCTAGGGAGAATTCAGGCTTGATTTGATCTAGTACCCACTAATTTGTCTTTTGGGCTGTCCATGGTATCCGCTTAACTCTTCTCCAGCACCACATTTCAAATGAATCAAAAGATACGTAAAAAGATAACCTAACATTCTGGCATATAAAACTAACTTCCTGACATCCACACAAACACACACATCTCAACACCAAAATGGCTTACCTATTTCCCTACTTTTCTTAGAGGAATGGTTTCTAAGATGTATCCCAACAGATCTCCAAATAAAATCCTCAAAGGTTTTCCAGCAACTTCTCAAAGGAGAGAAAAAGGGATTTGTTCAAAACCAGACTTCCGCTAAATGTCTTTCCTCTGTCGGCTCCATTGGACCCGAGAAGTATATTTCAAACCTTGTGTATTCACAAAAGGCCCAAGATATATAAAGTTATCACAAAGGTTTATTTTCCTTATAAACAGCTTAGGTGAATCTGCTTCCATTTGTAAAAGTTTTTTGGAAAATTTACTTCTTTGGATAAACAGAATTCCATTTGCAATTCAAAAGGGCAAACAGCTATTTCTCCTGGCATGCAGTCTCCCTGATAGATAGAGATATCAGGTTATTAACATCTCTGCAGAGTAACTTTCCTTTTTTCGCTTGAAATAAATACAATATACAACTTACATAATGAAAATGCATAAAACTACACATATAATAGGAATTTTATAATATTTCATGGTGGTTTATACAGTGAGGTCCCGATTAGATATTACTTGCCATGTGAGTCCACTATGGAGCCACGCAGAGAGATACCAGTCACAGATTTCCCATGGTAACTCACTTTTACAGCACGGCAGGGACCAGCAATAGGGGAAAAGCAGACTAGAAAACATCTTTCCTTCAAACTCGCCAGATGCAAGACTCCAACAAATGGTCAATGACTACCAGAGGGGAAGAGAAAGACACTCTTTTGTTTTACAACACAAAGTGTGGTGGAGAGAGCCCTCAAGTCACAGCTGACTTACGGTGACCCCTGCTGGAGCTTTCAAGGCAAGAGACTCACAGAGGTGGTTTGCCATTGCCTGCCTCTGCAACCCTGGTTTTCCTTGGAGGTCTTCCATCCAATTACTAACCAAGGCCGACCCTGCTTAGCTTCTGAGATCTGATGAAATCAGGCTCACCTGGGCTATCCAGGTCAGATTACAACACAAAGTACTCAGAAGAAAATAGGCTCATTGATAGTAAAGGGCATTGGACACCTCAATGGCAACAGAAAAACATCAGCACAGGCTCTTTAGATAGCCGCCTGAGTTCCTGACATGATACAATGAGCTAGTTTGAAAGATAAAATAAACTTCTTTTGTATCTCACTTGCAAAGGCCATTCTGGACAGAGGAATTGCCTGCCAAAAATTTGCCTATCTCCTAGGTACCATCAAGCCATAAAGTTAAGCTTAACACCTGCCCCAGATGGTCATCTCATAAATATTCAGCAACCTTCCTTCATAGGTTAGCCCAGTTCACGGCCTGGATCCTAACCCCCACACCAATAAGATCTCAGATCTTCACTCGCACTGATCAAAGGGCAGCCCTAAATCCACCAATGGGCACATCAAGTTTAAACTATTGGTCCATAGGATTACAACCACTTGTTTTGAGTCCAATTTGACCAATGGCCAGGCTTGACCATTGACTCCGAGGTAAAATCAGGTACAAAAGAGGGGCCAGGTAAGCCCTATCTAGTTTTGTAGATGGCCCTCCAAGCCATCTTCCACACCAATATGGACACACTGGGATCCTCTTTAAGATCAATTAAAGTGTGATTTGCTTTCTTATCCCCCTTTCTATTTCCAGTTGCCACATCTTTCACTGACAGCTGGCTTCCTCCTCTGCTCTCTCCCTGTCCTGGTTCAGGAGGCTGTCTCTGGGAGAAACACACCCTAATGTTGAAGGGATTGTATTTATCTTCATGCCGTTTAAACTAATTTCCCCAGGTATCAGTCAGGTTAATACAATCACTTTCTTATTAAGTATTTTGCTATTAAAGTATGGAAAATGTATATATGTAGAACTGCAGCTTTTCGTGACCTCCTCAACATATGGATTTCCAGACTCTTTTCAAAAGTCCTGCCTCAGATGAAAATTTTGTCTCTTACCTGACAGTGACCTGACATACTGTCTGGGCAAAGACTTCAGAATGAGAGCCAAACTACAAGTGATGAATGACATAGGTTGGACACTTGTCAGCTTCCCTCAAGTTTTGGCGGGAAATGTAGGCAGCTTGGCAGAATGTTGGACAAGTGACAGTTGAAAAGTACATTGGACAGCAGTTGGAGAGCCAAGCTGCAAGACCAGGATGCCTACATTTCCCATCAAAACTTGAGGGAAGCTGACAAGTGTCCAACTTGTGTCATTCATCACTTGTAGCTTGGCCCTGAGAGAATGTTTGTCTAGAGGCTTGGGCAAACTGCCAGGGTTGTTGGGCATGGTCAAAGCCAGCAAACAAAGGAAAACTGAAATCATCTGGGGCAAAAGGCCAGTTTGTGCCAAGAGGAGACAAAAAAATTCAAATCAAAATATTTTGAAGTAATATAACTGCGCAAGTGTAACAGGAATTAGGTATTCTGATTGCCTTAGGAAATCAGCTGTGGGTATAAGCTCTTGATGCTACATTGCATAGTCCATTTGAATGGGAGTTAATGATTTGTGAAAGAGTCACAGTAAAATTTGATCCAGGACTTGCTTAAGAGTTGAAGTCCTAATATTTTTGAGCAACAGGGGAAGTTAAAGAAAAAAGTAACATAACCTAGCAAAAGCACTTTAGAGACCAACAAGATTTTTAGGGTGTAAGCTTTCAAGAGCTAGTGCTCCCTTCTTCGGATATGAATAGGAATGGTTAGGTGGGTAGCCATGTTGGTCTGCAGTTGAACAGCAGGATTTGAGTCCAGTGGCACCTTAAAGACCAACAAGATATTCAAGGTGTAAGCTTTCGAGAGTCAGAGCTCCAGAGTAAGAATGGAGATCCCTTCGCCTTTGTATTCCAGCCATTCTTCTGCCAGGCTGGGATATAAAGACTCAGGGGGTCTCCATTCCTACTTGTATCCAAAGAAGGGAGCTCCAACTCTCGAAAGCTTATATCCTGAAAATTTTGTTGGTCTCTAAGGTGCCACTGGACTCAAATCTGGCTATTCTACTGCAGACCAACACGGCTATCCACCTAAAAATAACCCAGCAATCTGACCTGATGTTCAAAATAAAGCATCTTACATGTTTCTCTATGACTGTGAATAGGTATTTGCAGAATTTTTGCCAGTTCCATGTGTAATTTTGAACATTCATGTAAAAAGTCCTTGCCAAGGTCCACGTGTCCTTACCAGGAGACCCTCAACAAGTTGGTGCCAATCCAAAATTAGTTGTATAACCACTTAGCTGTGATGAGGATTCTGTGGGTTGAATCACCTGATAAAGGAAGCTATAGAGGAGAACGTCTTGAGAAGGGTATAGAGGTAGGAGCAGGGCTTCAGAGTGTCAGGAGAAAGATCTAAAGCCTCTCCCTTACTCTCTCTCTGCTCTTTTACAGGTGGCCCTCAACCTCTTTTTCTAAATTAGCTTCAGGAATGCTGATGTAAAATCTCATAGCTGACTGCTCCAATTATATGAGAAGCAGCCAACATTCTTGCAAACTGGTGGAATTATTGTAATCTGGCATTGTAAAGAGTTAGCATTGGGGTAAAGTATTGAGGTAAGATGTACTAGAATTTCTTGGACTTTCTGGAGAATTTATCCTCTTGGGTTGAGGAATCTGTAAGAAGAAGTTGCATTGAAGGAATACACCTTATTGTCTTAAAAAGCTGCATTGTGGCACTGCTGAAATAAAATTGTTAAATAATATTTGGGTTGTGTCTGGGTCCTTTCTCATGGGATTTTGAATCTTTTAGGCTAAAGATAAAAGATCCCCTGTAAATATAGGTCAACACTGTCTCTCTTCCATCTCCTTCCCCCCCCCCCACACACACACACACATGTGTTGCATCAGAGTTGACAGTTGGCTAAACTCAGACCAGAAAACTCCAAGATTTAACCCAGTGTCTCACTGGCTTATTGTGAAAAAGGGGACATTCATACCACCGCAGACTGGACATAGGGAATAGTTAGGATTCTACCCACTGACACTGTGCTGGGAGTCACTATCTTAGACTATGTGAACGGTCCTTTTATGTGAACAGCTTTGTCTTCATGTTTTGTGGATCACCTAGTGAAATTGCATGGTATATTTGTGTTTTGCAAGGCTTGGACCCTGAACAAAGCTAAGAATTTGTGTGTGTGTGCTAGAATTTAAATCTAACATAATATGTGTGAAATTTCAGTTCACATATATTTAAGTCAGAGCTGATAATGAAAGTTAGCACTGCATTGTTGAAATAAAAGGTGTTCAGCAAAAAGAGACAGAGTTAACAGTTCCCAATTATACCCTGAATTAATGACCTAAAAGTGCTCAACAAATTAGTGTTCCAGATTTATTCTCTGTTCCCTTAGGTAAAATCACACAACGTCAAGATAACATAGGTTGGAGAAATTAAGAAATATCTAACAAGCTAAACCTTTTAACAAGTGTTCCACCCTAACTGTATGGGCTTATATGCATAGCAAAAAAAAAAAAAAAAGATGAAATCAATTGCAGGAAGTCTTGTGCAAAATGTTGCAAACCAGAAGACTTAGCAAGTGCAACGTGCTGTGGTAGCACTGTGTATTAACTAGAGATGGGCACGAACCTAAATATGGACAAAAAAACCTCACGAACCAGCCCAGTTCAGGGTTCGCGAACCAGGGTTCATGGAAGCTCATTTCCATGAACTTCCATGAACTGGACTACTGGTTCATTTGGTACATATTAAAGGGCCAGTTTAAACTTTTCCTGCCTCTTGCAAGCAGCAGGTCCCTTTAAACAACCAGCTGGCAGGTGGCCGGGGGGGGGGGAGGAATCCCCCTGGCCACCTGCCAGCTGATAGTTTAAAGGGACCTGCCGCTTGCAAGAGGCAGGGCCCTTTAAATGGCCCAACCCCAGCCCCCACTCCCCACCCCAACCACCACCCTCCCAGCCCCAGCCCATCACTCCACTCCCAAGCCCCAGCCCCCCACTTACCTTCCATGTGATGCTGAGATGGTGGAGGCCTCCCTCCACTGCCCTGCAGGCCCATGTGGCAGTGGAGGAGGTGGAAAAGGGCCCTCCCACCCCTCAAATGGCAACCATGGCAGGAGGGCCCTTTTCCGCCTCCTCCACTGCCCTGCGCTGCCAGTTCATGGTTCGTGGTTCAAGGAAACCCCACAAACCATGAACTCCATGGTTCGTTTTTTTTCTGGTTCGTGCCCATGTCTAGTATTAACTAATGAAAAAGTCCCATTTGCTATTGCTCCTCCACTATGGAATAAAGCGACGAGACAATATATATATGGGTTGAATTAGGTTTGCGTTAAAATCCCTGTTGGTGACATTGGGGTTAAATTTCTACTCATTTGTTTTGGGGTTTGGGTGAGGGAAGAATGAATAAGGAAGTGACTCTATAATTTTGTCCTTTTAGGGCATTGTCACCTGCACATTAATAAACAATGGCTACAATCCTAACATCACATTCCCGGCAATAAGACCCATTGACCTACTTCTGTGTTGATGTGTTTTGGATTGCTCCCAGTGTTTCTGAAGTACAGCAGCTTATCACATACAGTTTTTATTCTTCAGAAAAGCACCTGGGCTACATAAGAACTCCAGAAACCTACTTTTTTGATCTGGGGTGCTTTTTTTTTTTACTCCGTTAGGTGAATCATATTTGGATTTTTTTTAAAAAAATAAGAGTTCTCCCCTCAGAGAACACTCCTCCAGGTAAGCATTTTTAAGTATTCTAGAGAGAGACACCTCTCCTGATAGCTTGGAATACTTGGAAAGATGAGGTTAAAGGGTCACAAAAGAAAAACTTTCAAGATCAGAATATGATTTCAATTAGGAGGGAAGTTTTGAGGGGGCTCCTAAAGTCTGGATTCCAGAGCCAATAAAAATGATGCTTGATCAAGTCTCTGCAGCTGACAGAACAATAATACAAATCAAGAATGCTTGAGAATTAAAAAACTTCCTTCCTGAAAAATCCATGTTGTTTTTGTTTTCAGGTGTTTACCATCATCAGCATCATCCTGTTTTTCTTTGATTCTACTGGTGTCAGAAGAAGGAAACTCTGACTCTCATAAGCTTACACTCTGAAAATCTTGTTGGTCTCTATGGTGCCACTGGATTCAAATCCCTTTGAATCTACTGATTTCCCAGGCAGTGGCTCAGGGAAGGTGCCAAGGTCCAATAGCCCTTGATGGTGCCAACCTTGGACATGGACAACAGAAAGAAACCTTAGGACTTTGGTATAATAACCGAAGAAATGCCTTGCTGTATCAGAAGAAGATATATCTAATCCCTGAAAGTGGTCAGGCTCACACCTAGGTAGCAGCTGAGTGGTCAACTTGAGGGAACAAAGATCCCAGGTCAGGATATATTTGGAAACAAGTGTAAGGAAACAGGCCATAGCAAGACCAACTTGCTAATTAAACTTCGTGGCATCTCTTTGATTGCTGTTAACTATATGGTTAATGGTATCTTCTAAAGGTAAAAGTAGTCCCCTGTGCAAGCGCTGAGTCATACTGACCCATGGGGGGACGTCGCATCATGACATTTTCTTGGCAGACTTTTTGTTACAGGGTGGTATGCCATTGCCTTCCCCAGTCATCTACACTTTACCCCCAGGAAACCGGGTACTTATTTTACCAACCTCAGAAGGATAGAAGGCTGACTTCTAAAGCTTGCAATAAATTGGTCTCCACTACAGCCAGGTGAGGAATAAAACCCAGATGTCTTGTCCCTAGTTCCTTTCTACTCGGACTTCTAGTGCTGAACGTGAGCCATTTCAGTCAACTCTCGGCCAGACACTACACCATGTAATGAAATGAACATATTTCTCTTTATTTACACGTGTGGAACATCTGCCATTAATCACATCACCGGGGCCTGAACTTGGATTTGAAGATAAATAAAATTGTTTGTGAATTTGTGTATTCATGGGACGCTGATTTATTACCACTGAGAACATGCCAAACCATTTTGCATTGCTTGCCCATCTGTGAAAAACAAATATTGCATATTCTAATTTTATGTGGTTATCTGTCATTAGGGAATTTTCAATTAAGTGGAGACACCATAAAATAGAGAGCTCTTCAAAAGGGTTCCATTGAGAATATTGAGAACAAAAGTTTCATACTGTAAGGGTATTGAAGTAATAAAAAGGAGAATTGCCCTACTGGTAGAAAAGAAGCTTTTAGCAACCTAGTTTCCACTACCAAATATCTTGAGTACTTGTGGACAGGCACAACTTCCCTGCTGTCTTCTGTCCTGGCTAGGAGAAGGAATTGCAGGCAATTTATTTATTTGTTTATTGAAAACAGTTCTATGCCACCTTTCCACCCAAATAGGGTCCCCAAGACAGTGAAGATCAAATTTCATTTCAATATTAAAAACACTTAAAGTATATATACAACAATTCAATTAAAAAAACTTATAAATAGACATAACCTCCCAAAGTAGAGAGGAGGTCAATAACAGGTATTGGGGGTCCGCCTAACAGAACAAAAAAGTCTTCACCTGCTGGTGGAAGATAACAATAGAGGGAGACAGACAAATCTCCCTTGGGAGGGAGTCTCAAAGTTTTGGGCCCAAGTTGGATAAGGCCCTTTCTTGGGTTGCTCTCCATCTGTCCTCAGACGCCTGCAAAATAGCCTTGGATTAGTTTGGAGACCCCTACCTGAACCTTGGAATCCTGTGCTGGATTCTTGCCTGGACTACAGACTGGTTGGATTAGTTATGATTATTATTAGTAGCTAGCTTTTCATTTTTCCTGGGGGTATTAGTTACTAAAGGGACACACTTGTGTTTTCTGGGATAGGTGAAGAGAAAGTTGCTTTACTGTTCTTATTTTAATTCTTGCTCATGCTTGTGTTTTGGAGAGGGGTGCAGTTTAGATAAAAAAAGTTAACCTGGAAACCCACCATTTCCCTCCATAGAAACAATGAGGGTACTTCCTTCAGAAGTCTGTAAAATGTGATCCCTTTTTCTCATTTCTCTTGAAACATGGAGGTCTTGGGTAGAGAAGGAGCAATAAGTTTGCTGAAATTTTGGTGTCATTTGGTGAAAAAAGAGTAATTCCATAAAGCCCATTATTTCCCCACCATTTCTCCCCATAGGAAATGAAGAAGAGAAAGATGGTTAGGGGCACTTTCCTTAGGTGACTGTAAAACAACAACAACAACGACATTCAATTTATATACCGCCCTTCAGGACAACTTAATGCCCATTCAGAGCAGTTTACAAAGTATGTTATGCCAAGACCACGGCAATACAGCCCGGAAAACCCACAACAACCATCGTTCTCCAGCCATGAAAGCCTTCGACAATACATATGTTATTATTATCCCCACAACAATCATCCTGTGAGGTGGGTGGGGCTGAGAGCGCTCTGAGAGAGCTGTGACTTATCCAAGGTCACCCAGCTGGCTTCAAGTGGAGGAGTGAGGAATCAAACCTGACTGTCCAGATTAGAGTCCTGCTGCTCTTAACCACTACACCAAACGGGCTCAGAAATGTTTGTCCAATTCACATGAAACATAAGGGAGCAGGTTAGTAGAGACGGAGGACTAGGTTCACTGAAATGTTGGTGACATTAGGGTGAGAAAACAGCCACGAAAACCTGCCATTGTCTCCCATAGGAAATAATGAGACATCCGATTTGACATTAATAAAAACTGAAATTTCCCCCAACATGATCAAAAACACTCCTGACATTTAATGAAAATGATAATCCTGCCCTTTCAGAAATTACAATACAGAATTGAAATGATAATTTTTCAGGTGCAGACCCCTAATAGAGACGCTCTATAGTGATACTTAGCTTGCAACTTCAGGCATTAAACCAAAATCGGGCATTGGCTATTATAAACCACATATGCAGACAGGGACATCACTTTGTCCTCACCTTTCTATGGTAAAAGCCTTATATTCTTGGCACTAGCAATTAGGCATGCTGAGAACACAATTGCCGGGTGAATGTACTTTGCTCAGACTCCCACAATTACATGAGAGATGAACTCTGGATCAGAATGTCTCAAAGTTCCCTGGAGAGAGTCATTTTGAGCATAGCACCGCAGAGCAGCTATGAGCCTCCACAGACACTGTCTGTGATACAGAACCAGGTTGTTATTGCTTGTGGGCAACCCCCACTCCATTCCTGAAATAAAAGCTCCATGTAACAGTATAGGATTTAACTGGGCTTATTGACCAATACTTGATTTATGCCTTATTAATAATGGCAGAATTGCTTAGTGGGTGCAGCAAAAGAGTGCTCATGTGTGCATGCCGAGGGAACAAATATCTGTATGGAGTCTGGCTTTATCTTTAGCAAAGAAACACGAGTCCTTTATTTAACGAACTCCACTTAGGATAGGAAAGGAGTAGAGATAATATTCTATTCTAGCTGTCTAGGCTAGGATGCTGAGCTTGTCTTATACTCATGGCTGTAAGATGGAGAAGAGGAGAGAGGAAAGGAAAACTGAAACAAGTCCATAAGAATACCAAACTACACTTCAAAGAGACGGCATCCGGACAGCAGAAAGGAGGGATGCGTGGGCCCTGACCCTTCTGTCTCTTTGACGCTGTATAGTTCTCATCTGTGACCTGAGACTAGGGTACCGAGTCCTTCACTTCCAACAGTTAAAACCTGCCTTCCCGACAGTGAGAGTTACCCTGTTTATTGAACTGCCAGAGATATGCCTATGTTATAAGTAGGGCTTTTTTTCTGGGAAAAGAGATGGTGGAACTCAGTGGTGGAACTCAGGACTGCACAATGACATCACTTTGGGTCAGCTGGAACAAGGAGAGACAGAGGGGAGTTTAGATGCTGGAGCAGCATGGAGGGCAATCTAAACTCCCCTCTGTCTGGAGATCAGGGGGCAGGGCCACCAGCCATGTGACCATTTTCAGGAGGTGCCGGAACTCCGTTCCACTGCGTTCCCACTGAAAAAAAGCCCTGGTTATAAGCATTCTCACCTTAACTTAAAGCATGGAATGGCATTAATTTCACCCTTAGTTTTTCCTAGCCTGTTATGCTAAGAGGAACTGATTCTCCCCCATTCCACGCTGGACAATACTAAGATTTGACATGGAGAAGTCCCTGAGGAGAGGCCCTCCCTGGTCTTCCTAACTGGTTAGCCATGAAAGGGCGATTTAGGCAGATTTCCCCATCAGGAGATACCTCAGTATGTTCCCAAAATCCCTTACCCAAACCAATCTTAAAGGGTACAAAATATCCCTGCTTGGCCTAACAGTGACAACACTGCCAAATTAGAAGGGGGGTGCAGGCGGGGACCTCTAAGCAGCAACTGATATAACAGGGGGTTTTATACATGCACCCACTGCTTGTAAGCATCAGCTGGGAACCAAGCTTTGCTCACCATGTCAGCATTGTCCTTATTTGGACAAGGAGGACAAGCAAAGGCAACTCCTGTGCAACAAAGAAGGACTTTTGACCAGTCCAAGAACAAACTCATTTCATTTACTAAAGAAGAGACACTATTCCCTGGGTCACACAGCTCACTTCTTCAGATACCTGAAGAAGTGAGCTGTGACTCAGGAAAGCTCATACCCTACCACAAATTTTGTTAGTCTTATAGGCCCTACTGGACTCTTGCTCTTTTCTACTGCTACAGACAGACTAACATGGCTACCCAGCTTGATCTATCTCCTGGGGTTATGATCATAACGGTGACTGGCTTGTGTTGTAAAACACAAATTGGAATTGCTTGGAGCTTATCTTCTTTTTCTGCCTACACATTTTAGATGTATCCTTTAAATGACCAACATCAAATAGATCGTATCACTTGTTTGTTTGTTTTTTGCACCTGTGCCACATGCACCTTCTACTTGAGATATGACCTCAAGAAGTAGTTGCAAGATTGAAGGCACATAAACAATGCAGTCCTAAGCAGAGTTACTCCAGTCTAAGCCCAGTGATTTTGATGGGCTTAGACTGGAGTAACTCTGTTTAGGATTGCACTGTAAGACACCTAAGTAGTAACTCTCAACTCGAAAAAACTCCAATCGATTCCACCCCCACCCACCCCTTTCCTATGGGTTTTTTTAAAAGATTGGATGAAGCTGCAGTGGGGAGAGGCTGTGAGGAAGCAGTTTGACTCCATAAGAACTGCAATCATGAAAATTAGCCACATTCCAATTTGCTTGGACAGTTTTGTGAACAATCAGTTCCCTGTTCACAACCTGTTTGCAAGATGTTAACCGAACCAGTGGATTATTGAGCATGACTATTAGCAATTAGAATTGCCGTTGGTTCAGTTTAAAGTACCAATACGGATGGTATTGTACTGAACTCCTTTGGTCTGAACAATGTTAGATTCCTGGCTTCTGTTGATCTTATGTTTTTGTTCTTTCTTCCCCAACTTTACAGGAGCTAGATTTGACAACTGCTTAGGGTGCTTTGGAGGTCAGAAAAAGTGGGAAAGACCATAAAATACTTTGTATATCACAAGTGTTCTGCAAAAGATTTGTAATAATGTCAGTAAAACCCAGGAATCAGACTGAAGAGCTTAGGTAATAAGAATGCTGAGAATTCAAAGGCAGGTTTTAATTCTCAGTGTCACGGAGCTAAAAAAAGGAATGTTTGGAGCGTAATAATGAAAAGTCGTGCAATGCTATGACCCTGTCTTCTCAATTAGCCAATGGAGCACTTAAGTCCAATAAGCTGAGCCAGATAAATGTAGTCTCAGAAGGCTAATGAGGCTCATGTTATTTAAATTGACAACATCCCTCATTTAATTAAACGAAATAAACATATGGGAATGGAGTGTTGTTACATTGCTGTCAATTTTTGTTTGCTTGTTTGGGAGATTTCTGCAATGCTGTGTATAACTAATGATTAGAAGTAAACAATTTCTAGTTTCCCTCACCCCACTTCTTTCAGTCTGCTGTCTCTTCTAAGATATTTAGTTGCCAGAAGTAGGCAGAACTTCATTCAACTGTGGAGGAAATGAAAGTAACTTGTTTTTCCGCTGCACACGGCTATTTCACAATGATAAAGGAGGTGGCAGTAGAGGGCGCCGTGAAGTTATAGCTGGCTTATGGCAACCCCTGATGAGGTTTTCAAGGCAAGGGACTAACAGGGGTGGTTTGCCATTGCCCGCCTCTGCAACCCTGGTCTTCATTGGAGGTCTCCCATCCAGTTACTCACCAAGGCAGACCCTGCTTCTGAGATCTGACAAGATCGGGCTTGCCTCAGTTATCCAAGTCTGGGCATGATAAAGGTAGGGCTTTATCGACTATCATGCTATGGGAAAACAAGAGGTTAGATCAAAAATAAATTTTCCAGTGGCAGAACGAAACTTTCCAGCTCCCACCTCCCACTGTAGCCCACCGATCTCCACTAAATGTTGCTCCTCGGAAATAAGAAACCGTGAGGAATGGCATGAAGATCTACAGTGGGCGGGGGAATTGGTGGAAATTGCCAACCAAGCTAAGAGACACATCCAGAATGAGATCTCACTATACTATTTGATACGAGGACTAAAGATTTGCCGCACAGAATTTTGGGGGAATTTTGATACTGGTAGACCAACCCAGCTAGCAAGTTCTGCAGCTATTTCTGATTTCAATGAAATGTTTGTTTTTACTGCATGTCAGACAAGAAGATTCCAGCCATACGGCACTTTGTCTTTTGCTGGTATATTTTGAAAACAACAGTTCAAAACTTCTTTTGAAAGCTCGGGGATGTAGTCCAGCATTGCTCTTTGGTCTTTGATGCACTCGCGCGTGCTCATTATCTCTAAGTCATGTTCTCCTGCTGGGGAAGTAGAAAATTGCAAAGAAAGCCTTTGTCTAAAGTGACTCCAGCAAAATAAAATAGCAATAAACATCCTGTTTTGCTCAAGGTGTGGAAACTACAAGAAATGCATAGAAGAGAGAGACCGTTTCAACTTCACGGGCTTTAGCTGGTCAGTTCCAAAGTATTTCCCGTGCCCTTGTCATTGCTCATTTCACCCTGGTATGCCTGCTGGACCCTGTAATTGTGCTTTGATCAACAGGAATTAGCAATCGTGATGGGCTCAGTTCAGAATGTGTTCTGTATTTACAAGCTTGCATGGCAGAGTGGGGGGGCGGGAGATACCCATTGCAGGTGTCGGGACAAATGTACTCAGAATTGTGATTACAGCCCATGATTTTAAAGTAAACAAAAACTCAGCCATTTTGCAATATGGTCCAAACCTTGCTGTGTCAATATATGCGTACACACCGCTCTACCTCGCATTCCAAGACAGAGAAGAACTGCTTGGGGAAATGATGCTCCATTTGTGAATGTTGGAAGAGGAGGATCCAACGCTGTCCCTCTCCTCAGGTTTCAGAGGGGCACAAACCAAAGAGTTAGAAAGATAGAGAGGTCAGAGCACTCTGTTTACTATTGTTTACTGCTCTGACTGTCCTTTAATATGCAGACTGCTATTCTCAGGATTTCCTCCTTCTGACTTCCTCCCTCTCACTTCTTCTCTTCCTGGCATTGTTCCAAATAACACCTTTCTCCTTCTTCTCCCTCCATCTTGGCAGCATGGATGCAGGCCCTGTCCATCCTTAGACTAGATAGGTAGTTAGGATCTCTTGCTCCTCCTTTCCTGTCAGAGTATGGAGTTCCTGCAATAAAGAACTCTTATTTCTTTTCTAAATACAAACCAAGTGTATGCTTTTATTATTTTCATTCCTATGCACACATGAACCGGCAAAACCAGCTCACAACCACCTATAATCAGGCTTCCTTTGCCAAATGATAGATTCTGCTAACGGCCCAAACATGGAATCCTTTAATTAGGTTTCTGGGGCCTACATAACGTTTATTTATCAGTGAAACAGTTGAGCAATGGCATCATGGGCTCAGCCACTTTGTATTCCAAACCAGGTAACTTCACAGAATTGTTGATATCACTAATTAGCAGCAGGTAAAGCTTATCATAGCATGGAGATGATCGTTATCATCAACTGCTCATTGCAGCAAATTCAGCTGTGCAAGAACAGGCCAGCTGGTTTGTTTTTCTGGTCAGCCAACAAACATAAAGAAAGCTGGGCTGAAAAGTAAGATGTCCAAAATGGAGGCCCAGTTTGGTGTAATGGTTAAGAGCGGCAGGACTCTAATCTGGAGAACCGGGTTCAATTCCCCACTCCTCCCCTTGAAGCCAGCTGGGTGACCTTGGGCTAGTCACAGTTCTCTGGAGCTCTCTCAGCCCCACCCACCTCACAGGGTGTTTTGTTGTGGGGATAATAATAGCATACTTTGTAAACTGCTCTGAGTGGGTGTTAAGTCATCCTGAAGGGTGATATATAAACCAAATGTTGTTGCTGTTGTTGTTATTCATAGCACTGTATGGCAAAATAGTGACTGGTCCTTAGAAGACGGAGGTGATGCTGGCTGGAAAAGCTGAGGCTTTAAATTGTGTTTCCTACCATCAATGGTGGTCACTTTTCACTGAAAGATTCTGGTAAGACTTTGGTCTTGCTAGATCCTAGTCTTCTGTTGGGAAAGCAGGTAGCCAGATTGCCCATTTGTTATTGGGGCTAGCTGATGGGACATAATAATAATAATAACATTCGATTTATATACTGCCCTTCAGGACAACTTAATGCCCACTCAGAGTGGTTTACAAAGTGTGTTATTATTATCCCCACAACAATCACCCTGTGAGGTGGGTGGGGCTGAGAGAGCTCCAGAGAACTGTGACTAGCCCAAGGTCACCCAGCTGGCTTCAAGTGGAGGAGTGGGGAATCAAACCCGGCTTTCCAGATTAGAGTCCCGCTACTCTTAACCACTACAGCAAACTGGCTCTCATACTTGAAGGACCTCATTTGCTATGTGTTCACATGCAGAAGTTTTGATTTTCCCGACAGGATCTGTTCCCCTTGCCCAAGGCACATTGTGAAATAGTTTGAGCTCAAGCCTTTTCATAGGCTGCCCCATGTCTCCAGAAGAGGCTTCTGAATGAGCTCAGGGGTTTTTCCAGTGGTACAAAACAGAGCTGTTCTTGAGAACTTTGGGGACAATGTGAGCTGGGACCTAGGATGAGAGGCATACGGCTATTTAGATTAATGCAAGTGATTTTATATCTGGTTTTAAAATTAATGTAGAAGACTTGCCAGTGTCTGACAGATCCTTGCCAGCCAGATACCCTCCCACAAGCCTCAGGCTAAGAAGGAAGGGGGGTTCCTAACAACAACAACATTCAATTTATATACTGGCTTTTCATGCATAGACACTGAGATGCATCCCTGAGTACCCTCAGATTCAGGAAACCCAGGGGGATTGCTTAGGTCCCTGGCAATTTGCTTTATAAAATTGTTTTTATATTGTTGTTACTCAACTTGGGTCCTAAGATCCAAGGATAAATGTGGGCATATAAATGTTTTAAATAATTAAAAATAAACGCCTACTCCCTGCATAATAGTAAAAAGTTCAGTAGCACCTTTAAGACTAACCAACTTTATTGAAGCATACGCTTTTGAGAATCACAGCTCTCTTCATCAGATGTACGCAATTCCAAGAGCATCAACTGCATCACTGTGTATTGTACTACTCGCTGTTCTACTTTCAGTTTTCAGCTTCAGGGCAATATTTTTTTAAACAACAATAGAGGCCTCCTTGCTTGTAGGGTTGCCAAGCCGAGCCTGACAACCAGTGAGAGGGTTGAGGGCAGGGATGTGGTCAGGGACCGTGTCACCAGTGGGATGACATTACTTTCAGGGGACACCCAGAAGTGACAGCGAGTAGCTCTAAAAATTGCCAGAAACTCTATAGTAAAGCTTGGAAGCGATGGTAGGTAGCTCCAGGAATTACCAGGAACTCTATGGCTTGGCAGCTCTACGTGCTTCACATAGAGAACCTTTGTGCATGTGTTTGCTAGGACTCCCACAGTCACATCCAGAAGCAGCCTTCCTCCTGCTCAGACCAGCTTTGAAGTTTGTTTCAGATCACAGGTGGTGGTGATCTGTTACAAGCTGTCCTTGACCACAAGGACCAAAGTTGGTTTTACTGGCTAGGAGACTGCACTGATATTCATGGCAAATTCACAAATTGCTCAGTTTATTGCTAACGAATCAAAGAGAAGCAAGAGCAGAGTCACCTGGGCTCAGGAGCACATGGTCTGCAGCTGCTAGAGGAGGTAAGGGCTTTTTGCCTTTCTTGGCTGTGGTGGGTTAAGCTGAGAAGCTAAGGGTGGTCCTCTCTAGCTTTGGGGCTTTTTGTGTGTAGTTTTGTGTTGATTTGAGTGTAGTTTTGAGGCTGAGTGTGTTTGGGCTTGATTGTGTTTGAGGGTGAGGGTGTTTGTAAGGCTGCTGGGGGTTGCTGGAGTACAAGCCGCACACCCCCTTTGTGCTCACCTCCTGTGCTTAGCAGGAAGTGACCTTTTGCATTGAAAAGGCAACTGCTGGGCAGGGGCGCGAGCCCTTGGCGCGAGCCGAAGGGCGAGAGCTAAAGGGCTCTTGGCCTGTGGCTCTTAGCCGGGGGATCATAGCCGTTTTCTTTCCTCTTAGTGTGTTATTCCCAAAACAGAATAATGAAGTCAGAATGCCAGCAGGGGGTTGGGGGCTTTCCAGTGTATTGCACTGAGTGTCACATGTATGACTATCTGCCTTCTGGTCAGAAGTCCTGGATGTGTGCTCGCTGCAAGGAGCTCCTGGTTCTCAGGGAACGAGTACGTACCCTTGAGGCCAAGGTGGCTGACCTGGAGAAGCGGAGACAGTTAGATAGGCACGAGGACAAGATTCTCAGGGACAGGATAGATGTGTCCCACTCTAAAAATGGCAGCGTTCTTGTTGTCAAGGAGAATGAGGATCTTGTGGAATCAGGGCACCGTACTGAGGATAAGGGGAACATGCCCTCAGAAGGGACCTCTTCTTCAGTTGGTGAGCAGGTTTCCTTTCGCATCAAGGAACCATCCCTGGGTGGGGCGGGAGGGAGGCTCTTGGTAGTTGGTGATTCGATCCTTAGACAAGCAGATAGCTGGGTGGCACAACCGCGTTCTGACCGTATGGTGACTTGCCTGCCTGGTGCGAAGGTAGCGGACATTACGCGTGTTATAGATAGGCTGGTAGATAGTGCTGGGGAGGAGTCAGCGGTCGTGGTCCATGTTGGAACCAACGATGTTGGGAAATGCAGTCGTGAGGTCTTGGAACAAAAATTTAGGCTGTTAGGCAGGAGACTCAAGGCCAGGACCTCCAAGGTAGCCTTCTCAGAAGTGCTACCTGTTCCACGCGCAGGGCCAGAGAGACAAACGCAGATCAGGAGTCTCAATGTGTGGATGAGACGATGGTGTAGGGAGGAAGGGTTCAAGTTTGTTAGGCACTGGGATTCTTTTTGGGACAAGCGGGAGCTGTACAAGAGAGACGGTCTCTTTTTTTTTTTTGAAAATTTTTTATTGGGTTAGAGCATTGTTATTTTTACATTACATTCAATTTTCCCCTGATTTTTCGTTTCTAACCCCCTCCCTTTCCCCCCCTTTTATTGACTTCCAACAGCTTTCCCACCCTCTGTCCCTTTTCCCTTACTTGTATTAAATTCCTCTGTCTAAAACAAATATACATTCTCCATTATATTAAGCAGTA
Source organism: Eublepharis macularius (assembly GCF_028583425.1). NCBI lineage: Eukaryota > Metazoa > Chordata > Lepidosauria > Squamata > Eublepharidae > Eublepharis > Eublepharis macularius. Next base: position 166,118,133 of record NC_072792.1, on the reverse strand, counting down.
CATCTTTAACTCCTTTACTTATTATACGCCCAAACTGTACGTCTTTAGATAAACAATTTATCCCATTTTCCAGATTTGAATATTTCTATATATCATAAACCTATATATCATAAACCATAAAAATTTCCCACATTTAAATCAAACAATTTGATTTATTCCCTATATGTTACTCATTTCATCTTTTTATGGTAGTTCTATATAACTCATCACGTAATCAATCAATTTAACTCTTCTATGCCTTCAGTTTGGTGCATGTAAATCTTATCAAAGAAAGAAAATATTGTTAATTACTCAATCCTCATGTTTAAACCTTATCATAAATTGTTCTCTATCAATATTCTATCAATTAATCTTTACATATCTTTATATATCTCAATCAATTAATCTAACTGCTTATAAATTCACATTTCTCTTCCTCCCCCGGTAAAGTCACCCCTCTCTTTTATACTTTTATTATACTTCAGTAGTTCTCAAACTGCCACAGTTTTCCTCCCACCTCCCATTTCTTCTCCAAATATTGTTTCAGCTTCTCCCAGTCTGTGTTAAACTGCCCTGAGTCCAGATCTCTCAGTTTTCTTGTCATCTTGTCCATTTCAGCCATGTACAGCAATTTGTAGATCCAATCTTCAATAGTTGGCACTTCTTGTACTTTCCATTTCTGCGCATACAAAAGTCTAGCTGCTGCAGTCATATAAAATATCAACGTCCTATGCTGGGCTGGAATTCCCTCCATTCCCAAGTTTAGCAGCAGGAGTTCTGGGTTCTTATTTATTTGAAACTGTAAAATTTCACTCATTTCTCTTATTATTTCCCCCCAGAACTGCCTAGCTACCTCACACGACCACCACATGTGATAGAGGGAGCCCTCATGCTTCCTACATTTCCAGCATTTATTAGAAGTGTTCAAGTTCCCTAGCGCAATCTTCTTTGGTGTCATGTACCAACGATAAATCATTTTGTAGATGTTCTCTTTAATATTAGTACATGTCGTTATCTTCATTGTAGTTTTCCACAAGTATTCCCATGCCTCCATTGTTATTTCTTTATTGAAATTTATAGCCCATTTCACCATCTGTGTTTTAACAATCTCATCCTCAGTATACCATTTCAACAGTACTTGGTATACCTTGGATATTCTTTTCTTGTCTTCTTTAAAAAGGGTCTGCTCTAGTTCCGAGTTCTCTGTTCGTATGCCCCCTTTTGCAGAGTCCGAGTTATATAAGTCTCTTATCTGTCTATACTGGAACCAATCATAGTTAGGTGATAGTTCCTCTTGCGTCTTTATTCTAAGTTTAGATACTTCAATTTTGATTATATCTTTGTATGTTAAACATTGTTGTTCATTATCAACAGCTCTCGGGTCTATCACCTCATACGGAACCACCCACAAGGGAGTTCCTTCTTGTAAGTAAGTTCTATACTTCTTCCAGATTGTATATAAACTTCTCCTTACAAAATGATGCAGGAACATCGAGTTGACCTTTACTTTGTCATGCCATAGGTATGCGTGCCATCCAAAAAATTTTTTATATCCCTCTAGGGCTAATAGTTTCTTGTTCTTTAATATCATCCACTCTTTTAACCAAACTAGGCAGATTGCATCATGATAAAGTCTCAGGTTGGGCAGTTGCATTCCGCCTCTTTCTTTTGCATCTTGTAAAACTTTCATTTTCACTCGAGGCTTCTTGCCTGCCCATACAAAATCTGATATTTTCCTCTGCCATTTTTCAAGTTGTTTAGAGTCTCTGATGATTGGTATTGTCTGTAGCAAAAACATTACTCTTGGTAGCACGTTCATCTTAACTGCTGCAATCCTACCCAACCATGACAAGTTTAATCTATTCCATTTGATCAAGTCTCTCTCTATCTGAGTCCATAATTTTTCATAATTGTTCTTGAACAAATCTATATTTTTTGCAGTCAGCTCAACTCCCAAATATTTCACCTTGCTAGTTACTTCACAATCCGTTGTTTCCATCAACAATTGTTGTTTCTGCTTAGTCATGTTTTTGCATAATATCTTTGACTTCTTTTTATTAATGAAAAAACCTGCCAAATCTCCAAACTCCTTGATCTTATCTATCACTTTTGGCATGTTCTCCAATGGATCTTCTACAATTAACATTATGTCATCTGCAAATGCTCTGACCTTGTATGAATAGTCCTTTATTTTTATTCCTCGTATTTCCTCATCTTGTCGTATTTGTATCATCAGAATCTCCAATACTAAAATGAACAACAATGGAGATAACGGGCAACCTTGTCTTGTTCCTTTACTAATCGTCAATTTCTTAGTCAGTTCATCATTCACTACAATTGCTGCAGTCTGGTCTCTGTAAATTTCTTTAATTGCTCTGATGAATCTTTCTCCCAGTTGTAGCTTTTCCATAGTGGCAAACATAAAATCCCAGTTTAAATTGTCAAACACTTTTTCAGCGTCCACAAAGAAGAAACCAACCTCTTTATCACAACGCTTGTCATAGTATTCAATAGCATTGATCACTGTCCTTAAATTGTCTCTTATTTGTCTGTCTGGCAAAAAGCCTGCTTGTTCCTCCTCTATGACTTCCGAGAGCCACCCCTTCAGTCTCTCCGCCAATATCTTCGCAAAAATTTTATAATCGTTGTTAAGTAATGATATAGGTCTGTAATTTTTCACGTTAGTCAGATCTTGGCTCTCTTTTGGGATCAATGATATACTCGCTTCACTCCAGGTGTCTGGAATCCTTTGATCCCTAAAAACTCCATTCATCACCTCTTTTAGGAATGGTGCCAGTTCATTGGCCATTGTCTTATAAAATTTAGCCGTAAGTCCATCTGGCCCTGGCGCCTTTCCTAGATTTGCGGATTGTATTGCCTTACTTATTTCCTCATCAGTTACTTCACTGTTCAATTTATTTCTCCAAGCTTCCGAGATTTCTGGAAGTTTGGTTTTCTCCAAATATGATGCTATTGATTCTTTATTTACTTCTTTTTTGTTATACAGCTTAGCATAAAATTTATAAAAGGCTCTACTAATGGTAGTCTGCTCCAGGTACGTTTTATTTTCTTCACAGATTTTATTTATTATTTTCTTTTCCCTTTTCTTCTTCAATTGCCATGCCAAATATTTCCCAGGTTTATTAGCGCCCTCAAACGCTTTTTGATTCAGTCTTTTAAGGTTCCACTCCAATTCTTTATTACTCATTGCTGTTAACTGTTCTTGAAGAATTTTGATTTCCTGGTATATTTTCTTTTTTCCTGGTCTCTTTTTTAACTGTGCTTCTTTGGCTTTTATTTTCTCCTCAATCTCTTGTCTTTTCTCCTCTTTCTTTTTCCTTGCTCTGCCATTTAAGTCCATTAGTATGCCCCTTACAACCGCCTTGTACGCGTCCCAAACTTTGCTGGTTGGTACTTCTTTATTCACGTTATATTGTATGAAAAACTTTGTCTCTCTTCTCAATATTTCCATATTCTCACTTTCCTGTAACAAGTCCTCATTTATTCTCCAGGCTTTCCTTTTTCTCCTTTTTCCAAATTTCCACATAATTGGGTTGTGATCTGAGCCTACCATCGGCATTATCTCTACCTCCTTAGTCCATAACGCTAAGTCTTTTGAGGCCCAGATCATATCAATTCTTGATAATGTAAGATGCCTTGCAGAATAAAAAGTAAACTGTCTGGTTTTAGGATATTCTCTCCTCCATACGTCTTCGAGAGTCTCTTGTTGAATCAACTCGAAAAAAAGCTTTGGCAATAGTCCTCTTTTCTTTTGTGCTGTTGTAGTCTTTTTGTCTAATTCCAGATCTGTCACTCCATTGAAGTCTCCAGCAAGAATTATCTGGTCATATACAAAATCGTCTAAGTGCTTCCTTAAATCCTCAAAGAAGCTTTCTTTTGCACCGTTAGGTGCATAAAGTCCGACTACCAACACTCTCTTTAAATTCCAATTGCATTCCACTGCTACAAATCTAGCTTCCACATCTCTCATAACAAATTTTGGCTGCAGCTCCTCTTTTATGTACAACACCACTCCTCTTTTTTTCTTGTTGGAGGCCGCTACAAATTCTTTGCCCAATTTTCCAGATTTTAAATATTTTACATCCTGTTTTCTGATATGGGTCTCCTGCAAACAAACAATATCACATTTTTGTTTTAGTAGCCAATGAAAAATATTTTTCCTCTTATTCGGTGAGTTTAGTCCATTTACATTCCAAGATAATACTTTACACTCCATATTCATGGTTTTGTTGGTAAGTCTTTTTCATTGTCCTTAATAAATCTCTCCATCTCCCGCTCAGATCTGATGCGTTTTTTTGCCCCTCCAAACTCAAAGGACACTCCTTCCGGTAACTCCCATCTGTACCTGATATTCATGTCCTTCAAAGTCTGAATTAGCACTTTATATTTTTTCCTGTCCAATAACACTGATCTGGGCAGTTCCTTCATTATGATGATCGTCTTGCCATCAATCTCCAATGGGTCTTGAAATTGTTTTGTCACAATCCTCTCTTTCATGTTTCTAGTTGTAAACTGCACAATCACATCCCTTGGTAATTTCCTCTGGGTTGCAATTCTCGAATTCACACGGTACGCCACATCTAGGATAGCCACAACTTCCTCCTCCTCCTTCCCCAGGTATTCAGCCAACACCTCAGTCATCTGTTCTTGCGCTGACTTCCCTTCCACTTCTGGCAGTCCACGAAAACGAAGCTGCTTCTCCATGTGTTTAGTTTCTGCAACTGACATCCCACCAGTCTCATCTCTGTTTGTTGCGTGTCTATTAAATTCTCCATCGCGTCTTCTACTGTTTTGACCCTCTGCTGCGTTCCTTGTAATTCACTACTAATCGTTTCCACGCCTTTTTTCACTTCTGACAGCTCCGACTTTACTGTCTGTGTAACTTCTTTAACCTCCTTAATAAGCTCCAATTTCGTGTCCTTAAGTTCTTTCATCATGTCTACAAGTTTTTTATCCAGATTTTCTATTGCCGATTGCCACTCTTTTTTCGACATCGTGGGGCTTGCTTTAGCTCGCTCCCACGAATCTGCTCTCTTCCTTAGCTCCGTGGCGTATAATTAATCGTTTTCCTTTTTTTCAAATGTCCCAATCTTTGCCAAAATTAAATTTTTAAATATCCAAAATGTCGGGCGTCTTTTCTCTATGGTTTCTCTATGTTGTTGTAATCCAAGATGGCCTACTTCCTCTTCCGCTGAAGCCGCGACCCTTCCCCTTTCAAAAATGGCGATTCCCTACTTCCTGTCCTTCGGCAAGGGCCGCTTCTCTCCAGCCACTCTATTGTTGTTACGCACTTCCTGTCTCCCGTCTTCCCACAGCAGGTCTCGCGATGGTGTCTTTTTCCCACAGCTCCAAAACCACAGGTATTCAAAACAATAGTCCGATTTTTGTAATAACTTCTTTAAACTTAGTCTCTTTTAAAATACAACTCCTGCCGAGTCTTCCCCTCTTTTTCACTAGTCTGTTGCAGTTTAAAAATCTACTTTCTTTCCTCTCTGTTTTTGTCAATCTGTCCCGTTTCAAGAGATAGCGATCTTTACCTTCTCTTCAACTTTCTCGGGTTGTAATCGCTGTTTCGATCTTGAATTCTCCTCTCAACTTCCCTCCCCGATCGAAGCTTGGGTATGTAGGTCTTATGCCAGCCGAATTGGCCCCAAAACTGCCGCAGAGATTATAGCCGTCCCGTCGCAAGGTGGGACCTCAAGGATCGGGGGGGAGACTCGTTGATTAGAGCCCCCCCTCGTCCGAGATCTAACTCACCCTAGGGTCTTGAGCGTTCTTTGCCTGCTCCCCGCCTGAGAGCAGTCGGCCGCGGGTTATTTTCACCCCTCCGGCCGGTTAAAACGGCAGTCCGGTCAGCTCCGCAAATGGAGCTGCGTTAGACCTCCATGAATCCCAAACCGGAAGTCTCAAGAGAGACGGTCTCCACTTGTCCCGAGAAGGAACCCGGCTGCTGGCACTTAAAATCAAAAAGGTGGCAGAGCAGTTTTTAAACTAAATGCTAGGGGAAAGCCGACAAGAGATAAAGTGTCTCTGGTTCAGGATGGTTCATCTCAGAGAGATGAAGGGCTAGGTATAACACTTCTACAGGGAGATAGATTAGAGTTGTCAACTGAGATGGAGACAAACAGTGCAGATGACCTAACTACGTCTCGAGGCAAAGTGTGCCGGGGAAGTTACAGGTGTTTATATACAAATGCTAGAAGTGTCCGAGGTAAAATTGGGGAGCTGGGATGTTTAGTGTTGGGCGAATCCATAGACATTGTGGGCATATCAGAAACTTGGTGGGATGAGGAAAATCAGTGGGACACGGTGATTCCTGGATATAAATTATATCGGAAGGATAGGGAGGGAAGGGTTGGTGGTGGGGTGGCTCTATATGTCAGAGAAGGTATACATTCCAGTAAGATTGAGAAGGTAACTGAATTAGATTCGCTTCTGGAAATGCTATGGGTTGAAATTACGGGCCCAAATGGAAACTTAACTGTGGGAGTTTGTTATCGCCCTCCAGATCAGAAAATAGAGGAGGATTATAAAATGATGACAGGATTAAAGATGGCTGCTAAACAAAAAAACTGTGTTGTAATGGGTGATTTTAACTACCCACACATTGACTGGGCCAATGGGTGTTCGAATCGGGGGAGAGAAAGTGAATTTCTAGACTGTCTCAATGACTGTACTATGGAACAGATGGTTACAGAACCTACTAGGGGAGAAGTGATCCTGGATTTGGTCCTCAGTAATGCTGAAGACCTGGTGAGAGATGTAAATGTGATTGCACCACTTGGGAACAGTGACCATAATGTTATTGAGTACAACATATGTATAAATAGGAAATTGCCAAATAAGACCAACACAGCCATGTTTAACTTCAAAAGGGGTAACTTTTCTGAGATGAGGGGGTACGTGAAGAAGAAACTGAAAGGGAAAGTAAAAAAGGTCAAAACACTTGGGGAATCTTGGAGACTATTTAAAACTACAATCCTGGAAGCTCAAATTAGGAAAGGCACAAATAGGTTTAGGAAAAGGCCAGCATGGTTAACAAGCAATGTAATAGAAGCTGTAAAAGGCAAAAAGGATTCTTTTAGGCAGTGGAAAACTAGTCGGAGTGAGGTTGATAAAAAGGAGCATAAGCTGTGACAAAAAAAGTGCAAGTCTGTGATCAGACAGGCAAAAAGGGAATATGAGGAGCATATTGCAAAGAACATAAAGAAAAACAATAAACAATTCTTTAAATATATTAGAAGTAGGAAACCAGCTAGGGAGGCAGTGGGGCCCTTGGATGACCAAGGCGTAAAAGGATTACTAAAGGGTGATAGGGAAATGGCCGAGAAGCTGAATGCGTTCTTTGCTTCTGTCTTCACTGTGGAAGATAAGAAGTGCATGCCCACTCCGGAAGCACTGACTTTGGGAGGGGTTTTGAAAGACCTGAGTCACATTGAGGTGATGAGAGAGGAGGTTATGCGACTGCTAGATAATTTAAAAACTGATAAATCACCGGGCCCAGTTGGCATACATCCAAGAGTTCTGAAAGAACTCAAGTGTGAACTTGTAGATCTCCTCACAAAAATATGTAATCTGTCATTAAACTCTGCATCTGTTCCTGAGGACTGGAAGGTAGCTAATGTTGTCCCCATCTTTAAAAAAGGTTCCAGGGGAGATCCGGGAAATTACAGGCCAGTCAGCCTGACGTCAATACCGGGTAAGTTGGTGGAAACTATTATCAAAAATAAAATTAGTGGGCACATTGATGACCAAAAGCTGATGAGGAAAACTCAGCATGGGTTCTGTAAGGGAAGATCTTGTCTCACCAATCTGTTAGAGTTCTTTGAGGGAGTGAACAAACAAGTGGACAAGGGAGACCCGATAGATATTGTTTATCTTGACTTCCAGAAAGCTTTTGACAAAGTTCCTCATCAAAGGCTCCTAAGTAAGCTCAGTAGCTATGGGATAAAGGGCCAAGTCCTCTTGTGGATCGAAAACTGGCTAATTAATAGGAAACAGAGAGTGAGTATAAACGGGCACTTCTCACAGTGGAGGGTGGTGAGCAGTGGGGTGCCACAGGGGTCGGTATTGGGTCCAATGCTTTTTAACTTGTTTATTAATGATTTGGAATTGGGATTAAGCAGTGAAGTGGCTAAATTTGCAGATGACACGAAATTGTTCAGGGTAGTGAAAGCCAGAGAGGATTATGAGGCACTCCAAAGGGATCTGTCGAGGCTAGAAGAGTGGGCATCCATGTGGCAAATGAGGTTCAATGTAGCCAAGTGCAAAGTAATGCACATTGGAACCAAAAATCCAAAATATAAATACAAGTTGATGGGTCTGAACTGGCGGAGACTGACCAAGAGAGAGATCTTGGAGTCATGATAGATAACTCACTAAAAATGTCAGCACAGTGTGCGACTGCCATAAAAAAAGCTAATGCTATGCTAGGGGTTATTAGGAAAGGGATTGAAAACAAATCAGCCGGTATCATAATGCCTCTGTATAAATCGATGGTGAGGCCTCATTTGGAGTACTGTGTACAGTTCTGGTCGCCACACCTTAAAAAAGATATCATAGCACTGGAAAAAGTACAGAGAAGGGCAACTAAAATGATTAAAGGGTTGGAACACTTTCCCTATGAGGAAAGATTGAGGCGCTTGGGGCTCTTTAGCCTGGAGAAAAGACGACTGAGGGGAGACATGATAGAGGTTTACAAGATAATGCACGGGTTAGAGAAGGTAGAGAAAGATGTGTTTTTCTCCCTTTCTCACAATACAAGAACTCGTGGGCACTCTATGAAATTATTGAGCAGTTGGGTTAGAACAGATAGAAGAAAATACTACTTTACACAAAGGGTGATAAACACATGGAATTCGTTGCCACAGGAGGTGGTGGCAGCTACAAGCATTGCCAGCTTCAAGAGGGGACTGGACAAATATATGGAGCAGAGGTCCATCAGTGGCTATTAGCCACAGGAGATAGATGGTATTCTCTTTGTGGGGAGGTGGTGCTCTGTTGTCTTGGTGCTGGAAGGAAGGCAGTGGGAGGGCTTCTGGTGTCCTGGCCTCACTGACAGTCCTTTAGATGGCACTGGATTTCTAGCCACTGTGTGTGACAGAATGTTGGACTGGATGGGCCACTGGCCTGATCCAACATGGCTTTGCTTATGTTCTTATGTTCTTATGTTCTTAATGTACAAAAGTTCTGTCTCTGCCATCTTAGCAGTCTTTACATGTAGAGAAATCAGCAGAAAGTGTGGATCTTTCATTGTGGGCGCAATGTACATTATGCCATGTTTATAACTGCATCAATCGCTTTCCTTTTCAGTCTGTTCCGGTTCCCTCGTCGCCAGTTTTATACCCTAAAAATTGCCCATCTTGCAACCTGCAACGTTATTAATTCTTTTTCATTGCTTTGTAAAACTTCTTCATGAGATCAGGAGACCTGCCCCACTTCCTTTTCCCATCAGGAGTTTATCATAAGCTAGCCCTCCTGCCTGTTATTGACATTTCAAATCCCTATCAGCAATTCTGGCTCAGAGCTATCTTTGCCAATAAAAAGAGGGAGATCTGAAAGGCTGCAGCACAAGCTACTGACCACAATCTCTCTTCTGAGCAAAGACTCCTTTCATGCAGCTACAATCATTTAAGCAGAAGCTGCTTCCAGGCAGCAAGGCTGTCACTTTGTCATGCACACTCACAGCTCAGCTATTTTCCTATCTCTTTTGAGACTCTAGTACAGGGACCTCCCATGTGGCATCTGTGAATGCCACGGCACCCATCAGTACTTCCCCTGGCACTTGCTGAGCTTTTCTTAAAGTGGGTGAGGCCACTGTAAGGCAGGTCTTGTTTTTGGCTGCCCACATTCAAAAGCAATGTTTTCAATGGGTGAAATAACAGCCCCACCCACTGGAGGGTTAGGAGGACTGATAAGCATTTGGGTGTGTGGTTCCATTTCCCAGCTTTCCTTTTTTATATTCGTTTTCTCTTTTTCCTTTTCTCTCCCTTTTCAGCTTTTCTTCATTTCTTTTTATTCCCCAATCTCTTTCCCCCTCCTCCTTTCCCCCTCAGCTTTCTCTTCATTTCTAATTGTAGTGTACTGGGAGCTTCAAGGGAAGATCACAGTTAGAGAGGCTCCTTGCAGCGGCTCTCAGATTGGCCATGCTTGCTGAGCTGGCCAATCAGGTATCATGTACTGGGAGCTTCAAGCAAAGATCACAGTTAGAGAGGCTCCTTGCAGCTGCTCTCAGATTGGCCATGCTTGCTGAGCTGGCCAATCAGGTATCATGTACTGGGAGCTTCAAGCGAAGATTCGGGAATCTTTACAGAGCACATTGGAGCTCAAAGCAACACTTTTCTTGCCGCTTGCCCTCCCCCCTCCCATTGGGGGAAAAAAGTGGCAGGGCAGAAAGTTTAAAGCAGCACTTTTCTTGCCGCTCGCAAGTGGCAAGAAAAGTGTTGCTTTAAGTTTCAAATGCCCCTCCACTTTCTTCACCCACTGGGAGGGGGCGCCTCCTCCCGCTCCCATCAGGTGAAGAAAGTGACCAGGCATTTGAAAGCTTGCAAGCATCAATGCTTTCAAACTTCCTGCATCGGTGGAAAAAAGTGGCGGGGAGGGAAGTTTGGAAGCAAGCAGCACTTTCTTTGCTGTTTGCAATGCAAACAGCTAGAAAAGTGCTGCGGGTGCAGCTGCTTCCGCTTTGCCCGAAGCTTCCTAAATCATTTCAGAAAGCTTTGCTTCAGAATTTCTGAATTGGCTCAGCAATGCTGGGGCCAATTTGGGAACCCCGAATCTTTCCAAATCAGGCCTGATTTGGGCTAAAAACCTGATTTGGAAACCCAAAGTGCACATCCCTATTGCTCACTTTAATTTCTTTATGATTGGTTGATGACCGGAAAGTTGGTTTTGTTCACTCTGACTTTAAACAATTGGCTGAGGTGTGGCATACACTGAAGACTGACACATGGCAGGAATCTAACCTCCCATTGGGCTTTGGTAAAACATGCATCTACAAAATGCTGCTGATTGTATTGTACTATTGCGTTTGAGTGTCTTGAAAAATTAACCCACCAAATAGGATCAAGGCACTCATATACAGCTGAATAGCTGGTTGAAAAAATGGGTCCCTGCTCTTAACTGGCAAACAAAATGTGAGCCAAACCAATGGGTGCTCATGCATCCTTACTACCAATGTCTGTATATGAAAGAGAGGAGGTCAACCAGGGAGATGCTTTCTAGAATTGAATTATTCAGATCCATCCAATATGTGTATCCAGTGTTATATTGTTTTGAGGGCATTGCCAAATCTTAACCCAGCTCTTTATGAGATGTTCAGTTGCTGACTGGGAGAGAAGCATTTCCAGAACGTGAAGAATACTCCCCATGGTAGACTTCTGACTCACATGCTCTAGGCATCTGTCTGAAGGAAAAGGGAATAAATACCCCACTTCATTGAAATAAAGGCTTTTGAACATTGCAAGGAGCATGAGTTAGAGTAGAGGTGACTCAGTATGCCTGGAAACTGGGGGTGGGCTTTCCCCCCCCCCTTTACATTAGAAACGGACTGTGTATTTGTGTGATGCCTCTCTTTTTCTGATCTTTCTGTACCCATTGTTCTCTCTCTCCTGCAGGTCTTGCAAGAAGCAAGATACTTTCTGCAGAATTCTCCTGTGCAGGCTTGCATGAGGCACACCCATACTCCCACACACATGCAGCCAGATTAGCTGCCCACTGGTAATAGGAAATAGTGTTATTTAGATTAGGTTTGCATTAAGTAACTAACATCCACAATTGCCTGGCCATACAATTTCTTTTTGTGCATATCTGGAGTGAATTCTGAGACTCTCTTGGGATTCTGGAATCCATTCCAGTTTGGGGGGGGGGAAGGTTGAGACGGGAATAGATTGCTCATAAATTGCAGTAAAGTGGGCCTCTATAGGTCATCACCACATTAATTAAGAGAAGAAAGAGAACTATTCCTGGGAAAACTGCTCATCGTTCATTTGGTTTCCATGGCAAGGAGGCAGAAATTTCCCTGATTCTGTGAGAGTCCTTTAATTCAAACTAACAAACATATTTGTGGTGGAAAGAGATATAGCCTGACAAAATCAATCACATAAAAGGAACGCCATGGAAAGAGGGCTGCTCCAACACATGGCAAAGGTTGCAGCCAATCATTCGCCAACCTCCATTCCTCAACCTCCTGTTCTTCTCAGCAGGTTTATTTATTTATGTCATTTATAGTCCGCCTTTCTCACTGAGACTCAAGGCGGATTACACAGTATGAGATTAGTACAATCAGTATCAAGTACATTTCAACAGAATATCAAGAACATTTCATAAACAATACCATAGGGTATATTGTCAAAGGCTTTCACGGCCGGAGAACGATGGTTGTTGTGGATTTTCCGGGCTGTATAGCCGTGGTCTTGGCATTGTAGTTCCTGACGTTTCACCAGCAGCTGTGGCTGGCATCTTCAGAGGTGTAGCACCAAAAGACAGGGATCTCTCAGTGACACTGAGAGATCCCTGTCTTTAGGTGCTACACCTCTGAAGATGCCAGCCACAGCTGCTGGCGAAACGTCAGGAACTACAATGCCAAGACCACGGCTATACAGCCCGGAAAATCCACAACAACCATCAATACCATAGGGTAAATAGATACAAGTTTAAAGATATAGAGTGTGGCTACAAGTGACTTTCTTCACGTGGAAAACACTAGATTTTTCTCGCAAGGTTACCTGGGAAATGAAGTCCAAGTGGTCCTTCCCCTCTGTGTTATAATCGCTGCCTGAAGAGCCACAAGAGGGCTTAGTTTGGGGGGGTGGGCAGCTGCAACTTTCTCCCAAGGCGTCCTGCAGGCTGCCTGCTCCCGGGGAGCTGATCTGGAGAAAGCCGCCACATTGGTGAAGCTTCAGCCGTAGCGACAGTGGAAGTATCTGCTGCAGATTCTTCTGCTGTCACTGCGGCTGAAGCTTCACCAACGCTGCCACTTCCAGAGCAGCTCCTCAGGAGCAGGCAGCCTGGGAGAAAGTAGCAGCTGCCCGCCCCCAAATGAAGCCCTCTTGTGGCTCTTCAGGCAGCGATTCTAACAGAGAGGGGAAGGACCACTCGGACTTCACTTCCCACATAAACTTGCGAGAAAAATCTAGTGTTCTCCACGTGAAGAAAGTCACTTGTAGCTTTGCTCATAATATTAGCAAGAATCTAATACAGAGCAGAAAAAAAATACTGAAGCAGGACATAATCAATTCTAGGACTAACGTTAGACAACATGGAGCACAGGTGGTACGTAGAAGTACATATTTAAAGCAGCAGATAATACGTAAGGCAATATAGTGATGAAGTCTCTGGTCCCTAACTCATCAGCGAAGCATCTGAGACCCCATCCCTACAGTACAGCCCTCCCATTTGAGTTTAGACTTACCATGTTGCACAGATATATTCGGGCTTCCTAATATCTTCTGTTCTCCTATTTTACAGGCATGGAGATCTCTTATTTGTATTTACAGAGCATAGCCTTGTTAATGGAAGAAGCCCCTGCATATGTGAAGTTTCAGTCTGCATGCGCATCAGTGCTGTTGGCTTGTGGCTGGCCTTATTTATCATTGATATTTTCTGCTCTTTGTTCCTTCAACAAAACGTATATACTGTGCAATGAGTAGCATGAACCTGAAGTGCTACAAATCATCCAGGTGAATCTTCTCCGATCATCACGCTACTGTAAAATTGCAAAGCTGCTGCAACATGTATTTAGTATCAACACATCATGGGCTTCTAAAGTCTGGAAAGTAGCAATCACAATGATACAATTCTGACTCTGGCAATCTTGAGAATTGCAAACCTCTGCTCTTGTTCACCTCCAGACTAGAGAAACCGACAGAGATGCTTACCAGAAAATGACAATAACCCACTTGAGTACAGTTAAATTGATACGGTCAATTTATTGAAGGAGGGGACATCTCTAGCTAAACCAAAATTAAGGTGTAGAAAATAGGTCTAACTTCCTTGAGATTCTCTAAAATACTGTTGGGAAAGTTCTTTAAATTAGGGTTCCTAGACCTCAGAAACACAACTTCAGTTTAAAATTTTTGGTGTAGGAAAATAAAATCACTTGGATCAGCCCAATGGTCCCTCTAGTCCAGCATCCTCTTTCATACAGTGGCCAAACCATTGTCCTGGAGGGCCAACAAACAGGCCGTAATGATCAGGGGCCTTCCCTGATTTTGCTGCCTCTGAATAGGGGATGAATAAGTTTGCTGCGTCTGAATATGGAGGTTCATTTTAGCCACCATGGAACTTTCCTCCATTATTCGGCCCAATCCCCTTCTACAACTATCTGTGCTTGTAGCCATCATTATGTCCGCTGGCAGTGAATTCCATAATTTAATTACTTGCTGAGTAAAGCAGCACTTCATTTGTCCTGAATCTATTGACCCAGAGTTAGTATTATGGGAGAGGGAGGAAAAACTCTTGCTATCCACTTTCTCCAACCAATGCATAATGTTACAAACCTCTACCATTCCACCCTCCCAATTATATTTTTTCTAGACTGAAAATCCCCAGACTCTCCAGTCTTTACTCATAGGAAACATGCACCTACCACATAATTATCTTGGTTGCCCTCTTCAGCACTTTTTCTAGCTCAGCTCTGTAGTATCTTTTTTGAGATACGACATCAGCAACCAGAACTGGACTCATTTTTTTTTTATTTTATTAATAGAATTAAAAACCCAGTAAAAAGGGCAAGAAAATAAAAGAAAGAAGTAAAGAAAAGAGAGTACAAAAACAGAAAAGAGAGACAGAAATTAGAAATAACAAAAAACAATAATACGTACTTCATTTTCCATTTTTCTCTACAACACCTATCATATTTTAACAAACATTATACTTTTAGTTTTAATATCTCCAACATTTCCCTTTCCCTTTCCCCCCCTCTATTTATTTGTCCCAAATTTTATCTTCTTAAAAATCAAAACCACAAATCATCAGTTCATTTTTCCTTGTTTCACACAGAAAATCAATAAAGGGTTTCCCGTTAACCATAAAAATAGACCATATTTTATCTCTGATCAGAGTTATAAGTTTAGCCATCTCAGCTAACTCCGTCATTTTCACAATCCAGTCCTCGACTGAAGGCAATTCTGTACTTTTCCATAGAACTGGACTCATTATTAATGAGCCTGTACCATAAATCTGCACATTATCATGGGCCTTTCTGTACGTTACAATATTGGCCATTTAAAGTGCAACCCTAAGCCTTTCTCGAGGAATAACTGATCCTGCACATGGTGTATGATCCTACACAGTGTGCAGTGCACATTGTGCACTCTTGATACTGTATTTTTGTTCTTGCAGGGAGGAATGTGATCTGAAGGTGAAGGAATTCGGCCCCTTCCTGGCAAGCAGCTATGCTGCTCAGCCAGGGGCCGTTTATTGCCGCCCCTGAGGGATGGACGGCACCACCCCCTCCATTCCATATAAGGAGTGGCTGGGAGGGCAGAGCGAGCCTTGTGACGCAGCTCTGCCCTTCCCAGCTCATTGCAGCTCAGTCGCTCGGAGGAGGAGGACGTCTCCTGAGAGCGACTGAGGGCCCTGTGCACAGGCTTTGGCCTAGGGGCTTGCCTCTGCACGGGGAGAGCGGCGGAGGCGAGGCTTATCGTCCCGGAGCGGCTGGCGAGGCTCGAGGGTCGCTCCGGATCTTGGAAGTGCGCCGGGCCGGCGGAGGCGCGGCCCAGCTGCGCGGCTGCTTCATTTTGTTGGCTGGGTGCACGCGTGAGAGTGCTCCCTGGCCGAAGTGTTTAGGGCTGCAGCGGCCTCGGGACGGTTTGGGAGGCTGGGCAGGCCGTTCCGTAGCGCGGCAGTTTGCCGGCCATTAGAGGCGCGGCGCGGCTGGGGTGGCTACCATTTAGTTGCCCCTGGGGTCCCCCTTAACGCGGCCGCACAGCTGGCCTTGGGAGAGCGTTATTACTCGGGGTCCGTACGGGGCGTTTGAGGGCGGACCCGTTAGATAGCCCTCTGTAGCTAGTCGCCATTTTGGGCCTGTTAGTGGCCGGCGGCCATTTTGTGTGTGGCCCTGTTTGGTGGCCTTCTAGGCTGCTACTGCTCGGCAAGGCAGTGTGGCCTAGTGGGTAGGGCGGCTTACTTAAAGGGCATTGGGCTACTCTACTGGGTTGGTGTTTATTGCTGGCCCTCCTTGGCTGTGCCTTCCTTTGGTCTAGCACGTGGCCAGGGAGCATTGCCTAGGGGTTAGCGGAACAGGAGCAAGGATATCTGGGTTCCCTGTTGCCTCATAGGTGTCTCATCTGTCCCATCAGATCTTGGAAGCTAAGCAGGGTTAGTCTTGCTTAGTGGGTTGGGGGGTTGGACCCGGCCTTTGGCCTGGTGGAAGTTGTGTTGGGTGCTTGGTATCTTACGAGCGGGCGTGCCTGGAGTATGGCTCCCAAGAAAGGCAAGGGAACTTCCAAGGGGAAGCAGCCTGCTAGGAGGGCACCGTCTAAGCGGCCCCCTCCCCCAGCTCTTTCGTCATCTGATGAGGATGATTCCTTGGGGGACCAGCAGGATATTTTGAGGCGCCTAGAGGCTCTTGAGCAGTCCAAAGGGGACAAGGCCTCTGCGCAGCAAGGTGGGCGAGCGGCACGGCCTGTGCGGCGGGCAGCTAGGGACGCAACTAACCGTGATATTTTGCGTCGCTTAGCTGCTTTGGAGGGCGCTACTGGATCCCCGGCGGCTGGAGCCAGCGGTGGCCATGCAGTGATGGCGTCTGAGGACCAGGTACCGGTGGCTGAAGTTGTGGATGTGCCGGAGGAGTTACCACCTGTGGCAGTGGCCGTGGACCCAGTGGAGGCGACTGGTAAGGATCATGCACCTCACCACACTTACCCGTGGCCTTGGGGCCCGTGGGCGCAGGGAACAGCCAGCGGGTCCATCAGCGGAGTACAGGATGCCCCATCCACTGCCGCAGCCGCTCTTGCGGGTGGGGGGCAGCTCGCTTTCAATCAGAGCATTCCTCCAGGTGCGCAGCAACAGCAGGCGGTTCCCCTTCAGGTTTGGGGGGGTCCTCCTTTCGCTTGGCCTGGCTTTTCGGCCGGCCCTTGGGGATATTATCCTTACCCGGCACTGAACTATGGCCAGGTTCCTTTTCATGCCCTGCCTTTTGGTGATACGGCCCTTCCATTAGGCGACCATCTGGCGCAGGCCACGAGGGAGAAAATTCTTCGTGGGGAGTATGTGGACGTCTTTTCCCTTCTCTATCGTGAGTTAGAGAAGAAGGACAAGGACGAAATGGATGATAGAGACAAGGAACGTCTGAAAAGGAGGAGGGTCGATAGGACCTGGAACAATTGGCTGCCTGGCTTCTTGATTTACGCTGGGGTAATTGCCAGGGCGCAGCCCAGTCGGGCTGCGTCTCTGTTCCAGTACCTTGATATCATTTTGAAGGGTTATACGGGCTTCTCAGGTGCTGCATGGATGCAGTACGATGAGGAGTTCCGTATGCGTGCGGCTATGAACCCCAGCCTACCGTGGGACCGCATTCACCAACAGCTGTGGTTGTCGGTGATGTCCCCTGCTAAGCCTAACCTAGGGGATCGTTCGGACAGCGGCCATGTGGTCTCTCGTAACACCCAATCGTCCAATACCCGCGGCGGAGCGGGGCAGCAGGTTCAACCCCGGCTGCTCTGCTGGGAGTATGCTTATAAAGGAACCTGCCCTAGAAAGCCTTGCCGATTCCGGCATGAATGCCCATCATGTGGGGGCCAGCACCCCTACAATGCATGCGGTAAAGCCCGGCAAGGGTGGGGAGGCAAAAAGCAAGGTGCTGGCGGTTCCGGCGGCCAGCAGCCGCCTGGAAAAGGGCCCCAGCCCGGTAAAGCTGAGGGTCCTTGAACGCCTGTTACGTTATTACCCTATTAAGGATGATGCAGTTTATTTGTTGGAAGGTTTTAGGGATGGTTTCAGAATCCCCGTTCAGGGTTCTCGGGCCCCATTTATGGCCGAGAATTTACGTTCAGTTTGCGGCATGGAGGAAGTTGTCAGGCATAAAATCCAGAAGGAATGTGCGGAGGGCAGAGTTTTGGGGCCGTTTACAACCCCTCCAACCCCCAATTTTAGGGTGTCTCCTTTGGGGGTGGTCCCCAAGAAGGTGGCGGGTGAGTACCGCCTCATCCATCACCTTTCTTATCCTAAAGGGGCTTCAGTTAATGATGCCATTCCAGAGCACTTATGCTCTGTCCGGTACACCTCTTTTGATCAGGCGGTGCGGGTAGTGCGCAGGTGTGGGGTGGGCGCAGAGCTGGCAAAATGCGATATTAAGTCTGCATTTCGTCTTCTCCCGGTCCACCCGCTGGACTTTGAGCTTTTGGGGTTTGCCTTTGAAGGTGAGTATTACATGGACCGTGCCCTACCGATGGGTTGCTCCGTGTCTTGTGCAGCCTTTGAGCGCTTCAGCTCGTTCCTGGAGTGGGAATTGAGGAGGCGTGCCGCTTGCAGTGACTCCGCCCACTATTTAGATGATTTTTTATTCGTTGGGCGGGCACAGTTGTCTCAATGTGCCAGGCTTTTGGCCACCT
Source organism: Eublepharis macularius (assembly GCF_028583425.1). NCBI lineage: Eukaryota > Metazoa > Chordata > Lepidosauria > Squamata > Eublepharidae > Eublepharis > Eublepharis macularius. The sequence goes on along the minus strand of NC_072792.1, from coordinate 166,099,579 downwards.
TTATTGAGTTGGCTGATGAGCTGGGGGTTCCATTGGCTCACGAGAAGACGGAGGGCCCCTCTACGGTTCTCACCTTCTTGGGTATTGAGCTGGACACTGTTCGGCAATCTTTACGATTGCCTTTGGATAAAGTTGAGGACCTTAGGGCCCGTCTGAGGGACTTCAAGGGTAAGCGCAAGGCTTCCTTGGTTGAGTTGCAGCAGCTCGTTGGGCACCTTAATTTTGCGTGCAAAGCTGTTGCGCCTGGTAGGCCGTTTTTGCGTCGCTTTTGTGACGCCATGGCTGGCCTGCGTGCACCCCATCACAGGTTGCGTTTGACGGGTGGCATGCATGCTGACTTAGAGGTTTGGTCGGACTTTTTGAGCAACTTTAATGGTATTACCTTTTGGCGGGATGAGTTATTGCTGGAGGCTGAGCTGCAGGTCACGTCTGACGCCTCGGGCTCCACTGGCTTCGGGGTTTACTTCCGGAGGCACTGGTGCGCTGAGCAGTGGCCTGCAGATTGGCTGGCATCAGATGTGGTTAAAGACTTGACCTTTTTGGAGTTTTTTCCCATTCTGGTAGCAGTCCATTTATGGGGTGAAGAGCTGGCGAACCACACTGTCCACTTTTGGTGTGACAATTTGGCTGTGGTTCACGTTGTCAACTCCTTGTCCTCAAAGTCCCCCAGGGTTATGCGGTTGGTGAGGGCATTTACGTTATTATGCCTCCGGCGCAATATTTTGTTTAAGGCTAGGCACGTTCCTGGCGTGTGCAACGGCGTGGCGGACGCTTTGTCTCGCCAACAGATGGAGCGTTTTTGGCAGCTTGCCCCGGAGGCGGATTTTCGTCCGGCAGTGATGCCTCCAGAGCTTTGGCTGCTTGGGAGGTCGAGGCGTGCCGCGCCATCCAGCTAGCCATCGCGCCCAGTACTCGGAGGGCGTATTGGAGAGCGGTAGGCCAGTTGGAGGGGTTCAGGCGGGAAGCTGGGATCGAGGATACTTGGCCCATTCCGGTGGAGCACATTCTTCAGTTCTGTGTACACCAGAAGGCTTGGGGGCTGGCAGTGAAGTCCATTAAGGGGCAACTGGCCGCCCTGGCCTTTGTTAGCAAGGCTCGGGGATTGCCTGAGGCCACGGGCGATTTCCGGGTACTGAAGATGCTCGAAGGTTGGGCCAGGGAGGGTGCGGTCCATAAGGATCCGCGTCAACCCATTTCTCCGTCTGTGCTTAGGGGCCTTAGTGCGGTTTGGAAAACAGTTTGTACCTCTGGTTATGAGGCGAGGCTCTTTCACGCGGCGGCGTTGACTGCCTTTTTTGGGGCCCTCCGGGTGGGGGAGCTGGTAGCTTCATCTTGTAAGGATACCTCTGGCCGCGCTCTTATGGCTAGCGACCTAACCTTTACAGGGGATTCGGTTTCTCTGACAATACGTTGGTCTAAAACGGACCAGATGCGTAAGGGGGCGTGCATTCGATTGGGATCTTGCTCTGAAGCGGAGCTGTGCCCAGTCCGTGCATTGAAGAGGTACTGGCAGGTGAGGGGCAGTGGGCAGGGATGCCTTTTTCGGCACCTGGATGGCTTCCCCTTAACTCGTTACCAGTTCTGGGCAGTGACTAAGCGAGCTCTGGCGGCGCTTGGACTGCAGGGGGTGAGCTTTGGAACTCATTCCTTTAGAATTGGAGCGGCTTCGACAGCTGCTGCTATGGGATATTCTGGTCAGGTTATCCAGAAGGTTGGCAGGTGGCGGTCTGCGGCTTACCGCTCTTATGTGCGTCCGTTAAAGCATGTTTAAACGTTACTAATTGTGGTTTTTTCTTAGGTCCTGCGTCGCGGGTTGGACGTCAGCGCATCTTGATATGTGGGCACAGTTTTGTATTCTGGGCTGCCCATCAAGCACGCAGGACGCCGGTGGGGTCCCAACTGGGGCTTAGCGACCGGGCTACGGTTGAATGGCGTGGCCGGCGGGGCCTTCGGTGGCCGGGCCTGTTGCCATTGTTGTTTGGAGTTGGGTGTGACACGCCACCCCACATCCTCGTGATACATTTAGGGGGGAATGATTTAGGATTACTGCAGGGTAAGGCATTATCTTCCCAGGCGCTATCTGATATGCGCCTTATTGCAGCGCGTTGGCCGGGGGTGCTGATCATGTGGTCGGCTATGGTCCCCCGGCGGGTCTGGGGGGAGGCTGAAAATCGCCAGGCCATCGAGCGGGCCAGGATGAAAGCCAATCGGGCTATCCAAAAGGGTTTAGGGAGGGGGTTAGGCGTTTATTTGCCTCACCCCAGGATCAGGGCCGAATTCCCCAACCTTTACAGGGGTGATGGGGTGCACTTGTCTCAGACAGGCAACCAGATCTTTCTGGATGATCTGCGGCAAGGACTTCAGTTGGCCTTAGGCCATCAGTGGGGCGCCTGGGCCTAAGCAGAGGCTTGGCCCGGGCGTTGGCTGGTTTGTAGGAGTAGGGTGCGGGACGGTGAGCACCCTTGGCGCTTCCCTGTGTGGGAAGAGGGGCCTGCCTAAAGGGCTGGTACTGCTGTGACGGCTGCCAGGCCCACAGGCAGGCTGCCTTCGGGAACCCCTGCCTGCGAGTCCTTTCCCTCACTGCTATACGGCTGAGGTGTCAGGAGCTTAAAGGGGGGGTGACCAAATTTGCCTGGCCGGCTGGGTCCGCCCCATCCACCGGATGGGTCCCACCTGGGGCTTCGGGGCTCGCCCAGACAGGTCAAGGCGGTGGTCCAGGTGGGACACCGTGGCTTGACCTGTACCGCTTTAGGTCCTTGCCGCTGTTTGGCTTGTTTTGTTTGTATTAAGTTAATAAAGTGGCCCTTAGATCCAACTTGGTGTCCGTCTCTTTTCTGAATGGGGTGGCAATTGGTTGTGCTTCCTTTCTCATGGACAGATAACTATTTGCCTGGGCTTAGACTTACAGAGATAACCAAGACTCTATTCAGAATCACAGAATCACAGAGTTGGAAGGGGCCATACAGACCTTCTAGACCAACCCCCTGCCCAGTGCAGGATGAGCCTAAAGCATCCCTGACAAATATTCATCCAGCCTCTTCTTGAAAATTGCTAGTGAAGGGGAGCTCACCACCTCCCTAGGCAGCTGATTCCACCTTTGAACTACTCTGACCGTGAAAAAGTTTTTCCTAATAGCCAGCTGGTACCTTTCTGCATATACTTTAAGCCCGTTGCTTTGAGTCCAGTCCTCTGCTGCCCACTGGAACAGCTCCTTGCCCTCCTCCAAATGACAGCCTTTCAAATATTTAATTTGGATTCAGATAGATTCAAATGACTTCTGGATGGCTCTAAGAGATTTTCCTGTTAATATAGCTGGTACTTCTGTTGATGCCCTAGTTAACTGCTGGAATGAGGAAATGACTCAAGTGACTGACACACTCTCTTCCAGGCACTCTCTCTCACAGCCCATGTAGCCCCTTGTTTTACTGAGGGACTGAGGCTGAAGAAAACACAAGGAAGATGGGATGACATGAATGTGGAGGAAGACTCAGGATGAATCTGATAAGAAATGGATGAAAGCTCATTTTAAAGCATACTCTATGGTGGTGATGGGGACAATGAAACAATACTCTTCTGCATCCATTGCTTCTGCAAAGTGTAGGTCAGCGGAGCTGTTCTGTGGTCAGAGGACTGTTGGGATCTGACCTGCAGGAGGAAGTGGACTGCTTGGTTGCCTGTGGCGACCGTTTTGCTCAGAACTTTGCAGATAAAATTCCTTGCATCCTTTCTGATGTGCTGCCATGGCCCCAGCATTTCTGTCTCCACCTTGACATAAGAGTTACCAGGCCTGTAATGCAAAAACTAGGAGATTTGGGGGAATGGAGCCTGGCAGGGGAAAGTGTTGTGGATGCTGTGATGTGACTTCTGGGTGATTGCCCAGAAGTGATGTCATAGCTTCTCCCCACAATAGGAATTTTCCCAGTCTCTTTGGTAAAGACCATAGAGAATGGGAGAAATGCTAGAGCTTTGCATGGTGGCTGTGACATAATTTCTGGCAGATGACCCAGAACTGACCTCACAACATCCACGACATCATCCATCCCACAGATTTTTCCATGCTGCTCACTGGATCAAGCATGGACAATTGAGGGCAGGGACCATGGGCAGACACCCGGTAAAGCCTACCTCCTGTCCTGATGCCCTCATCCTTCAACTGTTCCATGGTAGGAGTTGGAATTCTTCTGGAGCCCCAACATGCAAATTTCTGCTGCCACCCATACTTATCTCACAGCCAATCTTTTGGAGCGAGATGAGTATTCTTCTTTCACTTGTATTGATATATGATGCCATAGAAAGATCATCACTAGATAGGAGGTTAAATCCATGAGAATACATGAAACAATAACACCAGTTTCAACAAAAGTGAATGTGCAATGCTCAAGCAAAACTTAGAAAATTTATGGATGGCACCCATGGCATCTAATTTTCACTCTCTTATGTTAGACTTCAGTGCAATACTGACAACATACTACATTATAGGCCACCTTTGTGCCCAGATTGTTTGAAAATCTGGAAGTGACATTGTGCCTTTGTAGGAATCACTGAAAACTCTATGATATCACTTCTGGATTTTCCCAGGTGGCAATTTTTTTAAAAAAAAATTCTCCTGAGAACCACTGGAGTGTGGGCAAGGCTTACTAGGGATGAGAGATGTCCTGCCAAATTGGCACATGGCCACAGTAACAGGGAGGGCATATTTTGAGCTCCCCATCTTAGTAGTAGTGTTACTAGTAGTGTTAGCATCACTACTATTCCCATGGTGTTCTTCATATAATGTAGCCAATCAGATATCTGTGAAGGAATGACATATAGTGTTACCTATTTAGGCAGGGCATGAAAAAAATGTACACAGAGAAGAGGTGGGCATATGCACACAGGCCTTGCCAACATAGGATTTACAGGTTAGAAGAAAGGTGTCTATGCCTAGGAAGTGTATATGCTCAGGCTCTATCACACTGGGAGGGGGGGAGCATTTTAAAAAGTGTTATTCCCAGTACATGCATCCCTGCTCCATGCACGGATCTCCTATGAGTCAGCAATCATGCACAGGTGGGGGTTGAGGCTAGGGTTGTCAGGTTTTTCTAGAGTCCAGAAAAAATGCTACAGGTAGTTTCACAAATAGGGTATGATGTTTGTGGTTAGTCCCCAGACAGGTACATGGAGAATAATATACACCATTGGAATTATTGTAATTTATCGTAACCTATTCCAGTGTGATCATGAGGTATTCTTATTTTCCATACACTGCTATATCTGAAGCCATAATGAACCCTGCAATGGTAAGGTTCATCATGAAGCTCCACGGGGATTCATATTTACTCAGAATAGTTCTTCCATTTCCCCATCAAACATCTGAAATTGAGTTACTTCATCTTTTCCAGTGACTAAATTCAAGAGAGGGTTTATGTGTCCTTATAGGAAGTTGCCTGCTCCTTCAAGCAGCCCTGTGGCTCTCTAATGTATGTTCATAGGATTTTATGTTTTAGCGGCCCATCCTAGTTGCAGATAAACTCGCTTCCCCGAAGAGAAATAACTGTGGCAACTTAAATATGACCTGAGGCTAATGAATTGTACAGGATGAGTTTCAGAACTCACCCCAGCCAGAAAATGGTTGTTAAAATGGGAATTGATTTTGTGGCCACAGAGCATCTTCTGAAGGGAATTCTGAAAAGGACAGGTTACTTATTGGTATGCTATTTAGAAAATGTTCTGAACACATATTGCTGCCTTATACTGAATCAGAACTTTGGTCCATCAAAGTCAGCGCTGTACACTCTGAAGCAATTCTCCTGTCATGTGACACCTACTTCCCGATCCTTCTATTTGGAGATACCAGGAATTGAACCTGGAACACCCTGTATGCAAAGCAGATACTCTGTCAGTGAACCACAACCCCTCCCAAATGCCCACGTCTCCTCTCCAGAGATCTGCTTAAGGTAGCTTACAAAATTAAAAACAGTAAAATAATAAAACACAAACAATTATCCACCTTCTTATCAGCCATCAAACAAGCCAAGAGCTGCTCGGGAATAAAAAGAATACAAAAAAAAAATAGCAGCCTACATCAGTATCCATAAAACAGCCCTCGGGGCTAAAAGCAGGCAATCAAATACCCAGCTAAAATGATGGGACCCTTCAATTAAAAACCTAGGTGAAGAATGATGTTTTTGGCTTAGTGCCCAAATGAAAGTAACGTTGTTGCCTAGTGAACTCCATGGAAGAATGCAGTGAAAAGGAGAGGCACCACAACTAAAAAAGCCCCATCTCTGGTTACCTCCTGCCTCGTCTCTGCAGGTGGAGGCACTGTGAGCAGGTCTTGGGAACAAGATCTTAACTGGTTATCTGCACAGTATGGGAGGAAGTCATTTGTTACATCTGCAGTTCCATACTAATGCTTAAAATACCATTGCTGTGTGCAATGGGAATTGTTGTATACTCTCTGAAATGCTCCAGTAATATTGTTCTTCAATGAGATTTTACCAGAGATCTTTTAGAAATATAGTAGTGCAACGCCAAGCAGACCTACACCCTTCTAAGTGCACTTACTTCTAAGGACTTAGAAAGATGTACGGGGTGGATCTACTATGAAACTAATGAAGCATAAGCTTCAGGGCCCCTAATTCTGGAGAGGCGCTGAAGCAACTTTTTTTTAATGAGTGAATGAATTTTTCAACAAAATTGATGATTTTTTTAAAAGTGTTTGTTATTAAAATAAGGCTATTTTAGTTACAGAATCATAAGCCAATGGGTTGAAGTACTTAATATTGACCTTAGAATATGTTCTAATACCATTTTCATATGGCCTCAAAATGTCCCTGTAATTGGTCAAATTTCAAAATTTTCTCAAAGGCTGGCAGTACCCAAACCCCCTGCTGTTGCCCTATTGTTGCTAGTTGAGAATGTGCCCCCATAACAGTTCAAGATTCAGGGTCCCAAAAATGTAGGTCCGCTACTGAGGCTTCAGGGTCCCAAAAATGTAGGTCCACTCCCCTTCACTGTTTGTAAGAGTTCAGCTTTTCCCAAACCCACTGTGCGATGTTCACTTATGAATTTCCCAACTATTGACAGTTCCTGAAAACATAGGCATCTTAGACATCGCATATAAGATGAAATGAGTGAAAAGGTATACTAACAGATATTGATAATAATTAGAGATGTAAGCAAGCATCACTTACATCACAAAGGCTTCAAAACAATGTACTTTATTATTTATTATGGAAAGGTTTAATAACATAACCACTGAGACATACTGTAAATATTATCTGAATTCAGGGAATACTAGTATTTTTAATATGATTCTTTTGAGGATAAAATGGAATGATCTTTCTGTCTCTCTATCTCATACTGCTTCTTAACGTACTAGTTTTAAGCAGTAGAAAAGAGCAAGAGTCCAGTAGCACCTATAAGCTCATACTCTACCATAAATTTTGTTAGTCTTATAGGTGCTGCTGGACTCTTGCTCTTTTCTACTGCTATAGACAGACTAACATGGCTACCCATCTTGATCTAGTTTTAAGCAGACTACTAAAATATAAATGCCTGACCACATTTAAACGGCTGTGAAAATCAATCACAAGTGCATAAAATTTTGGGGTCTACTATTATCTTCTAGCAGCGATGATCAGTTCTCAATTGTTTCAAACATTTACTTGGAGCTGCATTCCAATCTTCCTTAATGGTGTAATCCTATGCAGAGTTACCCCAGTCTAAGCCCATTGAAATCAATGGTCTTAGCCTGGATTAACTCTGCTTAGGATTTCACTGAAAGTCTAACTAAGAATGCTTCTAAAATTGATTCCAGAATTGGATTATGCACAGCTTTTACCATGAATCCATTTGTGTATTTTGTTCTCCTCTGTGTCACTGATGTGTGCTTGCATGTTGATAAAACTCTGGAAAAAAACACAACCTTGATGTGAGCATACACAGTGAAATTCCTTGCGTGTAAAGTTTTATGGGCACACAGAGAGATTCCTGGACTTTGGGGGGGGGGGGGGGAACCACACAAGAAGAATTGTGATATCACTTTACATACCATCTCAAAAAAATTATGCTTATCAATGAATATTTGCATAATGCTAACAGAGAATTTAAAAGGTGATATGTGTTAACCCCTCCAAGCTATAGCAAATAGCTTATGTGCCTCTGTACAAAATGCAGCCATTTAAAAAGGAGAGAATTCCTAATGCATGACATTCCACGTCAGAGACGAGACCTGGTCATTTGGGAGTGGAGAATTTCAGAAACATCCTTGTCTTTGTGTACTACTGAGCTTCTTGATGTGATTGCTAGTATCAAAAGCATTGCTGTGAAGTAAAGGATTGATGGTACAGGGGTTTAAGAGAATCACCCAGGGAATCCCATGCTTTATTTACACAGAATAGTCTTCTCCTGCCTAAAATCCGTTGGCCTTTTTAAAAAGAAGCACAACTAAAACACTGCCATTTTTCCTTCCGTTGCCTCTTCTCTAGCCAAAACCAAACTTGTTTTGAAACAGACACACTTTTCTCCAGAATGAATCTTCTTGTAACTTACTTTCCACACCGTTGTGTTCCCTCAAGCCAATAGAACACATGAAGTTGTGTTCCCTCTAGCCAAGATAACACATAACTTCTGCTTTCTTTTGCCCCAGTGTAGGAACATCAAAATTGTTAGGCCAGCCATTCTCCTGTGGCAGTCTCTGTATGGAATTCCTTTTGGATCTTACCATACAACACTCTCTTGTTATGTGAGAATATGTTTCACAACCTTTTAAAAAAAACATTGCTAGAGCTGTGCTCCAAACAATAAATTTCCCATAATTCTTCTGCCCTACCTTCTTGTTCTCTTCCAAGCGCAATACATCAAGCTGGTGACAACCTATAGAGCCTTAAGCAGTTAGACCCAGCATACGTTAAGGGGCTTCTCTTCACTTGGGACCTTTTATGTTCTCAGAGATCTACAAGTCTGCAGTCTTAATGATACCATCTATATATCAGGTTCAGAAAACAAAGGTGTTGTAATGTTTAAAGGTCTGCTTTGTTTTTCTCATAGTTATATCAACAACAACAACAACATTCAATTTATATACCGCCCATCAGGACAATTTAATACCCGCTCCAAGTGGTTTACAAAGTATGTTATTATTATCCCCACAACAATCATCCTCTGAAATGGGTCGGGCTAAGACAGCTCTGGAAGAGTGTGACTGACCCAAGGTCAGCCAGCTGGCTTCAAGTGGAGGAGTGGAGAATCAAACCTGGTTCTCCAAATTAGAGTCCTGCTGCTGTTAACCACTACACCAAACTGGCTCAGAGCAGCCCTGAGCAGCAGGACTGGTAACTTACAGAACAATACGAGATGCCGAGGTTCTAAAGCCAACTTCTTCCTCAAACAAGTCCCTGGATTTAATTGTGAATGGGAGCTTTGCATCTCCAAAAGCTGTTGTGCTTGATGTTTCCAGCCCAATAATGCCCCCAAATTGGCTGGATCCTTCACAAAAGTCTGTCACCTTGAAGACATTGAAAGTACTCTTCAGCCAGATCAATAAACCTGTAGATAAACCTGTAGGTTCCTCAGAACCTAGTTCCCATTGTAAAATCCACTGTGAAACTACCTGCAGTTACGCATTCCACCCAGGCAAGCACTGTGGCCATTGTACCTCACAGTACTGCACCAAGCACTGGACATGCCACAGATGATTATGGGAATATGTACATGGCAACTATAAGTGCAAGACAAAGTCACCCTGCTTCACAGACAATCACCACATCCCAAGCGAGAGCCGGCAACCTCACCCCTCTGCCTTCCAGTCTGTCTAAGAAAGTTTCTTCTGCTGCGTTACACGAGGCCCATCTTCGTGATGGGCAACTGAGTGGGGAAAGTGATACGCCGGATGGAGCTCCAGGTGAGAAGAAGGCCCCCTACCTGGGTGATAAGAACATCCTCCTAGCTGCATTGCTTTTTGGAGTGATGTTTTTGCTTGTGGCTCAAGTGGTAATAGGTCAGAAGAGGATCAAATCTCTTCTGAACAAGAGCTATTCTAGGCTGGACTACTTGATCAATGGCATGTATGCCAATGTGTGATGGGCAAGGACATGGTGGTGGGACATTTTGCAGTCTTAACAGAAAAAAAAGGATTGACCTCATCATGGTAGTGGAGGAGATGTCTCTGTGCAAAAACAAGTTCTAGAAGAAACAGCTGCTTCTGAAAATGGTAGCCCTCTGTAGCGTTCCAACTTACCTGGTGGTCCTGTCTTCACTGCATCAGATATTCCCTGATCAACGTTCCTCATGATGGAGCTTGTTCTGTTTGGCAGCAGCCCTGTGTTCTTTGCAACATTTAATGCTGTCTTAAGGGCTTCGTTGTTTCTACTACATTTTTTACTTGGAAGCAATTTCACTGTGATTTGTTGTACTAAGTAAAAAAAAAATTAAAAGAAAGAAACTCTCCGTGTGATTACTGAAGAGGCTGTAGCTCAGTGGGTGAGCATCTGTTTTGCATGCAGACGGATCTGTCAGATCCAGGGTAAAAGGGTCTTGATTTTGTAACTGTTGTGCCTCTGGTGAGGAAGGATTAAGGAATCCCGTGTGTGTAAAAGAAGACACTCAATAAGAGAAACCCACTTTGCCTCACATACTTAAGGCTGACATTGGACCTGATACAGTCAAAGAAAAGGATGATGTGGGTAGTGAAGTGATTCACAACTCTCCTGCCCGAGGGACTTGTTATTAGTAAAGAGGTAGAAGATAAGCTAGAAATAAGAAATGCCTGGACTGGGGTTGTGACCATTCCTCTTTGTCATCTTGCAGATGGCTCTATGGGAATTGTACATGTTGTTGCTTTAGATTTATGGAACTCTCATCCGTAGCGCTCTTGCCGAAGTCCAATACGGAGCATGATTTGGAAGCATTATGAAAACAGTCCTCCATATAAACATATGAATCAAAACATTTGGCTCACTGTTACCTACTTCAACAGACAGAAGTTTTCCAGGATCACAGGCTGAGGTCTTTCACATCCCCTGGTATCTGGGACCCTTGAACTGAAGCTACTAGGAACTTACATGGATTTACATGATAATGTAGCTTATTGCTCCAATATAAAAAAATAAAATCCTGGCTCTAATAGAGATTATCTATTCATCATCATGCTCTTATCAGTATTGTAGCAGTCAGCTTCATTTCAGGTAGGTAGCCGTGTTGGTCTGCAGTAGAAGAGCAAGATGCGAGTCCAGTAGCACCTTAAAAACCAACAAAATTTTCCAGGTATAAGCTCGGAGTCAAGCTCTCTTTGTCAGATACAAATTTAATCATGGCTTAATCACAACTTAATCACAGCGGCAATATCTCACACCTTAAATAGGGAATCTTCTACAGAAGAGGGATTTAACTTGGTCCATTTTTTGAAAAGGTCATTTTTTGTTATTACAGTAAGTTGAACTGGACACCATTTCAACTAGTTCTGTTTGGGGGGAGTAAGGTGTTTTTATTACTCACCTCTAGAATGGGGCAGGCTATTCTTCTAAATAAATATTCTTGTCCTTTGCTGGTTATTCCCAGTGTGAGAGAAGGCTCATTTCTGCAGATGTTGGAAATGTTTGTCTCCAATGTGTGCAAGGCATTTTTATTGATTCTTTTGTTTGATCCTGTTACTATAAAGGGTCATGGTAGAAGGGAAACTGTAGTACATAAATAAATAATAGCAGTAATCTGAAGCTGTTCTCTAACAAAGACAATCCCAAATGGGAAAAGACAGATATTTTGTCCAACAGGATCTCCTTTATCGGATGTGGTAGAAGTTCTCACAAAGGAAATAAGAAACACAAGAGCTGTTTTGATCTTTCCTCACAACAACTAGAAAATGGTGGTCTACCGTGCAGCTATTTTCTCTTTAAGATCAAATATGTGATCATCATTAAGATCACTTCCCCCTGCCAGTCTTGCTTCACCAAAGGTGGCATTTCAAGACAGATGTGGTAGGTTGGCTTCCACTTGAAGAATCGTTGGGCAAAGGACAAAGGAAGCAAAAGGAATTTTGATAAAATCAGCAACATTTCTTAAAGGGGAGTTTAACACATCTGTACCTGGGATACTCCAAAAACATGAATGGAATGTGTTAGTGAAGTTGTACAGTTGGTGAAATCTCCTCTCACAAGCATGGGACATTTTGTTGGGAGACTTGGGTCTCATGAAGAAACTTTCTCTCATGAGAAGTAGTAGTGGAAAGCACCGTCAAGTCACAGCTAATTTATGGTGAAACCCTGGTGGGGTTTTCATGACAAGAGAGGTGGTTTGCCATTGGCCTGGCTGACCCTGCTTAACTTCTGAGATCTGATGAGATGAGACTATGGGCTATCCAGGTCAGGGCTCTCTCGTGAGTAAAGTTGATAAAATCCAGGAGTAAAAATGTGATTGAATATTTCCTAGAGCGAAATTTCAAGGTGAATTTGAAATCATCTGCTTGAGAGAAACTTCTGAGAGATCTGAGGCTTCTCTCAGAATTCTCAGAAGTTTATGCTGAGCAGAAACCTCCCCAAAGAGTTTTGATAAGACTAGTCCCATCTCTCACCCCAGAAAGGAGGGCTTGTGTGAAATGCAAGCTGTTCACTGCTTACACCTTTTATTTCAGCATTATCTCCTATTTAGGGGAAACAAACTGAAGGATATTTCAGATGATGTCACGGTAGGCTTCGTTTATTTAGAATTACCAAGTTGTAAAAACGTGATTTTTAAAACACTAAAATAGCGCATGTAGAAGGTCATTTTTACTTGCTGTTCCACCCATGCGCTTCTAAAAAAGCCTATGTTATCACACCTGCTAGAAATGACTTCAAGATTCTTAACTGCTACAGTTTTTTCTCCCGAACTCTCATTCCAATTTCACTTTCCCCCTCTGCAAATTGAAGGCATGGTTCTTTATTTTTGTGCCATGTTCTGTTCCTTTGCTTCAGTTTTCCAACATGATCTGTGCATCAGCATAAGCATCATACATCACATATATGCTAAGATATATAAAAATGTACAACATACAAATGCAATGCAAAGAGATCTACAAAGCAAAATGAATAAAACAAGAAACGAACCAACATTCCCTCATCCTTATCCACAGCTTCTATTGTTGCACCCCAATAAAGGCTATTTCCACACAGCTTACCTTTGCTCGGAACGACCCAGAACATCGCACAAAAGATGTGGAAGATCGCGTTTTCTTGCGTGAGAAAACGCGATCTTCCGTGTTTTTTGCGCAATGTTCTGGGTTGTTCTGAGCAAAGGTAAGCCATGTGGAAACGGCCAATGTTAGCCAATAAGAAATCAGGGATCATCTCTCTCCTTTATACTGAGTATGGGAATTCTTTGGCACACGTGAATTCTAACAGTGTGGGATACTTGCAAATGCTATAGGGATATGGATCCTCACATGTATACAGCTAAGAGAAATGTAAACAGTCTTTGACAAATTACCATCCGATTGCCGCTTGATTTCTCCATCAGTTAACATTTTAAAACGACATGTTGCAGAGTCAGGAGGACGACGGAAGTGAGCCCAGTAGCTCTGAGTGAACACGTTTCTGGATAAATGTTTCTGGGCTGAGAGTATTAATCAAAGTTTTAAGTTTAATATATCTGTCACATGAAGCTGCCTTATGCTGAATCAAACCATTTGTTCATCAAGGTCACATTTGTCTAGTCTGAAAGGCAGCTGCTCTCCAGGTAGAGATCCTTGCATTTTTATCCTGTCTTTGCTCCGAAGAGTTAGGCTAGCAAAAATCAGACATATTAATCAGATATGAACCCAATGGTCCCTGCTTGAAAACGTTTAAGTGATGAGGGTCTTTTTGTAAATGGCATACACTGCCAGATGTTGGTATAGGTTTTTTTTTGCAGGCTGCTTTCTTTCAAACTCCTGTTTAAGTGAAATCACCTGAAGTGTTTTTTTTTTCTTCTGCCTGTGGATGTCGTTTTTCTGTCACTGTGTGAATTGTCCACACCAGTGACAGAGGAGGATTGATAGCTCAGAGGTGGAATTCTTTGCATGCACGATACCTTAGACTCAATGTTCATTTTGTCCACTTAAAAGAGTTCAGGTAGTATAAACAGCGGGAACATCTATTCAAGATAACAGTATGCTGCTACCCCTAAAAGTAGATAACAGTTAACCAGAAAGAACTCATCTTTCATTACGTATCTCTAAAAATCCTTTCCAGTATTTGGATTTCCCTGAGAAACATAGACGTTTTCACCCAAAAACAAACTGAGCTCTGCTTTGAAAATTTTGTAAACTGTGAAATATGACTGTGACATAAGGATATATCAAACCCTCTTAAAACATTTCTCTAATCTTACTGAAACTCTTTTGCTTCCAGTGATTTCCCTTAAATGTTTCACTTGAAGAGAAACTGCTGAATTTACTCTGAGTTTCAGTTTAGGAGAAACGTTGTCCAGCTCCACCGGACTTGGCCTTGATACCAACCCCGTCAGGGGACCTGGCCCTGCTGCCCCCTTCCCAGCTAAAGGACTCTTCCCGGGGGAAGGGGGCTCTCCCAGTGGCTTGACTCACCCGGGAAGAGGAGAGCCTGTGGCCGAGCACAGCAGCAAGGCTTCCAGTGAAGCAGCCCTGCATCGGGAGAAGCAGGAGGAGGCCACCTGCAGCCACTGATTAGCTGGCTCACAGCCAATGGAAGCTTCAGTGCTGGTGCCTGTGGTGCAACCTGCTGAAGTAAGCCCCAGCCTAGGATCGCAGGGCTTTCTGGAGCCAAGCCCTTCAAAGAGGCCTGACATTCAGCCTGCTTGGAAGCCACCACACCCAGCCAGGGAGGGGCGGGCCTGGTCCAGGAGAAGGAAAAGGTGGGGAGAGAAATCCCCTGGAAGACCCAGGGAAGTGGGCCCGGCCACTGACTGGCAGGGGGAGCAAGGGGGCAGGGCAGAGCAGAGCGGCAAGCAGGGCCGGCTATTGGGGTGGGACAAGCAGAACCCGGAGGAGGGAGGAAACCAGGGGACAAGGAGGGCACAGGAATTGGTGGTGGTGGGAAGGATATAAAAGGGATGCTCCCAGGGAAGCCAGGGAGGATACAGCTGGCGTGACAGGAGGTAGCCCAGAGAGAGAGTCACGGCACAGCAGGGTAGGAGGAGGAGCTGGGTGACTTTACACCCCCTGCCCTGGGGAGCCACAATGGCAGAAGGTGGGCCCGGTGTGGCAAGTGGACTGGGTACTCACAAACATCTACACCAACTTTTACAGTGCAATCCTAAGAAAAGTTACTCCAGTCTAAGCCCATTAATTTCAATAAGCTTTAATTTCAATAGCCCATTAATTTCAATAGACATCACACCTTGGACTTAACTTACATGGAGGCTTTGAGGAAGGGCCTTGCTTTGGGGTTGGAGATACAGCCTGAACCATGGTTTGATCACTATCTAGTGAAGGCAACAGTGATTATGGCTTTGATGCTTAAGACACCCTCCAAACAAAGGGGACCAGTTAAAATGGTTCACCCACAAAGGCTCATAGACCCTTCTAAATTCCAAAATGCCCTCGAGGATCTTCAGATTCTAAACACATGTTCTATCAAAAGTGCCATAGGTGTATGAAATATGTAGCTTCTTGAAGCCAGTGACAACATTGTCCCTCACCAACCTCTCCCTCCCTTGTCACAGAAACCTGCTCCATGGTTTACCACAGAGCTGGGTGACCTCAAAAGGGCTGGAAGACATCTAGAAAAGGGCTGAGTGGAAACTCGCACTGAAATTGATAACACATGCTACAGAGCCCATTGGAAGACCCGTGAAGTGGCAGTGAGGGAAGCAAAGAAACATGCTTTCTCAGCAACCATTGCATCAGCCAGCTCAAGACCATCCTAATGATTCAAGCTATCCCATCATCTCCTAACTCCTAAATCTGAATCATTACAGCCTCTAGAACAGATCATTAGATGTGATACCTAAGTGTTCAACCCTCTGGCTGCCCTCCCAAGTACTGCTCACAGCCACTCAGACCGCTAGTAGCATTCACTGGGGAGATCAAACCACTTAGTTTGTATGAGACTTTCCTGTCTCCTGGTTCCCTTTTTTCTCTGGGTGAATTTGCACACAGCTGGTCAGAAACTCAAAATGCTGGCTTGCATGTGTTGTTGTTTATTTAACTTAGCAGAGTGTATGTGAAGTTGCAGGAACCACTCATAAGGCAAAAGCAAAGGCAACAAAATAAACAACTGTTTCTTGCTAAAACTAGCTAACTAAACATAGAACAGGCTAACTTGCCTCTCCTCAGAAGAGGCTTGAGTGTTCATCCCTCCCCAGTAGCCTACGTCTCCCTTTTTTTTTTTTTACTGCCCTGAGGAGCCAACTTCCCTCACACTGTCAGCCAATCAGGGGCCACTTCACTATCCGTGTTGCTAGGCTATGGCAAGACTCCCTTCCCCCCAAAGACACCAAGCAGAAACAGGCCTTCAGGAACTTAGGAGCCTGAACCAATGTGCACAAAACACAATGCCTTTGCAAATTTTTTTGAGAAAATAACCCTAGGGCACAGTCTTATCCCCCATGTTGTTCAACCTCTATGTAAAGCCTTTAGGAGCAGGGGTCATTTCGTAGAAAAAGAGCTGGAACTCAATAGCATAACTCATAGCATAACTCATTAGCATACACCACACCCCTTGCCATCACTGGAAGTGTGTCATTAGCATAACTGATTTGCTTATGCCACACCCCCTGACATCACCTATCCTGGTTGTTTTTGACCCAATCCTGGCCATTCAGGGCTGAAATTGGGCCCAAAATGGCAAAAAGGGGCTGAAAATGGCCGAAAAGGGGTCCAAAATGGTCAGGATTGGGCCGCTGCTGAGTGGGAGAGTGATCCACCACCCATCAGAGGCCCAATCCGGGCCGTTTCGGCCCTATCCAGGTTGAAATGGGCCCAAAATGGCCGAGAGTCAGGTGGGCGGGGCCATCTGTCATGTGACCTCTTTGGGAAACTACTAGAACTGTGTTCCTGCACGTACCCCCTCGAAATGAGCCCTGTTTAGGAGAACTAGAAAAGCAAAATAAGCTAGCTGCAAAAAATGCTTTCCATAAACTCGGCCAAGTCTGGAAGATGGCCCCCTATCTCGACATGACTGATCTGGTCACCTGGATCCATGCCATGGTAACATCAAGACCTGACTATTGCAATGCGCGGAACATTGGTCTCCCTTCTAACTTCACTTGGAGACTCCAGTTGGTGCAGAAAGCTGCAGCTTGGCTGTTATTGGGAGCTAGGAGAACCATGAATATTACTCCCATCCTACAGTCACTCCATCGGCTATCTATCAGTTACTGAGCCCAATTCAAGGTATTGGCTATCACCTACAAAGCTCTTCATGGCCTTGGTCCATTGTGTTTATGGGACTGCCTCTCTCCCCACATTCCACCAAGGCAACTTCACTCATCTGAACAGGGCCTTCTGCAGGTGCCACCCTTCACATGGGAAATATCAACAGCTACTTGTATACGGGCATTCTCTGTGGTGGACTTACTTTATGGAATGGTCTACCTGAAGAAGTTAGGAAAGCTCCCACTCTCCTGGCCTTCTGTAAACAATGCAAAACTGAATTGTTCAAGAGGGATTCTTGCTCCGATGGGAGGGGTGTCAAGAGATCCATCAGTAAAAGGAACTCATCATCAATAAAGGGGTGAAGAGGGATCATAGAATGCACTACTATTGCTGTAAAGGGTGAGGGACCATAGACTTCACTCCTATTGTGATAAATATGATCCCACTGGGTAGTTCCTATGTTGTTTAATATATCTGTCAGTCCTTGGCAGGTAGAATCCCCAAATTCTCCACAGCAAACTCACAGGTGTATTGGTTGAAGTAACTTTATTAGAGATCCATCAAGTTCAAGGTGCTCAGATAGCTGAATTGGCAGAAGTGATGCAAATGGGGTTGGTGATGTTAATTATAGGGAAAGTTCCCGCCATCAGGATAAGGACTGTTAAAGTTTTGGGTGTGAATGAGCCAGGAGGCTGAAAGGGAGAAGCTAGGGTTAGGCTAGACATAACAAAGAATGAAATCACCTCAGTTCCCAAGAAGGATACATTTCGAGCTAGCTGCAGCCAGCCTTCAAGGACACTTGCTAGAGGCACCAGGAAAGAGAAAGTAAATACTTGTGAGATAACCTACTGTCTTAACATCAATAAGAAACTTCTCATGCCCTGAGAGGGCCAGTACATAACACAGAATACATTCATGGCAGCTATGCAGACAAGCATATATGACAATATCAGTCATGGAATTTACTTATGCTCTGTTTCAATGGTGTTTTTTTAAAAAAAAAATATTTCTCAACATGCTGTACAGAAACATACCCACTTAGAATTATAAATTCTAAATACAGGAAAGGTGTTGCACAAAAGACTAACAAATATTTTAACATTGCATGAAGGGTAGTATATCAAAACACTTCTGAATCTTTCTTTCTTTCTTTCATGAAAATTGCATTCATATATCCATTACATATATATTGAAAGATCTTGATATTGATTGTACTGACTCACACTATGTACTCTGCCTTGAGTCTCAGTGAGAAAGGTGGACTATAAATGACATAAATAAATAAATATGCTCAAAGACAACGCATTTACTGTTGCATAAACGTTTGATAATTGGAGCCCACATCTCCATCTGAGTCGGTTTGAATCCCCAAAAATTTACGATACAAGCACCCTCCCTCTTCATCTTTAAGGTACCACGAGACTTTCTGTTTTTCTCTTGAAAGTGGTTATTAAAGGTAATGCTATTCTTGGACATTGTGATCAAAAGCGCGTAAACAATTCCATCACCTTATCTGATGACAGGAAAACCTCCTTGAGATCAACTGAAAATTAGATTAGTATTTACAAAGATTCTCAAAGAGATGAGTGGGTGGGGGACTCATTTCCTGGGTGTTCAAAGTCTCTTAACACTACCATATAGGTCTGTTGTAAGGATTTCTGAGAGCCTCTCTTTGCAGAGATCACCATCCTCTGAAGAGCTCCCTACTCCACCTCAGGCTGTATTGTTTTCTGAGAACCTCCCACATGAGCTGGGGGTCATTGAAGTTCCCTGCAAAGGTTGTTAAAGAGTATTATTGTGGTGAGTTTTCCAGCAGGTTGAGAATCACTTCAGGAACATCCACCTCCATGGTGAATATAATGACAACTTATGAAAAGCACATGGCGCACCCCTGAGGAGTGCTGTACAATCCTCCTCCTCCTCATCTCCAAGTAGAACACTCACAAAAGAAATGGAACAACCTGAGTAAACCTTTCTAATAGCTTTTTGCCTCCTCTGCTCCTGTGAATACAGGAGATGCAAGATTGATACCATCTGTGACCACCCATTTCTCTTCCTGGAAGGAATATGCCCCTTCTAATGATCCAGATTCGTCTTCCAGCCCTTGATGACCTTTCTTGTGCTATAGAAGCTCATTTGAAATGTACAATGGCCACATGTTAATCAGTAGACTGCTCCCGTTCATTTATCCTCCTCATGGGGGAGACTGGAGTCTAATAGGATAGTTGCAAGGCTGTCAATAATTTATAGACAATGTATTCTGTGTTTCCTCTAACATTCTAGCTTGAGAGGCTGAGGTGATTTGTTAATTTTTCATGGTACAGGAAAACCTGAATAACTAGATTTCATAAACCTCAATTAATTTAACTAGACAGGGATGTCAAATTTCCCTGTTGTATTCATATGGCATTTCTTCTTCTTTTGGTAAGAGTATTCACACCAGTATTGTTTTAAATACAAGTTCATCATGGTTCAGCAAGGAATGAGATGCTGACTGGCTTGTAAAAACAAGGGATACTTATCTTCATCTTGCCCAATTCGTGAGTTTCCTTCAGCCTCATGCCTGACTGCTGTTTGAGACAAAGAGCAGAAACAAATGCTCACAGCAGTTACTGGGTGTGTCTTTTGCTGGGCTATATTATTTCAAAAGACATACGGGGGAAACCACATGTTGGAATGTTCCACCATATTAAACAAATACCTCAGCGCCATTTTAATATATATTGTGAGAATTTTCACCATCAAAATTCACAAATGATAATTTTGAGAAGAATTTTGGACAGCGAATTAGTTCCATCTTAAACCCGACCCTTGAGTCATAGTAGAGCCATAAGCCATTTTATCTCAAGGAAAAGTAACGTTCCCGAACAACAAAGAAATGGAATGGCAGAGATTTGTCATTCCAGGTAAATAGTCATATATGGTTTGAAATATGTGGGGGAAGCAACCCCCTCCCCCATCAGTTGCAGGAAATAAAAAGATTGGACTAGCGCGGTATAATAGTTAGACCATTGGGCTAAAATCTGAGAGATCTAGGTTGGAAGCCCCACTTTGCCATAGAACCTCACTGGGTGGTCTTGGGCGTAATTTAGCCTATCTCACAGGGTTGTTGTGAAGAGAAAATGGAGGAGAGGAGAACAATATACACCACTTTGGGTGCCCATTGGAGAGAAAGGCGAGGTATAAATGAAGTAAGTAAATAATTGAATCCCAATGTAACTTGCCTATTTTTATTTGAAGTGCTTTCATATCATACATTGCTTTGCATATTCTCTCAGTTCTGAAGGAAATCTTTCATTTCATGTGCGGGCCTGCCATTTATGTTCTTAGGGTTCACAGAAAAAATGCCAAGTTGTTGAAATCCTAAACATGTTTTTATTTGTGGGAGTGAAATGTTAAGTGCAGTTGCTTATAATGCCTAGTTTCATAGCAACAGTACAGTCACAATGAATCATATATATCTATTTGTGTACCTCAGCTTAGATATGTATTCAAGTGGGTAGCCATATTTCTCTGTAGTACTGCAACAAAATTCCTAGCACCTTGAAGACCAACATAATTTTCCATGATATAAACTTCCGTGAATCAAAATTCATTTTGTCAGATACATTAAATATACTTCAAGATGGGTTGTCCTGTTAGCCTTTCTGTAGCAGTAGAAAAGAGCAAGAGTCCAGTATCACCTATAAGACTAACAAAACTGAGCTTTCATGAGTCACAGCTCAGTTTGGTGTAGCTGTTAGAGTGTCAGACTAGGATGTGGGAGATCCAGATTCGAATCCCCACTCTGCCATGAAAACTCATTGGATGGCCTTGGACAAATCAAACACATTCAGCCTAATCTACCTCACAGAGTTGTTGTGAGGATAAAATAGAGGAGAGGAGAATGATTCAAGCAACTTAGAATGGCAGGGTAGAAAATAAATGATAAATAAATAAGCAAGCAAAACCAATGCAAATTAAAGGAGACAAAAGTTTACATACTGCCATCCGTTTCTTTTTTTTCCTTTTCTTTTTTTGGCAGAACTCAGTTTCTTTTCTTTTCTTTTTTTTACATTTAATTTGTTTTTTAAACAGTGCTTCAACTTTAATACATTAACAATGAGTGGTGTGAAGACGGAGGTTGCAGATCTCTTGCTTCTATGAATTCGTAAAATGGGATCCATTTTTCCCAGAAGTTTGATCCCGAAGATTGATATTCCGTCTGATGTAGATTGTCAGTTATTTTTTCCATTATCAAATGGTTCCAGATTTTTGTAAACCAAAGTTCTGTAGTAGGTGGAGATTGGTCTTTCCATTTGGTTGCTATTGCACTCCTAGCTGCCACCAGGAGAGAGTTGATAAGGTCTCTTCTAACATTTGGGATCGATGTCTGATCCCACAGTCCCAAGAATCTGTTTCTGATGACAGGAGAGTATTTCCATTGTCAAAGGGGGCGGGCAATATCAGCTGATTCCCCCTCATCCTGTTCATGAGGGTCAACTGTACTGTCAAGAACAAATTTTTGGGAAGTGCGAGTATGGTATAATAAAAGGGGGGCAGTAAAATCCCACTCTCAAGTTCCAGACCAATCCAGCAGCAGATCTTGTACAATAAATGCCAAAACAATAATTCTCAGCTATCATATTAAGTAGATCCAATGTTGTTGTTGTTATTTTCTCACTGAGATTCAAGGCAGATTACACAATGCAAGTGAAAATACAATATAATCCACAGTTCACAGATGACATAAATAGTTCCAGAAGCCATTTGAACTTCAAAAATTGTTAAAAGAGAAACCAAAGGATAACATATTCCTCCCAAACTTTGAACATGTATATCCCTCCCACCCCCCAGTCTTAAACTTAAAATACAGGTATGGATAAACTCAGTTTTGGGGGAGAAAAGAGAGAAATATTGATCTTGATATATAAAGAGGTATAGCAGATCAACATATCCTGCACAAGTTGCTTTAAAAATTTTATAATGTTTACCCTATAACAACTCTGTGAAGCTGATCTCTATATTCTCATTTTGCAGCAAATTAAAATCACAGAGTGCCAACAGCTGGTTTATTTACTATGTTATTTTATTTAAGATACCCTTATCCTGCTTTATGGACCAGCCAGGTTCATCTCGCAATAAAAGTCTGTCTGCTAATAATAAATATTAATGCATAAAAACAGTATCACAAGATCAATGCTAAATAAATGCATGATAACAGCAAACAGAAACCAAGAGCAGAGGAGAATCAGTCAAGAGAACAATGAACAGTTAACTCCAAATTCACCCCCAAAATCAATGAAATCCAATTTTTTACCAAACGTCTGGAAACAAATAGCTGTAGGCCATAGTCCTTGGAGATGAAATTCCACCTCCACATAGGAAAGAGGATCAGTGCTACAGATCAATAGCAGTTACTGAGTTGTCATTGCATTATAATTGGTCTTCGTGATAGTCAGCTGGACAGGAGCATGTTGACTGTTGCAAAAGATCTCAAGGTTCTGACAAGGTCCAGGATAAAGAGCCAGTGTTCCATAGTGAATAGAGCCTCAGATAAAGATTCAGAACCCTGAGCTGTGATACTCATTTACGGTTGCCAGCCCTCATTATGACTGATCTCCAGGCCATAGAGGTCAGTTCCCTTGGAGAAAATGGCTACTTTGGAGGGTGGACTCTATGGCATTATAACCAGTTGAGGTCCCTCTCCTCCCCAAACCTCACCTTCCTCAGGATCCTTCCCTCCCTAGATCTCCATGAATTTCCCAACCTGGAGCTGGCAATGCTATAATCATTTAATGTCTTTGGGCCAGCCTAAACTATTCCATGTAGTTACACAAACATATCAAATGGAAGTGCTGGACCATGTATATTTTTAGGTAAGTAGAAAGAATGGTTTTCTTACAACACATTTGAAGGAAGGAATCGTGGCTCACTGAAAGAGCACATATTTTGAATACAGAAGACCTCACTTTTGTTCCCAGCTGTAACATTTTGTTGCCAGGTCCCCTTATCCTCCCAGCAGGGTAGATATTGGCATGAGCACAAAATGCAGGACCGCTGCCAGGGCCTGCACAATGACATCACACCTGGGAGTGATGTCATCACACCTCACCGGAAGCACACCCCAAGAGGCCTGTTCCTCCATCTTCCCCCTGTTGGCCAGGTGAGTGGTGACAGGAAGTGGAGGTAGGGTTCCCATTCCCCCGCCTGGGATGGGGGATCCCCCAATCCCACCCTTTCCCCTTATGCCCACTTACTTGGCACTGCGAGAGCGGGCTGTAGTGGCGGTGAGAGCAGGCTGCTCTCACCAGCGCCACGGCCCGCTCTCGGCACCACTGCTGCTGCAGCCCACTTTCATCACCACCGCCCCACCTTTGCACCAAACAAGAGCGGGCCACAGAGGTGGCAGCAAGAGCAGGCCACAGTCATGGCAAGAGCAGCCCGTGCCGGGGAGAACAAGGGCCCCCTTTGACCCAGGGTGCCCTTTGACCCTCACATGATGATGTCACTCCCAGAAATGCCAGCTCCCAATCCCCCGCTGGGAGAGTCCAGGGACCTGGGCATCTCCCCTCGAGGAACTCCAGGTCCTTGGCAACCCTAGGTGGAGGATGGGAGCTAGGGATCTTTTTCCCCCTCTAGAGGACTGGAAACCCCATTTTGCCATGTAAATATTTTGTGTGTGTGTGTATTTTTAGCTAGTTAATGTAATACTGTGAATGTGTGTTTACTGTGGTTAAAAATGCAGGCCTTTAAGGCAAGAAGGAGGGGGGCTGGATGGGTGAGTGAAGTGTGCTGTGCTTGGAGGGTAGCTGTACCCCAGGGGGCGGAATAAACTGCAGTTAAGTTAGAGAGTATTGTGAGGGAAACAGAGCAGTCAATCGGTGTCTGTGTGTGAGAGAGGAGAGAGTTATTCTGTGAGTGTAGTGCTGAGGGAAGAAGCCTGTGTGTTTAAATTAGTGGATGAAATCAGTCTAAGCAGCAAGTCTTTGTGACTGGGTCCTTTTCTGTGGTACCAAGAAGTATCCTCATTCTATAAACATTAAACTAGGGATGTGCGTTTCGGCATTCAGAATGCCGAAAGAATGCCGAAACAAAAGTGTTTCGGCTTCTTTCAGGGAATGCCGAAACGTTTCGGGGAATCCCGAAACGTTTCGGGTAGCCGAAAGAAAAAAGCCGAAACGTTTCGGGATTCTTTCGTCTTTCATTCGGCTTTTCAATGGGAAAATGCCTCCGTCTTCCCGGACGTCTGGGGGAGGCATCTTCCCACCGAATAAGCCCAAAATTGGTGGGGACCTTCCTCTAACCCTTCTCTAACAACCACCCAAGTTTCAGACAGATTGGACTTTGGGGGGCCATGTTATGGCCCCCCAAAGCAGGTCCCCCCATCCTCCCATAAAGGAGCATCTTCTTCATTATTTCCTATGGGGAAAAAATGAAGAAGCAGGCTTCCTTTGCCAGGGGTGGCATTTTGCATGCAAAATTACCCCTTACCCTCAGGGGCCCTTCTCCCACCCCTCCTCCCACCCCCCACCAAGGCTCAGCCTGCTCCCACTTGGGGGGGCCATTTCATGGCCTCCCCAAGTAGGTGCTCTAATCTCTACCACTGACAGCTGGGGGAGGCTTGTGTTGCCAGGGGTGGCATTTTGCATGCAAAATGCCCCCCAACCCTCTGGGGCCCTTCTCCCACCCCTCCTCCCACCCCCCACCAAGGCTCAGCCTGCTCTCACTTGGGGGGGCCATTTCATGGCCTCCCCAAGTAGGTCCTCTCAGCCCCTAAATTCCACCCCTTACAGCTCCACACAAACCCAATTCCCCCCAGCTGCCACACACAGACCCAAATCCCCACATTAGCCCCTCACAGACCCAAATCCACCCCCACCTGCCCCACACCCATAACCCCAGGAACAGGCTGGCAAAGGCCAGCCCTCTCCCT
This sequence comes from Eublepharis macularius, assembly GCF_028583425.1. Classification (NCBI taxonomy): domain Eukaryota; kingdom Metazoa; phylum Chordata; class Lepidosauria; order Squamata; family Eublepharidae; genus Eublepharis; species Eublepharis macularius. The sequence continues at coordinate 166,074,374 of NC_072792.1, read as the reverse complement.
TTGTTCCCTATGCTGGGAACTTCTAAACTCTCTTTCCCTGGGCAATTCTGCACAGCCCAGGGGTGCCACAATGGTGGGCACACTTCTGAGTGCCAGCTGGTCCCTGTGAAAGAGCACCTGAACCACAGACACCCTCCCTCAAATTCCCCCACCACCTACAGAGATGGCTGGCCAGCCAGCCCCATTGTTCCCTATGATGGGAACCAACTGCACAACAAAGAATAAAACAAGAACAACACAAAATAAAGTTTTTTAAAAATTATTTTCTCCCTTCCAAAGTACAAGTAGGCAAAGCATTATGACACATAACACCAGCAGTCCCCCACACAGAAAAATAACACAACTCACTTAACATCAGAGAATCACAAAGCACGATTCCTGTCAAAAACACTTTATTTCTTGAACAGCTTTAGGCTACACAGCAGGGGGGGAACACCAAAGGGCATGGCAGCAGTATCTTACACAAAAATAACACAACTCACTTAACATCAGAGAATCACAAAAGCACAATTCCTGTCAAAAACACTTTATTTCTTGAACAGCTTTAGGCTACACAGCAGGGGGGGAACACCAAAGGGCATGGAAGCAGTATCTTACACAAAAATAACACAACTCACTTAACATCAGAGAATCACAAAAACACAATTCCTGGCAAAAACACTTTATTTCTTGAACAGCTTTAGGCTACACAGCAGGGGGGGAACACCAAAGGGCATGGAAGCAGTATCTTACACAAAAATAACACAACTCACTTAACATCAGAGAATCACAAAAACACAATTCCTGGCAAAAACACTTTATTTCTTGAACAGCTTTAGGTTACACAGTAGGAGGGCACAAAAGGGCATGATAGCAATGTACTACAAAAAATAATACAACCCACTTCACCGTTTTTGACAGCAATTGTGTTTGTGTGATTCTCTGATGTGAAGTGAGTTGTGTTATTTTTGTGTAGTACACTGCTTTCCTGCTCTGTGGTGCCTTCCTACTGTGTAACCTAAAGCAGTTACAGAAATAAAGTGCTTTTGACAGCAATTTTTTGGGGTGATTCTTTAATGTGAAGTGAGTTGTGTTATTTTTGTGTAAGATACTGCTTCCATGCCCTTTGGTGTCCCCCCCCTGCTGTGTAGCCTAAAGCTGTTCAAGAAATAAAGTGTTTTTGACAGGAATTGTGCTTTTGTGATTCTCTGATGTTAAGTGAGTTGTGTTATTTTTGTGTAAGATACTGCTGCCAAGCCCTTTGGTGTTCCCCCCTGCTGTGTAACCTAAAGCTGTTCAAGAAATAAAGTGTTTTTGACAGGAATCGTGCTTTGTGATTCTCTGATGTTAAGTGAGTTGTGTTATTTTTCTGTGTGGGGGACTGCTGGTGTAATGTGTCATAATGCTTTGCCTACTTGTACTTTGGAAGGGAGAAAATAATTTTTTAAAAACTTTATTTTGTGTTGTTCTTGTTTTATTCTTTGTTGTGCAGTTGGTTCCCATCATAGGGAACAATGGGGCTGGCTGGCCAGCTATCTCTGTAGGTGGTGGGGGAATTTGAGGGAGGGTGTCTGTGGTTCAGGTGTTCTTTCACAGGGACCAGCTGGCACTCAGAAGTGTGCCCACCATTGTGGCACCCCTGGGCTGTGCAGAATTGCCCAGGGAAAGAGAGTTTAGAAGTTCCCAGCATAGGGAACAAAGGGAGAGGGCTGGCCTTTGCCAGCCTGTTCCTGGGGTTATGGGTGTGGGGCAGGTGGGGGTGGATTTGGGTCTGTGAGGGGCTAATGTGGGGATTTGGGTCTGTGTGCGGCAGCTGGGGGGGGAATTGGGTTTGTGTGGGGCTGTAAGGGGTGGACTTTAGGGGCTGAGAGGACCTACTTGGGGAGGCCATGAAATGGCCCCCCCAAGTGGGAGCAGTCTGAGCCTTGGTGTGGGGTGGGAGGAAGGGTGGGAGAAGGGCCCCAGAGGGCTGGGGGGCATTTTGCATGCAAAATGCCACCCCTGGCAACACAAGCCTCCCCCAGCTGTCAGTGGTAGAGATTAGAGCACCTACTTGGGGAGGCCATGAAATGGCCCCCCCAAGTGGGAGCAGGCTGAGCCTTGGTGGGGGGTGGGAGGAGGGGTGGGAGAAGGGCCCCAGAGGGTTGGGGGGCATTTTGCATGCAAAATGCCACCCCTGGCAACACAAGCCTCCCCCAGCTGTCAGTGGTAGAGATTAGAGCACCTACTTGGGGAGGCCATGAAATGGCCCCCCCAAGTGGGAGCAGGCTGAGCCTTGGTGGGGGGTGGGAGGAGGGGTGGGAGAAGGGCCCCTGAGGGTAAGGGGGCATTTTGCATGCAAAATGCCACCCCTGGTAAAGGAAGCCTGCTTCTTCATTTTTTCCCCATAGGAAATAATGAAGAAGATGCTCCTTTATGGGAGGATGGGGGGACCTGCTTTGGGGGGCCATAACATGGCCCCCCAAAGTCCAATCTGTCTGAAACTTGGGTGGTTGTTAGAGAAGGGTTAGAGGAAGGTCCCCACCAATTTTGGGCTTATTCGGTGGGAAAATGCCTCCTCCAGGCGTCCTGGAAGACGGAGGCATTTTCCCATAGAAAAAAGCCGAAAGAATGCCGAAATAATGCCGAAAGAATCCCGAATCCCGAATCCCGAAAGAGATTCTTGTTTCGGCTTTCAGCTTTAACGATAGAGAATTTTCTTTCGGCTTTCTACTTTCGGCTATAGCCGAAAATTTTTGGCTTGCACACCCCTACATTAAACCCTTAACATTCTCGCCTGTAGAGTGGTCACAGGCAGGTATGAACTGACTTGTGAATGACCTTTTCCTTTCTTTCCTTAGCTAGTCAAGCAGGGCACCGGGGGTATGTGTGGATTTTTCAAGCAAGAATTGCACGTTCTCACAAGAGGGCTGAAATGCTGATTCCTTCAGCACCCTGTATTCTGGTGCTTTCTGCATTTTTTTCTTCTAGCACAGATGACTTTCCATATTGGCTTCTGGTCAGGAGGTTTCTACAGAATCAGCAATCACACATACACATTCCTAGTCAATAAGGTGGCATGATGATTAGTGAACTATGAGAGGGCTAAGCCCAGTGGGACAAGCCCATTGGGACAATCCTGTGGGATAGGAACTCATAGCTGGACACGATTCCTGTCACATACTGAAATCAAAAAGAGTCCAGTAGCACCTTTAAGACTAACCAATTTTATTGTAGCATAAGCTTTTGAGAATCACAGTTCTCTGTGATTCTCGAAAGCTTATGCTACAATAAAATTGGTTAGTCTTAAAGGTGCTACTGGACTCTTTTTTATTTTGCTACTACAGACTAACACGGCTAGCTCCTCTGGATCTATGTCACATACTGAGCTTCTTTTCCCACCCACTGTTCCTCCTCTCCCATCTCGAATTGCCCAGGAAACTAAAGCTAAACAACGATGTAGTGAAATGGTTTGTGGGAAACAAAAGATTGGCCTCAAGATAAAATTCATTTATTTATTTATTTTATTTATTTATGCCACTTATAGTCCGCCTTTTTCACTGAGACGCAAGGCAGATTACATGGTGTGTGATGAGTATAGCCAATATCAAGGACATTTCAATAACAAATGCCATAGGGTAAATAAATGCCAGTTTACAAAGACATAGCATTAGCAAAAACCTGATACAGAGTTGAAAAAATGCTGAAACAGAGAATAAGCAATTCTATGACTAACAATAGACAACATAGAATTACCAGTAGGGTCATACTTGAAGCAACAGGTAGTATATAGGAGCAGAAAGTTAAAGCAGCAGATAGGACATAAGGCAACATAGTAGTGAGGTCTATGGTCGTTAGTGAAGCATCTCTTTGAGACCCCCTCCCTACCATACAGCCCTCCTATCTGAATAAAAAGCCCTTTTGAATAATTCGGTTTTGCATCATTTGCGGAAAGCCAGGAGAGTGGGGGCTCGAGTCTTACGTTAAACCTTGGATAAATATTGTATAAATCACTGGATTGGGTAAAGAAGAGTTATTACTGTGTATTTAAGAATATTTAATATGCTTCCCTGCAATATATGCAAAAATGTATATATTTATATAAGTAAACATTTATCCACAATGCATTTTGTAGATATTAAAAAGAAAGATGCTGCTTTATTTATATTCCGTGTGTCCGATATTTATGAGGACTTGATATTGATCTGGTTTGATTTTCATTAATATATTTCTGGCTGCAAACATTTACTATTAACTCAGGAGAGCAGTTGAGTATGAAACTTAAATCTATCTGTTAAAGACCTTTAACGCCGGAATCCTTTGACCCTATCAACCCTGCCCTAGACAATTGCCTACACAAGTCTAATGGCAGAACTGGTCCTAATTTTTAGTTCGCACATGGGGTCTATGATAGCAGTTTTGGCTTCAATGTCACAGCAAACTCCATTGTCACCAAAAATGATATTAAATCATGAAAACCTTGTGACTCCTTTTGCCTCAGAAAAAAAAAACTTGTTACGGCCTCTCATTTTGCACTCATTTGCTATTCATTGTTCAGCAGCTAATTATCATGAATTCCTCTGGTATTCATTGTAATAGCTCTAATTATAATGAAATTGTTTGGTATTCGCTATAATAGCACCAATCATAAAGCATTCATTTGACATTTATGAGGGCATCACGTGTGTTTCCTCAGCTTACCAGTGTAATTTAGCATCTGTAAAGCATTACTTAATAGAAACATGAAGTCAAACATTGCTCACTGTTTTGGAAAAAAAACAAGAAAAATGATGTACCTACTATCAGAAGCAAGATAGGAGAATTCCAATAAATTGTTTGGGAGTTAATTAGCTGGTTGAATATCTGAATTAATAGCTAGGGTGGAGCAATGCGAAAACTTTTAGGGAATTAACAATAAACAAAGTCATGTAACATTGACGGTTATAAGTAGAGATGGGCACGAACCGGAAAAAAACCAAACCATGTGGTTCGTGGTTTGTCCAGTTTCACGAACCACAAACCAGCCTGGTTCGTGCTTAATTTTGGTTCATATTTCAGTTCATGCCCATCTCTAGTTATAATGATTTGAATTCATTTGTTCAGCAAATTCTAAGCATACTTTCTTTTAAGAAAGTTATTGTGCGAATATTTTTACATATGTCTCTTGGTAACAGTTCAGGACTGCTGCACAGAACCACCCCCAACCCAATAAATATTGGACAATATGTATATATTAGATATACAAGTGTGGCAATATCACAGATGAAGTGAAGGATAGCAATGCCACTATGCATTGGCCATAGCATGTTTCAAAGTCTTTGAATTTAATGACAGACGTAGTATGATAAGAAATGAGTGAGTGGTCTCTCATTTGTTGTAATAGTTTGCATTTTTATTAAAGGTTTTTGGTTCTTTGCTTTTCATATCCCTACATGACACACAAAAGTTGATAATACCCACAGATGTACAATTTTTATATAACACTTTTACACTTTGTATTATATAAAATTGGTTGCATCCTACAAATGTGCGCAGAAGGCACTGGCACATGTTCCCCTTCTCCAGGGGGTCCCTGGAAAGATGATTTCTTGGGTTGCAGGACCGACTGGGACGATGCAAATTAAGGGTAAAGTAGGGAGGGGAAATTTGGCAAAATGTCCTTCTCCTTATTAGTCATCTATTACAATTTTGCTAATTAAAAAAAAGTAACACAAGGAAACTATTTTTCCTAAAATGTTGCTGCTGAGATTAATAGATTTTGCAATTTTATTCACAGAGTAATATTTTGCCCATTTCCAAGATTCCCCACACTTTCCCACAACAACACGTACCAGCCGTAGGGATCCCATTCTCCCAGTGGGGGCAAGGGATCCTCCACTTTCACCCTCCACTTACCTGGCCAGGGGGAGGAAGGCACAAGAACAGGCCTCCCAGGCATGCTCTTGGGGTAGCTGCAGGAAATGCATGTGTCTGCACTGCTGGGTTATTGTGTTCTGGGATTATTTTTATTTAAATAACCTCATTTCCCCTTTTTCTTCCCCCATTGTCAATTTGATGCCCATTCTCATGGTTAAAATCCTCAGTGCCTTTCACTTTCAGAGAAAACAATTCCAAACCCAGAAAAATACATAGGTTTAATGTATTTATATTGACATAGATAGATACAGGTTTGGATCCAGAGGAGGAGTTTGCAGAAGGAGCAGGAAGAGTGAGCTGGAAGAGCTTAAAAGCCCCTCTTTCTCACTTCTCCACTGATGCAACCCTCACATGGAAGAGAAAGAGGTAATTTTACCTAATTCTCGCTTGTTGCTGTAGCACTCTATCATGTTGTGCATTTTGCTTGTCTCCTGAACCTCAGAGAGGAGTTTCATGCTGTTTGGGGAAGGCAGAGGGAAAGCCATTCCACCAACTCCTTCCATGAACTCTTCCATTCAATCTAATCCATAGTTATTTCTGTTTTCTTTCTCTGTACCTGTGTATGTATTATATACAGGCAGAAGCACATCCAGGGTTGTAGAGAATCTACTTGGGGACTCTCAGGATAAGTAGATCAGCAATGTAACAGAATAAAATTTAACCTTCTTCACCTGTGTGTGTGTTTGAGAGAGAGAGACCGCCCCAAGAGCACTCCTGCACTTTGACGCAGGCCGATTTGGGGCCCGAAGGCCAAATTGGGCCCGGTCAAGGCCCAAATCTTCCCGCTGGAAGCGTGCATGCATTCCTGCACCTGTGCAATCATCACAGGGCCATGCACACACAGTGCACACAAGTAAAAATTAAAGAGGGGGAGAAGGAAGAAAGACCCACCCACCCCCCTCCCCTGAGAGGGTAAGGGGACATGGCAACCCTAACTTGCCATGATTTTTCCTCCCACCAAATCTAATTATTTGAAAATTAGCAGCAATTGATAGAACCAAGAACAAACAGTTCTTTTGCTATATTACAAGTTGAATTTTTCCACAAGAACCTACAGCAGTACTGTTGGGATACTTATACACAAATGAGAGTGCCTTGTAGCTCAATGACAAAGCATGGTCTTTGCATGCAGACTCAAGCCCTGATATCTCCAATAAAAGGACCACCGTTGGCCATCGTGGAGACCTTTCTCTTCCTAACAAGCCTAAAGAGCTACTGCCAATCATAGCAGACAACACTGAGCTAGATGGACCAGTGCCCTGGCTTCATTTAAAACAACCTAGTATAAAGTTCATGATACCATCAAATACTCTAAAACACATTTAGGAACATACTGAGTGGATCCCTTGTCTGAATATTTTCTATGGGATGGGAGATGGTGAAAGCTAGGAATGCCCAAATTCCTGTGGTTTTAAAACACCTCATAATCACCAGGTGCAAATGTGTCACTGATTTATTGACGATCAAATCAACTGATCAGCAATCCATTGGCCAGAATTTTCTAGGGAACATGGCACCTGCATAAAAATATTTACACACCCTGTTTTCAGGCATGCATGTTGTCTATTACATTCCAATATCTATACTGTGCACAGATATAATTATTTTCCCTGCAACCATATTTAAATCTCTTTAAAAATGAATTAGGTTTAAAGTAGATACTACCTATCATATGTTGCTAGATTTACTTTATAAGAAGGGGAAAGGTTACCAAAAAGGGGCAGACCCATCTTGATCATCAAGTAAATCCAATTTGATGGAATCATTTGTTTATAATAGGATCAACTTTTTGAGGGATTATTTCTTTAAAAGAGAATGTCATTAAAATGGCAAACCAATGGTACCTGTCACCAAATATATTTTCTAAAATATATAATACCATAAAGAACTTTTGTTTGTTTGTTTGTTTGTTTAAAATATTTATTGGCCACCTTTCTACTTTTCAGGAATGTGAGATGGCTCACAATATAAATAAAATAATAATATCATTGGTTTTGCAGCTGTGATAATGCAACTTATTTTCATATGTGGTGACAGTGCTTGCAAGCTGTAAAGAAAACAGATTGCAAACAGGAGTAGCAAAAAGAGCCTGATAGCCCAGCCTAGCCCAATCTCATTGGAGCTTGGAAGCCAAGGTGTCCATGCTTAGTGCTTGGATGGGAGTCCATCAAGGAAGACTGGGATTGCTATGCAGAGGAAAGAGTGGCAAACCACCTCTGCTCAGGGAAATGGAATCAGGTGGGCGGAATTCCTTTCAGGAATTCCACCTGAAAGAGAATCAGGTGGGCGGGGCCACCAGAGACGTGATCTCTTTGGAGAGATGCTGGAACACCATTCCACTGCGTTCCAGCTGAAAAAAAGTCCTGGTTGTATGTATTCAGTCTTCTGTTCGAGAACTAGTTCTATATGAAATAACAACTGCTCATATAGTCTTTGTCAGACATTGGAAGAAAAATTCCCTTCCAAGTACAAAAAAGTGGTTAGAGAAATCAAAGGATAGGTTTTGTATGATCCAATTGATAGCTTTTTTTAAAAGCCCCTTAAAATATCAATATTTTGAGACAAATGGTGAACCAGATGGACAATTCATTGTGCCTTACATGAAATACTTGAAGGTAGTAATCCAATTATTTATATTCTCCTGGCTCACTGAATTGTGAGTTAAAATGTTGTATTTATAGCAGGATTTGAATTCAGTGTATTTATAGAGTGATTATCCCATTGGATTTTCTGCTAGACATGTATTTTGAGTATAAAAGAAAAAAATGGTGGGGAATGGTAAAAAAAAGAGTACACTACCTTTTGCTCTTCTCATTGGTGAATTCTGAGTATAGCTGGCCAGCATGGTTTTACTGCTTACAAGTTAGCAAGGAGATCAGGCATTTGCCACATTAATAAACTAATCCTGAGATCCTCTCACCAGGTTCACTACCATCCATTATGATCATTTCACTAGTGAATTCATTCATAGCAAAACCTGCAGCATCCCTAGTGGAAGCAAACATTTGGGAATTTTCTATTGTAGCAGAAATATCATGCCATAACCTTGCAAGTTGGGTCCAAATAAGAATTTCGATAAATATCTCCATATGATAAGAAGAAAAAAGTAATGACTAGTGAGGAATTAGACAATTTTAAAGTTGACAATGAGGAAATTGAAATTGTTCAAGATTTTCTATTCCTTGGCTCAATCATCAACCAAAAGTTAGACTGCAATGAAGAAATCAGAAGAAGATTGAGACTTGGAAGAGCAGCTGTGAGGAAGCTAGAAAAGATCCTTAAAGATAAAGATGTCTCTCTGGGGACCAAGATCAAGATAATCCAAACTATGGTATTCCCCATTACTATGTATGGATGTGAAAGTTGGATGGTGAAGAATGCTGACAAGAAGAAAATTGATTCATTTGAAATGTGGTGCTGGAGGAGAGTTTTGCAGATACCATGGAAAGCCAAAAAGAAAAATAAGTGGGTACTAGATCATCAAGCCTGAATTTTCCCTCAAAGCTAAAATGACAAAACTGAGGCTATCACACTTTAGTCACATCATGAGAAGAGAAGATTCTTTGGAAAAGTCAATAATGCTGGGAAAAGTGGAAATCAGTAGGAAAAGAGGTAGATCTAAAACAAGATGGCTGGACTCAAAGGAAGCCATGCCTTCCAGTCTTCAGGATCGGAGCAAGTCTGTTAATGATAGGACGTATTAGAGGTCTTTCATTCATAAGGTCGCCATAGGTCAGAGGCGACTTGACGGCACATAACACACACATATGATAATCCTAGTCCAAGAATGGCATCGACTTCAAAAAGTACAGAGAAAAACGTGGACATAATTTATGTGTGGCATTATTTTTGCATGGACTACAGTCAGAAAACCAAGCTATGGAAAAGAACAAAGCAAAGCTTTATAGAAGCTGCTCTTCTCTTTCATTTGGGACAAGCAGCTCATTCATTCTTAAGTCAAGTTTACAAATCCACCTTTGAAAGCTTCCCCAAGGATACGGTCAGTAGCTAATAAAGTTATTAATTTTGAAAATGCCAGCTAGAGAGGCAGAAGCTCTTATTTCCAGATATATGATTATTTGGTAGCTTGTTTAGTTGCTCCCACTTTCTGCATCTTCATTCTCTATTTTTCACACATATCCTGATCAAATTGAACAAATGTCTACTTCCCACCCCCAATACTTGATCTTCAGTGTCTCCTGTTTAAAAACAAAAAACTAGTTGCATGTTTGGATGAGTTCATTGACCAAGAGAAGGAACTTGGTTAAGAACATTGCTGGACAAAAAAGTGAAAGTTATCCCCTGAGAAAGTGGTTACGAAACAGGCAAGTTGCTAGCATCCTGTCTTGAGATTTCTGAAATACCCACACTGTTTGGGTGTAGTGGGGTGCTCCCCCCACCACAGTTTCTGTAGACGTTGATTAGGAGGTGATCATCTGTGGAGTGCTATGACTCGTACCTGTGGGAAGAGGCAGAATAACTGAGCAAAACCATAGACAGCTACAAAGAAAATACATAGGTGGAATTCACATCATACCATAGGGGAGGCATATTGCTACCATTCACCTCCACCACCCTTTTCAGGAACAGCTTCATATAACAGAGTTCAGCCTTTTAATTTTCTACTTACCATCGTGTATTTGTACCAGATAGTTTGTATACCTATATTTACTCTTCTATTTATGTATGAACATTTATTGTAATTTATTGGGCCAATAAAGATTGTTGATGGTCATTGAGTGTTTGTATACGTAATGTGATTATACTATCACTTTAAGGACCTCTGGCAGAAACTGTTTAAAGTCGGTGGCTGACATTGAAATTGACTTGGGAATTTGCACTTATGATTTCTTCACTTGCACTTTAATATGTATAGGTAAAAAAATTTCAAAAAATATTATACTGTATATTTAGTGAATCATTGTGTTAATTATGGGAATGGTTGTTTTTTTGGATTGGCTTTACCTGTAGGTGCCCTCATCGTGGTTGGGATCAGGAGCGGAGCAGTTGGCAATGCCCACCCCCATTTCACCTGGCTGGGATCAGGCACAGAGCAGGCAGCAAGGCCCCCCCTTCATTCAGCCGGGATCAGGTGCAGAGGAGGTGGCCGTGCCTGCCCCCCCTTTCCTTCATCTGTCCAGGATCAGTGATGGAGAAGAAGGGAATGCCTGCCTGCCCGCCCTCCCCTTTCTAGAGCTCGTTGTATTTTTTTCCACAACGGGCTTTGTTGCTAGTATAAATATAAATATTGATGAACTATAACACCTCCAGACTTCTTTCTGCTGACTTCTTGCAGATATTTAACTGTAACTGTTTATGATTCATTTGCAAAGTTCCTCACCTTCTTTAATCTAATATATATTTTTATATTTATTTATGGAATTTCAGTCTCTTTTCAAAGTTTTCACATTGACATTTAAGAAAAGCTGAGATAATGAACACCAATGCCTAAATAAGACATCACACAATTATCATATTAAAATGCGAATATTAAGAATAGCAGCAGAGAAATAGAGCAGAGCAGGAAGCCAAGTTGTATTAAAAGGCAATGTGAATAGCAGTCAAATTGTGTTAAAATGCAATGTTGTATTAAAAGGGAATGTGAACGGAAAAGATTATCCCTTTTGGAAAGCCCAACAGATGGAACCAAATGAACTTCATAGAGAAACAAAGGATTTGAGTTCAGTGGCACTTTAGAGACCAATGAGTTTTTCAGAGTGTAAGCTTTCAAGAGACAGGGCTTCCTTCTTCAGACACGAGTAGGAAGCTCATATCTGATCAGAATTTAGAGGGGACACTGAATGAGTTTGAATTTCAGGGGGGAAAGATTTGGTCAACATAAACCCAGTGGTCCTTGGAAAAGGGAAATATGGTGTGAAGGGCATGTGCCAGTTAATAGGAAATCATGCCTGTCCCTTCCAGCATTTTATATCCAGAAACTCATGTGTGCCACCATTTGATTTCAAAGTAGTATTTTTCAATACTAAATGAGTTAGATTTAAAACAACTTACATCCAGGATTTGATAAGAAAGACTAGTTGGTCAAGGTGGAAAAGGTAAGGCTCTCCAGCCAAGGGCTGTTTCCACGTGCTTCATGGCATGTTTTCTGATGTCATCACGCCATGAAGCAAAGTCATGTTGAGAAATCGCACTATGAAGGCACATCGTTCCATAAATTTTGCGCCATTTTTCAGGAGGGGGAGAAGACATGTGGAAACGGCCATGGTCTGGTAGTTAAGGAATGTTTTCTGGTAGTTAAGGAATGGTGCTTCATCAGACAGAGCCCAATGTTTGTACCTGATGCTGAGCACTTGGAACAGATTAATGATTCTATTTGTACTAGTGGGAGACCTGCAAGGACTTGTGGGGGCAATTTAATTTTCCCCTTCCCCACCATGTTCTCTGTTCCTTCACTGTCCCCATAGCCTCTCCCCCTTTTCCTGCTTCTTTCTCTTATTCCCAACCGCCTTTGTCTTCCCCGTCTTCACCTTTCCCTCTTCCTCCCCAGGCAGCCTCCCCCTATGACTCAATTCTAGAGGCAAGCACAAACCAAAATACAAACCGAAGTTCGTGAGAGCTCATTTCTCATGAACCCTGATGAATTTTAGCCTGGTTTGTTTGGTTTGTATTTTGATTTGTCACTGCAGACAGCCTGCTGCTGATCAATCAGTTTCCTAGGCAATGATGGGGGAGATGGGCTCTCTGCATACCGGATGGGCTCGCTGCAGAAATGATGTTTTCACAAACCAAATGAACTGGTTCATGACTGAGGCAAATCCGTGAAAGTTCGTGGTTCGTGAAACCACAACCACACAGTTCAGAATTTTTTTGGTTCATGGCCATCTCTACTCAATTCCATGGTGCCAGCTTAGCCTCACCCAGTTACATGGTAGGGAGCCTGCAAGGAGTTATGGGGGGGGGACTTCACTTTTCCCTGTATTTCATTCTCCAAACTCTTTTGACTTTCTCTTCTCCTGGAAGCCTCCATATGCTCACCTCTCCCTACATCCTTTTCCCCTTCAAACCCACTAAACAACTTACCTTTTATCTGCCCCCCCCATCTTCATGTATATTTATTAATTTACTTTATTTATATACTGCCTTTCTCCAGAATGGGCACCTAAAGGAATTTGCATCATTCTCTTTGCCTCCATATTATCCTCACGACAACCCTGAGAGTTAGGTTAGGGTAAGAGTGTGTGACTGGATCAAAGTTACCCGGTGAGCAACCATAGCAGTGTGGTGATTCGAACCTGGGTCTCCCAGATCCTAGTCTGAAACTCTAACCTTTTGAATAGTAGCAAGCACTCTAACATTTTGAAAAGTAGCATGCATATCATGTGGTATCAAGTCATCTAGTGGTTGTTTCTGGGCCTAATCCCAATAAATCCTCCCTCAAAGGCCAAAATAGCCCTGGAAATGGCACTGCCCCCTCCTCCTGCCTTTTACTGACAGAAACCAAGCCTGGAATACTGGTTTTCTGACTTAACCGTTATGGTTGCCTAGCAACAGCCACTGATGGCATTTGGTTAAAGTTACAGGTGCTCTTTTTATCATTTTAGTGTTTTTTAAGCCTCTTAATTATGGTTATTTAGATTCAATTTTTTATAAATGTTACAGATTTCAAATTAATACAAGAATAGAGAGAGTGTTTTTGTATGCACCCACACATTTGACCACTGCAACCTTATAATATCTTTCCTTCCCTACAGAACACAATGTAAAAAGCCTCATGGTAGATCTAGCCTATGTAATGACTCCTCCCATACAGAGACCCTGGATGAGTAGTCAAGTTTACAGTAGAAACATCTGCAAACTCCAAACTGCACCTCTCCAGCAAACTCCAATTAAAATTGCAGGAGCATGGATAAAATACAGCTTTTGCATATATAACTTGGCTTCCCATACCCCCATCTGGGGTGGGGTATTCTATGCGACCCACCTACCATCCCCCTGCCCTGCTTACCTGGCTGATGGGGGGGAGCGCAGGGTTGGGGAGAAGCACATACACGTGCATCCCCTGTGCAGAGGTATCATGGTGCATGTTGAATGAAAACTTCCTATTTGGAGGCAGTTTTCACTTTGAGCGTTCACATATGCACTGCGGCGTCTTCCTTTGTCCCATTGGAAAATGAGCAGGAATGGACAAAGGAAGGAGCCAGGGTGCCTCCAAATAGGAGGTTTTCAGTCAGAGTGCACTGGGATTCCTTTGCAGAGGGGAAGAGTGAGAGCGCGCATAGCATACGCGTGGGAAGTAAATGTCCCACCCCAGTTCCCTGCACCCCTGCTTTGGCCCCCGGGACCTCTGGCAACCCTATAATAACAGAGGCAAGGAAATGAGAACAGATACTGTAAAGTGCTGGGTATTTCAAAGTGAATTTTTTGTTGTTGTAACGTGCATTGTCAAATCTATTAAAATCTCCATTCCTGAATTAGCTAAATATAACTCATTATATGCAGAATCCAACTGTGGCTCTAGTTCTGGGCAATGTTTAAATAGCTGTATTCCCCAAGAATTTTAAGACCATTACTCTCATTCATGCACTTCTCCCCATTGGTGCTCACCTTGACAATAGATCTCTACTTCCTTGTTTCTTGTCTTGGCTTAGGGCCATTATTTCTCAGACATGATTATCATAATCTATCTGGAATAAGGTGAGTCTGCCCTAGAGAGGGTGAGTTGATAGCAGCTGCTTTCACCATGTCTCTCCCAAGTATGATAAGATTAAAAATAGCTTGAGAAGAAGGGAAGATATATAGGAGCACTGGACTGAAGTCTCATAGGAAGAGAGATGTTTATTTTTTAAAATTATTTATAGTTCACTTTTTCAAAGAATGACTCAAAGTGGCTAAAAGGAAACATATAATCCTATAAAATCCAATTTCTTTGACAGCTCATCAACTGTAAAACTAAAACACAATAAAGCAGAGACTGACTCTCTATCTTGTGGAGTTGTACTCACTCTACAGCTTGTGAGGAGTCACATTTGTACTTATCATCGACCGAAAGAACCTTGTTTACTTTCTTCTCTCTCATGAGGCCTGCACCTCTGGGAGGATCGCAGCTTACCTGCCTCATCACCAGGGCTGATTTCGAGGGGGAACGCACAGGAAAGCAGTTCCGGTAGTTCCCCAAAGAGGTCACATGTCGGGTGGCCCTGCCCACCTGATTATCGGCCATTTTGGACCTGTTTCAGCCTGGATTGGGGCTGAAATGGCCCATATCAGGCCTCTGACAGGTGGTGGATCACTCTCCCACTTAGCAGCAGCCCGATCCTGACGATTTTGTGCTCCTTTTCGGCCATTTTCAGCCCCTTTTTGCCACTTTGGGCCCAATTTTGGCCCTGAATGGCCAGGATTGGGTCCAAAACAGCCAGGATAGGTGATGTAAGGGGGTGTGGCATATGCAAATCAGTTATGCCAATGACACACTTCCGGTGATGTCAAGAGGCATGGCATATGCTAATGAGTTATGCTAATGAGCTATGTTAATGAGTTCCTCCAGCTCTTTTTCTACGAAATGACCCCTGCTCATCACAATTCTCCACTCTCCCCTCCACAAAATTGAGAATACACCAACCAAAAATGGGTGTAAAGAATATGTAGTATGAAAAATATACTTAGAGAAAATGCCTATCAGGAAGGAATTTGGAGGGAACCATAGCTCTGACAAGTAGCTGAAAAATTGCTCTCTGATAACCATAAAGGCCTCAGACATGTACCCGAGGCTTCAGACACGTACCCAAGGAGCAAGTAGTGTAACACACACACTGTCTCTGACTCTCGTTCATACACACACACGCAAACTCTAGAATGCTGGCACAGCCTTTTTTCATGGACAATTTTATCAAAAACTTAACAGCTAGGGAAAACAGTGACTCCCAAAATAACCTCCACCCCATTTGTGTTTTTATCTAGCTGACAAAAGTATACTGAGATGACTAATATTGTTTTGAGATGGTCTCTCGACTTTAGCCTCCCCTTCCAACAAAGGCCATTTTAGAAAGATAAATAGCCTGTCTCCACATAAAGATTCCCAATTCTACACCACACCTGCTCATAACAAAAAAAATTACCTCATGAAATATTAGAAAACATGAAAGCATTCCCTCTCAAATCGCTGCATACAGGATTAGTTTTTGTTTAGAGATGAGTACAAAATGTACGGTAGAATTGTTCAGATGTTATTATTTTGCTTATTGTTTCTTTTAAAGTGTATGCAATGAGCCCAGCATGCTTAATAAAAGCCAGCGTAACCGCACATCACCTTCCCGCTTACAGTAATATCACACAACACCTCAATATGTTGACCCTGATAGTGTTGCTTGTAAAGCTATTCCCTTTAAAAAAACACGAAAAAGCTGATAGAAAGTTGTTGAATATGAAGTAATTTTCTATCTCCTTGTCTTATTACCAGAGAAGGTTTTGTAGCAGGGTTTAGTTTCTTAAGAAAGAGAGCCACTTGGGCTCAGGACACCCTGGAAGCTTAGTCTGTCAGATGAGGATCTGAGAGACCCAGGTGAGGCTGGGGGAATCATTAAGAAATAAATAAATGCCATTTTCTAAAAAAGGGGAAAATATAATTTATGAAATAGCAACATATATTTGAAAAGCAAGAGTCCAGTAGCACCTATGAGACTAACAAAATTTGTGGTAGGGTATGAGCTTTTGTGAGTCACAGCTCACTTTTTCAGATACCCTTTTCTGAAGAAGTGAGCTGTGACTCACAAAAGCTCATACCCTACCACAAATGTTGTTAGTCTTATAGGTGCTGCTGGACTCTTGCTCTTTCCTACTGCTACAGACAAGGACAGTTAGTTACCTATCTTGATAAGTTTGTAAAGTAAATCTTGAATTTCTTTGTGGATTTTTCTCCTTGAGAATATTTTTAATGTTGCTGGTTTTATTCACGTAACATGTTGTGCATTTTATATGTTTACTGAAAATATTATATCCTGCTTAACTGCCCATGTTGGACTTCCAAGCACCTTACAATTCGGGTTAGTCACCACTGCAATATAAACAGAATAAAATAGTTGTGGAACAGAAGATCTGAGAGAAGATTTTGAAACATGCACTGCAATTTCTTTTTACTATGCTACCTTAAAAACAGGTTTGGTTTTTTTAAGTACACCAGATTTGGAGATAGTGGAGTGGATCCAACCAGCTTTTCTAGTCAATTTCACACAACTGCACTCCTTACAGCCCCTGTTTCACATAACTTTTATTCACACAGGCCCCATAGTCCCCAGCATAAACTTTTTGGGTGATCAAAGAATACCCCTCCTCCCTTTTTCATCAGTAGAAAAGACGGTTGGAAGCAAACTAGTACTCAGTTTATTCACTGTGGCTAAAATAATGGTTTGCCTTTCCCCCTGACAAAAACATATTTTGTCTTTGATATCTGGATGATTTTAATAGATGTAGGACATAACAATGATATCCCATAAACTAATATGTAAATATATTGACAATCTGCTCAAGGGAACCACTCGATATGAGATGTTTTTTGTTCACGGGGACACCCTTGGTAACTGACAGAACATGGATGTCATTTGTATTTATCGAGTTGTCAGGTATGAAAAATGTCCTGGAGCATAAATCAAAACTTTCCTCTTCAAAATCCACTCATTTAGAACACTCAACTTTCCCCAGTTTTCAGTGGCTTTCGTTTTGAAAGAGAATGCTAAAGTTAATGAATGCCGATTATTTTCTTAATCAATGTGATACATATGTTTTCCCTTCTATTGCAAATCATATTCCTTGACTTAGAACAATCTTTTTGTGGGCTGTGTTCTATAAAGCCTTACTGTTCCATGCAGTTCTCTTATCACAACCATAAAAGAACGGCATTTTGCTTCCGTTAGGTGAAAATTATCAGAACAAAACTCAGAGTCTGTAGGGTGAAATGGAGGAGTCAATGCCCATTAAAACAGACAAGGAGCAAGTTAAGCTAAATTATGGTTGCCAGCTCCAAGTTGGGAAATTTCTGGAGGTTTGAAGGTGGGGGTGGAGCCTGGAGAGGGTAGGTTTTGGGGAGGAGAGGGACCTCAGCAGGGTATATCACTATAGAGTCCACCCTCCAAAGCAGTCATTTTCTCCAGGGGAACTGATCTCTATGGTCTGGAGATCGGTTGTAATTCCAGATCTCCAGCCACCACCTGGAGGCTAGCAACCCTGAGCTAAGTGGCCTAGGCTTGGATTTTCCAGTAGCAGTGCAGGAAGAGGTGACAGGTGACAGTGTTTTCACTTCCTTGTGGCTGGATTTGAGCCATGCAGCTCCCCCAGCACTGCCCATTCCAAAGAGGTTCTGCTTGGCTTTCTCCTGGCCACCAGAAGTTTTCCAGGGTAGCCGTCCCCCAGGAACGTTCTCATTAGAGCATGATTCAGTGGTAGAACACCTGCTTTTTCTGTAGAAAGTCCCAGGTTCAGTCCTTGGCATCTCCAGTTACAGGAATCAGATAAGTGATGTAAAAGATCTCTGCTGGAGACTCCAGAGGGCCGCTGCCAGTCAGAGTAAACCAGTGAGACTCACTCAGTGGCTTGGGAGCCAATTGTGGCTCTTCTGCATAGCAGTCTCTAATATGGCACCTGATCCATTTCACAGGAAAGTAGGCAAGATCCTTGCCCAGTGGGGCTTGGCAAGTGGTTCCCACCTTAAATCAGCCACTGCTGGAGGAACAGGTACACCTGCTTTGCACCTAAGGTGCCATCCTCATACCAATTGCAAATGGTGGTCTCTGTAAGCCATGGAGTGGGTACCACTGAAGTAGACAATATTGACCTTGATAGATCATTGATCTGATTCAGAAGAAGGCAGAACCATTATCAAGAGGAGGGGCTGTAGAGCACCTACTTTGCACACCAAGCTCTCATGCTTAATCCCTGACATCTTCATTGAAAGGAATGAAGAAGTAAGTGATTGGAAGACCTTTCTAAGAACCTGGAGAGCAGATGCCAGCCAGAGCAGATGATATTGACCTTGATAGGATAAGAACTTGACTCATGATAAGGCAACTTCACGTGTTCATGCCAAAGATTTCACAAAGCAATGGCCTTCAGTCACCTTTGGTTGCTCCTGCTGCTACCCGTTCATTTGCTCCCCAGTAATCATATTGGGCATGGCCATTGGACATTATTTTTTGCTTTGGCATAATACCCTCACCTGGATAGCTCAGGAAAGCCTGAGCTCATCAGATCTCAGAAGCTAAGCAGCATCAACCTTAGTTAGTAATTGGATTGGAGACCTCCAGTGAAGGCCAGGGTTGCAGATGCAGGCCATGGCAAACCACCTCTGTTAGTATCTTGCCTTGAAAACCCCAATAGGGGTCGCCATAAGTCATCTATGACTTGACGGCACTCCACCTCACCTACACAATGCTGGAGAGGGAGCAAGAAACAATATTGACAAATATCCATCCTGTTCCCGTTTTCATCTGTTGTCTTAGAGCAATATTCAATTGTCTTAACCAACCCGCACCTCCCTCCCCGTTACGTATGGTGGATAGGGAAGAATGAAGGGGGAGCTCCATCTTGGGTTTCTGAAATTATGTTTACTGTAACTTTGATTTTACTGTGCTAAAATGTTTTATCTTTTGTATTTTATGCACCATTGTAACTCATCCTGAGCCCGCTTGTGGGGAAGTCAAGCTAGAAATCCAATAAATAATAATAAAAAAGAGCATCGGCAGGGGGAGATGGCCCTGAAACAGTCTTACTATCAGAGCTTTTCGGGAAGCATCTTTGTGTTCCAAAGGCTTTTGCTAGGTAATTACAATATTCACAATGGGAGTAAAAGCAAAATGGGCTGAGAAACAGAAATATTTGTAGCAATTATTATTGACCGAGGTTGGCTCAGGGAAGAAGGATGTAAGCAACTGCTGTTATCTCTGGCTATTCTCAGTTTGGTCTGCTTCCTGCATAGCAAATTAACTGGGTGACTAAAGGAAAGGTCACGGCTAAGGTCAGATGCTCATCTTATAATGGGGATCCGATGAAAGATTGTTATTGATATTTGACCTAGCACCCTGTTATCACCAATTTATCTCACCTACCACTCGCTTAATCGTTATGATATGACACAGCTGAAGATGCTGATTCTCAGATCATCTTTCAAGCCTAGATACTTGTTCAGCTCATTTGCACAGCAGTGGCAGCAAATTAGCAAAGCTCCACTACAGGAGTTTACCACTGGTACTTCTTAATATACTAGCTCCTGTACAGCCGCGTTGTTGGACTGTTTCAGATAATGTTGAGCAATCTCTTCACTTATGCCAGAATCAATCACTTTATAACTTGTTCACATTTTGCTGTGCAGTATCACTGTAAGTGATTTATGGAAGATGGGGAAAAAATGGTCTACTTAAAATATGCTGAAACAATCTCTTCTCTCTTTCTCTCTCGCTCCCATTCATGTATCTAATGATAAGAAATGATGTGCAAAGGATTGAAATGTACTTGATACTGATTGTACTAATCTCATACTGTGTAATCCGCCTTGAGTCTCAGTGAGAAAGGCGGACTATAAATGACATAAATAAATAAACCTGCTGAGAAGAACAGGAGGTTGAGGAATGGAGGTTGGCGAATGATTGGCTGCAACCTTTGCCATGTGTTGGAGCAGCCCTCTTTCCATGGCGTTCCTTTTATGTGATTGATTTTGTCAGGCTATATCTCTTTCCACCACAAATATGTTTGTTAGTTTGAATTAAAGGACTCTCACAGAATCAGGGAAATTTCTGCCTCCTTGCCATGGAAACCAAATGAACGATGAGCAGTTTTCCCAGGAATAGTTCTCTTTCTTCTCTTAATTAATGTGGTGATGACCTATAGAGGCCCACTTTACTGCAATTTAATTGCTTCTGTGTAACCTATGGACATATGTACCGAGAAGCCTGTGATATCTCAATAAAGACCTATTTACTCAAGAGAGCTTGGATTTCTTGCTGCAAGAGTTGGGAGTCACCTTCAATATATCCTGTCTTCCATAGACTGACACCAAGTCTGAGCTACAGGCCCATTACAGTCTGCTTATGAAATTAGATCGATTTGGAAACAACCTTCAGTGAAAGCAGTGACACAAAATCAGCATAATAGCAGATATGAAAACAAACTGCATAAAAGTGGGGCGAGAACAGGGAATAGGGATAAAATGGTGGTAAAAGCCTCAGTGAGCAATAATGTTTAGACCTAGCACCAATAAGTAAAGTAGGTGGTCAGGCAAGCTTCAAGGGGGAGGGTGTGGCACGGGTAGGGTACCACCATCTCGAAAACCCCATCTGTGGTTGCTGTCTATTTTACTTCTATGAGTGGGTCCTCAAGAGTCGTCTTTGAGACTTACCTTGCAGGTGAGTTATGCTGCTTGCACACCAGGTTGTTTTCTATACAACCTGGTACAAGTGCACAAGTGTGCGCAAAATCAACCAGGAAACAAAGATTTCAGATGGCAGAAGGTAATCAATTTTCTTTCCATTGTTAGCCATGGTTCCCCCACCCACCCCCGGGTGTCGTCACGCAATCTTCAGGATTTTCCACCCATCCTGTTTTAATTGTTTTTAATGCTCTGATATCCTGATCCTGACACCTCCCCCACCAAATTTTGAAAGTGTTATTGGTGTCAACAGTGCCAGAGGGAGAGATTTCCCAGCAACTACATGACAGTTCATGAACCAAGCTATAAACCTAGCTGACTGTTATGGTCATCTTCTGGGGTCTTGTATTAGGTGTCCCTGCCCTCTGAGATCAGGCAGGTAACAACCTGGAGGAGCATCAAAACTCTGGAACTCTCTCCCCAGGAAAATTCATCTGTCCCCGTCTGTTGTCATCTTCCACCAGCAGGTAAAGACTTACATTTTCAAGGAAAAATCCAATATAAAAGTGCTGAATTAGGATTCATCAAAAGATTTAATACTATCCACTAGGCTTGAATAAACACTTGGGTGCTGCTTAATCTGGGTGCAAATAGCTCAGCATTACCTACCCTTTACTGGTGTTAATTGCACTGACCTGGATAGCTCAGGTAAGCCTGATCTCATCAGATCTCAGAAACTAAGCAGGGTCAGCCTTGGTTAGTAATTGGATGGGAGACATCCAAGGAAGACCAGGGTTGCAGAGGCAGGCAATGGTAAACCACCTCTGCTAGTCTCTTACCATGAAAACTCCACCATGTATTGTCATAATTCAGCTATGACTTGAGGACACTCTCCACCATCACTGATGTTAATTAGTTCTGGTTATCATTATCATGTTTCACACTGCACCTTCCTTGATTAGATCTAATTTTATGTTCATCATACTCTTCCATCTGTCTGCAGTCAGAAGTGGCCCTCACCCCCTCTGAATGGAGTAAATTCTCTTTGATTGGTTATTGTTTCTAAGAGGCTTCCATTTGTAGCATCTGCCTACCTTTCTGTTGCTTGAATAGATATATCTTCTCTTGATGGAGAGAGCTCTAGCTCACAAAAATTTATGCTGGAAAAAATATTGTTCACCTTTAAGGTACCACTGGGCATCTGCTTTGAAGTACACTAGCTTTCTGCTATAGAATCCCAGACATGAAGTGTTTATATAATGGTGTGCTTATATAACATGGCACTTGCCCCAATCCATGCCGCACCAGGGATTCAACCCTGTGAAACAACAGGTCAGTAATTTTGCAACTTGAGGAATAAAAAATTATTATAAACTCACTGACTCATGCAAACCCTGAGTGGAGCTCTTCCTTCATAAGTCCTTTGGATAGTGAGGTAATGTCGGTATATGGTGATTGTGGAGAGTGCCCTCAAGTCTGAGTTGATTTATGGCAACTCCTAGTAGGGTTTTTATGGCAAGAGCCTAATGGAGGTGTTTTGCCATTGCCTGCCTGTGCAGCCCTGGTCTTCGTTGGAGGTCTCCCATCCAATTACTAACCAAGACTGACCCTGCTTAGCTTCTGAGATTTGACGAGCTCAAGCTCACCTGGGCTACCAGGTCAAGGCAACATCAGTATATAAGAAATGATTTTGTCAGTATAGAAAGCAGGAGTTCCATCCATCATTGCCCAAGGATTTAAGATTCATAATGCACCTTTTACAAACAATTCCTAGTGCTTGCCATGTCCGTTTAACAATTAGAGTCGAATCACCTCCAGAAACAAATGTAAACTAAGTCTGCAGAATAAATTGTCCCAAATAATTTGGCCCATCAGGGTTCCCCCCGCCCCCTTTTTAATTCTCTAAGTACAAAGGCATGGTGTGGCGGGGAATTCAATATTTTTCTCAGTAACTAATTCTTGATTTAGAAGTACAATTAAGTTGTAAACTATGTTAAACTGCTGATGCTGCTGCTTCCCCAGCATTTTATAAGTTCCCTTTATTATGTGGGGAAGCTATTGAGCTTTATTAATCAGGAAAGACTTGAGAAATCTCTTTTAAGAAAGAAACAATTGGAAAATCATTGCACTTTCAGAAAGACTTAGCACCCAGCCAAAAACCTCACAGTGGCTTGGCTGTTGTCCTTTGCTTGCTGTTACCAGCACTTAGTATTCCAGCATACTGGAAAGAAGGAAGGCATGTCAAGCACCAGCAATGTGGCAGAAGAGGGATCCTGGTAAGAAGTATTCAGGAGGAGGAGCCGTGGCTGAGTGGTAGAGCAACTGCTTGGTGTGTAGAAGGTCCCAGGTTCAGTCCCCACCGCCTCCAGCTAAAAGGCTCAAGCAGCAGGTGGAAAGGCCTCAACCTTAGAGCACGCAATACGGACCTTGATAGACTAATGGTTTGATTCAATATGAAGCAGCTTTATGTGTACTAATGAACCAAAGAAGTTGTATTTGTGTTCTGTCTCTCAATAAATGAAGGTAAGAGAGAAGCCTAAAAATATCCCTAATCCAAAGTCAATTCGAAGAAAATCAGGGTTGCCAGCTCTGGCTGGAAAATTTCTGGATATTTGGAGGGTGGAGCTTGGAGAGGGAGGGGTTTGGAGAGGGGAGGGACAAGGTATAATAGCATTTTGCATCTGTTAAGTGAAAATTATCTGAACAGAGTCTGTGGGGCGGGGCAAATCAAGCTAAATTAGGGTTGCCAGCTCCAGATTGGGAAATTCCTGGAGATTTTGGGGGTGGGGCCTGCAGAGGGAGGGGTTTGGGGAGGAGAGGCAAGGGATTTCAGCAGGGTTTTATACCATAGAGTCCACCCTCCAAAGCAGCCCTTTTCTCTGGGGGAATGGATCTCCGTGTCCTGGAGATCAGTTGTAATTCTCCAGCCACCACTTGGAGTCTGGCAACCCTACTATACACACACAATTCCTGGTTGGCCCTTAATATTGTTGAGAAAGGGAGGGGTAAGTGGGTCAGCAGCATGTGACAGATGCCGGTGCGAAGGAAGCAAAGCTGGCTTATTCACACCCCAAATTGCTCTCCCGGTTGCCTGGTCATGTGGTATAGTAGTTAGAGAATTAGATTAGGATCTAGGTGACCTGGGTTCAGATCTCCAGTCTGCCACTGACAGTTGTTTGGGCCAGTCACACCCTCTCAGCCAGATCTACCTCAAAAGCTGAACCTTTTAGGTCACTGTCTGTTAGGGTCGCCAACTTTCAGGTGGGCCTGGAGATCCCCCAGAATTGCACCTGATCTCCAAACCTGCTAAGGTTGCTCCCCTCCCCCAAATCTGTCCTCTCCAGGCTGTACCCCCAAATCTCCAGGAATTTCCTAACCCAAAGCTGGCAACCCTACCAGCTGTGGGCCATGACCTAACAGCCCTTTGACTATTGACTTTCAGCTCACACCCATGTTTCTCACTTCTGGGCTGCCCAAGCTAAATACCTGCAGAAAAAGAGTCAGCCTAGTTTGACCTCCGCCACGGCTAGCCAGCTGCCAGCAGTATTTTCCTTACCCACCCACCCCCTTTCCCAATGAACACTGTCAACTCTTCAGGCTACCAGCAAAGCAAGTACTCTCACAGGATGAGGGCTGGACCAATCTGCCTGCATTAACATACAAGCAAGAGCTGATCAAAGCAATAAAACTATAAAAATCAAATCAAATATATGATAGGCTATGCGACAGGAACATCATGCTCAAATAAGGTTGTCCAGGAGATCTCAGCGTTGTCCTTTGTATTGAAACGACATGGACACAGGAACAGATTAATCACTAGAATAAAAGATGATGAGATCAAGGTATCGTTTAAATTATACGGGAGCTATCACACAGAAAAGGAAGATGGGGCTTAGAATTTCAAAAGAGGAAGATAATCAAGTCTGAGGAAAAGGCAATTAACATAATAATAATTATGGAACAATCTTTTGATAACCTGGCTGTCAGAAGCAATCATCTTATTCTTGGGCACGTCTTAAAAATAAAGTCAAGCTGAATAGGACTTCATTTATAAAAGAAATCACCACCATGGGGTAATAGTTAGGGAGTCAGATCCAGGTTCAGCTCCTTCGCTGGGTGACATTGGGCCCGTCACTCTCTCTTGCTCAACCTAACTTACTTCACAGGGTTGTTGTGCGGGTAAAACAGAGGAGAGGGGAATGATGTGCACCACCCTGAGATGCTTAGAGAATGAGTGGGATAAAAATATACTAACATAAATAAACAGGTGTTTTGACTCAAGATCATCCCTTTGATTTGCATCTAGAAATAAATTGATTCATAGTGCAAGGGATACTTCTCATGTGCTCTGCAGAACTCCTAGCAAGAAGCAAAAAAAAAAAAACAGCCTGTGGCTTTCCAAAACATTTAGTCTTTAGTTGTCCCCTCAATTTTAGCTCTAGTTTTCCATTGGAACAACATGGGTAAAATTGGTACTATAAAAAACAACATCCGGGTAGTATGGTTGGCTCCCAGGCAAACTCTGAGACTGAAAGTCAAATGCTTCGCTAAAACTTCCTGGTGAGTCCACTGATGAGCATAGATTGCAACTAGGGATTTTAGTTTGGATCCAAAATTATATCTGTGTAGCAACTTTACAGATATCATAGAATCATAGAATCATAGAGTTGGAAGGGGCCATGCAGACCATCTAGTCCAACCCCCTGCCCAACCCCCTGTGTTTACATCATTTATAGTTTACCTTTCCCACTGAGACTCAAGGTGGATTACAATGAAATACAATGCAGTGAAAACAATTTAGTTCATATAATCAACAAAACCAGTGAACAAAAAGCCCAGTCTAACAGAGGCAAAGAAGCAGGAATTACAAGACAGGCAAACACTGCAGTGAAACTTTGTAGTGCATACAATAAAAAAGCCGGAGTACAGAACAATGCCAAAAAAAAACCCCTCATAATAATATGCCCAATTATGACTACCTTAAAACTAAAAAAAAGAAAAGAATATACATCAACACAGGATTATATTAAACATGTCCATTGGTCCATGAAAGTCACTATTATCTACTATTAGCTGCCTGGTCCCCTATGGGGGGGGGGGATCCCTCGCCACCATCCTCTGCTCCCGCCACCACTCACTCGGCTGGTGGAGGTGAAAGTCAGGGGAACAGGTCATCGTTCCACCCCCAGAGCACTCCTGCACTTCTCAGCGGACCCCCAACAGAAGTGATATCATTGTGCTGCCCTAGAAGCACTCCCATGCTTTGCAGCAAGGCGATTTGGGCCCCAAAGGGAGCATGGCTGGGCCTTGCACCCCAGGAGCATGAGTGCATAAAACGCATGCGAGGACATCAAAAAGGTAAGTGTCTGGTCCCCCCCCCCCCACTGGAAGCATAAGGAGACCTGGAAATCCTGACTCTGATTGTCGCTGCTCTCCAGGGTCTCAGGAACAAGTCTTTCATATCACCTACTGCTTGGTCCTTTTTAACTGGAGGTGCTGGGGATTGAACCTGGGACCTTCTGCATGCCAAGCAGATGCTATGCCACAGAGCCACGCCCCCTCCCACTTTGTGCCCTAAACATACAATCTGATTTTTTTTCTGGGTTTTATCCATGCACCTCCACATCATTAATGTAGTTGGAAGAATGGTGCATATGAGTCTGAGGAAACGGAAAGCAGTGGATGCCCATTGCACATGCACAACAATGGCAATTTTAAAAAAAAGGATTCTCAATGCACCGGTTCCAGTTTGGAAAGGGATTCCAAAATGCAGGGGGAAATTCAGGCAAGGGCTATTTTGAAAGTGTCCCCGCTTTGAGCCAGTATTGGGCAATATGAACATTGTATGAATGGACAGCCCACCATGGCACATTAAGACACATATGTCATCACTTCATGCAATAGATAACATGGGGGTATAAACTGGTTCTTGGCCTCCTCAGGACTCTAGCCCATGCACTGATCTTCTCCTATGGCCAAAAATCCCAAGACAGATTTGGGGGAGGGGAGGCTACAATTAACAGTGAAATCCTAAACAGAGTTCTTCCCTAGACTTGTGCATGGGAGTTTGTTTTGTTTCTGTCATGTTTGTTATTACAAATGGGGACAGTTGCATCATTGGGTTGTCTCGTGTGGTTTCATGTTGTTATTGTTTCTTTCACTTTTGTTGTTTTGTTTTCATAATTCTATTTCATTATTATTTTCCATTGGGTTCAGTAGACGACCCAGCACCACCCCTTTTCTCAGGTCTGTAACTTCATAGTTTTCCATCCAAACAGGACAAAACTCAGTGGAAGTGTAGTATTCCGGAGGACATCCACATCACCAATTTCAGACAGATGGAATACTTCTGTCCCCTTTTTAGACAAGTAAAGGCACCCATGTTTAACATTAAAGTCTTTGGGAGAACTGATAGAAGATTCCAAACAGTAACATGGACAATGCTGCACCCGACTTAGCTTGAAGAACAGCAGTATGCAGAAGAGGCAAACGGATGGCACAAATTGGGTATGACATCTCAGGAGACAGGCAGCAGATAGAGGCCAAAGGGGGGATAAAGCTTAGAGAGCAGAAGGCAACAAGGGGAGTGCAGACTTCAAGGGGAAATTTGGCACACCAGGGCAGGCATTCGGAGAAGACAGAAAGGTCCCACACCATATCTGTTAGCAGAGTTCAGAAAATAATCCAATCCACACTTCGGAATTTGCATCCAATGACTGCTGCAACAGGATTTTTGCACAAGACAATAACTGACTGCAGGCCATTAATGCAACAGAGATGCCTCAGAGCACAAACACTAACGCATACTGACACACAGCAGGGAGAGAAAAACAACAAGAGGTTGATTGAACTGCAAGAGAAAACATTCAATAAACCCTAAACAGTAGAGAATGTTCCACAGCTCCCCCTAGCATACAAATGGACTAAATTCCTTTTTCAGCCGTATTTATAACTAGTGTCAGGTCTGTTGCCCACTGTCCCTCCATATTGTTATTCAGCTTATGATATGTTGCAATAGCCTCTTGCACCTGCACCCTGTTGTTTTCCAGATTCTGAGACGAGCAAGCCCTTATCTCGGATGGCTCGCCGCAGCAGCCTTGGGACAGCTCCTTCCATCCCGCTACTGATTGTGTTCTGCTGAGAGAGCCGGAGGGGTGGGGGAACATGTGAACAGGTTGATATAATGTATCCTGTGCTCAATGCATCATTCTTAACAAGAGACCTGTGTTCAGCCAGACGCCTTTAATTGCTTCTGTGTAACCTATGGGCATATGTATGGCAAAGCCTATGATATCTCAATAAAGACCCATTTACTCAAGAGAGCTTGGATTTCTTGCTGCAAGGGTTGGGAGTCAACTCCAACATATCCTGTCTTCCATAGACTGACAACTAGACTCTTAGTAGGCTGTCACTTCTCAAACTGTATCCTTCAGGACTGTAATCTTAGTGGCCGCAGCTTAAATGTGACTTTGCAATTACAAAAGAAATCCTAGAACAAAATGGAATACAATCATGTGGGTTTTTTTCTCTATAGGCTCTTTAGATGGAGAATTTGTTTCATTTTCATATTTGTTATGATAATTATAAAACACCCATTTTTGTAATTATTTTAATTAGTCACTAGAGGAGAGAGTTGCTAGCTCTAGGTTGGGAAATTCCTGGAAATGTGAGGGTGGAGCCCGGGGAGGTGGAGTTGGGGAAGGCGAGGGATCTCAACAGGTTATAATACCATAGACTCCACCATTTAAAGGGAAACTCATTGCTGTAGTCTGGAGATTAGTTGTAATTCTGGGAGATCTCCAGGCCCCACCTAGAGATTGGCAATCCTGCAAAAGAAGGGCACAACACTGTTACCCCTGCTAAGTCCATTGAAGTCAATGGGATTTCAAGGGAGTAACTCTGCATAGGATGGCACTGTAAGATTTCCGTTCTGACCACTTGGGTTATTTTAGATAAATTGGGATCTACTCTAGGATTTAAAACCCAGTATGAGCCTAAAGCCTGTAGCAACACTCATAATGCCAGTTTAAATGAAAACCTCTCTGCCTCTGCAGGCAGTCTTTTTGAAGTCAAGGAGTCTGAAGAGAGCCCGGCTCTTTCGTAACTGCTGTCCTTTCAATTAACTCTTTTTTCTTTAACAAAAACCATCTAACTGAAGCAAAGATGAAAGAGAGTCTTACAACCCAAGTTCTCTATGCGCTTTGTTTTGTCTAGCGCTAATAGGGCCAAGTTTTCAATCGGCGTAATTGGGAGTAACTCTTAGAAAGTCAGTGAAGCCTTTCGATGCCCCCCCCACCACCAAAATGGTTTGTTAAGAGTGTTTCTGCACAGTTATTTTTAAACTAGCAACAGAGCTTGGCTTTTTAAAAAACAGCCCTAGAAAACCCAGGAACGCTGGGCTTCCCGCTGCTGCGGCTCCCTCTGGAGGGGCAGGTGGGCTTGCCTGGCCATCCTGTCACAGCGGCGCCCTCTGGAGGCAGCATTGGCCACAATGCACTTTTTATCCTCGTGTTCCTGTGCAGGTGCAGCAGGATAAAAATGGTGTCGTTGGCAACACAGTTTGCCTTTTATATAGAAAGATGTACAGCTTACACCCATCCATGGCAGTAAACAACTTTGAGGAACGTTGTGAAAACTTTCAGCATTTCAAACCTGCAATCTAGTTTTGTTCCAACAATGAAACAGAATAATATTTTCTACCACAAAACACTTTAGCATTAAGCTGAGCCAGCACAAGCCTGGCGCTCAATGGGAGACTTAACCGGAAAGGGAGGAGGCTCACTGGTGACACAATGGCCGTTTCCACATGCTGTTAAAGTGACGGGCTACTTACTGAATGCTGGCGGGTTTTTTTCACAGATTCCAGACGCCTCCAATTTCAAAGAGGAAGCAGGCAGTTTGGCTTTCGTTTGTTCAGCATCTTTTGTGAGAATGGGATTTCCCACTCTTTCTTGTGCTGGGTAAAGGACGCTGAACACACGGAAGCCAAACTACCTGCTTCTGCTTTGAAATCGGAGGCATCTAGAATCTGTGGGGGGGGGAAACGCCAGCATTCAGTAAGTAGCCCGTCACTTTAACAGCATGTGGAAACAGCCAATGATATCTCCTGCAATCCGTTGACTTCACTCCTTAGAAATGACACCAAAGTGTCATTGGGGACACTCTAGCATTTGGACAAAACTCTATGGTATAACCATAGAGTGCCAGGATGCTGCCCATCAGCACCTCCCATTTCCTACTTATTTTGCTCCTACCACTCAGATGACTGGCAATGGGAAGCACACACTGACAAGCCTGTCTTTAAGCCAAGGAGTGCCTTCATAACAATGCACATACCTATTATTGCTTTTAAATAAGTGTATCCTGCTCTCCCCGTTAATAATCTGGCCCCCAGCCCTCAGCGGAGTGCAATTACAGCTTTCTTCAATGATGAAGAGCCTGGGTGCACTCCTGGATGCCACACTTTCCATGGAGGCCCAGGTTGCAGCCATAGCCAGATCTGCATTTTTTCATCTTTGGCAGGTCAGGCAATTGCTGCCCTCTCTCTCATCCCAGGACCTAGCTTCAGTAATCCATGCAACGGTTCCCCCTAGACTAGACTACTGCAACTTGCTCTACGCTGGGCTGCCAGTGGGCTTGACCCGGAAGTTACAACTGGTCCAGAATGCAGCGGCATGCATTCTCACAGGGATACCATTTAGGGCGCACATCCACCCTGTGTTATGCCGGTTGCACTGGCTCCTAGTTGAGTTCAGGATCCAGTTCAAGGTATTGGTTATAGTATTTAAAGCCCTTCACAGACTGGGATCTGCATACCTGCGGGACCACCTCTCCCATTATGTCCCCCTCAGGGCCTTGTGCTCTGTGGATAAGCAGCTTCTGGTGGTCCCCTGCCCAAGGGACATTCGGCTGGCCTCAGCTAGGGCCAGGGCCTTTTCTGCCCTGGTCCTGGCCTGGTGGAATGTTCTCCCACTGGAGATCCAAGCCCTGTGAGACCTATTACAGTTCCTCAACACAAGATGGAGATGTTCTGCTGGGCCTTTGATTTTGGGCTAGCTTTGTGTCCCCCTTTCTGACCGCCTTGCTCTCCCTCTGCAGCCACCCCGGATTTACACCATGGCAGAGCCAGGGGCTTGTAGAGATTTTATAGAAGCCTGATTTGATCAGTGGTGCCTGAATCTTTTTATCATGTTATTTAGATTAAGTGGTTTTAATGTTGTATTGTATTTTTATTGGAATAGTGTTGGAAGCCACCCTGTGCCCGCTTGTGGGAAGGGTGGGGTATATGTCAAATAAATAAATGGCTTAGAGCAAAATCAGAATATCAGTGTTAAACAGTCAAAAGAATTGAAACAGCAAAGAATGAAATCTCTCTCATTCACTGAATGTCAAAATAAGGATTTTGGAGAACAAGGTCCAAACTCCCCCTAGGCCACTGAAGCTTCCCGGGTGATCTTGGGTCTAGGGTTGCCAGGTCCTCTTACCCTCCCAGTGGGAAGTGGGGGGGGGGGACTCGGCCCTTACTGTGGGCAATCTTCTCTCTTATGCACTATGACATCTCTTCTGGAAGTGAAGCCATCTCACCTGGCAGCAGGCATGTTCCCACACTTCCCACGGGCCAATTCGGGCCACTCTAAAACACAGGAGCATGTCTACTGATGGGCATGATGATGTCACTCAAGGAAGTGACATCATTGTGGCCGGTGGGGGCATGCCTCCTCTGTGGTGGACCCTGGCCTTTCTCCCCACATTCTCTAGGAGTTGCCCAAAACTCTATGGTAAAATCAGAGAGTTTCCAGCACCTCTCACCAAGAGGTGGGAGCACCTGCTCATGACAAAAGTTCACCACTGTGTCTTTCCTGCCACCCTGGAGTTTGTACAAGATAGACCGCCACCTTCCCTGACCCCTTCTCTGCACCACATAGCATCCGCAGGAGAGAAAACCTCTCACATTCTTTGAATCCTTCTCAGATTACTCACCACATAGAAGTGAAGAGAACAGGAATTTACTGGGACATAAAAAAAAATAGGAATCAGGCTCAGCCTTGCAAGCACTGGATGGGTGGTGGGATGGTGGAGGTGGTGGCTATCTACTGAAGCATGATGTCATTTCAGGGTAAACCCAGAAGTGATGTCACACCTCTTTAGGAATTGGCCAAAACTCTATGGTAAAATCGGAGAGTTTCCAGCACTTCCTCACACTGGGAGACGGAAGTACCTGCTCACAACAAAAATTCAGCACATTGCATTGCTTTGCATCGCATTGTAATAATCCACCCTTGATCTGAAACGAGCATGTATGGCTGTGGCCAGTGCAAGCACAGGGCCCAACAATGCCTTTCTAGGCTTAATAGGTTGAATAAATTATTTTACAGAGATCCAAAGCTCCAGTCCTCAAGCCACTCACTTCCATGTCCTTGATTCTGAATGAATGAGTAGTCTGATGATTGCGTCCTCACAAAAAATCCCACCTTAGCAACTGCACTTACCTTAAAGCGCACAGACCGCTTACAAACGACTTTAAGTGACAGCACCAGTTATAGAACTATGTAATCAGCATCCTATCAAAAGTGAAGAATAATAGGGTGTCACAACAAAAGCCTTATGTGTTCCAAGCAATCAGACCATGTAAAAGGAAAAGTCAAGTTAGAGAAACAGAATGTTCTGTCATTTAAGAAAGCCACCCAAAATCACAAGGATGAGAAACAGCATTGATGGGGCAGCAGCAAATAACACACAACTACTATATGAACATCAGCTAAAGTCAGACAACCTTTTTTTTTTTCCTTTAGAGATGAAGAAGGTTTGATAAAGTCAGAGAACTCAGTGGTCTGTGCACTTATCCCATTTTCATCTCTACTAAATGGCTCTGGCATGGTTTTTTAAAGAATTATTATTATTGTTTAAAAAACCTGCAAAGCGTCTTTGATCAGAATGGACAGTGATGCAAATGAAATGCATGCGCAGTATGCAAAGTATCTTTCAAACTACTTTAAATGCTTGTGAAATGCCATTGTCTGACTCCAGCCCTACACGATTAATTTGTCTACGGAGATCTGAGATGCTAGTGAGATGTATGTCATCATCTATTTTGGAATATTAATTTGTTCCATTTATAATGTTTGGCTGTATAGCAAATCAAATGGCATTGCTGGTCTTCCCTAGCTTGGAATGCAAAGCACGGACATGCAGAGCCGCTATTCTGCAGATTAACTGGTGTAAACTTGGTTTGTTTGTTCAACTTAATTTAAACCTCTCCTCTCTCACCAACAGGGACTCAAAGTGGCTTACATCATTCTCTTCTCCTGAACTAGGTTACCTTACATCCTATCTGTCGCTTTAAGTATGTGCTCCTGTATACTACCTATTGCTTTAAGTATGTTCCTACTGGGTAGTTTTATGTTGTCTAATGTCAGTCCTAGAATTGTGTATGCTCTGTTTCAGCTTTGTATTGGATTTTTGCTAATGTTATGCCTTTGTAAACGTGCATTTATTTACCCTATGGCATTGTTTATTGAAATGTACTTGATACTGTCTGTGCTATTCTCATACTGCCTTGAGTCTCAGTTAGAAAGGCGGACTACAAAATGACATGGATGGACGGACTGACGGATGGAAGGAGGGAATGAAAGAAGGAAGGAAGGAAGGAACGAACGAACGAACGAATGAAGGAATCCATCCATCCATCCATCCATCCCAGGGACAGTATGATAAGGTGTATTATTCATCCAGCATCATTGTTGTCCAGTAGTTTACTGTAACTCACGCTATGCAGGGTTACCCTTGAGAGTGACTTGGAAATTGCAACTGGTCCAGAATGCAGCAGCTCATGTCCTAATGGGAACCGTATTTAGGATGCATATTCAACCTACACTGCGCCAGCTGCACTGGCTCTCAGTTGAATTCTGGGCCAAGTTCAAGGTGTTGATGTTAACCTTTAAGGCTTTTAATGGACTGGGACCTGCATATTTTCAAGACCATTTCTCCCTGTATGTTCCCTGGAGGGTGTTATGCTTTGCAGACCAACATCTGGGATGGTCCCTGGCCTCAAAAATGTTTGCCTGGCCTCAACCAGGGCCAGAGCCTTTTCAGCTTTGACTCCAGCCAGAAATAATTTTTAAACAATACGTTCATTTTAAAAGTCATCCTGTTAACCAGAGCTTCTACCTGAAATGCTGAAGAGTTTCTTTTAGATTTAGGCATAATCTCACTTGTGATATTTTGTGGTTTGGCTCTGACTCCTGTGGCAGCCATTTTTTATGGTTTGCTTCACTTCCTGTGGCAACCATTTGGTGGTTGTTCCCTCCACGCTGGGTCAGAATTCCAAAGGTGCCTGCAGGATCAAATAGACTGGAGACCACTGTGGAAGTGAAATGGTTAGTTCACCTCAGGCAAGATAGCTTTTAATGACCGAGCCAATTCTGAATCGAGGCAAGATAATGTATTAATCATAGATAGTGATGAACCTCAAATTAAGAAAATCCTGAAAGAAGTATACACAGGTAGCTTCAGGTTTACTCAAACAGATGTTTCCCTTGCTCATGAGGATGGCATTTAAATGTTCTTTACCACTCTGTGGATTGCTCATAGAGAAAAGTGTTTTTTGTTGCTGAGGCAGAACCCTAGTTCAGTGGTATTTTATGCAGATACTATCAGGAACTCAGTCTTTGCCATCTCCATTTAAAAAGTATTAAGGCTAGAAAAACACTTTTTCCTTGGACCTTGGAGAACCACTGCTTGTCATAGGTAATACTGGGCTTTATGAACCAATAGTCTGACTCAGTATAAGGATTCTTCCGATGTCTTGATAGCACTTGGAAGTCATGGTTGATAAGTAATGACTTAATTGGCACTAAGTCCATGTACTTTAGCTTAATTAGGCTGTGATACTGGAGAGCAGGAATCATCCAGACAATGGAACAAATTGCCAGGGAGAGGGGGGAATTTCCTTCTCCTGGGAGATGTTGGGGGTGAAACTCCAGTCAAGCATCTTCATCTTGCATTATCATCGTTGGAAGTACTTCCTGCTGATTGTTACCCAAATAGGCAGTCTTCTAATTAGTTGGGGGAATTAGCTTAAATGAAACAAAGGAAGAGGGGGGTAACTGGGATTCTCCACCTATGGTTATGAGGATTATTCCCTTAGAGAACTCTCAAAATAAAGCCAGCCAGATGTTCAACTGGAAAGGGTTTTTTTTTTATTAAAAGAGAAAAGGGCAAATGTACAAACATTGTTCACAGCACACATATGAGGCTAACTAAGTGGAAATCAGGAAGGAAAAGGAGTGAATGCATTTTGGGGAAGGTGATTTCAGGAAAATCTCAAAGATAGAGTTCCATGGAGGCAGCAGTGAAATGACCAGTGTTTCACGAAGAAAAGAAGCCCCAAATGGATTTGGGTGTGTGTGTGTTCAGATCCAAAGACACAAACAGACACACAATAGTGGCCAGGAAATCCAGATATATGATAAAATGCTCCCTGGGGCAAGCTGATGTATTTGTCCTCAAAACAATAACTCAGTGGGTTTTCTGGAGGTGGATAATGAGTTGGGAGAGGCTTAATGGGTCTACCTGAGGTGGACTATAGGTGTAAATGGTGCTTGATGACCCTTTGAGTACGGGATGGGAAAAGCTACCAGGTTTGAGGAATAGCATTCCATTGCGCTTAATCAGGGTAAATGGGTGAGGAGAAGTGAGCCTGGTATTCATTTTGTATCATTTTATGCCAGGGAGTGCCTTGTGCTTATGATATTTGAGGGAGAGTGTTTATGATTTCATAGCTATAAACTACCCATAATCAGGAAGAGGGATCTGACTGCAAACATGATCTGAATTGAATTTATTTCTTAATAACTGCATTTAGGGTCCCAGCATTTCATAGCACTTATAATTTGGAGAAACAGTCCTGTTACATTCAACAGGAATGCTTCATAGACAGAGAGAAGGATGTGATAAGGCTCCCATAATCCCTGATGATGGCCACAGGTAGACAAAAGAGGGGCCTGCCTCTAAAAGATATGGTGTGTGTCATCCAGACTAAATAAGACCAGCTGTTCATCCCTGCCCAGTCCTGCTGTGCCCTGTGCCTGATGTATTATGAGAACTTCTGCCTGGGGAAAGGACTGTAAGTAGTCAGCCCCGGCCTCCGCCATATTTAATAGCTGTTTGATAGCTGCCTGTGATATAAAAATCACAGTGCCCCTGGATTAATGCAGCCTGATCTGCAGCAGGGAGAATTCCAGCCAGAGTTGCTGAGTCCCACCCAGGAGATCAAGCATGAATAGGACATTTATGCAAATACAGAGTGACCGCAGTAATTGTTTTTACTGCCTTCCCATCTGCGGGCATGAGCAGTGATAAGACAGGGTCTCATTGAGTCACCTCTCTTAGCACATTCTGATATCCTCATTCTGTGATGAAATCCCCACCCCAAGATCAAAAAGCAATCAATTAGCAGTGATAAGTTTATAATTTGTTCCTGGGAAGATGCTGTCCCTATCTAAATTCATCAACTCAGCTCCCTGGAGATTCATTAGCAAACTGTCCCTTTCTGAGGCAGCAGGAGAGATTTTGCATTTCCTTTCACACACCCCAGCATCAAGTAATCAAAGTGATCAAACCTATGTAATTTCCAAGAACTGAACTTTAGGGTCTTTGTTCCAACGGCTGAGTGGGCTCCCCAGCCTCAAGACACATTTTGCCCTATAAGAACCAGGGCTCTTGCCCCATTCAAACTGTGAACACTTACTGGATCCCAGTACTGCTCCCTTGAGGCCACTTCCCTAAGTCTATCTCTGGCCAAGAATGCTGGATGTTTGAAGCTCTTTTCCTCTGTGGAAAAGCATCTGTTCTACTCTCCACGACTGGTAAATATATTTCCCCCCTCCCTCACTCTATTCCAATTTCTGGCTAGCTTCCTAGTACTCTGTGTGAGTGTGAGTGTGTGTCCCAACCATTTTTAATTGGCTCTTCTGTGTATGTTGGATTTTCCTCTTTAAATAAAAATACTCTTTGACCGTAAAAGCACCAAGTCTGATCTGCTACCTTGGGGAAAGGACCCCGTAAATACTGGTGGAGGTATCTTGTAGTTACCCCTCTCGCATAGCCTTGCTCCTTGCCACTAATTTCCCCACAAGGAGCCCTATTCCAGGTAATACGACTGAGACCTGTCTTACCTGAGACCTGTTATCTGTGAACATTTTTATTACTGATTTTATTGTACTGTCATCACCATAGCAGCAGACAAAGTTTACCCAGCCATCCCACATAATTATGGCATCTCTGCTCCCATCTACCAGCTTGCCTAGTCAAATTACTGTAGCTAAACAACAGGGGATCCTCCGATACACATGCTGTGACAAACCTAAAGAAAATCGGAGGTGCTAAACCTTATGAAGTATGAAATAAGTGAGGTTTAATAGTGCTAGGTGCAAAACAGTTTGTTCAGTCAATATCATAAATATTTCATAAATAACAATTCAACTATACCCATCTATAAACAGATTAAGATATACAGAACTGGCAACAGTATAAGGAACTGGCAACAGTATAAGGAACTGGCAACAGTATAATAGTCCATATAGTTCATTCAATGTTTATTGTAACAATAATCCAACCGGTGAAGAATCCATATTCAAAGTTTCAAAATGCAATTTTAGGTGGGAAACGACCTGGAACTGAATCTCTTGTTCCAAGAACAGTCTACGGGTCTAAGCCAGCAATTTTTCAATCCCTGTTTCGTACTTGGACTTCCTCATGGGCAATGTCTTTATAAATCGTCTTCAACCACTCATAATCACATCACTCAGTTGGTGAGAGCTGACGGAACAGGATACTGCCCGTTGCCTTCATGATTTCTCCCCTACTGGTTCAGATAAATGCATAGGCAACCCATGTTGTCCATCCTAATACCAAATAAAAGAGCTTGGTTGGACAACTAGAACTGGAAGTCTCTACGTATCTCAAGAACGGCCTGGAGCAACCATTATCATAAAAGTATGTGTAAAAGGAATAGTCAGAGGAGTTTGCCATGTTAGTCTGTAGTAGCAAAATAGAAAAGAGTCCAGTAGCACCTTTAAGACTAATCAACTTTACTGTAACATAAGCTTTCGAGAATCACAGTTCTTCAGATGCATCTGAAGAAGAGAACTGTGATTCTCGAAAGCTTATGCTACAGTAAAGTTGGTTAGTCTTAAAGGTGCTACTGGACTCTTTTCTAAAAGGAAGAGTCAACACTGACTGTGGTTGGAACTAGAGGGATTGATGTTAATCACAACTTGACTCAATGGATGCTTCTCCCAATTGTAATTGTACAAACCAAAATGGCGCCCGTTCACAAAACTTGGCTGATAATTTGATCCAGAAATGTTGCAGATGTTTCCAAAACAATGTGATCAGCTTTTAAACAGATCTTGTTTGAAATTCCTTTTTTTTTTTTTTTTGGTTTTGCCATTCAAGCGCTTCTTCAGATCACTCTATTTGCCTATAATTCAAATCAAACAGTGAACCAAGCAGTTTTTGGTCAACGTAGTAGCAGCATTCATCGTGGCAGCTGGGCTGGTAGCTGCATGTACTTGATTAGTACAACTATACCCCAGGTGATCATGACATGTTGCTTGAAAAAGCTGGTCGTATGTACTGCTTTTCCATTCGCGTAGTTGGTAGCATTCATCAGACAGCAGCATTCCTCCATTCCCTCTTCCCTTGTCTTTATAGCGAGGAAATCCCACTCCCCCTTTTTTTCGGATGTCTTTTTTGAAGGCCCGCAACTCCCAGCTAAGAAAGCCTTATTCAATTTCATTCTGTCTTTACTCTGGAGCCACTTTCTCCTTCCAGTTCTCTCCCAAGCCCTTTTCACATATTACAGAGAATGCATGAACATCCTGCATGTGCATCCATGCGTCTGTTTGCTAGAACAAGCCAACATGTGTTGACTTTACAAATGACTTCACAGCATCTGGATAAATGTGGATTGAAAACTTACATTCAGCTGTACATAGTTTAAAGGTAAAAGTAGTCCCTTGTGCAAGCACCGAGTCATTACTGACCCATGAGGGGACGTCGCATCACAATGTTTTCCTGG
The DNA here is from genome assembly GCF_028583425.1 of Eublepharis macularius. Lineage (NCBI taxonomy): Eukaryota > Metazoa > Chordata > Lepidosauria > Squamata > Eublepharidae > Eublepharis > Eublepharis macularius. The sequence goes on along the minus strand of NC_072792.1, from coordinate 166,035,108 downwards.
CAGACTTTTTACAAGATGGTTTGCCATTGCCTTCCCCATTCATTTACACTTTACCCCCAAGAAACTGGGTACTCATTTTACTGACCTTGGAAGGCTGGAAGGCTGAGTCAACCTTGAGCTGGTTACCTGTACCTGGCTTCCACCCGGATCGAACTCAGGTCGTGAGCAGAGCTTGGGCTGCAGTACTGCAGCTTACCTCTCTGTGCCATGGGGCTCCTCATACATAGTTTGAACATAAGATAAGAATTACTCAACACATGTCTGAAGAAATATCAAATGTACATGGCCCACAGATTTGTGTGTTCTCTGCCACTTCATGGGATCAGATGATGTTCATCCATTGGACCATGATGTCCAAGCACTGGTTCAAGACAGAGTTTGATGCAGGGTTTAGATAACGGGTTCATGGACACATGGCTGGATACGGCACTAAAAGTGTACTATTGCATTCGTTTTTAGCTGGATTTTCTTGTCCGCACAGGATAATCCTGTGATCAATTATTTGTTTTACTGCTACAACAGCACAATATCCAAAGATGTGGGAATGCAGGTCAAGAAATATATATATGGTTATCTTCTAAATATTGCATCCAATTCCAAAATCCCCAACAACAGCATTTCATGGTATCATATTTATACTGAAGAACATGGGTGACAGTATAATGCCTATATTCCATTCTTTTGCTTAAAATAGCACTTGGGGCAGCTTATAAATCAAATCAAATAAGATCTTTATCAATAGTATTGGTTATTTTCTGGAACAGAAGCTTTTCTTGAATTAAAGACACTAATTTTAGTTTGTAATGTACCAGAATGTTTTTATAAATTCTGTTTTTGGAACCATTTCCTACTCTCTTTAGCCTTTATATATACGTCCGTTTCCTTGTGTTAAACACAGCACCTTCTCAGTTGCACAGATTTTTTGGTTTTGAGCAACAAGGTTCAAAATACTGGGGGCCACTCTGCTACATCTCTAATCATCCCTTCCAAGAAGAAGCAGCAGCAAAATCTCACAGTGAGAAAATAAGAGAAAGAACATCCTTGATTGTACGATTCATGATCTTCCTCAATTAGAGTAAATTGGCTTCTGTTTATTTGTTCCTCCTTTGTCCTTTTCCCTTTTATGCCCCTTGTTCTTCCCCTTCATCTCATTTTTGTTAGAAGTGGATGCATTCATTCACTTCCATTCAAGAATGTACCTGTCTCTTTGATGGGTCTCTTAGGTGACAATTTTAATCTTTTGGAGTCCTGTGTCTCCTGCTAGGCAACTGTCCTAATGACTGACATTCATTCATTCTTCTGGTACTAAATTGCTTTTACAGTTTCATAAACTGAACCCTTCTCCCTACGGTAGTTAATATTGTCCACTATAGCCTATCAAAGGCCTTCACCACATCTAGAGGATTTTTTTAATGCCATCCTTTGTTTGTTATCTTGCTGGAATGGCATATTTCTGCCTCTGAAAACTTCTTCTGTTATATGACATCTTCCAGTTCTATTCATGGTGGAGAATGGCTGAAAGAAGAACAGTGCACCTCACCTTCCTATAATAATAATAACAACGTAATATTCTATTTATATACCACCCTTCAGGACAACTTTATGCCCACTCAGAGCAGTTTACAAAGTGTGTCATTCTTATCCTCATGACAATCACCCTGTGAGGTGGGTGGAGCTGAGAGAGCTCTGAGAGAGCTGACCCAAGGTCACCCAGCTGGCTTCAAGTGGAGGAGTGGAGAATCAAACCTGGTTCTCCAGATTAGAGTCTTGCTGCTCTTAACCACTACACCAAACTGGCTCTGTCCACCTGGAGTACATGCACCACTCCCATGTGGGAGTGGTATACTGAGTGCTCAGGATGGTGAGGCAGGTGATTGTTGTCTGCTTCACTTCCCCACCACAGGGCCAAATGTCCTTTGATACAGCCCACCCTGTACTTTGTTGTTCAGAAATAACAGTGATGCTTTAGAAACTTCTATGCCAATTGGGCCTTATATCTCATGATTACTGAGTAGAGGTCGATATAATGTAATGGTTAGAGTGCTGGACAACAATTCAGTAGATCCAAAGTTAAATCCCCACACTGCCAAGGAAGCTGTCTGCAGGGGCTTCCGACTCCAGAGGAGATTCTGCTGGCCCTTCCTGCTCATCCTCTGAGGAGGACTCTGAGGCAGTAGGTAAGGTGGCCAGTCGGGGCTGGGGCTGACTCATGACACCATCCCCCCTCCCAAGGCCCCCTCCACCCAAGGGTCCGGGTTTGCTAGGGTAGGTCCGATGGAATTGGCGGATGAAGCGGGGTGCATGGAGGTTCTCGGCCGTGATCTATCCTCGGGTCCATAGCCCTTCCATTCCACCAGGTACTGCAGACAGCCCCGGTGCCAGCGAGAGTCCACGAGCCATTCTACCTCGTACTCTTCCTGTCCGTCCACCAGGACCGGGGGAGGCGGTGGTACAGGTTCACGGAGGGGGTGTGGAGGTGCTACCGGGGTGAGCAGGGAGCGATGGAACACGGGGTGGATCCGGAGTGTTGGCGGGAGCTCCAATCGGTAGGCAACAGGATTGATCTGGGCGGTAATTCGGTAGGGCCCGATGAACTGGTGGTCCAATTTCTGGGAGGGCCGCTGTGACCGAATGTGCCGAGTGGAAAGCCACACCGAGTCCCCCACCTTCAAAGGGTCCCCTTCCCGCCGTCGCCGGTCCGCGGTTGCTTTGTAGGCCCGTTTGGCGCGGTCTAACTGTTCCCGCAGAACCAGGTGTAGGGCCTGCAGCTCCTGGACAAAGTCATCTGCTGACGGTACTGATGAGTTTGGCGTTGTTCTGGGAAAGTAACGTGGGTGGCGTCCGTAGGTGGCCAGGAACGGGGTCTGGCGTGTGGAGGCGTGCACTGAATTGTTATACGCAAACTCGGCCATGGCTAGGAGGTCTGCCCAATCATCCTGCTGGTAGTTTATATAGCAGCGCAGGTATTGCTCCAACGTGGCATTGGTCCGCTCCGTCTGCCCATCGGACTGTGGATGATGGGCCGAGGACAGGTGAACCTGGGTTCCGAGCAGTGTCTGGAGGGCCTTCCAGAAACGCGAAGTAAATTGCACCCCCCGATCTGAGACCAGGTGCCGGGGAATCCCATGGTGCCGGAACACGTTTTGGACATACTGGTATGCCAAATCTTTGGCTGTAGGCAGCGATGGGCAAGGTACGAAGTGGGCCAGCTTGGTGAACAGGTCAACAAACACCGCAACGCATGTATGCCCTTTAGAGGGTGGCAGGTCCGTGACAAAATCCATGGAAACAGTTTCCCAGGGCCCCTCGGGTGTGGGCAGCGGTTGTAACAGTCCTGTTGGCTTCCCTGGAAGGTCTTTGGCCCGCCGGCATGTATCGCAGGACTGCACGTAGCGAAACACGTCCACCTGCATACGGGGCCACCAGAAATCCCTGGACAATAGGTGCAAGGTCTTGTATCTCCCAAAGTGACCAGCTGCTAGGGTGTCATGAGCAAGCTGCAGTGCCTCCCCTCGTAGAGCACCTGGGGGAACATAGACTCGGCCTTCATATGTAAGGAGGCTCTGTTGCAGGAGGTAGCCTGGGGGGTCTGGCTGCGCGGGGTCCTGTAGTCCCTGGGTGATGCGTTGTGTCCAGGGGTCCGTGCTTTGAGCTTGCCGGATCCGATCCCGCAGGGCATCTGGGGCATTGGTGGCTGCAAAGCACTCAGGAGCCAGAATGGTTGTGGCTGGCGGCTTCTCTCCTGCCTGCCGGCTGAATTCAGGTTTCCGGGACAGGGCATCCGCCAACTTGTTCTGTGAGCCAGGGATGTATTGGATAGTAAATTGAAAGCGGGAGAAGAACAACGCCCATCGGATTTGGCGTTGCGTTAGGTTTCGGGTGGTTTGCAGATGTTCTAGGTTACGGTGGTCTGTATATACCACCACTGGGTGCCGAGCTCCCTCCAAATGGTGCCGCCAGGTCTCAAAGGCAGCCTTGATGGCCAACAGCTCCCTCTCCCAGATAGTGTAATTCCGCTCGGCTGGGGTGAGCTGTCGGGAGTAGAAGGCACATGGTTGGGACACCTCGTGGGAGGAGCGTTTTTGTGCTAAGACTGCCCCCAAAGCGGTGTCAGAGGCGTCAGCCTGCACTATGAACGGGAGGCTCGGATCTGGGTATACAAGGACCGGTCCAGTCGTAAACCGGGTCTTCAGGGTTTGAAAGGCCTGTTGGGCTTCCTGGGTCCATTGGAATGGCAGGCGGGGCCGTGTCAATCGGGTCAAGGGGACAGCTAGTGCAGCAAAGTCAGGGATGAACTGTCGGTAGTAGTTTGCAAACCCTAAGAAGCGCTGAACCTCTTTACGGTTTCGGGGAGCCTGCCAGGAGAGTACCGCCTCGACCTTAGCGGGATCCATCTGTACTCCTTGGTTGGACACTCGGTGTCCCAGGAACTCAACTTCTTTCCGGTCAAATTCGCATTTCTCGAGCTTGGCATACAACCCATTCTGTCTAAGTCTCTCCAACACAGAACACACATGCTCCCCATGCCTGGCAGGGTTGCGGGAGTAAATCAGAATGTCATCCAGGTACACGATGACATAGTGGTCGAGGAGGTCCCGGAACACGTCGTTGATGAAACGCTGGAAGACCGCTGGCGCGTTACATAGGCCAAAGGGCATTACCAGGTACTCGAACTGGCCGTAACGAGTCCCAAAAGCTGTCTTCCATTCATCCCCTGACCGTATCCGGATGAGGTTATATGCTCCCCGCAGGTCTAGTTTAGTGAACCGAGTTGCTCCTCGGAGCCGCTCTAAGAGGTCAGGGATCAGAGGTAGTGGGTAGCGGTCTCTGACTGTAATCTGGTTAAGGGCCCGGTAATCGTTGCATAACCGCAAGTCCCCTCCCTTCTTTTTGACAAACAGGACTGGTGCAGATGTCGGAGAGGCTGAGGGTCGGATAAACCCCCACGCTAGGTTTTTTGCCAAAAAGTCCTTGAGGGCCACTCGTTCTGGCTCCGACAACGAGTACAGGCGTCCGCTGGGGAGGGGTTTATCAGGAATCAGGTTGATGGCACAATCGTAGGGTCTGTGCGGAGGTAGTTGATCAGCCCCCTTCTCCTCGAACACGTCCGCGAACTCTGCATAGCGGGGCGGCAGCAGGGATCCCTGGACCTTGGCATCTGTGCTGGCGAGCAGCTTCGGGAGGGGATCCGGCTTCCTGGTCAGGAACTGGACGACTTGGCGCTTCCAGTCGATGAGCGGGTTGCTGCCCATGAGCCAGGTCAGCCCCAGCACCACCGAGAAGTGCGGCATGCAGACTACATCGAACTGGACGCGGTCCCGGTGGCCTTCCACAACTACCTCCACCAGCTCAGTCTCGTGGGTTACTGGACCGGATTTCAGTAGCCGCCCGTCGATGGCCTCCACTAGGGCAGCAACGGGTTTTTCGTGCAACGGGATGTGGTGCTGATGGGCAAACTGCCGGTCCATGAAACTCCGGGAAGCGCCGGAGTCGACCATGGCGCGGGTTTCCACGCGCCGCCCGTCTGGCAACTGGATTTCTAGGTGGAGGAGGAGGTTTCCCCCTCCAACGTCAAGGGCCCCATTGGTGTAAACCTCTCGCCCCGGTCCGCGTGGGTCCGCGAGCCGGGGCCGGTCTTTTGCGGCACCTTCTGGGTGGCGCTTTTCCGGGCAGGCGTTGGCATAGTGGCCGGCCCCGCCACAGTACAAGCACAGCCCCTGGGTGCGTCGCCTTGCTTTCTCTGCGGCCGTAAGACGGGGTCGGGCGCCGCCCAGCTGCATGGGCTCCTCCCCTTCCGCCCCCTTAGGAGCAGTGGGGGCGGAGGAGGGGCCTGCAGGCACCGGCCGGGGCACCCTTCCCCGCCAGGCCCCTTCACTGTGCGCCTGTCTCCGGGCTTCCAGGCGCAGGTCAATGCGCTGGCACAGCACAACAAGGTTTTGAAGGGAACTGGGGTGTTCTGTTCGGGCTAGCTCATCTGCAACCTCATCAGACAAGCCCTCTATGAACTGGTCCTGCAGCGCTGCCTCGTTCCACGCAAGGTCCTGAGCCAGTAACTGGAATTCCGTCGCGTAGGTGGCCACGGACCCCCGTCCCTGACGAAGCCGTCGGATGCGCCGGTTGGCGCTCTCAGCCTTAATGGGGTTGGCGAAAGTTTGCTGGAGCCGCTCCACAAACCCAGTGTAGTCTTGCAGCAGCGGCGATGATTCCAGGAGCAGAGGGGTAGACCATTTGGCCGCCTGGCCTTTCAAGAGACTCAGAATGAAGCCCACCTTGGTCTTATCATCAGGAAAGTCTCGGGGGCGCAGGCTGATGTACAGCTGGCACTGGGCTAGGAAGACAGGAAACTCCTCCACATTGCCCGCGAACTTTTCTGGTGGACTCATCGGGCACTTGGGCGTGGCCGGCGGCAGCACTGCCGCAGCTTGCTGCTGAAGCTGTTGCTGAAGCTGAGCCACAGCATTGCTCAGTTGGGTTACCGTCTGCTGCAGCGTCTGGTTCTGAGCTACAAGTGCAGCAGCTGTGGCTGCATCCATGCTGCCAGTAGCTGCTGAGTTGTGGGTGGAAGCAACGTGTCACGCACAGGGCTGGGCACAGCAGGCAGGAGGCTCACTGGTACTGCAGGGCTGAACACAGCAGGCAGGAGTTCAGTATTGCAAGACAGCAAACCAGGGTCCAGGAGTCAGGCCAGGTGCCAGGGTCAGGCTATCAGTCAGGGAGTGAGAGAGCGGCAGGCAGAAGAGTAGTCAATAGGCAGGTCAAGGTCAAGTCCAAACAAGCAGTAGAGCAAGGTACACGAACGTCCAGGTAGCAGGGAGTGGCGAGCTGAGTTGCTTCCACGCTTGGTCTTCTCAGCGTCTTCCTTTATTGCTGTTCTAATGAGGGCCAGCTGTTGCCTCTCCCTCGAACAGCTCTGCCCGGCGTTGTGCTATTAGCCGGCTACTCCTCCGCCTTTCCAGAAACGCTGCCTTATCTCTAAGTTTCCTCCTTTCAGCTGGCCCCAGAGGCTCGGATTTCGCTCTAGCCCTGGGGGAGTCTTTGTCTCTTACAGCCTCTGTGGAGGTTTCTGGCTGTTCCTCGTCCCTGACAGTCTCTGCAGAAGCTCCAGGCTGTTCCTGCTGAATTCCCTCTGGAGCAGCAGCAGTAGTTTCTGACTGCTCCTCCTCTCCCATAGCTTCTGCAGGGGCTTCCGACTCCAGAGGAGATTCTGCTGGCCCTTCCTGCTCATCCTCTGAGGAGGACTCTGAGGCAGTAGGTAAGGTGGCCAGTCGGGGCTGGGGCTGACTCATGACAGAAGCTTTCTTTGTGACCTTCGGTCAATCTTTCCCTCTCTCTCAGCTTCACCTACCTCAATGGTTTGTGAGAATAAAATGAGGAAAGAACAATGTATCCTTGGAGGAAGGGTGGAATAAAAATGTACTAGACAGATGGATAGTAGACTGGTGGTTTTCTTTAGTTACTGATTATCGTAATTGTGAAAATTGGATGCTTTGTAATTATTGTAATTAATATGAAAATGGCACAAGTTCTCCATCTAAACAATCTAAATGGGGTGGGGTGGAGGCTGCTCTCGTGGCAATATGACGTCAGAAATCGCGCCAGGAAAACTCTGGCATTCCGACAGTTTAGTGCTTTGCCCCCCCAGTTGGAAGAAAGAGACAGACAAAGCTTTTGGTATAAATGGCCGCTTTATTAAACATAACATCAACACTAAACTGCGGCAAGGGCAAACTATGCGGTACAGGTCAAGCCACGGGGTCACCCCTGACCACCGCCTTGACCTGTATGGGCGAGCCCCGCTGCCCCGGGCGTAATCCATTCGTAGAATGGCCTCAGCCCGGCCGGCCAGGCAAAGGGTTCCCCCTCAAGCTCCTAAAGCCTCAGCCATACAGCATGAGGGAAGGACTTGCACCTGGGGTTCCCTGGAGGCAGTCTACCCAGGTGGTGGTAGCCATGAAGCATTACCATCCCTCCTGAGAGACCCCATTTCCCCACCAATGGGGAATTGCCAAAGGGGTGCTCACCAGCCCGCTCCCTATTTCCCAACTTTCTCCTGCCAGGGGGAAGCCTACAGAGCACCACCCTTAAAACACCTCAAACCTCTGCTTCAGTACAAGGTAGGCGAAAAACCTGCCCCCTTTATATGCCAATGAGGGGAACCAGGAAAAAATTCCTACCTGGCCCAAAAATAGCAACCGGCTAATCCTGCACTGAAACAGGGAGAGGAGGGTGGGCCGATCGCTCGGAGCAACTGCGTTTGGCGGGGGCGGAGGTACAAACGGCTCGCTCTCCGCCCGCCCCCAAAAAGAGCCCGGATGGCCGGGAAAAAACGTTTCCTCCTCCTTCCGAGGAGGCAAATCTGGCCCCACGGCCAAAGCCACGTTGTAGCTGCCGTGGGTGGCCGCATTGCCCCCCCAGTTGGAAGAAAGAGACAGACAAAGCTTTTGGTATAAATGGCCGCTTTATTAAACATAACATCAACACTAAACTGCGGCAAGGGCAAACTATGCGGTACAGGTCAAGCCACGGGGTCACCCCTGACCACCGCCTTGACCTGTATGGGCGAGCCCCGCTGCCCCGGGCGTAATCCATTCGTAGAATGGCCTCAGCCCGGCCGGCCAGGCAAAGGGTTCCCCCTCAAGCTCCTAAAGCCTCAGCCATACAGCATGAGGGAAGGACTTGCACCTGGGGTTCCCTGGAGGCAGTCTACCCAGGTGGTGGTAGCCATGAAGCATTACCATCCCTCCTGAGAGACCCCATTTCCCCACCGATGGGGAATTGCCAAAGGGGTGCTCACCAGCCCGCTCCCTATTTCCCAACTTTCTCCTGCCAACGCGATAGGCCAAGCCTCAGCTTAGGCCCTCGCGCCCCACAGGTGGCCTAGTGCCAACCTAAGCCCGAGCCGCAGGTCATCCAAGAAGATGTCATTGCCAGCTGGGGACAAATGGACCCCATCATCCCTGTAAAGGGTGGTATTAGCGGCCTTAATCCGAGGGTGAGGGAGGTAAATGCCGAGACCCGTCACTAAAGCTTTCTGAATGGCCCTATTGGCCCTGCGCCGAGCACGAGCCATGCCCCTGGGGTCCAAAGACTCCCTCCATTTACGCCGAGGGAGCATCTCCGACCAGAATATATAAACACCAGGCCACCGTCTCTTGATCACCCTCAGGTCGGCAATTACTTGCAAGGACAGGGCTCTGCCTCTCATTAAACCTAGGTCATTACCACCCACGTGTAGGGATGTGCGTTTCGGCATTCAGAATGCCGAAAGAATGCCGAAACAAAAGTGTTTCGGCTTCTTTCAGGGAATGCCGAAACGTTTCGGGGAATCCCGAAACGTTTCGGGTAGCCGAAAGAAAAAAGCCGAAACGTTTCGGGATTCTTTCGTCTTTCATTCGGCTTTTCAATGGGAAAATGCCTCCGTCTTCCCGGACGTCTGGGGGAGGTATCTTCCCACCGAATAAGCCCAAAATTGGTGGGGACCTTCCTCTAACCCTTCTCTAACAACCACCCAAGTTTCAGACAGATTGGACTTTGGGGGGCCATGTTATGGCCCCCCAAAGCAGGTCCCCCCATCCTCCCATAAAGGAGCATCTTCTTCATTATTTCCTATGGGGAAAAAATGAAGAAGCAGGCTTCCTTTGCCAGGGGTGGCATTTTGCATGCAAAATGCCCCCTTACCCTCAGGGGCCCTTCTCCCACCCCTCCTCCCACCCCCCACCAAGGCTCAGCCTGCTCCCACTTGGGGGGGCCATTTCATGGCCTCCCCAAGTAGGTGCTCTAATCTCTACCACTGACAGCTGGGGGAGGCTTGTGTTGCCAGGGGTGGCATTTTGCATGCAAAATGCCCCCCAACCCTCTGGGGCCCTTCTCCCACCCCTCCTCCCACCCCCCACCAAGGCTCAGCCTGCTCCCACTTGGGGGGGCCATTTCATGGCCTCCCCAAGTAGGTCCTCTCAGCCCCTAAATTCCACCCCTTACAGCTCCACACAAACCCAATTCCCCCCAGCTGCCACACACAGACCCAAATCCCCACATTAGCCCCTCACAGACCCAAATCCACCCCCACCTGCCCCACACCCATAACCCCAGGAACAGGCTGGCAAAGGCCAGCCCTCTCCCTTTGTTCCCTATGCTGGGAACTTCTAAACTCTCTTTCCCTGGGCAATTCTGCACAGCCCAGGGGTGCCACAATGGTGGGCACACTTCTGAGTGCCAGCTGGTCCCTGTGAAAGAGCACCTGAACCACAGACACCCTCCCTCAAATTCCCCCACCACCTACAGAGATGGCTGGCCAGCCAGCCCCATTGTTCCCTATGATGGGAACCAACTGCACAACAAAGAATAAAACAAGAACAACACAAAATAAAGTTTTTTAAAAATTATTTTCTCCCTTCCAAAGTACAAGTAGGCAAAGCATTATGACACATAACACCAGCAGTCCCCCACACAGAAAAATAACACAACTCACTTAACATCAGAGAATCACAAAGCACGATTCCTGTCAAAAACACTTTATTTCTTGAACAGCTTTAGGCTACACAGCAGGGGGGGAACACCAAAGGGCATGGCAGCAGTATCTTACACAAAAATAACACAACTCACTTAACATCAGAGAATCACAAAAACACAATTCCTGGCAAAAACACTTTATTTCTTGAACAGCTTTAGGCTACACAGCAGGGGGGGGACACCAAAGGGCATGGAAGCAGTATCTTACACAAAAATAACACAACTCACTTAACATCAGAGAATCACAAAAGCACAATTCCTGTCAAAAACACTTTATTTCTTGAACAGCTTTAGGCTACACAGCAGGGGGGGAACACCAAAGGGCATGGAAGCAGTATCTTACACAAAAATAACACAACTCACTTAACATCAGAGAATCACAAAAACACAATTCCTGGCAAAAACACTTTATTTCTTGAACAGCTTTAGGCTACACAGCAGGGGGGGAACACCAAAGGGCATGGAAGCAGTATCTTACACAAAAATAACACAACTCACTTAACATCAGAGAATCACAAAAACACAATTCCTGGCAAAAACACTTTATTTCTTGAACAGCTTTAGGTTACACAGTAGGAGGGCACAAAAGGGCATGATAGCAATGTACTACAAAAAATAATACAACCCACTTCACCGTTTTTGACAGCAATTGTGTTTGTGTGATTCTCTGATGTGAAGTGAGTTGTGTTATTTTTGTGTAGTACACTGCTTTCCTGCTCTGTGGTGCCTTCCTACTGTGTAACCTAAAGCAGTTACAGAAATAAAGTGCTTTTGACAGCAATTTTTTGGGGTGATTCTTTAATGTGAAGTGAGTTGTGTTATTTTTGTGTAAGATACTGCTTCCATGCCCTTTGGTGTCCCCCCCTGCTGTGTAGCCTAAAGCTGTTCAAGAAATAAAGTGTTTTTGACAGGAATTGTGCTTTTGTGATTCTCTGATGTTAAGTGAGTTGTGTTATTTTTGTGTAAGATACTGCTGCCAAGCCCTTTGGTGTTCCCCCCTGCTGTGTAACCTAAAGCTGTTCAAGAAATAAAGTGTTTTTGACAGGAATCGTGCTTTGTGATTCTCTGATGTTAAGTGAGTTGTGTTATTTTTCTGTGTGGGGGACTGCTGGTGTAATGTGTCATAATGCTTTGCCTACTTGTACTTTGGAAGGGAGAAAATAATTTTTTAAAAACTTTATTTTGTGTTGTTCTTGTTTTATTCTTTGTTGTGCAGTTGGTTCCCATCATAGGGAACAATGGGGCTGGCTGGCCAGCTATCTCTGTAGGTGGTGGGGGAATTTGAGGGAGGGTGTCTGTGGTTCAGGTGTTCTTTCACAGGGACCAGCTGGCACTCAGAAGTGTGCCCACCATTGTGGCACCCCTGGGCTGTGCAGAATTGCCCAGGGAAAGAGAGTTTAGAAGTTCCCAGCATAGGGAACAAAGGGAGAGGGCTGGCCTTTGCCAGCCTGTTCCTGGGGTTATGGGTGTGGGGCAGGTGGGGGTGGATTTGGGTCTGTGAGGGGCTAATGTGGGGATTTGGGTCTGTGTGCGGCAGCTGGGGGGGAATTGGGTTTGTGTGGGGCTGTAAGGGGTGGACTTTAGGGGCTGAGAGGACCTACTTGGGGAGGCCATGAAATGCCCCCCCCCAAGTGGGAGCAGTCTGAGCCTTGGTGTGGGGTGGGAGGAAGGGTGGGAGAAGGGCCCCAGAGGGCTGGGGGGCATTTTGCATGCAAAATGCCACCCCTGGCAACACAAGCCTCCCCCAGCTGTCAGTGGTAGAGATTAGAGCACCTACTTGGGGAGGCCATGAAATGGCCCCCCCAAGTGGGAGCAGGCTGAGCCTTGGTGGGGGGTGGGAGGAGGGGTGGGAGAAGGGCCCCAGAGGGTTGGGGGGCATTTTGCATGCAAAATGCCACCCCTGGCAACACAAGCCTCCCCCAGCTGTCAGTGGTAGAGATTAGAGCACCTACTTGGGGAGGCCATGAAATGGCCCCCCCAAGTGGGAGCAGGCTGAGCCTTGGTGGGGGGTGGGAGGAGGGGTGGGAGAAGGGCCCCTGAGGGTAAGGGGGCATTTTGCATGCAAAATGCCACCCCTGGCAAAGGAAGCCTGCTTCTTCATTTTTTCCCCATAGGAAATAATGAAGAAGATGCTCCTTTATGGGAGGATGGGGGGACCTGCTTTGGGGGGCCATAACATGGCCCCCCAAAGTCCAATCTGTCTGAAACTTGGGTGGTTGTTAGAGAAGGGTTAGAGGAAGGTCCCCACCAATTTTGGGCTTATTCGGTGGGAAAATGCCTCCTCCAGGCGTCCTGGAAGACGGAGGCATTTTCCCATAGAAAAAAGCCGAAAGAATGCCGAAATAATGCCGAAAGAATCCCGAATCCCGAATCCCGAAAGAGATTCTTGTTTCGGCTTTCAGCTTTAACGATAGAGAATTTTCTTTCGGCTTTCTACTTTCGGCTATAGCCGAAAATTTTTGGCTTGCACACCCCTACCCACGTGTAAGACCAGGAGATGCGGCGGAGGACCGTTCCTTCCACCAAACAAGAGAGGCAGCAATCCCGCCCACCGAAGGCCACGCCGGCCCAGCCATTCGATTGATGCATCTTCGCTCAACCTGAGCTGGGCTCCAATCGGGGTCCGTCTGGCTTGCACTGCAGCCCAGAACACCATACTGTGGCCCGCTATAAGGATCCGCTTCCTCTCAAAGCTGCCCACAGCACCTGGAAAAAATCAAACTGCGTGAGACTTAAACAATGGGAGAGGTCGGATGTAAGACCGAAAAGCAGATGACTTCCATCTGCCTACCTTCTGAATCGTCTTATCGGCATACCCCATGGCTGCCTCAGTAGATGCCGCCCCAATTCGAAACGAATGGGTGCCAAATTTGACACCCACCAATCCCAGCTGGCGCAGCGCCCTATCCGTCACCGCCCAGAATTGATAGCGAGTTAAGGGAGAGCGATCAACATGACGAAACAACACCCCCTCATCTTCCCCCCTAACCTCTAAATACGCACGAAGCGCCCGGATTGGGCACAAAGCATCATCCTCGCAAGGCCCCAAAGTTAATATAGACCCAGCATGCCGCTGGTCAGTCTTGGATCTCGTAATCCGAATGAAAACTTTGTCACCCTGAAACTGAACATCACGAGCCAACAAAGCCCGCCCTGAAGCGTCCGATTGCGACTGAACAACAAGTTCGCTCACCCTCAGGGCGCCGAAGAACGCTAGCAGTGAAGCGGCATGAAAAAGCCGACACTCAAAGCTAGAACTACATATATCACCCCAAAGAGCACCTAAGCCCCTAAGGATGTCTGGAGAAATCGGCTGACGAGCGTCCTTAACTACACCGGCCTCCCTGGACCAACCCTCGAACATCTTCCGAAGTCTGAAATCTCCGGTAGATTCCGGTAATCCCCGCGCTTTGCTGGCAAATGCCAACGCAGCCATTTGGCCCTTAATAGTCTTAACGGCCAACCCCCGCGCCCTCTGGGCTACGCAGAACTGCAAAAGATGCTCTGTGGGGATGGGCCATATTTGACTTAGCCCAACCCCCTCCCTGAAGTCCCGAAACAGTCCTACCGCACGCTCATACGATCGATGAGTGCTGGGCGCAATGGCCATCCGAATAGCTCGGTTCACCTCCGCTTGCCAAGCTGCCACAGTCCCGGTGGCATTCTGGAGGGAAGGCTGTCGGCCCCGGGAGCAAGACGCCAGAAGCGATCGATCTGTTGGCGAGACAAAGCGTCCGCCACCCCATTGTCGACTCCCGGCACATGTCTGGCCTTAAACAATATATTAAGCTGAAGGCATTTCAAAGTGAAAGCCCGTACCAGTGCCATGACCCTACCAGACTTGGAAGTGAGGGAATTAACTACTTGCACTACCACCATGTTGTCGCACCAAAAGTGCACTACATGGTTAGCAAGTTCACGGCCCCAGAGAACAACTGCCACCAGAATGGGAAAGAACTCCAGGAAGGTTAAATCCCTAACTATCCCACTCTCCGCCCATTCCTTAGGCCACTGCTCAGCGCACCAGTGTCCACGGAAAAACACTCCGAAGCCCGTAGACCCAGATGCGTCGGACGCTACCTGTAACTGGGAACCAACCAATAATTCTTCACGCCAGAAGGTAACCCCGTTAAAGGATCCTAAGAACTCATCCCAAACCTCCATGTCCGCACGCATGCCTTTATCAATGCGGATCTTATGATGGGGGGCCCGAAGAGATGACATTGCGTCACATAGCCGGCGCAAAAACGGCCTGCCAGGGGCGACCGCCTTGCATGCAAAATTCAGGGAGCCAACTAGCTGCTGCAATTCAAGGAGAGATACTTTCTGTTTACCCCGAAAAGCAGCCAACAGTTCCCTGAGCTTGTGAACCTTATCAGCGGGGAGGCGCAAAGACTGTTGCACCGTATCCAGCTCAATGCCCAAAAAGGTCATCACCTGAGCCGGGCCCTCGGTTTTTTCATGTGCCAGGAGAACCCCAAGTTCCCCTGCCAATGACACAAAGCCAGCAAGGAGGCTGGCGCATCGCGCCGTGCCAGCGGGCCCAACGAACATAAAATCATCGAGGTAATGACAGGTGTCCCGACACCTGAACCTCCGCCGCAGCTCCCACTCCAAAAAGGAGCTGAAACATTCAAATGCGGCACATGAGACTGAACACCCCATAGGGAGGGCCCTATCCATGTAGTATTGCCCCTCAAAACAGAAGCCCAAAAGATCAATATCCTCCGGGTGGACTGGGAGCAGGCGAAAGGCAGACTTAATGTCGCACTTAGCCATCAAGGCTCCGACCCCACATCTGCGCACCACCTTGACCGCCTGGTCAAAGGACGTATAGCGCACTGAACAAAGCTCATCAGGGATGGCATCATTTACTGATGCCCCCTTCGGAAAAGAAAGATGGTGAATCAAACGATATTCACCAGGGGCTTTCTTAGGAACCACACCCAGGGGGGAAACACGCAGGTGTGGTACTGGAGGCAGTGGAAACGGCCCTAACACCCTGCCCTCAGTGCACTCCTTCGAGATCTTATCCCACACAACAGCTTCCATGCCCAGAACAGAACGCAAATTTTTGGACATGAAAGAAACCCGCGGGCCCTGAAATGGTATCCGAAAACCATACTTAAAACCGTTCAACAAAAACATCGCATCCCGCCTTTTGGGATAATAAAGTAATAAGCGCTCAAGCGCTCTCAGACTTACCGGGCTGGGGCCCTTTTCCAGCCATTTGCTGGCCACCACCCCCACCCGGACGCCTGCCACCGGACTTGGCTCTGGGGCAGGAGGAATACGCGTGGGAACCAGAACATGCTGGACATTCGTGCCTATATTTACAGGCCCGTCTGTTGCATACGCCTTTTGATGTGAAATCCCAACAGAGCAGCCGGGGTTGAACCTGCTGCCCCGCCTGGGAGCGGGTGGAGGCAGCCGCCTGTGGGCGGTGAATCAAATGACCACTGTCCGCCCTATCTCCCGAGTTCGGTTTCGAAGGGGACATAACCTGCAGCCACAGCTGCCGGTGGATCTGGTCCCAGGGAATATGAGGGTTCAAAGCAGCCCTCATCCTAAACTCTTCGTCATACTGCAACCATGCAGTGCCAACGAAGTCAGTATATCCCCTGTAAATTATATTAAGGTACTGAAATAGGGACACAGCCTGTAAAGGCTGCGCCCTCCCCAGTACTCCTGCGTATATCAAAAACCCTGGGAGCCAGTTATGCCAGGAACGATCTACCTTACGGCGTTTAATTTTTTCTTTGTCACGCTCTTCCAAATCCTCCTTGTCCTTCTTTTCCAGCTCACGGAAAAGAAGGGTAAACACATCTACATATTCCCCTTTAACTATCTTATCCCTTGTAGCCTGGGTAAGATGATCACCAAGGGGAAGAGCTGTGTCCCCAAACGGGAGTGCCCTATAAGGGACCTGGCCATAAACACCATACGGCATTAAACCCCAGGGTGGGTAGCCACCAAATTGCCATCCCGAGGGAAGCATACTTGGGGCCAGGCCATCAGAACCCGCACAAGGACTCACAGCGGACCCTACGGCTGTAGAAGCACCAGTTACTCCTGGAGCTGAACTAGCTACGCCAGGGTGTCCTGCAAACTGCCAAGGTGTATTGAATGAAGTAGAAGAAGTGTGTGGGCCTGGGGACCCGGAGGCAGCGGCCTGACCCCAGGGTCCCCATGGCCAGGTGCAAGCCTGCTGAGGCAAGGCAGACTTACCATCGGGCCCACTAGGCTCCACAGCCACTGCCACTTGCACCGATTCAGTCGGTCCGTCCGGCGCAGCCTCATCAGTGATTACCGCATCCTCCTCGGGGGGGTTCCCCTCAGCTGAAGTCCCCGCTCCCGGCATACCTGCAGAAGACTCCAAAGCAGAAAGACGGGTCAAAATCTCCTTCCTAAAAGAAGCCTTAGACGCCATCCTAAGTGGCCTACTGCGCTCACTGACTGCGCCTGTTGAGCCAGACGCCCCCCTACTTTTCTCAAGAGCCTCCAATCGTTTCAGGATTGCAAGGTTAAAGTTACTATCCCCTTCGTCCTCTGAAGAGGAAACTGTTGGAGGAGGCCTTTTAGAGGGCTGCTTCTTAGCAGGCTGCTTGCCCTTGGCCATACCCCTACCCTTCCTTGAAGCCATCCTGCTGTTTCACAAGCAATCAAATGGAGGAATAGCCAAACAATGCCCAAGCAGAGTACAGGTGGGCAAACTACCACAATACAGCCTACCAAGGTAATAGGAAGGCACCACCGATACCTCCCTAAAATGGCGGCCGTGCGAAAGCATAAAATGGCGGCCGCAATAGAAAAAAGGGGGGGGGGCGAGCCAGGAGCACACAGGTTGTGAGGCTTGGCCACCCAAAACGTCCCCACAAGAGGGAATAAAATGCCCTCTCTCAATCCCCCACCAAATGCCTCCCGAAGAGGGTGCTACCAACTAGTGGGGGGGGATCTATTCCCCGCAGGAGTGGCGGGCTCCCCCAACAAACACCCCCGGGGGGGCGTAAGGCTGGTCCCCCCTTTCGCCCCAAAACAAGAAGCCCGGCGCAAAAGCGCCCAAACCGGATCGAGAAGCGGCGTCGGTGGAAGTCAAAGCCGCGCCGAAACGCCTCCGCGGCAACGCGCCAAGCCTGTGCGCTCCAAACGCGGCAACCGTGCACCGCGACAAATACCGCAGGGGTGAGAGGGCTGGAGACGCAGTGTGGAGCACCCACTGTCCCAGCCAAGCCCCTTCTGCAGCCGAGGTTCCCTCCGAGCGACGGTGGAGCGGAGCAAAAACGCGTCCTGCTCCAACCGATCGCTCGGAGCAACTGCGTTTGGCGGGGGCGGAGCTACAAATGGCTCGCTCTCCGCCCGCCCCCAAAAAGAGCCCGGATGGCCGGGAAAAAACGTCTCCTCCTCCTTCCGAGGAGGCAAATCCGGCCCCACGGCCAAAGCCACATTGTAGCTGCCGTGGGTGGCCGCAATGTGGGTACGTGTGGATTCAGCCTTGTTCTGGTTTCTTTCATTATTGCACTTTCTGCCTCTATTGGTATCACTTTTACAAGGCAGACAACACGTTCCTAAAAAAGGCATAGAGGGACAGAGGCTGGGGGAGAGGGGAACAAAGCAGGGCTTTTTTTCTGGGAAAAGAGGTGGTGGAACTCAGTGGGTTGCCCTCGGAGAAAATGGTCACATGGCTGGTGGCCCACCCCACCCCTGATCTCCAGACAGGAGATCAGGGGGCGGGGAAATCAGGGGGCGGGGCCACCAGCCATGTGACCATTTTCAAGAGGTTCTGGAACTCCGTTCCACCGCGTTCCCGCTGAAAAAAAGCCCTGGAGCGAAGTAACAGTGAAACACAGCGTATGAAGCAACCCAGTAATGAAACAGCCATGAAAATGAACAGTGATGGAAATGAAAGAAACAACTCTCTCTTGTACTAGTCAGTCAGATAGATGGATAGAAAGACAAATAATGAAACGTCCACCAAATGGCAGGTATGTGTATATGGAGTAAGCTGATTGTTCCTCACTTTTGTATTTTTAACCCTTTGATTATGTCAAGCTCTGTGTTTCCTTGGCATGAACTGTATTGGTTGATAAGTAGTCAAATAGGTGAAAACAAAGCCAGAAGTTTCATGGGTGAGCTATGAGCAAGAATTTGAAAGGGGAAAAGAAAAGAGACAAAGAGAAGCAGCACCAGAGAGGTGTAACAGCCCAAGGCATTGATTCTTCCTTCTCAGATAATGAAGATGAATACTTCGGGGGGGGGGGAGAGTTTGAGACCTTGGGACTCACCCCAGAACCCCAGAAGGAAGCATCTGAGATGCTTCCAGGCGCACCCAGGGATGTCCAGGAGGAATCCTAAGAGGTTGAGTCAGGTCTTGCTCCCTAAGATACAGCTCTGCTTTCCTCCAAACTCTGTACCTCCCCACTACAGATAGCAGCTGCAGCCCATGAAATCTGTTTCCAATGGACCACCACAAGGCCAAGAATCATCCTAACCCGCATCAGAGCATTTACAGCCATAACAAGGCATTGAGAGCCATCTGTTCCTAGAAAGGTAGGGCTTGCATACCTTCTTGCAAAAGTATTTAAGGTCTCAGTCCAGACTTTACTGGAACAACATTTGAACTTGATGCATTTGCGATGCTAACTTTGCCTTGGGGAAATACAGCCAATTTGGTGTAGTGGTTAAGAGTGGCAGGACTGTAATCTGGAGAACTGGGTTTGATTCCCTACTTCTCCTCTTGAAGCCAGCTGGGTGACTTTGAGTCAGTCACAGCTCTCCCAGAGTTCTCTCAGCCCTCCCACCTCACAGGGTGATTGGAGATAATAACATACTTTGTAAACTGCTCTGAGTAGGCTTTAAGTTGTCCTGAAGGACGGTATATAAATCAAATATGGTTGTTGTTGTTGTTGTTAGTCCTTCTGCCAGAGCTGTGGGTGTTCAGACATTAGGGGAGCAAAGGAAAAACAATGGAGCAGAAGGCTTTTGAACAATTGAAGAAAGCACAGTTGTAAGAGTAAAATGAAGCTACCATTAGAAGCGAACCAAAGGTAGCCAGTGTGGTGAGTCAGTGTGGTGTAGTGGTTAGTGTGGGACTAGGATCTGGGAGATTAAGGTTAGAATCTCCACTCTGCCATGGAAGCTCACTGGGTAACCTCGGGCAGTCACACTTTCTCAGCCCAACCTACCTCACAGGGTTGTTATGATAAATTGGAGGAGAGGAGACTGATGTAAGCCGCTTTGTGCCCCCACTGGGGAGAAAGATGGAATATAAGAGCCGAAACAGACGTGACGCATTTCACGTGCCGTCCACGCGATTGCACTTACACGTGTCTCCAGCGGGTTTTGCTGTTCACGTGCTGCCAGTGTGTTTCGGAACCCCCCCTACACGCGTTCGCGGTCGACCGTCCACGGGTTCTCGGCTGTACTTCTGTGACGCGCTTCCCTTGGCGCATGCTCACAGGAAAATGGCCGAGAAATAGGCCATCAGTTGCTGCACCTGAAGTGGCCGGCAGGTGGCGTCATGCATTGATCGTCACTATAAGTTGGCATCGCGTCATAGCACTCTATGCGCGCTGTCCGGGTTTGCCGACGCTTGTTGGGGTTTGCTGAAAGGGCTGTTCGAAGTGACGCGGGGTGCCAGCCCCAAGAGCAGCGGGCAGGTCCTGCACCCGGCATGACCGTTGCCTATATTTTCCCTTAACCTTTGTTGCATGCAGAATGCACACTACACAGTTTGTTTAAAAAGCTTTATTGTTTTCTCTTAAAAGATTGCATTCATTTTAAAAAACTCCAAACTTTTTGTGTGCCACTCTGGGCCTTGCAAGGGTCAACCCAGCTTCTTCGCAGGCCTTGTCTTGTTAGATTGTCTCTGGTAGAGCCCGCCACACGCTGACTGGCCGCATGTGTGCAGGACCCACGGCTGTGCAGACACCTGTCGGCGTCTCTGGCCTGAAGCACTGGGCTCCCCGGTCCTGTGCCCGCCGATTCTGTTACGTCTTGAGGGCCGGCTCCCCGCCTGCATGTCCGCCCAATGAACATTTTGCTGACATTCAATTCCCTGGATGGTCCAATCCACCTTTCTTTGTGGTGGGGGCGGATCTTGGGGTTGCCGAATCGGGGCGCCTCGTGATGATTGACGTGTTCCGCATCCCCTCGGGGTGCGTGGAGTGTGGCTGTGGACCGTTCGCCGAGGGGATATAACAGTCCTTCCAGACGCGAGCGCGCCGCACAGCGTGGAGCGATGCCGCCTCGTGTCCGAGCGCGCAGCCCCTGGCGTCGGTTCGAGGTCCACATGCTGCTCTCAGCGATCCTGCGCATGGGCTACGCGGGGGAGCTAATGCGCGGGGCGCGGGCACGTGCACCGCACGCCTGGGAGGCGCTCTCCCGCGGCCTGGCGGTGTCGGGCGTCGCACGCTCGCCACAGGAATGCCGTGGGAAGTTCCGCCAGCTCCGGGACCGCTTCCTGCGCTGGCGCCAGGGGGGTCAGCTCCGACCACCGCCACACCACCGCGCAATGGAGCGCCTTCAGGAGGAGTCTGAACGGTTGGCGGCGGCGGGCCAGCAGCCGAGAGGTGAGCAGCTTTTCCGCTTTGCGCGCTTTGCGCCGGCCCTGACTTTATTCGCACGCCCCCTTTGCCGGTGGGGGACAAAAAAGAGCGCGGTGCGCCTGCTTGGCGGGCCAGGGGAGCGCGGCGCTGGAGCTCTGTGTCTTGACTGTTTGCTCTTCTGCAGGGGAGGAGCACGGGGCAGAGATCATATCCGTGACCAGTGGAGAGGAGGCGGAGGAGGTGCCGGGCGCGGTTGTCCTCCGTGCGCCGCCATCATCGCCCACCGGAGTGGTGGCGGATACCCCGATCCGCCCTGAGTCCGCCACAACCATGGAGCCAGGTGGGTCTGCAGGTGTGACACGGATGTGCGGATGAGGGCGGGGGAGGGCTCCCCCCTGCCGCGGCCAGGGCGCTTGATGGGCCTGGCGTTGGCAGAAGTGATTTTTTTGCCCGCCCTTGAAATCCCTGAACACATAACGTTTTGTAACGGCACAGACTCATCCGGTTCCAGCGCGGGGACTTCGCGGGATGAGGGGCGCAGGGCAGAGCTGGAGCGGGAGGATGTGCCCATAACAGTGCGTGGGCAGGTCGCGGTGGAGGCCTGCCTCAGAGTGTGTAAGTGGGGTGCCATTTCTGCTTCGAGAGGCGGGTGGGCCATCAGGGTTTTGAGCCACTGGCGACGGCGAAGATCTGTGGCTATGTGGTGGCCGCGGTATTGATCGCCGTGCCGGCAAGATCCATTGTCCTATGTTTCCCCAATGGAGACAGGTGGGGGGGAAGGGAACCCATTACTGGAGATGGGGTGAGATGGCGGGTGCGTGGCTCTCATTGTGCTCTCTCCTGCAGTGAACCGAACCGAGGCGGCGGTGACCAGGATGGCGGAGGAGATCACGACGATTGGTCAAGCGGTCCAGGACATGCGCCGGGACATGGCCACACTGCTGGGGAGGGGGGGGCGGGTGACGGTGCACACTCATAAAGAGAGCCTGCTGTGATTGGGGTTTGTTCAAGGTTGTTTTGTAAATAAAAGTTTCTTGTTTCCCTGTTTACAGTCGTTTCGTGAGGAGACACCCCCCACCCCCCACCTCCAGGGGCCACACTACCCTGCGCGTGCCTGGACATGTCCCAAGCTGAGAGGGACAAGGGGCTGGGGAAGCCTTCAGGTGGCTCTTGCCAGGCAGAGGGGGCACACATGGCACCCATCTTTGGCATGCAGGCTTGCAAAACTTCTCCTTTGAGGCCTACTGGGTGGGTGCCTGGCGTGGGACGGGCGAGAAGCGTGCCTGGACATGTCCCAAGCTGAGAGGGACAAGGGGCTGGGGAAGCCTTCAGGTGGCTCTTGCCAGGCAGAGGGGGCACACATAGCACCCATCTTTGGCATGCAGGCCTGCAAAACTTCTCCTTTGAGGCCTACTGGCTCTTGCCAGGCAGAGGGGGCACACATAGCACCCATCTTTGGCATGCAGGCTTGCAAAACTTCTCCTTTGAGGCCTACTGGCTCTTGCCAGGCAGAGGGGGCACACATAGCACCCATCTTTGGCATGCAGGCTTGCAAAACTTCTCCTTTGAGGCCTACTGGGTGGGTGCCTGGCGTAGGACGGGCGAGAAGCGTGCCTGGACATGTCCCAAGCTGAGAGGGACAAGGGGCTGGGGAAGCCTTCAGGTGGCTCTTGCCAGGCAGAGGGGGCACACATAGCACCCATCTTTGGCATGCAGGCTTGCAAAACTTCTCCTTTGAGGCCTACTGGCTCTTGCCAGGCAGAGGGGGCACACATAGCACCCATCTTTGGCATGCAGGCTTGCAAAACTTCTCCTTTGAGGCCTACTGGCTCTTGCCAGGCAGAGGGGGCACACATAGCACCCATCTTTGGCATGCAGGCTTGCAAAACTTCTCCTTTGAGGCCTACTGGGTGGGTGCCTGGCTTAGGACGGGCGAGAAGCGTGCCTGGACATGTCCAAAGCTGAGAGGGACAAGGGGCTGGGGAAGCCTTCAGGTGGCTCTTGCCAGGCAGAGGGGGCACACATGGCACCCATCTTTGGCATGCAGGCTTGCAAAACTTCTCCTTTGAGGCCTACTGGGTGGGTGCCTGGCGTAGGACGGGCGAGAAGCGTGCCTGGACATGTCCCAAGCTGAGAGGGACAAGGGGCTGGGGAAGCCTTCAGGTGGCTCTTGCCAGGCAGAGGGGGCACACATAGCACCCATCTTTGGCATGCAGGCTTGCAAAACTTCTCCTTTGAGGCCTACTGGCTCTTGCCAGGCAGAGGGGGCACACATAGCACCCATCTTTGGCATGCAGGCTTGCAAAACTCCTTTGAGGCCTACTGGCTCTTGCCAGGCAGAGGGGGCACACATAGCACCCATCTTTGGCATGCAGGCTTGCAAAACTTCTCCTTTGAGGCCTACTGGCTCTTGCCAGGCAGAGGGGGCACACATAGCACCCATCTTTGGCATGCAGGCTTGCAAAACTTCTCCTTTGAGGCCTACTGGGTGGGTGCCTGGCTTAGGACGGGCGAGAAGCGTGCCTGGACATGTCCCAAGCTGAGAGGGACAAGGGGCTGGGGAAGCCTTCAGGTGGCTCTTGCCAGGCAGAGGGGGCACACATGGCACCCATCTTTGGCATGCAGGCTTGCAAAACTTCTCCTTTGAGGCCTACTGGCTCTTGCCAGGCAGAGGGGGCACACATAGCACCCATCTTTGGCATGCAGGCTTGCAAAACTTCTCCTTTGAGGCCTACTGGGTGGGTGCCTGGCTTAGGACGGGCGAGAAGCGTGCCTGGACATGTCCCAAGCTGAGAGGGACAAGGGGCTGGGGAAGCCTTCAGGTGGCTCTTGCCAGGCAGAGGGGGCACACATAGCACCCATCTTTGGCATGCAGGCCTGCAAAACTTCTCCTTTGAGGCCTACTGGGTGGGTGCCTGGCGTAGGACGGGCGAGAAGCGTGCCTGGACATGTCCCAAGCTGAGAGGGACAAGGGGCTGGGGAAGCCTTCAGGTGGCTCTTGCCAGGCAGAGGGGGCACACATAGCACCCATCTTTGGCATGCAGGCTTGCAAAACTTCTCCTTTGGGGCCTACTGGCTCTTGCCAGGCAGAGGGGGCACACATAGCTTACAAGCTTGCTCTTTTCTCCCCTAGGGCCAAGCTGGGCACCAGGGGGGGGCCTGGGTGGACCTCCGTCAGGAAAGGAGGGGCTCGTGGGACGCCTGTCGCCATGGGCGGGAGCATCGTGCGGAAAAGGACAAAATGCGCATGCGCGGTCGGTTGATCAGTACTCCAACCGCCCACGTATGCGCACACCGGGTTCGAACGCGGGGCGCCATAGGCAGTGGGCGAGCGCCGTGCGCACTGCCCGTGGGGCCCCGCTAAGGGTAGCTGGTGCTATTCGGGCTTATCTCTCGCCCTGTAAGGGGGGGCCGGCCTCGGCCAACAGAGACCCCGGGGAATGGGGGGGCGTGCCCTGGGGGGGAAAGGTCCAATCGGTTAGGGGGGGAGGGTCTGCAAATCATTTGTTTGGATTGGCGGGAATTTGGGGGCGGGAATGAAGTGAACCAAAAATGTTTCCTGCAGCTTAAAAGTGGCAACCATTGGGCAATTAAACGGGAAAGGAGCCAATGGGCAATGAGCCCGAGGAAGCCATCACATCACCCCGTGATGGGGCTTTGGGGGGTCGGTGTGTGTGCTTGCTCTTTATTCTCCCAACCGCGTTCCCTCACTGGCCCGGGGGGGGGGGCCGTCACGGTGCAGGGTGGCGACTGATAAAAGTGCACACGCGTGGATGACTGCTTGAATGTTGCGATCATCCACGTGTGTGCACTGCGGATTCGAACGCGGAGCACCGATGACAGTGAGCGGGCTACTTGTTCACTGGCCGCGGTGCCCCGCCAAGGGCAACGGGTCTATTCGGGCTTATGTCATGGCCGGGAAGGGGGGCGTTCCCTCGGCGAAGTAGGAAACATAACTTTACATGTATTGTTCTCTGATAAAATGGGCAGGGAATGGGGGGGGAGGGCGCGCTTCCTTGCAGAAGGAGGTGAGGCAGCGTAGTTTGGGGTGGGGCGAAGTGAATGTAAAAGGGAGGAAAGACTTTTTCCCCTTTACCAATCCCCAGAGTTTGCTAGAAAGACAAGCAAAGCGGTCGTGAAAGTTTCTTTATTCAGGAAAAAAAACATGGTGCGCTCAATTCAAGCAAACATTAGAAGTGCTGGAGCACAAGTCAACGAGGGTGGTGCTGGATAACAAGCAACCGCCCCACAGCCGCCACCGGTTAGAAACAAAAAGTAACCCCCTCAACATTGGGAGAACACATTAATAGGAATGCCCGATAAGACGATTAGACCCCGGTGCAGAGGGGCCTCATACACCCTACAGCCGGTAGCGTCGTGGTGGGCAGCGCTGCCTTTTTGCAAACAGGTAGCCCCTAGGAAGGGGTTCGGGGTCGGCCCGGACACGGAACCTCTTTGCACGTGGAGCGGGCGGCTCCGGCGGCCGGTTCTCATCTGCGGCGGGATCCGCCGTGGGAGCGTGGTCGGGAGCGTCGGCTGTGGGGGCGTCACCGTCTGCGGAGTCCCTGGGGCCGGCAGTGCTTGATGGTGGGGCAGCGGGGGCCTCAACCGCGGAGACCATCCTCTCCAGGAGGCGCACCATGTCGCGCATGCAGCTTTCTGCCGTGGCTGCTTGGCGCTCTGCCGCTTCGACCGCCCGGCTAAACAGTTCTTTTTGCTCGCCTCGGTCAGCAGCCTCACTCTGCCGCGCCTCCTTCTCCATTGCGCAGGAGTCGGTCAGCTCCGACGATATTTTCTCCACCGCACGCCGAGTCGCCTCCATGCACACGATCGCCTCGTTGCGCGGGCGCTCCCGGCGCCGAAGTCGGAGGTTCGACATTCGCTCCGCCGGAGACAGACGGCGTGTCCCGGCGGCCGTGGTGTCGGCTGGGTAGCGTGTAAAGAACGAGGGAGACGGTGTTAGATGGGGGCCTCCCTCCCGCGGGCACCCCGCATTCCCGACCGCACAACTGCCCACGGGACATTACTCACCGATGGTCTCTGCCGCGGAGTGGTCGCCGGCCGCTGCTGCCACAGATCGATCTGGGAGGCAATCGCCGGCGGGCTCCTCGAAGGTGTCCTCGGTGTCCTCCGTTCCAACGCCGGCCACATTGTCAGTACCCCCCTCCGGTTCCCCCTCAGTGGCTCTGGCCGAACGTCGACGCCGGTCAACGACGGTTGGGGGGACGCCAGTGCCCATCACCCGTGGCACCACCAGATCCTGCTCCAGACGCAGGAACCGGTTCAGTTCCTCAAAGAAGGGCCAAACCCTCCGCCCGTGTCCCGAACGACTGTTCCCGTCCACACACTCCTTGTAGCCCCTTCTCAGAGTCTTCGCCCGCTCACGACACTGCTCCCAGTCCCTGGGGAAACCCCTGGCCGCCATCTCGTTCGCGATCCACTGGAACTGGCTCACATTCCTGTAGCTTGCGGAAAGCCTGCTCTGCACAGCGTCGTCCCCCCAAATCTGGATGAGGGCTCTCGTTTCCTCGTCAGACCAGGGGGCGGCCTTTGCCTTCTTGCCTCGGGCCGCCGGGACCACCGAGAGTCCAGCACCGGTGCAGGACGTGGGGCTGGTGCTGAGGGTGATCAAGAGAGGCAGACTGCTTGCGGGTTCGGGAGGCGTGGTGGAGTCCATGTTGCGGTTGGTCGTTCAGGGTGTCCTTTGCTGGGCTCGGGAGCAACAAACGATCGTCAACGGCGGTCTTTGCGGTCAGTTTCGGGCTGCCTTTACAGTAAGTTGGAGGGGGGCGCGACGCTGACGTGGCCGGCAGGGGACCAATCGCCTGTCCACTCGCTGCAAGAGACGGCTGCTCGAGAGCATCTGGGCGTCACACTCGCGCGGCATTGGACAGTGTCGGCCACGTCACGAGGGGGCGGGGGGCGGACGTCTAAGGAGAAGGGGCCGTTGTGGGGCGGGAACCGTTGCGGTCGCCGTCACGCCATGGCGCCCGCTCACGGGAAGAGGAGCAGCAGGGGCCAGCCGCCGAGAGAAACACTCCGTGCCTTTGCGGTCGCGCTCTCCTTGTTCGCGCGGACGGTCATCCGCTCTACGGCTGCCACAGCTGACACTGTGGCCCTGCTCGGGAGGCAGCTGGGAGAGGAAGTTAACGGCCGCCGCGCGCGACATAGAAGAAGACTGCGGCAGTTGGTGGCAACACTTGCGTCCGTGGAGGAGATGGCGCAGTGCTTCATTGTTGCTTTCCCGCCGAGGAAGGCATGGGTGCTTCCCCGGGCATGCCCTCACTGGTGGCCATGGTGGGAGCGCTACGAGTTCAGTGACGGGCAGTGGCTGCAGCAGTTCAGAATGCGACGTGCCACGTTCGAGTACATTGTTGGGGAGCTTCGCGAAGACCTCGTCCGCGAGACGACCCACATGCGCGACCCAGTCCCTCCCGAGGAGATGATCGCCATCACCATCTGGAAGCTTGCCACGGGAACCACAAACTCCGCGACACTGCCCGCATTTGGCCGTGGCGTCTCTACCGTCTGCGGGATATTCGACGAGGTCTGCGAGCTCATCGCTGCAAAGCTGACCGAGAAGTGGATCTGCATCGATTACCTCGAGGACATTATCTCCGGGTTCGAGGAGAGGGGATTCCCCAATGCCTGGGGCGCCGTGGACGGGACACACATCGAGATCCGTTCTCCGCCTTTCTCTGGGGACAAGTACATCAACCGCAAGGGATACTGCTCCATGATTCTCCAGGCGGTGGTGGACAGCGATGCACGATTCCTGGACATTTTTGTGGGCTTCCCGGGAAGGGCGCACGACGCGCGTGTGCTCCGTAACTCGCCCCTGTTCAAGAGACTCGAGGATGGCGCCCGTCGCCCGAAGCGGCCGGTCACTCTGGAGGGGGTCACATTCGACCCGGTAATCATCGGGGACCCCGCCTATCCTCTTCGGCCCTGGCTCATGAAGCCCTATCCGGCGCCATCAACGCGCGCCCAGGAGCGCTTCAACTACAGACTGAGCCGGGCGCGCATGAGTGTGGAACGCTCGTTCGGAATTCTGAAAAATCGCTGGCTTTATTTACAGCGGCCCCTACTTGTCAGCGAGCGCCTCATGGTCGCGGTAATCACCACCTGCTGCATCCTTCACAACATTTGCCTCTCGCGCGGGGACATCGTTTACGGGCCGTTCCCGCGCGAGCCGCTGATGGAGCCCGGGGATGAGCGGCCGCAGATTCCCTGGTCCGAGGCCGCTCTTACCGCGCGGGCAGTATCGATTCGTGCCGCCATAAGTGCGCACTTCCAGCAATACCGATAATTCAATAAAGCTGTGACCGGTACAGCCGGTTTCAGACTGTGTGTCTCTATCCGGGGCGGGGGGTGGGATGGTGGTGAGGCGGGCTGAGGGACAGCATCTGTGTGTTTGGGCGAGCACGGGGGAGGGGGGCCGCGTCGAAGGTGGTGGTGGGCGGGGGGCGGGCGGGCGGAGGAACAGCATCTGTGTGTTTGGGCGAGCACGGGGGAGGGTGGCCGGGTCGAAGGACTGCTCTTTGGTGCCGTTCGGTGCCGTTTTAGGCAGAGGACCCCATGGGCATGAGGATAGAACGACGGTTTTGTGCTCATGGGGATCCTCGCTCGATCCTGGGCGACCCATCACGGTCGCGGTTTTTTGGTTTATTGCCGGGGAGAGGCCTCTAGAGGCTAGGCTGGTGCTTGGACCGCCCGCCTGACCGGAGTTAGGGCAACCCTCTACATGCTCTGACTTTTATTTTTCAAGAGATCGTGCTGTTGCAGCCTGGCGGTTGCTCTGGCCTGGGGGCGGGAACCGCTTCGAGTTGGGGTTCACACGGCATACCACGGGGTTGGTTTGCTGTGTGTTCCCTATCCCCAGGTCCCATTCCGACCGGAGCATACAAATGGATAGAGACACACACAAAAAAAACCCATCATGGAAGACTTCACCCCAAAGTGTGTCTCAACCTATAATGATGTTTAAAATCGTCTCTTGCTAAGCAAAGTCCAGCTCCCGGGTAGCCGTTCTTAAAATAACCCCACCCCAAAATTGCTTCTAGTCTGGCTTTCACTAGATTCCAACAATTTCCTGAAACTTTATATACCATTGATAAATATCTAGCAGTCACTCTTTATAACACCTAATGAGTTCATTGCGCTGTTTGGTCACCTGAATTAAACATGACCCCCTCATAGGGTTGCGGCAAACTGTTGTGTGTGTGTGTGTGTGTGTGTGTGTGTGTGTGTGTGTGTGTGCGCTTGCATGTGACATTTTGGTTTAACAAAACAACTATAAAGAATTGGCTCAACTGCATGAGGAAATCATATTTTCTTTGGGCAGAATCTCCCACATTTGGTGACATGGAAAACCAGCAGACTCCTCACTAAAGGCAAATCTGGAAGCTGCTTGCAGGGAGAGTTCTCACAGGAAGGGCCCGGGGGGAGCCTTGACTGTGCTCTGGGCCAGGAGCGGGAGCACACGCCTGGGATATTTTCCGGGAAATAATACAGAGGGGAGCCTGGTTGGCAGGCCTGGGAGCAGGGACACAGAGCTGGGATTACTGGGGGTGGCACATACAGCCTACTGGGCTTCGCTTTGTGTGCGCCTTTCAGGATGCCTGGTGCTCTGCTAATGTCCTTTACCAAGAGATCGGGAGGGTTGCGTGAGGGCCCTCCCTTATTCAGAGCCAAATTCGAAGGCCAGGCTGTTGGATCTTTAGTCTAATCCGGCCTGGTCCGGGCATTGCTGCACGAAATTTACCCACAAAGGAGTGCAATGGTGAGAGTCCCGGTTCCACGTGGAATCGGGGCCCTCCACCACCCTGCCGGCCACAGTGCAGCAGCAGGGCCATGTGGGTTTTCGGCGGCGCCCATGGAGATGTGGCGACTACGCCGCCTGCACACCACGCAGCGATCGTGACGTTTCAGTCATGGTGGGCGCCAAGGCAAACCGCAATCCAGCCTCTCCGCAGCCTTGTGAAAGCCCAGGTGTGCTTGCAGCGGGGAAAGAATGTGCTGACTGTGCCTGCTCCTGCCCGGCGCCCGCCCAACCATTGCAGCTACTCTGCTCCCATGTTCTCTGCTCTCAATTTACATACGAATAAGCGGGTTGGCCAGCCAGTCATCCAGGCTCCGCTCCACCCACAGGACTTCCCCACCCAGGCCTACTCATGGTGATGGCTTGCCCATTGTCTGCGCCCTTCCTTTTGTGACTGTTTTGTCGGGCCCCCGCGGGGGCCCTAAGCGTTGTTTCGTCTCAGCAGAAGCTGAGTTCATGGGTGGGCATATGACCGCAAGCATTTTTCGAGCTCGCGAGAAAGCCTTATCCACGTGGAAACGGGGCTCTCACCAAACCGCCACATAGCGCGGCGGTCGAATTTGGCTCTGAATAAAGAAGTCGCCCTCATATTCCCCGTTTTAACGCCCACAGGCTCCATCCCAGCCCTCTTGCGGTCAGGTCACGGGTGCTCGAGGCTGCGTGGCGGATGCCAAGTTTCAGCATCGGGCGAAGACGAGGGGATGGTGCTTGGTCGGTTATGGGCTGAAAAGCCTTACTTTTCGGGGCGCACACCGGTTAAATACCGGCAGTACCGGGCGGATAGGCGTGCGCTATAGGAAAAATCTGCATATTCCTTCCCAGCCTGCCGTTTCTCGGGGGAGGGGGAGGACTCTCCCCACCACTGTTCCAACGGAGCAGGTTTCGTTCGGGGGATCAGATGGGCGCGCGGCAAGAGGGATGGCTTTGAGTCCATTGTGATCCCCGTTCGATTCTTGCCTGGCCCGCATCGCCTACTTCTTTTTTTCTGGGGCCCAAGTTGCTGTGCAGGCAGTGTGATTTGCACATGTTTCCACGACAGGCATGCCCTGGCCGCGCCCCGGGGACCTCTCTTTTGTCCTTCAGATCACTCCTGCGAGAAAACACTAGCCTCTCATTGAATTTGAACGACTGGCCAGCCGCGGCCTCTGCTCTCCAAATCTTCCTTGTGTCCTGTCCTGCTTCTCCCTCCCTGCCCCCCCCGATCACAACATGGAGGACACAGGCCACTTCGGGGAGACTTGGCGAAGGACTCCCCAAACCCCCCTGCCGTTTCTTTTCTCCTGACTTTGTGTTTGAGGCACAATTATAGGACTTGTAGGAGAGATTTGCCTTGTGCCAAGAGTGGCGGAGGGTTTCCGGTGATGCCTGCCGCGGGGCTTTACCCTGAATAAGCGACCTGGCACCTGGTTCCAACAGAGCAGGAACAGGTTTTGGGGGGCAGATTTTGCATGTTCTCCTCTCAGGGCCGCAAGTTGGTTTGCGGGCCGTTTCATTTGCACATGTTTGCGCGACAGGCATGTATTCGACGCGCCCCAAGCGCCACTCCTTTGTCCTTCATATTTCCCTTTTGTGCGATGCAAGGCTGAAGTCATCCGATGTTAACATGCGCTCTGCCTCTCCCCCCCTGAATTCCCTCCCCGACGGTCGCAGCCGAAATATGCATGCTATCAGAAGGGACTGCCGCACAGGAGTCCCGTAGAGCAACAAGCAGGAAGGCCTGCTTAGTGCCCTGGGACTCCTTGTTCGAGCCCCGCATCGCCGCCCGCCCGGCCCGCCTCCCTTTTTCGCGTCTGCTGAGACCGACGGGTGGGAACCGCGCTGGCGGCCGCCGGTGTCCCCATGAATTTTTCACCGACCAGGGGGGGGGCGCGATTCTCCAAATCTTCATTGTGTCCAGGCCCTTTGGCAAGATTTGCACATGTTTCCGCGACAGGCATGCCCTGGCCGCGCCCCGGGGGCCTCTCTTTTGTCCTTCAGATCACTCCTGCGAGAAAACACTAGCCTCTCATTGAATTTGAACGACTGGCCAGCCGGGGCCTCTGCTCTCCAAATCTCCCTTGTTGTCCTGTCCTGCTTCTCCCTCCCCGCCCCCCCCCCCGATCTCAACATGGAGGACACAGGCCACTTCGGGGAGACTTGGCCAAGGAGTCCCCAAACCCCCCTGCCCCCCCTCTTGTGTCAGTATTGAGCCAGAAAAGGGTTTGCTCCAGGCCTTCCCCTGCCTGGGGAGACAGGGCAGGGCCTTGCATGGCTCTTCCCAGCCATGGGCCGGCGGAGAAAGGAGCAGCCCTGCCAGATCTGTGTTCCTTCCCACCCCCCGCCCAAATCCAGGGTGCTGGTTCCAGGCCCTTGGGCCAGATCACCCCCCAGGTGTGCCCTGGACCTCATGTGCCAATATTGAGCCAGAAAAGGGTTTGCTCCAGGCCTTCCCCTGCCTGGGGAGACAGGGCAGGGCCTTGCATGGCTCTTCCCAGCCATGGGCCGGCGGAGAAAGGAGCAGCCCTGCCAGATCTGTGTTCCTTCCCACCCCCCGCCCAAATCCAGGGTGCTGGTTCCAGGCCCTTGGGCCAGATCACCCCCCAGGTGTGCCCTGGACCTCATGTGCCAATATTGAGCCAGATAAGGGTTTGCTCCAGGCCTTCCCCTGCCTGGGGAGACACGGCAGGGCCTTGCATGGCTCTTCCCAGCCATGGCCCGGCGGAGAAAGGAGCAGCCCTGCCAGATCTGTGTTCCTTCCCACCCCCCGCCCAAATCCAGGGTGCCGGTTCCAGGCCCTTGGGCCAGATCACCCCCCAGGTGTGCCCTGGACCTCATGTGCCAATATTGAGCCAGAAAAGGGTTTGCTCCAGGCCTTCCCATGCCTGGGGAGACAGGGCAGGGCCTTGCATGGCTCTTCCCAGCCATGGGCCGGCGGAGAAAGGAGCAGCCCTGCCAGATCTGTGTTCCTTCCCACCCCCCGCCCAAATCCAGTGTGCAGGTTCCAGGCACTTTGGCCAGATCACCCCCCAGGTGTGCCCTGGACCTCTCATTGAATTTGAACGACTGGCCAGCCGCGGCCTCTGCTCTCCAAATCTTCCTTGTGTCCTGTCCTGCTTCTCCCTCCCTGCCCCCCCCCGATCTCAACATGGAGGACACAGGCCACTTCGGGGAGACTTGGCTAAGGAGTCCCCAAACCCCCCTGCCCCCCTCTTGTGTCAAGATTGAGCCAGAAAAGGGTTTGCTCCAGGCCTTCCCATGCCTGGGGAGACAGGGCAGGGCCTTGCATGGCTCTTCCCAGCCATGGGCCGGCGGAGAAAGGAGCAGCCCTGCCAGATCTGTGTTCCTTCCCACCCCCCGCCCAAATCCAGGGTGCTGCTTCCAGGCCCTTGGGCCAGATCACCCCCCAGGTGTGCCCTGGACCTCATGTGCCAATATTGAGCCAGAAAAGGTTTTGCTCCAGCCCTCCCCTGCCTGTGGAGACACGGCAGGGCCGTGCATGGCTCTTCCCAGCCATGGCCCGGCGGAGAAAGGAGCAGCCCTGCCAGATCTGTGTTCCTTCCCCCCCCCGCCGCCCAAATCCAGTGTGCTGGTTCCAGGCACTTTGGCCAGATCACCCCCCAGGTGTGCCCTGGACCTCTCATTGAATTTGAACGACTGGCCAGCCGCGGCCTCTGCTCTCCAAATCTTCCTTGTGTCCTGTCCTGCTTCTCCCTCCCTGCCCCCCCCGATCTCAACATGGAGGACACAGGCCACTTCGGGGAGACTTGGCTAAGGAGTCCCCAAACCCCCCTGCCCCCCCTCTTGTGTCAAGATTGAGCCAGAAAAGGGTTTGCTCCAGGCCTTCCCATGCCTGGGGAGACAGGGCAGGGCCTTGCATGGCTCTTCCCAGCCATGGGCCGGCGGAGAAAGGAGCAGCCCTGCCAGATCTGTGTTCCTTCCCACCCCCCGCCCAAATCCAGGGTGCTGCTTCCAGGCCCTTGGGCCAGATCACCCCCCAGGTGTGCCCTGGACCTCATGTGCCAATATTGAGCCAGAAAAGGTTTTGCTCCAGCCCTCCCCTGCCTGTGGAGACACGGCAGGGCCGTGCATGGCTCTTCCCAGCCATGGCCCGGCGGAGAAAGGAGCAGCCCTGCCAGATCTGTGTTCCTTCCCCCCCCCCCCGCCCAAATCCAGTGTGCTGGTTCCAGGCACTTTGGCCAGATCACCCCCCAGGTGTGCCCTGGACCTCTCATTGAATTTGAACGACTGGCCAGCCGCGGCCTCTGCTCTCCAAATCTTCCTTGTGTCCTGTCCTGCTTCTCCCTCCCTGCCCCCCCCCCCCCGATCTCAACATGGAGGACACAGGCCACTTCGGGGAGACTTCCCCCAAATCCAAGTTGTGTGTGTGTTCCAGCCCCCCGGCAAGAGCATCCTCCAGGCTTCCCCAGCACCTTCTGTTTAAAGATTATCGCAGAAAATGGGTTCCCAAAACATGCAGACATGCTCAAAGCGCAACCCGTTTCCGGATCCAGGACATGTGTATTCAGTGTGCGGAGCCTGTTAAGTTTAAACATAGCTTTATTTTGCCGACAGACAGGGCTCACCATGGCAGGCGGGAACCCCAGGCCCCCTGTGTCCATTCACTCAACTGTCCATCGAGCCAGACGGCCCCCCCCTTCGACGGCCAAGCACCTGGGCAAAGCTCGGGACACGCGAGAATGCCCTAACTCTTTTTGGCGATGGTGGACGCGGGGTCGAAGTCCCAGGCTCTTCGCGGAGTTGCTCGGGTGCGTGCGGTCTTCCACGCTGAGTTGCCGCGAGAAAGGCGGCAGGAGACATCCCACCATCCAGCAGGTCAATCTCCTCCTCCTCCTCCTCTTCCTTCCCCGCAGTGGGGCCTGCTGTCGGGAAACCAATTGGAAAGCAATAAGCAGTCTTTGCCCCGACCAACCATACTACTGAGCATTGTGGAAACACCGACCAAAGCCCCCATCTAGGCGCCCTCTGTCGACCCAACAGTGACCTCGCAGCGCCCAGTGGGCCGCCATTAGCCACTTACTCCAAAACTGGTCCCGGCGTGCCTGGATTCTCTCATGGGCCAACCCCACAGCCTCCATCCGTCGCTCGGTGTCACTGGCTGAAAGAAAGGCGGTGTAACGATTAAGGAATTTCAATCGGTTGGTGATGCCCATCCCCAAACCTGCAAGCCGTGTGTCCCTTCTCCCTGGCAATCGCCACCCCCAGCCTTCCCCAGCACCGCTTCTGTCATATTGGGGGATGACCGGGCCCGCTTCTCTACCGACCGTAAAATTGTCTGGACACGCTTCTCGCCCGACCTATGCCGAGTGCAAAAGTGGAACTTGCCCGGGCATGCTGCCGGCCCAGACCATGCTCCGCTTTAGCCAGCTAGGCCTAGAGAGGAGAAAGGAGCAAGCCTGCAAGCTATGTGGACCCTCCCCAAACATGAGTGCTATCTCCCTGTCAGTTCCACGCTCCAGGCTGCACCAGGACACACAGCGTGCATATCCGCTGGACTCTTGTTGGTCATATTGGGACGTGTCCGCGCACGCTGCCGGCCCAGCCCATGCTCCCCTTTAGCCAGCTAGGCCTCAAAGGAGAAGGGAGCAAGCCCGCAAACTGTGCGGCCCCTCCCCAAACATGCGAGCTGTGTGTCCCTTCTCCCTGGCAAGAGCCACCAGTAGCCTTCGCCAGCACCTTTTGTTGACCTATCCCCAGCACCCAGAGTATAAAAGTGGAACTTGCCCGGGCACGCTGCGAGGCCGCAGGCCAATGTCCCCCTTTGGCCAGCTAGGCCTCAGTGGAGAAAAGAGCAAGCCTTCCAGCTGTGCGTCCCATCCTCAAACATGAGCGCTGTGTTTCCCAGCTGTCTGGCAGCTCGGCCTGCGCCTGGCGCCACACAATCGGCTGTACAGTCGGTTTGTTGATGTAATATTGCCTCTGACAAGCAGAGCTTCAGCCTTTTGTTTATGCTCACTTCTGTATCACCATCAATTGCTGACCATAATCATTATAACCATTAGATATCATTTTAATATTTCACAGTTTATTCAATCCTGTTAAGAGCAAGCACAAAAGAAATCAGCTCTTTAAAAGTTCTCCTTTTGGAGGTTGGGTGTAAAAAAAAGCATATAACACCTGCATTGGTACTGCTGCATAGTCCTTTACCTAACCTCTTTCCAAAGTGCAGAATCTTGTGATCTCAATCACATTCTTCAGATGGTAGATGCTAAAATAGCATGCCACACCCCAGAACTTCCCATATAGTAAAACGCACACAAAAGTTTTAACACTGGAAGCTCTCTATCTTGCTTCAGGAGGTAGAACCATGCAGGCAATGTACTGTGCACTGAGCCCGGCTTCTACTGAAATCAATAGAAATGCTTTTCTAGGTTGTGGGACACTTGGGTGCAGACAGGATTTCTGGAACTCAGCGGAGAACCTAACTTTGGAGTGCTGACCAGCCAAATACCAGCTGGTAGAGCTGTGACTGACCCAAGGCCATGCAGCTGGCTTCAAGTGGAGGGGTGGGGATTCAAACCTGGTTCTAATAAAAATAACCGCGCTGTGCGGCCGCAGGCCAATGTCCCCCTTTGGCCAGCTAGGTGTCAGAGGAGAACAGAGCCGGCTTGCAAGCCGCTAGGCTAGGCCTCAGAGGAGAATAGAGCAATGGAGCTTGGGCCGCCCAAAAGAGAATATAGTTTGGGCTGCCCAAGCACCTGGAGATCAAAGGTGTAACATTCCTTGGCCCGCAACAGAACACTGCACCCATCGAGGAACAGCTTCCGGGGGCCGCCGCCCACTTGTTTCTTGACCAGACTTACTTCGTGGTCGCTCGCCCAGAAACTCCTTCTCCACCATGTCGACCTCGATGTCCTCCACCACAGCGGTCAAGTTCCTGCGGACCGTGTGGGCGAGATCGACACGGTCAGGGAACAGCGACTCCAGGCGGAACGGCACCATGGTCTCCTCCGCCGCCTCCCGCTCGTGCTCCGTCAGCCCCTTTTCCTCCATGGCCGCGGCCGCCTGCTCCGCCCACTCCTCACGCCAGTTGCTTGGCACCCACTCTGCCATGCTTTGCGACGATGGCGGAGGCACGTCTGGTCGGCAGGGGAAGCCTCACGAGTTTGCGGGGGTTTGCGCGGGCAAACCAACCGCACAGCCAATTGCGTTGCACCACGCGGAGGCCGAAAGCTGGTTGGTCGTAGCCGAAAAAGCGGGAATCGGTGACACCGACCGGGTCAATGCGGCAGGTCAAGAGCTGATCAAGCCCCCCCCCCCCAATTCCTGGGGCCTCTGAACGGAAAACCAGACGCAGCCGTGATGGGGTCCCCCCGGAGGCACCAGGGGCAGTGCGCCCCTGGATTTTGGGCAAGAAAATTTTTTTGGACAGACATGTCTTAGACCTCGCCCGTGCACTCCCCCCAAGCCCTGGGCGGGCCCTGAGATTTCGGAAAGTCCCGTGTGTGTGTCTCACAAACATGTTCCACCCTCCCCAAGTGAAGACATGTCTGTGTTTGCCTGTGTTTGTCAAAGGCATGCCCCCCCCAGTGGACAAGCACCAACCAACGGACAGGGCCCCCCGCCCCGCTTCGAAGCCCTCAGGCAGCCGGGCAAGATCCCGGAGTGCGGGGGGGAGCCAGGGGGGCCATCTCTGACAGGAAGCCAAACAGTCATCCAATCTTTTGAGGCCCGCGTTGGAGGCCCCCGGACCAGTCCATTGCGCGTCACCTGCTCGCTCGCAAGCTGCAGGCAATAGCGCCATCTAGCAGTCATTGAGAGGTCCACAGCCCTCGGGATGGTAAAAATAGCCGCTCTGTTCTGGGAACTCGCTGGTCGTCAGGAGGGGCACGTGCAGACGCGGACACACAATCACAGGTCTGGTGCGGGCAGGACACGCGCCGAAATTCTGAAACAGCCACGGGCGGGCCGAAACAGACGGGAGCGCGGACACGTGCGCAACCACGTGTAGTTCTTAACGTCTGTTTCGGCTCTAAATAAAGTAAAATAATAATAAATAAATGTAGAGGCCGTTTTTGCAACGCTTTTCTCATCTCTCTCCGTTTTGAAACCTGGTGAGGCCAAAACATTTTTCCAATTCACCGTGATGGAAAGGAGGTGGGGCCAACTATGAGCAGTCCTTGTGTCATCAGCACAAAGCTGATCGGTTCCATGAGTTGCTATATCATTGTTTGAGTTCAAATCATACCTTCAAGATCAATAAAATTTGCAGAGTTTAAGCTTTCAAGAGTCAAAACTCCCTTTGTTAGACACAGGTAGGAATAAAGATCCCTGAGTCCTAACATCCCTGCAAACCATGTTGATCTTTTAAGGCGCTACTGGACTCACATCTTGCTCTTCTATTGCAGACCAATATGGCTACTCACCTGAAACTATTTCATTGTTTATTGAATGGAATACCTTATTGGGAAGAAACAACCTCATTTTCCAAGGAACAATACTGTTGTTTGTACAGTGAGCAGCCAGCTAACAGAAGAACAAAGTGTAGAGAGCCCAACATTCGAGACAAAATTATTAATGAATAAACATGTAGTACAGTCCTAGCTATGATATAAAATAAGAGCTGAATGGTGAAGGGTAAGCCAACCTATGGAAAGGGGTTGGGCGCAGTGCAGTGTTTCCACAGGCATAATGACTTCTGCAGAATGTGACTTCTGTGGCTCTTACCTCTTTGGGGGAAGCTACATGAAATGCCCCTGAAATCTTGTTCCTTGAGGAATAGACTGAGGGATAGTTGGACTTCTGTGGGAGGAGGAGCCATAAAAGTCACCCTGTGTGGGTAGAAGTCCTTTCGCCTGTGAAAATACTGTGTGGGAGCCAACTCAAGGAGTTTGTGCTAGATGTGGAACAGTTTTGGGGGGGAAACCAGCTTTCATGTTATGCATGGACCTCATATGAAGAGTAATACTGCAATCCTAAGAATGCTTCCTGAGGAGATGTTCAGTCTCATTGAATAAATAGGATTTATGCATGAGTAAACATGCGTAGGATTGCACTGAAAACTATGTAATTGAAGAAAATGATTCAGAAATAGATCCATACTACATAGCTGATTTTGAATTGCTGAAATGGGACTCCTGGTTGTACAATGTGCAGGAAGGATATTACCTGCTACCGTGTTCAGATTGTATGGATATGGACCGCAAGGATTCTTATAGATCCAGAGGAGTTAGCAGTGTTACTCTGAAGTTGCAAAATAATAGAGTCCAGTAGCACCTTTATGACTAACCAACTTTATCGTAGCCTAAGCTTTCGAGAACCACAGCTCTTTGTCAGATGCATCTGACAAAGAGAGCTGTGGTTCTCGAAAGCTTACACTACAATAAAGTTGGTTTGTCTTAAAGGTGCTACTGGACTTTTTACTATTTTGCAAGGATTCTTATGTGTGTCAAATGCTTAGCACATTCTCCAGGTTTGAGTGGTAAGAAAAACATTTGAGACGTGTGACGTGGAATCCTTGGCTTTTAGAGAAGAAAACAGACCCCCTTGCATGCCCTGGCTATTACAGGAGAAATAACAATGGTTATGTTAGAATTATGTATAAATTCATTTACACTATCTCTACACTGTTTTTTCCCAAGTTCGGAGCAGTTAGCAAAACATCTGTAGTACACTGAATGAAACAAGCCAATGTCATGAGAACAATTAAGAGTGTGAAAAACATAATAATGCTTGTTGCATTTCATTCATGAAATGGCAACAATCTAATTATTTTAATGAGGCTCACAGCAAGCTAAAAATAATATGATTGGATTTTTTTCATGTCTGGTAAAGCTCTGTTTCAAAAATTCCAGGTCATAATCATTCTTATGTTCATGGAAATGGTGCTGTTTTTTCTTTCAATTTTAGTTGTGGAGAAAAAAAAGGCTTGTTGGGAGAAGAGTTGAAAGGAACATAAGCTGAAAAATAATGGGGTTTTTAAAACACCCTTTTCAGCTTCAAAACCAGAGTCACAGATGATTGAA
Organism: Eublepharis macularius; assembly: GCF_028583425.1. NCBI lineage: Eukaryota > Metazoa > Chordata > Lepidosauria > Squamata > Eublepharidae > Eublepharis > Eublepharis macularius. The sequence continues at coordinate 165,995,272 of NC_072792.1, read as the reverse complement.
AGTCCAATAATGTAAAGAAGATTAAACTTGGAAAAGAAAGCAAATAGAAAACCATATGAATAGTAACAAAACGGGTGCTCAATATATCTTCTTTACTGTAAGCCTATTGAATTTTGATTTTTATCTCTCAATTCTATATGTAAAAGACAAGATGGGGAATTGCACACAGAAATAACCCTACTGTAAATAACCCTATTGTATAGCTTGCGGCATTGATTAATTCCAATGATGGTATTTATATGCTTGTCTAGGTTCCCCTCCATATGTTTCCAGGGGATCTTAATAATAATAATAACATTCTATTTATATACCACTCTTCAGGACAACTTAATGCCCACTCAGAGCTGTTTACAAAGTATGCCATTATTATCCCCACAACAAAACACCCTGTGAGGTGGGTGGGGCTGAGAGAGCTCCAGAGAGCCATGACTAGCCCAAGGTCACCCAGCTGGCTTCAAGTGGAGGAGTGGGGAATCAAACTCGGCTCTCCAGATTAGAGTCCCGCTGCTCTTAACCACTACACCAAACTGGCTTGTCTTCCAAAAAGGAAAGCGAAACAGTAACAAGGAAAGACAAATGATACCAGTTTGTGTAGTCCTTACTAGAGATGGGCATGAACTGAAATACAAACCAAAATTAAGCACGAACCAGGCCAGTTCGTGGTTTGCGAACCATGGTTCGTCAGATCCCATTTCTGACAAACCGCCTTGAACTTTTAGGCTGATTCATTTGGTTTGTTGGTTTGTCCCTGCAGAGAAAAGGAAAAGAAAAAAAAGGGATCATCATATGGTTATGTTGAAAGAACTGTGAAACTCACCAGCGTTGTTTCTTCAGCGACAATTTATTGACAGTTATTGGGACATTGGCTGATTGTGAACACTGGTATTAGGCATTGGTTACATTTTTGTCAGAGAGCTTGGAAATATTATTAAGAACTTTGATATTGATTGGGATTTTCTTGCACTTTGCACTTTCACTGATATATTAAATTTATACTTTATATACCATGGTATCTTAGGACTGTGTCTTTGTACGGGGTCCTCTGTGTAAATTTGCAGGGACTTGTCTATTGTCTATAGATTACCAACAAGTCAATAATTAAAAAAACTTTAATTAGCTTCCGTCAAAGATGTGAGATTAATACAACTTGAGAAGAACATTCTAATAAACATGCATTGGAAGCAGGGAGCAAAATCCGCTCTTTCCAGCGCTGCTCAAAAGAGCCTTACATAGACACGGCCTTCCTTTTTGCCAGCCTTCCGAATCTGCTGGCAACAGGTGTTCATTCATTTTAATGAGCCCGTCTTCTCCCAGTATTCCCTCCAGAAATGGAAGCTTAGCTCTCATGTATAATTGTCCCTGCTGTGCAGGAGATGGGTTTGCAGTGTGTGCCGGAGGGAAGAGCTTAGAAAATTCAGCAACCTACAACATGCATAAACATTGGCCTCCATTTCTCCCATCCCTGCCAGTGCACTGGCGGTAAGTATTGGTTTATGTACTTTAGCTGTCCAGTAGATAAGATGGCACCATCTGGAGAGCATCGCCACTAGAAATATCACAGGGAAACTGCTGTCAGTCTGGAGGGCATGAGCGTAATAACTTCTATGTTCACATATTTTTTTTCATTCGTGTTGTACAGTTCAAACTATCCATAGCTTTAGTCAATTTCTTTTGTTCCTTCCTTGAGTTATGATATGCCTGCTATTGTATTCAGCAGCCCCATAATACCAGCTGTTCCCCAGGTGGATCCCTGGTTTTTTGGTCAAGAATTGAGCACCTTGGGGCCAAACTAGTTGTAGTTTTTTTCATGTGCTCGCCATGGGGACTGGCAACCATGCACCAGCTGCCACTGAAATTGTGTGATTCCTCCCCCCCCCCAAGCCACGAAAACAACATGAGGGAAGGTAGGACCCCCTTCCCCTCCCCATGCCATGGTTTTGACCAGAATCAGGGCCCTGGCGATATTAGTGGGGGCTGCCTCCAGGATCGGACAGTTGGTGTAGGGTTATCAGAACCTCTGTTGAGCACATGAAAGAAGGTCACATCTAATTTGGATGCAAATCCTGGGAGGAAGTTTCACTTTGGCCCTGAGAAGTCCAGAATTGAACATGAGTGTTGTGTGGTGGTTCAAGTGTCTGACTAGGATCTGGGAGACCAGGTATGAAGCTTGCCAAGCGACTTTAGACCATCCACACATCTGCAGCCGAACCAACTTCATAGGGTGGTTGTGAGGATGAAATAAAGGAAAGGAGAACGATGTAAGCTGCTTTGAGTTCCCACTGGCAAGAAGGTCCTGGGTCTAAATGAATGATGCCTTAGCAAGCATAGAAGTGGCTTAGATACTGGCCGTTTCCACATTGTTAAAGCAACAGGCTACTTACTCAATGCTGGTGGTTTTTTTTTTACAGATTCTAGATGCCTCCAATTTCAAAGCGGAAGCAGGCAGTTTGTCTTTCATCTGATCAGCATCTTTTCTGATTTCCCGCTCTTTCCTGTGCCGGGTCAAGGGCGCCGATCAGACAAAAGACAAACTGCCTGCTTCCGCTTTGAAATCGGAGGCATCTGGAATCTAAAAAAAAACCCACCAGCATTGAGTAAGTCGCCCGTTGCTTTAACAACATGTGGAAACGGCCACTGTATACTGTTCTCATACTGCAGTTGTAGTCTTCACAATACCTCCGCCATCTGTAGATTTAAAATAATAACAATAATAACATTTGATTTATATACCGCCCTTCGGGACAACTTAACACCCACTCAGAGCAGTTTACAAAATATGTTATTATTATCCCCACAACAAACACCCTGTGAGGTAGGAGGGGCTGAGAGAGCTCCGTAGAGCTGAGACTGACCCAAGGTCACCCAGCTGGCTTCTAGTGGAGGAGTGGGGCATCAAATCTAGTTCTCTGGATTAGAGTCTTGCCACTTTTAACCACTACGTCAAACTGCCTCTCTGTACTACTTTGACTTTTTGAAGGAAACGTATAGAACTATAAAACAATAAACCTTTGCAATTGAATATTGGTTTATATTCAAATGGAAATGATTTTTTAAAAATAATCTAATTGTTTGAATTTAATTGGTGCCCATAGGGTCCCTTCAGCAGAACATTAAAGTGCTTTTAAAAAGCATACGAGAGTTAAAGAACATTTTCTTCCAGTACTTGTTAGAGGTCAAACTTTCCGTTTAGATACAAACCCCTTTACAATGCAAGTCAGTTGCGCCAAACTTGTCAGTTCATGATTTTCGATTCTGAAGTTGGGAAGTATTTTATGGCCTTGAGGAGAAATAAATTCAAAATATTGAAATCCAAGTCATTTCACGTTATCGATCACATGATATATAATGGATTCTCTCTGCTTTTTAATGGGCAGAGCCATAATGAAAACAGATTAAGTCTACCTGTTGCCGTGTAATGTATTTATAGATGCACAGAGACAGACAGACAAGTCTCCATTTTATACAGCACAATTAGAGCACAAATTTCCATTCTTAGACAGATGGTATGAAAGCAGATTTGGGGTCTCTTCCAGATGTTAGCATTAGAATTCCATGGGACTTTCTTACAAGTAAACATGTAGAGGATTAAACTTCTGCCCAGCTGCACTTCTAAACACATGTGGGGAGCAAATACCATTTGTAAGATTGTTTTATATGCTATTAAAATCAGTCCCATTCTAATTAGTTTCATAGCCAGTTCTGTGACTGTGATGCTTGTTATATAAATTAAGACCCCCCACTTCCTTCCAAGGATTTCTCATCATCACATATGATAATATTCTACATTAGTTTGAAAGGATTTAGGGGCACATTACATGTACCATAATTTGTGTGAATGTCCAAAACGGCTTTCCTTTTTTTAACCTGGGAACCAGCACCCATCAAAATCCAGGCTTATACATATGTATGAACATTAAATGAACATGTGGATGGTTGGGAGAAAGACTCAAACTGAACACAAGCTTGTTAGAATGAATGTATTGGTCGAGGGAAACAGCAGGATCGTAGCAATATCTTCCATCCTGTCCTAGTCCATTGAAGGCTGGGACAGATTTTGTATATGTCAAAGTGAAAGGGAAAAAAAACCCTAAAGTCCCTGAGTGTATCGGAAAGAGCGCTGTAGGTACGTAGTTGTACACATAAAGGCTGTAATCGCATTCAGGGCCTTTTTACACATTAGACAAATGTGACTTTGGTTGGGAGAAAGCTCCACCCACGTAGTGTTTTAATGTGTGATCCAATGCTTACTTTGAAACAAGGGGAGTGAGGGCTCAAATCCACTCTTCTGTGTGTGCAGAAGCAGGAAAAATGACTTCATTCCTTTCTTTGCATTCCATGCCCACCTCCCATCTTCACCCAGCTGGTATTAGGAGTGAGACAGGTGGCAATGCCCACCACCCAACTTAACCCAGCTGATATTAGGAGTGGAGCAGGTGGTAATGCCCACCCCCTGCCTTCACTCAGCTGGTATTAGGAGTGGAGTAGGTGGCAATGCCCACTGCCCCGCCTTAACCCAGTTGGTATTAGGAGTGGAGCAGCTGTCAATGCCCCTCTCCCTGCCTTAACCCAGCTGGTATTAGGAGCGGAACAGATGGCACCGCCCACCCCCTGCTTTAACCCAGTTGGTATTAGGAGTGGAGCAGGTTGCAATGCCCTCCCCCCGCCTTAACCCAGCTGGTATTAGGAGCAGAGTAGGTGGCAATAACCGACCCCCACCTTAACCCAGCTGGCATCAGCAGTGGAGTAAGTGGCAATACCCACTCCTCTTTGAACCAGTTGGGTTCAGGAGCGGATCAGTTGGCAATGCCTGCCCCCACAACCCAGCTGGTATTAGGAGCAGAGCAGGTGGCAATGCCCACCCCCCCCACACCTTAACCCAGCTGGTAATAGGAGCGGAGAAGGTGGCAATGCCCAACCCCGCATCTTAACACAACTGGTATTAGGAGTGGAGCAGGTGGCAATGCCCACTCCCTGCCTTAACCCAGCTGGTATTAGGAGCGGAGCAGGTGGCAATGCCCACTCCCTTCAGCCAGCTGGGATCAGGAGAGGAGCAGGTGGCAATGCCTGCCCCCTGTTTTAACCCAGCTGGTATTAGGAGCAGAGCAGGTGACAATGCCCACCCCCACCTTAACCCAGTTGGTATAAGGAGTGGAGCAGGTGGCAATGACCACCCCCACCTTAACCCAGCTGATATTAGGAGCAGAACAGATGGCAATGCCCACTCCCCACCTTAATCTAGCGGGAATTAGGAGTGCAGCAGGTGGCAATGCCCACCGCTCGCCTTAACCCAGCTAATATTAGGAGTGGAGCAGGTGGAATTTCCCCTACCACCTTAGCTGTTATTAGGAGCAGTGCACGTGGTAATGCCATCCCCAATCTTAACCCAGTTGGTATGAGGATTGGAGCAGGTGGCAATGCCCTCCCCTGCCTTAACACAGCTGGTATTAGTTGTGAAGAAGGTGGCAATGCCCACCCTCCACCATCACCCATTTAAGATCATGAGTGGAGCAGGTGGCAGTGCCCACCCACTGCCTTAACCCAGCAGGTATTAGGAGCAGAGCAAGTGGCAATGCCCACCCCCCTTCACCCAGCTGGGATCAGGAGCATATCGGATGGCAATGCCTGCCCTCCTTCACTTGACTGGGATCAGGAGTGGAGCAGGTGACAATGGCCCCCCACCTTAACCCAGCTGGTATTAGGAGCAGAGCAGTTGGCAATGCCCACCCCCACCATAATCCAGCTGGTATTAGGTGTGGAGCAGGTGGCAATGCCCTCCCCTGCCTTAACACAGCTCGTATTAGTGGCGAAGAAGGTGGCAATGCCCACCCCCTGCCATCACCCATTTGGGATCAGGAGTGGAGCAGGTGGCAATGCCCACCCCACACTTTCCCTGGCTGGGATCAGGCACAAAGCAGGAGGCAATACGCTTCCTCCCTTCACCCAGCTGGGATAATGAGCTGAGCAGATGGCAATGCTCACCGTCTTCAACCTACCAGAATAAACCACTGAGCAGGTGGCAATGCCCACCCTGTCTTCACCCAGCTGGGATCAGGAGCAGAGCAGGTAGTAAAGCCTGATTACCTGTCAGGATCAGGTGTGGAGCAGGAGGCAATGTCTGTTCCTCCCTTCACCCAGCAGGGAGCAGTGACAATGCCCACTCCACTTCACCCAGCTGGGATCAGGCTCAGAGCAGGCAGCAATGCCTGCCCCCCTTCACCCAGCCGTAGTCAGGCGCAGAACAGGAGGAAATGTCCCCCCTTTATTCGGCATGTATCAGGCATGGAGCAGGTAGCAAAGCCCACCACCCCTTCACATGGCTGAGATCAGGCAGATCAGGCATGGAGCAGATGACAATGCCCACCCCTCTCCTTCAGCAGCTGGAATCAGTGATGGAGGAGGAGCAAATGCCTGCCTGCCCACCCTCCACTTTCTAGAGCCCATTGTATTTTTTCCCCACAACGGGCTTTGTTGCTCGTAAATTATAACTTGGCCCAGAGCGTGGCAGCAGCCCTAGAACTTGAAGGGGTAGATCCCTATCCCACCTCACACAAAGAAAATTCAAGTTCCAATGCACTCTCTCTATCAAAATGCCAACAGCAATTGTCTCTCCCTCTCCACTGTCTGCAAACTAAGCCAGAGCTGGGAGCCCCCCTCCCCCCTGGTCTTTGCTCCCTTGTAACAAATTTGGAGCTCCACACTTGAAAGGAAGACCTGCCTATCAAGCTAAATTGGGCTTAGATTGGGGTTTCCAGGACAACAGCAGGAGTTCAGACAGAGTTCAGACAATCCCTGCCTAAGTTGCCAAGGGAATTGATTGCAGGTGCCAGACTGTCTGGCTTGCAGAACAGCAACGAACAACAACGAACGAGGTTTGCAATGACCACCTGTTCGTTTAGAATAGGGCCTTACTAACAGCTTGTTTGCAAACAGCAGATTGGGCTGTTCGTGGCTTTTTTTTGTTCGTATTGCTGTTTGTGCCCATCTCTATTTGGGAATAAACTCCTTTGAATACGATGGGACTGACTTTTAAGTGGACCATGTATTGGACTGGGCTGTAAATCAAGACAATGCTTTACTTTCCAGGTAGATGTGTGATCTATCAGCAGCACCCTCAAAATCTAGCACTGCCTATTATATTGAGTTTTTAAACACAGAAGGATGAATCCCTGCCTCAGCATTTGGGAGTTCTGCATACCCAGGACTTACTCTGGAATTAATTGGTAGGTCAGCACTTAAGAAAATTAGGTGCCTGCTTTACATTTTTTGGAGCTGAACTTTTGCCTCCTCCGAGAAGAGCCCTCTGAGTATATAACTCACTAGCGCTGCGGGCTAAGATATGCCCCAGCCAATTTCAATCACATCAGAGAGATAAATGGGTGGCTAGTGGATATTAAAGTAAGTGAAAGAGAAGATTATCCTATGGTCTGTCTTGGGAGCAGATGAAGAAGTTTTTCTTGAGCAGAGAAAGGAATCCGCTTCCAGGAGTTCTGTTGGTTAGACTGTGGATTCAGCATGCTAACTAATGAGATTGCAAAAACTGAGTTCATTCCCAAATTCAGAATAATGCACGACCACCCCCACCCCATGCCAGGGCTGAATAGCATCACTACAGTTGCTAATTTTCTGCATCTCCTCCCCTGCTTTAAAGAAGCTAGTTACATATCACATTTTACCTCCACATCCTACCCTCTTTACAACATTCCTCCCCCTTTCTGACTGGGATAAAAAGACTCAGAGATCTCCAGTCCTACTTGTATCTGACAAAGGGAGCTTGATTGATTCTCAAAAGCTTATGCCCTGGGAACTCTTGTTGGTCTTAAAGGTGTTATTGGACTCAAACCTTGATCGCCATGCTAACTGTAACAAGTGAAGTTTTAAAGGAAGAACTTCAAAAACTGGGGAGGAATTTTAGGGGCTTCCCCCAGACGCATTTTGGATTGGACTCAGACTCTTCAGTGGGGACCACGGGAACTCCATTCCTGGGAGCAAGTCCATGCAGCCGAGTCCTGGGTTTGGGTTGGGGGAAGCCATTGCTCAGTGGCAGATAGGGAACAACAAGGGAGGGGGGCCTAGTGAGCCAGCATGATGCCAGTTCACTGATGTTAAAACTCAGAGATATCTGTGACAGACTCAGCTTCAGATGCTGAGATTTCCAGAAGTGAGCAATGATTGACGTGCCCCCCCCCCCCATGGGGCCAGCCTGAAATGGCAGTTGGGGATGGAATGTTGGGGAAGCTGGCAGTTGGAGTGGGAGAGAAAACAAGAGAGTGGAAGGGAGCTGGAGCCTGGCTGTAGACCAGAGAGGGTCAGCCAGAGAATCCTCTGTGAGAGGAAATAATATTTGTGAAACACTTGTAGTCCTAGGACTAAAGTGTGGGAAACCAGCACTAACCCTACTTAGACTCAAGAGATCTGAGAATTATAGAGGGCCAAGGAAGTAAGTGGAAAGGAGTCTCCCCTTCAGTGCCAGGAACAAGGTTATAGCTCATAACTATAACGCCTACCCAGTATCTAGGAAGGGTTTGTCTCAGTGGAGCACCCTTAAGTCTGGAGGGGAGGAAAGTCGTGCTGTGTTTGTGTTTGAGTACATAAAGTGTAACATTTGTGAAGCAGTGTCAACCTCTGAAAGAAGCCAGCAACCTAGTGTTATACCAAGTGTTTTGTGCCTCACACCAGTGAAGTTCCTGTATAAAAACCTTTCTGTGTCTTAAGTTCAAACATCTGCCTACCTGCCTTTTGATTTTTACCTACTGTAAATAAACCTTCAGTTGCATTTTGAACTAACCCAAGTCTTGTGTGCCAGTTTCTGCTAAAGGGCAGTGCAAACCCCTGATCTGTTCCCTACAAAGACTTGGCTGGGTAACCATTTTTAATAATCCTTAAGGGTGGGACAAGAAGGAAAGTTGAAGCTTGACATCAACCATGCTACCAGAGGCTTCCCAGCCCAGGATACAGCTTCACAGGCTTAAAGAGGAGAATTTTTCCTCAAGGTAGGGGAAGGTCAGCCTAAGCCTGAGTTGGACGTGGGTTTGTGGCAACATCATTGGATGTTTTACAATTTTCAAAAAACTCTATGGTAAAACAGTGATGCCCGCATGCGCCACATCTCCCACCCCCATTTCCTCCCCCTAGTATTTCAGGCACCAGCAGACATAGAGATTTGTCGGGAGGTTTAAGGATTTAGGAAATTTCTAGAGTGTCACTGACATCATAACATTACTTCAGGATACACAACTGGAAGTGATGTCGCAGCAACACTGGTTTTCCATATTCAGTGCCCCCGGCCCCAAGCACTCCGAGGGGATACTAGTGGAGGGCTGCCAACCCTCGTTCAGAGTGCTACTTCTGGCATTTAAAGACTTCTGACATGAGACCTACCTAAAGAACCGGCTCTCCCAGTACGAATCCATGTAGCCTAGGCTTACCATTCCCCCGCCTCCACCCGTTGCTCCCTGGACCTGCTCACCTGGCCAGTGGGGGAGGAAGGCACAGGGGGGAGTGTATGTGCATGCTCCCACACTTCCCCATTGCATTAGAAAACTGTATCATTTTTAGTGTCCAGGTTCAGTAAAAATCGCCCTCCAAATGGGTGGTTTTTACTGAACTGGGCCTTGACCTATCCTCCATTTTCCAGGGTAACAGTGGAGCTGTGGGTTGGGCTGAAACCCAGTTCATTTAAGTACTCCACTGCCCTCCTGACTCCCTGCTTTGGTCCCTGGTGCCCCTGGCAACTTTGATGCAGCCACCTCAGGTCACCCCTGTAGATTTTGTTGGTTGAGCCTTGTCCCAGACAGGCTTGTGGATGCTCAGCGAAGTCATGCTAATTTTCCATCGTGGGAAGCGTTCCACCTTAGAACTCTTTCCCCCTTTGCCTGGCATTTTGCGACTCATCTTTGGAGATTTTTGCGGCTGTCTGCTGGGCGCTGACAAATTTACTGGCTGTGTTTTTATATTTTACAGTCTATTTGCAGGTGCTTTTATCTTGTCATAAGATGCCCTGCGGAAGGATAGATAGAGATTTTAAAATAAAATAAGCAAACAAATACAGATGATAGAGAGCGGATTAAAATATATGTATTATCTGTACAATTCAAGCTGCAGGGAGGCTATATTCCTATGAAATTACCGTTGTGCATAATGTTACTTGACATGGCAACTCTCAGCAAGTGTATGACTTATCACCCTCATGTACCTATTCACCAATGCCCATGCTGAATTTGGTAGATCTAAGCAGTGAACCCAAAGATCCAGGAAGGGCATGCCCATTCCCAGAACTGCCATCCAATGTATTTCTGACATCATCACTGAAAACAAATTCCGGGGGGGCGGGTAGCAATGTCAGCCTGCTGCACCAAAACTAAACAGGAGTCCATTGTGGCACCTTAAAGACTCACTGAACTTACACTGGCATAAACTTTTGGGAACTAGAACATCCCTCGTAAGATGTGAGGTGTGAGCACAGACTCAACAAATCTTATGCTGGAATAAATAACAACAACAATATTCAATTTATATACCACTCTTTAGGATAACTTAATGCCACACTCAGTGTGTTATTATTATCCTCACGACAATCACCCTGTGAGATGGGTGGGGCTGAGAGAGCTCTGAGAAGCTGTGACTGACTCAAGGTCACCCAGCTGGCTTCAAGCAGAGGAGAGGGGAATCAAACCCAGTTCTCCAGATTAGAGTCCTGCCACTCTTAACCACTACACCACACTGGCCTTCTGTTTAATTGCTGGGCAGGTACTCCACTCTGTGTGAAGAAACTCTTTGGCAGGCAAGCAAGTGGTGTCATCCTAAATAGAGTTGCGTCTTTTAAAGTCCATGGGCTTAGAAGGGTGTAACTCTGTACAGCAAACCTGCAAGTGGATAAGCTGATTAACCAACACGTGAGCTAGAACAATGGCTTGTGTATGAGTTGTTTCAATGAAAAAAGCCAAGGGTACAACCTGACACTAGGACAATTCTGAATCTATACCTGCTAGCATTTCACAGAGAATGCAGACAAGACTTGGGGACTCTATTTTGGGTAAACAAGTAGCATACACATGTTTTAAACAAATGAACAAGTAAGATAAGACTTTAAGATTATGGTCTAGGACATCTTCTTTCCCCTGCCTTTCTTTTTTAAAAAAAATCAGCCTGATGAGTTCTGGAGAACTTGAAAGTTTACATATGGTGCTGTATCACTTTGGCTGATCACAGTACAAAATTCATTTTTGTATTCAGATGAGCTAAAGCTGGATAGTTTCCCTAGTTACCATCTTACCATGTTAAATGTGTGGTGGATTCTTAATTAAGAGAGTGGGGACTGGAGTGTTTTGTATTTTCCAAGTTAATCCTCTTGAGGTTTCCTGTTGTATTTATTTATTTATTTATTTATTTATTTGCTTCAACACTCTTCCCTCCTCCATTTGATCCTCACAACAATCCTATGAGAGGCAGTGCTGTGTAGTGGTTAGAGTGTCAGACTAGGAACTGGGACACCCTGGTTTGAATTCCCTCACTGCCATGGAAGCTTGCTGGGTGACTGTGGGCCAGTCACACTCTCTTGGTCTAACCTACCTCACAAGGCTGCTGTGAGGATAAATTGGAGAGGATAAGACTGATGTAACCCACCTTTGGTCCCCCTTGGGGAGAAAGGCAGGTATAAATGAAATAATTTTTAAAAAAATAGGTTATGTGGGGAGTGTGTGGCTGGCCCAAGGTCACCCAGCAAGCTTCTACAGCAGTGAAGGGATTTCAAACTTTGGATCTCCCAGATGCTTTCTCACCACTCTAACCACTATACAACACTCTTTCTTTCTCTATATTCATGTAGAACAAAGCATGTGACAGTTCCTATACTACTCTTCCTCTCCTAGGACTCTTTATCTGGACCCCCAGACTAAAAAGTGGGGAGGGTCTATATTAAGTGTGGCTATCAGGTCCCTCACCTCCTGCTCCCGGCCTCGGGCTGCCCGCTGCTGTCACGGTGCTGCACGGCATCCCATGACACGCCCGGATTTCTCACCCGTCCAAAACACAACTTGGTGCATTTGCAGCGTATTTAACTGCAATGATCTTGAACAGCCACAGGGGGGCAAGAGATAGAGTGGGATTCTCAATCTCAACTCGACACTAGAGCTGGGGGTGGGGGGAATGAGTTTGCAAAAATCGAGCAACTCTCCCACAGGGACCCGTTGTTCTGAAGGAGAAAATGCTGGCTCAGTCAACAACCTCTCTTTGACGATTATTGATTCGAATGGATGGTTATGTCTTCAGGCCAACCCCCGTAAAAAGAAAATAGGTGAGGCCGCTTCAGGAGCCTGCAATGGCAAAGGGAGAAAAATAAGTTGGAAGGCAGCGAACGGAATGATAAATAGGGATCTGGCAAGGAAACGATTCTCTTTCTCTCTCTCTCGATCTGGAAATACAAGGGCTGTGCAAAACACACCTTTGCCTTTAAATCTCTATTGGATGCATTACCCTTGTGTGGAGAACACAAGAAACATGCCTCAGGCCTTTGGATTAGAATAGAAAGCCCCCGAGGTAAGATGAGTGGCATCAGTGGGAGAAAGCAGTGCTCTTGCTGTCGAACACAGACGGTAAGTTGCTGCTTTGAGAACCCTCACAGCTCTCCTCTGGCGAAAGGAGGACTGGGCTAATGCTAGGGGGCTGGTGAGTGGGGAGGGGCCGGCGGCCAGAGAAGTGGACACGGAGAGGTCGTTCCAAGGACCACCTCAGAGCTGATTAGCCAGCCCACCGATGTGCACGATTTGATGGTTCACGTGCAATGATGTTTCATGCTTGAGAGTATTTCACGGTTGATGTGCAGTGGCACATGATGTACATGTGGTGTAATGGTTAGCGTGCTGAATGAGGACTGGAGAAAACCAGGTTCAGGTGTATGTTTGGGGGTGAAGCTCACAAAGGGCCCTTGTTCCAGCCACGCCCTCTCATTCTTACCTACCTCACAGGGTTCTGAGGACAAGAAGGAGGAGGGGGGACCACCTATGCCACCCTGGGTTCCTAGGAGGAAAGGTATGTTGCAAACAGTAGATTGGATTGGATTGGATTTCTGACTGCAGTTGATAGACGACTAGATATGAGAGCACTCGTGCCCTGCCAGACAATCATGATGAGATGGTAGCAAGTCTTTGGCATGGTTCTGACTTGATATTAAAAGGTAAAGGTAGCCCCCTGTGCAAGCACCAAGACATTACTGACCCATGGCGGGAGGATGACGCATCACGACGTTTTCTTGGCAGACTTTTTATGGGGTGGTTTGCCATTGCCTTCCCGAGTCATCTATACTTTATCCCCAAGAAACTGGGTATTCATTTTACCGACCTTGGAAGGATGGAAGGTGGTGTCAACCTTGAGCCGGCTACTTGAACCCGGCTTCGGCTCAGTGGTCATGAGCAGAGCTTGGGCTGCAGTACTCCAGTTTACCACTCTGTGCCACGAGGTGGTCAAATGTGGATCATTCGCTTTTTTTAATTGCTTTGTTGACTTATTTCTTTACCCAGTCATTGCTTGGTAAATCTTTCCATTTCTTTTCTTGTTTGCTTTCCAATGTGAGGAAGGTCAAGACTCTAGATTCCCAGGGGGAATAAAGTCATGAAATTTGAGAACTTGTCTAGCCAAGCTACAAAGGGTTTCTTGCCCTCTCCCTCTTCTCCTCTTCCTTACGGATTATTCCTTTTCTGTTTACGGTGAAAGGCTCTCAGACACTTCTGCATTAAATGTATAGACATTTAAGTATGTATGAGGCTCTGAAATACTGGGCTTGCCTGCCGGTGAATCTTAAAAATTAACCCTTGGATTTGAGCTAAAAATAAACTCAGTGGATTTGAGCTAAAATTAAACTCAGTGTTCGCCAGCAAAGGTTCTTCGGCCGATGCAGTTGGAGAGCTTTTTCTACCTAGAACTTGTTGATAACTAAATACAATTCTTAAAAATAGTTTCTGATGAAAAAGATGCAAAATCTATAGTGGTGTAACTCATTGGCGTTGCCTAGCATAAATTAGAATCGGTTTGTTATTGAGTTTCCAATCATGTGATATTTGTAGTCATAAATAATCATCCAAGATGGAGCTTCTGAAGAACTACAGAGACATACACTTGGCGCTGCCTTCCACTGATTCAGACCCTTGGCCTAGCAAGGTCAGTATTGTCTCCTCTGGCTGGCAGCAGCCCTCCACGGCCCCTTCTAAGTCGATCATGCTGGGAAGATGACCCCCGTCTTCCCTAAACGCTTTAAAGATTACAGGCCGACTTATCTACTTGTGAGCTGCTGCAGCATTGTGGTTAAGTGGTGGAACTGCAATTCAGAACACTCTGCTGGTTCGAATCCCACTACTGCCATGAACTTAGCAGGAGGTCTTGGGTAAGTCACTCCTCTCAGCCCCAGCTCCCCATCTGTGTTCACTGCTCTGAGCGGGGTACTATTCTGTCCAGAAGAGCAGTACATAAGCACAGTTATTATTGTTGTTATTGTTATTATTTTATATTTAATATTAGTCCATTCTGATCCTTTGAGTTTGGGGAGCAGGGTCTAATAAATATTCAGTAGTCTAAGTAATCTCTATGCATATAATATACATATATTAAGCTTTTGCCATTTTGGGTTGTTTTGAATGTAAAGAACTGAAGCCAAGATCTTTCCATTAATTTCCCTGTTCGCTCCCTCTCCCTTAATTGCCTCCATCAAATCGCAGTGTTTTGTCCGCTTGCTGCCGATGCCGGCATCATCAAGGATTTTTGTTTCATCTTTTGGAAAGACAAGAAGGTCTTGTCACCTTTTAACTGACTCCATGTCAAATGAATTTCATTTGCACCCAGTAAGACCACTTCCGCACAGTTCAAAGAATTGCTAATTAGGTTGTCTTTGATAGTTAGTGCCGTGGCGGCTGATTCTAATTGACAATCCATGAAATGCTCTTTGAATGGTTTCTTCTGTCTGATCTCATGCTATTCAAACAGCGTGGCCCTCGCTGTGAAGAGTGGTGGGCTGCCTGCCTTTCCAGCTTTGCGGCAGGAAGACCTGGGAAGAAGAGCTCGAGTTGGACCAAACATACAGATATCCAAAATGTAATAGGGAAATGGACCAAACATACAGATATCCAAAAATGTTACAAGGAAAGCAGAGCTATGGTATTAAGACTTTCTCTTTCTGTCTCTCTCTCTGTCTCTCTCATCTTTTGCTAAGCACCTGCTCATTTAAAGAGATTTGGGAATCGGGCAGATATTGTGGTAAGGAGCTGATCTGAGAAATGGGAAATCCTCAGCTTGTGTACCACCTGAATAGAAAAGAGTCCAGTAGCACCTTTAAGACTAACTAACTTTATTGTAGCATAAGCTTTCGAGAATCACAGTTCTCTTCATCAGATACATGGAGAGTATGAAGAAACTGGTCAGATATATATAGATGGTGAGGGGAGGGGGGAGTAGATGCAATCAGTAGCTTTTGATAATGGGATCAGTTGCTTTTGATAATGAGATAACCATTCATAATCTCTATTCAATCCAAGTCTGACTGAGTCAAATTTACATAAGAATTCCAAATCAACAGCTTCCCGTTGGATTCTGTTTTTGAAAGGTTTTTGTTGAACTATGGTGATCTTTAAGTCCTTGATGGAATGTCCTGATAGACTGAAGTGTTCTCCCACTAGTTTCTGGATGTTGCCATTTTTTATGGCAGATTTGTGTCCATTTATTCTTTTGTGCAGAGGTTGGCTGGTTTTTCCAATGTACAGAGCATATGGACATTGTTGGCACATGAGGGCATATATCACATCGGAGGATGAGCAGCTGTAAGAGCCATAGATAGTGTAGTTGATGCCATTGGGTCCTGTAATTGTATTTCCTGGGTAGATATGAGGGCAGAGCTGGCATCTGGGTCTGTTGCAGGGTCTGGTACCTGTGTTGGTGACTCTGCTAGCCGATTCACGGTTGTAGGTGAGGAGCCGTTTAAGGTTGGGGGGCTGGCTGACTCTCAGGTTTTGCACATCCTAGTCCAACACACTAACCACTACATTGTGCTTGTTGCTTTTGTCTATTTCTGTTGCTAAATAGCAGCCACAGAGCCCCTCATTCAATCAGGGCTAAAGCGCAAGGGATGGGTTTGACTCTTTCCTCAGTACTATTGTCCCAGTCTCAAAAGGGTTCTCCCTAAGTTGCGATTTGCCCCACTGGGGTATGAAAAGTTCGGCCCATATGTTGCCTGTGTGTTTTCCCTGTATGTTGCCTGTATGTTTTCCCTAAAGGGCAAATAGTTCAAGGGAACATCAGCGGTGACGAAAATGTCATGTTAATTACCCCTCCAAACTTGGGCCCAAGCCAAATTGCTCCCCCACAGGAGCACTGACCACAGGTCTTCCAGTATCTGGTCTGTGCTGATGCTCAGGTAAACTGAGCATAACTTTCATCCACCCAGCAATGGAAGTGTGCCCATGGGACCCAATCACTAGGTAACTAGGTGGACAAAACTGCAAACATTTTAAAAATCTCAGATTCTACCATAGCCAGCAGGAAACATCTTCGGATCCAAAGAAACTTTTCCATAGGTGAAGGATTTCCACCAACAGAGCATGACTTTCTTAACTTTCCCTTCCTGCTGCAGTCCCAAAACTTCCCAGGAGCAGGACTTGGAGGTGTGAGAAAGGAGGAATGAAATCCTTCTGTCCATGGAAATGACCTATTGGATTCAAGACAATGCCATGCCTCCCTTTGAAAACATGCAAACCAGAGTAATTCTCTCTTGTGATATACGTTCTATTGGGTCTCTGCCTTGTATGTCTGCCAGATGTCTCTATCTTTGCCACTTGTTTTATTCTTCTGTTCTTTGCCTTAAAAGGATACCTAAATGTTCAATCCAGCCATAGAAATGGATCCAAATTAATATTAGCTTTTTGTATTTTTCAAAGGGAAAGTTGTTATGGTGTCTAGCCTTTGGTATATGCAGTATGTTTTAAACTAATTAAGTCTGCATCACATCTCCTTTGCTGAAGACATTTCTCATTTTGGTGGTCCCCAGTTCTAGGGAGGCTCGCTTAGCCTCGACCAGAGCCAGGGCCTTTTCGGTCCTGGCACCGGCCTGGTGGAACTCTCTGTCTGATGAAACCAAAGCCTGGCAGGATTTATTATCCTTCCGCCAGGCCTGTAAGACAGAGATGTTCCACCAGGCATATGGCAGAAGCTAGGCTGGGCCCCTGCCGGCCATACTTGACTTGACTTGAAAAGATCTGTCCACCACCCTATATATATCTATAGATATGGATATACGGGCCATGTCTGAAATGAAATAACTCAGATTCACTCTGGGTTTCCTGTCTAAGATATTTGCAGATGGAGATAACTACTAGTGTGAAGACTGAAACCAGCTTCGGTGATTTTGACGGGATTCTCTCTTCTTTCTTGAATACTCATTCTGATTGTGGATTTGAATTGGGATTCCATTGATTCTTGTGAACCTATAAAGCAGCTTTAACCATGGTTGGTTATTGATTACGTTGACTGGTAGCAGTTCTTCAGGGTCTCCAAGAGAGGTCTTTCATATCACTTCATACTGAATTCTTTTTTTAAAGTGGAGGTAACAGTGATTGAACCTGAGACCTTCCTCATGTAAAGGAGATGCTCTATCACTGAGCCTCTGCGCTACCCAAAGGAAAAGGAGAAGGCAGACAGGAGGAAACAGAAACTGTTGCAAAATAAAAAAGTCACTTCCTTTCTTACAAGAGAGAAGCAATATTGAAATGCTGAGAATCAAACCAGTCACTTTAAAAAAAAACTGTGAAAAGAAGAATCACAAGTTCAAAATGATATTTGAATCAAACCAGGCTTCTTTAGAAACTGAATCTCATCCCTGTTTAGACCACCAGAGTTCTGCCTCAGGAACTCTGTTGAGTGTGCAGCTTCAAAGACCATGAAATCAAAGAAATAAAGCTCCTTTTCAAACATAGATCCCACACTTCTTCCCTTCCCCCTTAACCATGACTTTGTTCTACAGAATCTGGGGCTCTGGAATTTGGTGGAGGATTTTCCGGTTTACTAATTCTTAGAAGAGGAGCACTGAGCACTGTCCCTTTCCTCGGGTTTCAGAGGGGGACAAATGAAAGAGTTAGAAAGATAAAGAAGTCAGGACACTTTGTTTACTGTTTACTGCTCTGACAAGCCTTTGATATGTAGATTGCTATTCAGAGGACTTCCTCCTCGTGACATCCTCCTCCTCCCTTCTCTTCCTGGCTTTGTCACAGCCACCATCTCCTTCTCCCTTCTTTCCATCTTGCAACCATGGATGCAGGACTTGCCCTGCCATCCATGTCCATCCTTAGATTAGATAGGTAGTAGGGTCAATCTCTCCTCCTTTCCTGACAGAGTATGGAGTTCCTATAATAAAGAACTCTTATTTCCTTTCTAAGTACAAACAAGTGTATGCTTGTTATTTTCTCTTCTGCACACACACCAGCCAGCAGAACCAGCTCACACCACCTCTAATCATGCTTTCTCTGTCAATGGTAGACTCTGTTAACAGCCCAACTATGGAATCCTTTAATTAGGTTTCTGGGGCCAAAATACGATTTATTTATCACTAATATTGATTGATAATGAACCAGTCCAGCACACCATCCTCAGGGGCCCACCGGAATCCAAATGTGTGATTCTATGCCTTTGAGTTAGTCCCTGACTACTCATGACAATTCAAGGCAACGTCGAGGCGCCAGAAGAACAGAATGAATTCTTGACAGCTTTTCGCGACAGTGAATTCTTCTAGGACATTTCTTTTCCGAAGGTATTTTTTCATATGTAGCCTTGATTGCGACCAAAACCCCCAAGAGGGAGCCGATGAGCAACTCGAGAGCCTCCACTGTAGCAAATCACCCCGACTGGAGAAATTCTTTGGAGACTCCTGAAGGAAATAAAGTGTGAAACTGCAGAGAAATTGGCACTTCGGCTGCACAAGCTTTTAAAATAGAAACTCTTCCTAGAGGTTGGGAAGTGACTGGCAGGAGTTCTCTTTTCATTGAAAGAAGTTGAGGCAATAGAAGATATAAAGACTGCACAAGGAGGAAAAAGAATTACGGAAAGACAAACCATGTGATCTAATAGCAATCTCAGAAAAAAGGAAGAGTTCTCTGAAAAATTGCTTAAAAACAAACACCTTAGTAGGCTTGCCAACCTCCAGGTGGGACCTAGAGCTCCTCTTAAATAATAACTCCAGGTTGCCCTGGAGAAAATGGCAGCTTTGGAGGGTGGACTCTGTAGCATCACATCCCTGCTGAGCTGCTTCTCCTAATGCTGCCCTACCCAGCTCTCCATGATTTTTTTAACCCGGTATTGGCAACCCTGGTTAATAAGGCATTAAGTGTTTGATATCATACCTGTTGAACAAAACTGCACCTGCAGTGTCATCTTATTTGCACCTGAGGTATGAATGGCATTAAGAGTAGTGTGCACATTTTTTTAAAAAAAAATAATTTAAAAAATTCCATTATTGCATTTATTTTTTTCCTTTTTGTTTTACATTGATTTAAAAGGAAAACCTCTTTCTTTTTTTGCCCACATCCTCAGGGATTGTACCTTAACGCAAAGGATCCTCTGTTAGTAGTCAGACCTCCTCTCCATGCTGCAAAAGGCTGTTTAGAGATATGGAATATCATAAACTCCTTGCAATGAATCCTAGACACTGCCTGGCCCAGGCAGAGAGGATGCCAGCTGGTCTGGAAACCGGGAAGTTACCAAGCCATGAGTCATAGGGGGGATGACTGACTGATGACCCCCACGCCCCGGAGAACAGCAGAGAGATAAACAAGGCTTCCTGAAAGACTACTCTGCACCTAATTTCATCAATGTCTTTCTCCACCATTCCTCTCCCACTTAACTATCCAGGCTATTCAGCACATCCGATAGCCTGACTGTCCAATACTTACCAGGTCATCAAGCAATATTTTTACTTATAGACAATCCCAGATAGTCACATTAGACCTTTTCGAGTTATTGTCCTGCCTCCAGACAAGCCATTCAAGTAATTGTTTTGGGGCAAAGATATCAGTTTTGCCTCAGGATACGCAGCTGGGCCACGAAGCCACATTCTGTGTGTGTGTGTGTGTGTGTTGGTACTTGCTCTCATACAACCCACTCTGGGTTTCTTCCATCCCTGAAATGTTGGTTGTTTTGCTGCTCCTCCATGGACCTCCTCCTCTTCCTCTTCGAGACTAGTAATTATCGCTCTTCCCTCAAAAGTGCTTTTCCATTTCCTCATTCTTTTCTTAGTTAGCTCTGTGTGTATGCTGTGTGTGTTTTCTGTGTGTTTGCCTTTTTATTCTTCTGTTAATAAAGAAACCTTTCCAATAAAACATCTGCCTGTTTATTTGAGAGTTCTCTAAGGGAACAATCCTGGTATACAGAGATGGAGATTCCTTTTTTTAAAAAAAAAAGAATTTTATTAAAGCAAAGAAATTGAAGTAAAGTAAGTGCATAATATAAAAGTTATACACATTCTAAATTAGACAGTAAATTGAAAGTTATACAATCTAATACAACCAATAAGCAGAGATGGAGATTCCTAGTTACTCTTTCACGCTGCGTCTCCTTTAATGCTAATTCCCACAACCCATTAAAAAGACCTCCAGTTTGGGTAACACCTGCTTGCTGAATTTCATACAGTGCATAGCAAAAGTTTTGATTTTATTAGCAGGGAAAGGACAACACTTTTTCTGGATCTTACTCCCCATTCCCCCCCCCCCAAACTGGGAAGCTATTCTCAAGGACTGTAGCTCCGAGCCAAGCAATCTTCTGTACCACCTGCCTCAGCGGGACAGGCTCCCTCGGGAGGTGGTGAGCTCTCCTTCTTTGGAAGTTTTTAAGCAGAGGCTAGCTGGCCACCTGACAGCAATGCTGATTCAGTGAATCTAGGCAGATCATGAGCGGGAGGGCAGGAAGGGTCACATCGGTGCTTAGTTCTCATAGCCCCTCCTGACATGCCCAGGTAGTTCTGATCACCACTTTTGAATCAGGAAGCAATTTTCCCCAGGCCAGTTTGGCCAGGGATCCTGATGGTGTTTTGTCATCTTCTGGGCACAGAGCAAGGGTCACCGGGGTGTGGGGAGGGGAGGTAGTTGTGATTTTCCTGCATTGTGCAAGGGGTTGGACTTGATTACCCTGGAGGTCCCTTCCAACCCTATGATTTTATGACAGAAAGACAATAGAAAGGGCCTCAGAGTCCAGGCAGTTAGATCTTTAAAGTGGCTGTTAGCCTTTTAAAAATCATTTCAGATGAGTAGCTGTGTTGGTCAGCAGTCAAAGAGCAAGATCTGGGTCCAATAGCACCGTAAAGACCTACTAAATTGTCAAAGTAGGAAAGAGTCAAAGCTCCCTGATGAAGGGAGTGTACACTCTCAAAAGCCCATACTTTGGAAATCTAGTGGGTCTTTAAGATGCGATTGGACCCAGATCTTGCATTTTAAAAATATAATCTTAATGTTGTTTTCTTCTCCCAAATTTCTGCTTGATAAACTGGCTTGGGGGCGGGGGGAAATGGATCTGGGCTGGCGATGCTACTGGGTAAAAGAATATCAAGGGGCCTGAATGGAATAGTTATGGTATCATAAATGCACGAGGCTGCATGAAGTAGAAAGGAGTGCCAGAAGGCTGTGTGTGTTGTGCACAGTTTCCTGTAGCCTAGGGAGCCAAGACAGAGGATTCACTTCTTTCAATTACAGGTTTTAAAAAAAGAGACACTGCAACATTTCTGAAGTTGAACTTCATAGTAAAAGAACACAGTACACTTACAAATCACAATCACTGTGGTTGCTGCTCTGCATTCTCACCGTTGCCTTTGCTGTGGTTCAATGATAAAATGACTCTTCCATCCCACTTTAGATTTCTGGTTTCTCCAGGTAAAAATCCTTGAGGGGCAGGTGTTTGGAAAGATTTTCAGCTGCCCAAGACCCTGCAGAACTGCTGCCAATCAGAGCAGGCAATAGCTTGAAGCAGGCGAAGCCAGCTTTGTATGTTCTCAGTAAGAGGACCACAGATGATGTATTTGCTTAAACGTCTATTCGTTCTCTGTGCATCATCCTCTTCTTCCAAGGAGCTCAGGGCAGCTTTCATGGGTCTCTTATCTTCACAACCATCTTGTGAAGCAGGTAAGGGGAGAGAGATTATCTAGCCCAAGGTCACTCATTGAGCTTCATGGCTAGTGGGGACTTGAATCCAAGGCTCTCAGATGCAAGACCAACACGAATCACTGCACCACAGGTTCACAATCAGTGCACAAAGAGGGGCATTGGGAAGAAGCAGGCTGGCTCTGCCCTCCACTCATGCACATATATGTGGATTCCACACCCTGCCTACTCAAAGCAGAGGCAACATGGACATGCTACTGTGCAAAAGCAGTGTTTCCAATCACAGGGATGGATCCTATGCATGTATGCACCTTGCTAATGCTTTGGAGCACTGACCTGGATAGTCTAGGCTAAGCTGGATCTCATCAGATCTCGGGAGCTAAGTGGGGTCACCCTTGGTTAGTAAGTCAATGGGCAACCTCCAATGAAGATCAGGGTTGAAGAGGCAAGCAATGGCAAATCATCTCTATTAGTCTTTTGCCATAAAAACCCTGCCAGGGTCACCATCAGCCAGCTATGACTTGATGGCACTCTCTACCGCCACCAATGTTCTGGGTATTGTGCAGTTAGGAGTGGAGGCCAACATGCTTGTTTCTAGTCCCCGGCTATGTCTGATGGCTTCTGTCTTGGTATCTCAATATGGCTAGTGATGCTACAGTTGAAGAATGCACAGAACGCCCATTTTTCTTGAATAAAAGCGACATATTCATAGTTCCAGAGAAGTGTCCTTAACGAAGCAACATTTTTGAATGGTTAACATAGATCCTGCAAATTGAAGAACAAAAAGGAAGAGTCAAGCACTGACTTGTTTCACAGTAAACCAAATTCCATGAGATGAAGAAACACATAAAGTAGTCAAGTGCCCACCCCTAATGTGTCAAATCCTTCTAACAAATGTGTGTTTCTTAATTTTTGCTTTCTTGATCCAAACTATGCAGCATAGCATGACTGTTCCCACTGTGTAGAATACTGCCTTAAAGAGACGTTTGGTTGTTTTTTAAAAAATTATCATCAGGATTATGCATTCATTTCTTTTTAAAATAAGATTTTGGAAGACATGAACCGTGTATATTTTTTAACATTTCCATTGCACTGGTTTTCATAGTTACTGGTTGCATGTAGTGTAACACTATTAAAAAGCTTTATTTAAAAAGAAAAGATAGAAATGACAGTAGAAAGTACATAGAAACTTATATAAAATACAAAGCACTACATTTGAGTTACATTTTAGCTGCAACAGAAAGTATATTCAAAATATGTAACAGCACAACTAACTTACACAATAGTTCTCTTCCCTTCTCCTTGATTGCTTATACCCAATATCAGCAATTAATATCAATAATTTTTAATCAGTCATCTCTTCCATATATTATGATGACCTTAATTTATCTTAGTTTTGACCTAAGTAATCAAAGAAATCTTTGCATTTTTCCAGAATTCCGATATTGGTCTATTATGCGCATAGGAAGTTAATTTAGCCATTGATGCATATTCATACAACTTGTCTATCCACTCAGGCATATCAGGACAGGAACCTCTTTTCCATTTTGCTGCATATAGTACTTTTCGACTGTCACCAAATACCGGAAGAAATGTCCCTGTTTTTTTGTAACATTATTCGGTAAGATATTTAATAGCATGTTTTTCAGGTTCAGCTGAGACTTGAGCTTGAAAATCTTCTGCATCTCTTCATGTATTTTTATCCAATATCTTTGGGCTTCTTTGCATGTCCACCACATATGACAGAATGCTGCATCCGTACATATGGGGGGGGGGAGTAACTGAATGTTTTGTGTAAACATGCATGACCATATGCAAACTGATCAGCATTTGATGGAGAACTATGATAAACTACCTAGTGTGTCCCAATCTGCATGCAGTTGTACTTCCATACTAGTCTTCCCTTCTGGACAATGGGTACTGAAGAAGCACAAGCTTCAGAAGGCACATTTTGAGAGCGTTGATATAGGATCTGGCTGACCTGGTTGCTGCCAATCCTCACTCTGCTATGAAGCTCACTGGGTGGCTAGTCTCTGCTTGTGATGATGTCAGCTTGGGTCCAGTACAGAATTTATGTGGGTGGAAGGGTTTCTATTCATGCAGCACAGCTTTCTTGTCTCTCTGTGGCTACCTCAAACTTCCAGTGAAATGCTGTTCCTGGGATCAGTTTGGTGTAGTGAGAGCCAGTTTGGTGTAGCGGATAAGAGCAGCAGGACTCTAATCTGGAGAGCCAGGTTTGATTCTCCATGCCTCCACTTGAAGTCAGCTGGGTGACCTTGGGTCAGTCACAGCTCTTTCAGAGCTCTCTCAGCCCACCCCCATCTCACAGGGTGATTGTGGTGCAGATAATAATAGCATACTTTGTAAACCGCTTTGAGTGTGGCATTAAGTTGTCCTGAAAAGCAGTGTATGAATCGAAAGTTATCATATAATAATTTTATAACAGCATAGGGAGTGTGGTGGGACTGCAATGCAAGGGTGGAGATGAAAAAGTTACATTCCGCAAATGGAAATCCTTCCATCCACGAAAACATTCTTCTGGATCTAAATAGAAAGGAAGCAAACACAAATCCAAAACCCCTTAATAACAATTCCCAACTTTTCTGGCTACAGAAGACTCTTTTTTTGTTTTGGCACAGCTCATTTTGAGAATGACGGCCCACTGGCATGCAGAGTATTGATTTTCTGTCTTTTAATTCATCTGTCCTTTCCCATTTCCCAGAGCGTGCCTATTACCATATATAAGTCGAGGTACTGAATAAAATCAATACAATTAACATGCAGATGGGGCAGCACAGTTTCATTTGATTATCATGATTCCTTTAGTGAATTTGCGGACACTTCAAAGCTAGTTATTCTCTTAAGTGACTGTGATCAAGATCTATTTTCAGCAAGCATTCTCATGCACAGGATTGGAGTTGCAGCAATGGCAGTGAGAGAAGAAAGAAGAGAACTTCCAAACTTTCTTGTTGGAAAGTTCATTTAATCCTGAGGAATAACCACCAGTCAGATGCTAACAAGGCTACATAGACAATAGCCGTTCCCTTTTTGTTAGTAGTATCTAATACTCACTAGCTGTCCCGAAAGAAAGAAGCTTCAAGAGCAGATTATAATGTGAGAGTGCTGAACTTGAGTTCATTTGCAAGTTCAGAACAATGGAACCCCCTGAGCTAAATAGAGACCTAGGATTCTTATCTCACTACAGATGCTAATTTCTGCTCTAATCAAGCTACATTGTACCTTTACAGCCTGACTGCCTTCTTTGCTTCACTTTGCTTGAAGGAAGATTTGACTCTAGAAAGCTTATGACCTGAAAATCTTGCTGGTCTTTAAGGTGCTACCGGATGCAAATTCTGCTGTAATCCTCAGTAGACTGCCTATAATATCAATCAGTATATTTAATTGTTAATGTTGCCTGATCAGTGGATACTTAAATCCAGAGAATGGAATCATGAATAGATAAGACAAATCTTTCTATAAACTTGATAAATGCCCCAGGTCTGCAGACAAATTGGAAATCTAAAAAAAGGGGAGGGGGGTTAATCTGTATATTTAAGAATAGCATGCTCTCTATAGTGCCCATTGTGGAGGTTGCTAGGCAACCAAGAACAGTATTGCCAGCCCTCAAACGTTGGTTTCTGTTAGTAAAAGGCAGGAGGGGAGGGCATTTTCAGGGTTGTTCACCTTTGAAGAAGGACTCATGAGGGCCAGGCCTGTCAACAACCACCAAGTAACTTGGTGCCACACAGCTTGCATGACTCACCCAGGACTGGTTGCTTGATACTGTTCAACAGCAGCCACCCCATGAAAACCAGCATGGTGTAGCAGTCAGAGTTTAGACTAGGATCTAGAAGACCCAGGGCTGAATCCCCACTCTGCTGTGAAAGCTCGTTGAGTGACCTTGGGCCAGCCACACACACTCACTTTCCTCTCAGGGTTATTCTGAGGATAAGATGGAGGACAAAGAATAATGTAAGTTGCTTCTGGTCCCCCTTGTGGACAAAGGTGGAGTATAAATGACCAAATAATAACTTTAGCTGAATATAGGGGTAAGATAAAAGGTAGATTGTTTGGTGGATGCGAAGAAGAGCAAGAGGGAAGGAAAGGTGAGGATATGGGGGCTGTCAGAAGAAGGGAAAGAAATAGTGGGGGAATAGGGATGCCAGAAAAATGAGGTACCCCCGTAAGAGGGACAGACAAAGATAGGTTGGCTGACAGGTGAGAAGGAGCTGTGACTCTCGAAAGCTCATACCCAGGGCTTTTTGTCTGCCAGAATGCTCCAGAATGGCATTCCAGCAGTATCAAAATTACGTCCCTTCTCCTGGCCATTTTGGGCTGAAATGGGCCTGGAAAAGCCAGGATTGGGCCCAAAACTGCCAGGATCAGGCCACTGCCAGGTGGGGGGAGTGCTTTCCTGTATGGCTGCACCCCTTTCCATGCCAATTCGGGCCCGCTCATGGCCATTTCAGGCCTGTTTTGGCCAAATTTGGCCCCTAAATGGCCAAAATTGGGCCTGAAACAGCCAGGATCATGCTACTGCCAGGTGGAGGAGTGCTCTCCCATGCAGCAGCACTCCCCTGCCTGGCAGTGGCCCATTCCTGGTCAATTCGGGTCCGATCCTGACCGTTTCAGGCCCATTTGAGCCCAATTTGGGCCCAAAATGGCCAGGATCAGGCCGCTGCCAGGAAGGGGAGTGCTCTCCTGTGCTCCAAGCTGATTCAGGCCTGATCTGGGTCAAATTCTGACTGATTCAGGCCAAATTGGGGCCCCATGGAACACGGGAGAGCTCTCGGGGTAGCCACGGCCTGCTTGATGACATCACTTCCCAAAAGTGACGTCATCACACAGTCCTGGGATTGCACATGCGCTGCGTGTGCATGCCTGTAATAACAGGGGCATCACCTCCTCCCAGGAGTTGCCCTGGGGGTGAGTTCCCCCACCTCTTTCCCCAGAAAAAAAGCCCTGCTCATACCCTATCACAAATTTTGTTAGTCTTATAGGTCTTACTAGACTCATGCTCTTTTCTACTGTTACAGACAGATTATTACAGCTACCTATCTTGATCTATCTCCATGGGTGAGAAGGAGAGAAGGAAACAGGAAAAAGGGAGATGTAATGGGGGCTCTCAGGGAAAAAACAGGGGAAGTATTAAGTGGGTAAAAATAAGATGCCCCCGCTTATAATTTTTAATTATGGCAATCCATTTGGTGAAGAGTTGTATGAGAGCAATGCAGTGGCTGCCTCTATTCTTTGGATATCCTGTCCAGGAATTATGTTCTTCCCCTCTCTGCAGGCTTTCCAACATTGGCTCAAGACTTCTTTATTTCAGCAGGCCTTTGAAAGTAAGTTCTTGTCCTGGTTTTAAATTCTGCGTTAAACTGTTTTACAAGTGGGAACCAGTCTTTCAGTGGGTTGTTCAGCAGTTCACAAGCAGTTCGATCCTATTCATCTTTTCATGAATTAAAGCCGTACAATGCAATTGGCAGTATTTATCACATATGTGTTGTCACACAGCCTAATGGGACTCCTCATTTCCCTTCTCTCTCCCCCCCTCCCTCAAGCAGGTCTTAGCAACCAATTGTATAAATAAACAATGAGCAACTTGATCCATCAGCCAGTCATTATAATCACATTTTTTTTAAAAAAGTCCTAAATCTGGTGTTTAAGTTTGTCTCATCGCTGAAATTGTTTCACACATATATTTTATGCATGGCCACGTGGAGCACTTTCTTTCTGCTACTTAAATTCAGGTTGGTGTAGTGGTTAAGAGTGGCGGGACTCTAATCTGGAGAACTGAGTTTGATTCCATACTCCTCCACTTGAAGCCAGCTAGGTGACAGTCACAGCTCCCTCAGAGCTCTCTCAGCCTCACCCACTTCACAGGGTGTTTGTTTGTCATGGAGATAATAACAACATACTTTGTAAACCGCTCTGAGTGGGTGTTAAGTTGCCCTGAAGGGTGGTATAGAAATTGAATATTATTATTATTATTATTATTATTATATATTATTCATAGGAGTTGCAAGGGATTGACCCTTGGATCTTGTGCGCGCAAAACCTGTTCTCTCCCATTGAGCCACAGCCTCTTCCTCTCCAGAGCTATCAGTGTTAATAGCCATTGACTGAACTATCTCCCATGAGTTTGTCTCATCTTTTGGTGCGAGGAAACACGTAAGATAGTATTGCCACAACCTGCGATAGTGAATTTCCTAAGTTATTTATGCACTGTGCAATTTACAACAACCAGTATTTGGCAATATTTAGTATGTATGTTAGTGACATTTAGTATGGTAATGCCAAGTAATGCATGTGGGCAATTTTTTTTTGGCTAGCTTGGATTGCCAGTGCCCCAGGGTTGTTTAAAATCAGTGACATGCTGAGCGTATGTACTGCTTTTCATTCATCAATGAACATTGTTCACCATGTGGCCTCATGTTCAGAATTTATGGATCAATACCCAGGTGGCCATGAGAGATGCTCAATTAACCCAAACCCACCAAGTTTTGGGAGTCGAGGTGGAAATACAAAACAGATAAGCCATGCCACTGTTCTTTTTACTCCAGCACGATGAGACAATCAAAGAAAGTACCTCTTGCCATACATTAAATTTTTTTTGTCTGCTTGGATGGATGGATGGATGGATGGTGGTCGAAATAAGGGAGCCAGGGAAACTCAGAATATTACTGTGCATGTGCAAAACGTTTGCAATACAATTTGGAACATTTGCAAGTGTGTTGTGAACTTGCTTCCCTTAATGTATCCAAGGGCGCTATTCACAATTTGAATTAAGGTATTAAATTACTGTTTGCCCATTACTGATCTTTGGCTACAGGTCTGCAATACCCACTGATAGTAACTAACATGTGAGTCGATGTACGTGAGACATTTGACACATGAAGAACACGTGCCGGGAGATGCAGTGATAGCCGTGAAGGGTAGTTTAAAAAGACAGAGCTGGTAGCAGGGCAAAGGCTTTGCTATACATTGGAGCTGTATGAAGGGGCACAAATTTATCGGTACATAATTACAGCTACACAAGGTATTTGATAATTGTTAAAAAGCTACCCTACAGTATGTTGAAAAGTTCCCACTGTACTTAAAGGTCTCTTTGGAATGTAAGATTCTTGTGTGAAAAAGCAACCAAGGAATATTTTTGTTGTCCTTGGCACTGGACTCCTTGTTCTACAAGTGTCACGGCAGATATCACTCGGCAGCAAGAGGAATGCCTCCAGCAGGAGTCTCCGAAATGCCAAGTGCAATTAAACCGTTTATTTTTAAACAGATTCCAGAGTTTGTACATGGTGAGCCGCGTTTCCTTGTAAACTCACAGAAACCTCTCTGGAGCCAAACAGACTTAGCAGAAGGGCATGTTCGCACATCCCACTAGCCAGACAACTTTTTGGAGAGAGCTCTTACTGTGTACACAAGCAGAAGCTTTCTTTCCGAAAGCATCTGCCTCCCCCATTTTTCTTTCTTTGTCAGCCTGAGAGAAAGTTTAGGGGAAAAGAAAGGGAAACAAAGAAGCAGAATAAATAAGACTTTCGGCCTGGACGAGGAAAAGGAGGAGGAAAATAACTTTCTCCTCCTGACTCTTGTGAACAGGCAAGAAAGTGCTGTGCAAGTCAGAGATATGAGAAACCTGGAAAGCTAATCAAGGAAGTATTTCTGTAGTTGAATAACAGTATAGTGCTCAGCTGAGAGCCAAGCTGCAAGTGACCCCTGACACAGGTTGGACACTTGTCAGCTTCCCTCAAGTTTTGATGGGAAATGTAGGCATCCTGGTCTTGCAGCTATAATGGAGAGCCAAGCTGTAAAACCAGGATGCCTACATTTCCCATCAAAACTTGAGGTAAGCTGGCAAGTGTCCAACCTGTGTAAGACGTCACTTGTAGCTTAGCTCTGAGTTATACTCTTCAGGCTCCAAGATTCAAGTCCAGTAGCACCTTAAAGTCCAACAAGATTTCCAGAGGATAAGCTTTTAAGAGTTAAGTTACCTGGTACTGTTGGTCTTTAGGGTGCTACTGTGCACAGATCTTCTTCATCTACTGTAGATCAACATGGGTACCTACCTGAAAATAACTTGAAGGTCCATTGACTTCAGTGGGTTTAGAAGGGTGTAACTCTGCTTAGGATTGCACTGTATTTATTCTGTATTTAGCTTATCAACGACTGGCAACTGTATATAATTTCACTCCTTGGGTGCTCTTGAAGTGGAAAGTGTATGCTTCGCTTCAGCACTCTTTGCAAACAACATTTGTTATTACTATTTTGATAGCATTTATGGCTAATTTAACTTACATCCCAGTCTCCCATTTAGAAACCTCCAAAAAATTTAGAAGCAGCTCCTAATGGTCTATAAATGAAATTAAATAAATAATGATGATGATGATGATGATGATAACATTTTATTTATATACTGCCCTTCAGGATAACTTAATGCCCACTCAGAGCAGTTTACAAAGTATGTTATTATTATCCCCACAACAAAACACCCTGTGCGGTAGGTGGGGCTGAGAGAGCTCCAGAGAGCCATGAGTAGCCCAAGGTCACCCTGCTGGCTTCAAGTGGAGGAGTGGGGAATCAAACCCTGTTCTCCAGATTAGAGTCCCGTGCTCTTAACTGCTCTTAACTGCCCGTGCTCTTAACACCAAACTGGCTCTCAGCAACTACACGATGCAACTACATGTAAGCAACTACATTTCTTTCTTCCAGGAACTAATGAGATCTTTGCCTATAGCTCAGAGCCAAGCTACAAGTGACGCCTGACACAGGTTGGACACTTGTCAGCTTCCCTCAAGTTTTGATGGGGAATGTAGGCGTCCTGCTCTTGCAGCTTGGCTCTCCGACTGCTGTCCAATGGACTTTTCAACTGTCACTTGTCCAACATTCCGCCAAGCTGCCTACATTTCCCATCAAAACTTGAGGGAAGTTGACAAGTGTCCAACCTGTGTCAGGCAACACTTGTAGCTTGGCTCTCAGACTGCTCCCAGGCCATCCAGGTCACCCTAAGTGATTACTTAGCCGTGTTAGTCTGTAGTTGCAAAATAGTAAAAAGTCCAGTAGCTCCTTTAATACTAACCAACTTTATTGTAGCATAAGCTTTTGAGAACCACAGCTCTCTTCATCAGATGCATGCTACTGGATTCTTTAATATTTTACTGTTACATAATCATAGGACTGCTTTAGAATCTACTACACTGATATCATCATGCCAGATGTGGAACTGTGATGTTATCTGACATTATCCATGATTGGTGGAGTTACATATGTGAAAAATTTAGAAAGAATTTCAGGTGGGTAGCTGTGTTGGTGTGAAGTAGGAGAGCAAGATTCAAGTACATTAGCACTTGAAAGACCAACAAGATCTCCAGGGTATAATCTTTTGAGAGTTAAAACTCCCTTTGTCAGATACAAGAGGAAGATGATGCAGTCCTGAGCTCTACTGGAAACTGAAGAACCAGATGTGGGGAAATAATGGTGCTGAATGGAAACTAGCTTGTCTTAGTGGATAGAATGCCAGACTAGGATCCCTGGGAGACCTGGGTTTGAATCCCCTGTTCTACCATGGAAGCTCAGTGGACCAATCATAATCAAATGGGATTGTATTGTAGGGATGGGGTCACACATGCTTCACTAACGAGTTGGGGATCATAGACTTCATCACTATTTTTGCCTTATATATTACCTGCTGCTTTAAATATGTACTGCTATGTACAACCAGTGCGCCATGCTGTCTAATGTTAGTCCTAGAATTGATTATGTTTTGCTCCAGTATTTTTTCTACTCTGTCTTGGATCCTTGCTAATGCTATGTCTTTAAACATGTATCTGTTTCCCTTATGGTATTGTATTGAAATGTACTTGATACTGATTGTATTAACTTCATACTGTGTAATCCGCCTTGAGTCTCAATGAGAAAGGCGGACTATAAATGATGTAAATAAATAAATAGGATCGCTGTGAGAAAAAGGAGGAGGGGAGAACAATATTCTAAGCTACTTTGAGTCCCAATTAGGGAGGAAAGCAGCATATAATTTTTTTAAAAAAATACAAATGCATGCATAATCAAAAGTGGTGGGAAGGAGAAGTGAATCCACACAATTCATCCCAAATTGGTGGTAAAATATTTGATGGAGCCATGAGCAGATTGCATTTGCTGATCATGAGTTGCTATGGATGCAAGATTCTTAGGCTGCAATCCCTCCTTCGGATGGTACTATGAAAAGGTATTTTCCCACTAAATTTTTGCAAGGAAGTAAGATGTTTCCCCCCCAAAGGCAATTGCATTCTTAGGCTGTCAGGAAAAAGCCCCCGGGGGGGGGGAGATGATCAAGACTAAAAATAGCCACCTACTAGGGGAACAAGAAGGGTTCCTAATGAATACTCTCAGAAAGAAGGGATTGATTTTTGAGGGGTACAAAATCCCCATGGAACGAAGACTAGATATTACAAATGACCCTATTGATGGAGAGAGATGCTACACAACCTTAATTAGATCAAGGAGCGACAAACTGTGGCTCTGAATGCACTAACAGCGAAATCCTAAGCAGAGTTACTCCAGTCTAAGCCCATTGAAATCAGTGAGCTTAGACTGGAGTAACTCTGCTTAAGATTTCATTGTGTGAGTATACCAGAAATCAGCGTGGAAGAGAAACAAACTATCCAAGACAGCTGTCTAAGAAAACTTTTTCTGAACTGCTGTAAGCTTTACATTTTTCTTCTTCTACCTTACAGAGGTTTATCACTGACACACACATTCACAATGATAAAACACTGGAAAAAATCTTGATGTGATCTTATGCAGTATTCAAGTCCAGTAGCATCTTAAAGACCAACAAGATTTACAGAGTATCACCTTTCAAGAGTCAACAATCCCTTAATCACACACAAGACAAGTTGTATCTGATGAAGAGACATTCTATTGCTTATATCCTGGAAATCCTGTTAGCCTCTGGGGTGCTACTGGACTCATATCTTGCTCTTCCACTGCAGACCAACACAGCTACCCACCTGAAACTATTTTTGTGCCATGTTTCATTCATGCATGCATGCATTCCCCTGCTTTCCCAACACTACACAACATTAATTTTCTTTGTTTTTTTAAAAAAAATTCATGTACACAAGTGCACTTGTGCATTGTTAAAACACTAGGTCAAAAGAATATTGATATCGTCAAATTATATTATGATCATTTCAGGATTGCTTCATCAGAGTGTTTATCAACGCATACCTGTGCATCAGTAATACAGAGGGAAACTGAAAAAACAAAAAGCTGTGAGGGACCATATTTATATGCTAAGGTTACCAGCATCCATGTGGAGCCTGGAGTTCTCCCAGAATCTTGGAATTCCAACTGAACTCCAGAATATTGGAGTTCAGTTCCCTGGAGGAAATAGCAACTCCAGAGAGTAGATTCTACGGCATTACCCCCTGGCTGAGCTTCCTCCCTTCTCCCAATTCTGCTGTCCCCAGACATCTCCTCCCCCCAAAATCTCTGGGAATTTCCCAAAGTTGAGTTGGCAACCCTGCCATATGTGCAGTATGCAAAGTTTAGGAAGTAAAAAGTGGAGAATTTCTAAAGCATATTTCCACTCAGGTGGGAAAAAAGACCAATTTATTCAAAACTCTCAAATCTGGGGAGAAATTCAGCTGAGGGAAATTTTGGAAGCATCTTTAATTCTGCTAATCCCAGGTCTAGCAACTGGAGAAATCCTGGTCCTAATATAATAAGCAGCCTCATCTCTGCTTTGTAATTCTGACCGAATTACTCAGGGGGGACTTCTACTGAGATTATAGGGCTGTGTCATAAAAAAATAGCTCAAAGAATTACCTTGGGAAGGGACAGGGACTATAGACTAGACTATTGGGTACTGTCTGCTGATGGAGATAAGATTCTACTGGGTAGTTCAACTTTGCTAATTGTCACATTAATTACTTAAACTTTAAATTCAGAAAGGTTTCTTCTATATGTTTTGCTTCCTGCTAGTTTTCAAATTTGCAGCTTCCATACTCTCTTGTATCTGTTTTTATTGAAAGTCCTGTTGGTCATATTGTATTTTTTTTCACACTTCTTTCTTATTTTATAACCCAGTTCATTATAGACTTTTATTGTTATATCACTTCCTGAGTCTTGATATTGATATTGTATTTTTGCTCTGTGAATGTCCAAGCTATTAATTATATTGTATTCACTTGCAGTATATAACCTGCCTTGGATCTCAGTGAGAAAGGCAAACAATAAATACACAAAAATAGTCATAATAATGTGGTTTCCCTTCCAAGCAAACTTACCATAGTGAAGAAATAGGGGACCCAGTGATGAACAGTGCTCATTGACAACAGGATATAGGATCTGGACATTTCCAGTCAGAGTGCATGGACTTTATGTCTTTTATGGGTTGTACCCGGTCTGACTATAGGTGATTAAAGAGAATGCTTTTCTGCAGGGCTTTTTTCTGG
Organism: Eublepharis macularius; assembly: GCF_028583425.1. Lineage (NCBI taxonomy): Eukaryota > Metazoa > Chordata > Lepidosauria > Squamata > Eublepharidae > Eublepharis > Eublepharis macularius. Next base: position 165,960,702 of record NC_072792.1, on the reverse strand, counting down.
GAAAAGAGGTGGTGGAACTCAGGACCGCACAATGACATCACTTTGGGTCAACTGGAACAAGGGGGGAGTTTTTTAAAGTTTAAATCACCCTCAGCGAAAATGGTCACATGGCTGGTGGCCCCACCCCCTGATCTCCAGACAGAAGGGAGTTTAGATTGTTGGAGCGCTGCAGAGGGCAATCTAAACTCCCCTCTGTCTGGAGATCAGGGGGTGGAGCCACCAGCCATGTGACCATTTTCAAGAGGTGCCGGAACTCCGTTCTACCGCGTTCCAGCTGAAAAAAAGCCCTGCTTTTCTGTGAGAATATTAGCTCCTCCCATGGACACACTTTCTTCCAAGATGAAGCACAGGCAAATGGCCTGTCTAGGTAAACAGCTACTGAAGCCTTTGTTCAGTTATCCTGAGGCACCTCTTTTGTGTTCTGACCAGTTTCTAATAAGAGGAAGGCAGTTGAAGAACCCTTTTGCCTTCACCTTGGAGTAAACTGTTGAGAATGCCTAAACGTCTGTTTTACAAACTAGTGAGGAGGGACTAGTTCACATTCAGACTTACATGAGGAAAACACTACAGGTGAATAACGGGTGGGGGTAGCAAAAATCCCCTCAGAAGCACCAAGAGGCTGGACTGAGCCCTTCGCAGTTGCTTAACTCCACCACAGCATTTTATTCCTAGATGCAAACATTCCTCCGAATGTCTGGACATGTGTAGGACATCCTTTCAGAATTTGGTTTCAAGGGCTGAGTTTACTGAGAATAAAGGTCAGGGAAGCTGAGCTGGAATTAATGGGGGAAAGGTAGGTGTGTGGAAAATAGAGTGTTTTCTGTAAGGAGATCCATAGTTAGTCATTAAGTAAATCCAGGTGCAAATTTTAAAAGGAGGACATTTGTTTACTTTTTTCTGTAATCTATTTGAATATACCTTGAGGTTTTTTTTAATGTGTTGAGATTTTCTAATAGCTTCTCATCCAGTTGGCTTTCATGGCTATTTCACATTGGCTGCCCCCACTCCCCTCTTGCCACAATTCACTCACTCACTTGTTCTGAACTATCCAGTGTTGCAGCATCGCATCCCAATGTTTTCCATGTTATCCTCCCACCTTAGAATTAGTCCTAGAATTGGCCTGTGGGAATTTTTTTTTTTTTGAGTTTGAATGCCGCTGCAATGTCAAACTGTTTGGCAAAGTCCTCTTGTGGTGCCTGGCTAGAGAAGGCAGTTGGTGATTTAGATGCTAGTAACCCTCTTTCTGAATTGTTTGCCCTGCCCGTTTCCTTATGTCATAATCTTTACACATTTTGTAATGTGATTTAGGAAACCTTCTTCAATAAAATATTTATTTTTTAAAAAACCCAGAAAACAGAGTGTTTTCTAGTCTCCTCCTTTTTTAGGAGCCTATATTTATTCTTCCAATAGTACCCAGCTGTTTCCACACGTCCTTATGGGGATGGCCCACTCAGAATGCTGGCAGCTTTTCCCCATGATTCCAGATGTCTCCATTTGCAAAATGCTTGCAGGCTGCGTGGTTTCCATTTTTTCGGCACCTTTTCTGGGACTGCATTTTCCCCTGTCTTTTCTTTTGCCATGGGCAGATGGAGCACTTCTGCATTCTTGGGCATGTGAATGGTTAAAGCACTCTGAGGAATCATCCAATCACAACCCAGCTCCTCCCTTAAAGGGGGAGAGCAAAAAAGACATTTGAAAGGGAGGCTGGCAATGATTACAAATGTGCCTGACCTCTCCTCCCAAACCACTTCTTCTAAGAACTGTGGAGGCTGTCCTGCGACCTCAAAGCACAACGTAAGCTCTTTTGGAGAATGTGTGTGGAGGCTGAGTTTTTAGAGCGACACAGGAAAACATACACAGAAAGCGGGTAAAGGACAGGAAAGACCGACTGCGTGGAAACAGCCCCCACCTGTCTCTATTTCTAGTGCATTTTCATCCCTCCCTTCCTCCAAGGAACTAGGGGCAGCTTACATGGCTCTCCATTTTATCCTCACAACAACCTTGTGAGGTACATTGAGCTGCCAGAGAGGAACTGCACCAAAGTCACTCAGCAAGCTTCCATGGCAGAGTTGCCAGGTTGGCGTCATGGTTAAGAGCACAGGACTATAATCTGGAGAACTGGGTTTGATTCCCCATTCCTCCACTTGAAACCAGCTGGGTGACCTTGGGTCAGTCACAGCTTCTAGGAGCTCTCTCTCAGCCCTACCCACCTCACAGGGTGTGTTTGTTGTGGGGATAATAATAACATACTTTGTAAACCGCTCCGAGTGGGCATTAAGTTGTCCTGAAGGGCAGTATATAAATCAAATGTATTATTATAATATTATTGTGATTGGATCCCATCTCTCCCACATCCTAGTCCAAAACACTAACCAGTACACCACAGTAGCAACATTGGTTGCTGACTGATTGAAATTCTCATGACTCTAAAGCAGAGGTCCTCAACTCCCGATCCGTGGACCAGTACCAGTCCGTGGCCTGTTAGCAACCAGACCACACAAGAGGTGAGTGGCAGGTGAGCGCAGAGCCAGCCCTACAGCCAGCGAGGTACGTGTTCACCTATCACCCCCAGATGGGACCGTCTAGTTGCAGGAAAACAAACTCAGGGCTCCCACTGATTCTGCATTGTGGTGAGTTGCATAATTATTTCATTATATATTATAATGTAATAATAGAAATAAAGTGCACAGTTGTATCATTTCGAAACCACCACCACCACCCCCGGTCCGTGGAAAAATTATCTTCCACGAAACCGGTCCCTGGTGCCCAAAAGGTTGGGGACCGCTGCTCTAAAGGGCATGCAATTCAACAACCACCCATGCCTGGTTTCCAAAGCTGCCCTAAGTCATCTCAGTCCTGCAGCTCTCACCACAAAGTCATCCCATATGTATTCAGTGCACCATTTGTGAATTCTACGGCCACTCGCCATGGACAGGTAACTCACACCACTGCTGAATTTAGTGCCCCTAATCAGCTGTCAGTAGAAGCTCCCTTCTGCTCCCTCCAGTCTGCTCTGCATTCTGGCTGCTCTGCGAAGGAGGGAAGCTGAGCCAGAATGAATAATTTCCAAAGTGACAAAGGCTCTGACTTGCCTGCACTACTCAGTGCATGAAGAAAGACCAAAGAGCAAGCCTCTCCTTATCCTTGAGCACAGAGAGAGATTCAAAAGGTGCTGATTTATTATAATGCCTTCTGAGAAAGACAGAGAACTTCAAATCCTGCCAAAAGCAGCCTGTGTATTTTTTTTAAAACATTACATTTCATTTTAAATTCACTTGGCACTTCAAATATATGGTGGTTGGGATCTTTTTTTTTCCATTTTAAAGAAGTTCTGTTTTGGCAAGCTGTTAAATATCTAGCCAAAAAAATAAAACTCTCTCATGTTCCTTCTATAAATAATGCGGTAGCTAGCCTATGGAGATAACCAGACAACAGGCACCTTTAAAAGGTAATTTGGGTACTGAATGTGTCATCAGAAAATGTAATTCTTTTCTGTTGAAAGACAGGGAACATAATCCACATCAATTCTTGGCCACGTCCACACCGCGTTCAATGTTGGGCTACTGTTGTTTTATAGCAATTGTTCACAATTGACTTGGCTTGTCTACAAAAAAAGCCTACATAGGAAAAAAATGGTAACGATTGTTAGAGCACAAAAATAGCTCTATATTAAATGGTGTGTGGATGCAGGATTTGTTCCTTTATAAGAATCGCTGTGGATGGGCATCCATCTGTCCTCCAAGTTGGGGAGACATCAAGGAGTGCATCTACCAACCTGCCACTTTTTATTCCACCCTTCCTCCAAGGAACTCAGAGCGGAACCACAAGTGACAAAAGGCACAGGTTGGACACTTGTCAGCTTCCCTCAAGTTTTGATGGGAAATGTAGGCAGCTTGGCGGAATGTTGGACAGGTGACAGTTGAAAAGTCCATTGGACAGCAGACAGAGAGCCAAGCTGCAAGACCAGGATGCCTACATTTCCCATCAAGAAGGAAGCTGACAAGTGTTCAATCTGTGCCTTTTGTCACTTGTAGTTCCGCTCAGAGAGCGAAGCTTCAAGACTAGGATGCCTACATTTCCCATCAAAACTTGAGGGAAGCTGACAAGTGTCCAATCTGTGCCTTTTGTCACTTGTAGTTCCACTCTCAGAGGGGCATGCATGTTTTCCTATATTCCTGTGTTCTGTATGTATGTGTGGGGTGTATGTGTGTGTGGGGGGGGCTTCCTAGTTTAACTCATATTTGGTGCCGGACATTCCTTTGGGGTATGGGAACAAACAGAGTATTTGAACACCTGTCAGGGATTTTTTTCAGGGAAAAGAGGTGGTGTAACTCAGTGGGTTGCCCTCAGAGAAAATGGTCACATGGCTTGTGGCCCCACCCCCTGATCTCCAGACAGAGGGGAGCTTGGCGGCGCAGAGGGCAATCTAAACTCCCCTCTGTCTGGAGATCAGGGAGCGGGGCCACAAGCCATGTGACCATTTTCAAGAGGTTCCGGAACTCCGTTCCCACACGTTCCCCCTGAAAAAAAGCCCTGACATCTGTAACCTCGGAGGAATTCAGCATCCTATATAACATTCTCTACCAAAGAGAATGTTATATCGGGCAGAAGAAAAGAGGTTTTTTTGTGATGTAAAATGGCGGCCTGCCCTGGGAAAAGCTGTGGCTTCCTGGGTCTGGCTGTTCACTTCAAAGAGGAAATTAATATACATTTATTAAGTAAACTGTTACTTATTTGTTACATTGATTTCCCATCATCCTTCAATAGTAATGAGGGTGGCATACATAGGGTTTCCAGGCAATCTCCCATCCAGGGGCACTGTGATGAGCCAAGATGGGTTTAGCTTCATCAGTGCTGTTGACCCAAGAACTGTCACTCTGCATCAAGGTACCTCCATTAATAAGTTGGATGTTTCATTGTTCAGTGTTTAATAACTGTGACTGTGGTACCCTTCTGTTTGGGGCTGAGATATTGCACAAAGGCCAGAAAGACAGAATTGCTTTAATGGATCAGACCAAGGTCAATTTAGTTCACCCCTGTTCTGTTTTTAAGACTTACAAACTAGATGTCAGCCATGAATGCCTCACCTTTGCTCTTTGGATTGAACAACAAACTTTGGTTTCCTGCCTTTCTTTAGTTGCCCGAGAATTTGAGGCTTGCTGGTTGAGTCACTTATTTAAAACACCTGAATTGGTTTGCTCAAGGCACCTCTGATACAGCCTGGTATCTGCAACAAATGCCTTTTTCTGCCTTAAACTACTGTGTGATAATGATAGAGAGTGACATGATAGCTAACTTATAGTGACCCCTGTTGGGGTTTTCATGGCAAGAGACTAACAGACGTGGTTTGCCATTGCCTGGCTTTGCAACCCTGGTCTTCATTGGAAGTCTCCCATTCAATTACTCACCAAGGCCAACCCTGCTTAGCTTCTGAGATCTGATGAGGTCAGGCTCACCTGGGTTGACCAGGTCAGGGCTAACTACTGTGTAACAGACTGAAATCCATCAGCTGAAGTTTTCCTTCACTGCAGCTTCAGGTCAGGCCAGCTTCTTCTGTTGTATTCCTGCTGTGTCCCAATTGCACACGCCCTACTTATACATGACATCTTTCCCATTAGCACTTGAAGAGTGCAATTATTTTTTTTTTAAAAGAAGACTCTAAAATTAGAATTCTAATTATGGCTGTAAGCCTAACCATATATACTTAGATGTAAATCTTACTGAAATGGATGTCACTCATTTCTCATCGAATGTATTTTGATGCATTAATGGGGAAGGTAAAGACATTTCTGTTTGCAAAGGTTTTTGTACGCAGACCAGAAGTTTCTGACACAGAATCTACTCTGTTCCTCCTTTGCCTCCACTCCCCCTCCAGTATTTTTGCAGTGCTGTTTATGTTCATACAGTAAATATTATTATCCAGCATGTATAATTTGAAGCCTGAATACATGAAATTGCCTTATAGTGAGTTAGACCATTGATCTTTCAAGATCTCCCAGGTCTTTCATAGCACCTGGTCAACAAGATCCTTTTAACTAGAGATGTAAGGGATCAAACTCAAGACCTTCTGTCTACAAAACAAATACTCTAATATTGAGCCGCCGCCACCCTTCCCCATGGCTTAGTTAGAATTAGTACAACCTTTTTTTTTTCTTTGAAAAATTAAACATAGGTTTGACGTACTTAATTTTTTAAAAAGGAAACGGTTAACTAACTTAACCTATTTCAGAAGCCATGTCATGTCAAGCACGTAATATGCAACAGGCAGAGAAGAGCCTTGGGCAATGCATAATAGTCAAAGTGGAAAGGCATTCAAGAACAATCTTGGTGTGAAAATTGGGGCACTGCCATTACACAAAAATACCCTTATTTTCATTGGTGAAATGTTGGAAGGTATGCATTTCTCCTAATCAGAGTGCTCCAGTACCTGCCCAGGTTGATGTAACATAAATGCTGACTGAGTGAATGTCATTTCATAGCTGGCACACCAATCTGGAGGCGGGGGGTGAGCTTTGTGTCCGACTACTTTTTTAGAGGTGGGGTTATGTCCAAATGCTTCGTATCAGCAATACTGACATCAAGCATATTTGCATTAACTTTGCAGCATTATAATTCATTAACATATATACTGCTTTGGGCATTATTCTGTTGCCATTTGTGTTAGATAGCACATAGGAGGAACAAGCCCCAATCAAATAACTGTTTTGCTGTTACTCGCTTGCATCAATCCACATCTTTCCCTGGATCTTCCAGATCAGTGATTCCTAATGTGGTGCCTTTGGGCACCATGGTACACATTAATGTGTCCACTTCCTTCTTCCGTAACATGTGGTGCTGGAGAGTGCCCTCAAGTCATGACTGACTTATGGTGACCCCCGGTGGAGTTGTCATGGCAAGAGACTAACATATGGTTTGCCATTGCCTGCCTCTGCGACCGTGGTCTTCGTTGGAGGTCTCCCATCCAATTACTAACCAAGGCCGACCCTGCCTAGCTTCTGAGATCTGATGAGATTAATCTCACTTGGACCATCCAGGTGAGCCTAATCCACTCTTCCCTAACGTATCTCTTCCCAAAATCAAAGAACTAATCCTGACTTCCCTCCATGTCATTGGAGCAAGAAATGAGTCAGAAGAGCCTAGGAATGATCACTGTTGTGTCTGTAGGGAGCAGTACCTCTGTCATTGGAGGATGTTTGGTTTGGAACCTCCTGACATTTTGTGGAACTTCTCAACATTCTGAGATCGGCTCTAGCCATAGTAGCTATTTTATGATCGGTCCCACGAATATGGCAGCCATTTTGTAATGGTGCCCGCCACCAGTTCTCAAAATTTTAAAAGTGCCTCAAAGCTTAACAAGTTGCGGACCTCCTGTTCTAGATAGTTTTAATAAATAAATTGTTCCTAGTTGATCACATTGCTGATTGGGTCTACTTTTCCTACAAAACCATAGAAACGTAGGGCCAAGCTACACATGACGAATGACACTTGAACGGCAAGTGGATTGAGCGGAGGGCAAGTGAACAGGGAGAAATACACTTGCTGTTCAAGTGTCATTTGTCATGTGTAGCTTGGCCCACAGATAGTTGTGGTGCATTCTGCCATGGGATTCAGCCTATCACAAATCCTTCCTGAACCTTGATGCCCAGGAGTGAACATAATACTTCAGTGTATTCTATTTACTAGCACTAAGTAAAGTGGTACTATTTCTTCCTTGGTCTTGGAAACAATATGTGTCTAACATGTAAGGGGATATGAACAATATTAATCGCTATAATTAGCATCCACTGAAGAATAAATGCCAGGATACAAGCAAATGAATATTCCGTGGTGCTGTAAAACTTCTTTTAAAATTAATTGCAATCTCCTTGGTGGGAAAAAAAGCAGCAGATCATTCTTTGTACAGCACCTACATGAAGTTCCCAGTATCGTAAATGAGTGTGCAATGAGATTCAGCTGTGTGTCTTTGTCTGCAAAGTGCAAGTCAGCCATTTCAGCTCATTCCAGGAGAGGGTAATTCAAAAGCCACACTTTGACACTTGTTTAATAAGCCCAAGATAGCATTCTCCGAGAGAATGAATTAATGGGCTTCAGTCTGGGTTCCGTTAAATATATTGTGACTTATACATCCAGACTACTTATTTCCTATTTGCAGGTAGTGTACACAAGAAGTAGGAGAAGATGGTGTGCTAACAATCCCTAGCAACCTTTGTTTGACAGCCTGATAAGATTTTATCTTGGAAATGACTTCTAGTGTTCACTTCTTCATCTGGAATCCTTGAAACGGAACAGCTAAAGATTTAGGGATAGGAGCAGGTGTTCAGCATTTAATAATACCGGCAGTCTGACCTGAAACACATTTACTCCGATATAAGTTAATAACCTAATAAGCTTAGGATCAGAGCTTTAATATTTCTAAAGTGCATTTGAATTGTCAAAGGGTTTCCATAATACTCTTCCAAAATTCCTTACATAATACACACCTTCCCCTGTAAGAACTCCTCTTTTGAATAGAGCAGATAAGGATAACAAAAAAAGAAGATGGTGGAACAACTTTTTTGCACTTTCTACCTGGCTGCTTCTTAGATTGTTCAAACACTTCTTAAACATCCTTACCACTTTAGGTGCTTAGTAAAAAAGAATGCAACTAATAAATACAACATCCCTATCAAATAGCCCAATTATTAGTCATTACAGAATACACGATGACCTATCAGAAACAGACAGAAAGAATGGAATTTCCCTTTCCCCTTTTCTCTGATTTGGCTGTTTGCCTTCCATGTTTTCACCCGGTATTGTCAAGTCAAATACATTTTCTATAGATTGTATCAGGTAGGCAGTACGGTGAGCCCCAACATGGCACCCATGGGCGTCATGGTGTCTGCCAATGTATTTCCTGGTGTCTACTTCCTTTTCCTACAAAGCACCTCTTCTCTGATGCAAAGAACCAACCCTGGCTCTCCTCCTCTTTTACTATTTTATGAGGGTCACAAGTAGAGATGAGCATGATCCCAACAAAGAACAGTCCTTGAATGTCCACATGATAATGAAGAAGTAGGTCACTTTGGATACACAAAGTCACTTTATCTGGTATTAGAATTTTATTTTGATTTGCATGGCAAAGGACGTTGAACAATGAGGGCCAAGCTACAAGTGACAAATGACACTTGACTGGCAAGTGTATTTCTCCCTGTTCACTTGCCCTCCACTCAATCCACTTGCCATTCAAGTGTCATTTGTCACTTGTAGCTTGGCCCTCAGTGTAACTTTGTCTCGTCCACCAACAAAAGAAAGCACCAACAAGATAAGGCAGAACCCCACTGGGATTGTGCTACAGCCTACAAAACCATGAGCATTTGTTCAAGTTGACCTGAAAGGCCCACTGCGAGAAAACAGCAATCGGAAATCAGTATTCACAATTAGCATATATACTTTTTCAAAGTATGTGGTGGCTCAACCACTTAAAAGATCTAATGCACTTGTAAAGCATGTTGTGTTGCACTTTGGCCCACCAAATTGTATTTACAGTGACCAGGGGAAAGAGTTTGACTCATGATTGCTGCATGAATTATGCTAATACTTCCAGACAACCAAGACAAAAACAAGAGTTACCTACTGTGCAAGTAATGGGAGAGTGGAAAGGGTGAACCACACAACTGGTTCCACGCTTAGAGTCCTGATCAGTAAAGACCAGAAGGATTGGGATTTAAAGGTTGCGTTGCTTTATAACACTAGCAGATATTCAACAATCCAATACTCATATGAAATTATTTTTTGACTTCGTAAGTCCAAAGCTTCCATGTAATGTTTACTCTTTGGGCAACAAGAACAGATGAAGCTTGCAATGCCTTCAGAGGAGAATAACTTAGCACAGGCCTATGTTAATGATCTGGTAACAGCTTTTGGAAAAGTCGATGCCCAGATGACATGGAAATGTGAATATAAATATATATTAAAAAAGATGATCTATATTCCATTCCTGGAAGAGGAGAAAGTATGGCATTGCAACTGGAATAAACAGCCTGGAAAAAATGTATGCCTTTTTGGACGAGGCCCTGAGCTACCTATCCTTGCTGATAAAGAAAGGTCACTCTCACCCCATCATAGCAAACAGAGATCAGAGACACTGAGTCGGCAAAAGAAAAGAAAGGGGATTGATGGGAAAAGATGAGCAACGCACCCAAGAGGAAGACATGGTCAATATGGAACTGCAGGTGAGGTAAGGAGAAAGGTGAGCTGAGAAACCATCTTTTCTAGAACTCAGTGCATCACCCAGCAACTCAAGAGCCAATCAGGGTCAAGCTGTTAATTAGCATTTCAGCTGTGAGAACACCTAGAGAGGACAGACAGAGCCTCTCTGAGAACAGTATCCCAAGGTCGAATCACAGGGGAACTCAGAGACTGCTCTGCAGGTGTTGTCAATCAGCTTAGACAGCAAATTTCAAAGTTAGGCCAGAGCCTGAAAACACAACACTGAACCAAACAACATTGAACCCAAGTCCAGCCAACCTTACCAGAACCCTGGCTTTAATTAGCTACTTCCTTACAGTCCCCTAAGCTGTCTTTTTTTTGTCTAAAAAAAAAAAACAACTTCATCTTAGACTTCTAGATTACAAAGTGGCCTTGTGCCCTTCCATAATGTAATGGTGCGTGGACTTTTCAGAAATCGCCTTTGTAATTAAACAACAGGTTTGCAGGATTAAAAACTGCTTGCTATCTGAAGAGTTTGGACTTTGAGGCAGATCTTCTGTTTTAAGATGAATAAAAGTGGTGCTTAACTTTGAATCCATTTATTTAAACATTGTGAGGCTCTTTATTGGCATTCCTAGTGTTCACACAAACAACGAATAAGGTGATAAAATCTTTCCTGTACTGCACCAGTTTGGATGGAGGGAAATAACTTCATATTAAACAAACCAACAAAAAACTACCAGCACACCAAAGAGCTAGATGTAAATAAATCTTCAGACTTCATATTTTGGGAGAAAAAAAACAATGTACGGATGAAACAGGGCCCTGCCAAAATTAATGCCTGCTGAAATTAATGAGTCCTGATAGAATAAAAAATGGACAGGTTCTTCCTTCCCTAGCCCTATCCTCTTCAGAAGCTATATAAACTATAACCATCTGTACAGTTTATGGCAGCAAATTCCCAATATTAATTTTGTGCTTTGAAAAGAACCGTTTTTTCTGTCTTGTCTACTGCCAATCAATTTCAACAGCTGACCCTGAGTTGCAGTGCTGAGAAAGGGAAGAAATATGTCTCTTGATCCACTTTTTCCGTACCGCGCATCAAGAGTACTTTAATGTCGAATGCTTGAGATCGTTCACCGAAGAGGAAAGATACATCAGTATTCATAAAGGAGTGCAACTCTGGTATGTATATATTTGGGATCACATAAGAAGAGTAAAGGGACAGATGAACCGCTGTTTCTCAGTCTAATGAGCTAATGCACGTAGAAATGGCTCACCTTAGCAACAACAGGTGTTCTCTAGAACAGATATCAAGAAGCATTAATTAATCTCTGGAGGATTGGATGTATGGGTTTTAAAACTCCCTTTCCCCTTATTTTTAAGTGAATACATTTGAAAGGAAATGAGATGACTCATTATCATGCAGAGAGTCTGTGCTGTTCTTGTTTGTGATTTATTTAGAACTCTGTTCTAGGATTTGCTGACTCCCAGCCACAAAAATGTTATGCTGTGGCATTTGAGCCCTGTTTACAATGATAACCTTGAACATGGCTAGTCTTCGAAGAAAGAAGAGCCAGGGATACATTGGGAGACGGAAATGCAGCGGAGAGGTCACTTGGCTGCATTCCTAATTGATGTGGCATATCGGGGGGGGGGGGAGGCGGTAACAGCTCCATGAAAGAGCATCTGTTTGACGTTCAGAAGGTCCCAAGTTTAATCCACGGCATTTTCAGTCGAAAGGATTGGACAGCAGGTCATGGGGAAGACTTCTACCTGAAACCTTAGAGAGCTGATGCCAGATTGAGCAGAATATATAGACTTCGATGGACCAATAGTCTGCTTCGGTATGATAATAATAACTGTGCCTATATACCGCTTTTCTAGACAGATTAGTGCCCCACTCAGAGCAGTGAACAAGTTAGTGTTATTATTATCCCCACAATGCTGCTGGGAAGCTGGGGCAGAGAGGAGTGGCTTACCCAAGGCCACCTACTGAGCTCCTGGAAGTAGTGGGATTCAAACCAGTAGAGTTCTGATTTGCAGCTGAACCACTTAACTACTCTGCTACAGCAGCTGCATGTGATATGTGTGGTCACGGTGATGGCCCACTGGTCTGCCACTTTAGAGGGGTCTCACCAGTTGAAAAGTAGTTGCTGAGGCACTGACCAGTAGAAGTTCATAGCTGCCACATCTGGCACTGGTTATCAACATAAGCCACCACCTTTATACACACTGGCTGATTCCGTACACATAATGCACTTCCAATCCTCTTTAGAGATCATTTGGAACTGAATTTTTCGAGTGTGAAACAAAAAATCCACTTCCAAACGATAGCTAAAGTGCACTGAAAGTGCATTATCCAATGTGTGCCAAATCAGCCACTGTTTCAGCCTGTTGAGCTCTGAAGGTGACTGACATAGTATAAAATCTTTCAGCAATGAGAAAAAGAAAACAGCAGGGAAATCAGCAATATCTCCAGTCCTGAGTCAGTGCAACAGCAAGCCAAAGAGCGAACCTTTCCATCATTACAATAGATCTAATCTAATTCTGATCCAGTGGCTAGGGAAGATCCCATTTCCTAACACCAATGTGAAAAGAGTTTGAGGGTATGGGGTGGGGGTGAGATGAAAGAACACTCCAAATAATTTATTTAAAATATTTATTGGGCCACTTCTTTGGATATCTGCTCAAAGTGACCCACATCAGGAAACACAGAAGCACAAAATCATTCAAATTAATAGCCGTTTTAAACCAGCTAACAGAACTCAGAAGCATAAAGGCAAGTGAAAATCCAAAGGTATAAAAGCACATAACTCAGAAGCATAAAATCCCAGCATAAATGGTCCTTGCAACAGTCTTCAGGCAGATTGTATAAACAATTGAAACCCTTAGACCAAGCCTGGGTTAAAAATGTTTGTCTTGGTCTAATGCCTATAAGACAGTAGGGTTGACGCCTTAAAAAGGCAAGGCTCCACTACTGAAAATGCCCTTTCTCTGGTGGCTACCCACCTCACCTTAGGGTTGCCAGCCTCCAGGTGGTATCACAAACCAAATGGCTGAACCTGGTAAAAATGAAGTACCAAAAGTGGGACCACCCCATCCAGGAATTATAACTAATCTCCAGGCCATATAGATCAGTTCCCCTGGAGAAAATGGCTGCTTCGGAGGGTGGACTCGATTGCATAATACCCTGCTGGGGTCTCTCCCATTCTCAAACCTTACCCTCTCCAGGCTTCACCACCAAGTTCTTCAGGAATTTCCCAACCTGGAGCTGGCAACCCTACTCTCCTAGCAGGTGGAGGAAATACAGAGGGCTTGTGAGGAGGAACTGAACTGGCATGCTGGACAGTGTAGGACTAGAGTGAGCCTTCAAGTACTGCTGCCCCCATTTCATTCTTTATCCAGCATCTAAACAAGATCCCTTTTCCTGACATATATGTGGAAATGTCTGTGCGTGCGTGTGGGGGGGGGACCTCTCTTGCCTTGAAAACCCTACAGAGTCACCACAAGTCAGCTGTAACTTAATGACACTTTCCACCACCACCACCATATATGTAGGAGCATTCCATCATGGAGCTTCTTGACGTGATGGAATATTATTTGACTAGTTACTGGACATCATGTTAGTAGTGTTTTGTATCAAATTGGAATTAAACAAATCCTTAGTGACCCTATGACAGAATTCAAACAGCTATTAAATCAAACAGATTGGACGCAAAAAGGTTTGATATCCAAACTTTATAATTTGCTTCTTAACACCTTTGAATTAAAATCTCAGAAATACCAATTAGACTGGCAAACTGATTGTGGATCTGTAATTCCCCCAGACCAATGGAAGAAAATTTGGTCTTCTAATATAAGAGATTCTCCCATCATAAATAACAAAATTCAAGCTTATAAAATTATCCACAGATGTTACCTAACACCGAGGAGACTTTCATTATTTTCATCAGCTCAGACACCTTATTGTTGGAAAGGATGTGGTTTAATAGGTTCTTTCGATCATTGCTGGTGGAACTGTCCCCTAGTTAAAAACTACTGGATAGACATCTTAAAGAATATAAAAGAAATAACAAGTTACGAAATACCCTTTGATATTAAGCTAATTTTCCTAAATCAATGGGACAATGTGGATATCCCGAGCATTAGGAAAGAATTAATAACCTTCTAATGGCTGGAAAATCCCTTTTGGCAGCTAACTGGAAGTCCCCAGAAATCCCATCTATCGACAGTTGGTTTTCTAGAGTCTGGGATTATTATATCCAGGAGAAGATTTACAATTCTATTTATAAGTCTCAGCATTTTCCAAAAGAAACTGATTTTTCCCTGATGGTTCCCTTTCTTTGACTATTTGTTAACCAATGATATACACCCTCCAAAACATTTATCGTTTGTCTCATGGTGTTTCTGAGCAATATGTTACGTTTCATACAAAGTGTAAAGAACCTCCTTCTCTGCTTAGATATATTGCAGTTCTTTAACTGAATCTTATTACTTCTTTGTTAATATTATATTTGAAAGCTGGTAGTATATTATAAGCTATCTGTTTTTTCTTGTATTATAGTTTACTTTAACATTGTGTAATTTGTTTTCTTGTTTATGCATTGTATGTTGTTTTTAAAGTTAATAAAAAGTTTTTAAAAAGGTTAATAGTGTTTGATTGATCCATTGATTAAACTCCACTGTAGAAGATCACTGGAATGACCTGTATGGAATTGTTGGATCTCCCAAGTTGGACCCATTTACAAAGCCTTTTGCTTCTCTCCCTAGTCTCAAGATCTAATAATAAATCCTATCATTCTAAATCCTTTCTTTCCCCCATCAAATTTTCCTGCAGAGGTATTCTCATTGACTAAGCCTCTGAGCCAGCTCAACACATGACTAATTTTGTCTCCATGCAATATTACAGCAGTTGTCAAAAAAGCAAACAAAATGTTATGATTAATAAGGAATGAGGGGAGAAAATAATACTGGAAAAATTATTCTGATGCAGTTACAGAAGGTTCATCTGAGGTTTGCTCATTGAAAGACGCAAAAGCAGAGAAGAGTTGCAGTTTGTGGTAAAAGCTGCCATTTGTGGACAACCACTCCTAGGATTGCCAACCAGAAAAAGAAATGCACACATTTCCTACACTTATATACACACACAAATACATGTTGCCAGAATGAGTCTCTGTATACACACTCAAGAACCTGAAATTTGACCTAGGGCCAAGCTACACATGACGAATGACACTTGAACAGCAAGTGTATTTCTCCCTGTTCACTTGCCCTCCACTCAATCCACTTGCTGTTCAAGTGTCATTCATCATGTGTAGCTTGGCCCCTAGTCACCTGGATTTGGGGGAAAGCCAACATATTCTGAAGTACAATCCTGCAGAGAGCATGTGCGCTTGAACTGAACAACCTATTCGGGTTAGGGTTACCAGTCCCAAGGTAGGTCCTGTTCTGTAATATCCAGCCTACAGAAATCAGTTCCCTTAGAGGAAATGGCTATCCAGGGCAATTGTTTGGCTACAAGATACTGATTAGATTGACTGTCAGAGCTTTTCTTCTGTTCTTACGGAAATCTGCTCAATTTAAGATTCCATAAAAAAGAGTTTCAAAATCATGGTGCATCTTGTCTGGCAGCAACACAATGAAAGTCCTATAGTATGTCTATTTCTCACAATAGCCAACCAGACGCCTCTGAAGGTTTGCAGCCCACAAGTAGGCAAACCTTTGGGCTCAGCATCTACCACTGAAGATGCCAGTGCCCTGGCAAACAAAATGTGGTGGTGGTGGGAGAATTGGCCAGACGTGCTTGGAGCATGCCAAGTCCCCAAAGGGCTGCCAAGTATCAGGGATTCTATGACATCACTTATCCACGGAGCTTCCTCCTCAAAAATCTGCTCTCTCCAGGCACCATCCCCAAATCTCCACAAATTTCCCGAGGCGGAGCCTTGGTACAGGTGCACAAAGATGCCAAGCTCAGCTCCGGCACACCTTTCCATACACTTCTCTGCAAGTGATGCTTTAGAGTGGCTCTTTCATAGCCGTTTCCCATAGGGTGGGTGGGTGGTAACGTGGCAACAGTAAATGTAAACATGGCCTAGCCCACTTACATATCAAAATGATTTTAAATCCCTCAGTGAACTGGGGCCCACAAATCTGACGTACTGGGTGTAATTTAGGCTTACCATTTAATTTCCATTATTGGAATTAGTGCTATGTTTCTGTTGGTATTTTCTAGCCAGATTGATCAGTAGTAGTTATGATTTGTTTTATAATACTTCTACAAGATTTTTTTTTATTGTTTTGGAAAAGAAAAAGAGTCCTGTAGCACCTATAAGACTAACAAAATTAGTAGTAGGGTATGAGCTTTCATGAGCCACAGCTCACTTCTTCAGATATTGTTTTGTAAGCCGTCTTAAATTTGGGTTTTTTTTCAAAGATGGAGGAAAATATTTTAAATCAATCTATCAAAAGTTGGCAATCCTAGGCAAGCAGCATCTCTCATACGACTATTAACTAGAATGCAACTATGGTATTTCACAAGCAGCTAGGCAACAGTTTATCCATTCCTGCTCATAGAATTCACAGCCCTGTTTAGAGATCTCACTTTTGCTCTCTCTATTTCCCTGCTTTGTTTTTTCACTCACGTTACCAACATTCTGCAAGATTATTTTCCATTGACTTGCTTTGCTAGCTATCACTTAGTCCTTCTACCCTAAGACTTCTTCATTGTCCAACAATCGTACTGAAGAGAATGCCTCACTCTACTGAATAGCTAGCGGAGAACTGGACTGATTTCTGACTTGATTCTGTGTAAGCAACTGTATCGACCCCAAGATTCTCATCCTTTGTCCCTGACAGCTTTCCGAGCCACTCAAGTCTCCTAGGAGCCTCTAAGAGCTCTGGTCATTTGCTTTGAAGCACCCTGGCTTCCTGGGTTCTTTTGAGTGTGTGTACCTCCTTGGCAAGCAACACTGGACACAGGCAGGTAAAATATTAGTAGAGTTTATTAAAGAAAGAACATAGGAGCATATGCAAGGCAGAGACTGCTCTTAAAAGCATTTAGGCAAGGCATAAAAACAAGTAAAGCTTGCTGTCTTAGCTGTGTTCTAACTAACTAAAATACTACTGGCAATCTAGCTAAACATTCTCTGATCTGGTTCCAAAACTGGTTGATCTTGTCTAAGTCCACCCATGCCAGTTTACTCTAGGCATCCTGGAAGCGGCATGGAGCTGAGAAGCCCTCTCTCTCTCACATTGCAAGTTGTTGGCAATGGCTGCAAGGTAGCAAACAGATACACTGCCTAGAGACAAAGAGGCTTTTTGAAATCTGGAGGGGCATCAGCCCACTCGAAGAACCAATCAGGGCTCGGTTACTTAACTGGACATTACAGTTAGGGTTGCCAGGACCAGGTTGGGAAATTCCTGGAGATTTGGGGGGGGCGGAGTGTGAAGAGGGTGGTGTTTGGGGAGGGAGGGGCCTCAGTAGGTATAATTCCATAGAATCCACTGCTTAAAGAAACCATTTTCTCTAGGGGAATTGATCTCTGTTGCCTGGAGATCAGTTGTTACTCCAGGAGATCTCCAGCTGTCACCTGGAGGCTGGCAAGCCTAATTACAGCATGTGAAAGATTTGGGAGTATGGCTAGAGCTGAGATCAGCACCAGGCTCTTGCCTTCCCCAGGCCACTCTCTCATGAGAAGAAAGCAGCCCAGGTGCAGTTAATTAACAGAGCTTGGGACTTCCCAGCAAACAGGCCTAGTAAAAAATCTGCAGGACATGAGGCCTGAACCAAAGATTCAAACTTAACATTCTGTCTTAGGTGGTACAAGGCCGGATCCTTACAGCAAACTATGGAGCAAATCATGTAAAAGTGAAGGTATAAACATGTAAACAGACAAATAAATTACATTTCAGGTGTATCTTTTTTTTAAAAAAATCTTAGGCATATAGCCACTTTGTCTGCATCAACCCTAAGGTTTAGTGTTAGCAATCCAGAGAATGAGGGACTCGCATTTTAGCACGGAGTCGCTAGCAATCAGTTTTAGTCCCACGGCCTCAGATTTTTTATATTTACTCTCATAAAAAAATGTATCTGGATAGTCTGTCAACAATATAGATGGAGATAAACATTGCAGCCCAAACCAAGATCTTCATTGCTTCGGTTAAATGCAATCGAAGGAAAACGTAGGGGAAACTCATCAGTCACTGTGGTGTGGAATTATTTTTCTCACAACAAGAAAAAACACTGATGGAAAAGCAAAAGGGGTGAAATGATAAGAAAAATATGGGGGGGAGGGAGAAGAGGAACCTTCATGCCTGATACTGATAGAGAGCTTATTTCTGCCCAATAAATTGGAGAATTGTTTGGGAGCAGTTCATCTGTGAGAAAATATGACCTTCTCATTGCTACCACATTCAAACAGACCTTTGGTGAGCTGCTGTGCAAATAATCATTGTGTGCGTTAAAACGGCTCAGGGTCACTTTTAACGGAAGGAGCCAATTTTTCTGGGATTTCAGAATGGTTTCTAAGTCTTAAGGGGAGAAAGGAAGGGAGGAAGGATCTCAATAAATACTATTTGTTGAAGACTTCTTCTAGTACATAGATCCAGAGGAGTTAGCTGTGTTAGTTTGTAGTAGCAAAACAGTAGAGTCCAGTAGCACCTTTAAGACTAACCAACTTTATTGTAGCATAAGCTTTAGAGAGCCACAGCTTTCTTCTGGTACACTTCTTCCTCTCTGATTCAGTGGTCGTTTTCACACATCTTTAATGCCATGCAACATCACGCAACAATCACAGAATGCTAGTGTCTTTATGGCATGATTTCCGACATCATCGCATCACGAAAACAGAGTCATCATGACAGAGTGACGTCAGAAATCGTGCTATGAAGACGCCACTGTTCTGTGAGTGTTGTGCGATGTTGCGCAATGTTAATGACATGTGAAAATGACCTGAAGCTGCAGATCCAGAATGAGGCCTTGATTCAGGGATACAACACCTGCTTTTCATTCAGAAGGTCCCAGTTTCAACCTGGCTGAAAGCATGAAGTAGCAGGAGACGTGAAAGCCCTCCCTACCTGACACCCTAGAGAACCGCTGCCAGTCAGAGTAGACATTACTGACCTTGATGGACCCAATGGTCTGAACCAGTATAAGGCAGCTTCATGGGATTACAGTCAAATGCTAAGTATCAGGGCTGCCGGATTGTAACCTGTGCCTAAACCTCTGAATGCTCCAAGGCAGTATAAGTAGATGCATCTGCTGTACCTCCTGCCCAACTCCTCCGCTAGTCTTTTCACCTACCCACCTATTGTTCTATGTAAAGAAAAAAACCCCACTTGCTATAGCAAACAATACAGGAGAGTAAATAAAGGGATCAATGGAGAAAGTATACTGAAAAGACTCCTTGCTTATGGTCTAGGGCACAGGGATTACTTCCACAGCACCCAATTTTCTCCTCATAGGCAATCAAACATCAGGGCGGAGGTATAAATAAATGTTGATCTGCTGTTTTCAATGATGTTCATTGGGAAAATATCCATTTTTACATACACAAGCACATAATAATATCCCATGATATTCTAAAACCATACCAGTCACTTTTCAAATGACAGTGGGCTTTGCTTCATAGGTCATAAAGTGTGCGGCTGCTGGCTTTCAAAGGACAGGTCATGCAAAGGGCACAACTTCTATGTACCTGGGGCAACCTTGCCAGTACATGGAGTTCCAGTGACACTAAGTCAACATTTCTAAATTCAAGATTGCTCAGTTTCTATCCAATTTCCCAAGTCAGAGCTGGCAACTTTAGGGTCTGCATGTGCCATCGATGGGTAACATCCATGCATCCCATCTTGGCATCAGGTTGATGGGGTAAGTTATGTAGGAATCTATGTTAATATCATGCTGTCATTATAAGCATCAAGTCACAATATGAAACTGACCTTTATATAAGACCTTAGTTGGATGCAGTCTACTGCTTTAGTGAAGCAGCTGGAATTAGGGTTGCCAGCTCCGGGTAAGGAAATTCCTGGAGATTTGGGGGGTGTAGCTTGGGAAGGGAAGGGACCTCAGCAGGGTATAATGCTGTACAGTCTACCTTCCAAGGCAGCCATTTTCTCCAGGAGACCTAATCGCTGTCACCTGGAGATCAGTTGTAATTCTGGGAGATCTCCAATTACCACCTGGAGATTGGCAATACTGCTATCCAAGTGGTTGAAGGACAAGCAGGGGATTGAATTAAACCCTGTGCTCTCCCCCTCCCCCAAGCCAAACTGACGATTAATATTTTTGCAGGGACTGTGACTAAACTCTGCATGCATAGTCCTGATCTGTATATCAGGGTTTTCAAAAATGCACACATTTCCCAGTTTATATTTTTAAATGAAGGGAGTAGGAGAAGAACAACGCAGAAGCTAAACAGATGAATCACACTGGTCATGCAAAAATCTCTGTGGATTTCTTTGGATGGAATGTAGGGGATAAACGCAAAAGGTTTGTAAGCCTGATTTTGTTACCCACACGTATTGTGGGTGACAGCTGGCAGTCAGGTTGTTTCTAATTACTAAGCCATCAAACATGTTTCTGGTGGGTGTTTAGTAACAGCAAGTGTTGCAATAGTCACACACAAGGAAAGACTTGCATGTACAATAGTACTTGCAGCCTGCCGATAAGCCGTCCCTTCCTACTTCGCTGAATCCAAGACTGAAATATCCAGCAATGTTGTATAAGGGACTTGGCTTAATCTTTAGTTCTTCCAGGTCACGGAATTTCTGGGCACTCGGTCAGAAAAGCTCATGGATTACCGAGAGGCTCGGGAGCTCCCTTGAGCTGTGTCCCATGTTGTGTTTTGTTTTACACAGCTATGTCTGACCTGTGATTAGTACAGAGAGAATTCAGATAGGCAAAGCATTTTAGAGGCAGCTGAAAGTTCGCCCCCAAATGGAAACAAATTCTAGAGAAGCAGCCAGGTAGACTATTGCAGAAAAAAAAGCCCATGGAATCTTCAGACGCCTTTCCGTTATCCCTGGCTCAGCTTTCACAGCATAAAACCCACTTCCTTGGATACAAATTCCTGCATCTGAAGATCGCCCTTAAAAGCTTGTACTGGGATTAAAAAAAGAACCACTTGTGTACCTGTAAGATGCCTCAAGACTCTTGATTGCTTGCAAACAAATGGAAAATCTTTCCAACAACAGCGAAGCTAAAATGACTTGGAATAGCCGAGGCTTCCAGCTTTGCTCACTGGAGTGGCAGAAAAGGAGCAGAGCTAAGGCATCCCCCAGCAACACATCAGACCATTTTGCCCGGCACTCAGAGCCAGATCTCCGCCCAAGCAGCATTGCTAGGGCCAGTGGTGCCAGAGAAGGCAACGGGCATGCTTTATGGCTGTCATCACCTCCCAGACTTCACAGTCATCAGCTGAGTCCAAGTCCCTGAGACATCGGCAGCCTTTCTGGGACTTGGCTTGCTCCAAGCACGTCAGGCCAAGTATAACCCACGTCTCCCCCCACCATCACATTTTGTTTGCCATAAGATTTCCATAAGAACAGAAGAAAAGCCCTGACAGTCCATCCAATCACTATCCTGTATTCAACCAATTACCCTGGATAGCCAACAAAACAGGCATATAGGCCAAGGCCATCCCCTGCTGCTGCCTCCCAGCACTGGTTCTGCCTCCTTGGTTCCGGTTGTTCCATAATTTCTCTCTCCATTTAAGGTGCTGGCGAGCATTCTTGGAGAAAAATTAAAAGCTTGCCTGGATAGTTTCAAAAATCCTCCAAAACTTTAGGTGCAGGGCCTCACTGGTAACATCACTGGCAACCTGCTGATATTACTTTCAGTATGACATAGAAATGATATAATCATTTAATGGTTGCACTCTAGCATTTACCCAAAACTCTATGGTTTAACCGTAGAATTTTAAGTGAATGCTAGAGCATCACCTGACACAATGATATCTCTTCTGGGTCTCACCTGAAGTGATATCATTGCATTAGTGCAATGCCAATCTCCCCTGTATTTTGCCCTGCCACCCAGTTCAGTAGTGGTGGGCAAAGCTGGTGGGGGTTGGGAGGTCAGTGGGAGACATGGCATCCCTAGCCAGAGGGTAGTGAGAGTCTGGCTGGCAGACAAAGGTTCCTCCTGCCTTCCTCTCTTGGAGAGTGAGGGCAAAGAGAGACAGAGTGAGAGAGTGTCCTGGCTGAGGAAAACTAAATGGGCTCACCATATCAATTCTGGTGAGCTCTGGTGGTTGGAGAGCTGTAGGTAAAGTGCTAGAGTCAGCCTGGAAAAATCCAAGTTCAACTCTGCAATGAAGTGCACTCTCCCAGCCTAGCCTACCTCAAAGGGTTGTTGTAAGTATAAAATTAAGATGGGAGAACCACATGACTCTGCTCTGAGCTGCTTGGATGATAAAGAAGAGGTACGAGAGATATAAAAAATAATGTGCATATATAAATGGCATAAAATGATGTAAATTGGTATTTAAAAAACCCAAAAGAATTGCTGGGTATCTCAAAAATACTGACATGGACAACAGATGGAACCCAAAAGTTGGAAACAACTATATCAGTTCTTCCCTACTTGATGACACTGGAGCCTCATTGTAACTATGTAGGATAGTGTATCGTTTTTCCTCTAAAAAAAACGAAGGCTTTTGGTCTAATGAGCACTAATTAGCTACATTCTATAAAAAGAAATGAAAAGTGATCAGCATTAGCAAAGCTTGGCTATTTTTGAAACTATGGGAGAGGCATGGGTCTTCTGTTTAATGATCATCAGGGAAAGACTCATCTCAGACGACCTATAGCCATGCAGCAGAATCGAGACCGAAGGTACCACTTGGCAAACATAAGCCTCAAGGAGCGTACGTTTCACATTCCACTGACGTTCGGTACAGCTATCGCCACAAACCTCCTGACCCTGCAGAGGGTACGTTGTAAGAGAACTGCTCTGCCACAAATACTGCAAAATAAATGTCAAAAGCAACCGTTCTATTTGTTTCCACTAACCCTTCATCCTCCGTTTCGGTTCCATTATGACAAGGGAGGAACATAAAAACTGAACGCTTCAGATAAGCCTTTCCTTTCCTTAATCTCTCATCTCACCACTATATTTTTGGGCTCCCCCTCCCCCCACTACACATGCACCCTTCGCTCAACCTTCCTTAAAAGGATGAACTGACGGTATCAGACACAACCAGGCTTCTATTGGTTGTCCGCGGGCAGCTAAAACTTCAAATTGAGTTGTCTGACAAAGAAATGCAGTTGTCCCATTTCTTTTCAGGCTCCAGCCTCATTCTCTCAAATAAATTAAAATGAAATATTGCTGCTGTCGTAACTGTCTAGAGGCATTTTCCTCTGTATTCACTGCATTGGATTTTGGACTCTTGGGCCAGGATTTCTTATTTCTCTCTCTTTCTCTGTTTCTCTGTTGTTTGTAGGATGTCGAAGATTCGCTCATTCATTTGTATTTTTCATTAATATTTGTCCTTGCTTTAACAGAATTGCTGTGTGACTACAGCTATCTGTCTTGGGGAATCCAGCTCAGATATGAACCTCTATTTACTAGCAAATTAAACTGGCACACTGCAAGCAGAAGTATGAGGCCTGGGAACTGTCCCCCCGCCCCCTCAGATCAGCTGATTGAAAAGTTTGAAGTGACAACGGAGGTCTCACAGTCCAAAATTTATTTCTGAGATTCTTTTTACCCTGTCCTTCCTCCCCTTTGCGGAGAAGCTGTGTCTCCCTCAGTGGCAGAGCATCACCTTTGCATCGGAAGGTCCCAGGTTCAATCCTTGGCATCTTCAGTTAACAGGCAATGTGAAATACTCTGAGATAATGAAGATACAATATTGTCCTTGATAGACCCAACGGCACGATTCAGTAGCTCTTTTCACGCGTTACAGTGGACACACAGGCATCCTGCATGTACATATCTGCTTGTAAGAAATAACCAGCATGTGTTCCCTTTATTTATGAAATTGGGGACAAGTATCTGGATAAATGTATCTGGATCCAGTACCACTGAGTCCAGTGGTACCTTAGAGGTCAAGATTTCCATTGTACCTCTACATCCAGAGACTCCTTTCTTTGCTTCACCCCTCCTACCTCCTAACTGGGGTATAAAGGCTCAGGGATCTCCACTCCTTGTATCTGAAGAAGGAAGCTCCAACTCTCAAAAGCTTATATCCTAGGAATCTCATTGGTCTCTAAGGTGCCACTGGACTCAGATCCTGCTGTTTTCCTGCAGATCAACATGGCCCTGAAATTATCTTCATGGATAAATGTGAGGTTTCAATTACAAATTCAGCTGTGCACACATTGAATGTAATGCGAGTATTACTCAAGGCATGTATAAAGAACCAGTGTACACAATACGTGGCCTGTGAATAGGGCTACTCTAAGGCAGATTCATGTGCTTATGTGCTCTAGGGCAGTGTACATCTTGCAACAACCCTATGAGACAGGTAAGGGTGAGAGGCAGTGAGTGGCCCAAAGATATGTCAGGGGTCATTTGAAATGAGTTCTTCTGAATCCTTCTGAGACAATAACTACTACTCCACACTGGCTCACATTTTACCTGCATGCAGCTTAATAATAAGAAGAAGAAGAAGAAGAAGAACAACATTCAGGACTACTTAATGCCCACTCAGAGCAGTTTACAAAGTATGTTATTATTATCCCCGCAACAATCACCCTCTGAGGTGGATGGGGCTGAGAGCGCTCTGAGAGAGCTGTGACTGACCCATGGTCACCCAGCTGGCTTTAAGTGGAGGAGTGGGGAATTAAACCTGGTTCTCCAGATTAGAGTCCTACCACTCTTAACCACTACACCAAACTGGCTCTCAATTTTTCAGCCCCAAGACCTCTAATCATTCACTTTACCTGATAAAACTGTGGGACTCTCTCTCGCCGTCACGAACACCAGCTATCCTGAGGGAAACTTTGAAGGGAACCAGCTACTAGATGGTTCAATTAGTCTTTCACCCCTATACCCAGGTTGGACAACCGATTTGCATGTCAGGACTGCTATGGACCTCCACCAGAGTTTCCTCTGGCTTCGCTGTGCCCAGGCATAGTTCACCATCTTCCTTATAATGCTAACCTCTATTTCAAGGTAATCTTAAGCTAGATAGAAGTGCACAGCAGTCTTCTATTGCCTGTCAATTCTGTGAACAGAAATTGTGGGCCACAGTCACTCCAGGTCCGCCATTATTCCCCCCTATCATTTTGCCACATCCACATTCTACCACATCCACAGATATACTTTATTTGCAGGATTTTATGGTGGCCCAGAAGTTCTACATGTCAGAACCGTGGCTAGATAATATTCTTACTCCAGTCTGCCTTCTGCAATTAGACAATAGTCCATTGTTTCCAAAAAGCATTTAATGAAGAAAAAGATAATTATAGTCCACTGGCCTGAATGCAATATTCAGGTTGGTACATATGCATTGTTACCAATGACTAGCAAAGCATGAGGTACAAAGTAACAGATCACAGAAGGCCCAACCTCCCCCCATAGTTCTCAAAACATTCCCTTTGAAGTTAGGATAGCGAAAGTTCCCAAGGCCGGTTCTTGGTGGAACGTCGGTAGCCAAAACAATCTTCTTCTGTGAGATAGATGCCTGGGAACCTTGGCACCTGTGGAGAAAGCACTTAAACACTGAAAGGATTAAATATGGAGTCGGTTAAGCGAAGCAACACAACACAGCATTCAGAACCTGACATTCTGCCCCCTCTAAGATGCTTCCCCCCCAGGTTTATGTGGATAACGAGAATGAAAGGATTTAACTAGTCTAGGAGCGTGTACATGTACAGAATTTACCCACTCATCGAACCCAGAGTCAAAGTCCTTCCATCTGATGAGATAAAACAACTGATTACGTTTTACTTTAGAGTCTAATATTTGTTGAACTTCATAGTGGGTTTGATCATCGATCAATGTAGGGATGGGAGGAGCACGGGTGTGCCACTGGTTTGCAGGAGGGGCTTTCTTCAATAAACTGACATGGAAGGTGTCAGACTGTGGCTAGATAATGTCCTTCTTACAGGTTCTCCTTTACAAGCAAACTAGAGTCCATTGTTTGAATAAGGAAACTTTACTGCAGAAATGGTTCATTATAGTCCACTGTCCTGAATAGGAGACTCAGGATGGTACAAGATCATTGTTACCAATGAAGGGCCAAGCATGAGGTACAAAGTAACAGTTCCCAGCTGAACCAGCCTCCCCCCACAGTTCTCAAAACAACATCTTTCAGTCTTGGGAAGCTGGACTCTCTCAAGGCCAATCCATGGTGGAACGGTGTTAGACAAAACAATCTCGTTCGGTGAGAAGTCTGCTTGGGAACTGGTGCACCTGTGGGGAAAGCACTTAAACACTAGAAGCATTAGAAAATGGAGTCAGTACAGCTCACATACACACTGAACCTGACATTCTGCCCCCCTTAAAATAAATCCCCCCCAGGTTTATATGGGTAGCGAGTGTGAAAAGCTTTGGTTAATCTAGGAGCATGAACATGTACAGAATTCACCCATTCATCGAATCCAGAGTCAAAGTCCTTCCATCTGATGAGGTAAAACAGCTGATTGCGTTTGATCTTAGAGTCCAGGATCTGTTGTACCTCATAGTGTGTTTGGTCATCGATTAACGTTGGAATGGGTGGAGCTTTGACGTGCCACTTATCATCTGATGGAGCCTTCTTCAATAGGCTGACGTGGAATGTATCATGAACATGGCGCAGATTTTTGGGCAAATTTACAGCAACAGTCACTTTGTTGATCACTTTGCGCACTGGAAAAGGCCCAAGGAACTTTAATGCCAGTTTGCGGCTGATTTGTGCCAGTTTTAAATTTTTGGTGGAAATATAAACATGATCTCCAGGTTGCAAATCCCATTCGGCCGCACGGTGGCGATCGGCATACTTTTTGTAATCCTGTTTGGCTTTCTCGAGGTGTTTCTTGATGAGAGTCCATTGTTGGGCTGCCTCCCCCCACCATGAAGATACGTCTGGCGCAGTTGAGGAGAAGGAAGGGGGAGCGTCCAACGGAAAAGGGTTAAAGTGGGCCCCATACACGACTTTGAAAGGGGCCTCTCCTGTAGAGGCATGTACACTGTTGTTGTACGAAAACTCTGCTAGAGGGAGGAGGTCCACCCAGTTATCTTGTTGGAAGTTGATGTAGCAACGAAGGAACTGTTCTAAGATTTGATTAGTTTTTTCCGACTGCCCGTCGGTTTGAGGGTGATGGCTTGAGCTGATTCCTTGCTCAATATTTAACATTTGTAAAAGCTCCCGCCAGAAGTTGGCAACGAATTGTCCGCCGCGATCCGATATTACCTTGGACGGAAAAGAATGTAATTTTACAATGTGTTTTAAGAATAGATCTGCCAGTTTTTGAGCGGTGGGGATAGTGGTACAGGGAATGAAATGGGCTTGCTTGGAAAACAGATCCACTACCACTAAAATGCAATTATGTCCCTTGGAAACTGGTAAATCAGTGATAAAGTCCATGGATATCGTTTCCCAAGGTCTGCTGGGCGTTTCTAATGGTTGTAATAGACCCGGAGGTTTCCCTTTGCGGGTTTTGGCGCTGAGGCAAATGGGGCAGGAGGCTACGTATTGGGAAATGTCTTTGCGCATGCCCGGCCACCAGAACTGCCGTTGTATTAAGTGCAACGTTTTCAAGTACCCATAGTGTCCTGCGGTGGGAGCATCATGACACCGCTGTAAGATCTCCTTTCGTAGACTGTCGGGTACATAGAATCTATTTCCTGACAACCAGTCCCCCTGCGGGGATCGTTTCAGTTTCGATTTGGGCACCTTATCCCCCTCCTTCTCCACCTCAGCTTTAAGTTTCGATTTCCAGTCTTGGCTGTGCGAAAGGGGCTGGCTTGCGCGGCTGCGTGTAGTTACCACGCCCCCCAATTGCGTAGGTGAGAAGACTGTATCTATAGTCTCCTCCCTTTTGCTCTTGTGTTGGGGCATGCGCGATAGGGCGTCCGCTAGAAAGTTAGTTTTGCCCGGGAGGTAATTTAAAGTGAAATTGAATTTGGAAAAGAATTCTGCCCACCGCAATTGCTTGGCATTCAATCGGCGAGGGCTTCGGAGGGCCTCCAGATTTTTATGATCTGTCCAAACCTCAAATGGGTGGCGTGCCCCCTCTAACCAATGTCGCCAGTTCGTAAGGGCTGCTTTTACTGCAAAGGCTTCCTTCTCCCACACATTCCAATTTCTTTCTGCATCAGAAAACTTTCTCGATAGGAATGCACAAGGTCGAAGCTTCCCGTCCTCCCCCTTCTGCAATAAGACTCCTCCAATTGCAGTATCGCTGGCGTCGACCTGCACTATGAAGGGGTAGTTTTCATTGGGGTGGCAGAGAATGGATTCTGTTACGAATTGCAGTTTTAAGCCTTCAAAGGCTGTTTGGCATTCAGGGGTCCATAGCAATTTGGAGGAGGGTTTTTTCGCTTGGTCCCCTTTATCTTTGGTTTTTAACAGTTCCGTCAGGGGAAGCGTGATCTGTGCGAAATTTGCAATAAATTCCCTATAGAAGTTGGCAAATCCCAAGAAAGATTGCAGTTCTTTACGGGTAGTGGGAGTTTGCCATTCTTGGATCGCCCGTATTTTGGCTGGATCCATTTTCAAGCCATCTTGGGATATACAATAACCAAGGTAAGTGAGTTCAGTCTTATGGAATTCGCACTTGGACAGTTTGATGGGCAGTTTGTTATTCATTAAGGTTGCTAGGACTTTTTGAACCAACTGTACATGGTCCTCCTCTGATTTTGAATAAATTAACACATCATCAAGATACACCACCACTCCTTTATACAGAAATTCATGCAGTACTTCATTGATCATAGACATGAATACCGATGGGGCTCCAGTTAATCCAAAAGGCATAACTAAGTATTCATATTGTCCGAGGGGTGTATTAAACGCGGTTTTCCACTCATCCCCCGCTTTGATACGAACATGGAAGTAAGCATCTTTCAAATCCAATTTTGTAAAGATCTTACCTTGGGCCACGACATTGAGAAGATCTCGGACGAGTGGGATGGGGTAGGCGTTGTTGGTAGACACCGCATTAAGTCCTCTAAAGTCCGTGCATAGCCGGAGTCCTCCGTCTTTCTTCTTTACGAAAAGTACTGGTGCTGCGTGGGGACTATTGGCTGGACGGATGAACCCCCTCTGGAGATTGGTGTCGATGAATTTTCTAAGTTCTTCCCTTTCATAAAGACTCATAGGGTAGAGACGGCCTTTTGGTAGTGAAGCTCCCGGCATAATCTCCACTGCACAATCGGTTCGTCTGTGCGGAAGCAGGGTATTGGCTTCCTCTTCAGAGAAAGCCGGTAAGTAAGATCAATAATGTTCGGGTATTTGGTTTATTTCCTCCTGAGTAAGGAGAGCTTTCTTGGTATGGGTCGGATTGGGACCCCAGTTTTGATTCCATCGATGGTTTTCACAGTTAGCGTGGCTGAAGGTGATGCTTCCCTCTGCCCAATTTATATAGGGGTTGTGATCGCATAGCCACTTACTGCCTAGAATTAACGGGTATTTGGCTGTGGTGCTAATAACAAAAGATCTCTTTTCCCAGTGTTGGCCCATGCCCGTCACCACCGGGGTCGTTTCTGTGGTGACGCGGTTCATGTTGGTGCCATCCATTTGCTCGAAAATGACTGGGTTTTGTAATTCCCGCACTGGTAACACTAATCCATTGACCAGGGCTGGGGCAATAATGTCTCTAGAGCAGCCGGAGTCAATTAAGGCTTGTACACGGATGTGCATCTTCCTTTCAGGGTTTAACAAAGTCACTGGTATGAACAATATGGACCCTTGTGGCCGGTCCCTAGTTGGGACGGGCCGAGAGTGGATCTGCCATTTGGGCCCTTTCACGACAGATCCATTTCGTTTCCCGACTGGGGGCTTTCCGGACTCTCCTCTACATTTAGGGTCGTGGGATCATATTCCATGAGTTCTTCCGCTTCTAACCCTCTGTCTGGGGCATTTCGTTGGGAAGAGCCGCGACCCCTACCCGATCTGGGAGCTGGTGTTGGGCGTTGCGATGTGGGAAATGGAGCAGGGGTTGGACGTCGTAATTGGAGCGGAGGTCTTTGCACCGGCCTGTACGGACATTGTGCTGCAAAGTGGCCAGCTTGCCCGCAATGCAAGCACAAACCCTGTTGCCATCTAGCATCTCTCGCTCCTCGGGTAGCATACCCCGCGCCCCTTCCTCCCCTTTGCAAAGTTAGGGGCCGTCTTTGCCCCGATTGTTGTTGTTGTTCCACTAACCGGACTTCTAATATGCGATTTTCAACTTCACAGGTTAGTTGAATCCATCCTAACAGCGTAGGAGGATTGTCTTGCATGAGAGCCCGGTCCAGGAGTTTCGGGTTTAGCCCTTGTTTGAATAGTATTATTTTGGTGGACTCCTCACACCTAGGGCATTTAGCGGCTAGCTGTCGGAATTTTGTAACATAGTCTCTGGCCGACAAGCTGCCTTGTCTAATAGCTTGCAACTCTGTTCTGGCCCTGGTTTCCTCTAAGGGGTCCTCATATTGTGCTCTGATAGCATCCACCAACCCTTGCAAGGTATTGAGTTCTGGGGCCCCAACATTGTATAGTCCTACATACCAGTCTGCCGCTCTGCCTTGAAGCCGTGAACCGAGATGTTCGATCTGGCTGGCCTCACTTCTGAATAGGTGTCACCACCGATTGAAGAACTGCACCACTTGTACCAGGAAAAATCCTAACTTGGAGGGGTCTCCGTCAAACGTGGCTTCCAGTTTTACCCAGCCCATGGGAAGATCCTGTCTTGGGGCTGGTGCGGGGTAATAGTCCGCCGGAATGGTCAGTTGGGTTTGCGGCGTAATAGGAGGCTGCTGGGGAGGTGGGGGTAGTTGCGGCCAGGGTTGTGGCTGTGGGAACGGCTGTCCGGGAGCCCCTGGCTGCGGCGGCAGATGTGGGGCCGGTTGTATTGGCGGTGGTCTGATCGGTTGGGTTGGAGGTGGTATCACCGGTTGAGCTGGCGGCGGCCGTACCGGTTGGGTTGGGGGTGGCCGAACAGGTTGGGCCGGAATGGGTCGCTGGGGTGCGGGCCGATGTGGTCGAAGTGGGGGAGGCCTTACCGGTTGATCCGCAGGTGGCAACACCGGTTGAGTTGGAGGTAGCCTTACCGGCTGTTGTAGTGGTATTTGTTGAGGTTGGAACGGAAGGGGCCGCTGCGGCAGGGGCCTGGTAGGTGCTGGGCCGCGCGGGCTTGCCCCTCCCGGTGTCGTCACTCTCGGCCTCGGAAGGAGTCCCCGGGGTACGATCTGCAATGGTTGATCCCCCCCTGGGGGTTGTTGTACAATAGTAGTTATTGGCGCTTGGTGGGGTATCTCCCCCCTTGGAGGAGCTGGAGGCTCTTCGAGCTGATCCGGTTGGATGACTATCGGAGAAGTTGGAGGGGGTATTATGGGGGACTCCGTCGGACGGCTCGGTTCCTCTCCGTTCCCTCCTGGGACCTCCACCGGAGCATCCCCGGGATTTGGAGTTTCCTCCGTTTTTGGAATTTCCGTTGGCGTCTCTCCAGGGCCAGGATCCCCCTCTTCTTCCGATTCTGATGTATCATCAGCGCAGGAATTGGAGCAGGAATCCCGTTCACCTCCTTTCCCTGGGTTATTCGTGGGCGGCGGCTGAGACGGAGCGGACTCCCTCGGATTAGAAATAACGCTTTGTAGAGTCGCTATTTGTACTGCCATTTCTTCAGGTGATGGTCTCTCTCCCACCACCATTAATGAGAGTAGATGTATGGCATGAGCTAGGCTTTCTTCCATATCGATTAACCTAGCTTCTAGCAATTGAATTCTACTTGGACCCGGTTGGTCCGTTGTAGAGTCCCCAGCGGCGGCAACCACCGGGGTATTCGGCCCCCAAGGTGGAGGGTCTCCCTGATCGTCTTGCGATCTCGCTGCTAGAATTCCTTTGGCCAGTCCAGTAACTGCCGAAATGCCGGAATCCACAGCCAGGGTACGATTTTGCATCTGTACCCAACTTTGTTCGGAAATCTCTGGTTGCTCCGTCCACGGAGTAAGTTCCGAATAATCCCAACTCAGGACGCCGCGGCGGGACGTTTCCCATTCAATCTGTTCGGTCGTCCTGTTCCAAAATAGCCATGGTTGGCTGCTGTCCAGTTCAGGGACTGTTTCTAGGCTTCGGTGCCCATCCATGGGTAACGACTGGGGCACCCCACTGGCCCTGCGCTCTCTCGTTTCTCGGGGTCAGGCTCCCCACTCCGAGGGTGTGGGTACCGAGAACAGCGGGATGGTGATGGCCGTCGGCTTTTCTCCCCCACTGCTGAGATCGATGAGAGGAGGGGTGGTAGCTGAAGCTCCGTTCCCTGCCAGAGCAGGGTCTTGAGGTTGTAACTGTTGATCACCGGGAGAAGCATACGGATCAAACAAAGGATCCCTGTCCGGGACTGCTTTGGATTCCGAAGGGCCCGGCTTAGACATGATTGGTAACAAAATGTCAGACTGTGGCTAGATAATGTCCTTCTTACAGGTTCTCCTTTACAAGCAAACTAGAGTCCATTGTTTGAATAAGGAAACTTTACTGCAGAAATGGTTCATTATAGTCCACTGTCCTGAATAGGAGACTCAGGATGGTACAAGATCATTGTTACCAATGAAGGGCCAAGCATGAGGTACAAAGTAACAGTTCCCAGCTGAACCAGCCTCCCCCCACAGTTCTCAAAACAACATCTTTCAGTCTTGGGAAGCTGGACTCTCTCAAGGCCAATCCATGGTGGAACGGTGTTAGACAAAACAATCTCGTTCGGTGAGAAGTCTGCTTGGGAACTGGTGCACCTGTGGGGAAAGCACTTAAACACTAGAAGCATTAGAAAATGGAGTCAGTACAGCTCACATACACACTGAACCTGACAGAAGGTATCATGTACGTGGCGTAGATTCTTTGGTAAATTTAAGGCAACAGTCACTTTGTTGATTACTTTGCGAACAGGAAAAGGTCCCAGGTACTTTAATGCGAGCTTGCGGCTGGTTTGGGTTACTTTTAGATTCTTCGTAGAAAGATACACGAGGTTGCCTGGTTGTAAATCCCATTCCGCCGCACGGTGGCGGTCGGCGTACTTTTTGTAATCCTGTTTGGCTTTGTTGAGGTGTTTTTTTATTTGAGTCCATTGTTGAGTTGCTTCCCCCCACCATTCGGTGATGTCTTTGGAAGCTGTAGTAGGAGGGGGGAGCGCTTCAAACGGAAATGGTTTGAAGTGGAAGCCATAGACGACTTTGAAGGGAGTTTCTCCCGTGGAAACATGGATGCTGTTATTATATGAGAATTCTGCCAAGGGTAGCAAGTCAAACCAATTATCTTGTTGGAAATTAATGTAACAACGTAGAAATTGCTCTAATATCTGATTAGTTTTTTCTGATTGTCCGTCTGTTTCTGGGTGATGGCTTGAACTGAGACCTTGTTCAATGCCCAGCAGTTGTAAAAGCTCCCGCCAGAAGTTGGCAACGAATTGTCCTCCGCGATCCGAGATCACCTTTGATGGAAAAGAATGTATTTTTACAATATTTTTGATAAAAATGTCAGCCAGTTTTCTAGCGGAAGGAATGGTGGTGCACGGTATGAAATGAGCTTGCTTGGAAAACAGATCAACCACGACTAAAATACAGTTATGCCCCTTTGAAGGGGGTAAGTCAGTGATAAAGTCCATAGAGATTATTTCCCATGGTCGATTTGGCATCTCTAATGGTTGCAAGAGTCCTGGGGGTTTGCCCTTCCGGGATTTGGCGCTGAGACAGATGGGGCAAGACACAACATATTGGGAAATGTCCTTGCGCATGCCCGGCCACCAAAATTGGCGTTGCACTAAGTGAAGCGTTTTTAAGTACCCGTAGTGCCCCACCGTGGGGGCATCATGACAACGGTGTAAAACTTCTTTCCACAAACTTTTGGGTACATAGAAGCGATCTCCCCAAAGCCATTCCCCTTGGGCGGACTGTTGCAGCTTGTCTTTAGGCGCCTCCCCCCCTCCTTTTCCACTTCAGCTTTCAGCTTTTCTCTCCATCCCTGGTCGGGTTGACGGGAGGGGTTTGTGCGGCTGCGAGTGGTCACCACGCCCCCTAATTGCGTAGGTGAAAAGACTGTGTCAATTGTCTCCTCCCTTTTGCTTTTGTGTTGGGGCATGCGCGATAGAGCGTCGGCCAAGAAGTTCGTTTTGCCCGGGAGAAAGTACAATGTGAAGTCAAATTTGGAGAAAAATTCCGCCCATCTCAGTTGTTTGGCGTTTAACCTGCGAGGGCTGCGAAGGGCCTCTAGATTCTTATGGTCCGTCCAGACTTCGAACGGATGGCGGGCTCCTTCTAACCAATGTCCCCAGTTAGTGAGAGCTGCTTTTACAGCAAAAGCCTCCAATTTACAGCAAAAGGGATTCCAAACCTTGAGAGCCGGGAGAGGCATACGGGTCAAACAAAGGATCCCTGACTGGGACAGCTTTGGAGTCCGTCTGATCCGGCTTAGGCATTGGAAAAGTTGATTGGTAACAAAATGTCAGAACCGTGGCTAGATAATATTCTTACTCCAGTCTGCCTTCTGCAATTAGACAATAGTCCATTGTTTCCAAAAAGCATTCAATGAAGAAAAAGATAATTATAGTCCACTGGCCTGAATGCAATATTCAGGTTGGTACATATGCATTGTTACCAATGACTAGCAAAGCATGAGGTACAAAGTAACAGATCACAGAAGGCCCAACCTCCCCTCATAGTTCTCAAAACATTCCCTTTGAAGTTAGGATAGCGAAAGTTCCCAAGGCCGGTTCTTGGTGGAACGTCGGTAGCCAAAACAATCTTCTTCTGTGAGATAGCTGCCTGGGAACCTTGGCACCTGTGGAGAAAGCACTTAAACACTGAAAGGATTAAAAATGGAGTCGGTTAAGCGAAGCAGCACAACACAGCATTCAGAACCTGACAGTACATTGGCTTCGAATGTTTTGTGTCCCCTGCCCCCGCACACTCATTCTCACAGTGCTGCTTGGAACTGGTAGCATGGGGGCTGGGCAGGTGGAAGAAACTCTGTGAAGCTGCAATGGTGGCAATTAGATTGCTGGCCTGCAGGAGGAGGTGGGACCCAACGTTCTCTAAATTAGTAGTGTGCAAGCCTCAGATATGAGGGATCGACTTTTCATTTTTGCAAGCCCTCCAGGATTCATCAATGTGTGCCAGTTGCAAAAAAAATTTCCGATCGAGGCTGGAGTCAGTCCCAATTACCCACTGTCCCACATTACCCGAACATTGGCGCATCTGCCCAAACAAGCACACATCTGAGTTATTGCCCATTAGGAAATTCAAAACGTGAACTTTAAAAATGCTGCACAAAGATCCGGTTACCAGCAACCAATTATACTACCATTGTATAGGCGAGGAAAACGGAGGCTAACAAATAAATATTCCCTACAAAAGGAGACCCTCTATTCATGGGAGAAGAAAGTTCCATTTCCTCCTTCCCCATCATTGCTATCTGTGGTTCCAGTACTGTTCCCCCCTTGCTACCAGCTAAGCCTTTCCATCCGCGGCTGCCATCTTACTTAACCCTAGCCATTACCAGCTTTCCCCCTCTTTCACCGCCGGCTCACCCTCCTCTGTCAGCTATCTCTCCCCTGGCTTCTATCTCCAGTTGGACACTCCCTGTTATTCCTTATCTTGGCTCTTCTCTGCCCACCGACAGTGTTCAGATGCCATTTGGGGTAGTTACAGCAACCCAAAATACCACCAGAATTCCTTTTGCTTTTGCAGTTTCTGCC
This sequence comes from Eublepharis macularius, assembly GCF_028583425.1. Lineage (NCBI taxonomy): Eukaryota > Metazoa > Chordata > Lepidosauria > Squamata > Eublepharidae > Eublepharis > Eublepharis macularius. The sequence goes on along the minus strand of NC_072792.1, from coordinate 165,924,705 downwards.
CATGCACAACCATCTCTGTTAACTCTGAAGGGTTTTTTTAAACCCTTTTGTTAGTGAGTTTCCTTTAAACTAACCCCCCCCCCCTACAAACCTTAGAGTTATATATTTTATATAGCAGCCATGGATGTCCCTGTTGTGTGATGTCGCTATTCACAGCGGGCCAAGCCTTGGATAATAGGTATAAGGATTAAAACTTTTTAACAGTAATTTGTATCAGTGTTCTTATTGATGACTTTATTAGAGATTTCCATGGGATTTCCACAGGGATGGAAGCTTCCTTGGAAAATATATGGGAAATGGAGATTTGGTTTGTCCTGAGAACTGCATCTAAGCCAAGGAGTATTGAGCACTGAGAACTTCTGGTGGGTCCTGAAGCAGGAGTTTTAGAAGATGGCCTAAGCTGGAAGCTATTGGTACATCATAATGCACATTCTGTCCACCTGTGCTCAAATTACAGAACAATTTAACAAATCAAGTTAATTCCAGCTGACAGGAAAGACAGTTTCTCATCCAGACCAAGAGGAGTTAGCCGTGTTAGTCTGTAGTAGCAAAATAGTAAAGAGTCCAGTAGCACCTTTAAGACTAACCAACTTTATTGTAGCATAAGCTTTTGAGAGCCACAGCATGCATCTGACGAAGAGAGCTGTGGCTCTCGAAAGCTTATGCTACAATAAAGTTGGTTAGTCTTAAAGATGCTACTGGACTCTTTAGTATTTTTCATCAAGACCAAGTAAGGGGTTAAAATAATTATGTACTGAACATGTATCATCAAGAACAGCTTCCAGCCCTGGCTGTCTGGTCTGATGAATGCCAGCTATGCAGAACAAATTGGGGGTATCAGCTCTAAACACATCTCCTTATTAATTAGCTAATAGACTAAGAGCTTCAAAGAAAGGGTGCCTGGTTTGTAATCAAGTATGACGGATGCTGAAAATGTATATTATAAACCAGTTGTTTGTAATCTTAGCCGGAATCACTAATCTGTATTGGGTTTATGTTGTGCTAATTTCACGATCATATAGTTTTATTGGTTTTAGTTATACAAACAGTAACAATCCCGATATTTCTTGATTGCATCCAGTTGATGGGAGGAGAGGTACATTATCTTCTAATTAATCTTTGAATCAACAACATATGACCTAACTGTACGGGGGAAATGACTGTTCACTTCTCTCCTGTAGAATATAGTGAAGTCTGGTAAATCAGGCATTCAAAGGCATTATAATGCAAAGAAAAAGTGATCCAAACTGAGATCTCTCCTGCAGCCCCACCAGCTTCCACTCGAAATGTTCATGGAAGGTGTTGGCTGAGTGGATCTCTTCCTGCCTGCTCTTTGTCCTCAAACTCTTCTCTGAGGATCGGGAAAGCCTTACAAGCAAAATATACCACCATCAGCCTCATTGGATGCCCTTGCGTTGTAGTATTTTGGATGGGGGGGAGCTCGCTTTATCCAATTTTTCACCCTATGCAAAATTTTACAAAACTCTATTATGCTCCCCTTAATTGTCTCTCTTCTAAACTGAAAAGCCCCAAACTCGTAAGCCTTTCCTCAGCCTAGTTATCTGGGTTGCCCTCTTCTGTCCTTTTTCCAAGTCTGCAATGTCCCTTTCGAGATATAGTGACCAGAATTGCACACAGTATTCCAAATGAAGGTTCCATCAAAGATCTATGCCATGGCATTATCATACTGGCTATTTTCAGTCCCTTTCCTAATAAGCCACTATGTGTGCAATGTGATGTCAGTTGTAAGTAGGCCAGGCAGACATTGCACGTACAGTGGCCCAGTTTGAATGATTTACTGAGCACATGCAAAGTAAGGGCCAAACTACAAGTGATGAATGACACTTGAATGGCAAGTGTATTTCTCCCTGTTCACTTGCCCTCCACTTGCGCTCCACTTGCCATTCAAGTGTCATTCGTCACTTGTAGCTTGGCCCTGAGACAAGCCTTAGTCAGAAGTTCCATTTTGTTCCCACAAACCAAAAGCCTGCTAGCTGTGTCTACCAAGAGTGTGTGGATTTTCATGAGGCACCCAGTCTGCACAGTTGCCTTCACATGTGAACTGGGCAAAAGAAAAAGAGCCAACCACGGTAGCCAGATCCAAACAAAAACAAGAATCCCCCACAGCGACACAGTCAACAACAGTGTGACCCCATATGGTCCTTGAGATAAGCACTTTGCAGAAAACACTTAACTTTAGAATGGAACCATATATTCTTTGAAGTGGTACTGGTGTGGTAAGTTCCTAAGGAAGACAGCTGAAGTGAGGTTTCAAACAAGCTGGCCCCCTCATTGGACGAACCGTGGAAATACCATCTGCAGTACTAGAAGGTTTTCTGCAAAAAGAAAAATTAAAAAGAATTTTTAAAAAAGTTTTCTTCTGCATTACAACATTTTACAGACTACGACTTAGCTGTTTACAATGGAATTTTGATTGTTGGCTATTTCAGCTTTCTGAATTTGGACCTTTGTGTGAAAGGTGGATTCTTTGAATGTACATCACCCTGATCAATTTTGGCTAGAACTTGTGAATACTTAGGACTTTGATTATGTATTTATCATCATTCTGGTTTGTTTCAGATGTCACTTTACAGTAGGTCATGAGAATGATGATATAGATACCTTTATCTTTACTTTTGAAAGCTGTGCATTGGATTTAATTATCCGTTTGTATCAAGAGTGTTTTTGAATCACAATTGGTATGTATATTGTGGTCACACTGTTGATGACTGTGTCGCTGCAGGGGATTCTTGTTTTCACATGTGAACTGGGCAATGTGTGGATTTTCCATGCAGCTACAACATCCAAACAGAGCCCTAGAATACGAAGGTTGTCATTCACATGAATGGAAGCTGAACCCACATGCAATAGCCGTGAGCTGTCCAAATTCACTCAAGATGGCAAACTGGCAGCCTGCACTCCCATTTCTTGCAGCTGGCAGGCTCCCGGTTGATGTGAGCAGAACAGAACATAACGTCTACAGAGGGCAACTGCAGTGCTTCAAACAGTCAACATTTATTTAACAAATAACCAGTAACAGGGAACAATGACTGCAGCCTCTCTAACTGGCTGTAACTGTCACTTTACAGGCTCTCTCTACTCTTGGATTCAGCCACAATGAGTACATTGTCAAAATAAGAAATGACCCCTACAAGATTCTGCAAAGTATCTTCCATGAGACCCTGGAAAATGCCAGGGGCTACACTCACTCCAAACTGGAGGCGTTTCACCTTAAATCCCCCCCCATGTGTCCCTATGGTCTGAGTGTCAGCTGTTTCATCATCCACTGGCAAATGTCCTGTCAGTGTTACATTTAAATCAAGCCTGAGAGCCAAGCTACAAGTGACGCCTTACACAGGTTGGACACTTGTCAGCTTACCTCAAGTTTTGATGGGAAATGTAGGCGACCTGGTTTTACAGCTTGGCTCTCCATTACAGCTGCAAGACCAGGACACTTGTATGTCAGGCTGCCTCAGACCTTTTCTGTGTTGACTTATGTTCATCCAGTACATTTTGGGCCCTTAATCGGCACAGGGCCAAACTACAAGTGACAAATGACACAGGTTGGACACTTGTCAGCTTCCCTCAAGTTTTGATGGGAAATGTAGGCAGCTTGGCGGAATGTTGGACAAGTGACAGTTGAAAAGTCCATTGGACAGCAGTTGGAAAGCCAAGCTGCAAGATCAGGATGCCTACATTTCCCATCAAAACTTGAGGGAAGCTGACAAGTGTCCAACCTGTGTCGGGCGTCACTTGTAGCTTGGCTCTTAGTGTCCCTTTTCAAATGGAAGTAATTTAACAAAGAAAATCATTTTTTTTCCAAAAAAGGAAACTCTTTCTAACATAGTTGAAAACAAAACATATGCACCATGCCCCTAAGGGGCTATTACCAAGTATTCAAATATCCTATGTGCAATAAAACAGAATGATTTAGAGAACATGTTAAAAAGTGCCTCAGTGAACGAAGGGGAAAAGGCAACGTGTTTGAGCAGTCTGTGCCGTGAAGGACTCCTGAAATTGCCACCCGCTCATTGCTGACAAGCTAACGATTTGGGAAGTGACTTTGAAAAGTAGCAAAGAGTCGCACCACCTTGAAACTAAAAGCAATAGGGACTAATGTGGATTGGCAGGAAGGATTTTATATATGTATTTATTTACATCATTTACCCCCCACCTTTCTCTCCAATGGTGTTCCAAAGCAGGTTATATCATTCTACTTTTCTCCGATTTATCCTCGCGACAACCCGGGGAGGTAGGTTAGGCTGAAAGTGTTAGACTGGGCCAACATCACCCAGCAAGAGAGATTTTCTTCAAGATCCTGGTTCAGCACTCCAACCGCTATATCACATTGGCTCTCAGTTATTACAAGCCCTATCCCCACTCCCCTCAGAAAAATAGTTTGGTCAAGGTTACTTTGAAATGCCTATTATGTTTTTTTTTCTCCTTAAGGAGAAGCAGAATGATAAGCATAAGAACATAAGAACATAAGCAAAGCCATGTTGGATCAGGCCAGTGGCCCATCCAGTCCAACATTCTGTCACACACAGTGGCTAGAAATCCAGTGCCATCTAAAGGACTGTCAGTGAGGCCAGGACACCAGAAGCCCTCCCACTGCCTTCCTTCCAGCACCAAGACAACAGAGCACCACCTCCCCACAAAGAGAATAACATTCAATTTATATACCACCCTTCAGGACAACTTAACATTCGCTGAGATAGGTTTAATAATATGTTATTATTGTCCCCACAACAATCACCCTGTGAAGTGGGTGGGGCTGAGAGAGTTTCTAGAAGCTGTGACTGACTCAAGGTCACCCAGCTGGCTTCAAGCGGAGGAGTGGGAAATCAATCGATTAGAGTCCCACCACTCTTAACCACTACACCAAACCGCATCATTCTCTGCTCCTGATGACTGGGTCATTCCCTCTGTCACGTCTGCTCATATATACAAGTGGGTGAACCATCTTTGCTGCAGAACTGCTGGGATTGCTTTCAGCGCGTGGCCTCCATGTTGCTTACCTATGTTTAAATTCAAGTGAGCTGTTGTCAGGCAGGCCTGTGACCTGCCTGCCATAGTGATTTCTTTTCCTGTGGGGGATCGGGGGATAGATAGATTGTAGTTCTGCTGTTCTCCTGCTAGTAATTATGGGACAGACTCAGCTTATCATGCACATGAATTTCATCCAAGTTTCTGCAACAGCCTCTTCTTGCATTTGATATACATTGTTGCCAAGCCTTTTTCGCCAGGGTGTGTGTGTGTGTGTGTGTGTGTAATGGTGGTGAACTTTACCAATGAACATCTGAGAATCGTTGTTTCTTGTTGAGAGGAGGGGGAATAGGAGCAAAGCTTTGCTGAGATTAATTTAGAAAGAAAATCCCTCCTCTGCAAGCAGTGGGCCAGATTCACCGCTGCCGTGCACAGGTGCAGCCCCATAGGAAATCAACAACATCACACACCTGTCTTGGAAACAGCAAAAATAGGCTTTGTTTCTTAACTCTTTCAGATAATCTATGAGCTCCATCTTATGGAGCAGAAGTTGTGTTGGCTCACACGTGTTGATTTTCTGGTAGGATGCAGATGCCTGGTGCAACAGGAGGATTCTTGTACAGGATTCTAGTTTTCCTTTGCATCTGGCCACCCAGTTTCAGATTTCCAGGTAACACACTAAATGATTATTTGTGATCTCCCCATGGACATTGCCTAGAAGTGAGTAAAGAGATTGTGCAAGGGCTTCTAAGTAATATTTAAATCCACCTGTCAGCGGCTCTGATAGCAGTGTTGGTATAAACAACATTCACGAAATATATACCTTCTTTTTCTGGCTGTATCATAATGATTGTTCCAATATAGTCTCTAGAAATCCACATCTTAACTAAAAGTATACAGAGCCTCCTGAGATATGCTGCTAGAAATTTGGGACTTCCTCATGCTTTCTTCATAATTAAGTTCTTCTGATGTTTCATCTGAACAGGAATTTAATTTGCCTTAAAATTATGTTAAAGAGCATGCATGCTGTAGTGGTTAGACTGAGACTATGATCTGGAAGACCCAGGTGTGAATCCCCACTCATGCATGAACCAACCTGGGCAATCTTGGGCCAGTTTATCATTATCACAGCACTAATTAAGGTTGTTTTGAATGAGGCACTCCTTATGGGGGAGATTACAACCAATATTCATAAAGCATTGGTAAATATGTCTTCCCAGATCCTGGTGCTTTATACACTACTGAAAATACACTAGTAGTGCTTTATATACTACCTAAAATGGGTTTTCCATCTCCAGGGAGACCTATAGTTTCCAGCTGTGATTCAGTATTGGAACCTTTAGCCATTTATTTGGACCAGTTTTTACAGCCAGCTCTCTCCAAAACACCCACATTCATTAAGGATACAACTTCCTTTATTAAAATGGTTGAGGGTCAGTCCCTCCCTACTGATGCAGTTCTGATGACCCTCGATGTTTCCTCTTTGTATACGTCAATCCCACACAACAAAGTTTGTCTTGTGGTTGAATTGGTGTTATTGAAAAGAGAGATCCAAGTGCCACCAACGCCATTCCTTTTGTCATTATTAGATACTATATTGGAACACAATTCCTTTAAGTTTAAAGAGTAATACTGCGTCCAGATTAAGGGGGTGGTTATGGGTTGTTCCATCGCCCCCAGCATCGCTAATCTATTTATGATGTGTTTAGAGGCGACGCATATTCTACATCAGGACCACAATCCATACATTGCCAATATTCTCTTGTATAAGAGATATATTGATGATTTATTTATAATAATAAGAGGACAAGATGTTGTTGACGTGTTTGTGAATTGGATGAATCGTGTGAATCCCAAAATTAAGTCATCGGGATTTCATCAGCTACCTTGATGTAACACTGTATCACAATGACCAAAACATTATTCAGGTCATACCATTAAAGAAAATGACAGATTGTAATTCCTATCTGCATTTTTCTTCATTCCACCGAAATCATCTACGCAATAACATATCTCATGGGCAGATGCTTAGGCTGAAAAGAAATTCATTGAGCACAGTGGATTTCATCAGAGAGTGTAATACCTTAAACTGGGAATTCACAAACAGAGGATACCTCACATGGATATTATCTAGAGCTAGGACCAGAGCCATGCAGGTAGATAGGGACACATTGTTTGAACCTAAACAACCAGTTGAAGAAGAATCAGGTGGGCTTTGGACTACACCCCAGTTTCCAATGGAATTAAGGTGATTATATACTGCCACTGGCATCTGTTGGAGGACATTGAAGGATGTATCCTTCCTCCAACTATATTATATTGTCCACAATATAAAGTATAAACTGGTACATTTCAGATAGCATCTAACTCAATGGGACATCCAGTTGGCCCCTATTCTTGTGGCCACTGCAATGTCTGTAATTTGGCAATGACAGGCACATCTTTTATTAGATCAGATACAGGGGGTTATGTCTCACTTAAAGATTTTTCAACATACAGCACATCAAATGTAGTCTACATAATCGAGTGCTCTTACCCAGTGCTCTATGTGGAGAGTACAACTAGACCCATCAGAATAAGAAAACAAGAACACATGTCTAAAATAAGAAATGGAATGGGGGCGTGGGAGCACTTGTGGAAAAATACGATGAAGATTACGACATGCACCAATATTAAGGAAAATGTCTATAAAATGATTTATCATTGGTATTTGACACCAAAGAAAATTGCGCTAGGGAATTTTAACATGTCTAATAAATGCTGGAAATGTAAAAAGCATGAAGGATCTCTGTATCACATATGGTGGACTTGTGAGGTAGCTAGGCAGTACTGGGGGGAAATAACAGAAGCAATAAGCGAGATTTTACAATTTCAAATTAATAAGAACCCAGAACTCCTGCTACTGAACTTGGGAATGGAGGATATTCCAGCACAATACAGGACATTGTTATTTTACATGACAGCAGCGGCTAGACTTTTGTATGCGCAAAAGTGGAAAGTACAAGAAGTGCCAACTATGGAGGACTGGATTTACAAATTGCTGTACATGGCGGAAATGGACAAAATGACAAGGAAACTGAGAGATCTCGATCCAGGACAGTTTAATATGGATTGGGAGAAGCTGAAGCAATATTTGGTGAAAAAATGGGAGGTGGGAGGAGAACTGTGGCAGTTTGAAAATTACTGAAATACAATAAAAGAAGAGAGAAGTGACTTTACCGGGGGGAGGGAAGTTAAAGAAGAAGTTCTAAGCAATTGTTTTGTTAGATTACTACATACGGTATTAAACTATAGAGGTGTTATTTTAAGAATTATAAGGGGATAAGTTAACTAAGTATGTTTCTGGCGGATAACTGTATAATAGGTAAACTATATAATCAAAATAGAATGAATATAAGAAAGGTGGAAGGAAGTAAATAGTAACATATAGAGTACAAGTTAAATTGATTGACTTATATTGAACGTATACAATGTTTATGGAAGTACCTAGAGTTATGCAGAATAGGGGACAAATTGATTGTCCCATATTGACGAGATTAGAATGAGTAAGATAGAGTATAGAATACAAAAATCAGATAAAATGTTACATTATTAAAGAATATATGTCAGGAATGTAATACTTAGTTTGATAAATTAAGTGGGAAAGGGAATAGGGATAGCACTGTCATAATAGATAAGCTTAGAAGAGAATGAAAGTGTATGCTTAATAGAATAAAATAAGTCTGAAATGAGTAAGGGAAAAAATGGACAAGGGGTTGGAAAACTGTTGGAAGTCAACAAAAGGGGGGGGAAAGGGAGGGGGTTAGAACTGGAATATTCAAAGGGAATTGATTGTAATGAATAATAATTTGATTTCTAATCCAATAAAAAAATTTTTTTAAAAAAAATAAAATAAGAAATGGAAACCTAGAAGCACCATTAGTCCAACACTTTATTGAGCGTCACAAGGGAGAACGAGAATTTAAGTAAATGGTCCTGTACATGGTTAGTAAAAATGTAAAAGGCAATCTTTAGCACATATTATTGCAAAAGGAAGCATTATCGATGTTTAAACTAAATATGTTAACTCCTAATGAACTGAATAATGAATGGGACCTGTCCTGTTTCTTACGAGTTTTATGGGTATGTCCCTTTAAATAGGAAAGTGGGAGACAGTAATAAATCTTTAAATAGAGCACAAAACTTTAGCATGCTACAGGATATGGCCGCTGTCAGGAAAGTCTGCATATGCGCCTGAGGAAGTAAAAAATGCAGTGAGTATGCTGTGAGAATAAGTTGAATGAATTTATCGGGACTCCAAATGGAAAAGATTTTAGTGGTGATTCTTTGTTGTGTTTGCAGAAAATCCCTTTAAAATTGATAGCCCTTGACAAAGCATCACGCAAAATGATTGCCTGTGCTGGCATTGAGTTCATTGGGTGCAGCCATGGGGGGTGTCCTGTCAGGCACTCCTGTTTGTACCCACAGAACACAAAAAAGACAAAGTGGATTTTCATTGCTTCTTGCATATTTCCAGTGCACAGTCCTGTGAAGCGTAAATTGTTGGACTTATATTGAAGAATACCATTACAGAGGGACATTGGAATTTCAAAAGACTAGTATCTTTAAGAGGTTTTGGCATAGCCATAATGGACCATGTGAATATATGTTTGTATGTTGTCTCTATTATGATTGTATTTATTATGAAACAATTGTATGTATTATGACATGTTTATGGTTAATAGTTTCCTTAGCACAGTGAGCAATTAGCATTTTAGCACATTTATGAATATTTTACAAAAAAAATCTATAAAAATATTTAATAATTTTCTATAATATTTAATGATTATCACTCTATTTATTACTTTAGTTCAATGGTGTATTGAAATATTGTTGCCCTGTTGGGATATTCTTCCCTCTTTTTGGAACTTCCAGACGGGGCCTGTAGTTCTCCCAGAATCACAACTGATCTCTGGACAATAGAGATCAGTTCCCTGAAGGAAATGGCTGCTTTGGACAGTAGATTCTATGGCAACACCCCCCCTCTGAGCTTCCACCCTTCCTCAAACTTTGCCATTACCAGACAATGCCCCCCAAATCTCTAGGAATTCTCAAGCCAGAGCTGGAAAACCTGGAGGTAAATAAACATAAATAATGTCACCTGGATTATTATGGAAGTCTAAAAAGTCATCACAACAAATGCTATTAAAATACAGTGACCTGTTGCACTAACATCACTCCCCATGCACCCAGAAGTGACATCAGTGTATCACCATAGACACCCTAGCATCGGAGCAAAACTCTTATGTTTAAACCATAGAGTTTTTCCCAAAATGCTAGACCACAGCATTAAATCAAATAACTTCATCGGGCATAAGGAAATCACCTCCAACTTGTGGCTCTTCCTTCAATGGAAGCGCCACTTAAGATGGAAAAAGGCTCCTTAACCTAATCTCCTTTTCCACTTGCAGTTAGGCATTTCTGCCCATCAAAGAGAAATGGCAATTTTTGGCAATTTCTCCTTCTCGTGGCAGATCCACACACTCCCTTTTGTTCTTCTGAACCATCATGGACACAATTCTGATGGGCTCATGAGGCTGTAGTGGGTAAGGTGAGACAGGAAAGCTCACTTATGCAATTTCTCTGGAGTATGTATCAGAGCAGACCCTTAACTTTGCTGAAATTCTCCCCTCCCCATCAGACAACTTGCCTTTTGAAATCTAAAATGGATTTCCCAACTGAGTTTTAAGTCAAATCCCAACTGGGTTTTAAGCCAGGGACAGCAAATGATTATATGCAACACATCTCTTTCACGTCCAGTATTTGTTTTATTGTCTCCCGATCCTCATGAAGATTTTTTCCCCTCAAAGATTCTACACATCTGTTATTCTGATCTCTGGTTTTTATTTTTTTAAAATAGAGTCTTGCTAAAAATAAAATAAAATGTAACATCTGAGTTGTTTTGTCTGCTAGATTGATAAATAACATTAACACATGCGCGTGCACACACATACATAGATGAAACATCTGTTTTAAAAAGATGACAGCTAAGTACAGAGAACAGAGGAAGTTGAATCACCATCTAGTCTAACACCTGCTTTAGGCAAAAAAACAGTAAAAATGCAATTCATTACCATTCAGCATCTTTCAACCACAAAGCCTCTCAAAACACTTCAGTGCATGAGATGAAAAGACATGATAACTCATTATGAAAGAGATTGCTGAAACCCAAGCGGCAAAGGTACAGCTGTAGGTCTATAGGAATAGCTGTAGGTGGAAGGATGCCTGTATTTCAAAAGCAACTGTATCTAGATTTGCTGCTGAAGTGTATGGGGGAGAGGCTGGAGTTGCCTCAGAGTTTCACCTAAAACAAAACTTTAGAACAGCTAGAACAAGGCTGGCAAATGGTGGGAGACTTATAAGGAGGGAGGTGCCAATGACATAATGATGTGCTGATGTTACTCCCAGTGTGCCTAGAAATGACATTCTCATGCTACAGGGGATGGTCTAGCATTTTGGGGGAAACTCTATGGTTTAACCTCTATGGTTAAACTCTATGGTTTAACCATAGAGTTTTGCCCGAATGCTAGAGTATCTATGGTGATGCACTAATATCACTTCTGAGTGCATGAGGAATGATGTCAGTGCATCAGTATGCAGCTCGTCAGCTCTCATTTTCATGCCATTTTCTTCCCACTGCCCAACTGAGTGGCAGCAGGATGCACCCATTGGCAGTGGAGGATCCTCCACTAGCAGCAGGAACATGGCAAGCCTGTGAGTCATACCAGCAATCCATCAAGTACAGCAGCCTTTTTCACACTGAGGCCAACCAGGTACCCCCAGAAGCCCTGCAAGCAGTGAGCAAAAACCACAGCCCCCATCTATCATTGCTCCCAGAACTGGTATTCACCCAAGGACCCCATTAGGAAGAAAGGTGGAGTATGAATGAAGTAAATAAGGTGATGCAAACACAAGTAACTAATATTTGAAAGAGTGCATGAATTTCCTGTTCAAGCAAACTATTTGGGGTTATGAATGAAAGCAAGTCAAATTGTCTTCTAAATGTAGTCTTTCGTACATAACCTATTGTTCCATCAGAGCCTAGCCAGATTTCTGAGAATTCACAACAGGAGCTTAATAATGTTAAGCCATCTCTGTGAGTTGTCCCCTTCATCTGGTGGTGGTCAGAGGTACATTGATTTTCAGTATGTCGATTGCACTGCTGTGGCTAACCGAGACAGTGTGGTGTAGCAGTTACAGTATAGAGCTATATCTTGGGAGACCCAGGCTCAGATTCTCCCTTTTCCACAGAACTTTACTGGGTGACCTTGAGTGGTCATACGCTCTTTTCTGTACCTATCTCATAGACTTTTTTTATATGAATAAAATAGAGAAAATGTCATAAACTCATTGGGTCCTCATTGGAGAGAAAAGTAGGGTGTAAATGAAGTGAATAAAAATAATAGCAATCAATGAACCTATCCTTTACAAGTTTTTCTCATCCTTTCATAAAGCCATCTAAGGTAGTGATCATCATCAGAGATGTCAATGAATTTAAAAATGAATTGCCTGCAGGGTTTTGCTGGCCATCGTGAACCAGTGTCAATCAATTTCTTTAGGTGGTCCTAAATTTTAGCATTATGAGAGACAAAATCCCCTTTTTGTTACCCAAGCTGGTATCCAGGCAGGGTCTAGAACATGTAAAGTGTCTTTTACCCATGCAAGACCCAACACGTATCACCTGTCAATTAACTTTGGGATCTCTTGCCTGTGTATACCAGGGTCTCAATTCAGGGCAGCAATTCAAAAGAATGAGGAAGAAAATAGCTCTTAAATAAGAAAAATTGTTATTCCCTTAACAAGGCACAGAACTGGGAAATGGAAAGGCAAGGGCAATCAAACAAGATAGTCATATATAGTTAAAATTATATTGCACATGTTCTGCACATGCACGTTCTTGCACTGTTTTTCCGCATAGCACTGTTTTCCCACTGTTTTCTCCTATGCCCTGCTCCATCTACCCAATCTAGTTGGTAGGAAAAAAAACTAGTAAAAATATATATACTATTTTGTTCCACTGATCCTTTGGGGAGGTGGTATTCTGTCCCTCTCTTTTTCTAGCCTAGTCTAGTTTCTCTATTTAACTCCTCAACTGAAGGTGTGCTTGTTAATCAAGTGCTTGAAATAGGATTGCAAATAAATATGTGTATTCTCTGTTGCTAGCTGGAAAGTCAGAGCACTACAGTTATGATAAATGCTGTTGACCAATGAATGCTACTAAGTGTGAAGGTGCAAAAATAATATGTGTACTGTGTTACTCGGATTGCTTAGCTTAGTTTGCACTTTGGCCTCTAGAGACGTTCCTCCAAGCTCATCCAACAGTACAAACCAAACAATATTGCCTGAGTTAACATATGCTTTGAGATTTTTTGTCCTATCTATATCGAGGTCCCATGAGGGTACTGTCCCTGATTACTACGGGAAACAGAACTTGCAAGGGAAAGAAGATCTTACAGTCCTCCCATGTTATAACTCAGGGCCAAGCTACACATGACGAATGACAATTGAACGGCAAGTGGATTGAGTGGAGGGCAAGTGAACAGGGAGAAATACACTTGCCGTTCAAGTGTCATTCGTCATGTGTAGCTTGGCCCTCAGACTAGTGGGGAATTAATATCACCTGACTAGACTTACAAAAATCATTTTGACAAATCATGAATTTTTGGTATAAAGATGTTTACTTGTTCCAAATAAACATACGCAAGAATGATGATAAATGCATTGACCACAATCCAAATTACAACAATCACTGAACTGCAACAAGGAAACTTTAGAATACAATTTCCCATTTCCCTGGCAGATGTAAATGACAATCTCTACCATTTAAGTTCTAACAAGAGGCTTTGTCAGGATTGCATACAACATCAAAGGAATAGGCACTAAAGGGAAGAGTAAGAAAAATACAACAAAAAAAGATATAAGCCAAAAAAGGAATGTAGACTAGCACACATTCCATAGGAGAAAGAAATTTGTTTCGACCACCTTGAGCACCTTTGAAGGAGAGGTAGCTAATAAATACTTTAATTAAATAAATAATAAATGCACCAGAAAAGAACACATGTCCAGAAAAGAGCATGAGTCCAGTAGCGCCTATAAGCCCCTATTCGACTCGTGCTCTTTTCTACTGCTACACACAGACTAACATGACTACTTATCTTGAATAAATACACCAGTGTGTCTAGATTGTCATCATCATCGTAATAACTGTCCTTATACGTTGCTCTTCTAGACAGATTAGTGACTCACTCAGAGGGGTGAACAAGGTCAGTGTTATTATTATCCCCGAAATACAGTTAGGGAGCTGGGGCTGAGAGGAGTGACTCACTCAAGGCCACCTGCTGAGCTCATGGCAGTAGTGGGATTCGAAGCAACAGAGTGCTAATTTGCAGCCGTGTTTAAGTGCAGGTACTTAAGAAAGACTTACAACCTGTCTTGGAGAAAGGATGGTTGGGGTTCTTTCCTATCTACAAGCTTTTCTAGAATATCTTCAAACTTTGGTGGGTTGCAGTAAACAGGAAAACAGAGAAAGGTAGCAGAAGACATTCCAAGTTAGATAGAGCTTCGAAGGCTAAGACCGCATAAGAGCCACCAACATTTGAGGGTTTCCTTTACACCTGGACAATTTGTATCCCCAGTAAATGAGGCTAATTAATATGGACACTTGGTGCGTATCTTGGTATCCATTGGATGTTCTGAAGTAATTCAAGTCAGGATTGGGAGTTATAATGTCCCTATATGCAGTGGGGAAAGTCCCCCATCTATCTATCTATCTATCTATCTATCTATCTATCTATCTATCTATCTATCTATCTATCTATCTATCTATCTATCTATCTATCTATCTATCTATCTATCTATCTATCTATCTATCTGACTACCTGCCTACCTGCCTACCTGCCTACCTGCCTACCTGCCTTGTTCTGGTGCAAGGCAAGCAGCTTGTGATGGATGGGGGTGGGAGACGATCCAGTAAGCAGCGGTGTTGTTCATTACTTTACTTTTCTTTATTTGGTATTTAGCCTGCCCTCCCCGCAAGTGGGCTCAGGACGGGGTGCAACATTCATAAAATACATAATTATATAAATACAACTAAAATCATATCATAAAATCACAACTCAGATGGCCTATTGCACATTCCTGTCCTCAAATACAAAGAGGGAGACACACGGATGGACAGGATGTCATTGGATAGGAGAAGGAGACAGGAGGCTCAATGATGGTCCTAATAGTGGCCTCAACCATATGCCCAGCGGAACATCTCCATCTTGCAGGCCCACCGAAATGATACCAGATCTTGGCAAGCCTGAGTGTCTTCAGACAGAGAGTTCCACCAGGTTGGGGCCAGGACCAAATAAGCCCTGGCCCTGGTTGAGACCAACGAGCCTCCCTGGGGCCAGGGATCACCAGCAAGTTCTTTTCTGCTGAACAAAGCCCTCTCTAGGGTACATACGGGGAGAGACAGTCCCTCAGGTATGCTCATTGAGTCTTCTTTCTTTTGAGCACAAGCAAAGCTGCTGGGGAAAATGGAACGCTTCCTCTGCTTCTTTGGCTGCCACCATGTTGAATTCTTCCACGCATCTTCCAAGTCCATTTGAGGGTGGGGTGGTGTTCATCTGAAACATGCCCTGTCATCTCTTTTCTCCTTATACCTTTTGGGTGGACTAGGCTTTCCCCCAAGGTATCAGCTTCAAAGTCAGTTTGTACATATAGTTTGTGTGCAAATGCTGTAGATCTGCAAATAAAATGGCCACTATGACATCACACACTGAAAATATAACTCTTTTTAAATGATGCGTGATTGCTCAGGAATGGATCCAAGTAACCTGATGAACTGTAAGCACACGAAGCTGAGTCAGACCATAAGTCGGTTAAGATCAGCACTGTCTAGTCTGATTGGCTCTCTTGGATCTTGGGAAGAGATCTCTCACATTGCCTACTACGTAATCCTTTTAACTGGAGATGCTGGGGCTTGAACCTGGGATATTTGCATGCCAAGCAGATGCTCAACAGCTGAGCCATGCTATATCCCCTATGTGCCTTCCATGCCATGTGCCATCAAACAGCATGTCGCCAACTGTACAGATACAAAGCATCGCTGCTCGTTTTGAATTATGAGGAAATCATCCTTGTAATTGCGTGGGATGCTTCATACGAATAAAAATGGGCACTGCGAGCAACGTTTTTGTTTTTTGAGCATCTTATTGCAAAAATCAAATAATCTCTACCTCTTAGTCACCTTTCTCAGATATTAAAAAGCCCTGACCTCTGTAGCTTTCCCTCCTAGGATGGATTCCACAACCCATTGATCATGCGAGTTACGCTTTTTCTGTACCTTTGCTAGGAACACAGCCTGATATCTTGTGTATGCAGCACATGTTCTCTCCCCACTGAATTATGAGTCCGCCCGATACGGCAGCATCTTTGAAAAATGCCACAAAGTCTTTTTATTACACAAAGAAGTGAACAGTATATTAGGTAAGGTGTGTTTTTTTTTAAGGAAGTCAACAGGAGATGGTTATTTTGATAGCAAAGAACAAATGACTGAATTAGATTTCTATGTGGAAACAGCTGAGCTTGAAGGTTTTGCTTATCTGGAGCAAAAGAGACTGCTAAATTTGAACCCCAGAAGTTTAAAATGTTTATGTTCTAATCAACAAAGTAACACACACTCTCAATTCTGATGACTATAAAACAGTTGGAGGGAAGGAAAGTTTATTAAAACATGCACCACTAAAATTAATAGAACTACCAATTACCGCAGGTAGATCAAAATTAAAATGTAAGCACCAACAGCAGTTTTTGCTACTGTTGCCTTTCCCCCAGTTAGATAGTACTGACTGTAAATGTCCAGAGAGTTGTCTAATGGACAGCCCCCCCCTCTAAAAAAAAATGAAGAAAAAGTAATCAGCTGTGGGGGTGGGAAGGAGGCTCCTTGTACAATAGAGTTCCTGTACCAAGAAATAAAATCTCCCCAATAGGTTCTGTGGTTAGAAAAATGAGAAATGTTGAATGCTAGACAAATAGACAGCTGGTTCATTACCCAAGTGACCCAAGTGGCTGCTTGGGGGGCCACATTAGCAAAGGGGGAAAACATTGGAAAAGATAGTGAGTGTGATTTGTGTCATTCCTTTCCATACTCAAGCCACTGCCACGCAGGTTTGCCAGGTCTCCCACTGTGGCAGGAGACTTCCCAGATATTTCTCCCAGACCATGTTGGTACTTCACATGACAGCAGGGGAAACATGGGTGCGTGCTGGCATTGCACCAGTATATGATGTCAACTTCAGTGCCAAAGAGGATGTGACATCATCACACCACAAGGCAATGCTCTAAGAGTCATCCAAAATGCTATGGCTAAACCACAGAGTTTTAGGCAAATCCTAGAGCATTGCCCCTGG
Organism: Eublepharis macularius; assembly: GCF_028583425.1. Classification (NCBI taxonomy): domain Eukaryota; kingdom Metazoa; phylum Chordata; class Lepidosauria; order Squamata; family Eublepharidae; genus Eublepharis; species Eublepharis macularius. Next base: position 165,907,282 of record NC_072792.1, on the reverse strand, counting down.
ATTGGCACTTGAAATGACATTGTGTGCCAGTGCAACACTAGTATGTTTGTACTCACCCCAAACTGCTCCCAGGGATTAGCCAGCTCCAGCTGGTAACCTAAAGGTCCGTGCAGAGGAGCCTACTTTGAGCCAGCTAGGGTGGCAAGGAGGATACTTGGGGTGGCAAAATCCTTTGAGGATGGTCAAGAAGCAGACAACTGGCTAGCTTTCATGGTTTCACCACAAGCTTCAAGAATTTGGTCTGTTTTTTTGGAGTGTGTGTGAGTCCAGTTTAATGGCAGCTCAAAGTGAAGAAAATCTCAAGACGACAAAGGACATTTTCCACAGAATTCATTCCTCTATTATTTTTCATCATTTTGAACTAGAGGTAAGAGGTGTGGAAAGCACCTCTTAAGGCTGTTGCGACTGGCTCCACCTCACCTGTCAGGCTCCACTTCCTCACTGCCACATGCTGCCTTACTTTCTCCTTTGGCCTACTAGGCGCAGCTGCTTATGATTTCACTGCTGTCCTAACAGGCCCTTTCTCCCCAATCTGCTTTGTACCAATCCTGAGTTGAAAGGTTTTGCTCCAAGAAATTTAGCAACCTAACTTGAGTACTGTCTAAATTCAAACAGTTAGGAATAGCAGAGTTACTTATGAGCAGTTATCCAAAAGAGGCAGCCAAAAGGATAGACACAAAGGCCATGACAGAAATCAAGCCATTGGCTATATTCAGGAAATCAGTCTGATGAATCTGTGGAATCAGCTGCCTAGGGAGGTGGGTGAGCTCCTCTTCACTGGCAGTTTTCAAGAAGAGGCTGGATGAATATTTGTCAGGGATGCTTTAGGCTCATCCTGCATTGGGCAGGGAGTTGGACTAGAAGGTCTGGATGGCCCCTTCCAACTCTGTGATTCAGTGATAGGAAAGACATGGAGTGGAAGTGTCAGTCAAACAGAGACAAGGCCATGAAAGAGACTAGTTCAGTGGGTAGGATACAGAGCTGGAGCAAGCATAGAACATAAGAACAAGAGACTCCAGGAAAGCAAGACCAGAGAACTATGGTAATCTCCAAGTGCAGGGGGGAACAGGTCTCCCACTACAGCAATAGTGGAAAAATTCTTCTAGCAGTCCCCCAAAACTCTATGGTAAAATGCATCATGCAATGTTCAGCCCCACCTCAGAAGCTCTGATGTGGGAGGAGTTCTAGCCCTCCAGCAACCCTATGTCCAAGCAAGGACCAGCTTCTAGCCAACAAAATTTAATCTTGGACTGACCACACCTGATCCAAACAGACTGAGGGCCAAGCTACAAGTGACGAATGACACTTGAACGGCAAGTGGATTGAGTGGAGCGCAACTGAACAGGGAGAAATACACTTGCCGTTCAAGTGTCATTCGTCACTTGTAGCTTTGCCCTGAGATTCCTTCCCCAATTGAGGTTTCTGTCCACTTTGGCTTCCAAATAGGAGCACTTTTTCTGGAGACCTTCCACACAATAACATGCTTTAACTGTGGTCTAACCATCCTTTCCGCATCCTTAGCACACTCTTTCCCAAACATGCTTAGTGCAAATCTTTTCAGGAATAGCTGAGTCCGTTATCAACCAATACTTTTTCCTTGAAAAAACTGCCAGGCAAATGGTGGCCCCAAGAGGCCAATGAAGCAAAGGGTGCAGAAAACTTCCATCGGAAGCTCTCTTGCCAATATAAGTGTCCGTAAATTTAATACAGCAATGAAAACTGTTGTAGCATAGCAGTTAAGGTTGTGAATCACCACCCTGCTGGTTTAACTCCCATAACCGCCGTGAGCTCAGCAGCTCCCCAGTTGTATTCTGGGGATAATAATAACACTAACTATGGCTGATTCTGCACACGTTGGATAATGCACTTTCAATGCACTTTAGCTATTGTTTGGAAGTGGATTTTTTGTTTCACACTCGAAAAATTCAGTTCCAAATATTCTCTAAAGAGGATTGGAAGTGCATTATCCAACGTGTGCAGGTTCACCACTCGGAGCGGAGCACTAATCTGTCAAGAAGAGCGGTACATAGATACGCTATTGTTGATATTATTATTATTAATGTTGTTGTTGTTGTTGTTGGAACATGAAGAATTCTAGCCACATGGAAGCAGCCCAGGTAGACAATTCCCGCATAGCAGCGCAGGCCTGAAAATGGTATCCAGCCACTTCTTCCAGTCTTGTGTGGTCTGCCAACTTAAGGGTGGCCTTGCAGCCTTCTCACGTTCTAGACATTATTTTCTCCTCCATGTGATAGTGTACACTATGTGGAGAGGCACATATTCTGTTAAATGTGTCACCCCAGTAACATGCCATAGCACAACACACGCCAGGGAAACACAGCTGAGGGCAATATATACCACTTTACTTTTTAATTTAATTTACATTTAATAGAAAAGTACCATGCAGAAACATAGTCCACAGCTGAGTAGGAATTTGAACGGAGACTTGCCGGTCTAACACAGTAGCCCTTACTCCAGGTGTCCCCAGTGTGGAGCCTGTGGGTGCCATGCTGACATTTCCTGGTGTTTGACAACTGTTTTTAGAAAGGGGGAAAGGCCAGGTGGTGCTCCTGCCCAGCCAAGCTTCTGATTGGCCATTGGAAACCTGATTGTGGAAACCCACAATGCTGATTTTATTCTATCACTCTTTTCCCCTGGGGTACTTTTAAAAAAACAGATTACTCCTCTTGTCCGTTGCATTTAGGTTTCCTGTGTGTGTGTGTGTGTGTGTGTACCACCCACAATGATCATTTTGTGTTTGTCTCCACCTTCCATAATGTCCATTTCATGGTTGCATCCACAATCATGTTTCAGGATTACAAAAGTAACCATGGGCTCGCAAAGGTTGGGGATGCCAGCACAACACTGGGGTGTTGCTGGTTCTGCAAACTGGGATTGGATGAATGTCACTCAGTCTGCGCCATTCTTATTAGATAATTATTCCACATTCCTCAAGTGATCCACACTGAATTTCCAGGATTCATGGGTGAGAATGTGCACGTAAGGCACATTGGACTGCAGATTTTGTACATGTTTTTTATGTATTTACATATACAAACAGTAATATTCGCTCCCCAAGTGACACAGAGACACAAATTAGGATACAGAATATATGTACAGCTTTGTTGCATGACATGGACAACCTGAATTATAACAATATAAGATAGGATCCAGGTGGGGAGTTTTTTCTCAGTATTTCCCAATTATCATCCTTACTACAGCTTCCATCCTGCATGGCCTTTGTTCGTGCCGGTCCCATGATCTCCTGTGTATCCTTTTTGGGTAGTCAAAAGGTTCCCCTTCCTTTCACTAGCAGAAAAACTGGCTGGATCCAACCCATATCCTGGTGTGTGTGTGTATTCAGAAATATCCCTATTGAGCACTCATGCATTTGATAAAGGTAAAGGTGCAAGCACTGAACCTTTACCTTTAGCAAAGGTAACCCTGTGTAAGCACTGAGTCATTACTGACCCATGGGGGACGTCACATCACGACGTTTTCTTGGTAGACATTTTGTTACGGGGTGGTTTGCCATTGCCTTCCCCAGTCATCTACACTTTACCCCCAGGAAACTGGGTACTCATTTTACCGACCTCGGAAGGATGGAAGGCTGAGTCAACCTTGAGCCAGCTACCTGAACCCAGCTTCTGCCAGGATCGAACTCAGGTTGTGAGCAGAGCTTGGGCTGCAGTACTGCAGCTTACCACTCTGTGTCATGGGGCTCCTTATATGCATTTGATACTATGATAAAAATGCAGAAATTTAATGCTATGTTACATTGAACACATTTTGTGCTGTGCTTACTTGAAAAGCAGCAGAAAGAAAAAAGAGTTAATGTTTGCCTTTCTTTTTTTCCCCTTTCTAACTTTAATTCTTCCATGCAGAGGAGAAAATTAGCAAAAATTGAACACAATCCCCCAAGCCCCGCTTCTATACAAAACCCCATTCATTTGAAACGGGAAATTGTACAGAAGCTGTGCTTAGGGGATTGATCCCCTTAGTTTTAAATTGCCTGTTTTGACGTCAAAGCAGGTGACAAAATAACCCAGGTCAGACAAAGCAATATATTTTTAGAGTGTTTTCCAAGTGAAGATATTATCATTACCAGTAGGTAATTTATTACTAATTACTCAATTATATAATTATGTAGCACTAGTAATAAGAATCTTTCCTTACGGCACTTTTGTCAAGTTATAATTGTAAGAATAATTATTTAATTTCAAATTTTATTAATTCAGGTAATTCTTTACAAGACACATTTTAGACCTCGTGTGATTTTTCTTTTCTTAGACTTTCTCCTTATAGAAGAAAATAAGCAGTCATAAATTAAAAACAGCGTTTAACATTCAGTTATGTTTCAAAGTATATCTGTAACTCTGGATGGCTTTAATTGTCCAAGACTACTGTAATGTAAATATCAATGCAATCCTAAAAAGAGTTACTCCAATCTAAGCCCATTGATTTCAACTGTGAATCTAGTTCCTTATACTTTTATAGATCCTAGCAATGATAACCTATTGGTTTTCACTTCTGTTTTTCTTTTTTTCTCTGTTCCCTTTTGGCATGCTGAAAACTTCAACCCTAACACAACCTCCAAGTGAATTTCTTGTCTGTTGGACACAAAGTAAACACCTGATCAGATGAGAACACCTCGATAGTAGTCAAGCTCATTCTGAGCAACATTGTTACTGCAGATCTGAGATTAGTTGCTTATTAAACAGGACAAGATAGTTGCAATTTTGGCTGCTGCTAGGATTGCCAGATACAGATATAGCAGGAGACTTCCTTCTGGCAGCCTTGCTCATCCCCACCATTGCTCAAAATGCTGGTAGTGGGAAAAATCAGGCAACAATTGCTGTTGTGATGAGGACGTGATGTCGTTTCCAGTGCAAACCCAAACGTGATGTCAAGCCACTCTAGATTTCAGCACAAACTATTTTAAATCCATGTTGTTTCCATTGAATCCTGAAGCGGCATGCTATCTCTTTTGAATTGTCCCCAGAAATGTTATCACATCACTGATGTGACCATGCCCCCCATGTCTCCGTCCTCCAGTTTCCTTCCAGGTGCCAGCTGCTGGCTGGCAACTCCATTTGTTGCATCTCCCAGCTGCTTAAATCGAGAGGGCAGGAGCTGGCAGATTGGGTCTGGAACACTGTAAATACCTCCCTGAGAGACGAGTGGTCACTCCCTGCCTTGAAGGGGCAGTGGTGCATACACTCCTAAAGAAATCTATTCTGGACCTAGGAGAGCTGAATAACTACTATCTAGTCTCAAATGTACAACTTCAAGGATTTCTGGGCAACTTCAAAGGTTTCTGGATTGAAGCTGGGAAACTTCAAGGATTTCTAGATGAAGATAATTGTTTGGATTTGTTCCAGTTTGGTTTCATGACTGGTTATGGAATTGAAATCACCATTGTCACCCTAGTGGATGATCTCTGCTGGGAGAAGGATAGGGGGAGTACGACCTTGTTAAGTCTTCCAGACCTCTTATTATTCATGGTATCCTTCTGGACAGGGCTTTTTTTCTGGAAAAAGAGGTGGAACTCAAGACCACACAATGATGCCACATTGGGTCAGCTGTGGAACTCAAGACCGCACAATGATGTCACATTGGTTCAGCTGGAAAAAGGGGGGAGTGTTTTAAAGTTTCAATTGCCCTCGGCGAAAATGGTCACATGGCTGGTGGCCCCATCCCCTGATCGCCAGATAGAGGGGAGCTTAGATTGCCCTCCGCACCACTGGCATGGAGGGCAATCTAAACTCCCCTCTGTCTGGAGATCAGGGGGCGGGGCCACCAGCCATGTGACCATTTTTAAGAGGTGCCGGAACTCCGTTCCACCACGTTCCCACTGAAAAAAAGCCCTGCTTCTGGACCACCCATCAGGTTTGAGATTGGGAGGCACCATGGTGGTTTCAATCCTATCAGGAAGTGAAGCTAAAAAGTGTGGTGCTAGGGGTCTTCTGCTCCTGTCCTTAAGCCTTTGGGATCCTACAAGGTTCCATCTTGTTTCCCATGCTTTTCAATGTCTATGTAAAGGAACTGAGCAAGGTTACACAGAGATTTGGATCAAATTGGCACAAATATGAGGATAACCCTCAGCTCTAACTTGTGCTGGCAGCAGATCCCAAAGAGGCAGTGGAAATAGAGAACAGGTCCCCAGATATCCCAGGGAGACAGTGGAAACTGTGAACAGGTGCATGGAGGCAGTTTTGGAATGGATGCGGGGAATCAAACTGAATCTTCATCTCAACAAAATGGAGTTGCTCCTGGTAAGGGGAAGGTTTGATCCAGAAACTGGGATGTCTCCTGTTATGGATGTTGTATTCCATCTAAAGTAGTAGGTTCATAGTTAGAGAGTCCTGCTGGATATGGGCCTTCTGTTGGATAAACAGGTGGCTGTGGTAGCCAGGGATTCCTTTCACCAGCTTGGGCTTGTGATCCAGCTGCTGCCATTCTTAGGAAGGAAAGATCTTGCCACCGTGGTGCATGCCCTGATAACATCTGGATTAGATTACTGCAATGCACTCTACATAGGGCTACCCTTGAAGACTGTCCAGAAGCTACGGTTGGTACAGAATGTTGACTAGAGTGGTTCATAGGAACCATCTCACTCCACTCTGTAACAGAAGCTCTGCCCATACCTCAGTAAATGAATATATACAGAAATAAAATGGAACATTTGTTCAATCCTAGCAGACCTCAGTATGGCAAAATGGTATTCAAACCAGTTAAAAATTAAGATTTGGCATGCCTCACCCCAGGAAAATATCCAAAGTAAATCATTCGTTTTGTGGGTGTCCAGACAGAAACTTGATCCTCCTCCCCAGACTGCTCAGAAGAATCCAGGCAGTGCTGTGGTCTTCAAATGGCACATTCATCTATCGGAAAACCTTTTTACATTCGATCTCTCCACAAAAGCTTTTGAAAGAAATTCTCCCTGCCACCTTTCACCTCTGAATGAAGGAACAGGGATATGCACCATCAGCTCGTGTGGTCTGTAAGCCATACGCAGCCTCTGGATCGGCCAAGCCTGTCACACATTTAAGAACGTACATTTTAGTACATTCTACGTGCTGCACTTCAGGCTACAGCTCAGTCCTCTGCCTTTGTGGTATTGGGGATTGAGTCAGGCTGCCCACAGACCTTGCGTAGCCCTGACATATTGAGGACTAGGCCTGTGAGAAAGCTTTCCGCAAACCGACAGAATCTCCACACCGTTCTGGTAGGCTGCTGTTCCACTTTGCTTGAGAATGTAAAGGAAGCTCACTCTGACTTACCAGTGGGCACAATTGCAACAAGGCTGGAGCAGAAGCAAAGAGGAGTGGAGGGTGCAGAGGGAAGAGTGCTGGTGGGCAGGCTCCTCCTCTGGGCAGCCCTCGTGGTCACCGCCATTATCTGATCAGCTGAGGAGATGACTGGATGCTTGTTCCACCTGCCCTCCCCTGAGTCAGTGGTGAGGGGGGTGGCTGGCCGCAACTTTAGGTGTTTTTTAGGCATTGAGCTGGATCCACTGAGGGTGAATCCTGCAGTTTGGGCAGCTCACCTGCCACTTTGAGGGGTCCCTTGAAGGGATATGGGGCAAACCCAAAGGGTACACACTGGATAGGCCATTGCAGGGTTCACTCTGGGTGGCAGCGACCATCTGGGTACACCATGCTGGCTCTACATCACCTGGCATCCCACAGTATTGAGCAGGCATGCTGGGGAATGTTATCATTGAACAGCAGCAGAGTGTCCGATGCCGTGGATTCGTTGCCCTATGCCTTGCCAATGTTGCAGTGGCTGTAATCAATAAACTTGTGGCCCATTTCATCCATCATGCTAAGTGTTGTGTATTCTTTGCCGGGCCGCAGCCTCTTTAGCTTGGTGTAGTGGTTAAGAGTACATGACTCTAATCTGGAGAATTGGGTTTGATTCCCCACTCCTCCACTTGAAGCCAGCTGGGTGACCTTGGGTCAGTCACAGCTTCTAGGAGCTCTCTAAGCCCCACCCACCTCACAGGGTGATTGTTGCTGTGAGGATAATAATGACATACTTTGCAAACTGCTCTGAGTGGGTGTTAAGTCATCCTGAAGGGCAGTATATATAAATTGAATAATATTATTATTATGTTATTATTTGTCGCTCATACAAATGCAATGACCATCGGAGGAATCAGCTGCATCCTGACTTAATGATCAGGCTCTCCAATGGTATCAGAACATCAGAAGAGCCACACTGGGTCAGATCAGTGGTCTATATAGTCCAGCATTTTATTTCATGGTCAATCAGTTGCCCAGGAAAGCAACCAAACAGGGCATCGGGGCCAAGGGCTTCTCCTGATGTCACTTTCCATCACTGGCATTCAGAGGTTTCCTGCTATTTGTGAGTGTGGAGATTCCTGGTCACCAAATCTAATAGAGCATGCATAGGTAGAAAAATCTTTCCAAAGTGACCATTAGCAAAGCCACATATGTCACATGACGATTCGTGTCAGACAACGGGTTCTTTGTAAAGGCGCCACAGTACAAATCCAGCACTGTTTTGTTTTGTTCTTAAAGTGTTAGATTCAACTAGTAATATGTTTCACCAGAAGCTTGTTTCTAAACGGGAGCTGCTCAACGGCATGGCTCAATGTTACTTTACCCTAAGGGATGTGCAAGGCAATTATCCATTGTGTGCATGGCGTTGCTGCTGTGGCCGATCCACTGACAAATGTCGGTATGTCATATAAGCTGGGGGGCCTTAAGGCAATTAACGTGTCGGTTGTCATGATTTATTCATGTTATTAGCTACTTGAGAAAAGACATTAAAACTCCATAGAGGATTCAAGTTGCAAAAATGGCACCTAGTTACGGCATATATTTATTCTGCTCCTTGGTCCTTCTTAATGTTAAACAAATACATTTTGCCCGTCTTTGCATTGTTGATCCAACATGGATGTGAAGCTGTGCTGTCAAGAGAACTTTTCAAATGAGACTCCCCAAGAAGTCTCAGGAGCCCAAAGTCAAGAGTGTTGCATTCCAGATCCTGCCCATGCTATATAATGTGTTTGGAGAATGAAAACACAACCAGGGTACATGATGCTGACTGCACTTGGCCACGGTTGCAAGAGAGGTTTTCTCTCCACTCACTGAAAGGAACTCATATCTATAACTCTGGGGTTAAACCAGCCTGCTTAACTTTCTCCACTCTGTGTCCCTCCTGCTCTGTCTCTGTTCTGTTGTGCTAAATCAATTCCTGGTTGAAATTTGTTTCCTTGTTTGTTTATGAAATTTTTGTGCCACCTCTCCAGAGTCCTGCTTGAGATAGCTTACAAATCATATCATAATAAATGATCAATATCAAAACAAAACAACCCATTAAAAACCAGCCAGGGGCATAGAACAGCATAAAATACCCATAAAATAGACCTCAAACCCAGGCTTTCCATGTGCCTGCTGTGGCAAGTATCTCTTTTGAAAAGAAAAAGAAAGAAAGAAAGAAAGAAAGAAAGAAAGAAAGAAAGAAAGAAAGAAAGAAAGAAAGAAAGAAAGAAAGAAAGAAAGAAAGAAAGAAAGAAAGAAAGAAAGATGCCGTTGGACAGCTCTACAAATCACTGGAAATTCTATGGTAATCATAGAGCTTACCATAGAGTTTCTGCTGATTCCCAGAACTACCCATTGACACTTCCAAGTTGTACAAAATAAGGCAAAAAGATACATCCCACTGATTAAAAGCTTTTTAAAAAAGAAATATTTTGGCCTTTCACCTAAAAGATAGTAAGGTAGGTAGCAGGTTGCTTTCCAAAGGCAAAATCCCATTTCACAAAATGCTTTTCTCTAGTTGCCACATACCTTCCCTCTGAAGATGGAAGCATGAAGAGAAACAGTCAGGGTGGACAGTATGTGAAGAGATGATCCTTCACATATCCTGGCACAAAGTCATTTAGGGCTTTAAATTAAGAACCAACACTTTGAATTGTGCCTGGAAGTAGATGGGTACTCAGTGCAAATCTCTCAGCTCAGGGTGATACAATCCCTCTAAACCAACCTCAACCTCTGACTGGTATTGGGGCTTCAGGGCCTCAGGCACAGACAGGTCTTCCCCAATACATTTAACTGAAAATTAATTGAACTGCTGATGGTAGGAGTTGAATCTTGAACCTTTGCTATACAAAGCACAAATTCTACCACTGAGCCACCACTATTTGGTATAGCCCATGTTATCCTTGCTTCTTCCAAGTTACTCAGAGTGAGAACATAGATCTGCCAATTTTATCCTAATAACAGTTCTGTGATGTAAGGTTGCCAGTTCTGTGTTGGGAAGTTCCTAGAGGGTGGAGCCTGGACAGGGCAAGGTTTAGTGAGGGGAGGGACCTCAGCAAGGAACACTGCCATAGAGTGCACCCTCCAAAAGAGCCATTTTCTCTAGTGAAATTGCTCTGTATAGTCAGGAGATCAGCTGCAATTCTGGAAGGATCTCCAGGCCACATATGGAGGTTGTAAGCAAATAGAGAGTATCACAGTAATGTACAGAGAAAATAAGCAAACAAGCATATGGAGGTTGGCAACCCAAGCCAGGCTTGATTGATGAAAGCTCATTAGCATATCATCGTCATTGTATTTGTTGGTTGCTTTTGGCTTGGTGTATCACAAGTTGAGCAGGTCTGTGACAGATAGACATGCAGTCAGAGTTCTGTATATTCCCCTCATAAATATGGCATATACATATGAGGCCCAGGGACCTGAACCTAGGACTGACAAGTCCCTTGTAGAGGTGGGCAATTCCCCACTTCCAGTCTCATTAGCTACCACTGCTGGAAGTGGTAGAAACAAGGGAAGCTCCTCGAAAATGTAAACAGCAGCTTGGGTGGAAATCCACAATATCGGGGAAGCCTCAAGATCAGACTATAAACCTTAGTAAGATTTCAATAAATATTTATAAATACTTAATAAGTGTAAAGTGACAAGTGCTAATATACATTTAAATACAATCTTACAATCTCTAATTGAATTTTTCTTCCCTTTCTCCCCTCTTTAAGATGCATGGAACAGCGGTATTCTAAAAAGAGTCTCTAATAGATGGAAAAATAGCCAACAATAATATAATAATGTATCTCTTTATATTCTCTTGCAGGTGGAGGAAAAATCATAGGGGAAGAAGTCCCCTTGTGAACCCAACAAGGGACTGGCTATCAAACTCTTGTTTCACATCAAAAAACTTCAGCAGGACCCCTGAGAGAGGAAAATTCAAGGAGAGATACTTGGATGTGCTGCTAGACTGATATGTATTGCACTATCCTGAATGGACTACACTGGCCGTCCTCTCATTTTTGTAAGAGTATTTTTGTAAGAGTATTTATTGTTATTTATTATGGATTGTGGATTGTGAATTATTGTTTTAGGATTGTATTTAAATGTATATTAGCACTTGTCACTTTACATTTATTAAGTATTTATAAATGTTTATTGAAATCTTACTAAGATTTATAGTCTTATCTTGAGACTTCCCCGATATTATGGATTTCCACCCTAGTTACTGCTGGAAGTGGCGACAACAGGAATTTTTTTTCCAAAAAATAAAAATAAAGCCCTGTCCACTTACAGGAAGTTCTTACCATAGAGTTCTGGCAATTCCTAGAGCTACCTGGAAGTAACAAATGGGAGCTCTAGAAAATGCTCTGGTAAAGCCAGAAGCTCTTCTTACCCTACTTCCAGGTAAGCCTAGGAGTGGCTGGAACTCTGTGAAAGGAATTTCTTGTAAGTAGATGAGGCCTTATTTTGCTTTTTAATTTTTCTCCCAGGATGCTGTGCCCCCACAACCCTCCCACCAGTTGCCGGACGCTGCCTACCCTTCCCCACCTCTGTAGCAAATCATGTGACTTATAGGCTCTTCTCAGTTGCCCTGCATGTAATCTCTATCTTGATTGTGAGTGTTGCACATGTGGAGAAGAGGCTTTAGCATTATGCCCAAACTATTATCCTGATCTGAAACAATCCTGAAGATGGCCTGAAGAAAAATGGTTTGTAGGTAAGGACAAAGCCCCTTCTCCACTTGCACTGCAGTCACAGTCCAAATAGGGGACTGGTTAACTGAGGTATGGTAGGGTTGCCACCAGTCTCCCACTGGTGGCTGGGCTTCTCTGAGAATTGCATCTGATCTCCAGGCTATAGAGATCCCCTGAAGAAAATGGATGCTTTGGAAGGTGGAGTCTATGGCATTATCTCTCACTGAGGTCTGTTCCCAAACCCTGCCCACTCCAGGTTTCACCCCCAAAATCGCTAGGAATTTCCCTACCCAGAGCTGGTAACCCTAGTTATGAAAACCCGTAGGGTTTTCAGTGCAAGAGATGAACAGAGGAAGTTTGCCATTGCCTGCCTCTGCACAGCTACCCTGGACTTCCCTGGAGGTCTCTCATCCAAGTACTAACCCAGGCCAACCCTGCTTAGCTTCCAAGATCTGACAAGATCAGGCTAGTTGGACCATCTAAATTACTTCACCAAATTAATTCAATCAAAATCTCCTTTAACTTCCAATTTCAGCCCACACCTACGAAATCTTTGCCAAGTCTTAAACACGCCACTAACTCCCTTATTTGATCACAGGCTTAATGGGAGAAGATGGGGGAACTGCAGAAGATGACATGTTGAGATGTTTAACAGTTATCTAGCAAAAATAGCTTATAATATTAGTAGCGAATCAGGGGTTTTTTTATATAGCAAAATGACATTTAAAATAACATTAAAAGCGATCAAGTAGAGTAAAAACATAATTATGCAGTTTAGGTAATGCACGTTAAAGGAAGATTTGTGTATCAGTATTTTGAATCCTTTTATGATGACAATAGACCTAAATGCTTTGGAAAAGCTTATTTTCTGAGTTTATTGTGCTATTAGGTTGCAGGCTCCCACTAAGAAAATAAAAGCTTTGGCGAATGAGGAAGGAGGGGAATAAAAGGACATCTTTTTACTGGACTTGCAGAGCAGACAACTCTTAAATATTATTGTTGTCTTTCAATTCTTTTGTCCGTGCCGAAACAAATGATTGAACAGTCTTGCGGGTACTGATCACATTCAATTTCATTGGACTTGTAGCAGAGTTGTAAATTTCTTTCCCGAGCCAGTGTACAGCACTAAAACTTTTACTCTGCCATTATGCTGCATAAAAATTGGAAACATACTTTACTGTCAAAGCACTTACCCTTGTTGGGATGCAAACACTATACAACAAATTTCAGCCCGTTTTATTTTCTTTTTAGAATTTCCACCCCCTAATGGTTAGATGCTGTTCACGATGCATCTATGGCATTTATGTAGCCCCATTACTATAGTTTCTGAGCATTTCTCACACTTTACGGCATTGATTCTATAATATCTGTCTATATAATTCTTAACATGTCCCCATCTGTGGATTCTTAAATCCAGAGATGGAAACCGTGAACAGATAAAACAGATCTTTCTGAGAAAGATCTGAGAAAGGCTCCAAGCTTGCAGAAATATCTGAAATCTAGCTTTAAAAACAAATGCCCTGCCAGTGGTCATTGTGGGGCTTGTTGGGCAACCACAACAATATTTCCAACCATCAGGCCTTGATGTTTGTCAGGGAAAGGCCCTTTCCATGGTTGTTTTGGTTTTTTGGGGTGGATTTATTGAGGACTGGTTCAGCAGGAACCATCAAGCAACTTGCTCCCATACAACTTGCATGATTCCCCCAACCCTGACTGCTCGCTACTGCTCAACAACAGCCACTTCACGAAAGCCAGTGTGGCGTAATGCTTAGAGTTTCAGACTAGGACCTGCAAGACCTATGTAAGAATCCCCATTCTACTGTGAAAGCTTCTTGGGGCCACTCACACACTTTTAGCCTAACCTACCTCACAAGATTGTCGGGACAATAATATGGAAGAGATAAGAATGATGCAAGCTACTTTGGGTCCTCATTGTGTGGAAAGGTGAGGTATAAATGAAGTAAAGAAATAATAAATGTAGATGAATATGGGGGGGGGATTAAAAAGTAGGTTACTTCATGGGTGGGAAAGAAAGATACGGGGGCCGCCATGAGGAAGGAAAGAGGAAATAGTGTGGAGAGGGGGACACAGTTTGGTGTAGTGGTTAAGAGCAGCAGGACTCTAATCTGGAGAACCGGGTTTGATTCCCCACTCCTCCACTTGAAGCCAGATGGGTGACCTTGAGTCAATCACAGCTCTCTCAGAACTCTCTCAGCCACACCCACCTCACAGGGTGATTGTCATGACTCATGAGGATAATAATAACACATTTTGTAAACTGCTCTGAGTGGGTGTTAAGTTATTCTGAAGGGTGGTACGTGAATTGAATGGTGTTACTATGATGATGACGACTACTACTACTACAACGGAAAGTGAGGTTTCCTATACAAGTCCTTGCACATTCCCTACTGCTCAATTGACCCAGCAGCCAGCACCACAGAACCGAGCCAGAGTTTACTTGGGCAGAGGATGCCTGAGGGAAGGAAGGAGGGAAAGTTGAAGAAAGGGGGGCAGATAAAGGTAGGTTGGCTGGTGTGGAGAAGGAAAGAAGGAAACAGGAAAAGGGAATAGGCTAAAGGGTCTATTAGAGAGTAGGACAAAATAGTGAAGGAGGGAAATAAGCTACCCACCCCGCAAACCCTTGAGCTTTCCCTGCTTGTGTGTGTGTTGTCATGTCAACTGATCTATGGAGGGAGATACACAAACCAATATGAAAAGATCGTGTTATAGATAAGAGACCATACATAGGAAAAGTCTAAAATATGTCATACTGATAGACACCTGAACACTGGCAGCTCATATTCGGTTTTCCAGATGTGAATAGGGAACAGATTTTTCACTGATCAGTTTGACACAACTGCTTGTTAACCCATTTGTAGCTGGTTGGCTTGTTGCTTCACTGCATTCCTTCCTAACCATGCAATTTAATTTAATAACTGCACTTATATAGCAGATTAGTGATCCACTCAAAGCGGCGAACAAAGTCAGTGTTACCATTAACTCCACCGTGCAGCTGGCAAGCAGGAGCTGAGAGGAGTGGCTTACTCAAGGCTACCTGCAGAGTGCAAGGCAGTTGTGGGATTTGAACCAGCAGAATGCTGATTTGCAGCCCAACCCCTTAACCACTTTGCTCCATTGGCTTTTGACACATGCTCATACTCAACTGCGTTCTGTTGCCCCCATGTCCTTGCTGCTGTTTGAACAGACAATAAAATCAGTCACAAATCATATAAATCCATACTAAATAAATGTTGTAATAAAATGATATCATTTAATAAAATCCTACCTTTCAACGTTTGTCTAAAAGTAGTCCTTACTGACTCTATTGGCTGCCAATCAGTTTGAAGCGAAAACATCTTTATGCACGCACACTTTCTGCAAAAATCTGACGCAAACTTGTTTGGCGGGCATTCACAGCTGTTCAGCATTAACCAGATGGATGTTCAACTCACATCTGATCAACGTGTGCATGTGTGCAAAGCCATTTGCACTCTACCTTCAGACGTGAAATTTGCGACATCCCTGCTAATTAGACTATTGATCCATCACGTTCAGTGATGTCTTCTTGAAATGGCAGAAGCTCTATGGGGTCAATCCCTGCATCTGCCCCCTGAGATTCTTTAACTGGGGATTTCGGGAATTGAAGCTGCGACCTTCGGAATGCAAAGCATGTGCCATTCTACTACTGCCTCGCTCAGAGTGTATCCAGCACCCCTGTGATATCTTCAGCGTTGCCGCTATTTAAGCAGTTACAAGTTTGCCATTCTTCGGCATATATAATAGACAGGGCGAAACATCAAAGAGAAAAGTCAAATGCTGAATGTAATCCCCATGGGCAGGCAGGTAAGCCAGGGAATGTTGATTTGTGTTATTTTAATTGCTTATACGACATCTGATTCAGTTCAGGCACTCTGAATTCAATTCTGCTTTCTGTCAATGCATAACAGATCACTGAGCTATTTGACACGGCAGAGAGAGGCTTCCCTTGAAGACTCCCAGGAAATATTCAGGATTTGTATCAAGGTCATGGTGGAGAGTTGTTACCGATTCATTCTTCCGTCTACTCTTCCTTGAATGGAAACTCCACAGGCGTTAGAGGGCTGGAACGAAACACACTTTCTGCATATAATTGATATGCATGCCTCCAAGGTTGCGTTTCCTGATGTCATTTTTGAACTGAATTATTTTACACAGCTGCACCATGACCTCTCACTGACCCACATTACACCTGTTCACTTTTTTGTTCGCTTTTTTCGAAATACAGAGGACATTTTGTAAAATAGGAGGGGTCACGGCCCTTGGAGGAAAAGATAGTGGTTATATTTATATTAGGGAAGGGGCTGTGACACAGCAGTACAGCCCATGTTTGCATACAGAAGGTCCCAGGTTCAATCCCCAGTTAAAAGGACCAGGCAGTAGGTGATGCATAAGATCTTTCGCATCAGTTTGGTGTAGTGGTTAAGATCAGCAGGACTGTAATGTGGAGAACCAGGTTTGATTCCCCACTCCTCCGCTTGAAGCCAGCTGGGTGACCTTGGGTCAATCAGGGCTTATCAGAGCTCTCTCAGCCCCAGCCACTTCACAGGTGATTGTCGTGAGGATAATAACAACATACTTTGTAACCTGCTCTGAGTGGGCGTTAAGTTGTCCTGAAGGGCGGTATACAAATTGAATGTTGTTGTCATCGTCATCATCATCACTATTATTATTTGCCTGAAACACTGGAGAGCTGTTACCACTCAGGGCCAAGCTACAAGTGACGAATGACACTTGAACGGCAAGTGTATTTCTCCCTGTTCACTTGCCCTCCACTCAATCCACTTGCCGTTCAAGTGTCATTCGTCACTTGTAGCTTGGCCCTCAGAGTAGGCAATGCTGTCCTGGATGGACCAGTGGTCTGATTTGGCATAAAGCAGCTTCACATGTGTTCTCTGTGGCTCTGATCAAGCGGGACTGGGGGCAGGAGATGCATGTTCGGGCAGGGAGTGGGTTTGGGGCTTTCTGTCCCAAGCTACCTATTCATGTAACCAATTTACATGTGTGTGTGTTACGTGCTGTCAAGTCGCTGCTGACCTATGGCGACTCTGTGAATGAAAGACCTCCAAAATGTCCTATCATTAATAGACTTGCTCAGATCTTGCAAACTAGAGAACGTGACTTCCTTTATTGGGTCAAGCCCTCTTGTTTTAGGTCTTTTACGCCAATCTACATATCAAAAAGAAAAATAATAACATAACTAAACCTGGAACAAATATTTTTTTAAAAAACATAGTAAAAAAAAATACCCTGATCTTCCTTGCCAGTGTTGTGTTCATTTTTATTTATTTGTTTGTTTTCTTTTTTGCTGTCATTTGAGGGCAATTTTTCAGTATTGGTACATTTGACAAAACAGAATATATATGTGAATAACTGTGCTACCCCAGACTGGAAATATATGTTCTGTGAAATTTTACATGCTCTCACTTGTAGAGAGCAACACTTTAATATACGTTGAATGTCTATGCTCAGGGATAAGCACAGACTTATCCTGCCCTATAGTATATACTACAGAAACATACTCTCTGCTAACTACAACCTCTCTCAGAATTACAACCAAACTCTAGATAATTTCTCCAATCTCTGATAATTTTTCCTGGAGGAAATTACAACTTTGGAGGGTGGACTCTATGGCATCGCCAAGCAGTATCTTCCCAAGGTACTGTTCCCAAAACTTCAGGAATTTCCCAAGCTGAAGTTGTCAACCCTATGCTGGAGATGTGATTGCTCCTGTCCCTATGTAAAATGGAATGTCAAGCTATTTGTGGGCAAGACTGCAAATGGGGCCTTATACAAGCCCAGGTGAAAGACTTACTATTGAAATTGGCTCCACCTCTGGTCAGCATGTTTTTTGTAGACATTCCCCTGTCCAATCTGAAATTTCAGATTAGACAGTCTCCTTTGGGAATGAAACAGGAGTCTCCATCAAATGGACTTTCCCCCACCTGCTTCACATTTTTAGTAGGGATGACTTTTCCTAATTAGGTCTGGTCATTGAATGGTTAGATCCTAACTAGACCAGCAGGTATAGCATGGGGTGCAAACATGTAATTAGGGATAATTGGCAAACTCCCTGATGCACCTGAAGAGAAAGCAGGGCTGTCACATCCTGGTATAGCAGCTGGGGATGGGGCGGGGGATAGATGTTGGTCTGACATTGCGATGTCACCTTTTGGAGCAACTCTCTAGGACTTCTGCAAAATTCTATCGTAAATTAATAGAGATTTTTTTGGAGAGAGGGGATGTGTAAGCATCAGGAAGATGTAATTACATCAGTTCCAAAGTCATGCTGGAAATGATGTCGTGGCATTGGAACAATGCATATTTACATGCCCCCACCCCTAAACCTCTTCCAGACATGGAAGAAGAAGGGAGTTTTTTTCCAGGCCAGTTGATAATTGACTGTGTACTTAGGAGGGGTGGGGTTGGGGAAGAGGCTTCCATGGTGCTAAGCAGCAACAATTAAACTCTTAGTTGCTTGATGGTGAGGTGTGAGGAGATAAAGCATGTCAATACAGTCTTCTTTGGGGGATAGGATAAAGAAAGCTAGGAGCAATGGCAGCTGTGGTTAGAGCCCAGGTGGAGTTGCCCAGAAATGCTGACAGCCAGTTGGACTGCTCCTAGGCTAGGCTACCCTAAAAGTAAATACATTCATCTTTCCAGTTCAACCCACAATTTGGTATCTCAGATCTTCATTTTGGAGGTGCACGTGTTGAGCAGTTTAAGATTCATTGATTTCAATAGATAAAATTTACGATCTTCTTGAAATTAATGGGATGTGAAAGTGGTTACCTTTAGCTGGATCAAGGCATACATTTCTAGTCATAAAATTGCCCATTTACCTTGCATGTTGCAGTAAACCAAATGTGCTCATTTTCATAGCATCACCTCTGAAAGCACCCCAGCATCTGACCGGCTTCTTTGCACATACCTGACTCATATTCTAACATATTCTTCTTTCCTTTGTAGAGATCTCAGAATGCTTGATGGATTACATAATGCAGTTTCAGTCTTCCATCAGCCAAGCGTTCCAGGCATCCAGAGTGATATTTCCTGGAGTCAATTCAGATGTTATTTCTTTCAGAGGTAAGCGGTCACTCCTTGGGTTGCAAACATCCTTTCATTCAGGGACTCATGCTGTGCAAATGTAAAAGGAGAAAATCCCACTTCCTTCTTGTGAGCATCTCAGCTTTCCTTTTAAAAACGGCATCCTACAACTTAAGCTTCTGAAGATAGCCCTGAATGTATCAGCAGGACTTTAGTAGGATAGAGTGACTGAAAGTCAGTGTGGTGTAGTTGTTAAGAGTGTGCGACTGGATCTGGAGAGACTAGACCCTTGGGCTAGTCTCTGTCTCTCAGCCTACACTACTTTGTTGTGAATATCAGTCAATCAACCAGAGCATGGTTTCCAGTTCTGAAAAACACCAGGCTAACAAAATATTCTATCCCCGACAATAGCCCTGCAGAGAAGATTAGCACATCAAGTACCAATCCATATGCAAAAGAACCTCCTCAGGATACAGTGAAGCCTCCCTCCATTAGCATTCCACACCCTGGGAAACTCTTACAGGATGACTCAGCTCAACCCCACCCCTCCTGAGTAGATACAAATGACCTACATCTTTTCCACACTGTGACACTGAGAGATCTCTGTCTTTTGGTGCTACACCTCTGAAGATGCCAGCCACAGCTGCTGGCGAAACGTCAGGAACTACAATGCCAAGACCACGGCAATACAGCCCAGAAAACCCACAACAACCATCGTTCTCCGGCCGTGAAAGCCTTCGACAATGCAATCAATAGTTTATTAATATGGACCAAAGACCAGAATGTCCAAATGTGTTCCTTTGAATAGAACACATAGAGTTGCGGCACATAAAAGATAATTTACACATACTTTACATATAAAATTCTTTGAGGATAAATAATATTTGTTAAAAATCAGTTACACTTCCTACTATTTCCTACCTTGTTGTGAATATAAAATGGGAGAGGAGAAGAACCATGGTGAGATTTTAAAAAATGTGATAGCATTTCCAGTTTTCAGGAAGAAAGGCTTCTGAAATGCCCAGAACACATGTATGTAGGATGAGCACTAAAGTTGCTGGTGCTCCTTTCTGCTGCATTGGGGCTCAGAAACAAAAGAAACATGGAGCATGTAGTCCTTTAGAAAGAGTGCTTGAAAACTGCAGCTACCACCAATAAAAAACAGGGGGTGGGCTTTGAGGTTCAGATTAGCATTTGGATGCAGAATGTAGGAATTACCTTAGAGATGGAATACATACTCCTTGGTTTCTAGTTTGATTTGGAAAATCCATGAATCTCCACACTGGCCATTTCCACACACGTTGAATAATGCACTTTCAATGCACTTTCGCAATCCTTTTGAAGTGGTTTTTTGTTCCACACATGGAAAATCAATTTCAAATGTTCACTAAAGAGTATTGAAAGTGGATTATCCAACGTGTGTGGAAGCAGCCATTCTCTGTTTGTAGTCTCTGTTTCTAACCCTGTTTTGAAATACAACTACCACAAAGATACTATGATATGATGGGTGGAGCTGGCCATAATTGGTGTTGTTATAATTAGGCAGTAGAAAGGCACTGTCATGAGGCCAGAGACTAGAACAAATGATGTTCAGGATAGAATACATCGAGTTAATAAGAAAATCCTTCTGCGGTCACTGGCTATTGTCATTCGACTTCTGTAATCACTCCACTCTCCAAAATATAAGGACAGATGGACTCACATTCTAGCTGTATTGGAAGAAGTGAGCTGTGGCTCACAAAAGCTCATACCATAAATGTTGTTAGTCCTATAGGTGCTACTGGACTTCTGAGGTCAGTTAAGCAGAGTAATAGAGGTCTGTATATGTATTTACTGTATTTATAACCCATACTACACAGAGCACCTTTGTAGACATTACGGCATTCATGCGGTAGTTCCATACAGAGTTATTCCAGGCTAAGCACATTTGTTTTAATGAACTTTGGCTGGAGTAACTCTGCATAAGATTGTTCTGGAAAATACAAAGTTAAAAACAAACCATTCATCAGAAAACCTCTAGCAGCAGCCAAAAGCTTTACAAATCAGCATCCCATATTCAAATCAGCAGAAACAACAATAAAACAGATAAAGCTATCAGATCATCAATAAAAAACATCAAATAGTAATAAAAACTGAGGAGCAAAATGCAGCCAAAATAACGACATGCCCGGAGCCATCTAGTGAGCAAAATGGCAGACTGTGAATCAGAATCTGTTACAAGTCCAGCTTTCTCACTAATTAAATTCCCCAGACAAATTTTGATTTTTAATAGCCTGGTCAATGCAATATATAAAAGTCAGATTCTCAAACTCAGAACTTTCTCCTCTGATTGGCAACAATGCTCAGCCCTGGCATTTCCTGTTATGGAATCCTGTTCTTTCTGAGACCTGGCAACAGGAAATGTCACGGACTGAACCTGGGACCTTCTGCATGCAAAACATGTTATCTACCACTAAGCTACAGCTTCACCTGGACTCACGACATACGCATTAAGCAACCCAGTGATCTGATACAGAGAAAAGTTCCTTTGCTCTAACATCAGTGGTTCAACAGATATACTACAATGGATTCTATTTTGTAACTAGTATGAATCTCTTGCACAAGTGGTATGAATCCCTTGCACAACTAGGATGTGCAAGGAATTCATACCACACCCATTGGTGGTGGAGTTACACTAAAGCTAGAACTGTGTGCTACAAAGAATACGCGGCTGCTGCCTACAACAATCGTCCCATGACAAATCCCCCTCTCTCCTTCCATTAGTCCTGACAGGTCATTAGCTAAGCCCTTGTTCTCTATCACAACTCCCTTTTGACAAGTATAGTAAGAAATTAAACCTATAGTTGGATAACTGCTCTAAAGGGGCAATTGCATGGAAGCTAATTCATGGCTTAGTTGGCTGACAAAATGTCTCCTGACTCCCATTCTAACTTTTCAAGGGTACTTCTGAAAACAAGCTTCATATGTTAACTGGTGTAAGTTAAATTCCACTAGGAGAAGCTGCAGATCTGCACAAAAAGGGGTCAGGGGAAATGTATCCATTGCTGCATTTACTGTTACCATGAAAGGAGGACAGTGGCTGTAGCATAGTGGGTAAGTGGTTGGGTTGTAAATCAGCACTCTGCTAGTTTGACACCCACTACTGCAATGAGGTCAACAGGTGGCCTTGGATGAGCCACACCTTTCAGCCCCAGCTCCCCAGCTGTATTGTGGGGATAATAATAACACTGACTTTGTTCACTGCTTTGAGTGGGGCACTAATCACTCTAATCTATCTAGAAGAGCAATATATAAATGCAGTGGTAGTGGTAGTAGTAGTTTGTTGTTGTTGTTGTTGTTGTTGTTGTCATCGTCATCGTCATCTCATTGCAAGTCCCTGCATTCTTCACTGTAGTTATTATATTAATATTCCTCCCTTTTTGGAGCAGTTGACTGTCGCCATGTTTTTACAAACCCAAATTCCTGTTCAACACTTCCTCCAGTTCCCATTCATTCATTGCAATTTACTGCTGATGACGGTGCTCCTTTGCTGTGCCAGAGGTCATGGAGCACATGATGAGATGGAGCCTAGTGTGGCCTGTGAGTGTTCTTGGACTCAGAAAGCACTCGCTTCATATGCTTAGTGTGGTGAAGGGGCAATACTGACAAATTATATATGTGGCCCATAGGTCACTATAATAACATATAGTCCCTGGTGGTGATGGAAACTGTTGTCAAGTCATAGATGACATACGGTGATCCCTGCTGGGGCTTTCAAGGCAAGAGATTAACAGAGGTGGTTTGCCATTGCCTGCCTCTGCAACCCTGGTCTTCATTCGAGGTCTCCCATCCAATTACTGACCAAGGCTGACCCTGCTTAGCTTCTGAGATCTGATAAGATCAGGCACACCTGGGCTATCCAGGTGGCACACAGTTCTAGACTTTACTATTTCAGACTATAAGTGAAAGCATGAAAACAAATGGTTTAGATGTTCTCACCATTGAAACAAACCTTCATGTGTACAGAAAGCTTGCACATCAAGATTTTCAATGAGCCTTCTTCATGACATACTAGTTTTCTATGGGCCAAGCTACACATGATGAATGACACTTGAACGGCAAGTGGATTGAGTGGAGGGCAAGTGAACAGGGAGAAATACACTTGCTGTTCAAGTGTCATTCGTCATGTGTAGCTTGGCCCTATGTCTAAGCACCAGTTACATCAGTGCTTAGTTCTCATGGCCTCTTCCTACATGCCCAGGGTAAGGTTGATCGCAATCTTGGGGTCAGGTAGCAGTTTTCCCCAGGTTAGTTTGGCTGGAGATCCTGATACAGTTTTGCCATCTTCCGGGCACAGAGTAAGGGTCACTGGGGATGTGTGTTTGTGTGTGTGTGTGGGGGGGTATTTGCGAGTTTCCTGCATTAAGCAGGTTGTTGCATTTTTAAGGAGGAGCATTCAAACCCAAGAGACTCCCCATAATATGAGGTAGTGCAATCCAGGAAAAGCTACAGCTCGCAATTCTGCTGTAAGTGTGGTTTAGCTCTTAACGTGCTCTCCTTAGAATTGTCTTCCAAGTAAAGACTTACCCATATGATCCTACAAACAATAGCCCATCTATACTTTTCGTGCGTGTGATGCCTCCCGCACAAACTCCTTCATGAACAGCGATTATATCCAGTTCTCTTCAAATAGACATTCCCAATCTGGTTGAGCCTCTGGACAGTTTGAGGATTTACAGAACAGAGAATGGGCATCACCACAAACATAGGTCCAATGGGGATGGGCCAATTACAGAATGGTTACCATGGTGGCCACAAAATGGCTGCCATGGGGTACTGAGGCCAATCAAAGACTGGTGGAAGGATGCAAGTCCACCATTCATCAATGGTAGCGGCACCTGTTTCCAAGTGAATGTCTCCTGCAGACGTAAAGATGATGCCTCCGGTGGGTTTTTTTTTAAACACCTCTGTTGAAACACACTCTGTTTCCCCTGAAGTCAATTCAGAACTGGCTATTTACTGTCGAGAACAGACACTTTTCCCAAGAAGCAAATAGTTACCAGGAAACCTATTGGTGGGTGCCATGGAGCCCAGGGGTACAACATTGGGGATCAGTGCCCTGAGAAACAGATGGGGGAATGTATTGTTGCCCTCTATCCCTGTTTCCTGTTAAGGAGCAAACAAGGCACACCCAGATGCCTCTTTGAGTGACATGATTAGAATTCCATTTTAGCTGTTGTAGAATTAGCTACTGTCCAGCCTACCTTTATTTTTGCAGATGGTCCAAGTATCTGTCAGAGCTCTCTAGAAATGCATGGGTAAATCAAGTGCTCAGAAACCCTGAATATTTATTTTTTTTCTAGGTGATTTAATGCGAAAGAGATTAGGGAGCTGACATTCAGAGTGCTTTCAGACATCACAAATTACTGCCTACTAGGAGCCCGATGAAGTAAAAGAATGTGTGACATCCTAAAATAGCCGTTCTGCAATTAGACTTGCCAGATGTCAGAGTGCAACCTAGAGTTGGAGCCATTTATCAAAGTCTTTAGGCCAGAAACTGCTGTCATAGTTCAGTGTGAGTGTGTGCACGCACGCACATCTGTATGCTCTGTTTTCAGCAGGTTGGATTCAGCTAAGTATTGGCATCTACAACACTAGAACGCCAGTGTAATTGATCAGACCTCTCATGTTCCCCACCCAGTCCCTATTACTCATGGAAATGCCAAAAAAGGTTAATATCTCTGTACATCTATATTCCCTTTGAGAGTTCCAGTTTCTCGTGCTCCCTTTCAGCTTCTGATTGCCAGATCTTTTCTCCAAAAATCATGAGAAGGCACTGTCTTTTGATGACTTAGGATAATTTAGGAACATTTGAAATTACCTCACTCTTCCGGTGAGCTCATTCTGGAATGGCATTGTCAACTCTGGGTTGGGAAATTCCTGGAGATTTGGAGATGGAGCCAGGAGACGGAGAGGTTTGGAGAGGGGAGGGACCTCATTGGGGTATAACACAATAGATCACACTGTTGGAAGTAGCCATTTTCTCCAGGGTAACTGATTGCTGTCATTTGGAGATCAGTTGTAATTTTGGGAGATCTCCAAGCTCCACCTGGAGGTTGACAACCATACTCCAAAAGGCAATATTATCCACCAGAGCTGTTAAGATAAGAGCTGGTGGCCGATGAGGAATTACAGTGGGTGGGGGGTGTGAACAAGGTGGAAATCTCCCCTCCCTTCCAGATTCTCAGAGGCGTCAATAGACTTTCCTCTTTAATGGACTTTCCTCATCTCCCTCTGTCATTTTCCTCTTTAATGGACTTGTGCATTCTGTGCCTCTTGGAGTATACTCAGTCCTCATCGGATGGTTCATTTGCAAATTCATATCTATTTCGGCATACCAGGGAAACCCCCAAGTCCATAGAAGTTCCTCTCTTGTATTTGGCCTGGTATTGCTGTTTTTGTGATTGGCCCAAGCCCTGTTCGCAGGTCACAGTGAATGCACGCATAAGCCGCATGCAGTGCACACTTGATTTTCCTTTATACATATACTAGCTTGATACCTGTGCTTCACTATGGTATTTAACTACTTTAAATTCAGTTATAATACTTAAATTTTTTGGTTTGTGGGTTGTTGGGGTTTTTTTGAGTTGGCAACCCTAATGAACTTTTAGGGGAAGATTGGGAGGGCATTTCACCTCAGAATACATTCAATGACTCCCAATAGCAACTGCATGCTGTTTAGAATGTGGGGGGTAAGAACCAATCAGGCCACATACGCAAATGACCTCTGTGTTCCAACTGTCTGGGAGGGGGGGGAGGAATGAGATGTAGAATGTTGTGAACCCCAATCAGCCTGCATATGCAAATGACCTTGAAAAGCTGGCCCAGTCAGGGAAGAGTGGCTGAACTGGCAGTGGGCAGGGGTGCAAGCAGGCAGCAGCCTGCCAGCCACACAGGGAACCTGTATCCCTTTGGGGAAACACATTCTACCCCTTTTTATCCCCTTAGGAGGTGAATTTCTTAAAATCTCTTCTTAGTGGGTGTTTACATCATGAAAGGAATGTTCTCCTCAAATTTCATGTTTCTAGGTCCAGGAGTTTGGGCTGGGCGTTGATGAATCAGTCAGACACTTGTCTTTATAGAGAGAGAGTAATTCCCATGTTACATTCAATGCATGAACATCTGAATGTGTGATGAAAACCCCATACTTGTAAAGTGAATGGGTGATAGCTCTTTCTTACAAAGAGGTGCATGCATGTGCATGCAGGTTGTACATGCATTCACTGTAACATGTAACAGTTACTAAACATTCTTTATCTGCCACCCTGAGGAGTTTGGAGAAGAGGTGGCTGATATCTGACAATACAAAAATGAGGGAAAATTAAAAGAAAAAAGAAGTAGAAATCGTGGCAAGTCAAAAAAAGCTCAGGGGCAGTTGAAATACTGCAGACGTGCTGCATCTGTCTGCATGCCCACTGGGGACACTGCGATAAAGAGATTGTGCCTTTTATAAAGCATTGACTAAACAACTGAATCAGATACACACAATGACAGCCAAACAAAATATGAGTTTTGCATAATGGGGGAACAAAGTCACTGACCCCATTCACTTTTATTTGTTACTGTTAATAAACTAATATTTTAAAATATTTATTCAGAGCAGCATATTAGGTTAGGAAAGATTAATCAAATTAGAAACAAACTAGTAAGAGTTAGATGCTGTGAGGTTCTTGGTATATAGTCCAATTGATGCTCAGGCAGGGAAGGTGGATATTGGTCCTTGGTCATGTGACAAAGTAGAGTCCTCGCTGTTTTAGGGATGGGCAAATATGCCTGAACCATTTCAGCCCACCCGTTTTATCTGCTGGCGTTTGTGATGCATTCATTTCTTTTACTCATTTGTATAATATGTATACATACAATGTACGTGATTGGATGTGTAATAAAATGTGTAATGCTGATTTATTGTTGTGCAAATAAACTTGGGAAACATGCACAGATTTTACTTTGTTTAGCCTTTTGAAATCTCTCAGCAGACCTCTTGGTTGCTGTCCATCCCAGTGCTGGATCAGTTGACTGAGATGATGTTGGGGCACTGTCCTGGATGCTCTCACTTAAGCAAAGTGTGACATCTTCCTCCAGGTGAAGGAGCCTTCCTTCAGTTTACGTGGCCCTTCCTCCATTGGAAGAGCTACTCCAGTGGAAGAGCCACTGAAACTGAAGGAAGGCTCCTTAGCCAGGTGGATAGGTAGGATGCTGCCCATTGTGTTTGGTGGTCCCTAGCTGGATGATTGGTTCCAGAAGATCCAGCGTGGGTCCCAAGGATTTCATCTTGTCCCCCTGAGATTGTCTACAGGTTCAGGCTGAGATGTCCTCAACATGCAGATAACTCCAAGATCTGCTTCAGTGCTTGAAGAGGGCAAGAGGCTGAATGAAGGTTAATAAACTGAACCCCAGTCCAGATAAGACTAATGTTCCATTCGTTGTTTTTAAGGCCAGTCAAGGTTTGTGGATTCTGACCATCCTGGATCAGGTTAGGCACCCCCTTGAAAGACCAGATGCTCCATTGGGTGGTAGTATCTGATCCAGAACTGTACATCTCCTCTGTAGAAACCAATAGTAGCCCAACACAGAAGATTGACAGTGCAGTATTAGCCAGTTACATCCATCTAAGCTCATCGACAAGGGATTTAGAAGGGTATAGCTCTGCTTAGAATGGCACTGTTGATTGCAATTATTCACATCCTGCTTATTCTACGTTAAGGCTGCCTATGATGAGAGTTCAGTAGCTTCACATGGTTCAATACTCACTGGTGTGTCATGTAAAAAGCATACTTTGCCGGGTTGGGAAGCTCTATATTGGCTGCCCTTCATGATGAAACAGTGACCTCACTTGTATCTCTCAAGCGTCAGACTCTCAAGCCTACTGTTTCTGCAGCTACAAGTATTGGCTGTCAAGTTGCTTTTAGAAGCTAGATTTAAAGTGATGGCATTGCCTTGGTTAGTAATTGGATGGGAGTCCTCCAATGAAGACCAGAGTTGCAGTGGCAGGCGATGGCAAACCACCTCTGTAAGTCTCCTGTCATGAAAACCCCACCAGGGGTCGCCATAGGTCAACTCTGACTTGAGGGCACTCTCCACCACCATTACCCAGTATAGCCCTATTATGCCGTGGGACCAAGGGTACCTGAAGGACCACCTTTTCCCATATGTACCTGCCCACTCACTGAGCTAATCATCGGATATTCTGATTTATGTGCCTCCACATACTGAAATTAGGTGGCTATGTTCTACAGACAGAGCCTTGTCATTGGTGGCACCTGTGTTATGGAACTCCCTCTGCCCAGAAGCATTCCTGGCATCAAATTTACCTTCTTTAAGGTAGATAAATTTTTATTCCTCCAAGCCTGTTAGACCATCATATTAGTTTTTTTAATTTTCTTGTCTTTTATTTATCCCTTCATTGTGTGTTTGTATGTTCAATTTTAAGGGTGGCTTTTTAAAATCTGATGTGGTTTATCGTTGGGTGTCTTTTCCTTCAGCTTTGTTTAGTCTTATATGTATCATGGTTGATTGGGGGAGGGGGGCTAAGGAACTGAACTGGTTATTGCAATCTTAATGGGTTTTAAGCCACTTCAGTTACAAGTTTGTGGAGGAGTGTAGTGGAGGGGAGCCAGTTTGGTATAGTGGTTAAGAGAGTGGCAGGACTCGGCAGAAATTAATTGAAGCTTACATAACTAAAACTAACCAAGAGGAGGGAAGGAGAAGGAAGGAGAATTTTGATGTATCTATGCTTAGATATAATAAATTTAGAATATTTTTTGTTTATTAGGGCAATGTAAGTTTAAATGTATTGCTTGTTTAACTTTTAAAACCATTCTATATGTACTTTTTTACAAGATTGTATAAGTCTCAACACAATTTCCAATCTAGTATCTGTATACTCTTTTATTAGCACGTCTTATTTTTACATATATTTTTAAATAAGGGAACATAATATTAACAAGTTGCTACTATAGTTTGTGTAAGTATAAGTAACCAAGGAGGGAGAAGGAGAGCCATTATACAATGATGTTTAGTTATGACAAATTCTGAATGTATTTTTATATTAGTTCAATCTAATTTTAAAGCAGTACTTGTATAAGTCTTAAACTGGTTCCAAATGTACTGTTTACATAATTTTGTATAAGTCTCAATTCAATTTCAAGTAGTTTTTGTATAATCTTTTACTATGCACTTTCTATTTTCATATCTTTTTAAAAATAAAATTTCTATCCAAAAAAAAAAAAAAGCAGCGGGACTCTAATCTGGAGAACTGGGTTTGATTCCCCACTCCTCCACTTGAAGCCAGCTGGGTGACCTTGGGTCAGTCACAGCTCTTCCAGAGCTCTCTCAGCCCCACCCACCTCACAGGGTGTTTATTGTGGGGAAAATAATAACATACATTGTAAACCACTCTGAGTGGGCGTTAAGTTGTCCTGAAGGATGGTATATAAATTGAATGCTGTTGTTATTTATTATTATTAATAATAATAAAAATTGAATAAAGAAATAAATGCTACTTTCATTGGAAGGAGCCACATTGTCTGCCCCTATCATGAGACCATCTTACAGGATCAAGTGTTACAGAGGTAGCATGGGATGAGACAAAGGGGAGCAGTAGCTACTCCAGTAATGAAGGCACCAAGTGGAAAAAGGAACAGTGAACAAAGCAACAATAATCTATTTATTTAAATAGAATTTCAGTGCAATTCTAAGTAAACTTACCCCCTTCCAAGACTATTGAAGTCAATAACACTGCTTACTACTTACATCATTGGAACCCCCAATGGAAATTCCAGCTCAGTTTGATATCCTTGCCTAATATCCACTGACTTGAACAGATCCAAAACCTCTGTTTGCGTGTTAACAGCACACCTTTGACTGTAAAACCTCAACTAGCTACAAAGTGTTACAAGTCAAATCTTTAGCATTAATTTTGCGCTGTTGTCATAAATAATAGCACTCGGAGGTTTTATGTATGTATCCTTTTAAATCCCATTTATTAGCAAAGGTGTATCTGGCTCGTACTGCAATAGCAGAAATATTGAGAAATGGCAGCTCATGAGTTATTCATGAGATTAGAATTAATTCAGCCCCTATTTCTGGCTCCTGATTAAATGCTGGTGTGTAACCTAGTAACACGGAAAATAATGACCAGATGATAACACTGTACGAATTGAGTCAATGAAGGGAAGCTTTGATATGTCACATTGCAATATCATTTGCCCCAAAGTAATGTGTCTAGATAACTCTAACCCACATTTGCAGGAGGAAATGATGGCTGTGATCCCAAACGCACTCACTTGGAAAGTAGCTCAATTCAACTAAATGGGACTTAATCCCACCTAAATGGATTTGAGTTTAGGGTGTTAAACAATCCCCCCCCTGCCCCTGCCAAGCCTTCTGTCATTTTAAAGCATGCTGCCTAAGACAAGAATGTGCTGCTGAAATCGATGGGACATATTAATCATATCTAACCTGTGCACCATTGTTTTCATCAAGATGAACAGTGCAGTCCTATGCAGAGGGATTCTATTGAAATCAACAGGCTTTGACTGGAGTAACTCTGTGTAGGATTGCTCTGTTAGGTTCCATTTACACAAGAGCTTTCCAAGTGACTGTAGCAGCTTTAAGTTTTGAGAGATACTACAGTCACCTGGAGAAGAGACTTCACAATTCCCACCAGCCCTCATTCTTGCACGCTCTTTGGGTATTTGACTTCTTCCAGCAGCAGCATTTTTGGTACAAAGAAGTCATAGCAAACTGCCACAAGGTACCGGTAAGCACTCTAACCACTATGCAACACTATGCCAAGTTGGTTTGCTGTCTCTAGGAAGGGGGGAAGGAAAGTAATCCAAATGTTGATTCTTACAGTCTCTCTAAAAGAGTCTGACACGTGAAGAACACTTGTCTGGAGATTCAATGGTAGCCAGGAAGAGTCATTTAAAAAAACAGAGCCAGTGGCAGGGCAGAGACTTTGCTCTATGCTGGAGCTGTGTGAAGGGGCTGTGAAATGCCAGGCGGGAAACTTCAGCCCATTATAACTTCTCCAGGTCCAAGTCCAGCTCTGGAAGGCAGCTCCAGCCCATTTCCATTCTTCGCTGCCCTCCGGTTGCGATCCCACAGTTTTAGACTGGAGAAGTGAAATTGACAGAGCCTTCCCGGAAGCAAAGATGAAATTAACAAATCCTCTCAGGAGCGATCTCCACCGGCTCTGTCTTTTTAAAGTACACTTCCAGAATAACATTGCGTCTCCCTACATTTGACGAATATATGCCAAGGCATCTCATGTAGAGAGACTCTGTGAAGCTGCCTGTTCACACAAATTTTGCAGTTCCGCTTACATGGTTTATTTATTTATTTTCCGACCAAAAACTGCAAGCCCAGAACCAAGCAAAGAATCCCATCCCTCAATGATAAAAAGGTGCATACATTCATACATGTCAAATTTTCTGAAATCTTCATTATATCTCAGATCTACTACAGAAATGTTTTGACAGAAATGATGGGCCAAAGGTCCCCTGCAGCCTGCCAGGACATTCAAGAACATTTTACCAGGGATGGACTAGGAATGACCGTTCTCTACCTGAGACCTTGGGAAGTGTGTGTGTGTGTGTGTGTGAAGAAGGGAGCGCTGACTCTCGAAAACTTACACACTGAAAATTTTGTTGGTTTCTAAGGTGCCACTGGACTTAAATCCTGCTCTGTGTGTGTGTGTGTGTGTGTGTGTGAGACACACACACACACACAGAGAGAGAGAGAGAGAGAGAGAGAGAGAGCAATAATAACATAGAGGCTTTCAATGACAATCCAAGAGATTCGGGAAATGAGAAAGTCAGTTTTCTAGGGAGATGTGACTGCTCTTCCCTCTATATTACAGGAACAGAAAGCAAACACAAGTTTGTAGGAGGCACCCAGATACTGACCATTTCCACACACGTTGAATAATGCACTTTCAATGCACTTTAGCAATCCTTTGGAAGTGGATTTTTTGTTCCACACATGGAAAAGCAGTTCCAAATGTTCACTAAAGAGTATTGAAAGTGGATTATCCAACATGTGTGGAAGCAGCCAATGTGAGTATTCTCTCTTTTGTTAGGAGCCCCTGATTGAACAGAACGTGAGGGCAAACATGGGGTTGGGATTTTAGGATGCTTAAGATTATAACAGAGAGGAACAGCACATGGATCTAAAGCACGAAACTGAGAGTAACATTTATGTTACTTGAACACACGTGAATCTGTCTTATATTGAGTCAGAGAATTAGTCTACCAAGATCAGTACTGTCTGCTCTGACAGGCAGTGGCTCTCCAGGGACTCAGGCAGAGGTCTTTCACATCACCTGACCCTTTTAACTAGAGATGTCAGGGACTGGGATTGGGATCTTCTGCAGGCTAAGCAGATATACTACTAGCAAGGCTTTTTCTCTGCTGGAACGCACTGGAATGGCGTTCTGGCAGTTCTCAAAACTGCCCCTCACTCCTGGCTGTTTCGGGCCTGAAACAGGCCCCAAATGGTCAGGATTGGGCCCAAATTGGGCTAGAACAAGCCTCTGCCAGGCGGTGGAATGCTCCTTCACCTGGCAGCAGCCCGATCCTGGTTGTTTCAGGCCCAAATTGGGCCCAAAACGGCCAGGATCAGGCTGCTGCCAGGCGGGGGAACACTCCGTCCAGCAGTGGCCTGGGCCATTTCCACACGGCTTACCTGCTTGCGTTATGTCCCGGCAGATCACGCAAAAAACGCGGAAGATCGCGTTTTTCATGCAAGATTTGTGCATCGTCACATGAAGTCACGTGACGTCGCACAAAAAACTGTGATCTTCTGCGGTTTTTGCACAATCTGCCGGGACATAACGCAAGCAGGTAAGCCGTGTGGAAACAGCCGTGATCCTGGCTGCTTTGGGCCCAAATTGGGCCCAAAACGGCCAGGATCAGGCCAGAATTGGCCTGGGGCAGGGAGGCGAGCAGATTTGAATCACGGAAGTGCTCCCAGGGGTGGCCACACCCTACATGATGACAGTAATGACATTGCGCAGTCCAGGAGCCTGCGCACACTTCGTGCATGCTCATATGGTACCATACCACTGAGTTCCATCATCTCTTTTCTCAAAAAAAAAAGCCCTGACTACTAGTGAAGTCATAGCCCATTCCCAACATTACTACTTCCATCAGACAAAGACAATGAAATATGCAAAAAATAGCCATGTTGGTTGCATGAGAAAATCCTCCCCCAAAGCCATGTAATCTTGTCTCGTCTCATCTCATCTCGTATCTTCTCCCCAACAAAGACTCAAAGGCTGATTCCACACACATTGGATAATGCACTTTCAATGCACTTTATCAATCGTTTGAGGTGGATTTTTTGTTCCGCACACAAAAAAATCTGTTCCCAATGATCTATAAAGAGGATTGGAAGTGCATTATCCAACGTGTGCGGAATCACTCAAAGTGGCCTATGGTGTCAGTCCCCCCTTCTCAATTTCATCCTCACAACATCCCTGTGAGTTAGGTTAGGCGGAGAAGAAGCCTCCAAGTGAAGCTTCCATGGCAGCATGGGAATGTGACCACTTTGCTACGTTGGCACTTGAGCCCAGGTGCAGCTTGGGGAAAAGGGGCATTTTATTTTGAAATGGCCATCTTGTGCTTCCTACTATACCTGAACAATGTTCATTGTACATCTGAGCAGCCAAAGAGACAACCAGCAATGCTGACGGTATCCAGTGTGCAAAAACAATCTTATTCCAGAGTGGACCTGGACTGCCATTGTAACCATGAACAGGAGTTCACTCCGATGTCTCTGGCCTAAACACAGGCTGAATTGCAAACCTTGATGTATTAACTGACTGATTGTTGTCTTGTCTTTGAGCTTTCACTCTGCTTCAATGACTCCATTTCAGCGGCTGATGTGCTCTTTGAAGCTAGGATTTCGTGCACAAAAATAATCACCCCGCCATTGATGCTTTGAGAGCCCCCCCTGAAATTAAAATGCTTCTGTTCGGTTTCCAAAGTGCACCTATTTCTGTTTATTGTACACTTCAGAGCAATACCTGTCACTTCCATGCCACTCCGTATAGTCAGCCGTGGTTTGGATTAAGGGTGCCATCAGTGAACTGTGGATCCACTTGCGCTGGAATTATGCCAAGCTGCAAGGAAGACTCAAGAATCTGGATATATATTACCTTCTTCACATCAGAGGAGGAGACTACAATGATGAAATAGTAGCCATTTTATTCTCTTGCTGCAAAACCAAAATGGAGTCTTACCGTCAGGGTTTTTTTTCTGGGGAAAAAAGGCTTGCTAGTCCTCCAGTCAGTGCAAGTGATCTCCAGTCCCCCAGTCCCGTTGCCCATGACCAAAGAGGCATAGGGAGAAAAATTAAAAACTGGCAGCATTATATGCGTTGTTACATCACTTATGGGGAAAACCCTGAAGTGATGGAGAGCAGCTCTAGCAATCACTAGAAACTCCATAAAACCACTGAGTTTCTCATGATTCCTAAAGCTACTCCCCATCACTTCCAGGTTTTTCCTGGATATGACATAACAGCACATGCAACATTGCATCCCCCCTCATGTTGTCACCCCCAGTCCTTCCCCTAGGGATGCCAAGTTTGGGTTGGGAAATTCCTGGAAATTTAGAGGTAGAGCCTGGGGAGGGTGGGGTTTAGGGTGGGGAGGGGCCTCAGTGGGGTACAATGTCATTGAGTCCACCTTCCAAAGTTGCCACATTCTCCAGGGGAACTGATCTCTGTAGTCTGGAGATCCGTAGTAATTCCAGGAGATCTCTAGGCCCCACCAGGAAGTTGGCAACCCTATTCTCACTGGTGGCCGGGCCTGGAAACCCTACAGAGAGTAAAGGATTTGAACTTGAGTCTCCCAGTCTGTAGCCCAGCACTCGAATCGCTACACCACATTGGCTGAGTTGATCAAGTTTAAGCCAGGCTCTACCTTCTGAGAATTCCAAAGTTTTGTTAAGTCTGGTGCAGAAAACTTACAAAGATTCTCCGCAGACATATAGGATCTTGCTCCCTTCATTGCATATCTCTTTGGCGATCTTATCACTCCTTTTGTAGCTAATTGTCCTTAGGCGACGAGAGAGGGAGGAGCAGGAACAATTACCCATTAAAAGAGAGATAAGATAGACAGAGATAAACAACGGACTGGAGAAAGGCAGCCAGCGGCACCTGCTTCCTTGTGCGAGTGCCGCTTATATCCTCCAGCTTTTTCTATCACCAGCACAGCTTCTGTTGTGAATGTGGTTTATGTGCAGCTGCTTTTCATGCGCAGAATGTAATGTAAAGCCAAGGATGTGTACCCGTGTTTCTTTTACTTTTTATGTACATAGGGAGGCCATAATGGGCAACCTGCTCCCAGCATTCCATCCCCTGCTACCATTCAATAGGATGGTGAAGGGAATTAAAGGAGGAAAATAGTGTTGAATGACACTATGGCATAACTTCTAGCTGCATACTCAGAAGTGAGGTCAGCACATCATGCAATACTCTATGAATTTCCTCAGTCTCTATAGTTTTTACTATAGAGTTTCAGGGAAATCCTAGAGCATTGCACAACATAGTGATGTCACTTCTGATTATGCAGCCAAAAATGACATCGAGGATAACACAATGCTCTCCCACCTAGTGTCCTAGGGTTTGCCAGTGCTGGGCTGTCAATCTTATATGTGTATGCGATTTACACCATTATTATGTGATAGATGCATAAAGAGACATGCATTTAAAGGTCCTTATTTCTACAGAGTTTTGTTCATATGGCTGGAAATATAAGTGATTGGAGTTGTGGAGAAATGTTTTTTTTTTAAAAAAAGCCTAGAGTTTGCCAATGGAACCAGCATTGCCACAAAATCTGGTAACGTCATGATTGAACCTGAGACCTGCAAACCGGAGGTATTAGGCCACACTACTTGAAGCCACTTTATGCTGAGTCAGACCATTGGCCTATCAAGGTCAGGATTGTCTGCTCTGACTGGCAGCCGCTCTTCAGGATTTCAAACAGAGGTCTTTCACATCACCTACCACTGGATCCTTTTAACTAGAGATGCCAGGGACCGAACCCAGGACCTTCTACAGTCAAAGCATGGGCTCTACCACTGTATCACAATCCCTCCATTCAGTGTGTGATTGTGATCACTTTCAGCCACGGAGAAAGCAGCTTATACAAGAGGGTAAATTAAAATGCAAGAGGAAGGTTCATTTGATGTACATCAGGCAGTTGTTAAAGGAACAGGTAAGAAGGAAGCATCCACAGTCCCATGTGATGTGGCAAGAAGTGCCACATTCCTCTACAACAGGATCCCATATTTTCCAGACTTAGCCCTATTGATAGCATTGATACATCCAGTCTGTATCCACATGGCGACAAGTTTCTGTTGTGGATTCATTGCTGCAGTGACGACTATGAGCCAAGCTACAAGTGATGCCTGACACAGGTTGGACACTTGTCAGCTTCCCTCATGTTTTGATGGGAAATGTAGGCATCTTGGTCTTGCAGCTGTAATGGAGAGCCAAGCTGTAAAACCAGGACGCCTACATTTCCCATCAAAACTTGAGGGAAGCTGACAAGTGTCCAACCTGTGTAAGGCGTCACTTGTAGCTTGGCTCTATAACGATTTAGCAGTTACTCCAGTGGAACAGCAAGGGAAATTGTGGCCATGATGGTAAACTTGACCGATGTGGGCGGGAGGTTCAGTAATGTGCACTTCCTTGCCCACACAGAGCGCAAACCTGCTTAGACTATGATTCATCAGAAAGATCATAGCGAAGCAGGTCTGGGTAGTGGCAATGTAGAGGAAAACCTGAAAAGTGGGTGATTGGGGGAGGCCGAAGTTCCCAAAAACAAACAAAGAAAAAAACTCCTTCTACCTCTGTTGGAGAGGCAAGATAGAGCCAGACACTTGTGTAGAGGCCACCCCAGGGCAAGGGGCCTCATTAAGTTGCAAACACAAAATCAGAGAGAAAAGGGTTCAGGAACAGTAATGGAAATGGTCCTTTCTATGGGTTTTAACATCTGCCTGCTTTTCCCAGGTAGCTGCTAGAAACAGAGAGAGAGAGAGAGAGAGAGAGAGAGATGGATGGATGGATGGATGGATGGATGGATGGATGGATGGATGGATGGATGGATGGATGGAAGGAAGACCACAGAAGGAAGTCTTATATTAATGAACAAGAACTTTATGATATAAAGCACACCACTTGGACCAAGGCAAGAGACTCATCATGCATCCTTTAAACCCAATCAAATGTCAAGGAGAGGAGGGCACAGAGAGGACTGGAGCCAGATGCACACTCGAGCATCGATCCTTTAGCTATTCCAAAGGCTTGAGTGAGAATCTTGCCTTTCCAAATGCCAAGCATCTTGGAGGATTGTATTCAAGTTAAATATAGAAACAAGGAGAGAGAAACACACACATATACGCAGGAAGAAAGCTCATCTGCTGGGAAGACGGCAGAATTTATTTTATGTCTAATTCAATTAAAATCCAATGAATGCAGGGGGTTAGGGAAAGGCTTGACAAAGGTAAGGGGGAGGAGAGAGAGATAAGGAGGGCTGCCATAGAACAACGGCACTCGAGCTGCCAGCTGGGTGGATTTACGGCCTGCGTTCTTTTTCCAATTACAGCCATTGTGATATAAAAAAGTCAGGAGCAGTTCTGGTAGTATCTCAGACTAAAAAGGGACTTTTTCCTCCTGCTGAGCACAAACAGGGAGGGACAGCTGAGGGAGGAGCAGGTGGAAATATATACAGGGTGCCTGTAGATTGAGTATTGTTAAGAAACAGGCAAATCGAGGAGGAGAGAAACAGCCTTAAAACCAATCAGTCACTCTCAAGCACAAGAATGTGCTTTAGGGAGAGAGAGAAAGTACCACAAGAAACCCAATTAGCACTGATCTAAGCCGGTTTCCCCCCCTTTGGCTATTACTGGTATTTCCGCTGCTGGTTTAGCATGAAATCGGTGGCAAAAAGGAGAAGAAAAACACAAAGCAATGCTGAGAATCTGCCCACACAGCAGCCGTTTTCAGACATTACATTCACATGTACTTCCCAGTAGCTTCCCAGTCATACACAGAGCCTCCTGATACATGGGGTTGTCTACGCAGGGTAAACGTGTGCGTTTTGCATTCAAGTATAGCTTTAGTATGCACAGACTGGCCAGTGGGTTTTTCAGGAATCTAGTTCGCATGTACTGAAGCTCTAGGAAAATGCGGCACATGTACATTGTCTCCTGTTCAGAAAACATGGTGGCTACACATGTTGGGAAGATCTAGGAGTCTCCCAGGTTGTATGGATATAAAGGGCCATCTTGACAGGTAATTAAGATGAGCTCTCAGCCTGAAGAGGGGCAAAGGAATTGTGACATCTGGATATGCTTCCACATGTTCAAGGTGTTACATGGAAGCCAGGGATGTGGCCAGTGGGCATATGGTCCATTTCCTGTCCTTCAGTGGATGACAGACTAAGGGCGAAGCTACAAGTGACGAATGACACTTGAACGGCAAGTGTATTTCTCCCTGTTCACTTGCCCTCCACTCAATCCACTTGCCGTTCAAGTGTCATTCGTCACTTGTAGCTTGGCCCTAAGTGGGACTCTGAGTGAGGTGGCAGAATGTTGGGGGTGCACCAATGACTACTGTAGGCACAGAGATCCGTTTCCCAGGAGGGCGGAATTTATGGCACTGCACCCCCTCTGAGCTCCCTCCTCAAACTCCTCCCTCATCAGGCACAACCCCATCATCATCATCATCATCATCATCATCATCACCACCACCACCACCAACAACAACAACAACAACAACAACAACAACAAAAGAACATCATCAATTACATTTGATTTATATACCGCCCTTCAGGACAACTTAATGTCCACTCAAAGTGGTTTACGAAGTATGTTATTATTATCCTCACAACAATCAGCCTGTGAGGTGGGTGCAGCTGAGAGAGCTACTAGAAACTGTAACTGACCCAAGGTCACCCAGCTGGCTTCAAGCAAAAGAGTGGGGAATCAAACCCTGCTCTCCAGATTAGAGTCCTGCACTCTTAACCACTACACCAAACTGGCTCTTCAGGAGTTTTCCAGGCTCCTAAGAGTTTCCTGATACTGATTCAGACCATTGTTCCATCTAAGATAATCCTCTCTGTCTGGCGGTAGCTCTCTAAAATCTGAACTAGAGGACTTTCCCAGCCCCTGTTATCAGAGATCTTTCTACTTGGGATCTCTACTCTGAGCCTTCTATTTACCAAATTGGCACTCCATTACTAAGACATTAGGTCCCTTCCCAACATCCCTTCAATTGCTTGAGACAAAGGAATAGTGTAGAATGATGACTCCCATAACTTTTTAAACGTATCCCTTGGAATGCCATCCCACTGAAATTTCCTTTAATAATTAAGGAGTTTTCAAGACAAGAGATGAACAGAGGTGGTTTGCCATTTCCTTCCTCTGTATAAAAACCCTGGATTTACTAGGTAGTCTTCCATCCAAGGACTGACCATGGCAGAACCTGCTTAGCTTCCAAGCTCTGATGTGCTATTCAGGCTGCTACAACATATATTAAAATGTCAGGTGATTCCAGAGTTTGGTTCAATTATCTTCATAGACCTAGATGTGCGATCTTGAGCAGAGTTACTTCAGTCTGAGTTTCATGCGAACAGACTAGAGTAACTCTGTCTAGGATTGCACTGTAAATAGCTGCAAAGAATTGTTGTTGTTGTTGTTGTTGTTGTTGTTGTCGTCGTCGTCGTCGTCGTCCGCCCTCCCCACCAGGCAGGCTCAGGGCGGAGTACAACATTTCAATTTAACAACTTATTTGATTCAGAGGAGCTCTTATTCCAACCAGAAGGGGCATAGCTCAGAGACAGAGCACGTGCTTTGAGGGTCCTGGGCTTAATCTGCATCATCTCCATTTATATTCATGCCAGGTGCCTGGGCTGGAAAGCTGCTCTTGCCAGTTAGAGTCAGCAGTCTTGGACTAGATGGACCAGCAGCTTGACTCCATATAAGGAAGTCCCATAGCTTCACATTATAAATCAATGCAGCCAGGCTGGAGGAAATTGATTGCAACCACTGTTGGTTAAAATCAAGCTTGATTCTGAAGGAAATGTGCAGGGTGGTTGGGTGGGTGGAGAATAAACGGTCCCTCTAATCAGACCATGTTATTGTGTATTATATTTTTATGATTGCTTAATATGATGTCGTAATCATTTATTACGCTGTTGTTATTTGCTATTCACATTGCACAATACGGATCTGACAGCATTGTTCTGAGTTGCAATCTGCTCTGGGAGAGAGAGAGAGAGTATAAACAGACGGTGGTCTTGGCTGGGCAGAAAGGCAGCTGACCAGTTTGGGAAGTGAATAAATAAATACATTGAGGGGTGAAACAATGAGATTTGATTAAGTAACAAAATCACTGAGGGATCAAACCAAAGAGAGTGGCTCTGGGATGGGCACTATTTACCGCTGGAAGTTCCTGCTCAAAGAGGGGGTGGTTTAAAAAGGACTTGTTCTTTGGTGCCAAATCTTTGGTTGGTGGGGCTGAGAGAGCTCTGAGAGAGCTGCGACTGACCCAAGGTCACCCAACTGGCTTCAAGTGGAGGAGTGGGGAATCAGACCTGGCTCTCCAGATTAGAGTCCTGCTGCTCTTAACCACTAACGGCTCTCAAGCCTGCAGGAGTGTCACATGCTCCATGCTTGCCACCTCTTTCTTATACCCCACGTATACTGTCTGTGTTAGAGATGGAGGGAGTTGCAAACTGATGCTTCAGGACTGAGAGAAAAGACCTGCTAGAGTTACCATCTCCAGGTTAGGAAATGCCTGGAGATTTGGAAGGGGGGGGTCAAGCCTGGGGAGACCAGGGTTTGGGAAGGTAAAGGACCTCAGTGGGATATAATGCTATACAGTGTACCCTCTATGGAGCCATTTTCGACTCTCAAAAGTTCATACCCTGGAAATCTAGTTGGTCTTTAAGGTGCTACTAGACCTGAATCTTGCTCTTCTCAATGAACCAACACGACTACCTCCTGAAACTGGTCCCCCGCCCCCAGGGGAAGTCATTGCTGTAGTTTGAAGAGTCCTTGTAATTCTGGGGAATCTCCAGGCTCCACCTGGAGATTGATAACCCTGACTTCTGCATATGACCAGTTGCCCAGTTCAGACTTTGGGGCACGTGATTAATTGCACTGGAATATTGTCTTCCCCCAGCCCAACTATAGTTAGCAGTGCTTAGTCCACTGGGCTGGAGGTGAAGGAGTAGCGTGCCTAACTCTGCATAGGGTCAGGCCTTCTCTTTTGGCTTGTGGCCTAAGCGTGCCGATTATTGCCCCACTGAAAACCCGGATTTTTTTTCCTACTTAGCACTGGGCTGCCAAGTATGATTTCACATATATCAAGCCCTGAACTCTGACAGGCGTTATTCTTTGTATGCTACAAGAAATAAATCCTGCAGGCAATGATTAGAAACACTAGAGCATTTATCAATGTATATGAAATATACTGATCATTGGAACACACACAGAAACACACCAATCAAAATATATATTGCAATGATCAGAATGCCTGTATCTGAATAAGGGAGTTCTGACACTCAAAAGCTTATACTCCCCAAATCTTATTAGTCTCTAAGGTGCCACTCAACCCAAATCCTAATGATCAGAATAAATATGAAATATGATCATTTAAATCTCTCTCTCTGTGTGTGTGCTTTGAATCTAGGAGCACCTTACAGGCCAACACGATTTTGGGGGAATAAGCTTTCGAAAGGCAAAGCTCTCTTCTTCAGAGACAGCTTCGGAGAGTCAAAGCCCTGAAGAAGGGAGCTTTGACTCTTGAGAGCTTATACCCTGAAAGTCTTATTGGTTTCGAAGGTACCCCTAATTCAAATCCTGTTGTTCTACTGCAGACCAACAGGGCTACCTACCCGAAACAGTCTCTGTGTGCTTATGAATGTATGTTTGTGTGCTACTTAGTTTTCGCATCTAATACACCATTTATATATCTCGGTGGTCAATGTGAACCTGGGTGCGTAAGAATCTATCTATCTATCTATCTATCTATCTATCTATCTATCTATCTATCTATCTATCTATCTATCTATCTATCTATCTATCTATCTATCTATCTATCTATCTATC
This sequence comes from Eublepharis macularius, assembly GCF_028583425.1. NCBI lineage: Eukaryota > Metazoa > Chordata > Lepidosauria > Squamata > Eublepharidae > Eublepharis > Eublepharis macularius. Next base: position 165,865,060 of record NC_072792.1, on the reverse strand, counting down.
TATCTATCTATCTATCTATCTATCTATCTATCTATCTAATTTCAGCACAGTGATTTCAGAAGCGTGGCCCGATATATATCTATATCTATACATCTTTATATCAGCTGTATCTCTATCTACACCTATATCCATACATCTTTAAGATACAAATAGATAGCTCGAGCTCCATGCAGCTTTCAGCCCGGAGACGTGCCAACAGCCCCTCTTCGCCCAGAAGCAGCGAGCCGCCGCGCGTGTGTGCGCGCGTGTGTGTGCGCCCGAGCGAGTGCGAAAAGGCGAGAGGCACGCACCCGCTTCCACACACGGGGAGAGCGAGCGCTTGCGAGAGGCGCGCAGCCACTCAGAGGCAGCGGGCGAGGGGGACGCGAGAAGGCATTGGCGGAGCAGCGCCGGAGCCGCAGCCTCGCCAACCAGAGGAGGGCTTCGCACCTATTTCCCGAGATCATCCAAATCTGAGAGGGGGAAAAACGCCTCCGAGGGCGGGAGGGACGCCGCCGGGCTGGCCGGCCAGCCTCGAAGTGCTGCGGGAAGCGGAGCCGGAGGCTGAGCGCGGGGGGCTCGCCTGTCGCCGGCGTTCTCGCTGTGCCAGCCGCGCGGAACCGCCGGGCGCGAATCTCCGGGCAGCTTCGGCAGAAAGTCCGGCTGATCCCCGCTACGGGCTCCTCTGAGGACCCGGCGGGACTGGTATGTACGGCTGGGGAAGGACGGCGGGGAAGCCCGAGCCGCGCGCCTGCCGCCCGAAGAGAGCCGCGCTCCGAGCCGCGGTAAGTGGCGCCTTCTCGCTTCTCCCTTTAGGGAAGGGGCAGCGATTTCTCTCCGGCTGCGAGTTTTGCATGGGTCGGAGTGGGGCGTTTGGAGCAATCCGGCGCTGGTCCAGGTTTCTTCAGCTCTTCCTTTCCTTCCCAGTCGTGCGGTGCAATCCTATGCAGAGTTACTGCGGTCAAGCCCTTTAAAATCAATAGGCTTCGACTGGTGTAACTCTACTTAGAATTGCGCTGTATCGATGCAATCCTGAGAAGAGTTTACGCGATGTAAGTCCACTGGAATCAATGAGCTTAGATTGGTGTAACTCTGCTAAGGGTTGCACTGTACCGATGCACTCCTAAACAGAGTTACGCCGGTCTAAGCCCGTTGATTTCGGGGAGTTCGGACCGGCATAACTCTGTTTAGGATTGCCCTGGTGAGCTTCGGTGCGCCTGCTTTACGCGTGTCGGTTCGGGCTGTGGAAACCGCATTTGCTGCTGGAAGTTGGAGCCGGAAAGGAAGGGGGCTGGCTGGCATGGCAGGTCAGAGAACTCAAGGCTGAGTTGTGAACGGAAGCAGAAAGGACTACTTTCACTGGCTGTGCGATTCGTTTTCGGTTCGTTTGTTGTGGCATCCTTGGAGAACTGTTGGCTGTGGCTGGAGATGAAAAGGGGGGATGCAGAAAAATCCTCCTCTTTAGCTAGCTGGCTTATTGAGTTGCCTTTGGAAATAATCAGCCCTCAGAGTTTTTTCTTGGAACTTGAGTAGAAGTTTGGGATGAGGTTTGGGTTGAGGTGAAGCAGGGCTTTCTTCTTTCGACCAAGTTCAGGGTTAAAATGCGTCCCCATACAAAGCAAAACTAGAATGGGCTTTCAAAAAGAGCAGTTTCCTTTCATTGTTAAGGCCAGCAGATCAAAGGATTTATATGTGGAGTGTTCACAAACTATTGGAAGATGATTGACTGATTTTTTTTTTCTCATACTGTCCTAGTGAGTCTTGTTCTTCTCGAAGGACTAATCGCCATGTATTTGGCTACTTACAGCTATTCTAATTCTAATGTTTAAAAAAACCCATAAAATGCATGCAGTTTTCCTCATCATCTATATATATATATATTTAAAAAGTAACACAGAATTTGTGATCATAGTTTGAAAGAAAAAAGTTTTCCAATTTGGGGGAAAGTTTCAGAAGTGACTACATTTATTTATTTAAAATATTATATATGTCTGCCTTTATCCTGACAACTTGGGAGCAAGGCATGATTATTGACACAAACGAATTTTGCCTTCCTGCCTCTCACTCACATAGAGTTAAAAACCTACCAAAAGTACAACCCTAAAACCATTTTCCTGGGAATACACCCCATTGAGTAGACTTCGGTAGGATTCCAAGTAGATCTTTCTTAGGGTTGCTCTTTAAAACCATTAGATTGGATTGGATTCTTCCAGTGGACTTTGAAATTTAAGTTGAAGAACTCCACAATCTTGGTTTGCATTTCTAGACAATGAATTGAAAAACTGGCAACGTCAGTAATGGTACAGTCAGTTCTTTCGGAAATTGAGTAGCTTTCTGGTCTGACTATAGCCAATGTGTATCATTGCTAGTTGCAGTTCAGGCAGTCAAGTGAAGGACGGATCTTGGAGGCAGTAGCGAAATTTTGAATGAAGAATAGCAAGGGAAGAAAGGATTGAGCTGTGCTTCCTCTCAACCTGCAGTGTCTAGGATTTCTTTTCTTTTTTCAAGTCATGGGTTTGTTAAGTTTGTCTGAATGTGATAATGTCTTTTTACCCTAGTATTACTGTGAATGGCAAAGGCATTGGAGGGGTTCGCACCCTTTTATATACATTTTAGAATCAAGAGCAAAGAGAGTTTTTAAATGCTTCAGAGTTAGACCTGTTGTTGTGCCTGAGGAGTTTTTCCTCTAGAATACTTACTTACAAAACAGCCCACAAAGAGCAGAGGCTGGACCAGGGAAAAAAAACAAGCCTGAAAATCACAGAAGTTTGGAATTTGATATGTAAATGAACACAGAATGTTGCAAGGGGAGCAAATTCAAATTCTTAAACACCAGGAGTTCCATCTGCCAATTTCAACTTGACTGTGCAGTAGAATAAGTCTGATTCTAAAAGTGATGATATCACGAGTACCGTGCATTGGAGCTCTGCCACCTCTGTTTTTTAAAGCGAAGGCATTTATTTATGTATTTATTTAACACGTTTAAAAGCATGGGAAATCCAGTTCATGGAACCTAATGCAGTAACTTAACATTTCTTCAGAAGCATGAGGGATCCAGATGGGAAAGTCAGCTAAAACTGAAACACAGGAGAAGACAGACTGATAGACAAATAGAGAAGGATCTACATATGGTTTTCATGCTTTACACTATAGTGAAGTGAGTTTGTGGATCCAGATCTAATCCATTGTGAACCACCTAATTATTTCTAAATATGTGGCAAAACGACTAGGTTTTTGCCCCAAAGAGATTACAATCTAAGTTTTGACAATGGGAACGGAGGGGACAAAAGCCGAGGGAACGATAACCAGGAATGTCTATAGTTGGTTGCTGCTACATAAATTTGGCCTTCATTTCATCTGGGGTGGTGGTTTGTCCTTTGGATCTGAAGGATTCTCTGGCAGTACAGTTGGGATATATTAAGCGATTCCTTCAGACTGTTCTAGGAATTAATTCTTTTTTTAAAGCTCACATTTGGGTACCTTGGCATCTGGAAAGATTATTCTGTTTTTAAAAACAAAGAAAAAAAAACCCCAACTGAAGTCAATATTTGAAGAACAGCATAGACTGTGTATAACTTGATGAGTTGGAAAGAGTGGCCATTGAAACCCAGTGTGGTCCGACATATAGTGGATCTGGAGTTTGGGTTTGCATTAAATCCCCCTGAGTGTATCTATGGACTCCTTGAGGAGCCTGGAGTGACCTCTCAAATTTTCATCAATCCACCATTTGTGAATTGGAGTTCATATGATGTGACAGACAGACGATCTGAGCTCAGTTGCTACTCCGCCACGTGCCTTGTTAAAGTTAGTGTTAATGTGGAAGCTTTGAACATAACCAATGCTCTATTCAGAATCACTTTTGGGTAAGAAAAAACTGAAAACCACATCCATCTATTTACCTTGCAACATGTATGACAATTGGAAATTGTACATGTGTCTGTTTTACTGCATGTTCACGGGACGGGAAGTTGATACCGGCCATGCCTTCCTAGTGCGTGGATGTTCAATGAAACGTACTGAGGCTATTATCGTGCAACGTACTGTTTTCTGTTTGGAAATGCTTTATTTTTAGGAAACCCTATGACATTACAAAGAAGCATCCTTTGCTTATCCTACAGCATTATTGCTGATTTAGGGTAAAATGGCAATTGAGCATGTTTTTAACCTCCTTTGAAACTTTGAAATATGATGGTAAAGAAATTTAAATGAATGGAGAATAATGGCCTATCACAGTGTTTGTTTTTTCATATGAATGATAGCAGATGCACCTTAGACTTTTCTCTGTGTTTAAAAAATAGCCGTGGACATTCTAAGCAACAGTAAAATGTATGCCCTCGGGTTTAAAAAGTAGATAAGAAGGTTTTCTCTGGCAAAGATAGCCTAACCTTTAAAGAAAGATCAAGGGACCCTCGGAGACTTGCTCAGATAAACACGATGCAGCTGTTAGGGTAATAGAAATGCTCATAAAGCAAAGGAGAGAAGCTTACAGTGCAATCCTAAACAGAGTTGCTCCAGTGTGAGCACATGAAAATTAACAGGCTTAGACTGGAGTAACTCTGTTTAGGATTGCACTGTAAACTGAGTAAACTGACTGTGAAATTCTGAACACCAGTACCCTAAAAGGAAGGTCAGGGCTCTAATACATTTGCAGGAGTCCCCTGAATAACTTGCTGACACAGGAGCCAACTGAGGAATTTGTGGCCTTGATTTATGCAGCTTACAAACAATAACAGAAATGCTCAGTTTGGTACTCCACAAAAAACTATTGATGTGACAAAAGGAAGGCAGATTGCATTGGAACCTGTTCAGGAACAATTCAGAGACAAGAGCGGGTCAGCAAAGGGTAAACGCTATGGAGATAAAGCACCTTTCTATGTGAGAGTCGAAGGTGTCATTGTGTGGTTTGGTTTCCTTGAATTAAAAGCGTCGTGTCAAGCGGTTGCATCTTTTTACTTTCACTGCATACAAATATCCTGAGTGTCTCTCTACTTCATACCACCTTTTTATCCTCTTGTAATGTTTGAAGCGTTCACAGCAAACAAACAATACTTGCCTCATAAAGGTTCGTTCGTAAGAAAGTTGAGAGCTGAGTCCTTGTCATGTGCATGCTTCACCTCAAATGTAGTTTGCTGCTGCACAATGGGCAAAATGACCCTAATGTGACATGCAACACAATCCTTCGTGTCATAGATCCAGAGGAGTTAGCAGTGTTAGTCTGTAGATGCACCTGACGAAGAGAGCTGTGGTTCTCGAAAGCTTATGCTACAGATGCATCTGATGAAGAGAGCTGTGGTTCTCGAAAGCTTATGCTACAATAAATGGTTAGTCTTAAAGGTGCTACTGGACTCTTTACTGTTTTGCAGCCCTTCGTGTGTTTCCTTGAAGTTCCATCGAATTTAGTGACTGTACACGAGGGCAGCTGTGCCATGCAATACAATCCATGTTTACTCAGAAGGAAATCTCATTGTGATCAATGAGATCCCATCATTGATCCCCAATGATCCCATGTAGGGATGCCTTGCATTGTACTGCAAGTCTGCATGTTCATGCACATTTAGTAGGGGAGATGGCCCATTGAACTCAGTGGGATTTATGTCTGAGTAAACCTGCACAGGATTAGGCTGCTAGAGGGCAGTCTGATGCGCGCATTCTCCGGCACAGGTCTCAACTGACTCCTTGGAATTCCTAAGTTAACATGTCTCCAAGGTGGCATTCTTACGCTCGCTTATGAAGCACTACGTTCCAATCAGTTAAATTGCTCTTACAATTTACTTTTACTAGCCCAGGCATAGGACAGGTCTGCAGTCCTTAGAAAGCTTATATGGGAATCCACTCCACTGAATTCAGTGGCATGTATTTCTGAGTACATATGGAGGGGCTCAGGTTGTAAATGTAATGAAAAAATAAACAGGCAGCTGTGCAAATCTTTTGCACTGTGTATCTTACTGAATTCATTTCTGAATAAACAGCGGTTTGGATCTAGTGGCACAGAAGCAGAAACAGAAATGGGCTTAGATTCAGAGATCCCTGTTGCATCTGACGAAGAGAGCTGTGGCTCTCCAAAGGTTACGCTACAATACAGTTGGTTAGTCTTAAAGGTGCTACTGGACTCTTTACTGTTTTATAAATGGGCTTAGCACAGTTCCATTTGTGCACGATCTTGTGCCAGATTCCTAGCTCTTTCTCTCCTATATAGCATCCAGAAATGGGATGCACGCTATCTCGCACACGTGGAAACTCTTGGGGTACAATAAGTACAGCTTAACACAAGCAACTACTGCCATCTTTTTCTTGCTTTTTCACTTGTGCAGGAACTCAAAAGCAAGGGGAAATTTTGTGCTGGATCCAACCTGTGATGTTGGGCTGTACGAAAGTTTGTACCAGCCGTTGATATTTATATTTATATTTGCTATTCAACCAGAGTGGCTTCTAGACTTCATACAATGCAACGTTCCATTAAAAAAAGGAACACCTTTCCATTTCAAATATTAGAACTATCAAATAATTGGACTTGTGAAAGAAAGATGTGGGAGGGGAGAGTGGAAAACAGACTGGAAACAGAACTTTAAAGTGCAGAAGTTGAACAACTGGACCCCTGAAAACCTGGGACGGCATTTAAAAAAATTAAAAGCCTTTTTTTTACAAAGGGGGGACATGGGGGAGAGGAGAAGTGAAAATTCTTCAGCTGTCTCGTTCTCTCTCTTGGCGCTCCATCATGGGACAGTCAGTACACTTACAATACAGAATATTATTTATTTTATTTACTTTATTTATAGCCCACTTTCCTTGTTAGGAATCAAGGTGGATTACAGATTATAAAACAATGCAATTAGATTGTGTATACTATGTGCGTGTGTGTGTGTTATGTGCCGTCAAGTCGCCTCCGACCTATGGCAACCCTATGAATTAAAGACCTCCAAAAACGTCCTATCTTTAACAGACTTGCTCAGATCCTGCAAACTGGAGGACGTGGCTTCTTTTATTGGCATCCTATAAACAATACTATAGGCATACTATAAACAATGCAGACACTGGAAATGAGGGCAGAAGACACTACAGTAAAAGTAAGATGTTACCTATAATAATCACTGCAGTAGATTACAAGCCTGTTCTGTTACAAAGGTGTTCTCGTGGACTGTTCCATTCTACCAGTAATCCGGCTGAAAAAATGCCTTCCTATTTTGCACATTCTGTGAAATGCTAGAAGTGCGGGGACCTTCCTGACCACTTCAGGCAGGCCGTTCCACAAGGCTGGAGCCACCACAGAGAATGCACACGAACAGGCAGCCTTACCCCTTACTGGTGCACAGAAGAGGAAGTCCTGCAGGTTTGTGGGTCCCAGGCCATATGCTTAATCATGCACAGCCTTAATCTAGATCTGAAGCGATTTGTTGAAAAGAACTGATTGAAGGCAAATCTGAACCTTTGGCATCCCTTGATAAATCCCAGTAAAAAGAGAGTGGCCACGCCTTAGGGCACATTTAGGAGAGAGAAGCCTTTCCCAGATGCTCAGAGCTCGAGGGAGTGGCACACTCCACACCTGAGCAATATGCATGGATTGGAATGCGTGCATATACAGGCAAAATCCTTCGCTGGGGTTTTCTTTATAGGGAGCCCTGAAATCACACGGTTTCCAAGAGCAGTGAGACAGCTGCATGTCGCACACGCATGGGGTCTAGGCATACATTCCAATGAATGTGCAAGGGTCACAGAAGAAGTGTACCACCATAACACTGTTCCCCCATGAACGCTTGCTTGCTTGCTCTCTTGCTTATTTATTTATTTATACCCCACGTTTCCTCTTGACTCAAGGCAGTTTACAGTAATATTGAAACATACAAAATAAAATAACAAAACTCATTCCTCCGCAAGATTCCTGCTGTCCATAGCCCATGAAAAGCTCTGGCTATTGCAGTCCCCTTTGAAGATCTTCAATGAGGGGTATCCCTAGGCCAAGGAGGGCTTTAAACATCATAACGAGCATCTTGAATTTGACTCCAAAAAAGGTTGGAAACCCGTGTAGGTGTTTTAAGATGATTTGATTTATTTGGTTTCTATCTTACCCTCCCCACAAGCAGGCTCAGGGTGGGTTACAACAGCATAAATACAAAGATATATAGGCAAAGATGTATGTAAAACAAGTAATAAATAGATCATAAAATACAAGATAAAATACAGCATAGGTATAGTTAAACAGAAGTCTCCAAGATGTGGCATTCAACACATCAACCATCAGCATCAAGATGGTCAAGATATGTTCCTGGTGGACAATAGTTGGGCTGCTGCATTCTGGGCCAGTTGTAGTTTCCAGGTTGTCTTCAAGGACAGCTCAACAAGAGTGTGTGTTACAGTAATCCAGCAGTGAGGTTCTAGAAGCATGGATCAGTGTGATCAAAGTCTTAGAAAAAAGAGTTTTTGAACCAGATGCAGCTCATAGAAAACCAACCTGCTTTTCAAGCAGCAAGACTGGGTCAACAAGCACCCCCAAGCTCTTAACCTACACTGAAAAGGCCAACTTCGCTTCATCCTGGAAAGTGGATCCAGTGCCTCAAGACATCAGCCTTCCCAAACAGTATTACCTCTGTCTTGTCTTGATCCGCTTGTTCTGCCTTAGCCACCTGTCCATAGTGCACTCACTTTCAGAACCTTACAGCTTAACAATGTATTGATACATATGTAGGCGGGTCATTTTGTAGGAACTCATTAGCATAACCCATTAGCATATGCCACGCCCCTTGTCATCACCAGAAATGTGCTATTAGCATAACTGATTTGCATATGCCACACCCCTGGCGTCACCTATCCTGGCTGTTTTGGACATAATCCTGGCCATTCAGGACTGAAATTGGGCCCAAAATGGCAAAAAAGGGGCCTAAAATGGTCAGGATCAGGCTGCTGCTGAACAGGAGAGTGTTCCACCACCTGTCAGAGGCCCAATCCGGGCCGTCTTGGCTCCAATCCAGGCTGAAAGAGGCCCCAAATGGCCGAGAGTCAAGTGGGCAGGGTCACCTGGCATGTGATCTCTTTGGGGAACTGCCGAAACTGCATTCCTGTGCGTTCCCCCTTGAAATGAGCCCTGTATGTAGATATTTGAGTTGGGATTCCTCAATCACAATTTGCCTGGGCTAGGGCAGAAATTGTGCATGGTTTCCATATCTTCCAAAGAGGCACTTGGTATGTCTACATTCTGTCCACATTGCCGGGTTTGTCCAGAATATATATCTTCCTCTGAACCACACCTGAGATGTACAATGTGAGTAATGCATGTGTATGTGCACACACTCAAATGGGTTCCCTGATCGGAGTTGTCTTTGACGGTTCCCTCTTCTGAGAGATTTCTTCCAGTCCTCTGTAGGCACCATTGAATTTTTTTTGCTTTTGCACTCTCCATATGTTCCTGCAAACAGTTTGCACGTTACGTTTTCTGTCAGTTTCCGAAAAAGCCTAAATAACCAGTGCCCCATCTTTTAGCTTAAAATACAAACAACTCGTTGAAAGCTGGCAGGGCTAGAGAGACTGAATTTTTAATTCCTGCCGTTCTTGTGACGTCCGATCCGTTGCTGCTAACTTTGTACTCCTGGGGAAGGGGAGGGGGAGATTCAGAGCATATGGTTGCTTTCCCTCGGCAAGCAGCTTTTCTCGACTGCTTTATCAAGCCCCTCAAAAATGTATTCTAGCATCTTCTCTTTTCAACAGGAAAGAGGCTGATTGAAAGCAACGGAATCCCTGTAGAATTTTATTCTCAGAGCATTTGGGATCAATAATTGCATGTCAGAGACGAGCGGATTTTCCAATTAAATCCTTAACATTTGAAGACGTGCATTCAGATTTTATTAGGTATCAGCTAGGGTGTGGAAATATTTAAGTGCATTGGTACACTCAGGCTTGTTTGCTCTCGTTTTGCGTCAGAGGAGCCGTGCCAAACTGCAACGTAAGGTCTCCGTTGTTCCATTTTTGATCCTCCCATTCTTCCAAGGGCACACTTGGTTCTCCCTTTCCTTGATTTATCCTAAGAACTCTGTGAGGGAGAGATGAGGTGGAGCAAAATTGACTGGCCTAAAGTCACCCAGGAGGCATCGTGGGGGAGCAGAGTTTGAACTCAAGTCTCCCCAGTTCCAGTCTAGGATTGCCAGCTCTGGGTTGAGAAATTCCTGGAGAGGGCAGGGATCAGGGATGGGAATGACCTCAGCAGAGTATGGTGCCATAGAGTCCGCCCTCCAAAGCAGCCGTTTTCTCCAGGGGAACTGACGTCTATGACTTGGAGATCAGTTATAATTCCAGGAGGTCTCCAGCCACCGCTAGAGTTGCCAGGTCCCCTTACCCTCCCAGTGGGGGGGGGGACCCAGCACTCACCTTTTCATCGCTCTTTTGTTGCTCCTTCTGCGCGCATGCTCCCAGGGTGGTCAATGACATCGCTTCCAGGAAGTGATGTCATTATGCAGGCAGGGGAGCTCACATGTGCTTCGCAGTGGGCCAATTTGAGTCCCAGTTGGGCCACATTCGGCTCATTTGGGGTCCAAATCAGGGTGGCGTGATGATGTCACTCCCAGGAGTGATGTTGTTGTGCTGCCCTCGGCGCATGCCTGGGAGGCCTGTTTCCCTGCTCCTCCCCCCCCCCTGGCCCCGTGAGTGGTGGCAGGGGGAGAGTGGGAGCAGGGGAACCCCGCCCCCACCGGGGGACCTGGGATCCCTAGCCACCGTTGGGAGACAAGGAACTCTATTCCCATCTGATGTTCTAACAACTATACCACACCAGTAGGGAAGGTGCCACACTAAAAAATCAGAAAACCATGGGCGATACTGCAGGTAAGAAACGTGGAATTAAAAGTAAATCCCATTTGTCCACTGGCATTTATGGTTCTTTATGACTGGGGTGTGTCCTACTGAAGTTATTGGAAGCAATAATCTAAGGTTAAGGTCAGACAGCAGATTTAAAGAAATGTATATGGTCCAGCCATCTCTGAGCTATAACCTTAGAATTCAAGGGTACTTGCATCGGAATAGCAATAGTATTTTCTCCCCGCTCTAATCAAGCTGCTTACATTTTGCAATGTCCCTTTGCTTCCTGGCTCCCTTCTTTGCAACACCCCTCTCACCTTTTGACTGGGATATAAGGGATCAGAGATTTCCATTCCTTCTTTTATCTGATGAAGGGAGCTTGACTTATACCCTGGAAATCTTGTTGGTCTTTAAGCTGCTACTGGTTTCAAATCTTGTTCTTAAATAGTATCCCTTTATCTCAAGCTGCTTCCATCTGGAAAGCCAGGGATTCAGGCTTTAGACTAGTTTTCTCTCTGAATGACCATGTTCAGCTAGTTTTAAAATAGGCCAACTTTTAAACCACCTGGATTCTGAAGTGATACAGCACCTTGCCTTGTGGATGGAAGTGTATATTTACTACCTGTATGAAGAAGTCACTATTGAACTCGAGTTTGAGGGGTAGGATTGGTTATAAACAATAAATAAAATTAAAGGCAGTATGTACTGATAGGGATGCCAGATCAAAAGCCATTGATGTGTTGTTCTTCCAAGAAGATTTTAAGTTGTGTAAATGTATCAGGTTTAAATACAACCACTACTGGTTCGCTGGTGTGGGAATTGCTGTTAAAGAGAAAATGGCACTTTTCAATTGTCTTAAGAAGCAGTAAGATAAAAATGAACAAATTGTACATTTAGATCTCAGTGAATATAAGGTTTTACGTAATGCTTTACTGTTTTTTTTTTTAAACTGGGAATATGGTTCATGCACAGTTTCTTTAAGAGATGCATGCTCTGCTTTAACAAGATTTCTGGTGTTTGAGATGGCAGGCACTAGTAGGGGTGTGCAATTTTAATTTTGCTGTTTTAGTTTCGGATCCCTGATTTTGGAATGAAGTTATATTTTTGTTTTTGGTGGCCTGGAGCCATTTCAGATGTAGTCCATTTCGTTACCATTATATATTGTGAATTTTGGCAGTGGCAAGGCATGCACTTTGCCTCTTCCCTGATTGTTCTTGCCGGGGCCTGGGGGAGAGGGAAACAGTGCTCTGGAGCAGCCGGATTTGCTTAGAATGCCCCCCAAATAGTACTGAACGCACTCCTCCTCCACCTTCCATTGATCTACTAAGTTTTCTGCAGAAGCGGAATGTACGCACACACGTTAACAGGTCCTTGTGCCTACTGGTGAGTAAATGCATGACGTTCCCCTGACTGTCCTTCCTGGGTCGAGGTGTGTGTTGGAAAATGGCACACTGCAGCAGGCTTTGCTTAAAATGACCCCAAAATTGCACCAAATGCAGTCCTCCTCCTTTCCATCGACCCACTAAGTTGTTGTGTACTGCACATTACCTTTGCATCCTGCCGTGCTATTTCCTGTTAGTGCCTGCTTTCTCTACCAGTGCTTTCTCTACCAGTGCCAATCCTCCCTCCCCACCTCTCTGGCTCAAAAAAAAGTTCATCCCCTCCAAGTAGAGGGGAGTGGAAGGAGTAGAGTGGCAGTTCTCCCAGGAGTTTCCATTGGTTGGAAGAAAATGCTGTTGCCTTGGAACTGGCCAAAAAAAAAAAAGGTTGGCCTTCCCCCTCCCCTCCAATGGATGACTTTGTTTTCAATTGGCTCATTCCCCTTCCCTCCGCAATAACGCTGGCCTGCCTGCTGTCCAACCCATTGGTAAAAAACTAGCCAAAACACATGGCACAAAAAACCCACATGGCACAAAAACGGGGGGGGGGGGGGGGTTGTTAAAACTTAGTTTCCCAAATTTGGTTCAGCATTCCTGATCCTGAATCTAATATAATGAGCTGACTCAGCAAAAATTGTATGTAATTTCAGCTTGTTTTTTTCTGTTATGCAGACCTCTAGACACTAGTATCTGGGATAGAATTGTGGAATTCACTGCCATTGGATGTAGTAATAGTGGGGATGTCATTGCCCCCACAGGAAGAGAGGGATCCCATGCCCCCCAGCCCTTGCTAGTGGGGAGAAGGCACCTGGAGGGGAAACACAATTCCATGTCGCACTAGAAAATGACATTTTGGTGTGTGTGTGGGGGTGATTTTTGGCAAATTTCCTCTTGGGGCTATCCACAGCTTCTGCATCGCACCAACAATTTACGTCATTTTCCAGTGCAACGGGTGGGAGCAGGAGCATGCGCATGAAGAGCATGTGGGAGGGGTAAGTTCCCACTGTTCCCCATCCCCCATTTTGCCCCCTGGGGAACCTGGCACCCGTGAGTGATAGCTGCCAGCACAGATGTCTTAAAAAGGGATTAGATAGATTTGAGGATAGGTCTATCAATGGCTATTCACTTTGACGACAAAAGGAAACCTCCATATTCAGAGACAGTGTACCTTTAAATACTAGCACCAAGAACTAACATCAGAGGAAGACCTTGGCTTCTATGCCCCATTTATTGACCTTCTAAGGCCTCTGGTTGGCCACTTGTTAAACAGGATCCTGGACTAGATGAACCACTTGGACTCTCACCAATTTTTACGATACATGTTGTACTCATCCACATCAGTTCAAAATATCTATCCCATTCAGAGACACGACTAAACATTTGTATAACACTTCCAGTGTTCAAGTCATGTTACTTGGCAATCTTTGCCACAAAACTGTGAGGTAGATCTGAGTTATTGTCCTCCTATGGAGTAACGGCCACTGAGCTAAAGTGGTTAGCTTAAGGTCATCTAGTCCGTTGGTGCCTGAGATGAGACAGCGACCTCCTTGACCACAGATCAGTCACTTAACTAGCCTAGAGCAACACTCTTTGTGAACAACATTCTTTAGCTGAATCCAGTCCTGCATTTTTGCCTGGTGTTTTCACCCACGATTCACAATGAACAATCATCTTCAGCTAATGCCCTTACATTCTTCACGAGTGTTCATAAGCCCGTTCATGAGGGGGTAGAGGAGCAGCCCCAACAGCAGCAGTTTGGAAAAAAGCAGCAAAATGACACCTGCACAAAACTTCAAAGGGAGAAAATGCAACCCCGTTCTCGAGAATTCTCCAGAGGGAATATTCTCCAGTCCACGTTTATGAAACACCTGGCTATAATCTCCGGTCCTGGGTCACAAATGGCTGATACATTAAAATGGGAGTTGTATGTTGAATTTCTCCTTAAATTACATCTATGCCCACAGCAAAATCTTTCAATAGGGCCCATTAAAAAAATCTCTCGTTTGGCTTTTAATATGTTCTTGCAGGAAGATATAGCTGCTATTTTCATCCCTTACATTTTTGGAGGTGGGGAGGGTTGTTTTTCGGCATTGAACAAGCCCCAGTAGGAAATGGACCTGAATGTTGCAAGAACACAGACATAAAAACCAAACCAGAAATGAACCAAATGCATTATTTAAGTTCCAAAGGCTATATAGCCAATTGCATTGTCACTACAGTGTCTGTTCGTACTGAGAAGGGGAAAAAATAATCCCCGTTGTGTCAGAGAAAAGGCTGGTTTATGTTGCAGCATTCAAAATGGGCAGTATGGATTAGCCAATTCCAGAAACAGTATCATTGAAGGAAAAGTTCCTTACTGTTGTCGAAAGGTATAAAAGAAGCAGATCGAAATTGCTCTGCTTAGCTAAACTTGTGGGGAGCCGTACTGGTTGGGGGGATGGGACCGATGAATCCAGAGAGCCTCTGGTTCTACCACAGATCTCTTCGTTTCAAATGCTCTCAGACAGGGAGCAGGTATGGCATTTCTCTGCATGAGATCTTAGAGAGCCATTGCCATTCACGGAGAACATGGACCAGTGCCCCGAGAGTATAAAACAGGTTCAATATTGCTAAAGCTTTCTCTAGAAGACCAAAGATACATCTGACCTGCATTTGTTGTGTCAATGGGGAGCGCATCATAGCTCTTCTTAACATGGGGATCCAGCACTCCAGCATGGAGGCTGTGTGCTTCCAGTAGATTCAGCAAACCTTACAATTTAAAACGAACCCACCCTCCATTCCTGGCTATCTTCAAATTACCTTTAGTGCGCCAATGACACACTCCAATGCCCCATAAAACTTCAATTTCCTTTTCCAGATGCAGGTGGAAAGAACTACGTGCACCAGCTCTGGCACTTCGCTTTAGCAGAAATCTTGCACTGTGAGGTTACGAAAAGGTTGCAGTTGCACCCAGCGAGGTGTGCATCTGTTGCCATTGTGGGGGATAGTAACACTTTTGTCTTTTCAGAGCTGTTTGAGAAATCCATCCAGTGGCGCTAAACTATGATGCTGCATAAATAAACATGAGAAACTTCAAAGGCAATGGGTGTTATTTTGAGTATACCCATCCCTGCTGTGAGAACTTAAGAGCAGGAACCTGAGTGAGCACCCTATTCTTGATTTGCAAGCAAAAAGGAACATTACACGGTGTCAGAAGTGGATATTTTTCTTCTTTGGCTATCCAGCACTGTATAAGAAGATTCCAGATTATACCCTTTATTCAATAATGGAGCATTTAAAATAGCTGAGTGTTAAAGGAACACCTTTGACAAACCCCAGGCTCTGACCTAAGCTTGCTAAATGCCCTCACCATGGTCTCTGCTGACGGTTTCAGTAAAGACTAGCTGACCGTAATACTGGATCCATTTCCCTTTTGGCTGTCTCTTGTTCACTCCATTCCATGTTTCAGGGGTCTCCACCAGTTGTCCGTTCAGTTTCCTGCTCAGGTTAGTTTTTCTTCTCCCCTCCTCCATCTTCCTGTAAATGGAACAAAAAAGAAAACCAAGATAATGTTATCAGCGGAAACCAGAACAGAACAAGAAGAGATAGAAAGAATAACAGTCTTCTAACCAGAACGCCAGTCAAGTATTTGGGAATAAATGTAACAGGACAAAATGATAACTTATATAAAGATAACTATCAAAAAGTTTTGATGAGCATTCCTGAAGATCTGCAAAGAGGGGCATTCGTTGATACTCTCGTGAGCACAAGGTGGCAGCAGAAGAAGCCTGGGCATCTCTGAGGCCATGTCTAGCTCCGGTTGTGGATGCTCTACCCATGCGCATCCTTCTCGTCTTCATGCTTTATGTCACGGTCTATGTTTGCTACTCACAGGGATTCTACATCACTACTGAGACCATCCTGAGTACATTCGGTCACAGCAAGGCTTAGGGTTGCCAACCACCAGGTGGGGCTTGGAAATCTCCTGGAATTGCCACTGGTCTGCAGACTACAGAGATCAGTTCTCCTGGAGAAAATGGTTACTTTGGAAGTCAGACTGTCTGACATCCTACCTCACTAGGGTTCCACCCCCCAAATCTCTTAACGGCTTTTAAAAAATGATTGTATTTTAATTGTTTTGTTTTATTGTTGTAAGCCACCCCAAGTTGGTCTCCAGAGAGATGGCATAAATATGTTCTTAATAAGTAAGCTGATAAAATAACTAGGTTTGCCAAGCATGGGGGGGGTGGAGTTCTCCTGGAATTTCAACAGATCTCCAACAACAAAGGCTTGTTCCCCTGGAGGAAATAGATCCAGAGGAGATAGCCGTGTTAGTCTGTAGTAGCAAAATAGTAAAGAGTCCAGTAGCATCTTCAAGACTAACCAACATTATTGTAGCATAAGCTTTCGAGAGCCACAGTTCTCTTGCATCTGACAAAGCTGGCAGCTGATTCCGCACACGTTGGATAATGCACTTCCGATCCTCTTTAGATACCATTTGGAACTGAGTTTTTCATGTGTGTGTTTTTATCGATTTTAACTGTTCACCGCCCAGAGCCCCTGGGGATGGGCGGTATATAAATGGAAAAAATAAAATAAAATAAATAAATAAAAAAAATCCACTTCTAAATGATTGCTAAAGTGCATTGAAAGTGCATTATCCAACGTGCGCGGAATCAGCTACTGGACTCTTTAATATTTTGCCTGGAGGAAATGGTTGCTTTGGAGGGACAACTCTGAAATTATACCCTGCTGAAGTGACTCCCCTTTCCAAACTCTGCCCTCTCCAAGCTCCACCCCCCACATCCCCAGGAATTTCCAGGAACCCTGATGTATCTTGATCAGGGCCAGCTTATACATGGCTCCATTTTGGTTTTTCACTCCCAGTTGAGCAGCAGAGGAGCTAGTTAAAAATTTCACATCCATATTTAACTATGTCACGGCCTATACAAACAAGGTAAACCAGAAAAAGAACTCATATTGTTCTCATATCCAAGCTTTGCCCCCGCTAGTGACTCAGAATTTCTGTTTCTTTTGTTCCTGGGTAAAAGTTGTTATTAGCATAGCCATGTACATTCAAAGAACGAAACTGACTTTGTGTGTTAAAGAGAAATGAAAACATTTTTTTAATAATCAAATGATAAAACCATACAAATATCTATTTCAGAGAAACTGTTTTTTTTCTTTTGTGAAAAAAAAATAAGAAAGCCCTGTAAGGCCGGAACTGCCAGATTTTGCAAACAAAATCATATCTTTAAAAAAAAAAAAAAAGCTCACCCTTTCCTCCACTGGAATCCTTAATACTTTTCACAGATAAAAGTAGCATTGAACATGAGGTAGACCTTTGCTTTTTGAACGTTTATTCCAGGGCTTTTTTCTGGGGAAAGGGGTGGTGGAACTCAAGACTGCACAATGACATCACTTTGAGTCAGCTGGAACGAGGGGGGAGTTTTTTAAAGTTTAAATTCCCCTCGGCGAAAATGGTCACATGGCTGGTGGCCCTGCATCCTGATCTCCAGACAGAGGGGAGTTTAGATTGCCCTCCGCACTGCTCCAGCGGCACAGGGGGTAGTCTAAACTCTCCTCTGTCTGGAGATCAGGGGGCGGGGCCACCGGCCATGTGACCATTTTCAAGAGGTGCTGGAACTCCGTTCCACTGCGTTCCCACTGAAAAAAGCCCTGGTTCATTCTACTGCCCAACAGTCGGTAAAACAGTTTGCAATTTCTTACTGCTTTTCAGGGGGCCTATTTAAAGCAATGTCAGTAGAAACAATTCCATTTTTTTTTCTTACTTGCCAATCTCCCGAGGCTGAGTATGGCAGTACCAGAATTGATTGTATCCTCTGGTATCCTGGACAATCTTGAGTCTGGTTCTGTGATATCTATGAACTCAATGATGACTGTTAGAGCAGTGCTTTTTGTGTGTGACAGCACTCTCTGGTACTATCATCGACATGGACCCAAGTTCAGTTCCTGGCATTTCCAGATAAAAAGGATCTGAGAGCAGAATGACCTGTTCCTGAGGCTCACAGCCAGTCAGAGTTAGTATACTGACCTTGAGAGACCTTAGCCTGACTCAGTGTACGGCGGCTTCATTTGTTCATGAGCGTGCTCATCCCCTGGAGATCTCTTCTAGCACACAAGGAAAGAGAAGTGCCAGACCAATATCAGGGGTCAGTATCACTGGGCACATTGCTAAGGCCCATGAATGAACAAAACATGAAATAAATAATACTGCCAGCTTTTCTGTGCTGTTACTCTCTCTTTAAAAGAAAAAGGATTAGGAACGGCTACTGGCAGTCATCTCAGCTTCTCTCTTTGTAGGGCTGTCAAGCCCCTGGTCAGGACAGGGAATTCCCTACTCCGAGCTCCCATTGTTCACTATCACTCACAGTGGCAGTGGAGGGGAAATTTTAAGAATTCTCCAACATTATGAGTTTAATGATGTCACTGGATAGTAGTAGCTATCCAGAATTGTCAGAAATGCTATCACTTTACCATAGAGTTTCTGGTAATTCCTAGAACAACCACAGTCACTTCAAGGTTTTCCACAGAAGTTATGATACCAGCCCCTCACCATGTCCCTGTCCCCAGCCCTCCCACTGGTTGCCAGGCTTGGCCCAGGAAATTCCTGGAGATTTTGAGGAGTGGGAGCCTGGAGTGGGTGGAGTTTGGGGAGGAGAGAGAGCTCAGTAGAGGTGTGATGCCAGGGATGTGATGCCAAAGATACCATTTTCTCCAGGGAATAGATTTCTATCATCTGGAGATCATTTGTAATTCTGGGAGAACTCCAGACCCCACCTGGATATTGGCAACCCTACATCACTTGTTCTTCCTCCATTTTAACCTCACAACTACAACACTGGGAGGTAGGTTAGGCTGAGAATGAATAACTGACTGAAGGTCACCCAGTAACTTTCCATTTCAGAGTAGGTATTCCAACTAGATCTCGCAGATCCTAGCCCAACATTCTAACCATTTCACCACACTGGCAGTAGTATGAAACAAATCTTTGAGTTATGTGCTGCCTTTCTTGAATGTGTTGAGTCTAATAAAAGACAAAGCTTCTACCTGACTTGCTAAAACTTCTCACCCATAAAAAAAAAAATCAGGTTGTGAGAGCAAGCAGTCTGTTCCTTTTCTCCTAGAGCTGTGATTCAGCCAGGTAGGTGTTTATAACATTTGCAGATTAGGTACATCTGACATGCTGCAAGCCATGGATTCACCGGCTTTGTGCACTGCGGTGTGCTTAGAAGCTTCTAATTTGAGTTAACACAATCCTTTTCTCAATGTACATGGAAGTGGGGAATGAAAAAACTACTTTGAGGTTATAACGCATCCATGTCTGTGCACAATCCTGGTTAGCAAACAGTTCTACTAGATAACCACTTTGTAGAAGGAATGGTAAATGATAGGCCAGTATTCCACCAGACTCTTCCAAAAGAGCTCTACTAGCCACGAGGACTGCTTCCTAGAAAGTAGACAAAACTGAAGCATGAAGCACAGACTTTATTTTCGTTATTCTTCTCTCTCTCTTTTTTAATCCATGTGTCACTGGGGAGTCTCCTTATAACACTGAAAAAAACATGGCTCTTTTTTTTTGTAGCTTGATGAAGGCGAGGAACAGGCCTGTATTCTTAATATTAGTGCTTATTCCTCAGGCCCTCTTATAATCCCTGCTCTACTTTCTCCTCCATCTTTCTTTTCTATCCTTACTCTGCCTTTCTGTTCAATGTATAAGGGCCTAGTGAGCCCGGCAACAGACTACGGTCTCTCTAATGGGACATACTTCTAAATATCAAGAATGAAATAAATTGCAAAACAGTGATTAAAACACAACTCCCTTCCTGTCTGCCACCTTCACAAAAACTCTGCTTCATTACTTGACTATGACAACTCCACATAGGGGTGCCATTCCCCCAGTGGGAGTGGGGGATCCCTTGCTCACAGCCTCCTCCCTCAATGCCACTACTCACCTGGCCAGCAGGGGAAAAGGTGCAGGAACAGGCCTCTTAGGGGGTGTGCTCCTGGTGCAGCACGATGACATCACTTCCAGGAGTGACATCATTTTGCAGGCCATGGAATTGCTCCAGGCTTTGTGCGGGGCCAATTCAGCCTGTTTGGGGGCCCAAATCAGCCTGGTGCAAAGCCTGGGAGCAGTCCCGGTGCCTGCGTGATGGTATCACTCCCAGAAGTGACATCATTGTGCTGCGCCAGGAAACCGCATGCTCTTCATGCGAAGATATCCTAGAGTTAATTGCCAAGTCCCCTCCTCCTGCTGTTGGGAGGATGAAGAGGCCTGGCAACTCTTAACTCTCTAGTCTCTTTCCATAGTCTTCCACTGAGACTACTTCAACCACCTTGCCCACCTCCAAGTAAAAGCTGGAATTCTCCCAGAATTTATAACTGATCTCCAGACTACAGAGATCAGTTCCCTGAAGAAAATGTCAGCTTCAGAGAGTGGACTCTATGGTGTCATACTCCTGCTGAGCAGTTCTGTATTTCTTTATATACCATAACTGATAGATCACCTAACCCATGGATTGTCTTGCTTTATCAGTCACTTTTTGGAAGGGTGGGGTCATTAATTGATGACACGGTCCACTGTTTGTACCTTTGCAGTTTATCACCAGGGAGGAAATTAGGTTGTCGCCGACAATGGATGAAGACATTGCTGAATGAATCCAGTGGAGGGAGAGAGGTGTTATTTATACAAACAAGTTGGTACTCAAGTAAATCAGGCAGTGCACATACAAATTTATACAACAGTTGCTTAGGATCAAATATATCCTTTGGAGTTTATGAAGCATATTCAAAATGCGTTTAGTAGACTTTACTCTTAGAAAGAGTGAAGTCTTTGTTTGCTTAGGAGGAAGACTTGGGGCCAGTACCTACCTTGGAAAAATAGAATAATTTTTTTCTTGACTATGTTCTAGAACTATGAGACCACGGGTAGTTAGGTTTCATGTGCTCTATTATTGGTACCCAGTAATGTCTTGTATGTCTGTATGCTTCTGGCACCGTTTCAGATCAGAAAAATGGCACTGGCTAGGGGAAGGCAGGATCCCCTTCTCCTCCTGTGCCCCTCCTCCCTTGTGCTGTGGTGGTCCGGAACAGAATTAGCCTCCTGTAATGCAGTTGATAAAGAGTTCCTAACTAGGAACTCAACTGTTTCAAAATGGCAGGTGCCTTTGGAGCATTCCCAGGGATATCCGTATTATCTATTGAAGGTATTACAAAAACTGGAAATTCTAATTTGCTTGAAAAAAAGATGCTTGGGATTTTTAAAATGAAAATCGGATGGAAATTAACAAAAAAAAACCCCATCTACATGCCTTTTGTCTCAAATAAGAGGCATCCCCAGAGGTTCAAAACTTAAGCTTGATAGCTATGATGAATGCCTGTGTCTTTCATTGTATATATCATACACTTCACAGAAATGTTAGCTTTTTTATAGATAAATGACATTGTGTTTTGAGGTGATTTACCTCAGCAGTGAGCAACAAGTAGATGGATGATTTCGTAACTAGGTACCCTCTAAACAAAGAAAAAAGGCAAAATAGAGTGTTACTGACAAAAACGTGGGAAGATTTCCATGTGGCTTTTCCCTACATGACTCCAATTAAATGAACATGAAAAAATTACGTCATGGGGCCAAGGTCATGGTTTCTTCTACATGAACTTCACTCTGCAGTGAAGGAGGACAGTGCATAGCTGGAAAGGCACATCTCTGGTTCCAGTGCACATGGCTGTTGTGAGCACAAGTTACTGGAGAAGCTCCCATTTTGAGAAGATGGCCCCCGTCATGTCTGTGCCCTATCCATGCCACTACTTAATACTAACCTGTTATTAGCTGACCTATTATTTCTGAACCAATGTTTCATGCTATAACTTGATGTCATATTGCCAGTGCCATAACTGTTTCCTTTCACAGGCTTATTGAAGCTCCAGGTGCCTTATCTAACAGACTGTAGAAACTCTCAGTGCTTCTGACCTTGTATACTGCTCACTCCCATGCTCTGCTATGCCCCAACTTTGATCTCTTGCTTTCTCAGTGTCTAGACTTGATAGTACAAATATGTGAGACATTCTCAGGACGACTTCGCGCCAAAAGTCCTGTTTTACTGTTGGGAGGGGGAAGGAGCGAACGTGTGTGTTAAAGAGGAAGGATTTTCCCACAGGTCACTATTCCTGTCAACCTGTTCTTACGGCTTAGATGCTTACCTTGCTCCTGAGTAATTCTATGGACATATCTGTGGAAATGATCTGATTTCTGAATAAAGCCATTTAACCAAGAGCCTGGATTTCTTGCTGCAATGGTACAGGGATCTATTTGCCATAGCCTGTCACCCATAGCCTGACAGACCCAAATTGGTCATATTGTCCAGAACCCAAGTCCTGAATTGGATTACTCTAAAGCCAGAGATATCTCACAATCTGACCCATTATTCTGTTGCCAAACTGATCTCTTTTAATAGAGGTTATTATCCTAAACCTAAAGTTTAAACCCACATCAGATTGACGAATGCCTTCCCCTCTTATGCTGTTCTTCTCAAAAATTCAGAAGTTAAGGACTGTTTCTCGCAAGGATCTCACACAGGTGTAATTGTAATGAAAACTTTCTATTTTCGCAATAGCTTTCCATAGCCTAGGGCCCTTCTCTAATATCCTGCTTTCTTCCTCTATTCCTCTTCTTCATCTCCTTGGGTAACTTGGGAAATGTAGTTATTAGTGTCTCTCAAGAGACAAACTTGCATATGTACATACAAGAAAACGTTGCAATTCTAAGCTCATTATACTCCTTCTTTCCTCTTGCCAAAGCATAGATAGTTCATTCACCTCTTTAAGATCCTTTACCTACCAGCTTTTATAGTATTAATTCTAAATCTCTTCCATTCATTTCTCCCACCTGAACTGTCTTCCTTGAACTGTGGTGCACTGAACAGTGTTCAGCACTCCGTACATGCCTCCAGTGAGTTTAAAAATAAATAGAATAGGCAGGAACAGACAAAGATCTCCAGGTAGTTCCATGGTTGAAGATCACAATATTCAAAAGTAATAAGAAAAGGATTGCAACTGAGCGCAACAAATACTTGCTCTCTGATTGCACCCTTAATTTGCCTGATGTAAAAAAAAAAGAGGGTGTGTGTGTGTGAAATATCTCACATGGGTAAATCAGTGAAGGTTTTATCTCAGACTTAAGTGGTATATGGATTTCTTTCAGGGAATGAAACCCTGACTATGCAGAAAAGAGTCACATTTCCTATTGGTTTTTATTCTGTGATAAGGCAAGTGATATCAGAAGGAAATAGAGTCTTCCTGTGGGCCACGTATACAAGGAACCTGCCATAACCTTGAAACTATTTCCTTCTGTTTATGAATCCTTGGGAAACGGGGCACACACGGAGAAGGGATTTCCCTGAAAATATTTTTCCCACTACAGGTAAAAGCCACGAGGGACTGAAATAACTTAAAAAAGGCAAATTCAGATGACTTATCTAAGAGACTTTTGGCACATGTTCTTCAAGTGTCAGGTGACACAATATTCCCTGGGAACTGTAATTTTAAAAGAGTCACTTAGTTCACTGTGGAGAGGAAGATTGAAAATACAAGCAAAATTAGGTTAGAAGCATTTTTCTATGTGGTTTACGGGCTTAAGCCTTTAGTCTCCCTCTCTGGGTGGAATCTATCAAGTCTTAAAATAAAAGTTTTCAAAGACAGAACAGCATGAGATTGCTGGGGGAGAGGAACTCAAATCCACCCAGAGTGTGAGGGTGGGGGTGGAATTGCAAAGTTCCTCTCCACAGAGATCCCAAGCGACTCTTAAATCTACGGTTCCCAGGAAACATTGCATCGCCCAACACTTGAAGAGCACGTGCCAGCTTTCTTGCTTAGAGAGACTCTGAGTAAGTTGAGGAAAGGGAGTTGTCAGAGAGGGCAAGAAAATTCCAGGAAATTAAACAAACATATGACATTGCATGTTTAGCTTATATGGTTTACGTACTGCAGTGCTTGCTATATATTCAGCAATACAGGTATCCCTATAATATGTGTGAATGTGTCTCAGGCTTGGAAAAAAGCTATTATTATTCCTATATTTAAAGCGGGCCAAAGAGAGGAACCAGCCAACTATAGACTGATCAGCCTCCTGAGTATCCTGGGGAAATGATATGCAAGTCATTTCCTGGAGAAATTACAACGCTGGCTGTTGCAGGAAAATTTATTAATTGATGAGCAGGCTGGCTTTAGGGAAGGGCGATCCACCACTGAACACAACTTGAAATTGTCCCATTTGGTGGATAAATATGTGACCAACAATACAGTATCTTTGTATGCAGCCTTTATAGATTTAAAATCTGCCTTTGACTCCATATCCAGAGACATTCTCTGGAAGAAGTTAAGCACTACTACAATTGATATGAGACTTTTATTTCTTATCCAGTCTTGTGTGTGTTAGCAATAAAGCAATAATCTTGTTGAAAGCAAGCATGGAAGGTGCAGTTCTTTGGAAGACCAGTCATTTGATGGGACAGAAGGCTATTCTGTTATCCATTAGCAACAAATTGCCTAGATGTAGGAAGTGTAATAGATCTTGAAATTTTGTATCAGTAAGGGACATGAGATTTGCTCTTGGATTTCCAGGGGTAGGAAGAGTTTGAGTGCCAGTTCGAATGACTTCAGTTGCTTCATCTCACCAGCAACCTCATCGTTGCAGAGAGCTGGGAATGAGTGACTTTACTACCAAAACAGCCTTGTGGGGCTTCTTAATTAGATCCTCCTCACCTGTCTTTTCCTAGATGGTCTGCTCCAGCAAAGCTTTTATTATGTTCTTCTTCAAAGGAGATTGAGCAAATTCACAAAAGAAATATCCACCAATGGCTATTAGCTACGACGACTAAACAGAACCTTCAAATTAACAGGCAGTTGTTTGGGGAAGACAATAGCAGGAAGCTTTGATCATTATGTCCTAGGGGTGCCATTCCCCCACTCAGGGTGGGGGATCCCTTGCTCCCCCCTCCCCCCTGCCCTTATTTAGTTAGCCAGCAGGAGGGCGCTTTCTGGGGCACCCCCCTGGGCGGCACAGTGCTCCCCTGTGCCCAAAGTGGCTCAGTTCAAGCCAAATCACACCCTACAGCGGGCCTGTTTCGGGCTGTGCCCCGTGGTGGCCGATTCAGTCCCTTGCTGAGCACGGGAGCACTCCCATGGTGCCCTTTGACCTGTGTGATAATATCACTTCCTGGAAGTGATGTCATTATGCAAGCTAGGAGTGCATGTGAAAACAAACACAGGAATGCAGCGAGGTAAGTGCTGGGCTCTCAATCTCCTGTCGGGGGAATCAGGGGACCTGGCAACCCTATTATAGCCCTGCTCTGGGCCTTCCAAGTGATCTAATTAACCACTCTGAGAAAGGGAATGCTACTGTAGATGGTCCATTGGTCTGATCTTGTGTGCTCTTCCTGTCTTCGGAAGTGCCTTTCCACGGGTCTGCTATTTGCTTCACAGGGGAGATTTCAGGTACCCACTCCCTAAGCAAAATATATAGAATAATGCTTTCAGAAGTGAAGGAACAGAGAACTATTTTATATGAGACAAAACAATACATGATATAATTCTGTGCATAATAAAATTGGTACAGCATTTTCTGTGTTCAGGGGTTGCAAAAGGGAATACTGACATTACTATTGTATGTTATTTTCCTCCCGCTTGCCTACAGTTTGACGTTTACTTTTGTTTTCTCTTCTCACGCTTGAGATTTCTGATACATCAAGTGACACAAGTCTATTCTTTGCAATAATTTGTGAGTTCTCCTTGTCCCTATTCTAATTTGGATTTTTTTTCAAAAGCTCATTACAGAAAACTAAGAGAATCATGTACCATGCAGGGCGACAAGAAGAAAGTATGCAGGCCAAACCAATCAGGTTCACTCACCATCAGAGCAAAAGGCTCTTTTGCAAATGTAATGAAGGCTTGGACTTTTAAGTGCAAGAACAGATTGGGAAATGGGGCTTTGGGGTACTTTAAATGGGTTCAGTTGCCCAGTGCTAGAACAGCTTGCTGGTTGGCTGATACATTTGATTCACACCAGTCTTAAGAGTTGCAGCAAGCAATAAGTCAGTTTGTTTCCACATTCTATTAAATGGAATTCATTTTGTACTTTATGCAGCAATATTGCTATGAAGCAGCAGGAAGACTAACTGAAATGAACACTTTTCTTTTGAATCCCTGGCATGTTCTTGGATATTTTGACCTGGTGAAGAAGCAGCTGGTTAGGAATTAGCTTTTCTTATTAGAATCTTACCAAAGCTACATGCAATTACTGGGAGGGGTGGGGGCTCGTAAAGACACTGTTTTGGAGCTCCAGTGATCTGCAATAATGCATTTGTTAATTAGGGTCTGCCTCAAGGGTCAGCATAATAAGGGGAGCTGTACAAATTTCTTTTAATTTTCTTTGGCAAAGGTTTACATGCTGCTTAATTTCATTGCCAGTTGCCCCACTTCGTCATCTTCTGTGATTCCATTTTGCATGCAAAAACAGGTTAATGGCAATATTTCTATCAAATTTGGGTAGAGAAGAATGACTACAGCAGTTTTACCCCAAGCTGGGCAAACATAAGGCATAAACTCGGATCAAAAGTGTGTTCATGATCTTCCCTAATGATGGGACTTCTGCTCAGAACAGGGCTGCCAAGAGAGGGGACAAAGTTCTTGGGACCAAGTTAGCCTGTGGGTTCTGTGGGGACCCCACACCTTGCCTGCTTCTTCTCCAAAAAAATGGTTAAAAATCCATTCAGGAACAATGCTCCATCCTCTCAGACAGCCAGAGCTGCAACAGCAGCAAGAAGAGCCATCTCTTTACAAAGCAAAAGGCTCTAGGGAAATGCATTTTGTTTTCCAAAAATGGAAATGCCTACATAAGGGCATAGCCCAGATCCCATTAATTAATGAGTGGAGTCCTTCCTGCTTCACTATGGATATGTGCATGCCTGTGTGGAGGAAGACAGGGAAAGGAGATTCACCTTCAAACCAGATCCTCCAAAGCAGCAAAAGTGCATTTTTCTAAACTGGCGGAGAGAGAGAACTTGGGGTCATAGTGGAAAGCTTGATGAAAATGTTAAATCCATGTCTGGCAGAGGTGAAAAAGGCAAACTCCATGCTGGGGATTTTTAGAAAATGTACTGAAAATAAAACAGATAATATTGTAATGCCCTTGTGTTAGGCTCAACCTGGCAATCATGACGAGATTATAAGAGGATGGGGGGGCAGCCATCAGCAATAATATGACATCAGTTCTGGGGACAACCTGGAAGTGATGTCATGCCTCTCTAGGAATTGCTACAAACATTATGATAAAATCATAGTTTCCAACAATTTCTAAAGAAGACCATAGAGCTCCTGGTGCTTCCTAGAGAGGTCACCTCCAGGTTTTCCCAGAAATGACATCATGCCATTGGCCTGATGACTGTTTTTTTTAAAATTCTCCTGCCACCATTTGAAGCTGCAGCAAGAAACAGGAGACCAGAGGGGTGTGTGTTTCAACCCTGCCCTGTATATATCTGTGTTATAGACTCAGCTACAATATTGTGTACAGTTTTGGTTGCCATTATCTCAAAAAGGATATTGTAGCACTAGAAGAAAGAGGATGCTGGACTAGATGGACTGCTGATCTGATCCAACAGAGCTCTTTATATGTTCTTATGTTCTGAATAGTGAGCAGTAGAGATGGGCACAAACCGGGAAAATGGTGGTTTGTGGTTCGTGAAAAGGACGAACCACAAACAACCATGAATTTGCCCAGTTCGTGAACCAGTTTGTTCGGTTCGCGGTTTGTCACTTCAGGGCAGCTGCAGCACTTTTCTAGCTGTTTGCATTTGCAAACAGCAAGAAAAGTTTCAAACTTCCCGCCCTGCTGCTTTTTTCACCCAATGGGAGGGAAGGAGGGAGCCCCCTCCTCCCCCTCCCTTCGAGTGAAAAAAGCAGGGCGGGAAGTTTGAAAGCAAGACTTTTCTTGCCACTGGCAAGCAGCAAGGGAAGTGTTGCTTTCAAATGCCCACTTTTCAGCGGATAGGAGGGGGACCCCCCATCAGATGAAAAAAGCTGCCGGCATTTGAAAGCAGCTCCTATCAGCTGAAAAAAAGCTACTTTCAAACACTGGCATCTTTTTCAGTTGAAGGGAGGGGGATCCCCCTGAAAAAAGCTGCTTTCAAACTCCTCAGCTGAAAAAAATGGGGGGCATTTGAAAACAGCAACATTTTTCTTGCTGCGCAAGAAAAGTATTGCTGCTTTCAAAGGGCAGCTTTTTTCAGCTGACAGGAAGGGGATCCCCCTCCCCTCAGTTGAAACAAGCTGCTTTCAAATGCCCACTGCTTTTTTCAGTTGAGGGGAGGAGGGACCCTCTCCTACTTGTCCCCTCCGCTGCAAAAAATGGCCAGCATTTGAAAGCAGCAACGCTGCTTTCCTCCTCCTCATACCAGCTGAAAAGCGGCTGACGTTTGAAGGCAACACTTTTCTTGCTGTTTGCAAACAACAAGAAAGGTGCTGTTTGGGGCTTTGGTAAGCCCGAACCAGAAAGCCCTAGGGGGGTGCACACTTCTAGTGACAAACTGAAAAATGAATCTAACCGGCCTAAAGTTGGTAGCGGTTTGTCAGAAATGGTGTCTGACAAACCACTGGTTCACGAACCATGGACCAGGTTGGTTCGTGATGAATTTTGGTTCGTATTTTGGTCCATGCTCATCTCTAATTAAACAAATTCCTTTTTAAGCTTGTACAACTGAAACAAGCTGAAGACATTAGGACTAATTCAAACAACAGTAGTAAGCAAACTTCTGTGTTTTCCAGAAAGCCAAAAAAGGGGTGGGTGGGGTATATTGCATGGTATTATGTACCACTCCCCTCCCCCACCCCTCAGTTTATAATAATAGCTTATAATAGTTTTGAAAAAGAATGGAGATGCTGTACAGATTAATCATATGCATACTCAGAGGTAATCCTCTCTGTGTTCAAGGGCACTAACGCTCAGGAAAGCGTGCATAGGACTGCAGGCTGAATTAATTATATATGCTGCAATATGGTGTCATGTTGCACCAAAGTATGCCTGGACAATGAAGCTTATAGGTGCTCTCCAACCTCTCAAGCCAGCAGTAGCTTGGATATGTCTGAGTGCTAATTGGCTCACACAAATCTTTCGTAAAAGAGGAAAGAAGGAAAGAAAAATGGCACAATAGTTGTCCTGAACTAGCACAGTTGGGAATTAATTGAAGGTGGTACATTCAAAATACAGTTGTCAGAAGAGTTACAACCTTCTAAATCCTGCCAGTAGCCTAGAAAGGCATAGCTCTGCTTAGTCTTAGTCAAACTGGATACCTAGTGAGAGCCTGCAGAGTGTAGTAGTTGGACAAGGAGGCTGTCAGTCCTAGGGTGTCAGTCCCTGGTAATTAGATCCCCAAGCCCCTCACAGCAAGCAGGCAGGTGCATTGGTTGAAGAACTTTATTAGAGATCTATACAGTTCAGGTGTTCACTCATAGGTAGCAGTTGACAGAAGTAATTAGGCAAACAATAGGACTACTGATATAGAGGGACGTTGTCCCGCCCCTTTGCATTTAGGCATGAAAGCCTAAAAAGTTACATGGGAACAAAAAGCAGTTTGGTCTGAGATAACGTACACAGTGGAATCTTCCCTCCTGTGAAAGAGATACATGTTAGCACCCAGCTGCAAGCTCTTAGCCAAGGCCACACAAAAATGAAAGCACATATTTCTTAGAGATAATGGAGAGCTTGCCAGCTCCTTTGGCAATTAATATTAGCAGTTTGGACACCTTCAGGAGTCTTTTCCTAAAATGCGTAAGCGACAGTATTAGAATATAAAATGCAGTGTAAAATGCAGGAGACCACAATTGTCTACATCATTCTCAGTATAGAAGTCAGGGTACAGTGATGGCATACAATACAATAATGGCATGGATGCATGGCATACATGGCAGAGACCTGAGAGACCTAGGTTTGAATCCCATCTGTGCCATGGAAGCTGCCTGGGTGACTTCGGGCCAGTCACACCTTCTAAGGCTAGCCTACCTCACAGGATTCTTGTGAGGATATAATGGAGCAGGGGAGAATGTTGCAAGCCGCTTTGGGTCCTCATTGAGGAGAAAAGTTGAGTATAAATGAAGGAAATATAAGGTAAATATAAACTTTTGTCACGCACGTGTGAGGTCTGTGCACTTTTCTTCCTCCCCCAGGAGGCTGTGCGCCCACACCATGGAGCAGGGACTGTGGGGGAGGAGGACAGCTTGCCTAGAACATTCCAAATTCTAGAACCAGCCCTACTTGATGATAATGCTAGCCTATCTTGCATCGTCTGAGATAACGTATGTAAAACTTGTGAGGGCATTGGACAAGATCTATGTAAGTATTGGTATGTATAATTATTTATCTAAGAAATAACAACAACAACAACAACAACAACAACAACATTCAATTTATATACCGCCCTTCAAGATGACTTAACACCCACTCAGAGTGGTTTA
Source organism: Eublepharis macularius (assembly GCF_028583425.1). NCBI lineage: Eukaryota > Metazoa > Chordata > Lepidosauria > Squamata > Eublepharidae > Eublepharis > Eublepharis macularius. The sequence goes on along the minus strand of NC_072792.1, from coordinate 165,834,419 downwards.
CAAAGTATGTTATTATTATCCCCACAACAAAACACCCTGTGAGTTGGGTGGAGCTGAGAGAGCTCTGAGAGAGCTGTGATGGAACCAAGGTCATCTAGCTGGCTTCAAATGGAGGAGTAAGGAATCAAACCCGGTTCTCCAGATTAGAGTCCTGCCGCTCTTAACCACTACACCAAACTGGCTCTCCAGAGGACTCCAGAGACCTCTTCTTTAGGCTGGATGCTATTGGGGGAGGGGGCTTCAAGACATGTTGATCTTATCATTTATTTATTCTGAGGGTTCTATTCATTTCAGAGGATGTGGTTACACCCTTGGCCCTGTGAACTTTTTTAGGAGGGTTGCTGACTGGTTAGAGAAAAATGTCCTGCCCCTTTAATAGAAGCTCATGATGTGGAAGTGGACAATTGATGCTTTTTGTGACATGAAGGTAAATACCATCACCTGGTAAATAACATACCATTAAGCTTCTATTAAAGGGACATGGGTTCCCCCCCCCTCCAAGCAGTTGGCAACCCTAGTTCTAAGCTTCCTGGAATGAAGAAATAAAAATGGAAGCCATCTCCTAGCAGATATAGCAGGAGTTAAGTCAAATGTCTCTCTGACATCAAACAGAATAATACAGAGGCCTCAAAAGGCCAAAAGTGGGAGGAAAACCATATGGAGAATGCCAGAGGTTACATTTTGTTGATGCCCTAATCAAAAAGTTGCTGTAAGTCAAATGTGGGATAATATCATCTAGTATATTGTCGAAGGCTTTCACTGGCCAAAGGTCCACAACAACCATAATATCATCTAGTATTTATCAGGCTGTCACTTCCCAGTAGAAAGAGGGATTCTGATGCAATGGAAGAACAGAATAAGGGAATTCTGTTTACAAGGCACCGTTCTAGACAAATGCCTCTGCCTGTGCTCAGTCAGGGAATTTAAGACCTGTTGGAGATGCCTACATTTTTCCTCTTAAGCATTTCAGATGTTGACAGTCATGCTTCTGGCATATGACTGTACATGAATACTCTAAGCTTCAGTTTTTGCCAAACTTGGCAAAATTAAAAGCAAATATCTGAACGAAAGCTGGTTTATGGCATGCCTTTATCTTGCATAGTGTGGTGTAGTGGTTAGAGTGTTGGACCAGGATCTGGGAAATGGATGGATTCAAATCCTCAAACTGCCATGAAAAATCATTGCGAGAGTCCCTCTCTTTCAGCTCAGCCTACTTCATAGGGTTGTTGTGGGGATAAAGTTTGTGTAAATGCTACCACGAGTTCCTAATAGGAGGGGGCACCTAAAAATATATTCAGTCATGTAAACAGATTTAATTACCATGACCTTTGGGGGGATTTAGTTTTGCTTATTACAATTAGATCATGATTTCCCGAAATATGCCTAACGAAGTTCACATAATTAGGCATACAAAATTTATGTGTAGGAGGGACCAGAGAATTTCCTGGCAAATTAGCATTCTCCTTTCATAGGTACAATCTCAGGAGCCTCAAACCTTTTCAAGTGTGCTATGCAGATGTACCTGTAATCCTAATGAAGAGGATGGCACTAAATTGAATGTAATTTTACTTCTTCCATTTAACTGGAATGTGGATTGGGCTACTGGGAGCCATAAATAGCAGTTGCTGTAGGGCTTCTTTGCTTACTGTGAAGGGTTGGCCGGGACCGTTTGCGCAAGTCTGCTTACATGCACAGACCTCCTCTGCTTCCTGCTGTTATAAAAAGAAGTGAGAGGTTGGGCCCTTTCAGGTTAGCAGCCACGCAGGTCCCAGACAGTTGGCAGCTACTATTCTCTGCCGTTTTCTCTCCCTCTCTCTTTTTCCCAGATGCCATATATTTGCAAAGTTTTCATTTCTTACGGCTGTGATGATCACCCGTTCTCCCACGATAGCTCTGTTATAATTAGAGCAAGGCTATGGTGCGATTGATAGGCTATTACTAGGGAAAGGGGAGGGAACCCCCTCACAGAACCAGCTTCTTTGCTCACATACTGCAAGAACAGCTCCCATGAAATCAATGCAGTTATTCCTGCTTAGGTTAGCGGTGAATTTGGCTTGCAGCCAGCTGTGGCTCTCAGCCAGGGCTTTCTCCTATTTATTTTACAGTTTCCAGGGTGGAATCCACAAATCTTTTAAACCAAAAGGCTGAGATGATAAGACAGTCTAGCTCAGGGTTCCCCAGTGTCGTGCCTGTGAGCCCCATTACATCCGCTGACACCTTTCCTGGTGCCCGCCAAGTGTTTTAGAAAGTAGATGGGGCCAGGTGAAGCTTTTTCCAAACATGGCTTCTGATTGGCCGTGGATTTGATTGGCTGTGCAGATTTTTAAAAGCATTGCTGTGACAGAAGCTGCTTCCACAGCGCAAGGATCTTTACTGTGTGACTGAAGGTAAGCTGTAGCAGCCATTTTGTGTCTGGCTCCGCCTTCTGCAGCAGCCATTTTGTGGCAGCCATTTTATGGCTGTGCCCACCTCACTGTGTCAGAATTCTAAATGTGCCTACAGACTCAAAAGATTGGGGACCCTTGGTCTAGTTTCATTGTCCTGGCTGTCCCCTCTAGGGTTGACAGTTCAGGGTAGGGAAATCTCTAGAGATTTTCTCCAGGGGAACTGCTCTCTGTCACCCGGAGATCAGTTGTAATTCCAGATCTCCAGCTACTACCTTTGGCCGGTGCAGAAGGAAACAGATAGTTGCCTTTATTATTTGAGGAATGATTCCTATGGAGAGCAAATTGCTGTCAGGAAACAGTATTCAAAGGCTTTGGTCCCATAAGATATTTTCATAAGATAAGCAACCTCAGGAAGCACATGAAAACAAGCACCTACCAGTGGCCTGTTTGTCGATGGGGAGTTGAAAGCTCTCATCAAAGAATTGGAAGAAAACAGACACCACCTAGAGACTCCAACTACCTCTGTATTCGTCTGTGGAAAGTTGTATTATTTTGCTGAGAAATTGTGTATTGATGTAATTGTAAACATAATTGTATACATAATTAAATGATATAGTATAAATATTTTGAAATTCAGCCTAGCACAGTGATATTTGGGAATTGTGCTACCTGGAGGATGGCAACCCTACCCCCCAGCCTTCTTCACCATCAAATTACTATTTTAAAAATAATTTGAAGGAAATTTATTGCCCCTGCAAGAATTTTTTACTCTTTCTTCAGGACAGAGCTGAGTAGCTGAAGTTTCTAGGATCACTTTTTTAATTAAAAAAAAAACCTTCAGAAATAACCAGACTGGTTCCAAGGATGGGGTTCAACTCAAGCACCCTTACAGGTGATTTGAGACCACCACTATCAATTTACTATAATCCAGACCAGTGCAATGTGCCAGAATGTGCTATTTGTGATAAATTGTTTTTATCTATCACCTCCTGTCCCTGCCCTCTAATAATAATAATAATAATAATAATAATAATAATAATAATAATAATAATACATTTGATTTATATACTGCCCTTCAGGACAACTTAAAACCCACTTAGAACGGTTTACAAAGTAAGTCATTATTATTAATAATAATAATAATAACGTTCGATTTATATACCGCCCTTCAGGATGACTTAACACCCACTCAGAGCGGTTTACAAAGTATGTTACTATTATCCCCACAACAAAACACCCTGTGAGGTAGGTGAGACTGAGAGAGCTCCGGAGAACTGTGACTAGCCCAAGGTCACCCAGCTGGCTTCAAGTGGAGGAGTGGGGAATCAAACCCGGTTCTCCAGACTAGAGTCCCACGCTCTTAACCACTACACCAAACTGCCTCTCCCCACAACAGCAAACACCCTGTGAGGTGGGTGGGGCTGAGAAAGCTCTGAGAGAGCTGTGACTGACCCAAGGTCACCCAGCTGGCTTCGAGTGGAGGAGTGGGGAATCAAACCCGGCTCTTCAGATTAGAGTCCCACGTTCTTAGCCACTACACCAAACTGGCTCTCTATTGCCCATCTTTGTTCCTATGAGCAGTGGAAGAAAAACAGGGGCCAGAATAGCGTCCTATGCTGCTGCAACATCATTTCTGGCTGCATAACCAGAAGTGATGTCACCATGTGGTGGAATGGAGGAGCTTTGACTCTTGAAAGCTCATAAACTGGAAATCTATTTGTCTTTAAAGTGCTACTGGACTTGAATCTTGCTTTTCTACTATAGACCAACATGGCTACCTATCTGAAACTATCTAGGATCCCCTGAAACACTGTGGCTTTTCTATAGAGTTCTGCAGAAAGTCTAGAGAATCACACAACATAGTGATGCCACTTACCTTTTTGCAGCCAGAAATGATGTCACAGCATTGCAGGATGCCTTTTTCGTGACTCATAACCCGTCCCCTATGTCCCTATGAACCAGTCACGTAAACAGATTCTGATATAGATATAGGACATCCAGAAAATTTTCAGGGATGATGGATGGCTGCAAATTCTGCTAGCCGAAATCCCTGGGATGAAGCCTACAGCAAGCCACAGCAGCCTCGTGGAAAGATCTTCAATCTGTACAGACTTATTAACATGCAGAAAGTGACAGAGCACACACTTGGACTACAGCAAGTCTAAGGTTCAATCCCTGGAATCTCTAGTTAAAGAGTCTTTGTAATAGACAGATTAACAACTTCATTTGGGGAAGGGGACAGGATCACGCCTATTGGCTATACTTCCTCCCTCCTCCCAACATCTATGAATTCAAGTTCCTATATGTGCAGGGGATGAACATATGCACTGTAATACATGTAGGCTCTGAGACTGCAATATGTATCCTGCAAAATTGGTGGGATCAGACGATATGCACAGAATTTATATGCATCAGGTATAGGCCTCTGTGCAGACAAGTCTGTGAAAACATGAAGCTTAGGCACAATGGGCGATATTGTGCCATCACTTCCAAGGGAAAAACAAGAAGTGATGCTAGTCCTTTCTAGGAATCACTGAAATCTATGGTAAAGTCAATGAATTTCCAGCAACTCCTACTGAGAACGGATGTCACTTACAAGTTTCCCCTGGAAGTGATGTTGCACTTTCAGCTCAAAGGTGATTTTTTGTTTATTTTTCTTCCCCCACCTTTCCAAGTGGCAGCAGGAAGAGAGGATTGCCAGTGGAAAGTCTCTTGCCATTTCAATTGGGTTTTGCCCATGAGTCTCTCTTTGTATATCAGGACACCTGCAACTTTTCAATACAGTCTTTGACAGACTGTTTCTAGCTCCAAAGTTAGCCTTTGTGCTGCTAGTGGTAAGAAGGAAATGCATTGGGTTAGAAGCATAGGGCGAGTAGCCTTGCTAACCAAAGATATGTTGGTGCTTGAGGCAGAATATCCAATTGCTCCCTTTCCCACCTCTATGGGTGACAAATGATACCATAATCATGATGGAGGGGCCAAATCAGCTGACTCCCTCGCTGCCACTCTTAATGGCATACCACATGACCTCATGGCAGGGCCTTCTCTAGAGATCAACATGTCACCTCTCCTCCATTTCTGCCTCAGTGAGCGTATCGGGAGACTGACTCTCGGCACTGCCTTGTCCGGGAAATGGATCTCACCGGTGTCTAAATGACTCGTTAGAAAATGAGTTCTTAAATTTGGTCCCATGTAGCTACTGCTTATACTAGCAAGCAGCAGAGCTGCACTAAATTACCCCTTTTAGCTTTCTAAGTGTCCATCTGCAGCAACGATACTTTTCCGCCTGAGTCTTTTGTTCTTTAGTAAATGTGCAAAAACGTGGATTACTTTCCCTCCCCCTGCTGGTTCTGCTGACAGAGAACTTACCTATACAGCTTTATAATTAGGTACCAGACTCTTGTGGAAGGATATAACTGCAGCATGGTACATTTAGGAATTCTGCAAATATTCAGAAAGGACAAGTGCTTTCCTCATCCAAGCCCTTTTCCAATGCCCAGTAGCTGGAGCAGCTTAAGTGAAGAGTGCTCCTGTTTATATAGAATGAAACCTTCCCATTTCAGAGAACCAATAGTATGGGTGGGAGTAAGGTTGCTGGTCCCCCGGTGGGGATGGGGGATCCCCCACTTCCACACTCTACCCCCCCCCCCACTCACCTGGCCAGTGAGGGGAAAGGCAGGGGAATAGGCCTCCTGGGGTGTGCTTCTGGCGAGGTGCAATAACATCAGTTCCAGGAGTTCTCCCACACTTCACACAGGGCCAGTTGAGGCCCCGAATGGGCCAATTCTTTGAGAATTGGCTCAGCACAAAGCACAGGAGCATTCCTTGTGGTTTGTACAATGACATCACTCCCGAAAGTGATGGCATCATGCTGCGCTGGGAATTCGTGTGCTCAAAGACCTAGAAACGGTGACTGCTGACTGAGTTCCCCGCCCCTTCTGCTGCGAGAGTAAGGGGACCTGGCAACCCTTGTTGAGAGGAACAATTTCCACAGAAAAAAAAATCCCAATCAAAAGTGGTACTGTATGGTGCCAGCATAGGCTAAGCGAATTGGTTGGTTGCAGGAACAGATCTTATTTTGCGCCCCCCCCCTTCCCTACTTTTTACCTCCCCTAGCAAATAGGAAGTTAAAGATAGTGTGGGGGAAATGAAAACTGAACACAAAATTCGATTGTGGACATCGTGATACCGCCAGATCAATTTTAGATCCAAAAGTCTGAGGAAATCTTGTGTGAATTAGATCATTTCCACACAGGTTATTCGCTCAGGAATGAATGTTGTTGGAAGCTGGGTTTTACCTGCTTCTTCCCATCATCCTGGTGCATGTCTGTGCCTCCCAGAGTTTTCCTAGTTTTTCTGCAACCTTTCTCAAACCTGCATTGCTGCAAAGTTTTTGGAAAGAGCTCAGAAAAGCCTGGGTGACTGCTCTAGGGGTGGGAAAGTTTGTCTTTTCCCACCCACATGGCAGTCATTTTCTTTGTCCCTGCAGTGACCATTTCCTCCATATTCCACTGAGGAGGGCCTTTGTTGGTTTTTTAATTGGCAACTGAAAATTGCTATGTCCGTATAGTTATATTGATATGTGTAACCAATTCTCGGATTTCCCAGCTTTCATTATTTTTTAAAAGTAAGTCTCTAGCCCCTTTCGTTGTGCAAATGTATGGGGAAAGGTAGATTTCTACAATGAAAATGAAAGAAATGAATAAAAAAAAAGAAAGCCAGGGTTTCAGAGAACCTGCTACACATATAACGTTATATCAATATCACAATATTCACTTGCTGGTTTTTATAAAGAAAACTGAAAAAGCCCTGGTGGCTTGGGGGAAAGGAAATTGCTGCTGCTGCGGGACTGCGGTGGGGAAACTACAGAAAACTGTCATGGGGAAAACATGTTGCCTCTGTGCTACACTAGCAGCCATGAAGCAGTGGGGAAATGTTGTAGAAGCCACTGTTGTTACCCTTCGGACTGGATCTTGGTTAGAGACAGCCTGTACATCCTCATGTATAACGCCAATTTGATTGTCAGCACGGTCTCTCTTTGCAGTTATTCTTCCCCTCCACCTAGCTGCAATTCTTATCAGTAAGTAAGCTCAATTGAAACTAGTGGGATTTACTTCTATGTAAGCATGTTTAATATCTGGCTACAAGGCAGACAGCACAGCTGTCTTCCACCAGTGCAAACATGGATTTAAAATTCCCTGCCAGCACTGAATGGAAGCTGAATAGAAAGCATAAACAGGGGTTCTCTAGCCAGCCTATATCTCATTTCCAACATATTGTCAGCTTTCTCAGTAGCTGGCTAATAGTTAAGGGGTTGGATGCTAAAGATCTGGATAAGGTTCAGCTAGAACATGATGGATGGAAATTAAATTGCCATGTAGGCAGATGCAGCTAGAAGATGTTGAGGAGGACATCTTGGCTCTCGAATGCTTGGAACTTGTCTGTGTTTTGGTGATAGGATATATAGTTTTGGAGGGTATCTAATATACCTCTCAAGCAATTCAAGAGAAAGCATGTTTTTCCATCAAGAATTGAGACTGGTTGTTCTTGAAGATGAGGTCCTTGTGACAATTGTTGCTACCTTTAAAACATCCAGATTAGCTATGAAGATTACTTGGCAGCTGCAGAACTTGGTATTGAAATGTGGCTACTTGACTATTAGAATGCATTAGGAAATGTTACACAGAATTCCTTTATTACTCACGCTACTTCATTACTTGGATTGGTAAAGCCAACCTCAGACAAGCTCATGTAACCAGGAAAGTCAGACTGTAGAATGGCCATGGAGAAAGTCAGACTGGAGAATGGCCATGGTGCACTTGTTTTGCATACAGATCAGAGGTGAAAGTCAGCTGGTATGGGCTAGTACAGAATACTGGTCAGAAAGTGTGCTTTCTGACCAGTACAAAGACAAGTGCACAGTATTACATCTGGGCCACAAGAATGGGAAGCACAAATACTGGATGGGGGATACACTTCTGGGCAGTAGTATATGTGAAAGGGATCTTGGGGTAAGAGTGGACTGTAAACTGAATATGAGCAGTCAGTGTGATACGGTGGCAAAAGAGGCTAATTCAATCCTAGGTTGTATCAAAGGGGCCATAGCGTCGAAATTGCAGGAGGTCATAGCCCCTCTCTATACTGCCTTGGTCAGGCCGCACCTGGAGTATTGTGCGCAGTTCTGGAGGCCTCACTTCAAAAAGGATGTGGACAAAATTGAGAGGGTGCAGAGGAGAGCGACGAGGATGATCAGGGGTCTGGAGACTGAGCCCTACGAGGAAAGGCTGAGGGCCTTTGGAATGTTTAGTTTGGAGAAGAGGAGGTTGAGGGGGGACATGATTGCTCTCTTTAAATATTTGAAAGGATGTCATTTGGAGGAGGGCAGGGGGCTGTTCCAGTTGGCAGCAGAGGGTAGGACCCGAAGCAATGGGCTTAAATTACATGCACAAAGGTACTGGCTGGATATTAGGAAAAACTTTTTCACAGTCAGCGTAGTTCAAAAGTGGAATCAGCTGCCTAGGGAGGTGGTGAGCTCCCCCTCACTGGCAGTTTTCAAGAAGAGGCTGGATGAATACTTGTCAGAGATGCTTTAGGCTGATCCTGCACTGGGCAGGGGGTTGGACTAGATGGTCTGAATGGCCCCTTGCAACTCTATGATTCTATGAAAGTGGCCAACATACCTCCCATCTTCCGTTTCAAGCACCTTGAGAGAGAGTACCATATGAAATTTATTTGTGCCCCTGAAGGATACTTTTAGTTTAGATCCAAGCATCACCAATTAAAAGCATCTTATAGTTTGGTGTAGCCAGTTTGGTGTAGTGGTTAAGAGCGTGGGACTGTAATCTGGAGAGCCGGGTTTGATTCCCCACTCCTCCGCTTGAAGCCAGCTGGGTGACCTTGGGCTAGTCACAGTTCTCTGGAGCTTGCTCAGCCCCACCCACCTCACAGGGTGTTTTCTTGTGGGGATAATAATGACATACTTTGTAAATGGCTCTGAGTGGGCATTAAGTTGTCCTGAAGGGCAGTATATAAATCAAATATTATTATTAGTTAGAAGACAGATAATGGCTAGATATCACTCAGCTGCCTTGAGCTCCTGTTTGGGAGGAGAAGTATGGGATATCAGTATTTTAAGTAACATACAACATAAGGCAGTTTCATATGTTCATTGTCAGATGGTCGAGATTGTGGTTTTGCCACTGAGCAACTGCTTGAACTATTACCTGTCCTGGAACCGCAGCTTTCATTTTTAAAATAAGTAAATCTCTAGCTGTTGTAGATCCTGAAATAGAAAGCAAAGTAAGGAGTTGGCATTTAGCAAAATTGCTTAGCAAGGAAAAGCTTGCCTTGCCCTCTTTTTTTCTCTAGCTAATGGGGGAAGTTGAAGCTTTGATTGACATGCTTGCTGTGTTTTTCTCCTAGAAGCTTGGCTGTTGTCTAACCAAAGAGCATAATCAAAACATTAGGTGAAAATTAAGTTCTCTACTAATGATTCCTCCCCATATTTTTGTGGTAGATTTGTGGCTTGGAAAGGGAGCCAGTGTAGGTGAGGGGGCCGTCTGTGTTTGTGCATCTGGAAGAGGGCAAACTACAGGCACTGTCTAGAGCTTCTTAGAAGAAGGGTGGTTAAAAAAAGGCTTGCCAGGCAAGCCCCGTTGCCTGTCACTGCTTGTAACAACAGTGAGAGCAAAATGAAATAAAAAACAATGACATCCCTGATGTCATTGCATCATTTCTGAGTCCAACTCGGTAGGGACAAAGGGTAGCTCTAGGAATTGTCAGAAACCCTACAGTTTTACCATAGAGTTTCTAGTGATTCTAGTGTATATAGGTTTAGGCAGGGTTTTTTTTCTGGGAAAAGAGGTGGCGGAACTCTCAAGAGGGAAATGAGGAAGAAACACACGGGATTCTTTGAAATCATATTATTTTCAAGCACTATTGCTGAGTATTTTCAAGATGTGCCGGAACTCCGTTCCCCCGCATTCCCCCTGAAAAAAAGCCCTGGGTTTAGGATTTTATTAAAACTCTTGCCTCCAAATATTTCTCCGTAGAGTTGCTAACAAAGTGATGGGGCCGGGGGTCTTCTTCCTTTAAAATAAATTTCCAGGGAAGTTCAACATATTTTAGTGACATTTGTGAAATTACCAAGGGCCATTTCCATACTTCATTACTTTTGTGAGCTCAAATAAGTGAAACTTTTTCAGTGAGGACTGTCTACTAAAAATAGTTCTGTAATATCATCACTGTGCAGTCAGTACCTGTTTATTTAATTTGTGCAAACTACATTTTTTTTAATCTCCCTCTTTTAAAGATCAAGCAAGGGGAAAAGGGTCATCTAATTCTGTGAGGTTCTTACCAGCAAACAAATAACATTTCCGGTATTAAGTTCATTTTTGGCTATTTAATGAATAATGTAGATCCTTGAGTCTGCCTGCTTGGACTACAATAATTAGTGCAGAGTAAACAAACACTTTATCCCTTCCTTTATGAATGATGTGGTGCCACTTTAAATATTAATATGTTTTGATTGAAGTGACCAATCAATTCTGTCCAGGCTTGGGTAACAACTACAATCTGCATAACAAAGTCATCCTGATTAGCTAATGAAACAACAATTTTAACTCCTTCCTGCCATGAATGGCTGCCTTAATCTCTGCAATGGGGTGTGTGACTGAAAAACGCAGCTTCTTAAAAGACATTGTGGAGGCAAATCAAACAGGAGAGGGAGCTGATACAAAACAATTACTTGTGTGATATCTAAATAGGTAAATAAGTATCTAGAGCAACCACAGAGAAACATCTCCAGCACAATGCCTAATTATGTGAAGAAGTGATTCTTGCCTTTTTAGTAAACTAAGCATTATGGTATTTATATTATTCAACTTGTCTGTTTGCATGAGGCAAAATTCCCAGTATATATTTACTAAAACCAGGGCAAGTTTAAAATGGATCAGGAGGAGCAAAGCAAACTGAGCAGTCCCCTGCACCATCAGCATTGGGTACTGGCCCATCTGTTGTATCTTCCTATAAACTGACAGCAGTGCAGAGGGTTGTCAGCCCCCCCCCCCCAACAACTGGCAGAACTTGAGGGGTACGAGTAGGACGAGTAGGGGTAGGGTTAATCAGCTCAGAGTTCAGGAATTCCTGGGGATGGGGGAGGTGGAGCCTGGGGAGGGCAGGGTTTGGGGAGGGACCTCAACAGGATATAATGCCATAGAGTCCACCGTCCAAGCAGCCGTTTTTCTTGAGGGGAACTGATCTCTTTAGCCTGGAGATCAATTGTAATTGTGGGAGATCTTCAGCCACCAGCTGGAGGTTGACAACCCTTGGAGGGGGCAGCGGGCACTTACCGTTCTTGTACTTGTGTTTCTGCTATGTTTTGGGCCGTTGCTTAAAGAATTTTCCCTGGTACAATGACGTCACTTCTGGGTCACACTGGAAGAGCAGTCACTGACCAGTCTGTGGGTGTGCGTGCACCCCTTTCCCCAACCTGCCTCCTCCCATCAATTAGTTCCCATGAGGCATGAATCTCTGGGTTTGCGGGGCCATGGGGGGTACTTGTCTTCCCAGCAGTGCAGGAGGAGGCAGTCAAGGAGCCGTTGAAAGGTTCAAGCGAAGTGGTGGCACTGGCAAGACTCCTGGCTACTCTGGTTGTTCCCAGCCGTCAGTGGGCCTCCAGGGCAGCAGCCCACCAGGAAATTGCCCTGTAAGTTAAATGGCCACTCTGCCCCTGGCAAAAGCCTAACGGGGCAGTGTTTAAAACGGAAGTGAAATCATCTTGATCCTTAGAAAGCCGCCATATTCTCCAACAGTCCATAGATGAAAATAGGAACATGCTTATTACACTTTTATTCATTTCAAGGATCTTCCAAGTCACATCCCAGACCCCCTTTGATGGTGCTGTCTGCAGTAAACTATGTATTAAAGCCAAAGGGGTCTTGTTCTTCAGCTTCTAGGGTAAAAAAAAATGCCCTACAATCCATTATCAACAATTCAAATGAGTATATGAAGTAGCAAGCAAGCAAGTGGTATAGCGGCTAGAATGTGGGACTGCAGCAACCCCATTCTGCAATGTTGGACTGCAGCATTCCCCAGTCTGCAATGACAGCTCACTAGGTGACCTGGACTCTGTCATACTCTTAGTCTAACCCACTTCACAAAGTGGCTGTGAGGATAAAATTGGGAAGGCAGAACTGTGCCACCTTAAGCTTCTTGGAGGAAGGGTAGAATAAAAATGTATTAGATAGGTGCATGCTATGTGACTCCTCAGTGCTCATACACGTGTGGTTACACGCATGCACATAAGAGGCAAGATATAGAACCCCCCCATTCTGTGTCTTCACTTCTTGATCCTCTGGAGACAGAGCTGAACCCAGAAGGATGAAAACTCCAGCGGCTCATATTGAGAAGGCATCCCCAATAGGATAAACCAAACCACGGCTTTTTTTCTGGGAAAAAAGGTGGTGGAACTCAGTGGTGGAACTCTGGACTGGACAATGACGTCACTTTGGGTCAGCTGGAACAAGGGGGGAGTTTTTAAAAGTTTAAATCGCCCTTGGTGAGAATGGTCACATGGCCGGAGGCTCTGCCCCCTGATCTCCATACAGAGGGGAGTTTAGATTGCCCTCCATACTGCTGGCACGGAGGGCAATCTAAACTCCCCTCTGTCTGGAGATCAGGGGGCGGGGCCACCGGCCATGTGACCATTTTCAAGAGGTGCCAGAACTCCATTCCACTGTGTTCCCACTGAAAAAAAGCCCTAAACCAAACACAATAAAACTACCAGGGAAAAGGACCAGGAAATTGAAAGCCTCTTTATGTTTTACTTAAACATGAGTTTGGTGGGGGAAAACCCCAACCCACCTCATTTTTAACATGTGACCCAATGCTTATGTTAAAAATTGTGGGGAGGGGGTTGGAGAATAAGCTCCCGTGTGTGCACTTTAACTAGCAAAGGAGGGCTGGGGAGGGGGGATTTTTGTCTTAAACCAGTTCCACGCATCTGTCTGGGATCTGCCATTATTGCCAAATGACTTCATCCTGAGCAGAAACATAGAATTGGCTGTAAGTAGGGTTGCCAGGTCTGGGTTGGGAAATTCCTGGAGATTTGGGGGGGGGGAGCCTAGAAAGGTGGGGTTTGGGGAGGGAATTGGCCTCGTTGGGGTATAATACCATACAGTCCACCCTCCAGAGCAGCCAATTTCTCCAGGGGAATTGATCTCTGTCACCTGGAGATCAGTTGTAATTCCTGGAGATTTCCAGCCACCATCTGGAGGCTGGCAACCCTAGCTGTAAGACAAATAGCCCCCCTGCCCCTGGTGCCCTCTTTTGCTAATTAAAGTATGCCAGGTGAAAAAGAAGGAATGAAGAAGCTCTTCTTGCCACTGTGTGCAATTATGGGACCTGACTTGCATGCGCATGCACGCGCGTGGGTGCACGCACGCACGCGCACACACACGCACACACACACACACACGACACATTAAAATGCAGGGGTGGTTTTCCCCAACCAAACTGGCATTTATATAACACATAATAAAGAGACTGTAAATAGGTAAATAAGTAAATAGATCTGGCAATCCTGCCTGGTCCACTTGGAAGATCAGGTTTATCACCAAGAGGAAATGCAATCGCAGAGATACATCTAGAGGAAACCTTGAACTGAACTGGCTGCTAGCAAGAGTCGGACTGAGCCAGAAGTGAAACTGTTTTTGTTAAGAAAAGGGAAACTTTGACTCTCCAAAGCTTATACCTCGTTGGTCTCCAAGGTGCCACTGGACTCAAATCCTGCTATTCTTGCTAAACGGCAGAATTCCAGCATTTCTGAATAAGGCAAGCTGAGCGAGCGAATAGCCTACATTCCCATATTATTCCCATAGTCTCTGCTTGAGAGTCTTTGCTGTTTCATTTAAAACCACTCAGCTTCATAATTAAAACACACTTGTTTTTTCCCCCCAGAACAGTGCAAAAATGGTATATTCCTGATCAGCAGATCTTTTCCTATTGATGCTGGGTGCTTACTTTAGCGAAAAGAAAATTAATATGGATCCCTCTAAAATGCCGGCACAGTTTAAGCAGGATGAGATATTGTCTGTTAGTGTTAAAAATCTATAAGTGGTGAAAGTACAAGGAGCAAAGCTAGAAAAATCAGAGAAAAGGAAGGAATGAGTCCCCCTAAAGATCTCTGTTGGGGACCAGTGCTGTTAATGTATTCATAAATGATCTGATTTGTGTAGGAGCCAGGTTTTCAGATGACATCCAGTTATTGGGGATGGCGAAACCCCAAATGGACTTCTAAAGCTGCAAGATGATTTTCAGATTTAGTGAAAGGGCAAGAAACCAGAAAATGAGTGATGCCCATAATGGCAAGAAAAATCTTGTGCATATGTCTAACTCTGGAATTGTAACATGTCATCTGTGTACAAAATTTAGGATTGCCCGCTTCAGGTTGAGAAATTCCTGGAGATTTGGGGGGGGGGAAGCTGGAGGTGGTGTGATTTGGGGTGGGGAGGGACCTCAGCAGGGTATAATCCCATAGAGTCCACCCTCTAAAGCCACCCTTTTTCCCCAGGGGAACTGATCTCTGTGGCCTGGAGATCGATTGTAATTCCTGAAGATCTCCAGCCCACATCTGGAGATTGGCAACCCTAGTGTACATGCATCTCCGGATTGGTTCTCAACTGGAAGTAATTAACTAAAAAAGAGATTGCATCATCATGAAAAGGATACCAGAGTATCTGAAGAAGTGAGCTGTGACTCATGAAAGCTCATACCCTACCACAAATTTTGTTAGTTTTATAGGTGCTACTGGACTCTTGCTCTTTTCTAGGATACCAGAGTGCTATAAGAGGGGCAGAAAAAGGGCAATCAGAAGTTGTTTTGTTTCAGTTAGGCAAATGGGCTTTTTTGTACTGTCTCTTCTTGATCTCTTTCTCTGAATTTCAGCGCATAGTTGGACTCTCTAACAGTAAAAGGCTGCAAATCCCTGCTAACCTGGCCCTTTCCCTCTTGGCAGCCCTGAAAGAACAGAAGCAGCTGTCAGTCCTGCCCAGAAGTTTATATACCTGTTCAATGAATAGGCACAGAGGGGGTCAGGGTTGCACTGTGCGCAGTTGGAACATCTGCAGCAAGTCCTTAAAGTGTACAAGTATATGTGCTTAGGCTCTTCCAGCTGATTGCATGCATAGTGGCTCACTGCACATATTTAGCTGAATGTATGATGTCAGAAGGAAGGCCAGCAGGCATGAACCCTTCCTCTCTATTTGTAACAACAACAACATGCTTGTATACTGCCTTTCTGGACAGATTAGTGCCTATTGAGAGCAGTTAAAAATTTCATGTGTATAGTGAAACGTCTGTGGACAGCTGTCATCTATTCCTAAAGCACTGGTGGCCATAGCAGTTGAACTCCTAGCTGCACCCACCAGCCAGCACCATTGGGGGAACGGCAAACAGGCAATGTGGGCAGCTGTGACTGCAGGCCATGGCCTGGCCTGGCAACCAGGGGGAGGCCAGAGGGGCAGGGGCATGGGAGGGCAGCTGTTAGTGACAACAGCAGCCCGCACATGAGTTTTCTCTGTGGTGGCCCCTACCCTGTGGAATGGTGTGCCTGAGGAGGTCAAATGCGCCCCCACTCTCCTCGCTTTCCACAAACAATGCAAAACAGAATTATTCAAAAAGGTTTTTTACTCAGATTGGAGGGAAGTATTATAGGGAAAGGTCTCAAATGCTTCACTAATGAGTTGGGGACCATAAACTTCACCACTAAGTTGCCTTGCATATTATCTGTTGCTCTAATATGTACTCTTATACTACCTATATTTCATGTTTATCTAATGTCAGTCCTAGAATTGTTGATGTTCTGTTTCAGCAATTCTTCAACTCTGTTTTGGATCCTTGCCAATGCTTCATCTTTGTAAAATCCTGTGACATAGTTGTGGAAATGTCCTTAGCACTGTATGGAAATGTCCTTGATACCGTATGTTCCCGAATCGCGATACTGATTGTACTAATCTCACGTTATGTAATCCGCCTTGAGTCTCAGTGAGAAAGGCAGACTATAAATGACATAAATAAAAATAAGTAAAATAATCAATAATGATGGGCTTTCCCTGGAGGACACCTGTGATTTGACCAAAGAGTTTCTAGTGATTCCTAGAGAGGCATGATGTTACTTCTAGGCTTTTTCTCAGAAGTAATGCCACATTGTCTGTATGATTGACATTTTTTAAAAAATTCTCCTACTGTCACTTTGAGTAGTGGTGGTAAACAAGAGGCAGGGGTGGGGTATTCCCTGTCAGGGGACTGGAAACACTAATGTCTCTTCAGTAGTCCAAGAGACATGTCATTAAACTATAGGGACATTACCCTATAATAATTTAATACTTAGCTCTCCTTTGTAGAGCTGCCAACCTCGTGACAGGTCCTGGAGTGTATCCAGAATTACCATTTGAAACACTCCCTCAACTAGTGTATTGTGGAGCTAGTCACTACCAACTTGGAAGGCTTTAAAAGGAGTGTCCAAATTCATGGCTCCTAGTCATGAAGGGTACTAGTCATGATGGATATCTTACTCCCTCTAGTACCAGATGCTGGAGGTCTCTATTTCAGTGGTTGTAGAGCACGCGAGGGAGAATGCTGTTATGGTCATACTACTTGAGGTCTTCCTAGAGGCAACTGGTTGGCCACTGTGAACAGAAGGATGGTCTAGATGAGCCTTCGGTCTGGTACAGCTTGTCACTTTTTATAGTCTGAGCTCTGTCCCTTCCCCAAATTCTGCACTTCCTTTTTTTTTTTGAAAATTTTTTTATTGGGTTAGAACATTATTATTTTTACATTACAATCAATTTTCCCCTAATTTTTCGTTTCTAACCCCCTCCCTTTCCCCCCCTTTTGTTGACTTCCAACAGCTTTCCCACCCTCTGTCCCTTTTCCCTTTCTTCTATTAAATTCCTCTGTCTAAAACAGATATACATTCTCCATTATATTAAGCAGTACATCTTTAACTCCTTTACTTATTATACACCCAAACCAAACTATACGTCTTTAGATAAACAATTTATCCCATTTTCCAGTTTTGAATATTTCTATATAAAACTATATATCATAAACCATAAAAATTTCCCACATTTAAATCAAACAATTTGATTTGTTCTCTATACATTACTCATTTCATCTTTTTATGGTAATTCTATATAACTCCTCGCATAATCAGTCAATTTAACTCTTCTATACATTCAGTTTGGTGTATATAAATCTTATCAAAGAAAGAAAATATTGTTAATTACTCAATCCTCATATTTAAACCTTATCATTAATTTTTCTCTCTCAATGTTCTATCAATTAACCTATACATATCTATATATATCTCAATCAATTAGTCTAACTGCTTATAAATTCACATTTCTCTTCCTCCCCCGGTAAAGTCACCCCTCTCTTTTATACTTTTATTATAATTCAGTAGTTCTCAAACTGCCACATTTTTCCTCCCACCTCCCACTTCTTCTCCAGATATTGTTTCAGCTTCTCCCAGTCTGTGTTAAACTGCCCTGAGTCCAGATCTCTCAGTTTTCTTGTCATCTTGTCCATTTCGGCCATATACAGCAATTTGTAGATCCAATCTTCAATAGTTGGCACTTCTTGTACTTTCCATTTCTGCGCATACAAAAGTCTAGCTGCTGCAGTCATATAGAAAATCAACGTCCTATGATGGGCTGGAATTCCCTCCATTCCCAAGTTAAGCAGCAGGAGTTCTGGGTTCTTATTTATTTGAAACTGTAAAATTTCACTCATTTCTCTTATTATTTCTCCCCAGAACTGCCTAGCTACCTCGCACGACCACCACATATGATAGAGGGAGCCCTCATGTTTCTTACATTTCCAGCATTTATTAGAAGTATTCAAGTTCCCTAGCGCAATCTTCTTTGGTGTCATGTACCAACGATAGATCATTTTGAAAATGTTCTCTTTAATATTAATACATGTCGTTGTCTTCATTGTAGTTTTCCACAAGTATTCCCATGCCTCCATTGTTATTTCTTTATTGAAATTTATAGCCCATTTCACCATCTGTGTTTTAACTATCTCATCCTCAGTATACCATTTCAACAGTACTTGGTATACCTTGGATATTCTTTTCTTGTCTTCTTTAAGAAGGGTCTGCTCTAGTTCCGAGTTCTCTGTTCGTATGCCCCCTTTTGCAGAGTCCGAATTATATAAGTCTCTAATCTGTCTATACTGGAACCAATCATAGTTAGGTGATAGTTCCTCTTGCGTCTTTATTCTAAGTTTAGATACTTCAATTTTAGTTATTTCTTTGTACGTTAAACATTGTTGTTCATTATCAACAGCTCTCGGATCTATCACCTCGTATGGAACCACCCACAAGGGGGTTCCTTCTTGTAGGTAAGTTCTGTACTTCTTCCAGATTGTATATAAACTTCTCCTTACAAAATGATGCAGGAACATCGAGTTGACCTTTACTTTGTCATGCCATAGGTATGCATGCCATCCAAAAAATTTTTTATATCCCTCTAGGGCTAGTAGTTTCTTATTCTTTAATGTCATCCACTCTTTTAACCAAACTAGGCAGATTGCATCATGGTAAAGTCTCAGGTTGGGCAGTTGCATTCCGCCTCTTTCCTTTGCATCTTGTAGAACTTTTACTTTCACTCGAGGCTTCTTGCCTGCCCAAACAAAATCTGATATTTTCCTCTGCCATTTTTCAAATTGTTTAGAGTCTCTGATGATTGGTATTGTCTGTAGCAAAAACATTACTCTTGGTAACACATTCATCTTAACTGCTGCAATCCTGCCCAACCATGACAAATTCAGTCTATTCCATTTGATCAAGTCTCTCTCTATCTGAGTCCATAATTTTTCATAATTATTCTTGAACAAATCTATATTTTTTGCAGTCAGCTCAACTCCCAAATATTTCACCTTACTAGTTACTTCACAGTCCGTTGTTTCCATTAACAATTGTTGTTTCTGCTTAGTCATGTTTTTACATAGTATCTTTGACTTCTTTTTGTTAATGAAGAAACCTGCCAAATCACCAAACTCCTTAATCTTGTCTATCACTTTTGGCATGTTCTCCAATGGATCTTCTACAATTAACATTATGTCATCTGCAAATGCTCTAACCTTGTATGAATAGTCCTTTATTTTTATTCCTCGTATTTCCTCGTCTTGTCGTATTTGTATCATCAGAATCTCCAATACTAAAATGAACAACAATGGAGATAACGGGCAACCTTGTCTTGTTCCTTTACTGATCGTCAATTTCTTGGTCAGTTCATCATTCACTACAATTGCTGCAGTCTGGTCTCTATATATTTCTTTAATTGCTCTGATGAATCTTTCTCCCAATTGTAGCTTTTCCATAGTGGCAAACAAAAAATCCCAGTTTAAATTGTCAAACGCTTTTTCAGCGTCTACAAAGAAGAAACCAACCTCTTTATCACAACGCTTGTCATAGTATTCAATAGCATTGATCACTGTCCTTAAATTGTCTCTTATTTGTCTGTCCGGCAAAAAACCTGCTTGTTCTTCCTCTATAACTTCCGAGAGCCACCCCTTCAATCTCTCCGCCAATATCTTCGCAAAAATTTTATAATCATTGTTAAGTAATGATATAGGCCTGTAATTTTCCACGCTAGTCAGATCTTGGCCCTCTTTTGGGATCAATGATATATTCGCTTCGCTCCAAGTGTCTGGAATTCTTTGATCCCTAAAAACTCCGTTCATCACCTCTTTTAGGAATGGTGCCAGTTCGTTGGCCATTGTCTTATAAAATTTAGCCGTAAGTCCATCTGGCCCTGGCGCCTTTCCTAGGTTTGCGGATTGTATTGCCTTACTTATTTCCTCGTCAGTTACTTCACTGTTCAACTTATTTCTCCAAGCTTCCGAGATCTCTGGAAGCTTGGTTTTCTCCAAATATGATGCTATTGATTCTTTGGTTACTTCTTTTTTATTATACAGCTTAGCATAAAATTTATAAAAGGCTCTACTAATGGTAGTTTGCTCCAAGTACGTTTTATTTTCTTCACAGATTTTATTTATTATTTTCTTTTCCCTTTTCTTCTTTAATTGCCATGCCAAATATTTCCCAGGTTTATTAGCACCCTCAAAAGCTTTTTGATTCAGTCTTTTAAGGTTCCACTCCAATTCTTTGTTACTCATTGCTGTTAACTGTTCTTGAAGAATTTTAATTTCCTGATGTATTTTCTTTTTCCCTGGTCTCTTTTTTAACTGTACTTCTTTGGCCTTTATTTTCTCCTCAATCTCTTGTCTTTTCTCCTCTTTCTTTTTCCTTGCTCTGCCATTTAAGTCCATTAGTATGCCCCTTACAACCGCCTTGTACGCGTCCCAAACTTTACTGGTTGGTACTTCTTTATTCACGTTATATTGTATAAAAAACTTTGTCTCTCTTCTCAATATTTCCATATTTTCACTTTCCTGTAGCAAGTCCTCCTTTATTCTCCAGGCTTTCCTTTTTCTCCTTTTTCCAAATTTCCACATAATTGGATTATGATCTGAGCCTACCATCGGCATTATTTCTACCTCCTTAGTCCATAACGCTAAGTCCTTTGAGGCCCAGATCATATCAATTCTTGATAATGTAAAATGCCTTGCAGAATAAAAAGTAAACTGTTTGGTTTTAGGATATTCTCTCCTCCATACGTCTTCGAGAGTCTCTTGTTGAATCAACTCAAAAAAAAGCTTTGGTAATAGTCCTCTTTTCTTTTGTGCTGTTGTAGTCTTTTTATCTAATTCCAAATCTGTCACTCCATTGAAATCTCCAGCAAGAATTATCTGGTCATATACCAGATCGTCTAAATGCTTCCTTAAATCCTCAAAGAAGCTTTCCTTTGCACCGTTAGGTGCATAAAGTCCGACTACCAACACTCTCTTTAAATTCCAATTACATTCCACCGCTACAAATCTAGCTTCCACATCTCTCATAACAAATTTTGGCTGCAGCTCCTCTTTTATGTACAACACCACTCCTCTTTTTTTCTTGTTAGAGGCCGCTACAAATTCTTTGCCCAATTTTCCAGATTTTAAATATTTTACATCCTGTTTTCTAATATGGGTCTCCTGCAAACAAACAATATCACATTTTTGTTTTAGTAGCCAATGAAAAATATTTTTCCTCTTATTCGGTGAGTTTAGTCCATTTACATTCCAAGATAATACTTTACACTCCATATTCATGGTTTTGTTGGTAAGTCTTTTTCATTGTCCTTGATAAATCTCTCCATCTCCCGCTCAGATCTGATACGTTTTTTTGCCCCTCCAAACTCAAAGGACACTCCTTCCGGTAACTCCCATCTGTATCTGATATTCATGTCCTTCAAAGTCTGAATTAGCACTCTATATTTTTTCCTGTCCAATAACACTGATCTGGGCAGTTCCTTCATTATAATAATCGTCTTGCCATCAATCTCCAATGGATCTTGAAATTATTTTGTCACAATCCTCTCTTTCATGTTTCTAGTTGTAAACTGCACAATCACATCTCTTGGTAGTTTCCTCTGGGTTGCAATTCTCGAGTTCACACGGTACGCCACATCTAGGATAGCCACAATTTCCTCCTCCTCCTTCCCCAGGTAATCAGCCAACACCTCAGTCATCTGTTCTTGCGCTGACTTCCCTTCCACTTCTGGCAGACCACGAAAACGAAGCTGCTTCTCCATGTGTTTAGTTTCTGCAACTGACATCCTCCCCTTCACCAGTCTCATCTCTGTTTGTTGCGTGTCTATTAAATTCTCCATCGCGTCTTCTACTGTTTTAACTCTCTGCTGCGTTCCTTGTAATTCACTACTAATCGTTTCCACGCCTTTTTTCACTTCTGACAGCTCCGACTTTACTGTCTGTGTGACTTCTTTGACCTCTTTAATAAGCTCCAGTTTCGTGTCCTTAAGTTCTTTCATCATGTCTATAAGTTTTTTGTCCAAATTTTCTATTGCCGATTGCCACTCTTTTTTCGACATCGTGGGGCTTGCTTTAGCTCGCTCCCACGAATCTGCTCTCTTCCTTAGCTCCGTGGCGTATATTTAAACGTTTTCCTTTTTTTCAAATGTCCCAATCTTTGCCAAAATTAATTTTTTTTTGTATCCAAAATGTCGGGCGTCTTTTCTCTATGGTTTCTCTATGTTATTGTAATCCAAGATGGCCTACTTCCTCTTCCGCTGAAGCCGCGACCCTTCCCCTTTCAAAAATGGCGATTCCCTACTTCCTGTCCGTCGGCAAGGGCCGCTTCCCTCCAGCCACTCTATTGTTGTTACGCACTTCCTGTCTCCCGTCTTCCCACAGCAAGTCTCGTGATGGTCTTTTTCCCACAGCTCCAAAACCACAGGTATTCAAAACAATAGTCCGATTTTTGCAATAACTTCTTTAAATTTAGTCTCTTTTAAAATACAACTCCTGCCGAGTCTTCACCTCTTTTTCACTAGTCTGTTGCAGTTTAAAAATCTACTTTCTTTCCTCTCTGTTTTTATCAATCTGTCCCGTTTCAAGAGATAGCGATCTTTACCTTCTCTTCAACTTTCTCGGGTTGTAATCGCTGTTTCGATCTTAAATTCTCCTCTCGACTTCCCTCCCCGATCGAAGCTTGGGTATGTAGGTCTTATGCCAGCCGAATTGGCCCCAAAACTGCCGCAGAGATTATAGCCGACCCGTCGCAAGGTGGGACCTCAAGGACCGGGGGGGAGACTCCTTGCGTAGAGCCCCCCCTCGTCCGAGATCTAGCTCACCCTAGGGTCTTGAGCGTTCTTTGCCTGCTCCCCGCCTGAGAGCAGTCGGCCGCGGGTTATTTTCACCCCTCCGGCCGGTTAAAACGGCAGTCCGGTCAGCTCCGCAAATGGAGCTGCGTTAGACCTCCATGAATCCCAAACCGGAAGTTCCCCCCAAATTCTGCACTTCCCACGCAATGCCCCCAATTCTCCAGTTTCTCAAACCAGAGTTGGCGACCCTATTCCTGGCTATGTGTGATCCATCAACCATCAGTCCAGAAGGGAGATCTGACTCTCGAAAGCTCATACCCTGGAAATCTAGTTAGTCTTTAAGGTGCTACTGGACCCAAAGCTTGCTCTTCTACAACAGACCAACAGGGCTACCTGACTGAAACAGTAGTGCAAAAATACCCTATCTTCATGTAACTGTGCATCCTGCATTCAGAGTACATTGGGTTGTTTGTATCAATTTCGGGCTTGGAAAAAGACTTTATGTAAAGCACCATACAGTTCAGAGTGTGGGCCACAGAGCTTAGTCATCTTGATCGGAATCATTATGCATTAGCCACTGGCTCTGCATTGTTAAAGATGAGGTCTACATAATAACAGGCACATTACTGTTGGGCTGTGCTAATGAAAATGTATGGACCGCATGCAAAATGGGTTTCGTCCATTCCACAACTATCTGAGACCTCCGGACTCAGCTGCAGGAGGGAAAACAGCACATCAAGACATCAGCACGCAAGGCAGTGTAAAATACAATAAATTGCCAGATGTTGGCCGCACGGTCAGTCACTAAACGTGACAGCCGCAGAGGTGAACTTACTCAGCATAAAGCTGATTGAAGGGATCAGAGTGGGGAATGAGGGAGAAAAACAGGCAAGTTCCATTGGTCCTAGTTATGTACTGTGTCTGGTGCTTCTCACTGCAAATGAAAATTAACAGAGAAAGTATGGAGGATAAGTGCTCCACGCTGCAGAAAGAAAGAACCTCATTTGTGTGTGTTAAAGAATAATAAAACAAGCCCCGTTAAAAATGTATCCTTCAAGCATTCTTGACACATTTAAGAATGAAATCTGATTATGCCCTCTGCGTACAGTCAAACAAAAAAACAGAATGTCTGGAGAAGAGAAAGGAATTACACCTGTCACCAATTTCCATGTGTTGATCAGCACTTCTACGCGGAGGCCTGTGTGCATCTTCCCAATTCTGTGCATGCTCTGAACGGCCAGGTTGCTTTGATTGTTTACTGACTCTTATTTTTACTGCCTATCCCTGCCCCCCAACCTCCTCTTTTAGGAGCTTTTTATTGGTAGGTTCTTTTTATGATTTTATCTGGTGCTTTAGGTTTATTTGAAACTCTTTTTACTCATTGATATTGATGCTAAGTTTTATGTTGCTCTATTTTTATTGGGGGGGGGGGTTATCCTTTTACCTAGCCATTACATTTTTATGCTACTGTTTCTCAGAGGACCTCAGGTCAACATACATTATTCTGCCTCCTCCACTTTATCCTTGCAAGAACCCTGTAGGTTAGGTTGAGAATGTGTGACTGTCCCAAGGTCACCCAGCAAGCGTCTATGG
This sequence comes from Eublepharis macularius, assembly GCF_028583425.1. Taxonomy (NCBI): domain Eukaryota; kingdom Metazoa; phylum Chordata; class Lepidosauria; order Squamata; family Eublepharidae; genus Eublepharis; species Eublepharis macularius. The sequence goes on along the minus strand of NC_072792.1, from coordinate 165,809,710 downwards.
CAGAGTGAAGATTTCAGCCTAACCGCTATGCCACACTGTTTCTGTTTATATTGGAAGAGAATCCAGTGGTATCTTAAAGACTAATAAAATTGTATAAGCTTTCATGAGCTAGAGCTCACTTCATCAAATGCATTGAACTATACATCCATTTTGTGGATGCTTTTCTATGCACAACAGAATGGTGATGGGGCCGTTACAAAGAGAGAGTTGCAGACTGACATGTTTAGAAGTACCTCACAACACACCTTTAGAAGGTATGAATCAAAGTCAGGTGTGACATATATGATTTTGCCTATGTAAGCTAGCCACATCCCATTATCCCCAATTTTCTCACATCTGGATTTGCATGAGATTATCTTACCTTCCCTACAAGAGCTCTGGTTAAGAATCTTAAACATTGCAATTCATTGTAAGCTCAAGTTAGGTAAACTAGGAAATGTTATGTATAGATATTTAATTTTAATCTCTTTGACGTATGCTAGTTTTTCTCTACATTTGTGGCCAGTGTGGTGTAGTGGTTAGAGTGTTGGATCTGGGAGATCAGGGTTTGAATTCCCATTCACCATGGAAATCTGCTTGGTGACTGTGGACCAGTCACCCACTCTTGGCCTAACCTACCTCACAGGGTTGTTTTGAGCGTGGAAAAAATGCAGGAGAGGATAATAACGTAAAGTGCTTTGGGTCCCTGTTGGGAGACAATGTTGGGGCATAAATGAAGTAAATAAATAAAACAAGATTCATTAAGGAGATAATCAGTTCACAGAGAGTTTTTTTTTTAGGGTTCAGGATATTGTATTTCAGGGTTCAGGGAAGGCAACTGAAGCTGTGCCTGGTAGAATAAACACAATTTGGGGAGATAGAGGTTAGCAACTAGATGAGTCCGTTTCTTCCCACCTACTTGAACGCAGGGCTTATGAAGTCACTGAAGACTGGCAGGTTACTATGCAGACACAATAGAATAAATGTCATTCTAGTGGAACTAACAATTTTATGGATGCCCACGACAAGCCTGAGAAATTTTGCCAGTCTTATCAAAAATCTCTGCTTCCTTTAGAATGGTTTTGCTGTCTTTTCCAATTGGAGACCCTTCCTAGGGTTGCCAACCTCCAGGTGAAGCCTAGAATTGTCCCAGAATTATAACTGATCTCCAGACTAAAGAGATCAGTTCCCTTGGATAAAATGGCTGCTTTGGAGTGTGGACTAGTGGGGGTTATCTACCCCCACTGATATCCCCCCTCCCTTCTCAGGCTTCACTTCCCAATCTCCAGGAATTTCCCAACACAGAGTTGGCAACCCTAACCCTCCTCCACAAGTTTGCCTGAAATTTTTGCTGTAGACTAAATTGGATGGTAACTCCATGTATGTTACTTCCCCCACCCCCCACTGTGATTGGAAGCCCGAGCTAAATTGCTACTGCCTTCCAAAGCTTGGTCTCAGATCCCGGCAAGTAGATTTTTATGTGTATTGATGAATTATTCCAGCATCTGTTTACTATCTGAAAGGCTGCTGTTATCATCCAACAGCCAGACATTCTGACTCCACTCACCCAAAGCATCACTGAGTAGCTTTGCCTTTGCAATAAATGCTACATTATAGCACCAAAAAATGCTTTGTGAATCTAATAAGTTTTAATTAAGTTCTGTAGTACCAAAACAGAGCATTAGGAAGCAGGTGTTCCTGTATTAATTAAACAATGCACTTTATCTGCAAAGCATTTGCACCAAAACAATGAGGACCACAGGGGATTAGAAAGGTTCGGGATTAATGTTGTGATGGTATTTCTTGCAAAGTCATTTCTAGCATCTACAAATCCATTTTTAAAAAAATCTTAGCTCATCCTTAGTTCATCCAGAGGGGGAAAAAAACCTCGTTTATCTGCTAAAGCATTGCTGTTGTGTCTATTTAAATTTCAGCAATGTCTGTATGTTATTTTAGGCATGTTAGAATCCATATGTTATTTTATGCATGAAGGAATGGGTGAGGGATAGTCCATCAGCATACAAAGAGGCAGGGCTTTTTTTCAGGGGGAACGCGAGGGAACGGAGTTCCAGAACCTCTTGAAAATGGTCACATGGCTGGTGGCCCCACCCCCTGATCTCCAGGCAGAGGGGAGTTGAGATTGCCCTCCGCGCGGCATGGAGGGCAATCTAAACTCCCCTCTGTCTGGAGATCAGGGGGCGGGGCCACCAGCCATGTGACCATTTTCTCCAAGGGCAACCCACTGAGTTCTGCCACCTCTTTTCCCAGAAAAAAACCCTACAAAGAGGATTATTGGGCAAGTTGCCAGCCTATGCCCCCCCCCAGCAGATTTCGTGGCAGAGCGCGTATTTGAACCTGGAAGTCTGAGATTGGTGTTTGACACTCTGTCCATTACCCCGGACAAGCCTTCTTCTTTATGATGGTTCAATCAATTGATTTATGCATTTCTGTGAATTATTTATTTATTTGCATTGTTTCCTGGCTGTGTCTTCAATGAACAGATTGAGGAGAGTTACATCATATTTAAAACAATGCAGTGCACTAAAAATAAAAAAGATGAAGAATCCAAAACAATCCGTCAAGAAAACTGAATCAGAAAATATTCTAAAACATTTTTTGAAAAGACAAAAAAAAACCCTATAACAGCAAAACACCAAAAAGACCAATAGGAAAATAAAATCAGCATAAAATCCATAAAACAGGGCTGACCATAGGACAGGTTAAAAACAGATTAAAAATGTGGCCAGATAAAAAAACACAAAAAGCCTGGACTTTGAAGTAGGTGTCAGGTGAACATCCAGAGGCAAATCATTCCATATATGGGGCACCACCACTAACAAATCCCTTTATCTTGTCGCCACCCACCTCACCATCACAGAACCGGGCTTGAAGTGAGGATCTTCACTGGCAAGTGAGATGGCACGGAAGAACACCTTTCATGTTTCCTGAACTTAAATCATTCATGGCTAGCACTTTGAATTGTACCCATAAAAAGACAGGGAACCAGTGCTGATCATTGAGTACAGGGGTACAGGGGTACAATACAGAAGGGTCTTCTGTAATCAAACACCAACAAAACCCACTTGGGCATTTCCATATCATCTGAACACATTATAGTTTCAGGTGGATTGCTATGTTGGTCTGTAGCGGAGAAGCACGATTCAGGTTAAGTAGTACTTTAAAGACCAAATAGATTTCAACGATATGAGCGCATCACTTGGAAACCTAGTTAGTCTTTAAGGTGCTACTAGACCGGAATCTTCCTCTGAACATGTTATAAGAATCTAGCCTGAATTTGTTCAGAGTGTGGATTACCACAGCCGAATCTTCCTTCTCAAGAAACAAACTGAGCCAACTGAAGCTGGTGAAAGGTCCCCTTTAAAGGAATCTAGCTAATGATCACTGTGACCAGTTTCATTTCCGGAAAAGAAAACATTTTCAAAGAAGTTCTTTAACAAGCAAATAGTATTCAATTTCTTTTCACAGATGGGTGTCTTGAGTGTAAGTGTGGGGCCTTCTGGCTTGGAAGCTTTCCCATCTGGTACTTCCCAGGTCATCAAGCAAAGTTTTCACCTATAGTTTACCTCAGATAGAAACCATCAAATCTCTCCTAACTTCTTTGTCTACTTCTGGAAACATCCATTAAGCCATTGTTTTGGGGCAGAGATGCCAGGTTTGCCTCAGAGAATATTTTGCCCTTTAAAGGGCCTTCCCAGCCATGTGCTTTCTGAGTGTATGTTCTGTAACTGTCCACGTGCCCCCAAATTTGTTTGGGCTTTTTCTTTTTTCCTCACTGTGAAATGCTGTCCATTTTCACTGTTGTCTCTGCGGACCACTCCTAACCTCAAGACTAGAGATGGGCATGAAACGAACCACGGAACAAAATTCTGAACAGAACAGCTGGTTCGTTTTCAAAGAAACGTGTTCCGTGAGTCAGCGTTTTTATGGAACAAATGACTTTTTCTACTGTTCTGTTCCGTTGTTGGTTCGGGAAGCCAGACACTTTGTGCCATTCAATCCATCGCCCAGGCAATGGTGGCAGTCTTTTGGTTGCCCCCAATCTGAGTCCTCCAAACTTGATTGGCATCTGTCCCTGTGAACTAGAGAGCTTCCACTCTGGCCCATCCAGCCAGGAAAAGGGCTAGCCCCTCAAAGTAGCTGCCAGCAGAGACTCCAGTTTTTGCTACCGTGAAGAGAAAATGACAGGAAAGGGGGGGCATGGATCATGCCTTTCTCTGTGTTCAATCTCTCTGAAACTTCAGGGGTCTTTAGAGGACAGAGAGGGCCATGTCCCCTGCAAATCTGGTGGGTATTAGACATTGGGAAGATCAGTTTTTAGCCTCTCAAATTAGTTTCCAGCAGACACTCCAGTTTTTGCCACTGTGAAGAGAAAATGACAGGAAAGGGAGGGACCCATGGATCATGCCTTTCCTGGGGTTCAGTCTCTCTGAAACTTGGGGTTTTTTTGAGGACAGTGAGGACAATGTCCCCTGCAAATTTGGTGGGTATTGGACATTGAGAAAGTCTTGTTTAGTTTGACTGTGAGCTTGAAGAAGCCTGTTCTGGGCTCCCTCGAACCTCAGTTTCGGAACTGGCTCAAGTTTGGCTAATTCGTGGTTGATATTCCGTGAAAATGAATGAACCACAAACCACGTGGTTTGTTTTTTCCCTGTTCCATGCTCATGTCTACTCAAGACTGATAATTATTGCCCTCTCTGAACTGCTTTCTCCCATTTTTCGCCCTAATTTTCCTAAACCTTGTATGTATGCTGTGTGTGATTTTCTGTACGTTTGCTTTTATTTCTTCTTTCATAAAATGCCTTTCTGGTTGAACGTCTGCATGGCTTAATTAAGAGTTCTCTAAGGGAATAATTCTCATGGACATAGGTGGAGAATCCCAGTTACTCCCCCTTGCTTGTGTCCTTAATGCTAATTCCCAGAACCAGTTAAGGAGACCTCCGATTTGGGTAACAGAATGCCCATGAATATCGCAACCTGAAGGAGGCAACCCTAGTCCCAGCATGCCTCTTCCTTATCCTTGTTCTTAATTGGCTTGTTCTGCCTTATGCTTATTCTGAATTGGCTTGAATACATGGGGTCAGATTATACCCTATTTTGCTATGCAAAGTCCTGGTAGGGGAAGGGCAGTGGCTCAGTAGAGGAGCAAGTGCTTTATGTGCAGAAGATCTCAGGGATAAGCCCTGGCATTTTGACTTAAAAGGTCCTTTGTTAGTAGGGGTTGTGGCTATGGCTCAGTGGCAGAACATCTGCTTGGTGTGCAGAACATCCCAGGTTCAATCCTGGGCATCTCCAGTTGAAAGCATCAACTAGTAGGTGATGTAGAGGACCTCTGCTGAAAATCCCAGAGAACCGCTGCCAGTCTGAATACAGATTGCTGACATTGATGGACCAACATTCTGATGCAGTATAAGGCAGCTCCATGTGTGGCCTTGGTGAATCAGAATAGATGGTGATGCCAGCTGAACCAGTGTAATGCCTGTATGGCTGGCCTCATCCACTGTGCATTGGGTTGTCCTGTAGAATAGCCTTTACCCTGGGATCTGTACTACAGAACATATGTGGAAACCTGGGCAGCTGCAATTGGACTGAGCCTTCAGCTTCCACAAGAGGAATTTATAGCGCCTTATTTTTCATCAGCAGCTAGGTAGCCAGGACAGAACCGAGACATCTCTATCAGGCTCTCATTGCAAAGTTTAACCGGCCATTATCTTTTTTCGTGTCCTCTCCTAGTATTAGTTACAGCATCAAATGAAGATATAAGTCGCCACAGGGTGTGCTAATGAAAAGCAATAGCATGTGATAGGCTAGATTGAGCGCCGTGATGAAAGACCCTCAAATACACTGTGGTGGAGAAAGTGTTATTTTCCCAGTGGTGTTACTCATCTTCTTTGGCACATTTTCTGTCTGTATTTTAAAATTGCTATCAAATCTGCCGGGAACTGTATATGTTAAATATCTTTAGAAATTGGGTCATTTGTTTTCATTGATAAAGCTATGAGGTTCTGTGGCATTCAGTCTAGATTAATTTGTTTGGAGACAGTCTCCATTTATCACCCCTGAAAGAACCTCATGCTTTTTCCTCTGAAGATTATTCTGTTTGTCCTAAATACCCCATTGTTCGTATAGCTACAATATTTGGTCAACTACTTGGTTAGATGAACTGATTAAAAATATGCACCCTCCCAATAAACCAAGCAATAGATGACCCTCCGTGTGTGAATTATTGTTAATACAATTTATTTGTTTCCTGCCTTTCTTTCCTTATGGAAGTAAAGATGGGGTCCATAAGGTTTCTGGGGAGTCTTCCATCCAAGCACTGGGCACACCCGGACCAACTTAAGTTTCATCTATCTCTCCTTAGCAATCTTAAGTAGAACTGTGCAATTTGAGATTGCAATTTGGGACAAATGCCTGAATCGGGCTCAATTTGGAAAGATTTGGGATTCCCAAATTGGCCCCAGCATTGTGGGGCCGATTAATAAATACTAAATCAAATACCAAATCAAATACTAAATCAAAGCACGAAAAGGGTCGCTTTCAAACACCCCACTGCTTTCTTCACCCGATGGGTGCAGGAGACTCCTCCTCCTCCCATTGGGGAAAAAACGATGGGGCGGGAAGTTTAAAGCACCACTTTTCTTGCCACTTGCAAGCAGCAAGAAAAATGTTGCTTTGAGCTTCAGTGTGCTCCATAAAGATTCCCGAATCTTTACCGACCGTACTGAAGCGATTTAAACACCCGAATCCCTAAGTGTTAAACCTGAATATTTTTACCTGAATAATCTTAAGTCTGGTTAAGGTATATTCTGATCTCTTCAGTCTAAACTCCTTATGATAAGCTCTGACTTTTCTCACTTTTCTCAAACCAATTGTTCGTTCTTCCTTTGTTTTGGTTGGCTGAAGCAAGGTGGTTGGTATACAGATTTACATAAATCTATGATCTTGCTCAAAGGATCATAATAAGATGTCACATCAACCGTTGAAGCACATTTGTTGTGCAAGAAGTGGTATTCTTGCAAATGGATTATAGAACCAATTTCTTGTGATATCAGTGGGGTCCATTTCCTTATTTTTATTCTCTAGTTGATCTGCTCTACATGTGGAGTTGAAGATGGTGACTTTACCACTTGTTTATCTTCGGTTAAGGTTAGCATAAGAGGAAGATGGTCACTCCCAAGCAAGTTACCCACTTTAAAATCACAGATCTTAGTTAACACCTCTTCTGGTTCCGGACAGTAATCTACTGTGCTGGCATCTTTATGGGTAAAATAACTTAAGTTCATTAAAGTTGCTGTTGCACAGGGCCTCCTTTCATATGCCTGAAATGCTAGCGCTCTTAGAGCTGATTCACATAGGTCTCCCTCTTGTGTCACTCAGTCACACATGAGTTGTCCTCGGTTCTCACATGTGCAGTACCTGATTCGGATTGTGACTATGGCACAAGCGGAGAAGGGCTTTAAGCGCTATTTTCCTGACCAGCAACAGAGGGTGCACTATTTGTCCTGCTAGGGCAAGCCACATGTACAGAGATGGGTTTCCCTGACAGACCAGGTAGTACCCTCATTAGCCATATCAGTTCAGGTAAATGATGAGCGAAGTCTGAAGGCATTTTCTGTAGAATGTGGAAAGACAATTTCCTGTTCTCTTTCAGACTTATACCCAAATAGCTGCTTTGAGGGGTGATATTATTTAAGGATCCAGAGAATCATGCCACCAATCCAGTTTACATACTCTTCCATGACTGCTTTTTTAGACATATTAATAATAACAGGGAAATCCAGAATCTCTCTACATAAGACATCTGGCACATATTCTTCAAGTGTCAAGTGATGCAATGTTTGCTGGGAACTGTAGCTTTAAAAGAGTTGCTTGGGATCGCTGGGGAGAGGAAAGTTGAAAATACAAGCAAAATTAGATTCGGAGCATTTTTCTAGTGCAGTTTACGGGCTCACACCTTTAGTCTCCCCCCCCCCACACACACTCTTGATGGAATCTGCCAGGTCTTAAAATAAAAGTTTTCAAAGACAGAGCAACACTAGATTGCTGGGGAGAAGAACTTTGCAATTCTCTCCCCCCACCCCGCACTCTCGGTGGAATATTCTCCCCGATGTTATTCAACATCTCTATGCGTCCCCTTGCCCAGTTGGTACAAAGTTTCAGGTTGGGGTGTCATCAGTATGTGGATGACACTCAGCTGTATCTGTTTATGGACGGATGGCCTGGCTGTGCCCCAGGTGTCCTGGCTGGAGCTTTGAAAGCCATGACTGGATGGTTGAAACAGAGTCGACTGAAATTGAATCCCACGAAGACGGAGATCCTGCACTTGGGTTGTGGGCTGTCAGGTTTTGGAATCTGGCTCCTAACCCTCTATGGCACACCACTTGCTCCCATTCTGATGGTCAGGGGTCTGGGGGTGACCTTGGATGCCACCCTATCAATGGAGGCCCAGATCATTGTGGTTGCCAGATCTGCCACAGGTCAAGCAACTTGTCCCTTACCTTTCGACCCATGACCTAATGACAGTGATCCAAACAACGGTCACCTGCAGATTAGATTACTGTAATTTGCTCTATGCAGTGCTTCCCTTGAGTCTGGTCTAGAAGTTGTAATGGGTCCAGAATGCAGCTGGATGAGTCCTTCTGCGGACACCATATAGGGCACGTGTAACACCTGTTTTGCATCAGCTGCACTGGCTCCCAATGGAGTTCTGAATCAGGTTCAAGGTGTTGGTTTTAACCTATAAAGCCCTTAACAGACTGGGACCAGCATATCTGTGGGACTGCCCCTCACCATATGTTCCCAAGAGGGTACTTAGGTCAGCTGATAAACAACTATTGGTGTAGTGGTTAAGAGCACAGGACTCTAATCTGGAGAACTGGTTTTGATTCCCACTTCTCCACTTGAAGCCAGATGGGTGACCTTGGGTGAGTCACAGCTTCTAGGAGCTCTGTCAGCCCCACCCACCTCATGGGGTGTTGTGGGGATAATAATAACATACTTTGTAAACCTCTCTGAGTGGGTGTTAAGTCATCCTGAAGGGCGGTATATAAATCGAATGTTGTTATTATAATGTTATAAGGATGCTCACCTGGGCCGTCGTCACATGGGCATCTCTTCCGTTAAATTTACAGCATATAGTGTCCTACCTGTTATCGGCACCGTAACATTTCTTTGGGTCACCTAACGGCTCTTCGCGCTACCAGCTGTCCACACCGAAGCACTCTGATCTGTTCTCTCTAACCACGCAGAAGCAGCTCCTCCCCATTTTTTTTTTATTATTCTGGCGTTTAATTCCACTATAACGGAATAACAGCATATAAACATTCCGTTAGAGCAAAACATTATGACCTTTTTGTTTTTCCAACTTTGAAATTATATAAATAGCCCTTTGCCCGCAGAAAACTCCCTGTCTGATGTTATCCCCATCGCTGAAGACTCTGCCATGGCGATTGAGTCATTTTTACTTCAGCAGAATGTTTGCATTGTGTTATGTCGTGATGGCGTTATAAGGACATAATAAAATAAAAAAGGGGGAGTCGCAGGAAGAAATGGATTCTGGGATTGAAGGGAGGGCATAGGACGTTGCCAGGCAAAATACATCGATGTGAGGCATTCACACTGAGGCACAAAATAGCATGACTATCAAGCACAAAGCAGAAGAGAGAAAATCGCTACAGTGTTGGAATAAGGTGGGTGTTTGCCGGGAAATATCGCCATTTTAGCGCTAAATAAAAGCCCGTGTGACGACGGCCCTGGCCTCAACCAGGGCACCCACCTGGTGGAACCCAGGCACCTACCCGGTGGAACTCTTTGTCTGTGGAAACCAGGGCTCAGCAGGATTTACCATCTTTCTGCCAGGCCTGTAAGACAGAGATGTTCAGCCAGGCATATGGTTGACTACATTGATTAATGCATGTGGTTAATTGGCTAGGCAATCCTATGCAGAGTTTCTCCATTCTAACCCCACTGAAATCCATGCCCTTGCATGATTTCTTTAATTGCCCTTTATGGCATGACCTTCAAACTATGGCTTTATGAATTATAAGGGTTGTCAAAGATACAAACTGCTTGCTTCAATGGCATGCAATGGTAATGTGAGAATGAGAATAAGGTGATGGGGTATATTCTGAGTTCTGAACAGTACCAGGTTAGGGGGTTGTGTTGTGTTTTTGATTGCTGCCACACCACCCCCACACCTGCCCCTTCAAATTTGAAAAACCCTCACCCTGGGTTGAAAACTAGAACATCAGGCAAAGGGGCATACTGAATCTCCCAAATGTGCCAGTTCACTATATATAGGGCAGCTTTTATAAGGATGTACATTTAAAAAGTACACCCCCTAGACACCCCCCCAGTCTTCTAAAGCAATTTTTCAAGAGGAACCATACATCTGCAAAAATTATATTTGATGTATTCTATCAAGTACACGTGCTATAAATATTAATTTGGAAACAAGGGCGAGAGGCATGTCACTCGTTGAAAAGATGAAGCAATTAAAAAGTTTGTTTTCCCACCTTATCAGAAAAAGAAATGAAAATTGCACCCTTTTGGTTCCGCTGGTGGCAACCTATGGATTTATTACTTCTGTTTAAGTAGGAAGCTTAAAGAGGGGGAACCAAGAGACTTACCCATATCCATCCTTTCAGTGACATCTCTCCATTTCCAATTTACGTATAAACAGTACAACGAGGCCTAGCTTGCAAAACACAACCATATTTCAAATTTCCGATTTATTTTTTTAAGTGGGTGCCTGAATGTATTTTCTCTCCCCCCCTCCCCATGTAGCAATTCATTGTGAATAACTAACAATATTTCCTGCTCACCGTGACGGGCTCATGAACGAGACAGAATGAGCTGGCATATCTATAATTCAGAAGCACAATAAAATCAGGCATCCTTACTAAAGGCATTTTTAAAATAAATCTCTTCCATACTTTTTATTTTGCCCAGAGGGTTTTGCAATGACTGCGCAGTCCTGACCATAAACCTTAGTAAATCAAAGTGTTGATATTAGTTTATGGATAAAATCGAAGGTGACCTCAGCCACTAAGAAGTTTCATTATCCATGCCTCACTTCATCTGAAGTTCAAAACAGAGATAAGATGGACAGGATTCAGTCCGTGATCATGCCTAAGGGACTGATTTCCAAAACTGGTGCTAAATTAATAATTTAGCTAGTGACCATAATAAGATTTTTCCACTGAACTTTGTAACAGCACTTTCTTCTAAAGACAAAAAATCAAGTGAACGTACCAGTTGAATGGGGTGTAGGTTGAATGTATATAAACAGCATCTTTGGTGACTGATTGTAGAGGTTCCCATTCATGGAACCAAGATGAAAGCAGCAGTTCTTATGATGTAATAAGGGTACATAAACTCCAATCATCACTATTTCCCAGAGAGTGTCTCTGCTTTCTTGTTCCTGGTAAAACTCTTGTTTTCCCAGTTTTTGCCTTTGAGTAAGATTGATTTAGTTTGTTTTTCCTTAGAAAGCTTCTATTCCACTTTTTCTTTTTAAGTGTTGTGCAAAATCGCTGACAATAAGCAACCAAATGCAATAACTGTAAGAACATCAGTAAAACCACAAAATAAAATCTGACCTTGTCTCCCAGAAAAAAAAAATCTAAAACACATTAAATATTGTCAACTACCTTCTAGAATACAAGGGGTTTAGTTTTTTCTGGAAGGCTTGTAAAGCAGCATATTACCTAACGGGGAGAAGTTTCCATAATCTATGGACGGTAACCCGGAATGGCCTCATGTGAGTCCCTGACAAATTGAATTTCAGAATGGGTCAGTTTCCTGGGTCACACAGCCTGGTTCATACAGATGGAGAGGGGCATTGGCGTCACGATGATGTTGACGATGATAAGCATATGGGCATTAATGCTCATTGCGTTTTATCCATCTCCCAGATCTCTAGAAGTGTGAAAACGGCCCTGGACTGCCAGCTCAGAGCTGAAGGCCTATTTTCCTTTCTCTCCCCTCCTAAGGCAGGGAACCATTGCCAACTGCCAAGCCTCTGATGGAGGGAGGATGGGGGCTCGATGCAAAGCTAAGAAATCTCCCCCTCCCACAGACCCTTTGTTCACAGCACTGGAAGGAAGGAAGTGTAGGTGATTCAATCCAGAAGGCAGAAAAGGGTTCCTCCCCCAATTCACCCCCCAATTCTCCCCTTTCCTCCCCATCCAAGCAACAGCAAAGAAAGGAGAGGAGAAGGAAGAAGAGCGTCAAGTGTCCCTTTAACCCTCCCCAATACAGAAAATGTCTCTTACCCAGAGAGCAATCAGCTGCTCCACTAACCATTTTTGCATCAGCAATAACAACCTCCAAACCAGCTGAGGGAGGTGGGGGCAGGCCGGGGAGCGAGCTAGGGTTGCCAGCTCCAAGTTGGGAAATTCCTGGAGATCTGGGGGATGAAACCTGGAGAAAGTGGGGTTTGGGGAGGAAAGTACCTTGACATGGCATAATTCCATAGAGTCCACCCCCCAAAGTAGGCATTTTCTCCAGGTGAACTGATCTCTGTGGCCTGGAGACCAGTTATAATTCTGGGAGATCTCCAGCCACTATCTGGAGACTGGCAACCCTAGAGCGAGCATTGCTGGGAATTGTAGTTCTCTTGCTCTGCCTTCCTGGAGCAGAGGTGCACCGGAGAGACTGCATCTCCCAAAGAGCTGTACGAGCTGGGGAGGCAGCCAGAGTCTCTGGAGTGCCCCTCAGAATTATGCGTCTGGGGCAACCACCCCTCTGCTCCCCCCTCATGCCATGCTGCAGGGCTGGCAACCCTGATTAGAATTATCAGCAAAGAAGTGATAAAACAGCATTCAGCAGCCTGAAATGACATTCATAAAGCTGTCTTAAAGCTAGATGCAGATCATAAAAACAGCTTCAAGACCCCAAAGTTAAAAACCTAGATAAAAAGAAAATGTTTTACTGTGTTTCCTATGATAGTGAGGTAACACCAGGGGCAAATCCACATTACTCATTCTAAGTCGCATGTTCCCCGCATTCCCCTCGCAATCCCAAGTGCCGGTCACATTACCTCATTAAACAGACGCATTTCATTCGCATTTCTCCTGAATATGCGGTCACAGGTTTTCAACGGGAGTTTCACGGTGGCCGTGAATGGGCCAATGCGCAATTTACGTGGTTTTTTTAAAAACCACCCCCCTTCCTGTCTCTCTGGCTGTTCCGAGAGTTCCTATTGGCTGATTCAACTTGCAAGTGCTCCGTAGTCTGCAAAAGACTGTTTTTGACTTCATAGCATTGGATTTATTGATTATGCTGTTTCTGAATCAAATCTGGTAGTTTGAAAAATCATTTTGGGGTGAATCCATCCTCAGAACGGACTCGCGAAACTTCCTCTTTAACTGTTTTTTATTTTTTTATTTTATATTACTGTAATATCGAAATTACAAAATATCGAAATAATGACACTCCAAGGAAGTGAAACTTCAGTAAAATTCAGGCACTGAACTGTCCTGCATAGGAAATGCCCACGAAAGCTTCCCACATGCTTCCAAATTTCCAAAAAAGAAACGAGAGAGAGCCATCAGTGCTGTCAGTGGGGGAAAGAGAGGCATCATTATCTTCAATGATGTTTCTTTATAAGGCAAGATCGAAATAACGGAAAAGTGCACTAAAAAAAATAAAAAAAAATGGGCGGGAAAAAAAGGTCCCGCCCCAAAAAGCGGTTTTCAAGCAGCCATGTGACCGGAGGGACGCACAAGAAAGACGGATTGGAAGCAGGAATGTGAACGAAGAGGAAAAAATCGCAGATTGGAGGCAAACGGAAGATATCCGATAAACAGACGGGTAATGGGTGAATGTGGATTTGACCCAGATGAACCACAAGGGAGAAAACATTTGAAAGATAAGGTGCCACCATTGAAAAAGTCGTATCTAGTCACTCACCATGCACCTTACTTTTGCATGTAGGGGCACAGAAAGCAGGGGTTAGAACAAGAATTTCCCTCTAACAAGATCCTATTACTATCTTTCCCTGTCTTTTTATAATAGAACAACTTATGGCCAATTTATAAATTCAAGTAGGACCAGTCCCTAATATTGCCTATCTCTATTTTATCCCTGGCTTTGCTGTTTGAGGGATGCCTTATTGAAAGCATTAGTTTGAGATAGCAGAATAATCATTCTTCAGAATTCAAATCCCTCCCCGAGTTCTCTAGCACTAGCCTAAAACTCCGAGCGGAGTAATAATGGCTACATAATGCACCTGCATGTAAATCCATGTGCGTGAACATTAAGACACCATGCAATTTCACAGTCTGCTGTCTCACACTCAACAGCTGCCAAGGTACACTTTGAACTCTTGATAATGTATGATAAGGCCGTTATGTGTTAGGAATATATCTTTAATGCCAGAACAAACTTCTGATTTTCAGATTGGTAGAGGAAAGGCTGTTGCTGGATAAATGAATACATGATATATCGGGAAGTGTATGACATCCAACAATGAGTAATAAGTGGAGGAGTGATCCTTGTTATGAAAACAAGGGAGATACAAGCAGGTCACTATGGGTATCTGTTAAATGCTGGAGAGTATCAGTTTTGCCATCCCTTGTTTCAGGCAGGGGCTGCAAATTTGAATGTTCCCATCAGGGGTTTACAAACACCCATCTTTGAATGAAGAAAGCTAATATGTTGGGGAAACGGCCTGGCTTAATCTTCTCTTTGACACAGTCTTTTCCTCGGTGAAGAAGTTTGTAATGGCAGAGCATTTTAACGGATAAGCTCCCACCCGCAGGCTACAGCAATTGGCTCAGGAAAAAGTTTGGCATTGATTTTTCTGAATATATAAACAGGTCCCTTTTGAGAGGCACATACCAGTACAGGTGCAATAAATCCATTTTGAAAACCTGGAGGAAAGAAGTCAGTCATCCCAGACTAGAAATCTGTTGTATGGAGAGAGAGAGAGAGAGAGAGCTCTTTTTTTAACAAAAATCTTGAAGCACTACCAAAGGTTTGACAGATGCCACTCATTCCATCCTGTGCTTGTCCAGTAGTTTTGCTGGGTCAAGTGTACATATCCTGATAATTGTCTGCAAAGATCTGCATATTTATCTTCCATTTTTCTCCACAATAGCCACTTTCAACAGAGTTTCCCCTTCCTCCGTGTTACCCTCATAACAACCCTGTGAGGTAGGTGAGAGTAAGTGACTGGCCCAAGAATATCCACAGAGGTTTATGGCAAAGTGGGGATTCAAACCCTGGTCTCCCGGATCGTAGTGTGATGCTCTAACCACGGCACCATGCTGACTCATATATGTCTTATAGCACACAACACAAATAAGCATGTCTCACATACTTGGTGTGGATGCACATATTATGCAGATAATTTTTATATATTTGAATTCAATATGTATTGCAGATTCTATAGCACTTCCATAATGATAACACACAGCAAGATCTGTATCCAATTCATACTGCTTACCGCCCTACTTCTCAAAACCTGGGACGCACTGACTAAAATTTGATGGTAAAAGATGCACGCAGTTTCATTCCAGCTCAGGCTGGGCATCGTATTCCTGGGAGAATTCCTATCAGGGAGGTATTTGGAAGCCTCTCGAGTGTCATTGTCCTCTTGTCTCAAATCCTTGAACTGTAAATTTTGTATCAGACATTCAAATATTGCTTGACACGCCTCAAAGTGCTTTCTGTAAGTCGGATGTCTGAACAGCACAAGTGTATCAGCTATTAATATTGTCAAATACTAAATACCATTGCATATTAACTATTCAATACTGTAAAATATCAATGGTTAAATGTCAAATATCGAAACCAAAAATTATTGCATGTCAAACGTAGCCATCCAATACAAGTGGGGACCTGCAAGAAACTCACAGGGGTAGGGATAGAGAGAATCTCCTCTTTCTCCTCTCTGCTATTTCCTTGCCTCCTTTCTCTGGCAGAGTTGGGGGTGGGAGGTGGGGAAGGACGAATGGGGAAAGAAGCAGCAATGCCTCTTGTTTTTCCTGGCCATGGCTGTTTGCCTGCATTCACTGCCAGAATGGACTGGAGTTGGGGAAATGAGAAAGAAGCAGCAGCACTCTGAATGACTGATCTTGAAACGATCAACTTGACCCAGTTTTTGCTCAAACGAGAGTGGTGCAGGAAGGAAAGGCCCCGTGTTTTGAAAACGTATTGCTGAAGCATCCATTCCAAGATGTTCTGTTCTCATGCGTTCCAAGTGTTATGCAAATTGTGCATCTAGAACAAGTTAATGGGAATGTCGACTGTCTGAATGTGGATACGAAACCGGTAGAGAGGATGGAAAGTATGTCTTGTACCATGATTCCCGTATTCCATATGGCTTTCTTAAGGCCTCCTCGTGCATTCGTAGCGAAGGCTCGATTTCCTGTAATGAACATCAAGAGTTGCCCAGCATAATAGTGAATCAGTCTGTTGGTCTACCTAGCCCACCTAGCTCCTCTGGCTGGGAAATGCTGTTCCTATTTTTTTTTCCTTTTACGATACCCAAAAAGCAGTGGGAGCACATTTTAATCTTCTAGGGCATTCGGTTGCTGATCTAAAAGTGGCTGACCTCAAACAGAGAAACTTCAAGGGGAGATTATAATGTGAGATTGCGGAAATGGACTTCATTCACCAGTTTATAACAAAGGGGCTGAACAGATTGTTCTAAATTGGTGAATGAACTCCTTTTAGGACAGATGCTCCTTTGGTGTATTGGTTAAGAGTGGCAGGAATCTAATCTGGAGAACCTGGTTTGAATCCCCACTTCTCCGTTAGAAGCCAGCTGGGTGACCTTGGGTCAGTCACAGCTCTCTCATAGCTCTCTCAGCCCCACCCACCTAACAAAGTAATTGTCCTGAGGATAATAACAACCCACTTTGTAAACCGCTTTGAGTTGCCGTTAAGTTGTCCTGAAGGGCGGTGTATAAATTGAATGTTGTTGATATTGCTATTTCTGCTCAAATCAAGGTGCATTGTACCTTTACATCCTGATACCCTCCCTTGTAACATTGCACTCACCTTTGGCGGAGATATAAAGGCTCAGAGATCTCCATTCCTACTTCTGTTCGAAGAAGGCAGCTGTGACTCTCCAAAGCTTACACCCTGAAAATCTTGTTGGTCTCTAAGATGCCACTGGATGAAAATCCGGCTGTTTCCTTTTCTCATTCTTGATCCTGGATGCTTATTCTGCTTTTGTTTGAATGCAGAGCTCGTGTTGTATCCCATCCCTCACCAGCTGTATTCATTACCCCAGGCTGTTAAAGGTAGGAAACCCAACACAATGCCCCTCACTCTCTCCCTTCCCTCATCAATTTCAGGCTGGAGCGGCTTGATGCAGACCTTTCAGATCTGTCCGTTCAAGCTCATTGTTAGGGCCGGAGCAATTCCTGCCCTCGAGCTCTCTCTTTTCAAATTCACCGGCAGGGTCGGGATATTTTTTGGCCCCAGGTTATATTCCTTCAAACTGATCATTGGGGGCTTGAATGGATGTTGCCGCTGGGTTGTTTCCTTTCTCTTTCAATTCCAGGATTCGCACACCTGCTGCCCTCAGATATTCACCATCCGGTTTCGATATTCTGGGTTCAAAGACGAGCGACTTTTCTGCATTTCTCATTATTCTTTTTGTGTTTCTAGCTGGACAGAGACGGGCTGCTTTTTCACTGATTTGCTTTCTGTTCTTCCTACATTTCTTAATATTTAGCTTGTACAGCCTTCTCTCGCTTTAGAACTGTCAATTTGGGAAATCAAGATGATGGCTGAATAGTTAGTGGGGGGAAACTGGGATCTACAGGCACACATGGATATTTAGACTGCAGTGAAAATAAGCAGCTTGGACTTACACGTGCCAACTTGGAATCCATCATTTTGGGGGTTGTGAATTCCTGCTTCCTTTTTTGTGTCAAGGAAGAATAATAATACTCTTTCAGGTCCCTTATATACTTACCTCTATGTGTATACAGACACATATAGTCCTATCCTGTATACAGTCTATTGCTTGGTCACATGACAGTGTGACACTTTTCACATATCAACTATTATTGAAAGCACATGACGGGGAGACACAGTATCACAACAAGCTTCTTTCCTTATGTATATGTGTAGGAATCTCTTGTGTGATTGAGAACACTTAAAATTATGACCCCCCCCACAAAAATAATAACCTTGTGCTTATATACCACTCTTCAGGACAATTTAATGCCACACTCAGAGTGGTTTACAGAGTCAGTGTTATTATCATCCCCACAACAGACAGCTTGTGATAGGTGGGGCTGAGAGAGCTGTGACTGACCCAAGGTTACCCAGCTGGCTTCAAGTGAAGGAGTGGGGAATCAAACCCGGTTCTCCAGATTAGAATCCTGCTGCTCTTAATCACAACACTGTACACTACAATGAAGACCCACAGGAAAAGACTATAATGCTAGAAAAAGTGGAAGGCAGTAGCCAAAAGAGGAAGACCCAACATGAGCTATCTTTCTTGTTTCAATGAAAAAATGCTACACTCTCCAGTTTGCAAGGACTGAACATGATAGGACATTTTGGAGGTCATTAATTCATAGCATTGCCGTAAGTCAGAAGCGAGTTGACAACACATAACACCTGCACATAATGAAGAGAAAGACCCACATTTGTATGCACCTTTACACACCTTCAGGTGAAAATGCATACATCACATTACGCTTGCCATGATAATGCTGATTCCCTCCTACATGCATTCAGTCTCCACAAAATGTGTTGTGCATATGTGTGCATGCTCACACACACATTTACATACTCAGAAATTCTCAATATTCTATCAGTTTTGTGTAATCCAGAAAAGAGCTATGTCAATAGAAGAAGCAGATACAATCCTCCATAACTGGGGTCACCAAGAGTAAGGAGTACACTTAACCCTTGCCGAAGCATTAAGAGCACCTTTTCACCTTCTTATTTTATTTTTTATTTATTTAGTTATTATTTCGATTTATAAACCGCCCATCCTCTGGGGCTCTGGACGGTGAACAACAGTTAAAATCAATAAAAACAAGAAAATAATAATTCTAAAATCAACATACAATAAGCAATAATAAATAAATTAACCAAGTACTCTTCCATGTAAGAGAATGCTTGCCATTCATTCCTCTGTGGGAATGTAAGGCAGTGCACTGAACACCATTGCTACAGTGAGGTAAAAACTTGCCACTGACTAGGTCTCCCATTGAGCTGCCTTAAAATATGTGAAAACATGCCAATTGTGTTCTACTATTTGAATATGTGGGAAGTAACCCAATGGACAGGCTTAAACTGTCCGCAAACAGTCAAATTATTCAGTGAAAATCAGCTTCCTGTTCATGACTGGTGAACAGTCCATGAACCAGACAAGTGGATGGCCCTTTTCACATTGCTTACCTGCAGCCACAATGTTGCGAAATATGGCGCAAAAAACGCGGAAGATAGCGTCTTCTCGTGAGAGTTTTGCACGATGTCGCACAAAACTCTTGCGAGAAGACGCTATCTTCCTCGTTTTTTGCACAATATTTTGCAACGTTGCAGCAGCAGGTAAGCAGTGTGAAAAGGGCCGATGTTAGATCATATCTGTTCCGGATGGCTGAGATTTCACTGACAGGAATGCCTTGTGATTATTGGGAGGGGGGAATTGTCTCTGTATAAATAACACATCTCTCAGAGATCCTTGCAGTATCTAAATCCTCCCTCCGTACAGATATATTCCAACCTCTATGCCACTTGTGATAATTATGGGCATCTTAGGTATTTATTATATTTGGCAGTCTGGTTTTAAAAAGATTTAATTTCCAGGGTATCTTGCTGGAACTTACCCTTAAATTGCTTTAGTCCATTAGGGATCATTTCAGGTAGATAATGCCACTGGATTAAAACTCTTTGGGCCATTCTACACTCAACTGCACTCTCATATGTTTCTCTGTGTGAGCATGACTGCTCTATCCTGGAGATTTCCTACAAAAGGATGTTTTCAATTTCATGGACTCTGTGCATGCTTTTCTTTCAACCGTTCCCTCACCAAAGCTCTTATCTGGACAAAAGTACACTTCTTTTAAATTAGGTTTCCCTTGATCAGTTTCCACCGGAACATTTCTGCTCTTGCTTTGGTTGCTATCGTTGATATTTCAAGCTGTTCTTTTATGTAACATGTTTAATCTGTGATATGTGGCCACCATTTTGAAAATGTTTCAGAGCATTAGTAATTAGGGAGAACCTGTATTTCCAGTGAGAACTTATATTTCTCCTTTTTTTTTTTGCTGGTGTTTCCGATTCATTTGTTTCTTTATTTTATTTTCATTTCAAGACATCTGCAATGCATTTGCAAGAAGAAGAACCTAAAAGAGTTGTGTGGATTCAAAAGAATAGTCCATCTAATGCAGCGTCTCACTTTACACTGTGACCAATAAAATACATCTATTATTCCTACAAGCAGGGTACAGAGCCCAAAACCTACCTCTATTGCCTACACCCCCACTCGTTTCCAGAGTATTATTGCCTCTGAACAGGAAAGTCCCATTATGAACTAGTCAGTTTTGTGGAAAATG
The DNA here is from genome assembly GCF_028583425.1 of Eublepharis macularius. Classification (NCBI taxonomy): domain Eukaryota; kingdom Metazoa; phylum Chordata; class Lepidosauria; order Squamata; family Eublepharidae; genus Eublepharis; species Eublepharis macularius. Next base: position 165,789,176 of record NC_072792.1, on the reverse strand, counting down.
GAGAAGTTGAAGGCATTTGGGGAGTATTTGTGGCACTTAATGGAAAAAAGTGTGCTGAATTTTTTAAAAAATCTAGGTTGCTAAATTTTGAAGCCTATAATTTGGTTGTCATCTTGGAAAATGGCTGCTTTTTAAAGAAATTGCTTTGAAACATAAATAAAGTAGCCTATTTCACTCAGGATCCATGTGTGCATGTGTTTATTTACCAGAGCACTCGCTTCACACACTGCCAATACATCCTCAATAAAAACTAGAGTTGCCAGGTTCCCCTACCCTCCCAGCAAGAGGGGGGAACCCGACACTCACCTTACTTTTCCTCTGCTCCCAGGCCTGCACAATGTCACTTCTAGGAAGTGATGTCATTGTACCACCCTGGGAGCATGCTTAGGAGGTCTCTTCCCCTACCTTACCCCCCTCTGCTAGCAAGGCATGGGGGGGGGGCAGAGGATAGGAGTGGGGAATAACCCACCTCCAACGGGGGAATGGCAACCCTCATGAAAACCCGCAGCATTAAAATGTCATTGTTAAATAAGCCATCCAAAAGTAATAAAGGACAAAAGAAATAGAAAACACAAGCATCTGAGCCAAAAAAGGTCAAATTATTTGACCCCTCCTGAAACTTAAGAATAAAGTGGTCAAGTGAATAGCTATAAGAACAGGAATTTCTGAGTGAGGTGCTGCAACAGGAAACACTTCTTTTTGCATCTATTGTATTGTTTTTAAAGATGAGGACACCCAGAACATGATGACCTTGGATGAAGTTTTCAACAGCTCAGGAAGGTGATTGACATTGGGCAAAGGATTCAACTCTCCCTCCTTCCTAGAGTTGCCAGGTCCCCCAACCCCCTGGTTGGGAGGTTGGAGGCCCGGAACCTACCTTTTGATGTCTTTCTGTCATGTGTGCTCTACACGCACATGCTCCCAACCTCTGCGATGACATCAGTTTGGGAAGTTACATCATCACACAGGCCACCCTGGGAGCATGTCCGTGATCCACTAGGGGACGAATCGGGCCTGAATCGGCCCAAATCAGGCTACTACAGAGCGCAAAGCGCTGCTGGGCTCTGCAGTGGCTCAATTTGGCCTGAATCGGGCCGCTGTGGCATGTGGAAGCGCTATCGCACTCTGCAGCAGCCCAAATCAGGCCTGAATTGGCCCGAATCTGGCTGCTGCGGAGTATGAGAGAGCTCCCATGCTCCGCAGCAGCCAGATTCAGGTCGAATCGAATTGGGTAGTCCACTTCAGGATTTGGTATGGGCAGGGACAGGGGAAGGAAGGAAGTGGGGGTAACTGCAGCTTGGGAGAGGAAAGGAATGGGGCTGATTAAAATTGTTGGGAACAATGCTGCCTCTTTATTCCTTAATCTAGGGACACAACAGGGAGTTCCCAGGGAAATATCTGAGGCTTGATCAATCATTACGTTCAAGCCTGGGACTTCTAAGAGCCATTTGGACAGGAGGCCATTTTGTCCGAGGAGGTGAGTGGGCCAAACTAGAGCCTTGATTGTAATCGTTGATCACTTGTATCATAGCTTGGTTATCCTTCACTGTGAAAGCACTAGAGAAACTCAGGAGCTGGTTGACAGCCCTGTGGGGTTTTACTTCATGTGAAATTGTTTCTGGAAACCAAATCCTGTTTTGCAACCTCCCTGAAGGCAATACAGCAGACATAACTAAAACACTAAACTAAATGTTGGTGGCATCTGCTGAATTCAAATTACAAATGGAATAGAACATTTTAGGAAGAAATGAGCTCCTAACAAGACAAAATATAGCACCACAGACGTTGCGCCTGGTTCCTGCATTCCACTCCTGAGGCAGAGAGAAGCATTTGTATTCCGCTAGATGAACTCGATGTGTCACAAGCAACTTACAGCCAAGGATTATGATACTTGATCAGAGTTGTGTGCACACACAAAATTCCAGACTTGCAGCGCTCAGAAACAATATCTGTTTGGAATAGCTTTCCACTCAGGTAGAGGACAACATTTAGAATTAACTTCCCTGTTTCTTCAGTGCTGTGAATTATTCATGTCAGAAGCAATGTCTCCCACCAACACATTAATAAAATTTGGCTCTAAGTTTACTTTAAATATTTTTTTGGGAATAACTTTTCATGAGACCAGAGTAGACTTCCAAGTAGGCTTTAAATGATAAAGGCTGTGTGCTGATAATATGCATTTGTTTACCTTTTTACATTTTAATCCTCCCCCTTTATCCAGAGAACTCGGAATATATGTTCCCTCCCCACTCCATTTTATCCTCATAATAAACCCTGCAAGATAGGTTAGTCAGAGATCTTTTGTAGTGTTGTAGTTTGATGTTTAGATTGGACTCGAGGAAACCTGAGTTCTTACTTTATTATGGATGTTGCTGGTTGAACCTGGGTCAGTCACTCCCTCATCAGACTTGTTCACATGTTACAGGAACACACATACTCCCTACGTGTATATGCATAGACCAGTGTGTAAGAAAGAGCCAACAGGTGTTCACTTTACAAAGTAAATCAAGGACCGGTACCTGGATAAAAGTGGGGTTTAAATTATACATTCAGGTGTCCATGTGTTAAATGTAAAATGAGAATTAGTCAATGCATATATAAAGAATAATCAATCGTAAGCTATGCATGAACTGTATGTGCGTTTAGTAGTGAATAGGGCTACAGTCTAACCTACTTCACAGAGTGGTGGTTGTAACAGAAATCCTGAGGGACTACAAGTAGACATTGGCACGAACAAAAAAAACCCCGAACATGGTGTTCGTTGTTCATTGCCATCCACGAACAATGAGCAACGAACATTGATGAACATGACCTGTTCACGAACATGTTAATAACAACAACAACAACAACAACATTCGATTTATATACCGCCCTTCAAGATGACTTAACACCTACTCAGAGCGGTTTACAAAGTATGCCGTTATTATCCCCACAACAAACACCCTGTGAGGCGGGTGGGGCTGAGAGAGCTCCAGAGAGCTGTGACTAGCCCAAGGTCACCCAGCTGGCTTCAAGTGGAGGAGTGGGGAATCAAACCCAGTTCTCCAGATTAAAGTCTTGCGCTCTTAACCACTACACCAAACTGGCTCGTTCTTCGTTGTTCATGGGGGCCAGCAGGCTGTCCTCCAGCCATCAAGATCCCTACCATACCACTCCCAGAAACCCTACCTGAGCAGGCAGCAGGAAATGTACCAATAATAAATAATAGCTTGGCCCCAGAGCCTGGCAGCAGCCCTGGAACCTGAAGGGGTAGATATCTACCGCACCACGCCCAGAAACCTTACCTGAGAAGGCAGCAGGAAAGGTACCAGTAATAAATAATAGCTTGGCCCAGAGCCTGGCAGCAGCCCTGGAACTTGAAGAGGTAGATCCCTATCCCACCACACACACAGAAAATTCAAGCTCCAATGCATTCTACCTCTCTCTCTCTCTTAAAATGCTGACAACAACTGTCTCTCCCTCTCCACTGTGCAAAACCAGAGCTGGGAGCCCCCCTCCCCCATGCTCTTTGCTTCCTTGTAACAAATTTGGAGCTCCATACTTGAAAGGAAGACCTGCCTATCAAGCTAAATTGGGCTTAGATTGGGGTTTCCAGGGCAACAGCAGGAGTTCAGACAGAGTTCGGGCAGTCCCTGCCTCCAGTTACCAAGGGAATTGATTGCAGGTGCCAGACTGTCTGGCTTGATGAACAGCAACGAACAAGGCTTGCAACGACCACTTGTTCGTTTAGAATGGGGTCTCATGAACAGCTTGTTTGAGAACAGCTGATTGGGTTGTTCGTGGCTTTATTTACTTCGTATTGCTGTTCGTTCCCATCTCTAACTACACCCCCCCGATTCTAACCTAAGAAACAGTTGCCTTTTTCCTGAGGGGAAGAGGGAGGGGGTAAGAGAGAGAGAGAGAGAGAGAGAGAGAGAGAGAGAGAGAGAGAGAAAGTTGTCTGGGAGAGAATTATAGCCAGGAACAGTCCTGTGAAGGGTGGTAGGGCATCACTGGAGATTGTAGAAGTAGATAGAAAGGTTCAGAAACTCTATTATCAAACTGAAATGCGAGTGAGAATTTGTTTAAATTTGATTTGTTAGAAGAACTCATGTTGGTGTAGTACTGCTACCCCTGAGGTACCTTTAACATAGGGTTCCCAAGTCCAAGTTGGAAATTTCTTGGAGATTTGGGGGCTGAAGCCTCAGGTGAGCGGGGTTTGGAGAAGGATGGGAGCTCAGCAGGACACAGTTTCAGAGTCTACCCTCTGACACTGCCATTTCATCCAAGGAAACTGATTTCTGTAGGCTGGTGATCAGTTGTAACTGTAGAAGAACTCTGGGCCCCACTTGGAGGTTCATAATCCTCAGGGGTCATTTTGTAGAAAAAGAGCTGCAGGAACTCATTAGCATAACTCATTAGCATATGCCATTCCCCTTGACATCACCAGAAGTGTGTCTGAAGGCAAACAATAAAAGTTAACGTTGCCAGTGCCCACTGTACATCTGGGGAGGGGGGACATACGGTAACATGGGGACCTGGTTCGCAGCCCTCAGCGGGGTACAACTGAAGCCTTCATTGACGGTGAGAAGCCTGGGTGTGACTTTGAACACCACACTTTCAATGGAGGCCCAGGTCAGGACCTTTTTTCACCTTCGACAGGCCAGGCAGCTGGCACCCTATCTCTCATCTCAGGATCTGGCCACTGTAATCCACGCAACAGTCACCTCCAGACTAGATTACTGCAACTCACTCTACGCTGGGCTGCCCTTGGGCCTGACCAAGAAGCTGCAGCTGGTCCAGAACGCAGCAGCACACATTCTTACAGGAACACCTGTTCAAGTGCATATCCATCCTGTGCTGTGCCAGCTGCACTGGCTTCCAGTGGAATTCCGGATCCAGATCAAGGTGTTAACTTTGGTGTTTAAAGCCCTCCATGGACTGCGACCGGCATACCTGAGAGACCGCCTCTCCCATGACGTCTCTTGCATGGTGCTACGCTCCGCAGAGAAACAGCTTCTGGTGGTCCCCGGTTCGAGGGACATCTGGCTGGCCTTCACCAGGGCCAGGGCTTTTTCTGCCCTGGCCCCAGACTGTTGGAATACTCTCCCGCTGGAGATGTGGGCCTTGCAGGACCTATTACAGTTCTGCAGGGCCTGTAAAACAGAGATATTCTGCCAGGCCTTTGGTTGAGGACCAGCAGGTTTCCCCCCTTGTCCTATCTAAGATCGCTACCTCTTCTATGACTGCCCTCGGCTATGTGTTTTACCCACATCTATGACCTATGCAGGTCTTTTATTAGTATCCAAAGTAGCCTATATATAATGGTGCCAGAGTATTTAATATAAGTTTTTAAATCTGTTTTTAAAGTTGACTATTAATTTATTGTGTTTTAATTATGATGTGAGCTGCCCTGAGCCCATTCGTGGGGAGGGCGGGATATAAGTCAAATAAAATAAATAAACATTCAAGAACAGTGTGTTTCTGTGCTTTTCAAGACAGATTAGAGCAGCTCCACACAGACAACAAATCCAGCAAAGCACAGATTTTTAAATAAAAAATTGCAGTGCAAACTGCCCATCTGGGGAGGTGGTACATACAGTAACATTAAAGAACAGTGTGTTTCTATGCTTTTCAAGACAGATTAGAGCAGCTTCACATAGACAACAAAGCCAGCAAAATACACGGGGAGGGGGAGGAGGGAAGATATACTCACCGCTTGCAGGCCGGGAGGACGGCCTTCGGAGGCTGCTGCGGGCCATGTGCCACTTTGACTGCCCTGCAGGCTGGGAGGATGGGCAGTGCAGGCTGCAGCGTGCCAGCTGACTGTGGGGCCAGCTCTGGAGGCCCCCCCGGCCACCCCTCTCCACGTGGCTGCCCCCCGGCTTCCTACCTCCTCCTGCTGCTGCCGCCTCCGCTGCCGCCTGCTGCTAAAGACACGGGCAGCGAGGAGGCAGCGTTCCCCTCCCAAAACGAGTCCTGATAATCCTGCTTCAAGTCTTGCCTCCAAACTTATCTACTGATTTGTAAAATAACAAGCAAAACAGAGAACCATGTATGCGGCTCTGAGATCTCCAGGGGATAGGTGAGATACAAATATAAGAGATAGTGACCGGCTCAAGGTCAATCAGGAAGCTGCGTAAAGATTTGAACCCAAATCTGCCTATGTGCAAAATCTTACCCTCTACACCCTTCTGGCTTTCTGCGTCTGGATATTGTTTGTGGCATATGTGCTTGATTATAAAAGGGGGGAAATAACATTAATGGTCTGGCTGACAAAATCCCATATTTTGTAACATCGAAATTCTCTCGAGATGTGAATTTCAGCAGCTTGATCAGCACCTTTTTGCAATGCTTAATCGTTCTAATGGCAACAAAAATGTGGCTCTGAGTCAGCACCGAAAGAGGGAAAGATAAACACTCTTAATAAAATTAAGGACGAAGAATAAAAAACGAAACTGCCAGTGCTGCAGACACAGTTTACTCAAAGGAGGGTCTCCTGGTGCCAGCTTCAGCGACACATGAGCTCAGATGGAAATGATAAAGAGACATTGGCCCTGTATGAGGTTGGTGCAAGAGGTAGTGGTGTGTAGAGGTTGGAGGGGTGCTGGATTTGGGACTGTGGAGACTCAAGGTCAAATTATCACAAGAACGTAAGGCTCACCGAGTGGCTGTAGCCTAATCACTCCTCTTTCAGCCAAACTATACTTTACAGGGTTGTTGTAAGAGTATATAACACCCTGAGCTTTTGGAGGAATGTAATAGGACACAGGGTTGTTTTAGGTGGGTAGCCATGTTTGTCTGCAGTAGAGCAGCAGGATTTGAGTCCAGTGGCATTTTAGGGCCAAACTACAAGTGGCGAATGACACTTGAACGGCAAGTAGATTAAGTGGAGGGCAAGTGAACAGGGAGGAATACACTTGCCGTTCAAGTGTCATTCGTCACTTGTAGTTTGGCCCTTAGAGACCAACAAGATTTTCAGGGTTTAAGCTTTCGGGAGTCAGCTCTCCCTTCTTCAGACAGATCATACAGTTGTTATGGGTGGTAGAATTTCTTTTTCCAACATTTTCTTCTTTAGATATAGCAATTTGTTCTTCTTATTCTCTTTTCCTCTTTCAAAAGAGGAAATCTCTTTGATTTCCCATTAATTTATTTTTTGAGTTTTTTAACCATGTGATAACTCTGACCTGCATAGCCCAGAAGAGCCTGATCTTGTCAGATCTCAGAACCGAAACAGAGTTGGCCTTGGTTAGTAATTGGATGAGAGACATCCAGTGAAGAACAGGGTTACAGAGGCAATCAATGGCAAACCACCTCTGTTAGTCTCTTGCCATGAAAACCCTGCCAGGGGTCGCTGTAAGTCAGCTTATAAGTGATAATACAAAAGGAAAGCTGCCAATTTTGATGGCAGCCTCTTGTTTATGATAATGTGTATATATGGCTGGTTTTCCTCTTGAGCAGAAGATTGGCAAGGGATCCCAGTGAGCATTGTTTACTGGTTAGACTGTTGGACTAGGATCTGAGAGACCCAGGTTTGAATCCCAGCTCTAGCAGGGAAGCTCACTGAGTGACCTTGGTCCAGTCACATACTTTCAGCCGAACCTGTCTCACAGGGATGTTGTGATGGTGAAATGGAAGTGAGGAGAGCAATGAAAGCTTTTTTGTATCCCCTTTGGGGAAGTAAATTTTTAAAAAATCTCTAAAGAAAGGTATAAGCGTGCATTTCCTCTGTCCCTCACTCTATACATGCCCTAGCTAATGTTTTTCTAAGGCAGGCTCTTTAGTTTAGAAGTTACAGGGATCTAAAGGCTTTCCATTACCCTGGAGTCTGTGTTGTGTCCTGCAGCCCTACAGATGGCCAATGGCTGCAGCCTGCAAGGAACCAGATGAGAGATAGGGTTGCCAACCTCCAGGTGTTGACTGGGGTCTCCTGCAATTGCAACTGATCTCCAGGTCATAGACATCAGTTTCCCTGGAGAAAATGTCTGCTTTGGAGGGTGGGGTCTATGGCATTATACACCACTCAGGTGCCTCCCCTCCCCAAACCCTGCCCTCTCCAGGCTCCACCCCCAAAATCTCCAGGAATTTTCCAGCCAGGATCTGGTAAGCTAGTGAGACATCCTCCTAGTTTGATGGAATCTGTTCAAAGAAAGCCTTATTCTCTGTGCCAGGGGAATTTATTATCTCTGTTTGCAAACCCCCCAAGAAGGGGGGTTATCAAAGAAGTTTTTCCTGAAGTCCCCAAGAGGGGGCTTTCTAGAATTATACCCTCCCTGATCCCTCTTCCCTGCTATGTGTTATTAACTTCAGCCAGAGGTACACGCTCCAGTGTCTTTGCCCCAGGAGATTATTATAGGGTTACCAGTCCCTGGTGGGGGCAGGATATCTTCCACTCCCACCCTCCATCCCCTACCACCTCTCATGTAGGAAAAGGGGCCTAGGAACCCCGCAGCTCCAGAACACTTCCACATTCTGCCAGGAACGATATCATTCCCAGTGCGACATGGAAGTTATGGCTTGCACACTTCCTTCCATCATGCCCCCCCCCATCCCCTGCTTTCACACCCGGGGCACCTAACAACCCTAGACTATTCACATCTGAAAAATCTGGCTGGGTGTGGCTGGAACACCTTCCTCCCCTCCTGCTGGTTCTCTGCTAAGAGGGAGGAGAACTTTTTACTACTGATGATTTTGGAATAGCCCAGACCTCCAAAGTAAAATGCATTTCTCCATAGGTGGCAACATGTGTCAGGGCATTTTTGGTCATGGTCTCTTCCATGATGGTTGGCTGGAATCTTCCACTGGTGGCTTTTAATTTGATCCTTTTCTCATTCTACTTGCCTCAGAGTCCATTGTTGGTTCCTGAGGTTTTAATCCTGACCTCAGTCTGTTGTTTGTCATTCTTTCCTTTGGTTCTCATTGTTTCCTGTTTCCTATTACTGCTTCATATACTGCAAGCTGCTGGGGGAGAGGTGGGTACAATTGTCCCAAACGGTATACAAATGTTTCAAGAAGAAAGGAAGAAAATAAAAAAGCTAGACATAAGTCCTTAATGTTTATCAAGTCATTATCTCCAGGCACTGTGGGTGAACACAACTTTTCTTGCCTGTTCCAATCCCTTAGCAAAAGCCACCTGGGGACAGCTGGTTTCTGTCTAGTCCTACGGATTATCTCTTAATGACAAGGTGTAAGTTCCGAACGGGAGAGAACAACGACTGAAGAACTTGATTGTGCCTCGTGGTCTATTCATTCTAAACATAATCTCCTAATTATATAGCGGTGACAACAAAAATCAAGCCTTACATTTACAAATAAAAACAATGAAAACTGGTAGGGTTTTTTGCTTCAAAAGCTGGAATGTACAGGTTGTGTGTTTTAGCCCCACAGGAGCTTGGGGCATTTTGTTTGTTCTCTACAAAGGTTTATTTTTCCCCAGAGAAAGCTCTTTTCCCCATCATTTTGTATGTTCTGAAGGCAAAATTTTTCTTGGCTCCTGGGAGGTTGCTTTTTGTGTGTTTATCCCTCCTGCCCCAATCTTCCACTGATCCAGTCATGCTCATTTAAAAGGGGAAATGTATAGATGTTGCAGGTTAGAAGAACTGAAAGCCACTTAGATGCTTGCAGAGCCACCTGTAATTTGGTCTGTTTTCACACTTGAGAGACCCGAGGACAAGTGCCAGTCTTTGACTGAAACCACAAGCCTTTATTATATGAGGTCCTCCTATTCATCTGTCAGATACCTAAGGATGAAAATTAATTTATCTGAGAGCCCAAAGAATGTTGCTTTGTTAGGATTATGCTTGTTCTGCCATCGCCGTGTGTCTGTCCTGTTGTAATATACAAATGGGAACAAATACAGGAGGGCCACGAACTTCAGGGATTCTCGCGGCAAAACATACTTTCCAGTAACTGGGCAAGAGTCTCTCTTGTTATGAGGTGGGGCCATGGCTCAGCGGCAGAGCCCTCAGGGTCAGGCTGCTAAATGTATTATCCAAACCCTGGTGCATGATATGTTCTCCTTCTCGATATCTGTCATCTCTTCTCTCCCATCTTCTGTCCTCTCTCACTCTCTTTACCCAACACATGCACTGTGCATCTTTTTCTCTGATTGCCAGAGGTCCCAAGTTTAACTCCTACCAACCCTACTTAAAAGAATCAGGCAATAGGTGATGAAAGAGCTCAACCTGAGACCCTGGAGAGCTGCTATTGGTCAGAGGAGATGATACTACTGACGTTAATGTGCTTGTTCATAGAATCATAGGGTTGGAAGGGACCTATAGTGTCATCTAGTCCAGCTCCCTGTACATTGCAGGAAATTCACAAATACCTCCCTCACACATACCCAGTGCCCAGAAGATGGCAAAGCACTGTCAGGATCCTTAGCCAACTGGCCTGGGGAAAATTGCTTCCTGACCCCAAGATGGTGATCAGCCTTAAGAAGGGGCCCCAAGAAATAAGCACTGGGCATGTAAGAAGGGGCCCCAAGAAATAAGCACTGGTGTAACCCTCCCTGCCCTCCCTCTCATGATCTGCCTAGGTTCACAGAATAAGCATTGCTATCAGATGGCCATCTAGCCTCTGCTTAAGAACTTCTAAGGAAGGAGAGGCCGAGGAAGCCTGTTCTACTGAGGGACTGCTCTAACTGTCAGGAAGTTCGTCCTAACATTTAGCCGAAAACTCTTTTAATTTAATTTCAAGATGTTGGTTCTGGTCTGACATTCTGGGGCAGCAGAAAACAATTCCGCACCATTCTCTATATGACAGCCATTTAAGTACTTAAAGATGGTTATCATATCTCCTCTCAATCATTTCCTTTCCAGGCTCCTTCAACCTTTCCTCATAGGACCTGGTCTCCAGACTCCTCACCATCTTTGTTGCCCTCCTCTGGACAAATTCTAGCTTGTCTATATCCTTCCTGAATTGTGCTGTGCCTCCCTCAGTATAAGACAACTCTGTGTGTTCTCTGTCAAGGGGAGTGGCCGTGGCTCAACAGTACATCATATGGTTTTCCTCCAGAAGATTCTAGGTTCAGTCCCTGGCATCTCCGTGGAAAGGAACAGGAAGCAGGTGATGCAAAAGACCTATAGAGAGTCAGTGCCAGTCAGAGCAGAAAATACTAGGTTGATTTTCGACTAAACGGGCAGTTTCCACCGATTCTGCCTTGCTGCTGCAAACGCGCCCACCCCCTGCAATGACATTTATTGGCATCCCCTATTCTCTAGGGGATGTTTCATGGAGATCAGTGGGTTACAGTGGAAGAGGAAGACAGGAAAGTTCCATTCAGCCATTGGAACATTTAGTCTAAATACAACCCTCTGACACGGATAGATCAATAGTCTAATTCAGTATATGGTTGCCAAATGTATTCTCTCCACACCCTGATGTATGATATGTCCTTTTTAATATCTGCCATCTCTTTCTCTCCCCACCTTCTGTCCTCTCTCTCTCTTTGCTCAACACATGTGCTGTGCATCTTTTTATCTGTCTGCTTTACTCTCTGTTGTACTAATACCATCACCTCTTTCTCTCCCCTCATGTCTTGTTCTCCCACTCCCTCTAAGGCTCTCGCAGACCATAGTGAGGTTTCACCCTCGCAGTATGTACAATATACATCCTTGCAATACAGGAGACCAAAACATACATGACACAGGAGGCTCGCGTACCGATTGCCAGATTTATAGCTAAGGTGTGGAAATGGGTAATGGAGTACAGGGACATATGGATTGGGACTGCAGTCTTGGAAGGGGGGCTAACTTTCACCGTCCATATCATTTCCCTGATTAAAATGCCCCCTGGTCTGCTTTAAGCTCTAGGATAGGAAAAAATACAAGCCCAGCATGGGCACGTCTCTTCTTCTCTGTGTTGGAGGCCTAACGCTTCTGAAGGAGATTTTTTGATCACTCTTTGCAGGGTTTAAAGGAGTTAACCATTCTCTTCCCTAGTCCTAATCCATTTGGGTCTATTTTTGCAACTGAATGAAATGTCGGAATATGTGGTTGCGGATCCCCTGAGTCTGGGTAGCATCCATAGTTTTTCCTTCCTCCATTTTATCTTGAAAACAGTGCTTAAAATTAGAGAGGGGTACCAGCCCAGGATTTGAACTCATCTTCTGGTCAGGTCATCCACTACACCAGGCTGGCATTATATATATGAGTGTGTGTGTGTTTTTTAATTGACACTAGAGATACATGGTCCCCATCCTATGCTGTTTGATCCAGGCACACACTGAATTGATGACCAAATGCTGAATGTTTCAACCCCATATATCGACTGGACAACATTCGGTCCATTCCCATCATGTTTATAGGGCACAGAATGCCAATGCCAACCAAATGGTAGATGTGAATGACAAAATGTAGCGGATAACCGCTGATTTCCTTAACTCTGTCTCTTGGAAGAAGATGCAACACTTAGGCACCGTTGTATGTCTTGAGGTGCTTACAGCAGATAAATGTGCTTCTCATGACATAGAGGAGAGCTGCAATTATTGTTATGTTTATGGCTGGCTGTATCTGTTAGAGGCTTTTAGGTAGCCATATTGTGCTAAAATTGCTTTTACCCTTTGTAAGGGTAATGCTTAATTCCGCTAAACTGTACCCTAGCAGCCTCTTTTCTTTAACGGGCCAATTTAATACCTCTTAGGGATCATGACAACAGACCTTCCTGAAATTGTGTTTCATTTACTGGAAACTGCTTTATTGATATGCAATGCAAAATGCCGTTATCTTTAACTGTACTCCAATATTCCCCTTTATGAATATGGGTTGTAATAGTAAATAAGCCCTGGGAAAGAAACTGCAGGAAAAAAGGGCTTAATCTCCATTTACAGTTAGTTTAAGCTCTAAAGTGTTTGATGCTAAATTAGTTGCATATCCATTTTCCCAAAGATTAAAATTGGTTTTGAGCATAAAGCCAAAGAGCAGGAATGGGGATTAGAAAGAACAGTTGAGTGAACATGCTCACTGTTTCTCTCCTTTAGGAGAGGTGAAAGGTTTGGGTGAAATTGAAAATTGGAGGCATACCACACACACACACATACACACATTTTAGCATGTGGAAAACAAAGAACTCTCCAACCTCAGAGGAATCGACCATGTGTGGGTGACTCTCTAATAAGGACTCTCTGTGGTCCAGGTATTATGAAATTTTGAGGGCAGCTGAGAATCAGTTAAAGGGAAAGGAGGTGGGGAGGAGAAAACCTTCTGAAGCTTATGCATTTCGAAAATATGGAGAGAGAGAGACTGAGGGATTTCCAAATTGTTGTCTGCCCCTCCCCCCCAGCCACATGATTACTCTCAGCCTCCTTTTTTGTAATTTCAAATTTCTCATCCCTGCTATTTTGACCTTCCAGCCACCATTTCAAGATCACGTGTCACTTTTGAATCAACTGCACTGTCTCTGTACCATCTTTTGTTTCCTACCACCAAATTGCCCCATTAAATCAATGTGGACATTTCCCCAACATTATGTGTGCATTTATAAATAAGCAATACAACCCCCCCACCCCCCTTTCCACTTGCTTTTGCTGTCTGTTCCCCCTTAGACCACTCCCTAAACACTTTCTTTTCCCACTCTCTCTCCATACCTTTTTGTCTCCGCTGCTTTGCTTGACTCTTTCCTTTAATTTTACCTCCTCATCCCCCTCCATATAGACAAGCCACCCTTTCCACTGCATCCTTATCCTCCATATCGGTCCTCTCCTCACAACAGTCCTCAACCTCATATTTTCTGATTCTTCCACCCCATCACCCACCCTTCTTGCTCCTCCTTCCATAACCTCATTGGCATTCTTCATCATGACATTTTTTCCTTCCCCCATTCCACCAGAGCCTTCTTTTCCCTACCACCCTTCACAACTTCTCGCATTCCCTTTGTACGCTTTACCTCTTACATCGCTTCTTATTATCCCCTCCATTTCCTACTCTCCCGGCAGAGAGCCTTGCTTCCACTCACTGTCATCCAGGGCTTTTTTTCAGCTGGAACGCAGTGGAACACAGTTCTGGAACCTCTTGCAAATGGTCACATGGCCGGTGGCCCTGCCCCCTGATCTCCAGAGATCAGGGAGCGGGGCCACCAGCCATGTGACCATTTTCTCCTAGGGCAACCCACTGAGTTCTACCACCTCTTTTCCCAGAAAAAAAGCCCTGCTGTCATCATTCTCGCTCCACTTAACTCATACTTCATCACCCAACACTGGTATCTACAGAACTCTGTCACCCATTCCCCTGGACATTCTCTACATTCTCCCTTCTTCTTACTTTCCCGCCCATGCTTCTCCTCCTTCTCCCATTTATTCATGTTAACTTCCCAGTCCTCATTGGCTTAACTTTCCTCCTTAACACCAACCCTTTGCCTCCTTTCCATCCTGCTTATTAACTCAGTTCATCCACCCTCACGCTGCACAACACAATGCCCTCTCCCTTTTCTAGTCTGTTAGGTTTGCAAGCACTGTAAGATTGGAGGATGGAGCCCTTATAAACATCTTCATGCCAATGCTGTGGCATCACTTCCAGAGTGAACCAGGAAGTGACATCACTATTTTGGCATGACACTCTAGGATTCAGCAGAAACTCTTTGGTAAAACATAATGTTCTGGGTGAATCCTAGAGCATTGCACCAACACAGTGACATTACTTCTGGGTTCACACTGGACATGATATTGCAACATTGCGACAACACCAATCCCACCTCCAATTTTGCTCCTGCTGTTCTAGTGAGCAGCCGTGGGAACCAGGAGCCTAACGGCAAGAGATTTCCTATCAAAATGGGAAACCTGACATGTCTGTAGTCTCTCCGCTCACCATCCCGTCTGGTCTTCAGCCAGGTTCTAATGCAGAACTCTACTCGTGTTCAAAGCTTGGGCAAGGGAACTTATCTCTTTGCTGAGGGCTGATAGCAGAACATGACATGAATTCTTGCCATATTCTGAGCTGGCTATGCAAGCAAAATGGTGACCAAACTCAGGCAGGATTCCCTCTTCTCATTTGAGTTCAGGATGCCTTGCTAACCTCATTGGACAGTGAAGCATCTGTCTTAAGTTCTTTCATGGTCCCATGCATGTACAGTCTTGGTGATTCCTGTTGGAGAACTAAACTACAAAGTGTTCCCCCCAAAATATCACATCCAGTACAATGATAATCAACAACAAACCATTTACTCAGAAACAATAATGGAAATCAACAATATGCAAAGAATATAAACACAATCAGTCAATCATACACATCATAGTGAGTAGCACCAGATACCAGAGTCAAATGAACCTCTGAGCTGTTCAAACAGTCAGCTTAAGGAGTACCTCACAAATAGCGTATTGTTGATTTCCGTTATTGTTTTTGAGTAAATGGTTCATTGTTGATTATCATTGTACTGGATGTGATATTTGGCGGGGGAACCCTTTGTAGTTTTGCTGCCCATGTTCCCCCGGAACGCCTCTTGCCCCTTTGATTCCTGTTGGAGAGCCTTCCCCAGTATGAGCAACACAGAGAAAAAACATATTTTTGGAGCACACCTGATGGTTCCTCTAGATGCAGAACCCCATGTTACCTGTATGTGTGGCACCATTGCACTGCTTTCATTTTTCATCTTGGAGTCAGAACTTCAGCACTAGATATAATGATTGTTTGTTACTTAGACCCCTGCATCCAGCTTACTTCACTCACCAGCTCCAATGCTCACTGCACTTGCAATATTGTTTTATAGGGGCTCTGCCGGCTAATCCTAAAAGTGATATTTGGCCGTATTTTTCTCTTGCAATAGTAAGTGTTTTGAGTTTAGTTTCTTCCTCTGGATTTTCATCTGCTGCATCCTGTAGAGTATTATTCCAATGAGTGTCATCCTCAGGAAGGTCGCTTAATTTGCAAATTGTCTGAAGGTGTGTTTTGTAAAGAATAAGATCTTTTCTACCTTCCCTGTCCGTGCTGCCTATACCTTCCTGAGTTCCATTTCAAATAGCAGAGGGTTGTTCTGAGTAGAGAGGGGCACAAACAGCAATACGAACTAAAAAAAGCCATGAACAGCCCAATCTGCTCTTCGCGAACAAGCTGTTTGTGAGGCCCCATTCTAAACGAACAAGTGGTCATTGCAAGCCTCGTTTGTTGCTGTTCATTGCTGTTCGTCAAGCCAGACAGTCTGGCACCTGCAATCAATTCCTGTGGCAACCAGAGGCAGGGGCTGCCTGAACTCTGTCTGAACTCCTGCTGTTGCCCTGAAAACCCCAATCCAAGTCCAATTTAGCTTGATAGGCAGGTCTTCCTTTCAAGTGTGGAGCTCCAAATTTGTTACAAAGAAGCAAAAAGCAGAAGGGAGGGGGGCTCCCAGCTATGGTTTTGCAGACAGTGGAGAGGGAGAGACAGTTCCTATTGGCATTTTGAGAGAGAGACAGGGAGAGTGCATTGGAGCTTGAATTTTCTTTGTGTGTGGTGGGAAAGGGATCTACCTCTTCAAGTTCCAGGGCTGCTGCCAGGCTCTGGGGCCAAGCTATTATTTATTATTGGTACATTTCCTGCTGCCTGCTCAGGTAGGGTTTCTGGGAGTGGTGTGGTAGGAATCTTGACGGCTGGAGGACAGCTTGCTGGTCCCCACGAACAACGAACATGTTCGTGAACAGGTCATGTTCATCAATGTTCGTTGTTCGTGGATGGCAACGAACAACGAACACGATGTTCATTGTTTTTTTTCTGTTCATGCTCATGTCTAGTTCTGAGATAACCTAGGCCAGGATGATTAGATTCCCTTCATTTTGGGCACTGCAACTCCCATGATCATGATGGAATTGGTGGCTGGTTGTTAGACTCCTAACCTCATCTTTTGACATTATAACCTGCCACAGACATACACACTTCATACACTGCACACACACACACACACACAAGTCACATTAAACATGCATGTGGACTACAAACAGATTTGTCAACCAACAATAAACCATGGAGAACTGGAACCATTGACAAAGCATAACTGAACATAAAAAATAAGCAATATTGTGAACATTCGCTTATCCTTATCACTGTGTTATGGGTGAGTCATTGTTGTGGCTGTGCCGCCTCTAAGGGCAGGTAATTCTCCTGCATCTCTCCACTGGAGTGATTGAATGATCCAATCACATCTGGTACACAGACACAGCAAAATTATTCTTTCCTGACGGTGGCTGATTGGAACGCAGCAAGGCCAAGGCTGTGAATCATGCGGAGACACAGCAGGCAGCCTCCTCTATGAGTGGGGACTTTGGGCTCACGGAATACATAAATGCTTTAATTAACTTATTTCTTACAGCATGCTAGCTGCATACTTCTAGCATACTAAGTAGCCCAGCAGATAATTTTGGAATCGCAGGTTTAGGCAATCAAATTGTACTCTCCCAAGATAACAACTGCTGTATGCATAACAGCACTGACTCTTTGGGGTCGTTCACAGGTCACTGTGTCTCACTAAAGAACTGTGCATTTCACCCACTCAAGATTCATAATATCATGATCACAAGAATGAAAAAGGAACAGATTACAAGTTCTTGACCTTTGCCAGGAGCTAGCAGGGTATAGTAACTAAAGTCGCTTCTACACATCATTGGGTATGGCTCTACTATCCCATTACAATAGTCATTTGCTTAGCTTTTCTGCACAGAAAAATCCAGTTCTGCATGATTGCTATAGCACAGCAGTAGCTCAGTATCCAACAATGTGTAGATATGTTGTACAGTGGTGTCGTAAGCCAAGTTACACCCTTCTGTGTCCATGGAAGTCATTGTGCTTAGAGGGGTGTTAGGAGTGCTCTTTGAACACTGAACCTGCAAGAAAAATCCTAGATAATAAGTGTTATCATTACTAAGGGTAGCTGATTTGCTTCAACTTTCTGTTTTATTTCCATATATCAATTTTCATCATGTAGCCCCATTGTGCATGGCCAACATTTATTCATTTGTTAAGTAACAACAATAACAACATTCAATTTATATCCTGCCTTTCAGGACAACTTAACACCCACTCAGAGTGGTTTACAAAGTGTGCTATTATTATCCTCACGACAATCACCCAGTGAGGTGGGGAGAACTGAGGGAACTCCGAAGAGCTGTGACTGATCCAAGGTCATCCAGCTGGCTTCAAGCGGAGGAGTGGGGAATCAAACCTGGCTCTCCAGATTAGAGTCCTGCCTGTCTAACCTCTATACCAAACTGGCTGTCAAAAAAGTCCTGCCTTCCCAATGTCTATGTTGCAGTATAGATACACATTGTATATGTGTTGGGAATGACTTTCCTGGTGACTTTTCTTATTTCATATTTTAACATATTCAGAGTTTTGTTGCAATCTTATACATACTAGAAGTGATGGGATACATATAACTGCTGTTGAAACTAGTGACCTGCACCTCCTCTTCTTTCCACTACTAATATCTGTGTGTGTTTTATGCCATCAAGTCACTTCTGATTTATGGTGAGCCTGTGAATTAATGACCTCCAAAATGATCTATCATTGACAGCCTTGCCAAGATCTTGCAAACTGGAGGATGTGGCTTCTTTATTGAGTCAAGCCATCTCATTTTGGGTCTTCCTGTTTTCCCACTGCCTTCCCCCTTTCCTAGCATTATTGTCTTTCCAGTGAGTCTTTTCATCTCACGATATGACCAAAGTATAATAGCCTCAGTTTAGTCATTTTAGATTCTAGGGAGAATTCCACTAATATCTAGTCCTTAAAAATGTGTTACATGATGTCACACGACAAGCATGCTTTCCTGTTCTTTTAGTGGAATAGAATGGTAAAGAAGAAACTGGTAACTCAGTAGCATCAAGCATTAATATTACTGGCTGAAAGAAGAGGCGGTTAAGGGCTGCTGTTTTCTCTGGCAGGTACGTGTCTCTTTTTGGGTCTACTTTCATCTTTAACCTGGTTAAACCTCATGTACTTTAGTAAAATAGATGTGATCCATCTGTGTGTAAGATGGCAGCCTGAGTGGACAGCTGAGCTCCTAGTAAATGTTTTTTTCCATTTAGAAAATTCAAAGCCTGCTATATATTAACAAATACACATTTGATTTCTGCAGAGAATAGGAGAGAAGTGATATGGGAAAGAATCTGGGAGGGCGTTTTTGGTGCTTAAAAGCAGCAGTGTTCACTGAACTAGCAATGGTCAATGTGATATTATGATTATGACAGAATTGTGCACAACAAATTGGAAATCAGAGTGTAGGGAATAGAAGAAGACTTCATTGGCTTTTCTTCTTGTTTTAATCCCACAGACACCAACTAAAGATGTTCTCCTAATCACTCCTAAAGGGACTGAACATAATTTTATCATTTTAAAAAAATGCCAAAGTTCATTTGGGTTTCTAAGAGAATAATTCTTTACCTGTGTATCTCTGCTTCCTTTTGTTATTTCTCCCACATTAAAAAAAAAAAAAGATTGGTCACTAGAGATGGGCATGAACTGCAAAAATTCCAAACCATGCTGTTCATGGTTTGTCACATTTCACAAAGCGTGAACCACAAACCTTCACGAACTTGCCCTGGTTCGCAAACCAGTTCGTTCGGTTCATGAAAACATTACTTCCAGGTCAGCAGAAGGTCTGCAGAGAGCCCATTCCCCCCTTGCCTATGAAACTCATTGATTGGTGACAGGCTGTCTGCAGTGACGAACCAAAATATGAACCAAATGAACTGGGCTAAAATTCATCACAGTTCATGAGAAATGAGCTCTCACGAACCACTGGTTCGCAAACTTTGAACTAGCCTGGTTCATGGCGAAGTTTGGTTCGTATTTCAGTTCATGCCTGCTTCTATTATATGCAAGGCATATTTCTAGTCACTGAGATGGACTATGGTTATGGCTTGGTGGTAGATCTTTGCATGTGGAAGATTGCAAGCTCAGTCCCTGGCATGTCCTTTCAAAGGGTCTTAAGTGCTAGATAAGATCTTTTTTGTCCTAGGGAGCAGCTTAGGCCACTTAGAGAAGACACTTCTAAGTGCTGGTCTGAATGTTCTTTGTAGGACTCTATAAGAGTGGAGCGGAAGTTACACTGTCCTTAGGGAAGCCAATGAAAACATAAGTGAGTGATTCCCACTTCAACCATAAGGTCTCATACTACCTGATCTAGGAAAGGGGATTACTGGAGATGAGTGCTATAAATGCCCTGCTGCTGACCATGACTAGGCCATCATGCATGGTGAAAGGTCCATTGTGACATCGTCCTTTTAAGGAAGAAATATCATGATATCATAAAGAGATATATTGCCGCAGTTTATGGCTTTACATGTTGCTAACAAGGTCTTAATAGTGGTATGTTGAGACTGGCTTAGGTGAATGGCTTGATTATTTCTTAAGGTCTGATGAAACAGACTTTGAGAATGAGTGACTACTCCCTCTACAAAAATGAAGTGACTTTTCTCTCCCTCACCCCCCAATGTGCTCTTTAATATGCACTCCATAGTTCAGATACTGGTTACTTAACGGTGTGGTCCAGTACAGTGTGTACCAAGCAGGTTTTTAGAAGATGGACTCCATATATTAAGTTAACTTCAAAAGTACTTTGCAGACAAGATGGTCAGTAACAAACTTATAAGAATGTTGACATGAAAAGCTTATGAAAGTCTAAGTGCTCCCAAAATTCCCTTTAAAAAAATGGCAATAGGTCACCTTAGAAATAAATTTAAACACTATAATGCAGATATTAACCTTTTTAAACATTTCTTAATAGGCTTTTTTCTTTTATCTTACCCTTTGTTGTTTCTTGAAAGGCCACAGTCTCCCCGTATAAGAACCATCTGCTGTAGCTAGTTCAGGTAAAAAAGATTTTTATTACTTGGTCCTTTGCTGCTCACACTCACCCTAAATGCCAAATTTTATACAAGAGGCTCATTTATTTCTTCCGCTGTTCCCTGGACCGTGCAGATATTTGTGGATGGGTTGGATGATAGCTAGGTTCTATTAATTAGATCTTCAATAGCCCCAAGATACTTGCCTGAAATTTTTGAACTATTTTTAAACACATAGTTTCTCCCTCTAGATTCTTGCAGGCAGTAATTGCAAGATTATCCACCAAACATAATTTCAGCGGTTGCTTTCTTCAGTTATGAGTGTGTTTTTTCTCCCTTCTTTTCCCTAACCACCCTGTCACAAAATATGAGCAAAGGAGATTTATTTACTAGAAATAGCTACTGACCTAGCAAGTAAGGGCTGAGTGAGAAACAAAAAGACTTTGAGTTTTACCATTTTGTGGGCCGCCTTGAGGATCTTTGGGTAAAAAAACAATCTAGATATACAGTAAACAAATGAATGCCCCTTGAGGGGGCATTTTGCATCTTGCAATCCAAAGCAGAGTTATCCTGTTCTAAATCAATTACATTCAATGGGCTTAGAAGGATGTAACTCTATTTAGGACTGCATTGTTAAGCACCTTTTCTTCATTCTTTCCCTTATCTCTAGTAAAGAATCCAAACCTATATTAACAGTGTATTGTCGAAGGCTTTCACGGCCGGAGAACGATGGTTGTTGGGGGTTTTCCGGGCTGTATTGCCGTGGTCTTGGCATTGTAGTTCCTGACGTTTCGCCAGCAGCTGTGGCTGGCATCTTCAGAGGTGTAGCACCAAAAGACAGAGATCTCTCAGTGTCACAGTGTGGAAAAGACTGTGACACACTGTGACACTGAGAGATCTCTGTCTTTTGGTGCTACACCTCTGAAGATGCCAGCCACAGCTGCTGGCGAAACGTCAGGAACTACAATGCCAAGACCACGGCAATACAGCCCGGAAAACCCCCAACAACTATATTAACAGTGTTGGTTTTGAATGGTGCAAGCTTGTCAGAGCTTGAAAGTTAAGCAGGGTTGGTCCCAGCCAGGACTTGGATGGGTGACCAGTCCACCATGGAAGATGGGGGTTGCTGTGCAGAGGAAGGCGATGGCAAACTACTTCTGTTCGCCTCTTGCCTTGAAAGCCCCATGGTCCTCCAGTTCCCATGAGTCAGTTGCAACTTGATGGCACAAAATTATCATTTTATTGGTTCACATTAAGGGCACTCTGCACATGGGCTGGTGAAGTAACCTTTTTAAAATTCAGCCTTCTTTTCTGGAATGGCTAAAGTTAGGCATGTGCAATCTGGATCCAGGATTCTAGGGGAAAGCCAGATTGTTGCTGATCTGGCTAAATCCAGCTTGCCCAAACCAAATCAGAGAATCCGGGATCTGGGAACCCATATCCAGACCCCAGATAAATCCAGGAAACAAAGCTTCAGCTTCTGAGTGGCTCCTTCTTGGGCTTCTTGTCCTTTTTTTTTCAAAAGGGGAGGGGAGGGGAGGAGGGACGGGGGAGTAAGGCAGATTCAAACCCCAAACCCTACCCTCTCTAGGATCCACTCCCCAAACCTCCAGGAATTTTCCAACCTGGAGCTGGCAACCCTGCCTCTGGGGCATTCTTCTCTGCCTAGAAAACCTGGATTGTCTGCTCTTCTCAGTATCATAAATTGAATGGAGTGGAAATATCTATGTGACAGAATTTCTCCCTGGAACTGAATGCATCAGTGTGTTGGTACCTGGTAAGATTCCTTACCGGAGTGGGAAGTGCATTAAAGAGGCATTTGTTTAATGTAGCCTGGGCTCTGGGGAAGAAAGAGAGCCAACTGACAGCAGCAAATGAGGAGAAACAGTTCTGCACTGGCTGCTCTTTCTCCCTCACTGGATACCCTGGCCTTAAATACTATCCTAAGAGAGCTTGGTAAGTCCAAGCAAATGTGTGATTGCCAACTCTGGGTTGGAAAATTCCTACAGATTTGGGGGTGAAGGATATGGAGGTCAGGGTTGAGAAGGGAAGGGACTTCAGCAGGGTATAATGGCATAGCATCCATCTTGCAAAGCAGCCATTTCCTCCAGGGAGGTGGGAGATCTCCAGGCCCTACCTGGAGGTTGGCAACCATAAGCTGGTGACTAGTTGATATACGGTTGCTAGTTCCATGTTGGGAAATGCCTGGATATTTGGGGGGGGGGGGGTTGGAGCTTGGAGAGGTTGGTGCTTGGGGAGTAGAAGGATCTCAGCAGGGTATGAAGCCATGGAGTCCATCCTCCAAAGCTGCCATTTTCTCCAGGGAAACTGATCTCTGTGGCCTGGAGATCCTCAGCCACCACCTGGAGGTTGGCACCCCTAGGCAGGGGGACTCATCGTTCTAGTTTCCAGCATCATAAATCCGTTTTTTTTAAACATGTGTTGTTGGCGAAGGAAGGTGCAGAACTCTTGGTTGTTTGCATTGGCCTTAAAGGCATTTACAAGCTGGTGCAGACAGACTACCGTAAGTATTCCCAGACTTGGGCATAGCTCTTACATGATTGTACTCTGTTTCCCAGTGCTTCACACTTTTGTCAGGGCCATGGTGTCCAGGGCCTCTGCTGAAGATAGTAAAGGATTAATAGGTTCATATATGCTGCTCCATCCTCCTAAATTAGAGCCATCTATTCATGCGTAAAATGTCAATCGGTCAATTTTAAGAAGTTCTGCATGTGCTTTCCAATTCGCAGAAGTGGTTAGAGATTACTTTGGAGTCTCGAAAAGCTGTTGCTCAATACGTAAAGAAGAGAAACATTTCAGACATATACGGAGACATTTCACCTGCATAGCTGCTCTGGGAAAATAACGTGAGGTGACTGCATGTTGGCTGATCGATGATTCTCTTCTGACACAATGCTTATTCCTGTGTATGTAGAGTTCTCCGTTTCTCTTTAATGAAAAATACTCAAAGCATATTCAGAGCCGGTATGGGTGCAGCACAAAGGGGCATTGCCAAATGCTGGGGCACAGTAGAGGGCCTGCCAACTCGGAACAGGGCTGTGGTTCAGTTGTCAGAGGAACTGCTCGACATGCAGAAGGTCTCAGGTTCAATGTCCATTATCACCAGGGCTTTTTTTCTGGGAAAAAAGGTGGTGGAACTCAGTGGGTTGCCAGCACAGGGGGCAACTCTTGGTGGGAGGAGGGCATCTTACCGAGGATCTTCCAAAACCTGGAACCAATTGCACATTTTCAGGAAAAACATTTCGCTAATCTGCCAAAATTTCATAATTACTTGCCATGGAAAAGGCCTATCATGACCTTCTCAAAAGGGGAAACCTCCGGTTGATTTAATTCATAATAGCCACAAAACTCCATACAAGAGAGAGAGAGAGAGAGAGAGAGAGAGAGAGAGAGAGATTGTATTTCCCCCAAGTCACCACTTTAAAACATACTTTTCCTCATAAAGAAAATGACTGCACCCTGAAGGGACAGCCCTGCTTTCACTCCTCAGCTATGCTGCTCAGACACTGCCCTTTCCTAAGGAACTCAGATTCCCAAGAATAACATAAACTTCTGGCACCTTACATTAAACATTGTAACTTTGGCAGTGTAACTTCAAATGACTCCTGATATAATAGCCTTAGAAATATCTTAGAGTTACAAAAGAAAAACAAAACCCCTCAAAGACTATACTGTCGTTTATGTATCAAAATTGTGTTCTTTACTCAATCCTTTTAGCAATGGCACTGTGTGGCACAACCCTCTTAGGCCAGTCATCTTCCACCTATCAGTCAGGACTAGAGGTGGGCACAAACCAGGTAAATGGTGATTCGTTGTGGTTCGTGGATCGTCGTGTTTCACGAACCACGAACTGGCATGCAATTGCCCGATCTGTGAACCAGTTCATTTGGTTTGTGAATATGTCACTTCCACGACAGCAGAAGATCTGCAGAAAGCCCATCCTCCCGTTGCCTAGGAAACTGATTGATCAGTGCTAGGCTGTCTGCGTGACGAACTGAAAAACGAACCAAACGAACTTGCCTAAAAATCATAGTGGTTCATCAGAAATGCTCTGCGATGAACCACCGGTTCGCAAACCAAAAAATATCCCAGTTCATGACGAACTTTGGTTTGTATTTTGGTTCATGCCCATCTCTAGTCAGGACTCTCCAATGTCTTAAAGCAGAACAGGATAGGCTATTGCAGGTTAAAGGAATGCCGCACAAAGCAGTTGGAAAAGACCAGCCATGTGCAAGGAGGCTTAGACAGCAACATGGATGATAAGAATAGAGGTGTTACCAGCACGCCCCTATTTTCATTCATGAAATGTTGGGATTTCCTGGTAGTGTTTTGCCATCTGATGCAGAGGTGTTAGCAGCAGCTTCCTCCCTGCATGCTTCATCACTGCTGCTATTGATCCAACCCAGGACTATTTCTGTCCCGAAGAGTTTACTATCAACATTGGGATGCCTGGATATGTAATTGTGATAATAGTACTTATATACCACTCTTCTAGATGGATTAGTGGCCCTCTCAGAGCAGTGAACAAAGTCAGTGTTATTATTCCCACACTATAGCTGGGGAACTGGAGCTGAGAGGAGTGGATTACCAAAGGCCACCTACTGAGCTCATGGCAGTAGTGGGATTCAAACCAGCAGAAAACTGGTTCACAACCCAACCACTTAACCTTTATACTACAGCATGTAACCCCCCTCCAATTTATTTCCATTTTTATGCATGGTCAGATTCTGATTTCCATCCCATCTATTCTTCTGGACCAATTTCCCTTTTTAGTATTAATTTGCACAGCAGTCTTTTAATTAAGTATAATTAGTATGGTCAGGAAAAAGGAGGCCCAGTTTTGTCCTAAATTCAGAGAAATCATTTTTTGTAATTTATGTCTTCAGATTGAACCAGAGTTTTCACGAGAGGGTGAAGAGAAAGGGGAAACAATAAAAAAAGTTTTTTTAAAAAAATCAGAAGGACAGTTGTAAATAAGTTAGAGTAACAGGGTGAAAGTAAGCAAGTTTTTGGAGTTACTGAATACTGGCTAGATCAAAGACAAAATCTAAAATGCTAAAGGCCAATGCTGGGGACGCTCGGTTCACATCCTTTGACATGCCAAAAAGTACCTGCGGAGAGTGATATGCATTGGGACTGTGTTGCTGGGGATTCTCTAATTTGATCTGGGAAAAGCCAGATTTAGCTGAATCGACAAAAATTTGTTTTTTTTTCTTGGTTCCCAGACCCAGATCTCACATTCCTACTGGGGAGGTTGGGATCTGGGAAGGGACCTTGGCAGGGTATAATGCCATAGAGTTCACCCTCCAAAGCAGCCGTTTTCTCCAGGGAAAATGACCTCAATGTTCTGGGGATCAGTTGTAATTCTGGGAGATGGTCAAGTCCCACCTGGAGGTTGGCAACTCTAATCACAGGTAGCACCTACTCTTGTGATATGTAATTGGTAAAGCAAAATGGCTGTCTGCAAATGGCTGTTGTGTGGCTACATTGCCTTCCTTCTGCTAGCTTTCATTGGTGATGTAGGCTGCCTGGAGCATGGCCAGAAAGACGGGATGAAACTGTCTTAATAAAGCAAAGGCTTACACGTCCAACTAACAAGGACACCCAGCATCATATTTGATTTGCCGATGAATCGTGTGGGCTTTTAAAAATGAATAATAGCTTGGCATCCAGTAAGATATTTCGATTGTTTCATTCACAAAGAAAAGGGCCTTCCACCCAGCGTTGTCCTCTTCCCTTTTTGAAATAACTTCTATTTTCCTGCCAGTTGCTTGTTTCTTTGACCTCCAGGAAGGAACGTTCCCGCTGTTAGCTTTTCTCTCTCTCTGTAAGTTCTCTGCTGAGTTGTGCTTTAAGTTGGAGGAAGAGATGCTGCCTCGGGGAAGATCCCTTTCTGCTCTTTCCACGGTTTATGGTCCGCAGCCTAATACAAGCCTCTGGGGGTTGCTCTGTCCTCTCTATGCAGTAAGGAATAACACTGTATTTTTGGCATACTCTGTTATTAAAAGAAAATCTTTATCTCTTTCCAGAATGAATGGAATCTAATTGTTGGGGTGAATACAATGAAAACCAAGGGAAACCATCACATATTTTTTAATTTTTAAAAAATGGGGGGGGGGGAATGTGGAAATCAGTTTACATGGAATAGAAGAAATAAAATGATTACATGGCAGGGGGGAAACCTTTATGTTTCGGAAAGAAGCGAATAGGCATTGCATGACTGCATTATTCATATCAAGCATAAAACCAGTTCATTAAAGGACCCCTTTCTGTTTACAAGATCAGGCATTGCATTTGTTTCTACAGTCAGGTTATTGACGTCAGCAAAATGTGTACAAACGGAGATAATCAGCAGAACAGGAAGAGTTTTACGTTAAAAATCAATATTGTATTTTTTTCCTGGCACTCTACTGCTGAGATCAAGTGTATGTTTGCCCAAATCAAGTGGTACAGCCTTTCCTGGACTGCACCAAGGGTTGCCAACCTCCAGGTGGGGGTCTAGAGATCTCCTGGAATTACAGTTATGTCCAGACTACAGAGATCAGTTCCCCTGGAGAATATGGCTGTTTTGGAGGGTGGACTCTATGATATTATATCCCATTGAAGTCCCGCTCCTCCCCAGCTGTTTCTAGTCTCTGTCCCTTAATTTCCAGGAATTTACCATCTCAGAGTTGGCAACCCTAACTGTGACACATCAGTTGGGGAATCCCAATTTTCTGATGTCTGTGGCCTGTGGATCAGTTGTAATTTGTAGATATCTCCCACCACCACCTGGAGATCGGCAGCCCTAGATGTGTCTCTTGGAAGGATAAAGCAATGCTCCCTGGAAAGTTGTATCAGCCTAGCATAATCTCTTTTATTTCCTTTTTTCTGCTTTTCCACCCTTTATCGGGGAAGACTGTTCACTGAAGTTTCACATGACATACTCACACAACCTTCCCTCCTTCCCGAGCGTATGAAAGGCACTCAGTAATCACCATTTCTTGGGGACGAAAAGTAATGAAGGTACGTTCCTTCCTAACCTCATTCACTCTCTGCTCAGCTGTCCTTGCTTTCACAGTCTAGATATCCATCTGTCTAGACGGATGTTATCTCCCTGGGATCTAAATGTGGAAACTGAGCATCATTATTTCAGAGTTCTATTTAGGAGCTGTGCGATGATGAAGCAGCTTTTGTCCAAATTGAGCAGTTACAGATCGCTCCTTCTGAACAGATGGGGTTGCAACATGGTACAATGTTTTGTGTAGGCCAGCTGTGGGTGTGACTAATAATCGGCAGCCAGAGGCTGCGGAGATGAAGCTTTTAAGGAAAAAAATAGATGGGAGGTACATAGTATTCAAGGAAGTATCAACAGTGCAACTTTTTTTCCTGCAAATTTTAGCACTGGGTGGCTTGATTCTCAAAATTGCCTGTCTGAGGGTCTATGTGTTCTTTATGGGTAGTATTTAAGTAGGTTTCAGGGTAGCAAGAACAAATGTAACAGCTAGCCTCAAAGTAGGGTTGCCAGCTCTGTGTAAGGAAATTCCTGGAGATTTAAGGGGTTGACCCTAGGGAAAGCGAGGTTTGGGGAAGAGAGGGACCTCAGTGGGGTACAATGTCACAAAGCCCACCTTCCAAGGCAGCCATATTTCTCTAGAGGAACTTATCTCTGTGGCCTGGAGATCATTTGTAGTTCTTATTGAAACCCAGGCTGCTTGATTTTGGAGGCTCAATAAGAATTTGTATTTGAAAGTGTTTTGGAAATGTGTTATATATTCAGGCTGCTTGAATGTGGAGGCTCAGTGAAAATGAGTTTTTGATGGTATGCTATGTGCAATTATATGAGATGTGTTTGGGATACGGCTACCCACCTGATGAAGATCTTGGCAGAAATGGGATTTACATTTATCCGGCCATCCGTTGTATAAAAGCTGTCTGCATTATATACTGCCTATCTTGTGCAAGCCTTTAAGAAATTGTTTGGATTGATATGATGACCTGGAGGTTGGCAACCTTACCCAAGAGTCTTTTTCAACTAGTTGCTACATTTTTTATATAAAGATAGCATCTGGAGTTAGTTGCCAGAATCTTCTGAGTAAAGTTGAGATTCCCATAGGAAGCTGCTGAATGATAATTGATCAAGAAATTTTTGTTTGATGTATTGTCGAAGGCTTTCACGGCCGGAGAACGATGGTTGTTGGGGGTTTTCCGGGCTGTATTGCCGTGGTCTTGGCATTGTAGTTCCTGACGTTTCGTCAGGAACTACAATGCCAAGACCACGGCAATACAGCCCGGAAAACCCCCAACAACCATCAAATTTTTGTTTTTTTGTTTGTTGATAGTCTGCCTTTCTTACTGAGACTCAAAGGGGATTGCACCGTGCAAGTCAATACAACCAACAGCTAGGACATTCACTGAACAAATACAATAGGGTATGGGTTGTAGAAATTTGAAGACAAGCATAAATCCTAATACAGAGATAAACATTGCTGAAACAAAGTGAAACTACTTAAACATTTGAAGAAGTGAGCGGTGACTCATACCCTACTACAAATTTTATTAGTCTTATAGGTGCTACTGGAATCTTGCTCTTTTTTTCTACTTAAACATGACATATTTAAATGGTGTGGAAAGTATAACAAACAGAATCATATCTACATCAAGTGACAGTACCCAGTGGTATAGTCTACAGTCCCTGTCCCTTTTTCAACAGATTGCTCTTAGCCGTTTCTTACAGCACAGCCCTATTACCTGAGTGAAAAAGCCCTCCTGTATAATACAGTTTTGCATAAGTTGCAGAAAGCCAAGAAAGTGGGAGCTTTCCTGACCTCTTCAGTCAGGCCATTCCATAAGGCGGGGGCCACCACAGAGAAAACACATGTATGGGCCACTGTTGATTTAGCCCAACTGCAGGGTGGTATCTGCAGAAGGCCCAGTTCAGATGACCAAAGCTGCTGTGAGGACACCATACAGCGAGAGAGAAAATTGATTGTGTTCCCCAAGGCTTAAAAGACCAGGAATTACTTATCCACTCTATATATGAATAGTGGAGTAAACTAGGGAGTTTGTCAGTGCAATCATATGCATTGAAATCAACAGACCTAAAGTAATTCTGTGCAGGATTGCATTGTGTGGTATCTTCAACAACCGCTATTGGAAATTATCACTGAAAGGTCTCAACTTCTACTTCCTGTTGTTGGCCCTCCATAGCAATTGGTTCTCGCTCTATATTCCCCGAAGTCCACTCCAATTAGCAGATAAGGAGCTGCTGGTGATCTCTGGTCCCAAGGAGGTTCACCTTGCCTTAAGGCCTGGTCTCAGCAAGACCTTTATCATTTTGCCAGACCTGTAAGACAAAAATGTTCTGCCAGACTTACGGTGGTTGAGGCAGACAAATCATTCAACCAACCACTCCTCCCAGTGTGTGGGGGGGATATGCCCCCAACCTTAAATCTTAGCCACCCTGTTCATGGGCCTTGAGGATGTTTTGAGATGTGGGGCTCAATGTGGACTGCCTCGGATGCTTTATATTTATATGATTGCTACCAGTGTTTTATTATATGTTTTTATTATATGTATTTATATGTTGTTAATCAGCTCTGAGGCCGCTTGCTAGGAGAGCAGACTATAAATAAAATAAAATAAATAAATAATGGTTAGCCACTGTGTGAGACAGGATGCTGGACGAGATGATCCCCTGGCCCGATCCATAAGGGATCTTCTTATGTTCTTAATCAGCATGCAGTTGAACATTACACAGTAATGTCGCACACCTTATGCAACTTTTATTTCATAGGGGTTTGGCCTACTGTTTACATTATTTTTCGCTATAACCACATCTGTACACACCTGCTAGCTGAGGAACCACATTATAAATTTCATGAAGTTAGCAAAACTTGACAAATGTTTAGTCCATAAACAATTGGTTCGTTTTAGAGTGACAGAGGATCCCACTGGAATAAAGCTTGCTTTTTTGGTTTAGTAAAAGTCAAAAGAATCCTTTTTACCATGTGTGCATGTTTGAAATATGTAGCCCATACATACTAAGAAGTGAAGGTTCTTGAGTTTAGTCCGGAATCCTGATCCTAAAGTCTCATTTCATGTAGAATGATCCTCTTCTAATAAAATACTACTAAGATAAACTCTTCAGTGTATAGCAAAACTTGTGATGCCCACTGTAAACTTTATCACATCAGTAATGCAGGAGGGCAGGGGTGAGCAGTTTCAGAAGTTCACATGGGGAGGGCAGAGAGCTGGATGTGAAGGACTCTTCTTCGAGAGTGCATTTGAACTACAGAACAAAAAGCAGCCCTTTTATCTCTTTGGTGACTTGGTTTTCATTCTGGGAAGGAAGTCCTCATGTATGAGAAAGAAAACCATTTTACAGTGCAGTCCTAAGAAAAGTTACTCCAGTCTAAGCTCATTGTTTTAGGATTGCACTGTAAGTCGTTCTTCTTGCACCATCCTGTTTAGTTACCTGAAGACAAATGAGATATTCTCGATTTGGGGGAAGTTTCATGATGAACTTTTGTTGTTAAGTAGCGATGAGTGAATGTTCTTTTTATCTTTTGTCCATGGCTTCAGTTTCCCCCTTTTCTATCATTGATTCATTTGTACTGTGTTGAATAGTTATTATGTGCAACTTATGTGATAGTTATAGGGATCCCAGACCCCCGGTGGGGGCGGGGGATCTCCCACCCCCGCTCCCCACACCCTGCCCCACTTACCTGAGCAGTGAGGGGGCACACACCTTCCTTGCATGCTCCCCCACGGTGCGGCGCACTCCCGTGTGCCGCAGCCCCCAGGATCAGGTCTGTTTTGGCCCGGATTGGGGCTGCTGTGGAGCGCAGGAGCGCTTCTGCGCTCCGCAGTGCTCAAAACAGGCCCAATCCATGGCAAACCGGGCCCGTTTTCAGCAGCTGCGGAGCGCAGGAGCATTCCTGCACTCCGCAGTGGAGCGCAGGAGCATTCCTGCACTCCGCAGCGCCCCAAAACAGGCCCATTTCGGCATGGATCGGGCCCATTTTGAGGTGCTGCAGCGTGCACTCCACAGCACCTCAAAACCAGGCCCGATCTGCGGCAGAACGGCCCATTTCAGGTGTGTTCTGCAGCTCCTGGCCTCATAATGACGTCACCCCCGAAGTGACGTCATTGCACCTGTGGGGGTGCACGCGTGTGCTCTGTGCGCACGCACCCCCCTCTCCCCAAAGGTAAGTGCCAGGCCTCTGTCCCCTG
The DNA here is from genome assembly GCF_028583425.1 of Eublepharis macularius. Classification (NCBI taxonomy): domain Eukaryota; kingdom Metazoa; phylum Chordata; class Lepidosauria; order Squamata; family Eublepharidae; genus Eublepharis; species Eublepharis macularius. The sequence goes on along the minus strand of NC_072792.1, from coordinate 165,757,222 downwards.
CCGGGAGGTTGAGGGGGCCTGGCAACCCTAGATAGTTATAAGTGTATGTAATTTATACATATTTTATATACGTTATTTTGTTTATAGTTCTCTTTTCTCACTGAGACTCAAGCAGAAAATATACTTGCAATGGCAATGTATTCACTAATTTTATTAATGTAAAAAGTATGGCAAGGAAACAGAAGATGGCCCAAATTAAATTGCAGCAATGTTGTATAGTGGCTAGAGTGAGGGACTTGGGTTGGGGTGATCCAGGCTGGATTCCCGCTCTACCTTGGAAGCTTGCTGGGTGACCTTGTACCAGTCACATATTCTCAGCCTAACCTACCTCACAAGGTTGTTGTGAGGAAAAAATGGAGAAGAAGAGAATGATATAAGCCACTTTGGCTCCCGCTGGTGAGAAAAGCGGGGTACAAATGAAGCAAAAACAAACTAAAAAATAACCAACTATAACGTTTTCATGGGGAAGAAATATCATACACACCCTTTTCTACTGCTACAAAGCTTGGATGCCGTTTAGGGTTTGCCCACCGATTCTAATGGTAGCATTTCACTAGATTTTTTAAAAAAAAGATATTAAATCAAAGATATTTAATTTTGCTAGGTTTTGTAAAAAAGATACTTAATATTTTTAATAGATGTTTAAAATTCTAATTATATTCATTGTAAAAATGGCATTATCCTTGAAGAACTCCCTCCCCATCCAAACATTTTACAGAAATTTAGGCCAAATTGTATTGCGGCCCAAATTGTGTGGTGTAGTTTTGGGACTGAGATTTGCTTCATAGTAAATGGAACAGACTCTCTCTGGACTTGCTGCTTGTGACCTGTGAGAACTGTATCTATGTAAGCTTACTTTAGGATTCATTCTGAACTCTCAGAAAGCTTTACTATTTCATCACAGGGCCAGCAGGAAAAGCTGGACCCTGTAGCTTAACTGAGAATTCAGAGTAATCGCCACATCCATTCCAATCGTTTGCACAGAGATTTGTGACTGAATTATTTATTACAAGATTAAAAACAGGTCCCTCTCTTCTACAACAACTCCTGCTTATCTTCTCCTTCCCTTTCTGCACTTTTAGTTATAGAAGAGTAGAATAATTTAGCACTCCATATTAGAGTTGCCATGCTAAGCCTGCTAACTAGTGTTAGGGTTTGGAGCAAGTACATGGTGTGGGGGGGGGCATGTGCCATTAATCATGTTGCTGCTTCATACCAAAGGAATCCCCAGAAGAGATGTAGGGTAGCTCTAGGAATCACCAGAAACTCTATGGTATATTCATTTTTCAGTGATTCATAGAACTACCCTATGTCACTTTCAGGTCTTCCCTAGAAGTAGCAACATTAACAACATCTCTGTTTTTAAAAAAATAATTATCCTATTCTCAGCAGCAGTGGGAAAAGAGGGCTGCCCATGGAAGACTTTGTGCCATATATGGAGGCCTGGCAGCCCTATTCCATATGCATCTGCAGAAGGGAGGTCTGACTCATGAAAGCTTATGTTGGAACAAACTTTGGCCCATTCCACATGACACACTTTAAGCTTGTGTGTCTGAGTATTCATGCTGATTGGTGCTGAATCGGCTTGGGCTCCTGGTATTCTGTACTGCACAACTTCCACGCTTTCTTATTCCAGAAGAGTTGAGCTATGTCTGTTTGAAGCTGCCTTTTGTGGGGTATGGAGCCAACGTTAGTTTTTTCAAAAATTCAGTGTATGTATGATAACGTTGCATTGTTGCAGCCCAGTGTGTCCCCACACACCCTTCTCCCTGTCCCTGTATTAGCTGATTGGGCAGTCCCGTACCCACCATTTTTTTTTTAATTCGGGAGAGGCAATTAGTGGAAAAGTTCTGGGAGGAAACCTCCAAAGTACTTTTTTTGTGCTTGTTCCACTAGCTTCTAGCAGATTGCTCTGCTATGGTTTGAATTGTCTGCTTGATGCAAAACGGTGACTCTCTCCCAAGCAGAATGTTCAAATACTGCTTTCCAAACAAAACGACCTCCTCACATCATATGACTGTGTTCTGGGATGGGGAAGGAGGATTCTTGAGACGAGTCCCTCACCAGCATTTCCAAATCACCATGGACATGAGCCCCGGTTGTAATGAAAGAAAATAAGAAAGTAAACCCCAAAAGTGGTCAGTGGGGAATGTGGATTGCCATCAGGGAATGGGATGGACATTGCGCTTAAAGGGGTAGAACGGACAGATGTCACAGCGTTGCAACTCTCTCCCAATTAAAAAAAGGGGGGATGGATATTCAATTGCTTGGGGCTCGTTTCAGGCTTCTCCTAATACCAAAGAGTTGATCAGTTGATAAAGATGGAATTTGTGGGCACAGTTTACAAGGTGATGAATTTGCAGTTTTGATTTTAGAATACAGCTGTATGAGAAAACAAATAACGAGGATGTGTGATGAGAGCTGGGGGGAGGGAGCGGTTTCAAAGCCATTAGGGAAAGATGCCGCAGCGTTATGACCCTGCCCTCACTTAAAAAAAAAAGAGGAAGTGTGTGAAGAGTTGGGGAGGGAGTGGTTTCCATCAGGTGGCATGCAGGGAAAGGAAAGGGAGGGGGAGGAGAGACGCAGTTAGGGACTATAATTTCTGCACCAAATGCATCAAAGGCGACTCAACCGCAGCTTTAAAAAAGTTGCCTTATGCGCACATTGAAAAAAGTTGGGGGGAAGCCAAGGGAAGGACAGTTCTGCATCTCACACCTCCTTCCCTCATTTGGAAATCTGGAGATCGAGAGAAACAGAATGGAATCTGAATCAGCATGCAGGATGGGCTTTTGTTCATCTGTAAGGTGCCACTTGACTTTTTTGTTGTTGTTGCAATAAAGGAACATTGCTACCCATCTGGAATTAATTGAGAAAGTAGCAGTATGGAGAGTGATGTAGGAGCATGTTGGAAATGTGTGTGCTTAACAGGCTAGGCAGAAGGAACTTTAGCCATGATTCCATTGGCATTAAATGATCCCATATTATACTTTTTAAGAGTAGGCTTTCGTGAATGCATCTCTTTCTTCATGGGCTGTTTAACAATTGTTACCTAATTGGCCTGTTTACTGGCTTCTGAACAATATGAGGTAATAACCTATTGATCAGCATCCTGAGTAGAGATATGCATTTCAAAAACTATTGTTTTCTTTGTTTGTTTTCGGGGGGCGGGAGAGTATTTCAGGAATGGAATGATTATCATTGTGGCAAAGTTTCAGGAGTACTGATACCATTTTGTGAAACCATTTCAAGACAATAGATGGATAGCATCCAGAATTGGATGCAAGCCAAAATAAATTGGGGAAAAAATACTGAAATTTTGGGATATAAATTTCAAGAATCCCCAAATTTCGTAAGTGCCTTCTGCTATTTCCAATATCCCAAACCAAAGTAATACAGCAAATATCTCCAATGTCCATCCCATTCCCTGATGGCAAGCCACCCCTGATGGCAAGGACCCCTAGTCCTGATCCTAAGAAAATGTGCATGTATAATAGTTTATCATACTTTTATGTATTTTGCAGCTGAAAAGACGTGAAAATTCCTCCTACTTGTTAAAATAATTTTTATACAGTGAGTAGGGAAGGGTGTTTGTTTTAACATAAAAGATTGAAAGGAAGACATAGTTTTTAATAGTTATTTATTTCTTTATTTCATTTTCACTTTTCTCCCCAATGGTTATCCAAAGTGTTTTGCCATTTATGAAATAAAATTGATAAAAAATAGAATTCAACGAGCAAACAAGGAAAAAAGGTGAAAATTGTACAGTTGAGAAAATGTTTAACAGTATGCATCTGTTTAGTCTACTCGAATATCTCAATTAAAAAAAACATATGATGGAAAGCATTCCCCTATCCGGATAACATGCTTTGCCTCAGGTTTGTTGGGTGAATTCAGCACCAGTCCTGCTGTGTTTTATTGTAGTGTACCGTGAAATAGACCTTTAATTGATTCCATATAAATCACGTTTCGGACTTCACTCCCCAAAACCTGAAGAGCAGAAGAAGAAAGTACAGCAGTTAGCTTGGAGGGTATTAGCTTGAGTTCAATAGTGTGGATTTCCTAATTAAAGTGCCATGTGAAAATGATTCAGAGAGACACTATACTCTGTAGGTTGAACCAACCAGTTTAGGTATTTTCTTTATGTTGCTTTCCCCTGCCTCTATTATGCAGTTGCACTACTGAAATAAATACAACATAGAGTTTTTTTGGGTGGAGAGGAGGGAGACTTGTGATTTCGACATAATATTTGCAAAACAATTTTATTCCAGAGAGAGAGGGTATAATTGCTTAATGAACTCTCAGGAAGATTCGGCCTAGCTAATTCGTTTTGTCACAATATTCCAAAGTACCCAGCATCTTCAATTAATAGTGATTTACAGTGTTGACGAAGGCAGGACTTGAATTAGAAGGACCTAAGGTCTCTCTGCTAGACAAGCATGTTTTAAAAAACTGCCAGGGAACATTAATCTGTTCCGTTGGATGCACAGTAGAACAACTTTAGAAGCTTCCGCTATTTCTTAGAACTGAAAACAGCCAAAAACATTCAAGCTTGACGAGTCTGCAGGCATGCTCCTCTACCACTGGATTTTGTTTAAGACATGGAAGAATTAACAATGCAGGGGCCCAAAACAGTTGATGTGCCTCCAGGTCAAGTGAGCCCACCCACCAGTTATGAATTGTAGCCACTGCTTGACAGCCCTCCTGATTTTACGGTAACATGAAGGCAAGAAAACTAGGAATTTTTTTCGAGTCCCTGTATGACCTCGGCCTATGTGCTTTCTATGAGGCTTAGTCAAGAACAGGACTTGCAAGAAAAAATTATTTAAAATAGAATTTCTTTAATACAAGGTCCTCCGCCATGCAGAACAGTATGTAATTATTTAGATATTTATACTCCCTAAAGTGTCATACAACCACATTCACACTCCTCCATTTTATCCTCACAACAGCTTCCCTAGGCTGAGAGTACATTACTGACCCAAGATCACCCAGCAAGAGTGGGGATTCCAACCTTGGTCTCCAGATCCTACAGATCCCAGGACCCCCCCGGGTGGGAGGGGGATCCCCACTCCCACCCTTCACCCCCTGCCACTACTCACTGGCCTGGCGGGGGGAAAGGCTTCCTGGGTGCTTTCCCATGGTGGTACGATAACATCACTCCTGGGAGTGATGTCATCACACAGGGCCAGGGAACATTCCTGCACTTTGCAGTGGGCCAATTTGGGGCCTGAAAGTGACATCACTGCACTGCCCCAGGAGCGCGCACATGCTTTGCAACACATGAAGACAGCAATAAAGGTGCATGTTGGGTCTCCTCCTCCCACCGGGAAGGTATGGAGACCTGGCAACCCTATCTGACACTCTTAACCACTGCAGGAAAGATTTATATTGTTATAGCTAACCTGTAGGTAAAATAGTGAATAGAAACTTTTAACAGATAGTCTCTCTGAATTCAATTAAATAGTAAGTTCTTGGCTGAAAAAAAGCTTTGTTGTGAGTCAGTCCGACTTTTCCTCAGGGTGCTGGATTCTTCTAATTAATCCTTTTTCTAAAGGAATTCAGCTCAAATAAATTGGACAACACTTTAACCAGATAGCAATCTACAGTTTGAAAGACATATAGCCCAGCAGTAAAAATAAATTATAACAATCCAATATAATGCTTTTAATTTCCATTTTACTAATTCACTTTTCATAGTTTCCCAGTTATCTTATACAAGCTGGTAAGAGCCCACCTTGTTTACTGTCTTGTGGCTTCCAAATCTTCAGGACTGAGTGGAGATCCGAACTTAGTTCTACCCAGTTGATTATGCCCAGTGCTCAATCCTCCACTCCATGTTATCTTAGCCTTGGTTGTAATATTTCTGGGCCCAGAGATAACAAAAAGATGAATAGCTTAAAATATCTTTTATATGAACGGCAACTAAAATATCTTCTACAGCAATCTCTAAGCCTTCTTCTAGAATTAATTATGTTCGCTCTCACACATCCCAACTAAGATTACAGCATATGGTCAAAAGCTATCGGTTAGCCAACGCTATTAAATATGAGAAAATATCTCTAAATTATAATTTGTCACGCTACTAAATCCACCAATGTGCCACAATGAGGTGTTAGGTAAGAGAATGGATTGTAGCCAGGGGCACCATGCTGCTGGTGAGGGTGGAGGATTCCCTGCCTCTCGATTCCATTGCCACCACCACTCTGAGCAGCAGTGGGGAGGTAAAAAAAACCCTGCAGCATCTCTGTGGCATCACATGACTTCTACTAAAAAACTGGGGGAAAAAACCTCAGGTTGATCTAGAAATTGCTTTTTTTCATAGATTTTACCATAGAGTTTTGACTGATTCCTAGAGCTACTTATGCCATTTCTGTTTTTTTTTAATCAGAGGTGATTTGATGCCTTAGCTGGCATCCTGCCCCCCATATCTCCACCCACAGCCCTCCCACCCTTGCCAGGCAGTGCCTAGTAACTCTAGTTGTAGCAAGTCAGAATGTAGGTGGAGGTTATCACATTGTTAATTGTCCCCATTATAAAATTTCTTGCAAATTTTGGCTCTCCAATAATGCATAAAGGGAAACTGTGGTACCAACAATGTTCCCAGTATGCCTGGTCACCATTTTGTGTAAATAGGGCAGTATGTGCATTTTAATTTTTTTATTTATTTAGAAAAAAATTATGCTGCCTCTCCAGGAACCTGCTCAAGACAGCTTGCAAATTATTTCCAGCTTAATTATAACAAACGTAACTTAGAAACATCTAGAGTTTGAATCGCATGTACTGAATGTGGAAAATATGTATTTCCCTATTAATGCTAACGCTAAACAGCTACTGTGAGTATCAGAAAATGGAACAAAGTATGATCTCCTATTACATGTGGCTGATCGTCAAAATCGTAACAACTGAATAGAGCCAGTATAAGGCCGCTTCATGTGCTTACTTTCTGCAGCAACTCTTATAAGAAGGTAACTGTTTTTATCGACTTCGTAGACATTCTATAAATACTTGGCACTCAAAGAAATGTCATCAGTCTGGCACACAGATAAATTGTTCATGAAATTGTAATTGCCTTCCAATGTGCACACGTAGCGAGGAATCCAAGTAGCGTATAACAGTAAATCTGATAAAAACAGCGCCGGTTGAGAGCTTCCGTTCTTGAACGATAGGGGTTTTCAGGCACTCATAACCAATGGCAAGCAATCATGACAGGAAAGAGAGCAACACTTTGAAGGCTGAAGCAGCAGACATAACTGAGTAACCGTTGAGCCCTGCTGCTCAAGAGCACCCCTAGCCTTGCAGGAAACTAGGAAATCTCATCCGCTCTATAATTCGTTCCCCCCCCCAAGTGTTAATGAGTTTGTCTAGAGCAAGTTAACCCAGCTATGTTTTTCAGACAGGTTTTTAAGGCCTAAAACCTAACAATGAATTTGAAATGTTAACTTTCTGTATTCTGAAGGAGATGCCAGGTTTGGAAGAAAGAAGACATTTATTCAGGGCTCATTTCGAGGGGGAACATGCAGGAACGACCTTTGGGCAGTTCCCCAAAGAGGTCACATGTCAGGTGGCCCCGCCCCGACTCTTGACATTTGGGGCCTGTTTCAGCCTGGATTGGGGCTGAAATGGCCCGGATCGGGCCTCTGACAGGTGGTGGATCACTCTCCCACTCAGCAGCAGCCCAATCCTGACCATTTTGGGCCCTTTTTGGCCATTTTCAGCCCTTTTTTGCCATTTTGGGCCCAATTTCGGCCCTGAATGGCCAGGATTGGGTCCAAAACAGCCAGGATAGGCGATGTCAGGGTGTGTGTCATATGCAAATCAATTATGGCAGTGACACACTTCCATTGATGTCAAGGGGTGTGGCATATGCTAATGAGTTATGCTAATGAGTTATGCTAATGTGTTCCTTCAGCTCTTTTTCTACAAAATGACCCCTGCATTTATTTATTTACTTATTTATGTCATTCCCCACCTTTCTCCTCAATGCGGACCCAAGGTGGCTTATATAATTCTCCTTTCTTCCATTTTATCTTCACAACAACCCAGTAGGTTTAGGCTGATAGGGTGTGACTGGCCCAAAGCCACCTGGCAAGCTTCCAGGGCAGAGTGGGGATTTGAACCGTAGTGTCCCTGATCCTAGCCCAACACTCTAACCACTATACCACACTGGCTCATGTTCAGGAAGCCTATCCTGTTAAAAGGATTGGCAACTCTTTGAATGCAAAGTTCTGATACTTGGGCTTTCAGGAGTTATGTACTGGTATAGAGTACCAGCACTTCTTTACAGAGTACTGGTACCTCATGGGCATTTGGGATTTGGGCTAAGAGAACATCATGAGTACTACACCTCTTTTAAAAAAAAACACTGCTTGGGTGACCTTGGACCAATGACTTCAACTATGTAAGGACAGCATAGTGGAAGGGGAAACCATGTACCCTGCTATAACAGTCTCTCATCCTTAAACCACAGAAACGGCATGGAGGCATTTTTAAGTTCCAAAAGCAACTAATTGGTTTATTTACACTAGAGGGGGAAAGTCACGTGAAGTCAGGCATTGAAAATTTCTGAGGTAAAATTCAACATATATATCACTGAGGTAAAATTCATAGTATGCACAGACTTCAGTTCTTATACTTCAGTCATTAACTGAATCTGAAGTAGTGTTCCATAGTGGTTAGAGCATCAGAGTGAGGTTTGGATGCCATGAGGTCAAATCTCTTTTCAGTTATCTCATTTACCATGAGGATTATTAAAATGCAATGGATGGATGCCATTTTTGCCTCGCTGTATGTTTATAGCACTGGCTGCAATTAAATAAAACCAACAGATTACTCAGATCAAGTAATGTAGCTGACTGCTTGACGGAATTCTTTCTGAGTATGATGCAGAGAATAAGGTACAGAATGCAAACTATTATCTCCCAATCAGCCCTGGATACCAGTCGCATTCTTCTTTTACTTTAAACACATACACCAATCAATACCAGGTATCCAAATGGGTAGAAAGGCAGTGAAATTGCCTGGAAAATGTATCCGGAAAGCACTCTCATTATTGTAGGCTGTCTACCTGATGGACTGTTTTTAATGATAAAGTTTGCCAAATATAATACAGTCTTTATCGATCCCTTGGTGCATTTATTCATGTTTTGTAAAGGAAGAAAATTATAAAAAAGAAAGAAATGTGAGAAAACGAATATATTGCGAGGGCTGTCCCTGTGATAAATCCTACAGCTGAGCAAAATGACACCAGTTGTATTTTATTACCTTTAGCGGCATGCATTATCATCGGAGAGCTGATCAGGGGAGTGCATAGCACAGCAGACTAATGGAGCTGGAGCAACTCAGAATGCACATGGCTTTGCATGATTTAATACACTCTACCCTCTTGGTAAAATCTCTCTCCTTATGCATATAAACATCACAGCTGCACCCTTGTGAATATGGCTGTGTATAGTCTGAGGCCCAGTGCTAACTGGAGAAGCTTGGCCCTATTGCTCCTATTAGGAACTGGGAAATCACCCCAGAGGACCCTGTAACATCCCAGAGGCCACTGGGACAACCCCCCATTTCTGCATTCAAGAGACTCAGGAGGAAACCCAGAAGTGTTTGGTTTTCCCTCTTTAGCCCTGCTAGTACAACTAGGATTGCTAGGTCTGGCCAGACAACCCTCTGGAAATAGGAGGTGAAGATACCTCTGCATGCATGCGAATGTGGCCCTGGCCAATGACATCACTTCTGGCATGACTGGGAAGTGATGGCATTGAATCAGGGCCGATTCGTTGAGCCAGTTGTTTAAGAACCAGCCCCGGAGCAATGCCATTGCTTTTGGATAGTGCCAGAACTAGGGTTGCCATTCCCCCACCGGGGGTGGGGTATCCCCAGATCCCATCCTTGACCCCTGCGCCCTGGGGCACCCCCTCCCCGGGCATCACGGCATGCCCCTGGGCAGGGGGTGCGCTCCTGCACTGTGAGAGCAAGTGGTGGCAGCAGCAAGAGTAGGCTGCTCTCACTGTGACCGTGGCTGCTTACTGCCGCTGCCGCCCCCTGCTGCTGCCTCTCGCCGCTGTGGCCCCTGCTCGCCAAATGACAGCGGGCCATGGTTGCAGCGACTGTAAGCGGCGACGGCAGTGAGAGTGAGCGGCTGCAGTCGCAGTGAGAGCGAGCAGCAGTGGCAACAAGGGCCCCCTTGACCTGGGTGCCCTTTGACCCCGTATGATGACATTACTTGCAGAAGTGACATCATCACGCGAGCCAGGAGTGCGTGCATGCTGCATGCACAGAGAAAGGAAGCTGGGGTAAGTACCGCCTCCCAATCCCCCGCCCGGAGACTACAGGGACCTGGGGATCTCCTGTCAAGGGACTCCAATTCCATGGCAACCCTAGCCAGAACTGACATTATTGACTGGGCTGCAGGCACACACAAGCCAGTTTTCCCCAGCCTGCTTCCTCTCATCAATCAGCTGAGGATCAGCAGAAAATGGCTGAAATTGCCGGGCGATTGGCCACTATTGACAGGCTCCTGGCAAGGCTATGTATAACTCAGGTGTGTGTGTTTCATTTGCTGGGGAGGGCAGATGAAACAGAGCAGGATGACATGTTGTCAGAGGCTGAGCACTTTGTGTGGGGCAGATACTGGATGTAGATTGCCTGTCTCCAGGTGGGGCTTGAACTGTGAATGATGGTTTGGGCAAACCAGTGTCTCTCTGCAAGCCCGAACTGCAAGCCATGGTTTGCTTGTGGTCACTGATTCTAGTTTGCAGGCAACCTATGATTTATGCAAACAACCCAGCAATCTGGTGGAAAGAGCCATGCTAGGTGAAGGGAATTGAATAGTCATGCACTCAAGAGAGTGTGATAGCTTCTACCAATCCTCCGAGGCTTTTGAGGAGTTATGCCGTCTGTGCTTGGTTTGTATATAACAGCAAACTTTTGTCTGCAACAAAAAAAGAGGGAGGGAAAAGGGGAGGACAGGAGTAAGCATTAGACATGGGCATGAACCAGAAAAACCCTGAACCATGGGGTTCGTGGTTCATGGGGTTTCTAAGAACCACGAACTGGTTCATGGGGTTTCTAAGAACCAAGAACCTCCAAGCCCAAGCCCCAGCCCCCCACTTACCTTCCCTCTGACTCTGGGGTGATGGAGGCCCCCTTCACTGCCCTGCAGGCCCATGCAGCACAAAAACGGCCTTTCCGCCCCTCAAATGGCAGCCGCTCGCAGGGCAGTGGAGGAGGCCTCTACCGCCCCAGCATCAGATGGAAGGTAAGTGGGGGGGCTGGGGCTGGGGATTGGGAGGGGGGGTGAGGGGCTGGGGTTGGGGGTTGGGGCTGGGGGTTGGGCCATTTAAAGGGCCCTGCCACTTGCAAGTGGCAGGTCCCTTTAAACTGTCAGCTAGCAGTCGGCGAGGGGGGAATCCCCCTGTCGCCTGCAAGCTGATAATTTAAAGGGACTTGCTGCTTGCAAGTGGCTGGAAAAGTTTAAATGGCCATTTTCCCCGGAGAAATAGCCATTTAAACTGGCCCTTTAATACGAACCAAATGAACCAGTAGTCCAGTTCGTGGAAGTTTGTGGAAACGAGCTTCCACGAACCCTGGTTCGCAAACCCCGAACCGGACTGGTTCGTGGGGTTTTTTGGGTCGTATTTAGGTTCGTGCCCATCTCTAGTAAGCATACAAGCCTGAAACAGCCAAACCAAGGCTTCAAAAATGTGTGTAGAGAAAATTTTTGTGAGAATTATTTTTTCCACCCCAGTGTTGTAAAAGCATAGGAGTGGGAGTCAATCAGTTAAGGATCCCCTTTCTGGGCAGTGGACTCATCTACCCCCCTCATCCCCTCTGTCACCTCCTGTCTCTCCTAATGAACATCTATGGCATCACACCTCTGCTCTGCTCCCCTCCCTTCCCAAACTCCACCCTTTCCAAACTCTGCTCCCAAATCTCTAGGAACTTCCCGAACCAGAGTTGACAACTCTAACTGGAATGCATCTTGCCCAGCCCTCTTCACCCAGTACCTGGCACCAACCCTCATTCTTGAAAGAAAACTAATGTTAGCATCTTTTTTCCCCTGACATGTTAACTTTTCACATGCAAAAAGTAACCTTGGAGCTAGTAATTATCACTTCACATTTGTAATATGGTATGTTGATCGGTTCTTTCTATACAAGTCTAGAATAAAGCAAACCAGAAAGAATGGGTACAATTCCAAATTCCTTAGGAATTATGGCTTCTTTCTCCAGTGTTTTTCACTGAAAAGTTGCCTCGAGATTTCAGACGGGTTTTTGTGTGTGACAGAACTGTCAGAATATTGATTGATATGTTTTGTTTTTATTTATCTCCCTTAGTGGAAAGATTAAAGAAAAACCATAGAGAGATAAAGATCATGAATCATTAATCCACTTGCGCATTTTGAAGATTTAAAAAATGATGCTACAATTCATATCGGCTCATTTAATTTATATATAGCTCAGGAAATGTATTTCTATCCTGAAAATTAACCTTTCCCTCAAGAAAGGTCACTTATGTCAAAAAAGGAAACAGAACTTGATAACATATTTTTCTTATTTTTTAATCATCATTTATCCTGAGAGTTAGTTTGACTATGCTCTCTGCCCCTCTCCTGCTGGTAAAGGTTTCCTGGAGAAATTACATCTTTCTTTATTAAATGCTCATATCAGAAAATCTGATTAACCTAGCTTTGTAATAGCTTCCCAAAGCACTAAATAATAAAATATTCTGCTTTGGGGCAATATTTTTACATACTTACCCATTATTGTAACTTCAGAAAAAAGGTGAGCATTGAATCAGGTGCTACACCCCGTTCCAAAGGTCCACATATGTTCATGTGTGTGTCAGCTTATAGTCTTGCTATGTGGCTCACAGATATCAGCACAACAACTCATGAAAACTTATAATTTTAATGTTGAAGTCAAGGAAGCTGACTTCTACTGAGCCAGATCATTAGTTTATCAAAGTCAGGGTTTTCTACTCTGACTGGCCGGGGCTCTCCAGGGACTCAGACAGAGATCTTTCATATCACCTCCAACCTGCTCCTTTTATCTGGAGATGCAGAGAATTGAACCTGGCATCTTCTTCAGGAAAAGCTGATGCTCTGACAGAGCCATAACCCCCTCTCATTTATGTATCCTTAAAACTGAAGAATGGTGGTTCTGTCAATGGCTACTTCCCATACTACCTAAATAGAAGCTCCACATTCAGAGACATTAAGATTGCCCATGAGTTGGATTGCCTATGATGCAAATATATCTTTATGTCAGCCCAGTAGACAGAATAGCTTTCTCTAAGGGGCAGATGGTTTAATATATATGCTGATCAAGTATTCATTAATAAACCCAGTTTTTGGTGCATGGTATTTTCTTTGCACAGATGAGTGAGCAGTCCTGAATTGTAAACGTTCTAGATCCCAAACCTGCATCTCCTGTATTCTGGAGCCCAAACCCTACAAATCCTAGTAAACAAATGTTGTCTTTTAATTTTGAATATTTTTATTCTTCTAATTTAAATCCTTAGTCCTTGTTCTCGCCAATTGTCAATCTCAGTCTGAACAGAGCCTTTGATATTTATGTAAAAGGATTTTCAGCAGGGTAGTTCTCTTAGCCCTGACCTGGACGGCCCAGGCTAGCCTGATCTCAACAGATCTCAGAAGCTAAGCAGGGTCAGCCCTGGTTAGTGCTTGGATGGGACGCCACCAAGACAGTCCAGGGTTGCTATGCAGAGGCAGGCAATGATACCATCACTGTTCGTCTCATTTCTTGGAAATCCTCTGGGAGCTGTGATTTGATGGCATTTTACGCAGACAGCTTCTCTTAACACAAATACATAAAGATGAGTTCAGCTCAGATTTGTCTGCTCTGACTGTCAGGAGCTATTCAGGATTTCAGGCAGGAGAAGGGTCTTTCCTAACACCTACTATTTGAGATTGGTTAACTGGAGATGCCGGTGAGATTACTGCAGTGAACTCTGCGTACAGCTGCTCTGGAAGACTGTCAGGAAGGTTCAGTTGGTACAGAATGCTGAGGCCAAAAAGCTGACCAGAATGGGGCATCACTCCAGTCTTGTTCCAGCTACAGTGGCTTTCAATTTGCTTCCTGGCCAAATTCAAGGTGCTAGTGTTGTGTTGGCCTTTAAAGTTCTATCTGGCTTGAGACCAACATACCATGAGGACCACCTTTTCCTGGGTGAACTTACCTGTTCACTTCAGTCATCTTTGGAGGCCCTGCTTTGGGTGTTCCCGCCACCTGAGGCTAGACAGGTGGCAACCTGAGAATGACAGAACTTTGGAACTCCCTCCCTCTGGATATCTATCTGCCCCCTCTATTGCGTTCTTCTGCCAGTGGGTGAAAACTTTTGTTTCATTTGGCATATTCCCAATAACTGTTATTGGCCCTTTTCTTGGTGTTCTGTGTTTGTGTGTGTGTTTATTGAATTGATTTATAATATTTTAAACTTTAAAATTTAAATTGTTTAAAGTGTCGTGACATCACTTCTAGGTAAACACACAGAAGTGATGTCACAGCCCCCTGTGATGTTCTAGGGAGGGGGAAGCATTTTGGAGGTTAGGGAAGCAAAAATCTGGAAGTGATGTCACACCCACTCCCCATGATGCTCTAGGAATTCCCCCAATCACTCTGGTAAGAACCGTAGAGATCACAGGAAATGCCCAGAATGTTGCAGATGCTATGACATCTTCTCCCTCTACCAATTTTTCTCCCACTGTTCAATAGATTTGAGTGTGGGCAATTATTACCGGGGACAGGAGTTTGCCCACCATGGGCAGACACCTCGTCAGTCTAATTTCAACCTAAGATCTTCTGTGTCCAAAGCATGTGCATTTCTACTGATCCACAGCCGTGGAAGAAGCTGGACTTGCCTACATTCTCTTATTGGCCACAAAGTGACACAGGAACTATGTTCCATGGACTCTGATCTAAGCAGAGACACATCCTTCTAAGCAGGGCTTTTTTTCTGGAAAAAGAGGTGGTGGAACTCAGTGGGTTGCCCTCGGAGAAAATGGTCACATGGCTGGTGGCCCTGCCCCCTGATCTCCAGACAGAGGGGAGTTTAGATTGCCCTCCGCTCCACTGTCTGGAGATCAGGGGGTGGGGCCACCAGCCATGTGACCATTTTCAAGAGGTTCCGGAACTCTGTTCCCCTGCATTCCAGCTGAAAAAAAGCCCTGCTTCTAAGCCTATTGTCTTCAGTGGACTTAGAAAGATCTGCCTAGGATGGCACTGCAAGTCAACACCACGCTATTTAATGCTTCCATTCATTCAAGTTGAACCATGGAAAGGAGCCCTTAACAATGTGCTGCTGACTGAACACCGAATATTTTATTTTAATTTTGCTGTTTGCAAGGTATCTTTGCTTCTTTTTTTCTGAACCAGACCAGGCAAATTTTATTGCTGTTAACATGTGCATCAGTAAAGTTTTTCACGGACAAAACGTACTGCTCCTGTAATGTTGTGAACTGTGACCGATTCATTTTGCGTATGGTGTGGAGTGGATTTAAAACACATTTACCAAGTGCAACTTGAACACATTCTGCTGATGTTCTTTAGTAAGTGGTCAGTGGAATTCCATTGTCAGTCGTTACTGCTGGAATAATGTAATAATCTCTAATAATATTACCATTGGCCATTGTGCTCCTCGAACACCTTTTCAATGAGATTTTAAAATGTGGGGTCAAGTTTGGCTCGCAGTGTTCTTGATACCTACAGTTTTGATGATAGTCAAGTCAAGTCAAGTTTATTATTACAGCCTGCGACCAGCACATATAAAACCATTTGCAAGTCAGTTTAAAAACAGTTGAGACTGGATACAGGAGGAGATGATAGAATCTCTGGTAGAGTTAACATTGGCAGAGCAAACTTTTGTCTCACACAGACGTCTATGGTAGCTAGAAGGGAGTGCACACACACACTGTTTTCAATTCCTTTACTGTTCTGGAATTTACTCTGCCCTACATTCGACTCATCTTGAATTCTGATATAGCTAAGAGAATTTCTAAAACTAATTCTGGAAATAGAGCATGCAGAGTTTTGTTGCACTTTTCACAGTTTGCTTCTATCCCTGCATTTTGCCAGCTGGCCAATCAACGAGGGACTGGCTGGGGCTTGGTAGGCGGGTCCGCTGGCAGACCTGGGAAATGCAGGCTTCGGTCAGGTCCGCTTGCTAGGTATAAAGCCAGGAGCCCGCCAGGTTTGGGCGGCAATTGGCTCTGACCGGCATCTCACCTGGCCCACTTTCTGCCTGTTGGGGATTATATGGGTTTACAATAAGGCATTTGCAGGACTCTGGCACAGTGGTGTCTGGGTTTTGTTTGGCCTTTTTGTATTGTCACAATTTGGGGTGAGGTGGTTTTGGTATTGGGCATGGATCTTTGGTGGGGGGGACATGGCCTGTATGCACTGTTTCCCCATAGTCGGGGAGCCCCATAAGCGGTCATGGGGTGAGGCATGGCAGGAACAAGCCCAGCTTGGGGGCTGTCAGGACATGCCTGCTCCCAGGTGACAGGGGAACCACGCAGAGGCTTACTCCCATGTGGGATCCCTTAAGCAGGCGGGTTGAGGGGGCAGGGGGTCATCAGCTGGCAAGTGGGTCAGCCGATGTGTAGATCTGTGCCTTATGCTGCACTGTAACCAATAAAGTTGTGGCCTTTTTTAAAAAAATAATAAATTTTATTTATCAACAAAACAATAAACAACTTCAACCATACAACTTAAACAGTAAATACAAAAAGTAATATATGGAAGTAACAATAAGATACTCTTCATAAATAAAATTGCTAACAGAATGCTATGATTTGCAGTTCTTACAGTTAAAGATATACAAAATTTTCTTTAAGCAACTTAGCTCATAACTAACTATCTAGTATTTTCTGATATAAATGGTTTGGAGGATTTGCTTCTGTCCTATCAATGTAGTCTAAGAAATGCCACCATTTTTCATAAAAGTTGGATTTGTGTGTTGTGTTGGTTAAATTGTCTGTTATTTTGTCTATGATAAGCTGATCCCATACTTTGGATAGCCAGTGGGAGATTGGTGGGGGTATTTGTTTTTTCCAAAAGTAAGCAATTGAAGATTTTGCTATAGTTAGTAGGTTAATTATTAACTCTTTTTGCGAGGATGGTATGTTTTGATTTTGCCAAAGGTTTAAAAAGATTAAAAGAGGGTCCAGTGGTATTTCGTAATTCGTTATTAATTTTATCTGTTTTAGTATCTCTACCCAAAATGCATTTATTTTAGGGCATTGCCACCAAAGGTGAGCAAATGTGCCGATACTGCCACAATTTAGTTGTGGCCTTTTTAAGTGCAGCTGATGCCTCCGTCTGTTTGTCACCTTGTCCCTTACCCTTGAGCTGGCCCCACAAATGCCAATGTCCTCTTTCTTTTTGCAATTCTTTGGTTCCATTGGCTTCAGGCTAATTATTTTGTTCCTGTCTTCTTGGGGCTTGCTGGTTCTCTTCTTTCTACAGGAAAAGATGGGATTCATTGTGCAGCTTGTAAATATAGTCAGGTTAAATGGTTCTGAATTTCCACACGCTTCCCCCGCAAAGAATTTAATCATTAAGTATGCAACAGTTGGTGCGATTTTTCACATTGGGAGATGTTACAATCAATTGAAGAAGTGCCAAAATATAAATAAGGCAGGTGGAAACAGCCAACTAAAATGTGATGGATCTGCCAAACACAGATTTTTGACAAAAAAATTAAGTGTATTTTACTCCTCAGACTTTAAAGAACCCCAAATCTGTTTCTCTCTGGTGAAGGGGAAGAAGATGGTCTCTGCAGGAAGTAGCATGGAATTGAGACTTACGCAGTGCCTTGTGTGAATTAGAAAGAGACAACCTTCCTTTCTAATTCTTCGCATGCTTCTTTCCTCTCTGTCCACTTGGAACCAGTGAGAGATGAGTACAGGCCAGATCACATGAATATGTGAAGTTGTCTTCAAGTTGGACCTTTGATCTATCAAGGTCCGTCTTGCCTACTCTGCCTGGCAGCAGCTTTCCACAATCTCAGGCAGAGGTCTGTCACATTGTCTGCTATCTAATCCTTTTTGCTGGAGATATCCAGAATTGAATCTGGGACCTTCTACATGCAAAGCAGCTGCTCCGCTACTGAGCCATGACCTCTCCCCAGAGCTAAGGGCATCATCGTAGGTATTAATGCAATAGCCAGTCTTAATAGGATCTTGAGGCTCACAGCATGGTGGTCCTATCAACTGTGGATCACTTAACAATAATTCAGAATAACTGCTAGTCCAGGATGGTGTGGGTGACTTTGTATTTAAGTGTTTTTCTCCATGCTTGCTAAATTTCTTTAGTTATCTTTCTCTGTTCAGATTTCTTACAGTGGATGTTTTTGTCTTCATAGATAATAATATGCAGTTTTACAACGTATGCCACATCATGGAGCCATTGAAGGCCTGTTTGCGGTGCCTATGCCCAGTCTTTCCTCCACCAAATGAGTTTCAGATGCCAAAAAGAAGTTATCTGGCTCGTAGCTTTGCTGATGTTTGCTAAGAATTAACTAGATGATGGGATCATTCTACAAATGTCTTTCTGTTTGCAGTGCAATGAAATAATGTTCACACTGAAACATATTTGCAAAGAGATGCTACGTTGGCTATTTTAAAACGGATGTGATTTTTTTAAATGTCTTGGGATTACTCTCATGTTAGGGGTTTTACATCTTTATTCTGTTTATGGCTTCAATGTTCAATAGTCTATGGAAGACTATTTTTAAAAGTATCTTATCCTCCTCTTTCACCAAGATGCTCAGAGCAGAGTACTTAGCTCTCCCTTGCTCCATTTTATCATCACAACAACCCCATAGACAATTTGATAAAGAAAGACTGGCCCAGGGTCACCAAGTACATTTCACGGCAAGCAGGGATTTGAACACAGGACTCCATACTCAAAGTCCAACACTTTAACCAATATACTATGCTGTCCAGCTTTGTTTCAAGCTTGAATACCATGTAGGATGAATGTGTGTTTGTGTGTGTCTGTGTGGAGGGGGAGTACCTCACCGCTGGATGAAAGCCAGCATGGTGCAGTGGTTAGGGTGTCTGACTATGATCTAGGAGACCCAGGTTCAGATCTCTGCTCTGCCATGGAAGTGTGCATGGTGATTTTGGGCCAGTCTCACCCTTTCAGTCTAACCTACCTCGCAGGGTTGTTGTGAGGATAAATTAGAAGAGAGGAGAACAATATAAACCACTTTGGGTCCCTATTGGGGAGAAAGCCAGGATATAAATGAAGTGAGTAAAATAAACAGAAGATCATTCCAGATAAGACTGAGGTGCTCTTGAAGGATACCAAGATCTGTTGAGAGTTGAGGAGACCCCTGGATGGAGTTGGTTCCTCCTTAAAAAAACAAATGTACACTCTGTAGCGGTTTTTAACTCAGGGCTACAAATGGCATGTAGCATCTTTAGTTTAGTAACTGTATCCCTCCTTTGAGAGGCTTGATCTGTCCACAGTTATCCCTGCTCTGAATATATCCAGGTTGGGCTACTGACGTGAAATCTGTATGAGGCTGCCTATGAAAATGGCATGAAAACTTCAGCTGGTTCAAAACATGGAAGGTAAGCCACTAGCAAATGTGACATAGGGATCATAGCTTGCTAGTTTTAAAAGCTCTACTCCGGCTGCCAATTTGCTTTCAGCAGCGGTTGAAGTGCTAGCTTTGACCTATAAAGTTCTACATGGCATGGGGCCAAGGCACTTGTCCCATAGGTACCTACCTACCAGCTGAGGTCATCATCTGTGGCTCTGCTCTGTGTACTCCCACATACTGGGAGAGCATACAATATTGCTATGCTGGCACTGTGCTGGCATCAGTGATATATCAGAATGCTGGGTTAACCAATAAGGAAGCCATCACTGTCCTGACACTGGCGTCTAAAGATTTATCAGTAAACTATATATCAGTAGGCTTTCTCTGCAAGATGGGGGGGGGGGTAGTGAGCATATCAGGTTTTGTGTAGAGCCCAGGGTCCAAGCATATCAAGAGGAAGTAATGATCAAGGGCAGATATGGTGGGTGTTATCCCACTCCCTCCTCTGTGTATTAATTGTAGGTGGAATTTGAAAAGGACTAGGCTAGCCCAATCCCGACAGATCTCAGAAACTAAGCCCTTGTCGGTAATTTGATGGGAGACCACAAAGGAAGTCCAGGATTGCTACGCAGAGGAAGACAATGGCAAACCACTTCTGTTCATCTCTTGTCGTGAAAACCCCTTGAGGGGCCACCAGGAGTTAGCTGCAACTTTACGGCGCCTTCTTCCACCATCATGAATATTTCCATTAGCGTTGCTGATCATTTTCATACTTGGCTAAGAAGCGTTTCAGTTAAAACTTGTGCATTTTTTATAGAGTAAAAAGCTTTATTGTTATTTGTTGGAAGCTTTTATAGATTGGCTTTTCTAATTGTTCAACACAATTTCACAAACGTAGTTGCCATCAGATACGTGTTTGAGTTAAAACCATCAACAATAACAAATCTGCCAAGGAACATAAAGGTTGCTCTAGAGAGAAATGGCTTACTTTCCTTCCTAAATTGAAGGGGAATGGTAGCCTTCCTAATTTCTTCTAAAAAGCAGTTTCAAAGTGAGGGAAGTCCCACTGACCTCTGAATGAAGGGGATGAAAGCCATGCATCTCCACCAGTTAATAAAATGGATGTTGCAAGCTCATGCAGCCTCAATTTGCCTCAGAGCTGTGTGTGAAGGAATGAGGAGATTTAGCCCTTCAATTTGTACTCTGTTCTGCTAATTGAAACTGGCTCCTTTGCCAGAGGCATCCTTTAAATGTACACATTTTCACCCTTTAGAATATGAATAACAAAGCAGAGAACCCACTTTAATATAACAAAATCAAGCGAAATGGAGGTTGAACGGTTAATCCCCTGTCCCCTCCCTGCACAGTCCCAAGGCAAATGGAGGCTGCATAAGCCTGAAACATACATCTTACAAGCAGAGCTTCATCTCCTCTGTTTTTGCATTCAATAAGGGGCATTGGCTTTACCTCAGTAGGCATCCTGGCTGTTTGTGTTCTTTCATTACGTTTTTTTTCCCTTTTCTGTTTTATTCGTTGTTCCCTCCTAACAATTTGCTGCATGGGAGGCTTACAGAAGGCCTTCCACTCTCTAGGGTTTCTGTATTCCCTTCAGGACGGGGCACCACTATACAGATGCAGATAGAAGATTTGTTATCTACTGCAAGAGCAAGTGTAGCATAATGACTTGAACCTTGGACACTACTTGAAGAGATCTCGACTTGGCCATGAGCTGCCCTAAAAGGGTCTAGTCGGAACCTTTCTCAAGTTTACTCATTGCTGCTCACTGTCAAGGAAGTGTTTTTAGGATTGCATTGCTAATGACTTTGGATCATCTTTCTCTCTGAGTCTGACCAACCTTGCAGGATTGTGGTGGGAATAACAATAACAACGACAACATTCAATTTATATACTGTCCTTCCGAAGAACTTTTACACTCAAAGTGGTATACAAAGTGTGTTATTATTATCCTCCCAACTATCACCCTGTGAGGTGGATGGGTCTGAGAGAGCACTGAAGGAGCTGTGACTGTCCGACTCAAGGTCACCCAGCTGGCTTCAAGTGGAGGAGTGGGGAATCAAACCCGGTTCTCCAGATTAGAGAATAGAGTGGGGAATAAAATTCAGATATATGCCCACTCTGATATCCTTGGAGAATGGGTAGGATGTATACTGAATAAGCAGAAGCTACACTGGGAAGGGCAAAATTCCCTTAATGTAACATTTTTAGATGGTTGTGATTAGCTAGACTTTTCTTTATGTATGTTATTCATTTTCAATCAGTGCTTAGGAAAAAAATCAACATTCCACTATTTTTCCTTTCAGATTTCATGGCATTTTATTTATTCACTTCATTTGCAGCCTTCCTTTCTCACAGAAACTCAAGGTGGAATAGAAAAATTAGAAACCAACATAAAATAAAAGAACTATCTAGAACATTTCCACAGACTTTAAAACTACAGAAATATTCCCTCTCTAAACATGCCCTCTGCAGCTATTCTGTGTTGCACATTCTCCCGAATGATAGGTCTTGTGGGAGTCTTCCTGACCTCCCCACGTGACCTCTTCCATGTAAAACTTCTGCTTCCCGCCACTGTCAAGACATACATAGCACTGTATGGTCTTTGATTCTCTTCTGCAGGCTACTTTGGGGGGGTTGTGTTTCTTAGCTTCAGATTCTATTATACTTTATAATTTAAATTTTGGTTTTATTCTATTTGTTGGGGACATTTTTGAGAAGCAGGGTAGATGTTTTCAAATGTTACAAGTTTTGATGAAGGCATCGTGTCTGTGTGTCTGTGTCAGAGAGAGAGAGAGAGAGAGAGAGAGAGAGAGAGAGAGGAAATGTTAGAAGATTAGACTGTAATCTGGGTTCAAATCCACCCTCTGATTCAAAGCTTGCTGGGTGACCTTGGACCAGTCATAGTCTCTCAACCTAACCTGTATTGTTGTGAGGGTAAAATAGGGAGAAAGGGGCCATGAACTCCACCCCAAGTTCCTTAGAGAATGGGCAGGATTTTTTTAAAAAATCTAATATGTAATTACAAGCCCTGACCTGGATTGCCCAGGTGAGCTTGATCTCGTCAGATCTCAGAAGCTAAGCAGGGTTGGCCTTGGTTAGTAATTGGATGGGAGACCTTCAATGAAGACCAGGGTTGCAGAGGCAGGCAATGGCAAACCACCTCAGTCTCTTGCCATGAAAACCCCACCAGGGTCACCATAAGTCAGCTATAACTTGATGGTATTCTCCGCCACCACAAGTAATTACAAATAATAAAAAGTGGAAGGTATTTCAGTAGTTTCCTTCCTTGATTCACAGTGCAACCCTAAGCAAATTTACATTTTTCTAAATCCATTGAAGCCAATAGTCTTAGAAAGGCATACATTTGCTTAGAACAGCTCTGACAATATGTCTTTCACTTCTATATAGCTGGTGGCAGACTCTATGTGGGTTTAAGCGTCTCTTTCGTTTTAAAATGAAATTCTTCTCCCCCCACCCCAAAGAATGCAATGCTCATTCGACCCACCATTTTTCAAGGCAAATAAACAGAAAACTTTAATGGCACAAAACCATTAGGAATGTCAGGAGACAGTGCTGGGATGTGAGCTGACTTGTCCTTTTTGCTGTCTATAAGATAAATGTACTATGACTGCATTTATGAGAATGACCGGCAAAATGTCACATTTATAAATTGATTTTGAACTTTAAGTCGTTCAAAACATATTTAAAATGGCATTAGAGCATGAGTAAAATTATTAATGCCATGCGTTACAGTCATTAGAGACCTCTGGAATAGCCCTCGATTATGTCTTCCAGGCACTGGACGGGTATAATAGCATTGACAAAGGAGTCCTAAAGTCTACGGCCATCGAAGGAGACTTCAAAATAAACTGTGCCGCATCAAGAAACAATACAAGCCAGCCAGCCGCAGCATCCATTCGTTCTGGCTAGCTGACCTACAGAATAAATCCTTCTGCTGGAAGAATATATTGAACTTGGGGGACTATCTGGATAAACAAAAGTGGAAGCGTTAATTAATTTGTTGGAAAAGAAACCAAAGAAAATCTGCATCTGCAAAAAGAAAACCATATTCTTACTGAAAGCTGACTGGTTTCTCTTAGGGATGGGCGGATGTTCCCCATTTCGTTTTTAAAAAATATTTATTTTTGACAATGGTTTCAGTTCTCTGCTTTTTACTGTTGGTTTCAAAGACTCATTTGTATTGCAAATGTATGCTTTTCTTTTAATATGCAGTTTTTCCGTACGATACATAGCACTTATACGAATAATGTGTGTAGAGTAATGCTGATTTATTGACCCACACTGAAAAATGAGGATGTTTGAAGAGGAAATGGAGTGTGAGGAAAGGGGGAAAAAGTACAAAAATAAATAAGCTCAGGTTCAATGCAAGTGAGGAAGAAGCAAAAGCAAAATGGGACTCTTGGAATCAAACAGAAAGAGTGTGAACTTAGAACTCTTGTTTCTGTTAGGTTTTCATTTTGGATTATTTCCCTCATGCTCTTTATTTTACTCCATTAAAAATGTGTGTATAATAGATGTTACATTCAAGTAGGACCACCCGCAGTTCCATCCTATTTAGGGTTCAGTTCCTCTCTGTTCGTGGGGAATTTGATTTGAAAAATCTTCTTTTGAATTTCACAAGCTTTGATGGAGCAGAACCCCAGGAGCCTTCAGATGGTGACTGGAGGTAGTTCCCCTGAAGGAAATTATTGCTTTGGAGAGTGGACTGTATGGAATTATGCCCTGCTGATGTTCCTTCCCACTCCAAACTCCACCCTCTCCAAGCTCTACCCCTCAAGTCTCCAGGAATTTCCCAACTTGTAGCTGGCAACCCAACAAGGAGCAGAGTGGGGATGTTCCATCCCTTCCCTCCTCTTCCCCGCCCCCCCTTTAATACATTTTTTGGGTGTGGGATTCTGATTCTGGTGCTTAGAGATGGTTTTGTATGTGCCAAGATTGCTTCTTTAATCCCAGATTTTCAGTCACCGGGTACTGAGATTGGTTTCTTGGCAATTAGAGAACCTTCTCAGGTATGCACACTTCTGAGTGTTGGCAGAGTGCCTATGTAGTGGTCAAGCCACTGAACTGATTAAAAGTAACAAAAGCTTTATTACTGGAACTAACAAACTTGATGGGAAAGAGAAGAAATAAACCCAGGTGCCTTGACAATTGAGAGAGTTCCAAGAGAAGGAGGAGATCACCCTGAGACTAGTGTTCTGCAGACAGACAAGAAGAAAATCTGGAGTCGCTTTGGGATGAAAAGTGGGATATAAATATGTAAGTAAATCAATATGCCCCACACAACTTACACCCACTGAACAAGCTTTGCATTCCACTATGTTTTGAACAATTATGAGTTTTTGTGCGCTTAGTATAGGTTAGTCAGATGGCTTCCCCCCAAAAATCCTGGCCACAGCGTTATGATGTCACTTCCGGAAGTGATGTCATTGCTGATGCGCAAGAGGCCAGGAGGGCCAGCCACCTCCTCAGCTCCTAGGAGCCTGGGCAGGCAAGTGGGCCGGCCACTTCCTTGGAGCCCAGGAGCCCAGGAGCCCAGGCTTTCAGGCCAGTTGTTTCCTCAATGCCTAGAATGCCGGGCAGGCAGGCTGGCTCACAGATGTCCAGTATTTTAACTCTGTTTCCCCCAGGCAGTCCTACAGCAACAACAACAAAAGGACTGTCCAGAGGAAAACCAGACACCTGGCAACCTTAGTTGAGCATTTAGTTTGCTTTTAAACTTCTGTATCTGTCCCCTTCTTCTATCGTGAAACTCAAGGTTGGGTTCTCCAGCAATCCTCCACCCAAGTCCTAAGCAGATCCAATCCTGCTTAGCTTCAGCAAAATTGCTGTTTCCTGTGCCTGCAGTCCACAGCCTGGGATCCATAATGTGGCACTTTCTCTTCGGGACTCCTTAACAAAGTAACTGGAGTATTTTAGTGTAAGTTTTAAGTATGTTTTTAAAGTTGATTATTAACTTACTGTATTTTATTAATGAATTGTGCCTCCCTGAGCCCTTTCATGGGTGGGATATAAATCAAATAAATAAATAACTCTGGTTACCTTCTTTTTGCACCTTTTTGGTGGCCATCAAAATACTTTTTTACAAAGTATCTAAGACATTCCCAGATTATCACTGAATTGTCTTTGTTCTTACATTTAGTACTAGATGGATGTTCACTCTTTGCTGCTTTTATTTTTATATTCCTTAAATATCTCTCTGTTTACCTTTTTCTGTATAGGGAGGGTAACCAACCAGAACTGTATTTCTACGTCACTTCATGTGATCTTGTAACCACAATCCAAGAAACTTACTTGTCTAAGCCTTGTTGAAATATTGCCAACTCTTGGTTTATTTCCTTCCTTCTGAACACTACAAAACTGGGCTCCCAATACTTGTACTAATGATGGGGAAAAACCGACACAGTTCAAAAGATAAAATAAACAACCATTTTTCCTATCCTGAAATTATATCAGTGTTTTAAAAAAGGTAATATTTGATGTGGCCGTAAAAGGAAGGGGAAAAAGTTTTCTTAACAGTGGTTTTCCATTATGAAAAAGGACCCAAGCTGCTATATATATTCCATTTATTTTGGAATATACAGGAATTATTTTGGTACAGGAATCATTTAAGTCTTTCATATCAAGTTGAATAAATTATTGTCAGATCTTGTGTGATCGTAATCTATTAATAAGATTTGCTGTCTCCTCTGCGTTTCTAAACAACTTCCCTACTTGATGTCCTTGGGACCTAACTAAACAAACAGTGCAATCTGAAGCAGAGTTACTCCAGTCTAAGCCCATTAAAATCATTGAAATGAATGGGCTGAGACTGGAGTAACTCTGTTTAGGATTGCACTGTAAATCTTGATTTTAGTGAATTTAGTCTTTAAGCAAAGAAGGTTATCATTATTACTTTTATAAAAACTTAAAAGTAATATGTATTATACCAGCTGTATGTTGGTATATGTACAACTAAGATTATGCTGAAGAGACAGTAATGTTTTTGAATAAAAACTCATGAACTGCCTTCTGCTAAACCAGACCATTTGTCCATCAAGATCAGTATTGTCTACACAAACTGGCAGAAGCTCTTCAGGTAGAGATTTTTCACAGAATTTCTTTCCTGATTCAATTAGCCGGAAATGCCAGGGATTGAACTTGGAACATTTCACGTGCCGAGCCAATGCTCTACCACTGAGCCCCTGTCCCTTCAGTTTTGGTACCCTTGTCTCTTTCTGATATATTAAACACAGACAAATTCTTTGAGATAAGAAAAGATGTGGTTTGTGTTATACAGAGCTAGGAGTGCCATTCCCCCACTGGAGGTGGGGAATCCCCCGCTCCCACCCTCTTCCCCCCACCTCTACTCATCTGGCTGGTGGGGGAGTAAAGGTAGGAGAACGCTGCCACGGGCGCTCTCTCAGGGCAGTGTGACAACATCACCTCCAGGAGTGAGGTCATCACACCACCCCTGAGAAAGCTTCTATGCTTCTCAATGGGCCAATTTGGGCTCCAAATGGGCCGAATAGTGCACATACTCCCATGCCTGCACAATGACGTCACTTCTCAGAAGTGCATGCATCTGATGAAGAGAGCTGTGGTTCTCGAAGGCTTATGCTACAGTAAAGTTGGTTAGTCTTAAAGGTGCTACTGGACTCTTTACTATTTTACTTCTCAGAAGTAACATCATTGCACAGTCATGGAGGGGGGTGTACGTGAGGAGCACCTAGGAATGATGGAGAGATAAGTACCAGATCCCCGTCGGGGGGCCTGATCCCCTACCCTGCCACTGGGAGTGTCAGGGGGCCTGACATCCCCTTATGGAGCAGAAGTTTTCAGAAGTATGATACAAAACTTTTTTTTAAAAAAAATACATCTTTGCATTGAATTAGACATTTGGGGTCTCTATTTTCTCAGGAAAAGAATATGGTTAATAAACATAGACTTTGATAATTTCACAAACATACAGTTAGGCCCTTATGTCTAGTTTTCCATTGCCTTTTTTAATATCTAGTGAAATGTTCTTAATCTGGAGCTGTCTCTATGTACTGCACTCTTCACTTCTGTTCCACATTCTCAACTATCACTGTAGGGAAGCAAGGGATTCGCCAGTAAAACCAATTTCATTTTGTTCAACGTTTGTATGTTATTATTATTGATCTTGGTTCGCCTCAGTTCCGTTGCCGCCCTTCTTGGTTTTTTCCCCATATTATACTATTTTTTAGGCTGCTTCATACCATTTTTACCTACACACAATTTATACACCATTTGTATGCAATTAGTGCAGAAGTAATATTGAAAAAAAGTTTTCATTTTAATAGGCAAGATTTGGCATGAGGAACGAGAAACTGAAGCAAAAAGAAAGATTCGTGGGTTTGTTTCTCGCAAGGGAGGCCTGAAATGGAGCCAGTCGCCTTTCAAAATCTGATTTCCTTTCTAATCATTACATTCAAAGAGGAGGTGTTGGTACTTGAACTAGACATGTGTTGGAATTAAATATATGATTGCCATTTTTTGTGGGAGACGCACGTACTGTGGAATGGTTAGCTCGGCCTTTTATTTATTTTAAACAGGGAGTCAATTTTAGAGTGCACTGCAAGAACTTCGGGATTCTCTCTGTAAAATAAAGGGCAGGGTACGTTTTCCCATGCTTGTTTCTGTGGGACCTCAACGCATCCTTGACCTGTTTGCTGTGGAAACTGATGGAGATGACTTTGTCAGTTCCATTAGGTTTCTAATCTTAGGCCGTTTAGTTCTAATGCAGTTGTCAAGAGGAATCCTGTAACAAGGCTCTTAGCTTTTGCTCAAGTGTTCATCCAGCTAGGCAAACACAATGCAAAGATTAGTATAAAAGGAATGGTGGAGAGAGGAAGAAGTTGGGGGACGTTGGACAGCAACAATACAGAGAAAATAGGCACATCAACAATACAGAAAAGTAAGCAATGAATGATGGATGGCTCTTTGCCTTCAGGACAAAATAATATCAAAGCTCTGCTTTTGAGTGTATGTGTAAGTCAAAGAATGCAAGCTAGCTTTGCCTAATAATTCTGAGCAGGTATTTTAAACACACTTTCCAGTATATTCAAATTGAGTAGTGAAGTAGTCATAGATCTACTAGTCTTGTGAATAAGAAATCTCAATAAATAGTCCATAGGATAGGTTAAGCAGCTGTCCCAAGTTCTCTTCACGGCTATTGCAGGGAACATCAGTGTAGAGAGATGGGACAGTGGGGTCATGGGAGAATGAGTGCTGACCCCCAGATGATTAATAAATATTCCTAGGTAGGATACTTTGAAACATTAGACTGATGGGGTATTATTGTTGATTGCTACTGTTTTTGACATGTTGCTACCTGCCCCGAGAACCAGTTTTGTGATTAAAGGATGTGGTGTGGAAGGAAGCAGAGGTTTTTTTCAGGGGGAACACGGGGGAACAGAGTTCCGGAACCTCTTGAAAATGGTCACATGGCTGGTGGCCCCGCCCCCTGATCTCCAGACAGAGGGGAGTTTAGATTGCCCTCTGTGCCACTCAGCAGCGCGGAGGGCAATCTAAACTCCCCTCTGTCTGGAGATCAGGGGGCGGGGCTACCGGCCATGTGACCATTTTCTCCGAGGGCAACCCACTGAGTTCCACCACCTCTTTTCCCAGAAAAAAAAGCCCAGGAAGGAAGGAGGAAGGAAGGAAGGAAGGAAGGGTTTGAACATGGTGGTCCATCCTGTGATTACATTCAGGTTAGATTACTGCAGTGCACTCTGTGTTGGGCTGCCTTTGAAAACTGTTTGCAAACTTCGGTTGGTCTAGAACACAGCAGCTTAAGTTATTATCAGGGGCTGGATACAAGGACTGTATCACTTGTGTCTTGGAAGATCTACACTGGCTGCCCACCTGTTTGTAGGCACAATTCAAAGTGTTGGTTCAAGGCCATAAATAGCTTGAGGTCAAGACAGTTGAACGACTGCCTCCTCTTATAATGGGAATGCCTTCCTCCTTGAGGCTTACCTGGCACCTGCTTTCTGTTCCTTGAGGATCCAGGCCAAAACATTCATCTTCCTCTAGGCTTTTAAATATAGACTCCATAGTTTTATGTCAGCTCCTAGCCCGACGACAGTTTTTATTGATTTGATTTTAGACTACTCAATTGTACCTGTTTTTATGCCCTGGCTCGCTTTTATTGGCTGTTTTTATTGGCTATATTTTTATTGAATTGATTTATTTATGGTATTGAGTTGAACTATTTTATTGCTATGTTCTAATTTGGAATGATTGGTGGGGTGTTGTTCTTTTAGCCATTTGTTTGGTTTTATTTTATTGTTTGGAACCATCTTGAGGTCTGGAAAGATGGAATACACATTTTCTAAAATAAATAAATATTTTAATGATTTTAGCTGTTATTGTCAGCTTGATTTTTTTGTTGGTAAATGATGAGATTTTATGGCATTAATTTGTTTTGTTGTTTGCCACTATTTTCAGTTGTTTACACAGACTGGAGGTGGCCCTAGATTTTGAAATGGCATGGTTTGTTTTCCTGGTGAGGAAGACCAGTCTCAGAGTTCTTCAGTGCTGACTAGAGATGGGCACGAACTGGGAAAATTCCAAACCATGCAATTTGTGGTTCATCGCGTTTCACAAACCATGAACTATGAACTTTCACGAATTTGCCCCGGTTCGTGAACCAGTTTCTTGGGTTCATGAAAACATCACTTCTGGGTCAGCCGAAGGTCTGCAGACAGCCCGTAACCCGCCCCCCATTGCCTAGGAAACTGATTGATCAGCACAGGGCTGTCTGCAGTGACAAACCAAAATACGAACCAAATGAACTGGGCTAAAATTTGTCACGGTTCCTGGAAAAGAGCTCCCATGAACCACCGGTTCGCGAACCACTAACTTGCCTGGTTCATGATGAACTCCAGTTCGTATTTCAATTCCTGCCCACCTCTAGTGCTGACCTGACCTGACAATAAGGCTTCCACAAATAGTTGTAGGTTTCACATTAATATCTGGCTCACTATTGCTACAAGCATGATGCTTGGTAAAATGAACCCTTGGTCTGACGTGACACTTACCTTTTTATTTAAGGATGACATGCATTTTTACAACCATCAGGGACCCTGCAGGAAATTCTAGTTTCTGGGAAATTCATTAGCAGAATCAGACTGAATTACACCTTTAAGAGTTTGGCACAATTCAGATTTTGCGCCTTCCTATTTCCAAAGTAAAACCAAGATATTTCACCATTCTCTGCCAATAATTCCTAACCCTCTACTAGCTGTATCTAAGCAAGTCATTTTGACACTTTCCTCTCAATATTTTACACAAACCTATCATTTATTTACTTACCTATTAAATTCCTAGCCCACTTCTCTGCTTGACAAAACTCCCCAAATAGCTCGACGTGTTCTAATGCATTTCCCCCTCACCAAAAGAGTCTTTGCGACTGGAAGTTTATTTCATGATGGATTCAAGCAAGACTTACTGCTGGCCTGGCCACTGCCTCATCTGAAGTACTGGTTCCACCCTAAACATTTTTAAATAAGTTTCTAAATTTATGATGCTCCATTTGAAAAATACAAGACTGGTTTTTAGAAAATAAATAGGAAAATGTATGTTTTAAAAAATCTGTGGCAACTAGTAGTTTCAGAAATGGGCAGTGCTGCAAAATCTAGTCAGTAAACTTACCTAGCTCTGCTCCCATCCCCATTTCCCCTGCCCTGTGTGGCTTGTTCCACAGCACTACTACTCTTATCGAATTTGCATGATCTGGAAACTCAGGGCCAAGCTACAAGTGACAAATGACACTTGAACGGCAACTGTATTTCTCCCTGTTCACTTGCCCTCCACTCAATCCACTTGCCATTCAAGTGTCATTCGTCACTTGTAGCTTGGCCCTCAGCCTTCCCCCTTCTAAAGATACATGAAGCCTAATGAGGGGATAAAATTCTGAGGTAACAAAATGTGATGTACCAATCCAGACCTCAGCTATGGGTGGGTAAGAGGCCACATGTTAACCTTTCTCATGGAAAATGAAAGAAATAGAATGTCAAGGAGAAAATCAGTAATCTAGAACTTCACATTATGCTTGCCATTCTTCCACCTGCAGAAAGGGAACCCCCACCCCCACCTGTCCCTTTGTTGGCCCCCTCACCTGCACAAGGGAGGGAGGAGGCAGAGGGGAAGAAGTGTGTGCGCATGGTTCCGCACTCTCCTATCAAGCCAGATTCTAGAATTTTCTGGATTCTAGAATTTTTTGTACAGCTGGGGCTTTCCCTAGGTTCATAGGAAAATCCCCCCTTTCCAGACCTGCCCCATTGTGTGGATTTTTGATCTGCAATCTGGGGCCATGTTCAGAATTAGATATTAATGTAAGGGAACTTGGAGAAATGTAATTCTCCATTGGTAATCCAAAGTGGTACAGTCCTTTTTATGGCCATAGCACTCTATCATCTCATTTGTTGTCATGCCATTCTTCTGTATGTATAGACCAAGACCTGAGCCGTTTCCACACTGCTTACCTTCCCTCGGAATGACATGGAACATCACACAAAAAACGCGGAAGATTGCGTTTTCTTGTGCGAGATTTGCGCAATGTTGCACAAATCTTGCACTAGAAAATGCGATCTTCCATGTTTTTTGTGCGATGTTTTGGGTCATTCCAAGGGAAGGTAAGCAGTATGGAAATGGCCCTGGTTTATACATGTAGAAAAATGAGGTCGTAGAAGGCTGAGCTTGCAAAATAGACTGCACCACTGCAGACAGTTCCAACAGCTCAATCCTAAACAAAGTGACTCCAGTCTAAGCCCATTGATTTCAAAATCCAATCAAACAGAAAACTAGTACAGCAGGGAGAAAGATTTATCCCTGTCTTAGCTTGCTGTGCTGATTTTTTTTTTGTTTCCAACAGGGATGCTCCAAAATATGATCTTCCCCCTGCAGTTTGATGCAGTACAATCCATTTTGCAACTTCATATGCAGTTCACTTTCTTGCATGTACAATTCATGTCCAATACTATGACTGGAAGCCAGATTCCCCACTTCTCCACTTGAAGCCAGCTGGGTGACCTTGGGTCAGTTTCAGCTTCTCGAAGCTCCCTCAGCCCCACTCACCTCAGAGGGTGATTGTTGCGGGGATAATAACACACTTTGTAAACTGCTCTGAGTGGGCGTTAAGCTGTTCTCAAGGGTGGTATATAAATGGAATGTTATTGTTGTTGTTGCTGCTGCTGCTGCTGTTGTTAAGGTACTTAAAAGGAATGAGAAGTAGCTTATTTTTGAAATGTGGAAGGTATTGCATCTGTTTCTGAAACAAATAATCCATAAACAAATAAAAAAATTATTAACAAAGTCTTTGTGAGAAGGTCCTAGAAATTTTGGATGGTTTGGAGGAAGTCGCTTTTTTGCCCAGTCACTTTTTTGATGCCTCTCCTGGACATCTGGCAGCCCCGCTTAGCTACGCAGGCTGCTGTTGTCCTGCACTGTGATTATTGAGTTCAGTTCAGGCAAGATTTCATCTCATGCATCTTTGAAGGGATGAGCAACACTGCAGTAGTCATCTTAGCAAAGGCCTCTAGGCACAACCCAAATGCAATAAGACTCCCCAAATACTAATAACGCTGAAAGCAGAATCTAATGAGAATTCAAGGATTTCTTAGAGAACATTAATGTATATTTTAAATTAGTTTGCCCTTCCTCGGCAATTATCACTTCCCCAAAACATCTATTATCATTTTTACTACTGAGCAAGGATAGTGGATAACATTTAAAATTCAGGCTGTCTGATTTTGAATTTTTTTCCTGCATAAAGTTTATTCCATAAGGAACTAATTTATGTAAATTTAAATCATTTTCAATACAACAAACTGAACACCAGAGCAAGAGTCCAGTAGGACCTGGACTCTTGCTCTGTTCTACTGCTACAAACATACTAACATGGCTACCCATCTCTAACAGAATTCAGTGCAATTATTTTTTTAAAACATCATAGTTCTCTAAAGTATGGAATCTCAAGACTTATCCAGGAATGGATTGACATTCAGAAATGTTACCTGATTTTGTGCATTTCTGACTGTTCTCACTTCCACACCATCCAACACCCCACAGATGAAAACAGAGAAAACAGAGTAAATATATGCTTATGAAATCTCTGGTCTCTCAGTAAGAGTCATTCACAGATCCCAACAGAAATGAGCAAGAGCCCAGTAACACCGATAAGACTAACAATATTTGTGGTAGGGTATGAGCTTTCATGAGTCACAGCTCACTTCTTCAGCTACCTGAAGTCACAACTCACTTCCTTGGGAGTTGGAACATGGAGAAAGGCTAAATTCTAACCACATGGGCATCCAATAGGAAATTTACAGGGGACGAGTATCAAAAATAAAGACTTCCACTGGTAAACAGGGACTATTGGGGTTTCTTCACATACTTGGAGAATCTGAACATCATTGAAGGGTTCTCCTGCTATTGGGTGGAAACCTGGAGAGAGAAACCATCACATCAGACAATATACTTTCTCCACCAGTCAAGAACTTCCTTAGATCACTAAGCTAGATCTGAAACTGGGGACTTTGGTGGCACAGTCCAGGTGTCTTACTCCTTGTACCACTTTTCATGTAACAAAAATGATGGATCTGCAGTGCTTGTAGTGCTGCCAGCATAGCTGGCCAGACGGTGGTTCTGCAGCTACCAGCCTAACAGATATCAGGTTACTTTCTTGTTGTTGGTTTGTGTTCTATCACTCACCAAACAGCCGTCGTAGCTCCTCAGTTTGAACAGTTTGTTGTTCGATGATTGAATTGCAAGCAGGCTTCATAACCCTGTCTGGTGACTTACTAAATTAGCAGGCTAGTTCCAGGACATCTGCCCTGATCCCAGCTTCTTCCCAGCTGGGGGTGGAGCCTAGAGACTGCAGGGTTTGGGGACAGGAGAGGGGCCTCAGTAATCTCTACCTTTTGGAGATAGAGATTACTGGGATTCTCAGAGACCTCTAATTCTGGAAGATCTCTAGGCCATAGCATGCACCCTCTAAACCTGCCATTTCCTACAGGAGAAATGAATTCTGGAAATCAGTTGTAACTCTGGGAGAATTCCAGGCCCAACCTGAAGTTTGACAGCTTATGAATGGCAATACTCAGGAGTAGAGATGGGCATGAAGAGAAACAAAAAACAGAACATGATGTTCATTGTTCATTGCCATCCATGAACAGGGACTCACGAACAACCATGAACATGGCCCTGTTCATGAACATGTTCGTGGTTGGCTGTTCGTGGGGGCCAGCAGGCTCTCCTCCAGCCATCATCCAAGTCAAGATCCCTACCACACCACTCCCAGAAACCTGACCTGAGCAGGCACCAGAAAAGGTACCAATAATAAATAATAGCTTGGCACCAGAGCCTGGCAGCAGCCCTGGAACTTGAAGGGCTAGATCCCTATCCCATCACACACAAAGAAAATTCAAGCTCCAATGCACTTTCTCTCTCAAAATGCCAACAGCAACTGTCTCTCTCCCTCTCCAAAGCCAGAGCTGGAAGCCCCCCTCCCCCCTGGTCTTTGTTCCCTTGTAACAAATTTGGAGCTTCACACTTGAAAGAAAGACCTGCCTATCGAGCTAAATTGGGTTTAGATTGGAGTTTCCAGGGCAATAGCAGGAGTTCAGACAGAGTTCAGACAATCCCTGCCTAAGTTGCCAAAGGAATTGATTGCAGGTGCCAGACTGTATGGCTTGATGAACAGCAGCCGACATCAACGAACAAGGCTTGCAACGACCACCTGTTCGTTTAGAATGGGGCCTCACAAACAGCTTGTTTGCAAACAGCAGATTGGGCTGTGTGTGCCTTTTTTTGGTTCATATTGCTGTTCATGCCCATCTCTACTCAGGAGCCTTGGCTTCTGTATCCTGTTTGTTGACTCTCAAGGGCAACTGGCTGGCCATTGAATGAAACAGGATGTTGGACAAGATGCAAAACAACTGGTCTGATCCAGCAGGGCTTTTACTACAAACGTGATCTTAATAAAAACATGGATCTGGTTTTGGTGAGGAAAGAATCTACCAAATGAAACTATGTTCAGTGAACTAGTTTTCAGACTGATTTAGAGAGAAGAAGAAGCATATCCACTTTAATGCTCATTACTTAGGTTTGCCACCTCTGGCCTGAGAAATTCCTGGAGATTTTGAGGGGGAACCTGAGTAGTGCAGAATCTGGACAGGGGAAGGACCTCAGCAGGATATAACGCCATAGAGTCAGCCCTCCACCCAAAAGCAGCCATTTTCTCCAGAGGAACAGATCTTTGTGGTCTGAAGATCTGTTGTAATTCTGGGTGATCTGTCGGCACCACCTGGGGGATTGGCAAGCCTGCTGTGACTACATTTTAGGACTAATAATAATATAATAATATTTGATTTACATACCGCTCAGGACCACTTAATGCCCACTCAGAGCGGTTTACAAAGTATGTTGTTATTATCCTCACAACAAACAAACACCCTGTGAGTTGAGTGGGGCTGAGAGAGCTCTGAGAGAGCTGTGACTGACCCAAGGTCACCCAGCTGGCTTCAAGTGGAGGAGTGGGCAATCAAACCTGGTTCTGCAGATTAGAGTCCTGCCGCTCGTAACCACCATACCAAACTGGACTTTTGGGGTGGCGAGGAACAGAGTATGCTGCTAGCAAGCCATTCTTTTAGGGGTGCCTTTATGTCCATAATAGCCTGTTTTCTGGATGCCCTAGGCTCAAGTTCTCCATAGGCAAGACATCACAAAAACCTCATTGGGCTTGCACAAGGTAGTAGTTGTGAGGGCAGCAAAGCAGGCAGGGTGACACTGTTGTGTGTTAGATGTGGATTGTATGTTGCCAACTCCTGTCTGTGCTTTGAGCGTTAAATTGGTCTCTACCCAGTTCAGTGCAATTTATTTTGAACTTATCAAAAAGCATTGGATGGATTATCTAGCTGCTACGATTGTGCACACGGGTGTTTTCAGGGCAATTGCCTATATTCGGATTTCAGAACAAGCTGGCTTTACTTGGCACAGAATTTGTATAACCTTGGTGAAAAATTTCGTCTTGGGCTTCAAGAACACACAGCCAGAAGGAGTTTCTCTCGTTAGCGCTCTCATGCCGAGTGAAATGCTCTATTTAGTATGCATGAACACTGGCATTTTATCAGATTTTAGTTTTTGAAAACTTTCCTTCCTCCCTGTTTCACATGATAATAAAAGCGATTCTCTTTATATTTGGAATCAGCAAGTAGCAAAGAGATAATTGAGCAATTTTACTCCAAGGACGTACAGGGGTAACTTGGGACTACATCTGGAAAGACCCTGAAGCATTTTCTCCACGTGCTATAATGAACCAACAGCTGGGGTGCTGCTCCGAAATTGCTCTCACAGATGTATCCTCTAGGCTATATTATTTCAGTAGCTGGATTTTAAATTCAGGTTCAGTGAAGAAGAAGGTTTGCAGAGTATAAGAGTGTGCCAGATCATGTCAGAGCTGAATTCTGAGATCCTGCGTACAGTTCTGAGTGCCTAACTTAGAGCCAGGTATTTGCGAAACTTTCTGGAGGAATTCCATTTGATCAAGTTATTTCTCCTGATCCCGAGCAGTGGATCTTTTGCAGACAATCAATTCAAATGTTAATATGTTCCAATTAAAATGTCAATTTATTCCATGGGTTGGATCCAACCAGCTTTTATACTGATAAAAAATGAAGGGATGATTTCTGTTCAGTGCTGGAAAAAGGAGTTCTTATAGGTTGCCAATCTTCAAGTGGGTCACACACAAACAGGCTACCTCAACCCACAGAGAAAACTAGCAACCACAGAAGATCTCACCGAGGAATAAATACAATAAATTCCAAGTACAAAGTCATTCAAAAAATGCATATACTGAAAGTGCAAAAGTGTTCTAAGTGACATAAAGCCTACACTGTCTATTTGTGTATTCTCAATGACTATCATAAATATAATAAATAGTACATATAAATGAATACATAGTACATATAAATGAGTACCCAGTTTCCTGGGGGTAAAGTGTAGATGACTGGGGAAGGCAATGGCAAACCACCCCGTAACAAAAAGTCTGCCAAGAAAACTTCGTGATGCAATGTCCCCCCATGGGTCAGCACCATGACTCGGTGCTTGCACAGGGGACTACTTGTACATTTTAGTACATATCAATCAATAAATGCATGATTCTTTAGACACAGTATATGCACTGTTATATGTAGTATTTATTATATTTATGATATTTATTGCAAATATACAAGTAGATGGCTTGGGCTTTATGTCACTTGGAGCACATTTGCACTTTCAATGTACGTACTTATTGAATGACTTTGTACTTGGTATTTATTGCATTTATTCCTTGGTGAGATCCTCTCTGGCTGCTAGTTTTGATCTTCAGATGGGGTCCGGAAAGCTCTCTAAATTGTAACTGATCTTCAGACTACAGAGATCAGTTCCTTAGAGGAAGTGGCAGCTCCAGAGGATAGAGTCTGTGGCAGAGGTCCCTAACTTTTTAAAGCCCATGCACACTTTTGGGATCCTTCCTGATACAGGATGATGGGTGCAGTAACAAAATGGCTGCCAAGCGTGCACATGCAAAGGAAGCATAAGTGCAAGGGAGAAGAGGGGTAATTTTTAAAAATCCACTGGGAATAGGGTTGCCAGCCTCCAGGCGGTACAAAATGCAAAGGGTAGTAAACCCTCCCATGGTTAAACTTGACGACACTGTCAAGGAAAAGTACCAATGTTAATATATGATTAGTCAACACGTGCAAAGTGCTCATGTGCAATAAATGCTAATAAATTACAATCAGATATTATACAATGAATACTATTTGTTTTTATTATATTTTATTTATGTCCATCTTTCTCAAGGCGGATTACACAGTGTGAGAGGAATACAGTCAGTATCAAAGACAATTTCAATAAAAATGCCGCAGGGTAAATAAACGCAAGTTTACAAAGACATAACATTAGCAAGAATCCAATACAGAATTGAAGAAATGCTGAAACAGAATGTAAGCAATTCTAGGGCAGACATAGGAGCACATATTTAAAGCTATGGTCCCTAACTCATTAGCGGAGCATCTGAGACCCCTCCCTACAATACAAAAGCCTTTTTGAATAATTTGGTTCTGCATCGTTTGCAAAATGCTAGGACAGTGGGGGCTGCCTTCCTCACCTTCTCAGGCAGGCTGTCCCACAGGGTGGGAGCTACCACAGAGAAAGCCCGTGTATGGGCTGCTGTTTATTTCGCCCATGTACTAAACTCCAGTCAGATATTCCTTTCTGGGTACTATAATACCTGTCCCTACTACTGCATAACAATGAATGCATCAAATACATCAGTAAATACTATAAATAAATACATAAATAAATAAATACATCCATCATGCACATTGCAAAAGAATCTGTGCAGGAAACTGGTGGCCGCAAAGTCCATTGCATTTTGTATTGGCTATACCCGTGTGTGCCTCTCAAATCTAGTTCACCTCCAGGTGGTGGCTGGAGATCTGCCGGAATTACAACTAATCTCCAGGCCATAGAGATCAGTTCCCCTGGAGAAAATGGCTACTTTGGAATATGGACTGTGTGGCGTTATACCCTGGTGACGTCCCTTGTGTCCCCAAACCCTGCCCTTTCCAGGGTCCACTCCCCAAATCCCCAGGAATTTCCCAACCTGGATCTGACAATCCTAACTGGGATAGAGGATTGAGAGAGAGAGTGAGAGTGAGAGAGAATAAAACCAACTCTGCGGGGGCAACGGCCACTGGAACAGTGTTTTAAAAAATAGACTGCAAGTATGATTTGCTCTGTGCCCCCCCCCCCTTTGCCTCTTTCTGTCATTTAAAGATTTCAGTATGGAAGCATTAGTCTGCTGAAGCAAACCCATCATTTTGCATTGTAAAACTAACAGAAAATGCTCATTGAGGAATTTCTGCCATTGGATTTAAATAGCGGCAAAGCTTGCTTTTTGTTCTCAAATAAAATCTTGATGAGACATTACATTTTATACGCAGCGGAGAGTCTCAGTTAAATGCTACCATATTTATATGTTAATTTTTAGCAGAAATCATTACACAGTGTAATTTATGCAAAAAGGGTACAGGAAAAAAATAATTTCTCCAAGCGTCGCTTCCAACCCATTAATGTCAGTGTAAACAAAGCTCCCAGTTTAATACTATTAACCATAATGGGCTTATTTATTTGATGCTTCTTTTTTTAACTGGGTGAAAATGATCAAGTTCTTTGCTATAAAAGAGAGTTTGATTTTTTTTAAAAAAAATAGTTTACTGTTAGCCATGTTCAAACATGAAAAAGATCCATTTTAAATAATTTTAAAGCACACAGCTGGCAATGCCTTCTTAAGCACAGTTACACACCCATCTAAACTCGTTCATTTCAATGGACTATTGAGATAACTCTGCGAGATAACAAATCCATCCAACTAGGATGGATTTGACAAATGTATGGAAATAACAATCAAAGATGAATGAAACACCCTTCATAATGAACAGCTGTGGGTCAGTGGAAAAGCGCACAACTTGAATGTAGTAGGTCCTTGGTTCAATTGCCAGTTCAAGAATCTCAGGAATAATAACAACAACAACATTCGAGACATACTGCCTTTCAGGACAACTTAACGCTCACTCAAAACAGTTTACAAAATTTGTTATCTTCATGACAATCACCCTGTGAGGTAGGTGGGGCTGAGAGAGCTCCGAGAAGCTGTGACTGACCCAAGGTCACCCAGCCAGCTTCAAGTGGAGGAGTGGGGAATCAAACCTGGTTCTCTACATTAGAGTCCTGCTGCTCTTAACCACTACGCCAAACTAGCTCCTTTTGCTGCTGAAGTTGAGGATTCCCAACAACAACAAATGTGGGGATATTTGGAAGGCCGTGCCTTGTGGGGCAGAGTGTGGAGGGATGTAATGTTACTTCTGAGTGATGTAGTAGGAGTGATGTAGTTTCCCTAGAGACTAGGGGAAACGTGTCACTATGTGGAGGCCATTTTTCCTCCTGCTCCCCAGTTTCTCAGAGTGGGAAATTGTGGCTAGGGGCTAGTCGACTCCCTTCCTAGGCAGGCAAATGGAAGAGCTGCCCTCAGAAACAGCAGAGAATACTGAGCAAGTTGAACCAATGGTCTGACTTGGTCTAAAAAAAGTCATGTGTTCGGAGATTTGAGATGAGTGAATGTGCCTTGTTTCGTTATTTAAACACTAGCAACAAAGCCCGTTGTGGAAATACAACGGGCTCTAGAAAGGGGAGGGTGGGCAGGCAGGCATTTGCTCCTCCTCTGTCACTGATTCCAGCTGGTGAAGGAGGGGGGGGGAGCATTGTCATCTGTTCCACGCCTGATCTGCCTGATCTTGGCCATGTGAAGGGGTGGTGAAGGGAGGAAAAGGGATTGCCTCCTGCTCCATGCCTGATCCTGAAAGGTGAAGGTGGGTGGCGGGCTTTACTACCTGCTCTGCTCCTGATCCCAGTTGGGTGAAGAGGGTGCAGACATTGCCACCTGCTCTGCTCCTGATTCCAGCAGGTTAAAGGGGGGGCATGCTTGGCTCCTGACTCTAGGAGGGTGAAGATAGGGTGGGCATTGCCACCTGCTCTGTGCCTTATCCTAGCTGGGTAAAGAGAGGAAGGGTATTTTGTCTTGATTTGCGCC
Source organism: Eublepharis macularius (assembly GCF_028583425.1). Lineage (NCBI taxonomy): Eukaryota > Metazoa > Chordata > Lepidosauria > Squamata > Eublepharidae > Eublepharis > Eublepharis macularius. The sequence goes on along the minus strand of NC_072792.1, from coordinate 165,715,971 downwards.
TCAGCCCAGCCAAATGAAGGTGCAAGGTGCTTCTGCATAGAGACCTTGGTCTTCTTTGGAGGATTCCCATCCAATTATTAACCAAAGTCAACCCTGCTTAGCTTCTGATATAAGACGATATCAGGTTTGCCTGAGATATCCAAGTAAGGACAAAATTAAGCCTTACTTGTTCCACAATATACTGGCCTACATCCTACCACCCTGCTCAGCAAAGTCAGAAATCTTCCTCCTGCCACTTAAATGGCCCTCCTACTATTGGAGGACGGTATCTTAGGCTGGAGGAAGTTCTCAGCTCAGCGGAGAAGAATAATAGCATATAGACCAGTGTCTGCATGCTTCCTTGAAAAGCTGTGCTTCTGCTCTGAAAATGCAATGACTGCATTTGTGTTCGGAATTTTTGACTGCATGGTTCGGAATTTTCCTGGTTTGTGCTCATCTCTAGTATTTACTACGACTAGCAATTACTCTCCACGGTCTTAGGCAGAGAAAATTCTTTCCCAATACCTCATTATCCTTTAACTGAAGGGGAAGGGCTATAGCTCAGTGGAAGAGTACTTGCTTGGTATGCAGAAAGTCCCAGATCCAGTCCCTGCCACTTCCAATTAAGGACTGGGCAGTAGGTGATGGGAAAGACCTCTGCCTGAGACCCTGGAGAGCTGCTGCCAGTCTGAGTAGAAGATGCTGAGCTTGATGGACCAATGGTTTGATTCAGTATAAGGCAGCATCATGTGTTTGTGGAGGGCCATCTTGGGATTTTTTTTATGCATGTGCTGTACTACTGAGCTACAGCTACAACCTCTCTCCTAGGCTATCTAGGAAAAAACCTTCTGAATTCCCATGGTGGAAGCACCTGTTAAAAAACAACAACACAGAGCTGCTGTTGAAAGTGGCAGGCCCATGTTGAATTAACCACCACATCTATCACATTCAAACTTTCTTTAGTTTGTATTGTCGAAGGCTTTCACGGCCGGAGACCACGGCAATACAGCCCGGAAAACCCCCAACAACCATCATTTCTTTAGTTTGTTTCTCCATCCCCATCCCAAAACATCCACTGATGTTAACCAGGAATGGTCAATATGTAAGACAAAGGCATGAGATGAAGTTGAGCTGGACTTGGGGGAATTCAGCATGGGTCTGCTGGTTATGATAGCATTTCCCTCTTCCTTTGCAACATCTTCTGTCCAGAAACCCTTTTTCAAAGTGAGCCGAGGCAATGCCTTTATAGAGAAACGGTGGTTCTTTGATTTTCTGCTGTATAAACATCTCCGTTTATTATGCTTTCTTTTTTTATCGCTTTGATCTTTTGAAGAATCCATTTTAGCATGTGATTTGCTTTTTGTGATTATTGTGCCTTTAAATCTAGTCTCGTTTTCCTGGGAAAGTTTAGGTATGCTTGTCGCTGCACATAAAACATTGTATTATTGGTAGAGAAATAAATGCAGTAGATTTTCATTAAATTGTGCATTAAATAAATGTCAGATCTCCTCTTTAATGTTAATCAGAGACTTCCAACCAAAGATCTGACTGGTTGGTTCATACCAATATGTAACATTCAATCCTGCCCCTTCTCTGCTTCTCAGGTTCTGATATCACGACACTGGGGTTATAATGGAAGCGACAACTATATCACTACCCTTCTGGGCAACTCTTAAAGCAGACTTTTCAACATCTGAGGTTTATTCCTGGCCCACAGATCTCTAAACTTCTTTTTGCAATCTTTTTAATTATGTGCAACTAGCAACAAAGCCCGTTGTGGGAAAAAAATACAACGGGCTCTAGAAAGGGGAGGGCAGGTAGGCAGGCATTCGCTCCTCTTCCATCACTGATTCCAGCTGGTGAAGGAGGGGGGTGGGCATTGTCATCTGCTCCATGCCTGATCTGCCTGATCTCAGCCATATGAAGAGGTGGTAGGCTTTGCTATCTGCTCCATGCCTGATACATGCCAGGTAAAGAGGGGGGCATTGCCTCCTGTTCTGCACCTGACTACGGCTGGGTGAAGGGGGGCAGGCATTGCTACCTGCTCTGCTCCTGATCCCAGCTGGGTTAAGGTGGGGAGAGGGCATTGCCACCTCCTCTGCTCCTAATACCAATGGGATTAAGGCGGGGAGTGGGCGTTGCCACCTTCTCTGCTACTAATACCAACTGTGTTAAGGTGGGGGGGGCATTGTCACCTGTTCTGCTCCTAATACCAGCTGTGTTAAGGTGGGGGTGGGCATTGCTCCACTTCTAATACCAAAGAGTACAAAAGTGGGACCAGCCCACCCAGGAACCAATGACTCAATAAATCCTACACAAATGTTTCTATTATAACTTGTGCATAAAGTGTCCAGTGTTCACATCAAAAATTCAACAGGAATAATTTTCATACAATCCATATACAATGGTTTATACTGAGTATAAGACACTCCCTTGGCGACGGAGGCACAGAGAGAACTCTGGGACCAAGTCAAGGTAAGTATAATCAGTTCCTTAAATAATATTTGTTCTTCATTCTTTTCTTTCTCCAGTTGACGCGGTGAAGTGATGGAGATCTGAATACTGTGCCCAAACTGGGGCCAGCTATCACACATGCAGATTTTGTCTTGTGGACTTCCTCAGGGGCATGAAGATGGTTCACCATATTTGTTACTGTTCATTCATATAACCCAGAGGGTGATGCTGACACAATGAATGAACAGTAACGAATACGGTGAACCATCTTCATGCCCCTGAAGAAGTCCGCAAGATGAAATCTGCATGTGTGATAGCCAGCCCCAGTTTGGGCACAGTATTCAGATCCCCATCGCTTCACCGAGTCAACTGGGGAAAGAAAAGAATGAAGAACAAACATTATTTAAGGAACTGATTATGCTTACCTTGGTCCCAGAGCTCTCTCTGTGTGTTCGTCGCCAGGGGAGTGTCTTATAGTCAGTATAAACGGTTGTATATGAATTGTATGAAAATTATTCCTGTTGAATTTTTGATGTGAACACTGGACGCTTTATGCAGAAGTTATAACAGAAACTTTTGTGTAGGATTTATTGAGTCGTTGGTTCCCGGGTGGGCTGGTCCCACTTTTGTACTCTTCGGATTTACTGTGTTCAGCCTTGTTTGTTAGCTTTGACCACTCCTGATAACAGCTTGGTTAAGGCAAGGGATGGGCATTGCTACCTGCTCCACTCCTAATATCAGCCGGGTTAAGTTGGGTGGTGGGCGTTGCCACTTGCCTCACTCCTAATACCAGCTGGGTGAAGGCGGGAGGCGGGCATTGCCTGCTCCCATCCTGATGCCAGCCTCGGCTTCCCACCATGGCACATTTTCTGGAGTGACATGATGTCTTGCCTAGGCTTCCCTCCATGACAGCACCCTCTGGTGGTGCACCAGGGTATAAAGTGAGTTGTCTGAAATATGCTTACTCAGTTATATAGTAAGATGTGAAAGCTGGATGGTGAAGAAAGCTGACAGGAAGAAAATTGATTCATTTGAAATGTGGTACTGGAGGAGAGTTGGGCAGATACCATGGACAGCCAAAAAACCAAATAAGTGGGTACTAGATCAAATCAAGCCTGAATTCTCCCTAGAAGGTAAAATGACAAGACTAAAGCTATCATACTTTGGTCACCTGAGAAGACAAGATTCTCTGGAGAAGTCAATAATGCTAGGAAAAGTGGAAGGTAGTAGGAAAAGAGGAAGACCTAAAACAAGATGGCTCAACTCAGTAAAAGAAGCCACGTCCTCCAGTTTGCAGGATCTGAGCAAGTCTGTTAATGATAGGATGCTTTGGAGGTCTCTCATTCACAGGATCGCCATAGGTTGGCAGTGACTTGATGGCACATGACACACAACATATCATGCGAATAAATTCCTTGATGTCTAGAGCCCATATATTTGAAGTGCCTCCTCTCTTTCAATATGAACCCATGCAACAATTGTGCCTCCTCACAACAGGATCTCATAGCAGCCCTCACTCTTGAGAATATTATTCATTATACCGAGACCTCTCTGTTGCTACCCCTCTACTGTGGAACAGTCTCCAGGCAGAGGTAATGCAACCATGAACCTTTGGTACATTCCAGCGAGGCTGTAAAACAGATTTATGTAAAGAGCCTATTGGGGCACTTCGTAGTTTATACATATGGGCTGGAGTTTATCTACTTAATGAGGTGATTTAATTATTTTAATAGATGATTATTTTTGGACAGTATTTGTTGTTTACTTTCAGGATTTTCACTATACTTTCCTGATCCCTCTGCCCCCACGCCTACAGTTGCCAGCTCCAGGTTGGGAAATTCCTGGAGATTTGAGGGGGTGGAGCTTGGAGTGGGTGGGGTTTGGGAGGGGAGGGGCCTCAGCAGAGTATAATGCCATAGAGCCCACACTCCAGATGAGCCATTTTCTCCAGGGGAATTGATCTTTGTCAGCTGGAGTTCAGCTGTAATTCCAGCCGGATGGACATGAGCATGACAGAGTTTTTCAAAAGCATTCCGCTCTCTTGCAGGCATTCTTCTGACAATTATCTCAGTTAACCCATCCCTGCACTTTCAATGGGTTGGCCTGTAAGGTAACAAAAGAAAAGGATGCGACTGTAAAAGCGCTCTCTTGACGTTCCGGAAAAGTGTAGGAAAGCAGCCTTCGTTTAACCTGAGTCCATAGAAAGTTCAAGGAGAAATAAAAATAACAATAACGGGAGCAGCAAATTGCATTCTCGAGCTGTCTTTTATCACAGCATCATTACTAGCAAAGTGAGCTCATTACATAATAATGGGGGAAAACATTGCTGGGTGTGAAGCGGTTCAGAAGTTTGTCGGAACTGAAAGGTATGAAGAAAGAAAGGAAATAAGAACCGCCGGCCAAAGGTCTTCCTTTCTCCTGCAGCTTGATGGTTTTCTTTCCCATCATTTCCTGCTTTGGCAGAGAAAATGCTGAAAACATAAATATTATGCACTTGGGAACTATAAAACCTATAACCTCTTAATGCTGCCATACACTCAAGATTAGTCGGAGTTCCTAAGCCTAAGAGCTCAGTCCTAAAAAGGGTTTATTCAGAAGTCAAATGCTCCGAGTTCACTGTGGCTTACTTCCTAGTAAGTTAGTGTTGGTTTGCAGTCTTACGGTGCACTCCTAAGCAGAGTTAAACCCTCCTAAGTCCACTGAGTCCCTGACCTAGATAGCCCAGGTGAGTCTGATCTCGTCAGATCTCAGAAGCTAAGCATGGTCGGCCTTGGTTAGTGATTGGATGGGAGACCTCCAACGAAGACCAGGGTTGCAGAAGCAGGCAATGGCAAATCATCTCTGTTAGTCTCTTGCCATGAAAACCCCACCAAGGGTCACCATAAGTCAGCTATGACTTGAGGGCACTCACCACATCAACTAAAGTCAGGGTTCGTGTCAGCATACTCCAAGATGGGGAGCTGCTGGGGCCCAGGGCTTCTGATGGGACCCATTGATGCCAACCTGTGCCCCCTGCCACTGTCCCAATTGCGACTGTTCCTGCCACATACTTTCTGGGCTGCACTTGCTGTCCAACACTCTTGGGGGAATGGCACACATGTGGCATGTGATACTGGATGCATAGGAGGTGGGATGGCTCACAAATGAGAAATCAGGTGGGGGAAACACATGAGGGGAGGGGATATGAGCAGGGGGTGTGGGAACTCTGCCCTGCCCCCCCCAAAGCTGTAACTGGCCCTGATTGAAGTCAACAGGCTTAGAAGATTGTAACTCTGCTTAGAATTGCACTGCAGTATTTCTGTACCAGATGGTGTAGGCCAGTTGCCACCCGTCCCAACATAAGAGCTTTCAAGAATGTTGCTTTTTTCACTCCTCCATTGCGGCCTCCCTCTTCCCACAAATATTTGCTTACTCTCACCTTTCCTTCTGCTTTGCAAATATTGCACGCTTCTGGCAGTTGTGTGTCCCCATCTGGACTTCAGATATCATGGAGATTCGCACTCCACTGTGTGCAAAAGGCAATGTTTGAGGATTTATGGCATAGCGCCATGTGTGCGTAGGTCACAATCCTTCCTGTTATGTAAAAATTGTATAAATTGGGATGATGTTTGTGTTACTATGCGAGGGGCCCTTCTACCACTTGATGCACATCATGAACAGATGTTGTGTTCCCTTTAATGCCAGGCAAACAGATAGAAATAGGCATTCACTGAAGGACTAGCACTGCCAATTGCCACTAAAGGTGGAGAAGGACATGTTGCCCTTGTCGAGAGGGTGTTGGTAGGTAATATTGGCACCATTAGGGCTGCACCACTGTGCAGTTTCACAACTGGTGAAGGGCTAGCAGTGACAAACATGGGCTTGTTATGGCATTGCCTGTTCACAGTGCTGTTAGATATCCAATAACTGCATACCTGTGAAAGCCACTTCAATGCATCCTGCTGTTACTTTGTAATTCCTTCCTTCCTTTATTTATTTGTTTCTTTATTTGTTTATTTAATTGGACTTATAGCCCACTCTCAAAGTGGGTAACAAGAAGTAATAAACATCATATTAAAACATTTTAAGAACATATTAAAAACACAACATTAAGTGCAAAAGGGTGGCTACATAACAGTCCATATATTAAACCCATCCCAATATATCCTATGCACTGGATCTTGCTGCCCTTTGAGACATATTCACTGGCAGTAGCTGCTGGACCTTCAGTGACCCACTGTCTGAGATGCCTGTTAAAAGAAGATCTGTTATTGAATGAAAATTATGAACCAGCTTTTTCACTGGCTGCACATCACCAGCTACTTGTCCCAAAATGTTTCCCAAATTCTATTAGCAGCTGATGCGGCCATTTCCCCCAAGTTCCAGCTGGAACTACAGACATGAGTGCCACCTCCAATAGAGCATTCCTTAACAAAATCATACACTGCTAGGCTTGCCAGACCCCCTACTATGGTGGGATGCCTTTTGCCAGCAAGCCTATGAGCAGTAGCAGGAGAAACAATAAACAGCAGTGTCATCAGCAGTGTCAAAGGGTAGCCCTAGGGATCTTTGAAAATGCTATGGTTTTACCACAGAGTTTCCAGCGATTCTTAGAGTTACCATTTTTCACTTCAAGGTCATACCCTGAAGTGACATCGTGATATCAACAAGGATGCCAATGTCACACATAGGCTTGCCACTACCTTGCCCAGAGTGGAAGAACCTGCCCCAACTGCCATTTCCCAGCCCTGCTTACCTGGGCCAAATCCACACTCACTCACCATCTGCTTATCTTGTCCACTCATGGCAGTTGGGTTCATTCCGCTACCATGCTGTGCAACATCACATTCACCCTCCCAGTGCGTCTTCAGTTCTCCACATGCCACTGAGTAATGTGTTTAGTGGGCAGTTCCCTCCTCCGTCGTCAGCGTTGACGGCACACATCACTTCCCTTTTTTTTTCAAAAAAAAGTTAATTTTGAGCTATACTGATATTCTGACTCTTATGTAGGCAGAGCCAGGGAAAAGCCAGAGTATTTATAGGGGGGAACCAGGTTCTATTCAAAGCTGAGAGTGGAAAGTAACTGATGGTAGATAAAGGACCATCATCTGTTTCTTTTCCCACACAAACGGCTGCTCACTAAAGTAGGTTTTGTGGTATATCGACCTTTCTTTATTGTGCAAATGTGCTATGAAAGCCCTTTTAAAAAAAAAAAAAAAAGGGCCGGGCAAAATCAGATTTCCGCCATTATTACATGGTACAGAAAGGAGGCACAATTGTGGTGCAGTGATGGCAGGGAACATGCGGAATGGGAAAGTTTATATCTGCTTGAACAGCACCGCAGTTGCGAAAAAGATGCAGAAACAAAAAGGAAGTGTGGATTTGGCCCTGGTCAGTGGTGTAGGGGGGGGAGCATGGCAAGGGGGAGATGCACATGCATGCACTCTCCCTCCTCAGAGGAACCCCAGTGTGCACTGACTGAAAACTGCACACATTGCAGCTCCTTCCTTCATTGTGTTAGAAAATGAGTGGGATGGAAGAGGATAAGTGCCCTTCTATCCTCTGCCCCTCAGCCCTCTGCACCCCTGCACCCCTGGGACCTCTGGAAACCCTGGTCACACTCCACTTTGACCCCGGACAGTTGCTAGGCTTGGCCTGGCAACTCTATGCAGTGAAGAAATAGCTGAAGGGAGAGGTTTTTGGGGGAAAGGAAAACTGGCAGGAACAAAATGAGTAGAAAAGAGAGGTATGTATTAAGGATGATTTTGAATTTCTTATCCCTCATCTTTTGGCCTTGAAAACCCCAGTTTCAATTTCTCTTCCCCCATGCGCAAATCAAACCTAAGCTTTTCTTACCAAATCATTTTTGTTTCTTGCAAAATGTGCACTCCTTTCAGTGTTATTCATGCACCAATAAATCAGCATTATGTGTTATAATACATATAGCTAATGTCTAATGAATTGATAAATAGGATACATTTTTGTATTTAAAAAGTACTTTGTTTGTTCAGAAATTAAACAAAGCTATAAAACCAACAGTGAGAAGCAGAGAACCAAAACAGTTGAGAGAAATATAAAACAAATATGAAAATACACAAGATGAGAACATTCAATCTTCTCTATTGTAGATGGAGAGCTATGGGTTTGGGAAAAAGTCAGAGATTTTCTTATTGATCTGAAATAGCCATCCATATCTTTGGCTGAAGAACTGTACTCCCGATTCAATTGTCCTCTCTTTTGTGTACATGTGAATAACTTCAGGGACTCCCATGAACTCACAGTATGTCCTTATCAAATCTGAACGGCTGTCCCAGCTAATCTTCAGACTGTTTTTTTATGGCATTCCAATATGTCGCTGGGAGGCTTATTATCTGAGTGGGATTAAAATGATGCAGGCCCATTCTGCACTGAAAACACATTTTGTTTTCAAATTTGCGCTTATGTGCCAGTCACAGTTTTGTACATCAGGACTGCATGCCAAAGCATCTCGGAAGCTTTCGGAATTTGGAGCTTGAAAAGCGCCAAAAGGGCATTAACATAGTGGCAGGCGACGTGCCACGGCTGTGCTTAAAATTTCAAGATGAAAGGCTTCCGGATGAAAGAAGGATTTCAAGAGAGACTTCCGCTATTGTGTTGTACTCAGCCACCCTCTGTGGAATATTTACTTGCTTCAGTGTTTGCACTTTACAATTGGCTCGTCATATTCAGAATCCTCAAAAGGTATTTTTCTTCTATGGAAAAAAAAACAACAACCCTAAGTTGAGATTTCACAACTCTCTTTTATAAGCTTCTCAATAACAACCAAAAAGAGAAAAATCAATATTTTCATTTCCTCTTTGCTTCCTTTCTCAGAACTCGGGGGCTATTATAAGGCTTACAACTTGCATTGTCTCATGAAACACACTTCACCTTGCTATCAGCCTTTTGCCTGAATCTCTTGTCGACTTCCAGATGCCTTCCAATGCTGTTATCTAACAACACGACTAGAAATACCTTGTGTTCTTGTTACAATGACTCAGTCCATTTCTAAGGATGTAGAGACCTACTTTGTACTGATTTTGATCAAAGGTTCATCCAGCTGAGAACTGTCTATCCCTATTAGTTAAAGTTTCAGGACTACTTAACATCTATTGAAAAAGATGGAGGCTCGCATTTTTACTGCAGGTTAATCATAATAATGTAAGGAAGAGCTTTGACATTTCCACCTAACCCTGCAGTGGCTAGCTAGATGCCTTCAGAAAGTCTACAAGCAGGACAAGAGAGCAACAGACTTTCTTGGATGTTTTGACCCCGAATCTCCTATTTGAGATACTCTGCCTTGGTACATATTGTGTACTGAGCCTGGAGCTCAGAATGATTGCAGCCCAGAGTGATTTCAGCCAAAACAATGCTCTTTATTGCAAGCCAGAACAGACAGATGACAGCAGACACTACTCACTAGACACAACAACACAGACTGAACAGAAGCCCTCAATATATATACAGAAACCCTTCCACAAGAATAGCTAGCAACCAATAAGAATGTGTACTTTACAATACCCTCGTTTGCATTAACTATATACAATGTATAAGATAGGCAGGCCACTGATTGGTCTTTATTGGAGACGACCGATTGGCTGCTGCCTTCAGAAAGTACCCAATGAATGTGCAGATAGGATAACCAATGATAGTGAAGTGCAGACAAATGTAACCAATGGGAATTGCAGGCATATGGAACCCTGGCATAACCTGAAGCTCAGTGTGTGACAGTAATACATTCAATATAGCAGGCCTAGCTCAGCCCAATACACAACGGTACAGTTTCCTCTTAATGCCTAATATTATTAGCATAGGAGTTCCCAATATTTTTGAACCTGCGGACACCTTTTGAATTCTGACACAGGGTGGTGAGCGCAGCTGCATAAAACTGCCGCAAAAAAGCTGCCACAGGAGGTGGAGCCAGCCACAAAATGGCTGCCAAATCTTACTTTCAGTCACACTGTGAAGATCCTTCTGTTGTGGTGGCGCCTGCTGCCAAAACGTTTTTAAAAATCTGCACAGCCAATCATATCTCCAGTGGCCCATCAGAAGCCTTGCTGGGTGAAAGCTTGGCCTGGCCCTGCTCATTTTCTAAAAACACTTCATGGGCGCCATGTTGCCCCCAGGCTCTACATTGGGGACACCTGTGTTAACACATCACCATAGTTTTTAAATGAGGATTTCAAAAGCTGACTGGATCAGTTCAGAAATTCCCTCATCCCTAATTTAAACACTATGGGCTGAATCCTTTTCTGCTGATGGAAGGATGTTGACCATGACCTTTTATCTTCTCCCACCTAAACATCTGAAAAGCTGATAACTGAAGATCTTTGTTCCTTCAGAGTTAAAACTCTTTATTTATTAAAATATTTATCCCCACTTTTCCCTTATGGCTCAAGAAGTCCTACAAATTTTAAAAAAATATTGGTTTGAAGCCTATGAACAAGTTTTAGGGTTGCCAGTTCTGGGATGGGAAATACCTGGAGATTTGGTGGGTGGAGTTTGGGGAGGGTGGGGTTTGGGGAGGGGCTGGAGCTCAGTAGGTTATAATGCCATAAAGTCCACCCTCCAAAGCAGCCATTTTCTCCAGGGGGACTGATCTGGAGATCAGTTGTAATTCCAGGAGATCTCTAGGCCCTAACTGGAGGCTGGCAACCCTAGAACATTCTGTGTGTGCTAGACAGTCTCTGCTGTGGAGTCAGGGCCAAGCTACACATGACGAATGACACTTGAATGGCAAGTGGATTGAATGGAGGGCAAGTGAACAGGGAGAAATACACTTGCCGTTCAAGTGTCATTCGTCATGTGTAGCTTGGCCCTCAGCTTCCTGTTCCTCTAAATCTTCTGTTTGCGTAAAAGCTCATTGAAAACCATTGAACTTGTACAAACAGAGGGTTCAGTGGAAGAGACTATCTAGGGCTCCTGGATCTTGTACATAAGATCCAAGCCAGTAAGTACAATCAACCCCCAATTAATCCAGCTCCTGAATAAAATGAATGCAGGTTTCACGCCATGAAAAGCAACTAAAATGACCTTGAAGGATTTTCTACGAATGTGTAAAGACAGTGCCTCCCTCACCTCCCTCTTCAGGGAGCCCGTTCCATAGGGTGGAAGCTGCTATAAAAAAGGCACAGGTTCTAGTCAATGCCTCAATGGCCTAATTTACCCAGGGAAGAAACCAGAATTAAAAGCCATGGGAGTCGAGTCTACAATGAAGACAGAATTGTGCAAGATAGTTCCTCCATCCTCTTCCATCAGTAGAGTGTCAGCTGGATACAGCCAATGGTAAACTTATCTCAGTAAAACCTGACTGCCCTAGGCAGACGGGTGCATTTTTATCACACTTGCAGAAACACACATGCCCTCTACATTTTATAGTGAACAAACATGCAGTCTAACCTATGGGGGAGTGAATAGGAAAGAAAATCTAAAGAGGCTATTGAAAGATCATTTGTTTTTGACGTTCCTCTGATATGTTTTCAGCGACTGCTCTTTGTCAAGGGATGTTTGTGTCAGGGCTTGCCGCGGCCGCCGCTGGGCAGGGCGCCGGGCGGTCTGCTCCTGACGTCAAAGGGGGGCCAGGGATTCTGCAGGATCTTGCTCTGTGGATGGAGGGGCGGTATACATCACCCAGACTCCCTCTCACTCCACTCACTGGCCCGCTCAACCTGTACCACTCACTCCCCTCAGTCTCTGCCATCTCCACTCGCCCCTGCCCCTGCCCCTGCCCCTGCCCCTGCCCCTGCCCCTGCCCCTGCCCCTGCCCCTGCCCCTGCCCCTGCCCCTGCCCCTGCCCCTGCCCCTGCCCCTGCCCCTGCCCCTGCCCCTGCCCCTGCCCCTGCCCCTGCCCCTGCCCCTGCCCCTGCCCCTGCCCCTGCCCCTGCCCCATCACTCCTACTCAAACCCACCACCCCAGAGCTCTTCCCAGCCAGCTTTTATGGGGCTTTCTCTCACCACCCCCGCCCTCCTTGCAGGTCCTGCCTGCCAGGCCACGCCCCTCTCTGGCCTCCCAGCATTGGCCGGGGCTGTCTCAAGCTGTTGCAGCTGGGGTAGCTGGCTGGGCTGTCTGGTTCAGCAACAGCTGCATCACGTTGGCTGGCTGCTGGGCCTCTCTGGCTGAGTTGATTACTGAAGGTAGGTCCAGCTGTGGCCCCTTGGCTGGCTGCCCCACTCTTCCCACAGAATGCCTTCAGCAGCTCCACCTGGAGGGGTTGGTTTCTGAGTGCTTCCTGAGCCAGGTTGCTGTCTTCAAACTGAGGTGGAGGCTGGGGCGGGGCTCTGAGTTGCTGTGGCTGCTTCTCCTCCTGGGCTGGTAAGGGCTCTGTTTGCGCTGCTTCTGGGTCCTTATTCTTCCTGCCTCTGCCCTCTCCCTCTGTCCTGCTCAGCCCTCTATCCTCTCCCTGGAGGGTGGGATTAGCTTGCCTCTCCCTGCCTCCTCTAGCCCTCTGGGGCCTTTTCCCTCCTCCTCTGGTGTAGGCAGGTTCTGGCCCTGGCTGAGGCGGCAGGACTGCTGTCTTCTGACTGCCTCCCCCTGCTTCCTCCTGTCAAGGCTGGGGGCTGTGCCTCAGACCCTGGACAGTTTGTTCCACTGTTTATGTGAGGCAAATCCCCACCTTATCTGCTTCCTATTTTGTATGACAAGCTATCCATCTTATATGAAAAGTAGCTGTCGTCTCATCTTTGCCTTAGAGTTGAGATCCTTGAACTGGCAACAGCAGCAGTTGATTGTGATGTAGGAATGCCAGCACTAGCTTGGGAGATTCCTGGAGATTTGAGGGCAGTGCCGGGGAAGGGTGCAGTCTACAGAGTGCAGGGAGCTCTGCAGGGATGTGAGGCCATAGAGCCTGCCCTCTGAAGCTGCCATTTCCTCCCAGGGAACTGATCTCTATAGACTTCATGGTTGGTGCCTTCTTTAACCTGAGAAGTTGGAATGTCTGTGAATAAGCTGTGATAGAATGGCAACTCAGCCAATGGCTGGTAAGGCATGCAGACTGGTGACAGCTAGAAGCATTTATCAGGTCCAGTAGCACCTTAAAGACCAACTAGACTGCTAGGGTATGAGCTTTTGAATCAAAGCTCCCTTTTTCAGAAGCTCATACCCTGGAAATCTAGTTGGTCTTTAAGGTGCTACGGGACCCAAAACTTGCTCTTCTACTACAGACCAACACGCATACCCACCTGAAACTTTCTTCAGATATCTTATTCAGATATCAGATATTCTTCAGGTATCTGAGAGAGGGAGCTTGGACTCTCAAACGCTCATACCATGGGCATCTAGTTGGTCTTTAAGGTACTACTGGACCCGAATCTTGCTCTTCTACTACAAACCAACACGGCTACTCACTTGAAGTTAGCATTTAGTCTCTCATGTGCATAAAAACTAAATTAACCAACATTAATCACAATAATATATTTTGCTTCATATTATGTCTTGTTGAAGCCATGACACTTAAATTGTGCAGCAAATTGACAAAGTGTGTGTGGCAGTATTTTCTCAGACGGCTGTTGTGCTGTAAGAATGCCGTTGTTAGCCTTGGCACCAAGCTATGTATTCAATTAAATCTCTTAATAAGCAGTCGACTTTATTACTTTTCCATAGTTAATAAGCTTAAGTACTTGAGGTGATTTTTCTTTGATATTGAGTAATTAACATTTGAATTAAATAAAATTATATCATTTTCCTATCAAATCTATCACTTAGTTAGATGCCATTTCAAAAAGTCCCAGATAAGCCATTTCCTCCAAAGCCAGTAAAGCCAAAGGCTTGTCTTGCTGTACTGGCATTAAAATACAAAGCAACAAACTGGATCTTGCCTGCTTCTCCATTCCATCTCAACTGATTCCTTTCCTCTCTGCAGCTCCCATCCTGTAGAAGTTAAGAGCAGCAGGACTCTAATCTGGAGAGCCAGGTTTGATTCCCCACTCTTCCACTTGAAGCCGGCTGGGTGACCTTGGGTCAGTCACAGCTTCTAGGAGCTCTCTCAGCCCCACCCACCTCACAGGGTGATTGTTGTGGAGATAATAATAACATAGTTTGTAAACAGCTCTGAGTGGGCATTAAGTTGTCCTGAAGGGTGGTATATAAATCAAATATTGTTATTATTATTGCATGGGTTTTTTTGGCCACGTGAGTACCACAGTCCACAGCACAACTCCCTCAGTGCGTCACTCCTCCCTCTTTTGCCAGTGAAAAAGATGGCAGGATCCAGCATAATGGAAGTGCTCCAAAGAATCTACATTAACATCGGGTGACTTCCGGTTTGGGATTCATGGAGGTCTAACGCAGCTCAGGGAGCTGGGCTGTCCGTGCCGCTGTTTGTGGAGGCTGGAGGGGTGCCGACTGCCCGCAGCCCCCTGTTCTCAGGCGGAGAACAGGCAAGTATGCTTAAGAACCTGAGGGCGCGTTGATCTCGGGTGTGAGGGGGGTTCTACACAACAAGCCCCCGTCCACTCTTGAGGTCCCACCCGAAGAAAGGTTGCCAAAATCTCTGCAGTGGCTCTGGAGTCAGTTTCTGGCATAAGACCTACATACCCAAGCTTCAGTAAACCGAAAAGGGAATAAGAACTAATTGGACACTTGAAGCAGCGATTACAACCCAAGAGAAACGTCTAAGAAGGTAAAGATTGCTATCTCTCAATACGGGACAGATTATAAAAAGGAATAAAGTGATAAAGAGAATCCAAAAACTGCAAGAGACTTGTTACGTAACGGAGGAAGTTCCAGCAAATTAAATTCTAAAAAGTGACATTGTAAAGAGAAGTTAAGGCGGAAAATTGACTATTGTTTACATACCTGTGGCTAGGAAGAGATAGCAGACTGTGAGAAAGTTTTAATATCGCGAGAACTGCTGTGAAAAGAAGAGGAACAGGAAGTACGTCAGAATCATAAAGAGACTGGCAAGAAGCAGCTTGTTAACAACGGAAGCGGAAGGTCACCATTTTGAAACAGGGCAAAGCTGTGACTTCAAGGAAAACAGAAGTAGGCCATCTTTGGTGAAGGTAAGGGCGATTGCTTCAATACAAAACCATAGAGAAAAAACGCCCAACATTTTGGACTATGCAAACTTTTTTCTTTAAAAAATAAACTGAATCTGGACTATTAAAAATAACAGAAAGCAACAAACTAGCACCACGGAGTTGAGGAAAAGAACGGACATGTGGGAGCGAAGCAGAGCTAGCCCCACGATGTCGAAGAAGGAGTGGCAAACCGCACTGGAGAATCTGGTTAAGTTAATAAGAAGGGTTAGGGGTTGGAAAGCTGTTGGAAGTCGATAAGGAGGGGGGAGGAAAGGGTGGGGGTTAAAGTAAATTAGATATGATGGGAATGTATGTATTAAATATGGAATATAAACTCACCAATAAAAATTTTTATAAAAAAAAAATCTACATTAACATCATATATATATATATATATATATATATATATATATATATATATATATATATATATATATATATATATATATATATATATATATGAACTTACCTTATCACAAGTCAGGTTACTGGTCTATCTAGCTCAGGATTCTCTGCTCTCACTAGCAGTGGCTTTCTTGGGTCTCAGCCAGTACTTTTCCATCACTTGCCATCTAGATCCTTCTGCTGGGAGTTGTTAGGGGTTTATAGTGCAATCCTTCCTAACTAGTGGTGCATCCATTTAAGCCCACTTGATTCAATGGCCTAAGATGGTTGTACATCTTGTTAGGATTGAACTGTCAACCTAGAAATATCTGCATACAAACCACGTCTCTGTGATAGAGGCACGGCACCCCCAAAGATGACTTCTAATGCTAAGCATGAGTATTTTTTCATATGCACTTTTCACTTCTGGATGGGTTCCGCTTGGGCCATCTGGTTGCTAGACATGCAAACACAGTTAAGTGGTAGAGGATCTGCTTTGCACTCAGAAGATCCCAGCTTTGATCCCAAGCATGTCTAGTTAAAAGGATCAAGTGAGAGGCAATGGGAAAGACCTCTGTTTGAAATCCTTGAAAACTGCTGCCAGTCAGAGCAGGCAATACTGACTTTGATAGACCAAGTATATTCTGGAAAAGACCGTTTCATCATGCAGCTTCATTCTGATGTGTTAAACTGTATCACCAATTTATTCTTTGCATGTATCGGCCAAGGTATAGTGGGTTGACGGCTGAAGGAGAACAGGAGAACCCAGCAGCCGCCACTACCAAGCTGAGACTGAGCCAAGGAAGAGCACTCAGTTTGTCTGGCTCAAGCACTGCAATGTTGCATCTGTGTAACACCTTAGACCACACCGCTTGGCCGTGATGCTCATAGGGAAGGCAGGCAGTCTGCATGTGAAGAAGACATTCACCTACCAGGCAGTTGTGCTGATAAGCAGGAAGGTAGTTAAGGAGAGGCAGTGCTGTCTGAAAAAAGTCTGTACCTGTAGGATGCACTGTTCATTCATATCAAAGAGCCAAGTACAATCGGAGACTTTATAAGATGAAGTTGACCTCTTGTGGTGCCTGTCTTCTGCTGAACTATAACCATCCCAATTGGTTGTGCCAAAGCACTGCAGAAAAATGGCCAGTGACTCCCTCTTTTGGTAAACCATCACAAGAACAGCAGGATTTGAGTCCAGTGGGACCTTACAGACCAACGAGATTTTCAAAGTCTGAAGAAGGGAGCTCTGACTCTCAAAAACGTATACCTTGAAAATCTTGTTGGTCTCTAAGATGCCACTAGACTCAAATCCTTCTGTTCTACTGCAGATTCACACGGCTACCCACCTGAACTATCATCACAGGAAGGTAGACTAAGGTGCCAGGGTACCAGTGCCAGAGTCCCAAGCTTGAGGTCCTTGGGGCCTTACTCTCATAGCTCATCAACAGAATAGATGACAGAGCAGAGCATTGTATAATGGTTAGAGAGTCAGACTAGAATCTGGGAGACCATACTTGGTTCCCCGCTGTAATACGGAAGCTCACTGGGTGACCTTGCACCGCACGCTCTCAGCCTAACCTACCTCACAGGGCTGTTGTGAGGATAAGATGGGGAAGGGTAGAATGTTGTAAATCACTTTGGTTCTCTTTGGGGGAGAAAAGTGGGGTATAAATGAAGTAAATAAATTCAACCTACTGAGTTATTTATTCCCATTGTTTCATTTAGAACCCCTACATGTTGTTTTCATATCGCCCGTGTACAAATCAAATCCACAAGCCTTTATTTTCTGTATGCTTTCTGTTTCCTTCTGCCAAACTTTCCCTGGAAAATTGACACAATTTTTCAATTCCGTTGTACTCACTTGTGAGCCAATCACATAGAATGTATACATGGCATGTAAATGTCTTAAAAGAAATGATATGTGAATTCCAGGAGTTAAAAAAAAATGGGAGAAACAAAATAGTTCATCAAAATGACATACAAAAACAAAACGATGCAAACAAGGGAATATTTATGCACTCTGATTGACCTGCACAGGTTGACATAGTTGAACTCGGACCAGTTTCTCTCCTCTCATTGAGCACCTCCTCTCATTAGACATATGGATCTTCTACTTCCATCCTATCCTATTTATTACATTTTTATCTTGCCAGTTCTCCAATGTTCTTAGCAAGGTGTACATAGTATGATACTCTTCTATTTACAGTTCAATCCTACAACCGTGCACTCTGCTTAGGATTGCACTGTTAATCCTCTTGATAAACCGAGAGATTGATGATGCCATGCTAAGAAGAATTACACAAAAGAGGCACCTAGGGAGTTTATTTATTTAGGCACCCCAAGGCAACAAACAACAAATATTAAAACATCAAAATAACATTAAAAAGGTATATATAAATGCAATAAAACATAGAAAGAAACACAGAGACATGTACAAGCCAGGGAGGAGGTCAATAAGAATTTACTGGGTGATATGCCCTCACTGGATCGCCCGAACAAGCCAGATCTCAGAAGCTAAGCAGGGTTGGCCTTTGTTAGTAATTGGAAGGGAGACCTCCAATGAAAACCAGGGTCTCTACTAGGGGTGTGTGATTTTGGGTTTCCGATTCGGGATAAATACTTGAATTGGAACCGATTTGTAAAGATTCGGAATTTTTGAATCAGGCCCAGCATGCTGGCCGATTTGGAAATGCCGAATCAAAGCTTCCCGAACCGATTCCCTGCTCACAAGCAGCAGGGAAAGGGCCCTTTTCATGCTTCAGCTGGCCCATGGGGGGGAATCCCCCCACAGGGCAGCTGAAGTTCAAAGGGCCCTTTCTGTGTTGCTTGCTAGCGGCAGGGAAAGGCCCCATTCCGCTTGGCAGGGAAAAGGCCTGTTATGTCTGTGTTCAGTCATGCCATGATTGTCTGTATGTTGTAACCACAATGCTCATTATTAACCTGATGTACTCTCTCTTTAGTACAAGTGTTACTTTTGAGACCCAGAGTGGGCCTCTCCTTTTATCTTACAGAAATATGCTCCTCTAAGCTAGCACTGACTTTGGAGCATCCAGATGCCAGCTCTTGCTATTTTGCCCAGATACTGGGAATGTATGATTGTATACTGAATGTGTAGCCATAACTAAAAGGGTTCTCATAGGACCCATGTATACTGTGCACCAAAACCTTAACAGTTATTTGGGCACAGGAAAATCAAGTATAACATAGAACTGCTTGTCTTGTCCTATCACTTCTACCAAGGTCCGTGATGGAGTGCAGACATGAACTGTCAAATCCTAAACAAAGCTTTTCTAGTGGACCAATGTGTGTTTACTGGAGAGGGGCTGAGGGATCCTCCTGCCAGGAACTGACAGGGCCCTTTAAACTTCAGCTGGCCTGCAGGGGGATTCCCCCCCCACAGGCCAGCTGAAGTGCAGAAATGGCCCTTTCCCTGCTGCTTGCAAGTGGCACAGGAAGGGCCCTTTAAACTTCAGCTGGTCCGGGGGGGAATTCCCCCCCCCCATGGGCCAGCTGAAGCACGGGAAGTCCCGCCACTGCTTATTTCACCTGATGGGAGAGGGAGGAGGTGAAACAAGCGGTGGGGGTGGGAAGTTTCAGTGTGTTCCAAATCTTCACAGAGCATACCAAAGCAGGGCAATAAGTGGTTTCCAAAGCAGCTTGCCACTTCGGCAATTGCTTATTTCTGATTCTTTTTCCTGCTTCAGAAATTCTGAAATGGAAAAACCAAATCTTTCTGTCCCTGCACACCCCTAGTCTTTACACAGAGCCAGGCAATGGCAAACCACCTCTGTTAATCTCTTGACTTGAAATCCCCACTAGGGGTCGCCATAAGTCAGCTATTACTTGATAGCCCTCTCCACTACCTCCATGTCAAATGAAACAAAAACGTTCTGGATTAGGGAAATGTGTACACTGAGCATGTGCATCAGTTTTTACAAATAATGTATAATCAGTATATGTATAAAGAATGCAATACATCTGTGTGTTCTTACAGATTTTAGAGGAACCTCACCCCTCATGCAGAAATCCTGGTGCTCATAAAATAATACACATCCACTCTGAAAAGAGTGGCTTTATGGGATTCTTGCATATGTCTTTCAATCTCTCCCTGAGCATATGTGCTTAGTGCATAAATAATATATTTTACTCCACCTGCCAGCCGAGCTACTCAACATCCAGTATGAAAGGGAAATGGAGATTCTTTCACACTCCTGCTTAACAATAGAGACGCTGCAATCATAGCACTCTGCTAATCTGGCTGCTTCCTCCACAACGCTGCAATGTTAGGAGAAAAGAATGGCAAACCATAAAAAATTAAGCACCATGTGCAGAGAATAGATTGCCTGAAATAATTTCTGGTTTTCGAGGAGATGTGTACCCTTGTGACGTGAACGGGGAACTAAAATCGCTCCTGTCTTAACTTCATTTGAACGTATCTTCTTCATTTATTTGACTAAGTTCGTATAATAATAAGTAGAACTAATTTTACACTTGCTTGCTCAGCTCTAAATCTGTCAGTATCTCTGTTATCTAGTGATTTTTTTTTTTGCCAAACATGTTCAGCAGTCGATCTTACCTGGCTCAACTGTCATGATCAAACATGAGCTGATCATCGGATCTGTTTGGTTCCGTACTGAATGACTCAAACACTTTGCCCAAAACACTTGCATTGCCCCCACTCCCAAACTGCTCATGAGCAGAAATACTTCCAATCCAAACAGATCCAATTTGGACACCCCAAATCAAAGGTTCCCAAAGCAATTTGGGTTGCTTTGGGAAGCTTTGGGGCCTTTCCTGGGCTTCAACTGGCCCACGGGGAAGCCACCCCGCGGGCCAGTTGAAGTTTAAGGGCTCCCTCCCACTTATGCCAGTTGAAGTTTAAAGGGCTCCCTCCCACTTACCTGTACCTTCCCAGCGGCGATGGAGAGGGTCGCGTGGGCAGCAGAGGCAGTGGTTGTGGCTTTCCATGCCACCTAGCTGGCTGCTGTGGCAGCAGAGGAGGCAGTGTGGGCCGTGGAGGTGCCAGTTCTGGCCTTCCGTGCCGCTCAGCTAGTCTTTTTCTTGGCTCTACAGGGGTAGGGAGGACGGGGGGACTAATTGGGGGCTGGGGGCTGGGAGACAGCTTCCCCCTCACTTTGGTATGCTCTGAATCTTTATGGAGCATACCAAAACTATTTAAATATCCGAAGCCAAAGCAGCTTGCCACTTCGGCTTTCAGAGTATTACAAATCATTTCCCCACTTCGGGTAAATACGAATGGGGGCGGGGGGGAGAATCATAGAAGCCTGAGTGCCTTTGGAGGAAGGAAGGGATTTTAAAAGTACTAGATAGATATAATTGAGCTTTGTTGGGGCTGGT
The DNA here is from genome assembly GCF_028583425.1 of Eublepharis macularius. Classification (NCBI taxonomy): domain Eukaryota; kingdom Metazoa; phylum Chordata; class Lepidosauria; order Squamata; family Eublepharidae; genus Eublepharis; species Eublepharis macularius. The sequence goes on along the minus strand of NC_072792.1, from coordinate 165,694,782 downwards.
GCTGAAGAGTGAAGAGTTTCACCAGGAACATTATGAGCCTCCACTGTTCTGATCCAGTCAGGCTTTCTTAACCAAACCACCTTCCAAGATTTATCAACAAACTAAACGATTGTAACAACACACTCCTTTCCTGTGACTGAAACCGTTGCTGTGAATTTTGCTATGTAATCTCACCAGATTGTAGAACAAATTCCGTAGGAGCAAAATTACCATTGTCAACACGGATGTTATTATTTTAATTGTTGTGCTAATGAGTCGTTCCATGAGCAGACCAAATGATTGCTTGGCACAGTAATGGTGTAGAACAGCTTGGAGTTCCCCTCACTAGCTTCAGCAGCATTATTTATTTATTTATTTATTTATTCGATTTATATTACGCCCTCCCATACCAGCAGGTTCAGGGCATATTACAACCATATACAATTAAAACACATTAAATAATTGATCCCAGTTAAAACCATAAAACAGGCAAAGTTACACAGTTAAAAATACATATATATACATAATCATAATGGCACAGCAACCCACTGACCGACCTTCATCCATTTCTAGAGCATTTTACTGGGGACTGTTTGCTAGATGGAGGTACTGCTAGTAGGGAGGGCATATTCTGCAATCTACCGGCCAGGGGGCTCCGCCTAGCACTACCCATAGGCCTGGCGGAAAGGATAACAAATCCTGCCGGGCCCTGGTCTCGTTAGACAGAGCATTCCACCAGGCTAGGAACAGGACCGAGAAGGCCCTAGCCCTGTTTGATGCTAGGCAGGCCTCCCTGGGGCCAGGGACCCTTAGCAGATGTTTATCACTAGAGTGAAGAGCCCTCTGGGTTTCATATGGGGAGAGGCGGTCCCACAGATTTGCCAGTCCCAGTCTGCATAGGGCTTTATAGGTTAATACCAAAACCTTGAACCTGACTCGGTACTCCACTGGTAACCAGTGCAGCTGATGCAATACTGGCATTATATGCTTACGCATCAGTAATCCTGTGATGACCCGCGCCACCGCATTCTGCACCAGCTGTAACCGCTGGATCAGGTTCAGGGGAAGCCCTGCATAGAGTGCGTTACAGTAGTCTAACATAGAGGTGACCATTGCCTGGACCACTGTAGTTAAGTCACGGGATGAAAGATAAGGGGCAAGTTGCTTCGTCTGTTTAAGGTGGGAAAAAAAGAACCTAGCACCGCAGAGATCTGGGCCTCCATTGTCAAGGAGGAATCCAAGATCACCCATAAGACTCTTAAGTCTCAGAGCTGGTGTGAGCACTGCCCCATTGAGTGCGGGGAGCCGGGGTCCCAAATCCACATTTCCACAACTCAAGTACAGGATCTCCGTCTTCGCAGGGTTTAACTTCTGCCAACTTTACCTCAACCATCCAGCCATGGCTTCAAAAGCGCGCTCCAGGACATCCGGGGCCAATCCAGGCCAGCCGTCCATCAACAGATAAAGCTGGGTGTCATCTGTATATTGGTGACACCCAAGCCCGAAACTTCGCACCAACTGGGTGAGGGGCACATATAGACATTAAACAGTAATGGGGAGAGTATCGCCCCCTGTGGCACACCACATATTAGTGGGCGGCGGGATGATAGCTTCTCCCCTAGCGCCACCCTCTGTCTACAACCTTGAAGAAAAGAGACTAGCCACTCTAGTGCTGTCCCTTGAATCCCCACATCGGTGAAGCAGTGGGTCAACAGATCATAATGGACCATATTGAATGCTGCTGAAAGATCTAATAAAATCAGCAGTGCTGATCCACCTCGATTCAGATGTCTGCGATGATTGTCCATGAGGGCGACCAGCAGTGTCTCCAACCCATGTCCTAGGCGAAAACAGGACTGGAAGGGATCTAGGGCCGAGGTCTCCTTCAGGAAATTCTGCAGTTGTTTTTCCACCACCCGCTCAATCACCTTTCCCAGAAATGGGAGGTTTGAGACTGGGCGGTAACTGAGCAGGTCGGCGGGATCTAACGAAGGTTTCTTTAAAAGGGGCCTCACCACTGCCTCCTTAGTGCTTGCAGGGTGTTTTCTTTGTAAGTTTACATACATTTATGGAAAGGAAATTATTGTTTTGGTTTAGCCTCTCTCAATGTGCAGCTCCCCATAGAAGATATGCGACCTCTTGCTTAAGAGAAATCATGCCAATGTAGACTTGCAGTACCTGGAAGTTGTCTAAATTTCAGTGGGCCCATGAGACTTCTATCAGGAACAACTGATAGACATAACACCTCTCCTGAAGGAGCTGTATGTCCTACCTTTATATTTCAAGGCCCAATTTAAACTGCTGGAGTTTATCTTGAAGGTCCTATGAAGTCAGTGGTAGAGCACATGCTTGACTAGCAAAGCTTCCCAGATTCAAATTCTGGTGTCTCCAGTTACAGGATCTCAATTGTTCAGAATGACCTTTCTCTGATTAATACCCTGGTAGGATTGTCTACTGTGGGTTGGGAAATTCCTGGAGATTTGGGGGTGGAGCCTGGGAAGGGTGGGATTAGAGGAGGGGAAGGACCTCAGCGGGGTATATAAGGCTATAGATTCCATCCTCCTAAGGAGCCATTTTCTCCAGGAGTTGGAGCTACACTATGGACAGTTGCTGCCAGTCACAGTAGACAACACTAAGCTGAATGGGCCAATGGCCTGACTTGGTATAAAGCTGCTTCTCGTGTGCATCTGAAAGGGAACCTTCTCCAACTATATGCTCCATGTGCCTCAACACCTGCAGGGGAAGTCTTGTTGCACAAACTTTCTAGTTGGTGACAATAATATAGTGGCCTTTTCTGTAATTATGAAACATTTTCCCCAGAGGAACATTATAATTTAGAAGAATCTTGAGAAGATTAGACCATGAAAATGTCAGGAGTGCTTTGGGTGGCTAGTTGTGCAGTCCTAAACAAAGTTACACCTTTCTAATCCCATTGACGGGTCTATCTATGTGTGAGATTGCACTGTTCGTGAGTCTCTGAGGGTCCCTTAACATTAAGATTGCCTGCCATGTTCTGCTAACAGATGGGAGGCTCAAGACAGGTGGAAACACGTAAACTGCTATTTTACCTTAGAGTTTCAGTGTCATCCTAGAGTGTCCTCCTAACATGATGTCACTTCCATGTTTGTGTTGAAAGTGGTGTTATCCCATTGAAACAATGACAATTTTTCTGGCATTTTTTCCCCACTGCCACCCTAGTGAGCAGCTGCTGAGGTTGGATGCTGCCGGATGGGAGGTCTCCCACTTTAGCAGGAGCCCTGCTTAATATACTGCCTGTTATTTTAATGCTTTTAAGTAACTGAGATAAAGTATGTGGGCATGAATGTGTGTGTGTATGCGCACACGCATCAAAAAGCTTCAATTGGCTAGTTTGTTGGGATGAAAATGTGCTTAAGCAGTACAATGAGAGAACACATATCTGAATCTCAAATGCAAAACGGAAAAAAAAAAGATCCAACTGAAATAGGTAGAAATGCAAAGGAGGGGGAATTGGGGATGGCTTTTCTTTTTTTTCTTTATGGTTTCTGCACCCATCAACCCATAAACACATTAGACAAGGCAAATATGATTAAAGACAACTGGCCGCAAGTTCCCTGAATAAACATAAAACATCAAATAGGTTCCAAAGCTGTTATCTTCTCTACTTTTAAATCATGGCTTAAAAGCCTAAGAAAATACCCCAAGGCTCAATAGCCAAGCATCTTTACGAAAAGAAGAGAACAGGGAAGAGAAATATATCCCACACGCAAGGTGCATGTTGGGCATATATCTGAAAGAACGGCTACCCTTATTCTGATGGTTGCTTTTGTGGGCGATAAATTGTTCAAGTATTATTTCTCACTCAGTTTTGGCGAAGCAAAGGAAAGTTCAAGGTAGCCTTTGTGGACCCATACATCCTTTGGAAGATCAAAGAAGTGAAGATTTACAATGGTCTTTGTGATGATAATCTCATTTTTCATTTACAAATGAAATATACCGATCGAGTAGTTGTCATAGGAATACTACTGAACAATAGGCAGTGCTCTACACTTCTACAAACGGTTCAGACAACTCGAAACTGGAGACTTAGCATGGTAGAGTCACCAGATCCTTTAGGGACTTGGTTTAATTCCCCATCCAGTTCCAAAGTTCACTGGGTGACCTTGGCCAGTAACTCGTATCTACATCACAGGGCAAGCGTGGAGATAGGGGACTGGAGTTTATGCTGGCTGCCCTGAGCTCCTTGGAGGAAAAGTGAGTTAAAATCCAGGATAAGACTATCTTTCAAAAGCTGTCCACTTAGACTCAAATATGAAAGACTTTGTGGCTTAGTAGCAGAATATCTTCTTGGGATGCCAAAGGTCCTTGGAACATTCTCTAATATCCCTAGCTAAAGGATCTCAGCAACCAGATGCTGTGAATTATCTTCCTTCATCTAAGAGCCTGGAGAGCAGCTACCAATCACCAGTAGATTGCTAAAGATATGTCAGGCTCCGTGTTGGGGCAGTCAGAGCCTGAGGCGGGCAGGCCCTCCAGGTTGACCCTTCTTCCTGCCAGGGTCTCAGGATGGGCCTCAGACTGGGTGAGGAGGGGGGGTTTACAGGACCCTTGCTCCCTCTCTCCCCCAGTTGTGGGATCGGTTGCTTACGTGCTCACTCGCTCGCTCTCTGCCTATGCCAACCTCTTCCTCACAGTCCTCATCGGCCTGTCCTAGGGGCCAGCTCTTATAGGGGCCACCATGCTGAGTTCCGCGCCCCTCTCCCATACTCCAACTCATGGGAATCTCCCCTCCCTGGTGCAGTGCTGCGCTGCCCAACCGGGTGTCTTGGGGCCCTTCCTCCTCCTGCCCCCATCCTCTTCCTGCTCAATGAGGTGGCTGCCAAAGGGCGGGGCTGGCCAGCTTTCACCACGATGGCTGTGCCCAGGTCCTTGTGCTGGGCATGGCCCCACCTGTCTGCCCCTGATGCACAGCCAGGCCAGGTATCACCGGGCTTGCTCCCTAACCCTGGCCCCCATGGCCCAGTATGTTGGGCGGGCTTGCAGGTGGCACTCTAGTCAGCTGCTCCCCCTGCTGAGCCATGGGCATGTCATGGCTTGCCCTGCTGCCTCTCTCTGCCCCGCAAGTCTTGGGAGCCTGTCCAGGCCCTGGGAGGCTCCTGCGGGTCATCACCTCTGGCCTCCTCGTCTTCAGCCCCTGCAAGCTCCATGGGCCGGGGTAAGTCCAGCTGAAGCGGTGCTTGCATCCTCAAACAAGATAATTCTTTTTCTACTGGTATCTGAAGAACTGAGCTGTGACTCATGAAAGCTCATACCCCACCCTAAATGTTGTTAGTCTTTTAGATGGTGTTGGACTCTTGCTCTTTTTCTACTGCTAGTAGATAGCTAATTGGGCAAATGAACAAATAAGGCAGTTTCTGATGTTATCACACAAACAAATCTCATTGGCTCTGACGGTTCAGCAGGAAGCCACAGCATTCTGGTATCTTGTATTTAAAAGGGAAGATAGATAAATAGATAGACAGACAAACAGCCGATGGATGGACGGACAGGATGACAGTAGAAAGAAGAAATGATTGGAAATTCAGGCAAACACTTTACTCCTGTTTGTTACCTCCTAAGACATGAAGAGACAAGCATCTTTCCCCATATTGGGAAAGAAAGTAAATACAAAGTTGTTTTAAAGAAGGGGAAATCTTTTCATGGGGGCCATCTGTAGTGAATTAATATAAAACATATAATACATATCATCACAAAAGTGAAAACAGTTCAACAATGAGCCCGTTACCTATGGGGAAGGTGGTTCTCCCACTGGAGAACTAGGAAGTGACATCACAGCACTGGGGCAAAGCTGTAACATTTGCCCAAACTGTACAGTTAAGCTGTACGTAATGGGTCAAGCTGGAAGTGACATCACCATGCCACTGGCAATGTCACTCACAACATAGCTGGAGATGCCCCCCCATGCCAATTGGTCTCCCATTGGTTGCCATCCTCAGGCTGGCAACCCTAGGGATCCTCCTCACTAGAGATCTTCAGGCAGAGGCTAGACCAGGGCCCCCAACTTTTTTAAGCTTACGGCCATCTTTAAAATTGTGAGAAGTGATGTTGAGCACCATGTCAAAATGGCTACCACAGAAGGTGAAACCAGCATGATACCTCCCTCCTTGTTTTTACAAAGTAATTGAAAAGGAGGGATAAAAGGGAGAAGAGAAGAAAGAGAAGAAGAAAGAAAAAGAATGGAAGTCAGAAGGGGAAATGGACCCACATGCTGACTAAAAAAGCCCAGGTGCTTACCAATTCTCCTGATCCTCCAGTGGTTGCAGCTGCAATTGCAGCTGCAGAAAACTCTTTCATTTGAATGACAGCAGTTAATAAGAAGCTCTGCCGGACAAGGGTCTCACACACTTTCCAAAAAGCTCAACAAGGAAGTACTGGCAAGCACCATGGTGCCCACAGGCCCTGTGTTTGGGAACCCTGGGCTAGATAGACATCTGTTGAGAATATTTTAGTTTGGAATTGCAGAGGTTGGAGTAAGCAACCTATAAAACACCTTCTGTCCCATGAGGTGGGATCCCTTTTAATCTCAAGGGATGCTTCACTACCTGCTTATTCAGCTCACATTCTGTTTACTGGTCGTGAGTCGTGACCTGGGAGCAATTTTTTATCAATTGGTTCAGCTCTTCATGGACAATTTAACCCAGTTCATCCGGTTACTATTGACATACTCAGACAGTACAGTGTGATACAATGCCATGCAATTGTCAGTGTTCCATGCATGCACAGCCCAATGAGATTTCTTGTTTCTCACCTTCCCCACAGATGTGCAGTCACTACACATTCTTAGGCAGACATTCATATCAATAAATAGTGAGGGAAACTGTTTTTGTTTTAAAGAAAAGTCTTAACATTTGGAGTTTATTTAAATCTGTTTTATCAATGTTATTTCGCACATATGTATTTTTGCTTAGTTTTATAGGAATCATAGTTCCCCTCTAGGGTTGCCAAGCAGTGCCTGGCAATGAGCAGAAGGGCTGCGGGTGGGGATATGAGGGGTATGATGCCAGCTCCGGTGTCACAGATGATAAAACCATAGAGTTTCCTGCAATTCCTAGAGCTCCACTTCCAGTTTTTTTTACCCGAATTGAGGTGATGCCACACCCAATGCTGTGGATTTTTTCTCTCCTACTACTGTTCTGAGCAGCAGGCAAGGGGATCAGGCTAGTGGAACCCCCGTTCCCACATCCATCAGTTGCCTAATTGGGCCACTTATGACCTTGGAGTTAACTAATTTCACCTACTGTGCAGGTGCAAAATTCCCTGCAAGGAAAGGAAAGGAAAATCAATCACAACAACTACTATGTAGCCTCAAAGCTGTTTGGTAGCATGGTATTTTCCGTAGTTGCCAACTTTGGGGGTGGGGGAGTTGTTATGAAATTGTAACTGGTCTCCAGACTAGAGGGATCAGTTCCCCTGGAGAACATGGCAGCTTCAGTTGACAAATTCTAGACTGTAGTGGTTTTGAAATGCAGGCCATCAAAAAGCGCAGGAGTCTTGGGTGAGGATAGGGAGCTTGCATCTTCAGTCAAAAAATGTCTGCAAAGTGGAGACATGTGGGAAACTGCCCTTTTCAGATGAAGCTCCCAAACTCAGTAATGTTTTTGGACCCCAGGTAAAGGACGCTTCGGCATGTTATTGGAAGAAACTGTATTCAAGGCTGCAGCAGCGATGCCTGTCTCTTCCTTCTGTTTACTTGGGGTGATTTGTATGTTATTGCTGTAAGTGAATTTCACATTTAATTTTCTCCAACCCTGAACCTAGTCCAATTTTTTAGACTTATGATAGAAATTACATTTGCATTTTTCAGGAAGAAGTAAAAAAAAAACCACCTCTTTTTTGCCTGTTCTCAAGCTATGATTTAGATTGCCCAAACTGTTACGGCATCTAGATTACGAATTCACCGGAGACCAGACTGAGAATCCATCATGTGTATTTCCTGTCCTTTATTTAAAAACGAATCATTAAAAAAAAACTCTAGGGGATTTTCTATACTTGTTAATTTTTTATTTGTATCGGGAGTCGTAATCTTCTCTGAGATTGCATGCATTTTGTATAATCAGTATGCGCTTACTGTTGTTTCTGAACACTTTTAACACCTTTCAGCAATAGACCAGATTTGGAAGAGCATGAACTGGGTTACAAACCGATTAAATGGAAATGAAGACTTGTACCTTACTGGGATGATATCCCAACTTGACTGCAGTGAAATTTAATTACACTTTCCCCCCTGAATTATACTTCAAAGATCCCAAACCTGTACTTATTATTATTTTCTTCAATTTCTGTCTAGCAAATTATGTGACTATAACTATTCCTTCAGGTTTGATGGAAGACCACATTTCAAGTGTAAAATATGTTACACTTGGGGAGGATCTTGCATTGTTAAGTCTTTGGCCAAAATCCAAAGGACTGCATTTACACAGTGAGCTTTGAGAGATTTTTTTTAAAATAACAAACTTTTCACATGAACATTTGAAACCACCTTCTACAACACAGTGCACATTGTATGAAGCCAGCCATATAAGCCTTACAACCTATACTGGTTTCAGCAGTCATTACTGTCTATTCAGATTCACCAAGGTCATACATGGACTCATGAACAGACATGGGCACGAACCAAAAAAAAACCCGAGTCACGAACCACAAACCACAAACTACGAACTGGCATGGAATTGGCCCAGTTATGAACCAGTTGTTTGTTTGTGGGGTTTAAATGCCCCTTTCTAGCAGGGAAAGGGGCATTTAATCATTTAAAAGGCCCTTGCCTACCACTTGGAAGGGGCAGGACCCTTTAAACTATCAGCTGGCAGCCTGAGCCCCCAGCCCCACCCCCCAGCCCCAGCCCCAGGCCCCCACTTACCTTCCTTCTGATGCTGGGGTGGTGGAGGCCCAAGTGAAGGTCAAAAACGGCCTTTCCGCTCCTCAAATGATAGCCGTGGCTGCCATTTGAGGGGTGGAAAGGCAGTTTTTGGCTTCCTCCGCTGTCCTGTGTGCCCGCAGGGCAGTGAAGGGAGACTCTACCAACCCAGCATCAGAGGGAAGGTAAGTGGGGGGCTGGGGCTTGGGAGGGGGTGAGGGGCTGGGTCTGGGGGGTTGGGTCTGGGGGGGACATTTACAGGGTCCTGCCACTTGCAAGTGGCAGGAAAAGTTTAAATGGCCATTACCCCCGGGGAAATGGCTATTTAAACTGTCCCTTTAATATGAACCAAACGAACCAGTAGTCCAGTTTGTGGAAGTTCATGGAAACGAGCTTCCATGAACCCTGGTTCATGAACCCCGAACCAGGACGGTTCGTGGGTTTTTTTGGTTCGTGTTTAGGTTCATGCCCATCTCTACTCATGAAGCTGCCTTATACTGAATCAGACCATTGATCTTTCAAGGTCAGTATTGTCTACTCCAACTATCAGGGGCTCTCCAGATTCTGAGGCAGAGTTCCTTTATACTACCTACTACTTAATACTTTGAACTGGAGATGCTGGGAATTGAACATGGGACCCTCAACATGCAAAGCAGATGCTCTGCTGCTGAACCACATCCTTCTCAACAGAGAAGGCTTTGGACACTCCCATTACTTTTGAAAGCAGATTGCTATGCTGAACACATGAACACGAGATTCTGCTGTATGCTGAATCAGAACATTGGTCCATCAAAGTCTATTGTTGACTAAGCTCTCCAGGGTCTCGGGCAGAGATGTTTTACGTCACTTATTGTCAGATCCTTTAACTGGAGATGTTGGGGACTGAACTTGGGACCTTCTTCTTGACAAGCAGATGTTCCACCATTGAGCTATGGCCTCTCCCCATGTTGTACCATAGATGGCTGCTGTTTTAGACCCACAGTTCTAGATACCCTTTAGATCTGTGGGAATATATGGATTTGGGCCAGTCAGCATTTTCTGTTTGAACCTGGAAAGATGCAGAAGGAGGGGTGTAAATTATTTGTAGAGCAATCCAAAGAAGATTGGCACCTCTGGCTCAGAAGGAGGTGACTCTGCTTAGGAATGCATGGGCAGTGCTTCAGAAACTGGGAGGAGGGAATGCATCATGAGGACTCAGTGGTGACTTCAGGCATAGGAGATGTAGGGTCAAATTCAAATTTGTTTATATAGCACCCCACATTCACTGAATGTGTGCAGGAAAAACAGGACTGCATCCATTGCACTCACCCCAACTTCTGCCATCCCACTAGGCCATGGCCTCTCTACTGAGGAACAGAAGGAAGTCAAAAGTATTTGGATGAAAGTAGTGGGATTTCTCAGTGAACAGTGAGGAATGCTTTGTAGGAGAGATGAGACTGAATTTTGCAGTTTGGTGGGGTTCATTGGACTGGCCCTATTTTGATTTGGCTGATCCCTTGCAAAGAAACTCAAACCTGTTGAGTCTGGTTTTTTCCTTCACGCGTTTTTTTGGTTTCCTTGTGCTGAATTCTGTCATGAGAATGTATGGATTTTCTCATCATAAGCAGGGCTTTTTTTCTGGGAAAAGCGGTGGTGGAACTCAGTGGGTTGCCCTCAGAGAAAATGGTCACATGGCTGGTGGTCCTGCCCCTGATCTCCAGACAGAGGGGAGTTTAGATTGTCCTCCGTGGCCAAGTGGCACAGAGGGCGATCTAAACTCCCCTCTGTTTGGAGATCAGGGGGTGGGGCCACCAGCCATGTGACCATTTTTAAGAGGTTCTGGAACTCTGTTCCACCGCGTTCCAGCTGAAGAAAAGCCCTGATCATAAGTTATGTGTTAATTGCATATAAACTGGGTCCATGTCATTTTAAAATGCATAAAGGAATAAAAGAATGATCAGTCACAGCAAGGAAAACCAAAATTGACAGCAAAGGTATTGTATGGAATAAAAAGAAAAAGACAACAGCCAATCAACTCTTCTAAAGACTTAACCTCTGTAATCTGAGCGCATGAGTTCTTTGGCATTGCCATGTGCCATATTTTTAGCCTTTACTTATTTAGTGTGGTTTTAGCTCATCCTTCTTTCAAGGAGTCCATGGTAGTATACAAAGTTCTCCCTTTGTCCATTTTTTCCTCACAACGACCCAGTGAGGTAGATGAGGCTCAGAGAAAATAACTGGGTCAAGGTCACCTATTAAGGTTCATGGTATGCAGAGATTCGAACCTGGGTTTCCTTACTCATAGTCCAACAATTGAACTACTATAACATCCTAGGGGTGTGCACTGAAAAAAAATTAGTTTTGAATCCAGGGGTTTCAAAGCAACTATGTACCATTACTGTTTTTTTCCTGCCAGGTGTCACCAGCTCGGATATAATCCATTTGAATTTTGTTGTTGTTATCATGAGTTTTGGCTCTGTTCTTTGCAACGGGGGCTTCCAGGCACTTTGGGGCAGCTGTTTTTGCACTTAGTGGCACCAAAATCACACAGAACACAGTCCTCCCTCAAAACCATCAGCCCACAGAGTTCTTCCTCAGTTACACTACACACGTGCACACACACACACAACAGACCCTGAAGAAGGTGAGTGTCAGAGGATATACACTATGTCAAGAAACTGCTTAGAAAAGGGGTAGTGGGGTGGAGACTGTAGAATTTTTAAAATCTTGCTTTATGTTCACTCTTTTCTTTTTCTATAGTGACAATAAATGATCATCTTGGGTGCTAAGTTTCCTTGTTCTTACTCCCAGGGAAGTGTCTTTAGATTGCAGCCTATGATTGAAGTCTGCACATTCCTCCTTCCAAACATTTCCAAAGTTGATAGGCAGAGCGGGGTCTCCCCTTCTGAGGACCGGAGTGGCAGAGAGATAATGCCATTGCCCAGGTAGCAATGGCGGGGGGGGAGGGATGCACTAATGTGCCGTGCTGCCTGAGACTGATTGTTTTCATCTTCTACTGTCTGCACTTCATGGGTTTCATATAGCCTGTGAGATATATATTTATGTAAATAAATTTATGTACATTTGTATTTATTAATTGGTTTTATCAGTTTTAATATTTATTTTAAAATCTATATTTAAATACTTGTGAGCCGCTCTGAGCCTGTATGCAGGGAAGGCAGGATATAAATCTAATAATAATCATAAACATGGCTCATTTGGGGGGGGGGAACACACAGGAACACAGTTCTGGTAGTTCCCCAAAGAGGTCACGTCAGGTGGCCCCACCCACCTGATTTTCGGCCAATTTGGGCCCATTGCGGCCTGGATTGGGGCCGAAACAGCCCCGGTCCATAAACATAAACAGGAGCCAGGCTCAGAATAAGATACATGGTGACAGAGTGCCTTTGTGTTCAAGGTGGCTAACAATAACACATAAAATATAACACCCCCTAATAATTTAAAACCACAAATAAAACAAAATAATTAAAATATCAGGGCATTAAAAATCGTATTCATTTTAAAGGCCTTTTGAAATATACATATATTCAGATTTAAGCAAAAGGCCTGCATAGATGTGATTTTGCCTCTCTTGATGGAAGGAACTCTACCTTTTAGGGGCTCTGACAAGGAAAGCCGTCCATCCAGTCCCTACCACCCTTATCTCAGATAAAACAGATTTCCATAGCAAAATCTTCCCAACCAACCTGAGAACGTGCTTTTGTAGGCATCTAAATTCCAAGAACTTTGACTTTCTTTAGAACCTTGCTTTTCTTCTGTGGTAAGATTACAATAGAAATAGGTTTGCCAAAGCTATGTTAACGTATACCCAAGCGACAGGTTTATGCTAGATTTTTTTTTTGCAAAAACAAAACAAAACAAAACAATGAAATCTCAGTATTTCTGCAGCTGATTTGGCAAGCTGTGTGTTTTGCATAAAATGAAATATACATTAAAGCCCTCCTAGGAAAGCCAAATAGCTGTGCAGCCATCACCCTAATAAACCTGTACTGCTGTATGACAAATAGATAACCTGAGCTTTCGATTCCTGTATTTAGAGTGCTTTCTACAGGCCTGTTTCTGCACTGCCTTTGGTGCCTTAAAACCCTTTGCCATCACCACATAAAAAGAAATATTTACATAAAATAGGATAGTAAAGAAAAGTAATTGGATAGGCATGCTAAGCTGTAAATAATGTATGCCCTTTGGTTCCTCACAAAAATAGAAATATGGAAGATAGTATGGAAAGAAAGAGAGACAAAATCCTCTAGAAAAAGTTCAATATTTTCTCACGGCACAATGCAAAACTTTCAGGTTGTAGTTTCATTTCCTCCATACTCTTCAGAGCTCTGCACACATGATTAAAGCCTTGCATAAGTATCAGAGAAAGCAACCTTAAATGAGGGCTCTCTTTGAATACTTTTTTCAAACACCAGATTGTTAATCGCTCATGTGAATACTTGCTGCTGCATTGCCATTTGCTAAGATATTATTGCTGCAATGTTTAATGAATGTAAAAGTCTAGGGATGCAGGAGGATATAGTTGGAGGCTAATGTGTTAGAATAGTGAGATTGGTCATGTAAGACTGGCTAGCCAATAAAGAGCTGTGTTTGTTGGGTGGCAGGGCTAGGAAGATGGGGCTTGCCTAAAACTATCAAGCAACTTAACCAGGAAATCAAAATCTCTGCCTGATAGGCTGACTCTCAGATCTGGATGAGAAGAATTAAGAAAGGTATGTGTGTGTGTTATATATTGTAATGGCTACCCTATGAATTAACAACCTCCAAAACATTGTATCATTAACAGCTTTGTTCAGGTCTTGCAAACTGAAGGCATGGCTTCCTTTATTGAGTCAAATAATCTCATTCAGGCTCTTCTTTTCCTACTGCCTTCAATTTTTCCTAGTACAAAAGAAATTTACCCAGATGTGCCCAGCTATCACACTTTTATCTCTCCCACCATCTAAGGAGCACAGTTTGATAAAAATAGTTCTCACCGCTTTCATTTTACCCTTCCATCAACCCCTTGAGGTAGGTCAGGCTGCCTAATCTTCTTGATCTCTCCATCCTTCCAAAACAGCTCCTAAAAAATTTGGCTTAATTTAAAAATAGCTCCAGTTATTTCCATACTTCCCATCACTTGTTGGACACGTTCCTAGTTCATCAAGCTGAGCCTGGTACCTGTAGTCAGTAGTCATAATAATAACTCCAGATAGCTAGGCTTGATATGATTACCAAGGAAAATACCCAGTCAAAGATTTTGCAGTATCACCAAGGAAGACTAAACCCATTGTATCCGATGAAGAAAGCGTAGTTCTCAAAAGCTTATGCTACAATAAAGTTGGTTAGTCTTAAAGGTGCTACTGGACTCTTTACTGTTTTTCAACTACAAACCCATTGTGAATGTGTAGCTCAACTGATGGCCTTATTCTATCTTTTAAAGTGGCATGTGGTATGGCTAAGGTCATTTTAACTGGATTTCATGTTATACCCTCACAGCTGAATTGAATGAGGGTATCTGTTTTTCACCCATCTCCTTTTAAAACTTCTGTACTTCTATTATGCATTGCATCATGGCTTCTCCCATACATATTCATTCCATGTTCACAAAGGATGGTGACATTATTGGTGAAGAAGCACCCTACTTACCATATGTCCCTCAACAGATGCTCCAGAATTGGTAGTAAGGTCACAAGATATTTCTACACTCAATATTTTGCTATATTTAGAAATAGCTTCATTTTAAAAAGAGAAAGCTGTAATACATTGCAGGCAGATGGGAGGCATGGATCCTCCGAAAATCTGTTGGAAGACATCCTGTACTTTTGTAGCAGGAAGTAGCAAGTGAAAGAGGGAAAATAGGTGAAAAACAAACACCCTCATTCCATTGAGCTGTGAGGGTATACCACAAAATCCCATTAAGATGACCTTAGTCATGCCACATCCTACCCAACTCTTTACTTGCCTGATCAATGGCCTCATGGTTCCTTCCAACACACTCTTTCTAGGACACAATTAATCGACACATTTCATTGTATCAGCTTCTCAAGTGATAAAGATAGGGTTGCCAAGTCCCTTGAATCCCCTGGCGAGACACTGGGACCCTGGCACTTACCCTGGGAAGTGACATCATCACGCAGGTCAAAGGGCAGCCCGGGAGCACTGCTGTGACCGGCAAAGGGCTGAATTCCCCCCCCCTTGCGGGCCCAATTCGACCCCAAACAGGCCCATTGCGGGGTGCAGGAGCACGCTGCGGTGGGGTGCGGGGGCATACTGCACTGCCCAGGAGTGCACTGTGCCACTGGGGGGTGCCCTGGGGGCACCCCCTGCTGGCTAGGTAAGTGGGGGTGGGGGGATGAAGTGGGAGCAGGAGATCCCTCACCACAGGTGGGGGAATGGCAAGCCTAGATAAAGAGCTAGTTTTATTTCCCTCACCAAGTGTGATGGTCATACTTCTTAAATCCCATAAATGCTGGAGATACTCAAAAAGGAATTCCAAAAGATCTGCACTCTGTTACTTCCAGGTACCATTCCCAGCAAGAAATAGAAAATTGCCCCAAGAGGCAAACTGGTAGGTTATCTAATGAAGTCAAGAGCAGAAGGAAGATATGAATTCTGGAACTTCTTGCTTGTAGCTGCCCCAGATCACATTCTCATGTGGCAATCCAAACCCAGCATCTGTTTAGTCAAACCTTGGTGACTCAAGGAAGCAAAGCCATCGAATCATTTTATTGACTCGAAACAGGCTTTTGACGTTGCTTGGCAGGAAGGATTTGGCACATCTTACAAACATATGGAGGCTTAGAATAACATGTACAATTAAATGGTGCTTTATACAATAAATCAATCCGTAATTTGATAGCACGTGGGCAAATTAACTCAGTGGTTTAAAAACAGCAGCAAGAATGAGGTAGCGGTGAAGTTAATCGCCGGCTTCTGTTGAGTCTTCTTTCTTCCCACCGGCTATGATTCACAAGAGGAGGAAGAGAGAAAGAGATGGATAGATCATACACTGGCTAGCATTCATCACAAAATCACAGCCTCGGGAGAAGGCTCAAGAGTCAAGCGTTTGTTCAGTTTCATACCAACCTCCCTAACCTTGGGCTATGTTGAGACATCTTTAATGGAGAATCTGTAGGGTGTGGTGATGATTGGATTTTCAGACGGGTTGAGTCCAGTTCTCTCATGAAGTTATTTGGAACAGTTGTTTGCTTGTTGCTCAACCTACTACACAAGGATAAGGATAACATTCAATAAGGAACTGTTGGAAGCTGTTCTGCTGGGATGGCAGATCTGGCAATGACACGTCACCACCGTAGTGATGGTGGTAATTTAGACACAGGTGTTTCCCACATGTACACTTACACCACGTTTTCTGGGTATTTGATCCCCATGATCAGATCCTCATTGGGCCTTTGCAATTCCACACTTGAGGGAGTTGAACTGAAGTGGTGTCTATTTTTTTCGGCACTAGAAAAATGCCCTGTTTCTGCTGTGGGCTTTCCGTTTCATCAGTTAATCTGCTGAGGACTTGTCAGTTTTGTCAGTTGATCTGCTAAGGATACGTCAGTTTCCTCAGGTAATCGGCTGAGGACAGGTCCGTTTCCTCAGTTGATCAGCTAAGGGAACTTGCAAGGGTTTTTTTTTTATGCACCAACATTGCAACAATGTTGTTTAAAAGAATTAAAAAGGGATTTACTTCTTATTGCCGAGGTTAGCGTGCACACACAGAACAACTTCTAGTCCATTCTTAACACTTCTCTTAGCTGTATGGCAGCCAATAGGCTTAGGAAACTTGCACTTTTTAAATGTTGTTTAAAAAAACATTTAAAAGCAAAAGTGGATTGATTGCCGATCACCCAACCAGGACACCGGGGGATAAAGGTGAGGGTGAAAGGCAGGGCCAGGCCTCATACTGGAGAAAGCATTCTGCACTAAAGCTTATGAAGACTGCAATCAGATTTCTCCTTAGTCGTCTTCTGTCTTGACTAAATATGACCTTTCTGCATATGGCTTGGTTTCCTAGAAGAACCTGGAGCTTTCGACATACTAGGCAGACAGGGAAAATCAACTGAGGCAAGAATAGCAGGGGTTGTGTCCACTAAGATGGCCTGGGGAGGGACATGCTGGGAGGCAGTATCGGGAGCATGATAGCTTTAGGAGAAACCACTGTCATTTTCAGGTAAAACTATAGAGTTTCCAGTGATACCTAGAGCTACTGCCATTACTTCCAGGGGTCCTCCGGAAGTGACATCATCATCACATGCTTATGGTAAGATTTTTATTTTTCTTCTGCTGCTGCTTGGAGTAGTAGTGGGCAATGGGAGCTTGGAGTGGGGGATACCCCACCCAAACCAGATGGTTGACAGGCCAAGTATCCAGGAGCACTTTAGTTTGGCAACATGGGAATGCTTGCCTACAATGAACCTGGATAGAGTGACTGAAGATAAAAACTTCAAGCCTTAAAAACAGAGGCTGGGGCACCCCTGGCATTGATGAGATTAGTCCCATCCAAAGATCCTCCCTGAGCCCTGAGCCTGCGAAAGCGGGGAGGGCGGAATATAAATATAATAAATTAAATTAAATTAAATTAAGATGTTCTAGGTGTGAGTGGCTTGAGTTCTCAGTAGACGCTGGCTCCAGGCTGGGACTGTACTTTGTAAAGATGCAGACAGATCCATCCATGAGGGTTTGGTATGCCAGATATGTTACTGGAACCCAATTTTTGTTAGCCTGAATGATTTTTAAATTTTTTTTAAATATATCAAGCAGGAGAATGAAAGAAAGAGAGGCTGCTTCCATGTAGCACACCATCTAAGACTGCCATCTTTAGGTGTATTTCACCTTTTGTGCACCTTTTTTTCTGCTGATTTTTTTAATCAGAAAAATGAAAATCTTTTCCCAAGGGCCTTTGGGACATGACTAATGTGGCTGTTTGTTTGTTTTGTTTCCCAGACACTTACTCTTCTTATCTGCTGGCTACGTTTTCCTTGCAAAAAAATTTGGGGGAGTTTTAGGAGGACAAATTTGCTACGTTCCTTTTGCTAGCCACCCTTGGGAACTATTTTGGTTAGAAGTATAGCACATAAATGTTACAAAGAAATAAACAGTACTGACCTGGAAATCAATAAGTTTGATGTTATAAATTATGCGTTTGGGTTAGAGGAAACAGTAAAAAAGAGATAAAGTTAAATAAGGGAGGAAGCCATGCTTTCTTCTACATTTTTGCATGGATGTTTGTCCAGTTTCTTTTAATTTTATTCTATTAATTACAAAAGGGGCAGTTTTGTTACTGGGTTGTTTCATATACTTCTGTTTCATTCTTGTTTATTTTCATAGAATCATAGAGTTGGAAGGGGCCATATAGACCTTCTAGTCCAACCCCCTGCCCAATGCAGAATGAGCCTAAAGCATCCCTGACAAATATTCATCCAGCCTCTTCTTGAAAACTGCCAGTGAAGGGGAGCTCACCACCTCCCTAGGTAGCTGATTCCACCTTTGAACTACTCTGACTGTGAAAAAGTTTTTCCTAATATCCAGCATGTGCATGTAATTTAAGCCCATTATTTCAGGTTTTGTTATTATTTCCTGTTGGTTTCAGTAGAAAAAACACCCACTTTCTTGGGACTGTCTTCATGGTATTCAATCCAAATTGGACAAAACTCATGGCTGACTGTAGCATTCCCTGAGGACCCAGGCAAATTTCAGGCAGGCAGAACAAAGCTCCCCACTATTTTGAGGCAGTGAAAGGCACCGGTATTTAATATTAAAGTCTATGGGAGAATTTATAGGAAAGGTTCCGAATGGTGGAAGAGAAGGTGGCATGTTATAGCCTGACCTTGTCAGAGTTCGGAAGCTAAGCAGGGTCAGTACTTGGATGCGGGACCACCAAGGAAGACTCTGTGGAGGAAGGCAATGGCAAACCACCTGCTTCTCACTTGCCATGGAAGCTCCTTGCTGGGGTTGCCAGAAGTTGATTGCAACTTGATGGCACATGTGTGTATGCACGCACACACACTAGGGTTGCCAGCTCCAAGTTGGGAAATTCCTGGAGATTGGAGAAGGCAGAGTTTGGGGAGGAGAAGGACCTCAGCATGGTATAATTCCATAGAGTCCACCCTCCAAAGCAGTCATTTTCTCCATGATCTCTGTGGTCTGGTGATCAGTTGTAATTCTGGGGGCTGGCAACCCTAACATACACACACATTCCCAAAATATCATAGAAAGTACTGCAGATGCTTAGCTTGAAGATCAATAGCACAAGGAGGAGACAGATGGACAAGACAAGGTGTGTGGTGGCATGAGGGTAAGGCATCTGTGCAGGCAGGCAGGCAGCAGGGGGACCTTGAGGTAGCTTTTCTGGCATGGTTTGGAGAGCAGCAGGCAAGCAGGGGAGTGCAGACTGCAAAGGAATATTTAGCACAGCAGGGCAGGCAGTAGAGTTGCCAGGTCCCCCAGTGGGGGCAGAGGAATCCGTCCTCCAAACAAGGCACATTCCAGGGGGAACAGGCCTTCCAGGATGTGATGTCATCATGCCACCCAGAAGTGTTCCATTTGGGGCCTCGATCAACCCGCTGTGAAGTGCGAGAGCATTCCTGGGCCATGTGTGATGACATCATTTCCTGGAAGTGACGTTGTCATGGTACCCCACAGCATGAACACACTAAGAAAGGTGAGTGCCAGGTCCCCCCTCCTGCTGGGAAGGTAAGGGGTCCTGGCAACCCTAGCAGTAAGTGAGAGTAGAGAAGAAGGCAAAGTCTGGCCCCATAACCTTCAGGACTGAAATGTTGTGTGTGTGTTTAATCCTAGTGACCACAGCTTGCAATCATCCCAGAGAGCCCAGAGCCTTTCTCCTTCCTCTTTCTAAGTAACACTGGGCTCTCTCTTTGCCTGTTAGGAAAATGCTGGGTGCCTTGTAAACGTGAAACCGATAGAGGCAGAGGCTGCAATAATGAGCAACCAGGGGAAAAAAGAACAAAGACAAAAATGGGTGGCTTTAGGGTTGCCATGTTCCCTTACCCTCCTGGCAGGATGGGGGTGGCGTCCCAGCACTCACCATTTTGACTATCTTCGTGCGCACGGGGCGGCGTGATGATACCACTTCCAGGAAGTGAAGTCATGGTGCAGTGGCCAGGACCACAGAGGGTGGAAGTGGGGGATCCCCCGCCCCCACCATGGGACCTGGGATCCCGAAGTGGTTTCATTGTAGGCCATGTAGGTGGAGAATTTGCTGCGTTTTAATATTAATTACAATTATTACCACACATGTCAAAACTCCTCAAACCCTGATGTGCTACTGATTTTCACATAAAGTGAATTTTTGTAGGAAATTCAGAATCCTCTACTTTGGCAAAACTTGCTAGAAATTTAGAAAGAAGCAGAAAGGTTTCTGGTAAGACAACAGTCATTTCTCCCTGGGTCTCCAGTCCCTCAGTATCATCTTCTACAATGTCCAAAGTTGTCTTCTTCTAGTCTAATACCGCCTGGCCCAGTCTAAATCAAGTTTTTCATGCCTAACCTGCTTAACCTGCTTTGTTCCTTCCAAATTTCCAAGGACAGATGCTTTAAAACCTCCCTAGCCATCTTTTTTGTCTGCAGATGAACTGGTAATATTGGAGGGGTTTTTTTTGTCTCCTATGAAATTTAATCTATATCTACCTGCCTGTAATTTATTATTCTTCAATACTGAGTACTTTGAAGTAATAATAAACCACTGAAGACACAATCCAATCCAATGATGGTTATTGAAGAAGAGGGAAGCTATTGTGAGCATTGATATGCATATTATATATATATATATATATATATACATACACACACACACACACACACACACACACACACACACACACACGTTCATATTATGTTACACTCTGCTCTTTGAAGCCCAGCTCAATGTTATTCTTAATCTCTCCAGCTTCTACAATATTTCTATGACCACTTCTTGTCCTTGTAACATTTCTAAAGGTCAAGGCAGGATCCATCTCACAGAGGCAGCATCTTGATCACATGAAGGGATAGACATAACAGAGCTTTCTGCCTTTCCAGTGGACAGGTTGGAGCCATTGGAGGAAGGAGGAGATTTATATGCAACTCTTGTTGCGATCCCCAAATCTCCAGGAATTTTCCAACCTAGAGCTGGCAACCCTAGCTCTGTAGAGTCCATGGCATGCATAAATCATGTCCTAGATTAAGTTTGGTGGCTATCATTCTTAGATTAGACATGCCCATTGGCATTGTGGTGAGTATGGGAGCTGTCCTCCACGTGACAAGGAACCCCCACTCCTGCATTTTCTGCTATATACAGTTATGTACATTCAAAGGGAAGGGCATATAGAGTTGCTCTTTCCTTTGTGCAATAACCCACTCACACAGCAGCTCCATGTCTGCATCTAAGTAAACAACCCTGAACTCCAGATCATGGTTAAAAAGTGGAACCGGGAGAACATTAAGGTATTCAGACCTTCCTTTCAATACCGCCTATTCCATAGAGGTTTTCATAGACTCGTGAAAGAGAAATACTTACCATGCATACGCCCTTGAGCTTATAAAATGGTGGCTCAATTAAAACAGCATATGAAACCATGGTTGATTGAACCATGGTTGGTTTGTGACACCAGTATTCACCCTGCTGATGATCATTTGTATCCTGTTTGCTTCGATGGGGATCAAGCCAGGGTTATACCAGGATTAAAGCAGGATGGCTGCATTTGTACAGCAGGGAGAACCATTGTCAAAAATAACTGGTTAACAAATCAGCAGCAGATCTTGGCTTCAGATCCTGGGTTTAATGGAGCCTAGCTACAGTGAGTTTAATGAACCTATGACTTAAAGTGATGTCTGAACTCCTCCTGTTTATCATTGCTGTTGGACCAGTGCTGTTGGAAGGGCTAGTGCCTCCATGCAACAGAAGGGTGAGCACCCCTAGATTTGAAAGGACTTGGTTATTTTTAAGCAACGCTGGAGAACTTTAGTTCCATCCATGCCGCCCTGAAATCTTCAAGTACGTATAAATGTCCAAGCCCTTCCTATGAAAGGCACAAGTACCTGTGGAAGTGTCCTCGGTTATCTCCAGCTCTTAGCCAATCTGCTGGGATGGCTGGCCAGGCAAATACTGCTTTTTGGCAGGCTAAGGAGCCAGCCAACTGATGAGTGTTTGGGTATAGAGCTTATCTTCTCCCACATCTTACCCACCTTCTCTCTCACTCTACATGCAACTTAATAAACCATTGGGAAAGTAGTCCTTGGCAGTCTGAAGCTGAGACATCAGATATGCTGTGGACTACATTTCCCAGGGTACCTCAAGGCACTGGGGAAGATGGGGGAAGGAAGAAACCTATTTGCTAACTGGTTGTCTGGTCTCTGGCACCATCTAGGCAAATTGAAGCAGCCACCTCAGCAACAACAGTATGTTCAAAGAAAGTGGAAATTCTGTTTTCTTCTCTCAAAAGGTAGTGTTGTCAGAGCCATTGAATTTCAGCCTGATTGCTAATATATCTCTTCCCCTTTCCAGTCATCCCCATGTACTATTCATCTTTTGCTCTCCAGTGGAGTAAGAAATTAATATATCGATTTTCCCCCTAAAATAAGATTATAACTAAGCTATGCTCCAAATTGGCAAGATAAAATTGTCTTCTCAAAAGTAAAACTTCTGATGCTACAGCAATATCCTGTATGTTTGTAATTAGTTCCATGGGTCCATCCTAAGAATCCTATTGACATAGTCAACCAAGCATAAAAATAGTAGGAGTAGATTTATACATAAAGGTTTAAAAGACCCATTGAAAAGAAGAGTTTACTCACTGATGAATAGTTCCTTCCTGCCACTGAAGTTTTAGAGGCTATTCCTTGAACATTTATTATACATATCCATAATACTAAAACAGTCATTTATGCACAGTTGTTGAAAAGATCCTTCGGTATACATCTACATCATTTGTTACTTGTGTAAACACACCTTTAAGAGGTATCAAAAGTGTGTGTTGATTGTACAATGGATTCCAATGAATCAACTCCAGATCTTCGGTTAAAATTGCAACCACTTGTGAGAGACCATTTTAAAAAGGAAGGGGAAGAAAGAAACGTCATGATGAGTTATTCAGAAGTTTAAAATAATCCATCAAACGCTTTTTTTTGTTACCATAAATCTAAAGGGAATTTCCACAGCCTTTGAAGCAACAGCATGGGAGACGGATAGCACTGTTTTCTGGCGTCTAAGCTCTGCATGCAGAAGGACAGCAAGTAAAATATTATTTGGGACTCAGGGCATGTTTGCCATTATTATCCCTATCCACTCCACATTCATGATCTATCCAGACCTATTTGTGTGCACCAACAAACAGTACTCACTTCAAAGGCCTTCTGAAATATATGTTTTCAGATTTAGCCAGAAGGTCTAGTCTGCCAAGTTAGTGCCTATTGCATCTCTTGGGGAAAAGGATCTAAGAGTACCAACTGAGAAGGCCTTCCATCCTAAGTCCCTGCCAATCATCACGATGTACGTGACACTCTAACTTGGATCTGGGAGATTCAGGTTTGAATTCCCACTTTACCATGAAAGCTCATTGGGTGACCTCGAGCAAGTCTCATTCTCTTTCCTTGCCTAACCTTGTTGTTGTTATAAGGATAAAATGGAGAAGAGGAGAATGATGTAATTTGCTTTGGGTTCTGATTGGGGAAAAAACTGGAGTAATATCTAAGTAAGTAAGATAAAACATACTCCCTTAGCATTAAGGGCTGCCCTGACCTGGATAGCCCAGGTAAGCTTGATCTCATCAGATCTCTGAAGCTAAGCAGCGTCGGCCTTGGTTAGTAATTGGATGGGAGACCTCCAGCAAAGACCAGGGTTGCAGAGGCAGGCAATGGCAAACCACCTCTGTTAGTCTCTTGCCATGAAAACCCCACCAGGGGATGCCATAAGTCAGCTATGACTTGATGGCACTCTCCACTACCAGCCCTTTCCAGGGATACAGGTTCTTTTTCAGTATGGACTTGTATTTTATGGAAGTATTAATGCATCTTGACTAGCCAAAGAATGAATAAAGTGGAACAGCCAGGATCAAGTTGCCCATCCTCAACTTTAGGGAAGGGGAAACCCACAATTAATGTCATGGTTGTGGGTCCAATAGTTCCTTGGAAAAACACACAGGACATCCAGCCAAATCATGTCTTCCCAGGATGTTTGTTGCATGTTCCACTTACTTACAAAAATGCTTCTCTAGAAGTACCAATGTCTCTGTGGCAAATACATCAACCTTAGCTGTGGATATGAGCCTAGATCTCTCATGTGCAAACCCAACATCCCATAAAGTAGGATGAAAAGCTCTCATGTGAATCTCCTCTTTGGAAGGAAGGAAGTGGGGGATGCATTTTTCCATCCACACATTATGTTATATTTTTGACCTTGCAGGCTTCCTTTGTGATCATTTTCAGAAATGGAAGACTTGCCGGTTCATGTATAAAATCCAATATTGTCCTGCTGCCACATTTGATGCCCTCAAATGCCATGCCACTCTGGGATCAGCTCCCGAAATAACTTGTTAACGAGTGTCCTGGGGCAGCAGGAACATTCGTAATTCAAATACGGTCCATAGTCAACATCAATCATGGCCCGGAACGTGTTGGCATATCAATGCATGCTAATGAGCATCAGCTGGCAGAGAAGCAGAAAGCACAAAGTCAAGTAAAACTGATGGGCAGAGGTAAGGAACGATGGCTGTTGCTGGAGGACAATAGTTGGGTTTAGTTAAAATTAGAATTGCCAGCAAATTTCACCTGAAGTGCAATTAGAGCTACATTTACTTACTTCATTTACAGCCTGCCTGCCTTGCTGAGACTCAAGGTGGCTTACAAAATATGGAAACAGTGCGATCAGTCATCACAAGACATCCAGTAAATGATGCGACAGGACTAAGAGTACACATTTGGAACAGTAAGATTTGAGGCCAGCCGTACAAGATTTCTGGGGCTTAAGCTTTCGAGAGTCAAAATCCCTTTGTCAGATGCTCATTTAGTCAGATACTCCATTAGGTATCTGACAAAAGGAGCTCGATGCTCGAAAGCTTATACCGTAGAAATCTTGTTGGTCTTTAAGGTGCTACTGCAGTCGAATCTACTGCAGACCAGTATGGCCACTGAAGCTTCCAAGGTGACTTTAAGGGGAGACCCAGATAAAGTGTAGGGCAGTGGTTTAGTCTCTAGGTTATCAACCAAATCAAAGCAGGGAACTGTCTTCCGGGCTAAATGAAGGTGGATGGACACACTTTCTTGAAGCTGAATTACTTTGCCTTCCCAGTAGTAATGCTGGGTCCAGTATAATAACAACAACAGCAACATTCGATTTATATACCGCCCTTCAGGACAACTGAATGCCCACTGGTTTGCAACTTAATGCCCAGTGGTTTGCAAAGTATGTTATTATTATCCCCACAACAAAACACCCTGTGAGGTGGGTGGGGCTGAGAGAGCTCCAGAGAGCCCCGAGACTAGCCCAATGTCACCCAGCTGGCTTCAAGTGGAGGAGTGGGGAATCAAACCCGGCTCTCCAGATTAGAGTCGCGCTCTCATAACCACTACACCAAACTGGCTCTCTAACAACTAGGCTGAGCTAATAGGAGTCATCTGAACCTCATCAAATGTGGCGAGCACCAAGAATTGCCAAAATGTAGGTTTCTGACTAGGTCAGGAGCCAGAGTGATGGACAAAGAACCATAAAACTGGTGTTCCAGTTCTCTCTTGGCTTTGAAGGTCACTGGGTGACCTTGTGTCTTGCCATTTCTCAGCCTACCCTATTGCGGAGTTTGACTGTATTTATTTAAATAAATAGGCCCTGCTTTTTCTTCCAAAGGGGGTTCCACGAAACATACGAGAATACCCTTAGTTATTGGGAATATATGTACATAGCAACAGTAGGAGTGGCCAGGGCTCAGCGGTAAAGCATCTGCTTAGCATGCAGAAGGTCCCAGGTTCAATCCCCAGCATCTCCAGTTAAAAGGTGTTGGTAGTTTTTAGTTTTACCCTTAGACATCTACTGAAGTCAGGAACTGGCTCAGGAGGACCTTGACTGCATTGCAGGGCAATATGAATAAAGAATAAAGAGATATACAAAGTGAGAATAGAGTCAGGTTAAATTGTGCTGATGTCCTAAACTATGTCATGTTTAAGAATCTCCTCAGTATTACCAGAGCAAGATTCAGGTCCAGTAGAGAGTTGCCAGCCTCCAGGTGGTGGCTAGAGATCTCCCAGAATTACAATTGATCTCTAGAGTCCAGACTAGAGGTGGGCACGATCCAAAAAAAATGCCAATCAAGCTGATCGTGGATTGGTGCCGGCAACGATCCAGAATTAACGATCCACACCGGTCATCTCCCGTTTTCGATCTGTGGATCATGGATCGTGGAGGCAAAAGTGGAGGGGTGCCCCGCTGTTCCCAGTGATACAGGAATGGTGGCTGATGCCGGCGGCATCTGTGTTTGTGTTTGGCTGTCTGTGTTTGGCCGTCAGCGCTGCCTAACAGGGTTTGCAGGGATGAGATTGGAGTGCCCATGGCTACAGAACACCCCCCTCCCCCTCGGGTGTCTTTTCCCAGCTGGTGACTGCTTTGCTGCTCCGTGGTTGGAAGTAAGCCCTGCTGATCAAGGCAAGCTGGGCTTCCATTTGGGTTTCCAGGGCAACAGAAGGAGGGCAAACAGAGCTCAGGCATTCCCCTGACTCCGTTGCCAGGGGAATAGATTGCTGGCGCCTGAGTGTCTGGCTTCCCGATCCGAGCACAATCACCCCGATCCAGCCCCCCTCCCGACCGCTGGATTGTTGGCCGTGCCCGAGCACAATCTGCTGGGTCCCGATCGCGCGATCGCCATTATCGTGGGTTTTTTCCTATCGTAATGCGGATCGTGCCCATCTCTAGTCCAGACCATAGAGATCAGATCCCTGAAGAAAATGGATGCTTTGGAGCATCCATGGCATTACACTTTGCTGAGTTCTCTCCTGTCCCCAAACCCTGCCTTCCCCAGTCTCCACCCCACAAATCTCCAGGAATTTCTCAACTTGGCAACCCTAGTCCGATAGCACCATAAGGACAAGCTAGATTTCCAGAGTATGAGCTTTCGAGAGTCAGAGATCCCTTTGTCAGGTTACCAAAAATGGTAGTTAAGTGATTTCTAGTCTTTTTTTGTATTTAGAGGCTCTTCATGTTCTGAGGTCCTAACCGATAGCTTCCCTAGCCTGTGCCTAAATCTAATTCTGGGCAGGAACCACTATTTTCATTTTACCTGCATCTGTGTTTTTTGAGAACTTTTTCACCCTGCTTGTTTTCTTCACTCATTTTTCTGTGTTGTTTGTGGTATGGCTTCTTTACACCATTTTAACAACATTTGATGCTAGTTATCAATAATATGCCATTTTAAGCAGAAACAATCACCAATTTTTACAGTAATATTTCTGTCATGTTTCAGGAATACTATTACAGGGAACATTCCGGTTTTATCCCTTGTGGAATAAAGACATGAATTCTTGAAAGCACATTTACAAAACTTGGTAACATCCCTGTTATGAATCAACATTCCATTTATATACTGCCCTTCATGACAACTAAATGCCCAGTGGTTTACAAAGTGTCATTATCCTCACGACAATCACCCTGTGAGGTGGGTGGGGCTGAGAGAGCTCCAAGAAGCTGTGACTGACCCAAGGTCACCCACCAGCTGGCTTCAAGCAGAGGAGTGGGGAATCAAACCTGGCTCTCCAGATTAGAGTCCTGCTGCTCTTAACCACTACACCAAACCGGCAATGTCAAGAAACTGACTCGTCCCAGTCTGTTTCTTGGTTCAGTCCAGGCTTTGGGTCTGATAGAATCCTGTAAAGACACCATGACTCTGGAGTTTCACAACTGGGATTGAACTATGCAGGTGCAATGATGTCATAGCTTCAAGGTCTTGCACCTGTGTTGTGTCCTTCTAGCAGTGGATCTTGGGTGAGAGTACATGCACTGCCTGTGTTTGGCTAATTGGGAACAGGCTAGTTGCTCCAGTTTTGTATAAAATAAGGGTCCTCATTGAAGCTTGCACACCCCTGGCTCCCTCTTGTTTTTGGTCTCTGTATGGTTGCTGAAAAATTTCTGCTACCTGCTTTTATGCTCTGGATCTGCTCAGCTGTATTCACACCAGCCCAGGATCTTTGTCTCTGGATTTTGAGACTTTGGATCCTTGTCTGGACTATTTTGGTTTAGCCTGAAAGGTAACCTTGGGGTAGGAGACTGAAAGTCTTTTTAAGTGTGTAACACTGCAATCCTAAGACTTAGAATCATAGAATCGTAGGGTTGGAAGGGACCTCTAGGGTCATCTAGTCCAACCCCCTGCACAATGAAGGAAATTCACAACTACCCCTCCCTGCCAACTGCCCCAGTGACCCCTGCTCCATGCCCAGAAGATGGAAAAACACCTCCAGGATCCCTAGCCAAACTGGCCTGTGGAAAATTGAGTGTTTTTCTCTTGACGTTCCACTCAGGGTGGCTTGTGAATGCGGCAGTCTTTGACAAGCAGTATCTATGTTTTTTTCCCTCTGTGCTTGTGTGGATATTCAGAATGTACAGCCTTGCTCATAGATCTTCAAATTCATTTTTTCTGACTACTTACAACTCTGGGAATTCACGAAAAAACACTCTTTTCTTTGTGTTCAGGGACAAATGTTTGTGGAATTCACAAAAGCCTGATGGTTAAGTTGACCTCATTTTAGTTTTTTTCACACTGAAGTCTCTGCCGTTCTTTACTTTTCATGCAGTTTTGCTGAGCTGACTTCGTTCCAATTCTAGGACAACGTATCAACGCTGATTATGAAAGCTTGTACCAAGTTTCATAGTGTGTGGGATAAATTTTAAAAGCATCTATCCAAGTGATAGCTTGGGAAACCAATGCACTGATATAAAAATAAAACAAAATGCAACAGTCATAAAAATTGGGCTTTAAAAGAAATGAAGGGACTCGTTTCTGGGATGTATCCCAGTCTTTTAAGTAAAGGTAATAGGCTGTGGCATGTTCAGTTGACAGACCAATATTGGCAAACATCCAGTTGCCTGCATTTGGCAAGAGGGCATTCTACTCTGTGCTTGCTTCATTTCACTTCAGTCATTCTGCACATGTCATTTCCAAATTCTGGAAGGAAAGAGAGTCTGTTTTGTCTCAAGAACTGGAGTCATTGTTGGCTTATGAGCGAGAGCCTGAAAAACCATGATCCGAAACATTGGTTTGGGGGGGTTATGCTGGTAAGTGGTTGACACTGCGGGGCCATCTGTTAGGATGCTCATCAGATCATACGTCGTCTCCCCCCAACTAGACACAGAGTAACTGATGTGCCGATGTTTTCAAGATGTAGGAAACCTGGCCGATGGATTCTTTGGATATTTCCAATTTCTAGGATGCGGTCATTGCATATTAGGGATACTTATCTGCAAGACTGGCTATACAATTTTTGGTATGTAGATCTGACTAGCTGTTCAGCGTAGTATACATACCATTATCTGAACTTGGCTTAATTGTGCATGTGGTCCTCATTTGAAAATATGTCTGCATGGCAGCTCAAACTAGCATGCCACAGTGTTCAGAAATGTGCCTGGGGGGGGGGAATCAGCATGTTGGATGCATCTACCATGCTATGATCCTTAGAGCTGGGAGGTCCCAGGTAGGAGTAATCCATGCCTCTCTTTGCCAGTGTATGGAATGTTAAGTTATGACACACTGAAATACTCTGATATAGTCCACATTTCACCAGAAAGGCAGGGTGGAATTCCAGAAGCATCACTATTGTCTCGAATGCACTGAGCATAAAAGGGGCTGCAAAGTAGCAGACAAAATTTGTGGTTATTTATTATTGATCTTTGGTGTTTATTTCTGTTCAGCCATGTACATATTTAAGGGTTATAATAACAGGGCTGTCCAGTAGTTACAAGGATGATGTGTTCCTATCAATCTGGGATCCCGTTGAGAAAACTACATATATGAAAGAAGGAACTATGTATCCAATCCTAATCCTGGCAAATGTGCAATGTTGATGAAATGTTTAGAAAGTGCTCCTGCAAGAAATATAATACAGATTTCAATCATTGAGCATTGCATGCACATCTGGCTTAACTGCAAAACAAATGTGACCAGTTTGTATTCTTTTCATACATTTGATGATAATATTCTCACACCAGTTTCATGTTCTGGACACTTATCCTCAATGACAAATATGTGATTTTGCACTGGGAGCAGAAAATTATAGATATTCATCGTGAATTGTGATCCCCAGCCTTCATGAGCTACCTCCTGACAATTAAATTCTCCAATTCAATTATATTTCAGGGTTTTTTTGAGAGGGGGCAAAACATTCTCCTGTTAAAAACAGAACATGTAACATTACTCTCATTCACATTTGTTTTTGTGATAGCATCACATAGCCAAGTCTGGCTGTATGGTGGTGTGACATCATCGTCTTGCTAAGGGATCACTGATTGTTTGCAGCATAAAGTAAGCATTAAAAGGAACTTTGCTTTTAAAAAATGACACCTAAACAACTGCTTGGACAGATATTAAACAGAAGCAAATTAGTACAAAAATGTTTGGTTTCGGATGGCCTTTCAAAAATATTTTAAGCCCCCTGTGCAGGAAACAAAAACCTTCTTTCTGCACTGATATAGTCTCCCATGAAAATGTGGCTGATTCCTGTTCACATACACTACCCAGAATCAAGATATCAAGGGACTCAGTGATTGTAAACACACAACTATTCCCAGTCTCTATTTTGGTTTCATTTTAGCTGCAGCATGGTGGGGGTGTCGCTGTCAAAAATTGAGCAAGATGCACACAGGATTTAAATTAGTAATTGTTTTTTTTTTCATCAGATGTCTCAATGGTGCCATAATGACTCAGCAACAGTCATCTCTTACAAGATTTGGGAGTAATTGGAGAGATTTTGATTGGTTGACTCAGGCAAAAGGCTTTCTCAGTTGACCAAGCTCAGCACTTATTCACATTCCAAGCTACATGATGATCTGTTGAGATCACTGGTTCAGATGAAAATTGTATTTTAAACTCTGATCCTCATGTGATCTTTCTCAACATTGCTCCAAGACTGGGTTGTAGTATCCATGGGGCAGCTCTATCTGGTGAGGAGGTCAGTAGTACCTAACTTTAGCAAGTAGTGCTAACTTTAGCAAGTCTCTGTCTTGGTGACTGTCTTGCAGTCCTCCTCTGTAACCTGAGACTAGGTGATAGCAGAAGTCCTTCACATCCAACAAAATTCCATGTGGCATACATTTAATATGAACAACCATGGGAAGAGGGGAGTAGGTTTGGGGCTGAGATCCTGAGCAGCTGACATTACTGGTGAGCTATGTGGATGAGCAGGGATGTGAACCTGAGTTGCCCATGGTTTAAGTTCAACACCACACCAGTGATTTTCTAGCTGTGTTGTGGGGAACCCTGGGCTTCCATAGTACTTACCAAAAGTTCTTTAATGGGAAGATCAGTGGTGCTGGACAACCTTCCTTGTAGGACAAATTCCCCACTGTAGTTTGTCCCCTAAAACGAGCAACTCCAGGTCAAACACTTGGTCATACTCTAGGATGCCCTTTAGTGCGCATGAAACAGTGGTGAGACCACATCAATCCTGATCTCCACCATGTATGAATTGAGCGTACTCCTAGAAACCTTCCCACACTCATTCACAACATACAGAAGTTCCATGGTAGACATACAGAGAAGACTGATCCATATGGAAGGGATTAAGTTGGGCTAGAAGAACACGGGCTACACCTCACCAGCCCTTTGATACTTAATACCCGTCATTTATACAGTTAAATGGGGTTAAGCAGTTAAGTAATGGATAAGTCACACCAGTTTCTGCTTTGTTTTCTGTCTGTTCCAAACTAAACCTGTTCTTGCCTCTCTGAAAGTAATATGAGATTGTGCAGATTCAATTATATTATTTATTTTTTTAAAATTAAAGCATTTATACCCCACTTTTCTATGTCATTCAAGGCTGCTTCAAAATGGAACTGTAACTCAATTAAAAATGATCAAACTATTCAAACACTGGGAATGGGGTTGCCAGCCTCCAGGTGGTGAACAACACAAGGGAAACACCCGGATAGTAAGGACTGCAACCAAACAACGATTCTGGGAATCAACAATTAATAACAATTCATTTTCATTTTATAGTGCAAAAGTGCCAATGTGCAAAGTGCAAAGATACAGAACAATAAATATAATAAATACAATGAGATCTTATGTTTCTCGTGTCCAAACAATCATGGAATAACGATGTCCAATAAGGGGATCAGTCATCACTCATCCCATATTGTGACTCTGTGCTCAGCCCCCGTGTGGGTTTTCATGTTATCCCTTTTGGACATCGTTATTCCATGATTGTTTGGACACGAGAAACATAAGATCTCATTGTATTTATTATATTTATTGTTCTGTATCTTTGCACTTTGCACATTGGCACTTTTGCACTATAAAATGAAAATGAATTGTTATTAATTGTTGATTCCCGGAATCGTTGTTTGGTTGCAGCCTCCAGGTGGTAGCTGGAGAGCTCCTCCTGGGTAGCTGGAGATCAGTTGCCCTGGAGATAATGGCTGCTTGAGAGGGTAGAATATATGGCATTATACTCTGCTGAGATCACTCCCCTTCCCAGGCTCTACCCTCCCCAGGCTTAACCCCCAAATCTCTAGGAATTTTCCAACCCAGAATTGGCAACCCTAACTGGGAAGCAATTTCTGCAACAATCAGCTGTGTGGAATACAACTAGTGAACAGACCAGAAGCCAATCCAGCAGAGAACTGGAGCAATGCAAATAGCCAAATTTTGTCACTATTTGGTCAAATTCCACCATAGGAAGCACTAAATACTGAGATACGTTTCTATGCATTGTGAAATATATCTATTCTTATATGCTACATGGGTTGTTATGGACGTATTATTACAATTATGGTCTTTGACTGCAAATAAATATCAATAGATAACTGGAGCAATGTTAGTAATGTGATCTAACTTATTTAAATGACCGTGGGCTGGATTCAGTCTAAATGTTCCGCTAGGCACTTCCTAGCGGAACACTCATGTCAATGGAACAGAACTTTCTTTCCTTCCTGCCTCCCACTGTACTCCACTGATCTCCCTGAAATGTTGATTGTGGCGGACTCTTAAAAATGGCATGCGGGGCAAATCGGGGATATGCAACAGGGGAAAATTGGTGGAAATTACACCTCTTTTATTAGTGGGAATTTTAGTCTGGATCCATCACCCCTACATTTTGGGGGGGATGTTTTGGATTTTTGGGTAGCTGGAAGAGTCCTTCTGATGAGAAAGGTGCATGATATGTTTTGGATACAAATCAAAGAAACGGCATGGCAACTTCCTATCCCTCACTCTGATCTACAATCCAGTCTAGCTAAAGTACTTGAAATTAAGCCCGGAAAACCCACAACAACCATACTTGAAATTAAGTCAGTTAACTCAGCCACCCATTAAAGTTAAGGGAACTCAGTCATCTTTAGTCCATTCATTTCGCCTTAATGGGTTTGTGGATTGGAGCTGCTCAACTGATTGGGAACAAGAGGCATCGAAGAGGACTCCAGTGCTGTAACTGACTGAATAATTATAGGGACTGTCCTCAGAGGGGAAAAAGGCAAGGCACTGCACTACATCTTCCATGCGAGTAAATTAATACCCCAGGGGTTAACTTGCCAAAAGACTGAAGTAATCAGAACTAGCGTAATAATTGTATCATAGACATCAGATACCACACCAACGAGACAGAGACACAATGATGCGCCACTGCCAACAGCAAGCATTCTCTGCTGTGAATGAGCTTTAAGATCTGCCTTTTGCTTCACCCGATGCCAAGCAACCAGTATGTAGGTAATGGACAATAATATAAATTGGCTTTGACTAATGGCAGGTTGGAACTGTTTCCCCACCAGCAGTGTTGGTTCCTGGATAAGGAGGGGTGGAGGGATGGCTTGAACAAGGCTCTCTCTGTGGATCTCTTTAACCTGCTGGACACGGCGATTGCAAAGTGAGAATCCTGTCCATCTCTGATTTTTCTCCAGTGCTCTGAGCACAATGAGAATTGTAGCACTGCTGGGGCGGGGGGGGGGGGCTTATCAGTGTTTTTTTTTTTTTTTTGCAATCTGGAAAATGCTCAGCACTGCCACTCTCTGGTTACTAACCTTTCTAATGAATTACTCAGATAAACAGTTAATATGCATAGTGACCATATTTTTATTAATGATGGATTGCACAAGATTATAGAGATTATAAAATAAATCTGAGCTTTCCCTTCCTTCCTTCCTTCCTTCCTTCCTTCCTTCCTTCCTTCCTTCCTTCCTTCCTTCCTTTCTTTCTTTCTTTCTTTCTTTCTTTCTTTCTTTCTCTTTCCTTTCCTTTCCTTTCCTTTCCTTTCCTTTCCTTTCCTTTCCTTTCCTTTCCTTTCCTTTCCTATGCAGTGTTCCTATGCAGTAACCAGAATCCCAGTTCTCACACTGTCACTTTTTCATAAACTCATATTACATATGGCCCTTTAAAAATAATAATAAATCTGCACCACGTTCTGTGATGTTGAGTTGATGGAGACCATGCATTTGTTTGGCTTTTGAGTGAGTGCAGCGAGGTCCTTATTAATAACAATAATGATCTTTCCCAAGCTGTGGAGTGATCTTAATTAAATCTGAGAAATTGCATATGCTTAATTAACTTGATAGCTTATTTGAAATTTACCATGCCATAGAAGCAGTGCTTGTACGTATACTGATGGGCTCCTGGATGGCAGCAGAATGAGGCCTGACACCGTCTCCATAGAGAACTGAACTTTGCCGGGTGCCTAAATAAAGATTCAGGGGAATAAGGAATAAGGTATAAACAAAGCTCCACGCTGGGGAGAAGGTTAGCTTTTGCGTGATTTACTTCCTTCATTACCAGCACACTCTAAGGTGAGGTTTGCTTTGTGATGGACTAAAGCATGTTTTAGGCAAGTTGGATTAATACTGTCTCGGCTCTACCGGTTTGAAATATCTCTATTTTTTTTGCCAAGCAGACCTTAATCTTTAGTAATATGCTAAGTGCAGCAAGATGAATGTGAACAATGTATCTGCTTACGCTAGAGCTAAATTAATACCAGAGGGATTAACCTTCAGTCGAGTGTAATAATTATGATTGTAGTAATTATTATAGAAATGCATTTTCCATGGTAACGTTTACTAACGGGCAGCCTCTTCGCAGTGGGGGGAAAAGATGCTCAGTTTTTGGATACAGAATGAACAGGTTGTACGAATTAAGATGGGGTGAGAGTTCCCGTATGTAAAGTGGGCATCTTGGCTGTAGAGGCGTGGGGGCCCGGAATGGGATTGGGACGGGGGCAGGAATGGATTGTTGGTGACAGGGAGATCCTGGAGCTATTCTGGAAAATTTTGGATTGGCGTGGAGGAATCCTAGGATGATGTTTTTAGCAAGTCAAAAATGTGAGAACTCCTCACACTGCACATGTGTGAGGATTCTCCAAACAAGCATCCACCCAGGAGGGCAATGTGCTGGCCCAGTGACAAGAAGCATGGCTGTCGCAGGCGGGGCTTAGCCTAAGCTGAATGAGCCACACAAGTGCACTGTTTCTTAAGATCGGCGATGGTGAGATTTATGATCCTGCTTGATTTATTTTCCCATTGTAAAGAAACTCAAAGGCACCATCGT
The DNA here is from genome assembly GCF_028583425.1 of Eublepharis macularius. Classification (NCBI taxonomy): domain Eukaryota; kingdom Metazoa; phylum Chordata; class Lepidosauria; order Squamata; family Eublepharidae; genus Eublepharis; species Eublepharis macularius. The sequence goes on along the minus strand of NC_072792.1, from coordinate 165,659,208 downwards.
GGTTTGTTTTTTTTAATGGCTAGCAGTTTTAAAAAGACACCGTGGAGAAGCGAGAGAGACTGAGCTGTATGGAAGCTGCAGATCAGCCTCAGCACATCTTGGGGAAGTTAAGGATGGGAACAATAAGATGGTGGGAGATCCCCAGCATTTTTGGAAAAAATGAAGACATGCCTGCGCCGACCAAGATCAACCAAAAACTCGAGTATAATGAAGCATTTTCACTTGGTGCCGAAAATAGGTATCAGCTGAAGTTCCAGAGCTGTGGCTCTGTTATGCACTGCTTGAGTAAGAATGAAGGCTCCTCCTGAGGCCTACAAAGCTATTGGGGTTTGGTGCCAGCGTGGCCAATCAGAACTGTTGCCTTGTAGTCCAATCGCTGTGCTGCAAAATAGATACTTGTATATAGTCCGTGCAAATGAAGGATTCTATCTGCTTACGTTGTATTGGTTATTGTTAAGAGTGAGTGTGGTTTCCACAAGTATAAATTGGTTACTGTGTTGAGCCTGAGTGCTGTCTGCCTGTTTCCAGCTTCCAATAAAGATGTTTACTATAATAAAGAGCTGTTAATCTCAATATAAGCTGATTCCACACACGTTGGATAATGCACTTCCAATCCTCTTTAGAGATCATGTGGACCTGAATTTTTCGAGTGTGAAACAAAAAATCCACTTCCAAACGATAGCTAAAGTGTCCCTCCAGCGTAGGAGAAAGGTTAAAGAACAGAGTAGATGTGCTTTCTTGTTCCGAAGTGTTTCCAATCTCCAGGTCTGTTGGAATGTTTCCTCCCCGTAGAGGTGTTCGATGTATTGTCGAAGGCTTTCACAATACATCGATAGCTAAAGTGCATTGAAAGTGCATTATCCAATGTGTGCGGAATCAGCCATAGACTCCACCCAAGAAATGGCCCCCATTGCTGGTGACCCAGCCATGGAAATATTCCTTCCAGTGGGAAGAAATGCACAATTACATTCAGCTATTTTTTAAATATATCACAAGCATTAAGAATAAAATTAAGTACTGGCAAATTCTGCAGTGTAACCTCTCTGTCCATCTCTCTCCTGATTTAATTTGCTCTGTGTGTGCACGTATGTACACTTACTGGAAAAAAATGTTTACGATCAAAAGAATATTGTGTTTAATTTATAGCAAAAAAAGAAGGTTGTGGAATGCAGTAAAATAATAAAACAATGTGGGTAGCATATAAACCCTGACACACAATCACTGGAATCTCCTGTCGGATCTCCTCTGACAAATAAGAGGGAAAACTCTATCATGGGCCTACTGCAAAATAAACCCAGTCACATGACTCTTTTATTCAAATTGTCTTTTGGTACTCATGGATTTCTCTGTGACCAAGTACACATGAGTTTAAGGTTCAATAGCTGGAGGTTTATAAGGACAGAAGCTTTCCTTCCTAGGCTGGTTTCCTTGTAGCACCTTTCAGTCTATAATATTGTTGTCGCCAGGGCTTTTTTTCTGGGAAAAGAGGTGGTGGAACTCAGTGGGTTGCCCTCTGAGAAAACGGTCACATGGCCGATGGCCTGCTGGTGACAGGCGCTGGTGGCAGGCTATCATCAGACCTTCTCCCACCAATAACCACTGACAGGCACCTGGCAAGCCTAGCCAAGATCCAGGTTCAAATCTCCATTTAGTTCTGACTATCATTGGGTATCTAACAGTGAAATCCTAAGCAGAGTTAACCCAGTCTAAATTTATTGAAATCAATGGACTTAGACTAGAGTAACTCTCCTTAGGATTTTACTGTAACAGTGCAATCCTAAACAGAGTTATAGCCCATTGACTTCTATGGGCTTAGATGGGTGTATCTCTGTTTAGGTTCGCACAGTATAAGGGCCAAGCTACAAGTGATGAATGACATTTGAATGGCAAGTGGAGGGCAAGTGAACTTGTAGTTTGGGCCTCTATCAGTATTTTCTCAGCCTAACCTACCTCACAGGGATGTTGTGATTATAAAATGGAGGAGGAAAAAATTAAAACATTCTGACCTTCTTAGAATGTGATAAATGGACATGAACAAACGTGAACATAAAGTAATGTTCTCTTTTAAAAGTCTTTTTAGAGACCATGCCATTGATATGTTTAGCATTTATATTACACACTGCAAGTCTTCAAAGCCCTTTGCATCCAAGGCACTTCTCCTGGGAGCAAATGTCTACTCACAGAAGAAATCTTTCCACCTCCCCACTCTTTTGTGCCCCACCCCATGCATTACATGAAATACACTCTTGAGGGTCGGATAGGGTTGCCAGGTCCACTTAGTCTCTCAGCGGGAGGGGGGGCCTGGCGCTTACCTTTTCACCACTCCCATCATGCTCTTCATGCACATGCAAAACACGCATTTGCTCCTGCACCTGCATGATGACGTCACTTCTGGTGGCATCACTTCCGGGCGATGTCATCATGCAGACACAGGAGCACATGTGCATTTCATAGCAGGCCGATTTTGGCCTCAAATGGGCCCAATTAGGCCCGTTTGGGGCCCAAATTGACCCTCGGTAAAGAGCGGGAGCACTCTTGATGTAGCACAATGACATCAATCCCGGGAAGTGATGTTGCGCTGTCCAGGGAGCTCACCCACGAGGCCTGTTCCTGAGCCTTTCCCCTCACCAGCCAGTTGAGTGGTGGCAGGGGGCCGAGGGTCAAAGTAGAGGGTCCCCCACTACCACCGGGGGACTGGTAACCCTCAGGTGGGAAGACCCTTGGGAACCATGTAGGGATGAGGAAAAGATGGCTGCTTCTCAGTGTGTAATCACAGACTCCCTCCTCTTCATGCAAAGGCACCTTTGAGTCCAAACCATTAACACAATTATCATTACAACTGCCTTGTAATGAGGGCCACAATTATTTATTTTCTCTTTATCGCAAGGCCGTGAAAGGCTGCTCCTTGAGAATGTTGTGGCTCGCCTTGGGCTTCTTAATATGTGGTTGAAGTAAGGTTTGAAACTGCGATCACTTCACCAACAGTTTTGCCCAGACCTTTCCTGTGAGAGAACGTTCAAGCCGAGGGACTCACACATTGCCTGAATATACTTTCAGAGTTACAGTCGGAATCCCTGGAGCAGGATAAATGCCCGATAATAGTGCCTAAACATTTGTGAAAGACCTTCCATTACTTTTATGACACCATAAACATTCTGTACAACACAAGTACAATGTGAGGAGACAGTAATACGGCACCTCTGGGCGACATGAATTCATTTAATATACGCCCTCCTTTCCTATCAATGCATTTGTTCTACATATTCTTAGGCATTTACATATGATTAACATATATACAGCTTGTTCTGAGGAATGATTTTCGGCAGCATTGCTCCATATGTGCTATGATGGGGTTCTGTGTAAATTTAAACTGCCCTTTTCTATACAAATAATATGCAAGAAGGAAGGGGGGCACAAAAAGCATGAGAAATTGCAAAGATGTACAAGTCCGGAAGAAACAGCAATGTTATGGCACTTTGGTTGTTGGGGGTTTTCCGGGCTGTATTGCCGTATTGTTATGGCACTTGTATTGTATTGTTATGGCACTTTCATTGCTATGACAAGAACCTAAGAATTATCTTGTTAGACCAAATTCAATATTCATGTAGTGCCGATACTCTGCGTCCGATAATGGTTAGTAAGCTGCCCCCGTGGGTAGCTTGTAAACTGGGTATAACGGTGATGGTTATCCCTTGTTTTTTCTGCTTTGATTTTACTTGAATATAGAACCAGAAACTTCATGGAAGAGTGGGTGATATCCGATCCTTCCCTGGAACCAGGTCTCACGTGAGGAATTCCAAGCTAATGGGTAACTTGGCAGGTGCTTGTTCTTTTTGAAACATGAACTGTTTTCCATTTCAGCAGGGCTGGCTGGCCCAAGATAGCCATTAGTCTTGACACTATGAAGCTGGCAGTCCACAGTGTTGCCTGCCTTGGCTATTTTATTTACTGTGCGCCTTGAAAGCCTTGCATGGACCCATTTCCCAGTTCCAACTGCTGGTTCCTCCTTCTGAGTCTTAGCCTCCCTTCACTGATGTTTCAGTTGCCCGAGAAAATAACAAGCTAAATGGCCAAACTATCCCTGTCCAGCACTCATAGCAAGCTACGGGACCAAGACATTGAGACTTGGGAGAAAGCATCCGTACAACTTGTTAAAATGTTAACTTACAGCCCCCCCGCCCCCTCTCCCCGTGCAGGTGACAGCTATGATGGGAGAAACGGTTAACCCTTTTGCTGATAAACTTGGCTCCCACACTGATTATCCCTGGCAGTGAAAAAAGACGTCCTCTCTTTATCTGTCACCCTCCCTTCCAGAACTAATAAGGCTTAATCTAAATGATAGAACCAGTATAGGAACATTTCTTTTTTTCATGTGATGTATTAGATTGTTTAAAAGATTTACCACAAGCATTTGCCACCTCAGGAATCCTTGTCAGCAATTCTCATAATGGTTTCCCTGTGATCTTTTAAGCCTATGGCAATTAGACTGTTTGGATTAAATTCCCAGGGAAAGAGGATTTCAGTATTGGCTTGCCATAGAGTTCTAATTCTAAACTGTCTGAAAGAACAGAGATTATCTAGTCATATGGATCCCATTCCTTCGGTTGGGGCAGGCACTCCTCCGCTTCCACCTTTTGTACCCCACCACCACTTACCTGGCCAAGAAGGGGAAACAGGGGCGGCGCAAGGGTTTACCACGCTCGCGGCCGGCTGTCTCGCACACCAGCCTGCGTGATGACGTCACGCGTGATGTCATCACGGGAGCGCACGTGCCTCCACCGGCCCGATTGCTGCGGCGGGCGGCCTCCGAGCTCTCCCGCTCGGTTGCCTGCGCCGCCGCAGATGCCTGCCCGCGGTGGCTGCGCCTGGCTGGGGGCTTGTGCTGGCGGCGGCAGCGGCGCGGGGTGGGAGGGATAGGAGGCTGGTGCTTTGTGGCGCGTGCTCCCGCGTGCCACACCTCCTCCGGCGCTCCCTCCGGCACCCCGCGCCTGCGGCCACCGCCTACCTGGCCTCAATAGGCCTGCCGCCCCTGAGGGGAAAGGTGGGGAAGGGGCCTCCTGGGTGTGCACCCAGGGTCTGCTTGATGATGTCAGGCTTACCATTTCCCTAGTAAGGGTGGAGAATCCCTCACTACTAGCGAACACTTCCTGCTTCTGCTCAGCTGGCCTGCAGGGGGTAAAGTGGTGGGAAAGAGAGTCATCAGTAGAATGTGCAGACATCATTTCCTCTGTACCCAGAAGCGACATCAGTGTGCCAGAAATGACATCAGCCAGGGAGTGTCCAAACACATCCCAATGTGTGTCACATGGGAGTGATGTCAACGTTTTGTTGGCAATGTAATGGTGTTGCCAGTGAGTTTCCCCTGACCAGGCAAGTCCCCCCTACCTGTTGCCAGAACTATTAACAGATCCATTTGCAGAGATCTTATTTTGTTTGCTGTTCATCATGTTAAAACACCGCCCAGAGCCCCTGGGATGGGCGGTATATAAATTGAAAATTGAATAAATAAAAAATGCTGCAAAAAGGAAATCGGGGCAGGTCCTCTGGGAAACATCTGCAACAAAACCAACAACAGAAAAACCCTAAATCAATCCAGTGCGTAACAATTATAATATATATGTGGGGAAATCTACCATTATTCATAAATGTTCAATATAACACAGATCCATATTACAAGTAGAGATGGGCATGAACAGAAAAAAATAAACATGATGTTCATTGTTCGTTATCATCCACGAACAGGGACTCACAAACAACCACGAACATGGCCCTCTTCACAAACATGTTCGTGGTTGGCTGTTCGTGGGGGCCAGCAGGCTCTCCTCTAGCCATCACCCAAGTCAAGATCCTTCTGTACCACTCCCAGAAACCTGACCTGAGCAGGCACCAGGATAAGTACCAGTAATAAATAATAGCTTGGCCCAGAGCCTGGCAGCAGCCCTGGAACTTGAAGGGGTAGATCCCTACCGCACCATTCCCAGAAACCTGACCTGAGCAGGCACCAGGAAAGGTATTAATAATAAATAATAGCTTGGCCCAGAGCCTGGCAGCAGCCCTGGAACTTGAAGGGGTAGATCCCTACCGCACCACTCCCAGAAACCTGACCTGAGCAGGCACCAGGAAAGGTACCAATAATAAATAATAGCTTGGCCCAGAGCCTGGCAGCAGCCCGGGAACTTGAAGGGGTAGATCCCTATCCCACCACACACAAAGAAAATTAAACTCCAATGCATGCTCTCTATCAAAATGCCAACAGCAGCTGTCTCTTCCTCTCCAAAGCCAGAGCTGGGAGCCCCCCTCCCCCCTGGTCTTTGTTCCCTTATAACAAATTTGGAGCTCTACACTTGAAAGGAAGACCTGCCTATCACGCTAAATTGGGCTTAGATTGGGGTTTCCAGGGCAACAGCAGGAGTTCAGACAGAGTTCAGACAATCCCTGCTTAAGTTGCCAAGGGAACTGATTGCAGGTGCCAGACTGTCTGGCTTGATGAACAGCAACGAACAGCAATGACTGAGACTTGCAATGACCACCTGTTCGTTTAGAATGGGGCCTCGCAAACAGCTTATTCGTGAACAGCAGATTGGGATGCTCGTGGCTTTTTTTTGTTCATATTGCTGTTCATGCCCATCTCTAATTACGAGTTCCTCAGGTTCAAAAATTCATTTGTGACCTTTGTCAGACTCGACAGTGTGATTATTGAATGGCCATCTTATCTGTTTCTTTAATTAAGAAGCCAGTTGCTTGAACAATTATCCTACTTCTGAAGTAAAAATACAGAAAACATTGGCATGAAGAATTGGAGGCATTAGACAAGACTTTTTTGCATGGTAGATTTTCCATTATTTATTATTATTATTATTATTATTATTATTATTATTATTATTATTATTATTCACTGCAATAGTTTAGGGCCCTTCTGTTGTAGGTTTTGTTACACATGGTCAAAGAGAAACCAAAGCTCAGTGATAAAGCATAAGTGTAACATGAAGAGGGTCCCAGATTCAGTCCAGGGTACATGCTATTTAAATGACCTCAGTAACAGGATTGGAAAAGATGTTGGAGAGCCAGTTGCAGTTGGAGTCAAGGCCTGGATCCACACGTTGTCGGTATTGTACTATCCTTCTCGTACACCTCCAGGCTTTTCCTGTCTACACAGGACGTGACTGGTTTCAATAACACAATATGGATTGTACAAGTAACATTGGGGACGATGAGCCAGAAAGAAAGCTGGATCCCATAAGACAGCTTTATATGTTTGACTGACAAATCCACTATACTCAATTAAAGAAAAATGTTTAGTGACTGCTGTAGGATCTGACCAAATGATGACCCATTACCAGTTTCCTATTCTTCAGACCTCTGTGTTAAAAATCTCAGGTTACCACATTGAAGTGTTGTTTTCCACTGATGCAAATATCAGAGGGAGGTAAGAAGATAATCTGAAAATTATGCCCTTCCTAAATGGAGAGGTAAATGTTCTCTTAAAATCTAGTTGATGTGGCATCATAAGTATGATAGGAGGGCCGGCTTAATTTTTTTTACATAAATTAGATTAAGACAACGTCCTTAAAATACACCAAATATACCATAAACATAGTCCAGTTTAAGCCCCATGGTGCAGAGTAGTAAGCTGCAGTACTGCAGCCCAAACTGTCCTCACGAGCTGAGTTCGATCCTGGTGGAAACTGGGTTCAGGTAGCCGGCTCAAGGTTGACTCAGCCTTCCATCCTTCCGAGGTCAGTAAAATGAGTATCCAGTTTCCTGGGGGTAAAGTGTAGATGACTGGGGAAGGCAATGGCAAACCACCCCAACAAAACTTCATGATGTGATGTCCCCCCATGGGTCTGCAATGGTGCTTGCACAGGGGACTACCTTTACCTATAGTACAATCTATTTAATTTTTTTTTTAAAAAAATCTCAATACAATCAGCCAACTTTGATCTCGTAAATAAATCTGACAGGATCAGCAGAAAACCTTCTGAGACAATACTGGTTTTCTTATAACAACAACAACTTTTGATTTATATACTGCCCTTCAGGATAACTTAACACCCTCTCAGAGCGGTTTACAAAGTATGTTATTATTATCCTCACAACAATCACCCTGTGAGGTGGGTGGATCTGAGAGAGCTCTGAAAGAGCTGTGACTGATGCAAAGTCACACAGCTGGCTTCAAGTGCAGAGTGGGGAATCAAACCAGTTTCTCCAGATTAGAGTCCTGTGCTCTTAACACTACACCAAACTGGCTCTCTTGGTCTCTTTGAAGTGAGTGAAGAAGATGTAGCCCTCACCTAGCTTGGAAGTCCTTTCCTCAAAAGCAGAGCCCCCATTTAAAAAGCCCTACCCAAAAGCTCTGACTGATCTTACTTCACTAAAGGGGAAGTTTCTGGAAGAACAAGGAAGGGAAGGGAAGCCCTTCACACATGTGGGTCTCAGGCTGTGAAAAAGAAAACATACTGCAGTTGGCACACTTATGTTCACTTTCAGCTGCTATTCCAGATTCATTTCCTTTTGTCTTGCCAGCTACTTTTATGTTTGAGCAGTAGGTGAAACCGATTCTCCCAGTCATAGATATTTGGGTCAGGGAATTAAATAAGGTGGGGCAGGGGGAGGCTAGTGATATTCCTATCAAGCTGAACCAAAATGCACATGCACAAAATAGCCTTGATGATAACACCGACTTAAAAGGATGATTTTTTTAAAAAAAATACAGTGTTTAAAAAACCTGGCTGACTGATTAATCTGTTCACTGTTTATCTATATGACTGGCTGCAGAGCAGTGGGACGGATGGATCTGTGGGACAGAGGGGAAATTAGAATTGCTATTGGACTGTGGAGGATGTACATGCACGGCTGTCAGTTACACTGTACTGCACTGCTTGCTTATGCAAAAAGTAACCTGACCCAAAGGCTCAAGGTACTTATGAACCAGGATTGCCAAGTCACCCCCTGGCAACCAGTGGAGGGTGGGAGGAGATGGCCGGTGGCAGAGGAGACTTATCAATGCATGCCTATCAGCATGCTTGTATTTGACAGTGATGTAATGACATCATGCTCAGTAGTGATGTCATTACATCGCTGCCACACCAGAATCGCTGGTGTGAGTTTTTTGCCCAAATATCAGGATTTTACTGGCAAAGTGAGGACATCACTTCAGGGCATACAGGAAGTTTACATCTCCAGAAGGGCCTTGTTTCAAATAGTAATCCCCCCCAGTCCCTTCCCCTGCTTGTCAGCTGAGCCATTGCAGCAGCACAGTCTGGGGGGGGGGATTCTCTGCCCCCAGTGGTAGTTTGGCAACTCTCACATGAACAGCCAAATGGCTTGTGAGAAAATTAACCCCCTCCCTGTTGGTATATTTTTGGTATATATGTGTGTATGTAGGGAGCCCCGTGGCGCAGGGTGGTAAGCTGCAGTACTGCAGCCCAAGCTGTGCTCACGACCTGAGTTAGATCCTGGTGAACCGATCCTACCAGGTTCAGGTAACCAGCTCAAGGTTGACTCAGCCTTCCATCCTTCCGAGGTCAGTAAAATGAGTACCCAGTTTCCTGGGGGTAAAGTGTAGATGACTGGGGAAGGCAATGGCAAACCACCTCGTAAAAAGTCTGCCAAGAAAACATTGTGGTGCGACGTCCTCCCATGGGTCAGTAATGACTCGGTGCTTGCACAGGGGACCTTTACCTTTACCTATGTGTGTATGTAATGGAACAGTCTGCTCCTCCTCTAATATCTGTGTGATTTAGTTTGGTCCTATTGGGTGGAGCTCTTGTTTCTGTTTCCAGTTTTGAATGTTAGCTGAAGTTGTTGGTGGCTGGAGTTGTCTCCTTGCAAATAAGCGGCTGATGTTTTGAGCCCGCTTGTCTCTGCTGAACGGACCTGAGGGTGAGGACTCTAACCTGGGAACCCATCACACTGTTTATAAGATGCAAGCAGAATGTGTGCCAAAGCAAGCATTCCTAATCATCATAGCACTGAATAAAAAATGACGATTGATTAAAACTTCACTTGGCAGTGGGGGGCAAGTTGCATCCAGGTGCTCCTTTGGTTTAAAAGGGCATCTTCCTATAGATGAGTATTTTTGCACTCTAAAGCATTTATTGCAGTGCATTTTATTATCAAGTTCTGTGTCACTATGGGGAACCTCTAAATGTAACTAGAGTTGCCAGGTCGTAACCGAGCAATTGGTGGGAGGTTTGGGGTTGAGGACATGAGGGGCGTGATGTCATGTGTGCCACTCCATCAATTCCAGGGAAAACCCGAAAGAGACACAGGGCCAAGCTACACATGATGAATGACACTTGAATGGCAAGTGTATTTCTCCCTGTTCACTTGCCCTCCACTCAATCCATTTGCCGTTCAAGTGTCATTCGTCATGTGTAGCTTGGCCCACAGGGTAGTTACTCTATGCCAATTCTGGGTTTCCCTGAGAAGTGATGTAGCGATACATAAGATTCTGACTTTTTTTGTTTAGTTTTAGCAGGCAAGGAGAGCTGCCAGATCACGAACTGCCCACTCTACCTGATCGACGACTTTTTATGCATCCAGGATTGCTAAAGCAGCTGAATCCCATACTTTTTTTTTCATTTTTGCTCTATTATTTATAGTTCGTTATTATATCTGACAATTTAGGCCTTTGACCAATCCTGTTTTATCGGAATCGAAATAAAGATCTATAACCCTATGAAAACAGGCTGCTAGAATTGTTAGCGTTTTATAATCTATATTAAGATAAATATGGATCTCAAGAATTCAGGAAGAGAAGGTCTTTACCGCTCTTGGGAAAAATAATCTGACCTCATCTCACATTTCTGGTCAACCATTATAATAATAGGCAATAAAGCAGCTGGAATTCTGCTGAAAATTCTGTTGGAAAGCCATCTGGCCCATATAATTTACTAATTTTCAAATATGCAATAATTTCTTGTATCTCTGAAACTGTTTTCGGAACATTTAATAAGGATCCAATATCCTAAGATAAATTAGCTCTACTGTATTTGCAGAAGGGATTGAACTTCCTCCTGTCCACTGAGATCTTGTGTATCAACCCAAAAACTGCTTCTGAGAGTCAGAGAAACTTTAGGGACAGCCTGGGGACACATGATAGGCTGCATCTCAGCTGAGGAATCTTTATTTTATATGTATATATGTGTGTGTGTGTGTGTACACTAATCCTTCCTTCTAACACTGACCTTGCTTTATATAAGACTAACATTAATCTTACTCGTTTCCAAGAACAAAATACCAAATAAACTGAGTTGGGCAGTACTCAGCAGGCTGAAAGGCTTTGGGGACAATGCCTGATCCTCTCAAGGGGGACAGGGCAATGGAAAAGAGGAGACAGAAAATACAGCAAGTGTCAGGTACAGAGAGAATGGAATATAGTTCTCAGATGTGACCTATCTTTTATACTACACTATGGGATAATACTCATTTTAATTCTCACCGTAAACCAGTACCTAATCTGTTACCAGAACTGCTCTTTATTATAATGGGGAATTAGCTGTAGCAGTCTGTAACTGAAAATTAAGCGCGGATCATAACCTATGTATACGGAGGTCCCGATCCCAGACACTCTAGTGAAAAAGAGGCAGACAACAAATAGGTTCCAAACACGTGTATTCAGTGTGGCGTAAGCCTAAACTTGCACAAGCATACAAGAGAACATACGAGATCTAAGAAATACAGAGTAGGAAATACAGAGACGTTCGCATTAGCTGGTTCCCAACGATGATAGGGGGAATACTCACTTATCCTGAAGCGAAGCAGAGACACAGCAGCGAGGGGGGGGGGGTTCCAATGCCAGCACTGGAACCACAGACGGACAGCAAGGAAGTCTGGATAGGATGGCACGCGCCTGGCTGGGACAGGACGGGAATGGCACGAGCACCATGCGGTCTGAGAGGCCGGCTTAAATACCCCAAAACGTACCCTGGGGCTGGTGCTGTACTTGGTGGTTCTCACAGTTTAGAACAAAGGGTCTAATGGGCTACTGAATGGCTTGGATGGGCCACTTTGGTAATCTGATTGCGATAAGTGACACCTCAGGAAGAGGGGACAAAAGAGGGAGGGGGAAATCCAAGTGGGCTGAATGGATGTTCCAGCGGACAGGGCTTGTCCTGATGTCATCAGCTTCTGGAATGCGGAGGTTCCTTTGAGATGCATTCTCTAAGTGCTTGGGATGGTCGGCACTTAGTTCCTTCTCCGGGGCGGCTCCTAAGATATGCAGAGCGGGGCGAGGGGCTCTCGCTGCGGACGTGGTGTGCCCGCTTCGCCGAAATGGCTTCCCAAAGCAATCTTCTTCCCAGGGTCTTCTGGCTGCCTGAGAACATGGATGCCGGCTGGGCATAGCTGGGGCTGGATAGCAGGCTGCCCGGTAGCGAGGGCAAGCTCGGGGACCGGCCCGCGGGAGGCTCCAGGCGGGAACTGACCAGGGAGCGCCTAGCCAGGCTCGCTGGAGGTTTCCCCGGCAGGCGCCCGGCTGCTAGCAGCGGCTTGGGCCCATATGAGGCAGGCTTCCATGGAGGCAGGGGGAACAACACTTTAAAACACAGTCCAAGGCAGGGAACAGGCACGGTCCGTGGCAGATGGCAATGCAGGCACGGGGCACACTTGTAACAGAGTCCAAACACACACTGGGAATTCCAGATACAGGTCAGGGCAGGGCTGCCCAGAAAGAGAGTCCTTTGTGCAGTTAACCAAACATGGAGTCAGTAAACTACACAGTCTATTACAGCAGCAGGGTAATTGACACGCAGGCAGGAAACTGACACGTGTATTAGGGCACACACGTGCAAAGCAGTCTTTGGTGCAGCAGTAAAACAGCAACGCAGGAAACTTTAACACAGTTCATAGCAGGCTTTAAAGCAGGGGAGGGGGCCTACTTGGCAACAATTCAACTGATAAAATCCTTCCTTACAGGAAGAGGCCATTGATATCTTAGAGAACATTGTCGAAGCTTCTAACGAACCCAAGTATCCTCCATCTGGGATATGGAGGATAGGGTAGCCAGCTCTGCTTTGGGAAATTCCTTAGATTTGGGGGGTGGAGTTTGAGGAGGGTGGGGTTTGGAGAGGGAGGGACCTCAGCTGGGTGTTATGCCATAGAGTCCACCTTCAAAGGCAGTCCTTTTTTCCAGGGGAACTCATCTCTGTTGCCTGGAGATCAGTTGTAATTCAGGAGATCTCCTTTATCTGGTCTGTGCAGAAAACACTTTCATTGGCTGGAAAGCCCATTTATTTGGGAGACAGACTGACCAATTCTTGACACCAACCCTCTTTTTATTATGTAACTCTACTTGTTGTCGTTCAACTGATGGCCTCTCAAAAAGCCATTCCATGGACTTGTTTATCACCCAAACCCACCCCAAACCAGATGAAGACTTTAAAGAGTCTAAAACATTGCTTCTCATGACAGCTTGACCTTTTCCCCGCTTTGTCAGCAAACATTTCAGAGACAGAAAAAATGAAGAATAGCAGGCCATAAAGGAGTCTGTTTCATGCAAAGACCTGACATTCAGCAGCCCTAAAAGCAGCACATAGATATGTATATCTTAAGGTAGGGGATCTCACAGAATGTAATACTTCACTGAGACCGGAATTGAACTTGAGAAACTCCCAAGTTCCCTTCTATAGTTTTAAAAACACATAACAAAACTTTGCATTTCACCATTAACCATTTGCATCAGTCCAGTAGTGAACAATTGTGTCCTTAGAAAGATGGGAAGAATGCTCCATTCAATAATTCATCATGACCCTGAATGATCAAACTAAGGCCGAAAGTTACTGAAATGTCAGTGTAATGGTGAGACAAGAGGCAAAGATTGCAGAGAAGTTAAATACTTGTTACTTTGGACACAGAGAACAAATCTAAACGTTTAGAGGCCATCTCAAAATCTTGAAGGGCTGCTCCCCAGAGGCACTAGGGTGGAATTCATGTTTCTAAAGTACTTGTTGTTATTTCTTGTGGTGGAGGAGGAGATAGGTTGTGTATCACTGTGTCAAAAATAAAGGTAAGTAAACTCCCATGACATCAAAGACCATTCTGGTTTTTTTATTGGTACCTGAAAGGAGTATGTGTACGTGATGACAAAGATCCCGCTCTGTTTTCTCACACAGTGATTTTCAAAATTTCAACCAAGAAGGAAACTTTTCACATTAATATGTCTTCAGTGAAATTCTTAAGCGTTTTGGGGATTATGCAGACAGTGTGAGTTGCGGTCCTGTGGGCGGCCCTGTGATGCCTCCTTGTTGTTCCATACGATCCAGAAGTATGTCCAGTTTACGTATTCGATTATCATTCACAGCTAAGGAAGTCCTGTCTCTGGTTGCTTTCTGGCAAGGCTTGCCAAGTGCCCAGGCCGGGGGGGGGGATTTCCTGCCCCCACCTCAAATCTCCCACCCTCAATCAGTTGAGGAGCAGGAGAGAAAAAACGGCCTCCATAGTGATACTCTATGAATTTTCTCTAGTATCTATGGTCATTATCATAGAGATTGCAGGAAATTCCTACAGCAAACCGCAGAAGTGACATGCCATCCACTCCAAAAATCGCCTTCCCCCAAGCACCATTCACTCAGTCTAGGCAGCGCTTGGGTTGCCAGCAGAGCTGGTGCCAGTGTTTCTGGCAACTGAGGCAGCTTCAGGGGTGTTGGTGTGTGCACGCTTTGTGCACGCGCGCACACCCAGACTGTGTGATGACGTCACTGCATGTGACATCATCATGCGGGAGCAGGGATGGCGCACAGCTGGCCTCCTAGCCCTCCCATTCAGTTGCCCCACACCACCCTGGCCACCTGCTGCGCCTGGCCCGCAGCTGTATGCTGGCAGCAGCAGCGGCAGCAGCACAGAGCAACTGAGCAGGAAGGCTGGGAGGCTGCCCACTCAGCTTCCCCACCCAGCACTCCTGGCCGGGAGCAGCAGCTGTGGGCCAGGCGCGGCAGGCAGCTGGGGTGGCGCGTGTGCATCCTGCCTCTGGCTCAGTTGCTCCATGTGCCACCCTGGCCACCTGCTGCTCCTGGCCCGCAGCTATGTGTCATCGTCGGCAGCAGCAGCAGAGCATCACAGAGCTCCTGGACGGGCGCAGCAGCATGGGGCAATTGAGCTCTGTGATGTGCGCCCCCGCCCCCGCGCCCCCTCCGGTACCTTAGTGCAATAAGGTACTATACAATAATAAATAACCATGAAAACACAAAATAAGCACTTGTCCACCCGACTGGCAGCATATAAATCTTCACAAATACTGTCTCATGAAGAATACAGATGCCACTCCTCAGAGATGAGTTTGAGTGAATTTGTAATTACATAAATGAAGTGTGGTTTGGTTCCTTGCCCCTGAGGAAGTCTTGGGATGAAAACTGGAAAGCAAGCCGGCCCCAGTTTGGGCAGGGCACAGATGGTGTTGGACTGTCTTAGCTCTAGTTCCCCGCTTTGTTTCTGCATGAGAAGAAGACAGATGTATGAGCTTTATCCACGTGTATAGTCTTTCTCACCTGCTTTTTCATGTCTTCAGTGGAGCTTCATTCCTCGACTTGGTCTTGAGAGATTTAAAGAGACAGTGTTCATGAAGACTTATATGCTGCCAGTTGGGTGGACAGGTGCTTGTTATGTGATTCATGATTATTGATTATTGTATATATGTTTATGAATGGATGCTTTACAGTTTTGTATATAGGTCTATTTTTCTATGAATTTTCTATGAATTGATATTGTATTTACATTTTCTTGGCACTTTGCATGAGCACATAGTCACTTTGAAAGTAAATATTTATTAACATTTTCATAGAGGTCCGTTTACTCCTGATTGTTCTTTTTTTGGATTTTTGCATTGCTAGAGTCAGGGGAGCCTTCCTTGTGTTGTTAGTCTCCAGGTGGAGCCTGGAGATCTCCTGGAATCACAACTGATCTCCAGCTGACAGAGATCAGTTCCCCTGGAGAAAATGGCTTCTTTGGAGGATACTCTATATGGCATTATTCCATGTTGAGATCTGTCCCCACCCCAAACCCCACCCTTCCTAGGTCTACCCCCCCCCAAATCTCCAGGAATTCCCTGACCTAGAATTGGCAAGCCTAGGCAGCACCTAGGCAGTGTTGGAAAACCAAAGTCTGGTTCACTTCTGGCCATGAAAAGCAGGATTTGGAATGGAATCTATGCAGTAACTTATGCTGCATCTCCTTCTATTTCAAAGAAAATGTAGAAAGCATTTCCCCCAAGAAACAATCTGTGCTTTAATGGAACTTTGCGCGGCTATGAGAACCTTCACCTGGTTTGGATCATGACCTCAGGGTGATGCTCAATAAAATTACAGTTCCCCCATGTTTTTAATAGGCTATGTCCAAACAATTACATTTTGTGCTTTGCATAGTAAAAGTGATGATAAATATGCCATCTTATGCAACAGTTACTCTAGAATACGCACACGGCTTTATCCCTTAGGGCAATTTGCAAAACAAGTCTTAACCTCATGTGGCGTTCTTGCAGGGTAAACTTCAAATTAAATCATTAAGCGGCATATGGAGCAAAATAGAAAAATTTACAGGTAGAGCTCTATCTATCATTAAATTCCCAAGACAAGCTTTTGAAACAATGGATTTTAGGATTGTGCTGGTTGGAAACGTGCTGCATGGTATATCTCCTCCCCCAACCCCCAACTCCTCTTAGGCATACAATTGGAATTTTTTCCTGAACCAAACAATTATTATTAGAAACTGTCTATTTCTAAATACTCAATGGAGGAAAGCATTTGAGTGATATTTAATTATACCTATTAATTGTGCAGCGCCTCTTTGCAAAATACAGTGCTTTTTAAATTTTTACCAAGGCCAAAAAATATGGTGGGTTTCACTGATCATTTGGTCCGCTACCTGTGATAAAATGTTGAATAGCGTTGGAGCCAGGCAGGTCAGCCGTCCTGAGTAAATAGGATGTGGGAGAAGCCCAAAGATTACAGACAGGGAGCTAACCTGGATGCTATGGTAATTCCATGTCAATCCTGATCAATTGTATCATAAATGTAGTAACAGCAACAACAACAATAATAGTCAGCTTCAGTGGTTTGGAGTTCCTGTTCTTCATTGGTTGCTTACTGGTTTGGGATTGGTTTGTTTATATTTCTGTTACAAAAATTGGTAATAATCTTCAGTTTACCATGGCCAGAACCGTATGTATAATTCTGTAGATCTCAGCTTCTCTTCCTGAGCATAGTGCTTTTACTCTTCTAACTTACAACCTACATCTTGTAATAATGTACTCCATATTGGAGTCCATATTGGAGTCCATAGCTGCATACGATATATTGAAGTCGGCATTGCTGATACTTTTGGGTCTTACAGTGGCATTCAACACAGTCAATCACGATCTCTTGACTCACCGCCTTGCTGCCATGGGAATCCATGGGACAGCCCTGCAATGGCTGAGCTCTTTTCTCCACAGGCGGTGACAGAGGAACAGATAGCCACTCACCATCCTTTAGTGTGTGGTGTTCCTCAGGGGCTGATTCTTTCCCCGTTGTTATTTAACATCTATATGCACCCCCTTGCCCAGTTGGTTCATAGCTTTGGGCTGGGTTGTCGCCAGTATGCTGATGACACCCAGCTCTATCTGTTTTTTTTTTTTGAAAGTTTTTTTACTTTTTAATTACTAGTACTACAAAAAGGAAAAAGTGGGAACAAGGAGAAGGGGAAGAAACAACACTTAACAACACAAACACTACATCTACAAGTAATGCATTCCCTTCATACTGCAATTATTTAACATTAGAACTTTGTAAAATGCTGTTAGATTGGTAGATCTTATAAAATACAAACTACAATCAGGATTAGGTCTTCTTCCCCCCTCTGGGTCTCGGTCGCAATTCTCTCTGAACAGCTACAGTCACTGTGCTCATTCCCTCCTCCCCTCCCCCTTCTGGCTTGAAATCCTCTTCTTCTTGCTGGAACTCTTGATGTTTACACACAAAGTCCCTTAGCTGGTCTTCCGATGTTATCTTGTGAGCTTGATCTTTATAGCTAAACCAGATACCTTCCGGAAATAACCATTTGTATTTTATTTCACATTTCCTCAGAAGGGCTGCAAACCTTTTATATTTAAATCTTCTTTTCCGAGCTAAAAATGGAACGTCCTTCAATATCTTAACCTTATTGCCCAGAAAGTCCAAGTCTGCATTGTATGAATTATATAGGATGGTGTCCCGAATCTTCTTAGATGAAAAGTCAATAATAATCTCGCGAGGCAGCTGACACTTCATTGCATATTTTGAAGAAGCCTGACAGACTTCCAAAATGGTGCTTTTTAACTCTTCTTTAGTTGCCTTCACGGGTATCGCCAAAAGTTCTGACGCCAGATCCTTTAAATTCTCATTTTCCTCCTCCTTCACATTCTGGAGACGCAATATTGTCTGAGCACGATCCACTTGCAACTCGATCAGTTGGTTCTCCAACAGCTTTAGTTCTTTGTTTGTTGCCCTCATGAGTGCTGCGTTTTCCCGAGCAGACTTTTCCGCCCCCACCGCTGCTTCCTTAATGGTTTTCACTTCACTCTCAATTAAGCCAACCCTTTGATCAGTTTCATTTAACTTGTCAACAAAGGGCTTTATGGCTTCGACGACCGATGGATTTGCCCATAGCGGGGCTCTGCTTTTTCGTCGCCATCTTAGGGGGGGGGAATCCGCCAGCCAAGTTTCGAAACTCAATGAGGGGGAAGAAATCCGAGCCTTCTTAGCTTCAAATCCCACCAATCCTTCGCATACGCTTGTAGTAACAGAAGGGATTCACTACTTACAGGTTTTCACCTTAAATCTGCTTTTTGCCGTTCTCCATGGCCCGACGGCACGCGATGTGCTGCGCAAGTCTGCCGGCCTCCATAGGAGCAAACAGGCAATTTACCCCCCGCATCGACTTTGGGGGGTTCTTCCCGTCGTGCTCCGGACCCTGACACCCTCACTGGGATTCTTGGGGGCTAACCTTCGCAGGTCAGCCGCCCAGTCAGGCTGCTCGGGCGCTTCCTCCCGGACCTGCGGAGAGGAGCGTCCGACATGGCCAAGAAAACGAAACCGAATCACCCAGCTCTATCTGTTGATGGACAACCAATTTGATGCTGCGCTAGACTCCTTGGCCAGATGTCTGGATGCTGTGATGAAATGGTTGTGTCTGAGCCGCCTGAAGTTGAATTTCCTGAAGACGGAGGTTCTGTATCTGGGTTGTGGGGCAACGGAATTGGGAATCCGGTCCCCAGCCCTCAACAGAGTGCAATTACGGCCTTCTTCAACAGTGAAGAGCCTGGATGTGATCCTGGATGCCACACTTTCTATGGAGGCCCAGGTTGCAGCCATAGCCAGATCTACATTTTTTTCATTTTCGGCAGGTCAGGCAATTGGCGGCCTATCTCTCATCCCAGGACCTAGCTTCAGTAATCCATACAATGGTCACCTCTAGACTAGACTACTGCAACTCGCTGTATGCTGGGCTGCCTGTGAGCTTGACCCGGAAGTTACAACTGGTCCAGAATGCAGTGGCATTTGTCCTCACAGAGACACCATTTAGGGTGCATGTACACCCTGTGTTATGCTGACTGCACTGGCTCCCAGTTGAGTTCTGGATCCAGTTCAAGGTATTGGTTTTAGTATTTAAAGCCCTTCACGGACTGGTACCTACATACCTGTGGGACTCTCTCTCCCATTATGTCCCCCACAAGGCCTTGCACTCTGTGGATAAGCAGCTTCTGGTGGTCCCTGGCCGAGGGACATTAGGCTGGCCTCAATTAGGGCCAGGGCCTTTTCTGCCCTGGCCCCAGCCTGGTGGAACACTCTCCTACTGGAGATCTGAGTCCTGTGGGACCTATTACAGTTCCACAGGGCCTGCAAGATGGAGATGTTCCTCCAGGCCTCTGATTAGGGGCCAGCTTTGTGTCCCCCTTTCTGACCACCTGCCCTCCTTCTGCAGCTACCCTGGATTTACACCATGGCAGTGCCCGTGGCTTGTAGTGATTTATAGTAGCCAGATTTGATCAGTGGCACCTGAATCTTTTTATTATGTTATCCAGATTAAGTGGTTTTAATGTTTTTATTGTGTTTTTATTGGAATACTGTTGGAAGCTGCCCTCAGCCCGCTTGCGGGAAGGGTGGGGCATAAGTCAGATAAATAAATGAATAAATGAATAAATAAATAAATATTCTGTCTTGTTCTCTCTCTCTCTCTCTCTCTCTCTCACACACACACACACACACACACACTTTATTTATTACTTCATTTATGCCCCACCTTTCTCCAGTACTCGAATAGCATGGAGCTTGTAGTGTTGAATTCAGTCTGTGATCCTAGTCAGGATGCTTGAACAGACAGCCCTAATTGCAGGATAATACATCCCAGGTCTTCTACAAGATTAGTAATAATGATGGGTTAATAATAAAATATTTTGGGGAATAATATATATTTTTTTATAACTAGTACTGTTTCGGATCTGAATTATAGTTGCTTCATGATGGCAAGTGCTTCTTTGTCCCGAATTTTCCGAGTGCCTGTACCTGTTTGGGAGGCTGATTCCGAGGGGTTTCAGAACCACTTTTTTTTTTTAGGTACTGGAATGGCTGCTTGCAGTGCCTGTTCCCTTTACATTTTAAAGGGTTATTGTTTTCCATGAGAGTAGACCTAGGCCCAGTCTAGTCCAAGCTGACAACTGATCATCAGCTCCTCCCCATACCGGTCCCTTTAAAATGTAAAAGAAAAGGAAGGACCAAACTGGCCTCACCCTGAATGTACATGACATTGCTATGCTGATGACTTTGGAGCCGGGTTTCAGTCCTTCCCTTCCACCTCCAGCACTCTACCCACAGCATCAGATGCGGCAGAGGCTATCTCTACTGCTGGAAAATGCTGGGCAAACTGATGGGTTTTTGGAGCCTCACAAGACTTGGCAGGGCAGCCAAGGTGGAATAGAGGCAGAGCTTGCCTTGACTGCCTGAAAATGGTGGGCATGCCAGTGTGTGGGCTCCTGGAGTAGACCTGGCCTCTCTAATGTTGGTTATTTCCTACTGGAAGGACCAAAGCCCAGCTCTGGTACCGCCAGCTGGGCAATTCTGTGTAAGTTCAGGGCTGGGCCAGTTCGGTCCTCCTTTTGGGTTGAAAACTTATAAGGTAGGGGGACTCAACTCAGCTGTAAGCTCAGCGGTTTGGCAGTGCCTGGTCCCTTATTTAGGTAAGCTTCCTCTTTTCTCCCTCCTTGCCCTGGAACTCAAAACACTCCACAAACTCTCATAATTACAGGAGTGTTATGACTTACTGAGATGACCCGAAACAGGAATTTTGATGTGTATTTTTGTCTCAGGTAAATAGTAAAACAGTGATCCTTCTGGGAAGAGGAACTAGGGAATACTTTGCAGTGTGCCGACATAAAATCAGGCACAATCAAATAAGAAATGTACAAATATTCCCCTTTCTATGGCTTTTCTTTCTTTCTTTCTTTCTTTCTTTCTTTCTTTCTTTCTTTCTTTCTTTCTTTCTTTCTTTCTTCCTTTCCTTTCCTTTCCTTTCCTTTCCTTTCCTTTCCTTTCCTTTCCTTTCCTTTTCTTTTCTTTTTTATTGTTGTCACATAGAGCCTTTTGATCTGCCCATTTTCATCACTGCTATTCCTGATTTCTTTGTTTCTTTTAAGACATTCTTGTGCACTTTTACGCTTTTTATATTAGAGTCATGCTTTGTGTGCTATTTAAATGCAATTGACTCAAAATAGCATTGAAAATATATTACTTTTAACAGGAAAATTTGGTGCAAAGGAAGAAATGACAGCTTGAAAATAAAGATTCTCAGTTTTAATTTGCACAAGAAACAAGGAAAATCCAAAGAGGAATAAGAAATTCAGTAGCATCTCTAGCCTGTGTTTGTTTGGCCTTTCAAATCGTCAGACCTTGGAGTCTGCTATTTCTGAGAGTGAAAATGCACAGAGATAGAACAGTTCCTAGATACTAAATTAATAGCTTTCCTTCCAGATGTATAATTATGATTCCAAATACTGAATGAAAGTAATAATAACAACAACATTTGATTTATATACCACCCTTCAGGACAACTTAATGCCCACTCAGAGCATTTTACAAAGCATGTCATTATTATCCCCACAACAAAACACCCTGTGCGGTGGGTGGGGCGGGGAGAGCTCCAGAGAGCCGTGACTAGCCCAAGGTCACCCAGCTGGCTTCAAGTGGAGGAGTAGGGAATCAAACCCGGCTCTCCAGATTAGAGTCCCACCACTCTTAACCACTACACCAAATTGGCCTGGTCAAGGCTGTTTGATAATGTAATTGATAGTGCTGAACTGGGATCAAGGCCCTACATCTACGGTTGCTAAATCTGACTTGGAAATTCCTGGAGATTTGGGGGCAGTGCCTGGGGAGGGTGGAATGTGGGGATGGGAGGAATATTCCTTCCTGGCCTCAAAAGTGGCGACTGGCATCACCCTGGGTACATAAGAAAGGGCCATGTGACTCGAGCACTTTCTCATCCCTTCTTGCCCTTCCTCTCCCAATCTGCCTAAGTTCATACTGAGTTATATCATCAGCATTGCCTTTGCTTAAAAACTTTCAGAGGAAGAGAGCCCACCACTTCCTGAGGAAGTCTGTTCCACTGAAGAATCACTCTAACCATCAGTATGTTCTTCCTAACGTTTAGTTGAAAAAATTTTTTTGTTTAATTTTAACTCATTGCTTCTGGTCTGACCTCTGATGCAACAGAAACAACCCCATTCTATGTGACAGCCCTTTGGATGTCTGAAGATGGCTATCATATCACCTCTCAGTCATCTCCTCTCCTAGCTGAACATACCGAGCTCCTTCAACCTTTCCTCACAGGACTTGGTTTTCAGACCCACAGCATCTTTGTTGCCCTCCTTTGGACACGTTCCAGCTTATCAACATCCTTCTTAAACTGTGGTCACAAATCTTACTCCAAATGCGGTCTAAACGGAGCACAGTAAAGTGATGCCATCACTTCCTGTGATCTGGATGCCACTGATGCAGCCCCAAATCATATTTGCCTTTTTAGCTATTGCATCACACTGCATGCTGATTCATGTTCAGTGTATGATCTGCTAAAACCCTTAGATCATTTTCACATGCACTATTGCAAGGATTCACTTACTGTATGACTCTGCATTTGATTTTTTTCTGCGTAAATGCAGAAATTTACATCTATCTCTGTTAAAATTCATTTTGTTAGTTTTAGCCCAGTTTTCCAGCTCGTCAAGATCATCCTGAATCTTGATTCTAGCTTCTACTGTATCAGTTACCCCTCCCAATTTAGTATTGTCTGCACATTTAACAAGCATCCTCTCTATTCCTTCATCCAGATCATTTATATAAGATGTTGAACAACACAGGGCCCAGGACAGATCCCTGAGCATCCCACTTGTCACTCCTCTCTAAGAGGAAGAGAAACCATTTACAGGCTGTCTCTTGATGCTTGTCAGTTGGCCACTCATGAGGTTAGCCTCAGGTTCTCTCTAGCTGGTGTAATGGCTAGAGTGTCAGACTAGCAGCTAGAGTGTCCAGCTAGGGTCTGGTAGGATCAGGTTTGAATCCCCACTCGTCCATGGAAGCTTCTTGGGTGACCATGGGCCAGTCTTTCCCTCTCAACCTGAGCTACCTTACTTGTTTTTTATAAGAATAAAACAGGAGAAGAAACTAAGTTCACTGCTCAAAGCTCTTTGGAGGAAGGGTACTAGAAAAAATGGAGACAGAACTGATGTCCAGGGTATTTTTGTTACCACAGAGCAGCCTGAGACCCCCTCAAGTTGGATCAGGATTATGAGGTATGTGGGAGGTAACTCTTTCCACCTAATCTCAAATGGCTTCCAAGAGTTCATGTTTACCCCATTTAAGGAAATATCTACACAGTATATATACAGGCTATCTGTATGTTTCTTCTCTCAGTTCTCTCAGTTCTCAAGGGCTCAGCTCTGGAAAACGGCGCAGGAGAAAAAGCTTTGGAGTCCTAACCTAGGCAGAGTTACATTCTTCTAAGGCCATTGACTTCAGTACACAGAGAACTCTGCTTCGAATGGCGCTGGAATTCCTTCTGTGCTGCTACAATCTGAACTAAATTTTATTCGTTTACAGCCCACTCTCCTCCCCTATGATGACCCGAAGACACTTATGACAAAAGAGAAAAGGGGGTGGGGGGAGGCCCCCACAGATTCAACCCAAACAAAGCTGAGGAAAAGACAGAGTCAAGTTACAACTAAAATAAAAATATTCCAAATAAGTGTGGGTGCGTTTGTTTCACATAAATATTGTACAATTGACCACTGAGGAAGGCCTGAGGGCCAGGAATGCATCTGGTCTGTCTTCCTGTCTGTCATTGGTCTGTAGCATCATCTGTATATGGAAAATGTTTTAATTACTTTTAGCGTACGCATGTAGCCTGTAATTTAGGCCCTATGTTTTTAACTTGGTTTTAACTACATCTATATGTACACTCATAATAAGTACGAGCGGAACTACAAGTGACAAAAGGCACAGATTGGACACTTGTCTGCTTCCCTCAAGTTTTGATGGGAAATGTAGGCAGCTTGGCGGAATGTTGGACAAGTGACAGTTGAAAAGTCCATTGGACAGCAGTCAGAGAGCAAAGCTGCGAGACCAGGATGCCTACAATTCCCATCAAAACTTGAGGGAAGCTGACAAGTGTCCAATCTGTGCCTTTTGTCACTTGTAGTTCCGCTCTACTTCTTTGGAATACTTACGTTTGTAACTTGACCAAAGAAGCTTATGACTGCATTCTCCCCTCCTCCATTTTATCCACAGAACAATCCTGTGAGGTAGGTTAGGCTGAGAGAGAATAACTGAGCATTGTCGCTGAGTGAGCTTCCATGGCCGAGTGGGGCTTTGACACTGCTTCTTCCGGATCCTAATCTGACACTCCAGCCACTACACCATACTGGTTTTCTGAAGCCCTCTGAAGTTTCTATACAGCATTTTTTTAAAAAAAAACCATGGAACATCAGTTTCCAGCTCTTCTAACATATTTTTTGGTTTGACCCTAAATCTAACATGCCTCATAAGAATGAAGATCAAGTGGGATAACCACAGATGCGCCACCCAGAACTCCTTGGAGGAAGGCTGGGCTATATCAATGTCTTGAATAAAATGAAGGCCACTGCCAGCATGCCACTGTCACACTGTGAAAATTCAAAGGCAAGGATCCGCATTGATTTTCCTATAGCTGGGAGACCGTCTTTTTTAAAATGTTGAAAATTGCTCTTGGTAGCCAGCCCTAAACCAAAGGCATATGCATGCAGCTGACATTTGTTTAATCTTTTCAAAAACCACATCTCAACTGGCTGTTTCATTATATGCTTTAAGGCCTGTGAAAGGGCTCCGAATCTCAACGTATGACAATAGCAAGCCTGGGAAAGGCACTTTCCGGTCTAGGAGTGCTTTTAATATTCTTTTCTTCTTTGACAAAGGCAAAGGACCAAAAATGTACTTTAGCCTCGGAGAATGGGATCCTCACATCACAATTCTTCATTAGTAGCTTTCCAAAGCAATTAAGCTGCCGAGCCTTCCTGCAAAGTTCTTTCTGAAATTAATAACCGTTGGCTACTACAGTGACAGTTTTGCTTTCCAAATGCTGCCCACATGTGACCTTCTATGCTCTTCTTAAGTGTTCCATCAGCTTCAAAGGAAACCTATAATGAGGTTGGTAGGAACTGACAATATTTATTTAAACAGCCTAACTAGACTTCCTGTCTTTGTAATTTTAATTTTTAATATCCCAAATTCTGAATCATGCCTTTTTTTTTTTAACGGCATACAGGCTGTGTAAAACAATTCATTTGCTTTTGATTTGATGCCATGTTCCGGGATGGGGACAAGAATGATGTGGAGCAGCGAAATAGGCAGGCAGGGAAAAGAAGCAGGAGGTTTGGGCATGTAGCCCGTGCGGAGTATTGGCCAGAGGCAGGGGGTCATGATGAGGGTGGAGTATTGGGGCAGTGTGAAGTATTGTAGCCAATGGGAAGTATTGGCCAGAGGCAGGGGCTCATGATGAGGGGTGTCAAAGGCAGAGGATGGAGTCTGGGGGCAAAGGCCTCCAGTTGCATCTCTTGTTAATCGGCCACCGTTAGCGCCAACTTCCGTACAGGAGAGTCCATGTCCATTGCGATAAAGTGAAGAGCTTATTCAGTGTTTCATTTAAATGAAGAGAGGAAACCCATGGTCCAGCTAAGAGGCACTATGGTACACTAAGGGCTCTTATGGCATTTTGTTTTTCCTTCTTTCCTAATTACTACTATTTCATTTTTCTGGATTTTAGATTTTTTGTTAATTTCAAAATGACAGGTTTTTAAAAAATTGTACTCTAATCAAATAATATGATTAAAAAATAGCTGGGATTGATGGATGGGTAGGTGGGTGGATAGGTAGAGGTAGAGGTGGAGGTGGAGGTAGAGGTAGAGATGGATGTGGAGGTGGAGGTAGAGATGGAGGTGGAGGTGGAGGTAGAGACAGGCTGATATTTCATAAATATTGATATTTTAGATACGAGTTTTCAGTTTGTTGTGAACTCCCTGGAGAGTTCTATGAGAAGGAAGTGGGTTAAAGTGCTTTAATTAAAATAATAAAGGATCCCTTTGAGATCCCCCTGGAGCAAAATAAATAGCACTATAAGATCGTGGGTGGGGGAAACAAATGTAGAATGACAACCATTGGCCATGAAGTTACAGACACCCTTCCCCCCGAATGATGATGCTATCCTTTAATTACACATTTATATCATCCATGAATTAAAAGCACCAATCAAGAATTGCAGGAACAATGAAATAATGTCACAAGAAAACATTGTTTACCATTTTACACTGAAAATGTGTGTTTGGGTGAACTGCATTCTTGATCGCTTTCTTTATCCTCTGCTTTTTTGCATTCCAAACTACTTCTAGCCCCTTTTCTCTGGAGCTGAATGGACAGCTTCTGAAAAGTCCAGGAGAATCAACAGATTCAGTGCACCCCCACTGTCAACTGTCCAGTCATCCTTAACTCTTCCAATCGTTGAGCCAGAGTGGTTCTGCACACGTGCTGGTGAACCCTTCTTGGGAAACCCACAGTATGAGAGTTTTTAAAAATGGCAGTCCAGCTATTAAATTGTTTAACAAATGTTAGTTTAATTCACGTATTATTGTCTGGCGCCCTCACTGATGGTGTATGGCAGTGATAAGCTTTGGTCAGGGCAGCGTACACAGTTCTCCCTTCGTTCTTTTGATCATCACAAGAATCTTTTTGAGGTTGGTTTGGCTGAGTGATGGTGACTGGTCAAAATAATTCAGTGAGGTCCGTAGCTCAGCAGAGATTTGAACCCAGGTCTTCCCTGTTCTTGTCTCATGTTCTGACCAGTAGAAAGCACTATCTCCGTTTTGAAGGCGGTTTCCCCCTAGTTTCTAGGGGATAGGGTTGCCAGCCTCCAGGTGTGGGCTGGCGATTTACTGGAATTACAGCTGATCTCCCGATGACAGAACTCAGTTCCCCTGGAGAGAATGGCTGCTTTGGAGGGTGGACTCTGTGGCATTATACCCTGCTGAAGTCCCTCCCCTCCTCAAACCCCACCCTCATCAAGATTCATCACCAAAATCTTCAGGAATTCCCAACTTGGAGCTGGCAACCCAATTAGAAGACCATAAATGGTAATGAAGAGTCCATATTCTAAGTAAAAACTGAGTACATCTCTGTTTTTTCCCCTGTGCGAACCCATATCTACAACTCTTCCTGTTTGTTTGCCACAACTTGAAAAAAATCAACCCAAAATCAATGTTACTTAAACTGAAAGGCTTGTTCTCATTAGAAGTGAGAAGGTACAATCAGATATTATAGGCAAAACTCTACTTTAAGTTACCTGCGGCTGTGCAGCAGCTTCATCTATTCAATATATATATTCAGACCAAGATGTCAGGGAACACATTTTCTTCTAATATAAGAAATGGCCAGAATATTGTTAAAAGGATTGGTTATCTTAAAGCATTGTGTGATTTGCTAAAATTGCTAATCAAGCCAAAACAGGACAGTGTGGGAAGCGCATGTGGCATTTCAAGATATGGAAATGTTTGCTGGAAAATAAATTGAGAATAGGACAAATTTAACCACATTGGTCACTTGGTTTTTCTCAGCAATAATGGGAAAGAGAATGTCAAATGGACATTTGCTTTGTTTACTTTAAGTTGATCCTCTGTTCCGAAGGGATTAGGTTTTGAATGTCACATAAAGGGCTGGTTATAAAGGTTGATTCTATGATTTTTTTTTAAAAAGTTCCTTATTTTAACAGGAGCAAAAATATTTATGCCCCATATTCATGACTTGAAATAGGATTAGGGATGGGTTAATGTTCCCTATTTAATTTCTTTTTATTTTGTTGGTCTTTTAAGTTTTTAGGTTCTCTTCTTTTCACTATAAGTTTTATAGATTTGTTTGTACTGTGTACAAATGTGCAGTTTTAATACATATTTTATAGGGTATTTCTACATACACTATAGTTCATTTATACATAAATATAACATATAACACTGGTTAATCGACATGTTGTAAACAAGCATACCTTTTACAAGAAAATTTGATGAGAAGAATAAAATTAAAAAATCATGGGTTTAGTTTGCACTAGGAAGAAGTAAAATCAGGCTGCGGATTTTTGCATTGAAGCAGCAGGATTCAGAAATTTGAAATAATTCTGAGACACAATTCTCCATTGCAGTACAAATAATTGCTATATACTTAAAAGGCAGTTTTTTGGCCTGCCCCGTTCTCTTCCCCTAGTGTGGGTGTGTGCACTTCAGACCTAGTTCACTCAGGGTTGGATCCTATGCCTTCTTCTACTAATGGATTTGTGCTGATTCCTTCCCAAGGCAGACTAGCTACGGTTCCTGATAATCCCCCCAAATGTTGCCTACTTTGGGTTGGAAAATTCCTGGAGATTTGGGAGTGGACCCTGGAGAAGTTTGGGGTTGGGGAGGGACTGCAAGAAGGCACAAAGCCTCCAAAGAGCCATTTTCTCCAGGAGAACTGATCTCTGGAAATCAGCTGAGAGATTGTCATGCCCTTCCGGGAGGTTGGCAACCTTAATTGTCCAATCTCCGGTAGGAGGATTTCAGAAAGTTCTACTAACTCAGGTTGTGATAGTAAGGGAAAGGCAGAAAAGTTAAAGCCTGCAGCTCCAGTGCATGGGATCCAACACACAATCTCTTCTTACAGATGGTATAACCAGGGGTCACTTCATAGAAAAAGAGATGGATGAACTCATCAGCATAACTCATTAGCATAATTCATCAGCATATGTGATGCCCCTTGGCGGCCCTGGAAGTGTGTAATTAGCATAACTGATTTGCATATGCCACACCCCCTGACATCACCTATCCTGGCTGTTTTGGACCCAATCCTGGCCATTCAGGGCTGAAATTGGGCCCAAAATGGCAAAAGGGGCTGAAAATGGCCAAAAAGGGGCCCAAAATGGTCAGGATCGGGCCACTGCTGAGTGGGAGAGTGATCTACCACCTGTCAGAGGCCCGATCCAGGCCGTTTTGGCCCCAATCCAGGCTGAAACGGGCCCAAAATGGCTGAGAGTCAGGTGGGCGGTGCCACCTGTCACGTGACCTCTTTGGGGAACTGCCGGAATTGTATTCCTGTGCGTTTCCCCTCCAAATGAGCCCTGGATCTAACAGTTTGTGCCACACAACTCTCTCCTTTTCTTTCTGTCACTAATTGTCATTAAGGTTGTCAGGGTAGCACCTTTACTTTTATCAATACTAGTGCAATGGGAGAGGCCACAGTCTTTTCAGGCTCATGTCCCATTTTTTGTTGACCTTTTTGCTAAAGGCAAGAAAGAGATGAGGGTGAACAATGGCACCAGGGAAGGAATGGAGAAGGAAGCATATCATGACAACCTCTCCTGCCGCATCAGAACTGTGAAAGGTAAAGGTCAGTTCTTTGGCTTTGCAGTCTTCATACTTTGTGGCAGACTACAGGGTTCTTATATGGTTCCTTACAATGTTCGTTCTTCATGGCAGACTACAGGGTGCAAACAAGGGCCAAACTAGACTATATATGTTACATGAATTGGTGTTTGCTGCAATGGTTAAGAGCTAGGGTTGCCAGGTCCAGGTTGGGAAATTCCTGGAGATTTTGGGGGTGAAACCTGGAGAGGGCACAGTTTGAGGAGGGGACAGGCCTCAGTGGGGTATAATGCCATACAGTTCACCCTTCAGAGTTGCCATTTTCTCCAGGGAAACTGGTCACTGTTGCCTGGAGATCAGTTGTAATTCCAGGAGATCTCCAGCTATCATCTGGAGGCTGGCAACCATATTAAGAGCGGCAGGACTCTAATGTGGAGAACCAGGTTTGATTCCCCACTCCTCCACTTGAAGCTAGATGGCCAACTTTGGATCAGGCACAGCTTCTTGGAGCTCTTTCAGAGCTCTCTCAGCCCCACCCAACTCACAGGGTGATTGTCGTTGTCAGACTGTGGCTAGATAAGGTACTCTCTGCAAGATTCCCTTTAGAAGCAAGAATAAGTCCAATGTCTAGCAAAGGAAGTTTTATTGCAGAAAAGGTCCATTATAGTCCACTGTCCTGAATAGGAGACTCAGGATGGTACATGATCATTGTTACCAATGAAGAGCAAGCATAGGATACAGAGTAACAATACCCATCTGGAACAGCCTCCCCCCACAGTTCTCAAAACAACATCTTTCAGTCCTGGGAAGCTGCTCTCCTTCAAGGCCAATGCTTGGTGGAACGGGGTTAGACACAACAATCTCCTCTGGTGGGAATGCTGCCTGGGAACTGGTGCACCTGGGGAGAAAGCACTTAAACACTAGAAGCATTAGAAAATGGAGTCAGTACAGTTTAGAGACATACTGGACCTGACATTCTGCCCCCCTTAAAATAGATCCCCCCCTGGCTTATATGGATAGCGAGTATGAAAAGCTTTGGTTAATCTAGGAGCATGAACATGTGCAGAGTTCACCCATTCATCGTAACCAGAATCAAAGTCCTTCCAGCGAATGAGGTAAAAAAGCTGGTTTCGTTTGAGCTTAGAGTCCAAGATTTGTTGTACCTCATAGTGTATTTGGTCGTCAATCAAAGTTGGAATGGGTGGAGCTTTGACGTGCCATTTGTTGTCGGTGGGAGCTCTTTTCAGAAGACTGACATGGAACGTATCATGCACATGGCGCAAGTTCTTGGGCAAAGTTACAGCAACAGTCACTTTATTTATTATCTTGCGCACAGGAAAAGGTCCTAGGAATTTTAGAGCGAGTTTGCGGCTTGTTTGAGCTAGTTTCAGATTTTTTGTGGAAATATACACATGATCTCCGGGTTGCAATTCCCATTCGGCCACACGATGGCGGTCTGCGTATTTTTTGTAATCCAGTTTGGCTTTTTCGAGGTGTTTTTTAATGAGAGTCCATTGCTGTGCCGCCTCCCCCCACCATGAAGATACATCTGGCAATATTGAGGAATGGAGAGGGGGTGCGTCCAACGGGAAGGGATTGAAGTGGGCTCCGTAGACAATTTTGAAGGGGGCCTCTCCCGTCGAAGCGTGTACACTGTTGTTATATGAGAACTCGGCCAAAGGGAGGAGGTCTACCCAATTATCTTGCTGAAAATTGATGTAACAACGAAGGAATTGTTCTAATATTTGATTTGTTTTTTCGGATTGCCCGTCGGTTTGTGGGTGGTGGCTTGAACTGATGCCTTGCTCAATATTCAACATTTTCAAAAGCTCCCGCCAGAAGTTGGCAACGAACTGTCCGCCGCGATCCGAAATCACCTTGGACGGAAAGGAATGTAATTTTACAATGTGTTTTAGGAACAAATCCGCTAGTTTTCGAGCGGAGGGTATAGCAGTGCAAGGGATAAAATGAGCTTGCTTGGAGAACAGATCTACCACAACTAAGATACTATTATGTCCTTTAGAGATAGGTAGATCAGTGATAAAGTCCATAGATATTACTTCCCAGGGTCTGTTTGGTGTCTCCAAGGGTTGTAAGAGACCCGGAGGCTTCCCTTTCCTGGTTTTGGCACTGAGGCAAATAGGGCAGGAACTAACGTATTGGGAAATGTCTTTGCGCATGCCCGGCCACCAAAATTGTCTCTGGATCAGGTGTAAAGTTTTCAAATACCCATAATGTCCAGCAGTGGGAGCGTCATGACAGCGCTGTAAGATCTCCAGCCTGAGGCTGTTTGGGACATAAAATTTGCTCCCAGCTAGCCAATCCCCGTGTGGGGATTGGGTTAGTTTGTTTCGTGGAGCCCTATCCCCCTCCTTCTCTACTTCAGTTTTGAGTTTCGATTTCCATTCTTGGTTAGCCGGGAGGGGCAGCTTGGCCCGACTGCGAGTGGTCACCACGCCCCCAAGTTGCGTAGGTGAGAATACAGTGTCGACAGTCTCCTCCCTCTTGCTCTTGTGTTGGGGCATGCGCGATAGGGCGTCCGCTAAAAAGTTAGTTTTGCCCGGGAGATAGTTTAGAGTGAAGTTGAATTTGGAAAAGAATTCCGCCCATCGCAATTGCTTAGCATTCAGTCTGCGCGGGCTTCGGAGGGCCTCCAGATTCTTGTGGTCCGTCCAGACCTCGAAAGGGTATCGCGCC
The DNA here is from genome assembly GCF_028583425.1 of Eublepharis macularius. Taxonomy (NCBI): domain Eukaryota; kingdom Metazoa; phylum Chordata; class Lepidosauria; order Squamata; family Eublepharidae; genus Eublepharis; species Eublepharis macularius. Next base: position 165,626,603 of record NC_072792.1, on the reverse strand, counting down.
CCCTCCAGCCAATGTCTCCAGTTAGTGAGGGCTGCCTTTACTGCAAAGGCCTCCTTCTCCCACACATTCCAATTTCTTTCCGCCTCCGAAAATTTTTTAGACAAGAAAGCGCAAGGCCGCAGCCTCCCATCCTCCCCCTTCTGCAGCAGAACTCCCCCAATCGCTGTATCGCTGGCGTCGACCTGTACTATGAAAGGGGCTTGTTCGTTGGGGTGGGAGAGGACGGGTTCCGTTACAAATTGCTTTTTTAAATATTCAAAGGCCGACTGGCAATCGGGAGTCCATAGCAGTTTGGAAGATGGTTTCTTAGCTTGGTCCCCTTTATCTTTGGTTTTTAGCAAGTCTGTTAAAGGGAGCGTGATTTGGGCGAAGTTTGCTATGAAATCCCTATAGAAGTTGGCAAAACCCAGGAAGGATTGCAGTTCTTTACGGGTGGTGGGTGTTTGCCAGTCTTGGATCGCTTGTATTTTGGCTGGATCCATTTTCAGACCTTCTTGGGAGATACAATACCCGAGGTAAGTAAGTTCGGTTTTATGGAATTCACATTTGGACAACTTGATGGGCAGATTATTTTCCATCAGGGTGGCTAATACTTTCTGTACGGTTTGAATATGTTCCTCCTCGTTGTCTGAGTAAATTAACACATCATCAAGGTACACCACCACCCCTTTGTACAGAAATTCGTGTAGAATTTCGTTTATCATGGACATGAATACGGATGGGGCTCCCGTCAAACCAAAAGGCATAACTAAGTATTCATATTGTCCGAGGGGCGTATTAAAAGCCGTTTTCCACTCATCCCCTGCCTTAATACGAACGTGGAAGTAAGCATCTTTTAGATCTAATTTTGTAAAGATCTTACCTTGGGCCACGACGTTGAGAAGGTCTCGGATGAGCGGTATAGGATAGGCGTTGTTTGTGGATACCGCATTTAACCCTCGGAAATCAGTACACAGTCGGAGTCCGCCATCCTTCTTTTTCACGAAGAGGACCGGAGCGGCGTGGGGGCTGGTGGCCGGGCGTATGAATCCGCGTTGGAGGTTGGTGTCAATGAATTTTCGAAGCTCTTCACGTTCATGGAGACTCATGGGGTAGAGCCGTCCTTTGGGCAGTGAGGCTCCGGGTAAAATTTCTACCGCACAATCCGTACGTCTGTGCGGGGGTAGAGTATCCGCCTCCTCCTCCGAGAAAGCCTTTAGAAAGGGCCAATACGGTTCGGGTATTTGGCTGACTTCTTCTTGGGTGAGAAGGGCCTTTTCTTTATGCGTTGGATCGTCGCCCCAGTTCTGATTCCAACGGTGATTTTTACAGTTGGTGTGACTGAAGGTAATACATCCTTGTGCCCAATCTATATAGGGGTTGTGATCACATAGCCATCTACTGCCTAGAATTAACGGGTACTTGGCGGTAGAGCTGATGACAAAGGACCTCTTCTCCCAATGTTGCCCCATGCCCGTGATTACTGGGATGGTCTCCGTTGTTACAGGATTCATATTGGTACCATCCATTTGTTCAAAGATTACTGGATTTTGTAAATCCCGGGTTGGTAGGACTAGTCCATTGACTAACGCAGGGGCGATAATGTCTCTTGAGCAGCCCGAGTCAATAAGGGCTTGCACCCGAATGTGCATCTTCCTCTCAGGGTTGAGTAGAGTCACTGGCATGAATAAAATGGACCCAGGTGGCCGGTCCCGTGCAGGGACGGGCTTCTGGTGGATCTGTCGTTTGGGTCCTTTTACGACAGATCCATTTCGTTTCCCGACTGGGGACTTTCTGGATTGACTTCTGCGGTTGGGGAAGCGGGATCATATTCCATGACTTCTTCCGCTTCCAACCCTCTCTCTGAGGCTGGCCTTTGGGAAGTGCCGCGACCTCTATTCGCCCGGGGTGCTGGAGTCGGGCGTTGGGGCGCAGGAAACTGAGCCGGAGTTGGACGGCGTAGTTGGAGCGGAGGTCTTTGCACAGGCCGGTAAGGGCATTGTGCTGCAAAGTGACCAGCCTGTCCGCAATGCAGGCACAGCCCTTGTTGCCATCTAGCATCTCTCGCTCCACGGGTGGCGTAGCTAGCTCCCCGTGCCGCCCTCTGTAAGGTTAATGGTCTTCTTTGTCCCGTTTGTTGTTGTTGTTCAACCAAACGGACTTCTAATATGCGATTCTCCACTTCACAAATAAGTTGGATCCACCCTAACAGCGTGGGGGGATTGTCTTGCATGAGGGCTCTGTCCAAAAGTCTCGGGTTAAGGCCTTGTTTGAACAGGATAATTTTGGTGGACTCCTCACACCTGGGGCACTTGGCTGCTAATTGTCGGAATTTTGTAACATAGTCTCTTGCTGTCATGCTGCCTTGCTTGATGGCTTGCAATTCTGTTCGGGCCCTAGTTTCCTCTAAGGGGTCTTCATATTGGGCTCGAATAGCATCCACCAACCCCTGGAGAGTATCAAGTTCTGGGGCCCCGACATTGTATAGTCCTACATACCAGTCTGCTGCCTTGCCCTGTAGACGAGATCCGAGATGTTCGATTTGACTGGCCTCGCTGCCGAATAGGTGCCCCCAACGGTTGAAAAACTGTACCACTTGTACTAAGAAAAATCCCAGTTTGGAGGGGTCCCCATCGAAGGTGGCTTCCAGCTTTACCCAGCCCATCGGGAGGTCTTGTCTCGGAGCAGGCGCTGGGTAAAAGTCCATCGGCATTTCTAGTTGTCCCTGAGGCACAGGCGGAGGTAACTGGGGCCTCGGTAGGGGCAACGGTGCCGGCTGTGCTGGCGGCGGTCGATCCGGCGGTGCCGGCTGGGGTTGACCTGGTGGTGCGGGCGGAGGTTGCCGTGGTTGCGCTGGCGGGGTTGGTCTTGGCTGGGCCGGCGGCTGCAATGGCGGGCGAGCAGGTGGCGGCATCCTTGGTCTAGCGGGTAACACAGGAGGCGTTGGCGGTGGCTGTCGAGGTGGAGTAGGTTGGTGTGGCTGATTGGGGATCGGCCGCTGCGGAGGTGGTCGGAGGGGTCGTAGTGGTGCAGGCCGTCCCGGTTGGTTCGGGGGTGGCAAGACGGGCTGGTCCTGAGGCTGCTGCACCGGTGTGAGCTGCGGTCGAGGTAAGAGGGGCCGCAGCGGCGAGGGTTGAGTAGGTGGAAGGCCGCGCGGGCTTGCCCCTCCGGGCGTTGTCAATCTAGGAAGCAGCGGCTGGCCTCTGGGCGCTATTGGACCTTCTCCCGTAGGTTGGCCGACGGGGACAGTGTTTGGCGGTTGACGCGGGGCTCCCTCTTGGTCCGGCCGGACCTCTATAGGAGAAGTAAGAGGGGGTATCACCGGTGTATCACTTGGCTTTTCTTCACCTTCCGTAGGCCTCTCCACGGGAGTCTCATCTGGGGGCGCATCCCCTTCCTGGTTAGGTTGTTCGGTGGGGGTCTCTCCGGGTGGCTCAACCGAGTCATCCCTTCTCGGTGGAATTTCTTGCTGCTCGGGAAGTTCCTCGGTTTGCTCTCCCGATTCGCCCAGATAGGTGCCCCCTTCGCCGGTAGGTGACGGCTGCGGTTGGGCATCCTCCACCGGATAGGATATGACACTTTGAAGGGTAGCTATCTGTATCGCCATCTCTTCAGGGGATAATCTTTCCCCTGCTCCCATTGCCGAAATTAAATGGATGGCACGAGCTAAACTTTCTTCCATATCCATCAGTTTAGCTTCTAACTGTTGCATACGACTCGCCCCCGGTTGTTCGCTCGTGGAAGCTTCATTCGTTGCACTCACCGGGGACAAGGGGCCCCAAGGAGGAGGGTCCCCTTGGACGACTCTCGATCTCGCGGCTAGGATTCCCTTGGCCATGCCCGTCACGGCCGAGATGCTGGTATCCACCGCATAGGTGCGACCTTGTATCTGCTCCCAACTTTGTTCAGGGACTTCCGTTGGCTCTTTCCACGGAGCAAGTTCGGAGTAATCCCAACTCAGGGCGCCGCGGCGAGACGTGTCCTCTTCCGTCTGCTCGAGCGTCCTGTTCCAATAGTTCCATGATTGGCTGCTGTCTAGCTCCAGGACGGTTCCTAGGCTTCGGCGCCTTTCCATAGAAACTCGAGGATGGAGCCCACCTACACGACGCTCTCTAGTTTCTCTGGGTCTGGCACCCCACTCCGACGGGGTGGGTACCGAAATCAAGGGGAGAGCGGTCGCTTTCGGCCTTGCCCCGAGGTCGGCTTCGGTCTCGGCCCGAGCACTGAGGTCGATGAGAGGCGGGGTGGAAGTGGAGACTTCGGTTCCATTCCCGGCTGCTCCCAGCTCCTGGGAGTCTTGGGCTTGTACGGGTTGTTTGTCGGGAGACACATACGGCTCGAACAAAGGATCCCTGTCCGGGACAACCTTGGGTTCCGCTGGGCCCGACTCAGACATGATTGGTAACAAAATGTCAGACTGTGGCTAGATAAGGTACTCTCTGCAAGATTCCCTTTAGAAGCAAGAATAAGTCCAATGTCTAGCAAAGGAAGTTTTATTGCAGAAAAGGTCCATTATAGTCCACTGTCCTGAATAGGAGACTCAGGATGGTACATGATCATTGTTACCAATGAAGAGCAAGCATAGGATACAGAGTAACAATACCCATCTGGAACAGCCTCCCCCCACAGTTCTCAAAACAACATCTTTCAGTCCTGGGAAGCTGCTCTCCTTCAAGGCCAATGCTTGGTGGAACGGGGTTAGACACAACAATCTCCTCTGGTGGGAATGCTGCCTGGGAACTGGTGCACCTGGGGAGAAAGCACTTAAACACTAGAAGCATTAGAAAATGGAGTCAGTACAGTTTAGAGACATACTGGACCTGACAGTCGTAACACACTTTATAAACTGCTTTGAGTGGGTGTTAAGTTGTCCTGAAGGGTGGTATCTAAATCAAATGTTGTTGTTATTGAATTGGATACACACACAGCCCCACTGCATGATTGTTTTGGCTCTGGAAAATGGTATGGAAGGGAAGGCCCCTCCTCTCCTTGTGTTGTGCTCCTGAACGGCGCTCTTGGGATTGTTAGTTCCTTGACAGCACATATGACTGCAAGTGTGACCTGATGTGTCAAATGTATTGTGTAATTTGGCCTTTACTGTAGTGAGTTTGTGGAGATGGGATTGCCTGTTCTTCCTGTACTTGCAGTTTTCTACCTAGCCGTTTTCCTAACCGAATGTGTTTTAGGTGAATGACTTTCTCTCTTTTTCAGGTTGAACTTTCCAAACTAGAAATACCAGGGCCACTTATTGGCTCTGCAGTGCACTAACTGGGAGCTAGAAATGAAGAATAAAGTCCTTTTTATCCTGTCTTAGTCACTGCTTCTAACCTATAAAAATCATAAATATTCTAAGAATGAGTTGGAGAGAGAGAAACTGAAATAGAGTTGATCTCAATAACACCTAAATATAGAATTTACAAGCAACAGATGAAATTTAAGCAAGTTCTATTTCAGGATTCATTTTTTTAAAAGACTTATTCTCTAGGAATGAGGGGAAAGTATTAAAAATGCTAGACCAATTGGAGAATATGTAGATTGCAGGGGAAAATGTCATGTCATGGGCTTAAATGAAATCTTCCTTGAGTACTGTGACAGACTTGTCCAAATGAATCAGTAATGAAAGGCAAAAGTAAGCTGATGCAGAAGTCTTCCCATAGGGAGGAAATGCTTGGTTTCTGGATGGGAAAACTGAGCGGAAATCAGCTAATGCTAGAAATAATGTCCTCTCTGAGTCACAGAATCACAATGTTGGAAAGAGGTCATCCAGACCTTTTTGTCCAACCCCCTGCCCAATGCAGGATGAGCCTCAAGCATCCATGACAAATATTCATCCAGCCTCTTCTTGAAAACTGCCAGTGAAGGGGAGCTCAGCTGATTCCATCTTTGAACTACTCTGACCATGGAAAAGTTTTTCCTAATATCCAGCTGGTACCGTTCTGCATGTAATTTAAGCCCATTGCTTCAGGTCCTATCCTCTGCTGCCAACTGGAACAGCTCCTTGCCCTCCTCCAAATGACAGCCTTTGAAATATTTAAAAAGAGCAATCATGTCCCCCCTCAATCTCCTCTTCTCCAAACTAAACATTCCCAGGGCCCTCAGCCTTTCCTCATAGGGCTCAGTCTCCAGACCCCTGACCATCCTCATCACTCTCTTCTGCACCCTCTCAATATTGTCCACATTCTTTTTGAAGTGGGGCCTCCAGAACTGCAACAACTTTGTTATCCTTTAGAAACATTGAAAGTATCTACTGTGGGTCATTATCATCTTTCATTTTCCCATGTATTTAATCTTTTCATTCCTGGGGAGGAGAAAATTTCAGTCACAGGAAGAAAGTTATTTATCAACTTTTTTTCTTAGTAAATTTTAAGTAAAACCGTAATAATTTTTGAAGCGTCTCACTCTAGGAAACCATTAATGATGCGGGACTTCTAAAGTCTTCCAAGATGCTCTTCTTGTGAGTTCCTAAATTCTGCTGTTCTAAAAGAGATTGGTAGGGAGGCAAGAGAGAAGGAGAGACTGGTAGAACAAGGGCTGGATGCAGGGAAATGAAATTAGAGATCAATCAACGCAGCCATTTTAGTTGCTTTTTGCATTGTCATGTTGACATCACTTGCCATTGTTATCAGTTGCCACTGCTATCAGTTTCAGCTCATCTGATTTTTTAAGGTAATTGTTTACTCATTTGTTTCTTTTATTTATTGATGTCATTTATATCCTGCCTTTCTTCTCAATGAGGACCCAAAGTGGCTTACATCATTCTCCACCCCTCTACTTTATCCACACAACAACCCTGTGAGGTAGGTTAAACTGTAAATGTGTGACTGGCCCAAGATCACTCAGAAAGCTTCCATGACGGAGTGGAGATTAAAAATTGGGTTGGGCACTTTAACCATCACAACACACTGGCTTTCTATGCCATTTTATATATACTCCCTTTTGCAACGATTTCCCTTTCAGTTGTTTTATGTTATGCATAACACAGCAGTGCTCTAACAGGAGGATAGGAAGGTTTGGGAAGCAGGCATTGCCTGCCTCTGAACATCTACAGAGTGAAATTCTGAATTTTTTGTAGAATCGTCCTCCCTGACCCTCCTCTCTTTGTATTCCAATTTGATCAAAACAGACAGTGCAATCCTAAGAAGAGTTACTCCATTCTATACCCATTGATTTTGATAGACTGAGACTGGAGTAACTCTGTTGAGGATTGCACTGAGCATGGATTAGAAACTGACTCCAAATTCCTAAAAACAGGAAAAGAAGTAGATGGTTGGATTTCAGGGTAAAATTCTGTAATGTGGAACATTTCTCTTAACAATACGAAAGGGACCGTTAGTTTTGCAATAGCAGGAAGATGGTAGTGGTGTGTGGGCTGGCTGAAAACCACATATTTGGGCCACATATTTTTTTAATGCAAAATGGTACCTCTCAAACCCAGCCAGGAAAGGCAGTCCAGAAGGATATCACGATTATTTATAACAACAACAACAATGATAATAATGGTATTGAAAGCCACTGAGAGGTCCTGGAGAATCTATGGAGTCCCACTCTCTCTTTCCTGCTCTTGGAGCAGTTCATCCACTTTCAGACCTATAACCAGACTGGAAAGTGCTAGTGCAGATTTTGTCCTGCTCCAGCAAAACAGCCACAACTCAGGGATTATCGGAGCGTAAAGTAACCATACGACATCAAAAGAAAAACTTGCCACATATGATTTGTATTGTGAGCCATCAACATGGCCATGCCAGAGGGTCTGAGTGGTGGTAATGGATGATTATAGCTTCGGGAAAATATTAAAGAGAGAACACGCTCTTTGTGGTGATGTGACCTGAGGTTACTTTGATGGCATTCAAGTGATTCATTACTGAGTATGTGCATCAACCCGCAAAAACAAAGAAAGAATCAGGTAGCGTAAATACATCAAAAGTCATCTATTAAAGTGGCTATGCGCCATCAGAATGGACAAAGATGATACTGCTGCAATGCCTCCTTTTCCTTTGAATATGCCCTGGAAAGCTTTAATTGCTGTGTTAGATCAGGCTTTCGTATATACAAAACTGGTTAAAATGGGAACAGTTCTCCAGATGCTCAGACACCCACCCATGAGTGAAGCAGCTGTTGGCTGGTAGGCATCCCCCTACCTTGGGTAGCAAACTCCAGGTCAGGAAATTCCTGGAGATTTCTGTTGGAGCTTGGGCAGGGTTTCAGAAGGGAAAGGACCTCAGCAAGTTATAATGCCGTTGCATCCACTCTCCAAAGCACTCATTTTCTCCAGGGGAACTGATCTCTGATCTCTGAGATCAGTTGTAATTCCAGGAGATCTCCAGCTCCCACCTGGAGGTCAGCAAGTTTACCCCTTCCAGCCCTTTCTTTGCATTCTCACTGATGCAGTGGGGCTACCTACTTTTTGCAGAAATAAAAAAAAAGTTGCTGCCATTTTCCTGTCTTTTTAATTTCCTTGTTCCTTTCCACTGCTGCAAGAAGACAGCAGGAACTTCAAGAAATTGAACCAGTGTGTGGGGCAATAGCAGAGGTGCCAAAGGGGCCAGTGCAGAGGTGATGGAGCTGGGGGGTGGCAGGGGGGCAGGGGGGTACTTACATCCCTTGAGTGTGCTTCTACACTCCTCATCGCACCAGAAAAGACATCATTTTCCGGCAGTATGGAGGAGCCACGGGGCACACTGTAGCTGACCTCCGTAAACATCACCTCCAAATGGAAGGTTTTTACATGGCTCAAGTTTCAGCACCCCCCCCCCAGGCTCCTTCATTGCCGGCATGCCCAGTACCTCTCCCTCCTGGTGGCCAGATGAGGTTGGCCGAGGGGTGGCATATGGGGGTTCCATGCGAGGGAATGACAAGCTTACAGGAGGTTCTTCATTAGTGGCTGTAGCAGGTGTCAGTCAGCCAAAGAATCCTGTCTATCTTTCTATCTGTCTAGCACATCTTTATCTCCCTCTTCCTTTGAGGCACTCGGGGTGGCTTCCATACTTCTCCCTCCCCATTCTTCCTCTCTGTCCTAGAAGGCCTGCATATGTGTCAAGTGTCTTGTAGCACTGTAGTCACTACAAATTTATAGTATAATCCTATGCAGCATTAAAGAAGGTAAAGATAGCCCCCTGTGCAAGCACCAAGTCATTACTGACCCATGGGGGGATGTTGCATCATAACGTTTTCTTGGCAGACTTTTTACGGGGTGGTTTGCCATTGCCTTCCCCAGTCATCCACACTTTACCCCCAGGAAACTGGGTACTCATTTTACTGACCTCAGAAGGATGGAAGGCTGAGTCAACCTTGAGCCGGCTGTTTGAATCCGGCTTCCGCCAGGATTGAACTCAGGTCATGAGCAGAGCTTGGGCTGCAGTACTACAGCTTACCACTCTGTGCCATGGGGCAGCGTTACTCCAGTCCAAAAGCCATTGAAGTCAATTAATTTGGACTGCAATAATTGTTCATAGGATCGCACTGTAAGCTCTACATCATCAATTGGGCAATATAACTGCAACAAGACAAAAAAATGTATCCCTACCATTATGAATAATATGTGGAGCTAACATGTCTCAAAAAATGCTACAGTCCTAGATTTATACTATGCTCTGTTGTTTGTTTGTTTTAGACACTCGTGTCATATTAATAGACACTGCACAGGGTTTGTAGACTTTATGTATACAGCATTAAAATACACACAAAAAACATAGTATGTCCATTATGATGGGCGTGTGAGAATCCTGTTAATGGGATGGGCGTGTGAGAATCCACACACAGTGCATTACAGGTAGGAACTATTTAGTAATCCTGAGGCTGTTGTCCTGTGTATACTTATGTAGGACTAAGCCCAGCTGGAGCTTACTTCTGAGGAAGTATGTATGGGCACAGGCTTTACATTTTTTCATTTCCTTTTGCCTTTCCTGTGAGGAACCAACTTTAATGTCCCTTTCACAAGAGTGCAGACGCCACAAAAATAGTCCCACTCTGCTTCTTTTGTTTATAACGTTCCAAAGAGCTGTGTTGTCGTTTACAACTACTCGAAGCCGGCAGATTGATTTAACTGAAAAGTGCACCGTGTCCCCGTTATAATGGATATTATATTTCTGAGCTCAGGGTCTAGCAGGGGAAAAGCAAATATGGAAGCAGTAGAGTGGAAGGAACAAGTGCATTCTATTGTACGGAGAGACTTCTCTCTACCCAAGGATACAGCTGAAAACCTCTGAGAATTCTTGTGTTGTTATTTGAAAAGGACTCGGTGAAGTACCCTCTGAGATAAACTGCCTAATGCAGCCATTTCATTTTTTCCCCCTACCCTTGATTGCCAGTGCACAATGTTATCCACATTTTCAGTGGATATTCCCTGGAGAGAGGATGGTGCATAAGTCTAGCTGATGAATATTGCAGCCTCCCTGCAGCTACATTGCCTTATCTCAGTATTAGGCACTGTTCAGTCATGTGTGCTGGCTGCATAGAGCCAATTGCTTGTGCAACAAATATAATCAAATTAGGAGAAAAGAAGGCGCATAAGTGCAAAACCCATTTCATATGGAGGTAAAATAATTAATGGTGTTCTATCAAGCTCAGTTCAGTTTGATAAATACAATACTCTTGGTCCTTGGAGGGGTCTTGAGAGTGGAGGAATTTCCTCCCAAAGCTATTGGGGGTAAGTAACATTTTTGGCCCAATTACCAAAACAATGCAACATCTATTTGTGAAGCTGTTGATGTGCCAACAGACAAAAAGGGATGAGGGAAATGAGGGTTATACTTGGCCAGACACACTGCATCTATTGTGTATAGACCTTTTTGTTACATGGTTGTTGTGGATTTTCCGGGCTGTATAGCCGTGGTCTTTGCATTGTAGTTCCTCACATTTCGCCAGCAGCTGTGACTGGCATCTTCAGAGGTGTAGCACCAAAAGACAGAGATCTCTAAGTGTCACAGTGTGGAAAAGATGTTGGCAGGTAATTTATATCTACTCAGGTCGGTGGGGTTGGGCTGAGTCATTCTGTTAGAGTTTCCTAGGGTGTGTTTTTGTTACAGTTGCTAGGCAGTTGTCTGGAAGTGACATAGGTAGTTCTAGGAATCACCAGCCATTCTGCAGTTTTACCACAGAGTTTCTGAAGATTCTTAGAGCTACCCTATGTCACTTCAGGCTTTTTACCAGAAGTGGCATGATGCGACATTGTAGGGTTTTAATTTTTTTCTCCCACCACTGCTCTGAGCAGAGGAATGAGACCCCTACATTTGTTGCTACATAAGAGTAAGGGATTAAAATAAAACTGCTTTAGAAATATCAATATGAGACAGCAGTGATTTGACTTTCAATATACACACTTAGGAAAGTAATGGTAACAGATAACATCTGGTACTAAAAAGATGTGATGTGAGTGGGGCATGAGAGCAGCAGGGAAAGAGTCTACACTCAGACTTTCATTCTCAGAACTTACAGTGCAGTCCTAAAAAGAATTGGACCTTTCTGAGTTCATTGAAGTCCATGGGCTTAGAATGGTGTAACTTAAATGGAGACAATTTTTATGATGAGAAATCTGAGCTGCGGAATTGGGTCTTACAATATCTTGTGAATCAGAGTTTCTATTCAGAAGAAATGTTTTTGATGCAACTTTGGACAATGTCATTTGTACATTAGAACATAGGTTCAAAGCAACAAATAACATTTTTTTTTACATTCTGTTCAGTCTTAAAATATATATCACTGGAGCCTGGGGAACTGGGAGATCTTCTAAATGTTTATTTCACAAGTTTCCCACAGATCTTTCTGAGAATTTTCCGTGTGAATTGTTGAACTTGAAAAAAATCCTCAAGCCTGCTTTTGGAAAAGAATGTGAACTACCCCTGCTTATATTATTAAATGAAATTGACAAGAAACAATAGCAACTAATTTTCAGTGAAGCGTGTATAGTCCTACGGATTTTGTTTTGCACGTTTCCAGTGGCTGTGGCGGAACCTGAAAGAAGTTCCAGCTAGCGAACACTCTTCAAAAACGGTGAGCATTCTACAGTGGGGTAAGAAGAATCAAACCATCTAGATGTCTTTTCGATTGAGTGCAAATTTACAGGAGAAATTGACTGGCGGGGAGGGGGGGTATTCATGATTTTGCAATGAAAAGTGCCAGAAAAATGAAATGTTCAAGTTAATTGGCCTAATATTTGGAGACACGTTGTTCCATTCAATTTTTTTTTAAGGAGACATTGACAGGATAATGACCAAAACATTACAAAATAATTAACAAATCCCAGGCTGCGTGTTATTATTAAAGCAAAGGCTGGCATTTTTTTCAGAAATGTAGAATATATAACAGTAATTTCAGAATCAAAACAAACTTTCTTCATGGCTCATGAGATTGTATGTATGGGATTTGATGTCAGTGTGTCTATAGCAGGGATTACAAGTTTGTACCAGGCTCAAAAAATAATGCTTGGCTTCTGTCCGCCATCACACTGCTTTCTGTATGCATAAATGAGTGGACATGTAGCACCTAACTGAAAATTAATGATAACATTCATAACCTTCAGATCTAGCCCTTATTCTTGCATCCGAATGTTTGGCTGAGAATATAAGAAAGTCAGAGGGAATGGGTGGGAGAAAGAGGGACTTAGCAGATACGTAACTGACAGGGACATTTTCCAGTTGGCAGGATTTCACACAGATTGTCACTCCCAAGAGGATGTTTATACATATGTGATCTTGTTTGTAAGGACACTGCCAGAGAAACATAGATTTGTTCTCATGTACAGACAACTTTAAAAATATTTTTAGTCCACCTTTCTCACTGACACTCAAGGCGGGTTACACAGTGTATGTCAAGGTTACATTGCTTAAAGAATTTTCTCATTTTAAATGGTTTGCCATTCTCATTCACAGTTATTTTGTACTTGGCGCCTTTAATACAGCAAGATTTGGTGATATTGTTTGTCATGCAAGGAATGAAATATTGGTAGGTTGGTAGAACCAGGCAACCAGCAAAGTCAAGGGGACATTTGAAACTCAGAATTTGCATTTTTTTAAAAAAAAGATGAATTTTAATATTCCCTTGATGAATAGATTGCTTTGTATTTATATAGCTTTATATTTTGTGCATCTTCATGCTTACCAGCACTGGTCTGGAATATGTTACTTAATGAATCATACAATGGCCTGCAGCTAACACATTTTATTCAAATTGAATTATTTCATTAAAAATATTACAAAAGTGAAAAAAAACCATGTAAATTGATTTGAACTTTAAAAAAAAAATCCAAGCATACAACAATGTAGTGACAAACATACTTTGAATGTAACCTAGCAAACTACGAACAAGCAAAGATCCTTTAATGAATTGTTTATTGTTAATAGTGTTAATTGATAACAGGAAATGAAAAAGACACTGACTTCATGTCAACACTCTGTAACCCGGATATTTCAAATTTGATGTTGGATGCAAAGATATTGCTGGAATTGGTAGGGAGGTTAGTAGCAGGAAATAATAAAGAGCAAAGAAGTACAGCTAAAGGCAGACCTGGATGGTATGGGCGAACTCAGAGCTGCTGCTGAAAATGGCATCCTTGTGACAAATTCTTCTGTTATCACTAATCCCGTGTCATGACATGATGCTGAATGCTCCCCCAACACTATTATTGGCTATTTTCAGTAGGAGCAAAGCAATTCAACATGTGATAACACAGATTGATACCACATGTTACAAAAGGGGAAAACTAGGCACGGAGATTCCATTTTTTATAGTGGCCCTGAATCTATAAATATATAGTCCCACTTTAAGGAAACCTGTAAGTTTCACTGCATGGTATATATGTGGCCCAGAATGGAAAGCATGTAGATCAAGGAAGTTACAGCTGTTTCTCACTGAATCATTGCTTCTGATTTATGTTTAGCAAGGAAATTTATGGATTCCCCCCCCCCCCCGCCTTCACACACACACACACACACACACACGGTTATCATTGCTTTAGCCACTGGCAATGAGACAACCATATTGGAAGTTAATTTGGAAGCTTGGTTCCATTATTTGGCACTCTAATTACTTGCCTCGGTGAGCAACTCAGCCTGAGGACAAAAGAGCTGGAATAGACATTGTGTCGGGTACTTGGGTGAGAACAGCTGCAGGCAAAGGGATTGGAAGTATTGTGATATGTAGAAAGGTCTTGGGTACTATGCTTTTTGCTCGAAGAGCTCTGCATTGCTAACGTCACCAGAAAATCACTGCCTCAGTTCCATACAGCAATTTTCTTCAGCCGTTTATCCAGTAAACTTCCCGCTCCCTTGTTCCTAACTGGAGCACAGATGGTATGATTTTGTTTACACCTGTCATTTCACTGATCTTGGGAAAAGGGAAAAGGTGTATAGCACCAAACTTTCAGCATATTTGTGTACTTCAAATACCATTTATGTGCCCCTGCTTTTGAACTATCCATCCCACCACACACACACACACACACACACACAAAACCCATCAACAAAACATGCACATGAAGTTGCTTTAAGCTAAGATCCTTGGTATATTAAGGCCATCAGCCAGAGAGCCAGTTTGGTGTAGTGCTGAGTGGCAGGACTCTAATCTGGCAAATCGGGTTTGATTCTCCACTCCTCTGCCTGAAGCCAGCTGGGTGACCTTGGGTCAGTCACAGCTCTCTCAGAGCTCTCTCAGCCCCACCTATATCACAGGGTGATTGCAGTGAGGATGATAATAACACACTTTGTAAACCACTTTGAGTGTGGAATTAAGTTGTCCTGAAGGGCGGTATATAAATCGAATGTTGTTGTTATTGTTGTTATTGTCTACTCTGAATGACAAGCAGTTCTCCTTTTTCTCAAGAAGAGGCCTTTCTCATCAGGTCCAACCTGAGCCTTTTAACTGGAGATGCCAGCGACTGAACCTGAGGCTTGCTGCGTGCAAAACAGACGCTCTACTACTGAGTGCCAGACCCTCCCCATGTGTTGGTGATAGAGATGCCAGGTCCCTTTACCTCCAAAGCAGAGAACAAAGGAGGTCTGCAGGCAGGCAAAGATCCCAGTTCTGTGTCTTCTCTCGTTTGTGTGGAGTGGAAGCAATGGGGTCCCAGTGGGGGCAAAATCAAGCCCAAATAGAACATTTTTGCTCTGTTTGGGACTGATTTGACCCTGGTGAAACCCCAATCGGAGCGTGCCATTTCTCCAAATGTCCTGCTGGCCCCAAGAATTCCAGCTGTCCCCCCTTCCAGTGGCCAGATTAGTGTGGCCAGGGGGCAGAAGATGGAGGTGGTGGACCCCTTGCCCCCACTGGGGGCTGGCATCCCAAGTAGGCAATGAGAGGTATTTGAGCTACTGGCTGTTGCATTCAGGCATATTTACTTGGTCAGCCTTGTTATGATGCAGGGACTTGATGTACCAGATTGTTGGTGTGGACCTCATCTTTAACCTTTTTTGATTCCAAAGTTAGCACCACCAGTCTACCCTCATAATGTTTTCCATCTAGGCTTTTACCTTCCATCTAGTTCTTGGCTGGAGCCTACTTTCTTGAGGCCTAAAACTGATTGCAAGTGGTCAGTCCGGAAGAATACTAGTGCTCAGACGAGAGGTCTTACCGTTGTTGAAGTAAAAATTATTACAGTGTTATCTTTTTCTGTACCATGGCATTCTCATTTTAACCTTTATTACTCTTTCTGTGAGAATTAGGGAAAAAATTGTGCAGAATTATGCTGTAGGGAAAACTCACAGAATAAGCAAGAATAAACTTAATTTAAGGTGAAGCAAAAACATGCAGACATACTTAATCTGATTAAGATCTATGTGTTTACAGTTAATTTATTTGCATAATGTATGCAGCACAGAGAATTTTAACATTTGCCCTCACCTTTAGACTCATCGACTATTACTGGTCTTTGGGGCTCTTGGCCCCAGCAACCTGCAATTTATTTGGATTCTCCACTTGACATTTTTGCTGCTATTGCTTTTGTCTAAGAACTTCCTTCTGCATTGTCCTTCAGTTGATTCAGCGGTCTACTGAAGCTAATGAGTTAAAGTCAGCAAAATCTAATCTCTGTTTGTTAATCTCAAAAGGATAGTAAATAAGGACATTCTACAGATTAACACAACTACCCATCTTGATCTATCACACAAACACTGAGTGTGTATGCACATACTATCACACTCAGTGTCTGTTTGACAGATCAAGATGAGTAGTTGTGTTAGTCTCTCTGTAGCAGTAGAAAAAAGTAAGGGCCCAGTAGCATCTATAAGACTAACAAAATGTATGGTAGGGTATGAGTTTTTGCGAGTCACAGCTCACTTCTGTGTGTACTGTGATATTTTGCAGTCTTTTGTGGGATCCTGTTGAGGGGTAGACTTAGGGAAGAAGAACATCCTCTAGCCTAAGGTAGGATACCAACAAATGATTATATACAGTGCATTCTGTTATTGCTTTATTAGACAGCAGAGATATTTTCATTCACATTTATTATCCTTTTTGAGATTAACAAACCGGGAGTAGATTATGTTTAATTCCTAGTTACACATCGCTACTACATTCGTCAGCATCTGGAAAGATTTGCCTCGTTGCTGAGATTTTCTTTCGATACCCCATAACCTTCTCCTTGCAATGACCAAGTTCTGGTGTTTTAATTTAGGACCATCCTAAATTATTCATCGTCCAGCTGGACAGCTGGTTCCTTTACATGCCCCTTCTCTTATTTTGCCATCCACAATTGCCAGAATGGAATTTAATTACGTTCCCTTCTTGCTTCTATAGCAGCAGCCTTGTCAGTTTAATTGATTCTTGGTCAAAGTAATATTGATCTGATAAAAGCAAATCCATTCCTCTTACAACAATTAAAACATTTCATTCGGCTCATACTCTTCTTTCGTGAACAGACATGAAACCACTGGTGGCTGCCTACCCCTTATGGCTGATGTTGATCATTAGCAAATGAATTAATGTCCATTTACATTGGTGCCTGTCTTGTTTCACCCTCTTGATGTTTTCCGGCATTAAAGCGTTGGTATCCAGTTGTCAAGGAAGAGATGAACAACAGCGGCCCGCTTGATGTCTTAGTCCAGAGAGCCTCTCCAGGAATTGTGTGTACGTGTGTGAGCTGTTTTGTATTCTTACAAAAACTAATGATAGTGGAGAAGACCGAGAGGGTCTTTAGCTGGGAAAGTATCCAAAACATTGCTGTAATAGCTTTTGATTCTGGAAAGCATCCGTCTAGACAAGTCGAGCAGCCCTATCTAGTACCGGCTTTTAATCAACCCTAAGCCTCCTCATCCCTGCTAATGACACAGAAAAGAAGCCCCACCTGAACAGAAGCCTGTTGGAGCACTTCCATTCCTTTCCTTTACAGATTGTCAACTGTTTTCATAAGATGATGAACTTTGGTGACTGAAGGCAGACATAATTTTGCTTAAGCAGAGGGACTGCCCTTCAATCCCCTTTGAAAAACAGAAGAAGGCGGTGTGCCAATGGGGCAGGGGCAAAGCTTTCTTGGGCTTTCCCCCCAAGAAGGAGGGGGGAAAGCAAAGGTGCAGTGGAATTTTTTTTAATTTGTATTTGTAGATCCTGATCTGCAAATCTGTAGATCCCGATCCTGATCTACAAATTTGTATTTGTAGATTTCGAATCTACACATACAAATAAAATATATTTCCCTGCCACATCTTTATTTTTCCATGTCTTCTTGAACTTCAATCACCTCACCATGTCCTGCTGAACCGTACCCAATCATTTCCTGTGTTAAGCAAAGAAAACAATGGTTGTGTAGGTTTGAACCGGACCTCAGTTGTGCATGGCACTGGTTGGCTGTCATCCTGTGACGCCACCAAACATCCTCAGGGCTGTCTTGTACTTAAAAAAAATTATAAGGATATATATCAATGGATAAGGACTTTTTAGCTGTGGTACAATGTTTTTGGAACAGCAGGATGTGAGTCCAGTGGAACCTTAGAAACCAACAAGATTTTCAAGGTGTAAGCTTTCGAGAATCAGAGTTCTCTTCTTCAGACCCGAGTCTGAGTGTAAACTTTCAGGACAAGGAATCTTGAAAGCTTATAGCTTGAATATCTTGCTGCTCTCCTGCTGTTCTACAGTAGACCAACATGGCTGCCCACCAAAAACCATGTCTTTGGAACACCTTCCTTCTCCAAGAGATTCTCTGGTGCAGTCATTATTGGCATTCACACCCAGTGAAGTTTTTTCCCCCCTTTTATTCCACTCCATTTTTGGCTGACTCACATTGCATTTCTATGCAAAGTCACTCCAGTCCAAGCTGATTGATGTCAATGGGCTAATTCTGCATAGGACTGCATTGTCAGTCTCTCTTGTGTTTTGTGTTTATACATAACTAGAAACAAAGCCTGTTGTGCAAATAAATTCAGTGGGCCCTAGAAAGCTGAGGCTGGGGAGGGCTAGTGGTGAGGGTCTGGGAAGGGCTGGCAGGCAGGCAGGGGGGTCTGAGGAGGGCTAACAGGCAGAAGGGGTCTGGGAAGGGCTGAGAAGCAGGAGGGGTCTGTGGAGGGCTGGCAAGTAGGTAGGGGAAGGGGGGGTCTGTGGAGGGCTGAGATGCAGGAGGGGTCTGGGGACAGTTGGCAGGTGGAGGGGCAAATGGGGTCTGGGGAGAGCTGAGAGGCAGGAGGGGTCTGGGAAGGGCTGGCAGGTGGAGGGGCAAGGGGGTCTGGGGAGAGTTGAGAGGCAGGAAGTGTCTGGGGAGGGTTGGCAGGTAGGGGGGCAAGGGGGTTTGGGGAGGGCTGATATGCAGGGGGTGACACACCTGCAGCCCTGTGAGCACCACTGGAGCTGGGGCATGCTGCTCTCGGCAGAGCCAGGCAATGGTAGTGGCATGACCCGGCTCCGGTGGGGCTCACAGGGCAGCAGGAGCTTTGCTCCCGCCCCGTCACCTCGGCTCCACTGACAGCGGCACGGTGTGGCCCAGCTCCGGCAGGGCTCACAGGATGGTGGCCGCTTTGCCCCTGGCCCATTGACCTGGCTCCACCAAGAGCAGCATGGCTCCGGTGGGGCTCCCAGGATGGCGGGTGCATTGGCCCCGTCCCAGTGGAGCCGGGGCTTGCAGGCGCGTTGCTCCTCCTATGCCGCCCTCCTCCTCCAGCTGGGCTACGTAGACGGGCAGCAGAGGGATGGGCAGACTCACCTGGCTGTCCGTCGCCAGTGGCACCCTCTGGAGGTGGTGTTCCAGGGCACACTTTTTATCCTGGTGCACCCACACAGGTGCACCAGGATAAATGTGAGTTGTCTGAAACCTGCTAAGACAATTATGTTATAGGATGATGATTTAACACTTTGACCAAATGCTTGTTTTCTGTCAATGCACCCAAATGAAAACACAGGACAACAATATAAGGATTAAAACATGTTTTGTTAAATGCTGAGTCAAACTATTCACTCAGTTTTTAATTGGGGATTGCAGCTTAGGGGCACCTTAGTGACCAATAAGACCAATTGGCTACTAGGGTTGCTAGCCATTTCCCACAATTAGCTAGAGTTTTTTGGATGTCAGTCACCATAGAGATTTCGGGAATTCCTAGAATGTTGTAGGGTGGCTGTGACATCACTTCCATCTTCACCAGAAGTGACATCATGACACATGCAACACTTCTCCCACCCCCATTTGCAGCAGTGAAAGCAAACAAATGCCTACTACCTCTGGGTAAATGGCAACACTACTACATACTATCATTTGGACAACATCACTCTAACTCCAAGCTGGCTAGCTTTATTTCCAACTTTGATTTTTCTAACCTGCACATTAGCTGGGCTGAGAGATTCCCAGCCTCACCCACTGCCTCCATGTGCAGCACAAGCAAGCAAAGAAAGGTTTGATTACTGCTGCTTAGAACCCTGCCTGCAACCCACCCAACCCATTAAACCAATGATAGGCCAACAGGAATGGCCTTTCATCATTAGATGCTCTGGTGCTTGCCAGTTATCCCTACCTGTGTTTTAGCAACCTGCAGCCTATATAAACAAGTCTTGCAGATAGAACAAATTACTTTATCTTCTCCAATGCAGGTGCAACATTGCCCAGGGAGAAACAAATGAAGCATTTCCAGCCCTCTCCTGGATGCACGCTACATCCCAAAACAGGAGTCGCCTTTGCATACCACAAACACAATGTTACCTGCCAACTCACCATTTTGGTGATCTATACTAGCAGAAGGTACTACTAGATTGTGTCACACTTTCCTCCAGAGTCTATCAGAAGAGGATGGGCTCATATTAAAAGATGTTACGTGAGACAGGAGTCAGGCTAGGATACCCTGATTTGGGTCACATGTTCCATCTTTCAAATGATCCTTGAGACTGAGAAAACAGCTGTTGGGATTGTCCCACCAGCAGATTTATTTATTTAGATAGTAATATCCCACTTTGCTCCTCAATAGGGTCCAAAGCACCTTGCAACACCATTCTCCCTTTCTCCATTGTCCTTACGATAATCTCGTGTCTGAAAGAGAGTAGCTAGCCCAAGGCTACCACAAGGTCACCCAGCTAACTTCCATGACAGAATAGGGATTTCAACATGGGTTTCTTTAACAACAACAACAACAATAGCAGCAGCAGCAGCAGAAACAACAGTGTGCTTATATACCATCCTTCTGGACAGATTAGTGAGAACAAAATCAGTGTTGTTATTATAATCCCCACAATGCAGCTGGGGAGTTGGGGCTGAAAGGAGTGGATTACCCAAGGCTGCCCGCTGAACTCATGGCAGTAATTGGAATTCAAACCAACAGAGTGCTGATTCACAGCCCAACCACTTAACTGCTATGCTACAGCAGCTCTTTATCCATATTATTTAGCCATGAGTATAGCTCCAAGGTAGGGAGGGTCCCACCTTTGTAAATATCTGTAGACATGCTAAAACCAATCCACAACATTTCATTGTGGGACCCAACTTATTACACTTGCAGATCAGCAGCCTGAAGTGGTACAGCCCAAACCCAGGTTTCCCGTCTTAGTAAAAATAAGGTATTGGGTGGAGGGATTGAGACATGCTTTGCTTGCAGATGGTCCCTGATTCAATCTTTGACATTTCTAGTTTAATGGATTGGGCGACCTGAAAGACCTTGAGAAGGTAGAGAACTGTTACGAGCCGGAGTACCCAATACTGATCTTGACAGACCTGACACAGTGCAAGGCAGCTTCGTGCATTCAAGGTCTAACTCCAAAAAGCTCTTTTGGCATTTTCTGTGGGTGTATGGAAATATGAAGACAGGATATAGATCTGTGTTGGGGGAACGTGCTTTGCATGCATTGAGGTACAGTTTCAATCTCTGGCATCTCTGGCTCAGATACCTCTGTTGCAAACACCTCTTTGTGACTCCCTCGGTAACAGTAGCTCATCATATCAGCCCATGAGCATATAATTTTGTCAAGGAAAGCTGATTCTTCTCCCCCTTGCTGCACAGTACAATGATCTCAGGCCTGTAGATGAATTTCAACAGTGATCACTTTTCTCTTTTCGATATCTAAAAGCCAGATCTGAAGGCCAATGAGACATAACTTTTGCTCTCCAGACTTGAATGCGAAATGAGAGAATGACTGTAAATTAATTTTCGCATTGTTCAGATTCCAAAGGCTTCATTATGGCTGGTATGCAAATCTTCGTAATGGTCTGAAACAAATGCCAGTCTAAAATGATTGTTATTGGATAATGCCATAATGATAGATTTTGTGTAAGCTGTTGGTTTGGAAGCATAATAAGAACACTGGTTTCAGTGAAGAGGCAAAGCCTGTGGTAACTCTGGCTGGATAAATCTCTCGCACACAACACGCATACTAGACCTGGCTCAGAGGACAGCCAGCTGCTTGCAATTGTTTACAAGCCACACTAGTGTTGAAGAATTAATTTTGAAACATTTTAAAGGCGAACCCCTTGGCTCAAATATTGGTGGTGTGTTACATCCAACTGTGTCAATAAACGACATTTGCTGAATTTCCATCACATTCTAGCTTCAGAAAAAGAAAGTGGACCCATTGGGGAGGCGATATAATTAAGGGACTGGCTTTGGTGGGTTACTTCTCAGTGGCATGAACTGAGTTCTGAGTTAAATCATATGGAACATAGGTATGGAACATAGGTAAGAAAAGACAAAGCCTGGTTTCATTTCAAGCACTGGGGTCATCGGGACCAGTGAGTAAGTTTAGCCCTCACCACAATAAGTAAGTGTTATTATTATCCTCACAATACAACTGGGGAGTTGGGGCTGAGAGGAGCGGCTTACTCAAGGCCACCTGCAGAGCTCATAGCAGTAGTGGGAGTCAAACCAGCAGAGTTCTGATTTGCAACCCAACCACTTAACTACTATGCCACAGCAGTGTCCGTTGGGCTTAATCATTGCTAACTTTGATTTAATCACAAAGGGTTTTGCAACATTGTCTGCCTTGGTCATTTGGTTTCATACTATGTTCCATAAAATGCCTGTAATCTTTCTTCAGACTAATGAGATGGAGTCATCTTTCTCAAGTTTTTGAAAGACTCCCCCCCCCCCCCACACACCGGGGCTCTGTGCCATTTAATTTATCCTATGAGCCTCAGTACTGATAAACAGAGCTTCACGTAGTCTATGCATGAGGGTGGTTGTCTAAAAAGTTACTGACGGCAATCCTGACCAGAGTGACACCTTCCCAAGTCCATTGGTTTCAATGGCCTTAAAAGGGGTATAACTCTGTTAAGGATTGCATTGTAAATGAAGAATGTTGCACAAAACATTTCATCTAGGGGGAATCAGATTTTTTTAAAAAACACACACTCACAAACACAAACACAATACTAGTCCTCAAGGTTCATAAATTTGTCCAAAAATATTTGGGCAAAATTTAATGTTTTTTCAAGTACCTAAGAAATGTTTCCAGGGCTTGATATGGTATTTCAGCACCTTGGACAGCTCTCTACTCTGTGCCTGAATTATACCCTCGCTGACTGTCAAAACTCACATTCCTTTACTAGTGACCAATTTTTACTTTCAGCAATTCCAATCTAAAGAATTTTTTTTAAAAAATCTGGCTTTTTAATATGTGTCATGTTCTTAGCTTCCTACTACAACTCCATTATGTGAAGTATCTTGCTGAGAATTGTCCTCTCAGTCAAGTTAGCATGATTGTGGGACACACACACAGAAATTTGCTGATGCAATAACGCCAAAAAACCCATTGTTTCCCCCTCTCACTCTTGTTCTACGGTGATCCTCAAATAATTACCAAAACAGACCCTCAAATAATTACCAAAAGGGAAAAGCACTTAATACGTTAATCAAAAATGTTGGTGAAAAGCACGTCTACTTAAGCTCGGCTGTATCACACAATCATGACTCCTGTTTAATGCAACCCACTCATTCCCTTAAAGTAGCATGCAATCACCCAATAGAAAATTAGAGATAACTAGATGGGATTCGGGCAGAGCTAACATTTTCTGGATTGTGACTCATCCCAACATGTTCCCAATGAGACGCAAACCATGCTAACCATTTGGCTTTTGTCCACATCCATCATAGAAACAAAATCTCATCACATGTCGATGCATTGCTCACATTAACCCCCTTTCCCCTTGTCTCAGTCCTTTTTCTTCCGGATATCTCCCTTGCTGACTACATTTAGATGGTAAGTTCCTCCTAAGAACATAACAGGAGCCCCGCCAGATCAGACTAGGGGGTCTATCTGCTCCAGCATCCTGTTTCATACAGTGGCCAAGCAGCCACTGATATTTAGATATTTGAGGCCTATGAATATGGAGCTTTCCTTTGGTCACCATGGCTAGTTGCCGTTGATAGACCTCTCCTCCTTGAATCTTTCTATGCACCCCTCCCCCTTGAATCCATCTTGTTCATGGTTTTTCATATGTCTACTGGCAGTGAATTCCACAATGGTGGTGGAGAGTGCCCTCAAGTCATAGTTGACTTATGGCGACCCGTGGCAGGGTTTTCATCACAAAAGACTAACAGAGGTGGTTTGCCATTGCCTGTCACTGCATGAGACCCTGGTCTTCATTCGAGGTCTCCCATCTAAATATTAACCAAGACCGACCCTGCTTAGCTTCTGAGATCTGACAAGATCAGGCTCACCTAGGCTATCCAGGTCAGGGTGAATTCCACAATATGCATTGCCATTTCAATGGGCTTAGACTGTAGTAACACTGCTTAGAATTGCACTGTTAATTACTCATTAAGTAAAGAAAACCTTTTGTCCATCTTGAATCTATAATCCATTAACTTCCTTGGGTGCTCCCAAGGTCTGGAATTAAGAGAGGGTGGGGAAGCTCCCTTCCTCCTCCCCATATATAATGTTATAAATCTCTCCCATGCCCCCTTTTGGTCACCTTTTTTTCTAAACTGAAAAGTCCCAGATTCTCTAGCCTTTTCTCTTTAGTGCTCTCTCTCTCTCTGGTTTATGTTAATCTGTAAAATTATTCTGCTGTATTGATGGTAAGTCACACAGAAGTTACCGTAGCAAATAATGCAAAACCATGGAAATACATGCCAGTATGGCTTGTGCAACTGACTGGGAACACTGAAAATGAACTGGTTAATGGATCATTCCAATTTGCTCTGTTTATCACAGAGTAAACACAATCCTGATTGTAGCTTCCCTTCCCCTTTCTTTCCTTACACTTACACCCAAAGTAATTCTCACAGGGGAGTTAACATCTTATTTGTGATACATAGTGATTATGGTGGTTTTTCTCTGCTTTTTTCCCTAAGAGACAATCTGCCCTGCTATCTGCATGTGGTAGCTTCTGATAGCTCTGTCTGGAAATTCAATTCACTTCTCATAGCATGCAAAATATTATAAGATGAGACAGCCTTTCCGCAATGTTCTGTTTGCGTCTGATTCAAGAAAAGGACTTTTAAAAGGTTATGGCATGGCTCTTTGCACTTTGACATTCTTAAATTACGTTAGCCTTCCTGTGAGGACAACTCCCTTTTCTGACCTGGATTTTTTCATTAATTTGATTTTACTTTAACAATGAGACTGGCAATGGCTTGTAAAACATGGTAGCGCTTTGATTCAGACAGGTTGTTCTATAGAGTATTTTTATTATAAATATCATCACTCAAGGTCTCTGCCATCTGTTTTTTTCTTTCATCACATTAATTTTTTTTTAAGTTGGCAACATTAACAGTATTGAGTTGGATCCTACCAGCTTTTCTGCTGGCCCAAGAGAAAGGAAAAGTGATCTCTTCACAGCTTCAAGTGACCCTAGAGTTGCCAGATCTGCAGGAGGCCTTCCGCCAGCAAGTTTTCTTTTTTAAAAAAAAGATATGCATCAACATCATTATTTCATTTCAAGGTAAAACTCAGAAGTAGCTACAGACAGCTCTAGGAATCACTGGAAACTCTGTGGTTTTACCATAGAAATTCCATTGACTCCTAGAGCTGTTCCTCTTGTCTTTTCTGGATGTTACCTGGAAGTAATGTAGTGATGTTGGTGACATCACACACACACACACAGTCTGACAACCCTATGGGAGTCCCATTATTCCTGGCATAGCCTTGTGGGGGAGGGGTCATAAAGGGCCCTTCTAACCTCTTGTACCAGCAGAAAAACTGATATGATTAAACCTACTTTCTTGGCTGAGTATGGACTAGAACCCAGCTCTCCCCAGTCCTAATCTGACACTCTAACTCAGTAATCCCTGAACTGACACCAGTGCCCATTTGTTTCTTAAACAAGGCATCCCTTCTCCAAAGCAAAGAGCCAGTCATGCCTTTCCTCTATCTCACTGGAGCAAGAGGTACTGCAGGGGAATCTAGGGGGCATCAACTTTGTGTCTCCATGGACCACCTGTTCAGAAACAGCTGTCTTCATTTTAGGGGGATGCTTGGCTTGCATTTTGTGCCTGACCCTAGCACACAATGGCAACCATTTTGTTATGGTGCCCAATCTCCATTTTCATCATTCTAAAGTGCTAGCAGGCTCTACAAATTAGGGACCCCTGATCTAAGCACTAGCTCTACTTTTTTAAAAAATGAGGAGATATGCTTTAATAACAATGGCAAGTTTTGTGAAAGATAGTGCTTAGCAATTTCGAATGGCACTTCATGTTTTGAAAAGTGCTTCGTGCATATTATCTCAGTAATTCTCAGTAATTATCTCAATAACTGACAGCCGGTATGGTATAGTGGCTAGAGTGATGGGCTGCTAGTTTCTGAAAGACCAGCGTTATTATGCAGAGGCAGGAAATGGCAAACCACCTCTGTTAATCTGTTGCCTTGAAGCCCAAGCAGGGGTCTGCATAACTTGGCTATGACCTGATGGCACTTTATACACATGCATATCGGAGTATGATCTGATATTTAAGGTTGCCAACTCCAAGTTGGGAAATTCCTGGCAATTTGGGAGGTGGGACCTGAGGAGGGTGGGGTTTGGGAAGGACAGGGATGTCAGTGGGGTATAATCCCATGGAATCCACCCTCCAAGCAATCATTTTCTCCAGAGGAAACTCATTTTGGTAGTCTGGAGATCAGTTGTAATTCCAAAAGATTTCCAGTTCCCATCTGGTGGCTGGCAGCCCTGCCAGTTTTCCAGAACTGGATTGCTGGTCATGGCAGAGAGTGCTGAAATGTCCTTCTGTGAAGGCTGAGGTAACTCACGTGAGTAGGCAGGCATCTTCCTCCCTTCCGTGTTTCAGACCACATATAATTATGCCTGAGGAGAACCTCTGGGCAAGTCACTGGTTTTACACACTGAGCTTCTATTGTAATAAACAACTAAATGGGCCTGTGTGCTATGTATGCATGCCAGAGGCAAAAATCCCTTTGCTTCAAAAAACAACTCTGACTGTTATTGACAATATTGCAATAGTTATTACAGAGTATTAAAATTCTGTTAAAATGGGTTGGGAGTTGGCAATTTAACCTTGAACATGGACAACAAGGAAGCATTTTAACCATGATAAGGTATAGGCTTAAACCTCCTTGCCCATTTCCCCCTGCTGAAGTTTGCTTGCGCTAGAATAGAGATAAGATCCTCTGGACAATTCTTCCCTCATGAGCTCAGCATCTCAATTTTCTCAACAGCTAATATTTGATATTACAAAACCAAGCATCCTGGAACCTTGAAAACACACAAAGAAGTTCCCTCTTTTCATGAGTAAAAATTCATTTTAGGGAAATGGACCAGACATTCTGCAGACCAGAAGCAGAAATCCCTTCCATCCAATATGGGGAGCTGGGAATCTCTTGCTCACAAGGCACAGTACCCACTAGCATTGCACTCTGTCACTTTTTAATCCACCCTTATTAACAACCCCGCTTTTGACCTTGTGTTTGTGAAATAAAATAATAAACTGAAGCTGATTGTGTGAGAGCTAAAGACTATGAAAGCCAGCCAGACGCCGCATATCATCTTCCACTGGAATTTGTTTCTCTGGCTCTTTTTTTTTTTTAAGCCTCAGCCGGTAGACATTCTGTGAACTCGTCTTTCCCTTGGTGATCATGACACACTTCATTGCCTCGGCTACAGGCTGGTCACCACCTCCCCTTCTGTGCATTGCAGCCTTAAAAATCCTTGCACAAATGTGGCTGTGTCGTAAGCCTGGCACAAAATATGTAGGAATGTAGAAATTCCCAGGCTGAGGAAGCTTCCAAGTTGGACCTTATTGTTGTTGTTGTTGTAAGCAAGCCATCTGTGGATTCAATTTGTATTCTTCAGCTATTTCTAGGGGAGGCATTAATGCTGCCTACCTACATGTCTCGTATCAGCCTTAAGCAAGGTCTTACTGATAGCTTTCATCACATCCAGAGTTTACAAAAGAATAAACCTACGGCAATTCTAAGAAGGATGGTGTAGCTAGGACACACAAAAAAAGAGGGAAGGCAGATATGATGGCCTGAATTCTACCACTCTGGAGAGAAGGTGGCATGGTTTATCCTGATCTCATCAGATATTGGAAGCTAAGCAGGGTCGGTACTTGGATGGGAGACCAGCAAGGAAGACTCTGTAGAGGAAGACAATGGCAAACCCCTTCTGCTTCTCACTGGCTTTGAACACCCCTTGCTAGGGGTTACCAGAAGTCAGTTGTGACTTGACAGCACTTTAAACACACACATTCTGCCACTCCACCAAGCCATCCCCAGCCTAGGAAACCTTACTCTGATGGAAGTTGTTCTTGGTTTGGAAGAAGGTTCTTTAGGCAGGAGGACAAAATTAAATTTTGCCAGGTGATGAGGTAGGGGAAAAACCATTGCCCTGAATGTAAATGCCTCCAAACGCAGCCATTGTGGTTTCAAACTCCTTCCACCATACAAAAAATGTCACCTCTGTCTGCATCTGAATGATCCATACTGTTATCCCAGTTACAGGGGAGCTACTTATCCTGGCTGAACGGAAGAGCCAATAAATACATCATTATGTCTAAGAGAGATCTGTGTTTTGAGGTGAAACATTCAAATATGCAGTCTTACCACGCGTACCCAACACCCTGAAGTAGTCCAATTGAGAAATCGTATGTTTCTGCTGACTACACAAATGGACCTAGAGCATTTATTTATTTACAAAAATTGTATGCTGTCCTTCTTCCAAGTCAGGGTCAGCAGGGCAGCTAACAGTTAAAACATTATCATAACATCACATGAAACTATAGTTAGAAGTCTCCTCAGCTTTATTTGGAACTTTCTCTCTCTAATGGTACAGCTGTGAGCGAACCTCTATTTGGAACTGCACTTGGCAACTGAGGTATTTTTTTTAAAAAAAAATGAAAACAACCCAACCTTTTTCTTAGTCCAATTATGAATTTCAGCTCTCTCACACCTCTGTAGCTGCTGATGCTCCTGCACCTCTCTAGCTAGCTAGTGAACATACATACTTGTACTCAGGGCTTTTTTTCAGCTGGAACATGGTGGAACGGCATTCCGGAACCTCTTGGAAATGGTCACATGGCTGGTGGCCCCACGGCATGGAGGGCGATCTCAACTCCCCTCTGTCTGGAGATCAGGGGGCGGGGCCACCAGCCATGTGACCATTTTCTCCGAGGGCAACCCACCGAGTTCCACCACCTCTTTTCCCAGAAAAAAAGCCCTGCTTATACTGCAGTGTCCTCAAGACAGTTTCAGTTCCTTTCATGGCCATTTTTTTTTCATCCTTAATGAAGCTTCAGCTTCATTAACAGTTCCTTGCCATCCTGGCTTTTCTCTGGTTTTTCCCTGCTTTTTCTGAAACCTATTTTCCCTAAAACTTTTTTCCAGAAGAGACTTGTCTTTTTTTTTTTTAACCTGTCAGTAACGGCTGTGTCATTTTCCCATTTCGCTTTGCTCCACCCACATCATCATTTTGTACTGTGGGTCGTTACCCTTTTTTAAGAAAAAAAATTGCATGCTAGCAATATATTGAACCAGCAATATACTTCTCATGCACTAAATGACAGCAACAGCCAATCAGAATATCACAAACAAGCAGCCACCCTCTCCCCACTGCCACAAGGAACATTTCTTCTAAGTGCACATCTGAGCCCTGTGTCTGGGTGCCATTTTCAGGCTCTGTGAACCTGGCAGGCTAGATTATTTTGCAACACACAATCTAAAAAGAAAGGCAAGCTTGCGAGAGTATGTGGGGTCTCCTGTAGAGAAAAGGGAAACCATTGCCTTGCTATCAGTCTGGCGTGAGGAGAAGCTTCAGGATGCACCCCATCACTCTTACTCCCTGTTCTATCCAGCATGCCCTCCACAGAAACTGCAGAAAGCAGAAAAAGGGACTCCCAAGAGCAAAGGCTAGGGATGCCAGACCCACAGTGAGGGTGGGGATCCCCCACCCCAGCCCCCCACACCCTGCCCCCACTTACCTGGCCAGCAGGGGGTGCACACCTTCTGTGTGTGCTCCTCTGCAGCGCTGAGCGCTCCTGTGTGCAGCAGCCACCTGGATCGGACCCATTTTGGCCTGGATCAGGACTGCTGTGGAGCATGGGAGCGCTCCTGCCCTTCACAGCGGCCCCAAACAGGCCCATTTTGGCCCAAATCGGGCTCATTTCGGGCCCATTTTGTTGCGGATCGGGCTTGTTTTGGGCTGCTGCGGCACTGTGGGTGAACTCCCAGGGGCCACATGATGACTTCCCAGAAGTGACATCGTGCTTGCAGGAGTACGCATGTGCGCTTTGTGTGTGTGCACCCCCCTACAGAAGAGGTAAGTACAAGGAGCCAGTCCCCCGCCGGGAGGTTAAGAGGGCCCGGCAACCCTAGCAAAGGCCCAGCAGTAGCAGAACTGAGCACTGGCACCTTTTGGGAGGATCTCCCCAGTCTTTCACATTGCCTACTATTTAATAGGCTTAACTGGAGATATCAGAGAAATGTAATGCTAACTTCTTCTTCTTCTTCTTCTACTATCAAGTCACAAACAACTTGTGGCAACCCCATAGGGGTTTCAAAGCAAGAGTTGTTCAGAGGTGGTTTGCCATTGCTTGCCTCTGCATAGTGATCCTGGACTTATTTGGTGGTCTACCATCTAAGTACTATTCAAGGCATGCCCTGGTTACCTTCTGAGATCTGATGAGATTGGACTAGCCTGAGTTATCCAGGTCAGTATTGGCGAATCAGGATGGAAGTTATATAACCTTGGATAAGGGCCTACAGCTTATAATGCAGAACACAACGAGTGTCTCATTACACCTTTTCTTTTAAGTAACTCAATATAGTTGTGTTAATATGAGCCTTGACAGATAGTATCCACTTTTATTTATTATTTTAATTTTTTTTTTAAATAAGGGGCTTACTCCCTCAAGTGAATTACTCTGCTTTCGACTTAGAGCCAAACTACAAGTGACGTCTTACACAGGTTGGACACTAGTCGGCTTCCCTCAAGTTTTGATGGGAAATGTAGGCATCCTGGTCTTGCAGCTGTAATGGAGAGCCAAGCTGTAAAACCAGGGCGCCTACATTTCCCATCAAAACTTGAGGGAAGCCAACTAGTGTCCAACCTGTGTAAGACATCACTTGTAGTTTGGCTCTTAGCTTGCAATTGAAGTTCTCAACCGATGCTTGCAAAATACGGAAAAGGTCTCATCAAATACCGGGTTTCTGTTCCTGTCACACAGTAGTCCTGAAATAGGAATAGATTTGGTGCATTATCAGTTGTCAAAGGGAATGTAATGGGAGAAAGGGAAAATGCCACATTTCAGTCATTCTGCTAAGGTATCTGACAATAAATCCAGCGAAATCAAGACTGCCTTAATAACTTGAGGAGAGCGCTCTAATCCCTCAGCCAGGAATCAAGCTAATTCACAATAAACTTAATTTACCCGTTGATTACCTAACTGATCCGTGCTGTCCAGATGACCACACAGATGGCCAAAACATTGAGTCCTCTTTGGATGAACATTAAAAAGCAACTTGGATAAATCCAGTTCCTAATCCACCTCATAACGCTGGCTCTCATGGACAGTTGGAGAAGATCATTACTCAATTTTTTTAAAAAAAACCTGGGAAACTGTTTTCTACATATTTTGTCCTTTCCAAGCAATTAAACTCCTCCTTAAAATTTGCCACGTCTCTGCTTTTAAATATCCAATTAACAAAATGCCCAACATTGCTGCTATAGCATAATGGTTAAGTGACGAGCTGTGAATCAGCACTCTGTTGGTTCCCATCCCACTACTGCCATGAGCGCAGCAGGTGGCCTTGGGTAAGCCGCTCCTCTCAGCTCCAGCTCCCCAGCTGTATTATGGGGATAATAACAACACTGACTTATTGTGGTGAGGGATAAATGGTTAAGTGACAAAATGATAATAACAACACTGACTTTGTTCACTGATCTAAGTGGGACACTAATCTGTCTAGGAGTGCGGGATGTAAGCACAGTTGTTGTTTGTTTATTTTTGTCATTTATATTCCACCTGTCATACTGAGACTCTAAATGGATTACATAGTGTGAGATTAGTACAGTCAATATAAAGGACATTTCAATAAACAGTGCCATTTTCCCACTGGTTCAAACTTCCAGTGACATCTCTCATGCTACCATAACTGTTTTTGGGCCCAGGGGCATGATTTTGTTGTTGTTGTTGTTGTTATGGGTGTGTGTGTGTGTGAATTATAGAATCATAGGGTTGGAAGGGATCTCCAGGGTCATCTAGTCCAGCCCCCTGCACAATGCAAGAAATTTACAACTATCTCCCCCCCACCTCCACACCCCCAGTGACCCCTGCTCCATACCTGGAAGATGGCAGGATCCCTTGGGGAGGTTGAATATTGCAGTTTTCGATATTGCATCACATGCATATAATTTTTGTGTATGTGTGTAATGTATCTCTGTGCATTCTGAAACCTCTCAACTTTATCTCCGTGACACTATCCAGTGTCAGAGATAGAAGGGATACTGCAAAATATTTTCCCCAAACCAATTTTCTCTTTTTCTAATCCTTGCTCATTCCTGTCCTGGAAACTGCTCAGGTGCTACAGTTGCCAATTCTAGGTTTGGAAATCCCTGGAGATTTGGGGATGGAGCCTGGAGAGGGCAGAGTTTGGGGGGAGGAACACAGCAGCAATGCAATGACATTGAGTTCAACCTCCAAAGCTGTCATGGTCTCTAGGGTATGCGAAACAGTGGAGAGGCTACCATGGGTAAACACAACCAACATTCAAGGGTAAGAAATCCTCCCGTGGTTCAAGTTAAAAACAAGTCAACAAAATCTGCCGTTTAAATATTCTATTGATTTATCAAAACTGGACTTTAAAGCCACCAATTTATTATGCTGGGCTGGTTTTTTGATATTGCATTGATGTAGTTGATGTTCACTATTGTAATCTGTGATTGTTATTGTATTTATTTATTTAAGGCAGGGTATATACCAGTTACGAATGGATATTCATTGCACTAGAACACTTTATCTTATTGCACTATTATAGGAACTTTAAAATTTAAACAGCAGATTTTGTTGACTGGTTTTTAACTTGCACCTTGGGAGAATTTCTTACCCTGGGGTGTTGATAGTCTCCAGGGTAACTGATTACTGCAGTCTGTACATCAGTTGTAGTTCTGTGTGGTCTCCAGGCCTCACCTGGAGGTTAGCCACCCTAACTGGTGCTTGAAAAAACACAAGCAAACCAACTGATGAAGGAAGCTTGATTCTCAAAAGCTCTAGAACTTTAAGGTGGACTCAAATCTTGCAAAACAAAACTGTGGCTAATTTCTGGGACTGCAATCGCGAAGGTGATATCAAGAGGCTGTGTAGCCAGTCCGATTAGTCAATACGATGACATCACAAAGACCATTTTAAAAGAAGGGAATGCTTTTTGTCTTGACTCTGAATGGAATAGGAAACTTCTCCGTGTCTGAAGCCCCTTCATTGCAAAATGGCATGCAGTTTCGTAAAAGCACTCCCTTAGTTTCAACACTTTCCATAGCTGACAGGAAGGAAATTGATTCGTTTGCAATGTGGTGCTGGGGGAAGAGTTTTGTGGATACCTTGGATGGCCAAAAAGACAAATAAGTGGGTACTAGATCAAATCAAACCTGAATTCTCCCTAGAAGCTAAAATGACAAAACTGAGGCTATTGTACTTTGGTCACATCATGAGAAGACAAGATTCTCTGGAAAAGTCTATAATGCTAGGAAAAGCGGAAGGAGGTAGGAAAAGAGGAAGGCCTAAAGCGAGATGGCTTGACTCAATAAAAGAAGCCACGCCTTCCAGTTTGCAGGATCTGTGCAAGTCTGTTAATGATAGGACTTTTTGAAGGTCTTTCATTCATAGGGTCGCCATAGGTCAGAGACGACTAGATGACACATAACACACACAGTTTCAACACAAACATTATCGCCATAGCATCTCTAAGTGAAGCACTAGTTGTCCCATGGGAGTTCAAGGCAGACTTGCGTGATTTAAAAAAGAAAGAGGGCATCCTCAGGATGGGAGGGGTTAAGCCTATTCATTCTACCTGTTGGCCTCAGCCATCAATAAGAATAACTGTTCCTTTTTCTTAAAGTCTATCCTCAAGTCTGCTTCCTGATCACTCTGAACTGGGATGAAAACTGGTAACCACTGACCCACTTGTAGCAGGAGAGCTGTCCCAGATCTTCCCTGGTTCCTCTGCTAGTCAAATGAGAAGCAGGGGGAAACGGAAGGAAGTGAGGCCGCACAATGCGTTGATGTCATTTCCATCTGAAAATCTAGAAGTGACATCACTGCGATGTGGTAACGTTTTAGGAATCTGAGAGGTTCCTAGAGCATCACCACTTTCAGACAGAAATGATCTCAAGGCATCACAGTGATGAATGATATTCCTGCCAAACCCTGATACTGGCGCCTCCCACTG
The DNA here is from genome assembly GCF_028583425.1 of Eublepharis macularius. Classification (NCBI taxonomy): domain Eukaryota; kingdom Metazoa; phylum Chordata; class Lepidosauria; order Squamata; family Eublepharidae; genus Eublepharis; species Eublepharis macularius. Next base: position 165,592,403 of record NC_072792.1, on the reverse strand, counting down.
TGGGACTATCAAGGCCTAGTAATCCTAGAAAGTAGGGTTGCCAGGGGCCTCAGGCACCCAAGCAGGGGTCCAGGGGGGTTGGGGGCAGTGGGCAGTGAGGCACTTACTTCCCGTGCACATGCACAGTGCACAAACACTTCTGCACTCCCCCTCTGCAGTGGAATCCTGATGTGGACTGATTGAAAACCACCCGTTTGGAGGCAGTTTTCACTTTTAGCATGCACACATGTGCCATGGCTTGTTCCCTCGACCTTCTCCATCCTGTTTATTTTCCAATGGGACAAGGCAGTTTTCACTTTGAACATGTACACAGGCACTGCAGATCCTTCCCTCTCCCTTCTGCATCCCATTCATTTTCCAATGGGATGAAGAGGGAGCCGTGGCATGGTCATTTTCAGTCAGCGTGCACCGGGACTCCTCTGCAGAGGGGGCGTACATGCACTCACTTCTCCCCATCCCAGTGCTTCCCCCCCCCCCCGCCGGCTAGGTCAGCTGGGCCAAGGAACAACAGGTGCAGGTGGGACATCCCCCAGCATGGGCAGGGGGATGGCAAGCCTACTAGAAAGTGGTGAACTGACTGGTTAATATATACATATAGACCTGCGTCTATCTTTCTGCAGGCAGGCAGGCAGGCAGGCAGGCAGGGCAGGCAGGCAGACAAACAGATCACAGAACTGTTAAAGCTCAGTGTTAGACGGCTTTAGAAATGCTGAGCCAGATGTATGAGGGGACATGGGGAGGTGTCAGAAAGCATATAACTCTGCCACATAGAAGTCTTTCAGTTCAGATATTCAAAGCAAAAATGATTAAAGCTCCACTTATAGGGTTTCGGTTTACAGTTTGGTGTAGCAGTTGAGAGCAGCAGGACTCTAATCTGGAGAGCCGGGTTTGATTCCCCACTCCTCCGCTTGAAGCCAGCTGGGTGCCCTTGGGTCAGTCACAGCTTCTCGGAGCTCTCTCAGCCCCACCCACCTTACAGGGTGATTGTTGTGGGGATAATAATAACATACTTTGTAAACTGCTCTGAGTGGGCATTAAGTTGTCCTGAAGGGCAATATATAAATCGAATGTTTTTGTTTTGTCTTGTTGTAGAATACAGAATATAAATATAACACATGATTTCTTCCTATGCAACTTGGTTCTGTGCATGTTTACTCGAAAGAAATCCCCAGACATTCAATGGGCCTTACTCCTAGTGAGTGTGTACATGATTGTAGCTTAAGATGGTGTGTCTGTTTGTAACAAGTGTGGTAAATGCACTTTCAATACATACTGGGAGCAGCTTCTTGGGAGGATTTCCAACAATGTTTTATTGCTGCATTGGACTAGTGGCTGCAGAAGAGGAAAAGTCTTAGACTTTGTCCTCATTTTCCTTTGCTGTTGCGAGAGGGCGCTGACAGAGGCAGAGATGAACAGGCAGAAATCAATACAGTTCATAACAAGAAAAATGGCTCTTTTTTCAATGAAATCATAAAAAAAAATCTGCCAAGTGGAGTGCAAGCAAGAACCAAGGACATCATATAGGACTAACAAGAACTCCCAGCATCTGTTTCAGTGATATACTACCAGTAGTGATTCATCCCTGGCAGCTAACCAGCTTCCACTGCTACAACAGAGAAGGCCACAGCTCAGTGGCAGAGCATCTGTTTTGTATGCGGAAGGTCCCAGGGTCAACTCCTGGCATCTCCTTTGAAAAAGATCGAGTGATGTGAAATTCCTCTGCTTAAGGCCTTGGACAGCCAGTAGACAGTGTGTGTGTGCCCATCAAGTTGAGTTATGAGATTTTCAAGGCAAGAGAAGTTCAGAAGTGGTTTGCCATTCCCACCCTCTGCATGGCAACCCTTGTCTTCTTTCGTGGTCTCCCATCTAAATACTGACCAGGGCTGACCAAGCTTAGCTTCCAAGATCTTAGCCAGTAATGACCTTGAAATACCAATGGCTTGACTCCGCAGAAAGTAGCTTTGAGAGGTCAGTGCAGAAGGGAACAAAACACCCTTACCAGAATACATTGGGCGGCAGACAATGCTACAGCACTTTGCAACGGTGCCACTGTCTAGGAATATCTTACAAAGTCCATGGTATCAGCCTGTGTTGGTTGATGCTATCTGCACTGAAGTTACATGCCCGTACATGCTGAAGTAGCAGCCGAACCACATCTTTGCTGATAGCCACTAATAAAGGTGTCACACCTCCCTCTTTCATGTGGTGATGCTGAGCAGAAGCTGATAAATGTACCTGTGAGCGACAGCATTCTCTACCAGCAATATAGCACATTATTATTCCACCCGTTCTCTGAGAAGCTCAGAACAGTGCAATGAAATGTGTAATAGAAAACATGGGAAATGTTTCAAAAGAAAATAGCAGGTCTTTGCAACCATGCATGGAAACTAAAATAAACGAAAAAGGTACGTTTTATACCCCTAATATTGCCCCCCATTTATATTTTGAGGTTGCATTTATATTATACAGCATGAAAATGAAACTCGAGAACTAGTTAGCAAGGCTGTCATTGAATGAAACTCTTTGAGATCTGTGAAACTGATACAGAGTAACTGGGACAAAAAAGCCTGCACCTTGGAGGAGGGCACGAGAAAATTAGCTAGCTGCTACTTTAGTTACGTACATAAATGCCAACTAGGTGTACCAGGGTTGCCAACCTCCAGGTGTGGCCTAGAGATCTCATGAAATTACAACTGGTCTCCAGATAACAGAGATCTTTGAACCTAGGCAGATCATGAGAGGGAGAACAGGAAGGGTTACATCAGGGCTTAGCTCTCGTGGCCCCTTCTTACATGCCACGTTCACGTCAGGTAGCAATTTCCCCCAAGCCAGTGTGGCTAGGGATCCTGATGGTGTTTTGCCATCTTCTGGGCATGGAGCAGGGGTCACTGTGTGTATGTGGGGGAGTTAGTTGTGAATTTCCTGCATTGTACAGGAGCTTGGACTAGATGACCCTGGTGGTCCCTTCCCTCCCTATGATTCTATGATCAGTTTCCCTGGAGAAAATAGCTTCTTTGGAAGGTGGACTATGAAATTATACCTCAGTGTGGTCCCTTGCCTCTGCAAACTCTGCCAGACCCAGGCTCCAGGAATGTCCCAACCCAGAACTGGCAAACATAAGGGTTACCAACTTCAAGGTGGGGCCTGCAGGTTTCCTGGAATTACAATAGCTCTCTAGACTACAGAGATCAGGTCCCCTAAAAGAACAGGTTTGGAAGGCAGGCTCTCTACCATCACATGCTGACTGAACTCTCTTCCTTAGGCACTGCCCCCAATTCTCCAAGAATTTCCCAAGCTGGCAGCTCCAGTTCTAGTTCAGGAATGCATTTTAGAAATTCCCCTAATTAGATCAAATTCAAACATGACACAGCACAGAAGAGAACTTCTGAAAATGGAAGAAACGGAACAGACAAAATCCACTCACCTTAGGCTAAGAAAACCCGATTGTTTAGTTTACCATGTATCTCAGAAGTGAGATAAACGACAGAAGTCAAGAAACAGTTTGGGTAGTAGCTTGGATCTGATAATGAAAAGGTGGAAAGAATTGACAGAAAAAATGTAAGGAACTTGAAAGAAGAAAAGCTATAAAGGAAATAAAGGACTTAGCACGAGAACTGCAACATTTGGTTAGTTATATGATGCTGGGATGGAGAGAGAGAGCCGATAAAGAAAATAGCAAAAAAAATGCCACATCAAATATGTACAAATTATACAGGTATTTTTTTTAAAAAAAAGATATAAGATCAGTGCATTATTAGGGGGGGAAGTCACTTAACCAGGATCACTAAGAGAGGGGAAAAGGGACTCCATTTTCAGATGCTGGGAAGCCAAAAAGAAAGAGCTGTTTTTGATGGTCCTTCTAAACCCATTGATGTCTTAAAGCTGGGCTTTTATGTTAGTGGGAAAAACACCCAGTAACTATATCATGCTGATTAAAAGGAGTGTTGCTTTTAATCTCTTGTCTTTTATAATTACCTTTGCCACTTTCTGATCAACTTCAAAGCATAGCTGCAGCGGAACCTACTATTGCCGCCTCCATTAAGTACTTAGGTTGAATTTGTCAATAGTTTTCTGCTCTTGAAAATGATTTTGACTGTGGTGGGTGCGGCCTGATGGCTGTGCTAAGAGAATAAGTGGACCAGAGGGCAAAGGTCCCTCTTTTATACACTTGGAAATGACATTTCAAAAGGGTTTTTTTTTTCCCCACCTTATTTTTCCTCTTTCCTTTGAGTCAATCCTGCTGAGAGCCGGCATGGGAAATAGGCAACTTTACACTCCCCACAGGCATGGAAATGCTTGGTGTAAGCTTTGGTGTAGTCAGGGTCTCCTCAAGAGCATCAGATGAAGAAAGATTGAAGAGGAAGACAGACAAAGGTGCTCTCTAGGTGTTTTTCTGCACAGGTAAGCACTCATTTTAACTGCTCCCTGTAGTCACATGGCAGCTGTGGGAAGTGCTTTAAAAAAAAATAAAATAAAGGAGAGCCCAAACTGATTCAGAATGGCACAATGGACACAGGAAGGACTCCTGTATCGCTCCATGCAGTTTCCTCGTAAAAAAATTGCTCTCAGAGGGAGAGTTATTTCTCCAGTTTTGCTGCTCCACATGGATATTCTGTGCACATAGATCAGAAAAACTGGCAAAATAACTTCCCCCATGAGTGTTTTTTGCCGGAGAAAGCTGGGGGGAGGGGGGAACCTTTCCTACCCTCCACCCACAGTGCTGTTCTGAACCCGTTTGTAAGGTTCTGGCAGGTAGATCTCAATAACTTCACTACATGAGTTCAGAACTGCATGCGTTAAAGCTTTATTGGTTATCTACTAGTTCAGCAATCCATTACAGGTTCATTGCCAGGAATGAAGTTCTGCGCCAAGCCTCAAGTCTAAATTGAATTCTAAGTACAGCCCAGTTCCCACCCCCCTTAGCTACCAGCCTAGTCTAGGTTCCCACTTCCCATCCTCCCAATAGCTATAGTGTATGTGTAAGGCAAAAAGGAAAGCAAAGCGACTATAAATGAAAGCGCAGAGGATGTTTGAGAAAGTTCAGAAGTTTCAAGGTTATGTATCCATGACAATGGTTCTTCTTCTCGGGCTGAAAGCTGGAAGCAAGTAGGTAAGTTGGAGGCAGGCAGGTAAGTTCAAGAGGGCCCCCCCTCCTCTGCACGCTTCCATAGGAAAGAGACATAAGAGCACAACGTCCATTAGAGTCCAGTCCTTGGCCGAGGGGGCTTTCAGGTCAGGTGGTTCTCAAGTATCTGAAGTCCGGCAGGAGATGCCAAGACCCTGACACCATTTGGGCTCTCTTTTAAAGAACTAGTTCCCACAGCTGCTGTGTAACTGCAGGGAACACGTTAAAATGAGTGCATGCCCGTGCAGAAAAGTAATGTCTAGCTAGTGCAACTACTTTTCTTTTTCAAAGCTTGGTGGGTGTAGATAGAGGAGATGAACAGGAGAGAATGAAGTACAGAAAGCTGATTATGAAGGTAGGAGACAATGCTGGAAAAGCAAGGATCAGATGTAGGAGACCCGATCCCAGGTCCGAATCGCCACTCTCAAGAAAGCTTTACTGGGTGATCTTGGGCCAGCTACTCTCTCAGTCTAAGCTACCTCACAGGATGGTTGTTGTAAAGATAAAATGAAGGCGAAGGGAATGATGTGGGAAGCTGTGTTGGGCCCCCTTTGGAGAGGACTCTATAATAAATCAAAAATAAATGATGTCACGCCAAGCAAGAGTGTGGGTTTTTGAGATGTTGCCTATGGCCTCTCACAAATGGTGATGGCGGGCAGACGAACGAGCCTTTATGGAGCATCGTCACTTTTTCAAGGTATGCTGTGTCTTGCTTCATAGAACGTACTGTGTTCTGTGTGGTTTTAGATCCACTGGTCGCACAGAGTGACCTTGCCGATATGTGCAGACCCTACTAGTAGTGATTTGTTTTGTCCTCTTCTGAGCACTGCATATGGCCATATTGATGATTTGAGCAATATCTCACATGATAATTCTTTCCAATGTATTTCTGTGCACATAGTGGGCAATGTTTGGTAGCATGCGGGCAGCTGGCTATTAACCATAGTTAATGCATGCTCAGAGTTTACTGGATTGCTGGAAGTGATTGGAACTGTAGTTTCCTTGACTTCTTGATTTGGGAAGCCCTAAAATTACAATGCCTCCCACTCTTGGCAGAAAATCATGCTGGGGAGATTGAGAAGAGCAATTTACCAAAAAAAAGACTCTACTCAGTGGGACCCGGTCCACTGTTTGAAGAGCCATTGCCTGTGGTAGGTTACTTCTCCTTAGACTTACCAGTTGCCCACCTGGAATGGTCAACCTCTTGCACCTGTGCCAACACCCTCACACTCACTCAGGCTGAATCCACACTACCGTCATTCTCGCGGCAGTTTTTCACTTCCACAGCGCCATTCCTTCATCTGTTCACACGCATCGTCTCCGAAGCCGTCATTAATTCGGCATGGCGTCGCCACAGCCCATTGCACTTTCGCTGCGGGTTATCTTTTGACGAATAACTGCCCTCTGTTGAATTCCGAGCTTCTCTTGTCCCACCTCCCAATTAAGGAGTAATTCTCCACCTTTGTCCCCACCCCCTTTTTTAAAAAAGTACCGTGTCGATATGGCGACATCTCATCATATTAATCTTATTTTAAAAAAGCGGGCAGACCTCAAATATCAGAGGAACAATGTCATATGTTAATTCAATTTATATTTTTTTGGGGGGGGGCATGCACATGACACTGAAATCATGGCTCATGTTACGCCCGACACAGACTGTGCCGACGAGTTAGGCACAGATGTCAGTTTTCCAAAGACAAAATGAAGCTCTGCTGTGGGATGCTGCTGTAGGTGATCGTGACCGCTCACCCATTCCCAGATGATTTCAACCAGCATGCAGGCTGTGATGTTCCGAGCACTCATCGTAAGTGTCTCGGGTGATTTTTTAAAATATATTATATATGGTGTCGTTGTACCATTGATCCAGGATGCTTACTCATCGATATAGCATCAATTTGACTTTTTGTTAAAAAACAAAACAAGGCCGTTTGGGTTTTTCCCACCCCTGGATGCGTCTTTTAAAAGGGGATGTGATCATCTGATTGTGCAGGAGAAACGCTGTTCCAGGGGTAATGTGGACAAACGAATGAAGACTGCGCAATAACTGATGATGCAATCATTGCACAAGAAAAGCAGGAGCTAAGGTAGTGTGGAATCAGCCTCAGTGAAGCAGCAGGACAAAAAATGGAGGAGGGCAATCAAATTGTGTGAAAAGTTCTAGGAACTTCCACAAATTTCTATGGTCTTTACCATAGAGTTGGAGGGGGGTTCCTATAATGTTACAGGTTCTGTGACATCACTTCTGAGTGCTTACCCTGAAGTGACCATCATGACATCAGCACCACTCCCCCTCCCCAGGTTCTGCCCCCCAAACACTGCCTCTCCTTCAGAAAGGAAAGTTTTGCGTCTGTTGAGGGAAAGAACTGGCAGAGAAGGGGAGGCAATTACGCACACACACCTTTTGTAAATGCTGTGAATGGTCACAAATGAACACTTATTTTATCTACTTCATTTATAGTCTGGCTCTTTCACAGAGAATCGAGGTAGCTTGAGCATTTTTGGAGTGTTCAGCAGAGGCGCTTGTAAAAATGCACGCACTTCCACATTGAGCATCGCTCGTTATGTCCAAATGAGTGTAAAATTTTATATTCTACATAATACTACAGAAGTTGTTACTGAGCTGTGGTTCTAACATTCTTTTAAAAAAGCAGTAATTAAAAATACTCCAGCAGGTACATCCCAATCAAGGGGGAAACAAAGCAATTCACTTTGAGAGCTGTACAATACAGAAAGCTGGCATTGCATCCGCAGCTGGTTTTTGCTGAAAGCCCTTTCTCTGGCCTCAAGACTGGATTAACAGCTGCTTGGGCAGGTGACCTTGATAGATTCATTATGTGCCTTGCCGAAAAGTTGGTACTTGAAGCCCCTGGCTTCCTTCCCTCCTCAAAAACGAAATGCTCGGATGTTCTCAAACAGAGCCAGCTTGGAGTTTCCAAACCCGAGTCTGTCATGAACACATGCCTTGTCATCTGTGACACTCGGAAATGCAATTCCTGGGCTGGATTCCAGACTGCCTTAGTCAGTACCGAGGGGGCTACAGCTTGGTTATAAATAGGGCAGCAGTTATTTCCATTTTTTTGGCAGGGGGACGACAATCTTACTTCTCTGAATGGAAGTGCATGTTTCAGATCAGACTTCCATACGATGCTGTGGTACAGTGGGAGATAACATGCTTTGCATTCAGAAGGTCTGTCAGGTTCAATCTATGGCAATTATTGTTAAAGGATTTCAGGGATTGAACAAGAGAAGGCAGGAAAGAACCATGGAGTTGGATCTAGCCAGCTTTCTCACTCAGTCTTAACAAATTCCTGTCCTTTCTGTAGCCCTGACCTCCTATGGTTTTTGTGAATGCAGATCCCATCTTTCTCAGTGTGGCCTTTCTTGGTGATCAAAGAGGACCCTTCCCTCTTTTTTCACCAGGATAAAAATTGGGTCGATCCATGTTTATGTTCTCCTGTGGCTTTCCAAAAACGAATGAGCAACCCTGGGTGGTTGCTTTGAAGACCTAGGAAGATGAGGCGCTCCCCTTGGGATTTAAAATACTCCTCCAGTTAACAGTGTGCAGGGTGAAAAGAGACAATCGTGATGTTCTCTGGATTATATGAAAATGTAATAGTGACAGTTTAAGTGTTGGTAAGTATGGGAGGAGGGATGGCTTGAGGGGTGGAGGGAGTGAGCTAACAAGAATGTGGGAGGGAAGGTGTTTTGCATGTGGTATTTGATTGACTGAGGGTAGGAGGGGGTCTGACAGTGTGAGTGTGAAGAGTCTGGCTCAGCATGTGTAAACAGTCTATAGCCCTGTTCAGGTGACCCCTCAGCACATTGACTCAGAGCCAAGCTACAAGTGACTTTTTTCACGTGGAGAACACTTGATTGTTTTCGCAAGTTTTTCTGGGAACTGAAGTCCGAGTGTCCTTCCCCTCTCTGTTAGAATCGCTGCCTGAAGAGCCAGAGAAAGCCGGCAGCAGCAGCTTTTGCAAATTGTTCCTCCAATCAGAAGCCTGCTGGACAAGAGGGCTCTCAACGATCGTTTGGGGGCGGGCAGCTGCTACTTTCTCCCTGGGTGTCCTGCTCCCGGGGAGCTTCACCGACAGGGCGGCTTTCTCCAGAGCAGCAGGCTTGTGACTGGACAAATCACTTGCAAAAGCTGCTGCTGCCTCCAGCTTTCTCTGGCTCTTCAGGCAGCGATTCTAACAGAGAGCGGAAGGACACTCGGACTTCAGTTCCCAGGAAAACTTGTGAAAACGATCAAGTGTTCTCCATGTGAAAAAAGTCACTTGTAGCTTTGCTCTCACCAAGGAGAGGGAGTGCATGCATGAGTGTCCTGGCTGTGCCCTCCCCGCATCATCACTAAGTCATCAGCTTTCCAAATATGCAGGTCCAGTAGAACCGTATAGACCAATTAGATGCTACTGGTCCCCAGTCTTGCTCTTCTACTACAAACCAACATGGCTACCCACCCGAAACTTTCCAAATATTGTGGATCACTGGGAGTGGCATGCATGTGTTTATACTATGCAGGCAACTTGGTGATTGTGTGGAGGTGGTGGGTGGGGCCAGCACGTTCTTCCCTGCTCTCCCTCCCCACATGCTGAGTCAGTGTGCAGATGTATCTTCTGCTCCGGGCTTGTGGCAGTGTATGTAGAGAGTCTGTCAGAAACTGAGGAGATACGATTATTCCTGTGTCTTTCAGCCTGGTCTGTTTACTTGCTGACTGCTACATTTGATCATCACCTCAAGTTGTATTCCCTAACCTTTCTTGTTATGCATGTCTGTCAAATAAAATTGGGTTAAATCATAGTTTCCTCACAATTCCCAAGGACAGTATATGGAAGATGGCAGTGATTTTAAGTGTTAAAGGTTTAACAACCTAGAGAGGCTTGAATGTACCACCAGGACACAGTATAATCGGAGGGGGTGACCCTGGAATATAAAGAGACAGCAGGACAGGTAGACACCCCAAAGTGCCTATCAGCAAGGTCCAGGAAAGGAAGACAGGGACAATCACTGCTGGGGTGGGGATACCAAATGGACAGGCTATACAGTGCTAGGGAGCAGTCTGTTGAGGTAGAAACTTTCTGAAATAAGTTCGTTCTGCCATGGGACGCGTGTGTGTTATGTGCCGTCAAGTCTCCTCCGATCTATGGTGACTCTATGAATGAAAGACCTCCAAAATGTCCTATCATTAACAGTCTTGCTCAGGTCCTGCAAACTGGAGGACGTGACTTCTTTTACTGAGTCAAGCCATCTCGTTTTTGGTCATCCTCTTTTCCTACTGCCTTCTACTTTTCCTAGCATTACTGACTTTTCCAGAGAATCTTGTCTTCTCATGATGTCTCCAAAGTACGATAGCCTCAACAATTCACTTTGAGAGCTATTCAACACAGAAAGCTGGCATTGCATCTTCGGCTGGTTTTTGCTGACTGCCCTTTCTCTGGCCTAAAGACCCGATTAACAGCTGCTTGGGCAGGTGACCTTGATAGATTCATTATGTGTCTTGCCTCAGTTTTGTCATTTTAGCTTCTAGGGAGAATTCAGGCTTGGTTTGATCTAGTCAACAGGGGACTCGTTCCCCAACACGGCATGCAGTTAGTGGCCTGGATCCAGCCCTAAGCTTGATGAAGACTTCACAGTTTGTTCAGGTGAGCTGTAGAGTAATGGAAGGATCCATGCCTCTTGCATGCAAAATCACCAGCTTATGATTTCTGGTTGTACTGGGTAGGATTGTCAACAGGCCTGGAAAAGAATTTCCTGACCCTTTAATAGAGGCTAAATAGGTGGAAATGAGCAGCTGAAGCTTTTCATGGACTGGAGGTAATTTATCACCAGGTAAATAAGCTTCTCTTAAAGGGACAGAACAGGTTTTCACCATGTAAGAAGCAGACTGCTGAATCCAGAGGAGTTAGCCATGCTAGTCTATAGTTGCAAAATAGTAAAGAGTCCCGCAGCACTTTTAAGACTAACCAACTTTATTGTAGCATAAACTTTGTCAGATGTATCTGAATATTACTGTTGGCAACCCTAGTTGATGAGCAGGGTTGCAGTATACCTAGGATTACCAACCTCCAGGTGAGAACTGGAATTACAGCAGATCTCCAGACTACAGCAATCTCTTCACCTGGAGAAAATGGTAGTTTTGAAAGGCAGACTCCGTGGCATCACATTCCTGCTGAGCTTTCACTACAGGCTCTGCCCGTAAATCTCCAGGAATCTCTAGGAGCAGCTTCTTTTCTCTGGGCCTGGCTTTTCTAAAAGGCTCCAGAAGAGACCCAGTTGCAACCAGCTCCCAGAGCCCTATTGAAATCAATTGGAGACCCAGCTACGAACTCTGCCTTGTGAATTCATGTTTGAGCTGGCCCTTCAAAGTACAATTTATTTGACTGACGCTGAAGGCTACTGAGCACAAGATGTGGGTAATAAGAGTATCGCCTGTTGCTAAGAGGCACAGAGCAGCAAGCCACTGTTTCTGTGTGAAGTGACAGACTGTGGCATCTGTCCTCATCCCTTGCCCAAATGCACTTCTCTCCGAGGGAGCCTTCTGTGGTGTAAACCTTGATGCTGTGGAGTGATGGGGGGCGGCTGCAAGCCATCAATTCAGCCATTCCGCACCTGCCAGGCCTGGATGCTGAAGAATTCTTTTCTGCTCCGATACTGGCACATTGGCAGTATGCTGACCTTGTACCTGCAGAGGAATTATTCCCCAGGGGAAGTTACCTGCTGAAAGGAAGATAAGGAGATTCAACAGTCTCTGGTATGCAGAATGCGCATAGAAAGAGCCTCCTCTTTCACAGGCCACTGGAAGGGCTAAATCATTGGACAGAAGGCTCTTATTTTGGAAGGTAACAAAGTGCATAGCCAGCGTGGAAAGCATTTTTTAAATGAGATTCAGCATGGTTTGTGTGCACATAATGCCATTTTATTATAATTTGGAACAGAAGCTTTTCTTTTTGTGCAAACTAGAGTATTTAAAGGGGTGTTGGTGAAGGAGGAGATTTGTCTGTGTGGAGTCAGGTAGAAATAGTGGCTTAAACCATAAAGAATGCCTGAGAATTCCAGGATAAGCCACCTGGCTGGGACCAAGGATGTATTCTTGATACGTTTCATCCAGTGCATTCAGTGTCCTTGGGCAAATTTCTTCTCTTTCTGTTCTGGTTTTCAGCCTTGTAAAATGAGGCTGTTCTTATGGAGGGATGTAGAGAATTAATGCAGAAAGACTCAACAGCAAATTTTACTCTTATGATTTGCATAACCAGTAAATGGTTTGATCCAGACAGAACTGTCAATCGGTTGCTGAGGTTTATTCATTGGAGTGCTGTAGTTTTACTGATGTAAACTGGTATTTAATTGACCCTTATAGTATTTTTTGATTTGCTTCTAGGATATATATTGCTTATTTAAAAAGCTTGTACATCATCTCAAAAGACTTCATTGGAGAGTGTGACTGAGAGTGATTTCACTACAGATAAAATAATTTGTTTTATTTTATTGTGTAGGATTGCCAGCTCTCTGGAGACAAAACATTCTATCTCTTTTATAGAGGCTTACTGAGATCTTATTTATAAGGTGATATTATTTGCCTCTAGGTAGCATTGTTAAGTGGAATTCTCACAATTCCTACTTACTCAATTTCTCAATGAAATCCTCTTTTTAGGAAATTGGAATTAGCCTTGAATCAGCCCCATTTGGATGAACAGAGATTTTTTTTTAAGGGAGGGGCAGGAAGGGAGGTCCAATAGAATTTCAGAATTTCATTCTGCTGATGCTCAGAGGCAAGCCATGTCTTCCCAAACTTTCCTGGCCTCCCACTAGAGCACCCTGTGGTATATTACATTAATTTTTTTAAAAGGGGGCTTAAATTAGAGAAGATTGCATAGAGATGAAACAGAAAATGACAAAGAGAAATAAAAGAAAAAATATTCTTTTGAAATAAAAAAGAGGAATCAATGACTATATCGATCAAAAGTGAATTTTGGAAAAAGAAGTTCCACTCATCATAACAATTCTACCTCCATTCTGAGAGCACCATCAATGCTGTTTCCACACATCCGCCTAATTTCTCCTGCTCCTTTGACAAATGGCAAGACTTAAGAGGATGTTTTTCTCTAGGTCTGGTGACAATCCTATCAGTGGAAGACTTAAGCACACACATCATGTATCTCATCATATTATGCCACCCTTCCTCCAATGAGCTCAGAGTAGAGTAGGGGGTAGAGTGTTGGATTAGGATCTGGGAAACCCAGGTTCAAATCCCCACTTAACCATGAAAGCTTGGTCGGTGGCCTTGGGTCAGTCTCAGCCTCACAAGGTCATAGTGCAGATAAATTGAAGGAGGGGAGAACAACATTGTAAGATATTTGGGGTCCTCATTGGGACAGACTACCTTTGCTCCAAGGAATCCTGGGTAGTGTACGCTTTCTCTATTTTATCCTCCCAATAGCCTTGTAGGTATGTTAAGCTAAAAGAGGAAAAAGTGAGACTGAATTACAGTTATCTGTTGAGTTTTATGGCTGAGTGGGAATTTAAACCTGGGTCACCCTGACCCTAGTTTAATAGTCCAACCATTGGACTATGCTCGGTTTGGAGGAGGGTTCCCAGTTGCCTGCAAGTGGTGGGCAATTTCTTGGAGGTTTGCCCAGTTGCCCCACAATCAGTGGGGATTGGCAGGAGATGGCAAACCCCCATTGATTGCCCACTGGCAGGCAACCTGGGAAAGCATGCTATGGGAACGCTCCTGGCAAGGCATGACAACATCACTTCCTCAAGTGACATAATTGCACTGGTGGCAGGCATGCTCCCACGCTTCACAGGGGCCAGTTTGGGTTCCAAATGGGCTGAATTGGCCCCATGTAAAACGTTGGGAGCACACCTGCTGCCAGCACAGTGATTTTACTTCCAGGAAGTGACATCACCAGCCAGGGCCCACTGCAAATCTGTAAATCCCCCTTGCCACCCCCCTGCCCCACAGCATTTGCCAAGAGGCCTGGCAATCCTAGAAACACTGCCATAGAGTTCACCTTTGAAAGTTGCCATTTTCCCCAAGGGAACTGATCTCTGTCGTCCAGAGATCAGCTGTAATTCCTGGCAAACTCCAGGTTTTTGACTATAGGACAGGGAAAAAAAAGATTAGAAGTACACATTTGATAAATTTCAGCCAACTTGTACACAAGCGTCATTAATTGCACAAAAACCATAAAAAATTAGCCACAATGGATTGGTGCATGCTGGGTTTCCTTTTTTAATTTTGGTAACAGTAGGCATTATTATATGTAGCAGCAGGAGGTATTTTATCTCTGAGTGAAGTGCAATCCCCCCATTAATGGTATCCCTTTCTAAGATACTTTGCTTTTTTAAAAGACTTGTTTACACAATCAAGATTCAGAGGATGATACCAGAAGTATTAATTTGTCTGTATACATTTCCATGAATTTAAACCTACTAAACCCTATTGTAGACTCTGTTCTGTATGATTCATAAGGCCATTCTAGGCAGAGTTATACTCTGTCGAAGTTCACTGAAGGCCGTAGGCTTAGGAGCGTCTCTCTTTTAGGATTGTATTGTTAGTCGCTCTTCTCTACTGACGTATTAGTGTATTCACAGACCACTTGTATTTGTATGAGATTGTAAACTCCATCCGTCATATAGGATAACTCTGATTTTTTTTCAACTAGTTTGTTTATATCCAAGTTTTCCATCCAAAATAATAATAACAATAACATTCAATTTATATACTGCCCTTCAGGACAACTTAACACCCACTCAGAGCAGTTTACAAAGTGTGTTATTATTATCCTCACAACAATCGCCCTGTGAAGTGGGTGGGGATGAGAGCTGTGACTGACCCTAGGTCACCCAGCTGGCTTCAAGTGGAGGAGTGGGGAATCAAACTTTAAAAGACATAAGGCTATGCACACACACACACACTGCACAGGGGTTGTTTAATCTCTGAGCCTTTTAATTTTCTTTACTCCCTTATCATCATCAAGGGAGTTCTAAGGTGATATTAAGTATGTGAGGAGGAGGAGGGTCACAATTATGAATAGCAACCTATAAAATGGCATCACTATTAAAATTAATCCAAAAGGCTCATGAGCTTCTTAAAGTAGTCAAGAATTAAAATAATACTTTAAAAAAAATTAGTAGTCTGATGGAGTAGAAGTGCTTTTAACTAGAGATGGGCATGAACCAGGAAAATTCCAAACCATGAGGTTCATTGTTCGTAATGTTTTATGAACCACAAACTTTCACGAACTTGCCCTGATTCACGAACCTGTTCATTCGGTTTGTGAAAACGTCACTTCCAGGTCAGCAGAAGGTCTGCAGAGAGCCCATCCCCTCATTGCCTAGGAAACTGATTGATCAGCACCAGGCTGTCTGCAGTGATGAACTGAAATACAAACCAAACAAACCAGTCTAAAATTCATCATGGTTCATGAGAAATGAGCTCCCACAAAGCACTAGTTCGCAAACCACGAACCAGCTCAGTTTATGACAAACTTCGGTTCGTATTTTGGTTCATGCTTGCCTCTACTTTTAACTGGAGCTGTTGTAATCCTGAGGAATTAACGTTTGCTTTGTAAAAATGTGTAAGGACATCTACTGATGGTCATCACTTAGAATAGAGGTAGATTTCCCCCATTCCATTGTTCTGGGGTTTTGTTTTGTCCTATGTTCCAAATTTCCTGCATTTTGTTTTAACTTGACAAACGGACAATCGAATTCAACAATTGCAGCATGCTCAATTTACCATAACAATTCATTAGCCTGTGTACCAATGCACACTGCACACTGATATACTTTTTTAGTGTGGTGGTCTTACAGATGCACTCGCTGGTAAAACATATCCAAATAATTTTCGACCTTAAGAATTTTGAACTTCCAGGTGGGGCCTGAAGATCTCCTGAACTTACAAATGATCTCCAGACAACAGAAATCAGTTTGAGGGGTGGGGGTGGGAATTGTAGCTTTGGAGGGTGGACTCTATGGCATTACACACTGTTGAGGTCTTCCTAGGGTTGCCAGCTCCAAGTTGGGAAATTCCTGGAGATCTGGGAGGTGAAACCTGGAGAAATTGGGGTTTGGGGAGGGAAAGGACCTTGGCATGGCATAATTCCATAGAGTCCACCCCCCCCCCCCAGTAGACATTTTCTCCAGGTGAACTGATCTCTGTGGCCTGGAGACCAGTTGTAATTCTGGGAGATCTCCAGCCACTACCTGGAGGCTGACAACCTCAGGTCTTCCACTCCCCAAACTCTCCAGGTTCACCCCCAAATCTCTAGGAATTTCACAACCTGGAGCTGGCAATCCTATCTGTCTATGCATTTTGATCCCATCCATCTAGGAACTGTGTGGAGTGTGCTTGTTTTTCCCTTCCCACATTTTATCTTTACAACAACCATGCAAGTTAAATTAGATGAAGACTAGCCCAAATTCATCCAGCAAGCTTCCTTCTGCTGGTTCAAATCTCGCTACCACCATGAATTCAGCAGATGGCCTTGGGTAAGCTACTCCTCTCAGCCCCAGTTTACTAGATTTGTTTAAAATATCTAGTAAATTAGAAAGCCTGTTTATTATTCTCACTGACAGCAGAAGGTGAATGGAAGCTCAAGGCTTAGGCTGGGGGTAATTAGACATATATTTTTCTTATTTAGAGGCATTAAGACAGTGTACTTAATTTATCTCTAAATCTACTCTGGTCTCCAGTTGGAGATGGGACCTCTGCCAGGCTGCGGGTCCTGGCAGGTGCCCACCTTTGCTTGAAAAGTTTTAATTATGCTTTAATGGCTTTCAGTGGGGCCATGGGCTTGTAGAGGGTGAGTCCCTCAAAGGGTACTTGGCCATGCTGAGTACCAGAAACTTCCTTATTCAGTGGCCTGTGTATGTGAGGGTTAGGAGCCAACATCAAGGGGAGGGCTTGGTCAGCAGCAAGAGTGCTATATGCACAAAAACGGAAAACTCTGATATTGCCTACAAGGAATGGTGGATAAAAGTTTTAGAGTTTGCATCAATGGCAAAACTTTCTTCACTGATTAGAGAAAAGACATTATCTACATTTTTTGACTGAATGGAAACCGTTTATAGACTTTTTACATGAAATAGAGAACAGTAATTTGATGATGTCTGGATTTATGGATTAAGAATCACGGACAATAGAAAAAAGAGAACTCTTATGTTTAACGTAGAATTAGTGAAACTTTGAACACTATATATATTTGTTGCGGAGAAAATCGGAATGCAACTTGTAGTTTAGTTTTTTTTCTTCCCCCACCTTTACCCCTATATTTCTAAGTTGTATTTTCTTTTTTATTATTATTAGTTGCATGTCCTGTTTGTTTTTTCATGTTTATATGTATGGTTGATGTGTGTTTTTTTAGATTGTTGTGTTTTTCTTATCTTTTATGCGTACTGTTTGTACAATCAGAAAAAGGGGAGGACTTGGCCACTATGTGAGTAGGGTTACCAGCTCCAGGCTGGGAAAATCCCTGGAGACTATGAGGGTGACGCTTGGAGAGGGGATTTGGGTAGGGGAAGGACCTCAACATAATGCCATACAATCCACCCTCAAGAGCAGCTATTTGCTCCAGGTAAACTAATCTCTAGGTCCTGTAGATCAGTTGTAACTCCAGGAGATCTTCAGCTACCACCTGGAGGATGGCAACTGGACATGGGCATGAACTGCCTTACGAATGCAAAAACCCCCACAAACCGCCTGATTGTCTGTTCACGATCTGGCAGTTTGTGAGTGTCCAAGGCCAACGAACAAGTGTTCATAAGAAGCCTGGTTCGTTGTGTCCGTCCGCGGTTCATGAAGCCAGACAGTCAGGCACCATCAATCAATTCCCTTAGAAACAGAGCTGGGGGAATGCCTGAACTCTGTCTGCACTCCTTTTGTTGCTCTAGAAACCCAAATCAAAGCCCAGCTTACCTTGATCGGCAGGTCTTCCTTCCAACCATGGAGCTGCAAAGTGGTTACAACTTGGGAGAAGACACTGGGGGAGGGAGGGGGAGGGGGGTGTTCTGTAGCCATGTGCACTCCAATCTCATCCCTGCAAACCCTTCGAGTACACCTCTTGTACACTGCACCAACATCAACTGGTGGCTCTAATTGTATCAAGTGCAAGTTTCCTGGGGGCCTCGTATCAGAGAGGGTATAACTCCAAGATCTCTATTGCAATCTTGACCAAACTGGGTTGCTGGCTTGAGGAGAGCTTGATAAACACTCCCTGTGAATATGGGCTCTCTAAGTCCAACGGGGGCCATTCTGACCCCCACGAACTCGAACCCTGAACAGATTCATCAGCGGGAAATGTTCGTTGCGGTTCGTTAGTTTGGTTTCCGTGGCGGCACTAAACCACAAACCGCAGGTTCATTATTATTTTTTTTTGGTTCATGCCCATGTCTAATGGCAACCCTCTGTGTGAGATAGAACGCTACAGATAAGATGGACCACTAATCGGAACAAGCAGAACATGTCTCATTTTTTTTATAACAAAGCACATGGAATAAACTTGGACCTTCTTTCATGGGGCAAACAAAGTCAGACTCCAAGTCTCTGTCCCCTGTTTACAGAACTAAACTAGCTGTGGACGTCAAACTGTGTCCCTATGATTTCCATGTTTGTCTTTTCATATTTTTCTCTAGCTTATCACTCTCAAGAGTGATTACCTGTGTGGTTAAATTCATCCGACTGTAGTCTATATTCTGTGTATCATCTTATCAAAATTGCTGGTATTAATATGTAAAGCTAGCAAGAGAGGGAGTCAAATGATTGTTCATAATTAGACGGCTTGATGACTGTAAGTAATTGTTGGGTATTCATCACAACTTCGTAAGATTATATTATCATTAAGCCCTATTTACGCTGTATTTGAACGTGCTTAGTGAAAGTCCCATTTGGTTCTCGCTGCTTGTTACAAGTTTTCTAGTGCAATCAAATGTTCTTCCGAGTTTTGCGTTCCCTTGAAGGCATAGCTTAATTGCCGATTGTGCTTTCTTCAAAATGCTTTAAAACAAAGATTTTTTTCTGTCATTTGCATTTTTATAATTGCAATATTTTGATAATTATTAGGTACCATATGTTAAAGAGTTCCTTCAATAATACCTTGTGTGTTAAATGATGCTGAAAACTCCCAACAGAAATCGTTCAGAGTAGAGCATTAGTTGAATGTGTGAAAGGTGGACGGAGTTTAGAAGAACGCCTTCCATGAACTTCTTTAAGCTCTGTCTGCTCCCAAAGGACCTCTTCTGGCATTTGGAGGCAATTTCAGCAGGTGCAAAACTTTAAGTCAAAAGTGACAGGCCTGCTTTCAGTTTCAACCCAATTGCTACCATGAAAAAACTGCAATGAGATTGGCCCAGATCCAGCACAGCATAGATAAATGTATATGGCCTTTACACAGTATGATTTTTTTTACTTGGATCTAGTGTATTGGTTTATGAATATTGCGAATGTTTAGCACAGAATTGTCTGTTGTGGGTCAAGCACCGGCAAAGCTATCTGGCAGGTGGTAGGTTTGCCAACTCCAGATTGGGAAGTTCCCGAAGTTTTGGTAGTGGAGTCTGGAGTTGATGTGCTTTGAACGGGGGCTTTTTAGAATATAATGCCACAAAATCCACCATCCAAACCAACCATTTCCTCTAGGGAAACTGTTACCTGTGGTCTGAAGATCAGTTGTAATTACAGGAGAGCTGAGGAAGTTTTGCCCATATACTACAGTGTTCCCAGCCACACATTGATGTCACTTCTGAGCACACAGGGAGTGACGGAAACTGATCAGAATGCTGCCTATCAACCCTCTATTTTTCCCGCCATTTTCCTCCCTCCACACAGTTGAGAGGAGGCGGGAACATAGTAAGCCTATTAGCAAGTGGTGATGGCTGTGGTGATGGCTCCCTATTTACACGAGTGTGTTAAATTGTTGGATAGGAGACTTGAGCTTGTTCAGTCATGAATCTTACTTGACATCTTAGCCAATCGCTCTCTCTCAGCATAGTTTATTCTATATCACAGGGTTAGCGTGAGGATAAATTAGAAGTGGGGAGAATAACGTAAGCTGCCCTGAGCTTTTTGGAGGAAGGTAGGGATAAAAATGGTGATAAATTAATGGGCAGTGGCCTCCCAGTCATCTTTTTATACACACACACTCCTTTGGGAATGGAAAGAGAAGCTGCTCCCTCTTTACGTGTTATCATTCCTGCTTCCTGAAATCTTATCTCATGTTTTGCTCACCTGTGGCTTCTGTCAGTAGATTCTTAGCGATCTTTTCCTTCCTTTTCCTTCCTTCCCTGTTTCCTCAAGAGTTTCTCTCAGCTGTTTCTTATTATCAAACCCTGTCCAGAAGTCATCTAATTTTCTGGACAGACACCATTCTAAGTCAGTGTAAAATCCTCCAGGTTTGGACCAAGCAGGCATATTTAGAATTCATACTAGAGTTTCTGGCTTGAGTTTGGAAAATTCCTGGTGATTGGGGGTGGGGGGGGCAGTGAATGAAGATGGTAGAGTTTGAGGAGAGAAGGGAGATCAGCAGGGATGACACCACTTTCCAAAGCTGTCATTTTCTCTGAGGGAACTGATGTGATCTCCCTACTAAAGGGTGGAAATTCCAGGAGAACTCCAGGCGCCACCTTGAAATTGCTAATTTTAACAGGTCAGTTTTTTATCAGTGTATTTTAAGGCACGGGAGTGGTGCTGTGCTGTACCTTTAAGACCTTCAGGCTTCCTCTCAGACTTGTCAGATTTCTCACCATAGTGGGGTATCCCCTCCCCCAACCTCTGCCTCCCACCATCACTCACCTGGCCAGTGAGAGGAAATGCACCTGGGAAGGCCAGAGGCAAGCCTGAGGTGCCCACGTGAAGTGTGGGCAGGGGCAGGCCTGGGCCCATCCACCCATTGCACCAAAAAACAGCATTCATTCCTGGTACAATGCATAAGTGACAGGTCGTGCCAGAGGCCAATTCTCTAAAAGTCATTCCTAAACACTAAGTTTTGGCCCCCAGAATGACCCATGCTGGAAATAACATCATTTTCTGTCAATGTGGGAGCACACTGGGTCTTCATTGGAGAGAAAAGTGGGGTATAAATGAAGTAAAGAATAAAAAGTACTTGCTGCTCCCCTATCCACTAATTTTGTCTCCAGGGGACCTGTTTTCTATGCCCCCAAAGCAGTTTTTGTAAACACTTCAGTTGTGCTGGCGTTCTTTGTCAGGGGCACTGATATCTGTAGATCAACTATAGTTCTAGGAAAACCCCCTGCTCTACCTGGAGGCTGTAACTGTAATTCATATTAATCATACTGCTAACCTGAGGCCAAAATGGAGAACACTTCCAGGAACAGTTGTTGTCTTTTGGGGCCCTGGTGAAGGGGAGGGTCAGTATTTGACCAATATATAGTTTTCTGCACATCTGTTATGCATGAAATCTTACTTAAGTCCAGTAGAATTTAGAGGAAACTTTTATGAGTGATAGGTAAGTTTGGAGTCCGTTCCAAGATCCATTCTGTTCTATTCCATGTATGGGGAATTGTGGACTGTGAATCATGTGAGACGAGCCTTTAAAAAAATATTATATTATCCCAATTTGTAGTTGATCACTTGACTCCTGGCAGGTTTTAATGGGATTTTGCTGTACTGCGCAACAGTTATTACAGATTTTTCGCATGATTTTTGATGGTAATGAGATAACTCTTCGATGTGAAAGGCACAGGGAAGTTGCCCACATTGATTTGGGTCCTATAGCTCTTTCGCACATCTAAACATGCCAAGATTTTGATGATATCCCTTTATTTATTTATTAAAACATTTTTACCCTGCTTTTCCTTGTGGTTCAAAGTGGTTTACAGTTAGGGTTGCCAGGTCCCTATACCCTCCGGGAGTGCCGGGGAAGGGGAGACCTGACACTTACTTCATGCCTTGCATAAGTTTCTCTTGCTTGTGCTTGCTCCTGCCCTTGCCTGATGACATCACTTCTGGGAAGTGATGTCATCATGCTGGCCACGGGCTTGCTCCTGCGTTTTGCATGGGGATAATTCTGGACTGTTTGGGGCCAAAATTGGCCCCAACAAAGCGCGGGAGCACAGCTGCGGCCAGTTCAATGACATCACTTCAGGAAGTGGCATCGTTATGCCCCCTGGGAGCATGCGCACTGCTCATGTTCCCGGGATGCCTGCCAGTGGCAGGTGATCTTTGCATGCACCCCAAAAACAGCTGGGATATTTCCCACCATTAGTAAACCGAGATCCCTACTTACAGTAGTAGATTTAACCCTTAGGGGTTAAAACAATGGCAACAATCCAGTGAAACTTATCCACACAAAGGATAAAACTAAACGAGACATAGGTACCCTGGATCAGACTGGTGATCCATTTTGTCCAGCATTTTTGTTTCTAACTGTGGCCAGTGAGATGCTGCAGGGGAGCTCATAAGCAAGGCCCACCAGCAACAGCTATCACCTTCTGATTGCTTCCTGGCATCTGACCCTCAGAGATATTCTTCCTCTGAGCCCAGAGGATCCATTTGTCTGTCAATTGACATACTTCAGTGGACCTACTTCAGTCTGTCCAAGTCCATCTAAGCCAGAGGCAATGAGTCCCACAAAGCCCATTACTCTTTGTGTGAAGTAATGCTTTCTTTCTTGAATCTTTGCCTACTATCTAGCCTCCCTGCCCCCCAAATCTTGCTACCCATCTTTTCTGTAATGGTATAGAAATGGCATAAAATGTGCATTGGGGTCACCATCAGCAAAACAACTGAAATTAAAAGTATCACAATAGCGGCATATAACAATGTAATAAAAAGAGTGGTATTCATACATTTCTAGAAAATATGCTGTTTCTACTGGTCACAATTCGTAGCCAAAACTATACATTTTCCTGAGTAAGACTGTCAAGGTCAGTGTTGTTCATCCTGGCCGGCCCTGGCTCTCTTGAACGTTAGGTCCATGTCTTTCACCTCACCTGATCCTTTTAACTGGAGTTACCAGGGAGATATAAGCTGGGACTTCCAGGCTCCAGCATGCAAAACAGATGCTCTTCTAGGGTTGCCAGCTCCAGTTTGGGAAATTCCTTGAGATTTGGAGGGGGGACCTGAGGAGGGTGGAGTTTGGGGAGTCGAGTGACCTCAGAGGTGTGTCATGCCATAGATTCTGCCAGTTTCTCCAGGGGAACTGGTATCTGGGGCATGGAGATGGTAGTAATTCCAGGAGATCTCAAACCAGTGCATGGAGATTGCCAATCCTATCTTCTCCTATGGAGCTTCTACCCCATCCCTTGCATACCAGCTGCATCTACCTTTTGGGCCATTAAACAAACCTACACAGATGTCGTATTTGCCAAAGAACTTCTCCAGCCTTTTAATCTTTATACATTTAAAAACAAACAATCTGTGTCAGAAAATAAATCGGCCAGTTTTCTTTACTAAAATGTCCCCAATAATCATCCCGGCTGCCTTTCTTTTAGAGTGGTATGCCAACCACAGGATGTTCTGCATCTTTCCAAGCAATCAGTTCCACTATGGCTGTGAAACAAGGCGTTCTGTTGAGCACTGGTCCCATTAAAAGTTCCTTTGCTTCCAGTCCCATGAAAGTTTTCTTGGCTTTCAATCTTATAGGTTTATTTTGCTTTCAAACCTGACAGCTTTTCCTAACTTTTAAAAATTAGTTTACTTTGCAACATCGTCACTAACATAAAAATGGTTAATTCCTTAACCAGCAAAATGATATTCTGGGTGTAATAAATGAGCAGGTGGCTAAGCAAAGCCTGTTGACTGAGTGTAGTGGATTTATACCGAGGCTAACAACGCCTTTTATTGATAATCTCCCACCATCTGTTCTAATGATTTATTCATACTAAGAAGGCGGGAGGAAGCAGGTGAGGAAAGAGACTGCAAGTAGTAGATGGCGTTGAATATATTAGGAATTGGGTGGTGATTATGCAAGCAGGATCGATGTGATAGCTCATGTTAAAAGCCGACGCCATCTTTTTAAACAGCATATTTACTATGCTGGATTTACAACAGCTTTTGTCAAACAGACTTTACTAAGTATGTGCTGGCATCAGTCAACAACCAGATTGGGGAGGGGGCTGTGGAAAAGTCCTTGCTGTGCCTGCAGAAGGTCCCAGGCTCAGTCTTGGTAAAGAATCTCACTCATTGGGTACTGTGGAAAGACTGCTTTCTGCCTCCAGGGGGTGACTGGGGATCTCCTGGCCATAGAGATAACTTCCCCGGGAGAAAACAGCTCTTTTGGAGGGTGGACTCTATGGCAGTTGTATCAATCACTGTAATGTCCATCCAAGGGCTAGAAGGTTGGAAGGTGGAAGTGGACTTTCTCCTGGTAGAATTCCTCTTACATGGTTTTTCTTGTACTTCCACAATTATAAGGGCTAGTACCTTGGTTTTGTGAATGAAAGCTAGAAATTGGACCAGCTAATCACAGAATCACAGGTTGGAAAGGGCCATCCAGACCTTCTAGTCCAACCCCAATGCAGGATGAGCCTAAAGCTTCCCTAACAAATATTCCTCCTCATAGGGCTCAGTCTCCAAACCCCTGATCATCCTTGTCGCTCCCAGGTGGGCACTGGGTGCTTAGAATGAAGACTGTACTTGCTTTTCCATGCCATAAAGGAATCCAAAGTTCCATGGTCTTTCTTTAGATGAAGACTAAAGGCATGGGCAGACAAAACAAAAATCATGGATTCGTGTCATTGGACGGTATCCTACTATAGCCTGGAGGAAGGTCCTCTAGGAAGGTTCTCCAGCCAAAGGAGTTTTTCTCCACCTAAAGTGGCTTTTCTGTTGTAGGAAAAGCTGCTTAAGCTGGAGGTAGGCTCTCTAGGTTGTAGGCATAACACTTTGCGTAGTGGATCGGTGAGATACTGGCCAGTGTGTAAAAGCCCTGTGGGATGTGAATAGGGGATTTAACCTGTCCCTGCTCAGTTTAAAATGGCACTGTTGTTGCCATTTTAAAGTGGTGGAGGCCATGCGTGTGCACTAAGGGGTTAAACCAAAGGTTTCAGAGAGGTGAATAACAGTAGGAGCTCCCAGGTTTTGCTGGCCTTGTTTGCCGCAGGCGTTTCCCATCCTTTCTGCCTTTTCCCAGTTGCCATGTTGTGGGATTAGGAAGCGGATGCTGGAATTTGAAGAGTGCAATTTCCACACCCTGTAGGTTCAGGGAGGGGCATTTCCTCTTTTCAGAGAGCCAGTTAAGGTAACTGACAGGCCCAAGGCTGAGATGCCAATCCAGCAGGTTAATTGCTAATGTTGAGTTTGGGCAGATTTAAACAAAAACAAAAACAAACTCAGTTTATGTTGATTTCCAGTGTTAACAGCTCAAAGGGAGCTTTACTGCAGTGAGGGGAGCTTGTCTGAGGCAATGTGCTTATCTTCAATCACCGATCAGAAAGCTCATGGGCAGAAAAGCCTAGGTAGGAAATCACAAAACAGCCTTCCTGTTTTATAAATAGTAGCTTGCATTTGTTAGAAAATCTTAGCAGTTCTTAGTGGCACTGGTAACACTTTTTGCATCCCAATCCAATAACGTATAGGAAGTATACCAGGTCTCCCACTATGGCAGGAGGCTTCCGACTATCCACCTGCTGTCCCTGCTGCTGCTCAGCAGGGGGGGATGGGGAGGAGTCAGAAAGCCAACAGCATGATGTCCCTTTCAATGGAAATCCAGAAGTGACCTTTCCACATTGATGTGGCACTCTAGGATCCCCCAGCAAACTCTATGGTAGTTTAGGGGATTCCTAGAGCATCATGTTGATGTGGTGACATCACTTCCAGTTTGTGCCAGGAAGACCCATAAAGAAATGTGTGCTTAAGTTCCAGCCTTTCTGGAAGACCTTAAGCACTTCTCCAGAGGAAGGTCAGTCTTATCTCTACTTGAAAGAATCAGTTAGCAGGTGATTTGAAAGACTTTGGGCTGGAGAGCTGCTGCCAGCCAGAGTAGATAAGACTAATCTTGATAGACTAATGGTCTTACTCACCATAATACAGCCTCACATGTTTATGTGCATACCTGAGGCCGAAACACTAAATGTTGCCTAGCATATGTTGTTTCATGAAGGCTGTGCATCAAAATCAGGTGGCAGCATGATTTTAATTAGGAGCACATGTTTAATAAATGATGTTTCCTTTTTACAACGCAGCAATAACAACAACTTCATTTTCTTATTCTAACTCACACGAAAGCCTGGAGAGGGCATGGGTGGGATAAAATACTGGACAGAATTAAAGGAATGGAGTTGTCATAACAACAAAGCATAACAGGAAAATCTACCTTTACATAATGGGAAAATCTACCTTTAGGCATTACATTTTTATCCTGTTTGGTGTAGTGGTTAAGAGCGCAGGACTCTAATCTGGATAACCGGGTTTGATTCCTCACTCTTCCACTTAAAGCCAGCTGGGTGACCCTGGGTCAGTCACAGCTCTCTCAGAGCTCTCTCAGCTCCACCCACCTCACAGGGTGTTTTGTTGTGGGAATAATAATAACATAATTTGTAAACTGCTCTGCGTGGGTGTTAAGTCATCCTGAAGGGTGGTATATAAATCAAATGTTATTATTATTGTTATTATTCCTCCAAAAAGCTCAGGAAAGTATTTATTAAGAGTGTGCATTACAAAATTCCTAAGCTGAAAATATACACTCAAATTGCTGGTTCGGGTTGTTAACGTGATTTTCTAGAACGGAAACATGAATTGTTGGGAATTATGAAACCACCTCTTTGAAAGATTCATGTAGGCTAGACTTCCCATTTACCCACCTAGGATGGGGAATTAGCAGCCCCAGCTTTAATTTTCCACTGTTGAAGCAGGAGGAAAAAATAACTTCTACTTAGTGACTTTCTAGGAATTTCCCCTAGTCTCTACGGTAGAAACCATAGAGGTTAAGGGAAGCATCCTAGAGCATCATTTGGAAATGAAATCACATCCTTCCGAAACTCTGCCCACCACAGACACTGCTGGCATTTGCTGGGAGGATGTTGGGAAGCCCGTTGTAGGCCTGGGCATGTAGCCTTAACCATTTTCCTGGAAAAGGCAGAGAACACAATCAGGGCTGATTTTCTGCCCCAGCCACTAGCTATGAGGATGAAGCCAACACTCTATTGTGTCTCAGCTAGTAGCAACATGGGAAGAAGTGATAGCTTTGCTCAGAGTGACAAAATATTTAGAACTGCCATGGGAACTATGGTGTTGAGAGGGCCAGCACTATTCACCCCTTCCTATTTTATGTATTATGTTTTTTAATCCCTCTCTTGAGCCAGGGAGCTCCCCCATATTTCTGTGCACGTGGTTTTCCCCTCACCCTCCCTTTTTCCCTACTGCAGAGCAAACCCACTGAACAAAAACGACACAAAGAAAATCAAGTTAACCCTTTTATTAACATTGCCCTCTGAGTTCAATATTGATTGTAAACATGTATAAACAACAACTTAAATATAAACTTCTGAAACATCACACTCATTAACATACCAGCATGTTCAGGCATGCGTTTTTCCTTACAACAGAGCTGAGAAACCAAAGTGCAAATGAAGATTAAACAGTATTCAGATCTTGATTTGGGGGATGGTGGCTAATTTCTTCATATTCTTCATCCCCTGCTGTCCAGAAAAACACTTGTTCATTTGCATTACTCAGAAATTCATTAGCCAAAAGTGCTGATATCTAAGAATTATTTGGGCCACAGCTGGGCTATCATTATTCAATTCGCTAGCAGCTCCTTATTTGAATCAATAAGAGGCCAGAGGGCCTTGACAGACTATATTTTTTCTAATATTGATCCTGATGACCAAGCTGGTGCCCTCGAGTCTAACTATTGATTTATTTTTTAAGAGAGAGCGAGAGCGAGAGAGAGCTGTCAAGCTACAGGCCAGTTTTCTGCTATTAGATACGTCGGGCCTTGTAATTAAAAAAAATGGCAAGCTATTATTTATTTAGAAAAGAAGGGTAGCTAACAGGACAAATTGTACACAAATCTAGTATCTTCACATCCATCTTCTAATTTTTTTTTAATGTATTCCTACCCACCCAAATTCTAGGCTAACAAAGAGTCTCTCTACACGAGACATCTTACACAGGGATGCTCAAGTGTAGGGTAATGCAATGTTAGCCAGGAAGTGTAGTTTTAAAAGACAGAGCCTGCAGAGATCTCTCCTCCCAGGGTTTGTTAATTTTATCTTTGAGTGGAGGTGAAATTGACAGAGCCTTCAGGGAGGGGAAGATGAGTAGTAAAAGGGTATACCATGAATAATTAATGAGGCATTACGTCACCGGATGTGACGTAAGCAATGGCGCCCTCCTGTGACGTCACCGGAAATGACGCCATCAAGCCCCGCCGCCGGAAATGACGCCATCAAGCCACGCCACCGGAAATGACGTGGGCAAGCTGCGCCACAACCCCTGACGCCATCGGAAGTGACGCCTGCAGACCACTCCCCCTGCCACATCGCCGGAATTGTCGTAAGCTGGCCACCCCCACCCATGACATCATCGGAAGTGACGGGTATACCATGCATATTAATTAGGCATTTTGCATATTTGCTGTATCATCGGAAGTGATGTGTGCAGGCCACCCCTCCCCTATTACCTCAGCGGAAGTGACATGGGAAGGCCACAACCCCTGCAATGTAACTGGATCTCCTTTCGCAAACACCACCCACTTCCACGTCAGTGAACTTCCGCCTGCTGCACCCCACCCCGGAAATGGGGTAACCACCACAGCTATTGGCTGAGTATGGCCGTGTGACCCCTCTATCAACACGCCCATTCACCCCCAACCAATAGGATGCTCTTAGACACACCCATACAAGGTGGTTTTTAGGAAAGAAGCCATTTTGCGCTAGCACACACGCGGCTGGGCTCTTGCTGATAACATGGATACTCCTGTGAGGCCCCAGGAATTTAAGACACCGTTGGCACCTAAGATGTATTTTGGAGAGCTCCTCCCTATGTATTGTACTTACCGGATTCGCAACGGGAAGATTGAGGCAGGTGAGCAGGCCAAGTCTCCGGAGCTGGATCTAATTCCCCCCACTATCATAGAAAATCCAATGCTACAAACATGGGGAAACCAGCATGGAACACAGACGGGGTTAACCGGCCCCCCTGCAGATGAAATGGATTTTAGGATACCCAACCCTATGTGGTGTGTTTTCCGGACCCCTGCTGAGGAGTTTGAGGATGTGGCAGAGGACCAGGAGGAGGATGGACCTTTAAATGAATCTATGGACATAGAAAGCACAGTTCAACACTCACAGGTACTGAGGTAAATCAATATTTGTGTTTGTGAATGGGGTGGCTAATGAAGTTGGGTGGGGGGTGGCCTCTGAGGGGCCTTTTCACTGAACTATGCCTTTTTTTATTCTGTTACACCAGTTTGATGAGGACGTTATCCAAGCTTTTGAGAATCTGCACATCGGCAGCCATGTGGATATGAACATCTCCTGCGTGTCATGCTTTTGCCTTAATCAGAGTGAAGAGCAGAAGAGGAGTTAGTTTGTCACAATAAAACATTTTATTTTTTACCCTGAATGGTCATAATTGTGTTAAGCGGGGTGGAGGTAGAGATGTCGGGGGAGGAGGCGATATTAAAGAATATATATTATACACCTGGAGAAACAGGTAGTTTTGGTGGGGTGACCCCTCTCTTCCACGCGGCCAAAAAGCAATCTAAAACTCTAACTCGAAATAATGTTGCTGCCTGGCTTTCAGAGCAAGATGCTTACACATTACACAAGCAGGCCAGGGTTCATTTTAAGAGAAACAAGACCATAGTTTCTGGTCTGGATGCCCAATGGCAGGCTGATTTAGTGGATATGCAGCAGTTTTCCAAATACAATGAGGGGTACAAGTACATTTTAACAGTGGTGGACATCCTGTCTAAATATGCCTGGGCTTCAGTCCTAAAAGACAAAACAGGGGAGGGGGTGTCAAAAGCCTTTAATGATATTTTCAGGCAAGGTAGAAAGCCCGCCAAGCTTCAGACTGATCGTGGCAAAGAGTTTTTAAACAAGTCTGTAAGCAGTGTGTTAAAGAAGCATGGAGTTCACCACTTTGTCACCAACAGTGAAGTCAAAGCAGCCATTGTGGAACGCTTCAACCGAACTTTAAAAACAAAAATGTGGAGGTATTTTACAGCCAACAATACATTCAGGTATATTGACGTGTTACCTCTGCTCATAAAAACGTATAATCACAGCTTTCACAGGACAATTAGGGCCCGGCCTGCAGATGTAAATTCGGCCAATGCTCAGATGGTCTGGAGAATGGTTTATGGAGACTGTTTTGTGACAAAAGAAAAGGAAGGGGAGAATCCTCTGTTTAAAAAAGGAGACCATGTGCGAGTGTCTAAAAGCAAAGGGCTATTTGTAAAAGGTTATGAACAAAGCTACACAGATGAAATATTCATAGTGGAACAGGTCATCCGTAGAGGGAAGAGGCCTGTATACCAGCTCAAAGATTTTGCTGAAGACCCCGTCATAGGGTCATTCTATCCTGAAGAGTTACAGAAAGTTAAGGCAAAAGCAGACAGGGTGTACAGAATTGAGAAAGTTTTAGCATCAAAAGGCAGGGGGAAGAGAAAGTACTATCTAGTAAAGTGGTTAGGCTGGCCTGATAAATTTAACAGCTGGGTGCTTGCTTCCCGCCTTTGCAATCCCATCTACGAAAAAGAAGATGGATAGTGGGTTCTACGTCACCCTCCCTAGCAATGCTTGCGCAGATGTATTCCCACAGAACACCACTGCTGCTTTCACCATCCGACTAGCTCGGCCATTGGAACTTCTTGGTGCTTGGGAGGTGGCGATGGTTGAAATACATTACCCACACAGCTGGAGAACCATCCCCCAAACTACAACATTTGAAATGGCAAAGGATGGGGAGAAATGGGGCTTCCCTCTGAGACAAGGATATTACAAAGACATGTTTAGCTTGGTTGATGCCATGAACGTTGCTATAGAAGAACACCCTAAACCCCCAGGGGCGGTGCTGCGCTATGACCTTGTTTCTCAAAAGGTTAAGATTTATGCTCCAGACCCCCATACTATCTCAGCAAGTGGAGAGCTGGCCCACATATTAGGCTTGGTCCCGAATAAACCTGTCCAAAAAATACCATTTACTGCAGATATTACAGGGGGGTTCAACAGCTTGTACGTTTATACAGACATCGTGGAGTATCAGATAGTGGGGGACTACTACGTCCCCCTACTCCGGTGTGTCCCAGTTCGTGGAGAAAGCAATGAGCGTATTAACATTACTTATGACAAGCCTCATTACGTACCTGTCAGTAAGCACCACATAGACACTATCACTATTGAAATTAAGACGGATCAGAACAAGAACGTGCCATTTCGTCTCGGCAAGGTGATCGTGAAGCTTCACTTTCGTCCTCGGAAAGCCCTGGTCTTTTAAGCACATAAAGATGGTCATCTTAAAAAGCTATGGCGACCCAGATGTTTACAGGCATTACTACAGGAACCAAGCTGGAAACGCCCTTCCTGGATTCCAAGGAGCCCCTGTTATGTATGGGGCAGGTGTTGGGGGCATATTCCGGAGCCTTTTCCGAAAAGCCGTCCCTCTTTTGAGAAGAGGATTTGAGCTCATAAAGCCCCATGTAAAAAATGCAGCTCGAAATATTGCTAAAGATGTAGTGGGGCATGTTTCTGAAGCAGTTCTGAATAAAATGAGCCCACTTACACCACAAGAGGGGTCAGGCCTCATGTATCTTAAAAGGCAACGAGGGCTTAAAAGAAAAGCATCACGTGTTCCATTAACTGGCCCTCCACACCCCTTTAAAAGAAAAGCTGTGAAGCGCCGCGGGCCTCAGAAGCGGAAGGCAAAGAGAAGCGCAGGGAGACAGCCTCCGAGCCCTGGAGACATATTTTAAGCAGCAATGGCTTTTATTCACAGCGGCTCAGAAGAATGCACCAAATCAGAACTAGACCTGTTCCAAATAGCCCCTACGCAAACGAGCATCGAGAGGTGTCTTTTTATTGAAGTCCCACCCCTGGCGGCTTTGTCAGAATCAGCACCACTGGACTTTTTCATCGCGGGAAATGGTGAAGACTACATGGATTTAAACAACACTCTACTTTACCTGTGTTGCAGGATCGTGAAAGATGATGGTACAGACCTTGATAGAAATGCAAGGGTAAGTTTGGTGAACTACCCGATTGCCTCTATCTTTAGCCAGCTGAATGAGCGCAGCGTGCTTTCAGTTTTGCCTCTGCACATGTGCGGCACAGTGGGAACAGAAGTTTGCTATCCACCTTGAAGGGTAAAACAGGGTAAAGGAGCCCTCGAGGTGGATGCACCTTAACTTTGGCAAGGCCAAAATATTCAGAGAGAGGGGCAAAGTCCTTATAAATAATGATTGGGTGACCAATAGGGTATTTCTTTGTCTTGTTTACGAAAGGGTACAGGCTGGTGAAGTCATAATAGTGTATTTTTTCCCCAGCCTGGGGCTTATAATACAAACAGACAGCATTTGTCCTCCCGCCAAAAAGGGCATCTCTAGGGCATAGAGGTGAGGGCAGTTTCTTTTCCCTTAGAAAAGCACCAAGATCCCTGTCATCCTCCATCATCTCCCGCCACTCATGTTCCCACAGGGTCCTAACTGCAAACCCCTGGCTTTTCAGAAAACTGGCCTTCATCTGTGTGCGGTGGTATAACTCGCCAAACGTAGAATCAGTCAGTGGATTTCTGTCGGTTGGGCTGAAGCAGATGGGGCATGGAAAAAACACCCATTAAACTCAAAGGCTGTGGGGCCCCCACCAACTTCTGCAAAACCGTCAAGAAAATAAGGTCCTACTTTTAACTCTCCACCTTTCAGAGCATGCTGTATCTCGATACCTTCTTTATGCTGGAC
This sequence comes from Eublepharis macularius, assembly GCF_028583425.1. Classification (NCBI taxonomy): domain Eukaryota; kingdom Metazoa; phylum Chordata; class Lepidosauria; order Squamata; family Eublepharidae; genus Eublepharis; species Eublepharis macularius. The sequence continues at coordinate 165,559,418 of NC_072792.1, read as the reverse complement.
ATACAGCATCCACTGTATAGATGGGGTGGAAAATCTTTTGGTCTGTCTGTGGTAATTGTCATGTGGCAGCAGTGCAATTGTGTCTGGTTTTAAAAACATGTGTCTGAACATGGCCATGCAAACACCAGCGAGAGTAATATATTGGAAAGGGTCAATTTTTGAGATGGAAATAATTTCTTCCCTGTATAGGAGGCAGGCCTTTCTCAGGATTTTAACATCCTGCTGGCAATAATAAGACAGCTCTTTTTGCAAGTTGAAAACACTGTCTTGGTTATCCTGGTACCAGGACAGAAATTCCGCTCTCTCACCTGGCATCATATTATCAATGCCATAATCCTCCACCCTAGGCATGGGGCCGACATACGCCCAATTTGCGGCAGTGTTAAAGAAATGGGGGAAGAAGCCCTTGCACCCCTCAAAGCCCATGGCTTGTGGCAATTTTGCAAGCTTCATAGGTAAGAAGTTTAAACTGTCTATAAACCTAATACCAAACTTTTTTGCAGTCACACACATCAGTTTTCCCCCTTGTGTAATGAGGTCTACATCCACCTTTTCAACCAACAACTGCCTAACAATAAAGTAACTATCATATCCTTTTGCGTTATGGGCTAGAAAAGTGTAATCCTTGTACTTTTTGTTGATGAATTTTTTAACAAAGTCTGAAACGCACTTTCCACCCTTAAATTCCCAAGAATCACATTCCTCTAGCCCCATAGCGAAAATGTAATTTGCAATATGTATTCCGGATTCCTGTGTACATTCAAAATCATAAAATATATATTTGCTTGTTATTTTAGTTTCTTTAATTGGGGGCATGTAGCAGCGGTGGCTGTTTATGTCCCCAACGGGCTCTTTGCACTGCTTACACCACCGCACCCTGCATGTGTGCTTCTTTGGAGCATAGGTGCGGCATGAATTGCAAAATATTTTAACTGTGCATGTTGCCAAATTCAAGTGCCTTTCCAAACAGGACCTTGATTTGCAATATATTTTACAAGTAGGGCACCTTTCCTCCTGCTGAACAACACATTTTGTCTCCAAACATAAGCGGCACCGATACTTGCAGGTGTGTGAGTGGCTATAAACATTACCACAAACAGAGCAATAATTTCTCTGGCCAAAGAACCCCTTTATGTTCCTAATGCCGTAGAAGTGATTTTCATAAAGCAGTACAAAGTATGTTTCAGGATGTATGGGATCCCCACTTCTAAAGATTTCCCAACCTTTGCCCCCATTGATAACTACTCCTATATTCACCTTTAAATGTTTCTCAAACGTGACCACATCAGATAGTAATATTTTTTTATCCTCTGAAATTCCTAGTTCTCTATACAAATTGCGGGCTCTTTCTGATAATTCCGGAATGGTGAGCATCCTCTTTGACATAACCGCCAAGAGACTACCCCCAAAGCACAAGTTACTATCAGTGTTGCTTAGATCAACTAAGTGCTGTTTTTTCTTATGGATTACCTCACTATAGAGGATAGTGCTTATTACCCGCCTTCCCCTCCCACCCCTGTTTCTAATTACTGTCATGACTAGCCGCAGGCTTCCATGAAGGTGGATTTCCGCATTACTTTGCATAAGATTGGCCATCTGGTTTATGAATTCCTCGGCAGGGAAGTCTCCAACCGGCCTTCTCACTGAGCGAAGAGGGTTACTTAACCCCCCACCCTCAAGATGGAGCTGTACCAAATCACCCTCCTGGACTCTAGCCCTCATCTCATCAAGAAGCCCCTGAATGGATTGACGAATTGCCTCCTGCACAAGTACTGGGTGGTTTAACTGTTCCAAGTTTACAAATCGGAAAAGTTCTCCATATTGATCCATTGGCAAGCGCTGCAATTGTCGTTCCCACTGCCCCACCCTTTCTAAGTAAACTTTGGGTGGATCATTGTTGGGGGACAATTCTTGGGGGCTTTCATCAATGGAGACAGCAGCACTGTCATTTGCCAGTTGGGCGATAGATGGGTGGTTTTCTTGCGGAAGTAATTCCTGAGGGTGTTCTTCAGGGGTGGCCCATATAGGGCTAGCTGCAGTGTCAATTGATGAATGGGGGGTGGCAGGTGGGGATTCTTGTGGAGGTAATTCTAGCGGGTTTTCTTTAGGGGGTGCTGTAGTTCCATTTGCTGAATGGGGGGTAGTTGGCGCCTCCTCTGAGATGAGGCGACAACCACCAGCCATGTGTTGATTTGGCTCTTTAGCCCTCTGTCTTTTACTTATCAGCTTTAAAATGGAAGCACTGCGTTTTGGACGGGAATTAATATGTTTAGCATTATTTAGGAGTTTAAGTATCACTCTTTTCCATAAGTTTTTGAATTTCAAAGATTTGCTTTTCCTCTGGTATGGGGTCAGGTGAGGCTTGACCCGGCCTGCCCCTTTTTGCTTGAACCCCCCTTGCTGCACATTTAGATTTGAGATTTTTAGATCTAATACATTGTCAACTGCGGTAGCCAGTGCCTTGATATCTTTATAACCTAGCCTATCCAAGTTACCATTTAACAGTGCAATGCTACCACATATAGCTTTAACAGCTGCAGTAGTATCAGAGACTTTTAGATCTACTACATTCTCAACTGCGGTAGTCAGTGCCTTGATATCTTTATAACCTAACCTATCCAAATTACCATGTAACAGTGCAATCCTATCACATATAGCTTTAACAGCTGCAGTAGTATCAGAAATGTCAATTTTTGGTTTCTTGCTGGGTGGCATTGAAGACCCCCCCTTTTGTGTCTGTTTAATGTCAGTTTGGTGTACGTGTTTTCTTTTTGATTTACCGCATGCTTCTGGCTTGGTTGGGTTTGCCAATCCTTTCTTGCAGGTTTGCTGTATGGTATGCGGGTTTGAAAGCCTGCTGGCGGGTATCTGCTGCTGGGTCACATTCGTGCGCTGCAACGGGGAGCTCTGCTTTGAGGACCTTTTAGGAGAGTCACGGTCTGTATGGAAAACAAAAGATAACTTTAGTAAACCTTGAGAATAGCATTTCAGAAGCCCCCTAGTTTGTCAAAAAACCTCAAAATTGTAATCATTGTGAATAATTAAATATACCTGCTTGTGGATTTTTATGTTTCATAGTGCTCCAAAGAGTCAGCTGTGGAGCTGTATTTTTTTCTTTAGAATTTCTGCACAAGCATGGCTTTGATGTTTCCTCATCACCTCTTCCACTTTCAGGATGGTTATGCTGAACTAAACAGGAGACATCAAACCATAGAAAATTTCTTTCGTGCTAAGTTATAAAAACCTTTTTTTTAAAAAAAAAGGATTTATAAGAGCACGCATATTTACCCCTGCCCCCGCCCAAGGAAAAAACTTCCCCATACCCCGCCATTGCTTTATGAAAGCACATGGCCTTCAGGCATGACGTGAATACCGCTCATTCCCCTCCCCCTCCCCCTCCAAGACATGCCCAGACATGCCCCAGTAAGGGGGAAAGCTCCATTTTATTGTAAACGATTTCCTCATCCATAATGTGCTAGTTTTGTCAAAAACACCGCAAACCATAGTGCACCACAAATAATAAAATATACCTGCTTGTGTTTTTTTATGTTTCATAGCACCCCAAAGAGTCAGCTGTGGAGCTGTATTTTTTTCTTTAGAATTTCTGCACAAGCATGGCTTCGATGCCCCATCATCATCTCTTCCACTTTCAAAATAGCTATTCTGAACTAAACAGGAGACAACAAACCATGAAAATTTCTTTCGTGCTAAGTTATAAATAACCTTTTTTTAAAAAAAAGTATTTATAAGAGCATGCATATTTACCATCATTTGGATTGGCCATAGCTGGTCTCTTTTTCCAGTGAACTTATTAGTGATGCTAGAAAATTCAAGATGCTGGGAAGGCCTTCACTATCTATGGAGGGACAATTCATTTTAGAAATAAAAGCTTTCCTCGCCAGAAACCTACAATCCCTACATCACAATCTAAATAATTAACACCCCAAAAGAAAAATTGTAGAAATCTGGCTTTAATTTCCCCACTAACATGGCAATCTAAAGCTTAAAACCCAGGACACAGGTTTCAAAGGTCCAAACTTCCAAGAACACATGGTAAATCTCCCACTCAAATAGCAGCCTATAGAAACATTAAGGTGGTTTTCTCCCACAAAATGGCAATTATTTAAAAAAAGCCTCATCTGCCCCAATTTAAGTTACCAACTACCACCCAAAATGCAGCAAGTAATAGAGAAAAACTAGTAGCCCCCCCCCCATTTTCCCACATTTTCCCAAAGGAAAAAAGGTTGTATAATGGGGGGGGGGGTCAACTCACCTGGGTAAGGTCAGGCTCTGTCTTGAGTTCCAGGAAAAAGAGGGCAAGGCTAACCTAGCACAGTCTTTATGAAACCTTGGCTCCATTGTGTGTAAAGCACCTCTGTGATTGGCTGTGGCATTCAGGTGGCCCTCAGTACAATGGGGAAACTATGTGCCTGAAGGTGTGTCCCCTCCAGACATTCCAGCCATGCTTTTCTGAAAGCACATGTTGTAGGCTGGATTGAATTGCCCGCCTCCCAGACAAGTTGTAGGTAACTAAGGACCAATGAATTTCAAAAATGGTTCAATAAGGCACCTCTGTGATTGGCTGTGTCCATCAGGTGGTCCCTCAGTGCAATGGGGAAACCATATGGCTGAAGGAAACTACCTCACCCCACCCCCACCTTCTAGCCACGCTTTTCTGAAAAGGATTCCAGTCTTGATTTACTTAGCACCCCCCTCCCCCCTCCCCACCCACAAGTTGCAGTAAAAAAAAGACTACTGGTTTACAGAAAGGTTCATTTTATTTTACATTTTATATTACATAGTCTACAATTTACAGAAATGTCTTGACTTGAATATCAGGTTGTGAATATGTTCTAACACTGTTTATTTCATTTGTTGACGGGCAAAAAATGTTCTGAAATACCTGCCCTTGATTAAGCATTCAATGTGCTGCAACATTCTCTTATCAGACTCTTTCAAAATTTTTTCAAGGGCATTTTGGGAATTTACTGCATTGCCAACTTGGGCTATTAAGGAGTAAACTTCATCCATATTTTCCTGAGTGAAAACCAAGCATTCCAGACAATAGGCAAGTGAACTTATAATTAACAGAGCAGAGCTCGCACATATTTCATCACAAACAAATTTAACTTTCCTGTCCAGCTCATTTTCAGTCCATATTAAGCATTCGTGGTCTCTCTGGCCCGGGGCGTCATTCGTGCAGCCCTCGCAAGACTCAAATAAATATCCATTTATGCAGTGGCTCAGAATCCCATAAACTGCTGCTCTTACAATACTCCTCATGGCGGATTTGCGCTGGCGTGGTGGAATAAAGTCAATATCCCGGTCAATATTCAGCTGAAGAAGGCTTCTCATAGACCTGAGCCTTTCATGTGAGGTTATCATTCCCCCTGCTCCTGCAGATGTGGCCTATAAAGAAGGTTTAAATGCATTTTAGGGTTTTTTCCAAATTATAGCAACATAATTGATCCCCCACATACCCCCTCCCCCAAAAATACTAAAGAATCCATGCCTTACCTGGGAATTCTCTGCTGAAGTTAAATTGTCCTGTGTTTCTTGGTTACCCAAAGGCACAGTGGAAGTCAATTCAGGAAGTTCCAGAACATTGAAGGAAGGCCCCTATAAAACAGTAAAGATCACATTTTATTTTTTTCTTAACAGCTCTGTGCGCCATTTACATTCAGTACCTCTTTTGACCCCGCTACCCCTTCTCCTTCCCACATTCAAATTACCTGTGTTTGAGAGTTCGCTTGTGAAATCAGTTCTTGGAATTCTGGGGACACTTCCATCAGCTCATTCAATATTTGGACCATTTCATTGTCAGTTATGTCTGCGGATGTTCGAGTCTCCTCGTCGTAAACAGGTGCGGAAAACTGAAGCTTGCACGGTAGCAGCTCTGTATCGTCATCAGAGCTGGTGCTAATATAACGTCTTTTGAATTTAGGCCTCACCACCGGGGGTGGGCTGATAAGTTCCAGGGGCCTCACAGGAGTATCCATGTTATCAGCAAGAGCCCAGCCGCGTGTGTGCTAGCGCAAAATGGCTTCTTTCCTAAAAACCACCTTGTATGGGTGTGTCTAAGAGCATCCTATTGGTTGGGGGTGAATGGGCGTGTTGATAGAGGGGTCACACGGCCATACTCAGCCAATAGCTGTGGTGGTTACCCCATTTCCGGGGTGGGGTGCAGCAGGCGGAAGTTCACTGACGTGGAAGTGGGTGGTGTTTGCGAAAGGAGATCCAGTTACATTGCAGGGGTTGTGGCCTTCCCATGTCACTTCCGCTGAGGTAATAGGGGAGGGGTGGCCTGCACACGTCACTTCCGATGATACAGCAAATATGCAAAATGCCTAATTAATATGCATGGTATACCCGTCACTTCCGATGATGTCATGGGTGGGGGTGGCCAGCTTACGACAATTCCGGCGATGTGGCAGGGGGAGTGGTCTGCAGGCGTCACTTCCGATGGCGTCAGGGGTTGTGGCGCAGCTTGCCCACGTCATTTCCGGTGGCGTGGCTTGATGGCGTCATTTCCGGCGGCGGGGCTTGATGGCGTCATTTCCGGTGACGTCACAGGAGGGCGCCATTGCTTACGTCACATCCGGTGACGTAATGCCTCATTAATTATTCATGGTATACCCTTTTACTACTAAGATGAAATTAACGAACCCTCTGAGGAGCCATCTCTACCTGCTCTGTCTGTTTCAACTACTCTCCTGCAGAGAAGTGAAATTGATGGAGCCTTTGGCAGCAAAAATTGTGTTTCCCTGCACTTGAGTGTCCCCATGTAAGATGTCTCATGTAGAGAGACTCAGGGTTTCAGGTTTGGCTTCAGCTGCAAGGCTCTCATGCAAAAAAGTAGCATCTCAGGAGGAAGTCTCAGGACTAAGAGTTGAGCAAATGGAGCTGCTTTCTGTTGAGTCGGAGCATTGCTCTATAGAGCATTGTCTGTCTGAGTGGAAGCATCTCTTCAGGGTCTCATACAGAGGCCTTTCACATCACCTCCTATCTGGTCCTTTATTGGGACATACTAGGTATTGAACCTGGGACCTGCCTTCAGTCTTTACTACAAAGAGACAGAGAGAGGAAGGAAGGAAGGAAGGAAGGAGGGAGGGAGGGAGGGAGGGAGGGAGGGAGGGAGGGAGGGAAGGAAAGCAAGCAAGCAAGCAAGCAAGCTGTGATTTTTCCTTCCAGTACGGACACAGTTGGGGCTTCAGTACCTTGAGTTTTAAAACTGATTTGATGCCGAACTTTAGTATTAATATTAAATTACATCTACGTTACTGATCAATGAGGAGAGTAGCCGTTGAGTTCCTGCAAATTTGCTTCACCACTGTGTTTATAGTGGACGTTCTGTATACTACTGGATGAAAGCATACAAGTTGTGTAGCCCTACACCATATTAAATGCCATATTCATATGGATTCTTCCTTCAGGCATGGATGAAGTGATCCCAGTGTAGTGGCTGGAGTGGCAGACGAGCATCTGCCTGGGTGATGCAGGTTCAATTCCCCCCTCTGCCATGGAAGATTGCTGGGTGCCCTTGGGCCAGTCACATACTCTCAGCCTAACTCCCACAGGGTTTGTGATGAGGGAAAAAATGGAGGAAAGGAGAATGATGTAGCCAAAAGGGAACACACAAATAAAATGAAATATATTTTTAAAAAATCTTTAAAAAATCCCTCCAAGCAAACCTTTGAAAGAAAATGACTGCCCCCAAGAAGAGATTAGAATGCAGGTTGTAGCCACATTCCAAGCCCAGCATTCTAATCACTGCCACAGACGACAAGACTTAAACCAATGGGTTTAAACTACAGGAGGGAAGGAATGAGCTGGACATTAGGAAAAACTTCTTCAAGTTAAGAGTAATCCAGCAGTGGAATCGGCTGCCTAGGGATGTGGTGGGTTCCCCTCATTGACAGTCTTCAAGGAGCAGCTGGACAAATACTTTTCAGGGATGCTTTAGGCTATTCCTGCATTGGGCAGGGGGTTGGACTAAATGGTGTGCAAGACCCCTTCCAACTCTATGTTTCTATCATTCTACTACGCTGGATTTCACATGTGGTTATTCTAATCTGTGTCACTTGAGGGATGTTGTGATCCTGTCCTGTGATCAGAGTCAGGATATGACCACTGTTGGCTCTAGAAATGCTTAGCTTGCCCACTAATGTCCCAGCAATTGTGCAAGTCCATGAATGGAATTCACTGGATTAAAATTTTGGACTGTGAAGATAAAGTGGAGAACTACAAGCGGGCAAAATGGAACATGGCCCTGAGGTCCTTGAATGAAGGGTTCAATAGAAATGGGATATATTGTCGAAGGCTTTCACGGCCGGAGAACGATGGTGCCAAGACCACGGCTACACAGCCCAGAAAATCCACAACAACCATAGAAATGGGATAGATTAAACATCAGTGATGCTGCTTAGTAACTTTATAATTGCACAGCTAGGGCTGCCATGTAGGGAGGCAGGGGGGAAATGGCCATTTCTGTGACACCATCAAGTCAGGTCCAGCTCGAACCCAGAAGTGGCATCATCTTGTTGGGATGGTGCTTTGGATTCTGTTGGAACTCATTGGTTTTATGGTAGAGTTTCAGTGGAACCCTAGAGGGCCATTCTGCATGACCCTACAGCTTTGATCCTCCCACCATCTGCCTGCAGTTGGCTGGCAACTCTGTGCAAAGCAGTTGTTAGCAGTTGGGAAAATGTGGACTTCTTGCATCGCTGTCATTCTGTTTGTTTTCTGAATAAATGAAATGGCATATTATTATTTATGTTGACTGTTAACATTGAAATGAATGTTTCCATTAGGCACCATGAAATTAAGCCCTTCAAAATGTTCCATTTATGAGGATTCCATTAAACCATATTGAGAACTGCAGAGGTTGAGCATCATGACAGAGGTTAATCCATTTTTGCACATTAGCGACATGTTAATGAGTGGTTAGCAGCCAAGATAAATTCAAGTGGCTTTTTTTGCAGAAGCAAAACTGTTTGCAATCACTTTGAGCAGACAATTTTGGGTGGCAATTAGCATATATATGCAATATTGTCCTGGAAATGGATGTCTAACTTGCTTACAGTTCCTGAAAGAAGCACTCAAATCTGCCTTCTGAAATTTTTAAATTATTATTTGTATATTGTGCTGCAAAATGAAGTAAGACAGGGAATACAGGTGCAAGGAGATGTACATAACATCATTGAGGGGAAACTAAACTGGTGCAGCTGAACAGAAATGAATTGCAAAAGTCTTCAAACCAGAGTTGCCAGACCTTCTCTGAGCTTCTGGGGAGGAAAGAGGGCCTTTCGGCCTTTTCCTGGAAGTGACATCATGCCTTGCTAGGAAGAACTGGAAAGTCTGTGTTAAAACCATAAAATTTCTGGTGATGCCTAGAGAGGACTGACATAATTTCAGGTTTTTCCAGAAGTAATATCATGCCATTGCCAATGGCCACCCCCTTTATCACTGCACCCCTTCCCCCTCCTCCCACCCATCTCCTGCACTGTGCCTGGAAATCTGTATGATGGTAAGCAAGATGGAACATTTCAGTCTTTGATTTGACTGCATCAGAATACATTCCTGCCCTTTATTTCACATGGCAAGTGACAAGGACTGCAAACCTACAGATTATACAGGGGATGGAGCAAGGGTTGGAGAGGCTTGTGAAGAGCTCTGTTGCCTGTGTTTGGAGAGGTTTTAAATAAATCACCCCACAAAAAACATTTCAATCACTTTCTCCTTGAAACTCTTCACACCTTCTGTTCCCCCCTCTATTGTTTCTTCTGCACCATTTCTCTCCAACTTTATCCTCCCACAACCATCTAGCCCTTCAGGGGCTACTGAAGAAACCAAGATGTTCAGTGCAGGTAGAATGTGGGAGGGGGAGCAAAATGGCAGTGGCAAGTTTCATTTGTGATCCATGTGCATGTTATAAGCAGAGGTTTGCACACATACATGTTTCTCCACAAAGTTGAGACCCCTGAAAATGCCATTCCAACTGGATGGAGAGAGCTGTATGCTTGTTCCTTTGGATTCATGTGGAATCTGCACATATGGCCCATTCCTCATGGCACACTTTAAGCTGGCCCTTCTGAGTATTCACCCTGATTGGTGCCGAACCAGCTTGTGCTCCTGGAATTCTGCACACCACAACTTTGAGGCGATTTAGTGTTTGCTTTTTTGTTCCAGATGCATTGAGATGTGTCTGTTTAAAGCCACGTTTTGTTGGGGCTAGAGCCAACGTCATGTTTTTTTTCTCTTCATTTCAGTGCATGCATCGTAACATGTTCGAGCCAGTATGTCCGCTATGCCCCTCCTTCCCTTGTCCCTGTATTTGCCTTTTTTTTTTTCTGGCGGTGGAGTTTTTTGTGCTTGTTCCACTAGCTGCTAGCAGATTGCTCTGGAGTGGTTTGAATTGTCTGCTTGGCAAAAAACAGCACCTCCGTGCCAGAGCAAAATATTAAAATGCTACTGTTCAAACAAAACGGTGTTCTCATTGGCCACCTCACATCACATGACTACATTTTGGGATGGGGAAGGAGGATTCTTGAGATAAGTCCCCCACCCCATTTCCAAATCACCATGAACATGAGCCCCAGTTGTAAAGAAATTAAAAAAGTAAAAGCGGGGAATGAGGATTGCCACCAGGGAATGGGACGGACACTGTGCATAAAGGGGTAGAACGCACGAACATCACGTTACTGCGACTCTCCTCTAATTTAAAAAAAAAGGGGGGGATGACTGCTCAGTTACTTGGGGCTTGTTTCAGGCCTAATGCCAAAGAGTCTGTCATGTAATTTGCAGGCACATATAGCAAGGTTATGAGTTGGCAGTCTTGATTTCACAATACAGCAGTATGAAAAATGACATTGCAGCATTACAACCCTTCCCTCGTTTAAAAAATAATAATAAAGAGGTTGTGTGTGGAGAGGTGAGGAGGGAGGGAGTGGTTTCCACCAGCTGGCTAATCAATCAGCACCCAAGGAAAGGAAAGGGCAGAAGAGAGAAGCAGCAGAGGATTAAGAAATCTACACACATATAAGACGCATCAGCAGTGACTCAACAGTGGCTTCAAAAAAGTCACCATATGGGTGCAAGGAAAAAAGGTGGGGAAAGTTAGATCTGCAATTTATGCCTCCTTTTCACGTGTGGAACTCTTGGAGATCGAGAGAAGCAGAATGAAGTCTGAATCTCCGTAAACGGACTGTGCGGAATGGGCCTGTTTGTTGGTGGATGTACTTGTGTTGGTGGAGGAGTTTGCCACTGCTCCCAGCCCCCTTTTCCCTACGGTGCTGGGTAGTGGGTGCGGCTAGGAATGCCACAGCCCTGGCCACCAGATGATGCTTTGTGCTCTATCCACATGCCCAGCATATGCAGCTGGGAGCAGAGGTGACACAGCACTAAAAAGCAGGCAGTGGAAAGGTGTGAGTGCAGGCATCAGAGGAGATGTGTGAGTAGGAAGTCTGCGGCAGTGGCACAAGAAGCCAGGGACCCTGGCAGTTGCCCCACCTTGCCATGTGCTGACATTGTCTGTGATCTGTAGCCAGAAATCGTTTTATAACAAACCCCACCTTTCTTCCCTGTGGGGACCCAAAGCAACTTACATTGTTCTCTTCTCATCCATTTTATCCTCACAACCACCCTGTGAGGTAGGTAAGGCTGAGAGAACAACTGGCCCAAGATCACCCAGCAAGTTTCCATGGCAGAGTAGGGATTTGGAGCAGATCCTAGTCCAGTACTCTAACCACTGCACCACACTGGCCAATGGAAATGAAATCCTTGGCAAGGGAGTTGGTTTCCACATTCAGCTGTGAGCCATCACGTATTGAGTCATGAAATGATGGGCATCTCTGCCTGAACCACCAGTTGTCATCTGGGACAGTAAGCCTACTGGCCATGAGAGAATTTAGAATTCATCTATCAACATTCTAGGCTTTATGGTGATAAAAAGACTGAGCACAACTGTTTAGCAAAAAGAACAAGGCCCGTGTTTCTAATCTGGCTTTCTTTGGGGCCAGAAGATTGAAAGCATTTTGTCATGAAACTGATCCACCGAAGAGCTGCTGATTATAAAAGGTCAGGATGCACACCACTGCGTATGAATAGTTTACGACTTTGGAGGTAGCAGCTCAAGGGCTGGCATTTGTAAGGCAGCTGTGTACATGTCCTAGCGTTCTCTCTGATATTCCCAGTTTTGTTTTAGCACATTCTGTGGTTTTCCGTCAGATCACTGGACACAACCGGAGACCCTTATTATATCTGGATTAAGAGTCTCTAAAATGAGTGCCTTCACACCCTGAGATCCGCAAGATGGTACTTGCTATGTGTCATTTGGCAGCATAATAGCAAAAGTAGCAAAGCCTTCTGAGGGATAGAGCAACCACTGCAAATCTTCTCATTGTGGAGCTCTGCCAAATATTGATACCACTGAGTTACTTGATGGCAACTGAAGGTTTTCTCAAGTACCCCTTGAACACAATTTCAACTTAATTTTTTTTACTATGAATTAATTGGCTTTTATTGAGTTTTGGCTTAATCATGTCGATCATTTACTGCTTCTCCTCTTAGGGGTTTTGATGCATTTATTTGGTTTTTGTTTATTTATCTCCATTCAACATTAATTCTTTCTCAAAGATCTGCTGGTTCTGTTTAATTAATACTGCAAAGACTGGTACAGCACTTCCTTTTGGCGATGCTAATACTACAATCCTATGCAGAACTACTGCCGTCTAAGCCCATTGAAAACAGGCCGGCACCATAAAACTCTAGTTAAAGTTGTAGTTGGCTTGGGTTTAATTCATCTTGATTATGCTAGTTGGTCTCTCAACTAGCATAATCAATTTTTTTTTAATACTCTCTTTCAAGTCTTAAAACTTGTCTATTCTACGCTGCATTTCTACTAAATTTGTAAGCTATTTATGGAGATGCATTGCTATTCAGAGGAGACAATATTGACCTTGATAGACCAATGATCTGACTCCATATAAGGCAGCTTCATGTGTTCCCTGTGATGTTGCAGGGCGGGTTCCCAGGCTCCCACTCCCCCAGCACCTGTTTCCCTGCTCTGCTCCTGTGGTCAGTGGGAGAAAAATAATGTGTTAAAAAAAGACATGTTGGCAATGCCATAACGTCACTTCCAAAGAAAACCCAGAAGTGATGTCAGTCCACTCCAGGAATAGCCAAAAACTCTATGGTAAATCCAGAGGTTCCCAGAGAGGTGTGACATCACTTCTGGTTTTTTCCTGAAAGTGATATTGCACTATTCCCTGATGCTGCCTCCCCATGTCCTCACCCCCACCCCCAGACACTTGCCCTAGTTTCAGGAATTTCTGGGGCAATCTTCCACTTCATTGGAGGAGTGCTGAAGGAAGGAGAACCACAATACTTTCCCTCTCTTTTTAGATTGTCTGGCAGTGTTGATACTAGAAGGAGTGTCTAAGAGTTGGATTCACTCTCTTGCATATGGCCACAGTGTGGGATTGTCCGAGAAGGGAGAGATGACTGGAACAAAAGGGGTGATGTATACTCACACTGTGTCTGGAATGAGAGAAGGGGCCTGTTGACCCTTTTTACCTGCAGCTGGTCCTACAGATTTCTTTTGTTCAGATTTCTTTCTCTTTTTTCCCCCTAACTTTCCCTACCCTGACTATGATGCCAGTTAATTTGAGATAATGAGCCTACAAGGAGAGAATTTACTTTTATTGTACAGGAACGTTGGCATGTTATAAATGAAATGTAATGATGTTAAGTTCCCAAGATGGTAACCATCTGGTGAAGGGTGATGAGGCCACCCAGCATCTTGCCCCAAAGTTTCATTTTCCCCCTTTTAAGTAATCAAATTCCATCTCATTATGAATTTCTAATGCATTTCCTGGGTTTCTTCCGGAACCTAGCTGAGAATGGATCTCATTAGATGAGAGATCCTGTTGAGTCAGTAGCCTATCAGCTGGAAAGGTCTTTCCCCAAACACATAACAGGATTTCCCCCCTACTTCGTCTGTTTCAAATTTCAGTGAGAACGGCTGGTGCATTTTTTCCCTTTCATTGAAATAGCTGTCCTGTTTTTTTCTTTCCCGCTCAAGCTGTCTTCCCCTCTAACCTAGTGATATGGCTTATATTCATAAAATTTGAGAGGGGAGGGAAGAAAACATTAGTCGTGTTCATAAGGTATAATTTTAATTATTGGTTTTATTGTTTTTAGATGGAATTCAATTTCCTACCACTTCACTCAGCTTAGTTTGAATCCTTCATCTCCCCTACACGTAGGATTACAAGCTCTGGCAGGGGAATTCCTGTAGATTTGGGGGTGGTGCTTGTGGAGGACAGACTTTAGTGAGGGTGGGAGCTAAGAGGGAATGCAGTGCCATGGAGTTTGGCCTCCAAAGCTGCCATTTTTTCCATGGGAACTGATCTGTTAGTCCAAAACTTGGTTGTAATTCCAGCAGATGAAAGTTGATCTTCTGGCAGTGAAGCATGGTAGGTTACAAGCCAAGATTCTTTGTCTGACTGCTGGGGGCCCAACTGGAGGTTATTATTAATCTATTGTTGCGTGCTGAGGATTTTCCTGGAGCATTAAAGGAAACTGTGGTGAAGCCTCTCTTGGAAAAAACATCTTTGGACCCCACTGATCTGTCCAGTTAGCAACCAGTCTCAAACCCATTTCTGGGCAAGGTGATTGATTGAGCGGGCAGTGGTGGAACAGCTGTAGGCCTTCTGGAAGGATTCTTCCATCCTGGACCCATTCCAGTCTGGCTTCTGCCTGGGCCATGGGACAGAGACGGTGCTGGTCGCCCTCACAGACAAGCTTCGCAGGCATCTGGATCAAGGTGGGTCGGCGCTGCTGGTTCTGTTGGATCTTTCAGCAGCATTCGGCATGGTTGACTACAAACTCCTGACCCACCACCTTGCCGATGTGGAGATTTGAGGGACTGCTTTGCAGTGGCTTGTCTCCCTTCTCCATGGTTGAGGACAGAGTGTGACGCTGAGCCTGTTTGCAGGGAGGGTAGGCTAAAAAGCGAATGAATGAATGAATGAATGAATGAATGAATGAATGAATGAATGAATGAATGAATGAATGAATGAATGAATGAATGAATACATAAATGAGGAATTGTGAATTTGCACAGTGAAATTGCTGGATGAGTCCAGTAGCACCTTAGAGACCAACAAAATTTTCAAAGTATAAACCTTGAAGAGTCAGAGATCCCTTTTGGAGCTTTGACTCTGGAAACGTATACCCTGAAAATCTTGTTGACCTCTAAAGTGTCACTGGGTGAAGATCCTGCTGTTCTACTGCAGACGAACATGGCTACCTATCTGAAACAATCTTCATGGGAAATTGGTGTTCCATGATTGAAACTCTATGGCTGCTTCCACACACATTGGATAATCCACTTTCAATACTCTTTAGTGAATATTTGGAACTGCTTTTCCATGTGCGGAACAAAAAATCCACTTCCAAAGGATTGCTAAAGTGCATTGAAAGTGCATTATTCAACGTGTGTGGAAATGGCCTATATGTGCAACTGGATCTTAAATAGCACCCTCTGGGAGATACGTATTTTGGTAAGCTGCACACTGTCTTCACCGGGGAGAAAAGCAGGGTTAAAATGCCTAAATAAATACATATGGATATGTGTGATCTCTATCCCCCATGCCATTTTCACTTGTTGAATATGTCCCCACTCCGCTGCATTCTGAGAGGTGCTTTGGTAAAAGGACAAGGACTGTAGACTATACCTCTGGGTACTGTATGTGGATATAGAAATTATCCTACTGAGTAGTTTCTGTGTCATGTAGTAGGTCCCGTCAAATGACTTATGTTTTGTTTCAGCAACGTTTCATCTCTGTATTCCTGTATCTGAATGTTATGCCTCTTTTCAAATTTCTGCTATGCCTACCCTATTGTATTGTTTATTGAATATCCAAACTGTTGATCTCATAGACTTGCACTCTGTAATCCACCTTGATTTGAGAAAGGTGGACTATAAACAAGCAAACATTTGGTTTGATTGAGCTGAGCAGTTTTTATATGCAGTAAAAAGTAAACATAATAATCTTTTTCTAATTCTTCAGATCATCGGAAAGGATTCTATTTTTGGTTGAACACGTCATTCCTCCTTCATCTGTTTGCACCTAATTACGGACTATTTTGCTGAGACCGTATTCATTTTAAGAAGCTCTGGTACCATAGGACTGAAACGACAGCTAGGTAAGATGAGTTATAAGTTTACTTTGCTTCTCAGTTACATCAACATGCTAAATTGGTGCTATGTGTACTTTTCCAAAGGACAAGTACTTGGAATTAATTCCAGTAACTCCCTCTTTTAGGGCTCCAAATGCATTCCTAAACAGTGTTATGCCCTTCTAAACCCATTGACTTCACTGGACTTGGGAGGGTAGAACTCTGTTTAGGATTGCACTGTTAAAGTAGTACATGACAAGGGAATCTGTTCCCAAATGCATAAAAGTTGCAAATGTGTGGCTAGCTTGTTAGGAACCAGAGAGACGATCCCTTAGGAATCAATTACATGTTGTGCTTTTAGAAAGCATCTATCTGATAACTTGAGTTGCCATTTTCTTTCCCGGTAGGGCTCCTTGGCCTTTATGTCCTGCTGTTTGAATTTATGAAATTTCCTCAGGTTCTGTTGTATTAGTATTTCATTATTGTCATTTGATTTGATTCCTTACTCAGTAAATATGCATCAAAAATGGAATTGATGAATAAATGTAATACCTTTCCTGCTTGACAAGCAACTAGAGAAAAATCTTTACCAGCTTTTTTTTTTTGCTTTGATAGTGAAGAGACATGATTTTATGAGATTAATAATGGGTTTGTGGCTTTCTTCTATACTTTATTTTTTTAAACTACGAATTCTTCTAATACAAAAGCAGCGACATAAAAGTAGGCGTATAAACCTGTCCCTTTATATCTGTGGAGTTCTGTGCGCTCGTTATCCCTGGGAATTCTGTGGAATTTCACACTCTTAGATATCCCTGGAAAAACCTTGAGTATCCTGGATTTTCTGAATATTATTTGTGCATTCAGGATTCTTATTTTTTGTGTCGTACTGGATGCTTGTGTTTTTGTTATAACTACGAGCTGGCATATGTATGTTAGCTTATTCTGATAAGGAGTGTGCATCTCACTAAGACTAATGCAGTCCTACTAACAAAACTCCAACCAAGATGTATATTCAGTCTGTGTTCCCCACCCTCCAGTTTGGTTTTGCACAATCAGCTGCCCATTATTGGGTGTAGCATAACAGTTAAGTAAATGAGCTGTGATGCACCACTTCAGTGGTTCGAATTTCACTATTGCCACGAACTCAGTAGATAGCCTGGGTAAGCTAATCTCAGTCCCACCTCCCCAGCTGTATTGTGAGGATAATAACACTGACTTTGTTCACCACTCTGGGTGTGCAGTAACCTGTCCAGCAGAGCGGTATACAAATGAACCGTTATTATTTCCCAATACCTAAATCAGATATAATCAGCCCTAAGGAAGATCTGATATAAATAATTATCCATAGTGGTGGAATGTTGATATTCTCATTAGAAATAGAAACTGGTGGATTACTGTGACATTTTTACATATAAATAATTATGTATTCCCCTATGCAAAACTGATTCTCTTTTTTTATATATCAATTTTTATTGGATGGGTTAACATACATTTCCATTATACATAATATAGCTACATTTACCCTTTAAATTGATATATATGCCCCCCTCCCTTCCCCCTCCCCCTTTTTCCCTTTTGACTCCCAACAGCACTATAACCCCTTTATTTCTTATCGTTACTCTATTCCACTATTTGTCCCTATTATTAAAGATAAAATTCATACTCATTCTCTATACATCTTAATAATTATCCAGAGACCATAATTGTCCTTTCACGTCCCACTTATTTTCAAGATATTCCTTAAATTTCCCCCAGTCATTTAAAAATTTGCTTGGATTTTGTTCTTTCAGTTTTCTCGTCATTTTATCCATCTCCGCCATGTAAAACAGTTTTTGAATCCAATCTTCAACTTCTGGTGTCTCTTCTTGCTTCCAATACTGTGCATATAGTAATCTTGCTGCCACAGTCATGTAAAATATGACACTGCAAAACTGATTCTCAATGTGCGCTGATTTCTCTTGGTTCAGATCAATGTTGTGGTATTCTTTTTTGGTTCCCGTGGCCATGTTGTTTCACTTGGTATTAATTTCTACAAAGCATTTGATGTGATGAATTGGAAGATGCACGAATTATGTTCTTTTCTGCTTGCAGCACCTTTCCAGCAGTTACTTAATGAATTGTGCACCTGCTTTATGCTTTTAAAGCTATCAACTCTGGTGCTTGCTCCTTCCCCTTCCCCTTCAGGTTAATTATTTGACTTGTGAAGGTGTGCTCTTTTTCTTTCCTTTCCCCCCAGTTGTTCAGCTGGCATTGGGTTGTGGTGTATACCATTAATTACTGCTGTGATGAGGCAAGTGTGTTAGGGCCATCCTTTGGACTGTGAGCATGTCAATTTCATTCAGTTTTTGTTAATTTCATTCCCAGTGGCAATTTCTCTGTTGCTAACTGACAAAGCGGACAGGGAGGCTGCTATTTACTGAGCAGCCAATAACAAGTTTACCCTGCAAAATCTTACTTAGTATTGTTTATAATGTTCACAATAAATAACAGTATGAAACCAGTTAACTCAAAGTCTCATACTTCCTTGTAACAATAGTGTGCATACTTCTATATTGGCCTATATATTCAAATCCAACTATTTATATTCCGTGCCAACAAAGAGAAAGCCTCTTAAAGTGCCATGCACATAAGTAAACCCTTCATACAGAGATAACATATATTCAAATAGGAAAGTGCTAGTGCTCCAATATTTGCTCCGATAGAGGCTCCTCAATTCATCCTACAACATATTGCACAAACGTCTATAAATTGCAACTGCATAGAAAACCTCTTTCTATGCAGTTTCAAACAGTCAGAATATCATACAAATGCTCAAGAGCATCATTGCATGGTAAGCATCAAGTTAACAGAGGAGCTTCCTAGAACACACTTCACAGATGGTCAAGACTTTGTCCTCATGTACGCTCAAGCAGCAGAATCTCAGGATCTGATCATACCAGGATCTGATCATATCTGGGGCCAGTTACTGAATAAGGTGTTACAATTCTACAAAACATGGAACGAGGGTGATGGGCAAGTGACAAGTCTGTGGTCCAGCTTGGGTCCCTGCAACTGTTTTGATCAGAACCCTGGTAGTGCTATACAGATTTAATGAAGGCATAAGAAATCTTTGGCTCATAGCCTAGCAAGGAGGGGAGAAAATTATTTCGAGATCTTCATTCAAGAAATGAAGATAGTCCTGGAATATATGTACTGTTCAAATGTATCGCTTATGTTAGTTTGTGAACATGCAGTATTGTTTTGCACGCTAAGCTATATCATTGGTCTGCCTAACTCAACAATGGCCACACTGGCTGGTAGCTGCTCTCCAGGGTCCTGGACAGGCCTTCTGCAGCACTTGCTAGCTAAACACCATTAAATGGCTAGGGTGAAGGCTCAACCAGGGGTCTTCTGTATGCAAAGCACGGATTCTATTACCAAGCCACAGTGTGTTTCGAAAATGTGTACTTTTGCTAATGTGTGTGCAAAACAAAGCACTTCTGCATGTAATGTATAATTAGCTTGATTATTTCTCTGCCACGATGTATAATCATGATGGCTAGTAGCTTAGATTGCTTTGAAGGAGAACAGACTGATTTGTGGAGGAGAGGTCTCTCAAAGGCTAAAGGAAACTTCCATTTATTATTATTATTATTATTATTATTATTATTATTATTATTATTATTATTATTATTATTATTATATACATACCGCCCTTCAGGACAACTTAATGCCCATTCAGAGCGGTTTACAAAGTATATTATTATTATCCCCACAACAAAACACCCTGTAAGGTGGGTGGGGCTGAGAGAGCTCTAGAGAGCTGTGACTAGCCCAAGGTCACCTGGCTGGCTTCAAGTGGAGGAGTGAGGAATCAAACCCGGCTCTTATAGCCCTCTGCCCCTCTGAGCACCAGTGGGCAGGGTCTGCAAGAGAAAAGCTGTCATATCAAAACTTTCCAGAGGCACCCACTGGACTGGGCTAGATTGGATGGGCCTGGTTAGCTTCTGGATCTGTCTAGAACTGCAGTTTTCAAGCTTTCTGCTTTCAAGCAATCCTTTCCTGATTGATTTTTATTTTAAATTGTGCTTTTAAAAAATCCATGAAATCCTAGCCACTGTGGAACATTTAAGGGCCATATACTTAGTCTGTGTGGGAGAATGGCAAGGTTTGAGCATCATTGCATGGTAAGCATCAAGTTAACAGAGGAGCTCCCTAGAACACACTTCAGAGATGGTCAAGACTTTGTCCTCATGTACGCTCAAGCAGCAGCATCTCAGGATCTGATCATACCAGTTGGGAGCTCTTGGGCATGCTCACTTGCTCATCAAGTGTACCACATAAATGTAACATATGCCATCACATGTCAATGGTGCCCTTCTGCTCTCTACCTTGGACAAATTGGACAGTCCCTCTGCAAAAGAATAAGTGAGCATAAATCTCACATAAAAATCACCATTTTCAGAATCCTGCAGATAAACATTTTAGTTTTCCATAGTATTCTATTGCTGATCCGAAAGTTAATGTTCTCCTGTGGAGGGACTTCAGTGGGAGAATTCAGTGTGAAGTTGCTAAATTAGAATTAATTAATAAGTTCAAGACCATTCACCACCTCCACCACGGGTCTTAACACGGACCTGGGATTCTTCACTTGCTATAGGCACTAATAAAAAAGTATCTGAAGAAGTGAGCTGTGGCTAATAAAAGCTCATACCCTGCTACAAATTTTGTTAGTCTTATAGGTGTTTCTGGAGTCTTGCTTTTTTCTTCTGTCACAGACAGACTAACAAGGCTACTTATCTCGATTTGTAAGTGCTAATATATTTCATATCCCACCCCTTACAGATATCAATTAGTTCAGCTATTCCTCTGTAACTTCCTATTATATCATGCAGTAGATTTTACATTAATCTTACTTTGCCTATCTAACAGCAGTTGGCAGTAGTCTTCTTCATCCACTCTAACTAATTACTCATTTAATTGGAACTTGTTTTAAACCAGCCTCTCTTTGTAACATTAACCTCTCCTCCACCTTTCTGTTGTGCTCGTAAAAGCACGCAACTAACAAAAGCAAACTCCAGTGCATCTGATGAAGTGAGCTGTGATTCTCAAAAGCTTTATGCTGGGATACATTTTATTGGTGTCACCAGGGCCGGATTGAGGGGGGGCAGGGGGGTAGTCTGCCCCCGGCACCACCATGGAGGGGGCTCCGGGAGCAGATGCCAGCTTCCAGAGGGTGCACACAGCAGCGCGGGCAGCCTCAAGCCCCCCACGCTGCCTTTCGCCTGCCCTGCGGGACAGGGGGCGGCCGGCTTGCCACGCACCCCCTGACCTGCAGGGCAGGCAAAAGGCAGCACAGGGGGCTGCAGGGCCATCCATGCCACTCACCTGCCCTGCAGGACAGGGGGCGGCCGGCCGGCCAGCCACCCCCTGTCCTGAGGGGCAGGTGAATGCCGCGGGTGGCCACGCTGCCTTTTGCCTGCCCTGCAGGGCAGGGGGTGTGCGGCAAGCTGGCTGCCCCCTGTCCCGCGGGGCAGGTGAAAGACAGTGCAGGGCGCTGCAAGGCCGCCTGTGCCATGCACCTGCCCCACAGCACAGGGGGCGGGCAGCTGCCCCCTCTCCTGCGGGGCAGGTGAATGGCGTGGGCGGCCATGCTGCCCTTTGCCTGCCCAGCAGGGCTGGGGGTGCGCAGCAAGCCGGCCACCCCCTGTCCCGCGGGGCAGGCAAAAGGCAGCGCAGGGGGCTGCAGGGCCATCCATGCCACTCGCCTGCCTTGCAGGACAGGGGGTGGCCGGGCGGCCAGCCACCCCCTGTCCTGAGGGGCAGGCGAATGGCGCAGGTGGCCGCGCTGCCTTTTGCCTGCCCTGCAGGGCAGGGGGTGCACAGCAAGCTGGCCACCCCCTGTCCCGCGGGGTAGACGAAAGCAGTGCGGGGGGCTGTGAGGCCACCCGTGCCATTCGCCTGTGGGGAGGCGAATGGCGCGGGCGGCTTCCCAGCCCCACACGCTGCTTCCGCCATCCTGCCCCGCATGATGACGTCACCGAAGTGGTGTCATCACGCAGCGTGGGAGCGCACGCGTGAGGTGCTCAGCCTAGGGTTGTCCCGGGCGTGGGCAACCCTAGATCCGGCACTGGGTGTTGCTGGACTCCCTTATACTCACCACTCTTGTGACATTGCCTGCACGGGAACTCTGTCTATCACTAAGGACCTTCTCACCAGCAGCCTCTGTTAAGCTTCTGAGAGCCCCAGACTTTCCTGAAGTTTGAAAGCCATTGGGCTAGAGTCGAAAGAGGCCCTTGACAATCAATATTCATCCATTATATTGGCCGTAAACAAATAAAGCCCCTCGTTTACTGCTGGAAGAGCTACTGTGTGTCCAAATAAGTATCATACATTTGGTTAATACAAATGAGCCCACTTTATTTCAGGGCTTGCTGGAAAATACATGCAAACCAAGGTAGCACAACAGCTGCAAGTAGGTTAGTTTGGGGTCTGAGGCTCATTAGCCAGATGGATGATGGATATCCAATTAAATTTTATTGTGGAAGAAGGAAAGGGGATGAAAGAGCAAATGTCTATAGTTACCCGTTCAGTGGTACACTTCATAATTGAGCTGAAGAGTGAATTATATCTTTGTAGCTCGAAACACCTCTAATTAATTTTTAGAGCCGCTTTCAGTTTTGTTGTTGCTGTTGTTGTTGACCTGCGAATAAAACTAGCGATCTTGGTGGCAGGGAAAGAGGTTCCTTGTTAAAAGGCTTTTCTGTGTGTCTGTGCAAACAGATTGGGAAGAGCACAGTTCACTCAAGGTGATGTCAAATGCTTTACCTGCCTGCCCAGCTAATTGGGAATTATATCAGAAGGGTAGAGAGCTATTGAAATAAATGAGACAGGCTGGCCACTCCAAAACAGACCTAAGTGAATTAGAACTGATGAACCTGATTAGAGTGGATTCACTGTGTCACTTTAAACATACTCCAGTCTCATTCATCTATTTGCTCCTGAACTGTCATTGAATGACTACTTTAAAAAAAAAAAAAGTATTCACGCAGCTTAACTGGATGATTTGGGTATGATTGAAGGGTAATCTGTTGTCTTAAGATTCTGCTTCCAGACCTGAGACATTTTGACTTCCTACCAGCACAGCTGAGGTTGGCCCTGACTCAGCAAAAGAGCTGATACACGGTTGGCGAAGCGCCAGCCTCTCTAAATTTATCTGGATTATACAAATGGCAGGACTCCGATGACCTACTGAGCCCAAAGTGTTGCCTTTCCCCCTTCACACTCTTTTTTCTTTTCAATATTCATGACAGTGTACTGTGGCTGGTACGAAAAGGTTTGGCAGTCTCTTTAAATGAAACAGAAAGCGAGATCAGTGTATTTTGCTCACCGGTCCTATGCAGAAGTCTTTTAAAACCCACTCCCCCTCCTCAGATAGGGCTGGTAATGGCAGGATATAGAGATGTCACAAAGGACTACTGAGAAAGAGAGATACACCGCCTTTCGAAATGGAGGTTAAGGATTTCATGGATACTGGGGGACTGTCCACGTTAGTGGTGCACAAGAAGAGCTTCTGCAGCGGTGTGATGCAGAAAACGGGAGGTGCGTTTTCTTTAGGAGGACGCACCCCTGGCCACAGATAGTGATTTGATTATCACCGATCAGAGATGGCTTTGAAGTTTTCAAGGGTGTTTGGATATGTAGGTATGGGGTCAAGAATACCGAAAGAAATATTAGGCCAACTCTCCCCAGAATCCAATTTAGTTTGGTCAAATCTCTGCCTGATGGGCCTGCCGGATGAAGTTGGTCCAACTCTCAGCTGCGAAAAAAGAGGAGAGGGATAACAATATTGTGGGCTGGACTGGCTTAGGGTTGACATCCTCCATACTGGGCCTGGAGATCTCCCAGAACTACAACTGATCTCCAGACTACTGCTCCTGGGCAAAGGGGACCCTGAGGAATGACATGAGAGTGGGTCTACGTGGGCAGGACAATTTGGCAGAAATTTCCCATTTAGTCTGGATCCAATCCAGTGACTCTTAGAGGCCCAGAAGACACAATCAATAGGTTGGATCCCATATTTGTACATAAGAAGCTGCCTTATATTGATTCCGACCATTATTCTATCTAGGTCAATATTGTCTATTTAGACCAGCCGTGGTTCTCCAGAGTCTGGTCCTTTTTAACTGGAGATACTGGGAATTGAACTTGGGACCTTCTGCATGCCAAGCAGATGCTCTGCCATGGAGCCATGCCCCCCTCCCACTCTAATATGTTCTCTAACGGCAGCGGTTTCCTCCAGTTCAAGAAACCTTCTTCCACCAGCAGAAGGCCCTCTTGTATCAGTTGAAGTCTTCTTGTGCCTTTAGCAGAACTGATCTGTGGGATCTAGTTGGGGTGGACTGGGAAGGGAAAAGGGCCCTGGAAAGGGACTTTGTCAGCTCACAAAGGAAGTAGGGTAGAAGAGGCAGCCTGTCTGCCCATCTGGCTGAGTCCCTTCTTCCGTGGACCACATCGAGCTCAGGCAACTTGAGTGCAGCTCATCTGCCATGGGGCTGGCTTGGCATGGGGCTGGTTTGGTATGGGGGAGCATTGGCCCACTGGGAGAAGTTCCAGTGGCCACCATGGCCAATCTGCCCTGGAATCCAATAAATGGTTGCTTATTTCTTACTGTCTAAGTGACATTGTTAATTTAGCTTCCCCTGTGGTGGTTTTTCTCCCTCCAGCCTTTATCAATTAACATATCCTGTGCGTGAAAAGAACTTTCACAAATTAGATACTATACATCCCTAGATGGTTTTGGAGAAAGAGAAGGAAGAGGGGGGTGACCTTTGTGTTTGTCACCTCAGCAAATCATGTTGTCCCCCAGGCCCAGTGATGCATAGAGGTGGAAATAACGAAGATGAGTACAATAGACTTTCCCATAGACTGAGTTTTCCAGGTCATTTAATTCTCTCTTGTGTCTTGAGAGCCTTTCCCAACACAGTTAATGATAACAGATTGTCACATTATCCCGTTCATGGTGGCCTGTTTGGCTACATGCCAGAAATTCTACCCACTCACAGCTCTGGGTGGAGAAAAAAACCGATTAGGAAGAATGCGTTCAGTGACGGGTAAATGCACACAGAGAGGTGTATTTTTTTGAAAAGAAATGATCTGTCTATTTTACACGAAATCGAAAATACCTGGTTATGAGCTGGGAAGTGAAGTAGCCCTTTGAGAAATTTTGTTTGTTTCATCAAGGCTTATTCAGCTTTCCTTAAAAGTTGTCTCAAATTTTGCTTTAGACAAAACTATGACAACTGGAAATGGGTAAATCCCATGAAGCTTGAATCAGAAAGATTGTGGCTGTCAACAAGGGAATGCAGAGAACTTGGAGGGGAAAAAAGTGCTACCCCTTGAACAGAGGCTGAATGGAATGCTATTTACTGAGGGATGTTGTTTACCTCAGTGCTGTGAAAGGCTTCAGTGGTCCATTTCTGTACATTAAATTGCTGTTAAAGGGGCAGGATTTTTTTTTTTTTAATTGCCAGGTTATTGGCAACTGTAGCTGTGGGCCATCCCTTCTTATTGTGTTGGCTGCTGCTTGACTAGTCTGCCCATGATAGTTAACCAGCCAGTTAACCAGCCAGTAAGCTGGTGATCAGCCAGTCAGCATGGCCTGGCTGGCAGTGGCAGTGGGCAGCTGGCTGACTAGTCAACAACTGGACTAGGGAGTGTCTTGCCTCTGCCTCCTTCCTTTCCACAGCACCTCAGATGCTGTTTTGGGAGGTCTGAGATGCTTTACTGAGATGCAGTATAGAAAATGGAGAGGCAGTGTGGTGTAACAGTTAGGGCCAAGCTACACATGACGAATGACACTTGAATGGCAAGTGGATTGAGGGCAAGTGAACAGGGAGAAATACACTTGCTGTTCAAGTGTCATTCGTCATGTGTAGCTTGGCCCTTAGAGTGCTGAATTAGCATCTGGGCTACCTCAGTTCAAATTCCCACTCTTCCATGGCAGTTTGCTGAGTGACCTTGGGCCCATCGTTTACTCTCAGCCTAACCTGCCTCACAGGATTGTTGTGAGGATAAAATAGAGAAGAGGGAGCAATATAAGCCACTTTGGGTCTTCTCTGGGGAGAAAGGCAAGGTATACACAAAGTAAATAAATATAATCTCAGACACCCCGTGGCTTACATAACCAAGGATACACTTTGACATTCAGGAAGGTAGAGAGAAACAGCAGGCAGCTGAGGAGGAGAGGCAGGTAATTCTGGGAAGTCCAAAAAGCAGGGCAGAGGGGCAATAGGTTTTCCCGTTTGCCCCTTTGCAACTGATATTCATATAGTTGTAGACAAGGCCCTTTGGAGGCATACCCAACAGTTAGGACAAAGGACACCTGGTTAACACCTGGTTAAAACCTGTGCCTTTTTTCTACCTTTTCCCAATAAAGTCCAGGCAATGTGTATTTTTTTCTAAAAATGTTCTAAGTTTATTGGAATACAGCAGTAAATGGTGTGTGGCTTGGGGATGGAAAAGCAAGAGTATATTTGCTTCAGCCTTTGTGTTTCGCTTTTTGCAGGGAAAATAAGTAAAACTTTCCATAACTAAAAACACTGGTTTGGCTTTCTTTTATTCCAGTAGGGTTGCCAGCTCCAGGTTTGGAAATTCCTGGAGATTTTAGGGGTGAAGAAGACTGGAGAGGGCAGAGTTTGAGGAGAAGAGGCTCTCCAGTGGGGTATAATGCCATAGAGCCCATCTTTCAAAGCAGACTTTTTCTCCAGGGGAAATGAATCTCTCTCGTCTGGAGATCAGTGGTCATTCCAGGAGATCTCCAGCCACCACCTGGAGGTTGGCACCCCTGTGTTCCAATAAGGTCTTGAGTCCTGGGCAGACATCCAAAACTTGGCTTGTGCACAGAAATGCTGACTCTGCTACAAGTATTTTGCAGAATGTTGATACGCAGTCTGGGTCACAGAGCTGAGGAAATCTATCGAGGATGGTAAACAAGAAAGTACCATATCAGAGTCCTCACCCTATCTTGTAAGAGCATATATACCGTATATGTATTGTATAGAAGAAGAAGTACCAGGTTTTCATTTTCTTTTTCAATCTATCACCAGGCAATTTCACTAGGTCGTCTGGTTGTTGGCCTTTTGAGAGAAGGCTCTCTACTTCTTGCAAAGCACGCATAATGTGATGAACCTCAGTCAAGTCCTTGAAGTCTTTCTCTTGTAGGAAAGGTGCGCAGACCTTTTAATACTTTCAATTTCTCTTTTTGGCATCTTTTCCAGCTCTGTGATATCCATTTTATTGAGACATTTAAGATATATCCATTTCTGAGATATTCCAAATCTAGATGGACCATACACATTAATATAAAAGATATTATGATAGTAGCGTCATTATATTTCCAGCAACTTCTTTAAGAATTGCTTACTTGGAACATCTAAACAGAATGGCCTGCATTTTACCCCAGCAGGAGAAGAGCCACTTAAATTGGAAGAGGGGCTAGGATGCAAGCTGTTCTATTTAGATACAGTGGCATTGAATAGGGAAACAGTCAGTTAGGAAATGGACTGCAGGTAGAGTTGCCAACTCCAGACTGGTAAATTCCAGCAGGGGTATAATGCCATAGAGTCCACCCTCCAAAGCAGCCATTTTCTCCAGGGGAACTGAGCTGTGTTGCCTGGAGATCAGTTGTAATATCAGGAGATATCAAGGGCACACCTGGAGGCTGGCAACCCTTGCTGCAAGCACTAGCCTCTTCCCTACTCACCAAAATGAAATAGTAGAGTCCAATAGCACCTTTAAGACTAACCAACTTTATTGTAGCATAAGCTTTCGAGAACTACAGCTCTTTTTGTCAGATGCATGCATCTGAGGAAGAGAGCTGTAGTTCTCGAAAGCTTATGCTACAATAAAGTTGGTTAGTCTTAAAGGTGCTATTGGACTCTTTACTATTTTGCTACTATAGACTAACACGGCTAACTCCTCCAGAAATGAGATAACGAGACATTTCTCGTATCTTGAGAATCAGGTACAATTCAGATGTTACGTTGAATTTATGCCGATTGGAGAGAAGGGTGTGTGTGGTCTTGTTATACACTTAGAAATCTCAGTCTTGCTGTATTTTCTTTTAAATAACATTTGCTGACTGTGGACTCAGTTTATGGCTTCTGGGTATAGGGCATATGCTTTACTTACAGAAGGTCCTTACTTGAGTTCTCAGCATCTTCAGTTAAAGAATCTCAGATTGCAGGTGCTGGGAAAAGTCCATTCTTCATGGAGAGCCTCTGGTGTGTGTGTGTGTGTGTCTGACAAAGAGAGTGTGTGTGCGCATGTGTATATGAGAGAGAGAGAAGATATATGTTGAAATAGTGTTTACTGATTTCTTCCCCCTAACCAGGGCTTTTTTTCAGCTGGAACGCAGTGGAACGGAGTTCTGAAACCTCTCGAAAATGGTCACATGGTTGGTGGTCCCGCCCCCTGATCTCCAGACAGAGGGGAGTTTAGATTGCCCTCCGCTAAACTCCCCTTTGTCTGGAGATCAGGGGGCGGGGCCACCAGCCATGTGACCATTTTCACTGAGGGCAACCCACTGAGTTCCACCACCTCTTTTCCCAGAAAAAAAGCCCTGCCCCTAACTATTATGAAGTAATTTAAAAAACAGAGATATCCAACATAGTAGAGTGGCAACCTGTGCCTGGTAAACAGGGTTGGGGGTTGGGGGACATGGTTTGGGGGCAGCATCACAAACTCAGAAACAATGGTGGTAACTCGAAATCACTGGAAACTCTGGTAAAACTATAATGGAAGACTATATATTTAGTCCTTGCTTTTTTTAATAAATGAGAATACAAATTATAGGAAAAGGAAAAAGAAGAAGTATTCGATATAAACATACATTTCTAAATTACAGTAAGTTACTTTGAATCAAAAAATAAAAGGAGAACGTGTGGGTCCTTAGGTCAGCGGATAGGAAAGCCTACCCTGATCGAAAGGGCACTCTGCTCCCCTTTCCTCGTAAATGCTTAACAAGCCAACGTGCAGTTTCAGCCGTCCAGGTCAGTAACTGGTTAACTGGATGCCAGCACAGATAAACATTATTTCCTTGGTCATCAGTCTTTGTGTATGCATGCTGTGCTTAAATAAAGGAGCCACTGCCTGGCTAGGGAAGACTAGCCTTCGCAGACTGATGCTCAGAATCGCAACCCTGTGTCGTGTCATTCCTACAAGAACGTTTCCTTTAACTATATTCATTCATAAGCTTCTTGGGGCAATAAAATTTAACCAATTACCACTGCAGTTTGCAATGGAGGTATCCCGCCAATTCTATTATCGGCCCATGGATTTGTTTGGCCATGTATTGGCCATGTGTTCCCTTCTATGTGCCATGTGTTTTAACTTGGAGAATTTCTAGAATTGTTCATGTGCAATTTGTTGAAAGTTCACATCGTTTTCTTTATAGGCTGTCACTGTACACCTACATGTGTACATTGAAAAAGATCAAGAGCAAAAGAACTGGAGGTCTGGATGAATCAGGCTTTCATTTGTGTGAATGGTGTATGAATAAGTAAGGGGAAATGCATTGTCTGTACAGCATTTAATTTTCAAAGAAACCTCGACCTGGTTCTCTATTCCTTTTAGATGCTCTGTGATAAAAAGGGCAGGATATCGAGTGTGAGATCATACTCCATGCCTCTACTTCATTTAGACCTGTAACCTCCAATATACCACTCTACATTTTGGAGCATAATTTATCTCTAAAACAAGTTCTGTTAGGCTTGTTCCCAGCTTCCTGCCCCCATGCACTTGAGCAAGACCCCTGATGTCAGAATCATTTGTTGAAGAGGACAGAACACAATTTCATGAGATGAGGACAAATTCACTACCGTTGGCAGCAGATTCCTTCCTGAAGAAAGAGAGGGAGGGAGGGAGAGAGAAGATATGAATCTCAAAACAGTTTTTACAAAACCATAGATTTAAGGGCTAAATGGTAGTCTGCAAGTCCTCTACTTCAGCTTCCAGCCTGCTTTGGTTCATATTAAGTGTGCTACCTTCAGGTTCAGAGTAGTAGCTTTTATGATCTATTTGTGGACAGCAAACCTTTGATTCAATCCAGCAGGACACTTTTAGGTTTTTTTTTAAACCGCATGTGTTCAAATATGCTTGTTATTCTACATACCATGCAGTGCCTGAGGTCAAGAAGCACATGGTAGGGTCAGTGTGCCACCAAGTGATCACCATATATCATGTTTGCAAAAGCTCACCTTATGGCTTTTGGTGGGGATGGGGGAGCTGGCAGAGATCACTTCTCAGAGGGTTTTTAAATTTCATCTTCGCCTCCCCAAAGGCTCTGTCATTTTCACCATTTATTTGGGAAGTGAGAGAGGTGAACTTGACAGAACCTTCAGCTCTGTCTTTTTAAACTACACGTCTTGTGGCTAGCATTGTGTCTCCCTACACATGAGCATGCCCTGCAAGATGTCTTGTATAGAGAGTAGAGATGGGCACAAACCAAAATACAAACCAAAATTAAGCACGAACCAGGCCGGTTCATGCTTCGCAAACCGCGGTTCATCAGATCCCTTTTCTGATGAATCGCCACGAACTTTAGGCTGGTTCATTTTGTTTGTTTTTTGGTTCGTGACTGCAGACAGCCTGATGCCAATCGATCAGTTTCCTAAGTCCAGGATGGACTTCCTGCAGATCTTCTGCTGACCCAGAAGTGACCTTCTGCTGGCCCGGAAGTGACCTTCTGCTGACCCGGAAGTGACTTTTTCTGACCCAGATGTGGCGTTTTCACGAACCAAATGAACTGGTTCACAAACCAGGGGCAGGTTCGTGAAAGTTCATGGTTCGTGAAATTTGATGAACCACAAACTGCATGGTTTGGTTTTTTTCCGGTTCATGCCCATCTCTAGTAGAGAGACTCATAATCTTGACATGGTTACAAAGAACCAGTGTGGCATAGTTGTTATAGTGTCAAAACTTGATGAGTGACCTTGTGTCAGTTATTTGTTCTCATTCTACCCTGCCATACCGGGGTGTGGTGGGGGTTAAAGTGGTAAAAAAGAATCACTGAGCTCCTTAGAGGATGTCATGGGCAGAATAATGGTACACTAGGTAGAGAGCTGGCATAGTAAGACCATAGGATCTACCTGTACATTAATTAATACCATCAATGTAAAATTCTGTCGCATGCCATTGTGTGCTAGATACTAACTGCCGCTGCATGTCTGCTATCTGGTACAGGTTGGTTGTAGCATGACTGATTCTATTGCAATTGACACATTATGCATGCAAAATGTCAGATGTCTAAATTCAGGCAAGTGTTGACCGCTGCTACTGCAACATGTTTGCATGCCAAATCGTAATCCCATTACTGAATATTTGGCAAATATCTGCTTATCCAGAGAATATTCAGAAGGGGAAAATTCATTTAACCATTCTGTTTGCATGATAGAAAATGTGTGTAACAAATGAATAATTAGAACCTGCGAATAAATCCTTGGCAGTGTTTGCAATACAAATGTATCCAACAACAATGAATAAAATCTGACATCACAACCACTCATTACTATATAATTTTGTCACAGTTACTAGTGTAATAATGATGGTAAAGACTTCAGGTCTTCTAGACAGTGAAATTTCCCCCTCATCTCATTTTTAGTTTCCAGTGATAAGATCTGTATATATCCCATATATGCCCCATATATCAGTGTCTCAAAGTTTTATTTCTGTTGCTCAGCCTCTCTCTTAAGACAGTTGCCTAAGATCAGCCACAGTAATTTTCTTTCTCCCTCCTGGATAAATTTGCCCTTCAAATATTTATGGACTTTTTATCAGATCTGCACTTCGGCATCATTTAACCGAGATATGAGCACTGGGCATTCTTAATCTCCCCACCCCCCCCCCCAATCCCCAAATCCATTCCATCAGCCTCTTAATTTCTGCCGCTTTCCTGCAACTCCTTTCAGGATGCCGTTCCCTCCGTTGTACAAGAGGTCCAATTCACAAGACCGCTGGGTATGTGAAGGATGCTGGCAATTAGATTATTCCGTGAGTTTCTCTTTTTGCCTGTGGTGAGGCAGCCATGCGCAGATGTCGCCGTGTGAAGCTGCACTGCAAAATAGTCTTGCTGCTGGAATGCAGAGCTCAAGTGGGAAATTCAGAACACTGCTCCGCTATTCGAGACCCTGTTCCATACTGTTCTCCTGCAAACATATAACCTTAAAGCACAGACCTCCCATTTGCCTGCTTGGCACAGGGAATTGCCCACCCCAGGCCCAATTTCCCACCTCCGAAGGAGCGGGAGAGAAAATAGACGGGTTCAGGCTAGCCTGATCTCATCATATCAGTAGCTAAGCAGGGTCGACCACCAAGGAAGACCAGGGTCGCTACACAGAGGCAGGCAATAGCAAATCACCTCTGTTCATCTCTTGCCTTAAAAGCCCTATGGGGTTGCCATAAGTCAGCTATGACTTGATGGCCCTTTATACACACACACCACATAGTGATGCTCTTGGAATTTTGTCTTGCCTCTGTTGTAAAGAGAATGATGTAAGCCTCTTAGCAACAACAGAAGCAATAGCAAGTGTTGGAAAGAGCTGGTGTAGTTTAGTGGTTGCCCTGATCTGGATAGCCCAAGAGAGCCTGATCTCGTCAGCTAAGCAGGGTTAGTAATTGGATGGGAGACCTCCAACAAAGACCAGGGTTGCAGAGACAGGCCAAATTAGTCTCTCGCCATGAAAATCCCAACAGGAGTCGCCACAAGTCAACTATGACTTGAGGGCAAGATTTCATTTCAGTCTAGTAGTTAAGTGGTTGGGTTGCAAATCAGCATTCTGCTGGTTCAAATCCCACTGCTCCCATGAGCTCAGTAGGTGGCCTTGAATAAGCCCCTCTTCTCACCCCAGCGCACCAGCCGTATTGTGGGGATAGTGATAACACTGAATTTGTTCACCTCTCCGAGTGGGGTACTAACCTGTCTAGACAGCTGTATATATGTGCAGTGTAATGATGAAGATTGCAGGAAGATCTGAAAAGAACTAAAATGTCTGGATAGAGGTGTCTATATACTGTCAAGTGTTTAGCGCAATTTTAGTAACCCAACCACAGTATTGCTCAGCATTGCATGATTACAGGCTTGTCCTCAGAACACCTTGGAGGTACATTTTAATGATTGTGCAAGGAAGATTATCACCAGTCTCATTAATGTTAATTGGAGTTGCATCATGGTTAACTCCAGGCACGCTGCTCCAAACAACATAGCCCTTAGCTACTGCCGCCACTGAGGGAAACAGTAAAGTAGACCTTTCTCTATTATGTTTGTGGATGAAATAACTATTGCATTTTTCCTATGACTGAATGTTGTCTGAGGTGAATGAGTGTGGCTTTATTTTTTTCCCCTCTCCGAAACACACTTCCAATTAAAGCTGCCAGGAAATACTTAAACAGACCTGTCGAGCATAGCTTTGAAAAGGTTTTTGTTTAAGATTTATTTTGAGGTCTGTTTTTGATCAGTTTTGAACTCTGGGAAGTAGCAGGCTTAAAACTTGTACGGTCATTGGCCTTGTGCCGTTAAACTAAGATGAAGGAAAGGGGGGAAATCTCAATGTGCTACCAAATGTTGCCTCCGGCAAAATTCAAGGCAAAATTTGGAGGTTCCTGCTGGGAAATCTTTCAAAGATTTTTCAAGAGAAGTAAAAAGGGCTTCAAGAAGATGAGTGAGTCTTCGCTGGGAGGCTTCTCGCATCCAATGGCTGGTACTGAATTCTGCCTAAAGCAAAATTTGAGGCAAATGTTGAAGGTTCTTGTTTGGGCAAAAAAAGGTGGGGGGAGGATTTTCAAGGGAGGCTAAAAAGAGTTTTGCTAAGGCTGGGGAAATTTCTCTAGGGGAAAGATCTTCATCTTTTAAAAAAATGTTTGAGGAGGGACACATATCTCTAAAATATCACTCGTAATTCAAGAAATCTGGAAGTGTAGAATTGCTTTGTGCCTGCTCAATTGTCGAGGGCCAGTGTTCTTCAGTAATAAAGAACAGTTGCTTTTTCTTTAGAAATGAATGGAGAAGCCACTTTCACAGAAACTCAGTTCTTTTTGGAGGCAGAGACTGTAGAACTTTGGAGAAATTAGAGCTGAAAAGCCCTTCACCTGATTCACCTGATAGCAAGCCTGAGCACCTGTAAATACACTTAACACTGAGTCAGGAACAGATGGGAATAAAAATCCTTGGGGAAAATGCATCGGAGTGGCCTGTGTGCTCCTGGTAAGGTTTCTCGCTGCTCACTCCCATCATTGGAACCACATTACCTGGAATTAGGGTTGCCAACTTCCAGGTGGGGCCTGGAGTGCTCCCAGACCACAAAGATCATTTCCCCTGAAGAAATGGCAGCTTTGGAAGGTGGCTGTATGTCATCATATACCTGATGATCCCCCTTCTCTACTCAAACTCCAGCTTCCTCAAGTTCTACCTCCAAATCTTCCAAGAATTTCCCAGGCCAGTTTTGGCAACCCTACCTGGAACTTCAGGAAGTCTCAGATTCCAGCCATGCCCCCACATTCTCCCACACCACAAAGCAATTGATTGCAGAGGGCATGCATGGGAGAGAGTTTTACAGATGTGCTTCAAAACCAACCCTTCCCCCCAAAATCATTATCTTGTTAGTAGTGGTGATGAGACTGTTGAGAGCCAGTGTGGTGTAGTGGTTAGTAAGGATGTTTGCTTCAATATTTCTGGTTTAAAAATATATCCAAAAATGCCTAATTGGTATTTTTCAGGTATATTCTGGAATCCCAATCAATATTGGGATTCTTGGATAATCTGGTATTGGTAGGCCTGATTAATTCAGAAATTATTTGGAAATAACCAGGGCCATCATTTTACAGGTCGCAGGGCTTTTCTTTTACCTTTTGCAGCTTTTCCCAGGGAAAAAAAAGGGGGTTGAGGTGGGGAGGGAGGCGATTCACAGAGACAAATGAAATCGCTCATTAGGGAGAGCTCATCTTTATGTCCAATCATGACAATTCTCTCATGTGTTCTATGAGAGAATTGTCATGATTGGACAGCCAGTTCAGCTCTCTGTAATGTGAGAGCTAAGCTACAAGTGACGCCTGACACAGGTTGGACACTTGTCAGGTTCCCTCAAGTTTTGATGGGAAATGTAGGCATCCTGGTCTTGCAGCTGTAATGGAGAGCCAAGCTGTAAAACCAGGACGCCTACATTTCCCATCAAAACTTGAGCTAAGCTGACAAGTGTCCAACCTGTGTCAGGCATCACTTGTAGCTTGGCTCACAGATTCCATTCACCTGTAAGAATCCCCTCCCTCCTCCCGTCCCTCATTTTGCCTGGGTAAGTAGTGCAGATGGTAAAAGTGAAGCCGCTAAGATGGCTAAGATGGGCTGCCAAACCAGAGCATTTTTTGGAGTATATTCCTTCTGCTGTGAGGTTGGTTCTGCTGGGATTCTCTGGTTTGGCATTGGTTCTGTTGGACTTCATTGGTTCAGTTTGTGTGTTTGGCTAAGGCATCTATGCACTGGAGAAAACATTGGATTCCCCCCTATAGAAAAAAATGGAGGGTGTCTAGGCATATGTAGAATTTGAACCCTTGGCCCAATTTGGTTGAAACTTGGGGGATCTTTAGAGGACAGACAGTGTTCACTCCACTACAACTTTGGTGCCATTTGCTCCAAAAACAACAACTCCAGCCTCCCAGAAAGATTCCCTCGAGGAAATAATGGACCTGGTTAATTTTGGAATCCTGAAACAAACAAAAAAACCAGGACCCAAGTACAAAACCAGTATTTTGGGAGCCCAAAATGGGGAATACCAATATTTATGGCCTTCTTGATACCTGAATCTGAAAAATACCATGTTTTTAGCACACACCTCTAGTGGTTAGTGTCTTGGACTAGGATCTGGCAGACCAAAGACCAAATCCCCACTCAGCCCGGGAAATTTGCTGGGTTAGTTTGGGTCAGTCACACTCTTTCAGCCTTAACTGACCAACAGGGTTGTTGTGAGGATAAAATGGAGGAGAGGAAATGATATAAGCTACTTTGGGTCCCAGTTGGGGTCAACACTGTGACATAAATGAATGAAATAAACTGTTCTAAGTGCAGATGTTGAAGTGCAGATGACAGTGGCGCTGGACCACCAGGAGAGCTTCCATTAGTTCAAGGGCGGGTCCTTGGCTAGCTGAGGATTCTGGGAGGGATGCTGCTTTTTTCTGCCTGGTTTGCCATTAGTAGAAAAATGAGGGCAGACCAGAGTAAGAGACACTCAACGAAATTCTGAAATCGGTGGCTGGTTTGCTAGGGAAGGTCCTAGACCTTGGATAGGCAAGTAAGGTTTGTTTTTTCTGGATTAGGCTTGCATACCATTGAAAAGGGCATAGTTGTAAGTTCAATTTAGATATAAAACTAGTGGTATTAAACTTCTTACGGTAAGTATCTTAATATTTCAAAGATGATCTACTACCCCTGTGTTGTTTTTTTTGCATGCAGGACTTGGGCTAAGAAGAGAAACGAGCCCAACAACTTGTGCAAAACCTAGGGGTATGTTTTTCCTAATGAAAATATCTGTAGACAGTTGTGCAACTTGTCCGTTTCACTTGGGTGCACAGCCCAACTGAAATGTTGTCTTTCTCATCAAATCCCTAATACCACGGGCTTTGAAAGTGTCGCCAGTCAGTTTCGTTGCTAGAATGGCAGAATTTGTTGTGCACGAAACAATGGCACCTATTGAAAGAAATCCTAATTTACTGGTGTCAAAATGGAGGCTGACAATTCAGTCTTTGTGACTTATCCAACCTAATAGCAGAGCGTTGTAAGAATTTTAATATTATTGGTTTTATATCTAAATTGAACTTATTACCATGCTCTTTTAGTTTCGCAAAGGTCAGAGGGATGTAAAACTAAAGGATGTACTGCGGGCATTTGGGGGAAGCGTTCATACTTTAAAGCCTTGTAACCACCGTGTATTAAAGTGATCTGATTAGCAGCAAGCAGAGTGCCAAAGTGTATAAAGGAAGGGGTTGATGCTGTAGTAAAGAGATCAAATGTATAGTTTTTTAGTACATATCCTGAGGAGAGGCTATTCTTCTGAGGAAAAGGATGGTGTTGCATGTCTCCTAAATGTGCAAAGCAACTCTTGCACTAATTAAGCCTTATCACAGGCTTGCCAACTCCAGCTTGGGAAATTCCTGGAGATTGGGGGGGCAGCATCTCAGAAAGGGAGGTAACTCTGTGGGGAGGCCAGTTTGGTGTAGTGGTTAAGAGCAGCAGGACTCTAATCTGGAGGACTGGGTTTGAGTCTCCACTCCTCCTCTTGAAGCCTGCTGGGTGACCTTGGGTCAGTCACAGCTCTCTCGGAGCTCTCTCAGTCCCACCCGCCTCACAGGGCGATTGTCATGAGACTAATAACGACACACTTTGTAAACCGCTCTGAGTAGGCATTAAGTTGTCCTGAAGGGTGGTATATAAATCGAATGTTGTTGTTGTTATTCTTCTTCTTATTATTATTATAAGGACACTCCCCTCCAAACCTGCTGTTTCATGGGAACTGATCTCTGTAGTCTGAAGTTGGTAGCCCTGCCTTACAACAGCTTTGTATGGCAAGTTGCAGGATGAACCCAATTGACAGTAATTCGGTTACAGTCACAGGCAACAACTGCAGGCATTCAGAGATTTACTGCCTGTGGGAGGCTCACTTTAGCCATCATAGATAGCAGCTAATAATGAATGGCTCCTCCATGAATCTTTCTAATCCCTTTTCATGTTTGTGACAATCACTATATCTTCCGGCAGTGAATTCCAATGTTTAATTACTCAATTGCTTCATTATTGACTTGAGTGTTACCCTTCAAGTGTGTGTGTGTGTGCGCGTGCGCACTTTAGTGGTCTTTTAACTATACAGGCCAGGCTGCTAGATCATCCATTACTTTAGTTTCTTTTTTTGATTCAAGTTACTATGCAAAAGTCCTATGGGAGGATTGGTGGTAGGATTGCAAGTTCCATGGGGCCTCATTTTTTATGAATGGAAGGATCTAGGAAGAATAGCTAAGGAATTGTGGAAGCTCAGGTCTAAATACCTCTCTTGGTGGTGGAGAGTGTCCTCAAGTCAAAGTTGACTTATGGCAACCCCTGGTGGGCTTTTTCTGGCAAGCCACTAACAGGGGTGGTTTGCCATTGCCTGCCTCTTCAATCCTGGTCTTCATTAGAGGTCTCCCATCCAACTGCTAACCAAAGCCAACCCTGCATAGCTGCTGAGATCTGATGAGATCAGGCTTACCTGGGCTATCGAGGTCAGGGTAAATATTTCTCTTAGTCCCAGGAAAAATGTCACTCAGCCCTTTTTTTTCCATGTAAAGCTATTTTCTTCCTCTTTTTCAAATAATGACTGTTTGTTCCTTAAGTCAATTTCTAACCATTTTAATTGGTGATACATGTCATAACAATGATTGGGGTTACCCCACCTCTAATGTGTGGCAAAGTGGCATTTTATTCCATCACAGAAGAAAAGCACCGATCACTTGAAATTTGCACAAAACATGCTAATACCCATAATGTTATGGGCAAGAGATTGTGCTCTGAATTCCCCGATATTTTTAATGGCATTTCCGACGCCTCGTGCAACATCTGATTAAGTTTACCATTAACCACCTGACATAAGTCATCGTGCAAGTCAACAGACTTGTTCGGTAATGTTAACAAATGTGACAGTCACACACCATTGCCCCTTCCTTGCCTTTCATCTCTTTTTATGTCAGAGTTATGTAAGCACGGTCTTTGCGAGGACAAATCAATATCACTGTAGGAAGTGTTTATCATAATCCAAGGGATGTGTTGCCTTTTTTTTTCTTGACACCTGTGAACAGACATATACACAAGTCATTATCATCTATATTGTATCAGGGAAAGACAGCATGGATTCCAGTATAAAAAACACCACTCTGCTAAATCTGAGCAGCTGCAAGATTAAGGATTTCTGACAGCAGGTTTATTGGGGTGGGGGGTAGTATGAATTTTGAACTTTAATATTGCTGGTGCAAACACCTGAAACTGCTTTCTACTAACTCAGGCCATTCGTTCATCAAGATCATTATTGTCTGCTCTGACTGGCAGTGGCTCTCCAGGATCTCAGGTAAAAGTCCTTTGTGTCACCTGATCCTTTTAACAGGAGATGCCAGGGATTGAATTTGGTACCTTCTGCATGTAAAACTGATGATGCTTTCACACTGACTGTCTCTACACGAGATGCAGTGTGTGTTCGTCAAGTGTTAGCTGGGAAGAGTAGTTTTAAAAGACAGAGCTGGTGGAGATCGATCCTCAGAGGGTTTGTTAATTTCATCCTCACCTCCCTGAAGGCTCTGTCAATTTCACCTTTCCAGTCTAACTCCCTGTGGGATCGCAACCAGAGGGCAGCAAGGAATGGAAATGGGCTACAGCTGCTTTCCAGAGCCGGGGTTGAACCTGGAGAGGTTCTAATGGGCTGAAGTTTCCCCTCTAGCATTTCACAGCTTCTTCACACAGCTCCAGTGTATACCAACGCTTTTGCTCTGCCACTGGCTCTGTCTTTTTAAACTATCCTTCACAACTAATATTGCATCTCCCGTCATGTGTTCTTCACGTGTCAGATGTCTTTGAGCCATAGCCCATCCATTGTCCTCAAATCTGTGAGACATGAATGGAAACGGGGGGAGGGCATGCATACATTTCTGTGCTGTGACATGGAGAACACCAATCAGAATGGCATATTCTGCAGAGCATTCTTACTGGGGAGAAATTCAGAAGCAATGTGAGGAAATCAGTCAGAAAATAAAGTTAGTAGAGGAGTCTCAGGCTTGGCCCTCTGCTCCAAGAGGATGACGGACGTGCCGCGCTAAAAAATGAAGGGAATCGGAACATCCTTGCCCACACTTCAAGACACCCCGTCCCTTCCTGCTATTTGCAGAGGAACCTGTTGTTCTTTGTGGCTGGCATAACGAGTCAAAAACCAAAACTAGTCCCAAAATTGGCCACCGGCTTCAGGATGATGATAGTTGTCTGTGGCAGGCATAACTCATAAGGAGCTATTGGGGAGAGAGATTGGGTACCATTTTTGTATCAGTCGAGTTTTGGCTACACTTTGCAAAAAAGATTATAGCTCTTGCTGTTGCTTCATCCAGAATTGCTGCACCCCTTTTGGCAGGAGGCAGAACTGCTTGTTCAGTATTCAGACTGCTGTAAAATATTGTGAGCAGTGGACAGCAAGCTTTGGGGTTGGCATTGGCAAGTGGAGCGAGCGGGCAAACCTCTAGTAAATAAATTAAAAGCAATGAAATTCGACATAACTTGGAGGCTCAGATGCAATGTAATGAATCTGGAGCACTAGCTGAAGTCATAATTCATCCCCCGATTGCATGAGATTCCAGTCCATTCTCAAAAATAAAATGTAATTAAGAACTTCTTCAGTGCTAGAATGATGCAAAAGTTAAAGATTTATTCATTTGATTTTTAGCCCTCCCTCCCCGCGAACAGGCTCAGGGTGGGGTACAATAAAATGCTCAATGAGCATTTAAAGTATAAACATATATAAATAAAATTTAAAATACTAAAAACATAAAGATGATGTCAAGCAAATCAGAGCGGATTAAAGATAATAAGAAAAATCCAAGATATTACCTTGAGCAACATACAGAGGTATTTAAGACTGCAAGGAAGGAATGAAATTTGGACATCACAGTCAGGACGTGCAGAATATGCTTGTCCTCCCTCCCCCTCAAAGGTTTTATTTCATAATGCTATTTAGTTTACATTTCCAGCACATTTCTAACAGCAGCACGCTTTGGATGATTGGCATGTACATAATGAGGAGAGAGGTTTAATGTATTATGTTCAGACAAATGAAGTACGGGCACGTTTTCCACAGTGTTTCACACAGGACTCTATGAAAGGGAGAAGCAGAGGGGGCAGAGCTTTTTCAAGGTAGTTCATCTTCCCAAGTGTGCACGGTCTCTCCGAACTGTGTTTTACTCTCAGCCCTCAAGGAATGACCTCTCCAGTGAGGCTGTGCAGCAGCACTGCCGAATGTGAGGCAGATGTCTGATGAGCTTACCCAGGCAAGTCAAATAATGCCCGAACTCTCACAAAATGAGGATTCTGAAAGATCTATTGGGCATGTGCAACTTGCAAACATTACTGAAAGAAAGATGAGGCACAAGAGTGAAAGACAGGAGGTAGAGGTTTGGGGGGCACATGTGTAAACCTCTTTTTGTCCCCCCAAGAAGTTACTTGGTAAGAGACCTGGCCCCCAGGGAAGTGCATGACTCCGCCCATGGCAGGTGCTTTTGGGATCTTTAGCACTCTGATGACTAGAACCTTCCACCTCATCGAGATAAGAAAGAACAGCACTACTCGATATCATAAGATCCCTGCTGGGTTGTACCAAAGACACATCTAGTACATTATCCCCCTTTTTACAGAAGCCAGCTCAACCTCCAGAGAAGCTTACAAGCAGGGTTTGAAGGCAATAGTCATCACTGTCCACTGTTAGAAGCTCCTATTCAAGGTATACTGCCTCACTATGTAGAAGCTCTGTTTAGCCATTATGCCTGATAACCATTGATGGACTATCCAACCTTCTGTTTTTGTTATGATTGGTGAGGGTTAGAGACGAGCATGAACCGAAATACGAACGGAAGTTTGTCACAAACTCGACCGGTTTGTGGTTCGCAAACTGGCAGTTCATGGGAGCTCATTTCTCATGAACCATGGCAAACTTTAGCCCTGATCATTTGTTTCATATTTCGGTCCATAACTGCAGACTGCCTGGAGCTGATCAATCAGCTTCCTAGGCAATAGGAGGATGGGCTCTCTGCAGGCCTTCTGCTGACCCAGAAGTGATGTTTTCACGAACCAAGTGAACCAGTTCGTGAACCGGGGGACATTTTGTGGTTCGTGAAACATGACAAATCACGAACCACTCAGTTTGGAATTTTCCCAGTTTGTGCCCATCTCTAGTGAGGGTTATAGGCTGATCAGGGTTGTGCTTGAACACCTACTGGTTTTTTCTACTCATCAACTGCAAACAGAAAGTTGATCATTTTACAAGCTGCCTGCATACATCCAGTTTGCATAATTACACTGCTTTCTCACTTCTTAAATTGCTTTCTCACACCACCAGCCTCCTACTATTTATTTGTAAAGGGCTAACTGTGTTCCAGACAATTCTTCCTACCCTGGGGCGCCTGCAGAGAGCGCTGCCAGGGAGTGAACCCAAGAACAGGAAGCCCATCCCTTTGAGAGCGCACTGTGCCAGGAAGCCCAGGCTGGGATCAGGCATGGAGCAGGCAGCAATACCCCCCCACACACACACTTCACCCAGCTGAGATCAGGAGTGTAGCAGGTGGCAATCCAAGCCCCCCGACTTCACCCAGCTAGGAACAGGAGTGGAGCAGGTGGCAATGCCCACCTTCTGCCTTCACCCCACTGGGTTCAGGAGTGGAGAAGATGGCAATGCCCATCCCCACCTTCACCAAGCTGGAATCAGGAGGGGAGCAGGTGGCAATGCCCACCCCGTGACTTCACCCAGCTGGGATAAGGAGTGGAGCAGGAGGCAATGCCTGCTTCCCCTTCACCCAGCTGGAATTAAGGCATGGAACAGGCAGCAATGCCCACCCTCCCTTCACCTGTCTAGGATCAAGAGTTGAGTAGGTGGCAATGCCACCCCCCGTCACCCTGCTGGAATCAGGCATGCAGCAGATTTCAATGCCTTCCCCCTTTCACCTGGCCGGGATCAGGCGTGGAGCAGGCCCCAATGCCTGCCCCCCTTTACTTGGCTGGAATCAGGCACAGAGGGGAGTGGGCACCAATGCTCACCCCCTTCACCTGGCAGGGATGAGATACGGAGCATGAGGCAATGCCTGCTCCCCCTTCACCTGACTGGGATCAACGAATGGATCAGGCAGCAATGTGTGTCCTTCCTTCACTCGCCCAGGAGCAGAGCAGGTGGCAAGGCCCAGCCCCCCTTCACCCGGCTGGTTTCAGGAGCATAGCAGGTTGCAATGTCTATCCACTGCCTTCACCTGGCCCAGAACAGTCACGGAGGAGGAGGCAATGCCCACCTGCCCATCCTTCCCTTTTTCGGGCCCATTGTATTTTTTCCCACAATGGGCTTTGTTACTAGTTAGGGATATTCTGAGAGATTTATTGCAAGTATTGTGAAGCACTCTGAATACTTAAAACTGTGCTATATATTTCTAACAGTCTATATATGATGTGGTCTTAGAATCTCTGTTATCCAGATAGCGGTGAAAAAAAGAATGAGTTTGACCAAAGAGAGATCTAGCAAATTTCTGAGTATTCTGGAAAGACCCAAAGTTAGATGTTGTGTTTCGAGGATAATTCCACTATAAATTGGATTGTGCAGTGTGTAAATTACATTTGAATTCCAAAT
This sequence comes from Eublepharis macularius, assembly GCF_028583425.1. Classification (NCBI taxonomy): domain Eukaryota; kingdom Metazoa; phylum Chordata; class Lepidosauria; order Squamata; family Eublepharidae; genus Eublepharis; species Eublepharis macularius. Next base: position 165,515,829 of record NC_072792.1, on the reverse strand, counting down.
GTGATCTCACCCAATGACCTAAGTTATTGACAAATCAGCATAATGATTCATGTTTTGGAGACAATGATGAAAGTAACATTTAACAAGTGAAGTGGGGAACCCGTTGGTAAGGGGGAAAAAAAAACAATGTCTAGGAGTTCAAAACCCAGGAAGATGAAGTGGGAAACGTAAACAGCTCAAGTGATCTGATAAAGCAGTTCAGTATGAGACCCTAAAGAAAGAAAATGCACAAAGATAGAGGAAGTAAATCGCTGAAAAGTACTTTTAATTAAAAGCAAAAACTGGTTAGAGATGAAAGGAAAACCAGCACTAAAGCCTCTTCAAACACCTTTCTCAATTTTACTGGTGTTGCTATCTGGGAAGTTGTAGAAAGATGTGGAAATTGTATAATCCTGGAAGATGCACAAAGGAGGCAGGAAGATGTACAAAAGAGGTTGTTGATGCACTAAAATTTGCATGCGAGTTTTGCATACCTAGTCATAATATGTGATGTAACTATCACTACAAGAGAAAACAAGGACATTTGGAGCCATAGTGGTTGAAGTGTAAGAATAGGATCTGAGAGACCCAGATTCAAATCCCCGCTACGCTATGGAAGCTTGTTGGGTTTCCTTGGGCCAATCATTCTCAGCCTAACCTGCCTCACAGGATGGTGGCTGTGACAATAAGATGGAAATGGAAGAACAATATTGTAAGCTGCTTTTGCTTTTCCCATGCTACATCCTGTGTTCTATTCCTCAGTCCTCCAGAGTGGCTTGGGGGAGTGGCAAAGGAGATGCTGGGAGAAAGGATGTTAACTATCTACAGCTAATGTGTTCCATTCACTATAGGATTAAGTTCTACCCATTAATAAGCAATACCCCAGGACAGTATACATCAGATTTTCCAGACCAGTGACTCATGTGGCAACACGGAGTTCACAGAGATGCAATAATGAGACAGGAAGTGACATCAGTCATGTGATATCAGAGTAATGTGATTGAGAAGCTAGTTATGAGCTTATCAGTGGGGAACAGGGCACTCTGCACTGCAAGCATGTGTGGAGCATTGGAAAACTAAGCGGGGTGGAGGGTAGAAGGATGGTCAGGGTGTGTAGGGAGGGGGAAGAGATTCATGGGGAAGGGGGGTCCTGAACCTGACCATTTTAGAAAGGAATCATGCCCAACACTGAGTGATCTCACTTTACCATCCTTCTGCTCCTCTCAGCAGCTGTGCCAAGAAAGGCAGGAAGTGTAGGGTTGCCAGGCCTGGCAACCAGAGGGAGATCGGGGGATAGGGGTGCCATCTGTGATGGTGTGATGTCACTTCTGGGGAAAATTTGAAAGTGATATCACATATCTCTAGGAATTGCTAGAAATTCTATGGTAAAACCATATAGTTTCTAGTATTTCCTAGAGAGGACCAGTGTCTCTTCTGGGTTTTCCTGGGAAGTGACGTCATGCTATTGCCTCTTTAGATTGTGGTGGAAAATGGGACCTGGAACTTCACAACCCACCTGAGGGTCCCAACCCATTGTCTGAAGATTACTGGCCTAGATTAACAAAAAGAATTTAAGTGCAAAATGTTGCTTTCAAAAACTTGTGCAAATTCATAATCTAGGATTGTTATCTGTTTCCAAACTCAGTATGGCTTCCACCTTGCTCTGCAGAACTCCACTTTACCAGCTCTGCTGTTCATGAGAGCCCAGTGATTCCCAAAAGCAAAATTTTAGGGGGCTCTAAAAACAGCCATGAGAGGATGAGGTGGGAAAGTTCCACATCAGAATCTCTTTTCAACTCCATGTCCTGTATGGGAGAAATCTTTATCTGAAAAGGCTTGAGTACATTTTTTGTTCCACCCATCCTCCAAGGAGCCCAGGGCAGCTGACATTGTTCCCTGTGCCTCCATTTTATCTTCACAACAACCCTGCAATGTAGGTTAGGCTGAGAAGGAGTGATTGAACTGAGGTCACCCAATGTTCATGATTGAGAGGAGATCTGAACCCGTCTCTCAGGTCCTTGTTCAACTCTCTTACTGCTACACCCCACTTCATAACTCTTCTCACTTCATTGATCAATATATTTGATTATACCAGCTTCATCTATTGCTGTACGTTGAATGGTAAGACCATGCTTTAGCCAACATAACTAACTGTGCAATGCTAAGGCAGAGTTCCTCCCGTCAAAGCCTATTGATTTCAGTGGGTTTAGACTGGACTAATTCTGCATAGGATTGCACTGTAAATGTACGCTTGTTTTGTGAGGCCTGGTTTTCTGTGTAAGTCTGCTAGGCAGTAGACATGAGTAGTACCCTGCTGAGAAGTTAACCTTATTGATATTCTTATAACTTCTCTTTTAACATTCTGAAAGATGTTTTGCTTCAGTGGAGCCCTTCCAAAGTATTTTTTTAAAAAACATTCTGGTCTCACTGTAAATATATCTTTAGGCAGTGTTCGCTGAAAGTAACAAAACATGTGAAAGCAAGCCAAAAATGCAGCTTTAAAAGCAATAGCTGAAACTATTAAAAGCAGCACAAGCACTTAGATATAAAGTTCTAAAAAAGTGTAAGAACAACCATCATAAACGCAGAAACACCGCCATAAAACCAACAACAAGCCTGAAGGAAAACAGAGGTAGGTGAAATCAGAAAAAAACAAACAAACCTACCTTCACTCTCTGTCGCCTCTGCTGCAGAGACTCAGCTCCTATCCTGTGAGGAAGGCCCGAGTCAGCCAGCAAATTTCTGTGGCAGAGTGGGAATTATAAACCGGGGCTGAATGTGTGTTTCCTAGATCCCAGGCAGACAGTCTCTCCACCACTACACCACACTGACTGTGATAGATCAAGCTGGTTCTTAAGTTCCTTTTGTTTTGTAAAGAAGGGGATATTTTCCATCCCCCCTCTCTGTTTTGCCTTTCTCAATATGGGCCCAAAATGGCTCACATGGTTCTTCTGTCCTTCACTGTATCCTTCCTTACTACAATAATGCTGTTGGGTGTGTTAGGCTGGAAGAGTGTGACCTGCCCAAGGTCACCCAACAAGCTTCCATGGCAGAGCGGTAATTATAAACCTGCACCTCCCAGATCCTAGTTCAACACACCACACTTGCTCTTTGTCAGGATTTGGCCATCACACAAAACTATAGTTAAGATTTACTGTGGTTGATAGCAGTAGAAAAGAGCAAGAGTCCAGTAGCACCTATAAGACTAACAAAATTTGTGGCCGAGTATTTGCTTTTGTGAGTCACAGCTCAATTCTTCAGATAGATGGCAAAGTGAGATCACTTGACTGATAGATGAACTTAAAACAATGGGTTAAGATCTTGGTTTGGCGTATCCTAACTTTAGTTAATGGTGTGGCCTGTGTTCAGACAGTAACCCTAGTTAGCTTAAGTAAGCTGTAGTTTTGTGTAAAGTTCCCAGGTCCCCTTACCCTCCTGGCACTCATCTGTTGAAGATCCTTGTGCATGCTCAAAGTGTGCATGTGCTCCTGGCACGGCACAATAACATCACTTCCGGGAGTGATGTCATCATGAAGACTGGGTGGTAGGGGTGCTCCTGTGCTTCACATAGCTGATTATTAAAGAATCGGCCCATTTGGGGCCCAAATTGTCCCAGCGCAAAGCGCAGGAAAACTCCCATGGCCTCTGTAATAACATCAGTCCTGGAAGTGATGTCATTGCCCTACTTTTTCCCACACTGGTCAGGTGAATGATGGTGGGAGGGGGGGTGGAGGGGGGGAGCAGGGGATCCTCTGCCCCAACCTGGGGACTGGCAACCCTAGATTTGCGTAATGTCAGAACCAAGGGAAATTTCATGAGCTGTTTGCATGTGTGGAGGAAGTGATTACACAGAAGGTGAGGGAAACGAAAATGTTTTTACCTGGTACTTCAAGGGCCACCAATTTGTCACAAAGCAAATTCTGTAGGGAACAGGGTCAGGAGGGCCATTCGGTCTACGTCTCAAGCTCAAAGAGGCCTCAAAAAAAGAGTCTGGAACATAATTTGTTAAATTCAAAGAATAATTAAATTGCCTCACTCTTTCGGGGTGCCTTATTTTGTATATGCTTTCTTTGTCAATTTTTTTGTTATGGCTAGGATCTCAAAATCTGGAAAGGGCCTGTGCCTCCCTGGACCTCCAAGAAGGCATGGGGGTGAGGGTATTTCAGAGTCTTGGCCCCACAACGGAAGGTGTCCTGTCTCTGGTACACACTCAGCTTGCTCCTAGTGGTGGGGCCAGATAAGGAAGAGTCTCAAAAGACAATTTTATCTGAGGAGGGGAGGAGACTATTCTGCAGAATACCTTGTTCCAGTATGTTGGTGGGTTGCCAACCTCCAGGTGGGACCTGGTGTTTCCTTTGAATTGCAAGTGATCTCTTTCCTACAGAGATCAGATCTGGAGGAAATGGCAGCATTATAGGATGGAGTCTATGGCATTACATCTCTGTTGAACTCTCTTCCCTCTCAGACTTTGCCCTCCTCAGTCACTGCCTCCAAATTTACAGGCATCTCCCAGGCCAGAGAAAGCAATTTTAATTATAACTAGCACTTTTAATTGTGCTCAGAAGTAGAGGTGGGCACGGACCGGAAAATGGACCAAAATTTCACACAGATGGGCCCAGTTTGGCATTCGCAAACAAGAGGGTCATGAGACACATGTTTTCCATGGACCTGATAACTTTGGGGCCGGTCCATCAGTCCATGCCTTTAAAGCACCCGTTTCCATGCCCCTCGCTTGCAAGTAGCACAGAACCAGGTGATCCTCATGGGGCTGGCTTCAGCTGATGGGCAGGGGAGCTTCCTCCCTGGCCAGACAGCTGAAGCAAGTCATGCTGGGTTGCTAAGTGCCCCATTCTGCATGCCTTGTGAGCCACGCAGAAAGGGGCATTTTAACTGACCCGTGGGTACTCCGAGGGGGTTTAAAAGTTAAAGTGCTCCTGTTTCCCAGAAACAATTTCCAATTTCAATGTTACTACCTCCGATAATAGTGGAATTGAGAATTCTGTCAGTGAGGCAGGGGCAGCTAGAGAAGAGGGAGCGTTCCCCTTCTGGTCTGTGGCACATTGACCCTTTAAATTTTAAAGGGCCATTCTGTTCCATGGGAAGACCTGGTTTTTGGAGTCCACAGAGCAGATCTACTGCCCATAGAAATGAATGGTACTTTAAAATATAAAGGTTCAAAGCACCACCAACCAGCTGGAGGAACTTCCTCTGTCTCCCTTCCTTCCTTTTCACTCTTACCATCTCAGGGGGGAGCATTATCCTTATAATTCCATATGGGAAATCAGGAATGGCGTAAGTGTAGTTTTCATTAAATATTGTTAGTATTGTTCTGATATTTCCAGAATGACTTTATGGAACTATTTATTTATTTAAAACATTTGTACGCTGCATTTACAATGCAATCTTAAGAAGGGTTATTCCAGTCTAAGCTCATTGAAATCAATGGGCTTAGACTGAAGTAACTCTGCATAGAATTGCACTGTTATAGTCCCCTAGGCAACATGATCATTATGCCCTTCCTGACTTGAGTGCTCTCAAGTCAGAGTTGACTTATGGCAATTCCTGGCAGGGTTTTCATGGCAAGACACTAACAGGGGTGGTTTGCCATTGCCTTTGCGACCCTGGTCTTCATTGGAGGTCTCCCATCCAATTACTAACCCAGGTGACCGTGCTTAGCTTCTGAGATCTAACGAGGTCAGGGTCACCTGGGCTACCCAGGGTAGGGTCCTTCCTGACTGACAAATATGGAATTAAAAAATTAATTTTGCAAACACACACCTCGTTCTCAATAAATTGGGATCCAAAGAGTCTTGCTAAAAAAGAATATAAATATATTTTTAAAATATGAAATTAAAAGGTGCTTCTAAAGAAGCTGAGGGTTAAATTCATATTCCTAAATTCGGTGGTTCCCCTGTTCAATGTAAATAATGGTCTGGAGTGATTTGCCCTGGATCTTTGCTACTGGAAGAGATGCCTTCAGTAGGTAATGAACTGTGAGCTGGACAGCAGAGCACAGATAATGCTATAATCAGATCAGGGGACTGACAGTTAGAGAAAAATCTCTTTCTAGGCTGTAGACAAACAGTATGTTACAAACTAAGGGAGCCTGGTTTTGTAACTACAAGGTTCTTTTTTAAAGGAATTTCTTTCAGCTGAAAATTTTAAGCTGGCACTCCATGTCAGTCAAAACGTGTTTCATCTTTTTTCATCAAAGCTGTAACAGAAAATGTTTGTTCTCTTTGTGGCACAGCACAACTTTTAGTTACCGGGTCCATGTACTATAGAACTGTTCCTGACTGGCAAAAGAATCCTGTCTGCGTTCACAAAGCTTCCATTAACTCTAGGAGGTCGGCACATGGCTAATGCCAATCCCCTTTGGTCTTGGATTACCTTTTAAAAACTAATAAAACCTAATTAAAATTCAGCTAATGTAAATCTGCATTTGGTATTCCAGCACAATTGGGTTAATGCAAGCGAGAACGAGAGGAGCAAGAGAGCATTTGTTCAGAAGCTGCTCATATTAGCTGAATTGCTCTTTCACTAAAAGCCTTTTTTAAAATGTGGCAGGATTTGACAAAAGCCAATAATTAGGTTTTCTTCATTTTTGAAATTGAACTTTTCCCTTCTTAATGGCTGCTCTGTGCTTGCGTTGGGAAAGAGACTGGCTGCCTACACAATTATATCCCTTGCTGCAGAGGCAATGATACTTTAAAAGCCACCGTGCTAGGGTCACCATATTGGTTTTGATAGGGCTCCTGTGCTCTTTGCCAGACGGTGACAGGCGGTCATTTGACAGGGTCTGCAGCTTTTTCCATCCCTGGGAAACTTCCCCAGTTGAATTTTGGCCTGTAGGGCCGCTGGTAATGGGAGCCTTCCTTTTCTGTGTATATACAAACGTTATGCAAGTGTATGAAAGGGTTAACAGGGGGGGGGAACCTGAAAGTTCTCCAGGTAAGAAGGTGGCATCTCTTACTCAGAGAATCCCCTTGAAATTCCCATATAAAATAGTACTCAAGCAGAAAAATGAGTTTGCTACTTTCCACCTTTAACAACTACACCAGGCAGAAATCTAACTGGTAATTTTTTTTCTGTGTGTGGCAATGGAAAGATGGGGGGAAACTGCTGGAGAAACCATTTGTTGTACTGTTATTTAAAATGTTAAGGGCTAGCAGATTTCCTCATTTCTGTCCTTCCTTGTTCCAGAAATTATCTCTGTGATTTACTTCATTTCTTTTTAACAGGAGATTTTTCAAAAATTAATTTCGGAACCAGAGTGTGTCCCATTTACTACAGTATCCAATTTCTTCAGTTTATTTGCATCATTTTCCTTCTCTGTTGGGGAGGCACATATAGGTAATCTGTGAATAAACCACCACTCAAAACAACCTTGATCATATGGGTGTTACTTCTCATGGTGCAGAAGAACCTGTGTCTATGGATGCTCAAACAGCATCTGACTGGGCTTTAGGACCATGACCTGGATAATCCATGTAAGCCTGATCTTCTCAGATCTTGGAAGCTAAGCAGGGTCAGCCTTAGTAATTGAAAGAGAAGCCTCCAAGGAAGACCAGGGTTGCAGAGGCAGGTAATGGCAAACCACCTCTGTTAGGTCCAAGCTACAAGTGACAAATGACACTTGAACGGCAAGTGGATTGAGTGGAGGGCAAGTGAACAGGGAGAAATACACTTGCCGTTCAAGTGTCGTTCGTCACTTGTAGCTTGGCCCTTAGTCTCTTGCCTTGAAAACTCCAGCAGGGGTTGCCATAAGTCAGCTATGATTTGGCCCTAGTTTCCACCATCACCAGACCCGAACCTTGCACTTCTATTGCAGACCAACATGCAACTCCTTAGGCTTGTGTCCTGCTCACCAATTCACTGAATTTTTAACAATCGGTTCATTCGTTTGTTAATCGGTTCGTAAGTATTTGACCGGTTGCTTCGCTCTGGATTCCTTCCTAACCCTGCAGTTTATCACAATCTGCTTTTCACACACGTGTGTTCTCACACAGCCCAGCCCACTAGTTCTACTACCCCTTCCATCCTTTTTGCACAACTGCTCTGCTTACCCCACAATTGTTTAAATAGAATGAGATCACTCACAAATCAGCTGTAAATAAAAGGTGCACTTGATGGTTGTCTTCAGTGATGCCAATGGCTGTGCCGAACAGTTTTAATCTGCAGTGTTTGTCTGCATGCTCAGTTTTGCCGAAACCTGATGCAATCTAGCTTGGCAGGCTTCGGTAAACTCCTTCTATTCATGGGAGTTTGGATCTGTCCTGTGTCCAAATATTCCGTTTTTGTTATTTTGACTATCTTTCTATTGCATTATATTGTAACCAGGAGCCTTGCTGTGGATCAGTATTGGAGTAGCCAACTCTAGATTTAGAAATTCTTAGAGATTTAGGGGCAGCATGAGAGAAGGGAGCTCAGCAGGCAAGGAGGAGGATGTCGGTCATGTGTAATGCCGTACAGTCCACCTTCCAGAGCTGCCATTTTTTCCGGGCTGCTGATCTCCATAGTCCGTAAATCAGTTATATTCCTGGGAGAATGCCAAGCCCAGCCTGGAGGTTGGCAACCTTAACCAGGGCTGATTCCAGTCGCGCCAAACTCGCGCGAGAAAACGCGATATTTTGTGTTTTCCCCATCGTGATCCGGAACATGGCGGCATGCAGCGCCTTCAGGCTAGTCATCTGGAATCGGCCCAGTATATCATAGGAGTTTCCATGGAGTGTCCTGATTATGCAAAAGAAGGATTAATTTCCTCTTTCCATAGCGGTGAAATAATTGGTTACTTTTATTTCTTAATGATGTTTGTATACGACTTTTCTCCTGACCCAAAGCAGTTCACAGACCACTGCCAAAATGCAAAGGATCAAGTTTCGTTTTGACAGTACAAGTAATACCAAAACTGCTTTTAAAAAGAAAACGAAACCCACATATGCTTGTTTTCTTTGGAAAAAAAATAAATGTAGGTCCTGTAAAATATCAGACCATGCCTGACACGGGGAAATTTCATTTCATAAACTCAGCTGGTGATAGCTGAGCTCAGAATGGCAGGGCACGGGTCACTCTGAGTGCAGCAACTCTGTTTGGGATAAATACAGGATTTAATTAAGGTGACAATTGTTTGTGTTTAAAATTAAGTGGCTATCAATTCAATCCAACAGTCTGTTTGCAGAACCTATCAAAAAATCAATATGCTGTATTTATGCTCTCCTCTCAAATCTGTGTTATGAGATAGCGAAAGCTCATTTTTACTCAAGTGGCATCGTCAACACATGGACAGGGAATGACCCCAATTGAGCTGTGCTCAGTATTGTTCCTATTATAACACACATTGTGCGGGAGGGAAAAGTTAGGTCCATCCTATTGCCTCTCGATAGGTATTGGTGCTGTTTTTAAAATATGTTCACAATTCAAAATGAGCAGTATGCTCACTGATGTGCTTGCTAGAATGATGCATGTCTGGGAACCATCCTGGCCGGGTCATTCACAATTTAAACCCAACTACATTCCAGGAGTATAAGTAGCATTTGTCCATGTTGGCTACCTGCTGAGAACTTATTGAATTAAATTACAGCTCCCAGATGAGATGAGAACTTTCAAAGTATTTGCATCCAATTTTGAACAGTCCCAGTGTAGCCCAAAGTAGAGTTATGTCTGTCTGAGTCCATTGACGTTAGCGGGCTTAGAAGGAAGTAACTCTGCTTGGGGGAGTCTGCTATTTGCAAATACACTCTTCTTTGGGAGTCAGGTACATGGAAAAGCTGCAATACAGACCACGTAGCTCCACTCCCCACCTTTCCTGTTATCATGGAGACAACTGTTGGACTCTTCCTGCCCTTGATCCGTGGCTTGTCCCTCAGTCACAACCACTGCTACCACAACTGCTACACCACAGTGAGGAGAGAGGAGGAGATCCTCCTTCTCTCCGCTGACCTGTCCTCCCCAGCACTCCAAGCAACACCCCTGGCCCCCCTTTGTGCCTTCTGTAAACTGCCAGTGGGATACACAACCTCTTGGCCATTTCCACCCCACTTATGTGACCTGAAAGGAAAACTCTCCTTGGCCTGGGCAGATTCCTCCCACCTCTATCCATCTGGTGGTTATGCCAGATGCTTTCCCCCACCACCTGCCAGCCCTGCCCTCCCTCCACCAGATCCCTGCTAGGTTGCTTCTTTCCTCGGGAGCCAGCCCTGCAGCTTGCCTGCTGCCCCATCCCTTGTGGGCTCACATCCCATTTGCACCATGACTTCAGTGGGTGGGGGGGCACCAGACAAGGCCAGGCCAGGTTGGTGCAATCCCAACAAAGTAGTGCCTGACTGTTGGTACAGGAAGGGCATCCTAACTGTCTGCTAAAGTTATAGAGGAGAAAAGAGGAACTTGCATCCCTGTTGCCAAGCCCCACCTTCTGGCTGGTAAGTTCAGATGCCGTCCCACCTTCAACAACAACCAAAGAAACAACCTCTGTTGTAACATTTCAGTATGTCAGGAGGGATGGGTGGACGGCCAACAAGGGGAGGAGTAGAGTCACTGGAAATTGGTCGATGTCACTCCTTGGCTCAAATAAATGCAAAATGCTGCCTTCTACAGAGTCAGACCATTGGTCTGTCAAGGTCAACATCATATAATGTACGCTGGCAGTGGCTGTCTAGCATCTCAAACAGAGAGGTCTTTAGCATCACCTTCTGCTTGATCCTTTAGCCGGAGCTGCTAGGGATTTAGCCTGGGACCATCGCACCGAATATACCAAAAATAAAATTGACCAATGCTTTCAATAGCTAAGAAAGTCATGCTTGGTTTAATTCCAAATTCATAGAGAGCAATCCTAAGCAGATCAACTCAGGAGCATGACCTGTTTTATTCAGTGGGGCTTACTCACAGGAAAGTGTTCTTAGGATCACAGCCTTAGTCTCTGATTGTATAATCTTAAAGTGAGTTACACCGTTCTCCACTCTCAATGGGTTTAGAAGGGTGTTACTCTTTAAAAAGTTAATAATTGCACTGAGTGCTCACTCGAATGAAATTGACCCAAGGCTTTCTTATATGTGACAGTGCACACCTTTGAGAATGATGGGGGGTGGGAATGAAGAGGAGGATATGAAGGAAGGGTGTGGCTCATTGGCAGAGCTCTACTTGACAAGCAGAAGGTCCCGGGTCCAATACCTGGCCATCTCCATTTAAAGGGCCAGATTTTAAGTGATGTGAGAATCTGGAGAGACACTGCCACTCAGAGTGGACAAGAGACCTTGAGAGACCAACAATCCAATTCAGATTCATGTATTCATTGCACAGCTGCAAAACTGCTTGGGAGACTATCCAAAGAGAGGGAGAAAAACCCAGCAACAATGGTCATCTTCCAACAACAAATGTCGACAACAATTTTAACAGAACTCTGTATATTCCTGATGGCAAAGCAGTGATACCATCATCATCATCATCATCATTGCAACTGGTGAAAATTCGGCAAATGTTAATATGAAGAGTACGCACCTTTTGTGACTTTGGATTAGAGTCCAGTGGCACGTTAGAGACCAACAAGGTTTTTGGAGCATAAGCTTTCAGAGCTCCCTTCTTCAGACCTGAATAGGAATGGAGATCTCTGGGATATAAAGGTGCAGGGATCTCCATTCCTATTCGTGTCTGCATAACGGACTTCTGATTCTCGAAAGCTTACACTCTGAAAATCTTGGTGATCTCTAAGGTGCTACTGGACTCAAATCCTGCTTTTCTACTGCAGACCAATCCATCTAAGCATTCCTTGATTTTATAAGGGAATAAAAGCTCTCAGTTGTAAATTGCCTTGCCACCTCTATATGCACTGTGATGACACTGACTGATCTTAGCAAACATGGAGAGCCGGCCAAGACTGATGTCGTTTTGTAAATGTCATTGTATGACATCACCGCAGGGAGTTGTCATCTCTCTACATTGACAGAGACAAGGTTGTAATTAGAACTGAGTGACAAGGCGCTTTTCGTCTTTGATGACAGAAGAATTTTTTATGTCAAAATATCTCACCGCAGGAATAATTTTTCCTTTCAATGCCTTTTTCTTCCCGGACACTTTTTGCATAATAAAAGGGATGGAAAATGGAAAATTGTTGCTTGGTGACAATTTTTTTTTTTAAAAAAAACACTGTGTTTGAATGCTATCACATTATGAAATCGGCAAAAACTCATTTGTGGAAAGCCTTAATATATTTACTGTTTGAAAAATGGTTGTCTTTCCCCCTCCACCAAGAAAGAAAACCTAGAGATTTTAAGAATTTGACTACTGTATGCTTGTAAAAATTTTGGATGGAATATAAAATTTAATTAGCATTAGTAGGACTAATACATAAATAAGCTAATGGAGGGCAATCCAAAACATTGCAAATAAGAAGGATCGCTGGTATATTTGTCAAATATTATGGTACTAGCAACAAAGCCCGTTGTGGAAATACAATGGGCTCTAGAAAGGGGAGGTCGGGCAGGCAGGCATTCACTCCTCTTCCGTCACTGATTCCAGCTGGAGAAGGAGGGGGGTGGGCATTGTCATCTGCTCCATGCCTGATCTCGGCCATGTGAAGGGGTGGTGGGCTTTGCTACCTGCATGCCTGATACATGCTGGGTAAAGGGTGGGCACTGCCTCCTGTTCTGTGCCTGACTACAGCTGGGTGAAGGGGGGCAGGCATTGCTGCCTGCTCTGAGCCTGATCCCAGCTGGGTGAAGGGGTGGATGGGTATTGTCACCGGCTCCCCGCTGAGTGAAGGGAGGAAAAGGGATTGCCTCCTGCTTCATGCCTGATCCTGAAAGGTGAAGGTGGGTGGCGGGCTTTACTGCCTGCTCTGCTCCTGATCCACGTTGGGTGAAGAGGGTGCAGACATTGCCACCTGCTCTGCTCCTGATTCCGGCAGATTAAAAGGGGGGCAGGCATTGCTGCATGCTTGGCTCCTGACTCTAGGAGGGTGAAGATAGGGTGGGCATTGCCATCTGCTCAGTTAATTATCCCAGCTGGGTGAAGAGAGGAAGGGTATTGCCTCCTGCTTTGTGCCTGATCCCAGCCAGGTGAAAGTGCAAGGTGGGCATTGCCACCTGCTCCACTCCTGATCCCAAATGGGTGATGGCAGGGGGTGGGCATTGCCACCTTCTTCGCCACTAATACAATCTGTGTTAAGGCAGGGGAGGGCATTGCCACCTGCACCACACCTAATACCAGCTGGATTATGGTGGGGGTGGGCATTGCCAACTGCTCTGCTCCTAATACCAGCTGGGTTACGGTGGGGGGCATTGTCACCGGCTCCACTCCTGATCCCAGTCGGGTGAAGGAGGGTAGGCATTGCCATCTGATCTGCTCCTAATCCCAGCTGGGTGAAGGGGGGTGGGTATTGTCACCTGCTGTGCTCCTGATCCCAGCTGGGTTAAGGCGGGAGGCAGGAATTGCCAACTGCTCCGCTCCTGATCCCAACTGGTTCAAAGGGAGGGCAATGCCCTCTCCCCACCTTAACCGGGTTGGTATTAGGAGTACAGCAGGTGGCAATGCCTACCCCCATCATTGCCACCTGCTCCGCTCCTAAGACCAGCAGGGTTAAGGCATGGGGGTGGCATTTCCACCTGCTCCACTCCTAATACGAGCTGGGTAAAGGCAGGGGGTGGGCATTGCCACCTGCTGCACTCCTAATATCAGCTGAGTTATGTTAGGTAGTGGGAATTGCCACCTGCCTCACTCCTATTACCAGGTGGGTGAAGGCGGGAGGTGGGCATTGCCACCTGCTCCCATCCTGCTCCTGGCCTGGGCTTCCCACCATGGCACATTTTCTGGAGGGACATGGTGCCTTGCCTAGGCTTCTCTTGATGGCAGTGCCCTCTGGTGGTACACCAGGGTATAAAGTGAGTTGTCTGAAATACGCTTACTCAATTATATAGTAACAAGATTTGATATTCTGTAGATTTGATTTCTTAAATCCATACATTTTCCCCCTGGCTTATTCATATATTTGTCTAGATTTTTGTAAATAGTTTTGTTGGAGGTGGTGGCTTTGTAGATTTGATGGCTTTGTAGATTTACAGAGATGGTGGCTTTGTAGATTTACAGAGTCATGTTTTTATGCAATTTTTTTACATGCAGTATTTATATGCAGGGTTTTCTTGTGGCAGTGCTCATTGGTACTGGGTCTTGGCAGTTGTGGGGGCTGTCCTAGCTCCTGAGGGGGGACTTCATGGAAATCAGAACAACCATACAAATGAGTACTGTGACCTTAAAAAAGCGCTGTTTATATGTACTGTGTAGATTGTTTATACTGTAATGTATTCATATATATTATATATAGAACCTGAATGTGTATATCTTCCTTGCTGGAAAACCTTGGTCTATTTCATTTTCAATATACTGGATGTATTAGCTTAGATGGGAGAGGCCAGGAAGTTGAAATGGAATTGAGCAAGTCTTTTTTAGTCATTGAAAGCTTTGATCAGTTGCATCTTCAGTGCCCTGGCTGAGCACTTTTTAATTTAATTTACAGGAATAGGGCTCTGAGATTATGAATGAAGTTGGCCAAGGCTTTCTTAGCCACTGAAAGCCTAGGTTGATTTTTAAATAGAAAGCTGTAGATATCACTAATGAAAACTGTCTTGCAAATTATTTTGCACATGAGTCCTTGAACATGAGTTGCACATGAGTTCTCGAAGCGCTTTCCTGTGACCAACCTCCTCCTCTGCCTTCTGTCTATACATCACTCCCAGCAATTTAAAAAATGTAACAAACATTAGGTGATATTCTTGGTCGTCTTTATACTAATGGGAAGGGTGGGAAACTCGTATCTCAAAAGTTCCTGCCTGACTCCCAATTCAGAGTGTTTTTATTTAATGCCCTGCGCTGGATTGCAGATGTTCTGAGCATTCTCATACTGCTACATGGATCCATAAACTGTGAAAAAATAGTCAAAAGTTTATACAGTGTCTGGAGAGCATTGTGCTGGAAGTGCAAGGATAAACAGCTGAAATAAATAATGTTTGCAGAAGAAAGGCAGGGCAAGAACCTACAAAGTGTCATGAAAAAAGAAAAAACAGATTGAATTCTTATACGAGATTAGCTAAACTGAAATGGGTATTATGGAGTTGAAACAGCAGAGCTGAGAAATCCAAAATCATCCATAATCCATTTTGAGCAAGAGTTTTTCTTTAGAGGGATGATTTAAGACATTATTAACCTGAACCAGCCTCCACTCTGGAGATGTGTCTGTTGCAATAACTCACTTATGTTAACATAACATACCATAAATTTGGTGGTAAGAGAAAATCTCTTAATTCCTTTTTACCCATTTTCTCCCGGAAATGCAAAAATCTGCTTCTTTCCTTCTTTTTCAGAATTCAGAGCCATTTCTAATTGATTCCATTGTGATAAAAAATGAAAGTATGAAGAGAGGGGGGGGCAGGAAGGGAAGTTCAGAAAAATTCTAGAATTTCACTTGTGTAGGCAATGCCTTCCAAATCTTCCTACAAACAGATATCCCAAAAGGAAAAAAAGAAAGAGAGAGAGAGAGAGAGGTGGAGGAGAAGAAGAAGAAGAAGAATCAATAGCTATAAGTGAATTTTTGGAGAAAACGTTATTTCCCTCCTCATTACAGTGCTAAATAAATTTTGTGGTGGAATGCTGTATTTTTAAAGAAAGTCCCAGAGTAGTAGGAGAGGTCTGGGTGCATAAGCAGACTTCTGTGCATGGTGGGTTGTTGATGTGCATTAACCAAAGTTAATTTCTTTTGGCCTGTCGCAAATTTGTAATGTATGGCCCCTCCCAGTTGCTAGTATGTTCGCACAATCGTACCAAAGAATATTTTCTATTTTATTTTCTTAAGGTCATAAATAAGTTGTACCGTGATAACAGGCCTGCAGTCTGAAGTGGGCCTTCTTAGGCCCCCTGGACCATACTAAAGGATCCCATCTTAGGGTTGCCAGGGGCTAAAGTAGGTGTGCGTGGGGTGGGGCAGTGGGGTACATATTGCCCACGTACACACGAAATTCACACACACTCCTCCCCTCCCCTGTCAAGCCTGAAAATGACATCATTTTCCAGAATTACAGAGGAGCTGTGGAGCACGCTGAAACCCAGTTCAGTAAAAATCACTGCCAAAGAGGCGATTTTTACAGAACGGGGCATCAGCATAACCTGCAGCTCCCCCATTGTGTCATATTCCAGCCTGACAGAGAAACCATGTGGTGTGCTGAAGCCCCAAATCTCCAGGAACTTCCCAATATAGAGTTGGCAAATCTACCACCATCCCATCTCTCCAAATTGCTACAGAGGGGACCACGATCTTTTATGAGCCAGTTTGGTGTAGTGGTTAAGAGTGTGGGACTCTAATTTGGAGAGCCGGGTTTGATTCCCCACTCCTCCACTTGAAGCCAGTTGGGTGACCTTGTGTCAGTCACAGTTCTTCCAGAGCTCTCTCAGCCCCGCCCCCCCTCACAGCGTGATTGTTGTTGGGATAATAATAACATACTTTGTAAACCTCTCTGAGTGGGTGTTAAGTCATCCTGAAGGGTGGTATATAAATTGGTTGTTGTTGTTATGTGAGCTCCCTACATGGGCAGGGCTTAGCAGATGCTCCCCTTTCCATCCCTTGCTTTCACAAGACCATATGCTCATGGCTGGTCTCCTGGCCCCTTCATCCTCCTGAAGTTGCGTGTAAAAATGGCTTCCTTCCTCAACCAGGTCCAAATTTTTATTTCCTGCCTTCCTCCACTGCTCAGCAGATCCCCTTTTCCTTCCTGTCTGCAGGAAGTTCTGCTCTTACCTGCCTGAAGGCCAATGTCTTAGGTATGACTCTGGACTTCCCATTGTCCTCCTCTGGCCGGGGACATTCGTAATTCTGTGACATCAAATAGCTTTGTGCCAGGGAGGTGACTTACACCAGTTCATTCATCAACTTTCCTCTTGATAGCCACCAACAAACATTACATAGCCTCTGCACCTACACGGAGTGCAAACCCAACAATTACCTTGTGAGGCTGTAAATGTTGGTATTAATTCCTAGGGTGAAAAGCATTTTGCCATATTACATATCCATGCATGTGCAACCGGAAGCCAGTATCCAAGATAGGGACCCAGGCCTCTGGGCAGCAAACAATCCAAAGGTAAGTCCAAGACTAATGTGACATGGTGGTACACGAGGCGTCAAGTTGCTGGGTGGTTTAGAGCAGGTCAAAAAAAAAAATTTATGGACAGATTCTGACTCTAATTATAGGGCAAGAGGCTTGGGACAAAAATATTTGTCCCAATAGCAGGGCTATTGTCGGGGATAGAATGTTTTGTTAGCCTGGTGTTTTTCAGAACTGGAAACCATGTTCTGTTCATTCTTAAGGTTTCTTCTTTCCTGTTGAAGTTTTGCTTATGCTTGTGAATTTCAATGGCTTCCCTGTGCAGTCTGACATTCTATCCCCGACAATAGCCCTGCAGAGAAGATTAGCACATCAAGTACCAATCCATATGCAAAAGAACCTCCTCAGGATACAGTGAAGCCTCCCGCCATTAGCATTCCACACCCTGGGAAACTCTTACAGGATGACTCAGCTCAACCCCACCCCTCCTGAGTAGATACAAATGACCTACATCTTTTCCACACTGTGACACTGAGAGATCTCTGTCTTTTGGTGCTACACCTCTGAAGATGCCAGCCACAGCTGCTGGCGAAACGTCAGGAACTACAATGCCAAGACCACGGCAATACAGCCCGGAAAACCCACAACAGCCAATTGGAAATATTTTTTATCATCATTATTCAGAACATTTTAATGTTGTCTTTCTACCCAAACATAGGCTTCCCCGTTGTCTGCTGGTGCAGGCAGTCTCCCGGAAGTTTGCCCTGTTGCCCTCTAATCTCTAGTGATCAGTGGGAAGCAGTAAGCCCCCCAGAGATCACCTGTCACCAGCAGGCAACCCGGGAAAGTGCACACCAGGTCTGCTTCCAGTGAGACACTATGATGTCACTTCCTGAAGTAATGTCTGCTGGCTGCAGGCATGGTCCTGTGCTTCACTGGGGCTGATTTTGGCCCCAAACGGGCCAGAATTAACCCCACGTGAAGTGCAGGAGCACACCCATGGCTGGCATGATGACATCACTTCCTGGAACTGATGTCATCACACAAGTGCCAGGAGTGTACACATGCTAACAAACACACAGAAGGCCCGAGGTAAGTGCCAGGTCCTCCCTCCCACCAGGAGGTTATGCTGACCTGGCAACCCTACTCAAATAGGATCTTCAAGGTGGCAAATGTGAAAACATACACATATTTGAATATTAAAGCAGGATGTGCGGGTATGGATGTTTCATTGTTTGCTCAGTCACTTGGAATGGATACTCAAAAATTGTTGGTTTGGTTTAATGCAAAATTAGCTAAATAAATAGACTTGTTGACTAGAAAATCTTACCTGCAGATAAAGGTATACCGTTGCATCTAAAAGTTCTTGACCTAAGTCATCGTGTAATGTGCTCTTCTGTTTGACATGAAAGGTAATTTTTTGAGTGGCTGGCAACTGTGAACAGGGGTGTGCACCAAGAAAAAAATTGTTGACTTCCGGGATGAGGCAGTGAAATTACGACAGGGGAGTTTTATGACCTCCCTGCCGTGACCTTCCTGGTTCCTTGGGACCCAAGAGATCAGACCCCCAAGCCCTCCCCCCAGAGAGGGGAGGCAGGCTGGAACAAGGTGGAAGAGCTTAGGGGGTCTGGCAAACCCCCAGGAAGCCCCTACACCCATTCTGAAAGCAAGGACCAACGAAGGAGCCAACATGGCAACAAAGCTGAAAAACCGAGAGTCCAACAAGCCAAAATGAACCACAGAGAATAAGCAGATTCTTAACAAGACAGATAAAAAAAAAACAACTTTAAGACAGCTCAAATGATCCCACAGCTTTCCATCAAGTAAGCAGATTGTTTTATGGTTTTACGAGGGCAATCCAGCTTGATTGCAAGACAGCTGTTTGAGCGAGCTGGGAGGGGCAGAGACGGGAGAGGAATTCTAAAGAGACTCTCTCAGCAGATTGCTGGAAAGCTACAAATCTTTGAACATAATTAACCAAAACAAAGCTTTTTACCACTTTTTGAAATGGCTTCTTGGGAAGAAGTACTCTCTAATTTGCAAGAAATATCTAAATTAATGACCAAATTACTAATTAAAGCAGACAGGATATTTGGAGTGGAAAAGGATAAAAGGATGACAAGAAATGACAATGCAGAAAAAAATTCTAAAGGGACAGATCTAGCTGAAAGAAAAATAGAGCCAAATGAGGGGGAAAACAGTCTGTGACACAGTTTACAAAATGGACGATTCTACCAGGACGTCTCCTTGAAGACACAAAGCATTAGTAAGAAAAAGGCGGAGCCACGAAGCAGACCTGCACGGAATGAACCCAGCATGCCACTACCAAAAGGGGAAAAAAGAGTGCAGCAGATCTTAAAGCAGAAAAACAAGCAGAGGAGTAACAACATTCATATCGACCCCCTTCAGAAATGGCTGGAAGACAAGGTGGCCCAGATGGATTAAGGATTGGATGTACTACTTTACAGGAAGAAAGAAGAAAAAACAAGAATCAGAATCAGATTAGGATCCAATAATGCAGACCTAACCTCTTACTTTTATAGCTTCTTCCCTTCTTTCCTTATTTTTTTTTAAATGTAACACTATATATTCTGTATATGTTTTGAAGAGTTCAGAGAGGGAGATTGATGGAATTATAGAGCTCTCTGGTTTTACTACTGTTCTCTTTTCCTTTTTTATTTTGAAAGTAAAAAAGGAGAAATATGGATTATGATTTAGACTTCCTCTATATGTTTAATGATATGCAATATAGATTTATTGAAAATTTTGGAGGCTCTATATTATAACAGACTTTGTGTATCTACTGTTAAAGTGATAGTGATAATGTGATAAATGGGCCTTTGGAGTTTATTAATTGTTCTTAGACTTTACTCCTTCTTCTCAGAATACAAACTAGTGGTTAAGCTAAACGACCATCTGTTCTTCTCAACCTTACGAGTACGAGAATCCAAGTAAACAAGAGCAGATGGCCAAATTAAAACAGATGAAGGAGCTACTATTTTTAAAATGCAAAACTGTTTTAGCTATATAGTTATGTGGTCACCCTAGCCTTATCAATATGAAAACCCAAGCAAATAAGTTTAGCTGGAACAAAATAGATGAAAGAGGTATTTTTTATAGAATATAAAATTGTCTTTAAACTAAATATTGATTTGGCCTCTTCACCCTTACTATTATGAAAATTCAAGTAGACAAGTTTGGAAGGCATGGCCAGAACAGATATAGGAAGAAGGGGAAATTAGCATAAACATTGCTCTTTTCTTTATGTTGATGTATACTGCTGTCCTGCTGATATTTTATGTTTTACTAATTTCATCCCACTCCTGGAATGATTAAGGATTTAAGATCCCTGATTAAAAGGTAAAAGAGGTGAAATGTGATCTATAATATGCACAAAAGAAAAAATATTAGAAATGATATAAGGAGCAGAGTAAGTGGATTAAAAAGTATAGAAATTAAATAAAGACTATAGAAAATAAAAGGGAATTTTGAAGGTATATGGGGTACTAATTACATATATAGTGGCTTTTTGTATCTGGGCAGATGGATATGTGTCTTATATATGAATCTACTAAATGTTTATGTCTTGTTGTAACCCCTCCCTGTTTACTATAAAAACCCAATAAAAATTTAATATAAAAAGAAAAGAAAAAAATTGTTATAATTTCAGATCCAGGCTTTGTGGGGAAATTCATACTGTGATTGCTTATTTCCCAGTAGGATGTAACTAGTTCAGAATTCAAATCTGTGTCGACTTTTCTAGTTCTGGAGTTTGGGACCACTATTTTCAATGGGGAATGCATATGAGGGTCTGCGGCAGCTGTCTATAAAGATAATGGTACCAGATTTAGAAGAGAATACAGTCCTCCTCTAAAGACTCCCTAAATTTCAAGCAGATTAAACAAAGGGATTAATTATGCAGACCCCTAAAGGAATCACTAGAATCATGCTGCATTGATCTTAAGCACCTAAACTAGGAAAAAATACATGGATTATTTGGAAGAGGAGTTTTGTAATTCCCAAGCATCTTGGATTTATGTTACTTTTCCAGAAAATCACAGGAATGACCCAAAACAGTGATTTCTGTGTATATCTTCAGCTCAGGAACGCACACCCCTAGTCATCAGATTTTGGAAAACTTTGCTGACTAGTTAACTTGATTGTATATTATCTGTGACTGACAGGTCTTGGGTATAACCTGGCTCTCAGAAGCTTACTGCCTCTTCCATCCTCCCACTTGGAATTAAAAGCAAGAGACTTCTGTCCAAAGAACGCTGGTCATGGCAATGAGTCTTGCTAGGAATTCAGTTCTGGAAATGGTTGCCTAGCCTACCGTACTACTCAGAGTTGGCCATCCTGTAAAACTAGTTTCTGACCAGTGTTATATGTGTGTCTACAAAAGTCTGATTTCCGCGGGTTTTGAATTTTGTGTTGTCGTTCATTAACTGTGACAATGCAGAGAGAACAAATGAGCCCTTAGTGCTGATTGTGTTTTTCTTCGAGCGGCGTTTCCTTCCTGTTTGGAATCATTCCAGCGTTCAAGTTTCTTTCAGAAGCTTATCAGTTGCTGAATATCAGCTGTTGAATGCTACCAACCCTCAGGGGCTGAATTTTACATTTGGAATATCAGAAGGGTATCTACCACCCACTTTGTAGGAGAGAATTCTGGCAGGGTAATTTCAGAGTCACTACTGAAACTCACTGATTCGATTTTGGCAAAGCAAGGCATTTGAAAATCAAATTACTTTGCTTGCGGTGACCATTTCTTCTCAAACCAGGAATCTCCTTATGTTCAAATGGATGATTCACTTGCAATTTGAAACAAGCAGTATTTCAGCCAGTTCTGCACTAGTACATTTGGTGGCATTCTTCCTGACAGTAGACTAGATCACATGTTGGGGTAGCCAACCTCCAGGTGGTGGCTGGCGATCTCCCAGAATTATGATTGACCTCCAGGCCACAGAGCTCAGTTCCCCTGGAGACACTGGCTGCTTTGGACTCTATGGCATTATAGCCCGTTGAAGTCCCTCCCCTCCCCAAAACTTCCCTGTCATGTATGCCTCCTGCACACCTGCCATGACTGTATGACTCTGGTCTCTGAGGGTATGGGAAGTTCTTTATTGCTGTAATGCCAGTAGGTTATCTTGCAAATGTTTACTTTCTCTTTTGCGCTCTACTGAGCCAGTGTCCTTGGATGCTAGCTGAAACTGGCTCAAGATGTAGCCTTCTTGAGAAGCAAAGATAAGTTTGTCTTTCTCACTGTCTAGTCTAAAACAATGTCTCACCTCAACTCCCCTCCCCCCTTATTAATGGTCTTTTTTCCAAGGCAGGAATATTCCCTATAACTAGCATTGCTGGCCCCATATATGTCACTTCTACCAATTGCACTGTCTGAGTAGCTTGTACTGAATGGATCTCTAATAAAGCTTCTTCAACTAGAACTTGTGTGTGTTAACTGTGGAGAACTTGGGGATCTAACTGCCAGGGACTGACACTTCCTCTCTAGGCCCCACCACCAAAACCTCTAGGGATTCCCCTACCTGGAGGTGGCAACCCTATGTTGGTGCATGCTCACAAGTGGTGGACTTTCTTAGTCCACATATATGTCCTCTGGTCATAATTCTCAATCAGCCACGGTTTCAGTGTGGTGTGCCACTTTTGCTCCTACACAGTTTACACATTCATCAGTTGGTGGCATTCTCAGTGCTGGCACATGCTCAGAATTCCCAGGTGTCAAAGAGAGGATGCACAAAGAATTCCTTGCCCTATTTTAGCCCACTTTGCTAACTTAAGAGGCAAAATGAATACTAGAGAGAGAGAAGGGAAAAAAAACCATGCAGCTGCCCTCCCTTCTACTAAAGCAGACTCAGACAATCAAGGAAAACAATTCTTGTAAATTGATATTGGTTTTTTCCTGTCAAGCGTCTTGGGCAAATGGCAGCCTGGGAGAGGGGACAGCTGTGGGGAAACAGTAGAAAATACAAAGCACTGACAATAGAGTTAGGGGGAGAATGCGAATTCTGGGGAAAAAATGTTCATTTTGTGAGTGTTAATGATGCTCACGACTTTGCATTCAGATTGCAGTTCGAAATGAGGAATATTTATCTGTTGCTGATTCTTAGTGACAAAATGATGGACAAATGGAAGCTTAGCCTGTACCAAAACTTATTCTCAGGGCTGGAAACTTCAATTCAGTTGTTCTTTTTAATAAGGCTGGGCAGAGCAGTGGTGTGTGTGTTGGGGGGGCCCTCTGGAGAGCTTCCATACCACCATCAGATATCTAGCCCTGATAGCTTCCGGCTTGGGATCCATGAAGGTCTAACGCAGCTCTAAGAGCTGAGCTGTCCGTGCCGCTGTTTTGAAGGCTGGAGGGGCGCAAATTGCCCGCAGCCACCTGTTCTCAGGTGGAGAACAGGCGAGAACGCTCGAGAACCTGAGGGCGCATTGATCTCGGGTGAGGGGGGGTTCTACACAACGAACTCCCACCCACCCTTGAGGTCCCACCCGAAGAAAGGTTGCCAAGATCTCTGCAGTGGCTCTGGAGTCAAATTTTGGCATAAGACCTACATGCCCAAGCTTCAGCAATTATCAGGAAGATCTACGAATCAAGCGGTGACATTTATTGATGTCATGTTGAGGAGAGTCCTTAAAAGGGAACCTCCTCTCGAGTGGATAAGATTACTGGATCAAGAGATGTGAAAACTCCAACCGTTCTGCTCTTGCCTTTGGTGGTACTTGTTTAACATTGCATCCACATCTGGTGGTATTTGTTTAACATTACATCCAGTAAACCACCCTGTAGGATCAAAACCAAAAATGGCTTTGATAAAAAACGGTTGTGGTCACGCTTTTCTTTCTTTGCCAAATGAGAGAACTGTCTCACTGTACCACAGTGATTTCCAGTTGCCTCTGTGCCTTCCTGTGGCTTAGATATATCGAGTGTGTTGTCGTCTACTACAACTCACTTTGGGAAGTCTAAATTCTGGATTACTGGCTTTTGCTATTCAAAGTGTGCCTGATTATTTTGGAACGAGTGCTATGTCAAGATAGCGGTATTCTATAGGAAGATGACATTTTAGTAAGAGAAATCAGAATTGGTTTATTGATAGCCTGTTTGCGTAGCTTGCACAACTGAGATGTCGAATTTTATCTGTTTTGTTGAGTGTCAGCTTTGTTGAGTGTCAGCTAAAGATTAGTAGATGTGGTCAATAATGACAAGAAAGAAGTTATGGAGGGGCAGTCTTTGCATACTGTTGAGATGGAAATCATTTCTTTTCCTGAATTGCAAACTATTTTAGAGGCAGTGTGTAAAATACACCAGACACTCGCTATCAATTTTCCTTTGATCTTCCTGGAAATTACAAGCCATTTAGAGCAAGGTAATTACACAGTACAGTTTTTAACTAATTAGCAATAGCCTTAAATAGGCTGGAAAATTCAAGGCCATCTTGCAAAGGTAAACTGTCTTGTGAACACATTTCCGGCAATTTGGGAGAACATATTTTCTGTCATTTGCTGTAATTCCAAGATAACCTTGTGCAGCAAGGCTTCCTTCATGTGCAATAATTCCTGCCTTCAGAGTTACCACCATAGATCTTTGCAAATGATAATCAGTCAACGCCAGGTGTCCTGATGCTAGGCTGCCAGCTGCCTCAAGAGCAAGCAGGTTGGGAAGCAAGAGACACCACAAAGCTTTTCAGACATTACGACCATACGTACATTATGTTCCCACCAACTGCTTGTCATTCGAACACACACTATCTGTGATCCTCCCAATATGCATGGTTGCCATGTTGCGTGAACGGAGGTAATGTGCATACAGCATTAGTACACATGAAAGACAACCCTGAAAAATCCAGTGGCAAGTTCAGGCGTACCAATGCTATATGTGCCTGGTAAATACATGTTTTGTCTCTGTTCACACAATTTGGCAACTGCACATATTTTGAGGATGGCAGGGAGTGCTCACTCCCATTACATGTGGTTGGTGGTCTCCCAGTATGTGTGGCTGTAACCTCTGAAACCCCTCAGTCCCAAGGGCAATCCAGCAAGCAGACAAGGTCAAGGAAAGGGCCATAAAGATATCTGTATAACCTTATAGAACCAGTGAGCACAGTGGATAAGTGAAGTTACCTTGGAGCGGCAAAGATGTCTTCATCCTGCTATGCCTGCAAAGGTTGTTTCCTCCAGTGCCCCACTCAATAAGATGCTGGAGGCCAGGAGAACGAAGCGGGTTTGATTTATTTTGTTGTTGCAACAGCGGGAGGGAATCAGGCCTTAGAAGCCCCCCAAATTGTTTCCCTGTTGCTCCTTCCTTGAGCAGCAGAGTTTTTATAACAATTATGACATCACAATATCAGTGTTCTTAATTACAATATGATTGGTTCATAGTTATGTCATAGTTAGAAACTTTAGTATGCATGTCACCTACTTTAGGGCAAAACCAGCTCCTGTTAGATTTGTGCATGTGTGATCCTATAGAATAAGCCATTGTCTGAATATGTTACTTTTCAAGAATTCCTTTCTGCCAGGATGTATCTGGCAAACACACAATGCCATTATACATCTCTGAGACAAAGCTCTGAATTCTTGCCTTTGGTATTCAATGTAACTAAACACAGCTTCCCAGAATAACTAAGCAATTCTGAATTGCTTATAGCAGACACATAAGAAACCTCTGCTTGTATTAGGTCCATCAGCATACAATTAATTACTATAGCTGAGCTTGGCCGCGGTATCAATCCTGCAAATCTTTGGGCCCTCTTGCCCCACAAAGTTCAGAAGGACTTGTTCGCTTCTTGTTGATTTCCTGTGTTGCCACTGATTTCTGTGCTCCTCGTTTTTTGTTACTTCTGTGCTTATTCTTTTGTTTCCTTTAAGACAACCGCACTCCATTTACAAGTTCGCTGCTGCCTCTGCGTGCATTGTTAACTGGACTTTCTAAGAGTCAGGAGCCAGTTGGTGCCACTCTTCTTTTTAGGATACTCAAAGAGAGCAGAAAGTATTGTTCTCATTTTGCTCTTACGTGTTCCCTTTGCTTTCCACTTTTTAAAGAAACCCATGTGCTCCCATTGGTGTCAGATATTTGATAAGTTACTGATTTCTCTATTTTTGAATAGCACAACACGCAGTGAAGTCTTCCTAATGAACATATATGTATAATGTGTGTGATTTCAACTCCATTGATCAAATTCATTCCACCCTTAAAACATCTTAGATGTGCACCCCCCAACACAGAGAGATTGTGTGAAGTGGCACATTAAAAGATCAAGAATGTTTCAGGTGAGTAGCCATGTTGGTCTGCAGTTAGGGTGGCCAGATTGCAGGGAAAAAAATAAACTGGACACCAGAGTTCCTTGCATGTGTACTTTGTGTGCACGTGCTCCCGGGCCCAGCACAATGAAATCACTTATGGAGCGAAATCATTGCTAGCCACTCCTCTGGTGCTCAGGAGGCGAGGCAGGCGAGCAGGGAAAGCTCTTCAGAGGAGGCTGGGCTGGCCACTTCCCTGGCATAGCAGAGGAGGCTGGACTGGC
The DNA here is from genome assembly GCF_028583425.1 of Eublepharis macularius. Lineage (NCBI taxonomy): Eukaryota > Metazoa > Chordata > Lepidosauria > Squamata > Eublepharidae > Eublepharis > Eublepharis macularius. The sequence continues at coordinate 165,489,236 of NC_072792.1, read as the reverse complement.
TGGGCCAGGCGCTCCTGCAGCACCTGGGGAGGCCTGCGGCTTCCTGGGTATGATGGAAGAAGCTGGGCTGGGCTCCACTGCACCCTGGGCTCCACTGCACCTGGGCAAGCCTGCCATTTCCTGAACGAGGTGGAGAAGGCTGGGCTGGGTGGTCCTTTGGTACCTGGGTGGGTCTGCCACTTTCTGGGCATGGTGGAGGAAGCTGGGCCAGCTGGGCTGTGCAGTCCTCTGGTGCCCGAGCAGGCCTGCTGCTTCCTGGGCATGGAAGGCTGGGCCGATCATTTCCTAGTTACAGAGGAGGAGGCTGAGCCCATCACTCCTCTGGTGCTCAGGCAGGCGAGCAGGCCTGCGGCTTCTCTGGGTGGGCTGGAAGCAGGGGGAGGTGGCAGAGGCAGTGTAGGAGGGTGGGGTGCCTGGAAGCAGGGAAAGGAGGTGGAGGTGAAGCCGGTGCAGGAAGGCCTGCTGGTGCTGCCATGAACTCATAGCACCAGTAGACAGCTGCCCATCCTCCATCACATTCAAAAATACCAGACATTTATGTGTCTGGTATTTTGTTTCCCCAGGACAATCCTTGAAAAAAACGGACTGTGTGGGGCAAACTGGACACTTGGCAACCCTATCTGAAGTATAACGGCAGGATTTGGGTCCAGTAGCATCTTAGAGATCAACAAGATTTTCAAGATATGAGCATTGGATAGTCAAGCTCCCTTTTTCAGATACCAAGAATGTGGCTTGATGGGAGCATCATTATCTGCAAGGCTATTTCCTTTGAGAAAGGCAACTGCATGTGAGTAGAGTTCTTAATGTAAATACTGACCCAGAATGTGTTTGGTGCATTTGAACTCTAGAGGGAGCTATATATTATTCCCTCTGCTGTTCAGGGCCCTTTCACTGCTTCTCTAGTTTTTCCCTCTTGTTGTGCTTCTTCTCAGTAAGTTCTTATATCCTAAAGGTCGCTAACCATAAGCCTTCCAACGGCAGAGTTAATGTTTTTTGCAAATCCCGTTCTTGCAATAAACGTTATTGAAAGCAACTCTAGATATGCAGGATTTTGCTAAACTTGCCATCCGCCTGAATGCCCCTTCCCATATGATGGCTGGATTAAAACATGGTGAGGTAAACGGTGACAAGTTAAAGAGGCCCCATAGCATAACCCCACAATGAGAATTTTAGTTGTTGTTGTTGTTTTTTTAATTTAGAGGCCCATCCTACTCTGAGGCCCTAGTCTGTATCTTATGTTGCTTGTGCACAAATTCAGCTCTCTGCTTTCACTAGCTACTGGTGCAATTTTGGGCACAGTCAGTGAAACTCTACAACTGCCCCATGGATATGCAGGTGAAGGGGGGGGCATGTGTGGTGGCAGTAGTGATTTGAGAACTGAAAGTGCTGAGAAAGCAGCAGTTACCGTGTATAGCTGAGACTAGAACATAAATCATCTAGACAGCAAGAGCGGCATAATTAAGATGCAGTGGATTTGAGTGAGAGAGGCTGTGGAGAGAAAAGACTATAGGATAGCAAGTGGGGCAGAGCAGAAGCCCCTCACAAAAAAACCAGGGATACCACTTATCTGATTCCAGCGGGAGTGTTCCTGCCAATCTTTCCTCATCCCCTGCTTGAATGAGTAATGTGAGAAAACTGTGGGGAAGAAATGTTGTTATGCAAAGTGCAACATCACTTCCAGCTGAAAAAAACAGTAATGTGTGATGCTACTCTAGGAAGCCAACAAATGAGATTTGTTAGATTCCTAGAGCATCACAACACAGTGATGTCACTTCTGGTTTTCCGGCTGGAAGTGATGCTGCAGATTGTGCAACACCATTTCCATTTCCCCTTCCCCAGGAGCCTGGTAAGTTTCTCACTGGTTGCTAACCAAGGGCTGTCCACTCGACCCCCAAAGATGGTCCATTATAGCTTCCTATCATCTTTTAATCTTCCATTGCCTGCCTCTGCAACCCTGGTCTTCATCGGAGGTCTCCCACCAAGTTACTAATGAAGGCTGATCCTGCTTTGCTTCTGAGATCTGACAAGATCAGGTTTGCCTTGGCTATCCAGGTCAAGGCACATCCGCTAACTGGAGATGCTGAGGATTGAACCTGGCACCTTCTGCGTGTAAAGCAGATGCTCTGCCAAGTCAGGCTTCCAGAGAAACCACTTCCTTCACACAAAATTGGGGAGAGTGGAGGCAGATCGTAGTAGTCAACAGGGCTAGTTTTGGTTCCCGGAGCTCCTGTTGACACTTCCTGTGTGCTTCTGCACAAAAGTGCCTTTGGCTTGCAGGCAGTTTGCACTGCATACAGAAGACGGCCTGATGATGAAAATGTTTCTCCGGGAGAGTCAAGGAAGGTCAGGCAAGAGCTGCACAGACAGAACTGTCGCTGGGAATACCGCTGACAAGCTTGATGCAGCCAGCCTTTGAGTTCTCTATTAATTCTCTTCATTCTGTCCTGAAGGAGGTAGTATTAAAGGACCTGGAGGGCCTCCTCTATATTGCATGGGCAATAAAGTACATCCCTCTGAAATGCTGCCGGCGTGTTGCCAGCTCCCCCTAGGCATTTCTGTCATTTGCTGCAGCTGAACAACAGTTGCTTTGGTTCCAGCCAGAAGAAATTGGAGTTTCTCACCTCCAGAGGCTCCCCCCCCCCCGGGTTTTCAAAGAGATAAATTGTTCAATTTATTAAAATGTCTATTTCACAAGGAGGCCCTCTTTGCATGGCAGTAAAGTTCATTAATGCAAATGCAGCATTGGCACCCTGCTTTCCTAGCCTCCGGAAACCCCTGTAAATAATGTGCCTTGGAACGTTACCACGTCTTTAAAGAGCTTCACCCAAATTAGATGAAGTTGCCAGACAAGCGTGGCGGGTGTGCTTCTAAACAAAAAAAAGACGAGGATCCAAAATGTGTTGCTTCAAATATATTTTTTTCCTGTGCTCTTCTAGATTCTGGTGACAGGCCACAATCCTATGCACATTTATCTAGGAGTAGATCCTGTTGAACTAAATGAGATTTACTTCTGAGTATACCTGCTTAGTATTGCTCCCTAACAGTGGAATCCTACACAAAGTTACTCCTGTCTGTTGAAATAATTGGATTTAGATTGGAGTTAGCCTGCATAGGATTGCACTGCTAGTCTAATAAGCAGGTGGCTACTTGGACAAAGAATATGGCTTCACAGGGCGTCACAGGGATGATGGCCAGCCTTGTGTGTGTGTGAGAGAGAGACATTTGTTCACTTGCACCCACATGACAGCAAGAAAAGAGATTTGCCAACCTCCTGGTGATGTCTGGAGTTCTCCTGGATTTACAAGTGATCTCCAGACTACAGAGATCAGTTCCCACTGGGAAAATGGCAGCTTTGGAGGACGGACTCTATGAGGGCACATCCTTGCTAAGCTCTCTTCTCTCTCCAAATTCTACTCTCCACAAGCTCCGTCCCCAAATCTCCAGGAATTTCCCAGCCTGGAGCTGGCAACCCTACAAGAGAACCACTTTGTCATGGTGCAGTTCTATACTGGGAAATGTGCTTGACTTAAACAATCACCTACTGGAGCCAATAACAAGCATCCGTCTGGCCCAGTCACTATTTTGCTAAAAGTCACAGTCCTGCATAATTGTTCCCACTCGTGGCAAATTCAAACATACTTCTTTCTCATCATGGTGTGTATTTTTGAAGGTGCTCTTAAACCAAAGAGACCCAGGATCAAATCCCTGCTGGGGATAGATGAGTGTTTCATGCTTTTACACTATAACCCAATGTGTTGTAGATGCACTGGGTTTCTTAAAGCAAAAACGCTGTGTAATTGATGAGACATCCACCTTTCTGTGTCCATGCCCACACTCACACAAGCCCAGTCTGGACTCCGCAGTGTCTGCATAGCAGGCATCTAATTAAGGATGCACGATCTTGTTCATGGTTTATGTGTTTGCTGTGGGTACCACTTGCAATGCATCATAGCAGATACAATTGCTGGTTAAAGTATAATGTGGCCCTCAACTCCTTGGAGGACCTTGCACCAACCAATGTCTTTAAGCCTAGCCTGCTTTTGTCCTCAAGATAAAATGGAGGAAATCCATAGATGCCATGTCTCGAGTTTCTCGTGAGTGGGATACAATTAAAATACATTTTCTTTAATGATAACTAAGAGTTGTCATTGCCAAGTCACAGCCAACTCATGGCAACCCTGCAAGGGGTTAAGGCAAGAAATGAGCAGAGGAGGTTTGCCGTTGCCTTCTTCTGCATAGCCAGTGGTGTAGTGTGGGTTGCAGGCATCCGGGGCAACTCCTGGTGGGTGGTGCCCATGTCGTGCGCATGCCCGACCCCCCAGGAGTGCTCCCACGATTCGGGCCGCTCACCTCACTGTCCATTACCTGGCAGCGCACTCCCAGCCAGTAGCCGCTGCAGGAGCCAGAGGGCCAGCTCGGCGTCTAGTAAGCCAGCTGCCGTGTCAGCACGGCAGGTGGCTGGGACAGTGTGGGCGGCCTCCCAGCCCTCCTGCACAACCACCCATGCTGCCACCACCAGCTCCATGTGCTCCCAACCAGCTGCTAGTGCAGGAGCCAGAGGGCCAGCTCGGCGCCCAGCAAGCCAGCTGCCACATCGGCCCAGAAGATGGCCAGGGCGGCATGGATGGCCTCCCAGCCCTTCCACACACACAGCCACCCGTGCTGCCGCTGCCAGCTCCGCGTGCTCGTGTCCAGCAGCCGCACCCACGGCCCTCTCTTTGGCAGTGCCCAGGGCAAGCAACCCCTCCCCCCCTAAATACAGCCCTGTGCATAGCAACCCTGGTCTTCCGTGGTGGTTTCCCATCCAGGTACTAACTATGGATGACTTTGCTTAGCTTCCAAGCTCTGATGAGCTTGGGCTAGCCTGGACTTTAAAAAAACACACTAAGTGATGAAGGAAAGGAGCTGCTTAGAAGCCAAAATGAGGGCCTCTCCACCATGTATGATTACCATGCAGAATTCCATTGATTTCAGCAATGCAATGATGGCATCTCTTATGTATGGCCCATTGAAACAAATGGAAAAGGTAAGGTAATGCAACAGAACCTTCATGATTGCTCCTGTGGTAACGTACATGCTGGAATTCAAATGGGTTGACTGGTGAATGTGCTTAAACAAGAATAATTTTGCCTATTTACACAAAGGCATGGAGAACTACATGGCTCAGTGTTGTCGTCAAGCTGTTTTGCACATTGCTTGGCCAATATACATCAGGGCTCCTCAACCTTTTTGAGCCTGTGGGCACATTTGGAATTCTGACCCTGTGTGGTGGGTGTAGCTACAAACTGGCTGCCAAAAAATGCCTGCTGCAGAGAAGGACCCAGCCACAAAATGGCTGCCACAGCTTACCTTCGATCACACAGTGAACTCCCCTGTGCTGTAGAAGCAGCTTCTGCCAAATCAATGTTTTTGAAAATCTGCACACCTAATCAAATCTCCGGTGGACAATCAGAAGCCATGTTGGGCAAAAGCCCCACCTGGCCCAACACATGTTCTACAAACACTTGGTGGGTACCAGGAAAGATGCTGCCAGGGGCAATGGCGCCTACAAGCACCACAGTAGGGACCTCTGCCATAGTCACCAATGGATGTCACTATGAACTGATGCTGGATGTGTTGCACATTGTTCAGTCAATATGCATAATTTCTGTATCTGTTTTGAACATGGCTTGCACAATCTTCATCTTTCCTGAGTGGAAAAATATATACAATGATGCATCAATGTATGAGATTAACATTGTCCAGTTGTGCCCATTTCCCAACATATCCGGGAAACTATGCTTCTGTACCTGGTAACGTGCACAAATTCTTATTCATGCTTCTCCATATTATCCATATATGAATGTAGACAGTTGTCAGTGTTGACACACATTCTCCATTCAGCTCACATTGTGCACAGCATGCTGTCGTTGTGCACCCAAAAATGAATGTGACATATCTCAGGATGTATATTTTTACTTTGGAAAGGTGGATAAGAATGAAATGTCTAAGAAATGTTACTTCGAACAAGGAAAGGTCAGAAATAATAAAAATCTGGCTCTCTCACAATAATATGCAGCCATGTGGCTAGACATGGGAAATGTGACTGTGATAAGCCTAGAGCCTTAAAAAATTACGCTCTTAAAAAATTAGTTAAGACATACACGTTCAGCTAGACTTAACCTGGATTCAGAGCTGTGTCTTGTCTCCATACTGCCACAGTATTAAGGATGCCCATCCTTAGGAGAGTTGTGTCATAATTTTAGCATATTGTGTTGAGTATTCTGGGATCTTCAATTTCAAACTATACCAGTTTAAAACCTAAATTAAATACCAGAGCAAGATAATATGTATATGGTTAGGGATGCTAAGACGGTCACTGGTTGGCTGACATCCTGATCGCCAGCGGCAAAGAAAGAGCCATTTTTTGAAGACAGTTCATCTGTTGTTGTGGCTTTTGGGCAGGTTGCTTCACTTTTTTCCTTCCTACCAGCACAATGCAATGCAATCAGGTTTTTATGCAATGGTAGCTACTGTTTTCTCCACTTTTACTCCTCGCTAAACAGTCAGGTCTGTAAAACTATTATAATTCTTATTGTGCATTAGTATTCTAGTGATCTACTGTCACAATATTCTACTTCCCAACTGCCATTGAAAAATGTGAGTCTCTATTGTGGGCTTAGAAGGGAAATGTCCAGGCTGCACATTTCCCCTTGTAATCTCACAAGGAAAAGGTCTAGAGACTACATTTTTAAAAAGATGAAAGCTGAGAAGTAGTGGATCGAGGTGACAGATCATTCAAACATTAGTGCTCAATAGCAATTTTAAAAGTCCTCCAGTTGCACAGCAGAGAAAACTTGCAGGAAAATGTTATGAATAGCATTCCCCCCCCCCAAAAAAATACTACTCTTCAGTGTTTGTTTAAGTAGTCCTTAGTAATGTTAACGGCTACCAATCTGTCTGAATCAGCAGCATTTTAACATCCCAGTGCAAACGTGTTTGGCAGACTTCTCAGTTATTCAATGCTAAGCAAATATACCAGGTCATTGGCTCACTTCTGAGCGCCCCATTTAAACATAGTATGTTTGATTGTTGAACGTGTTCAATGAGGCATTTGCAGCATCCCTAATGGAGATGTCAGAAAGTAGAAGAATGATGTCACTGTCTTGAATCAAAAAGAGTCCAGTAGCACCTTTAAGACTAACCAATTTTATTATAGCATAAGCTTTCGAGAATCAAGTTCTCTTCGTCAGATGCCTGATCAAAACTGGGCAGATACAGAAGAGGAGGGGGAAAGAGAGAAAAAAGGGAGGGGGCATAAATCACAAGAAGGCAGAATGCAATTAGCATGGAGGCTATCAAAACATTCCTTTGCTTGGAAATGTAAACATTTCCTTTTGGTGTGCAGTCAGTTTGTAGCAGTGAAGGTATCCAATGCCTATGTAGTATAAGCCTTCGATGACCACAGCTCTCCCTGCCAGCTGCATCTGACAAAGAGAACTGTGGTCCCCGAAAGCCCACACCAGGCGTCACTGGGCTCCCCCAGATCACGCCTCTGTAAAGAGAATCTGTTACCTGTGGTAATGTGATAACCATTCATAGTCTCTATTCAGTCCCCGCTTGACAGAGTCAAATTTGCATATGAATTCCAATTCAGCAGCCTCCCGTTGGATTTTGTTTTTGAAAGGTTTCTGTTGAACCACAGCGACCTTTAAGTCTTTGGTGGAATGTCCTGGTAGATTGAAGTGTTCTCCCACTGGTTTCTGGACGTTTCCATTTCTAATGTCAGATTTGTGTCCATTTATTCTTTTGCGTAGAGGTTGGCTGGTTTGTCCAATGTACAGAGCAGAGGGACATTGTTGGCACATGAGGGCATATATCAGGTTGGAGGATGAGCAGCTGTAAGAGCCAGAGACAGTGTAGTTGATGCCATTGGGTCCTGTAATTGTATTCCCTGGGTAGATATAGGGGCAGAGCTGGCATCTGGGTCTGTTGCAGGGCTTGGTACCTGTGCTGGTGACTCTGCTGGCCGATTCATGATTGTAAGTGAGAAGTCGTTTAAGATTGGGGGGCTGTCTGTAGGCAAGGAAAGGTCTTCCACCCAGGGCTTCTGAGAGAGAGGTATCATTTTCCAGGATGGGTTGTAGCTCACTGATGATACGTTGGATCGGTTTGAGCTGGGAGCTATAGGTGACAACCAGTGGTGTTCTGTTGTTAGTTCCTTTAGGTTTGTCCTGGAGCAGACTGTTTCTGGGTACTAGTCTGGCCCTGTTAATTTGTTTCTTCACTTCATTTGGTGGGTACTGTAGTCCCAAAAATGCTTGTTGTAAATCTCTTAAGTGTGAGTCTCGGTCGAGAGCATTGGAGCAGATACGGTTGTAACGTAAGGCTTGGCTGTAGACAATAGACCGAGTGGTATGTTTAGGGTGGAAGCTGGAGGCATGTAGATATGAGTATCGGTCTGTTGGTTTCCGGTATAAGGTGGTATTTATTCGTCCATTATGTAGTTGTACAGTGGTGTCCAGGAAGTGTACCTGTTGTGTAGAGTGGTCCAGGCTTAAGTTGATAGTAGGGTGAAAGTTATTGAAGTCCTGATGAAATCTCTCAAGGGCTTCCTTCCCATGGGTCCAAATGATGAAGATGTCATCCAGGAATCTTAAGTATAGTAGTGGTTCCAGTGGATGGGAGCTGAGGAAGCGTTGCTCTAAGTCCGCCATGAATATGTTTGCATATTGTGGTGCCATGCGTGTGCCCATGGCTGTGCCATTAACCTGTAGATATAAGTTGTCACCAAATTCGAAGTAATTGTGAGTGAGCACGAAGTGACAAAGTTCAGTGGCGAGGTTTGCTGTGGTTTTGTCCGGGATAATATTCCGTATGGCTTGCAATCCATCTGCATGTGGGATATTGGTGTACAAGGCCTCCACATCCATGGTTGCTAGGATGGTGTCATCTGGTAGGTTGTCAATGGATTGTATTTTCCTGAGGAAGTCAGTGGTGTCCCGTAAATAGCTGGGTGTGCTGGTGGCATAGGGCCTGAGGATAGAGTCCATGTATCCCAGGAAGATTCTACCTACTACCCAAAATCCACAAAGCGGGTAACCCAGGACGCCCAATTGTTGCAGGAAAATGCACCATCACAGTAGGAGTCTCGGGATACATGGACTCTATCCTCAGGCCCTATGCCACCAGCACACCCAGCTATTTACGGGACACCACTGACTTCCTCAGGAAAATACAATCCATTGACAACCTACCAGATGACACCATCCTAGCAACCATGGATGTGGAGGCCTTGTACACCAATATCCCACATGCAGATGGATTGCAAGCCATACGGAATATTATCCCGGACAAAACCACAGCAAACCTCGCCACTGAACTTTGTCACTTCGTGCTCACTCACAATTACTTCGAATTTGGTGACAACTTATATCTACAGGTTAATGGCACAGCCATGGGCACACGCATGGCACCACAATATGCAAACATATTCATGGCGGACTTAGAGCAACGCTTCCTCAGCTCCCATCCACTGGAACCACTACTATACTTAAGATTCCTGGATGACATCTTCATCATTTGGACCCATGGGAAGGAAGCCCTTGAGAGATTTCATCAGGACTTCAATAACTTTCACCCTACTATCAACTTAAGCCTGGACCACTCTACACAACAGGTACACTTCCTGGACACCACTGTACAACTACATAATGGACGAATAAATACCACCTTATACCGGAAACCAACAGACCGATACTCATATCTACATGCCTCCAGCTTCCACCCTAAACATACCACTCGGTCTATTGTCTACAGCCAAGCCTTACGTTACAACCGTATCTGCTCCAATGCTCTCGACCGAGACTCACACTTAAGAGATTTACAACAAGCATTTTTGGGACTACAGTACCCACCAAATGAAGTGAAGAAACAAATTAACAGGGCCAGACTAGTACCCAGAAACAGTCTGCTCCAGGACAAACCTAAAGGAACTAACAACAGAACACCACTGGTTGTCACCTATAGCTCCCAGCTCAAACCGATCCAACGTATCATCAGTGAGCTACAACCCATCCTGGAAAATGATACCTCTCTCTCAGAAGCCCTGGGTGGAAGACCTTTCCTTGCCTACAGACAGCCCCCCAATCTTAAACGACTTCTCACTTACAATCATGAATCGGCCAGCAGAGTCACCAGCACAGGTACCAAGCCCTGCAACAGACCCAGATGCCAGCTCTGCCCCTATATCTACCCAGGGAATACAATTACAGGACCCAATGGCATCAACTACACTGTCTCTGGCTCTTACAGCTGCTCATCCTCCAACCTGATATATGCCCTCATGTGCCAACAATGTCCCTCTGCTCTGTACATTGGACAAACCAGCCAACCTCTACGCAAAAGAATAAATGGACACAAATCTGACATTAGAAATGGAAACGTCCAGAAACCAGTGGGAGAACACTTCAATCTACCAGGACATTCCACCAAAGACTTAAAGGTCGCTGTGGTTCAACAGAAACCTTTCAAAAACAAAATCCAACGGGAGGCTGCTGAATTGGAATTCATATGCAAATTTGACTCTGTCAAGCGGGGACTGAATAGAGACTATGAATGGTTATCACATTACCACAGGTAACAGATTCTCTTTACAGAGGCGTGATCTGGGGGAGCCCAGTGACGCCTGGTGTGGGCTTTCGGGGACCACAGTTCTCTTTGTCAGATGCAGCTGGCAGGGAGAGCTGTGGTCATCGAAGGCTTATACTACATAGGCATTGGATACCTTCACTGCTACAAACTGACTGCACACCAAAAGGAAATGTTTACATTTCCAAGCAAAGGAATGTTTTGATAGCCTCCATGCTAATTGCATTCTGCCTTCTTGTGATTTATGCCCCCTCCCTTTTTTCTCTCTTTCCCCCTCCTCTTCTGTATCTGCCCAGTTTTGATCAGGCATCTGACGAAGAGAACTTGATTCTCGAAAGCTTATGCTATAATAAAATTGGTTAGTCTTAAAGGTGCTACTGGACTCTTTTTGATTTTGCTACTACAGACTAACACGGCTAACTCCTCTGGATCTACTGTCTTGAATGTGAACCTACTGGCGTATTTCATCACAGTAGTTTTTTTAGCTAAATCATTCTCTCCATGCTCAAATACCAGTTATTCGCTGAAGGTAAAATATCTGTTGAGTAATCTTTTAAAAGTATATAATTTTAGAGCATGGCTGAAATGGAGAAAGGATGGTGTTGAAGCAAATGTGATGTATTGCTGGGATGGGAAGCCAGGGCTCATCTGTTCTAAACGATGGATGCATTTTTTTAATAACTCCCAATTATACATATTTCATTATATCAGTTATAAACAGTAGCATAATACTTCTTCGATAAACAATATCATTTGTCTTTGTTATCTCTGGACAAGTCAACATGAGAAATTTCTTCTTCCAGCTGAAAATGCCAGCTCCTTCCCTGAAATGCCATATTCAAATGTCATGTATAATCCACAACCACTAGGGTGGCCCAGAAAAAGCTTATTTCCTGAAAGAAGACAGGAAGCCCAACACCAGTAGCGGAATGAGTGAAAAAAAATCATAAATTAGTCTACAGCTAATTTAGGGAGTGAAGTTTAGAGAGTGGAGGGATAATAATAGTAATAATAATAGTAATAGTAGCAGTAATAATAATAATACTGCTTTGCAAGACAGATTAGTGCCTACTCAGAGCGGTGAACATGGTCAGTGTTGTAATTATCCCCACAGTGAAGCTGCGAGCTGGGGCTGGGAGGAGTGGCTGACCCAAGGCCACCTGCTGAGCTCATGGCTATAGTGATTCACAGCCCAACCACTTAACCACTATGCTACAGCAGCTCTCAGCAAGGGTCCCAGCAGAGATGTGATACTACAGAGTCCAACCTCCAAAGTAGCCATTTTCTCCAAGGGAACTAATCTCTGCAGTCTGAATAATGGTTAAAAGTTGGGGAGAACTCCAGGCCCCTGCACTGGAGTTCACGAACCAAATGAACCGGTTCGTGAAATTGACGAACCAAATGAACCAGTTCATCAAATTAGACGAACCAAATGAACCGGTTCATGAAATTCACGAACCAAATGAACCAGTTCGTGGAATTTGACAAACCAAATGAACCGGTTCATGAAATTCATGAACCAAATGAACCGGTTCATGAAATTTGACGAACAACATAGTTTGGGTTTTTTCCGGTTCATGCCCGTCTATTAATGACCTGTAGGCCAGTCTCTGCAACGATGACCTGGTGTCTTATTAGTTTTCTTTTTTTTTAAATCCAACTTATAAATGCAGTTCCCTGGTATTTAATATTATTCTCCTCTTCAAATCTTTACTGCAGTTTTTTCTCTTTTTCATTGAGACTTGGTAAGCATTTGTCAGACATGAGGCATAGATGTAATACTGCTGATTTCTTAGCCACAACTGTGAGAAAAGACCAAAATAATGGAATTCATGGATGTCAGGCCACATGCGGACCTGATTCAGATCAGAAGGGGTGAGGGGGTTTATCCATTTGTTAGAGAAGAGTTAAGCCACCTCTCCAGTGGCCTGCTGGCTTACGATGTAACAAAGCCCTTGAAAGCAAAGCTGGTGCCATTAAAACAAGCCACCAAAAACCGAGCCAACATAATTAAAACAGCCATCACATAACAGCATAAAATAAACTCACTAACAACACATGGTTTTGCTAATCAAAACTAGGGACTTCCGGTTTGGGATCCATGAAGGTCTAACGCAGCTCTAAGAGCTGTCATTAGATGTTGAAAGGGAAATGATGGGGTTCGAATTTTTTTTTCTTTAAAAGGATATAAAACTGCAGTGCCCCCTGTTTAGATTTGCAAAGTTGGGTGGATGGTTTAAAAGAGACGAATCCCTTCTCCACTCCCTGCTCCATTCCCTAACTCAGCCCTTCTCTGCATCTTTCTTTTCAAAAGTTCACTTTTCAATTCAAAACTTTCCAGTGTCTATGGAGACAATTGAGTGCACTTTAAAAATCTTTCTTATTTCTTCTTAAAGGTGATGTCTTTGGTATTATCTTGGCAGTAAAGTCCAACTCCTGTTGAGTGATATTTCATAATGAAAGATCTGAGACATCATTTTTATAGGGCTATTTTAGAAATATTCAGACGTGCTGTCTGACCTTTTTTTTTATGGATGCACACCTGCCTGTCCCTTCTGCACCCTGAGGCTTAGATGAATGCATCAGGCTCTCTCAAGTCGTCCTTGAAATCCATTCCAAGATTCTAGCTGGTAGAGAAGAAGGTTGAAGTGTGACTGTCCAGTGGAGGCCTGGAAGAACGTAGGAGGCTCTCCGTCACCGAATGTCACTTCCCCAGAAAAATCAGTGTTGTCATTTCCTAGTCACTGTGAGCCAAGCTACAAGTAACAAATGACACTTGCCTGGCAAGTGAACAGACTCACGTGTATTCCTCCCTGTTCACTTGCCATTCACTTGCTCTCCACTCGATCAAGTGGAGTGCAAGTGAATGGCAAGTGAACAGGGAGGAATACACGTGAGTCTGTTCACTTGCCAGGCAAGTGTCATTCATCACTTGTAGCTTGGCTCTCAGTATTATAAGATGAGGACATTATTGGAAACAAGGATATATACAAGGGATGCTACGAAATACCGTATCTGAGTTTTGTCTTGGGTGACCCGCAAATGCTTGACTGCCATTATGTCGAATGAACGTCATCGCTATTTTAAAAACAAAACAGTCTTATGGTCTGAAAACCAAGACTTTTGAGTGTAGCTTTGGAATTCTGAGAGCAAAAGAAAGAACAGGCATTAACTGGAGGCCCGAAGGCTGATCTAGATGTCGAAGCATCTGTGTGCACTCTCTCCCTTCTCCGTCATTTGAAAAAAAACTAAGCAGCATCACGCCCAAGTAGAGTCTATAGTTATTCACACAATTTTCTGTGTAAGTGACTAACAGAACAGATGCTTTAAAAGAAAAAAAAAGAAAAAGCGTTTTAGCCTCCAGTTTCTTCAGTATTTGAAACCTAGTTCTGGGATCCAAGTACTAAGAAAGCTGAGGGTGGAATGATTTATTAGGAAAGGACGCCTGCTATATAAATGCAAGAGAGTTTTTTTTTTAAAGAAAAAGATTATGCATAAAATAAGTGCGTCCAGTCGGCAAGTAACCGTAAGTTCCTCTTTCCTTCGATTGCACTCTTGTGGAATTTTCCCCCCTGCCTGCTCGAAATATTTTCAAATAAGAAAGAATGTGATCATCTGAATTAAAATGTCTTGAAATAGGTTGTAGAAAAGAGCAGGAGTCCAGTAGCACCTATAAGACTAACAAAATTTGTGGTAGGGTATGAACTTTCGTGAGTCACACAGCTCACTTCTTCAGATACAGCTAGAATGTGCATCCATCTGTCCTTTTATTTTGGAAAGTGGAGTGATTTCAGGTGCCAAATGGCAACAGCTGGTGAGTGACAATAGCAGGCGTGATTAGATAGGGTGGGGTATGCAGAAGGGTAGTGGGTGTGGAAAAATCAGCATTGGTAATGAGATAGGAAGCCTAGGTCTCTATTTAATCCAGGTGGAAACATTATCTTGAGCTTCATTATCAGTTGCAATTCAGCAGTCACTGTTTCCAATCACCCTTTGAAATTCCTCTGCAGGATAACTGATACTTTTAGGCCAGCAACTGAATGTCCTGGAAGGTTAAAATGTTCCTCCACTGGTTTGTGAATGTTGTGGTTTCTGATGTCAGATTTATGTCCATTAATTCTTTGTCGAAGGGACTGGCCAGTTTGTCCAATGTAGAGGGTGGAGGGGCATTGCTGACACGTGATGGCATAAATCACATTAGAGGATGAGCAGGAGTAGAGATGGGCACGATCCCAAAAAAATAAATGATCCAGCTGATCGTGGATTGGTGCCAGCGACGATCCCGAATTAACGATCCGCACCGATCATCTCCCGTTCCCGAGCCGTGGATCGTGGAGGCCAAAGCGGGGCGCGCAGCTATGTGGGAAGGTGGGTGGAGGCGGCGGCCAACTCTCTCAGTCCCTCTCTCTGTCTCCAAAGGCTAGCAAGTAGCAAGCAAGAGCTCTGTCCCACTCCACTGCTCGCAGAAAGTGAAACCCAGCCTGGGAGCCCATGACATGGGTCCCATTCAGCAACACAGGAGGTCTGTGTTTGGCCGTCAGAGCTGCCTATCAGGGTTTGCAGGGATGAGATTGGAGTGCCCATGGCTAAAGAACACCCCCTTCCCCCTCCCTCCCCTGGGTGTCTTCTCCCAACTTGTGTTGTGACTGCTTTGCTGCTCCGTGGTTGGAAGGAAGCCCTGCTGATCAAGGAAAGCTGGGCTTCCATTTGGGTTTCCAGGGTGACAGAAGGAGGGCAAACAGAGCTCAGGCATTCCCCTGGCTCCGTTGCCAGGGGAATAGATTGCTGGCGCCTGAGTGTCTGGATCCCCGATCTGAGCCCGATCGCCCCGATCCAGGCCCCTCCCGATCGCTGGATCGTTGGCCATGGCCGTTCACGATCCGCCGGTTCACGATAGCGTGATCGCCATTATCATGGTTTTTTTTCTATCGTAATGCAGATCATGCCCATCTCTCAGCAGGAGTATGAACCTGAGATGGCATGGCTGCTGTTGTTGAGTCCACTGATGGTGTGGCTAGGATCTTGGCATCTTGGTGTCAACTTTGCTCTCATATAGATCCAACCATTGTAATGGTAGTATGCACCACCCTTCCTCCTCAATGCATATTTTCATCTTGTGTACTGCTACAGAAAACTTCGGGTTTAGTGCGTACTGAAACTGGAATTTCACACAATGCCCTAATCGGAGGAAGTGGTGACCATGCGTATGGATAGGATCAATGGTAGTGCACGCAAACAGGGCATGTGGTTGGATACTTGCAGACGTAATGTCTGGGAAAAGGCAAATGTGTTATCATGTTTATATTTGGTAAAGACGCTGAAGGTATACAGGAGGCAAGAAATGGTGATTCAGTTCTAGGATGTCAGAATTAGTAATGTTTAGAAAAGCATTTAAGTGACAAATTGCCTGCTGATGGTGCAGAAGATTGCCCGAGCGGCCAGATGATCACCATGCTAAAGCTAGCTCTTTTTAGTAAGCGTGGAGACTGTGAAAGATGCATTTGTCTTACCGCCTCGGTGCCGGCTCCTGTAGTTTTCTAAAGAAATAAAATGAGCATGTTTAGTTTTGCTTGCTTAGAGGTATTGGAAAAATTGGACTTAACACCAAATTTAAAACAAAGCCTAATTTCAAGGAGAAATGTTTTCCTTCAAAAGAGCCAAACATTGTTTTTACAGAAATATGGATGTTTCTCACATTCAGCTTGCAAGACCCTGAAAACATGGTTGCAAATCATTGATGAACTTATGCTGTGGGTGTCATCTGCCACTGTAGTGAGTGGATCCAGAGGAGTTAGCCGTGTTAGTCTGTAGTAGCAAAATCAAAAAGAGTCCAGTAGCACCTTTAAGACTAACCAATTTTATTGTAGCATAAGCTTTCGAGAATCACGTTCTCTTCGTCAGATGCATGGAGGGACTATGAATGGTTATCTCATTATCACAGGTAACTGATTTCCTTTACAGAGGCAGGGTCAGGGGGAGTCCAGTGGCACCTGGCGTGGGCTTTCGAGGACCACGGTTCTCTTTGTCAGATGCATCTGGCAGGGAGGACTGTGGTTATCGAGGGCTTGTGCTGCAGTGCTGCTGAACTCTTTTTGTTTTTGCTACTACAGACTAACACGGCAAACTCCTTTGAATCTTTACACAAGCAAACTGATCCCCACACCAAAAGGAGCTGTCTGCATCTCCATATCAAAGGAGTTGTTTACATCCCCCCTCTCCTCCTTCCCCCCTTCCCCCCCTCCTCCTCTATATTTGGCCAGTTTCCTTCTGCCCTCCATGCATCTGACGAAGAGAACGTAATTCTCGAAAGCTTATGCTACAATAAAATTGGTTAGTCTTAAAGGTGCTACTGGACTCTTTTTGATTTTGTAGTGAGTGGGATGGTTTTGAATCTCTCCTTGTCACTTTTCAGTCCCCAGATCCTCGTTTCAATTTTTCTTCTCCCTTGGGAAAATTGATTTCATGATTCTTTATTTCGGGGTCACTTCCTGTTTCCCATTTTTCCCCATGCATTTTAAAACATGACTTGTATGTCAATAAATCCGAATTCCAGGTTGTATCCGAAGATGCTGTTCTGCTGGCTTAACAGCGCTTCTGCCAATTACTAATTCCTTCCCACTGCAGGTCCCCACTTCACCCCCGTGATGTTTGTAGGGGTCTGCTAACCCTCAGGAGCAGAATTCAAGGGATACTGGGCTACAGAGGGAAAGAGGAGGTTGGAAATCCCTGTCGCGCACAGGGCTGGGCACAGCAGGCAGGAGGCTCACTGGTACTGCAGGGCTGAACACAGCAGGCAGGAGTTCAGTATTGCAAGACAGCAAACCAGGGTCCAGGAGTCAGGCCAGGTGCCAGGGTCAGGCTATCAGTCAGGGAGTGAGAGAGTGGCAGGCAGAAGAGTAGTCAATAGGCAGGCCAAGGTCAAGTCCAAACAAGCAGTAGAGCAAGGTACACGAACGTCCAGGTAGCAGGGAGTGGCGAGCTGAGTTGCTTCCACGCTTGGTCTTCTCAGCGTCTTCCTTTATTGCTGTTCTAATGAGGGCCAGCTGTTGCCTCTCCCTCGAACAGCTCTGCCCGGCGTTGTGCTATTAGCCGGCTACTCCTCCGCCTTTCCAGAAACGCTGCCTTATCTCTAAGTTTCCTCCTTTCAGCTGGCCCCAGAGGCTCGGATTTCGCTCTAGCCCTGGGGGAGTCTTTGTCTCTTACAGCCTCTGTGGAGGTTTCTGGCTGTTCCTCGTCCCTGACAGTCTCTGCAGAAGCTCCAGGCTGTTCCTGCTGAATTCCCTCTGGAGCAGCAGCAGTAGTTTCTGACTGCTCCTCCTCTCCCATAGCTTCTGCAGGGGCTTCCGACTCCAGAGGAGATTCTGCTGGCCCTTCCTGCTCATCCTCTGAGGAGGACTCTGAGGCAGTAGGTAAGGTGGCCAGTCGGGGCTGGGGCTGACTCATGACACCATCCCCCCTCCCAAGGCCCCCTCCGCCCAAGGGTCCGGGTTTGCTAGGGTAGGTCCGATGGAATTGGCGGATGAAGCGGGGTGCGTGGAGGTTCTCGGCCGGTTCCCATGATCTATCCTCGGGTCTATAGCCCTTCCATTCCACCAGGTACTGCAGACGGCCCCGGTGCCAGCGAGAGTCCACGAGCCGTTCTACCTCGTACTCTTCCTGTCCGTTCACCAGGATCAGGGGAGGCGGTGGTACAGGTTCACGGAGGGGGTGTGGAGGTGCTACTGGGGTGAGCAGGGAGCGATGGAACACGGGGTGGATCCAGAGTATTGGCGGGAGCTCCAATCGGTAGGCAACAGGATTGATCTGGGCTCTAATTCGGTAGGGCCCGATGAACCGGTGGTCCAATTTCTGGGAGGGCCGCTGTGACCGAATGTGCCGAGTGGAAAGCCACACCGAGTCCCCCACCTTCAAAGGGTCCCCTTCCCGCCGTCGCCGGTCCGCGGTTGCTTTGTAGGCCCGTTTGGCGCGGTCTAACTGTTCCCGCAGAACCAGGTGTAGGGCCTGCAGCTCCTGGACAAAGTCATCTGCTGACGGTACTGATGAGTTTGGTGTTGTTCTGGGAAAGTAACGTGGGTGGCGTCCGTAGGTGGCCAGGAATGGGGTCTGGCGTGTGGAGGCGTGCACTGAATTGTTATACGCAAACTCGGCCATGGCTAGGAGGTCTGCCCAATCATCCTGCTGGTAGTTTATATAGCAGCGCAGGTATTGCTCCAACGTGGCATTGGTCCGCTCTGTCTGCCCATCGGACTGTGGATGATGGGCCGAGGACAGGTGAACCTGGGTTCCGAGCAGTATCTGGAGGGCCTTCCAGAAACGCGAAGTAAATTGCACCCCCCGATCTGAGACCAGGTGCCGGGGAATCCCATGGTGCCGGAACACGTTTTGGACATACTGGTATGCCAAATCTTTGGCTGTAGGCAGCGATGGGCAAGGTACGAAGTGGGCCAGCTTGGTGAACAGGTCAACAAACACCGCAATGCATGTATGCCCTTTAGAGGGTGGCAGGTCCGTGACAAAATCCATGGAAACAGTTTCCCAGGGCCCCTCGGGTGTGGGCAGCGGTTGTAACAGTCCTGTTGGCTTCCCTGGAAGGTCTTTGGCCCGCCGGCATGTATCGCAGGACTGCACGTAGCGAAACACGTCCACCTGCATACGGGGCCACCAGAAATCCCTGGACAATAGGTGCAAGGTCTTGTATCTCCCAAAGTGACCAGCTGCTAGGGTGTCATGAGCAAGCTGCAGTGCCTCCCCTTGTAGAGCACCTGGGGGAACATAGACTCGGCCTTCATATGTAAGGAGGCTCTGTTGCAGGAGGTAGCCTGGGGGGTCTGGCTGCGTGGGGTCCTGTAGTCCCTGGGTGATGCGTTGTGTCCAGGGGTCCGTGCTTTGAGCTTGCCGGATCCGATCCTGCAGGGCATCTGGGGCATTGGTGGCTGCAAAGCACTCAGGAGCCAGAATGGTTGTGGCTGGCGGCTTCTCTCCTGCCTGCCGGCTGAATTCAGGTTTCCGGGACAGGGCATCCGCCAACTTGTTCTGTGAGCCAGGGATGTATTGGATAGTAAATTGAAAGCGGGAGAAGAACAACGCCCATCGGATTTGGCGTTGCGTTAGGTTTCGGGTGGTTTGCAGATGTTCTAGGTTACGGTGGTCTGTATATACCACCACTGGGTGCCGAGCTCCCTCCAAATGGTGCCGCCATGTCTCAAAGGCAGCCTTGATGGCCAACAGCTCCCTCTCCCAGATAGTGTAATTCCGCTCGGCTGGGGTGAGCTGTCGGGAGTAGAAGGCACATGGTTGGGACACCTCGTGGGAGGAGCGTTTTTGTGCTAAGACTGCCCCCAAAGCGGTGTCAGAGGCATCAGCCTGCACTATGAACGGGAGGCTCGGATCTGGGTATACCAGGACCGGTCCAGTCGTAAACCGGGTCTTCAGGGTTTGAAAGGCCTGTTGGGCTTCCTGGGTCCATTGGAATGGCAGGCGGGGCCGTGTCAATCGGGTCAAGGGGACGGCTAGTGCAGCAAAGTCAGGGATGAACTGTCGGTAGTAGTTTGCAAACCCTAAGAAGCGCTGAACCTCTTTACGGTTTCGGGGAGCCTGCCAGGAGAGTACCGCCTCGACCTTAGCGGGATCCATCTGTACTCCTTGGTTGGACACTCGGTGTCCCAGGAACTCAACTTCTTCCCGGTCAAATTCGCATTTCTCGAGCTTGGCATACAACCCATGCTGTCTAAGTCTCTCCAACACAGAACATACATGCTCCCCATGCCTGGCAGGGTTGCGGGAGTAAATCAGAATGTCATCCAGGTACACGATGACATAGTGGTCGAGGAGGTCCCGGAACACGTCGTTGATGAAACGCTGGAAGACCGCTGGCGCGTTACATAGGCCAAAGGGCATTACCAGGTACTCGAACTGGCCGTAACGAGTCCCAAAAGCTGTCTTCCATTCATCCCCTGACCGTATCCGGATGAGGTTATATGCTCCCCGCAGGTCTAGTTTAGTGAACCGAGTTGCTCCTCGGAGCCGCTCTAAGAGGTCAGGGATCAGAGGTAATGGGTAGCGGTCTCTGACTGTAATCTGGTTAAGGGCCCAGTAATCGTTGCATAACCGCAAGTCCCCTCCCTTCTTTTTGACAAACAGGACTGGTGCAGATGTCGGAGAGGCTGAGGGTCGGATAAACCCCCGCGCTAGGTTTTTTGCCAGAAAGTCCTTGAGGGCCACTCGTTCCGGCTCCGATAACGAGTACAGGCGTCCGCTGGGGAGGGGTTTATCAGGAATCAGGTTGATGGCACAATCGTAGGGTCTGTGCGGAGGTAGTTGATCAGCCCCCTTCCCCTCGAACACGTCCGCGAACTCTGCATAGCGGGGCGGCAGCAGGGATCCCTGGACCTTGGCGTCTGCGCTGGCGAGCAGCTTTGGGAGGGGATCCAGCTTCCTGGTCGGGAACTGGACGACTTGGCGCTTCCAGTCGATGAGCGGGTTGCTGCCCACGAGCCAGGTCAGCCCCAGCACCACCGAGAAGTGCGGCATGCAGACTACATCGAACTGGACGCGGTCCCGGTGGCCTTCCACAACTACCTCCACCAGCTCAGTCTCGTGGGTTACTGGACCGGATTTCAGTAGCCGCCCGTCGATGGCCTCCACTAGGGCAGCAACGGGTTTTTCGTGCAACGGGATGTGGTGCTGATGGGCAAACTGCCGGTCCATGAAACTCCGGGAAGCGCCGGAGTCGACCATGGCGCGGGTTTCCACGCGCCGCCCGTCTGGCAACTGGATTTCTAGGTGGAGGAGGAGGTGTCCCCCTCCAACGTCAAGGGCCCCATTGGTGTAAACCTCTCGCCCCGGTCCGCGTGGGTCCGCGAGCCGGGGCCGGTCTTTTGCGGCACCTTCTGGGTGGCGCTTTTCCGGGCAGGCGTTGGCATAGTGGCCGGCCCCGCCACAGTACAAGCAGAGCCCCTGGGTGCGTCGCCTTGCTTTCTCTGCGGCCGTAAGACGGGGTCGGGCGCTGCCCAGCTGCATGGGCTCCTCCCCTTCCGCCCCCTTAGGAGCAGTGGGGGCGGAGGAGGGGCCTGCAGGCACCGGCCGGGGCACCCTTCCCCGCCAGGCCCCTTCGCTGCGCGCCTGTCTCCGGGCTTCCAGGCGCTGGTCAATGCGCTGGCACAGCACTACAAGGTTTTGAAGGGAACTGGGGCGTTCTGTTCGGGCTAGCTCATCTGCAACCTCATCAGACAAGCCCTCTATGAACTGGTCCTGCAGCGCTGCCTCGTTCCACGCAAGGTCCTGAGCCAGTAACTGGAATTCCGTCGCGTAGGTGGCCACGGACCCCCGTCCCTGACGGAGCCGTCGGATGCGCCGGTTGGCGCTCTCAGCCTTAACGGGGTTGGCGAAAGTTTGCTGGAGCCGCTCCACAAACCCAGTGTAGTCTTGCAGCAGCGGCGATGATTCCAGGAGCAGAGGGGTAGACCATTTGGCCGCCTGGCCTTTCAAGAGACTCAGGATGAAGCCCACCTTGGTCTTATCATCAGGAAAGTCTCGGGGGCGCAGGCTGATGTACAGCTGGCACTGGGCTAGGAAGACAGGAAACTCCTCCACATTGCCCGCGAACTTTTCTGGTGGACTCACCGGGCACTTGGGCGTGGCCGGCGGCGGCACTGCCGCAGCTTGCTGCTGAAGCTGTTGCTGAAGCTGAGCCACAGCATTGCTCAGTTGGGTTACCGTCTGCTGCAGCGTCTGGTTCTGAGCTACAAGTGCAGCAGCTGTGGCTGCATCCATGCTGCCAGTAGCTGCTGAGTTGTGGGTGGAAGCAACGTGTCGCGCACAGGGCTGGGCACAGCAGGCAGGAGGCTCACTGGTACTGCAGGGCTGAACACAGCAGGCAGGAGTTCAGTATTGCAAGACAGCAAACCAGGGTCCAGGAGTCAGGCCAGGTGCCAGGGTCAGGCTATCAGTCAGGGAGTGAGAGAGTGGCAGGCAGAAGAGTAGTCAATAGGCAGGCCAAGGTCAAGTCCAAACAAGCAGTAGAGCAAGGTACACGAACGTCCAGGTAGCAGGGAGTGGCGAGCTGAGTTGCTTCCACGCTTGGTCTTCTCAGCGTCTTCCTTTATTGCTGTTCTAATGAGGGCCAGCTGTTGCCTCTCCCTCGAACAGCTCTGCCCGGCGTTGTGCTATTAGCCGGCTACTCCTCCGCCTTTCCAGAAACGCTGCCTTATCTCTAAGTTTCCTCCTTTCAGCTGGCCCCAGAGGCTCGGATTTCGCTCTAGCCCTGGGGGAGTCTTTGTCTCTTACAGCCTCTGTGGAGGTTTCTAGCTGTTCCTCGTCCCTGACAGTCTCTGCAGAAGCTCCAGGCTGTTCCTGCTGAATTCCCTCTGGAGCAGCAGCAGTAGTTTCTGACTGCTCCTCCTCTCCCATAGCTTCTGCAGGGGCTTCCGACTCCAGAGGAGATTCTGCTGGCCCTTCCTGCTCATCCTCTGAGGAGGACTCTGAGGCAGTAGGTAAGGTGGCCAGTCGGGGCTGGGGCTGACTCATGACAATCCCCATTTGGTGAGTTTCTCTCACAGTCCGTTGGATCCAGCCAAGTATATATAAAGGTTGCACTAAAAATGAAGAGCAAAAGCTAAAAACTAACTAGTGTTACTGAAACGGAAATGGAAATGTTGGGATGCACTTGCAAGTTCCCATTTTTATAAAAACAATCTGAGGAATTTTTGAAGATTTGTTTAAAACGAAGTTCCATTAAGCAAGGCAGGAGTCAAAGGTTTGCACATGAACACATGATGCTTGCCTTATATTGCATTAAAATTCTGGCCTATCTATCAAACTGCATTGTCTACTCAGACTGGCAATGGCAGCTGCTTTTTAGGGTCCTTTGTAGAAGTATTTTATATCATTTCCTACATGATCTTTCTATGTAGAAATGCCAGGGATTGAACCTGGAGAACTTCTGTAGGCAAAGCGGATGATCTGCCACTAGCCAGGCCTGACATGGCAACCTATGGGAGATTGGGAGGGGGGGAAACCATTGGCAAAAGCATGACATCAGTTTCAGGAAAACCCCAGAATTTACATCACACTCCTCTAGGGATCACTGGAAACTCTATGGCTTTTCCAGAGAGTTACCATAGAGTTTATGGTGATTTCTAGAGAGGTGCGGTATCACTTCCAGGTTTTGCCTGGAAGTGACATCACACTATAGGCCCAACAGCCATTTTTTATTCTCCCACTACCACTTTGCACAGCAGCGGGAAATGGGAGCTAGGGGAAAGGCAACCCTATCTGCCACTGAGACATGGTCCTACCCTTTGCCCAGAGGCAAGTACCTGACATGACAGCATCCCCCCCCCCCAATTTTATATCTTGCCTTCTTTACTTTCCAGGTGATTCTTTTTTTAAAAAATATATTTTTATTTGTTTTAGTTCCATCTTATTCTAGTAACAAAATTAATCAAAAGTCTTACATTTTTTGGATACATGTTATAAATCATACATTCCATTTCATATCTACAGTTCCATCATAATTATACTATTTTCACTACACTATTATCACTATAAGTCTACATTCTTTAATTCTAGTACTTCTTTACTCTGCTCATTCATTTGATGGTATTCTGTTAACATATAGTTATGTCTCTATTTTATAGTTCCATTTAACCCATCTATAAAACGGGGTCCATTTTTGTTTTCCATCATGTCCGTTTTTTTTCTTTTATTCTGTCAGTGTGTCATTTCTGCCATCTCTAAGATTTTCTCAAATATCTATTTTCCCTGTTTAGCTCCTCCGGTATTATATTTAATAGGAGCATTTCCGGTTTATAGGGTATGTTCATTTCTAGCACCTCTTGCAACAGCTCGTATATCCCTTTCCAATATCTCTTCGCTTTCTTACATAGCCACCGTATATGGAAAAAGGTGCCCACTTTTTGTTTGCACTTCCAGCATTTATTGGGGGCTTCAGTGTACATCTTTGCTAATTTTTCTGGTGTCACATACCACCTATAGACCATTTTATATAGGTTTTCTTTAAAGGTGGTTGATTTTGTTATTTTGATGTTTACTCTCCATGTCTGTAGCCCTTGCTGCAGATCTATGCCGTGCCCCAGGTTTTGTTCCCACTTTGCCATATGATCTTTTAGTGCCTCCTCTTCTGTCTTCAGTTGTTTCATGAAGGCATATAATTTTCCTATCAGTTTTCCATCTGTTTCTAATAGCAGTTTATCAAAAGGGCATCGTTCCATGTAGAATCCCTGTGTTTTGTCTTTGGCAAATCTGGATTCTATTTGCGCTCTTAGCCACCATCCTGTCTCTATGTTCTGTTCTTTTAGTTCTTCTGTTGACTTTAGCTTACCATTCTCCCCCAATAGCTGTTCATAGGTGCAGCTATTCTCCCACCTTAGTAAATTTGGTTGGGTGAATGCTTCCACTGGTGATATCCATCTTGGTATTTTGGTATATATTTGGGGGTTTATTTTCTCCCAGACATTCATCAGGGATTTTCTTATTATGTGATCTTTAAAATATTTATGTGTATCTTTTTTTTTGGTACCAGAGGTAGACATGCCATCCCATTTTAAGGTCATTCCCTTCTAATGTTAAAAGCCTTGGATTGCGCAATAAGATCCATTCCTTTATCCATACCAACATACAAGCCTTGTAGTATAACTCCCAGTCAGGTAGGTCACATCCTGCTTTCTCTTTGGAGTTCTGTAGGACTTTGAATCTTATTCTTGGTCTTTTACCTTGCCATACGAATTTTGAAGTTATTTTATTTAATTATTGAAAATATGACTGCTTTCTTATAATTGGAATAGTCTGAAATAGGAACATGAGTTTTGGTAATATGTTCATTTTAATTGTAGCTATTCGGCCCAAAAGAGATATATGCATGTATTTCCATTTCTTCAGATCTTCCTTAACTTCTTTTAGCAATTTCTGATAGTTATCTTCCATTAAGGAGGCAACCCTATTAGTTATATGGATTCCTAAATATTTCACTTTTTTTCCTCATTGAAAACCGGATTTCTCGGTAGCTTCTTGGTTTGTATTTTTGTCATATTCTTAGTAATTATTTTTGTTTTTTGGTAATTAAGTTTCATTCCTGTCATTTTGCCAAATCTTCTTAGTTTCTCCATCAAGGGATCTATTGCTTCTGTAGGTTCTTCCAAAATGCATATCAAGTCATCTGCAAATGCTTGTATCTTATATTCTTCTCCTTTTATTTTTGTTCCTTTTATTGCTTCTATCTTTCTGATTTCGTTGTTAAGCACTTCCAATGTCAGGATGAATAGAAGTGGCGATAGAGGGTATCCCTGTCTTGTTCCTTTTTCTATTTTTATACTTTCTGTTAAGTCCCCATTCACACTTATTTTTGCCTTTTGTTCTGTATATATCATTTGAATCATATTTAAAAATTTGGCTCCATATTTTATCTCCTTTAGTTGTTCTACCATGAACTTCCAGTTGACGTTGTCAAAGGCTTTCTCCGTGTACAAGAAAATTAACGCTAGTTGTTTTTCTGGATGTGCTTTGTAATATTCTAAGATGTTTAATACTATTCTAACGTTATTTCTTAACTGTCTTCTTGGTAGGAAACCCATTTGGTCTTGGTGAATTATTTGATTTAATATCTTTTTCAACCTGGCTGCTATTATTGTGGCAAATATTTTATAATCGACATTCAGCAATGATATAGGTCTATATTTCTTGATTTCTTTGGGGTCTGTATCCTCTTTATGGATTAATGATATAGTTGCTTCGTTCCATGAATCTGGAATCTTCCCTCCTTCATAAATTTTTCCCAAGAGCTGTTTAAAGGGTATTGCCAAGCAGTCTCCAAATGTTTTATAGTATTCCGACGGGAGTCCATCCAGTCCTGGTGTTTTACTTTTATTTTGGTTTGCAATTGCTTCAGTTATTCCCTTATAGTAAATGGATTGTTCAATATTCTGCATTGCTCATCTGTTCATTTCATATTTGTAGTTAATTTCAGATAGTCCTGTTTTTCTGGGCAAATTTCTACCTTCTGGTATAATTTTTTAAAATTCTCCTATGATCTTTTTTTACTCTTCTTTTCCATATTTCTCTATTCCTTGTTCATCTTTTAAAGTGTTTATTATTCTTTTCGTTGATTCTTTCCTAATTTTATATGCTAAACATCTTCCTGGTTTGTTTGCATTTTTGAAATAGTTTTGTCTTGCAAATTTAATCCTTTTTTTTGTGATTTCTTCCATCTAGCAATCATTGATTTGGTGCTGCAATATTTTTATTTTTGTTTTCAACTCTTGTACTGTGGGGTTTTTCTTTAATTCTTCTTCATTCGTCTTCATGTTCTTTGTCAATTCTTGGAATCTCCGTGTTTTCTCTTTCCTTTGGTGGTTAGCAAACCTTATTGCTAATCCTCCAAAGAAGGCCTTATTTGTGTCCCACACTGTTGCCATAGCTATTTCTGGTTGTGTATTTTGCTTAAAAAATACTTCCATTTCTTTTTTTATTTCTTCCACAAAGTTTTTATTTTTCAACTGGAGTATGTTCCATCTCCTGTTATACTTCTTTTTAGATCCTATCATTGTCACCATTAGTGGGTTATGGTCCGCAAATGTTCTTGGCAATATATCCACTTCCATTATATCCTTCATTAGTGTTGCAGAAGCCCAACACATATCTATTCTTGACCATGATGCATATCTTTGTGAATAGAGGGTATAGTCCCTTGTTGTTGGGTTTTTTTTGTTCTCCAGACATCTACTAAATTATATTCTTCTGCAATCTGTAAAAAATTTCTTGAGAGTTGGGTTGATCTTCTTTTTGTCGGTTTGGAAATTTTTTGGCCATTTTTCTGTCAAATACTGTGTTAAAGTCCCCCATCCAGCAGTTTTGGGAGTAGTCATAGTTTCTTATTATTTGCTGTAATGTTCTAAAGAAACCTTCTTGCTGATCATTCGGTGCATATAGATTTATTGATAGTATTTTCTTTCCCTCTTTTTGGAACTCTGTTAGCAGTAATCTTCCATCTTCTGATGCATATACTAATTTTGGATCCTGTTCTTCCTTGATATATGTTACAAGGCCTCTCTTTTTCTTGCTCTGGTCCAAAGCTGCAAAGCTTTCCCCCAATTTTTTGCATTCCAACATTCTCTGATCACTCTTTCCAATATGTGTCTCCTGCAAGCAAATGATATCTACTTTTAACTTCTTAAGCTGTGCATACGTTCTCTTCCTTTTTTGCAGTGAATTTAATCCATTAATATTTATAGAGAGCAACTTCATTTGCTCCCTATCCATTGGACAATTCCGGTTTACCACCATATTTTTCCTTCTGTCCTCTTGTCTACAGTAGGGATAATTTAGTTCTTTCCTCTAATTCCGGTTCTGATTCTTTTGAGCTTTCTTGTAAGACCTCCTCCTCTCCTAATTTCTTTGCTTCTCCCTTCTCCCCTTCTTGAGGTTTCTCTCTTGCCTGTCTAGAAAATCTCTTGCCTTGTGCATGGAATCAATCTTGAATCTCTGGCTATTATATGTAAAGAGGAGGCCTTCTGGCATAAGCCATCCGTAGGTGATGTCATTTTGAGTCAATACTGTGGATTGAAAATAATATTCTCTTCTCTTTTGTCTCATGGACCATGGTACCTCTCTAAGTATCTTTACTTCATTTCCTCTTATATTTAAGGTTTTGTCTCTCATTTCCTTCAATATTATTTCTCTCATCCTTCTCCTTGTAAATTTCACATGCACCTCCCTTGGTAGCTTGTTTTCCCTTGTAAAGGTTGAGTTCACTCTATAAGCAGTGTCTTGTTCTTTTTTAAATTCTTCATTTTCCATACTCAGTATAGGGGCAATTGCTTCACTCAATACATCACCCAATACTTCCTCTTTATTCTCTGGAATATTCTGGAACCTCAGTATGCAAGCCGCTCTTTCCATTTCCATTTCCATTATAGTTTCTTCTGAAGCTCTTTGTCTATTTTCAACCTCCTCCGTTTTTTGGTTTACTGAATCTACTCTTTCATCTACTTTAACAATTGCCCGGGTCAAATTGGTTATTTCCTGCTTACTTTCTTTCAACTGTTCCTGTAATACATCCATTTTCCCCTTTAGTTCATTAATTTGTTCTGATACCTGTGTAATGCTGTTTTGCACCAGCGCTATATTTGATGTAAATGTCTGTTGTAGACTTTGTTGAAGCTCTTTTATAGCTTCTTGTGTCAACATCATGCCTATGGATTTTGTTTGCCCTGGAGAAGGATTCAGCTTTGTGGTTTTACTCATTTTTTTATTTTTTATATTCCTCCTTATGTGTGTTACTATTAGTCCTTTAAATTTACACTACACAGTTATTGTACCCTCCTTCTTATTTTGTCTTTGTTTGTTAGATTGCCTTGTTAGAGCCTTCACCCTTAAACAATAATTGTATTACGTTTAATAGTACTAACTTCACCTTGTCACACACCTTCAGAAATATTTTTAAGAACAAGCTTAACCAAACTCTCACATTTTATGAAACTCATAAGACCATCTTTTTTTGTTTAGCACACTAACACACTTTGGCACACTTTAGCATACTTTAACCTAATTAAATTAAATTAGTTATCCAAACCTCTTCCTCTCCTTTCTGACCCCCCTTTCTCCCTCCCTTCGCTCATCCCTCTTTAGTCCAAATGACTGTCTTTGAGTAATCACTCCAAGGAGGGGGAGAAATCCTCCCCCGGATGCGCTCTCTCTCCAGTCTGCTTTGTATACTAAATCTCTTCACTTTCACTTTTAATTTTCAACTCACAGCCTAGCTGCCCTTGTGTCGTCTGTGTGAGTATTTCCTCTGCACCCTTTCTTTATGTCCCTAATATATTTCTAGCTTTATGGACTTTATTTTATTTACTCACTCCACCAATAATTTCTGTCTTGATGCCTGGAAATGGCGTCCTCCATGGTCTGTGCTATGAGGCAAAGTCCGAGGGTTTCAACTCCAGCATCTGGAATGCATCCCCCAGTTAAGCCCCTTGCTTCAAAGGCCCCTCTCCACGGGGTCTCCCTCAAACTCAGGAAATTCCCAAGCCCCCAGACCACAGGGTTCGACTCCTGACAGAGACAAACTCTCGTAGCAGTCAACCTTGCTGCGCCATGCCAGCTGGCAGTCTCCTTTCCAGGTGGTTCAAGGGGGCTTACAAGAACAAACTGAGCTAGCTAACCACACAATTAAAACCAAGCGGACCCATTTCTGCACAAAGTAATATTAACTAATAGACTAACCTCAATTATCCAACATTATAAACCCTAGCATCTTCTGTAGGCCCATCTGAATATTGCAGCCTTAAACTATTTTGCAAAACATGCCAATGCAAGGGCCCGTCTCTCCCCTCCCCCCCGCAATACCACCACCCCAGGGAGAATGTTCCAAAAGTCCAGACTGGGGCAGAGGAGTTTTAACAGGCCTCAGATTGTGTTGGATTTAAAAGGTTGAAAACAGAACGATGGATTGGACTCGGATACGAACAGGTAACAACTGGAGCTGTTTCTTCTAATTAACAGACAAGCTGCCGTAATGCTCTACCAATCGCAGCATGTTTAAGAAGTAAGTATGTGGGTGTAGCCGTGCTACCTTCCCACATAAAGGTTAGCCTGCCACTTCAAGCCAGCAATATTAATACGGTAAATAATGATCTCTGTTTCCCACATGATTGCTTTCTATTGGGAGGGGTCAGTGTAGTCATGGAAGACATAATTCATTCTATTTTACCTTTTCTTGCATATGCATGTTTTTAGCATTCTGTCCTTGATCAGAGAATTTCACCTAGTATTAATTTGAGGATAAAATGGAATGCCTTCTTAATTCTTCTCCCCAGAATGCATTGCTGTGGAGTCCTGTTGCCACAAAGGACACCTTTACAGACCAGCCTAGCCTCCTTCCTTCCTTCCTACTAACCAGGAGTCAGCTGATGTCCGCTAGGGGGTTGTATTTGGGCCAGCATGCTTGGATGACTGATATTTCTTGATGACTTAATGTAAGCTTGTGCCACCAAATAGATGTTTCATTGGTGTTCCTGTGATTCCTAACTAGGTGTTCCTGTGATTCCTAACTAGTTGATTGTGCAGTTTTAACGTTATCATTGTCCTGAAATGGGAAAGAAGGGAATAAACTTTTTAAAGGCTCTTTTAAGAAAGAAAGAAAGAAAGAAAGAAAGAAAGAAAGAAAGAAAGAAAGAAAGAAAGAAAGAAAGAAAGAAAGAAAGAAAGAAAGAAAGAAAGAAAGAAAGAAAGAAAGAAAGAAAGAAAGAAAGAAAAAGAAAGAAAGAAAGAAAGAAAGAAAGAAAGAACCTCTTCCCAGGGTAACAGTCAGCAAAAGTTCTCATTAGAAGGAACTTTACGACACTTGCTGATCTGCAAAACAGCGCATGAATGATGTGCACATCATTTGTGTAATTGGTTTGGTGCCTACCGGTGCCACACACTGGCTTTTAAAGTGTTCCCCCTCTGTGCGTTCATTATATTCATCTCTCACCCATTTCTGCAGAAGACATTTATAGTTATTTTCTGTTTATTATTAGAGAAGTATTACAGATGCATTACTGGGGGAGCCCTGCACTTAAACAGCCTAATAGTTGAAAGTCCCAAAAACCAGTATATTGAGACAAGAAGGCACGGCAGATTTTTCACAATTGTTTCACATTATTAAGAGCTACAAATTCTACTGATAGGACCAAGATGCATTTCTTCCCTTCCCCCTCCCCCAAGACAAGTTTTCTTCATAAAGGAAATAGCCAAATTGTTCATATTCAAAGAAACTTCTTCTTTATTTCAAAGCTTTAAAAATATAGAGCATGTTAGCAGGATCTCAATGCAGTCTCTCTGGAATGCACCATTTTGTGTTAAATGTGGAGTACTGAATGTTTGAATGCCCCCTGCACCGCAAAATTAGCTACTAGCCATATAGAATGATTTCGGAGCACCTTTTATTTAATGTTCTGCACATTTAAACTTTTGACCCCCCCCCCCCGCCATATGAAATGGTGTGTGTGTGGGGGGGGGGTCCAGTAGCAGTTGCATCACATGACTTTATTAGTTCTTAGATCGTTGTGTCCATGTGTTCTAGGTGTTGTGAGTGATGGATTCATCTCGGCAACAAATGCTGCCTGTTTTTAAGATTCTTTAAGTCTAAGAAGAGAAGGGAGGGAAGATCTGTCTCCTCTGTGTTGGACTTCATAAGTGCACTGTCATTAATGTGCTACTGAAGTTACACAGTGCACTGCCACTCATGGCTAGCCTCACCCACTGGATCATGTCACCTGTTTAGAGAAGAAGCTACTGGAATCAGGATGTCTCTATCCAACTGTCATATCAAACAGAGATATATGGATCCCCCAAATCAAATTGGAAACTGGGAAAGAGAGATATTGTTCTACTAGGTTCGTTCCCATACTTTGAATTCATGCCCTGTCTTGAATTTAGGGTTACCAACCTCCAGGTGGGACTTGGAAATCTCCCGTAATTAAAACTCATCTCTGGACTACAGACATCAGTTCCCCTAGTAATATGCTGTCACTCACTGTGAGCATGGGGAGTGACATCAACACATTAGGATGCTGCCACCATTTCCCCTCCATTCATGCCATTCCCCCCTCCCCACCAGCCACCTGAGCAGCGGTGGAAAGCCCTCGTTAGTGGCAGGGGATCTCCTGCCCCAGCCAAGAGATTAGTAAGCCTACTGGCTGGCTGCTGCTGCCTGGTGCAGCAGTGGGAGATAATGGCAGTATTGTGGGAGTGCCATCATGGCAGCTTTGTGACATGACTTCCAGTCATGTAACTGGAAGTGACATCACACATTGCCAGAACTGTCTAGCAATTCTCCAAATCAGACTATTGATTTTATGGGATTACTAGAGCATTGTGACAATGCATGACATCACTTCTGGTTACACACCCTACCCCCCCCCCAAAGTCTCAGGGGTTGCCAACTGGCAACCTGGACATTCCCAAATATGTCCTTCTTATAATTTGAATTCCGAATCCAGCTATTGTCCCTTACCACCTTCTTCTACGTAAAGATCAACAATGAATTTAGGCATCTCTGCAACAACCTTGAAATATTGTGCTTTGTTCTGTTTTAACTTTCTGAAAAAAGTTTTAACTTGCTGAAAGAAATGAGAAAACAATGCCCTCTAACTGACAAACCTGGTACTGGGACTGTAGGCATTTTCCTCCTCCATTTGCAAGGCCTAGAAGTTCAAAGTTTAGTAATCTGCCTAAAAGCAGTTGCTTAAGAGCAAGTCACAGATTTATAAATACACTTTACACATTAAAGTTCCGACAATGATCTCAGATGTTTAGACAGGAAACGGTGTTAATGAAAAAGTTACCCATGTACACATTGATAAATGTCACTCACAAACACTCCTTCACACACACAGGGATAATCCTTAGCTAAGCAGTTTTATAAGGGATGAGGATAGTTGAAATGCTGCTTTTATGAGTGTTCCACTTGCAGAGCCCAGAAATGAAACAGCAACGTGGAGTCATAAATAACAGCCAGAGGTGATTCCAAACAATATTGACAGGCCACTAAAAGAGAATAATATACTCTAATTATGACTGACTTCCTTACAGTGGGGGGGGAAACACCCCAAGAATCCTAAAGCTACAAGAAAAGGAAATTAAAAGCCTTCAGCGTAGCATAGAGATGGGAAGCTCCCAGTCCCTCCGGGCAATTG
The DNA here is from genome assembly GCF_028583425.1 of Eublepharis macularius. Taxonomy (NCBI): domain Eukaryota; kingdom Metazoa; phylum Chordata; class Lepidosauria; order Squamata; family Eublepharidae; genus Eublepharis; species Eublepharis macularius. Next base: position 165,455,916 of record NC_072792.1, on the reverse strand, counting down.
AAATTTAAATTGAAATGAACAAAGGTGGAATGGCTAAAGTAGGAGAAAGATGATTGCTATTGAAGGGCCTTGGAGTGTCTTTTGCAAAAAACCTTCTGGATTTGGAGTCTGACTATGCGTATTTTGCTCTTGCCCTTTCTCTCCACTCAGAGCAGCACATGCTTTGGTCCTCTTTTCAATTTTATGTTCACAATGTTCCTCTGAGGTAGATTAGGATGAGAGAGCAAGGTAGTAACTATCGGGGCAATTTGAGGCAGCATTACACCCTTCTAAACCCATTGGCTTCAGAAAATTTAGAAGAGCATAATTCTCTTTAAGATGGCACTAGGGGTGTGCATAACGGAAAAACGAGCCAAAATGAGAGGACTCACTGGTTTTGCTCATTAAAGTAGCTTCTAGAATGCTGAACTAAACCTGGGAAAATAAATTCAAACAAGTCTCTCACACTAAAAAGTTGGTGTGTTTTGTTTCGGTTCGTGCCTTCCAGGAGTTTTCCTAAAAAGCACCAATCAGATCTCAAAGGGAGAGAGACCTTAAGTTATTAATTAAGTCTGCTTGTTGGAAGGGAGTATGTAACCAATGCACATGGCATGAGCACATCTCCCTACCCAGGAAATGAGCCTCCCTCCCTCTCAATCCAGGGAGACCCCCACCCCGTCCCCTCCCATCAATTTTGGAAATGTTTGGAAGGAATAGGCTGCATTGCAATTTGAAAGAGACTTCCCTGGGAGTAAGCACTATTGACTAACATGGGACTTACGTCTGAGTAACCTGGTTAGGATTGCTTCTGTAGTCTTTCAGGGTTCTCTCTTTTTCTGAGTTAATTGGCAAAAGTGTAACTCGTCCCTTTCAAAAACAATCCTTCCTGCCCCCACGGCAAAAGGAAAACTTAGATCTGTTTGGGCGGTCAGGGCAGGGGTGGTGATGGTGGTTCAGTCAATCATTCTGCTGCGTGCCTGCACTTGGGCAATGGAGAAGATTGCAGCGAGAAGAGAACGCCCCTTTTTGGAGCAGAATGCTGAGCATCAAAAGGAAGGATTTGGATTTGCCCCTCATTGTGAGAGCAAAGCACAAGAAAAAAATTAAACCAACAGGCAAAGAAAAATGCAAAGAAAATAAGTTATAGAAAAAGAAAAGAAGGGAAAATGAAGCAGGCTTGTTTTTTGCTCTGGTTGCAGTCCTCTCCAAAGTAGGAATGGCCCCTTGCTCCACCCACTGACATTCACTGTCTATAGGTCTATTGTTGTTGCGTGTGTTGCATTGTGCTTGAGGAAAACCTCAGTGGATCATGGTTTAGACTAGGAGGGGGACTAATGGTTGATGCTGTTTTTGGTTAAGCGTGAAACAGAGCCTTGTTTACCCACCCACCCGTGTAAAGATCACCATGTGTTTGAGCATATTTGTGCACAGTGAACCAAAACAAAACAAAACAAAAAAACCCAAACAGTTCCCCTAGCTGGGACTGGTGGAACAAAAACAAACTAGTAATAAACCAAGATGATACCGGAACGGTACCGAAACTGAAATGGAAACTTTCTTGATGCACATGCCTAGGTGGCACTGCAAATCATAGAATGATAGCCTTGCAAGATGCCCACTTATGGCAGGCAACCCTCTGGTAGTTTATGCTTCTGCCCACTGATTGGCAAGAGTAGGCAGGCCAGGGAAATGTGCTCATGTGTGATTGTGTCGCTAGTCGATGACATCATTTTCTGGTGCAACCCAGGAGCAACAGTGTTGCACAAGGGCTGGTTCTTTAACATTCAGCGCCAAAGAGTGAAAATGATCACTCGCATGTACATCAGGAAGTTCTCATTACCCTCAAACTTCCACCAGTTGCTGAGTGTGTGTGTGTGTGTGTGTGTGTGGCAACCCTACAAAATGAACATTGGCGAGGATCTGATACAAGACTCTCAGTCCTTGTTAGAGATTGTAGCCACTGTACCAGAGGTGGCCAAACTTCCACATAGAATAAACGTCAAATGTTTGAGAGCCACAAGACATGATGCATTGAAGTGACTTCAGATGAAGAGGCAGGTTTGGGGCAGTGTCCTGAAAGTGGCATTACAAGAAGGGGTGGGGTTTTGGTGCAGTATGCTGGAAGTGACATCATCGGAAGTGACATCATCACCTAACCTTAGACTTGGAAGTGACATCACAAAAGTGATGTCACATCCTTGCTAGGCTTCATCCCCAAACTCCCCAGATATTTTCTGAGTCAAACCAAGCAACCCCAACATTTTTATTGAAAATATGAAAGACATGGAAGGAAGGAAGGAAGGAAGGAAGGAAGGAAGGAAGGAAGGAAGGAAGGAAGGAAGGAAGGAAGGAAGGAAGGAAGGAAGGAAGGAGATGGAGGGAAAGACATGGAAAGAAAAAAGGAAAGGGAAGAAAGGGAAATAAAATGTATGGCCATGGTGATACTCAGAGACCTCCGGGAGCCGCACAGTATGTCTAGAAGAGCCACGTGTGGCTCCTGAGCCGCAGTTTGGCCACCCCTGCATGATACCATGCTGACGCTCAGTCTGTAGGAATCCATACATCAGTGTCCTAATAGCCCCCTTGTTTGTGAGGGGAGGGGCTGCTGTTCAGAATTTGTATAGGGTTGATCCCAAATGTATTTTGGTGTGGAGGGAATCACTTGAGCTGAAAGGGAATAGAATACTGACTGATCTTTGGTTTCCCGCCTCATTGCTTCCATGTTCCCAGTCTAGTGTTGTTGATAGTGCGTTTGCCTGAAATTGAGTCTGAAATTTCCCTCCTCTGTCTTGTGGGATAAGGCTGGGGTCCAGTTTCACACATTTTGAAAGACACTCAGGGAAAAGAAACCACTCTGTCCAGTTAAATTTTAAGACAGTAATGATATATATGAAAGTTGTGAGCCCGTGCCAAAGTCAAGACCCTTTAACCTCAATTTATTTCTATGTGCTTAACTCTTCCCCTGAAATCAGCGGGGCTTGAAAAGTGTCACCCTCTGTCTGGACTGTGCCCTTACTTGTTAAATGCAAAACGTTCCTGAATCAACTCCTAAATCTTCCAGAACTTGCCATTAAGAACGGTCTTCAAATACTGAATCACAAACATACTTCAAAGCAAATTTTGACTCAGATTTAGTACCTAAATTCATTTCACTTGTTCCACTCTGTAGCTGTTGCAAATCTTAGCTGCATCACCAATTCCATTCTGCATCTTTCTGATGATCCAGCGGGAATGCCATGCTTAGAGTAGATGCTCACAGGATGCACATTTAGAGACATGATTTATTTCCTTCATTTATACCCCACTTTTCTCCCCAATGGAGACCCAGAGCAGCTTACCTTTCTCCATTTTCTTCTCACAACAATCTTGTGAAGGTAGGTTAGGCTGAGAATGTGTGACTGCCCCAAGGTCATCCAGCAAGCTTCCATGGCATGGATTTGAACCCGAGTCTCCTAGATCCAGGGCTGGCGCGCCCATTGAGGCCAGGTAGGCGGTGGCCTCAGGGCATGGGGTGCCGGACGGGGTGCTGGAGGAGGCGTGAGGGGCGGGAGCATGCCATGGAGCTGCAGCCTCCTAGCCCTCCCACCCCATGCCACCACCAGCACACGTCCCCAGCCAGGCGCACCAGCCGTGGGCAGGTGTCTGTGGCGGTGCAGGGCAACCGAGTGGGAGAGCTGGGAGGCCACCCAAGCGCTGTCCCAGCTGCCCGCCACAGCAATTGGTAGCATGTGCGCCCGTGATGACATCACATGTGACATCACGCAGGCTGGTGCATGTGCGTGTGCACGCGGGCGCCCAGCCCGCTGACCGGCTGCGGGTGCCGAAAACCCTGGTGCTGCTGCTGCCTAGATCCTATCCAACAATCTAACAACTGCACAACACTGCATGCAATGCATGTTGCAATCAATGCTAATATAATACTTTATGATAATACAAGCAAGAGACCCACAAGGACTTGCAGGGGGCATCGCATTTGCTCCTCCCCTACTATTTCCTCTTTACTTGGCAGCACCCAGAACCTCTCCCCTTGTGTTGTTCTCTCTTTCCCACCCACCAGCCAGCCCATTTTTATCTGCCCCCCATCTTCAGCTATATTTGTCTGCTTCATCGATACCCCACCTTTCTTCACAACGGGGACCCAAAGAAGCTTATTTAATACTCCTATGCACTGTTTAATCCTCACAACAACCCTGTGAGGTAGGTTAGGCTGAGAGTGTGTGACTGGCCCAAGGACACCCAGTAAATTTCCATAGCAGAGTGGGATTTCCAGATTCAAGTCTTAAACTCTAACCACTGCACAGCATTGGCTGTCACATCCTGGCTGCTGTTGAGCAGTAGCGAGTACCTGGTCCTGGTTGAATCATGGAAGACACTTGGTAGCAAATTGCTAAGTGGTTACTGCAAGGCCTGGTTTCAATAAATCCTTCCTCAAAGGTCAAAACCACCCAGGAAAGGACCCTCCCCCCATCAATGTTAGAACCAACTGGCAATACTTGGTAGTCGCCTTGCATCAGCCATTGAGGGCATTCATTTTTTAAAGCTGCAGATGCTGCTTCTATTATGGGGGGTGGGATAATTCCCCATCCATCCATCCATCCATCCATCCATCCATTTTGTGGTTAAGAGTGAAAGGGTTTGAGTTTATTGGCCTTCCAGGGCAACCGGTTGATCATTGTGCAAGATTGGATACTAGATCAGCTGCACAACTGGTATGAGACAGTAGGACATCACTTCTGCTTAAAGCCGGCTAGCTCTTCTGCTTAAAGCAGGCTAGCTGTGACCTTGGGTCAGTTGCAGCTCTCTCAGAGCACTCTCAGCCCCACCCACCTCACAGGGTGATTGCCATGAAGATAATAATAACACACTTAAGACGCTAAGTAGTCCTGAAGAGTGGTATATAAATCAAATGTTACGATTAATGTTATTTGTTTGTTTGTTTATTTATGAATTTCAGATTTTTCTGTAAGCCTCGACCTTTTCTCAAGTCTATAGAAAGATGTATCTTGTCTATTTGGGCTCCAGTCTCTGGATTTAAGTATCCACAGATGGGGCGATGTTGAGAATGAGATATATTGCGGATCCAAGTACATATTCAAGTGTATACCCCCCCACCCCAATACACTACAGGTTAATGGACAATGAGAAAAAATGAATAGATATGCCATCCTTTCCTATAACATGAACAACTGAGATCAGAACAGTGTATTCTGGGGAGAATAGGAGAATATTTTTCTGGATGCTTGGTCTATGAAATGACAGTTTGAAAAATCCATGTTTTCATATACATTTTTTCCTGCATTAAGCATCTGGGCAAGTATTTCTGAAGAGAGAATCTTTATTAAAAGGGAAAAAAAGACTCCTTTGCATATAACTTTCTTTCTCAAGCCAGATCTATGAGGTTTGTAGCACAAAAGGTTTTTCCAGCTGGCCATCAGATATGGTTGCCAAGTGCACCAGGGAGAAACTGGGGCGCAAAGGGCTGGGGCCCAAGGGCAGCGGGGTGCTCACTTCCCACACAAACATGAAGTGTGCACACTCCCACGCTTCCTTGCTGCACTGGAAAATGACATCATTTCCCCACGTAATGGGGGAGCTGTAGGTGGTGCGGATGATGCTCAATTTGGTAAAATTGCCTATTTGGCTACAATTTTTAATGGCTTGAGCTTCAGCATGACCCACAGCTCCCTTTTCTCTGGTGTGATAGGGGAGCTGTGGGTCATGCAGAAATACAATTAATTAAAAACTGACCAGTTGGAAGGTAATTTTTAATGAACTGGGCTTCAAAACGACCTGCAGGACCCCCATCATGCAGGGAAATGATGTCATTTTCTGGCACAACAGGGGAGTGGGGGAGCATGTGCTTCCCCTCCCACATATGCCTTTTCCCCCACTGGCCATGGGAATGGGGCCAGGGGGTGGCAGGTAGGGGCACAGGCCTCACAATTTTACCATCAAATGAGTTTGCTAGTTTTTGTAAGAATCTCTGTATGAGGTGCTTTGGCACCTGTTCGTCAAGTGTAGGGAGATGCAATGTTAGCCAGGAAACATTGTTTTAAAATACAGAGCGGGCAGAGAGAGCTCCTCAGAGGGTTTGCTCATTTCACCTTCACCTCCCCAAAGGCTCTGTCAGTTTCACTTCTCCAGTCTAAAACTGTGTGGGATCGCAACCAGAGAGCGGCAAGGAATGAAAATGGGCTGGAGCTGCCTTCCAGAGCTGGGCTTGGACCTGGAGAAGTCATAATGGACTGAAGTTTCCCTTCTGGCATTTCACACAGCTCCAGTGTATAGCAAAGCCTTTGCCCTGCTGCCGGCTCTGTCTTTTTAAACTGCCCTTCCTGCCTACCATTGCATCTCCCGACATGTGTTCTTCATGTGTCAGATGTCTCGTGTAGAGAGACTCTAAGGTGAATTGGATCCTGACAAATTAATTCTGAATCAGGCTGAAGCAACAGGCTGGTATCCTTCTGTGGGATCTTCTCTTGTGGGGGCAGAGAAGAGAGACTGCTGCACTGCCCTGCAAACAATCCTGCTTTTTATCATAAACTTTGGACATGCATCACAAATTAGTGAAGGCAATTTCTCGCAGCCTAATATAATCCCAGGAAGAACTGCAGCTGTCTGTTCAGGTGCATTCAATCTCTCCTTGATGAGAATAATTACCTTCCGCCCTCACTGGGTAATTGCCTTTTGATTGAGGTCATCAGAACAATCAAGGCGCCGACAGGCAGAAATCACTGCAAGGGTAAAAAAATAAAAAGACAATAAAAGACAAGGGGGGGGAAGGGGAGAGAAAGGAATGTACAGAAATTTGCAAAAGGGGAACTAATGAAGATGGCTTGCGACAGTATTAATAATAATCTATTGTTTGCCGCACTGCTGCCGGTAGAGATGCAAGCCACGGATAACCTGATATTTAAATGTATTTCCAGCTGTGCGCACTGTGTCGGCATATTCCCTCCTCGCAACACTAATGGTACTAATTGTGTTCTTTTCAAGTTAGTTTTCCCCTTGCGAAACATGATATTAATATTAATGGGCATGTTGGGTGCCGTTCTGTCGTTTGCTCCCCCATCCCCTGAAATCAATGGGAGGGGCACGAGGGCTTTGGTATCCCTCCCATTAATTTTAATCAGGTTATTTTTAAAAAGGGCTCCACTTGTATGGCTCACAGAAGCACTTTTCTTGGTGGAGAACCAGTCTTGAGCCTGTCATTTCAGACTTACTTTCCTTCAGTGAGAAGAACAGAAATCACAGGAATGCAAGAGTGCCTTTGTGAAAGTGGGGATGTACTTTCGTATTGGTTTGAAAGGATTCCATGGCAAGGAGCTGTTAATCGTGGCAGTCGAGGAAGTGTCATCCATTTTCCCATCAGTGTGCACACATGTTTGTTGACGCTCACTTTTCTTGGGGGTCTGTTAATGTGGGTGTGTATGTTCTGCTTCTGCAGATGAGGAGTGTATTCGGTCCTATTTTGAGGGTTATTCTAAGTAAAGCCTGCTGCCCCAGGGCACCATTTCCCACTCCCCCCACCCCGGGCAAGAACAGTTGGGGAAGTACCAAAGTGCATGCATTGCCACTGCCAAAATGCATGATATATAATGGTGACGAGATAGAAAAAAGTCCAAAATAGCCCCGGGACCACCAAAAACAAAACAATAACAACAGTGGCTTCATTCCAAAACCTTGGATCTGAATCTAAAATAGCAAAATTAAAATTGCACACCCCGACTAAGCATACTTAGAGTATAAACGTGCTTAAAATCGTAATGAGGGTGGCCATGGGCCAGTCACTTTCTCTCAGATCATCCTACTTCACAAGTTATTAGGAATATAAGACAGCGAAGGGGAGAGACATGGTATGACATTCTCTCATTGTTAAACAGCAGAAATGGCACCAGAGGCATTTTTAAAATTCAAAAATAACTATTTATTTTAGAAGGGAAAGGGTCAGGTGAAATCAGGGGTTGAAAATTTCTGAGGCAATTCAACATATCTCTCTCTCTGAGGTAAAATAAGTACATGCACAGACTTTAGTTATAATGCTCTTCACAGGTACTTAAATGCTTATGTTTTGAGGCTTTTGTTCCCTTTGTTTTCCCAAAACACTTCTTTTAGTATTTTATTATACTTTCTTTTAGTATTCTCTTTCTCTAGTATTTCTAGTATCTTTTAGTATTCTCTTTCTCTAGTGTTTTAGTATACTTTATTTTAGTATATTAGTATACTTTCTTTTAGTATTCTCTTTCTGTTTTGGAGTTAGAAATAGAGATGGGCACGAACAGCAATACGAACAAAAAAAAAGCCACGAACAGCCCAATCTGCTGTTTGTGAACAATCTGTTCGTGAGGCCCCATTCTAAATGAACAGGTGGTCGTTGCAAGCTTCGTTCATTGCTGTTCATTGCTGTTCATCAAGCCAGACAGTCTGGCACCTGCAATCAATTCCCTTGGCAACTTAGGCAGGGATTGTCTGAACTCTGTCTGAACTCCTGCTGTTGCCCTGGAAACCCCAATCTAAGCCCAATTTAGCTTGATAGGCAGGTCTTCCTTTCAAGTGTGGAGCTCCCAGCTCAGGCTTTGCAGACAGTGGAGAGGGAGAGACATGTGTGCACACTGATGGGAAAATGGACGACACTTCCTCGACTGTCCTTCCTGGGGCAGGAGGAGGAAAGACAGTGTTCTGCAGCCAGCTTTGCTTGAATGGCCTCCAAATGGCACTGAACGCACTCCTCCTCCTCCCTCCCATCAACCTACTAACTTTTGTGCACTGCATAATTACCTTTGCATCCTGTTGTTCTATTTCCTGTTAATGCCTGGGAGGCGCCCCAGCTTGGTCTACCAGGGCCCATTCTTCCTCCCCACACCACCCCTGGCCAAAAAAAGTTTGTCTTCCCCCTTGCCCTCCAAGGCAACCAGGGCCGTATTAACCCATGGCTGGGCCCCTAGGCTTTCAGATATTTTGGGCCCCCTCTGGCACTTCAGTCTTTCACCCCACTATAGCTGACAGCCTGACCCTGGTATAGTAGGTACTAGTCCGCAGTACATAGCCCGATATCCATTTTGAGGGTCTCCTGAAGAATTCTTTTCACAATTTTAAAAATATTTTTATTGCACGAGTAGAACTCCTCAGGAAAGCACGTTTTGGAGGTATAATTGTTCAATACTGTCATATTTTGAACAGCATACACATTTTTATTATTTATTTTAAATTATTTAATTTATGGATAATTGTTTCAATATAAGAGACAATTTGTTTCACTTCAATAAGGAAGCTGTTAATTATCTGATTAATAGAGGTTATATAAGAGAATCAATGAATTGTAATTTTTGGTGGGGGTGTAAAAATTGATGGGTCCCTAGTCCTTGCAGGGCCCTTAGGCTTCATCCTAGTCAGCCTTATGAATAATACAGCCCTGAAGGCAACGGGCTGGAAGGACAAGAGTAGCAGGGGCAATTCACTCCTGAGATTCCATTGGCTGAAATTAAATGTTGTTGCCTTGGAACCAGCCAAAAAAAAGGTTCACCTTCTCCCTCTCCCCTCCAATGGATGACCTTGTTTTTCAGTGACTCATTCCCCTTCCCTCCACATTGACACTGGCCTGCCTGCTGCCCAGCCCACTGGTAAGAACCGAGCCAAAACACATGGCACGAAAATGCACGAAGAGACGGAGGGTCAGTTTCGTTACAGCTCAGTTTCTCGAATTTTGTTCAGCACTTCAGAATTCGCTATAACGACCTGAACCAGCAAAATTCATTTGTAATTTCAGCTGGTTTTTCCCGTTATGAACACCTCTAATGCTTAGGACTGTAGCCCTAGTGTTTTACATGTCTGAAGGGGGAAATATGTGTGAAATTCCCTTAGAAACCTTTGGTAATTCTATAAGTTTCTTCAAACCTCCCACAGCTATTTTGCCCAAGTATGCCTCTCCTCATTTGCCTCAACTTTCATTTTAAATGAATTGAAATCTCTTTGAAGTGTGCTGCAAGCCTCACGGAGAATCGCCTATCATAATACAGGCTCAGACAGTTGCAATATATTTGCTGCTTTTTCTTCTGCCTGAGTTCAGAGGTTAGTTTTTTTCAAAATTTAAATTATGCACCAGTGTGTATTGCATTCTACTTTATGTCTCAAAGAAAACTAGAGTCATTTGCAGTGCAATTGGACATGACTGTAAATACGGCCATGGGGCACGGGGAGATCTTCTTATGTTGTTCATGACCTCAGTTCGAGACCACATGCTGAATTTTCATTAGCTGCTTTGGCAAACATGCTGCAAAGATTTTCTTGACGAATAAACTGTTGCTGACCTGGCTTCACCTAGTCTGCACTTTCCTCCCACAAAATGGGAAAGCAGATTGAAGCAAAATGCTTGTAACAGCTTTGTTACTTTTCTGTTTGTGTTCCTTGCCTTAAAAAGTATACCACCATGACACAAGTGTCAAAAACGCTTCCTCCAATATTTTTAAAACCCCAAACCAGGGATAGGTCGCATATGGGCTAGTGATATAGCACTTTGGTTCTGATATAGCACTTGGCTTTGAACATGATATAATGCCAAATCTATACACTCAATTGTTCTCTATTTACCAAGCATGGTTCCAATTTCATGATACCCCTTGGTGAACAGTTGGGAATTTTTTAAATGTTTATTTTGCAAGGTGCAGCCCACTACTAGAAGAAAGCAGTTAACTGCTTAGAAATTCATTGCTCACATTGGTAGCCTAAGGAGCATTTCTCAAACATAAATCGGGTGTGTTGGAAGTTCACTGGGTGACCTTGGGCCAGTTATTCTCTCGAACATAATCTGTCTCACATTTATGAAAGTGTATGTATTTGTAATTTATTAAATATTCTTGCAAACAGGATATCAGTTGTGCTTTACACGTCTTTGTCTTGTTCAAGAGAGTCAGCTTCTGACATCGTGGGTCATACTTGATCCTAACACAACAGCTGAAATGTTGATGTTTTGAGAGTTTGGTAGGTTCGATGTAGTTTATTATTCTTTCCGAGCTGAAATGAAGCTGCTGGGAATCCTTTCCATCATTTTTTCCTCTTTGAATACATGCTTTGCATATTTTAATGCTGACAAATGGAGAGATTTTAAATTTATTGTGGTAATTCCTGTGGTACGCTATGTCAATTTGATTTTTGTGAAGGAAGAGCATTAATGGAAAAATCCCTCGGTACTATCAGAAAATAGAGCTATAAAATCCACGACAGAAAATGCATTGTTAAGTTGAAAATCCCTTTTGAATGGAAGTAGTGGATATCTTCTGATATTAATCCTGTTTTTGAGTGAACATAAACCATCGTCGTCCCCCCCCCCCCCCGAAAATACAGTCACTGACTGACTGAGGAATATTTTACCCATTATGTGTGTGTCTCTGTGAATGCATACAGGCAGGAATGGTGTTATTCCATGACCTCTTCTTCCAAAACCATTAACATTGTCTCCTGTCAGAAACAGATAATCTATTGAATTGGATAAGTGATTTATTAAACTATGTCAATGGTTGTGGGATGTTTGCCATTCATGGAGGGAATGCATTTATTTATAATGAAATCCTAAGCAGAGCTACTCCAGTCTATGTCTATTGAAATCAATGGGCTTAGACTGCAGTAACTCTGCTTAGGATTGCACTGTTAGTTGCTGCTGTTTTATTCCACTTTTTCTCCAAGTAGCTCAAGGCAGTGTACGTTATAAGGACATAAAGTGTGAACTGGTCCAGTGGTCCATCTAGCCCAACGTTCTGTTTTACTAGTTGCCCTGGAGGGCGCACAAACAAAGCACATAGTACAAGGCCATTCCCTGATATTTTGTCCTAGCACTGGCATTTAGAGATTTGCTGCCTCTGAATGAGGAAGTTCCCTCTGGTTACCATGACCAATAACCATTAATGGATCCATCTTCCATTAATTCCCTTTTAAGCCATCTATGCCAACAGCCATCCCATGTCCATTGGCAGTGAATCCCACAATTTATTCACTTGCTGAATAAAGGAGTACTTTCTTTTGTCTGTTCTGAATTTGTTACCCATCAACTTCATTGGGTGCCCCGATTTTTAATATTTTGAGCGAAGGAGAAAAAGTTTTCTTATTTTCTCTCCACTCTCTCAACCCTATGTACAATTCTATGAACCTCTATTAGGCCACCCCTTAGCCGTTTGTTTTGTTCTGTTTATCCTTACAACTAAGGTTTGGACCTGGGTCTCCAGATCCTTGTCCAACACTTTAATACTAATACTACTAATAATAAATGCACTTATATCCTGCTCTTCTAGACAGATTAGTGCCCTACTCAAGAGTGATGAGCAAAGTCAGTTTTATTATTATCCCCAAAATATAGCTGGGGAGCTGAGGCTAAGACAGTGGCTTATCCAAGGCCATCTACTGAGCTCATGGAAGAAGTGGGATTTGAACCAGCAGAGTGCTGATTCGCAGCCCAACCACATAATCACTCTGCTACAGCAGTTCCCCTGTACCATAGAACCAAGTGTCATACCAAGTGTCATCTAGTCTAATCCCCTACACAGTGTGGAAACTTTACAACTAACCTTCCCCCTCCTCCAGTGACTCCAAATAAGGTCTAATCAAAGCATAGTAAAGTGCTACCATCAGTTCACATGGTTTGAACACTATACTTCTGTTGGTGCAACCCCAAATCACGTTTGTCTTTTTAGCCACTGCATCACACTGTTGACTCATGTTCAGTATATGGTCTACTGAGACCCCTAGATCCTTTTCACATGTACCAAGTTTCACTCATCCTATGATTACACATTTTAATTTTTAACCTAAATGCAGAACACTGGCTCATAAATTCCATTGGACGCACCCAAGGTTATAGGTATGCCTTAAAGTAGTTCTTTGGATCCTGATTGTAATCTGATTTTTGTTTTTGTTCTGTATGTGGTGCAGCAAACATTTTATTTATTTCTTTACAAAATTTATACACCTTCTTTCTGCTGTCATTTAGGCCACCAAGATGACTAAGCATTTTAGACATGAACAGGGCTTTTTTTCTTGGAAAAGAGGTGGTGGAACTCACTGGTAACATATGCGTGCACACAAAGCATGTGTGCGCTCTCAGGACTGTGTGATGATGTCACTTCTGGGAAGTGATGTCATCGCACAAGGTGGAGCCACCCCCCAGAGGATATAGAAACAAAAGATAAGGAGGCCAGGCTTAGCTCTAAAAAATTAGAAGCAAGCCAGTTGGGTTTAAATGCCCCTTTCAGTGCCATTATGCAGCAGCATGTAAAGGGGTATTTAAACCCTGGCTTCAGCTGCCTGGTGGGAACTTCCCCATCAAGTACCTGAAGCAAGCTGGCTGGGTTTAAATGGTAGCAGAAAGGGAGAAAAAACTGAAGGAGTGGAGGGAAGAGACAAGGGGAGAGGGCATAATGAAAGAGACTGAATGGGCTGGGAAGTAAAGAGATGAATAATGGGTGGGGGTTAAGAAGCAAAGAGTGAGAGGAGGTGGTGGAGAGGAACGAGTGAAGGGGTGAAGAGAAGAGAAGAAGGGGACAAGGAAGGGTTAATGGGGGAAGGAGACAGAGTAGACTGGGAGCAGGGAGGGAAAGAGATGGAAATGGGTGGGAGGTTAAGAGGGAAAGAGTGAGAGGAAGTGGCAGAGAGAGATAAAAGTGAAGGGGCGGAGATAAAAGAGGAAGGGGAAAAGGGAGAGTTAATGGGGAAAGAGAGAATGGACTGGGAGCAGGGAGGTAAAGAGATGTTAAATGGGTGAGGGGGTTAAGAGGGAAAGAGTGAGAGGAGGTGGCAGAAAGGGGGAGGAGTGAAGGGGCAGAGAGAAAAGTGGAAGGAGACAAAGGAGGGTTAATGGGGGAAAGAGACTGAATGGGGTGGGAATAGAGTGGTAGATATGGTGAATGGGTGTGTGGGTTAAGAAGGTAAGAGTGATAGGAGGTGGTGGATGGGGAAAGAATAAAGAAGTGAAGTGATAAAGGAATTAAGAGACAGAATGGGTTCGGGGCAGTGAGGTACAGAGATGGAGAATGAGTGGGTGGGTTAAGAGAGTAAGAGTGGCAGGAAGTGAGGGAGGAAAGAGAAAGAGTGGTGGAGTAGAGGAGAGAGAGAAGGGGTCTTAAAGGAGGAAAAGGACAGAATGGGTTGGGAGCTTCCCTCCTTCCAACCCTTTCTGTCTCTTTTCGCCTTTAATACCCCTTCTCTCTTTTCCCCATCCTTCCAGTCTTTCCCCCCGCCACCCCTCCTGTCACTCTTTCCTTCTTAACCTACACACCCATTCTCCGTATCTTCCTCTCTATTCCCAGCTCATTCAGTCTCTTTCCCCCATTAACCCTCCGTTGTCCCCTTCCACTTTTCTCTCCACCCCTTCACTCTCCCCCCTCTCTGCCACCTCCTCCCATTCTTTCCCTCTTAACCACCCTTTCTGATTTCTTACCCGTTTTTTTCCTCCTTGCCCCAAATCCATTTTGTCTCTTTCCCCCATTAGCCCCCTTCACTCTTCCCCTCTTAACCCATTCTTCGTCTCTTTTTCTCCCTGTTCCCAGTCAATTCAGTCTCTTTCTCCCATTACACCCCCTCTCCTTGTCTCTTCCTTCCACCCATTCAATCTTTCTCCCTTTCCTTCACCTCCTCTTAGGGCCAGCGCGCCGATTGAGGCCAGGTAGGCGGTGGCCTCAGGCGTGGGGTGCCAGACGGAGTGCCAGAGGAGGCACGGGGGGCAGGAGCGCATGCCACAGAGCTGCAGCCTCCTATCCCTCCCGCCCCGTGCCACCGCCGCCACCAGCACATGCCCCCAGCCGGGCGGACCCGCCACGGGCAGGCATCTGCAGCGGCGCAGGCAACTGAGCGGGAGAGCTTGGAGGCCACCCGCGCACCATCACAGCCGCCCGCCACAGCAATCGGGCCAGTGGTGGTGTGCGCACTCCCGTGATGACGTCACGCGTGTCATCATCACGCAGGCTGGTGTGTGCATGTGAGCGTGCATGCACGTGGGGGTTGGCACCTGGCTGGCTGGCTGGCCGTGAGCGCTGAAAACCCTGGCGCCGCCCCTGCCTCCTCTCACTCCTTACCTCTTACCCCCTCACTTATTCTCCATCTCTTTTCCTCCCTCTACTCAATCCATTCCATCTCCTTCCCCCTTGTCTTTTTCTTCCACCCCTTCACTCTTTTGCCCTTTCCTCTACCTCCTGTCACACTTTTCCCCTCTTAACCCAACCACCCACCCATTCTCTTCTCCTCCCTGCTCCCAGCCCATTCAGACTCTTTTCCCCACTATGCCCCCTCCTCTTCTCTCTTCTGCTGGCCAGGCAGCAGAAGAGCTGGCTGGGTTAAAATGCCCCTTTCCACAGTGGCATGGAAAGGGTCATTTAAACCCCGGCATCATCTGGAGCAAGGGAGAGGGTGGATTTTAAACTTTAAACTCCAAGCTCCTTTCCTTGCTCCAGCTGACTGTTGGCCGTCAGTTGGAGCAAGGGGGGATTTTGACGTTTAACATGACCGTTTTCTAGAGGTGCCGGAATGCCATTCTGCTGCATTCCGGCTTTAAAAAAAGCCGGGGACATGAATGAATAAATAATACACGCGTCTTGTGGTGCATTTTTAACAGAGCTCCTTTGTACTCCTCTTCACCTATGCCCCGAGATGCCATGTTAATTTTATTTGCCACTTTCTTTGAACAGAATCTAAACTGGCTACTTCAAAATCCCAGTCTCTCATCACATGGTTTGTTTTCCACCCTGCTCTTTTCTGCCAAACTGGATCGTATTTACAAGACAGGGTATGGTTGTAACTACTCAAACTCAACATTTATTAAGGGGAATTTTTTTTTAAAAAAACAGCTCACAGTGCTAATTTCAGGACTAGGAAATCTGCATTTATGAAAAACACCAGCGAAATATTTTGAGACTGTGAAGGGCAAGATGGAAATGAAATGTGACAAGAGATGGGGTCTCAGTGCAGCCAGAAAACCAAATGAATCATTAGCATCGTCGGAGAGACCTCAGACTGGAGCCCTTGGAGGGTCCTCTCAACCTTGAACTTAAGGATGTCAAGAAGGGATTCATTTGGGATGTCAGACAGGCTGTAGCTGAAGGATGAAATTACAGGGAGGCAGCAAGGAAGCCTCTTAACTCTAGCAACATGTGCTTGTTTGTGAAGGAATGTTTAGAAATGAAATGCAGAGGCCCCATTCATTAGTGATGTTATGTCAATACAAATAAAGGTGGTGGTGTTGATAGGGTCAGATTTAGGAGAGGAAGCTCACAGCAGGGAAGGGGGAAATCAGTCTGTACACAGGGGTGGTTCTAGCCACGGGGCAACTCTGGCAGCTGCCCTGGGCCCCAAACTGTGTGAGGACCATGTTGGAGGGTCCCTGACTACTTAGGTGCTGGGGGGGGGGCACTGCTGCTGGCCTCTCTGCTGTCTCTAGAGTTGTTGCAGGGTGGTGGAGGCTTCAGGAAGTACGGTGGTGGAGCCCTTCTTCCAACCACCCTACAGCTGACTTCCACTGGCCCTTGCTCTGTAGCTGCCCCACCCTGTACTAGTGATCTGGGCAGACTGAGAGGTAAAATTCTTCCTGGAAAGAGCCACATCCCCATCCTGCTTTCAGTCCCACCTGCCTCCTGATTGGTGGGAGTGAGAAAATATCCTCCGGGGTTGGGGACACTAACTGGCAGTGATGAGTCTGACTGCTTATACCTGCCCTATCTGGGTAGCTGGCTTTTAGTAGCAATGGCTCAGATCTCCAGGAGTTTCCCAACCTGGAGTTGGCAACCCCAGTTGGGCAGGACTAGCTGTTACCATGAAGCAGGAAAGAGAGAATGTGTGGCTGGGCAGTAATATGGCTCCCATATCATTGGGTATAAGGCTAATTTGCCTGCATTCTCTTCTGTTCCAAATGTCATTTGTATGCTTAACAACTTGCAACACTCCCTTAGTCCATAATTTAGCAAATTTGATAGCCTTTAATCTGTATAATCTACATTTCCTAATACTGCTGTTGATGTTCTCCTCCCTTCACTAGCTTGAATGAATAGAACAATTAACACAGGTTTTATAAACACCATGTTTGGATTTGTAGCCTCTGTGTGACGGAGTATGTCTAGCACGCTGCTGGAGTGAAATAGTAAATGCAGTAATACTAGCAGTAATACCAGTTGTAGTAACTATGATTAGGGTGATCTTGGGGCCAATAAAATCAGCCATTTCATTACTTCACGGAGGGAAAAAAACCCTTCCCATAAATCCTCATTGTGCTGTACTCATAAATTGGGTAATTCAGTAGTAGATCAAACACCAGGTTGTCATCTGCTGCAGCACCCCATTATTTGATGTTAAAGATCATTTATTTTTAATTGCTTTCAAAATTAGCAGGAGAAGCCATCATAACTAGAGTCTATAAGAATCATAAAAGAAGACAATTTCACTTCCAAGTATTAAATAGGATATTGGCTAATACACTCTGTTGACTGTGCCTTGCTCTGTTTGAAGTACAAAGGCTCAACGTATCTCTTACTTTTCTTATTTGAAAAAGGCAAATTCATTGTTAATTTATTTGACTATTTCTCTACTGTGGTTGTTGCCACAGAAAGTGGCCTTGCAGCAATTTGCATAAAAATAGTGCCCAGGCCACAGATGTATAAGAACCCAATAACCATTTTGCAAGCCTATGTATATTGCACATATGGGAATCTAAATCCATAAGCAAAAAAGTCTCCTGAACAGAATTGACTGCAGACAATGGGAAAGGAAGGTGTGGCTTGAACTTTGTCTGGCAGCCTATTCTAGAAAATACTACTAATAATAATAACAACAACATTCAATTTATACACCTCCCTTCAGGACAACTTAATGGCCGCTCAGAGTGGTTTACAAAGTATGTTATTATTATCCCCACAACAAACTCTATGAGAGGTGGGTGGGGCTGAGAGAGAGAGCTGTGGCTTATCCAAGGTCACCCAGCTGGCTTCTAGCAGAAGAGTGGGGAATCAAACCCGGTTCTCCAGATTAGAGTCCTGCCGCTCTTAACCACTACACCAAACTGGCTCCCAGATCAATAACTGAGGGCCAAGCTACACATGACGAATGACACTTGAACAGCAAGTGTATTTCTCCCTGTTCACTTGCCCTCCACTCAATCCACTTGCCGTTCAAGTGTCATTCGTCATGTGTAGCTTGGCCCTGAGAAGCCCTTGGAATGGGTTGCTACCATCCTGATCTTCTGTTGAAAGGAACAGAGATGAAGAGGCAACCTCATAAGAGGACCCAGTATACAGTTTCATACGGGGAAGCTTTCTTTTAGATATGTGGGTCCCAGGCTGAATATCTATTTATTTATCTATTTATTTATTTCGCCTCATTTATACTCCGCCTTTCTCCCCCGGCAGCTGCCACGAGGCAGCTTACATTGTTCTTTCCTCCATTTTATCCTCCCAACAATCCTGTGAGGTAGATTAGGCTGAGTGTGACAGACCCAAGGTCACTCAGCAAGATTCCATGGTGGAGATTTGAACCTGGGTCTCCTAGGTCCTTATTCAACACTCTAGCCCCCACAGTTGCAAGTGCTCATAATTAGACAGTGTGTTAAATGTGAGTTAAGTTTGAAGGAAACCCAACCCAACTCACATGTAATGTGCAACCTGACACTCATCTTTAAAATACGGGGGGCGGGGCACAAATCAGCTCCTGAGTGCGTGGAACAGCAGGAGCAAGTTTGGTGTAGTGGTTAAGAACAGCGGGACTCTAATCTGGATAACTGGGTTTGATTTCCCACTCCTCCGTTTGAAGCCAGCAGGATGACCTCAGGTCAGTCATAGCTCTATCAGAGCTCTCTCAGCCCCACCCACGTAACAGGATGATTGTTGTGGGGATAATAATAGCATACTTCGTAAACCGTTCTGAGTGGGTGTTACGTGGGTGTTAAGTTACTTGAAGGGAAGTATATAAATCGAATGTTGTTGTAGCAGAAAGGGACTGTGAACCAGGGCCAAGGCCTTTTTGGTCCTGGCCCCAATCTGGTGGAACTCTCTGTCTGAGGACACCCGGGCTCGTCAGGATCTTCTGTCATTTCGGCGGGCCTGTAAGACGGAGATGTTCCATCAGGTGTATGGTTGAGGCCAGCATGAGATCCTCACTGAGCCTCCCACCAGCCTCCCACTAAGCATGGGATTATACAGTGTCTACCAGCCGGCTGCCCAACATATGGGCACAGCACGGGGCTATGTAGTGCCCATTCATTTGCTGACCCACGTATGGGTTGCAGTACATTATCTGTCCGCTTCCCTCCCCCTGTATGTTGATGGGCAGGAATCTAGAATTGACCCCATCTCAGGACAGTTAGTATCTGTTGTTGCTTTCATGAACTGTAGTTTTATGAATTGTTTTAATATTTGTATTATATTTTTATACCTGCTTTAACTCGCCCTGGGCTCACTTGCGGGAAAGGCAAGTTAGAAATGTAATAAACAAACAAACAAACAAACAAACAAACAAATAAATAAGGGATATCTGCCCACTAGATGCCAGAAACTCTTCACTGTATTTTAGCCTCATATTTGGACGCAGTGAAACTGAAATAATCTGTCAGACTGCACTACTAGAGCTGCTTCCTCTGTGAAGAACCTATGCCAGGAAATGCAGAGCACATTCCAGCCACCAACCATGGGACAAGTGCTGTCCTGACCCCACCCCCCCACCCCCCGCCCCTCCAACCAGTGCAGTGGGGAGCCCAAGAGCGCAGGTCGCGCTGAGGAGGATCAGACGTGCTTGCTGAGGATGAACACCCAGCACCTGAGGCCACGCTTCAGAGTCTGCAAGGAAAACCACATTGCTGACCTCGGAATTAGCTGCTAGGCCTCCAATAGGCTGGATTCAAACTTGGGCCTAAAGCCCCCAGAACCCTTTCCCAGGAACAGTGGCGGTGAAAGGCCCAGGCTGAGATGCCATAAGTAGAGTTGCCAAGGGCCCCAGAGGCCAAAGCAGAGTTGGAGGAGGCAGGGGGCAGCAGGGTACTTACCTCCTGTGCACATGCTTTGTGTGTACACGTGATCCCGCTCTCCCTCATCCCGCTGAACTGGCTTCAGTGCACCCACTGGAAAACAACATTGATGAAGCCAAAAATCGCCCATTTGAAGGCTTCAGAGAGCCTGGTGTTTCCACTGAAGCCTTCAAATGGGGCAATGTTTGGCTTCAACACACCCCATAGCTAGAGTTGCCAGCCTCCAGGTAGTGGCTGGAGATCTCCCGGAATTACAACTGGTCTCCAGGCCACAGAGATCAGTTCACCTGGAGAAAATAGCTACTTTGGGGGAGGGGGACTCTATGGAATTATGCCATGCCAAGGTCCTTTCCCTCCCCAAACCCCACTTTCTCCAGGTTTCTCCAGGTTTCACCCCTCAAATCTCCAGGAATTTCCCAACTTGGAGCTGGCAATCCTATCCACAGATCTTCATTCCTGCTGGAAAATGATGTTGTTTTCCAGCACAAGGGAGGAAACACAAGCACATTGAAGCCAGTTCGGCAGGATGAGGAGCACACACATGCACTCCCCCCACCCCCACCCCATGCCTTGCGCCCCTGCTGGCCAGGTGAGTGGGACAACAGGTGGGGATGGAGGGGTGGCAAGCCTAGTTATGAAGGGGACTGGCTGTGCCCTGTAGATCCAGAGCAGAGTGCTGAGGAGTAGTTCCTTTCATGATCCTAGCCAGCGCACAATGCAGTCTCAGGACCTGCCAGCCTAATTACCTCCCAGCGTACTTAAGCTGAGCCCTGGGAAGTGCCTTGCTGGATCAACAGGTTCACCAGGCACAAGCCTTGTGTTCCAGCTCCAAGTGCCTTATTTCCAGCTCCAGTCTATGCTCCCATGGCTGGCTAACTCAGCCAGAGGCCCTACTCCAGAGGAGACTTGACCAGGCCTGCCTGCAGTGTGGGACAGTTGTTATGACTTGTAATGTCCGTGAAAAGAAAGAGAACTTGGCACAGTAGCCAAATAAATATGTTGCCTTTCTCTTTTACATACGTAGGTGCAATCAAGTTGCAAGCTGACTTATGGTGACCCTAGCGGGGTCTTTCAAGGCAAAGAAGAAGCACAGGTGCTTTGCCATTGCCTTCCTTTGCAGCGTCTTCCTCAGTAGTTCCCCCATCCAAGTACTGGCCCTGCTTAGCCTCTGACAGCTGTTGAGATCAAGCTACGCCATGCTGCCTTCCCATCCCATTTCCCTCTTACCCACAGTATAAAAGTCTGTCAAGAAAATGTCATGATGTGACATTCCCCATAGATCAGCAATGAATCGGTGCTTGCACAGGGGACTACCTCTACCTTTTTACAGTATAATTCCCATGTGGCAGTGTGGCAGTGAACACTGCAAAAACAAAAAGAAGTGAGCCAGTCTAGAATTCTCAATAAAATATTATCTCCCCTCTCCCAAGTACTTGTAGATGTTGCTCACAGTTGGTGACCCAATTACAATTTGACCCACAGGGAGATCATCCATCACTATTTGGAAGTGACTATGCATTACTGGATAATTAATGTCACTGGGAACTGAGAGTATAGACTTCCTTCAGTGAAGATTCGAATCAGCTTGAGTACATTACCCAAAAAACGAACCTTTAATTAATACTCAATCTGCTATAAAGACTAGTGGATGCTTTCAGTTTAAATTTATTAATTACGAAGAGGCTGATTGTCAGCTTTCAGAGCAAATCGGTGCCTTGAGCGTACATAAAGCCACCATTTCGTGGGAAACTAATCTCGCGTTCCATGGGTCATTTGGCAATGAGCCTTACTTGTACAGGCTCAATTCCATTAGTAGATTTATCTGGTACATATGGTTCATGTCTTGTCTACAGTGCAGTTTACTTTTCGGAGTCTTTCTTTACAACTTTAATGGATTGTGTTAATACGGCTTTAGAAGTAGTTTCTCGGATATTTTGGGGTCTTAACCAGTTTCTCATTATTTATGCTAGAATTCCTGATCAAAAACAACAGAATTAACAAAAGATGGTAGGTGACCCAATGTATACTTTCATGTACGTTGCTTGAGAATACAATTTATATGTTTGTATGATTATCCTTCTTGGATATAAGTCACGTGCCATGTATTCTGGCTCAAAGCAGTTCCTGTTTTTGGTGCCTGCTTAGCACTAAAAAGTTGGGGGGTTGTAAAGTATCTGTCTTGCTATACTATGTAGGTGGTAAGCTTCATTCAGCTTGAGAGACAGTTTGGTGTAGTGGTTAAGAGTGGCAGGACTCTAATCTGGAGAACCAGGTTTGATTCCCCACTCCTCCACTTGAAGCCAGCTGGGCGACCTTGGGCTAGTCACAGTTCTCTGGAGCTCTCTCAGCCCCACCCACCTCACAGGGTGTTTGTTGTGGGGATGATAATAACATACTTTGTAAACCGCTCTGAGTGGGCATTAAGTTGTCCTGAAGGACAGTATTTAAATTGAATGTTGTTGTTGTTGTTGTTGTTGATGATGATGATGATGATGGGTTGTCAATTGTTCTGGACTAGGAATAGAGTTGTGAGGCTGCAGTCAATCGATGGCAGAAAACTCCAGCAGTGGGGATGGATGGAAATGGCATCACCACTGGCTTGATGTCAATTTCAGCTGAAAAACTGGAAATGATGTCACTGCATTGGAGTTGTGCTCTAGGAACCAAACAGATTTCTATGGTTTGACCATAGAGATCCAGAGGATTCCTAGAGTGTCATCTCCTCACTTCCAGTTTTTTTGGCCACAAATGATTTCAAGGTGTTTCACAATGCCATGTTCCCCTCCCAGTTTCCCCCACTGCTCATTTGAGCAGCAGTAGGAATCAGTGAGGATCAGTGCGAGCCGTCCTGCTAGAACGGGGGGAGTGGCATCCTCACCTGAGAGAGTCTTTAAAACCAATTTTCAAAGCCGCAACTCAGTACTGGGAGGAGGGAACTTGAACTCTACTCCTGCCCTTTGAAAAAATCCAGCTGACGAAGAATTCTTGGAGATTTCGAAAGCTTGCACACTGGTATGTGTCATTTTTGGTTGGTTATAATGTTTTAAAATTTTTGCTTTGGACTAATGCAGATACTGGAACCTCTTTTAACATAAATAGTATGTTTCGGAAGGCACAGTGCCTTTCTATCTCTAATGAATAAGCACACCAATTTCTATTCAGCTATGGCAATGTGTTGCCTTAAGAAATAATGATCACACGAACCTGCCTAATGCTGAATTGGACCATTGACCTGTTTATCAAGGTCAGTATTGTCTGCTCTGACTGGCAGCTGCTCTTAAGGATCTCAGGCAGAGGTTTTTCACAGCACTTCCTACCTGATCCTCTTAATTGGAGATGCCCTGGACTGAACCTGGGAAGTTTAGAATGAGAGGCAGATGCACTCCCTTTGAAGAGTTATAGCTCCTCCTTAGCAAGCTGAACACAGTTCACCACATGCTATCTTTTTTTTTTTTTTGGATCCATTTGCAACCCCTGCCCCCCACTCCATTTTTGAAGTTTCTGGACACAAGTATATTCTGCTTGTGTCCAGATCTGTGTTGGTAGAGGAGAGCATCTTCCCTCAAGCTCTGACCAATCCCAGCCTGAAAAAAAAAATGGTCTGATGTACGGCTGGCAAAGCTATTCCTGTGTGCCAGTTAAAGTATCTGCTCAAATGTTTGGGCTGGGGATACCATGCCACTAGAGACGCTTCTGAAAAATGCCCTCACTGGCCTCAGAATACAAGCTTGTAATGCGCACCTTCAATCTGAAAGTGAGCATTACAGCTCTGAATTCCTTTCTTGCTCTGAGTAGGACTGCCTCCTTTGGTTGGAAAATGCCTGGAGATTTGGAGGCAGAGCCTGGGGAGGAGTTTGGGGAAAGGAGTTAACTCTGTGAGGACATGATGCCGTAGAGTCTGCCTAGGGTTGCCAAGTCCCCTTACACTCCCAGTCGAGGAGATGGGACCTGGCACTCACCTTGTAGCCCTCCTTACGCAACCGTGAAACATGCAAGCACTCCCAACATGGTGCAATGATGTCACTTCCGGGAGTGATGCCATTGCGCAGGCCCCAGGAGTGCTTCCACACTTCTCATTGGTCTGATTTGGGCCCCATGCAGGAGATCCCACCCCTGCCCCCATCGGAGAACCTGGCAGCCCTAAGTCCACCCGCCAAAGCAGCCATTTTCTCCAGGGGAACTGATCTCTATAGTCTGGAGGTCAGTTTTAATACTAAGAGATCTCCAGGCCCCACCTGGAGGTTGGCAAACCGAGTGCTGAAGCTAGTAATCAAGCTGGCTGGCAGTAATTCCATGCTGAGTGACCAACCAGCCAGCTGACTAGCAGATGAGAAGACACAGAACCTCTTTCCCTCTGCCTCACTCTTCTTCTCACGCTGCTGCTTCAAATGTTCTAGGCAAGGTTTGAGGCATTGAAATGCACTCTGGGAAATGTAATCCTCAAGGAAATCCTGTCTATTTCTCAAGGTGTACCAAACACCCAAGTTAGCAGAGTCTGGGAAAGAGAGAGAGCTCACATATATAATAGATGCAATTGGACCTGGCTCATGGTACATGTAAGATCTTGGGCCTGTTATTCCCAAGCACCACAAGGCCAGATTCTGCCACTGAGCGTGCCATTGACGGGAGGCTTTCCTTCCTGTGCTTTTTTATGAGCCTAAATGGCTGACGGTTCCTGGATCTTTTGTGTACTATGAGTTGCGCTGAGGGACCTCGGATCCAACTTGGGTCACACCTATCATCTAGGTGAACTCAGAGAGTCACTCCCCCCACTTGGTTGGCTGGTAGTTGGTGCTAGCCTGACTTCTAGCCATCTGCCAGCCACCACTACCACAATTGCCAGAACAGTAGCAGTAACAACAATGAAAATTGGGAACTGTAGGGGGCCGGGGAAGTGCAGGCTCATAGAGATGGCCTGGGGGCTCAGACTGATTGGAGAACTCTCTGGGAAGCCATTCCCCCCCCCCCAAAAAAAGTCCACAGGTGTGACTCACAAGTAGCCAGGCCATTTTCTGTACTGAGCCCAGAAAAAATTGTCCATTTCAAATTGCAAATAACCAGATAAGTAAAAAGTGTTTTGTTTTTAATATGAATCTAATTCATCAAAACTATCTACTGCTTCTCCTTTTTTTCCCACCCAAATGTGGTGGGTAACCTGCTCACCTCTGGATTATGGCATTTAATCGAAATGAATTTCAAATAGCTAAAAATGAAACACACATAAATATTATGGGCACCTTTTATGCACATCACAAAGAGAAAAGAGGATTACGATGGGAACAGATTGGTCCCTTGCGCATCAAAGTATCTGAATCAATCGGAAGTTCTTACCAGAAATCTTTCTGTCATATTTTGAGGCATGGGATTAAGGAAAATGAAGGTGACAGGTTCAATTTAATGTTATGAGAAAGATCATCTTTTGGCAAACGAAGCTGATTTCTTTAGAGCTGATGAATTCTTTTTTTTTTTTTGTAAATATTTTTATTTTTTGAACAATAAAGGATACAGAAAAAAAGGGAAAGGGAACAAAAGTTTGCAAGAAAGAAAAAAGCTATAGATACACATTGCAAGGATTATTACAAGGATTATTAAAGTGCAGCAATTATATAACTTTTTTCAGGAATGTAGAATATTAAACTATATAATTAAATTAAATTAAAAAAATATTTTTCATCGCTATTACAAGTTACTTTAAAATTACTGCCTTGAAAAGGACAAACATTTTAAAATATTTTCAAAAGATATAATAATATTGTCTTACACTTATAATTAATTATATATAAATTAGTTTATCATATTAAGTTTATTAGTACTGATTACATTATCCTAATCGATTATATGACTTACATATCTGTTTAACTGACTCTATATCATGAATTTAAGACGATTATCGTTTCCATAATTCCACACAAATCAAAACTCATATCAGAATTAAACTGTATCATTTGTATCCCATCTTTATTTATAATAAGTTATATAGTGGGTACAACACTATAATGTTGTTATCCGCCCTGAGCCTGCTTGTGGGGAGGGCAGAATATAAATACGATAAAATAAATAAATAAAAATAAAACCGTTCAAGTGATTTCCAATAACTCTTTTATTAACAGGAACAAAACCGCTCAAAGCACAAACATCAAAACAGCAGTTATAGAACACTCAACTCCCCCCCAGAACACGCCCACACTTAAACTCAACGAATAGCAAACACCCTGTATCCAGAAACCCTATTTGCTAGTTCATTAGTCTGTAGGGGAATCCTGATTGGCTGGCTCAACAACACGGCCAATCGGAATGCAGTTGTACAGAACCTTGCTATGAAAGCCTTTTTGCTTGAAGCTCCCAGTACACAATAAGAATAGTACACTTCCCATTTCTTTTCAGTGACCACTGACTTCTTGGCTGCTTCCACACACATTGGATAATCCACTTTCAATACTCTTTAGTGAACATTTGAAACTGATTTTCCATGTGTGGAACAAAAAATCCACTTCAAAAGGATTGTGAAAGTGCATTGAAAGCGCATTATTCAACGTGTGTGGAAATGGCCCTTGTGAAGCTTTCGATGTAGAAAGAAATCTTTGCATGCTTGCAGTGTATACCAGCCACTTAATCTCATTGACCGCTGTAAAGTGTCCTACAGGAGTTTGGATGGGTCACCTTGCATTGTATGTGCCCTGATTTTGAGAGGTGCAGAAAGATTAATCAAACTGCAGATGAGGGGGTGAATCTATTTTTGGATTGTTCCCCATCAAACTACAGGCAGGGGTTCACATGAAGGAATGCTCCTCTACATTTAAAAAAAAAACCCTGTACACAGAAATTTATATTCTGGGGAAGGGTGCTAGCATAGCTTTCCCCCTGTATTTGTTACTTTATTGTTCTGAAATTTCACAAGTTCAGCGCTTTCCTACTTTCAATTTCACTTGGAGGACTTCTACACTTACACAGTTCTAGAACAGGAATAGAATCATAGAATCATAGAATCATAGAGTTGGAAGGGGCCATACAGACCATCTAGTCCAACCCCCTGCCCAGTGCAGGATAAGTTCAGTTTGTCTGTTGTCTGTTCCGTCGTTTCATTTGCATCTTCCCCCATATTACAACTAATGTGACTGAACCCCTGCAGAAATAATTTGATCTGAAAGTACATTTGATCAATGTGCACAATCCAGACCACTGCCCCTGCACATTGGTTAAACACCAAACCAAAGGGATATTGATGCAGTCATTGGTTTGATCACAGGAGGGACTGGGATGCTTGAACACCATCTGGTTTGGATGTTTGCCAGTCACAATCAGGCAGCCAATTTTTTGATGATCAGTTTAGTTGCTCATAACCCTTTTGTGATTGTTCAAAGGGTTGCTGTATTTCTTTCCAATGCTGAACAGCGTGATCAGTTTTCATACACGTATACTGTCACACAGCACGATGGAGCTTTCCTTCCGTGTACCACTTTGCTCTGAAGCCAAAATGCAGAATAAAACCAGCCATCAAGAATATAAACTGCCAGAAAATTATTATTATGTGATATACACACACAAACAGGGGACCCATAAGCATTTCCGGAGAGCATTTCATTTTCCCCTCCCCTACTATTTCCTCTTTCCCTGTCCTGAAAGCCCCCAAAGCACCTCCCCTTTTCTTACTTCCTTCTTTACTTCCCACCCACTAGCCAAACTACCATTATCTGCCTCCCTGTCTTCAGCTTGCATGCATCTGATGAAGAGAGCTGTGGTTCTTGAAAGCTTATGCCACAATAAAGTTGGTTAGTCTTAAAGGTGTTACTGGACTCTTTACTATTTTGTGACTAGTACAGACTAATATGGCTAACTCCTCTAGATCTATTTCATGGGGTGGCTGTTGTTGAACAGAAGCAATCATCCAGATCTGGGTGGGCCATGCAAGTTGGGTGGTATCTAGTTGCCCTCCTGCAAAGGCCAAGGCAGCACTGGCATGTACCCTGCCCCTCCCCTTGCATTTTATGAACAGAAACCAAGCCTTGAGGGCTGGCAATAACTGTTTTACTTAAAGCTACAGGCACTCCTCCTTATATCATTTGAGAGTGTTTAAAAAACATATATTTTTTAAGATTTCAGATTTGTCTGCAAAGTTGGGGTTTTTTGCACAGTTGAAGAAAGTTCTATCTTGTCTTTCCAAGGCTCCCCTGTTCTGATTTTAGAATGCACAGATGGGGCCATGTTGAGAATTAGATACAGTGACAAGCAAGGAATTGAAGCTTGGGGGTGGGAATTGCTAGGCTGCCCACCTGCGGCCCCCACTCCCTTGCTTTCTAGCCAGCCTAACAACATCTCTGCCACTCTGGGTGCTGGCGGTAGGGTGGGGGAGAGTGGTAGTGGCTCTTTCCTCCCCTGCCTGCATTGCCACCATCCACACAGCTTGCTCTCTTACCTGTCTACATTGCCACTGCCTCCACAGCTAACAGCAGAGATTCCAGAACCTACCCAGCCTCCCCAACTGCCTGTCTCCATTGACCCCCCCTCTGTGGCTCACAGGAGTGTATGTGTGCAGTGATGGCTCCTTCCTCTCCTATCTACCTGCCCAGGGCTTTTTTTCTGGGAAAAGTGGTGGTGGAACTCAGTGGGTTGCCCTCGGAGAAAATCATCACATGGCTGGTGGCCCCGCCCCCTGATCTCCAGACAGAGGGGAGTTTAGATTGCCCTCGCCACTCAGCAGTGAGGAGGGCCATCTAAGCTCCCCTCTGTCTGGAGATCAGGGGGCGGGGCCACCAGCCATGTGACCATTTTCAAGAGGTTCTGGAACTCCGTTCCACTGCGTCCCTGCTGAAAAAAAGCCCTGTACCTGCCGGAAAATCTGTTTTCCATCTCCATAACCCCAATCTGCAGAATTAAGTAGAAAATTAGACGTATTGATATATATCTTCTACAATTTGCTGTTTCCTTCTGTATTCCTTATAGATTGTAAATAATTTCTGCAAATTCATACAGCACCGTAGGAGTAGAAAAAGAGCAAGAGTCCAGTGGCACCTGTAAGACTAACAAAATTTGTGGCAGGGTATCAGCTTTTGTGAGTCACAGCTCACTTCTTCAGAAAAGGGTGTCTGAAGAAGTGAGCTGTGACTCACAAAAGCTCATACCCTATTGCAAATTTTGCTAGTATTATAGGTGCTACTGGACTCTTGCTCTTTTTCTACTGCTACAGACAAACACAGCTACCAATCTTGATCTAGCACCATAGGATTGTTTTGTGTTGTTTTGTTTCACACCTTTTTTCATGTCTGAGGAAATAAAGTAAAACAAAAGAAAAAGAATGTTTTGAAAGGAACTGTACCCTGATCATGCAAAAAATCTGCCATGTGATTCCTATAATGGACTGCCCTGGAAAAGCCCTTCCATGCACTAGACAACCAGTTGTGCCAGAAGCAGAGATTACCTCTGATGAGATGCCTTCATGTGGTCAAGCCACTAAAATTAGCACGCGCAGCTAGTATGCAGCTGCAACCCTGTTTGCTGTTTGTTGCTGAACTGAGCTAATCCAGAGATTGGCTTACTTTGGTTGCCAGTCCAGAGGGGGACTAAGTCCAAGAAGACTATATAGACCAATCTTTCATTACCAATACTAACATGTATCAATTTCCAACATAGTTAATACAATCATACATACAATTCAATGCTTATGTACTGCGTGAAATTGACCCCAATGCTTTGAACCTGATTGATATTTATTGCTTTGCACTTAAAAGAGGCTGGTGAAGAAGCAGTGCGAAACAGGATGTTTTAAACGCTGGTGCTCCCGTTGCCAACTCTCCAGGAGCACTACTGTTCGTTGGTTTGGACCCCCTCGTCCACAACGATTTGGTGCCTATAAAGAACAGATGATTGGTGGATTACTATGAACTACTCTATGTAAAACAAAGATCATTGTGTGAAGCACTGGCTATACTTAAAGATATTGCCGATTGGTAGCTTGTAATTGACTACTTCTATGACATAAGCATTGAATTGTATGTATGATTCTTCTAACTATGTTGGAAATTGATAAATGTTAGTATTGGTAATCATAGAATTATAGAGTTGGAAGGGGCCGTACAGACCATCTAGTCCAATCCCCTGCCCAGTGCAGGATCAGCCTAAAGCATCTCTGACAAGTATTCATCCAGCCTCTTCTTGAAAACTGCCAGGGAGGGGGAGATCACCACCTCCCTAGGCAGCTGACTCCACTTTTGAACTACTCGGACCGTGAAAAAGTTCTTCCTAATATCCAGCTGGTACCTTTGTGCATGTAATTTAAGCCCATTGTTTCGGGTCCTACCCTCTGCTGCCAACTGGAACAGCTAATGAAAGATTGGTCTATCTATATAGTCTCCTCTGTACTGTCAAATATTGTAGACTATTTCCCTTTTGTTGGTTTTTTACTCTGGTTGCACCTGTTAAAGCCAGATGAATTTGACAGTTGCATGCACTCACTGCAAAATTCGTGGCACCCCCAAATCAAAGATTGCTTTGGATCATTTTTCGGAATACATATATGTGGGTGGTTAATTTAGAGGAAGAGAAAAGATACAATGGAATTGAAGGAATTAAAAGCTGAAGAAAATGGTGTTTATGCAGCACACTGGACATAATTTAGAAATAAAAAATGCAACAGCAGAGGAGGACTGCTTGTGCTCTAGTTCTACTTTGGGAGCACACCTGGGTAATTCTGAACTCCAGAGCACAAGGGGGAAAGTGATTGCTTCAATCCAGTCACAGCTGTACCATCTCATTGGCTGTTTGTGATCATCAGACCTTTAATTCCTAAATTTCAAAGTTATCCTGTTAGGACAGCTTCATGTTATAAATGCACGCACCTTGGTCACACTATTATAATTGAGAGATTAGTCACTGGGTTTCTAAAAATAATAAATCCAAAACCAGATTAATAAAATCTTTACAAATGGTGGAAAAGGAAAGTACGTTGGTGGTATAATCTGTTCAAAGGTTATTTTGAAATATCACCACATGGTTTGGAGTGATTTTACTACAGAATAATAGATAAAGGTTTCTTCATAACTATGGGATACCGCTTCGGATGCAGTGGGAATACTGGGGCCATCAGCCAAAGAAAGAGTAGATTCATCATTTCCATTTTAAGCAATACATTAATTGATTAAATAAATTTAGAGATTATCTAAATACCCATATGAGGGCTTTTGGGGGTTTTTTTTTGAGATTCTGAAACCAAATAATATAATTTCGAGTGAAAGGACACTTTTAATATTTTCTCTTTCATTCTCGCAGTAGTTTCAGAAAATAAATTATTCGGTCTTCAACTCTTATTCCCACCAATAAAAATTTGTCCTTGTCAATTAAAACCTGTCCCACTGATAAAACCAGCTTTAAAAAAGACTGTGGACATTTTAAAAAAATTAAATACGGATATTGATGGTTGTTGTGGGTTTTCCGGGCTGTATTGCCGTGTATTGCCTGTATTGCACGGCAATACAGCCCGGAAAACCCACAACAACCATCATTCTCCGGCCGTGAAAGCCTTCGACAAATACGGATATTCATTACAGATTAGTACATACTCTGTATTTTGTTTCTTTTCCTTAGATTTTTGTCAGAGATTTCTACTTTTTTATGGATTTAGGTGTACACATGTTGTGCAGCTCTTATGCATATTTATATACTATGTTTCATTTGTGTGTCATCTTTTCATACTGGGGAGGGGATCCATTTCAACTGGTGAAGCTGTGCAGGGAGTAAAGGGTAAAGCCCCTTCTCTTTCTGCACTGTCATCCCAATACAGTTTAAAGCTGTCCAAGAATCTGCATGAGATGGATAAAGTATGGCATCTGAGAGCTGATCTGGTAAACATGCTAAGCAAGCTTTCCAGTTTCCAACCAGTTCAAGTTTCCTGCCGCCACTCCTGCATCCAACGGAAGAAAAATAATGTAAAAAAATTTCCATCAGGCAATGGCATGACATCACTT
Organism: Eublepharis macularius; assembly: GCF_028583425.1. Lineage (NCBI taxonomy): Eukaryota > Metazoa > Chordata > Lepidosauria > Squamata > Eublepharidae > Eublepharis > Eublepharis macularius. The sequence goes on along the minus strand of NC_072792.1, from coordinate 165,423,999 downwards.
CTGGAGAAATCCCAGAAGTGACATTAGTCCACTCTAGTAATCACTGGAAACTCAATGGTTTAACTCTTATGTTTTATTATCATTATGAAAGTACTATGAATGTATAGAATGTAACATGTATTGAATGTTACATTTTTCTCAGCTAAGAGGGTGGTATTGTAGGAAAGAGGTCCCAGATGTTTCGCTAATTAGTTAGAAACCGTAGATTTCACCATTATGTTGCCTTACATATTATCTGTTGCTTTAAATATGTACTCCTATATACTACCTGTGCTTTATGTTGTTTAATGTAAGTCCTAGAATTGATTATGTTCTGTTTCAGCAATTCTTCAACCCCATACTGGATCCTTGCTAATACTAATACTATGTCTTTGTAAACTTATATTCATTTACCCTATGACATTGTTTATGGAAATGTTCTTGACACTGTATGGAAATGCCTGTCCTTGTCCTTGCCACTGATTGTACTAATCTCACACTATGTAATACACTTTGAGTCTCAGTGAGAAAGGTGGCATATAAATGACATAAATAAATAAAAATGAATGAATGAATGAATGAATGAATGAATACATATAAACAGGGGTAGACTGGCCATTTAACTTACAGGGAAATTTCCCGGTGGTCTACTATTTCCAAGGGTGAGCAGGCAGGAGGAGGAGCAAGCAGAGTGAAGTCACAGCAACTCTGCCAGGGCCACAAGGGCCATTTGATTCAGACCCATCAGTCACGATGATGATCAGGGTCAGCTCACCAGTTTCCTCTTCCTGCACTGCCACTGGTTTGTGGGAGGAGGCAATAGCTGAGCCAATGTTCAGTGGTATTACCACTGAGCAGAGAGGCTCTGAAGCACTGGGTGCTAGTGTGGCAAGAACCACTCAGCTTGGCATGCCCTGGATTCCTTTTAATGCCCCAATCTGGTCCTGCATATAAACCACACAATATGCCCCCAAATGCATGAGGGTGCTCTTCTCAAATAAACAATGTCTATGGACATTTGTACTGAATCTCTGGTTTTCAAGCCATGGGTCAGGACTAGGGTTTCCAGGTCTCTGAGGGCGGGGGACAGTACTCTCCAGAGCTAAGAACTTCCCATGTGCTCCCCCGACCCCAGAATAATGACATCATTTTCAGAAGTGGCCACAGTAGTGCTCTCACACTTCAAGTGAGGCCGATTCTTTGAGAATTGGCCTGTTTGGGGCCAAAATTGGCTTCATGCAAAGTGCTGAAGCACTCCCATGCCAGAGCAATGACATCACTTCCAGAAGGGACGTTGCAACACCTGCCCCCTGGGAGCACTCACGCCGCATATTTTCCTGCTGGTGGACAAACATTGGGTGGCTTGTCACCTCCTGCCAATCACAAGCAATCAGCGGGCACAGGGGCAAACCACTGGGAGTTTGCCTGCCATTGATGGGCCTCTGGGAACTCTAGTCAGGAACATCTGGTGGACCCACATGCTGGCTCACAAACCATCTTTGGAAGGACCAGCTGCTCAGGCATATGTGCAAACAGCAAGAGTACCACACCCCCTGCCTCTCTCTGCATGCATACTGAGAAGACTGGCACGAGAGTGAGGGGAGGTCAGATTCTTTGAGGTGCTTGTAATTACCACCAGAGAGTCTCAGTGTGGTACTGTTTTTCCTCAGATGTATTGCTTCTGCGACTCCTGAGGAAGGTTCTATGAAACAAGTCACTTGCTGGCTCCTTGTCGAGTCATGGTGTCTTTGCACCCCTATTTCACAGCACCTGTAGAAAAGAAAAAGAAAAATAGACTATCAATGTTTGTTTGAAGTATTATATACTAACCTGGTATGACAAGATGTCGTTGCTCTGTCTTCTTCTCCTATTCTACTCAGCACCTGTATTGGTACTTAATCAGTTACTAGAGAAATTGTGTGACAGCCGCTGACCTAGTTCACTATGTACCTTTTGGACTAATGTTTTCACTATATCTAATCGTTTTTATGGTTTTGTAGCATATGCACTTTACTATTCTTGGAATATACCCTTAATATATATACATTCTTTTCATTGTTATTGCCCTCTGTATTTTGCTTGTTGGCATGTTCTCTTTGAGGGTGACTCTTTTGTTTTGCATGCCAAATAAGTCTGTCACAGATTTTTCTTAAAAACAAAACAAACAGACAAAAACCCTTTTGTGTTACCCCAATGGTAATACAAACAGTTCTGTTAGGTAGTATAGGGTGAGGGAGTGTGAAGGGCCCAAGGTCATCAGTTATCAAACCCCATTCTCCTAGGTCCTTGTCTGATACTTTAACCACGTCAACATGCCTAATTTGGATATGGGTTTAACTGCCTACAGCCTGGCTTTGGTTCAGAATGAACAGGAAACCAAAATTTATCAAAAGCACTATCACTTTTTGCAGAAACCCAATACCTGTAGCGCAGGTATTTGTGTAAATAAGCCAAGTAAATTGCCTTGGATTTCTTGGCTGAAATACACTATAGTGTGGGATCCAGTAGCACCTTTAAGACCAACTAACTTATTTGTAGCATAAGCTTTTGAGATCCACAGCTCTCTTCGTTAGATGTTTTGATGCATCTGATGAAGAGAGCTGTGGTTCTCAAAAGCTTATGCTACAAATAAGTTGGCTAGTCTTAAAGGTGCTACTGAACTCTACTATTTTGCAACTACAGACTAACACGGCTAACTCCTCTGGAACTACGGTGTAGGCTGCTGTTCCCCTGAAATATATCCCTTTGTGTGTGTGTTCTTCCCAAGTATCACCACTCTTTTTTCTTTGAAATCAATGACTAATTTTCCTCTTCTGTGTTTATCTTTCTCCTTTTTTTCCTTTAAAGGCAAAATGCACTGAATTATTTATTAATATTTGTTCAAGCGGTTTTATAAGGAGGATGAAGACCAACTCTAGTGGTGTTTTTGGGGGGGGGGGCTTTGTTTCTTGGTGGGAGCCAGGAAGCTAATGAGAAGGTTTTCTCCTGTCGATGTATGTGGATTTTATTCTGAGGCTTCTCTCTGACGTTCCAGCCTCAAGTGCTTTTCACTTCCCAAAAAAGTTTGACAGTTGCCTGACTTCAAAATGAGCGATATCAGAACAGAAATGATGCTACAGATTGGGGGAACAGCTGCATGTATTCCCACAGGAGGCAGATGGGAATACTTCCATTTTTAAGAATTCTGTTCCACTTTTTAGTATGTTTTACCGTTAAAAAGCCAGATAAAATATTAAGCCAAATAAGCATGCATTCATTGGGTACGTTGCTTCCCACCACTGAAGAATCCTGACAAGCCTCAACAGAGCCCGCTATCATGACTTGGCTCAGCTCCGTTGACAGACTTGCCAAGTCTGGGTGGGGAATTTCCTGGAGATTTTGATGGTGAAGCTTGGTGAGGGTGGAGAGGTGAATGACCTCAGTGGTGAATTAATTAATCCCATAATTTTCCCAACCAGCTATTTTCCCCCTCAGAATTACAACTGATTTCCAGACTACAGAGATCAGTTCCCTTGGAGAAAACAGCTACTTTGGAGGGTGGACTCTGTGACATTCTACTCCGCTGATGCCTCTCCTTGCCCAAACCTCTTCCTCCCCTGACTCCACCCCCAAATCTCCAGGAATTTCCCAATTTGGAGTTGGCAACTCTATGCCAAGGTCTTCCCTGATGTTTCCTCTTAGCAGAGGTTTTCAGAGGTACTCAGAGGGATGTAGAAAAGCTGGTTGGATCGCACGCAGATGTTTCCAAGGTCAGTCCTTGGAATCACCAGTTAAACAATCTCAAGAGAGAGATGAAGTTGCCTGCTATGCCATACAACCTCCTACACCCAGCCTCAAGGTTTCTGCTGCTGTTTCGTGGAGCAGTAGATGTAAAATGCAAGTGGAGTGGTGTTGCATGACACTGCAATATCACTTCTGGTTATGTACCCAGAAGCGACATGATGGCGTGACATTGCAGCGTCACCTGACATCAGGTTCCTGTCTAGGGATTCCATCCCCCGGTGGGGGATCCCCCATTCCCAGCTTCTGCCTTCCCTCCACCGCTTACCTGGCCAGTGGAGGGGAAAGGCAGGGGGAACGAGTCTAGGAGGCAAGAAATCTCACAGGCAACTGCACAGTGGATCTGCTCTCGGCGGGTACAGCGATGTCACTTCCGAGAAGTCATTGTGCCCAGTTGTGTGCATGCTCCCACCCTTCTCAAGGATCAATTTTGGCCCCACTGGGCCCCATGCAAATCATGGGAGTATGCCTGCTTCCAGCGTGATGACTTCACTTCCTGGAAGTGACATTGTTGCCAGGAGCACGCCCACGTTTGGGTGCAGGCAGGAAGGAGACTCAAGGTAACTGCCAGGTCCTCCCACCTGCTAGGAGGGTATAGTGACCAGTAGAAGCTCTCAGGAGTTGCCAGCTAAGGGCTGGCAACTCTAGATTTTTGGTAACAAAGGTTGGGAAAGACATTTCTCTTGGACCTAAAAGAGCCCTTGCAAGTAAGAATAAACAGAGACAGACAAGTGGTTTGACTCTGCTTCTTCCATGAACATATGCATCTCTCTTATACCAACTGTGTATTCTGAAAACAGATCAGTGTATCATAACTTGCGACGTCGCGCAAAACTCGCGCAAGAAAACACGATATTAAGCGTTTTCCCCAGCACAATCCGAAACGTGGCGCGACGTCCCGGGTGCAGGTAAGCTGTCTGGAAACGGCCTTGGTGTTTCATACATGCCAAGACCTAGATCTACCCACAATAAGAATGTATGTGTTTTTTATATTGGAATATTTGATTACTTCTCTAATTGTAAATAGAGTTTGGATTCTGGAAACAGTATTTTCTTGGGAGCACACTCCTTACCCACACACACAAAGATCTTGTAGGAAAACATTTAGTATGATGGTTATTATTGGAAATCACTGAAATAATCTGTATGCGAGAAACTGAAATGCAGGCCAGTGATAGGATCCATTACTTTCCCAGGACCGTCCCATGGGCTTACATGGTGTTAGTTTTACTTACATTGTTTTAATTAACCAGAGCCCCATGAAGGATGAATGTGCTATTATTGAATCACAGGATTTTGCCATGGTGGAACTATAGTTTGAGGCCAGAAACCAATTTAACTTTCCCCAATGACAGATAAATAAGATGAGCTGTATTTGCTTGAGCCCTGAACTAATGTACCGTAACCCCCTTTGTGCAATCCAATTGTTATTTTAAAAGTACTGACACCCACACATGCTATCTGTGGTGTAATGCTCAAGTTAGTCAACTTGGCTTACCCTCTGCTTGCTGAAAGAGAGTTCAAACTCATTATCACTTCCTGAAAGATGTTAGCACAAAGCAAGGAACTGTGTTGTGAGGTCTGTAAGTGACTCATTCAAGTGGGGCTGGGGGGGAGGGGGAAGAATCGATGCTTTTTGGATGACAAGACACACAGTTTCTCGACTTAATTCTGCATATGGTAGCTGTTTCTCAGAAGTTAGCAAAAAGAATGTAAATTCTTCATGACCAATGTTAGAGAAGATGGTCACTAGCTGATGGTGGTGCTTAGTTTTCATTCTGTTGCTTCAAATTCCAAGATAAATTAGGCACACACAAAAAAAGTTAATTCTCTGTCAACACCTAGATCCTGGCTTCCATCCTACCATCATGCTTGTCCAATGGAAGTCGCTTTTCCATCGGTGGATAGAAGGCAATTATGCCAGTTTTTCTTTCCCACTTTGCCCACTGTCCTGTTCATGAAGGTCAGTTTTTAAGAAAAGGCCCGGAGGCGATAACATGAAATTATAGGCTGGTTAGCTGAACAACTGTTCTGGGTAAATCAGTAGAAATTGTTATGAAAGAGAATTATTAAGCACACTGAGGAACAAAGTTTCCTGAGGGAAAATCAGCATGGTTTTTGCATGGGGAGGTTCTGCTTCACTGACCTCTTGGAAGTTCTTTGAGCAGCTTAAGAAGTGTGTGGATAATGGTGATCCAATACACATCATATACTCGGACTTCCAAAAAGTGTTTGCCAGGGTACATGACCAAAGACTCCTGCGTAATCTTAGCATTCATAGGATAAGAGGACTGGTCCACTTATGGATTCCACGTTGGTTAAATAATATCATAACATTTGGTTTATATACTGCCCTTCGGGACAACTTAACACCCACTCAGAGTGGTTTACAAAGTGTGATATTATTATCCCCACAAACAGACACCCTGTGAGGTGGGTGGGGCTGAGAGAGTTCTGTAAGAGATGTGACTGACTCCAGGTCACCCAGATGACTTCGAGAGGAGAAGTGGGAAATCAAACCCAGTTCTCCAGATTAGAGTCCTGCCGCTCTTAACTACTACACCAAACTGGCCCTACACCAAAATTGCAGGAAGTAGAGTGTAGGAATAAACCGACATGTCTCACTATGATGCGAAGTGAGCAGTGGGGTACCATCAGTATCAGAACTGGGACCCATGCTATTTAATTTGTTCATAAATCGTTTGGGATTAGGGGCAAGCAGAGTAGCAGTCAAGTTTGCAGACAATACGAAATGGTCATGAGCACAGATAGCTTTGAAAAGGGATTAAACAGATTCATGGTCCATTAGTGGCTTTAAGTCAAGGTACCTGAAGGGAGCCTCCGTCTACACAGGCATCATAGCCCTGAGTACAATTGCTGAGAGGCAGCATCAGGGGAGGGCTCCTGTGCCCTGTTTGTTTGGCTGTCCAGGGCAACTGATTGAACACTGCATGAAACAGAATGCTGAACTAGATGAACCACTCTGTCTTTTCCAGCAGGCCTTCTTATGTTCTTATAAGTCCCCCTGAACCCAAGAAGAAGACTTTTAAGGAGCTCAATGGGATGTAGTGGGAGTTTAGAAGGTCCTGTTCCGTGAGCTTCATGCCCCCAGCAGCTCATTGGACAAAAGATATGATTGATCCCTTTTAACCATTCTCCTGAACCCAACGTCAACAGTAGGGATGAACAAGCATCCCCTTTCACTTCTTTGCATAATACTTTGTTTTTGTCAGCAGTTTCGGTTTTCTGCTATTTTTGCTATTGGTATTGTAAATCCTTTTGAACTGTGTACAATATTTGGTGCTATATATATACATGCCTTATAGTTTTTATTCATGCAGTGTTCATAATTTATAGGTATAGTGTAATGTAATGTACATGGCAAATTTAGTGCTGCACAAATTTTACAGGGAGAATTCATTGAAAGGAAGCAGCATAAATATAAAGAATCACAAGTTTGATCCACATGAGAGAGAAGTGAAACTGGTTTGGTGGTCAAAATAGAAAGGATGAGATATTAGAAATCATCATTGATCGCAACCTTTTTTTTTACACCATTCAATTTATTTTCTGCCCACCAACCAGTGAAGTAGCTGTGGATAGCGGCTGTTTCCAGTGGGAAGTTCCCTGTCATAGATGCCTTGATATAAATGAAATGTTTGCTTTTTAAGGGCTTTTATCCAACCACACCATTCCAAAGACTTAAGTTTCTTAAGGGGAGGCAGAGATTTTCACTAAGTTCCACCCCTACTACAGTCTTTTGAACTCAATGCCCCCACCCCAATTTTTTTGATTTGGAGGGAGAAATAAGTAGATCATCGGGAACAGAATAGGAATCTGGGGAACAATTATATGGAGGGGCACTGTAAACCTAAAGGTGTTATGTCACTTTTGAGGAAAATCCAGAAGTGACATCATACTGCTCTAGGAATTGCCAGAAATTCTATGGTAAAACCGTAATGTTTCCATTAATTCCTAGAGCAGCATGATAGTTTCAAATGGGTAGCCATGTTGGCCTGTAGTAAAAGAGCAAGATTTGGGTCCAGTAGCACCTTAAATACCAACTAGATTTCCAGGATCAGACAAAGGGAGTTCTGACTCATGACAGCTCATACCCTGGAAATCTAGTTGGTCTTTAAGGTACTACTGGACCCAAATTTTTCTCTAGAGTGACATGATGTCACTTCCAGTTTTCCCTGGAAGTGATATAAGGCCATTCCTCTAATGGTGATTTTTAAATTTATTTTTTGCCCACCAACCAATGAAGCAGCTGCGGATAGCAGCTGTTGCCAGTGGGAGGTTCCCTGTCATATAGGCAACCCTAATAAAGGTGACATTGTGGAAGTCTGCAATAGGAGATAATTGGTAGTAATTTCCACAAATATAAATGCCCTGAAGATTTCAGAATTGCATGCTTGGATCATTAGATGTGTGAGTTTCCATGCCCCAAGTCTCCTGGTTTAGATATAGCTAGATCCAACACCTTATCTTTGCTTGTATAAGCATCCCACCAGGCCTCAGATTAGCTGCTGTTAGGATGTCATCTTAGAAATCTTAATTACGTAAAATATGGCACACTCTTGATGGCACACTCTTGATGGATACTCTATCGGTATTTTTGCAAGTGACATTAAATTTGCTTTAATGATCGTCCGTGAACTTTTCATGTTATTAATGTTACTGCTCCAGCGCATTCACTAAATGAGAATTAAATTTTTTACATGTGAATCTTCTGCAGTTGCCCTGGGGATTATTCCAGCCAGTGGCTGAAAGGTCATTGGCCCACCTGTTGAGTCCAAAAATAATCCAGCTCTACAGATAATAATAATTGCAGATGGAGGATTAATGATACACTTACCTGGAGTGACTCTGTTCACAGGTGGTGCCAAAAACACATCCAGCTTGGAGTCTGAATAATAAATATACTTTCTTCCAGGCCATCCGTTGATTTAGAAACTTATTGTTCATTTCAGTCTGGATTGTGTTGTATGGACAAATAGACTGAGAGTTTGCAAAGTATGCTTTGACATTTACTAGGGAAACCGCCTCAGCTGGAAGAAGGGGCCGAAAGTCTAGCTCACTTCGGTCGCTTCAAATATCTAAAAAAATATTATAATAATAATATTCGATTTATATATACCACCCTTTAGGACAACTATTTTCAATGAAAGATGCAAGCAGCAATGCAAGTGGGCCCCACTCTATGACATGTCTAGGCATATGGTCCTATCAAGACACACCATAAACTCCCACTGTCTGTACCACCTGGATGACAGGATGACACATGCATCGTGAGATCAGCTGCATGCTGGGAGCATTTAAGCTTGGCACACATCCCATGATGGAAAGAGACAGCGAAAAAGCACCATTCTTAGTTCAGAGAAGGTTGGTCTCAAAAAACTGCTGCGCTTTTGAAATTCATTTTATTCAAATTTCATCTCCAATTCTCAGAGTTTGAACATCTAATCTTGCTTAGAAAGTCACCATATTAACATTTTATTTCCATATTTTGTGCATGGTGGTAGTGTACGTGTGGTGTTTGCTCCAGTTTTCAATTCCTTCATTGCCTATGATTCCCCTTTCGCATTTGTGCTTCAATTTATAAAAGCTGTTTGTTTGGCAGTTTACTAATCGGCAGGAGCATATGTGCACATCAAATATGCTGCCCCCTCCAAAAACTTGATACAGTGATGTGTATCACATCGGACTTTGTTGTGGGGAGGGGGGGATGTTTTTTCAGTGTTTATGGGTGCCACAAGTGGGGGGTGGGGTATGAAAAGGGAACTGAAGGTCACAACTGTGCCTGGTTCATTTCTGAGACCAGTTTTAAGACATTCTCCTAATGAAACCAAAATTAATGAGGAGAAGAATGTAGTAAAATGAGAAATTCCAGAACAACAAGCGACTGGAATCATGGAAATCCTTTTCTGTCATATCGTATATAAAAAATTAATTCTAATCCAGTCACTATTATTTTGCATGCATTTTTAGACAAAGCTTCTTAGCATTACCTGATTAACCACTGATGGTGGCCTGAATATCAGCTGGAATGTGATGCTTTCATTAAAATTCAATTATGCCACTGCTTAGCTTCACAGTAAAGGGATTTTTTTCATCATTTAATCATCAAATGATTAAGTAATGGTCTGATTAAGTAATGGCTTGATTAAACAATTGATTAATGAAATTCTTGATACAATTTTATAAAGCCTTTCTATGGAAATACGAGAGGACATATCAGGACTGTGGAGGTGTGTGGCTGTATACTCAGTTGGGTGTGGTGGTTAAGAGTAGCGGGACTCTAATCTGGAGTGCCGGGTTTGATTCCCCACTCCTCCGCTTGAAGCCAGCTGGGTGACCTTGGGTCAGTCACAGATCTCTCAGAGCTCTCTCAGCCCCACCCACCTCACAGGATGATTGTTGTGGGGATAATGATGACATACTTTGTAAACTGCTCTGAGTGGGCATTAAGTTGTCCTGAAGGACAGTATATAAATCGAATGTTGTTGTTGTTGTTATTCATATATATATATACAGGGCTTTCTTTCAGGGGGAACGCAGGGGAACAGAGTTCCGGCACCTCTTGAAAATACTTGGCAATAGTGCTTGAAAACAATATGACTTCAAAGAATCCCGTGTGTTTCTTCCTCAACAACAACATTTGATTTATATACCGTCCTTCAAGACAATTATTTGTTTAAAGTTTCCTCCAGCTATATGAATCTCTCTCTCATCTATCTGTCTATGTTCATATTCATATTCATATTCATATCCGTATCCATGGATATATATATATATATATGATCCTAAGCAGTTACATCCCATCAGTTGACTTGGGAGGGTGTCACTCTGGTTAGGTTTGCACAGTTGGTAACCGTGTGAGCCTGTGGGGAAACACCAATCATTGAATCAGTGCTTCCTTGTTGCTCCTTCTGGTATGTTTGTTAAACTAGCCACTCCTTGGGCTGAACCTTTTTTGGTGGCAGCCTCCAGTGTGCAGAATAGGGTTGTCATCCTCCAGGGGGTTACAACAGACCTCAGCATTACAACGGATCTCCAGGCCTCAGAGATCAGCTCGCCCTACCAGGCAGCTTCTTAATAACATTGCAATTTTTTTAATGTCCCAATAAAGCTGATTTTTTCCAGTGACCTTTATCAAATAGAAGCGTATGCTTGACTTAACTCCTCGCTAAGGATGTAATTATTTGTTTAAAGCTTCCTCCATTTCACAGCTATCCCTCATGGTTCTGGCAGCTAACCATTCCATGCAAAAGCTCATTATCTAGGTAACTGCAGAACTAAACAAATGGCTTTGGGTGCATTCTTCTTGCTCTTTGTTGGACAGGCCATTATAGAATGAATAACTACAACTGCTATCGCTTTAACTTAAGATAGTAGTGTGCACTGAAAGAGAGAACACTGGAATGACAAGATCCTTTCCCAAAGGATTTACAGTCTAGTGACGACTTTGAGCAACCTATACCCTGCACGTGTCAAGAAGTCTGTAAAGACCTTTGTTGATTTGGCTGGCCTGTTTGGGATTTTTACGGCCACTCGCGTGAGGTTGTGCCGTTTCAATTGGCTGTTTCTTTATGGCTGCTGATTATTGGCTGACTTTTAAAATTGGGTTTTGTGTTTAATTGATTTATTTTGTGTTGTTGTCTGGAGGGGAGTGCTGCCTTGTGGTCAGAAAGAGAGTTATTCGAGTAACTAACTAAAAATTAATGGAGCTGAAGCCGTAGCCTCACCGGTTGGGCCACAGCCCTCATCTGAAGCTCCCAGGTTGCCTGTGGAAGGCAACCCGCAGAAGCACGCTCGGCCTAATTTGGCTCAGAAACTATTGTGTTTGGGGGCTGTTATGGCAACAGATATGAAATTCAGAATATTATCCTTGCCTGATATGAGTTACACGTTAGGAACTGATACTCTGATGCTACGTGGAGTCTAGGCAACTTAATCGTAATAATGAATTTTGATCCTTTACCGCTGTGCATGACATAATCATATCACTGATGTATTACCCCCAGCGTTTCCCTTTTGCCTTCTGCTTTTTGTCTGTATTTAAGAAATTCAGCTAAGCCAGCCCCTGGCAAGAACTCCAGTTTGACTAAAAAAAAAACAAAAGAAGCTCTTCCGTTTTGAGATATTTAAGTGGGAAGGCTATGCCAAACACAAAATTAAATTTTAAAATGTTCTGTGCGTGGGAATGGGCGGCACTGTGTTCTCCATGTGTTTATAATATAATAGAGTCTAATATGATCAGCAACATACATAGATGTGTCAGACGACTGAAAGTGCACAGTGACACTCAAACAGAAAATTGGAATACAGATTATTGGACGGCTCCCAGTGCCTCTCAAGCTTTTTGAAGTAGCAACCACTTCCAAATGTTATTTTTCACAATCCGTTTGCCAAGTGGGTTATTTTGCCACCGCCACCGCCCCCCGCCCCCCCTGCCCTGATCCAACATGGTAGGGAAGAATCTCACAACAGTTGTCAGCAAACAAGAGGAGATTCCTCCCCCCCCCCCATTTTAATATTTTTTTATAGCACTTTCTGGAGTTCCACAATACATTGACTTGGATTGTATCTTACCAGTCCACTAGGGCTGCCAGGCCCCCCAATGGGCGCAGATTACCCCCCCCCCCCAGCTCCCACCTTTCACCCCCCCACCACCACTCACTTGGCCGGTGGGTAGAAAAGGCAAGGGATCAGGCCTCCTGGGCACACTTCTGGTGTGGTGCAACAACATCAGTCCCGGGAGTGACATCATAATGTGGGCCCTTTGCACCAGGCCAATTTTGACTGGCCCAGTGTGAAGCACGGAAGCGCTCCCAGGGCCTGCACAATGATGTCACTCCAGGAAGTGATGTCATCATGCTGCACTGGGAGTGTGTGAGGAGAAAAGAAAGGTGAGTGCTGGGTCCTCCCCTCCTACTGGGAGGGTAAGAGGACCTGGCAACCTTATGTGTTAAACTAAGCCTTGTGCCTATCTCTGAAGGATCTCTTCTGCTGGGGGCAGCTGTTCCTGCTCGAAGATGGTGCTGTGTTTAGCTTAATAGAGCACAAATCATTGTGGCACAGTTAAGGCACTTCTGTTGTTCTGATTTCCATTTGCATGGACAGCTTACACAGGCAGTTTGCTACAGCTTTTCATTTATTTGTGTTTCCACCCCCTGCGGAAACCTTTAGTTATGGAAGGCCTTTTTACCTCACATTTCTCCGCTCAGATTCAAGGTGGGTTATGACATTATTTAAAATATACCTTGAATAAATCAATTAAAATAAAACAATTTAAAACCACTGGTACATAAAAAGGATAATTCAGATAGTCAGAGTTCATATATCTTGGCCATAAAAACTACTACTTTGGATCATTTTTTTCTGATCTCAATAATTCCAAACAACAATAACTACCAACAATAACGGCCGACAATAAACAAGGGCACTTGCATTATCCAGAAAATCCTGTGCCATCACCCTCTCAAACACATTGTCCCAAACAGCAGATTAAATACAGTTCTCTAATTCTTCATTTAATTTTCTCATTTCTCTATGAAAGTGATTGTGAATTGGATCCTCCGTCCAAATAACTAAGCACACAAAGGCTCATTTGCTTTGATTCACCACCTTCAAAAAAAAATCACTTGATTAAAAGAAACTGATGTGGCCTGGACCTTAGGGTACCTGTATGTGGTAAAATAAATGGAGCATCCCTTTTATAATTTCCTACAGGTAGCTGCCTGGGTAAGCAGTGCCTCAAGTGATTAATCATAAATGGGAAAAAAGAACTAATTAAGAAAGGATTGCAGCAAGAAGATTCCAGATCCTGGAGGGTGCAGGTGAGAGAAATTTCTGGTCCAGAAGCCAAAGGGAAACCTGGACCTCAAAGACTTATATCAGAGACAAGCGTGGAAAACTAGGGTTAGCTAAGCCAATCGGTTTAATAAAATCTGTTCCGCTTTCTGTTACTGGTAAGTGTTGAATTCTCAGCTAGCAACACAGTGGGAAGGACTGCAAAAACAGTGTGTAGTCAAACATTGTTTTTGAATATGTACTGCAGGGGTCCACAACGTGGTGCCACAGCACCCGCTGATACCATTTTTGTTACTCACCAAGTATTTTTAGAAAGCGGATGGGGCCTGGTGGAGCTTTTACTCAGCAGTGCTTCTGATTGGCCATTGGAGATTTGCTTGGCTGTGGTGGTGGTGGAAAGTGGCATCAAGTCATAGCTGATTTATGGCAGTCCCTGCTGGGGTTTTCAAAGCAAGAGATTAACAGAGGTGGCTTGCCATTGCCTGCTTCTGTAACCCTGGTTTTCATTACAGGTCTCCCATCCAATTATTAACCAAGGTACATTTCGCACTCGGTTTTTAGAGCGCGTTTGTACCTGTTCCACATCCCATGTTTGCAAGGTTTTCACACTTAAAAGCAGTCATGGGATGCAGTCCTGCTTTTTGTCTGCTGTATCCCCGATTTTTCCCCCTGCGGACATACCCCGATGTTTTTTTAAGTTCGCTGCCGACTGGCAGCTGGCCCGCATTTTGCTAATGTGAACACTTTTGCCTCCTTTTTGCTTCTCCCCCCCCCTCTCCTTTTCCCTGGGAGCTGATTGGTTTGTGCAGAATTAACCACTCCCACCCTCCTCAGCTCTCTGAACTCCTTGTCCACCATTTTTTTCAGTAAAGCGAGCTGAGGGTCAAAAGGCTGCTTCTTCGTTGGTTTCCTTCCCCCCGGTATGCATGCTGTTTTTTTTTTTCTCAAAAGCCAGGAATGATTTCTAAGCTTGCTGCTAATTCCCTGCTAGCTTTAAAATCAAGGAAAGTGTTAAATAGCTGCTTTCTCCTTCCTCCCTTAGGGCATGCACACACATTCTTTTTTTTTTTTAAAGACAAGAATGGGTTGCAATGTTGTAATGTTCCTGCACTTTCTTCCAGGCTTTAAAAGCCAGGAAAAGATTAAATGGCTGCTTTTCCCTCCCTCCCAGGCATGTTTCAGACTTTGCTAAAGAGGAGGAAAAAACCCAAGCATTTTGCACAGCCCTTTGGAAACAAGCCTCTGCTTCCTGGGAGGAGATTAACCGGCAGCATTTTAACCCTTTCCTGGCTTGATTTAAAAAAATGAGAGTGGTACATGTTTTCCCCCAGAACTCTGCCACCAATTGCCTCTCCGGTGGGCAGGGGACAGCCCAATCAGCAAAAGGGGGGGAAGGGTTCCAACACTGCAACGTTACTACGCATGCTCAATCTTTTTTAAAAAGGTGTGACGTGAATTGCAAGGCCTCAAAAGCCCAAAATTGCACCGATGTTTTGAAATGAAGCACAGACACCAAATCGAAATTGCAGTGGACAGTGTGAAATGAACAGGTGCAATGCCGAAGCCACTGCGATCTGGGCGAATGCTCATAAATGGCGGTTTAAACCGTAAGTGCAAAAAGGGTCCAAGACTGACCTTGCTTTAGCTTCTGAGATCTGACAAGACTGGGCTTGCTTGGGCTACCCAGGTCAGGGTTGGTTGGCTGTGCAAATTAAAAAAAATACATTGCTTTGGTATCAGCTGCTGCCACAGCACAAAAATATTCACTGGGTGACTGAAAGTAAGCTTTGTGTAAGCAAGAAAGTATTTTAAAATATTTTAAACATATTCATTGTTAAAGGCATCCTGTTAAGCAAAGCTTCTGCCTGAAAAGTTACTGTTAAACAGAAGCACAGAACATTTATAATTGTGGTTGTTGTCGTTATTCCACCTTTCTCACTGAGATCCAAGGCAGATTACAACACTGTGAGTGAAAATACAATATAATCTAACAACCAGGACATTCCCTGGGCAAAGTACAATAATGAAAAACAATTAGGACAATCAATGAAAGAGAGAGAATAGGGAATGGTAGCACAAGATTTGAAAAAAAAAACCCATAAAGTTGAGCATAGAGATGAAGTCTTTCTGAAACAAAGCACAACTAATTTACATGGCATGTTTATCACTGAGGAGACTCCCTAGTAGGCATATGTCTACATCAGTAGACAGTACCCAACAGAGTAGCATATAGTCCCTGTCCCTACCAAAGCATCTCTCTGAGCTACTTCTTATGACATAGTCCTATAATTTGGGTAGAAAGCCATCCTGAATAATCATATCTGACTGCCTAATAATGCTTTTTAGAGATGTTATCAATATACAATTAGCCAGACGTGGCAGAGGTTCAAAAGGCAGAAATCTGGTCCGAAATGTTGTATGCTGTATTTTTATTGTTTTAATTTTTAGTTCCTTCTGAACTGGAAGCCTGTTCTTTAATCTCAACGTAGTACTAATGAACTACATGTGCTTGGTACCAAGGGAAAAGAACTTTACGCATGCTCAGAGGCATACTTCCGATGCTCTAGAATTGAATGGGGGGAACCCTTACATTTTGTATCCATAATGTAACTGAGGGCAGTCCTTGTTCTGTCCCTTATTTGGAATGTACATTATTTCCAATAAGCAGCTCAGGCTTTGAGCTTTCAGAGCACATCTTAGAATAGGTTGGGCAAAATATTTATTTCTATGCTCCTCTCCGATTCATACTCTATTGTGTGAGATGCCTTGTATTACACACAGAGGAACCAAATTTCAGGGGGAAATACTCTTTCCCAGAGAAGGAAGTAATAAACTGCTGTAATTGCCAGCTGAGCGGAGATGAGTTTCCCGCAAGAAGATACCATTTTCTCAACTGCCAGGAAAGGGCAAGATGGATGGCTATTTGGATAACCTAAGTGGGGCAATAAAGAGGGGAGAAATGAACTCTTAGTTGATTGGAGGAGTGCTGAGTGAGTGACCCACAAAAAGTATCAGTTCCCAAATTCAGGACTGAATGAAGGAAAACCGATCCAGCTGGCGCCTTGGTGCAGCATACCTAGGGGACTGCCTCTCTCTCTATGACTTTTCACAGCAGCTTCGCTCATCTGAACAAGGTCTCCTGCAGGTGCCACCATGCACATGGGCGAAATCAATAGCTGCCTGTACACGTGCATTCTCTGTGGTGGCCCCTATCCTATAAAACTGCCTACCCGAGGAAGTCAGAAGAGCTCCTACTCTCCTGGCTTTCCGTATATGATGCCAAATGGAATTATTCAAAAGGGGTTTTTCACTGATAGGAGGGCTGTATGGTAGAGAGGTGGTCTCAAATAGATGCTTCACTAATGAGTTAGGGACTATAGACTTCACCATTTTATTGCCTTATACAGTATCTGTTGCTTTAAGTATGTGCTCCTATGTACTGCCTGCTGCTTTAAGTATGACCGTGCTGGGTAGTTCTGTGGTGTCTAACGTCAATCCTAGAATTGCCTAAGCTGTGTTATCAGTATCTCTTCAACTCTGTATTGGATTTTTGCTAATGTTATGCCTTTGTAAACTTGCATTTATTTACCCTACGGCATTGTTTATTGAAATGTACTTGATACTGACTGTGCTAATCTCACACTATGTAATCTGCCTTGAGTCTCAGTGAGAACGGTGGACTATAAATTACATACATACATACATACATACATACATACATACATACATACATACATACATACATACATACATACATACATACATACATACATACAAACAAAAGGCAACCCATATTCCTGACAATTCACCTCCTACCCTGGTGTGCCTCCATAGAGCTCTGCTGTGGAGGGAAGTCCAGACAAGGTGGCCCGCCCCTCCAGAGAGCACGCCATGGCAGGAAGCCCAGGCAAGGATCAGGTGCGGAGCAGGTAGCAATGCCTGCCCCTTCACCCAAACTCAATCAGACACAGAGCAGGAGGCAATGCCCTCCCTCCATTTACCCAGCTGGAATCAGGCAAGGAGCAGAAGGCAATGCTCACCCCCCACTTCACCCAGTTGGGATCAGTCATGGAGGAGGAGGCAATGCCCGCCTGACCACCCTCCCCTTTCTAGAGCCCACTACTTTCCCCCACAATGGGCTTTGTTACTAGTACATACATAAAAGAACAGGATACCCTGTGGCAGACACCCTGCACATGGAACATCTGGGTTCCATGCCAAGATGCTTGTGTCCATCTCAAGGAGGAGACGCCAAGGTAGCCTCTGTCTCTCTAAAGCACAGACTACCTCAAGTGTTTTTATTTCCTTTCTTGTCTCTGTGATAGTGCTGTGATATACCTTTTCCTTATGCACTTGTGCTTTAGGGTGCAAAGCTGTGTTGTAGTGAGTAAAGTTCTTCCTCTTTTAAGAACTCGTACTGTGTTCAAAGAACCTCATCTACACATCTGGTCATTTTGTCCAAGTATACGCTTCAGTCTTCTGGCTAGACTGGTCTTGAGTGGAGGCAGGTTCTGAACTACCCAGTGGGAAGCAGCGGGAATGCAGAAGTAAGGAGTTCCCACACACACAGAAGTAAGCACACACACAGTCCTCTCCCGCCTGCTGTGGCATACACCACCCTCAACTCCTCATAAGAAAGGTAGGATAAAAATGTACAGACTTAATTGTTGCAAAAAAAGTGCTGTCACTCAAGCTCTCTCAGAAATGCCTAGAAGAAAAAAATCTCCCATTTATCAGAAGTCCCTCTGAGATCTCACGGAAGAAAAAAGATTTAGTCTGCTGCTCCTGAGGGGGGATTTTCTTTAAATTCATTGGGCTTTTTATCTCCCTTTCCATTTTCCTCCCTCTAGAATGAAACTTTCATTTCAATCCCATGCTCTGGCATTTGGATCAACTAAGGTTGCCAGCTCCAGGTTAGGAAATTCCGGGAGATTTGGGGCTGGAGCTAGCGATGGTGTGGTTTGGGGAGGGGAGGGACCTCAAGGGGTATAATGCCATAGAGCCCACCCTCCAAAAGAACCATATTATCCAGAGGAACCGATTTCTGTCTTCTGGAGATCAGCTGTAGATTCAGGAGATCCAGGGCCAACTTGGAGGTTGGCAAGCCTATTATCAGCCCAAGCAAGAGGTCTAATACGTTGTCTCCAGATTTTTGCTAACCGCTGTAACTAAGAGACTGCAAATAAAAGAATCCAAGAGACAATTGATTTTACTTGTCAGTGTTCCTGGGTTTGCATTATACTGCTACAAATTAGGTAGATCAAACTGGTACTAAAATAATGGCTGCTGGACAGAGCGGGGCGGGGGGGGGGATCAAAAGGAATGATAGATCAGATAGATCTTCCCATTTTCCTAACAGTGCCTAAGCTGTGGCTCAAACTACATATTTGGAAGGGTACCATGATTTTTTTTCTTTTGAACTGAAACAGCCTGAGAGAGTCAGAGAGTTAGATGAGTTTTAATTGTGGGGCTGAGGAGGGAAAATGTTTCCTCCTGTGACTTTGCACTGGCTCAGTAGTTTCCGTACTACATGCTACATCTCATGTAAAGTAGCTCTAGAATTCTTTGTTTGTATACCAAATATCTGTAGCCCTTGAGGACATTGTGCTAGCACAGCTGCCTGGCATGGCAGCTGCCTGGTAGGGTTGCCAGATGGTATAGGGGGGGAAAGTACCTATTGGATTAGAGTTTTTTGTGTGCGTGCTTACTGTGTGTGCTCCAGGGCCCGATGTGATGACATCACTTCCAGAAGTGGCATCATCTGCTGCCCTTGCTACCTGGGTGGCTTTTGCAGGGCCAGCCTCAATGAGGAGTGGAGTGGCAGAGTAAGGTCTGGCCCAGGACATGGTTCCGTCTCTCTCGCTCAGTGTGGCCTCTCTAACAGGCAGAGTGACAGACTGAGGCCCAGCCCAGGCTGGCCCAGGGTGCGGTAATTCCTCTTTCCCTCACAGATTGTTGCCCAGAGTCCAGTATTTTGACCCCGTTTTCTACAGATAGTCCAAGAGAAGGGTGGAGCCTGCCCACTGCTGGCCACAATGATGGCACTTCCAGAAGTGATGCCATTGTGCCCTGCCGGGAGCACACACATAAGAAGATTGTAAAGGTGAGGTAACCCTACTTCTTCATGATGCTCTAGGAATTTCCCCAATCTCTATGGTATTTACCATAGATATTAGGGAAGATCCTAGAGTAGCATGAAGGATGCAATGTTACTTCTGGGTAGAGGGTCACTGGGTGGACATCGCTTCTAGGTGATGGTTTAGGAATCATCCAATCTCAAAGGTCTTTACCATAGTCTGATGCAATTCCCCCTTCCTCCTCTCTTCACATTATCAAGGGCTGGGGATTGACAGCAGGGGTGGGAGATTGTTTACTGCCATTGGGCAATGGTAAGCCTATGGAGCTCCCATTCCAAAATACCTGTCTCCATCATAAGTGGATGCTTAGTCTGCTCATGTTTTTTTTTTATTGTCTCCCATGGCAGCCATTTTGTGGTGATACTTGCTGCTCTTTCTTGAAATTCTGAAAGTGCACAGAGGCTCAAAAAGTTTGGGGATCCATAATCTAGCCTCTGCCCTTTCTTGACTCAGCTACGTTCTTTGTGCCCCTCTGCATGTTAATATAGTGGCTATTTAAAAGTTGTTGTGTCTGAGAAGATATAGGCAGTGTTGTGCCAGAGCATAAAAAGTTGATGGGACGTAGTAAGCAGCAGTGCCACTTTAACGTGTGTCACGGCTGCTCACATCTTTCCCAGAGTCACGGTGCCACTTGCTGGCATCTTTCCCTTACTTACATTATTTAAAGATAATAACAGAATCAATATTATGGATATGCACACACATTTTGTTTGGTTGGTTCAAGAAGATGGAAATGTTGAAAACGTGGTAGTAGTCAAGGAAGAAGAAGAAGAGAACATTAAGGATACATACTGAGGCCTTGAGTGGTATGTGGGCAAATGATACACCAAACCCTTTCCTCATCCAGTCCTAAAGCCTGGATTTCCCTGTATTTCTCACATTTTCCACTCTGACAAGCAGACATGTAGGGTTGCCAGTCGCTTGCTGGGGGTGAGAGATCCCCTGCTCCCACCCCCTGCCTCTGCTTACCTGACCGGCAGGGGGGATCATGCCACATGGGGTGCTCTTGGGCCACACAGCCCACTCCTGTGGAATCAGCCCGGATTGGGCCCAAATCAGGCCACTGCAGAGCGCAGCAGTGCTCCTGCGCTCCACAGTGGCCCAATTGGGCCCAATCTGGGCTTGGATCAGGCCCGAATCAGTCCATTTCAGGCCGCTGCAGAACACGGGAGTGCTCCAAGAGTGACCAGTGGCCAGCATAATGACATCACTTCCCGACAGTGATGTCATTATGCAGGCCAGGAGCATGCACGGACACAGTATAGCAGGTAGGTGCAGGGCCTCCAACTTCCTGCCCGGAGGGGGGGGGGGACCTATCAACCCTACAGACATGGCATGTGTTGAGTGGTGTTGGCGGCGTTGTTGTTTTAATGGGGGGGGAATAATTTAGAAAATAAGTCATGGACATATGCTGAACCTAACTCAATAATTTTCTAGTTTTTATCGGGAAAAACTTTTTGCTTCTCTCAGAATTCCTTGGATAGTTTTCCTCGGCTGAAACCTCCACGTTTGCAAAGAAATTTCACTCTGCTCAAACTCAACTACAATCCCTATTTGTGGTATTCTAACCTTTTGCTTACTATGGGGACTGTTTCTTCACCAAGCCCAGAATTCTCAACAGGATATCCAGTGCTGGTGATACACAGATAACATTTTCTGAAAAGAGCTAGCAACGTGCAGTAAAGTTTTCTGTGGGTCCCAGGTGGGGTGTGTGGCAAAGCCCCCTTTAGAAACTCCATTAATTTCATCCACATTATATTATCATCATGAAATTTCTCAGTGGATTGTCTCCTCTCATCAGGAACCACCAAATTCGTCCTGAAGTTTCCATTTAGGTAAAATCTGGTGGCAATCCTAGATGCTTTGATAATTGAGATCAAGCTATTGAGCTGTGATGATGCTGTATTCTGTCTGGCAGGAAAAGTCAATAAAGCATAGATATTATGGGTTGGAGTTACACTAATGGAAGGAAAGGAGATTTTTGTCCATTCCTTTGTTCTCCTGCAGACTTCTTGACTTACCTTTCATTTTGGGGAACATTTGGGGCTGCAGTGGGACAAGGAAGATGAGAAAGCCCCGTTCCATTTTGGGGGGAAAAAATTGTCAGAGGAAATACTGCTGGAACCCACTCAAGGTTTCAGTGAAAAGGGCATAATGAAATAGGTAAATAAATACCTTCTGGCTTGCTGTCCTTGCTCTCTGGATGCGATTTCTAGAAGAGGAGAGGAAGGTTAATTTTCTCATGCAGTTCCAGAGCGGGTGAAAATAATTTCTCTTCCAATTAACTTTTGGCTGATAGTTATTTAGATGTTTGTTTGTTTGTTTTTTAAAAAGAGAGAGAATGTTTTATCAGTTTTACTTTTTATTGTATCATTCTGGAATATGCTTTAATTTTTTAGCTGCCCGAGACTATCTTTCAGACATCAGTGTAAGCAGCAAGACAGCCTAGAAAAGGTTCAGAGTAATACATTGTAATTCAATTTGTTCAGTCAGCATTTTTTTCTCCTCTGCTTTTCAAACTAATCATCATGCTGGATCATAATGCGCAACAATGCCCTCTCAAGATCAAGTGTGAGAGGCACTTGAGGTGGCTTTCACCAGTGGCTGTACAGACCAACTTTAGAGGAAAGCGTTTCACAATGATATCTAACTGGAACAATGGGGGAAAGCATAACATATTTTGCATTCAAGTTACAGATAAAATACTTCATTTTTCTCTTGGAAAACTCATTGATAGATGATAACATGGCTCATATGTAATGTAAAACTTGGAAGCCAGCTCTTAGTTCAGATAACAATACAGATAACCTTTCCATAAACTAATTGTAACTTCCAGTTTCATATTCCTCTGTCGCATTTAAGGGTGATTTAAGGGCGATCACGAGACCTGCGATTCTCAAAATGCATGTAGAGGTCACTGCTGGGGTGTTTCTAAGTCAATCCCGCCCCCCCCCCAAACCCTCAACTAGAAGTATGTTTTACTATCAAGCAAGTAGTTTTACCCATCAAATGCTGCATCTTTGTTATCGCAAAATATACTTCTCTGAAAGACAGTTTATTCAGGTGCTTTTTCTAAGACACTAAAATATTTAGAGATGGAATGAAGAAGACTGTGACAATCCATAGACAAAAGACAGGTTTACTCTCTTGACAGCTGCCATCTTAACAATAGAGACAATGAAATAGCTGATTTTTGAATAGATAGACCTATAAATATGCTTTGTTGATGTTTAAACTCTGAAGTACAGTGGCTTAGATCATGTTCAGACAGCCATTCTTCTCCTCAAGAAAGCAATTTTTAAAAAATTTGTCAGTTGATGGCAGCTAAGGCACTATAGCAGCAGTGGGGAAAGGGGGGGGGAGGACAATCCCATGCTTGAGATGATTATGGAAGGGATTAAAATAATAATGCCCTTGTGTAGATTTGTAGTGTGGCTGAATGTGAATGCAATTTGAAATACAGGATTTGGGGGTTGGCTTATCAAGAAAGGAGTTTGGTTGTTGTTGTTTATAAACTTAGAAAAATGAGGACTAAGGAGGCACCTGATAGGGCTTTGTAGAATTATGCATGAGGTAGAGAAAGTGAAGGATCCTTTCCTCATAATACTAAAACTTTTGGGCACCCAATGCAGTTTACAGATATGAAGTTCAGAAAAAAGTTCAGATATAAAGTTCAGAAAAGAACTTCACCCAGGGTCTCTCTAGGCATGCAGGTTTTTAAAGAGTTGGATCTTGGTTCCATTGAGTCTGAGGCCATTTGGGCTCTCCTTTATTTTTTAGCAGCCATTTACTTTTTAACTACTGTATGGCTGTGGAAACCCAAGTTGGTTGTTTCCCCAGACTCAACTCGGCTTTCTGCAGCTTTACAGCAGTTAAAAAGTGAAAAGCTGTTGGGAAGTACTATTCTTTTTCTGGAAACCTGCGTGTTTTGTACTTTAATTCAACATCTTATCCATCTCTCTGCAATCATAATAGCTTCCCTAAGAGATCATCCAAAGCTGGCTTTGACTTCTTAGAAATATGGATTCTTAAAAAGTGACCCACCCAGGGCAATTTTTGCGCGCAAAAATATTGTCACATGAGCTTCATCTATCAATTGAATGGAAAAGGGGAGAGAGTAGAAGTTTGATAATATTAATTTAATTCACTGAGATGCTTCCATGGCATAAACACCCTGTAACACGAAGGAATACAAACCATTTTTGTAAACCTTTTGCTTATTCAAAAATATTTACAATTTTTATCATGGAAGTCTAAAGGCTAAAAGCTAGTCAAAAGCTGTCCAAAAGTAATCAGAACTATCTTGGAAGGAAAGAGAACAAAAATAAATGACTTTATTCTTCCTTCAATTTGAGGAAAAATAATAATTGAAGGTATGTCGATGAGATTCTTTTGTTTCAAAAGTTGTGATCAAACAACAGCCTTGATTTGTTGTTTCTTGTGCTAGTCTGCAAATAAAAGTAATATGCAAGTGCTCACTTTCATGATGACAAAACGTTCCTCTCTTATCTTACTGTTGGATACTCATTTCATTCTGAAGTGGTTCCATATGGCTGTCTGAAGCAAGTTTTCACATCCTTCTGCAAATTCCTATGAAATTTATCTATACAGGCACACATTTTGACTCATGTTTCAATCCCATTTGATGAATGTCACAAATTCAAACTGTATTTTCATAATAACAATAACAATAACAATAACATGTATGCACAGGTGTATTCAATATATACTTTCCCTCCGGAAAATCTAAAATACACTAATGCAAATTGGACTATGGCTACTTTGTCTGGTGGTGATGTCTTTGGGAAAGAAAGTAAAAAAAGTCATGGCTCTTGTCAAAATGGGACAAGATGGTTGGTGAACCTGTGACTACCCAACCTATCTGTGCCTCAGAATTTGAGAGAAAGAGGTTTGTGCAGGGTGGTATGTTGGGGGTCACCGGCTAAAATAATATGCATGCAATTCTGTTTCACAGCATATATCAAGGGAAAAGTTGGGAATATTCCTATTATCCACATGGTTGGAACATTCTTACCCATATATTCAGTCCATCTCTGTCCTTCAGAGTATATAATCTTCAGTTACTCAACTGTCTCTGTCCTTCAAAGTATATACTTTTCATTTACTCAACAGACCTCTAGTAAGACACTACTCTAGCAACTTCACACGACAGCACACTGATGTAGGATTGGGTAAAAAATTGTGCATGACATTTGTCTGCATGGTTGTCATGACCAGACAATTGTTATTCATTGTACCTCTGTGCTGGAAGTGACATTGCACATTGGCACAATTCAAAAGATCTGCCCTCCCCATTCACCCACTGAATGGGGCTAGGGTTATGATGACTGGCAACCCTAGAAACTTGAGAGATACTGTTCAGAATGAGAAACTTGGGATAAGTTGAGTTGAAGCTAAATAGGGTTGCCAGGTAACTTCTGGAAGTGGCATTGCCGCATGGGGGCAGGATCTTGCACTAAAGAATTGGCCCCAAACACTATATTTTGGGCCGATTCCTAAGGAATTGGCCCTGGCACAAAGCATGTGTGCATTCCCAGCCCCTGCACATTGACATCAGTTCCAGAATTGACGTCATTGCTGCAAAGTGTAGATGCACATATGCACCCATTTGTCTAGAGTAACTGTTGGTGGAGGGCTACTAATGGGCAGCTTGCCTCCTCCTAGTGATTGGCAGATGGAGGGGCAAACCACTGGGGGTTTGCCTGCCACTGGTGGGCATCTGGGAACCCTATGGCTAGAGCAGGAGTTTCCAGCAGGTAACATCCCCATGGCTCCTAAATATTGGGGCTGGATCCTAGAGACAAAGAAAGCTGGTCAACTCCCAAAGTGTTTCACAATCAGAGTTGCTGAAGTTATTGAGATGTATAGCTTAGTTGAGGTACAGCAAACCTATGGAGGTGAATAGTTGATTTCTGGCATGGGAGTCCTTAAGGGTCAATTATGCAGCAATACAGCATTCCACATTAACACCTAAATTTTGCATTGTTTCATTAAGATCCTTTGGTCAGTTGTAAGTTTGACAGGAGTAAGAGTGGAGTAGTGGTTAGTTTGTCAGACTAGGTTCTGTGAGACCTGACCCCCCCCCCCCCACCCGTGCTATGAAAATTTCTGGATGACCTTGGTCCAGTCACCATCTCTCAGCCTAACTTTTACCTCACAGAGTTTTTTTATGGATAAAATGAAGAAAGAAGAACCACGTACACTGCCCCAAGCATTTGGAATCTAATAGAGAATTTATAGGATTAGCCTTCTTGGATATATATTAAATCTTTGAAATATTTTTTAACAAAAATGAGAACAGTAATTCACAAGTGCCTTTTACCTGCCCCTAAAGCCATCCAGCATCCTAAATCCTTCTTTCAATTTGTTGATTCAATTTCCTTTTTTCCCATCCTAACCAAGAATAGTACTTTTCTCAGCTATTCCAAAATTTGATGGAACCTCCAGGGATTTTCAACACAGAACTAAAATAATTGTTCTAGTCTTATTCAAATTTTGAAGAAAAAATGGTTTGTCTTTAAGCTGAAGAGTGTCCTTGACATAGTTTAGTATATCTATGGATCACAGGATATCGTATAATCAGCCTTACAAAGCATTATCTGTCTCTGGAACTTTCTTCGATAATTTCTTCAACCTTTTATTCACACTAGAAATGCATAAAATCTGCATTGATTAAGGGGCATTTACAAAATTCAGGCAATATGGTTTTAGAAATTCAGATAAGTTTATATCACCTTAAAAATAACCTTGACTTGGATACCTACCAATGTCATGCATAATGAGAAATATTTAACAATGTTTGTTTTAAAATGTTAAACTGTTTATTACTAGAATTTGTAATGGCTGGTTTGTCCTTTTTCTAGTTAGAGGAAAGGCAGAACTTTCCCCAGTCATTTTTCTTGCCCCCCCAAACACACACACACACGCCACCCATCAAGTTCTGTTATTATAGCAGAAGGCCAGTTTCGACATCCTCAGTAGCCAGACCTTAATTCTAAAGAGTGATCCTTTGGCTAGAAGTGTATGTTGCCTCAAAATCCAGTCCAAACCTAGCAGCCACATTCTACAAAAAATATTTATAAAGAGCTACCAGCATACTGAATCCAAAGGCTGGTATAGCACTAAATTGTGGAATTAGTGTTATGCTGAATTTTCATGCCATTTGATGTTTTATGTGAAAGCTGAAAGTTGTGAGATGTTCAGACCTCTCCCACTTTCCACCTAAATGTGATGATGTCAACTGACACAGCCAGTCAGATTTGTTTATGTGATTATCTTATTGAGAGTGCGTCAAGTTGAATGCTGCCACTTGGATATTGAAACAATTTGAGCTCTCTTAGCTCTAATTCATGAAGCTGGAGCTCTGTTCAAGAGGGGATGCCAATAAACAACTCTACCACATCTGTCATACATCATAAACTGACATATGATAGAAAGACCAGATAAATGCTAAGAGTTTCTCATGTGCCTTTCAACCCCTCACTTAACCCCACAAATACACCAACAATTTCAGTAAGAAATACAAAACAGTCTAGTAGAACTCCATGACAGAGAAATTTGCCAGGTGGACAATCTTATCAACAGCTCCTAAAACAAAGGACACTCTTTACCTCAATGTGACATGAGGTAAAAGTTTGAAAGCTAATCTGAACAAAAAGAGCCAAATGCTTTCTTAATTAGCGGGGGTGGGTGGTGGAGGAGAGTTGAACTGGAATATTTTTAAAAGTCAGAATCTTTTGTCCGGAGTCTGAGGTTCAGCCCCCAGACTTACCAGGAAGAACGGATTGGAGACAGTTGGGGGACAACTACACAGCCACCCTAATGGACACTCAGGGCCAGCGTGGACCAACAATACAAGAGGGAAAAGAGGTCCCCCAAGCCACAGGAGGGCGGAACAGGTCCCAAGCCCCAGAGGGTCAGGTGGGACAGGTGGAAGCCAGCTAGTCCCACCCTCTGGTGGGAGACCAGGGGGCCAGGCAGGGAGAGTGAGGAGGACCATCAGGAGGGAAATAGACCTGAGGGAGAAGGTACAGGGAGCAGGGGCAGCCAGCCAACAAGCCAGCAAGCAACCTTACCAGCAGGGGAGGAAAAGCAGCAGCAAAGACAGCTCAGGACCATGCCCCAGCCTCCAGGCAAACTAGAGGGGATTAGCCAGGACCAGGAAAAGCTGGGAGCAAAGCCACCGCAGGTGTGGCAACCTGAAGCACTCAGCAGGGAAAGCTTGGCAGCCAGCCAGGAAAGCACAGCTGTGGCTGATCATGGCAGCCAGCAGAGAAGACCCAGATGCGGCTGCCTGAGACAATGAGGGCCGTGGCTAGAGTGCAGAGGGGGACGTTGCTGGCAGGTGGAGCTGGGAATAGGGGAAAAGATATAAGGAGAATCCACCCACATGGCATGGTGGGTTGTGTTGGAGTGTGGTGGAGGGGTGAGAGTGTGAGCCATGAAGAAGAGGTGGAGGAAAGAGGATGAAGAGGAAGAGAAGGAGTAAGACCAACAACTGGATGGAGACAGCTGGTGTGGAAGGCAGCTGGTACTATGTCAGGTTGAAGGGACCTGTGGACTGAAAGGGTGTGAGGGTGAGGTATATTCCCCTCCTTCAACAGAGCGGGATCCCGCATATTCCCTTAAGTTCCTTTAAGGCTGAAGTCAGGCATGCCGGCATCTCACAGCCCATGGCAGAACCTGACATCTTTAATGTCAAAATTAGAGCAAGCCCTATTAGGTAATCAATTGCAGCTTGGGTGGAAACAAATTTCCAGGCATAACTTCCATCTCCAAACGAATTGAGATGAAATTCTCAGGTGCTGCACCCCCACTCATGGAAAGCACCTTCCCAAATTTAAGCCTATAGATGAAATAATTTTTATCCTGTAGCTAAATTAAAATCCTTACATGCAGAATTAGTTTATGGCAGCATGAACTGGTAGGTGTGTGTACTTTCCCCTTTTTTGGCCTGGGAACTTCAAGAAGGGAGTGTTGGGACATATGAAGCTGCCTTAAACTGAATCTGACCATCAATCCATCAAGGTCAATATTGTCTACTCAGACTGGCAGCAGCTCTCCAGGGTCTCAGGCAGAGGTCTTTCACATCATCTGCTAATTGGTCTTCTCAACTGATGGTGCTGGGGATTGAACCTGGGATCTTTAGCATGCAAAGCAGATGCTCTGCCACTGAGCCACAGCCCCTCCCCTAGAGTTGTAACAAGCCACCCCTAACTCAAATGCATTGGGATCACTAGGGTTTCTGCATGTTCCTCTCTGAACCAACTCTTAAATGCAAAAGAGACAGGTAAAAACCATCTTAGTTAAATCATGCTACTCCCAGCATGTTTATGAGAGTGACATTTAAACCCCAATAAAAGAAGATTTGTGGGGGGGGGGGGAGTGAAGAGGCTCTTATTTCACATCGAGCACTTAATTTATTTTCCTATGTAAGGCAAACTCCTGTATTAATAATGAGATTTCTAATGCACTTTTGTATCCCAACACTATCTCTTCGTAAACAATCTGTGGTATAACTAATAATAATGTAGCATATTAAGTGTAAAAATGCATCTTTAAACAACTAGATATCACTTTTAGAGCAGGTTGTAATTAGAAATTTAAGAAAAATGTGCAATTAAGCACACTCATAAAAACAAATATATAGATACAGCCTTAGAACACCAATCAATTTGTTGCATAATTAATATCTGTCACCCTGGCACATTTATAAAAAAATCTTGCAGTAATTCAAGCAGAAAATAGCTAAAAGCAAAATTATCAGCGCTTAAGTGATAGTAACCACTTGGTTACAAGAAGAAACTCTCTTAAATGTCTCCTTGTGAAATATCTTTTTCCAAACTTTGGGGTTTTTTTAATCCTCTTCTTTTTCTCTTTTAAAAGAGGGATTTCTCTTTTGTTTCCCTTTGTAGATAAATTAAAACACTCTTTGCCCTTGCAGAGCAGTGCTCTAGTAGGAGGACTGGATGGTCTGGGAAGACATTGCATGCCTCTGGGAAGATGTTTCCTGCCTCTGCAGAGTGAAATTCTAAAATTTTGCAGAACCTCCCTTCCTGCCCATCTTGGCTTTGAATTTCTCTAAGATCAAAACAAAAATGATTAGAAGCTGACGCCAAATTCCTAAAAAGAAGAAATGAAATGGATGGTTGGATTTCAGAGAGGAATTGAGTAAGAGGAATTAAGAGAATTTCTCTTAAGGCTATCGGAAAGCTAGCTTAGGCTTTATGGCTGATGTTCTGAAAATGCAATCCTATGCAAAGGTACACTCTTCTCAATCCCACTGTCTTCAATGGATTTGGGTGTCAGTCTATCTAAGACTGAACTTAAGCCAAGACAAAGTTTGGTTATATTTTCTGTATAACACAGTATCTTTTCCATGTAGGAATCTAGTTTAGTTTTTTTGAGTGACACGTGTTCAGATTCCGGGAGCGGCCGTGGATCAGTGGAGGAGCATCTGCTTTGTAGGTAGAAGGTCTCAGGTTCAATCCCAGTTGAAAGGCATCTCCAGTTGAAAAGAGGAGGTAGTGAGTGATGTGAAAGACCTCTGCCTGAAAACCTAAGACAGCATCTTCCAGTTTGATACACAATATTGATCTTGAGGAAGAAAAGATTCGGCATACGGGAGCTTCATGTGTTCATGTATGTATTCAGGTTTGAGATCAAAGATAATTAGCACTGTGGGGAATTTTTAATTTTATTTTATTGATATGGTGGTGGTGGAGAGTGCCCTCAAGTCAGAGTTGACTTATGGCGATCCCTGCTGGGGTTTTCATGGCAAGAGACTATCAGAGGTGGTTTTCCACTGCCTGTCTCTGCAACCCCAGTCTTTGTTGGAGGTCTCCCATCCAATTACTAACCAAGGCCAACCTTGCTTAGCTTCTGAGATCTGACGAAAACAGGCTCACCAGGGCTATCCAGGTCAGGGCCTTGCTGATATGAGGAAATTATTAAAAGAGACTGGCCTATTGTGGCTTGAGGACTAGATCCATAATGCTAGTGTAATGCCCTCTATTTTGGGACCTTTGTTCCACCTCTGCTTAAGGTCACTCAATCAAAATGACCATTCTAAGGGGCTGTGTAAGAAGATGGTTCAGACCAGTCTAATTTATTCTGTGGACAGCCAACAGCTATATTTAATTAACTTATATTTAGCCATCCATCACATTTTTGTCTTGCCATTACTCCAAGGGCGGAATAGAGAATTCTCCTTTCCCCATTTTATCCCTGCATGTTTCAGCTTGAGAGATTGACCGGTCCATCTTCATCCAGGGAGCTTCATGGCTCATGCAGAGATTCAGACGGAGATCTCTCATATTTTGGTCTGAAGCCCTAACCATACTGGCTATATTCTATATATTCTCAAAGCCTGTTCACTGTTCCATATGACAGTTCAAGGAGCGAATATATAATTGCTATCCTAGAATAATCTGTATGTATTATAAAGTTGGCTGTTAACACATTTGTTTTCTTTAAAATTATGGTTCTCCTCGAGCGATTTTTCTGTTGTTCATCTTGTTTCTATTTAAGTTATTAGGTTGGATCCTACTAGCTTCTCTTCTGGCAAAAAAGGGATGCAGGGCCCCTTTTGACCACCAGAAATTATATCCCAGAGACTGTGGTCCAAAGTCACATGGGACATGGGCTACAGTGAAGAAGGAAATTAAGCAAAGTCAAGCAGAAAAATTAGTAGAAAACGAACCTTTTGAATTGAAAATAAAATTTAAAAGCTAGCACCATCTACATCATCAATACGGACAGGGCTTTTTTCCAGCAGGAATGCGGTGGAACAGAGTTCCGGCACCTCTTAAAAATGGTCACATGGCCGGTGGCCCCAACCCCTGATCTCCAGACAGAGGGGAGTTTAGATTGCCCTCCATGCCGCCGAGTGACTCTATTTTAGAACTATGGCCTAGAATTACCAGACTGACTGCCATGCTAAGCAATTTCCCACTATGCCACTGCTCTTTACTCAAGTGGGAGCCAAAACCGGGAATAGGACATGACATCACCATGCTCTAGGAGCCCCCCAAACCTGTATGGTTTTTATTGAGTAATTCATAAAGCATTATCACTCCCCCTCCCCATTTTTGCTTCTGCTTGAGCGAATAGCCTGGCTGGCAACCCTATTACAGCCCCTTCCTGTGACTAGAAGAGTTCTGATGTAGTATTTCTTGATGTTATGGCCAATCTCCTATAGGCCTGTTCTTTAGTCTGAGCTGAGTGGTTTGTGTAGAGGGTGAAATCCTGTCTTATGTTGTTCTGATTTCCAGTCCAAGGCCCACTGTAAATTCAAGACCTGACTTTCTTACATGTATGGCCGCTGAAAACAATTTTTATCTCCTTCCAAGTGAAACTGTGGTGAAATTTTTAACCATTCCTGAGAGCAAAATAAAATTTTGGATTGTGTGCCACTGTAGCTCGGACTTCTTGAACGCTCTTCTACTGCACAATAAGGTCAAGGCACATGACTCAGTGACAAAATTGCCAGAATTGCTGCTGGGTTTGATTGTCTCTGTGGACAGCACTCTTTGTTCCTCTATTGCCAAATCTGGCAGATTTCTTGGGTCTCTAAATAGAATGTTAGCTAGATTAACAATGGCTTGCAAAACAGCTGTGCAATCCTTCCAAGTGTCTCCTGGAGATTCCAGTGTAGCAACACACAAACTTATTTTTCTCTAAGACTTTTTAATTATAAACAAATTGAATCAAACACAAAATCCCAGGGAACATGGGTGCCTGCAGGCATCCTCACAAACACTCCAGTTGTTCTAGCTGCACATCAATAAGGCCCTTGGTTCCTGGGATACTTCATGAGTCTCAGAACACAGTTCATTTTAAGATGAGCAGCTGTTCTTCAGAAGGCTGCCAGAGAATCGATGAATCTGAGGCCTGCATCTCAGAGCTGGTTTTACCCTTTGTCATATGGTGGGGCAATATTCAATAGAGGTTCAAAACCTTGTAATGCAGAGACTCCTTGACAAATTGTTAAGGTTTCCGCTGTATGTATTATCTGCAATTAAGCCTAATGCCTTTGTTAATCATGTGAAAACTGCAGCACACATTCTATGGCTATGATTCCACAATATGTCAAAGGTGTTACTGAAGCAGTTTGTGCACTCTGGAGATGGGTTTGCCTCACTTTTGAACAGTCTCTGCCATTTGCCTGGGTGAGAATTGGGATTCAAACTGGAGCTTTTTTGATTTGTGCACTGGTACTCGTAGTGAATCATTTGAAGCAGATTTTGGGCGGTCCTGGGAAAGGTATCCTTCCCTAAGCATGCTGTTCTCACTTCTTCCCCTTCCATTCTTCCCTCTTTGTATATATACCAACACATATAAACCGAGATATCTATCTCTTGGGTGTTCCGTTCAGCTGAGCTAAATGTAGCCAACAAAGTCTACTAATTCTTGTATTTCCAGAGTCTCTCTGATTACGAAATGTTTCAGAGCTCTCTAAGTGTGATAATTTCCTCTTTTCTGTTGGGTGTGCGTGGCCCAGTTGTCAAACTGATGTGGATCCTCTGTCAGGTAGTGTAAGAGCTTGTTGACTCCTATTTAAGGCCATAGAGTGAGTGAAAAAGGAACAAGTCCCAAGTATCAACATGGCTTATTTCTTGGGAAGAGAGTAAATGCTAGGAAGGTTGGGTGAAGAAGTGCCATTCCCCACCCAGAGCTCTTGTTGCCCTCCACAGTTCTAAGCAGTGCTGGTGGGGAAATAGAAGAGGAAAAAAACAATGGCACAGTGGACACAATGATGTGACTTCTGGGGAAAACCTTGAAGTGATGGCAGGTAGCTCTAGAAATTAATAGAACACTTTAGTTTTACCACAGAGTTTCTGGCAATTCCTAGAGCTACTTGTCATTACTTCTGCTTTTCCTCAGAAATGATATCATCACATTCATGCTACTCCGTCCTCACCATGTCTCCATATCTAACCCTCCCACTGGTTGCCAGGCTTGGCTTAGCAGCCCTAATTGGGAACAAGCTTCAAGCTGTCAATTTTCTATCTGATGCACAAATGAACTGGCATGAACTGGGGCAAGTTTATGAACCAGTTTGTGGTTCATGGGGTTTAAATGCCCCTTTCTGGCCGCTTAGCAGCAGCAGGGAAAGGGGCATTTGATAGTTTAAAGAACCCTTTCCTGCCTTGCAAGTGGCAGGTCCCATTAAACTATCAGCTGGCAGGTGGAAGGGGGGATCCCCCCCTCGCCACTGCCCAAACCCCAGCCCCCACCCCCACCCCCCCCAGCCCTAGCCCCACACTTACCTTGCCCTGCAGCCCCATGTCCTCCTCTTCCTCCCGCGAGGGGCAGGAAGGCTGTTTTTGGCCTCCTCTGCTGCCACGCAGGCCCATAGGGTGGCGGAGGAGAACGAAAATGGCATCCCTGCCAGCGACCATTTGAGGGGAAGGAAGGCCGTTTTTGGCCTCCTCCGCCACCGAGCGTGCCCACAGAGCAGTGGAAGAGGCTGAAAATGGCCTCCCTGCCCCTTGAGGGAGGAAAGGGAGGACACCACAAGCCCGCAGGGCAAGGTAAGTGTGTGGCTGGGGGTGGGGGTGGGCAGTTTAAAGGGCCCTGTGGCTTGCAAGCGGCAGGTCCCTTTACACTATCAGCTGGCAGGCAGCAAGGGGGGATCCCCCATTCGTGTTAAGAATGAAAGAAAATGGTGTGCTCATGCTATGAAGTAACTCACATTTGCTTCAAGTTCGGCAATGGCCACATACATGAGATTTCCTCAGTCAGGTATGAGTATGCATAGCTCCTGAAACAAAGATAGAACTCTGCTAATCAAACTATTTGAGAGAGGCAACTACCCATCCTGACAGACAGTTGATAGGTGCAACTGATTGACAATTAGATCAGTCTGAAATTCGCTGTACAAGCTTTGACCACTGTCCAATCCCTACCACTGTCCAATAACCTACCATTCAGGTTATTATGAAATTGAAAGGAAGAGAACTGTGTGTGCTGCCTTGAGATCCTTGGAGGAAAGGTGAGATAAAAAGAGCAAGAATGAAAAGATAAATAAGCTTGAGTTTTCTTTAAAGGAAATTCTTTAAAATACACAGAGCTCTCTTGTTGTTGTTACCCAAGTTCACTTGGAAGGTCAAAGCAGGTGAGATGTTGGGAGGTCTTCCCAATACTTTAAAAAGCTGAATTAAGAAAAAAAGACAGCTAAAGGATATGTGCCTGTCTTTTGTTTTCTTTAAAGAGATAATAAAAGTGGGATGGGAAATGGCTTTGAGTAGCAAAACCTGTGGGGTGGAAAGGTTAAACACTCTGCCTTCCCATGCGGCCCTGATCTGAATTGGGTCTTATGCATCTGTAATTCAACTTACAAAGAGACAGAGAGATCTGTGATTTTCATCAGGTAAAGTCTGACCTGCACACTTACTTAAATTGTTGCAATTGCATAGAAAGAATAAATACGATGCATCATTAAATTAGTAATTTGCTTTGTACTCTTCTTGCATATCATATGAGTAGAGGCCACTATATCTCATATCTTATAGCATATATATATATATATATATATATATATATATATATATATATATATATATATATATATATATATATACACATACACATACACATATACATATATATATATATATATATATATATATATATATATATATATATATATATATATATATATATATATATATATATATATATATATATATATATATATATATATATATATATATATATATATATATATATATATATATATATATATATATATACAAAGTAGTTTTATGATTCAGATGGAAAGAGTGCCCCCTCTACATTGTTCTTAAAAAGAATAGAATATATTCCGTAAAAATAGGGAGGTGTTATTAGTAAATGTTCTCGTCTCTTTTTTTAAAGAAAAAACATTTTTCCTTATTGTTGCCAACAGTGTTATAAGGCCAGAGGAGTTAGCCGTGTCAGTCTGTAGTAGCAAAATCGAAAAGAGTCCAGTAGCACCTTTAAGACTAACCAACTTTATTGAAGCATAAGCTTTCAAGAACCACAGCTCTCTTCATCAGGTGCATCTGACCAAGAGAGCTGTGGTTCTCGAAAGCTTATGCTACAGTAAAGTTGGTTAGTGTTATAAGGAATTCGAGTGAATTACAGATGCACTTGAGTCTCTGCAGTGGCCTGCTGGGGTTGACTTTGTTTCCTTTAATTTTTTTAAAAAACATTTATTGAAATTGATTATTTCTTATAAACAACAATAACATTAAAGATAACAATAAAACCAGTTGCTGCAAGGTACAGTATTGACATTTCTATGTTATTTGTATGGATTCTTTCGATGTTACATGAGATTGAGAGTTTTATTTTGTTGCCAATTGTTCAGGAGAATAAGATGTATCATTTTGAACCAAACTATTGAATAAGTTGTTTGTACATGCCATTTGTTATGAGAGGTCTGACTAAGGATGAATAATCATGAGTGTTCATAGATTTGAGATTTTCATATCATCATGTTGTTATCCGCCCTGAGCCTGCTTGCGGGGAGGGCGGAATATAAATACGATAAAATAAAATAAAAATAAATAAATCATAGTTTGGTACACTGGATTTTTTGGTTGTATGTTGTTCTTGGCTATATGTTCAATGAAGGTGAGCCATTTTTCTGCAAAATCCATTGTTCTGGGATATATTTCAGCTTGAAGGAGGCCACCTGTGATTTATTTATTTATTTTGATTTATTTACTTACAATTTCTATTCCGCCCTCCCCAAACTGTCAGGCTTAGGACGGATTTTCTCTATAATGTAGTGGTCTCATAACTTAGAGTATCAGTTTTCTAGTGTAGGAGGTTTCTCTGATTTCCACTTTGAAGCTATTGCAGTTTTCACTGCCACCAAGAAGATCCTTATGAGATTGTGCCTGGAATGTGGTATAGCTGAGTTCTGCCACTGGTCCAGAAAAATTATTTCAAGGCTTATTGTAAGTGTAGCCAATTATGTGGGTTATTTGCTCCAAGATTTCTTTCCAGAATTTTTCAATGTGTTTGCAGTCCCACCAGCAGTGGGCATAGGTGCCCATTTCTACACATACTTTCCAACATAGAGGAGATTTTGCTGAAGATATTGTGGACAATTTCTTAGGTGTGCAGTACCAATGATGTAGTAGTTTGTAAGTTTGTAGCTTGGAGTTAACCACAAGCAAATTGAGAAGATTTGAGGTCCATATAGACTTCCATTGATCGTTTGAGTTCAGATTTGTATACTCCTGCTGTCATTTAACTTGGCATGTTGGAACTTTATTGTTACAGGTAAAGAGGATTGCATTGTAAATTTTTTAAATTAAGCCTTTACGAACTGACATTGGATTATCTAAGATTTTCTCAAATTCTGATCTAGGTTTGGCTAGTATGTCAGTTGTTTTAATCTCTGTGGTCATGTGTTTGAGCTGTAGATAAGAGTACCATGGGATTTTTTTTTGTATTTTCCTTTCTAGTTCTGATTTTTCAAGAATCCCTTTATCAGTAATAATATCTATCAAACGCATAATGTTTTGATGATTCCAGAGTTCTCTAGAGGCTAGATCCTGACCGGGTGGAAACCAAATTTGAGCTGTGAATGTGGGAAATTGGGATATTTCTGGCACTAATTTGCTTCTATTTTGAGTGTGGATGCCAGGATGGTATTTTGATTGATCATCAGAGGACGTAAATTCGCTTTACTCCAGATCGGCTCTTGTATGGATAGAGATTGATGCGGTAACCATAGTGTTTTGATCCAATCCAGACTATCCAGTATTCTTTTGATCCAATCCAGACACATCTGCAGCATCAGCACTATGTTTGCTATTTTTATTGATTTGGCATCAACATCAACATCTGGATAGTTGAAGCCTCCATGGAAAATGAACGGAAAATGCAATCTGGGGACATTTATGTTGCCATAGGAAATGATTGAAGGTGGTCTGCCAATTTTTCAGTAAGGTTGCAGATGATTCAATGGATAAAGTTAAAAACGGGAAGATTAATTTTGGGAGTACAAAGGACTTGATGAGATGATAACGCTCATACCAAGATAGTTGTTGTTGATTCCTTTTGAATAAATCTTGCTTTATTTCCTTGAATTTTGGAATATGATTGACCTTAATCAAGTTGTTTAAGCTGGGATCAAGATCCCTAGGTAAGGCAGATTATTGTCAGTCCATTGAAATTTAAGTTGTTGATGAATGAATTTTGCTGTTTCAGGCAATAGATTAATAGGAAGTAATCCAGATTTGGTTTGATTAACTTTCACTCCTGATATATGTCTGAATGTTGAGAGCATTTCTCGAATGTAGGGAAGAGAGTTTACTGGATTTTTGATGTATAGTAACATGTCATCAGCAAACATGTTTAATTTGTAATTGTTGGATGCAATTGTTATTCCTTGTATCTGATCATTATCTCAGATTGCTTCTGCAAGAGGTTCTAAAGCAAATGCAAATAGTATTGACAAGAGAGGACACCTTTGTCTGGTCCCTCTTTCCAAGAGTATAGATTCCGAGGTTAACCCATTCACTTTGATTTGTGCTGTGGGTTTAGAGTCTGGGTTTAGACTTGTGGGTTTAGAGTCTGGGTTTAGACTTGATGGTTCTAAGGAAGTTATGTCCAAAGCCCATACGTGGCAGCAAGGAATATAGATATGGGATTTCCAAGGAGTCAAATGCTTTTTCAGTGTCCAGTGATAGAAAAAGAGCTTCTGATTTGCTGCAATTACACGATTCAAGTATGCTCAAGGTTTTATACATATATTGTTTGTTAGATCTCTCCCTGTAACAAAGCTGGACTGATCTTGGTGAATATATTCTGTTATGAAGGTATTGATACGTTTGGCTATAATGGAGGTAAATATTTTGTAATCTACATTTAACAGGGAGATCAGTCTGTATGAAGCTGGATTTAGAAAGTTCTTGCTTTCTTTGGGTATGACTATTATTGATACCATGGACCATGATGAGGGAAGATTTCCTGTTTAAGAATGTTATTACAAGTTTCCATTAGTGGACGAACGAGAACAGAGGCATGTTTCTTGTAAAACTCCGATTGATAGCCATCGGGACCTGCTGCCTTATACTTTTCCAAGTTTTATATGGCACCTGTAATTTCCTGTATATTGATAGGTTCTTCTAATAGTAAATGGTGAGATTCTTCATTTTTTTAATTTTTGTATGTCATGTTTATCTTAAGATCTGCAAATAGATGTTAGTGGTTTAATAAGTAGGGACATTTTTTGTTCCATGGAAGCCAATAAAGCTACTAGAGCAGGGGGGTTGTCCAGTGGTAAACTCACGTGGCTTCCTTAAGCAGCCATTTTAAGTGTGGCTTTTCTGCTCTCCATTTGAAGTGCTTGGCTTCTGAGGCTGAGGAAAAAACTCCCCTAAGTTCTTGGCTGCTTTTAAGTTCAGTGTTTTTTGTTTTTGTTTTGCTGTCTGTGTCTTGTTTTCCCATATCATTTTGGATTGATTTTGAATGTTATGACAGTTTTAATTGTGGTTTGGGGGCTGGGGAGAGACAGAGCTTGCTTTTAAGCATCCATCCCGTAAGGCGCCGATGCCACACCCCCATACTCTCCTCTCAATGCAACTGGTTCTGGTTCTATACATACGATGAGAAACAGTGCAATCCTAAGAAGAGTTACTCCAGTCTAGGGTTGCCAGTTTCCAGGTAGTGGCTGGAGATCTCCTGGAATTACAACTGGTCTCCAGGCCACAGAGATTAGTTCATCTGGAGAAAATGGCTATTTTGGGGGGTGGACTCTATGGAATTATGCCATGCCAAGGTCCTTTCCCTCCCCAAACCCCACTTTCTCCAGGTTTCTCCCCCCAGATCTCCAGGAATTTCCCAACTTGGAGCTGACAACCCTACTCCAGTCTAAGGCCACATATTTCATAGAGTGGAGTAATTCTTTGTAGGATTGCACTGAAAATACTAATGTGAGAGAAACTGGGCTTGTTGGTAATGATGTCTCTTCCTCCTCCTCCTCCTCACTTCCCTGTATTGTTTTCCACACTGCCACTGTCATGGCTGCTTTACTGAATCTGTCTGCCTGTCTATTTCTCTTCGTACATTTTTATCTTCCTCTAAGGAGAGCAGCATTCATGCCTCCCCTACCATTTTACCCTCTCAACAACCTTGTGAGGCAAGGTGGTCTGAGAAAGAGGGACTGACTTAAGGTTCCCAATGAGGGAACCTTAAGGGGAATGAGGGACTGACTTAAGGTTCCAGGGCAGTGAGAGCATTTCTCACAGATTTCAGTCCAGCACGCTAACCACTATCCCACACAAGTTCTGGGTGAAAGAGCTAAACAAATGTATTATTTTTATTGTATTGGATTTTTTTTTGCCTGCAAGTCTCTTCAGTAACTGCATTGCAGTATAGTATTGAAATATTTTAACCAATTACTAAAATAAATTTCATGGGTGTCTTGTTGGTTTGCCAGTAGGAGAAAAATAACTCAGCAGGAAGGAGATTTTAGTGTGTGTAGTCCTCTTCCAGATTTGTAAGGGGTTTCTATATAGTTATGAAATTATTGCAATATTTAATAGGGCTTTTCAGGCCAGGATTTTGTTGCCTTTTTAATATGTCATGTTTAATCGTGTTTTATGAAGATTACCATCTGCTCTGAACCCTTGGGAAAAGGGCGGCTTATCCATCTATAGATTATAAAACTAACATATGACCAAGCTATTGCAAAGATTTTGAGTTAATATGTTGTAAATGCCAGTATGATACCTGTGCTTCAGGGAAAAGGGGTGTTTGATAATCTACAGTGTACCCAGGGTTATTGCTTTGGACGAAAATAGATATACAGATTTTTGCCATTCTCCTCTTGTCAACTTGAGATTACTATATGAACATTCATTCACACAGAAATGCATGTGAGCAGATGACACAATGCATAACAATCTCATTTACTGGAATAGCCCGATGAGTCTAAAACAAAATACTTGCATAATCAAAGTTTCATACAGACAAGAGTTTTATTTACCCAGGATTTCCTCTACAGAGGGCACAGTCAGATAATTGCAAGCTATTGAGTCTATCCAGATCCGTGTAATGAATGAATACATCTATGTGTCTGTGTGATATGAACCGCAGAATGCGTACACATACATATAGACTCTCATTATATCAGCCTTTAAATTCAATGCTCATCTTTAAAATATATGTAAGCTGTATGCATAATAAAGACCAAGGGGTTTTTGGGATGCCCTTGAACCTTTCCATTCAGACCTGGTTATGGAAAGAGACCAGCCTTAATTGTTCTGGTTGACTATCTTCATGTGCATGTTGATAAGAGAAAACTCTCTCTCTCTTGACCTTGTTTCATCTCTCAGGCACATTTGGATACCACACTGACCACTCGATTTTGTTAAAAAGCTTAGAGACTAGAGTGGGGATTAGATAGGGTGTTAGATCAACCTTGTCTGAGTTCAGGGAGTGGTTGTAGGGAATGCCAAGTCCAGTCGGTAATGTGTACCCTATCACTCTACTCTGTAAAGTATGTTGGAGGAAGACTTAAACTTTGCTGTCTGGAGAGGTAAGTTACAGAAGTGGCTCTACAAGATTCTCTATAGCTTTCTACTACTATCCTTTTTTCTCACTATCTAATATGAATGAATGAGATTGTCTGAAGCTTTGATACTGGATGTCATCAATATGCTTATTAACATTACATTCGATTTATATACTGCCCTTCAGGACAACTTAACACACCCTCAGAGTGGTTTGCAAAATATGTTATAATTATCCCCACAACAATCACCCTGTGAGGTGGGTTGAGAACTCTGGAAGAGCTGTGGCTGACCCAAGGTCACCCAGCTGGCTCATCTGGATAGCCCAGGCAAGCCCAATCTTGTTAGATTTTGGAAGCTAAGCAGGGCCCCCCTTGGTTAGTAATTGGATGGGAGATGTCCAATGAAGACCAGGGTTGCAGAGGCAGGCAATGGCAAACCACCTCTCCTAGTCTCCTGCCTTGAAAATTCCAGTAGGGTTTGCCATAAATCAGCTATGACTTGATGGCACTTCTCACCACCTCTCAGCTTTATATTTCTTTGAACAAGACTTTGGATGCCGTTTTCTCTTTTCTAGACTGATGGTGGGCTATTGTGGTTACGTGGCTGAGGAAGAATAAACTGTGGAAGTAGTACAAAAGTTGCTTATGTTGGCCCTGGCTGCTCATTCTCTAACCCTGGTGCAGGCAACCAAACCCTGGCAACTCCTACACATACCTGAGTCCAGGACACAGCTAAGTCCAGCAAATGAACAACAATAAATGGCATTGTTGTGTGTTGTTAGAGTATGCACAAATACTAGTCATAGGAGAGATTGCTAGGGGCTGTTGTAAAAGCTCTTGCCAATCACAACCATCTTTGCATGGTTACTGGGTCATATTCTGGTACCCTGACCCCAATTTTTCCTGAGGTTTGCTAGGTTGGGGGGGAACCAACCCTGAATCTGCCCCCAGCTGAAGAAAGTGTCATTAGGTTTGCCTGGACTGGGGGGCTCAGAACCCCCCATGCTGTGTAGATCATTAGACTAATGGATACAAAATCACCCTCATAGATAATGTTGTCACTGCTTTTTACATACCTTCCCTTGGTTACACAGTAAATTTTCAGCAAGTTCAGAAGAAACAAGGAAACTGGCTGCAAGAAAACTCAATGATGCCTTGTAGGTGACCTGGAAGATGAAAAAGAGGCTACATTTCCCGCATCCGTTGCAAATTACTTGCTGCGTGCTGGTTGCAGATGACTATCCGCTTTCAGCTTGCCAGCAAGCACGTTTTATCTTCTCCTCATCTAAAAGGACTGATTCCATGAAGCTGCACACTCCAGTGTAAAGTGATAAGAATAAAAATGGGATTAAAAAAAACACCTGTAATAGAGATGCCATTGCTCCCTTTAACAAGTAAGAAAGGGGCTTTGGAGCTTATTGAAAGCCCATTATTATGCAAAAGAAATCTATAAAACTTAATATCCTTGGGGTATCTTAACTTTTCTGCTTGCATTACTCTCCCAGTCAAGCCAATGAGCCCATCTGAAAAAGACCTGATTTAATGTGTCAGGTTTGGATTTATATGCAAAACCTCATACCTGCTTCTCTTACTTTGGAAGGGAAGAGGCTATTGAGCTGAAAGTGTTGAATAAACCCCAATTATAGCAGCATTTCACTGGCAAAGCTTTGCTCACAAGCAAGTTCCTAAGTGGTTAACACTGAAATGTTTTCTGTAGACGATTGCTAACTCTGAAGCTAGGATATGTGAATATTCCCTTTTTTTAAAAAAAATTGTCAGTGGAGATTTTAGAGGAACAGTGTGGTGTACTGGTGAGAGTGTTGACCTAAACCAAGTTCACATCCTCAATAAACCAGAAAGCTGATTGAATGACCTTGGGCCAGGCACTATGCTTGTCAACCTCCAATTGCAACTGATCTCAGACTACTATGAGGAAAGGTTGAAGGAGCTCGGTATGTTTAGCTTGGAGAGGAGACGACTGAGAGGTGATATGATAACCATCTTCAAGTACTTGAAGGGCTGCCATATAAAGGATGGCATAGAGTTGTTTTCCACTGCTTCAGAAAGTTGGACCAGAACCAATGCGTTGAAATTAAATCAGC
Organism: Eublepharis macularius; assembly: GCF_028583425.1. Classification (NCBI taxonomy): domain Eukaryota; kingdom Metazoa; phylum Chordata; class Lepidosauria; order Squamata; family Eublepharidae; genus Eublepharis; species Eublepharis macularius. The sequence goes on along the minus strand of NC_072792.1, from coordinate 165,380,644 downwards.
AAAACATTAGGAAGAACTTCCTGACAGTTAGAGCAGTCCTTCAGTGGACTAGACTTCCTTGGGAAGTCGTGGGCTCTCCTTCTTTGGAGGTTTGTAAACAGAGGCTAGTTGGTCATCAGGCAGCAATGTTTATTCTTTGAACCTAGGCAGAGTTTGGGCACTGATTACATCAGTGCTTAGCTCTCATGGCCCCTTCTTATATGCCCTGGGTAAGGCTGATCAACACTTTGGAGTCAGGTAGAAATTTTTCTCAGGCCAGTTAGGCTAGGGATCCTGATGGTGTTTTGCCATCTTCTGGGCATGGAAAAAGGGTCACTGGGTGTGTGTGTGCCGGGGGTGGTGGTATTTGTGAATTTCCTGCATTGTGCAGGGGGTTGGACTAGATGACCTTAGAGGTTCCTTCCAACCCTGTGATTCTAGATTTCTACAGAGATCAGTTCCCCTGGACTAAATGGCAGCTTCTATGACATTATACCCTGTTGAAGTTTCTTCCCAAACTCTGCCCTCCCAAGGCTGTACCCCCATATCTTCAGAAACTTTCCAACCTTGAGTTGGCAATGCTACTAGTCACACCTAATATAACTCACAGGGTTATTGTTGGGATTAAATGGGACAGGTAGAACAAGGTATGCTGCCTTCAACTCCTCAAAGGAAAGGCAGGATAAAATGTGGTAAACAGACAGATTTTTATACTGTGTAGCCTTGTTATACAATTTTATACGCAATTGATGGTATTTATACATAGAACATATATTTATGTATTGATTTGATTTATTAGACTTTTAACCCACCTTCCCTGCAAGCAGGCTCAAAGCAGATCACAACATCAAATCTACAATACAACAAAAGATAAAAGCATACAATAAATATAAGTAAAATGTAATCAAATATAGTACAAAATGGTTAAAACTAAATTATTCCACGATGTGGCGTTTGCTATTTCTCAATCCATACTTTCAAGCACTCAAGCCCAAATCGGCCTGATGTGAAGTGCACGTGCGCTCCCCAGTCTTGCACGATGATATCACTTCCTGGAAGTGACATCATCACACTGTTGTGGGACTACATGTGCTGTTTCCCAACAGCTCCAGGAAGATAAGCACTGGATCCCTCTGGGAAGGTAAGGGGACTCGGCAACCCTAGTTAGGCAGTAACATCAGGGAAGGCCTAGGCCTTTGTGCCATGTTTGTTGAACCTTCAGGTAGGGTTCCCAGGTCCTCTTCCTGAAAAGCTGGTCTGGTGATGCGAATCCTTCTCTGTCAGTGAGCAGAGGCAGGTTGGAGGCAGAGAGGCAGCAAGGTGCACGCAAGTCCTGCATGCCGGATAATGTCACCTCTGGTTTAAACCAGAAGCTATGATGTCTTAGCAGGCCCAAAATTTTATTAGAAAATTGGTCCTGCTGAGACTACACAGCTTCCGATTTAAATCAGAAATGATGTAATTGAGCCTGTGGAGCCTGCACGCACCTTGCTCCGATCTGCCTCTGCTCACTTCCCCTGCTTCCCTACACTGGCAAGCTGAGCAGTGGTGGGGAGTGGTGGCTGAGGGTGGCAGGAATGCCCCACCATGGCAGAGGACCTAGAAGCCCTATGCCCAGGGCAACTAGTTGAACAGTTTTCAGGCCTAGATGGACCACTCATCTGATCCAACGGGGCTGTTATTATGTTCTTTGTTTCCTAAGCAAGGTAACATTGCGAGCCATCACTCAACAAGGATAATGTCAGCAGCTTCACTGCCACAAAATACAGCACAAATTAGATTGCTGATGATAAACTAGGAACACAAAATGGGTATATTTTTACTGCCTTTTTGGCAACATTTCATCACATACCGGGAATGTTGTCATTCAATGTCACTTTCTTCCTTGCCTATTGGTCCAAACTGGACCAAGAATGATAAAAGCATGTGGCTTGGCTGCCCAGTAATCTGTTCTTGCACGATAGCCCTGTTATGGCCTCGTGTGTTCTGTTGGTTTGATTGCCTGCCATAAATCCTTGTCCAAAAATATGGGGAAGAGCCAAGGAAAATGCAAAACAACCCTTTGAAGAACAGCTGGACAGGCAGGGCATACATAGCAAGAATTTTGGAAGGATGGGCAAATGCCAAGGGAGGAAAAAATCAAAAGAGAAGCACAAGAAAATTTCCTGAGAGCTTTTTTAAAAAAAAAAAAAATCAGTGCATCTTAGTAACTTCTCTGACTAAATAGCATGAAGATTTTAAACTTCTCTGACTAAATAGCATGAAGATTTTAAACTTATGTTGTTAACAGCAGAGAAGAGCCCCGTGGCACAGAGTGGTAAGCTGCAGTACTGCAGTCCAAGCTCTGCTCACGACCTGAGTTCAATCCTGGCATAAGTCAGGTTCAGGTAGCCATCTCAAGGTTGACTCAGCCTTCCATCCTTCCAAGGTCTGTAAAATGAGTACCCAGTTTCCTGGGGGTAAAGTGTAGATGACTGGGGAAGGCAATGGCAAACCACCCCATAAAAAGTCTGCCAAGAAAACGTCGTGATGTGATGTCCCCCCATGGGTCAGTAATGACTCGGTGCTTGCACCTTTACCTTTACCTGGCTGGAGTAATTTTAATTTTGCTTGAAATGAGAAAATAAACTACTGCGTATACAGGGGTGATTTCATAGAAAAAGAGCTGGAGGAACTCATTAGCATAACTCGTTAACATATACCACGCCCCTTGACACCACCAGAAATGTGTCATTAGCATAACTGATTTGCATATGCCACACCCCCTGACATCACCTAATGCTGATGTCTCAGTGAGTACTCTGACTCCACGGTTAACAACTTGAAAATTTTCTGAGAGCTTTTTTTTTAAAAAAAAAAAAATCAGTGCATCTTAGTAACTTCTCTGACTAAACAGCATGAAGATTTTAAACTTCTCTGTCTAAATAGCATGAAGATTTTAAACTTATATTGTTAACAGCAGAGAAGAGCCCCGTGCCACAGAGTGGTAAGCTGCAGTACTGCAGTCCAAGCTCTGCTCATGACCTGAGTTCAATCCTGGCGTAAGTCAGGTTCAGGTAGCCGTCTCAAGGTTGACTCAGCCTTCCATCCTTCCAAGGTCTGTAAAATGAGTACCCAGTTTCCTGGGGGTAAAGTGTAGATGACTGGGGAAGGCAATGGCAAACCACCCCATAAAAAGTCTGCCAAGAAAACGTTGTGATGTGATGTCCCCCCATGGGTCAGTAATGACTCGGTGCCAGCACAGTGGACTACCTTTACCTTTACCTGTTAACAGCAAACACATGGTATTCTCTACATGGATGGTTTGGCAGCACATTGACAATCTGTCCCTCCGAGAGATCTCAGTTTGAATAGTTCCCCAATCAATCAACAGCCTGGCTTTTAAAAAATGGTATAGAAACCAGTGTGGGCTGGTTCATGCAGGCTGATTTACTTTCATATGAGGAGATGCAAAGCCACTATCATATGTAAAAAAAAAAAAAAAGTTTATGTGGACCAGACTGCAAATTGCGGAGACAGTCAGTAACCATTTCCATGAAGGATGGGCTCAGAATTCTGAGCAATGTTGGAGATTGCTGTAAAATTACTTCCCTTGAAATTCTGAATGGCTGCCACATACCCCTGTGCGAGGTGAGCCCTGATGCTATGCTAAAGGAATGAAAAAGCAAGCATGGCTTTTCCTTGGAGCTATGAGCTGAAGCTGTCGTGCCCTCCTGGGGTATGGTCTGAAGAGAAGTGATGCAGCCATCTTGCTTTAGCTAATTGCTTCTGGAACAGGATAGTGGCTAGATGGGTGACCTCATGAGATACATCTGTACACTCCATGAGTTCCAAGGGGAACTCAATGTTAACTGGCTAAAATCTCAGATAAACTTTCCTTTGAGGGCACCTTTTGTGAAAATCAGTAGAATGCATACTAATTCCCAAGGATGTTGCAATCGCTTAGATTCCAGGCCCTTATTCCATCGTACGCCTGGTCGAGGCACCAAATTGGATCCAACCCAGAATCTGTATTGGATTGCCGGGTGTGAAGGAGGCATCTGGGAAATTAATCCTATCACCCTGGATTATTTCCAGCCCAGACTAGGGTTTCACCCTTCAATCAGGAGATATCAAAATACTGAATAATATTCAATAATAATAAAACAGTTTTATTATTAAAAGCACGATCCTGTGCCTGTTTATTCAAAAGCAAGATCTGCTGAGTTCCACTGGGCTTGTTCCTAAGCAACTGTGGACAGGGTTCTCCTCAGTCATCTTCCATTTTTCACAAGACGTGAAGTCTTTATTTCCTGTGTTTATCTAAAAGAGGACCTTAATTCAAAATTCCTGTGTCATAATACATGTTCATCTACAAAAAGAGAACATTGCTGAACAGGGGGAAAATGCTTATTGGCCCTAAGGAAAGTTAAATATTCATGGAAAATACTTATTTCCCAGAGGTTTGGCCATCAAAATATTCACAAAAGAGATAACTCACCAATCCAGCGAGCATGCAGAAACGTAGATTATCAGAGAAGTGAAAAAACAAGGCAGCTGGTATTAATATTTAATTGGGAAGAGTTCCCCTCCGAGGCTCATTTGAGCTGCAGGAGCAGTGTGTGTCACTCGACAATCCGGTCATTATTCTTCGTTATAGAGTAGGAGGCATTGCCCATACTTAGTTAAAATTACAGATCTTTGCTTACCGGAGGGTGGGTTGTCAACTTTTTGTTGGGGAAATAGCTGGACATTTAGAAGCAGAACCTGGGAAGTGTACGGTGCCATGGAATCCACCCTCCGAAGCAGTCATTAGCCTGGAGATCAGCAGTCCATAGCCTGGAGATCAGCAGTCCATAGCCTGGAGATCAGCAGTCCATAGCCTGGAGATCAGCAGTCCATAGCCTGGAGATCAGCAGTCCATAGCCTGGAGATCCATTGCAATTCTAGAACGTTTCCAGGTCCCATGTGGAGGTGGGCAACCCTACTGGAGGGGTGTGCAATCCCAAATGTGTTACTGCTAGAGACTGCATGTAGCACAGCATCAAGACTTGGCCAACAGACTTTGAGACCTGTGACAACCATAATGTGGGAATTCAACAACAGCAAAATCCAGGATGAATTTAGAAGGTCCTGCTGTGGGGGGAGGGGGAACCCTGCAGGAAATTCAAGAGAAACCCAAATAAAAATCAGCAAAATCGTCCAGGGAAGTTCTGTATATCTCTAGCCCAATTTTTCCTTACAGGAAGCACACACAGAATTTGAAGGATTTTAGTCAGATTTCCAAAAATTTGGAGTGAGGGAAGCATCAGCTGTTGCTTCTGTATAATTCCAGGAGTAATGCATGTAACATAAATTCATACTTTGCACAAAGCAGAGGAATGTGCGAATAAAATCTAGAGGTGTTCATCCATCCAATGTGTATATGTATGGGGGAGGGGTGCTATCCAAGAACATCCCAACATTTCTTGGAAACATCCTTTCCCCCCAGTAGTTTTTCTAGTGGCTTCCACAGAATGTTAGAGAATGCTTTGACTTCTTTATCTCCCTCCTCCTTTATTTTCTTAAGCAGTCAACTGTCCAGGTGAACTACAGAGTCAGACCTGCATGGCTTCAGCAGTGCTGGCTACATCATCATCATCATCATCATCATCATCATCATCATCATCATCATCATCATCATCATCATCATCATCATCATCATCATCATCATCATCATCATCATCATCATCATGTGTATTCAATCAATTTTTTAAGGAATTGCCAGGGCGGAAGAGGCTTTTAATCCTTTCTTTTCTCGGTTGGCCCCAGAAATAGGCAAAAAGAGACACATTTTTTTCTGAATCCTAGAGGTTAGGAAAGTGGTTTCCAGTACATGTTACCCTAATAGGTCTCTTTGTGAGTTAGGGGGAATTGGCATACAAAGAGAAGTGGTGAGAGGAGGAGTAGCTAACAATCTTTCCCACCAACATACACTGGGATTGTTCCTCTAGAGAACTCTTTTTAAATAAACAGGTGGAAGTTCAACCAAAAGGGTTTTTATTTAGAAAATAATAAAGAACAATTGCCCAAAATACACACAGCTCACGCACACAGAGCTAACTAGAAAACAGTAAGGACAGATATTCAGGACTGGGTTATACACCAGTTTGGTGTAGTGGTTAAGAGCAGCAGGACTCTAATCTGGAGAACTGGGTGTGATTCCCCACTCCTCTGCTTGAAGCCAGCCAGGTGACCCTGGGCTAGTCACAGTTCTCTGGACCTCTCTCAGCTCCACCCACCTCACAAGGTGATTGTTGTGAGCAGGGCTTTTTTTCTGGGAAAAGAGGTAGTGGAACTCAGGACCGCACAATGGCATCTCTTTGGGTCAGCTGAAACAAGGGGGGAGTTTTTTAAAGTTTAAATTGCCCTTGGCGAAAATGGTCACATGGCCAGGGGCCCCACCCCCTGATCTCCAGATAGAGGGGAGTTTAGATTGCCCTGTGCCACGGCCGGGAGGGTAAGGGGACCATTTTCAAGAGGTGCTGGAACTCTGTTCCGCCGCGTTCCAGCTGAAAAAAAGGCCTGGTTGTGAGGATAATAACACACTTTGTAAACCACTCTGAGTGTGGCATTGTTGTCCAGAAGCGTGGTATATAAATTAAATATTGTTGTTATTATCATTTATCAGTCTGGGAGAGGAGGAGAAGGAGGAGGCCATCCTGTTGAGAAGCAGCCTTAAGCAACCAGTACTTCATGGCAGGGAAAAGGAGGGGGGGGGCTCAGACTTGAATCTGAGGATGTGTGTGGGAGGTCCTAGGACACACACTGAGCTTGTAGCTGGGCAAATCAATTATAGACCAGCCTGGAGCGCGACTGTGATGGCTGTCTCTGGAGGTGAGATGATAAAATTGGGAAAGCTTGATTAAACCTTCCTCCATCCCACCCGATTTTAAAAGCAAGCAGCCAGTCTTCCAAAAGCATATTTTAAACAGGAAGAAAGTAAAACCAGGATCCACATGGATCCTCGCAGATCCTATGGTTTTTTAAATAGGAAAAACACAAATGAAACATCAAATCACATACCAACTTCTTGCAAAAAGCAGGCACTGGGCTGAGAAGCCAGGAGGAGAGAGATATCTCTTTTCAGTTAACTCTTTCAACACATTGAATGAACTCAGTCAGGAGAGGAGCGCAAAACAGCTTGATAGCTGCTCTCAAAGCAAGGGTTTTTTGAAAGAGTTAACACTGAGAAGAGATCTCTTCTTAACTCTTTCAACGCACTGAATGAACTCAGGAGGAGCGCAAAACAGCTTCTGCTGATAGCCGCACTCAAAGTTTTCTCTCTCTCTCTTAACCCATTCCTCTCCCAATCACTTTGCTTATATTTTTCTCAGGAAGCCACCTTTTCACTCACAACTGTTTGCTTTTCCTCGCTAGGGGAAATATTATCAAGTTTCAAACAGAGCTCAGGCATTCCTCTGCCTCCATTGCCAGGGAAATAGATTGTTGGCTCCTGAATGTCTAGCCTCCCGGTCCTATCACGATCGCCCCAGTCCAGCCCCCTCCCGACTGCGGGATCGTTTGCCATGGAAGACAACGATCCACCAGGTCACGATTGGGAGATTGCCATTATCGTGGGTTTTTTTTTTATCGTAATGGATATCATGCCCATATCTAGTCCACACTTCCCTATCAGAAGGACATCCCAAAATTGTCTCTAGAGTCACTCCTTTAACTTAATCACGGTGGTCAAATGATAAACACATTCCAATGACCAGCCCCAGTCGGGAGATTCCACAAAGCGGACGCCAACCCTGCAGGGAGGATGGAAAGCCACCGTGCGCTCAACAGGGCGCAAGCTGAACTCCTGTTTCATCTCTTCTTTATCAAGAGCACTATATACTGGTGGTTGTGCCTGTAAAAAGAATCATGTGTGTTCAATAATAATACATAAGTAATAAATCTTTCCTAAATAAACAAAGTAGTTTATGGCCTTTGATTCATCTACTGGAGAAAATGGCAGCTTTGGAGGGTGGACTGTATGGCATTATACCCCACTGAGGTTCCTCCCTTCCCCAAACCCCACCTTCCACCCCCAAACATTCAGGAATTTCCCAACATGGATTGACAACCTACCAGAGGCCTGGGGGAGACTCTGGGGGTGGAGGAGCCAATGGGTTGCAGGCCTCCTCAGGAGGTTCTTGGTCAGTTGAATCCCTGGGGACAGGGACTGGGTCTAGTTGCTGGGCAGGCTCATGGGGTCTGCCTGTGAAGTCTGTGTCATGGGTATCTTGTGGCTAAGGTTGCCAGGTCCCCTTACCCTCCTGGCAGGAAGGGGACCTGGCAACTTCCAGGAAGTGACATCACTTCCGGGAAGTGATTCATCATGCCAGTCATGGGTGTGCTCCCACACTTTGTGCCCATTTGTGGCCAGAATTGACCCCCAACCCCCAGCAAAGCATGGAAGCATGCCTGCAGACAGCGTGATGATGTCACTTCAGGACATCGTCGCCATGTGTGTTCCCGGGATGCCTGCCACCTGTTCTCTGGGAGGCTTGCCACGTCATGCTAATTGCTTGTGGATCAGTGGGCAATGAGGGCAAACCCCCAGGAGATTGCCTGCCACTGGTAGGCATCTGGACCCACAAGGATTGTTTCTTCATCCTAGATGTTAGTATTACCGGAGATGGAGTGAGTCATGACAGTTGGAGATGGAGTGACAGAATTCTCAGTTATATGTTGCATATGGTGGTCAACTCTTGACTTGGGAAATTCCTGGTACCTGAGAAGAATGGAGGGAAGGGACCTCCAAAGCTGCCATTTTCTCCATGGTAACTGATCGTTGAGGTCCAGAGATCAGTTGCAATTCTGAGAGAACGCCAGGCCCCACCTGGAGGGTGACAACCTTAATTCTCTATTGAGTATACTTGGTCCAAAGGGCCTCCACATTCCTGGAGCCAGCACTGGTGGTCTGCATAAGTGATCTTATATGTGAGAGGCTGTTTGCAATTGCAGACAGAAGTGGAGGAAAGCCCCTTCTCAAAGAGCTGTCTTTTGTTTCACCAGGTTGTGTTTTAATGACGAAACTTCAGAGCTGCTAACAGTCACGCAGGTGGAGGCTGAAGACCTCGGAGGCAAACCATGCGGTCGTCATGGAAACTCACACTCTTTCTGTCACTCACTAGCTGCTGTTTTACAGGTAAGAACAAAACTCTTACCCTTTCGTTTGAGAAGGTGCAGGGAGAATAAGGAAGCTCAGAAAGAAGTAAACAGCACTGAACGAAACACACCTTCCAGCAATGTGTGGTGTCTGAAAAAGGGAGCTCTGACTCTTGAAAGCTTGCACTCTGAAAATCTTGTTGGTCTCTAAGGTGCCACTGAACTCAAATCCTGGTGTGGACACAAGTACCGAATGACACGGTTTAGAGTTGCCAACTTCCGAGTGGGGCTAGAGATATCCCGGAATCACAACTCTAAACTACAGAGATCAGTTCCACTGAAGAAAATGGCTTCTTTGTGGGTGGACTCTATGGTATTATACACCACTGAGGTCCTGTTCCTCCCCAAACTGTGCCCTCCCCAGGCTCCACCCCCAAATCTTCAGGAATTTCCCAACCTGGGGTTGGCAACCCTACCACAGTCAGAAGAGTTCTGTTCACCTACGTTTTTCCTGAAATTGGCTAAGTGTCCTTTCACTGTCAACACATACAGCAGCCCTCGCAAGCCCCAGGCATAGCTGGGAGACATTTTAACTGTATACTTTAGATGTACTCTGACTTCAAATGCTGTTTGCAATTGGGCAGAGCAGTAGGGTTGCTGATCTCCAGGTGGTGGAAGGAGATCTTCCAGAATTACAACTGATCTCTAGGCCACAGAGATCAGATCCCTGGGAGAAAATGGCTATTTTGGAAGATGGACTCTATGGGATTATGCATCACTGAGGTCATTCTCCTCCATGCTTACCAACCTGCACCATTAAAATCTCCAGGAATTTCTCAATCTGGAGCTGGCCACCCTAGCCCTTGGTTAAACGTTCTGGGGTAACAGGACATGCCAGTCTTGCTTTATCTAGCTGAGAATTGTTAAAATTGGTTTGAGAAGTCACTACATCCCGGACAGAAGAAGTCAAGGCACACACCTCCTATGGTGGTTTGGAGAGCTGGGAGACTGAGGTTGGTGCCTTGGTAAGGTTTTCCTCTTAGGTGAAGGTAGAGGTCTTGTCAAGCTAAGCAGCACCTTTGAGTTTCCCTGAATTCCCCTTATGGTTTACGTACACAACCACAACAGTAGTAAATGAGTTATCTGAATCTGATGCCACAAGCCTGACATTTTGCTGTCCAAATCACAAAGTTATAAATCTGGGTTGAAAGGTGGCTTGCAAAATTGAGACTTCTGTTTGGGCCAAATTGTTCAGTTGACGTTTCGTATGCAATCTGCAGTTTTTGATCATTCTGAGAATTCATTATCGTTCTTTGTTTTTGGAGTTGTTGCTTTTTAAATGAATAAATTATAGTGTTTTTTATCTTTGTCTCAGAAATGTAGTTGTATTGACTAGCATGAGATATGTATTATTTCCTCACATTTTGTCCTTGTTTATTTTCTGAGATATATAGTTCAATTGCGTTGAAGATTTTTGCATTGTGTTTACTTCTCTGGTTTTCTATCTGTTGATATTTCAATGTATCTTGAGATTTTGAAATAGTGTAGGATAAAAACAATGGCCAGGATTGGAAGAGCTAGTTTACGCTCACCCAAGAGCTTAAGCATGCTTAATAGATTTGTGTGTGTGTTTGAATGGAACAACCTGCTTCTAAAAGCACCCTCTAAATATACTTTGCCTTGTTGCAATATTGATAGCTGCTGATCGAAAAACATTGGATTCAGTGGATTGTGGAGTAAAGATCTAATGGTGCACATGGCTCTCAGAAGTTTCCCATTGTCAGCCTGGGTCAACAAAGAAGTTTTGGCCTTAGAATCCAAGATGACCCTTACCTGAAGGCAATGCTGCCAGGTCAATCTGATGAGTTATGGGATGAGAATTCACTTTATCTTTCAAACTATAAGCAATGAAGTACTGGGAGTCAATCATGAGTTCCCTTTTTTCTCCTAGGTCACATAGACAATTCAGCAACAAAGCTTAAGCGGTTGAAATTTGAGGAAAATATCAGTGCCATGTTCTGATTCTGGTCATCATGGTGGTCTTGTGAGTGTTTAAGAAAATGAAATGTTTAGGTGCTGTGATTAGTATCTAGTTGAATGTAGACTCGGCACAGTGTACTCTAGGATGCGGAGGCTGCAGTCCTTCTTTCTGGGAGTAAGCTGAACATAATGGGATTTACTTCTGATTCGGGATGTGCGCTTTGGGATTCGGGTTCAGGTTAAATACCCGATTTGGGTAGATTCGGTATTCCTGAATTGGGGCCATGCCGGGCTACGATTCAGAAACCCCGAATCAAAGCTTCCCGAAGCGATTCAGGTTGTTTCAGGAAGCTTCGGGGCTTTTTAAAAGGTCTGCCTCCCACCACCCCACTTACCTGAGCCTTCCCATGGCGGAGGACGAGGTGGTGATGCGGGCAGCGGGGGTGCCGGCTGTGGCCTTCCCTGCTGCCCAGCTGGCTGGTGCGGCGGCAACGTGAGTGGTTTGTGCAGCGGAGGAGCCAGCTCCGGCCTTCCCCACCACCCAGTTGGCTGGTGCAGTGGCATGGGTGGCGGTGTGGGTGGCGGAGGAGCCGGCTCCGGCCTTCCCCACCTCCCAGCTTCCCTCCGGTCCTCCTGAGAGGTAAGTAGGATGGGGGTGGGGTGGGGATAAATGGGGTGTGGGGACTGGGACAAAGCTTCCCCCCTCACTTCAGTATGCTTTGAATCTGTATAGAGCATACCAAAGCAATTTAAAGACCGCTTCAGGGTTCGGGTTATTCCAGAACAGTTTCACCCGAAACCTGAATTTTCCCCCGGTGCACACCCCTACTTCTGATAGATATGCTTAGGCTTCTTCTCATACACAATACGATGGTAGAAGATGTTAGTCCTGGGTGCAAGAAGATGTGAAAATCTCTGTCTTTTATTTCTCACCTTTTATTTCTCACATATTTTATCAGATGTTCCAATCCATATTCCTCAAGCAAGACTCTTTGGCCCTTTTGAAATGCAAACTACAAGAAAAGGGAAAGATTAGCATTACAAAAAAAATAATATTGCACTTTCCTTGAAATTAAATACTAAGCAGATCATTCATTTGAAGGATCGCAAAACACTGAACGCATTAGTCAGTCACCCAGGAATGCTGTTTAAAATTAAATACCTGTTCTGCTTATTTCATTTTCAGTTGCTATTGATTCCTGCCAGGTATTCACTGAGGTCTGTGTTATCCTCTTTAATTTGTTGACTAGATCCCCAGATTTATCACAGCTTTGCTAAAGAAGATTATTGTATAAAAACAATGTTTGATTCACTGTTATTTACCGTTGCATTTACCTCTACAAATAACGTTTGTGTTTCTTGAATTCATATGCATTAATGGCTGCACTGCCTGCTGTTTCTGGAATATATTGTCCAATAAATGTTGACTATCAAAATGTCCATCATTGTGAGCAGGATATGTGTGGAGGAGGGCTGTGTACATTGCAAGGATTCATGGAGTATGTACAGCAGGACATTGTATATTCTAACTTTATGGGATTGACAAAGGCAAACTACTTAGCGGTGCGGCTAATGATCAACTTTTACCCCCAACGTAACACTTTGTCCAAATCTAGAGCTTTACATTTTTCCCCTTAGGATAGATTTGCCCTGCAGCTACTTGTTCTATGGAGAAAATAAAGAGGTATTCTTTGGATGTTCTTTTGGTTAAGTCTTCTTCTGGAGATCCCAGCATCTGCAGTCTAGACGGGTAGTGTTTGCACTTGGCCAGTTGTGTCCCAGCTTATAGTCTATTCTATCATAGAACTTGTTGGAAACCTTTAAGAATAAGCCAGGAAAAAATATTATGGTTCAGAAGAGTGCTTTTGATGGTTTTCTTTATCCCGGCAGGCTAGGAGGAAAGGTTGTATGGCTTGTATTTGAGGAATTGTCTTCTGAGGAGGAGACTGTTCATTGAATGATCTGAATTGGATCACAATTGCTTTCCACATTCTTACAAGTGCTGGAATACAGGTCCGTTTTCACACTACTAACCGGCTTCTGTAATGTTGTGAAACGTTGCACAAAAAATGCAGAAGATAGCGTCTTCTTGCGAGAGTTTTGTGCGATGTCGCACAAACCTCTTGCAAGAAGACCCTATCTTCCACGTTTTTTGCATGACGTTTCGCAATGTTACGAAAGCAGGTTAGTCGTGTGAAAACGGCCCAGGTCTCGGCATGCCTGGACACTGGGAGGAGGGTGCTACATTTTACTTTGTGTGTGTTATATTCCTCATGAGCAGGATGCCTTTCTTTGTTTCAAGTGAGAATGCTTCTTTGACCCCTCCTCTCTCCCTGTGTCCTTTGTTTGCTCTCTTTCTCTTACACTCCCAGCTCTCTTTCTCTCCCCATAGAGCCATAATTGCATACATTCAGACATGCATGAGACCCAGCAAGCTAGCCATAGGATAGGGAAAGTACCTTTTCTAGCTTAAGTTTCTCTCTTTCCTTTATTTTGCGAGAATGCTGTGAGGTGGAACTTCCTCAGTAAATCTGACGAACGGAGCTCTGACTCTCGGAAGCTCATACCCTAGAAATCTAGCTGGTCTTTTTAAGGTGTTGCTGGACTCGAATCTTGCTCTTCTACTACAAACCAACATGGCTACCCACAGGAAACTAATAAATGCAAATTTTCCTTTTCTCTTTTTTTCAGTGTACTTGCCTGAGGAGTGGTTCCTGCACATAATTCCATGCCTTCCTAGCTGCAGAACTGTACTATACTGAACTAATTCATATTTCTAATAGCAGGGCCATCAGAGAATTGCAGTTTAATCCAATAATTTCTGGGCACATGCCAACATCAGGAATTGTGTAGACTGAACAGGGTCCAAAACAGCATATAGACTTGAATTATAGTTAATCTGAAACAGCTGTGGGGCATACAGAAGCCCGGAAATCTGAAAAGATGTGAGCATGACTTAATAGCAGCTATCTAGACACCGGCTGTCTTCGTGTGCATGACAAAGACTGCACAGTTTATATAAGCTTTTGGTGGGTAAATTATTGAATTTGGGGCTGTCTTTAGTCTCTGCTTTACTGTTTATTGATCTGTATTTGGAAGTTGATTTTTTGGTATTAATTGCTGGTTTAGTGGTGGTGGTTTTGTTTTTATGTAACCTGTAAGTCATATTTTGGTAGGGATTTGGCATATATTTTAGACATATTTATAAACAAATATGCAATAACAAAATATCCGTCATTAAGTTGGGGTGGTGGAAAAGTTTGTAGTTTGCACAGAAGCGTGGCAGAAAACCTTATTTGGGATCCCTGTCCCTAAGGGCCAATGACTGAGAGTAAGGAAGGACAGGTGTTTTTTTTCTTTTCCTGATTCTAATATTGGTTCTAAGTGCAGTTCCTTATTCATTCCCATAATACAATATGGAAACCCAATAGGTAAATTAAAAGTGTGCATTATTAGGGCTATTTTTTTAAAAAAATACTTTGTTTATAATCTGCCATTCTTTCTGAGACTCAAGGCGATTTACCGGACATAAAACAAAACAAACAGACAGCATAGCATAACCAATGCAATAGGACTGGATTACAGAATTAAAGAACACTGCAAATAATAAACTATCCAAGGCAAGAGATTATAAATAATACTAAGCAGCTTGGGAGGGATGGCAGCATGGTATGGCCTGATCTCATCAGATTTTGGAAGCTAAGCAAGGTCAGTACTTGGATGGGAGACCACCAAGGATGCCTTTGGAGAGGAAGGCAATGACAAACCACCTCTGCTTCTCACTAGCCTTGAAAGTCTCCATGAGTCAGATGTGACTTGATGGCACTTTACACATATACGCTAGGCTGCTCACACCTTCTCTCACAGCATGAGAAAATGGAGAGGGGGGGTGACATTGCAGATGCAGCCATGTCACTGTGTCCATGAAGTTCTAGGAGTTCCTCCAATCTCTATGGCAAAGACCATAGAGATTGGGAGAATTCCTAGAGCACCACATGATGCTCACCCTTCCATGCCCCACCCTCAAAATCTCCTGGCAACCCTAAAGAACAGAGAAGGTGGATTACAACGTATAAGACAATGCAGTTAAAACAGGTAATGCCTACAATGATCATTACAGAGGATTACAATCCTGTTCCATTATTAAAGTGCTGTCCTCAGCTAGTCCATTCCCCTACAGTCTTAATCTCTGTTTAAGAATGCTCTCTTCATGCTCCTGGTGCCATGAACCATAATCAAGCCTTCTCCCATCAGCAATGCCCATCTTATGTTCTATTTCTTGGTCACTCCAGGGTGTGACGGAATGTTGACATACTGGGATGAAATGTAGGAAACTGGCTCATAGGTACAGAGATAATTGAATTGGAAGCCGATAGGATCAGGCTGGTTGTCAAGGTACGCTCTAATTCGAAGAATGCTCTTTTGGCTTTGTCCCTTTTGACATTTGATCACATCGCTCTACAATTACGCCTCTGTTGTGTTATTGCATTCACCAAGGCATGTGTACTGCTGAAAAGGCTTTCTTTTGTTGATTGTGTTCCCACATGGATCACTAAGCCAGGCACTTCAGCGTTTTAGCTATTGGGATTCAGGCCTGCTCACGACAGTGCGGTAGACGTGGACGCTGGTTGCAATCCATGTTTAGAGAAAGTGTTTAAATAAGAACACTGTGAGGAAAAGACATCTGTTCAGTCCAGAATTAAATGGAAAAGAGATTCTCTTTACTGAATATTCTGAATAAAAGAATGGAATCCTCCCAAGCGGATGACATCAGCGATAAGAAATAAATCACGGTGTCGTTTGTTTGTACACATTCTTCCTCCTAAACTCCAGAAGGGTCTGTCTGTCTGTCTGTCTGTCTGTCTGTCTGTCTGTCTGTCTGGCCTCCATTGTGTGACACTCTTCCTTCAGCAGCCCACCTAGTTAGTGCAATCCTAAACATAGTTACACCATTTTAAGTCTATTGAAGTCAGTGGTGGCTTAGGAGGGTTAATTTATTTTAGGATTGCCCTGATAGTCTCTTATTGGCAGGCAGATCAAAAGCAGCTTTTATCTCAGCAGATTTCTGGAGTCTGAAGGATGCTGATTTTTTAATGCTACCTCCCCCCCCCCACACACACACTAGTTTGTGGTTATTGGTACTGTAATATCGCACACAGGTTTTAAGGCGTCCTTAGTCTTCTGAATGCTTCTTGAAAAATGGTAATGTATTTGATGATTCTTAAGAATGGTAGGGTTTCTAATTTGCTCTCTCCCCATAGGATAAAATGTAATAGAGAAACAAATGAATAAAACAATACAACCCAGAGGATCAAACACTGAAAGCTGCAACTTTTAAAGATTTAGAAAGATACCGCTAAATATTTCTGTGTTTAGTTAAAAGCCACGAGTGAATCATAGATTTGAAAGCTCGGAACACTCATAAGTGAAAATGGATGTATCTTGCTCTCTCTGTCCTATGTTTCACTCTTGGCTTTTAACTAAACACCTCAGTTCCTCCAGACTAAGGATTCACATGCAGTGGCATCTGTTCTGGGACCCCAAGTTGGCGGCTT
The DNA here is from genome assembly GCF_028583425.1 of Eublepharis macularius. Classification (NCBI taxonomy): domain Eukaryota; kingdom Metazoa; phylum Chordata; class Lepidosauria; order Squamata; family Eublepharidae; genus Eublepharis; species Eublepharis macularius. The sequence goes on along the minus strand of NC_072792.1, from coordinate 165,364,010 downwards.
CAAATCAGAAAACAGCAGGTCTTCGCTGAACAGCCGGTCAAGCCACTTATACAGCCGGACCCAAATTGCCCTTAAGAGATGAACATGTGTAGAACTAACGCAAGTTTCAGCACCCCCCACCTTCCATTTTTGACCTCCAGCTGCTGGTGGGAGAACGAACTTTCGTCTCTTCTTATTAGATCCCTCCCTCTCCATCTGGCAAGTTGAAGGCTTGGAGTATAACTGACAGGAGAACTTCTGAATGCTTCCCAACAAATTGCCCAGTCTGCTGCATTTGGAATCTTTGTGAGCCCTGCCAGCATAAGAATTGATTGCCAGAAGGTCCAAAAAGTCATTAACCAAGCCACCATCCAATATGTGTGTCTCCCACTCCAGCCAGGGTTGGTATTTTTGCCCCTCGTCTTTTCCCTTGCACCTTCTGTCCAGTTTTGACAAGTCCAGTGGAGGCGAGAGTTTGACAGTTTTGTGTGAGATTGCTTGTTTCTGCCCAGTGAATAAGACATTCATGAAATAGAGCCACCTGTCATTTGGCAAATCAGACAGGAAAACACTCTCTCATTTTTTCCAAGAATGCATGGCATAAAACATTGTGAAGTTGCCAAATGCTTGTATGGAGGCTTTGTCCGTATTTCCAAAATAGGCCCTTCCATACATAGTCACCAAGATTTCCTTTATGCCAAGGTGGTGGTGGTATCGCTCCTCCCTTTGGCACTGAAATATAGAAAATGAGACCAAGGGAGGCATGGAGGACATTCCTAAATAATGCTGTGTTCTGAGACCTCCCAGCACACTGAGGCAGTGGCAAGGTTGTTGCTGAATCAACACACTACAGGTAGTGTCGACAACCTCCAGGGGAGAACTGAAGTTCTTCTGGAATTACATGTGATCTACAGACTACAAAGATCAGTTCCCCTTCTAGAGGATGGACGGCATGGCATCACATCCCTGCTGAGCTCCCTCCCTTCCCTAAACTCCAACCTCCACAGGCTCCATTCCCAGATCTCCAGGAATTTCCCAAACTAGATTTGGCAACCTTAACCAAAGGCTTCTGAGCATAAGCAACTCTAGCTGGACACTTCTGGGCAGGTGGGCCTAGGATCAGAAATTGATTCCCCCCCCCCCTTCTAGCCAGTTGTCTGATGAGGTTTTCTTCATGTAAAGTGAGAGGCTGTTATTAAAAAAAAAAACAGAGGGAGATGGGGGACAGGGACATGGGGTTGGTCATTGACCATCAGTGTGACTTCAGTTGTGAGAAAACCCAGAAATGACATCCTACCACTCTAGGAATTGACTGAAACTCTCTGGTACAACCAAGAGCTGGAAACCCTGCTACCAAGTGTTTTTAAAAGGTGGGTGGGGCCAGATGGGGCTTTTGCTCAGCAGGGCTTCTGATTGGCCAATGGAGATCTACTTGGCTGTGCAATTTTTTTTAATGTTGTTTTGACAGCAGCTGCCACCATAACACAACAGTCTTCACTGCATGACTGAAGAGAAGCTACGTGCATGCAAGAAAATAATTTAAAACAATATGTCTATTTAAAAAGGCATCCTATTAAACAGAGTTTCTACCTGAAATGTTGAGGAGTTACAATTAGAGTTATGCACAATCTGACATTTCCAGGTTGGCTCCATCTCCTGCAGCAGCCGTTCTGTGGTTGCACTTACTACTCTGTGTCAGAATTCCAGAGGTGCCCACAAGATCAAAAACGTTGGGTGTCCCGGTTTATAGTTAATAGCACAATCCTAAACATAGTCACACCATTCTAAATTCATTGACTTCAATGAGCTGCTTTTGGTAGACAAGTTGAAAGCTTAGACTGGAGTAACTCTGCTTAGGATTGCACCGTTGGACATCAAAGGACGGATATATTTTTAATGGTACTTTTCTCTATTTTGTCATTGTTGGTATTGTAGTATTGGAGAATATGTTTTAATGTACCTTAGCCTTCTGAATGTTTCTTGGGAAAAAATCTTATGCATTTGATGGCTCTTAAGCATAGAGAGACTTCTAGTTTACCCCTGATGGAATAAAATGTAATAAATAAATGAATAAAACAATACAACCCACAAGATCAAACAAAGCCATTTGCTATGCCAGAAAGGCATTTGCTACGTGTTTGCTACGTGGCAAAGGCATTTGCTATGCTGTCTTTAAAGCCTTCACAGCAGCCCATTTTTTACTTTCATTGTCAGATAAATTTGCCAGCCAAGGGCTCATGGCCCCCAGTAGCTTTTGGAAGTGGGGACAAGTATTGTGTGATGCTGCTCAACACTGCTGTGCTACTGCTAGTTGTTTAACTGGAAGTGCGTTGCTGCAATGCTCTAGCAATCACCCCATATTCTGTGGTTATCATTTCCGCTTACATGATTTTCACCTCTATTATCACCCCCTGTTGGCGGTATACTGTGCACGTACAGCAGCAAAACCGGGAAAAACGTCTCCATCGCCTGCACTATTTTTGCATTGGGAGAAATGCTTGGAAGAAGGGCAGGAGCTTTCCATCCTTCAGCAGCAGCTTTCCAAGCCCATTTGGGCTCCCCTTTTTTATGCAAGCCATTCCCCAGAGCTGCTGTGTGTCTGTGCGAGCCCAAGTTGACTCCATGGTGAACTCGTGAAGGAAGTAACATTTAGAGTGATCCTGAGAAATAAGCTGCACTAGGTTTTAAGGGGTTGATGCTCATATATTTATTTATTTTATTTATTTTATTTATTTCAAATTTGTATTCCACCCTCCCCTCAAGCGGGCTCAGGGTGGATACCAACATATTAAAAATACAATTAAAATACAATAAAAATTTATATTCATTAAAAATAACACATATAATTGAGCTGACAGGAATGCAGGCGCAAACATACCGCTCTGTCTTATTCTGAATGAAACCATGGGTCCGTCTAGACCAGTACTCTGACTGGCAATTGATTTTAGAATCTCAACAAAAGATTATTCCAGCCAGGCTACCAGAAATACTAGCATCCAAATATGGAAACTTTTGCATGCAAAGCACACCTTTAAATTGTTCCCCTCATCTTAATCTGGAAAAAATATATCTGAAAAAAAAATGGGCCTTACTCCTGCTACCCAAAATGTGTTAAGCTACCGAACTCCTTGCTGATGGAAAACGATTCCGTTAATAGATTCCTTTAGACAGGAGTTTCAAACAAGAAGTAAAAGGGTATAATGTTCAAGCAGGTTGGTAAAAGCGCTGCAGTGTACACATTTACTCACATACATAGCACACATGTTAGCATATTATGAAGAAGTTAAGCATTGCACATTAAGTGCTTGGGCACATTATGGAAAATGATTCAAATATGTTTCTTTGTGGGACTGCTTAGTATAAGGAATGACTATGCATCTCAGAGAGGCTTACTGGATCTCCTGTCGTGATGGGAGACTGCTCCATATCTTCCCACATTCCCGGCTGCCCTGCTGCAAGTGGGGGAAAAGAGTTGTTATGCAAATGGTAAAACCACAGAGTTGGCGGGGGGGGGTCCCTAAACCATCATGCCAACACAGGGATGTCATTCCCATGTTTGCACTGGAGGTGATATTGCACCACTGGCATGATGTCATTTCCCCTCTCTTTGCCCCTCCCTCACCCTCCAGTTGCCTGCCAATGGCTGGCAACCTTAATCTCAGTTGACTGTTTTCTATTTATACCATTATTTTATCCTTCAGCTCTGCACCTGAGCACCCTGGCCTTACAGACACCACTCCTGAATGAGAGGGCCTTGGGCCAGGCTCTGCCCCTGGGTAAGTCCCATTCCCTTGCCAGATTTATGCCTCTCAAGAGTTACCAATCCTGTTGGTGTAGAGTGGGGGTGCCTCAGGGCATGTTATACTCACCTGACATACATTTCAGGAGTAGGTCTCAAACCTGCCATAGATTAGCAGGTGAAGCAATCCTTACTTCCTGACCAGAGCCTTTGCTTCCAACTTCGTACCACCACCTCCAGATCTCATTCTGCCTCTCAATTTAGTCATTTTGCTAGCTGTGTCCCAGAGTGTGTGCTACCTCACACTCCAGGAACGATTTACTCATGGCATGATTCCATTCTACTCAGGAGGACATGGGAAGATACCATGTTGGTTTCTCCACAAGTAGTCATCTCTTAAGAAAAAGAGCAGGAGATGCTCTTGCAAGGAGAAGCCATTTTATTGCTCTCGCTCTGCACAGTATTTCTTTATACACAGATTTTCACATTGGCTTGGGATCACACCGCAGGGACATGGTTCCCGCACTGCTGTGTAGATGTAGCTGGGGGACAGTCACCTCTTGTGGTGGCCTACCAATTGGATCATAATTATGCACTTTTCCTCTTTGGCCCTACAAAACACCCATGTAATAATGCAAGATAGCAGCAGTGGAAATGTTGCACAGTCTTTTGATGGCATATTTCCCTCAGGGTCAATACTCTGGAGAATTGTGCCTTATGAGTGAGCTGAACAAAGGGGCACAGACTATGTAAGAGAGAAATGAAAGCAATAAATAAAGTAAGAGGAGAAGAAAAGGTCTGAAGAAACAATTTGGTTCACTAAGTTGGCAATGTGAGGAACAGGCCTAAGATGAGAACATAAGGAAACACTAGGGAAGAACTCTCAGCAGCGGTTAGAGAGGACACAAGCAAGAGAAGTTCAGAGAGACTCAGGGCCAGAGTTAAGAGTAGAGATGGGCACAGACAGAAAAAAAGCCAAACATGATGTTTGTTGTTCATTGCCATCCACGAACAGGGACTCATGAACAACCACGAACATGGCCCTTTTCATGAACATGTTCATGGTTGGCTGTTTGTGGGGGCCAGGAGGCTCTCCTCCAGCCATCATCCAAGTCAAGATCCCTACCGCACCACTCTCAGAAACCTGACTTGAGCAGGCACCAGGAAAGGTACCAATAATAAATAATAGTTTGACCCCAGAGCCTGGCAGCAGCCCTGGAACGAAGGGGTAGATCCCTATCCCACCACACACAAAGAAAATTCAAGCTCCAATGCACTCTATCAAAATGCCAACAGCAGCTGTCTCTCTCTCTCTCCACTGTCTGCAAAGCCTGAGCTGGGAGCCCCTCTCCCGCCTGGTCTTTGCTCCCTTGTAACAAATTTGGAGCTCCACACTTGAAAGGAAGACCTGCCTATCAAGCTAAATTGGGCTTAGATTGGGTTTTCCAGGGCAACAGCAGGAGTTCAGACAGAGTTCAGACAATCCCTGCCTAAGTTGCCAAGGGAATTGATTGCAGGTACCAGAAGGTCTGGCTTGATGAACAGCAACGAACAGCAACAAATGAGGCTTGCAACGACCACCTGTTCGTTTAGAATGGGGTCTCACGAACAGCTTGTTCGTGAACAGCAGATTGGACTGTTCGTGGCTTTTTTTTGTTTGTATTGCTGTTCATGCCCATCTCTAGTTAAGAGTACCCATCAATCAGCACCTAGGAACCGAAGATTACACCAAGAATTGGAGCCAGAAGTGAAAAATCAGAACTAAAGCCAGGGCCAGTCATGAATGTTGGTGCACAGAAACAGTCAGCCCTAATGTCCTATCAGATGAATTTCTGATTTTAGCCCTGGTGGTATCTGTCAGGCAGCCATGACTAAATGAGGCCTCAGCCTTCTGAAGGAAGTGGCCAGCAGGGGGCTAGAAAAGTTTTGAGAATTGTCTGAGTATAGAGGTGGATTTTAAACCCTTTTAGAATTGGTAAAGAAGGCCCACTAGGTTCAAAACTCGAGGGTGTGGTGTGCTTGTAAAATATGCTTACACCAAGCCATAGATGCCACAGTCATTTGGGGAGTGAGTGGCTAACTGTAGTTGTTAAACTACCTCTGTGTCAGTTTTAATGTGACAACTCAGGTCTGTATTGCTCTTTGACCTGTTCCCTTATGGCATGAGTCACATCACACAAACAGCCACTGCGGCAGGCAGTGAATAGAAAACTTGCAGACATTCTCAGCACAGAAGGCGTTGACTCATTTGACAAAGACTCACTCGTCTGCTCTTTGACCTCTACTTAAAATCTTCCTTTGAGATATACAATGGAAGTTCTTTTTATACCATGTTCTTTCCTGACTCTGGATACGGAGTGCAAATTTATTTATTTTTCTAAGGAAAAATATATCTTAGTGTTGCTCTCTGTAACAAACAGTCCCAAGTTTATTTTTTTAATGATACAAGCAGCTGCCTTTAGTAACTGGGAATAGAAAACTGAATTATCTGATGGGCACTTGTTTATAACTGGATTGCCAACGGTGAGCAGAATCCTCAAATACTCAGAGCAGAACCACAAGTGACAAAAGGCACAGATTGGACACTTGTCAGCTTCCCTCAAGTTTTGATGGGAAATGTAGGCAGCTTGGAGGATTGTTGGACAAGTGACAGTTGAAAAGTCCATTGGACAGCAGTCAGAGAGCCAAGCTGCAAGACTAGGATGCCTACATTTCCCATCAAAACTTGCGGGAAGCTGACAAGTGTCCAATCTGTGCCTTTTGTCACTTGTGGTTCTGCTCTCAGTCAATGCTTGCTTTTTTCATTCTAAATTGGCACCTCTGCACCATGGGCCCAATCAGGATCAGACCATGGTGGCAATTTTTAAATGGCTTGTAGGAATAATACTGGTGATGGAAAGTGTTGTGGAGTCATAGCTGACTTACGGTGACCTCTTCCCCTGCTGGTAAAAATTTGGAATACCTGGTTTTTAATTCAGAATACCCAGATTTTTCCAAATCAGCCAAAATTCAATATTTTGATCTGAATTTCAAATCAAACTGCATACCCCTACATGAAGCTGCTCTCTGTTGGGTCAGACTGTTGCTAGTCAAGAGCAGTATAGTTTATGCTGACCATCAGTGGCTCTCTGGCTCTCAGGTAAAGGCCTTTCATATCACTCACATCTTGGTCCTTTAACTGGAGGTGCCAGGAATCGAACCTGAGAACTTCTACCTGCACAGCAGATACTCTACTACTCAGCCATGGTCCCTCTCTAAAATTCTAGTGCACTTTGTTCTAAGCTCCCATTTTCTCCATAGAATTTCTTCTGCTGAGTGCAGTAGCTGATATAGAGTATGTGCACTTGACTGTCCTTGTGTTTGAGAGAAAGAGGGATGAGTGAATGTCTTCCATTTCATTTTTTTTAACGCCCATTTATATTTTTGTCATCAGTTTGGGTCCCCTGCTTTTTGCTATAACTAGGTACACCTTTTGCATGGTTTTTTTATTCACAATTCATATGGTATTTATATGAGCACATATACCTATAACACTGTAAAATGTATTATGGGGAAAAAAAACATTCAGCGCAAAGAAACGGAAAGCAATGTGAAAATAAAGAATCACTGGTTCAATTTGCACGAGGGAGAAGTGAAATCAAAATGATCTATCCGTTTATTACCTTTGTATACAGCCCTTTCTCTTAGGAGCCTCGGGTGGGCTTTTTCTAGCTGTGTGCACATATACAGTGAAATCCTAAGCAGTGTTACTCCAGTCTAACCCACTGAAATCAATGGGCTTAGAGTGGAGTAACTTTGCTTTCACTGATAGTTCGGCAAAGCGGAGAGGTTGTCAACATACCAGTTCGGGCTTCTTTAGCTGTAGGTTATTTGAGTTTTAAGGAATGGGACTGAATTAGCTGGTCCATCGGGTTGCTTCCAATTGGATGATTCTCTAATACATTTCTGTGAGACTGGTCTATGAACAAGGTACATCTGATCTAACAATACACAGTTCAAGACAGTTTTTTTTTTTTTAATGGAGGAAGTTAACATGCGGCTCCTTCTGTAGAAAGGCTTATATTGTTGGAGGCTGGTGCTGTGGAAGGCAGGGTTCTTCCGTGGCTCCATAAAGTACTGTGTCTAGCAACTGTGCTGCTCAGTGGAGTGTTTTGATAGGTAGCTTTTCCCCATTAAGTGCAGTAGCGTGAAAACACTTGATAAATCGGAAGAGCCTAGGTCCTAAGCTTTTAACTCTTCTTTGCAGCATGGCTGGCTGTGTCTTCTTCTTCTTCTTTAAAAAAAACCCTTTTGTAAAAAGAGGAGACTTTTTAGTCTTTTCATTGTATTGACTTAGTCTAATGTGCCTTCACTGCCCTATATAGAGTGCTGTTTCCATCATATAAAGTAATTCTTCAGCTCGGTGCCAAAGAAAGCCTGCAATTCTGTAAAGTGAGGAATGAAGACATCAAACTGAGAGGTTAAACATGTCACACGCACCTCGCCGTCCGCTGTAGTAACGAGCACTGTGCTGCCAGCGTGACAGGGCCTCCCCAGTCTGCAGGAGCTCTGAGCCCAGTGGGCCCCTGCGAAAAGGAGTGTTTTAGTTACAGCCTAATAGGTAGCAGCAATTTACATCTGTGCAAAGCTTGTAGGTGGTGACTACGGCTCATCACACACTTTTTAATGGTGATGTTTTAGCTCAGTAGCGCACCGCAAGTGGTAGGTTCTGAATGCAGGAGAATGCTGGAGGAAGGTCTAACGGGAAATTCAAAGAATGGAGAGAGAGGATAGATCCCCCCCCCCGCAACAGACAGGAAGGTACCATGCTGTTCCCTAGCATTTTACCACGATCCCCAATGCTTTGTGTTTCCTTATCTATTGAAGATTAAACAGAAATTTGATTTATTTATTTATAATTTGCTTTTATTTATTTATTTACATTATTTATTGTCTGCCTTCCTCACTGAGACTCAAGGTAGATTACACAGTGTGAAGTCAAATACAATCTTCAGATGGGACATCTAGTAAGCAGTGGGATAGGGTTTGGGCAGCAGAAACAAAATGAAATCTGAGACTGAGAGCCCCGCTACAAGTGACATCTTTCACATGAAGGGCACTTGATCATTTTCGCAAGTCTTTCTGGGTACTGAAGTCCCTCTCCCACACCCCTTTTCCTTCTGTTCCTTCCCCTCTCTGTTAGCACAGCTGCCTGAAGAGACGGAGAAAGCCTACGACAGCAGCTTTTGCAAATCGTCTTGCTGGGGGGTGGGGAATGCTCTAGAGAAAGCTGACATGTTGGTGAAGTCCTCCCCTCTCTGTTAGAACTGTTAGGATCGCTGCCTTAAAAGTCAGAGAAAGCCTGCATTTGCAAATCGTTTATCCAGTCGCAAGCCTGCTCTCAATGATCTTTGGGGGTGGGCAGCTGCAACTTCCTTAGCTTTTTCTAGAGTATTCCCCCCCTTCCCCGAGCAAGACTATTTGCAAAAGCTGCTGTCGTAGCCTTTCTCCGTCTCTTCAGGCAGCCGTGCTAACAGAGAGGGGAAGGAACAAAAGGAAAAGGGGTGTGGGAGAGGGACTTCAGTACCCAGAAAGACTTGTGAAAATGATCAAGTGCCCTTCGTGTGAAAGATGTCACTTGTAGCGAGGCTCTGAGCTGAAACAAAGCTGAAGCAAAACATTAGCCTTTAAACGTGATACATTAAAGCAGGGGTCCCCACTGTTATGTATTGCTTGAGTAGAACAAAGGCTCCTGAGGCCTACAAAGCTATTGGTGTTTGAGTGCCAGCATGGCCAATCAGAACTGTGGCCTTGTAGTCCAATCGCTGTGCTCAAAAATAGATACTTGTATATAGTTCATGCAAACAAAGGATTCTAGCTTCTTACATTGTATTGGTTGTTGGAAAAGTGGGTGTGGTTTCTACAAGTATAAATTGGTTACTGTTGAGCCCGAGTCTCCACAGTTTATAATAAAGACGTTTATTGTAATAAAGAGCTGTTCATCTCAATACACAATACCCGCCAACACCTTTGCTTGCACCTACAATGGGTTTTTAGAAAGTAGGCTTCTGATTGGTGAGAGAAGATTTGATTGGCTGTGCTGATTTTTTAAAAATGTTGCTTTGGCAGCAGCTGCCCCCACAGCATAAAGATCTTCAATGTGTGGTTGAAGGTCAGCTGCAGGTGGCAGCTGTTTTGTGGCTGGGCCCACCATGTTGCGTCAAAATTCAAAAGGTGCACTCAGGATCAAAAAGATTGGGTACTTGAGCATTAAAAATGCAGAAATTACACAGTGGAGGTCATACTTGCAGCAACAGACAGTACACAGTAGTATAGTCCACATTCCCTATCCCTTTACCAAAGCATCTTTCTGATCCATTTTATTAAATACATCCCTATTACCTGTGTAAAAAAGCCCTTCTGAATAACTGGGTCTCCTCAATGGATACCCGAAGTGGCTTATGATATTGTTCTCTCCTTCTCCATTGCATCCTCACAGCCGCCATATGAAGTAGATTAAGCTGAGAAAGAGTGACTGGCTCGAGAATACCCATAGCAGAATGGAGACTAGAACCAGGGTCTTACTGATTCTAATCCAACTCTCTAACCACTACAAACTGCAAGTAAAATGGGCTGGGGAAAGCTGGCATAAGAGCCTTGTTCCTGTGCCATAAAGTGCACCCATCACCATCATCTTAAGAGAAGTGCAAAAGAAGATTAAGATCTTGGGGGGGGGGCTTTGGAGCATTTGTGCTGTGTGTGTTTTTCTAAAGCAGATGATAACGGTTGGGGAATCTGAGTTATGGCTCTTTTCTTTGCTTCTCTTCTGAATCTTGAAACATGAGCTCCTTAAAACTGCATAGGGCCACATCACTGTCTCAGCATCCTCCAGAAAGAAATGCCAGTCACTCTTCCCACATTGGTGGGGGTGGTTGAAGTTGACTGCTGTCTGTTTCCTCTGTTGACCCACAGGACCGAATAATCTCTTAACCCATGTCAGCAACTGCCCACGAGATCAGGGCAAGGCTACCATTTTTGAAGCCGACCAGAACATCATCTGATCCTTATTGGATCACCAAAGGCCCACGTGCAATGAAGATGAGCCTGCCACTCAAAGGAAGGCTGCAAATGGAATGATTGAGACGTGGCTGTGTATAGCACACACACCCATCTTACTGTCCTCTCTTGTTTCGTAGCACTTCCAAAAGCTGCCAGATGTGCTTGATCAGAGAGGACAAGTGAAACAAAAGAAATGAGTATCTGCACTGCCAGAAACAATGCCTCCGTCACACCACAGCAATTCTCTTGAAAAAGGAAAAAGATTGTCTAGCATCTTGGCCGACCCAATGTCGTTAGCAGGGTTGGATGCAACCCAGGTAGCAGAAGCATCTGCAAATCATGTCAGTGTCTCTATCAATTCAGTGAATCGGGTGACTTTAACTAAATGTGACACAAAAGCTGTAGAAAAGCTCAACAGATCAGATGCCTACAGAATAGTGGTGCAATGTTACAATACTCCAATCACGATAAGTCATGGACCAAGATAGGTCAAGAGCCAGTTTGGTGTAGTGGTTAAGAGCATGGAACTCTAATCTGGAGATCTGGGTTTGATTCCCCACTCCTCCACTTGAAACCAGCTGGGTGACCTTGGGCGAGTCACAGTTCTCTGGAACTCTCTCAGCCCCACCCATCTCACAGGGTGATTGTTGTGGGGTAATAATAACACTTTGTAAACCGCTCTGAGTGGGCATTAAGTTGTCCTGAAGGTCAGTATATAAATCAAATGTTGTTATTGTTGTTGTTATATAGTATCTATCCTATACTATCTAGATTTGTACCCCTTGTGATTCACTAAATTGAGTGATACGTGTGATAGAACAGGGATGTTGTAGTAACTCATTTCATAATCTTCCAGGTGAACCTATTTTCTAGTCTACTGTCCTTGTTTCCCCCTTATTTTTTACTGTGAGATACTAAACTTTTCATTTTTTGAGATCTTTTTGCAAAATTTCTAGTATGTCTGCATTTTGAGGAAGGGGATATATGGCTCCAGGTCACATGAATCCAAATGCATGCATACCAATCTTAAGGCATCATACTTTTTAAACATATTTTCTCTTGTTATAGCTCTGAGCTGCAATTGTGGCTACCAGCAGGAGGCCACCTGCCATAGTGAAAAGTCTGGCAGCCTTAATCAGGGCCACTGTAGACAGTCTTAACTAATAAGGAGGTTATTTGGGAGGGGGGAGCAGTGCCGCTTTATTTATTTATTTAGATATTTATACCTGCCTTTCTCCCCAGTGGTTACCCAAAGTGGCCTACAACATCATTCCTTCCTCCTCCCATTTTCTCCTCACAATGGCAACTCTGTGAGATGGTTTACATGCTTTATTTATTTATTTAGATATTTATACCTGCCTTTCTCTCCAATGGTTACCCAAAGTGGCCTACAACATCAGTCCTTCCTCCTCCCATTTTCTCCTCACAACGGCAACTCTGTGAGATAGGTTAGGTTGACTACCCAGCAAGCTTGAGGATACAAACTTGGTCTCCCAGCTCCTAGTCTGCTGCTCTAGCCTCTACATACATCATATTGGCTCTTCACTTTATTTCTGATATTTATATACCATGTTTCCCTTCAGCTCAAAGCAGTAATGTTTACATGTATTCCTATTACAATGCACAGACTCTGCCGTTCATATAAGTTGCCCCCATCATCTTGACAGAAAGAGCAGATCTGCACATGCAATGGATCTGTAACATCCTTCATTAGAATGTCCAAGACAGTCTGGAATTTTCATTTATTTGTATTTTGTTAGATTTTTAGTTCGCTCTCCCCACAAGTGGGCTGAGAGCAGAGCACAGCATAATAATATACACAAAAATATTTTAAAAAACAATGGTGGCAGTTACATTATATTAAAACATCATAGTACGGCACACATAATGGATCCCTGTTTTTTCTAAACAGCAGGCCCCACAGGGCAGGGTGGACAACCATTTGATGACAACCTAAGTTGGGAGGTCACATGTGTCCCCAACCCCCAATGGCAGGAGGCTGGTTGGAGAACCGCCCACCTCAACCCCCATGAGCCTGGCTGAACATCTCTGTCTTACAAGCTCAGTGGAATGACAACAGGTCCCGCTGTGTTCAGCTTTCCAAAGGCAGAGAGTTCCACCAGATTGATGCCAGGTCCAAAAAGGGCCTGGGCCTGGGCCTGGGCCTGGGCCTGGCCGAGGCCGAGGCCAAGGCCAAGGCCAAGGCCAAGGCAAATCACTGGGTAACATGGGGTGAGAGACGGTGTATAATCTTAACCGATCTCTAGTAATTTTTTTCCTGTTTTAAATAACTCTAATTAGCTTGTTTAAAAGATGATAATTTTGCAATGACAAATCCAGGAAATGTTTCACCTTCATAACAAATAAATGATTTCGGAAAGGATCAGTAAATCATTAAAAAAAAACCTGAATGGGGGAAGATAGAAAACTTCTTCTTGACTCCTGGGGCTGGCATGCTGCATCTTTATGTCTCCAACTTAATGGAAAGATAAAACAAATATGATAAGATTAAATTGTATCCATATCAAGAAAGAAAAGGATGAGAAGAACATCAGAAATTGTTACTGTCATAAATCTGGCTTCCTCTATTCCCCATAATAAATCCCTGTTGCATTAACCAGTGACAGAAAAAAGACAGCTCAGAATTCAAATAATAGACTAACAATCCTAAATCACGGTACCAATTATTTCCATAGAATGAAGGCCATGTTTATGTGAGTAAAATGAGCATTTAGCAGTCAACATACTGGCAGAATTATGAGAGATTTCACAGGTGTCAAACACCCTTCAGAGTAAAGTGCATCAATCCCTTTAATAGAGGGGGCAGGGGGGTATAGAATGAATTTTGGCTCTTTTTAGATCTTTTTTTTGTCATTTATCTCTTTTCTAGTTGTTTCTGTTGATTTCAAGAGAAAACAGGTTTCCACCTGTAGCATTTATTTCTGCATAATATTCTTACAGATTATACCCCTCACTCAAGGGATGCCTACCAAATTTAAGGCAGATAGGAGAGCAGGCAGGGAAGGACTTGACTTGGGAGGAAGTTTTCCTTTGTGTTAGGGAATGCACATCTCTTGATCTTTTGGAGTCCCAAACTTGGCCTACAACATCCCTATTGACACCCTGCACAAATAATGGTTGTTGTGGGTTTTCCGGGCTGTATTGCCGTGGTCTTGGCATTGTAGTTCCTGACGTTTCGCCAGCAGCTGTGGCTGGCATCTTCAGAGGTGTAGCACCAAAAGACAGAGATCAACCTGCACAAATGATTGAACTGACTTTGGAGTCAAGAATTACTATATCTCAGGGCAAAGAAAATGGTTCATCACACACACTGCTGCCACAGTACCATTTTTGATCATGAATTGACAACACCCCGTCGGAAAACTACCCAGTAATGTCAAACATTTCACATAACAGCCCCGGTCCCAAAACCACAATGAAAACATTCTATATGCTTGCCCCTACACTTCCCATCATTATGTTTGACTTCTTGAAGTTCAGCTGTAATCTTGGTTTAGCATTTTCTCCTTTAACCATCAGTAGTCATTTCATGTTTTCACTATTTTCTGCCAGTAATGTGATGTCATATGCATATCTCAAATTGTTAATATTCCTTCCACTGATTTTCACTTCACCATCTAAATCTTATCCAGCTTTCCTTATGATATGTTCTGTATATAGGTTGAACAGATAGAGACTGCAAACTGGAAACCATTCTGTTTTCCCATATTCTGCCGTAACTGTGGCCTCTTGTCCAAAGTACAGGTTGTGCACCCATAAAATTAGATGTTGTGTGGCACACATCCATTTCTTTTAACACTATTCATAGTTTTTCATGATCCACACCGTCAAAGCTTTCCTATAATCTATAAAACAATGCCAAAACATGGATGCAATGTTTTATCATATGTGGGGGACATGTAAGAAAGCACGGAACTATTGGATAGAAATACATGAAGAAATACAAAAGATAAGCTTTAATATCTTTTGTTTGAGTTGAACTTCCAAATTATGTTATTCAGGGCTTTTTTTCTGGGAAAAGAGGTGGTGGAACTCAGTGGGTTGCCCTCGGAGAAAATGGTCACATGGCTGGTGGCCCCGCCCCCTGATCTCCAGACAGAGGGGAGTTTAGATTGCCCTCCACGCCGCTCGGCGGCGTGGAGGGCAATCTAAACTCCCCTCTGTCTGGAGATCAGGGGGTAGGGCCACCAGCCATGTGACCATTTTCAAGAGGTTCTGGAACTCCGTTCCACCGCATTCCTGCTGAAAAAAAGCCTTGATGTTACTTGGTAAAAACCAAGTAATATTATAAAAATACATAGCGAATCATTTAAATACAAGGTGACCTTGGCAAGAGCAGTATTTGCAGCAAAATGGAAGGCAGAACGATGTCCGGATTTGACAGAATGGAAGAACAAGTTATATGAATATGTGTCAATGGCAAAAATTAACAACTTATATATACAGTAGGCCAATCCAAGAATTCCTTTTTTTGGATTTGGAATGTAAATTAAAGCATTTCCAGTCTGTGGGCCATTGTTTTGTTTTGTATATTTGCTGACATTCTTGTTAAGATTTTGAGGAACTCTGTTTCTGTAGCTTGAAATAGCTCTATTGATATCTCATCTACTCCAGGTGATTTGTTTGTTCCAATTACATTGATTGCAGCTTTCATTTTGCTTTCTAAAATTTCATTTTCTTCCTCAAAAGATTCTTCTTTGAAGGCATCTGTCATCCTTCCATTTCTTCTATATAGTTATTCAGTATGTTATTTCCAACCTTTCTTTATTTTGTCCTGATTGGATATTGTATTTCCATGTTGACCTTACAGCATCCCTAGCCATTGTTTGAATTTTCCTTGGGGGACAAGTGAAATATTCTTCCTTTTTTGTTGTTCTCTTCTATTTCTCTGCACTGGTTATTACAACAGTTCTCTTTGTCACTACATGCAAGTCACTGAAAAGCTGTGTTTAGAATTCTGACTCTATTTCTGTCATGCTTTACTTTTGCTTCTCATCTGTCTTTAGCGATTTTCAGTTTCATCAGCCATCCACCAAGGCTTCTCCTTTTTTTGGCTACAGAATAGTCTTTGCACATTCTTCCTTGAGGACATCTCTGGCTTCAGTCCACAACTCTTCCAGTTCCTGATGAATTAAACTTAGTAATGTAAATCTTATCTTTACATGGGCTTTAAATTAATCAGAAATGTTATTTAGATTACTAGCAACAAAGCTCGTTGTGGGAAAAATACAATGGGCTCTAGAAAGGGGAGGGCGGGAGGGCAGGCATGCTCTCCTCCTTTGTTACTGATCCCAGCCAGAAGAAGGCAGAGGGGAGGACGGGCATGGCCACGTCCTCTGCACCTGATCCTGGCCAAGTGAAGGGGGGATGGGCATAGCCACCTGCTCTGCCCCTGATCCCATCTGGGTGAATGGGGGGTGGGCATTGCCTCCTGTTCCACACCTCATCCCGGATGGGTGAAGAGGGGGTGGGCATTGCTACCTGCTCCACTCTTGATCCTAGCCAGGTGAAGGGGTGATCCTTGCTGCTTGCTCTTCGCCTGATCCTGGCTGGGTGAAAGTGGGATGGGCATTGCCACCTGTTCTGCTTTTGATCCCAGCTGGGTGAAGCCAGGGGATGGGCATTGCCACCTGCTTAACTCCTGAGCTGGGTGAAGGTGTGTGTGTGTGTGGGCATTGCTGCCTACCCCACACCTGATCCCATCCTGGGCTTTGTGGCCTGGCACACTCTTTGGAGGTCTGGCTGCCTCATCTGGGCTTCCCTCTACAGCAGTGCCCTCTGGTGGCCCACCAGGGTAGGAAGTGAGTTGTATGGAACATGGTTAGTCTTCCGAAGCCATCGATGAAATCCCCCCCCCCGTCGCCCTCTCTGTTCCCATGCCAGACTAGCCCCCTGGTACACAGAAGAGCTACGACGGTTGAAGCAGGAGTTGAGACGGCTGGAGCGAGTGTGGCAACACAATCAGAGAGGCAAGATCATCTTATAGAGCATTTATGAAGGACTATGAGGTGGCTGTGAAGGCGGCAAAGAAGGAATATTATGCTGCCTCCATAGCCTCTGCTAGCTCACGCCCGGCGAAATTATTTCAGGTAGTTCAGTCCTTGGTCTCCCTCTCTCACGGAGACTGCCAAATTAGAAATTCGGCTATTAGCTGTGAGGCTTTGGGGAGCTTTTTTGCAGATAAAGTCCTATCTCTCCACCGGGACCTGCCAACCACGGTTGATAGAGTAAGGGAACTGGAGACCCCTTGGCCGTCTTCTGGTCCAATTTTAGATCACTTCAGTCTAGTGTCCCAGGAGGATGTTGACAGGATCCTGCAGCTGGTGAGGCCCACTACATGCCCCTTGGACCCCTGCCCCTCGTGGCTGGTTAAGGCTAGTATTGATGGGCTGAGGGCCCTGTTGGAGGCTATTATTAATCTATCATTGAGCTCTGGGGGTTTTCCTAGGGTGTTAAAGGAAGCCATAGTGAGGCCCCTCCTGAAAAAGCCAACCTTAGACCCCACCAATCCGTCCAGTTACCGCCCAGTCTTGAACCTGCCATTTCTGGGTAAGGTGATTGAGTGATTGGTGGTGGAGCAGCTGCAGGGTTTCCTGAAAGTTGCATCAGTCCTGGACCCATTCCAGTCCAGTTTTTACCCAGGTCATGGGACTGAGACAGTGTTGGTTGCCCTCACAGACAATCTCCGTAGGCATCTGGATCAAGGTGGGTCAGCACTGTTGGTGTTGCTAGACCTCTCAGCAGCATTCTACATGGTTGACCATGAATTGTTGACCCACTGCCTTGCCGATGTGGGGATCCGAGGAACTGCCCTGCAGTGCCTTGTCTCTTTTCTCCACGGTCGGGGACAGACAGTGGTACTGGGGGAGAGGTTATCAGTGTGCCAATCCTTGGTGTGCTGTGTTCCACAGGGGGCATTACTCACCCCATTGTTGTTTAATCTCTACATACACCCTCTCACCCAGCTGACATGGAGTTTCAGACTGGGTTGCCATCAATATGCAGATGACATATGCAGTTGTCCCTGTTGATGGACAGCCAGACTGGCTTTGCTCCCGAGGCCCTAATTAGAGCATTGGGGTCCAAAATGCTGCTGCTCATGTCCTGACAGGAATTTCATTCAGGGCACATGTGATTCCAACTCTACAGCAGCTGCATTGGCTTCCCGTGGAGTTCTGGATCAGGTTCAAGGTTCTGGTTTGACCTATAAAGCCCTAAACGGACTGGGACCAGCATACCTGAGGGACCGCCTCTCTCTGTATGTACCTCGGAGAGCTCTTACATCTACAGGTGGTCCCTGGCCCCAGGGAGGCTTGGCTGGCCTCAGCAAGGGCCAGGGCATTTTCTGTCCTGCTCCCAATCTGGTGGAACTCTCTTTCGGAAGACACTTGGGCCTGCCAAGATCTTGTATCTTTTTGGTGGGCCTGTAAGATAGATGTTCCGCCAGGCATATGGTTGAGGCCAGCACTGGATCCATCAAATTAGCCTCCCTGCTGGTCTTCTGCCAGTGGGGGGGAGCATATGGTCCATCTGCCCTCATGCTTGAGAATTTAGAGTTTCACCAACCCAAACCTCCACCCTTTTGTTCCCTTGTATATGATGGACAGGGAAAGGGGAAGGGTGACTCATCTGGAATGCTGAAATCTATGTTTGTACTGAGATGTATTTTATTGTTTTTATCTATTGTAATTTATTTATGATTGTAACCCACCCTGAGCCTGCTTGCGAGGAGGGCGGGCTAAAAATCTAATCGATTGATCAATCAATTATATAGTAGGATTAGTTATATTAAATGTGTCTCATTAAATCAGTTCTGCACCAAAAACGTTATAAACTGTTTTCAGCTTTTGGAGGGGAGGGGGGTGCATTATTTTATAGAACAGCTGCTTAGTTTGAGGATATTTACATTTTATATTTGCTGTAGATAATCAAGAAATTCTGGAAAGGGCAAAATAGTATTTTAGCAATGGTTAAATAAAATTGAAACACTGCAAGAAATGTAATTGAAGAAATGTTTAATTTTCCTACCTAGTTGAAAAGGGAAATTGCATATATCTTATTAAGCCACAATTGTCTTCACTTTCAAAATATTTTCTTTTACCTGAGTTACCTCGGTAATTGCTCTGTGATGTATTTTAAATCACTCTCTATTTGACCTAATGCGTTTAAAGTACCAGCCAATCTGTTGTTGTAACAGGGAGGGAAAATATGGCCAATATGCCACTTCTAAGGCATATTCACATGATATATAATGGTTTTGTACTACTTTCAGTCACCACGGTTTTCCCCAAAGAATCCTGGGAATTGTAGTTTTGTGTGCTATGAAACCTCTTGACAGACATCATTACCCCAACACAGTATTGCAGTTCTCAAGGTTCCCTGGGAAAAAAAATGCCTGATAAATTGGTTTGACACTGCAGTCCTATATAAGCTCAGATGGATGGACCTTGGACTTACTTAGAAAAGTGTTTACTTATGCTGCATTTACATTAGGGTTACCAGGCCTCCCAAGGGCCAAATGGGAGGGGGGGTGCCAGTCCCCCTACTCTCTGGCAGGAGGGGGGGTCCCGACAGTTACCTTTTTGATGTTTTTTGCATGCGCACAAAGTGCATGCATGCTCCCAGTATGGCATGATGACATCAGTTCCGGGAGTGATGTCAACATACAGGGTTCTTCACGCTGGGCCGATTTGGACTCCCAAATGGGCAGAATCAGGGTTACTGAGCCCACGTGATGTCATTTTCTGGTGCAATGGTGAAGTGTAGGGAATCACCAGCCACCAGCAGGAGGTTGGCAGCCTTAATTTACATAAAGCTGGAAAAGGTGCAGAAAGGGGTAACCAAACTTACCAGGGATAAGGGCATCTTCCCCATGAAAAAAGACTAAATGATTGGGGTATCCTTGTTTAGAAAAGAGACAATTAGAGGGGGGATAGAACAAAGATTTATAAAATTAAATATGGCATGGAGAAAGTGGATAGACAGAAATTTTCTCCAATTCTCATAACACTAGAATTTGGGGACTAATAAGGAGGTTGATGGGAAGTAGATTCAGAACACGTAAAGTAATATATCTAATTCTGAACTGGGTAGAATTGCCAGCCTCCACGTAGGGCCTGGATCTCTCCTGAAATTTCAGAGGATTTCCAGTAACAGAGATCAATTATCCTGGAGAAACTTGCAGCTTTGGAGGATGGACTTTATGGCATCACACCCTTCAACAAATCCATCCCTCTTCATGCTCCACTGCCAAACCTCCAGGAATTTCCCAACTGGGAGGTGGCAACCCTAAGACTGGACCACAGAGTGTAGCTCAATAGATCCACAAAATGGTGTGTAGATGTGGAGACTTCTCTACATTCAAGTTTGCAGAAAAATCTGAAACCTTTAAAAATGAAAGCATTAGGGAATTAAAATGCCCCCAAATGATTCAAACAATGCATGTAGTGATGGTTGTTGTGGGTTTTCCGGGCTGTCTTGCCGTGGTCTTGGCATTGTAGTTCCTGACGTTTCGCCAGCAGCTGTGGTTGGCATCTTCAGAGGTGTAGCACCAAAAGACAGAGATCTCTCAGTGTCACCTGAGTCACCTCAGTGACACTGAGAGATCTCTGTCTTTTGGTGCTACACCTCTGAAGATGCCAGCCACAACTGCTGGCGAAACGTCAGGAACTACAGTGCCAAGACCACGGCAATACAGCCCGGAAAACCCACAACAACCATCGTTCTCCGGCCATGAAAGCCTTCGACAATACATCAATGCATGTAGCTTTAAGAAAAGAATACCTGCTGAGCTTTCAGTCAACATTTTGGCAGTTTCTAGGCAACCCCAAGAATAATGCTGAGCCTTCAAAGTCTTAGTTTATGTTAGGGTTGCCAGGTCCACTTACCCTCCCAGATCTTGATTACTTTAGCTCAGTTATATGAGCTCAGAGAGTGTGCTCCACCCAGTTCTTTGGCATCTTTCCACCCCCAACCATTCCCGCCTAATTAAACACCTAACAGTGCCTCTTTACTGTAAAGCAGAGATGAGCACAGACTAGAAAAAAAGAACCATGAGGTTCGTGGTTCGTCATGTCTCACGAACCACAAACCATGAACTTTCATGAACCTGCCCTAGTTCACGAACCAGTTTGTTTTGGTTTGTGAAAATGTCACTTCCGGGCCAGAAAATCACCACTTCCAGGTCAACAGCAGATCACTTACAGGTCAACAGGAGGTCATTTCCAGGTCAACAGAAGGTCTGCAGGAAGTCCATCCCATGTTGCCTAGGAAACTGATCGGTGCCAGGCTTTCTGCAGTGATGAAGTGAAAAATGAACCAAATGAACCAGCCTAAAGTTTGTGACGGTTCATCAGAAATGGGATCTGACAAACCACTGTTTCATGAACCACAAACCAGCCTGGTTCGTTACAAATTTTGGTTCGTATTTTCAGCTTGTGCCCATCTCTACTGTAGAGCATTCATGCTTGCATGTGTGAATGCTGCCCTCTCAGCAATCCTGTATGAGTGATACTGTAATTTTCCTTACTTGGATAGATTCTGCCAATGTGTTTTGAAAAATTTTGACTCCCTATGCCATAAGATATTGGAACGCCCTCATTATAAATGTTATTGCGATTTATGGATTGCTCCTGTTTTAACTAAATTAATTTCCACTGTATTAAAAGATAATATAGTTCCCTATCTGTTGGTGGACAGAGACCCAGGGACTACATTGGCTGTGCCCAAGTATCTGTCCACTGTATTTTCCTTACAGAAATAAAGGCTTCTTATCCACTGCTCAAGATCATTGGATCAAAGGAGTTTGAAAGATAAGGAAAGAAAAGCAAAGTAAGATAAATTTCCTAGTGATGGGAAGGAAGAAGGTGAGGCTGTGGGCACTATCAGAAAAGGGTAAGAGGAAACAATGGTGAAAGGGTAAATGGGGAAAATTAGACCAATTTGTACAGGATGAACATCAATTAATATTAGTCATTATGGTTAAATGGAGCCTCCATGTTCAGAGGTAGTATATCTTTAAGGTCAGTAACAGGGAGAGGCTTTGGCCTCTGTGTCCCTATGGGCCCCCTAGGTCTTCTAGCTGGTCACTATAGAAAACAGTGCATTTGAGAGAAACTACTCTGCGTGTTTGGACCTTTTTCTGAATAACCAGATCTGCAGTTTTCCAAAAGATATGCTTTCCCATCCTATGAATATTGCTGTCCACTTATTTAAAGGTGCAGAGTTCTTTTTCATATTAGTTATAAAATCACAAGAAAACGGTATAAATGGATTTGTCTTGCATACTCTTTTTTATCAAGAATTGGCGCATATGCATGCTTTCTCTTTGCCTTTGCATTAACGGGGACCAATGTGCCATAATGCTCGGACTAATATGCAAACTAGGAAAATCCGGCATTTGCTGATTTGCCAAAAGGACTTGGAAACCTGTTACAGTATTTGGAACACTTAACACTAGCTGACCACGATGGATTTTGCTTCAAATACCAAATACGTTGGATAAATCCAGTGCATCTGTAGCTGGAAACGGGGAGTGGTGATCAAACTGCCTTGGAATTGGGACTTCCAGGGAGAACCTCCCTATTCTCGTTGCTAGGTCTGTTATAAATTGGAGCACCCATTCCTAACATAACAGCTGGTTTAGAGGAGGCTTGAATGCTTTAAAGTAAGAGCAATTTCAGCAGCTTATATCTAGAAGCTGCTCAATCCTGCTAGTATTTAGAGATATCAAATAGAAATATTATTTGTCTGTGCAAAATATATAGCACAGTAAATAATTTATCGGTCTGTCTCTCGGGAGAAAAGCTTTACTAAAGACTCGGAATTAATCATGGCACTCACAGTGTTTGCCTGATGGTTAAGAAATGAAAAACTGTAAATTACCAAAAAAAAAAAAGAGAGAGAGAGAGAGCCTATTTCGAGTTCTCCCAGCATGCTATTAATAGAAATTTTGTGGTATCAAAATACAAATAGAGGCTGTACAATGGATTTGTGATCTGCATTAAAAGTCAGTACTATTTTAAAAACTATCTACTGTGCAATTCAGTAAAAATATTTCTTTGCCGGGGGGGGGGGGCGGTTTATGCTCATGACACACACACACACACACACAACCTGTTAGCAACCATTGATCAGCCAAATTCTTGCCCAGGAGTCTCCAGGCTACAGTTTGCTAAAATAATCTATCCTCCTGGACTGCAGTGATATTCTTGTAGATGGTAACTCATTCATTAGATGTCATCATTACAGCCCCTGAAAGGATGAAAACTCATATGGCCAATTATTTTCCTCTGTTTACTCATTTAAAAGAAAAAAAGCAAAAAAAAAAAAAAACCCAAAACCCTGCTGGCCTAAGCTGTCATGCCCTGGTCCTCCAACAGGCAAAAATAGATAACAACAATTTTAGGATAGCTCTAGGAATGGAAATTCCACAAGCCTATTGTTTCTGGACTTCCAATCTGGACTTTCTGCCATGGCCCCAGAATCACTAAGGATGTTCTTGGTCGTAGCTTAGTGGCGCATGTGAACAATCTCTGCCACCTCTGGTAGGAGGGAATCAGATAACAAGCCTGTGTAAGAGTGCAGGTTGAGATGCGTGCTGTCAATCAGAATAGGCTATACTGATGGAATTGTGGTGGTAGTGGAAAGTGTCGACCAGTCATAGGCAGGGCCGGATCTAGGGGGTGCAGGGGGGTAGTCTGCCCCCGGGCGCCGCCAGGGAGGGGGCGCCGGGAGCAGCTCCCAGCTGCCGGGGCGCGCAGCTGGCAGCATGGGCAGCCACGCTGCCTTTTGCTTGCCCCGCGGGACAGGGGGCGGCCGGCTTGCAGTGCACCCCCTGTCCTGCAGGGCAGGCAAAGGGCAGCGCGGGCGCCCATGCCATTCGCTTGCCCCGCAGGAGAGGGGGCAGCCGGCCGCCCCCTGTCCCGCGGGGCAGGTGCATGGCGCGGGCAGCCTCACAGGTTCCCGTGCTGCCTTTCGCTTGCCCCGTGGGATAGGGGGCGGCCGGCTTGCCGCGCACCCCGTCCCGCAGGGCAGGCAAAGGGCAGTGCAGGCGCCCACGCCATTTGCTTGCCCCACAGGAGAGGGGGCAGCTGGCCTCTCCCTGTCCCACAGGGCAGGCGAAAGACAGCATGGGGGGCTGCAAAGCCGACCACGCCATTTGCCTGCGGAGAAGCGAATGGTGCGGGCGGCTTCCCAGCCCCGCACGCTGCCTCCGGCGCCGGCGCGATGATGTCACCAAAATGACGTCATCACGCCGTGTCGGGAGCGCACGCATGCGAGAACCTACAAGCGTTGCCCCCAGCGCCGGGCACGCTAGATTCAGCCCTGGTCATAGGTGACTTTGGGTGACCCCTGCTGGGGTTTTCAAGGCAAGAGACTCACAGAGGTGCTTCGCCATTGCTTGCTTCTGAATAGCAAGTCTGGTCTTCTTTGGAGGTCTCCCATCCAATTACGAACCAAGGTTGACCCTGCTTAGTTTCTAAGATCTGACAAGGTCAAACTTGCCTGGACTATCCAGGTCAGGGTGCTAGATTTGTAATCTGAGTGAATATATGAGCCCTGTTCACAAGATACAATGAACATATATATATAATTCATGT
This sequence comes from Eublepharis macularius, assembly GCF_028583425.1. NCBI lineage: Eukaryota > Metazoa > Chordata > Lepidosauria > Squamata > Eublepharidae > Eublepharis > Eublepharis macularius. Next base: position 165,339,632 of record NC_072792.1, on the reverse strand, counting down.
ACAGTGCACACTTGTTTTTTTTCTTTATACATGTATTGAGTAATTCTTACGTTACAGTCAACGTATGTACAGCTGAACTTGTCCCCACACTGTGATGCATGCCTTAGATACATCTTGAATCGATTACTGCAATGTGTTCTATGCAGACCTGCCCTTGAGAAGTGTTCAGAAGCTCCAACTACTGCAGAATGCTGCAGCCAGGATGTTGAATAGAGTGGTTATAGGGACCATATAGTCCAGTCTTGGTCCATCTACGCTGGCTCCCAAACTGTTTCTCTGCACAATTCAAGGTGCTGATGTTGACCTTTAAAGTCCTGTATGGAAGGACCAGATACCCTGTTGTGAACCTATGTGACCACTGTGGTCATCTTCTGAGGCTCTGTTTCAGGCACTCACATCTTCTGAGATTATGTAGGTGGCAACCCAGAAGAGGGCCTTCTCACTCATGCGCCAAAACTCTGGAACTCTCTTCCCAAGGAGACTCATCCACCACCTTCTGTTGCCATCTTCCGCCAGCAGGTGAAGACTTGCTTGTTTCACCTGTCATTCCCTCAGTGATCCCTCGTTCCTGGCCAATGTTTTAATTATTGCCTTTATGTTTTTATATGTAATTTAGGTCTGGTTTTAATTGTTTTAATGATGTGTTTTTGTTGGTTTTTAAGATGTGATTTTATTATGTATGTCTTTAAGTTGTTAGCTGCCTTGGTGGACCTTAGAAAGGCAGAAAGGTGGGGTATATATGAATGAATGAATGAATGAAGTATCCAGTTTCATTGGTAAAATGAACACATCCTGGCTCTTTCTTAAAAAGAGTGTACATGTGTTTATTGTTACATGTGAACAGGTCTACTGGAACGCTTAATAATGATTTGTGGGTGGGGAATAATACTCATTCACTATGCAGTCCTCTCAAATGACAGAAGAGTCCTGCCTGGCCTTCTGCTTCCAAAATGATCAGTTAATATATCATCAAAGAATACTGCTATCCCACAGCCAGACCCTGCTGGAGTCAAGCAAAGGAGATGGTGAAAGCCAATGCTTCTGCTGCAAACAATATTCCCCAGCGCAGACTGGACAGGGATGAGTAGTGGCTGGAACCTGCTGTCACTTCCCCCTCTTCTTCAATCAGGCCATAGACGGTCAAGGCCCCTCCGAGCATGAGAACTGGGGCAACTGTCCCTCTTTTCCATTGGCTAAGACATCCCTATTTACAGTTTCTTCCTGAAATATCATTAAAACAGTGGTCTTCAGCCTTTCCAGACCCAGGATCCACTGAGAGATACGCGTGTTTGATCAGAGTTACATGGCAGAGAGAAGGGCAGCCAGAGATGTGACCTCACCTCTGTCAAAGACAGGAAAGTGGAGAGCAGAGCAAGAAAGAAAGCTGGGAACAGAAACTGCAAGCCAGTCATCAGGAGGTGTAATTGGATGGGAGACCTCCAAAGAAGACTAGGGTTGCAGAAGCAGTCAATGGCAAACCACCCAGACCCTTACGGGGTCACCGTAAGTCAGTTATGACTTGATGGCACTCTCCACCCCATTGGTTAGCATAAGCTAGCTTCCTGTAGACAGGTTTGTTTTTCTTTTCTGTTAACTGTTTAGAATTCTCCAGTCCGGTAAGGGAGAGAGACAGAAGCATGTCTTTTCACCACTGTCTTATAAAGGACTAGCAACAAAGCCCGTTGTGGGGAAAAATACAATGGGCTTTAAAAAGGGGAAGGCAGAGAGGCAGGCATTGCCTCCTGCTCCATGCCTGATCCCGGTCGGGTGAAGATGGGGGCAGACATTGCCACCTGCTCCGCTCCTGATTCCAGCCGAGTGAAGGAGAGCTGGCATTGCTACCTGCTCTGACCCTGATCCTGGCTGGGTGAAGGGGGGGCAGGCATTACTGCCTTCTCCGCTCCTTATTCCGGATGGGTGAAGGAGGGTGTGGACATTGCCTCATGCTCCGTTCATGATCCTAGCTGGTGAAAGCGGGAGATGGGCACTGCCACCTGCTCCACTTCTGATCCCTGTCAGGTGAATGGGGGGGGGGGTAGGCATTGCCGCTTGCTCAGCTCCTGATTCCAACAGGGTGATGATGATGGGCGGGCACTGCCACCTGCTCTGCTGCTGATCCCAGCTGAGTTAAGATGAGGGGTGGGCATAGCCACCTTCTCCACTCCTGATCCCACTTCGGTGAAGTCGGGGGGGGGTCATCACCTTCTCCTCTCCTGATCCTGACCTGGGCTTCCCTCCAGGGTGCACTCTCTGGAGGTCTTGCTGCCTCGCTTGGGCTTCCCTCTTCAGCAGCACCCTCTGGTGGCGCACCACTGTAGGAAGTGAGTCATCTGGAACATGCTTACTCTTTAATATAATAGGATTCTTGCCAATAAAGATATACTGTCTCATCATTTCTGCCGTCAGGTTGTGGATTAAGATTCTTTTAAGTGGTTAGATTCCCTTGAACGTGCATTGAACACTTAGATGGCAACAGGCTTTGTTCTTTTTTAGCCCTGGGACCAAGAGTCTCTCCATCCTCTTGAAATGAAGTCACTTCACCATTCTGATTCTCCCTGGAGAAGTGAAAAGAGAGGCAGGAGGTGTGATATCTTGTTCTCTATGCATATGCATAGTAGCAGTTTGGGGCTTCCAAAAAGCATCAAAAAGGCAAGTTTTGTAGGGGTTGTGGACTCACCACGTGAGGCTTCACAATCTGTGAGCTGAAGACCAGGGCAATAATGATTGCCTTGCTGCCTTTAATAGTGGTATCGAAAAAGAATTTCAGTTCAGCTCGTTCCACTTTTTCACTTGTCAAGTGATACTTCCCCCAAAATACAGGAGTTCTTGTTTCCTCTGTGTCTGGTATCTAGGAATGTGACTGAATTTCAGGACGGCTGTTTCAGTTTCTGCCATTGCTTTATCTCTGCTTGTTGGGATGAAAACTCCCATATGCCATTAAAGATCTCCCCTCTATGTTTCATACAGCGCAAGATAAGTTTGAAAAGTCCTCCATTAACAGTTTGATTCAACTTTGCCTGTTTTCTTTTTTCTCTTTTTTTCCTTCCTTTTTTTTTGTTTAATCTTTTCTCCTTTTATTATATGTTCTTTATTCTTGCATGTAATATTTATGTTATGTTTAGATGGTATTTTTGTTATGTTTGAAAACAATTAATAAAAATTAAAAAAATAAATACAAAGGGAAACTGTAGTCAGAAGGGAGGTTTAACTCTCAAAAGCTTATACCCAGAAAATCTTGTTGGTCTTTAAGATGTTTCTGAGTTGGAATATTAATGATAAGGTATGGAAGCAAAAAAAGAAACAAAACAATGCATATTTCTACATCCCTACTTGGCATCTTATCCAACTGTATGAGAAACATGGCATTGTCTTCACATTTTATGAAATCTATGTAACCTGAGCCTTAAACTGAGGTTTATCGACGAATGATCTGCAACCATGCATTTTTTGCTTGTTTACTCCATTTTTGCTTTTCTGTGCGGATTACCCTACATTGCCACTAGCTAGTAGAGATGGGCATGAACTGGAAAAAAAAAAATGAACCGTGCAGTTCATGGTTCATCACATTTCATGAACCACGAACTTTCACGAACCTGCCCTGGTTCACAAACCGGTTTGTTTGGTTCGTGAAAACATCACATCCAGGTCATCAAATTGTCACTTCCAGTTCAGCAAAAGTTCACTTCCGGGCCAGCAGAAGGCCACTTCTGGGTCAGCAGAAGGTCTGCAGGAAGTCCATCCCCTATTGCCTAGGAAACTTATTGATCGGCACCAGGCTGTCTGCAGTGATGAACCAAAAAATGAACCAAATGAACCAGCTTAAAGTCTGTGGCAGTTCATCAGAAATGGACTCTGAGAAACCACTGGTTTGCGAATCATGAATCAGCCCGGTTCATGCTGAATTTTCATTCGTATTTCAGTTCGTGCCTATCTCTATTAGCTAGCTGCAGCATTCTGACCTTGGCACAGCAGTGATTCTGTGTGTTGCTTCTCCTTGCACACTCATTAAACGTGTGCTGAGAGATGCCTGACTTCACCCCCATTACTGGATTCTGGTTGACATTAAGGTTCAGATGATGCTGCCCAGTCATAGGGTTTCCAACATATAGGTGAAGCCTGGAGACCTCCCAGAATTACTACTGATCTCAGACTACAAAGATCAGTACCCCTGGGGAAAATGGCTGCTTTGGAGGGTGGACTCTCCAGCATTATACCTTGCTGAAATTTCTCTCTCCTGAAACCCTATTCTTCCCAGGCTCCACCCTCCAAATCAGAAAACATGCTTCTACATCATCATCATCAACACCAAAATAAACGTTTTAACAGTGTGCTTATATCACACCCTTCTAGACAGAATAGTAAAGAGCCCAGTAGCACCTTTAAGACTATCCAACTTTACTGTAGCATAAACTTTCAAGAACCACAGTTCTCTTCGTCAGATGCATGAGACAGATTAGTGGCCCACTCAGATTGGTGAACAAAATCAGTGTCACTGTTATCCCCACAATACAGCTAGGGAGCTGGGGCTGACAGGAGTGGCTTACCCAAAGCCACTTGCCGACTTCATAGTATGGAGTCAAACCAGCAGAGTGCTGACTCACATCCCAACCACTTAACCACTATGCTACAGTAGCTGAGCTACAACATCAGGGTGATTACTGATTATTTTAAGGTTTTCTTAAGGGTTTTTTTGTGTGTGTGTGCAAAAACTCAAGTTGGCTCTGCTTCCAGTTAGGATGTAACCACTCCTTTGACCAGGCAAACATAACTACACCATTCCCCTTTGTAGCAGTGTGTGAGCAGAGGTGCCAGAAGAAGAATGTGCCATCATGTTGCAACTGACTCACAGGTCAGCAACCCATCCACTGGGCATTACTGGCAATGAATTTGCAGAGGTGTTTTGCCATTGCCCTCCTCTGTGTCTCCACCCCTGCCTTCTTTGGTTTTCTCCCATCCATGTACTGACTGTGACCAAATCCTGCATAGCCATCAAGCTCTGACAACCCAGGGCTAAGCTGGACTATTAAGACTGCTGGAGATGCCATAACCTCAGCCAGTTTTCTGTGGTACCCCCCCAAATTCCTGCTTGGTCCCTGAGTTAGTCATGTAGGAATGGGCAGAATAACATAGAGGCTTGTTTGTTGCTGAGAGTACTACATTCTGGGGAGAGTGTGTGGCAGAACCCACCTCCTATGCTGATTGGCTGCAGAATGTGCTTGTTTCTAAAAAGCTTTTTGATTTACTGCCAGTGAGAAGTGAGCACCGATATGGCATTTAAAAAAAAGGTTTTATTGTCAGTTTTCCCTTTTTCGTGTATCATTGCAAGTGGACAGAAAGCTAATTCTGGTCCAAATCTTTATTATGCATTCAAAATATAACTTGCTTGAGGTTTAATTAATACGCAAGGCCACACTTGGGCAAACATGAACCAACAACTTTTTTCATCTTGTTAAAATAATAAAGTGAGATTGTTAAGTCCAACTTTTGATTAAAAAGTATTATTATGCCAAGCGGAAAAGATTTCTGTTAATTAGTTTTACTTAGGTTCTGTTATTTCTGATCTCAGAGTATTAGATATTGATGGAATTAATAGATTAGCCACTACATCCAACAGGCAAAAATGCAAATAGGAGTTATTTTTTAAATAGGCTTCATTGATTTATGTGCATACCACTTGGCTAATCAGTTCTCTGCTAAGTTTACCCTGCATGTATCTATCTAATGCCCAAAAGTCAACTTTGTAATTTAATATAAAGATTTTAAAGGTTTTTAAAAGTAGAATAGTTTTTAAACAAAGTCAAGCAGTAGTAGGATTTTGCTAACTATTCTGATCCAGCAAAAGAGATTGATTGCATGCTCTTCAAGAGTCCCATTTCAACCAAACAGGACCATATTATGAAGACTTTCCCCATAACAACAACAACAACATTTGATTTATATACCACCTTTCAGGACAACTTAGCACTCACCCAGAGCAGTTTACAAAGTTTGTTATTATTATCCCCCAACAATCACCCTGTGAGGTGGGATTCAGAGAGCTCCAAGAAGCTGTGACTGACCCAGAGTTTCCCAGCTGGCTTCAAGTGGAAGAGTGGGGAATCAAATCCGGTTCTCCAGATTAGAGTCCTGCCGCTTTTAATCACTACACCAAACAGTCAGGAACCAATCCACATAGAGATGAGTTATAGGGTTTCCATTTTACCGCTACAGTTTTTGTGGCTGGCGGAAGAAAAATCATGTTTTAAAAATGCTGTTGGCAAAGGTGTGATACCACTTTTGGGGAAAACCTGGTAGTAACATCTAGGAATCACCAAAAAGTCTTATGATAAAACTATAGTGTTTCTGGTGATTCCTAGAGCAGTGTGACATCCCTTCCTGGTTTCCCCTGGAAGTGATTTCATACTGTCACTGCTCCCCCATGTCCCTGTCCTCTGGACTCCTGCCGGTTGCCAGACTATGCTTGGTAACCCTAATCAGATGCAATGAGGGGCCATGAAACTGTGGAATATGTATGTATGTATGTATGCATTCATGCAATAGAACAGTCTACTCCTCCCCTAATATCTGTGTGATTTAGTTTGGTCCTACTAGGAGGAGCTCTTGTTTTCACTTTTCAACTTTTGCATGTTTAGCTGAAGTTATTCTTCTTGCAAATAAATGGCTGATGTTTTGTACCATTTCGTCTCTACTGAATGGGCAAGTGTCTGAGTGAGTACCCTAACCTTGGAACCCGCAGCAAAAGGGGGACACCACAGAAACATTATTCCCCTCCCCCCCCCGTATTGTTGCATACACACTGTGACCATTTGCCGAGGACTTTTAATGCCTTTATTTACTTCATATATAGCTTGTTTTTCTCTCTGAGAGTTGATCACAAACATTTTTAAAATGCAATAAAAACAATGTTACACAGACAATAAACAGTGGAATAAATTGTTTAATTTTTCTTTGTCATGGACATTAAAGCAACAGCTTTCCCTTGTTAAAAATAACCTCCTGAACAATTCCATATTTCACATTCTGCCGAACAATAAGAGTGAGAGAGTCTTCCTGACTGTGTCATTACACCAAGTGGGGGACCACAACAGAAAATGCTTGGCTACTGGCAGCTCTTCTTACCCTTATTGGGATGGGGTGATTTCAAAAGACATTGCTCAGATGATCAAAGTTGTTGCAGCAGAACTTATCGAAAGAGGTGATAAATAACAAATTGATGGTTAAGGTGGATTTAAGCCACAAAGGATACCAACCCTAAACTTAGACCCTACAACAAACGGAGGCATAAGGAAGAGAGAGAGAGGGAAGCGAATGCAATCCATCTCAGCCTGTACAATTACACCAACATATTGCTTATAAACTCTTTCAGGTTTAACTAACATCCATCCAACTGTTAGGATTTGTTTTCCTCTATACGCATTAGTGGAAATCACAACGGACTGCTTCCTTCTAATTGCAGCTTTGAAGATTCCAGCATATTTAACATAATTCTTTTACAGACAGCAGTTGAGATGTAGTGAGATGACTTAATAACTCATATGCTCACAACAGCAGGTGGTCTTCCCATAGTTTTGTTAGATCATATATTCCAATCAGTTAAAATGGAATTTACAACCCCTGCTGTCTTAAACGTAAACTAGCTTGCTATCAGTTTGCTTTAATGAAATTAAAGCCGAACTTGGTGACTGGAGACGAGGAGTGCTTTGACGCCTTTTGGCACGTGTAACAGAATGCAAGTGTTATGGACTAAACACATCACATACCAACACAAAACTTTCAAAACGCTGAAGAAAGGTTTGAGGCGATTCTTTTTCCTGGTTCCATTCATTAACCAGCTATGGAAAGTTTCATTACCTTATAACAGAGATCCAAACATTTCATTTCATTTCAAACCGAGGTTTTGCAAATTACTTTGCAGAATTGTGTCTCTTGTATGTTTAATTACGCTACCAAATAACCAGTCATTCTTTCATACACAAGTCCTGTTCACAAATGGTTGACCTGGCTGTCAGGAGTAGACGTGGGCACGAACTAAAAAAATTTAATGAACCAGCGGTTCGTGGTTCGGTGCCGACGATGAACCCAAACTAGTGAACTGAAATGAACATTTCCTGCTGATGAACCGGTTCAAGGTTCGTGGGTGTCAGAACAGCCCCTGTTGGACTTAGAGAGCCCATATTCACAGCGAGTGTTTAGCAGGCTTTCCTCCAGCCAGCATCCAAGTTTGGTCAAGATTGCAGTAGGGATCTTGAAGTTATACCCTCTCCAATCCGAGGCCTCCAGGAAACTCCCATTCGATACAATTAGAGCCACCAATTGACGTTGGCCCAGTGTACAAGGGGTTGGCCATCAGAACTGCCTATCAGGGTTTTCAGGGATGAGATTGGAGTGCCCATGGCCACAGAACACCCCCCTTCCCCCTCCCTCCCTCAGGTGTCCTCTCCCATGTAACCAATTGTAACCAATTTGCAGCTCCATGGTTGGAAGGAAGACCTGCCGATCAAGATAAGCTGGGCTTTGATTCAGGTTTCCAGGGCAACAGAAGGAGTGCAGACAGAGTTCAGGCATTCCCCCAGCTCCGTTTTCAAGGGAATTGATTGATGGTGCCTGACTGTCTGGCTTCACGAACTGCAGGCGAACACAATGAACCAGGCTTCCAATGAATGCTGGTTCGTTGGCCATGGACCCTCAAGAATCACTTGTTTGCGAACGGAAGATTGGGCAGTCCGTGGGGTTTTTTTGGTTTGTAATGCGGTTCATGCCCATGTCTAGTCAGGAGGTTTATTACTTGCAAGCTACATAAGCTGTAGGAAAACATATAATAACCAAAATCTACATTGCTGTTAGGATATATACTATTCATATACTATGAAATATGATTTTAAACTTGGTTGTAATCCACCCTGAGCCTGCTGATGTGGGGAGGGCGGAATATAAATTGAATATAAATAAATAAATATAAGCATATGCTTGACTTTACATTGAAATCAGTGAAATCAGTTTAGCCTTAGCTAGATTATTTTCAGACTTTAGAAGGAAGGCCTCTATATATAGACCACACAAAGATCCTAAATTCCCATTAAGTACCTGTTAAAATTGTAAAAAATATACAGCTTCATTTTGCCCAAAGTTTTTTTTTAATTTTGATTGTTTCCTATCATACAATAGGTCCATAACATCCCGATGATGTTTATTACCACATGCCAGAAATAACAAGCTTAAGGTGATATTTTTCAAGAATTTTGCTTGACTTCTCTATGGCCACATTGTTTCAGTTGGTAGACTGTGTTGGCACAGAAGGGAAGGCAGGTATTTGAATGAACAGTATTGAACTTCTGCCCTGTTGTGCATAGACATCCAGGAGATCTTCATGTTGAACTAGGAACTAAATAGCAATTGTGCCATTTGTGGCAGCTCATCGATCCTGATTCCTGACAAATAAATATCATCCCAGCTCATGACTAGGTAAAAGACAGCACATACACGGTTCTTTTTCCTCTGCTGCTGGGTTGAATTTTTTACATTTATTCTGTTTTCAGACACAACATGCTTCTAGCTGCATGGCATTATAGCCACTTCATTTGTCTCCTCGTCTGCTTCAATCTTTGTAAAGCATCTTGTCCTGAGAACCAACTGGAATGCTAAAAAGCTTAGAATGAAACCTCTAGGAAAGAAAGAATTTCTTTGTTGCTATAGTGCCTGTTTGATACTATCAAATGATGGCCATTTTTGCACGGACAATTTTTGCCGCTTTTGGCCCCATCCATCTTTGGGTTTTCTTCTGAATTCTGGGCACTTAATGGCCCCTTCAGATTTCAATGTGACATTCCAAGGGTTCTCGCTCCAAACACTCAAGAAGGCACTCACTTTTTGGAATCTCCATCTGTAGGTATAGTCCTATGAGCAGCACATGTGGGAGGTGTTAGAGCTCATGCCCTAACATTGTTCGTAGGGCTAAGCAATTTTTGAAGGTTGGAAAACAATGGAGGGGCAAACATTTTTGTTAGTTGAAATCTTGTTAACACAAAATGTGACTTTCTGATCAACACATTCACAGGATGAACCTTATAGAAACAGAATCAGAGGTGTCCGGGGTCTGAGTCCTAGCCCCCAGACTTGCCAGGAGGGAACAGTGGGAGGCAACTGGGAGGCAGCAGCCCTGCCACCCCAGCCAGCAACCAGGTTCAGAATCTGCCTACTCCAGGGGGAAGGGGTGAAAGGCCAAAGCCTTAGAGGGCTGGAGGGAGCAGGAAGAGACCAGCTAGTCCCACCCTCCAAGGGGAGGAGAGGGGGCTAAGCAGGCCAGAGGAAAAGGACCAAGTCAGGAGGAATAGGGACCCAGCAGCAGCCCAAACAGAGCCCTTACCAGCCAAGGAGAAGAAGCAGCCACTACAGCCCAGAGCCACACCCCGGCTAGAGGACAGTAGCCTGGCTCAGGAGTTGCTAGTAGCCAAGCCCCTCCAGGTGGAGCTGCCACAGGCATTCTGGGGGAGGAGATGGGTAGCCCCACCCAGCATCAATGAGCAGGCAGCCCAGAACCTGGCCAGGGCAATTCAACCCCACCCTGCCAGCAAGGCAAGGAAGCCTAGAAGGGATTAGTGATAGGAGGGAAACACCTGAGGGAAGGCACAGCTGGACCAAGTCAGGAGAGGGAACAAGCCTGGAAGGAGGGTGGGGTGGAGAAAGGAAACCCTATAAAGGGTGGCTAGGAAGAGCTCTGAGGTGGTGGGTGTGAGTAAGGAGTGATGGTGTGGAGTGAGAGCAGAGCAGTGTGAGAGTGGAGGCTTGGAGGAGAGTTCTGGGAGGAGGAGATGATGGAGGATGCAGGGGGTGAGCAGGCCAGGTTGAGCAGGCCAGCGAGTGGACTGAGAGGGAGTCTGGGTGATGTATACAGCCCTTCCTTCCACAGAGCATGATCCTGCAGCATCCCTGGCACCCCTCTGACATCAGGGCCAGCCCAGCTGGTGCCCCGCCCAGTGGCAGTGGTGACAAGCCCTGACAAGAGGTTCACAGTAAGATTTAAAGCAGATATTGCTTTGCTTAATGAGATGTTTGTTAAGATAATGCTATGTACTCTCCATCATTCTTCATTCACTTTTAGACTTCTGAATATACTGTGTGAATTTAGTTTTGGACCCTCCCCACCTTGTCTTAGCTGGACTTCCTTTGTATCCTTGCATTTTGTATAAGCCACAGATGTGATAAAGAGCATAAATTAGATCATGGTGGAGCTCTCATTTCAAAATGTGTGTTTATTTAATATTTAATGTTAAATAGAACTCTGTCAGAATTAACACTTCAGTCTTTTCCTGCATTCTTACACTTTTACATGTTTGTAGGAGGACTCTCAGGGTTTTCTAATTTGCCAATCAGACAGTGGGGACTTTATAGCAAGATCTTAATTATTTAACAGGTTGAAGATTCTCTAACATTGTTGTTTATTGTGCCTGTGTGGGCCATTTACTGAGAAGGAACTGGATGTTTTGGAGATAAATTAAATGTATTGCTTTGTGTTCATGTAGTATACGGAATGGTCTTTTGTAGGGATTCTGTCAGTCTAATACATGTGTGTGCACATGTATGTGTGTAATGGGTTTCACTGGTATATTAATCAAATAAGCAAACTTGATCAATTTGTAGAGGACAATTTTAATCAGATACTGTAACTTTAATTTGTGGAACTGAGAATCATGAGTACACTTGGCTATTGTGTGAAACTACTTGCTCCCTTACAGAATTTATGTGCCACCCCTCTGGAGACCTGCCTGAGGCAGATCACAAAATAAAAATGCTAAAATATGTTTTAAAAAAACAACAACATAAAATCATTACAATTACAAAAGCATAAAAAACAGCCTTTTTTGTTAAAATATATATTTTGGTTCTATTGTGTTACTTTAATAAAACAAAAATAGAATATGTATTCTTGAAGCCAGCTGGGTGACCTTGAGTCAGACACAGCTTGGGTCAGTCTAGAGCTCTTTCAGCCCCACCTACCTCACAGGGTATTTTGTTGTGGGGATAATAATAGCATACTTTGTAAATTGTTCTGAGTGGGTGTTAAGTTGTCCTGAAGGGTGGTATGTATACCCATCGCTCCATGCTGTCTAATGTTAGTCCTAGAATTTATTATGTTTTGCTTCCGTATCTCTACAATGTCTTGGATCCTTGCTAATGCTATGTTTTTAAACTTGTATATGTTTACCTTATGGTATTGTATTGAAATGTACTTACTTGATACTGATTGTATTAACCTCATACTGTGTAATCTGCCTTGAGTTTCAGTGAGAAAGGTGGACTATAAATGACATAAATAAAATAATGTTAATTTTTTTTTCTGTTTAAAATAGCAAGTTAACCCACAATTCCTTCTTTACTTTTCTCTCCCTCATATATTGAGCATGCCCCCTGACCACATACACATTGCAATGACTGAGGAACCTTGCCTGTGTTGGAACTGTATGTATACATGGATCCTGAACAGGGACCTTTATGTACTTGAATAACTACAACTAATTTGAAAGCAATAGGTACTGTGCAATGAACATCTAGCTAGGAACAAGAAGTTGCGGTAGAAAACTCTCAGTCTCTGCTTGCACACTTTTTTCTTTAAGTGCTAAGCTATAAATAATACTTAATGGACTGATTCAGACAGTATTGAAATCCGTATATGTCTAACTAAGCTCTTCCTCCAAGCCCTGCCTTCAGAAGTAAGGCAGGTGGCAACCAGAGACAGGGATTTTTCAGTGGCAGCAACTTGCCTATGGAATACCCTTTGCCTTAAGGCCTGCCTGGCACCTGCACTGTTTTGTTTTAGGTGCCAGGCCAATATGTTTCTTTTTATCCAGGCTTTTAACTAAGGGACTGATCTTTCTATCATTATTTTATAGTCTGTTTTTAGCCTGAGAAAGATTTAAGATATATATTTAAGCTGCTTCATGTTTTAATATTGTTTTGTGCACTGCTGGGTTTTGAACTGGTAACAGAAGCAAAAATTCGTAACCACCTAATGAAACAACACCACTTCAAGTCAATTTCATACAAAACATTCAAAAGGTATACTTTAGTAATATCAATTGCCACTGAATAAATACAAAAGCCACTAAATAAATACAAAATTCAGTGGCAACTGATATTACTAAAGTGTACCTTTTGAATGTTTTGTATGAAATTAACTTGAAGTGGTGCTGTTTCGTTAGGTGGTTACGAATTTTTGCTTCTGTTACCTCATTGCGTGACCCTCCTCATTTGGTGGGTTTTGAACTGGGGCAGCAGAGACACAAATTTTATGAAGTTTTACATTTGTATTATGTTTTATTTTGCAAGTTACATCAGGCAGGTTCCCTGATAAATTAATTAAATGGGGATTGATAAAAGTTTTGGTTTTTTTAAACTCTGTATTTTAACAACCCTTGTAGCACATAGTCTTATAATTGTCTTGATCTTCCCCCTTCATCCCCCTTTTTCTTTCTGTACCGCTTTTTTGCTTTAATAAAAATAAAAAAAAATAATTGAACATAAAATAAAATGAGGAGAGGCACTTTATCTCCCTGTCCCCTCAGCACAATTGATGTGCCTATCTTGCTTTCCTGCAAGTTGTTGCTTACTTGAGTTTTCCCAGGTATTATCTTTTTTTAAAAGCAGTGATTTTTGGCACTTCCATTGTAATGGTAGCACAATCTTTTTAACGTGAAGTGACAGAGTACTCATACCACAACTTTTTTGTAGGTGTGGTCTCTATGCCATTCTCCATTATTCTTAACATTGTTACCCACCCCGGCAAAAAAAATCTAGCTTGATATCCCTGACACTGGCCGTTTCCACACACATTGAATAATGCACTTTCAATGCACTTTAGTAATCCTTTGGAAGTGGATTTTTTGTTTCACACTCGAAAACCCAGTTCCAAATGATCACTAAAGAGCATTGAAAGTGCATTATCCAACGTGTGTGGAAGCAGCCCTAGTTTGCCACGTGACGACACAATCCTGTTTCCTATTTCATAGTTCCCACATTTTGAAATGAGCCAAGAATATGGCAAACTGCATGTAGTTATATCCAAAGGTGGAACAGCTGTACTGAATTCTCCTGCTCTAGTGAATACCTCTGGGAATCTAAGCATTTCTTTTTGTCAATTATTTTGCTTCTGACTGCCTAGGCATGAAAAACCTCCACGTTTTGGCAAATGTTTTCACGGTTGCCCATGTGGAACTTCTAGTCTACACATGCATGCCAAGCAATTGAGTGTTCTCACATCTGTGTTAAAGACTTGATTATTCATGATGGATGAGATGTTTACGGGGAGATAATAATTAGTGAATGGTTTTTTGAGAGCTTTTGTCCAGTCCAATTTGTCCAGGCTTGATGGAGGAATCAATAGCTCTGACCATGATAATTGAGTAAATTAGAGATAGCTAAAATAACACAGACATTTGCATTTTCCTTTGATACAGCTGAAATAAATGAGTGTCATTGAAAAAGCTTGTGCTGAGACTGGGGAACTCTGCCGAGCAACGGCTTTTTAATTTTGATTGTTTCACATGTTTGAGCGTGTACAGAAAACAGAACAAGACTTACAAGTGTTCATGTCCCTGATGGTGACAGATTCATTGGTGATAAATAAATTATGTCTGGGATGCTGTTAGAATTCCAGATCTGTTGTTTAGCATTGCTATGACTGGCCACTTTGGTGTACTACAGTCACTTTTGGACTACAGTCACTTTTGGACTGTTAGAACAGGAAAGGAAGACAAGAGCTACAACCCTATTCAGTTGCTATGATTTCAACACTCTAACTTTGAATGACAGAAAAGCATGTTTCCCACGATCCTCCCACTATACACGATTGCTTTTTTTTGTACAAATAGGGCAATGAACATATTTCCCAGCTTTGGCATGTGTGAATGCATACCCTTCAAAATCTAATTGCATGTGCCAAAGCTGGAAAATACACAGATTGCAGTATTCACCCCGAATGGCAACTACATGTATTGTAGCACAATCTCCTCTTATGTGCAGATGCATCACTCAAAATTAGGGTTGCCAGCCTCCAGGTAGCGTCTGGAGATCTCCTGGAATTACAACTGGTCTCCAGGCCACAGAGATCAGTTCACCTGGAGAAAATGGCTACTTTTGGGGGTGGATTCTATGGAATTATGCCATGCCAAGGTCCTTTCCCTCTCCAAACCCCACTTTCTTCAGGTTTTTCCAGGTTTCACCTCCTAGATCTCCAGGAATTTCCCAACTTAGAGCTGGCAACCCTACTCAAAATTATAACAACTAAGCAGGGCTTACCTGGAGTTGACTTTCCTGGGCCAGTTTGGTGTTAATAGAGAGAAATCTTTGGTTGTTGACACCGCTCTGTTTTCTCCTACTGGAGAATGAACTAAATAACAATCAAAAAGAGAAAGGTATCTGAAGAAGTGAGCTGTGGCTCACAAAAGCTCATACCCTACCACAAATTTTGTTTGTCTTATAGGTGCTACTGGATTCTTGCTCTTTTCTGTTGCTACAGATAAATTAACATGGCTACCCATCTTGAGCTAAATAACAATCATTAGAGAAACAGAGTGCATTCAATTAACATTATTTTTTACCTTTAAAAAGCACATATCTTTAAAAAAATAACTACATGCCACACAGGTGTAAAAACTAGGCTTTCCCCCCAACATCGTGCATGCCAAACATGATGGATGTGATGAGATGTCACAGATTCCCAAAACTGTGCCATGAGATGTCACAAATTCCCAAAACAGCTTGTTTGAGGGCTGAGCTGCTTATCATTTGACATTTTGGCTTCCAAACACCTTGTGACTGAGGCAAATTTGAATTCAGAGTGCCGTTCTTGACATCTTGCTTTTTAAACATTCTGCTATGGCAAAAATGCACCTACCCTCTGTTTAGCAGCCTGAAAAGATTGGTTTATTATACTACAATTGAATTTGCAAGCATGCAGGCATGGCTGCTCTAACTGGTTGAGATAGCATTTTGACTATATAGAAGATTTTTTGCTCTCATCAGCAACATCGTGTGTGTCACACAGGTTATGATTGGTTAGAGCCTAAAAGCACTGGTTGATCACACACTAGTCCAACATCTTGCTTCAATCAATGTTAGCATAGAACACTCTGCTAGCTCTTATCTAGTCAAGGTATGCAGTAGCTGGGCAGTTACTGAAACACACAGGCAATTAGGCCAACTCTGAAACAGACTGAAGACAAGACATACCAGCAATCCCTTTTGTCAAATACAGTGTCTTCTAGCAATGAAATTATGCTCCACCATTTCTTTACACAGCAAAGCTGCCTGCAGAATTCCTCCTGGTATGGCTTTGCCCATCAGATGGCAATCCCTTTTAAACTTCCCTTTTC
This sequence comes from Eublepharis macularius, assembly GCF_028583425.1. Classification (NCBI taxonomy): domain Eukaryota; kingdom Metazoa; phylum Chordata; class Lepidosauria; order Squamata; family Eublepharidae; genus Eublepharis; species Eublepharis macularius. The sequence goes on along the minus strand of NC_072792.1, from coordinate 165,323,265 downwards.
AAGCCGTGTCCTGGCAAACTGTGCACCTCTCAGTACATCTTCCTAGTCACCAATTCACAGGCTTCCTAACTAGACTGTTGTTATGAAAATTATGAGAGTCAGTTTGGTGTAGTGGTTAAGAGTGGCAAGACTCTAATCTGGAGAACGGGCTTGATTCCCCACTCCTCTGCTTGAAACCATCTGAGTGACCTCGGGTCTGTCACAGCTCTTCTAGAGCTCTCTCAGCCCCACATGGTGATTGTTGTGGGGGTAATAATTACATACTTTGTAAACTGCTCTGAGTGGGTGTTAAGTTGTCCGGAAGGGTGGTATATAAATCAAATGTTACGTTATTTTTTTAATGTCTACAACACTTTTTGAAAGCAGAGCAAGGGAGAAGAAAATGTCTAAACAAGCATAAGCAACATAAATTGTTTTGTATTACATAATATAATAACTGGTAAGTCACAGCTTGATTGACAAAATACAATCTTGGATTGCAGATGTTGCGGTGACTACTATAACCATTACTTAGCTCCATCCACATCTAGCTAGAACCAATATCTGGCATTTTTTATTGAGAATTGATAGTGAGTTGCTATTAAACTAATCTCCTCTGTCTCCGGCTTCCTCTCTCTCTTGTCTTTATTTGATTTGTTGTAAGTGAAGCACCTAAGAGATTTCTAAAACAGCAAGACAAAAGTTTGCAGAACAAGTCCGAGCCACTAGCACAGTTAATTTGTTTTTGCTGAGTCCATTTCTTAGTATTGATTTTTCTATCTGGGCGATACATAGCCAGGAGCAAGAATTATTTGCAGCTGAAAGCATTTGGTTTATTTTGTTTATTTTAGTGTGGATAAATTGCTTCTTTGAATATTTATAGCTCAGATGGGGGGGAAGTGGGGCAGAGCAGACCTGAAAGGAGGACAAATGCTTGGGCCCTGTGGAAATCTCAAGGTTCCTTTTTACCTTTGTTCAAAATAGTTCATTAAATAAAGTATCTTCAATAATATTTTTTGGATGCTAAACACAAGATGCTTCCTTTAGACTGTTAGACAATTGGTCTTTCAGGGTTGGTATTCACAGTAGCAATTTCAGGTTTGAGAGAATCTCATTTCTGGTTTCACTCAGGGCTTTTTTTCTGGGAAAAGAGGTGGTGGAACTCAGTGGGTTGCCCTCGGAGAATATGGTCACATGGCTGATGGCCCCACCCCCTGATCTCCAGACAGAGGGGAGTTTAGATCGCCCTCTGCACTGACGAGCGGTGCGGAGGGCATTTTCAAGAGGTTCCGGAACTCCGTTCCCCCGCGTTCCCCCTGAAAAAAAGCCCTGGTTTCGCTTCTCTCTTGTGCAAACTGAACCCATGAGGTTTTGTGCCATCTTCTGTTTTCTTGCACTGAATGTTTCCTACAAAATATACACCATTTCAATAAATCCATATGGTGTGTATCTTATACAAATAAGGGATGAACATGGAATATATAAATATGTATGGAGGAGGCCTGAATGATATATGCCGAACAGAGCTCTTTGAAGAGACAGCAGGATAAAACAAATGTTTTAATAAATAAATGCTATCAACTGTATATAAAAACCATATTACAAGCATATAGGATACAAATGAATCTGCTACAAAACAGTAAAATATGGAGAACAAATTCCTGGCAAAAGCAGTATAAAAATATTCCCATTCATCTGAGGAATCAAATGATTGCATTTTTGTTCCACCCTTCTTCCAAGCCTACATAGTTTCCCTCTCTTCTGCTTTATCCACATAGCAACTCATTGAGACAGTGACTGCACAAGATTGCCCTCTGCATGAGCTTCATTTAAGATACTGTTGTTGTAGGGAAGCAAATTTCTCTTTCCCAAAGTTTACTTTTTTAGATATAGTCATTGATTCCTCTTCCCTTCTTTTTTCCTCTCTTTTAAAAAAGGGATTTATCTTTCATTTCTCTTTGACTTCTCTTTTTACTACTCTAGCGGGAGGATAGGAAGATTTGGGAAGACACTGCTTGCCTCTGAGCATCTGCAGAGGGAAATTCTGAAATTTTGCAGAACCTCACTTCAAATTTCACTTTGATCAAAACAGAATCGATAAGAACTGACTCCAAATTCCTAAAAAAAGAGGGAAAGACACAAATTGTTTCTGGGAGAAAATGGGTAAGGATGAATTTTAACAACACTAATAAAAGAGTGGAAATTTGAACCTGGAGCTCTCCATTAACAGTAGATCACTCTAACTACTACTTCACATGGGCTGTGTATATGATAGAAGACTGTCGTACTGTAATTACTCCATCAGGAGCTACTAACCAACTTTATTTTGCAATAAAGAGGATCAAGTGGCTTAGGGAAGTTAACCACTGAAGATGCTGACACAGTTTCTACTTCTTTTGCTTGGATTATGAGCTTTAAGCAGCTTGGAAAACCAGTCTTCAAAGTGCGCTGCCAAATTTATCTTTGGTCTGAATGATACCATTGATCTACAGAAGACTTTCCTCCCCCTTCTCTTCTTATTTTTTCTGTCTCACCCCACTCAAATTTATCTTCTCTATTGATGGAGAGCAATGGATTGGGGCTGAAGAGGGTGGAATTCTTGAAGCAGCATCCCTCCATCTTTCTTGACCCCCTTCACTTTCTCTCCCTCCTCAACAGTGTACTCTGTGAATTGTAGTGTCTCAGGATATCTGGTATTAAGTATTAGGAAATCCAGAAACTATCTTTCCAAAATGCACCAGGCACTGCCTGCTAACTTCTCTATCTAGTGTATTCTGAGAAACTTTGTTCTCAGAAGGACAGGCATTAATTTTTAGGCATTCTCATTCCCCACGTGCACTCTTCGAGTGTGGGAAGAGGAAAAGATGGAAGAGAGGTGCGGAGCCAACCTGAAGGAATATTCTCTTCTCCACTGCTATTACTGCATTGCTTCCCAGCAGCAAATCCAGATAAGTTGGAGTGGGTGGAAAAAAGAGAAGGGAGAGTATGAGGGCCAAGCTACACATGACGAAAGACACTTGCCTGGCAAGTGGATTGAGTGGAGGGCAAGTGAACAGGGAGAAATACACTTGCCGTTCAAGTGTCATTTGTCACTTGTAGCTTGGCCCTCTGAAAGAGGATTTAGAGTGGCACCTAGAATCAGTGGTGTTCTGGAAGAATAATCAGATCTGAACTGGGCTCAGATTCCGGTTCAAATAAAATGAACTTTTTTTTCAGCAGAGATGGCAGAGCATCTGTTTTGCCTGCAGAAGGCCCCAAGTTCAGTCCCTAGCATCTGCAGTTGAAAGGATCAGGTAGAAGGAGATGTGACAGACCTCTGCCTGAGACCCTACTGCCAGTCAGAGTAGACAGTACTACGCTCAATAGACTGTTGGTCTGAGACAGTATACAGGAGTGTTAATGTGTTTGATGTATTCATGTGGGTGCAATGATGTATACACAGATAGCTCATTTTCTTCAAAATGGAGTCTGAGGTAATCTAGTTACTGCAAATGATGGTATATTATCAGCTCCTTCTGGAACAATGTTTTTGTTTTTGTTTATAAAGGGGGAGGTCTCAGAAACATAATTTTATTCTCAATGGTAAAAACATAATGGGGCCAGCATGTTCAATAAAACGCAAACTCCACTGCATATATATCCAGGATGCACTGTGAAGTGAAAATTGGCTCCATATGCTGCTGTGGCAAAATGAGAATAGGCCCTGGGTGACCACTGACCCCATCTAGGATGCATCCGGTTTGCTGCTGAAGATATAAGTAGTAGCTTCAATACTGCGCTGTGGGGCTCCTTTTTCTGCCCTGCATGAAACTCTGTGGCTATTAGATCCATCGGCCGCAAAAGAGAATAAAACTTTCCTACCTCTAAGGACTTAAATATGTTGTCAACACTGACCTACTACAGCCAAGGGGACATTTTAAATACCTTGGCTAGATACAGGAGTGACAGATGTTTGGAATGGTAGCAATCACAGGACAGTTCAAAAAGATGTTCCCTTGAGCACTAAAGAATTTACGAAAGTTTTACACAGAATTTAAATCACAGTGAAATATGCCAAAGCAATGAACACTTTTTCTATTGACTACTGATAATGAGGGGTTAGATATCTTTGTGTTGACAATGTATTAAATAGAATTTTATTTGAGATCAGTCTCGTGCTAGTGAGGAATCGCAAAACTACATTTTATTACTGTATTGAAACATTTTATTACTATATTTTAGCATTTTCTGAAATGTTCCTTGTTCTTCTGAGAATATTATATGTAGTTGATGGTTCTGGAGCATTCCACTAATTTCTCTTATTGTATGGGTTGCTAGGTAACCCCATAATGCCTACCATGATCTCACGGTATGTTGGTCAATTTTGATATGTGTACTAAAAATTAAGCACATGCTTAATTCTTCCATTGAAATAATGCTCATAGACAGCAATCCTAAACAGGTCTACTCTGAAATAAGTACCATATTGATGGTTGCTGGGGGTTTTCCGGGCTGTATTGCCGTGGTCTTGGCATTGTAGTTCCTGACGTTTCGCCAGCAGCTGTGGCTAGCATCTTCAGAGGTGTAGCACCAAAAGACAGAGATCTCTCAGTGTCACAGTGTGGAAAAGATGTAGGTCATTTGTATCTACTCAGGAGGGGTGGGGTTGAGCTGAGTCATTCTGTAAGAGTTTCCCAGGGTGTGGAATGCTAATGGCGGGAGGCTTCACTGTATCCTGAGGAGGTTCTTTTGCATATGGATTGGTGCTTGATGTGCTAATCTTCTCTGCAGGGCTATTGTCGGGTGTGGAGTGTTTTGTTGGCCTGGTGTTTTTCAGAACTGGAGCCCATGCTCTGTTCATTCTTAAGGTTTCTTCTTTCCTGTTGAAGTTTTGCTTATGCTTGTGAATTTTAATGGCTTCCCTGTGCAGTCTGACAAAGTAGTTGGAAGTGTTGTCCAGTATTTTGGTGTCCTGGAATAAGATACTGTGCCCTGTTTGAGTTAGGCTATGTTCAGCCACTGCTGATTTTTCAGGCTGTCCAAGTCTGCAGTGTCTTTCATGTTCTTTTATTCTTGTCTGGATGCTACGCTTTGTGGTCCCGATGTAAACTTGTCCACAGCTGCAGGGTATACGGTATACTCCTGCAGAGGTGAGGGGGTCTCTGCTGTCTTTTGCTGATCGTAGCATCTGTTGTATTTTTCGGGTGGGTCTGAATACTGCTTGAAGGTTATGCTTTTCCATAAGCTTTCCCATCTGATCAGTAATTCCTTTGATATATGGCAAAAACACTTTTCCTGTAGGTGACTGTTTTTCCTTGGTTGTTTGATTCATCCTGGGTTTGATTGCTCTTCGGATTTCATTTCTGGAGTAGCCATTTGCCTGAAGTGCGTGGTTTAGATGATTAATTTCCTCATTGAGAAAGCGCGGCTCACATATCCGTCTTGCACGATCCACTAATGTTTTCATTATGCCTCTTTTCTGTCGGGGGTGGTGATTGGAGTTTTTGTGTAAGTACCGATCAGTGTGAGTTGGTTTCCTGTAGACCTTGTGACCTAACTGAAAGTTTGCTTTGCGGATGACCAAGGTATCCAGGAATGAGAGTTTTCCCTCACTTTCTTTCTCCATTGTGAATTGTATGTTCAGGTGGATGTTGTTGAGATGATTCAAAAACTCCCTCAATTCTTCCTCCCCATGGCTCCAAATGATGAATGTATCATCCACAAACCGGAACCATACACTGGGTTTGTGGGGTGCTGATTCTAGAGCTGTTTTTTCAAAATGTTCCATGTAGAAGTTTGCTATAACTGGGCTGAGTGGGCTCCCCATGGCCACCCCATCCATCTGTTCATAGAATTCGTTGTCCCATTGGAAGTAACAGGTTGTCAGACAATGATGGAATAAGGCTGTTACATCCTCTGGGAAAATCTGATTAATCAGTGCAATAGTGTCTTTTACTGGAACCTTGGTAAACAGGGATACAACATCAAAACTGACAAGTATGTCTTGTGGATTGAGTTTCAGAGAACTGATTTTGTTGATGAAATCTGCTGAATCTTTGATGTAAGACGAGGTTTTCCCGATGTGGTCCTGCAGGAGATCTGCCAGATGTCTAGCTAATTCATATGTCGGTGAACCAATGGCACTCACAATGGGTCGGAGTGGGACTGAGTCTTTATGTATTTTGGGGAGTCCATATAGTCTAGGTGGCTGTGCTTCAGTCTTGCATAGTTTGCTGTGCGTGTCGGGATGTAGTGAGGAATTCTTGATCAGCGCATTTGTTAGCCTGGTGATTTTGCAAGTGGGATCTCGTTTTAGTTTTTTTTAGTTCGAGATCCCACTTGCAAAATCACCAGGCTAACAAATGCGCTGATCAAGAAAACATTAGTGGATCGTGCAAGACGGATATGTGAGCCGCGCTTTCTCAATGAGGAAATTAATCATCTAAACCACGCACTTCAGGCAAATGGCTACTCCAGAAATGAAATCCGAAGAGCAATCAAACCCAGGATGAATCAAACAACCAAGGAAAAACAGTCACCTACAGGAAAAGTGTTTTTGCCATATATCAAAGGAATTACTGATCAGATGGGAAAGCTTATGGAAAAGCATAACCTTCAAGCAGTATTCAGACCCACCCGAAAAATACAACAGATGCTACGATCAGCAAAAGACAGCAGAGACCCCCTCACCTCTGCAGGAGTATACCGTATACCCTGCAGCTGTGGACAAGTTTACATCGGGACCACAAAGCGTAGCATCCAGACAAGAATAAAAGAACATGAAAGACACTGCAGACTTGGACAGCCTGAAAAATCAGCAGTGGCTGAACATAGCCTAACTCAAACAGGGCACAGTATCTTATTCCAGGACACCAAAATACTGGACAACACTTCCAACTACTTTGTCAGACTGCACAGGGAAGCCATTGAAATTCACAAGCATAAGCAAAACTTCAACAGGAAAGAAGAAACCTTAAGAATGAACAGAGCATGGGCTCCAGTTCTGAAAAACACCAGGCCAACAAAACACTCCACACCCGACAATAGCCCTGCAGAGAAGATTAGCACATCAAGCACCAATCCATATGCAAAAGAACCTCCTCAGGTTACAGTGAAGCCTCCCGCCATTAGCATTCCACACCCTGGGAAACTCTTACAGAATGACTCAGCTCAACCCCACCCCTCCTGAGTAGATACAAATGACCTACATCTTTTCCACACTGTGACACTGAGAGATCTCTGTCTTTTGGTGCTACACCTCTGAAGATGCCAGCCACAGCTGCTGGCGAAACGTCAGGAACTACAATGCCAAGACCACGGCAATACAGCCCGGAAAACCCCCAACAACCATCAATGCTGATAAGTATTTTGCATTTCGGCATTCCATGATTTTCTCAAGTTCCTTTTAATGTGGCTTAGCTCTTTTTCTACATTGTGGATCATTGCCTACTCAGCCTTATGCTCCTAGTGTGGAATGAAACTTGAAAATTTCTTTGTCCACAATTGCTGGTGTACATTTAGCAGTGGCAGGTCTAGGATCTGTTAATGGAGTTTGGGGGGTTGCTCAGCCAAAACTGTTTGATAGATGGTCCAGATGTTGTTCTGTGTACTTTATGTGATAACTCCTATTAAACAATTCAACTGAGAAAATCAGTGTAGAGACTGCCAGTTTATATGTGATTGGTGTTGACTCTACAGGAGCCGGGATATCATACTTCCAATCTCTTACGGAGAGTAGGAGAGAGCTTTTGGACTGATGGTGCCTGTCTAAAGCAAACTTGGTGGTGGTGGTTCTGTCAAGTCATAAGTGACTTATGGTGACCCCTGCTGGGATTTTACATGTCAAGAGACTAACAGAGATAATTTGCCATTGCCTGCCTCTGTAACCCTGGTATTCGTTGGAGGTCTCCCATCCAATTATTAACTCAGACCAACCATGATTAGCTTCTGAGTTCTAACGAGATCAGCCTTGCCTATCCAGGTCAGGGCAAAGCAAACGTAAACCCTTCTAAGTCCATTGAACGTTGTTTAGGATGCAGTGCTTACTTTTAATGTTAAGTGTTTGTGGCAATAGTCCTGAGAACACTTTCCTGGGAGTGAGATCCATGGACTAAAATGAGACTTATAGTGCCATCCTAATAAGAGTTACTCCAGTCTAAGCCAATTGAAGTCAATGGGATTAGGCTGGAATAACACTTCTTAGGATTGCTCTGATAATTCTGAGTAGGCCTGTTTAGGATTAATTCCTAAATTCTGCTTTTCATCCTGAGGGCACCCAAAGAAATTTATGACAAAACCAAATCAATACCATGAAGGTAAACCAAAACAGCAGAAAAACAAGAATGTATCAGTGGGTCAGAAATCAATTGCTGGTTCAGCTACTGCCTGCAAGGAACAGGCTAAATGCTGAAGGCCTAAAACCTTTTTGGCTTTTGCTTTCAGCTTGTTCTTTCTATCCTGCCCTTCTGTGTGTTTCAAGGTAACTTTATAGTACCTGGAGAAAAAAGAAGAAACATCTCGTCCAGATGGAATTATAAATATTTGTACTCTCTCCAGTGGGGACCCAAGGCAGCTTACAACATCATCCTTCTATCCTCCATTTGATCCTCACAACATCCACCCTGGGAGGTAGATTAGGCAGATAGAAAGTAATTGGCTCAGGGTCACCTAGCAAGCTGCCATAGCAGAGTGACAGGTTAAACCTACGAGCTAAACTACAAGAGACGAATTACACGAGGACATGCATGTGAAGGGAGTTGCAATGTTAGCTGGGAAGCTGAGTTTTAAAAGTGATCCGAAGGCTGTCAATTTCCCCTCTCTACAGAGCCAGCAGTGCTCTCCTCTTTATTATTTATTAAAAGTAGCCTTCCTAGGCTGCAAGGATAAGTGTGTGTATAAATTAGCATGCATGCAAGCAAGACTTTTGAATAACTAAGATTCTTTTTAATAAGATCATGAACACTTTTCTCAGAGATATTTTGTACCAATCTAAAACTGAAAAAAATCATCAAAATGCAGGTGATTAAGAAGAGGATTAGTATTTTAATTGCAAATTAAAGAAGCCCTATGGTGTATAAAGCGGCACTGCTTGAACGGCCTCCCTACTGTGTAACACCGGCATCACTTTGTTTGTTAGATATCTAAGCAGGGTATGTTCATTCAAACCTGTTAAGTTGGACACTTTCTTACTGCGTCTGCCATATGTGTGAATACATTTGTGATTTCAGTGTGTATGCATTACAAAGCAGGCAAAGACAGTATGGCTTGAATTCTGTGTGTTTTCTTTTGCTGTTTGAGAAGAGATGACATAATCTGACTGATTGAGGTCATGATGCTCCAGAGTGGGAGACAGCGTTTGCAGCCCCGACTGCTTATTCATTTGCAAAGGATCTCTTTTCTCCATCTGTGGCTTCAGTGAGAATTTTATGAGCCTTGTAGAGATGCTGCCAAACTTTGCAATGTTAGAAGTCAAAATCAAGATCTGCCTTGCTTGCTAAACTCTGCAGAATTAGGAGGAGAGATATTTACCCAGAACTCTTTGTTTAGTGACTTTAAAGCAAGGGTCTCCAATGGTAGCATGAGAACTAGCAGTAGCTTGCTGGCTGCTGCAGAATAACTCATACGTTCCCTAGAAGACCCAGGAAAAGATCATGAAAAAATCCACTCTAGACTTTTTCTTTTGAAAGCTTTTTATTTCATATTTCACTTAAGTGGTATTTACGTTTCTGTTGGTCTTCCTAGTCCGTATTCTGTTCTAGGACCAAACAAAACTTGGTGACATGCCCCTGGGAGGGTGAAACAGATTTTTCATTACTCAGAAGGCCCTCTCATTAAAGACAAAGTTGGCACTCCCTGCTTTAAAGCAATCCTGCCCGTCTCTTCTATCTGTGCAGTGTAAAATGGAGGACAAGGCTTGTCTTTATATTGGTAACCTGTCTCTTTTTCTTTGCCTCCCCTAGCCTTTGCAGCAAGGTTGTCAGGTCCCCTGACCACCACCATCCTGGACAGGAGGTTGGTGGTCCAGTACTTAGCTTCTGGCTCCCCCTGAGCTGTGCAATGACATCACTTCTGGGAAGTAATGTCATCACTCAGGTCACATCCTGCCCTGGAAGCACTCCTGCATTCTGCAGCAGCCTGATACGGACCAATTTGGGCATAAAACTGGCTGATTCGGGCCAAATCCAGCCTCTGCAAAGCACAGGAGCGGTACCGCACTCCACAGCGGCCCAATTTGGGCCAAATAAGGCCTGAATCTGGCTGAATCAGGCCCAATTCCAGCTGAATCTTGCCTGAATTGGGCCGCTGCAACATGCAGGAGCACACCATGTTGTCTGGGAGCATGCTGTGCCATCTGGGAGTGTGCCCCACTAGGCATGTTCCCCCTCCACTGGCCAGGTAAGTGGGGGTGGGGGATGGAGAGTGGGAGGGGACTGGCATCCCTACTTTTCAGTGTGACAGGGAGAGAAAAACTACAATATATAAGAAACTGCAAGCATGCTCATTATCTAGCTAGAAGGAAAGGGAGGAAGAGGAGGGTGGAAGAAGGGAAGGATTGAGGCCTTTTCCTAACATACCTGACATGGGAGGGTGAGGGAATCAACAACCTGATGGATGCATACTTACGGAAGAGCAAGCCTAATTGACACAACAGGACTTACTCCCATTTAACAAGGATGGGATTGTCTGGAAGGGGAAAGGAGGAAGTGATGAGGAAGAACTCTGAACTCTTAGAATTAGGCCCTTAACAGCATGATCAGGAACAGCTCAGCTTGTTCAAATCAGAGGCAAGAGGGGGAGACTTGCCCATCTGTAATTAATAGTTCCCTTCTTTTCCACAGTGCCTATAAGAAATCCATACAAACAAGAGTTATAATTTGATTTTAAATAATAATAATACAATCTCAGATGAAATGAATACTTCACTCATCTCCTTCCAGAATGTTCTAATTAGAGGTGAGCACATACCGGGAAAATCCCCCAGACCACTGGCCTGTGGTCTGTCGATTTTCACGGACCACGGACCATGAACTTTTCATGGACCAGCCCGGTTCGCAGACCGGTTCATTGGTTTGCGATCTATCACTTCTGGCAGCTCTGGCTCTGCCTCCTGCACACCCAGAGTGCCCAAACTCACAGATAATTTTCAGCAGCCTCTCCTCCAGTCACCCTCCAAGTTTGGTCAAGATTGCATTTTGACATGTGAGTTACAGACCCCCAAATTGGTCGCCCCCAGGAAACTTCCAGTAGATACTGGAGTCGCAAATGCCAATTTGCTTTGGCTAGCAGCACCAAAAAGTTGCAATGAGGCAAAATCAAACAGAAAAGGGTGGAGAAAGAGCCCCCTCACTCACCACACAGACATCTTCCCAGCCATTGCCTAGGGAATTCATTCTTGCTCCTTGCTTGCATAGAGTAGAATGGGAGCTGTCTGGTTGGCAGGCAGAGCTGCCTATCTACGTTTTGAGGGCTAGGGTTGGTGTTGCCATGGCTGCTGAACATCCACCCCTCTGTTGCCTAGTGAATTAATTCTTCCTCCTTGCTCACATAGAGCAGAATGGGAACTCTCGGGTTGGCAGGCAAAGCTGCCAATCAAGGTTTTGAGGGCTAAGATTGGCGTAGCCATGGCTGCACAGTGTTCACCCCTCCTTTGCCTAGGGAATTCATTCTTGCTCCTTACTCCATAGAGCAGAACGGGAGCTCTCTGCTCGGCAGGCAGAGCTGCTCATTACATTTTTAAGGTCTACACAAGGTCTGCAGACATCCTCTGCATTGCCTAGGGAATTGATAGATCGATGCCAGAATGTCTGAACTCATGGAACACGGACCAACAGACTAACCCAAACAGACCAAAATTCATGAAAAAGGTGAGTCCCATGAACTGTTTTTTTTACGAACCACAAACCAGGCCAGATCGTGCAAAATTTTGGACCAAGCCCACCTCTAATTCTAATTTCTTCTTCTTCTTCTTGTTATTGTAACTTACATTTGTTCAGAGTGGTTTGAATGGGATCCCCAATGAGGTAGGATTGAGGAGGTATATAATAGTGCTGGTCCAGAAAAAATGCTACAGCAAGCAGAGTTTTCATATGATTCTCTAGTAGAGTTGTTACACACGAAGCTGTGTTATACTGAATCAGACCACTGGTCCATCAAGGTTGGTATTGGCTATGCAGACTGGCATAGGGATGCCACCCTCTGGTGGGCACAGAGATCCCATACCCCACCATTTGCCCCCTTGTACCCCTGTAATTAGTTAGGGGGGCTGATTCTCAATCTTCCTGTTCATCCTCTGGCCCCCCTCACCTGGCCAGCAGAGGGGAAATGAGGGGGGAGCCATGACTGAAGCCACCACAGCATGCAGCAAAATGGCACATGTGCACATTCTGAAGCTCCAATGACATCATCACGGCCTCCAGAGCAAGTGTGCCTGCCATTTCACCATGTGCTCTGGTGGCTCCAGGCATGCCTCTCCCTTCTCCCCACCCCTGCTATCCAGTTAAGCAGGCCCAGGGGATCAACAAGAAGGCTCAGAATCAGGCTCCCTGACTGCGTGCACACCCACCCACCCCACTTGGGAGGTAAGGGGACTTTGAATCCCTAGACTGGCAGCAGCTCTCCAGGATCTCAAGCAGAGGTCTTTTATGCCACCCACTACATGATGTGCATGCATGTGTGTGGTTTGTGGAGATGCTGGGAATTGAACCTCGGACTTTCTGCATGTCAAACAGATGCCTACCACTGAGCCACAAACCCTGCCAACTCCAGGCTGAGAAATTCCTGGATATTTGGGGGTGGAGCCTGGAGACAATGGAGTTTAGGGAGGGACCTCATCAGAGTATAATGCCGTAGTGTTCATTCTCCAAAGCAGCCAGTTTCTCCAGGGAAATGGATCTCTGTAGTTGGAAATTTGTTGTATTTCCCAGAGATCTCCAGGCCCCACCTGAAGGTTGGCAACCCTATTCTATGTCCTGTTATGGTGAGTTTAAGAATATGCACACTGGCACAAATAAAATAATCTCATAAATACCAAGATGAGCAAATATTTTGTAAGGATTGTGAAATCAGGAAAAAATAGAGGGGAACATGTTTTCTAAATTCTCAGCAGCAATACCGCTAATTCTCTAACTTTTTAAGGATTTCTAAATGACTCCCCTGAAGTGCCAAATGGACAATAACCTTGTTAGATGGCTTAAGTCAAGATCGTCTTCTTCCTCTATGGGTGTATTTATAGCTATACTTTCAGGCAGCAGTTCTTTACCCTAGCAGAAACGTCAACATCCTCCACTTGCAACTCGGTGAGAATGCCTCGCCCAGTTGGCAGACAGTCCTGCAGCATTACAGACAATGGAGAAGTAAGGTATGTTACTCCTGAGTTTACTACTGAAGTCAACTACTGCTTTTCGAAAGAAGAGCAAATGTACCCCAACAATCCGGCCCTGCATTTCTTTGGAAGTAGGTCCCACAGGCTGGATTCAGTAACACATATGCTCAGTTAAGCATGCTTAGCTTTGCAAACTTCATGCTGTTTTGATTCCTAAAATAAATATAATCTCTAAACCATATCAATTGTGCACAGTGTTGAAATATCATGTGAATCCCGAAACTGTTATCAGCCTCAACCGAAGCGCGGGAGCGCTCCTGTGGCCGGTGCAACGACGTCACTGCTGGAAGTGACATCGTTGCACTCCCTGGGAATGTGCACACCATGTGTGTTCCTGGGATGTCTGCTGGTGGTGAGCAACCTCTGGGACCTTACCACCACTCACCAATTGGTGGAAGATTGGCGGATAAGGGGGCAAATCCCTGAGAGTTTGCCCACCACTGGTGGGCACCTGGGAATCCTACCAGGTAGAGGTTTTTCAAATCACCTACCAGGTAGTCCTTTTAAATTGAGATGTGATGGATCAAACCTGGGACCTACTATAGGTGAAGGAAATGCTTTACCACTGAACCCTGACTCCACCCCTACCCTATGAATTGGTCAAAAGCAGATCCTACATTGGTACAAAGAGTCAAAGAAATGGCCCTGTATATGGAACTGAGACTGTACCCAAAAATGCCATCATGTAAACCAAGACAAACTAACAGGATATTTGATTAATTCTACATTGGCTTGGGCTTGTTTTTCAGATATTTCCATCCAATGAAATTTAATCCAGGAAAAGAGCCAAGAAAATAAACTCAACCAAAATTCAATAAGTACTTATAGGAACAAATCCAGTAGTCCTTATTCAGGAGGAAAAAAGTTTCATTGACTTTGAACAGGATGATTTATTTACAATTGGTTAAGCTAAGCTTTGCTTCTATAATGAGGAGGTATGGAAAGAATAAATAAATAATGTGACAACTAATTACTGGGATCTGGATTTTTTGGCTTAGATAAGCCATGCTGGTTTCAGGCAGCTGCTGGGAACATAGTCTTTTTTAAAAAAAAGTTTTAACCATTATTTTAAAACTTTTAACTTAGTTCACAAAGAAGTGATTCTGTTTAGACTACACATCTATCCAAATCAGGAGTGAGTTAATAATAATGACAACAACAACATTTGATTTACATGCCGCCCTTCAGGACAACTTAACGCTACTCAGAGTGGTTTACAAAGTGTGTTATTATCCTCACGACAGTCACCCTGTGAGGTGGGTGGGGCTGAGATAGCTCTGACAGAGCTGTAACTGACCCAAGGTCACCCAGTTGGCTTCAAGCAGAGGAGGGGGGAATCAAACCCAGCTCTCCAGATTAGAGTCCTGCTGCTCTTAATCACTACATCAAACTGGCTGTCCCAGTTAATGGAAAGAACATACAAAATTCAGAAAGAATGGTCAGTGAAAGGGGGACACAGAAATTCATCCAAAAGGGAAAAAAAATGCTCTGGGTACGCTTCCCGTAGAATCTCTCCGTAGAAGGCATTAGGTCCAGTATGATGAACGAAGCAACAACTTTAAAAGGCACCAAAGATCCAGGATGCAGCCTGAGGTAGGGCTGCCAGGTGTCCTACTATAGGAAATTGTCTCTTTTCCCTGAGGAAGTTTGTCTCAAGCAGACCACCGTAGTGAGCTGCTTGATTGTTGGCTACAGCAGCAACGGTTATTATGGCCATTCTTTGAAAAGTGCAATCTGGCTGTGGTGATCCACTCTCTGTTCATAGCCAGGTTTGAGCATGCTAATGTGTGGGGCTGCCTTTAAATATTGTCTGGAAACTGCAGCTGGTCCGACATGTGGTGACTAGGCTGTCGCTAGGGATTGGATCGAGTGCTGAAGGATCTGTAGTGGTTGCCTGTTTGTTTCCTGGGACAATGCAAGGTGTGGTACTATCCAGGATGTTAATTACAATCCTCCTCCCATGACCACCTCTTTGTGCCTGCAAAGGTGAGTTGGACACCCTCCAGATACGGGGCCTTTTAGTTGTGGCTCCTTGTTTTTGCCCTCTGCCTTAAGTCTTGCCTTGTACTTGTCTTAGTATTTTTAGATGCCAAGTAGA
Organism: Eublepharis macularius; assembly: GCF_028583425.1. Taxonomy (NCBI): domain Eukaryota; kingdom Metazoa; phylum Chordata; class Lepidosauria; order Squamata; family Eublepharidae; genus Eublepharis; species Eublepharis macularius. The sequence continues at coordinate 165,307,828 of NC_072792.1, read as the reverse complement.
GACGGGCACGAACCAGGAAAATTCCAAACTGTGCGGTTCGTGTTTCGTCACATTTCACAAACCATGAACTTTCATGAGCTTGACCTGGTTCGCAAACTGGTTCGTTCGGATCATGGAAACGTCACTTCCATGTCAGCAGAAGGTCTACAGAGAGCCCATCCCCCTCGTTGCCTAGGAAACTGATTGATCGGTGCCAGGCTGTCTGCAGTGACGAACCAAAATACTAAACAAATGAACCAGGCCAAAGGTCTCTTGTCCCTTGCTCTTAGACCAAGCCTTAATGAGCATGGCCAGTGAGCGTAGGACTGGCTCAGGATGTTGGAGTTGTATTGCATAGCTTTGTTTGCTTCCTTGTCTTCCTTATATTTTTTTATTTTTCTTTGTTGACCATTTGGAGTTCCCAGTAGGTTGAAAAATGGGCTAGAAATAAATAAATCAACTACCTCTGTTTACCCGTACAGGGTTGCTGTAAGTACATGGAAAGTAATTTGAGACCTTAAAAGTGCTATACAGCTTCTATGAATTATTGGTACTGATCCCTCTTTTTCTCTTACAACATCCATGATTGCCAACACCAGGTTGGAAAATCCCGGGAGATTTGGGGGGTGAAGCCTAGAAAGGGTGGGGAGGGGAGGGACCTCAGCAGGATATAATGCCGTAGAGTCCACCCTCCAAAACATCTATTTTCTCCAGGGGAACGGATCTTTGTAGTCTAGAGTTCAGTTGTAATTCTGGGAGATCTCCAGGCCCCACCTGGAGTTGGCAACCATATTTCAACCTGATCATGAAACCAAGCTAGCAAGGCAGTCTGAGAGTTTTATCTCTGGAACTAGTAGTGTCTGCAGAATAGGGAGGTCCTAAAGAATTGGAAGATGGACTTCTCTGATTCTGATTGCTAGAGCAGGAAAAGAAAATGACTTACATAGAAAGCTGTGCTTAATTTTGATCCAAACTAAGGGGAGCTATGGCTTCTTATCTCCATTTAACAGCTGATGTTTTCTACAAGCACAAATCCCTGAATCTCGGCATTCTCAGCACAGAGAGGCTTCGTCCAAAGGGTTGTGCTGCTTCGCCTTTACATAATCAAAGAGGAAGCGGTTAAGAGTTCCCTGTGGCAACAGATTTGAAGGATAAGTAAAAGGGCAGACAAATGTCAGTATGGATAGAAGAGGATGCTGCAGGCAAAGAAATCCTTGAGAACAAAACACATTTAAGACCATAATGCAAAAAAGGATTCATTCATAAATTATGTCAAGCCTCAAGATAGAGGGAAGGGGGGTGGTTAAGCAAAATATGTGACAGTTTGTAAGAAGGGAATGTTAGTAGAAGTGTACTTTAGTAAATGATGACTCAATGCTTCAGTTTCCTTAATTCTCCTTTTTTAATTTTGGGTGTACTAGTTAGAGTGCTTGGACAATGTCTGAGGAAACCCAGGTTCACCTGCCACGAAACTTACGAGATGATTTTGAACCCACCATTTTCTCTCAGTCTAGCCCAACTTACAGGGTAGATCTGATGATAAAGTGGAGGTGGGAAGAATCATGTATGGCACCCTACGGTCCTTGAAAGAAGGCTAAATATGGTGCAGTAAAATAACATAATAACAACAATAATATTTGACTTAGATACCGCCCTTCAGGATGACTTACACCCACTCAGAGTGGTTTACAATGTGTGTTATTATTATCCTCACAACAATCACCCTGTGAGGTGGGTGGACCTGAGAGAGCTCTGAGAGAGCTGTGACTGACCCAAGGTCACCCAACTGGCTTCAAGCAGAGGAGAAGGGAATCAAACCCAAATCTCCAGATTTGAGTCCTGCCGTTCTTAACTACTACACCAAACCATCAAAATATACTCAGGAAAATATTTTTACCCGACTTTGTCTTGCTGTACTCCATTTTAGTCCTCTGTTATCCCCTCATCTTGTTTATTTGGGAAGGGGGGCTCTTGGCTGCCCTCGGTTCTTTTTCCATCCATCCCAATATTTCCACTATCACATTTTTATCCTGTCCTTCTGCCAAGGAAATCAGGCCAGCATATGTGGGTCTGTGAAATATAGGAGAGCTACACTTGGCTCCTCCCTACTCATCTCTTACGACAGTAAAGATCCTGAGAGGTCTTTAAGGTTGAAAAGCACGATATAAATATAAGGAAGATGTGAATGTGTGTAGTGCATCAAGCTTCAGACGAATTATGAAGACAGTGCTGGATTTTCAAGGCAGCAGGTTATAGATATGCAGTGCACTCTATGTGGGGCTGCACTTGAAGACTGTCCAGAAACTAGTTATTACAGAATGCTGTAGCTAGACTGTTGACTGGAATGGACTGTAGGGACCATATCACTCTAGTCTTGTTCTATCTACACTGGCTCCTAATTTGTTTCTGTATTCAAGGTGCAGATATTGACATTTAAGGTCCTACAATGTTGGAGGCAAACTTACTTCAAGGACCACCTTTTCCCATATGAACCTACCTGTCCACTCCAGTCATCTTCTGAGGCCCTGCTTCAGGTGCCTCTGTTTTCTAAGGCTAGGCACAAGGCAACCCATGATCTCTCCCCAGGGAAATTCATCTGTTGTCTTCCATGAGACGCTGAAGACTTTCTTGTTTTGTTTGGCATAACTCCGGTAACTGTTACTGGCCTTCCTTTCTAGTTTTGGTATTATGTGTGTTTATATGTTTTTATTGAACCAGTGAATACTTACTTTATTTCATTTTTTAAATGTTGAAATGTTTTAATATTTTGATGTTCACATCCTTGGGGTTTCTATTTGGGTGGAATGGCGGCATTTTTTTAAATACATGATTGAAATGAAACTGCTTCTTCTCATAGCAACCCTGTGGGGCAGGTTAGGCTGAGAGACTATGGCTAGTCCAAGGACATCCAGTGAGCTGAGAGGAGATATGAAGAGGTTTTTTCCTGATCCTAGTCAGGAGCACAAACTATTAAACCACACTGACAATCTATGTGTATTCAGGCATTTTGGTGTCTGTTGCAGGGGTGTCATGTTCATTGTAAGATACTTTGTGTTGGGAAGCAGGGGGAGAGGTGCATCCTGAAGGATTTATATACTGCCCTTCAGGACAACTTAACACCCCCTCAGAGCAGTTTACAAAGTATGTTATTATTATCCCCACAACAATCACCCTGTGAGCTGCGTGGGGCCGAGAGAGCTCCAGAGAGCTGCAACTGACCCATGGTCACCGAGATGGCTTCAGGAGGAGGAGTGGGGAATCAAACTTGGTTCTCCAGATCTGAGTCCTGCTGCTCTTAACCACTACACCAAACTGGCTCTCACATGCATTCTCTGTGGTGGCCCTTACCCTCTGGAATGGCCTGCCTGAGGAGATCAGGAGAGCCCCCCACTGTCCTGGCTTTCCTCAAATGATGCAAAACTGAATTATTCAAAAGGGCTTTCTACTCAGATAGGAGGGCTGTATTGTAGGGAGGGAGTCTCAAATGTTTCACTAACGAGTTAGGGACCATAGACTTCACTACTGTGTTTCCTTGCCTACTATCTGTTGCCATAAGTATTTGCTCCTATGCAGGGCTTTTTTCTGGGAAAAGAGGTGGTGGAACTCAGTGGTGGAACTCAGGACTAGGGGTGTGCAATTTGGTATTCTGATTAGGTTAAAAATACCAAATCAGGGCCGTTGCGGGTTTTTTCAGTATTACAGAAACTTTTTCTGAATACCGAAAATTTTTGGTAATACTGAAACAGAGATTGCCGAAACGATTCGGCCATTGTTTTCAATGAGAAAACCTTCTCCCGGCTTTCCGGGTGTCTGGGAGGCGGCATTTTCTGTCAAAATCACACCAAACTTGGTGGAGACCTTCTCCTAACTCTCCTCTAACTACCCCCCATGTTTCAGAAATATTAGACTTTGGGGGGCATGTTATGCCCCCCCAAACAAGGTGCCCCCATCCCCCTACAGTCTCCATGGTTCTCTATGGGGAAAAACAAGTCATTTTTCTAGGTGGCTTGGGGTGGCATTTTGCAAGCAAAACGCACCCAACTTTCAGGGAACCTGCTCCCATCTGTCCTCTCACCCTCCACGAAGGCTCAAGCAGATCTCACTTTGGGGGGGGGGCATTTTATGGCTTCCCAAAGATGCTGCTCTTAACTCCCCTTTCTCTATTATTTCCTATGGGGGAAATAAGACAGGCTTGTCTGGCTAGGGGTGGCATTTTGCATGCAAAATGCCCCCAAACTTCAGGGGCCCATCTCCCACCTATCCTCCCACCCTCTACCAAGGCACAAGCTGATCCCACTTTGGGGGGCCATTTTATGGCCTCCCAAAGATGCTGCTCTTAGCCTCCCCTTTTCCATTATTTCCTATGGGGGAAATAAGACAGGCTTGTCGTGCCCCCCAATCTTCAGGGGCCCATCTCCTACCTGTCCTCCCACCCTCCACCAAGGCCCAAGCTGATCCCACTTTGGGGGGCCATTTTATGCCCCCCCAAGGTGGTTCTCCTGCCACACCACTTTGTCTTTCTGCTGTGAGGAAGACTTCCACACCGCAGAAACACATGGGATTGGGGCTGCCAATGGCCACAGCCACAGTCCACCTGCACCCAAACTGCCAAATACCACACACCCCTCCCCAAAACCTAACCTCCCCTGTCCTGTGCCTAGCCACTTTCTATTGATTCCTGTTATGGGAAAATCTCCCACAGCAGGAACCCATGGAATGTGGCATCTATGGCCATAGGAATAGTCCCCCTTTTAAATCTCCCCCCCACAGCCCCACACTGACCCAAAGAAACCCTCCCCAACATTCCCACACCGGCCACTACCCCAGGAGCAGGCTGGCCAGCCGTCCCCCATTGTTCCCTGTGATGGGAACTTTTAAACTATCTTTCCCAGGGCAATTATGCACAGCCCAGGGGTGCCACAATGGTGGGCACACTCCTGAGTGTGAGCTTGTCCCTGTGAAAGAGCACCTGAACCACAGACATGCTCCCCCAAATTCCCCCACCACCTACAGAGATGGCTGGCCGGCCAGCCCCATTGTTCCCTATGATGGGAACCAACTGCACAACAAAGAATAAAACACACACACTGAATAATTTTTTTAAAAAGAAATATTTTCTCACTTTCAAAGTACAAGTAGGCAAAGCATTGTGACACATTACACCAGCAGTCCCCCACAAAGAAAAATAACACAACTCACTTAACATCAGAGAATCACAAAAAGACAATTCCTGTCAAAAACACTTTATTTCTTTAACAGCTGTAGGTTATACAGCAAGGGGGCACACCAAAGAGCATGCCAGCAGTATGTTATACAAAAATAACACATCTCACTTCACATTAAAGAATCACAAAAACACAATTCCTGTCAAAAACACTATTTCTTTAACTGCTTTAGGTTACACAGTAGGAGGGCACACCAAAAGGCATGAAAGCAGTCTACTACACAAAATAACACAACTCACATCACCGTTTTTGACAGCAATTGTGTTTGGGTGATTCTCTTATGTGGAGTGAGTTGTGTTATTTTGGTGTGCCCCCCCTGCTGTGTTACCTAAAGGTCTCCACCAAGTTTGGTGTGATTTGGACAGTAAATGGACCCCTCAGACTCCCGGAAAGCTGGGAGAAGGTTTTCTAATTGAAAACAATGGCCGAATCAAGCCGAAACGTGAATACTGAATTGGCTTGCTGTTTCGGTATTCCCTGAATACCGAAACAGTTTCCTGATTCAGTTAAAACTGAATCAGGTTTAACGAAACAGGCAGGCCTTGCACACCCCTACTCAGGACCACACATTGATGTCACTTTGGGTCAGCTGGAACGGGGGGGGGAGTTTTTTAAAGTTTAAATTGCCCTCGGCGAAAATGGTCACATGGCCGGTGGCCCTGCCCTCTGAACTCCAGACAGAGGGGAGTTTAGATTTCCCTCCATGCTGCTGCGGGGGAGGGAAATCTAAACTCGCCTCTGTCTAGAGACCACAGGGCAGGGGCACCGGCCATGTGGCCATTTTGAAGAGGTGCTGGAACTCCATTCCACCGCGTTCCAGCTGAAAATAAGCCCTGCTCCTATGTACTACATGTTGCTTTAAGTATGACCCTACTGAGTAGTTCAATGTTGTCTAATGTCAGTCCTAGAATTGCTTATGCTCTGTTTCAGCATTTCTTCAACTCGGTATTGGATTCTTCCTAATGGTATGTCTTTGTAAACTTGCATTTATTAAGCCTATGGCATTGTTTATTGAAATGGCCTCGATATTAACTGTATTAATCTCATACTATTTAATCTGCCTTGAGTCTCAGGGCCAAGCTACAAGTGATGAGTGGAGGGCAAGTGAACAGGGAGGAATACATGTGAGTCTGTTCACTTGCCATTCAAGTGCCATTCGTCACTTGTAGGTTGGCCCTCAGTGAGAAAGACAAACTATAAATGACATAAATAAATAAAATAAATACATACATACATACATACATACATACATATCCAACCCTCTGTAAATTTGGTGGAATGGGATGGGCCCATTTGTCCCTTCCACTGAGCATCCCAAAATTTTGTTTCTGGGGGTTAGCAGGCTCTTAAGACATCAACAGAGAAAGAGAGAGAAATCAGTGGAAATGGCTATGCCCTCTTTCAAAGTATAAAGTGTTGCTAAGGCTTTGGAACACAGTGGTTGGTTACATGCCATTGTCTCTATAGGACAGTGAAAAGTCTGTAATGGTATTAAAGTAACATTTTAAAGGTTGATAAGGTTTGCAGATAGTCCTAATGCTAACATTATAAATAGCAAGTCCCCCTTTGAAGTATCCTGGCTGCCAATGTGGTTGTTCTCATACCCTCTAATTACAGAGTGATGCCAACAATAAAGCAATTTCCCCTTAATTATTTCAAAAACTTTCAGCAGTTTTATATATCACTATCAGGATTTTTTTTATTACCCTTCTACCAGTGTGGCGGCTTCTGCTTATTAAATATGGATGCCAGAGGTTTATTTGGTGAGTACACTTATGAAAATTATTATAAATTAGTGAAGACAGACTGACTTCTTATTCATCAAGCATTATCACTAAGCAGCCGGTACATCGTGGTTTTCTGTTTGGTATATTTATGCATATATCATATGAACAAGCTCCTCCGTTATGACTTGAAACTTCAGCAGGCGGAAGCAAAGCCATGCAATGCCTCTATCTTTGCCTGAAGTGGGATGTAAAACACACCAAGGAGCTAATTAAATAGCCCTGCTTAATTGAATATGTTGTAACAGCCCTATAAAGGCGTCTCTCTACTGCTATGGTAGAGAAACACTGAAAATGCCAGAATGGATTAGATCACTTGACTATGCGACATTCCAGTCCGTGGCTGTTACGTGATCATTTACACAAAGGGTTTATGTGTTTTTATTTAATTTTTTAGCCTGGCCTCACATGGATCAAAAAATCCAGAGAATGGGACCATGTATACGTAGGTGGTGGCCTTCTACAGACCTGGGTTTTCAGAAAAATATAAAGAAATAAAAAAAATTAAAGTTTGGGAGGAAGGACAGCCGTTTTTAAGATGGGAGAACCAGCCACCTGATGCTTCTTCAGTCAGGTGGGGGGTGGGGGAGGTAGAACGGGAACTGACCTCTTATGTATGAAGTTTCTGTATTTACTGTAATATTATTTTCTGTGCTTATGTAACTTATGAAGTTCCATGGTGTGCTTGAGAAAGATTGTTGTTCGAAACAGCCTGAGAGCTAGCATCCTTTTGAACATAATGGAAAATTGATTTGGAATTATTATTACAGCGTGGGCTCAGTCTGGCAGGTAGTTTCTGCTGTTTGTTTTGAAAGATCTTCTCATAAAGCAATTCTGAAATATACATAAAGGAGAATTTGAAGGAAAGTTTGGCTGGAAAAATGACACTTACCTTATCTCTTGAGGTAAACGTTTGAGACTTTTGTATCTGGATGCCTGGCTGGTTCTTATGAAAATAAGCACAGTTTATTAATGAGTTCACAGAAAGAATATTGAGTATTGAGACGTACAGAACTGTATTTTGTATAGATATTTATTGTATTTATAGTGTTTAAAGAGATAGGATTAACTATTCACTGTGAGCACTGTGCACTTTACTATACCAAAAATTAACAGTTAATTTTTTAAAAAAAAAATTTGATATACTAAACTGTTGGTGTTAGTTTCCCATGGAATATGTATATCTTTGTTTTGGTGGTTCTACTCCAGGGAGCTCCTTTAATTGGTATCACCAGGAGATTGGTAGCTGTGCCCTGTACCCTGCTGCGGTGCGCTCCTGCATCCTGCAACAGGCCCATTTGGGGCTGAATCGGGCCTGTGGGGGGGGGGGAAGATTCAGCCTTTGATGAGCATGGGAGTGTTCCCAGGCCACCCTTTGACCTGTGTGATGACATCATTTCCCAGAACTGACATCATCACATACGCCGGGAGCGAGCACTCGCTGCATGCATGTACGAAGGAAGATATCTAAGCCTCCTCAGGGTAAGTGCCAGGCTCCCAATCTCCCACCAGGGGACTCAAGGGACCTGGCAACCTACATAAGGGGGAAGGGGGAGCTGAAACATTAGTGCACCTTGTGTGAATATTTCTTGCTTAATGTTCTCCATATACAAGCATAATGCGGTGATGAAGGATTATTTTACATCACAGCCATATTACCTGCAATTGGCTTGATCGTGCAGTCATTTGCCTCTATTTTCATGTGACTCTGCTAATAGTATTCTCAAATCTGCTGTTAATATTTTACAACACCAGCAGTGCAATCCTGAGCAGACCCCAGTCAGTGCTTAGAAGGGTGTAACTCTGTTCAGAACTGTGATAAATTAAATAACTGTTAATATGTATTTTTTTCTCATTGGGAGTGTGAGAAATCACCTGCTCTCCTCACCAAGAAAACAGGATATGCGGGTATACTTATACATGTTGAGAATGTTCTTCAGATCAGCAGTCAAGAATGATTCTTCATTCTTTGATGTCATTTTTGAATATTAATACATTTTTAATAATAGCAGAATTGCCTCTCTAGGCCTAGCTATAATGAATAATATTATTATAGATCCTCAAGACTTTTGTCACACTTGACAAGTCTGGATCTTCCGGTCTCATCCAAATGGAACAGAAAGAGTCAGGCAGTCACTGGCAATTTAAATCGAACTTCTCATATGCTATTATATATTAGTTCTGTCGGGTAACACCAGCTCCTCCGTTGCTTTTCTTCCACTGTGAGTTGCTAGTATAATTTACAGCACAGAGTAGAAGCCGAAGATTTCCCCATTGCTTCTTTCTTTCCATGCTCCTAGCCTTTGCAGTTGTAGGCAGACTTTCTAAAAATGAGAAGACAACCAAGTATCTAATCTACTCAGGAACCTGGAGGCAAATTACCTGCAAGGATAGCCAAAATACCAAGAGATTTCAAAAACTAATCTAATTTCAGAAACTAAAATTAATTGAAGTTTGCCCCAAATTTTGAACATTCTTTTGTCTTACCCTTTAACATTGTAAAATAAACATTGTTTTTGAAAGCCCCGCAGAGTCTCTCTACACGAGACGCCTAGGTGCGTGTTCATCAAGTGCTGGGAGACACAATGTTAGCAGGGAAGTGTTGTTTTAAAAGACAGAGCTGCCGGAGATTGCTCTTGAGGGGGCAAATTCTCTTACAGCCCTGTGCCAGTTCTGGTGTGCCAGACTGTCTCTCCTTCTGGAGCCTTTGCCCTGCTGCCCTTGCTGCTTAAAACTTTGAATTAACCAAGCCTTGGCAGGGCAAAGGCTCCGGAAGGCATTCCAGCACACCAGAGGCAGCGGAGAGCTGTGAGAGAATCTGACCCTTTCGGAGCGATCTCTGCCAGCTCTGTCATTTAAACTACATTTCCTGGCTAACGTTGCATCTCTAGAGTCCAAACACATGAAGAACACATGTCTGAAGTCTTGTGTAGAGTCTCAAAAGGAACTTGGCATGTAGCTTACCCAATTTTCCAAAACCACAAACCCAAAGAGATCACTTGGATATTTCAGGATGGCAGGCTGTGACATTTTGGAGATCTTGAGAGCCTTCAATATGGCCAAGCCCATTTTCTGTAAAAATTCTTCTGAAGAGGACATTTCTGCACATGCCGAGGGGTATGCATGCGTGCATCTTCCACATTTTCTTTGACAGATTGTAAACTTCAGTCTTGATGGCAAGATCTAAATCTGAGAGAGGATTACCAATTTAGGGATGGGAAATTCCTGGAGATTTGGGGGTGGGGCCTGTAATTTTGCCAATGCCCCCCATTCTACTGCAGATCTCCAGCTTGCCGCAAGCTGTTCCTGCAGGAGGAAATCCTATACACCCCGTTGCATATGCAGAGCTTAGACATATAAAGTTGGTGCAAATACACTTTCAAAATGTGTTGAATGCATCATGTAGGGGGGGTCCCACAACCCCAGTACACACACAGTACAGCTATACCAATCCATGTAGAATACATCTACTGTAGGAGCCAAGGCTTTTTTAGAAAAAAGAAAATCAATCATGGTAAGAATGAGCAAATATTCCTCAGAGCATATATTCGTATGTATTTATTTTTATCAGTGGTTTTGATTCCCTGCTTTTTGCAGTTGGTTTTGTATTGTGCACAAGATTCTCTAAGGCCTGTTGGCTGGAACCCAGGATTGTTCTCCCAGCAGCTCCTCTAAGAGAAGAGGCAGAAGAGTGCCTGGAGTACAATTTGGATCTCCTGGCAGTAATTCCATTCCCTTGAGAAGCTTTCTGGAGCCCAGAATTGGTCTAGCAGCAGGGATACTGACACTTAGTGGACGTTCGGAAAGCGATGGAATTGCTGCTGGGAGCCGATCGTCACTTGGCGGATGATTTTCAAGTGCCGTAGGAATGTACTTGTGCAGTCTCTCAGTTTAGAGACCTATTGACTTTCCTAACATTGAGGGAAATTTTGAAAGCCTTGGGAGTGTATTTGGTAAAGTCCCTAATTTGGAGGATCAAGCTTCAGTACTCCTATGGTGCTGATCCTAAGCACGGTTACACCTTTCCAAGGTCATTGACATTGATTGCCTTAGAAGGATGTAACTCTGCTTAGGATTGCTTTGTTAGGAGTAAGATATGGGGAGAGGAAGGAGTGGGTTGTTCCATTTCTTCTCTTAGGGTTTGGTTCTGTTGAAGTTCCCAGAATTCTGTAGAAAATCTTCAGTATGGGTCCCCAGGAGTAGAGAGGGATCAAAACCTTTTTTAAAAGAATTTAACATTTCAAAGCTACCTTTCCACCCAACTTAGGGTCCCCCAAGGCAGTAAACAATGAAAACATTAAAGCGGGCTTAAAATACATACATAAAACAATCGAAAGCAATGAAAACAAAACACATAAATACCGGAACTGGAAGGAGGGTATGTGCGGGAATGCCACACAAAATAGAAAAGTCAAGGAGAGGATGGATCTGCTGGATATACAATGTATGTTTGCAATTTATACATGTATTATATGTATAATGTTGATTTACTGAAATCCACAAACAACATTGAAAAATGCATTCATATTACAGGAAACAGTCAGTGCAAAAAAAAATAAAAATGGCATGAAATAAATCACAGGTTCAATAGGAGCAAAGCAGAAGTGAAATGAAAAGGTTTTGAGGGTGAACACAGCATAGGATTGCCAGGTCCCCTCCCCTTACCATCCTGGCAGGAGGGGAGGACCTGGCATTTAACTTTGAGGAACTTCATGTGCTCACGCTCCCAGCAGGCATAATGATATCACTTGAAGAAATGATGTTGTCACGCTCGGTAATAGTGTGCTTGCTGTGCGCTTGCCCAAGAAGGCTATTTGCCTCCCAGGTCCGTTCTCCAAGCTTTTCCCTCCACCCTCCAGATGAGTGGTGGTACGGGGACAGAGGCTGGGAGCAGTGGATCCCCTGCCCCCACAGGGACAGCACATTTGTCATCCATAGTCATAGCTTCCTTTAAAGAATGGAGCTCTGCAGTACTGATTCCACTTTTGTCTTTGGAAATCCCACCCCACCCCCACCCCTGTTACTTCCACAAACATAAATTTTCCAGAATTCTCTGAGTAGGAGCCCATGTCAGTCAAACCAGTCTGAATCTGCACTATAGGCCTGCCTTTGTCACCTGAAGTATTGGAACGGCACTTTTCATATTACACCTTTTAGCATGCCAAGCATGCTTTCTGAAATGTGAAATGCCACTCTGGTCATAGGAGAGTTATATAGTGTTCTGTTTGTTTGTTTTTAAAATAACATGACAAGTCCATCTGAAGAATGAGATCTTGGTTTGTATGTGTCATGGGCCGGGTCAGCACAGGCAGGATAGTCTGAGTCCGGTCCAAGGCCAGTGCACGAGTTCAAAGCCAGGTGAGTGTTTCAAGTCCAAGGTCCAGAATTCAAAAGCCAAGTCAAGAGGTCTATAGGTCAGTTACCAGTCAGAGCAAGGGCTGTCCAGAGGCAGAGTCAAGGCACGGTCCAGTGGTCGCACAGCAAGGCAAGGGCAGGGCAAGGTTCAGCAGCATGGTCACAGCAGGAACAGGATTCCAACACGTTGCTTCCACGCTCCCTGGTTGTCTGTGGCAGGCTTTGATAGAGAGGCTGGGCTTGCAGCCAGCTGCTTGGGAGCTATCCTGTGTTCACTCCTCATCGCTCTCCACAAGCAGCTGGCATCAGGCCAGGAGGTGTGCCCTTTGCCTCCTTGTCTGCAATTCAGTTCTCAGCTTCCGCCTGCAGCACTCAAAGGGTGGAGGTGAAGCTGGAGGGCGGGGGTCAGCTAACTGGGTTTCACCTGCTGGATCAGAGCTAGAAGGTGTTGGTCCTGCCTCAGCTGATCAGCAGCTTCTGTCGGCTCCCCTTCCTCTGAGGAGTCCTTAGCTTCTGGCTGTGCAAGGCTGGCTGCACGGAGCTCCTCTTCCCCCGAGGAGTCCTCACTATCACTCAGCCCTGGCTGACTCATGACAGTATGCAATCACACACTTCCCAATGACTTAAGGGCACTTCTGTCTTTGGAAGAAGGAGCAGCAATTTGCATCAAATCCTCCTACCTCTGCAGACCCCCCACTTCGTCCTTAAGCTAGTTCTTAGTGTTCACTTAGTGTTCACTTAGTGTTCACTGACCTCCCCCCCCCAAGAACAACATTTCAGTGGGCTCAGGGGGCTAGGGATGCAAGCTGAAGGCTGGCAACTCACAGGAGCTTTTGGTGCGGGGCCAGACATTGCATGACATGGTGTGACAGCATAACACCCCCACCCCCAGTTTCTAATGCCACTGCACTGGGCAGCAGTGGGGGACCTGAATCAGGGGACAGAGGGTGGCAACGGGAAGGAGGATATAAAAGTTCTTTAAAAAAAGTTCTGCTTCATGAAGTCTACGTTTCTTGGATACAGACTCTTGAGTGCAGGGGTTTTCTAGATAAATTCATGGTTGGTGGCACCCAAATTGGTTCTGTACCCACCTGACCTGCCTCTCATTGTCTATCTGAGAGGTTTTTCCAGGAATATTTAAGATCAGATTTCCCCTTTGTTATGCTTAAATGATCCTGAAAAGCAGTCCTCCTTCTGATATTAAAAGCAATCATTTATTTATTTAGAAAATTAACATACCACCTCTCCAGTGACTGCTTGAGGCATCTTGCAAAGTAAACGATCAAAGCAGGATGTTTCAGGGAGTAAGGATCAAAGTAAGGATTGCACAACAGGTTGGTTATTTGAAATGTGATGTTATTTTCAAGCACAGGAGAGCTGGGACACTTTCATTAGCTGAACCTTCCTAGCTAGGAGGACTGCCAAGCCCCTGGTGGGGGTGAGCAATTCCGCGCCCCCAGCTCCCATTTCCTGCTGCCAATTTACGCAGCAGCAGGAGACATTTTTTTTTAAATAGTTGTTGATCCAATGGTGTGATATCACTTCCTGGGAAAAGCTGGTAGTGACATCAATCCTTCCTAGGAATTGCTGGAAACTCTATTGTTTTACCATGATGTAGCAACCCTATTCCCAGCATTGTCCATTTCTTTAGTCAACTGGATCAAAATACTTGAACAGCCAAAACTGTGTGGATGGGTTGTTTTTCCTCTCCCTTTCTTTAATTTCTCTCTGACAGGAAACATATAAAGAAGAGACAGCTTTTCCTTGCAACTCGTTCTATTTTCAGGATTTGCCTGAAAAGTATTAGACTTTCAGGCTGTATTTTATCATAGATTATTTGGTGGCGGTGGTGGAAAGTGCTGTCAAGTCATAGCTGATTTATAGCATCCCCTGGTGGGGTTTTCATGGCAAAAGACTAAGAGAGGTGGCTTGCCATTGCCTGCCTCTGAAATCCTGGTCTTTGTTGGAGGCCTCCCATCTGATTACTAACCAAGGCCGTCCCTACTTAGCTGTCAAGATCTGACGAGGTTGGGCTTGCCTGGGCTATCTTGTATTCTGTATGCTTTTATCTTTTATTGTATGTGGATTTGGTGTTGTTACCCACCCTGAGCCTGCTTGCGGGGAGGGTGAGCTAAAAGTCTAATAAATCAAATCAATCAAGTCAAGGCCATAGATTTGTTTATTTAGTTATTTATACCCTTTTTCACCCCAGTCAGGACATAAAGCAGCTTAGGACACCACTCCCCCCTTCATTTTATTCTATAGTTTGGCTGAGAGTGACGGTCTGGCCCAAGTGAGCTTCCTTGACAGAGTGGGGATTCGAACCTGGTTCTCTCAGATCCTAGTCTGACACCCTAAACAATAGACCGCACTGGCTTTCTGATCCCTGATTAGCAATGAACTTTGAAAAAAAGACACTTTGGAGAGGGAATGGAGAATGGTGGGACAAATTCTCCCCCTTTCAGAATAGAGGGAAGTCCAGGTTGGGGCTAAGAGGTATGCTTTCCCCGTTTGAAGCATTTGCTCTGCTTAAAGGCTTGCTTATTTTTAATGTGACTTTTTTACTTACTTAATTAGAAAATTCCTATGCCACTTCTCCAGAATAAGAACTTGTTTTCAGAACAGCAAAATGTCTGGGTCTTTTTTTTTAAATCCCCCTTTAGCTGCTGTAACCATAAGCATGGTATTTAAAGGAGTTAAGGGGTACCTTAAGGAATGGATTGCCAGTTTCTTCATCGGGGGGGGGGGGCGGATATCAGTTATAATATCATCCTCTTCCCACAATGCAAATTGCCTGGGAAAGATCTGGTCCCATTTTGAAAATATTTAGCCCTCCCTCTTCTTAGTAAGAAAGGTTTCAGTTGAGAGCTGGAAAGCTTGAATCTGGGATCATTTCATCATGCAGAAGATCACTGAACAATTGGCTCAGAGGGAAAATCCAAATTATAAATCTTATTTTCTAGAGCAGTGGCTTCCACTTTTGGAATACTTGACTAAAGAGGAAAAATGGACAAACAACAAGGTGAAACAAGACCTCTACTTTTCTATGGCCTTTCTCTAATTAAAGAATGATTCATCGTAAAATTATGCAACTGGATTCTGTTACCTACTTAACTACTACCATAATGAGACCTAGATGCCAGAATTGGGAGATGTGACAATTTTCTTCCTATTTTTGTTTTTTCTTATATAGTTGGACCACGGTACTGGCAACAGTTGGGCCGGTACTGATTGGTTGTCACTTGTTAGCTGACACTATCTGTTATGTATTAAGGTTACTTTCAAATTGAGAAAGTTTACAAGTTTATTGATTGTTTGTTGTTGTACTTTGTACCCTGTTTATTATGAAACAAGTTACAGTTACAATAAAATATAATAAAAAAAAAGAAAGAAAGGCTAGCTACATCATTTGGCAAGAATCATAGCTAAATCCAATTTCCTTCCTCTGTTCCTGGCATGTAGCATGAGACCTTGGAGACGGGGACATGGGAGGTGCTATCACATCTACAGTATGTCACTCTAGGATTCGCTGGAAACCCTATGGTCCAGCTATGGTGGAAGACTTGGAAACCCTAAGTCTGATTCAGTGCTAGGCTAGATGTGATGCCCGGCATGGGTTTATCCTTGTTTCCACTGACAACAACCACTGACAACATTTTAAATTGATTTGTAGTTTTTTTTAACACAGAGCTGTGAGCCCCACTCACAACAGAAGTGCAGTGAGGCAGCCCTGGGTGCAGACAGATGGAGAAGGAGAAGATGGTGGATGGAAAGAAAACAGAACAGACTGATGGGACACTGTGTGGTTCAGTAGCTAGAACACTGGACAATGTCCTAGAAGACCTGGGTTGAAATCCCTGCTCATCATGAAAATTACTTGGTTACATTGGGCCTGTCATTCTCTCTCAGTCTAATCCATATCACAGGGTTAAAATGAGGAGAAAATGGTAAAGAAGATGATCATAGTGTGGGGCAAACATGTCATTAACTGATGTATCTCTTCATTCTCCCCAATCCTACTAAATGGTACAGCAATCTAATCACCAGTTAAAATTGGCATCTAAGGCCCTCTCCCCCAGTAATGTGTATAATATTGAGAGACAGGGCCTTTTCTGAGGTGGCACCTCAGTGTTCGAATGCAACAATTTAAGTAGTAGACACCAGGTAAAAAACTTTGCATTTGCCCAGGCTTGTTATTAATTTTGATTTGTTTCCGTTGAAGCGGCTCTTGCTGAAATGCTCTCTGTTACACCTTTTAACTGCCCTGTCAAAGGTTATTTAATGTGCCTTTGAAGCTGGTGGCTTATTCTGCTGCTTTATTGACTTGATTTGGTTCAAGGTATTGATTTCACCGTTTTTAGGATGTATTTTTTAATGTTTTTTATTGATCTTGTTGTAAGCCGCTTTTAGAGTTTTATGTTTCTGGAGAAGGGAGCTAAGAAGAAGCCTAAATAAAATAAATATATTTGATCCTTTTGCTAGCTGTTAATACTGCAGTATTTCTTGGTGCTGTGCCTTCGTGTGACTATTGCATTCCACCCACTTGCTCTTCTTTTGTACTTGAAAACAAGGGAAGGTTACCCCTTATCCAGGATGCAGGACATAATTTATCTGTGTCTTGGATCCAGAAAAGGAGAGCCTTCACTGATCTCTTGCACAATCAGGCAGGTTTGGAGTTCATGTGATGTAATCTGATGCCATACATCTCAATTAATCTTGCAGACGGTGGCTAATCACATTCACTCTAGGTGGACTCACATATCTCACCCAGCTGGGATTATTAAAATCCATATTTCACGTTAACAGCCATGTGCGGGAGATTAGTTTCTAAGCAGGAATGCACCTGCTGCAAATACTGCTTCCTGGGTATCTCATGAAATACTGTTTCTGTCGAAGATGAGAAAGCAGGATGTGCCATCACAAGTAGTTTGCTAGTCTTTGTTTTTTAATGGCCAAGTGACTCTCTATCTTTGTCTTTTACTTAGTTCAAGGGATGATTGAAAGTTCTCCATTTTAATACTTTCTTTTATTCCTAGTTTTAATGCTGTGCTTTTTTTTCTATTGCTTTTGCAGTTTCACATTCATCACATGCTTACACTGCACCATTGTGATGCATGCTTTATATTGTATGCATGACTGCCAACTAGAAGTGGGCACGATCCCCCCAAAAATGCCGATCAAGCCGTTCGTGGATCCGGGCCGCCGCCGAACCCAGGTCACCGATTCTAACCGACCAAGTCCCGTTTCCACTCCGGAATCGGGAATCGGGGAGGCCAAAGCGGGAGGCGCCCCACTATTTCCAGCGATATAGGAACAGTGGTTGGTGGCAGCGGCTGCCAGGCCCGGCGGGCATGGGGAGGCGGCGATCAGCCGCCTCCCCTCAAGGAGGGAGGGGACATTCTCACACACACACACACACACACACTTAGAGCAGGGGGGAGTTTTTAACCTGGCAACGAGCCGCCTCCCCTCAGGGAGGGGACATTCACACCAGGGCCAGATCTACGGTTGCCAGCGCCCAAGGCAACCATAGTCAGGCTCTTGCGCACACACGCTCCTGGGTTGCCCTCCCCACCCACGCAGCAAGCCAGCTGTCCCGGTGCACTGCGGAGCTGGTGGCAGCGTGAGTGGCTCGGAGGCTGCCCACACCATTCACCTGCCCCACAAGACAAGGGGCAGCCGGCTTGCCCACGCGCCCCTTGTCCTGGGGAAAGCCGAACGGCACAGGCGGCCTCCCAGCCTCCTGTGAAGCCTTTGCCTTTCCCCAGGACAAGGGGCAGCTGGCTTGCCCGTGCGCCCCTTGTCGTGTGGGAAAGGCAAAAGGCAGCGCGGGTGGCTGGGAGGCTGCCCGTGCCATTCAACTTTACCCAGGTGCGCTCCTGGGGTTGGCAACTGCGCCCGGCGCCCCCTCTTTGGGGTGCTGGGGGCAGACTACCCCCCTGCCCCCCCGTCGATCCAGCCCTGATTCACACACACACACACTTAGAGCAGGGGGGGGGGAATCTATCCCTGCCTCTCCAAATAGAGAGAGACACCCCGTCAATATGTTTCAGCCATCTTTTAAAAAAAAGCAGGGACAGAATCCTCCGTTCCTTCCCGCCCAATTTTTAAAGCAAGCAGCCAGTCTTCAAAAAGCATATTTTAAACACGCACACAGAACCACAAAATACAGTGTTTTAAAAGCAGGTTAAGTTCAGAGAGTGACAGACAGAAAAACACCCATTTCTCCTACAAAGCCCCGTTTTTTAAAAAAGCAAAAAACTTTGTTCCCATGACTTCAGAACACCCCCTTCCCCCTCCCTCCCCTGGGTTGCTGCTCCATGGTTGGAAGGAAGCCTGCTGATCAAGGAAAGCTGGGCTTCCATTTGGTTTTCCAGGGCGACAGAAGGAGGGCAAACACAGCTCAGGCATTCCCCTGGCTCCCTTGCTAGGGGAATAGATTATTGGCGCCTGAGCGTCTGGTTCTCCGATTAGATCATGATGGCCCCCCCGATCAAGCCCTCCCCCCCGAACGCTGGTTCAGTCACCATGGACGGAACCGATTAGCTGAGTCCCGATGGCGCAAACGCCATTACCGGGTTTTTTTCACATCGTGATTCCGATCGTGCCCATCTCTACTGCCAACCTCCAGGTAGGGCCTCAAGTTCTCCTTCAATTAGAACTGATCTCTAGACCACAGAGGTCAGTTCCTCTGGAGGAAACAGCAGCGTTTGAGAGCAGATTCTAGAGCCAGTGTGGTATAGTGCTTAAGACTCATGGCGGGACTGGATAGCTGGGTTTGATTCCCCATTCCTCCACTTGAAGCCAGCTGGGTGATCTTGGGTCAGTCATACAGCTTCTGGGAGCTCTCTCAGCCCCATCCACCTCACAGGGCGATTGTTATGGGGATAACGATAGCATACTTTGTAATCCAGTCTGATTGGGTGTTAAGTTGTCCTGAATGGCAGTATATAAATCGAATGTTATTATTAGTGTCCCGCCATTCCTCAAACTCTGCCCTCCACAGGCCCCAGCTCCACATTCCCAGGAATTTTCCTAGCCAGAATTGGCCAGCCTATATGTATAAGTATGTTGTTGTTTACAGGACTAATATTCATTCAATGACACAAACAAGAAACAGAAAATGGTATTTATTCATTTATTTATACATACCCTGTTTCTGTTCCTTGGGTACAGAAGCAGTTTACTGTCAAATGAGCAAATCATGTCTCCTTTCTCCCTCCCATGTTTAGTTCCTGTTTCTGAGTGAATGTTTCTTACCAGGATCAGAAGTCTTACATGCACTGACAGTAAATCAAAGAGGAACTGGGAGCTGTACCTCTGATTGTATGGCAGTAACAAAGAATTGGGGTGCCTGACTAGGATCCTGTGACCATGTTCTGCACACGCTTCACTCCAGCCACAGCGCAGCTCACTTCTTCGGCTGCTAGTACTTCCGTTTGCACAAGGTTTGTTGAAAACAATTCATCTTGTGCAAACAGAAGTTCTACCAGCAGAGCAAGCGAACTGCACTGTAGTCACCGCAAAGCACATGCATAATATGGTCACAGATCCAAGCCTTACTTTGCATCTGGTAGAAGTGAAGCTGACATGAGGATTTTTCAGGCTGAAATAACCAGAGATAAGAAAATCTGAGATTAGACTGGATGCTGCAACAAAACAAGAGAGACTTTGGAAATCCATTCCTAGCTTTGCTATATCTGAAAACACATCACATAAGGAAGTATACTGCCTTTTCTAAATTTCTGAGAATTGATTTGAGATGCACTTCTTTAAAAAAAAGTATAGAGGCAGATGTTGCTCATACTGCAAAGTGTTATGTTTTTAGACTGTATTAAAGTTGCTGAATTTCAGAAAAACATTTCCACGTAACCTAGGCATGCCCTCTGCTTGAAAGGAGGCAAACACAGAGTAAGCCTTCTCAGTGGACAGGTAATTTTGCTATTCTTCTGCACCGGAATGACTGACGGCCGATCATGCCCACTGTAGAGACATGACTCATTTATCTGCCAAGTGGCAAATGATTGGTAGAATTCAAGGCTGAACATGAATTCTGCTGAGAGAGAGCTGGAAGTTCCATGGGGAGGAAGCTGGGTTCACTTAATTCCTGGCTTTTTCACATCATAATTGCAGCAAAGATCGTAAGAATACAAAAAGCTCTGCTGGAGCATATCCCAGAGGACATCTAGACCGATGTCCTGCTTCCTGCAAATACTAAACAGTTCCCCTTTAGATGGTTGTTGTGGGTTTTCCGGGCTGTATTGCCGTGGTCTTGGCATTGTAGTTCCTGACGTTTCGCCAGCAGCTGTGGCTGGCATCTTCAGAGGATGCCAGCCACAGCTGCTGGCGAAACGTCAGGAACTACAATGCCAAGACCACGGCAATACAGCCCGGAAAACCCACAACAACCATCGTTCTCCGGCCGTGAAAGCCTTCGACAATAGTTCCCCTTTAGTCTCAGAAAATGAAGACCAGTGGACTGGATTCCATGGAGCCATTCTGTTAGCTTTCTTGAATCAGGAGAAATATGTCTTTGATGTGTACTTTTCTCCCTGGCATCTTGAAAATGTTTTGTAAGGAGGAAGCAGTCTGTCTACTGAGCCTCCACTTGCAGTTGGAAGTAATGCACTTTACTGAGAGCCAGTTTGGTGTAGAGGTTAAGAGCGGCAGGACTCTAATCTGGAGAACCGGGTTTGATTCCCTGCTCCTCCGCTTGAAGCCAGCTGGGTGACCTTGGGTCAGTCACAGCTCTTTCAGAGCTCTCTCAGCCCCACTCACTGAAGATACAAAGCTTGAAAACCACAGGGTAATTGTTGTGAGGGTAATAACAACATACTTTATATACTGCTCTGAGTGGGTGTTAAGTTGTCCTGAAGGGTGGTATATAAATTGAATGTTGTTGTTATTCTTACTTTGTCTGCTTTTGAGAACTAGAAATGGAGCAGGAGGCTGGTGTACAGCACTCCCATCTACCTTCCATTTGAAAAGTAGTGTGTGATACATACAATTCACCCTTGGAGAAAAGGGTGGGGGAAATTGAGCTACTGAGTTTTCATTTGTTAGATTTATGGTGGGAAAGGAAGAATATGTAACTGTGCCTTCACAGCACAAAACTGTTGCTTAGCACCAGGGCTTTTTTTCTGGGAAAAGAGGTGGTGGAACTCAGTGGGTTGCCCTCGGCGAAAATGGTCACATGGCTGGTGGCCCCGTCCCCGCCCCTGCCCCCGCCCCCATCTCCAGACAGAGGGGAGTTTAGATTGTCAATTTAAACTCCCCTCTGTCTGGAGATCAGGGGGTGGGGCCACGAGCCATGTGACCATTTTCAAGAGGTTCCGGAACTCTGTTCCACCGTGTTCCAGCTGAAAAAAAGCCCTGCTTAGCACAAACTAAAGATATTCTAAGGAAATGAATTCTTAGGGGGTACATTGTACTCAGTATTAGGGTGCAAAGCTGCCTTGAGCTGAAAGGAAAGGAGAGCAATACATATTTTACTAAATAGATAAATAAACAGACAAGCAAGTAGAACTTTTGAGTCAGTCATCTTAAACGGTTTGTCATTGTTAGTGACATGTAAATGCTTGCAATAACGTACATGATGAATGCTTTACATTCTAAGGATACTTTAATAGTAGGTTTAATACTCTTATTTTATGCAGTTTTATGCCCTAACGCTTTAGTACTGCTTCAGCAAATTATTTGAACTGAACCTGTGTTATGCACACTCAGATTAATATGTCATTTCCAAGCATAATTTTTTTTGAGGTTTAGCATTTCCTCTGTTCAAAGTGCAACTTATATTTCATGAATACAATGAAATGGTAGTAGAAACAATTACCCAATACATTCCAGCATGTGTCTTATACAATAGACAACGATTTTGATTATTCATTTGTTTCTCTTGTGCATTTTGGACAAATTTTAATACCATTTATGTAGAGTTGCCAAATCCAGCCTGGAAAATTCCTGGAGATTTGGAAGTGGTGATTGGAGGCAGTGGAATTTGGAGAGGAGTGGGAGCTCAGTGTAGATATGATACCATATTCTCCACCAAGGCTTTTTTTCAGCTGGAACGCGATGGAATGGAGTTCAGGAACCTCTTGAAAATGGTCACATGGCTGGTGGCCCCGCCCCCTGATCTCCAGACGGAGAGGAGTTTAGATTGCCCTCTGCGCCGTGGCGTGGAGGGCAATCTCAACTCCCCTCTGTCTGGAGATCAGGGGGCAGGACCACCAGCCATGTAACCATTTTCTCTGAGGGCAACCACTGAGCTCCACCACCTCTTTTCCCGGAAAAAAAGCCCTGCTCTCCACTATCCCAAAACATCCATTTCCTCCAGGGCAACTGAAATCTATACTCTGGAGATCATCTGTAACTCTGGGAGAACTGCAGGCCCCACCTGGAGGTTGGCAACCATACATTTATACTATGTCCACTCACAATGTATGTCACTTGCACGTAGATGAAATGTATCATGCTGATTTATTGATGCTGAAAAATGCATACATTTTACTGGGGAGGGGGAGATCAGCACGAGGAAACAGAACTGGTGCCAGAATTAACACTCGGGGGTTCAACTTGCACTACAGAGAAGGAAGATCTAACTGGGCATATTTGAATAACAACAACAACAACAACAACAAATATATATATATATATATATATATATATATATATATATATATATATATATATATGCCCAACACCACCTACTGAGTTCATGGCAGTAGTGGAATTTGAACCAGCAGAGTGCTGATTCACAGTCCAACCACTTAGTAGCTATGCTAGGCTTAGTCACTATCCTAGTTATTAGTGTTCAAACATGTGTGTTTACATGCATGGGCATGAAGAGACAAGAAGCATCTACCATGATCTCCCCCGACACTTGAGATTTACAGTGCAATCCTAAACAGAATTATTCTAGTCTAAGCCCATTTATTTCAATGAGCTTTGACTGAAGTAACTCTGTTTAGGATTGCACTATTAATTTCTCATCAGGGAAAGGAAAAACCAAGAGTGGTCCAGTCCCAGTATTGGACTAGGATCTTGGAGATCCAAGTTCAAACCCACAATCTGCCATGAAAGCTCGCTGGTTGACCTTAGCCAGTCACTTTGTCTCAGCCTACCCTACCTCACAATGTGGTTGTTATGAAGAAGAAATGGAGAAGATGATAACCATATTGCAAGTTGCTTTGGGTCTCATTGGGGTCAATAACAGGGTATAAATATTTAAATAAGAATGAAACCCTAATCCATGCAGACAAAATTTTAACACACAACCTCCTGACTTCCAAAATAATAGCAAATAAGGGGCAGTGATTTATGAGCTAGAGGCACCAAAAAAATAAAGATTGCCCCATGTAAACAATTGGTGTATATGTAGCATCCCAAATTCTAAATTCAGGGAAAATCTTTAGTAGCTCCAAAGCCACTGTGGTTAATTTGTTATCCAATATTGGTTTTGCTGGTTTATGTAGAGTCTAATTAAGTGCCCATTCTTGTCTAGGAGCTTTTAAAATCAAAAGAACTCAATATGTCAGCCAAGTCAAAGTTAAAAGTTTTCTAAAAATAAATGCAGAGAGAGGGAGAGAGAGGAGAGGCATCATTTGCAATCCCTAGTGGAAATTACTCATCTGAACTACTTTTATGTGGAGGTGGGGGGAGTACAAACGAGCTAAAGATAGTCTCTCCCTACTGACACTGATAACTTGAAAATGAGCACAATCAACAATTGTACAAATTATAGACAGCAACATCGTACGCTTGTCAAGTTATATTTAAGGCATCAAATATAATAAAATATGCAACGAAGCAGAAAGTATGCAGAACGGAATTATTATTTAAATGAGAACAAATCATTATAGGACAGTTCCCAGAGTTCGTTATCTGAGATCACTCAGGGTCACTCTACACGTTACTTCTTTTACAAGTTTTCCATGGAGCCAACCCCGTGCTCTGCGCAGACACATATCAGCTCAGGGGATTGGCTTCTGTTAAATGGAGTGCAAATGGGCCTGGAAAGCTGCTGATGGGGAAGGGAGAGCTTCTGCCTTTCTCCCCAACAGAAAATGTACAAATAAAGCATCACAGGTCTAGTTTGCACAAGGGAGAAACAAAATCAAAATCGTGTCTTTTTAATTCAAAGAAGCAGGGATGGAAAATTTGAAAGTCATGGCCAATAACTGGAACAAACAGTTTGTGGGAGGAATTCTTGCCTTCACATTTGGATTATGAGTAGAGATGGGCACGATCCAAAAAAAAATTACCGATCAAGCTGATCGTGGATCGGCGGCGGCGGCAATCCCAAACTAGCGATCCATACTGATCATCTCCCGTTTCCGATCTGGGGATCGGGGATCAGGGAGGCCAAAGCGGAGGGGCGCCCCGCTGTTCCCAGCTATGTGGGAAGGTGGGTGGTGATGGTGACCGCTGGGCCTGGTGGGCACAGGGAGGCAGCAACGAGCCACCTCCCCTCAGGGGGCAGGGGGTCTGGCTGCTCATCTGTGTTTGGCCATCAGAGCTGCCTCTCAGGGTTTGCAGGGATGAGATTGGAGTGCCCATGGCTACAGAACACCCCCTTCCCCCTCCCTCCCCTGGGTGTCTTGTCCCAACTGGTGAGTGCTTTGCTGCTTCGTGGTTGGAAGGAAGCCCTGCTGATCAAGGCAAGCTGGGCTTCCATTCAGGTTTCCAGGGCGACAGAAGGAGGTCAAACACAGCTCAGGCATTCCCCTGGCTCCGTTGCCAGGGGAATAGATTGCTGGCGTCTGTGTGTCTGGCTTCCCAATCCGAGTCCGATCGCCCCAATCAAGCCCCGATCAAGCACCCCCCCCCCCCCGAACGCTGGATCGGTTGCCGTGGATGGCACTGATCCGCCGGGTCCCAATCGCACGATCGCCATTATCGTGGGTATTTTTCGATCGTAATGCCGATCATACCCATCTCTAATTATGAGCCTTCCTGAAGTCTCAGGCTAGCTGCTGTTAGAAGCCAAATGCTAGAATAGATGGAGGCAACCCAACCGGACATTTGGCCCATTGGACTAGAGGCAGCTGGGCCAAGCATGTGCCTTATGATGACCTTTACCAGTGAGTTATGTCCTTCTGGAGTTCACCCTCTGGAGAGGATAATCATGGGCTAGCAACCAGTGAGGATGGTACATGAACAAAGCTAAATATGCCTCTCAAACGCTTTGAGAAGGCTCAGAGTTCTTGTGCTGCGTGTGGAAAGGGAACCTGCTGACACCGCAGCACTTTCCGTTCTCTCCGTGATGAATCTGATGCCGTTATCGGTCATGCCTCCTTCTTTCTGCTTTCTCTTGCCCGTTTAGTCACCCTCACTAAAAGCTGAGCTCACAAATCCCGCACCTGTGCCCAGTGCTCTTGATCGAATGTGCCAGTTATTTTTCCATTCTGGGACTCTGGTGTCCACTGTCATTGCTTTTAAAAGCTGAACCTGCAGATCACACACCTGTGATGTCGTCCTCGATTCACCTGCTCGGCAGGGGTTTTTCTCTGTCCTTCTTGCATCATTTGCCAATGTGGCTTTCTGGACTGTGCATACTGAAGGAAAATGCCTACCTCATTTATTTATTAATTAATTTGGAGTTCTGGCAAAGCATCTGCTATGTTTCTGCTTACAGCGTTAAATACCATATTGCTTTTGAAGGTGAAAATAGAAACGCCACCTGCTTTTTTTCTTTTTTCATTTTCTTTTTTAAAAAGAACTGCTTGGTCTTTGGGACTGGAGTGTATCTTTTTTTGCCCATGATTCTGTGCAAATAACCTTGAGCATACAGAGGCAACCTTGTTGGTTGAGATGGCCTATCTTGTGATCTCTGTGCAAATGCCTGCAGTATTATCTACTGAATGTGTTTGCAAATCAGACGTCCCTTGTTTTCAGCACCCCATACAATGCACCCCATATATTCATACAGGTATATATTTTTGTATACAGTTTAGGAAGAGCTGTAATTTGATTGTATTTTAGGGTTGCCAGCTTCCAAATGGGGCATAGTGTAGACTCTCAGGGTGGATTCTATGGCATTGTAAACCACTGAGGTCCTTCCCCTCCCCATACACACACTCTCTAGGCTCTACCCTCTCAATCTCCAGGAATTTCCCAACCTGGAGTTGTCAAACCTAGTTTACCAAGCCTTTTACCCCAGGCTCTTACCAGAGACCCGTTCCTTCAGCAGAACCTTTCTAAACTATACCAACTACATCTTGTCAGCACATCTACAGCCACCTCTGTTTTCCCATTGGCACTGTTTATGAATCAGTCTCTGCTAAATCACTGTCCTGGAATAGCCTGTCAAATGCACCTCGATATGGACGATTCCAAGATCTGCACAAAAATGACTTGTAAGCAGGGCTCATTTCAAGGAGGAACACGCAGGAACGCAGTTCCGGCAGTTCCCCAAAGAAGTCACATGTTAGGTGGCCCCGCCCACCTGACTCTTGGCCATTTTGGGCTTGTTTCGTCCTGGATTGGGGCCGAAACAGCCCGGATCGGGCCTCTGACAGGTGGTGGATCACTCTCCCGCTCAGCAGCGGCCTGATCCTGACCATTTTAGGCCCCCTTTTGGCCATTTTCAGCCCCTTTTTACCATTCTGGGCCCAATTTTGGCCCTGAATGGCCAGGATTGTGTCCAAAACAGCCAGGATAGGTGATGCAAGGGGTGTGGCATATACAAATCAGTTACGCTAATGACACATTTCTGGTGATGTCGAGGGGCATGGCATATGCTAATGAGTTATGCTAATGAGCGATGTTAATGAGTTCTTCCAGCTCTTTTTCTACAAAATGACCCCTACTTGTAAGTTACTTATAATTACCTCAGTAGCATTAGTAGTACCGATAGCAGGAACAACATCTAGCTGGATTGGTATCTTGGCATTATGCAAATGACATAGTGTTGAAGTGCTTGGGGCTATGCTTATTTGTATAGCTGCGAACTTGGGCTGGCTGCCCAGTGGCCCTCACGCAGATCTGACCTGACAAGATCTTCAAGTCAAACTACTAAATTCACACTAGTTGAACTGCAGATTTTGCAGCCAAAATGTAAGCCCCTTCTTTGCCTCCTCTTTTTTTTCCCCAGCTGCTTTTGGGGGCAAGACAATTTGTTTTTCAAACATCCCCCTCCCTTTTTGGTGTATATATAAATCCTCCTGGTGGATCGAGACTCCGGTGCATCTGAGCTTTGACACACAAAAGCAAATGACGGAATAAACTGTGTTAGTCGTTAAAATGCCACCAGACTCCTGTTTTATTTTGGAGCGAGCTGTACTTCTTTTTGTTCAATGTAAACTTCCTGGAGATTGTTACGAAGAAAGCAGGAATACTTACGAAAGTAAGCCCAGCTCTTAAACGTGCATTTAATTTACTGTGTTACAATGTTTATTCTAAACCTGTTTCCTTTACTGCACAAGCAGGCAATGTTACACCTCCCTGGCAATCAGCAAGCATACACACTGGAGGAAAAAAGCCATGGCCATGTGGTGTGTAATAGTTAAGAGTGGAGACTCAGGTTCAAAACCCTACTGAATCACGAATCTCATGCACAGACTGCCCTTTTTCATTGGGTTGTTGTCAGGAGAAAATCAGGGAGGGAAGAACCATGTATGCTCTCATTTCAAGGAGTGCATGATAAAAATATGCTAGTTAGATGCTAGGAAGATTAAATAACAGAGACAATATGGCATGCATCACCGTATAGGGTTGCCAACTCTGAGTTGAGAAATTCCTGGATATTTTGGGGGTGGAGTTTGGGAGGGGGCTCAGCAGGGTATGATGCCATAGAATTTACCCTTCAAAGCAGCCATTTTCTCCAGGGGAACTGATCTCTGTTGGCTGGAGATCAGCTGTAATTCCGGGAGATCTCCAGCCACCACCTGGAGGCTATCAGACAAGAAAAAAATTCCCGTGTACTATAATGCCTCCACAATCAACAATAAAGCGTGTAATATTGTTTCCAGAATTATTTATTCACCAATATATAAGGGGTATATTAAACAACTTGTATTTCAAATTATCTCTCTTAGCACATTCAAGAACTGTACCACATATTGCACTCCCCCTCAACCTCAATCATATAGGCATTTCAGACGTCCTGTAATTATTCTATTAAAGTGTCACGTGCTCCAAGTGCTATAATTGTTACAATTAAAGTGCATTTACTGGTCAGGCATCCTATGACACTACTTTTCCTATACAGGGTTTAAATTGCCTTGTTCACAATTATAATATACAGTCACAATATAGGTGCAGTCCAAGAATGATTCCAGACACTGTGGGTGTCACAGCTCATGGGTAGACCTATGTCCTTCCAATATACGTTGTAAACTCTGTGACTGAGTTCTCTAACGGACGGTCCAGATCCTTGTAAGGTCCGTTTCCAAAGTTCTTTTTCAAAGAGCACAGTAGTCAGAGATTCTTGCAATTAACCTTCCATATCCCCTTCTAGTATTCCAATTACTTCCATCTGCATCTTGTTAGCTAGTAACCGTTTTATCCTCTTGATTGTGGAGGCATTATAGTACACGGGAATTTTTTTCTTGTCTGATAGCAGTATTACCGTGTTGCTCTATATTTTGGGACCACCTGGAGGCTGGCAACCCATAGGTTGTGGTAAAAAGGGAGACCTGTCAGGAATATCCCTCCCTTCTCTTGTGGGTTCACAAGAGGAAGGGAGCTCTGCTTGTACAAAACCACGAGAAAAATCACTAAGAGTTATGAATTGTAGGACTGGTTAGCAATACAGGAAAAAAGAGTAGAGGTATATATGGTACTGTGAAACAAATGTGAGCGAGGTTGTCATAAAACTGCAGCATTTTGGAAACCATTTTGCTTCATAGCTTTTCTTGTGCTTCAAAGGATAATCTGTAAATATCTTTTCTCATAGGCTTCCCCCCCCTTTTATTGTCTTCCCGAAGACATCGCAATGATCTAATTTTGTATGAGAGAGTGTGCTGTTCAATTGACTTTAACAAAGATTCCTCTTTCTGCTTCCGACTAAACTTCTGCTTTATTTACACTGAAACAAAATAAAAGAACAGGGCCTGTTTATTGGGAATGTTGACAAGAGTCTATTTTTAGTCCTGTGTTTTGTTGTGCCTGCCTCCTCTATGTCAATTCCAGGAGTTGATATTAATAGCTTAGTACTGAATTCTTGAGAGACATTAAAAAAGCAAAGCATAATTTTCTCTAATATGCTCTGTTCTGACAGACAGAACTAAAGTGTTTTCTGTGATGGATGCATCAAAAACTACAATGCTTAGTGCAATAAATAAAAGAACGAATAACTTTGTTTCAGGATGAAACATGAATGTTCAAAGGCCACCTGGAAAAGGTTGTTTTGTTACAGGGCTGCAAGTTTTCTTAATCAGTTCATGCTTTAGTTCAGGGGTCCCCAGCCGGTGGGTATGGTGGGATTTTGAGAAAGGGTAGGGGAAATGTTGGGAACCACAAAAAGTTCCCAAAACCACAAAAGGGTAAAGAACCACAAAATGTTGGCCATGGGAAGAGGGAAAATGGCCTATCACAAGGAGTCCGTGATCTGCCACTGGGGCCGGTGGCTATCACAAAATGGCTGCCATTGGGGGATAGAACAGCTCTTTGTCTTAATGTTTGGTCCTGCTTTCCAAAGAAAGGGGATGACTTGTTCCTAAGCACAGCCATAGTGGAGGTTGCCAAGTAGGCTTGCAAGCATCGGGCTTAGGGTTGCTAGGTCCCCTTACCCTCCCGGCAGGAGGTGGGAGACCTGGCACTCACCTTCTTCGTATGCTCCTTGCACCGGTGCAATGACATCCCTTCTAGTAGGCAATATCATCGTGCATGGTGGAGAAGCATTTCAGTGCTTCGCAGCGGGCTGATTTGGGCCCCAAATGAGCCCGATTCTGTCCATTTGAGCCCCAAATCAGCCCACTGTGCAAAGCATGAGAATGTTCTTGGTGTGGCGTGATGACGTCAGTGTCATTGTTGTGCTGACCTAGGAGGCCCGTTCTCTGCCCCCCTCCCCCGCTGGCCAGGTAAGCTGGGGGGGAGGGAGAAAGGTGGAAGTAGGGGATCCCTTGCCTCCACCAAGGGAATGGGATACCTAATTGGTATTGGGTGGGCTAGGAGCCTCCCTTGTGTGGGTCTTGGGTATCTCAGGCACTCCCCCCCACACTTTGTGTGTACCCCAGGTCTATTTGCTCAGACAGGACAGGTATTGCCTCATCTGTGCAAGCCCTTTTCACCACTGGACTGGTCTGGCCCATGTTGGGGGAGAGCAGTCAGCCCATTGGGAGAAGTCCTGCTGGCCATCATGGACAATTTGCCCAATTTGTAATTCCAGTCTTAGGCGGTTCTTGAGATGATATACAGGATTTATTCCTACATATGTGGCCTTGCTTGGGGCTGGAACTAGCTCTGCCTTCTGAAGGTAGAAGTGGGGAGAGGCATGCCCGCATGTCTGAAACATCAGTTAAAATGTAAGTATTAGGGTTCAATTAATTTAAATACTAATGCCCAACATCTCTCACCCTACAAGCCTTTCAAGACACCTTCTAGTATAAAGCCAAAACAATATAAAACTGCAAAGCATACACACCTATAATTAAATACTTCAATAAAATGACAGGCAGCCTAAACGTCAATTGCAAGAATCTAAAAGATAACAAAACCTGCAGGAAGTGGTGTTTTGTGCAGTAGGTATATACATGTTCCCTAGAAATGTGTCTGTGGCCCCCAAATATGGCCCCCAAATCACACTAACACAGTGGTGATGGCAGTGGTGAAAAGTGCTGTCAAGTCACTGCTGATTTATGGTGACCCCAGCAACATCGTTCAATATCACCTCCTTTCACTCTCACTCTGTCTAGTGAACAGCAGGATTAGGTTTTAACACCAACTCAAAGAAGTTCTCAGATCTTGGCGGAGACCCACATATCTGCATTAAGAGATGTCTGAGTAAGTGGCAAAGGAACACTGAGATGCAAGACAGAGAGCAAAAAATAAACCAAAGCATTTATGATGGGAATTATACAAATATCTGGGCAGCAGAATCAACAAGTTTCAAGCAATTAAATAATCTGGTACCCAATGCCCAAGCTCCAATGCTAACTATCCAATAAAGAGTCAGTTATTTTCAGCTAGCAGGCCAAGTTACTATTTTGGAGGCATCTCCCCACCCATCACCTATGGTCCTGCCACCACTCCATAAGGCAGTGGGAGGAAAACGGAGAAAGTGAAATGGCGTCCATTAACATCACATTCAGCTGTGTAACCGGAAGTGACATCACCACATCACAGGATGCTGTACTGTTCACCCAAAACTTTATGGGTTTTTTGAGTGAATCCCAGACCGTCACATGACATGCCGATGTCACTTCTGGTTATGCAGCCAGAAGTGGCATCACAACATCAACAGATTCCATTGAGTAAGCCCTGCCCTCCCAAGTCTCCCTGAGTGTTGCTAGCCCTCTGTTGGCAATCCTACTTTCAGCCCCCAAATTCCAAGCAAGTTCCTCCAGTCAGGAGGGTGGGGCAAGAGGCTGCTAATGAGAGAAAACAAAGCAAGAGAGAAAATATTATTTCTGATCCTGAAGCCCATTGGGTCTAACTCTGGGCATGGGTCCAGGTTGCTGGGTAGCAGTTAATCCACAAATGCGAAAGAGGTAGGGTTATGGGAGTCTGGGACACACAAGACTAGGCAGTTGTGGGCAGAGAGAGCCACAGCACAAAAGATTTCCTTTCCATTTTGGATAGAAGACAATTGGGGGATTGATGTGCATCTTGAATAGAGGGGAAGGGGTGGGAGGTAGGGATGCCAACCTCCATATGTGGCCTGGAAATCTCTCAGAATTACAACTGATCTCCAGACTACAGTTCTAGAGGGTGGGCTGTATGGCATTATACCCCACCAAGGTGTTTCCCCTCCCCAAACCCTACCTTTCTCAGGCTCCACCCCCAAATATCCAGGAATTTCCCAATCCAAAGCTGTCAACCCAAGTGGTCTAGGATCCTAGGATTAATTCCTAATGAGGATTCCATGTAGGAAGGGAGATTTGGCTGGCAATTGAACCTGTATCAGCTGGAAATTCCAAACACCTAGTGCAAGGCTGGAAAGGAAAGGGAAGTTTCTCCCAAAGATTGGCATGGAGCCCAGAGTTCATTGAGGGAGATGTTAACTGTGATCCATCCTGCTAGTGGCCAAAGTCACAGTGATTGATTGCAAAGAGTCCTTGATTAGTTTTCTGAATACCAAGTACTGGGATGCCTCTTTACCTCCACTTAGTGCAATTGAATTCGTTGTTGTCCTCCTTCGTTTGCTGCTTTTTGTGATGGCTGGAAATGTGATGCTTGCCGAGATGCAAAGTTTGAGAGGATGCAAAGCTTGAGAGCCATGAACAAAACAGAGGCTGCCTAAATTGATGATGTTCCTTTACTGAATGATGTCTAGGAGGCTACAAGTGTCATGTGACTCTCCCTGCAGGGTTGGAAAAGAGCAAGAGTCCAGTAGCACCTATAAGACTAACAAAATCTGTGGTGGAGTATGAGCTTTCGTGAGTCACAGCTCACTACACCTTCACTTCTTCAGTATCTGAAGAAGAGAGCTGTGACTCACGAAAGCTCATAGTCCACCACAGGTTTTGTTAGTCTTATAGGTGCTACTGGACTCTTGTTC
Organism: Eublepharis macularius; assembly: GCF_028583425.1. NCBI lineage: Eukaryota > Metazoa > Chordata > Lepidosauria > Squamata > Eublepharidae > Eublepharis > Eublepharis macularius. The sequence goes on along the minus strand of NC_072792.1, from coordinate 165,274,823 downwards.
TTTTCCATTGCTACAGACACATGGCTAACCATCTTGATTTATCTGCAGGGTTGGTGAGAGTCATATGACATTGCGAAGGACAAAGTGCACTTTCCTAAGCCATAAAAATAAAATTAGAGAAAGTGGGCATCAAATGTTGGAGTCATACAGTGTTTTTTTTAAACATGCTTTTTTGTAGATGAGAAAATGCTTTAAATAGCACAAAATTGTGGCTTATGTAGACTCATACCTATTAGTGCTGATTCTTCTCTCATTCATCTTCTCTGATTACCATTTAGCACTTGGATGGCTCAGGAGCTCACAGTAAAGAAACTGGGTCACTCATTTTTTTCCTGTATCTTTAATCACTCCATTTTCGAAGCTGCATTTACTTAGAAATTACACCGAGTCGTTTATTCCTTACATATTTGTTTTATTTCCAGGTTCCCAAAGTAGCTTCATGTTTTTGGATACTTTTTTTTTTTTAATTTTATTGGATGGTTAACATATCATACATATTGTTAATACATACTAATTATCCCCTATATAAATATTGTATGCTCCCCACCCCCTCCCCTCCCCTTTCCTCTATTGACTTCCAACAGCACTACAACCCCCCCCCCCCCGTTTCTGTCCCAAATACTATCTCTTAGTTGTCATTTTAAACTTGATGGTAAAGATTTACATTATATCTTATCTTACTTAATAACACTCAAAAGACCATAGTTGTCCTTTAACAGCCCATCTTTTTTCTAAGTATTTTTTCAATTTCCCCCAGTACTCAAAAAATTTCCTTTGGATCTTGCTCTCTGAGGGCATGTAGGAAGAGGCCACGAGAACTAAGCACTGATGTAACTGGTGCTTAGACATAGGGCCAAGCTACACATGATGAATGACACTTGAACGGCAAGTGTATTTCTCCCTGTTCACTTGCCCTCCACTCAATCCACTTGCCGTTCAAGTGTCATTCGTCATGTGTAGCTTGGCCCTCAGTTTCCTTGTTAATTTGTCCATTTCCGCCATATGTAACACTTTTTGTATCCACTCTTCAGTTTTCGGTATTTCTACTTTCTTCCAATATTGTGCATACAAAGTTCTTGCCGCCGTTATCATATAGTACAGTATTACTCTATCCCTTCTATTAACATCTTCTAAATGCAAAGATAAGGATACTTTTTTTTTTTGGTCTTCCCTTCACTTTATGAAAGTTGCTGGCACTTGTGGGTGAGACAGTTTTGAAGTTGCAGCATGCTGGGAAGCTCTCTCGCACTTCTGCCGAATGCTCTGTTGTGCCCGGGACTGCCAAGAGCATCCAAGGGCCTCCTCCCATGTTTCAGATCCAAGCCAAAAGTGAAAACAAATCATATGACTTATCACCTGCAGAGCGCTCAGAGTTTGGCCCACCTAATTCTCCCTCTTTGGCAGTCCTGATGGTGTTATTAATTCCTGGGGAGGAAAAGTCACAGCATGTTGCTGTGTCCTTTCTCGTTTTGGATGGACCTGTGCACACCTCCAAATGATGGGAGGTGGGGGGAGGAACGTGTACAGTTCCATTTTGTTTATGAAATCGTTACAGGAAAGACAAACCATAGGGGAGGGGGTTGGGGTATAGGAGGAGGGTACCATGAGAAAGTTGTGCTTCGCTGACGGCACTCTTTCAGACAGTGGGCATTTTCAGTGGGATTCAAGCTTGTGTGTATCTTAGGGGTACCGTTTGCCTGCTAAGATTTGTTATTGTCCTCTAAATCCTGAAAGCAACATCACTGACTCTGTAGGCTTTTTGCCAAATCTAGGCTTTTTACCATGGAGACTGGTAAAATCCTAGAGTGTTGGTGATGTTGTATCTGAGGGTGAAGCTACAAGTGACGAATGACACTTGAACGGCAAGTGTATTTCTCCCTGTTCACTTGCGCTCCACTCAATCCACTTGCCGTTCAAGTGTCATTCGTCACTTGTAGCTTGGCCCTGAGTTTTAGCTGGAAGTGGCGTTGGCATGTTGACAAAAGAAGCTTGCAGACTCACCCGCGGGCTGAGTTGGCACCGAGGGCAAGGATGACATGGAGGCGTGGCCAAACCGGAAGAGGAGGAGTGGCCAGTCCTCTTTCCGTCCAGCAACGTGGCCAGCGCCATTCCTGTCGATCCTTCAGCAGGAGCAGCACATTGCCACTATTAGAACTGGCAGCTTGTGTGCCCATAAATGTTCCACCATAAATGCGACTTATAAGATATAAATCAAAACTAGAAAGCTGCAGTCTTTGCAAGCTATTAGCAACAAGCAGTATCCAATTTTTAAATGCATCTGTACAGCCCAAAGGGCTAATTTAGGTTATTACATAACACAAGAACAGATTGTACTTCCCCGTACAAATATAGTAATAGTGACTCAAAAGGTAGCTTCAAACATTCCTTTTATGTTTTTGATGTGTGACAAGACTCAGTGCCTGGCGTATCTATGGAAGTGAAAGCTTCAGTCCTTATTTGTACGTGGTACTAGAGAACTGCATCACTGTTTATTTGAACTGCTGGCTCTGCATTGTACCCCTTCTTGTCTCCTTCATCTCGCCTTTTTAAATATACTGTTAAAGAGCATAAAAGGAAGGAAGCGTAAAATGTGCTCCTGCACGGAGAATTCTTGCATTCAAGTTGACGCCTGTGTGTAATACCCTACATGAAGCTTCAGCTATGATCTACTGTCAATCAGGCTAAGTCGTGTCTTGTATTCAAATCTTCCATACTTCAAAACAGGCACCTAGAATTTGACAGCATGTAAAGCTAACAGTGCAATTCTATGCAGAGCTATTCTGTAAAAGATTGCCCTGAATATCAGCCAACTAAAAATTCTTCAGTTGGCTAATGAATCTCATTTTTTGTTTTAAAGATGCCTAGCACTTCTTAGCCTAACTTATTTATTTGATTTCTGTCACAGCTTTCACTCCAGAATAGTGTATATGCATATGCATAAATGGTGTAAAACAACATAATAACATTCGATTTATATAGTGCCCTTCAGGACAACTTAATGCCATATTCAGAGTGGGTTACAGTTATTATTATCCCCACAACAATCATCCTGTGAGGGCTGAGAGAGCTCTGAGAGAGCCGTGACTGGTCCAAGGTCACCCAGCTGGCTTCAAGTGCAGGAGTAGGGAATCAAACCCAGTTCTCCAGATTAGAGTCCTGGCACTCTTAAACACTACACCAAACTGGTTAAATGCCATAGAAGTGTTATAAAAGAAACCAAAAAATTGGAAACCCCAGCAATGATTGAAATGAAAAGGCTCACATTGACAACACATGAAAACAAGAAGGAAGGAATGCACATGGGAAGATCCTGTCTCTACCTCAGCTGAGTGCTGAGTGACAGCAGTTGATAGTCAGTTGCCAGGCTGCACATCCCTTCTTCGCTCCTCCCCAGGACTGTTTACTTTACCAGTGAGACTATTTATTGGTGTGAACTCCTATAAAAATAGGGTAGCTAGGTCCTCCTAGGCTCCCAAAGAGAGGGGAACTGTATTTACTGATTGCATGACCTTCATGTGCATGTTCCTGGCCCCGGTGCAATGACATCATCACTCTAGCTGTTGGAGAGCTCCCATGCTTCACGTTGGGGCCAAAAACAGTCCCCATAAAGTACAGGATCACTCCTGAGGCCAGATGATGATGTCACTTCAGGAAATGATATTGTCATACCCTCTAGGAGCATGCCTGCTGCCAGTGATGGGTGATCACCGGGCAGCTTGGTACTACCCACCAATTGCCAGTGGGCACCTGGGAATCCTATATGACAATGATATTATGATCAATGTTTGATTTCTCGCACAATAAAGTTCAAAGATATTTCTCCACTAGAGATGGGCATGAACCAGGAAAATTCCAAACCATGCAGTTCGTGGTTCGTCACGTTTCACGAACCACGAACTTTCACAAACTTGCCCTGGTTTGTGAACCAGTTTGTTTGATTCGTGAAAACATCACTTCTGGGTCAGCAGAAGGTCTTCATCCCCCCCTGTTGTCTAGAAAACTGATTGATCAGCGCCAGGCTGTCTGCAGTGATAAACCAAAATACGAAGCAAACGAACCAGGCTAAAATTCGTCATGGTTTGTGAGGAATAACCTCTCACAAACAGTGGGTTTGTGAACCACAAACCAGCCCAGTTTGTGACGAACTGCAGTTCATATTTCGGTTCATGCCTGCCTCTATTCTCCACACAATCTCAAAAAAATGCTCATATGCCTGCCTCACTTCTTCTAGGAGGCTGTTTTATAGTCACATAGCAACAGTAAAAGCCCAGGCCATAACCTATTCATCATCAAGGGGGAAGGTACTGTTAGAAGACTCTGTTGTGAAGCACACACTTGCCACACAGGCTCATATCAAGAAACACAATTGTCCTTCACTTGCCAGCTATCTTGAGGAGAGGGCTGTGGTGCAGAGGAGATTGGACCAGTCCTCTGATAATGCACATAATAAGACTCTACTGATCCCAGGTGTCCACAGCAAATCGCGTTTGGGAAACTTTTCCAACCTATAATGAACACTGTAACATTCAAAGGTCCATTTTGGAACATTCAAAGATACCAGGATCTGAAGCATCTCCACCCGAGGTTTTACTTATGGCTCTGTAGGTTTACTATTAACCAATGGCTGACAACCATCTAGGAAGCACCATTGGGTAATGTCACATGCCTTTAGGAATTGCTAGCAGCTCTATGCTAAAATCATAGAGTTTCAGGCAATTCCTAGAGCATACTCTGAGTAAGCTGGCTAGGTATGAAGAACTCTGATAGGCCTTATGTTCCTTTCTTTGTTTATTCCAAATACAGTTATGTTTGCTTTAATTAAGACCATTATATATTCCTGAGTGATTGTGGCATCTTACAAACACCTTGCTTAAATCATGAAGAGTTTCCTTAGGATAGCCAACCTCCCCTATCACGCTTATAGGCATAGTTTACAAAGTGGGCCTTTTTCAAGATCACAATCATTAAAAGGATGAGTGTGATCTTAAAGCAGCTCAGAAATGGGTGCAAATGTCATATGGGTGGAGCTGGAAGCATTATCTATTTTTGGGGGCAGAGACTTCTAATGTGATGTTTTTGTTTTTTCACCAGAATTTTTCCTATTCTGAAGCGAAGCTCTTAGTCTAGAAATCAGAGTGTCATACATTAAACATCCTGGTTTTTAAAACAATTCTTAGATCGGATGAATCATTGCTCATATGGGCCAATGAATTCACTGGTCTCTGCCCTGACTGTGCTTCTCAGACTGTGCAGGGATCAGCACGGTTATTGTGCGGATTGTGGAACCACTTGAGTTTTATCATTGCACCCAGGGCCTGTCTTAAAAATCCCACACATCTGTATGTTGTAGGCTCCCTGAAAACCTCTCTTCTTCTGAGTTGCATCTCTTGCAGTTTCTGAAAGCAAAATAATGTATCTCTGCAGGCAAGCCAAATATGGAAGGAACACTGAGAATAAAATTCCAATCTACTCCTCTATGGTACTTTACTTTACTTTACTTTACTTTACTTTACTTTAATTGAATTTTTATACCACCCATCTCCTGAAGGACTCAGGGCGGTGTACAGCAAAAGTAAAACATACAAATATAAAACAATAAGAATATAAAATATAAACATATTAAATAATTTAACTAAAACCAGGACAATTCACTTAAAACACATTTAGGCCAGGTACTGCTTTGATTGCTGACCTACAAGTAAGATAGTTTCATATGGGCAGCCATGTTGGTCTGTGTAGAAGAGCAAGATTTCGGTCCGGGAACACCTTAAAGACCAACTAGATTACCAGGGTATGAGCTTTCAAGAGTCAAAGCTCCCTCTGTCAGATATGTGGAGTGGAAAAAAGAAGGAGTCCTTATAATCTAGGCAAAGGGTGGGAGGAGGGGCAGTGTAAATTCGAGTATCAGGAAGGTAGCTATAATACATGTTGTAATTAGTTTGGTGGAACATGGGTGTGAAGTGCAGAAAATTAGCATCTATAATGTGAGTAAAATTGTATGTCCCGATTCCACCCCGAAAGATTCATTGTTCCAAATTTGCAAATAAACTCAATTTCCCTGGTGCCACTGGGCACAAATATTGCTGTAATTAAGAAACTACAGTCTGGAGCATTGTTCAAAGGAGCGGGTTTCATAATCAGTGGTTGAGTTCATGTCTAAGAGGAAATGTTGCAGTGAGCCCCTTTACATTCCCCCATATAACCATGCTTCCAAAAACGTTCCTTGCCTGAATTGCACCATGGATTTTGGAATTTAGAATTACTTGATCCTATTTCCAATGAAAAACAGATGTGCTCATTTATTTCATCCTTATTCAATTGTGTGTGTGTGTGCGCGCGTGCATGCCCTCACTCCAGATGCCCTTGCGTACTCCTCTTTTCTTCACCCTGTTGGGAAAGTAAGATGCTACAAAGAGTGACAACAAAAATCTGCTTTTCCTCCATCTCTACATGTAAGGATACCAGGGCTCAGTCCAGGGAGACAGAAGTGAAGGCAAAAGCAATCCATGGTCTAGGGCGGTAGACATGGGGAAAAGGGGACATGGTTCCATGCCAGCAGCATGACATCTCTTCTGGTAAATACCGCAGAGTATTCCCATTTTACCATGGAGCTTTGCACAAATCCTAGGGCATCGCCACATCATCATACCGGCGATATGACATCACTTCTGGTTATTCACTGGAACTAGGGCTGCCAGGTCTGGGCTGGGAGGTGGAGCCTGAAAATGGTGGGATTTGGGAAGGGGAGGGGCCTCCACAGGATATAAAGCAATAAAGTCCACCCTCCAAAGCAGCCATTTTCTCCAGGGGAACTGCTCTCCGTTGCCTGGAGATCAGTTGTCATTCCAGGAGATCTCCAGCTACCACTTGGAGGCTGGCAACCCTAGCTGGAACTGATGCTGGCACTGCCAGCACAGCACCATTAATTTTCCCTCCCTCTGGTCCTTAGCAGGCCAAGTGTGGAGTGGGATGTCTTCTGCTGAGGTTAGAGGCCTGGTCTCCTTACCACGTTCTGATTTTCCAAAGACACTGTGTGATTGGCCCCTTAGATCATGCGGTTGGTCATAGTCAGCTGATCCCAGGCCAGGAAAGTAACTGCATCTTACAAGGCACATGAGCTGCAGCTTTTGGCTGTGTTTCTCAGATTGTAAAAGACTGGGCCAAAAAAGGGAGGTGCCCTGCTTCAAATCCCACCCTAGTTCCTTGCACCTCGAGTGTGGGTAGTCCCTTCCGTACTGACAGGGGTCCCACAGTCAGCTGCACCGTGTCAGTGTTCTAGCAGCACATCTGTTGGTTCCATCTATCCATCATAAGGACAGACATTTTGTAAATAAAGGGCAGCACTGAGACTTCTCTGTATGTCTGGCAAAATCGTTACAGGCCTATTTTTGTCCTTGATCGCCTTCCCCACATGTTTTTTCCAAGCAGCAGTGAAGGGCACATGCGCATCAGCACTTCTGAGTGCCGGCTTTGCTCTGATGCACTGCAAGGGATAGCTCACAGTCTTGCTGGATTAAAAGGCATCCCAGAGTCTGTGAATGTGCCCTGTGGTTCAGGCCTTTTAGCCTGTGTCTCTTCGGCTCTCCCAAGTAGCATTTGTAAGCATGCATTTACAGAGATAAGTGGCAAGAGCACTCGAATCATCCGCTTGCTCAGAGAATGTTCACATGTTTCCGGCCTCCTCCGTTGCCCTCTGTGGTGCTCCACTATTATATATTTATTGATTTACTAAATAATTTAGAAAATGTATAGCCTGCATTTCCGCTCAGAAAGAGGCCTCAAGATGATTTTAAAAAAGGACTAAAGCAATCATTAAACAACAAAGAAGAACAGAGAAGTCCAGCATTAACACTCTTAATAAAATACATGTGCAGGAGCACTGTGCTGAGATCTGAAAGAGGTATGAGTGAATTATTGTTTTGTTTCTTTTTAATTGCTTTGTTTCTTTTTAATCCATTTGTACTTTTGTCATTGATTTGGGGTCTGCCTTTGCTTACTGCTCATTCTGTAGTTCGATGTGTATTGTATGACCACTTTGCATACATTTTATGCACCATTTATGAAGTGTGTGTGTGTGTGTTTGTATATGCAATGTACCACCTTTTTGTCTCTAATGCTGATTTATTGATGAGCAAATAAGGCTGCAAAATGCACACTTCTTATGGACAGAATTTGGCACATGGAAGCAGAAAATGGCATGAGAAGACAGAATTGTGGGTTCAGTTTCCAGCAGGGGGACATCAAAGCATAGGGTTTCAAATCACAACAGCAAATTGAACATGAAATGAAAACAAGCTAGAAGCACTGAAAACTCATTAAGCCTGGAAGAATAAAAAATATTTTGAGGCAGCACTGAAAAGGAACAGAGTTGGTGCTATAGGAATAGCTGTGGGGAGGTTGTGCCACCCTTGGCCACCACAGAAAAGGCCCTCTCCCTCGTCGCCATTTACCTAGCCTCAGAAGATGGGTGAACCAGAAGCAGAGCCCTAAAAGCATTTGCTATGCTTCACTTCAGGCAGTTGCATCTATCACACACAGTGAATATCCACAAGTGAAATACAATATCATACTTCCATATATCATATGCAGAAATCCCCCAGCAACAGCTGTGTTCCTTTTTAACCCCCTTTTCCCACACCTCAATGGCTGCAGCCAGTTTTTCTTTCCCAGTCATGAGGGGCTGTTCAGGGACTGTAGATCTGAAGCATGAACAAATTAATGGGGTAAACTGACAGTAGATTAGACATAGCCCTTTCTAAACTTTCCCCTCAGTCCAGCAACAGAATGGCCGTTTTCACACTACTAACCTGCTTCCGTAACGTTGCGAAACATCCCGCAAAAAATGCGGAAGATAGCATCGTCTCGTGAGAGTGCAAAACTCTCGCGATGTCGCGCAAAACTCTCACGAGAAGATGCTATCTTCCTCGTTTTTTGTGCGACGTTTCGCAACGTTACGGAAACAGGTTAGTAGTGTGAAAATGGCCAATCTCAAATCCCCACTGATTGACTTGGTTGGAAGAACAACAACATTTGATTTATATACCACCCTCTAGGACAACTTAGCACTCACTCAGACCAGTTTGCAAAGTGTGTTGTTATTATCCTCACGATAATCACTCTGTGAGGTGGGTGGGGCTGAGAGAGCTCCGAGAAGCTGTGACTGACCCAAGGTCACCCAGCTGGCTTCAAGCAGAAGAGAAGGAAATCAAACACGGTTCTGCAGATTAGAGTCCCACACTCTTAACCACTACACAAAACAAGACCCTTCAAACTTACCTGTCAATCTGAGATGAACATTGGCAGCATTTCTTCTGCATGCTCATGTCATGAATGGAAACAGTGAAAGCTGATGGGGAGAGGCTGTGACTCACTGGCAGAAGGTCCCAAGGTCAATTTTGTCATCTGCAGGTAGAAGGTAGCTTGTGTTGGGGAAGACCTTTACTTGTCTGAGACCTTGGGAAAATGGCAAGTTTCTAAGGCAGACAGATTCTTGCATTCTTGTTTCTGCTGCGATTTTCTAATCATGAAAACAGGTCACTGCTTGACCATCTGCGTCCTTCTTCATTCACTGGTTTGAGCTGAAATTTGCAGCTGAATACCACATTCCTTTTTTTCTTGCTTGCTTCTCTTCACCTTCTATGATCATTCTTAAATATCATTCATTTCAAGTAATTTGATGGTCATGATTGATTTTTAGTAGGAAGAGTTGGGGAAAAATAAGCTCCCTGGGCTTTACTTGGCATTTCTGGCAATTTCTTCATTAAGTGTTTATGCTGGCTTACCAGAAGCTCTATGGACAGGCTTTGAGAAATGGTTTCCTGCGGAGTGTGATATTTGTACAATCTTTTAAATATAAATGGCTAATTGGAATGTTATAAAAATAAAATGGGGAACGCATTAATTTACTCTTGCTAACTACGATTAACCTTTGTGGAATTCACCATCCACCTAGGTAGAAATAGTCGTAGTTGGTCCACCAGGGTAAAATTTGACCGACGGCCATTCTGTTCATGGGGGGGGGGGGAGTATTCCCTTTGATCAAACTTCTGAAGGTTGGAAGCTTTAATACAAACTAAAATGGAGTCATGTCCAAAGCCAAAAATATGAAAGAAGTTTCAAATTAGAAAGCAAATTCAGGCTTGTATGTCGCCCTTTGCCTAGTTGTGTGCGACAAGAACAGAATCTCATATACAGTGCAATCCTAAAAACAGTTTTCTGGGAGTAAACCCATTGTACAAACCTGAGCAGGATTTTGAGTAAACCTGCTTAGGATGGCAACCCATCACTCTGAGGACCAAGCTACAAGTGATGAATGACACAAGTTGGACACTTGTCAGCTTCCCTCAAGTTTTGATGGGAAATGTAGGCATCCTGGTCTTGCAGCTTGGCTCTCCGACTGCTGTCCAATGGACTTTTCAACTGTCACTTGTCCAACATTCCGCCAAGCTGCCTACATTTCCCATCAAAACTTGAGGGAAGCTGACAAGTATCCAACCTGTGTCAGGCGTCACTTGTAGTTTGGCCCTGAGATGGTTTTTAAATTAGAAGACAGGGAATTGGATCCAGAATGCCATGAACAGAACATACAGAAGTGAACTTTCCTACCTTTTCTCTTCTGCTGTAGCCAACTGAGCTACCTGATACTCAGTGGGGGAAGAATCAGCCAAATTACTCCCTTCTTCCATCAGTAAAAGTGCTGTTCCACTAACAAAACTGCCATTACTCTCCTTTCAAACCCAGTTGTGGTGTGTGCACTCCCCTCCCACCTTTGAGACCTTATTTATTTATTTATTTTATTCTATTTATATTCCACCTTCCCCGCAAGCAAGCTCAAGGCAGGTCACCACAGTGTGTCATAATTATTTGTGCATAACTGTGGCTGCCAATATTGCTTCTGGGTTCAATTTCAAGGTGCTGATTTTAATTTTCAAAGCCGCTCAAAGCCTGGGATCACAGACCTGAATGTATGACTGTCTTCATATCAGCCAGAGGAGTCAGGTGCATCTGATGAAGAGAGCTGTGGCTCTCAAAAGCTTATGCGACAATAAAGTGGGTTAGTCTTAAAGGTGCCGCTTGTCTTCATATGAGTCCTCTTTCCAGTTACGGATAGTTCAGCATTCATCGATAGCTGAGCTTGCTTTTCATGAGGGCTGCAGTCTGGCGAGCCTTTGTAATTCCAGGAGATGTTCACCCGCAACCCTACCCTCTGGAAATGTAATAAAACCATTTAAATGAGAGGCAGAATCGGTACGACATTTTAAAGCAGAATGTGTGAAAATGCCCATTTTCATACATCCATACTTAGGCCCTTCCTTTCTTTTAGTCTCTTAGGGCCAAACTACAAGTGATGAATGACACAGGTTGGACACTTGCCAGCTTCCCTCAAGTTTTGATGGGAAATGTAGGCAGCTTGGTGGAATGTTGGACAAGTGACAGTTGAAAAGTCCATTGGACAGCAGTTGGAGAGCCAAGCTGCAAGACCAGGATGCCTATATTTCCCATCAAAACTTGAGGGAAGCTGACAAGTGTCCAACCGGTGTCATTCATCACTTGTAGCTTGGCCCTTAGTCTCTTAGTCTTATACCTTTTGGCTGACCCTGGTGACATAGCAGCTCAGAAGAAAGAGTAGTCCAGAAGAATGGGATGAAGTTATATGAGAAATAAAGAATAGGATCCTTCTGTGAGTACGAAGAAAGGAATGAAATTGATACAGAGAAGGGAATGAAATCAAAGCAGTGACAGCCAGAACCAATAGGAAAAAAAACCATACAGAAAACCCCATTCTTCCCTTTTTACAAGCTACGAAGAACAACCCCACCCCACCTGTTTTCACAACTTTCAAAGTTGTGAAAACACTGAAATGCCCAGAAGATTGTATAAGTGACTTGCAGACGGAATGCAAGAACAGCGCAGGCTGGTCAAAGACAGTGGAGGGTTTTAGTATCAGTGAAATTCCACAGACCCCACGTAATCAGTTGCTTTTAATTGGAAGGAGCGTGTTGGGAGGAGCATCAATCAAATAGCTGTTCGGCGCAGTGGGAGAGAACAATAAAGTGTGCAGAAAGCCATAATTGGTGTATTTCTTTACTCCCTGCCGAGCTAAAGAGCAGGCAGTGGGCAGCAGCATTTATTTAGCAGTTTGATGCTGTTATCCCAGCAGCAACACATTTTTCTATTGGCATTATCCCATAAATATATACATAATGAAAATTAAGACACTAGAATCATAATTAACTACAGGCAGTTATTTATATGAGATTAAGCAGCTTTTATCCCACTTCCTTGCGGTCTTAAATCCTAATGTGCTGTTTAGCTTGTTTAAAGGACAGCTTGAAGAGAAACTTCTTCAGGATTCTTTCTTCTTGCTGTTGCTAATCACCATTTGAAGTCTTCTCTAGTTTTTTTTTTTTAATGCAAATATTCTGTATTTTTAATTGAGGTTTATAGCCCATCCCAGAACCAGCTTTACCACTGGAAAGATGAGGAAGGCCACCTCAAGATGCTGGTGACAGGATACCATAAAAATTAGCCAACAGTCCCTTATTTAATTTATTTTTGTATTTTTACCCCAACTGAATTTATATCTGAATCTCCAGACACAGGTAACCAAAATTGCCTTGCAGTGCAATCTTAAGAAGAGTTACTCCAGTCTAAGCCCACTGACCTCATGCCCCATCTTTACTGCTACTTTGTAAGAATACTATATCACGAAAAGAGGTTACCCAAGGGATAAATTCCAGAACAGCACCACAATAATCCCTAGGCACAAAGTAAGCAAACTTTTTCACCGTATCCTAGCACAAAAATGAAATGCTCACGAAGCTGGTGTCACTTCAAAAAGATTTATTCAATTTAAATACGATTTTACTCATGATACTTCATTCATAAATTTCCAACAAAACTACTATATAAATCTCTACAGAAAATAGACCGTGTGAAATCTTACTTAACAAACAGTATAACACACTTATAGGACAGTTCACCCATGCGAAGCCTTTTACACATGAACTCGTGGTTAGTCCTCCTTCTAAATTGCTTCGCAGTGCGCTGCAATTAACGTTCCTGGAGATCCGCCAAAGTGGGAGAGTTCTGTCGGAGCATGCCGCTCCAATGCTGGCTCAAAAGGAGCAGGTGATGCAAGCCCGCAGAACAATATTGCTGTTCTCAAACAAACTTATATCCTTCAGGTGGAGAGAAACATGCGGAGCAGGACCTGCGAGGGCCCCCCTCCTCACCGCCCTACAAGTGGCCGGCAGTAATCACTCAGCTTGTTTCACAGGTGTTCTCTTCCTCAGGGGCAACTGTGCAGTCCTCCACTCTAATGAACCTTCAATCTCTATGAACGAGAACATGCATTGTAGATTGTCAATAATTCATTTGTACTTAACAAAATTATTTACCTTCCACAACAGATGAAACTCACCCGTACATCAAGTTAAAGAATCTCAAGTGTGTTATACTGTTTGTTAAGTAAGATTGCACACGGTCCATTTTCTGTAGAGATGTATATAGTAGTTTTGTTGGAAATTTATGAATGAAATATCATGAGTAAAATCGTATTTATATTGAATTAATCTTTTTGAAGTGACACCAGCTTCGTGAGCATTTCATTTTTGTGCTAGGATACTTTGTAAGCATAGGATAGGTGAACTTCCCCATCTCAGGACAGTCCATACAGTAAGAGGGTAGGTCATGGGGTTTTTTAAATGGTGGGTCCCGTCCTATGGAATACCCTCCGGAATGAGTCAGGAGGGTGGCTTCTTTGGCTACATTTAGGAAGGTTTGCAAAACTGTTCTATTTCAGAGGATATTTTGGAAAGGGCGAACTGTTTTGGCAGGTTTGGCTGTGTGTTTTTAATCTGTGCATTGTTCTTATCTTGTTTTCCCCGCAGACATCTAGTGTCGGGCTGCCAGTTCTCCCAGTCCCATGAGGGCTGCTGCTCACTAAGGCAAGGGGGGGGATGGAAGGGGAATCACCAACACTCCAATGGTGCAATGTCACTTTTGGTGTAAATCCCAAAGTGACATTATAAGGTAAAACCATAGAGTTTCAGTGGAATTCTAAACAGTCTCCCCATACAATGATGTCACTTCTGGGTTTGTGCTGGAAGTGACATTGCGTTTTTGAATCGATAGCTATTCTATGTCCCTGTCCCCACTGTCTCCCATCTGTTGTCAGCACTGGGTAACACTAGTCTAAGATGAAATTGTTGATTGTTATAATTGGATTGGTCAAATGTTACTTTGCACATACTCTATTTGTTCATCACTTTGAAAGCTATCTCAGTTGGGGATGGTAGTAAGTAGTGGCGTACATGCTTTTTAATAAATCAGCCATTTTCACAGCTTCAGCTTAGCTTGCATCCTTGACTGCTCACTGTTAACAATTGGAAGATCTGTAGTTGCAAAATAGGGATCATAATAACCTTGCAGTGCTATTAAGCATAATAAATAATTTGCATAATGCTATGAGTGACAGAGATGTATTATTAAAGGTGTACCTCCTAATAAAAACATGAGGGGGGTTGTTGAAGACAAGACCCAGCTCTCTGGCTATATATTTCCCAAACATCTATGCAGATGAGGATGAAGATAAGAGCCGGCTCCAGCTGCCACTGAAATTTTGTCCTAAAGTGATACTTGACGAAAAAGTGAGAGCCAAAATAGCTTCTGTACAAGTAGCAAAATATCTCAGTGGAGCTCTTGCTATCCCTTGGCTGTGGCTGGATTTTGCCTCCAGTGGAATTCAAAGCAAATTGGGAAATTTCACTTCAGGCAAAAAATATCTGAGGAATTTTAAGAGAAGTGAGGAAAACTTCAGGGAAGACTAGCTCAGTGTCAGGGGAATTGACATACTGCTATAAAATCTTCACGAGCTTGGCGTAACTACATCTTTCCTTTTAAGAGAAGTGGCTGCGGTATTCCACCTCTTTATTTTGCTTTTCCAACATGCCAAGTTAAAACAACAGCAGCAGCAGCAGCAACAACAACAACAACAACAACAACAACAACATGAAAAGTATTCATAAAAAGTATAAGAAGTTCTTGGCCCCACCAAAAAAAAATGCACAAGTCCTTTTTCCTTTTACCAAGATTATTGTAGAATTTGAATGGTCTTCTAAAACAAACAGGAGAATTATTTGTTCACCCCCCCTTTCTCTGTTGAAAGCCTTTTCCCAACATTTACATGGCTGCTTAGGTAAATTTTATGTTTGTCATCAATACTTGAGGTGATAAAGCTTCTGAGAATTTTTTTTATATATAAGTCCTTTAGAAGAATGTTTGCATTAACCCTTTCAACCCAGGGCACTTTGTGTAAAGGTTAGATAGTGTTTGGAAATAAGAGAATTCACAAGAAATGAAATTGTCCATCCCCCCCTCCTGATGCAAATGTCTCAGGTGTGTTTGCTTATATCAGCATCTCAGACTTCAGATCTAGTTTGTGGCTTTTTGGTGTCATATCACAGCCATTTTAAAAGTTTTAAAGCTGTTACCATATGGTGACCCAATCAAGTGAAGCAAGTCATCAGGCAGCTAGGGCTGAGCAGATTTCTCCTAGTTATTTTATTGTTTCAAGTTAGGGTTTCCAACCACCACCAAGTGGTGCATGGCGTACTCCCAGAATTACAACTGATCTCCAGACTACATTTCATTTCATTCCATTTATAGCCCAACTTCCCAGCAAGCAGGCTCAGGGCGGATCACAACAATATAAAATCATACAAAGTTAAATTTACATTTAAACAATTAAACCCCATAAATACCAATAAATACAGAAAGCATCTGCCCTCAATTCCAGGTAAAGGCTATAATAGGACCATAAAGTGCAGAAAGCAAAGTAGATCTAGCAATCATATCCTGACAGGCATGACGGGACACGGGCAGTCAGGAGGATAGATCATCAATGCCTCAGCCATGGTCATAGGCCTGGCAGAACATCTCTATTTTACAGGTCTATGGAACTGAAACAAAATCCCCAGGGCCTGGCTCTCCACTGGGAGAGTGTTCCACCAAGCTGGCGCTATAGCTGAGAAAGCTTGGGCCTTGGTTGAGGGCAAATGTCCCTCGGGCCAGGGACCACCAGCAAATGCTTGTCAGTTGAATGCAAAGCCTTTTGAGTGACATATTGGGAGAGGTGGTCCCATAGGTATGTTGGTCCCAGTCTGTTAAGGGCTTTAAATGTCAAAACCACAACCTTGAACCAGATCTGGAACTCAACTGGGAGTCAATGCAGATGATACAGCACTGGATGAATATCGGGGTCCCAGTAAGGACACATGTCCCGCTGCATTCTGGACCAGCTGCAATTTCTGGGTCATGCCTAACCTAGAGCTGGCAACTCTACTTCCACTTGAGGTTCTATACTTTGGAGACCCAGTTTCAAATTGGCTAATAATCCCATTTAATGACCTTGGATCTGTCTCAACCTAACTTCTTTCACATCATTACAGCACAATCCTAAGCAGAGTTTCTCCAGAGTTCCCCCCACCCCCACCCCCACCAGACTCATTGATTTCACTAGGCTTAGACTGGAGTAGCTTTTCTTAGGATTGCAGTGTTATTGTGTGAGAGGGTTGCCAGGTCCCTTTTTCCTCCTGGGGGGTGGGGGTGGCCCAGCACTCACCTTGTGTTTGCTTCTCATGTGCACACAATGCACACATGTGCTCCCTCGCTTGTGCAAAGATGTCACTTCTGGGAAGTGACGACATCATGTGGGAGTGCGCACACACTTTGCAGTGGGCTGATTTGGGCTACCAACGGACCGATTCAGGCCATTTGGGAGCCAAATCGGCCTGCTGTGAAGTGCAGGAGCTAGGGTTGTCAGCCTCCAGGTGGTAGCTGGAGATCTCCCGGAATTACAACTGATCTCCAGGTGACAGCGATCAGTTCCCCTGGAGAAAATGGCTGCTATTAAGGGTGAACTCTATGGCATTATACCCCATGGAGGCCCCTCCCCTTCCCGAACTCCACCCTTTCCAGGCTCCTACCCTAAAATATCCAGGAATTTCCCAACCTGAACCTGGCAACCCTAGTGGGAGCTCTCTTAAAGTGGCACAACATCACTCCCAGGAAGTGACATCATCAGACTGCTCCTGGGAGGCCCATCCCTGTGCCTTTCCACCCCCCACCCCCCGCCAGACAGGTAATTGGTGAGGGGGTGAAGGGTCAGAGCAAGGGATCGCCTACCCCCATCGGGTTGACAGGCTCCTTATTGTGTGAGAATGAAATGGTAGAGAGGGGAAAGGTCTTGCCAGATAAATCCCCAAGCACTTCACTGCATCACCTCACGTTATGAGTTAAAGGTACTTTATTGATGAGATATACCAGTATCAAGATATTCAGACAGGAGCATTGGCAGAAGTGATGCAGGGTGGCAAAACAATGTTAATTATGGGGTGACGTTCCCACCCCTGGGAAAGAAAGTCCATTAGGATTTTAGTGCGAAGGGTCCAGGATCTCGGAGAGGAGGGGAAAGGGGGAGGATGAGCTTGTCCCAGTCCTTAGGGAAGGTGATACGACTCCGACTGGAACTTCAAGGCCATGTTCTCAAGCCGGCTGGGAAATAGTAACCAAACACCTGCAAGATAAGCAGCTAACAGCCAAGCAAGCAAACATGTTCCCTTTGCATATTCTCAGAGGTTCAGAACACTGTGCATCAAGACAAACATGGCAAATATACTGGGGTATATCTGACAATAATGTTTGCTGCCCTCAGCTCATTGGAGGAAAGGTCGGAAACAAATGGTGGTAGATCAGTTTTGGGAAGTCTGCTTCCTTATGTCGATTACCCTTGCAGTATTGCAATGGCAACGTGCTACCTGAGCAGGGTTTAGGGTTTGATGTTGCCCGTGCTATTATCTTTGAGTTTTGCAATCCTATTTTTTGCTTTATTTTTTCAGTTGAAAAATTCACGTCTTACATTATTGTCATACGTTTTTCATTCTCAAATCAGAAGGGTCATTTCAGAAAAGCAAAGTCACCCTAAATAGCATATGTAGGGTTTTAAACCCCCCCCCCACACACACACACACACTAAATTCCAGATGCTATGGAAATCAGATTTTCAAAAATAGGTTTCATTGCTATTCAGCCATTCCTGCTTAAAAAGCTTTAATTTCTAGGTTATTGTAGCAAAAATAGCAATGTTCCACTCACCCAGGGTATAAATCATTGCTTATACAAATAGTGGATACAAGATTTTTGCCTTCTACACAGCAGAATTATTTTTACATCTTAGTCTTCTGAAAGGAAAGATAATAACTGCACTTGTGCACTGCCCTTCTGGACAGATTAGTGCCCCATTCAGAGCAGTGAACAAAGCCAGTGTTATCATTTTCCCCACAATACAATTGGGGAGCTGGGGCTGAGAAGAGTGGCTTACCCCGGGTTACCTACTGAGCTCATCGCTGTCATTGGGATTCGAACCAGCAGAGCACTGATTCACAGCCCAACCGCTTAACCGCTATGCTACAGCAGTTATATAGGGTTCCCAGGCAAATAAGTCGAGAAGGATATGTACATTTTATTTAGAAGAAGAAGAGTACACGTTAAATATGAAATGTTTTCTTCTTAAAGCCATGCACAGCTTTCTCAGCAGGCCACCACAGACTGTCGAATCTGGCACTGGGCTTTTGTTAAAGACATTGCTTCCCTCTGCAAACTCTGTGTACTGTTTTCTGAAAAGTGGGGAAAAATGGCTGGAGAATCTTCATCATCTCTGGCTGTCTAGTGACAGCCTGAGAGCCAAACTACAAGTGACGCCTGACACAGGTTGGACACTTGTCAGCTTCCCTCAAGTTTTGATGGGAAATGTA
The DNA here is from genome assembly GCF_028583425.1 of Eublepharis macularius. Lineage (NCBI taxonomy): Eukaryota > Metazoa > Chordata > Lepidosauria > Squamata > Eublepharidae > Eublepharis > Eublepharis macularius. The sequence goes on along the minus strand of NC_072792.1, from coordinate 165,256,008 downwards.
GGCATCCTGGTCTTGCAGCTGTAATGGAGAGCCAAGCTGTAAAACCAGGACGCCTACATTTCCCATCAAAACTTGAGGGAAGCTGACAAGTGTCTGACCTGTGTAAGGCGTCACTTGTAGCTTGGCTCTGAGGCATTACACCACATGGCCAAGAGGGTGCCCAGCCATAAAACCAATAGGATCTATATAAATACCCGGGATAAAGAGGCTTAGGTGTTGTATAGGGTTGGTCCTGCGTACTGCAATGGATTTCAACCTTCCCAAGTAAAAGGTTAGTTTAATTAAGTGTTAGCAAAAGCTGTTTACAGCCATCTCCTACCGTGCTGACAATACAGCCAGTGATTAATGCGCAGGATTCCTGGGGGAAAGACTAAGCCACAGGAAGGTCTTAACAAAGCACAGCAAGGTGAACGGAATGCTGTAAAATATTTAACAGGCACTAAACCACAGCGCGAAATATTATCCAAAGACCTGGCAGTGCAGAGGAATACGTTGTAGAAAGCAATAAGAAAAAGGAGCTGCAATGGAGAAAGTTGGTTTCTACCCACCTCCCCCCCAAGCAATGTATTTGTTAGCAGTCCTCCTTAATAAAACATATCGGATGATTATTCAGACTTTTCCCCCTACTGAATGTTTTCAGTAGTCACTGTGGTGCATAAGGGCATGCATCTTAACAATACTTGCTAGGTAGGGATTAAGTTTTGTTGAAAATTTAGTAATAGGGCATATATGAGTAGACGTGTTCAGAATCACACTGCACAATTATTTTATTTCCTATCTTGTCTGTTAAAAACGGACAATATAATATGAAGGTGATTGGGAAAAATGGAAATAATTAGCCCAGAAATAGATAAAAACACCCTGCCCCAACCCAACACCCAATTTGGCACAAAAAATGCCCCCAATATAAAAGTACCTATATTTAAACTCCTAATCATCATGACTCTTAATCTATTTCCAAAAGTATACTATACCATCATCAATATATCTAATTTTCAACACGACCAAATCTGTGGATACTTAAATCTGGAGATTGGAGACATGGGAAGACAAGACTGGTGTAGAAGGGACTTACAGGCCAGATGCAGGTCAGCACGCCTCAGAACTCAGCACTGGCAATCAGTTGCAGAGGAAGGAAAAACCTCACCAGAGGAGATATGAGGTAGCTGTCACAGGTGTGAAGTAGGGCTTGAGGTGTATAGAAGTATGTGGAAGGAGCCCTTCAGTGTGGCTTCAACACATTCCCTTAGATGCTGACCTTCTGCTGCTGTATTGGACTTACTTCTCAGATAACTGACCTTGGCCTGTTTATAGACAGCTCTGTACAATTAGTGGACTCTGTTTATTAAACTCTGGCATCCTGCCTCTGATAACCAGCCCTGTTATCTGCCTGAATTAACTGGCCCCTGCTTGAAGCAGAAAAACAGCCTTGTGAGGTATGTTAGACTGAGAATGTGTAACTGGCCCAAGATTGCTCAGTAAGTTTCCACATCAGATTGGGGATTTAAACCTGGGTCTCCCAAGTCCTAGTCTGAAACTATAAGTACCTCATGCATTGGCTGCCATTGAACAGTTGGACTTAAGTATAGCAAGGGATCGCAGTGGCTTTTCTCATTTTTGCCATTGAACAGTAGCAAGCAATCTTTCCTAGGTGAGTCATGCAAGTCATGTAGTAGCCAGTTGCTTGGTGGTTGCTGCCAGGCCTGGCTCTGATGTCCTCCCTCAAAGGCCAAATCAGCCCAAGAAAGGTTCCTATTGCCTCATTTCTGATTGTTTTCAAATTTCTTCAACCCATACCCTATTGTGTTGTTTATGGAATGTCCCAGCTGTTGATAACAGTACCCCATGTGTACCGCAGAGGATGCTTCGTTCAACAAATAAACAACTGTTGGTGGTCCCTGGCCTCGACCAGAGCCAGGGCCTTTTCGGTCCTGGCACTGACGTGGTGGAACTCTCTGTCTGAGGAAACCAGGGCCTGGTGGGATTTATTATCTTTCCACCAGGCCTGTAAGACAGAGATGTTCCGCCAGGCAGATGGTGGAGGCTAGGTTGGGCCCCCACTGGCCACACTAAAGATCTGTCCACTACCCTACATATGAGCCAGGGCTTGAAAAGCGGTATTTTATCGTCGCCCTCTGAAGAGAAGCTGTATTGTATAAAGTTGTTTTAATGTTTTTTGTATACTGCTTTATCTGTTTTTAACTGTTATTTATGTAAATTGAAAGGTTGTACTCCACCCTGAGCCCACCTGGTGGGGAGGGCGGACTAAAAATCTAATCTAATCAATCAATCAATCAATCAATCAATCAATCAATCAATCAATCAATCAATCAATCAATCAAATAACAGTGTAACTGGGCCCACCCTAATTTAGGCTTAGCAAACCCCACCTCCCCAGTGATCACCCACCACTGGGAGGCAACTCAAGAAAGCACACACCAGGCACTTTCCCGGCAGGATGTGACAACATCACTTCCTGAAGTGACATCATCATGCCAGCTGCATGCGTACTCCTGCACTTCGCTGAGGCCAATTTTTATGATAGACTAGAAGTCTAGGGTCATAAAACTAAAGCGCGTGCACACACACACACAAACACACACACACAAACAGCAGCATATGCAGAGAGATCTCATAAAGTCCAATTTAATTTCTCACGCCAGGGAGATTCCTTTGCGGATCTTCTCTTTCTTAGTTCCTTTTGGAGCTATTTGTTACTGCTCAACACATTGCTTCTTACAGGGCTTTTTTCTGGGGAAAGAGGTGGTGGAACTCAGTGGGTTGCCCTCAGAGAAAATGGTCACATGGCTGGTGCCCTGCCCCCTGATCTTCAGACAGAGGGGAGTTGAGATCGCCCTCCGCTTCTTAGATGGAGTAGGTTTACTAAGGGTCATTTTGCACATTATGCAGAGGCAAACCCAGTTTTTTCTCTAAAGGTACAATATGCTCAAAGGGCGGCATCCAATCACAACTCCCAGTGTGTCCACATGATCAATGCACATGTCAGATTTACGCTTTACATTTTACACGTACGCTTGGCGTAAGAGTGAATTCCGAAATGTCGAAATTAAGAAAGGTTTCATTCAAATATCCTAATTTCAGATTTGTTTTTCCCGTGTGACAAATGAACCTCATTAATTTTCACCCTTCAAATGAATGGATTTTTTACCGTTATTTTTGCATCATTGTGTATAAATGACATATACAAATCTATAACGTATACATGATGGGAAATGGAGTAAAATTGGCATTCAAAAAATAACCTGCCAATTTGGAATGCCCTCCCCATTCAGGCTGGCCTAACACCTGCTTACCTTACAGGCTTCTAGGCTCCAGGCCAGAACATTTATTTTTACTCAGGCTTATAATGAAGAGGTATCTTTTTAAAGTTGTTTCATGGTCTGCTTCTAACCCTGAGGACTGTTTTATAAATATATTTTTTTTTGGCTGCTCAATGCTTTATTCCTCTGTCTTGTCTTCAGTGGCTCGTTTCTAACACTGTTTATTCTGGGGTTTTGTATTATTTTATGCTATTGTTTTTACTTGTGAACTACCTTAAGCGGCTCTGTGGAGAGATGACATAGACAGTCTCTAAATAAATAGCAGTTCTCCACAGCAACAAAAGTGATGTGAGCTGAAACCCAGGACAATATATGAAACTGCCAACACAAAAATGATCACTTAGACCGATCCTGAATACAGCCGAGCACAAACCGAAATATGAACTGAAGTTTGGCACGAACTGGGCCGGTTTGTGGTTTGTGAACCAGCGGTTTGTGGGAGCTCATTTCTCATGAACTGTGACAAATTTTAGCCTGGTTCATTTGGTTCGCATTTTGGTTCGTCACTGCAGATAGCCTTGCGCTGATCAATCAGTTTCCTAGGCAATGGGAAGGACGGACTCTCTCTAGACCTTTTGCTGACCCGAAAGTGATGTTTTCATGAACCAAATGAACCGGTTTGCAAACCCAGGCAAGTTTGTGAAAGTTCATGGTCTGTGATTCGTGAAATGTGATGAACCGCAAATCACACAGTTCAGAAATGTTCCCAGTTTGTCCTCATCTCTAATTCTGAATCATCTTAGGTGGCAACCTCATGAATGTAATGGGAGAAGTCAGTGTAGTGTAGTGTAGGCCTTAGAGTGGACTGGGAGCTCCAGGTTTGAATCCCCACTCCTCCATGGAAGCTTGCTGGGACCAGTCACACCTATCTGATAGGGTTGATGCGAGGATAATTTTTTTTTACTTCATTTATACGCCACCTTTTTCCCCAGTGGGACCCAAAGTAGCTTACCTCATTCTCCTCTCCTCCATTTTTTTCCCTCACAACAAACTCTGTGAGGTAGGTTAGCCTGAAAGAGTGTGAATGGCCCAAGGTCACACAGAGAGCTTCCATGGCAGAATGGGAAACTAAACCGGTGTCTTCAGATCCTATTTCATCGCTGGGATCACGACACCACAAAATGGAGGACAGGAGAACATTGTAAACCATTTTGAAACCTCATTGGGGAGAAAAACGGGTTTAAGTGAAATAAAATAAGCCTGCCTTGGGTTGTATGAGTAACAGTGCAGTCCTAAGCAGAGTTACTCTCTTCTAATCCCATTGATTTCAAGGGACTTGGAAGAGTATAATTCTGCTTAGGAATGTAAGTGTGGAGAACCTCCGAAACTCAACTCAGCATTTCTGCTGCAGAATGGATGACTCTTCATCGAACCGAGCAGCACCTTATCTATTTTGAGCTTTTCATATCGTGCTTTTGCGCCTTCATTGCTTTGCCGTTTGGATTTTATGCAAAGAATTGTTTTCTGAAAATATTTGGCTCTTTTAAAAAACTCAAGTTATTTTTATGGCTGCCCAAGACTTATGATAGTAATTTGTTTTTATCCCAAGTATGCCTAAAAGCTTCTTGGTAGTAACATAAACCATGGGAAGTGTATATGAGTGGTTTCTCCTTGTCATTAGAACACTGGGACAAAATTATAGCCTCATAATATGCCAAGTGTTGCCGCATATATTTCATTTTTATAATGCAGTACTTCAGGTAGCAATAAAAAGAGATACATACCTGGCATAAACATATACAAATATTTAGCTAAAATATGTGAAACCATCTCTTATCATTGTTGGGGCGACGATATGACTGAATTCCCGCCCAACAGTACCATAAACAACATTTAATGTTGTCTTCTCCCTAATAAAACAAATGAGGTGGATTTATATCATACACAGATCGCTGCTCCTCATTCATACCTGATGATATACCCTGAGGATGCATCAGAAATTTTCCTCATCTGAATATCATCTGAATATCATTCCAGATTTCGCAGTTCGGAATTATCTACTCTGGTTTCCGAAATGGAACTATAGCATTAGGAACACTTTACTGTTCCATTTCTTTGGTACAGAACACAGAAAACGCCAACTATTCAGTTCCATCAGTCCATCCACTTCTTTCCTTCTCTGTGCACATAAACAACACTGCAAAAAAGCACAGTCCTGATGTAATGGTATGTAAGGTTATAGTTTCAGATTCTTCTTTAGTGGCATTTGGAGCTTTTCTATGTGTGTGATAATAACGCAGTCACTGGTATTGAGTACTAGCACCTGAGGGGGGGGGGCTGTCCCAAGTGTTGAGGGGGGTAATTGGTGGAGATCAGTGCAACCTTTTATATATGAACTAGCAACAAAGCCTGTGGTGGGGAAAAATAAAACAGGCTCCTCCTCTGTCACTGATTCCAGCTGGTGAAGAAGGGGGGTAGGCATTGTCATCTGATCTGCCTGATCTCGGCCATGTGAAGGGGTGGTGAGCTTTGCTACCTGCTCCATGCCTGATACATGCCGGGTAAAGGGGGGGGCATTGCCTCCTGTTCTGCGTCTGCGTCTGACTACAGCAGGGTGAAGGGGGGGCAGGCATTGCCACCTGATCCCAGCTGGGTGAGTGGGGGGTGAGCATTGCCAACTGCTCCCCTCTGGGTGAAGGGAGGAACAGGCATTGCCTCCTACTCCGCACCTGAGCCTGACAGGTGAAGGTGGGCGGTGGGCTTTACTACCTGCTCTGCTCCTGATCCCAGCTGGGTGAACGGGATGCAGGCATTGCCATCTGATCTGCTCCTGATTCTGGCAAGTTGAAGGGGGGGGCAAGCATTGCTACATCCTTGGCTCCTGACTCCAGCAGGGTGAAGACAGGGTGGGCATTACCACCTGCTCAGTGGCTTATTCTGGTAGGTTGAAGAGGGTGGGCATTGCCACCTGCTCTGCACTTTATCCTAGCTGGGTGAAGAGAGGAAGGGCATTGCATCTTCCTTTGCACCTGAGCCCAGCCAAATGAAGGTGCGAGGTGGGCATTGCCACCTGCTTCACTCCTGTTCCCAAATGGGTGATGGCAGGGGGGTGGGGGTGGGCATTGACATATGCTCCACCACTGATACCAGCTGGGTTAAAGCAGGGGAGGGCATTGCCACCTGCTACACACCTAATACCAGCTGGGTTAAGGTGGGGCGGGTGGGCATTTCCACCTGCTCCACTCCTAATACCAGCTGGGTTAAGACGTGGGAGGGGGGGCGCATTCTCACCTGCTCCACTCCTGATCCCAGTTGGGTGAAGGAGGCTGGGCATTGTCATATGATCTGCTCCTGATCCCAGCTGGGTGAAGGGGGATGGGCATTGCCACCTGCTCTGCTCCTAATACTTTCTGGGTTAAGGCAGTGAGTGAGCAAAGCCACCTGCTCTGCTTCTGATCCCAGCAGGGTGAAGTGGGGCATTGCCACGTGCTCTGCTCCTAATACCAGCTGGGTTAATGTGGGGGGGGGCATTGCCACATGCTCTACTCCTAATACCAGCTGGGTTAATGTGGGGGGGGCATTGCCACCTGCTCCGATGCTGATACCTGATAGGTTAAGGCGGGGGTTAGGCATTGCCACTTGCTCCGCTCCTAATACCAGCTGGGTTAGGGTGGGGAGAGTGCACTGCAACCTGCTCTGCTCCTAATATCAGCTAGGTTAAGGCAGGGAGAGGGCATTGCCACCTGCTCCGCTCCTAATACCAGCTGTGTTAAGGTGGGGGTTGGCATTGCCACCTGCTCTGCTCCTAATACCAGCTGAGTTAAGTTGGGTGGTGGGCATTTTCACCTGCCTCACTCCTAATACCAGCGGGGTGAAGGCAGGAGGTGGGCACTTGCTCCCATCCTGCTCCTGGCCTGGGCTTCTCATCATGACACGTTTTCCAGAGGGACATGGTGCCTTGCCTAGGCTTTTCTCCATGGCAGTGCCCTCTGGTGGTGCACCAGGGTATAAAGTGAGTTGTCTGAAATATGCTTACTCAATTATATAGTAAGATACGGGCATTTTTAAAACAAAGAAAGGTATAGATTGCATTCTTTCAGTGCAAAAGGGGCATACATTCATCAGAAAAAAGCTACAAAAGAATCTTGATGAAATCCAATCTATGGCTACATCAGGGTTGCTATTTTGCACTGTTGATACAATAGGGACACACATATCAGTAATACAGAAAAGAAAAATGAAAAGTGTAGACAATTGTGGCAAAATGGAAACGCCCCAATTTTTTATTTTTTAAAAATATTCTCCTATTTATGTTTGTGTTAAAGAGAGGTGGAATGCTTCGCAGAGTGACATTGTAAAACAGTTAAGGCAAGGAAAGGGAGTGATCCATTCATCTTTAATTCTAAGCGTCTCTCTACACAAGACATCTTAGAGTCTCTCTACACGATACATCTTACACGGGGATGCTCAAGTGTAGGGAGACATAGTGTTAGCTAGGAAGCGTAGTTTAAAACTACCTCTCTACACAAAGGTAGTTTAAAAAGCCTGAGCCAGCAGTGATTGGGCATATTGGATATTCCTCCAATACAAAACCCGATTTGCTTATCAATACACTGAATAAATCAATTTCCACATATACAATAACTATAGTGAATTCCACATATACAATAAATACAGTCAGTATTGTTGTATTGTCAAAGGCTTTCACGGCTGGAGAACGGTGGTTGTTGTGGGTTTTCCGGGCTGTATTGCCGTGGTCTTGGCATTGTAGTTCCTGACGTTTCGCCAGCAGCTGTGGCTGGCATCTTCAGAGGTGTAGCACCAAAAGACAGAGAACTGAGAGATCTCTGTCTTTTGGTGCTACACCTCTGAAGATGCCAGCCACAGCTGCTGGCGAAACGTCAGGAACTACAATGCCAAGATCACGGCAATACAGCCCGGAAAACCCACAACAACCACAGTCAGTATTTATTGTATATGTGGAAACTGATGTATTCAGTGTATTGATAAGCAAATCGAGTTTTAGCACTTTGACTGTTTTCCTCAGTGAGGGAGTTTCCCTCTTGCATTTGGTTCGTTTTCATACCAAGGTTGCCTCTTGAGTCGTTTCAAACCTCCACATGGAGCCTGGAGTTCTGGAATTACCATGGATCTTCAGACTACAGAGCTCATTTCTCCTGGAAAAAAACAGATGCTTTTGAGGGTGGAATATTTGGCATAATATCCCTGCTGATTTCCCTTATCAAACTCCACCCTTCCGTTTATTTCCATTATCAAGCTCCACCCTTTCCAGCTCTACTCCCAAATCTGCAAAAATTTCCCAACCCGGAGTTGGCAACCCTATTGCCACACCTAGTCAAATCCAAATTAAGGTCTCGCACAGAAAGAAAAAAAAACTTGACGAGATTATTCTGAGTTTTATCACTAGAGCAGATAGTTGCTATTTGTGCATGCCAGCAAAGGAGCTAGAGCCAGGCTTCCCCAACGATTGTCAGTCCCTGGCAGTTAGATCCCCCCAAGTTCTCCACAGTTAACACAGAGGTGTTCCAGTGGAAGCAATTTTATTTATCCATGCAGTTCAGGGTGTTCACACACAGGTAGCAATTGGCAGAAGTGACTATTCGAAAATGGGCACTACTAATCATAGGGAAATTTCCCGCCCTTTGGGTCCGTTGACATTCTGGTGTGAAACCCCAAAGAGTTACATGGGACCTAATTAGTTTAGGCTAGACAGCGTACAGAATGAAATCATCGCAGTCTCTGAGAAAAGATACATTGCTTGCTGCCTGCAGCTTGCATCCAAGGACACTTGCTCCAGAAGTGAAAGTAAATACTTGCAATAGATAACAGACAGCCCCCACCAGCTCAGTGCACTGTAAGTTAGCAGTTTACATGCTCTCAGATGATTTATACAAAATACGCAATACAACCTTAGCAAACAGTTATGATCAGCACAAGATACATACAATATTGGCAGGTATGCTGGCATATATGACAATGATATTGCTGCCTCCGCTCTTGCCTTTTAGGCTAGAGGCAAACCTATTTCAAGGCATAGAGTGAGGTCAGTAAGCATATTACCACAGCACATAACGAAACATTCTCATATAGTTAGAATCTGACTTGCCAAAAAGTTTGGCCACCATGAATATATATGGACCCAGAGTATAATAGTCATTAGAGCATTGCATCATCATGACCAAAGAGGACCTGGGATCGAATCTGCAATTCATCCATGAAACTCACTGGCAGACCATGGGCCAGTTTTATTCTCTTTCTCAGCCTAGTCTACTCTCAAAGTTTTTGTGAAGATAAATCAGAAGAATACTGAGTGTGCCCTGCGCTCCTTAGAGGAAGGCAGGAAAAATGTAATGGACAAATATTGTGTTGGATCTAGACTAGCATTTCCACGGGCACAAGGATTTCAGTCCACCGAGTGTGACTTTCCCCTTCCCAAGCAGCCCAAATCACATTCCTCAGTGCCCCACCCCTGTACCCAAGAACAGGATTTCAGGAGAGATTTTGGCTTGAGCAGGGGTAGACAGAAAAACAGCACTGTGTGTGTGGAAATCCCTGCACCCATAGAGACATCTAGTCTGGATCCAGGATAGAATTGCCAACCACCTGGTGGAGCTTGGGGATCTCCTGGAATTAAAACTAATCTCCCAACTACAGTGATCAGATGCCTTGAAGGAAATGGGTGCCACGAAGAGTAGATGTAACTTCTCTTTACATGTGTTCTATTGGGCTTAGAAAGCAACTTTCACAACATTTTAAGAAACAACTTTTTTTTCTTTTAAACTTTTTAACAATAAAATACAACTTTAACAAAAAAATTAACTTTTAAGTACAACCATACAAAAAAAAAACTCCAAATCAACAATGTCCTTGAAAAGGCATCCAAGAAGTGATGATGTGTCCTCTCTCGTCCATTTGAAGCAGCTGTACCCCAGGCTTCAGGCTTCTGGTTGGGAATTATAGCCCTGCAAAAATAATACAACCCCAGTAACACCAGCTACACACAATACACAAACACCACTTAAATAATATTTTACATACAATATTTGATTACCTTATTCAAGGTGATAAGAGCTTATAATTTATTAAGCTCCCCTCCAAACAGCCTCCTCCTCAGCAGCCTGCCTCTAGTTTCTGACTCCACTCCACTGGGCTAAACCAATTAACCTCACAGGGGTTACATTGACTCTTTGGCATTATATCCCTCTGAAGTTCCTCCCCCCCCCCCCCAAACCCTCGCCTTCTCCAGGCTCCAACCCCCTCCCCACCTGCAAGTCTCCAGGGATTTTTCAATCCAGAGTTGGTAACCCTTATCCAAACAAATAGCTACCACATATGTCATGGGAAAATAAATGTAAGGTTTGCCCATGTAAACATCATATTGAAAAGCAATGGAGGAAACTATATTGATAATCTACCTGGAAAACAGCCTCTTTCCATAAGAGCTTTCTCCGTCGCCTCCGTCTTCTGGAATCTTTTTCCAGAGGAGGTGAAAGAGGCTGGCTCTCTCCTACAGTTCTGGAGGCAATGCAATGCTTTTATATTTTGAGTAGCCATGGTAGGACAATTCTGGCAGCTATTTCTTTTCCTGATCTGTGTTGTCACGGTGTCAGTTCGAGTGCACTTCCATCTGCAGAAGGAGCTGAGTTTTGATGATCCCCTGCCCTCTAGATCTACTAGCTCTGCCGTTGCCCATCCGGAGGCCCCGAACCCTGGGGGAGAGTCTGAGGGGCTTAGTGAGGTGAGGTGGAGTGGGTGTGTGAAGGTGGGAAAGTTCTGTCCCATAAGTGGAGCTCTACTCACAGATTGTTAGGTCCAACCCATTTTAGTGGATCAAAATATGCTTTAAAAATTGAAAAGAGTCCAGTAGCACCTTTAAGACTAACCAACTTTACTGTAGCATAAGCTTTCGAGAACCACAGTTCTCTTCGTCAGATGCATGGAGGATAAGAAGAAACTAGTCAGATATATGTAGGTGGAGAGGGGAGGGGGAGTAGATGCAATCAGTGGCTTCTAATAATGAAATCAGTTACTTCTGATAATGAGATAACCATTCATAGTCTCTATTCAATCCCAGCCTGACTGAGTCAAATTTACATAAGAATTCCAATTCAGCAGCTTCCCATTGGATTTTGTATTTGAAAGGTTTTTGTTGAACTACAGTGACCTTTAAGTCCTTGATGGAATGTCCTGGTAGATTGAAGTGTTCTCCCACTGGTTTCTGGATGTTGCCATTTTTAATGTCAGATTTGTGTCCATTTATTCTTTTGCGCAGAGGTTGGCTGGTTTGTCCAATGTACAGAGCAGATGGACATTGTTGGCACATGGGGGCATATATCACATTGGAGGATGAGAAGTTGTAAGAGCCAGAGACAGTGTAGTACAGGACCCATTGGGTCCTGTAATTGTATTTCCTGGGTAGATATGAGGGCAGAGCTGGCATCTGGGTCTGTTGCAGGGTCTGGTACCTGTGTTGGTGACTCTGCTAGCTGATTGATGGTTGTAGGTGAGAAGTTGTTTCAGGTTGGGGGGCTGTCTGTAGGCAACGAGAGGTCTTCCACCCAGGGCTTGTGAGAGAGAGGCATCATTTTCCAGGATGGGTTGTAGATCGCTGATGATAGGTTGGATGGGTTTGAGCTGGGAACCCAGCTACTACAGACTAACATGGCTAACTCCTCTGGATCTATGCTTTAAAAATGTTATTCTTTCATTTTATGCTTAATTTTATTTCTAACTGGCTCTTCTCTCTAATGAGGACCCAAAGCAGTTCATCATAATGTTCTCCCCTCCTCCGCTCTATCCTCACAACAACAAACTTTTTAGATAAATTAGGCTGAGAGACTGTGAAGGGCCCAAGATCACTCACCAAGCTTCCATAGCTGGTGATTCAAATACGGTTGTACCAGTTCCAAGACCAACACTCTAACCACTACGCCAAGCTTGCTCTCTTGTTTGGACAACTAGAAAAGTTATCTAGATTTTTATTTTTAAAAAATCAAACTGAAGTAAAAAACAGACATTTCCGGACCGGTACTTGCAGTACTAAACTTTATGCCATTTAAAAATAAGGCATAAGTCAAGGCAAGAGGACAAAATAGGCAGTTCCTCTGGAACAACATAATTAAAAGTTGCAGCATGGAGAAAAACTGTCTTGGAGTTTTAGTGACATTTGACTAAATAGGCTAGCCAGCAAAAACATACACAAACGAAGGTCACATTTGCAAGTATTATAAACAAGACTCCATCGCAATTAGAGAGCCAGTAAATGTCATTGAGTCTTCTTAGCCATAGACCAGCTGTCACTTAGAAGGCAAAACCTGTAACAGAAATCAGACCATTGTTACTCAAGAGTAGACTGTTCACCCCCTTTTCATTCACTTAGGATAAACCAAACCAATTTAGACTGAGTTCAATGCTTTGAGGTTGTGGGCAAGTCAAGGAAGTGATTCTAGCCGATCATGGACCAAGGTGATGAAATTGACGGCAAAGAAACCTGTTATCCTACAACAGACTGATATAGGTATCCCTATACTGCAGAAGGGGGGCTGAGGCTGAAAGGTGGGTCACCTTTGTGGCTTACATATGGTTGCCAACTCTGGGTTCCTAGAGTTTTGGGAATGGAACCTGGGGAGTTTGGAGTTTGAAATGGAGTTCAACACGCTTGTGATGCCATAAAGTCCACCCTCTGAAGCTGCCATTCTTTCCTGGGGAACTGACTTATGTAGCCTGTATTACAACTTATATAGTTGTAATACAGGGAGAATTCCAAGTCCCACTTTACTTAGATAATATTTAATTTGAGCAATTTCCTGGATCATAGCGCATTCCCTTAGCCAGGCTTCTACTAGTACAAATATTTATAACCTGAATGTCCCCCATAGAGGGCAGCTTACTCCAGATACTGGGTGGGGGGAATGAGGGGAGGATGCCAGTTGTGAGACCCCAGAATTTGGGGAGGCTCATATTTCTATAACAACAACAACAACATTCAATTTATATACCTCCCTTCAGGATGACTTAACACCCACTCAGAGCGGTTTACAAAATATGTTGTTATTATCCCTACAACAAAACGCCCTGTGAGGTGGATGGGACTGAGAGAACTTCTAGAAGCTGTGACTGACCCAAGGTCACCCAGCTGGCTTCAAGCGGAGGAGTGGGGACTCAACCTGGCTCTCCAGATTAGAGTTCCATACTCTTAACCACTACACCAAACTGGTTCGTATAGCTTAATCTTAGCGGACAGAAAAGCAGCTGTCTCTAGAACTGGAGTATCTTTCATTCTAGAAGCATGGCTGCGGAAGTCTGAGAATGTGTCAATGTCTCTCCCAAGTCCAGCTTAGCTTATAGGCTTGATGCAATGTAATGATTTGATCAAGAACTACATGGAATTCATGCTTCTTATGAATAACATTAAGAGATTTCTCATTTCTGACACATCAAATTAGATCTTTCGGGGAATCTGAATTTTCATCTCTAAAATGAGGCTTCAACCACTGAGAACTTCTATGAGTGTGCATTGCCTATGGTGTTATTTTGAGGAATTATGTCTAAATCTGATCATATCAAACTCCGAGCAGCTGCAAGCGCTGACTAGCTAGGCCTGCATCAATAATTTAACAAGATTGACTCATTACAAAGTCACCAGGAAAAAATAGACACGTTCATATGTTGGTTAAAAAGAAGTCAAGTCATGCTTTAAAAAAGGTCTTCAAAGCAACGCATTCAGCATCCGAATCCAGCAGCTTAGTGTATGTGTGAATGTGTTTGTTTACATTCCTGTTATATGTAAGGACTTGCTGACTTGTTAAGGGATTTTTTTTTAAAAAAATCATTGGTTGTAGGGTTGCCAGCTCTGAGTTGGGAAATTTCTGCCGATCTGGGGGTGCATCCTGCAGAGGGTACAGTTTGGGGAGGAGGGGACCACAGTAGTCTAGAGATTAATTATGCAAAATCTCCCGGCTTCAATTGGTAAAGTCCTTTTCTATGAACTAGACTTGCCAATTTGCATTTCTTTAAGGTGTGAGAAAGTAAACGGATATAGGGAAAATGGATACTTTTAGCAGTTGAGGAGGAAATGATATCAAACATGAATGTATTCACATGGAGCAAATTGAAGTGTAAATGTGCGAGTGACTGTATGGAAAGTTGGAGGGGGGAAACACATGAAATAAGGTTCACTTGAACATCCCTAGGTACTTAAGTAACATGTATTTCCACCCAAAGACAGGATCCACCCCCCATCTCTCTGAAGGTTCAGACCCTATCTCATCTGAGCTGACAGCGTAACAACTTTTCTCTCTCAGACTACCCCATCCCATCTGGCTTCCTCAGCCATTCTAAATAGTGGTTAGCTCCTTTGCATACGTACCAAACAGGTATACAGGGAAGAGACCTCAGCAGGGTGTAATGCCATAGTTCTCCATCCAAAGCAGCCATTTTCTCCAGGGGAACTGATCTCTGACAGCTGAAGATCAGTTGTAATTCCAAGAGATCTGCAGGCCCCACCTGAAGATTGGCAACTCTAATTGCCAGCACTACAATTAAGAGTGTAAAAATATGATAGGGGAAAGTCTAGTTAATACCTGGAGGTCCATTCCAGCTGAGTGACATTGTAATTGCTGGTGTAAAATGGCCTAAGGGAGGCTCAGCACAGATTACATGGCTGAACTGCCTCTTTCCCAAGCAGTACTGTCTCAGTCTTCAAAAAGAATTCTTTCTCACTGTTAAACTACACAAACTTTCAGCCAGCTCAGCCCATCACATTCTTTCTAAGGAACTTCCAATCTACATTGCAACCACTGTTTGGTTGCAATGTGTCTTAACACTCTGGTGGTTGCTCAGAATGTCCATAAATATTTCAAATGTTCATGTAGCAAGCACTATCAGAGTGTTTGTGGGATGGCTGAGGACTGAAAAGAGGCTCCAGAGAGCAGAAGAGATAAAGAACAAGGAGTCCCAAGCCAAAGTCATTAAAGAAGTTCAATAAAGGAAACAAGTGACTGAAAACGTCAGTGAACGATCCTATGTTCAACTTGGACTGAGTCTGTCAACTACTTGTCAAAGTGGAAAATGCTCAAGAAAAAGCCCCCTTCCCCGTCTTCCCCAAGACAGCTACATAAACATGCTGGAGCACCTGCTGGTTTGTCTGGCACTATGCTTGTGTGCTGTTACCAGGGAAACAGAATGCTCAGGCTGTTCTGAATTATGTCCAAACTGCTTGAACATCTGTGTATGCCATACCACCTCTGCACATGCACAGACATTTTTCTGGTGCTTCCAACATAATCATCATATCATCAAAAGAGCCCTAAATGCTTCTATGTTAATGGTTGCCCAACTGTTTGAATTTAGGGCAGTTTATGCAAGTGTTATCATGCAACATGGTGAAAGGAGTGTTACCAAAATTGGTCTCCTTGTGAGTTGAGGGAATTAGCAGCAAGAAGAAGGCTATGCGAGAGGGGTAACAAGCGAGATGCTCCACCAATTTTTACATGGTCCCCTCCCCAAGGAAACTGATCAGACGGGTGTTTTCCAAATAAAGATTAGTTTTATTTAAAAGGTGGAAACTCACATGCACAACAAGAGGCAAATAAGCTGCTTTCACAAGCACACAAGAGTCCAAGGAAAACAGTGAGGAAAAATGGGAATAGATTGCAGGATTTGGGGGTGATAGTTACCAATCAAAGGAGTAGAGTAGTCCATGGAGGAAGAGGTCTTCAAATGGCCAGCATTCTCAACCTGGGGAGGCTCAGAGAGATTCTGAGGCCACTATGTTTGGGTCACAGTAAGCACGTACAATTTGACTGGGGCAAAGCCAGAATTCTTACAGGGCAAATCAGACCCTGGGGCTGGAGAGTGACTTCAGCCGGTAAGAAAAAACCCTAAGTGGTTGCCTCCTGGGACAGACAAAAGGCTTGAGTACCTTGATTGGTGCTGCCAGGGTATGACAAAAAAGTAAGATTGACTGATCCTGGTATCTTACAAAGAAACTATAGTTAATTAAATATTCCCAGAGCTGAGTCTGACTAATGAATTTAGAGTTTTGATTAAATATTCCCAAGAAGAGTTTAAACTTATCAGAGCTGAAAGATGGTCCCAGATTGCAGGACAGGATCTAATGAATGGGAAGAGGGGAGATTGGAATATTCAGGGAGAGGTGACTCATGAGTAGAGATGGGCACAAATCGAATTACGACCCAAAAAGCCGCATGAACCGAGCCAGTTCATGGTTTGCAAACCAGTGGTTCGTGGAACCTTGTTTCCATGGACTTTAATGAACTAGTCTACTGATTCATTTGGATCTTATTAAAGGGGCAGTTTAAATGGCCATTTCCCTGGGGGAAACTTTTCCTGCCGCTTGCAAGCGTCAGGTCCCTTTAAACTATCAGCTGGCAGGCGGTAGTGAGGACCCCCCCCTCACTGCCTGCCAGCTGATAGTTCAAAGGGACCTGCTGCTTGCAAGCGGCAGGGCCCTTTAAATGGCTTAGCCCCACCCCCACCACCCCAGCCCCAGCCCCACACTTACCTTGCCTAGCCATCCTGCAAACCCGTAGTGTCCTCCCCCTCCTCCCACGAGGGTCAGGAAGACCATTTTTGGCCTCTTCCACTGCTGAGTGGGCCCACAGGGTGGTGGAGGAGGCCAAAAACGGCCTGCCTGCCCCTCAAATGGCTGTCACTGCAGCCATTTGAGGGGCAGGAAGGCCATTTTTGGCCTCCACTGCCATTCTGCAGGCCCATATGGGGGCTGGGGTTTGGGCTATTTAAAGAGCCCTGCCACTTGCAAGAGACAAGTCCCTTTAAACTATCAGCTGGCATGCGGTGGGGGGGATTCCCCCCTGCCTGCCAGCTGATAGTTTAAAGGGGCCTGCCCCTTGCAAGGCAGGAAAGAGCCCTTTAAACTGTCAAATGCTCTTTTCCCTGCTGCTGCTAAGCAGCCAGAAAAGGGCATTTAAACACCACAAACCATGAACCACGAACTGGTTTGTGAACTTGCCCCAGTTCGTGCCAGTTTGTGGTTCCTGGTTCGTGAAAACCCACGAACCTCATGGTTCGGAGTTTTTGTGGTTCGTGCCCATCTCACAAGTACCTTTCTTGTCAAAGAGGTGTGCTCTGAGACGTGGGTGGCAGGAGACAATGGTGTCTAATCACTCAGCATTCCATCTGCATGGTACGTGCATTTCAGTCTCCCGGGCAGGAGCTGGTAATGTTCTGCCTGCTGGGCAGTTTGACTAGTGTGGCATAGAGTGCATTAGATTCAGTATCAAACAGCGGGGGCTAGACGGACTGTTCACAGGAGAGCCAGTGTGGAATAATGGTTAGAGTGTTGGACTAGGATCTGGGAGACCCAGATTCAAATCCTTGCTCTGTCATGGAGTCTTGCTGAGTGATCTTGGACCAGTCACACTCTCTCTGCCCCAATGGTATCTCTCCCCTTCCCTCCATGGGGCCAGTCCAACATTTAGGTATGGCTAGGATGGGAAGAAGGAGGCTCACCATTGGCCCAGGCTACCAGAAGTGGAGAGGACCCCAACCAGGCTTGTTGCCAAACTGCCACATCTTTGGGCCCTGCCATGGCAAGCAGCAGCTGCAGGTGGCACACCTGCCCTCATTGGGCAGCCTATGGTAAACCCACTGAGGTTTTTCTACAATGCATGTGTGTGGGTGCTTGTCAAAGTCATTTGCCAAGAATCCTTGGGGCAGCCATGCCTCACCTTCTCACTCTGTCCCTTACCAGGAAGGTCTGTTGGAACAGGAGCAAGCAGGTTTTAGAGTGGGACGATCGTGTTTAGATCAATGTGTCATTCTGGACCATTTAATCTCAAATCTCACTCTGTCCCTCACCTTGCAACTCACCTTCTCTCTCTGTCCCTCTTCTCCTGTTTCTCCTCCTCTACAGTTGGGTTCTCTCTCACTGCTGCCCTCCCTTATCCTCATTAGCAGAAGCAGTGATCATTGTCTGTTTTTCTCTTTCCCATTTTCTTCTCCTTTTCCCAGTGCCAACAATGCAGCTAAGTTAGGTGTTAAGGGAGTGAGGGTGTGCTTACAAGGGGCATCAGCTGCATTAGAAAGGACAGAAAGAGGAATGAGGCTACTGAGAAGCAGAGAGGAGGGAGGGGGACAAGGTCACTGGAGCAGCAGCAACCAGGTAAGTGTGTGGAAAGGAGACATTCGCTCAATTTAACACTGTCTTGAAGGCACACATTATGAACTGCCAACGCTTGAATTCAAAGCCAAGGACTTATGAACTTTGGTGACATCATTAGAAGACAACTGGAATCTGAAGAAAATGTCCGTACAGGAGAAGACAGCATGGGGAAATGGGCAGAGCAGTCCAGTATCTGAGGAAAGAAGATGGTAATAAGAGCAGAGGTGTCGCAGAAATATCACAGGGCCCTTGTTACCTGGCAACTCTAAAGAGGTGATGAAGACCAGCAAGTGCAGGCAGAATTTCTCATACTGCTTTGAACTAAGCAACCAGTTCAGTTGTGGGCTTCGAGCTGTCAGGAAATGTTCTTTACATTTTTCAGAGCACTGCTACTGTCAGGCATCTCTAAGCATCAAGGAACGGAAAGGCTATCTCACACAAAGACCTCATTTTCCAGAAAAGAAAGAAAAAGAAAGCACACCATTCCATCATCATTGAGAGAAAGTTTGATGGCCCTTATTTCAAGAGAAACACAGGGAGAGACAAAACCTTTTATGGGTCCCCCTAGTCTATAAAAACGCTGCACATTCATCAGTGGGCTTAAGTGACAAGAAGTATGTCATCTGAAAGCTCACTTCCAGTTCTTTTATAGACTAGCGGGGACAGTAAAAGCTATCTTCTCACTTTTCCCTATATTTCTTATTCTGCTGGGGTCACCTTGTTCAGGGGCATGCCAAGTGATTGTTAGGGGCTTCTCAAATCACAGTTTTCACAATCAGTATGGCACCAAAACTGGAAGAGAAATAGGATGCACTTCGAAGGATATGGAGTGCCTCCATGGCGATTTGGTGGTCCAGCACTGATGTTTGCACCACAGTTGAAGCACTAGTCAGGTGAACCATATAGCTGAATGTTTGCTAAACCTCTAACAAGAAGTTCTCGGAATGACATTCAGTTGGGAGGCACACTCACACCTGAAAAAATCGTTTCATGTGGGTAGCTGTGGTCTGCAGTGGAAAAGCAAGATTCGAGTCTAGTAGCACCATAAAGACCAACAAGATTTCCAGGGTATAAACTTTTGAGAGTCAAAGCTCCCTTCATCAGATCTGACAAAGGGCGTTTCCAGGAGAACATCTGTATAGTCTGTAGATTAGTTACAGTTCCTTGGGGACACCATGCCTCACCCGGAGGTTCAACACCCTAGTGCAACCCCAGATACGTCTCTATATGATGTGTGAAAAAGATGTGCAACAGGATCACATACCTGCCCGAAGAAGGGAGTTCTGAAGCTCATACCCTGAAAATCTTGTTGGTCTCCAAGGTGCCACCGGACTCAAATCCTGCTGTTCTACTGCAGACCAACACAGCTACCTACTTGAAACAAGAATCACTGCAGTAGAACTAGTGGGAAATGCCTAGGAAGTATTACGTATTACCAAATTACCTATTTTAGTATCAACAGGGAAGGTCATGTAAAACAGCAATTCACATGAAAATGAAAAGAAGAATTTAGCTAATTAAAGAATAGTGTCTAAACAAGTGACCAGAGACAAGGGGCCAAGTTACAAGTGACGAATGACACTTGAACGGCAAGTGGATTGAGTGGAGGGCAAGTGAACAGGGAGAAATACACTTGCTGTTCAAGTGTCATTTGTCATGTGTAGCTTGGCCCAAGGAAATCAGTTAAGGCAGACACAGATTATTTCAGGGAAGAGCTTGGAATGTGAATGGTCTTATTTTCAGGTTACTCTGGTTTCTGCTATCTGTGGGTCCTTTTTAGTGAGATGACAGGCTCCAAGTAAATAGAAGCAAGAACTGCTTCCCCTATGTAATTTATTAACTATTCCTAAATACGTTGCACAAGACGCCGTGTTCCCAGGAACGCAGCCACATAAAACAATGCACGTAAAACAAAATGCCATTGTTAACATTCAACCCTATCAAACAAAGAACCCCTTTAGCAATTACGCTCAGAAAGGTCAGGAATCAGTTTGCCTAATGCAAAGTTGGTGGAAGATATTACTATTCTGTTATAGTGGGGATTTCTGTTTTGTTTTTATGAAACCTTCTAAGTTTGGACCCAGCATCTTAGATTTCTACCAGACCCTCTCTCATCTGAGCAGACTTAATTTACATAAAGTATATTTGTAAGCAGAAAAGGTTTGGAAATAGAAACTTGGACAAATGAGAACCCAAATCTCCTTTCAACCTTAATGGGAATTGGACAAGCTATTTCTTCCCAGCCTATATTATCTTTCAGAGTGGAAATACATATTACTAAATACCTGGGGAATGCTCAAGTACAGGATTTTATGTGTGGTCCTCAATTCACACACAGGCTGTATCTTGCTTGGCACACGTACATGCCGCTTTCATGGGAGCTCCCCATGTGTGATTGCATTTGCAAATGAGTATAGAGGGCAGAGACCAATTCAGCTCTTTTTTCACAGCAATAACTCTCAGGGATGGATGGCTTCTCTGACTTGCCAATTTGCATTTCTTTAAGGTGACAAGACCTGCAGTTTTGGTGTGAGAAAGTGACACAATCTGAATTTCCTTGTCAATGATAGTGAATGCGTGAATGTACTTATGCAGCGCAAATGAAAGTGTGACTGTCTGAGTGAGTGCATGGGAAGCTGGAAGAGGGACGTGAAATAATGTTCACTTGAGCATCCCTAGATACTTTGTAATGTGTATTTCCACCCTCAGGGAGTTAGAGGTTAGTGAAGATAAAATGGGATAATTTCATGTTCTTCACCCTGAGAGCCAAACTACAAGTGATAGCAGACGCTGGTCCACCCTGGGGCTGCTTATTCCTTCTTAGAAGCATTTGTAGTTCTTTTAAAACTGCCACAAGGACCTGATCTGGAGTAGCAAGGAAGTACCAGGAGCTCTTCTTCTCCCTCACGGTTTTTCAGGTGCCAAACTCCACTCCCCATTACTGTTTCCATGCCTGAAAAGGTGCATGGGGTGGGGGGGACAAGAACTTCTGGAGCTGGCTCTGAGGCAGTGAAGGAAGGGCAGATGAATGAACTGTAACTAAATAATTATACTCTTTATTTATTCCAATTGAAGTATAATTTTAAAAACCCAAAAGTCACACAGTACCTTTCATTATGACTAACCAAAATGGCACAATATAGTGTACAAGTTTTTGGAGTGAATGAAACTACCTGCAACCTTATTCAAGCGTAGGAGAATCACTGTTAAAAATCACTGTTTTAAAAAAGCCTTGAAAAATCCAGGCATGTAAAGCAAATAGTTACTGAGGAGTGTTACCAGAAAATTCATCAAGAGTCCTGTGATCAGAATTGCAATCTACAATAATTTTTATTTCTTTTTTTTTCCCCTTGCCTTGCCGCATATTTCTGAGAAATAAAATCTTCTGTGAAATATGTGATACATGGAACTTGGAACAGAAAATAACTTTGAAACATCATCATTCATTCATAAGCAGAACAACTCGGCCGGGTTTTGTTTGGAAAGTCTTAATGTGATACAGAATACCAAAAGGCTTGTTTCAAGGAAGTTGTTTGCTTAGTCTCCTGTCCCACGTAGAAATTATGATCAATCTGCAAGCACAACCTTCTGGGACAGTGTAGATCTTGTTAAAATACGATAAGGAATATATCAAGAGACAGTGAAAGATAATGTTGCCAAGAAAAACACATTATATTGCTAGGTGGATTCTGGCACCATTGCTACCTGAAGTCCTATATAAGTACTATGCTCATACTTCATTTTAATTTTTAGCATTACGTTGTGCAGTACTGCTATCTTTACTTTATGGGTCTAGCAGTATTGCATTATAAAACAAAACAAAGTTCTTTATAGGTGGAAATAGAAAGGCTTTAAGAAAATAAGATGCCAGTTCAAGGCTCAGTACTTGTTATACTGGAGCTTTAATTATACAAAATCATATTTCTGATTTTTCTTTGGGAAGACAATTGCTGTGGTTCACTACTCTCTGCAGACAACCATTCTTCATAGTAGTAGTAGTAGTAGTAGTAGTAGTAGTAGTAGTAGTAGTAGTAGTAGTATTCCACCTTACTCACCGAGACCCAAAATGGATTACACAGTGAAAGTGAAATACAATACAAGCGGCTGTTACAAAATGCAGAGAGCAAATACAATGGGGTACAGTAGCAGAAGATTTGAAAACAAGCATAAAGCTGAGCACAGAGATGAAATATTTATGAAACAAAATGTAACTAATTAACATGGCATTTTTAGCAGTGTGAAACCTCCCTAGGAGGAGCATATCTACAGCAGGAGACAATCCCCAATAACAGTCTATAATCCTCTATCCCTACCAAGGCATCTTGCAATTTCTTATCATGCTCTAATCTGGGTAGAAAGCCCTCATGAGCAGGGCCGGATAGACTGGGGGGCAGGGGGGTAGTCTTCCCCCAGGGCCGCCAAAGAGGGGGCACCAGGCGCAGCTGCCAGCCCCAGGAGCACGCAGGCAACGGGACAGGGGGCAGCTGGCTTGCTGTGTGTCCCCTGTCCAGCGGGGCAGGCAAATGGCGTGGCCAGCCTCCCAGCCACTCGCACTGCCTCCGCCAGCTCCATGGCGTGCCGGGACAGCCAGCTTGCTGCAGGGTGGCATGCACTGCCCTGCGTGATGACATCACGGAGTGACATCATCACGCAGCACTGGAGCACGCGCGGGCTGCACGCGCATGAGTGGCCAGACTTCGGTTGCCCTGGGCACTGGCAACCATAGATCCAGCCCTGATCATGAGATGGCTTCTATGTGTAAAGGGAATTCCTCTTTCTGCCCAAGTCTGTTCCATTCACTTCAAGGTAAGGAGAAGGCAGTTCTGCAAATGGAAAAGAACTGCAAACGTGGAGCTTCCCACTTCTCTGGAAGAGGAAAAAAAAGTCTGTACATGCCGGAAATAACAACATGCAACTGCGCCTTCTACTGACTCAGACCATCGGTCCATCAAGATCAGTATACTGACTGTGGCTTTCTGGATCTCAGGCAGATGTCTTTCACATTACCTGTTAGCTATACTTTTAATTGGAGGTGCTAAAGATTGAACCTGGGACCCCTTCATGCAATTTAGATCCTGTACTGGTGAGCTATGGCCCCATGAGCTTATATGACTCCCTGGCTCTAGTTCAGTCCAAGTGATTGGTAGATGACTGCTATGCAGCCGTTGTTCCTGATGTCAACTGGACCATTATCACCTCTGGTAGAATCACTGGTTAAAGTTATGCTTCTGGGGTTTGCCACAGAGAAATGAGTATTTATATGTTACTTTTTTCTCCCACCATTCTTTTAACAAGCTCAAGGTCATCGTGTCCACCATTTAATCCTCACAACTGCTCTGTGAAGTAGGCTGGCTGATAGAGTATCTAGCTCAGGATCATACCCATGAGGATTTCAATCTCAATTTTGACTGACCTGCTGTGGCCACTATACCACAATGGTTCTGAAGATCTCAGTCCCACTGTGATATTGCTTGAGAACATTTTTCCTAGCAAGTTTGCCTGAAGCACTGGGCAAGGTTTGATGCTTACTCATGGGTGGGTACTCAAGCATGCCAGTTCAAGCAGCAACTGAAGCCTTAACTGCTCAGTGTTGCCTTGAAGAAGAGGCTCAGGACTGAAACTTGGCATTGCAAGATGATTGAAACCCTATGCAGATATTTATGCTCTATGAGAGGGACAAGACTGTAATTTCTGAAGCAAGCCTATGCTGTCTGAATAACCAGTGCCCTTGTATTGTTGTTTCTAACCATGTAATCGGTGACCATTGTTTTTCCAATGTGTAGATTTTGAAGCTGACATCCACACATGTAGCATGCCACACACATGTTCTGGAGTGTAGCTTGTCATCTGCTATACATACATTATGGAGATCAGTCACATGGAGGAGGGTGATGGTCATCTTACTATCCTGGTAGGAGGGTGGGTAACTGGCATTCACTTTCCCTCTGTCCTTCTGGTGATGTAACTCCCAGGTGATGTCATCGCACAGGTGCAGGAGCAGGTGCATGCTTTGCAGCAGGCCAATTTGACCGTAAATGGGCCCAATTCAGCCCCTTTAGGGCCCAAATCAGCCCGCTGTGAAGCATGGAAGCGTTCTTGGGGTGGCACAATGACGTTACTCCCAGGAAGTGATGTTGTCACGCCTCCCTGAGAGCATACCCGGGAGGCCCGTTCCTGCACCTTTCCCTCTTCCTGCCAGGTGAGTGGTGGCAGGGTGCAGAGGTTGAAAGTGGGGGACCCCCCTCTGGGGGTCTGGTAACCCTATCGTGATCCTACTCATACATCATAATTAATTAAAAGGAACTCTGCACACAACTATACTCAATTTCAGTTCCTGGAAAAGGGCTCCCTCATTTTAGGAGCACAAATGATTAGGTTTATTTTCCAGCAGCAAGTTGGAGTTTGCTCCTTCCTCCTGAACATTATTCACTGTGTGTATTTATTTAGATATTTACACCCCTGGCAAGGAACCAAAAGTGGCTTACAACAATAAACCCAAACAAACAAAACAACACAACTACATATTGGGCTGGCACTGGATTCAGTGGACTGGCTCATCCAAGGCCTCGGGCTGCAAGCCATGGGCAAAGAGCCCTTTGGCTCTTGCCCTGTGACTCATGCCTCTATTCATTAGGAACAGGATGGGAAAACAAAGCTAAGATGTTATTTAACAACTGGCAAAGACATTCTTCCCAGTCTTCCATTCCCTGAATAGGTCCCCCAGCCCGGTACTCAAAAAAAGAAGCTGATGTTCTTATCCCAAATAATTTTTGCATCACTATTTTCCTTTACAGACTGAATGCTCACAAAAAGGATTGCAAGTTTCCAGGGCAGTGAGGGATAGGGCTGTGTATTATGAAAGTCCTGAGCTGAAAATATACACGAAAATCACTTGTTTGGGTTATTAATGTGATTTTCGAGAATGGTAACACAAATCTAAGATTCTTGGGAATTACCAAACCCCGAAAAAATTGTGGTTTTTTATGCTTTACTGGGTGAGTAGGCACAGGGTTCAGCAGAGCTGCTACGGACAACTCCTTCTCTTTTCCCTTGCTCTTTTGTGGGAGTGGAGCTACTATTTTGCCCTTTGCAAGTAGGATAGCTGGGACCACCTTGTTCAGGGGCATGTAAAATTGAATGCCTTGGTCCAATTTACTTGAAATGTGGCTGGTCTTTAGATCAGAGGAAGGGCTGTGTTCTGTACAATGTTTGTGCAATTATCTTTATAAACAGCTATCCCAGACCCTTGAATTCCCTATTGAAAATAATAGTTGAGAACTTGGGAACCCCAAATATACATGGATTTGAATCCTGAGCTGGTGATGTCCTACCTGAAAGTTAGCAATCACAGAAAAAGCCCCCCTAAATCTGAATTTATACAAAAATTTTCTCAGTGCACCCCCATAGTGAAGGGCAAAACCAACATACTGGTTACATGTAAATACACTTAATGAAATCTGGGCAATATTTTTTTTTTGTCGTAATGAAAAGCAGCCTCAAGAAGCTAAAATTTGAAGGAAGTGGCAAAGGAGAGAAGGCAGTAATATGCATCTGGAAATGTACAATGGGAAAAGCAGCTGGTTGGGGCACTGCTGAGCCGAAAAACAAGTCAGAGGGGAAAGGATTAAATAACTTTCTTCCCCCTCAGTGGTTTCTGTGCTGAAAAATCACATATTATAGCTGCTCATTTTTGGGAGGGGGGGTCTTCATCACACACATTTACATGAAATGTGATGTTTGCTCCTGGAAATGCATGCTTTTTTACCCTGTATAAAAATCAGCTGATACTAACTCAGCCTAAAATCAAGGCACCGCCTGCTTTAATGTCTGCCTATCCATTCTTGAGCCTTCTATTTATATAACACAGTGCCTGGATTTAAATTCTGAAAGCCTCTCAAGAGTTCAGGCTGAGAGACTTTGGATGCAAACCTGACAGATGTTCTGGATTACACCCTTAGTTGCTCGTGTCTCTGCAGTCCATAAATTTTAGCTCGTCAGGCTGTGAGCTGAAAATTGAAGGATAATTTTCCCTGTTCCACAAATAAATGTAACTCAAAAATTAAAGTTCTGAATTTTATTTTAAATTGGCCATGACCTTCTTTAGGGATAGAATGAGATTAAAAAAACACCCCAAATCTGAAGCCACATAAAGGGTTAATTTTATTTGAGGACAGAAGTTTGTTTTTGTATGGGCACTAAAGCTCCCGCTAGCTGCATTGACTTTCCTTTGCTTGGTTGTGTGGTGCAGTGGTTTATTTTTGGCAGCTGAGCTGTGATTGCCAAGAGATTGTAGATTCATATTCTACTTTCCTGCATGTTGGAGGAAAACCATGGGTTATACTTTGTTGGAAGAATAACAAAGGAAGTGAATCCATGTTGATTTTCCTGGACCTTTCAAGCACAATGTCCTTCCTGGAGAACCTGGCTAGGCTGGGACCGTCCAGAAACGTCAGTTGGTTCAAAATGTGGCAGCCACATTACTGTCAGGGGTCCAGTACAGATATTGGCCATTTTCACACGTCTTTCCCCCTCACACAAAATTGCACAAAACTCATAGAACGACGGTGTCTTCATGGCACGATTTCCCATCATGAATCCATTTTGTGGCGTGATGATGTCAGAAATCACACCATGAAACAGATCCTGATGGG
Organism: Eublepharis macularius; assembly: GCF_028583425.1. NCBI lineage: Eukaryota > Metazoa > Chordata > Lepidosauria > Squamata > Eublepharidae > Eublepharis > Eublepharis macularius. The sequence continues at coordinate 165,228,910 of NC_072792.1, read as the reverse complement.
AAATCGTACCATGAAGACACCATCATTCCATGAGTTTTACATAATTTCGCGTGAGGGAAAGATGTGTGAAAAAAGCCATTGTATTACCAATGTATTGAAAGATCTGCACTGGGTGCTCATTTGTTTCCGGGCTCAATTCAAAGTGCTGGTTCTTACCTTTAAGGCCCCAAACAGTTTGAGGCCAGTGCCCTTGATGGACTTTCTTCTCCCATAATGAACAGCTCACCAGTTAAGATATGCCTCTCAAGCCCTGTTTTCTGTGCCCCCACCTGGAAAAGTGAAGGAGGATACAAGCAGGGCTTTTTCAGTAGAGAGACCCATCACACTTTTACGTGCTAGGCCAGAACATTTCTTTTTATCCAGGCTTTTAATTGGGGAGGGGAGTCGAACTTTTAAAAAAGTTCTTTTCAGGGCTTTTTTTCTGGGAAAAGAGGTGGTGGAACTCAGTGAGTTGCCCTCAGAAAAAATGGTCACATGGCTGGTGGCCCCGCCCCCTGATCTCCAGACAGAGTGGAGTTTAGCTTGCTGAGCAGTGTGGAGGGCAATCTCAACTCCCCTCTGTCTGGAGATCAGGGGGCGGGGCCACCAGCCATGTAACCATTTTCAAGACGTTCCGGAACTCCGTCCCACCACGTTCCTGCTGAAAAAAAGCCCTGGTTCTTTTTACAGTCTGCTTCTAGCTTGATGAGTGTTTCATGAAAACTATTTTAGGCAGCTAAATGTTTTTGTGCTTTTATTTTGTAAGCAGGCAGCATATGCATTTTCATCAATAAATAAATAATTCTGGGGGAGGTGAATCACTCAGTGACAGGACCCATGCTTTATACACAGAAGGTCCCAGTTCAACCTTCGGTTAGTGATTGGTAAAATTCACCTACCTCTGCTATCTTTGCTGCGAGATTAGAAATTGCTAGAAAGTGGAGAACAATCGTACATACAAGATAATGTGGGATGAACAGCAGGATTCGAGTCCAGTGGCACCTTAGAGACCAATAAGATTTTCAAGTTATACATTTTCAAAAGTCAGAGCTCCCTTCTTCAGATACGAGCAATGGCCAATGGAACATTGATAGGAAAGTTAACTTTTCACTTACAATTCATGAAATGTTACTCGCAGTCTGATAAACTTGATGAAACATAGTCAATGTTCCTCTTCTATGTTAATGAAAGTCCTGGTATAGTTATTTCGCAGGTGAATTCTTTTTGGGCAGATGTTGTCACTAGGTAATTGGAAATGTCAGATGTTTAAAAATGTTGTTTTAAATGCAGCATTTGAGTGCAGTGGCACCTTAGACACCAATAAGATTTTCAGGGAATGAGCTTTTGAGCGTCAGAGCTCCCTTCTTCAGATATCAGTAGGGATGGAGAACCCTGAGCCCACATATCCCAGCCAGAAGGTGGGAGGGGTGTTACAAGGAAGAACATCAGGATGTAAAGGTACAATGCAGCTTGATTAGATGGGAGGGGTGTAGCAAATGAGGATGTCAGGATGTAAGGTACAGTGCAGACTGATTAGAGCCAAAATTAGCATCTGTAGTAAGATAAGAAACCTACCTCTCTCTTCAACCCCAGGGGGTCCATTGTTTTGAATTTGTGAATGAAATCTGTTTCAGCAGTCTCATGTTGTAATCTTTCTTTGAAGTTTCTCTGTTTGAGGACAGCCACTTTTAGGTCAGCAACGGAATTTCCTGGAACATTAAAATATTCTTCCACTGGCTTTTTAATGTATTTTTAATTTTTATATATTTCCACAGAACCAAAAAGCTGGTTCCTGGAGACAGCTAAAAAAAGAAATCAACCTACAAGTCCGGGAAAAAAAAGTGGAAAGGTTTTTTTTTAAAAATGTAACAATGCAGTCCTAAGGGGAGTTACACCTTTCTAAATCCATTGATGAGAATAGGATTGAATGCTATAAACAGTAACATAAAAGCTATAAACAATAAACATAAAAATAAATACAACATTCTAAACACACACACACACACTAACAATACCCATAAACATAAAATAACAAACAAGAAAAAGAAAAAAACCTAAAACGAAACTACAAATTGAGTTCCGATTTTCTCCGCAACAAATGTACATCATTTTCAGAGTGTCACTTATTCTATGTTAAACATAAGAGCCTTCTTTTTTCTGTTGTTCATGATTCTTAATCCATAAATCCAGATGTCATCAAGTCATTATTATCTCTTTCATGTAAAAAGTCTATAAATGGTTTCCATTCAGTCAAAAATGTAATTAATGCCTTTTCTCTAATCAGTGAAGTAAGTTTTGCCATTGACGCAAACTCCAAAACATTTATCTACCATTTCTCCATTGTAGGCAATATCGGAGTTTTCCATTTTTGTGCATACGGTACTCTTACTGCCATGATCAAATATGGAAACAAAGTTCCAAAACTTCTTTCCAACTGGCTGTCCCTCATTCCCAACAAAAAAGTCTTTGGTTTCAACTGACTTTCCACTGGCTTTTTCAATGTTCTGATTTTTAATGTCAGATTTAAGTTCATTTATTCTTTTGCATAGGGACTGACTTGTTTGTACATGTTGAGAGTGGAAGGACATTGCTGATACTTGATAGTGTATAGGCAGGTGAACAAGTGAACGATGATATAACCGGTGTTGTTAGGTCCAGTGCTTGTGCTGTCCAAGTGAGTAAGGGGACAGAGTTGGTATCTTGTTTCATTACAGGCCCTGATCCTAGAGTTCACGTCAGTGGTTGGAAGTTCATTTTTCTGAGTAAGAAGTTGTTTAAGGTTAGGGGGCTGACTGTGGGCAAGAAAAAGTTTGCCTCCCGATGCTTGTGAAATCAAAGAATCACTATCCAGCTTAGTTTGCAAGTCATTAATGATCCATTGAATTGGTTTGAGCTGAGAGGTGTATGAAACCACCAGTGGCATTCTATTGTTGTTTCTTTGGGACCTATCTTGTAGCAAGTTATCCTGTGGTACCATTCTGGCTTTCTCAATCTGTTTCCGAACTACATAAGATGGATATTGTAATTCCAAAAATGTCTAATGTAGATCCTGCAGGTGAGAATCTCTGTCAAGGGGATTAGAACACAGTCAGCTATAACTGAGGGCCAAGCTACACATGACGAATGACACTTGAACAGCAAGTGTATTTCTCCCTGTTCACTTGCCCTCCGCTCAATCCACTTGCCGTTCAAGTGTCATTCGTCATGTGTAGCTTGGCCCTGACTCTGAGCTTGACTGTAGACTATGGGTTTTTTTGGTGTCTTTAGCTTGGTGACTGGAGGCATGTAGATATGTTTGCCAATTGGTAGGTTTCTGGTATAAGGTAGTTTTCAAGTTTCCATCATGTATTTGTACAGTTGTTTTAAATGTAGACTCCGCTTACTGCAGTATTTAATATTTTTGCTTATTGGTTTATATGCACAGTTTTCATAATGAGAAACTCTAGCTTAATTATTCAGTTTTTGTATTTATATTTAGTTTATCTTTGTCTTACCTGGAAAATGCTTAATAAAATATATTTTTTAAAAAATAAAAAGTTTCGCAAACCTGTTTTTGAGAAATCTCGTGAAAATTCAAGCTTTTTCTGAAAGTTCTCTGATCTTTGGAAAACTCAGATTGGTACCCTTTCATTTTCTCATTTACCTCTTCCTCCCACTTCCCCCCATGTTTCCAAACTTGTTGAGGGAAAACTGCAGCAAAAATTATTAGCTAATGCTGTGGGCTTTTCTGGAATTTCCAACTTTATGTAGTGACGATGGAGTCAGAGCCTCCAATGAGATGGGCAATCTGTATCTATAGAAATCTATATTGACAGTTCCCATCAGCAATGGAGGCTCTGAGCAGGCTCTTGGCTGCTGGTTTCCCTCTTCTCCCTCACAAAATGGACTGAATGAGAAGGGAGTGGACAGAAACTGGCAAAGGAGAGTGATGCCAGCATCAATCATTTAGAAGCCAAAATGAGACAAAATTTGGAGGTGTGGGCCAGCTTGTACTTTCTGAAATAACTTCAACTCAGGAAAGTCCATTTCAACCACATTCCATCCCCTTTTTAGAAATTCCTCATTTTAACTGGCCTGATGAAGATCTCTGCCTATGGCCTTGGAGTGCTGCTTCCAGTAAAAGCAGACAGACAGCACTAGGTAAGATGGACCAACCATCTGACCCAATACAAGGCAGACTCTTATTATCATAGCTGTTTCCTCACTATGTTGTCTGAGTTGGCACTGCATAGCAGTTTGCAGTTTACTGCCATCAGCACCGGATTGAAAATCATATTTGTCTGTCATACTTGACAGCCTGCCCATATGTACTAAATTATGAAGTGATGAAAGCCCTTGGTGAGTGACAAGCGATGGAACGCACAAGAATATGATGTCTGGCAGCCCAATCTTAGGCATGATTACGTGGAAGTAATGGGCTTCCTCTCAAGTAAGCATGCCTAAGGCTGTAGCCTCAATGTAAATATGCAGTTTGGGGGAGAAAAAAAATCTAGAATCTGTAAGTATTCATTAGATGGTGGCCAACTAGCAATCTTCATCCAAAGATTTAACAGGTTACTTTAATTAATGTGTAAATTTCATTTTTGCCCTGTCCTTGGACTCAAGGCTGCTTCAGGTCTTTGTCCAATGTCGATCTGACAAACTTCTAAGTTTTCTTCTGACTCACCTAAGCTTTTGCTGTCCCCCAACTGGAAAGGAACTCTGTGTTTGATCACTTTTTATAGAAGCCAACCAGGTCCTTATCAGCATCCATGGCTGAATCCACACACCCGCGGAGCATCCTGGCGTTGCGCTAAATGTTCGCTAAACACCCAGAAGTGTAGCGTCTTTCTAGCACAATTTCTGACTCGCGCTAGAAAGATGCTACACTTCCGGGTGTTTAGCGATCATTTAGCGCAACGCCAGGATGCTCCGCGGGTGTGTGGATTCAGCCCATTATTGACTAACATCGCCATCTTAAGCAGAGCAAAAGAGAGCTACACCCTTCTAAGCACACACAGTTCAGTAGGCGTAACTCTTTTTAGGATGGTCCTGCTATTTGGTTCCATGGATCTCTTGAAGACAGACATCTGCCAGACTGCATGGGGGCCTCTGAATCATAAAAACACAAACCTTTGTGAGGGTGGCTAAAATGTCAAACCACCTGTTTTCAGGTCTTGCAGAACAATAAATCTAGTGTGTGATCATTGCCTGCATGTTTTAGAGCAATAATATGGCAGGGGGGTGATGCCAAGGTTGCCAGACTGGCGAAATTCTACGGATTATCTACCAAAATAAATCCAGTCTTTATGGACAGCATTTACTTCAGATTACCTCTGGGGTAGACATTTGAATATATCCTTGGATCTTAAGCCATTTATGTTTCCCATGAAGGCAGAACCCCTTCTAGGTTTACATTAAAGTATGTAGTCCCATGGAAACTAATCCCCATGCCTTTTCTAAGCATCTATATTACTCTAAAATGAAGTGCTACTTCATCAATATGGGAGGATTTGTGTTACTTTTTGCCCCTACCATGTGAAGAATTAAGTATCTACTTGCACAATTAGATGTACACTTCGAAGCATATCTGGTCCCATCTGAACTGGTTGCATGCATCCTCAGCTTTTCACAAGCTGAACAGACATATATGGAGCCACAAATCATTGCATGCCACTCAACGAGTGCAACTGGGCTACCTGGTCATTTGGTAGGTTGTTCCTGTGGTCAGTTTGGGCTTTTGTTTTGCAAAGTTTTGCTCTGTTTTCTACTGAGGTTTAAATTTTAAGTGCAGCTATATTTTCATATCGTTGTTGGATGTTTTACCTGATATTACTTTTGATTTTAATGAGGTCATATTGGAGTAGCTGTTGGAGGTGGGATGGAGTTATGGTTTTGATATTTTATTGCAATGGTACGTTTTTCATTTTATTGCCATTTGATACTTTATTACAATTTCTTGTGTTTTATTATGTCATATGCCTTCAGGCTGAATAGGAGAATCGGGAAGTAAACTAGAAGTACTTGCTGTACAAAAATTGCCACTTAAAAGGTTAACATTGCAATCCTATGCAGAGTTACCCCAGTCTAAGTCCATCGGCTTAGACTGAAGTAACTCTTCATAGGATACCACTGTAAGAGAGCAATCCTACATAGATCTACTTGGACTCAAGTCCCATTTTATTCAGAGGAGCTTACTCCAGGGAATGTGTTTGTAGGGTTGCATCCTAAGTGTCTCATCTGCAGCTTGCAATCCATGCCTTTCTTCTTTTTTCCTAGGATATTCCAAAGCAGTTCCAGGAATCCCTACTTCATACGCTGCTGTCTTAAGACTGAAATCTGCGAGTTCATCTTATTCTTCCTCTGCCTTTAACTCAAAGAGCCGACAGCGATCAAGCAGCAGCCCTGCCTTGGGAAGCATCTCTTCCCCAAGCTGGAGGGGGGAAGCCCAACATTATCACTCACCGACAAACCTCTACCATGTCACCGAGGCCTTCAAACATGACGGTACATTCTGTTCTCTCTTGCAGGACCTCAGTAAAGAAAACATAGATCTGTGGTTTTGACGTTTTCTAAACTTATTCATTGTATTCAAATTGTTTCTGCATCTGCCAAGAAATTTCAATAAACAGCATTCAGCAAAAATGCACCTTCCTGTAAATCTCTTAGATTAATCTTAAAATGAGACCTTTAATTTTTTCTCTCTCTAGGGTTCTTTTCTTCTTGAAGCCATAGTAACATAACCATGGAAAAATAGAGGCAAAATGAAATTGTATTACAACCCAACCTGATCTGTATTACTTAGGTTTGTATCTTTGAAAGTCAATAGAGGGGAGTAGAGAAACCAATATATTTCTCCCTCAATTGCTCCAGTATATCTCAAATTGACTGTATTCTCTGTAACACTAGTTATGTCCCTTATAACTGTAACATTCTATCTAGCAAACTAATTTTATCATAAATCAAACATGTTTTAGGGAAGTTTTCCATTGTATGTATAACACACTTTCCAATGTAAAAATCCTCTGAGGTGACAAATATTCCCTATCATCTAATAGCATTTTTTCTGTCCCCCACCTTTTATTATGATGAACCTTTAATAATAGCATAATATTATTTATGGTTAGTCCTAAAAAAGAGAGATACATTTAAAGGCTAATTTACTAAAATCCAGTTAAACAGCTAAAAAAGTGAGTAGACCAGTACAATTAGTGATGACTAGAGATGGGCACGAACTGCATTACGAACTTCAAAAACCCACGAAATTGGCAATCGCGCAGTTGTGATCCGGCGGTTTGTGATTGTCCACGGCCAACGAACCAGTGTTTGGAAGAGGCCTGGTTCGGTGCGTTTGGCAGTGGTTTGGGAAGGCAGACACTCAGGCGCCAGCAATCAATTCCCCTGGCAACGGAGCCGGGGGAATGCCTGAACTCTGTCTGTGCTCCTTTTGTCGCCCTGGAAACCCGAATGGAAGCCCAGCTTACCTTGATCGGCAGGTCTTCCTTCCAACCACGGAGCTGCAAAGCGGTTACAAGTTGGGAGAAGACACCCAGGGGAGGGAGGGGGAAGGGGGTGTTCTGTAGCCATGGGCACTCCAATCTCATCCCTGCAAACCCTGATAGGCAGCTCTGACAGCCAAACACAGACCTCCTGCATTGCTCAATGGGACCTGTGTTTATAAATAGCCATGGGCTCCCAGGCTGGGTTTCACTTTCAGCGAGCAGTGGAGTGGGACAGAGCTCTTGCTTGCCACTTGCTAGCCTTTTGGGAGAGAGACAGAGTATAATTGAGCTTGGATTTTTGTGGGAGTTACCCGGGGGCCTTGGATTGGAGAGGGTATGACTCCAAGATCCCTTTTGCAATCTTAGGAACATGGTGGAACTGGCATTATGTCACACAGACCTTCACAATGACCTTGTAGAATTTCTCCTATCCTTGGTAGATATTTTTGTTGAGAAGAATTACTTCCAATTCCAGAGTGACTTCTTTTACCAGGTTAAGGGAGTTGCAATGGGATGCGCAACAGCACCTTCCATTGCCAACTTATTTATGGCCAAATTGGAGGCTGATTATATTTTGAATGCCAGGGTGAATCCTTTTCATTCCAAGATTGAACTATTTAAAAGGTACATTGACAACATATACTGTGTTTATCTTGATTGCACATCCATTGATGAATTTGTAGCATGGATGAATAGTATTGATTTGAATATCAAATTTACATCAACTAGCAGTACTGAGTGTGTCAGCTTTTTGGACATAGTCACCTTTAGAACAGAATCTAACACAATTGGTATTCACCCCTTTAAGAAGATAACAGACAGAAACTCTTACTTGCACTTCTCTTGACTCCGCGAAATCTAAGTTGTTTTTCCATATGCTTACATTCCGCCATGGCCATTCTCTCTTTCAAACCCTTGGTTTCTATCCTGTGTAATACAGCCAACTTGTCAGTTTCATCTTCCACTGTTTTAACTTTCTGCTGTGTCGATAGTAATTCTTTCTTGACCTCATCAATATTTTTAACCAGCTCCACCATCTTTGATTTAAAAGTCTCTTTGAGCTCCTTAATGTCTTTCACAATCTCTTGCATCATATCTTTGATCTCCTTATTCCCCTCTGTGACTTTTTTTATCGAGACTGTCCAGCGCCATTTGCCATTCTTTCTTTGACATCGTGGGGCTTGCCTTACCTTGCTCCCACGAGTCGGCTCTTTTCCTTAACTCCGTGGTGTGGCTGATTTACTTTCCTCACCTTAAGCGTCAAATTTTAACAAAGTCTTTTAAAAATTTGCGATCTTAGCATCCAAAATGTCGGGCGTCTTTTCTCTATGGTTTTTACTTGAAGTTTATGCCCTTTCGCTTATCCAAAATGTCCTACTTCTGCCCAATTTGAGGTCAAGCTCTTTCCCTTCTTCAAAATGGCGCACATCCTCTTCCGGTTCCTCAGAGGCCGCTTCCAGCCAGTCTTTCTATTGCACTGACGCACTTCCGGTTTCTCTTCTCAACACAGTGTTTCTCGCGATGTTTCAACTTTCTCACACTTTGCTATCTCTTACAAGCTGCAGGTATGTAAACAATAATCTATTTTCCGCGTTAGCTCCTCTCTAAAAAATTCTTTTTTCTCAGTTACTTTGCCGGAATATTCATAGTAAGTTATTAAGTCTTTTGCAATTTTTGTCTTCTAATTTGATTCAGTTTCTTTTACCATTTTTCTTCTCACATAGAGAGATAGCAATCTTTACCTTATTAAATCTTCTTTATGGGTTGTAATCGCTGTTTCAGTAGTTCCGATAGTCCAATATTCCCAGTTTAGTGCTGAAGCTTGGGTACGGAGGTCTTAAGCCAAAAACTTGACTCCAGAGCTACTGCAGAGATCTTTGCCACCCGTCTACGAGCGGGGTCTCAAGGCTGGGTGGGTTATCATTGCGTAGATCCCCCCCCCACAGCCGAGACCCTCACACTCTCGGGGTCTTGAGCGTACTTGCCTGTTCTCCGCCTGAGAACAGGGGGCTATGGGCAGTTGGCACCCCACTAGCCCTCACAAATAGCAGCACGGACAGCCCAGCTCCCTGAGCTGCTTCAGCCCTCCATGAACTCCAAGCCGGAAGTCTCGCAGATCAGACTTGTTTAGAGACCATAAGTTAAAGATGGATGCATCCCTGAGATGGGCAGTGGACTATACCCACTTGGCCAAGGGCATTAGCAATATCATAAAGAAACACTGGCACATTGTGAGCCATATACCGGGGTGTGCACAGTTACCAACCATAGGTTTTCACCGTACGGCAAACCTTAGAGACAGGTTGGTTCATTCTCGCTTTGTCAATATTGAGGTTGATACTCAGAGACCAGTTGGACATCACCGGTGTGGAAGATGCAATGTATGCAACTTGGCAGCTATAGGGTCTATTTTCAAGGTCACCTCCTCAGGCAGGGAAATTTCCCTCAGACATTTTTCCACATGCAGCACTAGTGGGGTGGGCTACATTATTGAATATACTTGCCCACGTATTTACTTTGACAGCACCAGTAGACCTGTCAAAATACACATTCAAGAACACATTTCTCGTATTAGAAATGATCAGAGGGAAGCACCCCTCATGCCACATTTCATTGAGCATCACAGGAATGAAAGGGAATTTAGATATTTGGTCCTGGAGGTACTTAAGACAGACAGATCTAAGGATCTAAATAAAGAACTCAGGAGAAGAGAAGCTTTTTGGACCTTTGAGTTGAATTGTTTAGGGCCATTAGGGCTCAATTCATGTATTGATTACTCGGGCTTTGTTTGAATTGTTTGCACATGCTAATGGGATAAGGATTATATGGTTATTGTGACTGAGGAGTTGGGGAGCTTTAAGACTTCATAGCATAGGATCCTTAAATACTCTGTAATTAGGATACTTGTTAACAGCTGTTGACCAAGCAGGGAATGCGGTCGGGAACTTTTGTCAAGCTGTAAAGGAGCTCCTTTGTTCCTTTTTGGAAATATTTTTTGTTATATAATTATTGATGCCTAATTTCTTAGGCAGATAAATGGTGTATAAGTTGTGAACTTTCGCTATTGGTTCAATATACGGGGACGTTGGTCTGTTTTTACTCCTAATACCAGCTGGGTGAAGGCGGGAGGTGGGCATTGCCACCTGCTCCCATCCTGCTTCCGGCCTAGTCTTCCCACCATGGCACATTTTCTGGAGGCACATGGTGCCTTGCCTAGGCTTCCCTCCATGGCAGCACCCTCTGGTGGTGCACCAGGGTATAAAGTGAATTTTCTGAAATATGCTTATTCAATTATATAGTAAGATTCTTATTATGAACATATCTCTGACTTTCTCATCTCATTCTCTCACTTCTGATAGTACACCTCCTTATCCCATGAAGCTGTTCAGGAAGGCATGGTTGACAGGATACTTGCACAAGGGATGCCAATCTCCATGTGGTGGCTGGAGATTTCCCAGAATTGCAATTGATCTCCAGACCATAGACATCAGTTCCTTTGGAGGAACTGGCTGTTTTGGAGGGTCAACTCTGTGATACTATATCCCCTCCCCAAACTCTCCCCTCTCCAGGTTCCACTCCCCAATTCTCCAGGAATTTCCCAACCTGGAGCTGGCAACCCTAACTTACGCTCATAGAATCTGCAACTCTACTACCAAAAATTTGACCCCCCCCCTATTTTTTGACTTAGCAAAATCAACATGCTCTCTTCTTTTCCTGGCCTTAGATCAAAAATACGTGACTGCTCATATTCAGTGTTGTTGTTTTTTAATGAAGAGTTAATATCATAGCTAAAAGTCTAGATATTTAGATCAAAAGGGCAATTTAATGTTTGTTTGTTTTGAAACAAGACTTTTAATATGATGAAATTATTTTTCAAAGTTGCTGTCTGCACATGCTATCTTGAGAATTTCAAAACTGATTAAGAGATCAGACTGTCTCTTTCCATGGTAATGAAGGTTAATTGAACGACCCTGAAGAGCCATCACCTCAAGTACATACAGCACAACTGTAAATTGAAAGCAAACATTCAAAGGAGGAGGACCAAAGTGAAAATACTGTGTTGAAAAAGAGATAATACCTGGTTTGCCCGAGCTCTGAGAAGGCATCTCCTTCACCAGAGCAGAAGAACACTGGTTTCTTAGCTAAATATAAACTTGGGATGAGACTAATTTCACAAATTTGATACAAATATCCTTATATCCATTTTGGTTTTCCGTTTGAGAATTAACCTATTTTTTTATACATATGCTCATACCACTGTCTCTTTCCTCATGCTGAACTTAGCGATAAAAATCAACATGGTTTTCTGAAATATTGTTGTACTGGCAACAGAGCCCATTGTGTAAAAAAATACAATGGGCTTAGCAGCGGGGCCTTGGAAGGGCCGGGCCTGCACAGCCCTCCCAAGACTACAGAGGTGGCAGGGAACCTCGCTCACACGCTGCAGCTTTCTTGCTGCCTCCATGGTGTGGCGCACTGAGCCTCCCCATTGCCTCTGTGGCTGCGGCAGCACAACCTTCCCAAGGCCATGTGCTGGGCTGCAGCATTGTGCAGGCCCTTCTTGCTGCCTCATGCTGAATTTAGCAATAAAAATTGACATGATTTTCTGAAATATTGTTGTACTAGCAACAGAGTCCATTGTGTAAAAGAAATACCATGGGCTCTAGCAACAGGGCCTTGGGAGAGCTGGGCTCCCAAGGCCATGTGCTGGGCTGTGGCATCGCACAGGGCCTTCTTGCTGTCTTTGCAGAACAGCATGCCTCCTTGTTGCCTCTGCAGCCACCATAGCACAGCCCCCCCAAGGCTGTGTGTGGGGTGTGAGGCTGTGCAGGTCTTTCTTGCCACCTCCAAAGCGTGGTGTGATGGGCTTCCCCACTGCTTCCATGGCAGCAAGGCCACTCACCAGGCTGTGGCACTGTGCCACCTCTGCAGCCCCTCAGAAGCCTGGTGCAGGTGGCAGAGAGGCCTGGTACTTCCCTACCAAGGCCCCGCAACGGCCACAGTCACCGACGACTCACTTTCTATCCTGGTGCAGGCACACCTGCAGACCCCTTAGTGTGCCTATGCCAAGATGAGAAGTGAGTCGTCGACAAGACTGTTAGCCTTTTATATCTTTGGATAAGTGGTGTAAAAGAAGCAAAAGGGTCATTTATTTTATTTTTGTTGGCTTCATGCATAGCCCACCTTTCTCACTGAGACGCAAGGTGGACTACGTTATTTTTTTTTAAATTACAATTCAGGTAACACAAAACATTAGAAAACAGTGCAAACAGAAAATTGTTTAAGGCATGACATACTGTATACAATGTAGAAAGTAGTTTGATAACAAAGATAGAAGACAGTCTAGTAAAAGCAAGATGATACATACAATAAATTTTGAAATAAACTGCAGCCCTGTTCCCTTAACAATGAATTCCTGTATTGTTCCATTATAGTGCAACTCTAAACCCTTTCTAAAAATGCCCTCCAGAACATGTGTTCTGTGGGAATCCTCTTGACTTCCTCGGGCAGACCGTTTCATGTGGTGGAAGCCACCACAGAGAATGCTTTGCTCAAATGGGGAAATAAGCCTGAGCAAAACCAATGATAATGACAATAGAGGAAATCAAAAAACAAAACAGGTTGCTATATTAGTTCATACCTAGTATAAATCCCAATTTCAACATCTGAAGAAGTATATAAAGAACTTGTAATCTGGGGCTGAGAGAGCTCTGAGCAAGTTGAGACTGACACAAGGTCACTCAACTGGCTTCAAGTGGAGTAGTGAAGAATCAAACTCGGCTCTCCAGATTAGAGTCCTGCTGCTCTTAACCCACTACACCACAGTGTATGGCACCACGGAATTGCTGTAAAGGTGCACCAGTGTTGCTGGTAGGGTTGCCAGCTCCAAATTGGAAAATTCCTGGAGATCTAGGGGGTGAGACCCGGAGAAACCTGGAGAAAGTGGGGGTTGGGGAAGGGCAGGACCTTGGCATGGCATAATTCCAGAGTCCACCCCCCAAAGTAGCCATTTTCTCCAGGTGAACTGATCTCTGTGGCCTGGAGACCAGTTGTAATTCCAGGAGATCTCCAGCCACTACCTGGAGGCTGGCAACCCTAGTTGCTGGGCACTGCTGTGCATGACCAGACCAAACCATTATGTTGATAAGATAGTGGACCTGCTACACTATCTGCACATGATTACGTCTTTTGTGATCTGTGCAATGTATGTAAACACAGAACTTCAGGATAAAACATACAAACAAAAAACCTAGAAGAATAAGCAGCAAAAATTAAATGCCAAACCAGACTTATTAACAGCAACTAAATGCCAACTAACTATGCCAAGAAAATAAAGAAAACACCCACAACAGGATAAAACAAAAGACTCCCCAGAAGAACAAAAAGCAAAATGAACAGTAAATATAACCAAGTTTAAAAGCCAGAAATTAAAGCCCCCCTACACAAAAGCCCAACCAAAGCACCTCCTCACACATGGTGAAAAAAGCAGATTTTTAAATGAAAACTAAAAAAATCTTTTCCTTCCCCTTCCCAGCCCCATCCCACCCAGATACCAAGCCAATCACCTCCCCCTCAAAAGAGAAAAAAACCCCAGTGGGTCTAATGACTCTCAAGTCAGGCACAGAAGTCCAGGTGCACTGCAGTCCTCAGGTGCAGTAGCAGAAGTCCTCCAAGTGCAGGTTTCAGCAGCAGGAATCGCTCACTTCAGGTTCCAGGCAGGCCAAAGGAGGCCAGCCAGAGTCCCAGCCCAGACCACAAAGCCAGAGAGTCAACAACCAACAGCAGCAGCATGTCTCTCAATCTCCAGGCCAGAGCAAAATGGAGGCAAGCCTCCTAATTAAACTCCTTACAGCGGTTTTAAAAAGGCACTCTCCTTCTTGAGAATCCCATTGGCCAGAGAAGGAGAGTTGCTGCAAGGATTAGCCACTCACATGCCCCCTTCCCCTCTCCCTTCCTTCTTCTACCTCTGCCTTACGCTTCCCTCTCTTCTTCCCCCTCCCATCAGGTTTTAAAAAATGGGAAGCAGTGTTACTTTACTGTTCTTTAGCAAAGGAACAGCCCCATTGCAGTTTCTGTCGTTACCAATTTTTACCGAATAAATTCGGTGAAAAATTTGGTAATACAGAATTAGGTAATACCAAATTTTACCAAATCAGGTATAATTTGATATTTTTTACTGAATACTGAACCCAAATCGCACACCCCTACTCATCTTCCAATCATTTGTAGCCACCTTAATAATAAAGTTACTTAATAAAGTAACTTTTCTTATCCAATTTGGTGTCAAATAACTTTTCTAGCATAAATTATTTTCTAGCATAAATGTAACTTGTTTATCAAACCTACCATTAGTCTCTTTACATACCCACTTAAGTCCAAGTCAGCATTCTTCAAGATTATCACTAAAGCACATTCCGAAAGGAGTGTGTCAGTTGTTAGTGTAAGTAGCTTTTTTTTCTTTCCCATTCAACATGGAGGCAGGAGGTTGGGCCAGCACATTCATTCCCATTGCCACACTAGTCAGAATGAAGAGGCAGACACCAAGTTGGATCTAAGGGCCACTTTATTAACTAAACAAACATTCAATAAGAACAGTAACAACAGCGGCAAGGGGCTAAAGTGGTACAGGTGAAGCCACGGGGTCCCAACAGACCACCGCCCTGACCTGTCTGGGCAAGCCCCGAAGCCCCGGGTGCGACCCATCCACCAGATGGTCACCCCCCCTCTTAAGCTCCTAACACCTCAGCCGTATAGCAGTGAGGGAAGGACTTGCAAGCTGGGGTTTCCAAAGGCAGCCTGCCTTGCCTCTGGCAGCCGTCAAAGCAGTACCAGTTCCTCAGGCATGCCCCTCTTCCCACTAAAGGGGGAAGCGCCAAGGGTGCTCACCGGCCTGCACCCTATCTGACCCCAAACCTGCCATGACCAACCTAACCAGCACCACCCTAATCCAATACCTCAATCCCTAGCATCGGTACAAGGTAGGCGAACCCCCCACCCCAAGCCATCTTGCCAATCAGGCAGGGGGAGGAATAACTTCCTACCTGGCTCTGACAACAGCAGCCGGCTAATCCTGCACCAATACTGGGAGAGGAGGGTGGGCCGAGCAACAAAAGCGACTGCGGCTGGGCTGGGGCAGCGTGGCCTCAATGGCTCCTGTTCTGCCTCGCCCAGCCAGCCTAACATGGAAGGATGGCGGAGTTGGTGCAGCCTCCCTCCTTCCAGTGAGGCAATGAACGGCACCCAGCTTAGCAGTGTTGCTGCCTGCCGGGTAAGTGCCGCATTCTCCTTCCTTGTTCAGATTGTCAGCCTCCAGGTGGGGACTAGAGTTCTTCTAGAATTACAACCAATCTCCAGATGACAGAGATCAGTCTCCCTGGAGAAAATGGCAGCTGTGGAAGGCAGAATCTATTGTTTACCATAGAGTTTGGGAGGATGGAAGTCCCTTCCCAGGTACTGCCTCCCGAGTTCCAGGAATTTCCTAAGGCAGAGTTAACAACCCTACTCCCCATGCATTCAGTCAACATACAGAGGGATTGTGTGCAGATGGCTAGAATAATTTGCATCCCTCCCCCCACAAAATGGGTAGTGGTTGAGCTCCTGGCCACCCCATATAACTTTACTATTGTGACAGTAGCAGGTAGATTCAGAAGAGCGATCTGACACAGTGTTAATAAATGTCCCAATGAAGAGGAGACTTTTTAAAAAGTGCCTGTGGGAAATTACAATAGCAAATGATGACATCTGCTTGTCTGCCTTTATCTCTCAATAGATGTGTCTTTGTTAAGCAAAGACTGTGATTTATTACACATCGACATCTTTGTCATGACTCTATAACCTATTAAATAATATCTCTTCTCATTTAGTGTTCTTAATTCACATATTTGAGCTAATGAGAGCATACATGGATGATTTTGAATTTCTCATCCCTGCTGTTTTGACCTAAAAAAAAAATCTCCATTTCAATTTTGCTTCTCCCATTTGCAAACCAAACTTGTGCGAGATGTTCACATTATTTTCTGCTTCCTCCTACCCAGTTTTCCCCATTAAAAGTGCATGCAGTGTTATTCAATGCACCACTAAATCAGTATTATACAGTATGCATATATCAAAAAGATTGAATTCCAGAGAAATTTTTCGCTAACAGAAGAAGAGATGAATTTTTGCCAATTCTCCCTTTCTGCTGCAGACCTCTGACTCTCTCTCTTGCTGTTCCTTGGGGTTCTCTGTCCCCAGAAGGAACATTTGAGCAGTCATTTGGGGTGGCAGGTGAGAGGGGAAAACAGGAAGTCCTCTTCTAGTTGCAGATTTACCGTGGGTCCTAAGCCAAAAATTTGTGAATTAGACATATAAATTTTTTAACCATATAACATGCATACGACACGCAGTACAGTCAAATCTGGAAAACAAAGACTGGAATTCAAAACTGCTGACAAAAATATATACATACATATAAAGAAACAGAATTCAGATCATTTGCTAGAAGGACCTTAGAATGCAAACTTTAAAAGATTAAAACCAGAATCTTGAATTAGGCCTAGAAATCAACTGGAAACCAGCATTACTTTTTCACAATTGGTGAGATATGAAAATGTCAGCTCATCCTTATCACTAACTAGACAGTAGCATTTTACCCCATCTGAAGCTTCTAACTGATCTGTAAGGACTAGAGGTGAGCATGAACCTGTAAAAAACCAAACCATGTGGTTCAAGAACTTTCACGAACTTGCCCTAGTTCACGAACCGGTTCATGGGGTTTAAATGCCCCTTTCTATACTTTGCAGCAGCAGGAAAGCAGGCATTTAAATCCCAACCAGTTTGGATCAGCTGCTTGTCAGGGACTTTACCTTTTATCTCCCATGAGACTGTTGGTTGTGTTTCTGTATGAGTCACTGTGGATTTGCCTTACAATCAGAAAGCAAGTTGAAAACAGTGATTCTTGCAGGAATTGAAATCCTCTGCAAGAGAATACTTCTTGTTCTTATGCACTCTCAAAGTAAACCTTTTCAGAAGGGCAGACTGCATCTAATTTAGAAACAAGTATGTCCCAGCTATCAAAAATTTGGGAATAAGGTTAGCAAAATTTCTTCTTGTGTCCAAGTATGCATGAGACACGTTAGACATAGTCACATGAATCTATTCGCTTTTACCCATGGGGAAATACCTTGGGTTCATAGAGAAAAGGTGGACACCATCATTTTGCAAAGTGAGACCCAGAAGTTAGGCAGTGTAAGAGACAGCCATTGGTGTATCGTGGTACTATGAATTCTATGAAGACACGATCCAACTGAATGAGTGTGATGGAATCAGTGTGTCACATGGCTGACCAGTGACAGATGGCACACCAAGATCAATAGTGGAAACAAACACTGAAACAAGGACAACTGATTTCTGTAAAGAGACAGAAATTCCCAGGATTTGTGGAGTCCAAATTCCACAGTTAAAAACTTATTAACAAATTCCAGTTAAGCAGATTATTACATATTTTCTTTAAACTAAAAATGAAAATTTACTTCTTAACACTTGCTATCTTTATGTAATAAGGTCGTAAGGCCTTCTTAAACCCAACATGTTGAATGAAGAGAAACTAACTTATTTTCTATAATTACATTTATGACTTTTCGTGAGATCTTGTGTGTGCCATTTTTGAAGAAAGGACTTGCAATAGCTAGTGTTTGGGCTGCAGAAACTTAATGCATCAACATGTCAATTATCAGGAGAGTTTTATGTGGGTAGCCATATTGGACTGCAGTCGAATAGCAGGATTTGAGTGGCATCTTAGAGACCAACAAGATTTTCAGAGTATAAGCTTTCAAAAGTAAGAGTTCCCTTCTTCAGATACAGGTCTGAAAATCTTGTTGGTCTCTGAGGTGCCATTGGACTAAAATCTTAAATGTCATTTATCAGGAATGCTAAGTTGTATACATTCCGTTAAGCAAACAGGATTTGTTATACTGGCTTTGTTGACTGCTTGCTCTAAATATTAATGTAGTCTGTCTCTTTAAAGGCTGCAACCACTTGTGTTAGGTAGGATTCTCGTCTGCCAACCACAGTCTTTGTCTGCCTCTGACTGCTTGCCAGGGGCAACCTGCCAACCCTGCTCACTGGAGATAATTTAGGGTTGCCATTCCCTGGCCGGGGGTGGGGTTTCCCCCACTCTGACCCTCCACCTCAGCTCCCACTTACCTGGCTGGTGGGAGAGGCATGGGCCTTCTGGGGCTCACTCCCAGGGGATGTGGCATGCTCCTGTGGGCTCAATCCAGACCAATTTGGGTGATCCAGGCAGATTCAGGCCTGAAACAGGCCAATTTGGCCCTGAATTGGCCCAGATCGGGCTGCTACAAAGTGCGGGAGCACTCCTACACTCTGCAGCGGCCCATTCCAGGCCTATTCAGGCCTGATCTGGGCTGATTCAGGCCTGAATTGGCCTGGATCAGGCCACTCCCACACTCCACAGAGATCTGTTCCTGGCCGATTCAGGCCCGATCTGGGAAGATTCAGGCCCCAAAAGTGCTGCTGTGGAGCACGGAAGCATACCCATAATCCTCAGTGGCCTATTCCAGGCTGATTTGGCCCTGATCCGGGCCTGATTCAGCCCCCCCCCACCGAACAGATCACAGAACTGCTCCTGGGGCAGCTGCAGCCAGTGTAATGACATCATTTCCCAGAAGTGATGTCATCGTGTGGGCCTGGAAGCACGCATGCACAAGACACCAAAGCAGGTAGGTGCCACAGGCTCCACCTCCCACAGAGAGGACAGGGGGACTTGGCAACTCTAAAATAATTTGCACATTGCTCATCAGTACATGTGTACTACCTTCTCTTCACAGTCCCAATGTGATTTGGGTCCCCATGCGCCTGTCAATCTAATTTTCAATCAGGAACTCCCAATATATGGCTACTTGACAGGACATGGAATTAAACTGTAAACAGTATAATGTGTAGTTAGGCCTTAAGTTTGCCCACTCATTGGTCAAGCTGGAGCAACTACTTGCTGTGTTCAGACAACACAAGTGACGTGATGGTTTGATATTACCCCTGCCTTTTCCCGTACAATACTTTAGAATTCCAAAATGGATTTTTAAAGAAATTTTGACTATTTTGTTGTCATTGCTTAATAAACCACTCTAACCTTTTGAAGATGGCTGGATTAGGAACGTAATAAAGAATAAATATCTGCAGATGTCTTGCTGCAATTCTCCTGTAGATAGATTGCTGATATTCATAGCTGTAATTTGCCAGGAACCCCTTCATGCTCCTGTGAGGACCCAAATTGACAAGGATTGATCTGAGTCATTATGTCTGCTGAGAAGCAGAAGAGCCCAATCATGCAAGCACTTATGCACCGGGGTATTTTTGTGCATGTGGAAATCTTCCAAATTAGCAGATGAAATTGTTGGCTTGTTTAAGAGCGTTCATGTCATGGGAGTTAGAAACCCAAAGGTATGTAGCAAATTATTTTATCTTTTACATTGAGCTGTGATTATGCAAAGCAAAACTTTGATCGGGTTCCTCTGAAATAACACTTGCCATTCCCCCCATGTGGCAGGCGCAGGAGAAGCAAAAATGGACAAGGTGAAGCTCTTCTCAGCATAATGTGCAGCAATGGGAAAAGCTTCACACACAGATTTTCTGTTCGTCGTGCTGTTTAAAGCACAGGAGCCAGAAAGAAAGAAAAAAAGTTAAATCTGCGCAAAATTGATAACTGCTGTTTCTTTAAAGGGAAAGCATAGGCTGACAGCTGATCACAGAAGACCTCTGCAGAAGATATTATGTGCACTGACCTCAATGCACATGTGGAGGGGACATAGACATGCTCCCCCCTCGCCCCGTCTGCAACCTCTGTTCCATGAGCATGGAGCATATGTATGTGCTTGAGAATGTTAAAAAAGCATCATTCCCCTTCATGGAGATGACATTTATGCATGTAGATTCCGTTCAGGAGCCAGTGACTGTATACACATCATGGAGGCTGTAGGATTTCACCTTGTCCCCACCATTTCCCCCTCCTGCTTATTTGATCACCGGTGGAGAACAGGGCTGCTTCCTCAGAGGTTTGCCCACTAAAAGTGAACAAATAGCATGCATAATCTCAATACGTGCAATGTTATCCATACAGAGCTAGAAAATCCTGTCCTGCCAAAAGTATAGCTTATCCCTAAGCACTTTTAATCAGATGTAAGATCCATTGAGTTCAATGGGGCTTTCTTCACTTCCTGGGTAGAGCTGCAACTAAGGCTACAGTGGGAGACCTCCAGCAACGTCACTGGTTTGCCATGTACAGCTAAGTTCCAGTGGGAGGAAATGGGAGCGGGAATGGGGGTGCATGGCAGCATTGTGCCAGCAGGCTGATGTCACTTTGGGTTGAAACTGGAACACTCAAGAATTTTCAGACCTTTATGGTTTTACCATAGTGTTTTGTAAATCCTAGAATAAAACTTGCAGTTTGCACTGGAAGTGATGTCAATACACCGGAATGATGCCAGTGCATCAGTTCTTGCCCCCAAAATGCTCCTGGGGATTGCTGGCTGGGGCCTGGCAACTCTAGCTGCAGTAGGGATCCCATTTCTCTAGTAGGGGCGGTGATCCCCCACTGCCACCTTTTGCCCTCCACCACCACTTGCCTGGCCAGCGGGAAGGGAAAGGTGGGGAACGGGCTTCCTGGGCACACTCCCAGGGCTGGTACGACAACATCAGTGATGTCATCGTGCTGCCCTGAGACCGTGCCCATGCCCATGCTTTGCAGCAGAACGATTTGAGCCCCAAACAGGCCAGTAGTAGGAGAAAGAAGAAGGTAAGCACCGGGTCCGCCCCACTCCAGCTGGAAGGGTAAAGGGACCTGGGCAACCTTAAGCTGCAGCTTAAGCACAAGGACTCAGGCAGGATCAAGTAGTAGAGTACAAGGTAGGACCTTTTGCAGTCTGCCAGTTCCATGCCCTGAACACTTTCTCCATTGTTCTATTCCTGGGCTGTTTCCACACGGTTTACTTTGTTCCAGAAAACAGCAAAATCTCGCAAGAAATCGCGCAAGAAGACACTGTTATTGTGTCTTCTCGCACGATAATAGCGTCTTCTCGTGCGATAACAGCATCTCCTCACGCGATTTCACATGATAACAGCATCTTCTCGCACGATTTCGTGCAAGAGTTCGGTGTTTTCCAGAACAAGGTAAGCCGTGTGGAAACGGCCCTGTTTTATGATGTTTCCCTTTCTTCCTACTTCATGGAGAGTCCATGTTTAAAATGAACTTAGTGATGGTAATAGCTGGTTGATGCAAAGGGCACAGTTGGCTTGGATCCTTCTCTCCATTGCCGTTCATTATCCATGGCAGTGCCTTCATGGTCAGCGAATTTCTCCTGATTCAGTATGATGAAGTTGCCTATTCATTGGGAAAACATGGAAAGAAATACTAAGTAGGTTAGTGGCTGGACCTCTTTGGGAATCTTGGGAGAGTTCCGGACATTTATTTTCTGACTTCTGGGAGGGATGGGAGTCTAGACTAGCTACGAGTGACTTTAAGAAACCAAAAGCAGAGTGTATGTTCAGACATGCATGTAACATTACTGATGTCTCTGTTCATGTCTCTTGATAACTGGCAACCAAATATGTGAATTGTCTCCCTGGAAAAGCTTGAAGGGCCAAACTGCACATTATGTTTTCCCCAGGGCTATCTCTGGGTCTGGTTAAGGAGCATGTTTTTGAGTTCTGCACTTCCCAGATGTATGCAGATCCAATCTGGATTGGCACCATAGAGAGACTGGGCTTAGTCCTTAGTCCTTCCCCCCTGCACTGGTTTCCTCCCTGAAATTTCCCTGAGAGCCAAGCTACAAGCGACGAATTACACTTGCCTGGCAAGTGAACAGACTCACGTGTATTCCTCTCTGTTCACTTGCCCTTGAATCGCAAGTGAACAGGGAGCTCCACTTGTGCTCCACTTATATAATTATGTTCCTTGGAGGAAAGGTGAGAGAAATAATATTCTCAGTATATGAATGGGCCCCAATGTTTTCCCATTAGCACAAGATATGTTCCCCAGCAATTAATTAAGTAACTTCATTTATGCCTCACTGTGTTCTCCGATGAAGACCCAGAGTGGCTTACCACATTCTCAACTTCTCCATTTTATCCTCACAACAACCCTGTGAAGTAGGTCAGACTGCGTGTGCGCAAGTGGCCCTAGCAACCTTTCATGGCAGAGTCGGGATGCAAAGCTGGGTCTCCTGGATTTGTCCTGAAGATCATCACTTAAATTCTGTGTATCAAGCCTCTGCTGATGTATAAAGGAGAGGCAAGTTGTCAACCCAAGGCATACAAGTTCTATCAGTAGTGCTATGATTGATCCATTTACACATGCAAGTAATCTTGCATGTGTAGTAATTGTGAGGAAGACTAATACGTAAACAAGGCCAGAGACAACTGAGGCATGATGCAAAATTCTACCTGTATGAGACATATGTTCAGCTTCCACAATGACCTCTGAAGGAAATGGTTCTTTTTGTCTTCACAGAGAGTGTGGATTACGGGCCAGTGTTTATACAGGAGCCAGACGATGTGATTTTTCCAACTGATTCAGATGAGAAGAAAATTTCCCTTAGTTGTCAAGCCCGAGGGAACCCTGCTCCGACTTACAAGTAAATAACATGCTTGCCAAAGTATTTTTTTCATTTTTCTCAGATTTGTTATTGATGTATTTAGATTGATTCAGTGCCATATTCTGAAGGTCTGGGCAGCTAGAAGTTTATATTTATCTGTTTCTCAGGTGGGTTTAACTGGGAGAAGGGAGTAAAAGAGATGTTGCCTTCTACAACTGAGGGTTAAATACATGAATTTGCATTGATCTCTAGAGTACTTGATAGCTTGGGAAAGAAATCCAAATTCGATGTGAGGAAAAATGAAAGCGGATTTTAAAACAATAAGCCTGTGGTTTTGAAGAGAGTGTGATTTCCTGCAATAAAAAAATCCCAGACCACATCAGTGGATCCAGAAGGTAGAGGGTGACAGGGAAATACAGAGTACAGAATGTTGAAGTATTGATTGCAAGCAGAGCGAGTTCCTTGTGTTTTTCCCCTTTCCAGTCAAAGGAAAAAAAGTTATTACCGATCTAGGATAGCTTCCTTTTTCTTATAGGGCATCTTGATCTTAGGTGGCTACTTGTGCTGCAGAGTGAATGCTACTTTGCTGCTAAACTTTGATTTAAAAATTTAAAAACAAGCCCAAGAGTATACACATGCGCCCCCAAAGTATATACACATGGCTTTTATAAATGCCATAGCTAACAGGGTGTTCCAGAACATACTTGGCTCACTTCCCTGTTGTGACTGATAGAACAGTGAGCCACGAAATGTATCCCTCCCTCCATCTTTCCAACTCCTGCTCTTGATTGTCTGTATGTAAACTACAGCTAGGGAGATAAGCTATGTAATGGCTGCCAGAGGTAGCAACTAGACTGGATGGGAGTGGAGACTGCCTTTATATCCAGACCATTATCCTTCAAAGTTCAGAAGTCTGAAAAAAGACATTCGGATTCTTCGAGGAAGTTTCTAGAGGGAATTTATAGTAGACGGCAAGGTTACTCAGATGTTTCTACATATTTTATAACAACATTCTGGTATGAAACTTTGGACAGACAGACAGACAGATCTATCGGTCAGTTGGTCGGTCAGTTGGAACATTTGCCATTCTCCTTACCCGCTTGACCACTTCCCTTCTGGCAGCTTTTATGAACTAAGAAGGGTAATGGTCAAGACAAGAGCACTGGTGGTAGGTCTCATCGCTCTAAAGACCTTGTCCACATCCTCAGGCTCCAGAAGCTGGAAGGAATCCATATAAATTGGACAAAGATGTCAAAGGTACATCATATGAACAAGCATCCATGCCAGAATCTAACTTAGAGTGGATCTAGTGATCTATACATTTTTTATCCTGCCATTCTTCCAAGGAGCTCATACTCCTTCCCTTCTATTTTGCTCTCACAATGTCCCTGAGAGGTAGGTTAATATGTGAGAGAGTGATTGATCCATGGTTACCCAGTGAGCCAAGGACCTAGTCCAAATATTTCAACCCACTGGCTCTCATGAAAAGCATAGCAACATGTGTTGACTGTACACCTGCCTACATGGACAGTCCTTGTGAACGGAAGCCATTACAATTAAACTGGAACACAATTGTTTGTAATGTAGATTGTGTCCTGCATGTATATAAAAAAGGTAGAGGTGGCAAACAATTATATGTATGTTTTGTTTCCATATTGTAGCTTTCCTTGAAAGGAATGCTTACTAAACAGTTTCCTCTGCTTTCTTCCATAGATGGTTCCGGAACGGAACAGAGGTTGACATTGAAAGTGACTTCCGCTACAGTTTGATAGAAGGAAGCATTATCATCAATAATCCCAGTGAAACAAAAGATTTTGGACAGTATCAGTGCTTAACTACCAATGTTTTTGGCAGCATTTTGAGCAGAGAGGCCACTCTTCAATTTGCATGTAAGTAACAACACGCTATCGATCCTGTTCTGAAACCTAAATTGAGATTTGGAAGATGAAGGTGTGCTGTATTTCAAAAATTCAAGATCATCCCCGGGAGGAGTTTGGTTGAGCTTTGCCGGAATCAATCATTAGACCTGTCAGCTCTCGGCCATCTGCTCTTCTCTGCTAATTGAGGGTGTTTGCCAGAATCTTGGGGCTAGTTGAGAATGCATTGGTATCTCCACCCGTGTGGTCTGTAAGATGCTCCACATATCATCGTCTTTATTTTTTGCTTATTTATAAACATGCTTTTCCATCTCCACCACCTGGAAGGGCATGGTTATCATTTTCATTAAATATTGGGAGGATAACCATGCCCTTTCCAAAATTTCAAATCTTTACCAAGGCTTCTATACAGTTCCTGTCCCATTTCTCAAACCCCTCAAAATAATTCAGAAAGCCAGTTGAATTCATTTGTCTCCTGAGACTGCCCATGCTAATCTGTTCCCCACCCCCTAACAGTGCACAGGGAACACAAATTTATCAAGAAATGATCCAACCATGACCATATCCTAATCTCTAGATCCCTCATGTCACCCTCAGTACAAAAAGGAACTCTAGCAAATGATCTGTGGTAGACCCATGGTGAACACCAAGGAAGGCATACATCATTATTTCTTCAAATTCTGGCAGTAGCACAAACATGCCATCCTGTTTAAGCCATTTTCAGTTTCCTCCCTGATTAAGGTAATATATAGAGTGGCTCTCACGGTTGGAAAGGATCCAATGGCTCACAAACCCCATGACTAGATTCAGAGTCAGGTGACCTAGGTGAACTCTAGGAGTTCTGAGCATCAGTGGTTCCACTGATGTTGTCATCATACAGTTATCCATACAACAGGTGAAACATAACAGGAGTTCAGAATTAATATTCTAAGTTTGTTACCTGCAGGAATTTATTACTTTCTCCCAAAGTTCATGCACACTTGACATGAATGCCTTTCAGTTATGCTTAAAATTAAAAAGCTTCTGTAAGCTTAGAGAAAACAAATTTATTTTTATTTGTTCTATACGGCATGAATAAATACAGATTTACAGATCGCAGCATGCAATTTATCATCTTGCATGACGAGAATAAATCAGGCATGCAAATTGTGCGTCAGAGTCATGAAATGGGATAGAAATGCATTTATAAAAGGCATTTGAATAGTAAATAATTGGAGTGGGCAAAAAACATTCTCAACTAGTTGCCTTTGGGTCTAAGTCAGGGGCCACAGAAATCCCTACACTAAGGCACAATTTTGTATCGGTAAACTACTGACTGAAGATTGTTCAATCTGTTCTTGGAAACCTCTCAGAAAGGAGTTTCATGTCCAGCTTATTCCAGAGCTGAGCACTTGTTAGGAAACATTTCTGCTTGTTCCTTTATCTTCAGGCCAGGTTATCTCAGTCTTTCTTCTTGGAATGTAAGCGCATTGGGGTTATCAACAAACACCCAGCTTACAAACGGATAAATATTGCAAACAATGTTTAAGTCGAAGTCGGCTGCATTCCTAAGGGTGTAAGCCCCATCAGAAAAACAGGCGACTTACTTCTGTGTAGATCTGCTCCTGCAATGTTTTTTAAAAAGGTTTCTAAATGGCAGCGGTGTGATTTGAGCATGCTATGGTAATTAAGAATGATAGGATTCTTTTCTGATTTCCTTGGAGAAAAGGCATCTGTTCCAGGGATGCTCAAACACCTGCCATGTCAGCTTATGTCCTATTTACTGCTTGGGATTTTCTTGATGAACTGTTTGTTCACCAACCTGTTCATGGCTGTTGGCAGGTTACTCCAACATAATCCTTCAGAACAGCACAGCTGTTTGCGCATGTGTTGTTCTCTCACAGCTCAGAGTCAAGCTACAAGTGACATTTTTCACGTGAAGGACACTTGATCATTTTCGCACGTTTTTCTGGGAACTGAAGTCCCTCTCCCCCACCCCTTTTCCTTCTGTTCCTTCCCCTCTCTGTTATAATTGCTGCCTGAAGAGCCAGAGAAAGCCTACGGCAACAGCAGCTTTTGCAAATCATTCCTCCAGTCACAACCCTGCTCTCAACGATCTTTGGGGGTGGGCAGCTGCAACTTTTTCCCTTCCCTGGGCGTCCTGCTCAGCTTCACCGACATGTCAGCTTTCTCCAGAGCAGCTCCCCAGGAGCAAGATGATTTGCAAAAGCTGCTGCTGCCGCTGGCTTTCTCTGGCTCTTCAGACAGCGATTCTAACAGAGAGGGGAAGGAACAGAAGGAAAAGGGGCAGGAGAGAGGGACTTCAGTTCCCAGAAAAACTTGCGAAAATGATCAGGTGTCCTTCACATGAAAAATGTCACTTGTAGCTTGGCTCTCAATGGAGTTGGACTCCTCCCTCTCTGTGTTCCTACTCTGCTCGGGAAGCAGTTGTTTAAATAAGCAGTTAAATTGTCAGTTAAATTAATATAAACCAGTCCTACATTAGTTTGGTGTTTAAAAAAAATCCCCCTGTTCAATTTTCTTCTTGGTAGTCCTGAGTGACGTTAATGGCTGCCAATCTGTTTGTATCAAAAACTAAGAAGAGAGCTGCTCCGAGAACTGAAAGCCAAGCTATAAGTGACACCTGACACAGGTTGGACCCTTGTCAGCTTCCTTCAAATTTTGATGGGAAATGTAGGCGTCCTGGTTTTACAGCTTGGCTCTCCATTACAGCTGCAAGACCAGGATGCCTACATTTCCCATCAAAACTTGAGGGAAGCTGACAAGGGTCCAACCTGTGTCAGGCATCACTTGTAGCTTGGCTCTGAGCCAACCAACCAAAAAACAACCCTTCCTGGAGTACACAGTCAAAAATTGTATTAATAAATGTAGATATATGTAAACTGCAAAAGTGCTCAATTTCAACAATAAATACAATAAATATATGCAATCTCATCCAAAGATATAAATGTATATCACAGTATACGACAATAGGTCAACTCATCTTAATCACAGTATCCAACTGGTGGGAGAGAATACGATGTACAGAGTCAATCCAATTTCCTTACATAAATATAATTTCAACACAAAAATAATTCATTCATTTAAAATGCCCACTGGCATTCGAACTGAGTCCATTCAGTAGTAGTAAAGAAAATCCTCTGTTGCTATCCAATTTCCTGCAGAGATCTGCGAAGACACCATGCTCAGAAAGCCACGCCTACGGGTTTTGCCGACATATGTTGTCCAATCCCGTTTTGTCCATTCACTTCTTCATAGGCATTTTTACCTATCACAAAACACAACTGTAGCAACTATCCATTCATAAACTACTATGTAAAACCCAACTATTGCAGTTGTTTGGTAGTGAAATAAAGAGCCCTGGTGATTGGCTCACATCTGATTGTCAGAGTTGAATACAATCAGTTTTCCTGTTGAACACAATTGTAGCGAAATTCATGACAAAAAATATTCTCTGATCTGTTCCAGTTAGAATTAGTCTCTTTACCAGGACTTTGGGGCCTTCCTGCATATCCACTTCACCTGTTCTTTCCATATGTACCTAAGGTCAACATTGGGTCCCTATTTTACTGCACAGACAAGCTCCTATTCCCTTATTTTCTTCTCTTTCTTCTGACGGTAGGGCTAACAGGTCTCATACTGTGGTAGGATGCTTCCGTCAACAGCCTCGTTTCCTGACATAGCTTCAGGTAGTTGTGAGAGATTTTTTTTTTTAAAGCAATATTGGCTATGTTGTGACATAACTTCTGGGTAAAACCCAGAAATGATATACAGTAGATCTAGGAATCACCAGAACTCTGTGGCTTTATCATAGAGATTCCAGCAATTCCTAGAGCTACCATATATCTCTTCTGGGTTTTCACTTTGCTTTCCCCCTATTTCCCCACCCTGAACCTTTCCACTGGTTACCAGTGAGGTTTAAATAAAAGTACATTATTTCAAAGTTGTGTGCATCTTCATACAAATGCAAAAAATGAAACAAACCTTACCTAACCCTCTTGGTAGGCAGCTGTGTCCTTCAATCAAACCAACCCAAGTTCTTGGTAGCCTGTCTGGAGTAATGTCATTGGTGGGCAGTAAGTTGTATAATCTTACCTCTGCTTTTGCAGTCAAAGCTCAAACCAGAGCACCTCTGGTGTTAGGGAAAAGACACTACAGGGCAGGGATACAGATTTAAGGCATACTAAGAACAAAATCTGGGTCCAATAGCACCTTAAAGACCAACTAGATTTCCAAGGTATGAGCCTTCAAGAGACAAATCTCCCTTCCTCATATATAGTAAAGGTAAAGGTAGTCCCCTGTGCAAGCACTGAGTCATTACTGACCCATGGGGGGATGTCGCACCACAACGTTTTCTTGGCAGACTTTTTATGAGGTGGTTTGCCATTGCCTTCCCCAGTCATCTACACTTTACCCCCAGGAAACTGGGTACTCATTTTACTGACCTCAGAAGGATGGAAGGCTGAGTCAGCCTTGAGCCGGCTACCTGAACCCGGCTTCCACCAGGATCGAACTCAGGTCATGAGCAGAGCTTGGGCTGCAGTAATGCAGCTTACCACTCTGTGCTACGGGGCTCTTGGAGTGGAAAAATTGAGTCTTTATAATTGAGACAGAGGATGAGAGGAGTATCGTAAATTAGTGTCAGGAAATTAGCTATAATACATACTGTAATTGACTTGATAGAGCTGGTGTGTGCAGTGCAGAAAATCAGTATATGTAATGTGAGAAAAATCCTATGCCCCATTCATCCCTGGGGGATCCATTGTTCCAAATGTGCAAATAAACTCAATGTCAGCAATCACACACTGCAATTTTCCTTTGAAGGTTTTCTGCTTCTCTCCAATCTTAAGGGTTTACACTAATGCACCTAGTAGAATAGCAGCAAACAGCAAAAGCAGGGTACATCTGCCCCAATGAAGTGGGCTCTCAGGAGCCCTGGTGTAAGCATCCCACAGTGCCCTTTATTTATTTAATTATTTATTTTATTTAATCGCAGTTCTAGACTGCCCTCCCAGTCAGGCGGGCTCAGGGCGGTTTAACGACAGCTTAAAACAATAAAAACATCATAAAGACATTAAAACATCATATCAAACAATTAAAATTGGTGGGTATAAAATATTAAAATACAGCATTGTCCTGCATGGGTGGTGGAAGGTCTTCAGTGGTATGGCTGGCGAGAGGACAGCCTAGCCCCCACCAAATGCCCGGTGGAACATCTCCATCTTGCAGGCCCGGCAGAAAGATAACAAATCCTGCCGGGCCCTCGTTTCCTCAGACAGAGAGTTCCACCAGGTCGGAGCCAGAACTGAGAAGGCCCTGGCTCTGGTAGAGGCCAGGCGGACCTCCCTGGGGCCAGGGACCATCAGCAAGTTTTTAGTGGCTGATCGAAGCGACCTCCGGGGAACATATGGGGAGAGGCGGTCCCGAAGGTATGCTGGGCCCAGTCCGCATAGGGCCTGTTACACCCATTTGGCTGTTACACCCATCTCTTTTGGACATGGGTGACAAAACTGGGCCAGATATCCCAGAGGAGGTGCTTCCAGTGCTCATCCAATAATGTTAAAACTTCTCTGTCTCTACTAGATGAGTTGTGATTAACATCCTCGAACATTACAATGCTTTGTTTGAAGCAGGAGGCATCTGGAATAATGTTGTCACATTTCAAAGGTACTCCACAATAACAAATATTCTCTCAAGATACAGTAATTTTTAATGACATGCAGCGATCCCCTGCATAAAATTGTCACAGTGCCATATTAACTTATTACCATGCTGATAAGGTCTTTGAATTGATAATGTGACATCTCCGACTTCCCGCGCATCCTGCTGTGTTCAGAATCGGAGAGCTGCTAGCGATCTATCAAAAGTTTAGATTTTCGCCAAATTCTATCAAACACAAAATGAATTTAAAAAAGGAAACAACACAGAGTTTTCCCATGCTGTTCCCACCGTCAAAGTCTCTATATATCAGCCTTCTTAAATTGATAGCACACATCTAAATACAGCACACTGCTTTCCCGGGCGTTTGGAAGATTTATAGTGGCAAAGTTTAGCTACACTTCTCCTCTCCCTCCTCTTTGCAGCACTTGTTTAAAAGTTGGAATCACTTTATTCAGGATTCTGCATGAAATTGCCGTACTGAGCAGAGGATGTAATGGTGCCCCATACCTTTGATATAATGAGTGGCGTGCTTCCAAATTCCTCCTCCCCCAATTTAGCACTTCCAGTTTAACTTGTTCTGTTTGCAAAGTGGAACCAAATTTACTTTAATTTTACTTAGAGCATTTCCTTGAAGCGTATACTGCCAGTCCCTCAAGGTGACATATGTGCATTATATGTGCATTATATATACCCTAAGATGAGACAATGAAATAGCAATACAATCCATTAAATGTCATTCAGTATTCATGAAAACTATCGTTTCATCTATACATGCAATAGAAAGCGTAGCCGACCATCAAACCAAGAATCATAGAATCATAGGGTTGGAAAGGACCTCCAGGGTCATCTAGTCCAACCCCCTGTACAATGCAGGACATTCACAATGACCTCCCTTCCACACACCCAGTGACCCCTGCTTCGTGCCTAGAAGATGGCAAAACACCAGAAGGTGTTCTGAAACCACCCCTTTTTATGTCCTCTTTGAAAGACCGTATGGAAGATACAGACCTTGGTTCATTTGGCAGTCTATGAGGCAGTCTATGAGGATAGGTTGTGTTGCCCTGTTGGTCTGCAGTAGAACAGCAGGAGACTCATGTCTGAAGAAGGGAGCTCTCTGACTCTTGAAAACTTACACTCTGAAAATCTTCTTGGTATTTAAGGTGCCACTGGACTCAATTCCTGGCAATCCAATCCAAAACTGGAGACACCACTGAATATGTCCTTTTGGGGGCTGCCAACTCTAGCTTGAAATTCCTTGATATTTATTTATTTATTTATTTATTTATTTAAAATGTCTATTCCGCCCTCCCCGCGAGTGGGCTCAGGGCGGATGACAACATATTAAAATACAAAATACAATTAAAAAAACATATTAAAATACAATAAAAATCCATACACATTTAAAACAGGATGGTAGACAGCCTTCACAGGGTGGGTTAAGATTTTATACACCCCTTTTTTTCAGGCCGGCGGAGGCCCAGCCTCAGCCATATGCCTGGCAGAACAACTCTGTCTTCCAGGCCTGGTAGAAGGCTAGTAAGTCCTGCCGGGCCCTGATTTTAGCAGACAGAGCATTCCCCAGGTGGGAGCCAGGATCAAAAAGGCCCTGGCTCTAGTCAAGGCTAGGTGGGCCTCCTTGGGGCCAGGGACCACCAACAGCTGTTTGTCCCCTGATCAGAGTGTCCTCCGGGGACTATATGGGGAGAGATGGTCCCGTAGATACACTGGTCCCAGTCTGCACAGGGCCTTATAGGTCAATACCAGAACCTTGAACCTAATCCAGTACTCCGCTGGCCTTTGAGGGTGGTGGAGAGGGGAGACGAGGTATCTTAGGGTCCGACCTGGGATGTTGCAATTTCTTCCAGGAGAACTGATTTCTGTAGTCTGGAAATCAGTTGTAATTTTGAGAGAATTCCAGGGCATGCCTGGACACTGGCAACCCTACCAGGAGCACCAGGTGAGAGTGAGGGAACCCCTGCCCCTACATCCTCCCTATAAGAGGAGAAGGGAGCAGAAGATGCTGGGAAGAACAGAGTTGGTGCATGGATTCATATAGCAAGAGGAAGCTATGACATTCCTTCTTCTCTTTTCCTCTTCTCTATCCTTAAACAGCAGAAATGGCACCAGAGGCATTTTTAAAATTCAAAAGTAATGAACTATTTTATTTATTTTAGAGGGGAAAGGTCAGGTGAAATCAGGGGTTGAAAATTTCTGAGGTATTATTCAATGCAAAAATCTCTGAGGTAAAATCAGTACATGCATGGACTTTATGCTTGTCTTCAAATTCTTATGTTTAGAGGCTTTTATTCCCATGTTTCCCCCAAACACTCTAGTATACTTACTTTTAGCATTCTCATTCTTTTTTGGGTTTAAGAATGACGGTACTCACTTCCTAGTACCCCAAACCCCTTCTCTTCAAACACCAGTGCTTTCCTTCAGTTTTTTATTGAATCTTAAGGTCTCCAAAAGGTAGTTTCCAACCACACCCGACCAGGGATCACTTCAGAGCTACCTCCATTTGACTGAGTAGGGAAAATCACTCCTTAGAAGATCTATCCCCTTTCTTTGACCTGAATGGAAGTCTGCACCTACTTCCCAAACCTCCTTGCCAACTTTCCCCCAGTTCTCCTGCCAGTGTTAAACTGCTCTCCATTAGGACTCCGTCTCCCAGCTGTTCACACTGGATTCCTCTCAACTAGGGCTGAAAACAGGCCCTCCTTTTTCCAGCTCATGCTACTCAATCAGATTCCTTGGAGTAGCCAGTCGCTCAAAGCTCTCTGTGAGCTAAGCTACAAAAGATGAATTACATGAGGAGGAGCACATGAAGGGAGTTGCTATGTTGGCTGGGAGGCTGAGTTTTAAAAGAGATAGGAAGGCTTTGTCAGTTTCCCCTCTTGACAGAGCCAGGGAGATCCCTGCTCAGAGGGTTTGTTTATTTCCTCTTTGCCTCTTAGAAAAGGAGGTGAAACTGACAGAGACTTCAGGAGGCAAAGAGGAAATTAACAAACCCTCTGAGCAGGGATCTCCCTGGCTCTGTAGAGAGGGGAAATTAACAAAGCCTTCCAGTCTCCTTTAAAACTCAGCTTCCTGGCTAACAATGCAACTCCCTTCACATGCTCCTCCTCGTGTAATTCATCTCTTGTAGCTTGTTTCTGTATCTGTGAAGGATTAAGCCTTAACTATCCTTCAACTTTGTATAGCACTTCCAGGCTTTTAAAAAGTGCAGTCCATCACAGAAGCCCTTAGGCACATCTGGATCCCAGGAAAGGTGGGGGATGTAGACTCACTGGAATGGCATGTCATGATGTCATTTCTGGTCATATAACCAGAAGTGATGTCACCATGCAGCTGGCCGCTCTAGCATTAATTGTCATCACTTCTGGATATGCAGCCAGTAGGGATGTTATGATATCGAAGGATGCAATTTCAGCCCCCACATTTTCCCCCCACTGCTCACTGGAGTGAAAAGAGCAACAGGGGCAGGAGTTGGCTCCCTCCCACCTGGTAAATGGCAAGCTGATTCCCAACCCTTGAAGTGCTTTAAAAATTAAAACTAGGGATGTGTTATTCAGTAAGATTCAGAATCCCATAGTTAGAATATTCCAAATACTTCTGTATCTATTTTATATTTTATAATTCCAGGTATTTCAGAATCATGTTGGAAAAGCAGGCTGAGCTGCATGGGAGATGAAAGGGAAACATTTTCCCCAGGCAATGTGACACCACGATTGGTGAGGGCAAGTAGCTGAGAGTCCCCTGACTGGTTTTGCCAGGGCAAGGGGGACTGCCACGACAGCAGAGTCTGTGATTGACTTCTCTTTGCACTTGCAGATTCCCAGGGCAGCCCAGACTTCATAAAATCCTTTACATTGGCCTGGAAGGTGGGCATGGCTGTGTTAGAACCCCCCTGCTGCTCAGGCCATTTGTTGTTGATTAATTCTCTGCATGCTGAATCAGTCTATCCTTATATTGTTGGGAGTCATATCCTGTGCTTGCGTCACCAGCTGTCTGCTGCTGCTACCAGTGCTGGCTGGATAAAGCAGATAATCCATTGCTAGTTGACTTGGGATGATCTTGGCCTTTCCTGTGACTTCACAGTTTTACTCATCTCAGTGACAGTTCCTTAAAAAAAAAGTTAAAGTACTGCTGTGACTATGATATGCATATCCCCGTCTGCCTTGACTGGCTGGGGATAATTAACTATCTTGGGAGGAGAGGAATATTTCCTTGGAGTCCTACGTGATCATGAGCAGAAAGTATTTCGAAGCTGCCACAATCCGTTGGCCCAGGGGCAAGATACGTGGTTCAGAAGTTGGCTTTGCTTAAGCATTCCAATCTAGAGTTGCTGACTTTTTTGTTTCCTGAGCAGGAGCCACATATCTTTAAATGTCACCCGATACATAGAAATTCAGCAGGTGAAGCTTTTCCCTCTCGATATATATGCCAGAAAAAAATTGTGTCAGAAAATTGTTAAAGGCACAGAACTTTTTTTAAAAAAATTGGGCTGCAGTCCTACTAGCATTTCTTTTTGAAAACGCATTGAAACTCACTCATAAATTTATATTTAGTTCATATTTCAGAACTCTGGAGTTCGATGTCATTCCAAAGTCCTTCAATGCCCCTCGTTCCTAAAATATTTTTTTGAGAAATGCAACATGATTCCAATACAAGCAATGATATATTTCAGATGCCCATAGCCTGGATGAATCCTGCAGTATTCAGGATGGAGATGGAGCAGGAAAGGGGGTTTTCACCAATGTCCGTTTCACATGCCAGACCTCTGATTCCCCCTTCATACTGTTTATGTGGCTCTTCTATCTCCCGGGAGCAGCATTTCAGGGGGCATTTGGGGCTGCAGCTGTAGTGGAGAGGTCCACTGACCAAAATCCTTCAGGCCAATATAGTGCAGTGCTTAGATGGTTGGAGTAGGCTTGTGAGACCCGAGTTCAAAAAGGGTTGCCCGCTCCAGGTTGGGGAATTCCTGGATATTTGGGGGTGGAGCTTGGGGACAGTGGGATTTGGGGAGGGGACGGACTTCAGCAGAGTATAATGTCATGGATTTTAACCCCCCCCCCAGCCATTTTCTCCGAGGAAACTGGTCTCTGTAGTCTGGAGATTAGTCTGGAGGTTGGAAACCCTAGGTTCAAATCCTTGCTCACCATGAATGATCTTGGGCTGGTCATTCTCTCTCAGGAGCACCAACCTCACAGAGATGTTACAAAGATAAATAGGAGAGACAGAGAACCATGTACACTGCCCTGAACATCTTTGGAAGAAAGTCAGGATTAAAACATGATAAATTAATAATTGCAGCATCTGAAGATAAGTAGAAGATAGTAATGATGGGATACAGCCTACGAATGCATTTGCTGGCAGAAGTCAAATGTGGAAGTTGCAAGGGAATCTCAGTGGTCCAACTTGGAGTTGCACTGTCATTTTGGAAGAATGTATAAAGTTCCTGTAAAGCAGAAAAGTATACAGCGGATTTCTAAATACAATCATCATACAGCATTAGACTGTCTAATAAACTTTCCCTGTTTATTTTGACACAACTTCTATAAAATTTTCTTTTGATCTTGGCATGAAGCTTTCTGTAGCTGGTTAATAATCCTGCTGAGTCCTCTGAAGGGACACATTACTAAGAAGGTGTACTATTATGGGCTTGTTTCCTAGAACTGTAACTTGGTGCAGCAGCATGTTACATAATGCAAGGAA
This sequence comes from Eublepharis macularius, assembly GCF_028583425.1. Lineage (NCBI taxonomy): Eukaryota > Metazoa > Chordata > Lepidosauria > Squamata > Eublepharidae > Eublepharis > Eublepharis macularius. The sequence continues at coordinate 165,192,607 of NC_072792.1, read as the reverse complement.
TCGTTTTTGCAAACAAAACTGAAAGACCCAGAATCTGAATATATGGCTGGTTCACACAACCACTATATGCAGTGTGGGATCAAGCCCCACCCATTAGGGTTGCCAACTGCAGCTGGCAATCCCCCAGGAATAATTGTGGAGTAGGGACGTGCACTGGCATCACACCAGTATGTGATGTAACTTCCAGTAAAAAAACTGGAAGTGACATCATTATGTCATTATCCTCTGCTTGAAGCTAACTGACTGATCTTGGGTCAGTCACAGCTTCTCGGAGCTCTCAGCCCCACCCACCTCACAGGGTGATTGTTGTGGGGATAATAATAACATGCTTTGTAAACTGCTTGCTCTGAGTAGGTGTTAAGTTGTCCTGAAAGGTGGTATATAAATCCAATGTTGTTGTTGTTATGTCAGGTGTGACACTCTAAGATACACCCAAAACTCTAGTTTTGGGGAAATCTAAGAGCATCACTCCCAACATAATGACATTATTTCTGTTTTTTCACTGGAAGTGGCACTGTGTACCAGCACAATGCCAGTGTGCCCACCATTTCCCTCCTGTCAGCCTTGGAAGTGCCAATGAGGAATGTGGGTAAGCAGTGGATGACCTACCACTATAGCTAGAGACCACTATAGCTAGAATGAATTAATTAATTAATTAATGTATTTGTGGTTAGAGACCATAACAATGACAATACATCCTTATCAATCAATAGAATAGTTAAATCCAGCATAAAGGACAGAAAAATACATTTAGCATTTAAAATCTTATCTTAAAATGTATATAGTTCTCTGGGAACTGCAGTAATTCTAATATTTAAAACACTGACATTAAAATAGTTAAAATCGTAAAAAGAGCAGGACAGACTATGTATGGCTATTCTTTTTATTATGGAATTTAACCAAATAGAGACAGAATTTGGCTATTTGCCTGGAGATAGTTGGATTTTCATCAATTAGGAGTTTCTCCAGGCAGGCCTTATTTGCCTCTGCAATTGGTGTGTCTAAGAGTGGGGAAATAAACTTGTCCCTATAGACTTGATGGAAAGGACAACAAAAGAACATATGAATAAGTGATTCCACTTCACCAATGGAGCAACGGCAGCGTCTATCCTCGTATGGGACCTTTCTATATTTCATCCTGGCCCGATGTGAAGTTATCCAACTTCAATGGTCATTCACTTCACGGTGAAAGCTCTTCTATAAGATGGGACATCCAAGTGAGTGAGATATCTGGCCATACCCATAACGTATCTAGATTCCTTAGGGGGAATAAAATGAGGAGATTGAGCTAAATCTTGTTGGCACTCTATGTCTCTCACCCTTTGTTTAACAATACCTTTTGCCTGGTTACTGCCCTGAGATAGTAGGTCGGCTAGCAAAAGTCCCAAAATCTTTCTAGGTTGCTCTTAACCATCCGCATCCACCTAGGCTGGTTTATTAGAGGGAGAAGGCCTTTTTGATTGTTATATATCTTGAGCCACTGATAAACAGAATATAGCAATATTCTGGCTTCAATTCTCATTTGGCCTGTTTCTAGCCGTAGGAGGACATTTGGCACTCCTGGGGGTACTTGTAAGACAGCATGGATAAATTTGGACTGAATCTTCTCGAGAATGCGGCACTTACCCAGCAGCTGCCTGCAGCCTAAGCTGGGGGCTGAAATTTGCCCTACTTGGAAGGAGGATGGGACGGACAGGCTTCTGTTCCTCTTCTGCTGGGGGGCGGAGACAAGAGCTCTAGGAGGCATCTCCGCCCCAAGGCTGCAGTTTCTCCGTGCGATCGGCCCACCCGCCTCGCCCTGTTACAGTTCAGGATCAGCCGGCTGCTGTTATGAGCCAGGTAGGAATTTTTTCCCTTTCCCCAGATTGGCCGAAGGGGTTTGGGTTTTTTGCCTACCTTGTACTGTAGCAGGGGTGTGAGGCATTTGAAGGGTGCTGCCTGGTAGGCATCACTGGCAGGAGAAATTGAGGAGTAGGGAGCGAGCCGGTGAGCACCCCCTTTGGCAATTCCCCAACAGTGGGGAAAGGGGTCTGTCAGGAAGGAGAGTATGCTTCATGGCTGCCACCACCTGTCCAGACTGCCTGCAGGGAACCCCAGGTGCAAGTCCTTCCCTCACACTGTATGGCTAAGGCTTTAGGAGCTTGATGGGGGGAACCCTTTGCCTGGCCGGCCGGGTCCAGGCCATTCTACGAATGGCTCAAGCCCGGGGCAGGTCAAGGTGGAGGTCCAGGTGTGACCCCGTGGCTTGACCTGTACCGCCAGTTTGCCTTGCCGCAGTTTTACTGTTGATGTTGTGTTTAATAAAGCGGCCCTTAGTTCCAACTACTGTGTCTGTCTCATTCTTCCGACTGTGGGGGCAATTCGCAAATTATCAGCAGATATGCCCAAATTAATACCATATAGGAGTTGCGCAAGGGCTTTAGCTTGATACAGCTTCAGTGCTGCTGGGACATATAAGCCCTCCTTAGATCGAAAAAAATCTCAAAATAGCATGCACCACCCTTTCAGCTCTCTCCGCCATCAGATTACAGTGTGCTGTATTAGCCCCCGAATCCTGTATAACCACCCCCAAGTAGATAAATTTATTTACTTGTTGAGTTTTATTCCCTTTCATCCTCCAGGATCGCTTCTTGGGGCGTCTGCCAAATGCCATCACCTTTGTTTTATCGAAGCTGATTGTTAGGTGTTCTTTGTCGCAGTATGTTGTGAATCTATCTAGCGCCCTTCAGAGTCCTAATGGGGTCCTGGCTAATAGGACTGCATCATCTGCTTAGAGCAGAACTGGTAAATGACATGAAGCCAGCTTCAGTGGATAGAAATTGAGGCCAATCATATATTTCACCATGTCACTGATGTAATAATTAAATAACATGGGGGCCACTATAGCTAGAGACATATATAAGGTATACCATCTTGTATATGGCAGTTATAGTATTGATGCCTTCCTATGTTTGGAGGTAGTATTACAGAGATTGGGAACACGCATCTGTGAATGAATGCATGTGTGCACCTTGCTCACTTCATGATGTGTATAACAAGTCTTCTCCCTCATTGTGGGTCTAGGATCTCTAGCTAGCAATTGTGTGAAGTGCTGCTGCTTTGGCTAGCCAGAGCACTTGAAGCAGTTTTCTGCCTATGATTAAAGCACAAACTAAAGTTTGATGAATGACTAGTCCTTATAAAGAAGTGTGTTTTCATCTAAAAGCCCCTCGAGAGAGAGTGCTTGCCTAATAATAATAATAGCCTGTAAAAGGTTTTATGATTTAGTTTTATGTACTAAGCTTGTGTTGGTAGCCCAGGATTTATAACATTAATCCACTTCTTTTTATTTCTCCCGACTTAGGGGCGTGGGAAACATTCACTACCTACATGAGAGCTTAACAATGCAGCTGCATGAATACGTTGCAAAAACATCTGCAAGCTGAGGGAAGAAGGGAGGGGATAAGGAAGCTTTGCTTCTTAAATTGCCTCCCTTTGTGACCGATGGGCATCAACCTCAGCTTGCATCTGGCAAAGACAAACTGTGGATCAAAGAAGATCTCTGCATTGTCCTCTATGATTACAATGAAAACGAGTAGAAACTGAAAACGAGTAGAAACCTTACTATCACACCTCCAGTATCGCAGTTCAGTGAATACTCCCATAAACTCCTCCTCTTATTCACACCGAAATCCTAAACGGAGTTATACTCTTCAAAGTCCATTGAAGTCATATATATTGTAAAATCATTTTAACTATGGTTAGTTTGTGGAGCCAGGATTCAGCTTGCAGATAATGGCCATTTCCTTAAAGGGAGGCCCACTCACAGAACACAAGAGGCTTTCCCACTCCAGACGTCTATGTTTTCAAAGCGGTTGCCGGCTGTTCGGCTTCCTTTTTTTCAGCACCTTTTCTGGAACCGCACTTTCCCGCAGTGTCAGAAAAAGCGCCAAAAAATGGAATCCAAACAGCCAGCAACTGTTTTGAAGACGTAGACGTCTGGAGTGAAGTGGGAAAGCCACCCATGTTCGGTGAGTGGGCCGTCCTTTTAAGGACGTGTGGAAATGGCCAGTCACTCAGACTTGGTTTACCTAAACAAACAATAGCTTCATCTCCATTGAAGCCATGATAGGTGCTGATAGGGAAAAAGCCAGGACTAAGCTAGGATATATGCATTCACACATCACAGGAAACTAGTTTTAAGATTGAGATGAAGAAATCAACTTCAAACCATAATTTCAGATCCTAATCTAAGAATAGTTAGTGGATTGGCTAGGGCTGCCAGCTGCTGGCTGGCAGCCAACAAGAGAGTGGGGGCAGCAGGGAACAAGGGGTGTCAGTGCAGCCATGCCATGATGTCACATCTAGTATGAAAGTCCATGGTAAAACCATAGATTTCCTGGAGAATCCTAGAGCATCATGGGGACACAATGATGAACCTGGAAGTGATGTCTTGATGTTGCTGTAATACTGATTTTCCCATTATTTCCCTCGTGCCTCCCTATGAGAAGCAGTAGGGGTTAGTGGCTGCCAGCATGAGCCCTGGGAGTGGCCTGCTCTCATACCAACTTGCCTAGGCACTAAAGTTGCCAATTCTGGTTTGCAAAATTCCTGAAGATTTGAGGGATGGAGCTTGGGGAGGGCTTGGCGATTTGGGGGGGGGGGTGCCTGATGAAGGGAAGATTTGGGGAGAGGAGGAAGCTCAGCAGGAATATGACATCATACAGTCCCACTCTCTGAAGATGTCGTTTCCTCCAGGGAAATTGTTCTCTGTAGTCTGGACAGAACAGAGGGGGAACGGAGTCCACAGCAAGGCTGCCAGGTCTCCCGCTATAACCAAGTCCTTTACAATGCTGATTATGTTTCCCCCATTCCCCCAGACTGTCCTGCTTCTTGCTAGTCAGCTGGCAACTCTAGTCCATGCCCCCCCTTGAGATCAGAAGCCCTAAACATTGCTATGGTTTTGAAACTCCTTTTTATAAAATCCAGCGGCACTTCCATTATCCTTCCCTCACTACAACTCGCGGGGTGGGTGGCGAACTGACTGATGTTATACAAACTGGGAGCCAGTGTCCCCTCTGGCAGGAGGCCGGTCAAAGAAGGGGTATCCTCCCACCTCAACCATCATACACCTGGTGGAACATCTCCATCTTACAGGTCCGGTGAAAGGATAGTAAATCTTATCAGACCTGTGTTTCCACAGAGAAAGAATTCCACCAGGTCAGTGCCAGGGCCAAGAAGGCCCTGGCCCTGGTTGAGGTGAGACAGACCTCCTTGGGGCCAGGAACCACCAGCAGTTGTTGATTTGCCAAACCAAGGGCCCTCTGGGGAATATAGGATGAGAGGCGCTCCCATAGGTATGCCGATCCCAGTCTGCTAAGGGCTTTAAAGATCAAAACCAAAACCAAAACCTTGAACGTGATCTGGAACTCCACTAGGAGCCAGTGCTGCTGGTACAGTATTGGTGTTATATGTAACCGGAATGAAGTTCCTTGTTTTACTTAGTATGTTTGTTACTGAATAAAATATGGTCAGTTATGAACCAGGCCTTGTGTGTTAAGTTTGATTGAACTAGTTATACTGATTATTATTTTATTTATTTATTTTATTTATATCATATTTGTATTCCGCCCTCCCCAGATAACAACCTTAAACAACAAATTTAACAGCAAATATCTTACATTCTTGCTTGGCAAGCAACTGGAATGCTTAAGTTGGTGCTTTTCAGGGCTTTGTTGGATGAGATGTGGCTGGGACTGGCCTGTTGGTGTTGTTGTTTCTTTTATTGATGGCAGCTTTAACTGTTGATTGTTTTAAGATGATTGGTTTTAAGTTGTGTTGAAGGAGAACTAGAGGCCACTCGCTAACTGAGGGCTTTGGGGTTTTTTTTTCTGTTGCAAGGGATTACTTGTTTTCCTTTTAATTGATTGCAGCCCCACAAAGGACCCATATTATGTATGGATGGGTGGGATATAAGTTATTCTAATAATTATTATAAATGGGCAATAAAGCTGCCATTACAACCAGCTTATGCACAATAGCTTGGATCCCCTAGGTGAGTCCTTGGACAGAATGAGAGCAATTCTCCGCCAGAGGCAAATGAAGCTGTCTTATAATGAATCGGAACATTTGTCCATCAAAGTGAGTACTGTCTTCTCTGGTGGCAGCTCTCCAGGGTCTCAAGTAGAGGTCTTTCACATCACTTATTACTTGATCTTTTTAATTGGAGGTGCCAAGGATTGAACCTGGGATCTTCTGCTTGCCCGTCAGATGCTCTTCCACTGAGCCACAGCCTGCTCCCCAGCAATTCAGGGGGGATTCGTGGTTACAGCTGGAGGAGGAAATCCTTTCTAGCCACAGAAATTGCAACTAGATCCAAGCCTATCTCTCTCTACCTTAGAGCCAAGCTAGACATGCAAGTTTTAAACAGTTGAGTCTGGGTTCCCCAGAACCAATTCAGGTTTCTGCAGCCATACAGCAGTTTAAAAAGCTGTTAAAAAAATAAAAGAATGCTTCCATGGGGGAAGGAGGGGCTCCTCCTTTCCTCCTCAAGCCATTTTCCCATCTCACAATAGGATGGGAAGAGTTTTCCCCATTTTTACTGTTCCATATGTACAGAATACTCCATGTGGAGCAGAAAAACAGGGGGAAAACTCCCTCCCCTGCTATTTTGACAGGGGGAAATGGCTTGAGGGGAGAGGGAGGAGCCCCTCATCCCCCTGTGGAGACATTCTGAGGCCATTTAGGCTCTCTTATTTTTAACAGCTACTCCTGCTGTGTAGCTGCAGGGAAATCTAGTTGTGTCTGAAGTACGGAGGGCAATCTAAACTCCCCTCTGTCTGGTGATCAGGGGGCAGGACTGCCGGCCGTGTGACCATTTTCAAGAGGTGCTGGAACTCCGTTCCACCGCATTCCAGCTGAAAAAAAGCCCTGGCCTTTCTTATGATAAAAGTGGTTCAGGTCAGTACTTTCTTTCTATTTTTATTTTTATGGTTGCTACATATTCGATACAAAATGAAGCCATCGATTTTGTTCAATCATATTAACAAAATTTGATAGAAATATTGCCATTAGAATTGACCTTCCTCCTTTTTGCATCAGTTCCATCAAAATACCGTTAAGATGCCACTAAAAAGGAAACAAATGCAAATTGAAAAGTCGTTCCTCAAAATGGATGTGAATCAAAGATAGGCTTCCAGCCCATGCATAAAATGTAAAAGAAATAACAGAAATACATATTCATACACCGTTGATCTGTACACTTGGTTTTCACAAACCAGCCTTATAAATTCCTGAGAATAATCTGCCACCACCCTTTTTGGCAACCCTAACACTGCTCTGCCCTCCAGTGTATAAAACAGCTTGTTCTACATGAACAGATCTTCACCACGTGAACCATAAATCCTATTGCCATTATACAGTAAAATAATTTCGTTAGTAAGCCCTCTGGGCAGAAAATACATGTCTCCAATGGTCTGTGTAGCATGGAGACATGCTTTAGGCCATCTTGGGTGGCAATTTCAGTCAGAACTTTCATGTCACGCTTGAAGAAAAATTTCTGAGGCACCGAGGTTCACTTAACACACAAATCAAAAGACCAGTGAGCAATACCTATGCACTATCTCCTTTGATAGCAAATATTTGTCTTTGTCAATTGTCATTCATATTCCGCTTTGCAGGTCTATCATGACTATTCGTGACTTTCTGTTCCCAAAGTGCAGCTTGCATATTCGCCCTGGCAGACAAGCACCCTGAGGAATAGGCCAGTTCCACACACTGTTAAAGAGACAGCTCACTCACTGAACGCTGGCATTTTTTTTCACTCACTCCATACATCTCCAATTTCAAAGCAGAAGCAGGCAGTTTGGCGTTTGTTTTTTCAGTGTCTTTTAGCCAGCACAGGAATGTGTGGGAGAGTCCGTTCTCAGAAAGACGCCAAAGAAACGGAAGCCAAACTGCCTGCTTCCGCTTTGAAATCGGAGATGTACGGAGTGAATGAAAAAAAAAAGCCAGAGGTCAGTGAGTGCACCGTCTCTTTAACATCTCTTTAATGCTGTTATCCGCCCTGAGCCTGCTCACGGGGAGGGCGGAATACAAATACGATAAAATAAAATAAAAAATAAACAGCGTGTGGAAACAACCAGTATCTGGTTTGAGAATAGTGTTACCATCTCCATGAACTTAAAAGGCAACCTGAGGCCTAAGTAAGGTATATCTTTTTTTCCCTCCTAAAACATGGATATCAGGCCCTAAAATAAAATAAAAGCCCTCAATAATCAATAGATTTTTGTGACCACTTGAAAGGGATGCTTGGAAACACAAACATGCACCCTGTTGGATGCCCACCCCCTTACCTTGCCAGTTTCTGCCATTTCCAAGTGATATAGCTTACCTGTGTCAATAGTGAAGAAGCAGCCAGTAATTGGGGGAGAGATTGCTGAGCTAGGGGATAATGGAGATTGTTGTTTTCTTGGTTCCCCAATTCATTTCACTAGGCTATGACAATTCCCATTTTTTCCAGCAGGAAATAACCAGGGAGGATTGGAACAATAATAGTATAAGAAGCTGGTGTAGCACAGTAGTTAAGTAACTGAGCTGCAATGCAGTACTTTGCAGGTTCGAATCTTACTACTGCCATGAACTCACCAGCTCAACTTGGGTAAGCCACTTCTCTCAGCCCCAGCTCCCTAGCTGTATTGTGGGGAATATAACTATAGGGTTGTCAAAGTCCTGGAGATCTCCCAGAATTTGAACTGATCACCAGGCAACAGAGGTCAGTTCCCCTGGAGAAAATGGCTGCCTTGGAAGCTGGACTCTATAGCATTGTACCAAGATGAGGTCTCTCCCCTTCCCAAACCCCACCCTCCCAGGCTCCACCCACAAAATCTCCTGGAATGTCCCTACCCAGAGCTGGCAACCCTAACAGTGAATTTGTTCACCACTCTGAGTGGCCACTGATATGTCCAGAAGAATCGTGTCCAAGTGAACAGTTTTATTGAGAAAACTATTTGGGGCCTAGCTTGGGTTTAACAGCCTCTCTAGGTTATTACCCTCATTCCACAAAGATAAAGAGTGTTGTTCAGGAAAAGGTGGAGAACAGGCAAAAATATCTAGGCACTGGAGCAGTATTGATGTGAACCCCATTTTGACTGAAGTCCAGATTTGAACAGGTGTGGAGTGGCCTTGAAAATGGAAAGAAGGTTTTCCTGTTGGAGGGAGCAGAGCACTACAAGCCCGGCCAACTCCAGGTTTGTTGGGATTACTGTGTGTTGACTGTTCTGCAATCTGTGTGTCAAACTGGCAACAGTTGATGTCCAGGCTTTTAAGTAGGGAATGATGCAATGAAGGCAATTTCATCTGTAGGGCAACAAATGAACAGGAACAAAGGATGATAATGCTCTCTGTCCTACCTTTTCACTAAGCAAAGTTGGAAGCCTTCTTCCAGCCTCAGGGGCTCTTCTTCCCTTGCACAGTAGTAAACGCATGTAAATTATTTCCTTATAGAATAACAGCTGTATGAATATTAAGAACTGTATTTAAGAATGACCTTGGAATTCCTCCGATTTTCTAGGGGGCTGTAACTTGCTCTTATGTATATTCCTAATGTATGAAACATAATGTAATTTGTAAAGGATTGTGTTTATTTTCACCAGAAATATACTTGTTATGCATTATAAGAAGCACTTATTGCACATTGTGAGGGTTTTGTATCTTTGTATTTATTTATATAAACTTTGTATTATATTTGAGTGTATAGAAGTGTTTTTTTCTCACTAGTACTACTAATAATTTTGACTTCATATAATTGTTTTAGTTAGCGTTCTCGGTGGATTATTTTTGTATTGCTTTCGGTTTTACCATGATTCTCTCTAGCGTTTACTAGCTTCCAAGTGATGGCTGGAGATCTCCTGGAATTTCATCTGATCTCCAGGCCATAGAGATCAGTTCCCCTGGAGAAAATGACCACTTTGCAGGGTAGACGCTAGGGCATTATACTCTAATGAGGTCCCTCCCATCTCCAAACCCTGCCGTCTCCACTCCCCAAATCACCAGAAATTTCCCAAACTTGACCTAGCAATCTTAGCTGGAGGGAGGCTTGTTATGGTGGAAGAACATCCCCCACCCTGAGGTTAAATCCTGCCCAATGGTTCTGGACTTGTAAAAGCACTATTGCTGGAAAAATTGTACGACTGCGTTTGCAGAGAATTTGTTCCAAGCAAGCAATGCCCATATTTGGGGAGGAACAGCTCTTTCAATAAATCAGAAGCTTTTCCACATACCTAATTCTTCGGAATAAGGCTGAGCACCTCATTTGCAATCCAATGAGCAGTCATGCGTTCTTAAGAGTCACTGAAGGCAGAGGTATGTAAGCATGCCTAATTGAGAAGAGGATTTGTAACCCGATGTTTTTTGTTTGTTTGTTCGTTTACTTCATCCACCGATGACTCTCACACATACTATTGATGTTCTCCGTAATGTGATAAAACCTTTTATTTGTTCATAGATTATTTTCTTTCTGTTTGGGGGCCTTGACTTGACTGTATTATTTACATTCTCTCCTCCAAATCTGTCTCGTAAACTTTCATTTCAACTTCGCCTTCCAATTTTACTCAGCTGGTTGTTACTGCCTCCTTTTTTATCTTCCATGGCATTTCTTGCACCTTAAATCTATTTTCCCATTTAGGCTAGAGAAAGAGAAGTACCGATTAGCTATAACTCATATCTCCCTTTGCCAATGGTTGCCGCATAATAACAGCCTGTTGACAGACAGGATAAGAAGGCTACAGTGACACAGATGAATAAATCAATAAGGTTTGGGGATACAGCCTGTGTGCATTGCGCATTCCATCATGGCATGCCCACGACAACTCACTGGAGAACTTGCCACCACCTGTGGACTGTCTTTAAGGAGCTGCATTGTCTCTTGGTGGCTCGAGGTGACTGCTGAATCCAATGGCCATGATCCAGCTGTGTTGCGCTCTTAGCCTCACATGGAAATACTCACACCCAGTAACAGATGCATTGTTCGGTCTCAGTGGGGACAAAAAAAGCACCACAAAGCATATTTTAGATGCTCAACTAAATTTATAAAATGATTTTCAGAATATTTTAAAATGATTTTTTTTAAAAAATACAAAAATCTTCACAAGTGCTGGAAGATGGGGCAGGAGGAGCTGTTGGAATCAGTGAATTTGGCATGGTCCAAATCTAATATACAAATGTTCAGTCACCTTACAATGTAGGCAGTTCTTGTTCAACTGCATCATTTAGAATCACAGCAATCTTATCAAGAAATGAATTGCAATTGCAGATCTTGCAGTGAGCACATGACAATTTGAAAAATGTGTTTTTGTGGAACAGCAGGATTGGAGTTCAGCAGCACTTTAGAGACCAAGTTTTTCAGAGTGTAAGCTTTCAAAGAGCTCTCTTCTTTAGCCACAATCGTTCTGAAGTTAGTGAGAGTACTAAAAAAGAGGCCTGGTTGGATAGGACCTCTGATCTATCCAGGGCTCATTTCGAGGGGGAACGCACAGGAATGCAGTTCCGGCAGTTCCCCAAAGAGGTCACATATCAGGTGGCCCTGCCCACCTGACGCTCAGCCATTTTGGGCCCGTTTTGGCCTGGATTGGGACCAAAACGGCCTGGATCGGGCCTCTGATGGGAGGTGAGTCACTCTCCTGCTCATCAGCAGCCCAATCCTGACCATTTTGGGCCCCTTTTCAGCCATTTTCAGCCCCTTTTGCCATTTGGGGCCCAATTTCGGCCCTGAATGGCCAGGATTGAGTCCAAAACAGCCAGGATATGTGATGTCAGGGGGTGTGGCATATGCAAATCAGTTATACTAATTATGCACTTCTGGTGATGGCAAGAGGCGTGGCATATGCTAATAAGTTATGCTAATGAGTTATGCTAATGAGTTCCTCCAGCTCTTTTTCTACGAAATGACCCCGGATCCATCTAATCTAGCATCCTGTATCCTGCAGTGGTCAACCAAATGCCCCAGATGGCCAACAGAAGAGGCATGGAAGACAAAACATCCCCTTATTCCTTGACCCCCAGAAAATGACATCCAGAGTTATGGAAACAAATTTCGCCATCAGGGCTAGTAGCTGTTGATGGGCTATGAGTTTGTCTTATTTCCGTATTAAATTGTGTGACTAGATGATTTATTTATTTGTTTGTTTGTTTGTTTGTTTATTTATATCATTCACAGTCTACCTTTCTCACTGGGAAGATTACACCATACAGCCAATTAGTACAGCCAATATCAGGATGTTTCCATAAACAATGCCATACGTTAAATAAATACAAGTTTACAAAGACATACCATTAGTAAGAATCCAGTACCAAGTTGAAGAAATGCTGAAACAGAGCATAAGCAATTCTAGGACTGACATTAGACAATATAGAACTATACAGTAGGATCATACTTGCAGTACAGATAGCATATAGGAGCACATACTTAAGGCAACTGATAGTCTATAAGGCAACATGGTGTTGAAGTCTACGGTCCCTAACTCATTAGCAAACCATCTGAGACCTCCCTACAATACAGCCTTCCTATCTGAGTGAAAAGCCTTTTTGAATAATTGTTTTGCATTGTTTGCAGAAAGCTGGGGGGATGGGGGCTTTCCTGACCTCCTCTGGCAGGCCATTCCACAGGGTAGGGGCCTCCACAGAGAAAGTTTGTGTGAGGGCTAGGCTGTTTAGCCAGCCTGTACTTTACAATAGTGCTGTAGAGCAAGTAGAACTTCTTTGTGCTATGCATAGAACTGGGGCATGTCTTGCCTAGTCTACTCAGATCTCTCCACAGCTGAGAATTGTGTGTTTCTGAATTTCCCAAGAGACGCCAGGCAAGCAGGAGTATGATTTTCTTCTGTGTCTGCTCTCCCAGCTTCTCTGGAATACACAAACCAACTCCCAGTGGCGCTTGGAGTAACCATCTTTGCTTATAAAAATTGCCTCCTACTGCAGTTCTAAATCCATTCTCCAATGAATAATGGAAAGGTTGTTATGGCAAGGCTAGGTTTCTGTGTCAGGCAGGGGAGATGCTAACCGTGTCTCTTTTGCTTCAGTCTACCTCTTGTATTAAAGTCCAAACAAGCCTTTCGGTTTGCAGGAGCTTTCCTTCTTTATCACTTTGCTGTGGGGGCAAGACTACAGGCCCAGGAAAAAGGATGAGCAAATCCAATCAGAGCTGTCCATCTTTACTTTGTGTCCTTGGGGGAGGCTTGCCTTAGGAAGGCTCACAGAATGATTCCGATATTTGAAAGCTGGCTGCTTTTTGAAGTATTGTAAATAACAGATTTTTTTTTCTTTTACTGCTGAACATTTACCGGGCTGCTGTTGCACATTGTAAACAATTAAAAATTAATTTCTTTGACAGCATAACTTAAGAGTACCTCTTGCATTTGATTTCTTTCCCTGCCCCCCCCCCATTTACCTTGCTAATGCAAAAATAAAAAGCATTTTCAACAGGATTCCTTTTAGAACAAATTAGTGGAATTTAATGTTCTGATAGCTTTAGGTGAGAAGTTCAAATAAATGTAACAACAGACCGAGGAATACAGGAATAGAATATAACCATAAATAACAATTAAAATGTCTTGATTCATTGCATGCCTATGCTATGATGCAGAGGGTCTCTATCTTCCATCTGTGGGTCTTTCTAAGTGGTATTATATAAATGAAGTGACAGTACATTAGAAATCGTAATTGCATAAAATGGCATTGAAATTAAACTTTAATCTCCTGGTTTGGGTGAGAGATGAAGAGTAGGCTACTTCCATGCAGATAATTAATATTAGGCACCTTTAATTATCCACTCTGACAGTTTATGGTTTGTGATGTCTGGCAGACAGAAGTTGGTTGCCACTAGACTGTTCGGTTAAGAGAGGCAAAACCAGGCAGGCAGATAAGCTGGTCAGCCACTGAGCTGATAAATTAGCACAAAGGTTGCTAGTTATTCCAGAAACATGCTGTTCAGAACTGGGAGCCAGGCTGACATCTGAAGACTTACAGGAGCAGATGAAACCCTGCTGTCACCTGATGCCACCTGGCAACAAATGAGTTGGTGAACTGCAGTTTCCTATTTGAGGCATCTGCATTTGGGGTGCCCAAGTAGTGTAAGCAGAAAGCTCTTTTTTCTGGAGAACTTGAGCTAGTACAAGGGTTTCTTAGAATGCCCTGTACAGGATTTACATCCAGGTGACAGGATCAGGTGACAACGAAACAGAAACATAGGAACATGTGACGTTGTCTTATAGTGAATCAGACCATCCAGTTTGGTATTGTCTACTCAGACAGGCAGTGGCTCTCCCGGGTCTTAGGGTGAGATCTTTCACATCACCTGCTACCTGATCTTTTTAATGGAAGATATCAGAGATTGAACTTGAGAACTTTTGCTTGCCAAACAGATGCTCTGCTGTTGAGCCATAGCCCCACCCAATGAGTGCTAGGAATATGAACTCATGTCTTGTAGTTATTCTTTCTGAGGGATAGTTCCAGGTGCTGTGTTGAATTCCAGTAAGAAACGCCCAGTATGAGGATAATGAGGAGGAAGAGATGATACAGGAACTTAGAGCCAAAGAAGAGATGATACAGGAGCTCAGGAAAGCAATGGAAGCAAGGCAGCTGTCGCTCAAGCAACACTCTGCTGATAAGTAGCATTTTTCTTATCCAGTCTGGTCAATTCTAGCCAAGCTTATTGTCAACCAGCCTATAAAAGGGATGTTCTGCCTGTCCGGGGTCTGAGTCCTAGCTCCCAGACTTGCCAGGAGGGAGCAGTGGGAGGCAACCGGGAGGCAGTGGCCCTACCACTGCAGCCAGCAACCAGGTCCAGAACCTGCCCACTCCAGGGGGAAGGGGCAAAAGGCCAAAGCCTCAGAGGGCGGGAGGGAGCAGGGAGAGACCAGCCAGTCCCAGCCTCCAGGGGGAAGAGAGGGGGCTAAGCAGGACAGAGGAAAAGGGCCAAGGCAGGGGGAATAGGGACCCAGCAGCAGCCCAAACAGAGACCTTACCAGCCAAGGAGGAGAAGCAGCCACTACAGCCCAGAGCCACACCCCAGCTAGAGGACAGCAGCCTGGCTCAGGAGTTGCTAGGAGCCAAGTCCCTCCAGGTGGAGCTGCCACAGGCATTCTGGGGGAGGAGATGGGTAGCCCCGCCCAGCATCAATGAGCAGGCAGCCCAGAAGCTGGCCGGGGCAGCTCCTTGCGAGCAAGGCCAGGCATGTTCAGCAGCACAGAAGCTGGCCGGGGCAGCTCCTCGCGAGCAAGGCCAGGCATGCTCAGCAGCACAGAAGCTGGCCGGGGCAGCTCCTCGCGAGCAAGGCCAGGCATGCTCAGCAGCACAGAAGCTGGCCGGGGCAGCTCCTCGCGAGCAAGGCCAGGCATGCTCAGCAGCACAGAAGCTGGCCGGGGCAGCTCCTCGCGAGCAAGGCCAGGCATGCTCAGCAGCACAGAAGCTGGCCGGGGCAGCTCCTCGCGAGCAA
Organism: Eublepharis macularius; assembly: GCF_028583425.1. NCBI lineage: Eukaryota > Metazoa > Chordata > Lepidosauria > Squamata > Eublepharidae > Eublepharis > Eublepharis macularius. Next base: position 165,177,138 of record NC_072792.1, on the reverse strand, counting down.
GGCCAGGCATGCTCAGCAGCACAGAAGCTGGCCGGGGCAGCTCCTTGCGAGCAAGGCCAGGCATGCTCAGCAGCACAGAAGCTGGCCGGGGCAGCTCCTCGTGAGCAAGGCGAGGCATGCTCAGCAGCACATAAGCTGGCCGGGGCAGCTCCTCGCGAGCAAGGCCAGGCATGCTCAGCAGCACAGAAGCTGGCCGGGGCAGCTCCTCGCGAGCAAGGCCAGGCAAGCTCAGCAGCTCAAAGGCCTACTGGGGCAGCTCCTCGTGAGCAAGGGCAGGCAAGCTCAGTAGCTCAAAGGCCTACTGGGGCAGCTCCTCGTGAGCAAGGCCAAGGAGACCTCAGCTGGGGATGGCTCGCATTCAACCCCACCCTGCCAGCAAGGCAAGGAAGGCAAGAAGGAATTAGTGGTAGGAGGGAAACACCTGAGGGAGGCACAGCTGGGCCAAGTCAGGAGAGGGCACAAGCCTAGAAGGAGGGTGGGCGGGGAAAGGAAACCCTATATAAGGTGGCTGGGAAGAGCTCTGGGGTGGTGGGTGTGAGTAAGGAGTGATGGTGTAGAGTGAGAGCAGTGCAAGAATGGAGGCTTGGAGGAGAGATCTGGGAGGAGGAGATGATGGAGGATGCAGGGGGTAAGCAGGCCAGGTTTAGCAGGCCAGCGAGTGGATTGAGAGGGAGTCAGGGTGATGTATACTGCCCCTCCTTCCACAGAGCAGGGTCCTGCAGCATCCCTGGTGCCCCTCTGATGTCAGGGCCGGCCCAGCTGGTGCCCCACCCAGCGGCAGCAGCAACAAGCCCTGACACTGCCTGTACATAATAAAACTCTAATGCTGTACTTCTTCTAAAAAAGTGAAGTGGAACTCACTTCTAAAACAATCAGAATTTTGGGAACCACTTTTCTACCCAGTGTAGTTTGCTCCTTTCCCTTTCCCCAATATAAAAATCAGGAAACTTTCATCAGTTGACACTGAATGAGTTGGTGATTTTTGCATGTTTAGTATTCACAAATTCATAGTTTTACTGAGCAACAAGCATTTTGCCCCTTTTATGAGACATATATATTGCTGTCTCCCTGACTTCTGTGGTGTTCCCAAAAGATTTTTGCTTTCACCAAAGGCTCTTGCCTTTTCCCTTCAGTTTGACTTGTAGCAAGGCTTTGTTATAGTTGATACAATGACAGAACAGTGGGGGTGGTTGTGAGGTAACAGAGGGATCCTTTATTCTAGATGAAAACGGCATTTTACTTAACTATAAGCAGAGTTTATTTACAAGCAGTTGTGGAAAGTGCTGTTAAGTCAAAGTGTTACCCAAATAGGCAGTCTCCTAAGTAGTTGGGGGAATTAGGTTAAAGGAGACAAAGGTGAGAGGGGGCAGCTGGGATTCTCCACCAATGTCTATGGGGATTCTTCCCTAGAGAGAGCTCTCGAAATAAATCAGCTGGAAGTTTTTTTATTATTAAAAGAGAAATAAAAGAGCAAACATACAATTACATGCAGAGCACATATAAGATTAGCTAAAAGGAAATCAGGGAGGAAATAAAGCAGTTTCGAGGAAGGCTATAATTATCAATCTTGGAGATGAAGGTCTGCAGAGGTTGCAGCAAAATGACCAGTGTTTCACAGAAAGAAGAAAAGAAGGTCTCAATGGTTTTGGGGTGTATGGACAGATCCAGAACATACACACATGCGCTGATGGCTAGATATTCCAGATATAGGCAAAATACTCCCTAGGGCAAGCTGACATTTTCATCTCCAAACCCATAACTTGATGGGTTTTCTGGAGGTTGGGAGAGGCTTGATGGGTCTACCTGAGGAGGATTAGAAGTGTAAGTGCTTGATGACCCTGTACCAGATGGGGAAAGCTACTGGGTTTGATGAATAGCCTTGGGTGTTGCTAGATTAGGGTAAATGAATAGGGAGCGAAAGGAGGTAGGATGTTGATGAGATCAGCCAGGAGTTTCTTGGGAGATTTATCGTCCTAAATTATGCATCTCTCCAGGGCATTCGGGGAGGGTCTCATTTCAGGCAGTTCCTTGTGCTTATAATGTATGAGGAACGGTGTTTATGGCATTATATCTATAAACTGCCCCTCAGCAGGAGGAGGGGTCTGACTGCTAACAATAGCTGACTTATGGAAACCCTTGATGAAGTTTTCAAGGCAAGAGATTAACAGAGATAGTTTGCCATTGCCTGCCTCTGCAACCCTCATGTTCTTTGAAGGTCTCACATCCAACTAGCAATGATCCCACTTAGCTTCTGAGATCTGATAAGATTGGGCTTACCTGGGCTATTCAGGTCAGGGTGCTATTTATAAGTATATATACAGAACGGTTTCAGAGTAGTTCAAAAGTGTATTGGTCTCAGAATAGTTTATAAGTATAATGATTTCAATGAGATATGGAACTTCAAACATTTCTAAACAGACTCAGTCACAAAGACTTATATTTCCCCAGTTTCCATTTAGGCTAATTCATCGACAAAGTCAAACACAGACTTCTTCCCTCAGCTCTTCACTCACAGATTAACTCTCTCCTCTCTCACACACAGACACCAACTGACTGCCCTGTTTCTTTCAGAACACTCTGACAAAATTGCAGTTCACTCCAGCCCCTAGGGTACAGGTACCATTCAATCACAGCACACTTCACTCACCCATCCAGCCCTCTTTTTGCTTTAGAGGCCTGCATTTTTAATCACAGTAAACATGCATTCAAGGCCCCACTTTACTAAGCTGAAATAAAAGACACATAAAATATCAACTTGACAAAACATGGCCATTTCACATATTATACAGAAGCAGCCACGAATTTGCCAACAAGTCTACAAGAGCCTCCCCACCTTGTCCCTCCTCCTCCCAACTGGCCTCATAACCCCACCCATTCCCACTGCTTGAAAGGTGAAACCCACTGAGTGATCTTAACCCATAAGATCTTATTATAACGTCACCATTTTTTAGATAGATCACTCAGGTGGACCCCAGTCTTCAGGCTCAAATATAATCACAGAGGTCCAGAAGAACAATGGGAAAATTCTGAAACTGTCTCTTCTTTATGTCTCTTCATTTCTTTAGAATGAACCACTCTAATGTAGCCTTTTCCATTTTTTTAAAAATGCACTTTGGAACAAATCTGTTTTATATACTTTGTGGAATGACAGAAGTGTTGGAGCCTTCCTGACCTCCTAAGGTGAGCCATTCAAAAAAGTGGGGGCCTCAACACAGAATGTATGTATCCAGGCAGCTGTTGGTCTTACTCATTTGCAGAATGACACCTGCAGAAGGCCCTGCTTAGTTGATCAAAGCTGTCATGGTGAAAGAGAGGTCATGCAGCAGCTGTGAAGTTCCAAGGCCATGAAGGGCTTTTTATGTGTCTGTGATCTTGAGCTGAACTTGGTAACTGATGGGCAACCAATAGAATGGCTGCAGAATGGGTGTGATATGTATACTCTGCATAGTTTCTAATAGTAATCAAACTGTGTATTCTGTAGCACTTAGAGAGAGTTGTCTTCAAGGGCAGACCCATGTAGAGTGGATTCCAGTAGTCTAATCTTGATGTTACTGTAGCATGGGTTGAGGTGGCCAGATTAGCTGACTCAAGGTAGAGTGCCATCTTCCAGGCTCAATGAAGTTGGAAGAAAGCGTCTTTTGCAGCTGCATTAACTTACTTGGTTGAAGCCCCTTATCCCTGACATTCTCTATAAGAGACCATTCCAGAGTTATACCCTTCTACGCCCATTGACTTCAGTGTACTTAGAAGAGTGTGACCAATGCATATGGACTTGAGTATGTACATCGTTAACATTGCAGTTGTTATTAGGAAACTCAGTGCCATCCTAAGCAGAGTTACACCCTTCTGAGCCTGTTGAAGGTAATGGGTTTTGAAAAGTGTAAGTCTATTTAGGATTGCACTGTGTATACATTTAAGCTAATAAAAAAACTAATAAAATACAGGGCCTTCCCTAAACCAATTATTAATCTTTAACATACATCACAGCAGATCTTGGGATCTTGCTGAGAATGTTGATTTCCTTCCATCTTAACAAGAGAAATCTGAAACAATACCCTTTAGCTAAGCTCAGATGGGAAATAAAAGAATAGTTCATTGCAAAACAACCTCAGGTTAATCTGAATGCATTAACTATTTTATTGCAGGTGTTTGTAGTTCAGAACAATGACCGATCTTCATAAGAGCCATTTTTTGCAAACAAGAAATTGTTCATAATTCTTGCTAATCTATATGCCCTGCATCTTCTTGTTGCTTTCATAGAGAGGATGTTCTATTTCCTATCAGTAAAAAAAAAAAGGCACAATAATTTCAGTTTTAACCTGCTGAACTTTCTGGCTTAGTTGCAAGAATTCTCATATTTACATACACTTATTATTAATCTAAAGACCACTGCTTTGCAATAATACACTATAATAAACAATATGTGTAACAGTCAATTTCACTTAATCGGGACTGTCATGTGTTTTTATGGTTTCAGAAAGAAAGCAGAGCACATTAACCCTTCTTGCAAATTGTTTTGTCAGTTTTATTAGCCTATATAAATATCCTTGTTTTCATTCTCCTTGTTAATGAAAATGTATAGCCTCTGTGGCAAAGGACTCAACCGTAAATTATATATAAATTAAAATGAAAACCAAGAGTCTGTGGTTTAGGAAATGGAAAAAGAAACATCTGAAAATGATGTATTTTGTTTAGTTCAATGCCTTAATATTAATAGATCTAAAGACATTTCATCTTTTAGCAGATATTGCTTCCAGATCGTAATTGTGATGAATAGGTTTTAAGCGTGAAATAATAGAAAGGCCCAAACCTTCCAGAAATACTAATAAAGAAGATTAACACTACAGTCTAACTTGAGTCCTGGGATTATAACATTTTTAGATAGTTGAGTCTGCACCGCCCCACTCCCCGCCGCTTGATTCTCATCTTTGTGATAGCTATCACAGACCAACAATGATTTTGTCCCCAAATCTACCTTGTTTCTGGAAATGATATACACATTTTATTCTATCATATTTAGTTGACACTTCATTGTTACGAATCCTTAGAACATAAGAGGGCTGCAGCATTGGACCCATCTAGTCCCATCTAGTCCCACTTCATCTAGTGGCCAATCAGTTGCCCTGGAGGGACAACAGATAGGACAAATGGACAAGGCCTTCCCCTGATGTTGCCCGCTAATACGGGTTCTCTTTAGTTGTTGATGGACCTCTCTCCCATGAATATGGAGCCACCTAATGCAAGTGGCCATTGCTACATCTACTGGCAGCAGCTTCTAACATTTAATTTCTCATTCGGTGAAGTACTTTTGTCTGTCTTCAGTCTATCCTCAGTCTATTCCCCATCGTCTTTATCTGAAGCCTCTGAGTTCCTGAGTTCCCTTTCCACTTTCTCCATCCCATGCATAATTGTATAAAGCCTAGTTTAACCCAGATGTTGTCATCCTGTGTCTTTGGTTTGAGTGTTGCTAGAAATAACGATGACAATAGTAACAATGTTCGATTTATATGCCTCCCTTCGGGACAACTTAACGCCCACTCAGAGTGGTTTACAAAGTGTGTTATTATTATCCCCACAACAATCACCCTGTGAGGTGGGTGGGGCTGAGAGAGCTCTGAGAGAGCTGTAATTGACCCAATGGCACCCAGTTGGCTTCAAGTGGAAGAGTGGGGAATCAAACCCGGTTCTCCAGATTAGAGTCCTCCCACTCTTAACCACTACACCAAATGGGCTCCACTCCTTGTGACTAGACTAGGGTTGGGAAATTCTTGGAGATTTGGTGATGGAGCCTGGAGAGGGTGGAGTTTTGGGAGGGTTATACTACCGCAGAGCGTACTTTACAAAGTAGCTGTTTTCTCCAGGGGAACAGATCTCTGCAGTCTGGAGATCAATTGTAATTCTGGGGATCATCAGGCCTCACCTGGAGTCCGGCAACCCTAGGCAGAGTGAACAGACATGACAGCAGTTCTACCTGTGAGTTTTTTGGGAAGCTGGTCAATAAATATTGAGGCCGCAAGGGATTGTTATGATCTTGTTTCCTCTAAACTCCTGTATAATAAGAATTTATTCTACACGATCTGCCTGGAGCCCTGCGTTTCTGGATGAGCTACGGCTCGCTTCCCTTTTTGCCAAGTCAGGTGTTCAGCTGCTAGGGAAGACAGTCATGCATTTGGGAAGCTTTCGGTGCCCCTGATTTATTCAATGTGACAGCAGAATTTTGGTTTGAGGTAATTACAAGAGTCGTATATTTACCTTTTTATAGATATCGCCTCCAAGTAAAGCATGCTCGGTGAATAATGCCGCCTTCATTGTTCACACCGCATGGATACTGCTAACGTCTAGGAAGAGACATGTTTGATACATTAAGTCTAGGTGTTATGAAAAAGGACTGTAATAAAAGGTTTACAAGTTTCGGGCTTTGAATTATAATGGCTGGGGAAAAATGAGATTTCTCCTTCAGCTCTTTAAAATATTGCTGGGAATGGAAATGTGGTTAAGCACTTAGCTTGATTTATCCAGCTCTTGTTTACTGTTTATGCAGATTCTTTGCATAGTTTACACTATTAAAGCACAACATGCATAGATTTTTGCAATAAGTTGTCTATTATGGAGATTCACTTGCGAATGTCACCCTCATCGCTCTTACCTCATAAGTGTGCGCTGAAGGAAAGTGGAACAGGATGTCTGGGGGGGAAATGCTGCACTCTATGAATTGGCATGTGGATTAAAACTTCTTTTTCCAAAGCACGTGGTTCTTATTAGAAGTTCACTGGAGACAGTAAGTCTGCCTAATTGAACATTGCTTGGCACTGGAACAGTTGGCACGGTGCCTTCTTTTATGAACTCAGGAAGTATTTTGGAGGTCTTCTCTCTTTTTATTGACTGTTCTAGTGATTAAAGTCTATGAATACTCACTGGATAGTCCTTTGGCTGGCGTTGGTGTCAAATGCCATCTCTCTGGGTGGTGCTAGCTCTCTGGAGTAGTTTAATAGCAATGGAGGGGTGAAATAGTTCCTGGAAGACAAAAGGGAATTTTTTTTTTTAGGTTCATTTATTTAGGAAATTTATTTTATCTGTTTCTGTGTCTTTCTGTTAGCATGCTTATAGTGAAATTATAAGCATTGATTTCAATAGCTTAGACTGGAGTAACTCTGCTTAGGATTTCACTGTTAATCTTGGAATCTGAAACAGAGTTACTCCCTTCTAAGTCCATTGAAGTCGGTGGTATCTCTATTTAGGATTGTACTGTAGTAAAATGAACATTGCATATAAGCTTTGCACAGAACTGGGAAAAGAATTGAAAAAGAAAAGAATTTAAAAACAGAGAAAAATTAAATCCTCCCTATGCAACTGACAGTTGGAGTGAAGTTGTGAGGCACTGACAGAGCATCTTCTTTGCACGAAGAATGTCTTAGTTTTAATCTTTGGTATCTCCAGGTAGCAGTTTAGGTGAATGGCTTCAAAGACCCTGGAGAGCGGCTAACAGTCAGAGCAGAGAAAGCTGATCTTGAAAGACCAATAGCTTGGTATAAGGCAGCTTCATGCGATATTCCCACGTCAGCAGAAGGGATGGCAGACAGGATGCACGGGCCAAATCTAACCCGCAAACAATGGCCAGTTGGCCAACCAATCATACACTGCCTCCTTTATGGTTTACCAATCTGCCTGTGGTTGGTTAGGTCTGGTGCCATGAACAGGACATCATCTCACCAAAATTAAGCCCTTTGTGGATACTTTTGATTCATAATGGAGAACTAAAATGTGCTGAAGTTACTCTGGCATTGGATCAATAGTTGTCTCTTGCCATTCCACAGAACTTGGAATACAACCTCAATGTAGCTTTCTTTACAAAATTGGGGGGGGGGGGAGGTGTAATATTATCCAGCCTCAATCTGTGCTGTGTGCCCTTGCCTTCAGAAGTGAGACAGGGCATTTTTTGTGGTAGCACTTTCCTTTGGAATGTATCCTTGAAGCCCCTTGAAGCTCATGTAGTGCCTATTTTATTTTATTTTAGGTGTCAGGCTAAAACAACTTAAAAAAAACTCAGGCTTTTAATTAAGGGTTTTATTTTATCAGCTTTTTAACACTCTACTTCTGTTTTATGGATAGTTTTCATACTGCTTATGTCTGGTGGCTTGTTTTAATACACCAGTTTGGTGTACCAGTTAAGAGCGGCAGGACTCTAATCTGCAGAACCGGGTTTGATTCCCCACTTCTCTGCTTGAAGTCAGCTGGGTGACCTTGGGTCAGTCACCGCTCTCAGCCCCACCCAACTCACCCAACTTGTGGGGATAATAATAACACACTTTGTAAACCACTCTGAGTGGGCGTTAAATTGTCCTGGAAGGTGGTATATAAATCAAATGTTGTTGTTGTTGCTGCTGCTGCTGCTATTAATGGCTTGTTTTAATGGCTTGTATTAATGCTGTGGTTTTTAATTATAAGCTGCCTCAAGCAGGACTCTGAAGAGTAGGCATAAAAATATTCTAAATGAATATAAATAAATATATTATGATTGTGTTATTTAAAAACAGGACTTTATTAAAACATTATGAATATTTTATTGCTTGCATGCTTTTATGATATTAATTGTTTTATGATATTGTTATGGCTCTTGGGTAATTCATAAAATAAATGAATGAGCGTATGAATAACTTATCAAAGCTCAGGGAATAAGTCAATAGTTGAATGACATGAAACTTTCTTGTTCTCACTTCCTCTTCAGTGGTTTCAGGCTGTCATGCCCTTTATGAAAGCTGTTTGCCCATTCAGACGTAATCCACTGCTCTATTATATACAGTCACACATGCAGAAAATTCACTGACAGCCAGATTTAAGCTTGTGTTGTTTGGCTGCAGGGAGCACTGTGCGTTTTCACCTTACTCTGCCGGCCAACAAGGCCACACTTTGCATCTTAACTGTCAAAAGTTGACCTTTCTACATGAGTGTCACTGCACAAATTCCCTTAAACTTTAGGAAAGATGGATGTGAATATTACAGCCTGCTCTTCATGCCACAATTCATTCCTTTGCACTGACATGCTGCCACGTTGACAGCTAAGCCACGGGCTGACATGACAAACAAACGCCAATGTGGTGTTGACTTCACTTTCCTGAAACCCTGACTTCTAGACATTGGACTAAAATGCTAATGCATTTCCAGCTATTCTGCATGAGCATAAAGAAATGCCTTAGAATAGGCACTGAGCGCTCACAAGAAGGTGAAAAACGGAGGGGATGCACACAAACACAATTTTTTGCTGTGCTTGAGTACTTCCTCCATTCTTTCTCCCGCACATCACGAGCTAAGCACAATCGATGACTGCAGGTATGGGAAGCTTTGAATTATGGTCCAGTTCCCCATGACTTCCAAATGCTGTGAATTTGGGGGTTGTTCTCCCTCCCCCAAAATCCAGATTCTAAACTTTGATTTAATCCCAGCTAGTAAGGGGGGAAACTCACATTCAGCATTTGCTTTCATTTTAAGTGTTACGCAGAATTCAAGATTCCCAAAACCTGATTACTGTATTCTACATACAGTGGTGGGAAAGAGGAAGAAAGAATGGGGGGCGGGGGAGGCTGTGGCTCAGCCATAGAGCATCTCCTTTGGAGGTAGAAGGTCCCAGTTTCAGTCTCCAGGTAAAAGGAGCATGTAGTAGGAGGAGTATGAGCCCTGTGGCGCAGAGTAGCAAGCTGCAGTACTGCAGTCCAAGCTCTGCTCATGACCTGAGTTCGATCCTGGCGGAAGCCAAGTTCAAGTAGCCGGCTCAAGGTTGACTCAGCCTTCCATCCTTCCAAGGTCGGTAAAATGAGTACCCAGGTTCCTGGGGGTAAAGTGTAGATGACTGGAGAAGGCAATGGCAAACCACCCCATAAAAAAAAGTCTGCCAAGAAAACATCGTGATGCGACATCCCTCCATGGGGCAGTAATGACTCGGTGCTTGCACAGGGGACTACCTTTACCTTTACCTAGTAGGAGATTCCCTGACCTGGATGGCCCAGGCTAGCTTGATCTTGTTGGCAGCTAAGCAGGATCAGCCCTGATGAGAACTTAGATGGGAGACCACCAAGGAACTCCAGAGGCAGACAATGGCAAATCATCTCCCTTGCTTTGAAAATTCAATGGGATCACTGTAAGTCCCCTGCATCTTGACACCACTTTACACTCATGCAGTAGATGATATGAGGGATCTCCACACAAGATCCAGGAATGTTCCTGCCAGTTCTTGTAGGTGATACTGACCATGATAGACACAGTATAAGGCAGCTTCACGTATGTTTGCATAGAGCATGTCATATTTATGTATGATATGGACAATCTGTGATGTCCAAATGGTGGCCTAACAAACAGTTGTCAGAGATGGTAATCTACTCTGTATTATGTTTGCATATGCACAAGTGAAAATGAACAAGTAAACAGTAGACTAATTTTCGTTTGTAACAACTAGGCCTTTGAAGTATTCTTTCCTCTGTGCTGGAAATTGAATGTGCAAACTGACTTCTGTGATAATAAGGCAGCTCTGTTTTGGCTTTATTGACAATTTCTGAACTTTGTTTACTCCCGTTTAAAAAATTGATTAAGTACACAATACCATGCATTGTGAAATACGATTGATGATTCTGCTCACTGAAAAGCAAAGGAGAAATAGCAACATTTGAACAGCATTTTAACCATAGGAATATAATTACAAACAGGAGCTTGGAAGGAGGAAATGGAAAGATCCATAAAGCATTGTAACTTGATGTTTACACAGCTGTGACATTAGCTGTGCCAGGATGTCTTCCAGTTGGTAATAAACTGTGCAGCTTACAATCCCATCTTCTCTATCTCTGTCATGTAAAGATTGAACTAAAAATACTACCTGTGGTAGTTGCAGTAGAACCGGTTGTTTCTGCTGCTCTTTTATGTCTTCTTCTTCCATCATAAGAACAGATTCCTGCTCCGTGAACTGCTATACCCTGTGATGGTGCTATCTAAAGAAGTATAAACTTGGTCTAATTCTAGCAGTCACTTTTAGTGGTAGAAGTTCCAAGTTAAAATGATGCAAAAGTTTCTTCCCCACTATTGCTTGATTGCTACCTGGGCTTGTTCTTTTTCTTTGGAATGGACTCCCTGTGGATGTGTGGAGTTCCCCTCCATTAACCTATTTTCCTTACAATGTGAGTTTGCTGAAATTGAGTTCATTTGCAGATTTGGAACAATGGATCTCCCAGGGTTGAATCAGGACATAGGATTTTTCTCACATTACAAATGCTAATTTTCTGCACTTCATGCCCAGGCTCAATCAAGCTAACTACAGCATGTATTGTAGCCAGCTTCCTGACACTCTAGTTTGCAATTCCCCTTCCACCTTCTGCCTGAATTATAAAGACTCCTTCCTTTTTCCTCTCCTTGTATCTGATGAAGGGAGCTCTGACTCTTAAAAGCTCATACCTTGGGAATCAAGTTGGTCTTTAAAGTGCTATTGGACCCAAATCTTGCTCTTTGACTGCGCAACTTGGCTACCCACTTGAAACTCTCTATGCTAGCCTGTTTTCACAATCAGTGCAAAGCTGCGTTATTCAGATGGCCTTTGGGCAGGTGATTTTTTGCTTTTGACGCCGGGCTGGTTTTGACTTACTCTTTGCTGAATCTCACCTCTTAATGGATTGAATTGTTTTGCACGCTGCTAGGTAGTTCTTTCTAAGTGGCCTTGAGCTACCATGTTTGGTAGGAAAGGTGGGATAACAATTTAATTGAACACATTAAATGAAGTTTTTTGCTGTTTCTATGGGTTGAATGAAACATGAACAGAAGATTCCCTTATGAATGAATGCAGGGGTGCCCCATCCATGAGGAGGCCCTAGGCAGCAATTAGCCCTGTTGCTGCACCCCCACTTGTCACACAGCAGCCCCCCCCCACCTGACTACCCACCTGCAGCATCAGGGTTTGTCCCAGGAAGTGACTCTGGCCTCAGTGAGTGGCTAGCAAGGAGGGTAGGGTAGAGGAGGGCAGCTTCTCACCATGCTGCAGAGGGGGGGAGAGAGGTGGGCACAATCTTCTCATCTCCCCGCAGGCTAGCCAGGGTAAGGAGGTGGCTACTGTCTTCCTGCCTTCCCATTCTATGTACGGTTGAATTAGTCTGGGGAGCGCAAAATCCTTGGGCCGGTTCTGAATGGATGATCATCTTTAGATCCAAACCTTTATGTATGAGAAATGCTTTCTTTACCTCAGGAACAAACAAGCACTGATCAACTCTGTGTGCATGTGCAGGATCAATTGGCTGCGTGTGCATGTGCAGGAACAAACAAGCACTGATCAACTCTGTGTGCATGTGCAGGATCAATTGGCTGCGTGTGCATGTGCACATGTGTGTGCACATGTGCAGGAACAAACAAGCACTGATCAACTGTCTGTGTGCTCATGTGAAGAATCAACTGTGTGCACATGTGCAGGAACAAACAAGCACTGATCAACTGTCTGTGTGCGCATATGCAGGAACAAAGAAGCACTGATCAACTGTTAGTGTGCGCATGTGCTGTCAAGTCACAATTGACTTATAATGACCTCAGCAAGGGCCTGTCAAGGCAAGTGAGAAGCAAAGGTAGTTTTCCCTTGCCTTCCTCTGTAGGGTCTTCCTTGGAGGTTGCCATTCAACTACTGACCCTGCTTTGCCTCGGAGATCTGACAAGATCAGGTTATACCATAGCACTTTCCCTCCCATGATCAACTGTCTACAGAGTCATCAATTCAGCTTAGATTTAGATTTAACTTTAATTGTGCATCAAGAGATGTAGAATTGTTATATTTTCCAGGTAAGATGGGTAATCTTTTTTTCAGTTCAGAGGGGAAGTTATCTGCCTAATTAAAAAAAAAATCATGCCACCATCTTCTACCACCCTGAGCCAAATCTATAAGCAACAGATCCCTTATATTATTACAGTGAAAGGGAAACACAACTGGATGGTTTCAAGTAGTGATCGGGGCGCTGTGGCGCAGTGGCAGAGCATCTGCCTTTGCATGCAGAAGGTCCCAGGTTCAATCCCCAGCATCTCCAGTGAAAAGGAACCCAGGTTGAAGGTGATATGAAAGACCTCTAGTGAGAGTAGATAATACTGACCTTGAGAGACCAGTGATCTTACTCAGTATACAGCTGTTTCATGTGGATTCTTGTTAATTTCACAACCTTGCTGGTTGAAGTTGAATTAATCTCCCATTTTGTTTTTGCTTCCCTTGTGCATATTGAAGCTTTCTTTTTGCACCATTTTCTGTTCCCTTGTACCAGCATTTTCACATTAAACGCATGCATGTTTTCATCTTTATGCATCAAGTCAACATGATATGTATGAACCGTGTATCGACGCTGTATCAGCAGCATAAAAGAAACAAATGCATCTTCTGTGCCAGCAGCTGTGCCAGTTGGATCAGCACCATTCACAAATACCATGAACAGAAATAAAATTTGAAGTGGGAAAGGGTTTATTGATCCATCCTTGCTTTTAAGCACAATTTACAGTAACCTCTTGCTAAAGAGGAGTGTAGAAATAAGAACAGTGAAACCTGCCTACAAAGGTGACTTGTTTGTTTCTTTTACTTTAACTGTAGCTTTCCATTCATTTCAGCATTTCAGGAATCTCAGCAGCTGATATTTTTTAACTGAAGAGGGAGGAAAATAAAAGCTAGAAAGCCCAAGTTCAGAGAGGGAATGGGTGATGGACAGTTCTGCCCTCCCTTCCTCCCATCTGCTTGTATGTGTTGAAATGATGAACTTCCAGAATGACAAGTTGCCTCTGTTCATGCTATCCTACTGAATACACAGATAACTGCCAAAAGGAAGGCATTTTTCCACCAGGAATATCATTGTGTGTGGGGGGGGGGGTGCTGTCAAATGGCTCTTTGCTCCCTGGATTTATAGAATATAAGAAGGGAGTGGACTGTGCCATTCAATGGTTTGCTTCCGTTTCAAAGCCAGATGAAATTACTTGAGAGGGGATTCTGGTTGAAGTTGTTGTAAGTAACATTCTTTGAGCGGGGGATGTTCCCTCTCTTTCTCTGTATGTATGTAAGAGTATTATGTAGGTATGCACGGATGGATGTCTAAACATTAGTACTCATTTAACATTTTCATCCTGCATTGCTTGCCATTAGAGATGACAACCGAGAACCGAATTTAAAAAAAAATCAAAACACAAACCCGGAAAAAGTAGCAAATCTAGTGGAAAGGATAAATAACAGATTTAAAAGGCAGTAAAAAGTCAACAAATATCCTCTTTTTCTTCTTTAAGTATTAAATGCCCCCATGGGGCAGGCGATATTAAGAATGGAGCATTGAGGAAGGCCCTCCTTGGAGATCTCAGCAGTGAGTAAGCAAGTATAAGGCTTGGGACGATAACAGCAACATTCGATTTATATACTTCCCTTCAGGACAACTTAATGCCACACTCAGAGTGTGCTATTATTATCCTCAGGACAATTACCCTGTGAGATGGGTGGGGCCAGGGCTGGCTCGCCCATTGAGGCCAGCCCGGCAGCCACCTCAGGGCGCTAAGGTGCCGGAGGGGTGCTGGCCCGGGGGGCAGAGGCGTGCGCCACAGAGTTGCCGCCAGTGGCGGCAACCAGGAGCACATGCTGGTGGCGGCAGCGAGCGGGCAGCCTCCCGTTCAGTTGCTCTGTGAGCCAGGTGCAGCCGGTGGCCAGGGCGGCCAGCTGCACCTGGCCCGCAGAGCAACTGAACAAGAGGGCTGGAAGGCCCCCCACGCACGCACCCAGCTCTGCATGATGATGTCACACAGAGTAACGTCATCACGCAGTCTGGTGCGCGCACACGCATGTGCGCACAGAGGCAGCCCTTAAGCTGCCTCAGGTGCCGGCGATGCTGGAGCTGGCCCTAGGTGGGGCTGAGAGAACTCTGAGAAGCTGTGGCTGCCCCAAGGTCACCCAGCTGGCTTTAAGCAGAGGAGTGGGGAATCAAACCTGGTTCTCCAGATTAGAGTTCTGCTCTTCTTATCTACTACACCAAACTGGATTTTTTATACTGAGTTGCAGGGTTGAATCTGAGCTTCCTCCATGCAAAACATGTGTCCTACCCCTTCCCATGGCAGGATACATGCAAACTGAAATGAATCAAATGATGTCCAGCAGTGACTAAAACTGGTTTGCCATACAGGTAGTGCAGGATCACATGTATTAAATAGGAAGGATAGCTTTAAATATCAGCAGCTCTTCCTTTCAGTCTTTGGAGGAAATGGGGTTTTCAAGTTTTTCCACAAATATTTCACTGTTCACATAAGGGATAGTTTTCATACCCAGCAGATGATGCTGAACTGTTACAGACAGCAGTTGGAAGATAACGCGATGGAAGGATCGTCCAAAAACAGAATACCCACACATGGAAAGCTTGTGTATCAAATTGTCCCATCATAACATTTTGCCTGATATATTAGGGTTTTTGTGCTTTAAGGATTTGAGAGAAGGTGGGGTAGAGAGGAATATTCCATCATGTGATCCTCAACAAGCAGTCCAAAGAGGTGCATGCCAAATTTTCAGGTTGTGAGAACAAAGCTGTGATTGCCATTTTTGAGGGCCTGTAACTGTTTGAATTCTGTAAGAATCAGTCTATACATTTGTGTGGGAATTGTGTGGCACTTTCCGCAACTTTAGGTTCTGGGTGCAATGGGGAAAGAGTTCAGTATAGCTCTCTTTGCTTCCTTATCAACACGATGATAGTAATAAGAATTTTCATGGACTTCATGTTGCACATGTGCCATCCTCTTAAAACAGAAGTTTAGAGAAAAGGCAATACATTGTTTTTTTAAAAAAAAAACTGTATGAGGAAGTGACAGAATTTTGCTATTGTTCCCTCCTTTTATGCACATCAAAACACTTTGCAGATGTTGTGGAAAAAAATCTCATTACTTTGTGCAGTGCCGGTGATTTAAAATGGAGTGGTAATTACCGTTGTGAAAGTCTGGGGGTTTTTTTTGCACAAACACACCTGTTCAGTTATCAATGCTAATAGTAGATCAAAAATATCAATTTGTCAGCCCTATAGAATTGTTGATTTCACTGTGTTAAAAGAAACAATTAGCTTTAAAGTGTATCACGCTGCTGATCCCAGGCCCATAAATGCTAGTTTGATTCAGTTTCTGAGTTCAATTGCCAACAGTGCCGAGTTTGGAAAGGCCAACTATTTCTTGGAATTATCTAAAGTTGTACCAATTTCAGAAAAATGCCACCAAATTACCTGCTTGTGAATGTACAAACACAACAATTCTTGTCTTTTGTAATGATGATGCTACTTCAATACTACTTCAATGTACTGGCATCCTGACAGTACATTTTCCCATCCCTAATTATAACTCTCCTCTCCACAATTCATTCTTTCACAGTATAGCAGTTCCTGAATTCCCAAATAAGTTTTTTTGTTAAACTGTACTGCCTTTATTCAGATTGAAACACAAACCATCTTTTATTTGTCCCGTTCTGCTTGAAACGGTCATCTCTTGAAGAAGCCAAAAATTGTCCACCAAATGTAGTATGCTATTTCCCCCAAATTTAGAAGAAATTGCTTTGATGCCGTTTTTCTAGTCTCAGTTTGCAGAGCCAGCTATTTCCTAGTGATGTGACACAACATAAAAGGACCTGCATTTTTTTTTTTAATTTGAAATATAGGAGATAAAGGTGAAACGTGCCATCGAGTTGCAGCTGACTCATGGTGACCTCATGAAGTTCCTACAAGGTTTTCAAGGCAAGAGATGAGCAGAGGTGGTCTGCCATTGCCTGCCTCTGCATAGCAGCCCTGGTTTCTTTGTCCAAATACTAGACATAGGCTGTCATCACACGGGCCCTTATTTCATCAGTTTTGCACTAGAAATCGTTTCTTTTGTTATCGTTATCAGAACAGATTCTCCCATCTTTTGACGACTACTTGCACTTCCAGTCAGTCACATTAAAAGGGAAAAGCGCAATTCGACAGTCAGTCAAAGTGCATCCAGAAACGGGGCCCTAAAAATCCTGCCCCCTTTTATTTTTATTTTTTTAATATTTGCATTATATCACTCTTCTATTATAATGTTGTGCTGGGCCAACCCAAAAGCCAACCGTGATAGGTAGCAGAGGTTTCCCACCCATGGCAGAATAGTGCTATAGCGCTATAAGGCTGACGTTTAAAAAAGAATTACTTTGAGGCTTAATTGCGGGTTGCACTGGGGCTTGTGGGAGTGTAGAGCAGGAGAATCAGTGTTAGGTGAGACAGATGATCAGGGAGAGTGAGCGTTTTGGTGTTGCGAAGCATTCATAGTCGATCCAGGGCATTCACATGGAAGTGGGTAAAGACGACATAAAGAGTCACAAAGTGTGAATTGGGGAAAATGGCGAAATCGCAAGAGAGCCGGAATAAGGTGAGAATTCAGCGGGAGATGGCGCTAGTTTGGCGTTAAATTTATGGCCGTGTGACGACGGCCATAGCTGACCCTGCTGTATTTCCAAGCTCTGATGAGATCAGGCTTGACTGGGCTATTCGGGCCGCTGTTGTAAGACATACAGTACTGCATTTCTTTGCTATGGTGATCATGAACAAATGTATTTTTAAAAAATGAATTGGAATCTTGACTTTCTGAAGTAAAGTTACTTGTACTAGGAAAGCAATTGGATGGTCATTTCCACTGAATCCAATGGATATTTCTAAGTGCAACAATTTGCAACCCAAGATGCTTGCAGTGGGGAATCTTGGATGCTCCACTGTCTCTGCAAACTCTTTCCTCAAACCATATGCTATCGGTTCTCCTAGTTATTTGCAGAACACCACAAACGGTATTAGTTTGTGTCTTTCTGATTTCTGCAGATTGAAAATCTCTTTTCCATTCTGGCCACCATGGATGTAGAAGCTCTCTGCTCCAATCGTTCACAAAAAGATGGACTGCAAGCCATCAGGAATGTCATACTTTATGAATGTGCCTTTTACCCTCAACAGTTTCAGAATTGGGAGCAGCTTCCCCCCCACCAACTCAACCATATTGCCGTGAATGTCTATATGACCCCATAGTCTGGGCCAATAAGAATTTAGTTCCACAGTTTTGCTGCCACAACCAAGAAGGCCCTTTCTCAGGTTGCCACCTGTTTAGCAACCTTTCCTTTCTTTCTGTACACTTCCCAGAACCCGTTCCAATTATCCTCTTGTTTATTAAAGTCTGGTTCTCTGAACCAGTCATGGTACTCCAAATAAGGCCTGACTAGCACAAAGTGGAGTGGGACTGTTATCTTTTGGGCCTGAGGGCCAAGCTACACATGACGAATGACACTTGAACCGCAAGTGGATTGAGTGGAGGGCAAGTGAACAGGGAGAAATACACTTGCCGTTCAAGTGTCATTCGTCATGTGTAGCTTGGCCCTCAGATTTTTTAAAAATTGCCTAAAATTCCAGTAGCTGTTCTTGTAGCCTCATCATATTCTGCTTGTGAGAACCTTGAGATCAGCTTGTGAGCATCCTGAGAGATCCGTTCCACGTGCCCTATCCAGCCTATGTGTTTAGTCTTTATTTCTGTCAAATTTTATTTTATTAGTATCATTTCAGCTGTCAAGGGTGCTGTTTTGAATTTTTATTTTTGCTTCTAAGGGTTCAGATACCCCTCTCGATTCTGTATCATCTGTTAATTTGGTAACGATTGACTCCAGACTTTCATCCAAGTTACGGATAAAAATGTTAAAGTTTACCGGACCAAGGTACACGCAGGCTTGCACCCTCCACCTGAGGCTTCTCCCTTGATTGATGGTGTGCCATTGCTAAGCACCCCTTGAGTACCTTCCATCCCTTTTTACCTACAAACAGACCCTCCCCCCCCCACAAACCTGAAGCAATTGAACACAAGCAACACAGGGAGATACAAACCTAAAGATTAGGACTTGAAATCAGCCTCAGTTATCTTGGTTTCCACATCCATTTTGACTGACACTATCACAGGAGCCAACAGCCCTGACCATTCACTTGTAAACAATCTAATATAACCTCCTCTACAATATGCCAGCAATTCCCTTCTGCCCTTTCATTTGACAAACTAGGCTGTCTCCAGTCCAGAAGATATAGAGTCACAACATTTTAAAAACTAAAGCACTGAGAAATCAATGACAGAGCATTTCAACTTCCCTGGATATTCAGCAAGAGGCTTCATGATGTTTAGAGTTCCCTAGAGAACAAAAGAAAAATCAGAAGGAGACTTCATTGTGAAACTATTAAACTGGAATTCATACTCTGATTTCACACACTCAGACTTGGGCACAGTAAAGACTAGAAGCAATTCACTCATTACAGAAAGTAACTGTTTCTTGTTAGAAGTTTATGGGTTATATCCATCTTAGTTTGCCAGTTGATCACAACTCTGATGTGACTGTGCACTTCTTAGATTAGATCTTGTTCTCGGCGGTGCTCTGCAATGTAGTTAACACACCTCTGGCCCTTCTGCATCCCCTTACTAGTAACTGCCCCCTGTCCTCCTCTGGTTTGTACTGATGAGTATACGATTTACCAAATGAGTGCAATATTTCATGCGGTGGCTCACAAAACCATATATCACAATGAATGGGCTAATCACGGAGGGACAAGAAGACTCACTGCAAGAGACGAACAGGAGAGGACTCCTTTCTGGAATTTCTCAGCCGCAGACATTCTTGACTTGCACCTCTGTGACTTCACAACTGTGGTGCCACCATGGAAAAAACCCTTTCTGCAACCCAGCAAGACTCTGAAGGTGGGCCTCAATGGATGATTGTCATCTTAAATAGCAGGCCCCTTAAGACACTCTGATTCCAGGCTTTTTAGTCCTCTCTGTCTTCCTTCCTCTGTTACCATCAAGTGACACTGTCAACCCAGCACACAAGACTTTCAATGCAGTGGCTTCAGTGTAGAGACTGTTATGAAGTTATCAAAAGAAAATAGCTTGTATCCTTCCACACCAGTAAGCAAGGTGTGAAGCTCCTCCAACCTAAGGACCCTTCCTCCATCTTAAAAGCTCTTTTTCTGATAGTTCTTCAGCAGGAGTAACTTCCTCTAGCCCAGAGATTCCCTACGTGGTGCCCATGGGCACAATTATGCATTCCAGCACCTTTCGTGGTGCTCATCAAGTGTTTTTAGAACATGGGTAAGGCCAGGGCTTCAGATTGGCCACTGGAGTATCGATTGGCTATGCAGATATTTAAGAACATTGCTTTGGCGGAAGCTGCTTTCACAGCACAAGGATATTCACTGTGTGACTGAAGGTAAACTTTAGCAGCTATTTTGTGGCTGACTCTGCCTCCCACAGCAGCCATTTTGTGGCAGCCATTTTGTTGCTGTACCCACCAAACCATATCAGAATTCCAACTGTGCCTGCAGGCTCAAAAAGGTTGGGAACCCCTGCTCTAGTCTAAGGTACGATACCACTCCCCAGTAATCCTTGGGAAGTCCCAAAAGGTAAAATGAGGATCTCCAAGAATTTCTGATAGGAAAAGGAAGACTAAGGATCAAAAGCAGTGGCTCAAAAAGGAGGTGAAATACGTTTTTGCAAGCCTCTCAAAAATCATTCTGGTTGCCTGATTTCTTTTCAGCCCTCCTGCCTCCAGATCCAGAGAGGCATTGTCATACCGAAGGTCTTAAATCTTCAGTCTTTGTTTTACAGATGGTTAACTGTTTTGATTAAATTAGAGCTAATGCTGCAATGAGTCCTGCTACTAATGGAAACGGAATTTGTCTACACCCTTGTGTGCAGTATTTTCATTCCTGGCCTGGAAGCACCTGAATAGCAATTAATTTTTGCTTGCAAAGAGGGCTTGTATTGTTTACTGGAAACAATTCCTTGAGAGTGGTAATTGAATTTAACAAAATGAATGCACATTTCTGCGGGAGTTTTTTTTTTTTATCCATAATTTTGCAAATGCCCAGGTAAAAACCCTCATTTTGACTGTTTGGCATTTGGCGCATATAAATTGATGCATAATGAATGTGGTCAGGCAAAGTGGTTTTCATTATGCTTCCCGAACACATTTTGTTGGTGTTGTTCCCCTGTGTCAAACAGCAACAGCCTCTTTACTTATTCCATTTCAGCTCGATTGTGTTAAATTTAACGTTAATGCTTGGGTTTTGTAAAAGAAATGTCACCTTGATGCTAAGGTATGAGAAATTATAATGTCGCTGCACCAGTTCTTGAGTTTTTGTTTCTGCCTTCATTTTTGGTCATGCTTTTTCCAAATTTACCTCCAGTTTTTTATTTATTTACTTTGTTTATACTCACCTTTGTCCCCAATGGGGATACAACATCATTCTCCTCGCCTCCATTTTTATTATTATTTTCAATAATAATAAACAACCCTGTTAAGTGGGTTAGGTTGAGAAAGAGCGACTGGCCCAAGGTCAGCCAGCAAGCTTCCATGGCAGAATGGGTTCCTGGATCTCCTAGATTGGAGACTGATGTGTGTCCCCCAAAGCTGCACTAATGGTTTAGTGAAAATAAAAGTAGATTTCAGTTTTATCACTCCGCAATGGCCTATAATGTATTTACACTCCATGAGGACAGTTTTGAGAACAATTTTTGCAGCACGTGACATCACATGCATTTCCAAGAATGCAATTATATGCCAACAGAGAAGCCATTAATTTTCTTGCAAGGAAGTTTATCCTCCTGGAAATGCCCACAAAGAGAATGATGGATAGAGCAGACACAGGAAACTGTACAAATATCCATATTTTACTGTTGTCTTTTGGGAATAAGGAAGAAGCCTTGAACAGTTCTTTCAGAGGACTGGAAACAAAAATGTCACTTTATTTAAAAAAAAATGATACAAGTGCAATTTTTTGAAAAGGTTGACGTACAACAAGAGAAACAGGAGAGGTTAAGGTCAAATTGGTTGCTGCACCAAGTTTTTGTGGTGAATTTAGGTGCCCAGGTATAGAAATCCTTTTCAGGCAGAGAAAATCAGGAAACGCAATCGATAGAACAGGTATTCAGCTCTGAAATATTTCTGGTTACAAGTTTCTTCCATAAGGGAGAGACATTTATGCAAAACTGACTCTCCGAAGGACGTTAGACAGCTGAATGTTCCGTGCATGGCCAGAGGAATTCTGGGACCACTGGTATCCTTAATTTCCATGTTTTCAAAATTGTTTTGAGTGGTTAATTGTCGATTTCTTCAATGCCACAGGACTGTGATAGCACACCTTCACAGATACCATGTGGTGCAATGGAAGTACTCCCATTGGTACAGCTTTGCCGGCAGCAGGCAACCTTTTTTCGGCCCAGGTGCCAAAAAAATGTAACAGCTACTGGTGAAAATGTTGGTATTCCTGCAAACAAAATGGGGTGGGGGTGAGAAACAAGAGCGTTCCCAGCCAAAATGGCGGTATGGTGACCAGAACTGTGCAGTATTCAAAATGAGGGTATACCACAGGGCAATTTTACTTCCATCCCCTTTCCTATTAATCCTGTAAATGATGCTGTCTGTGTAGGTCTGGGAGGCAGTGACAGGCATAAGCCATTGACCCCAGCAATGCTGCCAGGGCCTCAAATATTCTTAATTTAATTTAATTTATTACATTTATATTCCGCCCTCCCCACATCAGTGGGCTATTTAATTCGGTAACAGAGTTACTTCATCCGAAGCGTTTTCCCCAACGTGCAGTAATTAATCCTCAGGCAAACAAATTATAGAAAGATAGAACGTACAGTTTATTGAGGTAGATTCCATTCATGGTAATATCTTGGAGTATAAAGAAAGAGCCCTACTCCAGACTAACACGGCTAACTCCTCTGCATCTACTCTAAAGAGTTACTTGCCTTATAAATACCATGGCCAGAATAGTCCAGCAGCAAGGCTGCAGGTGAGTCTGTGGATGATGCCTTCATGGCAAGAGCTTTGAGAAATACATCCTTCCCCTTTGGAATGCCATGAAGAAAGATGAAAGAAATCTCCCAAGAGATACAGAGACAAAGGAGGAATCAGGAGATGTTCCCGCCTTAGACAAAGAGAAGCAGCTTACTATGGAGAGAGTTACACATACACAAAGAGAGATTTGCAGCGCCCCCCAGTGTCCAAGTCATGCTGAGACGCCTATTCCATCAATCGCAATGGGGACTTGCAGCCATAATGCAGCTGCCAATTCCTGATCACAACCCCCTCACCTCCACCCTGTTTTCCTGATCCAAAATGGCCACATGGGAGGCTCCGTGGGCAAGCATTCGGTGCACATGCAGCACTCCAGTGGGCCAAATAACATCTCATGATGAGGCTGTTTGGGTCAGAAAAACAGCCCGGGCTGAGGCTGGAGCTGCCACCTCCCTCCTGTGCTGTTGTCCTGAACCTCCAGCACTTTAAAATTAGGTTCCTATAGAGAACTTGCAGCTGCCATACAGCAGGAAGACCCCATGGTGACCACATTTTAAATGGAACATGGTTTAGGCCTCTGTAATTGCTGTTAAAATGATGTTGCAATCTGCCTTGAACCTGCTAGTGAGGAGGGCAGGGAATGAATGAATGAATGAATGAATGAATGAATGAATGAATGAAAAATCTGATCCTGCATTCCTAGCAAAACAATCTGGTGCATTGCTGTCTGCGCATATGCTGGAGGTTTCCCACGAGTCAAAGAGTATGGGATGGGATTGGGGTTTCCAGCTGGCAACCAGCAGGAGACTTATGGAGGGGGTGTTGCAATCCAGAAGAGATGTCATTGTGTCGCATGTAGTCCAAACTATGATTTAAAAATAATTCTGTACTTTAACCAGGTCACACTGTAGCATAGAAGTTAAGTGGTTGGGCTGTGAGTCAGCACTCTGCTGGTTTGACTCCCACTACTGTCATGAGTTTGGCAGGTGGCCTTGAGTCAGCCACTCCTCTCAACCTCAGCTCCCCAGCTGTATTGTGGGGATAATAATAACACTGACTTTGTTCAGCTCTCTTATCTGGGCACTAATCTATCCAGAATGGCAATATATAAGCACACTATTGTTGTTATTGTTAAAGACATCATGGTGTTGACACAATTCTAATAGCCCTCCACATTTCCCCCAGTATTTTCCCACCACTATCCAGCTGAATGTTAGCAGGCAGATCCTGAAAGGAGATCCCGAAAGTCTCCCACTTGGCCTCTGTGTATGGGATGCTGTGGTCTTGGCAAGCCTAGGGTTACCTGACTGCTGCCAGTGAGAATCTATGCCAGCCACTTTGTGCCTAGCCTATCTTTTTTTACCAGTTCCAAATAAAGATCTTGGGAATGATTTCAAAGTTGTGACAAGTGATCAGCCAGTCAAAGAACTCAAAGGGCAACTTAGTGGCATTCAAACTGTGCCCTGCTTCCTTGCCTGATTTCTAAAGCACCTGTGCTTACATAACTGTATTTCAAAGGTGAAGCCAACAGTGCCAGCCACTTTCCCCCCAGCTAGCTTCATTTTCTAATCCATTTGATCGTATTTTGTTGTTCTTTGCAACACACAGCCCTGCATAGGCACATTTTGCAAATCCCAATAAGGGCCTGAAGTCCTATTGTTGTTAAATGCTCTAAAGATTTCCACTGGATTTTTTTTTTCTTGCAAAAGCACAATGTGGGAGTCCTACTGCTAATGGTCCCTCTTTCTGCTCACAGTGAAACAATGTGATTTTTCCAATATAATCCCCCCCCCCAAACTAACCTATGGTTTTTACCTCCCTCTCTTTCTCTCAAAACTCCATTATTATTAGTGCTCTAATGTTTGCTCAATAAATCAGTTAAATGAATCTATTATGAGCGTTTTAACTAAAAGGGTGTCCTAATTAGGTACGCCGAGAAGTTTGCAGCAAACGTACTGTGTTCTCACTCAATCGGTTACATGTGACAGGAGCTCCTGATTGGATCACCTCCATGCCCTCTGGCCAAAGTCTGTTTCTGACACAGCCTGCACATTAAGTGCCAGAGGAGTGCCATTTATGGCTGCTTTTACCCAGTTCAAGCACGGAATTATCTTGCTTACAAGAGAACTGATCAGGGCTTTTTTTTTCAGCTGGAACACGGTGGAACGGAGTTCCGGCACCTCTTGAAAATGGTCACATGGCCGGTGGCCCCGCCCCTGATCTCCAGACAGAGGGGAGTTTAGATTGCCCTCCGCACCGGTGCAGAGGGTGATCTAAACTCCCCTCTGTCTGGAGATCAGGGGGTGGGGCCACCGGCCATGTAACCATTTTCACCGAGGGTGATTTAAACTTTAAAAAACTCCCCCCTTGTTCCAGTTGACCCAAAGTGATGTTATTGTGCAGTCCTGAGTTCCACCACCTCTTTCCCCAGAAAAAATGCCCTGGAACTGATTGATCCCCCCCCCCCGACGGTCAGGGTGATTTGGGTCATTAAGGGAACAAGCCCATCTGATGAAGAGATCTGTGGTTCTCGAAAACTTATGCTACAGTAAAGTTGGTTAGTCTTAAAGGAGCTACTGGACTCTTTACCATTAATGCCAAGTATATGTCTACTCAGAGGTAAGCCCCATGTTATTCAATGAGGTCCACTCCCAGGAAGGTGTCCTTAGGACTGTAGCCTAGATGGACATAAAGCAGGGAATCCTCTACAGTTTGTCCCCTCTTTGCCACTGTACATCCTTTAAATAATACATTGTCTGCATCTTGCACTTGCAAAAATGTCATCTACTTGAGAATTGATCGCAAGAACTGATCACAAGGATACTGAAGGTACACAGAGTCACTAAGTAGTAAGTCTCAACTTAAAAATCCTCCCCTTTTTTTACTATGTGCCTTTTAAAATTGAAGGTGGCAGTACTTGGAGGAGGGGGGTTTAAAAATGCAGAGTAACCATGCGAAAGGACAAATCTGGATTATTTTGGATGCATCCACTTTACATAAACCCATCTGCCACCTTAAGTCAGCCAGGCACCTTCTTTCAAATGGTGAGCCAGTATTGTCCAGGGGTTAGAGTCTTGGACCCATGCTCCTCCCGGGTAGCTTCCATGATGTTTAACATCATTGCTTACACTTTGTTTTGGCAATATTTCATCTCTGTATTTGGATTTATGCTTGCTTTCAAATTTATGCTTGTTTTCAAATTTATGTGACCCATACTCTATTGTGTTGTTCTCTGAATGTGCTAGCTGTTGATCATATTGACTTGCACAGTGTAATCCCACTTGAGTCTCAGTGAGAAAGGTGGACTAGAAGGAAGGAAGGAAGGAAGGAAGGAAGGAAGGAAGGAAGGAAGGAAGGAAGGCTCACATGGCCATAAAGCTCTCTGGGTGAACTAGGGCTGAACGTACTTCACTGGGTTGCTATAAAAGTAAAATTGAGGAGGGCGAACCATGTTGGCCACCTGAGCTACTTGGAGGAAAGGCAAGATAAAGAATGTGGCAGAACATGCCTTCCTTTTCTGGAGGTTTAATTTCATACTCTGTATATTCATCAGTCTTTTCTATACCAGATCTCCACCCCTTCTGGAGGAGGCACACATAGCACCCTCTCTAAAAAGAGGAAGTTTTAGCTGAGTTCTTGAGCTGGTTTGTTGTTGTGAAGAAATTAGATGTCACTCCTGTTGTAGGGACTAAGTGGAATTCTGTTAAATGGTTTGGTTGTAAAGCATTAGCTCTGGTGGTAGCTTTTGAGCTCTGAGGAGTTTTTAGTTATATTATTACCTTTTGTAAAGGTCTAGTTCACGTGTTTTGATTGTTAGCTGCCTTGTATAAACTGGAGGCATACATTTTTAAAATAATCAAAACTGCAGGTGGGGTGTGTGCCATCTTATAAGCAGCATTGTCCTTTCTGTTTCACCCTGGAGGGAATGCCTTTAATCTGTAATCCTTTCCAAGACTTAGCTATTAAGTATTATTTTAAATTCACAGAGTGTTATTTACATATGAAAACTCCATGTTATACTGTTTAATGTGATTTCGGTAAGGCAGGTGAATGGGGAAACAGAATACAAAATTATCTGGTTTGGAAATCCCTAGCCAATTGAAAGTCGGGACCAAGCCTCTCTGAATGTAGGCCTGGCTTGTCATAGGAATTGTAGGCATGCCACCCTTCCCTGGGAGACTTTCCTTCCCAAACTCTAAAATGCCAAACATTCCCCTTGAGTAAAGAGCAAGGAGAGGGGCTTACTGGAGAAGCCCCACCCACTGCTTCTTATTTGGTGATGACCTTCCTACTCATGCAAACCAGTATCATTAGGTTACCTGGATTCATGAGCTTTTATTCCAATTAGCTTGATGCTCATGTTTTGCTATGGTATTTAATAGAGATGGGCATGAACAGAAAAAAACCCCAAACATGATGTTCGTTATTCATTGCCATCCACGAATATGGACTCATGAACAAGCACAAACATGGCCCTGTTCATGAACATGTTTATGGTTGGCGGTTCATGGGGGCCAGCAGGCCCTCCTCCAGCCATCATCCAAGTCAAGATCCCTACTGCACCACTCCCAGAAACCTGACCTGAGCAGGCAGCAGGAAAGGTACCAATAATAAATAATAGCTTGGCCCCAGAGCCTGGCAGCAGCCCTGGAACTAGCAGCCCTATCCCACCACACACAAAGAAAATTCAAGCTCCAATGCACTCTCTCTATCAAAATACCAACAGCAACTGTCTCTCCCTCTGCACTGTCTGCAAAGTCAGAGCTGGGAGCCCCCCTCCCCCCTGGTCTTTGCTCCCTTGTAACAAATTTGGAGCTCCACACTTGAAAGGAAGACCTGCCTATCAAGCTAAATTGGGCTTAGATTGGGGTTTCCAGGGCAACAGCAGGAATTCAGACAGAGTTCAGGCAATCCCTGCCTAAGTTGCCAAGGGAATTGATTGTAGGTGCCAGACTGTCTGGCTTGACAAACAGCAACAAACAAGGTTTGCAACGACCACCTGTTCATTTAGGTTGGGGCCTCATGAACAGCTTGTTCGGGAACAGCAGATTGGGCTGTTCATGGCTTTTTTTGGGTTCATATTGCTGTTCATGCCCATCTCTAGTATTTAACTACTTTAAATCCCTATCCTGGCTGTTAACATCAAGTAAGGACCACATAAGTGAACCACTGAGGTCTATTGTAAATCAGTCACTCACTCAGGGCAGCTTTCCCTGGCAGCTCAAATGGGCTGTTATTCATCTGCTACTTTAAAAACCATCCCTAGACAAAAATTACGTGGCCAATTATTGCCCAGTCTCTAATCTGCCCGTTCTGGTCAAAGTGATTGAGAGAACAGTAGCTGACCAACTCCAGACCTTCTTGGACAATTCTAGTGCTCTGGACCTTTTCCAGTCAGGATTCAGACCAGGGCATGGGACAGAGACAGCACTAGTAGCTTTAGTGGATGATCTCCATCTGAATATAGACAATGACCATGCCTCCTCATTGCTCCTCCTGGATCTATCTGCAGCCTTTGACACAGTAGACCATGCCATCCTGTTGCGGCATTTAGAAACAGAGGTGGACATCAGAGGATGTGTCCTGAACTGGCTTAAATCATTTCTCATGGAACGGGCTCAAAGGGTGGCCATTGGAGATCAGCTATCTCCAGAATGGGAACTTGTGGGATTCTGCAGGGCACAATCTTATCTCCCATGTTATTCAACCTCAATGTAAAGCCTTTAGGAGAACTCATACGCGGCTATAGAGTTGGATGTCATTAATATGCAGATGACACCCAGCTCTATATCTCGCTATCTAGGTCCCCACAGGATGCAGTAGAAATCTTAGATTGCTGCCTGACAGCTGTAGTGAAATGGTTGAAAAACAACAAATTGAAATTGAACCCAGACAAGACGGAAGTGATGCTTGTTGGGAAGGTAGAGATCTTGAAGGATATTGTACTCCCCACTTTTGATGGAGTTTGTTTGGCCCTCGCTGACTTGGTTAAGAGCCTAAGAGTGATACTGGATCCAGTGCTACTACTAGAAAAACAAGTTAAGGCAATGGGGGAAAATGCTTGGAAGATGGCTTCTTATTTCGACCACCTGGATCCATGCTATGGTAACATCAAGGCTTGACTATTGTAATGCATTATACATAGGTCTCCCTTCTAAGCTAACTAAGAGGCTCCAATTAGTGCAAAATGCTGCAGCTTAACTGTTATCACCATGGCTAGTAGCTATTGAGACCTCTCATCCATGTCTCTGTTGAATCCTCTTTTAAAGCCATCTATGCTTGTGGCCATCACTACATCCTCTGATAGTGAATTCCACATCTTAATCACCACTTGTTGTGTCTATTTCCTTTTGTCTATGTTCCTTTTGTCTCAACTTCATTGGAT
This sequence comes from Eublepharis macularius, assembly GCF_028583425.1. Taxonomy (NCBI): domain Eukaryota; kingdom Metazoa; phylum Chordata; class Lepidosauria; order Squamata; family Eublepharidae; genus Eublepharis; species Eublepharis macularius. The sequence continues at coordinate 165,147,925 of NC_072792.1, read as the reverse complement.
GCCCTCAAGTTCTGGTATTTTGTGAGAAGAAGGAAAAGGTTCTCTCTATCCATTCTCTCAGTAGAGAACCTACAAGTGTCAAAGTTGACTTACGGCGACCCCTGGTGGGGTTTTCATGGCAAGAGACTAACTGAGGGCCAAGCTACACATGACGAATGACACTTGAACAGCAAGTGTATTTCTCCCTGTTCACTTGCCCTCCACTCAGTCCACTTGCCGTTCAAGTGTCATTCGTCATGTGTAGCTTGGCCCTGAGGTGGCTTGCCAGTGCCTGGCTCTGGAACCCTGGTCTTTGTTGGAGGTCTCCCATCCAATTTTTAACCAAGGCTGACCCTGCTTAGCTTCTGAGACCTATCAAGATCAGGCTCACTTGGGCTATCCAGGTCAGGGTCCGTTCTTTCTACCTGGGGCATAATTTTATAATCCTCTATCATGCCCCCAATTGTCTAAATTGAAGGAAAGATGTGCCATCCCCTTAAACATCTTGGTTGCCCTCTTCTGTACTTTTTCCGCCTCTGCAATGTCCTTTTTGATACAATTACCAGAACTGCACGCGGTATTCCAAATGAGGCCACACCATCGATCTATGCAAGTGCATTACATTATTGGCTGTTTTCTTTTCAATCTCTTTCTTAATGATCCCCAGCACAGAGTAGCACAATATTGATGTTCTGGTCACTGGGGCACTGAGACACAATGTGGTGGCTTTGAAGTAAGAAGGAGATCTTTGCTTCGCTGAGACTAGTAGAGCAGGGAAGCAAAGGCTGTGAGAAAGGAGGGCGGATAAATACAATTGGAAAAGACTTTTGTGGAATTGACTTATGGTCTCATTAGACAATACTGGGCAGACTCCCCCCCTTTTTTCTGCTAGTGAGAGCATATGGGGTGGAAAGGAGGGGGTGAAGAAGCCCCTCCTGCCACCACGCCATATTTGAGAGCCCATTCTCCCGCCACCCCACCACACACACTATTTTAAAGGTGAAGTCACATGTCAAAGATGAGTTGAGTTGGGGTTTCACATTGAAGATATCTTGCTAAGCAACTTCATGGACCAAGTTATATGTGAAAAGAACGAATGGGGGGGCAGGGTCACGAAGCATCTTCCAGCCTCCAGTACCTACACTGCATAAGAACAGCCTCACCGCATCAGACCGCCAGTTCATCTCGTCTTGCATGCTTTTTCACAGTCCAGTAGATTCCCTTGGAAGACATGTAAACAGGGCACAGAAGTCAAAGATTTCCCCATGGATTTGGCCCGCCAGCAAAGTGTTATGGCCCCTGAACATGGAGATTCCATTTAGACACCAGCTAGTAGCCACTGATGGACCTATCTTCCATGAATCCGCCACAAAGTACACTTGCATGTTGCTTCTCAAACAACAACTGGCAATGTTGCACTATAGTATGAGGTGAAATAGTCTCAGGGCCAAGCTACACATGACGAATGACACTTGAACGGCAAGTGTATTTCTCCCTGTTCACTTGCCCTCCACTCAATCCACTTGCCATTCAAGTGTCATTCGTCATGTGTAGCTTGGCCCTCAGTAGTACAAACCAGACAGGTGTTTCTTCAGTGATCCATCCCAGTTGATCAAAAATAATTTCATGGGCACAATTTGTCTTCTGAACCAACCGGACCTTTTTTTTTTTTTTTTGAGTTTTTAATCCTTGCTGGTTCAACCTGAAATCCCCATTTTGATCGCCTTTACCCACCTTGTGCAAATCAGATTCTTTAATCTTGTGCCGTTTTCAGTTTTCTTGCATTGACTTTTCAGGAGAACTAGAATCATTGATGCAACCTTCCTGTCCAGCGGGGGACCCAAAACAGCTGACATTGTTCTCATCCCTTCCATTTTACCCTCACAACAACCCTGTGGTGGAAGGTCAGCTGAGAGTATATGAATGGCCCAAGATCACTCAGCAAGGCAGAGTGGGGATTCGAACCTGAGTCTCCTAGGTCCTACTCCCATCTTTAAGACTAAGCAACTTTATTGTAGCATAAGCTTTCAAGAACCACAGCTCTCTTTGTCAAATGCATCTGGCAAAGAGAGCTGTTGTTCTCGAAAGCTTATGCTACAATAAAGTTGCTTAGTCTTAAAGGTGCTGCTGGACTCTTTACTATTTTGCAACTACAGGCTAACATGGCTAACTCCTCTGGATCTAGATCCTAGTCTGACACTCTTACCATTGCACCACGTGGCTTATTTATAAAACCAACAGTGAAAAGCAAACTAGTGACCAAAATATAAAGAAAGATAAAGAAAGAAACTAAATAGAAAACACTCTCACACCCCTATAAACAGCAAAACCAATTATAAACAGCCACCACTTATATATGAACAGTCTTTTATCTAGCTTTCTTGTAGCCCCAACTTACATCTTTGTGGAAGTTGACAAACTGATTGGTGACCTACCTCACAGGGTTGTTTTGACTTGGATGATAAACACTTGGCACATTTTGAGTGACATATACATGATTAATAATACCAATACAATGTGTTCTAGGCTCTGTAGAAGAGATTTCCCAATAGATCAAGCATTTTAATATTACTGCATGTGCAGTATCCCTTCGACGGTACCCCAGGGGCCTCCGCAAGATGCAGGATAGATGCAACGACTCCTCTCTGCCTTTATTTCTCTTTTCACTATGCAGAGATGACTTTTACTGAGGAAGAAATCGATAAACAGGAAATAGTAAAAAGGAATAAAAGAGCTATTAAATGTCGGTAACAAAAGGGTATATTGCCTAATGCCTTTTTGCTGACACCATCTTCACACCCCGTAAGGAGCAATAAAACAGGTGTCGATGTACCATGGAAAACTGTTTCTATTTTCCAATTGAAATCAGCTAGAACAGATTTATGTTGAAAGGACTGGGCATTTTCATATGGATTTCAAGAGATAAAAATGAGCGTTCTTCATTTAGCATAAGGGAGAGGGAGAGGGAGAGAGATTTGTACCAATATCAAGAAGTTTCTTTCCATGCATCTAAATCGCTATATTATGTTAACAGATCTGGGGAATTTCAGTGGCCGGACCAGAAGTGCTGTGTCGGTGAGAGAAGGTCAAGGTGTCGTTCTGATGTGTTCTCCTCCACTTCATTCCCCAGGTACAGTTGACTGCCTTCTTCTGTATTGATATGGCACTCATTTTCCCATACACTTAAAATTTTCAGCTGCATCTTGATTGTGGTTCATTAAAACTTGAGACAGGCACAGTTGCATTGCCTACCAAAAGAGAAAAGAGAGATAATCTACTGCAAACACCACTAGACAGGAGTCAGGATTTCTGTGGTGCTTTATTCCCACTTCATTGATTGACAGGAATAGCAGACTGCAGACCCAAGCTTTACCCCCAACACTGCTCCCAGGATCCACCAACTTGGGGGGGGGGGTAATTTTGAAGGGCAACAGAGACTCCAACAGGAGGGAGGAAATACGGGGATGTTCACTTCTTTGAGTGCTGCTTCATTGGCACTAGATAGGATCTAAGACAATTTCTTTCTCTTTTAAAAATTAGTATGCACTTACGCAATACTAAGGAGAATTTTGTATTGCGTACTCCAAAAAATCCTAGGAATTTTAGAAATCTGTAGTTTCCTGGCTTCCTTGGCAGATCTTTAAAGTGAATGGGAAAGGCAACTAATGTGTTTTATGTATGATCACTTTAAACCAGACATTCTGAGCATTCGCTGTGATTGACATGGACTTGGCATGGCTCTCCTGTGTTCTGCACAGTCAGAGGCAGCTTCGATTTGGTGTCTTGTTTTGAAAAAGAAAGTGTCGGTGCAGTTTTGGGCTTTAGGAGGGAATCGTAATACATGTCATTTGAAAAAAAAATCACGCATGTGTAGTAACGTTTCAACATAACTACATTTGCTGTTCCCCTCCCAAGTGCTGACATTCGTTAATTTGACAGTCCTGCTCCCACCAAAATTCCTTTGGCAAGGATTGGCAGGGGACTTTTGGGCAGTGGAGGCTTCAGGCTTGGCAGCAGAGGTGGTTGTAAGCTTTGCACACACACATGCCCTTGTGGACTGCCAGTGATAATACTCATGATGCTGTGCTGGCTGGCTGGAGCTGGTCTCCTCACCCCCCCCCCCACTTTTTGCCCATAATTTGCCTACACCTACAAGCATATGGCTGCAGCATCAAGTTGGCTTGTAAATATGGAAGCGGGGGAGACCTGCATCCCAGTACAGGAGAAAGCCCTCCGCTCTGCTCCACCTTGCCCCTGAAGGAAACCTCAAGCAGGTTTTAAACAGCATTCCTCTTTAAGTAAAATTCCTTGCCATCTAGGAGTCAAGCATAGGGCTGCAGCATCAAGTTGGCTTGTAAACATGGAGGGAGGGGGGGAGAAAGACCTGCATCCCAGTACAGGAGAAAGAAAAATTGCTTGCCATCAACGAAAACCCAAGCGGAATGGATTTTTGCAAGAGAGCTCTTGCAAAAATCCACTCTGCTTGGGTTTTCCTTGACGGCAAGCAATTTTACTTAAAGAGGAACATTGTTTAAAGCTCACTCATGTTTTCCTCCAGGGGCGGGGTGGAATGGAGCAGATGGCTGTCTCCCATACTGGGAGACAGGTCTCCCCCCCCCTTTTCCATGTTTACAAGCCCACTTGATGCTGAGCTCTCTTGCAAAAGTGGGCAACATGGCTGGGCAGCGCTGCTCATGGGCACTTGGGTAGCTCTGTGGAAACCTTTTCAACTTCTACATTGAAAAAAAAAAGCTAGAAGATTGTAGTCACTAACACAAGCTCACCTGAGTTGGGTCTGCTTAAGCATATTAATCTGGCGATTACTGAGCTTTCATTAAAGAAAAAAAATGGCGGAAAAAAAGGTTTCGGGAACTGAGGAGCGTGGGTGTGGTTACTCTCGGATAGACCAATCAGCGCCTGTGAAAGGAAGTGGGTGGGGGGAAGAGAAGCAGAACGGGAGTATTTGATTCTGCGCGGACAGTATGTGCTGTAGCAGCAGGTGGGCAGCTGCTTAAAAAATTCATGGAATGTGCTCAGGGGGAAAAAACAGGGAAAACGCGGACAAAACCCATTTCTGCTTAGCATGACTCCCTGGCAGGTGCAGAAGTCAGGAGAACATGGGATGCAGAATAGATTCTGAAATGCTATAAAGTGACCATGCATAAAACACCTATCACAAGACCGAGGTTACCAAGACTGTTGTAACTATTACATCGCAGCAGCAGCAATGCAGGAACAGAGGTCAATAACCTGGAGTACCACTGCCCGTAAAATGTATTGTGTGTTCACAATCAGAGAGCTGATTTTCCATGAACAAGTTGTAGTACTTTGTTGTGGTTTTCTCCTGAAAGTAAATATTCTGTCATTTAATCTTTCAAATTACAAGGTTCAAAAGAGGGAGCTTAAAAAAAAATAGAACAGCAATGATTTCAGGTCTTTTTTTTAAAAAAAAAAGAATTTTCCTCTTCAAAGCTTTTAGCGTCTACTTAATAGAGAATAAGAAAGCTCTTGTTGTTAAATTAGAACAGTGTTTATGTTCTGCAGTCTGAAAAGCAGATACAGGCTTCCTCTCGCCTCAAAGGACATTGTGTCCCGTAAATGATTTTGCAGAACAGTCGTTAGACATAACAGCTGTACAGATGTTGAATTGAAACTTTTATTACCATTTTCTAAAGGACAGATCTGGTTTTTACTTTAATTGGAAGCCATGCTGTAAATTCGTTTTTTTTCCCCTTCCAATAAAGTGTATTTCTTTTAATAACACACGAACCAAGGACAAAAACTGGATATCTTTTTGCATGAATTATGTTGAGTAAATCTATTGCCTGCCTTGTCCTCATCACATTGATAGAATGAGGTGAAAGGAGATTCCACCACTGCTTTTGGTACAAGAAGAAAACCATCAGCAACCACTGTGTGTCTGTAAAAAGTTATTCACCGCTTATGATTCGTTTCGGTAAAGCTGGGATAATCACATTGCCCGTACATGCTCTGGATGTTTGCCTGCAATGCTTTGTTTTCATTTATTTAAAAATTTATATATTGCCTGCTAGCCCTGCAAGGGCAGTTCAGACAGCTTACAATACAATTAAAATTCAATCTCAAGTCACATGAAACACTTTGGAACAATTTTCAGGAATCATAGCAGTCAGATAGTCAAAACAGAACTGGAAGTGTCAGTGGCCATTATGCAAGAGCCAGTCTTAGCAGAATAATCTCAGCTCAGCAAGCGGCACGAAAGTGGCTTTGTGGGCCACTGCTTAAGGAGTTCCACACAAAAGTGCCTGTACTATGAAGATTTTGTTTGCTGTAAGCATAGGCCATCCCTGACCTGGATAGCCCAGGTGAGCCTGATCTTGTCAGATATCAGAAGCTAAGCAGGGTTGGCCTTGGTTAGTAATTGGATGGGAGACCTCCAACAAAGACCACAGTTGCAGAGCCAGACAGTGGCAACCTCTGTTAGTCGCTTGCTATGAAAACCCCACCATGGGTTGCCATACGTCAACTGTGACTTGAGGGCACTCAACACCACCAAGCCTAGGCTGTACTTGATTGTATTTTGAAAAGGAGAAATGGCTGGTGTGCCCCTCCCCTCCCTCTCAAACATGCTGCCAGGATATTTTTACCTTTTTCCTTCTATACAGTTTTCATAACCTCAGTCAACCCCCAAGACCTATTGGTTGCCCCATGGAGTGTGAGGACAGAAGGCACACATTTGGTGCCTACATATCTACCAAATGCGCCATATGAGTTGGGAAAATGGCATGGGGCAGGGGCAAGATTAAACCTCCTGTGACGGAATAGCTCCATTGATCCATGAGCACTGCTGTTTCTTGCCCTCTGGGGTTAAACGGTGGCCATCCAAGTCTCTGCCTGGCACGTGCCACCCATATGATGCCCCCCAACCCTCAGAGGGCTTTTGCTCTTTCTCATGCCCACTGTCTATGCTTGGCCTTTGTAGGAATTGCCCATGGGAAAGGCCAAGACTCTCCACTGCCCTGTGCAGCCTTGCTGCTCTGAGCCCTGCCTTGTGCTCAGTCTCCCGCTACGCAGTGCCTGGAACCTGTACGGACTGCTTGCTGCACTTGGGCACCACTGCGGGGTCAGCAAATTGCCGACAGACCACCCCCGTCCCATGGGACCTGTTTTCAATAGTGTAGTTGAGCTACCGAAGTCTATGTGATGCAGAGAACAGCTACCAACATTTAAGAATTTTAAAAGGCATTTAAAGTAAAAAAAGTATATATTCACTTGTGAAATTGAGACATTGTACTTTGGTCACATCATGAGAAGACAAGACTCTCTGGAAAAGTCAATAATGCTAGGAAAAATGGAAGGCAGTAGGAAAAGAGGAAGACCCAAAATGAGATGGCTTGACTCAATAAAATCAAAAAGAGTCCAGTAGCACCTTTAAGACTAACCAACTTTATTGTAGCATAAGCTTTCGAGAATCACAGTTCTCTTCATCAGATGCATCTGACGAAGAGAACTATGATTCGCGAAAGCTTATGCTACAATAAAGTTGGTTAGTCTTAAAGGTGCTACTGGACTCTTTTTGATTTTGCTACTACAGACTAACACGGCTAACTCCTCTGCATCTATGACTCAATAAAAGAAGCCACGCCCTCCAGTTTGCAGGATCTGAGCAAGTCTGTTAATGATAGGACGTTCTGGAGGTCTTTCATTCATAGGGTCACCATAGGTCGGAGGTGACTTGACGGCATATAACTCACACAAACCAATGCAAGCAAGGGATCTTGAAAGACATGGGGTAAACACTGTCCCTCCCTTTGTACATGCCTAACTTAGATCTTCTGTTTAGTCAGGCTCTCTCTCTCTCTTAGAAAGTTCCAGCTTACTAAGAAGTCCCCATACCATTCATAGTTCAGGCCTCCAGCCTCCACATGGTCAATGCCACTTCCTGCAAGGAGCCAGCTCTCAGTTCCTTCAGCTCCCCACTCCAATCAGGCAGAGATCGTGTACCAGGAGGTTTTATTCCATCCCTTTGCCCACTCTCTGGGCAAGTCAAAGGGGCCAGTCAGAGAGGCTTTTCCTGGAGGTGCTCGGAAGAACCCACACTGGTATTTCACTCCTCTGAGTCTCTGTTCCCCCCCCCCCCACTCCTAGAAGGGCAAGCTTTTAGCAGAAAGTTTTCTGACCACTACTTTGCCTTCAGACATGTTGGGCACCTGCATAACTAACTCCCCCCCCCCTCCCCCAGCTCCTGTCATCTAAGAGGGAGGAAACATATTTTAAAACTACAGGTTAGAAGATTTTGAGACAGTCTAAATTCCTCCCACCTCCCTGGTGCACTGCTGTTGTACTTGGCAGGCATTATTTAAGTATGTTGTTTCTACCCCCAGTACCACTGAAAGGCTTTTCTTCCTAGTGTTTTTTAATGGTAACTGCTAGTATACAGTGTGCATTAAGATTCTTTTGCTAAAACACACCGGTTTCTTTGAATTCCCATGTTTCATTTTTTGAAAGAAATTTCTCTAGCCCTTTTTGATGTAGAGATATAAAGGGAAAGGTGCCTTTGATTCATGCAGAAATCAAAAGCACTTTCTCTTATCCTGTGGAACACGGTAACTTAGATGAGAAAGCATTGGCAGGGGATCAAGAAAGGATATATTTTGGATGGGTGAGATTGAAACACAGTCTTGTCTATTTTACGCTTGCCCTTTATATACATTTATCTATCTCTATATATGTAAAGACAAGTGTCCTGACTGATTCATCAATGCCCAGCCCAAACTCCTGGACCTAAAAACATGAAATTTGAGGACAATATTCCTTTTATGATGTAAACACCCACTAAGAAGAGATTTTAAGAAATTCATCCCCAGGGGGGTAAAAAGGGGTAAAATGTGTTTTCACAAAGGGATACAGCTTCCCTGTGTGGCTGGCAGGCTGCTGCCTGCTTGCACCCCCACCCATTGCCAGCTTGGCCACTCTTCTCTGATTGAGCCAGCCTTTCAAGGTCATTTGCATATGCAGCCTGATTAGTCCTCACCACCCACCCCACATTCTAAGCAGTATGCAGTTGCTATTGGGAGTCATTTAATGTGTCCTGAGGTAAAATGCACCTCCCTGTCTTCCCCTTAAAATTTCACTCAGGTTGTCAATGTCCCTGAGGGGCCTGGCTTTCCTGTGTGTGGCTGGCAGGTTGCTGCCTACTTGCAGCCCCCCCCCCCATTGGTCAGCTCTGGAACTCTGTGTTCTGAGGTAAAAATCAGGTCAAGGAAACTGCAGACAGTTGAAGAAAAGTGGTAACTGGATTTAAAGTAATTAAATACTATAGCGAAGCATGGGTATCAAGCTAGTCTATTTATATTTCAGAGCAGCACCCACACCACCCCATCCATTTTACCCTCACAAGAGCCTTTTACTCATTTAACTAGTTTACTCAGTTAACTTAGGCAAAATGGAATTTGAACTGCGGTCTTCCCTGACCTAGTCTAACACAGTAATCACTGAGTAATTGAGTTCTCTTCAAAGTTTGTCGTGAAATGATCACCATCTGGTGAATTCATCTTTCCCCCCTCTCTTTCCTCACTTATTTGGAATTCTGACAATAAGGTAAAGCTGAATTCTAAACCGGTAAGTGCTGAAAGCGGAATGGTCTTGGACTTGGCAGTTCACTCACTGAAATGGCTTTTCCCCTCAGGGATGTTAAGAATTGGGAGTAAGGAAAACTAGCTGACCTTGCCCAATTAAGCCGAAACTTGGTGCTGGATGACTGGGAAACTCTGACAAGGATCTCCTTTAGGGATGTCGGCTGCTGTGCCACAGCCTCGGTAACGTTGACAAGGATAACTTCTGCTGCCATTGTAACAGACTCAGACATGAGCAAAAGTGAAACCAAGGGAAAGGTGGCAATTAATTAACTTGAAAAATGCACTGAGGAGTTTGGCTCTCAGCCACATCTTTTATTGCCTTTTGGGTATCTATCTACCATATGTAGCTACAGATAGATAGGACAATAATGATGGGAAGGGTCTCCCCCGTTCCCTAGGGACAGGTTAATAGCTTGTTACTGAACTATCCTCATTAATCTACATTTTGTAAATTAGCTATAACTAGCACAGAGATTTCGAACACCAGCCATCACAGTTCTGATTGGCTTAAACAGATGTATCTACTTGCTTCAGCAACGGACTTTTCACTTCTATCTTTATAAGCACTGGGCTTTTTTCTTTTAAAAAAAAAAGAGATGTCGGTACTCATGAATGTTTGCCTCCTTAGGGGGCTAAGCCTGTCAGCCGAAAGAAATACCACTACTGTACTCCCAGGAAAAAACCCAGTCTATAGGAAAAGAGGCCACTGTAACACTCAACATCCCACTAATTGTTTCAGGTTGCTGTCGGTGTGACTGGATTTAAGGTTGGTCACTCTAACACTAGTGGTGATGATGGGTGTTTGTTTTCTTGACTTCATTGCTGGAGTTGTTGTTTATATGACAGAGGATTATAGATAATGAGAACAGCCTCAGTGATCTGTGTAGGAGGCTCATAAAGTCCCAGGGCTTTCTGTTTTCCTTAGATTCCTTCCGATAAGGAACCACTAAATAACAAACAATCAATTTCACTAATAAATATTTGTGCACTTTATTAGTGAAATTGATTGTTTGTTATTTATTGTCATTTATTGAATGCACACTAAGAGCACTTTGCACCTTATATACAAATAGAAAATTTCTACTAGTGGAGTGTGGAACCTTGTAGTTCTTTTACACCGGCATTTGCTTCATTTGGCAATTTTGTCCTTTTCCGGTGTGCCCTTATTTTGGTCTTAATAAGGAACCACTGGCAACCAAAAGGCTTCTTGAGATGCCAGCATGGAATAGTACTTAGAGTGTCAGACTAGGAACTGGGAGACAGGTTCAAACACCCACCCTACTATAGAAGCCCATGGAGTAAACTTGGGCCAATCGCTCTGTCTCTCGGCCTTCAGTCATTTCTCCAATTCAAATTGATGGGGTTTGTGGAGAAATGCACTCCGCTTTGGTCTATCTATATCACACTGTTGAGAATTTAGGGGATTACAAAAACCCCTCATTCCTTTTACAAGGTTTCTCTGTCAGTACAAGGACAGGAAACAAGACAGGAGTTAATAGTTGTCATGCATGTGCGCCCACGCACATGCACACACACACACACACACCTCTCTGATGGCTCTCACAAGCACCCAGTACTTGAGGTTTGGTAATGCAAATGCTTCTAAACTAGCAAAGTACAATCAAAAGGCCGTCTCATTCCCTGGCAGGAATGTGACACCGAGGAGACAGAGATGTGGGAATACTAAATGCGAGAGTATATCTCTTTCCTGGGAAAGACAGGAAGAGAAGGCCTAACCCACAGGGGAGTGGGCAAACAGAGGAAATAAATCCCCTGAACATGAGGGGGAGGAGGTCCGTTTTGACTGATTCCTGCTGGGGATAAGCCAAGCTACAAGTGACGCCTGGTCTTGCAGCTGTAATGGAGAGCCAAGCTGTAAAACCAGGATGCCTACATTTCCCATCAAAACTTGAGGTAAGCTGACAAGTGTCCAACCTGTGTAAGGCGTCACTTGTAGCTTGGCTCTTAGAGGAAGGAGCTCTTGCCCCTGTGCTCTATCTTGACAGCAGCCATTACCTTATGAAGCTAACAAAGAGCAAGAAGCCTGGACAGAACCTCAAGGTAAGAGACAACTAAAATAAAGCTTTAATTTTAAGAATAAGGAGCCTATTGTAGAATAGCAACAGAGAGAGAAAGGATGGAGGACCTTTATTTATTTATTTACAAGATGTTTACCTTGACTTTCCGTCCTCAGGGTGCCACCAAGGCAGCTAACAAATTAAAACATATCAAAATCTCATCTTAGAAACCATTAAAACCAGCACACAAACACATCATTAAAATAATTTAAAACCAGAGCTTAAAATGAATACAAAAGATAAAAACAACAGTTAGAATAGTGGAGAGAGAGGAGGAATCATTGAGGGAATGCCAAGTAAAACAAAAAAGTTTTCACCCTCTGGCAGAAGATGACAATAGTAGGGGACAGGCAAATCCCCTGGGGAGAGTATTCCAGAGTTTTGGTGCCACTACTGAGAAGGCCCTCTCCCAGGTCTCAGAAGGCGAGGGTACTCAAGGCAGTGCCTCCAAAGATGGCCACAGTTGTCTGGTGCGTTCATAAAGGAATAGGCAGTCCTTCAGGCATGTTGGTCCCAACTCCCAAACCAAAGGTTTACTTTGTAATTTTGCTCGATCTATTGCTATGCAAAGCATGGATATTTTCTTTTAAATTAATTAATTTTTAACGTAGGAAATTTGTTCTTTGTAACACAATGAGCTTCACTTGAGCACGTTACTAAAGGGGTACCAGGGAAGGGAGGCTGTTATTCAGTAGGTTGCTAGATCTGTTATAAATGTTTGTTTTTAAATACTTGGTATTGGTTAATAAATATGATATGCAGAGTCTCAGAGATGAATGAAACAAAGAACTTGAGCATCCAGTTCCATCAAAGCAGTGGGACAGGGCTTTCATCCTTAGATCTGTTGCTTCTATGGAGCTTAAGCTGTGACTTATTCAGCAAAAAATATGCTTAGGGTATGGTGGACACCACATCACTTTTGACCAATTGTTGGTATTGTAATTTACAAGATAACATCTCTTAAGCATATGCTTTGGAAATGTCCAGTTATTCCATCTTTTGGGGAAGAAGTAATTACTCATATTAATTCTGTATTGGAACACTCAGTTAATTTTGAGGATGTTTATGTACTTTTAAGCTATTTACCTGTCTCTTGGAGCGTAACCAGTGGTCAACAGCAATGAATCCTCTGTGCCCTTATAGTCACTAAAAAACCTATACTACAGAATTGGAAAGAAAAAAGCCCATTTTCCATAATTCATTGGATTGAGGTCCTCCTTATAATTTTATCAATATTTGAATATATTGTATATAGATGATAATTGTGTATTGACTTATTTTTAGATATTTACAGACCTTTTCTAGAAGCCTATGTACAGATTTGCATTTGTTGTTTTTGTTTTCCTTTGCATGAATAAATAAAAATTAGGGGGGGGGGGATAAAATATTGATAGATTCCCCTGGAGTAGTCAGGTGTAGTAAGCTGTCCCTGCCAAGGCTGGTAGTAGCAAAAGCAGGAGACATAGGCAGTAGCAGGAAGTATTCTAATCAACAAGCTGGTGGCAGCTTAGATACTCAGTGAGAAGTGAGGAACCCCTCTGAGAGTCAGATATGCTTGGGAGAGCAGTACTCCACAGGGTGGAAACTTGAGACCACCACGGAGTATCCCGACCTGTCAGACGGCCCAAAGCAAAATGGCACTCACAGGTCAGAGGGACATTTTGCAACAGGGGGTGCTGAGCATCTATTGTTCCTGGTTTGAAAAAAAACAGGCCCCCTCTCTTTGCCTGTTTTTTTTCACGCTGGAGCTAAAAGAAACTAAATTAGCTTACAGGAGGCAAATCAAGAACCACTTTGCTGATTTTACTGAAAAATGGATCCCCTTCTTTGAACATATGAAGAAGAATGACATTCAACCACAAAACCAATCATACCAGATGCTTATACTATGATTCTTACAAAACTTTGTTCAATGAGACACCTATAATTTAATTTAATTTAATTTAATTTAATTTATTAGTTTTCTAACCCGCCCTCCCTGCGAATGGGCTGAGTGGATAACAACATTATTAAACTACAACAATAAATATGGTATAAATACAAAGTATAAAGTACAGTAATAGAAGTGCACAATATCCATTTGGAGAATACATGATATTGACCATGACAATGGGGACATAATTAAGCTTTTCAATTTCCTAAAAACTCATCAAATATAGCAAAATTCCATGATTTAAGAGAGTTATCAACAAACTGCAGAGCCCTCGGAACATGATGAACATCAAAAGATCCATATAATGTTACTAACACTATCAATGTATTTTTGAAACAGCTGATTTTACTCCTATATTTGTATAAGATAAAAGCTGGCATTTTTTTTAAAGAAAGAACCAGTTTGGAGGGAAATAGTTAACCCTTCTCCTTCTCCCCACCCTGGTCACTGTCAAACAGATCTTGCAGGTTTCTAAAGCAATATATAGAGACTTGTTCAGCAGAGACTTGTGGGTGTAAATGCAGAGCACAGGCCACAATACCTTTCTTATCCAATTTTCTTATTTATTGATTAAAATATTTACTGGACATCTTTCCCATTAACTATGGCAGCTCAAATCTTAAAAGGAAAAAACCCACAATTTTTTGCACTGATCACAGCCAGAGACTGCTCTTCCCATATCTTGGGACAGACAGTTTCATTTCTGTTGGTTGATAGAAATGGGTACAGGGGTCAAGATGGTATGTGAACATGAAAGGCAGAATTGTGTCTTCTACAAGTGTATTACATTTCATTCCAATATCTGGATGATCAAGGGAGATATCATGCTACAAAGCATTTCATTTCCCTTTTCTGTAACAGGCAAGCAGTACTTTCCTGCCATAAACAGACAGAGCAATTTTCGTTCCTGCCCTATTCACAGCGTCTACTATCTGACATCTACCGAGACAGTCAGAAAAAGATAGCAACCTTATTAAGGTAGGAGTTCTCTACCATACAGCTGAGAAGATGTCGAAAACATTTACTAGCAAAATGCCTGTTGTTATTATGGGTGGGTTATGTCTATGCAGAGGAACCCTGGAGAGTATAACTCAAGCAGACTCCCTTTCAGAAATGGACAAGCTGCCCATCATCAGGCTCTGTCTTTCATATTTCATCTCCAATATAGGTCCCACCCCCATATAGGAGAAAGTAAAAGCGGAACTACAAGTGACAAAAGGCACAGATTGGACACTTGTCAGCTTCCCTCAAGTTTTGATGGGAAATGTAGGCATCCTTGTCTTGCAGCTTGGCTCTCTGTTTGCTGTCCAATGGTCTTTTCAACTGTCACTTGTCCAACATTCTGCCAAGCTGCCTACATTTCCCATCCAAACTTGAGGGAAGCTGACAAGTGTCCAACCTGTGCCTTTTGTCACTTGTGGTTCCGCTTTAAGAGAGTAGGTCATTGGCTTGGGAACCAAACATGCTCCCTATCTCACAGGGTGATTGTTGTGGGGATAATAATAACATACTTTGTAAACTGCTCTGAGTGGGCATTAAGTTGTCTTGAAGGGCGGTATATAAATCAAATGTTGTTGTTGTTGTTGTTATCCTCTCCAATGACCCCAACAGCTGCTTCTGAAATTCTCACTAAATATCAACCTGCTTGTTGTTCTGAATTCCCTGCCCTTCTTTCTGAAATGGAAGCAATGTGTTAGTGAGCCTCTGTCATTCTTGTTTACAAAATTCAAATTTTGTACAGAGCTGTGTTTATGCCAGTTTGCTATGGCTTCTCTTGCATAAGCATACTTCCCCATCCCCTCTCTGCATTACATACACTTACACTGATTTTAAAAATGGGAGGAAAGCAATCACACTGGGGGCCAAGCTACACATGACGAATGACACTTGAATGGCAAGTGGATTGAGTGGAGGGCAAGTGAACAGGGAGAAATACACTTGCTGTTCAAGTGTCATTCGTCATGTGTAGCTTGGCCCTGGGATTTCTTGTAAGATTCTATTAAGATTCTTGAACTTTGTATGGTGGTTCATAAATGTAGAGGAGTGTATGTGATCATCAGTTAAAACACCACACAAAAAAGATCTAGTTGCAGTCATATTTATGATCATATCAGGACTGTTTTTAGCCAGTATCTTATACACATGCGCATCAATAATACAGAGATGGTGTGGGGGGAGATACAAACTAATGGAAAGGGCTCAAAGCTGCACTCACTCTGAGTTTGGAATTAATTTTTATAAACTCTCCTAGTGAATTTAGGATTTAGGAATGTGATGCCACAAAGAGAGAAACAGAATGGGAGAGTCCATCCTTCCCTAGCAACACTGGCCCTTAACCTAAGAGCCAAGTTACAAGAGACGAATTACACGAGGAGGAGCACGTGAAGAGAGTCGCAATGTTAGCTGGGAAGCTGTGTTTTAAAAGAGATCGGAAGGCTTTGTTAATTTCTCCTCTCTACAGAGCCAGAGAGATTGCTGCTGGGAGGGTTTATTTATTTCTTCTTCTCCTCCTAGAAGGGGAAGTGAAACCGATAGAGCCTTTGGGAGGCAAAGAGGAAATTAACAAACCCTCCTAGCAGCGATCTCCCTGGCTCTGTAGAGAGGGGAAGCTGACAAAGCCTTCTGATCTCTTTTAAAACTCAGCTTCCCAGCTAACATTGACTCCCTTCATGTGTTCCTCCTCGTGTACTTCGTCTC
Organism: Eublepharis macularius; assembly: GCF_028583425.1. Taxonomy (NCBI): domain Eukaryota; kingdom Metazoa; phylum Chordata; class Lepidosauria; order Squamata; family Eublepharidae; genus Eublepharis; species Eublepharis macularius. The sequence continues at coordinate 165,131,621 of NC_072792.1, read as the reverse complement.
TTGTAGCTTGGCTCTAACTTTCTCAAAATGGTGCCATCTTGGACTCTGTTTTTTGGCCATGTTACAAATGTAATGAAATGTTGGCCCCTTCAGCTAAGCCTGTTAAATACTGCCTGCTGCTTACTTATTTCAGTATATTCCTCCTTTTCAAGTCTCTTCAGAACTGATGCAGGCCTCATAAATTGAAGATTCTTAAGCTTTAACTATATATGCGTGGTGATTTTAAAAGGATTTAACTGTGAGAATATTTGGGCTGTGATGATGGCATAATTGTGTGGGATTCATTGCAAAGCTGCATAGCTGTGAATGTGTGTGAATGTTCAGATTAAAGACAAACTATTATGAACATTTAGGTTGACATTTGTTCACTGACAGGAAATATGCTACTGTCTACTTTAATGAGAGAGTAGTTTTGTAGTAATGTCAAGGTAAAACCTTAAAAAAATTAATTTGCCTTCCGAAGCTGAAGCAGATTTAAAGATTCCCTATGAAAGGAACTTAAACTAAAGTGCTTACCATATATCAACATGAAATTAACCCCCACCCCTAAATTTCAGTGATCCCCATTTAAGTTAAATTGGATACTGCAATATGTAAGTGAAATGAAACAGGTACTTGGTGCGGTTCTGCTTGCTGAAGCAGTAGCACCACACCTGCAGCAGCCCTCAGCGCTTTAATATAATTTTTAACAAAACAACTTTGTTCATCTGGAGCAAGGGAAAGTACAACAGATGGCTCACATGATTTCATTTAATTTGGTTTTAAGATGGTATCAGAAGAAATACCTTATGCGATGTCTTGGGCACATGGGAAAGATAGTGGAGATGCAATCGCTTTCACACAGTGCAAGCAGGTGATGAAGAGTAATTTTAGTGCTTCCATTTGCGTGAAGACTGTTGCACAGATGGAAACGGAAATCTGTCTTGGGATCCAAACTCTAGTCTCAGAGTTGGGGGGATACCCAAGAAAGGAGGAGTTGCAAAGTTCTAGGTAAGGAAAAGATTACAGACCCCTTCCTGCCCACCTCTTTTATTATTCCAGCCCTGCTTTGCATGATGGAGCTGAATATAGTCCTGAGGATCCCATGTTTTATTGTAAAATGTTGCCTTGAATTTAATTAAACTCTTGCCCAAATTGCTCTCCCACCACACCATGCATGTATGAACAACCTCTACATGTGTAGAGCCATACACAAACCCAGGAGATCTTTTGAGTATATACACAGCTCCCAGCTTTACCAAAACTTAGCTTCCCTGGGAAGACAAGAAGGAAAGGAGAGAGATCCATAAGCAGAAAGTAACTTTATCAACCTATCCAAGATACAGAATAACAAACAAAAGTAAAAGACAAGGTAGCAGGACTGAAATACTGAATGGCAACAAATGCAGTCACCATTTACTTGTGGCAATTCAAAGAAACCATTCACTTTTGCACAATTCTGATGTTCAATTGGGATAAACCCAGTTAAAGGTACTTCAACCAACATATTTCTCCACCATGAAGAGGTGTGAAGGTTGCCAAAAAAGAAACCATAAAATGCAGAGAGCTGGGGTGTATGCATTTAGTGCCAATTCTGCGATCTCAAAATACCCTGGATAAGAGTTCAAATTGGTTTGAATTGAGAAAGGCTGCATCCGGCACAGAAACGATCTTTCTTCAGCTTTTCTCCCTGAGCGCATACCCTGATGTTTTCTTTACAGTGAAGTTGTGGTGGAGTTTTAGCCATTCAAAATGTTCACATCAATGGAACCAGACTTTCTCCCTCCTCTTCTTCCCCTTGCATCCTGATTGGTTGAGTTACAGCATTTTGGCACACCCTTTCCCTCCCCTTTCTCCTTCTGGTCTGATTCATCTCATTTGCTTGCAATTGTCTTCTTGCATTCATCATCTGCAGCCATCCCCCCCCCCTTTAAAAAAAACTTTTATATATTAAAAAAAAGTTGCTCCGTTGCACCATTACAACATATTTCTAAAATAAATGTAATGCACTGCCCACCAATGGATTGTTCGGTTCCTAAGAGCAGGCAATCTTATCTCATCACCCTTTTTTTCTAGGAATGTTGCAACCTATCATTCATTCTTAGGGATGTTTTATTGTTATTAATTTTTTTAATTCACAACAGTCTGTTTTCCTGCCTCTTTTGTATACAGAAAAAACTCAATGAGAGCGCAAGTGTGATTCCCTGCACTGCACCCCTATGTTGATGCCTTCTGTTCACGAGACCAAAACAGGCCAAAGAGCGCTTTCCCTTTTTTCCTTCCCCCAAATTATTATATGGTGAGGAAAGGGGATGGGGAAAGGGCCATTGCAATGTTAATACGTTGCAACGTTGCAACATGTGCTTTTTTTTTTTTTTTAAGAAGACCATCCACTGACGCTATTTCTGATACACAGACAAATCCCCCTGTTTACTCTGAAACAGTACAGGGGTTTAAACTCTAGTGTAGAAAGCAAAACCTGACACACATTTGAATAGAATGACCTGTGCATAATGATGGAAAGCCAAATTGAATTGCCTTCTCTCAAACTGAATACAGCAAAACATTGCAATAAGTTGACTGTGAAGAATCGGCCTTGGATAGGAAAGGAGGAGATCCCTAACAAAGAGGGAGATGATATGGGGGAGATTGACTAGCTGTAAGGTTGTCCAGCCAAAGCTGAAGGGGGATGGAACTATGAGAAGGAAGATTTCAGGAAAGGAAGTAGAGCAGAAGAAAGAAGATCATGCTCTTCCTGTCCTGAAGAGGAAGTCCATCGGTCTCATGTATTGAAAGAAATCTTGGAAACAGAACCGGATTTTTAAAAAATGGAGCGGGGAGGCTTGGCAAGCCCTTTCGAAGCATCTGGATGTTCCTGGCCTTGGACAGAGAAGTGGGATCCTCAGCACTAGTGAGCCAAACATGAAGATCTGGTTGCTCATTTATGGAACTGGGATTACGTTGCAGTTGGTGGAATGTTAGGATCTAATTTCCCATTGGTGAAAAGATTTAGCTATAAGGCTGCCAGAAGATGATTTAAACTTTGTAATTCTGCAGAGTACTAGCGAGGGGATACATCTAGGTGATGGAACGGGAAGAGAAGATGGGTCTGGTTGTGATGATTGACTGGGCAGGTGTGACTCATGCTTAATGACAATGACCAGGAGATGGATGGGTTGTTCTTCCTAAGCATTTGGGTAGATTTCCAACAGAGCCTGAGTTGTAAGGGAGATTCTCAGAAGGTAGATTATTGTCCTGCAAATATGAGTCCTTAATTACTGGCAGGGTGTGAGGTATCCTGAAGGGCCACATAATAGAATCTTGATTAATACACGCCAGTGTTCTAATAGCAGCCAGGCTACTTCCTCTTGAAAGTGCCTGGAGTGATACATGCCTAAATTCAGAAACTTTAGCTTGGTATCAAAAGGCCTTCAGGCCTCTGACTGCCCCAGGCCAGAGGATCTTGGAGTGCAAGTTAACTGTATTCAGTGGGGAGAAGCTCTGGGGCAACAATAGCACCACAGAGTCATGTTTCAGGAGAATAGAGCACAAAATTTAACCAATTGCTGGATGGTCCCTTTTTATAACAATTAAGGAATCAGCTGCAATGGAGAAGCACCACCATTTTCTGTGATGTATATTCTTATTGTGCAAACATCAAATGTCATTTTAGCTGCTATTGCTAAGGGGTTGAAGAGATACTGTAATCAAGGGACAAAGCCCTGGGCTCAGAACAAGACAACAGATGGCTGTGCATGATCTCTAAATAACAATGATTTGACAAGGGGAAGATGGATGAAAGCCGTTTGCGAGCTTCCAGTAGCTCTACATGATGTATGAGATAACAGGGACTCAGCTGTGTTTTATGTATATGTAAGATCAGGTGAGGGCTGCACGTTTTTGAGCTGCTAGGGACCACATGAATGATCACAGCATAGGCATTGTATTGATGATGATTTATTAACCTAACACATGGCTAAACAGAAATATTGGCATCATTAGGCAGCTTATGAACTATTTGATAAAGTGGCTAGTTCCACTCTTCCCACCCAGGTTTCCAAGTACATTAATTAATTCTCACCAAACAAAAGTTGTTAACAACTTAGAAGTCTAGATATCAGTTCCCAACAATTCATTAGTTGGGTTTTCTTAACTCTAATATGCAAAGCATTTGTGATTTCCATATCACCATCAAGCAACTTATCTTTATCTGCCCTCTGTCTTCAACTTTCCCTCCTTTCCATCCCCTGGGAACCTCTATCAAGTTTTTCCAAAACGATGGCCCAGTTGGGTGGTGTGAATCACTGGGCCTGGGCTGGTTGTGCGGCGAGGAACCTGCAAGAACTTACAGGAGGCACCGCACTTTCTGTCCTCACACTATTTCCTCTTTCCCTCCTCCTGGCCATTTCCTGCTTCCTTCTCTTCTTCCTACCCACTTACCAGCCTATCTTTTATTTCCTCCCATTTTCAACTATATTCATTTAATTTATACACTGCCTTTTTCCATAATGGGGACCCAGAACAACTTATATAACCAACCCCCACAATGGCCACTGCAAAGGAAATTTATTTCGTAAAGGTAAAGGCACTGTTTCTCTTATTTTGCTTTTTAAAACCCCAGAATGTTATTATTTTTTTTAAGATTTCAGATTTTCCAGCAAACCTGGGGCTTTTTCAGGTTCCTAGAAAAATCTGTCTTGTCTTTCCATGGCTCCAGTCGCCAGATTTAAGTATCCACAGATTTGGTCATTATTAAGAATTAGATATATTGATGACATAAAACAATTTCCAAATGGTTTGGAATGTTCACCTGCCTCTTGTGTTCCTTCACAACACCTTATGATCAATAGATAACATCAACCCATACCAAGTTTGGAAATGAGATCCCCTCCACTTGGCGCTTTGTCAAAAGTCTGTATCAGTTTACAAGACCTGAACAAGGCTGTTGATGATAGGATCTTTTGGAGGTCATTCATTAGTGTGTATGTGTATATGTGAAGTGCTGTTAAGTTGCATGCAACTTATGGTGACTCCATAGGGTTCTGAGATGTCCAGAGGTGGTTTGTAGCAGCCCTGGACTTTCTGTGTAGCAGCCCTGGACTTTCTTGGTGGACTCCCATCCAAGTACTAAGCAGGGCCGACCCTGCTTAGCTTCAAAGATCTGGCAAAATCAGGCTAGCCTGGGCCATTCAAGTCAGGGTATTAATTCATAGGGTTGCCATAAGTGGGAAGTGACTTGACAGCATGTAACACATACACAAACCTCATCGATTTCTAGAAGATAAGGCAGATGATTTGGGTTGCTTTAAATGGCCATATGGGACAATTGCTGCTTCAGCAACTGTATTATAGCATCCCTTAAAGACTGGTGAAAGAACTGAGGAGGAAATCCCTTTCTCTGAGGCACAGTGAATTAGTTGGTTTGTCAGGATCCCTCCTCGCAGTGTCCATGTTGTTACCTTATCTTCAGTAACTCCCTGTACAAAGCAGTAAGAGAGAAGGAAAGGTCTGAAGATTAATCACGGTAATTAAACGTGAGCCTAGACAAATACCTGCGCTATTGAATTCTATTGAGGCAGGTCGGTGTGCAGTAGATACCAAACCTCCCAGAGCAGAAAAAAAAGCAATTTCATTTCCAGGTAATAAATAGACAGTATCTTCACCTCCTATGTTGGAAACCACAATGGAACAAATAAATTGCTTTCATTAAAGATTTGCATGAAGGATTAATGAACATTGATAGTAATTCAGGATTGTATGGAGAGGTATAAAGGAGGCAGGTTGAGGGGATGGGACATACAGAAAAGGTCTGGTGAGTCTGAGTAAGTGGAGGTGAGGCCAAAGACTGTAGTTGGGGCTGTGTACACTTTCAAACCACGAAGAGAATATTTTGGAACAGGATAGTAAAGAGTCCAGTAGCACCTTTAAGATTAACCAACTTTATAGTAGCATAAGCTTTCAAGAATCACAGCACTCTTCGTCAGATGCCTCTGATGAAGAGAGCTGTGGTTCTCAGAGCAGGCAACAATGCCCACCCTTGTTCACCCACCCATCAGGAGTAGAGCAGGTGGCAAAGCCCACCCCTGTTTCACTCAGCTGGAGTCAGGCGCAGACCAGGAGGCAATGCCTGCCCCCCTCACCCGGCCGGGATCAGGAGCGGAGCAGGAGACAATGCCCACCCTCCACTTTCACTCAGCCAGGATCAGGCACGGAGCAGGAGGCAATGTCCAACCCAGCCAGTATCAGGAGCAGAGTAGACAGCAATTCCCAACCCCTGGCTTCACCCAGCCAGGATGAGGCACGGAGCAGGTGGCAATACCCACCTCTCTTCACCCGGCTGGGATCAGGTGCAGAGCAGGCAGCAGTGCCTACCCTCCTTCACCTGGCCGTGATCAGTGGTGGAGCAGGTGGTAACGTCTGCCCCCCGCCTTCACCCGGTCAGGATCCATCACGGAGGAGGAGGCAATGCCCACCTGCCCGCTCTCCCCTTTCTAGAGACCGTTCCCCCCCCCCCACAATGGGCTTTGTTACTAGGAATATATACGGTTTATTTTTAAAAGAACATCATATCACCTGTTTATGCCTCACTAAAAGGCTGTTGCCAAGATGGAGCTCTAATAGTCACTCTATTAAACTAAAAAGGCCAGATTTCTCTATTCCTCCACCCCAGCCAGTACTTCATCAGCTTACTGCTGGAGATTGTAGTGATTGGCCTGGCAACTTCCTGGTAATGGCGGTATAGGACTTCAGGATGTGCAGCTAAAAAAAATGGTATTTTAAAAATCCTGATATTGAGAAAGGCATAAATACTGGTATTCAATGGTATTTGGGTCCCCCGCTACCATTTCAGGATTGGGGTTTGAGTGTTTCCAGGATTCCAGAATTAGAGCCAAGCTGCAAGTGACAAATGACACTTGAATGGCAAGTGGATCGAATGGAGAGCAAGTGGAGGGCAAATGAACAGGGAGGAATACACTTGCTGTTCAAGTGTCATTCATCACTTGTAGTTTGGCCCTTAGTTGACTTCCAGTATTCCCCATGGGGGACTTTTCTGGGGGGGCTGGACTGGCTGTTTCTCAACCAAATGATACCATAATTGAAGAGGAGCTCGTGGTGCCTATCCACTAAAGATCCCTCCAACTTTCAATCCAATTTAGGGTCCAGTTCTATTGGCCCCTGAACAAGGTGCCCCTAGCTATCCTACTTACAGGAGTGCGGGCAGGGAGGAAAACCCAACCCTATGAAAAGGCCCTGCACCTGCAAAGGGAGGAGGGAAGAAGGAGCCAGATACACTTGCAGCTCTGCCAGGTCTTGCACCTGGTTTATGTTATTCAGGAGCTGCCTTCCCCTGTACAGGCAAAACTCATGCTGTCCACAGCCACCTCCCTTGGGCCAGGAAAGGCTGTTGTCATCCACAAGCCACCTTTCTTGGGCTGGGAGAGACTCACACTGTCCACAAGTTGGGAGACCGGAAAAATCTGATTGTTGCCAACTGTCTACATAGAGGCACGCTTAGGCTTTTACTAGGAAGTAAGCCCCAATGACTTCAACAGGATTTATTTCTGAGTAAACATACTGAAGACTGCAGTGTTATAAATCAGGAGAAAGGGCTGGGCTCAGTAGAAGAGCATCTGCTTGGCATACAGAAGGTTCCAGGTTCAATCCCCAGCATCTCCACGTTAAAAAAGGATCAGGGGATAGGTAATATAAAATATCTTTATCTGAGACCTCGAAAAGCCACTGCCAGTCTGACCTTGATGGACCAATTGTTTGACTAAGTATAAGCCAGCTGATTCATATTATGTGCAAGACACTGGCTTTGACTGAACTGTTAGTGCAACCTCAGGAAATGCCTCGGTCCATATTCTTCCCCCCCTTTCTGGTAATCCGAAAGAGAAACATTGCTGCACGTTCCCTCAGTTTCTCAGAATTCAATCAAAAGGTAGCTTGCAGCCTTTGAATCTGTCTGTTAGGCTTTCATCAGTTTGGTGTAGTGGTTAAGAGTGGCAGGACTCCAATCTGGAGAACTGGGTTTGATTCCCCACTCCTCCACTTGAAGCCAGCTGGGTGACCTTGCGTCAGTCAGAGCTCTCTCAGAGCTCTCTCAGCCCCACCCACCTCACAGGGTGATTGTCCTGAAGATAATAATAATACTTTGTAAACCACTCTGAGTGGGCATTAAGTTGTCCTGAAGGGCAGGTATATAAATCCAATGTTGTTGTTGTTATCTCATGCTTTTTTTAAGATGCTAACTGTTGCATGTGAGAAAAGGTGGCATGGTATATCCCAGTCTAATCAGATCTTGGAAGATAAGCAGAGTCAGTACTTGGATAGGCGGCCACCAAGGAAGACTCTATGGAGGTAGGCACTAGCAACCCACCTCTGCTTCTCACTTGCCTTGACATCCCCTTGCTGGAGTCACCATAAGTTGGTTGTGACTTGAAGGCACATACACACACAGGGGCAGTATACATTATTCTCTGCTCATCCACATCAACCATGAAGAGTGGGTTAGGGAGAAAGAATAACTATCCCATGAACACTCAGTGAGTTTCATGTCTGAGGAAGAATTTAAACCCAGATCTCCTAAGGCCTAGTCCAACACTTTAACCACTCCCTTCCTCTCGCATACAAACACATACATGCCTGAGGAGAAATTTAAACCCGATCTCCTAAGGCCTAGTCCAACACTTTAACTACTCCCTCCCTCTCGCATACAAACACATACATATCTGAGGAGAAATTTAAACCCGATCTCCTAAGGCCTAGTCCAACACTTTTCCTACTCCCTCTGTCCCACATACAAACACATATGCTGGCTGACAAGGATCAAAAATCATAAAGAGAGTTCCTTTTAACTAAAACAGCAGTATTCTGTGGCAGCCATCCACATACACACAGCTGGGATTCATTAGGTGCTGATAAGTGATTGAAAGGTGACATAAATAGGTTATGAATATGCATGTACAAATGATCTCATGGTGGTAAGGTAGAAAGGTGGAAAGGCATGGAAAGAATCCAGTATTAATAAGAGAGCATGTGTGTGACATTTTAATTTTTTTTCCCACAAGTTTTTGCTCACCATAGATAATTTCTCCAACTCATTATCATTCTGCCCAAATGGGGACACGAAAAAGCAAGAGAGATATTGGGGGAATCACCAATTCACGTTCTACAGAGGGGGGGGAATAATTTTCCAAATCACACAGATAATAATAATAGTGTTTGATTTATATACCGCCCTTCAGGACAACTTAATGCCCACTCACAGCAGTTTACAAAGTGTGTTATTATTATTCTCACATTAATCACCCTGTGAGGTGGGTGGGGCTGAGAGAGCTCCAAGAAGCTGTGACTGACCTAAGGTGACCCAGCTGGCTTCAAGCAGAGGAGTGGGGATTTGAGGAATCAAGCCCAGTTCTCCAGATTAGAGCCCTGCTCCTCTTATCCGCTACACCAAACTGGCTCTCATAGGATCACACATGTAAAACTTCCAGTCTTAATTAATGAGCATCTGACTTGAATTTACCCTGCACAAAACACTTTTTAAGCTAGTGTGAACATCCAAACAGTTGAATGAATCGTCTGTTCTCAATCAGTGAGCAGAATGCAAGCCATATTGATGGGTGTTTATGCACAATTGGTGGATGACAATTGGAACTGGGGAAATGTGCATGATGACAGCTCCAAGAGCTCCATTTTCCCCTTTTTGTCCAATGAAGCAGACTACCTGGTGCTCTTCAGCCTGGTGTGGCAGACTGCCACAGAAAAAGCTGGAAGGCACAAGTTCAAATCTCTATACTGCCATGAACCTCACTGTGTGACTTTAGGCCAGTCACTCTCTGGCCCTTTTCACGCTGCTTACCTGCTCCCGGGACGTTGCGAAATATCGTGCAAAAAATGCAGAAGATAGCGTCACGCAAAACTCTCGCAAGAAGATGCTATCTTCCGCGTTTTTTGCGTGATATTTCGCAACGTCCCGGGAGCAGGTAAGCAGCGTGAAAAGGGCCTCTCTCTCAGGCAGCTATGAGGATGAAATGGAAGAAGTCCCTGATCTCTTTGGAGGAAGGGCTGGAAAAATCAGTGCTTGAGGAATTGTAAAGGAGGGGCAAAAGAGCGGGCTTTTCCCTGCCCCCATTATTTTCACAGGCCACCTACTTGGCTGCTGTTGTGTGAATGCAACAAAAGTCACCAGATAAGGGCTGAACTAGACAAGAGGGCGTCCCCAAGTCCACTCAGGAGATGCAACACTGTGCTCAAGCAGTGATCCGTCACCAGGGAACACCTTTTAACAGTACTCCAGAGGCCCAATTCTGGTTGAGACCTCCGTGGCACATGGAGAGGAAGGGCTCCTTCCTTAACCTCCTGTACCATTTTGCCACCCCAGAATGGTGCTTGGGGGTGTTATTTGCCCATATATCCTCCCCTGTGCCATTTCAGGTCAGAAAAATAGCAGGGGTGGGGAGGCAGAAGCACCTCCTCCCCTGGACTGTGATGGTCTCAACCAGAAATCGGTACCACAGCACTGTTAAAAGCTGTTCTCCAGTGGGAACTCACTGCCAGAAAATGGTGTTGTATCTAGAGATGGACACAAACAGCAATTCGAACAAAAAAAAAAGCCATGAACAGCCCTGTTTGTGGCATTCATCAGCTGTTCGTAAAGCCAGACAGTCTGGCACCTTCAATCAATTCCCTTGGCAACATAGGCAGGGACGGTCTGAATTCTGTCTGAACTCCTTCTGCTGTCTTGGAAACCCCAATCTAAGCCCAAATTACCTTGATAGGCAGGTCTCCCTTCCGAGCATGGAGCTCCCATTTTGTTACATGGGAACAAAAGGCAGAGGGGAGGGGGGGGGTCTTCCGTAGCCATGGTAACACCAAACTCATCCCTCCAAACCCTGTTAGGCAGTTCTGACCACCAACCACAGACCTCCTGTATTTCTCTATGGGACCTCTGGTTATAAAAGGCACTGTGCTCCCAGCTCTGACTTTCAGTTTTAGCAGACAGTGGAGTGGAGTGGGAGAGAGCTGTTGCTGGCATTTGAGAGAGAGAGAGAGACAGAGCATTGGAGCTTGAATTTTTTTGTGTTGGGTGGGGTAGGGCTCTACTCCCTCAGGTTCCAGGGCTGCTTCCAGACTCTGGAGCCAAGCTATTCTTTATTATTATCACCTGTCCTGCTGCCTGCTCAGGTCAGGTTTCTTGACCAAACTTGGATGGTGACTGGAGGAGAGCCTTCTGAACACTCCCTGCGATGTTCGTGAATCACTGTTCATGGATGGCAACAAACAATGAACATCGTGTTCATTTTTTTTTCCTGTTCATGCCCATCTCTAGTCATATCCCCTGAGCAGACTTCGGGATGCCATCTTACTTAGTTAACTCCATGCGGTGCAACATGAATACATGGCACTTTACAGAGTAACATAATCAGGAGATAGTTTCAGGTAGGTTGCCATACTGCAATAAAACAGCAGGCTATGAGTCCAATGGCACCTTAGAGACCAACAAGAAAAATCTTTTTGGTCTCTAAGGTGCCACTGGACTCAAAACCTGTATAATCAGGTGTGTGTGAGAGAAACTGACTTTCTTGAGCATGCAATCTACCCTTGGCTTTTTAAAAAGCAAATATTAGCATTATTCTTAGTATTGTGTAGTGTGTACTATTAATTTTATGATGATGTTTTAAGCCAACAGCATGTGCTTATTTGAAAATCTGTCTTCAAGACTTTGCTCAAAGCAGTTTTTGGACCAAAAATTAAGTATCCAGTACAAAAGGTGCAGCATGTGGTTTTGAATTGCCGGCGCCCCGTGGTGCAGAGTGGTAAGCTGCAGTATTGCAGTCCAAGCTCTGTTCATGACCTGAGTTTGATCCTGGCAGAAGCCAGGTTCAGGTAGCTGGCTCAAGGTTGACTCAGCCTTCCATCGTTCTGAGGTTGGTAAAATGAGTACCCAGTTTCCTGGGGGTAAAGTGTAGATGACTGAGGAAGCGAATGGCAAACCACCCCATAACAAAAAGTCTGCCAAGAAAACGTCATGATGCGACGTCACCCTATGAGTCAGTAATGACTCGTTGCTTGCACAGGGGACTACCTTTACCTTTCTACTCTCTCTCTAACAGCACAGCTCCTAGCCTATAGACTGTGAGCTAACCACACTGAAATACAAAGCAGATATTTTTTTTTCCTTTGGAGTATTTTTCTATAATTTATTTATTTAATCATTCTTTAGGTTCTCCTCCTGTCTTAATTGCCTACTAGTACAGAAGTCCACAATCACCTACTAATACAGCAAATATATATGCATTAATGATTGCAAATTAGCCTTCATCCCGGAAAAACTGTTCATTTGCAATATGATGCAGAAAAGGGAGGATTTTGGTGACCGACAGAACCATCCAAAGCAAAGTTACACCCTCATAAGTCCACAGAATTCAGTGAGCTTAGAAGACCGTAACTGTTCAGGAATGTTTTGTAATAGCATGATCCTATGTAGAGTTATTCCTTTGAAATGAATGGGTTTAGACTGGAGTAAGTCTGCCTTGAGTTGCACTGCTGAAAACCTTCAAGATTAAAGATACTGAAAATGTAAAGGTTAGAAGAACGATTGCATTGCTTACCTGCATATGATCTCAGAATGTCAAGCATGTGTGATCTATTTTTTTATCATGCTGTCAATGCACAGTTTTGGAGAACTCAATTTAGTAGTCCTGGAAATGCTGATTTAGTAAGACCCTATAGTATTTCTCCATTAGGAGCGGAAGATTGAACAGACAGCTCAGGAAACAAGAGAAGAAATAAATCTACCCATATCAGTTTTTAAAGGCATATTTTAAAAAAAATCCTACATATTTCTCAGCTGAAAACTGGATCTTTTGTCTCTCTGTTACGTTATAAGGAGACTCAGAAATTGCTCCACACCTAATATGCTTACAAAACTAAAAGAATCAACAAGATGAACGGCGCAATCCTAAACAGAGTTACATCTTTCTGAGTCCGTTGTAAAATTAATGGGCTTTAAAAGGTGTCACTCGACTTAGGATTGCAGTGTAATATATGGAAATAGGTGGAACATTTAGAAAGAGTTTCCAAACAACCTTTGGCAACTAGCTAAAGACCTCCTGGGAGAGATCTCTGTAAACAAGGTAGGGGATGCATAAGATGAAATGCCAGCTCTTCTGTCACCATGGCGACTTAATCACTTCAACCCCCAAACTTCCACTTACCAACAGACGATGATTTGGTCCCAGGAGAATGCCAGTTTACTAATCCTTGCCTTACCATTCATGATTTTTCTTTCATTCTTCTGTTATCACAATGTTGTGGCATACATGGGATGAACTGGGATTAATATTTTGCTTTCTGACATGCGCATGCTGTAATTTCAATGGATGCTTCTGCAATGTCTTTGTGTCGTTGATAGAGATATATTTAAAATGGAACAGGTATAGCTATAGAAAATAAAATATAATCATAATGTGTTTGGAAGACTGTCACTGGTTTCCTTCCCTCTTTGGAACAAGTCTTCCAGTATTAATCATTCTGAGAATTTCATTTGTGTTGGTTTGCATTTAATTATGCATTGCCAACATACATTCATGTCTCCAAAAGTATATCTAATGCATATGCATCCACCACCACCAATAACAACAACAACAACATTCAGTTTATATACTGCCCTTCTGGACAACTTAATGCCCACTCAAAGAAGTTTACAAAATATGTTATTATTTTCCCCACAACAATCACCCTGTGAGGTGGGTGGGGCTGAGAGAGCTCTGGAAGAGCTGTGACTGACCCAAGATCAGTAACCCAAAGTGAAAATGGGTGAAAAGAACAGACACACAGTTTCCTTTCCTTAACTCTCCATTTTATCCTCACAATAACCCTGTGAGGTAGGTAAGACTGAGAGAGAATGATTAGCCCAAGGTCACTAAACAAGCTTCCATAGCAGAGTGGAAATCTAAACCCATGTTTTCCAGCTCCTAGTCTGACACTCTAACCACTACTAGACATGGGCATGAACAGAGAAAAAACCTGAACACCCTGTTCATCGTTCGGTGCCATCCACAAACAATGAACAATGAACATGGATGAACATGAACTGTTCCCGGACATGTTTGTTGTTTGTTGTTTGCGGGGGCCAGAAACCCCCCTGCCGCCTGCCAGCTGATAGTTTAAAGGGCCTTTTCCTGCTACATGCAAGGGGCAGGGCCCTTTAAACACCCCACAAACTGACCTTCCCAATGTCCAATACCCATCAAATTTGCAGAGGACATAGTCCTCACTGTCCTCTGAAGACCCCCCAAGTTTCAAAGAGATTGCAACCCGGGAAAAGCATGATGTATGGGTCTCCCCATTGGTTGTCATTTTTTTCTTCACAGTGGCAAAAATGGGACTCTCTGCTGGAAGTAATTTGAAGGGTTAGCCAGAAGGAGTTCAGATAGAGTTCAGTCCCTCCCCGCCTCCAGTTGCCAAGGGGATTGATTGCAGCAGGTGTCAGACTGTCTGGCTTGCTGAATGGCTGCCGAAGGCAATGAACAAGGCTTGCAATGACCACCTGTTTGTTTAGGATGGGGCCTCACGAACAGCTTGTTCGAGAACAGCAGATTAGGCTGTTCGTGGGTTTTTTTCTGTTCGTAATGCTGTTCTTGCCCATGTCTAACCACTACACCAAACTGGCTGATCATAAATAAATACCAGAGCTGGTGGAGGAGCAAAATGAGGAAGGCAGGTATTGAGTTTGGCTCCATCTCCTGCAGCAGCCATTTTGGATTGGGCTTACCACAGTCCCATTCTCACATGACTTTTGTAGATGCACATCCAATGATCTAGAGCACAGCTTTTTGGGTAGTCAAGAAGGATGCCTCCTTACTTTGACACTAGCAGAGATGCTTGTTGGATCTATCTCATTGATCCCCCTTCTCTTTGCCACAGCTGACAGGGACTTCTATACCTGTCAAAAATCATTCATCAGTTCCTGCATTTCTGATGCTAACAGTTCAGAGACCTAGTGTGTTGTAGCCCTGGCCTGGATGGTCCAGGCTAGCCTGGTCTCGTCAGATCTTGGAAGCTAAGTAAAGTCGACCCTGGTAAGTACTTGGCTGGGAGAACACCAGGAAAATCCAAGTTGCTATGAAGAGGCAAGCAATGGCAAACCACCTCTGTTCATTTCTTGCCTTGAAAAGCCTATGAGGTTGCCATAAGTCAGCTGCCACTTAACGGCACTTAACACATACAGTGTGTTTTAATGTCAGTGTAGTGTAGTGGTTGAGGCATTATCCTAAGTCTGTGATGTCTCAGGTTCAAATCTCCCATTGTCTCTCAGGCTAACTAACCTCACAGGGTTGTTCAGAGAATAATGTGGAAGAGGGGCCGTGCATGCCTTCCTGAGCTCTCTGAAGGAAGAGCAGCATACAAATGTAATACTACAGTATTTTTCTAGAGATCCATTTACCTATTGACAGGAAGATGGAAGTTTTTGTTAGTTATGAGTAGAGATGGGCACGAACTGCATTATGAACTTCAAAAACCCACGAAATTGGCGATCGCGCGATTGCGATCCGGCGGTTCGTGATTGTCCACGGCCAACGAACCAGCGTTCGGAAGAAGGCTGGTTCGGTGTGTTCGGCCGCGGTTCGGGAAGCCAGACTGTCAGGCGCCAGCAATCAATTCCCCTGGCAACGGAGCGGGGGAATGCCTGAACTCTGTCTGCGCTCCTTCTGTTGCCCTGGAAACCCGAATGGAAGCCCAGCTTACCTTGATCGGCAGGTCTTCCTTCCAACCATGGAGCTGCAAAGCGGTTACAAGTTGGGAGAAGACACCCAGGGGAGGGAGGGGGAAGGGGTGTTCTGTAGCCATGGGCACTCCAATCTCATCCCTGCAAACCCTGATAGGCAGCTCTGGTGGCCAAACACAGACCTCCTGCGTTGCTCAATGGGACCAGTGCTTATAAATAGCTGTGGGCTCCCAGACTGGGTTTCACTTTCAGCGAGCAGTGGAGTGGGACAGAGCTCTTGCTTGCCACTTGCTAGCCTTTGGGGAGAGAGACTGAGAGTATAATTCAGCTTGGATTTGGGGGATAGATCTCTATCTCCTCTGGTTCCAAGGCTGCAGCCTGGCTCTGGGGCCAAGCTCAGTGGGCCCAGTTTCCTGGGGGCATTGGACTGGAGATGGTATAACTCCAAGATCCCTTTTGCAATCTTGTCCAAACTTGGGTGATGGCTGTAGACTCCCCGGGAATATAAGCTCTCCAAGTGCCACAGGGGCCGTTCCGCACCCCACGAACTGTGAACCATGAACCAGTTCAGCAACGGAAAATGTTTGTTGTGGTTTGCGACCTTGGGATTGTCGTCGGCATTGAACCACGAACTGCAGAGTCATTAAATTTTTTTGGTTCGTGCCCATGTCTAGTTATGAGGGTATCACCCTTGCCCCCCCTTTCTGTTTTTGAAGCCCCTCCTGAAATTAAGGCAGAATCATCTAGTGAGGAAGGCTGTCTATGGTACTAATCCTCACATGCCGTATGCCTGCCTGTTGTTCTGGGAGATGATCTTGTTGGAGTTACAGCTGCAAAGAAGAAGAGCAGAAAATCCTGCAGGGAGCAGCAAGCACTAGTTAGACAACACTGTAGGGGGAGTACCTTCTTCCTAATAAGGGGTTTCCCCCTTGTCTGTCTGCAGAATACTACCCTTAAGGTAATCTCCTCCTCCTTCTAAGAACTGTCAAGAACTCTCAACTAGCATAGCAGCTAGCTTTATTTTCTTCTTTTTCCTATCCAGTTTGTTAGTTATATTAATAAAGTTTTTGTTACTCTTAATCAGTTCAGTATCCTGATTGCTGCGTAGGCACTCTGCCAACAGATCTGGAAAAAGAAGTAGGCTATATTTAAGAGTGTCATGTGCCTCTCATTTTGAATCCAAGAAAAGCTCTGCCTCAGGTATCAAAAGTGTGTGAAATATTACATTAGAGGACTGCTACAGAGCCCAGAGTCCTCCCCGAGTCTCAATGTGATTGCAGCATGGTTCCAATAAAACTGCCACTTTCTTCTCCCTGACTCTATTCTTTAGCCATCACTCTAATTAATGGATGAATTATTAAAAGGCCGAGCTGTCAGGTTGCTGATTAAATACCTTTGATTTCACATCAGTCAGTGGTGAAGCCAAGCAATGGCTTCATTTCAAAGGAAGTGCACTAAACGGAGACATCTTGTGCTCCATGTGAGGTGCAGGTACCTTTAATTAATTTTTTCCCCCTTGGAAAATGTTCCCATGTCACCATATAAACAACGCTTGCATTATCACCTCCCAATGTAGCCAGAGAAGACATTCTGTCAAAACATGGCAATAAAATGTTCATGCAAGCAAAAGAGTTAGGAGATAGGCAGAATTTCTTGATGATCAGGTTTGGATGCTTGTACGGAATAGTGACTGAAGACGGTGAGCTGGGGAGTCCTAAGAATGTAAGAGGAGCCATGCTGGATTGAGCCTAAGGTCCCCAGAATCCTGTTTCTTGTAGTGGTCCACTGGATATCTGCAAAAATATCACAGGCAACTATTTGTTTGTTTAAAATATTAATATCCCACCTTCCTTCCTCAGGCTCAAGATTTGCTGGTGTTCCTCTGCAGTTTATGTTTGGAGGTACACTGTTTCTGAACATGGAGGTTCCAGTGAGTCTTCATGCCTTCTAACCCTTGACAAGAACTGTCCCTTACAAAAATCCCTACCTCAAGTCTAATTTCTGCCACAAAAGCCCTAGGGGACCTTGTCCCCAGCATCGCCATCCCTTACCTTTTTTTATTGCTTTGAGACATAACAAAGCTGGTAAACCTCACAAGGCTATTGCAAGGGATACGTAGCTCATATATGTTAAATGTTTGCATCCTTTGCTTTGAATGGTATAGACTGGACTAGATCTGCATAGGATTGCACTGTTTGACTCTTGGAATGCACTATATAAACATTATGTAATATTATTTCTACCCTGAGTGGATAGGCCAGGCAAGCCTGATCTCACCAGATCTTGGAAACTGAGTAGGGTTGGCCTTGGTTAGTAATTGGATGGGAGACTTTCCAAGAAAGACCAGGGTCGCTATGCAGATGCAGGCAATGCAAACCACCTCTGTTAGTCTCTTGTCTTGAAAACTCCAGCACAGGGCACTGTAAGTCAGCTGTAACTTGACAGCACTCTCTCCCACCAAACCATGGTTTCAGATCCGAGCTAACCAAAGAAAGTGATCTCCATTTAGATATTTATACTAACCTTAACAAAACTATAGTTGTACATTATGTCCTTACTGAGCCTGTGCCATTCCCACTTCTACCCAGTCAATTCAGGAATGAGCTTCAGGTTTGACAAGAATATATGAACTTGTATTGTCGAAGGCTTTCACGGCCGGAGAACGATGGTTGTTGTGGGTTTTCCGGGCTGTATTGCCGTGGTCTTGGCATTGTAGTTCCTGACGTTTCGCCAGCAGCTGTGGCTGGCATCTTCAGAGGTGTAGCACCAAAAGACAGAGATCTCTCAGTGTCACAGTGTGGAAAAGATGTTGGCAGGTCATTTATATCTACTCAGGAGGGGTGGGGTTGGGCTGAGTCATCCTGTAAGAGTTTCCCAGGGTGTGGAATGCTAATGGCGGGAGGCTTCACTGTATCCTGAGGAGGTTCTTTTGCATATGGATTGGTGCTTGATGTGCTAATCTTCTCTGCAGGGCTATTGTCGGGCATAGAGTGTTTTGTTAGCCTGGTGTTGGACTTATTTGCCCTTATAGCCTGTCCTTTGTAATATTCATAGACAGCCGGCTCTGGACTGTCCTAAGAAAGAGTGTTTCCAGTCCTTCCCACCTTGTATGCAAAGTAGTATACAATGAATTCTCTTTAACTATCATCCAGTTTTCTCTTTTGCTTGAACACACATGAAACTATCTTCTATTGAATCAGACCATGGGCCCATCAAGGTCAGTATTGTCTATTCAGATTGGCAGCAGTTCTCTGAGGTCTCAAGGTCTCCCACATCACTGCCTGGTCCTTTTTAACTGAATATGTTAGGATTTAAACCTAGGACTTTCTGCATGCAAAGCACTTTGACATTCAAAAGTTCATACCTTGGAGATTGAGAGTCAAGCTACAAGTGACGCCTGACACAGGTTGGACACTTGTCAGCTTCCCTCCAGTTTTGATGGGAAATGTAGGCAGCTTGGTGGAATGTTGGACAAGTGACAGTTGAAAAGTCCATTGGACAGCAGTCGGCAAGCCAAGCTGCAAGACCAGAACGCCTACATTTCCCATCAAAACTTGAGGGAAGCTGACAAGTGTCCAACCTGTGCCAGGCGTCACTTGTAGCTTGGCTCCTAGTTGGTCTTTAAAGTACTACTGGACCCAAACCTTGCTCTTCGACTACAGACCAACACAGCTACCCACCTGAAAGTGAATTCCCTCCCAGTATCACATAGACCAACAGTACATGATATTGTGTAAATTGTAAGCATGTGGGGTGCGCTTTCTGAGAAGAGCTTCACCCATGATTCCAGCAGCAGTAACAACTTGTCAGCAAATTTATGTTTGGAGTCTCTCTCTCCTTGTTATTGTTAGGGACCGTGTCCCTAACAATAACAGAGGATGAATTAATCTCAACCAGTGCTTTTCACATTATTTTGAAGAAGCCTGGAGTTCTTCAGAAGCATCTCAAAAGTTACTTGCCAAGGAGCTCAGTAATAGCAGGCCAGCTGCTTTGAAAGGCAACTTCCATAAAACTACCAATTATGCCCCCAAAATGCGGAGCTGCAGGTGTGCATCGCTAGTGCCAGAGGGTCTGTTTTTCAATTCAGAAGGAATAATAACCCACCAGTCAGCCCTTTGCATGTGAACTGCATGTGCCACAGACCACTTTCATTGCCAACTGAGCTATAGAACTGTTTCCTTAAAGCTAGAAAGTTTGCAGACTGTAACATTATAATCCCATAATATCAGCAATGGGAGAAGTCTCTCTGCTTATCCTTGTCATTACAAAAGGAGTGAATGGTCTAAAGAAATAAAGGATGGGGAGAGCTTTCTAATCTTCCATTTGTTAATTAGTCATTGCATTGAGACAATTTTTGTTGCTGCATTAGAAATAAAAGTACCACCTGACTCAAGTGTGCTTACGGTCTTTGTTGGCTGAAAACAGGGGCTCAATTAGTGGCAGAAAGCGCCCAGCTCTCTATGTTGGCAAAGCATTTTGTATCTCAGGGCAGAAGCAATGACTTTCTCTTCCAAAGCTAACCTTGACATTTCTTTATTTAGAGGCAGCCCTGACAAGACTGTCAGAGAACGGGAGCGAGGCTGCCTCACAGCTAATGTTGGGTGTCAAAAGTTCAGCAGCGTAGAGGAATCAGAGGAGTACAAAAAGAGGGAGAAGTGGAAACAATGAATATAGGGAATCTGGAATAAAAATTGAGATGGAACTGGAATGTCTTCCAAAGCAACTGTGGTAGGAGGAGTTGTGGACTCCTCCTGTTGCTTTTCTATAGAATTCTGAGATGTTTCCATTCAGTGCATCCTGCAGTTATTACCTTTAAACGGCTGCATTTTGAACAAAGAAAAGTCTGGCAGGGTCAGCAACATTCACTCAACTCACCAAGTGACTCTTATGCCTGCTTGAGATGCAGACAAATAATAAGATCACCTTTTTTTTAACATGAACAGCAGCCAAGGTTTCCGTAGAGTTATCTTTTGTTTTCAACTGCTTCCCTCACAGAGCTTCAAGCGTTCTTTTGGTAGAGGTATGTGGTTTTTAAAGCCCTGTGTAGCAGAGAGAGAAACTATGCAGCACAGTAAATGTTCTAGGAAGAAATCCATGGCTCTTCTCAGGGCTATTTTGGTGGTGGTACTCATTGGTACTGAGTACCGGCACCTGTGGGGGCACTCTTCCAAGTCCCAAGGGGGGAATTGTTGGTACACAATATATGTGTACTGTTATCTTTTTAAAAGCACTTGCTATTTTTGAGTTGGGTTGAAATGGCATAATTAGGGGAGGTATGCAGGGCTTTTTTTCAGCTGGAATGTGGTGAAACGGAGTTCCGGAACCTCTTGAAAATGGTCACAAGGCTGGTGGCCCCGCCCCCCTGATCTCCAGACAGAGGGGAGTTTAGATTGCCCTCCGCGCCACTGTGCAAAGGGCAATCTAAACTCCCTTCTGTCTGGAGATCAGGGGGCGGGGCCACCAGCCATGTGACCATTTTCTCCGAGGTCAACCCAGTGAGTTCCACCACCTCTTTTCCCAGAAAAAAAGCCCTGGAGGTATGTATCTTGGCAGGTGCATATTGTCAAGCTGAGAACTTCCTGGAAGTTTTGAAGATGGAGCCTGAGAAAGGACCTCAGTGGGGTATAATGTCACCGGCTGAATAGAGGAGAACGGGCCCTCCCTACTAGAAAGCATCCACTGTCTAATTTTCTAAGTAATTTTTAAGTGAACGGTTGGGTGACAGAATTGAACTGATTATTTCTGTGCTGCTCTTTTGTATTTTTTAAATACTTATATTGTCTTACTGTTGTTTTAAATTGTTAATATGTAAGTTTTATTGAAATGTTTTTATGGAATGTAATCCGCCCTGAGCCTGCTGGTGCAGGGAGGGCGGAATAGAAATTGAAACAAACAGAGTCCACCCTCCAAAGCAGCTATTTTCTGCAGGGGAACTGTTCTCTCTAGTCTGGAAATCGGTTGTAATTGTGGCAATTACAGGCAACCCTAGTCTGATTCATTTAGCTGTAGAATATGGGTGAGGCTCATGTAGCAAGGTATAGTGGTTGCAGGGTCGGACAAGAATGTAGGAGATCCCGGTTCAAATCCCTGCTCTGCCCTGAAAGTTTACTGAATGACCTTGGGCCAGTTGCTCTCTCTCAACCTAATCCTATCTCTCAGGATTTTTGTGAGGGAAAAAAACGTAGGAGAGGCTGCTTTGGGTCCCCACTGGAGATAAGGACAGACTATAAATGAAGTAAAATAAAGTAATAGTAATTTATTTCTACAGACTGTCCGTCCTGGTGCTTTCACTCCTATATTGGAATTAAGCCTGACTGAGGTAAAAGTGCTTAGGGAAAGGCCTCTATAGAAAGTGGGAAGAGAGTTTTATACCCATTCATTGCCCATAGAGCCCATTGGTCATTTAAGCTGAACCCCTCAAACAACCCCTCTTTATACGTGCCTGGAGCATTTAAACTTACAAATGAAATTCAATGTAAGTATTTAATGGCAAGCTCCCTCCCCCATCCCCCAACTATTTATAACGCATTCTGTCAAGTGCTCAAAAAGGGCTGAGATGTTTTTTCCGGCATTTGGCAGGGATTTTTGCCAACGTTAGTTAGCATATTTATTGGCTGCTTTTCTCCCTAGTGGAGCCCAAAGAAACTTACAACAAATGAATACAAACTCTACAAAAGTATACAAAATAAATATGCAAAATACAACAAACTATATCCTGGGACACAGTATGCTATACAAATAAAACTTTTCTTCCTTTTCCCACCCTCCTTTCCCGGACTAAGACTACTTTATCTTTATAAAGGGGGAATTCATTGGCATACGTACGAATTCTTTAAATCCAGGATAGAACTTTCACGGGCACACTTCCTGCAATTACATCATTTTTTGATGGGCAAGATGAGAATGGTAGATTTCTCAGCTTTCCAAATTCATTCAGATAATTGTAGTTTACTTTTCATTATATTGAAGAAAAAATTGTTTTTCCCTTCCTCGTGTGATTCTCATGATAATGAGCAACATCAAACAATTATAAAAACACAAGTAAAAAGCCTGTTGTGGGAAAAAATACAACAGGCTCTAGAAAGAGGAGGGCAGGCGGGCTGGTATTGCCTCCTCCACGGTGACTGATCTGGGCCAGGTGAAGATGGGAGGCAGACATTCCACCTGCTCCGCATCTGGTTCTGGCCAGGTAAAGGGGAGTGGGCATTGCTAGGCGCCAGATCCTGGCCATGTGAAGGGGGGACAGGCATTGGAACTTGCTCCACACCTGATTCTGGCAGGGTGAAGAGGGGGCGGGCATTGCGACCTGCTCTGCTCCTGATCCCAGCCAGGTGGACAGGGAACTGGCATTGTCTCCTACTCTGCACCTGATTCCTTCTGGGTGGAGGGGGGCAGGTATTGCAGCCTGCTCTGTGCCTGATTTCAGCAGGGTGAAGGCAAGGGACAGTCATTGCCACCTGCTCCGCTCCTGATCCCAGCTGGGTGAAGGGGGGTGGGTTTTGCCTCCTGCTCTGCGCCTGATTCCATCCGGGTAAAGGGGGGCAGACATTGCTGCCAGCTCCGTATGTGATCCCGGCTGGGTGAAGGGGGGGGTGGACATTGCCACCTGCTCTGCACCTGATTCTGGTGGGTTGAAGGTGGAGCGGGCATTGCCTCCTGGCCAGGTAATGGTGATCCTGGCCAGGTAATGGTGAGGGGTGAGCATTGCCACCTACTCTGCTCCTGATCCCAGTTGGGTGAAGGCAGGGATCGGGCATTACCGTTTGCTCCACGCCTGATCCCAGCCTCGGCTTCTTGCAATGGCACAATCTTGGAGGGATGGACTGCTTCTTCTAGGTTCCCCTCCATGGCAGCGCTCACTGAAGGTGCACCAGGGTAGGAAATGAGTTGTCTGGATCATGGTTAGCCTTTTATATTGTAGGATTTTGCAGTCCCTGTGGAAA
Organism: Eublepharis macularius; assembly: GCF_028583425.1. Classification (NCBI taxonomy): domain Eukaryota; kingdom Metazoa; phylum Chordata; class Lepidosauria; order Squamata; family Eublepharidae; genus Eublepharis; species Eublepharis macularius. The sequence goes on along the minus strand of NC_072792.1, from coordinate 165,107,963 downwards.
GATGGTAAATCAGTCTGGGCCCAGGCTACCACAAACAGAGAGTTCCACCAGGTTGGGGCCAGGACTGAGAAAGCCCTGTCCCTGGTTGAGGCAAGGTGAACCTCCCTAGGACCAGGGACCACCAGTAGATGTTTATCTGCTGAACAGAGCAGTCTCCAGTGGACATATAGTGAGAGGCGGCCCCAGAGGTATGCTGGTCCCATTCCGCTAAGGGCTTATTTGTTAGTGTTTTGTCTAGTTGAGTCCTCACTGTGTTTGTCAAGTCATCAGGAGGCAGCGAGTCCAGGACTCTTCTTCCCCTCCACCCCATAGGGTCGCCAGGTATCCAATTTTTCCTTGGAGGGTCCAGGGTTTTTTTTTTTGGACTGGTCCATCTGCTTTCCTGACTGCATGTCAGGGAAGCCTGCTTTCTCACTTGCCCAGCCACCTGCTTGCTGGGGAAGAGGCTGGCCAGCATGCCCAGCCACTGGAGCCAGTGATAACATCACTTGCAGAACAGTCACATGCAGAACAGAACTTCTGGGAAGTGATGTCATTGTGCAGGCACGGGAGCATGTACGTGGTTTGCTACAGGCCGATTTTGGCCTCAAATGAGCCAAAATGTACTCATTGGGGGCCAAAATTAGTCCATGGTGAAGCACAGGAGTGTTCTTGGAGAAGCACAACGACATTACTTCCAGGAGTGATGTCAGCGTGCCACCCCTGGAGCACGCCTGGGAGGCCCATTTCTGCACCTTCTCCCCCCCTTGCCTGCCGCCAAGATGAGTGGTGGCAGGAGGTGGGAGGTGAACGCAGGGGATCCCCTGTCCCCACCAGGGGAATGGGATCCCTAAGTGTAACCCAAGCACAACACTTTAATTGTATTTATTTATTTTATCACACACAGTCCCGTAATAAAATTACATGCATTTCATACATGTATTTCAGTATCTTATCTGACATCTGTGCACAAATACAGCAAATCAGGACTGTCCGGGAATCTCTGGCTCTGGTGGGGAGAATGGTTCCCCCCCCCCCGTTTTTATTTGGTTTTACAAATAATAATATAATATATACAATTCACCTATCAAACAGATAACATTACATTACAGCATGATATTCTATCATGGATTTTCTCTTGCATATTGGTGGGGAGAATGTTCAGCATGTTGGTGGGCAGATCTGATAGATGGAAAAGGAGAGGAAGGGATGATTTTGAAAACTCAGCAGCAGCCAATAACAGCTGTCTACCTGGCACTGGAAGTCTTCCCTGCAAACTCAAGCTACAGTTCTTCAAGCTAAGTTGCTGCAGTTCCAATTCCTCAAGCTGCTTTCTGTGTTACCGTTTCCTATCAATTTCCCCATAGACTTTAATATTAACCATGGATACATTTCATTGCCTCAAAAAGGGGGGCCTCTTTATTCTATCTGTCTGATATTTGGCAGTGTAGATTTTCTTGTGGAAAGTGCAGTCCCCCTGAGCTTTTTCCAGTTCAATTAAGAACCCAGTAAGATACTAACCAAAGAAAGAGGCGTGTACTTCCATTGCAACCAGTGGAAAATAATAAACAGAATTATGAAAATGAAATAACAATAATTAAATCCATATGAAACAACCCAATAATGAAACAATCCCTTTAGGAATTAATAAGAAAGAAAGAAAGAAAGAAAGAAAGAAAGAAAGAAAGAAAGAAAGAAAGAAAGAAAGAACTCCCATGCACAACTCTATTAAGTATTATAAGAGAATTGCAAACTTTAGATGTTCGTGGAACTTCTCCAAGCATAGTTTTCAGAAAATATGATTTCACAAAGCACCATGATTTTGCCCATTTTTATTTCCAGACCTTCAATTATTGTAACACTTATTGTATTTTCTGCTTTTGTTTCCCAGAAATCATCTATAGTTGGGTATTTAATGAGTTCCCCTCCTTTGTGGCAGAGGATAGCCGGCGGTTCATCTCCCAGGAAACAGGCAATCTCTACATTTCCAAAGTGCAACCATCTGATGTAGGCAGCTATATCTGCTTGGTGAAGAACACAGTGACCAATGCCAGAGTCCTTAGCCCTCCGACACCATTGACGCTCCGAACGGACGGTAAGCAAGTTGTAACTCTAAGGTGTTGGGGTGATGACATTAAAGGTTGGGAGAAAAACACTAACTGTATTAAAGCGAGGCTCCTTGTTTCAAAATAGATTGATTTTGCTCAGGAAAAAAAACAAAAGGAAGCGTCCCAGGCATCACTATATGAACTTCAGCAACAGTTTTTATTGGGGAATATTATAAGGAATATTCATGTATTTATTTATTTATGTGGGCATGTATGCCACACTCTTCTTCCAAGAAGGAAGGATTTATGAACAACTAACTAATTGGATGAGAGACCTCCAACAAAGATCAGGATTGCAGAGGCAGGCAATGGCAAACCACCCCAGTTAGTCTCTTGCCATGAAAACCCCACCAGGAGTTGCCATAAGTCAACTATGACTTGAGGGTAAGATTTCACTTTCAACTAACCTATAGGATGAACAACTAACCTTGTCTGGCTTGGAGCTCCTGGTTTCCAGTCCTATGATTTCAAGGTATAGATAGGTGAAAATGTGGCCCCTTTTATCTGGAAGATATTCATAACACATGCCCTGGTGATCACGTTGCCATATTTTGTGTCCGAAAAGTGAATGAGAACAAATTCAGGATTACAGTAGCCTTGAGGTCAGTCCTGCTTAGTTTGTCTATACAGCACCCTCAACAGACATCATTCATCAGTGTTTCATAAGTGAAATGCACAAGTCCTTGTTCCATAAAGGTTACCATCTTATGTCAACAATGGGGGAGGGGAGCAGAAGGGAAAGAGATATTCTTTTTAAAAGGAGTAAAAGATGCAACTGTGTTGTTAGACAATGAAATGTTCTGTAATTCAGACAGAACATCAATGTCTGTCAAGTCTGGTAAGTATATTATTATGATCTAGGTAGGTATATTATTATATATTACAGATCTAGTTAGGTATATTATTATATATTATTACAGTCTAGGGCTTAGGCTTGTCCAGCACAGCACTTGTTTCCCCCATATGGAAGATCAAGTATGCCAATAGATATAGAAAGAGATCCATTATTCCTCCAAGAGGCCTTCTTCCAGCCTAAAGAGGCTTCCTTCAGCTTAAACAGCTCTTCTGCTGGAGGAAGACTCCTCAGGCTGAAGAAAGACTTTGAACTGCGCTCAGTGAAGCATAGGAGGTTTACTTCATCCATCTCCAGAGACTCTAAAGGTTATCAGTATAGCTAGCTTGACCTTATTAAGAGGACTTAATAATCCAGAAAATAGGATGAAGTAAATCTCAACCAGTGCTTATCAATATCAATATCAATATATCTATATCTATACATCTCTCTCTCTCTCTCTCTCTCTCTCTCTCTCTCTCTCTCTCTCTCTCTCTCTCTATATATATATATATATATATATATATATATATATATATATATATATATATATATATATATATATATTAAGAAGAGAGGCAGGTGGCAACCAGAGACAGAGTTTTTTCAGCAGTAGCACCTTGCTTAAGGAATGCCCTTCCCCTTGAGAATCAGGGCTAAACTACAAGTGATGCCAGACACATATTTATTAACGTGTCAGGGATGAAATTGTACCTGCAAACTGTAGTTGAAAACAACACAATATGTCCCTAATGTAGGGAGACAGTGGAGGGGAAGAGCTTTTCAAAGACAGCCACGTGGGATCGCCATGGGAATGGAACTTTGCAATCTCAATGGAGAGAGGAACCACCAGCTCTTTCCCTCCCCTGCCTCCCCACACTAGACACAGGGCCCTATATTCCTCTCACTGTTGAGATTGGGTAAATGCACACACCCTGGTAATTTCCCACCTCACAACCCACCTCCCGCCAGTTGCTGGGCAGGGGGGAGGGACTTGCAACCCTAAAGGGAGACTCTTCTAAAAACTCAGTTATGCATTAGAAAGATTTGAGCGCCTCCTAAAGATAGTCACTCCACCTATCAGTTGATCATTTTAAATTAAAGATGAATAAATCCATGATTTCTGACACCCATTTCCAGTGATTTTTTTCTGGGAAATGAGGTGGTGGAACTCAGTGGGTTGCCCTCGGAGAAAATGATCACATGGCTGGTGGCCCCGCCCCCTGTTCTCCAGACAGAGGGGGGTTTAGATTGCCCTATGCACCACTTGGCAGCACGGAGGGCAATCTAAACTCCCCTCTGTCTGGAGATCAGGGGGCGGGGCCACCAGCCATGTGACCATTTTCAAGAGGTGCTGAAACTCCATTCCACTGCATTCCAGCTGAAAAAAAGCCCTACCCATTTCTCCTCTGAGGTTGTGTGAAGGGACTCTTACATCCCCTGCTCTACTTTCTCCTCCATCTTTCTTTTGTCTGCCTCCTCTGCTTTCTCTTTCAGTATAGAAGAGCCCAGTCTGCCCAGCAACTGAGTACGGTCTCCCTAATGGAACACATTTCTAAACATCAACAGTGAAGTCAATTGCAAAACAGCTATTAAAACAAAACACACACAAACAAAACACACACACATACCTTTGGGTGTGAGTTCCTTTGAAATAAATCAGAGTCGATTTCAGGAAAATGCATTTAAGATCAGGAAAAGACTTCAGAAGCTCTCTTGAGCAGTCTGATCACACGCACACAAACACATAAGCTTATAGGAGTAAGTATTAAACAAAGCCATAAAACATGCAAACAAAGTAAGATACTTGCTCCGTCTTATAAATATTTGAGCACTGTGAGAACATTACAAAGTCTAGGCTTTCGAAAGATGACTTGATTCGATACAATATATATTCATTCAGAGCTTAGCCTGGAATTAAGTTGATCTCTGTTCATTATTACTGAGTTGGAAGTTTCCATGTTTGCACAGCATGAATCCTATATAAGAAGTGGGTTCTTATTTTACCTCATACCCTCGCCGTCTGTTGTACTTTTGTGCCAGCTTCAATTTACCAACCTTGACTTTTCTGCAATCAGTCAAGGTAATGTGTTGTTTCCCGTATTACACCTTTATGAAGAAGTTCTTCCATCTATTTTTAACATATTGAAAATGCTTTCTAAAAGAACGTTATTTGATTCATCAGTTTTAATTCAAAAGCTAATTATTCTCTCCGATCTCCCGTTCCAAGAAGGAGGAGTCCAGTTGGCCTGCAGTTCCCAACGTTGCACCCACGGGCACCATGAAGACTTGCCAGGTGCCTGCCAATTCCTGCCTCTGCTTGCTGATTGCCTGCGGAATGGCAGGAGGAGGCAGGCCAGGGAAATGGGCCCTCACAGTAGGAGGCAGGCAGGGAAAAAAGTGCATGTAATTGGCCAGGGATGCACATCCATTTACACGCATAGTGTGCATGCAAGGAAAAGAGGTGAGTATCTGCACCTCTGGCCCGTCATTCCTCTCCCCCAACGTCCTCATGATTGCCAGCAGAGTTCTAGCAAACCTAGCACCATGGTGTTCACCAACCTGCTTCCTTGTGCCCATTTTTTTCTCCCCCACCCCAAAAGAATCAGTACTAGATTTCCTCCACCTAACTGGAGCAGAAGGTGGTTCAGAAATCCCACAAGACATTCCCTTTGTGTCTGCAGGGAGAACGTATTCAGATGCAACTGCCTCCGTTGGAGGAGGAGACTTGGCTTGGAACCTCTCAGTACTTTTATGACTCCCCCCCCCCCGCCGCCATGACAACCATTTTGTGATACCAATCAGCAATCATTTTGTTGTGGTGTCTTCTCATTGTTCTCAAAATCTCAAAAGGCTCAACATGGTTGGAAACCTCAAGTCTATGTTAAGGACAACATGAGCTGTTCATCCACTACATTTTTAATGCACAAAGCTACACTTTTTGGAATGTGTACACTAAAAATATAATGACTGAACAAGACAGATTTATATATGTTATTTATAGTCCACCTTTCTCACTGAAACTCAAGGTGGATTACACAAATGTGTGCATGAAAAGTAAAAACCGCAGCTGACTGCCACTCCTTGTTGAAGTGTACAATAGTTGTGGAGTAACCAACTCTGGGGTTAGGAAATTCCTGGAGATTTGAGGGCAAAGCCTGAAAAGGGTAGGTTTTGGAGATGGGAGGGACATCAATGTGGAATACAGTCCACCCTCCAAAGTAGCCATTTTCTCCAGGGGAACTGATTTCTGTTAGTCTGGAGATCAGTTGTAGTTCCAGGAGATCTCCAGGCCCCAACTGGAGATTACAACACTGAGTTTACTTATAACAATTCTTAAATGTCTAATATACAAATATAGATGTACAAGCAGATATATGAAAATAATAATGTTTATAGACAAAAGATATTCCTTCCACAATATCACAAAGTCCAGTCTTCAATACTTGTGTGAATGAGATCACGAGCTACACACATCGGTATTCTATGCGTTTCAATCACTTCATCTGAGTCACACAAGTTCACCTGAGTTTGCCACTTACTTAGGCAAACCTAAGTAAGTAGCAAACTCTGATTTGGTGCCATTTATTATAGTGTATGGTACATATACCACCGCCACCCCTTCTGCTGCCTGGAAAAGAAAAAGAAAATACGAGAAATATATGAGAAAATATATGAGAAATCACATACAGTGTGTGACTTTACCAGTGGAAAGTTTCTCAGACAATAGGATAGAAGGAAAAATATTTCAGTAGAATCTACGTATAGGAAAATGGACCTAAGTAGAAACTGCTCTGATTCAGTATAGGTCAACTTTTATATCTTTATATATAAGTGTGTGGGGAACACACATTCTCAGTGCAGACTCTGGGTCCCCCATGCTCCCTCTTCCTACCCCCAGACTCAGTTATCTGGATCACGGCATTTTTCCGTCTTCCAAGGCTGCTTTATTTCTACCACCTTCCCTTATGGAGGCATGAAAGGTAACCCTTCAGTAAAAGGTTCTTGTTTGTTGGTTGGTTTGTTTCTTGCTTGCATGTGCTTGGATCCTATGATGTAGTTCCATTAATGGAAGGGGGGCAATTTTTGCCAATTCCCCACTGATGCTATGCTGTTCTTGAAGATCCCTGTCTCACAGGAGCAGTGTTTCAGGAAGCATTTGGGGCTGCAGTGGAGGAAATCCTCTTCCGCTAGCACTAATGTCTTCTCATGATGAATCTTTACTATGTAATCCAAGCTAGAGATGGGCACGAACTGGGAAAAAAATGAACCATGAGGTTCATGGTTCATCACTAGAGATGGGCACGATCCTCATTACAATCGAAAAACCCACAATAATGGCGATCGCACGATCATGACCCGGCGGATCGTGATCGTCTACGGCCAACAATCCAGCAATCAGCTGGATCGTTAATTTTTTTTTGATCGTGCCCATCTCTATTCGTCACTATGAACTTTCACGAACCTGCCCTGGTTCACGAACTGGTTTGTTTGGTTCGTGAAAACATCACATCCAGGTCATCAAATTATCACTTCTGGGTCAGCAGAAGGTCACTTCCAGGTCAGCAGAAGGTCTGCAGGAAGTCCATCCTGTGTTGCCTAGGAAACTGATTAATCGGTGCCAGGCTGTCTGCAGTGACGAACCAAAAAACAAAACAAACAAACCAGCTTAAAGTTCGTGGTTGTTTGTCAGAAATGGGCTCTGATGAACTGCCAATTTATGAACCATGTACCGTCCCAGTTCATGCTGAATTTTGGTTCGTATTTTAATTCATGCCCATCTCTAATCCAAGTGTCACTTTTCTCTGCATTGTGCATGTGTGAATCACTAATAAATCTCTAATAAAAGAGGCCATGCTAACTGTTTAGCCTACATAAATTAGTGTTATGATTTGCCTGGATTTGTTACATTGGTATTAGGGTTGGCAGCTCTCACCTGGCATTCCATGGGAGCTTGGCAGGGGGATTGCTGGGACATCACGTCCTGTTCTGAATCATGAGAGTCTAGGAATTTTCAGAGCTGTATGATAAAACCATAGAGATTTAGAAATTCCTAGAGCATTCCAATATCACTTCCAGTACCAAACCCAAAAGCGATATCATTGAAATTCCTAGAGTGTTGTGACATCATTTCCTGTTCTGAAACAGGAAGTGATATCCCAGCATCAGTCAGTGCCTTTCCCTGCATTTTCCCACTATCAGTGTCCTGAGTGAGGGCAGGGGGCAGGGAGCATCACCAGGAGGGATGCACTGGCATTAGGTAAGTGGCAGTCCTATTTGGTATTCAGTATTTTTGTTTGCCTTGGTAATTTCCAGCACTAGAGTAAATCTATCTTTCCATGAATGCCCGTATTTTGTTTTCCCCTTCCTACATTAATAATCTATATCATAATATTGGACTCTGACCTTCTGGGTGGATGTTATGGAGGTGAGAATTAGGTTTCTATTAAACCATCAAAGATTATGACTAATAATCTTTAGCTCTGAACACTTGCAAATATGTTTTTTACTAAGCAGTCCATAAGCCCTTGTTAGCCATCGGTTGTGCTTCTGTGATCACAGGGAAACTTAGAATGGAGAGGAGATGGGTTCTAAGCAAATATGGTGAAGCAGCAGGGGATATATATTTACAAGACTGCCTCTGAGCTTCCTTCCTTCCTCCTCTGACATTGGTTGAGCCTGAACGATGGTATAATGCTCCATCTTTTGACTTAACTTAAATGACACTAGAAGTTATTTTAAATTAAAAAATAACAAAATATTTTATTTAATATAGATTGGAAAGGTCGGTTGAAAGCAGGGTTGAAAATTTCTGAGGTCACTCAATATAGATAAATCTGAGGTCAAATCAGTTCATGCACAGACTTAAGGTCTAATGTTTCAGACTAATGTGAGTTTCCTAAGCTCTTCACAGTTAGTTAAATCTTTATATTGAGAGGCTTTTGTTCCAGTGTTTTTTTACACACTCTATTATATTTTCTTTGAGTATTCTCTTACTCTTTTGGTTTCCAGAAGGATGGCACCCTCTTTCCAGTACGCAAATCCCTTCTCTTGGAATAACAGTACTTGCCTTGAGTTTTTTTACTGGTCCTTAAGATCTCCAAAGGTAGTTTCTAACCACACTAGACCAGGGAACTCTTCACTCTTCAGAGCTAACTCCCTGTTTGACTGGGTAGGGAAATTCTCTTCTCATTAGAAGATTTACCCCCTTTTGTTGGCCTGAATGGGAGTCCTGCGCTACTTCCTGAACTTCTTTGCCAAATTCCCCTCCCCCCCAATTTTCCTATCTGTGTTAAAGTGCTCTCAGTCAGGGCTGAATCTCCAAACTGTCAATACTCGACTCCTCTCAGCTAGGGCTGAACTCAGACTTCCCTTTCCCCAGCATCCAATTCAGAAGTCTTTTCTCCATTCAGCTTATGCTACCCAATCAGATTCCTTGGAGTGGTCTGTCACTCCAAGCTCTGTTTCTGTGAAGCATTAACCTTTCACAGTCCTTCAGCTGTTTGTTCAGCCTGTCTATGCTTTTAAAAAGTGCATTCCATCACATATGGCATAGGATATTCCTGAAGAAAAAGTTTGCACGAGGCCTAGGGATAACAAACCTCAGGAAGAAGGCTGTTTTATGTAGATTTTTCTTGCATTGTTAGGGGAAAATCAAGTTTGTTTTCGGCTTGGAAAGTAGTGAATAGTTCTCAGGAGAGATACATTTAGAATAAACCAATTACAACAGCCCTTTCCTGTTCAGAAATTTCTTGTTCAGAATTCTCAATTGTAGCAATACCACTGGGACTGGCTTCTTATGACAAGAATGCTCTTGAGACAACATGTCTGTATATTTATCTTCATTGAGGTTGCTGAATAATATTATAGCTTTATGTCAAATCCTGGAAGACTGTACGAATTTGCTTGTCTTTATATTAATCTTTTATTTCCTTAGAGCTCTGCCTCAAAGGGAAACTTATCTCCTTGATACGAAGCAAATTAAATAAAAACATCAAGAAATCCTTGAATGGATTCTGAATAAAATGAATACCTCATTTGTGTAGATGTCCTTGACAATCAGTCATTCCGTACAATTCAATTTCACTTTGCACAGACTTACCAAAAAAAAAAAAACAATTTAAAATTCTATCTGAAGAGATAAAAAAGTTTCATCAGGAAAAAAAAGATCATGCATCATTTCATTAGCTGCCTCTTACAGTGGCTTAGAAACTTTGAAGAATTAAGGGTTTACAAACAGTAGAAAGATGGAGGCAGTAATGCATCTTTGCAGTCTCAGTTGCTAACTGGAAGCAGAAACAAATGTTTTTACCAGAGTAGACCACAACCTCCTCCAAATTAGTGAATGGAAGCTCTGGCAATCTAAAACATTTGCTGTTTCAGATGTGAAGGTACTTCAAGTTCAGGTATTTTTTATGAGACCTTTCTCTGTCCCCCATCACGGATAATAAAAGTGTTTTGAAATTGATACTACAAAGAAATAAAGGCATCTCATTTCTTACAAAGAAATAAAACCAATCCAATTGCTTTACAGACACCATTTCTAGTCTTCACCCAGCCCCACCTACCCACTAATACAGGGCCATTTAAATTTCTTTTTTAAAAAATTGTTTTAATTTAGAAATTAAATTAAAGTTTGTTAGTTTATTTTAATTTTAACTATTAATCCATACAACTATTATATTAACATTATCAAAAGTTTTTCAAAAAGTAATCCAAACAGCAATATATCAACTACCCTCAATGCTAAAGAAGATGACTTGATTATTTCTTCAAAAGAAGAAATTAAAGAAAATATATGTATGTTGGATGAAAATGTAGTCTTGTCCATGATATATTTGTTCCCAGTTGTATCCAGGACATACAAAGGATAAGTGATTGGTTTTCAGAACCAATCCCCACCCCTACCCCCCACGCACTTCATGTCCTGTCTCTTCCCACCTCTGCCATTTTCTAGGCTTGCCAACTCTGGGCTGGGAAATTTCTGCAGATTTGGGGGTGGAGCCTGGGGAGAGCAGGATTTGGGAAAGGACCTCAGCAGGGTATAATTCCATAGAGTGCACCCTCCAAAGCAGCCTTTTTATCCAGGGGAAGTGAACCTCTGTCATCTGGAGCTCAGTCGTAATTCTGGAACATCTCCATGCCTCACCTGGAGGTTGGCAAGCGTATCCATCTATCTGTTCTATCTTCTAAATGACAATCGGATCGCCATCAATCAGATGGCTGCTTGCCTAGCCTTAGTTCCTGCCACATTCTCCGAAGAAGGGCAAACATTTAGAGAATCTTCTTTTCCTATGCATTCTTGCTTCCCTCAAGTATTCTTGCTCCCCTTATTCCACAAACAAAGTTAAGCATGGAATTGCTTCTCAGGCTTTCCCTCCATCTGCAGCTCTGCATGGACACCAAGCTGGCCATCAGTGAAGATGAAAGATGCATTGCACTTGAAAAGAGGCAGCCTCCCCGTCTTTTTTTCCCCCCTTGAGGTGGATGCATTTCCATTTTTGTGCACAAAATTAAGAGAGGAAACCCTGAAGACAGATGGAAACATACTGAGGTTTGGGGGGGGGGGGTTCTCCATGACTATTTGAGCTTAAATTGAGTTTGGGCATATGTGTAGGAATATATGGAACATATGTTGCTTATGGCTAGTTATTCAACATTGTTGATAGATTTAAAAAAAACAGAATTTGACAGGACTGTCCACAGAGGATCTCTTGTCTCCAGTAAAAGAAAATTCTGATCTTGGTGAGCTATCCAGATGACAGTGCAGTGCAATGGTCAGGGTGTTGGACTACGGAGAATAGAGTTCAAATCCACACTCTGCCATGAAACTCACTGGATGACCTTGGGCCAATCACTTATTTTTCAGCTTCATAGAGTTGTAGGGAGAGGAGAGCCGAGTAGAGTGGACAGAGGGTATGATAAAAAAGAAAATACAGTAATGATACAGTGAGTCTGCACAACATATGAATTACCAGGCTGAATGCAATTCAGCATCTGGCACTGTGTGTTATGTGCTGTCAAATTGCCTCCAAACTATGGCAACCCTATGAATGAAAGACCTCTAAAATGTTCTATCTTTAACAGACTTGCTCAGATCCTGCAAACTGGAGGGTGTGGCTTCTTTTATTGAGTTGAGCCATCTCATTTTAGGTCTTCCTCTTTTCCTGCTGCCTTCCACTTTCCCTAGCATTATTGACTTTTCCAGAGAATCTTGTCTTCTCATCTTGATGTGACCAAAGCACAACTGCGTCACATCCCTAGACTGCTTCTAGGGAGAATTCAGGCTTGATTTGATCTAGTACCCACTTATTTGTCTTTTTGACCATCCATGATATCCACAAAACTCTCCTCCAGCACCACATTTCAAATGAATCAATCTTCTTCCTGTCAGCTTTCTTCACCGTCCAGCTTTCACATCCATACATAGTAATGGGGAATACCATAGTTTAGATTATCTTGATCTTGGTCCCCAGAGAGACATCTTTATCTTTAAGGATCTTTTCTAGCTCCCTCACAGCTGCTCTTCCAAGTCTCAATCTCCTTCTGATTTCTTCATTACAGTCTCCCTTTTGGTTGGACGTGGCATTAGATCTTAATATTTTGTTATGTCATAAACTGATTGTTTTAAGAATGTCATCTCCAACCAAAGCAAGGGAATGAAGAGAGAACAGCCACGTAGCCAATAAAGGGTCCTGAACTTTTGTACTGATTTCCAGTTCAGGTTTATTCTATAAGCAACAAGGAATCCTCCAGTTTAGGAAAGATTTTGAACTTCTCAACCCTCTTTTTTCTACCTGAAAGCCCATATGTTGATTTTCCTTCCCCCTGGTGCAAATCAAACCTGCAATTTGTTATTTTTGCATCATTTTCAGGGAATTTTTCAATGCTATTTGCCAGAGAAGCTAAACAATCATCAATTAAAGTGTAGAACAGCCCAATTAATTTGTTGTGTCCTGAAGACCTCTTCTGATAGCAATGGTGGTTTCCTTTGGTATAAGGAGCCTTTCCCAGAAGCTCTTATGCTGGTAGAGGAGCCTCTTGCATTGAGGACAGCTCTCTGTGTTGGAGCAAAGCACCATTGTTAGTAGAATGGATCTTTAAGCATGAACCCATTGTATTTATAGAATCATAGAGATGGAAGGGATCACAAGGGTCATCTAGTCCAACCTCCTGCATAATGCAGGAAATTCACAGCTCTCCCTCCTGCATTCTCCCTGTTCAATAGGAGTGTGCATAACGAAAAAACACACTGAAAACACACAGAATTTGCTGGTTCACCTAATTAAAGTGAGTTCTGGAAAGCTGGACCAAATCTGGGAATTGATGCTATAATGACTCCCTCTCGCCAAAAAAATTGTTTGTTTCAACAGCATAACAACAGGACTATGTTCAGTTTCTTCTGTGATCCCAGTTTCTCATTTTTCTATTTCATTCAACTGTGGGTTGATGGTTTTATTTGGAAAAGGAGACTGGCACTCAGCAACCTGTCTAGTCTCCCACTTTTACTAGTAAAAGAGGGTCATTCTCCCTCTACTTCTCTTCCCATGATGGAAAAGGCCTTTCTGTGCACTTTTATGATCAGTGCAAGAACAAGCCAGCTGCCGGGAGTCTCAGCCTTGGCTCCTGCAACAGTTTAGAGGAGGATTCACCCATATGGCTCCTCATTGCGGAAACAGAACTAGAAGGCACAGGGAAACATGGCATAACATTGCAGGACTCAAAGGTAAAATGTATTGGCATTGATTTTTTTAAAAAAATTACGCTGTGCTGTGCTGTGCTGGACCGGTTGGCAATGGAGTGCTCTCCTAGTTGCACGCTCTGCTGGTGCTGCTTGTTCCCTGCTATTGCATGCACCTGCCACCGCCAACATTTGTCTTCTTTGGGATCTGTTAGTTTTCATGGGCTTAAGGAGAATCTGATTGGATTGATGGGTTTAGGGATAATGTGAAAAAAACTATGTGTCCGTGCATGCACAACTGCCCTCACTCACCTTGGTGCATGCCTTCCCCAAGCATTCTTCAGGGCCTGTAAACACAGAACCCTGTTGTTGTGTGCTCTCAAACTCAGTGGTTTGATGGTTTAGAGGGATGACTGTGTTTTCTGTGCAATTTTAGTGCCGTTGTGTACAAAAACAGCTGCCCCAGAGCCTCAGTCCCTTGAAAAGAAAATTAGCAAATGCATATGCAAGGGGCCGAATCTCATGAAATTGGGGGGGGGGGGAGATCAGCTCCAAGCCAGCACATCCTCAACCAGAACAAACTAGTAATAAGCTGCCATTGTTTCATAACTCCCAGAACCAAAATTGAAATGGAAATTTCTAGATGCACACTCCTACTGCTCAGTGCCAGGATCCCTGCTGCCCAATCTCTGGGATCCCTGGCCAATCTGGCCTGGAGCAAACCCTTTTTGATCCCAAAGTGATGATTGGCATTTCCCTGAGCATATAAGAGAAAGCTGCTATAGCATAGAGGTTAAGTGGTTGGGCTACAAATCAGCAGTCTTCTGGTTTGACTCCCACTACTGCCATGAACTCAGCAAATGACCTTAGATAAGCCCCTCCTCTCAGCCCCAGCTCCTCATCTGTATTGTGTAGATAATAATAACACTGACCATGTTCACCACTTTGAGTGGGACACTAATCTGTCTAGAAGAGAGAGAGAGATAAGCAGTTATTATGGTCAGGAGACCTGAGCATTGGCACATCCCTTTCTGCCCTTCCCCTAATGATAACTAAACATTGAACTTAAAAACAAAACAAATGAACTTATGAAACAGAAATTGTAAAACAAGGACCCTAAGCAATCAAAGAACCTTACCTGGATAACCCAGGTGAGCCTGATCTTGTCAGATCTCAGAAGCTAAGCAGGGTCAGCCTTGGTTAGTAATTGGATGGGAGATCTCCAACGAAGGCCAGGGTTGCAGAGCCAGGCAATGCAAACCACCTCTGTTAGTCTCTTGCCATGAAAACCCCACCAGGGATCGCCATAAGTCAGCTATGACTTGAGGGCACTCTCCACCACCAAGCCATCAAAGAACTGTACATAAATATAAAAATAAGTAACATTTTCTCATCCTTCTCATACATTTTTTCCATGCTTCCTCTTTGCTTTTGCTTCATCCTACCTTCAGTTGCTCAAGAGCAATTGGCACCTCCCAGACCCTTGACAACTGACCTGCTTTTGCATCCTCAGGCAGCCAGCAAAACAGGAGGTTGATTGGGCCTCTGATGGGTCACAATCTGTGTCAGGGCTGCGTTCATTTTTGTAGGTCACAAGTCGTGCAGGCCCGATGAACAGAAATAACAATGACTGCGCTGATACTGTAATGCAGTACTTCAGAACTGGGACATGGAAGAATCAGTGCTGAACTTATCATTTCCAGGAAGGCCAGGTGTGGGGAATGCCTACGGAATTGTTGCACATAATTTAGTGGAATCAGAGTTTCACTTGACTATTGATTTGACACAAAGTGACTCCTGCCATCAATGGAAAGTGCAGGTGTTTTGTTACTGCTAATGATCTGTCAAAAGATTTATCTGGCTGCAAGAGACCTTGGGCATACAGAACTATATGACAGCTCATTAACACAAGTTCCCAGGGAGAACGATACCTGTTTTTGTATCCCCACCACCAACGGTCAGCTCTTTAGTATTTCCCAATTCTGGAAAAAGCCAATTTCCAGCCTCTACTTCAATGCCCCCCCAGTTCCCCCCTGTAAACAGCAGGATGAAATTCTTCTAGTTTAATCAAAGCCCAATTGGCAAGCTGATATTGCCTTAGTAGGAAGGATGGTATTCACACACCCAGATATTTATGTACCTCTCTGTTTACAAACCCTAAACTTTGTCTGTGTTTTACCTACTTGACAGCTTTCCCTGCAGTCCTGGCATATGACATGGTGTCCAGCTAGGAGCAAGTTGTCATTTCCTGTCATATTGTCAGCCCTGCTGAAACGATCTGATTATGAACAGCAGCCATTTGGCTTCGGGATAGAACTGCTCCAAATTCGTAACAAGGGCACTTTGTTGCTATCGGCAGTAAAATAATGGGACATTTTGGGTTGCTGAAGGAGGAAGGAGAAGCTCTGAGCCTGCCAGGTCTTTGTTATCAGGGACATGATTGCATGTTTGTGCTCGATTGGCCTTTGCATAGTTCACATGGGTCATTGTAGCTGACAAGCATTTCTTATTTATTCAACAATGTAACGGAAATGGATATCAGAATTAGTGAGAGCAATCCTACTTTCGATATTGGTCTATTACAGCTGAGTGGGGGGAAAGCATTCTATACGTAATATAGAGTAGCTATTCTGACCATCTAAGGAACAACAATGTAGAGAATAGGTGGTATCGTGCCTTAGGCTGGAGGACGTTCTGTCATGCTAAGCGGACTTCCTTCAACAAATGGCTCTTCCTCGGACAAAATAGTCATTAAATTGGGAAGAAGCCGACTTAGCCTGGAGGAAGTCGTCAGACTTTGTGGAGTGGTAGAATATGGACCACTGTTTACTATTATGCCCCACAGTGCCTGTGTGAGAATTTTAAGAAAGGAAAAAAAGAAGAGGGACACAGATTGAAAAGTGTCTCCAATCGGATCAAGTTAAAGCATAACTCCTGTTTCCAAAACACGTGAAGAGCATGCACATGAAGTTTTCTTATGCTGTATCAGACCATTGATGCACCAGCCCAGCATCATTACCTCCAACTGTCAGCCAATGTTTCATATTGACATATTTCCTCATTCTGTTATCTGACCTTCTTTAACTGGAGATAAAACGTAGGTACTTCTGCATTCCCCACTCCTCCAGTTGAAACCAGCTGGGTGACCTTGGGTCAGTCACAGCTCTTCGGAGCTCTCTCAGCCCCACCCACCTCACAGGGTGATTGTTGTGGTGATAACAATAATTTACTTTGTAAACTGCTCTAAGTGGGCATTAAGTTGTCCTGAAGGGCGGTATACAAATCAGGCGTTGCCACCTGTTCCCCTCTTGATCCCAGCTGGGTGAAGAAAGGGTGGGCATTGCCACCTGCTTCACCTTGATCCCAGCTGGGTGAAGGGGGGCAGTCTTTCCTTCCTACTCTGCGCTTGATTCTGACCGGGTGAAGGTGGGGGTATACATCGTTACCTACTTCACTCCTGATCCCAGGTGGGTGAAGGCAGAGGGCGGGCATTGCCACCTGCTCCGCTCCTGATCCCAGCTGCATGTGGGCAGGGGACAGGCATTGCTGCTTGCTCCATGCCTGCTCCTAGTCTTGGCTTCCCACCACAGCACGCTCTGTGGAGGGATGGGCTCCCTCGCCTCCACAGCAGCACACTCTGGTAGTGTACTAGGGTAGGAAGTGAGTTGTCTGGAACATGCTTAGCCTTTTATATAGTAGGATATTTACTAAACTTTTAGTCTGACATCCTCCAAGGGGTGCTGGATGGTGCTCATGATTCTTTCCTGCTTCATATTATTCTCACGACAACTCAGTGAGGTAGGGTAGAATGAGAAAAAAGGACTTAACAACTGTCACCCAATGTGGTTCATGGCAAGCAAGGTTTTGAATTTGGTTTTCCCTTGGCTTAGTCCAGCATTCTGAACTACTATACCACACTTACATCACCAATATGATATAAAATGAGAATTGTCTTTGTTTCATATAGTTCTGAAGTTATTTTTTAACCTAAATTAGGGTAAATTTGGTGGGGCCTAATCTTGAAATTACAGCTGAAATTATCAGTTACCCTGGAGAAAATGGCAGCTTTGTAGGATGGACAGAAGAAAAATGGAAGTCCATCCCCGGGTACTGTTCCCAAATCTCCAGGAATTTCCCAAGACAGAGTTGAACCCTTATACTGCATTGTTAGGAGCAACGTCCAACCCTGGGGTGGGGGTAGGATGCAACTGAGATGTTTTATCCAAGCAGTATGCAATTGAGCTTACTGCAGTGCAGGGATTTTTAGAAGGCGCTTCTCAGAGACAGCAAGAAAACACATTTGTTTCTAAAGAGCAGTTCAGCACTGATACAATATTTTGATAAAATACAGAAATCATATCACAGAGCAAACAGACAGTAAATTTTTGAATATGATGTTCAGGGATTTGGTCATGCAGCTTAGATTTACATGAACATGAAAGCATCCCCCAATTTCTTCCAGTGTACTGAAATTTGTCCACACAATGTGAGCTAAATATTGCTCAGTATTTAGGTCAAGTATTAAAAATATTCCTTTGTACCGCTGAGATTTATTCAGCTAGAAGCAGCAGCATCTTGGGGCAACGTGGAAGATATACAGGCCTTGAGTCAACACAATGCACACCCAGCAGTGAGCTCTTGTGGGCATTTCCCCCTGTGGAAAAACCCTCATACAAAACCCGGGCCTTTGTGCAGTCAGTTGATTAGTGCCTGCCAATCAATTTTTTGAGATGAGGAAAAGAGCAAGATGCAATCCTCCCTTATCCACAAAGAGATTGTGACTTTGTGAGTAGTATTGTCGACAGTTTTCTGGCATTATGCGCAGGAAAGACTTCAAACACACTACCACAAAATATTTCCTGATAACCATTTGCTCGTCAAGCTGGGCCTACCCTCCAACCCTTGGTCCTCAGACCAGCAGGGTCAGAACGGATGTTGCATAATGTGATGTCATATCCGGGTGAAAACTCAGATGTAACATCACTGCATCAGGTGATGCTCTGGGCTCCTCTCCCAAACTCCATGATACTTACGTCACGCTCATGCAATGTTGTCTCTGACCCTTGCCCTATGCCCAAAGCTCCTGTCAATGCTGAGGAAGAGCCTGACATCCCTACCTCCAGCTCTGTAGTTCTCTAGCCACACCAACCTAGGCCAATCCTCCATATGCCTCTGCCTGGCATGAGTGGAACTGGGGGGAACCATCCACGTGGAGGAGGAGAGATCTTTTTACAAGTGATCTCCTCCGCAGGTCTGAACTGGCTCTGAACTTCCACATAGGGTTGCTAACCTTCAGGTGGAGCCTGGAGGTCTCCCAGAAGAAACAGCAGTTTTGGAGGGTGGACTTTATGACATTATACCTTGTCGAAGTCCCTTTCTTCCTCCAAAGCCTGTCCTCCCAAAGCTCCATTCCCAAACCTCCAAGAATTTTCCAGCCCAGATTTGATAACCCTACTGCCATATGGTCAAGAAAGAAATGGTGCAGCCTGGAAGGTTAATGTAGTACCCAGTGCTGTTTTGCAGATCATTTCAGCCAAGTAAACTATCGTTGATAGCTTCAGACCTGCTTAGAAAACGAAATTTCTCAAAGAAAAAAGGGTTTCCAAATTCAACCAGCGTGGCTCTCTGCAACTCCAGAAACTCACATCTGTTGAGGGGCGATCAGCAAGTGGGGCCTGGAGATCTCCAGGAATTACGGCTGACCTCTAGATGACAGACATAAATTCCCCTGGAGAAAATTGCAGCTTCAGTGGGTAGCCTATGGCATCTCATCCTTGCTTAGCTCCCTCCCCAAATTCTGTCCTTTTCAGGCACCGCCCACAAATCTCCAGGAATCTCCCAACCCTGAGTTGGCGACCCTAGGTCTTTGAGAGAGCTCTTTGAAGAACTCCTTTCCCTTCCCCACTAGTTTTTACCTTAGATAATGATGAAGAAGATAATATTGTAGGCAATTTCAGACAAAACTTCCAACATCAGAGATAGAGACATTATCAGATGCTGGAAAAGAGATGGAGGGAAACAGAGTGTTAACTTGTCCTCCATCAGCTGCGGCATGTGAAAGAATGGTCTGGTGCCTCTGGGCAAAAGATTACTCAAAATGCTGCAAATTATCAATTAAGGAACTGGGCTGTTGTGGATATTGGAAAAGAAATTGTCAGAGTCTGATGATTTGAGGAGCATTGTAGATAGCTTTGCCAGTCCTCGGAACAAAAGGCATAAACAGGTTTATTAAGAAGGTTTTTGATTGAAAACATGATTTATCTCCATTCAATAAAGTATGCGGTGTGTGCTTTCATTCTCCTAATAATAACTTTCTTGCTCCCCTAAGAATGCATCATTTCCCCTTAATAATGAATGGCCTTTGCCATTCCTTTGTCCCCCCCAAACTAGTTTTTTGAGAGCTGCCCCAGATGGCACAGCTCCTGCTTTTGTGACTATGCGCTACACTCATTTGTGCCACCAATTCCTTGTTTGTTTGTGTGTATCCTTGTCTCCAGCTTATCCCTTAAATAGCCTAAAAATCGGCTTACAAAACAAAATATAACAATAGTTAATTTGAAATGCTTTCAAATTTAAAAATTAAGAACATCATTAAAATCAGAATACTAATCTAAATTCAGTAAATACAGGGATTATATCACTCTACACTCTACACTCTACACAGTGAGAGATCTGCACATTTTTTTCCAGGCATAATTTAAAATGTCGGTTCTTACTTTGAAAGCCCTAAATGGCTTGGGGCCTGGATACTTGAAGGACTGCCTCCTCCCATATTATCCAGCCCACCCATTAAGCTCTGCCTCACAAGCTGTGATCTCAGCACCCCTCTCTTCACAACTGAGGTGGGTAGCAACCACAGACAGGACTTTTTCAGTAGTGGACTGGGGGAACAGTTTACAGTAGAAAAGAAACACAGTTAAAATGCAGGTTGATAGCAGAACTGGGGAATACGGGTTGAATGGCAGCTGGCAGCTTGCTGGAGCTACACATGGCCTGTTGGGTGGGCAGGCTGCCTCTCCTTCCCTCCCTTCTTTGGGCAGGCCAGGGTGGGTAGGTAGGCCCCTTCTCTCTCCTCCTCATTTGAGGGGTGGGGCTGAGGTCCTTTTCTAGGGCCGCTTTCCCCTCCCAAGCAGTCCTTGTAGCTAGGGTGGCCAGATGGGTTCTACAAAAATACTGGACACACTTGATAAAAATTTGTCAACCATGCAGGGACAACATGGTATGCCACTGAGCAGGAGGCAAGAAAGAGACAGGCCACAAAGTGCCACTGTTGCTGTGAGTGCTTTACACCAAGCCAATGCTAGGAAGTAGATCCCTCGCCAGACGGGAGGTTTAGTGAACGTGGGGCCCTGATAAAAAAAAAAGTACGGTTCACCACACCTCCTTTATTCCCACCCAATTTACTGATTTTAATCTACCTTATATGGTTATTGTGAGGATAAAATGGATTAGGGGAGAATGTTGTAAGCCACTTTTGAGTCCCCTTTAGGGAAAATCTGGGGCATAAATGAAGGAAATAAATATATACACAATTAAAATGCATCAGCCAACTCCTCCATTCCACTCGTGTCACCTCTGGAGTCAGGGTGGCAGGGGCTTTGGCTGGGGGGGGGGAGTCTTGCTGTTGACTGCCAAAGGAGGCTGGAAGGCAAGAAGAGATGAAAATAGGACTAGTTCTCCAAGGCAAAAACACCCTCTGAAGTGATTTTGGGAACTATTGCACTGGTTTTGGAACAGTGGCAACTCCCCCTGTCCGGTTTAGTCAACCAGGAATGTCACCAAGGTGGGGCTGACTGTTATAGGGCATGATGGGAATTTAAGTTCTTCACCATACTTGCTCCCAACACTTGCCCCATTCTTTTTTGAAGCTGCCTGCTACTGAAAGAGAGAAGCTGTCTGTTTTTCCAGATGGGAGCCAGAAAAGGCAGCCTCCTTGGAGGGGGTAGATGAGGCAGCACAGGCAAAGCAGCTCCCCAACTGAGAAAGAGAAAGGGGGGGAAATCCAAAGTAATGAGTGGCACAGGGGAGAAGCTCTACACATGCCCAATCAAAATGCACTGCCGTTTTCAAGGAGGAGGAGAAACCACTTTCTTGCTTGAGGAAGGGGGGGGCCTTCACCTTCTCCTTCTCCCACGTGAGGAACAATGGAAATAGTAGCACCCGCTGCAGTTTGCCTTCCACCAGCCCAATCTCCAGAGCCATGCCCTAGGGTTCGATTTCTTTTTTTGCTCCTTCATTTTTGTCATGTCTTTTCTATTTTAAACTCCCCCCTAAACTCTGTCCCTTTGGAACTGCCTCGTTTGGATGTTTGTTTTTTGCTCAATTTGTTTCCCAGAAATCAAGCATAAATAACCAGACTATCTGGGTCAAAACTGGACATCTGGCAACCCAACTTGTAGCAGAGGAATGTAAGAATCATCCCATTTCAAGACATATGTTAGTTTTAGACTTCCTTCACAGACCAGTGATGTGAACAAATTTGCAACTATATTTATCCCAAATCCCAAGGCGTCTTAACAGATTTTAATGAGAATTAATACACGTTCCATTACATGCACTATTTGATTTTTTTCCCTTTTAAAGTGCCCCAAATCCCTGTTTTTTCAAAACAACAGATCATAATAGCATTGTTCACATTTCACCTCTTGCATAAGAATAGTAAATATTATTGACTAAGCAGTGGATACATGGAAGAAGGAAAGTAAAAGCATCAATTAATCAATGGCAGTTCATACATGAGACAACCACATCAGTGTGTCTGTGTGTGTTGGGTCCTGGCAACGACCAAGAGAAAGGAGCTGCCATGAAGAAAAGGAAAGACAGAAACAGCCAGACACATAGGCAGCAGTTGATGAGGACTAGAAAACGCCTGGAACTGAATCTAGGGAGATGTGCTTAAGGATGTTACAGCTAAAGATGGGCATGAACTGGAAAAAACCCGAACCATGTGGTTCATGGTTCATCAAATTTCACAAACCACGAACCACGAACTTTCACGAACCTGTCCCTGGTCTGCGAATCAGTTCGTGTGGTTCGTGAAAATGTCACAAGCAGGTCAGAAAACCATCACTTCCGGGCCAGCAGAAGGTCACCTCCGGGCCAGCAGAAGTTCACTTCCGGGTCAGCAGAAGGTCTACAGGAAGTCCATCCCCTGTTGCCTAGGAAACTGATTGATTGGCACCAGGCTGTCTGCAGTGATGAACCAAAAAATGAACCAAATGAACCAGCCTAAAGTTCGTGGCAGTTCGTCAGAAATGGGATCTGATGAACCGTGGTTCGCAAACCATGAACCGACATGATTCATGCTTAATTTTGGTTTGTATTTTGGTTTGTGCCCATCTCTAGCTACAGCAGATGGGAATGAGGGGGATTTGCTGGGTTTGCTGGAGAAGAGGGAGATGTCAGGCTCTTGTGATGACCTAGAAGGAGAGAGAGAGGGAAGTGGGAGCAGGACGGTGCTATTGGGATGGTATTTGCAAAAGGCTGGTAGAAATCGTGTGGGTTGAATGCAGTGGCAAGGAAGAGGGTAATCAAAGGAAGAGAAAGAAAGGGAGAGGTATTAAATCATACTTTGCTTTATTCTGTTGTCCTGGTGTTAGAGTGGCAGTGGAGGTTAGCCTGGAGGAAACACTGAACCCATATTTTGGCTGAAATCCTGCTCCTTATATACTTATTTCCTTACTTATTACTTACTTCATTTTTACCCCATCTTCCTCCCTAATGGGAACCAAAAGCAGCTTACATCATTCTCCTCTGTACCATGTTATTCTCACAACAACTCTGGAAGGTAGGTGAAGCTGAGAGGGTGTGGCTGGACCAAGATCACCCAGAGAGCTTCCATGGCAGAGCAGGGATTCACACCTGAGTCTCTCAGATCCTAGGCCATTACGCTAACCACAATACCGTGCTGGTGCTTTATGCCTAAAATTTCATTTGTGTTAGAAGAGCTCTGTGACAATTACAAACTACGTTAGCAGCTAGTTTGCTGTGTCACAGAAATTGCTTGCATGCCCTGGGTGTGTTTGTGGTAAAAGTTGGCCATGACATGATTAACACAATGGGTGAATGTTGGCTTACAGCTGTGTTGGGGTTCAGGAGATGCGTTTTTGCCCTTTTGATTAACTCGGAAAGGAGACTGAATTGTTTTCTTGAGTGTTAGACATTTGGCTTAAGAAAATCCTTTAGGTTTTCTTCAACATTTCTCCTCTGTTGTCAAAAACAATGACCATTTCCTGTGGCTGGACTCTCAGCTGAGAAGATGTTTGTTTTTAAGATGAATTTTCACAGAAAAGAGTGCCTTTATGTTTTAGCTAATTTTAACAAACCAATGTTTTCTTTGTGTGACTCAAAGCATGATCCATGCTGCTGCTTCCCCTGGCCATTTGGCATCTGTTCTCTGGGTCTAAAAATGGAGGGGTATGCCTTTAGCTGCCCCTTTCTACTATAGGGGTGCTGGTGTAACAGTGCTGATCAGCATCTTTCTTGGAGCCCTCTAAGTGTTTTCAGAAAACGAGTAGTGCCAAGTGGAGCTCATGCCCAGCATGGCTTCTGATTGGCCATTGAAGAACTGGTTGGCAGTCAGGATTAAAAATAATGTTGTTTTGGTGGCAGCTGCTCCTCTTTCTCAGTACATTTTAAAAATTACACCTCTTCTCCCCTGCACTTGGACTTCCTGTGGGTGTGCTGTTGGCTGTGCCTCCCATGGCAGCCATTTTATGTTTGGCTATACCTCCCATGGCAGCCATTTTGTGGTTGCGTCCACCATCTTTCGTCAGAATTCCAAAGGTGCCCACAAAAGGTAGAGGATGCCTGCAATAGAAAATAAACTTATGCATGTACATTTAGAAGCAATTCTCTCTGAGTTTACTGGGACTTCACTCAAACAAGTGTTCATAGGATTGCTGCTTTAAACAAGTTTTTTTTCCTCAGATATTTTATTAGATCATTAAATCAGAGGGAAACAATTTGTGTGATGCTATACAATCATAAAAGTTGCTGTTCCAATATTCGAAATATAAAATCTAATTTTCCAGAAAATTAATCCAAGTTTTAAATTGAGGCATTATGTTGTGGAATGTGGTTATTATGAAAAAAATCTAGCACACAGAATATTAAGGCCTACCCAACTCACAGCGTGCAAGCAGATTGTGTATGCCAGCCTTTGAAAACACTGGTTTGGAACATATACCATAAGAAATAATCCTCTTTAAAAATAAAACGTTACTTCGATATTATTGAAAAGTTCTAATTTTTTTAGGTGGTGTCTGGGATTTGAGCCTAACTGTAGTGATTTCCTTCCATAATGAACTTCACTGCGATCTAGCTGTTTAACAACTCTGCCATCATGGCTTTGACAATAAGCTTTCTACAAATGGAAACCAACAGTGACATGCATTTTATTTTTAAAGACCTTTCTTTATTTCCCAGGTGTGATGGGGGAATACGAGCCCAAAATTGAAGTCCATTTTCCATATACAGTTACAGCCGCAAAGGGATCTACGGTTAGGATGGAGTGCTTTGCGCTTGGCAAGTAAGTACATATTCTTCAATAATTAGGTACAATTGGTTATTAAAATATGACATATTTCACTAAGGGAGACTCTTGTTATTTAGCAGCATTCTATTTTTGCAACAACAAAATCCCCCTACTTGATCCTTATGCTAACTTTATATAAAGCAGCCATTATGGGAATTGTATAAGTAGGCAATTCTATAACAATTCTATATCAACAGCGCAATCCTATGGAGAGTTATTCTAGACTCAGCCCATTGATTTCAGTGTGCTTAGACTAGAGTATCTCTGCACAGGACTGCACCGTTAGTCAATTAAAATGCCAGACAAGGCCTGGTAGGAGAGATCTGTTACTCGATCTAATTACTAGTGATATGGCACTATAAGTGCCCTTGTATGAGTGCCAGTTCCCTTGAGCTAGCCTTGGGTACTAATGCAAAATCAGCAAACAACTATTTGCTACCCTTGTTGAGCAATTCAGTTCAAGGTAAAAGGGTTTCTAAAATGTAATTCAGTCAACCAGTTGGGTCTCAAGATCATTATTTGTATTCTAGCATGTTTGTAATTCTAGTTGATACATCACTAAGATTTTGGTTTGGTTAGTTTTTGGAACTTGCTTCAAGTCCTTTGAGAGAAATGCCCGATAGAAACATTTAAAATAAATGAATGGTTGAATGGATAAACAAGTGAATGAATGTTAAGCATTGTTGTTTAGGAGAAGGGTCTCCTCCAATAGCTTTGCTCATTGTCTGACAGGCCCAGCTTTTTGAAGGTTTTCCATTAAATTTAGCAAGGCTATGAGATGAGAAACAGGAGGGTTGCAAGTAGCTCAGTGTTAGAGCACCAGCTTTGTACCTGGAAGATCCCAGATTCAATCCCTCACATCTCTGGTTATGAGGATTGGGTAGTAGGTAACATGATAAGTCTCTGCCTGAGACCTAGGTAGGGTTGCCAACTCTGGGTTGGGAAATTTCTGGAGTTTGGGGAGTGGAGCTTGAGGAGGGCGGAATTTGGGTAGGGGACAGAGTTCAGCAAGCACGTGATATCCAGAGTTGCAATTTTTTTCCCCAGAGGAATTGATCTCTGTTGTCAGGAGATCAGCTGATATTCTGGGAGATCTCCAGACCCCACCTAGAGTCACTGCTAGGCTGAGTAGACAGTACTGACTTTGATAAACCAGTGAACTGACTCAGTAGAACACAGCTTCATGTCCTTAAAGTGCGGTTCTGAACCAGGTCCTTCAGTGTTGCATGTAGAGAAACACACCAGGAACTGGTTACGGAGAAAGCTGGAACTTAAATATGGCCGTGGAGCAACTGCAATCTGGTGCCCTATCAAAGTACATCCTGGAAGTCTCTTCTAGCATCTTGTTCCCCTCCCAGTGAGGAGTCTGCTCTGCAGTTCATTATTTCTCCAATGGAGAAGCCATTAGAAGTCTTGAGAAGTGCTGCTATACTGTTTAAAATATTTATGTGGTTTTATCTGCATTTTAAAGTATATATATTTTAATATATTATATTGTATGTAATCCTCCCTGAGCCTCCTGCTGTGGGGAGGGCAGAATATATATTAAATTGAATGAATGAATGAATGAGTCAACAAGAGCCATTTACTTCTATGGGAGAATCTACAGCTATTATGGGCACTTTGCTAACATCTTCAGTAGCACCTTCTAGGATACTAAGGCAAAAAAGTATCTTTCTAAGCCTAATTTTTGCATGTATGTATATTTTCAGAAATATAGAGGAAATCACTCTGATGGTTACTGTGTATTTGACACCAGTACACTAATATTGTTATGGCAAGTGGAATTTCTTACACTGAAATTCACTTTGTTGGATACAGCCATTGATTCTTCTTATTCTCTTTTTTCCCTTTTAAAAGAGGGATTTCTTTTCCATTTCTCTTTGATTTTTCTTTGAAGAAAATCAATGTATTCATTTGTAACTTCAATCCTTGCAGTTGTTTTACGGTGTTCTAGCAGAAGAACAGAAAGATTTGGGAAGATGCTTCTGAGCATCTGCAGAATTAATTTCTGAAATTTTGCAGAACTTTCCTTCCTGAATTTCTTTTGATCAAAACAGGACTGAATAGAAACTGACTCCAAATTCCTAAAAAGTGGGAAAGAAATTGATTATTAGGTAGAGAGGAATTAAGACAATTTCTCTTAAGAAGCCTAGTTTAAACCTGCAGAAGCTACCATGGAAAAATGTATCTCTGGACACTTTTGTCTGTAACCCTATATGGAAAAATACCCTGCTTATTTATTACCTTATTACATTTTAATCTCACTCTTCTGCTAAGGAGCGCAGGGCAGTATAAATAATGTATACTGTGTGATAGGCTATGTTAAAATACAGTGATTGGCCAAACACGAATTTCATGGCTGAGAAGGGATTTTAATCTGGTTCTCCCCCAATCAAACTTTAGCACTGAGGTTCAGCTGTTTTTGTGCATCCTTGAGCACTGAATATCCGCTCCACTGCAGCTCCTTTCTCCTACCCCAACTGTCTAGGCTGGAAGGAACAGAGTGAAACTCTGTCTCCTCCATCCCGAATGATATTGGTAGGTCTACAAGTAGGATAACAGAGTTGGGTTTGTGCTCTTTCTAGCACTCCTCCTACCAGAAAATGAAAAATGGCCTCTCCTTTTGATTTTGCAGGAGTCTCTGACTACTTCCCATTTCTTGATGAAATGGGCACCCACAGGAATCAGTGGAGTGTGATTCTTTCATGCTTCCCTTAGACCTAAAAGGAGGATGAAAGACACACTTGCACTAGGAAATAAAAGATTGCCCCTAAAATCCCTGCAATACCACATGGGTTGCTGGAACAATCTCCCATTTTTGGTGGATGCAAGAAGATGCTGCAGAGCACAAGAGATCAGAGCTTCCTCCACTGCTGTCAGGTCCTAGAGAGGCCTGGCATTTTCAAACAGCAGTGGACCCTCTACTAGGCTACTGGCCTCAGCAAGACCAACTTCTGGCATTGGCCTTGACTACTACACTACTCTGTGTTGGTAATCTTTGTCCAACTGTTCTGAGATACAGTTAGGAAATATCATTCAGTCCTTCCATTCCATTGGCAATCAATTGAAGTATTATACAAATGGTGACTGATCTTACTCTTAGTGCCTTCAACAAGTGGAGTACATAGAGTTGCCATCCTCCAAGTGGGACCTGGAGTTCTGAAATTACAACTGATCATCATCCTTTGGAGATCAGTTTCACTGAAGGAAATGGAGGGCAATCTTTATGGAATCACATCCCCACTGAGAGCTCCTTCCTCTCCCTAAACTCCATTCTCTCCAGGCTTCTTCTCCAAATCTCCAGGAATTTCCCAAGCTGGAGTTGGAAACCCTAGTAATTGTGTAGTAAATTACATAAATATGGACTTATTTTTGCACAGTTATGTATAGGGTGAGATCATGCATTTATAACATTAATAATACAATGCCCAGAATTTAGGCCAATTTACACACATTTTTCTAGCCTTTTACATGCCCAAATTAATTCAAATTAATCGGAATTTATATATGATAAACGGGGAGTGCCTTTGGATTTAACTTGTTCCCAGATGGGTGTACTAGTTATTGGATATATGAAAAAAATTCATAAACTCTCTGGAAAGCACATCGCGAACACAGAGTATGTCCATTAATCACATGCAAAAGTTTAATGAAAGCAGTCTATCCAGGTTGCAGATATGGAAAATCCATATCTATGAGTTGCCTTCTTCACAATCATTTCAGGGTGGCGATGATGAGTTAGCAATGTAAGATCACTAAATCAATAAAGATTTCAGTCCTCTTGAATGTGGAAATTGATAAAGCAGTAAGGGAGAAACAGATGAAATACTTGGTAGTGGGTATGAAATTGTGCAACATTATCTGGATTTATATTCCATCGTATTCCAGACACATGGGGAGGGTGGCAAACACATTAAAATATTAAATATATAATTAAGAAATAAATTGAATTCAAAAGCCATTTATCTGCCTTTCCCTAGTCACCTAACTTCCTAACTTTCTAACAATAGGAAGGGTGAAAACATAAATTTGCACGGAAGGAGTGTTAAGAACCTAAGAAAAACCCTGTTAGATCAGACCAGTGATCCATTAAAATCAATGAGTTTAGACTGGAGTAACTCTGCTTAGGATTTCACTGTAAGAATCAGGGTCACTGCAAGCCAAGGCAGAGTTACATCCTTTTGTTGTTGGGTGCCATCAAGTTGCCTCTGACCTATGGTGACCCTATGAATGAGAGACCTCCAAAATGTTCTATCATTAACAGACTTGCTCAGATTCTGCAAACTGGAGGACGTGGCTTTTTTTATCGAGTCACGTCATCACATTTTGGGTCTTCTTCTTTTCCTAATGCCTTCCACATTTCCTAGCATTATTGACTTTTCCAGAGAATCTTGTCTTCTCATGATGTGACCAGAGTACGGTAGCCTCAGTTTTGTCATCCTTTTATACCTATTGTTTTCAATGGACTTACAAAAGTGTAACTCTGCTTATAGCCAGTTCTTGCTACATTTGCCCGACCTGCTGGAATGCTTAATCTTATGCAATGTTATAACAATCTATATTGCGACTAACAGTGCAATCCTAAACAGAGTTCCACCCTTCTAAATCCATTCGAGCTAATGTGCTTAGTAGGGTGTAACTCTGCATAGGATTGACCCATAAAGGATGTAATTTTCTTTTACCAACCTATACTGAAGAGTGTTATGGAAAATTTTAAATAGCAAGTAAAACGATGAGCGTTCTGATATTAACTAATCTAATAATAATGGGAAAACTGTTTTAATATCTTTAAAATCTCATTTTAAAAGTTAACATCATACATTAATATTTGTTAATATCAAAATATATTCTTTATTCTTATATCTTATTCTTATACCTTCATCATCTTTATTTGACATAGTTCTTGGCATTCACACCCTTAAAACATTCGTTCAAGATGGCTGGGAAATGCCCCTGAGAATAAAGTGAAGCAAATACCAAATGCCTAGAGGGATCAGAAATTACCCCTTGGAAAGGCTGTGGTTCTTAACAGTTAGAGTCCACCATCACAGTAGATTGACCGTTCTGCTTTGTGTTTTAGTTCTTTAAGAAATAAACTTTGAGAACTATGACTAGGTTGAGCATGATATTCAGATTGGTAAAAATGCCTAATTCCTGCCCCCCATGCACTTAAGAGCCATCAAGTTGTGTGAGGGGTTGTTAAAAGTGTCATGCGGAAAAGCACCAGTGCTTTACTTGCAGAATCTGCTTGGTCCAAAATTTCTATCAATTTATCATTCATGTGTGTTTCATATACCATAACCTGTTACAACAACCTGGTGTGGTAAGTCAATATTGTTATCTGTGTACTGCTGGGAGCTGCGATGGGAGTGGGTAGCTTATCTAAAACTGTCCATTGGATTCTTGGCAGAGGTGAGATCCAAACCAGGGACAACCTGACTCTGTAATTCATGCAAATATTACACGTTTCAAGCCAATGGGTTTAAAATGGCACAACTCTGCTTAGAATTAATAATAATAATAAGTGTCCTTATATCCTGCTCTTCTAGACAGACTGTTGCCCCATTTAGAGCAGTAAACAAAGTCAGTGTTATTGTTATCCTCACAATACAGCTGGGGAGCTGGGACTGAGAGGAGCAGCCTACCCAAGGCCACCTACTGAGCTCATAGCAGTAGAGGAATTTGAACCAGCAGAGTGCTGATTCACAACCCAACCACTTAACCACTATGCTACTTTCAGTCTCTTAGCAACTATACTATACTAGCCAACAGGGCACCAGACATTTATTTGGGCCCCAAGTAAGACTGATGAACAGAAATGTGAGGGATGGTTACTTAGATTAGCAGATTAGGAGCTAGTTTTTTAAAAAATTGCACTCTAGCTGCTAAGTGCTAACCGAATGCAATTAATGACTAGAACGAAGGCAACAGAAGGGGCTGTGGCTCAGTATCCAAGCATCTGCTTCATATGCAGAAGGTCCCAGTTTCAATCCCTGGCATCTCTAGTTTAAAAGGATCAGGCAGGAAGTGATGTGAAAGACCTCTCATTGCGTCCCTGAATGAGCCACTATTAGTTGGAGTCAACAATACAGATCTCCATAGAGCAATGACAACTTTGTGCACAGTACACTCCTCCCTTCTTGGAAGGCCTGCTTACAAGCCCAACAGTAAACCAAGTACATAGGGATTCCTGAACACTGGCCAGCTCACCTCTCTCCTTTTTGCCACTGGTGATCAGGCAGCCAGTTAATCAACAGGGTGTTGGCTTCTAATCTCCTGTTTGGATATTTTTTCCCCTGTACATAGCAAGTTTTTAGGGGTGGTGATCAGGAGAACTCCCAGCTGATCTGCTGAAAATTGGGTTCTTCTGATCTCCCATCCTAGAAACTTTGGTCCTTCCCAGACCTGCTAAGATGCAGCATAGTGGGACTCTCCAGTCAGCTGGAAGTCAACTTCTCACCAACAAGCGGCAGCAAACTAGTTTGGCAGCTCTTCAAGTTGCTGAATGCAATCTGAAAATATCCCTGGTCAGCTTAGAGTGTTATGGTGGGTGTTGAACAAGATAAGTTTATTGCTGAACAGGTTTGCTGAGAAATTTGCAGCATCTGTATGTGCTTAAAGTTGTTAGAACTTTATATCTGAACATAGCCCAGGAATCAATGAGCTACGACCCAACTCTCATTTTATTTGCATGTTTATTCAACTTGTATACCACCTTTCCACTATGTCTGATGCTCGAGGCAGCTTACAACATACATATAAAATACAAACATTAACATTCAAATTAAAACTTTGGGGTTTTTTATTATGGATAAACTCTCAGACCATCTTCAAACTTTAGATAATCTGCATTACCAGTCAACACTTCTCAATCAATGGTTGCCTTTCCTAGACTATTCATGTACCAAGAAACAGACAGTTAATCTTGATCCATTTATATATAGTTTCATAGTGTTGTCGTAATATACTAATGTTTAAGATTGCTAAATACCCATATTGTTATTCTTTTCATCAAATGTTGTTTTCCATGACTAGAACAATTTCTGTATTGTAAGCTGTTAAATAAGTTAGTTGTAAGTTTGTGTGGAATACAGACATTAAAAACCAATAACATAGTACAATACAAACATTAAAAATCATAGTACAATACATTAAAAATCATAGTAGAATAGAATATTAAAATGCATACATTTTTAAAAAATCTACAAGAACAGCACCATCCCTAAACCCTACTCAAGCCCATTGTCAATAATAAATAAATCATGTGAAATTAAGCCGACACACATATTTGAATCAGCCTTCAAATGCCAGAGGAAACATCTCTGCTTTTCAAGCCCTCTGGATTTCACCAAATTCGATTCAGAAGCCAACTGGAAGCCAGTGCAGCTGCTTCAAGATCAAATTGATATACGCTGACCATAGTGTGCCGCTCAGCAGTCTAGAAGCTGCATTCTGAACCAAATTGAGTCTCAGTTGGTTCAAATGTAGCCCTACGTAGAGCGAGTTACAGGTAGTCTAGATGAGAAGTGACCGTAGCATCAGGTCAGACCTAGACAAATATGGGGATGATCGGCAGGCCTGGTGGAGATGGTAGAATGATGACCTCACCACTATGAACACTTGCTTGTCCATGGATAGTGTGGAATCCAGCCATACTCTCAAACACCTGACTGAGCCCACCACTGTAAGCTGGACTTTATCAAGTGATGGAAGAGCAGGGTCCATTATTGCAGACCAAGCCAGCCATATGACTTCCATTTTTGCTTAATTTAACATTAGCCAGCTATCCCTCAACCAACCAAACACGGCATCCAGGCACTGGGCAAGGACCAAGATCTCAGCTTCTGAATGCTTATCTAGCAGGATATAGAACTGGGTATCATCAGCATATTAGTGGCACCCAAATCCCAACCCCCTGACAATCTCTACTAAAGGACATATATAAACATTGACTAGCACTGGGGAAAGAGTTGATCCTTGAGAGACTCCCTGATGGGCTAACTTCACCTCCCCAATAGCAACCCTAAAAAGCACCTTTGGAGGAATCAGGAGAACCAAGCCAAAGCAGTTCCCCTCATCTCTAGTGAGGCCAAGTGGTTGACCAGAACTGAGTGGTCAAGTGCCGAGAGATCTAACAAAATCAGCAGCGCATGCCTACCTTTATCCAGATACAGAGATCATCAACCAGTGCTACCAGAGCTGTCTCAATGCCAGATCCAGACCTGAAGCCGGACTGGAATGGGTCCAATGCATGCAAAAGGCAACATTGTAAAATGGTGTAGAAAATCAATAGAAGGTTTTTCACCTGAGCTCCTATGTTTTGTCACCGCTATCAAGCGAGGATAAATTAAGGTTGAATGCTAATACCTTAATTAGACCATGTCTAAGTTCACAAGTTTGCATTTTAAAAAATCCTCTATTGTCAAGAAATGAAAAGTAATCTAGTAAGTCAGGCCCATTTACTAATAGTAGAACAAGCAGATATTTTAGCTCTTGCAGCCGTTATCTCTCTTTTCCAGCCACCAGTACACAATCAAGCCAGCTTCACCCAAACTGCATTTTGGACTCGATTCTATAATAATTAGATGAATGGCATTTCAGGCTTCATCTAATACCTGGAGGCTACTGCAGGAAGTAAACATGTGTGTCATTCCTTTTCCTCTTAAGTTCTCATCACAAACTGCTTTCCTTTTCTTCCTTAATAGCATATACAAATGTTTCTATTGTTACATTTTGCAGAGTAATCATTTGGGAACAGAATCTCTTTATTGTTCAGCATTTTAGCGGGGAGGGGGGATAAAAATCAACAAATGCCAGCTATCACTAAATTTCCAAATGATATTTGCCTCAGGCCTCTCTCTCCCCTCTCTCTTTGTTTTCTTATGATTTTGGCTCAAGCCGTCTCAAATGGCTTCTGTTCCATTGTAATTGTGAGAATGACAAATATTCCTTAGAGACTTTCTGTGGTAGGCAATTGGCAAGCATGTCCTAAAAGAGTCTGGGCTTTTAGTTACAGATTAATGATTTATTAATAGCGTTTATTTGGAGCTGCCAATCACCACAGGCTTCTGGAATGAAACATCGGGGTGGAGGGTGCACCGTATGTGCCTGTCACACTTGGGTCGTGTGGTTTAGCCGCTTGATTGACATTCTGAAGAAATGGAAGTTCTAGTCAATGATTGCTTGTTCACATGGAAGTGTCTCCCCCTTTGCCCACTATCATTTATATTTATTTTTATTTTTTGCATCTAGTGGCTACATTCTCACTGAAAGCACCTGAAAGCAACATAACATATTTAAAATAATTGTAAAATACACGCACTTCAAGACAGCACATCACATCAGTATAATAAAGTGGCATACTTAGTGTAAGAGCTCAAAAGCACTTCTAAACAATGAGAAGGAAAAATTTGCCTTTCGAATG
This sequence comes from Eublepharis macularius, assembly GCF_028583425.1. Lineage (NCBI taxonomy): Eukaryota > Metazoa > Chordata > Lepidosauria > Squamata > Eublepharidae > Eublepharis > Eublepharis macularius. Next base: position 165,073,400 of record NC_072792.1, on the reverse strand, counting down.
TAAAGATGTCTTCTCCTGTTGACAAAATGCCACCATGAAACTCTCTAGGAAGTGTGTTCTCTCTCTTTGATGTTTCTATTTTCTCTCTGGGAAGTACATGCCTTTTTATCCTGCACTTCCTGCAAGGGAGGGAGGTATATATGTCATTTTCATTTCATTTCATCCTCATGGCAACCCCTGTGAGGTAAGAAAGACAGAGAGAGAGAGAGAGACTTGCCCAAGGCCACCCATAGTGTAATCCTAAACAGAGTTATTCCAGTCTAAGCCCATTAATTTCAATTGACTTAAACTGGATAAACTCTGTTTAAAGTCACACTGCCAGTGAGTTTCATGGCTGGAATTTCAACCTTGAACTCCCTAGTCCTAGTCCGGCATTCTAACCGGTACACAAGTCTGAATCTCCGCAGTGTAGGTGCTACACAGGGAATACTACATTTGGTATGTTTACCGCTTCTCCTGGACAAAAAAGACAGAGAGCAAAATATTACACACAAACACACACCCCACACATAGAACTGGAAGGGGGGAGGAATCTTATGGGAGCTGGGATACTTCCAAAATTCTCCTTATATAAACATCCAGAATTTTATAATTCCTTAATTATCTGCCTTGTTTATAACCTAGAACTGATGCATTGAGAATTCCCCAATGTTTATTAGTTATTTCCCAGTAGTGAACAGACCAAGCACTGTACATGTTCATTTTGCCCCAGTTTTCAGCTCTTCAGTTGAATCGTATCCTTTCCTCTCCAGTGCAAGATGCATTCATGCATGTTGAAGAAGTTCTGCAAAACCAATGCAGCATTGATGTGATTTTAAATACATTTCCCTCAAGGTTCTTTTCATGTGACGTTTTACTGATGTGTCATGTTCTAATATTTTCTCTGGAATTAGCTTGGAGAAGCAGTCCTGATGCCACGGTAGAAATGCACATTAGGAAAGTATATAAGTAGAATTAATCCATTCCTAGAAATACATTTTTTAAAACCTTGGAAGGATAAATAATTTGAATAGCATTTCCACTTACTTCTGAATTTGGGCTGACCAGCTCAAAATGACTCAGGCTGCACTCCTTTTCCAAGTTCCATTTTCCGCTGCGGTCTATAAGCTTTCATTTTGGAGTGGGAGGGGGTGGTAAGGGATAGAAGAGAGGCAGCAAGGAGAGGGTTTGACTGAGAGATATGTGTCTGGTTGGTACACCATCCAATCATTTCTGACCGACATTTCTGTGTTCAGTCTTTCACCCAAATCATTTTTGTCTCACTGGCTTGGGGAGGGTTTTCATTATGTATATGCTCAGATGCTCTTTACCACACCCATTCCATCTATCAAGCATTAGCTTGATTGTACAAGTAGGCTTATCCTAGCATTGACTGTTGGTCAGTCTAACCTGGGTTAGCCCAAAATGGGTCCGGTCTGAAGTCTTGCCTTCTGAAAAAGATGAAAATCAATATCATATCTGAAGCAGTAAAAAAGAGCAAGAGTACATTAGCCCCTATAAGACTAACAAAATTTGTGGTAGGGTATGAAGAAGTGAACTGTGACTCATGAAAGCTCATGCCATACCACAAGTTTTGTTAGTCTTATAGAAGCTACTATATTTTTGCTCTTTTCTACTGCAACAGAGAGACTAACACAGCTACCGATCTTGATGATATCTGAAGTATCACCTACTCCCTTATGAACCTACTTGACCACTGTGGTCATCTTTGGAGGCCCTGATTTGGGTGTCCCTGACTTTTGAGAGGAGGTATATGACAATCCAGAAGATTACCTTCTTGGTCATGGCACCAAAACACTGGAACTTTTTCCCCCTGGGAGAGTCATCTGTCCCATTCTGTTGCCATCTTCCACCAGTGGGTGAAGACTGTTTGTTTGTTTTGTTTGGTGTTTCCCAAGTGATTCCTCCTTCCTGCCCAAAGTTTTAATGGTTTTAAATATTTTAACCATTGTTTTTGTATCTTTGTTTGTTTTTAGCTCTGATTTTAATTGCTTTAATGATGTGTTGGTTAGCCTTAATGGTTTTAAAATGTGATTTTATTATGTATCCTTTAATTTTTAACCACCTTGGTGGCCTTTGTGGGGGCAGAAAGGCAGGATATGAATTTTGTAAGGTGAAGAAATCAAAATAAATTATGAAAGGCACAAAATGAAAACATGAGTCATGCACATTTCAAGATGCAATGCCCCAGGAACATGGATTTTAGGAATCATGAGCATAAACTTATGGATTATTCCTCAAAAAGCCAGTAATTGTTTTGAGTTCTCTCAGTGAAACTGTTCTAACTTCATTTTCTCTACAATTAGCATCAAGATTTTCTTTTGGATTCCAGTCAGTGTTCTATCACATTTATTTCTACAGTGCTATTCCAGAAAGTAGGTGAGAAAGTTTTGGAACAATAAATTTGTCATCTTCATGTCCCTGGAGACATAAAAGGGCCATGAGAAATTGGAAAGTGTCTCTCTTAATAAGCATCAGCTCAGAGAACCATTTTCTTCATTCCCTGGTAATAGTCCAGGATGAAGGCATTGCAGTCAAACCAGAGAATTACTGGTCCAAGGCAGTGACCGTTTGTTTTTGAGTTTTCCATTTTATCCTATCGAAACTGCTGGACTTTGTCAGAGGAATGAACCAAACAGGAAAGGCAAGGAAGATTCTTGACTTTTTAGAGTCGCAAATTACCTCTTCCCTAGGAGAGAAAAGAAAAGATGTGAATACCGTAAATATTTAGATACCTTTCTCAGGGGGAGAGGAAACAGAAGACATTGGTTGCATTCTTCATCAGAATATTTGCTTCTCTTGTCCATTTTTTCCTACCAAGTTATGTGCTATTCTTCAAAACATAAAAGAAGGGCATCCACAGTAGCTTGAATGTCTATCATTTTATCAAATAATCAATTTCCCTCCCAATAAAGCCATATCGCTGCATTCTTGATTTTTCACAGTATTTTTGTTTGGCAGAAAACAAAAACAGAGATGCGAGTCATCTGCATATATGTATCTGTATATGTATTCATCTCAGCTATCCAAGCCACGTGATTGGTGTGACTTAGGAGAGGAAAATAAGAAGATTCATTAAAGCAAGTTACAACTTGCCTTTGAATAGTGATTTGCAATTTGGGAGCAATTTCCTTTGAAATCATTAAAACTTTACAGCCAAAGTATTTTCTCTCCTTGTGAAAAATTGGCTTATTACCCCATCATCAGAGGGAGGGAAAAGTAAAATTTTGAAAGAGACTTGTTAATGGCCCAGGCAGTGACATTAAAAAAAATCTTTCAGCATTTCTCTAGCTGTAATTGACAGCAGTAAAGTTGATGCAGCATACAATTAAAACAAGATAAAAGTCTGGTGGAATCCATTCAAAGTTTGAATTACCAAGTTGCATAGAAACTTTTGTAACTCCTGTGAAATATATGCAGAAGTAAGGGAGATTTTTTTTTAAAAAAAGATTCTTTCATCTGAAACACATTACTGACCATCAGATCTTTTGATATGAACATAAGAAGAGTCCTGAAGACCCATGGTCCATCTTGTCCAGCAAGCTGCTTCATACAGCAGCCGACCTATTACCCGGGAGGGCCAACAAACAGGGCATACATAATGTAGTCTCCCCTCAAAAGCTGAGATGAACAGTATCAATTGGGGCCACAATGCTGGGGAAGGGAGATTGATCTGAAGGACTGTTGCTCTCATTACAAGCTTGCCTTTAGCTCTGGAAAATAGAGCAGTTACATACTTTCCCCATATATTTATTTGCCACTTTTCTCCCCAAAAGAATCCTAAGCAGCTTACAACATGAATAAATACAATCATTAAAAAGACATACAATTTAAATAATACAAACAAAAAGTAAACAGCTATAAGTGGAGTTGATCTAGAACCCACTGGTTCAACTCATCCAAAGACACAAGCCAAGCACCAAGGACCCTTTGACTTTTGCCCTTTGGCTCAAGCTGTCGTGGGCTAGGACAGCCCAAGGAGAGTTGTCCAAGTCCGGTCTGAGGTCAGAGCACAAGTCCAAAGCCAAGAGCGAGTCCAAAGTCCAGAATCCAAAAGCCAAGTCAGGAGGTCCATAGGTCAGTTACCAGTCAGAGCAAGGGTGATCCAGAAGCAAGGTCAAGGCACAGTCCAGGGGTCACACACTGTCACTTGCTGACAAGTGAGCCACTCATAATAGGCGAGAGCAAGGCAAGATTCAGCAGCGCAGCCGCCATCAGAGCAGGATTCTGACGTGTGGCTTCCACACCTCCTGGTCTTCTGTGGCTGGGTTTTATAGACAGGCTGGTTTTGCAGCCAGCTACTTGGGAGCTATCCTGTGATCACTACACATCGCTCTCAATAAACAGCTGGTGTCTGGCCAGGAGGCATGCACTTTGTCACCTTTCCTGCAGCTCTACACACTGCTTTTGTCTGCGGTGCTCTCGGGGGGGGGGGGCTGGAGGTTTGGGCATCCTTGGCTGTGCTTCACCAGTGGTGTTGGAGCTGGAGGGCATTGGTGCCTCTGACTCAGCTGCTGACTGAGGACTTTGGGCAACTGATGGTTGGACTTTACTGGTGGTGTTGGAGCTGGCTCAGCTGCTGGTTGTGGACTCTGATTAGGCAGCAGCTGTTCTTCCTGATCACCAGCTTCTGCTGAGTCAGGGCTGGCTACACTGAGCTCTTCTTCTCCTGAGGAGTCAGGACTGGCTACACAAGGCTCCTATCCTTCTGAGGAGTCCTCACTTTCAGTGAGCCCAGACTGGCCCATGACACAAGCATTGCACAATTTATTACCTAAAGATGGAGAGAGCAGGGGAGAAAGCACAGCTTAGATGTTGCATCTTGCAGCAATGATGTCCCTTGGCCCTGCTCTCCATTTTTCAGGTCCTTTTAGTTGTGCATCTATTATGAGTGGCTCACTTGTATGGAAAAACCTTCCTGAATGGATAAAGAAGTTTCCATCCCCCACCCCCCACCCCAGTTTCAGGAAGGCCTGCAAAGTTGTCCAATTTAGGAGGGAATTTGGTGGACTCCAGAGAGGGTGCTTGGTGGATTTTAATGGACTGTTGTGGTCTCCATAGTTACAGGCCGCATGCTGTTATAGGTCCTGTTTTGGAGAGACAAATATTTGCTTCTTACTGGGGATTAGGTTTTATTGTTTACTAGGGGCTCACCCCTGCTTGTTTTGCTTGCTAACCCCATATGTCAGTGTGTTTTCAGTATTTAATGCTAGACTGAATGCTGATGGGCAGTTCTATCTCTTGCCAAAATGACAGCAGCAAGAGCGATCATACTTTTTTGTGAACTGTAGCCAACCTTGAATTTATAATAAATGTCCTACCACACCTTTCTCTCTCCTATTGAAGGAAATGTTTGTATTAGGTTTGGACTGAGGGTCTGGGATGTTCTGGCTTTGAGCCCCTGAAAAATTAAATTCTGTGGCTTAACGACTAGGAAAGAAACTTTCTGGTAGACAGGAAATGTTCATGACAGCAGCAGTGCCCTATTAAATATTCTTCTATTGAAACAGAAATATATCAAGCCATTCGTGAGCCTTAATTGTGATTACTTTTTATTGCTCCTTAGATGATTAAGTACTTAAACAAGCAGGAAAGGGATCTATATTCTTGATGGCAGGAAAGAGCTAACCGTGACTTCGCTAAATATTTCAGCCCAGTTCCAACAATCTCATGGAGGAAAGTCAATGGCCCCAATCCAAGCAAAGCCCGCCTACGGAAGTCCCAAGCAGTGCTTGAAATCCCAAACGTGCAGCTGGAAGATGCAGGGACGTACGAATGCAAAGCGGAAAACTCCCGTGGAAGGAATGTCTTCAGAGGGCAGCTGCAAGTATACAGTATGTTTCCATGTTTCTGTCTTGCAAAATTGTGATACAATTTTCACTCCTGATTGCAAATTGCAGTGCAATAGCAGAGGAAAAAATGCTTCTAAGAGTAAAAGGAACTCCAAATGGACAAAGAGAACCATATAATCTTATATAATAACTCTCTCCCCAATAAAAAAAAAGTGTGTGACTGGCCCAAAATCACCCAGTGAGCTTCCACTGCAGAGTGGGGATTCATATGTGGGTCTCCTAGATCCTAGTATGAAACTCTTTACCACTACACTGGATGTCATGGGATGGCTGCTGTTGAACAATAGCAAGCAGCTGGGCATGGATGAGTCACGCAAGTTGTCTATTGGCTGCTCCCAGGCCTGGTCCCAAAGAGGCCTCCCTCAAAGGCCAAAATAACCCTGCGAATGGCTTGTCCCCATCCTTCTGCCTTTTCCTGACAGAAAACCAGGCCTGAATACTTTTGTGGTTGCCTAGCAATGGCCACTGAGGGCACCTCTTTCTTAAAGCTAAAGGCAATCCTTCTATCATTTGGAGAATTAACCCTCTGTGTGTGTGTGTAAAAGTTTCCTGAAAGCCATTAAATTGCAATGGTGTCGAAAATATGAAAACAACCATTTCACACATCCAGCTCTGATTCAGTTAGGGGTCTCTGGAGAGGCAGCAATACAGCTCTTCTAAGTAAATCAGTCGAGAGACGAGAAACTCAGCAATCAGCATGCATGTATGAACTATCACTCCATCCCCCCCAGGACTCTTGAAGACTCAGTATACACCTTCCAGTTCTTCAGTTCTGGAGATTACAGATGTCTTGGACTGAGCCCCTTTGGGAATATCTGCATTCCATGGTCAATGCGTCTTTGTAAGCTCTGGCTGGTACTTCTCTGCCAAGCGGCAGCTTTCAGGAGACCAAGCACAAATGAAAGGAGATGTGCTTCAATGCACCAAATGCATGGCAGGTATCTTGGTTGAGTGAAAAACAATTGAGGCTGAGATTGCAGGGGAAAGTAGTGAGCAAGGAAAAAGTAAAGCCTCCTTCCACCCTCTTATAGCTTTTTCCCTAATGGTGACATTGATGCCAAACCTTCAGGGCAAAAGTCCTGGCCTCATGGGCTCAGCAGGGTCCCCCAAAAGAAGCCTGTAGTATCTGTCAGTCCTAGGGTGTCAGTCCCTGGCAGTAAGATCCCCAAGTCCCTTATAGCAAGCAAACAGATGCATTCATTGGAGAAACTTTATTTAGACATCTATCCAGTTCAGGTATTCACTCATAGGGAAAAGTTGGCAGAAGTAATTAGTTAAACAATAGGACTACTGATATAGAGGGACGTTCTCCCGCTCCTTTGCATTCAGGTGCAAAAACCTAAAAAGTTACATGGGAACCAAGCAGTTTAGTCTAGAGAAAGTACCGAGTGAAATCATTCTCTTCTGTGAAAAGATACATTTTAGCACACAGCTGCAGCTTCAGCCCAAGGCCGCTCAAAGTGAAAGCACATATTTCTTAGAGATAAGACAGAGGCCATTTGCTCCTCTAGAAATTAGTACTAGCGATCTGAACACCTTCAGATGAATTATATTAAATGCATAAGATACAGTATGGAACTTAGGTATTATGACAATATGTATAACACAATGATGACATGGATGCTTATATCACTCTAAAATGCAGCAACAGCATGCAGAGTAACACAATAATGGCATGTGGCATATGAACACAACAATGGCATGAATGCTGGCATACATGACAGTATCTGAAGTATACACTGCTATCTAAAAGAGAGACCCCCAAATGAATATCTAGTCCAGTGTATAAAATCATCTATCTATACCATTGATCAACCCTTCTGAAAGTTTCTTCGTATGTGTTTTCTAAATGTAAGTTGGCTCTAGACGTGAGTTTCTCATCAAAGGTATTATCTATTTCAGCTAGAACTAAATCATGATTGAGCATTTGTTGACTGGGGAACTTGTTGAGTGAACTAGATACATATGAACAGGAAGCAGCTCAGTCTAAGAAATATTTATATTTATTCTTGTGTGTGTGTCTATGTACCATCAAGTTGCGATCGACTTATGGTGACCCCAGGAAAGCAGCAAGGGACTGTCAAGGCAAGGGAGAAGCAGAAATGGTTTGCCAGTGTCTTCCTCTGCAGAGTCTTCCTTGGTGGTTGCCCATCCAAGTACGGACCCTGCTTAGCTTCCGAGATCTGACAAGTTCAGGATATACTATGCCACCTTCCCTCCCGACATTAAATCATACTAGATTGATAAAAAGTAATGGTTCAAGCCCTCATAAGTGGTGCTGCCCATTGTTTTGAGTCCCCTTCTCTCCTTGCAAAGAGTGATAGCTTTTTTAGCCCCAGTACAGTTCTTGGTCGAGAAGAGCCTGACATGAACATTATAGGTTCTACTTCTTATAGGTTTGCTGACTTATAGCTAGAACAGCAGGATTTGAATGCAGTGGCTCCTTAGAGACCAGCACCATTTGCAGAGTATAAGCTTTTGATTCTCGAAAACTTATACCCTGAAAATTTTGTTGGCCTCTGAGGTGCCACTGGACTTAAATCCCGCTGTTCTGCTTCAGACCAATTATGACTTCCTACCTGAAAATAATTTATAGGTAAACAGTCATCTCTTGTAAGAGGTCCCTTGGAAAGCTTCAGGCGAGGTATGGGAATAAGCTTGTCATTCTGGGGAATGCTCCAATTTGCCTTCATCTTTAGGTACTAGCTTTCTGTCTGCTTTAATCATGCTCAGCTTGGCCACTGAATCTGATCCAGTTTTCTGTGAATGCTTTGGGGGATGCCCGAAACACTGAGAGTCAGCCTGCCATTTCTCATGCAGTCATGGGCTGATTTGATTCCCGTCTTCCCTAGTGCTGACAACTAGATGTACACTGAATGCCTGATGTAGTTGACACTTTGGAAACAATCTGTGCATCTGTCTGAGCCATTTGTCTTGATGTTCACCCCTGGGGAGATCAAGACCACTCCATGGTTGGAGTTACTACATCTGAGTTGTTTGGTTCTCTCTGTGTTGGGATTCAGCTCCTCATGCTGCCCATATCTTGTAGACATCTGAAATTTGACCCAAATTATTGTGCTGGAGATCTGATTTCATGACCACAGGCAATAGTTTTCAGGTTATTACCTTCAGCAAACCATCTCCACATTGTCTTTTCTGCTGGAGAATGCTTCCCTGTTAAGGAAGATTCTGGGGAAAGCTCTGAGATTTGATTCATACAGGGTGAGGACCAGTCCTGTAGGGCATAAATCCAAGGTATAAACAACAACAACAACAACAACAACAACAACAACAACAACAACAACAACAACAACATTCGATTTGTATACCACCCTTCGGGACAATGCCTGCTCAGAGCAGTTTACAAAGTGTGTTATTATTATCCTTACGACAATCACCCTTTGAGGTGGGTGAGGCTGAGAGAGCTCTGAGAGAGCTGTAACTGGCCCAAGGTCACCCAGCTGGCTTCAAGTGGAGACAGTATTTGAACATGTATATTTCTGTCAGATGTAGAGGTGTGCAGCAGTTCAGATATAGTAGAGAAATCCAAGTAGGCTGTAAATCAGGGGCACCAGGGATCAGACGCAGATAACAGGTCCCTGGAGTATGGCAGAGAGCATCTCAGGTCAGGTCTGAAGTCAGCATTCCTGGCAGGAAATCCAGAGTTAAGCAGAAACATAGCCGGGATCAAACAAGGAGTCATCATTAAGGAGGCCATCCAAGAAGAAGGCATGGAACAAGGCCCAGTCTGAAGGCAGTAGCTTTTTACTTCCAGATTAGATTTTATTAGACACACCAGTTCTCATCGAATCCCACCATGCACAGTGTACTGCCTCTGCTGACCAATCTTGAGAAGGAAGCTGTCTGATAGAGGAGATTAGAGCAGCAGTTCTTTTTGAAGATAAAAATAGAAAAGAGTCCCGTAGCACCTTTAAGACTAACCAACTTTACTGTAGCATAAGCTTTCGAGAATCACAGTTCTCTTCTTCAGATGCGCATCTGAAGAAGAGAACTGTGACTCTCAAAAGCTTATGCTACAGTAAAGTTGGTTAGTCTTAAAGGTGCTACGGGACTCTTTTCTATTTTTGCTACTACAGAGTAACACAGCTAACTCCTCTGGATCGTTCTGAAGATAGGTTGCCCAGATGGCTGACAGAGCAAGGTTCTGGAATTGCTGGGCCCAAATTCTGGAACTGTCTCCCCCCATCACAGCAAGTATTTTTCTACAACTTCGATTCAGATTTCTCTCTAGTGGACCATAAGGAGATGCCAAGGCTCAGCAGTGGAACATCTGATTTGCTCTACTCTGCTTTGCAGAACGTTCCAGGTTCACTCCTTGGCATCTCCAGCTAAAGGGACCACGAAGTCCCTTGAAAGCCTCTGCCAGTCAGAATAGACAGTACTGACTTGATAGACCAATGGTCAGACTCAGTGAGACAGTTTCATGGACCCACGTGACACTTTTCAATTACAGGGCATGAATGAGCGTTTCAAGGACTGTCCGTATGCTTGAGTCTGATTGTCGTAGGGGAGGGAGATACATGAGAGAGATACAAGGACATCTGTTATTTCCCCTTAACCTTAAAAGTCTAGGCTCTGAATCCTCTGAACTTTTAAAATTGTTATTATTTTAATAAGACTGATCCTAACAGAATTTAGTAATTACATGCTAACAAAACACTCTGGACTTGAACGACTTATCAGCACATGCCTGATGTTCTCAAATACGTCTAATTAAAGTGAACAATGGGTTGACTTGGGCAACCTCATTAATTTGGGGGAGTTTCTCATGAATGGCAAATGATTCTCATTTATCGCCCAAAGATCCTTTTCTTGCACTGTTTTCTGCTAATATTTGCTATCTATCAGACAGAGTTTTTTGACAGTGAGAATCCATTTGCCTTTTTGAGTACTTAGATATTATTATTCTCCCTGAATGTAGAATAATATTTATCAATGCAATTTGTGAGTTTTTTTTAACCACCTGCTACAGTTTAAAAACAAGGCCTTTGCAAATAGGCTATTTATAAGCACAGGTCCCATTGAGCAATGCAGGAGGTCTGTGTTTGGCCGTCAGAGCTGCCTATCAGGGTTTGCAGGGATGAGATTGGAGTGCACATGGCTACAGAACACCCCCTTCCCCCTCCCTCCCCTGGGTGTCTTCTCCCAACTTGTAACTGCTTTGCAGCTCTGTGGTTGGAAGGAAGACCTGCCAATCAAGGTAAGCTGGGCTTCCATTCGGGTTTCCAGGGCGACAGAAGGAGCGCAGACAGATTTTTTTTTTTTTTTGAAAAATTTTTTATTGGGTTAGAATCCATTATTTTTTCATTTACATTCAAATTTTCCCCAAATTTTTCATTTCTAACCCCCTCCCTTCCCCCCCTTTTGTTGACTTCCAACAGTTTTCCAACCCTTTGTCCCTTTTCCCTTACTTCTATTAAGTTCCTCTATCTAAAACAAATATATATTCTCCATTATACTAAGCAGTACATCCTTAACTATTTTTCTTATTATATACCCAAACTGTAAGTCTTTGTTCCATCTTAGATAAACAATTTATCCCATTTTCCAATTTTAAATATTTCTATATATCATAAACCATAAAAACCTTACACATTTAAATCAAACAATTTGACTTATTCTCTATATATTACTCATTCTGTCTTTTTATAATAGTTCTATATAACTCTCATCACATAGTCAATCAATTTGACTCGTCTATACCTTCAGACATTCAGTTTGGTGCATTATACAAATCTTATCAAAGAAAGAAAATATTGTTGATTACTCAATCCTTATATTTAATCCTTATAGTTAATTATTTTCTATCAATATTCTATTTGTTAACCTATATATATCTATATATATGTCAATCTGTTAATCTAACTGCTTATAAATTCACATTTATCTCTTCTCCCCCCGGTAAAGTCACCCCCCTCTACATTTTATTATACTTCAGTAGTTCTCAAACTGCCACAGTTTTCCTCCCACCTCCCATTTCTTCTCCAGATATTGTTTCAGCTTCTCCCAGTCTGTGTTAAACTGCCCTGAGTCCAGATTTCTCAGTTTTCTTGTCATCTTGTCCATTTCAGCCATGTACAGCAATTTGTAAATCCAATCTTCGATAGTTGGCACTTCTTGTACTTTCCATTTTTGCGCATACAAAAGTCTAGCTGCTGCCGTCATGTAAAATATCAGCGTCCTATGATGGGCTGGAATTCCCTCCATTCCCAAGTTCAGTAGCAGGAGTTCTGGGTTCTTATTAATTTGAAATTGTAAAATTTCACTCATTTCCCTTATTATTACCCCCCAGTACTGCCTGGCTACCTCACACGACCACCACATGTGGTAGAGGGAGCCCTCATGCTTCCTACATTTCCAGCATTTATTAGAAGTGTTCAAATTCCCTAGCGCAATCTTCTTTGGTGTCATGTACCAACGATAGATCATTTTGTAGATGTTCTCTTTGATATTTGTACATGTCGTTGTCTTCATTGTAGTCTTCCACAAGTATTCCCATGCCTCCATTGTTATTTCTTTGTTAAAATTTATAGCCCATTTCACCATTTGTGTTTTAACTGTCTCATCCTCAGTATACCATTTCAACAGTACTTGGTATACCTTGGATATTCTTTTCTTGTCCTCTTTAAGAAGGGTCTGCTCTAGTTCCGAATTCTCTATTCGTATACCTCCTTTTACAGAGTCCGAGTTATACAAATCTCTGATCTGTCTATACTGGAACCAATCGTAATTAGGTGATAGTTCCTCTTGCGTCTTTATTCTAAGTTTAGATGCTTCTACTTTAGTTATTTCTTTATATGTTAAACATTGTCGTTCATCATCAACAGCTCTCGGGTCTATCACCTCATATGGAACCACCCACCAAGGAGTTCCTTCTTGTAGATAAATTCTGTACTTCTTCCAGATTGTATATAGACTTCTCCGTACAAAATGGTGCAGGAACATCGAGTTGACCTTTACTTTGTCATGCCATAGGTATGCGTGCCATCCAAATATTTTTTTGTATCCCTCTAGGGCTAATAGTTTCTTGTTCTTTAATGTCATCCACTCTTTCAACCAAACTAGGCAGATTGCATCATGGTAAAGTCTCAGGTTGGGCAGTTGCATTCCGCCTCTTTCCTTTGCATCTTGTAAAACTTTCATTTTCACTCGAGGCTTCTTGCCTGCCCATACAAAGTCTGATATTTTCCTCTGCCATTTTTCAAATTGTTTGGAGTCTCTGATGATTGGTATTGTCTGTAGCAAAAACATCACTCTTGGTAACACATTCATTTTAACTGCTGCAATCCTACCCAACCATGACAAATTAAGCCTATTCCATTTAATCAAGTCTCTCTCAATCTGAGTCCATAGTTTTTCATAATTGTTCTTGAATAGATCTATATTCTTTGCAGTCAGTTCAATTCCCAAATATTTCACCTTACTTGTTAGTTCACAATCCGTTGTTTCCATTAACAGTTGTTGTTTCTGCTTAGTCATATTTTTGCATAGTATCTTTGAGGAGCGCAGACAGAGTTGATGCATTCCCCTGGCTCCATTGCCAGGAGAATTGATTGCTGGCACCTGACTGTCTGGCTTCCCGAACTGCAGCTGAACACACTGAACCAGGCTTCTTCTGAACACAGGTTCGTTGGACGAGGACAATCACGAACTGGCTGGATCGCGATCGCGCGATCGCCAATTTCGTTGGTTTTTGAAGTTCGTAATGCGGTTCGTGCCCATCTCTAGTCAAGAGTATCAGTTACACAGCCAAATTAAAACAAACTAGCAATGAATCAAACCATTTATAGAGTACAGGTCACATGCAAAACACATTCCAGAACAAAACAACCTTTGCCTGCTGCTTAAAGACCCACAAAAAATGGAAAACCAATATGTATTTTCAACCTATCCAGTCAAAGAGGTTTTGAGATGTACATAATAAAAACAAAAATTAGACAAAAATAATATACAGCATTAAACCACTTACTTCATCCTCTCTCCCTGCCTTGCCAATCTTCTCTGACAGGCACCAGTTTCATGCCAATCATTTAATCCAGCCCAAGGAGCTTTTCTCCAGCTTAATCCACTTAATTTGTAGGAAGACTTCAGACTTTGCTCTGTGGAGTGGTAGGATACATGCTTCTTTTTCTGGTTTGCAACTCAGAACACAACACTGTTATATTATCATCTTTCCAAATCGTGAATATGCAGCAGTCTTTAAAGCCTTTTACCATTCTAATTGGACACCCAGTGAAGAAAGCTGATAGGAAGAAAACTGATTCATTTGAAATGTAGTGCTGGAGGAGAGTTTTACAGATATTGTAGATGGCCTATTGTATGGATATTGTATGGATATTGTAGACAAGTAAGTGGGTTCTAAAATCGAATCAAGCCTGAATTCTCCCTAGAAGCTAAAATGACAAAACTGAGGCTATCGTACTTTGATCATATCCTGAGAAGATAAGACTCACTGGAAAAGTCAATAATGCTAGGAAAGATGGAAGGCAGTAGGAAAAGAGGAAGTTCTAAAATGAGATGGCTTGACTCAATAAAAGAAGCCATGTCCTCCAGTTTGCTAGATCTGAGCAAATCTGTTAATGATAAGACATTTTGGAGAGCTTTCATTCATAGGGTCTCCATAAGTTGGAGTCAACTTGATGGTACATAACACACTCCATTCTAGATTTCATTAGCAGCAGAAAGTCCCAAAGATTACTTCAGGAAGTTTCAAGGTTGGCAATACTGATTTTCTTCTGTTTCTAAGTGGAATCACAGCCACTTCCCTGGATTTTTCCTCCCAACTTGAATAGTTTGTACCTTCCGTGGTGAATATGTGAAAAAAATATCCCACTCTTCTGAACTGTTTGCAAGCCTAAATTCATGCAATTAGATCTGTGGTGAGTAAGGCCGCACTTAGACATCACAACAAACCTGTTTGTGCACAATAAGTATACATGCAACTTGCTGTCATGTTTGCATGTTCCCTGCCCTCTTTCCTTCACCCACAGAGCACTAATGAAAACTTCTTGGGTTGGGAACTCTTGGACTAACCTCTACATTGATGTGATTTCCAGTTGTAAGCGCAAGGTTGGACTTTGTTTCCTCAATTTGTGGCAAGTGGGGAACTGGCATAAATTACTCCTCACTCTTTCAGGCATTCCTCATCCTTCCCAAGGCAGTCCCCCAACTTTCAAGAAGCACTTTATGGGGGTTGGTAGGGGCTAAAAAACAGGGAAAGGCAGCTGAGACTTCATTTGCGATCTCATAGGAGTTTGGATCAAACCCTGCATATGTGAAATGTTCTGCACACTCTAAAGTTCTGAACTTTATTATTTTACCCTCAGGATTATTTTTTTCTATCAAGTTTCTTGGCTATACATGTACAATCCCAATTGCATTAACATTTCAATATATGTCCACATTGTAGGCCAACCATCCTTTGGATATCTGGAGACTCGAGTCTAAATATCAACCTGATTTATATTCTTTGCAACCAGTGCTCCAGGCATAACTTTCATGTCTGTTTGCAGCCGCTCAGGACCCTGATTGGTGACTGGTCAAATACCAAATGGATTGCAAGATTTATTCTTAAATTCCGCCCAGCACAGGAGCTGCTATTAAAGCGCTTTATTGATTTTATTCTGTCCAAAATAGATCCTTCACTGTGCTAACTCTCAATTACTAACCGACCCTGCCAGATATATTATTCTGCATTCCTTGGTGTCAAGGCCATTGACACCAGATCCTCTGCAATGCTGTACAGAAGAGATTTAAACAGCTTTCCTGTTCAGTGCTTTGGATTAATGAGTTAAGCCTTATTATTTGAGCTGGCTTTTTTCCTTTGGAATTTGGCATCTGTAGAATAGTTATTAAGGCTTTAAGCCCACAGTGTCATCTGTTGTTGCTAAACCATTTTGTTAGTTAGGGAAATGGGATTCAGAAATAGGCAGGAGAGCAAGGAACTCTCCAGAACATTCTTCATGTCACTGAAATCTTTGTGCGGAGAATGGTCTGTGAATGAGATTCAGACTGTGGTCTGATACCATACGATGCTGTGGATCTGGCATTAAAAAATCACCCAAGATGCACTTCTGGGGGCAGAACATTAGATAAGTGGTTCAACCATGTTGCCCTTTTAATGTTGTCACCAGCACATTGGGAAACAGTGGCTTGGATCCTGTGATGTGCACAGTTCCCCTGGTGCAAGATCATGTGCAACACCTGGTAATTTCATCCCTATATATTACAGTGCCCTGAAATTAGCTACACAAGATTGAGTGGAAACGCAAGTGGGATTACAATAAGTTTGACTTAGCACAAGGGGCTACCACAGTCCTGTCCTTGCATTTCCGCCTGTACAAGAGCTTTATTTAGTCCGAGTGGAAATTTTGTGCTGGATCCAATCTGTATCCCACCACACCACTAGGCAAAGTCCAAAGCCTTTTTTTAGCATTAAGGATCCTTCCCCTATCTTGAGTGACTCCTACCCTAAGAGAAGAGCCACTTAAGTTGGAAGAACAGCAGGATTTGGGTCCAGTGGCACCTGAGAGACCAACAAGATTTTCAGAGTATAGGCTTTCAAGAGTCAGAGCTCCCTTCTTCAGATATCTGATATCTTCTTGGTCTCTAAGATGCCACTCAACCCATATCCTGCTGTTGTACGGCAGACCAACACAATTACATACCTGAAATTAAGTTGAAAAAAAGTTTCTTTGGCTGGGGAAAGGCTCCTTAAGCTGGTGAAACTACCTTCAGTCTAAGGCAGGATTCTGCCCAAGCTGCCCAATGTACAGCCACTTACCAGTTAAGAGCTTTCTTTCTGTAAACTTGGAGCATAACACTCCCCTCCCCCAATTCCTAGTGATTTTGACTTTGAGGGGTGTGTGGGGGGGGGTTACCTCAGTCAATGCAATGTTTTAGCTTTTGGCTTTCACCAAGAAAAATTGATCCAGACAAGCACTCAAGTGTTATAGTAGTCTGTCGGTTGGCACAAACAATTCTGCTAGAGAATTGTTCTCTCCCTCACTAAGTAGAAAAAATCTGTTCAGATAATGAAACATTAGTGATTAATAATAATAGATGTTTGAAACAGACTCCAGGTGTTCGAAACTGGTCTTGGGTGTTAAGAAACAGACAAGCATGAACAAACAGCAGGAAACAAGGAGAAGAATCTGGACACAGCCTTCTTAAACAGAGAAATACCTTTATTGTACTAAACTAAATATGTTGCAGAAATGTTAGGCAGGTCATACCATGGCATAAAAGGCTACACAGGCAAAATAAAACAAAACATTTTAAGTAGCCTAACTTGAAGTTTGCTCTAATGTTGCCTTGGCATCTCAAAATCCAAGCTAATTTGATGGATGTCCCATTCTCCAGAGCACTAGGAGATAGAAGCAAATGCTCCCTTACCCTTGCTCTTGATTCAGAACAAACCCACAGACAAAGGACCTACAGATCTCTTAACTAGAGGTGGGCATGAACAGAAAAAAAACCCTGAACATGATGTCTGTTGTTCGTTGCCATCCATGAACAGGGACTCACGAACAACCACGAACATGGCCCTGTTCACGAACATGTTCATGGTTGGCTGTTTGTGGGGGCCAGCAGGCTCTCCTCCAGCCATCGTCCAAGTCAATATCCCTACCGCACCACTCCCAGAAACCTGACCTGAGCAGGCAGCAGGAAAGGTACCAATAATAAATAATAGCTTGGCCCCAGAGCCTGGCAGCAGCCCTGGAACTTGAAGGGGTAGATCCCTATCCCACCACACACAAAATTCAAGCTCCAATGCACTCTCTCTATCAAAATGTCAACAGCAACTCTCTCCCTCTCCACTGTCTGCAAACTAAGCCAGAGCTGGGAGACCCCCTCCCCCTGCTCTTTGCTCCCTTGTAATACATTTGGAGCTCCACACTTGAAAAGAAGACCTGCCTATCAAGCTAAATTGGTCTTAGACTGGGGTTTCCAGGGCAACAGCAGGAGTTCAGACAGAGTTCAGACAATCCCTGCCTAAGTTGCCAAGGGAATTGATTGCAGGTGCCAGACTGTCTGGCTTGACAAACAGCAACGAATGAGGCCTGCAACGACCACCTGTTCATTTAGAACAGCTTGTTCATGAACAGCAGATTGGGCTGTCCGTGGCTTTTTTTTGTTCATATTGCTGTTCATGCCCATCTCTACTCTTAACTCCTCCTGATGGGTGGATTCACCCCCTCCAAAGATACCCACCAATCCCTCGCAGGTCACCCTATCACCCATTCAGTTTTGCATGTAGTCTCTGGCTTTGTTGGCCATCAAAGGTCACATGAACAACCATTCTTCTAGTTCAGTTTAACAGTTCAGCCAAATGGTGATAGCTCATCTGTGTCATAAAAATGGAGATCTTTATTGCCCTGTCTTCCTGAGAAGGAGAGTCTCTCCATGATTTGATGTCCTGGGGAAGTTTCATTAAAGAGAATCTTTATATCACACTACAAGTTTCTCACAGGGGACAGGTCATAACTCACAGTGACAGAACATCCGCTTGGTGCGCAGAAGGTCCCAGGTTCAATCCCTGGCATCTCCAGCTGAAAGAACCAGTTAGTAGGTTATATAAAAGACTTCAGCTTGAGACCCTGGAGAGCCACTGCCAGTCTGAGTAGAAAATACTAACACTGATCAACCAAGAATCTAATTCAGCATACAGCTGTGCTCATGTGTGTGATTCCCCATTCTACTCATCCACTCTTGATTGGCTGATGTAGACAAGGAGTCTTATTCATTTTCCAAACTCTCAGAGATAAATCATTCACTGAACCTTAAGAATGATAGGTCCAACTGTCTAGTTTGGGAGCAATAAACATTGGTATCCCCTTTCTTTTTTGTTGGCAGCATACCCACATTGGGTGGAGAGGCTTAATGATACCCAGCTAGACAGTGGGGATCAACTTCAATGGGAATGTAAAGCCATTGGAAAGCCACGGCCCACCTATCGCTGGCTAAAAAATGGAGCACCGCTGTGGCAGGAGGTAAGTTCACAGTAATTTTATTTGGCTTTCAGATCACCTTGCTTACATTAAACCAATGTGAGACCCCTTAGAAACCTACTGAGTTATAATTAGGGCTGTGTGTATTCTGCTTAACAAAACAGTGAAATTCTGTGCCCATTTGTCGTGATAGGCAAAAATCTGCAACCTGTGTAAATTACTTTAATTTCATATCACTTATTTTTCATAGTTCTTCCTTTGGAAGAGGACAAGAAGACAGGGTGCTGAAGGTCTTGTGCACAGGGTACAGATCTTTAGGGTGCAGAGGTTCTGTGACCTCTGGGAACCTCCCTTTATGTTTCCTGAGACTGCATCAATTGCTTCCTGTGCACTCTCAAGCATGGTTTTGCAACCATTGCATGCACTTTTCTGCATCTAAAATATTTTAGCATTCTCCCAGCAACAGAAGAAAGAAAGGGGAGGCCACACTTGTGTGTGGCCTACCATACCCTAAACAAAGTTTGAAGCCTTCCTCCAACTTAAGTGGTTCTGTAAGCAGGATGAGGGTTCCCTTAGACTGGAAGAACTTCCTCCAGCTTGATAGGATAAGTGCCCTGTCTTGGATAGCCCAGGTAAGCCTAATCTTGTCAGATCTCAGAAGCTAAACAGGATCAGCCTTGGTTAGTATTTAGATGGCAGACCTCGAATGAAGACCAGGGTCTCATGCAGAGGCAGGCAATGGCAAACCACCTCTGTTAGTCTCTTGCCATGAAAATCCCACCAGGGTCACCATAAGTCAACTATGACTTGAGGGCATTCTCCACCACCACCATGATAGGATGAGTACAACAAGCATGTTTTATACATATTAATGCCTCCCCCCCTCTTCTAGTTCCCTCTAAAGCTGAAAACCCAACAGATTATCCTCATTTTGTTTGCTTTTGTAGAATTATTTTTCTATTCCATTACAGAGCAGGATTGAGATGGTTAATGGTGTACTGATGATCCACAGTGTCAATCAGTCAGATGCCGGAATGTATCAGTGTGTCGCTGAAAATAAGCATGGAGCTATTTACACCAGTGCTGAGCTGAGAATTTTGGGTGCGTAATTTCAGAATTTCATGAAATTCCTCTCTCTGTTTCCAATGTATTAAGAATCCACTATTATCTTGGGTCACATTTCACCTGGGTGTCTTGCACAGTAAGTTTCATGGGGAACAGTGTCAATGTCGTCCTGTATTCAGAATGGGGTAGGATAGGGTAAGCACTAGCCCAGTTGTTTCCAGGTGAATCGAACACAATGTCAATTTGTTACACAGAACAGACCACGGGTTATGTAGAGTCTAATCTGAACTGAAATGATCTCTCTTCCCTTATTATTATTAGTGATTGTGCCCGTACTAAAATTAGAGAACCTGAGTCCTTATATTCTGTAGCAAACAGATAAAATTCAATTTTCCGGACTATCCGTTTTAAGTCTGTTTTTTCTCATGTATGGCAGGCAAGCCTTATCTAAATAATCTGAGGTGCCCTGATATGCTACAGATACCCAGCTTTCTTTTGCCTTTTCATCTAGCAATAGCCTATGAAGTCTCTATGCTCACTCTGCCTACTTACTATCCTGTTATGGTGGGAGAGGGGATATAAATGAACAAATTAGGAATTGTTAGTAAGCTTCATATCCTGAAGAGCACAGTGAAGTCCAGCTTTTAGTGTAAAAAAAAATAAAAGGACCTCCCTGGTAGTTTTGAAGGAGTGCCCAAATCCATAGGTTTTGTCATGACTTTGCAATCATTTCAGTCAGGGCTCAAACATGTGTCACCAACTATTCATGTGTAGAAGTTTTGGCAGATTCCTGCAAATTCATCCCTGGGGTCACAGAATCTGTGTGGAAGAACATATTTGCAGGTCTATCCCTCTCCTCAGTGGAGATGCACAGGAGGAAGGAGGAGGAGGAGCCATTGTCCTTCAAAATCCCACCCACCCATGCAATTATCCTACTGTGTGGGCTCCACACATGCCACACAGCTCTTGCCCACCTCTCAGTACTTCCACCACTCTTGGAACTAGTCTTGGGTAAACACTTGGAAAAGAGAGTAGTCTAACCCATGGATATACAATCCCCAGGAACCCTGGGATTGTCAGAAGGAGACGTGGGAATGGAGAGGAATGTAGGAATCCTCAGTGTTCTGAGTACAGAGTGATAACACATCTTGAGTCTGGAACATGAACAATGTTGAATAGGAGAACAGCATCCTGTCGTCTCAGGGTCTCACCACACAGTGAGGCCTGGCACATGCTGTTTAAGTGTCAGGTTTCACACTTTTACCTGGGAGTGGTAGTTTTAAAAGAAACGCTGAATTGTATTGCTGTAGAGAAAGATTCACTCTTTTTGTAAAACAAAGAGTTGGGAGGGAGGGGTGGAAAATAAGCTTTTGGCTAGCTCCTTTAACTCCTTAGTTGCTGCATTAACAGTCTCCTCCCCCCCCCCCCGCTGATTCCACCCAGAGAGGGCAGGGAGGAACAGACTGTGTAGTTCAGCAACCCCTCTGGGTAGAATCTGCCAGATTTTAAAATAAAGAGGGTGGGGGAGACTGTGCAGTTCAGCAACTAAGGAGTTAAGGGCACTAGCCAAAAGCTCCTTTTCTTTTTCAACCCCCCCCCCCACACACACACACAACTCTTTGTTTTACAAAAAGAGTGAATTGTTCTCTATCCAACAGCTCTTTTAAAACTACAGCTCCCAGGTATAAAATTGCAAAAACCTACACTTAAAGAGCACGTGTCACTGTGTGGTGAGACCCTCAGCTTCAGCACTAAACCAGAAGTGAAGGGATGATCCAAAGGTACCTGAAAGCTGCCTTAGACATGGCACACAGCCCTCACTCATCTCTCATTGCTTCTACCTCTATTAGAATGGGTCTTGATTTACACTTGGTGAGGAGAGTAGTCTAACCCACGGTACACAATCCCTGACAGATGTGTCCAAAAATGCATCCCCAGCTGTTTGTGCGGCATGCAGGACCAGGTCAGCACCCAAAGGACCATTTGAACCCCTGAGGTGCTGGCAGGCCTGCTGGAGCCCAGAGTGCTGCCATGTAGGGGCAAGCACAGCTCTTTGGCTTTCCCTTTCCCCTTTCCTTGCTGGCACAGCAGCAGCTTCAGGTAGACACTTGAGATGCTTCTGGCATTCAGGCCCCAAACAGCAAGATTCGAGTGTAGTGGCACCTTAAAGACCAACAAGATTTCCAGGGTGTAAGCTTTGGAGAGTCGAAGCTCCTTTTGTTGGACAGCTGATGTCTTGTATCTGACAAAAGGAGCTTTGACTCTTGAAAGCTTATACCCTGGAAATATTGTTGGTCTTTAAGGTGCCACTGCACTCGAGTCTTGCTGTTCTACTGCAAACCAACATGGCTGCTCACCTGAAACTAGGGTTGCCAGCTCCAAGTTGGGAAATTCCTGGAGATCTGCGGAGGGAAACCTGGAGAAACCTGGAGAAAGTGGGGTTTGAGGAGGGAAAGGAACTTGGCATGGCATAATTCCATAGAGTTCACCCCCCAAAGTAGCCATTTTCTCCAGGTGATCTGATCTCTGCGGCCTGGAGACCAGCTGTAATTCCGGGAGATCTCCAGCCACTACCTGGAGGCTGGCAACCCTACCTGAAACTGATTTTGAGCCCCAAGAAACAGCCCACCCCTAGTCTAACTGGATTTTGTGTGTTATGGGTGGCTGCTATCATCGTGTCCTTTTCTTCACCAAAGAACAGAACAGTTATCCCACTGGCTAAATTTCAAGGAGTTCAGCAGGATGCTAAGCAAACAATTTTGAACAAGATTTATTTAGGGAAAACAAAATTCAAATTCAGGCATGTATGAGAATAAAGCAAATAAACCCTTCTAACTAGCAGATAGATGACATTTATTAAGCTATAAGAAGTAGCTTTATTTAAGTTTCAGGAGAAGTACATTTATGGCAAATAATGTTTAACATCGTCTAGAATGATTTCTCCTGTAATTTAGCTCATTCTACGGCTTCTAAAGAGTCTTCAAATTCTAAAACTCCTGCCCCTTTATTCGTATGTGATACTTTTCAACTAACACAATTTGTCAGAATGTTTAATTGACGACAGGAAGGGATTTTAGTGAATCTTTTTGGACTAGTACACTATTTAATTGTTTTTGTTTAACAGCAATAGAATTTTGTAAGGCCAAAGAAATGAACAATATGTAAAGTGCCAAAGAAGTTAGTGAATTCTTAAACCAAGGCCTGGCTCCAGCCTAACGTTTCTGCCTGCAGAGAGTGACTTTCTCGCTACGCTGCCCCCTCCCCCTGCCACTGAAGCCCAAAATGCGCCCTGAAGGAGAAGATTTTTAAGGGCATGGGGCTGCAGGTGGAGGGGGTAGGTGACAAAATTGTGTCCCACAGGTGGAAATCCTTCAGCCTGTAGAAACATTCAGTTGGATGCAAGCCGGCGATTCTTCCTTAAGACTAAATTATTTCCTTGTAAAACAGCTTCTGCTCCAACATTCCCACTAAGTCAGCTGAAGAAAACCATCATCATTACCATCGGCCAAGAAGTTGCGGTTGAGTGCAAGCCGCAAGCCTCTCCCAAACCAACCATCTCATGGAAGAAAGGAGACAAGGCGCTGAGAGAAAATAAAAGGTCAGATGTCAGTTCATTCATTTTTCCCCCCTTTGACTGTCTGAATGCCTGCAGGAAAGAGATAACGGGCAAGCTCATTTGACCGACAATGGTTGGCTTTAAACGTTTGATATAAATAATCAGCATGTGATGTTTTATTATTTTATTATGCATTTTAGTGGCGTTTTTGGGTAATTGCTGGAATCTGTTTTACAAAGGACAGCGTGATATAAATATTGAAATAAGTTGATTAAATAACTTTCTTTCAATGTAACTGCTGATTCAGTTACATTGTGTCTTTGTGGAAGTGGTGCAATTGAAATATTTTCTTTGTGTCTGGTGGTAGGGTTGTAAGGTCCCTATACCCTCCCAGCCCTTGGGGGGGGGGTGGCTGGCATTTACCAGATGTTTTTTCACCTGTGAATGCAAAGCATGTGCTCCCAGTGCAACACAATGACATCACTTCCTGGAAGTGACATCATTGTGCCGGCAGCAGGCATGTTCCTGCACTTTGCGTTGGGCAATTTCAGCCCATTGGCAGTCAAAGTTGGCCCCTGCTAAGTGCAGAAGTATGCCTGCTGCTGGATACAATGACATTATTTGTGGAAGAGCCATCATCGCATCCACCAGAAAGTGTGCTTGCTGCACACTTGTCCAGGAGTTTCCTTGCCTCCCAGGCCCATTTGCTGTGCCTTCCGCTCCCCCCTGCTGGCCAGGTAAGCAGAGGCTGGGAGCAGAGAATCCCCAGCCCCAAAGGTGGCCCCTTTGAGAGATTTCTGGATTCAGCCAATGGTGCTTCTTCTACTTTCCCAGCTTTTTTGCTAGCTCATACTGATTTGGTATAACACTGGTTGTGGCAGCATTTTTGGCTGCATTGGCTTCAATGCTAGGGTGGAATTAGAGAGCAGTATTGGTGTGATTTATGTTGTATAAGACTGTTGGGTCACTGGATTATTTTTTTTAAGTGACAAGAATTGACTAGGAAGGGCTGTACCATGCAATTTTGCGGAGCACATAGCTTGTCTTTTTATGTTCTGGAAATTATCTTGAGAAATTTAGGTTAGTTCAAAACCAGGTTATAAATGAGCGGGAGCACTCCCAAGTTCTTCAGCAGCCTGATTCAGGCTGATCTGGGCCAGATTTGAGATGACTTGGGCCCAATTTGCACCCAAATCAGACCGAATCAGGCCCAATTTGACCCCCTTCTGGAGCACGAGAGCACTCCCAGGGTGGCATGTGACCCGTGTGATGACATCACTTCCCAGAAGTGATGTCATTGCACAGGCTGGGACTGCAGAAGCGCTCCACACGTATGTGTGAGGGAGATGAGGAAAGGTAGGTGCTGGACCTCCAACCTCCCACCCTGGGGGTTGGGTGACTTGGCAACCCAAGGTCAGCACCTCCATGGGAACCTTATGGACATTGCCTTGAGTTCCATTATGGAAAAAAGAAGGGATATGAAGCAATAAGTGGTTGAATCCAAGAGTTCCATTTCACTAACTGTGGAGCTTTCCTCCAAGACAAGAAACCTTCCATTTGTGTAAGGAATTTTCTACCAGGCAACTCATTCTTGGGCTAGAGCAAGGGTCCTGGTACTAGTGGGAGGGTTTGCTAATTGCAGAACACATGAACTCATGAAGCTGCCTTACGCTAAATCAGACTGTTGGTCCATCAAGATCCATAGTGTCTACTGAGACTCTTTCACTTCACCTGTTACCTGATCCTTTAACTGGCGATGCTGGAGATTGGACATGGGACCTTCTGCATGCCAAGCAGATGCTCTTCCACTAAGCCATGTCTCCTCTCCAAAAATGTTTGGATCTAAACTAAAGTCTATGCAGGCGTCCTATATGATGTAAACTGCTTTGGTTCCCCATTACGGTCACAAGCAAGGTATAAATAACATAAATAAATAAAACAAATACATATTCCGGGAATATATTCAAAGTGCTGTTTTTTGAACAGTAAAGATTTCCTGTGGACTCCATGGCAAAGTTAGAGAGCTAAGCGTGGTGCGGTTTTTGAACAATTAAGAACTTTTGATGGCTGGCGGCCTTCCAGAACATTTGAATATCTTCTTTCAGAATTATGGTTTGTCTTTGGGAGAATTGCTAACAAAAGGGCTCTTGCTGCCAAGCCCTTAATTAAAAACAGAATAAAGGATTCAGCTCCATGTGGCAGCTGTCCAAGCAAATAGAAACTCACCTTGGTTCACACAAAAATTGACTGAATTACTTCTCTGAGTTGTCTTATGAAGGTGGCTTTTCATGGCATTGAAATTTCAAACAATGAGAGTAATAAGAGCAGAATTGTGATTGCTTGTAATAATAAAAAATTATGGTATCTGAGCAGAGGGTGAAAATATGGTCCGGCATGGACTGTGGATCAACCTCATAGGTAAGCAGCTCCCACTAAGGGGCACACCTGTGTGTGTTTATTGAATTATTTTTATATTATTTAAATTTAAATTGGTTTTAAAAATGCTTTACATTTTAATGTATTAATGTTTGCTGTCTTGGGGACCCTATTTGGGTAGAAAGGTGGCATACAAATGCTTTGAATAAATAACATTTTAAATAAAGAAACCGGTTCCTTTTTTTGTTTGTGTATAATCCTCTTTTTCACTGGGACTCAAGGCAGATTTCACAGAGTAAGTCAACACAATCAACCAGGTGGGACATCCAAAATATATATCCTGCCTCTCCAGAGACCTGCTTTAGGTGGCTTACAACTGAAACACTAAAACCAAACCACTAAAAATGCAGCCATTAAAAAAAGCAAAGACATACACTGAGCAGCCTAAAATGATACAGATAAAACAGTGCTCAGGCTGGAATCAGACCATAAAACAGCTAAAAGAGATAAAACCCCACATGCCATTCCTTATTCTGGTAGACTTCTCTGTGAATTCAGAAATATTACAGTGGTTGGATAACAACCCCCTGGTGATGTCACTACCTGGGTCTGCACCAGTCTCTTCTGTATACCTCCAGAGGACACAGAGCCGACATCACTACCTCCTGATACCCTCCATCAACAGTGCAGTCCTAAGAAGAGTTACTCCATTCTAAGCCCATTGAGTTCATAGACAATGTTAGTCCTTCAGTAGCTCACGACAAAAGCCGCCTCTATAATGTTTCAGTCAATGTACTTGCAAAATTAAAGGTGAAAGCCATTTTTAGCAAAGCATTGTTCTTCAGTTCTCTCTTTTTTCATACACTATCTTCTCCCTATTGGACTTTCACTCCAGTTCATTATTTCTATTACACGACCATTAATTAATAGTGATAATAAAATCATCCCAAACTACTCTAGCCAAGGAAATTCTTATTAAGGTTCTGTTATTACTTACTTTGTTCACTCTGCAGAAGAAGAAAAAAGGCATTTTAATTTTCTGCTTTTAGATAACAAAAAAAACACACACATAGCTAATTTCAGCAAGATGTGTCTTTAACGTAAGCGGATTTGCTTTGGTTTATTTGCCTTTTGTGAAGGTAAATGGCATCACACCATGATTATTCTGATTTCAGTATTAGGGATTTAATTGTATAGCTGTCCACAAGTTGATTTCTAACATTCAAACATTAATTTGTGGTCCACCAATGAACATGGCCCTAGGGATTCAATCAGTTTCTTCTTTAACAGCTTCCCCATATTACACTTTACTCAGGGCCGGCGCCACTATTGAGGCAGTGAGGCAGGGGCCGTGGGTGTCATGGGGCAAAAGGGGGCACCGGGGGTGGAGGCGCGCATCCCACACCACCGCCAGCCACCAGCCAGCCCTGCGCCGCTGCCACCACCACCACCGCCAGCCCCCGGGTGGGCGCAGCAGCCACGGGCCAGGGACAACAGGTGGCTGGGGTGGCATGTGGCACGCGAGTGGCCTCCTCGCTCCGCCCCAGCCACCTGCCAGCGGCACTGCATGATGACATCATCACGCAGTCCTGGCGCCGGGGCTGACTGTACTTCCAAACATTATTAAATGTGGGTTAGTTTGAAAGCAAGTTTGCTAGATTGGCACTACTTAATTCAGTAAATGAAAGATCACTGGGAGATCTTTCACTCAACTTATTTAAAATGGCCAGAAGGTTGAAGGTTTTTTTAAAAAAAGATTTCTAAACCCCAAACTGAGACTCTTTCCCAGTTCCAATATCTGCATAATATTTATCAGAAGGTTTCCAGATGTCTACCCAGAAACCATATCTATCCCTTCAGATGCTCTAAAGAAGTAAGAGACAATGTAATCCTGAATCCTTCACTTGTTCCTTTCCTAGCCTCTTTCATTTCCACTGCCTCCTGTAGCAATTAAGGATATGCTCATGGATATTAACTAATGAGAATCCAAACAGCATCCACCCTTTTCACCGATATGTGCAGGGACAAGTCTTAATGATTCTGGGGTGCTGGGCAAAAGTCCTGGATGGGGCCCCAGAATCACTGCCACCCCTGTTGCCCCTTCTACCAAGAGACAAGGCAGGGGTGTAGCCTTCACATCATGCATGGTGGGTGGGAGCCACCACTGCTGCTGGAAGCCAGCTACCCAAGCCCTATGCAGGGCAGGTGCAAACAGCAACAGGGGTCCACTCTTCCTTTCCCCCATGCATAGGGGGGGGGGGCGCTGGGGCATAAAATGCTGATTTATTCTGATAAGGCAGAGGTAATGCTGGTTGGGAGGACACTATGCTGCCCAATTTTGATGGAGTCCAGCTGACACTCTCTGATTCAATACAGAGTCTAGGAGTTATGCTGGGCCCAGCATTACAACTGGAGAAGCAAGCCTATGCAGCTGCAAAACAAAACTGCTTCACCTAGCCTGGCAGTTGGCTTCACCTAACCTGGCCCTACCTTGACTTGGCCAATTTGACCACATGGATTCATCCCATGGTTACCACAAGGCTAAAGTACTGTAATACATTCTACATGGCTCTTCCATACAATTCAACTTGGATGCTCCAATTGGTACAAACAAAATTCAGGAACCCGATTACTAGCAGGTACCAGGCAGAACATGCCTGCCACGCCCATCCTGTAGTCATTCCATAGGTTACCAGTCAGCTACAAAGATCTATTCAGGATAATGGTTATCATCTACAAGTCCCTTCGTGGCCTAGGACCCACGTACCTATTGGACCATCTATTATGTTCCACCACAGCCACTTCAGCCATCTTCACAGAAACTTTTTAAGATTCCCCCATGCAAATTGGTAATATCTGCACCCGCACACTCATCTACATTCTCTGTGGTAGCTCCCACTTTGTGGAAAACATGAAAAACAGATATGTTCAGGAGGGCATTCTTGTAATGGAATTGATCTGAAGTGGGACAGAATGGGTCCAGAAGGGCACCTTTATATGGGAGTGCGGAGTGGGTTGCCTGTACCTTTGTAATTCCACATTCTGCATTGCTTTCACTGTGCTTGCCTGCGAAGTTTACATTGTCAATAAAAGAGAAACCAAGGAATGACAGTTTTAATTTGAAGTTACTAGAGAGAACCAAAGCCAAAGTACAGATGCCAGGTCAAAGAGTAGAAATGAGAACTTTGAAGTAATATTTAATCTGAACCCTGAACTTCACAGTTCCTATTATGAGTCACAAAATTACACCTCCTCTCATGCTGACATTAAGACCAATTTCCAGATCACAAAAATGCAAAGTGCGAAGTAATATAGAAAGAAGCCCCCAGGCACTCCTGTGATGTACTCCTTTACCATTTTAATTATTTTCAGAAATTGATTCTACTCAGCCATTGAATCTTCTCCCTATTTTCAAGTGCTTATTCCCTATTTTGTTTCTTTCTTCAGATTTCTCCCCCTTAAATATTGAATATCAAGCAAAAACTAGTCTAATGAATAAAACAAATAACAATTACACTCTGCAGTTCTGTGACTTGAAAGATAACCTCCAACTATATAGTGCCCTGCTGATTTCTGCCTTCCTTTGCATCTCGGGCTAATTACTGGTTCAGCTAACAGGTTATAAATTCTCATTCTAACTATGGCTCATTTGACACAGTGGCAAAAAATGGCTAGCTAATTTTCTCTCTGTGAACTCCGCGTAGGCAGGCCTCCAAATGCCATTATTTGCTTAAAGTCTTTCTTTGGTTAAGCCCTCCCCGATCCCGACTATTACCTTTTGTGTTGCTTATCCCTAACAGAAACTTACATCTACTATATGTAAGAATTTAAACATCTGAAGACACGCTATCGATTGATTTCTCCACACCTCCAAGTGTGATGATTTAATTATCATAATGCACCCAAGAGGCAAATTTCAAAGAAAATTTGGGGGAAAGGAGTGGTGGCGAATTTTGTAAGAGTTTTTTTTTTAAAAAAAAACTTCCATTGAGAATTGTGAAGTTCCTGCCTTTTGAAAAACATAAATCATAGTCTAATTTAGCTGTGGCAGTTCATAATGGGAATTAGAGATTTGGATATAAATTAGAGAAGGGAAACAATGACAACCTTGTCTGTGTAATAAAAACAAATTGCAAGATCATTTTGTATATAAAAAAGGAAGTTTGCTCAATAGCCTGCAATTATATTAATTGGCTGTATTAGTGTACGTGCAACATAGATTTTGAAGTGACTAAGGGAGTTATTTTTTTTATCAGATCCTCTCTTTTAATTAGAGCGCACAATTTTCTTTTCTGCCATAGCCCAGCCCCGTGGCAAATAGTTTACTAAACAATAAAAATAGTAATATAATGAATGACACCGACACAACTAGTTAAATTTTCGGTGGGAACAAAAATCAAGAGCTTTTCTTTATATATCATCTGTAGGAACTTTAAGACAAAAGCATCCATTATGTTAGATGTGTAGTTACTTGTAACAAAATGGTAGCATGTCACATGTTTTATATTACTAGACATTATCTTGGAAAAGTGAGGACAATGTTTCATGACTGTCAAGGGAGTGTCCAGAGGGACAAAATTCTGGGAACTCCGGTAGCCCTTGAATCTCATTGAGGAATACAAGAAGGACCGCCAATCAATGAGAGTCAAAGGCGGGGACACCGGTGGGTGCCTTTGATAAAACCATAGTATTTGCAGTGATTCCTAGAGTGTCACTTCCAGGTTTTCCCTGAAAGTGACATCATGCTAATACCCAACAGTGATTTCCCTCTTCCTATTTAGAGGGGTATATTCTTAATTTAAATTAGCAGAGTTAGCAGAAATGCACATTGGACATAATGAGAACACACACACACTCTCCAGTGCTTATTTCTGTAAAATAGTTTACTACATAAAGGATTAAAAATAGGGTTACATTGGTAGAAAATAAGAAATGGCTAATGGCTAACTAGCTACATCTTTGCTAGCTTCTGAGCTAGACAGAGACTGAACTCAGACTGGCTCAGACTGAACAAAGAGCAATAAAACTAGTATATCTTTCCTAGCTAATTGCCCCCCCCCCCATAAAATGGCTGCCCAATAGAGAATTCCAATTCTACTTCATTAGGAATAAAGACTTCACTTTCTATGGCAGGAAACTTAACTTGATAGCTAAGTGGTTATATGCAAATATACTTTCTAGCTAAGTAACACAAACAACAGTTTAACTCTTTCATGACTGAAGTGAAAACACTCGCTAATTCCCAACACTGTTGGCCACCAGAGCTGTGACAAGAAACAGGACCTGGGGCAGGGACCTGGGATCCCTGAATACAAGTCATTCACTTTGCTTTCATCTGATGTTTGGGCTGGGTTTGGATGACATGGGGAGTGGCCCAGAGGAATCTTTGGCCGATTCCAGATGACTAACCTTAAGGCGCTTCATGCCGTCCTCTTCCGGATCGCGACGGGGAAAATGCGAAAAATCGCGTTTCCTCGCGCGAGTTTTGCGCGACGACGCGTGAAACTCGCGCGAGGAAACGCGATGTTTCGCATTTTCCCCGTCGCGATCCGGAAGAGGACGGCATGAAGCGCCTTAAGGTTAGTCATCTGGAATCGGCCTTTGTCTGGGTTTGATGGCGGTTCTTCACTGACCTGCAGGGCTGCAGTTTGCAGCAGCAGTGGAAGCTGCCCAGAGTCTCCCACAGCATCTAAGAGCAGAACCACAAGTGACAAAAGGCACAGATTGGACACTTGTCTGCTTCCCTCAAGTTTTGATGGGAAATGTAGGCAACTTGGCGGAATGTTGGACAAGTGACAGTTGAAAAGTCCATTGGACAGCAGTCAGAGAGCGAAGCTGCGAGACCAGGATGCCTACATTTCCCATCAAAACTTGAGGGAAGCAGACAAGTGTCCAATCTGTGCCTTTTGTCACTTGTGGTTCTGCTCTAATTCTGTCCTGAGAGAAACAATAGAATGCTTGTAATGGATTTGATGTTTTTTTTTAAAAAAACCACTCATTTGTTGTGTGGCAAAGGGTAAACAGTTTGTGACAAGGTAGAATTGTGTTTTCCTTTCCTTCCTTAATAGCTTAAAGTACTTTCATGTTTCAGCATCAGAGGGTAGACAATTGCCATCACATACTGCAAGTATAATCCCTGCAAATTGAGTGAATGGTAGTTGATCGTTGTAATATATGGATCAGATCTGTGAAAATGGAAAGAGTAAACATTTGAGGGAGGGCCATCTGAGTTTCATCGGTGGTGGTAGTGGAAAGCGCTGTCAAATTGCAGGTGACATATAGCGACCTTGTAGTGTTCAAGGCAAGAGACAAACAGAGGTGATTTGCCATTGCTTATCTTTGTATGGACTTCCTCAGTGGTCTTCTAACCAAATGCTAACCAGTGATAACCCTGCTTAGCTTCCGAGATCTGATGAAACTGGGCTAGCTTGGGCCATCCAGGTCAAATAACAGTAGAGTGAGAAGACTCACTGCAGGCTTCCTAAAGGAAGTTGAAGAAGCCAGCACTTTGAAAGGTCCACATCATCCCATCCATTGTGCCTGTTAGGGCTCTAGTTCAGCCACTTCCCATCCTAGCCATCAATCTCTATTGCTTAGGCTAGAGAGAGAAGAGAAAGCAATTGAACACCTTTCCATCATGGGATACCATCAGAGAATTGTTGGGGAGGGGCAGTTCTGAGCTAGCACACTACCAAATCAAAGTGACAAATGGTCATAGGAGCTCTTATGAATTAACAGTATGTCACATGAACTAAAAAAATGGAACATTGATTCCTATATCAAACATCTCTTGGTGGTCCCTGGCCCCAAAGAGGTCTGTCTTGCTTCAACCAGGACTCCTGGCCCTGGCTCCCACCTGGTGGAATTCTCTTCGGAGACCCGGGCCCAGCAGGGATTGTTATATTTTTGCTGGGCCTGTAAGACAGAGATGTTCTACTTGGCATATCGTGGGCCATGAAACCAGCCTCCTACCATGGAGGCGGTTTACCCCCAGTTCTGTTAACATCTAATAGTTGTCCATCTGGTCCCACGGATTACCGTTTTGGTTGTGCAATATGTGTGCTGCTGTCTTTTAGAAATTATATTTTTATTGACATTTTTATCTGGTTTTAAATTAACGTGTTTATGTATTTTATATATGTTGTATTCTGCTGTGAGCCTGTACACGAAGAGAGCAGGTTAGAAATAAATTAATAATAATAGCAATAACCACAACAACAATATCATCAAGCCTAGACCTAAATCCACACTGGCAGCCTGCTTCTCGATCATATTTACTGTATTTTCATTTATATTTTTAAATAGTTGTAAGCGTCCTTAGGAGCCAGTCTTTGACTGATAAACAGAGTGAAAAGGAAGAAAAGAAGAAAATAAAACAAACAAATGTAGGTGTGCACTGTGTAATAGTGGTTTGTGCGTTGGGCTCAGATCTGGGAGACCTGGATTCAAATAGCTTTTCTGCTTGCTCCCTGGATGACTCCAGGGCAGTAGACTTGCCAACCTCCAGGTGATAGCTGGAGATCTCCCGGAATTACAGCTGATCTCCGGGCAACAGAGATCAGTTCCCCTGTAGATAATGGCTGCTTTGAAGGGTGAATTATGGAAGGGTGGGATTATATCTTACTGAGCGCCCCCCCTTCCCTGAACTCCACCCTCTTTGGGCTCTGCCCCCCAAATCTCAAGGAATTTCCCAACCTGAACCAGGCAACCCTACAAGGCAGGCATATTTTTTCACCCCAGATTACTCTATAGGTTTATTGTTCTGTGAGGACAAAGTGGAGAGGGGAAGAAAGATGTTAGCTTATTTGAGTTCCCATTGGGGAGAAAAGCAGGGTGTAAAATATCCAAAATAAATAACAAAACAACTCAATAGGAAGCATGTAAAGGGTGGCAGTGAATATTGAGTGCAGCCACAGTTTAGAGAATTACATGGTTTCTTCCGTATACCAGGTAGGACTTTGGAATATGGCAATTCGCATGGGTACTCGATGTATTGTCGAAGGCTTTCACGGCCGGAGAACGATGGTTGTTGTGGGTTTTCCGGGCTGTATTGCCGTGGTCTTGGCATTGTAGTTCCTGACGTTTCGCCAGCCGCTGTGGCTGGCATCTTCAGAGGTGTAGCACCAAAAGACAGAGATCTCTCAGTGTCACAGTGTGGAAAAGATGTAGGTCATTTGTATCTTGCTTGCTTCAGTGAGATATAATTCCACCCTTCCATAATTCACCCTTCAAAGCAGCCATTATCTACCCCCACCCCTCCTGAGTAGATACAAATGACCTACATCTTTTCCACACTGTGACACTGAGAGATCTCTGTCTTTTGGTGCTACACCTCTGAAGATGCCAGCCACAGCTGCTGGTGAAACGTCAGGAACTACAATGCCAAGACCACGGCAATACAGCCCGGAAAACCCACAACAACCACAGCATGGGTACTCCTTAAATGTACTTTAAAGCTTAAGTCCGCTCTTGCAAAAATTCCATGAACCCATCCCAGAACTTTTATTGGCACCTCACTGGCCACAGATGAGTCTACCCCATCCTTCCTCCTGTTTTTCTAGCATTTTGCTTAATTCTGATTTCATGCATCAGTACGTTCTGAACAATCTCTGTCTCTGAGCGCATCATGTACTAATTTTTTCTCTGACAGCCTTGTAATGGGAATTTGAACAGCTATTGTATTTTGCTTGTTGGAAATGGTGTGTCTTTGCATGTGAAGCTCTTCCTATTTTTTTTTCCCATAGGCCCATTTCTCTAATCTCGCTTCAGTGTAGGGATCTCTCCTTTGTAAAAAATCAATTGATTTGTTGGAATGGCTTTGTATTAGGGAAAATGCATGCGTAAAAATTTCCCCCAAATTCATATATGACATCATGAACGTGTCACCTGTCGATTAAAGCATGATTGAATGCACCTGTTTTGAACTAGATCCAAAGGACAAAAAGTTTGACTTCTGCATAGGGTTTTTTTCTCTTTTTTGGCCATCCAGTTCCAACTGACTTGTAGCAACCCCATAGGATTTCCAAGGCAAGAGATGTTCAGAGGTGGTTTGCCATTGCCTGCTTCTGTGTAGCAAATGTGGACTTCCTTGGTGGTCTCCTATCCAACAACTAACCAGGGCTGACCCTGCTTAAACTTAGACTGCCCTGGGCTATCCAGATCTGTTTTCATGTTTCCTATTCATTTCTACTCCTTATTCCGCATACATATCCTATGGGCAGTCATGTTGCAGGCACTCCTCCCAGCCATATTTTAGTCTCTGAAAAGGTACGAGGTGGAAGAGAGGAAAGGCTGAAGTGTCTCTTCCCACCACACCTGTCTGTGGAACAATATGGGAGTAGAAAGTACTTTTAAAGGCAAGTCCTCCATCGCATATCTAACACAAGTCAGATTGGCGTTTCCCTGACTCACATCAGATGTCCAGGTAACGAGGACCTCTGACCACAATTACAAATCATTGGAGCACCTGCTAAAGTTTCCAAAAGAAAAGAACAAATAAAAATTTTACAGAAAGGCCACATAAATTCTCATTGTTAAAATAGTGGAGGGATTCGAACACTGCTGTCCTGACCAGAGATACACCTTTTTACACTGTTTGGCTTAGAAAGCCATCTCTCTTCTTAGGATGGCACTGTCAAATCCACATAACATTAAAAGAGCTGTAGAACGGAATAAATAGATGGATATTTTGGGCATTTGAGTATGGCACAATCAAGGTAGTCCATAAATTATTTTACTTATTTCCAGGTTCGAAGCCATGCTTTGCCATGGAAGCTGCCTGGATGACCTTGAGTCAGTCATACTCTCTCAGCATAACCTACCTCACAGGGTTGTTGTGAAGATAAAATAGAGGATAGGAAGGTGATGTAAGCTGCTTTGGGTCCCATTGGGGAGAAAGGTCGGGAATGAATAAATAAATAAATAAATAAATAAATAAATAAATAAATAAATAATATTTTTGCCTGAGAAACAACTATCTTGTTTGGGTTTTGCTGGAAAAAATCTTTCAGGTTTGCTCTATGATTTTGAGAGCCTGTTGGGTAGGATTTTTTATAGTCCTCCTGGCCACAGAAATCTGTTCACAAGGAGCTGTGAAGGAACTCCCAAGTGTTAAAAGTTTTTTAAAAATATTATAGCTTCAAGGAGCAGTGCTGTGAAGCTCCTCAAATATTTCTAGCAAAAACAAAATATAGAGATGCACTTGAGAAGGACCCTCTAGAGTAGAGATGGG
Organism: Eublepharis macularius; assembly: GCF_028583425.1. Classification (NCBI taxonomy): domain Eukaryota; kingdom Metazoa; phylum Chordata; class Lepidosauria; order Squamata; family Eublepharidae; genus Eublepharis; species Eublepharis macularius. The sequence goes on along the minus strand of NC_072792.1, from coordinate 165,037,349 downwards.
CATGAACCGAAACACGAACCAAAGTTCGTGATGAACCAGGCCAGTTTGTAGTTCGCGAACCCGTGGTTTGTCAGAGCCCATTTCTGACAAACCACCATGAACTTTAGGTTCCTGAACTTTAGGTTCGGTTTTTTGGGTTCATCACTGCAGACAGCCTGACACCGATCAATCAGTTTCCTAGACAACAGGAGATGGACTTCCTGCAGACCTCCTGCTGACCCAGAAGTAGCCTTCTGCTGGCATGGAAGTAGCCTTTTGCTGATCCAGAAGTGACGATTTGCTGACCTGGATGTGACATTTTGAGGAACCAAACACACCGGTTCATGAACCAGGGTGGATTCATGAAAGTTTGTGGTTCATGGTTCGTGAAATGTGATGAACCACGAACCACATGGTTTGGTTTTTTTCTGGTTCGTGCCCATCTCTACTCTAGAGAGTTCTGCCAAAGACATGTATTGGGCGGGATACCCATAAATCAGTTCTACGAGCAGTGGTGTTTTTTTTCTAGCACAAGAAACTTTCTTCTGCCAGCTGAAAAGCCACTTGCTCCAGGGAAGACTCCTTGTGCCAGAAGAAAAGGCCACTGGGACCCAAGCCACCAAGAACTTCAGAACAATGCTGGACTTTGCAACACAAGAATTATCAGGCATACTTTGGAAGAACCATCAGAATTGTATTACCAAGCAAAGGAGGCCACCCCCCTGGAGTCCTTATTATTTAACTCTTTGAAGTTTTAATTGTATCTTGACTTTTGTCTCCTGCATCAAGTTTTACTTTTGCCTGATGCTCAGATAAATGCATATGCCAGGAGGCGCAATCCCAATTCCATAGTTAACAGAACCCCTGGTGTGTAATAAGATAACTTGGAGGGAAAAAATTATAAACCCTGGCAGCTAGTGCGGCAGATGAGTTCCTATTTATTAAAAATCATTTCTTCCTTAGCATGGGGCCACTTGTTCTGTCGGAAGTAATTTTCCCAATATACTTAATGAAAGAATTTTCATTGCATAAACATAATATTAAAAAGAAGTAATTCACACACATCCGACTGAACCCCAGAGTGCAGAGAATTGTCTGAGTGAAATTGACTGTGCACAGAACAGATGATGCAGTCCTCTTGCGGCAAAATACTGCTGAATAATTGGGAAATACTCTAAAAATACCTACTTTGATTTCTACAATTTGGACAGCTTCATTAAACTGTTGACAATTTACTGGCTTTGCTGGCTGGGGAAGAGTTAGTTACCATGTAGTTATGAGAAATGTAATTGTGTTTGAGATTTTTCTGAGCCATAAGTGTGCTTTGATATAAGGCTATAACAATTTTTTTTGTATTTGCATTTATCTATATCCCACTTTGCTCCTCAGTTGGGAACTCAAAACAGCTTAGAACATCATCTTCCCTGCCTCCATTTTCCCACAACGACCCTGTGAGGTAGAGCAGACTGAAAGCATATTACTAACCAAAGGTCACCTGGTGAACTTCCACACTAAAAGTGGAGATTTGAGCTGGGTCTCCCAGGTTCATAATCTGACACTCTACCCACTATGTCACATTCTTTAACAATTAGAAATTCCTTTAATTGTGATTGAATATTTTTTAAACATTGGGGTAATTTATTACCTAGTAACACATTTGAAATATGTTGAAATAAAACCAGAAGCATTTCTCGTGTTAGATACATATCAAATGATATAGGAGACCTAAAAGAGCAAAAAAAAAAATCCTGGCAGAAGACCTTTATTCTCACAGGTGGGTGAGTGATTGGAAAGGACAGTTGATGTTCTGACAATCTAACAACACTCAGAGGAAGGCTCGGAAAGATTGTATTTATAGATTATCATCAATAAGTTGAGCATTTTGATCTTAGCACAAGAAAGACTTTGATCAATAGCCTGTGTTTTAGACAAGAAAATCTCAATGCACTAAAGTTACCAAGGCAATTAAAGAAGTTTAGGGGCATTGAATCTTGGAAAAATCTTCAGGCTAACAATGGTTCACTGTCATAATCTCAGTGGAAAGTCGACTTGATCTAATTATATACATATATAAATATATATATATTTAAAAAACCTGCAGTCACAGAAGACTGAAAAGGAAATGGGGGGAGGGGGAATCAGACAATGTCAGTTTAACTGCCTGTTCTATGATTTGAATGATTTTCCAAAAGAAAACAGAACATTTTGAGGAAAAACAATCAGAGATCCTATTGAAAAGATGGGAGTAATCTTCTTTTCTCTTTTACGGAGCATCATTAATTGAAAATCAACATCTCTTTTGAATCACCTGGTTAAATGAAAGTATAGGCTAACCATGGAAAGTAAAGAGTAAAAATTACGAGCTGCCTCGTGGTCATACAAATTAGGTTACGTACGGCTGGATCCAATGACTCCCTCACTACCACTAATTTCAGTTAGTGGCAAAGAGCCGTTGGATTCAACCCATTGTTTGGATGAAAACATTTCCATCTGCTTCATGGAGCATGAAGATGACAGCCCATAGTAAACATTAAAGAAAAAGTCTTGTATCCTATGAACAACTTTCATTTACATTAGATAGTTTCAGCCATGGAGCACAGTTTCCCCTCTGCTAAAACTTCAATTTGCGCATAATCAATGTTTTTCAATGGGCCCTTGTATAAAGGGATAACTTAGCAGAAGAGGAAGTGTGGTCCACTCCATGGCACAGACATCTAGCATCCACAGAATTCATTCATGGGACCCAAGCCACTATCTTTATCCACTATCTGTTGACTAACACAAAAACACAAGGAAATCCCTGCTGGGTCAAATGAATCTAGTCCTACTTGTTTTCCAACGTGGCCAATCAGATGCTCCCAGGAAGCCAGTAATCAGGGCTCCAGTGCTTCACTGAGTGGCCGTCACTAATTCAGAGTGTGTCACATTGTTTTGATACTGGCTTGAATCCAGTGCTTTGGAAATTCAAAGATAAATTTAGTGCAATTTTATTTTATTTATTTATATTTCAATTTATATACCGCCCATCCCAGAGGCTCTGGGCGGTGAACGGTTTAAAATCGATAAAAACAAAAAACAAAAAACAACAATACTAAAATCAATATACAAAACAATAATGAAATAAATTAACCAAGTGCAATGGTGGGGAGAACCCTCCCCCACCCCAAAGGTGGGAGGCCGACATGGCACCGCCCCCTTCAACCACCGAACGCCTGGCGGAACAGCTCTGTCTTACAGGCCCAGCGGAACAATAATATGTCCCGCTGGGCCCAGGTCTCCATTGACAGAGCGTTCCACCAGGCTGGGGCCAGGACTGAGAAGGCCCTGGCCCTGGTTGAAGCAAGGCAGGCTTCCTTAGGGCCGGGGACCACCAGTAAACATTTATCCGCTGATCGAAGCAGTCTCCGGGGAACGTACAGGGAGAGGCGGTCCCAAAGATAGGTTGGTCCCAACCCGCTCAGGGCTTTAAAGGTAAGAACCAACACCTTGAACCTGATTCGGAATTCAACCGGAAGCCAGTGCAGCTGGCGCAGGACAGGTGTGATATGTGACTGGTAAGATATACCAGTCAGGACCCGCGCTGCAGCATTCTGGACCAATTGTAGTTTCCGGATCAGGCCCAGGGGTAGCCCAGCATAGAGTGAGTTACAGTAATCTAGCCTGGAGGTGACCTTTGCATGGATCACTGTAGCCAGGTCCTGGGGCGTCAAGTAGGGAGCAAGTTGCCTGATCTGACGAAGATGGAAAAATGCAGACTTGGCAACCACTGTGACCTGGGCCTCCATCGACAGGGAGGCATCCAGGAGCACGCCCATCCAGGGCAGGGAGCATAATTCCCATTACACAAGACCTTGTGCAACACCTAGCTCTTTCCTCCCTGTATGTTGTAGAGCCGAGAAATTGGTTTCACAAGATATTGCAAGTAGGGATACAATAATTTTGATACAGAATAAGCTGCTCCCATGACCTTTTTCTCGCATTTCCACTTGTGCAAGAGCTCTAACACAAAGGGAAATTATGCACTGGGTCCAGCCCAATGGCTATTAACTTGTGCCTTCTGTTAACTGCTACAGGGTTAGGGTTAGGGTTAATGTTAGGATGGATAAACCTGCACTGGGGCCACTTAGGTGGGTAATAGAATTTGGGGGTTGTTTTGCTGCCATCATACAGTGGCCAGCTGACGTTTGGCTGCATTTTTCACTTCTTTCTTATGAAAGTTACTCAAATCCAGACTTGTCTCAGGATTTGCCCTTGCCATGAGAACACAGATAGGTTCGTCATTATTAGAAGACTGTACTGTGAGATTAGTGAAAAGTAGATTTCCAAGTTTAATCAAATCAAATGTATTCTCTGGTCCTGCTCAGGATGAAAGCATGGGCTTAGAGTTGTGCTTTTGTACCAAGACAATGGAGTAAATGAATTTCTGGACTTTTCTGGCTCAGTGGTAGAGCACCTGCTTTGCATACAGAAGGTTTCAGGTTCAATTCCTGGCATTTCCAGTTAAAAGAATCAAATAGTAGGTAATATGAAAGACCTCTGCCTCAGACCCTGGAGAGCTGCTGCTGCTGCTCACAGGAGATGATATTAACCATGATAGCAAGGTATAAAGCAGCTTCCTACGCATTTGGTGATCTTGGATAATATAGTTCTTGATGGCTACCGCTGTAGCACTTAAATGGGAACCTCCATGTACAGACCAGAATACCTCTAAATATCAGACCTTGGAAACAAACAATGAAGAAGACCATGTGCTGATTGTGACTGCCCAGAGGCACCCATCCGGTTGCTGTTGGAAAAGGACTTGATCAATGGTTCCCAAACTTTTTCAGGTCACCACCCCGTTGGTTCCATAAACTTATCCCCAGTGCCCCCTACAGAATAATAATAATATAATAACATTTGATTTATATACCGCCCTTCAGGACAACTTAATGCCCACTCAGAGCAGTTTACAAATTGTGTTATTATCCCCACAACAAAACAACCTGTGAGGCTGAGAGAGCTCCAGAGAACTGTGACTAGCCAAAGGTCACCCAGCTGGCTTCAAGGGGAGGAGTGGGGAATCAAACCCAGTTCTCCACATTAGAGTCTCGCACTCTTAACCACTACACCAAACTGGCTCTCACACCAAACTGGCTCTCTGAACCCTATAAAAAGCATTATTCAGAATTGTGGTTTGTGCAGCCCACTAAGGAAGATGATAATAAAATTCAAAACAGTAACAATTAATTGCAATTTTATTTCAAAATCCAATTAAAATGTTTTAGTTCAATTAATTCAACAAGATTAATGAACTCGATCCAGTAATACCAAAAACTTGAAAAATGACAGAGTCAAAAACACACACAGTTACAACAGTTTCTCAAAATGAGGTATACTGCTCTGGTGGTGTGTTTACCAAAAATTCTGATACCTTCCACCATATTTCACTAAAATGCAGAGGAAGAAACTTGAAATGAGGGAGGTGTTTCACTCTAGGCTCTGGCCTGGTCGATTGTAAATAAACGAACAACATGTTCAGAGGGGCTCACCTCCTGCCACTCCTTTACCCCTTAGTATACCCCTAGGTAACTCTACCATGCCCCAGGAGTTAGTACCACCCACTTTAGGAACAACTGGACTAAATAGACTCTTGGTCTGATACAGCAAGACGAGTCTTACATTCCAGTAACAGGCTACATTTTCTGCAAAAAAGAAAATGCAAGGCAATCAGTTTTGTTAATCAAATAGTAGAAAAGAGTATCTCTTGATCTAGTTTGTAAACCATGATCTAGACTCTAATTTCCTGCAGTTGGGAAGAGAATGACATGAGCTTGTTTATAAACAGCACCGGAAAGATTGGGAATTTAATTAAACGTCTCTCCGTGAATTTGATTGCTCTGGTACATCTTCATCGGCTGTGATTTATGAACAGGGAAGGGCTCAGGGGAGCTATTTACCAATTTTGATTCATTTTATTCGTGTCATTTTAGCTGGCAAAATTCATATTAAAAAAAACCAACAACAACTTCAGGCACAGCTCACAACAATGAAACAGGCTCTGATGTTAAATCACAGCCTAGTTGGGCTCAGCACGCAAGGTGAATTCTGATCCAGCATTGCTAGAAGAGATGCCTAAATGTGAAATTAAGTCAAGGAATACTTAATTATAATGTACGCACCAAAGGGAGAGGCTATTTGGAAAAGAGGTTGGCATTCTGTGGGACCTCTTTTGCAGAAGCAGGAATATCCTGCAAACACTCCTTTTCTCACTGGTCTTGGTGGGTGAAATTCCCTTTTGAAAAATGAAAGAGGCATTTTCAGTACAGTTATTTAATGAGTGGGACACTGATCACAAACTCTGGTGATCATGGGGAGAGGAGTCGGTATTAGAGGTGAGCATGAACCAAAATATGAACTGAAGTTCATCATGAACCGGGCTGGTTCATGGTTCATGAACCAGCAGTTCATGGGAGCTCATTTCTCACGAACTGTGATGAATTTTAGCCCAGTTTGTTTGGTTTATATTTCAGTTAGTCACTGCAGTCATCCTGGTGCCGATCAATCAGTATTCTAGGCAATGGGGGAGGGATGGACTCTCTGCAGACCTTCTGCTGACCCAGAAGTGACATTTTCAAAAACTGAATGAACTGGTTCACGAACCAGTTCATTCAGGGCAAGTTCATGAAAGTTCATCGTTCATGGTTCGAACCACAAACCACACGGTTTGGAATTTTCCCGGTTTGTGCCCATCTCTAGTTCCCATTCTCTAATTATTTGGAGAAAATTAGCTTAAAGGAATCAAAGCAAGTGAAGGTATGACAGACACCCCCCCCTTCACTCCCCCATTCTGAGACAAATTTTACCACCAAAATCCAAGTTTGTCTGCTTTGGCTGAGCAGCCCCAAGGAGCATGTCCCTATTTGTGGTTTGAAAGTTTACTTTGTCCTACCCTGAGAAGCAGTTATAATTTCGGCTTTTTAGCTCAGCCCAGAAAGCTGGCTAATGAAGAGGAAATCAGGGAGGAGAGGGGAGAAAGCAATTTTGGGGAAGGCTATAATTACCAGTCTCGAAGACGGAAGTCCATAGAGGCAGCAATGAAATAAACAGCATTTCATGGAGAGAAGAGAAGGCCCAAACAGATTTGGGTGTGTATGAAGGGGGCCCAGAACACACACACACACACACGGGTGGCCAAGGATTCCAGATATAGAGCAAAATGCTCCCTGGGGCAAGCTGATGTTTTCGGCCACAAAACAATAACTTGATGGGTTTCCCAGAGGTGTCTAATACCTCAGGTAAATGGTGCTTGGTGACCCTGTGACTGCCGGATGGGAAAAGCTACCAGGTTTGGTGACTAGTGTTAAGTGTTGCCTAATTGGGGTAAATGGGTGAGGGGAAATGAGGCTGGGCATTGATGGGATTAGAGTTTCTTGGGAGACCCATTGTCCTAAATTATGTGTGTCTTTGGGGCATGGAGGGAGCCATTAGTCAGTAAGGTGCTGTAACTCCCCTTCTAAAATATTTTGCTAGGCTAGTACCTGGCTGACATCCATTTTGTTTCATTTCAGGCCAGGCAGTGCCTTGTGCTTATGATATTTGAGGGAGGGTGTTTATGGTTTCATATCTATAAACTGCCTCTGCTCCCCATGGGAGGAGGGTCTGACTGCTAACAGGAGGGGTGAGAAAGAATCAGCAAAGCCATGATTGAGGTTCTATTAGATATTGTCTGTGATGCCATCCTTGATTATGATATTACTGCCTTCACCATTCCTGCACCATTTTTGTGAATACTGTATATTTGCAGTATTGCACAAACCTTGTGTGTTCTTTTTTAAAAATGGAAATGACATATTGGCTCATTGATCTTGGCCCCCAACAGGATTGCATTTGCAAGTTTACTTTCTTTATACACTGTCTCCACCTCACATTGGAATGTCAGGATGTTCTTTGTGATCCCATACAAACATGGAGAGCTGACATCTCCTTGCTCTTATGCAGCATTTTTTTTAATCCCAGAGAGGAAACACATGTCTGTGTGTTCTTGGTTGCTTTAAAATTTCCTAACCTGTGTGCATAAGCCTATGATTTAGTGTTTGCCTTCTAGAGGTGCCAGATGCAAGCCTCTGTGTTCATTGCATAACTCTGCCTAACTTGCATGGGGTGCTGGGAACCTGTTCTGACCGTCTGCTTATGAAGACCTCTTCCTCTGCTCTGCATGTGAGTGGTTTAATTGCCTGTGAAATTGGGAGACTTCCACCTCTCTGAAATGCTGCTGCCTGTGAACTTCACCCCAACTGGATGGTGAAATTCAGAGGTATGCTCAGGAACGTCTTTTGCCTTTAATTGCCTATTAAACAGGAGTGCCTTCTCCTTTCTGCCAGAGATGTGGCAGGGAGGATCCCTCAGTAAAGAATCTGAGAATTTCATGCCAGTGAAGCTGAAACAACAACTGCAGTTAGAAATAAATGAAGAACAACAATAGTGAATAAAATATTAAAAAGTCCAGTAGTACTTTTAAGACTAACCAACTTTATTGTAGCATAAGCTTTCGAGAACCACAGCTCTCTTTGTCAGATGCATGTTCGTCAGATGCATCTGACGAAGAGAGCTGTGATTCTCAAAAGCTTATGCTACAATAAAGTTGGTTAGTCTTAAAGTTGCTACTAGACTCTTTACTATTTTGCAGCTACAGACTAACACGGCTCTTCTGGAATAGTGAATCAAATTATTAATGAACAAAGCCAAATCCGCATCCAAATCGTTTTGCTTGCCCCTCACTATCCAGAGGTGGAACCAATTACAATGTGGGGCATGGAGCAGTTGTAGGCTCTTCTAGCCTGTAGCTCTGAGTTTGCCATCTTTGATTTCAGCTAATTCTATCATGTTCCGCTTTCCTCCATTGCTGTGCTATATGGATTGCTCTATTCTTCGTCTTCTTTTGTTCTGTATTTCTGCCACAGTTGTTTCTCAGTTTTCTTTGATTAAGCTATCAACACATTTCCTCTGAATTAATTCTCCCTCTGGCATCCTCACACTATATTAACAACATCACACACATGCTCTAATGCTGTCTTTTCAGGAGTTTCTCGGGTAGGGGCAATAGCTATCTGATGCTTCCTAGAAGAATTATTCTTTGGGGGCAGGATGAGGCTTGGTTCCAGTGAAGACCGTAATAATTCGATTGCGCCTAAATAGGGAAAAAATGATAATTCAAACAAAGCAACAGGATTTCTTGTTTACTGAGGTGAAGGAAGTTGAACAAATCCTTCTAGTCAGTCAGTATCTTTTATTGGCATTCAATAAAAAAAAATAACACTGAGAAAGATAAACCAAAAGATACAAGATCAGCTGGCAGTAGAATTAATAAAATTTACTATATAAAAAAGACACTTTCTCATTCCAAAGTCATACCTTCTTTCTGTATCAACTCCAAGCTCTCTTCTTGAAAAGAAATCTCTCAGATAAAGCACAGAGATCTTCCTTTAGTCATCACCAGACCCCTCCCCTGCTGCCTGTTGGTAAATTACCAGTCTCCTACGTTCCAGAAGATTCCCTGAAATGTTGATTATGTGCGGTTCCTGGAGACACAGAAACTCTGAATTAGCATCCTCTTAGTCTCATAAGCAGAAGGCTAGCTAGAAGAACTTTTGCCTGTTTGTGAAGGTAGTTTTAGTTTAACCTCTGAATGTTACCAGGGTAAAAATTAAAAATACACCTTGAAAAGTTGCAGTTTTTATTCCCTACACTGCCTGTTTGGCCCTTCCATATAAGATATGTTTCTTCTGCTGGCCATCATGAAGAGGGGGGCATTGTGATTAGAGATGGGCACAAACAGAAAAAAAACCCAAACATGATGTACGTTGTTCATTGCTATCCACGAACAGGGACTCACAAGCAACCACGAACATGGCCCTGCTTATGAACACGTTCGTGGTTGGCTGTTCGTGGGGGCCAGCAGGCTCTCCTCCAGCCATCATCCAAGTCAAGATCCCTACCACACCACTCCCAGAAACCTGACCTGAGCAGGCAGCAGGAAAGGTACCAATAATAAATAATAGCTTGGCCCAGAGCCTGGCAGCAGCCCTGGAACTTAAAAGAGTAGATCCCTATCCCACCACACACACAGAAAATTCAAGTTCCCATGCACTCGCTCTATCAAAATGCCAACAGCAACTGTCTCTCCACTGTCTGCAAAGTCAGACCTGGGAGCCCCCCTCCCCCTTGGTCTTTGCTCCCTTGTTGTAACGAATTTGGAGCTCCACACTTGAAAGGAAGACCTGCCTATCAAGCTAAATTGGGCTTAGATTGGGGTTTCCAGGGCAACAGCAGGAGTTCAGACAGAGTTCAGACAATCCCTGCCTAAGTTGCCAAGGGAATCGATTGCAGGTACCAGACTGTATGGCTTGACAAACAGCAATGAACAGCAATAGAGGCTTGCAACAACCACCTGTTCGTTTAGAATGGGGCCTCACGAACAGCTTGTTCACAAACAGCAGATTGGACTGTTCTAGGCTTTTTTTTGTTCGTATTGCTGTTCATGCCAATCTCTAATTGTGATACACAGGAAACTGAGCCAGGAGTTCAGCTTGGAAGCCAGTAGCTCTGCTGGTACACTGGAAAGGTTTTGGAGTTTCTGACCACAGGATCTGGTTCAAGTTCCCGTGGCAAAAGAAAATAGTGTAATAGCCACTCTCCATGCACATATTTACCCACACATAAGTCATGCTGCATAGTTTCATATGTGAAATACACAGTTTGTATATTGGAACAAGTTTGTGTATGTGCGTTGCCATGCTCTTATCAGGGTTGCCAGATGTCCAATTTTCATCTGAACAGTCTGGTATTTGTGTGAGCTGTCTGGAGGGAAATGTTTTTCAAATACTGGACACCTCAGCCTCCCCTCAGCTTCCTGCCAGCCCAGGCACCCGGCCTCCTATGTGGCACCGGCAGAAGTGGCCAGCCAGTCCATACACCCAGCCTCCTGTGGCTGTATAGTACCTCCCATGAGTGGCCAGCCAGCCTGGGCACCCAGCCTCCTGCAGCTGCATGATGCTGCCTGGGAGTCGCCAACTAGCCCAGGTGTCCAGGAGTGGAGTGGATGCAATAACACCACTTCTGTTAGTGACATCATTGTGCTGGGATGGGAGTAAATGTGCAATAATTCACAAGCAAAAATTTTTTTTAAAGATCGTCCCCCCTTTGGGGTCCTGTATTATTCTGAACCCCATCTGGTGACCCTAGCTCTGATCATATTTGAAATGTTTCACATCCCTAATGTGCTTATATATTGATCTTTGAAACCCAAGCCAGCTATGGGTGATTGGTTTCAACACAGCCAGGGCTCATTTCTTTTTTAATTTTTTTTTTTATTGGATTAGAAACATTTAATATCCATTACAATCAATTTCCTTTAAATTCTAATATTCCAATTCTAACCCCCTCCCTTCCCCCCCCCTTTTATTGACTTCCAACAGTTTTCCAACCCTTTGTCTATTTTCCCCCTACTCATTTCAAACTTATTTTATCTATTAAACATATATTTTCACTCTCTTCTAAGCTTATCTATTATAACACAGTGCTATCTCTATTTCCCTTCCCTTTTAACTTATCAACTAAATAATACATTCCTGGCATATATTCTTCAATAGTCATTTTAGTAGCCTGTACTCTATCTTACTCATTCTAGTCTCGTCTATATGGTACAAACAATTTGTCCCTCATTATACATAACTTTAAGTACATTATAAGCATTGCATACATTCAATATAAGTCAATCAATTTGACCCATACTCCATATGTTACTCTTTACTTCCTTCTACATATCTTATCTTCATACTATTTTAGTTATCTAATTTCTCCATTATACAACTATCTGCCAAAAATAGTCAATCATTTTAACCCATATACACATTCAGCATGAGTCAATCAATTTAACCCATATTCTGTATGCTACTATATATTTTTCCCCCCTTTCTTGCATTCATTCATTTTGATTATATAAATTCTCCATTATACAATTATCTGCCAGTGATGAAATTAATTAATGTCTATCCTTATAGATCTTATAATAACACCTCTATTACTTAATACTATGTATAGTAGTCAAATAGAATAATTGCTTAGAAATTTTCAATTAACTCTCCACCCCCCGGTATAGTCACTTCCCTCTTCTTTTGTTATATTTCAGTAATTTTCAAACTGCCACAGTTCTCTTCCCACCTCCCATTTTTTCACCAAATACTGTTTCAGCTTCTCCCAATCCGTGTTAAACTGTCCTGGATCAAGGTCTCTCAGTTTTCTTGTCATTTTATCCATCTCCGCCATGTACAGCAATTTGTAAATCCAGTCCTCAATAGTTGGCACTTCTTGTACTTTCCACTTTTGCGCGTACAAAAGTCTGGCCGCTGCTGTCATATAAAATAGCAATGTCCTGTATTGTGCTGGAATGTCCTCAATTCCCAAGTTCAGTAGCAGGAGTTCTGGGTTCTTATTAACTTGAAATTGTAAAATCTCACTTATTACTCTTATTACTTCCCCCCAGTACTGCATAGCTACTTCGCAAGTCCACCACATATGATACAAAGATCCTTCATGTTTTTTACATTTCCAGCATTTATTAGACGTATTCAAGTTCCCTAGCGCAATTTTCTTTGGTGTCAAATACCAACGATAAATCATTTTATAGACATTCTCTTTAATATTGGTGCATGTTGTGATCTTCAACGTATTTTTCCACAAGTATTCCTACGCCTCCATTGTTATTTCTTTGTTAAAATTTATAGCCCACTTCACCATTTGCACTTTAACTGTCTCATCTTCAGTGTACCATTTTAACAACACCTTGTAGACCTTAGAGATTTCCTTTTTGTCTTCTTGTAAAATTACTTCCTCTAATTCCGAGTTCTCCATTCTTATCCCTCCCTTTGCACAATCGGAGTTGTAAAGATCTCTAACCTGTCTATATTGAAACCAGTCATAACTTAAAGACAACTCTTCTTGCGTCTTTATTCTTAATTTAGAAAGATCTGTTCGTGTTATTTCCTTGTACGTTAAACATTGTTGTTCATTATCAACAGTTCTCGGGTCTATTACTTCGTAAGGAACCACCCAGGAGGGAGTTCCTTCCTGAAGGTAATCTCTATACTTCTTCCAAATTGTGAAGAGGCTTCTCCGGATGTAATGATGCAAAAACATAGAATCTGCTTTTACTTTTTCATACCACAGATATGCATGCCATCCAAATATTTTTTGTATCCCTCTAAGGCCAGTAATTTGCGGTTTTTCAGTGTCATCCAATCTTTCAGCCACACCAAGCAAATTGCATCGTAGTATAGTCTTAGATTGGGCAGTTGCATTCCACCTCTCTCTTTTGCATCCTGTAATACTTTCATTTTCACCCGAGGCTTCCTGCCTGCCCAAACAAAGTCCGATATTTTCCTCTGCCATTTTTCAAACTGCTTAGAGTCCCGGATAATTGGTATTGTCTGTAACAAAAACATCACTCTTGGCAACACATTCATCTTGACTACTGCAATTCTTCCCAACCATGACAAATTCAATCTATTCCATTTAATCAGATCTTGCTTCGACAATACATAGATCTTGCTCTATTTGAGTCCACAATTTCTCATAATTATTCTTGAATAGATCTATATTTTTTGCAGTCAGTTCAATTCCCAAATATTCCACCTTACTTGTTACTTCACAGTCTGTTATTTCCGTTAATAACTGTTGTTTTTGTTTAGTCATATTTTTACATAGTATCTTTGACTTCTTTTTATTTACATAAAAACCTGCCAGATCTCCAAATTCTTTGATTTTTTCTATTACCTTAGGCATGTTCTCGATTGGATCTTCCACAATTAACATTATATCATCTGCAAATGCTCTGACCTTATAGGAAAAGTCTTTTATTTTTATTCCACGGATCGCATTATCTTCTCGAATCTGTATCATCAAAATTTCCAAAACCAAAATGAACAACAGTGGAGACAGTGGGCAACCTTGTCTTGTACCTTTGCCTATAGTCAATTTCTTAGTCAGCTCGTCATTCACCACAATTGCTGCACTCTGGTCTCTGTAAATTTCTTTCACTGCTCTTATGAATCTTTCTCCCATTTGTAGCTGTTCCATAGTGGCAAACATAAAGTCCCAGTTCAAATTGTCAAATGCTTTTTCAGCATCCACAAAGAAGAAACCAACCTCCTTATCACAACGCCTATCATAATATTCAATAGCATTTATAACTGTCCTTAAATTGTCTTTGATTTGTCTATTCGGTAAAAAACCAGCTTGTTCTTCTCCAATAACTTCGGATAACCATCCCTTTACTCTTTCTGCCAAGATCTTTGCAAAGATCTTATAATCATTATTGAGTAAGGAAATAGGTCTATAATTTTTAACATTAGTCAAGTCTTGTCCTTCTTTGGGGATCAATGTTATATTAGCTTCACTCCAAGTATCTGGAATTCTTTGATCTCTCAAAACACCATTGATCACTTCTTTTAGGAATGGTACCAGTTCATTGACCATTACCTTATAAAATTTAGCTGTAAGTCCATCAGGTCCTGGCGCCTTTCCCAGGTTTGTTGACTGTATTGCCTTCCTTATCTCTTCCTCTGTTACTTCACTATTCAATTTGTCTCTCCAATCTTCCGAAATTGCTGGAAGCTTCATTTTCCCCAAATATGTCGCTATTGAGTCTTTATTCACTTCTTTTTTATTGTACAGTTTAGCATAAAATTTGTAAAAGGCTCTACTAATAGCAGTCTGTTCCAAATGTGCTTTATTGTCCTCACATATTTTATTTATTGTCTTCTTCTCCTTTCTCTTCTTCAGTTGCCATGCAAGGTATTTCCCAGGTTTATTTGCACCTTCAAACGACTTTTGGTTCATTCTCTTAAGATTCCATTCCAGTTCTTTGTTATTAATTGCCGTCAACTGCTCTTGAAGGATTTTAATATCCTGATAGATTTTCTTTTTCCCTGGTCTTTTCTTTAGTTGTATTTCTTTGGCTTTTATTTTCTCCATAATCTCCTGTCTCTTCTCCTCTCTTTTTTTTCTGGCTCTTCCATTTAAGTCCATTAGTGTGCCTCTAATTACTGCTTTGTAGGTATCCCATACCTTATTGGTTGGTACTTCTCGATTCATGTTATGTTGTATGAAGAACTTAGTTTCCCTTCTCAACATCTCCATATTTTCTCCCTCTTGTAACAAATCCTCATTTATTCTCCATCCTTTCCTCTTAGTTCTTTTTCCGAACTTCCACATAATTGGATTATGATCTGAGCCTACCATGGGCATTATTTCCACATCCTTAGTCCAAAGCACTAAGTCCTTTGAGGTCCAGATCATGTCAATTCGTGATAAAGTGGAGTGTCTTGCAGAGAAAAATGTATATTGTCTACCTTTGGGATTCTGTATTCTCCATACATCTTCCAAAGTTTCCTGTTGCATTAATGCGAAAAAAGTCTTTGGTAATAGTCCTCTTTTCTTTTGTGCAGTTGCTGATTTTTTATCCTGCTCCAAATTTGTGACTCCATTGAAGTCTCCTGCTAGAATTATCTGGTCATAAGAAAGTTCATCTAATTGCTTCCTCAGATCCTCAAAGAAGCTCTCTTTTGCTCCGTTAGGTGCATAAATTCCAATCACCAACACTTTCTTTAAATTCCATGTACATTCCACTGCTAAAAATCTGGCTTCCACATCTCTAATCACTAGCTTTGGCTGTAGCTCCTCTTTTATATATAATGCCACTCCCCTTTTTTTCTTTTTTGAGGCCGCTACAAAATCATTGCCCAATTTGCTAGATTTAAGATATTTTACATCCTGTTTTCTAATATGAGTCTCTTGCAAACACACAATATCACATTTCTGTTTTAATAGCCAGTGGAAAATACTTTTTCTCTTATTGGGTGAGTTAAGTCCATTTACATTCCAAGATAAAACTTTACACTCCATATTCATAGCCTTGTTGCTGGTAAGTCTTTTTCATTGTCCCTCAAAAACTTTTCCATTTCAAATTCAGACCTGATGCGCTTTTTCACTCCTCCAAACTCAAATGACAATCCTTCCGGTAATTCCCATCTGTACCTTATTTTCATGTCCTTCAGAATCTGGACTAAAGCTTTATATTTTTTCCGGTCAAGCAACACCAATCTTGGTAGCTCCTTCATAATAATAACCGTCTTGCCATCAACCTCCAATGGGTCTTGAAATTGCTTACTCACAATCATTTCTCTTATATTTCTAGTCGTAAATTGCACAATCACATCTCTTGGTAGTTTCCTCTGGGTCGCAAATCTTGAATTTATACGGTACACCACATCTAGGATAGCCACAGTTTCCTCCTCCTCCTTCCCCAGGTATTCTGCTAACACCTCGGCAATTTGTTCTTGGGCTGTCTTTCCTTCCACTTCCGGCAAGCCACGAAACCTCAGCTGCTTCTCCATATGTTTACTCTCCGCAACTGCCATTCTTCCCCTCATCACCCTCATCTCTGTTCGTTGCGTGTCTGCTAGGTTCTCCACCGCATTTTCCACTACCTTGACTCTTTGCTGTTTCACCTGCAGGTCATTTTGTATTGTTTCCATACCCTTCTTCACCTCTGCCAGTTCATTCTTTACTGTCTCTTTAACCTCTTTCACCAGCTCAGGTTTCATGTCCTTGAGCTCCTTAATCGCTTCTGAAAGTTTTTTATCCAAGTTCTCTATCGCCATTTGCCACTCTTTTTTCGACATCGTGGGGCTTGCTTTCCCTCGCTCCCACGAGTCTGCTCGCTTCCTTAACTCCGTGGCGTTTGGCTTGGCGTTCTTTTAATTTAATTTAAATGTCCCGCTTTTATAAGGAAAAAAAAACGTTTAAAGAGTCCAAAATGCCGGGCGTCTTTTCTCTATGATTTTTCTATAGTTTTTGTAATCCAATATGGCCTACTTCCTCTCCTGCTGAAGTCGAGACTCTTCCCTTTTCAAAGATGGCGATTCCCTTCTTCCTGTCCTCCAGTAGGGGCCGTCTCTCTACAGCAGCTCTATTGCTGTTACGTACTTCCTGTTTCCTGACTCCCCACAGCAGCTCTCGCGATGGTAAAAACTTTCTCACAGCCTACTATCTCCTTGTGACCACAGGTATGAAAAACAATAGTCCAATTTCTTTAATAACTTCGTTTAGCTTAGTCCTTTTTCTAATACAATTCTTGCCGAATCTTCCCCTCTTTATAATCAATCTGTTGCAGTTTAAAAGTCCACTTTAATACTTCGTTACTTTAATTAATCCATCCCGTTTCAAGAGATAGTGATCTTTACCTTTTTAAACGTCTTTCTGGGTTGTAATCACTGTTTCAATCTCAGATTCTCCTTCACCTTCTTTCCCACAGCCAGGGCTCATTTCGAGGGGGAACATGCAGGAATGCAGTTCCAGCAGTTCCCCAAAGAGGTCACATGTCAGATGGCCCTGCCCACTTGACTCTCGACCATTTGGGGCCCATTTCATCCTGGACTGGGCTGAAACGGCCCAGATTGGGCCTCTGATGGGTGGTGGATCACTCTCCCACTCAGCAGTGGCCTGATCCTGACCATTTTGGCCCCCTTTTCGGCCATTTTCAGCCCCTTTTTGCCATTTTGGGCCCAATTTCAGCCCTGAACGGCCAGGATTGGGTCCAAAGCAGCCAGGATAGGTGATGCCAGAGGGTGTGGCATATGCAAATAGGTTATGCTAATGACACATTTCCGGTGATGTCAAGGGGTGTGGCATATGGTAATGAGTTATTCTAATGAGTCCCTCCAGCTCTTTTTCTACGAAATGACCCCTGAACATGGCTATGGTCACACATTGATGTGTGTTGTAAATCATCTCATAAATAGACAGACCGACCAAAAATAGCAGTTCACTGATTTACTTCCCAGCTCAATCCTAAACTATCCCACCATCTCAAACTTCCTTTAGAACATTCAGTATTTTGCACTGACGTACAATTGTAAGCAACACATTTTTTCTGTCTCATGGCTTTGGAAATCAGAGGCCCTGATTTTGAAATGTAAAGCTTGTCGCTGAGGAGCCTGAGTTTTTTCCTCATCAGTCTCTTGATAGATGCCATGCAATACCATTAACACCCTTCTGACTATAACTCTTTGAGTAACAGTTCTGCCAGCCTAGAAATGTATTATATATTGCAAGCAGTTGCAAATTGTTTGGAGTATTTTCTCTTCCCCCCACCCCGCACGTCGTGCTGTCATTTATAACCCTAAGAGACCAAGCTTTTATTAGTATAAAATCTGGTTGGGTACGTGCTTTTACATACTTACCTTGCAAGTATATTAGATGTTCTCATTCATCCTTCAGTTAATCCTATAAACACTTGCAAGCTAGTAACTGATCTGGGATTGATATAAAATTCTTGGCATCTGTGTTATGTGATGCTTTGGATCGCATGTCCTAGTTTTCTTGTCCTCAGGATGCACCCACAGACCTGTTTCCCTTTTGATATTTTTTTTCTTCCATTAACATGAAAAGAAAACCACCCGGCATACTTGTGATTCTGACACATGGCATCAGTGTTCAGACTGAAACTACTGGAAGTTTTGTGCAGGTAACTGAGGAGCAATTCACGCTTCCCCTGGGCTTGTGACAGTAAATGATTTCTGAGTGCGCTTAGAGTTCGATACAGCTGCAGCTGTTTGATTTACCACTTTGAAGATTCCATCCAGCGTTGATCACCTAATTACTGGGACTTACGCTTCCCTCTGCTGTACATCCGATGCAGATTTTGGACCTACATTGGGATTCACCATTGCATCCTGACTCCCTTCTTTGCAACACACCTCCTACCCTCTGACTGAGATATAAGTGCTCAGAGATCTCCATTCCTACTTATATCTGATGAAGGGAGCTTAACTCTCCAAAGTTCATACTCTAGAAATCATATTGATCTTTAAGATGCTACTGAATCGAAATGTTGCTCTTCTACACTAGATATTAGTTCACCCATTGTTTTCTCCTGCAAACTGACAGCAGTGTGGGAAGAGGCACTTAGTAGGCTGACCCCAGTCATCAGTGCTCCTGAAGGGTGTAAGCCACGCATCCCTTGAGTCGCTGGCAAGTTTCTGGGACTCAGCTTTGCTTGCTTCTGGCCTCCAATGTCTCCCTAGCGTAGCACCCACAGGAAAATTTCCCTGGAATATAAATGGCCAGTCTTCTCTTGCCTGGTGTTCCCTTGCCAGATTTTGCATATCTTTCTGTATTTACCTCACAGATTTTGTATTTCACGTGCAATATGTGTTTCTGTTTTTCCTTTGTTCTTGCTTTTGTATGGTCTGCATTGATGACCTGATTCACCTTTCTGGGTGGTTGGTGGAAAGTGCCATCAAAGCACAGCCAACTTAGGGTTTTCAAGGCAAGAGAGGAACAGAGGTGGTTTGCCACTGTGTGGTTGAGGGTAGGACTAGAACCTGGACTCCTTCAACCTGACTCCAGCCTCTAACCACTGTCTAACCAGCCTCTGTCAGGGACTCAGGATTGTTGTCCTCAAACTTTGCAATAGGATCCGTTTTTATTTTTTTTCTTCTTCTTCATGGGTTTTCATTTTCTTTTTGAAAGTCAGTAGTTTTGTTTGGAACACTTTTCAGCAAATCTGCTCTGCCCCCACACACCTTCAGGAATGAAAATAACAGATATGCCCAAGGTTAACAAGTACAGAAAATGGATACTGCATTTATAAATGGGTTTTCCCATTTATTTACTTCTATATTTCTTAAACCCAAAGTAGGCTACATATATTGACAATTGACAAAAATAATAATAAATAAGCTAATGATAAAATTTTACCAACGAAATCCTAACATTCAACACTGCTTCATCCATGGCATCAAACTAGCTGGGATAGAGCATTACTTGAATCTGGCATCTGAGGGGGACCATTTGTATTTCAGCTACTCTCAGAGGATTAAGAGTCCAGTAGCACCTTTAAGACTAACCAACTTTACTGTAGCATAAGCTATTGAGAACCACAGTTCTCTTCATCAGATGCTGTGGTTCTCGAAAGCTTATGCTTCAGTAAATTTGGTTAGTCTTAAAGGTGCTATTGGACTACTGGACTGGTGCTACTGGACTCTTTACTATTTTGCTACTACAGACTAACACGGCTAATTCCTCTGGATCTCAGAGGATTATAAAGCATCTGTCAAGGCAATGTCAACAGCCTATGGCTCCTCTATTTATGAGAAAGCTAATTTCAAGGAGGCCATGATCCAAGGCATCTACCACTACCATCAGCTGCTTTTGTAACCATCGCCTTGATCGTCTAGTATCTGTCACCTTCTTATGTTAGGATACTGAAATCAAGGAAGAAGGATGAGGTAGTATTTAGTCTAGGGCTGATTCCGCACACATTGGATAATGCACTTTCAATGCACTTTATCAATCGTTTGAGGTGGATTTTGTTGTGTGCGTTCCAAATGATCTATAAAGAGGATTGGAAGTGCATTATCCAACGTGTGCAGAATCACAATTGGTGAGATGAGGTTCAAATCCCTACCTAGCCTTTATACTGAATTGCTGAGTTTTTGCCACTCTGTCTCAGCCTAGCCTAATTTACATTGCTAGTGTGAGGATAAAATAGGACCCCTCTGTGTTCTTTGGATAAAGGGAAAGGTTTTTTAAGACAAACCTAAGACTTCAATGGATCACGTAGAATTAGATTTATGTATGAGCTAAGTAAGCTGACACTTAGGGCCTCACATTAGGTAGGGCCTCTAAATACAACTCCTGCCCAAATAATTACTTTTTTATCAGGCTTCTTGAATTTGACATAGCTTAGGTCCTCAGAATGTCTTAATCCATAACTGAGATCATGCCTGCTAAACTGCTACTTCCAGAAATATAATTCAACCGAACCACTGGCAGATGTACAACAAGGACATGATGAACAAACAAGTAGGGACACCATGGAATTACAAACAAATAGCATTAGAGGGGAAAGGAAAATATTAGTGATTGGTGACACTCTGCTGAGGGGTATGAAACGTCATGTATCTAGGCCTGACCCCATGGCCCGAGGGGGTGTTGCTTGCCAGGGGAGAGAATCAAGGATATTGCAGAACGGATGGGCAAGCTAATCAAAATAACAGACCATTACCCATTTGTGATGGTCCATGGGGGGAAAAATGACACCGCCTTCAACACCATTGCATACATTAGAGTTGACTATGAAGTCCTCAGGAGGAGGCAACTGAAAGGAAGAGGGGCACCGTGTTCTCTTCGATCCTGCCGGTCAGTGGAAGAGGAATGCCATGGGAACTGGAGGTTATGGAGGTAAACCTACTGGCTGCATTCGTGGTGCCAGGAGGAGCAATTGGGATTCTGGGACCGTGGATTACATTTTCTTGAAGATGGCCTGCTTGCACATGATGGACTACATCGGTCAAGGACAGGGAAGAATGTGTTTGGAAGAGACCTGGGGAGGTTCATTGAGAGGGCTTTAAACTGATATCAGAGGGGAATGGAGACAAGAGGCACTGGAATTTCAGGGCAGAAGGAGAGCAAATCGCTTTTTCTAGGTTTATTTCTGTCTTTATTTAGCTTATTTATAGCCCACCTTTATCATAAAAATATAGGAAGAACTCTGCTAGATCAAACCAGGGACCCATCTAATCGAGCATCTTGTCTCCCACAGTGGCCAACCAGTCACTATGGAGGGCCGACAACAGGGCACAGAGGCTGAGCCCTTCCCGTGATGTTGCCTCTTAACAATATCACTGGGATTCAAGTTGGATTAGAGAGTAAAGAAAAAAAGAAAAAAAATAACCTTACACTATAGGACATCTAATGAACAATGGGATCGGACTAGGAATAACAAAGCAAATGACAATGTGAACAGCAAATTGTCTAGGCCAGCATAGTGCAATCCATGCAGACTGAGGGTTTTCAAAGGTACAAGAAACCTATGCTATTCGAAGAGTTTGGGTACTTGCATTGCATGGCTGCCTAGTGTAAGGGAGTTCTGGCCTTTACTGAAATTATTGCCGTGGGTCATTTATTCAACCTTTGAGTCACAGATGCATCTTCTGTACACACAAACATTCCTTAATAGTTTTTTTTGGGGGGGAGGTTAATTACTTAATAGCAGTGCATGCTTTAAAATAATAATTAATTGGATCCTGAGTTTTCTAGCTCCATCTTCTCGCAAAGTGATGGTCATGCAATGTCACAATTAATTGAACAAACTCATTAGATGGGAAAGGGCATCCTCAAGATGAAAGTTGCGACGTGCACCATGGCCATCTTGCCAGCATCTTTCAGAACTTCATAAACAAACTCAAACTCTTTGGCAATGTCATACTTCTTCCATAGTCAAAGTTATATAAGTAAACATGTTTATACAGTTTTCTTTCTGTGCACAAATCTGTATCAAATTAGGCATGCTGGTAACAGGTACATACTTCTTTTAATGTGTCTGCCCTGTTCACAAATTGGAGAGGGGGGGCTTGTGAACCCAGCATGACTTCCCATCACTTCTCCTCCACTTGAGCCACATTTCTCCCTTTCTGGTTCACCACCAGGAACAAGAGCGGCTTCTCCTACATAGTAAATTTTAGTCTCCAGTCCTTCCTCTATATGTGAATACAATGGATATACAAACAATGGCCCCATAGCATCTTGTTGAAACCCAAGTCTTTTCACCAATGCTAGGCTTTCAGACTTCTGCAACCCTGGAGTATTCTTGTAGAGAGATGGGTTTGTTCCACACTTGGTTGCAGCACCTTAGTTGCACATGCCGTTATAACTCTGTTTTCAGATGATGCTGGTAACGATCTGCAGTTCTTCCATTCTTTCCGGTTAGATGGCTAATTTTCCCAGGAGCTGCTGAAGTTGGTGAACTTGTGGGGAGGGAGGGGATCTGAATAAAAATATATACGCACACACACATACACAGTGAGACTGTAGTTTGACTGAGAGAGAGTGCTTGGGAATTTGAAACCATTCCCACACAGTGTACCTTTGACATTTTAACTGGTACTCCACACTCCACTCCACCAAACGCATGCGTATGATGTGTGTATATGCATGCACAGTGACATGGCATGTTAATAGCAAAAATGACTTGGCTAGAATTTTTTTTCTGGCTTTTCAGCCTGCAGTTCTGGAAACTGGCCAAGAGGGTAGAATTCCAACCAGGATATAAAATTCTGGCCTGTAGGCAATCCTATCAGTCACCACGGAGAAACCACAATCAGTCAGTAACAATTGGGACAAGGAAAGGTTTTCTAGGACAGAAAGAATGAATTCCAGGCAAGGTCAAACTCCTGCACTTGCTGTTTTAGAAACTAAACTTTGGTTTGGTACTAATCTTATGTATGAACTAGCTTGATACCTGTGCTTCACTATGGAATTTAACTACTTGAAATCTAGTTATAATACTTATAGGTATGTAACATTTTTTGGTCCTTTACCTGATTTTTACCTCAGAACACAGAATTCCTCAGCTGACCAATCAGAGAGCAGGCAAGCTGGCAGTTTGTGCCTTGAGCTCAGAATTGTTTCCTTTCCTTTCATTATCTCCACAAGTGACACATATTGACTATTGTAGCACAGTGGTTAAGTGGCGGGCCTGTGAATCAGCACTGTACTGGTTTGAATCCCACCACTGCCATGAGCTCAGCAGGTAGCCTTGGGTAAGCCACTCCTGAGAGCCTCCGCTCCCCAGCTGTATTGTGGGGATAATGATAACACTAGCTTTGTTTATCACTCTGAGTGCGGCACTAATCTGTTTATGACAGTGGATTTCCCAAACATGAACTGCCCAGTGGAATTTCTGCCAAATTGCAAATATTCTGAAGACCCAAGTGACCTTAAGGGCTTTCCTGCATGTGTGCTACTTTACAGAAAGAAGTCTAATTTGTCCAGAAACCGTCCTTCTCTCCTTTCTTCTTCAGTGCATGCATCTCCCCCACCCCCCCACAACAAACTCCAGCTCTATCAGGTGTGTAATGGATTGTGCTGAGCTGTGCCTGCTCATTTTTCAATGGCAGAATACTGCAAGCCAGGCAAATGACTTTCTCAGAGTACTTATTGTTAGGGGGCCATACTCAAGGGAAATCAGGCACCCCTCATCCTGTCAGATGCAGACATCCCAAAGGCCACATGCAGACAGGAGTTCTCAGAGATCATTGTTGAGTTGCAATTTATATTACCCTTCTCTCTCTCTCTCTCTCTCTCTCTCTCCCCCTCCCTCCCTCCCTCCGCATTTCTCCTTCACTCTCCAAAAAACAGAACAAAAAAATTGTGACTTTCCATCATACTGTAGTGCAACTAATAAACAGAACTTAGAACACCTGAAGTTGTCTTTGGGGCACAAATTGGATGGAGAGGTAGGATAAAAATGGATAAATAAATAAATCTCCATTATTTAATTTACAAAGATGAATGATGTGTATTTCACATTTACCTCATTCAGTACATTTCCTATTTTGTCAGTCTCTGTGTATGATGATATTAGTTAATCCCATGATCTTGAATATGTCAGTCAGGGAGAAGCAGTTGTTATTTGAGCATTGAGCAAGAATTCCTTCCATCTGTTATCTGTCAATTAAAATGTTTGTCTCCCTCTTCTTCCCTGATTTACCTGGTGCTCCCATCCTCCATTTTACTTTTCATAATAACCCTGTGAGGTGGGCTAGGCCAAGCAAGACTGTTTAGCCCAAGGTCACACAGTGAGCTTCCATGGCAGAGTAAAGATTTGAAGGCAGCGTGTCCCTGACCCTGGGCCTACCCTCTTGCATTGATGTTTTCCATGGGGCTTTACTCCGGACTCTTCAAAAAAACACTGTCCTCCTTCAAACCTGGGAAAAAACATGGATGCCTCCCCACAGAGACATGCTCAGCTCTGCAGGGAAGATCTGCTTTCTTTAAAAAGCCAGACCCTGAGATGCTCAACAGACTCTTCCCTTCCTCTGAGTAGCTTCATGCTCATTTTATCACTGTTGGCTTCTACTTGTGAGCAAGTCGGAGAATTTGGTGCTTGCTGTCACAACTTTCTATCTGACTTTGTATTACTGGGAGAGAGGGGAGACACAAAGACGTGGGGACTCCTACTGAGAGCCAGTTTTGTGTAGTGGATAAGAGCAACAGGACTCTAATCTGGAGATCTGGGTTTGATTGCTCATTCCTCCACTTGAGCCAGCTGAGTGATCTTGGGTCAGTCACAGCTTCTCGGAGGTCTCTCAGCCTCACCCACCTCACAGGGTAATTGTTGTGGGGACAATCATAATAACATACTTTGTAAACCACTCTGAGTGGGTGTTAAGTTGCCCTGAAGTAGGGCTGCCAATTTCCCACCTGGGCCCGTGAGAGGGCAATTCAGCCCTTCAGCAAGCGCAGGAGTGCATGCCAGGCCACCCTTTGACCTGTGTGATGACATCACTTCCTGGAAGTGATGTCATAATGCACACCAGGACCGTGTACGCTAAGTGTGTGCATGAGAGGAGACACCGACAGCCACGGTGGGTGAGTGCCAGGTTCCTAGTCCCCTGCTGGGGGACTAAAGAGACCTGGCAACCCTACCCTGAAGGGCGGTATATAAATCAAATGTTGTTGTTGTTATTATTTCAACAGCATAGCATCTAGTGCTTCTTTGAGATTGGACACAGAAAGTCTTGGGTGAGACATCTTCTGCTTTGCATATTCCTCACCCCACACTCCCATTTTTAAATGTATGGTTTTCAATGGCTTCTAACTTTCAAGACTCATCAACATTAGAACAGTTGCAAGATAACCCTGGTGTTTTCCCCCTCCTTTCAGCAAGGAAATTGGAGCATAATAATCCCTTGTGCAGTAGGCTATTATCACACCTGTCGTAACATTTTAAAGATTTCAAAGAGGGTCACTCTTGCTTATAACACCACTGAATTGATCCAAAATAGAGCATTTCACTCTCAAAAAATAAATAGTCTTCTTCCATTTATTTTAAAGTACATGCTTTTTCTCCCCTATCAGTGGAGGTCAGATCTCTTATTAGCATTTTTTTCTCGCTGAGTTTGATGTGACTTCTGCAATAAAAATCTAGGCCAGCAAGATCAACCTCTTGCATTCCCTTTTCTATAAATGGAAACTGCAACATGCTGATGCCTAATACAACATGAGGGTAACCCCTCCTGCCTTCTCATTCTTCTTAGCACAAATTAAAACTTGTGTACTTCTGATGGCAGTTTAGTCTTAAGCGAGCCTTGCAAAGGCAACATAGAACAAAACTAAGCTCTCTTATCAGTTTGGCCCAGGTCTGTCTTATTGCTGTAATTCAAAAACTCCTAACAAATCCTGTGGCAGTTTAATTTGTAATATATCAAAACCTGATATTCACAGCTGAAGTGGATGGTGGCTATCAGATTGCAAAGCATATAATTTCTGTTGCATTGGGACGGGTTCTATTATAACCTTGATGTACTCTTGGTGTACCAAAACATCTATTACAACAAGGGGGGGGCATGTCTACCTGCACTAAAAAATAAAAGGGGTGACTTGACCTTTAAATATACCCATTAATCATTTCCAATGGATCTTTTTTCACCAAGGAAGCAGAAGGTGATGATGTCTCTTTAAGATGCAAACCCACAGCAGAAGAGAGTGCAACACAGCAGAAAGAGTGCCTAATATCTTTAGGAGTAAAGTAGTATTTGAAATACTTATGCCTTGTTTTTTTTGAACCTCTGGATCCACCAATCAGGTATGGTAGTTCTAAATGTAACCAGGGCATGCACCATAGCAGCAAAATCTTTCCTACCCATGAAGGTCCACTGCTGGCTCACCAACTGAAGCACACTGGAAGAGTGCACGTTGCATCCAAGTTCACACACTGAATAATTAAGATTTTGGTTTTCTGCTTATTAACCTTAAAACCAGCCACTACACCAAATTCTTTCAGTTTTATCATTAGAGTTTCAATTCCTTTCAAAGGGTCCTCCAAAATCAACACCAAATCATCTGCAAAGGCTCTCAGTTTGTAGTTGAAGTTCACACACTGAATAATAAAGAGCATAGATCCAGAGCCTTCTGCTGTTTAAGAGTGGGCTTCCCTCAGTTTCTGAGTTTGAGAAAGGTTGAAAATAAATACAGCAAAGTCTGAGATCTGAACCCTTTGATTTCTAACTTTGCTGTGTTTCAGTCTAAGAGCCAAGCTACAAGTGACACCTGACACAGGTTGGACACTTGTCAGCTTCCCTCAAGTTTTGATGGGAAATGTAGGCATCCTAGTTTTACAGCGTGGCTCTCCATTACAGCTGCAAGACCAGGATGCCTACATTTCCCATCAAAACTTGAAGGAAGCTGACAAGTGTCCAACCTGTGTCAGGTGTCACTTGTAGCTTGGCTCTTAGAAGCACATTCCCACGATGCTTGCGGCCGACCATCAGTATGACTTGGCAGCATCCTTGTGCATGCACAGTTGTATGAAAACCTGATGCGAACCAGTTCGGCAGGCATTCGCAGTTACGAATCAAACAGAGTGGGTGATTGGCTTGCATCTGATCAACACGTTGGAATATGGCAAATTAGATTTTTGAAAGTATACTTGGCAAATTCTTTACATCAAAAGAGCAACATGTTGGAGGAAGGCTCCTTAGGATGGAATAACTTTCTATTCCTGCTCAAGATGAGAAAGGTCCATTAACAGAACAAGTAAATCAAAACAGTAATGAGACCTTCCACTGGATCACCGTGCCTCAAATGTATTACCTCCAGCATTGACTGATAATAGTTGACATTCTTTGTGAATACAATACATCTCCCTTTTGGAATGTCAGTCATCACGGATGCACTGTTTTGTCATCCATTCAGTAATTTTTTGACTTCTGGAATGTGATAAATAGGTGCAGGACGACCTTGAAAACTGAACGACAGACCGCCACCCTCCTCTCCTCCCCAGAAAGTGTTACTTTATGCTGTCAACCATTTTAGCATTTGAATAATTTAGCTGCTAGAAAGACTTATCTAAATATATATATTTTTTCTCCTGCAAAGTTTTTATTCAAGAAGTTTGTCAAAGCAGAACAGCATAATATCACCCCTTAAGCTATAGGTAGCTTTTGCCAATGAGCTCAACTACAGTACACCTTGGATGAAAATCAGCCCCATTTCCCCCCTCAGAACTATATATAACTGCTCTTAATATTTTATGTGGAAGGAGGAACAGAATTCATAAATAATAAATCCCGACCTCCTAGGTAGAATGCGGATGAACTGAGAGTTTGCGGGAGAGGAAAGGGGGATCATGAACATTATGCGACACCAAGACTTCAGTGCTTGCTTCATTTGAAGCTGATTAAATCACGAGTCACTTAATACCTGTGCCCAAACCAAGCCAGGCAATGTTTTGATCCTTGCTTAATCAATTTAACATGGCTCTTGGAGACTGAAACAGAAAAGGTAAACGATACATCATTAGCACCATGTAAAAAAATGTAAAAGAAAATGCTGTTTATTTCACCGTTTGCAGACTGATTCCATGCTTTGCTGTACTGAGCCTGGCAGAGTGTTGTTTAAGCCCAAGCAGACCATCTTGCGTCCCAAATGGCTCCTTTCCCCAATCCAAACATTCAAAAAATGGAATACTGGTGTATTGCATAGATCCTACTGCTTAAGCTAAACAGATCTGGGCTTTAAAGGGAATGGAGAGTGTGATGTATTTACTGATGGGAGTCTGCTTTGATGGGAACGGTACAAACTCCAATTGTCCCATTTTCCAAGAAATGTCCCTATTTTCTCATCCCTTTCCCAGGCAAATACTCTGCCTATGTTGCCTTTTTGCCAGATGCATTACAGGAGGTGGGAAGGGGAGCATTTTGATTCCGGTGTGCAAACCCTCATGCACGGAGGGTAATCGAAAGCTTCTGATTTAAAGAACATTGAATACAACTTGGGAAAAATGAACCTCCCCTTAAAATGGAATTTTGAAGTGAGATTTAACCAAGATTTAGATTCCTGGGCTGAAAGGGAGGGGGCATCTAATTTGCCCAGACATCTGCATTCGGACCTCATGGAATGCTGAAGCATGTTTGCAAACTTCACAATCAAGGAAATCTTCTGTTTCGTTCTTTGCACAGGGGGACCAGGATTGGCAGAGGAATGAGAAGAGTGTGTGAGAGTGGCAATGAGTTATGTTTGAACCCCTCACTGACAAATCCTTGTTCATCATGACATCTGAATGCAGCCATTACATTGGCTTATGTGGGAAGAAGCCAGCACAAAACCTAGAATCTATTGGACCCAGAGTTCTTTGGGGAAGAAAGAAGAAGTTTAATCCTTTAACCACTATTGGG
The DNA here is from genome assembly GCF_028583425.1 of Eublepharis macularius. Taxonomy (NCBI): domain Eukaryota; kingdom Metazoa; phylum Chordata; class Lepidosauria; order Squamata; family Eublepharidae; genus Eublepharis; species Eublepharis macularius. The sequence continues at coordinate 165,008,088 of NC_072792.1, read as the reverse complement.
TTGCAATAATCAAAATCTGTTCTTCCTCTCTGGCTTGCCAGCAGCCTGCTTTTCCTGCCACCACTCACAGCAGCAGTGGGAGTCCCCCCCCCCTCAAAACCCAGCAATGTCACAGATGTTGATATGTCACTTCTGGGTTCAATCCAGAAGGGACAAAGCCTAGGAAATGCCAAAAAAAATCTATAGAAAACTATAGAGTTTGCGGTAGGTAGCTGTTTGGTTCTGCAGTAGAACAGCAGGATTTGAGTCCAGTGGAAACAAGATTTTCAGGGTATAAGTTTCAAGAGTCAAAGCTCCCTTCTTCAGATACAACTGAGAGTGGAATTCCCTAGCCCTTTATATCCCAGTCAGGAGGTGGGAGGTGTGAAGCTAAGAAGGGAGTCAGGATGTAAAGGTGCAGTGTTACAATGCAGTTTGATTAGAACAGAAATTAGCATCTATAGTGAGCTAAGAATGCCATGTCTCTATTCAGCCTCGGGGGTTCCACTGTTCTTAACTTGTGAATAAACTCAAGTTCAGTAATCTCACATTGTAATCTGCCTTGAAGCTTCTTAGTTTGAGGAGAGCCACTTTTAAGTCAGCAATGGAATAGAGTTTCCAGAGATTTCTAGAGCTACCCTTTGTCACTTCTGGATTGTACACGGAAGTGACATGATGACTTTGCTGATGTCTCCCCCATTTCCCCTCCCCCAGCTATCTTGTTGGTTACCAGGCTTGGCATGACAACTCAGTCATCACTACTTTCCAAATGTGGCCAATCACAAGGAGGGAGCATATGCATAGGCCCTGCCAGTGCACAAAGATGTCATACTCACGAGTTGGCCATCATGCAGCGGGAGGGCCATTGCCACTCATGCTCTTTTCTCAGTCTCTACTCATTTAGTCAGCATGTAGAACAATGATGTGTCGAGAACTAGTGGAAGGAAGCTTCATGTATTCATGAATGAGTAGGCTTCCAAAGAACCCCAATCTGACTTCCAATCTAGTTTATTTGGAGTGGTGATTATGTTGGTCTGGCCCCAAGTTGTAAAAGATCAGAGCTCTTTGTCTAAACCAGATATTCCAAGACTATCTCATTTCCAAACATCAACCTAACCAAGGCCCACATAGCTTGAACAATGTAATAAGATCACAGTGTGACATGGAATAAACTGCTGGACGCTCATAATCCTTCACAGTCTTATTTAACCTTTAACAGAAATCTGAGAATAGAAAGCGTGAAGGGGGGGGCAAGGCAATTAGATTAAATTATAAAGTCTCTTCATCCTCATCCCAATTTCCCCCCAGGGGAGGTGGTGCCTACATGCCATGTAAATGTGAATAGTTTTCACAGGCAATGAAGAACTGTCTGGCACAATGTTTCGGGAGCCAAGTGCTACTTGACTGAACTAAGCAATTAGATACCTGCAGATTTAATAAAAGGTGGATTCTGCTCCCATCGATCATCAGCTGTCCGGTTGATTGCCCAACAGTTGGATTTAGATTTCCTCTGTGTAGAACCGTTGCCAGCAATGGATGTGCGGGGACCTGACAACCAGAAAGGATTAAGAATCCTCCCTCAGATGTCCAGATGGCTAATGTCCTCTTCTTTGATTCGTTCGGAGTTTTTAAACTAGCTAGCGAGAGCATTTCCTTTTCATGCCAGGACTCATTGGATCGATTTGTCAGCTCACACATCTCTGTCTGCATTTGGCACTAACGCCCAGGACGCTTTGCAAGGTTGTAAGCAAAATGACTTCCTGGGTTGACAATTGCCAGTACTTTCATGAACATCCTCACTCATAAGCCTGAATGGCTGGAGAACTCCATACATGTTACAAAAACTTGAGTTTGGGTTGGAGCAAACCACAATCCTCCTTGTGTTTAAGATGGACTGTAAGTTTACCTTTAAAACAATGGAGGGTGGGTAATCTGTGCACATGCAGTAGCTGGAGGACAGTGTTCATCTCCTTCCCCTCTACTTGTACTAGCCAAGAAAGGCCATGGGGGGGGGGGTATATTAATGGTGGTTCCACATGCCTGCCAATGATTTTCCTGTATTGTCTAATCGTGCCTGGGGAGAATCACCAGTAATGCAGCTTGGGCTTTCTTGGCTAATTAAAGTGGGGGGTGCAGACTCTCCTCCTATCTCTGGGTCCACACAGGAGATAAATTGCATCCCCCTCCCACACTGTTTTAAAGTTACTCCAAACATGAGGTGGGTTGCGGTTTCATTCAAACCGAAGTCAAGTTTGTGTAACATGGAGGGTGCCTGGAGATGCAATTCTTCCCAGCCACATGAATGCACTGAGTAGCTCCTCATAGAAACTAAGAAGAGCATTCCCTTCTCTATCCTTGCAGTTTCTCTGCCAGGTCAGCCATAGAGAGCAGCTTGAATATTCAGGTCCAACGTCAAGGTCTCATCGACCTGTGCGAAAGTTCGGAATGGCTCCCATTTGAGGTCAAGTGCTGGGCTAGAATGGAATATGCAAGCAGAGCCATGTCCCTCTAGTAAAATATTGTTGTGAGAAGAGAGGTAGCAACATTGTGTCTTTGGAAAGCACCTCTTCCCGTGTAATGTGAAAGGAGGCAAAGAGGCAGCTTTGCCATTTCTTCAGCTCCCTATGGTCCCATGAATAAGTGCTGATGAGAGTGGTTTTTGTGATCAGAGTAAGGCTGGAAGAGCAAATTTAAATGTTTGCAATTTGAGCGTTTCCTGTTCACAGAGGAGGAACCACAGTCCTACACGAGTTTGCTCTTCCACTGTTCTTTACATGAGCCGTTCTGCACCAACTCAGAGTCCAAGGCCAAGAAATAATAACAAAAGTCTTTAATAATTGTGCTTTAATAATTGTGGCATGGCATTTGTAACCACACAAGACAACCTACACATACGATGCTCTGGATTGTGCTGTTAACTCAACACAGCAAGAGATTATATAGCTTGGCTTCAGAAAGAGAGAGAAGCACCCATCTCTTGCCTTCTTGGTCTTTATACAGAGATTTCCCATGTGTACAAGGGTTTCAGTGTCGGGCAGCTCCATGTATGTATTCTAGTTGCGTGGAAGGGATCATCATTTATGGACATTGCTAGGGCTTCTGCCTCCAGCACACACACAGAATTTTGAATCAAAGCATTACATTTTTCAAATAACAGCCAAACAGCTGTCTGTATTTAAAAACTAAATCTACCTTTGTTTCTTTTTTCTTCTTCTTCCTATTACCTTGGGCATCTTAGATTTATGATCTTTCATTTCTGGCTCGGTTCAATTATATCTTAACTAATTGGTTGCAGATAATGATGCTTCATTCATTTTGTCAGATATATTGGCTGATGATCCCGTAAGCTTCAGCTCTTGGTTCATTACTGTTTGTGATTTATTAGATGCAAGCACAGAACATTATTTTTTTCCCCTACTATTATCTTACAGTAACCAATTCTTTGGCCTGTACCAATAGATTTCTTCCACATTTGTCTTAATTTCAGAAGAGCATTGTGCTCTGCTTCAGAATGGACCATAGGCAAATAATTTGTAGAGCAGCGATAAGAATTCCAGCTGGCCGCCTTTGTTTTTAGATGGGAGATCTTTTCTAATTAGTACAACAGAGAGAGAGATCAATGTTGTTTTCCTGTTTCCTTAATCAATGGTCATTAACTTTATCCCCGCTTTATCGCAATGACATTTTCCTATTTGTTCTGGATTACCATATTTCCTCTTCATTTACTTATTTGTTATGGCCTCCAAACACCTGCATGGCTCTTGCAAAGGATTTGCATTGGTCGAGTCTAATTTTTGACTTTCTTTCCTTTGAACCATATCACAAATTACTCCCCAGCCCTTCCAGTTAAAGGGGTCAAGTGAAAGACATTGAAATGGGTCCCTGGAAAGTCCCTGCAGACAATACTGACCTCGATATGCCAATGCTCTGATTCAGTAGTCCTGTGTAGATGAGTTGACTCACCATGCTTAGCAGGGGAGTGGGCATGAGAGCGCTAGCCGCACAACCACTGAATCATCCGCACAGTGTGAACATGCAGAAGAAGTGCCAACGCATCCTCTCCCCTCCCTGTGATCAGCGGCACTGCTTTACAAATGGGGAGGGGGTCATGTCCACAGGAACTTCCTCTGCGTCCTTTCATTGCGCAGATGACTCTGTGATTGCATGGAGGCAGGGAGTGGGGCCAATACATTTGTGCTCTCTGTGCCTCCCCATGCAGTAAGTCAGCAAGACCAGGCAAATGGGTCATCTGCATAGGAAGACTAAATGGCATCACACGTGTACAGTTCCCCTGGTGAATTGACATGGCAGGAAATAATAACATATACCTCTCTTATTCCTTCTTGTCTTTTAGGACAATCCAGTTATGAACTTTTGATGACGAGCAGCAATATTCTGCTCCCCAAAGCAGTATGTATTTACTGTGCTGAAAAGCTGCTGAAAAACCACAGTAAAGCACACTGCAGGGAAATGCAGGAAAATTCAACAATATCAGCAAAGGGTGCCTGTTGCAGAAATAATATAGAGTTTTGTGTCAGTCCTTTAAACCATTACACTGTGAATTGTGAAAGTTCATATAACTTGTTCTGGCTTGTCAGGTTTACAGGGCCTTCCTGAACTAAGTTGCCCTCTTCTTGGGTTTATAAGCGTGTAACTCTGCTTTGGATAGCACTTTAAAATGGGCAAGTCTGGCACAGAGTCAGAATCTAGAGCTAATATTCAGTGTTAGGCATGGCACTGGTGCAGAATGTAACATGTCAGGAAGCCTGTCAGAATGTTGGGTCATATTAAGGCTCCATTACAGGATATCTGAGAGAAACAGAATATAATTTTACAGGTTGCACTAGTAAAATATTGGCTGATTGACAACCCTAAATGTAGTTCAGAGAATTCTTATTCATAGCATTCAAGTTTATTTCAAGGAACTCTTTCACCGCTTCATATTTAAAGATATATAATGCTGTTTTTTTCTTAATGATAAAATCTTTACAAGGGCTGCTTCTACCCAAGGTGATTTCCGTATTTGTCTGTTTGCTGATGTGATTCTCCGTGAAATCACCCTTGCAGTGGAGATTCCAGACAGCCCGGAGTAATTCATTTTCTCTCCATTTTTAGCCGTGGTTTCCCTTTCACACAATACCTTTTAAAAACCTCCACATTTGCAAACACCTGCAATTATTCCCTCCCCCCACTAAAAGGCAGGCTGTGCTGTGGGTGATTGTTTTCTGTTTTGTTTTGTTTTTTAAACAGCATGAGTAATGTTAGATTGGAATAATGCAATACCTGTAAAAACATTTTTTTAAAAAAAAATTCTTCAGATTTGCAAAGCCTCCAATTATCCCCTTACCTCTGCCTAAATGGTAGGTCATCAACAAGTCAGCACTCCCGGGATGCGCAAAGTGCGATCACCTGGGTGCCACCATTTGCCTTTCCCGCACGGAGGAAGAGCAAGACAGCCCGTTCCCAGGCATCTGGGGATTTGATGGGGGCGGGGCCTGGGCCTATAAAGGCCGGCTCCACCACCACCCTGCAGCAGACGCTGCAAAAGCTCGACCCGCCCACCTCACCCATTTGCAGTACAGGTCTAACTGGTCGCTATTTTTCAGGGCCAGGTAGGAATTTTTTCGCCTCTTCTCTAATTGGCTTATGCAGTAGGGGTGTTTTTCGCCTACCTTGTACTGCTAGTTAGATAGCTGTTGTTGGGTTCAGTTAGGATATCTATCCTGTATTGGCAGGTTAGTCTGGGTAGGCAGAGTGGGTTGGTGAACACCCGGTGGCACCTCCCCATTGGTGGGGAATGGGGGTCTGTCTCGGATTGGCTGGCGGGCTTTACAGCTGCTAGCTGAGAGGGCAGACTGCCCGTGGGACCCCCTGTACAAGTCCTTCCCTCAGGCTTCACGGCTGGGGTGTATGGAGCTTGAAGGGGGGAATCACTTGCCTGGCCGGCCGGGTTACAGCCATGCAATTGGATGGATGGCGCCTGGGGCAATGGGTGTTCGCCCAGACAGGTCGGGGAGGCAGTCCAGTTGACCCCTTGGCTCGGCCTGTACCACTAGTTATATCCCTTGCCGTTTCCGTATTGTTGGTCAATAAATGGCCCTGTTTACACCCAAGCCTTGTGTCTGTCTCTTCATTCCGAATTGGGGGGGGGGGAATGAAAAATGTAATTGGCAAACTCTTCACCAAAGTCCTGCAATTGCACTGTTTCCCCTTCAGACGGACAACACTCCTTGTGCTGAGAGCATTGTTCTCAGGAAATACCATTTTACAAGTTTAAAGAGGATTCGTGAGTGTATGTGTAAAGAACTGGCCGTTAATGGGCTGTGCACAAATAGAGGATGACATCATGTGGAAACACTTTTTTTTTAAAAAAGCCACACACCTGTCAGGCCGCTGAAACATGGGGAATGCTTGGTGTGAAAGCAGCTAAGAAGAGTGAGAACCTAAACCAGTAACATACTCATGAAACCTATTTCAGGTTTCTTTTTTTCCTCTTAAAGAAATCAGACCTTACTTATTGCTGTGCTGTTCATATTTGCTTTTGTGAACTCCCTCCCTCTAAAGATTTTGTCTCTGTAAAGATCACTTGGCTGCTATTTATTACTGCCCAGTGTCTCACTGTTATTAACTCTTCCTTTGTGACCCAGAGCGAGCTTTCTTTGTTTTGTCTGCAACTGACCTTCAATACAGTAAGGTCCATAGCTTCTCTCCCGCACCCCCATATTGCAGTGTTTACTGGAGTGTCTGAAAGATATGATAATAACTCAATGATTATCATAAATATTGATTTATGAGTCTGGCACCTTTTAATATCAAGTTAAAGTATATTCATAAAAAGTGTCTGTGAAGGACAAGGGGCAGGGGTTAAGTACATTAACCGTGTTTTGTGTTATTCCATAGTTTATGGACACAACACCAAATAGGTTTTGTTAATGAAAATGGTAACCCAGTGTCCAGTTTTCCCCACTTCTTCCTGTGATATCCTCCTGAAATGCATGACATAATAATCACATCAGGCATTTCTCAAATCCCACCCACACAGTAGTCAGCCAATAAAGTTGAACAGAGGTGCGGGAATGATCCGTCATAACAATATCATATTTCACATTATAAGAACGAAGCTTTTGAAGAGAAAGAACTAGATGCAACGTTGCTGTTTTCAGCAGCAGACTTGTGTCTGGCATCGTGTTTTGTATGCCTGAGTTATGCTACAGAAAATTTCCTGCGTCGTGCAAATTTGTGTATTCTACTCAGCCCAGTGGGACAGATGAACTATGCATATCATTGCAGCCTTAGGTTTGAATCCTCCACCTTTCCTCTACAAGGAAATTTTTGGGGGTCGTGCTTGGGTAAAAAAGGAACAGATGCTGTCCTCAGCCCCTACACTGCATCAAAATAGCTTCCAGACCATTGCATCCCCAAGGACACCAGAGCAATTTGACATATGAATGACAAGAATGACGGGACAAGATGGCATCAGGGATGAATCAAAATTAGTTATCTTATTCTGTGTTCATTTTCACAAGGGTCCCAACAGAATTCCCTTCTTGATAATTTTTGACATATCTTACAAGTTTTATTCTGATGGTATTAGCAGTGCAGTTTTCCTTCTTGGTTTCATGTTCCCTTGCCCCATCAGACCACAGTACCATTTAATCATGTTGGCTACAGTCATTTTGTCAGTGGAGACAAAATCCCAAAATGCTCAAAACAAAATCCCGTGTATCATCACACCACCAGATTAAATGTCAATACAAGTAAATGAAGCCAAGGACTGTGAGGGTACAGCAGAAGAAAATGGTGCTGAGAAGAAACAACCACCAGGTGAAAGCGTTAGAGTTGAGTGGATCCATATTTCTGTGTGCAGGCCTCTCAATGCGAGAATTCAGGTAAGCATGAAGGAAACACAGGCTCTCTCCTCTCCCCCACTAAGCCCTTGTCTTGGTTGCTTTTCTGGCACAATTGTTGGAGTTAAGCTGGATTAATTCTTCAGGAACCCACATTTAGACTTGAAAGGCAATCACGGATCGCTTATTTCAGGCAATGGATCCCAGAAGAAGACAAGCCAGATCTCCTGCTGAGCAGATGAAGAGTTCAACCCCACCCCCACCCCCATAGAGGCCCAGGCAATAGGCACTGACTAGCTGAAGCAGTTGTTTCATTAGAGAGAGGGGGGGTACAACTGACAGGGTACAAGGTGCTAGCAGGCCAATTTCCCTCTCCTGCTAATGGTTTTGTCTTTCTTTTCTCCCGTAGTAGTTAAAGAGAAAAAGTAAAGAACACTGCTGATGTGATGGACTGCACATAACAGCAGGTTTCTGTAGTGCAGCAAAATCAGAGAGCTGGAAGGATTAATTATTCCCTAGAACTGATAGCTTGAGTGACAGGCTGCTTCCTCATATCTGATTGGACAGTTAGAACCAGTCTGAAGGCAATCAGTTGGTTTCTAACTGGATTTTTTAGTGTGAGTGAGTCTGACAAGAAAGCCAGGCAACAACGTCAGACAGGTTCCCCTTTAGAGGAAGGGGGAGGACTCTTTTGCCTTAACTGTAGTATTACTGTCCTGAGGAAGAATTCTATCTAAGAATTCAAAGCTGAAGTACACTTTACGCAGACACCAGAGAACTGGGAATGTGTATTGGCAAGAGTGATTGAGTTGTGGGTTGAGACTCCCTTTCAAGCTGAAAATAAGAGGGCTTATATCTTCTGGCCCAGTTTTGAAGGGGGGTTGGCTCTGAGGAGGACCCTTGATCAGTTGTAAAGGGAAAACAGTTAGGAGATAGAAATACCCTCTAGTTTCAAGAAAAGAGTGAGTTAGGTGCACAAAGAAAGTGGCTAACTCCAGAAAACCTAAGCTGACATAGGAAACTTCCTGAAGAAAAATTGTCTCACTGAGACTCAGAGCGGATTACACAGTATGAGCTTAGAAAAATCAGTATCAAGTACATTTCCTTATAGTATCCAGTACATTTCCATACAGCATCAAAGACATTTCCATAAACAATGCCATAGGGTAAATATAAACACGTTTACAAAGACATACCATTAGCAATGACCCAACACAAAGTAGAAGAAATGTTGAAACAGAACATGATTAATTCTAGGATAGGCATTAGACAACATAAAGCTGAAACAGAACATAATCAATTCTAGGACTAACATTTGACAACATGAAGCATGGTAGTGCATAGGAGTACTTATTTAAACCAGCAGATAGTATGTAAGGCAACATGGTGAAGTTTATGGTCCCTAACTCATCAGTGAAGCATCTGAGACTTCATCCCTACAATAAAGGCCTCCTATCTGAGTAAAAAGCCTTTTTGAATAATTCGGTTTTGCATCGCTTGCGGAAAGCCAGGAGAGTGGGGGCTCTCCTGACTTCTTCAGACAGGCCATTCTACAGGGTAGGGGCCATCACAGAGAAAGCCCATGTACAGGCTTCTGTTGATTTCGCCCATGTGTAGCCTAGCACCTGTAGGAGACACTGATCAGATGAGTGAAGCTGTCATGGAGGAATATCTGCGTGTCAGGGTGGGACAAACAGACTTACTAAAGTACAAATATGGGCAGCTTAGTCAAAGCAGGGAAACAATTTTGGCGGAAAAATCTGCCTCACAGTGGGGAGGGTAAGAGGGGAGGGGCCATCATAGCTCACTTTGCACGTCTAAGTGTGCCTTAGAGATAAGCCTGTGGAATGCAGCTCATCATATACTGAGCCTTAGTTATGCCTATATAAGTTAATGGTCTGTTAGTAGGTAAAGAATGTAGAGTTACATTTAATAAACAACTTACGTTTATGCAAGAAACGGCTAATAAGTTTACTCAACAGCTGATTGGCCAGTAATTACTGCAGTACTGAGTGGGCTGTTTTGATTGGATAAAATATGCTGATGCTTGTAGTGATGTAAAGTGCCTAAATAAGCCAGCGTGCAGGAAAGAATGTTGCAGTCATTTTCTGAACTTGATTCTGTTAGGTTTAGATCTGTGCTAAGTAGATGGGCATGAACCAAAATACAAACCAAAGTTCGTGATGAACCAGGCCAGTTCATGGTTCGTGAACCTGCAGTTCATCAGAGCCCATTTCTGATGAACCACCATGAACTTTAGTCATTTGGTTGATTTTTTGGTTTACCACTGCAGACAGCCTGGTGCCGAACAATCAGTTTCCTAGGCAACAGGGGATGGACTTCCTGCAGACCTTCTGCTGCCCTGGAAGTGGCCTTCTGCTGGCCCAGAAGTGACGATTTGCTGACCTGGATGTGACGTTTTCATGAACCAAATGAACCGGTTTGTGAATCGGGGCAGGTTCGTGAAAGTTCATGGTTCTTGAAATGTGATGAACCACGAACCACATGGTTTGTTTTCTTCTGGTTCGTACCCATCTCTAATGCTGAACAATGATGCATTATTGTGAATAAAGAGACATCTTCAAAACTTCAGTGGCTTTATTTGGACCCCTTCCCTAGAACCCCTAGTTGGGTAAAAGAAATTTCTCCATCATGGCCTTATGAAACCCTCACCTCATTCACTAATCAATGGTCAGATAGAAAACAAATCTCTTGTAGCCTTATTGAGGTTTTATCTAGGTATGATTGTTTGGCCTGAAGCCCAATGGAAAGTGTCAGATGTAGCAGGACCCAAAGGCCCAATTACAGCCTCTTATTGCAATCCAAGAAGGTCAATTGAGCAACTTGGGGTTTAATAAGGGGAATATACGGCACCCTGAACAACATATTTGGTGAGATGGATATTTCTTCTGCTATTGTTTGGTTGCAGAGGCTCCTTTTGACACAAATGCCAAAATTAGATATCATTCAGTACAGGCCTAATGGCCACATAACTATAAAAAATGCCCTACCATGTAATTGATTTGATACACTGTACTACATTTTGAAGTAATTTGGTCCCCAACTTTGGCACCAGTGCAATTTCACCTCTGCTCTGTGGTATCCAGGGATGTCGCTACAAGAAGTGTCACTTTTAATGAGAGAAAGGAACTTCCTAAGAAAACTGTCACAATGGCTCACAGTCAAAACTTTAGAAGTTATAGCAAAGGAGCAAGAAGCCCAGTAAACTGTAGCTTAGAAGGTCCAGACATTTCCTAATCAATAGATAGTTTGCCAGTAGGAACTAATGCCCTTTTCACCCCCTAATATTAGCAGTAATAAAGTTCTCTGGGAAGGACACATCTGTCTTTTTAACTGCCTCTCCCTGGTTGCAGAACCATAATTCACCTTGTAATGTTAGCAAAAAGAGATAGATGTAGCCTTACCTATTTTGCCAATCATGGCACATGGTAACTCAATGCTTTCCCAGAATTCTAAATGAACCCTGCAGTGCAAGAACCAGTGTCAAGGGTCTAATGAGATTCCGGGATATTATTGGCCTAATCCCATTTTTTTCTTTTGACAGACTAGACGCTTTTCTGTAGTGGCAGCGAAGTGGCGTCTTCATATATTTGACAGCTTTGGTGGCTGTTTTTTTTTTCTTTCCTCCTCCTTCATGGCTTACTGTTCTTCCTCCTTTTTCAAGGTGCTGAAATATCCAAGGTTAAACTGGACATTTTAGGAAACATGAGAAAGCTGGTGATTCTTCAATATAATTTGAAGTACTTATTTATAAACCACTCATAAAAAATTAAACGGGAGAAGCTATCTGTCTGATTACTAACCTGTGGCTTGAATATCAAAGGGGAGAAAATTGGAAATAAGGTAGGCTCAGCATTGATGACAGCAAGAGTACAATGTATGAGTGGTTTGTGCTTGCTTGGAGGGCCCTGTTTGCTTCTTCCTCTTGCTTCATGTCTCCATCCCAGGACACATGAAACTCGAGGAAAGGGGAAACAGGACTTTCTCAGCACTGTGTCTGGCAGTAAAAATGCCACGAGAGGGAAGCCTGAAGCCTCTCCCTCCCCTGTAGGACTCCCAAGCCCTTATTAGGGTGGGGATTGCCCACCCTGAGATCCCATTGCCTGCCACAACTGCAGGGGAGGAGAATTCTCCAGGGGGGAGAATTTTTTTTAAAGTAACATTTCAGGCGTGATGACATCACTTATGGGGGGAAACCCAGAATTGACATCAGGGAGCTCTAGGAATGGTCAGAACTTCAATAATTTTACCCACCATGCCCCCAACCCTTCCACTGGTTACCAAACTCGGCCTGGCAACCCTACTCCCCATTTGCAGCCAAAGAGAAATGATGAGCTTTTTGAAGGTGTTTTTTTTTGCTGGAACACATAATTAATAGTCCGGTTGGGACTCCATGTCCTGGCATGTGGATTTTGTATTGTGTATTTTGGGCCCTCAGAGCAAAGCCTTTCCCTTCCAGTCTAAGAAATCTGATCCACATGGGCAAAGGCTCCAAAATATGCAGAACCAAGTCAAAATCAATGCAATATTTCTGAGTCCACAGATAAATATGACTGAAAGGAGGAATGGCTAGAAACAATTTTAATACGAACAGCAATTAACAGCGTCATCCTAAGAACGCTCTCCAGGGAGTAAACTCCATTGAATGGAGCAGGATTGAGCAGAATTCTGAGAATACTTGCTTAGGATGGCACTGTAAGACATCTTGTACGGTGGTCTGTATGCCTGGTTCTAGAACAAACAAGATCAGGTGCTTTTAGGGCAAGTCCGCAAATTACCAGTTCCTTGGCACTCTAAATTATAAGCGGATGCCTCTAAATTCTATCATGACAGTAAGCAACAATAGCATAACAGTCCATTTGTATATTGCTCTTTTGGACGGATGAGTGCCCACTCACAGTGGAGAACAAAGTCAGTGTTATTATCACCGCAATGCAGCTGGGGAGCTGGGGCTGAGAGGAATGGCTTACCCAAGGCCACCTGGTGAGTGCATGACGGTAGAGGGATTCGAACCAGCAAAGAGTCAATGACTTTACTACTGTGCTATATCTAGAATTGTTGGGCTTCAAAGCCGTCTGGTAGTCAGTGTCAATGAGTTGGAATTAAAGGTCAATGGGTTCAGTACTTTTGGCCTTTGGCAGAGAGCAAAACTATTTTATCCCATATGAGTATGATGCTACATGTAGTTTACACCTAGTAGTTTTACCCTAAATCAGGCAACAATGTAAGGAAACAGGTTCCACCTGAGTGGATCATATTCCAAGGCTCGTTTTAATAATAAAAACGATGTCGTTCGACAATTGTTGCCCCAAGCACAAGAAAACTTTCCATGTAAATAGTCAATTAACAAGCTTCAAGTTAACAAGACCATCACCACATTCAGTTAAATTAATATTTGTAGTGCTTTATGAAAATATGAAAATAATTACTCAGTTAATTATGTACTGCTGAAGGTTAATGATACATCAATTGAAGCAGAGTTTGCCCTTCAGATTTTTGATACTTTGGGTCACATCTTTAGGTAGGAAGGCACTGTGTCTTGCATACTAAATTCCAGATTCAGTACCTGACATCTCCAGTTAAAAGTGCTGCTGAGGCAGGTGTTTGAAAAGATGTCTGCCTGAGATCATGGAGAGTCACTGTTCCCTGTGACCTTGGTGGAGCACATGCTTATGACATTCATACATGCACCCCCAGCTAGAGTTGCCAGGTCTCCTAGCCCTCCTAGCAGGAGGGGAGGGGCCTGGCACTCATCTTGTCTTTGCTGCTTGCTTCCAGGTAGTGATGTCATCATGCAAGCACAGAAGTTTGTGCATGCTTTGCAGTGGGCTGATTTGGGCCCCAAATGAGCCTGATTCAGCTCATTTGGGGCTCCAGTCGACCCACTGTGAAGGGCAGGAGCACTCTAACGGCAGCACAGTGACATCACTCCTCAAAGTGACATCATTGCACCACCCTGGGGGAGTGCCCAGGAGGCCTATTCCCATGCCTTCTCCCCACCAGCCAGGTGAGCAGTGGGAGGTGGAGGGTTGGAGCGGGGGATCCCCCAGCTCTGGGCCTCTTGGGACCTGAGCCTTTATAAACACATATTGCAGATCGGTGTGATATTTTCCCATAAAATAATGAGACCATTGTTTTAAAAGGGTTGACTTTATTAACTACAAAGGATAGATTGAGGGCAAGATGGAAAGGGAAATTTAAGTCAGTTGGCGATCAAGATATTTAGCAAGTCATAATACTCCAAATATCCGCTTTGTTCAGTTATAATTCAACAGTTACTAAAACCTTTGATAACTGAGATGACTGTTTATGTCCTATTCATGGCTAGACCATGAGAGAGTTATGTGGATGTGTGAAAATCTCTGAAGAACATGAGAGAAGGAAGGCTAGATGAGAGGGGAAGAGAGAATGAAAGAGGAAGGAAGAGGCCTGGGTAACTGAGAGGGAGAGTTATGTGGAGACATGAACAAGGAGGGGTTGACAGGAGCGAGAAAACCAGAGAACTTGGAGTTCTGTGGCAGGAACCAGGAGCAGCATCAGAGCAAAAGATTGTGGGGACCTTGGGCCATAGTGAGAAAAAGAGGAAGTGATTAAGAAAAAGGGGAAAATTAGTTCCTATCTACCAATTCTGAACAGCACAGACTGTCTCCTTAGTGGAAAATTAGATGGAAAAACCTGACCTGAAGTGTATGGTAGATACTTAATTTCCTCTTCTTGAGGGTGGGGGCAATCTGTGATAATGGAGTCAAATTAAATTGTCTTATTTGCTAGTTTTAGCATTCAAGAGACCCATTCCCTTTGTCCATGTTTGTTTCAGACAAAGCGAACTGTGACCTGAGATTGTGCTGATACCTTGATTAACTCACAAACAATGATTGAATATTTGTTTATGGATGTGTTGGGACTAAGGAGATGAATTTTTGTCCTTATAATTCACTCAGGAAGGAGACTAGGTTGCTCTCTTGGATGTGTTAAGACATTTAGCTTAAGAAAATCCTGTTATGTCTTCTGTAATATTTGTCCTTTGTTGTCACAAACACTGACCATTTCTTGGGGCTGGAATCTGAAATATACTTAGCAGGTCAGGATTGTTTGCTTTTAGGATGAGCTTTCTTGCAATGGAAAACTTATTTTGCATTTTAATGCATTTTGGCAATTATTTCCCTGCCCTGCAGTCTGATCATGCTATTTCTTCACCCTGGCCTTTTGGCATCTCTTTTTGAGTATGACAGTTGGAGGGAAGGGTGTTCGAAGCCATTTTTTCTATTTTCTGGGGTGGCATGAGGCCCTAGAAGACTTCAGAGATGCTGGCATAACATCATCGCCAATCGGAGTAGACAATATTGAGCTCAATCGGGTTTGATATGATATATGACAGCTTCATATCCTAGTATCAGCTTCCATAGAACTGAATGAATTATGAGCAGAATTACAATAGCTAAGCATCTTCATGTGTCCTAGGACTCTACCATTCGTAAATCTATATTAATCATGACTTAGAAGGCAAACTTCTATTTTGGTTTAAGTCTTCTAACAGTTGGAGGTGTGAGTGTGGAGCTGGCTTGTTATAGTCCTTCTTAACATTCAAAACATCATCTCCTGTAACTAAAGGTAAAAGAAACTAAGTGTTTATCTTTTATCATTCTCATTTGTGTGTATGCATTAGAATTGGTGGAGGGAATAAATTGTTGTCCCAAGATCATTATAGTTTTTTTAACAAGATGGAGGGGAATGGTATTTGCTAATTTTCTGCTTCTGCCACTTACGGGCAGAAAAAGAGATTTACAGTGATGGAAGAACAATGAATATTTGGTCTGAAATCTGTTGTCCCATGAATCTAATGAAGAATCTAGAGATTGATTTCAAGGGAAATAAATATTAAATATCCCATCAACTTCAAAATGTGTATGTAATAGAGCCTGTTATAAAATTAATAGAAATGGGCACTAGAGCTGAATTTAGATAGAATGTCCAAGGGTACTTTCATTTGGATTCTTCCATGAGGCCATTGTTACTTCATTTTAAAAAGTCTTGTTACCATGGCTAGTTTCCTTCTTGCATTGTACTTATTCAGGTTATGGGTTGGATCTAGAGTTGGCCCCAGGGGCCAAATGGAGGATCTGGGGGTAATTTTTAATTAACCAGGCTTCAGGATGACATGCAGCTTCTCTGTCACACTGAAAACTGACATTTTCCAGCACAACTGGGGAGTGTGGAAGCATGCACACACACTCCTTCCCAGGTAATTTTCCCACCTGCCAGTCAGGTGAGTGAGGCTGGGAGTGAGAGATCCCTAGTCCTGGCCAGGAGGCTGGTGAGCCTACTTGAATCCCACAGGAGCAATTCCCACTAACCTCAGGACTTCCCTCTGATGGAAGGAACTTTCCACTGATCTTGCATTAGTGGAAGGTTCCTTGCACCAGAAGGAAGTGCCCCTGTCTTGTTACCTAAATGGAGAGTCTCCTTGTAAATTGGGGGAATTAGCGTGCAAGGAGAGGCAGTGAAAGATATGTAACTTAGCGAGATCTCTACCTATATATACAAGTATTGTCCCTTCTAGAGAACTCTTTCATTAACAAAGCAGATGTTCAATCGAAAGGGCTTTTCAGAGCTAACTAGAAAGCAGTGAAGAAAGTTGGATAGAGTTTGAGGGATTGGGTGATAGTTACCATCCAGAAGAGGGCATCTGGGAGAGAGAGCATTGAGGGACCAGCACATCAAGGTGGAAGAACTCAGCTAGAGGTCCAAGAGTGGATGCTGGATCTGAGAGCATGCACACATCTATGGCAGAGGGGCAGCCCAGTTATACTATGCAATGTACCCTGGGGCAGGATTACATCTTCTGCCCCCCATACAATAACTTAATGATCATCTCCGGGGTGAGACAAAGAACTGGAAGGCTGTCTCTGGGATAAAACAATAAACTAGAAAGCTGTGTCCGAGGTGATACAATAAAACTGGGAAGGTTTAATTAAGCCTTTCTGGGGGAAACTAAAGTTATCAGTGATGACTGACAACCAGCAATGAATGGGTGGGTGAGGCTATTGAAGCCTGAATCACCTGAAATGGGAGAGTGGATAAGGAAAGATTGATAGGGTGTGTTGAGGTGATTAACTCATGAACTCTGGGAGGACCGTATTATGTTAGCATCTTTGCACATCTCCTTAGGTGTGGGGGCTGAGAGCTAGTCTCACCTGGCACTACACATGTTTGGAATTTTCCATCTCCCAGCCAGGATCTGGCATCCAGTTTCTTCCAGGCTAGGCAGCGTTTCTGCACTTAAAACACATACAGAGAGGGGCTTATGATATACCATGAGGGCAAGTCTGGCTGTTAACAGTCTGTAGAATGGATCTGCAGGATTCCACTCCATGTACCAGTAATACCACTCTGATGCAGTTATTCGTATTTCATTTTCCTTGATTGATTGGTTGACTGACTAGTTGATAGAGGGAATTGATATATTCTCTCCATAACACAGCATACAAATAAAAAAAGTATCATAAAATAATAAAAACAAAACCAATTATCAAGATAGAAACAAAACAAATTAAAAATAAGTACAGGACTTAAAAATACCGTAAAACAGCCACTGAACATCCTAATAATATTAATAAAACAGACCTCAGACTGGAAAAAGCAAACCATGAGACATCTAAAATGATAAAAGTTAGAAGCCTGGGTAAAAAGAAAGGTTTTGGCCTGGCAGCTTAAAAAGCATAGTAGATGCCAAGCAAGTCTCAAAGGGAAGGGCATTCCAAAGGCAAGATGGCACCACTGAAAATGTCCTGTCTCTGACTGCCACCTGCCTTACTTCTGATTTAATAACAACAACAACAACAACAACAACATTCAGTATATATACCGCCCTTCAAGACAACTTAATGCCCACTCAGTGGTTTACAAAGTATGTTATTATTATCCCCACAACAATCACCCTGGGAGGTGGGTGGGGCTGAGAGAGCTCCAGAGAGCTGTGATTAGCCCATGGTCACCCAGCTGGCTTCAAGTGGAGGAGTGGGGAATCAAACCCAGCTCTCCCTCGATGAGGGAGTCAAACCCAGCTCTCCCTCTTTCTTCCCTCGATGTCTCATTCTACAGTTACCATGCATATGCTTATGCTCCTCTTGGAAGTAATGATCTGTTCTTTGAGTTCAGTTCAACTTTTGCCAAAATAATTTATTTATGAAATGTATTTATTGGTTGATAAGTACTAGAACTTTAATGTTACAGAGTGACTTATTGCAAGTGAATTTCATACTGTTTGGAGACTGACTCAGTGGATGTTTTCACATATGTGCATTTCTGATACATGATACTACACGACATGCATATATTAAGTAGACACAATTCTGAATTAAATGGTTTATTAAACGTTTACTCATATTTAACTGGATATCTTAGTAAGCTTTCACAATTGTTTTTTTCTTTTGGTAAGCTTTTAACCATTATATTCTCTGTTTGGCTACCCATTACTTTCCTGGCAGAAGAATGATCTTAAAATGTTTTCACAGGATTGTGAAGTCGGCTTTTTTTCTGGGAAAAGAGGTGGTGGCTTTTTTTCTTTTTCTGGGAAAAGAGGTGGTGGAACTCAGTGGGTTGCCAGGACAGAGGGCAACTCTTTGGCGGGTGGTGGTGCCCCTGGTACCACATGCGCACGCGCAAAGTGCGCGCATGCTTCTGGGACCACGCAATGACATCACTTTGGGTCATCTGGAATGGGGGAGGGCTTTTTTAAAGTTTAAATTGGCCTCAGCGAAAATGGTCACATGGCCATTGGCCCCGCCCCCTGGTCTCCAGACAGAGGGGAGTTTAGATCGCCCTCCGTGCCAAGGCACGGAGGGCGATCTAAACTCCCCTCTGTCTGGAGATCAGGAGGTGGGGCCAACGGCCATGTGACCATTTTCAAGAGGTTCTGGAACTCCGTTCCACCGCGTTCCGGCTGACAAAAAAGCCCTGCTATGAAATATGGAAATGTGGTGCTAATCAGTACAGGACATGTAATATAAAAAGAGACTGCATTGGCTTCTCCTGATATGTTCAAGTATAAAGCATTTCAAACTGCTGCAGACATCTTTTCACAGTGCATTTGTATCATATTTCCTGATCCTTCCACTACCACTGTGCAAAATCCCAGGAGGAACAGTTTGGCATAAAGCATGAGTCTGTGGCTTCTGGTTCCCACCATGCTTCTGAGTCTTCCTCTTTTCCTTTAAAAATGTCTACAGAGACAGAATGTAGAGAGATAAGAAAAACTGGATTTGACACTGTGTCTGTTGCTTCCTTGGGGGCATTCCATTTTCCCAGTGATTTGCATCATTAGTGGAAAACCGAACAAAGCTCTGCTTGGGAAAGAGTGTCACAACAGACGCATATGCCAGCTTTCAATGGGATGCATTATGAAATCACAGGAGTGCTGATTTCAGAATAAATCACTCGGACGGGCTCGTCATTTTGCTTCTGTTACCTGAAAATTGAGGAGGAGGGACCTAGTCGGATAGAAGAGTTGGGCAAAAAGTGGTTGTGGACTGAAGGAAGAATTTTAAGATACCACAACTGAAGTCCAAAATATACTGGTGCTGCTCTAGTGTAACCTGATGTCTTGGAGTTGTCTGCCTTGAGTCCATGGAGTGGGGAATCAGTACATTGTAGGAAAGTAGGCAGGAGCATTGATCTGATTGCATGGCATAGACAAAACCATGAACCTGTCTGCTCTGATCCAGGTATGCATCAGATGTGTGCTGACTATGCCACTTCTGACACCCATGCTGTGGGTGCTCACCCGTGCATTATTGTTGCTTTCACCCAGGGGCTCTCATTTTCTCCTTTCCTGCTCTCTGGGCTGCTGTGCATGCAGAGGCATGTGCAGTGGCAGCAGAGGTTCCACATGATAATATTCTCCACGTGGTATTTTTATTGTATGGAATGTTCCAATGGAACTGTCTGTTCCTTCCTGCTGATATTTGTGGGTGTTGGTTTAGTCTCATGGGGTGAGTCCCCATTCCTTAGAATGGCAGAGCTCCCTTGTCCTGAAACAATAATAGCATTCAGTTTATATACTGCCCTTCAGGACAACTTAATGCCACACTCAGAGCAGTTTACAAAGTGTGCTATTATTATCCTCATGACAATCACCTTGCGAGGTGGGTGGCACTGAGAGAGCTGTGACTGATCCAAGGTCACCCAACTGCAGGAGTGGGGAATCAAACCCAGTTCTCCAGATTAGAGTCCTGCCGGTCTTAACCACTACACCAAACTGGCTCTCATCCCATCTTACACCTATCTCCTTGCTAATAAATGGATGCTGTTTTAAACACATCTGTCCTTGCTGTGTGAACCTTAGGGCCAAGCTACACATGACGAATGACACTTGAACAGCAAGTGTATTTCTCCCTGTTCACTTGCCCTCCACTCATTCCACTTGCCGTTCAAGTGTCATTCGTCATGTGTAGCTTGGCCCTTAGAGCAGGAACCCGAGTGAGCACCCTATTGCCTTTCATCCCTCCTTGCTAACAGCAGGTTTTTTGTCATTTTTTTTTTAAAAAACTAGTATTTTTGCTATATTGCTATCGTTCAAGGCCTACGTTTCTATGGAAATCCATACCTTCCCATCCACACTCTCCCATAGCTCACTGAATATGAGCTTTCAGGAAAGATCATCCCAAAGCAGGTTTGCGGAAGTGCAGCAAAGCTGAGGAAAACTCCACTCATGGATGACAGGAAATCAATGTTGTGCAAAATCCCCCCAAAAAACTGCTACAGTTTGGAGAGGGGGAATGCAGCAAGACCCCAGTGTGGAAGAAACACGAGGAGCAAATTGCAGGCTTTAGTCATTACTCAACATCTCTAACGGATAGCCGCTGAAAAACCCTTGGTGCCTCGTTTATCCCGCACATTTATGAAACTCCCTCTCCATTTGGTTTTAGGGAAGAAATGGCTTTGTGCTGCATTAATGGGAGTTTTAGCATATTACTTCTAGTGCTCCAATGACCTTCTGGCACTGAACATCATATTAGGTGATAATCTATTCTAAATACAAGGACGAGGAAAATCAGCTGCATGAAAGATCCTAGCAATTTTGTTTTGAGCTGAGGGATTTAACTGCAATCAGGTTCTTTCTAATTAGGTCGACAATATTGAAAATAACAAAATTCAATATAGAGAAGGACTATCAGAAATTCATGCAGCGTCGGTTGGTATCCTGGTTACCCAAGAACTTTCAGTGAAGTAATAACTCACTCCTCACTCCTCTGAGATTTAGAGGCTTATATAAGCCTATCACAAAAGACAGGAAAAGAGAGAGACTCACAAGACATTCAAGGAGAAATAAAGGTTTCAACTATTTACAAATACTTCATTCCACATAATCTACATTAAAGAATATTGACAGGTTCCATATCTAGGCTAATGTGAAATGACAGATTGCTCAGATCCAAACATTTGGAAAGGCCACAGGGTAGATGAGTCAATGCAGTTTCTCCGATCTGCTTTGCATCTAAAAAGCCCCATTACTTGCATACGGCGCAAACCAATTTCATACCCCCACTGAGGATGACAAATGAGAAAAGTAGGAAATAGGAAACAGAACCATTTAAGATACATTTTTTTTTCCTTTAACCTCCTTGCTGATTTGGAGGTTGATGCAAAACCTTCTCTTTTTTTTTTTAGTTGTTCTTTTTAAAAAAGCTGTTCTACATCAGTTCCTTCATTATTATTTTAACTCATCATCTCAGAAAGTAATGGAATCAAAGTCAAGTATTTTTTAAATAGTGCAACTGATTAAAAGTAAAAAAGAAGTCGAATTCTACCACAACACCCAACTTGTGTCTGGAACCTGATTTGCAAATAACAGAGCTTCCTTAAAGACTTTTGTCTCAAAATAGCAATCCAATTTAATTAGTGTAGTGAATTTTCTGTCATAAGGTGTAGAGATGGTCATTGGCTTAGGCAGTTTCATGGAAGATAGGGGTATCATTAGTATTATTCAGGGGAGCCTAATGAAATTATACAATGGAATACCGGATGATAGGAATAAACAGCAGGGAATGTTTTATCATCTCCTTCATGACCCTGAAGAGCTTCAATGACATCTCTTTGGCTGCTGTGGAGAGAAAGTTAAACTACATGAACCTTGGTCTGATACAGCAGAATCCATCTTATGGCCTTGGGCACTGGGGATGTTGCACTTGATCTTCTGATGATGGAAGGAGGGACACTCCAGGGCAGAAGTTTACAAACAAAGGGAAGTGCTGTCCTGATAGATGTGATGCTACAGTACTGGAGATGGTCATAGGGTAACATAGTCATCAGCCTCAAAGTTCTGCCAATTTCCAGGCTCTGAACCAATCCCAGAGATTCTGCCCTCAAGCAAACCCCAGAGACTAGCCAGCCAATCAGAGCCCCTGGAACTTCATTGGATGGAAGGGGGAGTGAGCCACCTGAGATTTAAAAGGGGAAGTTTGATACATTTTCCTTTGAACACGGAGATTGTGGCTGTAAGCTCATTTTTTTATTTTGGTTTTTATTTTGGGCTTCTCAGTTAGGATTTGATGTCAGGGCAGGATAGGAACGTTGTTTTAAGGTATTAGGCAGACTAAATGTATTTTAACCTTTTAAACAACTAATTTATGATGATCTTATTTTTTTACTCTTATATTTATTCATTGTTCTTCCCCTGTATCCAGTCTCAACTGTTTTTAAACTGATTTGCAAATGGTTGTATATGTACTGGTCACAGACTATAATAATAAACTTGTTAAGGTATTAAACAAACACACTGTAAAGGGCCTATCCAAAATCTAACTTTTCTAGTTACTGAGGCCATGTTCTCTGAGAGTTTAAAAGAGCAACCTAATTCTTGAGTAGAAGGCAGTCAGCTGTAATTAAAGAGGTACAAATGAATTTTGAATGCTGAGAAGCACTGCCTGGGGGAAAAGGCAGTAATTTCCCCCTCACAGTGTGTTTTCAACTTATGCTCAGGTTCAGCAAGGTAGCTACCAATGTGGGGGGAGCATAACATTTGGGAAATGAAGTTGTGAGCCAGTTGTACATTTGTCTTACTATTCGTTCTACACAAAACCTATAACTGGTTCTCTAACTTATTTTATAACAACAACAACATTCAATTTATATACCGCCCTTCAGGATGATTTAACGCCTACTCAGAACGGTTTACAAAGTATGTTATTATTATCCCCACAACAAAACACCCTGTGAGGTGGGTGCAGCTGAAAGAGCTAGAAGCTGTGACTGACCCAAGGTCACCCAGCTGGCTTCAAGCAGAGGAGTGAGGAATCAAACCCAGTTCTCCAGATTAGAGTCCCGTGCTCTTAACCACTACACCAAACTGTAAATAAATCTTTGGTGGTTGCTCTGTTCCAAGTATGTGCTGTCTGTACAGTCAAAAATAACGGTGGGGTTTCTAATCACCTCACTATCAAGTACCACACTATTAGGGTCATAAATAAAAGCTCTTTAAGGAATACAAAACTACAGGCTATCATCCAGTTAATAAAATCTTGTGTCCCCCATTTTTATTAATATTATGGTGGCTGGAGTTTAAACAAAAGGAAAGTAGAGGCCAGGGTAGTAGGACATAATTCAGTCCAAAGTGTTATCTCCCCTCCATTCTCCCTCCTTTTCCTTCCCCCATCATATCAGGGCTATAGCACAAATAAAATCTGCGACAGCCCAAGTTGCTTAGTCACTATGTACAAGACAAGTGGTGACAACCAAGCAGTAACGGTTACAGTAAGAACACAGTCAACAAGAATCAGATTATACAATCTTTTTGTGAGTCCACTGCAGTTGCCCAGAGGATAGTGTATCATCTTCTCACCCAGCAGGGACCATGCTGGGATATCAATGCATCTTTTATCCAAATGTTCCTCCAAGAAGCTTGGCCTCTAAGTTTTTATGAGCCAAGAGGATCGCCAATATTTGCTGACTGGTTCCACTGTAAAGTTGCTAGCATCGTCACTGTGGTCATCCTTTCCATGCTCCTATCCCCATCAAATACGGAGATGCCACTCCCCAACAAATGGGAACAGAGACCTTCTTGCACAATACAGTGATTTCACTTAGAGGTGAAGACACGGAAGTAATGTCACTGTTTTGTGTAACATTCTAGGAATTTCCCCAACATCTATGGTATTTTCCATAGAGATTAGGGAAATTCCTAGAGAGTTGTTTAACATGGTGATGTCAAACAATGCTCCTCCCCACAGGACCTCCCAGTTCCCAAGATTGCAAGGGTTATGCCTAGCAACCCTGTTCCTCAGTCTGATCAATTCACTACTCAGACGCATGCTTAACTTCTTATAGACTGAATTCCTGTTTGCCTCTCTGCTGGAAGCCAGCCAGACACTGTCTGTTTTTAATGTAAATACATTTTCTATAGAAACAGATCCTCCCCTTCTTTGTGAGAAAAGGACAATTCCTCTATTTTTACCCTGTTATTAAAATTGACAACAAAATCATAGGATAAAATGTAAGGTTGATAAAATCACTGATCTATGTAATCCGATCATTTTCTGTGAGCACGGTGAACGACAATGCCATTCTTAATGTTTTGTTAAAAAGTAGGAGTGAGCTTAGCACATACCTTTAAAAAAATTCTACAGAGTTGGAGGAAGAATAATTATTTCCCAGTGTCACACTGCAACCAATAAGCACATTTGATTTTGATTTCTAGTATTTTGCTCTGCCTATTAGAATAATTTCTACT
The DNA here is from genome assembly GCF_028583425.1 of Eublepharis macularius. Lineage (NCBI taxonomy): Eukaryota > Metazoa > Chordata > Lepidosauria > Squamata > Eublepharidae > Eublepharis > Eublepharis macularius. The sequence goes on along the minus strand of NC_072792.1, from coordinate 164,983,515 downwards.
GGAATTTTCCATTTGGGAGGTTTGCCTATTATCACATTTGTATCCTGCCCCTTATCTCCTAAGATTTGGTTGCATACATGGGATTATCCTGTTGGAATGACAAACTAGGTTTGCTAGTTTGAGAAAGAGTGGCAGGACCACTGCAGTTCAATTCAGATCACAGCTGAATGAGAATTTCGCTTTGGGGTTCCCACACAAACTTCCATATAGGGTCCCCACACTGTTTTCCTTGCAGTTTTGGAGACTATCGTGTTATTTTCTTTCAAATACAGATTCTGGACATATGGAATATCAAAATCATTTATCCAATTGGACATATAGCATGGGGTTATGCTGAATTAGACAATGAGCAATCTAATGCCAATTAGGAACAGTTCTCAAGGTCTCAGGTAGATGAAATCCTTGTACCTGAAGATGACAGTTCTCATTCTTTGACCACCTGCATGGATCATGCTCTAGGGTTAAATTCTGGGGTCTCCTAACATCTTCATTTACAGGACAGTTGCCTCATAGTCATTGTGTTGGGGAAGAGGTCACCATACTGATGCAGGCATAGTACACATGTCAGTCCTTGGCAGGTAAAATCCCCAAGTTCTCCACAGCAAACATGCAGGTGTATTGGTTGAAGTAACTTTATTAGAGATCCATCAAGTACAAGGTGCTCAGACAACTGGATTGGCATAAGTGATGTGGATGAGGTTGGTAGTGTTAGATATAGGGAAGGTTCCCGCCATCAGGATAGAGACCGTTGAAGTTTGGGTGCAAAGGGGCCAAGGGAGGGTGAAGAGGAGAAACTAGGTTTAGGCTAGACAGAACAGAGAATGAAATCATCCCAGGTCCCAAGAAGGATACATTCAGGATGGCCGCAGCTGGTCTTCAAGGACACTTGCTGGAGGCAGCGGGGAAAGAGAAAGTAAATACTTGCAAGATAACCTACTGCCTTAACATCAATAAGAAACTTCTCATGCCCTCAGAGGACTAGTACATAATGTAGAATAGATTCATGGCAGATATGCAGACAGGCATATATGACACATTGCCTGACTCACACAAATGTATGAAGCTACCTTATACTGAGTAAAACTTTGGTCCAGTCCTTCAGTGGAGGTCTAAGCAGATGGTCATTTCTGGCCCTGTAAACGAGATAAAGTGCTTCAGATTGATTCTTAGAGAGCAACCCTGCTCAGAATCCTACTCAAATCTACTCCACGAGGCTTACTTTCAGGAAAGGATAGCCTTATTAGACTTCCAATAACTAGTACAATCTTGTTTGTTTTACAGGGCTCTTGGAACTGAACAATTTATTTTTGGTCTTGCATTTATGCCTTTTTTATCAATGCTGATTGGATGCTTTTATATATTTGGTGCATGACTTTAAAAAATTTATACCGCTTTTCTCCACTAAGTATGGACGCAGAATGGCTTACAATATGAAAAAGCAAAAGACCATAAATACAACAGATCTACATGGCAATAACAAACTAATCCCCAAGGGAAGGAAAGAGAACAGAGCAGGTGATAAAAGCTCTGCCCCTGATGGCAGTAGTTTCTCTCCAGGAGCTTCTTTCTTTCTAGGAGGCAGCTCCCTTTAAGCTCGCAGGGACAGAAAGGAGAAGCAGAAGAAGTGGGAAAAGCTCTGCCCCCAATGGCAGTAGTTCCTCTCCAGGCACATTTTAGCTTATTGCCATGTTTTTTTTTTAATATTCAAAGCAATTTTTCCCGTGTTGTTTTTTGTAAACCTCTTTGAATATATTGATAAAATTGAAAGTCAGAGTGTAAATGTGCTAAATAAATGAACAGAATGACATCTGATACCTTCATGGGTAAAGCAGATCCTCTACTGCTGAGCTGTGGGTCTCCCACTCAGTTTTGATCATTCTGGTTGGCACCTGGCCGCAGTCAATCCATGCTGTTACAACCCTGAGGCTAGATTACTGTAAAGCACCATAATGGGCCCCATCTTGAAAAGGTATGCAAAGTGATTAGAATGAAGATAGACAGATAGCCCTCTTGTAATCTCTCCCTCAGCATCTCACATACTGTCTGCCTGACCTTTCAATGCCCCTGTATTTTCCTTGACAACTATTTAGTCTACCTATCCCCTTGCTGAGAAGAGAGATGATATTTACTTTTCAAGTAAATTTTCACACATTTTTCATGACAATGAGACTTTCTTCACCCAATAAATCTCATAAACAGGCACAAAACAACAAAGCTGTAATTTATTTTCCCTTCCCCCTCAGTGGAGTCATGCAGTATGCCCATTTTATGTGGAAAGCCCTGACAAGTTGTTTGTTTGTTTGTTTGTTTGTTTGTTTGTTTGTTTGTTTGTTTGTTTGTTTGTTTGTTTGTTTGTTTGTTTGTTTGTTTGTTTGTTTGTTTGTTTGTTTGTTTGTTTGTTTGTTTGTTTGTTTGTTTGTTTGTTTGTTTGTTGAGAAACCAGCTTCTAATTTTGTGTTGGGGAGGATCAGAAAATAAAGTGGGTGAGAAAGAGACAAGGATACATGAAGATTTCATTATATGCGGATGACATATGATTAGCTGCCAGGATGTTTTGCGTTAATTTTAATAATAATTGAGACCTGTGGTGTGTATTCTCAGAGTACGAGATACATTGGAAGAAAGTTTGAACCATTAGATCTACATTTTGATGAAACTGTAAAATGATGAAAACAACGTATGGAAGAAAAAACAGTCAAATACTACAGATACTGCAAGAAAATCTAAGCCAATTACACGGAGATGGATATGCAAGGGCAATGAAGGCTGGGAAGTTTTAACATTGATAATAATAACTGTGTTTATATACTGCTCTTCTAGACAGATGACTGCCTCACCCAGAGCAGTGAACAAGATAGTGTTATTACTATCCCCACAATACTGCTGGGGAGCTGGGGCTGAGAGGAATGGCTTACCCAAGGCCGCCTACTGAGCTCATGGCAGTAGTGGGATTTGAACCAGTAGAGTGCTGATTCACAGCCGAACCACTTAACCACTGTGCTACAGCAGTTCTCGTTATCCTGTATGGGCATAATACTTGTAGTTAAAATTAATCTAATTCTGAAATTAGATTTCTTGCTTCTATTCTGGTTAATTTGTTTAGATATTTACAACAAGCTTTTCTTCCAAAGTGGCTTACAACTGTGTTCTCGTGTCTGCCATTTTATCTTCACAACAACACCCTATGAGGTAGTTTCAGCTGAAAGAGAGTGAGTTCCCGTGGCAGAATTCAGACCTTGGTCTCCATGATCCTAGTCCAGCATTCTAAACTGCATGAAGTTACAAAAATATATGTTAAAAGGTGAGGGCAGACAGGATAATTCTTTTATTAGGGAAAAGAGAAATTAGTATAACCTCAGAACATTCAAAACACAATGGGATTTTATCAGTGTCAAATATTATGTTCATTGTTAAAACTAGATAACATGATGATTTGATAGATGGTTTGATAGTCTAATCCTTGCTATAAACTGGTATAAAATTCTATTAGAGGTCCACCCATGCATAAATAAGAGAATGAAAAGAGATCCAATACAGCATAAGGTAGTATCAAGCCAATTAATGCAGACATGCTATTAATGTCATTGAATTTCTTATCTAGACACTTTGCTAATGGGGTCAATAAAACATCATTTGCTGCTTTAACGTGGATCTTTTCTAGAAAAGAATCTCATAATGTTGAGCAGAAATGTCCATCTTATGTGTACAATATGAAAGAACATGCTCATATTTCCCATAGGTAAGTTGTTTCATAACAAAGAGAGCCACCATAGTGTAGTGGTTAGAGTGTCTGACTAGGATCTACAAATCCAGGTTCCAGTCTGCCATGGAAGCTTGCTGGGTGACTGTGTGCCAGTCACACACTGTCAGGCTAACTCCCCTCATAGGGTTGCTATGAGGATGAAATAGAGAACAAGGAAGCCACTTTGGATCTCCATTGGAGAGAAAATCAGGATATACATGAAGCAAGTAATTAAATAGTTAAATGACCAATTATCCTCCTGACTAGAGATGGGCACAAACAGAAAAAAACCCTGAACATAATGTTCGTTGTTCATTGCCATCCACGAACAGGGACTCATGAACAACCATGAACATGGCCATGTTCACGAACATGTTCGTGGTTGGCTGTTCGTGGGGGCCAGCAGGCTCTCCTCCAGCCATCATCCAAGTTTGGTCAAGATCCCTACTGCACCACTCCAGAAACCTGACCTGAGCAGGCAGCAGGAAATGTACCAATAATAAATAATAGCTTGGCCCCAGAGCCTGGCAGCAGCCTTGAAACTTGAAGGGGTAGATCCCTACCGCACCACTCTCAGAAACCTGACCTGAGCAGGCACCAGGAAAGGTACCAATAATAAATAATAGCTTGGCCCAGAGCCTGGCAGCAGCCCTGGAACTTGAAGGGCTAGATCCCTATCCCACCACACACAAAGAAAATTCAAGCTCCAATGCACTCTCTCTATCAAAATGCCAACAGCAGCTGTCTCTCCCTCTCCACTGTCTGCAAACTAAACCAGAGCTGGGAGCCCCCCTCCCCCCTGCTCTTTGCTCCCTTGTAACAAATTTGGAGCACACTTGAAAGGAAGACCTGCCTATCAAGCTAAATTGGGCTTAGATTGGGGTTTCCAGGGCAACAGCAGGAATTCAGACAGAGTTCAGACAATCCCTGCCTAAGTTGCCAAGGGAATTGATTGCAGGTGCCAGACTGTCTGGCTTGATGAACAGCAAGGAACAGCAACGAATGAGGCTTGCAACGATCACCTCTTTGTTTAGAATGGGGCCTCACGAACAGCTTGTTCGCGAACAGCAGATTGGGCTGTTCGTGGCTTTTTTTTGTTCGTATTGCTGTTCGTGCCCATCTCTACTCCTGACTAGGGGTGTGCAAGCCAAAAATTTTCGGCTATAGCCGAAAGTAGAAAGCCGAAAGAAGATTCTCTATCGTTAAAGCCGAAAGCCGAAACAAGAATCTCTTTCGGCTTTCGGCTTTCGGGATTCTTTCGGCATTATTTCGGCATTCTTTCGGCTTTTTTCTAAGGGAAAATGCCTCCGTCTTCCAGGACGCCTGGAGGAGGCATTTTCCCACCGAATAAGCCCAAAATTGGTGGGGACCTTCCTCTAACCCTTCTCTAACAACCACCCAAGTTTCAGACAGATTGGACTTTGGGGGGCCATGTTATGGCCCCCCAAAGCAGGTCCCCCCATCCTCCCATAAGAAAGCGAAGGAGCAGCATATTGTTAGCATGCTGCTGCTAATCTTTCTTCATTATTTCCTATGGGGAAAAAATGAAGAGGCAGGCTTCCTTTGCCAGGGGTGGCATTTTGCATGCAAAATGCCCCCTCACCCTCAGGGGCCCTTCTCCCACCCCTCCTCCCACCCCCCACCAAGGCTCAGCCTGCTCCCACTTGGGGGGGCCATTTCATGGCCTCCCCAAGTAGGTGCTCTAATCTCTACCACTGACAGCTGGGGGAGGCTTGTGTTGCCAGGGGTGGCATTTTGCATGCAAAATGCCCCCCAACCCTCTGGGGCCCTTCTCCCACCCCTCCTCCCACCCCCCACCAAGGCTCAGCCTGCTCCCACTTGGGGGGGCATTTCATGGCCTCCCCAAGTAGGTGCTCTGCTCTCATCTCTACCACTGATAGCTGGGAGAGGCTTGTCTTGCCAGGGGTGGCATTTTGCATGCAAAATGCCCCCCAGCCCTCTGGGGCCCTTCTCCCACCCTTCCTCCCACCCCCCACCAAGGCTCAGACTGCTCCCACTTGGGGGGGCCATTTCATGGCCTCCCCAAGTAGGTCCTCTCAGCCCCTAAAGTCCACCCCTTACAGCCCCACACAAACCCAATTCCCCCCCAGCTGCCACACACAGACCCAAATCCCCACATTAGCCCCTCACAGACCCAAATCCACCCCCACCTGCCCCACACCCATAACCCCAGGAACAGGCTGGCAAAGGCCAGCCCTCTCCCTTTGTTCCCTATGCTGGGAACTTCTAAACTCTCTTTCCCTGGGCAATTCTGCACAGCCCAGGGGTGCCACAATGGTGGGCACACTTCTGAGTGCCAGCTGGTCCCTGTGAAAGAGCACCTGAACCACAGACACCCTCCCTCAAATTCCCCCACCACCTACAGAGATGGCTGGCCAGCCAGCCCCATTGTTCCCTATGATGGGAACCAACTGCACAACAAAGAATAAAACAAGAACAACACAAAATAAAGTTTTTAAAAAATTATTTTCTCCCTTCCAAAGTACAAGTAGGCAAAGCATTATGACACATTACACCAGCAGTCCCCCACACAGAAAAATTAAAACAAAACTCACTTAACATCAGAGAATCACAAAACACGATTCCTGTCAAAAACACTTTATTTCTTGAACAGCTTTAGGTTACACAGCAGGGGGGAACACCAAAGGGCATGGCAGCACTATCTTACACAAAAATAACACAACTCACTTAACATCAGAGAATCACAAAAGCACAATTCCTGGCAAAAACACTTTATTTCTTGAACAGCTTTAGGCTACACAGCAGGGGGGGAACACCAAAGGGCATGGAAGCAGTATCTTACACAAAAATAACACAACTCACTTCACATTAAAGAATCACCCCAAAAAATTGCTGTCAAAAGCACTTTATTTCTGTAACTGCTTTAGGTTACACAGTAGGAAGGCACCACAGAGCAGGAAAGCAGTGTACTACACAAAAATAACACAACTCACTTCACATCAGAGAATCACACAAACACAATTGCTGTCAAAAACGGTGAAGTGGGTTGTATCATTTTTTGTAGTACATTGCTATCATGCCCTGTTGTGCCCTCCTACTGTGTAACCTAAAGCTGTTCAAGGAATAAAGTGTTTTTGCCAGGAATTGTGTTTTTGTGATTCTCTGATGTTAAGTGAGTTGTGTTATTTTTGTGTAAGATAGTGCTGCCATGCCCTTTGGTGTTCCCCCCTGCTGTGTAACCTAAAGCTGTTCAAGAAATAAAGTGTTTTTGCCAGGAATTGTGCTTTTGTGATTCTCTGATGTTAAGTGAGTTGTGTTATTTTTGTGTAAGATAGTGCTGCCATGCCCTTTGGTGTTCCCCCCTGCTGTGTAACCTAAAGCTGTTCAAGAAATAAAGTGTTTTTGACAGGAATCATGCTTTGTGATTCTCTGATGTTAAGTGAGTTGTGTTATTTTTCTGTGTGGGGGACTGCTGGTGTAATGTGTCATAATGCTTTGCCTACTTGTACTTTGGAAGGGAGAAAATAATTTTTTAAAAACTTTATTTTGTGTTGTTCTTGTTTTATTCTTTGTTGTGCAGTTGGTTCCCATCATAGGGAACAATGGGGCTGGCTGGCCAGCCATCTCTGTAGGTGGTGGGGGAATTTGAGGGAGGGTGTCTGTGGTTCAGGTGCTCTTTCACAGGGACCAGCTGGCACTCAGAAGTGTGCCCACCATTGTGGCACCCCTGGGCTGTGCAGAATTGCCCAGGGAAAGAGAGTTTAGAAGTTCCCAGCATAGGGAACAAAGGGAGAGGGCTGGCCTTTGCCAGCCTGTTCCTGGGGTTATGGGTGTGGGGCAGGTGGGGGTGGATTTGGGTCTGTGAGGGGCTAATGTGGGGATTTGGGTCTGTGTGTGGCAGCTGGGGGGGAATTGGGTTTGTGTGGGGCTGTAAGGGGTGGACTTTAGGGGCTGAGAGGACCTACTTGGGGAGGCCATGAAATGCCCCCCCCAAGTAGGAGCAGTCTGAGCCTTGGTGGGGGGTGGGAGGAAGGGTGAGAGAAGGGCCCCAGAGGGCTGGGGGGCATTTTGCATGCAAAATGCCACCCCTGGCAAGACAAGCCTTCCCCAGCTGTCAGTGGTAGAGAAAAGAGCACCTACTTGGGGAGGCCATGAAATGGCCCCCCCAAGTGGGAGCAGTCTGAGCCTGGGTGGGGGGTGGGGGGAAGGGTGGGAGAAGGGCCCCTGAGGGCTTGGGGGCATTTTGCATGCAAAATGCCACCCCTGGCAACACAAGCCTCCCCCAGCTGTCAGTGGTAGAGATTAGAGCACCTACTTGGGGAGGCCATGAAATGGCCCCCCCAAGTGGGAGCAGGCTGAGCCTTGGTGGGGGGTGGGAGGAGGGGTGGGAGAAGGGCCCCTGAGGGTGAGGGGGCATTTTGCATGCAAAATGCCACCCCTGGCAAAGGAAGCCTGCTTCTTCATTTTTTCCCCATAGGAAATAATGAAGAAGATTAGCAGCAGCATGCTAACAATATGCTGCTCCTTCGCTTTCTTATGGGAGGATGGGGGGACCTGCTTTGGGGGGCCATAACATGGCCCCCCAAAGTCCAATCTGTCTGAAACTTGGGTGGTTGTTAGAGAAGGGTTAGAGGAAGGTCCCCACCAATTTTGGGCTTATTCGGTGGGAAAATGCCTCCCCCAGACGTCCGGGAAGACGGAGGCATTTTCCCATTGAAAAGCCGAAAGAAAGCCGAAAGAATCCCGAAACGTTTCGGCTTTTTTCTTTCGGCTACCCGAAACGTTTCGGCATTCCCCGAAACGTTTCGGCATTCCCCGAAAGAAGCCGAAACACTTTTATTTCGGCATTCTTTCGGCATTCTGAATGCCGAAACGCACATCCCTACTCCTGACTACTGAAAACAGTTATCCAGCTGTGTGAATCATAATCATTTACTACAACTTGAAAAAGTTGAATACATGCATTGCCAACACAAATCATGTGCACAGATTATTATAGACAACAGTGTTTGTTTTAGTCTATCTTCTTTCCCATCGCATTTTTTAAAATTACCCCTCTTCTCTTCTGCACTCGGATTTCTCTGTGTATGTGGTTGTGCCTCCTGTGGCTGCTATTTTGTGGTTGTGTCAGAATTCCAAAGATGACCACAGGCTCAAAAGGGTTGGAGACTCCTGCTCTAGAAAATTCTGCTGTGCAAGCTTCACTGAAATAAATGAGAGGTTTTCTTGAGAGTACTTTGGGGTTCTGAACAAATCCCATATATTTCAAATATGCTTACATTTTTAATCAATTGTATCCAAAGGCCCTAGATTAGATTTGCCTCCAAAATAGGGGATGAATTTGGGGGTCCTGATCCAATAGTGTTAGGTAATTTTGGAAAAGTGTAAAATGTGAATCTTTCCTAACGGGAAAGGGTGCAGCACAGACAGAAGCAAGACTTAGCTTCTCAGCTACTAGTATCCTATTTCACTGTCCTGTTTGGAGCCTACAAAGACTCCCCCTTTCAGTGATTTTTAGGAGGAGGTTTCAGGTGGGTAGCCATACTGGTCTGCAGTAGAAGAGCAAGATTTGAATCCAGTAGCTCCTTAAAGACCAAGAAGATTTTTCAGGGGTATAAACTTTCAAGAGTCAAGTATCAGACAAAGAGCTGGACACTCGAAAGTTTATACTGTGAAAATCTTGTTGGTCTTTAATGTGCTACTGGAGTCCAATCTTGGCCTTTTAGGACAAGGGCAGTCAAAACGTATAAAAAATTTGCTCCACTGAACCAATGACACCAATTGTGCTTTTCACCATGTAGACAATGCAACATAATTAGTTTAAAACGGAGTGAAGGCTGGAGGCCTTCTTGTTTCTTCATAAATCTCCATAGCTAATGAGATTTCACTATGTGGTGACATCATGAATCTAAAACTTTGGGAGAGAAATGCCTCTGTCCTTATTCTGGAACATTTTATTAAAGAAGAGATAAAAGATTGTTCCTGGCAATTTGGGGGAAAGGATGGAAGAGGTGAGTTGTATGGGCTGTCAAACGTTTTTCAACCCCATCCCCAACCCTCCTATTTCTGCACAGTTTATCTCATATCCTGATGTAATTATGCAGAGAGTTTCTCCATTCTTCCTACACATCTTTGTTCCCTGCTGGCAGGATTGGAAAAATGTACATTGTGGTGATGTTAGGATATGGACACACATCTGCAGTTTTAAGCAGCAGCTCTTTGTTCTATGTCAAATTTAATCCCACCCTTAGTCCTTCTGACTGCATTTAGATAGTGGGCTATAGAATGATAATAAATGAAAATAATGTGTATTAGTAACTAGATCCCATTTTTATCTTTGTTCTGCACTGCCACAGAAAAAAATGCTATAAATCATCTTTTGCTATATATAATTAACTTCCTCTTCTTTCCCTGTCTGGTTTTACTTCTTACCAATGTTACTTTTTAGATTTTATTTTTAAGGTCACTATTAGATTCCAGTTGAGCAGCTGGTGCCTATACTGAAGCATCTTTTAGTAATAAAATTACACTTTTTTAAATCTGAAAAGACAAGTGTCTTTTATTTTAAAAAATAATACTTTCTCCTTAATCCTCTTGTTTTGGTGGTTTGAACCTTTTGCATTAGAGAAAGAGAAGAAATGAAATGAATTTATCTCTGCCATTTTGGTAAACTGAATGGATTCCACTAGTATATTCATCAGTTTTAAGAAATATAGTCAGAGGACCATAATTATATTTATGAGTAGAGATGGGCACGAATCGAATTATGACCCAAAAAAATGCATGAACTGGGCCAGTTCATGGTTCGCAAACCAGTGGTTCATGGAAGCACGTTTCCACGAACTTCCACGAACTGGTCTACTCGTTCATTTAGGTCGTATTAAAGGGGGAGTTTAAATGGCCATTTCCCCAGGGAAATGGCCATATAAACTTTTCCCGCCACTTGCAAGCGGCAGGGCCCTTTATACAAACCCCAAACCCCAACCACCACCACCACCCCCCTCAGCCCCAACCCCAGCCCCGCACTTAACTTGCCCACCTGCCCTGCGGGCCTGCGGCATCCTCCCCCTCCTCCCGTGAGGGGCAGGAAGGCCATTTTTGGCCTCCTCCGCGACTCTGCAGGCCTGCACAACAGCAGAAGAGGCCAAAACCGAGCTCCCCACCCCCTGCAGGAGGAGGGGGAGGATGCCACGCACCTGCAGGGTGGCTAGGCAAGGTAAGTCTGGGACTGGGGTTGGGGGCTGGGGTTTGGGCCGTTTAAAGGGCCCTGCCACTTGCAAGCGGCTGGTCCCTTTAAACTATCATCTGGCAGGTGGTGGTGAGGATCCCCCCTCCCTGCCTGCCAACTGATAGTTTAAAAGGCCCTGCCCCTTGCAAGTCAGGAAAAGGCCCTTTAAACTGTCAAATGCCCCTTTCCCTGCCACTGCTAAGCAGCCAGAATGGGGCATTTAAACCCCACGAACCATGAACTGGTTCATGATCTTGCCCCAGTTCGTATCAGTTCGTGGTTCCTGGTTTGTGAAAACCCACGAACCACGAACCTCATGGTTCGGGTTTTTTGTAGTTCGTGCCTATCTCTATTTATGAGTCCTCAAAGATGACTCTACAGAAGTTGTCTGCAGTTGAGATAATCCTGTATATGCTATTTCAGGATAAAAACCTTTTTTATAATTTTCAGGATAACTGTTCTTCCAGATGGGAGCCTGAGAATCCTGAATGCCTCCAAACTGGATGAGGGAAGATATGTATGCCGAGGAGAAAACATATTTGGTTCTGCGGAAATAGTAGCTTCTGTGTTTATTAAAGGTAAGGCATAACAGGGTTTCTTTTGTTCTTCACACTGCTGGTTTTAAGGTAATGCCCTAGGGTTGCCAGGTCCAGGCTGGCAACCATAGTGCATTTGGGGACTGAAGCCTGGAGAGGGCGGGGTTTGTGGAGGGGAGGTGCCTCAGAATGGTATAATGCCACAGAGTCCACCTTCCAAAGCAGCCATTTTCTCCAGGGGAACTGATCTATGTCACCTGGAGATCAGTTGTAATTCCGGGAGATCTCCAGCCATTACCTGGAGGCTGGCCGCTCTACAAATTGTCTAGTGTTGGCCTACCCAGTCCGTAATCTTCTAAGCAGACTACCAGCCATATATGAATGGGGGGGGGGGGAGGTATCAAGTACCTGGAAAGTCACAATACATGACTAGGGGAGAGCCAGTGTTGTTCAATAGTTAGAGTGTCAGATGAGGTTTTGGGAGATCAGGTTCAAACTCACAATCTGCCATGAAAGTTTGCTGGCTGACCTTGGGCAAGCCTCATTCACTTAGTCTAACTTACCCCTCTTGGTTATAGTTGTGAGTATGAAATGGAGGAAGGGAGAACAATGTTGCAATCTGGTTTTGGCTCCCATTTGGGAGAAAAGTGTGGTATAAATATCCAAATGAATAAATAGTGGTGGTCTGAGTTTGACTTTGTGGATCACAAAAGGTGATTGATAGTTGGTTGTTGTGGGTTTTCCGGGCTGTATTGCCGTGGTCTTGCCAAGACCACGGCAATACAGCCCAGAAAACCCACAACAACCATCGTTCTCCGGCCGTGAAAGCCTTCGACAATACATCGTGATTGATAGTGTTTCTCAGAGCCTATCTTCACTTCAGGACAATCCTTTCCCCTCCCACCAGTACAGTTTCCTTTTTAAGATTACATGGCCAAATTGTACCATAAAGGAAATTTAGCCCTAGTTTCCATTGGCATACCTACAAAAAGTAACCCCTGAAAGTGATCAGATAAAACTGATGACTTCCTGCTGAAAAAGTAGCATGTGAATCAACATGTAGCTTACCTTCTCTGTTCTAAATCCAGAGAAAGTTAGTTTCTTGCAATTCCCACTAATTTCGATAGAATTTAAGAGTATCAGACTGGGGATAGGAAGACCCCAGTTCCAGTCCCCACTCTACCATGCTGGGTTACCTTGGGCCAGTCACTCACTTTCATCCTGACCCACCTCTCAAGATTTTTATGAGGGCATTATGGGATAGGGAAGAATGGTGAGCTCCTTGGAGGAAGGGATGGATAAAAATTTGCTAAATAATATAAGCCAATGCATCCTTAATTGTTTCTTCTTTGTGTAAAAACTACTCCATTATAATTTTTTTGCTCATTAATACCTCACCTTTCTCCTCAGTGGAGACCCAAGGGGGCTTTCAGAAGAGCCCCCACTCTCCTGGCTTTCCTCAACTGATGCAAAGCCAAATTAATAAAAAAAGGTGTTTTTACGCAGATAGGAGGGCTGTATTGTAGGGAGCGGGTCTCAAATGCTTCACTAATGAGTTAGGGACCATAGACTTCACCACTATGTCACCTTACCTACTATCTGTTGCTTTAAATACGAGCTCCTATGAACTACCTGTGCTTTATGTTGTCTAATATCAGTCCTAAAATTGCTTATGTTCTGTTTCAGCATTTCTTAAATTCTGTATTGGATTCTTGATAATGCTATCCATGTCTTTGTAAACTTGTATTTATTTACCCATGGCATTGTTTATAGAAATGTCCTTGAAATTAACTGTACTAAGCTCACACTGTTTAATCCACGTTGAGTCTCAGTGAGAAAGGTGAACTATAAATAAATAAATAAATAAATAAATAAATAAATAAATAAATAAATTCTCCCCCCCCCCTCACAACAATCTGGTTAGGCTGAAAATATGTCACTGGGATAAGGTCACCCAGTGAGCTTCCATGGCAGAGTGGGAATCGAACTTGGGTCACCTAGATCCTAGTCAGTCACTCTAGCCACCACACTACACTGGTTTATCTATCAAGCCACTGACTCTGTTTCTCTCTCCAGTGCCTACCCGGATAGACCTGTCTCCAAAGAAGACCGAGCTAACAGTCGGAGAAAGCATTGTCCTTAGTTGCAAGGCCTTTCACGACCCCACGTTAGATGTCATTTTCCACTGGACATTGAATGGTCAGCCCATCGATTTTGAGAAGGAAGGTGGACACTTTGAAAGCATCCTGGTGGTGAGCAACGCACTCTCTGACAATCTAATTAAAAAAACTGTTTTACTAGAGAAGTAGTAAAAGTTCAAACATAACTGGAAGAGAAGTAATTACATTCAGGAGAGAAAAAAGAAATATTAGCTCAGAGAAATTAAATACATCTCATTTTGGTTAATTGAAGCAGGGGAGTATTTGCACAGCCAGTAAGAATATAGCTATAAATCTTATAGGAATAGATATTGTTTGACATTCATTAGTTATTATTCTTTCTATCATGGCATCATCAGGGGAGATGCTATGGCTCAGTGGCAGAACACCTGCTTTGTATACAGAAGGTCCCAGGTTCAATCGCCAGTGTCACCAGTTGAAAGAACCAGGTAGGAGATGAAATGAATGACCTCCACCTGAGACCCTGGAAAGCCACTGCCTGTCAGAGAGGACAGACAATACTGACCTTGGTAGACCCGCGGTCTGATTCATTATAAGGTAGCTTCACATTCTGCAGTGCACTTTACAAAGTTCAATGAAAACAGGTCTGTGCAAACTAGAATCCAGCTTGAGGAAAGCAACAAAGGGAGGAGAGGGAGGTTGTAGTTGGGTCAGGGTTGTCAGGTCCTCCTAGCCCCCTGGGGGGACATGTGGAACCTGGCTTCTATCTTGTGCTTTTACCTTTTGCGGGCACACACAGCGCACAAGCACTCCTGGCTTGTGTGATGACATTACTTCCGGGAAGTGACATCATCAGACAGGTCACATGCTGCCCTGGGAGCACTCCTGCGTTCCCCAGGGGGATGAATCGGGCCGCTGTGGATGTCTGAATTAGGTCTGAATTGGGGCGCTGGGGCATGCAGGAGCATGTTGCACTGCCCGTGGGCATGCCCCAGGAGGCATGTTGCCCCCTGCCGGCCAGGTAAGTGGGGGTGGGAGTGGAGGGTGGGAGCAGGGGATCCCCTGCCCCTGGTATCCCTAAGTTGGATGAAAGGGGGTTGATTTGATTGTGGTAAGTGCGTGTCTGGTCAGGAATAGTTTGAGGCCCTGTCTCAGCTGTGTCTTGTTATCCTCCCTGACTGTTTACCCTGTTGGTTCTTCAACACCAATAGGAGTGAGGGTCCCATTCCTGCTCCACACAGGGCCACGTATACTATTTTAAGTAATGGATGTGGAGAAAATGGATGGCCCGAAACCTTCCAGTTTGCTGATGTAGTTGAAGGAAGTGAGAATGGTGTCATCGCACTGATATTCTCGGAAGTCAGGGCCAGGCAGAGGGAGACAAGGCTGGCATCATTTGAGGTAGCAGGCAGAGAAGTTAGAAGGACAACGTCTGTAGGCAAGGATGCATCAGGATGTTGATCACATTTCTGATATGGTTGAGCCTACATCTCTAAACTTGTCAGGTTTATTTCAGACGCTGTGGAGAAATGAACCCTTTATTTTCCCAGTTTCTTATGCCGCATTTTTCCTGATAAAAATAAGATGTTTTGCAACGTTCTTTTTGCAATTGTATTGAACAGTGTCAAAATGGTGCGTGCAGAAAAAGATTGCATAAATGGCATTTAAATGAATGCGAGGTGGCAGTCCTGGGAGGGTCAAACAGTGGCCCTGCGGCCCCATTAGATTATGTCCTTTGTGACCCAAGTCCTTTTAAATCTATTCCTTTTTGGATCAGTTACAGTTTCTCTGATGGGTCTTTGGAGCCCACCTACTCTTTCTTTTCTTTTTTCTCTCTGGGCTAACAGTTTCTCTGACTTCTTTGTACTCCTTTCTTTCTCATTCCTTTTTTATCCATCTTTCTTGGGAATTATTTTAATACTTTTTATTAATTTACTTGCCTACTTCTTGCTGTTGATTCACTTTCTATTGTATGTGTGTATGTACTTTTTGGCCACTTTTAGCAGCTTTGTATACTTTGGTCTGTGTGTGTATGTTTTGCATCACTTTCAAAGTGTCCATTATCAGAAGCTACTGATTGCATCTACTCCCCCCTCCCCTCTCCACCTATATATCTGACCAGTTTCTTCTTACCCTCCATGCATCTGAAGAAGAGAACTGTCATTCTCGAAAGCTTATGCTACAGTAAAGTTGGTTAGTCTTAAAGGTGCTACTGGACTCTTTTCTATTTTTGCTACTACAGACTAACACGGCTAACTCCTCTGGATCAAAGTGTCCGATGCCATCATTTCCTATCCAGCACCTGTAATGCTAAACTTTCCTTCTCAATGTGCACCAACAAATTTGGGTTAGCCTCATCAAGCAAAGTAGAGAAAGACCTCCCAGTTATCATTGTTTCGGGACAGGTTATATGATCTTATTATGTGTTCACATTTAAACACATAAAGAGAAATCATACCGACATTATCTAATAGCAATCACGGTTTATTTGTTCTGTATATGGTGGAATCTACCTATTCTAGCTTATGGGATGCATGCAGGTCAACATTCCTCTTTGCTTATATTTTTTCTGGCAGTATTTTTATTAATCTTTGCTTTAGTGACTGTTCCTTTGATGTTATTTTGATCAAGCCTTGTCTTAGATCTTACAAGCTGAGAATGGCGTTTACAGCTGACTAGTGAATGGAAAATCATATTCCTGACTATTCTTCTTGTTGCTCAGTGTTTGTTGTAGTGTGGGTTTTGATTATTGCATTTGTTCTCTTTCCTGTATATGTCTGCCTTGAGACAGTAAAAATGTTTCTACTAGAAGCTCGTAATTTGTCCTTTTGGAGTTGGTCAGGTGATGTTAATTTCCCACAATAATGAATTCTAATTTAGAAGTAGTGTTCTCCCCTGATAACCAGGGACATCTCTTTCCACAGGACCTAAGATTGCCAGCTCCAGATTGGTAAATTCCTGGAGATTTGGGTGGGGGGGTACAGCCTGAGGAGGAAATGGTTTGGGGAAGGGAGGGACCTCAGGACGGTATAATTCCATAGACTCCACCTTCCAAAACAGCCATTTTCTCCAGGGGAACTGATCTCTATGGCCTGGAGATTGGTTATAATTCTGGGAAATTTCAAGCCCCCACCAGCTGGCAACCCTAACAGGACCCCAGTATACATTTCAAACCCCCACCAGCTGGCAACCCTAACAGGACCCCAGTATACATAGGAAAAAATACCGGAATAGATGTACACCTAGAGTTTTTGTTTTGGTTTGCAATTTGGCCATGCTTAGAGGGACACCTCTAGAAGCCAGGGGACAAACTGGGGTAGCCATTTGGGTAACAGTGCTGGCTATGGTAGCCTGGTTTTGTGTAATCTCCTTTTTTAAATTCCGTATCTCTGGCAGGCGAGTGAGAAAATGCCTGGATTATTGTATGTTTTCCAGTTTATCTGTAAGTAAAGACACTCCTCTGAGGAACAAGTTAAACCTAGACTCAGAGAGACTTGCCTGAAATGGAGAGGCCAATGATTACTGTAATTGCTCCCAGTTTCCAGTGAGGAAGGAAGAGTAGGCATTAGCCCCAACTGAACCTCTAGGGAAGACTAAGAACTTTACAGTGGCATTTAAATGGTATATGAATGCCATGAAAATGGTATAAAAGAAACTTATCAATCCTCAATTACAGCAACAAAACTAAGGCAAATAAAAAAGTGATGAGAATAACAATATACATAATCCAAGAGAATCTCACATGGGCATTCTGCCTCATTCTTGCTTTTGAGATTGTGGCTGTCTGTTCCTGATCTGTATGAAACTTTGGATTTAAATAGAGTTGAAAACCGCTATGCCACAGCCCCTCTCCACCTTTTGACTTCCCAATTAATGTTGTTGTCTTGCTGAACCTGTTCTGGAAAAGCTGCAAGTTGACTGGAGAAACTCTGTGGGCAGTAAGGCCCCTTAATTAAACTGAGTCACTTCTACAAAAACAGCATGACTTGTCACAAACTGCCATACTAATTACGTGGAGGCTGTTGTGGGCAGTAGTGATAGCCTGTTCAAATCTGCTTTTGGAAAGTCATAGGCAAGTTTACTACACAGAGTATCTTTTAATTAGAAGATTACTGATAAATAAATCATGTGAAACATCCCAGCAGTGCAGAAATGCTTTCCCAGTGGTAGAGAAAGAGAAAAATGGCCATTATCCCATCTTTCCATTATCACTGCCCCTGCTCCCAGTGGCTTCCAGTTTTTTAAAAGAAAGAAAAAGACTTCAACGAACACAGCACTCACAACTATATTTTCCTATTGTATTATTTAATACTGCAGACATATGCTCTGATGTGCGCACAGAGATCCTCTGTCAAGGATGATTTGCACGTGCATACCTTTGCACACCCCAGTGACTGGGAAGCTGTAAGAACTCCATCCGTACGTGACTGTATGCAAGGGGGTTTGAGTGGGACCGTAGATCCATGGAAGAGCATGTGTTTCGCATGTAGAAAGTACCAGATTCAATGTATTGTCGAAGGCTTTCACGGCCGGAGAACGATGGCTGTTGTGGGTTTTCCGGGCTGTATTGCCATGGTCTTGGCATTGTAGTTCCTGACGTTTCGCCAGCAGCTGTGGCTGGCATCTTCAGAGGTGTAGCACCAAAAGACAGAGATCTGTCAGTGTCACACTGAGAGATCTCTGTCTTTTGGTGCTACACCTTTGAAGATGCCAGCCACAGCTGCTGGCGAAACGTCAGGAACTACAATGCCAAGACCACGGCAATACAGCCCGGAAAACCCACAACAACTACCAGATTCAATCTCTGGCATTCCAAGCTAAACGATTTTAGATAGTAAAGATACGAAAAGCTTGAAACCCTAGAGAGATGCTAGCTATCACTGAAGATGATATAGGGAAGATGGATGGACCAACGGCCTGACTCAGCATCTTGGGTTCTGCTTTCCAGCTATAATTTAATGTACTGTGGAACTGCAAACACACAGTTATTATCCAAAGTTAAATACTTCTGGTGTGTTTTTTTAATTATGTGCAGCTATTTTTATATTATATTATATATACATATAATTTCTGTCCTGCTATTTGGGCTTCCTAGATGAAGTCCAGAAATGTGTTTTGAAGCTTTTCAGAGCAAAAATTATGCTTACGGGTTTTTGCATCACTTTCCATTGTTACCTTACTGAATGATTCGGTATTCTATGACATTTTTCCCCGTCTGAAACCCCATTCCACATAGCGCTGTCGAGAGGTTGTTGTGAAAATGATTGCTGTGTGAAGGTTCTTAAAAATCTGTATTGCTTAAGCATCAAAAGCCATGGGGATTGGTCATGGAATTATATTACAATTTAATCCTGTTTAATGATATTAATAAAAGCTACTCCTCTAGCTCCCGTAAATGAGTAGGCGGGCATTCAAAGAATCAAAGTGGGAAAATAATGGGAAGTGAAATTATGTTTAAATAAATGTAATGAAACAAGATAACCTTTACCACCACCATCTATTACATGCTTGATATCAATACTTTCCCCCATTACTGTGCAGAACAGAGCTACAGTTCAGTGTTTTGGTGACCATAAGTCACAGTGAAGGATTTTACTTGGGGTATATTGCCTTCTGTAGAATTCTGTTGTATGGCTTGTTTGGCAGTGTAGTGATAAGTACACTGTAGTGAGTACACTTAAGTATTCATGAATCGTACTTTGTGAATCTCTTAAAAGATAAAGAAAAATATAAGAATTTAGCCCTATCATTTCCCCTGTAATCAACATGCTGACTGGGAAGGAAGAAGAAAGAAACTGACCGTAGTATACGAATATAAGAACAGAAGTTGTTCCCTTCAAGATTAAACCAGGGGGCTATCTAGTCCAGCATCCATGTTACAAAATGGCTAACCAATCAACTTAGAGGGCCAACAAATAGGGACAGAGGCAAACACTTGGCCTAGCATTGCCTCCTAATTCTGGTATTCAGGAGTTTACTGCCTCTAAAAGTAGAGGTTTTATTTCTTAACCATGACTCGTATTCATTAGTGGACCTATTCTCCATGAATTGTTTAATCCCTCTATAAGAAAATAAATAGCTCACGATCTTAAAATAAATGGAAATTGCAATCCATATCTGGATGAGGAAGTTCCCTCTAATCATTAGAGGACATCTCCTCCATGGGTCTGTCTAATTCTCGTAAAATCATCCACGCTCCTGGCCACTACTACATCTTCTGGTATTGAATTCCATAATTTAGTTACTTCTTGAGTTCAGAAGAACTTCCTTTTGTTTCATACTGAACCTATTAACCAACAACGAGCTTGGGTCCTTGCACTTCTTTGATAGTGTAAAGGAGGGTGGCCAGAGGGCAGCATCATAGCTAGGTCTTCCTCTCAGCTCCCTAACATTTATCTATAACCTAGTAAGTACAGAGGACCTGAACAACACAATCGTGGGTTACTTCCTACTTTTTGGAATGTTCTAGTTTGTGGACTGACACTCTGTTGTGCTACCTATCATCAACAGTAACAGATATGACAGTGCCCTAATTAAATTGATGTGGCATTTTACGTAAATTATCTTTACAGTTGGTTCAATACTCCCAATTAGAGATGGGCACGAAATGAACCACGGAACAAAATTCCAGACAGAACGGCTGGTTTGTAGTCAAAGAAACACGCTTTCCGTGGGGGCACGTTTTTACAAAACAAATGACTTTTTCCCACCGTTCCATTGCCGGTTCGGGAAGACAGACACTTTGGTGCCATTCAATCCATCGCTGAGGCAACGGCGGCAGTCTTTTGGTTGTCCCCAATCTGAGGCCTCCACGCTTGATTGGCAGCTGTCCCTGCCAACTAGAGAGCTCCCATTCTGGCCCATTCAGCCAGGAAAAGGAGGGGAGGGTTAGAATCTATAAGGCAACTGAGGAGATGGGCCTTCAGTAGCCATGGTAACACCAATCTGTTCCTCCAAAACCATGTTAGGCAGGTCTTTCTGCCAAACAAAGTGCTCCTGTGTTGCTCAATTTGGGCTTTTTACATAAAAAGGGAAAGCTCTATGCCTTGTGGTTTCAGTTTCTCCTGAGAGGTTGAGGGAGAGGAGGGCTTGCTGGAACTTGGCTTTATTGCTGTTGGGAGGGATCTTTGGCCTGCACTTCTTGCTGCTGGAAAAGGGTCTGAAAAGCTTCCTTTTTTTCCTCTTGCCTTTCCTTACTGGGGACTGGGGAGGAGTTTGGGAAAGGGTGCTTTCAGGGCCTGTGCCAGGGTTTCTGGCTCCTGAGGCAAGATACATACTTTGCCCCTTCCCCCTCACCCCACTAACCAGTTTTAAAAAACAGAAGAAATGTGGGGAAAATGAAAAGCACAAAACTTGAAACAGTTTATATTTTTAATTTAATTTTTAATTCTTAATTTAAATTTTAAATTTTATTTTTAAATAAGTGCGAAAATAAATAACAATCTTTGTTTTTCTTATTGTGAGCCAAAAATCTATTTTATGAGCAGAAACAGTGACTCGTATTAAAGTTCTGAGCACACCTACTTTTGTGTGTGTGTAAAAAAGTTCCTTTCTCTCTTTCTTCCCACCTCTCTCTGAACCCAGAGACTCTTGGCAGTAGAAGGAGGGTTTCTCTGACAGGGCCCACTTGATCACCTTTTTCAGAGATCTCTTTTGGGAACTACCCTCCATGCTCATCCCCCCCCCTTGAGTTTGAAGTGAATGGCAGCTGACAGCTCAGCATGTGGTGTATAAATATTGAAATAAACTGTTAGAAGAGAGAGGGAAGGTGGGGTGATATATGGAAACTAGGGGATGAGAGAATAGAGGTGAAAAGGGGGGGCGAGTGCGGGGCACTGCTCTGCTGGATTGAAGGGGGAGCAGCATTGAGACTGGAGAATAGCAAGGGGGAGGGAGAACCAAAGGGAGAAGGGGGGAGGAAAGTAATGGAATTTAAAACAACAACTTTAAAACCAGCAACAGTGCTTTGCTTCTACCTGTCGCACAGGGACTGAAAGAGAATTGTGTGTGTGTCACCTCACTTCCTCCTTCCTCTGAGGCAGTGCACACACAGCCAGCCACTCTTTCCACCAAAAGGAGCCCCCCCCCCCCCAAAAAAAAGCCTGAGGAAAGGTGAGAAGGAGAATTGATGCCATCTGGGGAGGGGGAAAGGAATGTTCTAAAAGGAATGACAGGATTGCCCATTGGAAATAATGGGAGTGGCTTGAAGGCCCTTTGAAGAAAATGGGAGCCAGGAATGCCAATTTACTTGCATGGGCTCCATTGAAATGCATTACAACACAAAAAAAGAGCAAGAGTCCAGTAGGGAAGAAGTGAGCTGCGGCTCATGAAAGCTCATACCCTACCACAAATTTTGTTAGTCTTATAGGTGCTACTGGACTCTTGCTTTTTTCTACCACTACAGACAAACACAGCTACCCATCTTGATCTATCAACACAGGCCCCATAGTGGAATGACAGTCCCTGGGAGAGGAATCAGTGGTCTGAGACTGGAATGGCAGTGGGTGTGAAATGACAGAAGGTGTCATTCCAGTCCCAGAGCCCTGACCCTATTCCCAGGAGCAGTCGTTCCACTCTTCGGCCTGTCATTCCAGTCCCTGGGCACATGATCTGTTCCTAGGGGCTGTCATTCCACTCTGGGGCTGACATTCCAGTCCAAGAACACTTCTGCTACTCCCAGGGGCTGTCATTCCATTGTGGTGCCTGTAATTCCACTTCAAGGATGCTTCTACCACTACCAGGGGGGCTGCCATTCCACTGTGCAACCTGTCATTCCTTCCCAGAGCACAGATTCTGCTCTGAGGGGCTGTCATTGCACTCTGGGAGTTGTCATTCCAGTCCCAGAACACTTCTGCTCCTCCTAGGGTCTGTCATTCCAGTCTGGTGCCTGTCATTCCAGTCCCAGACTGCTTCTTCTACTCCCAGGGGCTGTCATTGAACTGCACTCGGGGGGCTGTCCTTCCAGTCCCAGAGCACTGAGCCTATTCCATGGACTGTCACTCCACTCTGAAACCTGTCCTTCTGATCCCAGAGCACAAACTCTATAACTAGGGACCGTCATTGCACTCTGGGGGCTGTCATTCCACTTACAGAGTATTCTATCTGAAATCCATTCCACATTTTCTTTGCAACTTTTTTTGTGTTGTGATGCATTTCAATGGAGCACAGGCAAGTAAATTGGCATCCCTGGCTCCCATTATCTACAATGGGCCTTCAAGCCTCTCCTATTATTTCCAATGGGCAATCCTCCTGTCATTCCTTTTAGTACATGGTGAGGGTGGGGGAGGGAAGCAAGAAGAAAAGGAGGGAGCAAGGAGGAGAAAAGGTCAGGTGGGAGCTCGCTGCTCCCCAGCCAGCTAGAGTGTCTCTTGCTTGCTCCAGTGCAGAAGCTTCGCCCAAGGCTTAAATTGAGAGCGGGGGGAGGAGGGGAAAATGGGCAGAGAGAGAAATGTCCCCGCTAACGGGGCTGAATTTGAAGCTCTGCTTTGGACAGTTCACTGCCCTCGTGCCTGGTAAGAGGGCTGGAGAGGCAGGCAGGCGCCACCTTCTATCATCTTCCTCCTCTCCTCAGGTACTGGCTGAGCGGAAAGGCAGGGCTGCCCTTCTGCGCTCCAGAAGAAATACTCTGTGCCAAAAGAGGAGAATTCCTGCGCTAGCGCACGGGAGTGCACAGGGAACGCTGGTCGTCGGGGGCCGGCACAGTGCCTCCTTCAGAGTTCAGCACTCAAGGCAGCTGCTGGTACCACCTCAATGGATGCGCCGGGCCTGGGTGCTTTTTTCCTCTCCCCACCCCCAAGCCTAGTCTTAGGCCTTTGAGTAGAACTGGGGTCTTGTTTGACTAAGTGAGTTTTATTTGCTTTTCTTTTTCTCCTTCTCTGCTTTTTGGAGGGCCTGTCTTCTGGTTTGGTTTCTGGAGGTTTGTGCCCCCCCCCCGGGAGCTTCGCTTTTATTTGCTTGGATGGTGGCTGGATGAGAGTCTGCTGAAAACTCCCTGCGAGTTTAGGCTCTCTGAGCATGAAGGGGCCCGTTCTGGGCTCCCTCGAACCTTGAACCATGAACCGGTTCACAAACTGGCTCAAGTTCAGCAAAGATCATGGTTCATGTTCCGTGAAACTGAACAAACAACAAACCACGTGGTTCAGTTTTTCCCCGGTTCATGCCCATGTCTACTCCCAATGTGTATCATGTTGGGTTATCTGGTGCTATGTTACCCTGTCAAACTGTTCCTTTGGACCTCATCACAGCCTGTTTAGGATGTTACTACCTGAATAACTTCCACCTTCTGTCTAGCACAGTCCAGAAAAACCTTTAGCAATTGATTCTGCCCATTTCTGTGTCCGAGTTTATTCTGTCAAACCCACACTACTCTGGAGATAATTAAAAACTAGCTGGAGAGGAGTTGGATTGGGACCACCACACTGAGGAAGTGATTATTAAGCATCTCCCTAATCATTTACATTACAGAACCCCCCCCCCAACTCTAATAATTTAACTGGGACTTTTTTTTTTTACCTACCACCATTAATTGTAGATCAATGAGGTGAAAAGAGACAGGTTAATCTTACCTGGATTTCAGTAAAGCTTTTGATAAAATTCCTCATGATATTCTGATGAGTAATTTTTTTTTATATATATAATTTTTTATTTTCAATATCTAACATACAACTACTACATACATACATACCCTACAAAACAGTAACTACAAAAGACTACAATAGCACAAGGGATAGGAAAGAGGAGAGAAAAAAGAGAGAGGGAGGGAGGGGTGGAAAAAAGGGGAAGGTACCCTACAAACACTAAACACTAAACACTACATTTCTGTTTTCCCTTCATACTGCCATTATTCAAAAGTTAAAGCTTTATATTATATTGATGGAGTGGTTGACCTTACTAAATGCAAATTACAATTTAATTTCAAGTTAAATTTTTCTTCCCCTCCTGGGTCCCGGACGGAGTTCTCTCTGCGCAACTGCAGCCACAGTGCTCGTTTCCTCCCCCTCCCCCTCAGACTTCTCCTTTTCGTCTTGCTTGGTGCACTGGAATTCTGGGTTCCTGTCCTCAAAATCCCTTAGTTGATCTTCTGATAATATCTTAAAGGCTTGATCTTTATGGGTGAACCAGATTCCTTCCGGAAATAACCATTTGTACTTTATTCCACGTTCTCTCAGAAGAGCTGCGAACTTTTTATACTTAAAACGTCTTTTCCGGACTAGAAATGGGACGTCTTTCAATATCTTAATTTTGTTGCCCAAGAAGTCCAAATCCGCATTGTATGAATTGTATAGGATAGTGTCCCGGATCCTCTTAGATGAAAAATCGATGATGATCTCGCGCGGCAACTGACGCTTCATTGCATACTTTGAAGTAGCCCGACGGGCTTCCAAAATGGCGCTTTTAACTTCTTCTTTAGTTGCCCTCGTGGGTGTCGCCAATATTTCCGAGACAAGACCCCGTAAGTCCTCGTTTTCCTCCTCTTTCACATTCTGGAGGCGCAAAATTGTCTGTGTTCGTTCCACTTGTAGCCCGATCAACTGATTCTCCACCAGTTTAAGCTCTTTATTCATAGCCTTCACGAGTGACGCACTTTCCCGAGCAGACTTCTCTGCCCCCCCGCTGCTTCCTTGATGGTTTTCACTTCGCTCTCAATTAAGCCCACCCTTTGATCTGTTTCATTCAGCTTGTCAACAAAGGGTTTTATAGCTTCACCAACCGCCCTCCGTACAATTTCCTCCAGCGATTCTCCCTTTAAGGCAGCCGAAACTGACTTGCCAAGGGCAGGACTTTGTTTTTTTGTTGCCATTCTGGGGGGGGGGGGCGCCAACCAAATTTTGAGACTCAGCAAAGGGGAAGAGTGAGCCTTCTTAGCTTCAGATCTCACCTCTCCTTCACGTACGCTTGTAATAACAGAAGGAATTTGCTTACTTGTAGGCTCTCGCCTAGTTCTGCTCTTTGCCGTTTCTCATGGCCCGGCAGCACTCGAGGCGCCGCGCACGTCCGCCGGCCTCCGTAGGGACAAACGGGCAATTAACCCCCCACATTGATTCCGGGGGGCTCTTCCCGCAGCGTCCCGGACCCAGCCTCCCTCACTGGGAGTTTTGGGGGCTAATCTTCGCAGATCAGCCGCCCGGACAGGGTGCTCGGCCGCTTCCTCTCGAGCCAGCGAAGAGGAGCGTCCGACATGGCGGAGAAAACAAAACCGAATCGATATTCTGATGAGTAAATTGATGGACTGTGGACTGGAGTCTAGGATGGCTAGATAACTGCACCCAAAGAGCAGGCTAGATAACTGCACCGAAAGAGTAATTGTCAATGGCATCACATCTGATAGGAGGGAGGTGTTCAGTGGAGTGCCCCAGGGCTTGGTTCTGATCCCAGAGCTTTTTAATATTTTTATAAATGAACTGGATGAGAGTGTAAAGGGATTACTCATTAAATTTGCAGATGACACCAAACTGGAAGGAGGGACAGAAGGAAAGTGGGCAGATTTGAATAAGATGTGATTTAACATGGATAAGTGCCAGATTCTCCACCTGGGTAACAAAAATGCAAAGCATGCATACTGGATAAGGGATACACTTCTGGGTTGCAGTGTGTGTGGGTAGTGATTGGACAGCTCCTGGATGATGCTTGTTGTTTAGATCCTTTCCAAACTGGTTTTAGGCCTGATTTGGTGACCAAAACAGCCTTGGCCACTTTAGCTAATGATGTACACTGGAAAAAGGACAGGAGTGCAACTCTATTGATTCTCCTCGACATCTCAACAATTTTCAGTACCATCAGTCATGGTATCCTTCTGGACCACCTTTCTGGATTGAGGTTGGGAGGCTCCTTTCTGCAGTGGTTCCAGTTCTACCTGGAGGTAGTTTTCAGAAGGTGGTGCTGGGGGACAGCTGCCCAGTACTTTAGCCCATGGCCTGTGGGTTCCGCAAGGTTGAATCTTGTCCCCTATGCTCTTTAACATCTGCATGAATCCTCTGGGTGAGGTCTTCAGGAGATTTGAGCTGGGTTGTCATCAATATGTAAATAACACTCAGCTCTAACTCACTCTTCTAGCTGATCCCAGCAAGGCTGTAGAAACCCTGAACCACTGCTTAGAGTCACTTTTGGAGTAGATGCAGTCTCATAAATTGAAGCTTAATTCTGACAAGCTGAATGTACTACGAGTGAGCAGAAGGTCTGACCAGGGATTTCAGGTGTCACTTGTTCCAGATGGGGCTGCATTCCCCTTGAAGGAACAGGTTTATAGTTGGGGGTGCTCTTGAACCCAGGCCTACTGCTGGATAAGCAGATGGCAGCTGTGCCCATGAGTGCCTTTTACCAGCTTCAGCTGGTTAGCCAGCTGTGAACTTTCCTGGGCAGAAAAGATCAGGCCACTATGGTGCATATCCTGGTTACACCTAAATTGGATTACTGTATGTGAGGCTGTCCTGGCAAAGTATTCAGAAACTTCAATTGGTGCAGAATGCTGCACCCAAGATGTTGACTAGACTAGGTCATAAGGACTGCATTTCTCCAGTCTTTGCCCATCTACATTGTCTTCCAGTTTGTTTCTGGGCCAAATTCAAAGGGCTGGTGGCTTGGGACCAACATTCCTGAAGGACTGCATACTCTCTTATGAACATAACCAATTGCTGTGGTCATCTTTGGAGGCTCTGCTATGGTTGGCCCCATTTTCTGTAATTAGGTGTGTCACAACCCAAGACAGGGCCTTCTTGGTCATGGCACCAAAAAAAGGAAGTTCCACTCTGTCCAGGGAGACTCATTTGTCCCCTTCTGTTACCATTTACTGCCACTAGGAGAAGACTTTTTTATTTCATTTGGTATTCCCTTAATGATCACTCCTTCATGCCCAATGCTTTTAATTGTTTTGAATATTTTAATTGTTATTTTTATGTCTGTATATGTTTTAACCTCTGGTTTAATGGTTTTAATAATGTGTTGCTTGGCCCTGGCAGCAGCAGGGAGTGGGCAGTGATTCTGGGTCTCCATCCTGGACTTATGCCCTGGACCCCAGAATCACTAAGATCATTCCTGTTTGTCTTGATGGGTCACAAGTTGTGAAGGCTTGCCTGAGAGTGCTGGTAGTTTCCTACTCCATTTTGTTGGGATAAACTAAACTTCACAGGATGCTATTGCTGTTTTCTCTCCTACCTGAAGCTATGATTCATCCTATTGCTAGCCAACTACCATTTAGCTATGTAGATTAAATATACATTTGCTTTCTCGAGGCGTGCATTAGGATTCTGTAGCCGTAAGCCTCCAAGCTGAGTGTCAGGTACTATTTTTAAAGGCACCGAGGCAGTAAAACCAGACAGTCGCTCTCTCTATTATGATACTTTTTATTTTCCTTAACAACAAAGCCTGCATTAAATGTAAATTATTCTCTGAGGGGAAGGAAAATGTGGACCGATTTTGGTCTTATTCTTTAACTACCTATACTTTTATATCAGAAACATTAATCTTCTGGAATACCCCATATTTCACAACTAATAAGCATTGTCGCACTCGACAAGTTGCAAACTTGGAATCCCCAAGCTGGCACCTTACCGAAGTGAAATGCAGCAATTCATCATATCTTCCATCGTCAGAGCTGTAGTGAACTAGCTGAGTTGTGAAGTACCTGGGAGGACCTCCAGCTCTGCTACAGAAATACAAAAATCACTCCCTAGTATTTTTTTAGAGGTAGTTGGCTTGGTTACATATCCACTAAGGGTGCTGTTTGCCCTCACCAAAACACCCCTGTTTCCCACCAGTGGACTGGATAATGGGGTGAGGGGGGATGGCATTAGGTGGCACCACAATGTTATTTCCAGTTGTGTAACTGGAAATGATATCACTGCATTGCCAGGTGCTCTAGCATTTTGATGTCATGTCACTGTCTACACCAATAATGTGACTCTCTTCCTCTCCAGTCTCCGAGGGATTGCCAGCTGATGACTGGCAACCTTATTATGAGCAGCTCTGTCAGTCTTCATACATACACAGAGTTGTGATGTTGGTGAAATATCAACTGCGTTTTAACTCTTTTTTAGAGTCTATTTGGCAGGGTATCTTCCTATATGCATTTTAATTCAAAATATTTTTATGAGATGGGGGTGGCTTATTTTTTCCTTCTTGAGTGGTAAGATGTTCCAAGAGTATAGGGGAGCGCCCATAGCCCAGTGGAAGAGCTTCACCTGTGCATGTAAAAAGTCTCCGGTTCAATCTGATTATAAGGATCAGGAGAAGTAAAAAAAAAATCTCTGCCTGAGAACCTGGAGAGCCTCTGCCAGTCAGAGTAGACAACACTGACCTTGATAGATCAACAGTCTGAGTCAATATAAGGCAGCTTCATGTGTTCATATGTCCTGAGAGCCAGCAGGCAGATTGATCGGGCAGCTAACTACTCCTTCTATGTAGTCTATAGTAAAGAATTATTTGACCCCTAGCTGTGATTTATTTGCAATTTTTTGTTGTAGACAAAGTCTCTAAGCTCCGCTGGGATTTGCCAAAATCAAAACCAGTAGTGTACCAGAGGCTCTGCACTCTCTGTTGGATCCTTTTTTTGGGGGGGGGGGACTCTTTCAGCCCACTTACCCTTCAATATGCTGATAGGCCTACCACCTGTACATTAGACCCCTGCCCCTCCTAGTTGGTAAAATCCTGCTGGGATACTGGTGACGTGTCCCTTGCAGGAGATTCTTAATCTATCTCTCTCACAGGGACAGTTCACTCAAGGAGACAATAGTAAAACTACTTTTGAAGAACACCTCCTTGGATACGGATGAGCTAGCAAATTACTGCCGAGACTCAAATTTTCCATTTCTGTGCAAGGTTATTGAGCAGGCAGAGGCACAGCAGTTCTAGGGTTTCTTGATGGAAATGTCTGCATTGCACCCATGCCAGTCCAGCTTCAGGCCTGGATTTGCCACTGAGACAGATCTGTTGGCACTGGTTGATAATCTGTGACTCCACCGGGATAAAGGTGGGCACGCACTGCTAATTTTATTAGATCTGTTGACACTCAGTTTTGGTTAACTGCTTTGGCTTGATTCTCCTCATTCCTATAAAGGTGCTTTTTTAGGGTTGCCATTGGGGAGGAGAAGTCGGCCCATCAAGAACTCTGTTGTGGAGTCTTTCAAGGATCAGTTCTTTCCCCAATACATTTATAAGTGCCTTTTATTAGAGATCATTAGCGGTTTGGGATTTGGGTACCACCAGTATGCTGATAACACCCAGATCTATATTCTACTGGTCAAGCATCCAGAGTTGGAGATCTCAGTTCTTGCCTAGTGCCAGGAATCCATGGTTAGTTGGCTGAGGGATAGTTGGCTGAAAGTAAATCCATCAAAAATAGAAGTCATGTAGCTGGCTTGGTCTGCAACAATGGTGGACCCTGCTCTTCCATCACTTGATAGAGTCCAGTTTACAGTGGTGGGCTCTGTCAGGAGTTTGGGAATATGGCTGGATTCCACAATATCTGTGGACAAGCAAGTGTCCATGGTGGCTAGGTCAGCATTCTAATATCTCCACTGAGCCCACCCGCTATCCCCTTTATTTATCTCAGTCTGACCTTGCCACAGTGATTCATGCCACGGTCACCGCACGTCTAGACTATTGAAACTCACTCTTCATAGGGCTACCCTTGA
The DNA here is from genome assembly GCF_028583425.1 of Eublepharis macularius. Taxonomy (NCBI): domain Eukaryota; kingdom Metazoa; phylum Chordata; class Lepidosauria; order Squamata; family Eublepharidae; genus Eublepharis; species Eublepharis macularius. Next base: position 164,953,279 of record NC_072792.1, on the reverse strand, counting down.
AGATGCTTTAGAGACATCAATTGATGCAGAATGCAACTGCCCAACTGCTGACTAGCACACTGTGGTCAGCTCATGTCACTTTGATTTTGAAGCAGCTGCAATGGTTTCCAATTGGCTTCCAAATCAAATTGAAGATGTTGGTCTTAATCTTTAAAGCCCTTAATGGTCTGGGACCATTATACCTATGGGGCTGCCTCTCCTGGTATAACCTGCCACGTGCCCTCCAGTCAGGGCTGGTGCCAGAAACTCTGAGGCTGGGGGCAGCTTCAGAGCTGTTGTCGCCCCTGCGTACGTGCACAAAAAGCTTCCCAGCCCTCCCACTCAGTTGCCCTGTGCCGCCCCAGCCGCCAGCTATGCCTGGCCCACAGCTGCATGCAGGCAGCAGTGGCAGCACAGGGAAACTGAGTGGAAGGGCGGGAAGGCTGCCCACTCAGACTGCCCCATGCTGCCGCCGCCAGCACACACTTCTGGCTGGGAGCAGCATCTGTGGGCCAGGTGCAGCAGGCAGCTGGAGTGGCATGTGGGCGGCTTCCCAGCCCTTCTGCTCAGCTGCCAGTGCTGCCACCACCAGCTCCACGGAGCACCCCCCCCCCGCCCCAGCACCCCCTCCAGCACCTCAGCTCTTGAGGCGGCTGGTGGACCCGCATCCATGGATGCGCCGCCCCTGTTTACAGTCCACAACTCAGGGCCTGCTGTTGGTTCCTGGCTAGGGCCATTTGACTCTCTTTGACCAGAGGGAGGGCTTTTATGGTTGTAGCTCCCTCCTTCTGGAGATGTTTTGTCTGGCATTTGGAGGATGATTCAGATGTTTTTTATTGGCTTGACTCCATAAGATTGATTTATTATTGACAATGGACTTGAGTACGATTTAGTGATGTTGCTGTTCTTTGAGATATATCGGTTTTAATGTTTGTATACTACTATGTTCTTGGTTTATAATGTTTGCATTCCCATTTTAATATTGTATTACCGATTTTAATGTTTGTATTTATATTATTTTAATAGTGTATTTTATAAGTATGCTGTAAACCACATCGAGCACTGAACATGGTGGAGAATTGGTATATAAATTAAATAAATGAATAATTAATAAATAAGTACTGGGTTAGGAATGAGGAGTGGTGGTAGAGAGTGCTGTCAAGTCATAGCTGACTTATGGTGACCCCCTGCTTGGGTTTTCAAGGCAAGAGACTAACAGAGGTGGTCTGCCATTGCCTGCCTCTGCATAATGACCCTGGTCTTCCACGGAGGTCCCCCATCCAATTACTAACTAAGACCAACCCTGCTTAGCTTCTAAGATCTGACAAGATCAGATTTTGAAGTTCAAATCTTCATGTGACATGACATTTACTGGCTTGTTGTGTGGATAAAATAGAGGAGAACGATGTACAGCCCCCTGACATCCATGGATGGGATAAAAATATGTGAAATAAACTAACTACTGTGTCTCTTTACTTGTGATGAGAGGCAGCAGTGGAGGTTAATTTGCAGTGTCTGTTTATAAGTACACAGTTGGAGCATAAGCAATGAGTAGATTCCCTAAATTTAGATTCCCTAAATCAGGCAGTGAAACTGCTGATCCTGCACCAGATGTGGAAAGAGCAGTACATGCCCTAACATTGCTTCTCTGTGTGATTTCTATGAAAGAGACCCATCAACAGTCTTCAGCCCTATCCTGCAGGTAGATTTCCCAGCCAGGAACACATCTTCTAATCATCAGTTCCCACTGAATATATATCAACTAACCATTCCACACCAGTAGCAAGCCAACAAAAGAGAGTCAATTCTTCCTTAATACACCAGGATAGCATTCCATTCATTCATTCATTCATTCATTCATAGTTTTTAAAAAGATTTTTATTTAAAAAGAAAAGATGTGAAAATAGAAAGTGCATGATAGAAGATTATACAAACACTACATTGGAAATTGAGTTGAGACTTATACAATCTTATATAAACAGTACATTTGGAATTGATTTGAGACTTAGACAAGCACTACATTTAAAATTACATTGAACGAATAAAGGAATACATTCAATATTTGCCATACCTAAACATAATTGCGTAATAGTCCTTCTCTTTCCTTGGTTACTTTTACTTGTACAAACTATTTTTTTTTCTTTTAATTCTTGTATTTATACTAAGTTACCTTAATTAATGTTATTTTCTACCTAAGTAGTCAAAGAAATCCTTCAATTTTCCCCAAAATTTGGCTGTCGGTCTATTATATAGATAAGTAGTCAGTTTAGCCATTGATGCGTATTCATAAATCTTACCTCTCCACTCCGACACATCAGGAAAAATATCTGTTTTCCATTTAACTGTGTATAATACTCTTGCTGCTGTCACCATGTAACTGAAAGATCTCCCTGTTCTTTTCTAACATTAGTTGGCAGGATGTTTAAGAGCATATTTTGTTGCATTTATGTTGAATATGAGCTGAATGGTCATGAATATAACTAGCAACAATGGGGTGATCCTAGATGATTGTATGGAGACACTGGCTGCCTCAATCAGGAAAACATACCATTGTCAATATCAGCTGGCTTATGCTATATGGTTTTTTTCATGTTAGCAAATGTATCCTCTCCATTCCATGTACCTGAAAGAGTACATTTGCAGGCAAATCAAAATCACGAGAATCACTTGCTGGAAGTAATCAGTAAAGCAAGTCAGAAAGATACTATCGGAACTGAAATCAGGGATGTCTTTTACAATCAGGGATGAAAACTGATGCAACACATTCCTAACAATATGCATAACTATTTGTAGTATGTTTTCTGACACTGGGTGAAATGACACAATTTCAGGGATTCTGCTGAAAATCTGTATCATGCTCACAACCACCTTATTTGCTGTACCTTTTTCACACTCAGTTACCCATATTGTGTTAGGGCCAAGCTACAAGTGACAAATGACACTTGAACGGCAAGTGTATTTCTCCCTGTTCACTTGCCCTCCACTCAATCCACTTGCCGTTCAAGTGTCATTCGTCACTTGTAGCTTGGCCCTCAGGCACTTTTCCACCAGAGCTTCATATTGGGAATTGTTGTGTGGCATTCATATTGCTCATTCATTTTTAATGTTCTCACTGTGAACCGCTCAAATAGACTAATGATGGAGCAGTAAAGAAAGTTAATAAACTTTATGGGTTGTCCCTTGTTGATAAATGCTGAAGTATATGATGGTTAGCCCAAGTGAGCCTGATATCGTCAGATCTTAGAAGCTAAGTACGGTCAGCCTTGGTTAGTAATCGGATGGGAGACCTCCAGTGAAGACCAGGGTTGCAGAGGCAGGCAATGGCAAACCACCTCTGTTAGTCTCTTCCTATGGAAACCCCACCCAGAGGTCGCCATAACTCAGCTATGACTTGAGGGCACTCTCCACCACCACATGATGGTATCATGGCCTCAATTAACAGCTCAATCCTAAACAGAATTACACCCTTCTAAGTCCAAAGTATGCCTCAAAATTATGGGAAATAGGGAAGAACCAGGCTGCTGTTTTAAACTCTAGCCCCTTGCTAAACATAATTCCACTGTGATGGCCACTTGTGATTGGCATACCTGTTTCCTAAACATATTTGCGCCAACGGCACTGCTTACCAGAATCAAACCATTATGTTTCCTTTAAATAACTTTAAATAAAAATTACAAAGGATTTTGTACGCTTTTTGCCTCTGTAACCATTTTTTTTAAAAAAACAGAAGCTAAACAAAAATGCCCAAACTCTGTTTGCCATCTGTTAATAATGTACTGTAAGTATTACAAAAATCAAGATGTAGTTCAGCAAAGAGGCATCCCGTACAATACTCATCATATTACTTATTAAATGCTAAAAGGAATGATGCCTTATTGTCGTTCTGCGAAGTGCAGCAGTTCCTAAGAACTGAGGTAGCAATTTACGAAGATTAACTTTATCACTTACCGTTCTGTATTTTTTAAAGTAAGCAAGCGGCTGCCTAGTTATTCTATCTCAGCTTTCAAGCAACACTCTTCTATGCCACATTGAAAAATGAACCCAGCAGTGTGGTTTTAAAAATGTAAAAATGTAAAAAACTCGGAGTCATCTCAAGGCTGATTATACTGCGTTAAGATGGTTTCCGTATCATCATGCTGCTTGCCAGCAACTGATAATGCCACTGCTTCATCATACCACGAAAGCCAGTGTGGATGTCAAGTTAAGCTTAATCCGAAATTTTGTTTACATTTATGATTCCGTGCAGAACTGATGCATCAGATCTAGTGCGAATTTTCCACTTGCACTAGCGCTGTTGTACAAATGGAACCACAAGAAAAAGACCACGGCGGCTGCTTGTGCAAAGTCAGACTTAACTGTATTCTCACTTGTGTTTCCATTTGCACAAGATCTTGTGCAACCAGTTTCTGGGCATTGCAATATATAGGGATGAAAGTAGCAGATGTTGCATCAGATCTTGCACAAGAACTGCATTACATCCATTTATGTTTCTGTGGATGCCTCACTGGATCCAAGCCCTTGTCTCAGCTCAATATATTGGAGAGTAATTTTATTATCACCGGGTCACTTAAACAATAGGGGCATCTGTTAGATTCTATGGGTCAGTCAGTCAAAAACTGCATGTAAAAATTACGTATAAAATTCTTCAATAAATTCCAGCCATGAATAAAAATTAATGAACTTAGCTTTTCAGCAAATTAAACCCATGGTGTGTTATAATATGCCATCTGAACCACAATATGTTTTATTGGAACGGCCAGAAGTTACAAGGTTGAATCCAATTGCTTCCAGTAAGCTGGTTGGATCCAACTATTTTGCTGGAAGGCACCTTGCTCTGAGGCTTCCTCTGCTGAGTAATACTTTTTATTTATCAGAAGAGATTGTTGGTGTAAAAGGTTGCTGGCAAACCTGCCTGGATCCCCAGGGGGACTGCCAGTTAGCTAAAGAGGGGTGTCAAAGGCAAATTTCCAAAAAGACTGGCAAATGAAGCCTCATTGCCAGAGAAATAAGCTGCCACCACAAGCCTCTTTTAAACCACAGCTTCAGGCCAAGAGGCCAACCCCAAGCCCTCTGGGTGGTAATAGGCAAAACCAACCTGGCAAGGTAGCCACGTTGCAGGCTTGATTCAAAAACACAAATAGTTTGGCAGCTTCTGGCAATCTGGCCAAGGTGCTGGAGTTGGATTGAAGCCACAACTCTTAATAACTCCACACCAATGTAAGAAAAGACATTTATTAAAGAAAACCACAAAGGCAAAAAGAGAAACATAAAAGTGTGAAGGAGAAGCACAACCCCCCCCCCCAAAGCTATATACACTAGAAGTCTCTAAACTTGTTCCAAATGTTGCCTTCAACAAGTTTCAGAGTCGAAACAGGATCTTTAGCTCTTGAGTCCAGAAATTTAAAAGACAAAAGCACAAAAGTTGCTAGTACAGGAATCTATCAGTTATGTAGCATTGAGGAACAGGAGCAAAAGGGTCCTCCAGGAAGGTGTGTTCTCAAGAAGAGGGAAAATAGACTCTTTTAAGACCCACAGCCTGCAGCAGGTCCAAATACCTCAGACAATCAAAAGGGCCCAAAACGTCTGATGACAAGCCCTATTATAGCCTGTTCTCACCCATCACCGTAATGCTATGTGCTAACAAGCCAGGAGGCCGATGCCAGCCTCCGCCAAGCTTTGTCCTTGAAAGCAGCTCAAGGCCTCTTATCTGGCTGGGACTGACAGTACTGACCAGTCTTAGAGCCAAACTACAAGTGGCGCCTGACACAGGTTGGACATTTGCCAGGTTCCCTCAAGTTTTGATGGGAAATGTAGGCAGCTTGGCGGAATGTTGGACAAGTGACAGTTGAAAAGTCCATTGGACAGCAGTCAGAGAGCCAAGCTGCGAGACCAGGATGCCTACATTTCCCATCAAAACTTGAGGGAAGCTGACAAGTGTCCAATCTGTGCCTTTTGTCACTTGTAGTTCTGCTCTCAGTCTCCCAAAAGGAAATAAAAGTCTCAAAAGCCTAACCAGGAGATTGAAACTAACAAAGAAATAAATGAACTTCTTTACAGTCGGATCCAGATCCATAGCTAACTCTGAGGACAGGGAGATGTTCGCCAGGGCTTGCTCTTTCACTAGGGCACTCTGGCAGTTGCCACTGGTGGAAGTTTCTGGCAGCTGAGAACCTCTCATCTCACCCAGCCATAACTTCCACTGCCTCTGTACGTGGGCCAGGGCAGCTAATTCTCTTTGCCACCCCCACCCCCAGCTTTCTTTGAAAAAGAAATGGCAAGTCACATGTGCCCTGTAGGGCTTCCTGAACTCTCGTGAAATTCTCTCTTTCCTCTCACAATTCCTCATTTTGATCATCTATGCAAAAACGGTAATTGGCAGGGTTGCCAGGACAACCAAAATGGTGACCGCAAAGGGGTAGCCATGTAAGTCTGTTGTACAAAAATAAAAGATTCTAGTGGCACCTGAAAGATGAACAAAATTTATTTTAATATAAACTTTCATAGGTCACAGCTCAATGTCAGACAAATATCTGTCCAGTGAAATGGGCTGTGGCCCACAAAAGACAGTTTGATGTAGTGGTTAAGAGCGGCAGGACTCTAATCTGGAGAACTGGGTTTGATCCCCCACTCCTCCACTTGAAGCCAGCTGGGTGACCTTGGGCTAGTCACAGCTCTCTGGAGCTCTCTCTGCCCCACCCACCTCACAGGGTGAAGATAACAGTAACACACTTTATAAACTGCTCAGAATGTGGCATTAAGTTGTCTTGAAGGGTTCCTCCGAAGTTTATAAAGAGATTGGAAAAGATAGGGGAAGGAGAATGAGCTTCTCCAGAAACCTGGTAGAGATTGAGAAGATGGCAGAGGCAGAGGCAAGAGATCAGGAGCAGGTAGCTTGGATGGGTGACTGGTGGTGCCATTTTGATGTGTTCAGCCAGCACTTGTGATCATTCACTTACTACCAACAGCAAGAATGTTGACAATTATACAAAAATGTATGCCTCTACATCGATCTCAAAGCCACCAGTTTCTAAATAGTCAAATACGCTCCAATCTAAATGTACTGAGCTGCTGAGAATAGACCATAGGGGACTAAATACGCAAATAATCAGATCTAGTATAAAGCAACTTCCTATATTTATAATAATTATACTAACGAGCATAGATATTTCTATAATACTTAACTTGAGTGTGAGGAAAGGGGGAGTGCCAGCGTTGCGGTGCTTTGTGAAATCGGCACCCCAAAAGTACTGATTAAAAGCTCATCCTCTATTTTACAAAGGAAGACCTATCTTTTTGAAATGATGCTTTTATCGTTTTGTTTTCCAGCAAGAATCCTCTGCAGATTTAATGGTCAGGAACATTCTGCTGATGCATGCTGGGAGATATGGCTGCAGGGTACAGACCACAGCAGACAGTGCGTCAGATGAGGCAGAACTTCTTGTTAGGGGTGAGTATGCTAATAACACAGTCTGAGGACACGATCAACATAAATTATCATACAAAGGCATTCAAATGCACCAGCTTTCGAGCATTTCACTACTTGATGCTCTCTTATTTGTATCTTTCCTGGGCTTTGAAAACGAGAATGCCTGGTTAAAGTTTGCAGGGGCTGCTAATGAACAGCCTGAATTAATTTTAAGGTTTGAGTGATTTTAAAAAAAAAACTGACTAAAGGCTCAGATGACTGGATGAGGTATAAATTATACAAATAACCTTGGCTCTATACAAATATACTTGGAGTTTTCTTTTTTTAAAAAAGTTTTTTCAACTATTGGAAGTATGCTTGGGATACAAAAAGCCTGAAACGAGATATAAAGGGGCAAAAATGGAGATGATCCATTTCTCATCTAGAATAGTGGAGGAATATATATATCCTCCGTATATAAAGCCATCAAAATCAGTCATCTCGTTCACTTATCCATTGTGTTACATCCATTCATAAGATTTATTTGAGATGAGCTGGATCTAGGTAAGCCCCCCCCCACACACACACACAAAGGTGCTGGTACTCAATCCCTGTGAGTATCACCACACAAAAAAGCCCTGTTAATGGGTATCATTTTCTTTAGCCTACAGAATTAATTGATTTGGCATTGGTGTTAGTCTTTTGCCATGAAAACCCCACCAGGGTTCGCCCTATGTCGACTCTGACTTGAGGGCACTCACCAACACCACATCATTACTTTAACCCTCAGGGATCCTTACAAAATAAAACAAAATTAAATGTCAATTCTATAAAAATACAGCATAAAAAATACAGCTATTACAGTACCTGTGCCGGTACAAAGCCATCAAATTCAGTGATCTCGTTCACTTATCGATTGCGTTACATCAAATCATATTTATCTGAGATGAGCTGGATCTAGGTACGCAGCTTACATCATTCTCCTGTCTTCCATTTATTCTTAACAACAATCTAGTGAGGTAGGTTAGACTGAGAGTAAGTGACTGGCCCCAGGTCGCCAAGTAGGCTTCCATTGCAAAGTGGAGATTCGAATCTGGGCATCCCAGATCCTGGTCTGAAACTCTAACAACTATACTACACGAGTTTCATGTGGTGACTGCTGTAGAATAATAGTATGTGGCCAGGCCTGAGCAAGTTGTGCAAGTTGTGCAGTAGCATATTGCCTAGTGGTTACTAGGGGTGTGCAAAACAAAACAATGAAGCCAGAAATACACCTCAAATTTGCTTTTTTGTTTCATTAAAGCGGCTTCCAGAAACTGTGCACCCATTCTGGAAACCAAGTTATAACGGCATCTTCCCACCAAAAAGTTCATGTATTTCATTTTAGTTCTTATTGAGCAGTGGCGGTAGCAGGCGGCGAGCAGCATCTTGTTTTACTCAATGGCATTCACCAATCAGATTCCAAGGGGAGAGAAGTGGTGAGCTTGTACATAATGCTGTTGATGGGAAGGAGGAACTATGCAATGTGCATGACTGCATTTTTTTGCCGCTATCCGGGCAATGGCAGTCTGCTGATTCCATTGGTAGAAGGGGAAATGCGTGCAATGTGCATAGGTCATCGTTTTTTTGTATTACCCAGGCAATGGCATTGTCTCCCTGCCAATCAGGTGGGTCCTCACAAGGGAAGAGCCCTCCCCACTTATCCACTTTTGTTCTAGAGTTCAAAGACCAGAGTTGAGCACAGGGCTCAGTCAGATCCAACCACATCAACTCTTTCTGTAATTGGCAGCTCCTGAGTGCCAAAAGGAAGGATTTGCCCCCCATAGCGGGAACAAAACTACAAAGCACAGGGAAACATGGAATCAACAGGCAAGAGCAGGACACAAAGGTAATTTATTGGCACTACCATAAAGCAGGATTTTTTTAAAAAATGGCTCTGTACTGCTTTGGTTGGAGCACTCTCCTGCTTAGGTGCCAGCCCACCACCACCACAGCTTTGTCAATCAGTTTCCCACCGATAGTGTGCACTCACTGACACACATCTTCTTCAGGGTCCATTGTTGTGTGTGTGTGTTGTGCTTGAGGAATAACCCAGTGGATCGATGGTTTAAATGGTTGATGTGGTTTTTGGTTAAGCACAAATAAATCCTCATCCCCCCCCCCTTGAAAAGAACAGAGTGTGTGTGAACAGCTTTCCAACACTCATCTTGATGACTCCCTCAAGCATTCCTTGGGGTCTGTAAACAGTGGACTATGTTGTTGTGTGTGCTCATACTCGGTGGGTCGATAGTGTAGAGTAGAGGTGGGCACTGTCCACATAACGGACCTAATTTCGCCACAAATTTACTCAGTTCGTCGTTCGCGAACACGTGGGCCATGGGCATGTGTTTTTCTCATGAAAGCCCCGAACTTTGGGGCTTTCTGTCCATCTGTCCATTGGCCCGTCATGCCAGGATTCCCGCCGTCCCCGCTCAAACAATTTCCTAGGCAACGGTGTGGAGCCACCTTCCCCGTTTGGAACACACCAGTCTTAGCCCAGAAAACCTTGATTGGCAGCTCTGTCAGCCAAACAGAGATCACCAGCATTTCTGCATAAAAGACAAAGCGCGTGAAGCCCTGCTTCATTTTGCTGGCGCAGGGACGCGGGTTAGCTTAGCAACTGCTTGCCGTGGGGAAGGGTTTTTTTTTTTTTGTGAGAGCACGGCTTGTGCCTTAGGGCTTTGGGGCTTTGGTTGCAAGAGAGCTTACTCTATTCTCCATTCCTGTTTAATTTTTTTCTCCTTTCAATTCTGGTTTCTTGAGAGCACTTTTTAAAAAATCCTTTTACCACATGATCAGGTTACTCTGATTTCTTTCCGCTTTTGAGTCCTTGGGTTCATCTGGGGATTAATCCCCCCCTCCCCCCAAAAAATCTCTTCCTTTTTTCTGGGTTGCCGGTGGGTTCTATTGTGCTCTGACCCCACCCACTCGCAGACCCACAGTGGGTGCAAGGCAGCTTTGGGCGCTGTCTGCTTGAGTTCTTGCCTCCTTTCCCCCATGTTCTTTCTTGGCTGCTGATGAGATGCAAGGGGAGACTGCTATTGGGCTTTGTGAAACACCTACTCTCTGGCAACTGGCAGCTCGCTTTGGGGGCTCTCTCTGCTTCATTTCTTTCTAAGCCTTTCACTCCCTAAATAGAGGGTGACTTTGGGGGAGCTTTCCTGCCTGGCTTTTGAGGTGCGGGAGGGCAGCTACTGGCCTCTGTGAAACACCCACTCTTTGACGACTGGCAGCACGCTTTGGGGGGCTCTCTGCTTCACTTCTTTCTAAGCCTTTCACTCCCTAAATAGTGGGTGACTTTGGAGGAGCTTTCCCGCCTGGCTTTTGAGGTGCAGGGGGGGCTGCTACTGGCCTCTGTGAAACACCCACTCTCTGACGACTGGCAGCACGCTTTGGGGGGCTCTCAGCTTGACTTCTTTCAATGCCTCTCCAGAGTGTCTTTTGCGGTGCATTCTTCCCTCTCTTCTGGGGTCCAGCTGGGTGCCACTTGGCTCTGCCCTACGCTGCTCCAAGCTTTTGGGGCTCTTTCACTCCCTCCCATGCCTTCCATTCCAGCAAGAGGCCTTTGAATTGCTGCATGATCTCCTGTTGCGGAGTTGGCTTTCACTCAAGTACATCCATTCATTTCCCATCATGGGGAGTTGGTCTCCCTGCCCCCAGGGAGGGCATCTGTTGTTGATGCAGCCCCATGTAGGTGGGTTTTGTGGGCAGCCACCTCTCCTGGACAGGAGCACAAGTCTCCCTCCTTCCACCAAGGACAGGTAAGGGTCAGTCAGAATAGGGGAGGGGAAGTTGTTGTTTGTCTAACAGTGCAATCCTAAGGAGAGTTACTCCAGTCTAAGCTCATTGAAGTCAATGGGCTTAGACTGGAGTAACTCTCCTTAAGATTGCACTGTACGTCTTTGGAAAAGTAATAATTGAAGAGTGTTACATGAAAACCTTTGGGCGGGAAAGTCTAAAGTGAAAATCTGTGGGAAAAACAAGGCCTACTGAATCGAACCAGTTCTCGAACCAGTTCTCAAACCGGGCCAGTCCGTTTAAAAGTTCGTGGTCCGTGGTCCGTGGTCCATGAAAGTCCACGAACCACAAACCAGCAGTCCGTGGCCGACTCCTGGTCCTTTCCCATCTCTAGTGTAGAGGGAGGACTGTGTTCTGTGCAATTTTGGAGCTGTTAAAACAGCTGCCCCAAAGAGCCTTGGAGCCCTCATTGCAAAGAAAAGGTCAAACACTCATGATAACAACAACAAAAAAAACCCAGACAGATTAGATCTGAACTGGCAATGCCCTATCTGGAAAAAATCAATAATAGTACATAGTTCATTTGAAAACCCAGGATTTGAAAATGAAATGGAAAATTTCTCAGTGCAAACCCCTATTGGATGGTGCAGGGCCAGGCCTTGATTCGTTCTCTCTCAAAAGCCTACACACATACACACTTACTGAAAAAACAATCAAGGTTTGACAGCTGGCAAGAGTGTTGTGGTTACCAAGTAACCCCAACAATGGCCACAGAGATCTCAGTGGAAAATTATTCCTTAAAGAACAGGCATTGCTTCTGTTGTTGTTATTGTTATAGTTGTTGTTTTTATTACTATTATTAGGGGGACTGGGTTTACCCCAAAAGTATTTCTTTTAGATTTCAGATTTTTCTGCAAACCTTGGGCTTTTCTCAGGTTAGTAGAAATGTGTGTCTTGTTTGTTCAGGTTCTATATAAAAATAACAAACCTCTGTCAAACCCCTCTCCTATGTGCTTTAGCTATTCCTTGTTGGAAGAGAGCTCCAATCACTTTATTATGTTGTTTTTACATTTCTGCATTTTTTCCAGCTTGAAAATCACCATAACCATACCAAATATTCCAAATAGATCTCTACAAAGTCATTATGATACTATTTGAGTCTAATTTTCTTTCTGTTTCCCAAGCATGTAATTTGTATTGTTCAGCTATTCAGTACACAATAACACAGCCAAAAGAAATCACTGGCAACCATTACCATTGAACAGTTTCTGCTCTGAACTTCCGATGCACCTTCCCCCCACTTTTCTTTGAGGGGGGGTTGCTCACAGTTTTATAAAGGGGTGAGAATATTTCTGCACAGGGGATTGCTCTGCTGTTCTCTGAATGCATTGCCAATTGATTTTTGTCTTTTGAACAATTCTTCCAGCAAACCAAAGTATTCATACTGGGCCAAAGAATTTTTAACTTTGGCCATTTCCACACGTCCTTAAAGGAATGGCCCACTCACAGAATGCTAACGGCTTTTCTCCTTCTCTCCACACACCTCCAATATCAAAGCAGCAGCAGGCTGTTTGGTTTCTGTTTTTTCGGTGCCTTTTCTGAGAGCACGCTTTCCCACACTTTACTGTGCCACCAATACAAAGCTCATGGCCTTGGTCTGGCATATCTATGGGGTATCTATCTATTTGTACTTATAAACCCTATTACACTGTTTATTGACATTCCTTTGAAATTGATTGTATTGACTGACCCTGTGTAATCGACTTGGGTCTCAGTGAGAAAGGCAGACGATAAATAACATAAGTACAGATTTTTTTAAAAAAAATAGATCACTGAACTAGTTAGGATGCTGAGAAATCCATGAAGGGATTTGACATGCATTTTTTAAAAAGAAGTAGTAACCATTAGGGGGCCAAAATAATTATGGGTGTTGACTAGAGATGGGCATGAACAGAAAAAAAACGAACATGATATTCGTTGTTCATTGCCATCCATGAACAGGGACTCATGAGCATGGCCCTGTTCATGAACATGTTCGTGGTTGACTGTTCGTGGGGACCAGCAGGCTCTCCTCCAGCCATCATCCAAGTCAAGATCCCTACTGCACCAGTCCCAGAAACCTGACCTGAGCAGGCAGCAGGAAAGGCACCAATAATAAATAATAGCTTGGCCCCAGAGCCTGGCAGCAGCCCTGGAACTTGAAGGGGTAGATCCCTATCCCACCACACACAAAGAAAATTCAAGCTCCAATGCACTCTCTCTATCAAAATGCCAACAGCAGCTGTCTCTCCCTCTCCACTGTCTGCAAACTAAGCCAGAGCTGGGAGCCCCCCTCCCCTCTGCTCTTTGCTCCCTTGTAACAAATTTGGAGCTCCACACTTGAAAGGAAGACCTGCCTATCAAGCTAAATTGGGCTTAGATTGGGGTTTCCAGGGCAACAGCAGGAGTTCAGACAGAGTTCAGACAATCCCTGCCTAAGTTGCCAAGGGAATTGACTGCAGGTGCCAGACTGTCTGGCTTGATAAACAGCAACAAACAAGGCTTGCAACGACCACCTGTTCATTTAGAATGGGGCCTCACAAACAGCTTGTTCGCAAACAGCAGATTAGGCTGTTTGTGGCTTTTTTTGTTTGTATTGCTGTCCTTGCCCATCTCTAGAGTTGACCCTTTTCCCACATGCCATTTTATGCCCTCGTAGCTGCTCTCTGTACCATGGTGGAAAGATACCATATATTAATGCCTGCATATTTCCCTGGTGCACAACAAATAAGAATTTTGGGAAGGAGCAGGGAATTGAAATTTTGAAAACAGTACAGGGAGAAGGGGTTAATTCAGTACCCACTGTCTGAGTTGTCTCTGCTCTCATGAGTACTATTTCAATGTCCACTTGAAAAAACAAACTCAACATCACGGGAATTTCTTATGGCACAGGAGCTTCCCTCCTCCTGCTCCTGTCCTCTGGCCATCCCAGATCTGTTCCTGGGAGACAGCAGACCATCAAGAGCTGCATGAGGGGGAAAGGAGAGGTCTGCTGAAGGAAGGAGATGGTGTTGAAAGTGTGTATGGACCAAGATTGTCATTGTATATATCCTTCTCCTTCTTGGAAATTATGTTTTGTTAATGCTCGGAATCTGTATAACAAGGCAACATATGAAAGGCATACTAGCCAGTTTGGTGTAGTGGTTAAGAGCAGCACGACTCTAATCTGGAGAACCGGGTTTGATTTCCCTTTCTTCTGCTTGAAGCCAGCTGGGTGACCTTAGGTCAGTCACAGCTCTTCCAGAGCACTCTCAGCTGCAACCACCTCACAAAGTGATTGGTGTCAGGATAATAATAACACACTTTATAAACTGCTCTCAGTGTGGCATTAAGTTGTCCTGAAGGGCGGTATATAAATCGAATGTTGTTGTTGTTTCACATGGTTCAACATGAGTTGACCATAGTCTATACTGTCTTTACATTGTGGGAAGTATGGGGAACTGTAAGTATTTTATCATTGCAAAAATTGTACATCGTCTTTTCCAGACGAATGCCCCAAAGTCACACAACTTAATTGGAAGATTTTACACATCCCTAATCTTCCAATCTTCTTTGTTACTCCAGATTCTGACCTAGAACGACTCTAAGTCTCCATCTCCAAACTGGAGGTTGTCCAAGAAACAGAGTGTGACATTGTCAATCTCTTTGACTTTCTTATTTTAGTTCTGCAACTTATTTAGACAGTACATTTTTCTTGCATGTCAAGGCCAAGATGAAACGGTTGCTTATTAGGTTTGCTCAAAAGAGACCTTATTATCTGAGTCCTGTCTAGACTGAAGTTCTCTTGATTTGGTTTTCAAACTTTCTTTGTGGTATATTAAACCAAACCTAATCATTGGCATTGATAAGTGACATCACTGTACTCTCTGTTGTGGGCAGTATTACAGACTGTGCCGCTACAACCTATCCATCACCCAGAGCTTCTGTAGCGAATGATCGCAACACATTTCAAAGCGTTCGGCTTAAATGCTCCATCTTAAAGGATGTGACTGCTGCTACTCTCTCCCTCTCTCCTCCCACCCTTTCTCACTCTCCATAAGTACGTCGCATGGCAGCTTCTCTATTATTCCAACAAGCTTGCTGTCAAAAGCCTGACAGACATAATATTTTAGTCTATATGGGGCTTAAATTGAACATTGCGTCACCCTGTCTAGTGACATCTATTATGATTGAGATTGTAAAATATATGGAGATGCAAAGAAAAGACCACCGGCGGCTTACACAGAAATCCCGCTGGTACATTACAAAAAGAATCTTTATTTTAGGAATCTATACTGTTTTTTAAAAAATCCTAATTTATAAAGTGCCCCAGAGTTTCTTCTCTTCCCTGTCTTCAAAACGGCACGTTATCATTTGTTTTTTCAAAGTGCTGTTCTAGTGTATCCAAAAGAAACTTCGACTTTTTATCTCTCGCATTTCTGAGCAAAGAGAAAGTCTTCCCTGGAATCAAGATTCACTTATTTGTCCTGAACAAATCTCTGTCATTGTTTCTCTTTGTTCTTTTTCTTGCTGCCTCTGATGTTGCATGAATGGTTCCGCTAATTGCTAACAATGGCTTGGATCAAAGACTGCTATCCACCTCATTAACTGCGAGGGGTAATAATGACTTTGCAAATGAATATGTGCATCAGGTTGTATGTGAACATCCTTTTTTAACTGATAGCAAAAGTAGTAGGTAGTATCCTAAAGTTGAAGAAAGTTCCTTGGGCCTAAGGAGCCTTCCTTCGATTTAAGTGGTTTCTCACTTAAGCTTGAAAAAAGCCTTCATAGGCTGGAAGAAAGCTTCAAGTTTTGCTTAGGAGAATGATAGGGCACCCATACCACTCTAGGAATGCTTCATTCTTGCCCCACCAGTTTATTCTGTAAGGACTGGCTAGATATTATCCAGAAGAATCTCAAATGACTGAACATAAGCCTCATTTCAGGTAGACACATAGTACAATCCTGCCCTCTGGTCGCTTCATTCAAAGTACACTTGGGTGAACACTTATAAAGGCTGCGTGCTCACATCAACGTCTTGCTTGCCCATGCAAAACTGTTATGTCAAGAAGAGCACAAGGTGCAAGCTTTTCACCTACAATGCCGTTTTGATGGAGCAGTGCCTTCAGACAAGCAATCCCTCATGCACATTCTGAGTTAATGCAGCTGAAAAGAAACACTGTGGCGAATGCTTGAAATGTGCCATGTAAATCTGCTGTGATAACTTAATGGCCTTGGAGATTCGGAATAAGTTGTATGATTGCCACCTCCTGGGCAAGGAAGTAATCACAGCTCCTGGATCTATAAGACTCCCCACTCAATGCAGTCCTCACACAATCCCTGGAAAGAATCATATCTCCATATCTTAAAAATACTTGGGGGGGTGGGGGGCATCTATGATTCCAATAAGAACCTCCCACTGAACTGTGATGCTTAAAGCAATTTTACAGTACGGTTTATAGTATCGTATGTGAAACATACACTGCAAAGCACATCCTCAGACTTTCCCGTTATATAAATAACAACGATATTGCTTCTTGTTGTTCTTAAAGGCCACTACATGGCATGACATGATTGGATACCGGCACCATCTCCAGTGTTTGCCAGCCTGAATCACCCAAGCACTGCCCAGGGCAATACTCCCTTTCCTTAAAGCAGATACTGGTAAATGCTTGGCTCTTGACAAATGAAACACTGTCCTCTCTCTGTGGTTTGTGGAGAAACTAGCTATATTAGCAAGGCCTAGATCCAGTGAGCTATCACTGTTGGTTCAATTAAGCATATCTGGATATCAGCAGTCCATTGGGTTCAGGAGGAAGAGATGTGGTTGTGTGTTCATAGTAAGAGTACCTTGACAGTAAGAACAATTACCTATGGTGGACAGGGTCTCCCTAGCTGGATGCTGAGCAGCCGTCTATCAGGAAATTTCTAGCCTTAGTTGGCTTACATTAGGCAGAAAGTTGAACTAAATGTGCTATAGGGCACCTTCCTGATGATGATGATGATGATGGTGGTGGTGGTGATGATGATGATGATGATGATGACTGTACTTATATACCGCTCTTCTAGACAGGTCAGTGCCTCACCTAGAGCGGTGAACAAGTTAGTGTTATTATTATCCCCACATATATAACCATCTGTTAGACTTTTTGCAAGTGTCCTACACTCAGTCATGAAAGAGTTAAATTGTTATTCTGTTTGTTTAGTCAGATAGCAAGTTAGCATAGGACCACTTAGGCACCGAGTAAATGTTCCTGCCAGAGAAAATGGGAGTCTTTAGTCTTAATGAGAGAATCTAGGATTGTCTATTGGATGAGCCAGTTTATTGGGGGGCAATAGCTAGCAACATATACTAAGGTTTTATTGCTCTTTGTTCACTTCTCAGTCTGTTCTAACTATGTTTAGGTTCAGTCTAAGTTTTCCTAGCATAGCCATCAAGATGTAGTCAGCAAGGTGTTTATTATTTTTCCTACCAAATGTACCCTTTTTATCCTATTGTGTAGTAAAGTATTTTTATAGAGCTAGAACTACAGAAGTCTGTCTGCTTATTTCCACTGTGCTAATATCATACTCAGCTACTCTGCTTACTTATATATATCTCATGGCTGCTGCACCCCCAACACTATCTATCTATATATTACTGATATAACTATATATGTTTTTATGGTCTTTAACGAGGCCAGCCTCTGGATCTCGGATCTCGTAGGAGAAGTTTCAAGGAAATGTGTTAGGAGCAGAGAAGAACAGTGGAAGACTTCCTTCAACAAAGAAAGACTTTCTCTATCAGAAAAAGGCATTGCCTCAGAGGAAGTGTTTCTCTTTGAAGGAAGGCTTTGCAGAAGAGAATAGTTGGATCCCACTTAGAGGAAGGGAGTCATAGGATCAAACTCAGTAGATTTTGTTATGGTTCCTCCAATAGTAGTTATGTTATGGTTCCTCCAATAGTAGTCCTGGGACAGCTTTCTAAGGCAGAGCTTAGAGGTTATGTCATGGATGCCATGACAACTATGGTGTTTTCTCAGAATGACAAGAGGTGTACTCATGTGGCAGGACAGACATGCAGGTCCATGATGTTTGTGGGGCAAGATTTTAGTGATGCTGTTAGGGAGGAGAAGTGTGGCACCATTGTCATGGATAGATCCAGGGCTTTTTTTCAGCTGGAACGTGGTGGAACAGAGTTCCAGAACCTCTTGAAAATGGTCACATGGCTGGTGGCCCCGCCCCCTGATCTCCAGACTGGGGAGTTTAGATTGCCCTCCATGCCGCTAGCTGTCCTAGAAGCCATGTTTTTGAGGTCTCAGTGGCACTCCTGGGGGATGGGGAGGGCAGAAAAGAAACGGCCCTTACTTGTGTACCCCATGGAATCCATATCAGTAAAAATATTGTCTCAGTAAAATAGTTCCTAATTCATGGCAGTCTGTGTTACTTTATACCCCCCACCCCATCCTATGAGAAGTGTTTTCATGGAAATGAAATGAAAATCCAGCTTTCAGTACAGAAAATAATGTATGCAGCACACAGAAAGCCAGCTTGGATATCTACCATATGTCAAATGAGCTTAAGGATCAAAAGGCTACCTAAAAACTGAGCAGGCTTTAAAAAGGTTAAAGGGAATATCTTACTGAGTGAATGAATGAAAGGTTTGGGCTTAAGCCAGCATAAGTGTCTCCTCTACAAGCTGCATTGAAATAAATAAAAACTACAGAAGAACTACAGAATGTTTAAATTATTGCCTGCAAAATGACTCATGCAAAATTCTTCCCCCCCCCCTAATAAAACTTGCATAAAAGAAATTCCTAATTCTCCTTCACTAGATAGAGGATTCCCTATCTATCTTAGGAGGTAGCCCCTCAAATTTCGAAGAGTGATGCAATTTCAGTCTATTAAACTTTTCATCTAATTCCTGGTCAGCAATGAGATATAAAGATCAGTGAATGTTATTTTCAGGAACATCCTTTGTTTATAGAGATGCTGATTATGGGATAGCAAGGGGATGAAGAAACCTAAACTCTTAACTAGAGATGGGCACGATCCGCATTGCGATAAAAAAAACCCCACGATAATGGCAATCGTGCGATCGGGACCCGGAGGATCATGCTCGGCCACGGCCAACGATGCAGTGATCGGGGGGGGGGGCTGGATCGGGGCTTGATCAGGGCGATCGTGCTCAGATCGGGAAGTCAGACACTCAGGCGCCAGCAATCTATTCCCCTGGCAACAGAGCTAGGGGAATGCCTGAGCTGTGTTTGCCCTCCTTCTGTTGCCCTGGAAACCTGAATGGAAGCCCAGCTTTTCTTGATCAGCAGGGCTTCCTTCCAACCACGGAGCAGCAAAGCAGTCACCAGTTGGAAGAAGACAGCCAGGGGAGGGAGGGGGAAGGGGGTGTTCTGTAGCCATGGGCACTCCAATCTCATCCCTGCAAACCCTGATAGGCAGCTCTGACGGCCAAACACAGTCCAGACCCCCCTGCCCCCTGAGGGGAGGCGGCTCATCGCCGTCTCCCCGTGCCAGCTGGGCCCGGTGGCCGCCACCAGCACCCACCCTCCCACATAGCTGGGAATAGCAGCATGCCCCGCTTTGGCCTCGATGATCCACGATCCACGATCCATGGCGTAGGAACAGGAGATGATCGGTGTGGATCGTTTATTGGGGATCGTCGCCAGCACCGATCCACGATCAGCTGGATCATTAATTTATTTTGGATCGTGCCCATCTCTACTCTTAACAACTTTCCCTTTTCTGTAATGCTTATTAAGAGGAGACAAGATTCCACCAGGCTTTTAAGGTTATGAGCCCCCCACATCACACTGTTAGCAGCAGGGGGTGGGTGAAATGGTGAGATGGCATCATAGGACCAGTGGTTGGAATGTTGGGCATGGGAAGACCCAAATTTAAATCCCCATTTTCCATGAACTGTGCATATGTCATTTTCTCTCTGCATCTGATCTCAAAAGGTTGTTGTGAGGATAACATGGAAGAGGGAAGAATCATTTATGCTGGACTGAGCTCC
The DNA here is from genome assembly GCF_028583425.1 of Eublepharis macularius. Classification (NCBI taxonomy): domain Eukaryota; kingdom Metazoa; phylum Chordata; class Lepidosauria; order Squamata; family Eublepharidae; genus Eublepharis; species Eublepharis macularius. Next base: position 164,933,090 of record NC_072792.1, on the reverse strand, counting down.
TTAGAGGAAGGGGAGGATTTAAAAAACATAATAAATGGCATGCTTTGAGCATTCAAAATGACAAGGAGGTCTTTGTTCTTAGCAGCATGTCTTCTGTTTATCATAGCTAATTCCCATATCAGAACAAGGAATGTTTCCCATCTAGATTACTGATGTAGATTTACTTGTGTTGACAATTCTTCGGCAGGGCCTACTTTCATTACTTCCACCTATTTTGTAACTACATAACTCATCTCAGAGCCAATTCAGTGTAGTGGTTAAGAGTGGCAGGAGTCAGGACTCTAATATAGAGAACCAGGTTTGATCCCCCACTCCTCCACTTGAAGCCAACTGGGTGACCTTGAGTCAGTCACAGCTCTCTCAGAACTATCACAGGGCCAAACTACAAGTGATGAATGACACAGATTGGACACTTGTCAGCTTCCCTCAAGTTTTGATGGGAATGTAGGCATCCTGGTCTTGCAGCTTGGCTCTCTGACTGCTGTCCAATGGACTTTCCAACTGTCACCTGTCCAACATTCTGCCAAGCTGCCTACATTTCCCATCAAAACTTGAGGGAAGCTGACAAGTGTCCAACCTGTGTCATTCATCACTTGTAGTTTGGCCCTCAGCCCCATCCACCTCATAGGGTGTTTGTTGTGAGGATAATAATTGGGAAATTCTGATACCGTACAGAGGGGGAAGATAATGATTCCAAAAGAAAGAATCACAAGGGAGAAGCTAAACCAAAATGGGGATTTTCAAGATGAATCAGCAGTGACAAAAATTTCACAATCAGTCTTAGTTAGCATTCTGTTTATTCTCAGACCAAATGGTCATTCTCAAAAGGAGGATTCTTGGATGCAGGCATTTAAATGGAACAGTCTCCTCATATGCTTCAAAATGCATTTAGGTTATAGTGGTGACTATGAATGCAGCTCTAAGCAGAGCTTCATCCTTCTAAGCCCAAAAAACTCTAGGATTGCGCTGTATATATCCAAGCAATATTAGGATCTCTTCTGGGTTAAGTTTTCAGGTGGGTAGCCATGTTGGTCTACACTAGAAGAGCAAGATTCGAGAGTCTAGTAGCACCTTAAAGACCAATGAGATTTTCCAAAATAGAAGCTTTCAAGAGTCAAAGCTCCCTTTGTCAGATACTTTCAGGTAAAGAGTTTTGACTCTCAAAAGTTTACACCATGGAAATGTTGTTAGTCTTAGGGTGCTACTGGACTCAAATCGTACTCTCCACTCTGGTTTAATTAACACAAGGACAAGGATATGCGTACCATAATGCATTCAATCTCTTTTTCTTTTAGGTCCACCTGGGCCTCCTGGAGTCGTGATTGTTGAAGAAATCACTGAAACCACAGCAACACTTTCTTGGACTCCTGGGGCAGACAATCACAGCCCCATCACGTCCTACAACCTGCAGGCACGAAGTCCGTTTTCCCTCGGCTGGCAGACTGTGAAAACGGGTGAGAGGACATTTTAATGTCATTTCTTTAATGCCCAATCTCTTAATTGATAGGCATCAAACAGTGTTGCTGCATTGAAAATTACTGGGCTTTAGGCTGGAGTCGTTTTGCACAGGATTGCGCTGTTGGAAAGGGAAACGGCACGTTCAAAACACGCTTGAAAATGTTGTCAGAACTATATCAATACCGCATGGTTTGGAGCAAGAACCAGTAAAGCAGAACTGAAAGCTACTGGTTAAATCATGTGTGTTGAGGTTGCTTCTTCACAGGGTGCAGGAAAGTTCTTCTGCTGCAGCAGCATCAAGCTGCGTGGAAGCAGATGAAAAGGGTGCCCTCATCCCCGGTCTCTGCTTGCTGGTGTTTCTGACCCCACCGCTTCCCCTGCCCCTTTTCCAATTTTGAGTCAGCATAAAAGCGTTGATGTGATAACAGTTGCACATTGATGTGATAACAGTTGCACATTGATATGATAACAGTTGCACAGTTTCACCTCCATTTCCAGTTCCCAGCTGAGCTGGGGAGAAATACTGTTAATGGGTTAAAAGTAGGGAAGAACCTACATGGGTGCTCCACCCTCAACCACCCTGCAGTTTGTCCTTTGACCCAGAGAAATGGAGGTTTTCCTTTGATCCAGTTCAAAGGAGAAAGCCCTGGAGGTGCACAGGGAGCATGATGACATGAGGAAACCCCCAGCCCCCAAATGCTGGGACGTGCTGCTTTCCATCTGAGGACAATACCTGGTGTGGAAGCCACCAAAAATGCCTTTTTGTTTCACTTCTTGCTCCTAATTGGGACTGCAGAAATAACCAGGAAGTGGGGGGGTTGAACTCTTGCCAGGTCACAAGGCATTGCTGTATTCGGCTTAATTTACCACATGATGGTGCTATCCTGATGTATGTTGTCCCTCTTGATTTATAACTCTGCCATTGTTTCTCCCCACAAGGTCTGGAGTTGTTTCCCTTGATTTCAGGTTAGCAGATTTGGAGGAAATGGTGCATAGATTGTATACTTTAATAAGTTACCCCCTTTGCTCTGATTCACAGTTCCAGAAAACATCAGTGGTGACTTGGAGTCTGCGATGGCTGTCGATCTGAACCCTTGGGTGGAATATGAATTCAGAGTCGTAGCCACTAACAAAATTGGGACTGGAGATCCAAGTGCACCTTCTAGAGTCATCAGGACCAAGGAGGCAGGTAGGGTCCCTGGTTATTTATTTATTTTTGTTATTTATAGTCCTGTAACTCAGTGCAATCAATAGAATGCTACATCCAATAAGCAATGTAATAAGATTAGGAATGACAGAATGTTGAAATAGAACTGTAGTCTAAATACAGCAAGAGAATTAAAATTTTATTTATTTGTTTATTTGTTTATGTTACTATGTCATTTAGAGTCCACCTTTATCACTGAGACTTAAGGTGGATTACATAATGTGAGATTAGTACAGTCAGTTTCAAGGGCATTGTCAATTCTAGGGATGGCAGTCCATGACAGATAGACCCCCAAACCCCTCACAGCAAGCACTCCAGTGCATTGGTTGAAAGGATTTTTATTTAGAGATTCATTAAGTTCATGAGTACATCCATAGATGGGAAAGTTGGCAGAAATGATTATACAGGCAAAGGCACTATTGATACAGTGCCTTTACATTGATATAGTGCACTTTACATAGGGCTCCCCTTGAAATTAAGTCGGAGACTCTAGTTGGTATAAAATGCAGCACCTCAGTTATTATCATGAGCTACGTGGAGCATACATATTGTTACCATTCTGTAGTTACTCCATTGGCCACGTATCAGTTGCTGGCATGGGTGTGTGCACACATGACAGACATTTCAATAAACAATGCCATAGGGTATATAAAAGTGAATTTGCATAGACAGAACATTGGCAGAAATCCAATAGAGCATTAAAGAGGCCATGAAGGGTTTTGTATGTGATAGCTCAACAAGCGGGCTCAGCAACTGATAGGTGGCCAATGGAGTAATTACAGAATGGTAGCAATATGTATGCTCCACCTGGCTCCTGGTAATAACTGAGGTGCTGCATTTTATACCAGCTAGAGTCTCCGGGTTGATTTCAAGGGGAGCCCTATGTAAAGTGCACTACAGTAGTCTAGTCTCAGTGTTACTGTGGCCTAGATCCAGGTGGCCAGATAAGCTGAGAAGGCAGAGGGCCATCTTCTGGGCTAAAGTGAGCTGGAAAAAGCAGCTGCATTAACTTTCTTCTTCAGTAGTAATACTGGATCCAGTATAACCCCTAGTCTTTTAACCAAGTCACCAAGGGTCAGCTGAACCCCATCAAAAGTGGGAAGCACAATGTCATTTAAAACCGCAGGCTTCATAACCACTATTACTTCCATCTTGCCTGTATTCAGTTTCAATTTGTGCATTTTCAGCCCCTTAATCACAGCAGACATACAATGGCTCCAAACATCTTCCTCAAAACAAGACCTCCCCTAAAACACTCAGAGCAAAAGATTAAGTCCAAGGTGCATCCTCTTTCATGATCCCATCATGATCTGACAGAAGCCCAGGGCAGCTGAAGAAACTCAGCATGAATGTTGAAGTCACCCAGTAAAATCATTCTAGGCCATATCTGAGAGCACCTCTGCCAGCTCACAGAGCCTTAGACTAAGGAGCAGGCAATCTATGCCACCCAGGGTTGCCAGGCACAGCCTTGCAACCAGCAGGAGACTGGAGGGCAGGGATATGGGGGGGCACCTTCAGTGATGGTATGATGTCACTAACGGGGAGAACCTGGAAGTGACATCACACCTCTCTAGAATTCCTAAAGTGAACTGATGTCACTTTCAAGTTTTACTCAGAAGCGACATCACACTGTCAGCATACTGGCCATTTTTAAAAATTATTTTCTCCTGCCACCACTAGTGGCAGGGTATCCCCCAACTCCAGCAGGGGCTTGGTAGCCCTAATGCCAGCTATAGTTTATTCTAGAAATCTGCAAAAATGGAAGAACTTGTAGAGGTTAATAGCCACCCCTCCTCCTTCGCCTCTAGGGTAAGGTTCTAAGTCTGTGTTTGAAGGATACACCTTTCAGTAATATTTGGTACAGACTCTGGTACGACTCTCTGTCCTTGTTGGCTCCTTTCCTAGGTGGGTCTACTCAAGGACTTCCTGGGAAACCAGTTCTCTCGTTGGCTTTTAATATGTTGTTGCTCAGTAAATTTATATTGGATTTTAACAGTTTCATTCAATTAGCATTGCTTTGCTTCCTAGACAATGCTGACCTGGTTAATTAACATTCAGTACTATTCTCGCAGGCTTGCTTGTCATAGAAAAGTAGGAACAAGGCCTTGAATGTTATTCATTTGTTCCATTGTTATCCTGCCCTTTCTTCAGAGAGCTCAGATACATGATTCCTCATCCATTTTATCCTTACAACAAGCCTGTGAGGGGGTTGCAACTGGAGGAAGACACACGGTCCATGGGGGGCTTTTCTGGAGACATCATGATGTAACCACTGACTTGTTGACATCACTTACAGCATGATCCAAAAATGATATCACTGTGTCACTGGAGATGCTCTAGCACTCACCAAAACTATGGTTGAACCATAGAGTTTTGTGTGAGAGCTAGAATGTTGCCTAACATGATGATGCCACTTCTGGGTCAAGCCAAAAGTTACGTAATGGCATAGAGACAATGCCGATCGCCTCTTCATTTCCCCCACCATTTTCCCTCTGATACTCAGCTGAACAATGGTGGGGAGGGCTGATGGGGGACAGGAAACTTGGCAAGTCTTGAGTTAGATGAACCTATTGCTACTTTCAGACAGCCTTTTTGAAACGTTTTGACCTCTTCACAGCTGAGCATTATTCAAAGCATTTCACATGCAATTCATTCTGAATCGCTTTCCTACTGCATTTCTGTTCTTATACGTGTTTTTTGAAACCCCTGTTGCTCCAAAGTTTTCAGAGCCACCGCTGCCTGTCGTTTGAAACCCTATTGCATGTTTAAAACCACTGTCCCCTTTCTGCATTCTCTGTGTGGGCATCATCTCCTAGCAACAACTTAGCTGCAGGGGTTACTTTGCCTCACAAACTACCCTGGGTCTTTGGCAATGCATTCCTTTTAAGGGGGAGCTCCCCCTTTCCTTCCCCCTTCTTTTAAATGCTTTCTGAAATCTCTCTTCTGACCTCACTTCCAAGAAAGATGACGGTGCAACAGAACAAAATGGTATGAAAGTAGTCTAAGGAGTCAGGCTCAAGTCAGAAAAAGCAGATGAAAAAGGAGAAGGAGCAGAAAGAGATAAAAGAGAAGCGAAGGGAAAGGCCAGTTTGGTGTAGTGCAGCAGTACTCTGATCTGGAGAACCAGGTTTGATTCTCCACTCCTTCACTTGAAGCCAGCTGGGAGACCTTGGGTCAGGCAGAGCTTCTCAGAGCTCTCTCAGCCCCACCCATCACAGGGTGATTGTCATGAGGATAATAATAACACACTTTGTAAACCTCTCTGAGTGGGTGTTAAGTTGTCCTGAAGGGTGGTGTATAAATCAAACGTTGTTGTTAAAATAAATTCATTACAAAAATTAGGAGTTTCCATATTAGAAGTTGGTGTTAAAGATAGATTCTGAGTCTGTAGTGGTTGAAGAGGGCTCCTATACTACCCCTGTTTGTTCTCAGGGACAGTTAACCAGCCCTGGAAAAGGCATGGCAATGGCTCCGCTCCCAATCCTGACACAGCTGCAAGATGGCTGCGGGTGAAGCTCTGCCTCCTACTCCTAGAAGTACTTTGTCCCTCACTGGCAACCTGCTCCGAAACAGGAGCTGCAGGACCCCTGCCAGAAGAGGGCAAGCCGCTGCCAGAGGCAATGCAGCAAAGCAGACACTATCACTTCCGCTGTGTCCACATTGCCTGCAGCGTGGCTGAAACAGCAGCCCCAGCCCCCAGCTTCACTGTGGTGGCACCAGCCAGGGCTCATGGGCAGGCCATAGCTGCTAGAGGTAGAGGGAGGCAGGCAAGAGTAATACTGGACAAGAAGGCAACGGGGCTGGTTGAAGATGAATCGCAACAGCCAGAGGCAGCAGCTGGGGATCATTCAAACCCAGGCCGAATCCACACTTCTCAAGTTTTCCGCTTTTTACCCGCCCATTATTCGTTTCTCAGAGGGCTGTTCGCATACTCTTACCTCAATCCCGCCATTCTCTCACGTCTTTTGTGTTACGCCTCAGATGAATTTGTCATGCATTCAAACGCTTCACTTGCGCAGTTCTCATCATGGATGTGGACAAATAGAAACGTTTCACAAGGAGACCGCCCCCTTCAAACCACCCCACTTCCATGTTTGCAGCCTTTCCGGAACACCATCCCTCTTCGCCATGCAATTATTAAGCTTTTCCACTCTTTCCGCAGTGTGCCTGCCTGCCCGCTCTTTTCCTTTTTTTTTTTTAAAGAGGACTTCCCCAGCATTGTTGCACAATCCCGGCCATAAATCTTAATCGGGGTGCTCCAAAATCTCCGTAGAGACATCAAGGTGTGGTATTATTTCCATTTCCGTGTCATTTTTAGGATGCCGAACAGGTGGAAATATCGGTGGCTGTTAAAAAAAATTTTTTTTAACTGTTGAAATTACCATTATAGTGGAAATCCGTCATTCTAACATTACATTCAAGCATCAAATAATTAGTCTGCCAATTTAGAGAGTTTGGATCACACCCACCTTAAATATCTCTTCAAATTAGCCTGCCAGAATAATGGTCCGATGGATTTCAAAGAAGAAGACATAGAATAACATTATCCAATCACAGGCATCATAGGGGTGTGGCCTCGCCATAGCAATTTAGCAAAAAAAAAACGCTATAGCGGAAATCTAATGAAAAAATGGGGGGGGGGAAATGAACATGATGTCGTCATTGGCGACATTGGATCTAAACCCACCCCGTATTGCACGATTCTACCAGGGATGTGGATGAAGTATAGCGCGAGGCAGCAGCAGTAAGAGGAGGGATGTGAACACAGACTGGGACATTGCGGGATAGAATCCAGCGCGATTAATGCACATGAAATGCGGAAGGTAGGGAAGTGTGGATTCAGCCCCAGTCTCATCTCACACACACACAAACAAACACACCACCCATTGCCACAAGCCTAGACAGCATCAGCACCACATCAAACCTGGGTTCTGTGGCTCTTTGGCCTAGAAAAGAAATAACACTGTAAATGAACTGACAAAGACTGACTACTGTATGAACTGCATTGGTTCTAGATGTAACATTGTATTGTATTTTGTACTCTCCCTGAGAAAGTTGTACAAGTTTGGGATAACTATTTGGGGCTCTTTTACTGCATTGTGTAAAAAATATTAGTGCTGTAACAATATTGTATATAGGAAACTTGTTAGCGTAAATTTGGAATTGTAGCTTTTTGCACTTGCACTTTATGTTTCTAGTCACTATTAAATTATCTAATATTTCCTATACTTTTTTGTCTTGAGCTTCACAGGACCTTGTGTCCCTGTGTGTTGCAGTGGGGATAATAATAATAACATACTTTGTAAACCGCTCTGAGTGGGTGTTAAGTCATCTTGAAGGGCAGTATATAAAGTAAATGTTATTATTATTGTTATTATTCTTAAGTTCAGTCCCTGGAGTCTCCAATTCAGATAGCAAAGACATTTCTCCTCACAGAGCTGCTTCGTCTGAGCAGACAATTTCGGGTGAGACTATCTGACTCCAAATGAGGCAGCTGAATATATTCATGATTAATAATAGTTAAATGCCACCAAGTCGTAACCAGCCACTCATGTGCAAGAGACAGGGAGAAACGGGCTGATTCCGCACACGTTGGATAATGCACTTTCAATGCACTTTATCAATTGTTTGAGGTGGATTTTTTGTTCCGCACACAAAGAAATCCATTCCAAATGATCTATAAAGAGGATTGGAAGTGCATTATCCAATGTGTGCAGAATCACCAGCGGTGTGCCATTGCCTTCCTCTGCATAGCAACCATTGTCTTCCTTGGTGGCCTTCCATCCAAGTACTATACAGAGCCAACCCTGCTTAGCTTCCAATCTCTGAAAAGCTCAGACAAGTCAAGGCTGTTCAAGCTGCTGTGCACAGTCATAGCAGAGGTGAGACTTCTGGGCTTGCTGACTGCCTTCTTAGCTACAACACCCGCCCTTGAGCAAAGCCCGTTGCCCTGGTCCACATCAATTTTTGCAGCTGTTGGCAGATGCCATGTAACTGGGTCAAGACTCTTTGGGATCGAGCCAGGGCTGTGGCTGGAAAAAGCAGCATCTGGAAGGGACACAGAGCTGCGTTCTCTGCTTTGCTTTTCCACAAAGGCAATCTGCCGCACACTTTGCTCCATTACAGTCTTATGGGAAAGAAGGAAAACGACATAAAAAATACATGAGTGCTTTCACTGAAAAACATGTTTGGGAAAGCATTTCCCACCCATCTTATGATTCAGGTACTTCCCCTGCAAAATAGTTTGGTCAAGACAAATGGTCTAACTACTTTGTGGGTTAGCCGAGTGGCACTAATCAAAAAGGACAGGGCACAGAGCAGGAAGCTTAGCTCAGGTGATCGGCTGCATCCCAGCGCCCGTGTTCTCCAAGAGCTCTGAAGGCATATCCTGCATTTAAAAGGGCAGCTTCATGTATTTTAATGGGACTGATGCATTTGAGGCAATGAGCAAGTCATTTTCACACCAGCTGGCTTTTAAAAATTTCATGACACAGGTTACTCTGATTTTGTGCGGGCACTTCCCTTCCCCTGTTGTTCTTGTTTAGCAGACAGAACATTTTATGATCTCGTTCCATCTTCATAATAAAAATATGTACCCAGGCAGATATTTTTTAACAGTGGAGAGGTTGCAAGGCTGGGATTCTCCTTGCTTACAGTAGTGACAACAACGGCATTCACGTGGAAGTTTTGCTTCAGTTTGGTGTCTGATCCTGAGCAGATTTTTTTTAGTAGCAATTCATCCCCTAATTGTCCACTCTCTGGCCATTTCCATATACTTTTAAAGGGACAGCCCACTCATCAAACTCTGGCAGCTTTTCCCCAGGAATCCAGACGGCTCCATTTGCAAAAGGACAGTGGGCCGCTTGGCTTCCGTTTTTTCGGTGCGCTTTTCTGGGAACACACTTTCCACGAGAATGACTTGACAGTTTTGCAGCCCAAGTGCTGTTACTGAAGCAAAGCTGAAGTGCCTTAGCTAATTGGGTTTATCTGACCCAGCTGCAGTTCTCAAGGGAAGCTGGTATGTGCTAATGCAGGGTTGACATAGCTGCAGAATAGGGTTGCTAGGTCCCCTTGCCCTCCCAGCAGCAGGGGAAACCCAGTACTCACCTGTTTTCTCTTCCAGGAAATGGTGTCATCATGCAGGCCCAGGAGCACACCTGCGCTTCTCACTGGGACAGGCCCCAAACAGGCCCATTTGGGGCCCAAATTACCCCCATGCAAAGCGCAGGAGCGCTCCTAGGGTGTCACGATGACATCACTCCAGAGAATAGATTTCTATTTATTTGTTATATTTAATGTCTGCCTTGCTATAATATTTGCTACAGTGATACGTCAATCACTTTTTAAAAATCCGAAGTTATCTGGTGCCATGGGGTGGATAACCACAGAAGGCTGAGTCAAGGTAAATGCAGGGAAAACTGTCATGTGGGTGCTTTGTTGCCATTTAGAATGCCTCACAGTGGTTGAAAAACAACAAATTGAAATTGAACCCAGACAAGGTCTAAGATTTAAGATTTCTACTGCATCCTGTGGGGACCTGGAATAGCGAGATATAGAGTTGGGTGTCATCTGCATATTGATGACATCCAACTCCATAGTTGTGAATAGGGAGCAACCCCAGTAAACCAAATAAACCCAAGTACTTTAGAGAAGAAATAAGTGGTGTGGCCTGGGCTGGGACCCTGGCTCTGTCTGCCTAGGTGAGGAACTGGCCAACCCTGCCCTCCTGCCTCCTGCTTCTGCGTGTTTTCTCCGAAGTAAATCCTATTTAATTCAGTGGAACTTATTTACCAGCCAGTCTTATGCCTGCTTACCCACTGATACAAGCCAAAATGGACTTTATTATGAATAAAACTGTTAAAAGATTCTTAGTTTGTTCTATCCAACACTGCTAGTATAAGTGTGTTTTTAGATTGATTTTTATAGCTCATGAAACTATAACCTGCAATCAGATAGTTGTGTTCTCACATTTGCATTAAAAAAAAACCTGTGAATAACTTCATAAGTGCGATAAGTAGTTCAACAAATGCTACATTAATAGGTATGTTAAGTACATTCTTGTTTGAATAACTGAAGTAACGGTTATAAAATAGGCAAACTTGCAATTAAAATGCATGACGATGGCTGTCAAAAATGTATGGTCCAAAATTCATGTGACAGTAAGTGAATGGGTCACAGACCGAGTACATTTGAAATTATTTGTTTGGGAACCAATGGGGTAGAGCATTGGAGTATAAAAGGTTTTATGGCCCCTGTGTTTATTTATGTACCATGGAGTCTGCAAACTAATATTACCTCATAGAAATGCCTCGCTTACAAGGGTGGAAATCATATCAAGATTTTATTTTTTCCCTCACACGAGAAGATCTTGTCCTGAAGGAGCACGATATGATTCAATGATCTTTTATTAATGAGGGTATTGATTCAGGCGCCCCCCCCCCGGCTTCCATGAGCATGCTATAAAATGAAAGGAATGTCTCAGCCCACAGAACAAGAATTGACCTGCTTGTTTCTTATCTCCGACATTTCAGCAAAACAATGTAATTACAAAGGAATACAAGGTTTGTAACAGTGTGCAAAAGGTGTTCAATATTATTACAACAGAGCATGTATTGAAGCTGACAATTTCCCTGAGAGAACCATTTTCATGTCAGTCATCTGCTCCAACTCTCCCTCGTTTACCCAGGACAGTCCCTGTTTCCCGGTGCCTGTCTCTCGTGTCTCCTGATGCTTAGCCTTTGGGAATGCCTTAAAGTTCTCTTAGTATGAGTTGCTGGTATTGTCATTTGCCAAAATCCAGTTGCCTCCTCAGGGCCTTTAAAGCCCTTTTCTGACATTGAACACACATAAAGCTGCATTATATTGAAGCAGACCATTAGTCCAACAAGGTCACTACTGTATTGTCGAAGGCTTTCACGGCCGGAGAACGATGGTTGTTGTGGGTTTTCCGGGCTGTATTGCCGTGGTCTTGGCATTGTAGTTCCTGACGTTTCGCCAGCAGCTGTGGCTGGCATCTTCAGAGGTGTAGCACCAAAAGACAAAGATCTCTCAGTGTCACAGTGTGGAGAAGATGTAGGTCATTTGTATCTACTCAGGAGGGGTGGGGTTGAGCTGAGTCATCCTGTAAGAGTTTCCCAGCCCTGCAGAGAAGATTAGCACATCAAGTACCAATCCATATGCAAAAGAACCTCCTCAGGATACAGTGAAGCCTCCCGCCATTAGCATTCCACACCCTGGGAAACTCTTACAGGATGACTCAGCTCAACCCCACCCCTCCTGAGTAGATAGACGTCTATTTTTCAGCTTCTGTACTTGCAAACAGAGCACAGGATTTTTGAGTGTATGTGTCCACATGTACTGAAGCTATATATGCATGGAAAAATATGCACATTGCCTGTTTGCACAAAATGGTGGCCACATATATTGGGGGGTGGGGAGAGATCACAGATAGCACATGCTCCCATTTCATAGCGCACCAAAACTGAATGTCTAGAAATGGCTTAGAAGTTAGATTTCAGGGTGTGTAGGTGGATTTGTCTGGTCTGTTATGCATATGTTTGAACACTAAAGCGCCTTTTGATATACAGCCTGCCATTGTACATGCGGATGGGCAGCTGATGACAGATTGTAAACCAATGACATTTTTCAGCATATTTCTTTTAGCCTAAAGCTGTTGTTTTTAAAAACAGAACATGCTAATGCCAAGAACATAAACACAGCATGAAGATCAGAGCTTTTAGCAATGTGTTATGGGGACAAACTTGGATATGAATCTGTGGTATGAAATTTTGTATTGGGGGTTGGAAGTCAGCAGAACCTCCTCATAAACCTGGTTTATACTGAGTCAGGCTACTGTCAAAGTCAACTATGGCTGATTCCACATACGTTGGATAATGCACTTTCAAAGCACTTTATCAATCGTTTGAGGTGGATTTTTTATTCTGCACACAAAATCCGTTCCAAATGATCTATAAAGAGGATTGGAAGTGCATTATCCAACGTGTGCAGAATCAGCCATTGTCTGCTCTGACTGGTCGTGTCTCTTCAGGTAAAAGTCTTTCACATCACCTCCTACCTGATCTTTCTGACTGTAGCTGCTGGGGATTGAACCTGGGACCTTCTGCATACAAAGCAGATGTTCTACAATTATGTGAGATCCATGCCATGGTCTATATACCTCTTTTCAAGTATAACATAGGTAGCCAGTATACCACTTTTTGATCGCAATGTAGGTAGCCAGTATCGTTCTGATAATAATGGATATTTAAGCACTGGAAAAGATACCTTTTGAGCATTATTATCTTGCCAGTCTGAAAAAACATCTGAGGCAAAGAGAGATGAGTCCCTTTTTTTAAGCAATCTGTCTTTGGGTTACCAGATGCTGTGAGAGTGTCAAAAAAGCTCAGGCTGATGACCGAAGTGTTGCAGTTGCTGGCTCTGTACCATCTCAGTAGCCAGTAGTAGAAAATACTCAGCTCCAAGCTGGGGCAGACGTTTTTCTCCCCAGTCCTCCAGATGTGCCTTTTACTACAGCTCTGTTACCCTAGTTGGGTGGCCTCCTTGTGAGTTGGAGGAATTAACATTAAAGGAAATGCAGCAGGAGAGGGTAAGCAGGAAATCTCCACCAATGTATACCAGGATTGTTCCCTTAGAGAACTCTCAAATAAACAGGTGGATGTGCTACAGGAAAGGTTTCTTTTGTTAACAGAGAAATAAAAGGCAAGTGTATAGAGAGCCACACATACAACATACACACAGAGGTAGCTATGAAAACTGTGAGGAAAAAGGGAGAGCAATTCAGGATAGAGTGATATTTACTAGTCCTGGAGAGGGGGAAGGTCCACGGGAACAGCAGCAAAATGACCAGTGCTCCAAAGAAGAGAAGGGAGGACTCAGACATAGTCAGAGGATGTGTGGATGAGTCCCAGAACACACACATTGCAAATGGCTGAGGGCAGCCCAGTTATAGTGCCAAGCATAGCCTGAGGTGGACTGACATCCTTCCTAAATAACAATGACTTGATGGCTTGTCTGGAAGTTTGAACGATAAGTTAGGAGAGGCTTAATGGCTCTACCTGAAGTAGACAAAAGGTGTGAATGGGGCTTGATGACCCAGCAGTTGTCAGATGGGGAAAGCTATCAGCTCCACTGAATAGCTCTGATTAAGGTAGGTAGTTTGAGGAAGAGAAGCAGGGCATTGATGGGCACTCAGGAGTTCTTGGGAGACCTCATTATTCTTAGATATGTGTCACTCTCTGGGGCACAGGAGGTGTCAGCTAGCCATCTGCCTGACTCAGCTTCTTGTAGATTTCCATGCTCCATCTGGGCTGGCAACTACCCTGGGCTAGGAAGTGCCATGTGCTTATGGCATAAGAGGAAGGGGTTTATAATATTACATTCATAAACTATCCTTTTAGCATGGCAGAGGTCTGATTGCAAACAGCTCCTGCTCTGGGAAGTTGGCAACATAAGATCCCAAATCTCAGAATGGGTGGCCATTTCCCCACATCTTAAAAATAGCACCCCACTCACGGAATGCTGGTGGCTTCTTTGCACAATTTCTGACATCAGCCAGATGCAGGAAGTGATTATTCCATTTTCATGGTGCCAGTTTGGTGTAGTGGTTTAGAGAGGCAGGACTCTAATCTGGAGAACCGGGTTGGGTTCCCCACTCCTCCACTTGAAGCCAGCTGGGTGGCCTTGGGTCAATCACAGCTTCTCAGAGCTGTCTCAGCCCCACCCACCTCACAGGGTGATTGTCATGAGGATAATAATAACACACTTTGTAAACCACTCTGAGTGGGCATTAAGTTGTCCTAAAAGGCTGCTGCTGTTGTTACATATGACAGAATGTGTCATATATGATCCTCCCCGTATGCATGAATGCCATTTTGTCTGATAAGGACAATGTGCAAATATTCCAGCTTCAGAATGGGCAAACCAGAACTCATTCCCCCTATACATACAGTCAAATGTAATGCCGGAAAAGGGCTAGGTTGAAAAGTTATAATGGAAAAAGACAGATGAAATATCAGTGAAGATGGAGCAATTGAAAGACCTCTTGATAATTCAGCCATGAGGAGGAATCCTGGATATGCTAGAGTCGATCTCTTTCTCTCCCTGTGGGGGTCAGGAGGAGTGGAGAAGTTCTGCTGGAGTTGGAACTTTTTGAACCATCTTTTAACACAGCTTGATTGACAGCACTTAGCAGGTAACCCAGCAATAATTGCATGCCATGAAAACCCTCCCTGGCTGATTTCTGTAGAACAAACCACTGCTGAAAACACAGGAGAGATCAGGCTGGTGAACATAAATTCAGTAAACTCCCTTCTTCCTTCTTTAATCTAAAGATGTAGTGGGTACAAAAGGGAAGTAAAAGGATGTTCCTCCCTCAGGAACCCCACAGACTGCATTCACAAATGAATTTTAATGGCTGTTTATATAGAGAATTGTAACAGTAAATGTTCTGTATCTTACCACGCCACAAAACAAAATTTATAGTAACCTTCCTCCAGCCTAAAGAGCCTTCCTCCAAATTTAGTGGCAGACTGGAGCCATGAATGGACAAGACAGCTCTTCCTACAAACCTAGAAAATGCCTCATGCAGTGGCACAGAAAGGGGTATTTAAACCCCAGCTTCAGCTGCCTGGTAGGGACTACCCCACCAAGCAACCCAAGCAAGCCAGCGAGCTTTAAATGCCCCTTTCCATGGTGAAGCTGGGTTGCAAAGGGCCCTTTCTGTGCCTTGTCCTGGGGCAGGCCAGTCAGAAGGAAGGCAGGACGCTGCCTTGGGAGGGCAGGAACAAGGATGGGAAGGGGGGACTCATCCTCTGGCTGGCTGCTGCTTCACTATGCTCTTGGAAGGCTCCCTTCTGCCTAGGGGGAATGCTCCTGTTTCCACGCACAGGCTCAGCATGCAGCTAAAGAGTGGGAAGTCTTCAGCTGCATACATGGAGGAAACGGAAACAGGTGGGCGGGACCCGTGGACACATGATGTCATTGGAGACATTGTTCCACCGCATTCCAGCAGGGAAAAAAACCCTGGTGCGATCAGAATTTTACTCTCTCCGATCCTGGGCTTCTTTTTTCTGCTGATGTTAGGGTTTCTGACTCCTGGATTTAGAAAGAAAGAAAGAAAGAAAGAAAGAAAGAAAGAAAGAAAGAAAGAAAGAAAGAAAGAAAGAAAGAACGAACGAACGAACGAACGAACGAACGAACGAACGAACGAACGAACGAACGAACGAACGAACGAGGTCTTCTTTCCCTATGGGCCACTGTTCTAGAAAGACACTGGTTGGCAAGCCCCAGCACCTCCGCCAGTGGCTCAGAGGCTGCTTGGCTGAGAGCCTTCATTGGCGAGCAGTGAGTCTCTCTACACAGTTACTTCTTTTACAAGTTCTCCCATGCTCTGCACAGACACTCATCACCTCGGAAATTGGCTTTTATTTTTTTAAAAAAGCATGCAAATGGACTCAGAAAGCTGCCACCAAGGGAGGGAGAACTCCTGCCTTTCTCCCAAACTTTGTTCCCCATGCAAAAACAAGGCAGAGGGGAGACATTTCCCCATTTGTGCTGCTCCACGTGGAGGTATTGTGTGCATGTGCAGCAGTAGAAAGGGGGAAAGTTTCCAACCTGGCACTGTTTTTGTATGGCAAGAAACGCAGGAGCTCTTCCTCCCCTCTGACCCCATTTACACTCCAATTTTTAATGGAAGGCAATTCCCAAACATGTGTGTCTGCTCCGAGTGCAGGTTGGCTCCATGGAGAACTCATGGAAAACCTGTAAAAGAAGTAACGTGTAGAGAGACTGCGTGTCAGCCCACCCGTTGTCTCCTCCTGCATTGCACCATTTTGTGAGAGGAGGAAAAAACCCCAGCCAGGGTTTGATTCTGGTTGGCCAGCAATCCTGAAGGCTTTAACAACATAATTGCTTTAGACTGGAACACGGCATCTTATGATCTATATAAATGTCGATAAATTGAGACAGAACACTTGTTGGAATCTATTGAAGTAAGGGGTGAATTTGTGATTCATCATGTCTGACAATGACAGCCTGATTAACCATTCCTTCAGGTTCATTTTTTTAAAAAAATACAGATTTATCGATTGACAGTCTGCTACAATTTTTTTCTCTTTAAGGAGATAACAGCCTGAGTCTATGTTTTTTGTGTTAGTTGTGAAGATGCTTAATTAAATTGCTGCATAGGACACATGAAGTTGGCTTATATTGAATCAAACCATTTGTTCATCCAGCTCAGCGTTTGTTAACCCTTTCGGTGTCATGGATCCCTTTGAATATCTAATGGAAGCTGACGAAAATTCATATAAACACACAAAATTTTGCAGCTGATGAAAATTCATATAAACACACACAAAATTTTGCAGCCCACTCTACACTTTTTAGGAGTATCTTAATAACATAATTTCACTGGGGAAGGATTTTTTCACAGTTTTTCAAAGTCACAAGGAAAGAAATTGAAGGGAAAAGTCATTTCTTGTGCCCAGTTTACAGATCCCTGAAGACAGCCCATCGGCCCCTTAGGTTAAGAACTCCTTTCTGTAGCTCATTATTCTCTACTCTGATGGGCAGCAGCTCTTCAGGTAAAGAAAATTCTGTCCCAGCTCCTGATATTTGACAGCGTGAGTGTGGTGTAGTGGCTAAAGTGGTGGACTAGGATCTCGGAGGCCCAGGTTTGATTCCCTGCTCCACCACATAAGCTCGCTGGGTGATATTGGGCCTGTCACATACCCTCAGCTTAACCTACCTTACAGGGTTGTTGTGAGGGGAAAATAGAGGAGAGGGGAATGATGCAAGCTGCTTTGGGTCCCCATTGAAGAGAAAGGTGGGGTATAAATGAAATAAAAAATTAAAAAATTAAAAATCATTTAACTGGAGATGTTACGGAATTCAACCATGGTTCCTCTTATGGAAAGCATTGAGCATTACTGCTGCACCATTTTGTCTTCCCCAATTTATTTAAAGTGCAGTTTGAAAAATATGTCTTTTGGAAGAACATCCATCTTTTATGTTTTTGAAAACCATCAAACACATCTGGTTTTAGATAGTCCTCCCTGCTTCTGTTTTATCCTGACATCAACTCCCCTGTGAGGGAGGTTAAGCTAAGAAAGTGGCTGACCCAATTTCACCCAGCAAGCTTCAAGGGGATGCTCAAGCGAAAGATCTTTCACTGATTCTCCCATTACAGATACACATGCACTGCTAGGGAGACATAGTACACTTGAATCAAAGACCACACCAAAAGTTAAGTCACTGGAGCATCCTTGTGTAAGATGTCTTGTATAGACACAGAGAGAGGGGGAGAGAGAGAGAGAGAGAGAGAGTCAGGCCTGGGTTCCCTAGACCCAACTTGCTTTCCTTGCAGCCATACAACAGCTGTGGGGGATGTAATTTTTAAAGCCTCTGGGAGCCCAATTCAACTCAAGACTTTTGCACGGCTCCTGTCTTCACACACACCCCATTTTCCCAACCCCAAACAGCCCCACTGGAGAGTTATTTCCATACATTTGGAGCTGTCCTGCATGTGCAGTTTGGCACTGAGTGGGGATATCCGCCTGGGTCTCACCTGTGCTAGTCTAGCACCCTAAGCATTCTACCACGTCGGCTCACCCTAGGTTTAAAGTGGTTATTTTTCAGAACTCCCTGCTGTCTGGCATAAGCTGTATTCCTCTAACTTCTCGCCTTAATACATATTTTACAGGTCCACCAGTTGGAAAAGAGCCAGCAACATGAATTTAAACATGCTAGACATTCCACCGAAGCAGCTGGGCAATTGAAGCCTTGGGGCATGGCATCAATTACATTATCTATTCATGGGGAAATAAGAGTTGAAATGGAGTAGAATCAGAGTTTACCCTGCTAATCATGCATGCACACTGGATTCCATGAGCTAATAAGCTGGTGACATTTATCCATCGCAGCATGTGTGCGGGAATTAAGGAGGGCAAGAAGAAGTCCTGGTTCCGAATTAGATCTTCTTTCTATCTGTTAAGGAATGAACTGTTGGATAATGAGCTGTTTCAGACTTCCTTATTTTATCCTTGATCTGGATAAAGAAGGTTTTAATTTCCCCCCTCTGATGTTTGTTAACTTGCACCCTATTTAAAATAATCAGCTGTACTAAAGACAGAGGAATCTAAAGGATTCTAATGCAAATTATACCCCCCCCCCCAAAAAAAAACCTCGAACTGTTTTTGACAATGGAATCTGAAATGGAATTTTAAAACTGTTTCAGGCTTCCAATTTAGATAACATTTAATTAAAAATGACCTACAATAGGACTGAAAGGGTACCATTCATTCTTGCCAATAGAAATGTCTGCAGCATATTGAATCGTTTTCTAGGTGGATTTTTAATTCATCTCCTCTCTTCAAAGGTTGACAAGGTGTTGGGAGAATAGGAGGTTGGGTCATCGCTCCCTGGTAGAACATCTCACTTCAATGTAGAGGGTCTCAGTTTTAATTCCCACCATATCCAGCAAAGAAGAAAAACTTCCACCTAAGCACAGGTCTACTTTATAGGGTTGGTGTGATGATTACTGCCATCATGTTTGAGTAATTTGTACAGATGAAAGGTACTGTTTCTATCTGTGTATTTATTTCTCTAAGGCAGGGGCCCCAACATGGTATGGCCACCATGGTCCTCAACATCTTTCCTGGTGCACACCAAATGTTTTTAGAAAGTGGGTGAGGCCAGCAGGGCTGCTGACTGGCCATTGAAGATCTGTCGGTCTGTACAGATTTTTAAAAAATTGTTTGAGCTGCAGGTACCACCACAGCACAATGATCTTCACTGCATGATTGAAGAGTTGCTAATAAAGTTATACAAGACCTAACTCCCTGACATTTTGTGATTGGCTTTGCCTCTTGTGCTAGGGTTACCAGATGGCCTCCCTCCAAAAACGGACAGGGCCCATGGTGGAAGTGACACCATTTTGGAGGCTGGCCAGCTGGCTGGACACTTCTCAACCAGCCAGGAGGCTAGGTGGGCTAGCCAGTTGCTTGTCCAACATGAAGGAGAGTGAGTGGGCAGGACAGGCATGTCCTCGGCATGCAGGGAGCCAGGCAACCTCGAAGCAGTGGAGTGGACGTGATGGGACTCCAGGCTGCCTAAAAGCTGGGGGAGGAGATAGAGACAGCGCAAGAAAGCCTGTTGGCGCTAATGTCAGCTCCTGCACACCAGCAGCTAGCAGCTCCTCCCCCAAATGTATACATCCAGTATTTCAACCACATTTCCCCCAGGCAGTCCAATAAAAAACTAGACTATCAAGGGGAAAGCTGAACACATGGGAACCCTATTTGCAGCAGCTGTTTCGTAGTTGAATCTGCATCCAGTGGCAGCCATTTTGTGGTTCGCTCCACATCCTGCAGCAGCCATTTTATGGTGGCACCCACTGCCTGTTACCAGAACTGCTATTTTAAGGGGAAATTAGCACGCAGTTAGGCTTAAGTTAGTGCAGATCTTTACCAATGTATACCAGAGTCTGAACTTCTGGATTGCTCATGCAATAAAGAGGTGGCAACTAATCGATACAAAAGTGTTTACTAGGATGTTGCATAAGCCTACAATAGCACATACAAGCAAGAAACACACAAGGCTAAGAAATACAGGTTGGAAAAATAGAGCCGTTTGCATTAGCAGGGAACCCACTTGAGATTGAAGAAGCGGGGCGATACTTCACCTGATCATGGCGATAAGCAGAGAGACAGCAGTGAAGCGGGCCGATATCCAATGCCTGCACTAGATATGCAGAGTGACGGTCGGGGGTCAGGAGAGGAATGGCACACTCCTCATGTCAGGCAGAGCGAGTGGTGGGGAAGACCCAGTGACTGTTCTGCAAGGAGCTCCCTGCAGAAACTGACCAGAGGGTGCCTGGCCAGGCTCACGGAGGGCCCTCCCAGATGGCACTGTGCTGCTGGTGGCATGGTTCTGGGCCCAGGTGGGGTTTGTGTCCAAGGAGGCAGGAAACAGGCGTAGGTAACACAGTCCATAACAGCAGAGGGGCAGGAGGGCAAGCATAGGCAATGCTGCCCCTAACAGAGTTCAGAGTTCTTGGCAGAGTCTTAGAACAGCAAGGCAGGAAGCTGACATAATCCATGGCAGACTCCATAACAGGAGGGGGGGGGGGTCACTGGCAACATGCCCTGTGTCAAAATTCCAAAAATGCTTGCAGGATCAAAATAGGTTGGAGAACCCTGTTCTAAGGAGATTATCTGGTGGTGTGCCCCGTTTCCTCTCCCCCTGTTTTCTCCTCACAATAACCCTATGAAGTAGCATAGTTTGACAGACAATGACTAGCCCAAAGCCACAGCTTCATGGCTGTGGGGGGGATTTAAATTCTGGACTCCCAGATCTTAGTCCAATACTCTATGTACAACACTGCATTGGTTCTTGCTATATAAATGCGAACTATTATTATTGTTATATAAGTGAAAATAAAAGCCGTCTGAGGCATAATATTTTTGTACCAAACTAGGTTTACCCTTCTCCCGGTATTGGCTGGGGATCCCCTGCCACTAATGGGTGCTTATGGCCAGGGAGGGAAAATATCAGGAAATTGGGGAGGAGGGGCTTGCCAGACATGACACCATCACTTCCTATGAGCCCAGAAGTGACATCAGCATATCACTGAGGACACTATGGTATTTGAGGAAATCTCTATGTTTAAACCATCAAGTTTAGCCCCAGTACCAGACTATCTTCCATGAATGTGCTGATGTCGCTTCCAGTTGATGCTAGCATATCACCAGCGATGTAATTACATTACTAGTGAATATCCCGACCAAGGCCCCTCCAACCCCCCCTCCACTTGCCAAGGGGGTCCTGGCAACCTTGTTCCAAACTCTTCAATTAGTCAGAAATTTCATATGTTGGTGCAGAGCTCCCTCAGAGGGCTACAACTAATGGCAGTGCCACACTGTATGTAGAATAGATGATCTCTATGAGTTTATTAATTTTTCCATGAAAGTCGTGCCTCTTTTACTCCATTGACACTCAAGTGTAAGTCCCCCTGTGCATTCATTTTGGAACTTTTGTTATGTCAGGATTCCAAGATACATGTACATGCAAATTGAATGATGAATGTCACAGGTGTATGATGGCCACTTTGGTATATCGCAAGAAATACCAGTGCATTGAAATAACAACAACAACAACTGCTTCTATGCCAGTCTTCTAGGCAGATTAGTGCCCTACTCAGAGTAGTGAACAAAGTAAGTGTTATTATTATTATTACCCCCACAATGAATCTGGGGAGCTGGGGCTGAGAGGCACGTCTTACCTAAGGTCACCTACTGAACTCATGGCATTACTGGGATTCAAACCAGTAGAATACTGATTCACAGCCCAACCACTAGCCACCAGTTTGGTATAGTGGTTAAGAGCGGTGGGATTCTAGTCTGGAGAGCCGGGTTTGATCCCCCACTCCTCCACTTGAAGCCAGCTGAGTGACCTTGGATCAGTCACAGCTCTCTCAGAGCTCTCTCAGCCCCACCCACCTCACAGGGTGATTGTTGTGGGGATAACATTAACAGACTTTGTAAACTGCTCTGAGTGGGTGTTAAGTTGTCCTGAAGGGCAGTATATAAATTGAATTTATTACTACTACTACTACTACTACTACTACTACTACTACTATTATTATTATTATTATTATTATTATTATTATTCACTATGCTACAGCGACTCAAGGAGAAGAGCCAGCCTATACAGTTCTGATCCTTCCCACACATGTTTTGTTAAGCATGTCTGTAATTTTTAACATTTGCACAGGGCTAATAGATGTGTATCGATAATAATATATGGGCCAATTCGAGCTCTTTTTTCAAGATGGAGTATTGCATAAGAGAGAGTTGTATCATTTTTGAAGGGAGTGGAAAATAAATTAGTGCTATCTTAGGTTTTCATTTTTTAACAATCTCATCAATAGAGATAAAAAAGGAAAACAGGGAATATTGACTATTTAATTAGTATATTTTAAATCACACATGGCAAACTGTTTTCCAGACTGAATATGAATAATGCCTCAGCCGTAAGTGATGTGTGAAACGATGGTTTGTTCCTTTATTTTTCCTTGTGTGAATATGCTGCGTTGAGTGCTTTGGAAGATAGGACACGTTTTCACATCTAATTCCAGAAGAGATGAAATGTGAAATGTGTTCCTCAGAGGGTGAGAACTTGAGGGCCGACCTTTCATACTATGAAAGGGTTTTCACTTAACATTTGTTTCACTTCTTCAAATGGGTTCTGCAAAAAAATATTTTTTTAAGGAAAGAGGAGAAAACGACAACAGTGAAATCTGAGAACTTGTTGAATTGTATGGGTATTTTAGTCCACGCAGTAGGAAGCTGTATCAAGCTGTTGACAAACCTATTTTCTTCCTTGAGATCAAACACCATGAGGGAAATAAGGTTTAAAAATATGTAGTACTTTACACACACACCAAAAAACTTGCATTCTACAGGCTTAGAGATCTACTGCTAGAGGCTACTGGAAATTTCCCTTCAGCAAATCCAAGGATGAAGAGGAAATTCTTGTGATCCTCTGACTATTTTAGACTTAGGTTGATGATCAGCAGTAGACATGGGAACAAACAGCATTACGAACAGAAAAAAACAACGAACAGCCTAATCTGCTGTTCTCAAACAAGCTGTTCGTGAGCCCCCATCCTAAATGAACAGGTGGTCGTTGCAAGCCTTGTTCGTTGCCTTCGGCAGCCGTTCGGCAAGCCAGATAGTCTGGCACCTGCTGCAATCAATCCCCTTGGCAACCGGAGGCTGGGAGGGACTGAACTCTGTCTGAACTCCTTCTGGCTTTCCTTCTGGCTTTAACCCTTCAAAGTAGTTCCAGCAGAGAGTCCCGTTTTTGCCACTGTGAAGAGAAAATGACAGCCAATGGGGAGACCCGTGGATCATGCCTTTCCTGGGGTGCAATCTCTCTGAAACTTAGGGGGTCTTCAGGTCTTCAGAGAACAGTGAGGACTATGTCCCCTGCAAATTTGGTGGGTATTGGACATTGGGAAGGTCACTTTTGTAACCCCTCATACTAGCTGCCAGCAGACACTGCTGTTTTTGCCAGGACAGGGCCCTTTAAACTATCAGCTGGCAGGCGGAGGGGAGTTTAAAGGCGCCGCTGGCAGGCGGCGGGGAGTTTAAAGTTTAAAGGGATCTTTAAAGGGCCAGGTAAGTGGGTTTGAGGGGAGGGGGGCTAAGTGGGGGAGTTGGGAGTGGGGGTGGTTCTGGCCCCCACGAACAACGAACAATGAACATGTCCGGGAACAGTTCACGTTCGTCCGTGTTTGTTGTTTGTTGTTCGTGGATGGCACCGAAAAACGAACAGGGTGTTCGGGGTTTTTTTCCCATTCGTGCCCATATCTAGTCAGCAGTAGAAACACTTCTCCAAATCCAGGGTTGCTTCAAATACGTAAAATGCCCCAAGCACCATTTCTCCAGCCCTAGGAATACACTCATACACACAATCCCAATCTATTAGTATAGTCTCATGAGTTTTGAAATAATTTTTTTCTATTTTGTTCCTGAAATAACATAAATAGAACTGGCCATTTCCAAATATCCTTATAGGCATGGCCCACCCACAGAACCCTGGTGTTTTTTCCGCAAGGTTCCACATATCTCAGTTTGCAAAACATTTGCAGGCTGTTTTCCTACCATTATTTTGGCGTTTTTCTGGGATCAAACTTTCCCTGTTTTTTTTTTTTCCCCCGTGGGTTGATGGAGCACTTCTTCTGAGTTCTTGGGCATGTGAATGGTTAAAGTGCTTTGGGGAATCCTCTAATTACCACCCAGCTCCTCTCCCAAAGCTCTCAGCATACAATCGCGCATGTGCAGATTAAAAAGAAAATTGAAAGGGAGGCGGGCAATGATGACGAAAGTGTCCGACCTGCTTTCCCAAACTGCTTTTCCTATGAACTGTGGAGGCTGCCCTGTGACCTCGCTCAAGGTAAGCACTTTTGGGGAGTCTTTGTGGAGGCTGAGTTTTAGGAGTGGCTCAGTAAAGCACACGCTGTAAGCGGGAAAAAGGCAGAAATGACCGGCTGTGTGGAAACAACTGATGTGCCATTCTAAGAATAATTTCCTGGGAATAAACCATACTAAATAGATGAGTGGGATTCTGAGAAGTCTTGTTCAAGATTGCACTACATATTGAACTCCAGGATTTGCAGGTTGGGTTGAGTCTCTCTGACTCCTCAAGCCCTAGTATTGCCATAAAATAATTTTGCATGGAGCTGGTTGAACTCAAATGTTGATGGTTCAAGTGGGCCCTTTAAGCTTGCTTCGTTTAAGCAAAGGGTGACATTGCAGCTGTCAAACTTGTTGGACTAGGAAGCAGACTTTGACAGAAAAAATAGTAATCAGTATTGACGTTTGTTATTCAGGTTTGGGGATGAAGTAAAAAAAAAATTTCTAACCTGTATCTGCTGACTAATCATTCTTGCGTTATGATGATGACTCCATATTGTATGCTGATGTCTCTCAATAGATGTTAATTGTTAGGAGACATGATTCCATTTGCTGAGATAAGATAGTAATTTTGGACAGCACTTTAGATTTTGTGAAGGAATTCAACAGTGTGGAAATGATTGGTTTAAAAGAAAACACTTTGCACTTCGCGTGAGATTTTCTATCCTCTAAATAATTCTTGTTTCCTAAAAAAAATTGCTGCCTCATTGTTTCAGCAGACTCTTCTTTCACTATTACAAAGTTTCCTTAGGTGCTACTGGCAAGGGGAATTTTGCTGTACTCCTTTTAAAAGTAGATAAAATGTAGCTTTTTTCGCTAACCTGACCTCTGTTGGCAAATCTTTCTTTTGTTATGTTGATGATGAACTTGTTTTCAAAATGGTAATAAATTAGGAGAACAGAACTTGAGGCTACTAGAATCCAGCAATTTGGAAAGATTTGCAGTCAGTTTTGGATTTTCTGTTCAAATGCTTTCTTGTAATCCTGTTTGCTGATATAGTTTACAATTTAGGTGACATTAAAGTTAAGGGCTAAAGGTGACAGGTATAAAAAAGGCAAAGTTGAGGCATAGTTTAGTCAACCAAAATTCAGGGATTTTTTAAAATTAGGTGGGAAGAATTTGGACATCTTAAACATATGTGAACTCTAAAGACATCTATTCCATATGAGGGCACAGTTTAAATGCCCAATTTTGATGCTTAAGTGAGGGATTGTATTATTCCCAAGTGTCTTTATATCTATAATTAAAATATCATTAAGATAGATAATGAGGAGCCCCATGGCGCAGAGTGGTAAGCTGCAGTACTGCAGCCCAAGCTCTGCTCATGACCTGAGTTTGATCCTGGCGGAAGCTGGGTTCAGTTAGCCGGCTCGAGGTTGACTCAGCCTTCCATCCTTCCGAGGTCGGTAAAATGAGTACCCAGTTTCCTGTGGATAAAGTGTAGATGACTGGGGAAGGCAACGGCAAACCACCCTGTAAAAAGTCTGCCAAGAAAATGTTGTGATGCGATATCCCCCCATGGGTCAGTAATGACTCTGTGCTTGCACAGGGGGCCTTTTTAAGATAGATAATGCAAGGCAGTTCTGTTGAGGAGAACCTTTTGTTTTATGGGTTCATTTTGCTGATTTCATTTGGTCTGGACAGATTATGTCATGATGATCGTGGATGCTGCTGATTCTGTTCTATTTAGGGTATGCAACAGTTTTATTTGTGCTGCCTTGGGCTCAAATCAGGAAAGGTGATCTATAAATATTTTAATTAATAAATAAATAAAAATAAAGACTGACTCACGGATCTATTATAATTGTTAAATTTCTCCTCAGTTCCTACAGTCCTGGAACTTGATGTACATGTGCTCCAAAATACCACTGCTATTAGAACAGGTTGCTCTGCAAGTTAGATCCCCAGTTACTTCTCTGCAGACACTTCAAGAGTCCAGTTAAAGTTTCTTTATTAGAGATCCATCAGTATCAGTGCACTCAGACAACAGCATTGGCAGAAGTGACGTAAAGAGGGAAAGTAATGTTAGTTATAGGGCACGGTTCCCACCCTGGGATAAGGACTGTTAGAATTTAGGTGCACAGGACCTAGAAGGTTGGATGAGGTAGGGGAAGGGAAGACAAGGATGAGCTCATTTCGTGTCTCAGGGAGATACGGCTCTGATCAGCACTTCAAGGACACTTTCCCATGCCAGTCAAGAAAGTGAAAGTAGCCACCTGCAAGATAAGCGATTCACAGCTACACAGTTAGACAGCTACACAGATCTTTCTTTACACATTCTCAGAGACCCAGAATACAATACAAAGTATAATAGCCACACATGGCAGATAAGCAGGGGGCATCTGACAAACCTAAAAATGGATTTTTATATTTCTTCAAGAGGTGGGAGACTCAAAGTGCAACAAAAAATGGTTAAGCTAGTTGCCAGCCACTCAGGAAGCTTCAGTTCGGCAGAATGATCAGCCCACCATACTCGGAAAGTCTGAAAAGGGAATATTGGTCAGCAAATATGTCAAATATGGGACACAAAGTTTATCTCACAGTATAAGTCAACATTCCAACAAACCTAGCGCAACACAGAGGACAGGATGTTGGGGTTTGTGGATTCCATTGCCTCTTCAGTCTTGCATTTAGTGAGGAGATCATCTCTATCAGCCACCAAGAGCAATATATAGGGCTTGCCTAATGCAAGGTCCATTTACTCATAGATGCATGGTGCAAAGAAATGAAGGAAACGGACTTAAATCCTCCAAGCAATTATTGTCTTCACTGGCAACTGACAAGATTGTAGCCAACGAACAATGGTGATGAGGCCCTAGACTCTTCCTGGCAGGTGTTTCAAGGTTGTGGAAGCAGTTGGTGGCTTGATTGGTACCCTGCAAGTGTGTGCCTGCTGACTGGCCGACAATGTTCCCCATGCTGCGTTGGCCTCATTGGTTCATGATTGCACAGGGCATTGCTATCAGTTTAGCAATGCTTATCCAGCCATCAGTGCCTCTATTGCCACATTGCTACACCTGCTGGTCAGAGCTTAGTGGGCCCTCCCATTGCTGCTCAGCATCCTCATCTGAGTATTACCCCCTATGGCTTGCCTTTTGTCACAAAGCCATTCCAGATGCGTCCTTCTTTCTCTCTCGATTAGCCTTATTCATTGTATTCTATGCCCTTTGCTCCAGGGTCTTGTCTGATCTCCATTATGATAAGAACCGTATTGACATCGAGAGGCAATGTATCTTGAAAGGACAAAATTACTAAGACAGACTACAGGATGATGGAAAGAATTGGTATAGCTTGACCAAGGTCACAAGAGTCTATGGAAAAAAGCAACTTAGAATACACACATTCCAAGGCAAATTATTGCACATTAAAATCTGGAATACAATTAGAACTGTCAAGTTATTAAAGCTTTGTGCAGCCGAGTCTTTGGGAAACAGCATTTAAAATTCTAATGTATAAAAAGGCCTTGGTATATTGGATCTCTGTACTGCATGACCTTCATTGCTCTGAATCATTTACTAGTGACTGCATGAGGAGTATCGTAGTACATTTTATTAGATCTTGGTTGACAACCTCGGGAGACTTGGGGGAAGTGGAAACTCACCGGAACGATGACCCATGACATTATAGAGTTTCAGGTGGAAGCTAGAATGCCTGGTGACACGGTGATGTCACTTCTATTTATGTGGCCAAAAATAGCATTATGATAATATGGGATACTATTCCAGATCCTGCATTTCCCCTCTGCTGCAATCTTAATTTTCATTTGAATATGCATGCTCATTTAAAGGAAATGAGATGACACCAGCCCTACTTGGCCTCAAGTGGCACAGCCCCAGCTGCAGGCAGATATAAGGGTGGCAGGTCCCCCATGGGCCAGACTGGGGCAGTGGGGGGGGGGGGGGGCAAGTACCCCATGCTTGAGTTATTTACGCACTCCCATGCCCACCCATCATGGCAGACAATGATGTCATTTTCCTGCACAACAAGGAAGCTATGGGTTGCATGGAGAGCTAAAAATTGCCCCTAAACTTAATATTTGGGATGATTTTTAGTGAATTGCCCCCTGGTGTGTTGTATCATTTTCTGGCCCAACAAGGAAGTGTTCTTATGCTCTGTGCACATGCAAATGGGCATTGGCTGAGTATTGAGAAGGAACCAAAGACACCTCAGGAGAACTACAGATACAATACAGTCAATGAGGGCACAGACTATGATAAGAGGCACACCAGCAACTAGCTGCGAGATCAGCAGGAGGGAATAGGAGAGGAGTCTATATCACCTGCAGACAGTAATGAAGAAATATTGCACAACAGTCCAGCTGAGAGGCAGAAAGAGCAAGTGATTGCAACAAAGACATGCCTGGAGAAGGGAGGACACTCAATAGAGGTCACACTAGAACTTAAATATACTCACAGTGGCCATGTTATTAAGAGACCACAGCACCTTGACAATTATGTTTAATGTACTTAACTTTTGTTCTTTTAAAAGAAAAGGGATATAGCAATATAGAAAGAACTGATTACGTTGTAGTACCTGGAAGGAGCCAGGAAGAAGACAAATGCAACATCCACTTGCTGTATCTCCTCAGAGCTAAACTACATAAGATGCCCGACACGTGTTCTTCACGTGTCACGTCCTGCAAGGTTCCATGGGTAATGTAGTCTTACAAAGAACAGCCACTCAATGTGATTCTCAACCGGGGAAGAGCGATGGGAGGGATTGTCTCTCTTTCAAACAGCCTCAGCTCAAGGAGATTGTCTCTGTTTCAAACAGCCTCAGCTGTTTTCCTCTGGGAGCTTGAGGAGAATCACATTGTGGATTCTCTTTCTCTCTTATAAAAAGCTGCCCTGGATTTCCTACCTCCTCTATATCCACCCCCACTCCCGAGCTCCCAGAGGAAAACTCGAGTCGAGGCTTTTTCCAAGAGACAGGATCTCTCTCATCACTCTTCCCCCAGTGGAGAATCGCATCAAGCAGCTGTTCTTTGTAAGACTGCACTACCCAGGGAACCTTGCGAGACCCAACACATACCCAGGCATCGTGTGCAGTTTCCCTCTCAGTTTGGGCCTGTATAGAAGGCGAGAAGGCTGAGACTGGGAGAACGCTGTAAATATGTTATTATGATAAAGTTTACAGTTTGTTCAAAGACTAAGCATGTTTAATTTAGAGATAACACATTTTGAAAGAGAGGGAAGGAGTCTCAGCCTTCCAGATCTTTCTCTGTGTGTCTCTTTCTGCCTCTGTCTTTGTTTTTGTGTGTCTATCTCTCTCTCCTAACAGCACATTCATTCCTACAGCCATCACCACCAAGTCAGATAAAGGGATGGTGAAGGAGTTGGGGAGCTCTTCCTCAGCTGGGACTACAATCTAACCCTGAAAGAAATCATTTGGATGGATGAACAAACTGTGCCAGTTCACGTTGATTTTCCCATTTCAACAGTATTGCTGTTAGTTGCTTCTCAAAAATCTTTGGTAGGCAGACTCCCTAGAAACTGCCAGTTAATTTCAACTCTACCCAGAATAATTTAGCCAAGAAGATGTCTATATTCTAACTAGAGGCATGCTTTCCCTCTGCAGAATGACCAAAAAACTAACTAATAATTAATGAGTTTGCCACGCACTTGTAAGGCATACCAGATTTCTGCCTTCTCAGGTGCATTAAAAACTGGAGGCATACATCTAGAGCAAATACCTCTTATCACTTCAGTTGTACTGGAAGATATAACTTATTTCTGGCTAGCTTACTTGCCTTGTACAATTATGCTTTTTATTGGCTAGTAGCTGATCTTCATATCACTGCAGGCAATTAATATCCAGAATAGCAACAAGGTACTAATTATGTGGCAATAAACGTAGCTTATGAGCAAATGTCTCTTGATATAAAGCTGTATGTGGTAATATTAAGTGAAGTTTCTGGGGGAAACAGCAAATATATACAGTCCCAGTGACAAGGGGAAAAAATATAGTTTCTTTTAATAGCTTTTTTCATTGAGCATTTATTCATTTAAGAGTGCTTCCTCTCTGACTGTACATTTTTGGGTTTGGCGCAATGCAGGGAAAAATTATTTTTTGACATATTTATTCTTTTAATGGTTATTCATTCAAGAGTTTTGCGGAATGTCTCTGTATTTTACAGTTTAGGGGATAGAAAGAGATTCATTCTTTGAACAGGTTTATTCTTAGAACATTTACTCATTTACGTAGGGCTTCAGTCTACAAGGCTATTGCCAATGATCCCATAGAAAGGTGTTCGTTGCTAGCTGAGTAATAAGCAAGGCAATCAGCTTAGATGCGTCAGAGAGAGGTTGTGGTCTAAATCAGCCAAATGACAGATGAATGAATAAGGCACAAGCTTCCCAGGCACAAAAGAGAGAGGTTTTCTTTCATCCCCTTGAGAGTCCACCGATTCAATGTGGGTATTTTACCACATTTCCATTATCCATACATTTCCATAGTAGGGTTGCCAACTCCAGGTTGGGAAATTCCTGGAGATTTGGTTATGGATCCTGAAGAGGACAGGATTTGGGATGGGAAGGGACCTCAGTGGGATATAACGCCATAAAGTCCACCCCACAAATCAGCTATTTCCTCCAGGGAAAGTGGTCTTTATAGTTTGGATATCAGTTGTAATAGTGGGAGATCTACAGGCCCCATCTTGAGGTTGGCAACACTTCCTACAAGAACTATTAAATGAAGGTAGTTATAGTTTAAAAAATGGAATAGAACACAGCTATACCATGCTACCTTCTACATGTTTATCCCATCCTTCCTTCAAAGAACTCAGAGCAACATACATGGTTTTTTCTTCACCAGGTTATACTCCCAACCAACCAGAAAAGTACTGGCTGGATATTAGGAAAAACTTTTTCATGGTCAGAGTAGTTCAAAGGTGGAATCAGCTGCCTATGGAGGTGGTGAGCTCCCCTTCACTGGCAGTTTTCAAGAAGAGGCTGGTTGAATATTTGTCAGAGATGCTTTAGGCTCATCCTGTGAGCTTGGAATGGATTCTTCCCCATTGGCCAAGCATAGCTTGCCATTATACCAATGAAAGCCATTTTATGCCATGTGCAAATCACAAAACGCAGAAGTTTAGCAAGAAGGGTCATTCCCATAGGTCTAGCTGCAAAAATTGTGGCCTATCATTTTAAATGCAGCTCTCCATCCATGTACTGTAACCTGCCAAGTGCTTCACAACACACACAACTTGTGCGTATGTTTGTTAGCGAACATGAACTCTGAAAAATCCAGTGGATAATTTGTATGCACCAAAGCTGTATGTTCATGATGACATATCTGCGTATTGCCCCTCTTCACACAATGCAATAACCATGAGTATCGGGAGGGTACTGCTTGCTTCTGTTATGTGCAGCTAGTAGGCTTCCAATAGGAAGCATTAGGTAAAGGTAAAGGTACAAGCACCGAGTCATTACTGACCTATGGGGGGACGTTGCACCACAACATTTTCTTGGCAGAAAGGGGCCCTTTGCAACCCAGCTTCACCATGGAAAGGGGCATTTAAAGCTCGCTGGCTTGCTTGGGTTGCTTGGTGGGGTAGTCCCGTTTTCTTGGCAGACTTTTTATGGGGTGGTTTGACATTGCCTTCCCTAGTCATCTACACTTTACCCCCAGGAAACTGGGTACAGGATGGAAGGCTGAGTCAACCTTGAGCTGGCTACCTGAACCCAAAGGTAAAGTTAGTCCACTGTGCAAGCACCAAGTCATTACTGACCCATGAGGGGATGTCGCATCATGACATTTTCTTGGCAGACTTTTTACGGGGTGGTTTGCCATTGCCTTCCCCAGTCATCTACACTTTACCCCCAGGAAACTGAGTACTCATTTTACCGACCTCGGAAGGATGGAAGGCTGAGGGCCAAGCTACAAGTGACAAATGACACTTGAACGGCAAGTGGATTGAGTGGAGTGCAAGTGAACAGGGAGAAATACACTTGCCGTTCAAGTGTCATTCGTCACTTGTAGCTTGGCCCTGAGTCAACCTTGAGCCGGCTACCTGAACCCAGCTTCCGCCGGGATAGAACTCAGGTCGTGAGCAGAGCTTGGACTGCAGTACTGCAGCTTAGTATCCTGGCAGATCACTATAGGACAGAAATTGTCTTCAATCACAGAATCATAGAGTTGTAAGGTACCTCCAGGGTCATCTAGTTCAACCCCCTGCACAATGCAGGAAATTCACAATGGAAATAAATGTAAAGTTCTGCATTTAGGTAGGAAAAAATCAAATGCATAATTATAGGATGGGGGAGACTTGCCTTAGCAGTAGTATGCGTGAAAAGGATCTAGTGGTCTTAGTAGACCATACACTGAACGTGAGTCAGCAATGTGATGTGGAAGCTAAAAAGGCAAATGCGATTTTGGGCTGTATCAACAGAAGTATAGTGATCCAGATCAGGCAAAGTGATGGTATCATTCTACTCTGCTCTGCTTAGGTCTCACCTAGAGTATTGTGTTCTGTTTGAGGCACCACAATTTAAAGCTATAGACAAGCTGGAATGTGTCCAGGGGAGGGAAATAAAGATGGTGAGGAGTCTGGAGACCAAGTCCTATGAGGGAAAGAGCTCGGTATGTTTAGCCTGGAGAGGAGATGACTGAAAGGTGATGATAACCATCCTGAAGTACTTGAAGGGCTTCGGTGGTCACAATTTATGCAAGCCAGCCATCAATTTCTGAGAAAGTTTAGTCTTCATTTAAATTTGGTAGATAATCTAGGAAAGAAGGCTGCTTTACAATTTTGACAGTTTTAAATTCATATTGAAGTATAGAAGAACTATATTTTAAGTACTCCTCCTCCATTGCTCTCTGTTACTAGAATTCATGGGCTTTGCTATAGGATTCCTCAAAACAGAGTCACAAACACACAGACTGAAGCTTTGATAGTACCACCTCCCTTATTCTTTCTATTTTCCCCCTTTAATTATTTTTGGTTTTGACCTGATTTGCCCAAGGTGTATCATCTTCTTTGCAAGGCTGTTCCTTGTGGGGAAACATCACTAGTTTGGACGGTCTGATTTCTCTCTCTTTTTCTCTTTTGTTCACAGTTCCAAAGACAGCTCCAGCTAATGTAAGTGGCAGAAGTGGAAGACGGCATGAATTAGTAATAGCATGGGAGGTAAGGGACTCTTTTGATTAAAGGCCTCATTTCATGTTGTCTTTTTTGAGGGCAGGGTAAGGAAGGAGGTCTGCACTGAGGTTTTCCCATAGCCAAGATTGTCAAAGTTGGAACACAAAAGGTAGTTTTTTTTAATGAGTGTTAAATCCTCCCTCAGGTTCGCAATTCAATGTGAAGGGTAAGTGCTAGCAATACGGAGAATCTCTGCCTCACAAAAGAATCCCATATTAATTCTGTTTTTGTTTTATCCAGAGCTTAATTTGAACCTGAGCTTGGCATGGCACAGCCTTGGCAGCTGCCTGCTTAGATCTGACAACAATATGAAGAAGAAACTTCATGTTAGATGTGTGATTCTGTAGGGATTTTTTTTCTTTTTACAGAATATAACTGCAGAAGATGTAATTTGAAGGGGGAAGCTGCTGTGAGGGTGGAAAGAGGCTTCTTAACCCTTTCTTCATGGGCCCTTTTCCTGTTGAAAATGGCCCCCACCGAACTACTTTAGCCATTGGGGAAACATTGGTACCATTTATGTGTTAGAAGAAACTGGTGGGGCTGATTTTCAGTTAGTATAAAAGGCCTGTCAGTCCTAGGGTGGCAGTCCCTCGCAGTTAGACCCCAAGCCCCTCACAGAAAGCACACAGGTGCATTGGTTGAAGAAACTTTATTCAGAGATCTATTCAGTTCAGGTGTATGCTCGTAGGTAGAAGTTGGCAGAAGTGATTATTCAAACAATAGGACTACTAATTATAGGGGACGTTCTCCCGCCCTTTGGGCCATTTGCATTCAGGCGCGAAAACCCAAAAAGTAACATGGGAACAAACTAGTTTAGTCTAGACAAAGTACAGAGTGGAATCATTCCCTCCTGTGAAAATGATACATTTCAGTACACAGCTGCAGCTCCAGTCCAAGGGCACTCAGAAGTGAAAGCGCATATTTCTTAGAGATAACAAAGAGGCCACTGGCTCCTCTGGAAATTAGTATTAGCAGTTCAGACACCCTCAGGTGACTTATATAAAATGCATAAAATACAGTATTTAACTTTGGCATTATATCAGAATCGGTATAAGATGTAGTGTAAGATGCAGAACACAATAATGGCACGGATGCTTATATCACTCTCAGTATAAGAAGCAGAACACAACAATGGCAATGGATGCTTATAACACTCTCTGAATAAGATGCAGAACACAACAATGGCATGGATGCTTGCATACATGACAAGGCCCAAGGAAGAAAGAAGCTCTTCTCTTTCTCTCTCCTCCCATCCCTGGACTTTCTCCCTCAAATGGCA
Organism: Eublepharis macularius; assembly: GCF_028583425.1. Taxonomy (NCBI): domain Eukaryota; kingdom Metazoa; phylum Chordata; class Lepidosauria; order Squamata; family Eublepharidae; genus Eublepharis; species Eublepharis macularius. The sequence goes on along the minus strand of NC_072792.1, from coordinate 164,898,012 downwards.
ATCTCATTTTGTAAAAACAGCAGTTTTGTGCACAATCACAGAACGTGTGGTTTTGCTATAGGTGGACTCAAGCAACGACTATTTATTTATCTATCTAGCACATTTATAGCCTGCCTTTCTGTGAATACTGATACCCTGGAGGCTAACAATGCAATAAAAAAGTTGAAACAAAAGAGAACATTAAAAACAAAATAGTAAAAAGTCCAGTAGCACCTTTAAGACTAACCAACTTTATTGAGGCATAAGCTTTTGAGAACTACAGCTCTCTTCGTTAGATGCATCAGAGAGAAGCGAGCTGTGGTTCTTAAAGGTTCTTACCTCAATAAAGTTGGTTAGTCTTAAAGGTGCTACTGGACTATTTACTATTTTGCAACTGCAGACTAACACGGCTAACTCCTCTGGATCTATGACCATTAAAAACAAAACTTTGCGTCTCTGCAGGAGGGGGATGCAGAAAGCTGACAAAAATCTTCACCCCCTCCTTCAGATGGACCTGCTGCTACTGCAGTTGATCATCTTAGAGGTAGCAATGAGTCTGGGGAAAATAAGCTCTCCAAGAAGTAGTTTCTGCCACGGACCCTGGAAAGGTTCTGCCTGTCAGGATAGACATTAATACGCTGATCTAGTGTAAGGCAGCTTCATATGTTTTTGCTTTTAAATATGTTGTTGTTGTTATCAGGCAATAAAGGGTCTTTCCCAGTATTTATCCTTTTTTAACGGGAGATGCCAACAAGTGCATATTTCCAAAGTGCAAATATTCAGTAGGCAAACTCAGATTGGAGAAATGTGGTCCTTCTAGCAATGTCCCAACTAGGGTTGCAACAAGTCTGAAGCTGAAAACCAGTAGGACACTTATGGTGTTGTGGGGGAGCCACTCCATTGATGTGATGTTGCCAGCAATGCAATGATTCCATTTCTAGCATGACCCAGAAGTTTGTCATCACACAAGGGCATTTGCCCAAAACTCTAGTGTTTGGGCAAATGCTAGAATGTCACCCCTGCGGGGCGACATTACTTCTGGGCCATGCTGGGCCATGCTAGGCCGTTCTGGGCCGTGTGTTGCCAGTGCTGGCGGTCACCCTCCTTTTCCCTCCCTGACAGCTGGCAAGCTCCAGCCGAGGAAAAAGGCTGCCCAAGGGAGTCTCATTCCAGTCTGGGAGACATGGCACCCCTAATCCCAGTGATCAGCAATTCTGTTCTCTTCCAGTACTGGGCAGTAGTGAAAACTGTAGTGTTCAAACCCTATTTTCTCTTAATCTTGCTAACTGGAGCATCGTACAGATTCTCTCTCCTTTCCTGGGCCACCAAACCAAAGAGTAACCAAACTCATCTTTCTTTAGCCAGTCTCTGAAGAGTTTCAGAATGGAGAAGGATTTGGTTACATTGTGGCTTTTAAACCCAATGAAGCAAGGGGCTGGAAGGAAAAGATGGTAACCTCGTCTGATGCCTCCAAGTTTATCTACAGAGATGAGAGCGTGCCGCCATTGACTCCCTTTGAAGTGAAAGTGGGTGCTTATAACAACAAAGGAGACGGGCCCTTCAGTCCTATTGTGGTTATCTGTTCTGCTGAGGGAGGTAAGTTTGCATAGCTTTAAATTATATTGTATTAAAGAGAACCTTGCTTCCAAGTGTGCCTTCTTAGAAACCCCGAAGGTCAATGAGATTTACCAAATGTGTACATTTGATGAAAGTCCATTTCCCTGATCTAACAGTTGCAAAATGGTGGGGGAATTCTCCTGCATCTGTGGAATCCTACCCCTCTTCATTTTGCACTTGCATGTGTTTTAAATGGGCTCCCTCCACTAAAATGAAGACGATGATTGTCTACAACATGGCATAGGGTACAGTTGGAAGGTGTATGACTAGCAAATAGAGGTGGACATGAACTGGAAAAAAACCGAACCATGTGGTTCGTGGTTCGTCAAATTTCACTAACCATGAACTTTCACAAACCTGCCCCTGGTTCGCAAACTAGTTCATTTAGTTCGTGAAAACGTCACATCCAGGTCAGAAAATCATCACTTCCAAGTCAGCAGAAGGTCTGCAGGAAGTCCATCCCCTGTTGCCTAGGAAACTGATTGATTGGCAGTAGGCTGTCTGCAGTGATGAACCAAAAAATGAACCGAAATGAACCAGCCTAAAGTTCATGGCAGTTCAGCAGAAATGGGATCTGACGAACCGTGGTTCGCAAACCATGAACCAGCCTGGTTCATGCTTAATTTTGGTTCATATTTCGGTTTGTGCCCATCTCTACTAGCAAAATAAAACAAAAATCCAATGGCATCTTTAAGCCTAAAATCCAATGGCATCTTTAAGCCTAAAAATAATTACTTCAACATGAGTTTTCAAGAATAAGAGTTTACTTCTTCAGATATGTGGGAAGGAAATCATTTTGAGAATACATGTAGGGAAAATGAGTGAGCTCTGACTCATAAAAGCTCCTCTTGAAACAAATGTTGTGAGTCTTTAAGGTGCCACTGGACTTTTGTTGTATTTTGCTACAACAGACTAACATGACTGCCTCTCTTCAAAATATGACTTGGCAACCTTGCTGAAGCTAAGCAGGTCTGGATCAGATCAGTGCTTGGACTGGAGTCCTTCTGATTATGTACGTGTAGAATTCTATGATTGGTTAAACATGGAACAGATGTGTAATATATGCACAGAAACTATAGCACAGTCCATATGGGACTCCAGATTACAACATATGTCCTCCATTTCCCTGAGCAGTGAGAAATTCCAGGAAGAATACAACATTTGGTATTATTTGGATGAGGGGCTACCAGAATCTTGTAATTCCAGTCTTTCCTGACTGGCTTTTGCTACTGCTGGGGTCAGAGGTCTGTATTGAGTCCCTATTGAGTCCCACAGCTAGTGAGAGGGCATATAACTGTTGGACTGGACCCCCTTTTCCCAATGAGAGAAGGGCCCAGAGGCAGTAGAAGCAAGCAGAATGAAGGTAAATGTTGATCCTCTGTACACCAGTGCATGCATTCATGCATACATATATAGATACATACATACATAGAAGCTGCAAGCAAAGGCTCAGGAGTCTTGAAGGTAGTTTTAGGTAGGTAGCCGTTTCAGGTGGGTAGCTCCCTTCTTCAGTCTTGTTGGTCTCTAAAGTGCCACTGGACTCAAACTCTGCTGTTCTACTGCAGACCCACACAACTACCCACCTAAAACTATCTTCATGGAAGACACCATATTCAGCCTCAAGGAGCAGAAAACTGTCAACCTCATGAAGAAACTTAAGTGAATACAAACTGATCTCATCTTTTGTAGTCAAATGTATAATTATAGAATAAGGGAGACTTATCTTGGCAGTAATATGTGCAAAAAGGATCTAGGGGTCTTAATAGACCATACACTGAACATGAGTCAGCAGTGTGATATGGTAGCTGAAAAGGAAAATGCAATTTTGGGCTGTATCAACAGAAGTATAGGGTCCAGATCATGCGAAGTGATGGTATCACTCTTAACTGCTCTGGTTAGACCTCACCTAGAGTATTGTGTTCAGTTTTGGGCACCACAATTTAAGATGGATATAAATGAGCTGGAATGTGTCCAGAGGAGGGCAACGAAGTCCTATGAGGAAAGGTTGAAGGAGCTCGGTATGTTTAGCTTGGGGAGGAGACGACTGAGAGGTTATATGATAACCATCTTCAATTACTTGAAGGGCTGCCATACAGAGGATGGCACAGAGTTGTTTTCCCCTGCCCCAGAAGGCTGGACCAGAACCAATGGGTTGAAATTAAATCCAAAGCGTTTTTGACTAAATGTTAGGAAGAACTTTAAAAAAAAATATTGTACTGATGTATGCATTAATATTGCCTCCACAAACAATCTATACTTCATATACATATACATATAGAATAAATTATCTGCCCATACATCTGATACAAGCTTGTTTTCCCCCTTTTCTCCCCACCCCGCCAAGAGGAATGACCATAAGAATCATATGCTTTATATCTTTAACCATGAGCACACTCTTTTGAGTTTCGTTAATATAATTTGGTTGGTCTCTCCTCCTCTTACCCATCTTATATATCTAGACCATTTCTTGTTAGGAAGAACTTCTTGACAATTAGAGTGGCCCCTCAGTGGAACAGGCTCCTTCGGGAGGTGATGGGCTCTCCTTCTTTGGAGGTTTTTTAGCAGAGGCTAGATGGCCATCTGACAGCAATGAGAGGGAGGGCAGGAAGGGTTACATCCATGCTTAGTTCTCGTGGCCCCTTCTTACATGCTCAGGGTAAGGCCGATCACTACCTTGGGGTCAGGTAGTAATTTCCCCCAGGCCAGTTTGGCTAGGGATCCTGGCGATGTTTTTCCATCTTCTGGGCATGGAGTAAGAGTCACTGGGGAGGGAGGTATTTGAATGTCCTGCATTGTTGGACTAGATGACCCTATAGGTCACTTTCAACCCTATGATTCTATGATTCTGTGTTGGGGATTGAACCTGAGATCTCCTATATGCAAAGCAAAGGCTCTTCCACTGAGCCACAGCCTCTCCCTCAAAGCCCCTCTCATGAGATTTTGTAACTCTGATATTACACTGCAAACGGTGCTGGCTTTGTCTTCAGAATCCATTCCTAAAATATCCTTGAATTTAAAACTTTTTTTAAAAGGATATAGACAAGCTGGAGCATGTCCAGAGGAGGGCAATGAAGATGGTGAGGGGTCTGGAGACCAAGTCTTATGAGGAAAGGCTGAAGGAGCTCAGTATGTTTAACCTGGAGAGGAGATGACTGAGAGGTGATATGATAACCATATTCAGTACTTGAAGGGCTGTTATACAGAGGATGGTGTCCCAGAAGGTTGGACTAGAACCAACGGGTTGAAATTAAATTGTTTTCAGCTAAACATTAGGAAGAACTTCCTGACAGTTACAGTGGCCCCTCAGTGGAAGAGGCTTCCTTGGGAGGTGGTGGGCTCTCTTTCTTTGGAGTTTTTTAAGCAGAGACTAGATGGCCATCTGGCAGCAATGCTAATTCTGTGAACCTAGGCAGATCAGGAGATGCAGGGCAGGGAGGGTTACATCAGAGCTTAGTCCTCATGGCCCCTTCTTACATCCCAGGGTAATGCCGATCACCATTGTACAGGGGGTTGGACTAGATGACCCTGGAGGTCCCTTCCAACCCTATGATTCTATTCTATGAAGAGTGCTCTGATTCTTGAAAGCTTACACCTGGAAAGCCTTGTTGGTCTCTAAGGTGCCACTGGACTCAAATCTAGGAGTCTTGAAGAGTTTATGACTGTAGCTCCCTCCTGTGTCACTCCAGCCATATCAGCTGATACTTGTCTCCAGTTCTGGGAAGCCATGAGAGGATTGCCAGAACCTGTGCTTGGCCAGCCAAAAGCAAACAGGTGAGTCAACAGTGTGAGGTGGTAGCTGAAAAGGAAAATGCAAATTGGGCTGTATCAACAGAAGTATAGAGTCCAGATCACACAAAGTGATGGTATCACTCTACTCTGCTCTGGTTAGACCTCACCTACAGTATTGTGTTCAGTTTGGTGCACCACAATTTAAGAAGGATATAGACAATCTGGAGCCTGTACAGAGGAGGGCTATCCAGACTTTCCAATCTTAAGAAGAGCTTCACTTGCTAGATTTCTGCAGGCATGGCTGCTATTAAATGCAAATGTCTAAATCCTAACCCACCTCAATGATCACCGTCTCCTCGAAAAAACAACTGGTTTGCCAGTAATCTCTCCCCATTTCCCCCACTTGCCAGCAGTAGTTTTCCTTTTTTTATCCTGGGCAGTAACTTTTACCTGTGATCCTATAAAATCTGTACTACAGCTACCTACTCTGATTTTTTTAATGAATTGAACTGAGGAGGATATTAAACTCCTTTTTGATTAGTACCACTGTCCTCTTGGGAAGCTGTACTGGTAATCCATAACCTAGGCATATTTTCCCCCCTTCCACACACACCCCATTATTTTGCAAACTCCAGCTGCTCTGCCACTTTATTACAAATATGCCATCTATATTCATGAACATGGAAATGCCTTTTACATTTTTTAATCTAACAGAGCCTGTTTTCTATCAATCAGCCTGTCCCTTTCCTACCTCCACTGTAAGAAAGCCATTGGGGAGATAATTAATATCTCCACCCGCAAAAGGTAGCATCTTCTTTAGCATACTATGCACCATGCATTAACTCATTTGCATTCTGTGCAAAGAGACTCTTAGAAGGCAAGGGTGGACTTTCTAAAGCAAAGATCAGGAAGCATAGAGAGCCGTTTACCAAACATCTGTACCTGCTGTTTGGTAAAGTCAGCTTAATGTGGCAGTCTGGTACAGACCTGAAACAGAGACCTCACTTCGGGATAGTTTGATCATCTTTATGAGCAAGCATGTGAGCAGGAAAAAGGAAAGCCAAAGAAGACAGGTAAGGTTCAGGTATTATCGATCTAGGGCTGTTAGCCTCCAGGTGAAGCCTGGAGATCTCCCAGAATTGATCTCCAGACTACAGAGATCAATTCCTCTCAGGAAAATGGCTGCTTTGGAGGGTGGACTCTCACATTATACCTGACTGAGGTCCCTTCCCCATCTCAAACCCTGCCCTCCCTAGGCTCCAGCCCATATCTCCAGGAATTTCCCAAACCGGACATGACAACCCTACCTGGATCTGAGGTCTCTACTCTATGTGACATTCAAACATAAGTTGTGAGTTCTCCTCCATTCCTGTGCATGAGTGCCCAATTTGTATTGTGCCTGCTTTGTGCATGGAGAAGGGCCTCCCTTCTCCCTCTGAGCCATTTCCTCAGTCTAAAACGATCCCCGAGGGCACAATTTGGCCATGTGATACATTCATGGAAACATCACAACATAACAGGGAAGAACAAGTAGAAGAAAACTGAGGAATCCTCAGGCATGTCGAAAATTACCCCTCAAGTGAGATGCAACTAGTCTCAAACAGAAGCCGTCGCCTAGCTGCCGGGCAATTCGCTTCTTTCTGGAAGACTGAAGTCAAATAGAGCAGGGAAGCGGTTTCGGGAGCAGTTATATTTTAGTGCTAAACAAGGCTGAGGATAATTGCTGGAATCATATCTGGCTTCTCCTGATGGGTCAGTGATGCCGTAGGGAACAAAGGTTCAGGGAGACCCTTGCAATGATATCACAGATGCAAAGAGAATGAGCACGTTACTCTGCAAAGTGCTCGATCCAGAGGAAGAAACAAGGGAGATTGGAGACACTTCTGTCCCTGCACATGTGACAGGTTCTTCATTATTTATTTTAATTTTTTTTTCCTTTTGCAAATTTCGCAACCGGGGTTGCTTTATCAAGGAGGAGAATGAGAAGGGGAAAGAAAGGGTTTTTTTTCTCTCCTGCTGTTTTCTTGCTGGGAAAAGGTATCCTCAATCCGATTTACCCCAAGCTGGGGATAACTTATAGGTGCTCATAAAATAACACAGAAAAGCCTTAACATGCAGCTGACGGATGAAACAGACAGTTCCCGAAACTGTGCCTTAAAATTTAATTTATAGGAAAAGAGGAAGATACTTTCTAGTTCATAAGGGAATGCATTTTGATGTTCAGAACTATTGTTCGGCAAGGAGGTCCAAGGAATCCTAACAGGGAGTTCTGAGCACTTTGGCCAAACTAGAATTCCCAAAATATTTTAAGGAAGCAAACTGCATTAAAACCAATATAATTTTGCCACTGACTTCCTTTCTAACAGTCAGTGAAACTAAATGAATGTGATCCTCCCACAAGTTTTATGCATTCACAATGGTAATATATGGCAGGCTAAATATAAAACTCCAAATATAGGTCTTCACAACTTAAAAAAATGGTGTTTCGGATGGTATAAAATACTTTATATATTCTGAAATATCTTATACCTCATCTGAAACATCATTTTTATTTGTATATATATTTTAGTTATGTGTGTGTATTTGTATATTTTTATTTGTGTGTATACACACATTGCCATCCTATTGAGCATTTTCATCAACACAGTTCTGCCAAGACATTTATAGTTAGAAATTGATACTGCACTATTAAAAGGTTCATAACACTGGAAACAATTATAGAAATGCTAATGAATTCATCAATCTTTTATCAACGTTTTTTTTTTAATTTTTAACTTTTTATTAACTTTAAAAATCTTTTCTCAATGTTAGTCAAAAAACATGCAGTATCAGACCGAGTTGTGGACTATTTCATATTATAATCAATTGGATAGTCCTGGTCCAGCCAAATCAATAAAAAACACAATTTCCATTAACTCACAGAATTAAAATATAGCTCCTTCATAGATGTTTCATGCACAGCCTGTTTTCCTGAAAATTTGCATTTTATTATCTAATATGTGTGTGTGTTCAGTAAATAACTGTGTGCAATACATGTAAAAGGCATTTGTTTCATATATTAAACAAAACATATGAAAAAACATATATGAAAACAAATATATGAAAACATAGATGAAAACAAATATATATATTCGTTCCCCTTGAAAGATAACATAACTGACTTCTCATAGTAAATTTCTGTATCTATATCTATCTATATCTATATATGCCTGATTAGTTTCCATTCTAGGCAATACATAAACAGCTCAGTCTGGTTAATTCTATAAAAAGAAAATGATTTCTACATTTATAGAAAACTGCCACCCAACATTCTGTGTAGATTGTAAATTATTTGTCCCACTGCAATCTCCCCTGACAACACGGTAATTGCTTCAATGATATAAAATCCAGGAAATGGCTTTTGATACACAAATCTTTGTAATGCATAAACCAGAAAACAAGGTGTGCCAACTACAAAGAAAACCACACCGGGTGGAAAATATTGAGGTGTAATATATATATGGTGCCATAAAATTACTTACTTTTGTGCATTGATAGCAAATTTGTTAGCTGTGTCATGGGCAGGCAACGATATGAGATAGGGCCTCAGCCCAGATACTGGAAAATGATCCATACTGAAGTCTTTAAAAAAAAAAACCCAAAAAAACAAGGATTACCTTCTCAAAATCTATTTCTGAATTTTCTTTTGCATTTTTTGATCTTGAATATTCTCAGTAGTCTCTGGTGTCCCGCTATTTGCTGAATCTTCTGCCTCTCTCTGTGATGCCCACTTACATCAAATTTCAGTATTTGATATATGACACATGATAGTGGAGAGTATTTTACAATCAATGGGGTGGAGCCATCAATCCTCCATGGGGCCTTTCTCAAACTTAAATGGCTGTTCCTCCAATGGAAGAGACACTTAAGTTGGAAGAAGTATTCAGACTTCGCTCAGCAGAATGATATGAGAAGGGAAGGACCCACCCCAATGATACTCAGCTTTGACAGCATTCATAGATGATATACAGTGTGTATCACAACATTTTTTTGAAAGTGTTGCATTTAGGACAGACTTTTCCTGAAGTACATTTGCCACTTCCAAGCAGAGATGGGCACAAACAGCAATATGAACAAAAAAAAGCCATGAACATCCCAATCTGTTGTTCGCAAACAAGCTGTTTGTGAGGCCCCATTCTAAATGAACACGTGGTCGTTGCAAGCCTCATTCATTGCTGTTCGTTGCTGTTCATCAAGCCAGACAGTCTGGCACCTGCAATCAATTCCCTTGGCAACTTAGGCAGGGATTGTCTCAACTCTGTCTGAACTCCTGCTGTTGCCCTGGAAAACCCAATCTAAGCCCAATTTAGCTTGATAGGCAGGTCTTCCTTTCAAGTGTGGAGCTCCAAATTTGTTACAAGGGCACATGGGGGAGGGGGCTCCCAGCTCTGGCTTAGTTTGCAGACAGTGGAGAGGAGAGAGAGTTGCTGGTGGCATTTTGATAGAGTGTATTGGAGCTTGAATTTTCTTTGTGTGTGATGGGATAGGGATCTACCCCTTCAAGTTCCATGGCTGTTGCTAGGCTCTGGGGCCAAGCTATTATTTATTATTGGTACCTTTCCTGCTGCCTGCTCAGGTCAAGTTTCTGGGAGTGGTTCAATAGAGATCTTGACTTGAATGATGGCTGGAGGAGAGCCTGCTGGCCCCCACAAACAGCTAATTATGAACATATTCATGAACAAGGCCATGTTCATGGTTGTTTGTGAGTCCCTGTTCATGGATGGCAACAAACAATGAACATCATGTTCAGGTTTATTTTCTGTTCATGCCTACCTCTACTTCCAAGTACATTTGCCACTCTATTTCCGCTGATAGTAAAGGATTCTAGGACATATTCTAGGGTGCATACTCACGTTCTATGTGTCTTTCTGGGACCACAATATTAGCCATTCTGAGAGTCTGTCTTAGAAAACACCCAATATTTCGCAGTGGTTTACTGTGTCTGGGTATTGCAGAGAAAGATCAGTAGTGACATGCAAGATGACTTTTGGGGAAACTTGTCTGCCACTCTTGATCTCCTCACTTTGGAACTCCAGAGATGCTTCAAAAAAAACCCCTAAGATTTCCCCTACAGTCTGTCTGAAAAACACTGGATTATCATATGTGACAGTTTTTGACATATAGTCTTGGATAATTAAAATGCAGCCATATTTATTATTTAATGGGATCTGCTAGATAATAGGCAATAGTAATTATTATTCAACTTTGACAGCTTGAACTGTTTCATATTCAAAGCCTGCCAAAAGCAAAACAGTCAAAAGATGCTAACATGTCAAAATGACGTGTGTGTACCTGGATAGCCCAGGCAAGCTCAATCTTGTCAGATCTTGGAAGTTAAGCATGATTAGCCTTGGTTAATAATTGCATGAGAGGCCTCCAAAGAGGGCCAGGGTTGCAGAGGCAGGCAATGGCAGGCAATGGCAAGCCACCTCTGTTAGTCTCTTGCTTTGGAACCTCAGCTGGTGTTGCTGTACATCAGCTATGACTTGATGGCACTTGATGGTTCACTGCAACTTCTAAAATAGCATGTTTTGCTTTCCGTAATATCCCTGACAACACAGAGAGAGCCTCTGTATGCACATTGGCTGTTTAGAAAGCTCAAAGGCTCAACTCTCCCCTCGCAAAAGACCAGGCTGAACTAGCAAGTCCAACTTAGCAGCTGTAGGACTTGCGTCTAAGTCCATTTGCAGAGAAACTCGTAAGTTTATTTGTGGAGATGGTAGGATGGGGTTTGACAAGCTTTCTGAATTTCTTTCTGGGATTCACATTGGAAAAATGCTTGGTCTAAAGGGAGGAGGTCATAAAATTATTAAATCCAGAGTCTAAAATTGCCTACATGCCTCACTGGAAATCCATTATATAGTCTTAGAGTAATCAGTTTTTCTCAGATACGTCTGCATTTTTGAAAGGATAGAATAGAAGGCAGGTACCCTACTACCCAGAAGTCACTGGAGGATAGATGGGACTTTAAAAATATAATAAAAGATAACTAATAAACATCTCTTAATCTAACTCATATGGTAGTCTTGAGAGACATTGTCCCATGTTCACCACCATGAATGTCTTAAAGTTTGAGATACATAATTTGAAGATAAATACATTTCAATGTATGCACATAAGGAAAAGGCAGACATAATTTTCATCAACTTATTTTTCTAGTATCGGGGGGAAATAATTGTAGAAAAACATTTAGCATGTCCATGAAGTATGGTTAGGTTCCTTGTGCAGCAATTACTGACAATTTTTCATAATTGCTCTATAATGTAGGAATTAGCCAGTCTGGTGATAAACGGATTTCTTTCTTCCCATCTCACCTTTGCCTGAGTTTACATTCTTACACTGCAATCCAAAACAGAGTTATTCAGTGGGCTTAGAAGGGTGTAACTCTGCTTAGGACTGCACTGTTAAAGAAATGGCTCTTTTATTTATGATGAAGGCATTGTCTGAATTTTTGCCAGCCATGGTTTGACTTTGACCATTTTGGTTTGTGTACAAGAATGTGCTACACTATATTTTGAAGTAACAGTAAAACACTCAGCCACATGAGTTGAAATCCTAGGATAGGGGAGTGCAGATAAACGGATAGTTCTTTGCAAGTAACCACTTAGCATTTGGAGCTTCATTACTCAAGTCCGGAGCAGTCAATGAGGCAGTTTGCCACTGAATGTGTCAGCCACTCCTAAGTGGCAATAGTAGGGAAGAGAGAATTCTGCCCTTACCTGTAAGCAACAAGAAGCAACAGTAGAGACAGAGAATGACTCGGCTGGCACCCTGAAATGCATTCTTACTTAATGGATATCCATGCTTGTCTGATGATAGCATCCCCTTGAACATGCTGTCCCTGCAGTCTGTCATCTCTGTACCATCTCCAGCTTTTCAGAACTGGGGAAAGATGTGTGGATGCTGCCTGAGTTGCATAGCCCCCGCCGGGCTTGCCCAGCCAGATTCAGCCCATTTATAGCATTATATCATGAGGTGCAGCCCATTTATGGCATTGTAATTTACCTGGATTGGACAAGCAAGATGGTCACTGCTATGTGACTCACTTGGCAATGCTGCCTCCAGGGGTGGGCTGGGAGGCCGAAACAGAGGCACGGCTGACCCCCAACCCCGCCCCGCCCCCGCCCCCTGCCTCCAGTGTTCATAGATTTCTCCATTTGCAGTGATCCCACTGCATGCCACTACTGGAATGGAACTCCTACAAATGGGGTCTACTGTAGTTATGTGGGAGCCTTCCTGACCTCTTCAGGTAGGCTATTTCACCAAGCAGGGACCACAAAAGAGAATTTTTGGGTCCAGGCAGCCGTTGATCTTGCCAGTTTCCAGTAAGGCAAATGACAGCACATGAAATCTAAACTTAATTAATATGGCCCTATCAGCTCTTCACCGGTGCCTAGATAAGAATCCTCCTGAGATTCCTGTGTATCTCTCTTCCGAGTTCCACAAAGGATGGATATAAACATAATAAATAAAGAAGAATAAATTACATTAACAATGGAGAAAATAAAGGCATCCGCCAGATCATGATCTGCTTATATTCAGAAAGGGAGGCCAAGTCACTTGCCTTCGGACCATACCCTATGTGAAAAAATTCCAGTCTTAGGCACACAGACACACCCTGGAAGTGGAGGGTTCTTTGCAATTTACAAGCCTCTGTCTATACATGCAACACTCATCATAGAGACCAGTATTCTGTAAGTTGTCAAAACTTCATTCAAATTCCTAAAAGTTGATACAGGGCATAGGAGTTATGGAATAAGAGTTCAAGACAGCCCATCTTTCTGAAACCATCAATAATAAGAACATGATGGGATCACATATTTTATGGGATATTGCTTTTCAGATACTGTGAAATTTCATTTGGAGCAATAAGATAGACTTAAGCAGGGGAATATGACAGCTTCAGCTTTAGTGTTTTTTGATAGACGCAAGCTGTTATGGCTGAGCTCTGTTATTTCAGGTTTTTTTCTTCCTACAGAACCCAGCGAAGCTCCGACAGACATCAAGGCTACAGGATTGTCTGTATCAGAGATTCTTGTTGCATGGAAGCATAGTAAAGAAAGCCTAGGAAGACCTCAGGGATTTGAGGTATTCACATATGATATTATTTGTGTCCAGATTTGGTTACGGTTTCCTAACTTCGCTGCTGCTAAAAGAACATCAATCAATATTATAATCATCACCATATATTGCTAACGAAAGGATAATGAGTGATCCAAGAAGGACTACATTAATGGTTACATGTAAATAATAAATGTATAGCATGAAAATAGCGTGTCTGTTGGAATGGCTTTAGTGGAAATGTGAAATACATGCAGCTGGTTCACCAAGAGGAGCCTGCTGGCCCTCTCAGAGATGCAGACGGGCCTGGGCAACTTCCAGCATTTGAGACCCCTAGGTAGGGTAGCCAGGCTAAGTTTTCTGGTACAACCCAGAAGAGAAAATAAGTAGCTTTAGGAAGCTTTATAAACTCTATTGTTTTCCATAGAGTTTCTGGCAGTTCCTAGAACTACTCATTGTTGTTTCTGGATAGTGCCCAGAAATGACTTACTAGCACAGAGTGTTTTTATTTTTCTCCCACCACTACTCAGAGCAGCATCAGGCAGCAGTGGCAATCAGCTCAGCACCCACCCCCTAGGCATTGCAAAACTTACCAAATTACCCCCCGCCCCCAAAATTAACAAGTGTCTGAATTTGAGGTACCTTTTGAGTTTGAGGCCAAAGCCTCTGGGCCTGGCCGTGGCATGCTTACCTCTCTTGTGTGTCTCCAAATGGGCAATATTTCATGAAATGGGCTTCAGCATGACCCACAGCTCCCCTATCACTCTGGAAAATGACATCATGCATGCTTCCTCGCTCCCCCACCCCACCCCACCCCTTGAGTGACTTTTTCTTCTGCCTGCCAGGTGAGTGGAGGCAGAGTAAAGCAAGCCTATGACAAAAATAATGTATCAGCTAGCTTGGATTTAATTGGCAAGCTATGACAATAATGCCAATTGCCCCCCGAGCCTTGGAATTTGAGTCCAGTGGCACCTTAGAGACCACCAAGATTTTCGGGGTGTAAGCTTTCAAGAGTCAGAGCTCTATTCTTTAGAAACAAATAGGAACTATCCCCTGAACCTTGCTTCCTTGCTTCACTGGTGCCGTATTCACAGTACAGCTTCTTGTGTCTTCATTGAACTCTGCCATCTTCCCTCTCTTCCTCTTTCCTCAGTTGTTGGCTTATTCCTGTTTTGAGACAAGTGCTTCTACATTAGGCACATCAAGTATTTTCTTGTGAAGCATGCAAATAAACAGCCACCACAAGCAGCTGCATTCAAAAACCTATGTCTCCTCTAGTTTAAGAAGTTGGCTGTACCCTACTATGGACAAGCCACTCCCAAGACAATCGGATGTGGTGGGATGGGATTTGGCCTGGGCCTCAAGCTCAAGGGGGGCCTCAAATTTAGACACCTATTATTATTATTTTGTGATTTAAGAAGTTTCACTTGTTTTTATGTGCATCACGTGTTCTGTTGGCAATCCTCACTGCCTGGCAGTGGGAGAAATTTTTGTTAAACATCAACATCGCTGACATCTATGGTTTTACCATACTGTTTCCTGGAATTCCTAGAGTTAGCCTTTGTCACTTCCGAGTTTTGCCCAGAGGTAATGTGGTGACATTGGTGATATCACCAGGTGCAGAGGAGGTGTGGATTGGCCATTTACCTCACAAGGAAAGTTCCTGATAGTAAGCAGTGGGGCAGGATGAGATCATGTGTTAATTATGTGTTCGTTGACACTGCTTTGGAAGCTCAGGAAATTTAGCCACCTCTGAAGTAGGCTTTTCTATCTAGGCTGCCTTGTGAATGCTTGTGTTGGTTGTTCAGCAATATCATGATTCACAGAGCCAATTTCTTGAGGGTTTGGGGCTTGTGTGTTTCTTTCACAAAATTCTTTCTGATTTGCTGACAAAAGTGACAGGATGGATAAGTCCTTCATGACCTACTTGGAACTGCAGGTCTGATTCGTTTGGTATGGAGTGTTAACAGCAATATGTCTAACTTCACAGCCATCCTTCCTTGAACAGACATCCAGTGTTTCTAATGATGTAACCCAGATTTTGTGCAAAGGTTGCTGTAGGCAGGTGTTACTTTCAAGGCTGCTTTAAGTTGGTTTTAAATTTGTTTTAAATAAGGATAAGGGTAAGTCTTCACTCTAACTTAAATACAACTCCCATGAGGCAATGTATGAATGAACATGCATGAGAAGTTCCTGGTCTGAAAAGTCTGCATTCCTTCCCTATGAAAAAGCATTGTACCATGGATAGGATATAAACACAAGCAACTTCTTTGGCTAGTGGAACAAACTGTCAATAAGAACTTGGCAGATGCAGAGAGAAACTACAATTCCCATGAGGCAGTGTGAGAACACGCATGCACGTTGCATTTGCAGTATACTCTCTTTAATAAAACAGCTATGCCGTCCTCTATTTATTACATTTTAATCCCATGTAAAGAGCTCTTTTTTATTCCTCCAAGCAGCTCATACTGGTGTACTTCCTCTCCTTTCTATCTTCCCAGGAATCTTGTGAGGGTCGATTAGGATGAGAGAGAATAGCAGGTCCAAGTTTACCTAGTAAGCATCATGGCAGAATAGGGGTGAGAATGTCAGGAGGTAATCCTAAACTCATTTGCTAAGAAGCAATTTCCATCACATTCAGTGGAACTTACTTCCAAAGGAACATGCACAGGCATGGGCTGTGTAAGTCACTGGTGTCTTATACTAATGCTCTAGCCAATACACTTTGCTGCCTCTTCTGAAAGTAACCAGCTCTTACATTGCACTGCTCATTCGGTCTGCATTTGGTCGGTCATTGTAGAAAATTGGATGTTAGACTAGATGATCTAGCAGGGCTACTTCAATCATACAAGCTCACCCATGACACAATTATCTAGATGCACAACTTAAGGACAATTTATAATACATTCAAAGAATCATAGAGTTGGAAGGGATCTCTAAGGTCATCTAATCCAACCCCCTGAACAAGACAGGAAATTCACAACTACCTCCCCACTCACACACACACACCCAGTGACCCCTGCTCCGTGCCAAAATGGCAAAAAGGTAAAATGGCAAAAAGCCTCCAGGATTCCTGGCCAAACTGGCCTAGAGAAAATTGCTTCTTGACCTCAAAGTGGCAGTCAGCATTACCCTGGGCATGTAAGAAGGGACCATGAAAACTAACCCTTCCTGCCCCCCATCTTATCTGTCTAGGTTCACAGAATTCATCTATACATAGGAGACAACATCATCAGGAGTGAGCTGGGAAGTCCAGGAACCGTTGGAGAGAAGTGTTCTCTGTCGGCTGTGCCGATTAAACTGGTTAAAATCAGGCAGATTCACAACTGGTTGGAGAATTGGCTTCAAAGAGTGTTTATCAATGGCATCAGTCTGGAAGGAGTTGTCGAGTGGGGTGTTGCAGGGCTCTGTCATAGGCCCATTACTCGTCAACATTTTTATCAAGGCAGAGGAAATAGCCATCTCTGCAGATGACACAAAATTGAAAGGGATAGCTAGCACCTTAGAAGACATAATTAATATTCAAACTGACCTTGTAGACTGGAAAGCTTGGATAAAACTAATAAAATGAAATTCTACAGGGACAAATGCAAAGTTCTTCACTGGAGGGGGAAAGAATCCAATGTACTGGTATAGGA
Source organism: Eublepharis macularius (assembly GCF_028583425.1). Taxonomy (NCBI): domain Eukaryota; kingdom Metazoa; phylum Chordata; class Lepidosauria; order Squamata; family Eublepharidae; genus Eublepharis; species Eublepharis macularius. The sequence goes on along the minus strand of NC_072792.1, from coordinate 164,880,949 downwards.
TGAGGGACACTTGACTTGGCGGCGAAAAGGTATTTAGGATTGCAGTTGATCACAAGCTATATATAAGCCAGCAGTGTATATAGCTTGGAACCTCCCAACTTTGTGTGGTAGACCATGGCAGTCATTTTGTAGATTGCTGCACCCCATGGATGGCAGCCATTTTGTGGTGGTGCCCATTCACTGTTTCAAAATTCAAAAATGCCCACAGTCTCAACAAATTTTGGGATTTCTGACCTAGAGGTGAGCTCTCTCTCACAGAAAGTACTCAAGCTGAGGCTGGACATAACCAGGGAATGTCCTAGCTTTGGTTTCCCTGTGTTGAGCAGGGGGGTGGACTAGATGACATACAGAACTCCTTACAACTGTGACAGTCTGTCAGCAAGTTAGATAAATTAGGCAGCAACAGTCATGTAAGGTTTCCATAAATCAGTGTGAATTCTGAAATGTAATTCCAGGTTAACAGTGTCCTACATCTATTGTATGTATATTAAGATGGCTTTTTCAGTTAATTTGCCTACTGAATCAGTATCATGATTACCACACATATCCAAATTACTACTCTGAGGGCCAAGCTACAAGTGACGAATGACACTTGAATGGCAAGTGGATTGAGTGGAGGGCAAGTGAACAGGGAGAAATACACTTGCTGTTCAAGTATCATTCGTCACTTGTAGCTTGGCCCTCAGTATCCTCCTTTCAGAGATGTTTTTTTCCAGAACGGTGTCCCTCAAGTTGATATATGCTGACCTGTTCGCAAGCTCAGTTTTAACAACATGTTTGCAAGCCTATTGAAAAAGGCTGGCTTTTCTTAGCTTTAGAATTAGTACTGTAACTGAACCTCAGTTTTGTTGCATTTAAAATTGAGTGTTTCCAAAGTTTCCCTAAAGTGAACATTTTGTACACTGCAAATAGCATCGTAGAAGAGGTTGGTGCCTACACAGACAAGATTGCCAAAAAAAAAACCTGTTCAGTATTCATGGGCTGTCGGCATAATCTCTAGAGAGTGGGGGAAACTCTGCAAAAGCAAACAACGACAGCCATGGACTTGTAAACATCAAAAGCAATTTGGGCTTTTGTGTGTGAAGGCGGGGGCATTCACTGTGGAGGGTTCTTCCTGAATTACATTTGACGGAAACCGGTTCCTATCCGAATAACTCCAACCAAATCCTCAGCCCATCTCCCTGTCCCCCAGCGATGCTGCTCAGGTATGATTAACCCACTACAAGGTTTCCTCAGGTGTTCTGTCATCTTCAATTCATTACATTGACTTAGAGCTCTGTAGCTGAGCACAGGTTTCACCCAGGAAATATTGTTCATGCCACTTCCTCACATCAGTCAGTGAGCTCTTGCCACGTTTGAAGAGTAAATTTCTTTGAAGACCCACCAGAGGTGGGCTATCCTTGAATCCTCTGAAGTACTTTTGACTTCCTGTCAGCGCTCATTCTCACCTATTCAGTCTAGCTACTCACAGCATCTCATGCTGGCTTCAGATGTATTGAATCTCAATGAGGAAAAAATATAAAACCCATCGATGAGGGGTAGATGCCATTTGAGACTGAACCACAGGGGTGTTTTTCATGGGATTTCATGAGAACTTTTCCTCAGAGAAAAGATGAGATTTCTGTAAAGGAAAAAATAACTACTATACGATAAAAATAGCATTTTCTAGAAGTTAAGCTGAGGCTAATATGATCATTTCAGACACAATTCACTTGACCATGAGACTCCCGGGGTGGTCTTACGAAATCATTGATAAAATCGGGGGGGGGGGGGGCTGAATCCAAAACCAAGAAAACAAAACAAAAAAAGGTTGAGGAAAAAATCTTCAAAAACTGTCTGCCTGCCTGCCTGTCTGTCATGAAGCTGCTAGTTTAAAGGAAATACACCATAAACAAAATAAATCTCTTTTAATGTACCTATAAATGTAAACCAAAAATATCCCAGAATTATTATAATATGTATAAACCCCTCCTCATTTCATACATATAAATCTGGAGACCAAACACATTTCCACTCCAAAGTCATTTCAGCACCTCTAACAAAATATGGAAAACCACCATTTTTCACTGAACTACTAAACTTTACAAATTAGGGACTTTATAACTTAGATTTAAAGAGACATTTATTGATTCCCCTATGAACAGACATGATTTCCAGTGTCACGCTCATGGTTGCTATGGTGCTCATTGATGAGTTTCCTGGTGCCCACTTCCTTTTTCCTCAAAGCAAACAGCCAATCCTGACTTTCCACCACATCATTGGAGCAGGAGGTACTTCAGAAGAGCAGGGGAGGCATTACCTTTCTATATGCAGAGAGCACCCATTCAAAAACAGCTACCCCCATCATGGAACACTTGGCCTTGAACCTCGCTCTATATTTTGTGATTGTTCCCAGTTTCCATGGCAACTTTTTTGACCATCCTTCCCCCACCCCAGACAGCCATTTTGTGAGGGAGCGCAGTACCTGTTCTCAAAATTTGAATAATACCCACAATGTCGAGGACCCTAGTTTAAAATATCCCAAAGAGTTGCCGCAGATAGGGGGATGAGGTTAAGACAAATTGTAACCTGCTGAGTACAGAGTACAATGCTATAACCCACCCATCCTCATACAAAATGCTTTTGAAACTAGCTTCCTCCCCCCTCCGCCCCCCTCCCCATATGAAAATAAAGATTCAAGACTTATAATGGGGTTAATTAGCTTAACAGCTTAGCATATTGACTTTCCATCCCTTTTGTGTGGTTCCCTACTGTGGCTGCCCACCACCAAAGAGGTTGCCAGCATTTGGCCCATCTTCCACGGGCTGCAAACTCTGAATGATAATAGTATTGCTATTTACTTTTTTTTTTTTTTTGCCTGCACACTTGCAATAGGCGCTACTTATAAATACCATTCCTCTTTGCCAATCAGCATGAAGGTTTGGCTTATGATATCTAGTACCAACGGAGTTCCCAAGGGATGTCAGGCCTCCCACTAAAACAGGAGATCGCCTGGCATTCTGCTGCTTCGCCCATCAGTGCCTCAGGTGCCGGTGGGAGGCCTGACCAAGGCCAACCCTGTTTAGCTCTCGAGATCTGAGGAGATCATGCTTTCCTGGGCTATCCAAGTCAGGGCACAGTAATTCCTAATGACAAATGTAATAAATCCTAGCCACTATAGTCTTATTGGTATAAAAAGGGGTGGTTTATAAAAAATCATATGAACCAGTCCTGAAGAAGAAGTGCTGAAAGTTCCAATGAAATGTGTGTTAAAAGGAAAGAAAAAGCATTGTGAAGCCAGAGATCTTACAAAGAGTACGTGTGATGGGATACAGAGATAGCAGAAGTATAGGGGCAAGGGTTGCAAGAGGATCTGATCCAATAAGCCTCTGGGAGCTATATTTATACCCAGAAATGTTTAGACAGCAGAGGAATGAGGATGTCCCTCAATCAAGATTGGCTTAAAGCCAAAAAGTTTCAACTATGTTGGTAGATCTCATTGATAACTGCTTGGTGGTCAAATACTGGGTGATTCCACGCTAGTGGTTTTCTGCTGTTCAGCTTCCAAATGACTTCGATTTTTCTTTGTGTTTCCACATGTGGGAAGGCAATCCTAGCAGCAGCTTCAAAGTCACTGCAGGTTTTGTCCGTTTTTTTCCCAGCCTGCTTTTCCCTGACTTATTTGTCCGTTGGCAGCAGATTAGGGATTTTAATCATGCAGAATTCTTTATCTGATGTTCTTCCTACCCTTGCCTTCTCTCTCAGCCTTTGAATCAACTTAATTTGATTGGTCAATCATGTTTTCTAAGCCACACCCACTACCTTTCCGTTCCCCTCTTCTTTTTTAAATTATAAAAAATGTTGCAATGTTTCTACAAGTCTATGCAGAAACATATCCTGTGTCATGTAATGACAGCTGACTAATAATGGGTCCATTTTTCAACTTGCCAAATTTATTACTTGTTGTTCGCTGACAGCTGACAGCTTCTGCGGCAGAGGGAAAGTGGGGTCATCGGTAACAATTTTCCCTCCAAATGTCAATAACCAATACTCATTCCACGATAACGATGGGAAATGCTCTGACCTATCAGATGTGTTTGTTAGATGCAACGTTTATATGTAGCAACGTTTTTTGGGGAGGGGGATTTAAAAAATGAAGAAGATGCATGTCTGTCGACACTTCCCCGGGAAAAAGAAATGATGAATCGATTTTTATACTGGCAAATTCCGCACAATGGACTTTGAGCATGATGAAATGAAATGTCAATGTGAAACAAAAGCCTTAATGTGGAATCGGGGAGCGGTGGATTCATACGACTCCACTGCAGCACAACTGTTCAGAAAGTCCAATCAAAATCGATCATGCAGAATCCCCCTGTCCGTCTCAGAAAGTGGGGAAACGATGAATGATTCAAATGACAGTCAGAGACAGGAGAGAGTAAAAGTATCACCTCAGGATGGATTGATAGGGCAGTATTCTTTTAATCAGGGTTGGTTCAGGAAAGGAAAATAAACTAACAGTCTGATCCTATGTAGAGTTACCCCAGTCTAAGGCCATTAATTTAAATGAGTAACTATCCATAGGACGGCAATGGACCATTTGGTTTTGAACAGATACTGGTGAGAAAACATGTACCAAGAAATAAAAGTTGCATTCTCGGAAATGGATATATTCATGCATCGTCGTTAAATGTGGTTAAAATCCATTTGTATATTTAGAATCATAGAGTTGGAAGAGTCCTCCAGGGTCATCTAGTCCAACCCCCTCCACAATGCAGGAAATTCACAACTGCCTCCCCTCCCACACCCCCAGTGACTCCTGCTCCATGCTCAGAAGATGGCAAAAAAAATCCAAGGTCCCTGGCCAAACTGGCCTGGAGAAAATTGCTTCCTGACCCTAAAGTGGCGATCAGCATTACCTTGGGCATGTAAGAAAGGGACACAAGAACTAAGCACTGATGTAACCCTTCCTGCCCTTCCTCTCGTGATCTGCCCAGGTTCACAGAATCAACATTGCTGTCAGATGGCCATCTAGCCTCTGATTGAAAACATCCAAAGAAGGAGAGGACTACAAAGAAATTAAATGGCACAGACACATCAGTTTGGAGTGGGAAGTCAACGTAGATGCATGCATTCGCATACGAATGTCATTTGAAATGTTGCTTCACCTTGGAAGTGCAGGAAGGAGCCTTCATGCTGATGGTCCCTTTGACCTACCATTAGTAGTTGGCTGCACCTTTAGCAACATTCAAGGGGTGCTAATCCAGACTTAGCCTCTCATTAGAAGGGTTGGGCAAGTCTGCATTAAATAGGTTACCTACCTAACCACTCTTTTAATTGAATAGGGTGCATGTGACAACCCACCACTTTCCTGCTCATGGTCCCGCATATTTACCATCCTTGATAAAGCGGAGACAACTATGGATCCCACAGCCAGGAAGATGGGAACCATACAAATGATGTAGCATAGTGGTTAAGTGGTTGGGCTGTGAACCAGCACTCTGCTGGTTTGAATCCCACTACTGTCGAAAGCTCAGCAGATGGCCCTGGGTAAGCCACTCCTCTCAGCCCCAGCTCCCCAGCTGTCTTGTGGGGATAATGATAACAATGACTTTGTTCAATGCTCTGAGAGGGGCACTAATCAGTCTAGAAGAATGGTAGATAAGCACAGTTCTTGTTGTTTGTTGTTGTTATCACGGCTAACCACTGAATACCAAATAAGCCCTGAACCCCAGAAGGTAAAGAATCTCTAAAATAGATGGTCAATAATAGAGAGGGGCAACAGGGGTCCCAAGGAGACAAAATGGAATTTGAGAGAAAGATAGCTGAGATAACAGACTTGGTGTCAATTAAAAGGTCATCCTACCTTCTTCTCTCCCTTTTAAAAAGTGGCCATTTATTATCTGCTTAAGAATCAATGGCCATTTCTCAGGTTTATTTAATCTCAGAGGCGGTGGAAATAATAACGACAACGCACTTTGTAAGCTGGAAAAAAATTCCTATATGAATCAGGAATGATAGTCCCAATGCTTTAAAAAGGAACCTCCATGAATATACTTGTCAACGGCTCATACATTTTTTCATTGGCAGGTTGGTTACTGGAAAGATATGGAACAAGAAGAAGCAGCTGATAAAGTCCGAACAGAAGGAAATGAGTCATCCATCATTCTGACGAGCCTTGAAGGCAACACCTTATATCACCTAAGAGTGAGGGCATTCAACGCAGCAGGGTACGGGCCACCTAGCAACACAGTCCGTGCAGCCACCAAGAAATCACGTACGTGCTCAATGTTCTCTAATCCCGTGCGTTCCTGAAAGGGCCTTCAGATCCTGTATTACTTTTTATATCTAATGAAAAACAAAGCTGCTGTGTAGTTTCCATTCCTGAACTTGCTTCAAAAGATCTGTTTTGTATTCTCAAAAAAGCGATGGAGAATAATTTGACATTCACAGCTTTCTGGAAAACAAGGCTAAGTATTTTCGATACGGAAGAGAGAAAGGAAAGGAAATTATTCAGGCTCACGCGTCACTATTCAATGACGCTTCTAGGCTGCTTCCACATGAAGAGTGGAGGTGACCATGTTGCTGTCATGATTCTTAATTTGCACTTGTGACAGAGATCCCAGACAAAGTGGGATAATCCATTTCCCCACCATAATTTGCCTTGTGTTCACTTTTAATGCACATCGTACCACCCCCTCCTAGTGTCAGGCCACTGTATGGGAATAGCTCAAAGCTGAAATTTGTTTTTTAGATCTCCGTGTTCCAACACTGCAGCTGAGGGATAACACGCCACACTCTCCATGCTATCCTCCCTTTAGTGAATTAATTCCTCCTGTCATTCACTTGCTCTCCACTTGATCAAGTGGAGCGCAAGTGGAGGGCAAGTGAACAGGGAGGAATATACGTGAGTCTGTTCACTTGCCAGGCAAGTGTAATTCATCACTTGTAGCTTGGCTCTTCAAGAATCTCTTTGCATTCTAGGCTGGGACCCACTCCCCCCTTCCCCTGCCAGCAAATTGGTTCCTTACTATGTTGAGCAAAGCAGTGGAGTCAATTCTCCCCCGCCCCCATATCTTTGCATTGCATATAGGATAGGTAGTCCAAGCACCATGGTAAGTGTGGGTGTTCTCTTGGTGATACTAATAGCAGTAAACTCGAGTCTCTGCCCCACCCAATACTCCTGTTTGAGGAACACAAATTTTATATGTTGCTTACAAACTTCTGTGCTATCTGTCCCTCTAAAAATATTGAAATATGTATGAGGATCATTGAAAGATGTATACACACATGGGTTTGTAAATTCATAGTTCAGCAACAGTGCCGCAATGTAGCGCAGTACTCCAAAACAAAAAGTTTATGTGACAGTGTAGAGGAGGGGGGGAATGAAGAAGGTTTCATTGAAACCAAAAGCATCTCTTCTCTTCTGAACATGTTTAAAAGATTGCCTCGACAGCAACGTGTCAAGAAAGATCATTGTTTATTGTTTTTAAAAAGCATTTATTTTAGAGGGCAGGGGGAAGGCTGCCCACAACAGGGGCCTGAGTGCAACTTGACATCATGAGAGAACGGGGTGGGGGGAGGACAAGCTGGGTGACTGAAACAGGAACGATCATCCATGTGAAAGCAGCCCTGGAGTTTGAGATTGCACTTCTGGACATTGCCTAGCAGAGGTGGGAGTAAATCATAAACCTAGTAAAAAAATTAAATTACTCAACAGGCAGGAGGTGTTTGGGGGGCTGAGGAAAAGGTTCCAGAATGTAGATGTGGTGTCATTTGTCGGCTTTTATCTCCCCTCAGCTCCTAGTCAAGCACCGAGCAATATTATGTGGATACAAGATGGCTCTCACATCTCTCTGGGATGGGAACCTGTTAGGCCTTTAGCAAATGAATCAGATGTCATGGGATACAAGGTCAGTTTGCTTTACTTACCATCGCAGTTCCTGGAGCATTGTGTTCTTTCGTTTGCCTTTATTTCACTTTGCTTTTGTATGCTGTAGTAAAACAACTGTGTTCAGTATCATTAGCCATAGTAACTAACCCACAGGCCCTGATCCAAATGTGTGTATATGTGCATGGGCAGAAGCTGCGATTACACACATGTAACCCTTTCAGATAATTCACAGTCATGCAGGTCTGCTGTTTGGTGGGGAAGGCAGAGCTTCCTTTCTGTATCCCAAGCACCTGACTTGTTCAGCTGCTTATTTTCTAACCCAGTGGTATGTGCTCCGTCTCAGCAGCTAGAACGTGGTGATACTGTGCAATGCCCATTTGTACACATAAATCATGAATCTAGTGTTTCACATCTGTCTTATTACTTGTCCATTTTATCCTGCATTTCTCCCAAGGAGTTCAGAACAGCATATCTATCTGTCTGTCTGTCAGGATGACTCAGTCAGGATGACTCAGGATGACCTGAGTCAGGATGACTCAGCCCAAACCCACCTTCCTGAGTAGATATAAATTACCTGCCAACATCTTCTCCACACTGTGACACTGAGAGATCTCTGTCTTTTGGTGCTACACCTCTGAAGATGCCAGTCACAGCTGCTGGCGAAACGTCAGGAACTTCAATGCCAAGACCACGGCTGCACAGTCCAGAAAATCCACAACAACCATCATTCTCTGGCCGTGAAAGCCTTCGACAATACGTCTGTCTGTCCCATCATTTTATCCTCATAACAACCTTGTGAGGTAGGTTAGGCTAAGAAAGATTGGCAGGTCCACCAGGCCCACTGCAATCCTAAACAGAGTTACCCCTGTCTAAATCCATGTATCTACAGGGGTGTAACTCTCATAGTATTGCACTGTCAGTGAACATCAAGCTGAGTAGGTTGATGGGGGTGACAAGCTTTATCTAACTCGAAATTTTTAACACAGTCCGAAACAATTTTAATAGATGTAAAATAATGTTTGTAGTCTCAAGCTTGTATAATAATCTGGGCTTGCTGAACTCAATCTTACAAAGCTTGAATCAGTTTATCTAAGAAAATCAGAATATGGATTTACTTGTGTAGATAGCATGGCTTTCTGTTTTACGTACTCTGTGGTATCCTTTTAAGCACATTTCCAATTACATAATCAAACTTGAGGCTAGACGCTTTATTGTGTGGTCTTAAACTAATCATGGAGAGTCTGGTTGAAGCACAGGCCTGCACAATTTGTGATCCACCAAATAAACACAATTTCCACCCACCATGTACCTCTCTTAATTAATCTCCTGTTTTTTACAAGTTTTATAGAATTGCAAAGCCAGGAAGATATGGGGGGGGGATGAATTTGACTTGGTAGATCACTACTTGTGCAGGCATGACCTGGCTTCAGTGAAGGGGTTTCAGGCATGGAAAGCAATGAGAGATGGAGAGCAGGAACATTAGGGAAGCAACCATTGGCAACATTATGATGTCACTTCCAGAGAAAACCCAAGAGGGAATCAGTATTTCTAGGAATTGCAGTAACTCTGTGGTAAAACCATAGAGTTTCCAGTAATTCCTAGTGAGGACTGACTTCATTATATCAGGCCAACAGCCCTTTTTTTGCTTTTTCTCCTGCCACCACTCATAGCAGCAGCAGGAAATGGGTTCTGAGGGCTTAGCAGCCCTACTTCAGAACCATGGCTCAATGCATTTTATTTTTACTAGAACCCAGTGTTAGCCTGCCAGTTTCCCTCATTTCCTATGTACCACAGTTGTGCTGCAACACAAACCATTGCTAGGAGCCACTATACTGTATTGGTCAGACAAAGGTCTGGGAGATCCAGGTTTGAATCCCCATTCTGCCATGAAAGCTTGTTGAGTGGTGATCATGGGCCAGTCGCCCTCTCTGTGCCTCACCTACTTCACAAGGTTGTAAGTACAAAATGAAGGAGGAGAAAACAAATGTCTTGACTGCTTTGGGTCCCCATTGGAGAGAAAAGCAGCATATAACTATCTAAAAATGCATGCATGCTTGCTTACAATCATACTTTGTCCTCTGCAGAGGAAATAGCAAGGTCCTCTTCCATTGCACAATAGCCTGTAACTCTTCTCAACCTTTATGTACTGCAGACTCCTCTCTGGGATGTGGTGACCATTACAAAGAGCTCGAGCAAATGTTGCAATTCAGTAGTATCCCTACGGCAAATCACTCTCTCCCAACAGCCATTAGAAACAAGAAGGAAGATTATAGAGGTGTCAATGTGATGGCCCTTGTGTTATCTTTGGTATTCTATGAAAGACTGGCTATTTGTCCACACTATGTTCATTTATAACTAGAATAACCATGACACTATATGCACATATACAGAATGCGTTTATGTATACATCTTTGGCATTTCTAACTCTAACCCAACTGACAACTGTCAGTTCCCCATTCAGAACCTTCATTGTGACATTTGTTTTTGTTATTTTCATTTGTAGTCTGCCTTTTTCTCTGGGATCCAAGGTGGATTACAAGTATGATTTTTTAAAAAATATTTGTTTGTTTTTTATTAGTTTTTAGTTCCAGCTTATTCTGATAGCACAGTTAATCAAAAATCTTACTTTTTAAAAAAACATACATACTTTTCAGTCAATCAGTAAGCAGATTACAAAACATAGCATCAGGCAAGCAGTGAGTAGATTACAAGATATGATAATGTTAGAATATAACAGCAAAGACTCCTAGTAAGATAAATAATGCAGTTCGGGTGGGATTGTAGAATGCAGGGGTGGGGGGGCTAGAACAATGCATGTAAACATTCGTTTAAGGCAGCAAGACTTTATCCCTAACAAAATTCACCTCCTGGGATGTACTGTTAAACCACAGCTTTGCTAATTCTACAGGAATGTCCACCTGAACGATTCCGTTTTGCACATTTTGTGAAATGACTGACAGTAGGGGCTTTCCTAAGAGCCTCTGGTAGACTCTATCACCATGTAGGAGTGTGAATGTTGCCTGTTTTGGGGGTGGTGCCTTCTGAAGGCTTTGGTCAGATATGCTGAGCTGTCACAATGGAACCTAGCAGAATATACTATCATCACAGCCCAGATTCATTTACATTCATGAAAATTTGCCACAGGGAGGCCAGTTTGGCCACCATTCCTGTGCCAGTGATAATTGTGTGTTACAGCTATCCAAATAAGTAAGATGCCTTCATGGGGAAGAAACCAGTTCTCCCAGAAGCCACTCCTTACACCTTGTGCACAGGGCCAGTTTGCAGTATAGAAGGCAGAGAAGATGTGGAGCCCGTGCAGTTCAACAGCACCATCTGGGCTCAGCTCTCCATCTTCAGTCCTCATTTGTTTGGACCTCATCATATGACATCTGGGACCAATAAGGTTCTGTAAAGCCCTAGTATGTAGATTGCCTCTTCAGTCTAGACCATTTGACAAGCTGTAAACAGACCAAGACCAGGGCCGATTCCAGACGGCCCTCTGCAATCCAAAACGTTGCGCGTTGTCGTGCGTCATCGTGCGGAAAACGCGAAATATCGCGTTTTCTCACGCGAGTTTTGCGTGACCTCGCGCAAAACTCGCGCGAGAAAACACGATATTTCGCGTTTTCCGCGCGATGACGCGCGACAACGCGCAACGTTTTGGATTGCAGAGGGCCGTCTGGAATCGGCCCAGGCTGAGCTTACACTTGCCTGCTTGCCCCTTCCTTCATATTGGACATTATCTACCAGTTACAACTCCTGTTCTCTCTGGCCGTTGGGCACTCATCTGACTCCTTGTAAATCCAGACCACCAATGCTTTTGACCTCACCTCTTTCCCCAGGTGTCTTGCATTCCCATTGTCTATTCCTACATTACATTCCCTGCAATATTCGTGAGTTTTCCTTGGGGTTGGGAGGATGGTCACAACTAGAGAGGGGCATGAACTGAAATACAAACTAAAGTTTGTCACAAACTAGGCCGGTTTTTGGTTCGTGAACCAGTTGTTCATCAGAGCTCATTTCTGACGAACCACGATGAAGCGCTATGATTTTCAGAGCGGTTCATATGGTTCATTTTTCGGTACATCACTGCAGACAGCCTGGCGCTGATCCATCTGTTACCTAGGCAAGACGGGGGGGATGAGCTTTCTGCAGACCTTCTACAGGCCCAGAAGTGACGAACCAATGAATCAAACAAACTGGTTCACGAACCGGGCAAGTTCATGGTAGTTCGTGGTTTGTGAAATGCAACAAACCACGAATCTCAACAAACTGACATTTTTCCAGTTTGTGCCCAACTCTAGTCACAACCACTGTAGCATAGTGGTAAAGTGATTGGGTTTTGAATCAGCACTCTGCTGGTTCGAATCCCAATTACTGCTGTGAGCTCGGCAGGTGGCCTTGGGTAAACCACTCCTTTCAGCCCCAGCTCCCCAGATGTATTATGGAGATAATAACAACCCTGAATTTGTTCACCACCCTGAGTAGGGCACTAGTCTGTCTAGCAGGGTGGTATATAAGAGCACTGTTATTATTATTACTGTTATTATTTCAAGACAGGAAGATGACACAGGGGAACAGGCTGAAGTTCCTTCCAAGCACACTGCAGCCAAGGTCCAAATCAGGCATGGCACATATGAGCATTGAGGAGAATGCACAACTCAACTCTGTTAGACCAGTTGAGGATCCCAGACTCAACCTGTGTACTTACCGATGTGTGAATTGGCAGAACTGAGCCATGGTACCCTGACAGGAAAAGGGGGCAGGAGTTTAATGAGAAGCCCACTTCCAGATGTTTCAGTGCAGTGGAGCTACTTGTTGCTTGTGCTTGTGCTCTTTTCTATTCTTTAATTCTCATGAGCATAATTTGTAGCCCCAACCCTGTGGGATCACATGTCCTGGAAGTGACTTTTGTATTGCTGTAGCTACACAGGAACAACCCCCATTTCCTAGCAAGTAAGTGGAGCTCAACAAAGGAGCTTAGAGGGCTGAATGCCTCAGCTCCCCTTATCCCATTGTAAAAGGCTTTCATTACTGTTTTAAATGTGAAGTTCAAACAAAAGCAATAACTTTTAAGGAAAATAGACTACAAGAGAATTAAATGCCCTTATCCCTTAGTTGATTTTGGCGATAGCAATTGTCAACCAGGGATTGTAAACTGGATAATATATGCTGCCTGATGCCATTAGCACCAGCCCATCTGACTATTAATAGGAACAGACTGCAGCGAAATCCGTGCTAACGCTTCAATTTGACAGTATTTGCGGTAGGATTTAAGGGAATGCAGAAGCATGAGGCATCATAAATGCCATTAAAATTAATATTTTCTTTATGGAGGAGAAGTGCAAATATGGAGATTTGTTATTATTAGGTTGGGGATATTCGGCAATCTGTGCCTGTAGCATCTGGCGTCTTAAATTTGGGGTGGTTTAGAGAATGGGTCAGTCTTAACCTACAAGAGTCATTTGAAATCAGCCCACAGCATGCATGTGGGTGTGTGGGTGTGTACACACATGCACACACATACATACTTACATACATACATGCAGTAACTTTAATCCCATGTGTACTTACATGCACACATGTGCATAAAAGAAACACTATCCTATTTTCAAATGCATATCTGATTACCTACTTGGATATGAGCTGTGGTTCTCTCTCCCCCTCTGGCTCAGTTCAGGCATAACATGAAACATGGTTTCTGGCAGGCTTCCCCGACTTTTTCGAGCCTGTGGGCACCTTTAGAATTCTGACACAGGACAAAATGGCTGCCACAGGAACAGGAACCAACCACAAAATGTCAGGGAATGCTATCATGCATAAGTCTTAATAGTAACTCTTCAACATTTCAAGCAGAAATGAGGTCTTTTCCACATGGGGCTTTTCATAGGTTTTGGCCCTATACTGCATTGATTTCTATCCAGATTTCTGCACACATGATCGAAATACCCCAATTCAGTCTCCAAACTGCTTCCCAGACTTTTTTTGCATTCTGCACAGATAAAGGCTGCAACTGCTGCAGAATCGATCATTCCCCAGCTTTCCTGCAGCTTTTCTCCCAGCACACATGCCTCAATGGTTTGTTTTTCCCCTAGCAAAGTCAATCCAAGGCTTTTTTGAAGTACAGGATGCTTTCTTTGGTGTAAGCCTAGCCCTGGCTCTGCCTTTTGCCCCCCCCCCCTTTATTCCCCTGCATTCTGATGGAACAGCAACCAATCTAGTTTTTTTCCTGATTTTTTTTTAATTAAATGGCAACATTGCAAAGTTGTCGGCATTACAAAATCGAAAGAAAAACAACCCATGTAAGTTTCCTCAGCAATCCACTGAGGAAACTGAGGAGTCCTCCAGGGATGGACTGAGGAAACTGAGGAGTCCTCAAAGCTCTTAAAAGGATCAGGGCATTTTTCTAGTGCAGGAATAAAAAACGACCACTTCAGTTCAATGTCCTCAAAGTGTAGAATTAAAGAATTGAAGCAGCATGGAGCCAGAACCCATGAATAAAGCAGATCCAATTCTCATGGGCAGAATATGCAGAAAGCTCGATATAAAGTTCACCATGCGGAAGAGGCCTGAGAGTACATTGTTTAAAATATTTTGTATTGCTAAGCCATAGCTTACCTTCAGTCACACAGTGAAGATCTGTGTGCTCTGGTGGCAGCTGCTGCCAAAGCAACTTAGATAAAATTAGCACAGCCAGTCAGACCTCCAATGGTCAACTGGAAGCTCTGCTGGCCAAAAGCCCAATGTGGCCCAGGCCACTTTCTCAAAACACTTGGCAGGTGGCAGGAAAGATATTGGCATGCACCATGGCACCAGTGGACACCACACAGAGGACACCTGGTTTATGGTTAGTTCATGTAACCAGCATTTATCTCACAAACATTTGAGCACATCACTCCTTTGCATGTTCAGTCAATGTGAAGAGAGATCATGAGAGCAGGTTTGAGCATGCTGGCGGTACCTCCTGCCTCTGCACCATCTCTGTCTTGTCAGCGTGGTGCCAACGCGTGATGTGTCCATGTGTATGTGCCCTCACTGTGACTGGCAATGCCAAACACTCTCAAGAGACTTTCTCAACGCACAGGCATCATGCTGGCAAGAGGGTAGGGCCAGAGCTCTGGTGTCCACTTTCCCCCTCTGCATATTGACTGAATTATTGTTCAGGGCAACAATAATTTAAATCCAGGTTTCATTGTACTTTCCTCCAGCCCTCCCACACATACCCAGTTGGTATCCAAACCTGTATGATGCTGAATCTGGATGCCAGGGAACAAGCCAGGATTAAACAAGGTCATCAAAATTCATTTTATTTATTTAGAATGTTTAGTGACGGCTTTCCACCCAGCTTAGGGTCCCCAAGGTGGCAAACAGTCCAAACCATAAAAACAGCTTTTAAAATATATATTATAAAACCAATTAAAAACAATTAAACAAAACACATGTAAAGAGTTAAAAGACATTAACAGAAGGGAGGGGCAGTGAAGGAATGGCAAACAAAACAGGTAAGTCTTCACCTACTGGTGGAACATATTCGTATGGATTCCAAAACCATGGCTAAGACTAACTGTTGTTAATAAGCCAACTTCAAACCATGGTTTTAGATCCTAGGTTGATATAGCCAAAATAGCCATAGTTGGTTAAGTGGCCTGCAGTTGGTCAGTTAAAGTGAGTTTAATTAACCCATGGTTTCATATGATGTCGGAATGGAGCCTCTTTCCCCCCTCCCCATTTTTACTCCCTCCATCATCTTTCCCCCTGCCTTTTACTAACAGAAACTAAAGCTTGAAAGCTGGTAATATTGCTGTGGCTGCCTAGCAACCCCCACAATGGCAACTGAGAGGGCATTCACTTCTTAAAGCTACAGGCGCTGCTTCTATTATTTTGGGTATTTTAACCCTCCCCCACCCCCAATGGTTTTGTTTTGATTTCAGATTTTTCTGCAAACCTGGGGGTTTTATGAGGTTTATAGCAAGATCTGTCTTGTCTGTTCATGGTCCCAATTTCCAGTCCAGACTTAAATAGCCACAAATTTGGCCATGTTGAGAACTGGATATATCGTTAATGTTAATCAGGGAAGGGGCAGGATATACATGATCAAAGAGAGGAAAGAAGAAGGGAGGGAAGGGTTTGCAAGCCTACAGTCCATTCCCAGTCCCTTTAAGCAAGATTTAAAGATTGATACCTCAGCTTCTGTATTGAGCGTATTAATAGTGGGAGGGAAAATTGATGGGGAAGCAAGAGGACAATGGAGTGACTGGATAAGTAGGTTTGGTATGGTTCACTCAGACTATTTTCAACTACGCCAGCTTCTCTGAGCAGGGAACTGAAAGGGCCAGGCCAGAAGCAAGCAGCCTTGTCATAGGCAACAGGGTCAGAAACAGGTAGGCCGAAGGTCAGGGCCAACCATCAGGACAAGCAGGACTAGATCCTTTCACAATGAACAAAGTAGGAGTGATAAACCGAATGCCGGGGCAAAGCTGATATACTCACAGTCCTACTCTGATTGGCTCTCCTAATCACACGCTTCTGCCAGGCTGCTCCATCATGCAGTTCCTAGAGTGGCCACTAGTAGGAGGATGCTGTGGCTCACTTCAGGTGCAGTTGGATTTGCTTGCCAGGGGTCCTGGGAGTAAAGAGCCGAGACGCCCTGACACCACAGAGGACTTTAGACAGTCGAAGGTAGATTCCAGTGCGATTACCCATACCTCCACTATGGTCGTTGTCTTGAGTCTGGAAATGAATTTACATGGAATTAAATATTTTGTGGCTTTTTGTGTCCTTGTCAGGTTCTATATAGGCAAGAAGGTCACAGCAACAGTGAAGTCATTGAAACGCAGAAAACCTCTGCAGTGGTGCTTCTCCCTGATGTAGGTGTTTATATCATAGAAGTCCGTGCAGTCAGTGAAGGAGGGGATGGAACGAGTTCCCAAATCAGGGTACCGTCCTTTTCAGGTAAGACCACTGCAACTATCCAAAGTTGGACCACATCTGTATTGCATTTCGAAAGTGCTACTGTTACAACCGCAGCATGACAAAAGACTAACGTTCAATTATGTATGAATACTTACTGATGAACCCTATAAGACATGTGCTTACAGTGCTTAAAACAGGGCCAGTTCTGAGATTTCATAGACCCTGAGCAACAGAATATAACCAGGGCCCTGCTCTGCTTTCTCCTCTAACCACACCCCTTCCATTTGGCCCCTCCCATTTGGCTCTACCTTTTCTTCTTTAACTACTTCCTTTTCCAATTCACTTTGCTTACTCTGGCATAGAGAAATCATGCAAAATCTTTCTTAGTTACCTTTTACTACTTTGTATAAAACTAGAGAAAAGAAAATATACCTTTCATGACAGACCTCTTCCACATATAGACAGACCTCATGCTATCCAGAAAATTGAATGTTCTGCAATGTCCATTCGTTTTATTTTATATCAAAATGTAGGCAATTAGAAATGTTTAAGGTTGAAAGTAATAGGTCATAAAGATATGTTTAATAAGATAAGCTAGCAAGTCTGACCTGAGCCAACACCTCTGCAAAATTTCTACAGCAGGGAGAAAAGAAGAGGTAAAGGCATTGATAGCACAGTGCTGGGGTGGAAGAGCTTTGCACACACCTTTGGTATTCTTATTCCCCCCAAACCATCATAATCAACCTTCAAGTTACTTTCTAATAGATGCCAGTACTCTGACTCTAGCTGTTCCAAGTAGTAAACAAGCTTGTCCCAGGCTTCTTTTGACTTGGCATGATTTTTGCAGAACCCAGTCCTGCAAGAACAGCCGTTATAAATCCCCCAAACCACCGATGCTTAGAATGACCTACTGCAATCAATACATTCCCATATGAGCTGCTGCAGCATAGTGGTTGTTGTGCTGCAAATCTGCACTATGCTAATTTGAGTCCCACTACTGCCATGAGCTCAGTGGGTGACCTTGGATAATCTACTCCTCTCAGCCCCAGCTCCCCAGCTATATTGTAGGGATAGTAAGAACGCTGACTTTGTTCACCACTCTGAGTAGGGCACTAATCTGTCTAGAAGAGTGGTATATAACCACAGTTGTTACTACTACTACTACTACTACTACTACTACTACTACTACTACTACTACTACTACTACTAGTAGTAGTAGTAGTAGTAGTAGTAGTAGTAGTAGTAGTAGTAGTAGTAGTAGTAGTAGTTAACAGCAGCAGGACTTTAATCTGGAGAACCAGGTTTGATTCCCCTCTCCTCCACTTGAAGCCAACTGGGTGACCTTGGGTCAGTCACAGCTCTTTTAGAGCTCTCTCAGCCCCACCCACCTAATATGTGATTGTTGTGGGGATAATAATAACACACTTTGTAAACTGCTCTGAGTGGGCATTAAGTTGTCCTGAAGGGCGATATATAAATCTAATATTATTATTATGTTATTATTACTACTATTATTATTTATACGCATACACCATATACATGCATACATATATGCATACACATCTTTTAAAATACCTAAGGGAACTTGTCTACCACTTAATATAGGACTAATTTACATAAACATAACTTGCATATACAATATGAAAACAATAATCAAGAGATATCAATTACAAATTCCATACTCATCAAATAAATTCATTGCTTTCAGGAAAGATGCCCAAAGAAGAGGTTTTCTATCAAAACAGGAAACAGAGCTGGAGAACAAGATCTGGGTCCAGTAGCACCTTAAAGACCAACTAGATTTTCTGGGTATGAGCTCATATCCTGGAAATCTAGTTGGTCATTAAGGTGCTACTGGACCTGAATCTTGTTCTTCTACTACAGACCAACACAGCTTTCCACCTGAAACTATAAAACTGGAGGGGATATCAAAGGTCATCTAGTCCAACCCCCTGCAGGAAATTTACAATCTGACCCCAAAGTAGCGATCGACATTACCATGAGCACATAAGAAAGGGCCATGAGAGCCAAGCACCAGTTCATCCCTTCCTGCCCTCCCTCTCATGATTTGCCTAAGTTCACATTGAGTAATAGAATCAGTATTGCTGACAGAAGATTCCTTAAGGCTCATAACAGATTATTTGAATATGAAATTCCAGATCTGTAACTGGCTTTCTCTCTTGGTAATTTTTAATACTAGTAAACAGATTCTTTTATGTTTATATGAACTAATGTGAGTTTATCATTATCGGCAATGCACTTTGAAAACTCCATATTATGTGGAGATTGTATCTCTGGGTTTGCTCATTGCAGTGGGCAATTCTAAGCATTAGTGAGACCAGTGGGACTGATCTGCTCATAGAACAATATAAATTCTCCATGTAAATATGGGATAATCCCATTAATACAGCTTCTTGCTATCCCAGCTTCCCCTTTGCATAGTGAAGACAAAAGAATGTGGCGGTGCTTTACAGGCAGGGCTCATTTTGAGGGAGAATGCGCAGGAACGCAGTTCTGGCAGTTCCCCAAAGAGGCCACATGACAGGTGGCCCCGCCCACCATTTGGGGCCATTTTTGGCCTGGATTGGGGCCGAAACAGCCCGGATCAGACCTCTGACAGGTGGTAGATCACTCTCGCACTCAGCAGCGGCCCGATCCTGACCATTTTGGGCCCCTTTTCGGCCATTTTCAGCCCCTTTTTGCCATTTTGGGCCCAATTTCGGCCCTGAATGGACAGGATTGAGTCCAAAACAGCCAGGATAGGTGATGTCAGGGGTGTGACATATGTAAATCAGTTATGCTAATGACACACTTCAGGTGATGTCAAGGGGTGTGGCATATGCTAATGAGTTATGCTAATGAGTCCCTCCCACTCTTTTTCTATGAAATGACCCCTGTTTACAGATAATAGTGGTGATTCTGGAATTCCACCATATTTGACACTGTGGCATAGGTTGCATCTGGTGTGTCTTTATCTCTCCCTTGTTTGGGATAATGCATTATCCATATATTGGAAGAGGGAGACAGCAGTCCATGGCTTCCATGTTCTGATGAGGTTAGAGCAGTAGATACATCCAATATGACTGCTTTTCCAAGGCAATGAACCCTAAGAATCACTGCGTTCATAGAGATTTTGAACGTGTTGCCTGTGGACACTATGGCCGCCAGCTAGATGTTTGCTAGTGACTATTTGTTTTTTCCCGCAGAGTATCCCATCCCTTAATTAGAGAGCCAATCTTGGTTTTCCTCCATATCATTGAAGTAAGAGGTGCTTCAGAAGATCTGAAGAAGTGTCTGCAGGGAATGCACGTTCAGTAATAACTACCTGTATCATAGAAAGATACTTTGATTGGAACCTCTCCGCATTTTTACGATTGACCCCTGCCCCTCATGGAAGCCATTTTGTGGTTAGCTATGCTTTCTAAAAAATGCAGTAATGCCTTTGCCTCAACTAGATAGGTGGGGGCATGGACTATGGCAGTGTATGACTGGGGTCAGCAACTTGTTTCTTTTCTGTTCACTTTTCTTTTGTTTTTCTCAGGTGGAAAAGTCACAAGTTCTCAATCAAGCCTACGAGCTTTCTCCACTTCCTCGACAACTGTAACATTTCTATTAGTACTGATGGTTCCATCAACATCATGGTGAAAACTGTGGACCTTTTTTCTTTCCTCTGTTTGATTGCTTTAGCCCACTAACACTGATGGAGAAAGCTCTGTGTCCACGGAAGATAAAAAAGGCAAAGAGCGAATGGTCAGAGGCATATGGAAATGCACATGGTACAGCAGGAGTCATTGAGGGAGGGGAAAAAATAAATGCTAAAATACTTCATCAGGTTTTTTCTCTTCAGTTTTTCTGAATGTCCTCTTTGGGGAACGAGATGTTTATTGCCCAACAGAAAATATGCAGATTGTATGAAACAAACTTTTGTAAGCAAATTAAATTTCTGTCAAATTTATTTTACTTTTCTAATATGTTTATATTAACTGACACCAGTCTTGTATCCTTAGTAGTTTAAACTGTGACGTCCAGTACGGTACATCTATTTTGTTTCGACTTGTTATGGATTTTATTTTGAGAACAACGTTTGATAAATACTTGGAGTCTAGTGGGTTTTCTCCCCCCTTTCCCCTCTTTTTATAAGGCTTGCTTCTTTTCCTCCCAAATTGACAGGGCATGGCAAAAGCTGTTATGTGGCCCTTTTTCTAAACTACTGTAGAAAATGTTGCCTTTCATAAAAAATTCCTAATGCCATGTCAAGTTAGCATAGTATGGTAATTTTCTATTGTTTTTCTGCTCTTTTTGTATTCTCCTGGTATATAATGAGACACTTTTTTTTTTTTTTTTGCATCGTGAGGTGAATTTGAAGCATTTGGACAGACAGCGGAACTCAGCCCTATTATTTTTCAATTGAACGTCGTCCACCTCAGCAGCTGAGGGAGAAAACGTTTATTTTTAATAGCTAGAATACAGCTGATTGAGAATGCAAATAGCCATGAAACTGTCATTGCACGCTTAATCACAGCCTGCTGTAATTGCTAACTGGACTTAAGAACTGGATTCAAGAAGAGAAAGCGGCTATCCTCAAACAGCTGTCAGTCTTCAGACCTTTATTTTTGTAACCCATTTTTGTACAGTTCCATACCATCTATATTCGGTGATTCGGTAGAAGAGAATTGAAAAGAGTATCCCAAGCAAGAGAGGGTAATATTGCTTGCATTGCTATCAGTGAAACATACACAGTTCCAATGGGGATATGTTGTCCCCAAGAACATTGGAATAGATGTTGTTGAACAGTGTTTCTAATCACCTAAAGCCAGTGGCCACCAACCTTTTCAGATCCAGGGTCTGCCTTTATCATCAGTCTACAACATCAGACCCACTTTTAATGAATTGGATCCAACCCAGCTTCTTTGCTCAAACTCACCCAATCATCTTCCTTACTACAGACACCATCCCATATGATTTTTGCCCATGCAGGTTCCATGATCTCTAGTAGTAGCCTTTTGGGGTGGACAAAAGGAGACACTGCCTCTCTTTTTCATCAGAGGAAAAGCTGGTTGGATTGAAACCAATATTTTTTATCTTATATATTATTCGGTGGTGGTGGTGGTAGTGGTGGAATGTGCTGTCAAGTCACAGCTGACATATGGCAACCCCTGTAGGATTTTCAAGGCAAGAGATGTTTGCCATTGGTTGCCTCTGCCTGATGAGTCTGACTCTTGACTCCCTTGGTGGTCTCCCCTCCAAGTACTAACCAAGTCTGACCCCACTGAGGTCTAACCAGACCAGGCTAGCCTGGGCCATCCAGGCGGGGCATATTATTACTATCTCTTTGCAGATCTAGATCTTTCTTTCTTTCTTTCTTTCTTTCTTTCTTTCTTTCTTTCTTTCTTTCTTTCTTTCTTTCTTTCTTTCTCTGCCCTAAGCTGGATCAAAGTTACAGGAAAATCTGGCCCACTCAGGGAAATTCCAAGTCCCTTCACTGGATTTTCAGTTTTCATTCTCTACATATGGAAATAGAAGATGAAATGAGCAGATGGTGGCTTAGACCTAGCAGAAATAGCCATGGATGGAATGGGGAAATGATTTTCACGAATTCTCCCTTCTTGCTGAAGACCTGTGACACTCCATGCTGTTCCTGGGTGGTCCCCTGTCCCCTAGAAGCAGCAGTTTTGAGGAGGGCATTTTTGGTTTCTGTGGGAAGTCTCTTCACTGCCGATGGAAATCCCTTCCATCAGTGGAGATTTTCTGTGGAATCCAAACCAGTATTCTGCCCAATTGCTGAGTAAAAAGTTAATCCACTCCAGCCTGCCAGTTTTTGAGTCAAGCACAAAGGTAGTGGGACAAAAGGACACAATTCTAGGCACTATTTAATATTATAAAATTAATTAGTTGTATATTAAAAATAAAGGTAACCGTGTACCTGTATTTAGGTTCTGCACTGTTGCCATCATCCCAACGGACTCTTAGGTCCACCTCAGTGCAATGGCCCTTCTCCATTTCTTCCGCACACACACACCCAAATCCATCTTTCCCTGATCAAGGATATTTTACCTAGTTCACTCATAGGTTTGTAGCTCAGGTCATCTGCTGTGAATTTTAATCCAAGCAGGTCTTCTGAGACATTGTATATTCTCCATTTTTTTTTAGAAAAGTGGAAGAAGCAGCATTCTCCTTGTAGATTTGGGTGTTTTAGGCACCAAAAAATGCCTCTTAACCCTTGTTTACAGTAAACAAACATGTAGGTAGGTTTGTTTATCATAGTAAATCTGGTGTAGAAAGGAACACAGCTTTGAATAATATATTTTTGAGGCAAACATTGCCAAGGTGCTTAGCATCTGTCTCAAAGAAACCATCTTTAGTCATATTATTGGAAAACTGCTAACACTGGAACGATCCAATGTAATTCTTTGGAAAGAAAATGTCATTGGGTCCCAAAAATATTATTTATTTCTGAACTGTGAATACGATGCTACTTAGCTGTTTCCAAGAACTGCTTTGCCCTTCAGCAAAGCAGGTGCAGCACCAGTTGAAAGCTTAGAGAGTCCCTCCATTTTTTCACTATCCATGCCAGAAAAAATGTGGGAGGGTATGATTTAAATACTTCTTAACAACCAAGAGAATAGTTAGCTCGAGTGCTACAGGTTTTAGAGGTAAGATAAAAGCTTCTTTTAGAACAAACATCCAGTCTAAGAAAGGCTTAGCAAATCAATTGCATGAAGCGCAAATTGACTTCATTCTCTACCATCTCTGCTTGATGTAATTGGGTGTCTGTGTGTGTGGAGAGAGGTAACAGCCAGAGAGTTGCCATATTCCAACAAGAAAGAATAAGAAGAGAGCATAGAATGCTAAAGCAAAATATTTTACTTCAAGAAAGAGAAATGGGGGGGAGAATACTTCACTTAATCCAGCGAAGTTTGTGTAGGAATATGCAGGCTCTGGTTTCCTTGAATTTGCATGTGGTGATTTGACAATCCACCATCAGTAATGTTTGCACTAAAGTTTGCAATTAGTGGGTCCAGTATCTGAAAAGTTGCTGAAAGTTTTCAGCAAAAGCCAAGGCTTTTTGATGCCTGTAGGTGCTCTCCACATGAAGACATCGAAAGGGTGCCAAGGCCTCAAGGCCACCAAATTCTGCTGCACTTCCCAGCAGAGATTAGGCTCAACCTGCTGACCCCACAAAGTCATCTAACGGCCTGATCCGCATCAGCAAGGATACTGTAAACGTGGGCGTGCCTCTGTCGTTCCCCTTGATGACGCCATCAGAGGCATGGCAGGCCCTTCATTTCCTTCCTTCCTGCATTCTGTATACCTCAAAATACCAGGTGGGACCCTCTGAGCTATCACCAAGTTGTGGATCCTGTAAATGTCTTACACACCCAGTGCTATCATCATGGGTTACCACCGCCAGAGCCTTGAGCCTTCAACGATCCTTCATGAAAGGATGACGAAATCTTTTCTCGGTTTTTTTTTTCCCCAATGCAAGATTTGAAGGAAAGGAAAAAATGAAACATCCCAACCTGCAACAGAGTCCTTGCATACTTGCCTTCCTCTGGATTCTAAATAATGGCGATTGTCATACAGCAAAGCGGTGGGGGGGGGGGGAGGATTTCAGATTGCTGCCTATAGACAGTGAATGTTTCCACCAGGGGTGCATGTTTGTCATTTCATAGCTAGCGGTGGCAACCTGACACTCTCCCAGCCTCCCTGCTTGTGACCAATTATCTATCCTCTTTGACCTATTTCACCGGTAAGGTTTATCAGACTACATCCAAACCTGGTGTGTGATGTGCTGGTTAACATCATAGATTATCTGAATGGCCACAGTTTATATTATTCTACCGAATCCTGCTTCATATTAAGCAGTTGCATTGCTGGGATGCGAGGTGTGTCTTTTTCTATTCCGCCTGTGCAGAATGTTATATTTTGCATCTTTGATCCTCTTGATAAACATGTTTTAAATGTTTAAGTATCTCTGTATTCCATATTTGTTACTTTATAGATGACAACATTGCCTTGTCATAGCCCTTTTTGTTGGGTTTTGGGGGGGGTGGCTATTTTGGGGGAGAGGGTTTTTTTTGTTTTTGTTTTTTTGCTGCTGCCATTGCAGAGAAAGTTCATTTCCTTTAGATGAGATTGTAACAGAGCAGTCCAACTTAATCAGAAAGACTGTATTTTTGTACAACGTCATGATCATGAAAAGTGATCAGAGAAAAAAAAATAATAAAACTGTTTGGAAACCAAAAGAAAGGCCCATCTCAAAATGTTAGATATCTTGTACACAACCTGTATATATTTACTATATATAATGGTATATACTATGTGAAAGACACAGTCAAATACTGGTTCCTGTGTACTGTTCCTGTAACATTAGATCTTTTTAATAAATTATTCTCTTTTTATTGACTTTTATCTTTTGTCCTGTCAGATACTAAATGGTTTGGGTTTACCTTTTCATTCCCAGATCAGCAGTGACTTGAGAATGGCCTTTTTAGGTTCAGCTTCCTGAGAGAGAAAAAGCAGTAGAGTATGAATGCCCCAATCCAGAGCCCCAAATTCACTCTCATGTATTATTATTATTTTATTATTATTATTAGATTTGATTTATACCTTGCCCGCCCTACAAATGGGCTCAGGGTGGCTCACAACATCCATACAATACAATAAGTTAATCATAAAAAACTATAAAATTAGTAGTAATCTTAAAATAGTCATTAAAATAGTCCAGGCACCTTATATATAGGCTACTTAGATAGACAATCAGGAGTCTACATATGGTCCATTATGTATGGGCATAACACATGGCCGAGGGCCATGTAGGAACACACAGTTCCCACAGTGCCCCCTTTGATTCAGCAGCAGCAGTCAATCCACATGTGAGAAATGTGATTCCTACAAAATTCTTTTAACTTTTGTCAAAATGTCTACAGATGTTTAATTTGAGCAGGGCCTTCAAAATTTGGCTCAAATTAGGAGATTTGGGGTGGCAATTCTAAATCTTGACTTCGGATATGGGGACTGGTTTTTGTAATGTGATCTATGAGGAGGGGCTGTGGCTCAGAGCATCTGCCGGGCATATCAAAAGTACTCAATTCAGTCCTCAGAATCTCCAGATAAAATTATCCGGTAGCTGATGATGTGTTTGACCTCTGCCCAGGACCCTGGAGAGCTACTGCCAGTCAGAGCAGACAACTTTCATATGCCAACAGTAGGACAGTTTCGTGTGTGATATGCTACATATTGAAGTTCTTAGGTAAACATCATTGTGAGAGAAAGGAGCACATCTGAAGAGTGGGCACCACTGAGGATATCCCTAGCAGCAGTGCCACAGACCAGGCCTACCCCTATCACTAGAGCTGTTTCCGGATTTACCTAGGATTCACAGGACACCCATGAGGGAACTCATGGTGCCACCAGCTGGGAAACCCATCAGGACAGTGGCAACAAGGAGAAGTGCTGCAACAGCAGCAACAACACAGTGTGGGCCCTTTAAGGCCCTAACTCAACCACAGCCAACAGCAGCAACAAAGATAAATTCTGCAATAGCAGTGATGCAGTGTGGGCTTTTTAATCACTGCGAGTGCAGTGGGCTGTTACCGTTTCAGTTTATTACATTTATATCCCACTCTCCCTGCAAGCAGGCTCAAGGTGGTTCAGAACAATAATTAGATACAGAAGTTAAAACATATAATCAAGACATGTGAAACCAGACAGTAAGTAAAGTGACAAACTCAGGTAAAAGGCTGTAATAGAACCAAAAAAGTGCAGGTAGTGCAAGCATGTAGTAGTCGCCCTCAGGGCAGCACAGCAGGGTACAGGCAGGCGGGGAGGGGACGTCAAATGTCAGCCATAGGCCCAGCGGAAAATCTCCGTTTTGCAGGCCCTGTGGAACTGTAACAAATCCTGCAGGATCTGGGTCTCCAATCTCAGGGAGTTCCACCAGGCTGGTGCCAGGGCGAAAATAGCCCTTGCCCGGGTTGAGGCTAGATTAATTTCCCTCAGGCTTATCAGCTGAGTGCAAAACCCTCCAGGGGGCATACTGGGAGAAGCAGTTCTGAAGATATGTTGGTACCAGTCCATTAAGGGCTTTAAATGTCAAAAACAGGGCAATGGGAGAGGGGGAAGAGGCTGCAGGTGCAGTCCAGGATTCCCCTGAGATCTCAGAAGACTGCTAGTTCTCTCAAGCCTTCAGGGAAATTGACTGAGCATGCACAACCAGCTGCAATTGCCTCGTAAGGGGCTCAGAAGCAGACCAGTGAGGAAATGGTTGGGCTCTCGCTCTCTCCAGGCTGACTGGAAAAACCACAACCATTAGGTGCTACAAACCTTCTCTCCACACCAGACCTGAGGCTGTGAAGTCCAAGCAGGACCGAAAAAAGTACAGTGGATAAGGGAGCTGCTAACGACAGAGGCACGAATGCCCCTCAACCTCACTAGCAGCAGCCAGAGAATTATGGTCAATGCTTTCAATGTCTTTCTGCCGTTTCCAGCTGTGTGTTTTCTGGCACCTTTCGACCACTTTTGCAGCACTGCAAATCCACAGGGGATAAATCATTTCCAGTTACGGTTTTCATATAAAGAGTATAGGAGGAACTAGGACTGAAAATAATGCAGGGAATAAATGTGTTTTTGTAATTTGTTTGAATTCCTAATTCCCTCTCAGACAGTTATGTAAATAAGTTCTTTTCTAGTTAAGCACATATGCATCTTATTTTGGCATGCTGTCCTCAAAGACAATTGTGATCATTAGAGCTGCCAAGTCCCCAATGGGGATGGGGGATCCTGCACGCTGAGCTCCCATAAGGGTTACCAGTTCCCTGGTGGCAGCTAGGGATCCCCCACCCTCAGCCTCTGCCCCTAGCCTCCACCACCCCTGCCCCTCCTCTCACCTGGCCGGCTGGGGGAAAGGGGCAGGAATGATGTGGGGAGGGGCCCAAAATTTAGTGCTTGGGGCCAATTTTTACTAAATTGGCTCCCAGTGTGCCCCATCACTTCTTTATCAGGTAAAATAATAATAACAACATAATAACATTCAATTTATATACTGCCCTTCAGGATGACTTAACACCCACTCAGAGTGGTTTACAAAGTATGTTACTATTATCCCCACAACAAAACACCCTGTGAGGTGGGTGGGTCTGAGAGAGTTCCTAAAAGCTGTGACTGACCCAACGTCACCCAGCTGGCTTCAAGTGGAGGACTGAGGAATCAAACCCGGTTCTCCAGATTAGAGTCCCGCACTCTTAACCACTACACCAAACTGGCTCTCTAATAAAAGGCAATAAGACACCGGCAACTCCCATCCCATCGTGGTTTGGGCCCCAGGGAACCTGGAATCCATAGTTCCCATTCCTCACCATCTCCACAAGCAGAGATGGGGGGAAACTTTAAAAAATAGTTGTGTCATGGGTGTGAGAGTGTGATGACGTCATCTCAGGGAAAACCCAGAAGTGATGGCAGGGAGCGCTAGGAATTGCCTAAAGTTTTATGCTTTTATCATAGAGTTTCCAGCGATAGTTGGGCAAAGAAACAGCCAGATATTCAAGCAAAAATACAAGCAACATATTCCCGAATCCTTCTGAGCTGGAATCAGATGATCCGAACAGCCAGTTCTAAGTCACTGCCTGCAGTTTTCCACAGGCCAGTTTGACTAGTGGTCCTGGAGGTGTTTTGCCATCTTCTGGGCATGGAATAGGGGTTACTGGGACAGTTGGAGGGGGTAGTTCTGAATTTCCTGCATTGTGCAGGGGGTTGGATTAGATGACCCTAGAGGTACCTTCCAACCTTAAGATTTTGATTCTAATATATCTCAAATATTTACATTTAATCTGAGTAACATGAACAAGCCAAAGTACACTCCACACATAGTTCCAGGTACTGTCTGCTTTCCTGCTTTTTTTGGGTGGAGGGGTGGAAGTTGACACCACTTGGTTCTGAATAGACATGGGCATGAACCAAAAAAATTTAACGAATCCACGGTTCGTGGTTCGGTGCCGACGATGATCCCGAAGTCGTGAACCGTAAGGGATATTTCCCATTGCTGAACTGGTTCGTGGATCGTGGTGCTCAGAACGGCCCCCATTGCACTTAGAGAGCCCATATTCACAGGGAATGTGTAGCAGGCTCTCCTCCAGCCAGCACCCAAGTTTGGTCAAGATTGGAATAGGGATCTTGGAGTTATACCCTCTCCAATCTGAGGCCCCCAGGAAACTCCCACAAAAATCCAAGCTCAGTTATACTCTCTTTGTCTCTCCCCAAAGGCTAGCAAGTAGCAAGGAAGAGCTCCATCCCACTCCACTGCTCGCTGAAAGTGAAACCAGAACTGTGATTGCAGTGCTTTTTATAAGCACAGGTCCCATAGAGCAACACAGGAGGTCTGTGTTTGGCCGTCAGAGCTGCCTATCAGGGTTTGCAGGGATGTGATTGGAGTGCCCGTGGCTACAGAACACCCCCTCCCTCCTTCCTCCCCCGGGTGTCTTCTCCCAACTTGTAACCACTTTGCAGCTCCATGGTTGGAAGGAAGACCTGCCGATCAAGGTAAGCTGGGCTTCTATTCGGGTTTCCAGGGCAACAGAAGGAGCACAGACAGAGTTCAGGCATTCCCCCAGCTCTGTTTCCAGGGGAATTGATTGATGGCGCTTGACTGTCTGGCTTCCCGAACCACGGCCAAACGCACCAAACTAGGTAGGCTTCTTCCAAATGCTGGTTCATTGGCCGTGGACAATCACGAACTGCCGGATCACGATCGCACGATCGCCAATTTCATGGGTTTTTGAAGTTCGTAATGCGGTTCATGCCCATGTCTAGTTATGAACACTTAACACAATGCCACTCTACACTCCCTCCAAATCTCTAGCAGGTCCATGGCTTGCTTATGACATGAAGGCTTTTATTCTTGCATTCTTAGGAAGGCTCTTTTTTAAAAAATGAATTCTACTGCTAGCCTCAAGTGTTTTCTGAAAACCTTATTATTGCCTTTTATTAATTTGACTTAGGTGGGAACTTTTAGAAGCAGCCACTGTAGTTTAATTGCATCCATATTGATAAGGGTGCATGACTTTGCAATATCATAACAAGTAAAATAAAACCAATCTGGGAAATAAAAATAGATTGTTACTGTCGGCGTTTCGACTGAGATTTCAATTACAAAATGGCTGCTGCTTAAATAGCATATTATAAGAAGCCTTCTACTAAATTAGCTATGAATGTCACAGAAGGCTGTAATGACCTGTTGTTTTTTTTGCTGACACAGACAACAGCATATATTGAAAATCCATAAGCCAGTCAGAACTTCCATCAATCTGCAATCCACTCTTGTCCTTTTATGACCATCATCACCACTCTTGTGAAGATGAAAGACATTTCCTTTCTTAATTACCAACCAAGCTTGGCAGGAAAACAGTCAGCAATGAAAAGAAAAGTCAACTTGAGTATAGAAGAACTAGCAGTGTAGTGACGGACTTCATAATTTAGAGATACTCCCTTCTCTTTAAGAGTGTTAGGGAACGGGTAGGTTGAAATTACATGACCTTAGCTAGTTCTAGGGAAAGACTTAGAGCACTTCTAGATCATACTTTTCCACACAGGCATGCACTCATTTTAATGTGCTCCGTCCCCACATTCACATGGCAGCTGTAGGGAACTCTTTCTTTTTTTAAAAAAGGAGAATCCAAAGGACCTTGGAATGGTGCTGTGGAGGAAAGGGAGGGAGGAAAGGCGCCTGCATACCCCACCCATCAATGCAGTGAAAACCATGCAAGGGGGAATAATTTCACCGATTTTGCTGCTCCACATGGAGAATCTGTGCACGGAAGTTACAAAGGGTAGGTCTAGAAATTAGGGTTGCCAAGTGCCCCCAGCAACTGGTTGGGGGTGCAGGGAGACTTGTCAGGTGCAAGGGGCTTGCTGGCAATGTCATTACATCACACGCTGATGGCAGTCCCAGAAGGCCTGCTCTGGTGTTTAGGCAAAACTCTATGGTTTTTGCCCAAGTACCAGGGCATCTCCCAGAATTGTGATAATGTCACTTCTTAGCGCATAGGGAGTGAAGTCATCACATCACCATGCTGCCTGGCTCTCCCCCAGTTTCTCACTCCCCCATCCAGTCAGCTGAGCAGTAGTGGGAAATGTGGGCTGGGGGTGAGGAATGACCCATCCCCAGTGGGGGCCTGGAAACCCTACTAGGAATTGCTAGGAAGTCTATGGTTTTACTATAGATTTTCCAGCAATTCCTAGAGCTAATCTTTGTCAGTGATATCACATGTACACACCCTTGTACCTGCCCCCAACTCTCTTACCAGTTGCTTGGCTTGGCATCCCTACAGGATATATACATTGTTTAAATAAAAGTAAGTAAATTACATTGCTCTTTTCACATCAGCATCACTAATTGTGCAAAGAAAACACATAATTTAGCTGAGCTCTATTATTCCTTTTTTAAAAATCTAGTACGGGAGGGTATAATGGGGCAGTATTCCCTCTCTGCTCTGGCAAGGTATGAATTGGGTCTTGTTATCCTGTGTGATGATATCCTTTGGTTTGTAGAGTTCTCCAAATGTATCCCTATCTGTCACCTCTAACAAAGGATAGCTCCCCTTGATCATCAATGTGTTTTTATTTTTAATAATATGAATAAGAAAGAATAGAACCCTGCTTGAAGGACACTTACCCAGATAAATAGCAAAGGCAAGCAGGTGGCATTTGTCAATTGGAAGTGATTGTACTCAGCATATTTTGAATTCCTGATGTTGTTTATGATAGGAAATTGCATCAATTTCTTTCCAGAAGCATAACCCATCAGAATGTTTTGGTTTTTTTAAAAGAAAGCTTTGTGAAGCGTATCTGTGTCAAAGCTTTAGCAAGTAGCAGTTTATTCCATTGACCTCATGCCTGGCTGAGCAAGCTCTTTCTGTTGTCTAATGATACGGCATCTTATCTGTGACATGAAGCAAGCTTTCTGAGATGGCAGGATCCAATAGTCCTTTCTGGTGTCCTTTTTTCAAACACCACAAGTTAGGCAGCACAGTGCCAAACCAACCTATTATCTTTGATAAACATGCTTCTAAATTCATCCATATATTGAAAAGCTGTCCTGGGAAGGGGGTCTGTATTGTATTGGATGCCACCTGAGATAAGGATTATCCTTGGTGTGTTCAATGTGTGTCACTGAACATTTCATTTAGAAATCTCTCCTTCGTGTTTCAAAATAAGTACTCAGAAGAGAATTGGGAAAAGATCCTTGGATGAGCTTTGAATCGATCATTTTGTCTGGAGAGGGGGTTGTGGGTTGATGACTCCTATAAAATTTCAGAAAGCTCGTTCAAGAAAGCTGCAGTTGGCCAAGGTTGTCATTCAGACACTACTTGCTCCAAAGCCAAGAACTCAAAGTAGATGAGAACTGTAGTCAAGTATTCATTAGTCTCTCTAAATCAAGTCTTCTAGATGAAACAGAGGATCCTTAACACATAAGGAGGGAAGGCAGACCAGGGGAAGGATCTCCGCCTGAGATGCTGGAGAGCCACTACCAGTCTGAGTAGTTAATTCTGACTTTGATAGACCAACGGTTTGACCCAGTAGGGTACATGTGTCCCCTCTTGAGTGTTGACTAAACACATAGAGAGGGACAGTTGGAGCAAGTGCACAGACCCCACCTCCCACTTCCATGGGATCACCAGCTTGTGAGCATGGTGCATAGTAAAGTGTCTGCACATATGTTCCCTCCCTGTGTTGTTTGGAAAGCGGTGTCCTTGATCACAGGAGGGAACATACATGTGGACATTTCCTCAGCATGTTCATGCCATTCAGATGACCCGGTAAAGGACCGGGGGTTAAGGGGAGGCCATTGCACTCATGTCCACTCTCCCCCTCCATACATTCATTTAATGTGAAGAGGGGTTGTGTGAGTAGGGGGCTAGTAGAAAGAAGCTGTCAGACTATGGAATCCCAATTATCTAGAGTTCGTCTCCCCCCTTCTGCAAGAAGCACAAAGTTTCTTGATTCCAAAAGGTTTATTGAAAGACAATGCTCAGGATACAAGTGTTCATATTCCAAGGACTAGGAAAGCCTTGGCTGAACTAAAGCTTTGTTGAGAATGACACACAAAATGAAAGTAACAACACTTCAAACACCCATTCCCAGCCTCCCCCCTTAGTCCTGTCTAGAAGGCCTGGGAAGGCGAGGACGTCAAGGTTGGCCAGAACGGGTTGATAAGAATTCTTTGCTCCCATAGATATATGCGGCCTGGGCAGCACCTGGGCCTGGAGGGAGAGAATTAAACAACTACAGATTATAACATGAGAACATGGCGTAGCTTTGGCTTGAGAACTGACAAGCCAACTGACACTCTGACAGAAGCTTTGTGTTGTTCATAATTTCCTGTCTCTGGGGCTCCTTCAAACAAGGTTGCCTACTTCAGGGTGGGAAATTCCTGGAGATTTAGAAGTGGATCCTGGAGAGGGTGGGGTTTGGTGAGGGGAGGGATCTCAGAGGGGTATAACGCCACAGACTCTACCCTCCAAAGCAGCCATTTTCTCCAGGGGAACTGATCTCTGTTGTTAAAGATCAGTTGTAATTCTGGAAGATCTCTAGCCCCACATGGAGGTTGGCAACCCTACTTCACACGTACACACACACACACACACACACACCACTCTGGCAAATCATATCAGGCAGGGAAGAGGATTAGAAGAGGTCACATCTCTATTATCAGAGCTCTTGCCTTGCTTACATCCCTAGTATCTCCAGTTAAAATGCTCTGAGTTAGCCAAGCTGCAAAAGAACCCTGCTTGAGTACCCAGAAAGCCACAGCCATACTAGTCCAGATATTTTCCCTCAGCCAACTGTTTCAAGCCAGCCAAGGTTAAACAAAACAAAAACAAACTTTATTTACAAGAAGGAACATAGGAGTGAACCAATTTTAAACTAAAAACCATGATGGGGTTAAACAGGGAAGGTTTCAATGCAACAGAACAGATGTACAGGCAGCTATATTTCTGCTGCCTCTCTTAGCAGCATCTCCAACTCTTCTCCCCCAGCAGCTCCCAGGAGCCTCCTTTTCCCTCCAAAGAACTCTAAGTCCTCATTGGGTCAGCATTCCACCAGCTCCCATTGGGTGTCTCTTAGGAGGGGCAGAGCTGGAGCCTGTCCTATCCATCACACCATGCAAAAGGTTTGTCCCCCTGAAAGCCTAAACCTAACCAGGTGAGAACCAGCTCATGAGAGCTAAGAACATCTCCACCTCTCAATCACTCTCTTTCTGACCTGAACTGAACACCTGGGTTGAATGTGCCCAGTTCCATGTATTGTACCCAATATTACCAAGACAGTTCCATGGTTGTTATGGTGACCATGAAGTTTGTCTCACTATAAGGCACCTTCATATAAACAATGCAGTTTGCCCTGCCCAGGTGTTTGCAATATTTTCCAATGCCACAAAGAAACTCAGTGTGTGCACAAACCACAAGATCCACCCACCCCTGACTGCCAACCATTTGAAAAGGTCCCTTGGCTTCTGTGGAACATGATTGGACCTCTCTAATTCTCAGGTCTGAAAAACAAAGAATTCACCATCTGGAATGAATTCTACGTACACAGTATAGGCTTGCCAGTTGACTTCCATCTGTACTATGCAGCTATGCACATTCTCTCAATGAGGCCGCAAGGGAAGGGGGAGGCAGCAACATCATTGCATTGAGCAAACATCTAGGAATTCCCCCATTTCTATTGTCTTTGTCATAGAGATGGGGGGATTCCCAGAGCATTGCTTTGCCAATACTATTGTGGTTGCCACAGACAGGGCATTTGTTTCTTAAAGCTATAGTCACTGCTTCTATCATCTTGGAAGTTATCACCATCCCAAAATGATGTGTGTTTAATGAATTTCAGATTTTTCTGCAAAACTGAGACTTTTGTAGAAAGATCTGTCTTGTATGTTCATGGCTGCAGTCTCTAGATTTAAGTATCCACTCTGAAAATTACATTATATTGATTATATAGAAGGATGTTGAAAGTAGAAAGATCTCAGCAACCTTTTAGCACCCCCCAAACACACATACACACTTCAAGTGCAGCAATTTAATAACATCGTCTCTGATGTTACAGTAAGAAAGAAAAAGGGAAGGAGAGCCTCTTCCGATTTCAATAAATTGATCTAATTGGGGGTTTTTTGTAACAGTACTTACTGGTACTGAATACCGGCATATTTATTTGGGGTTTTCTCAAGTCCAGGTGGGGTTTTCATGGCAAGAGAAGAGACTAACAGAGGTGGTTTGCCACTGCCTGCCTTTGCAACTCTGGTCTTCCATGGAGCTCTCCCATCCAATTACTAACCGAGGCTGACCCTGCTTAGCTTCTGAAGATCTGATGAGATCAGGCTTCCCTCGGCTATCCAGGTCAGGGCATACGGGCACCTTTTCTTTAAAAAGGAACAGGATCTAATGTACCCAAAGAACAAATTACACAATGAGGTTTCTTCTGTTTGCACAATTCCTTTGGTCTAATTGCTACCTTACAAACTAGTTCCTTTAATAGCCCCTTACGAAGTCTTGTCGAAACATTCAGCTGATGTGAACTCTGCATTTCCAGCAAAGGCAAAAATGGCAAGGCAGCAAAAAAAAAAGAAGAAGTAGCTTTATGCTGAATACACTAAGCAGATTGATTTTGGCTTAATGTCGGAAGAATGCCTGATTGATGTAGGTTATAATTTTAAAACCTTAATTTTCAGTTTCCAACTACTAAAGTACTCCCCAATTAACTTGAACAGCAGTTTATAAGACTGGTTTTGACTCTGCCCATTTAATGAACGAAATCCAATCAACCACCCTGTTAGCATAAATGGAAAATACATGTCTGTAAGAATGATAAATAACTGATTGCCGTAGTGATTAGCATAATGCATCTCCTGGGAAGTTGTTTGGCATTCAATCTTCAATCATGTCTTTGAAGACTGGTTGTTAAGTTTTACATTGGTATGAGCTTAGGAGGAAAATCTTTCCAGGTCAACCATGACAGATCTACATTCTGATCCCTGGGAGAAAATGGATCTTACTAGGGCTTATCCTGTCTTCCGTGCATGTCTTCTGGGTCCATTAAAAGCTCACCAATCTTTGCTGGGAGACTGGGTTGTAATGATCATTCAGATATTTCCATATTCTTTCATTTGTACAGGTGAAAGTAGTAAGAATGCTATAGATAGTATGAAGTTCTTTGTCAATATTTATTTAAATGCATATCCTGCCTTGGGCTTCTGGGATATGGTAGGAAGTTTGAAGAAAACTGGATTTTACAAGAAATAAAATAAAATGTAGCATATACCACAACAAAGGGCAACAAAGATGTCAACAAAGAACATCTGGCACTGAGCAAGAGCTGGGAACATTCGCATTTGGGAGGGCAAAGAAAGAGCAGAGAAGAGTCAGAAACACCATAATGTCATCAGACCTACAAAAGATAGAGCAAAGACAGGACAGGGCAAAGTTATACTTTCCTTCATCAGCGGAGCTCTCCAGCCGAGTGGCCTGCTTGAGCGGCCTGTGAACACCATCAGATCTGGCCTACCTGACTTCAGGGGAGTGAAATAACAACAGCAGCAGCAACACCAACATTCAATTTGTATACCATCAGGACAACTTAACACCCACTCAGAGCGGTTTACCGTGTGTTGTTATCATCTCCACAAACAGACACCCAATGAGGTGAGCGGGGCTGAGAAAGCTCTGAGAAGCTGTGACATAGGGCCAAGCTACACATGACGAATGACACTTGAACAGCAAGTGTATTTCTCCCTGTTCACTTGCCCTCCACTCAATCCACTTGCCGTTCAAGTGTCATTCGTCATGTGTAGCTTGGCCCTGAGTGAAGGTCACTCATCTGGCTTCAAGCGGAGGAGTGGGGAATCAAACCCGATTCTCCTGATTACAGTCTTGTTGCTCTTAACCACAACACCAAATTGAAATGTGAATTAGTTTAGCTTCAGCTGCATAAATGTTTTAAGTAAAGCATGATTTCTTTTAAAGGATCTTTGCCTGGAAGTGTCTCTGTCCCCTGTTGGCTATGAATTCCACAAGCCCAGAACCCAGCCCTGGGGGATGAGGTCAAGGGGTCACAGATGCAGTTTTGTACCTGACGTACATTCGTAGAAACAGAGTCACACAACAGCAGCCCTCTGAAGATGGCAAACATTCAATTTGTCTTTTAAAATATTCCAGGATCCATTCTGTGACAAGTTCGAGAACCTGAAAGATTGTGAGGCTCATGTTGTAAGAGTGCTCCTGTACCTATAAATTTTTTCTTTCTTTACTCCTCTGACAATAGGTCTTAAGTAGTGTTTATCAAACATGACTGAGAATATAGAGAGGAAGAAAGGAAGAATTCAGGTCAGAGACGGTTAATATTACATAAGCTATTGAAAAGCTGAGTTCTTGTAAGTTGCCCAAATTCTCAGAGCAGGAACTAAAAATTTAGCTAAAATGGATATATTTTCAACTCTTGAGTTTGATGATAGTTTAGGAACTAAAATATCTACTGTAGACTCTGTCCACTATGATGTCAAGAGTTTAATCCCTCTCGCCTTGTTGTATCAGGGGCATTCAAGTAAAACATGACTTACAGTCTCCATAGCACCCAAGCTACAGCCCCAATATCTATTTGAAAAAAAGGTATGTTCAGTATGTGGCCTTCAGAAACTGCAGAAGGTAGTGCATTTAGTCTTGTGAACATAATTGCTCATCTGTAATTTGGAATTGTTAAGATGAACAGATACACTGGAATTGTAAAACTTGGTGGGATCCCAAACAGAAGGAAGAACAAACTCTCCTAGCTCTGCAAATGGTTCTGTTTGCATCTATCTTCATAATTAATCTCTTAATGGTTTTATGAGTTGAAAGCCATCATAGAGCAGCTATTACAACCTCTGAGCAGGGCTTTTTTTTTTTTT
Source organism: Eublepharis macularius (assembly GCF_028583425.1). NCBI lineage: Eukaryota > Metazoa > Chordata > Lepidosauria > Squamata > Eublepharidae > Eublepharis > Eublepharis macularius. The sequence goes on along the minus strand of NC_072792.1, from coordinate 164,843,231 downwards.
TTTTGAAAAATTTTTTATTGGGTTAGGATCAAATGTTTACACATTACAGTCAATATTCCCATTTCCCAATTTCTAACCCCCTCCCTTTCCCCCCCCCCATTTTGTTGACTTCCAACAGTTTTCCAACCCTTTATCCCTTTTCCCTTACTCTTTATATATTCCTCTATCTAACAAATATATATTCTCCCTTTATTCTAAGCAATACTTCTTTAACTATTTTTAATACTCTGTACCCTGACTATGAGTCCCTTTTTCCATAATGGATAAACAATTTATCCCATTTTTCATTATTCCACTTTCAAATATTTCTATATATCATGAACTATGTAAACCATACATTCATATAAATCAACCAGTTTAACTTATACTCTATATGTTATTCATTCTATCTTCTTCTTTCTATTTTAGTTATATTTGTTTACATTAGTATTTCTCTTCCCCTTCAATCATAAGTCTATATATGATATCAATCAATTTGACTCATATACAGCTTCAAATAAACATATTCAGTTTGGTACACTGTACGAAATCAAAAAGAAAATATTATTAGTTAGTCAATCCTTATAGTTAACCCTTATGATTAATTGTTTTCTATCAATATTCTATTTATTATTCTATATATATCAATCTAATATCATAACTGCTTAGAAATTCTCTTTTACCTCTTCTCCTCCCCGGTAAAGTCACCCCCCTCTACATTTTATTGTACTTCAGTAGTTCTCAAACTGCCACAGTTCTCCTCCCACCTCCCATTTCTTCTCCAAATATTGTTTCAGCTTCTCCCAGTCTGTGTTAAACTGTCCTGAGTCCAGGTTTCTCAATTTTCTTGTCATTTTGTCCATTTCTGCCATATACAGCTATTTGTGGATCCAATCTTCAATGGTTGGCACTTCTTGTATTTTCCATTTTTGCGCATACAAAAGTCTAGCTGCTGCCGTCATGTAAAATATCAACGTCCTATGATGGGCTGGAATTCCCTCCGTTCCCAAGTTTAGTAGCAGGAGTTCTGGGTTCTTATTAATTTGAAATTGTAAAATCTCACTCATTTCTCTTATTATTTCCCCCCAGTACTGCCTAGCTACCTCACACGTCCACCACATATGGTAGAGGGAGCCCTCATGCTTCCTGCATTTCCAGCATTTATTAGAAGTGTTCAAATTCCCTAGCGCAATCTTCTTTGGTGTCATGTACCAACGGTAAATCATTTTGTAAATGTTCTCTTTAATACTAGTACATGTCGTTGTCTTCATTGTAGTCTTCCACAAGTATTCCCATGCCTCCATTGTTATTTCTTTGTTGAAATTTATGGCCCATTTCACCATTTGTCCTTTAACTATTTCATCCTCAGTATACCATTTCAGCAGTGCTTGGTATACCTTAGATATTCTTTTCTTGTCCTCTTTAAGAAGGGTCTGCTCTAGTTCCGAGTTTTCTGTTCGTATACCTCCCTTTACAGAGTCCGAGTTATATAAATCTCTAATCAGTCTATACTGGAACCAATCATAATAAGGTGGTAGTTCCTCCTGAGTCTTTATTCTGAGTTTAGATTCTTCCGTTCTAGTTATTTCTTTGTAAGTTAAACATTGTTGCTCATTATCAACAGCTCTCGGATCTATCACCTCATATGGAACTACCCACAAAGGGGTTCCTTCTTCCAAATAGATTCTATACTTCTTCCAGATTATATATAAACTTCTCCGTATATAGTGATGCAGGAACATCGAGTTCGCCTTTACTTTATCATGCCATAAGTATGCGTGCCATCCAAATATTTTTTTATATCCCTCTAGGGCTAGTAATTTCTTATTCTTTAGCGTCATCCACTCCTTCAACCACACCAAGCAAATTGCGTCATGGTAAAGTCTTAGATTGGGCAGTTGCATTCCGCCTCTTTCCTTTGCATCTTGTAAAACTTTCATTTTCACTCGAGGCTTCTTGCCTGCCCATACAAAGTCTGATATTTTCCTCTGCCATTTTTCAAATTGCTTAGAGTCACTGATGATTGGTATTGTCTGTAGCAAAAACATTACTCTTGGTAACACATTCATCTTAACTGCTGCAATCCTTCCCAACCATGACAGATTTAGTCTGTTCCATTTAATCAAATCTCTCTCTATCTGAGTCCATAGTTTTTCATAGTTGTTTTTAAATAAGTCTATATTCTTAGCAGTCAGTTCGATTCCCAAATATTTCACCTTGCTTGTTACTTCACAATCCGTTATTTCCGTTAACAATTGTTGTTTCTGCTTAGTCATATTTTTGCATAGTATCTTTGACTTCTTTTTATTAATATAAAAACCTGCCAAGTCTCCGAACTCCTTGATCTTATCTATCACTTTTGGCATGTTCTCCAATGGGTCTTCTACAATTAACATTATGTCATCCGCAAATGCTCTGACCTTGTATGAATAGTCCTTTATTTTAATTCCTCGAATTTCTTCATCTTGTCGTATTTGTATCATCAGGATCTCCAATACCAAAATGAACAGCAGTGGAGACAACGGGCAACCTTGTCTTGTTCCTTTACTTATAATCAATTTCTTAGTCGCTTCATCATTCACCACAATTGCTGCAGTCTGGTCTCTGTAAATTTCCTTAATTGCTCTAATGAATCTTTCTCCCAATTGTAGCTTTTCCATAGTGGCAAACATAAAGTCCCAGTTTAAATTATCAAACACCTTTTCAGCATCAACAAAGAAGAAACCAACCTCTTTGTCACAACGCTTGTCATAATATTCAATAGCATTAATCACTGTCCTTAAATTGTCTCTGATTTGTCTGTCTGGCAAAAAGCCTGCTTGTTCCTCCTCAATGACTTCCGAAAGCCACCCCTTCAGTCTCTCCGCCAGTATCTTCGCAAAGATTTTATAATCATTGTTAAGTAACGATATAGGTCTGTAGTTTTTCACATTAGTCAAGTCTTGGCCCTCTTTGGGGATCAATGATATATTCGCTTCATTCCAGGTATCTGGAATCCGCTGGTCCTTTAAAACTCCATTGATCACCTCTTTTAGGAATGGTGCCAGTTCGTTGGTCATTACCTTATAAAATTTCGCTGTAAGTCCATCTGGCCCTGGCGCCTTTCCTAGATTTGCAGATTGTATTGCCTTGTTTAGTTCCTCATCTGTTACTTCACTGTTCAGTTTATTTCTCCAAGCTTCCGAAATTACTGGAAGTTTCATTTTCTCCAAATATAACGCTATTGACTCTTTATTTACCTCTTTCTTATTATACAACTTAGCGTAGAATTTGTAAAGGGCTCTACTAATGGTAGTCTGTTCCAAATACGTTTTATTATCTTCGCAAATTCTATTTATTATTTTCTTTTCCCTTCTCTTCTTCAGTTGCCATGCCAAATACTTCCCAGGTTTATTTGCACCTTCAAACGCTTTCTGATTCAATCTTTTAAGATTCCACTCCAATTCCTTATTATTCATTGCTGTTAACTGTTCTTGAAGTATTTTAATTTCCTGATATAATTTCTTTTTCCCTGGTCTCTTTTTTAACTGTATTTCTTTGGCTTTTATTTTCTCCTCAATCTCTTGTCTTTTCTCCTCTTTCTTTTTTCTTGCTCTACCATTTAAGTCCATTAGTATGCCCCTTATAACCGCCTTATAAGCGTCCCAAACTTTGTCAGTTGGTACTTCTTTATTTACGTTGTATTGTATGAAGAACTTTGTCTCTCTTCTCAACATCTCCATATTCTCTCCTTCCTGTAGCAAGTCCTCATTTATTCTCCATGCTTTCCTTTTTCTCCTTTTCCCTAATTTCCACATGATTGGATTATGATCTGAGCCTACCATCGGCATTATTTCTACCTCCTTAGTCCATAACGCTAAGTCTTTTGAGGCCCAGATCATATCAATTCTTGATAGTGTACAGTGCCTTGCAGAGTAAAAAGTAAATTGTCTACTTTTAGGATATTCTCTTCTCCATACATCTTCTAGAGTCTCCTGTTGTATCAAGTCAAAAAAGAGCTTTGGTAATAGTCCTCTTTTCTTTTGTGCAGTTGTTGTCTTTTTATCTAATTCCAAGTTCGTCACTCCATTGAAGTCTCCGGCAAGAATTATCTGGTCGTATGAAAGATCATCTAGTTGCTTCCTCAAATCCTCAAAGAAGCTTTCCTTTGCACCGTTAGGTGCATAAACTCCGACTACCAACACTCTCTTTAAGTCCCAAGTACATTCCACTGCAATAAATCTGGCTTCCACATCTTTCATTACAAATTTTGGCTGTAGCTCCTCTTTTATGTACAACACCACTCCTCTTTTTTTCTTGTTGGAGGCCGCTACAAATTCTTTGCCCAGTTTTCCTGATTTTAAATATTTTACATCCTGCTTTCTGATATGGGTCTCTTGCAAACAAACAATGTCACATTTTTGTTTTAATAGCCAGTGGAAAATATTTTTTCTCTTATTCGGTGAGTTTAGTCCATTTACATTCCAAGATAAAACTTTACACTCCATACTCATAGTCTTGTTGGTAAGTCTTTTTCATTGTTGAGCAGGGCTTTTTTTGAGGGGGAATGTCCTAGAATGGTGTTCCGGCAGCTCTGGAATCTGCCCACATGATTCCTTCCTCCTTTGGCCCCGCGGGCTCTGTAGAGGAGGGTAAGCTGCTTTGAGTTCATTCGGCTTTCTTTTCATTCCTCTCTCTTTCTGTGTGTGAGTGAGTGAGTGAGTGAGTGTGTGTGTGTGTGTGTGTGTGTGTGTGTGTGTGTGTGTGTGTGTGAGAGAGAGAGAGAGAGAGAGAGAGAGAGAGTAAGCAGATGCTGCTCAGGCCTGGTGCGGGTCTGCAGAGGAGGTTAAGCGGCTTTCAGTTCATTCTGCTTTCTTTTCATTCAGGAGTTTCTGTATATGTATGTGCTGCTTTGAGTTCATTCTGCTTTCTTTTCAGGGGGTGGGGCTGTGTGTGTGTGTATGTGTGTGATGCTTTTGAGTTCATTCTGTTTTATTTTCATTGTGGGTGGGGCTGTGTATGTGTGTGTGCTGCTTTGAGTTCATTCTGCTTTCTTTTCATGGGGGTATGGGAGCTGTGTGTGTGTGTGCTGCTTTGAGTTCATTCTGCTTTCTTTTCATGGGGTGGGTGGGGCTGTGCATGTGTGCGTGTGTGTGGTTTTCATTCTTTTATTGACTGAAGTTGACATTGTTATGGTTCCCACAGCTTTTGAAAGCATATTGGTTCTGTGTTAGTTACATATATCAGTTATGGTTATTTCAGTTTTATGTTAGGAATGGATAGCTGTGTCCAAGTCACAGAAAGCTTTCATCAATATTTTAATCAGCATATAGGTGTTCTTATGTCTTAATAGCTGTAATTCAAATGGTTCTCCCCACCCTCAGCTGATTATCATCACTGAAATTGCAGTGGACATATGGGTGTTAAGGAAATTTTTATGTATATTGTTTGTCTGGGACATTGGAATATTTATGAGCATTTCACAATGTCACAACAGCTAAGCCATTGGTAAGGTAGAGTTGGCAGGCAACAAAAAAAGCCATTTTAAACTAAGTATAAATCTAATGTAGCTAAGGTTGAATATCTTCTTTTGAATTGCTCCAGTAAAGCAAAACCCTCCCTGAAAATTTGAAAATTCAATATTAATTAGATTAGGAATTTCAGACTCTGCGGAATTTTGAGAAAGAATTTTGTATTTTCTTCTATGCTGGCAGAGGGAATCTGTTAGAATTTAGATTTGTCAGATGGGTTTTGGATTTTTAGAGGCCCCCTCCTCCTTGCATATTTTAAAATATGATTCCAAAGAAATGTAATGTTTGGGAAAGGGAATTGCCAGGTCTTGCCAGGTATTTTCCCCAAGCACTTCACTGCATCACTCAGGTGTATGAATTAAAGTTATTTTATTAAAGAAGAATACCTGTATCAAGATGGCCAGACAGGATCATTGGCTGAAGTGATGCAAGGTAGCAAAGCAAGGTTAACTATAGGGCAAAGTCCCCTCCCCTCCAATGGGAAAGAAAGTCTGTTAGGAGTTTGGCGCACTGATCCAGGGAGCCAGGAGAGAGAGGAGGAGGGAAAGCTCAGTCTTTTAGGAGGTTGGTGCGGTCTCAACTGGAACTTCAAGGCCACATTCTCAGGACGGCCAGGAAATGGTAACACCTGCAAGATAAGCAGCTAGCAACGTCAGCAAAACAGGTTCCCTCTGCATGTTCTCAGAGGTACACTATACACTGCAGCAAGAAATTCATAACACATGGCAGATATGCTGGAGGCATATCTTACAGGAATGGAAGATTTCACTTTTTGTAGCGGATACAGAAAGGAAAAAAACCCTTTCTCATAACTGTAATTTTCCAAGTTTACTAACATTTATCTTGTCGTAGTGCATTGTGCTGGGTTCTGGGAAGCAATTAACAATAACAGAGCAACACGGTGCAAGCTATAACCAGACAAAATTATCCGTGTATAATTAAGGAAATTGACGGAAGGAAATTAACATGAGAAAGTGTATTGGAAACTCTGACAACTGTGTTCTTTGAGAAAGAATTTTGGAAATTGACCTTATGGGGATCTGGACCGTCCGTTAGAAAAAACTACGGTCATAGAACCTTATATGTACACCAAAAGAAATACATTTGAGGTCTACATGTCTTCTGTGACCCACACAGTGTCTGGGATCAGCCTTGGACTGTCCACGTATTGAACTGAAATAGTAGGCGAAATTGACTCCATATATGATAAATTGTGTCAGGTGACATGGAATAACAATTGCACTTTAATAGTACGGATAATAGGATTTTGAGCACGAGACACTTTAATTGATGGGTTGGAGTATGTATGACGCCTGTAAGTTGAAGTTGTAGTTGTATTGCACTATGTGGTATGAGTCCTGGCTATACAATAAGAGCTAATTCAATAAATGTATTGTTAACTGCATGAGTGAGGATAAGACTTTAATTATACACGGATAATTTTGTCTGGGTTCTGGGAAGCGGCATCACTTCCAGGAAGCGACATCACTTCTGGGAGCGGCATCATTGTGCATTTCCAGGAGCATATGCACATGTGGTAATAGAGAGTTCCACCACTTCTTTTACCAGAAAAAAAGCCCTGATTGTATGACATTCAATTTTTCTTCTTATTGCTTTGTTCCACTCACTAGAGAAGTTACAATACTTCATATAAAACATTAAGCTATTATTCTCTGAGAAAATTATTTTAAGTCTCATACTCAGAACCAAATCCAAGCTCCAGCTTCAATCGAATGTTAGCGCAGTTCTAAACTGAGAATGGTACCTGCCATGTACTTTGGTATACCTTTAAAATAAGGTTTAGATGGCAGAATTCTAAGTGTATTTTCCCCATCATAATATTGTACCAAAAGGGGCAGTTTTGTAAGAGGAACTTTCCCATCTATGCAGTTTCCAAGCAGCAAAATCTTTCTCAGGCTGCAGATTTTAAAACACTGAGAACTTATTTAGGGTTGAGAAAAACAGACCTGTCTCTTTACTAGAGGCTTAATGGGATATTATTTACCAAATGATGTTATTTACCTCCATGCCATGAAAAGCTTCATCTATCCATTTCCACACAGTGAACTTCTATTAAAGAGACAGGAGGACATTTTTCTTCAAGCCAAATGGCAATCTTCCATTCATCCTCTTATTGCAGATTTTCTTTAAAATTCTGTTCAATTAGTTTCAGGGCTAGCTCTATGCTGAGGTGATTTGATGTGGTCCAGTCAGTCAGCCTGCCATCCCAATGTAGTGAGTGACTGTTGTAATTTAGAGACACATAAAGAATATAGAGGATGAACATTTACAGAGAATCCCTTGTGGCTAGAGGGGAGGAGCTACAAGGAGTAAGAGAAATACAGCATTAAGGGAAGTTAGGAAAATAGTGTGTTAGTTTGACAATTAATGATTGCATTGAGAGATTCCTCCCTCTGGTTTGGTTGACTGTTGCCAAAGCTATCAAAATGATGGTGAAACTCTCATGAGAGGAATTAATCTTGCGACTCTTCAGGAAGCCCAGTAGCTTGCTGCGCTACTTTTACAGAGAGCTGAGGCAGTGGAATTGTAAGAAGGCTTTCCTCCTCTGCTTCAAGACTGGGAGTAGCAGCAGCTGAGGTGATTTGCGGGGAAAGGCAAGTACAGCTACTGCCTCCTCAAGTACAAAACATCTTGAACTGCCAAAGATTGCCTTCAGCCATGTATTTCTTAAGCCAGCTGAAAACTGAACAAAGCAGCACCAGAATTATACAACACTGAGCAAGATTTTCTTAGGCCTGGCTGAGAGAAACAGATCCCTACATTGCCAAAGAGTTACTGACTTTTCTACTTCAGGCCACATGTTTGGGGCTACACATTTTCAGCTCTGCAACATCAAACAAATAATAACTTCTATACATAGCACATCATGAAAAGGGGCAACGCTGGAATTTTTATGCTTGATATCTAGTTTGTATGTTATATGAGCGAGTATCCATTCTTACAACACTACCTCAAAAGCCCCAGCAAGCTGAAGTGGAATATTCTAAGAACTCAAGACTTGTACAAATTATATATCTGTATACATGCAATAAGGTTGTAATCTGCTCACCCCGCTAATCCACTCATTGCGGTAGGGGAAGAGGGGAATTACATTCTATAGGTGATGCTCTAGGAATCTCCCCCAATCTCTATGGTCTTTATCAGAGAGTTTGGGGGGTTCTTGGAGCATCAGCTGGAAATGTAGTCACTTCTAGGTTTGGATGCAGTCCCCAGCCAATTTCTCTACTACAGCCCTGGCAGTCCTAACATGCAATATGTCGCCCTTTTTAGTCATGATTCTGGCACTCTACCTTACATACCAGGAAAAAGTGCTATGTGCAATCTTCTTACTATGCATATTTACCAGTTTGTGTGAAAAGGGACACGTGCATGTTATCCAGCTTCAGTTTACACAATTGAAAGCCCAGGTTATTGTACATGTGCAAGTATGAAAGCTGGAAAGTGTGTGCAAGAGGTGGCACACGGCCCTATTCAAATAAAGTACAAAGCACATGTATTGAGAGGAAAAACAGGGTTTCTCACCTGTAACTGTTGATCGTCGAGTCTCTTCTGTGCAGACACACATTGGGGACTGCGCAGGCGCAGGCCAGCCGCGGAGAAGATTCTTTTAGCTTCTAGAAATGTGACGGGGACGTTCGGGCCCACCGCGCATGCGCGTCGGTGTTCCCGCCAATTTTGAAGTACAAGTACCCGAACGTCCCCGGCATTCCCTCAGTTCACCTGAGCCGCCGGAGAAACAATGGAGTAAACCAAGCACTCACAGCGGGGCAGGCGGGAGGGAATGTGTGTCTGCACAGAAGAGACTCGACGATCAACAGTTACAGGTGAGAAACCCTGTTTATCGTCGTCGTCCTTCTGTGCAGCCCCACATTGGGAGAATAGCTAGCATCTCACCAATGGGGGCGGGTGTGAGTGTCTATGTGAACAAAGAATGCAGAACAGCCGTGCCAACAGCGGATTCACGGCGTGCATTCACGTCTACAGAATAATGTTTAATGAAAGTGTCAGCGGTAGACCACGTTGCAGCTTGGCAGACGTCCTGGAGTGGCACTCCTCGCAGGAAGGCAGCAGAGGCAGCTTGTGCTCGAGTAGAATGAGCAGTAATCAACAACGGGCACCGGACTCCAGCTTGCTGATAACAAAGTTTAATTGCAGACACAATCCAGCGAGAGATGGACTGGGCAGAAGCTGGCGAGCCCTTGCGAGGGCCAGAGTAACACAAGAACAGGGCAGGAGACTTCCTGAAACACTTGGTGCGATGTAAATAAAACAATAAAGCACGTTTCACATCCAATGTGTGTAGAGTACGTTCCTCTGGGGAAGAGGGTGTAGGAAAAAAGGAAGGAAGGACCACCTTTTGACGCAGGTGAAATTTGGAAACCACCTTGGGCAGGAACTGCATACTAGTGTGGAGCATGACCGTACCGGGGAAGAACTGCAGGAAGGGGGGGTCACACCTTAGAGCAGACAACTCCCCAACCCGCCTGGAGGAAGTGACTGCAACCAAAAAGGCCACCTTCTGCGTGAGCAGAGGCAAGGGACAGGTAGACAGGGGCTCAAAAGGGGAGAGCATCAGACGGGAGAGCACCAGGGTCAGGCTCCACTGAGGAATAGGATGGGCCCTAGGAGGAAAGGACTTTAGTAGGCCCTTCAGGAACTGTTTGGACAGCCAATGTGCAAACACAGTCCTCCCATCAATCTGCTCATGGAAGGCAGAGATAGCAGCCATGTGCACCTTAACACTGGAGAACGCCAGGCCTTGGGAGCACAGGTCCAGGAGGTAGTCCAGAATGACAGGCAGCGGGCAAGTGAAAGGGGAAACCCCTTTGGGGGCTAACCACCTAGAGAAACGTGACCACTTCCTCTGGTAGGACAACCTGGTAGACGGTTTTCGGGCATTCAAGATCACGTTAAGCACCCTAGCAGAGAGGCCTAGTCTGGGGCGCAGAGGAGCCAGGCAGTCAGATTTAGCACTGCCACATCGTGATGCCACACCCCGTCCCTGAGTAGCAGGTCTGGGGCGTGTGGAAGCGGGAGACACCGCCCCTGTGACAGGGAGAGTAAAAGGGGGAACCAATCCTGGCGAGGCCACCGAGGGGCAATCAGGATACAATGGGTCCGGAAGGCTCTGATCCTGGACAGGACCTTGTGAAGGAGTGGGAAGGGCGGGAAGGCATAAAAGAGCCCTGGAGACCAGGGTATCTGGAAGGCATCCCCCAGTGAACGATGGCCAATCCCGGCCCGGGAGCAGAACAGGGGAACCTGTGTGTTGTGGGCTGTGGCGAAGAGGTCGATGAGCGGGGTGCCCCACATGCGGAAAACCACATGGAGGTAAGCCCTGTTGAGGGACCACTCGTGTTGGGGCAAAAACACTCTGCTCAGCGCGTCTGCTGCTGTGTTGCTCTCCCCCGCAATATGAACGGCCTTGGGCAGGACGTTGTTGGTAATAGCCCAGTTCCAGAGCGTAGTCGCTTCCCTGCAGAGCTTGAGCGAGACCGTTCCTCCCTGCTTGTTGAGATAGTAACAGGCTGTGGTATTGTCCGACAGGACCTGCACCCTCTTGTTCCGAATGACATCTGCAAAAGAAGCAAGGGAGTAACGGATCGCTCTAAGCTCTAAGAGGTTAATGTGCATGTTTACCTCAAGGGAGGACCAAACACCCTGAGCAGACAGGCGCCCACAACGCCCTCCCCAGCCTAGATTGGAAGCGTCCGTAAAGACGGTGACCTCCGGCAGGAAGGGACCAAAAGGACAACCCTTGGACAAATTCTCAGGGACAGTCCACCACACCAAGGACCGCTGTATCACCCTCGGGATGGAAAACCCACGGTGTTGACTCATAGCGAGAGGGTTGAAAACCCGAACAAACCAGTTTTGCAGAGGCCGCATGTGCAGGCGAGCAAAACACACCACCCCTGTGGAGGAGGCCATGAGGCCCAACAAGGTTTGAATCAGGAGGGCAGTTTGGAACCGGTTATGCACGAAGTGGCGGGCCAGGCAGGACAGCCTGCTCAAGCGGTCCGGGGGTAGATAAGCCCGGCCCAGCAGAGAGTCAAAGTGGACCCCGATGAACCTAATGCTCGTACCTGGGGACAACACAGACTTCCCCAAATTGACCACTAGCCCCAGGCCGTCTAGCACGGACAAGGTGAGGGCGATAGAGGCCCGGAGGGAATCAGAGGAGGGACCCACCAGGAGCCAATCATCCAAATATGGATAGACAAAACAGCCACTAGACCGTAAATGTGCCACCACGGTGGCCATACATTTAGTGAACACCCTGGGCGCCGAGGCCAGGCCAAAGGGCAAGGCTGTGTACTCATAGACAGCGCCTCCACAGGTAAAACGGAGATATTTTCTGTGGCCCTCAAAGATGGAAATGTGGAAGTAGGCGTCTTTGAGATCCAAAATGGCCATCCAGACGCCTGACTCCAAGAGTTCCAATACTCGTGACAGAGTAAGCATCCTAAACTTTTCCACCCTCAAGTAAGTATTAAGGGCCCGAAGGTCCAAAATGGGACGAGACCCCCCATCTTTCTTATCCACAAGAAAGTATCTTGAATAAAATCCCCAAGGGGAAGCAGAGACATCGACCACCCGGACAGCACCTTTGTTAACCAACTCCAAAACATTATTTTGTAACACAACATTACAACAAGAAGCACAACGAGGGGGGTGCGAAAGAGGGGGTGCAGTGGTAAACGATAACTTATAACCACGGGCCACAATAGAGAGGACCCAGCTATCAGTAGTAATGAGTCGCCAATGGGGCAAGAAAGGCCGTAGCCTGTCCAAGAACAAGATATTAACAGTGTCCTTGCAGGCCAACTGGGAAGCGTCCTGGTCTAGTCAAAAGACCGTGGGCTTTTGCGCCGAAGTCGAGGGCTTGGGCGAGGGAGGCTGCTGTCGTCCCTTGGACCGGCCGGAGCGTCTCGAAGAGTGGCGCTGCTGGCCAGAGTAGGAACGGTGGCCATAGGATTGACCGGAGGAGAACCTTCCTTGGCGCTGTTGGAACTGCTGGTAGGGTGACTGATAGGACCGGAACCTGCCGTACCGATATCTCGGACCCGTCTGCGGAACCGAAGGCGCAACCCCGAGGGACTTGGCCGTCTGCTGGTTCTTCTTCATGAGGGAAAGGGACTCATCCGTTTTCTCTGAGAAGAGCTGGGGACCCTCAAACGGGAAATCCTCGACCTTGGCCTTCTTCTCGGGGGGCAGGGCCGTAGATCGAAGCCAGGCGTGCCGACGCAAGAGCACGGAGGATGCCATCGCACGTGCAGCAGAGTCGGCGGCGTCCTTGCCAGCTGTCATCTGTTGCTTTGACAACCGGAAAGCCTCAGCCTGGAGAGCCTTGACCAAGGCACGGCGATCGTCGGGAAGGTCAGAGAGGTAGGAGGATAGTCGCTTCCACAAGAAGAGATTGTAGGAGCCCATTATCACTTGGAAATTGGCGATACGGAACCCCAGGGAAGCCGAAGAATACACCTTCCGACCGATGCCATCTAGCTTTCTGCCCTCCCGATCCGACGGAGCCGAAGAGGAACCGCGTCGGAACCGAGCTTGACCCTCCTCGGCCACGATGGAAGAGGGTTTCGGATGGGTGAAGAGGTAAGGGCAATCCTCCTGCTTGAGCCGATAATATTTCTCGACCTTCTTGGCCGTAGGCGGAACGGAAGCAGGGGTCTGCCAGAGCGCGAGGGCATTGTCGACGAGATCCTCGACAGGGGGGAACGCCACCGAGGCAGGAGAGCCAGAGTACAGCGGCTCCAGCAGCTTGCTCTTGGGCTTTGAGGTGGAAGAGGCGACATCCAGCTCCAGTGCCGCGGCCATCCGGACCAGCTGCTCCGCGAACACTCTGTAGTCGTCATTAGGAGACGACGAACGGAGCTCCCCCACAGCATCATCAGGGGAAGGGTCGGAAGCCGCGTCCGAGGAGTACTCTGATGGAGACGCCAGGCCCTCTTCATCCTCGGAGTCGGAGAAAACCGCCGGGGTCTGCGTCGGAACCGAAGGGCGCTCCGTCGGAACCGAGGTACAAGGCTCGGGAGCCGAAAGATGGCGATGCGGCCGAGCAGCAGGCGGAGCAAGTGGCAGAGTCGACGGCGCCGGAACCGAGGTCAAGGGCGCCGATGGGCCAGGCAGGAAGGGGGCGGACTGCTGGATCCAAGCCACGAAATCTTGCCAGGAGGCCACGTTCCCAAAGCCCGGGACAGGCTGCCAAGGAGGTAGAGCAGCAGGCACTGGAACGGATCGGTGAAACGGCGCCGGAACCGACAAGACTGGCTGCGCCGGAACGGAGGCCTCCGACGGGACCGGAGCAGATGGCAGGGAGCGTTCAAACTCCTGGAACGGTTCCGAAAAACAAGGGAACGATTCATAGTCGTCCGGAACCACCGGAGGAGGCGTACGAGGAGGCGAAGGGGTGTGCAGGAGACTCCTGACGTCCTCAGCAGGAGGGGCCGATCTGGGAGGCGAACCAGCCAACGATGTCGGGGCCGGCGATAAAGCACGGCTCTTGGCTTTCGACTTGGCCTTTGCCTTTTTTGGCGGGGGCTCCGAAGAAGCCGCAGTGGCCAAAGGCTTGGAAGAAGGCTTCGACGAAGCGCGTTTCTTCGCCTTCCGACTGGACGGAACACTCACGGAACCGGAGGTAGTCGAGCCCTCCGGAACGGGCGGCCCCGTCGGATCCGAGGGGAGCGGTTCCGGCGACTTACGCGGAGCCGGCGAGGGAGCGACAGAGCTGGGCTTGCTCCCGGACGATCCAGACGGTTTGGGCGGCAGAAGGTTGGCGTCCCAAAGGAAGGCTCGGAGCCTGGCCTTGCGGTCGTTCCGCGCCTTCGGGGTGAAGGCCATGCAGAACTTACAGCGCTCCACGACGTGCCCCTCGCCCAAACAGATAAGGCACAGGTCATGACCGTCTGAGTGGGTCATTTTAGTGCCACATTGCTGGCATTTTTTAAATAGAGAGGAATGGGACATGGTGGAGGCGTGTCCCAGAAAATGAAGCGATAACTCACAAGCGACGAACAGTCCGAAGACACGAGCGACAGCTAAAGAACCTTTTCGAACGGCGGCGAAAAAGGAACTGAGGGAATGCCGGGGACGTTCGGGTACTTGTACTTCAAAATTGGCGGGAACACCGACGCGCATGCGCGGTGGGCCCGAACGTCCCCGTCACATTTCTAGAAGCTAAAAGAATCTTCTCCGCGGCTGGCCTGCGCCTGCGCAGTCCCCAATGTGGGGCTGCACAGAAGGACGACGACGATCATGTGGAATGAGGTAGGAGCTCCGAAACTGTAAGAACTGAAAAGCATTTGTACAGAGGGGAGAATAGGATTGTACCTGGAAGCCCTTCCCCTGACACTGTGTGCATTCAGCTTAACATTGGCACAGAATCTGCATGTACACATTTTGTACATATATGGGCTCCAGCCATAAATTCAGGAATGCTGCTTTTCAAGGGTTCAGCATGTTTTTTCCCCATCAGTTCTGTTTCAGTTTATCCCCTGATTTCTTCACACTTTTCCCCCCTGGTTCTTTTGAGGCCACTTTTACCCCAATCTGTTTCTGGAAGCTGATTTTGAGTCATTTTTTTCCCTTGTGTATAATGTTTCTTTTGGTCATCTCATCCACTTCCACCTCCCTCCAACCCGCTTTTCGATGTTTGGATGTTCATCATCATCGAACCACTCCTCCCCCACATGTTCCTTCCCCCCCTCCTGGTTTTGTTTGCTATCTTTTTTTAAAAAAAAATCATAATTTTCATAGCATTAGATCAACCTACCATTATAACAATATATGCCACAGATTTTCTGAATTCCCAGCTTTTGTTTTTAAAAAAGTAGGTCTCCAGTCCCTTCCCTTGCAGAGATATATGGGAAAAGGCATATCTCTGTAACACAATGGGCTAGAGACTTCCTTTTTTTTCTATGAAAGCTGGGAATTCAGAGGATCTGTGGCATGTATTTTTGCAATGGTAGACCAATATAATGCTGAGAAAATTGTGTGTGTTTTTTTAATGCAAAAGCCTGGGTGCCCAAGGGGAGGCGGTATGGCCACTTCTGGCACCAGAAAAAGCTGTGCAGTTTGAAAAGCACATTGCTGCTGTTGCTCTGCTACCCTGCCTGTGCCAGCTCCCTCCTCCTAGCTTTGGGTCAGCCCAAGCAGTGCTCTGTAGTTTGGATCGTGGGAGGGGGGAGGCTTAGGTATGAGTGGTGGAGTTTTTAGGCTTCCCCATGCAAAGACTTCTCCATGTGTTCCTTTTCAATCTTTTCTAAAAATCAGTCTTTATATCAATAAAACATTATAGGCATATGGAAAAAATAAAAACAGGGGGCGGAGAGTGCTGTGACATTACCGATGATGCCACGGACGATGACAATGCTCTCACTTGAAAATCGTAATTATTTAAGGCACATGCAGAATAAAATAAACCACAACTGTAAAAATGCAAAGGGAGGGCAGACATGTAGAAGGCGTGCTTTGGGATCAACTGCTAAGAACATGAGGAATAAACTGAGTGTGCAGAAAATCCCTGATTGTCTCCAGTTTGTACATGCATAGACCGTGTGCCAATGTTAGGCTCAATGTGTACAGCTGTGGACTAGTAGGCCCACTCCTGCTCCCCCTTTAAAATGATTATCTGAACATGGTAGCACTGAACACATGTTACAATGAACATGTGTACAATCTGTGTACAGCATGCACAAGAAATTTACTTTTACCATTATTTCTTACATTACAAACCGTGCATGTACAGTAGAAAAGAGCAAGAGTCCTGTAGCACCTATAAGACTAACGAAATTTGTGGTAGAGTATGAGCTTTCATGAGTCACAACTCACTTCTTCAGATACCAGCTCACTTCTTTAGCTGTGACTCATGAAAGCTCATACCCTACCACAAATGTTGTTAGTCTTATAGGTGCTACAGGACTCTTGCTCTTTTCTGCTGCTACAGACAAACATGACTACCATCTTGATCTAGTGCATGTACAGTTGAATGCACTATATAAATCCCACATTTACTCAGGTATTGGTCCCTAGTTATTTTTTTGTAATGAATGTTAACTAGCTCTTTCTTACAAACAGATATACACACATACATGTAGGATATACGAGTGTGTTTCCTGTGTGTACAGAGAGAATCTTAAGAAGTAAAGAGCCCTTTGTCCAAGGATACATCTCTGCCATGTTTTAAAACCATTTGTTTTAACAACACCCATCCATTCCACAAACAAAACAGCAAACCTTAACTTCTGGAGTGAATCGCTTAGCAGTTCAAATTAAAGCAGGTTGCGATAATGGCATCCATTTTAGGGTTAAACTACCTCCTAGAGATTTCCCATAATGAAATGGAGAGATAAATTGCGGTCTTTTAAAAGAAATCACTGGGTAAATGAGACGGGCTGGGACGATGAGGAGAGGTGAGTCTGGCAGTTCAGTTTAATGGCGAAGAAGGGAGTCCTCGGAGCCACTTGCTCAATTAAAACAATCAGTTTGCAAAGGGTGACGGTCGTGAGCAGCTAAGTGAGAAAACTCAAGAGAGGCTTAATCTAAGGGTACTTTTCAAACGGCACTTCTTGAAGTGGCTCCTGTGATCCACATGGAGCTTACTTAGGTCACCTGTAAGCTTCTTTTAATTTATACTCATTTTCTACTTTCTCCCAAGAGCTGCCGTATCCTAGCTATTGCTGGCAGGGCCAGATTAATCATTATACTTAGCAGCCTTCAGGTTCTCAAATTCAGAATAAAAACGGTGCAACTGTAAAAAAGCAGATTCTGTATATTGTTCTTTATACACATTTTCCTGGCACTGTGAAATTTTCAGATCTAATGAAGCAATTTGATTTGAATAATAAATGCAAATGTTATTGGCACTGCTAGGCAATAACTCATTCATCTGAAATAGGGTCATCTGTGTCAGCGACTGGAAATTAGGTAAAGCCAAACAAATGGAGCAGGGGATTGGGAGGGATGGAGCCCTGAACAATCCAAATAATTTTTAAAATCCCTTTAGACCTTGCAACCAAAGTTGTTCGAATGTATCAAAAGGGCTTTTGTGATCTTCAAGATCCATATATAAAATTTAATGTGGAAGGGGAACAAGATCACACCTGCATTCCCTCCCTTCTTCCTCCACACATCGCTTTCATGTGCAAGCACGTGTTGTACACATGTAGGCGCTGTACAAAAATAGCCATTCAACATCATAGCAGTCAGAAACAGAGCCATAGGCATGGTCCTATTTTCCTCCCACGCATGCATTCTTTCCCTAAAAAGAATGTCTGAAATGGACTGCAATTGTATTCCTCTTAGTTTTGTCAACTCCGCCATTCTTGTAAGACCTACTAGTTGTGATGATGGTGGAAAGTACCATCAAATCACTGATTTATGGTGACATCTGCTGGGACTTTCAAGGCAAGAGGCTAACAGAAGTGATTTGCCATTGCCTGCCTCTGCAGCTCTGCTCTTCTTTGGAGGTCTCCCAAGGCCAATCCTGTGTAGCTTCCAGGATCTGACAGGATCAGGCTTGCCTGAGCTACACAGGCCAGGGCATCAGTTGTGATACGTAACGTAGTTACCACTTGGCAACAGAGCATACAAACGGTCCCATGTTCCATTATGGCTCAACCATCTTTTTTCTTGAGCCATGAAAGAAAAGTTTTCTGTTTGGATCCTGAAATTACAGTTTCCACATTTTCCAAACAAATGCTGGTATTGCTCATGTGGCCCAATCAGCAGATATATCTAAAATCTCTTTCCCCTCTTTTGGATAGACTTCTTTGTTTAGATCCTGGCCTGAAATTGCCCCCCTACACACACGCACACATGCACACGCGCACTTGGTGGATTTTCCCAAGCACTCCATCCAATTCTCATCCCAATTCTACCAGAAATCACTCTAGTTTATGTTGTGTTTGGCTGCCTAGAAGCTACCATGAAAGTCTCCTGGTTTTCACCCTTGGGGGCCCCTGATATGGCAGGGGCATATTTGTTCCTGTTAGGATCAGCAGAAAAAAGGACAAAAGTAACGTAAGCATGTTGGCCTTTTGATGCCCACAAGATTCCCTACGGCATTTCAATGTTGCCAGTTCCCTTAATAATTAGCAGTGGTAACAATAATTACCTGGTGTCTCATTAAATAAAATAAGATTTCTCCTTGTGAAGTTAATGATCCCTAATACACATGATTGCAAAGAACACAGTTAAATTGTGGTGTGTGTGTGATGCTCACCATGGTGTATGTTATTGAGAGTAATGCAATATTAGTTTCGTTGCTTTGAAAAGAAATATACTACCATTGTGTTTGGTTTTATTGTCTTTCTAATAACTAGAAATTATCCTAAGTGGTACCCAGTTGTGTATTCTAATTGAGATAAATCCTTTCTAGATTTTTTTTAAAGCATGCAAATTCATTTCTTTCCCCGAGACACCACAGGAACGCCTATCCATTTGGAAGTTGCTTTGACCCTCCAGCTTTGTATGCAAAAGAATTCTCTCCTTGCAAAAGTTATAACTCAGAAACAAAAAGAGCCAATCCATCCAAGCCTTAGTCTTATGAAGGGGTTGGGCAGGGGAGAAAAGCTATGGCCTCGGCATGAACAGCATCCCAGGAAATATAATCAGTTTAAGAGATTTGAGGTTTAGAAACAGCTTTTCCTTCCAAACAATACTGCTTGTCTCAGTGGCTTAAAGATAGTTGTGTTTCCAGGCAAATAAAGTTGAGTCCAAAAGGCAGGATCAAGCTGAATTAGGCTTTCAGTAGTGCAATTAATTTTTTTGTTTTCTAAAGCAACTATATATAGATAAGAAATTGTTTGCATATTGAGCATACCTCCTAGTCAAAGAAATAGATATACATTAGAGGAAGGTATCAAGCTGAACTGGGGCAACTGTTGTGCAGTAGAACAAATAAGAAAGAACCAATTGAAAAAATGCCCCTGTCTATGTCACACATGAGTATCTCTGAGCTCCTTATGGTAAAATAATAACTCCATCTTCTCTCATGATGGTTGTTGGGAAGATGGGGGAGGGGCCTCCCTCCATAAGCAGAGGCTGAATGAAGTAAATATTTGATTAGCTTTACAAATACGCCACTACAAACCCCAGAGTCGCATCTCATTTGCAGACTAATCCACAGTATCAGATTCAAATGGTATGTGGATATTTCAATTTGTTTAAATTTAATTTGGAAGATTCCAATGAAGATCAACACTGAAAATCCAATCAAGGTAAATACTGAAATGCCAGATGCTGGGCGACAAACCACAAGGGAAGGCTGTCTTGCATTCACAGCCCTGTCTGTATTAGCTTCTCCCAAGCATCTGGCAGGCTACCGAATATCATGCGAGAGTATATCCTTGATCTGTTCCGGCAAGATTCTTCTTATGCTTTAATATGTCTGCAGCTGGCAGAAGCAAATCTCAACCTGCCCCTGAGACCAAAGGCCATGTGGCCCAATGCTATCCACATTTACTTGAATGCAACACACACTGGTTCGATCAGACTTATTCCAAAGTAGAAGAATAGTGGATTGCAGTCCTTCATGTTAGAAGAAGGGATTGGCAATGTCTTTTGCTCAGGCCTTTAGGACTGCCAGCAGAGAAAAAGGAAGGCAACAACCATAGAGTCAGTTAGATAGATAGGCTGCTATCAGTCTCCTTCCTGCCAGGGGAACTTCCTTCCCTTCTCTCCTCTCTTCTTCCCTGCATGCACCAGGAGAGAAAGCATGGTGTCTCTTCCTGAGAGAGTTGGCCTACTTTCAATCTAAAATCATCCTTGCTAGTTAGTTCAGTTATTCGTTCTCTCTCTCCACCAGGGCTTTTTTTCTGGGAAAAGAGGTGGTGGAACTCAGGACCGCATAATGACGTCACTTTGGGTCAGCTGGAACAAGGGGGGAGTTTTTTGAAGTTTAAATCACCCTTGGTGAAAATGGTCACATGTACAGTGGCCCTGCACCCTGATTTCCAGAGAGAGGGGAGTTTAGATTTCCCTAAATTTCAATCTAAACTCCCCTCTGTCTGGAGATCAGGGGGCGGGGCCACTGGACATGTGACCATTTTCAAGAGGTGCTGGAACTCCGTTCCACTGTGTTCCAGCTGAAAAAAAGCCCTGCTCTCCACTAATCTTACGTATATGTATTTCTTTAGATAAATAAACAGTTGTTGGTTCTCTAACTTGAACGAGAGCTTTCTGCGTGCAGTTTGTTTAGTTAATGTGCCTTAACTAAAACCCAATACTTCAGCCTAATTCCATATGTGTTTAGGCAGAAACAAATCCCACAGAAATCAATGGGGCTTGTTCACGCATAATTGGAAACAGGATTGTGGTCCTTGCACCTTTCCTCTGTTGCCCTTTCCTAGTGGCTCATGATGGCTCCGCAAAGGTTGTACTTGTTTATCCTGAACCTTTATCAGGATCTTCCTCCACTCCTAGCATTTTATGGAGAAAAACAGATCACATAGGCTATTGGTAAACTAGCTTTATGATATGAAGTCTTCAGTGTCAAATGACATAGAGCTCCTGATGTGTTGTTTGGCCTTTAAAAATCAGCAAGAAGGGCTGGAATGGATTGATGGCATGATACTGGCTAAAGAAGGGGTTAATTCTTCATAAGACACCATTTCATCCTCCTCTGGAGCTTTTTGTCCCTGGATGGAGGACAAAAACAGAGAAGCTGAGAACTTGGACGTGATCACCAGCCAAACATACCCTTATTCATGTTCCTTGTTGACCAGCAAGTTGAATTCCTTCCCGATGTTGTTCTTCAATATTTGACTTAAGTACTGTGCCAAGGAGCTTTGTGTTCTTTGGATGCAAGAGACTGCCCAGTAAACAATAGATTCTTCAGAAAAATAACTACAACTGGTGCTGGTGTAACCCCTATGAGTTAATTGGTTTAGCCCAGTAGGATGGAGTCATTGGCTAGAGCCAGGCAGCTGAGGAAGAAGCTGGTTGCTAGGAGCTTAATAGCAATTAATGTGCTCTTATCATCTTGAATAAGGTAATCAGAAAGGTTGTATGTGAACAATAGTATCTAAAAGTGGTGGGTGTGTATTGTGTTTGGTTGGTGTTATTACTGGGATTGTATTGTTCTTGCAGGGCTGTAATTCCCCAAGAAGAGGACAGAAGTCTGGATTCCAGTTGCTTCATAATTGGAAGGATTGTGGCAAAGGACTCTATCACTTGCTGGGATCCAACAAGTTGAATTTGCTTTCTTTGAATGGTTTTTAAAAACATTGTTGGCTGAAAGTTTCTGTTTTTGTAGCACTTACGAGTATTTTTAAAGAAAAGAAAATAGTATTGTTCTAATTCTTAAAAGGTTTGGTGAAAAAGAAAAATGTTCTTAACTTAAAATTGTGTGAAAGTTTCCTTCCTAAATTAGCCCCATAGAACCCATAGGGTAGAGGTTACACTGGCAGATGTGTAGAAGATTGTGGCGAGGAGATAGCTGGAGCAAAGCAGTGTGTAACGGCAGATCTCTTTTCTGTAACTGAACATTTTGGACTGTCCAGATGTGACCAAATAGGGTGCATTCCCCCCCCCCGATCTAAAAACAGTCTCAGGAGCATTTTCAATCAGGAACATGATAGAGGGACCATTGCAGCCCTCATCTGTCCCCTGCCCCCCACACCACCACCACCGTGGACACATTTTAGGCCTAAAAGAAGCATTGGAAGTTCCACTCAAAGAACTTCAACATCGTATATAATTTGACCTACTTTTTAAAAGGAAAACACTCAAGGCTTCAAGGATATGCAAAGGATAAGTCAGACATTTTCAAAAGGCTCACAATTAGAGATGGGCACAATCCGCATTACAATCGAAAAAAAACCCACGATAATGGCAATCGCGCGATCGTGAATCGGCGGATCATGCTCGTCCACGGCCAACGATGTAGCAGCCGGGAGGGACCTTGATCGGGGCTGGATCGGGGCGATCGTGCTCAGATCGGGAAGCCAGACACACTCAGGCGCCAGCAATCTATTCCCCTGGCAACGGAGCCAGGGGAATGCCTGAGCTGTGTTTGCCCTCCTTCTGTCACCCTGGAAACCCGAATGGAATCCCAGCTTTCCTTGATGAGCAGGGCTTCCTTCCAACCACGGAGCAGCAAAGCAGTCACCAGTTGGGAGAAGACACCCGGGGAGGGAGGGGGAAGGGGGTGTTCTGTAGCCATGGGCACTCCAATCTCATCCCTGCAAACCCTGATAGGCAGCTCTGACGGCCAAACACAGATGGCCAAACACAAACACAGATGCCGCTGGCATCACCCACCGTTCCTGTATCACTGGGAACAGCAGGGTGCCCCTCCGCTTTTGCCTCCATGATCCACAATCCACGGATCAGGAACGGGAGATGATCGGTGTGGATCGTTTATTTGGGATCGTTGCCAGCCCCAATCCACGATCAGCTGGATCGTTCATTTTCTTTGGATCGTGCCCACCTCTTCTCACAATGCAGTGTCTATAGGTGTCTATGCAGGAGCAAAGTATCCTATGTGAGCAATACCCAAAACACATTACCTGGGCACTTTTGCCGATATATACCAGGGTCCCTATTTGTGGCAGCATTTCATAACAACAAGAAGGAAAATAGATCTTAAATAAGAAAACTCTTTCTTCCTCCCCCAAAAGATACAAAATGGGAAAAGAGAATGGCAAGAAAAGCAAAACGAAACAGTAAAATAGTTGCATAACAAATGCAGAATTTTTGCATAAGCCTATCTGCCTATGAGCTGTTGACTATTGTGGAAAAACCCAGGGAAAGGGGTAACAGCTGACAGAAAGGCAAGCTCAGGATGCTATCAAGGAAGTCAAAGGGAGAAAAGAAAACAAACACGCCTGATCGTGAAGAGAAAAGATGGCTCCTGGAAAGTAACAAGAAGTAGATCCAGGGATGAAGGAAGTGGGGGCAACTTCGTGAGCTGGGGAAGCAGGGAAGCTGTTTTTATGCATCTTGAACCTGATGCTTGTCAGTGGGGGAGGGGGGCACCATGATTGGTCAAAATTTGAACAGAAAATTAGGATTTCATTTTATTGGATGGTCTGAAAACTAACTGCTAAGACAAAAGAGATTGGAAGGTGCATGATTATATTAGGCAGAGTGTCTGACAGGTGCAGAATTTCTGCCTCTCTAAGAGATAAGGGGATGCATTGCCTTTGGGGCAAACTGGCACTTAGGAAGTCCCTTGATGGCATTGGGCAAGGAGCTGAACGTCTCCAACCTGGTCAGAGGCTTTTAGTTATTGTCCTGCAAAATGTGTGATGAAGTTATTCCAAATTCAGAGGGTCTCTTGATCAATCGGCATGGACAGTGAGACTGTTTCCATCAACGAGTGCCCTGGGGACAACGGCTGCTCTTCACAGAGACCCTGCGCCAGATATTAAAAACTGGATTTTAAAATCAAACTCCTTGTACATAGAAGGCTAGTTCACATTTAAACACAAGAACTCCCCCGTTTGCCATTCTATCTTCTGGCTTAATGCTGTTCAGAAATGGTACTAATCTCTTTCAACAGAATATACTTCGAAATTAATTTCTTTATGGAAGCCAGAAGAAAGGAAGGGAACCAAAATGATGCCATTATATAATAATATATTAGCAGAATTATCTACAGGGTGGCTGGCTGTTTTGCAAAATTTCATGAGGCATCAGCAGCTGCATGCAAACAAAGCATAAATCACAAACTTAATGGGGGGAAAGACTTCTTGCATTTATTCTTTTTTAATTTTAGCCTACTCGGCTCTGAACTGTAAAAAAAATACTAGAACCCGTGTAAACAAATTACATCCCGAGTCAAACTAATAACACGCCATTTTAAAACCCACCCTTCTTTCGGGAGCAGCCTATTTGCCGCATTGATGACAAACTGTTTCATCGAGGGGCAGACATACAGCAAGCATTAGTTACACCACTTATTTTTGCAGCTCTGAGAGGCTCTGGGCTTGCTTAGCAGTTGCTAAGGGAACAGACTTGATTTTAAATGTTATCTGAACAAAATGCTGCTTGGTAGAAATATGGCTAGGGAATATCCAATGGTAGAAAATAAATTAAGACTGGGGGGGGATCTTTTTATGGGCTCTTTTTAAGAGTCTGTTTGCTGTATACTAAGTAGTGTTTGTGGTGGTTGGAGAGCCAGACTAAGAACGACTCCCCACTCTTCCCTGGAGGCTTGCTGGGTGACTTTGGGCCAGTCACACCCTCACAGCCTAACCTACTTCACAGGATGGGTGGGTAGCCATGTTGATTTGCAGTAGAGCAGCAAATGGCCAGGCACTTGGGTAAGAACTTTGTTTAATCTGAGATCTTTAAAAAGGAAAAAAGATCTTTCTTCAGCTAACATACATCTCAATGAACTAGGAGCTCGGAAACACAGGGAAATGATATTGGAACACTAGCTTGTGTGTTGCAGAAAACTAAGAATCTAAACCTTGGGCTAGTTCGGTTCTACTTGACATTCCTTTCAGAGGAATGAGCATGAAAGTTGCTATAGCATAGCGATTAAGTTCTTGTGTTGCGAAACAGCTCTTTGTAGGTTTGAATCCCATTACTGCCATGAGCTCAGTAGGTGGCTTTGGGTAAGCCACTCCTCTCAGCCCCAGCTTCCCAGCTATATAGATAACATCCTACTATATAAAAGGCTAAGCGTATTCAAGACAACTCACTTCCTACCCTGGTGCACCACCAAAGGGCACTGCTGTGGAGGGAAGCCCAGATGAGGTAGCCAGACCTCCAGAGAGCATGCCATGGTGGGAAACCCAGGCAGCAATGCCTGCACCCGCCTTCACAGTGCTGGGATCAGGAGCAGAGCAGGTGACAATACCAATCCTCCACCTTCACTCAGCTGGGATCAGGAGTGGAGAAGGTGATAATGAACACTCCCACCTTCACTCAGCTGGGATCAGGAGTGGAGAAGGTGATAATGAACACTCCCACCTTCACCCAGCTGGAATGAGGAGCAAAGCAAGTGGCAATGCCCATCACCTGCCTTCACTCAGCTGGGATTAGGAGCAGAGCAGGTGGCAATGCCTGCCCTGCACCTTCACCCAGCTGGGATCAGGAGCGAAGCATATGGCAATGCCTGCTCCCCATCTTCACCCAGGAGGGATCAGGAGCAGAGAGAGGGCAATGCCCACCCTCTGCCTTCACTCAGCTGGAATCAGAAGCGGAGCAGGTGGCAATGCCCTCCCCCCACCTTCACCCAGCTGGGATCAGGAGCAAAGCAGGTGGCAATGCCTATCCCCTCCTTGACCCAGCTGGGATCAGGAGTGGAGCAGGTGGCAATGCCCATCCCATGCCCTCACCCAGCTGGGATCAGGTGCAAAGCAGGTGGCAATGCACACCCCCGTTTACCTGGCCAGGATCAGCTAGGGAGCAGGAGGAAATACCCACCCACCCTTCACCTAGCCGGGATCAGAAGCAGAGCAGGTGGCAATGCCCACCCCCTTCACACATCCTGGATCAGGCAAGGAGCATGAGGCAATGCCCACCCCCAACTTCACCCAGCAGGGATCAGGAGTGGAGCAGGTGGCAATGGCCATCCCCTTCACCTGGCCAGGATCAGGTGAGGAGAAGGTGATAATGCCCACCTTCTTCACCCAGCCAGGATCAGTAGTGGAGCATGAGTTAATGCCTGCCCCCCTTCACCCAGCCTGGATCAGGCACAGAGCAGGAGGCAATGCCCACTCCCCATTCAACCTGCTGGAATCAGGAGTGGAGCAGGTGGCAATGCCGGATCAGTGATGGAGGAGGAGGGAATGCCTCTCTACCCACCTGCCCTTTTCTAGAGCCTGTTGTATTTTTTCCCACAACGGGCTTTGTTGCTAGTATATAATAATGATGAAACCTCCTTTGGTCAGCATGTTGAATTGGGCACTAATCTCTCTAGAACAGCAGTACACAAGCGTAGTCATTATTATTAAAAGCTGGAACTTTGAAACAGAGGCAGGGCAATGCATACTTCACTCAGTAGCATTAGCTCATCTCTGTGAGTGCACATGCATTCTTGACCCTTTACCTCCAGGCCTAAGCAAAGCCATCTTTGCTTCATTCCTTGATGTGAGTTGCTGTGTTCAGGAAATAGGTCTAAGGTGAGGATTGGTGTACTGAAGCCTGATGCTATGAAGGCTCTGTGTCAGGGTCATGCCCCTGCCATATTCTGGGGGGTTGGGGTTCACTGGTGTGCTGCAGGCCTGATCTTCTTTGGGCTTCTTTGGGAGTGCTATTAGGATCTTCTGTGACATACTTTGAGAATGCTGGAGATGCGGCTTGAGAAGCTGTGAGACGCTAAGAAGGAATGCAGTTATGAGCATGTCCAAGGATTTTTAATTATAACAAATTCTACTTTCTCACACTGTAGTTTCTTTCTCTGCATAGATGGGAACCTAGCAAAAGGGGGGAGATAGAGTGGGTGGTTCTTGAAGAGTTTAATATACCTAGTAGGGGGAGGGACAAGTTATTCTTATCAAGAAAGTCTTTCTGTACTGAACTCTTAGGTTATTAAAAGCTTTAACTCATGCATCTTTGGATTCCTGCAGTGAAGTTACTTGAGATCTAAACTGGCAGTCTGACACTCTGATAGTTCTCTAAAGCAAAACAATGTAGAGATAAGTCACAATTCATTGCCATAGGGATACTGGGAGGTGAGGCTCTCCCTAATGAAAGGTCATGGGTTCTACAAATGAAATCCATTACCCTTTTACATCTTTGCTTTCTACCATTACCACTCCCATCCAGTCTGGTAATGTAGTTCAGAAGTGGGAATGCCCGTGTGTGAGATGCAATTGCAGAATATTTTCTATAAGACAGAGATCTGAAATGTTGTCTCTGTGACTCGCTTAAATCAATGTGTTAAATGCAATGAATAAATAAAATCAAGGTGGGGAACCACTCAAACATCTCCAAGAGAGGACTTCTTCTAAGCTTGTAAGGTGTTACCACCCCAGTGCTGAATGCAGCACATCTGCCATATGTTGTGGCTTCTGGGGGAATCGATCAACTCAGTGAAGATAAAAAAAGTTGTGACCAGTCTCTGAAGCAGTAATTTAGAAATCAAAGAATGCCAAACTCATTCAGGCTTAGAAGCAGTCCAATTTTTTTAAAAAAAACTGAATGTGGTTTAAGTCCTTTCTCCATCTGTGCTTGTTGTATAGCATACAAGACTTCAGTTATTATCTTTTGTGACGATTTATGAAAGGTCACTCATACTTTCAGTTTCAGGGAAATCACACACACACACACACACACACACACACACAGCTCCAGGATAAACAATAAGAAATGTTCTCAACAAAGTGGAAACCAAATCTAGAACTTTCATTTCATGACATGGTAAGTATGAACCCAGTTGTCAAAATTCCAACTTATTTCTTATCTTATTTCTTATCTTCTCAGGTAGGATCAGGGCTTTTTTCCAGTGGGAACATGGTGGAATGGAGTTCCAGAACCTCTTGAAAATGATCACATGGTTGGTGGCCCCGCCCCCTGATCTCCAGACAGAGGGGAGATTAGATTGCCCTCTGCGCCACCAAGCAGCGCAGAGGAAAATCTAAACACCCCTCTGTCTGGAGATCAGGGGATGGGGCCACCACCAGCCATGTGACCATTTTCTCCGAGGGCAACCCATTGAGTTCCACCACCTCTTTTCCCAGAAAAAAGCCCTGGGTAGGATCACAAATGAAATGCTTGGGGTACAATCAGGACTTTTTTTCAGCTGGAACGAGGTGGAACGGAGTTCCGGAACCTCTTGAAAATGGTCACATGGCTGATGGCCCCGCCCCCTGATCTCCAGACAGAGGGGAGTTTAGATTGCCCTCCATGCCGCTCCAGCAGCCACGGAGGGCAATCTAAACTCCCCTCCATCTGGCGATCAGGGGGCGGGGCCACCAGCCATGTGACCATTTTTGCCGAGGGCGATTTAAACTTTTAAAAGCTCCCCCCTTGTTCCAGCTGACCCAAAGTGATGTCATTGGCCATGGAAGCGTGGGCGCACTTTGCATGCACATGTGGTACCAGGGGCAGCACCACCCGCCAAGAGTTGCCCCCTGTGCTGGCAACCCACTGAGTTCCACCACCTCTTTTCCCAGAAAAAAAGCCCTGGGTACAATGCCAAGAGCCCTGCCCTATGAGATGCCACCAGAAGTGACTCGTTTCGCATGTCAACTTTGTCAAGGGCAGAGATTTGATCCTATATTTAACTCAGTCTTGACTGTTTCCAATATTCAAAAGGGCACATCCCCTACTGACGGCCATATACTGGTCATATTTCCAGTCTTTCAAACAACTTAGTTTGGCGTACCTGCAACACAAAGGATTGGTTAGTATCAGTGACATTACTATTCTTGCGGCCATTATGAATTTCTTCTTGTTATAGTTGTTGAAATATTTATTGAAATGATGTCTTTTAAATATTTATTGTGAGAATCTTGTAATGAGACCTGGAATATCTGTTCATAGGAATTTGTAGGAGCACCCGGAGCACTTGACACTTTCTTTATTGCACTGTTTAAATACCATAAAAATCCATTAAAAGTTTAGACATTTCTAATTGTTTTGGGATATTAGTCTTGATTGATTGTGGTTTAACAATGCAGTAGCCCTAGCAGGCCCCCCCTTCTGTTTCTAGTCATTGGTTTGTTCCAGGGTGGCCTCTCCTGTTTTGGTATCACCTGGAGGCTGGCAACCCTAACTCCACCGTCCTCCACCCCCACATCATGCCTGGTTGGAGTTCTGAGAAACCCCTCCTTAGAGCACTTATCATTTAACTCTCTTTAAAATGTAAACTCCTTTACATTTAAATGTACATTAAACTCACGTTTAAAAATGGTAGGACGATAACTGCTTTTCGCTGGCCTCATCTAAGCCTGTAAGTTTGCCCACTACCCTTTTAAACCAGTTGTACTGGGCATGACCCTAACCTGGATGCCCCAGGCAAGTCGGATCTCATCAGATTTTGGAAGCTTAAACAGGGTAAGCCATTACAGGAACCACCAAGAAAGTCCAAGATTGCTATGCAGAGGCAGGAAATGCCAAATGCCAAACGACCTCTGTTCACCTCTTGCTTTGAAAACTCGATGGGGTTCCCATAAGTCAGTTGCACTTGATAGCTCTTTACACACACACACACTGAGCATAGCTCCTCTGAAAATATTTAAATGAGGACCATAACATAGGTGAAGTTTTTTCCACTCAGCTAGGTTTGAGGGAAAGAAGGCCTTTTTTTTATATCGTAATTTCCACTATGTTCTACGAACATGACCCAAATGTCAGAATCTTTTGCTCACAGCTAAGCACGTATGCTGTCTCTGCCAGGAACAATTTGTCTTTTGCCAGTGTTCATTGGCTAGCACCAGGCTCATACACGATTCTTTAAAAGATAGTGTTAAAAATACATACTTCCGAGTACAGCATGGTGTTCTGTCATAGGAACGACAATGAAATTGCTAGGAGAAGGGGGAGAAAGGGATACGGATTGAACAAGTTGCCAGGAATCCCTTGATAATAATGGTTGATGGAATGGTCTGTAAAGTGAAGAGATATTTTACCTGTGCAGTCACATGGAGAAGAACTAAATCAGAGGGTTTAAACAAAATACAATTGCCTGTAAGGGAACGGGCACCATGTGGTATCATATGCAGCTGTTATTCTTTTTAGAGTGACATTTCAGAAAAGGTGAGGGAAAAAATGTGGATCCTTTGGAAAAGACAAATAATACATTATTATATTTATGATTATATGATTATATCTATTTATTTAGTGTATTTTTATCCTTGCCCTTCCTCCAAGGAGCTCAACTCATTGTACACGGCTCCATTTTATCCTTACAACAACTAGATGAAGTAGGTTAGACAGAGAGGGTCACCCAGTATGGCTCATGGTGAGCTGTTGTCTGACCTCTGGTCTCCCCAGTTCTAATCCAACTTGCTAACTCAACATGGTTCTCATGGAAGTCATGCTGCCTGCCACTTGCTTCTTCTGCAAAAAATCTCTTCAAAGGAAGAGCTAATTCTGGGTTTCCTCTGTCTCACTGGAACAGGAAAAGCTTGAGAGAAGCCCATCAACCCCCCCCCTCCTCCATGTCTGCAGCTGCCCCCATCTTTGGAACATGCTTGGCTTGGAACCTCCCAACATTTTATGATTGGCCAAAACCTTCAGGGGAGTTATTTTGTGGTTGTCCACGCCCCCCCCTCTAACCACTACACCAGCCACAATCTACCAGTGTGATTCTGAAGTTGGAACGATTTCCGCCAATGTAGCACAACTTTCTTTCCCCCCCCCCCAACTTAGCACCAAATGCCTCCCCAATGTTGCTCCTGGGAGACAAGGAGTCATTGTGAGCAATATTTCAGTGGCCGTTTGGGCTGCAGAGGGAGGAGGAGGGGAGAAAAATCACATTTGGTCAGTGGAAATCATTCCATCCAGGAACATGCATGAGTCCAAGCCGCTGACTCTCACAGAGCTCTTTGCATGGAAATGAGTGCTGTGTGTGAACACTGAGAATGCCAGCCTGTGGCTTCTGCATCTTCCATGGAGAAATGCAGGGGCACAGGCCATGTGTATATATGCTGTTCCTGCCAAGAATATAAGCATCAGGTAAGGTAGCATAAAGCTTCTTAAAGCAAAAGGTGGATTGCTCCCTGAGGAGCCAAGGATATACAGATGCACACAAGATAATCAAAGTTATTGATGTAGCTACTTCCTAGTGTGGTTGGGGCAAAGGAGCAGAGCATACGTTTTCTTTCAGAAAGGGCCAGGGCCAGGCCAGCCACACCACCTCCTGTTAGGATCCTACATACTGGAAAGACGTCTCTGCCTGAGGCCTGGGAGAACTGTTGCCAGTCAAAATACACAGCAGTGGACTAGGTGGACTAATGAACTCGCTGAGTATATAAGGCAGCTTCATATGTTCTCCCAATCATATTGAAAAATCGTGTGCTAACATTATCACAGCTGGAACTTCCGCCTGAAAGATCTGCAGACCAGCCCACTCACTATGGTAGCAATTCAACAGAAGAATTCTGAAATACTGATCAGCTGTAACTCTGTTTTATGGCACTGAACCCTGCCTTTGGGGAGGGGCGATATATTGTTCTTGTCCTCTGCAATTTAGCTTTGGTCTATTTGTGTTCCAGGCAAGAGATTACTTTTTATATACACTGTAAATGACCTTGGAGTTCAACATTAATTAGATCTACTGTGCAGACAATCAGCCTCAAGCAGTCACCCTAGGAAAAGAAATATACTGAAGCTGATAGTTTTCTTTTTCTTTTTTCTTTTCAAGGCACGTGATTGGAAAATGAAATTGAAATACTTGCAAATGAAATTTGGGTGTGCTCTGCTGGCCATATAAAGTTTTCGAGAAACAACCTGATTCCACTTTCAGAGAACTCTGTAGCCGTGTAACGTCTTTCGGTATCGACAGGGATTGCATAAATTTACTTAAATTCACAGGAATTGGCAAAGTAGTAATCCTTGATGGATTTCAGAGCAGTTGTATGAATACATTTTAAACAATAGTTCATAAAACAGAGGACTTGAATCAGTAGAATCTCCTCCCCTCCCAATGGTAGACAAACATCTGCTGAAGGTGTGGAACATGTAAATTTTTGCAGGAGCAAGCAAGTAGAATCCAAACCAAAACAGCGTCGTCCTCAAGGCTGAGGTCCACACAGACTCTCTCCAACTACAGGGCAAAGATGGGGTGGGGGGAAATCCCCAGGACTGCATTTAACATAGGATATTGTTCCACCAAAGGCTGAAGGTGAACCGAGCCCTTAAGTACGCTTGCAAGGAGGCAGGATTGAAATCCCTGCCTTTCTGAAAGGGAATGCTGGCTCTTAAAGGCTGTGCACGTTCTGGACCACCAAGTGTTCAAATAGGGCAGGAGTTCTTCTTGGCCTTGTGGGGCTTAAAGTTCACTTGAGAAGAGATCTCAGGGACTGCAGCTGGATTTGGAGTGGGGGCTCTGGATCTGAAAAGGAAGAACCTTGAGCACGGCCTTTGAAGGAGTAGGGTTGGGAAATACCTGGAAATTGGGGGGGAGGGAGTTTGGAGGGGAAGCACAAGAGGAGTGGGATGCCATAGAGTCCACCCTTCAAAGCTGCCATTTTTTTCCAGGGGAACTGATCTCTGCAGTCTGGAGATCAGTTGTAATTCTGGGAGAACTCCAAACACCACCTGGAGACTGGCAACCATAGTGCTTCAGCCTCGTCTCCATCAAAGTCTTCAGCGTCTTCATCCAGTTAGGAGGAAACAGTGCCCTGGTCCAAGACAAATAGTGATCAGTAAGTCTATGCTTGGTCAGGGAAAACTAAACACAGTGGGTCGTTGTGCAATAAAATTCAAAAGCAAGATGGGAGCAAAGAATTTTCTAAGATCTGAGAAGAGGGAGCAGGATGAAATTCTCTCTTCCTCTTTCCTCTTCTCTCGTGCATCTCTGTCATGCTCCACCCTCCATTACAGCACGTGAGAAGAACAGAAGTGAGAAAGGAACTGGCTTCCAGTTTGGTGTAGTGCTTAAGAGAGGCAGGACTCTAATCTGGAGAACCAGGTTTGATTCCTCACTCCTCCACTTGGAGCCAGCTGGATGACCTTGGGTCAGTCACAACTCTCTCAGAGCTCTCTCAGCCCCATCCACCCCACAGGGTGATTGTCATCAGGATAATAATAACACACTTTGTAAACCACTCTGAATGTGGCTTTAAGTTGTCCTGATGAGCAGTATATAAATCAAATATTATTATCGTTGTTATTATCCCTTTGCTCTTGAGGAAGAGCCAGAAAGGCCCTTCCTTTCACACGGGGAATGGCTGTGGCTTGGTTGTGGTGTAGAGTTGCCAGGTCTTTCTGGTGATCAGTGTGAGGGTGGAGGGGTAGTACTCACCTGGAACTACCCATGTACGATGACATCACTTCCAGAAGTGATGTAATCACTTGTGGTGCCGGGAGCACAGGCACCCATTTGCCAGGCTGACTGCCGGTGGAGGGCAATTGCCAGTCAGCCTGCCTCCTGATGATTAGCAGGCAGAGGGGCAAACCACCGGGAGTTTGCCTGCCCTAGTTGTGGAACATCTGGTAGGCATGAAGAAGGTCCTAGGTTCAATCCCCAGCATCTCCATTTACAAAGGTCAGGCAGAGGGTCACATGAGACCCTGGAGAATTGCTGCCAGTCTGAAAAGATGGTTCAGACCTTGAGGGACCCGCGGCCTGGCTTGGTACAAGGCAGATTCATATGTTCCTATCAGGGGTTGATACCCTACGGACATCCCAGCTGCTCACTACTGAAATATATCAGCAGTGCTTGCACCGTTCTGCAGCTAAATTGCATTAAAGTATGGTCAATCAATTATGGAAAGATATTACCAAAATATTATCAATCGATTATGGAAAGATTTTTAACCACAAGCGGTAAACACTTGCTTGTTACCCACTACCTCATCCCTGTAGATCCTCCCTCTGTCACTCCCTTGTATGCCATTGGCAGACAGCCTTAGGATTCCCATATTTGTCTCTGAACATCTCCCCTGAGACATAATATACATAAAGCAATGATTTGCCGAAGGATACCCAAAGAGTTCACATCTGAGCAGAGGTTCCATCTCACATCTCCTTCCGAGTGTACCCTACTGACTAATCTCAGTTTACATCTGCAATATCAAGGAAACATCATCATCATTATTTAAAGCAAGGTTTAACTCCCAACAATATTTCAGCATGTTTTAAATCTTGTTCTCATTAAAAGCACCTCCCCATTAACTCACACCATTGCATTTGCACAAAAGCTCTATTACAATAAACCCCTGGGACCGGCTTTCTGGTCATTAGTTATTACACTTATGAACGTAATTGAAAAAAAGTTATCAGCTCATGAGTCGGAAATGCCCTTTTGCTATTGCTTGGCGACAGCAGAGCAGTTTTCGGTTGCTCATTAATAACTGGACCAGCCTCTTTCTGAAATGGAACGATGGATCTCTAAAATCACCTTTCGCCACCTGGGACTTCTTGAAAAATCTGTTTAGGGTGCCAAATGATTGCTTGCACTTCCAAGAAAGGACTGGGGGGGGGGGTGGATGCCAAGTAGCATATAAAACCCAATAATGCATGCTTGGCAGGTGTCAGAAATCATGAAATGAATGACACCATTAGTTCAGAATCTAATGGACAAGAGGGCTCATAAACAAACAATGGGATTGGAATTAAATAATGGCAAGCATGCGAGATTAATTTTTTAAAAAATGATAGAACACTGCAAACCTGTGAACAAGGGGAATATCCCCCAAATGAAATATCCCATTACTAGAGATGTAAAAAAAGATAAAGGTAGTCCCCTGTGCAAGTACTGAGTCATTACTGACCCATGGGAGACGGTCGCATCATGACGTTTTCTTGACAGACTTTTTTACGGGGTAGTTTACCATTGCCTTCCCCAGTCAGCTACACTGTAAGCTGTGATTTTTTTTCATTGCTTTTTATTTCCAGCCATAGTTGGGGAGACCTGTTTATTTTATTTAGCGCTTTCATTTGATTCTTTTAAATTTAAATCATTTATATGCCATTTTTGAACAATATATACCATTTTGGAACACACAGCACTGCCTTATATTGAGTCCAAGCATGAGCCTATCAAGGTCAGTTTTCTCTCCTCGGACTGCAACATCTCTCAGGCATAGATCTTTCACATCATCTGCTATCTGTTTCTTTGACCTCTCCTTGGTAATGAACACATGAAACTGCCTTAGACCATTGGTCTACCAAGGTCAGTATCACAGAATCACGGAGTTGGAAGGGGCCAAACAGACCTTGTAGTCCAACCCCCTGCCCACCCAATGCAGGATGAGCCTAAAGCATCCCTGACAAATGTTCATCCAGCCTCTTCTTGAAAACTGCCAG
Source organism: Eublepharis macularius (assembly GCF_028583425.1). Classification (NCBI taxonomy): domain Eukaryota; kingdom Metazoa; phylum Chordata; class Lepidosauria; order Squamata; family Eublepharidae; genus Eublepharis; species Eublepharis macularius. Next base: position 164,807,835 of record NC_072792.1, on the reverse strand, counting down.
TGAAGGGGAGCTCACCACCTCCCTAGGCAGCTGATTCCACCTTTGAACTACTCTGACCGTGAAAAAGTTTTTCCTAATATCCAGCCGCTACCTTTCTGCATGTAATTTAAGCCCGTTGCTTTGGGTCCTGTCCTCTGCTGCCAACTGGAACAGCTCCTTGCCCTCCTCCAAATGACAGCCTCTGAAATATTTAAAGAAACATGTCCCCCCTCAATCTCCTCTTCTCCAAACTAAACATTCCCAAGGCCCTCAGCCTTTCCTCGTAGGGCTCAGTCTCCAGACCCCTGACCATCCTCATCACTCTCTTCTGCACCCTCTCAATATTGTCCACATTCTTTTTGAAGTGGGGCCTCCAGAACTGCACACAGTGCTCCAGGTTAGAGATGGGCACAAACAGAAAAAACCCCAAACATGATGTTTGTTGTTCGTTGCCATCCACGAACAGGGACTCATAAACAACCACAAACATGACCCTGTTCATGAACATGTTCATGGTTGGATGTTCGTGGGGGCCAGCAGGCTCTCCTCCAGCCATCATCCAAGTTTGGTCAAGATCCCTACCGCACCACTCCCAGAAACCTGACCTGAGCAGGCACCAGGAAAGGTACCAATAATAAACAAAAACTTGGCCCCAGAGCCTGGCAGCAGCCCTGGAACCTGAAGGGGTAGATCCCTACTGCACCACTCCCAGAAACCCAATCTAAACTCCCCTCTGTCTGGAGATCAGGGGGTGGGGCCACCAGCCATGTGACCATTTTCTCCAAGGGCAACCCACTGAGTCCCACCACCTCTTTTCCCAGAAAAAAAGCCCTGGGCTCAACTATATGTTATTCAACAGTTCAAAGGGGGTACTATTAAAAAAATCAGAAGGGACAATCCATGCACAAATGCAGTCTTTTGACTCTGGCTCTATGTAGGACCCAGTCCTGTTCGCACAAAAGTGCATAAAGGATTTTAAAAGACCACATCCAACACTCAATACTACATGAAAATGAACTCTAATAGATTAATTAGCTTTTCCTACCTTCAGTTTCCTTCTGGGTTCAGCAATTCCTGGAACGGCAATAAAAGCATATTTTTTTTAAAAAAAACAGAATTAAGGTTAAAAACCTGCCCATCTCCCTTCCACTCATAAACAACAATGTCAAGGAAAAGCATAAAAAAGGATCTTCCTACTATTACACTGAGTGCCATACATTTCTTCCTCATCAAGAGCATAACCTGACAATAACAACTTTCGGAATGGCTTGGAAACCCTGCGAACATTTATGGAGTCTTTAAAGGCTGTCATCAATATACAAAAAGGAAAGACGCCATGAATTTTGGATGACATGCCACAGTTCACTGAGGGGAAAGAACAGATAATTGAAAAGGGGAGAAATATCACATTGAGGCATTGAAGGAAATTTGCAGCGGAGATGCCGGTAAAAAAGCCACCAGCACTGCCAGGATGCAATGCGTCAGCATGAGGGACCAAGGAGCAAGACGGGGCTGTAGAGGCCTGAAGGATTTCATGTCAGAAAGTACTTGAAATTGAAAGAGTTAGTGGGAAATACATGTTCAATTGTTGTCAAAGACCTAAAAAAGGGGAGAGTCTACGTTGGTACACTTCTCTAAAACTTGCTATAATCTGTTGTTTGAGTCTGTTGTTCAGGAATTTTAACCTCTGTTGCCACTTGTTCAGTTAATAAGCTCAGGTTAGCAAATAAATCTAGGAGGGGTTGGTAAGAATGGAATCAGCAAAACTCTTTCATCGGAGCAAGGGAACGAGAGACTGAAGATGGTGGAGAAGCAACAGTCGGCTAAGAGTCTGTAAATACTGCTGAAAAGGTAGTTTAGTTCACTCATACCCTAGGGGGAGCCATGGAGAATTCTCTACTGTTCAGGGTTTATTGAATGTTTTCTCTTGCAGCTCAACCTACCTCTTGTTTTCCTCTCTCTGCTGTGTGGTCGTCTGTGTTAGCACTTGTGCTATGAAGGCTCCTCTGTAGCATTAATGGATTGCAGTTTTATTATTGTCTTCTGCAAAATCCTGTTACAGTAAATTCATTGAAAGCAAATTCCAAATCATGGATTGGATTATTTCCTGAACTCTGCCAACAGAAGAGACGGTTCTGGGATAATGCCTCTTGTGCAGATAGACTCACCAAATGAATGGGGGGGGGGGGGCGGGGGGGTTACACACGTGGGATTGACCAATGCTTCATGGAAAAGAACAATGACTATATCTTAGCTTGAAGTGGATTTGATGTATCTTCTTATGGGATTAAAGATAAAAGATTTTTAAAAATTGAACAGCAAACTTAACGTGTTTTTGTGTTATACTCTGCCCCAGAAGTCCTTCTTCCATCTGCATGGTGTGTGTTATTCTAGGTGCCCCATTTCCATGCCATTGTTTTGGAGACTGTGGATGACCCAGGTAGCAACGGGAGAAGTCTTCTTTTGAACCCTTTCCCCAAGCCACCTTGTATTGAGGCTGATGAGTTTTCTCGGAGAATATTTTGGAAAACCTTGAGTCTTTCTGAATTTTTCTGACAAAGCTTGGAAAAACTAAGCCTGCAGGAACTCATGCCAAGATTTCCTGTCTGTTTCTTCTCCTTCATAAACAAACATGCCATTGCAAAATGTGGAGTGCACTTACCGGAAATAGTCAGCAGTGTGCACTTACTGGAAACAGAAGTTCACTCTTATGACTTGGACACTTCTGAGTATGTTCAGAATCAGAAGCTTTATTTATTTATTTATTTATTTATTTATTTATTTATTTATTTATTTATTTATTTATTTATTATTCAGTTTTTATCCCACCCTCCTCACAAGCGGGCTCAGGGTAGGTTACACTATTTCCTGGCATGGCTTCCTCTACCTCCATAGTTAATTATAGAGATGGGCGCAAACCGAAATACGAACCAAAATTAAGCACGAACCACGGTTCGTCAGATCCCATTTCTGATGAACCACCATGAACGTTTAGGCTGGTTTGTTTGGTTCGTTTTTTGGTTCGTTTTTTGGTTCGTCGCTGCAGACAGCCTGGTGCCAATCAATCAGTTTCCTAGGCAACAGGGGATGGACTTCCTGCAGAGTTTCTGCTGACCTGGAAGTGAACTTCTGCTGGCCCGGAAGTGATGATTTTCTGACCTGAGTGTGACGTTTTCACAAACCAAACGATCTGGTTCACAAACCAGGGCAAGTTCATGAAAGTTTGTGGTACATGGTTCATGAAATTTGATGAACCACAAACCACATTGTTTGGTTTTTTTCCGGTTCGTGCCCATCTCTAGTCAATGACTGGACAGACAGGAATAATTGCAGGTCCAGTGCACCCTGTGGAATGACTTTCACAAGCATGCTTAGACGTGTCCAAGCCATGAGAGTGAGACCTGCAGGGTCTCTCTTCTCCCCACTGCAAATTTCCTCCTTCCCGAGGGCGAGTTTGTTAGTAATACGGGAAATGGGAAAGAAGGGCTTGCTGGTGGCAACAAACTCATTACATTTAAAGCCAAAACTGAAAGGGGCTCAGAGAATTCTTGGACTAGATTTGCCCCAGGATATAGTGGATGGGTCCATACGTTGAACCTTCTGTTGTTTGAAATTCACTGCAATTGCTTGAACAAGGAATTCAAAGGACTAGCAAAAGACGCCTGTGCAAAGCCGAAACAAAGGTAATGAATTAAAATAATTGAGCAGCGAAAGACGAATGAAAACTGAAAAGACAAAGAAAAACCTGGAAATACTGCATTGCAGACACTTTAAGAAGAGTGTGGCTGATTATAGTCTTTGCTTTGGCAGGCTTGCCTTAGAACATCTGCTTTCCTCCTATATATGTGCCAGGTTCTTCTAATGACTGCACTGATAACAGACCTGTCTTCTGTTTCCACAGATATAATTTCACTTTTTCCAGTTCCAGTAACCAGCAGTGGCCTGGAAAAGATGCTGGCATCTCTTTCAAAGCTTGGCTGCCAAGGAGGCAGTAGTAGCTCTGAAGACAGTGAAGGATTGCAAAACAGGTTTTGATCTCCCAAGGGGGTACATCTAAAATATTTAATGGTATCAAATTGTATATTAGCTATTGCTGATTATACCCAGATACTAAGGTTTTCCTTGACTCTTGGAAAAGATGATCAACGGCAGCCAGCATGCATGATACCATAAGTTGTTTTATTTCCTTACCCTTGTGTTCTTTGGCAGGGGTGGGGAGACCATGTAAGGAAGCAGATAGAAAATAGATCCAGAGGAGTTGGCCGTGTTACTCTGTAGTTGCAAAATAGTAAAGAGCCTAGTAGCACCTTTAAGACTCACCAACTTTATCGTAGCATAAGCTTTCGAGAGCCAGAGCCCTCTTTGTCAGATGCATCGTCAACTTTCGAGAACCACAGCTCTCTTCATCAGATGCATCTACTAGACTCTACTATTTTCAGATAGAAAACGTGAACCTTAGATGTGAAACTACGGGACTGAAGATGTGAATGTCTCAGGATATGAATGGCACATGCAGGTTCATCATCAGATGACTGCAACATCAAGTGATGATTTTCACATGGAAATGGGCCATCACGCAGGCAATACAGTACATAGATGCAGTGATTTTAAGAGGAATCTCCATGCGCTTTGCTTCCAATGATATGCATATTAATCAAGCCTCCAGAAAGTAAGGGATTGGCATGCCTGCTTGAGCCAGCCCTTCGCTGTGCCCAAATGATCTGTCATCTGTGCCCCCAAACAAGTTTAGGGCCATATGTATGTAGAAAGACAGCTGGTCTTAGCATTTAAAGCCATGAATGCTCTGGACCCAGGGTAAATTAAGGACTGCTTCTTTGTATGAGCCTGCCCAGACACCAGAAGCTCTGAGGTATATTACCCTGCCATCTGAAATGCAGTGGGTGAATACACATGACAGGACCTTCTCAGCTGTGGCACCAAAACTAAGAGTTCTCCCCAACAAAGTTGGCTCTGCCACATTGGCCTTCAGGCATCAAGATTAGTGTAGTGACCTAACACTTGCTTTTGGCTCATTCAGCACCTAGCATGTCTTAAGGACATGTCCAAGTTGCCACAAGGACTTTCTATCAGAGGTGAGTTGAGGATTCTCAGTTCTCAAGTGTGTGAGGACCTGATTCAGATCAGAGTGCAGCATGCAGGTGTTCTGTCTGCTTCAGTCTTGTGTTATGTGCCATCAAGTCGCCTCAGCTTTCCCCCTCGTTCTGACCTGAAATGGTCCTGGGGGAGCTATTTGCACCATTGGGAAAATTGACATGGAGTCCCAAAAGAGCAAATAGTCCCCTGATCCCATTGTCCACTAGGACTCTGGCAGCCAGCAAAAGGCAAAACAATTAAAAATCACCATCAGGTGGTAGTGTGAGGTCACTTCAGAGGAAAAGCCAGTAGTGGTGCCATGCCTCTCTAAGAATCACCAGAAATTCTATGGTAAAACCATAGCATTTCCAGCAATTCCTAAAGAGGGTGTGGTATCACTTCCAGATTTTCTCCAGAAGTGACGTTACACTGTAGTCCAATAGTGCACCCCCCATGTCCCCACCTCCCCAGACCAGTAGCAAACCACTTGCAACCCGGGTACTATGGATTGCAGAAGTAAGAAAATCAGGTGCTTTCACAGGTCTGGGAGCAGATCTTTTGCCTTGAGACATGAGAATGCAACAAGGAATTTTCTGCACCACATTTTTGCTGCAGTTTAGCTTCTTACCTGGATTAGGTTTTCCTCTCCTTTACACAGCATTGTTTGGTGACGGTGGCTGTCCTGGTTTTTCTTCAGGTTTTTCCTTTGTCCCCGAGTCCTTTACACCATCTTTGGGGGGTCAGAAAGTATCGATTCTTCTATATGCAGACGATATGTTGTTGGTGTCCTTAACTTATATTGGTTTAAGGAGGATGCTGAACAAACTGGGTAGTGTTTGTAAGGGCAAGGCCTTAAACATCAACTTTACCAAGACCAAAGTAATGGACTTTGGGAAGAGACCTTTGTGATTTAAATGGTCAATAGGTAGCAGTCTCATTGAACAATGCAGTACCTTTAAGTATCTTGGAGAGATATTTAGTGAAACCCTGTCATGGAAAGCCCACCTGGCCATAACAGAAGCCTCAATTTTGAAAACCACTGGGGCCATCTTTAAATTGTACATCTCAAAAGGAGGATTTTTAGCTGAAACTGTTCCAGTGCATGGCCATCCCACGGCTTCTATATAGTGCAGAGGTCTCAGGTTGGAATGAACTTCTGACCTTGACCCTGGAACCAATCCAAAACCTCTTCTTAAAGAGGATTCTAGCGTTGCCTTGTAGCACTCCAGCGGCTTGTGCGTGGGCTGAACTTGGGTTACTTTTCAGCTCTTTTGCACATGACCGTATCTAGATTCTGGAGAAAGCAAAGGAATCTCTCTGCTAGTCCACTCCTAAGGCAAAGCAATTGCACCGCTGCTTTTAGACACCATTTGATCTGCTGGCTTTAACACTATCCGCCGTTGTTATTCCCTGGCGGAGGGTTCTGTGTATAAATCCCAGTAACCACACATCATGTAAGGTAACAGTGGATAAAACTTTGGTTTATAAATTCCATAAAAAACATGTTAACAAGTTTTGAATATATAATAATTTTGTTTTCTCTTCCTCTCTTTGACAGTTGCAGACAGCAACATCTGGCTCTTAATTTTTAATTTTAGTATAACTATTATTGGATTTCTTTACTCCGGATGTGTGTGGCTTATCACAGTAATACATTGACCACTGAGGAAGGCCTTTTAGAGACCGAAATATGTATGGTCCATTTGTTTTTAGGTAGTCCATCAAGGGTCTATGAGATACTATTTATTTGGATGTAATTGTTATTGGGCATTGGGCAATCCATCTTTGTGTATGAAATATTACAATTGTATATGTACTTACTTGTGATCTGATACTCAGGCCTTTGTCTTTTTTTAAAAAATTAATTGTTGTTTTTGTGTACATTTCATAATAAACGTAATTTTGTTATACTTTTGTAGTGCTACCTTGACCCTCTCACAGTACACACAAATACCAATCGAGGCCCACCTCTGTATTTGTGGCGCTTCAGCCCCTGAAGTCCTTCCACACTATATTTCATTCTGGCCCTTGTATATAGAGCCCAGAAATAAATTCCTTTGTGAAATCTTTAAAACGTTGATTCTTCCCCCGTGGTGGAAAAATTAACCCTCTTTCTTTCCGACTTGGATCTACACATCTCTTATAAATAGGGTTGCCAGGGACCTGGAGTCCCTCAATGGGGGATACCCAGGTCCCTGGAGTCTCCTAGCGGGGGATTGGGAACTGCTACTTATGCCAGCATCCTTCTTTGTGCGCTCCCGGCTCCCGTGATGACATCACTTCTGGGATTGATGCCATCATGCGGGGTCAAAGGGTGCCCCAGGTCAAAAGGGTCCCTTGTAGCAGCCGGTGTAGGCTGCTTTTACCACAACTGCGGCCCACTCTTGTTTGGCGCACAGGGGTCACAATGCATGGGAGCCGGTGGTGGCACATGAGAGTGGGCAGTGGCAGTCACAAGAGCAGCCTGCTCTTGTCACCACCGCCTGTTCTCCCCACAGGTGCCACCTACTCTCACCACCATGGCCCCTGTGCACCGAACAAGAGTGGGTAGCAGTGGTGAGAGCGGGCAGCGGCTGCAGCATTGGTGATGAGAGCAGCCGGCTCTTGCCAGTGCCACCTGCGCTCACGATGTGGGAGCACACCCCCTGTCCAGGGGTGCACTGCACCACCTGGGGAGGGGGTGCCCCAGGGAACGTTGCCCCCTGCTGGCCAGGTAAGTGGACATGGGGGGGGGGAAGGGTGGGATCAGGGGATCCCACACCGCAGGTAGGGGGATGGCAACCCTACTTATAAACAATACTGTGTGTAAGGGAGAGAGGGAGGAAATGATGCAATTACGATTAAAAAGCCAAGCTGTAGCAAAAATCTTGCATCAAAAGCCCCAAGTTTCATGAGGCAAGGCCCACAAACACCTGAGCTGGCCTTGCTTCCTCTCATTTTTAAAATAGTTTCTTTGAAGACAAGCCAAGGGTAGAATCCTTAGAATTTTATCCAATGTTATCCATTGTAACATTCATCCAATGTTAACAAATTAGTAGTTTTCCTCTGGCAGATTGGCTTTTAACAAAGCAAACACTCAGAAGGAAAAATTGGACTCCAATGGCCATCTAAATTGTACTTGAAGTGCTTTCCTTACACAACCATGGAGCAGGGAAAACCTTGTTTGCATGTTTAAATAGGTAGGATTTGCTTGCAGTATAAAAGGTACCCTGTTTTGCAATTACAAATGACATTTTTTATATGTTTTTCTGCAGGTGCCAGTTCATATACCAGATTCAGCTTGTCATATAGCCAAAGCGTGTTGTATTTCTTAATTTATGTAAAGACACATCCCCGCGGCCTGTCCTCTTTAATGATCATTCAAAATAAATTGTCTTTATCCTGAGTTGTTGTGGACTGGCTGTGGTAATGATGTTTTCTTTGGAGAAAAGAATGGTAATTTCCAATTAGGTTCTTACAGCCATCCGATACAAGTAAATAGGTAGGGCTGTAAACTCTGAGTTGGGAAATTAGTGGAGATTTGGGGGATTGACACTTGGAAGTGTGATGACACCTTGTTTCCAGAACTAGAAACCAGGGATTTACCTGTCACACCTTTCTTTTTTTAATTATACATTTATTTTTAAACCTTAGGCTTTAAGGGACTGCTTAGTCTTCTAGTCCTCAGGGCCAAACAGGAGAGACAACGTCCTTGTGGCTGCCACAAGAATACCACTGCCATTTTAAAGTCATATAAAAATGCTATGAGGTCCTGATCATGTAGGGTTGCCAACTCTGGGTAGGGAAATTCCTGGAGATTCTGGGGGTGGAGTTAAGAGAGGGGAGGGACTTTAATAATTATGATGATGACGATGACGACAACAACAACAACAACAACAACATTCGATTTATATACCGCCCTTCAGGATGACTTAACACCTACTCAGAGTGGTTTACAAAGTATGTTGTTATTATCCCCACAACAAAACACCATGTGAGGTGGGTGCACAGTTTAATGTAACAAAGTCCAGCCCCCAAAGCAACCATTTTCTCCAGGGGAACTGGAGATCCAGAAGATCTCCAAGCTTCACCTGGAGGTTGGCAATTCTAAACCTACAAAAGTGTTCTGTGTGCATGTGTGTGTGCGTGCGTGTGAGCGTGCGTGCATGTGAGTGTGTGCAGCCATTTGAGCACTTGGTAAGATGTAAGGAGAGAAACAAGAGTGCCTCAGCCAACCATGCAGTGGGCTTGATAGATGCTTTTTAAAGTGTCGATGGCTGCATGTGTGTGTGTGTGTGTGCGTGCACGCATGCGCGCGCCGATACTCCCAGATACTCCCCGTGGAGCAGAGTGGTAAGCTGCAGTACTGCAGCCCAAGCTGAGTTTGATCCTGTCAGAAGCTGGGTTCAGGATGCCGGCTCAAGGTTGACTCAGCCTTCCATCCTTCTGATGTCGGTAAAATGAGCACCCAGGTTCCCGGGAGTAAAGTGTAGATGACTGGGGAAGGCAATGGCAAACCACCCCGTAACAAAGTCTGCCAAGAAAACATCATGATGTGATGTCCCCCTATAGGTCAGTAATGACTCCGTGCTTGCACGGAGTCCCAGATATATTGTTGCACTGGTTTCCATTAATTCCCCCCTCAGGATGCAGGAGAAGCCCCCAAAAGGCACTGGTACTCAATGTAGATGATTATTGTCAGCAAAAACCGAAACCCTGGATAGATAGCATTGCTAGGGGCACAGTCTCACTCCCCTATGCATGAAGTTTGTGTACCCATATAATATCTGCCTTGGCCTTCAGTTTAGATGGTAAGCCTGGCATGGCACCAACCTATCTTTTCTTTGTGTTACCCTATGCATACCATGTACATTAATATTGGTATAAGTGTAACAATTCATCTTGCTTCAAGAAAAACAAGCTCTGGATGCTTTATCCAGAGTTAATAACAATGCTATAATGATATATATGAAAACAGCATCAATAAACGCTTCCCAGCATACTGCTTTTTTCACAATTTATCTCTAAAGGTAGCCAAGAGCAGGCCTCGCTGAAAGTTCCACCCACCTCATTGTTGCCCTGAAATCGGAAATGACATCTTTGGATAAATCTTTACCTTTTTGCTCCCTAATTTCTCTTCTGGGGCTAACCTTGTAAACAGAGCTGGAGATTAAATAGTGCTGTTACTATAATTTATAACCCAGTTAAGTTGCCTCTTCTTTGCAAGGATACTGTATTATTCCTGTATATGAATAGGATCGATAGAGCTTCTCCTGGCTAAGAGTTCAACCACTGAGGCGAATGGGCTTTGGTAAATCTTTCAAGCCATTGTAAAATCAACACAGCTGACTCTCTTCATTTTCTCTTAGGGCTTCTTTCCCTGTGGGAGCACCGCTCTTTCCAGAGCCATGAAGACAACATTAGAGGCCCCGGGCATAAACGTGCAGTTGTACCTTGTTGCTCCTTCCTATGACATTTTTGTCCCAGTTTCAAAGAGGGACAATTCTAACAGAGGGAGGAGCCTACTGGCTCTTCCCACACAGTCCAGGATTTCTGACATTATATTCACAATATGGGAAGAATAAAGATGTGTAGCTGCCTCCGCAAATGATGCTGAGGCTGTGCCTGGGGAAATCAGAGTTTGGGGCAGATGTGATGTCACTTCCAGTTGATGCTGCAGGCTCCCTCCTCTAGACTCTATGGTCTTTATCACAGAAATGAGGGGAAATTCCTAGAGTGCCACTATATGCAGGCCATTTTTCTTCTGCTTTCCTCAGAGACGGTAAATTGGGTCTGGGTTGAGTAATTCCTCAACCTTGTCATGTAAATGGGATGCCTAATACTGAGACAGAACGTTGGTATATCAAGGTCAGTATTGTCTCCTCTGACCAGCAATAGATCTCCAGGGTCTCAAGCAGAGATCTTCCACAATATCTGCTACTGAACATGTGACTTTCTGTATGAAAAGCAGATGCTATACCACTGAGCCACAACTCTTTTACCAAACTGTTGTTGGTGCTACACTGTCAGGAAAGGCTTTTCCTTTAGCTTCTTTAAACTTTTCTACCCTAGCAACACAGGAAGTTCCACAAAATTTCCTGTCTCTTCTTTATTGTTTCCATCTGTGTCTCCTGAAACAACTATGCAGTGTTTTAAGAACCCCTGAGGAACAACATGGTAAGTGCTATGCAGCACTGCACCTGGACATGGGCACGGACAGCATTACGAATGGAAAAAACCCACGAACAGCCCGTTCGTCTGTTCGTGAACAAGCCGTTTGTGAGGCCCCATTCTAAATGAACAAGTGGTCATTGCAAGCCTCGTTTGTTGCCTTCATCAGTCGTTCATCAAGCCAAACAGTCTGGCGCCTTTCAATCAATTCCTCTGGCAACAGAGGCAGGGACTGAATTCTGTCTGAACTTCTTCTGGCTTCCCTTCTGGCTTTAACCCTTCAAAGTACTTCCAGCAGAGAGTCCCGTTTTTGCCACTGTGAAGAGAAAATGACAGCAAAGGGGGGGGGGCATGGATCATGCCTTTCCCAGGGTGCAATCTCTCTGAAGCTTGGGAGGTCTTCAGAGGACAGTGAGGACTATTTCCCCAGAAATTTGGTGGCTATTGGACATTGGGAAGGTCAGTTTGTAACCCCTCAAAGTAACGTCCACCAGAGAGTCCCGTTTTTGCCACTGAAGAGAAAACGACAACAAAGGGGGGACCCATGCATCATGCCTTTCCCGGGGTGCAATCTCTCTGAAACTTGGGGAGTCTTCGGAGGACAATGAGTACTATGTCCCCTGCAACTTTGGTGGGTACTGGACATTGGAAAGGTCAGTTTGTGGCGTGTTTAAAGGGCCCTGCCTCTTGCACATTGCAGAAAAGGGCCATTTAAACTATCAGCTGGCAGGAGGCAGGGGGGAATCCCCCCTGCCACCTGCCAGCTGATAATTTAAAGGGATCTTTAGAGGGCCACCAACAATGAACAATGAACATGTTTGTGAACAGGGTCATGTTCGTTACTGTTCATTGTTCGTTGTTCTTGAATGGCAACGAACAACAAACAGCTTTTTGGGTGTTTTTTACCGTTCGTACCCATGTCTAACTGCATGTAGAAGAACAAGCTCAAGTGGGAAAGCTGACAGGATTTTGCCAGTGGTTTTTAAGAAATGGTCATAAAATGCAGTGTACCAGACTCCAACAACAATACCCTTTGTCCTTCCTCATTTCCACCCATATATTTTCCACTGGGCTGTCCACCAAATTCTCCAGAACTTCCTGACAATCAAGCCCTCTCCTCACATACAATGCCACTCCGCCCCCTCTTCTACCCTTCTGTTTTTTCTTGAACAACTCGTACCCATTCACTACCACAATCCAGTCATGGGAATCATCTCACCAAGTCTCAGTAATTCCTACTATATTGTAGCCCTTTGTTTGCAAGAGAAGCTCAAGCTCTTCCTTCTTATTACCTATATTATGGGCATTGGTATATAGGCACTTGTAGCCTTGTACCTTTGTTTGCTCTGTCCTACCCAGGTGGGCCCCTGCTGTTATCACTTCTTCATTGAAATCCCCATGTTGATCATCCCCTTCCCTTTGCAACATCAGTTTAAAGCTCTCCTGATGAAGATCACCAGGTTCTTTCCAAACATTTTCTTCCCTGACCTTTAGAGGTGAAGCCCATCATGTGCCAGAAGGCCTTCTCTGAGAAAACTTATCCCGTGGTCCCAGAACCCAAAGCACTCCTGCCAGCACCACCAGCTCAGCCAGCGCTTCACCTCAAGTATGGTTGCTCTCTTTGCATTCCTCTTCCTTTGACAGGAAGAATAGAAGAGAATACCACCTGTGCCCCCACTGTCTTCAACTGCCTTCCAAGAGCTTCATAGTCCTCTTTAATTCTTGCGATGGTATTCGTGGCCATGTCATTTGTTCCCATGTGAACCAGCACAAATGGATACTGATCAGTCAGTCTGATCAGTTTCAGCAGTCGGTCTGTAATATCCTGAATTCTGGCCCCTGGCAAGCAACACATCTCTTGGAATAGGGGATCTGACCTGGACACATGACATTCCATACCCCTGAGCAGAGAGTCTCCGACGACCATCACTTTCATTTTCTACCACTTCCGTGTGGCTGCATACCCTCTTCACTCCTTCCTCCAGGTCTTTGTGGTTCTCCTTCCACTCTTGTCTCCGTCACCAACTCAAGCACCTCAAAATGATTCTTGAGCTCCAGTGGACCAGAGTGTCATCTTAGTCTACGTCTTCCAGTTTGTACTGCAGAACTGAGAGGAGGATCAGAAGGGCGATCGACTCTTCCTTCTTCTCTTTGACTTACTTCTTCATGCTTGTGCAGAGCCCCCCAGGCTCTTGTCAATAAAATACTCCCCTTCCCTGATTCCCTGAAGGGTGGTGATCCTCTCCTCCAAGCTCTGAATCTTCTCCTCCAAAAGCCTGACCAGCTTACACTTCTGACAAGTGAAGTCCATCTTCTCTTCCGGGAGGAAAACGAACATGGCACACTCCATGCAGATGACTGGAAAAGGGACTTCTGTCGACATCATCTCCTCCCACAGCAGGTCCACCAGTCTTCCTGAAAAGCTGTTTATGGGGGACAGGGAACATTTGGAGCAGCTTGAGAGGCAAATAGGGGGGGCATGGAGGAAAATTGGGGAGGGATGGAGCAGGAATTGCTGGAAATTACCCCACTCCTTTCATTAGTGGAAAATGTAGTCCAGATCCAGTGCAGAAAGTGGACCGAGGAGATTAGATCCAGACTGGCATTTACACAGGCATAAGGACTTCTGCCCGCAGATCACAATTTTCCCAGCTCTATTTCAGGCTGCCCATGGAAAGCAGGAAAATTACCGACTACGGGCAGAAGCCCTTACCTTTGCAGAAATGTTAATCTGGATCCAAGCTGATTGTCGAAATTTACAGGAAAACCAATTTTTCTTTCAATTCTGGAGTTACTTGTATTTATTTATATTAAATATGTGTATTCTGCCATAGCATTCTCATAGTAGCTAATTTAAATTTTATTATATAACATTAATCTGCATAACTTTTCCCAACAAGTTTCTTTATTTTGTAGAAGAGAGGGTGGCTGGAAAGAAGAGACTTATGAGAGGATGTGTTGTATGTTACTGAGGCAAAAAGTATTCACCAAGTTGTAAGTAATAATAAAAATAATAAAAATAATAAAAATATACCTTTAATATTTTAACATGGCTTTTTGTTTTTAATTAAAAATTTAATTTAATTTTTTAATTTAAAGTGGCACTGGAAGCAATTACTAATAACTCCAAAGGAAATATTAAATAGTAATATTCTAATTAATATTCAGGACATTTTCTTGTTTTGTAGAAGACTTTTTTCCATTTTCTGTAAGAATATTTTGACCTCTTCTGGACATTCATAAAATTGTAATGATCCATCTCCAGCATACAAATTTGCCCTGCATTTCAATTTGCGACAACAGCATGAGTTCTTCCAAGTTTTGTTTGGCTTTCTTTTAAACTGAAAAACAGAGATGGGAAAAGTAAAATTAATACTCAGTTGACAGGGAGAAGAAGTCAGGGGCAATGTAGAATGAATAGATAAATGCTTGCGAAGAATTCCCACAAAATTCTCAAAAAAGGGATGCATTTTTCAACACTTAATAATGTACTAAAAAAAACCTCTGTGAGGAGATCTGGCCCAGTCTTACTGGAAATCAAATCACTGTCACTCAAAAGGATTTCCATAATATTCTCATGTCGCATAATTTGTAAAAGAATAATAGCAGGTAATCTTGCCAAGAGATAGGACATATTTTTCAGAATGGATCTTTCTAGACTGCTTTTAATTGAACCATTTATCTATTTGCTTCTGTCTTCCAGAATTCAGTTTTGTACCTTAATGCAGAGAAAAATGATCAAAGCAGTATAACAAATATGATATATCTTGCTTTCTGCTATATAATTGGCATATAAGCAGAGAGGAACTCTCCCCTCCTGCCCTACCCCCACCGAGAATTAGACTAATGATTTAACTTTTTAATTAAACTTTAAAAGCCTTTAATTAAACGCCTAAATTGCAAAGAACTGCTTCAGTTTAAATTGTCTTTAGATTGCCGGATATGTGTCTTCCTGTTGCATCTTTAGTGACCTGGAAAATAACAAAGACCAATAAATCACGTTTATACTTCTTAATTGGTACCATTAGCACTACTTTCATTATCCAGACCGACAAGCTTTGGGAAAAGAAATGCTGCAGGTAAAATGGAACTAATCCTTGTAATTAGATGATTCCAACTTTCCCTCTCTTAATTTTTTCCCCTCTCTTAGTTTTCTTTCTTGTGTGACCTTGTTCACACAAACACTTAACCTGTCCACATACCACACAACAGTGCATATGCATGCACAGTTTCAGGGACTTCAAACAAAAAGGAATTTTTGCCACTCTGAAATCAAATAGGTTTATTGAGGCATTAGATTTTTGTGGGCTAGAGTCCACTTCATCAGATGCATGGAGTGACCTCACAGTCAGCTGCTATATATGTATATATTCATAGAGAGAAAAAGAAAGAAATTGTAAATATATTGGTATCATCTATGACATTTCTATGCAAAATTCCATAGTGTATCTGATAATTCTGAAGTGTACTTGGTCCTCTTATTGTAGATGGGGACCAAAAAGTGGATCAGGAGTCTCTTGCAGGTGGGTTGTGAGGCCAGGAAGAAAGAGGACAAACAAAGGGTGCTGGCAGAAGAGGTTCTAGGAAGCTTATGGCAAATTTGGGTTAGCCTCTACTAAATGTAAGAATGGCAGCAGGTGCCCAGTACATGTAATCTATTTATCAATAGTAACTATGAAAAATAGATTATTAACTCATTCCGTGTGCGAGATTCTTGTGTTTTATATGGATTCACGATGCAAATAGGTCCTGCAAAGTTCTGTAACTTTAGAAGTGGGTCCCAGTTTGAAAACAACCGGTTCACCTAGTTACATTTACTGCATTGTGATGTTATTGAATATTATATTTTTGTATTATTTTTAA
The DNA here is from genome assembly GCF_028583425.1 of Eublepharis macularius. Lineage (NCBI taxonomy): Eukaryota > Metazoa > Chordata > Lepidosauria > Squamata > Eublepharidae > Eublepharis > Eublepharis macularius. Next base: position 164,791,749 of record NC_072792.1, on the reverse strand, counting down.
CTGGTGTAATGGCTGTGAACCACTTCGAGATCTTAACTGAAGTGAAGTGGGATAAAAATGGAATAAACAGTTGGTTGGATGGATGGTTAATCTTATGCACAATCTTTCCAGTCTAACTCCACCCATGTAAACAGATTTAGGCTGGGTAACTCTGCCTAGAATTATACTTTTAACACCTCAAGCAGATAATCAAAGTGTCAGCTCTGATTAATGCCTCATTAATAGAATTAAACTGGTTGACAAATTCTACTTTGGCAATTTCTCATTGCAGTCTGCATTTTGAAGAACATTCCCCTTTGTTGAAGAACATTCACAATGTTTCAGGTGGATAGCCATATTGGTCTGCAGTTGAAGGGCAAGATCCGGGTCTAATGCCGCCTTAGAGACCCAACTAGATTTCCAAGGAATGAGCTTTTGAGAGTCAAAGCTCCGTTCATCAGATACAATGTTGTTCTGGATGTGTGTTTGTTTGTATACATATTGACGCAAAATACACTTCATGCTTTTGTTGAAGAGGGCTTTAGAGCACAAAATCTCACAACATCTTAAGCATCTCTAAACCTGTTCATCTTTAAGTAGCTATAAAACCTCTTTTGGGTTTTGCTATAGTCCACTAGAATTTCTAGTCTCAATTAAACAGAAGCGTGTTACCTCCTCGTTATCTCAAATGAAGTCTCACTCTCTTCAAAATGGTGGTGTTAAGCTATTTTGAAAAAGGCAAGTCCTGTGAATACTTGGATGTTTTCCTTTGCGCTTTACTCCATAAAGCAGTCTTAGGGAGGTTACATTTGTGAGAATATCATTTTTCCCTCTATGGGGTTCTGAGTAGACATGGGCATGAACAGAAAAAAACCAGAACATGGTGTTCATTGTTTGTTGCCATCAACAAACAGGGACTCACAAACAACCACAAACATGACCCTGTCCATGAACATGTTCATGGTTGGATGTTCGTGGGAGCCAGCAGGCTCTCCTCCAGCCATCATTCAAGTTTGGTCAAGATCCCTACTGCACCACTCCCAGAAACCTGACCTGAGCAGGCACCAGGAAAGGTACCATTAATAAAGAATAGCTTGGCCCCAGAGCCTGGCAGCAGCCCTGGAACCTGAAGGAGTAGATCCCTACCACACCATTCCCAGAAACCTTACCTGAGCAGGCAGCAGGAAAGGTACTAGTAATAAATAATAGCTTGGCCCAGAGCCTGGCAGCAGCCCTGGAACTTGAAGAGGTAGATCCCTATCCCACCACACACAAAGAAAATTCAAGCTCCAATGCACTCTCCCTGTCTCTCTCTCAAAATGCCAACAGCAACTGTCTCTTCCTCTCCACTGTCTGCAAAACCAGAGCTCAGAGCCCCCCTCCCCCCTGCTCTTTGCTTCCTTGTAACAAATTTGGAGCTCCACACTTGAAAGGAAGACCTGCCTATCAAGCTAAATTGGACTTAGATTGGGGTTTTCAGGGCAACAGCAGGAGTTCAGACAGAGTTCAGGCAGTCCCTGCCTCCGGTTGCCAAGGGAATTGATTGCAGGTGCCAGATTGTCTGACTTGATGAACAGCAAACCAACCAGGCTTGCAACAACCACCTGTTCATTTAGAATGGGGCCTCACGAACAGCTTGTCTACAAACAGCCTTTAAACTATTTAACCATTTTTCAGGCACTTTGGCCTGCTAGCCAATGCTCCTGTGCAATGGTCCAGAGCTCTGGACAGACAACTTTAATCTACTTGGCAATGATCATATCATTTTGTAAAACCTCTCAGGATATATTCAGTAAGGATGAGACTCAATTTCCCTAGCCATCTAGTTTGTTTTGAGTATCCCTGTTTTTTGACTGGGAGCCTCCCTTGTGAGTAATGAACCAGAGAGACTTTATTTTCACACTGTATTCTTTCCCTCAAGCTAAAAACATTCCTTCTAATATTTAAATGCATTTTTCCGTGTTATTTTTGCACCAGTCATATATAAATGGTATAAAAAGGGATATGTTATAAATAAAAGGAGCAAAAGCAATCCTCAATAACAGCAGCAAAAATTAGGGTAACTGAACCCCAGTATTCAGATTCCACTGTGTTTTTTACAGCTAACATTGCACAAAAAAGGGATTTTGAAAGCAAAGGTGGCTGGGAAGGTGTTTTATACACCTTTTGAATCTGGGGACAGGATGGCAGATGCCACTGCAAGCAGAGCCCCTCCAACACTGGGGGAAGGGTACACTTAACTAGGGCTCAGAGGTCCAGAGAGGCTTGGTGGCAGCTTGGGTTCACAGCCTGAGGCAGGCAACTGGCAAAAGACTCACCAGTCACTTGCCAGTCATGAATTTATTTTATTTTTTTATTTTTTTATTTATGTTACTTACAGTCCGCCTTTAGTCTCAGTGACTCAAGGCAATGTCAGTCAATCTGATCACTGGCCGGGACACTCCATAAACAGTGCATTCAATAAACTATACAATTGAAATAAGCAGAAATCCAATACAAGAATGTCCGAATTATTTTTACTGAACTGGGCTTCATCGTGCCCCATGGCTCCTCCATCACACTGAAAAATGAAATCAGTTTCCAGAGTTCAGGAGGGAGTGCAGGAGCACACGCACGCGCTTCTCCCTCTTGTGCCTCCCCTCTGCCAGCCAGGTGAGTGGGGCTGGGGAACAGCAGGTAGGGGCAGGTGTCCTCAGTCCTGGAACAGCATGTGGCAAGCTAGTTGCACACTGTCTTCATCACACAAAGCTTGGCTATGTTCTTCCTTTCCCATCTGGCACAGACCTATCCAGGCTGCATTCCTTCTTCCCCTTTGAGCTTGCAGTGGTTGTGTCACCTGCCTGTACTGGACGAGGCCAGCCCCTCACGTGGGAACAGAATGGCCCTTTGGGGAGGTTGGTGCATCGGCCCTTTGGGGCTTTTTCTGGTAGCATTAAGGGCCAATTTGCCCTTGCAGCCATGTCTGATGGTGGCTATAAATCCAAATCAGGCAACCAGAAACATAAGGAGATAAAAGAAAAAGGAATAAAAAGAAGTTAAAGGGATGCTTATCTATCCTCCAGTTTTTCTGCAGTCAGGCAACAGTACAATAATGAGAGAAGCAGATGAATAAAATCAAGTTGAAAAGGATATCAATATAGAGACTGAGGGCCAAGCTACACATGACGAATGACACTTGAACAGCAAGTGTATTTCTCCCTGTTCACTTGCCCTCCACTCAATCCACTTGCCGTTCAAGTGTCATTCGTCGCTTGGCCCTGAGTCTTTGGCAACTAATTTTCAGTGAAGCATGCATTGTCTTAAGGATTTTTTTGCACTCTGCCAGTGACTGGCAAAAGCTGACAGAAACTTCAGTGAGCTAGCATTCATGGAAAAATGTAGCCATTCTACAATGGCTAAGCCAGATAGCCATTTTGTCTACATTGGCTGATTCCGCACATGTTGGATAATGCACTTTCAATGCACTTTATCAATTGTTTGAGGTGGATTTTTTGTTCCGCACACAAAAAAATCCGTTCCAAATGATCTATAACAGGGGTGGCCACACTTGCTTAATGCAAGAGCCACACAGAATAAACCTGAGATGTTTGAGAGCCACAAGACATGATGCATTGAAGTGACTTCAGAGGAAGAGGCGGGTTTGGGGGAGTGCCGTGAAATGACATCACAGGAAGGGGTGGGGTTTTGGCACAGTATGCTGGGAGTGACATCATCAGAAGGGGTGGAGCTTGGGAAGGACTACCGCCTAACCTTTGACCTGGAAGTGACATCACAAAAAGTGATGTCATCCTTGCAAGGCACCACCTCTAGAGTATTCTGGCTAAAGACTCCAGGTTTTTTTTTAGTTGGAATTGTCAACCCTAATGTTTTATTGAAAATAGGAAATACATTGAAAGAAAGAAGAAAGGAAAAAAAGGAAAGGGAGGGAGGGAAAGACATGGAAAGATGGAAAGGAAGAAAAAGACAGACATGGAAAGAAGGAAGGAAAAGACAAAAAAAGATATGGAAAGAAGGAAGGATAAAAAAGGAAAGAAAGAAAGATAAGGAAAGAAGGCATGGAAAGAAGGAAGGAAAGGAAGGCATAGAAAGATATGGAAAGAAGTAAAGAGGAAGGAAGAAGGGAAGGGAAAGAAGGAAAGAAATACACGAAAGGAAGGAAGGAAGACATGGAAAGATATGGAAAGATGTTAAAAGAAGTAAAGAGAAAGGAAGGGAAAGATTTTGAAAGGTATGAAAAGATATGGAAAGAAGAGGAAGGAAGGAAGGAAAGAAAGGAAGGGAAGGAAGGAAGATATGGAAAGGGAAGGAAGGAAGGAAGATATGGAAAGGTATGGAAATATATGGAAGGAAGGAAGGAAGGAAGGAAAGAAGGAAAGAAGAGAAAGGAAGAAAGAGGAAGGAAAGAAAGAAAAAGAAAGATGGAAAGAAGAAAGAAATGGAAAGAAGGAAAGAGAAAGGAAGGAAGGAGGGAAGAAAGAAAAATCAAGGAAGGAAGGATCACAAAAGCAGAGCCACACAATCTTAAAGCAAGCACGTGTCCTCTGAAGCAAACACATTCCCTGCTCCTCCATCTCAGCTGTCCTGCACACACTTATGGGTGCGCCAGTCCTCCGTGCAACTAACGAGGCTTCCACCCATGCAAAAGCCCCCCGGCGCAGGCTGTGCTTCATGCCATGAGCGGCTCTCGGCAGCTACGCACTTGCCTTCTCGGGAGTAAGCTGGAAAGCAGGAAGTCCTGGGCCACCTCTGCCTTGGCGCTTCCTCGTCGCGTCTTCACTCCTCTCTTTCCCCTTCCCCCCAACTGCCCGTCCCGGGCGCTCGCTGAGAGCGCAGGGCCGGCAAAACTCAGTGCTTGCAGAGGAGTGCCCAGCAAAGCGAGGACGGGTGGGCTGTCCTCAGCCCTGGCCCGCCCCTTCGTTGCTCCAGGGTTGGGAAAGGGGAAGCACGCTGGGTGCATAGATCGGGTGAGCGGCTGGTCGGCTCTGCCCCTTAAAGGAGCCTGGGGGAGGAGTGAACTTGCAAGCCTCCGGGAGCCGCCAAATAAGACTTGAAGAGCCGCATGCGGCTCGCGAGCCGCCATTTGGCCACCCCTGATCTATAAAGAGGATTGGAAGTGCATTATCCAACGTGTGCGGAATCATTCTGAGTGTGAACTTGCAAGAGAAATTGGCTTTGGGAGGCTAATTCATGATTTTTTGATGGAAAAGGCCTAAAAAATAAAGATTTAAAGTTTGTTGCAGGTAACATTGCATTACTAAGTTCAATTGCACATGAACCAGAAGAATTGAGTTGAAATGAGCGATATTGCAAAGGATGAATGTGCAAAGACTATTCCTGTAGACAAAAGAAATATCCACCCTCGATGGATGACTGATGAAGCTCTTAAAATTACAAAGGATAAAAGAAGAGCAAAGTAAATGGTGACAAATAGAATCAGAATTCTAAATGCAGTTTTTCAGTGTCTTGCACAGAGAGACAAAAAGAACTATTTGGTGGCAGAGAAAGATGCATTATTATCTCCATGTCTGTTCAATCTATGTGAAGAACATTTTATACGGATTACAATTAGATGAAGGCAGAATGAAAATTGGTGGAAGGAGCGGTAACAGTATGAGACAAGTAGATGACACCACATTGTTGGCAGGAAACAGTAAACACATGAAATGACTACTGAAGAAGTTTAAAGGAGAAAGTGCCAAAGCAGGATTACAGCGGAACATCAAAAAGACAACTTGATGAGTTGCATAGTTTTAAGGCTGTCAGAAAAGAAATCAAAATTGTTCAAGATTTTCTATTTCTTGGCTCAATCATCAACCAAAAGGAAACTGCATCCAAAATATTAGGAGGAGATTGAGACTTGGAAGAGCAGCCGTGAATGAACCAGAAAAGATCATTAAGTGTAAAGAAGTGTTGTTGGAGACTGAGATCAAGGTAATTAATAGCATGGTCTTCCCTATTATTATGTATAGATGTGAAAGTTGAACAATGAAGAAAGGAAGAAAACTGATTCATTTGAAATTTGGAGTTGGAGGAGAATTTTACAGGTACTATGGACCACCAAAAAGACAAATAAGAAGATTCTAGACCGAGCCTGAATTCTCTTTAGAAACAAAAATGACTGAGGTTATTGTACTTTGGTCACATCATGAGAAGACAACTCACTGGAAAGACAATAATGCTCAGTTAAGTTGAAGGCAGTCGGGGGGAAAAGACCTAACAGGAGATGGCTGGACTCGATAAAGGAAGCCACAGCCTTCAGTTTGCAAGACCTGAACGAGGCTATTAATGATAGGTCATTTTGGAGGTCATTAATTGATAGGGTTGCCATAAGTCGGAAGTAACTTAACAGCACATAACGCACAAACAAACCAATGCAAATTGATTTATAGACCAAGTGGTGGCCAATAGTGAAAGAGAGGTTCCATAAGCCGCAAGGACGCTCTTTGTTTGCCTTGGCTAATGTGATACAGATCCATATATTGTATTTACTAGTTGAAGGATCATCTGACAATCCCGTTGACTTTCTTTGTCCTTAGCCTGGGAAGTGTTGTTGTTGTTGTTTTTTAAGTAAACAGAGGATTGGAATTGTACCAGTAACTGAGTAAGACGAATGGCAGGGAATGAGAAACTGTATGCATTTGCTCATTAAAGATAAAAGAAAATACCTAGAAGAGAAAAGCAACAGACAAAGATAAAAGTATGTGAAGTTTGCCAGAAGGAATCTGGAAACATTTGGAACAGTGGAGAAGGAACCAGAGCTGTGTGAGTTTACAAAACAACAACAATACATTTATTAAAACATTACTACAGTGTACATTACTATTTTTCGAGTTCAGATTTCAGGAAGGGCATAAATGTCAATATTCAAATAGTATTCAGGTTCCCAGATACTGTTTTGGGGGTTCTGGTTTGGTTTTTGGGGGGATTTCAGATTTATTTGGGTTCCGTTATTCCCTATTGGGGGACTAATTTCAGGGGACTGTGATAACTGGTTTTCAGCCAAATTACAGCAACATTGCAGGCGACTTAGTATTACTTGTCTACTAAAGATCCCCTAAGTTTCAACTGAAGTGAACCAAAGGGTCAAATTCTATAGGCATATGAACAAGGTGCCCCCAGCTATCCTACTTGCAGAGGTGCAAACTTGAAGAAAAAATGGCCCCACACCCACGAAGGAGGGAGAAAAGGAAAAAGAGCCAGCCAGACTCAGAGCTTTGGCAGGCTGTCAGGCTATGGATGACAAGATACAGCAGACAGATCTCTGGCCCATTTGCAGTAAGACACACTTACTTAGTCAAATGGTTTTTATTCAGAAATCAGATTATTTCCATATACACTAGAATGACACACTGAATTCTTTCCCTCAGAACAACACTGACTAAACTCCAGTTCCCTCCTCTGTCCCTAAGGGGACAGCTAGAGAGCCAGTTTGGTGCAGTGATCAAGAGCAGTGGGACTCTAATCTGGAGAACTGGGTTTGATTCCCCATTCCTCTGCTTGAAGCCAGCTGGGTGACCTTGGGTCAGTTACAGCTCTCTCAGAGCTCTCTCAGCTTCACCCACCTCACAGGATCATTGTTGTGGGGATAATAATAGCATACAGAGTGGGTGTTGTTGTCCTGAAGGACGGTATATAAATCGAATGTTGTTGTTGTTGTTGTTATTTACCATCCATTCATTACACGCTTCACTCACCAACCCAGCCCCTTTTTTCCTTCTCTGAGAGGCCTACATTTTAAACCATAGAAAACATACATCCAATTCCCCACATTAATTAGCTGAAATAAAACACACAAAAATACTTACATGGCAACACATTTCAGAATCGCAGATTTGTGTAACTTCTGGAAAATCACAGTAATGACCCAAAACAGCAATATTCATGTATATTTTTGAAAGTCTTGTGCATGGGAGTTTGTTTCGTTGCTTTCATTTTTATTATTAATTTCCAAAGACACTGTTTTGTTATTGAGTTAATTCATATGGTATTGTTTCATTCATGTTTCTTTTTTATCATTGTTTTGTTTTCATAATTCTATTTCATTATAATGTCCAATTGGTTTCCATAGAAGTCCTCCCCCTTGCTTGGTTCTGTACTTCCTTGGTTTTCTATTTGCACTGGACAAAATTTAGGAGGGTTGCTCTACTAGGACATCTATATTGCCAAATGACAGATAGAATAAAGAGCTCCCCTCTCTTGCAGCAATGAAAGTGTCCACGTTTAAAATTAAAATCTACGGGTGAATTCATAGGAAACAGCAGGGCTCATTTTGAGAGGGAACGCACCGGAACACCGTTCTGGTAATTCTCCCAAGTCAGGTGGCTATGCCCACCTGACTTTAAAATATTTTGGGCCATTTAGGCCTCAATTGGGGCCAAAACGGCCTCATCCCCTGCCCATTTTCAGCCATTTTGGACCCATTTCAGCCTGGATAAGGGCTGAAACAGCTCGGATCGGGGACCAAATGGCTGGGAAAGGGGCTGAAATGGCAGGGATAGGGTTGGTGCCAGGGAGGGGGAGCATCCCCCACCTGACACCGACCCAGTCCCAGCCATTTTGGCCCCTATCCTGACCAAAACAGGTCAAAAATGGCAATTTTTGGCCATTTTGGGGACCATTTCTGCTTGGATTGGGTCCGAAACTGCCTGGATTGGCTTCGTGCCAGGTGGGGGAAGTGTCCCCTGCCCAGCACCAATGTGATCCCGGCTGTTTCATCCCTGAAAGAGGCAGAAACGGGCCCAAAATGGCCATTGTCTGCCATTTGGGGCTGTTTGGGGCTGGATTGGGGCCGAAACGGCCCAGATTGGGGCCAAAATGGCCCAGATCAGTTTGGTGCCTGGAAGGGGGAGCCTCCCCCACCCAGCACCAACCTGGTCCCAGCCGTTTCGGCCCCAATCCTGGCCAAAACGGGTCAAAATTTTTTGGCCTGTTTCAGCCCCGTTTGGGGCCAAAGGGGCCTGGATCAGGTCTGTGCTGGGTGGGGGAGGCCACCCTCACCCAGCACCTACCTGGTCCCGGGATTTTAGGCCCCTATTCGGGCTCAAATGAGCCCAAAATGGCCATTTTGGGCACTTTTCGGCACTTTTGGGCCCGGATCTGGGCCAAAACAGCCTTGACTGGGGCAGTGCTGAGTAGGGGAGGGTTCTCCCACTGAGCTCTGACCAGATCCAGTCCTTTTCAGCCCTGGTCCTGGCCCGAAATGCCCAAAATGGCCACTTTCTGCCATTTGGGCCATTTTCTGCCAGGATTGGGGCCAGAACTGCAGGAATCTGGTTGGTACCAGGTGGCGAAACCCTCCCCTGCCCAGCACTGATCTGGTTCAGGCTGTTTTGGCCATGATCTGGGCCCAAATGGGGCCCAAATGGCCATTTTTGGCCATTTCGGGCCCTTTTTGGCTGGGATCAGGACCAAAACTGCCAGGATTGGGTTGGTGCCTGGTGGGAGACCCCTCCCCTGCCCGGCACTGACCCAATCTGGGCCATTTTGGGCCTGATCCAGGTCAAAATGTGTCCAAAATTGCCATTTGGCGCCTGTTTTGGCCTGGATTGGGGGCAAAACGGCCTTAATCAGGCCACTGCCAGGTGGGGGAACCCTCCCCTGTCTGGCAGCAGCTGAATCCTGGCCATTTTGGCCCTATCAAGGGGTGTGGCATATGCTAATGAGTTATGCTAATGAGTTCCTGCAGTTCTTTTGCTACAAAATGACCCCTGGGAAACAGTAACATATAATGCAGCTCCAGGGATTGGCACTGCATCCACTTTGCTTGAAGAAAAGTAGCTTAAGTTTGCATAGTGCCAGATATAATACTGTAAAGTGCATATAAAATGTACACAATTCTGTTGCTGGACTGTGTTTGTGTGGTTACTTTTAATTATTTATTTTAAGTGTTGTGTTTGGAGGGGACACCAAAACATACAATACAGACTGAGTTATAAAAGAACGACAAACCCCAAATTAATTGTAATTCCCAAATAACCACAGCTGCTTCAATGGTGGAGGGGAGGGCACAGTTCAGTAGGACAAGGACACACTCAGGCCACACACAATTACAGAAAGTCACACTGAAACAAAAAAAGAATTAATGAAGAAATGAGGAGGGATTAAATAAAAAATTGGGTTTCAAACCCCAGAAGTGGCAGGAGGAAGCAAGACATTGAGAGTAAGTCACAAATCAAATAATAAAGCAGGGAAGAAGGCGGGCGGGGCGGGGGAGCAAACCTCAAGTAAAAATAATAAAAAGCTTCAGAAAGAAGCCAATAATGGTTAGAGTGTCAGATGTAGACCTGAAAGTCTCAGGTTCAAATCCCCCATCAACCATTTTTTAAAAACCCTGACCTTGGGCTCTTCACGGTCTCTCAGCACTCACAGGATAAAATGAGGGGAGGCAGAACCTATATATCACTCTGAGGAGGGGTTAAACATACAGATATTGGAGGTTGCGGTCCTTTTATACCACATCTGAAGTGTTACAGCACACTATCTAAATTATCTCTATGATAGTTATTAAAACTCTGGAAGGTATGCCATTAGTACTATCCTTTGTAGATAAGGCTGAGAAAATAGTGGTTTTCCATAAGAAGACACTATCTTGTGAGGCCGCTGCTGAGGCAAATAATTAAACCAGATCTCACTACCATTACCAGCTCTGCTATGAAAAGGAGACCGGTGTCAATGGGAATTGAATCTAATATTTCAATAAAGCAATTAGGTGACAAGGCTGGCAAAATTCCATTTCCCCCCAGACAAAGAAATGATGTCTATTCTTCTTTCAGATGCCATTAGCTGTTATTAATTATTACCAATTCTTTCTCTTTCTGGGTCCACAGGAAGCAGAGGCACTGTGAAAAGTTACAAGGAGATGTTGGTTAGAAAGAATGTTAATATTTTTGCAAGGGTTTCAGAAAGGTACGACCTTACTCTTGTTGAAGTCACTGATAGATCTGTTGACTTCCGTAGGGCAAGACCATATTCCCAGAGGTTAGAAAATGGAGATTTGCTGACATTTTGTCTCCTACAGAATTATTAAACATCCATCCATTAAAGAGGGTATTTTTGGTGGCAGCCCCACAGTTATGGAACAGGATTCCCAGAGAGGTGTGCCTTGCCCACTCACTGGCCATATTCAGGAGGCAACTGGAAGGTTTTTTTAAGGACTGCTTTTAATTAACTTTGTTTCCATGTTTATTGGGAATCTTAAACTGTACTTTTCAACCTTGCTTTTATTCATTTTATGATCGTTTATCATGTAAGCTGTCTTGAGGTCCTGCAAGGTAGAAAGACAGCTAATAAATGTTTTAAATAAATAAAACATAATCTGTGTTTTCAGATACTTTCTGTGTTAGTTAGGGGTAAAGACATGTCTCTTCCTCTAGGCTGAGTTCTGTGCCCTAACAGGCATTGCCAATGTGTGGGCAGCAACTGAAGGTGTACTCATACTCTTTCAGGGGAACATAAATGCCCCTCCTCTGCTCAGAAGCCATGGCTTTGACCACTTGGCTTGAATATTGGCTCTTTTAAACATTAAATAATAACAGTGTGCTTATATACTGCTCTTCTGCACAGATTAGTGCCCATTCAGAGTGGTGAACAAAGTCAGCATTATTCTTATTCCCACAATAAAGCTGGGGCGCTGGGGCTGAGTGGAGTGGCTTACCCAAGGCCACTTGCTGAGCTCATGGCATTAGTAGGATTCGAACCAGCAGAGCGCTGCTGACTCACAATCCAACCACTATGATACAGCATGAATTAAACATTAATTAACATTAAAGCCAAAAATGTGCCCAAGCATCTGTCTTCTGAAACTCTGGATCCTACAGTACAGACCAAGAATGTCTTTTTTAAAATGCAAACCACTTCCTTTTTATTCCTGTTTGGAGATCAGATATATATTCTCCAAATTAATCATTTTGTCAATATAACCAGTAACGGTGAAATTCTAGCATAGGAAGCACAAAAAGTTATCTATCATCATGTAGGGCTGTCCCTTTATTGGTATGGTGCTGAGAAGTGGAACCAGATTTCCTGACTTCTCTTATTTCCAGAAATAAATATGTGCCTCATTCTGATAAGAGAGCAAAGTGAATTCAGATATGGAAGAAATTGTATGTGGGTAGAAGGGGGCATGTTTGACAAAAAGCGTCCGGTCTGCTATGACTGTAACATTCAAGAAATAATTTAATAATAAACCTTCAGTGTTTTTAAAATCATGGAAAGGAAAGGAGTCGTATTGCCCGGCTAGTCCAACCCTTTGTTTGGTGCAGGAAATTCTAAGTAGAGCATTTCTGACTAGAAATAGAGGCATTCCTGCCTCTATTGAAAGCCTCTGGTGGGGTGGTTTCAGCACTGCAGGAAGTCTGGGTCCCTTGAAAGTCTCCTCAAAGCACTGTTTAAAATCCCAAAAGTAAAACGGGTGGTCATCTGGTTGACTAGCACAACTGTAGTGAAAATGTTCATGAAAATCCTGCTATTTTCCTCTCAGCCTTACTTTGGATGTGTTTCCAATGGGATCCTGCTCAGTGCAATTCCTCTTCCATGATAACTTCTGAAAGATCCTTCATGCATATTGTACACGCCTAGGCAGGAGTTTGACTGAACACATGTGGGGCAGGGAGCAGATGCGTCCTGCTCCTTCAACAACATGCTTTACGCACACATTCCCAGTCCGATTGTCAATTCATGTCCTCTCAGTCCTGACATGTACATCTAATAGAAAGTACAAATAAAAAGGATTAACTGGTACATTGAATATCATTGTATACAGCATCTAGCACATCGTAGTACTAAATGCATGTTAAGACATGGCAATAGGTAAAGGTACAGGTAGTCCCCTGTGCAAGCACTGAGTCATTATTGACCCATGGGGGGACGTCGCATCACGATGTTTTCTTGGCAGACTTTTTATTATTGGGTGGTTTGCCATTGCCTTCCCCAGTCATCTACACTTTTCCCCCAGGAAAATGGGTACTCATTTTACCGACCTCGGAAGGATGGAAGGCCAAGTCAACCTTGAGCTGTCTAACTGAACCCATCTTCTGCCAGGATCAAACTCTCGTGAGCAGAGCTTGGGCTGCAAGACACGGCAATAATATGGTCAAAATGATGTTAGAAAGGCCTAATTATGTCATCCTAAGTAAAGGTATTCCACTATGCATACTGGTACTGCATAGGGTTGCACTGTCAATCAGATGCAGTTGAAGATTACAGGATGTGACTACAGGATGTTATGGATGTTTCTTATATAGGGAAGAGATCTTCACTGTTCCAGAACCCCCAGGACTAGATCTAATGGACTTAAGTTACAGGGTAGCTGTCAGATGAACGTTTGAAAAAACTTCCTAACGGCAAGAGCAGTCTAGCAATAGAACCAGTTACTGGGGTGTTTGGCTCTTCCTCACTTGAGGTATTCAGAGGCTAGACGGGTATCTGTTGGAAATGCTTTAGCTTTGGATTTCTTGCATTTTACAGAGGGTTGGACAAGATGGTCTTTAAAGCCCCTTCCTTCTTTAGGATTCCACATATGACATTTAAGCTGTGACTAAGGCTAATAGAAGATGCTAACCCAAATATTGCAATATATCAAGCCCTGCAAAATGGTAAAAGTTTATATCTTTTTTATATTCTGCTGGTATTGACTTCCTGACAAACAGCACCATTTCTTTCTCTCTTTAATTTATATACCAAAAATTTAAAGGGGTTTTGCTAAAAAAATAAAAGTAGCTGCTGCTATAAGAGAGAAGCTTGCACCCAAATATGTCGTCAACCAGCATGATTAACGGAGAACAAGATCAAGGTTTCATGCAATTTTAATTTTAATGCTCTGGGCTTGACGGGCAAAGGATTTGCGCCGGTAATAGAAGGATTTTGATCACTGTAATATGCTTGGCAAGGAAATGAAACGGGAAGAGCTGGACTCATTAGCTCCACAGGATGCAAAAAGCGACCTGCTACTTGATCAGCAACAGCTTGTCCATTAGACAGAGAGACTCTGACCTAATTCTCAGTGAGAGAACTAGCTGAGACACTAGGTGATATAGGATCAAGTTTTCCTAGCATTGTTAAAGAACCCAGAAGGGGTGTACCTATTCTGATTGTGACTGAAGGTGCAAGAAGGAAGAGTGACTTTAACCCCTTCTATCAATGCCTCTCCTATTTTCAGCTATCAAAACAGTCCTTGCATGGAAAAAAGACACATAAATAATAACAGCACAGGCAAAAATCTGTTTTGATTGGTGAAACTTTACAAGAATGTTAGTTCTAGGGATGGCAGACCATGGCAGATAAACCCCCAAACCCCTCACAGCAAGCACTCCAGCACATTGGATGAAAAGGTTTTATTTGGAGATCAATTAAGTTCATGGGTGCATCCATAGATGGGTAAGTTGGCAGGAATGGATATACAAGCACATGCACTTTGATATAAGGAGCATGATCCCCCCTCCCCTTGAGCAGTTAGCAACTAGGCATGAAAATCCTAAAAATCTCATGAGAACACAATAGCTTTGTCCGGACAGAGAAAGGCGGAAGATTACAAGGACTCAAACTCTCTCTTTCCCCTGTGAAGGGTTATGGTACAGCTGCAAGGTCAACAAGCATTCTTTTAGAGATAACGGCTGGCTACTTTCTCTCAGTATTAGTACTTTCGTTTTTTGGCAGGCCAAGGATGGCATGATTATAATGGTTACAGTATATGAGCATGACATGAAAGCACACAGGATATCAATACAGTGATCAGATCAATACAGAGAGCAGAGAATACATGAATGGCATGGATGAATGGCATGCAGACATGACAAAGAAAAGGGGTAAACCTTTTCTTCCCAAGCACCACAACCCCAAGCTATCTATGGACCTGTGGAACAGATTTTTCTAGCATTTTTAAAAGGCACATAATGAGTACAGTAAAGAGGGTTTAACCCTTCCACCTCGACTTTTCATCTTCCAAAGTGGTCATGTGCAAGAATGCATAAATGGGGGAAAGATAGGTAAAGAAAAAGGTGCCTGTCTTTTTCTTCTTCCACTAATAATAGCACCAAGGATGTGTGCCACTACTGCTTGGTGAAATTCTTCAGGAATTTCTTCCCAAACCATCTGAGCACAGTGATCAGATTTCCCTAGTACTTTAAAAGGCAAATAATGGATACAAGGTGGGGATTCAGATGGGGACCAAAATGCAGGGAGGAAGAATGGGTTTAACTCTTCCACCCTGCATGTTTTCACCTATCAATACTGTCATCCATAAGCACATCCAGAAATGGGGGAAAGATAGGCAAAAAAAAAAATAGACATCTTTTTTCTTCTTCCACTAACAACAGCACAGGGGAAAATCAGTGTTGAATGGCGAAACTCTACAGGAAAAGGAAGGTTAAACCTTTTCTTCCCAAGTACCACAATCCCAGCACAAATTAGCCCCACTCCTGCAGCAATGTACTTTAAAGAAAATCTGGGAATATCTCATCTCAGATCTTTATAATCTCATTTAGTTAAGAGAGTAGATGTTAGACCTGCATTGGTGATACCACTTCAGGTAAGAAATGGGGCTTACATGATGGGATGTGCTTCCTTGCAAAATAACATCCTCCATACTCCTAGAAAACTAGGATGTCAAGGAAACCTTAAACAAATTCTAACAGACTGCCTACCAACCTATATGTTCTCTAATTGACCTCAAGAGAATGCCTTAAATTTTCATAGCATTAAAAAGGAAAAAGGCAGTAGCCCCACCTCATGCAAAAAGCATAAAAATTAGCAAAACACAAACCTTTACAAAATTCTCCTTTTAAATCTGTTAAGGGATTTAATAAAGGACTTCTCACCTAATGCCTGATATGTGAGCACAATTGAAGCTGAACACACACACAAGAGGCAAATTTGCCTCAGTGGCAGATTCCTTCTCCCTAGCTTCTGGGATTAAAACTACAGGTCAGCTCAATCTTGCAGTGAGGAGAGAAAGTTCCTTTTAACTATAAACATTTTCTTTTGTTTTCACTTTCCAGCTAAGATTTTAGCCTTGACTGTGTTATTTCCCAAAAGAATTTCGAACCCATGACAAAATTATGACTCCAGCATTGAAATGTTTATATTACATTAAGATCTGATTGTCCTGTCAATCAGACCCATTGGGTGCCATGAATCCTGGGGAATGTATTATTTGTTCTAACTTTTGATCTTTTACTCTATAAAACAAATGACCATTACACTGTAAACAATCAGTGTTAAGGGTATTTAAAGCCCTCCAATGCTACTGGTCTTTATGTCTCTTAGAAATGGAGAAATGTGTCCAGGGTTATTCCATGTAAGAAATAAACCCATTTTTCCTCAGTATTCACTGTGTTTGGTGTCTTCAAATATGTGGGTTAATGGTAGTAGGGAACTTACAAATTAGAAACAGAGTTCTATTACAAAAATCTCCTCTTACAGAATCTTGTGTGGCCTCTCTACTGTACCCAAACCTTCTCTGATAGAGAGGAGATTGAAAAGGCTTTTATTCAATGGCAGAAAGGAAGCAAAACTGGACAATGAGGAAGAAGATTCAGAGAAGGGGATGCAAATTAGATTTCCAAATATGACTAAGAAAGAAGTGTTTTTCTCTAAGACAGCTAACACTGCTAATACTTAGGCTGCTTAAGTGAGCTGTTTTCCAGCACAAAAAATTGAGCAGCAATTGTGCATATAGAGGCTGCAGGAGACTAGAATGGGGTAAGAAGACATCTAGAGCTTTAGAAAAGATATACTGTACTTAAGTTATCCTGACCGAGATAGTCTAGGCAAGCCTGGTCTTGGCAGATCTCAGAAGCTAAGCAGGGTCGGCCTTCATTAGTAATTGGATGGGAGACCTCAAACGAAGACCAGGGTTGCAGAGGCAGGCAATGGCAAACCACCTCTGTTAGAGCTAAGCCACAAGAGATGAATTACACGAGAAGGAGCATGTGAAGGGAATCGCAATGTTAGCCAGGAAGCTGAGTTTTAAAAGAGATCGGAAGGTTTTGTCAATTTCCCCTCTCTACAGAGCTGGGGAAATGGCTGCTCAGAAGGTTTATTTCCTCTTTGCCTCTTAGAAGGGGAAGTGAAACTGATAGAGCGGGAAGCAAAGAGGAAATTAGCAAACCTTCTGAGGAGCTCTCTTTGCTCGCTCTGCAGAGAGGGAAAATTAACATAGCCTTCCAATCTCTTTTAAAACTCAGCTTCCTGGCTAACATTGTGACTCCCTTCACATGCTCCTCCTCCTGTAATTCATCTCTTATAGCTTGGCCCTTAGTCTCTTGCCATGAAAAGTCCAGCAGGGATCATTATATGACTTGATAACACTTCCTACCACCAATTAAGTTAGTTGCTCAAACATTAACTATTCAGCCACAATTAAATATTTCCACTATAGTTCCCACACCTTCCCTAGAAACACTTAAACTTGGGAGGAAAGGAACAGGCTTTGTTGTTCACCAACAGTCTTGCCAGTTTCAGCCCATCGGCTTCGCAATAAAACTTAATCAGAGCCATGGATGGGCAGAGCACGAAACAGCCCAAGCACAGAATCATAAATCAAAAATGGAGCAAATCAGAATTTATATCACGTCTCAGGTTAAAGAATGGAAGAACTGTAAAAATGGCTCAAGAAAGCCCCTGTGACCAGAAGAATCAACCAGCCTTTGGAAGAAAGCGAAAATGTGTTGCCATTCTCCCAACTTTATCCCATCAAATTCAAGAGGAGAGTATGATAACAATGCCCACTCTTAATGTGTAGCTTCGCCCGATATGTCTTCTCTTCATTGGCGGGAGCAAGACAGAGAGTTCACAGATACTAATTCTGATTTACAACTGTGAGTTCTGCCATTGCTCCTTGCCCAAAACTGAACGAATCCATTATCTATTATGCATCTCTGCCGTTGAGTCTGATTGTGCAACTAGGCTTTAATGGAAAACAAAAAAGGGAGGAGAAAAAAAACTGCCCTGCAGAAAAAGGATAACCAAAGAGGTTGGAACAACAAAAAAAGTGAATTAAATATAATGCGATATAAATGAACAAAACACTGGTACGTAATTCAATTCAACAAATAAAAGTGTGAAAAAGTATGATTAAAAACATAGTGTGGTTCAACATTTAAGTACCATACCCTTGTCAATACACATAGTCAGTTCACATATATGCAGGTATATTAGCACATTTTATCAACATATGTATAGAACCAGAACCAGACACGTTTTGGCCCAAAGGCCTTCCTCAGTGGTATATATTCACACAAAGCACTCCATCAGTAGAAAATTTATTGACAATTTCTACTGGAAACAGTACATGGGGTGATTGAATCTGGCCATTTGATGAAGGGTGCAGTCTTGTTTCAACTGGAAGTGGCTGACTTGCAAGACTGGTACCATCCTACATCAGTACAACATTTAGAACTTCTCTAGATACTCATGACTAAATAATAAAAGCCACTGCACTTATTCAAGACTGCATACATTAAACATTATGAAATAACATTCAGCTAGCTACTTTAGCAAGTAATTATGATGGTTAATATTATGCAAAGGATAATTAGGAGAAGAAACTCCGGGTGGACTATAATGGTAAACAACCTAAGCCAACACTATAAACAGCTCTTGTGCTATGTATATACTAGTTTTTAGACTCTCTTGCTCTATCATTAGTTATATCAATTCAGCAGAGGTTTATAGGACAAACACGATTTACCTAATTGTTCACGGACTTCAAAACTTTCCAAGAACATATATTTCATTTTTTTAAATGAGCGTGTGCTGTTTTATTTCCTTTGCCACCGCACCAGAATCGAAGCCTTGATTTGTGTTTGAATCATATTTCCTCAAAAACAATACATTTACATTTTAAGTAGGCTTAGGATATGGGACCAGTGTATTTGTACTCATAAGTAAGCCTGATTGAATTCAATTCAGGAGGGCTTTTTTACACAGATAATAGGTCTGTGCTGTACAGAAATGGTCCAGAGAGATACATTGAATAATGGGACAGGGACTGTACACTGTACCACTGCACACTATCTGTTGCTGTAAGTAGTTCCCTACTTGAAAGTTCCACATTGTTTAATATGTCATATCAATTATGTTTTGTTTCAGCATTTTATCAGCTGCGTATCAGGGCCAAGCTACACATGACGAATGACACTTGAACAGCAAATGTATTTCTCCCTGTTCACTTGCCCTCCACTCAATCCACTTGCCGTTCAAGTGTCATTCGTCATGTGTAGCTTGGCCCTCAGATTAGTGGTTGATTGTACTAATTTACACTATGTATGTTGTGGGCCGGGTCAGCACAGGCAATATAGTCTGAATCCAGTCCAAGATCAGTGCATGAGTTCAAAGCCAGGTGAGAGTTTTAAGTCCAAAGTCCAGAATCCAGAAGCCAAGTCAAGAGGTCCATAGGTCAGTTACCAGTCAGAGCAAGGGCTAGCCAGAAGCAGGGTCAAGGCACAGTCCAGTGGTCACACAGCAAGACAAGGGCAGAGCAAAGTTCAGCAGAGCCATCAGAGTAGGATTCTGACATGTTGCTTCCACACCTCCTGGTTGTCTGTGGCAGGGTTATATAGGTAGGCTGGACTGGCAGCCAGCTGCTTGGGAGCTATCCTGTGCTTACTTCTTCATCGCTCTCCACAAGCAGCTGGCGTCCGGCTAGGAGGCGTGCACTTTGCCGCCTCTCCTGCAGCTCCACCCACTGCTTCTGTCTACGGCGCTCTCTGGGTGAAGCTGGGGGTTTGGGCGTCTTTGGCAGTTCTTCACCACTGGTGTTGGAACTGAAGGGCACTGGTGCTGCTAGCTCAGCTGCTGGCCATGAACACTGATCTGCCAGCAGCTGTTCCTCCTGATTACCAGCGTCAGCTGCATCAGGGCTGGCTTGGCTGGCTGCACAAGGCTCTTCTTCTTCTGAGAAGACCTCAGCCTCACTGGGCCCCATGACAGTGCAATCGGTCTTGAGTCCTGGTGATTATTAATATGATGAATAAACAAACGAACAAATATAGGATGTGCAGACCTTGATCTTACGCACTTGGACTTGGAAATAAGACCCCTGGCCTATGACTTAGTAAACTTACTGCCCAAGATGACACTCACTGTTGTGCAATACTTGTGTCATAAATGGTTCAAGCTATCTCAGCGCAAGCAGTTGGTCACTCAGTGGCTTGGATCCAGCAGACTGTTTCAACTAAAAATCTAAGAGGTCTTGATTGAAAGAATCTCCCTTGGTTTTCCTTGCTTCTGTACTGTCATCCCATCTGTTCCCCACCCCTTAAATGAAGAGAAAACCATTAAAAGTTTATCCTTGAATAAATAACATGTAAAACGCAGCTATCTACTTTTTATGACCTTAACTCTATTGCTGTGCTTCCCAAGTGTCCTCATATTGATTTGTCCCCAAGTAAAACTGTGAAGAAGAGACTGTAACATTTTAGCACTGTAAAATACAGACTTCTGTATCTCATCAGCTCTTTGACCATTCTTTTAAAAAATGTCAACAACTTGTCCTCTCTCAGCCATGGGATTCATGGTATAATGTGCAAAACTCTGGAGTCTTATAGGTGCTAGGAGTTACACAAAAAAGCTATCACAGTAGTGTCACCACAATTTGGTCCCCATGGTTTAAAACATAATAATAACAACAGCAGAAACAATAATAATAAATTTAGCATGCCTTCGATGTAGTGTAGTGGTCACCAACTTTTTCTGCAGACTCAAAGATACAAACATGTGACATCACAGTCACATGACAAAAAAGGAGGAGCCAGAGTTATAACCTTACAGGCATCAAGACCAAGACCATGGACAGCAGACCAATAGCACTAAGATCATGGTGGTGGAGAGAGCCCTCAAGTCAGAGTTGACTTATGGTGACCCCTGGTGGGGTTTTCATGGCAAGAGACTAACAGAGATGGTTTGCTACTACCTGCCTCTGCAACCCTGGTGGGGTTTTCATGGCAAGAGACTAACAGAGATGTTTTGCCACTACCTGCCTCTGCAACCCTGGTCTTTGTTGGAGGTCTCCCATCCAATTACTAACCAAGACCAACCCTGCTTAGCTTCTGAGATCTGACGAGATCAGGCTCATCCAGCCTATTCAGGATAGAAAACACAAACTAAGCACCAGGAAGTGTCTCGTTGGGAAGAACAAGTC
This sequence comes from Eublepharis macularius, assembly GCF_028583425.1. Taxonomy (NCBI): domain Eukaryota; kingdom Metazoa; phylum Chordata; class Lepidosauria; order Squamata; family Eublepharidae; genus Eublepharis; species Eublepharis macularius. The sequence continues at coordinate 164,770,634 of NC_072792.1, read as the reverse complement.
TAGGGTCAGAGCCTCTCCACCATTGACAAGACCTCGTTTCACCATCCTGTTGCTCTTCTCCATCTGCATACAAAGGGACGCAGGAGCCATGCCACCCTTGCTCTGACAGATATCAGTACTAACACCAGATACTGCCAAAATTCAGCAGAACAACTGGTGGCTGTGATTGACAGGGGGTGAGTCCATGACTTATCTCATTGTCCCCGACTCATGGATGGAAGAATACTCATACAGGGCCTTTTGGCACTATATTTTTTGACAGCACATCATTCTACATTATTCTGTCAAGAAGAGAGTCATTTCTGAGGGAAATTTTGGCTTTCTTTGCTCTGTATGCTTAACAACAGGAGTTGGTTATACTTTCGATAAATGTTGTTTATTTGTCAGGTCAAGGTTACTTCTTCTCTTCTTTTGGCCCTCCCCTGCCTTTTTTCTCACCCTTATTATGTGGCTGGCTTGCTGCGATACCAAGATACAATATTTTTCGCTGCAGGAGCTTTGTTGTGTAAGTGTATCTAGAGAGTTAATTTTATTGTTTTTGTTCATTTGAACTTTCCATCGGATTTGTATTGCTGCTGGAAATTCTTTATTAAAATTTCTTTTGATAAAACTTTCTACGCTTTGTGGTGGTGTAGCTGTGAGCTTGTTGGTCCCAACCCAGGTTGCTTTAAGCTACATTAAGAGGCTTGCCCCAGGGCTGCAGGTTGGAAGCAGAGTAAAAAAAAAAACCTCTCAAACTAAGGCAGGTTAGCTATTCCCCTCAGCAGGCCTCTAGATTTTTTGGGGGGAGGGGGGACTGGTTTATATGTTATTTTAGCAGTTTAAATACATGGATCTATGGCTGTCATGGCTAATTTGGCCCTGATGGGACATAAACTGCAAGTGCTATGTGCCTAAGTGATCGTCTATGAATATTTTTAAAATATGGGTAGAGTTTTTAGGTCATTTCCAAAATCCATGCTTAGGCTCACAGTTTGCAACTTAAAGTTACGAACTGGCACTTTAAATTGTGCCTGGAAACTAATGGGCAACCAATGCAGATCTTTTAGCACAGAGGCGATACAATCCTTGTAACCAGATATAAATAAATATCACTTTTAATCAAGCTTTTAACTGAAGGACTCTATCTTTTTAGCTGTTTCATTTTTTCTTCTAGTCCAAAGGCCTTTTAAAATATGATATTAGGCAGCAATATTCTTACTGCCTAAAACATTGTTTTTATGCTTTTTATGTCCCCAGTGGCCCTTTTGCTTGTTTTATTGCTAACAACAACAATAAATGCTTTTTAATTTTACTGTTGCTTTGTGAGTCACCTGGATAGGCAGCACAGACGTTTTGGAAATAATAATCTGGAAACAGGCACTATAATTCTGAAGAATGCCACATGCAAAGTACAAACCACAGGGAAGTCTTGTTTCTTTCATGCCCTGCTTCCAGCCTCTTTGAAATCTCCAGGCTTCCCTCTAGTGGAAATAAAATGCTGGCTTGTCTTTGGTGGGAGCCAGAAAAGGTCTTAACATTTTTATGGTTAGTTAAATAAAATCTTTAAACTTTCTGTAGAAGGATGGTAACATATCCTGGAAAAACTGCCACACAGGACAGCAATGAATTACAAAGTAAAAGAAACCCAAATTGCCTCTTGATTCTTAGTTCACATACTGAGCGAGCGCAAGACATGGGAGATCTAATAAAACACCGCTGTGTCGATCATGAATCACACTCCAGTCAATTTGCCACGCTATTGAAAGTCTGCTTCCTACGATTATTGGAGATAATTTCCCCCTTGAAATATGCAATTATTGTAACTTGGCTTTTCAAAAACCAGGAGCAGTCCTAAATTAGAAGCCTGTGTCCTGATTAAAGCAAAAGTGAAACTGACTAGAATAAGCATTTTTTTTTTAAGTTGGCACAAGGAAATGAAAATTGAGCAGAAATTAAACTGCAGGGAATCTGGCTCTCCCCTCCGCCCTCCACCCTTTCTGACAGATATGTTGTCATCAGAGTTATGAGAACCACTGGGAGTGCAAATGAGGGCACATTCAGAATGCAATAAACCCTCAGCATTATATTGGTGGGCCCAGGGCTCGAAAATGCTGGGACTTTAATGGAATGGAGCATGTTGTTTTATGCAGTGGCGTTATGTCGCTTGATAGTTTGCCAAGTGTATGATGGGGAATCTGATAGAAGAAAGACAATTTTAATACTTCAGGGGAAGCAGCCAGCTTTTTAAAAGCCGTTATCTAATAGAAAACTTGTTCCTTTTTAAGCTTCTCTAGATACGTATAAAAAGGCAGTTCCCAGCATTCTGTCAAGGGCTACCATAACCAAGAAGCAGAACTCTGGATAAGGCTTCTCAAGGAGAGAAGTGGATAAAAGGGTGGATCTATGCCAATGAAAGAGTGCGACAGATGGCATGTATTTTATTTATTTATTTATTTTATTCATTTATAGTCCACCTTTCTCACTGAGATCCAAGGTTGATTACACAGTGCAAGTGAAATGCAATATAATCAACAGCTAGGACATTCACTGAGCAAGTACAATGATGAACAACAATTAGGATATTCAGTGAACAGATACAATAGGGCACGGTAGCAGAAAATGAGCATGTAACGCCAGTGCTGTTCATCTCCAACTAAGCGGTGTTCTGTTAACGTAAGGGTCATTGTACTAGCAGTAGTGTTAGACAGCTGTGCTCTCCAAATGTCTGGGTGCACAAAGGTTCAGTTAGACCAGCATGCTATTGTTAGCACCATGCCTTGAACAAACAAGAAACTTTCTGACAAGAATTTAAGGAGTGATTAATCTTCATTCTCATTTGTATCTGACGAGACCTTTGACTCACAAAAATTTATCCCCTGGAAAATTTTCTTGGGCTTTAAGGTGCTATTGGACCCAAATTTTGTTCTACTACTGTGCTGGCTAACACAGCTACCCACCTGAAATAATCCAGGAAAAGGTGGTTATTTAGTTCTTTCTCCAAGGAGCTCAGAGGAGGATCCATGTTCCAGCAACTGCTTTGTCCTCATAGCAACCCTTTGAGGAAGACAAGACAGAAAAATGAAGCAAGGAGTTCATCCAACCTACAGCACATTTTGTGGCTCAGTTCAAGTCCAGCACATGATTTTCTGCACTGCCTCTCATTCACAGTGGTATAAATTGGCTCCAAACATGGAATGAGATGTTATAAGATTGATGGAGATGCTGCCAGTTTGTCTCTTTCCCTCTCTTCCTAGCAACATCAAGCACTATGATCTCCGAGGTGGTACCTGTGAGCATCATGTTACCCCCTGTTTGCTGGCATCCACTTGCTCCTTCCTCAAAGCAAACTGCTCCTCCTCCTCCCTGTATCAGGAGAAGCTTCTGAAGACCACAGGAAATACCACCTGTAGCTCTGCCAGCAGTACCTATTCAGAAATAGTTGCCTACATCTATTGGCTACTGAGCCTGGAGCTCAGAATGATTTCAGCCTAGAGTGATTCCAGCCAAAACAATGCTCTTTATTGCAAGCCAGAACAGACAGACAACAGCAGACACTACTCACTAGATGACACTACACAGATACTCAAGCTGAACAGAAGCCCTCAATATATACACATAAACCCCGCCCCAAGAATAGCCAGTAACCAATAGGAACATGTACTTTACGATACCATTATTTGCATGAACTATATACAATGTATAAGATAGGCAGGCCACTGATTGGTCTTTAATTCCTCAGGACCGATTGGCTGCTGCCTATGGAATGTAACCAATAAAGTGCAGGCAAATGTAACCAATCAGAGCACAGGCATTAAGAACCTTGAAATAACCTGAAGCTAACAGTGCATAATATTCAGTACAATAATTACATTAGAGGCCTTGCTTGGCCTAATTCAACTCAATACACAACAACATCTTAGGACAATGCTTGGCTTGGAACCTTCTGACAATTTGATGATTGCACTCCCAGGGTGGCCATTTTGTAGCAGCACGCACTATGCTTTCTCAAACTTTGGAAGTGCCTACGTGCTCAGCAGCAAGGTTGGGGACCACTACATAATACAGGCAGTGATGTGACAAACTCACATGGAACAATGGTCTGCCCTGTCCTGGGTTCATTAGCTGTTGGTATCAGGGGCAGAGAAATGGACAATGTGATGATGCCAAGACTCAGGTTGTGATGTTACCAGGAGGGAAAGCAACACAGACTCGTGTCTCCTTTAAGGTCCAATTCTAAGCATAATCCAGTTTGGGATATTGGTTAAGAGTGGCAGGACTTGAATCTGGAGAACGGGGTATGATTCCCCATACTTCCACTAGGGTAGGTGACCTTGGGTCACACACAGCTCTTCCAGAGCTCTCTCAGCCCCACCCACCTCACAGGGTGATTGTTGCTGTGAGGATAATAATAACATACTTTGTAAACCGCTCTGAGTGGTTTACCACCTGAAGGGCAGTATATAAATCGAATGTTGTTGTTATTATTGTTGTTGTTATAAACATGGGATATTAAAACAGGAAATGTGCCTGTGGGTCATTTTTTATATGATCCAATGAACTGTAGCAGCGTTCCTTTTTCACTTAGTTCATATCAACCAGATTGGAGCAGAGCTGAAGCAGAAACCGCAGACCTGTTTCCAGCTTCAGCTTTATCAGGCTACTGCAGGCTTTGAAGATTGGCTCTTCCTGTGCACAACGTGGAACCAGAGAGACTAATCAGGAAGGGTTGTGGATAGTAATCTGCCATTACTTCACGGTTGTCTGAGGATGGTGTGTTATATTGAACAGCGCTGGATTTTGACATATGAAGCTTTCTTATACCCAGTTAGGTCACTGACCATCCCTTTAGACTGTCAACAGCTCTCCATGTCCTGAAGGAGAGAGAGAAAAAATTCCTAATGCCTTTTAACTGATCCTTTGAAACTGGAGGTACGAAGGATCAAATTTGGAACTTTCTGCCTGCCTAGCATGTGTTTTACTTCTGAGCCACAGCAATTGTCTCAAATGAGATAAGAAACGTCCCAAATTGTTATCCTTGTTTAACCACAGGCTGTCTAGTCAGCTTTGGGCATGGCATCAAAACCTCCCTTTTTCTGTGAGGGGTAATTTGTGAAATGGGGGTCATTTCATGTCTTTGTGGGCATTCACAAGGTTTGTTCAACAAAAAAAGGAATCTGTGACTGAGGATTATTGGAGGTTTAATGGCAAACCAAGTGAATCTTGGATAACACTCAAAAATGGTTGTGGGTGGAAAGTTTAAGGCATGGGATTAAATGTCCCTTATGGAATGAAGGACAATCACCCAGTGCGGTACTGCCGCAGTCTCATCAAAAGTGACAATTTCTGATGGCAAACAACACAGAGTCAGGGTCTGAAATCCATTTTGTTCAAAGATGGACATCGTAACTGTGGGCCAAGCTACAAGTGATGAATGACACAGGTTGGACACTTGTCAGCTTCCTTCAAGTTTTGATGGGAAATGTAGGCATCCTGGTCTTGCAGCTTGGCTCTCCAACTGCTGTCCAATGGACTTTTCAACTGTCACTTGTCCAACATTCCGCCAAGCTGCCTACATTTCCCATCAAAACTTGAGGGAAGCTGACAAGCATCCAACCTGTGTCATTCGACACTTGTAGTTTGGCCCTGTGTCGATTAGGGCCCAAAATGTACTGGATGAATGTAAGTCAACCCAGAAAAGGTCTGAGGCAGCCTGACGTACAAGTGTCTCAGCCCCTTCTTGTGTTTTCACCACTGCCCCTCTCAAAGAAGGCAAGAGCTATGGGAGGCAAAGTCTGATCTAACTCACCTTTAATATCTCTCCTGTAAAAGAAGAAAATTTCCAGAGTTGTCTAATGGTTAGAGTTAGGGATGTGCGTTTCGGCATTCAGAATGCCAAAAGAATGCCGAAACAAAAGTGTTTTGGCTTCTTTCGGGGAATGCCGAAACGTTTCGGGGAATGCCGAAACGTTTCGGGTAGCCGAAAGAAAAAAGCCGAAACGTTTCGGGATTCTTTCGGCTTTCTTTCGGCTTTTCAATGGGAAAATGCCTCCGTCTTCCCGGACGTCTGGGGGAGGCATTTTCCCACCGAATAAGCCCAAAATTGGTGGGGACCTTCCTCTAACCCTTCTCTAACAACCACCCAAGTTTAAGACAGATTGGACTTTGGGGGGCCATGTTATGGCCCCCCAAAGCAGGTCCCCCCATCCTCCCATAAGAAAGCGAAGGAGCAGCATATTGTTAGCATGCTGCTACTCATCTTCTTCATTATTTCCTATGGGGAAAAAATGAAGAAGCAGGCTTCCTTTGCCAGGGGTGGCATTTTGCATGCAAAATGCCCCCCAACCCTCTGGGGCCCTTCTCCCACCCCTCCTCCCACCCCCCACCAAGGCTCAGCCTGCTCCCACTTGGGGGGCCATTTCATGGCCTCCCCAAGTAGGTCCTCTCAGCCCCTAAAGTCCACCCCTTACAGCCCCACACAAACCCAATTCCCCCCCAGCTGCCACACACAGACCCAAATCCCCACATTAGCCCCTCACAGACCCAAATCCACCCCCACCTGCCCCACACCCATAACCCCAGGAACAGGCTGGCAAAGGCCAGCCCTCTCCCTTTGTTCCCTATGCTGGGAACTTCTAAACTCTCTTTCCCTGGGCAATTCTGCACAGCCCAGGGGTGCCACAAATGTGGGCACAGCAGGGGGGCGCACCAAAGGGCATGATAGAAGTGTACTACACAAAATAATACAACCCACTTCACCGTTTTTGACAGCAGTTGTGTTTGTGTGATTCTCTGATGTGAAGTGAGTTGTGTTATTTTTATGTAGTACACTGCTTTCATGCCCTGTTGTGCCTTCCTACTGTGTAACCTAAAGCAGTTAAGGAAATAAAGTGCTTTTGACAGCAATATTTTGGGGTGATTCTCTGATGTTAAGTGAGTTGTGTTATTTTTGTGTAAGATACTGCTGCCATGCCCTTTGGTGGGGGGTGGGAGGAGGGGTGGGAGAAGGGCCCCTGAGGGCTGGGGGGCATTTTGCATGCAAAATGCCACCCCTGGCAAGACAAGCCTCCCCCAGCTGTCAGTGGTAGAGAAAAGAGCACCTACTTGGGGAGGCCATGAAATGGCCCCCCCAAGTGGGAGCAGTCTGAACCTTGGTGGGGGGTGGAAGGAAGGGTGGGAGAAGGGCCCCAGAGGGTTGGGGGGCATTTTGCATGCAAAATTCCCCCCCCTGGCAAGACAAGCCTCCCCCAGCTGTCAGTGGTAGAGATTAGAGCACCTACTTGGGGAGGCCATGAAATGGCCCCCCCAAGTGGGAGCAGGCTGAGCCTTGGTGGGGGGTGGGAGGATGGGTGGGAGAAGGGCCCCAGAGGGTTGGGGGGCATTTTGCATGCAAAATGCCACCCCTGGCAACACAAGCCTCCCCCAGCTGTCAGTGGTAGAGATTAGAGCACCTACTTGGGGAGGCCATGAAATGGCCCCCCCAAGTGGGAGCAGGCTGAGCCTTGGTGGGGGGTGGGAGGAGGGGTGGGAGAAGGGCTCCTGAGGGTAAGGGGGCATTTTGCATGCAAAATGCCACCCCTGGCAAAGGAAGCCTGCCTCTTCATTTTTTCCCCATAGGAAATAATGAAGAAAGATTAGCAGCAGCATGCTAACAATATGCTGCTCCTTCGCTTTCTTATGGGAGGATGGGGGGACCTGCTTTGGGGGGCCATAACATGGCCCCCCAAAGTCCAATCTGTCTGAAACTTGGGTGGTTGTTAGAGAAGGGTTAGAGGAAGGTCCCCACCAATTTTGGGCTTATTCGGTGGGAAAATGCCTCCTCCAGGCATCCTGGAAGACGGAGGCATTTTCCCATAGAAAAAAGCCGAAAGAATGCCGAAATAATGCCGAAAGAATCCCGAAAGCCGAAAGCCGAAAGAGATTCTTGTTTCGGCTTTCGGCTTTAACGATAGAGAATCTTCTTTCGGCTTTCTACTTTCGGCTATAGCCGAAAATTTTTGGCTTGCACACCCCTAGTTAGAGTATCAGACTATATCTGAGAGACCCAGGGTCAAATGCCCTCTCCGCCATGGAAGCTCGCTGGGTGTCCTTGGGCCACTCAGCACTGTCAGACTAAACTCACAGAGCTGTTGTGAGGATGAAATGGAGGAGAGGAAAATTATATAAGATGCTTTGGATCCCCTATGGGAAGAAAAGGTGAGGTATAATGTAAATAAATAAAATTTCATCCTGGTTCTCCAATAGAAACAGAATTCATGATCAAACCATGTGTCACCAGATCTCATTTTTAATGTTAAAAAGCAGGGCTTTTTCCCAGCTGGAATGCGGTGGAACGGAGTTTTGGCACCTCTTGAAAATGGTCACATGGCCGGTGGCCCCGCCTCCTGATCTCCAGACAGAGGGGAGTTTAGATTGCCCTCTGTGCCACGGCGTGGAGGGCAATCTAAACTCCCCTCTGTCTGGAGATAAAGGGGAGGGGCCACCGGCCATGTGACCATTTTTTCCAAGGGTGATATAAACTTTAAAAAAACTCCTCCCTTGTTCCAGCTGACCCAAACTGTGTGGTCCAGGGAGTGTGTGCGCACTTTGCGCGTGCGCATGTGGTACCAGGGGCACCAACTCCCTCCAAGGGTTGCCCCCTGTGCTGGCAACCCACTGAGTTCCACCACCTCTTTTCCCAAAAAAAAGCCCTGTTAAAAAGCATTGGGGGTTGGGAGTGTTCAACTTTGGCTTTGGCCCTTAGCACAGTATATAGATATTAACGTTTCCTTCCTCATTATGCTTACCCGTGGTGCAGAGTGGTAAGCAGAAGTACTGCAGCCCAAGCTCTGCTCACATCACGACCTGAGTTGTATCTTGGCGGAAGCCAGGTTCAGGTAGCCAGCTCAAGGTTGACTCAGCCTTCCATCCTTCCGAGGTCAGTAAAATGAGTACCCAGTTTCCTGGGGGTAAAGTGTAGATGACGGGGAAGGCAATGGCAAACCACCCCATAAAAAGTCTGCCAAGAAAACGTTGTGATGCAATGTCCCCCCATGGGTCAGTAATGACTCAGTGCTTGCACCTTTACCTTTTACCTCATCATTAACCCCCTTCTGCCTATACTGCAGCCCTGATGGAAACCCCACCCCTCTCCACAGCAACTTTTTTTAAATTAAAAAGTATGTTGGGAGATTTAGTGAGCAATCCTAATCAGATCTACTCAGAAGTAAGCCCCATTTTATTCAACAAGGCTTACTTCCAGAAAAGTGTTCTCAGGATTGCAGCCTTAGTCCTACAACTTCCGTCTAATGTGTTGGTCCACTCTTGGTCATCCTTCGGGTCATCCTTCGGGCAGGTGAAGCTGAAACAAGCCCGACCCATAAGTAGCCAGGATTGGACTGAATGAACAACAGCTGGATAGTTATTTTAGGTGGGTAATTGTATTGGTCTGTAGTAGAACAGCAGGATTTGAGTCTAATTGCACCTTAGAAACCAACAAGATTTTCAGGATATCGGTTTTTGAGAGTCAAAGCTCCCTTCTTCAAATACTTTAAGAAGTTATCTTCAGGTATCTGAAGAAGGGAGCTCTAATACTCAGGGCTTTTTTTCTGGGAAAAGAGGTGGTGGAACTCAGTGGGTTGCCCTCGGAGAAAATGGTCACATGGCTGGTGGCCCCGCCCCCTGATCTCCAGACAGAGGGGAGTTGAGATTGCCCTCTGTGCCATGGTGCGGAGGGCGATCTCAACTCCCCTCTATCTGGAGATCAGGGGGCGGGGCCACCAGCCATATGACCATTTTCAAGAGGTTCTGGAACTCTGTTCCACTGCGTTCCAGTTGAAAAAAAGCCCTGCTTATACTTGAAAAGTTATACCCTGAAAATTGTTGGTCTCTAAGGTGCCACTAGACTCAGATCCTTCTGGAAACCAAGGCAGGGTTACTTACAGTTCTCATTACCTTCCTCTGGTTAGCCTTCCAGGCACAGAAGCTCCTATGGCTTTGCACCCTGAAAGACTTGTCGCTGGGGTGGCTGAGTGCTGTATCTAAATGATTTTTTAAAATCTTGGAAAGGAGCAAGGATTTTGATTAACGTACTGAGAAAATACGAAGCCATATCAGATGAAGATCCTTGCCAGCTACCGATTGCACCTGAAAGGGTTATCAAGAAGAAACATGATCAATGACAGACCAACAGCGTTGCTTTTGCTAGGCTGTCAAACCAGTCACATCTTGAGGAATTATAGTCAATGACAATCTTTTTTTATAGCCATCTAATCAATGTTACATCCGTCTCAGAGAAAGACATTTCAAGATTAACTGTTCCAGTAAAGCTGAATATTTTATTATCAGCAACAGGCAAGCATTTCAATAATAAACTAGGGAATAGCCTAGTTAAGGGATATTGTTCAAAAAGCACTGTGAGTTTATTAGTTTTGAATTCCTTGGTGATATACACAGATTGCTGAAGATACATTTTTTTCACAATAAGTTCAGCTGGGGTTTTAGTCAACAACCTCTAAAAACCTAGAAAAATAATGTTATTTGTTGATTTGAGTGAATATGCTTTGACTGAATGAAAATTCAGTTACTTTCAACAAAGAGGCGGTTCTGTTGTGCTTTTAATGTACCTGAAAATCCCTGCATATGTGGAGGAAATATCAAGGGATGTGTGCATTTTCTTGGATCCTTTACATCATCATCTGCAAACCTGCAGTCTGTCTTTCTGAACTTCATAAACTTGCATTATACTGAGCCATTGGTCTATGAAGGTCAGTATTGTCTACGCTGACCGGCAACAGCGCTCTGAGTTCTTCTGCCCAAAGATCTTTCACATCACCTCTTACTTAGTCCTTTTATTTGGAGGAACTGGAGATCAGACCAGGGGCCTTCCGCATCCAACAGATGGTGTACCACTGAGCCATGACACCAAATCTTCCACTCCTATCTGTCAATATATCCAGGGCTTTTTTTCAGCCAGAACGCGGTGGAACGGAGTTCCAGAACCTCTTGAAAATGATCACACGGCTGGTGGCCCCACCCCCTGATCTCCAGACAGAGGAGAGTTTAGATCACCCTCGGCACCGCCAAGCGGAGGGCAATCTCAACTCCCCTCTGTCTGGAGATCAGGGGGCGGGGCCACCAGCCATGTGACCATTTTCTCCAAGGGCAACCCACTTAGTTCCACCACCTCTTTTCCCAGAAAAAAAGCCCTGAATATATCAATCTGTTTATCAGGCTATTCCATTTCTTCTAGAAGGAGCTTAGAACAAGCTAAGCAGAATCTCCCTTTCTGCAGACACTCTGTGAGTTACCGATTCTTTTATCGAGTTCAATTCAATGTCCTCGCCCTTATTTACAAAGCCCTTAAAGACATCCAGCACGCATACCTCCAGGACCACCTCTCCTTCTATGTCCTGCTGCTACAGCTCTGTTCATCTGAGCAAAGCCTTCTAAAGGCATCACAATGCAAACAGGTAAAGCAGGAAACTGCCTGTTCAAACACGTTCTCTGTGGTGTCTCCTTACTTGTGGATCAGTATGCTTGAGTCTATTAAGGAGGTCCCCATGCTTCTAGCATTTTGCAAAATGCGCGAAACAGAATTGTTCAGAAGGAAATTCTTGCACAGTGCACAAAGCTGTGGTGTAATGGACTGTTCAAAAGGTGGCTTTTATTAGGAATAAGGGTTTTCATATGCCGATTATCTTGTTGCCTTAGGGCCAAGGTTTTTAAAGAGTACCCCAAACCCAACTTGAGTTCCCTGCAGCCACAGAGGAGCTGTAGGGAATGGCTGTTTAAAAAAACTGAGAGCCTAAATGGCCTCAGGATGCCTCTGTGGGGGAAGGAGGGGCTCCCCTCTCCCCCCTCAAGGCATTTCCCCATTTCACAGTAGCAGGGGGAGGAGTTTCCCCCCATTTTTCTGCTCTACATGGAGTATTCTGTGCATGCGGAGTAGTAAAAACTGAGGGACTCCTCCTGTACTATTGTGATACAGGGAAATGTCTTGAGGGGGAGGGGGAGCCCTTCTTCCCCCCACGCAGGCATTCTGAGGCCATTTCGGCTCTCCTTTATTTTTTAACAGCCATTTACTGCTGTATGGCTGCGGAAACCTGCACATCTAGAGAGACTCTTAAACATACACGTTGACTTGCATTATTCTTGTTTTTTCCCCCATTCTACATTTTTAGCACAACTGCATCGCCTGGAAGTGACATCACATCCACCCTCCTCAGGCATCACCCCCACCCCCAAATATTGACTGGGCAGTGTTGATAACCCTAGGATTGGGGGCGGGGGGGAGAGAAGGCAAGAAATCCTGGCCTCTAAGATCAGCTTATCATGTCTGTGCCCCATCCATGCCATTACTTAATGCTGACCTGTTGTTTCTGAACCAATGTTTCATGCTATAACTTGATGTCATATTGCCAATGCCATAACCGTTTCCTTTCACAGGCTTACTGAAGCTGCAGGTGCCTTATCTAATGGACTGTAGAAACGTTCAGTGCTTCTGACCTTGTATGCTGCTCACTCCCATGCACTGCTATGTCTCAACTTTGATCTCTTGCTTTCTCAGTGTCTCGACTTGATAATACAAATATGTGAGACGTTCTCAGGACGAGTTCGCGCCAAAAGTCCTGTTTTACTGTTGGGAGGGGGAAGGGGCAAATGTTTGTGTTAAGAGGAAGGATTTTCCCACAGGTCACTATTCCTGTCAACCTGTTCTTACGGCTTAGATGCTTACCTTGCTCCTGAGTAATTCTATGGACATATCTGTGGAAATGATCTGATTTCTGAATAAAGCCATTTAACCAAGAGCCTGGATTTCTTGCTGCAATGGTACAGGGATCTATCTGCCATAGCCTGTCACCCATAGCCTGACACAGCTGCTACTATCCAAGCCATGGGCATTTGTGAGTTCGTGTGTCACAGTGAGAGACATGTGAATTAATCCCTGAACAAACAGATATTAAATAATCATTTAACAGATGAGGAAATGAAGGAAGTAGAAAAGGAAGCAGAGAAGCACAGCTAGGATCATTTCAATGCATTGGGTTGATTAGAGGACAAATCTAACTTGGTGGGGAAACCCCACCGCTTCAATTCAGCAGTTTTTAGCTTCCACGGGAGGAAGATAAATATACTCTAATAACAATATGGAAAGGGCTAATCAGTCCAGCAGCCCGAACTACTGTTTCCTTCCAGCAAACTTCATCCTTCTACAAAGGCAGCTGTCAGTACTGCGGACAGAGAGTAAGTTTGTTTCCCATGTCCAGTGTTTAAATGGGACCTTCATGATGATTTTATTCCATGATCTTTGCAAATGTGTGTATGCCTCCAGCCTCTCCTCCTAATTTTTATGCAGCCACTCAGAAGTGCAATGCTTCATGCCTTCTGACACCACCACGCTGAAGACTGAGCAGGCACCCACAAACTGTGCATGGAAAAAAGCACTTGGCTTGGTGAGGCTCTCAGGATTGATGTTTTTTGCCGCTTCCTGTCAAGTGCTGCCCTAGACAGCCACCTAGCTGTAGATTATGGTAGGACCAGTTGCAAGTCAAAGACGAAGGTTAGCTTGTTAAGAACTCATTTGCTGATGCTCTGAAAACAGAAAACCCACTGGAACGTTTTCCAAAATACGTAGGATGCTGGGTTGCTCTGCAGTGAATTCTGAGGAAGGAACTAAGTGCTAATAATGTTTCTACAACGTAATTAGTTTCAAGTGGGTAGCTGTGTTGGTCTGCAGTGGAAGAGCAAGATTAGGGTCCAGTACACCTTAGAGATCAACCAGAATTCCAGAGTGTGAGCTTTCAAGAGTCAGAGCTCCCTTTGTCAGATGCGAGGAGTGGAAAAAAGGAATCTTTATAATCCAGGTAGAGAGTGGGAAGGGTATACCAATTTGCAAATTTGCAGGAACTCAATTGCTGTTCTCTTCATTGATCATTAAAGTAGATGAGCAAGATCCGGGTCCAAAAGCACCTTAAAGACCACTGAGATTTCCAAGCTATGAGCATTCAAGAGTCAATGTTCCCTTCATCAGATAGGAAGCTTTGACTCTTGGAAGCTCATACCTTGGAAATCTAGTTGGTCTTTAAGGTGCTACTGGACCCGAATCTTGCTCTTGTATACATATCTTGTAATTACTTGATTTTGTAAATTTCTCTGTAAGTTTATAGTGGCTAATTGGGAGAGGGTATGGATCAGTGCTAGAGCACCTGCGTTTGCATGCAGAAGGCCCTTGATTCAACCCCCAAGTATCTCCAATTTAAAAGAATCTGGTAGTAGATGATGTGAAAGACCGCTAACTGGACAGCCATAGCCATTCAGGGTAAGTAAGGCCGACCTTGAGAAATCAGTGGTCTGACTTGTTCAATTACTTCTGTGAGGACTTTGCTGTGAACTTGGTGAGACGAAGTTCCAGCTTGCAAATGCCTCTGGAACTTAAAAATGTAAGGCCACTACTCTGAAATTCAAGAATTTTCTCAGCTCTTTTCCTGGCAGTTGTGAGGCTGATGCCTCAATACTTGAAACATTCTTGCAAACAGTGCAAAACACCCACCCACACACAATGCCTGCTCTTAACTCCTGTGGCCACTACCTCCTACCAGATGCCAGAGGATCAGCTGCCTGCTGGTTTACCTGATTGCCCGCTAGTCACTGGCAATTGGCAGGAGGTATCTAGCCACCCAGAAATCACCTGCCACCAGCAATACATGTGGCATGCACGCTGTAAGTGGATGCAACATCACTTCCAGAAGTGACATTGTTGTGACAGCCACGGGAGTGCTCCCATGCTTCATTTGGGGCCGATTTTGGTCCCAAACAGGCTGATTCTCAAAGAATCGGCCCCACACAGAGTGCAGGAGCACTCCTGCGGCTGCTGTGGTGAGGTCACTTCCAGAAATGACATCATCATGTTGGCACCAGAAGTGCGCATGCACAAAGAGAAGACAGGTGAATGCCAGGTCCCCTCCCTTCCGCCGGGAAGGTAAGGGGACCTGACAACCCCACCAGAGAAGATAACTATCTCGGCTGTCTCTGCAGTTTTTAGTGCAGCGAGCAACACAGGCTCATGCGATGATCTTCTCACAAGAATTCACTCATCATTTGGTTGCCCTGGCAACAGCGTCCCAGAAATGAAGCCCAAAGTCTCTTGAGAAGAAGGAAACTAGTGAGAGTCCAGAAGTAGGGTTTCCAGTCTCCAGGTGGTGGCTGGAGATCTCCTGGAATTACAACTGATCTCCAGCTGACAGAGATCAGTTCCCCTGGAGAAAATGGCTGCTTTGGAGGGTGGACTGTATGGCATTATAGCCAGCTGAGGCCTCTCCCTTCCCCAAGCCTCACCCTCTCCAGGCTCTACCCCCAAATCTCCAGGAATTTCCCAGCTCGGAGCTGGCAACCCTATCCAGAAGCTATCTGCCATCTCTTCTTTCGAAGATGCTGGACCAGCTGCTCATCTTACAGATCAACTGCTAATTTTCAAGAGAGACACTTTGAACTGCGTCACCCACCAATTTAGTCCTCTGCCCTGTTTAAAAAGGGGGTTCATGAAAACCTTCTTCAGTATGAGGGTATTACAAAGTTACCTGCTTAAGCTTCACTATTTGCCTTTTCCCTGGCTCGGGCACAAATGTTGGCAGTCATGGCACTTAAAGGATGACTGGCCTAACCTCTGAAGTGTTTACACTGGAGAGATTAAAGAATTCTTAGAAAATAATGATGAGGTGAACTGAGGAGATATTGGGAATCAAGAGGAAAGGCCCCACAGGCCAGGCTGGGCCTCTGGGTTCCTAGCAGCTCATCACCCAGTCTACTACTGATGTTTGCCTCCTGGCACTGGCATTCAGAGGCTCACTGCCTCTGGATATGGAGGTTTCCTTTAGTCACTTCTGGTAGTAGTCACTGATGAACTTCTCCCCCAAGAATCTATCTAATCCCTGTTTACACCCATCCATGTTCATAGCCATCATTTCACCCACTGCTTCACCCATGTTATTAGTTATTTGTTTTATTTATTTAAATAATTTCGATGCCACTTTTCCACCCAACTCAGGGTGGAATATTAATCTCTCTTTAAATACTAATTTTTCTTTTTTTCCTTCCTCCCTTCACAAATTTTTTACCCTGCCTTTCTGCCCTCATCGGGGCCACTTGGGGGGGGGGCAGCAAACAAATTAAAGCATACATGATAAAATCACATTTTAAAAAACATTAAAATCAACATTAAAAATCACATAATTAAAACCAGAGCTAAAACACACAAACAAAAACATAAAAACAACAATTTAAACATTGGGCAGGAACGAGGGCTCGCTGAGGGAAGGCCAAACAAAAGTCTTCACCCGCTGGCAGAAGATGGGAGCAGAAGGGGACAAATGGCTTTCCTTGAGGAGAGTTCCAGAGTTTTTGGTGCCACAACTGAAGCCTTCTCCCAGGTTGTCACCCACCTAATCTCAGAAAGGGGCACCCGAAGCAAGGCCTTAGATGATGATGACCTTGGATGGTCAGGTAGGTTCATTAGGGGATAGCCAGTCCTTCAGGTGTTGTTCCCAAACAATATAGGGCTTTAAAGTCAGCAGCAGCACCTTTAATTAATTAATTAATTAATTAATTGATGTCATTTATAGTCTGCCTTTCTAGTCTGCCTTTCTCAAGGTGGATTACATAGTGTGAGATTAGTACAATCAGTATCAAGGACACTTCCATACAGTATCAAGGACATTTCCATAAACAATGCCAAAGGGTAAATAAACACGTTTACAATTAGCAATTACAACTACAATTAGCAAGAATTGACGAATTGCTGAAACAGAACATAATCAATTCTAGGACTGACATTAGACAATGTGAAGCTCAGGTAGTATATAAGAGTGCATATTTAAAGCAACAGATAATACGTAAGGCGATATAGTGGTGATTGTGACTGGAAACATTTGGGAGCCAGTGTAGAGGGGCCAAGACTGGAGTGAGATGACCCCTACAGCCCACTCCAGTTAACGTCCTGGCTGCAGCATTTTGTACCAACTGAAGTTTCTGAACACATCTCAAAGGCAGCCCCACACAGAGCACATTTCAGCAATCTAATCTAGATGGAAATGTATATAAAATATGGGAAAGCAATTAATTAAAATATATAAACACAGAGTCACACAAACGGAGGAAGGCTAATAAGAGTTAGTGAGGGAATGCCAAATGAAACAAAAAAGTATTTGCCCGCTGGCGGAAGGCAACACTAGAGGGGGACAGACAAACCTCCCTGTTAATCACGGAGTAAAGAAGCATTTCATTTTTGCTGTCCTGAATCTATTGCCTGTCAATTTTATTGGACACCTCCAAGTTATAGTATTAAGGAAGAGGGAGAAAAAGTTCTATCTATTCACATTCTCTACCCCATGCATAATTTTATAAACTTTTATTATGCCTCCCCTTAGTTGTCGTTTTTCTAAACTGCCTAAGGAGCCTTGCCTCATATGGGGCTTTGGAACTGGTTTTTTGCGTGCGGATCTTGATTTCATTACCCAGAGACCCCCTTCTCTTGCTCATTTTTCATGGTCTAAACCCTCTAGGCAAGGACTCTGCTGCTGTTGGGGGAAAACACTGACTGCTGAACTCTTGATCAGGCTATGGTTAAAGTAGCTTCTCACACATTCCTCATTACTGGCTTTCGACTCGTTTTGAAGCTGGGTTGCCTTCTGTCTGTGACCACAAGAGGGCAATTCAGGATCAAGTTATGCCAATATAAAATACTTTGCTGTTACCTCAAAAAGCCTGCTTTCTGGCCCAAAAGAACGGCTGTTAATTTAACTGACATTTTTTAAAAACAAGAGATGGGCAAATGTTCCCTGTTTACTTCCTTTTGATGTTTGTTTTAGTTTTGCTGTTTGTTATAATACGCATTCTAACATGTAACGGTGCTGTATTGTTACACAAATATTGCAAAATTTTATTTTATTTTATTTATTTATGTGATTTGTAGCCCACCATTCTCGCTGAGACTCGAGACAGATTACTATGTGAGTTAGTACAATTTCAAGGACATTTCATTAAACAATGAAATGGGTATATAAATGCAAATTTACAAAGATTTAAACCAACAGAAATAAAATGCATAGAGCTGAAGAAACGTTGAACAGAGCATTAGCTGTTCTGTGACTGAAATATTAAACAATACAGAACTACTAAGTAGGGTCATACTTAAAGAAATAGATAGTACATAGTAGCACATAGTAGTAAAGTCTATGGTTCCTGTCTCATTACTGATGCATATCTTTGAGATCACTTCCTTACAGTACAGCCCTCCCATCTGAGTAAATAGTCCATTTGAATAATTCAGTTTTACATCGCTGGCAGAAAACCAGGAGAGTGGGTGCTTTACTGACCTCTTCCTGAAGGCCATTTAATAAGTTGGGTGCCACCACAAAGAATGCATGTGTATGCTGTTGATTTTGCCCGTGTACCAGGTGGCACCTGCAGAAGGCCCCGTTCAGATAAGCAAAACTTCCATGGAGGACAGGCAGTCCCATAGATATGCCGGACCAAGGCATATACATTTTAAGAAAAACGCTTTGTTCAAGGAAACAGAACCTGATATAAAATTAAAGAATCATAGATTTGATTCACATGAGGGAGAAGTGAAACTGAAACTGAGATTTTCAGGTTAAAATACAGCTGGGATGACAAAATTTCAGAACATCCCTCCGTTTAAGTGGAACCAATTCTACAACTTGTTTTCAAACTTACAGCTTTGAACACATGCCATTATTCTTAGGTAACTATGTTGTTATGATGGCTGTGTGCAGTAATAATGTACGGAGCAACAACAAAAATAGTCCCACTATACTGGGGTATAGTTTTTACTCGAATGGTGGCTGCTCACTCCATTCACCAGCCCTGTAGCTTGCTGCACTTGTACTATTTGAATGAGCTATTCTGCCTCCTGCCAAAAGCACGGGGAGAAAGAGGTTCTGGATATAACCTGGGCCAGGATATTCCAATTGCTTTCTTTTTTGGCAATGCAAGTCCCACAATCAGCCTGGCCAATTTTGAGACTCGTAGCTTCATTTTACAATGAGTTATGCAATCCACAGACAGATAGACTGACAGATCCTTGTATTATTATAGATTGGCGATGGGGGAGATATTTTACTGATATACATATGCACATAACTAATGTTGGGGGGAAGACATGAATAAACAAAAGGCTTTTAACAGTGTGCAGGCATAACACGCTTTACAAAAATTTTAAACAAAAATTTGAAACCGTGGCAAGTTTTTAATGTGTCTGTTTCATTTTATAACCACGACCAAGCAATTCGGAATTCCAAAATTCAGGTTAAAATCCAAATAAGGAGAATGTTTAAAGCATCCCTAAATTAATACTATTGACGTACTTAACTTGGCATGAAAATCCCATTGATTTTGATGGTACTCATGAGTTACGCATAGGGTCTAGAGTTGTCAGGCACAGCTAGTAAGAGATGGAGCAAATGAGGACTTACATTGTGTAGGGGGCACAATCAGTGTCACTGGCATGATGATCTAACTTTTGACACCGCCCGGAAGTGATGTCATCAACCAGGAGCAACGCTGTAACATTCATCCAAAACTCTATGGTGTTTAACCACAGAGTTTTGAGCGCTTCCTAGAGCATCACCTGATGTGCTGGTTTCACTTCTGGGTCATGCTGGAAATTGCATTAGCATGCAAGGGATGCTAATCATGCCCCTCACTTTCCCTACCATTTTCCTGCTACTGCCCAGCTAAGTGACAGTGGGCAGAGGTGGGAGATCTCCTGCCAGATGTCTAAAATAAGATGCCAGTGTTTTAGCACAATGTTCTTAATTTTATGGGCTAAAGGAGTATATTCAATTGCCCAAGAGATCCCAGTCTTATGCGATTTAGGATTATAGGTGAGCAATTCAGATCTAGGGGTGCCATCGGCTTTTGAAAGGGCTCTATCGACTATCGCTTTAGGATAACCGCTATTTTAAAAAGCACGTCCCACTATCTGTTTTTCATATTCGTAATCCTTATGCAGAGTGGAATTACGTTTTAATCTAAGCAATTGACTATAAGGTATGTTGTCTCTTAAATGACATGGATGATAAGAAGAATATTCCAGATAAGCATAACGACTGGACGGCTTTCTAAATGGATGTACCTGAATTCATACTCTGGTAAACAGCCACATCTAGAAAGCTTAAGCAATTTGGATGGGCATGCCAGGTAAATTTTATACATGGATCTAATGAGTTAAGCCAAGCACTGAACGCAGATACGGTTTCCACACAGTCCAGAATGGCAAATAAATCATCAATATAGTGATAGTAAATCTTAACCTTATGAAAAAAGAGGTTATCATCACGGTTGTAAATGAATCTATCTTCTAAATCCGACATGTATAAATTAGCAATCGAGGGTGCCATAGGGCTACCGATCGCTACCCCCCCCCCTGGTTTGATAAATAGAAACAATTTCCAAAACAAAAATAATTTTTTTCTAGAACAAGATCTAACAGTTCTAATAAAAAGGGTGTATTAGGAGTGGAGCAGGTGACAATGCCAACCGCCCGCCTTAACCCAACTAGTATTAGGAGCAGAGCAAGTGGAATTTCCCCTCCCACATTAACACAGCTGTTATTAGGAGCGGAGCACTTGGCAATGCCCACCCCCCTTCACCCAGCTGGGATCAGAAGCGGAGCAGGTGGCTTTGTCCACCCACTGCCTTAACACAGCTGGGATCAGGAGCAGAGCAGGTGACAATACCCACCCTCTTCTCCCAGCTGGGATGAGGAGCAGATCAGATGGCAATGCCCGCCCTCCTTCACCCAACTGGAATCAGGAGTGGAGCAGGTGGCAATGCCATCTCCTGCCTTAACCCAGTTGGTATTAGTGCCCGAGTCAGGAGCCAAGCATGCAGCAATGCTTGCCCCCCCTTTCAACCTGCTGGAATCAGGAGCAGAGCAGGTGGTAAAGCCTGCCACCCACCTTCACCTGTTGGGATCAGGCGCGGAGCAAGAGGCAATGCCTGTTCTTCTCTTCACCCAGTGGGGAGCAGGTGGCAATGCCCACCCCCCTTTACCCAGCTGGGATCAGGCTTGGAGAAGGCGGCAATGCCTTCCCCCCTTCACCCAGCCATAGTCAGGTGCAGAACAGGAGGCAATGCCCCCCCCTTTACGTAGCATGTATCAGGCATGGAGCAGGTAGCAAAGCCCACCACCCCTTCACATGGCTGAGATCAGACAGATCAGGCATGGAGCAGATGACAATGCCCACCCCCTCTTTCACCAGCTGGAATCAGTGATGGAGGAGGAGCAAATACCTTCCCGCCCTCTCCTTTCTAAAGCTCATTGTATTTTTTTTTCCCACAACGGGCTTTGTGCTAGTAGCCCAATATTGTTAGATCTCAGAAACTAAGCAGGGTTGGCCCTGGTTAGTACTTGGTTGGGACAGAGACCACCAAAGAAGTCCAGGCTTGCTAGGCAGAGGCAAGCAATGACAAACCACCTCTGTTCGTTTCTTGCCTTGAAAACCCTATGGGATCACCATTAGTCAGCTGCAACTTGATGGCATTTCACACACACACGCACGCACTTACGCACAATTTCAACAGCAAATTAAATCATGTGAACCATCCATATAATCCATGGATTGATTGGTGCATCATTATTTTCTGTAAATATATTGATGTTGCTGCATCCCTACCGTTATTGCTTGCGCAAGTGGAACAGTGCGAAGTACGCTTTCCTTTCTGCTCAAGCCTCAGTGGATCCAAGCCATTGCTTACACTCTTGTGGACAGAAATAGATCGTCCTGCCCTTTTAGCTATTCATGACTTCCTGGTTCATTTTTCCACAGCCACGCTCACTGCCCAGGTCACCCATTCTTTCCCTTTAGTTCTACTTATTTCCTTGCTGATTTCTACAGTTGAAACTGGATTTTTTTTTAAAAAAAAAATGAAGAACAAATCTAACAGTAGGGGGCACCAGAGTGCACAAAAAGATTTGGATTTGGGGAGGCAGAAGGCTTGAATTTTGCTCAGAGATGGTCACTTAGAAAACACAAACTTCCACAGAATTGTGTTATTTTAAAATGAACAGTTTAAAAGGACTGGGAGCTAAGATTGTCAGAGTTTATCCTGGTAGGGATAGTTCTTACCTATCTACCTAAGTTTTCAAAAGTGGGACTCAGCAATCCAACACACAAAACGTCAAGTCAAAAACACGGAATGCACATATAGCTTACATGCATCTTCCATCTCCAGGACAAAAGAGATCACGTTTTGAAAGGATGCTTTGTTTCTCCTTTAAAATGCTAATAGTGGAGCTTGGGAGTCAGCTTCAAATAGCAAAGCAAAGGGGAAGTCTAAAGATCCCGTCCCTTTTTCGCACTGCGCCAAAGCAAGCTGAGGCTGTGCAAGCCTTTGGTTTTGCATTGGATGGGAATAACCTCTCTGACTGTTCAAACTGCCAGCTCCTCACCTGCCCTGATGAAAAGAAAAACACCACCGTAACTATCTAACTGCTTATACTTTTTACTGTCAGTTTAAATATTTCAACCCAAGTCATTAGAATTTATAACCGCTTATCAGTCTCTTCACCATATGCAAGTCATACAATGTCACTTTTCTAAATCCACAATCATAAAAGGATCACCTGTATTGTTATACTTTAGTAAGTATAATATTATAAGTCAGTCCAATAGTATATCTCTTTTTTGTAAGAGAAACTCCTCATTCCAGACACCATCCAACGAGGGGTCTGGCTTCTTGTTGCCTCGTTTCCCGCTGCTTTCTCAAGACTGTGTCTGTAACTCCTTTCACGTGAATACAGGTGTCATATCCTACAGCTGTATCATCCATGGGCTTCTTTCAAATTCATTTAGACATTACATCCAGTGAGTACTCCGTTATATCTAGAATTTTGATTTTAATTCTTTTATACCCCACCTTTCTCCTCAACAGGGATCCATTCTCCTTTCCTCCATTTTCCCCTCACAACAACCCTGTGAGGTAACTTAGACTGAGAGTGTGCGATGGGCTGAAGGTCACCCAGTGAGCATTCATGGCAGAGCAGAGAATTGAACCTGAGCCACCCAGATCCTAGACTGCCCCTCCAGCCATTGCTCCACACTGGCTCTCTAATCAAGAAAAATGAGTCAAAAAACTTGAATAATCCAAACATTCTCAGCATTGGGGATCAGGCAGGCAATACTGAGGAAGCAAGCCAAATCAGCTGACCCAATACCTTTTCAGCAGGCCTGAGCCAACCAAAGAAAGCATCTCTTTTGTAAGTTTTTTTTTTCCGTCCGGTAGATGAGACTGTCAGGAATTCCATGTTTTCTACGTTATTTTGCACATGCATATTTTTTGTCTAGCTTTATGGGCTTCTTAGTTCCTTTTCCAACATTTAATTAATGACCTGGTCATCCACTGGCTCTGGGGAATTGCTGATTTCACCTACTGTGCGGCTGCAAAGCTGTCTGGAAGCTGCTGGAGTCAGCTGGCAGGGAGGAGTACCGATGGTTGGCTCACAAGTGATTGCAGTTGTCAACAAAAGTACGTTTGCCTGGCACGCATGTTCAGCATAAAAGTTTGTGGAACCTCTAATAAGTTTTAGATCCCTTATAGCATCCAATTCACACACCTCTATCTTTCTATTTATCTAGATTCAGTGCATTGATCCATGCGGGGGAAAATTAACCACTTACTACCAGCTATAAAGCATTAAAACCAGGGCTCATTTCAAGGGGGAACGCACAGAAACGCCGTTCCGGAAGTTCCCCAAAGAGGTCACATGTCAGGTGGCCCCGCCCACCTGACTTTTGGCCACTTGGGGCCCATTTCAGCCTGGATTGGGGCTGAAAAGGCACAAATCGGGACTCTGACAGGTGGTGGATCACTCTCTTGTTCAGCAGCAGCCCGATCCTAACCATTTTGGGCCCCTTTTCAGCCATTTTCATCCCAATTTCAGCCCTGAATGGCCAGGAGTGGGTCCAAAACAGCCAGGATAGGTGATGTCAGGGGGTTTGGCGTACACAAGTCAGTTATACTAATGACACACTTCCAGTGATGGGAAGGGGCGTGGCATATGCTAATGAGTTATGCCAATGAGTTATGCTAATGAGTTCCTCCAGCTCTTTTTCTACAAAATGACCCCTGATTAAAACTGCACAGCACAAAACGCTGTGCAAAGTAACAATAAAACCATGTGCAAAATCATCAGTTTGGCAACCAGTCTGCCAGTACAAGCTGAAGCAGAGTGACTCCAGTCTAAGCCCATTGAAATCAATGGGCTTAGACTGGAGTCACTCCGCTTAATGGGCTTAGCCTGGAGTAACTCTGTTTAAGTTTGCATTGTTGGTTTCCAAGTCTGTACAGCAAATCTGACCATGCTAAATGTGGTAAATACAATCCAAACAGACTGTAGAAAATTAATCTTATCAGTATCAATAACTCGTCTGACTCAAATTAACAGCCCACATCACCACCTCATCCTACTGGATTTCTTTTTAAATAGGTAACCATATTCAGAATTGGGGTCTGGACAGAAACTAGGACTGGGTGAAATCAACCAACCCTTGAAATTCCACAGAATAACCCCAAAATCCAAAGGGAATAGATAGGTATTTGCATTTAGAAATGGGGGCTGGGCGTGAATTAGAAAAAGAAACTAGACTTAGGTGAAATCAAGCCTTAAAATTCCACAAAATAGCCCCAGATCCAAAGGGAATATATAAGTATTTGCATTTAATTGGTGGCTGGGCTTGAACTAGAAAAATAAGGCAGGATGGGATGAAATCAACCTCTGGAATTCCACAGAATCACACAAATCCAAAGGGATTAAAAATGCTGTGGATTTTTAAAAGAAGTCCAGAGTGCCCATTGGAACAGCTGCTCATGTTAATTGGTCCTGCAGCAAACTTAATCGAATCTCTACTGACGTGCCATTGCACATTCCCATCAAGAGAAAATGAAAACCTTCTGCTGAAGTCCCCTTTGGGCAAAATCCCGCGGTCCCTCTCTAAACAATAAAAGGGGGGAGAAGAAAGGCTATCTGCAAGTGTTACCCTGGAAAAGCAAAAAATTAATCACACTAAAGGCTGGTCAATTGCAGCCAAAAAGGAGATTGCTTTTATGACCCATTTACATTTTATCCTCAACACAATGTATAGTTTTTATAGGCTTCAAATCCGGTACATATTCCAAAATTAATATGATTGGATAACCCGAATAACATGTTCTTGTGTAAGCCTTTGTCCAATAATATTAGAATTGGCAAGGTGTTTCCAATGGGAATTCTCCTTATACCGAGTAATGCATACGAATTTATTAAACAGAACATTGTGTTGCGGAGAATTGGAAAGTTGCATTAATGTGTCTATGAACACCCACTTGTTATTCATGGTATGCCAGTACAAATTTATTTTCTATTTTCCATTCATGGAAACCAAAGCTCACCTATATGGACATATACTTCATGGGAAAAGAGTTCCATTCCTCCCAGGTGAATGTATTTCTTTTAAGATAAGAAGCCTCTGGAATGGTGGGAGGGAAAAAAGGGGAGAAACACATTAAGTTTCATCACTTGAGTGCCATTTTGCCCCATTTTGGTTTTATATGTTTGCATTTTTGTTGCTTGTGTTACCAATTCAATTGCTTCCTTGCTGGCATTGCTACCCCTTTTTACAGTATACACAATTTATATTCAGTTGACGCCAATGTTAGCATTATAACATACATCCAGTGTGGGGGGGAGTTGTTAGGACACAGAAAATGGTGCAGAAATAAGACTGGCAGTTTCAATTTGTGAAAACGGCACAAGGGTTTTCTGGTCAAAACTAGGCACGACGATGCAGCTGTAAACATCAGGTAGTATCCCTGACTCTTCACTAGCCCTTGCACCAATGCCAGCTAGTCAGCGTGCTCCAAACTCTGATCACCCATGGTTAGCTGTGCTGAAACCTTGGGCCTACTTCCAACTGAATGCCTTTTCTCAGGGTTAGCTTAAATGATACCCTGATCACAGGAAGATTCCTATTTTCACGTGACATCCTTGAGAAGAATTACCACATGCACGGTATGTTGCTTCATAGGTTGCCACCTCAGGAATCTGCCTCAAAAACTTCATGATGATCTTATGTGGCATTTTTACCTAATGGTGCTCTGGATACTTAGAGCCAAAACACACGTTAAGAAATACCTAGGTTCAGCACGTGTTCTCTTACCTCAAGGTTTGCCGGGATCTGTAGGCGTCCTGGAAGCTTAAAGTAGGCGTCCTGGAAGCTTAAAGATCTGTAGGGGTCCTGGAAGCTTAAAGGATCTGTAAGCGTCCTGGAAGCTTAAAGGCGTCCTGGAAGCTTAAAGCTTAAAATACAGGCGCCTGTATTTCCCTTCCCCTTTTTGCTGCTCTGTAAATGCTAAACTTTAAGCTTCCAGGACTCCTACAGATCCCGGCAAACCTTGAGGTAAGAGAACACGTGCTGAACCTAGGTATTTCTTAACGTGTGTTTTGGCTCTTAGATTATGCTCACAGGAAATGAGATTCTTGGTATCTTCCACCACAGAGTTCAGATTCCAAACTGTCTGCAAGCATGGCAGTTACGTAGGTGTGTCTGTGGTTCTCCTTCTAAAATACTGCCTTGAACAATTTCTTTTAAAAAATCTAGCAGTGATTTATGGGACTCTTTATCTGGAGAACCGGCTTTGATTCCCCACTCCTCTGCTTGAAGCCAGCTGGGTGACTTTGGCTTCTTTTAGAGCTCTCTCAGCCCCACCCACCTCACAGGGTGTTTTGTTGTGGGGATAATAGTCTCTGTGTCAGGCATCTGATGAAGAGAACTTGATTCTCGAAAGCTTATGCTAAAATAAAATTGGTTAGTCTTAAAGGTGCTACTGGACTCTTTGATTTTGCTACCACAGACTAACACGGCTAACTTCTCTGCATACTTTGTAAACCACTCTGAGTGGGTGTTAAGTCATCCTGAAGGGCGGTATATAAATCAAATGTTGTTGTTGTTATAAGAAGCCTTTGGAATACTTGCGGGACAGCGGGCGGCATGCTTGGATACTCATGTTTCCATTTCAATGTATTTTCTCAGGGCTTGTCTAAACAACGCAGTCTGTATATCCATATATCCCCAGGGGCAGCACCAGGGTTTTTGGCGCTCGCAGCCGGCCGGGCGCCCTCGCGCGCACATACGCGTGCACACACCAGCATGCATGATGATGTCACACGTGACGTCATCGCGGGAGCGCATGTGCCGCCGCTGGTCCGATCGCAGCAGTGGGCGGCTGTGACGGTGCGCGGGTGGCCTCCGAGCTTTCCTGCTCGGTTGCCTGCGCCGCCGCAGACGCCTGCCCGCAGCTGCTGCGCCCGGCCGGGGGCGTGTGCTGGCAGCGGCAGCGGCGCAGGACAGGAGGGATAGGAGGCTGCAGCTCTGTGGTGCACGCTCCCACCCCCCGCGCCTCCTCCAGCACTCCCTCCAGCACCCCACGCCTGAGGCCACCGCCTACCTGGCCTCAATGGGCATGCCGGCCCGGTATATTCCATTGCTTCTAAAGTTTTGTTTTCATAGTTTTATTGTGTAAGTAGCCTTGGACAGAGGCAGTATAAAAATTTGCTAAATAAATAAATGAGGGACTCACATCCTTTGAAATTTAGCTGTAAGAAGTCTGGGGGAGACCCATGATCTCCATCTTATCTGGGCCAACCCTGCGGTTCATGTGAATTTTGGAATGGGTAGCACTTGCAGGAAAGAACTTGATGAGAAGCAAGGATGCTTATCCTGTCCTTGGCTGCTGTGCTGATTCTGCCCTGGAAATAGTTTCAGGTGGGTAGTTGTGTTGTTCTGTAGTAGAAGAACAAGGTTTGGGTCCAGTTAGTAGTACCTTAAAGACCAACTGGATATCCTGGAAACTGGTTGGTCTTTAAGGTGATACTGGTCCTGAATCTTGCTCTTCTTCTGAAAACATCCTCACTGTTTCTTAGTGCAGCAGCTGGTCTCATTTCTGCTTTCCAACTGCAGATTGGGGTGGGGGCTATTAAAACAGCATTGGGGGCATTTCCAGGAAGAAACAACAGGGCAAGAGCAGATTGAACCCTCCATTCCTGCACTAGTATTTTCCTTAGAGTTGCCAATGCCAGCTTGGGAAATTCCTGGAGATTTGGAGGAATGCAGCCTGGGGGTGGTGCAGTTTGTTGAAGAGAGGACCCTCGATGGGGTATAATGCCATAGAGTCCACCCTCCAAAGCAGCCAATTACTCCAGTATAACTGATCTCTATAGTCTGGAGATCAGCTGTAATTCCAGATCTTCAGTCCCCATCTATTAGTTAGCCACTGTACTTAGAATGTGTGGTTTGTTTTGTCTTCTCACCTTGAGGACAGAGTAATGCAAAAGTAATCTTGTTGTAGTCCTGTGTTCCTCTGAGTTTGACTCTCCCTTGCTGCTCCGGGCGGTTCCCTTTGGCCTCGACCTGACAGAATCCAGCTTCTCCCTTTCTTCTGTTTTCCGGGGGCTTTGGGCTCAGTCACCAGCCCACCCAAGTATGCCGATACACGCCTCAGGGTTAAATCACTGCACTGTTTATTTTTCCAGAAACTTGTAGGCTTGTGTTCCCAACCTTAAGGAGAGAGTTGACCTACAATTTAATCATCTATTTTCCCAAACTCAGGATGGAAGGGCCTTTGCTTTCTGCCCAGATGATTTATGAGGAACGTGATATGCTCTGAATATACATTGAGATGTATTCGTAGCTAATAAGGGTCCTAAGGAAACAGCTGCATGTGGAGATGTTAAAAAAGAGTATGAAAAATAAAATGAATTTTTTTTTTGAATATTGGTGCAAAACCAACAGGGTCTGAATTGAATAGCTGAAAACCATTATCCACTGGATTGCAGAATACGGAAATGGCTAACCATTAAACTGTCTACGGGAGGACTCTCCCGTTGCTCCCATAATGCAATAAAAACACTGAGATCGAAAAAATAATAATAATATAGCATCGTAAAAGGGGAGGGGTAAAGAGTTCAAGCAAAGTTCACTTTCCTTGTTTCCCATTAGTATGGATGGCATTTTTATGGCCAAAGCTGTGATAATATGCTGATTCCTTTGTCAGGGAAGGGAAGGCTCATCTTTTGACTGTACATTTCTGGAACGCTCTTATGAGATTTGGGTGGGTAGGAATAAAGTAGGAAATGGATATTATTGTAACATCATTACCAGGTTTCCTGGAAGAGTTAGCAAAATGCAGGGTAGTTTGCAGTGGCTCAGAATCCTGCCAGCAGTGAGGAAGGCCCACTGCTATTGCCGCTAGTATGGCGCAGAGATGCAGCCCCTTGGCACTGCCAGCACGCTTGGCTCGGCTTGCTCTTGACCATGAGCGGTCTTCCTGGGCAGCAGTCTACTAAGAACTTTCCCAGTAACTTGACGGGCCACTCTACTCCCTGGCAGGAGAGCTGGCAGGAATGCAACAGCTGCAGATTCCTGCCCTGTACTGTATTTTGGAACAAAGTATCTGCTCATTTATTTGGTGCTTCATATACAGGCTGAATTCAGACATCGTGACAAGCTACCGTTGAGCCTAGATGTGCATAAACATGGCTTGTTGATGTGAACACTGTCTTTTTCTGGCATTTATTTATTGATCTTTTCTGCAATTAAAAATTCACGGGCACCCTTAAGACTAACTAACTTCATTGTAGCATAAGCTTTCGAGAACCACAGCTCTGTTCGTCAGATGCATCTGACAAAGAGAGCTGTGGTTCTTGTAAGCTTATGTTACAACAAAGTTGGTTAGTTTTAAAGGTGCTACTGGACTCTTTACTATTTTACAACTACAGACTAACATGGCAAACTCCTCTGGATCTTCAACAATTATTGCTCTCACAGCAAAATACAGATTTTTTTTTTTAAATGACCAACGTGAGATTCCAGCTTATTTACTTTCAGGAGCAAGGCAGAGCATCCATATTACTCCCATTCTGTAGTCACTCCTCTGGCTATGCATCCATTACTAGGCTCAGTTCAAGGTTTTGGCTAACAAAGCCCTTCATGGCATTGGTCCCTCATATCTGTGTCACCACCTCTCTCCCGATGTTCTGCTCATCTGAACAGGGCCTTCTGCAAATACCACCCTGAAGTTGGCTAAATCAAGAGCTGCCCAAACATATACTTTCTTCGTTTAGCCTCCACCTTATGGAATGGAATGAGGAGGTCAGGAAAGTTCCCGGTCTCCTGGCTTTCTGCAAACTATGCACAACTGAATTATTCAGAAGGGCTTTTCCTCTCAGGTAATATGGCTGTGCATTAAGAAATGGCCTTGGTAGGGGACAGGGGCTGTACACTATTCTACTCTCACTGTCTGCTGATGTAGATATGCTCCTACTGGGTGGTTTCTGCACCATTAAAGATATCATGTTTAATTACTTACGCTTTGTTTCAGAAATGATTAATCTCATGTTTGGTTTTCAGCTTTCTGCAATCCCATACCCTATTGGATTTGTTCATTGAATGTCCTAGGTGTTGACCATTGTCTGGACTTGCCGCAGGTGCCGCTGGGCAGGGCATCAGCAGGCCTGGCTCTGACTTCAAAGAGGTGTCAGGGATACTGCAGGACCATGCTCTGTGGAAGGAGGGGTGGTATACCTCACCCAGACTCCCTCTCAGTCCACTCGCTGGCCTGCTCAACCTGACCCCTCCCCACACTCTCTCACTTCGCTCCACTCCTCCATCACTCCTACACAACCCACCACACCCTGTGGGTGGACCTTCCTTATATCCTACCCCTCATCCCAGGCTCCACCTGCCAGGTCACACCCCTCTTTTGCCTTCCAGCATTGTCCTGGGCTGCCTCAAGCAGTTGCAGCTGGGGTAGCTACTTTGACTGCATTGGCCAGCTACAGCTGTGTCTTGTTGGCTGGCTGTCAAGCCTCTCTGGCTGAGCTGATTGCTGAAGGCAGGCCCAGCTGTGGCCCCTTGGCTGGCTGCCCAGCTTCTCCCACAGAGTGCCTCCGGCAGCTCCATCTGGAGTTGCTTTGCTCCCCTGGGCCAGGTTATTGCCTTCTAGCTGGGCTGTAAACTGGGGCGTGGCTCTGAGCTGCTGTGGCTGCTTCTCCTCCTTGTCTGGTAAGGACTCTGCTTGGATAGCTGCTGGGGCCTTATTCCCACTGCCTTTGCCCTCTTCCTCTGCTCTGACTCCCTCTGGGTTGACCCCACTCTCCCTGCCTGGCCTCCTAGCCTCCCACTGTAGGGTGGGACTAGCTGGCCTCCACCTGCCCCTTCTAACCCTCTGAGGCTTGGGTGCTTTTCTCTCTCCCTCCTGTGTAGGTAGGTCCAGGCCCTGAGGTCTGCTGGGGCGGCTTGGCGGCTGTCTCCTGTCCTCTCCTCCAGGTAAGTCCGGGGGCTGCACCTCAGATCCTGGACAACCATATTGTATTTTTGTTCACTAAAATGTTCTAGCTGTTGATTATATTGACTTGCACTGTGTAATTCTGGACAAGTTGCAGTTTCTGGATCAGTCTCAAGGGAAAGTGAGTTACAGTAGTCCAGTCTGAAGGCAACCGTTGCCTGGATCACTGCAGCCAGGCCGTGGGCAGAGAGATAGGGAACAAGCGGCCCGATCTGATGGAGATAGAAAAACGCAGATCTGGCAACTGCATCCAGAATCACACACAGACTCCTCACTGTTGGTGCAGGCACCGAGAATGCCCCCATCAAGGGCTGGGAGCCAGATTCCTGAATCCATCAACCCAGAGCCCAGATGCAGGACCTCCATCTTCATTGGATTCAGCTTCAGTCAACTCTGTTTTAACCACCTCATCACAGCATTCAACACCCTGGCCAAGATATCTGGGGTGGCATCCATCCATCAACAGATATAACTGGTGTCATCAGTCATGCAGAGAAGATCTTTGCGGCAGCTGCTGCCCCCCAAAATGTTTTTTTTTCAATCTGTACAGCTAATCAGATCTCCAGTGGCCAAGCAGAAGCCCAGATGTACAAAAGCTCCATCTGACTCTGCCCACTTTCTACAAACACTTGGTGGGCACCAGGAAAGGTGTCAGGGGGCACCATGGCATTTGTGAGCGCCACATTAGGGACCCCGATCTAGAGTTTCAGTTGTGGTAATATATGCTCCTGTCCTGAATAGGGTTGGCGGCTCTGGGTTAGGAAATTCCTGGAGATTCAGGGATGGAGCCTGGATGAAGATTGGGGGGAGGAGTGACCTCAGCAGGGCATAATACTACAGAGCCCACCCTCCAAAGCAGCCATTTTCTCCTGGGGAACCGATCTCTGTAGCCTGGAGACCAGTTGTAGTTCCTGGAGATCTCCAGGCCCCAGTTGGAGGCTGGCTCCTGAGAGACACCTGGAAGGAAAGCCAGTGAACAAGGGAGGTAGGCCTGCCAGCGAAATGAGCGATTGTTATTTCCCCCGAAGGCCAATGACAAAACAAGACTCTTTTCTGATAACACAATAAGCAAGAGGACAATAAAGGTGGTTGCCTGCCCCCTCTTAGGCTCCCCAAACACTACCCTTTGGTTGACATGCCACAGAAGCCCTGTACACACTAACCCTCCACATGCTGAGTGAATGAGCAGGGAGGGAGGGCAAGAGTGCGTGCCCCCCCTGCCTCTGTATGATCACTGGCTCTTAAGTATGGCACTACATGTAAAGGAAGTGTTCCAGGGCTTTATTTCTGGGAAAAAAAGGTGGTGGAACTCAGTGGGTTGCCAGCACAGGGGGCAACTCTTGGCGGGAGGTGGTGCCCCTGGTACCACATGTGCACGCGCAAAGGGCACACATACTCCCAGGGCCAATGATGTCACTTTGGGACAGCTGGAACAAGGGGGGAGTTTTTAAAAGTTTAAATCACCCTCGGCAAAAATGGTCACATGGCTGGTGGCCCCGCCCCCTGATCTCCAGACAGAGGGGAGTTTAGATTGCCCTCCGTGGCCGCTCCAGCAATACGGAGGGCAATCTAAACTCCCCTCTGTCTGGAGATCAGGGGGTGGAGCCACCAGCCATATGACCATTTTCAAGAGGTTCCGGAACTCCGTTCCACCATGTTCCCGCTGAAAAAAAGCCCTGAAGTGTTCACATGCATACTCTCCCTGGCCTGGTGATCAGCAACATTCAGGGGAAAAAATCCCAATCAAAAGGAGGGAGTAGGGTTGGCAACTCTGGGTTGGGAAATTCCTGGAGATTTGGGGGTCGAAGGCCAGGTTTGAGGAGCTCAGCGAGGTATAATTCCATAGAGTCCACTCTCCAAAATAGCCATTTTCTTCATGGGAACTGATGTCTGTGGTCTGAAGATCAGCTGCAA
The DNA here is from genome assembly GCF_028583425.1 of Eublepharis macularius. Taxonomy (NCBI): domain Eukaryota; kingdom Metazoa; phylum Chordata; class Lepidosauria; order Squamata; family Eublepharidae; genus Eublepharis; species Eublepharis macularius. The sequence goes on along the minus strand of NC_072792.1, from coordinate 164,737,361 downwards.
TTCTGTGAGATCCCCAAACCCATCTGGAGGATGGCAGCTCTAGGAGGGAGGTAGATGTGTGGCCATTTCCTTCACAAATTCACACCTGGCAATTGCATGGAGGAAGGGGGTGGGCAGCGAGCTGTCCCTCTCCCCATGTTCAGTCAACACTGCGGAGGGGTCACGTGTAGAGGGCCTATAGCATTTCTGACTTGTGAAAGAGTTTCAGTTTGTTATTGTGAGCTGCTCTGAGTTTTGGGAAAGGGGGTTTATTTATTTATTTACAGTATTTATATCCTGTCTTTCTTCCCAATCAGGGCCACCGACATTTTATAAACCCTTTAAAAGAAAAGACAACTGAAACTACAGCGGATGGAATTGCACACCAGACACTCAGGTCATCAAAGGCTTAAGCAGAGTTAAGGAAGTAAGTTGTTACTATTAGGCAGATAAGGGCCTATATCTTATCCATGATCTACATGAAGACCACAGGACCACACAGTCCTACTTATCAGCAAGAGGTTGTATTTTCTAATGGCCCTGATACCATTTTGTCCCTAATTTTACATTTTGGACCTGCTTTACCAATATGGAAATTCTTGCGTTATCATTCTTTAGGGTTCAATTCTCTCCCCCAAGGTCTCTACAACTAATTTGAAAAGTGGGTGGGGCCACGTGGGGATCTTCCCAACAGCTTTTGTGATTGGCCACTGGAGATCTAATTGGCTGTGCAGATTAAAATAACATTTCAGAGGCAGGTGCCTCCACAATGCTGGTTTTATTTTTCTCTCATTGCTTCCTAGAGTATTTTTAAAATAACCCCACTTCCCCACACTTGGACTTCTTCCGTATGTGTGGCTCTGCCTCCTGTGGCAGCCATTTTGCAGATAGCTCCACCCCCTACAGCAGCCACTTTGCAGATAGCACCACCCCCTAAAGCAGCCATTTTGCAAATCCATCCACCACTGTGTCAGAATTCCAAAGGTGACCACAGGCTCAAAATGGTTAGGGACCCCTGCTTTACAACTTGAGAACAAAGAGCAAAAGCATTCTCTAAGCCTTATTCCAGAACTTAGGTCATTTGACCTTAGGGCATCTCCTCAGACTTTCAGATCCCTAATACACATGGGAATGGCACCAAATTATACATTCTTTTACAACAGCTTCTCTCCTAGTTTTATCCCTTTGCCTGTACTGGGAGAGTAATACTATTAGGTTTCAGAGTTACCAACTTCCAGGTGGGACTGGGAGAGCTCCTAGAATTACAACTGCTCTCCAGACTAGAGCAGGGTTGCCAGGTTCAGGTTGGGAAATTCCTGGAGATTTTGGGGGTGAGATCAGTTGTAATTCTGGGAGATCTCCAGCTGCCACCTGGAGGCTGGCAACCCTGGGGGAGATCAGTTCCCCTGGAGAAAATGGCCACCTTGGAGGGTAGAGTTTATGGCATCATGGCCCCCTGAGCTACTTTCTTTTTGCAAACCCTGCCCTGCCCAAGATCAACCCCCAAATCTCCAGAAATTTATCAACCTGGAGTTGGCAAGCCAAAGCTTGCTTTACAGAGCTGTAGTAAGGACTGCTCAAACAATTTTTATTTTATTTATTTTATAGTCTACCTGTCTCACTGAGGCGCAAAGCAGATTACTCAATGTCAGTCCAGTCAGTTTCAAATACCTAACAGGGTATATACATGCCAATTTGCAAAACCTCAGCAGAAATCCAATACAGAGCTGAAGAAACACTGAAACGGAGCACAAGCAATTCTAAGACAGACAGTTTCAGGGGGGTAGCTGTGTTGGCCGGCTGTAGAAGAGCAAACGGGAGATCCCTTCATACATATCGATGCTTGTGATTGCAACTCTGCAAAAAAGAAAAGAAACAAAAAAACTCATCACCCGCCCCCCCCCCCTATATAAATAACTACAGCATTGGAAGCGTGCCTGCCCCATTCAAAGCGATTTATTTCCGTACACAGCTAAGCTTGCCACAACTTTTATGCACCACGTTGGCGTGCTTTGGAAACTCCCCCTACAGAAGATAACACTCTAGATTTCGTACTCCGTTTCTCATGCCAACTTGGGGTCCGCTTTAAAAGGCACGGGGGTGGGTGGTCCCTTTAGAAAACCAGCGGGAGGGGGCGTGGCGCGCAGGAAAAGCTGGGCGGGGCCGGAGAGAAGCCCTGCGCGCTGATTGGGCCGGCCCGGGCGCTGCCAGCACTCCCCTTTCCCCTGCCCCCCACCGCCCGCGTGTCTGCATGTTGACCCGGGAGGAGAGTTTCCCTGGCCGGGGCGGGGGTGGCTCGAAGGGAGCTGGAGGCTGGAGCGAGGGAAGAGCGCGGAGCTGCCGGATCCGGCGCCGGAGGCGATGCTCGCCTGGCTGTACGATGTAACCGGCTGACAGCTCCTTTGGGAGGCGCCGTCGGGGGGGTCCAAGCAGCCGGGCGCGAACGCCTCCCGTCTTTTTCTTTCCCAAGCCCTCCCGTCTTTTTTCATTTGAAAAAGCGGCGAGGGAGCCCCGTTTCTTTCTGCCCCCGTCGGGCGCTGGTGCCATGGGGCTGCCGACGCTGGAGTTCAGCGACTCCTACTTGGACAGCCCGGATTTCAGGGAGAGGCTGAAATGCCACGAAGTGGAGCTGGAGCGGACCAACAAGTTCATCAAAGAGCTGATCAAGGACGGCAGCCTTCTCGTCGGCGCCCTCCGGAGTGAGTCCCTCGGGGCCGGTTGGGGAGCAGGAGGGGAGGAAATGATAATAATCGCGGGCGATTCTTTTGTTTGAATGGATCAAGGGGGAGAAAGGGCTCCCCTTCTGGTCGCCGGAAAGTTTTCTCGACATTCCAGTCTCTGTTCCTTCGCTCGGTCCTGGGGGAGAAGCATTATTATTATTATTATTTTTGGAGACGTGCGCGCTTCTGGGTTTGCTTACGTGTGTGTGTGTGTGAAAGGGACTCGGCTCTATTGGCGAAATGTCATAAAACTTGTTTGTTTTGGGCTCTGTTTCAATCTGTGCTTTTGCTAAATATAGGCCCTTTCTGATAGCGTAATCTTAGGCATACATTTCCTCCTCCCTCTCAGGAATTAAGCCCGTGGTATGAAATGGAGCTTACTCCCAGGTAAACCTGCTCAGGAATTTCGGTGTAGTAATTGCACTGGGATGGTATCTAGGATTGCCTTGCTTTTTCTAGGACCCCAGTCTCAGAACAGCATGCAAGAGGAAACCAAGGTATAAACAACAAATAATGCAGGTGTGATTAAAAAGGGTCTCTCCCCCGCCATACCGGAAAAGTAGCTGCAAGGTGAAACTCTTTTCCCAATACAGCCTAAGCCTTTACATTCACTTGCATCGTATTGTTCTGTAAAATTGGTGGTGGAAAGTGCCATCAAGTCATGGCTGACTTATGGTACTCGCTGCTGGGGTTTTCAAGGCAAGGGGCCAATGGAGGTGATTTGCCATGGCCTGTCTCTGCAATCCTGGTCTTTGGGGGTCTCCAGCCCAATTACTAATCAAGGCTGACGTTGCTTAGTTACCGAGATCTGATGAAATCAGGCTTGCCCAGGTTATTTTCCTTCTTTGACATTTGCTGAGTTCAACAGGGTTTATTTATAGGGAGGCATGTATAACACTGCATATGTGAACCCACAATGTATGTATTATGCAGATGCAAATACCAGGGAGCCAAGATTTGCTGCAGTTTCCCAGCATGTACAGGACACACCCAGCTGATGCTGTATCATAGATGAAAGTGATGGACGTACCTTCTCGGAAGTCTTCCCATTGAATGATGATGTGACTACAAAAAGCCACAGCTTTTCATTTGCTGCCGTAGACTTAACCAGATTTTAAAGGCTGGTGGGTTACTAAAGATAGTTTCAGGTGGATAGCCATGTTGGTCTACAGTTGAAGAGCAAGATCTGGGTCCAATAGCACCTTAAAGACCAACTAGATCTCCAGGGTAAGAGCTTTTGAGAGCAAAAGCTGTGGATGCTTTCTTTAAAACTTGTTTCACTCTTCCTCCAGTGAACTCAGAGAGCTGTGTGTGGGACTGTCCCATTTGGTACTCATAAAAAGGCTGTGAAATATAAATATCATGTATGAAAGGAGAGTTCTCCTGGCTCAAATCCAACATGGGATCTGCTGATTTTGGGAGTTGGGAAGCAGAATAGCTACTTAAAAGCCCCCTTGCCTTAAAAAGTGCCTTAAAACGACTGTTTGTTAACGCTGCCCTACGTACTAGTATAAGGAGCACGTAGACATTGGAAAGTCTAGTCGGGTAGCCATAAACGTAGCAGCAGATTAAAAACAGGAGTTCAGTGGTACCATGAAGACTAACCCAATTTATTCCAGCACAGACATTTGAGAGTCAGAGCTCACTTCATCACGTGCATGCAAGAGTACAACCCTTAGGCAGATGTATTTATTCTTGAAGGTGTAGACAGCGGGGAGGGGGGAGATGTTACAAAGGGAGGCCAGATTAAAACAATATCAAATTTAAAAAGATGCAAAAGGCCTTATCCTGAGACCCTAAAGAGCCATGGCTGGTCGAGCAGTAATACTGACTTTGATAGACCAATGGTTTGACAGTCTAAGATAGTTTTCATGCAGCTGTTGGTCTGAGCAAACATGACTTATTTTTGTTTGTGCAGTAATTTCATTCATCCTAAAATATGATACTGGGGTTGTAAACCAAGACAGATGTGATTTTGTTCCTTTATATTGATCTTGGATTCATATAGAACTTTGGATCTCCTCCTTCTCTTTGATTCTTGACTTTAGTATACATTTATTATAGGAAGATGTTCATCCCTGTATTGACTTTTCCTCTTTTTATTGGTGTTTTAAGAGGATCTCTCTTCAATGAAGGTGACGAATAAGCTTCCTCTGACAATCACCCCCCCCCCCCCCCGGTTTTTCTTGGTGAAGCCATAATAATAAATTTGTTTTTGCTAAATGTCTCCTGTGTTTTTGGTCAGCTTAGATAACAATCTGCGGCCAGCTAGTGCGAGAAATTTTACTGCATGCCTTGAAATTTTGCATTTTTTTGAGAAGGTTTGTGAGAACTTGGATGTAATGTGCCAATCTATCAAGTGCATTTTTCTCTATAAAAGGAGGCGATTGTTTGTTAGCAAAATATCTGCGCCTGAATAGCTATGATCAGATATTACGGCCAGCCTTGAGTTAACCCATCACCTCTGTGTCACTGGCAGAAATGAGTAATCCTTCAGTTTTGTATTGACACTAAGCAAGATGAACGATCAGCGTCATTATACTTTATTGCTTTACCAAGTAACATAACAGTCTCTGCCCACTTGAAGATCCCATTCTCAGTTTGGTAATGAGGGAGGAAGGGGAAGAACGAGAGTAGCAAAGGTCATAGGGAAGGGATATGAGCAAACTCGTGCTCTTCTAAATGGCCATTCAGTCTTCGCTTTGGATATATATCGGATCATTTGTGAAATTTGCATTGGCAGCAGGAATAGGCTTCAAAGTTCAATTTGGCCTGCAGCTTGAAAAACCTAAATCCTGAGCAGTAGTGTAATTTCAGGTGCAATGTGGCAGGCATGCCCTTGACTTGACTGCAGCCGCTGCTGATGTACACTTGCTCATCTCCGGTTGCCACTTCGCAACCCGGATAACCCTCCTGTCTCCTTAAGAGTTTGGCAGCCATGAAGGAGACAAGAGGAACAGCCTGCCCTTGCTTTCTGCCTCTCAAAATCTTGCCCACTCAGCTGAGAAGTAAGGCCCTGCTTTCAGTGTGGGGCTGGTGAGGTGGAAGAAGCCCACTGTCTTGTTTTTAACAGCTCTGCAACTTGTGCCTAGCAGCTGTGTGGCCTTAGATAGCAGCACAACAGAACGATAGCTGAAAGGGATGTGGTTCTCTGGAGGACAAACCAAGCCTGCTAGCTGCTTTCCACAGGTTGCAGTGGAGATCCTGAACCTATGTAAAGTCACACAGGAAGATGTATTGTCGAAGGAGTGACACTGAGAGATCTCTGTCTTTTGGTGCTACACCTCTGAAGATGCCAGCCACAGCTGCTGGCGAAACGTCAGGAACTACAATGCCAAGACCACGGCAATACAGCCCGGAAAACCCACAACAACCATCACACAGGAAGGTTCATTGTCTTGCCAGCATCATGTTTAAATCAGACGTGAGGGGAAGCACTGCAAGAGATACCACAACTGTGTTCTTATTGGGGATTGTGGAGTGGGCAGTTAGGCAGGACATTTTTCTGGAACTTTCTTGCTGGATGACCTTGAGGCACTCAAACAGTCTCAGAGCCAAGCTACAAGTGACACCTTACACAGGTTGGATGTTTGTCAGCTTACCTCAAGTTTTGATGGGAAATGTAGGCGTCCCGGTTTTATAGCTTGGCTTTCCATTACAGCTGCAAGACCAGGATGCCTACATTTCCCATCAAAACTTGAGGGAAGCTGACAAGGGTCCAACCTGTGTCAGGCGTCACTTGTAGCTTGGTTCTCAGCCTAACCTATCTCTCAGGGTTGTTGTGAGGAGAAAATGGAGGAGAGGAGAATGATGTAAATTGCACTGGATTATCATTGGGGAGAAAATTGGGGTACAGACGAACTAAATAGAATTCATTCTTTCATTGTCAACCTCTGGGCCAAATACAACCTCCATTCAGCCCTTCAGAAAGCCAACACAAGAGGGAAAAAGAGAGTCAAGATTGTAGCAGGCTGATTTGAGGAAAGGAATTAAATCATTGCTTTGTCATTCCCTCTCTGTCCTCCATTAAAAATTAGTTGTTGGCTGAATTCAGTGAATGCTATACCACTAGATTAACTTTGTGTGAAATTGTTGTCTGGATTATTTTAAGCCACCTTGAGTACTTTTAGAGGAAAGGTGGCTAATAATTTTTTTAAAATAAATATAATGTGGTGATTTGGGCACCTGCATTTTTATCACAAAATAATAAAAATCTGCACGCCCAAAATAAAATGGTTTATTTTGGTTCATAGATCTTGCTCATAGCTGCAGAGATGTTATTTTTACAACTAAGTCTACAGCAGCTGAATTTCTTGAAGAGCTGCTTATGAAAGAGGTATTTTAGTCAAGTGATTTTGTTATCTTTGCTTAGACGGAATAAATGTAGCATCCAGCAGTCTGGTGCAACACCATTTTTCACTTGATGTAGAAAAACCTAAACAGACAGTTGAATAAGCTGATAATTTGACTATAAATTCTTCGCTTTGATTCTTGAAGGGCCGCTTATACAACTGTGAACAATCAGTTGTCATTGGATGCATAAAGCTTGAACAGTCTTGGGAGCAGAAGGCAATTTATTTAGTAGCTTGACTCATATTAACCAGTGGCATAATGCCTTTTATTAAAGACCAGCTAAACTGTCACAAGTTGTGAGCAATCTTTCGAGTTCCCCATAAGCTTTCATTAGGTTGGGGGTTCAAAACTACAGAAAGGGGGGTGGGAAGACAGATGTATTAGAGCGTGATTGAAAACCTCAAGTCTCCTTATTGTAACAGGCTTAAAATGGCATACAGGAGGTGTTGTAGAGTGACCGTAAGTTTTTGTAGACCATGTTGCTGGGTTTCACTTGACATCAGAACATTTTTTTAACAGTCCATTATGGCGACTTGCAGTTTTTCATTCATAGCGCTTAAGAATCTTTATGTTTAATAGCCCAAGCAACTTCAGGAGTGGCTGAATCAGGTTTAGTCCAGATGAGACACTGGGAGTTCCCTGATAGCATTTTTAAAAAATAGTGGGATCTCCAGTTGTTAGGTATATGGATGCCTGACTTGTAATGCAGAATAATTGCAGAATAATCCGCAACCACTCTGTTACCATTTTCACAATTTGAAATGGCCCTGGGGACTTTTGATTTGTCCAGTTAGGGAAAGCATACAAGTACCAATGCTGTTACTTATATGCAGGGTTCATTTCGAGGGGGAACGCACAGGAACGCAGTTCCACTGTTCCCCAAAGAGATCACATATCAGGTGGCCCCACCCACCTGACTCTCGGCCATTTTGGGCCCATTTCAGCCTGGATTGGGGCTGAAACAGCCTGGATTAGGCCTCTGACGGGTGGTGGATCACTTTTTCCGCTCAGCAGTGGCCCAATCCTGACAATTTTGTGCCCCTTTCCGGCCATTTTCAACACCCTTTTGCCATTTTGGGCCCAATTTCGGCCATGAATGGCCAAGATTGGGTCCAAAGCAGCCAGGATAGGTGACGTCAGGGGTTGTGGCATATGCAAATGGGCTATGCTAATGAGTTATGCTAATGAGTTCCTCCAGCTCTTTTTCTACGAAATGACCCCTGCTTATATGTTTCCATACTGGAGCAAATAGCATATAGCACCTTCCTGGGACCGTTCCAGATTGGGAACACACATAGGGAGAATATTTATGCCCCCGTCTTCACTTGGGGTCCTGTGATTGATCACTGCATTTAAAAAAAACAAATTTTAAATGTTTTTAAATGGGAGTTCTGATCATGGGACCTGCATGTCGCTTTAGGCCTGGCCTTTGGCTAAGGCAGCCGTTTCCACCCCAGCATAACTCTTCATTAGGTTGGATATTCAGAGCAACATCACCCAAAAAAGGACAGGGCGGAGACAGATATTTCAGGACATGACTGAAGGACTCCAAGTATGCAGAATTCTCTTCTGTTTAAAATAGTGCATTATATTTAGCAGTGTTTGCATGGCCGTGACATTTATTTATTTAAAATATTTATATCCTGTACCCTCCCAAATCGATCCAAGGCAGCTTTTGAAATTGGTCTGTAGTTTGTATAGAATTATTTTTGGTTTTGTTTGCTGATGATTAAAAGTAGGGCTGCTGACAGCTTCCTCAGAACTGTTGGGTGAAAAAAAAACCACATTTACCCAGTGCTTGGAAAAGAGGGGGCATTAAGGCTTTTTCGTAAATTGTGCAGGACACAATTTACTGAAGTAGCCGGCCTCAGTGACGTTGTATGGGGTTGCCGAGCAGCCGCAAAATGGCGGACAAGGACTTGTGATGTAGTCTTGTGATATCTCAGTTGCTATTTGGGGCAAGGTAGAGCATCAGATAGAGCTTGGGCTGGAAGGGTATTAGTGAGAGTAAGGAGATAGAGGTGAGGAGTGGCGAGGAGGGGGAAGCACAAGACAGAGAGCAGAGGAAGGAAAGGGGGAGTCCCCTTTTTGTTTAGTAATAGTAACTGATACAGTTTCATATGTGGTCTGAAAGAGCCAGTTCGGTGTAGTGGTTAAGAGCACGGGACTCTATTCTGGAGAGCCGGGTTTGATTCCCCACTCCTCCACTTGAAGCCAACTAGGTGACCTTGGGTCAGTCATAGCTTCTAGGAGCTCTCTCAGCCAAACCCACCTCACAGGGTGATTGTTGTGGGAATAATAATGACATACTTTGTAAACCGCTCTGAATGGGTGTTAAGTCATCCTGAAGGACAGTATATAAATTGAATGTTGTTGTTATTATATCTTACAAAGTAGCAGGGCTTTTTTTCAGCAGGAACGCGGTGGAATGGAGTTCCAGAACCTCTTGAAAATGGTCACATGGCTGGTGGCCCCGCCCCCAGATCTCCACGCTTGGCGGCGCAGAGGTTAATCTAAACTCCCCTCTGTCTGGAGATCAGGGGGTGGGGCCACCAGCCATGTGACCATTTTCTCCAAGGGCAATCCACTGAGTTCCACCACCTCTTTTCCCAGAAAAAAAGCCCTGCAAAGTAGCATAAGAGTTTTCAATCACTAAATTTTAAACAAGGGGACTAAGGAAACAAAGGGATGAGTGCAGCATTGTCCTTTTAAAACACAAGTGTGGGTATTGGGGAGCACACTTCAGCATCTGTGGATGCACACACATTTTAATACAGTTTCTTTTTAATATTATCTAAAGTATTTTGGATATTGTGCAAGCCCTCTTGAGTTCAAGACAAAGGGGGCATATTTAGGATTACCAACCTCTAAGTAGGGCCTGGAGGTCTCCCAGAATTACATCTGCATGTGCCCCAGAGAGCACTTTGTACAACCAGAAAACATCTACTGGTGGTCCCTGGCCCTAGGGAGGCTCGGGTGGCCTCTACCAGGACCAGGGCCTTTTCGGTCCTGGCCCCAACCTGGTGGAACTCTCAGTCTGAAGACACTCGGGCACACCAGGATCTTGTATCATTTAGGTGGGCCTGTAAGACAGAGATGTTCTGCCAGGCATATGGTGGAGGCTAATTTTAGCCCAACATTGCCGAGCCTTCCACCGGTCCCCCTCTACAAGGGGTATGGAGAGTCCACTCCCGCTGGTTGCCCTGAAAGGGGCACAGTATTTTATCTGTTTTTATAATTGATTTTAAGCAGTATTTTAATCAATGTTGTGCCTTGCCCTTAGCCCGCTTGTGCGGAGGGCGAGTTATAAATAAATAAATCTGGACTACAGAGATCTGTTCCCCGGGAGAAAGTGGATGCTTTGGAGCGGGGACTCCATAGTGCTATTCCCTACTGAGGTCCCTCCCTTTCCCTAACCCTGTCCTCCCCAGGAACCACCTGCAAATCTCCAGGAATTTCCCAACCCAGAGCTGGCATCCCTAGGCATAACGTTTGGCTGCCAGCCCACCCCGCTCTTGCTCTAGGCAGTCTTCAAAATCACCCACTTCTTCTCCAAGCACACTGACCGATTTCTCGGGGCTTAAACTTTGGTTCACTTTTGAATATTCTGTTCTTGCTTCTATTAAAAATACACTGAAATGCAAGCTTAGAAGAGAGACATGTTTCTCACGGTTCTCTGGAATTTGTTTACTTTGACAGCCCTTTGTATAAGGGAAGTTTCACTGTTTTTGTTTCTCAAGCCAGGCCTGAGAAGTTCGCAGAATTCAGCGGAAACTACCTTCCATAGATGCCTTTTTGGTTAGGCAGCTGGGCCCTGTGGTGGGCCCACAACCCTTTCCAAGAGGGCTGTGTGGGTAATATAGTTTGCCAACCATTCCTTTTTTTAAAAAGGGATTTTAAAGTGATACTCTTTCACAAGCTCTTGCACAAAATCTTGAAATCCTTTGAGGCATTTTGCAACTAAGGCCTGGTTCATATGCCTACTGGGATGGTGAAGCTTTCATATGTTTGACAACTACATTCCCTTCTCGAGTGGCAATAATGCTATGCATAAAGAAAGTCATCTTTTGATTTTGACACTCCTTCCCTTTACAAGGGGGGGGGGTGGGAAATGTGAAGGAGGATCACATAAGTTCTGCATCTTCCACTGTGCTATTAGTGTGGGAGGGGAAGGCCCCCTTTTCCACCATGCAAAGATTTTCACCATCCTGGGTGCAAACAAAGAATGCAAAAACCTTGAGCGTGTTGCATTTTCCTACGCTCCAGGAAAGGTCCCTGAAATCAAGCCCCTGTTTTCATACACTGACTTGTACTCTCGTTATGAAGAGTGTCTGAAATGGTTCTCTGCTGTGTGTCCTGAGACTCATTGTGCTTTGTAGGAAGTGATTTCAGAGTCAGTAGTTAAACTGAAGTTGCTTGGTTCTAGCCTATAAAAGGGGAGCAAAAATAGCAGGTTACTTTATTATGGCTGGTCCCTAATCTTTCTGTGACATATTTCAAGGTCCAGAGTTAACCAAACATTATGCGCTACGGCACAGCTGCAGAGAAAGAAATCGCTTTCACTCTTTTCCCCTTGCCTCCAAGCATGGAGCTGAGTTTCTGCTCATAGCTGAGTTGTGCGTTGACTTAATTTATTAAGGATGCGAAGTAATTCTGTGCAGCAAATCTAAGTGATTCAGCCAACACCAGAATTATAATTTTTGCACACATTGAGCAACGTTGCGCACATTGAGCAGTGGTAGAGCATCTGTTTTGCATGTAGAAGGTCTCGGGTTCAATCTCCGGCGTCTCTAGCTAAAAAGATCAGGTGAGAGGTGATGTAAAAGTTCTTGACCTGAAGCTCTGCAGAGCCATGTCTATTCAGAGCAGATAATACTTGATAGAACAATGTTGTTTGTTTGATTGATTGTTTATACCCCTCAGTTTCTCTCCATTGGGGACCTGAAGCGTCTTATATCATTCTCTCCTCCATTTTATCCTCACAACTGTGATGTAATTAGGCTGAGGGCCAAGCTACACACGACGAATGACACTTGAACGGCAAGTGGATTGAGTGGAGGGCAAGTGAACAGGGAGAAATACACTCGCCGTTCAAGTGTCATTTGTCATGTGTAGCTTGGCCCTGAGAGAGCATGACTGGCCCATGGTCACTCAGCAAGTGTCCATGGCACTCCCGGATCCTCACTAACCCTGTACACACAACTCCTCCATGTGTTTACGAAACATGTGGCAAGAGAGAGCTGGCACAAACACATTGGCCTTGCCTCCCACCTCCTTGGGATCTCTGGCTCATGAGCATGGTGCCAATGCACAGAGGAAGTGTCTGTTCATACACTCCCTCCCTGTGGTTGGCAGTTGTACGCAAATTTCACCCCTGATGACAGGTAGAGAGCATATGTGCAGACATTTCCTCTGTGAGCTTCCATTGGGCAGGTGATCTGGGTGATCTGGTGCCCATGTTGAGGAAGGGGGTGGGACCAGCATGCTTGTGCCTGCAATCCCTCTCCGCATATTTAGTCAGCACTAGAGATGGGCATGAACTGGGGAAATGGCAGTTCGTTGTAGTTCGTTGTGTTTCATGATGAAATTGCCTGGTTCGGTAACTGGTTCATTTGGGTCATGAATACGTCACTTTCGGGACAGCAGAAGGTCTGCAGAAAGCCCTTCCCCCCATTGCCTAGGAAACTGATTAATCGGTACCAGGCTGTCTGCAGTGATGAACCGAAAACTGAACCAAACAAACTGGCCTAAAAATCATTGTGGTTCGTCAGAAATAACCTCTGACGAACTGCTGGTTTGCAAACCAAAAACCAGTCCAGCCCGTGATGAACTTTGGTTTGTATTTTGGTTCGTGCTCACCTCTAGTCAGCAGTCAGTGGGGTCATGTGTACAGGGCTAGTATAAGGCAGATTTATGTGAAACATGCATTGATCTTCAGTGCCATTTATTGGCTTGCTAGGTTGCCAGAGTACACCATTGTCAGTAGGGGTGTCAGAAGTGCGGCAGCTCTCCTGAATCTTATCATGATCTCAGTACAGGCATTGCACCCACAGAGATAAGTATGTACTCCTTGTAGTATTTTAGAATGAGCTAATATATTTGTTTGCCACTGCGAGAGAACTTAGTGCACTGTGGGAGACAGAAAGCTAAGCTACAAGAGATGAATTATGCAAGGAGGGGCACATGAAGGGAGTCGCCAGGGAGTCGCCAGATGTTAGCCAGGAAGCTGAGTTTGTAAAAGAGATCGGAAAGCTTTGTCAATTCCCCCTCTCTAGGGAGCCAGGGAGACCACTGCTCAGAAGGTTTATTTCCTCTTCGAAAATGAAACTGACAGAGCCTTTGGGAGGCAAAGAGGAAATTAACAAACCCTCCTAGCAAGGATCTCCCTGGCTCTGTAGAGAGGGGAAATTAACAAAGCCTTCCGATCTCTTTTACAAACTCAGCTTCCAAGCTAACATTGCAACTCCCTTCACATGCTCCTCCTCGTGTAATTCGTCTGTTGTAGCTTGGCTCAGAGGTTCCAGGTATGGAGTCTGTGGTCCATCCAAAGTTATTTCTCATTCAGGAAGCTTTAAATTTTGGGACTGCCTGAAGCAGCAGTAGTAAGCATTTGCCCAGCGACAGCCGGATTGGATGAAGGGAGCTCTGACTCTAGAAAACACATATTCTGGAAATCTAGTTGGTCTTTAAGATGCTACTGGAATTGAATCTTGCTCTTCTACTACAGACCAACGCGAGTACCTACTTGATGCCAGATCATAGTGACTGAGTGTGAGGCAGCCATATGGCGGTATGGAAAGAGCTAGGTTGAAGTCCCACAGGTGCTGTTACCTGATAAGGCCCGCTCATTTGAAGTCCTCATGGTAACGAACAATTCTGTTGAGCTACAGTAAAGTTTAGTTTGGCACAAAAAGGCAGATTCCAGCTTTTGTCATGCTGTTTTTATTTGTCTGAAATTTGATACTGTTGCAGCATACAAAGCTCTGCTTTCATTTCCTTGAAAATCCATGCCAAAAACACATTTCTTTCTTCAAAGGATTAAAAAAAAAGATGTTCATTTTTCTGTGTAGTGACAGCGGTAGAAAGCATTTACAGTTGAGTATGTAGAGTGCGATGTTCAGCTGCAATTCCTTGAATTTGGTGAAAGTGAGAAATACCTATCATATACTTACTGAGAATAAGACAAGATGTATTGACTAAATAATTACAGGGTTAAGGAAAAAATTCAGTTTACATGGTGACTGTGGGCATATTTCCTTGTGAATGAAAGAGATCCTTGTATTTTTTCCACAGACAGGCAAGATAGCTTTCAAAATGCCTTTTCCAGATTTCTGAAAGGCTGTTGGTAAACTGTTTCCAGTAGCTGGCTTTCTTGCTTAGCAGATATTTGATCAAATGCCCGCTACACATTTATAGATGATTTATTAGTTTTTTTTATGGTGGCCTAGTATGCTTCTACTTGAAAATATTTTGCATATAATTTGAAGTTTATGTACTTGATGTTAACTATTTGAAAACAGATTTATAGCAAGAAGCTGTCTTTTGGTGGTGTTTTATATCATTCTGAAGTGAATGGATTGTTCCTCTGTTCCCTACAGTTTAGTTGCGGGGGATGGGGACCAGTTATCCATGGGAACAGGAGAAGCTGGAGGTTCTCCGAATTAGTAGAAAGGCAGACCAGGAATGTGAGATCTCTCCTGTCCTGGATGGCATTATAGTTCCCTTGAAAAGCAAGGTTTGCACTTGGGAGTGCCATGCAACTCAGCAGTCACTTTTGAAAACAAAGTGGTTGTGTGGTTCAGAGTGCTTTTGCCCAGCATTGGCTGTTGTGTCAGCTGTGTCTAGGGTTGCCATTCCCTCGCTGGGGGTGAGGAATCCTTAGATCCCACCCTTCCCCCCGCCCTGCACCCACTTACTTGGCTGGCAGGGGGGGCATGCTCCCTGGGCTGCCCCTTCCCCGGGCGGTACCTGCGCTGCGAGACTGGGTGGTGGCGGTGGCAGCAAGATGTTGTGACTGTGGCGGTGGAAGTGGCACATTGCTGCGACCGCTCGCTCTCACTGACGCCACCTCTCGCCACCACCTTTTGCCGCTGCTGCCTCTTGCTGCCGCGGCCCCTGTGCTCCAAATGACAGCAAGTTGCGGTGAGAGCGAGTGGCTGTGGTTGCACCGAGAGTGGGCGGCGGAGGCAACAAGGGCCCCCCTTTGACTTGGGGGTGCCCTTTGACCCCGTGTGATGATATCACTTGCGGAAGTGATGTCATCATGTGAGCCAGGAGCGCGTGCGTGGAAAAAGGAAGCAGGAGTAAGTACTGGCTCCCAATCCCCTGCCAGGAGACTACAGGGACCTGGGGATCCCCTGTCAAGGGACTCCAGGTCCTTGGCAACCCTAGCTGTGGCTGTTCATGGCACAGTCAGATCTAGCCATGGTGATCCATACCTTAGTTCTATCTAGAATGGAATATTGCTGTGTGCTCGAATTGATTTAAATCATGATTTAAATCACAATTTAAATCACTAGTCAGTAAGACTAGATTTAAATTATGGTTTTATACATAAAGACTCATTCTTTTCTACATAAAGACTCCTCACACATAGCTTCTTGTGTACATCTATTCTACTCCCACCAATCTTCTATTCATTGAATTTTTTGAAATTTAGCACTTAAGAGGTAACGGGTTGGTTCTGTGTACAAAGGAACAAAAGGTACAAAGGTTTTGCAAAGGAACAATGGGATTAAGATCTTTTTCTCAACTGTGTATATTTATTTTATAACCTTTTTGCTGTGAAAAAGAGACGTGATCTCTGCAGACGCTAATTCACAG
This sequence comes from Eublepharis macularius, assembly GCF_028583425.1. Lineage (NCBI taxonomy): Eukaryota > Metazoa > Chordata > Lepidosauria > Squamata > Eublepharidae > Eublepharis > Eublepharis macularius. Next base: position 164,721,486 of record NC_072792.1, on the reverse strand, counting down.
TTTTGAGAACTGTAAAACCAAGCATTTGTGATAATATCTTCTAGATAGAAACATTTTCCAATAATCTTACAGAAACTTCTGGAAGAGCATGACGTGAATGGATTAACGGAGTTCGTTTAAGAAAAAATTTAAACATTGCCTGAATATACATCTTCATGCTACGTAATTAAAAACTAATCCTTATTTCATGATGATAACCTTTGGACTATAATGTATCTTAAATAGAAAACTATCTTTAGATAGATTTTTCCTCAAAAAACATTTATTAAGAAAATCTGATTTAAATTTTAAAAATCTGATTTAAATTTTTTAAAAATCTGATTGAAAAAAAATTATTGATTTTTATCCGTCCTGATTCGGAATCAGCAACTAGTGAAGGGTGCTGTGGCACGATTGCCGATTGGGGCCACCTATTGGGAGCATGAAACTCCGATATCACCACCATGACACTGGCTGCCGGTCCGGTCCTGAGCACAATTCAAAGTGTTGGTTTTGACCTTTAAAGCCCTACAGGGCTTGTGACTGGGATATCTGAGAGACCATCTTTTCCCATATATTCCTGCCCAGGAATTGAAATCACAGACAGAGACCATCCTGACTGTCGCATCAGCTAAAGAACCTCATCTTTTGTTGTGGTGTTCCACAACTATGGAACAGCATCCTTAGGGAGGTGTGCCTGGCCCCCTCACTGCTGATCTTCCAGAGGAAGCCGAAGATGTTTTTTTTTTAAATTTAGGACTGCTTTTAATTAACTTTGTTTCTACGTTTATTGGCAGTCTTAAACTGTGCTTTGAAACTTTGTATTTGTTTTATAATTGTTATTCTATTTATCTTGTAAGCTGTTTTGAATTCCTGCAAGTTAAAAAAAGCGGCTAATAAATGCTTTAAATAATTAAATAAATAGGATCCTCCAGAGTCAGCACAAGCATGATCCCAGCCACTTGTGAAGGAGCTCAGTAGGTTTTGCTTACACATAACCAGGGCTTTTTTTCTGGGAAAAGAGGTGGTGGAACTCAGTGGGTTGTCCTTGGAGAAAATGGTCACATGGCCGGTGGCCCCGCCCCCTGATCTCCAGACAGAGGGGAGTTTAGATTGCCCTCCACGCTGCTAGGCGGTGCGGAGGGCAATCTCAACTCCCCTCTGTCTGGAGATCAGGGGGCGGGGCCACCGACCATGTGATCATTGTCAAGAGGTTCTGGAACTCTGTTCCACCGCGTTCTAGCTGAAAAAAATCCCTGCACATAACACAGGTTGTGTCTAGAGACCCTAAATGCAGCAATTCCAGCAGCCATCTTAGCAGCAGCCACCTTCTTCTTCCCAGATACCATCAGGAGGCAGATAGCCTCCCCTCCAAACAATAACTTAACTGTATTATCCTTTGTTGCTCTTTACCACAGAACCAAGAGATAAGAATATACATAACAAAACATTCCCTTGCTTGGGGTGTGGAATGCATAAATGTCCTATCTTTACAGCCTTATGATGCTGCTATAACTTCGTAAGTGAAGCAAACAGATGTAACATTTCCAAAGGGCAGGGTCTGCTTTGCCAGCTGATGTCCTCATTGCATGCTAAATCTGAAATTAATTGGAGGAGAGCTAGAGTGCCAGATAGGGTTGCCCTTGGCCATCAACCCCTGGGAGCATGGGGGGTGGGCAGGATTGGAAACTGGACATCACTTTCAGTTTCAGAACAGGAAGTAATTTCATGACACTCTAGGAATTTCCAAACCTATATGGTTTTTACCAGAGATCTGAAAATTCCTAAAGCACTATGATGTCACTTCCTGTTCCAAAACCTGGAGCGATGGTCTAATGGTAATCAACACTGTTTTCCTTCATTGCTACATTGAGTGACGGCAGGGGATGGGGAGTGTTGGCGGGAGGTTGCCCACCAGAACTGGTTAAGTGGGAACGGTAGTAACAGTAGCAGAAACCTCATGTTGAATCTATGCAAAGGTGTCATTCAGCCCACAAATCTAGGAGATGGTGGTAACAGCAGGAAAAGAATCTTCTCTGTCACAGTTAAGTCCATTGATTCGCACGTGCTCTGAGTGGCTCTTGTTTTTTTGCCCCCTGAAAGGTGTCCCACTGAAAGGTGAAACCTTGTCTGTTCACAGTCTTTGGCTATTAGCACTTCCCATTCTGTATATTGCCCATGAACTTATCCAAAATACGGCCATTCTAGTTGTATTCCCTGCCCTAAGTCATTGGAGACCGCTTAACTTGGTGCATTTAGGAGAAACATTCAACTTCTGGTCACACCCAGCTTGGGCATTCAGCCTTCTGGAGCACTCTATGACATCTGACATCGAAGCCTCTCTCTTCTGCTGCAGGAACTGTGGTTTCTTTGCCAAGCATATTGCAACTGTGGTTTGGTGCCTTAACCATGGTTGGTGTTAGTGAATGTGTCAATGCTGGGAAGGCAAGGGAAGAAATTGCATATTAGAATGAAAGTGGATGAGGAAAATTGCCGGCATTCATAAACTGAAATACAAAGAGAGAATCATGGGAAAAATAAAAAAAAGAGCTCCAAGAGCGCCGGGACTAAGTAACTAAAGAAACAAATGAAAAAAACAATTAATAAAGCAAAGTGAAGGAAAAATGTGTGGACAATTTCATCTCTTCATTGTTCATAAATAATACATGTTACACGCATAAAGCTGCCAAGGGAACTCAGAGGCATGCAAAGTCACTCATGTAACAATAAGGTCACCATAAGATAATTACAATAATGAATACAGCAAGTAAAGTGCAATATGCTTATATACAATAAATATCAATAAATAACAATAGAAATGTGACCACTACAATAAATATAGTGCCTCGAGTTACAAAAATGTATCTGAAATACAATACGTTGTAACAGTCCTATTTCATAAATTGAACAAATACACTCTTTAAGGGAAATATCCATCAGATCCAAGAGGAATATAGAAAGATTAAGGAAAAGATACAAATCTCGATCGATGGCAACTCGGTGCAATTAATCTAAATCCTTTTCTTTAATTCAGGATGTTGCAATATTAATAAATATTTGCAGTCAGACCTTTATAGAAGATGTTTTTATGTGGTTTGGGAGAGCTGTGTTCTTTCTTCGCTGACTACTTAACTTTGTCTGGTGCAAATAAGATAGATGCTGTTCATAAGAGAGTAGTGATTTTATGAATGCTGTTCTCTCTTACTGAGTGTGTATGGATTCTCTGGGGGATTTATAGACTGGGAATTGTTGTGGCAACCTGGCGCTTTCCTATTACGATTAATTCAAAATGATTTTCTGCTTTTATCTGTTCTTTGCAGTGTACGGTTCTTTTCATCAACTATACTACCACAAAACTTTGTGTCATTGAAATGATTTCTGTGTATTTTTCTCTTTGTAGGACTGCCTGCTGAGATTCCTAGAGAAAATAAAGGCTTTTAAGATGTCAAATATGCAGGCATATAAAACAAATAAGATTGATCCTTGGATTTTTTTCGTTTATTTAGTCTGATGTTTATGTTCTTCTCCATTGGTTAGCTTAGAAAGAGATAAACTTTTGTTTTGTTGTATATAACAGTTGTACATTGTGCTATGTATTCACAATTATATGCCCCCCTCTTGAGAAATTCTGAAGCTGAATATCATTTTTACTCACAATCGAGTTCAACACTGTGCGATCTCTTTGATTAAATCCAGATGACAAAAGAAATCTCATAGTTAATTGGGAAGAAGGGTGACTTTGGAAGGGTGGGTTTGGAAGGACATGAAGGCCTATTGTCTGATCATTAAAGTATACACCTCATGAACAGAGAACTTCCATTTGTCTAAGGTGGCTGGCTACTAATCTTCAGCTATATTCTACTCTTGCTAATTTTTACAGCCATTTTTAGAAAAAGCCCATAGTGACTTTTTCTACCAGATAATGTTTTAAGTTACTATTATTTACTTCATTTGCGGTGTGAAACAGAATGCTGGACTAGATGGACCAGTGGTTGTTTGATCCAGCAGGCTTTTATGTTCTTACCTACCTTTTTCCCCAATGGGGACTTAAAGTGGTTGACAATTTTTCTGTCCTCCATTTATCCTCACAGGAGCCCTGTGAGGTAGGTAAGGCTGTGTGCAACCAGCCCAAGGTCATGCAGCAAGCTTCTGTGGTAGAATGGGGATTTATTTTATTTTAATTTTACTTTGTGTCTACCCCGCTTTTCTCCCCAACGGGGACCCAAAGTGGCTTATATCATTCTCCTCCATTTTTTCCTCACAACAAACCCTGCAAGTTTCCATGGCAGAGTGAAGAATCGAAGTTGGGTTGCCCAGAACCTAGTCCATCACTCTAGCCACTACACCTGCGTCTCTGAGATCCTAGTCTGACGCTCTAACCACACGTGTGAAGTATGAGCCTTGGTATTGTATTTCTTCCTATCATGATTTATTTTGGAGTGTGCAGAGGAGTGAGTAAGGGGGCTTACATAAACAACTCAGTCACAAGAAATGTAGTCTTGATTCTGCTTGAATTTTATTGAATTAACAGATATTCTCGGTACTTGGGCCTTGATAGATTGTGTACTTGTTTTTCATTTCAGTAGACAATATCCGTTTCTGTCAACAGCTAGGAACTCGGTTGGGGTGTTAATCTGACTTCTCTATACTAGAATTTTGTGGTGAATTATAGTTAAGCTTCAATAACTCCACCTAAAATCATTTTTCTTTTTGACAAACGTGCCACTGTTTTCTAATTTAGCATGGCAAGTATCTTGTGGAGAAACCTATTTGGTGGATATCTGAATTCTTCAGTTCGTTTTGCCCTAAAGCACAGAGTATATGCATTTTACTCGACATCTGGAGGTCAAAAGATAAGCTGAAGACATTTCAGTTTGCACATGAGGGTACTGGGACTTACTACTCACTTCCTGTTTATCTTGCTTGGAACCTTTGTGGTGGTTAATGTAAGAGGTTGCCTGTCTTCTTATCAGTTAAAATGTTGTCAGTGTGTCTTTATTTCTGAGAAAGGATGCTACTGGGAGTGGAAACAAAAATGCCCTGATTTTATTTCAGAAAAAGAGGGGGAAACACATAAGGGAAAGGAGGAAGGAGAAAGTTCAACCCCGTGAAAAAGGGCACAGTCCTTTTACTGTGTACGTAAGATCTGTCCATTTGCATAGGAACGTTTTATATATATTTTCTTTGTCAGGCGTGCCCATCTAATGTGTGCATACATACCAGGATCATGATTTTTTAGTAATCTTTTTGAGCCAGAATTGCAACTGCATTCTATAAGCCACTTACTCTAGAGCAGCCCCATTCTTTTTTATAGACATAATTGGGAGCAGAGCAGCCTCAGTAGGGGTCAGATGACAAACATACAACCCTCAAGAAGTTTGGGGAGAATTTGTTAAACTGTGCAGCAAACATATAATTTGCAGGTGTCATATAGATGCATCTCTAAACATTTATGTTTCAGGAAACCGTGAAATACGTTTCCCAGATGTACAGGAGGGTATTCGAAGAGAGACAAATACCCAAAACAAAAATGGTGGAATGCCATGTTTTAGGACCAGATATTCTAAAACAGTGTGTAAGCTTTTAGGTTCTCTTGAGCTAGATGCTCAGTCCCCCACTTCACCCCCTAAAAGGTGTATGTATGGGAGAAAATTTGTTGTCTACAGCATGGAAGCAAAGTCCCAAGTTTGCAGTAGGAATCTTAAAGTGGAATAACATTTTTTTGGGGGGGGGAAGAGTAGCATCACCTATGAGTGTTGGGTGACCATTTCTTTTGGTCTAGAATGGTCAGCTAACATTTCCTCAAATTGATAGGAGATAGTCCCCCCCAATGACCCTGTTAAAGTATCCATGAGATTGGTTTGTTGCATGTGAGGGATTGGGGTTGAGAAGAAAGAAACTACAATTTTGGGTTTGGAACTCCAAAGTGTACAAACAATTCTGAGATGGTTGAAGTACCTTGGGGTGCAGGGCCTCTCTTCTTCTCTAGGGAACAGCATCAGCAGGCCTCTTCTTATGCCCTTTGAAATGATTTTCAGAGGGGATTAGATGGTTTCATGGAACATAGTCCATCAACTGCCTCTAGCTATGATGACTAAAGAGAACCTTTGCATCCAGAGGCGTGGTAGTCTGTCGTCATTTGAGGAGAACTCCAGGCCTAGTCTGTTTTGGTTATCAGCTCTTTCTTATGACCTGCTTACTTTTGATAAGAAATAATTAATAGACTCAAGTAATTGCTGTCATTTAAACATCTGTGTAGAAATGGTATTGCCCAGACCAAAGCAAGCCCAATCTCGTCAGGTCTTGGAAGCTAAGCAGGGTCAACCTGGGTTAATAATTGGATGGGAGACCTCCAACGAAGACCAGGATCTCTGCACAGAGGCAGGCAATGGCAAACCACCTCTGTTAGTCTCTCGCCTTGAGAACCCCAAAAGGGGTCGCCATAAGCCACCTATGCCTTGACAGCTCACTCCACCATCAGAAATAGCATTACCATATTCTTTTAAGTCTGTTAATGATAAAGGTGTAAATATGTAGTTACATGCCATCAAGTTGCAACCAACTTATAGTGACCCCCAGCAAGGGGCTTTCAAGGTAAGTGAGAAGCACAGGTGGTTTGCCCTTGCCTTCCTCTGCAGAGTCTTGCTTGGTGTCTCCCATCCAGGTACCAACCCTGCTTAGCTTCAGATATCTGACAAAATCGGGCTATACCATGCTGTCTTCCCTCTCAAAAGTGTAAATAGTTACCTTTTAATAAAACAAGACCAAGGAAGCAAGGATTCTCTAGTAATAGTTTCCCTTTGTACTATACCTCAAACAAACCAAAAACATTGATGTGTACTTTTTGCCAGAAGATTGAGTGATCTGATATCAGGTATACACCTAGGGTGTTTAATATGCAAACCTATATCTGTTCTCACCAGAGTTATCTGGAACATAATGTTGACTCTCCCCACAACCTAATGTTGGGGTCAAATCCTGGTTAAAAGTAGACCTTAGCTCCCCCCACCACCAGTTAACATTGATGCCAGCATAAATTGGCTGTGGTTGGTATTTCCCTGCTGATCCTTTAAATGTGACTGATTATTTGGCCCTGGTCCAATCCTGTGAAATATTCCATTATGTGAAAAATACCAGTGTGTAGGTGGCAGCCAACGAGATTGACTCTTCAGTGGCTGATGCACTATAATTTTGTAAAAGGTAATTTCATTGCTTCACAATTACATTTAACTTGGTTGTTCTTTGCAATCACTGTAAAAGTCAGACTTGATGAATAAATGTATCTGTTTGTCCTAAACAGTAAACACTTCAAAATATTTGGCCTTTCCAGTTGGTCTTCATCAGTGATGGCCACAGGCATATACAGATTTAAAAGGGGATAAGACAGATTCATGAAGGATAGGTCTATTGATGGCTACTAACGTAGGTGACTTAAGGAGAACCTCCACATTAAGAGGCAGTGAATGTCTGAATCCTAGTGCTGGAACAGTACATTCGATTTATATACCAGGACAACTTAACACCCACTCAGAGCAGCTTACAAAGTGTGTTGTTATTATCCTCACAACAATCACCCTGCAAGGTGGGTGGGGCTCTGAAAGAGCTGTGACTGACCCAAGGTCACCCAGCTGGCTTCAAGTGGGGAATCAAACCTGGCTCTTCAGATTAGAGTCCTGCCGCTCTTAACCACTACACCAAATTGGCTTCACCAAAGTGGCTGCAGCCTCTATGCTCTGGTGTTGGTCCTTCATAGCAACTGGTTGGCCACTGTATGAGGCAGGATGCTGGACTAGATGAACCACTGGCCTGATCCAGCAGGGCTCTTCTTTTGTTCATAATTCTTTTCATGGCAACCCTGTCCTGCATGGCTTTTTGCCCACACAGATCCCACACATCCTGAAATAGCTTTTTTAGGGGTCTTCAATCTGCAGAAAAGCTGGTAGGATCCAAGCCCATTATTTGACAATATTTGATTGGTCCAATAACCAAACATTTTGGCCAATCAAACATCCAGCCCTAAATGCTAAGTTGGAGGGGAAATGTGTGCTCACTTGCTCAGTGAATGCCTGTAGCTGTCAGGAAGGAGCCTGCAATTCCCCAGTCCGTTCTTATTTTCTTAAGCTTCCTTCAGTTGTAATGCTACCTTATCTCACTACCTTGATTAGGAGTCTGTGGCCACATCCTTAAGCCTTTGTTTGTTTAAGTCAAAGTTGAACTCATGCTGCAGCTTGGCCATGTGATATAAAGCTTTTTTGGTTTGTGAAGCCTTTGATCAAGATCCATGTTGTTAAGATATCTAAATCAGCTGCCTGAGCTCATTGAAGGATTGAAACTTGATTGAAGGCTTACTAAACTAGGAGGTAGATCGAGATGGATATCCGTATTAGTCTCTCATTAGCAGTAGAAAAGAGCAAGTCTAGTAGCACTTATAAGACTAACAAAATTTGTGGTAGGGTATGAGTTTTCATTTGGATTGTCTCATCATAGGGTTTTCAAGGTAAGAGATTAGCAGAAGTGGTTTACCATGGCCTTCTTCTGCTGCGCAGTACTAACCAGGGTTAGTTCAAGTGGCACTGCCGTTGTCTGTGAAAGATCCTCCGCCAGTGTCACCTTCCACTACTGCTGCTGACCAGTAGCTAACCTTCAAGAATTCCTCCACTCCCATCACCATTGGAACATTCAATTCTCTTCTGCTAATGTGACCATTGATTCCTGAAGGGGGTGAATGCATCTTATTCTGGTGTCTCAGCTTTGTCCATTCCACCTTGAGTGGTCAATCCTGTGCTCCTTGACGGTGTTGCTCTCAGCTTCACTGACACACTCAAATACTATGGTATTCCCCATTACTATGCAGCACCGGATCTAGGGTTGCCCGCGCCTGGGGCAACCCTAGGCTGGTGACCTCGCACTGCGTGATGATGTCACTTAGGTGACGTCATCACGCAGGGCGGAACAGAGGCAGTGTGTGGGGCTGGGAAGCTGCCCGCGCCATTCGCCTCCTGGCGAATGGCACGGGCGGCTTCCCAGCCCTACGCGCTGCTTTCACCTGCCCCGCAGGACAGGGGGAGGCCAGTTTGCCGGCCAACCCCTGTCTTGCGGGGCAGCCGAAAGGCAGCGCGGGGGAGGGGGGGCTGCGAGGCTGCCTGCGCCCTCTGGCAGCTGGCAGCTGCTCCCGGTGCCCCCTCCCTGGGGGCGCTGGGGGCAGACTACCCCCCTGCCCCCCCTCAATCCGGCCCTGTTACTATGTATGGGGAATTACTATGTATGAGGAATCCAAACATTACTGTGTATGGATGTGAAAATTGGACAGTGAAGAGAGCTGACAGGAAGAACGTTGATTCATTTGAAATGTGGTACTAGAGGAGAATTTTGTGGATACCGTGGGCAGCCAAAAAGACAAATAAGTGGGTACTAGATCAAATCAAGCCTGAATTCTCCCGAGAAGCTAATATGACAAAGCTAAGGCTATTGTACTTTGGTCATATCATGAGAAGACAAGATTCTCTGGAAAGGTCAATAATGCTAGGAAAAGTGGAAAACAGTAGGAAAAGAGGAAGACCTAAAACGAGGCGGCTTGACTCAATAAAAGAAGCTACGTCCTCCAGTTTGCAAGATCTGAGCAAGTCTGTTAATGACAGGACGTTTGGGAGGTCTTTTCTTCATAGGGTTGCCATAGGTCAGAGGCGACTTGATGGCACGTAACACACACACATGAGCTTTCATGAGTTATAGCTCACTTCTTCGGATATCTGCTGTTTTCTACACTAGGAAGCTTTTAGTCGACTACCATAAGTCAAAATATAAAATGGAAATTCTGAAGGAACAAAAAATACTCACCTTCCTACTCACTCCACCGCTAGAAATACAGATTTGGAAAAAAAAAAATGAAATATCAAGCCTAATCTTATTCTACTACATAGAGTAGGGGTCACTGGGGGAGTGAGGGGGAGAGATAGCTGTGAATTTCTTGCTTTTTATAAGGGGTTGGACTAGATGACTCTTGGGTACATTCCAACTCTAGTTTTCTGTTTCCATGTTACTTTAACAGCATAAAATGATTCATTTTATAACTCAGCATATAAAAGCATACTGTTAATATTTATGGAATTCAGAAGTATGGATTACTTAATTATGTATTTGCAGAAGTGCAAATACTCCTGTTACTAAAGAGAGAGCTGCAAACTGCTGCTCTGGATGCTACCTAGTACAGTTATCTACTAAGAAGCAGGAAAAATGGACACTAAAAATAGAAAACACAAATACTGTAGTTGAAAAAAAGAGAAACTGCATTCCTTGGACACAGGCAGACTCATATTTGGATGTTGAGCTAAACTTTAACACTGAAATCATTGAACTCTTCCATAGTGTATTACATTGTAGCACATTGACGTTTTAAGTAGCTATGACATGGGTAGCCCAGGAGAGCCAGATATGATCAGATCTCAGAAGCTAAGGGCCAAGCTACACATGACGAATGACACTTGAATGGCAAGTGGATTGAGTGGAGGGCAAGTGAACAGGGAGAAATACACTTGCTGTTCAAGTGTCATTCGTCATGTGTAGCTTGGCCCTATGCAGGGTTGGCCTTCGTTAGTAATTGGATGGGAGACCTCCAGTGAAGACCAGGGTTGCAGAGGCAGCCAACAGCCAAACCACCTCTGATAGTCTTTTGCCATGAAAACCCCACCAAGAGTCACCATAAGTCAGTTATGACTTCAGGGCACTTTCCACTACCACATCTTAAGTTTATGGAATGATCTCCCAGAAGAGGTTGGAGAGCATCTCCCTACCCTCCTGACTTTTTTGGCAAGGCTATAAAATTGAGGCATTTCGTAGGATTTTTGTGGCATTTCGAGTCTGGGGCTGTTTTTCTGGCTGTGAACTTACACTGGTGTCCGGCAATGCTGCCTTCTTTTCCATCCCTCTCACCTGCCTGCTGCAGCAGGCACTGTCCCCAGGAGGCCCTGCTGCCCTTCCTCTGTCAGCACCTCACCTGCAGGCACCTCCACAGAGCCCTGGGCCACCTTCTCCATCAGAGCAGCAGCTGCTGACGCCCATGCCCAACCCTGGGCAACAACCCCACGCCACGCAGCCGATTCACCTTCCTCCTGCAGTAGCACAGGCAGCTCAACCCAAGCCAGGCCCACAGGAAGTTGTTGGCAGCCTGGCCAGGGCAAGGGCAAGCCCAGGCTGCTGAGGAAGCCATGGGAGAGTGTCAGAAGCAGCAGGGGTGAGCCAGACAGAGAGCAGGGCTGAGAGGGAGTGGGTGGGGCTAGGAGGCAGCTGCATCTGCCAAACCCTGCCATCCGATAGGCTGGGAGAAGGGCCACTCATGGAGGCTGGGTGGGAATTGAGAACAAACCTGTGGAGGTGGAAAAGGGGGTCCTTTAAAAGCAGGTTCCTGTGAGGGTCAAGGGGAAAGCCCAGGGAGAGGCAGTGGCTGGTCAGGAGAAGGGACAAATGCTGCAACCCCTTTCCCATCTGAAGCCCGAGGACTCCTGTCATGGGAAGCTGGCAGCATGACAGACAGTAGGATGGGACACCGGTGAGGGAGGAGCCTCACAATTGGTTACTTTAATATATTTTAATATATTTGATATTTCTCATATTTTGTTCCATGGCCTTTGCCTGCCTTGGGTCCTGATTTGTCAAGAGGAAGGCAGGCCTATAAATATTTTAAATAAATTGCTGACAACATTTAGCTGCGTTTAAACAGAAAATGTGCTTGAAAATAAGTGATCTTTGTCTTCAGAGCAGAAAATTGGAAGGTGGGATATTCTCTAGGGAAATGCAAACAGGGGAAAGCCCCCGCCCCTGAACTTACTGGGGCCGGTGTTTGCGGGCCTGCACAGCAAGGGAAAGGAGCAGAAATGGCATCTCCTGGGCTGTCCAGCTCAATGGCGCGCGCTGGTTACAAGCTGTGCCGTGCCGTTTGAATGGCCCAGCTGGCCAATCGGCAGCCGACTGGGGTCACGTGAGGGTGGGAGCTGTTGCCCGACCTGAGAGGAGAGGTTTTCCCTCAGGTCCTCCCACCCTCTATATTGACCTGGGCCGGCCCCAGTACCTGACAGTCAGCTCCAGAACAGCAATCCCCGCCCACTCTCTGCGTGATTCCAGCTGTTGGGGTTTTTCTAAGGGTTCAAGAGTTTGTCTTAAGTAGTATATGTTCTGTTAGAATAGAGTATGTTGTCGTCATTTGTTCTGCATTTGTACATGGAGATATCCTTATTATTGGAGCATTGTTGGGGGCTCCTTGTTGAAGTACTTTAACTGGTTAATCTGTCACAACTTCAGGTTGGCGGTTTGGGCGTTGGACACCGATCCCTTTGGGGGGAAACAGGGCCTGCGTGCTCTGTTTCCCCATAGATGGGGATCCCCATAAGGGATCTTGGATTAGGTTTGGCAGTGACAAGCCCAGCTTAGGGGCTGATGGAGCGTGCCTGGCTTCCAGATGACGGGGGAACCACACAGAGGCTACCACCCGGTGTGGCTCCCTCAACCGTCATTCCGGCTGGCAGCGCCTCACCCCACTGATATTGACACACTGATATTGACAAACTGAAGACGGAGGTTTGGATACGGTTTATTGTGAAGAAATGTAAGTTTGTATTTGTATTGCAAATATTTTGTAAGAGGAATGCCTTGGAGTAAAAATCAGTGTGGTTATTTGTAGAAATAGTGGCCGTAAGAAGATAATCTTCGAAACGAGCAGAAAGAGACAAGGCTGGTGAAGCTCATAGCCATTCTCTTGAAACCAATGCCGGAGTTCTTCCCAACTGCAGGGGAACAAGCGGCGTTCATTAACCCATTGTGGTTTTGACTGTATATGCTCTGTGCAGGGCAAGAAATGGAAAAATGAAATGTAATCACATGTAATGAAAGTCTGAATGTATTTTGTGACGGGAACTTTTGTGGCTTAATAACTTGAGTGATCGAATATTCCATGTTAAGGACTTCACTTATAAAATCTATTACTTAATTGGAAAGAGAAGGTGTGTTATTATCACTCCTTGCTATACTTCCTTGAGCTTGGGCTCTTTTGTTGATGCATATTTAGGAAGTTTCCTTCTTTTGTGTTTGGGTCCTCCTTCACTAGTGCCATTTTGTGGGATGAGAACGAGCCAATGTCCATTGTCAGTGTAACTGAGCTCTCTGGCCCCGGAAGGGTTGGCGTTTGGGGGTTGATTGGTGGGTCTTGTTTCAGGACTATTTTCACTTCCCAGTCTGCTCCTGATCTCAATCCATGTACAAGGCAGAGGGAGGCGGGATGGAGCATGGAACAAAAAACATGGACAGACAGGTTCGTTGCAATGCCTAAACAGGGTCCAGGTCTGCGCTGAGTCTTAAAAGAAAGCCTGTGCTGTAGGCTTTCTTTTAAGACCTGTGCTCTGGCCCTCAGCATGCATTCAGGCTCCCAGGCTATTTAGCTACTACACTGCGGCTTTTTAAGTTAAGCGTTGTGACATGTTTCTGGGTCAAGTGTAACCAATTCTTAAATAGCTCTCTCCTTTCTTGTGCATGAGCTTCCAGTTTATCCTCCAGTGAGACCAGAGCAGCTCTGCCATTCACTTAAGCGGGCCATCTTTTAATATAGCCTGTAAGGAATATAATTTGCTTAAGTTTACGGGATTCCACGCTAAAAAAATCCTGTTTTGTCCTAGAGGGCTGAAATGGTTGAACTCTAAGGGCAAAAGCTGCCCTTAGAGTCAGAGTTGTAAGAGCACAGTGATTTTTCTTGCTGTGCCCTGGGGTTAAATTTAGTCCAGACTCGTTTGTGTGTGTGTGTGTGTGTGTGTGTGTGTGTGTGTGTGTGTGTGTGTGTGTTCTCCCCCTTTCTTTCTGACTGTTAATAAACAGTGGCTGAACACATGGGTGTAATGTGTATGTTTATGCTCACGCTGAATAGAAACCCACTCCTCCGTGCAGTCCTGTGACTGATCCGAGCTTTATGATCAAAGGGAGCTAATCAAGAGCTGTATGTCACTTAGGGCTTGAAGCAATTTATCTTCAAAATGTGTTTCATTTCCTTTAAAGCATAGCAGTGCTTTTTTTTTTTTGCTTAATCTTCCCCTCCCCAAAGGCTAAATATATAGATGCCTTTTTAATTCTACTCTTCTTTGCCTCTTCCTCGCATTCTTGCTTAGCACAGATTGCTCTCCACCCATGTGTCGAAAACCTTGCCAGGAAAAAGGGTGAGCAAAGCTTCTCTTTCCCATGACCCTCACTCTCGAAGCGGCTGCTGTTGTTGTTCCAAGGACTCATTATGCAGAATGCTGAGATAACCCGCTGGTTGCCCAAAGTATACCCCAGTGCGTGACAGTAAAATCAGTCTGAGGTCAGACGTGGTGCTTTCCTTTCTGTGCTGCCTGAGATGCTTTTGCCTAAAAATACTTGAAAGATCAAGATCGGTTCTGTATTAGTCTGTCTGTAGCAGCAGAAAAGAGCAAGAATCCAGTAGCAACTATAAGACTAACAAAATTTGTGGCAGGGTATGAGCTTTCATGAGTCACACTGCTCACTTCTTCAGATACCGCTCCTGAAGAAGAGAGCTGTGACTTATGAAATTTCATACTCTACTACAAATTTTGTTAGTCTTATACGTGCTACTGGACTCTCACTCTTTTCTAATACTTGAAAGATGTAGGGCCACACTGCATGCTGGGCTGGGGATCTGGGTCAGATCAACCTAGGGTTGCCAGCCTCCAGGTAGTGGCTGGAGATCTCCTGGAATTACAAGCCTTGTTCACAAGTTACAATGAATCCACGTATAATCTGGGTACCGCAGAAACTCTATATATTTTTAAAAATTGTATGTTGAGTAATTTTCTTTTTTACTCTCAACCCATCTAGAGTTGAACATGTGATACACGTGACAGCACCCAGAGCCTTCTCTGTCCTTCCACATGCCTCTACCATTTTTTAAATTATTATTATTACAGGTTATCAAGCACATAGTCCAATTCAAGTCTTACTTTTACATTCACATAACAATAACTTATTTACAAGTTTACTATTAACATTTAAAGTTTCTTTTTCTTTAAATGATTTTCCTCATATAGATCCATGAAAGTTTTGTTGTTCTTCAATTGCTTATATTTCTATTAATGACTGGTAGATTGTGTTCATAGATTGTATGTTGCTTGTTGTAATGTAGTCAAGAAATGACTTCCACTTACTGTAAAATTCTGTTGTCTTTTCTTTTTCTGAGGATTGTTGAATTCTTTCTGTAATTTTTTCCATAATCATTTGGTCCCACACCTTACTAAGCCATTGGTCTATATTTGGTGCTGCCTTAGCATTCCATTTTATTGTGATTATTGTTTTTGCTGCTACAAATAGACTACTTACGAGTTCTTTTCTAATTTGTGGAACTTTATTGTCTTGCCATAAGTCTAGAAATATTATTGTTGGTTGCAGTTGTATTCAATAGGTAGTTATTTTATGTATGATCTCTATTACTTCTTCCCAAAAGGCCATTATTTTCGGACATGTCCACCAACAATGGCTATAGGTTCCTGTACCCCCACATTCCCTCCAACACAATGGCGAGTACTTTGCTGTTAGCTGTGCTAATTTCTTTCGTGTGTAGTACCAATAGGATATTATTTTAAATGTTTGTAATTTAGTAGATATTATCGACGAATTGAATAATTTCAATGACCAGACTTTCCCCCATTGCTCTGATGAGATTGTTAATTCCCATTCTTGTTCCCATTTTCACATGCCGCTACCATTTGACTTCTCCTGGGCCAGTCTTCATTTGACTTCTCTTGGGCCAGTCTAATAAATGGATTCCTGGGAACGGGCAGCCCTGGATTCACCCCTCGAACTTCTTCCCACTTGTCCTGTCCTTCCTCAGTGTTCCATAGGCTGCTCTGACCCAAGAAAGCCAAGGCCGCCACTGTTGCTGGCTCTTTCTGCAAAGCTGCTCCCTGGCTCTAGAACTGGCTCCTCCATGCCTCCTAGTGCCGTTTCTTGCTCGGCCTTCCCATCAATGCCCTGGATGACATGTGGCATCCAGAAGTGTCTGGGCCATCTGCGCCAGCCATCCCCATCGGAGGCAGTAAGTGAGGGGGTGGGCATGCCACCCCCAGACACAGATTTATGTACATACATGCAGGATGAGTGCACATTCACTGTGCTACAGTTTGAAAACAGAGCAAAATGTGAATATTTGCAGGTGAACAGCAGTGGCATGTGTTTGAAGTGCTTCAGAACGTCTAAAGACAAAAGGCACTTTCTTATTATAACAGTCCCCAAATTGTTACAAGACCAGATTTAATTAGCATACTATAAACCAAAGTCTTTGAAAGAAATGGATCAAGGAAAAAGAAGCAAAACAACAAAGGAAGAGTTTCCTATGCTTTGGATGTTATATTGGGTGTCTATGCTATATGTGTAATTCTACAACTTTGCCTTTTTTAAAAAAATTCAAGTCCTGAAAAAATATACTCTGATTTTGAAAAATGTTAGCACTGTCATGTGTGCTCTGCTGTGAGTTAAAATCGAGCTTGTCTGCTTTTTGGAGGTCTGTTAATACTTAAGACCAATGAAATACCTTGTTTGCTGAATAAGAGGTCAAGCAGCTGTCAAGTGCTTAATTTGCTTCGTAAAGTTGAATTCTGTTCTGTTATCGGGGTGTGACCGCATACATCCCATTAGAAATATGTTTGGATTCTTTGGTTTGAGCCACCTGGTGGGATTTGTTTAGGGGGAACTCATTTAAACGAGCCCCGAGAGTGTTCACCAGAGAGGGGTGAATCGCGCCTTCTTGGACACTGTTCATTGTCTTGGGGCTGGATGTGTTGTGGCCCTGCTTGTGTTGAGGTTGTGATTGTGTTTGACGTGATGGTGCTTCTGGGAAAGATTTGTCTATGATGATTTATATGTGACCAGAGGCAGAAAGGGGCCCAAGCACGGCCCCTTAAAGTAGAGAAGGATGGGGCAGGCTCACCGCAGCTTCTGCTTGGCCTGCATCCATCTGTGTTGTGTCAGGAGAAGGCTGCTGGCTTCCACCAAGTGGGGTGCTGGTTTGTGGTAGCAGCAATCCCTACCCCCCCCCCCAAGCCACTGCTTCACAGCAGTGGCATCTCCCAACCACTTCACACCTGTCCACCTTGAATGGGATGGAGGTTGCTGGCTTGCAGCAGCTGGAGCGCCTGCTCGCCTTGTGGAGGCTGCTAGCTTGCAGCAACAGTGGCTCCCATCCATCACACGTGGGCATGCATGCACGCACGCACACAAATTTTCCCTAGTGGCGTTAGTGGCCGACCTGTCTCTGTATGCGACAGTGTCTACAAGTGAATGCTTGATGTTACTTTTTCTGACTGAAGGTATATGTGCAGATTTGCCTATAGAGACCTTTGGAGTACATCCTGTTGGGCAATTGGCTGGTTAAATCAGGGGACTCTTTCTAAATTTCTAAAATTAAGCAGAAGTCCAGAAGCACTTCAAAGACTAACACTGGAAGCACAAGCTTTCGTGAGTCAGAGCTCACTTCATCAAAGCATGCAGTGGATGTCCATAGGAGAGAATATCTGTCAGTATATGCTGCACACTTGGATGAAGTGAGCTCTGACTCACAAAAGCTTGTGCTGGAACAAGCCTTTCGGTGTTAGTCTTTGAAGTGCTACTGGACGTCTGCTTAATTTTGTTGCGGTAGGCTCCTACGACTTCCCCTCTGGAATTAATCCCATTTCTAAGAGGAAAATATTAAGGGAGAACTGTTTTTTAAAGAAATCTTGGTAGCCTTTGGTGCAGCCTGAGGTTACTATTATACCTAGCATTAATTAATGTATTTGAATACGTACAGTGCTTTGTATCCTCTATCCAATTACAAATTGTAGATGCTGCTTTTCCCTCATTTTTATTTATTTATTTATTTACTTAGATTTATAGTCTGCCCTCCCCAACCAAGTGGGCTCAGGGCGGATTACAACAATTTAAAACACAGTACATGCTTGTTAGCGTCTTTCCCCTTCCCCCATCCATGCTTTTGTTTAATACCCAGCTTGAAGAACAGTTCTGGTGACCTTTCCAGATTACCAGGGCTTGGTGTAGTCCTTTTGGAGTTAGACTATGATCTGGGATGCACCAAATCTTCCCTACCTCATTCATCTAAAGCACACTTTGTTTGTTTGTTTGTTTATTGTCTGCCTTTCTCACTGAGAACCAAGGCAGATTACAACAGTGCGACTGAAAATATTATATAATCAACAGCTAGAACACTCACTGAGCAAAGTACAATAATGAACAACTGTTAGGACATTCAGGGAAAGGGAATGGTAACAGAAAAAATTAAAACAAACATAAAGCCGAGCACATAGATGAAATCTATCTGAAACAAAGCATAACTATTTTCCATGGCATGTTTAGCAGCATGGAAAAGCCCTAGTAGGCACTAGAGATGGGCATGAACCGGAAAAAAACGAACCATGAGGTTCGTGGTTCATCGCATTTCACGAACCATGAACTTTCACGAACCTGCCCTGGTTTGTGAACTGGTTCGTTTGGTTTGTGAAAATATCACATCCAGGACAGCAAATTGTCAGGTCCGGGTCAGCAAAAGGTCGCTTCTGGGTCAGCAGAAAGTCTGCAGGAAGTCCATCCCCTGTTGCCTAGGAAACTGATTGATCGGCACCAGGCTGTCTGGAGTGACAAACCAAAAAATGAACCAAATGAACCAGCCTAAAGTTCGTGGTGGTTCATCAGAAATGGACTCTGATGAACCGCCGGTTGGCAAACCACAAACCGGCCCAGTTCATCATGAACTTTGGTTCATCATGAACTTTGGTTCGTGCCCATCTCTAGTAGGCACATATGTACATCAGCAGACAGTACCCAACAGCGTAGCGTTTAGTCCCTGTCCCTACCAAGGCATCTCTCTCAGCTATTTCTTATGACACAGTCCTGTAATCTGGGTAGAAAGCCCTCCTGAATAATTCAGTTTTGCTTAGAAATGGGACAGGGAGGAAGAGTCTTGTGGACTTATTTTTCTGCAGCTCTCAAGTGTTTTTGAATTGATGAAGATTTAATAAGAGTCTGTCTATGCCTCTTCTCATCCCGCTCCCAGATGTTTTTTGTATCCTGAGAAACATCAGCTTTATTCCTTATTTAAATAGAAAAGTCAACTGCCAAATGGCATACTGTATCTTATGACAGGCATTCAAGCCCACTATTGTCCCAGTGCTTGACAGAAATTTAGTGCGTTGAGCAAAAGTGTGAGGCACTATTCATCAAAGAAGACAACAAATGCTCTGTCAACTCAAACGCATGGCCCTTTCGTCTTTACATTTTTTGGCAGCGCAATGGTCAGCTCTGCGTCACAGTGACCCCCTTTGACTTGCCAACTCCTCTTGGCAATAGTCCGTACACAGCCAGTGTCTTTTTTCCCCTTTTTCTCTTTCAAAGACCTGCTTGCATCTAACCAGTTTTCCCTTTCTGGAACTCCTGGTTTTTTATAGCAGATAAAATTCCTTCATTAATAAACTGGTGATGGGGAAAATGAGAAAGAGCCAATGCACAATAGCTGGTTTCATCGTGGAAAAAGAAGCTACAAAATAAAATAACAGCTAAATTGCACTAGGAAGTTAGTAAGATAAGTTAGTAAGCACTTCCTGTGCCAGAGAGAGTGGCTTGGTCACTTAAGAGGCAACGAGTTGGAAATGTCAGAAGAAGAGAAAAACATCTTTGTGGAATTAGACTGAGGGCCAAGCTACAAGTGACGAATGACACTTGAACGGCAAGTGTATTTCTCCCTGTTCACTTGCCCTCCACTTGCGCTCCACTCAATCCACTTGCCGTTCAAGTGTCATTCGTCACTTCTAGCTTGGCTCTAAGAGTCCATCTAGTCTAGTAATTTTGTTTGTCAGTGGCTGACCAGATGTCTGTAGAAAACTTAAAAGCAGGGCATAAAAATGGAGGCTTCTTCCTCTTCGCTTTGTAGAGATGGCTTCTAAACATGGAGTTGCATTTGGCAGTCAGGACTGCCGGTGGAGTGGGGTGTGGCATGGGGCAAAGAGAATGAGCTGTCATCTACGAGGCTTCTGGTTCAAATCTTGTATCCGTTGTTAACTCACTATGTGTTGTTTGGCAAGCCACTTTCTCTTAGCCCTCGGCTTTCATAATACTTTTCTCCTTTATCGGGTAGTTGTGTTCCTGAGCTAATGGTCTGTCTGTTTCCAATGAGTTTTGTTCACAGACCAGGACTTTTCCACTTCCCCCTTCTTCTGGAGTCCACAGTGCTCCCCCCTCCAGTTTGTTCCTGGGGTCAATGGAATCCCAAGAAAAGAATAAGAAGTACGGGATCTGCATTGGGACGCAGGAATTGCTGGAAATCACCCCTTCCATTCCAGTGATGGAATTACAATTGTAGGATGTGAGCCAATGTGATCGAAGCAGCTTCAACACTGAAAAACAATATGCATGCTTATAATGTTTATTGTTATCCTCCGTGAAGTTGTCTCATATTTCTATCTAAGAAAAAGAGAAGCAGTTTGCACTTTGACTTTAAGAGCAATGATGCAAAATGTGTCGTTTATAGAGCCAGGATCCCTTCTAAATCATGTTCTGAAGTGGACTGGCAAGATTTGGGTACACAGGATCCTGGTTTCCATTGGTGTACGTGTAACTGGAAGTTATGGTTAGTGTTTGTAAGAGCGAGGAAGTCCTTCTGGAGAAGGAGGTTAGAGTGAAAAAGAGTATGCATACCCCAAGGATTGCTCCTAGCTCTGTGGCTTATAAATAACGAGCATTAAGTCGTCAGCAGCAGCAAGCTTCTTTGTTCCCAAAACTCAGGGATTGGTTGGTAGAGTCTGCCTTCCACTGCCCCGGTCTTCCCTGAATCTCAGAATTCTTTGCCCACCATAGAATCTTGGACTGCGTGAAAGCAGTGTTGGGAAGCAGTTTCCTATTGTTGTTTGTAAAGAGTTAGATAATGCACTCCCATTATACAAAGGGTGTGTGTGACCGCACAGAAGATTAATATGCTGTCCTGGGATACCTAACACTGTTAGTTTTTATTTGGAGGGATGCAACTATAATATTTTTGACTAATATTTCCCCTGAAAATTGAATATGTTCGCTGTTCTGTGGACATGTTCCTTACGAAGGTGGAGGGCAAATCTGACAAAGAAATGAAACGGAACAATCGTTTCTAGCTTTGCAGCGATGAGACTGAGAGCCCTCAACCTCCCTTTCTTGAATTCTCAGAAGCCTTTGGGTTGAAGGTGAATTCACAGTGGTGACTGTCAGTTGTACGGAGACTTCGACACCAGTATTACAATATACTCCATGTTTCCCTTTTCTGATTCTGCACCACAGGAGATCGTAATCCTATTTTTAAAAGATTTTCCTTGACTGAGCTTTGACACTTTCATTCATGTTGAGAACCAGTTTGTGTCATCTTTGTTGCAAAAAGGGATAATATATTCCTGTGTGGCTTACTCAAATATCAAAGACAGTGAGAAGATAGATTTACAGTGGGCACGATAATGTGATGTTTGGGGAGAGACATAATTATTGTTGTGGTTAGGATTTAAGATAATGGAGATCTTAAACTTGTGGAATGTATTTTTAAAAGAATTTTTGTGTACAATAGCAACAATGGATCTGTTCATCTGGATTTCTAGGTCTCTCCATTCTGTCCCGAATGCTCTTAGGGAATGTGAATTGTTTTAGAGTTGTCAGGCAATTGATGGATTTCAACTGATTTATCTGACTTTAACATAATTATTTTTTAATAAATGATATACATATATTGGCAAATTCCTATTGGTATAATTTTTTAAGACATTGAAGTGAGGAGGAAAGAATGTACAATTCAATATATGAAAAACTGCCATTGCCTTATAGGGAATGAAAGAAATATTTAAAATGTCCTTTCTTTTTATTGCAGTTACAGTTTGGCTTGTATTGACCCGTAGTGAACAGTTGGGCAGACTCATACCAGCCCAGATCCATTTGTGTGGTCTTTCTTTGTCAATTCATTTATATGATTTTGTAATTTCGTTCTTTTCCCTGTTTTGTAGGCTGCTTTGGGTCCCTAAAATGCCTACATTGTCTGACTGGTATACGGCAGCCTCATGTAGGCTCTGATGTATTAACTCTTGGTTGCTTTCTATCTCTAGATACCTACTTTTATTCCATCATTCTCTCTTCCTAATTTTACTTACAACTACCGTGTGAGGCAGGGTAGGCTTAGACAGACAGACAGACAGAGACTTCTATGTCCAGGCTTCATGGCTAGATGGGATTTAGAACTCAAATTTCCTCAGTCCAGTGATTTAGGTTTGAATCCCCATTCTGCCATTGATGCTCACTAACTGTCCGGGGGCCAATCACACACTCTCAGCCTAGCCTACCTTACAGGGTTGTTGTGAAGATAAAATGGCGGAGAGGAAAACAATGTAAGCCTCTTTGGCTTATATTAGGAGAAAGATAGAGTATAAATGAAGTAAATAAGTGTTAGAACAAATCATCCAATAGAACTTGCCTACATGAAGCCTCTACTAGGTGCATGCATTATTTTTTTCTGCTATGAAATTTTTGAGGGAAACACCCAGTTAAACACCCTCTCCCCTAGTCTTTGTATTTTGATTATGCCAGCCTTCTCCCCCACCCTCCTGTCCATCATGGTTTGTTTTAAAAATAAAAAGAAATCAGGGAGATTCTCATTGCACTCCAGGCCAAACCACACATTAAATGAAACACGTGATCATCCTTGTGGCTGGTCGGTAGGGTTGCCAGCTCTGGGTTGGGAATTTCCTGGACATTTGGAGGGTGGAGCCTAGAGAGGGTGGGATTCAGGGAGGGGAGGAGCTTCAGTGGTGTCTAATGCCATAGAGTTCACCCTCCAAGGTAGCCATTTTCTTCAGGGGAATTAATTTCTGTTGCCTGGAGATCAATCATAATTCCAGATTTCCAGCCACCACCTGGAGGCTGGCAACCCTACTGGCTGCTGAGAGAAAAGGCATAGGAACGGGCCTCCTGGGGTGTGCTTCCTGCTTGGCAAAACAACATCACTGCCAGGAGGGACATCATCGTGCAGGCCCCGGGAGCGCTCCCAGAGTTCGTGCTGGCCGATTCTGTCCATTTGGGGTTCCAAATCGGTGCAATGCAAAGCCCACGAGCACTCCTGGGGCCTGAGTGATGATGTCACTCCCAGAAGTGAGGGTATCCTAAAGGTAAGTGCCGGGTCCCCCTCCAGCCAGGAGGGTAAGGGGGCCTGGCAACCCTAACCATGGTCCTGATCCATATAGGCATGGTGGCCCTTCAGAACTGAGTTTCCACAGGAAACATGCAGCTGCCGTGTGGCTACAAGTCCCCATGGTGATTACGAGTTATACGTAATGTGTAGTTCGGGCTTTAGACCATTCCAAGTCCATTGAAGTCTGTGGACTTAGAATGATGTAATTCTGTTTTGCCAGTCCCGGATGTCCTGCATCAATTCTCTTTCGCCCCCCTAGGGCCTGTTTTCACTGATGTGTGGATTGCAATACAACACAAAAACCTTGTCAGTATAGGCACTTTAACCTGCTGGTGGGGAAACTGTCCCCTCACAACTAGCTTTCTATGGGAAAGGAATCTTTCTGTACAGATGGGCATTCATTTTGGGACCAGGAGCTGCCTAAAGTGGAAAGACTAGATAGTGGAATGTAGAGGAGCAGCCTATTACAAGAATTTAAACACTTATTACTCTTAGGGGTTAATTACTTTTTGGTCTCTGCAGATTATATATAAAGGTGTGCATGTAGGTGTATGCATACACACTCTTATTAGTGATATGAAATTGGCAGAGCGGCATCCAGTAATATTGATTTATAAGGTACTTCTTTATTGGTAATTTAATGCTTCTTAATTCTTTTCATGCATTGCTAAGCATAATCTTGTTACCAGCTGGAATGTTTACAGCCTCGGTTTAGCGGGTTAAAAAAAGAAGTCCCACTGAGGTATGTTTTGTTTAGAATGAAATTGAGTGTATCAGGCACAGCAGCTGTCGGAGTACAGCGCTTCTTAGTGGGGAGGCTCTTTTTCCTTCAGAGTATTTTTCATTATTGATATAGTTTTCTGCCTTGTGGTTCTCTTGGTACAGATGACCCAAAGCTGAGTTTATTTCCCCTTCAACTTCGAAGAAACAGCAGAGCTTAATTTGTGTATGAGGAGTTGAGATACGCGTTTATGCTGAGGCTCGCTTGTAGTGCACTCTTTCACCGCCTCTGCTGTGTGTGTAATGGAATAGTCAAGACAGTCCTGAGAAAGTAAGCGCTGGGTAGTGGTTAAAGCACCAGACTGAGGGAACTGGGTTTCAATGGCCACCTGATGAACAAGCTTACCAGGTGACTTTGGGCCAGTCATGTCCATGCGTGTTTTGTTTCTCTCTCAACCTAACCTACCTCAGGAGGTTGTTGTGAGGTTAAACGTGAAGAGGAAAGCCTTACACTCAGTGGAGTAAGTGTGGGTAAAAATGTGATGGGTAAAAGCTCTCAATTCTATGTTCAGTCACTAAGAATGGGTGTTAATATACGTTGTGTCAGTGGAATTGATCTATCTCTTTAACATCAGTTATGACTACAGAATAGTGGTAAACGTTTTTAATTAGGGATAGGTATCTCAATATCAGATCTCACCTTCCAACTACAGAATGTGTCGTGTCAAAAACAAGACCACACCCTTGTAGTCCACTTTAATGATTTTCAAATCAGGAGTTTTTGGGGATGGCCAGAGTGTCAACTGATGCACGTACATTTCAGAGAGGCAGCCACCATGGAGAATGAGTGAGCAGGGGAGAGGGATATTGCTGATTTCACCTGTTTGCAAGGTGATACCTTCTGAAAGCTTCACTCATGTCTTTCTTCCTTAGAAAAAGTTCTTCTCCATTGGAGAAATGGGGATGAAAAATCCTTTGAGATGTGGTGTCTAGCTCCAAGGAAACAGTCACCTACGCACTATATAATTATAGGCATAAACTGAATAAACTGAAAGAAAATAGAAAAAACAAAACACCAGCCTCAGTGGTAAATAAGTTTAATGGAACAGAAATGCCTTTAAACAGCCTGTCTTTTCATTCTCAGAATTCTGGACTGTGGTCCAATTATTCCAAGATGATAAAGCAAATTAAAATTTCAAAGCAGTTTTAAAAAGTTGGATGAACTTGTTTCATTTCGCACCTCTGCATTTCTTTCCCCCTTCCCTTATTTGTACTTGGTGTTTTTATCCCACTGTTTCTATTTTTAGAAGTTCTCAAGACTGATTTTTTTGCTTGCTTGGTTGGTTTTCCTCCCTATTTTTTCCCCTTAAAAGCAACAAGAAAGGGGAACTTCCCTTGACCTGTAATCATTCTTAATAACGTAGAAAGACTATTGCAATGTAATCATCACCCTTTTATCCACCCTGCTAGTGTTAGTGCTGGGATTTTAAATTCAGGCCAGGGCTTGTCTTTTTAAATTTTTATGTGCTGCGCTTACAGTACAATCCTAAGCAGAGTTACTCCAGTCTAAGCCCATTGAAATCAATGGATTTAGACTGGAATAAATCTGTTTAGGATTGCGCTGTTAGTTTATTTTGAGAAATGGAGAAAGTTTGCTTAACTCCTAGACAAAAGAGATCAACATTCTGCTGTGGCCATGGTGAGATTGGAAAGAAATTGAACACAAATAATTTGTGTTTCATATTTCTCTGTATCGTGCAGTTAGCTCAAAGTTGCTTGAAAACGTTTAGATATTTTAGTTAGCTGATGGGCATGCAGGTGTAGAGCTTACTTTGGAAGTAGTAATGCTCTCTCTGAAAAACCAGATTTAAGTATATTCGTGGATAATTAATTGCTTGTGGTTGGGGTGACTACTGTGGACAGGTGTACTTTTGCTCATCTTAGGCTGGTATACCAAGTGTGTATTCTTCTGGAGAAGGTACATCTAGATGCTGTTACAGGTATCATTCAGTGCAATCCTAAGCATGTATACCCAGAATGTTTTAATTTTTTAAAAAATTATTTATTAGTGCAAAAACATAAAACAAAATAAAAAATAAAAAGCAAACAGGAGAGAAATTTTTTAAAAAAGAAGAATACATGCTGGCTACAAAAACACTAACAACAAATCTATACATGGGCATCTATAAAACATTTCCAAATATCTAAATATAAGTCTATGCTTAGTTACTTTTATATATATGTTCAAATGTTGATAAATTTATAAAGTCTTCAATCCAATGATTTACAGGAGGTGGGCTTTTGTCAATATTCCAAGATAATTGATAACTTCTGGGCACCATCGAAAATGTTCCTCAGTAATTACATTCTGTGATACATTGTCTCCCGATGGCATCAATTCTGATTTTGTCCTATTCATTGAATAACCAGACAGTTCACCAGAATTATTTATCAAATTAATTAATTCATGAATGAATGACTGCAGTTCTGAAATAAATGATAAAAGATCATCTGCATATAAAATAATTTTAAATTTTAAATAATTATGCATGAAGCCATGTATATTATTAATTTGTTTAACAGCATATGCAGGGGCTTCATGCATAGATAAAAAATGAGAAGAAAAAGAGGATAACCTTGTGGAGTAACTCTTTTGAGAGGAAATAGTGCAGAACAAAATACCATTGGTCAGTACCCTAGATTTAGGGGATGAATACAGAATTTGAACCCATTTCAAAAATTAATGAAGGAAGCCAGATTTAATCAATGTAGAGAAAATAATTTTCCAATACATTTTGTCAAATGCTTTTTCAGCATGAAGTGAAAGAATAGCAACTTGATCAGATTTGTTTCTATTTAATGCAATCAGATCACTGACCAATCTAAGAGTATCAGATCTTTGCCTACATTCTATAAATCCTACATGATCTACATGCACCAAGGTTCTAATAACCTTTTGAAATCTGTTAGTAAGAATGGCAATTAATATCTTAGCGTCCACATTCATCAAAGAAATAGGTTGAAAATTTGCACATTGAGTGTGGGTTTTGCTTGGCTTTGGAATGACGGTAATATAAACTTCCTGCAATGATGCGGGCAATACATGAGATTAAAACATCTCATGGTACAATTGATATAATTTTGGAATTGAACCATCTGAAAAAGTTTTATACTATTCAATAGGGAACCTGTGTGGTCCTGGAGATTTACCAGTGCTCATACTCATTGTCACAGCCTTAATTTCATCTTGGACACGCAGTGCACAGCTGCTGAATTAAAATGATGCATGGCTTCTGTAAATGTTTTTTGTATATCTAGGAATAGGAAACAGCCCCTGAGTCTGCAGAGCATTCACCAAGACTGTGTCGAATTCCATGCCTTTAATAATAGAAAACATATATAAGTATGCAAAATATGGAGACGGTACAGTAGCTCAAAATGTCAGGAAGGCTACCAGATGAGTTCCTGTTTTAAATAACTATAATTAATTGTTCCATGTGTTTTTCAAGGCTTGTAAATGCAGAGAATGCCACTCATAGATTGGATGAATTCATTTGGGGTGAGGAGCTTTCAAGGGTAATTTGGGAGCATGAGGTGGGGGCAGAAAAGAAGCTTGCACATCTCAGAGTCAATAATCTGTCAAATTGATCTATTAAAACCATCTATTTCCCTTTATTTTTGCAATGTCAACTGTTTCCAGGTGAAAGGTAGCAGAGTAGGGTTCCTAGGGTCCTGGGTCCTGGGTCCGCTCAGCAATCAGCGGAAGGGAGCAAACTCCTGGAGCTTGCCCGCCTCTGGCAGGCACTTCAGGAGCACGTGCACGGTGTGCGCTCCAACCCGGCGCGGTGACATTACTTCCGTAAGTGATATTGTCGCACTGGCTGTGGGAGTGTCCCTGTGCTCCCACGGCCGGTTGAAACCGGCTCAATCAGAACTGCGGAGTGCGGGAATGCTCCCATGACCGGCATGACGACATCACTTATGGAAGCGATGCTGCCACATGCACAGCGTAGTGATGTCACTTCCGGAAGTGACATCATCACACTGCCACCGGAGTGCACGTGCATGAAGATCTAAACCCAGCCAGAGAATGGTATGTGCCAGGTCCCAACCCTCCCTCTGCCAGGTTCCTCTAGCAGGAGGCTAGAGGGACCTGGAAACCCTATAGCAGAGACATGCGCCCCACATGATAAGATACAGAGCAGAATGAGGAGGGCTTCCACCTCAAACAATGAGGGTTCCCAAGCTTGTATCCCACAGATCAAGTACACTGAAGTTTTGCTACTTCTGGTGTGTGTGTTACAGTAGGTGTGCTGCCTTTGAAGTGTTGGGGTGAACAACCATAACTGCCTTATTTTGGATCAGGCCACTATCCTATTTAAGCCTATTTAAGTCTTCTCTTACTGGTGGTGGATCTTCCAACACCACAGGAAGTGGAAAGTTTTTCCCAATCTAAGATGATTGATTTGTCTCACAACAGCCCTGACAACTATAGATAAAGTATAATTTTACATATGTGGGATCTGGACTGGAAAAATGTCCGTGGAAAAACATAGCATTGGAAAAGTTTCTGTGGATATTTTCCATTCCGCATCACTACCTAGTAAATACATGCATGCGTCAGAATAAGCTAGTACAATTTGCAGGTCTCAGAACAGGCTGTGACATTTCAACTGACAAAAAGTTCTTCTATGTATTGTCGAAGGCTTTCACGGCCGGAGAACGATGGTTGTTGTGGATTTTCCGGGCTGTATCGACGTGGCCTTGGCATTGTAGTTCCTGACGTTTCGCCAGCAGCTGTGGCTGGCATCTTCAGACACAGTGACACTGAGAGATCTCTGTCTTTCGGTGCTACACCTCTGAAGATGCCAGCCGCAGCTGCTGGCGAAACGTCAGGAACTACAATGCCAAGACCACAGCAATACAGCCCGGAAAACCCACAACAACCAAAAAGTTCTTCTGTTAGTAGTTATTACCCCATTCCTTTTCTGATATCTTCTAGAATTTTGTTAGCAGTCTGCCCATATTTTTTGTTTTATCAAGCATTCGTATTTTTCATCGATACGTATTATTACTCTCCCTGTGTTTTCACTGCTGTTCTGTACTGTTGAATTCCAATCTATATATCAAACTCATCCAAGTATGCTATTTTCTTCAAATCTGGTGAAGTTCTTTGTCATTCGTCCTTTTTGTAGGCTAATTAAGTTATAAAATAGTGCATTTTACATTCTTAAAACAGTGCAGCGTGTAATAGGATAGTAAGTGTTGCAAATATTTCAATTCCCCCCTCCCTCCAAATTCTGTTGATTTCTAGAGGATTTTTTTTAAAAAAAAAGTTTTCAGTTGTTTTGGAAATTTTACACCTCTAATTCAGTTTAAAGATTTTATATACGTTTGTCTGTGGAGTAAGTTGCAACCAAAATTACTACACATGGAAACACCTTTAGCAAAAGTAGTCAAATGAAACTTTGCATTCTTGATCATAACTTGCAGAATATTCATTTTTCATAATTTATATTCTCTCTCTTTTTAAAAACAGATCTATCCATGGCTGTACAAAAATTTTCCCAGTCGCTTCAAGATTTTCAGTTTGAGTGCATTGGAGATGCTGAAACAGATGATGAAATTAGCATCGGTGAGTGTTTTGGGTTGCTTTTCTTTATGACTTTTGAACACCTATATGGCACCTGTATTTTGCTAGTGTGTCGCCATAAGTCAGCTATGACTTGATGGTAGGATTTCATTCATTTTCATTCATTCATCTGGCTGTAGATTGTCCACTGGAGTCTGAAAGATATCTAGTAGATATTTAATTTAAAGCAGAGACACGAGACACCTTGCCATTATGCTTTTCAGCATGTTTAGGATGTTCCTGCCCAGCGAGTTTGCCTGTTCTCCTTCTGTGTGTGTTTCCTGCTAAAAAGTTCTGGATTGCTGCTTGGGAAACAAGACAGTTGCATATTTATCCCTAGGGTTTTTTTTTTAATGGTTATCTTACCTCGAACCACAAGTTGTTGCTTTGTTGGGATGGGGAGTATCTCCTTGGGACAACTGTTCAGGGATTTCTTGGGACACTTATCTGAACTGCTCATTTGCAACTTATCTGCTACTTCAGATGTTCATTACTTCCCTGATCTAAAATTCAAACATTCATGCTGTAATTGGATCAAAGGACATTTGCTGTTGAGATCTCCTGTGTCACACATGAACACACATGCAGGGCTTTTTTTCTGGGAAAAGAGGTGGTGAAACTCAGTGATGGAACTCAGGATCGCACAATGATGTCACTTTGGGTCAGCTGGAACAAGGGGGGAGTTTTTTAAAATTTAAATCGCCCTTGGCAAAAATGGTCACATGGCCAGTGGCCCCGCCCCCTGATCTTCAGACAGAAGGGAGTTTAGATTGCCCTCTGTGCCGCTGCGTGGAGGGCAATCTAAACTCCCCTCTGTCTGGAGATCAGGGGGCGGGGCCACCGGCCATGTGACCATTTTCAAGAGCTGCCGTAACTCCGTTCCACTGTGTTCCTGCTGAAAAAAAGCCCTGCACACATGAATCTGCCTTCTACTGAATCAGTCCTTCAGTGCATCAGGAGGTCAGTTCCGTCTATTCAGACTTGTAGCAGCTCTCCCGGGTCTCAGGTAGAGGTCCTTCACGTAAAATCCTGATACTTTTGACTGGAGATGCCGGGGATTGAACCTGGGAACTCCGGCATGCAAGGCAGATGCCCTGCCACAGAGCTACTGCCCCTCCCTCCTGTATTGGTCTTCACGGTTCTGAGGAGCCTTTTACGAATGTCTCTGGACATTAAAGATCATTGGAAGCTAAGAACCCAAGAATTGTGAAAAAGGTTTGATAGCTGATCTATTTTCACTCCAGACTTCAGACAGGATTTGGGGTTTACAAGGCAATTGTAGCTAGGTAGGTTGTCGTGTGTATCAAAGAAGGTCACAAGAACAAAAGTTAAACTAACAAGCATCAAAGCCTGGTTTACTAGGGGTAGGGTAATGCTATTGCCCTTCAGGAGCTGCCTTTTAAAAAGCCTTGCAAAAGCAGCAACCGAGAATCTAGTCAGTGCTACATTCAGATATTTTGGCATATCTTTGGCTTTGTGGGCCCCTGGGAGGGAAACATTTTAAAATTAAAAAGAGTCCAGTAGCACCTTTAAGACTAACCAATTTTATTGCAGCATAAGCTTTCGAGAATCAAGTTCTCTTCGTCAGATGCATGATACAAACTGGTCAAATACAGCATATGTCAGCCTCAAAAATGTGACTTAATAGCTATTATTTTTATTTCTTTTCTTTTTGTTTTTTTTTCTTTTTAAAATTTCCAGAATGCAGGTAAATATACAAAATCGGAACAGTTATAGTATAGGTTCATAGTTACAAATGCAACTGTAAGGAGACAACCAGTTGCTAAGTTTTTTTTCTTGTCAATATAGAGCGCCTATTATTAAAAGAGCTGATCCTAAATATGCATGGACACCTAGACAGTTCTTCCAAAACATTCCCTTTGGAAACTTCTGTTTGTTTAAAACAGAAACGTTTAATTGTGATTCTTTGTGTCTGATATCTGTCATGGGTGTATGCTGCTATATTATCATGGGGAAACTTTCTTAGCATAGCACAAATGACTTTTGAGCCAATAGAATTTTTATTTTAAGATATTTCTATCCCAACTTTTCAGTGTATATTCAAGATGGCCAACTATGATAAACTAAAAAATTCAGTTGCCAACATTATAAATATGCAGTCCCATAATACGTTAAGGGGGTTGAGCAGTACATCGTGAAGGTTGGGTCACAGATGAGGGCGGAAGTGTTCTTCTAGAAGAGAAGGTGAGCACTTAAATTATTTGTGAGAAACATTTACTTGGTTGAGAAATACTTGCATTTTTTTTATTTTGCTTTCAAATTGCCAGCTGCCCATATCTTCCGAGATGGAGGAGGTCTCTCTCTCTCTCTCTCTCTCTCTCTCTCTCTCTCTCTCTCTCTCTCACACACACACACACACACACACACACACACACACACACACACACAATTGAATGAGTCCTGCACAAGACTTTGCAATTGTGTTTCAAATGTGAGTACATTGCAGATCAGTTGAAATGTATCTCGTTCCCAATTTAAGAGTGTAGTTAAGTGTGGGGTGCTGTCATGTGGCTCTATTAACGTTTCCTGAAAGACGACTGGGTTGAAGATAAAATGTGTTATTCTCCCTATTGCTGACAACCCCCATCCTTCCATCATCCGAGATGACATGTGGAATATTTCAGGCACAGATGACAGATAGCAAACATGCCAGCATTTTGAGTTGCTGAAGGTGCATTTTCATGAAGTGCACTTTAATCTCCTCTGAAATTTGGAGAGAAATAAAAATTTAAAGGGAAGTGTGACATTGAGATCAGATGTGTGTCAAGTGTCTGATCTGATAAATCTGATAAGCCAAGTTGAGTCTGTGCATGCGCATGCACACCTGCGTACACATAGCTGACTTATGGCTACCCCGGTGGGGTTTTCAAGGCTAACAGAGGTGGTTTGCCATTGTCTGCTTCTGCAGCTCTGGTCTTTGTTGGAGGTCTCCAATCCAGTTACTAACCAAGGCCGACCCTGCTTAGCTTCTGAGATCTGATAAAATCAAGCTTGCCTGGGCTATCCGGGTCATGGTACATACATATTTACTCGTAGGCTACGTTGATGTCATAGTATGGGAACAGCTATGGTGCAATGAATTTTGCACATATCTCCAGTAATGTTGGAAGCTCTGGTTCAAGCAGAAGGGGCCCATGCTGAGGCAATAGGCAGCTCCCACGTGGCCCAGAACTCCTGTTTTTATTTGAGGGTTACAGAAAATGAGTTGCCCTGAGGTAGCTTCCCCACTGTGAAAGAAACCACGGACCTTTCAAATGATAGTTTGCTTATGCGGATATATGTTCTTCTTGGCATTTTCTTTTTCTCATACTGATGTATAATAAACTGATTACTAAGGCAAAAGGCATGCTTTACTTTCCCGGCCTGTCTTCAAAGGGATCAGCAGCTTTTGCCCTTTTAATTAAATCCATGATGGCAATAGTCGTTCCTTGGTGGATTCGCCTTCTTATCAGTTGTTGGCCTGTATCCAGCCACACAGTTCCAGAGACTTGAAGGACACTTACGTTTTCTTATTCGCAGATGTTCGTGTCCGGTAATTCCCCAGCTGACAGCCCCCACCACTCCCTAGTGATAGCCAAAGGGGGAAATCACTGGGGGCTCAGTTTCTAAAAATGAGTTATCAGCGTTATTTAGCTACACTGTAGAGCTGCTGCTTCTTCCCCCCTCCCCAGACTATTAATTTCATAAAATTAAGTTGAATAGAACTCCTCCTGTAACCAGGGAGCATCTGGTTTTCAACAATTGTAGGGCCCCAGATTGTATTGGGGACTCGACGATCCAAACAAGATACTGCTTGGGAATAGTAATGGCATACCTGTTCTGATCAAGCATCTTATAAATGCGCAAGAGGTTGAACTGTGGTGGGGAGGGCAGTGGGAGTTTCTGCCTTAATATCTGTGGCAGCTCTCAGCTGCCTTGGGTGTAGCATACAGAGTTAAAGCCAATCTGAACAGTGTGGGAAAGCAAGCGTCCTGGAGTGATTTGTCAAACCAAGCTCTTAAAGGATTTGACATTGGGGTAAAATTAGCCAAACACAGAGTTTTGCTTTGGATAGCAGAGCTGTTTTTTCTTAAGTAGAAGTGGCACTGGATCCTCCTAAGTAGGTGGGGAAAGTAAAGATAGGAACCATAAAGCATTGAGGTGTGCAAATATTTGTCAGCACGCAGCTAAGTCATCACAGAAGCATTGGCGACCCTTCACTTGTGGCCTTATTTTCCCTACTTTTTATTGCAGGTTGTGTAGATACTTTGAGGAGGTATTATACGGCTTTTATGTTTTCTCTTTCTCTAGACAGCTTTACAGCGGGGGAGGGGCAGTATATTGCCATTTATGTTCATTATGCTGTTTTTCATCTTTAAAACTCATAATGGCTTCGGTCCATAAGTATCCCCATATCAGTTTGTCTGAGCCTTAAGATACTTGGGAATTCCCTGCATTGTGCAGGGGGCATTTCTTGCATTGAGCTGAGGGTTGGACTAGATGATCTTGGAGGTCCCTTCCAGCTCTGTGATTCTACGATTCAATGTTGAACAGCTTGATGAAGAGGAAGAGGCAGCAGTGGCTGTGCATGCCACTCTCTGGGGCTTCAGCAGCAGCTGGCTTAGTGGCTATCATACCTGCTTGCCCACTCTGGAGCTCAGGACTGGTTCTTCAGATCGGCAGCCAGCCTTGGCCATTTGCCTCCTTTGGGAGTGGGGCTTGGGCAGTAGCTCGCCAGCTCAGTAGCCAGCTGTGCCCTCTCACCCCCTTCAAGGACAGGGCTTGGACATTGACTGGCTGGCCCTGTGGGGCCACATGTCCTCTGGGCGTTGTGCTTGGGAAGCAGCTGGCTGGTCCTGTGGTGATTGTACATGCCTACCTCCTTCCATGCACAGGGCAAGGGCTGTTCCTTGCTTGGGCTTCTGGTGGCCCTAGCAGGAGGAGGGAGAGTTATTCTGAGGCTCCATCCTGGACTTTGGCCCAGGGCTCTAGAATCACCAAGACTGCCCTCCAACCAATATTTCAATAAAAGCAGCATGTAGAAAAAGGGAGTAATTAATCATAAAATATCTGTAAAGACATCCTGGAATAAGTAAATCTTCAATTCTCCCCTGGAAAACTGATAGTGCAAGTCTCAGCATTGGTGGTTGATTCTTCCCACAAGATCCTGCTAATCTAACTTCATAACTATGCAAGTTCTTGAGGGAAGGTTGCATCCATTGATCTTAAGGGTCAGGCAGGTTGATATGGAGAAACTTATGGACCCCCAAGCCATTATGAACTTTAAAGATAAAAACCAGCAGTGTGAATTGGGCCGGACAACAAAATGAGAGCCAGTGTAGTTGGCAAATCGTTCATTTATCATTTCTTCCAAGGCAGCCCCTCGTAGACTGTGGTACTGTAGTCTAATCTGGATATTAGTTTATTGATTTATGTAATTTATTTACCCTGTTGCTCCCAATAGACTCTTGTTCTTTTTTCTAATTTAAATAAACAATGAATCAAGAAAAATATAGACAAATAAAACAGAAAAACTCCAAGCCACATCCTGGGCAGGTTCTGAATGCAGTGGTTTGCTCACTCAGTGGTTGCATGCTGTGGACTAAGAGCGAGGGCTAAAACCCCTGTGGCTCATATCTCTGACTATGCTAGGGTTCCCATTCCCCTGCCTGGGACGGGGGATCCCCTGATCCCACCCTTTCCCGCTGCACCCATTTACTTGGCCAGTGGGGGGGGTGCGCTCCCTGGGGGCCCCCTCTCCAGGCAGTGTGGCACGCCCCCAAGTGAGGGGTGTGCTCCTGCACCATGAGAGTGGGCGGTGGTGGTGGCAAGAGTGGACCACTCTCACCACTAACGCCACAGCCCGCTCTCGCTGCCATCGCCATGGCCCCATCGCGCCAAATGAGAGTGAGCCGTGGTGGTGGCAGCGAGAACAGGCTGCAACCAAGGTGAAAGCAGCCCCCACTGGCGAGGACAAGGGCCCCTTCGACCCAAGGGCACCCTTTGACCCCTGCGTGATGACATCACTCCCGGAAGTGATGTCATCATGTGAGCCAGTGCACATGCGAAGAAGGAAGAAAGAGGAAGTGCTGGCTTCCATTCCCCCGCTGGGAGAGTCCACGGACCTGGGGATCTCCTGTCGAGAGACTCCGGATCACTGGCAACCCTAGGCTATGCCAAGGCTTTTAATACTTGAGACAGAGGCATGTGTGATGGTGGGCAGATCAGCTGTCTACAGGAATGACTGCATACTAGCTTAAATTGAGGATGTGCTCTCCTGGTAACTTCAACCACCTCTCTCCTTGAACAAGACTGCCTTCAAGCTGTGCACCTGCTCTGCTGGGAAGTCCCATCCATAACAGATCATGTGACAGTTCCCATATTGGCTGTAGTCCTAATATACAGCTTTTCTGTTTAGATTCATGGTCAATGTGTTCACCCTCATCCAATGCTTTAGTGACTTCAAACACTGATTAAGTATTTTCACTGCCACGTGACTTATCGATGCACAAGCGTACACTCCTGAGTTGCCAACATCTGGGGCTGGGCGGCTGGAAAGCTCCCAAAATTACAGTTGATCTCCAGATGACAGAGATCATTTTCCCTGGAGAAAATGTCCACTTTGGAGACAGAGGAAGGAGGCTGAACATTTCTGTTTTGTATATTAAGCCCATTTGGGACCCAAATTGGCCTGCTGCTAAGTGCAGGAGGACTCTGAGCATCACAGTGGACTGACTCCACCCCCAAATGGGCCAATTTTGGTCTGTTTGTTGCCAAAATTCCTGGCTCCTCCCATGCTTTGCAGCAGGATGATTTGAGCCCCGAACAGGCTGAAATTGGCCTGCTGTGAATCACAGGTGCGTTCCTGCCCTGTGTGATGATGTCACTTCCTGGAAATGATGTTATTCCATGGTCCCTGGGAGCATACATCCAATCAGTTCGTTGAACATGATGGCTCTCAGCCAGAATAGGGTTAATACAATGATTTTTAATTATTTCTTTTAAAATCTCTGAGGTACCACATAAGTCCATCAACAAAAGAGCTAAATATGTCACATGTGAATGTAATGGGGGGGGGGGGTTGCAAATGCTTAGTGTACAGTTGGGTTGCCAGGTCCCCTTACCCTCCAGGCGGGAGGGAGAAGATCCGGCATTTACCCTTGCAACTTCTTTCCATGCGCTACCAGCATGGTGCAATGACATCACTTCTGGGAGTGATGTCATCACGCAGGGCCCAGGAATGCTCCTGGGCTTTGGTCTGGGCTAATTTGGACCTTCAAATGGGCTGAATCGACCAGCACAAAGCCCAGGAACACTCCTGGAACCTGCATATTACGTCACTCCTAGGAAAGCGTGCTCCTCGCTGCATGTGCACCCTCTGTGACAAACCTGATTTTGAGTCACTGTAGAATGTGTGAGATGTCCCCCAAAATGTGTTCCAATAATCAGAAACAAAATCAGTGTGTATAGCTCTAAGTGTTCTTACTGCCGTTAAGTTGTTCCAAAGCCTGAAGCTGTAAATTGTAAGAAGTTGAATAGGTTACCTAGTAAACCACAGTCACCTATGGGTCACCGAGTGGAGAGAATGCGTTTTCCTGACTAGGTTGTGCAATGGAGCTGAATTACTCATCAGTGAGAAGAACTAGGCTTTGGATCATTGCACAGTAATGGTCACAGTGGTCATGGATGAAACAGATTGTTGGCTCATGATTAACCAGGTAAACGGCTCAGTGGCCTTTTGGTTTTTAACTTCTTGGCATCCAGTTAACTTTTAATACTGGAAGCGTTTTGAGTGTTAAATTAATAGATATGGTAATTCCTTTTGTAGATTGAAGATACACACTGGTAGCTTTTTCTCAGGTGAGTGTGGAATGTACGACAAAAATTTTACGTACAGATTGTTTTCAATAAAATATTTTACTAGCTCCCAAAAAATTATTTGAATAAAACAGGGGTTCGTAATCTTGGCTGAATTGGGTAGTTAACCATGACTGGATTCCAACCTTCTTCCAAGTCATCCAACATGTCTGTAGAACTAAGGAACAGAGAATGGTCAGTCGCTTACTTGGAGCCAGACTTAGGAGGTGGTTAGAATCAGTGCAAAATCGGTCGCAAAGTGGCCGACTGGCTCTTCCCCTGTCCGGAATTCTCACCGCTTCCAAAGAATTTTCAAAAATGTTGTTTGAAGTCGGGGGGAGAAGTGGGGCTGGTCTCATTTTGGGGTCAGGTAGGAGGAGATAAGGGCCAGAAAAATATTTATGGTCAGTGCTTAGAACCATTAAATTAAAAAGTTGTTTCACTAGGAGACGTCAATACCTCGAAATTAAAATGAGCCGGTTAATAATCTTCAGTTTAGAAGACAAAACGTTGCTCCCGTTCATTCTGCTTGAAGAGTCAAACTAGACAATATGCTGGTAAGACCCATGACTGGCATGCTCCAGCATTTTAAAAATGGGCATAGGGCCTATGGGTCCAGATGCAGGCTGGGTATGCTCTCCCTGTAAACTTACACAAACAACTCTTATGCATTTGCTTCAAGCTTTTTAATGAACCTCTGTGTTACTATTCTTGCTCAGAGATTCCTACAATTACAGCCCTTGGTCAGGTTGAGAAGCTAGACTTACAGATGTGGCTTAATTGGGGTGGGTGAAGGTAGAAGTTCTCTGGAAAGAGCTGCAGGTCAAGGAAGTATCCCTTTCTTAATAAGGCGCCTATGCATATATGACCTTAACTTCTGCAGGGCTGAGGAATCGAGGGACCTTCAGTCTTGCGATTATTGTCACGAGGATAAGGGATTTCTTGACTTTCTGAAAGATAGATTGGTTTGACTGCTCTGTATGACTGGACAGTTGTCCAGCATTCTAGGACCACATTCCCCTTCTTCCTTTCTCTTTCCTTCTAGAATTGTTACATTTACTGCATCTTAAACTCAGGCTGTGGGTTACATAATGGAAAATTTAACTTGAAAACATTTCAGGACCAACCCCCCTCCCCTTCCAGAATCCAAGAATATTTTCGGTATAGTTTTCCTCATATTTTGTACATTTAAAAGCTGGAATCTTTAACGAGGCACGGGTGTAGTTCCAAAGTTCTTATTGTCCTCCTTGAGCTTTTTATTGCTTCACCCACGCAAAGCCACCCACACATAAAGATAATACAGCTGCAGCTGTTGAAGTGTCAGGTGTGTTTTTCTCTTCATTGAAAATGTGAATGTGCCTTAAGGACACGGCCTGGATAACAAAATGGTTTCTGGTTTTGTCGATGCGAAGTTAAATTGGTCATTTAATGCATTTAATGCATTCTAGTCACCCATATGGTGCTGAAGGTAGAATATTGGACTTTATTTTATTTATTGTTACCTTGCTTTTCAACCAGAAATTGGCTCTCAAAGAGCTTCATAGGAATAAGTATAACAGAAATGACATATCTGAATACAGCATACAGCAGGTGAAGGATTTTATGGAGGGACACCTGGGCGTTCCCTTCTCTCCCGCAGGCTTCCTCAAAGCTAGCTGGAAATTGGAGGAAAGTAGGAAGCTCTCAGTTGTATGACAGAAGAGTGCCCGGGTACTTCTCCCATCCCTCTGGCTCCATCAGTTACTGGGATTCCAGGGACTTGGGTTCAAAGCCAATTATGGACTTACAGGGCATCCTTGGAAAAATTGGTGTCTCTCAATCTAGTTTACATTAGAATTATTATAAGGCTATAACTGAGTAATCCCTTGGCTGCCAGTAAATGGCAGGGATACAAGAAGGAACAATCCACCAATTATACCTGTTAGTACAGTTTGTCGTAATATAGGCATCTTGTTGTACAGGCCTCCAATGTTGAAGACCCACCTCCTGTTTGTACCTTCTCAGCACCGTGTTTTGATGTTTTCGCACCTGAAGTGAAAACTCAGAATGATCGTCTTCTCCGGGTCATTTCAATGACACACAGATGGAGGTTAGAGGCAGGAAAATGGCTCCTTGTTGGATATCTGCTGCCCTACTGCTTGGAATCAGGTTCCCCATTTGGCGCTTGGATTTTGGAATCAGCCTCCCGATTTGGTGCTTCTGCTGGACTGTACTTGAATATTTTGTAAGAGTTTCCAAAAAAACAGGAGAGGAATGTTGATTCCTTATAGTGTATTTCCCTGGTCCTTTTAAAGTTGAAATGGTGCTCCCCAACAGGGCGGGGGGGGGGGGGGAGGAATATAAAATCAAAATTAATTTGAACCATATTAAGGTAATGCCTGAGTGATGGAACTCTAAATCAGGAAGTCTCTGTATTAAATTAGTGATAGTAATGAATTTCATGCACGTAACTAGAAAATCCTGGTTTCTGACATATGTTTTCTCTGCTTGGGAGAAAACTGCAGTAATCTATGCTTCCTCTACCATAGTTCTGAAATTTAGTAGATTTACTGCTGTTATCTCCTACTTGGAGAAATTGGGGTGCAAGGCCACTTGAGATCTGTTGGTACCATCCCCATTTTTAACTTACTGGCCCATGTAGGTGCAGAGAGGACCAACCCCTGCCAGGCAAAGGAACAAAAAAACACACTGGCAGTGTCAGCTGTGGAAAGAGGTGAAATGAAAAAGGCCCCTGTAAGGTTTTGCATGTAAATAATTGGGTATGTATTAGTGTAAGAGTTTTGGATATTGACTGTTTGAGCCTTTGAGGGAGGACTTATTGGGGCCAAGCCCGGCAGCAACCACTGGGCGACTTGATGCCACATGACTTACTTGACAGAGGGCCAAGCTACAAGTGACGAATGACACTTGAACGGCAAGTGAACAGACTCATGTGTATTCCTCCCTGTTCACTTGCGCTCCACTCAGTCATGTGTCAAGTGGAGCGCAAGTGAACAGGGAGGAATACACGTGAGTCTGTTCACTTGCCGTTCAAGTGTCATTCGTCACTTGTAGCTTGGCCCTCAGCCAGGCCTGTCTGCTTGCTGTTTTTCAACAGCCCCCTCCCCCAAGCCAGTGTACTATAAAGCTTAGAGTTTCAGAGTTGCCAGGTCCCCTTAACCTTCCGGTGGGAGGGGAGATAAGGTTGCCAGCCTCCAGGTAGTGGCTGGAGATCTCCTGGAATTTACAACTGATCTCCAGGTGAGAGAGATTAATTCCCCTGGAGAAAATGGCGACTTTAGAGAATGCGCTCTATGGCATTATACCCCACAGAGGCCTTTCCCTTCACCAACCCTCCCCCTTTCCAGGATCCACCTCCGAATCCTCCAGGACCCCCCCCCCCTCCGCCAATCTCCAGCCATCTCCCCTGATGGCTATATATGAAAACAAAAATACATGAAACATCCCTACTTGGGCTTTCTATGCAGCAACTCCTTCACTTAGCAGCTTTAGTCAATCCATTCTTTCTTGACCTCTGGCCCCTATCTGTACCGTCAAAACGGAGATTATGACCGTAGCCGATTGTAGGAGTTATTCCAATTGTGTATGGGAAGCACTTGATAAATAATATCTTATCTGTATGTCCAAGGGAAATGAAGTCCAGTAGATGCTAGCTGTGTAATAAGTGTAGCCTGGCCCCTGGGTAGGGCTGCCAATCCCCTGGCCAGGGTGGGGAATCCCTTGTTCCCACCTCCTCCCCCCGACCCCATTTACCTGGCCAGCAGAGGGTGCGCCCCCCGATGGTGCAGTGCACAGTACACCCCCATGCCCCACAACGGGCCCGTTTCAGGCCGAATTGTCCCCATGGGGGGGATTCAGCCCTTTGGTGAGCTCAGGAGCACACGCCAGGCCGACCTTTGACCCGCATGATGATGTAACTTCCCAGAAGCAATGTCATCACGTGCGTCAAGAGTGCGCATGCACTACGTGCGCAAGAAAGGGTACACTGGAGACCGTGGAGGGTGAGTGCCAGGTTTCCAGTCCCCCACTGGGGGACTCAAGGGACCTGGTAACCCTACCACTGGGGGGTGTCCTCCCCCCCAGTCGTTGCAGCATTTGCAGTTGTTTGTCAACAACTGAATCATGTGCATGGCAGCAGAAGATTAGATGACAAATCACTATGGGTTGGTAGCCAGCACAGGTCCCCATGCTACAGATCTCATACTAGATCAAGTGTATAGATCTAGACTGAGTCCTGCTCATGAAGCAAGTGTCACTTTTATGTCTGTGTGTCTCTTAATTGTGTTATTTGGTCTGTCTTCTATCATGGAATCTTATGTCCGCCTGTCTATGTCTGGTAGATGCAGATCCGGGTCCCCTGATAATCACTGTACGAACAACAAAGAAAGGGGGTGGATGAACCTGTAGGACCCATAAGTACGTTCCCACTGTTGCTTGACTTACATACAAGCAAACACTGAAAGAAGAAGTATCTGTACATCCCTCAAAGAAAAGAGGCTAAGGCAGGTTTGCCTGCTGGAGCTTACAGATGTTGCTGAGAAGTTTCTGAGGAACTGGTTTGTACCTTGGGGGTGCTGCTGGAGCTGTTGGATAAACAATTTGCAAAAGTAGCCAAGGGTGCCTTTCACCATCTTTGGCTGGTGAGCCAGCTGCAGCCCTTCCTGGGGAGGAAAATATTGCCACTGTGGTACATGTCCTGGTAACATCTAGATTAGATTACTACAGTGTGCTCCATATGGGGCTGCCCTTGAAGACTGACTGGAAGCTAGAGTTAGAACAGAATTCTGCGGCCAAAATGTTGATTGGAGTAGGTCATAGGAACTATTCCACTCCAGTCTTTTTTCATCTACACTGGTTCCCAATTTCCCTCTGGGCTTGATTCATGGTGCTGGTATTGACCTTTAAAGCTGTATATGGCTTGGGGCTAGCATTCCTGAAAGACTGCCTACTCCCATACAAACCTACCCATCCACTTCAGAAGCCATGCATCAGGTGCCCCCACCGTCTGGGGCTAGATGTGGAGCCAAAACCTTGGAACTTCCTCCCCAGGGAGATTCATCTCTCTCCCTCTATTGTTGTCTTCCACCAGCTGGTAAAGACTTTTTGTTTTGTTTGGCATTCCCCCAGTGTTACTGACTATCCTCCCTGGCTGTATTATGTGTGTTTGTTTATATGTTTTATTGATTTGTTTAATTATTTTATGTATACTTTACAGTACGTTCTGTTTTAATGTCTCATATGTTCTGATGTTTGCTTCCTCAGGGACCCTATTTGTGTGGAAAGGTAGAATAGAAATGTTTTAAATAAATAAGTGTGGGTCTAAGCCAAGTTAGGGGAGTTGCCTACAGGATCTTATGTGAATGACTATGCCCACGGTCTCCTTAGGGTTCTCAGAACATGGAGCTGCACCAGTTGTATTCCCAGGTCCTGTCTGCGGAACTGTACCCTCTTACTTGCTTTCTTAGCATGCCTACCTTTTTCTAAACTGTGTCCTGTGATCCAAAGAGTCTATCTGTTTGTCTGTCTGTCCGTCCATCCATCCATTTATCTAGTACTGCTCATACAACTATTGCCTTAAACATAAATTAAAAGGGGAAGAACCTTACTTACTATCATTTCTCTGGTGTTTAATTATTTCCCCTATATATTTTGCCGCAGAAAGAGTAACAGAATCATATGGGTCCAATAATAACCATGTCACCTGCGCTCTCATATTGGGTAGTTCCATATTTTTAAGCAGAGGGATGATTCAGCTAACCCTCCGCTCATTAAGAATGGGACACTCTATAATCATATGTTCAATGGTTTCAATTTTAATGGGCACCTGCATGTTCTGTTAGTATATGGTACTTCCTTGTATCTTCTCTCCAAAACCGCCAAGGGAAGAGCATCCATTCTTGCCAAAGTGAAAGCTGGCAAGATCCAAAGAGTCAGTCATTCAAAAGATCCAAAGAGTTAGTCATTCAGCTTTTGAGAAAGTGCATAAATTTGCAGGAAAAGAAACTACCACCTCTCCAAGATTTCACTAAATTTTGAAACATTGGCGAAGAGCATAATTTATTATTCCTATTCAAATTCTTTTCTTAGCACAGAGATACGTGTGGTAGATGAGCTTCATCCATCTTTTGGGAGAGGATGGGCCATTCCTTGGCTCTTACTCCTGCAGTTAAAAGTTCATGTTCCAGGCTAGGTGCAGATTGGTTCAAAATGTGATAGATTTATGTAGTGCTCACATAAGGAATGAAAGAATCTTTTAAATAGCATTGTCAGCGGTTAAAGTTGATGCATCTAGTGTAGTTGGAATAAAACCCTTTGAGGCTAGCACTTTTGCCTCATTCCAACTCCTAGCACGGATTAGGTAGGCTGGCTTATGAAACTGCTGCTTCTGGGAATAGTCACAGAGAATTTTATCCTATGACAAAACAGGCACACCATCAAGGTCTGGATTGCCTATCTTGGAGAGCCCAAATGCTTTGAGTACTTTCTCAAGCAATAACAGGATGAAGGAATAATAGTTAATAATAAAGGCTTGAAACAAGATTCCTTTTGCACATCTAACTACTTTTCCTGGTTTTTCCAATGAGGTTTTTTTTAAAAAAAAAGATTATTGCCATTGCGCTGCTGTTTAAACTATTGAAGACCACATGGCAGTCAAAAATAACCACATCAAAACAGATCGGAATGGATAGAAGCTTCCAGGCTCTGTTGGCCTTTGTTGTGGCTATTATTGCTCCTTTCTGCCCTTACCTCTGCAGTGTAGCCAAGCAGCTTTCTTGCTCCCTGTCCTACCTCTGAAAGCTGGTGGAGAAAGAG
Source organism: Eublepharis macularius (assembly GCF_028583425.1). Taxonomy (NCBI): domain Eukaryota; kingdom Metazoa; phylum Chordata; class Lepidosauria; order Squamata; family Eublepharidae; genus Eublepharis; species Eublepharis macularius. Next base: position 164,677,279 of record NC_072792.1, on the reverse strand, counting down.
AAAATCTAAGCTGTATATGTGCTGCTAACCCAGGTAACATTGATTTTCTTGTTTTGCAGCCCCTCTACAAGAACAGAGTGTCAAGCTTAGGAAACGTATTTATTTTAAGCGTTTAATCACAGATCTCCAAAAGGGATCTGAAGTAGCTTACAGCGTGAAAGGTCCATAAATAAAACGGAGCACAGCAAACAAGCAGAACAAGTGAATTGCTGGGTGGTCCTGGGATCATTGACTGAATTGATTGAAAGCAGCTTTTGAGCCAAAGGACCAAGAACCCTCCAGCTCGTGCCTCTGGCTATGCTCAAGCTTTATAACATGCATGAGACAGGACGGAGGAAAGCAGTCTTCAGACTAGATGTTACTTAGTTAGCACGTATGATCCTCCTCTTACTCCTTCCCTCCATTCCTACTAAAGATGGGTCTTGGAGACCCAGGTTCGAATCCCCACTCTGCCACAGAAGTTTGCTGGGTGACCTTGGGCCAATCGCATGCTTTGAGCCTAACTTACCTCTCAGGTGTTGTCGTTGTAAGGATAAGATGAAGGAGAGGAGAAAGATGTCGTAATCTATTTTGGATCCCCATTAGGGAGAAAAGCAGGGTATAAATAAATTTTATTTAATTATTTAATAGGCTTCTAGCCCGCCCTCCCCGCGAGCAGGCTCAGAGCAGGTTACAATTGTCAATACATTTTTAAAACATAATAAAACGTCATAATTTATATAAAAAAACAGCTCCCAGGTGGCGACTCACACAGCCCACCCCTGCAACCATGTGCGGGGGGGGGGGGAGGAAGGAAACAGTCATTGCTGTCCATACGGCAGCAATTATTATATTATAAGATTATTATACAGCTCTCCACTGACAAGTAAAAAGGATCACTGAGATGTAACAAGACTGGCCTCTACCATATGCCTGGAGGAACATCTGTTTTACAGGCCTGCCTAAAGGATAAAAGATCTTGACAGGTCCGCATGTCTACATATAGAGAGTTCCACCAGGTTGGAGCCAGTACCGAAAAGGCCCTGGCTCTGGTTGAGGCCAGTCTAGCCTCATTGGGCCTGGGGACCACCAGTAGGTGTTTTATCAGCCGATCTAAGCACTCTCTAGGGTATATATGCCAAAAAGCAGTCCCGTAGGTATGCTGGTCCCAGTCTGCTAAGGGCTTTTATAGGTCAAAACCAACTATAAGGTTGAGTAGAGAGTCAGTGAGATACAAGAAACTATCCAAGCACTGTATAATTTGCTACTTACTCCAGGCGAAGTGGCAAAACTACCCAAGCACTGTATAATTTGCTACTTACTTCAGCATGAGTGGCAAATTACAAAGCCATAATATACCCCTGGGCAATGAGTGAAACTAATTTTTAGTTTCTGTTGCTGCTTTGGCAATTGGTGCCTTTTGAAGAAAACAGGCACAGTACACACTCATGCTGGGACATATAACGTCTTGGTTGTTACTGTATGCCGAGTTTATAAATTGTGGGTTTTTCTCCTTATTCTATAACATGAAATGTTTAGCGTGTGTATGGAAGTGAGTAGTAAGGTAAATTTGGAGCAGCTACTGCAGAGAACTTTCTGAATTTTATTCCCTTGAAAAAGGGTTGTCGGGCTTTAAAATGCGTAAGATTTTACTTAAGCTGAAAGAACTTTTTTAACAGTTTTATTAAAATTCTACATTTTTTACAAAATGTAAAGAACATTAGCAGCTTGAATAAATATGTGCAGGTTGGTAATAGACTGCAGCTCTTTCCCTCTCTGTATAGCACTGCACAGTAAAACTCATTTACCCCAAGGTAAATCTTGCAAAAAAGTTAATGTGTTTACAAGCCCTAAAATAGCAGCAATTCATTGGCCAAACAGGAAATACCCTGCCTTCCCTTCAGAGGTATTGGTTGTCTGTGGGAGGTTTTCTAAGCTCTACAGAACTCCTTATATGGCTCTTCAGAATAATATGATTTTGATAGGGAATGTCCTTTATTTTTTTAAAAAACTATTGTGGCAGGAAACTATTCATTAGTATTACTTGCAAAAGCTTCATATGTAGCTCAAGGCAAATCAAAAACAAAGCTGCAGCTTCAGCAGTAGAACTGATGCAGTATAACCAGCAGATCAGAAGTGCAGGTGTGTTTATGGAAAAGAAAAATGAATTTGTTTTTTTTTTTTTTTTATTAAATTTTTATTGTAACATCAGATGTAACTAATAACCTTCAAGTAACAAACAACATTTCAAATTTGAATGAAACAAAAACCAATATACAATACGCAGTTAGACTTACATCCTTAATAATTAACGTAAAGAAAAAGTAATTCCATGTAATTACACAGTTATACTATCAGCTTAATAGAAGGAGAGATATCCATTGTTTGTTACAACTTGTAGTATTTTCGAGTTGGGCTGCATATTATTCTTTTCTATGTATTCCAGAAATGGGAGCCACTTTTCAATAAAATTAGTATTTTCTGTGAGTTGTACTGCAGTTTGCATATCATTGCTTACTTTTTCTAAAATAAAATGATTCCAAACTTTAGAGAACCAGTTTTCGATTGTTGGTAGTCTTTTTGATTTCCATATTGTCGCTATGGCACTCTTAGCTGCTACAAAAAAAGAGGCAATGAGCTCCTTTCTGATTTTGGGGACGTGTGAGTTTTCCCACAAGTCTAAAAAAATCATTTTTGGGTCAAAGGGGAGGTCGTGGTTTGTGATATCTTTAATTTTCATTAATATCTCTTCCCAAAATTGTCTAATTCCTTTACATTCCCACCAACAGTGGGCGAAGGTTCCCTCCCCGCCACAATTTTTCCAACATTTTGGGGATGATCTAGCTGATATGTGTGCTAATTTTTTGGGTGTTAGGTACCATCTGTGAATCACTTTAAACGTTTGTAATTTAGTTATGTTGACTTTCGAGGTGAATATTCCAGATGTCCATATTTTTTTCCAAATCTCTGGGGACTGTTCAATTGCACAGTCCTTACCCCAACTAGATTGACAACTTAGCTGCTTGTTCTCAGTGATGTTTAGCAGAAGGTTATATAGTTTAGCTATCATGCCTTTTTTTTGTTGTACTGGTGAGTCTAGAAATTGTTCGAATTCTGTCAGAGGTTCTTTCATGATGTTCCTTAGCCTTATTTTTTCTGCCATGTGTGAGAGTTGTAAGTAATTAAACCAATGTAGTTTTTGTTCTAATTTATTCTCTATATCTACTTTCTCTAGGAGACCTGATTTTGTGGATATGTCAACTAGTCTAGTTATTTTTGCTTGATGTAATGATAGGATAAGTGATCGATCCCACTCTGGTACAAACCATTCTTGATTTAGAAAGGTAGAGAATCTAGATATTTTGGGAACAATTTTGATCCTGATTTGGTCCCATGTCTTTAAGATAGATGGTATCAGGAAGCTTTTTTTGATGCTTTGTGGCCTATTACTTGGTTTGTTCCAAATTGTGTCTGTTATGTCACTGAATTTTGAAGATGGTTGTATGATCGTAACCCAATCTGGCTGAGGGGAATTTGAAGTCATTTGCAAGAGGTTAGCCAGTCGTGTCGCTGATTGATATAGGTATAAATCTGGATAATTAAAACCACCGTTTGCTGATTTCCTCCTCATAGTAGTGAATGCAATTCTCGGGTGCTTGTTTTGCCATAGAAATTTATTAATTAATATTTGCCATTGAGCTATTTGTGATCTATTTATAGTAAGAGGGATCGCTCTAAACATAAAAATAAATTTTGGTAATATAAAAGCTTTTATTAAATGAAATCTGTCATACCACGTGAGCTTTAATTTATTCCATTTGATAATATCTAATTTAATTTGATTTATCAATTTGAGGTGATTCAATTTTATAAGGTCTTTCAGGTTGGGGGTGATTTCAACTCCTAGGTATGTAAGATTTGATGGGGACCATTGAAAGCTATATATTGTACTAATTTGTTGGACCGTTTTGTTATGGGTGTTGATGGCAAGATAGTAAGATTTTGTTTGGTTAATTAATAGTCCTGATATTGCACCAAATTTTGTAAGTAGAGATGAAAGATGGGACAGTGAACTTAATGGTTTGGTCAAATAAATCATCATATCGTCCGCGAACAAGCTAATTTTAAATTCTGTGGAGTTAACATTTATTCCCTTTATCTGTTTGTGTTCTCTAAGGGCAGTCGCAAAGGGTTCTAGGGCGATTGCAAATAGAAGAGGGGATAGGGGGCAACCTTGTCTTGTACCTCTTTTAACGTAAATGTTTTCTGAGTACTTAGCGTTTACTTTGATGTTTGCTATAGGTTGGTGGTATATAGCTTCAATTGTGTTTAAGAATTTTTCTCCAAATTCCATATGCCTCAGTGTTTTTAGTAGGTATGATATTTCTACCGAATCGAAAGCTTTTTCGACATCTAGTGATAAAAAGATGGCTTCCGTATTGTTTTGGGTGCAATGGTCTATTAAGTTTAATGATTTATAAATGTTATCTGTAATGTCTCTTTTTGGTATAAATCCTGATTGGTCTGTATGAATGTAGTTAGAAATGAATGTATTTAGTCGATTTACCATAATAGAAGCAAAAATTTTATAATCGTGGTTGAGTAATGAAATAGGACGGTAGGATGCTGCTTTTAGGGGATCTTTTCCCTGTTTATGGATCACTATGATGTCGGCTCTCTCCCATGTGGGTGGCATTACCCCCTTTTCCAGAATCGAGTTGGCTAAATCAGTTAGATGTGTTGCTAACAAGCTCGTAAACTTTTTATAAAATTCTGCCGGGTATCCGTCCGGCCCTGTGGCTTTATTATTTTTAGCTGCTTTTATTGCATCCATTGTTTCTTGGATAGTGATGGGTTTTTCTAGAAATGTTCGGTGTTTTTCCTCTAATTTCTTGAAGTGTTTTAGTGAATTTAAAAAGTGGGATATTTTAGTTTGGTCCGGATTTTTTGATGAGTATAGTTGAGTGTAAAAGTCTTTAAAGACTTTAAGGATTGATTCCGGTTTGTACTGCATTATATTTTTACTGTTATGAATTCTGTTGACTGTGTTTTGTATTCTCTTTTGTTTTACTTTATTTGCCAGAATGCGTAAAGTTTTAGGTGTATTGGTCCAATGTGACTGTTTGATAGCAATCAGATTTTTGTATATCGTATGACTTTCCAAGGTTTCTAATATTTTCCTTTGTGTTAAGAGATCCCTGTATATTTTTTTGCTGCCTGTTAATTTATGTTTATTTTCTAGTGCTTTTATATTGCTTATTAATTCACGTTTTTGTTTCAATTTTTCTTTGTTGATTTTAGCAGTAAGGGCTATTAAATGTCCTCTGGTCACTGTTTTTATCGTATCCCAAAATATGTGTATCCCAATTTCTTTTGAGAAGTTGTCTGTAATAGCTGTTTCAATTATTTTGCCAACTTCTTTAATTGCATATTGATTGTATAATAAATGTTTCGGTAAGCGCCATTGAGTACTGCTTTGTGTTTTAGCACCGAGATTAAGTGTCATGGATACCCAAGCATGGTCTGAGATTGTGTTACTTCCTATTTCTGTTTTCTCTATTTTATCAATTATGTCATTAGAGCTGAGAAGATAATCAATTCTTGTGTATGTGTTGTGTCTTTGTGAGAAGTATGTGTAATCCTTTTCTCCCTCGTGATAATGTCTCCATGTGTCAATTAAGTGGTATTTCTGTAGTATAGCTGCTAGTTTTGTTATTTTGGTTTTTTTTGTTGTGTGTACTTTGTTAAAATTTGATTTGTCCAGTTGATGATTTATTATGTAATTTAGGTCTCCTCCAATTATCAAATATCCTTCCTGAAATGAAATCAATTTTTGTATTACTTCCTCTATAAATTCTAATTGGTTTGCGTTTGGAGCATATACTGAGGCTAGTGTGAGCGTGTGCTCCCCTACTTTCCCTTTAACGAAGATAAATCTGCCTTTTTTATCCTTAAGTGTTTTTGTTTGTTGAAATTGTAGGTCCTTTGCAATTAGGATGGCTACTCCTCTTGATTTGGAGTTTCCAGTTGCATGATACTGGGTTTGCAGCCACCTAGCTTTTAGCGAATCTGTATTATTATGTCGTAGATGGGTTTCCTGCAGAAATATAATTTGAGGTCTGGTTTGGGCTAAGTTCGACATCACTCTCTTTCTTTTGATTGGATTACCTAATCCTCTAACATTGAAAGTTAAAACTTTGATTTTAGAGCTCATTGTCTGTTTTGATTATAACAATTACTTGTGCCTTTCTTTTTTTTTTTTTCCTTTTTCTCCACCTGTATATATTCCGAATTCACTATATATCTTAACTGTTGATTAATATACAATCCTAGTCTAAATTGAATCCTTACAACTATATGCGATTGTTCATCTCTATACCAGCACTTTTGATTAAGAGACAGCAAGAGAAAGAAAAAAAAAATGATAGTATCTGGTTCACTGTTTCTTTCTTTCTTTCTTTCTTTCTTTCTTTTTTTTTTTTTTTTTTTGAGTGAATTGTATGGTTATAACATCAGACTTATCAAACAAACAGTATTCCAATCTTGTAACTTCTGCTTATAGTTCTCAACTAGGTATAACAATATAACTATCAATATAGTTGTTTTAATATCACAATAATCTTATTTACTATGTTATTTCTTAATGTCTATATTTAAATTACTCTCTTTGGGTCGATATATAGAAATTAAAGTTGCAAGATTTCTCTTATTTTCTGCACGATAAACCTTCCCTGATTCCTTAGAATTCAATCCAGTCAAGTGTTTACCAGTTATACCCCTCTAACTCCTTATGTTGAATTGACTTCTTCCTATGTTTGTACTCTGTATTATTGTTCTTTCCCCTCTCTTTCCTTTTCCTGTATATATATATATATATATATATATATTTTCTTTCTATGATTTTTAGTCTTTGTTACGAACTGTGAACTACTCCTATTATTTTCCTATTCCCCTCCCACTCCCTATGCTCTCCCTAACCCTCTTCCTTTTTCTTACCCTCCCCTTCCCTTTTTTATACTTATAGATTATAGTAATAATATATATATAACAATTTTTTGAGATTTTTAATTATTTTATTGTATTTTTTTATTATTATTTTTATTATTTTTTAATATCCTTTTTCTTTCCTTTTTTTTTTTTTTCCTCCCTCCCTTACTATCAGGTTTTTTCCCAAAATTTTGTGTTACTATTTACTGAGCTTATATAACTAACTAACTGTCCCTGTACCTTCCCCTTACCACCCTCCCTCCCTCCCCTCAACCACCTTTGTGTCTTAGTAAGCTGTAAATTCCACTTGGATATTATTAGTATTCTATGCTACTGTATTAAAGTGTTCAAGTTTAGCTCTCTCAAACTGCTGAGTTACCTTCACTCACCAGTTGTGGAAGTCTATCTCACTCCCCTTCCACTTATGAGAGCTAAAAAAAAAACCCACGTGAGCTATGTTGAAAGCCCTTCCCCCCTTCCCCAAAACCTCTATAGTTACATCTCTATTTTCAAGTACTACAACTTGATAAACAGTCAAACCGAAGTATATTTATCCAGTTTTACCAGTTTGTGGTGTGGTAAAAATAAGAAGATTTAAGTGTCTCTGATGGGGATCTTACTCCCTTTCTGAGGAGATAGTAAGTCTGAAGATTTTCTTTTCTGATTTTGTTTGCTCATCTCCATTGGTGTTTCTAACCCGACTGCATTCAATAGCTCTAGTCCCGTATCGATATCAGTTGCAATATATCTTTTGCCATGATGGATGACCATAAGTTTGCTTTGATCCTGCCATTTGTATCTCATGTTCGCTTTTTGCAGGGTCTCAGAGATTGGTTTAAGTTCCCTTCTTTTAGCAAGCACTTCTTTTGGGAGATCAGCAAAAATATATATATGTTTGCCTTCGCATTTAAGTGATCCCCTTGCTCTAGCTTCTTCCATTATCTTCTTTCTTGTCCTCTGGTCGGGTACCTCTATGATTATATCTCTCGGGCGTTCTTTGTTTTTGTTTTGTTGAAAAGGTCCCACTCGGTAGGCTGTTGTGATGTAGGGGAAGACTCCTTCCTCAAGCCTTAGTTGTTTAGCTAGCCAGTTAGCAATGAAGCTTATGAGATCTATATTGTGTGTATACTGTTCGTCTATTCCTCGTATCTTAACATGATTTTGCCTGGCATTGATTTCTAGCTTTGTTAGTCTGTCTTGCTGCTCCGTAATTATTCTTTGCATGTCTGTGACGTTTTGCTGAGCCTGCACACTCACGTCCAGAGCTTTTTCAGCTTTTTGATTAGTTGTTTGTAAGTCACGTTTTATGTCCATGAGTTGTGCAGTGATAGGGTTAATAAGTTTAGCCATTTGGTCTACAATGTCTTGTCGTAGTTTTTCGAGTTGGGGATCTAGGTATTTTTCTGTAGCAATTACCTTTCTCACATCGTCGTTTGCAGCGAGTTCCGCCATTTTGTTTCTCTCCACGCCGCTGCGTTCTGTCTCCACCGATCCTCCTGAAGCCGCGAAAAACGTCTGTAAGTTTTTAACTGCCTTTGGATCGTTTTTCTTTTTCTTAGTGGAGTTTGTGTACATTATTTTCCTGCAAATTTTCCTTCGTTGTAGCGAGTAAGGGCGAGATTTGGGTTCGGGGGGATTGGAGCGCTCTCAACATGCGTCCATTCCTCTCCTCTACGACGCCACGCCCCCCAAGAAAAATGAATTTGTTAGGATTTCCTTTTCCCTCTCTTTCCAGCTTTTTATCTTTCTTTGTGCAAAGTTTAGAGGCTGGGTTCAGACACTGTGCTTCCATGAAAGAGCACCTGCAACCCTTGCGCATTCACACACTTTCTCTGTAATGGCTCCCACAATGTGGAACAGCCTGCCTGAGGAGGTCAGGAACGCCCCCATGCGTCATTTCACACAATGTGCAAAACAGAAATGTTCAGGAGGGCATTTCTATAAAGAGAGCAGAACTCAGCAGAACGGATCAGTTCAGGAGGTCACTTTTATGTGGGAATAAGATTGTAATCTGTCTAGTTGCCAAGTCTTCTTACCCTGCTGGCAGGAACCTGGCAACATTGGCTTTTTTTCTTTCCTCATGCATGCACTCCCAGTGCGGCGTCATGATATCACTTCTGAAAGTGATGTTGTCATGCCACATTGGGAGTGCACCCAAGAGGCCTGTTTCCCTGCCTTTCCCCCCACCAGCCAGATGAGTGGTGGCAGGGGTCTGAGGGTATAAGTGGGGAATTCCACACTCCCACTGGGGGACCTGGCAGCCCTAAGTCTATTTTATTACATTGTCTTCTATCCTTGTAACCCTCTGATCTATTTGGGGGAAGTTGTTTTGTCTTACGAAATCTGCCCTGAGTCTTGATGGAAAAGTACATAAATGAAGTAAATAAATAAGCATTTGTAAGCTACTTTAATTTACAAAGGGACTGCGGAGAAATCTTTCCTACATGAAAATCAAACATAATACGGATCCATAGTCATTAAGATAATAGTCAGGATTAGAGATGGGTACGAACCGGGGAAAAACTAAACCGTGTGGTTCGTGGTTCGTCGCATTTCACGAACCATGAACTTTTACGAACCTGCCCCAGTTCATGAACCGGTTTGTTTGGTTCATGAAAATGGCACATCCGGGTCAGCAGAAGGTCAGTTCCAGGCCAGCAGAAGGCCACTTCCGGGTCAGCAGAAGGTCTGCAGGGAGTCTATTCCCTGTTGCCTAGGAAATTGATTGATCAGTGCCAGGCTGTCTGCAGTGACGAACCAAGAAACAAAACAAACAAACAAACAAACTCTGATGAACCACCGGTTCGCAAACCACGAACCAGCCCGGTTTGTCACAAACTTTGGTTCGTATTTCAGTTTGTGCCCATCCCTAGTCGGGATTAGAGACGGGCACAAGCCAGGAAAGTGGCAGTTAGTTGCGGTTTGTGGTTTGTCGCATTTAACGAACCACGAACTGGCATGAAATTGCCCGGTTCACAAACCAGTTTGTTCGATTCGTGAATTCGTCACTTCCGGGGCAGCAGAAAGTCTGCAGATAGTCCATTCCCCCGTTGCCTAGGAAACTGATTGATCGGTGCCAGACTGTCTACAGTGATGAACTGAAAAACAAAGCAAACAAACTGGCCTAAAAATCATTGTAGTTCATCGTGGTTCATCAGAAATGCCCTCCAACAAACCACCGGTTTATGAATAAAAAAAAACAGCCCTGTTTGTGATGAACTTTGGTTTGTATTTCAGTTCGTACCTACCTCTAGTTGGGCTTCAGTGGCAGAAAAGAGTGATAGGATTAATCTCAGCGGAAAGAAGCTGGTGGATCCAGTAACCCTAGTAGCAGCTGATGTTAGCTGAGGGGAAGATTTGTGTGGCACATACAGACCTCTGGACTGTGAATTACCTCTTTTCCTTTGTACAAATCATTGACACCCCAAATGAGAACTTGCATGCCTCCCACGGTATTCGCATATATAATTTGCCTCCAGAGCTTCTTTTTAGTTTTGCTTCGAATCTGGAGCTTATGCAAAAACTACTGGGCATAAGAATTAATTATTGTGATTAATGGACTACTTCACTAGGTATGGGCAGGTTCAGAAGGAAGAAATGCTCTGGTTATCTTCCCGGCAAGGCAGATTAAGGCCTAAAATGCTATCCTTCATTTTCTCCCCAAGTTTATTTAAAAATCCATTCAGGAAGGATACTGAGAATGAGCTTGAAATAGAAAGGACATCTGGTTCTTCTGGAAACTAAATCCTTTGCATCTGAATATCCTTAAAACATTCTGAGGGGATAATGTCATTGGTCATATTTTATACATAATCCAAAGAATGGTGCAAAGACCAAGAGCACATAACAATAACAGAAATTTTATTTTAGGCATAAGTTTTAAACTTTCATTGTTATCAGCGGGATATAATGATTTCCCCTTTCCCTTTCTCTAGAAGCTATTATTAAAGAAGGGGGTGGTAAAATTGTACAAAGCCTTTTAAAAAGTAGTTTATACAGTTCAACTGGTTTCAAGCTTTTTCTGGACTTGGGAAACGCTCCAGAGAAAACAGCTGCAAACCTGTTTTAGCTCTGATGAAAGAAACCACAAAATATACAATAGGACCAATAGGCAACTGTTTTTGTATGTTAAATCTGTTTTCAGACATTGTTTCCCATCATAACGCAGTGTTGTGTTGCTGTGTTTGATTTGCAAAACAGCATTTAGATATAAAACAGGCTATCGAAATATTTGAGGTATTTTTTTGGATATAGCATAAAATTCGGACACCTACCAATATTTTGTGTGTTTTTGTATTTTCAGGGTGGGAGGGGAGTGTTGTTTAACTGCTCTCTGGCAAGTGGTGAAGATACTGGAACGAAGGGCACTTCACAAACTTTTACAGCATATGATCTCCCCAGCTTTTCACCATGAGGCAACCAACTCTTTATTGTAAAACTTGAAAAGCGTTCCATGGACTCTGGCATGTAGTAAACACATCCTAAGGAAACATGTTTGCTTGAGGTTCCTCAGAAGCTTGGTATACCTAACAACCCCACTTATTCACTGAATGTATAGGGAGGGAGAGAAGGAGCATCCCAATTGTGTGTCTGTCTGTGGGGTTGACTGTGCAGAGGAGATGGCTGTGCCAAAGGGGAGGGAGATCGTGTGAAGAAAGCGGGCAGAGCCAGTGCACTTGTTCCCTCTCTTCCTCCCTGTGCATTTAGTGAATGTATGGGGTTGTTATATGCTCCAGGCAAAAGAATGTGTGTTTATTGGTATACCTGATGAACCACTGCTGACCTTGCAGAGCTTTGACTCAAAGTAAACTGTGAAAGAAAGAGAGAGAGAGAGAAAGAAAACAAGCATTCATTATAGTGGCATTCATATAGCAGAACAGATATAAATTCTCTGGCACTGAAAAAGCGATTGCCAAAAAAAGAAAAAAAAAGAGTAAAAGTGTAACTCGTGTGACAGGTAACAAATCACATTGTGGTTAAACCTGACCGGTTTGGACAGTGAAATAATCTGGAAGCAGTTTGTCTTGCTGACTTTACAAGAATGTTTTATGGAGTACATCCCTACTTCCCTGAATGCAAATGAAAATTCAAACAATATGTTCTTTACCGTCTTCACCGCAAATGAAAATGACGTCTGTGTTTGTCGACTGAAATGCAAAAAAAAAAAAAAGGTCCTGTGTGAATTATGTATCCAAGTTAATTGCATATTCACCGCTGTAGGCCATAAAAATGAGAATGCTGGTAATTTTTGGAATGTAACTTGTACCCAGTGGATTCTTATATTAAAACATGCTTATTTTATGTTTAGACTTGTACATGCCTATCCTGCTCTGGCCTACGTAGTTCTCCTTTCCCCATTGTATCCTTGCAGCGCCCCTGTAGATAGGTTAGGCTGTCAGAAAACCACTGGCACAAGCTCATTCAGAAAATCTTATGGCAGATTGGAAACCTTTGCCCAGGTTCTGGTCCAGCACCATAACAGCCACACCACATTGATGGAAAATTGTGATAAGAAGGCAGCAACATGTGTCCAGCCATATTTGAAGATTTAGAGGTATAAGACCCCCATGTTACCTCCATGCTGTTTCTGAGAGTCCACTGACCCTTAGGAAAAAATATGGGGCAGTGGTGGGCTGTAGTGGAAGGTGTAAATAAAGTCTGGTTCCACTCAGTCTGCAGGTCATTGGACACGTGCCACTGCAGTGGGAAAGATTAGCAGAACTTGTGGACTCTATTGCGTCTTGCTAGATCCACAGTGTTTTGGACTGTAGAAATCAAAATAACTACAAGTTTCTTTCAAGTTTCCTTGGAGGGGTATGCACCAGTCCCAATATTTATTGTACAACTTTCTGAGAATCCCCTTCCCCAATCCTGCTCCTTAACTCAGTGCTTTCATCATACTTTCATTTGCCCCCTCCTTGGTTATTGTGGTAGTTATGGTTAGGCTCCCTAGTGATCTAAACTAGATAACGTTTTAATATCTTGAGTCAAGATTTCTCAAGTGTTTTTATTCTCAGAAAAGGCTTCTGAGGTATATTGAGCGAGTACAATTTCTTCTTTCTTTTTCTCAGTAAGTCTTACCATTTGTTCTCTTGACCTTTTACCTACCAGAGTGGATTGATTTCAGTCAAGGCTATCTAAACTTATTTAAATCCACCACCACCTCTCCACGCGCACAAGTATGCTTCAAATACTACTATTACTATTAAAAGATACTGGTTTGCAAATAAAAGAGCCTTTTATACATCCTAGGTTAGCTGCAGTATATATACAAGTTGGGAAGATAATTGTGCTCACATGCTCTCTCTTTCCTTTCCTCACTGAATACATGACAAGACTTTTACTCTTACAGCAAACCATTTATTTGTCACTGTATTCAAACCAAAACTGATTTGTGTTGTTCCTCACAAACCAAGATTCCATACTGTGATTTCATTTTGTCTTGTGATTTCAATCTGTGTTTGCAAATCTGAGCAGCAAGCCTTGGTTAGGGGAGGATGATGGTTTCAGTGGTAGAGCATCTGCTTTGCAGGCACAATATCCCAGGTTCAATCCTAGGTGTTAAGTAACAGCTCATAACTAGACATGGGCACGAACCGCATTACGAACCAAAAAACCCACGAACCGCCTGATCGTCTGTTCACAAACCAGCGGTTCGTGAGCGTCCATGGCCAATGAACCAGTGCTCGTTGGAAGCCCGGTTCGTTGCGTTTGCCCGCAGTTCGTGAAGCCAGACAGTCAGGCACCGTCAATCAATTCCCTTGGAAATGGAGCTGGGGGAATGCCTGAACTCTGTCTGCACTCCTTCTGTCGCCCTGGAAACCCGAATCGAATCCCAGCTTACCTTAATCGGCAGGTCTTCCTTCCAATCATGGAGCTGCAAATTGGTTACAATTGGTTACATGAGAGAAGACACCCAGGGGGAGGGAGGGGGAAGGGGGATGTTCTGTAGCTATAGGCACTCCAATCTCATCCCTGCAAACCCTGATAGGCAGTTCTGACAGCCAACCCCTTGTACACTGGGCCAACGTCAACTGGTGGCTCTAATTGTATCAAATGGGAGTTTCCTGGGGGGCCTCGGATTGGAGAGGGTATAAGTCCAAGATCCCTATTGCAATCTTGACCAAACTTGGGTGCTGGCTGGAGGAGAGCCTGCTAAACACTCCCTGGGTATATGGGCTCTCTAAGTCCAACGGGGACTGTTCTGAGCCCCATGAACTGGTTCATCAGCGGGAAAGGTTCATTAGTTCGGGTTTGTCGGCAGCACCGAACCACAAACTGCTGGGTCGTTAAATGTTTTTGGTTCATGCCCATGTCTACTCATAACAACAACTTTATTGAAGACTGGAAGCAGACAGACTGAAACCAAGCTCAACAGGAGCCAATTTATACTTAAGAAAACCGTACCCCTTTTTAGCAACCACCAATACAAAGCAAGTAGTTAGACTCCTTCATTTGCATGAACTATATACAACGTAACTATTTACAGCACAGCGATCGGATTATAAATCAACAGTTATGATTGGCTGTTACCAGTGCAAAAACACCCAATAGCCATGTAGGTCCCAGGAGGAGCCTTCGTTCAGACTCTAGTTCCAGCAATACACAACACCTGGCACCTCCAATTAAAATGATCGGGTAGGGGGTGATGAGAAAGATCTAAGACCCTGGAGATCTTCTGCCATTCAGAGTAAGCGATAGTGATCTTGATGGACCAATGTTCTAGTTCAGTGTAAGAAATCTTAATGTGTGTCATTGTATCTGTTTGATGCCAGTGTTTGACTAGCTTTATGATTCTATTTCGAGAGATAATAACTGCCACGCTTTAAGAAAAAAATCATAGGGGAGCCATCATGGAATTGTTCAGGGAGATTTCTGATGTAGCAAATGCACATACATGGTAAGTCTTCTAAACAAAATAACAGTCCATGTGAAAAGAGAAATATCCCTATGATGCCTCTATCTTCTACGTGCAGTAATGGCCCTCTGCACAAATCCATATGGATGTCCCTGCTGAATCAAATTTGGCCCCAGTTAACTCTTTAAACCACCCATTTCATGACCTGTCACACTTAGGGCCAAGCTACAAGTAACAAATGACACTTGAATGGCAAGTGGATCGAGTGGTGAGAAAGTGGAGGGCAAGTGAACAGGGAGGAATACACTTGCCGTTCAAGTGTCATTCATCACTTGTAGTTTGGCCCTCACTCTCTTTTTTACTGTTCCATATCCCTGGATGTCTTCTACCCAATAGGATTAACTGAAGTATCTGCCCCTTTAAGAAATGTCTTAGGACTTATTTCTTTTTTAGCCTGATGTCTTTGTATTTTCTTAGGCCTGGTAATGGGCAACCTTTTATCCCTCCTTGCCTCCCAGACTCACATTTATTATTTAGGTTACGTGCCTGTGGGCAGGAATAGCCTTCTATTTTATTTTTATGCAGCGCCTAGTAGATTTTAGTGACTTCAAAAATAATAACAACTGGCTCTTGGAGAAGCTGAAGAAAAATTCTTTTAATCAAGACACATAATTCATTATAGGCCGTCTCATTGTGTCAGATTTTGTTTTCGTCATTTGCACTCCACTCCCACTGCCAGACTATCAATGGATGAAATATAGTCTTATTTTTCCATACACAAAAGAGAGCCCCTTTTGATTAGAACAACAGATGATCGTATATTTCAAAACCGATTTAAATGGTCTTTTCTGGCCAAAATAGAAAATCTACAGCCAACAAAGAGACTGTCTTGCTGGTTATTGTGTCTTTTCAGTCCACAAATGAAATCAGAAGGAATAGTGTTAAGGCAATTGTTCCCATTGTTTTAGTGCCGTTTTGCTGGTTGTATACACTGCATGCTATAGCAACTTCACCAAAAATGATATCCTCGTGACAAGTGATCCATGTATTTACTGTAACATTCACAAATGTTTATTCCGTAAAGGGCAGACAACCATAGAGTATATCATTGTTCTTTCTTCATATCCTTGCTGTTCATTGACAGGAAGAAGTGACACACCCTATGATGACTGCCCTATAGGTAATAAAAGCTTGTAAATTTAAAAGGTGGAATACTCTTCTACAGGAATACTGTGTTCTTGGTGGCGTCTCCATAGCAAAGTAATATGCATACCAGCTCTAAGAGAATTCTTACTGCATTCGGTTGGGGAAAAGGTATTATTCTAACAAGTTTCCAAATGTTGTCTATTTTAACTTAATTCCTGAAACATTTTCATTATGCGTTCTTCTCCCGTTAGAAAAGTTGTGTCCCCAAGTAACGTTGCACTGGATAGTGCTCATTGCAAACCTCAACTAGTTTTGTTATCTCTACCTGGATTAAACCATTAGATGACTAACACTGTTTGATGCTATAATCTCCTAATTATTCTGTGTTCTTGTTTTTACTTTCCCGTAGCCCAGTCATTGAAGGAATTTGCCCGCTTATTGATTGCAGTGGAAGAGGAGAGGAGACGTTTGGTAAGTCTGGCCTAGAATATTCTGCTAAAGCTTTTTTTAAAAAAAACTTAAACAAGTTTGGGTTATTGTTTTCATTTGGAAAACTCTTATATATGAAAATAACAGAGCACAGCAAGCTGTATTCTTAACAAGTTTTTTGTAAAACATCAAATAATGTCAACCAAACAAAATAAAATTAACAATTAGAATTCTGAATATGTTGAAGTATTCATTCTGATCATTTCAAATTCAGGAAGTTAGTTTCACTCTGAATTTTGATTCTGTCGTAGTTGATGCCCTGCTGCTTCTGGTTGGGGGTATTTTTCCCAGGGGCACACAGGAGAATCCAGATGAACCCCGAGAAGCTGCTGTTTTCCAAGGTTCAGTCTAAAGAAATAAGAGGCAGCAACCTTTACTGAAGCTAAGCATGGCTGGGTCTAGTTAGTATTCTGGATGGAAGAAGACAGCCGGGGAACCCTCAGTATGCTGCCTTGAGCTCTCTAGAGGAAAGATGGGATCTGTATGCAATAAATAAAAGTTGTGTTACAGCAATACTGGTTTAAAGTGAACATGATTACTTACTGATATTCAGGCATCAGTTGGAGGCATCAGCAAAGCCAAAGCGGTTGTGCTTTGAAAAATTGAGGATAAAAGGATCATCTAGCAGCTTATAGAAGGTCCCAAGTTGGCTGCCTTACAAGGGAATCGTATTAGCCTTTGTCTTACTCACCCCCCTCACCTCCAAATCATTGAGCTCTGGACATATAGCTTAGTGTCATTGTCTACATGATCCTCCGAAGCACAAAGCCCCACTTTTCTTCTTGCTGGTTAGTATCCCTGCCTCAGAGGCGAAATTCATTCATCTTTTGCTTCCAGGTTGTCAACAGGCCAGCAGGTGGTGTCTTCTGGAGGCCAGATTTGTCCGGGGGTGGTTTCCAGTTTCAGGGGTTACCATTAACCAACTGGAGCTGGGAAATCTCCCACCCTTAGCTCCCGTTGCCCACTGGCTCTCTGGCAGCCAGCAGGAGAGGGGAAAATAACATCACGTCAAAGTGTTATATCACTTCCAGGGGAAAAACCAAGAAGTGACATCATGTACATCTAGGAATTGCTGGAAACTCTATGGTTTTACAAGTAATGTCACCTCTTCATGCCCCCTCCCCAAAGATTCTATATTATGTGGTGCCTTACATGAGACAGGGTATTTTTACTCATTTACTGCACTTCAGCTCCATGGGTTAACTGTTGTTTAGTATCTGTGATCTAATTTTTGCTTTGTTTGAAATCAATCACGCTAAAAGGAAAGAGGGTATTGGTTTTGGTTTTTTTAATGAATGCATAATGATTTCCCAGAAGGACGTTGTAGTAAAATATTAACCTTTTTAAAGAAATACTCAGATTTCTTGTAGTTCATGGTTTTTACTTCTAGCATAATTGCACCAAAGCTATTAAATTTATACAGTGAATCTATTAATCCACTGAAGTACTTTGCAGTAACCTTTAAATGAGGCTGTATTTATCTCTATCTAGTTGTACTTACAGGATGTACTGAAGTTTATCTGTAATGTAAAGCTGGAGAACCATAAAAACAAATATGAAAAATTTATCCTTCTCCCCTTCCTTATCCACTTCAATATTAAGCAGGTGTTTGGTGGTGTGTGGCTTCCTGGTTCCAGCAAATACAAAATATGTCAACCCATATTTTTGGCATTGCTTCTATAGGTAGGTGTCGAATTTCAGTCTTCAGTGATCCTAAAGTTGTTACTGTTGCTAAAAACTTGCAAATTCCTTAATCTTAAGAAGCAACAACAAATTATAAACCGTTCTCCTAATTTCATCTCTCTAATCGCCCATTGGCTTTATTACCCGCTTTTTAGGAAGTTTGTAGGGAAACATCTGGGAAAATTTTGAAGCAAATTTGTGAAAGTGATTTTTAATGCTTTCTCCTTCCTGCAAGACCCCCCCTGAAAACCCATGCTAAGGATTGGGGGGGGGGTCCTTTCAGAACAATAATAATATGGGGAGCTGCAGCAAAAGGGAGTAGCCTGAAATTACCTACATGCACTTGCAAGCATGAGCTTTCGCTTTTTTTCAGAGCTTGTTATGCTCTCACAAATTGGTCAGGGCTGTAGCCTCCAGTATCTCTTGGTATTTTGCTTGTGGGTCTTCCAGTCCTCAACAGTGGCTTTGGTAGGGGAATCACAGAATCACAGAGTTGGAAGGGGCCATATAGACCTTCTAGTCCAACCCCCTTCCCAATGCAGGATGAGACTAAAGCATCTCTGACAAATATTCATCCAGCCTCTTCTTGAAAACTGCCAGTGAAGAGGAGCTCACCACCTCCCTAGGCAGCTGATTCCACTTTGAACTACTCTGACAGTGAAAAAGTTTTTCCTAATATCCAGCCGGTACCTTTGTGCATGTAATTTAAGCCCGTTGCTTCGAGTCCTATCCTCTGCTACCATCTGGAACAGCTCCTTGCCCTCCTCCAAATGACAGCCTTTCAAATATTTAAAAAGAGCAATCATGTCCCCCCTCAATCTCCTCTTCTCCAAACTAAACATTCCCAAGACCCTCAGCCTTTCCTCATAGGGCTCAGTCTCCAGACCCCTCATCATCCTTGTCGCTGTCTTCTACACCCTCTCGAGTTTGTCCACATGAGGCCTCCAGAACAGCACACACTACTCCAAGTGCAACCTGGCCAAGGCCAGGACTCTAATCTGAAGAGCCGGGATTAGAGCGCGGGACTCTAATCCGGAGAGCCAAGTTTGATTCCCCACTCCTTCACTTGAAGCGAGCTGGGTGACCTTGGGCTAGTCAGAGCTCTCTGGAGCTCTCTCAGCCCCACCCACCTCACAGGGTGTTTGGTTGTGGGGATAATAATAACATACTTTGTAAACCGCTCTGAGTGGGCATTAAGTTGTCCTGAAGGGTGGTATATAAATCGAATGTTATTATTATTTATTATTATAGTATAGAGAGGCACTATAACTTCCTGCGATTTCAGTGCAATGGCCCTTTTGATACAACCCAAGACTGAGTTTGCCTTTTTTGCCGCCACATCACACTGACTGCTTATATTTAGTTTACAGTCCTCTCTTACCCCAAGATCTTTCGCATACACTACTACCCAGAAGTGTATCCCTCATCCTGTATTTGTGCTTCACATTTTTGTGTCCCAGATGTAATACTATGCACTTATCTATGTTGAATTGCATCCTGTTCATAACCGCCCACTTCTCCAGAGTATTCAGGTCTTGTTGAATTTTAACTCTATCTTCTTGGGTGTTTGACACTCCTCTCAATTTGGTATCATCAGCAAATTTAATGAATAGCCCGTTTATCCCTTCATCCAGATCAGTGATAAAAATATTGAAGAGTACTGGGCTCAAAACCGAGCCCTGTGGCACCGCACTGGACACCTCCCTCCAATCTGATGAAATGCCATTGACCACCACTCTTTGGGTGTGGTCCTCTAACCAGTTCTCTATCCACCAAACTGTCCTATAGTCCAGTCTGCAGTCTTCCAGTTTACCCATTAGAATGTCATGGGGAACCTTATCAAAAGCTTTGCTGAAATCCAGGTAAATCATGTCAACAGAGTTCCCATGATCCAGTAAGCTCGTCTTTTGATCAAAGAAGGAAACCAGGTTGATCTGACAAGATCTTTTGGGAACAAAACCATGTTGACTTCCCCAGATCACTAAGCAGTCCTTCAGATACTTACAGACGATCCCTTTAAAATCTGCTCTAATATCATCCCAGCAACAGAAGTCAGACTGACCGGCCTGTAGTTTCCCGGGTCATCCTTCTTCCCTTTCTTAAAGCTTGGATTACATTCACTCTTCTCCAATCTTGTGGCACATTCCCAGTCTTCCAGGAGGCCTGGAAGATGATGGACTGAGGCTTTGCAAGTTCTCTAGAAAATTCTATGAGCACTCTTGGGTGCACACCATCCAGCCCAGGGGATTTGTATTCGTCCAGTGCAGCCAGTACCTCTCCATAACCTCTCTGTCAATGTCAACTAGCCCCCAGGTGTCCTGTCATATCTTCTACCATCTCTACATGGGCTCGAATTCTTCAGGGAGAAAACAGAGGCAAAAAAGTCATTAAGCCTGTCCGCTTTTTCTTTGTCCTCCATCAGAGTTTCTCCTTCTACTGCCAACAGCAGTCCAATTGCCTCTTTTGCCTTGTGTTTGCTTCTCACGTATCTGTAGAAGTTTTTCTTATTGTAGCGAGCCCTCCTGGCCAGATCCAGCTCATACTGAGCTTTGGCTTCTCTGATGGCTGATCTGCAGTACCTAGTAACCCTCATATATTCCTCTTTAGAGGTCTGTCCTTCTCTCCATTTCCTGAACATTTCCTTTTTCTCCCTTAGCTTATTCTGGAGCTCTTGGTTCATCCACATCGGTTTCTTGGAGCCCTTACCATTTTTCCATCTTGCTGAAATAGTGAGGGCTTGAGCTTGCAAAAGCTTGTGTTTAAGAAGGGCCCACCCTTCACTCGCTCCTTTCCCTTCCAGCACACTCTGTCATGGAATGACTCATCAAGGCTCTGAGTTTATTGAAGTCGGCCCTATGAAAATCTTATCTGTGAGTCTGGCTACGAACTTCCCTGGGCCCCCACAGCAACTGGAATTCAAGGAGGACATGGTCACTTCCTCCTATGGTCCCCAACGCTTTCACCCCATCTACCAATTCTTCCCTGTTGGTTAATATTTAGTATGGCCAAGCCCCTTGAAGCTTCCTCCACCATTTGAAAAAGGAAGTTATCGGCCAGGCAGGTCAGGAAGTTACGTGATTCTTGTCGCTTTGCTGAGCTTGTCTCCCAGCACACATCGGGGAAGTTGAAGTCACCCATAATTATAAGGTTC
Organism: Eublepharis macularius; assembly: GCF_028583425.1. NCBI lineage: Eukaryota > Metazoa > Chordata > Lepidosauria > Squamata > Eublepharidae > Eublepharis > Eublepharis macularius. The sequence continues at coordinate 164,655,986 of NC_072792.1, read as the reverse complement.
TGATGTCTGAATACTCTACCAATCGTTCAAGGAGGGCAGCATCCATTTCCTCTCCCTAGTCATGCGGTCTGTACCAGACTTCAACAACAATACCCTTTGTCCTCCCCCACACTTTATTTCCACCCATATACTTTCCACTGGGCTGTCCACCAAATTCTCCAGAACTTCCTGACAATCAAGCCCTCTCCTCACATACAATGCCACTCCGCCCCCTCTTCTACCCTTCTGGTTTTTCTTGAACAACTCGTACCCATCCTCTACCACATTCCAGTCATGGGAATCATCCCACCAAGTCTCAGTAACTCCTACTATATCGTAGCTCTCTGTTTGCAAGAGAAGCTCAAGCTCTTCCTTCTTATTACCCATACTTTGGGCATTGGTATATAGACACTTGTAGCCTTGTACCTTTGTTTGCTCTGTCCTACCCAGGTGGGTCCCTGCTGTTCACTTCTTCATTGAAATCCCCGTGTTGATTGTCCCCTTCCCTTTGCGGCATCAGTTTAAAACTCTCCTGATGAAGCTCTCCAGGTTCTTTCCAATCATTTTTTCCCCTGACCTTGAGAGGTGAAGCCCATCATATACCATGGAGGACACCGGAAGAAGAGGAAAGTGGTAAAACCGGCTCAACTCTTTTTGGATCCGGTTATGGAGTTGGATCCACTGTTGCATCAAGGACTGCAGCCACATTCAGCTTTTTAAATGAAATAATGATGTACATATGGAGCAGTGGAATGTACAACAGATGGTTCACATGGCTTTAGTTTATTTCCTTTTGAAATTGTATCAGAAGAAGCACCTTGTGCTGGGTCTTGTATACACGGAAAAGATAGTGGGGGATACAATCGTTTTCACTTAGTGGAAGACAACAGTGTAACCCAGGTGTTGGAATCAAGCATGAGTTCATGGTCTGGGGTCTTCTTTCTTAAAGTACCCCATTTTCTACTCACACACCTTGATATAAGCAAAACTGTATAAAAGATGAGCAAAACTGTATCTACTGTAAAAGATAAACAGAACTTATAACGCTGGATATGGAACTCCCCCAACCCCAAAGGCCCAGGATGAAAGATAGCCCATCAAGCCAGTGCCTTCTCACAGCCCCCCAGAGTACAGGTCTCAGATGCCCTGTAGCCCTTGTCCTAGAAACCCTGTCTTCTTGCAGAATCTGAAGTGCACTGCAGTTCCTGAGTTCCAGGCCACCGATGTGAAGAGCAGATCTCAGGAACAGTTTCTTCCCAGGGAATAAATTCAGCCAGCAGATTTGGAGGGACCATGCCAGAAGCAATCCGCTCCAATCCAAAAACGACAGTCTGGGGACCAACCTCCTCTCTAGGAAGTGAGTTCAGCGAAAAGTGGCCTGGAGGAAAGGACTGCACCAGAATAAATGAGGTCAACAGCAAAGTCCTGAAAGGAAACCCCAGTAGAACTTGTTCTCTTCATAGTTCCTGCCTGCAGCTTCTTCAACTGAGTCCATCTCAGCAATATAACAGTTGCTTGGAGCAAGCAAAAGGGCTTCCAAAAGACTTCCCCTGCTCTCCTTTCCCAGTTCAAAACAAACAGCTCTGATATTCCACAACCCACCAAGGTTACAGTGAACAAGTAGATATATATATAGACAAATACATCCACTCCTCTCAGCATGCAAATTAAATAGTTGCTTTGTTCTACCCAACAGCCTACATTCTCAAAGATCTACAAACAAACAAACAAACAAACAAACAAACAAACAAACAAACAAACAAACAAACAAACAAACAAACAAACAGCAAGGAATAATTTTGATGTTTGCATACTGGCTGTTGTGCATACAGAAATCATTTGTGGGATCTAACCCTTACTTTGTTGACTTATGGTGGTAGAGAGTGCCCTCAAGTCATAGATGACTTATGGCAACCCCTGGTGGAGTTTTCATGGCAAGAAACTGATAGAGGTGGTTTGCCATTACCTGACTCTGCAACTCTGGTCTTTGTTGGAGGTCTCCCATCCAATTACTAACCAAGGCCAACTCTGCTTAGCTTCTGAGATCTGACGAAATCAGGTTCACCTGGACTACCCAGGTCAGAGTTTGTTGACTTATACAGTGCTTTTAATTTATGTGAGATGTTTTGATGACCTTGCTGGGAAAACCTCCCAAACATGTTAGATTTTATGTTTGTAAGAAAATTTTATGGCTTACTTTATGCCCAATGTTTATTAATTTGTATCCTGCCGTTCTCCCTAAACGGGGACTCAAAATGGCTCACAACAAAAAATAAAATGCAGTAATACAAAAAAAAGTATAAACTTAAGTATGAACAAAAAAGCAACTTAAAAATTTGCTTCTTCTTTGAAGCATTGTGACAACTGCTTCCTGAATGCTTTCTTCAGAAAGACAGTGAATGTTTTGCAAGTGAAGTAGATTGACTAAGATTTAGGTGAGTAATTTCTTTTTTGAGAGAGAGATACTCAGATAGATGGGGACACCTAAGTGCTATTGTATCCATTTACAGTCAGGAATGAATAGCAGCTCACAGTCTTCTTTTTATTAGCTAATGAAAAATGACTGTAAGTGCTCACTTGCTTGCAATGAACTTTTATCTAGACCTCTGCAGTGTGGGATTGGCACCAACCATGTATCTTATATAAGGGGAAATGAGCACTGCGTGAAACCCTGTTATTTTTATTTTCAGGAGTTTAATAACTACTGCCTTGTGTCACTTTTCTTCAACCTCTGTAGAGTTTCATTTTGCTTTCTTTAGAAAGACTAAGGAGCCCTGGGACACTTAAAATTGTCCATTTCTTTCAGATGCTGCTATCTTTGTGGTCCTGTTGGCCGATCCTGTTCCATCTCACTGTTTTTATAGTTTAGTAAATTACCATTTAGAAGATTTGCAAATTTTATTTCACTTTCAGGAACTTTTAAAAGAGATTCTTTTTCCTGACCTCCACCATTCATTTCTCTAACCTGCGTTCTCCATAATATTTGTATCTGCCTCCCAGTTGAGTAGTAGCTAGGTGATGGGGCTTACTATGAATAGAGAAGGCAGAAGATTTCTGGAGGGTGTTTTTGAGCAAGAGCCGGATACCTACATCTCAGGGATTGGTGTGTTGGAAGCAAGGATTGTCACTCCTCCTACTTGTCAGAGATGCTTTAGGCTGATCCTGCACTGGGCAGGGGGTTGGACTAGATGGTCTATATGGACCCTTCCAATTCTGTGATTCTATGATTCTATGATTCCTGCCCTGATAGTCAGATACTGCCCTCACCCCCAGCAATAGAAATGTAGTTTGCTTCTTAAGCAAGGGTGTTTGTACACTCACGGAATACTTGACAGTGCTCATTGGAGACCTAATAAAATCAACACTTAGTTGATAATATTTGTGCAGCCAAACTGATCAGCTTGCCCTACTGGCTATAACAGGGTGGTTGTGGTGGAGTGGAAAGGGGGGATTGGAGAAGATCTGTCTCTTTGTGCTTAATGATATTCCAAATTGGTATTATTTGTATTGACTGTTCTTCCTGGGTTGCAGCAGAGAAAAACATTTGATAACAGACAGTACTCGCATCTGTTCTTAATCCCCATCAGAGCTGCTGTTGACTCTGTGGGAACAGAATAAGCTTTGTTTCAAATCCCATTGGGGAGTTGCTGTGCCTCTTCCCTCTCTCTGAGCTTGTGTAGAAACTGACTGACTAATTTATCCTGGAGTCATGCTAAAGAGTCAGCCAGGTATGCTACTGTCATTCGATACATTTAAATGTTTGGCTGTACTTTCTTCCAGAATAAATGACTTAAAAGCAGTTCCTGTCTAAGAAGGTTCAGTTTAACAAGCGTTTAACACTGGCATGAAGCAATCCAAACAGATTCTGGTGAAATAGAACGGCTGGCTCCATTTCATGATGGAATATATATTTTGGATGCACCAAGGGTGAATCACGGGACTGTCGTAGGCTGATCACTAGTAGAGGTTTTGGGCATCGGTTTCGGGACTCTGGAAGATGGTTGTCCCCTAAATACATAGCAGGTGAATCTGGTAATGATACTGCTTCAAAATGAGGAATCTGGCAAAATACGGGTTTCCTTTCCTTTTGGAAGCTCCAGGACAATAGAAAACTGGTGGTGGTTTTCTGTTTTCAGGGAGTTTTAACAAGGTATTCCAAAATGCAGTCATCAACCTCTAGTCAGAAGTGATGCAATCCATTCCAGTCTGCCACTTCATTCCTCTACATGCCATCTTCTGGGTCACGGGGGCAGTTGGAGGGGGTAGTTGTGAATTTCCTGCATTGTGCAGGGGGTTGGACTAGATGACCCTAGAGTCACCTTCCAACCCTATGATTCTATGTTTGAATGGGGTCTTTGTTTCATTTGCACCCAGTTGCACCCAGTTGCAATGGAGCACGGGTGGGCTCCATCTTGTGGGGCTTTTCTGGCCATCCACCACCACCACTACCCTACAGTAGGGTATATGTTGATCAGACTGAGAGAGACACCCATTGCTGGTCTCTGCCCATCTAGTTATTTAATTCACACACAGTCTCACAGGGCATGGAACCCACTTCCCATGTCCTGAGAATCTTCCCTGTTTACTTTTGTATCAATGTAAATTCCTCACGTACCACTTTGCAAGCTGATGCTAAATGCATGTGTGACGAACTCAGTTTTACACGCTGAGATTCCTAGTCAGAGGGTTATGCTTGACAGGTTTCCTCCCCCCTGGTGGCTGGCCTGGAATGGCAGTTGGGGAGGGAATGTTGGGGGAAGCTGTCAGTTGGGAGGGAGAGAGAAACTGCTGAGTGAGAAGAGAGTTGGAGTTTGACCAGTGAGGGTCAGCCAGAAAGTCCTCTGTGTTTTGTGAAGCACTTACAGTCCTAGGACTAAAGTGGGGAAAACCAGCATACACCCCCTACGTAGACTCAATAGATCTGGGAAGTATAGAGGGCCAAGGAAGGAGGAAGAAAGGAGTCTCCCCATCAGTGCCAGGAACAGGATTATAGTTCACAGCTATAACACCTGCCCAGGATCTGGGAAGGGTCTTTCTCTGTGGAGCAACCCTAAGTCTGGAGAGGAGGGAAAAGAGTGCTGTGTTTGTGTTGAAGGATATAAAGTGAAACATCTGTGAAGCAGTGTGTGCCTCTAAAAGCAGCCAGTAACCGAATGTGTTGTGCCTCACACTAGTGAAGTTGTTGTACCCAAACCTTTCTGTCATTACATTTAAACACCTGCCAACCTGCCTTTTAAGTTCAACTTCTGTTAATAAACCTTCAATTACATTTTTGAACCTTCCCAAGCCTCGTGTGCCAGTTTCTGATAAAGGGAAGCACAAACCCCTGATCAGTCCCCTGTTAAGACTCGGCTGGGTAACCAAATTGTAATATTCATCAGGGTGGGACAAAGAAGAACGTTGAAGCTCAATATCAACCACGTTACCAAAGGCTGCCCAGCCCAGTATACAGCTTCATAAGCTTACAGAGGAGGAGGTTTTACTTCAGGGTAGGGGAAGCTCTGTCCAAGCCTGAGTTTGACGTGGGTTTGTGGCAGCATGCTCGGCATATTGAGGAACTATTTCATGTTTTGAGGGCCATTTAATATAGTGAGTTAACCTTGTACCATTGGCTCGTGTCATAGCAGGAGATCAGCACTGTCAGCTGTGATGTCAGGTGAGGAGGGCAGTGAAAGGAAAGTGGGTTCAGACCCTTTGTTCCTTCCAGTCTGATCTACTAGTCTCCAGTACTGCTATCAGCAGTAGGAAAAAAAAGAAGGGGAAGTGCTAAGAATATAAGAAGAGCCATATTGAATGCAAGGATCCATCCATCCCAACAGCCTGCTTCCAGCAGTGGTCAACCAAAAGAAAGACCTCAAGAAGGGCACAAAGGCTGTTTTCTCCCCAGATGCTGGCATTCAGAAGATTTTAACTAGCATGTCCAATAGCTATTGAGAAACCTATCCTCCATGAAATGGTCTGATTCTTTCAAAAAAACTAATGGACATTACCACGTTTTGTGCCAGTGAATTCCTTATTCATTTAAGGGCTTAATGAGATGAATCCAGACCAGACTGACAGTTTCCACCGGTCCTTCCTTCCTGCTGCAGACCCCACTCATTCCTCATGGCCTTGTGGAGGAAAAGCATGTACTCTGCTACTGAGAAAAGACTTTTCCCCAATCAGAAGTGCAGTGCAGAATCTGAATTCAGACACTACTCAACAAGAGGCAATTAGAAATATCTCTGGATCCTTCCATATTTATTAATTTTGGGATTTTGTGTGTTGTCTGCAGTAAGTGGTTCATAAGTTTTAAACAAATGAAACCATAGGAACAACACATCACATTACTGCTATTACAAAACAAACAAACAAACAATCCTCCAAGCCATCCTCCAATAACATGTTTTATGTCCAACATAAAACAATAACTGATCAGGCTAAAAAATATTGATAAAACAGCCCTCAAAGCTTAAAGGAAACCATTAAACGACTCTAAAGAGGGAAACCTCTTAGCTAAAAGCTTGGGTCAAAAGAAATGTTTTCGCCTGGTGACTAAAAGACAGTAACATAGATGTCAGGTAAGCCTCCAGAGGGAGGGCATTTCAAAGGGAGGGAGGGCATCACTACAGAAAAAGCCCTGATACTGGTTGTCACACACTTAAAGATGCTAATTCCCCACTGGGGGCGGGGATCTTCTGCTTCTACCCCCCCTCCCGCTTACCTGGCTGGAGGGGGGGCGAATGTGCCTCCTGGGGCGTGCTCCCAGGGAGTGCGGTGCGATCCCGCGCTCAGCAGAGGCTCGATTCAGGCTTGAATTGGACAAAAATTGGGCTAAATCGGGCAGCTGTGGAGCGCAAGAGTGCTCCTGCGCTCCGCAACAGCCCAATTCAGGACAATATGGCCTGAATTGGGCTGGATTCAGGCCAAATGCCTCCCAATTGGGGCTGAATCGGGCCGCTGCAGAACGCAGCAGTGCTCCTACACCCGAATTGGGCCTGATCCACCCTCCCTGCAGAGCATGGGAGTGCTCCTAGTGCCAGCAAGTGGCCTGTGCAATGATGTCAGTTCTTGGAAGTGATGTCATTGTGCAGGCCAGGAGCACACACTATGAGCACATGCACCACAGCACCAGAGAGGTAAGTGCCATGTCTCCCATCTCCTGCCAGAAGGGTACGGGGACCAGGCAACCCTACATACACTTCACCTTTGCAGGGGGAGGCACGGTTTTATAGGTGGACTGAACGGTATGGGAAGAGGCCAGTATCAGTGCTGCTCATGTAGCACCTGCTTCTAAGTTCATTTTCTATTTACCCTTTTGTGTTGCACAAAAAAGGCTAATTCAGACTTTGTAAATTTGAGAGAATATTGCTGTTTAAACTTTTTTTTCAGATAAAAAGTTTATTAGAAAAGAAAAAGACAATGACAATACATAAATATATATATATAACATTACGTTTTAGCTAGAAAATATTTGTTCCTCTCCATTTCCTTACTTACTTTATATTCAATACTTTATATTCAACATTTTAAAATATTAATTTTCTAATTAGTCTGCTTCCATAAAAACTATTTTGTTTTTCTTAATTGCCAGATACATAGTCAAAAAGGACTTACAATTTTTCCTAAAATTCTAACATTGGTCTGTTATGCATATAGGAAGTTAATTTAGCCATAGATTAGGGTTGCCAGGTCCCCTTACCCTTCCAGTGGGTTGTCTCGCAAACGGGTCCAATTTGGCCCATTTGAGGTCCAAATTGGCCTGCAGTGAACTGTGCGCACTTTATCAGGGCGGTGTGATTACGTCAGTAACATTGTTGTGCCACCACGGGAGTGCACCTGGGAGGCCTGTTCCCCTCCTTTCCCCCCACTAACCAGGTAAATGGGGACAGGGGGGCGAAAGGTGGGAGCGGGGGAACCCCCACCTGTCATGTATGTCTGTACCCTTCCATCCATGTCATTGTTCTAGGAGATGCTAATTGTCAATACTGTGGTTTGATTTCATATTGCAAATGCTATATGCATCGCTTTCGTCTCCCTGCCTGCCTGAGATTCCCAGACTTTTTCCCACTCAAACTTGTGGGTTAGGAAGGAGGGGAATGTTTGAGTATTTAGCCCTGTACTTTCCTTAAGTCCCTATTCCTTTCAAGGAAGCTGTACTGCTTGGAAGCCTTCTTGTTTCTAAGTAAACTATGGACCTGTGTATGGAAATGATCTGATTTCTGAATAAAAAACCATTTAACCAGGAACCTGTGTCTCGATGCAATGGTCCAGAGATCTGTCTGCTATATCCTGTCATCCATAGCCTGACACCACCTGCACCAGGGAATGGTATCCCTACGCATATTCTCACAATTTGTTCATCTACTTACATCTGATCAAGAATCTGCCTTCCATTTTGTTGCAAATACTGCCCTCGTCACCATCACCATATATTTCAAAAGTTTGCTATATACTTTTGTACTATTACTAGGTAAGGTATTTAATAACATATTTTTAGGATTCAGCACAAAGCAAAACTTTAATAAGTTGTGTCTCTTCATGATTTTTTATCCAATATCTTCTTTCCTTCTTACATGTCCACTACATATGATAGAATGTTGCAACCGTACATTAGCATTTCCAGCACCTTCTGCTATAATCCTTATTGCTTCCTGCAAGATCCTTAGGAGTTATACATGATCTAAAAAACATTTTGTACCAATTCTCTCTTAATATTTGGCAGTCTGTAAATTTGATTTCTTTTGTCCCATTTTATCATACAATTTTTAACTTGTTCCGATTCTGTGGCATATTGCAGTAGAAGCTTATATACTTTTCCAAATAAGTGCTAATCTACTGATTAGTTGTTCAAATACTGTTTTCTATCTTAATAAGCCGTCTTCTTTGGACAATTGTTCTTTGAGTTTAATCTTAATACTGCTGTTATTCGGTTGCAAGTCCTATCACTGCAAGGAGTTTTCGATATACATCTATGATGTCTATGCTTACATCTGTGTAAGTTAGAAACATCTCCCCAGCACTACTACGACTGAGAACTAAAATTGATCAGTTACAAAGAAAATATAAGCCAGTGTACCAAGGAGAAGCCTTTGATCCTCTGTCTGCAAAATATTTCTTAAGGGGCTTGTATTAGTATAACTACCTAGATTGGTATTTGTTGCCACCTACTACAAAATGGTATTGATCGTAGGAAATGATCCGTTAATAGATTTCTTTTCAGCATTGTCTCTGAACTCATTTTATAAGCTGATGCGGGGAGGGCGGAATATAAATGTAATAAATTAAATTAAATTAATTAAATTAAGTTGCTCAAATTACGAAGTGTGTTGGCTAGAGATAAACCTAAGCAACCAAGTCAGGTTGTCTGTCATTAAAAAGGAACACAGCAATAGCGTGGCTGGGTGCTTTTTGTCTTGAAATGCATCATCTGTAGGAGTGCGAGAGATAATTTTGCTATGCTGGGTTCAGCCAAAGTGCAGACTGATTGGGACTGCAAATTGCAAAGTCACTGGCTCTTTCTCATTTATGGAAGCAATTTGTCCCTCAATTCATGCAATTTAAACAGAAGTCCTTTCCTGTGATGAGCAGGTCTTCCTGGAGCAATTATTGATTTAACAACGGCTGCTTCCCCCCCCCCCCCCGCCCTGCAAATACTATCTGTAGTTCATCGATATACTGTTAATCCACTATCCCATACGAATTTGGGAAATGCTGTTGTAACTTTCAATTTCTCTTCTCGTAAACACTCTCCTGCAGGTTGCTACACCCAGGGAAACAACACATAAGTGATACTTTCCGGGGTCAGACCTCCCTAATCTTACAAAGAAGGCTGTATTGATTCCTGGAACCCAAGGGCTTCTGTGATGCTTTAGTTGTTACGCAGTTGCCTGTATAGCCATGGTAGACAGGTGATTGAGTCCTTGAGAGGGGAACAGAGGAAAAGGTCTCATGAAGCATCCACATCCCCTTCCCTAACTTTTTGCATTACCCTTGTTTCTTTAGAGGTTTTTGGGTAACAGCCTTTGAAGGGGAAACGTAAGGGAGAGAACAACACATTATGTTCCTCAGGTAGCCTTCTCCTGGTGGTACTCTTAGTGAGCATAACCCAATTAACAACAGTGAGGTTATGGGCATTCACTATAGGGAGTGAATGCCCATGGGGAGCCAATTTGGTGTAGTGGTTAAGAGTGGTGGAACGCTAATCTGGAGAACTGGGTTTGATTCCCCACTCCTCCACGTGAAGCCAGCTGGGGGACCCTGAGTCAGTCACAGCTCTTCCACAGCTCTCTCAGCCTCACCCACCTCACAGGGTGTATGTTGTGGGGATAATAATGATATACTTTGTAAACCGCTCTGAGTGGGCGTTAAATTTTTCTGAAGGGCAGTGTATAAATTGAATGTTGTTGTTGTTATAGTTAGGTCCATTCATATGGAATGGCCTACCAGAGTGACTGCCGGGGTTGTTTTCACGTAGCACATTCAGGAAATTGTGTCAGACTGTCCAGTGCAGGGGAAATCATTTTCAGGCTTGTTTTTAATTGTGTGTCGGCTTTCATTGCCTTTATTGTGTTTTACTGTGTTGGTGCATGGGTTTAACTTGTTAGCAGCTTATACTGTTTTGTCGTTGCAGCTTTTGGTGTTTTGTTAGCTGCCTTGTGCCTGTGAAAGTAAGGCAGGGCATAAATATATTTTAAATAAATAAACAAATGTGCACCAAGAGTATTTCCTTTTTCATGAAAAATCCACAAAATCCACTTTGTTTGTTTGTTTGTTTGTTTGTTTGTTTGTTTGTTTGTTTGTTTGTTTGTTTGTTTGTTTGTTTGTTTGTTTGTTTGTTTGTTTGAAACACCTCTTGGGGGAAGTTTGAAGAACAATTGGAGGATTCTGGAAGCAGTAGGTGGGAAATTTGTGGGATGGTAAAATTATGGGTATGAAATATTACTATTGTCTGTCAAGGATTATATATTTATTACCAGTTGAAAGGAATTGATTAAATTTTTCAAACTGCAGGAAAAGACACACTGTTTTTATATGTGGTTGAAGGTGTATTTTAGAATAATACTTTTGGATCAAACATCCTTCTAATTTTTTAATGAAAAAATATATTATCAACATTTAGGGTGATTCCGTTTTATGATAAATGTATTTGTTGATTAAAGTGCAGATGGCCAGTTTCTGTATTTGTGAGTGCTGCTATGTTCCTCAGACAATAGCTCAGGGCCCCGAAATGTGGTTTGTCGCACAAACTGTTGGCATGTACATCTGGGCATAGGCAGGGCATTACATTCAAAATCCACAAGAAAGATGAAATTTTAAAGTGGGAGATACCTGGTTTCTATATCTTTTTTTAAAAAATCTTTTGCTTCTCACTGTAACTACAGTCCAACTAGTTAGTATATTTTGACTAAGATTTGATTGGATCAACAGGCACCATAAAAACATTTCAGGGCAGGATATGGCCCATGGACTACCAGTTGGCCATTATTATCTTTAATATATTAAGAAAAACTCTTCTTGTCATGCATATGTGTGGATATTTTTTATGGTATGTGTAGTGTAAATCTGTGTACTTATTTCGCTGAATCCATGTAGAATTGCACAGTAGTTCCTTTCTGTTCTAAGAGTTTAAAGCTCCTGGGCATGCTACCATTACAAACAAGGACGCTGATTTTGGCTTAGTGCCTGGACGTATTCATTCATGAAAACTCTGTTTAAAATACAACTTTCAATTACATTCTTCCGGCAGGGCAGATATGCCTGCACACTTTCTGCTCCGGTTCCTTAACCTTCAAAGAGATTTTTTATGGGTCAGTGGTGTTCAGTATAGAGAAATGAGGAATACAAATTCCTGCGCCCACTCTCGTTCTCGTGACTTAAGGAAAAAAGATTAAATGATATTTACTGTGTCAAGCGCCTTAGGAGCTAGGTTTTGTGTCTTTGCTCCTGCTTGAGTAGGGGACTATCCACACTGATCGTTTTGTTTAAATAATCATGAAAAAGGAAAAACACACACAGAGTGAGTCTGACCACCAAAGCACTGTGTTCTTTTTCTTGCAGCGTATAATTGTAAACCTTGGAAATGGAAGCAGTATTGCTGAAGTCACTGTACAGGAATTTTAGGAATGTGTAGGTAATAGACATTTGGTAAAGGAACTTTAATGAACAAGGGAAAACTTAAAATACAGCCTCCCTACTCACTCATATACTCAGACACATATGCACGCCAAATACCTTGCTAAGCTAATATTACAAGCCTTGCTGATTTTCACCCATGGATTCTCGATGGGGCAGTTTTTTATCCTGATTCAAAAATGCGCCACATCAGCAGACAAGTACTTTACAGCCTGATATACCAACTACAGCAGAACCAGTGTTGTGTAGTGATGGACAAACTCATCTGGCCTTGCCTTAGTTTCCCTTCACTTTTATGAGCTTTCTTTTCAAGGGATGGGGGACGGAAATCGTCTCTGAACACTCACAAGTAGAGATTAGGTTAGGGTTGCCAGCCAGGTCCCCTTACCCTCTGCAGCAGGCCAATGCTGGCCCATTTGGGGCTGAATCAGGCCCATTTGGGGCTGAAATTAGCCTGCTGTGGAGTGCAAGAGCACTGCAGAGCAGCGTGATGGGTCCTAGAGTGCTCCTGCGCTCTGCAGCAGGCCGATTTTGGCCCGTTTCAGACTGAAATTAGCCTACTGCAGCACACGGGAATGTGCTGCGCCACCCAGGAGCGTGCCCTGGAAAGCATGTTCCCCCACCTTTTCCCCTTCCAGCCAGGTATGCAGGGGTAGGGCGGAAGGTTGGGGGGTTCTCTGCCCCCAGCGGGGGACTGGCAACCCTAGGATAGGCCCATGCCTGCTCCCCTGCCATCCCCTTCTGAGATACCCAAAAACTTAACTTTGAGAAGGGGGGGGGGGTCTCTAGTGGCAAACAGAGTGGGGGAAAGTTAGAACTTTCTCAGGGTCTCCTTAATTAGGTCACACTCAAGAACATCATTAGCTGGGCATAGGATTAGTAATTTCCTATCTCTCAGGAACTGAATTGAAAGGCAGAATTCCAGATCTCATATTTTCATTTCTTCTACATTGGAAGAGGCAACTAATGTAAAGATGCCAGGCATAAGAGTAAAATTGTGAATGTAATTGTAAAAAGTTAATATAATACTAAATATTATGGATTCCACAAGGCAAAGGTAGTGTATAAATAAAATAAATAAGTGTTCCTAGTAAGGAGAAATGGCTGGAATGAAAATATTTCTCAGACGTGCAGCTTGAATTCTTTATGGTTCTGTTTCTCGATTTGCCATCTCCTGTCAGAAAACTCTGTACTGTATTGCGTGCCAATAATAAATTGTGAACTTGCCAATAAAATGGCTGAGTGACACACTGTGTATCTCCCGGACTCATTTTTTAAACTCCATATAGGCACGGTTTGCAGAGTTTAATTGATTTGAAGAGTAATTACTTACATGTTAGCATCTCTTCTTCCCTAGTTTAGCAGGACAGCTTTAAGCACTGAGTATCTAAATGTCTTCAATGGTTCATTTGGTATGTTAAGTACTTGCGAAGATGATAATAATGAATAAAGGGAGCACGCGTCCATGAAAGCTTATATTAAAACAGAAACCTGTTAGCCTTTGAAATGCCACTAGACTCCTGTTTGTTCTGCTTCAGCTACTAGTGAAGCAGGATTATATCCCACAATGATCACTGAAAGAAATCAAGGTGCAAGCACTAAAATTTAATTACTATGAAATAACTGCAGTTCTGGGAACAAGCGTAATGATTTTTTTCCACTTTAAATATTTATAAGGCTATTTTTAAAAAGGCGTTCTTCCTCACAAATGCAGAATTCTGGGACAGATGGCATGACTATTTAGATTTCCTATCTAGACAGTTGATTAGTAATAATAAATACAGTGGGGGAGCTGTGTTGGTCTGTAGTAGAAGAGCAAGATTCCGGACCAATAAAGAGCAACTAGATTTCCAGGGATTGAGCTTTTGAGAGTCAAAGCTTAGGCTTTGACTTTTGAAAGGTCATATCCTGGAAATATAAATATAGTCAGAGAAGTAAAGTAGTTGAGCTTAGTAGAGCTTAGTTGAGTACAGTAGAGCTTAAACAACCAAGTTTATCTGGATCGGGGCATTACTTTGCAATACTGAGCCTGCTAACTCAGAAGAGAGTCAGTGGGGCTGCTTTGTTGATTTGATTACTTCTGGCATAAGTGATAAGTGAACAAGATTTTCTTATGTAACCAAGCCCAAACTATATGTTTATGTTTTAACCCAACTCCTGTTCCCTGCAGCCACACAGCAGCTGCAGGGAATGGCTTCTTTAAAAAAAAGGAGTGCCCAAAGAGGCTGTCTCAGAATGCCACCTTAGAAGAAGAAAGGGCTTCTGCCCCCCCCCCCCAAGCCATTTTTCCTATGCAAAAACAGCACGGGGAGGGGGGTTGTTTTCCCATTTTTGCTGCTTCATGTGCATGTGCACAAACACTCCATGTAGAACAGCAAAAATGGGGATGTACTCTGCCCTATACTGTTTTGTATGAAAAAATGGCTTGGTAGGGAAGGCAGGAACTCCCCCCCGCCAATGGCATTCTGAGCCCATTTGGGCTCTCCTTTTTTAAAAAGAAGCAATTCCTTGCAGCTGCTGTGAGGCTGCAGGGAACCGAGTTGGGTCTGGGTAACCTGGACCCAACAAATGTAAAACACGAATATGTAGTTTGGCCCTCAGACAACTACAGATCAAGTTCTCTGAGAAGGTGGTTGTTTTAAATGTGCTCTGTTCTATATTTCAGATCCAGAACGCTAATGACGTTTTAATTGCGCCACTGGAGAAGTTTCGTAAAGAACAGATAGGGGCAGCAAAAGTAAGTTAATGAATTTTATAATTTTATAGTATACTTACTCCTTCCCCTCAGCCAAGCTGTGCCACACAACCTAACATCAGGAGGCCACAGGTTTGATCAGGAAGTTAAATTCTTGCTGTCCTTGGTATGGCTTCAGTGCCTGCTGCAAGAATCATGCCAATTTCAGTCCAGGGGAAACAAGAACAGATCTGATATAACCAGCCTGTATGCAGGTACTCACCTGTGGTGAGCAGGTGTTGCCTTCAGTTGACCAGACTTGGAAATGTTTGTGAATGGTAAGATTTGGGTTATGGCTCTCTTTAGGATGTTGGTGGACTGCAAATGACTACCATAGGCATGTTTGGTCTTCCAGACCAATAAAGATTGTTGTGGGAAGTAACTTTGGGAACTTACTTACATGATAAAGTGTTCATGTTGTATACGAGCATGTAATAGCAGAAGAGAAGTTTTACTTAACACAGGTCAGTTTGCACAAGAGCTGCTATAAGATCAAGTGCTAATTTTTTATTCTGATCATTGAAACTCTGTACAAAAACTAATATGCGAAGGATTGTTGTAATTAATCATTAGTTCAGTTTGGAAGCAAGATATAATCTGATCAAAGGTGATGATTATTTGGCAAGAGGGTGTTGATGGAATATTTTGTGCTACGTCTTTTGCATGTTGATACACAAGGTAGAAAATGGTCAAGTTGACTTGGTGCAATGTTCATTGTGATGACTTTCTTGTGTTTTCATTTGCACAAGAGCTCTTGTTGAGTGGAAATCGCCTGTGTGATCCAATAGTTTGTAAAGAATGGTTGAGGATGCTGTGGAAGTTTAGGAAAAACTTCCTGTTTGAAGCAGGATAGAGAGTATGGTTTGCTGTAAAAAGAGACCCTTCCTAGCATACAGGTAATAATAGGAAAAGGAAACAGATTAGGAGTTCAGGATGAGCAGAAAAGGCAAAAAGAAAGCTGGTTGAAAGAAGGCTAGGAGAAGAACCTCAAGCAGCTTGTTACACAGTCCTCTGAGAAATGCAGATTTGTGTGAGCTGTTTTGTGTATCGCTTTGTTTTAATTTGGTTTTTCTTTTGCCTATAAAAACCTGCTTGAAGGACAGGTCTGTCAGTGGCTCTGAGCCAGTCAATTCTTAGAAATCTCCATATGCAGAGGCAGTATATCTGAGTACCGCATTCTGAGTGCAAACAAGGGGGGGCTTGTGAGCTTCCCGGGGGTATCTGGTTGGGTCCTGTAGGAAAGAATGTTGGATGAACCTTGGTCTGAACTACTGAGGCCAACAGTCTGAAAACAATTGTGGTCTTGCTGTGTTGGAGAGGAATATGAGTCTAACAAAACAATATCAGCTGCAGGCAAAAACAGAGATTATTTTGGAAGAAAAATGTTCATGAAGGTACAAGGAAAAGACTGAGACTGCTAGCTGGGAAGAGCTGAGAGCAGGCCACAAGCACATTCCTAATGTGAACTTAGCTGCCTTCCTGCAGGGGGGAAGTGACCATTTCATGCCCTTCTGTTCAGATGTTTGTATGCATCACTCCTATCTACAAACGGAGGCAGTGCTGGACCTGGCTTTCTACTGGGCTGTAAATCAACCATTTTCAATCTGGGATAGAAGACTTCCTTATTCCAGGGACTCGCCATTTCCTTTTACCAAATGCACCTGTGCAAGCTGAGTTTGTTATCTTCTGCTTCAGTGGTGGCACCTTCTCCAGAGATGTCTTTAGTGTTACTATGAGAGTTATGTATGACCTCATTCCCTGACATTTTGTGGTTGTCTCTGCCTCTTATGGCAGCCATTTTGTGGTTGGCTCTGCCTTGCAGAACAGCTGTTTTGTACTTGTGCGTGCCACCCTGTATCAGAATTCTAAAAGTGCCTGCAGGCTCAAAAAAATTGAGGATCCCTGAACTAGGGAGCACAATAAAGTCCAATACAAATACAGGAGCTCTGTTACAACTAGAGATGGGCATGAACAGCAATACGAACAAAAAATAGCCACGAACAGCCCAATCTGCTGTTCACGAACAAGCTGTTTGTGAGGCCCCATTCTAAACGAACAGGTGGTAATTGCAAGCATTGTTCGTTGCTGTTTGTCTTGCTGTTCGTCAAGCCAGACAGTCTGGCACCTACAATCGATTCCCTTGGCAACTTAGGCAGGGATTGTCTGAACTCTGTCTGAACTCCTGCTGTTGCCCTGGAAACCCCAATCTAAGCCCAATTTAGCTTGATAGGCAGGTCTTCCTTTCAAGAATGGAGCTCCAAATTTCTTACAAGGAAGCAAAGAGCAGAGGGGAGGGGGGCTCCCAGCTCTGGCTTAGTTTGCAGACAGTGGAGAGAGAGAGACAATTGCTGTTGGCATTTTGATAGAGAGAGTGCATTGGAGCTTGAATTTTCTTTGTGTGTGGTGGGATAGGGATCTACCCCTTCAAGTTCCAGAGCTGCTGCCAGGCTCTGGGGCCAAGCTATTATTTATTATTGGTATCTTTCATGGTGCCTGCTCAGGTAAGGTTTCTGGGAGTGGTGCGGTAGGGATCTTGACCAAACTTGGATGATGGCTGGAGGAGAGCCTGCTCGCCCCCACGAACATCCAACCATGAACATGTTCATGAACAGGGCCATGTTCTTGGTTGTTCGTGAGTCCCTGTTCGTGGATGGCAACGAACAACTAACATCATGTTCGGGGGGTTTTCTGTTCATGCCCATCTCTAGTTACAACCACACCTCTGTGGAAAAAGTTATCTGAAGGTACATATTCTAAAAAATGCTGCTTAAAAAGCTGATTGCAAGACTCTCTGAAGTAACATGATGCACCCCCCCCCACCCGTTATTAGGACAATGAGCGGCACAATTTTTGCTCCCCCTGTTTCTCTTCTAATATTTTCTGGATAGACTCTAGGTTAACTAGTTTAACCTTTTGATACTCATGTTTCCTACCTTATTGAGTGGAACTTGTTGTTTAACCTTTATATCAAAATCTGCATATACAAGGGTATATTACGACTCTTGGGGAGAAGGCTTCTAGCCTGACCTTTTCTGTTTCATGTGTAGAATGGCTCGTGCAAGGAATTTTGGGGCTGCTTTCAGTCAAATAATTTTCCATGAAATTTCTGAGAGAGGTCAAGATCAGTGAGATGTCACTATACCCATGTTATTTGATGCTGACCAGCAATTCTTACTGAAGGAGCCTTAATCTTATTCCGAAGTGCCAGTTGGTGACTGATAGGCATATGTGAAAGCTGCTGTGTCTCAAGCTTATACCATTGATTAGTACAGGCTTCTAGGACTAGCTATAAATTTACAAGGATGCCATGAGATGTCTCCCCACCCCTAATCTTAGATCCTCCTTAAACTCAAGCTGCCAAAGATAGAGATCTTGTGAACGCAAAGCAATTTCTCTGTTCCTGACTATCTGTGCAGACATGGTATTACTTCCTGATCCTGACTAGAGATCCTTTGTTACTGGTGATTCGTTAGCAGGAAGTGCTTGCCCTTTTGGTTTGTTTTAGAGGTGGGCACGAACAGCAATATGAACAAAGAAAAGCCATGAACAGCCCAACCAGCTGTTTGCGAGCAAGCTGTTTGTGAGGCTCCATTCCCGGCGAACATGTGTTCGTTCCAAGCCCTCTTCATGGTGTTCGTCAGCCCTTTGTAAAGCCAGACAGTCTGGCGCCTTTCAATCAGTTCCCCTGGCAACATAAGCATGGACTGTCTGAACTTTGTCTGAACTCCTGGCTTTCCTTCTGGCTTGTGTAACCCCTCAAAATAGCTTCCAGCAGACAGTCCAGTTTTTGCCACTGTGAAGAGAAAATGACATGAAAGGGATCATCAAGTTCAGCTAAGTCCCAAGGGGGCTGTACTGGCTCCCACGAACCTCCAACTACGAATATGTTCGTGAACATGTCATGTCCGTCAATGTTTGTGAATCCCTGTTCGTGGATGGCAACGAACAATGAACATCGTGTTCAGGTTTTTTTTCCTGTTCGTGCCCACCTCTAATCCTGACTACTGCCTTCTGGCTTCTCATATGACCAGGAAGTGCAGGAAGAGACAGAACATGTGAGCGATGCTTCTTTTTGAACTTCATTTGGATGGTGTGCAGGGAAAGAGAGACGCATATGTTGTTGCTGCAGGAACAGTTCATGCATCTCTACATAGTGGAGTTTCCCCTTTCCAGTAAGTGTGTGTCCAGCACAGCACTGCATGCACACACACATCTACTTTGTGTGCGCATGTAGTTTTGCAACCAAGCTCTGAATTAGGTATCTGGAAGGAGAGAGCATGTTGGTGTTGCATAATTGTTTAGTAGATCATTCAGGCGACACTGCGGTGCGCAGGGAAGCAGCAGTTTGACTTGGAGAACTGTTATGATGTGGTTTCAGATATGGGAAAGGAAACCTCCCTAGTCATAAACTTTTCAGTGATGCAAACACCTCTTGCTCCCGAGATATTCATAGCCTGAAGGCTCTCTAGCACGTCTTCCCTGGAATCTACCCCTGTTAATATTTAATAGATATTCTGTCATTGCTTTGCCATCTTGGCAGGAGGGGGATGTTTTAAAATGTTAACTTTGAAATATAAACTTTAATAACTTAATACTCATAAGAAATGCAGGGCTTATTTTGTTAGGCTAGCAAAATGAAATTACTTCTGAAAGCAAAAATGTGCAAGGCCAGGGTTGTACCTTGCATCTGACTGGGTTGTACCTTACAGTTTAACTAAAGATAGCACCCGTAATAGCAAGTGAGCTTTCTTCCATTTCTCATTATAAAATTTTCTCTAGAATGAAATGTCAAGGCCCAAAGTTGAAGTGGCTTTAGAATATTGAAATAATTTAAAACCAAGTCTAGTCTGTTGTTGTTTTATTACTAACCATATAATCCATTTGAGAAATCAAAGCTGTGCTTGGAAAATGCCATAGGATTCTTACTGTGATAATGGACAGAGCAGCCACTGGGGCCTCAGACAAAGATTTCTGTGCCCACCTGCCACTCAGACCTAACTAAAACATCATATGGAAGCCAAATCACATGACTAGCCCAGCTCCATGAGCTCTCCAACATGCGAAGAGCCCTGGAATTTTATCCTCCTTGGAACTCCTGGCAATAGAAAATATAAGTGAGGGACCCGCAAGGACTTGTGGGGGGAATCTCATTTCCCATCTCCCTCCATGTCCTATTTCCCTTTTCTGGCCCCTCCATAGGCTCTCCTCATTTTCCTGATTCCTTCTCTCCTTCCCACCCACATTTACCTGCCCCGTCCTCACCTTTCCTCCTCCCCCTGGCATAGGGTAGCCAGGTCCCCTTACCCTCTTGGTGGGAGGAGGGGCAACCAGCACTCACTGTGGATGTCTTTTTGTGCGTGCTATGCACTTGTACGCTCCTGGAAGGGGCACGATGATGTCACTTCCGGAAATGACGTCATTGCTCCTGGAGGCAGGCATGCTGCCACACTTCACAGGGGCTGATTTGGGCCCCTGTGAAGCGTGGGAGTGTGCTAGCCACCAGGCACAATGGTGTCCCTTCCAGAAGTGATGTCATTTTTGAAAGTGCTGTCATTGTGATCAGTGGGAGGGGTTTTTGACTCCTGGGCCCGTTCCCGAGGACTTTTTCCCCCACTGGCCAGGTGAGTGATGGCAGGGGGCAAAGACTAAGAGGGAGAGATCCCCTGCCTTCACCGGGGGACTGGCAACCCTACCCCAGCAACCCCTTCACTATGGTTCAGGTGCGTGGTGCCAGTTACATGGTGGGGAACCTACAAGGACTTGCAAAGGAGGTTTCTCCACTTTTCCCTGTATCCCTTTCCCCACACATCCTCTTTCCCTCTTCCTGGCAGCCTTCATCTGCTCACTTTTCACTAAATCCTTCTCTCCTTCAAACTAAACAACTTAACTTTTATCTGCCCCCATCTTCACCTATAACCATTATTTATTTAATTCATCTACATATCGCCTTTCTCCAAATGGGGACTCAATGCAGCTTACATCATTCTCTTTGCCTCCTCTTTATCCTCACAACAACCCTGTGAGGTAGGAATCACTGAGAGTGTATGACTGGATCAAAGTTACCCAGTGAGCTTTCAAAGCAGACTGGTGATTCGAACCTGGGCCTCCCACTTCCTAGTCTGGCTTTAGGTTGGGGAGCTGCTGTTGCACAGTAGCAAGCAGCCAGGGCTGAGTTAGTCATGAAAGTCTTGTGGTATCAAGTCACCTGGTGTTTGCTTCTGGGCCTGGCCCTGATGAGTCCACTTGCAAAAGCCAAATCAGCTCTGGAAAGGGTCTTGTCTCCTCCCCCAGCATTTTACTGACAGAAACCAAGCCTGGAATACTGGCTAAACTGTTATGATTGTCTAGCAATAGCAACTGACAGCATTGGTTAAAACTACAGGTACCCCATTTATCATTTGGAGATTTTTAAAAACCTGATGTACTTTTTAGATTTCATATTTTTCTGCAAAACCAGGGCATTTTTCAGGTGTGTAGGAAGATCTGTCTTGTCCATTCATGCTCAGTCTCTAAATTTAAGTATTAAATTTGGCTCTTAATATATAAGATAATGAGATAGACTGAAGCGCAAAACATAATTTGCAAGGTAATAGCAGTTTTGCCAATTTACAACCCAAATAAGTTCAACCTGAGATAAAGGGGGAGCAGAGGATCCCCCACCTACACTTGGAAGGGGGCCTGGCCACCTTACCATCCATCCATCCATCCATCCAGCCAGCCAGCCAGCCAGCCAGCCAGCCAGCCACACAATATGTGGCATCCAATAAACAATGCAATTGGACTAAGATTACAGAATTAGAAAACAATGCAGCCAAACACTAAGGTATGACATATAATGCAGAAAGTGGATTACAAAAGTAAAAGATGGTGCAGTAATACATACAATAAACATCTCAACAGACTCCAGTTCATTCCCTTTTAACAGCCTTCTCCTGACCTATTACTATACTAGTATACTGTTTCCTGGGAGCAGTGTGAATAAATGTTTGTACACATGAACTGTCTCATGTGTGACAGAGAGCAAAAGGAAATTGGGCACAAAAAACTTTGTGCTTGTGCTCACGTGTTTGTCCCAAATGCAGCACTCTGTTTGCCTTGCAGTTGCCAACACAAAAGGAAAGACACCTTTATGCAAAGACACCCCTACGCAAAGTCACCAATTGGAGGGCTGCTGGGAAGGTAAAGCCTTTGACCTCATAAGAACAAGGCAAATGAAGAAAGATCAGCCTGACCCCACCAAATTTAAATATCTGTGAGAAGCCCACCTTTTTCCTGCCACGTCAAGTTGCTCTTGCGCCACTTCTGTTCAAATGTGTGTCTGTTCTTTATTTTGATGGTAAGCTTGCCTACAGAGCCTTTATTAAAATTTGTGCAGAGTATAGTGGCCTTGATCCTCTAGATCAAAATACTACCTGTCGACCAACATCTCCTGCCACCTAGGCACACTAATCAAGTGCACTAAACCAACAATGTTTGAGTGTACTTATTTATACTCCTGTGTGTTTCATGCTTTCCTTTTTCTGTGTTATGTTTAGTTTTTTTTGTTTTGCTTTTTTAAATATAACAGAGGTCCATCCTTGGAGGTTACTCAGACCAGGCTTACGTTGGGTCGCTTGGCAATGTATTCCCTCTGAGTCACGGCGGGTGGAGAGCGGGGGAGAGTGACCTCTATCGTTTATTGCACAAACCATTGGAAAAGTGGAGTGAGCTAAGTGGGAAAGGATTCCAAGCACGAAGTCATTTGCCTTATTTGGTCAATGTGGTTTGCTGGTCCCCAGCTGGTAATGTTGTTGAGATCATGGATTACCATGTTGTCTGCTTTTAGGCCAAGCTCTTGTGGCTCGTTCTTATCCCGTTCTGTGGAGCATTTAGCAATATTTGTTCAAGTGCTCCTTGGCCTTTTATTTCAGTCTCTATCAGATCAAAGAAGATGAAGACGCAAACGAAGATATTTTTAAAGAAGTAAAAAAAAAAAGCCTTCTCTTCTTTTCTCCCCCCACCCTCTAACTCTTGACATCCCATCTCTTGCTCTGCCAAAATGATGGATTTAATTGTTTGTTCAGCTCTGTGGCTATAATAATGCTACTTAGCATTTATATAACACTTTAATGCTAGATAAAAATTTGTCTTGTAAGTCTTGTAGCAGCCCTGTAAAACAGGTCAGTATCATTGGGGGTGGGTTCTTAGATGTGGCTTTCCCCCTAGTGAGTTCATGGCCATGCAGTGGGAGATGCTAGGGACTTTCCAGTGGGTAGTTCAGATTGAAAACACATGGGCATTATAATGCTTAGGAAGGTTGGAAGGTAAATCGCCCTTCCTGCCTGACTATCGATCAACTGAGAAGCCTAGTTCAAGCACATTTAACACTGTTGTTCTGTTTTTCACACCTACACACTAAGTGAGAGGCTGGGGGGGATGTCTCGGCAGCATAATCCTAATGGTTTTACACCCGGCTAAGTTCCTGACCTTCAGTGGATTTAGAAGAAGGGTGTGACTCTGCTTAGGATAGTTTCAGGTGGCTTTCCGTGTTGGTCTGTGGTAGAAGAGCAAGATTCGGTCCATCTGCTTAAGATGACACCAGAAGTCACATGTGTGAACTGTCTAAGATTCTTAGCCATCATGTTTCACCAGCTACCCTGAGTATGGTGAACATCATCAATGTATATACAAAAAAACACAGCATCCACATCTCCTGGCACTAGGGTTGCCAGCTCCAAGTTGGGAAATTCCTGGAGATCTAGGGGGTGAAACCTGGAGAAACCTGGAGAAAGTTGGGTTTGGAGAGGGAAAAGACCTTGGCATGGCATAATTCGATAGAGTCCACCCCCCCGCCCCAAAGTAGCCATTTTCTCCAGGTGAACTGATCTCTGTGACCTGGAGACCAGTTGTAATTCCAGGAGATCTCCAGCCACCGCCTGGAGGCTGGCAACCCTACCTGGCACAGATACCCAGCCTACATGACCCTTTCCCTTGGGCTTATATCCAGGCATCACCATGTGGGATTGGGCCACAGCCATAAGACAAAGAATGTTAAGACTATTAAAAGGGTGAGTGAGAGGGGGGAAAGTTCCTTATATCTTGACTTGCTGCTTCATCAACTTTGAGCTGAAGTGTCTTTGCTGTAAAGGTTCACATGGTTGCAGCATCATAGAATACTGCGCAAGGAACCTTAAGGCTTTGGTGGCTAGTGGGGATTAGTGTCAAAACGTCAGGAGGGGATCAAATTCTGAGAGCTGCCTGTTTCCGTTCCAATACGCCCCTTTTGGTTTTGTTTCTCTTTTGTGAGAAATAAACAGTAGAATCTTTATTTCGCTACCAGTTTCTCGTTTCTCACAGCAAACGTTTTTCATCAAAATGCATTTTTTTCAAAAAAATTTACGTCATATGCATACAGATGGAGTAAATGAATCCTCAGCAACAGCTGCAAAAAATGAGACGGACCAAACCCCAGTGGCAGTGACAGCATATGGAATAAAAAGAAAATGAAAACAGTCATTTCACATAGATAATGTCTTTTGAAAAAAGGCTCCATTCTCACTTTACCACATTTTATGTCAAATTGGGTTTTATTATTTTAATTTTATGCGGCGAGTATTCTTTTCAGTGTACCCAAATCATAGGAAAGAAGCAACAGTCTAGTATGGGGGCGGGGGGCAGACCTTCACTGAATGCAAAGGTGCCTTGAAGAAAATATTCACAATACAAAATCAGTGTGAGGTAACCTCATTTTAAATGGTTCTCACCATGTCTGGCTTTTGTTCAACAAAATCACCATGTGAAGCTGACATGTGAGAATCACACCACGGTGAGCTGACCACATTAAAAAGTTAGTGTGTGAACTGAGAGTGTGCACAGATTGCCCCCCTCTCAGCGTTGACCTTCAGAGTGGAGTTCAGGTCTGAGCATGGCTTCTTCATGCCATAGAGATAACTGGAATGTTCTGAATGTAAGCACATTTGCGGGGGAGGGGGGATTCCAAGCATCACAATTGTTTGTGTACGTACAAGAAGGAGGCACTTGGAAGGTTCTCTGGATTAGTGACAGAAGATCCCAAGTTCTGGCATGACCAGGTCAAACGATCAGATAGTAGATGATTTTTAAGACCCTGGAAACCCCTGTCTGAAACCCTGGGAGCAACTGCCAGTCTGAGTAGACAATACTGATTGTAACGTACTACTACCACTACTACTAATAATAACATTCGATTTATATACCGCCCTTCAGGACAACTTAATGCCCACTCAGAGCGGTTTACAAAGTGTTATTATTACCCCACAACAATCACCCTGTGAGATGGGTGGGGCTGAGAGAGCTCCAGAGAACTGTGACTCACCCAAGGTCACCCAGCTGGCTTCAAGTGGAGGAGTGGGGAATCAAATCCAGCTCTCCAGATTAGAGTCCCGTGCTCTTAACCACTACACCAAACTGGCTCCCAGTTTGGTCTGACTCAGTATAAAGCTGCTTTATGTGTTACATTCACAAGAACTGTTGTTGCCCAGGGTATTATGTGTGTGAGGAAGTTCCCTAAAGATAAGGTCAAAAGTCTGATCGGTTGTGGAACAGATGGCAAAATTGAGGCTTCCTTCTACCAAGTGTCTCAGCTTTCAGTATTGACCTTTTTCTTAGCATCATGCCTGTGGTTACCTGGGAATCCGGCAATGGATAGCGCCTGCGCATCTTATGCTAATCCTGGACCGACGCTGTCCAACTTGTGTTGGATAGATGCAGTTTACAGTTCTGTCAGGGAATTCCAAATCTCTGGACTGGGTGAAGGGCAGTGTTGAAGCAATGTGCCCAGTACTCAATGCAGAGGGACTGCAATATGTATATTTGTTTGTCATGGCGCCAAAATGGATGGGTGTAGAAGCGGTAGCCAAGACACAGCTAGAATCTGCCAATTACTTCTCTGCCTATGTGAGCCAAGGGCTGCACGGCCCTGATTAACCTTTGGCACAATTCACTTTTTCCCATTTGTAAACAGGAAGACAGTTGTAAACAATGTGATGCACGAACATTTTATGTTCTCATAAAATGGCCCTGACATTCCAGCTAGGAAGGGCTCTGAGCTCTGATGTTACTTGATGCTTGCCTGGGAAAATTTGTTTTAGCTGATGTTGTTTTTTAATGGATGTTGGTGTCTTTATTTGATGTCAGCCAAGTTGAATGTTAGCTGAGGAGGAGAATAAAACGTGTAAATAAACAGAAATGTGTAATAGTTTCCATTGTTACTGTTTTAGCTCTTTAAAAAACCCCACGTGTCGGTGAAAAGAACAGCTGAAATCATCAAGGGAAGGGAGCACCGTATGAGGACAGGCTAAAAGAATTTCAGTTTTTTCGTTTAGCAAAATGATGACCGAATGAATTGTTGTGTGGCAGATTTATGAAATGATTAATTGTGTTTAGAGAGTGGATAAAGGAAGATTTTTTGTCATTTATCAAACAAAGGATAGGTGGTCTGCTTGGGCGGAGAGCCCAAAATCACTAAGAGGGGGTACCTTGGAGGATCTTTTCAGACCCCGCTAGCAGCCATGTCTGAAGTCATACTACTAAAAGGAGGAATGCCGTGGAGTACCAACCAGGATGATAAGAACAGAAAACTCCTGTGGTAAGAATTAAGGCATTTAAAGTGCACCGTGCAAATAAGCAATTTCAATGTATGATATAAACACTACTTACAACTCAATCCAGTACAAAATAAACAATGCAATAAATCTTACATAAAGTGCAAATGCAAGATGCGTGTACAATTCGTACAAAGTGCAACCATACAATGAAAAGTTCCTTCCACAATATTGCAATTCCAAAATATATATAAGGTACACTTAAGAGAAGAGCGTAGGGAGTGTCCTTCCACTACCCTACTGGGGTGTGGCACAGTCCTCAGAGCCTCTGCAGGATGGTTTTTAATCCTCTGTTCTTCTCAATAAGAATTGATGAGGCAACACTGTAGAGGAGGGCCACCAACGTAGGTGTAGACAGGGTCCAAAAGCTGCTGAGAACGACTCAACAGGCACTAGCAATTCTCCTGTTTCGCAGGGCTTTATCAAGAGGGTTCAAATTCAGCCAATTCGCCGCGTCTTGCCTTCCAGTGTATTCCTTTCTCCACAATCAACATCCACAATGGGTTCCCATATACAACATCGGTTTGTGTTGAGTGGTTCTCAGCAGCTTTTGGACCCTGTCTAAACCTACGTTGGTGGCCCTCCTCTACAGTGTTGCCTCATCAATTCTTATTGAGAAGAATTGATGAGTGGTTGCACTGTGTAAGAATCGTATACGCATCTTGCATTTGCACTTTATGTAAGATTTATTGCATTGTTTATTTTGTACTGGATTGAGTTAAGTAGTGTTTACATCATGCATTGAAATTGCTTATTTGCATGGTGCACTTTAAATACCTTAATTCTTACCACAGGAGTTTTGTGTTCTTATCATGTCTGAAGTCATGTCTGAAGAAGGGAGCTCTGACTCTCAAAAGCTTACACTCTGAAAATCTTGTTGGTCTCTAAGATGCCTCTGGACTCAAATCCTGCTGTTCCACTGGCACAGGTCCTAGAGGTGATGATGGACACCTGCCATTTATTTATGTATATTCTGTTTTTCTCTCCAATGGGGCTCAAATTAGTTTACAATACCATTTTCCCTCCTCTACTTTATCCCCACAATAAGCCAGTGTGGTGTAGTGTCATATTAGGAAATGTGAGATCTAGGTTTGAATTCCTATTCTGCCATAGTAGCTTGTTGGGTGACCTTGGGCCAGTTGCACACTTTCAGCCTAACCACTTCATAGGGTTGTTGTGAGGATAGAACTGGAGTAGAATGACCAAAGCTGCTTTGGGTCTCCATTGAAGAGAAAGGTAGGGTATATATGAAGTAAAATAAAAATTTCCCTTTGTTGTTGACCCCAAACAGTATTGCTACCACGTCAGGGTTTGCCTGGCAGCAAACCTGCTTTGCAAGGCAGGCAAAATTGGTCTGGAGAGATGCTGTTTGACATGAGTGCTGGAGGCAGCCGAGCCCGTGCTAGATGATGGGGTCTTATAACTGAGGAGCAGAACATTCATGAAAAACAGAAGGCAGTATTTTCCCCATTACCCCAAGTAGGCCAGTGACACTGAGGACTTTTGAAAGAAATGTAAAGATTTGTCACCTGCTGTTAGCCATAATAGCTAAATGGAACCTCCCTGTTCAGAGATGGCATCTGTTTCCGTATCAATTGAAGATGATCACCTCCATGTCTGGCTTGTCATTTTCTGGAAGTATCTGTCTGTTTTGTATACTTTTGGAAATAAAACTCTTGAGTTAGATGAATCTTGGGTCGCAATCAGCGTGGCGGTTTTTATGTTACTCTCCGACGAATATACACAATGATCTTCCACTAAAACACACTTGAAGAAGTTTAGATTATACTGGTTTAGTTAAGTTCATTTTTGAAAGAACTTTTGAAAAAACATGTTGAATAAAAATTCTCATTTTCTGTAAGAAAATAATATTTTGTTTCTTAAAGCGACTCTTCAGATGGTTTAATGTTTGGAAATACATTCAAATGAGATTAAACTTTTAAGTTCTCTTCCCTATTATGTGCAGGAGCACCTTTAAGACTAACCACTTTTATTGTAGCAGAAGCTTTCGAGAACCACAGCTCTCTTCATCAGATGCATGGAAGGTATGAAGAAACTCCAGAGATATACAGGTGGTGAAGGGAGGGGGGAGAGGGTGTAGGGACTGAGGGTTGTGTAAATGTAAATCAGTTACAAAAAGTCATGAAAAAGGTAGAGTGCACAATCCAGGCTGGGTTCCAGGCTCCACCTCATTCATGACTTTTTGTAACTGATTTACATTTATGTGACCCTCACTCCCTGCACCCTCTCCCACCTCCCCTCCCCTTACCACCTATATATCTCTGGAGTTTCTTCAAACCCTCCATGCATCTGACGAAGAGAGCTGTGGTTCTCGAAACCTTATGCTACAATAAAGGTGGTTAGTAGGGGTGGGCACAAACTGCGAAAAAAACAAACCGTGCAGTTCGTGCTTTGTGCGTTTTCATGAACCACGAACTTCCCCGAACTGGGGCAAGTTCGCAAACCGGTTCGTGGTTTATAGTTCATGGGGTTTAAATGACCCTTTCCGTGCCACTTAGCAGTGGTGTGGAAACTGTGGAAGCTCACTGTATGACCTTGGGCCAGTCACACACCCTCACACTTGGTGTGTGTGATATAGAAGGGGTGTGTGATAGAGGGATGTGGAACACTCTACCTCCAGCTACTCCTTACCTTCCCACCATAGGTAGGGGTTTTTTCCTCCTCCAGAACTAGAAACGTGATTTGTTACAATAAAATTACTTCAGAAGACAGACTAGGGCATATAAGCTTGGGGGTGGAAGGCGTTAGCACCTCCTTCCTATAGATCCCTTTAAATATCCCTTTAAAATATCCCTTTAATATCCCTTTAAAACGGAGCTGTTGCACCATCGATCGTATCTTGGTATTCCCTCAACTACAATCATGTAATGACCAGAAGTGGGCCAAGAGTTGACGTATTGGTGACTAATACTTGGCTAATCTAACAATCTGGCTGTTGTAGTTGATGGGCTTAAATATAAAAACAGGCAATCCTCTACACATTGTAATATGGTTGTCAAAGGAACATACAAAAGGTGTGTTGATGCCTTGGGAAGGTGTGTTCCCCTTGTGTGCTTTGTCCAGCACTAAATGTTTCTGGGAGACAGAGAATATTGCTTTTTCCGAAGGTTGTACCATGAAATTGGCTATATTCACAAGATCCCTTTATTTACAGCGGGGCCAATTGTAACCACATGCAAGTATTTCAGTTCGCATTGTGCAACCTGAAGTTTCCTTGATACGGTTTTGGCAGAAATGAAGAATGAGCTTGTTTGTTATGGGCTCACGCAGGACCCCAGTTCTCATAGGTGCTGTGGGTTGGTGGTTGTAACTGAAAGCGTGCAATGGCTGCACATGAAAGAAAATGTCTCATCCCCGGGCCAAATGGTTTTTTCAGGCAATCCACTGAGAAAGTATGCAACCAAGTACATAGTGTGTGTGAAGGGCTGGAGCCTATAAATTCAACAAGTCTCTTCAAGAAAAAATAAAGCCAAATATAAGGGAGAAAAAATGTGTTTGGCTATGTGGCTAAATCACATCCACAGCTGGATGAAGATTTAAACCAAATGTTGATGGCAAGGTTGGTTCTAGGGTTGCCAGCCTCCAGGTGGTGGCTGGAGATCTCCCGGAATTACAACTGGTCTCCAGGCCACAGAGATCAGTTCACCTGGAGAAAATGGCTACTTTTGGGGTGGACTCTATGGACTTATGCCATGCCAGGGACCTTTCCTTCCCCAAACCCCACTTTCTCCAGGTTTCTCCAGCTTTCACCCCCCAGATCTCCAGGAATTTCTCAACTTGGAGCTGGCAACCCTAGTTGGTTCTCTTCAGTTGTAAGGCAGTGGCTGGGGATTTGTTGTCACTTCTGGGCTGCAATACAAAGATGATGGACAACCAGGGTTTTCTTTAAGCTCCAGGAAGAATTGTTGGAATTTCACAAAATCTAAGGTATGATTACTTCTACAGTGAGGCTGTTGACACATTGTGCTTAATAAATTAATTCATATGAGTTAATTGTTTTTGATTAGCTAACTCTTCCTATTTCTTTCTGAAGAAGTGACCTGTAACTCATGAAAGCTCACAAATTTTGTTAGTCTTATAGGTGCTACTGGACTCTTGCTCTTTCTACTGCTACTTCTTTCAATGGTTATTTTATGAGAAGAAGGATCACAATTTAGCTTTAAAAATATAATTCACTGGGCGGGGGGAGGGGGAATCCTACTGACCATTACACAGTTATGAATCCAAGCAGATTATATTTGATTTAAGTCAATTAAACCTATATAAAGGTAAGTGCATTTACAGTGAAATCCTAAGCAGTGAAATCCTACAGTGAAATTTCAGTGGGCTTAGACTGGAGTAACTCTGCTTAGGATTTCACTGCTAGACTGTTGAAAGGGACACATAGTCAATTAAAACAACAGTATATACAATTTATACAGCACCTAAGACAGATATAAACAAAGTAAGATCCAGAAAGCTTGTCATCAAAAAGATCAAAGCCTAGTGCCATAACATAATCCCCCAGAAAAGCATTCAAAACAGTTCCATTTTACGAGCCCTGCAGAATTATGACAATCAGATGTGTGCAAGCTTCTTCAGGCAACCTATTCCCCCGGACAACAGCTGCCACTGAAAATGATTATGCCGTCATTGTGGTCAAACAAAGTTTGGTCAATAGGTTTTTTTTTGCGAGGGCCTGTTGAGCAACTTGTAATGGCCATGTGGGTATGAATGGGGAGGTACAGTCCTTTAAGTATGTGGATCCTAGATTGTGACAGATTTTAAAGGCTCGATCCAACACCTTAACTAAATTGGAAGGCACCAACCAGAGCTTCCATGTCATGTTCAAGACTAAATCGCATGTAGGGTCACCATGCTCCAATTGGGGGCCTGGAAATCTTCTGGAATTAGAATTTATCTCTAGATTACAGAGATCAGTTCCCCTGGAGAAACATGGCAGTTTGGAAGGGTGGGCATTGGCATTATGACCTACCCCCAAATCTTTAGGACTTTCCTAACCTGCAGTTGGCAACCTGAGTCCCAGGTAGAGAGTATTACAGTTGTCTCACCTGGGAATCACAGAACCATACATCAACCTAGCTAAATTAGGAGAAAATTTTACAAATCAGATGCACAAGAAGGTGCTCTTGGCAACACCGATCTGCCTCTCTAACAAACAGTAGTTTGCATCCAAAGACGCCCCACATCTGATGGGTAACGTACGTAAGCATTAGGAGACCAAAGTTATCTTTTAGCTTCAAGCAAATATTATGAATATTATATTAATATTATAGATATTATAAAGCATCTGCAAAATGGTTCATTCCAAAGTGTATACCGATGGAAAAACAAATGTAAAAATTGGATTGTTTCTAATTTACATCAGACAAGTTTTTTAAGTGTACCTAGTGTCTGCATAGTTACCTTCCGGCCTCCCCCCCCCCATATGTTCCCTCTAAACCCTTAGCAGTTTATTGGTTGTGTTGCTTTCCTCCCTGCTCTGCCTCCAGGTCTCCATAGACACAACTTTAAACCCTGCCCTAATACCTTCCTTTCTTTACATCCATCCTCATTGCTATTTAATTTCTCACTGCCCCCTCTTCTTTCTGGAATGCTCATTCCTGTAACCCCCCCCCCAACCCACCGAAATCCCTTTTGTCCTGAGATTCTTTTTTCTTGGTCCACCTCCTGGAACTTGGATGACCTTCCCTTCACTCTTCTTACTTTTTTCCAGTAGAGTCAAAGGCCAGTTTAAACATCCAGTTGTTGAGACAGTGCAGGCTTTCCATGTGAATACACCACCCCATTTTTTACCCTCAAACCCTCTTGTTCTTGCCTCTAAGTAAGAATTACAAACAAAAATATTCCCCAGAGTGACAGCTAGAATAAAAGCTTCATCCAGTACGGTAATCTTCTTGATAGCCTTTTCTACACCAATTCGAAGCTGTTGGAATGTGTCCACTTCCCCATAGTGTTGTGGTGCATTTGTGTAACTCCTGGAATTTCCCCAGTTTTTCCCCAGTCCTTTCCAGACCTTCTTTCATGCAAAGTTTTGGGAAAGATCACAGCAAATTCTGGATGGCTGCCTTGTGGGTAGGTAGAAAAGTGGGTTTTCCAAGTCCTCCTGACTACATGGGAGCCATAGTCCTGCCCTTGTATCTGCAGTAGCTGTTTTGTCCCCCACTACTGGGAGACACTTTTGTTTTCAATCAGTGATTGACTATTGGTATAACAATATAACAGTCTGTGTATCAGATTCTTTGAATTCCCAGCTTCCATTTTTTAAAAAGCAAGTCTCTAACTTTTTTCATTGTACAGATATAAGGGGAAAGGCATCTATATGCAATAAAAGGGGCTAGGGACTTAATCTTTTAAAAATGCACATACATACCCTCTGACATGAGATCCTAAGCATGAATCTTCTGCATCTCATGCCCTTTACAAGCTATCAGATTCTCTAGGGGAAGATTTCCACAAGAAATTGTGTGGCGTGATGACATCAGAAATTGCGGCATGAAGACGCCCTCGTTCCGTGAGTTTTGCGCTGTGTAAAGAGGTGTAAAAACGGCCTGTAACTCATTCTTCATTACACTCAGTGTAGTTGAATGGCCCAGATCCTAGTTCTTGGAGAAGGTGTGTGTGTGTGTTTCTCTCCATTCTCTCTCTGCACTATGTGTGATTTCATAAGTTACTCACACCAGACACTGCCTTATACCGAGTCACGCATTTGGTCTATGAAAGTCAGTCTTGTCTACTTGTCTACTCAGACTGATACAGTCTGCTCAGTCTACACTGACTGGCAGCTCTTCAGTGTCTCAGGCAGAGGTCTTTCACATCACAGGTTGCCTGGTCATGCTGAGGACTGAACCTGAGACTGGACATGCTGAGGACTGAACCTGAGACTTCTGCCTGCCAAGCAGATGCTCAGCCGTAAGCCACGGCCCTTCCCATCAACTGTCTTTTTAAAGCCAAAATGTATCCATTGCCTAAATCTTCTCTGTAAGGAAAGTACTACTGTTGGCTGCCGTGTTAAAAATTCATCTTTTTCTGGTCCCACACGGCTCGTCTGTCCACAGCAGTAGCTCCATGCCTCTAAGGGCATTTCAGGACAGAAGCCTCCGTTCAGGTATAAGGAGCCCACCAAGGTTTTCTCTCTCTCTCCAACCCCTCAGGAAAGATGATTCTGGTGTGGGATTGAACTGCGCTGAAGCCTTCTCCCATGTGACTTGGCACATCTGATGCTAGCTGCACGATGGGATGTGGGGAAATTACTTGCTATTCAGCTCTTATTACAGAGACCTGATTTCACTTCCTTTAGTTCAGCTAGCTGTGGAGAGAAGTAGCAAAACTCACTGCTCTTCACCTGAAAGGCAAATTCAATACTCTTGTGGAATCTTTCTTTCTGTTGCTTAATATCCCTTTTGTAGGTATGCTCGGTTGCTTTTCAGGCATGGCTGCAGTAAGCTTAGGGGGATTTCGGAGGTGGGGTGACACAACCAGCGTGACATTGAGCACTGTGACCATTGCCTGTAAGCAATGGATGAGTCACAGCCCCTGGGAGGAGAGAGATTCAAGAAATGGCCCTGGTTTTCCAAAGAATAGGGCTGTAATTAGGATTGCCAACAACGGTTTGGAAATTCCTGGAGATTTTGTGGGCGGAGCCTGAAGATGGGAGGGACTTCTATGGGTTATAATGCTATGGGTTATAGCAGCTGTTTTCTCCAGGGAAACTGATCTCTATAGTCTGGAGATCCGTTGTAATTCCAGGAAATCTTAAGGCACTGCCCGGAGGTCAGTGGTTCTTTTAACTGGAATCCTAAACACACTTTCCAGGGAGAAAGCTCCATTGAGTTCAGTTGGACTTACTTCTGAATAAGCTTGCTTAATAATAATAACAACAACATTCAATTTATATACCATCCTTCTGGACAACTTAAGGTTCACTCAGAGCGGTTTACAAAGTATGTTGTTATTATCCCCACAACAATCACCCTCTGAGGTGGGTGGGGCTGAGAGCGCTCTGAGAGAGCTGTGACTGACCCAAGGTCACCCAGCTGGCTTCAAGTGGAGGAGTGGGGAATCAAACCTGGTTCTCCAGATTAGAATTCTGCTGCTCTTAACTGCTACACCAAACAAGCTCTTAAGATCGCCCCTTCTCTCTTTTTTTGCTATTTAATTCAATTGACTTTTTGCTTTTTCTTCCCCCTTTTATTGCTCTTAAGAGGCTTTGTGCGGTGGAGAGAGGGAAGGTGTCCACAAAAATCATTCTTTTTTATTGGCAAATAGAGACACTTCTCTTTTTTTATTTGCTGACCTGTAAGTTTGAAAGGCTAGCATTTCTTGCATTTTGTGGGGTTCTTGGGAATATTTCTTTAACTATTTTTTTAAATGCCAGAACAGAACCAGCCAGCTTGCCTGCACTTACTGAATGATTCCCAACGGGTCCATTATGACCTAAAGAAAGATGGAAATGTGGGTACCCTTAAGATGTCTGAGCAGCGGCTCAAACCCCTGTTGTATTTCACTGGTGTTTCTCGTGCCATTGGCAGGAGAATTGCTAGCATGTGGTGAAGGGTGAGAGAATATTTTTAAAAAGCTGGTTTGCAGTGCTGCTTTCCAGTAAATACAGCTCTCAGACCACAGGGTGCCCTAGTAACAGGAAACCATGGTTGTTAACTTTTCTTTTAGAGGAGCTGCAGTCGAAACAGGACATTTTTAAGGTGGGACGAACCATTACAACACATGCAACAGGCCAGGCCTCCTTTCTGTTTTGTTTTGTTTTCTTTATGAGCACAGTAGGAATTTTAATTGTCTGTTAGCAAAGTCTGCTAATTTTACATGTGGACAGAATTTTAGTGTGGTTTGAAAAACATGGAAGAATTTAAAGAGCTAATTCATCACAGTCACAGCAAATTAAGTGCTTAAAACATTGCTCGTTTAAAGTTCAGTCGAGTCTCACCATGGAGGTTGCTTACGTATTTTTACTTATTTATTATTACATTTCTATCTCATCCTTCCTCTAAGGAAATCACAGCGGCATTTTCCTTCCATCTATCCTCACAACAGCCCTGTGAGGTAGGTTACTGTAACCACAGCACCACATCAGCTATCACTTAATTATTGTCTAAAAGAAGTGCTCAGTAAGAACTTCTTTCCCTGCACGACTTCTGCTGTAATGTAATCAAAGTCTACAGGCGTGTGAGTAGAGAACAAATATGTGTTCTTCAGGTGAATAACGGCTACAAACTGAAGATTGCCATTCACCATGCCTAATAAAATGAACCAGATAGGCTAAATAGTAACTGAATTATTGACATCTGTGAGATGGCCACGCTGTCAATTTTGTGAATATAATCACTGCCTTATATCAATCCATCGAGTTCAGGAATGTCAACTCTGATAGGCAGCCCTTCTGCAGGGTCTAACCACACCTGCCACCCAAGAATCAAACTAGATGTGACGGTGTCTGCGCGGTTGCTGTGAGGACACCGACGCCAATTTAAAGTCATTTAAAAATGCCATGATGGCCTGATCCTGATCAGGCAACACCATGGCATTCTTGTCACACACACCCAAGGCTCATTTCGAGGGGGAACACACAGGAACGCAGTTCCGGCAGTTCCCCAAAGAGGTCACATGTCAGGTGGCCCCGCCCACCTGACTCTCGGACATTTTGGGCCCGTTTCAGCCTGGATTGGGGCCGAAACGGCCCGGATTGGGCCTCTGACGGGTGGTGGCTCACTCTCTCACTCATAAGCAGCCCAATCCTGACGATTTTGGGCCCCTTTTCGGCCATTTTCAGTCCCTTTTTTCCATTTTGGGCCCAATTTTGGCCCTGAATGGCCAGGATTGGGTCCAAAACAGCCAGGATAGGTGATGTCAGGGGGTATGGCACATGCAGATCAGTTATGCTAATGACACACTTCCGGTGATGACAAGGGGTGTGGCATATGCTAATGAGGTATGCTAATGAGGTATGCTAATGAGTTCCTCCAGCTCTTTTTCTATGAAATGACCCCTGCACACACCCCATGACTTTTCAAGTGCAGAACAGAAGCAAGGTGTGACCATTTTGGCCCTTGATAAAGCACAGAGGAGGGGGAAACAAGAGCTGTTGTGCTGCGGGCACAATTTGCAACATCTTAAAATGAATTTAAAATGGTGGCAGCATCCTCATGGCAGCCACAGGGTCGCTGTCATGTCTAGTTTGGCCCTGAGGTATTTTTAAATGGTGACTCCAGGGATTGAATGTAGGTTATTCTGCATGCAAAGCATGATCCCTCCTGATGTGTCAGGGCTTGCCATGAAGAGTGTTTATGCTACACTTCTCTTAATTTGACTTTTGAATTTTTTTTTCTGTTCCAACCATGAAACTCTAAAGAACAGATGCGTAACTCAGAAGAAAATCCTCTTGGCTGTTCATTCTGTCTCACTTGATCCAGGTGGGCCCACTGCTGTGCCCATAGTTTGAGAGCATATGGGAGAAGACTGGGCTGTGGGATTCTTCCAGATTGAAGAATAGGTGCCCAGAATACCAGTGTATCAGACTGTGCTGGCAGTTTGGTGCTTGGCAAAGAGGTGTCAAGCAAGATGGACGTGTTCAAGTCTTTATGTGTTGAGCTGTGGGATGGGGCCCTGGCAGAGCATCTGTTTTGCATGCGGAAGGTCCCAGATTCAATCCCCTGCAGTTCCAGTTAAAAAGATCAGATAACAGGGGATGTGAAAGACCTGAAAACTGCTGCCTGTTAGGGTAGACCTACTGATCTTAATAGACCAATGGTCTCCTTCTGTATAAATCCAGAGGAGTTAGCCGTGTTAGTCTGTAGTAGCAAAATAGTAGAGTCCAGTCGCACCTTTAAGACTAACCAACTATACTGTAGCATAAGCTTTCGAGAACCACAGCTCTCGTCATCAGATGCATCTGATGAAGAGAACTGTGCTTGTCGAAAGCTTATGCTACAGTAAAGTTGGTTAGTCTTAAAGGTGCAACTGGACTCTTTACTATTTTGCTTCTGTATAAAGCAGCTTCATGTGTGGATGAACATCAGAGAAGATACTTAGTAAGGCTTAATTGGGATGGCTTGTTAAGTTATGGCAGAGATAAGTGGATTTGCCTTGTCTGCATTTTTTTAATGAGAATCCTCCTCATCTAGCAATGTGTGTTTAAATTTTAGAGAGCAAGACCACGTGATTCTTGCAGGCTCAGACTTACCCATCTTTACAAGACTACCATTAGCAACCAGTAAAGGTTGTCCACCATAAACTGAGCAAGATGACGATCTGGCTTTTGCTCATTTTTGTATTATGGCCTTCATCTCTTGGAACACTTACGTCCTCACATCTGTGAACTCATTTACAGGACTCCCACGTATGACTCTTACAGCTTCTTTAAAAGACATTTTTAAAAGGCAGCTCACAACCACAATAATGTTCTAGAAGATGTTACAGCAGCGGCGCTTTGTATTTATATAATGTGTTTCCTAGGTGCACAATCAAAGTGACACAGACATCTGAACGCAGCAGATGTTCTAAGAAACAAGAGTTCAAATGACTGTTCAGCACAGGAGACCCATTGATAATGTCAGACAATATGCTGTTCCACATTCCCCAAATGGCTTTTATTCTAGCAGAGGTGTGAGCACCAAACAGGACACAAGTTGTTAGCACTACGCACAGCTTTTTTACTGGGGAAACAGGTGGTGGAACTCAGGGTAGCGGTTGCCAGTACCGGGGGCAACTCTCAGCAGGAGGTGGCTACCCTGCCATTACACATGCATGCGCTCCTGGGAAAGCATGATGATGTCACTTCCGGGAAGTCATGTCATCATGCAGGGCTCTGGTGGCAAGGAGCTCTTTAAATTTTAAACCCCTGCGCTTCCCCATCTGGCAGCTGAAGTGAGCCGGTGGGGTTTAAGCACCCCTTTCCATGCTTCGAAGCGGCATGGAAAGGGGCATTTAAACCCTCCCTGGCTTTTTTTTCCGCTTCAGTTTCTTGAAGCATGTGATCATTTTGAAGAGGTGCCGGAATGCCATTCCACTGCATTCCGGTTGAAAAAAAGCCCTGCTGCTACATATAGCTGTCCTGTTCTAAGCATCTGCCTGTGTAGTATAATGTTGATAAAGCCTGTGCAGTGTTTTTTAAAAATTCCACTGGCTTGATTGTTTACCCCTGTATAAGCATGCTGTAGCAATGCAGTAAACCTAAAGTGTTGTTCCAGGTAGTTTTTAATTGGAGGGAGATGGTATTCAAAAAAGGGCTTTTCTCCTGCTGTCTGAAGTGGTCCTGGTCTCACAGTACCTTATGCTGCCGCATGTGCATAGTAGGCCTTAGAACCAGCTGGTCAAATTTTGGCAAAGTGGATTCTTGTGCCATTATTTATGACTAAGATCCTTGTCACATAGGATGATTTTAGACAGAAATGTCCAATAAAAGTGCCTTCATAATGTATACAGCTCAAAAGTACCTTTCTAGTTTCTTGTGGTTGTGAGAAGAATCCTTTGAAATCCAGGCTCAGACTCCAAATTGGTACATCCTGAGCTTCAGGAGATGTGTTATATTCTGTTCTCTCCGGCTTTGTACTCGTCCTGCACTTAATGGGCCTTCACAAATGTTCTTGAAAGGTACTTCATCCTAGCCTCCCTGGGGTTTTTTTCTCCAGAATTCAAAGCTCATTGGCTGCTTCAGGGTGGGGTGCAGGTACGGAATCACGTGATTTAGGCCTGTAAATAAAACCTACCTGAAGAAAAGTGCTTAATCACAGGATGGCAACTTTTAAAATTAATATAGATGCATAAGCTCTTGTATTATCAAGTTGCTTCAGATGTTTGTTGATTTAAGCTCTTATTCCTATGTTCCTTTTCCCTCCAGCTGAGAGCTTTTTCTTCCCCCTTCAATATAATCCCTATGCGTCAGATGGTTATCAAGTTGGGGGGGGGTTCCCCCCTTCACCTTGCTTAAGCCATCACAGCTTATGGTTTCTTCATCTTCCATATTCTTTCACATGCTTCAGTGTACACGTGTTGTACGAATATGGAGTTCTTGACTTTGTCTGAGGGAAACTTGGGGGAGGGCATGAGGTAAAACATCCTGAAAGGAGGCAAGATTAAAAACTCACAACACCAAAGCCAACTCTTTATTCATTTTGATATTTAAACTGTACCTTGCTTTCCTTCTCACAGCTAGGCTACAAGTGACGATTGACACAGGTTGGACACTTGTCAGCTTCCCTCAAGTTTTGATGGGAAATGTAGGCAGCTTGGTGGAATGTTGGACAAGTGACAGTTGAAAAGTTCATTGGACAGCAGTCGGAGAGCGAAGCTGCGAGACCAGGATGCCTACAATTCCCATCAAAACTTGAGGGAAGCTGACAAGTGTCCAACCTGTGTCATTCATCACTTGTAGCCTGGCCCTCAGTTGGGACCAAAAGCTGTGAACAACATTTCCTCTCCTCCATTTTATCTCCACAGCAGTAACCTTATGAGGCAGAGTTAGGCTGAGGGAGAGAGCAACTGGCCCAAGGTAACCAGTGGGCTGCCTAGGCAGAGTAAGGATTCGAACCTAGGACCCCCAGATCCTAGCCAGAAACACTAACCACTACAACATTATGGCCTTGGAGGCTGGGACTTTGTTCCTAGTTGCAAAGTGATGTAGAGGAAATGCTCAGTGAATCCCTGCTGGCATTTCACACAAGGAATTCCTTGTCAGTTGGTGTTGTCTGTTTCTGACAAGTAACAGTCCCAGAGAGCCAGCCACAGTAAGACACCAGTGACATTTGCTGAGGCTTCTTCTGTGCTTTTTTCCAGAAAGTTACTCCAACTATGTAGACAGGACTTGGTGCCAGAAATGGGCAGATCAGAAGCCAGCCATGCTCGAGGCCAAACCCACATGTCTGGAGAAGGGCAATGATGCCAACTGAGTCAGCAGCTTTGGCAGCTTACTTCAGCATTTTTTTTTTTTTAGTCATTGTTAATTCTGTTCAAAACTTCATTGGAATCTGCTTAAATGCTTTTCCATCTTTTGTAGAGATCATGGACAAAACGATATATGTCCAGCCATACCTATCTGGGTTCTCTATGTATAATTATGTAACATGAACCTGCCAGAAGCAGCTTAAGAACATAAAAAGAGCCCTGCTGGATCAGAACAGGGGCCCGTCTAGTCCAGCGTCTTGTCTCACACAGTGGCCAACCCGTTACTGTGGAGGGCCAACAACAGGGCAGAGAGGCAGAGCCCTTCCCTTGATGTTGTCTCCTCCTGGCACTGGTATTCAGAGGATTGGTGGAGCTTTCTCTTTAGTCCCCATGGCTGGTAGCCACTGATAGACCTCTTCATGGGGTGTAAGTATCCCAGCTCCCACTCCTGAGAAATGCTGAATGGGTGTCTGTGTGAATATGCAGTGCCTTAACTGGAGGGCATTAGAAGACGGTGGCAACAGAGGTGAGTGGACAACAGCGGCAGCACAGTACAGGCATGGAGTTCCTGAGTGGCTGGCGCCACCAGGTGATGTCATCACATGAGCCCACTCAAGGTTTTGCCAAACAGTAAAGAGTCCAGTAGCACCTTTAAGACTAACCAACTTTATTGTAGCATAAGCTTTCGAGAACCACAGCTCTCTTCATCAGATGCATCTGACGAAGAGAGCTGTGGTTCTCGAAAGGTTATGCTGCAATAAATTTGTTTAGTCTTAAAGGTGCTACTGGACTCTACTATTTTGCAACTACAGACTAACACGGCTAACTCCTCTGGATCTAAGGTTCTGCTAGCCACTCAGCAGCTGTGCGCCTGAGTGGTGCTGCACCTGCAATCCTACTCCTTCCATCGCCTCTTCCTGACACCCTGCACTAAAGGTCCAGCATCTCCTTTCCTCCTTCAATAGGGCTCAGA
The DNA here is from genome assembly GCF_028583425.1 of Eublepharis macularius. Taxonomy (NCBI): domain Eukaryota; kingdom Metazoa; phylum Chordata; class Lepidosauria; order Squamata; family Eublepharidae; genus Eublepharis; species Eublepharis macularius. The sequence goes on along the minus strand of NC_072792.1, from coordinate 164,614,651 downwards.
GGTAGGAGCTGGGAAATGGCCCACAATCCACCTCATCATCTGCTGATGGCAACCAGCTTCTTTGCGGTATATAGGAAAAAATAGTTTGCAGGCTTGCTATTCTTGCTTTGTGCACAATCACAGTGTGGGTAGAGATTGCAAGCTGCTGTCTTACTACAACACCGTACATCCGAGACCTGGCCTTTTAAATGTTTCTGAGCAGTGGGGCTGTATAGAAGACATGTTCCTTGTTTGTAGTAAATTTTGTTGTCACTTTTTGGAACAATTCCCATTTGACTAGTATTTAATCTCTAGTTGGACATTATGATATTTATTTATTTACATTAGTTATAGTCTGCCTTTCTCACTGAGACTCCAGGTGGATCACACAGTGTGAGTCAGTACAGTCAATGTCAAAAACATTTCAATGATGTAATAGTGTTTATACAATGCAAATTTGCAAAGATTAAAAACCAGCAGAAATCCAATACAGAGCTGAAGAAATGCTGGACCAGAGAATAAACAATTCTAAGAGTAACTTATTAAACAATGTAGAAACTACTCGGTAGGATCATATTTATAGCAGTAGTAGAGTCTTTGATTTATCATACTTACCATAGTAGTAACATCTATAGTCCCTCCTTGTGGGTTTATGATCATGAAAAAGCTCTTACATCGAATAAGAAATGCAGAAAGATCAGGGTAACCTGGGAACTGTTATTTTGCAGAAAATAACACACCTTTTAATGTGTCAAATAAATGTAATTGTTTATTTACATTAATATCACAAGAGTAAATTATATGTGCCCTGACCTGGAGAGCCCAGACAAACCTGATCTCATCAGATCTCAGAAGCTAAGCAGAGTCGGCCTTGTTTAGTAATTGGATGGAAGGCCTCCAGAGAAGGCCAAGCTGAAGAGGCAGGCAATGGCAAACCACCTCTATTAGCCTCTTGCCTTGAAAACCCCACCAGGAGTCACCATAAGTTAGCTATGACTTGACAGAACTTTCCATCACTGTCAAATTATATGTAACTAGCAACAAAGCCTGTTGTGGGGAAAAATACAACGAGCTCTAGAAAGGGGAGGGCGGGCAGGCAGGCTTTTGCTCCTCCTCCATCACTGATTCCAGCTGGTGAAGGAGGAGGTTGGGCATTATCAACTGCTCCACGCCTGATCTGCCTTTATCTCGGCCATGTGAAGGGGTGGTGGGCTTTGCTACCTGTTCCATGCCTGAAACATGTCGGGTAAAGGGGTGGGCATTGCCTCCTATTCTTCACCTGACTACGGCTGGGTGAAGGGGGGCAGGCATTGCCGCCTGCTCCAAGACTGATTCCAGCTGGGTGAAAGGGGGTGGGTATTGCCACCTGCTCCCCGCTGGGAGAAGGGAGGAACAGGCATTGCCTCCTGCTCCACGCCTGATCCTGACAGATGAAGGTGGGCGGCGGGCTTTACTACCTGCTCTGCTTCTGATCCCAGCTGGGTGAAGGGGGTGCAGGCATTGCCACCTGTTTTGCTCCAGCTTCTGGCAGGTTGAAGGGGGGGGCAGGCATTGCAGCATGCTTGGCTCCTGACTCCGGCAGGGTGAAGACAGGGTGGGCATTGCTGCCTGCTCAGTGGCTTATTCTAGTAGATTGAAGAGGGCAGGCATTGTCACCTGCTGTGCTCCTTATGCTAGCTGGGTGAAGAGAGGAAGGGCATTGCCTCTTGCTTTGCACCTGAGCCCAGCCAAATGAAGACGCAAGGTGGGCATTGCCACCTGCTCCACTCCAGATCCCAAATGGGTGATGGTAGGGGTGGGCATTGCCACCTGCACTGCCACTGATACCAGCTGGGTTAAGGCAGGGGAGGGCATTGCCACCTGCTCTACTCCTAATACCAGCTGGGTTAAGGCGGGGGGCATTATCACCTGCTCCACTCCTGGTCCCAGTCAGGTGAAGGAGGGTGGGCATTGCCATATGATCTGCTCCTGATCCCAGCGTGGTGAAGGGGGGTGGGCATTGCCAAGTGCTCTGCTCCAGCTGGGTTATGGTTGGGGGTGACATTGCCACCTGCTCCACCCTTAAAACCAACTGGGTTAAGGTGGGAGATGGGCATTGCCACCTGCTCTGCTCCTAATACCAGCTGGGTTAAGGTAGGGGGTGGGCATTGCCACCTGCTCCGCTCCTAATACCATCTGGGTTAAGGCACGGGGGGCGCACATTGCCAACTGCACTGCTCCTGATCCCAACTGATTCAAAGGGGGGTGGGCATTGCCACCTGCTCCGCTGCTGATACCAGCTGGGTTAAGGTGTGGAGAGGGCATTGCCACCTGCTCTGCTTCTAATACCAACTGGGTTAAGGTGGGGGTGGGCAGTGCCACCTGCTCCACTCCTAATACCAGCTGGGTTGAGGCATGAGGGTGGGCAGTGCCACCTGCTCCACTCCTAATATCAGCTGGGTTAAGTTGGGTGGTAGGCATTTCCACCTGCCTCACTCCTAATACCAGCTGGGTGAAGGTGAGAGGTGGGCATTGCCACCTGCTCCCATCCTGCGCCTGGCCTAGGCTTCCCACCATGGCACATTTTCTGGAGGGACATGGTGCCTTGCCTAGGCTTCCCTCCATGGCAGCACCCTCTGGTGGTGCACCAGGGTATAAAGTGAGTTGTTTGAAATATGCTTACTCAATTATATAGTAAGATATTCATCTTTCAGATTCGTTTTTATCTTGTCTTTCTTCCAGGTAGAATACCTGGTTCTCCTTCCCTCCATTTTATTCATACAATAAACCTGTGAGGGAGTAGACTGAGAGAATGTGACCCACCCAACTTCACCTGGTGAACTTTATGACAGAATGCAGATTTGAAACTGGGTCCTCCATAGTCCTTGTATGACAGTCTAACAATTATATCCTGCTGATTTACAAGAAACCTGAAGTGTCACTTTGCAGTGGTTTGGGGCATGCTTTTCTTGTTTAGCAGGAATAAGATTTAGTAATATTTTATAAAGTCTTCAGTGTTTTCCTTCCATTTACACCTTAAGTAGAAGATTGCATGTACTTGGTTACAGTGGTAGACTTCCAGTCATGTGAGAACATGACGTATAGCAGATATAAGACAAATAAAAGCAGAATGTGTGAGAAATGCTTGGATTACCTCATGATTATAGTTTTGTATATTTCCTGTGATTCTTACTGGTTATTGAATGCATACACAGAGCATGTCGGGCTAATAGCGTGTGTATATTGGCAAGGGTGCCAAACTAGGACGGTGGAGACTGGGTTCAAATTCTCACTTTGCCCTGAAGTTCACTGAGTGACCTTATGCCAATCCCCGTCTCTCAGCCTAGCCTAATTTACCTCACAAGTTGTGAAAATAAAATAAGGAAAGGACCTTGAGTTAGCTTGGAAGAACAGCAGAATAAAGAAAACAATCAAAGGCAAATTGACTCGTGCAGCATACAGTTCACAGCCATACACCCTTGCGTGATGCTTTGCAGTCAGATGTGTCAATTTACACCATTGAAAAGCATTGCCTTTAAGGAAATAGAAAAATTTGTCTGTATTGGGTGATTGATCTTTGGTGCTGGCTAATTCACATGTGCGGATTTCCAGCCCTGCCTTGATGCGGTTCTCAAATGATGAGGATGCTTGTATTTCTGCCACCCCCTCAGCTTTTGTGTTGCATAGAAACAGCTGTTTCTGCTTCTTTAATCTGGAACATTTTGTTTTCCAGGAAGGAAAGAAGAAGTTTGACAAAGAAAGTGAAAAATACTATTCTACTCTAGAGAAGCACTTAAATTTGTCGGCAAAGAAAAAAGAGTCACACCTGCAAGATGTGAGCTTTTGACACATTATTATTATTATTATTACTACTACTACTACTACTACTACTACTACTACAACAAAGAAAAATGTGTTTGGGGGGAAGTCTTCTTAATTTACTCTGAACAGATACAGAGGTTTTGATTCTAGTTCTTAAAGCATATTTGTATGAGAAATATTTTGCATTTACTTTAACTCAAATGATCCTTGTATATTTTTATATTTCAAATCAAAGCCTAGTGTTTGGAATTTGCTCCACGTTAACCTTATATTTGTCCAATGTTGAATTCTGCAATAAAATAGGAGCAGGCAGACAATATACAACTTGCTCTATGTTTTTCCATAATGTTCAGTCTAGAATCTGAAGCCAACATATTCGTGGCATTTTTATCATTTCTAACTTTATCAGTCCCTTCCTGAAATGTACATCCTTTACAGTGTGAATATATCATTTTGTTGTTTAAATTGTAAACAGTACACACATTGGAATGAAAAATATATTGTTAGATGAATGGTTTACTTTTTTAAAAAAATAAGCATTTTTAGTCTGATGATGAATTAGTAATTATTTAAAAATATATCCCTTGACCCATAACCTTGTTAGTTCAGTATATCAGCTGCTGAAATGCTCAGGCAGAGGAAAGCTCTTCCCAAAGTTTGTGTCCATAAAAAATCATGAATGGATTATCCACTGAGAGAAGAGAATCTTGCCCATCCCAGAACTCTTCTTCCATTTCCTCATAACAGGAAGCCAGAGACAGGTGACGCAGTACTGTCAGTAAAACCCACCATTATCAGCTGCTCAGCTTTATCAAACTCCCCTTCTGAGACACATTGGTAATTACAACGATTATTCCAAACAAAGACCTCTCCCACTCTTTCTCTTGGCTTCATCTACCGATAATCCCCATGGCATGACTCAGTACAAAGCAGTTTCATGTGTGTTCAGGCTACAGAGGAGATTGGGACACAGTAATTGCTCACATCTCTCTTATCCGATGATGGATTCTTAAGAAGAGGTCTCACAGCTTCTTTCAGCTGTGAAGGAAACATCACGTCCACATTTTTGTAGAGCAGCCTCTCATTTCCCATCCTCCAACCTAGGCTCATGCGGTCCTGAGCCCATTACGGACTATTGCTCCCATCGGCATTAAGTGGCTCTTGATCGGATGATGATCAAGTGAAGATTCAGCCTGAGAGACAAAGCTCTGTACCATGTCAGCAGGAAAGTTCCTTTACACTAGCAGGCCAAAACAGGGTCAGGTGGGCAGTACTTCCTGGCTTATATAAAAAGTTCAAGCTTCATCAGCAGGCATGGTGTCTAATAAACTCTGTGCTTGCAAGCTACAGACTGTCCTCCTTTCGGTCTCCCTCTGGTTGCTGTAACTCACTTTGAGTCTCTCCACACAAGACATCTAACATGGGGATGCTCAAGTGTAGGGAGACGCAATGTTAGCTGGGAAGTGTAGTTTAAAAAGACAGAGCCGGTGGAGATCTCTCCACAGAGGGTTTGTTAATTTCATCTTCGCCTGCCTGAAGGCTCTTCACCTCTCCTTTGGGGAGGCGAAGATGAAATTAACAAACCTCCTGAGGAGCGAACTCCATTGGCTCTGTCTTTTTTAACTAGCCTTGTGTAGAGAGGTGAAATTGACAGAGCTTTCCAGGAGGCAAAGATGAAATTAACAAACCCTCTGAAAAACAATCTCCACCAACTCTGTCTTTTTAAACTACATTTCCTGGCTAACATTGCGTCTCCCTACACTTGAGCATCCCCGTGTAAGATGTCTTGTGTAGGGAGACTCTGTGTCCCATCCTCAACAGGACCTGGGTTTGATAGCTGACTCCAGCTCCATCAGTCCATGATCTGTTCTTCCCAGGCCTCCATCCCAACTGTACCAACTTCATGTGTTTAAGCACTGTTAGCTACAGAAGAAAGGAAACGACGAGTATTCTATGTCCTGCATGTATAAGATCATGAAGGTGAAGGAATGTGCTTCGTGGAGAAGAGAAAGATGTGGAAGGGCTAAATATTTATTTGTAGAGGATCCCTGTGCCCTTTGAATTCTGGGCGCTGTTCTCTCCTTCATTGTAAGCAGGAATGACTTCTAAAAGGCAATTTTTATGAGCTTAGAATTGGCTCTTGATTATTATGCACTAAACAGATGCCTGTTGGGTGAAATTAACTGCAAGTAGGTTTTGTTACCTGGGCCTGTTGAATTTTCAAATGCACAGTTTCTCCCAGAGCATGAATTCCATCTCCATTAATGGAAGGGAAAATGGACACACTTGCCATTAAACACACACACACAAGATGGGAATGCATTTCGTAATGTGCTTCCTGACAGACCGGAGATTTGGTTAAGTCGAGTTAAGTGCCAATTCATTCTTGAGTTTCAATAAACCATGTTTCTCTACAGGGAAGTTCTAAGGATTATTTATGAAATTGCACTGTCCAAACAACAATTGCATTGAAACAAAGCACAAGGACAACAAATACAGTGCATTTTCTTTAAAAAAACTGTGTTAAAATAAAAGGATTTGGCTTCAGCTAAAGAATAATCTCATGGAAAAGAAGAGTAATGCTCTTGGGTTAGTTTCTTAACAAACCGCTTCGTGAGTCGTGACTAGTTGTTCTTTTTCATAATAGACACAGGCTCTTGGAAAGAATTATAATAATGCAAAAATTTTAAGATGTTTATGCACTATGTAAATTATTGCTATAGCGTGTTGAAATTTGCAGCATATCCTGCCAATTCAACTACTGGCCAAAGCTGTTAATGACAAGAAAAAGCCTGAATTTCAAATGTAATATTATGGAGGCTGAAAGGACCAAAAATGTCATCTAGGGTCACACTCCGTGGTGAGGTGAGACGGTCTACTCCCTGCCTTCCGTGAAGATGACCTGCAGTCTGAACTGCTGTGAGACAAAAGCTGCAACAGGTGTGCTGGGGAAAAAGTGACCACGACGTAAATACCTCCAGATGGCACATGGACCCAGCCAACCTGTACCCATTTGTTGAAAACATTATATATTTTGGACTTTCCACACCCCAGGTGGATTATGACACTAATCCAAGAACAAAGAGGTCGATCTAATCAACCTCTAAGCAGCCTTCTTCCAGTTTAAATGGCTCATCCAATAGAAGAACCACTTAAGTTGGAGGAAGGTTTCTTAAACTGGAGGAAGACTTCAAACCTGAGCGAAAAGGAAAGGTGAGATATAAATATTTTATTGAATAAATGAATAAACTTTTCTCAGAGGAGTAGTAGGATGGGGGTAGGATCCACCCCAATGAAGCCTCCAAAAGCAAATTAAAACTGCGCAAAAGGAATCAGCAAAAGAACCAGATTGGAATGAACCAATTTAACTTATCATTGATAGGTAAAAGCAAGGGATGTCAGAGTCCAGCCATAAAAGCCGGAGCTGGCAACAATAAAAGAGGATGAGAATCTATCTGAAAACTAGAAAAGAAAAAGTGTCCAGTAGCACCTAGAAGACTAACAAAATTAGTGGTAGGGTATGAGCTTTCGTGAGCCACGGCTCACTTCTTCAGGTACAGCTACAATGTGAGTCCACTAATTTTGTTAGTCTTATAGGTGCTACTGGAGTCTTGCACTTTTCCACTGCTACAGACAGACAGACTAACATGACTACCCATCTTGATCTAAAAACTGTGAGATAAGGGATGATGAAAGGTAGGCCTAGTTCAAACACTTACTAGGCCGAAAAGAATCTTTTGCGTGTGGTGAGTGATGTGATGTGAGCACTATACTAGACATCTAGTCAGACGGTTGCCTCACACAGCCAGTAGAAGCAATGCACCCCTTTTTAGAGGGAAGGAGAGGGGAAGATTCAAACTGAACATCCATATGGAGTCCCGTGTTTATATTATTTATTTGGTATATTTATATAGCCTGTTTATCCAGTAAATATATATGACCCCGTCTATAATTGGTAAGCTCTTTCACAGCATTCAGTAGGGCTGATGTATTGCTGCTGCTTCTGTGTGGAAAAGAATGGGGGGAGTTGGCTAGTGGATGCCAACCTCCCCCCGCCTTTTTTTGTGACTGAAAGTTCTTTTCTCTCAGCCTCATTTCAGTTGCTTCTCAATATTCTCACTAGGTGCCTTCTCCAGCTCCTTCTCTTTGAGGAGCTATGTATGAGTAACGAGCAGCAAAAAAACGAGAGGTTTTGTGGGGCACCTTATCGTTTGTTTCTTTGTTTCTACCCCACTTTTCTCTACACTGCGGACCCAAAATGGCTTACGCCGTTTTCTTCTACTCACTGCTTTTTTCCTTAAAAAAGAGGTGGTGGTACTCAGGATGTTTGCCATCTTGGGAGCCCAAATGCACTGGCCAAAGGAGGGCTGGTACTACAGAAAGAAATGAGGGTGCTGTGTACCGGCATACATTGCTGGAAAAACAGTCCTGCTTGTGCTGCATCCTCACAACAACCCTGTGAGGTAGGTTAGGCTGAAAGTGTGTGACTGGCTCGAGGTCGCCCAGCAAGCTTCCGTGGCACATTGGGGATGCAAACCTGCTTCTCCCAGATCCAAGCCCAACACTTTAATCAAGAAGAAGAACATTCAATTTATATACCACCCTTCAGGACAACTTAATGCCCACTCAGAGCGATTTACGAAGTATGTTATGATTATCCCCACAACAATCACCCTGTGAGGTGGGTGGGGCTGAGAGAGCTGCGACTGACCCAAGGTCACTCAGCTGGCTTCCAGCAAAGGAATGGGGAATCAAACCCGGTTCTCCAGATTAGAGTCCCGCCGCTCTTAAGCACTACACCAAACTGGCTCTCCACAGTGCATACATTACTCTTTTTGATTTATTTTCTTTGCTTCCACTTCTGGAGTGTTTTAGTCTCAAAGAAAGCTACAGCCGTTCTTTAAATATAATATGAAACCAACAAGGTATGTACATGGCTTACTCCATTCCATATAAGGCCATACGTCTAAGGAAATAGGCCCATTGCCTCCATGTGTTTTGATGTTAACTGTTGGTGTTTTTGATTTTTGCCATGCCATGAGCCAACAACTAAGTCATCTGTGGGGTGCAAAACTATAATCACCATTTCTAATAGTTTAGAGATGACTTCCATGAATGGACTGGACATTCTGTTGCTGATCTAGGTCTAGAAACCTGGGTTTCCAACAAACAGCAGCAAAACTTTGGCGGGGGCGGGGAGGGGAATGTGTGTGAAAGTATGAAAGCAGCAGAAAAGTATTTGTAATTGGCTGAGATCCACCTCAGCCGTCTGTGTTTCTCCGGTGTATTGACCACTTCACAGTAGAATCATAGAATCATAGGGTTGGAAGGGACCTCCAGGGACATCTAGTCCAACCCCCTGCACAATGCAGGAAATTCAGAACTACCTCTCCCCCCCCACCCCTGCTCCATGTCCAGAAGATGCATCAGGATCCCTAGCTGAAATGGCCTGGGGGAAATTGCTACATGACCCCAAGGTGGTTATTGGCATTACCCTGGGCATATAAGAAGGGTTCACAAGAACTAAGCACTGAAGTAACCCTTCCTGCCCTCCCTCTCATGAGCTTCCCAGGTTCACAGAATCAGCATTGCTGTCAGGTGGCCATCTAGCCTCTGCTTAAAAACCTCCAAAGAAGAAGAGCCCACCACCTCCCGAGGAAGCCTGTTCCACTGAGGGACCGCTCTTTCAGGAAGTTCTTCCTAATGTTTAGCTGAAAACTCTTTTGATTTAATTTTAACCCATTGGTTCTGGTCCACTCTTCTGGGGCAGTGAAAAAACAACTCCAAACCATCTTCTATATGACAGCCCTTCAAGTACTTGAAGATGGTTATCATATCACCTATCAGTTGTCTCCTCTCCAAACTAAACATACCAAGCTCCTTTAACCTTTCCTCATAAAACTTGGTCTCCAGACCCCTCGCCATCTTCATTGCTGTCCTCTGGACACATTCCAGCCTGTCTATATCCTTAAATTGTGGTGCCCAAAACTGAACACAATAGTCTAGGTGAGGTCTAACCGGTAGGAAGTGTTGCATGCAGAAAGCAGGCAAGAAAAGGGTTAACCGCCTCCATTCTACTCACCTCCCTTGAAAGTGCAGCCACCATTCCCAGATCTGGTTCTACTGCCATTTATCTGTTTTAGACCTAAGAATCTTTGAGATTTATTCTCACTTTCCATGCCTTTAGAACAGAATTTCCCAGAGCATCTAAAACTGGTAATGAATAAAGATTTCTCTGATTTTCCCAGTATTTCAGTGTTACTGTGAAAGGTTTCTCAAGCGTTTATTCCTAGTGCTAAAGTACAAATGACACAGCCATAAATACTAATCAAAGAATTAACTCAGTGTTCATGAATACAGCCAGGTTTCCTCTTAGTAAGGTTGTTTATGACCAAGTTTTTTTCCCTTTGTCATCACCCAGTAAGGATTGCAGAATTCATCCTAAAGGATCTTAATCCAGCATTCTTTTCCTTCTGGGTATGATTACATTTAACGAATACTGCTGTATCTTAACTTGTATTTTTATATGCTTCTTAAAAAAAGAAATACAGGGAAGATGTAACATTTTCATGTCAGCTATTTCTCTTAACTGCTAAGAAAATTAACTCTCTGTAACTTTCAAGAGATAGGATCACATTGAAGGCGTTTCCCCCCCTCTCTCTTGTTCTTCACTTTATCAATGTCAGATGGGGTGTTACTGTAAGCCACCTGACACATATCACCTGTTGTGATATGTAATTTCTTAAGAAAAAAAATATTTTGTTTTTGTATCAGCATCCAATGAGTTCATATATTAAAGAATGTCCCGCTACTTTTTTAAAAGTAAGATTGGGATTTGTTTTTCAGCTGGGAAGCTATTTTCCCTAGCTCTTTGACTTCTCTAGTTTATTTCGGAAATTTGTGTGCCACCTCTTCTAAGACCTGTTTGAGGGGACTCACAGAGTAAAAGGCTATATTAAAATCTTTAAAATAAAAGTTTAAAAAGCAATGATAAACAAAAACATCTATTAAAAAGAAGCCAGCGTGTAAAAGCATTTTAAAAATAATATTGATAAAACAGTCCGCAAGATTAAAGCAGACCATCAAAAACAGTTTTAAAAGATGAAACCACCTGGATCTATGGCATGGTAACATTGAGACTTGACAACTGTTGTCCACTCAGGTCTCCCTTCAAAGTCAACTTGTGGACCCCAGTTGGTGGAGAACACCACTGCCTAATTATTATCAAGAACTAGGTAGAGTATGCATATTGCTCCTGCAGTCACTCTATTGACTTCCCATCATATTGGGCTCAATTCAAGGGTTTGGCTTGCACATATGAAACTCTTCGTGGCTTTGGTTCCTCCTAGCTGTGGGAGTGGTTCTCTCCCTATGCTCTGCCATGGCAGCTTTGCTTATCTGAACAGGGCCTCTGCAGGTTCCAGCTTGCAAATGGAAAACATTAATAACTGCCTATACAAACACATTCTCTGCGGTGGCCCCTGCCTTGAGGAATAGACTGCTTAAGGAGGTAAAGAATGCTCCCCTCTCCTGGCCTTCCACAAACTATGCAAAACTGAATTATTCAGGAGAGCTTTTCTACACAGGTAATAGGGATGTGAGGAAATGGTTCAGAGAGATGTTTGGTAAAGGGATAGGGACTGTAGACTATACTACTGGGCACATGCTCCTACTGGTTCATTTCTGTGTCATTGTATATGTTATGTTAAATTGCTCATGTTTTGTTTCAGCATTGTTTTTGCTCTGTATGGGATTTCTGCTTGTTTTCAAATCTTTGCAATCCATACACAGTTGTATTGTTTACTGAATATCCCAGCTGTTGACTGTATTGACTTACAATGTGTAATCTGCCAAGTTCTTGTGAGAAAGTTGGACTATAAAACAAACAAACAAACAAGTCATACAGTGCTCCTGCCTGCCAAGGTAAGATGAGTGGTGTCCAGAGATAGGGTTTTTCTAATGGTGGATGGGATCTTTGATTTCCCTTCTCCATTACAGCCCCTCAGGAGTGAATTTTTGGGATATGAACAGGCTTCAGTGGAAGGAGGAAGGTACCAAAAACCCCTTCCACAAACATGTTTCTTTTAGAGAATGACTGGACCTAATTTGGAGACTGCTGTTCTCAGTTCATTTTTTCATCCCACCTTTCCTCCACAGAACTCAGGGCAGCATACCTGTCCACTAACTCTCAGAAGGGCTGCATCCAACCCAGTAACAAGCAATTATACGTATTGCAGAAACTTGATCTAGCAATGGCATATGGTTTGCTGTAACTTTCGTATTTTCATTCTTTAGGCAGACTCCCAGATCGACCGAGAGCATCAAAATTTTTATGAAGCTTCCTTAGAATATGTCTTTAAGATCCAAGAAGTTCAAGAGAGAAAAAAGTTTGAGTTTGTTGAGCCGGTGAGTTATGCTTAATTTACTCTTCCTTTCCCTAAATCAGTAGTTCATATTTCCCACTCTGCAGGGGGATCCCTTTCCATACTGATCTGTAAGATTGGTAACACCAGGGTTTATTAGAGACATCATACAAAATCATAGTTTGCACCAGTCGTGGTTTATAACCCAGCCCATGGAGTGTGGTATCACATGTAAAAGCAAACCACAGTTTATCGCTGCTTTTTTGCTTTCATTATCAGTCTCCTTATGATTTAGCCTTGCTTTGATTTGCCATCTTTTCCACATGGCACTTTTTATGGTGCAAAGGCAGCAGCCATAGCTCTGACTTATTTATATTTATTTATTTGATTGATTTCTAGCCCACCCTCCCCGCAAACGGGCTCAGGGCGGGTTACAACAGGAATAATGCAACAATTATAAATACATTTAAAAACAACAATAATAATCATGGTTGTTGTGGGTTTTCCGGGCTGTATTGCCGTGGTCTTGGCATTGTAGTTCCTGACGTTTCGCCAGCAGCTGTGGCTGGCATCTTCAGAGGTGTAGCACCAAAAAACAGAGATCTCTCAGTGTCACAGTGTGGAAAAGATGTTGGCAGGTCATTTGTATCTACTCAGGAGGGGTGGGGTTGAGCTGAGTCATCCTGTAAGAGTTTCCCAGGGTGTGGAATGCTAATGGCAGGAGGCTTCACTGTATCCTGAGGAGGTTCTTTTGCATATGGATTGGTACTTGATGTGCTAATCTTCCCTGCAGGGCTATTGTCGGGTGTGGAGTGTTTTGTTAGCCTGGTGTTTTTCAGAACTGGAAACCATGCTGTGTTCATTCTTAAGGTTTCTTCTTTCCTGTTGAAGTTTTGCTTATGCTTGTGAATTTCAATGGCTTCCCTGTGCAGTCTGACAAAGTAGTTGGAAGTGTTGTCCAGTATTTTGGTGTCCTGGAATAAGATACTGTGCCCTGTTTGAGTTAGGCTATGTTCAGCCACTGCTGATTTTTCAGGTTGTCCAAGTCTGCAGTGTCTTTCATGTTCTTTTATTCTTGTCTGGATGCTACGCTTTGTGGTCCAGATGTAAACTTGTCCACAGCTGCAGGGTATACGGTATGCTCCTGCAGAGGTGAGGGGGTCTCTACTGTCTTTTGCTGATCGTAGCATCTGTTGTATTTTTCAGATGGGTCTGAATACTGCTTGAAGGTTATGCTTTTTCATAAGTTTTCCCATCTGATCAGTAATTCCTTTGATATATGGCAAAAACACTTTTCCTGTAGGAGACTGTTTTTCCTTGGTTGTTTGATTCATCCTGGGTTTGATTGCTCTTCGGATTTCATTTCTGGAGTAGCCATTTGCCTGAAGTGCGTGGTTTAGATGATTAATTTCCTCATTGAGAAAGTGCGGCTCACATATCCGTCTTGCACGATCCACTAATGTTTTCATTATGCCTCTTTTCTGTCGGGGGTGGTGAAAAAGCATAACCTTCAAGCAGTATTCAGACCCACCCAAAAAATACAACAGATGCTACGATCAGCAAAAGACAGTAGAGACCCCCTCACCTCTGCAGGAGTATACCGTATACCCTGCAGCTGTGGACAAGTTTACATCGGGACCACAAAGCGTAGCATCCAGACAAGAATAAAAGAACATGAAAGACACTGCAGACTTGGACAACCTGAAAAATCAGCAGTGGCTGAACATAGCCTAACTCAAACAGGGCACAGTATCTTATTCCAGGACACCAAAATACTGGACAACACTTCCAACTACTTTGTCAGACTGCACAGGGAAGCCATTGAAATTCACAAGCATAAGCAAAACTTCAACAGGAAAGAAGAAACCTTAAGAATGAACACAGCATGGTTTCCAGTTCTGAAAAACACCAGGCTAACAAAACACTCCACACCCGACAATAGCCCTGCAGAGAAGATTAGCACATCAAGCACCAATCCATATGCAAAAGAACCTCCTCAGGATACAGTGAAGCCTCCTGCCATTAGCATTCCACACTCTGGGAAACTCTTACAGGATGACTCAGCTCAACCCCACCCCTCCTGAGTAGATATAAATGACCTGCCAACATCTTTTCCACACTGTGACACTGAGAGATCTCTGTCATTGGTGCTACACCTCTGAAGACGCCAGCCACAGCTGCTGGCAAAACGTCAGGAACTACAATGCCAAGACCACGGCAATACAGCCCGGAAAACCCACAACAACCATCGTTCTCCGGCTGTGAAAGCCTTCGACAATAATAATCATGTCATCATACAATGTAAAATACAGTTCCAAGATTGTGGCCCATTCCATCCACACCTGCTGAAAGAACACAGGATGAGGGGGAGGGGGGGTTCAGTTGTTCCGGTCACACTGTGACTTCTCATGTGGGGGGGTGAGATGACTATACAGCCCCCCCCCAAGCAGGAGACCGATAGGGAGGCTTATCAGATGGATATGAGACTGGCCTCAACCATATTCCTGGTGGAGCATCTCTGACTTACAGGCCTGCCGGAATGATAAGAGATCTTGGCAAGCCTGAGTATCTACAGACAGAAAGTTCCACCAGGTTGGGGCCACGCCTAAAAGGTCCCTGGCCCTGGTTGAGACCAATCAAGCCTCCCTGGGGCCAGGGATCACCCTGACTTGACAGTCTCATTTAATGCCCAACAGTAGTTCACACAATTAATTGACTTGAAACGTGATGACATTTCCACAGATGGAATTGCCACAGTTTCTCCACCTTCCTGCTTCTGCTGCAGCCCAAATGCCCCCTGAAATGCTGCTTCCATGGGGAGAGGGGACCCCCCCCCCCGGAACAGCATTAAGGGGGAGCTGGTGATCGGCCATGAGAGGAGGAAATTTTTAAAAATTGCTTTAACCCACCCACCCACTCCCAACATGAGCAGAAGAAATCAATAGGACTCAATACCTTACCTTATCTCAGACCTACCATTTCTGATTTTTGTTTGCTATTTGACTGAAATGGGCTGTCGGTTCAGACAACATGCTGAACCATAGTACAATATCCCTAACCATTGTCCAGTTTGATATTTGAATTGTGACTAGCTGCTGTTGGAAGACATATCCCCAGCATTCTTTTGCTGAATAATGGTGACTTCCAAGTTACCAGTAGAGGGCCCTACAAATTTGCCCACTGGTTTCTCACAAGTTGAAATCATCTTCCATTGATTTATTCTTTTGTGTGGGAATTGGCCAGCCTGCCCTTTTATAGAGAGCAGAAGGATTTTTGTTGGCAGTGGATGAAATATATCATGCTGGAAGATGAGTAAGTGAATGGTTTCCTGGTTGTATGGCTGGTGGTGTCAGGCTCCATAAGAGTATATAGCCTGGATATGGGAACAGCTTCGGCATTCTGGCCTAAACTTTGGCTTTATGGCCGTGCTGCAATAAATCTGTTAGTCCCACAAGATGGCTTTTTGTTGTTGCTTCAACAAAACTAGCATGACTACCTCTGGAATTTGAGTAACCCCATGGTTCCTATGAACACAGCTTGAAAATCACTGCCTCAGATCGACAATGAAGGCATTTAAAGAGGAATGTGCTGGTTAATTAAAGAAGGAAATTTAATATTCCAAGCTAGGAAGCTCTGGCCTTGAGAATCATCTCTGCTTCTTTAAATGCTCAGGAAAAACTGTTTCTCGTCCAGCCTGGAATGAAATTGCAGACGTCTTGCCATCTATCTGCATGACACTTTAACAACTTGTGCTTAACGGTGTTGTCTGTGCAGCGCTTGACGAATATTTCATAACATAAAATTGGCTCAGGGATTCCTAACTGAGGCACTAGTCTTCAAGTTTCAATCAACCTGACCTTTTATGAAGGTAGTAAGAGCAAGGAAGCGTCAGACAACACAGAACTGCTAAGGCAGACGAGAGCAAAATGCGCCTTTAACTTGTCGTCTTGGTGCTTCACTTCTGTGCTTACGGGGGAATCAGTCCTGTTGAAACTGGTGGCCTTTACTTCAGAATATGCATAGCTCAGATTGGCCGGCAATCTCCTTTTGCACCTTGCAAGCTCTTCATGGTGTAGTCATGGAAATCATGAAGTACTTACAGTCTTGAGGGAAGGCTGGGCCTCTGCCTGCAGTAAACTTTGAGTTGTGAGCTTTGCCAACAAAATACTCATAAACGTGCCTGCTCCTGCCCTAGTTCAACTCTATTTCGTATTTCCATGAAAAAATTCTTCTATCACCTGAATATCTAGTCGCTTGTGTATTCTTGGCAGAAGCGCAACACTCTGTGCAAGAAGAAACTTGTGGATAATTCTCAGCTTTTTCCAGAAAATAGAGCCGTCTTGGCCGAATCATCTTGATGTTCTCTTCTGTGTAACTTGCATCAGCACCAGTAACAGCTCTTGGGGGCATTTCTGGATTCTGTAAAATGATTACTTGATCTTTTAGTAAGAAACTAATACACTCGGTACAGCTGCAAATTATAACAAGAAATGCTAAGTTTTTCCTTGGAATCCACAAAAGGAACTTATTCTTTTTTTTTTTTTTGCTGCATATGACACAAAATAATCCAGTTCCAGTCTTGTATCAGCTGCTGCCACAAAACTAATATTTCCTGGGAAAATGAAGCAACTTTGACCAGTTCTGATCCTGGGATAGTAAGCCTGGAGTTAAATGTGGTTTATCCAGTAGGAGAACGGCTTTCATCTGAGGGGTGCAAATTTGTATAACATTCACAACAAATAAACAGGAGCCCTGTTGACACTGTAATACACTGATAAGAGGGTGTTTGATATGTATAATTAATGGGGGGGGGTTAGGATGGAAACATAACCATTAATTCAGTGCAGTTTGAATGGATTAAGCTACCTTATAAGAAGTCTAGTTGTTAGTCCATCTCACCCTGACTGACAGCCGCTCTTCAGGGCCTCTTTCCCACTCTTGTTCCCTGAGATCTCTTTGAGGGAGGAGGTTACAGAATCAAAACTGGGACCTATTTTTGAGCTCTACCACTCAGCCTCTTTCCTGCTTCAGCAGGGCTTTTTTTCTGGGAAAGGAGGTGGTGGAACTCAGTGGGTTGCCAGCACACGGGGCAACTCTTGGCGGGAGGTGGTGCCCCTGTTACCACATGTGCGCGCGCAAAGGGCGTGCATACTCCCAGGACCGATGATGTCACTTTGGGTCAGCTGGAACAAGGGGGGAGTTTTTAAAAGTTTAAATCGCCCTCAGCGAAAATGGTCACATGGCTGGTGGCCCCGCTCCCTGATCTCCAGACAGAGGGGAGTTTAGATTGCCCTCCACGCAGCGGTTAAGTTATTTATAGTTTGCCTTTCTCACTGGGACTCAAGGCTGATTACGAGAAATAGTCAACACAATCTGCAGGATGGGGCATCCAACAGTGAGTGAAATAGGATTTGTGTTGTAGAGATCTGGAACCCACCAGAAATCTGAAAACAAAGTGGAAGTAATGCATAAGCATTAACTTGATGTGGTACAGGAATAGGGACTGTAGACTATACTACTATGTACTGTCTGTTGCTGTAAGTATGCTCCTACTGGATCGTTCTGCACCATTTAATATGCCATATTAATCTGCTTATGTTTTGTTTCAGCATTGTTTTTCAGCTCTATATTGGATTTCTGTTTGTTTTCAAATTTCTGTCATCCTTACCATATTGTATTGTTTATTGAATGTCCCAGCCAATGTTCGTATTACTATGTAATATACTACGTAATCCACCTCGAGTCTCGGTGAGAATAAATAAAGGAAATAAATAAATGATGCAAAAATTACATAGTAATTACACACGGTAATATAGACCACAGTCTTCAAACCTTCACTCAAGTATCTCTCTAAACCATTCTGTACAGTACAGACCTATTACCTGTGTAGAAGAGTCCTCTTGAATAAATCAGTTTTGCATTTTATGGATGACCCTATTGAAAAGTACTACATTGGAGCTGATAATATAGTCTTCTTGGTGGTGTTTTATCTGAGGGCCTAATTACACAATGCATTGTTCCCTAGATTGTCTCTTGTGTCATACCAGCAGACGTATTTTGAGAATTCTGCACTCAAGAATTAATTCCCAGGCCTGCCCAGACCTGATTCGGGTTGGCAGTGCAGCATGCAGGGGGGGGGGGCTACACCCACCCACCCTACAATGCTCTTTTCCAATCTGAAATAGCTCTAGGGAGTCACTTTTGACGAACTAGGGAAATGTATGGGCTGGGATAGCAACTCCCTGGAGGCCATTTCAGGTTGAAAAAATGATGTGGGAAAGGACGCTTAAGATCCTTCTCCTCGGTTACTGTCCCAATCAGACCCTTGCACGCTCTGGAATTAAGTTCCGAGCAAAAAATTCTCAGGACACATGAATGCATAAAGTAGCCTTACACTGAATTAGACCACTGATCGTCTGCCAAGGTCAGTATTATCGACTCAGACTTGCAGCGGCGGATCCTTTGAAGTAGAGATGCCAGGATTAAACCGAGGACCCTCCTGTACGCAAAGCAGATGCTCTGTCCATTTTGCTGAGGCTTCTCCTGTAAATGCCTGTCCACAGGATCCTTTACAGGAGAAGCCTCAGCAAAACGGACAGAGAATCTGCTTTGCGTACAAGAGGGTCCTCGGTTTAATCCTGGCATCTCTACTTCAAAGGATCCAGGGGCAGACCAGGAATCATGAAATTAGCCCCCCCCCCCTCATTTATGTCATCCTGTTTATGACTGGAGGATAAGAAAGCCTGATTATTTCGCTCCCAAATTTCTCACACAGTCCCCTAATGTGTGTTAACAATTTTCAGATATGCCCAGAACCGTGCATTCGCCTTGCTCTGTATACCTAAATCAAGCGGTTCAGTACACCAGAGCTTACACTAATTTAACACAGACACGGGTGTGTTAGCAGCTGGCCTGCGAGGATTCCAGAAAGCAACAAGGCGGCATCTGAAGCCTGGAAGAGTCTTTATTTATTTTTATGTAGTGCTGGTGACCCTGAGATTGTTTGGTCATCTCATTCTCACAGGAAGAAGATCACACTTCCATTTTGGATAGGGCAAGAATTTGACCTCCAGCCCTTCAATCCATCAGCCAAGAAGTTACTGTCTTCCTGGCTCACTGTTGTTGTTTTTCCCCCTTTTTTGTGATTTACGGAGAGCACAATGTATACATAGATATCTAGTCTTAAATTAATTTTGTTCGCAATTTGGAAAACAAGAGGGGAGGGGAGAAAGCTGACCTGCATTAATCAAACGGGCCGGCATTTTACAGAAAGCAGAGAGGATGGGTAGAGAGGCTTTGCTTAGTGTTGCTGTACTCTTTTCTGCAAAGTGCCTCTTCCTATACTGGCTGCCTGACAGGGGAGATATTCAACAGATGGAGCATTTTCCTGGCATTGACCACATGCCACTTGAATCTCTGTCTGCCATGCATCACTTAAAAGCACAGGAGCCTTTCCAGAAACAGGAAGTGGCAATACTGTTTATTTATGTATTAATTACACTTTTATCCCACCATTCTTCCAAGGGGCTTGGGGTGACATATATCACAGCTTATTTACACAACAGCCCTGTGATATAGTCAGCCTGACCCAGTTTGTTTCATGACTGAACATCAACTTCCTTGACACTTTTAACTGCTACACTACACTATATTTGCATGCAGAAAGCCCCAGATTCAATTCCTGGTGTCGCCAATTAAAAAGATCAGCTAGTAGATCATGTGATAATACTGGCCTTGCTAGACCAAGACTCTGACTCTGTAGAAAGCAAAGTTGCTAGGCCTCTGCTCCCAGCTCCCATTTCCTTCTGTTGTTTACAGCAATGGGGGGGGGGGGAATTTATAATAGATGAAGAGCCAATGACATGACGTGACTCCTGGGGAAAATCTGGAGGTAATGTCAGTCCTTTCCAGGAATAGCTGGAAACTCTATGGTTTTAAACCATAGAGTTTCCAATGATTCCTAAAGAGGCGTGACATCACCTCCAGGTTTTCCCCAGGAGTGGCATCATGCCATCATTGCAAGTCTGCCCCCATCTTCTGCTGGTTGCTAGACCATGCCTGGCAAATCTAGAAGAAGATTGTTTCATTTGTTTAGTGTGATTGGATATATATAGAAATGCTGCAGGAAGTGAAGGACATGAATTGCCTGTTAAAGGCACCATTTCTTAGTTTGATCACAGATTAAAAATTACATTAAAAACCCAGTCACCAGTCAAGACCTTCTCTGACCCAATTTTCACGTTACTGTCAAGCTGCATGCAATGACATCCAGACCCTTTTAAAACAGGAAAGCTGCTTCCAGAAGTCCAGAAAATGTCAGCAGCATAAGGTTGCTTAAATTTTCCCCCGTCCACCATTTTCCTGTTTCATATATATGTCTGTATATATATGTGTGTGTGTGTGTGTGTGTATAGACAATATATTGTGTATATGTGTATACAATACACACACACATGTGTTTTATATTTTGCCCACTTGCACATGGTTGCTTTTCCCTCTCTAGAATTCCACATGCCCGTTTGCTCCCTTAAATGTGCCCCTGGAATTTCTTGGGGAACAGAGCTTCTGGGAGTGGGTCTGTTTGGCAAGGCAGGGAAAGAGTTAAGCACACTTGCTGCTTCTCTTACCCTATCGATCTTGTTTTGTAAAAAGCCTTGAGACCATGAGGAAAGGCAAGATATAAATATTTTAAATAAATAAGTAAAAGGTATATCAAGATAACATAGCATCCAATATGGTTCTCATTTGTGACTGGAAATCATAGAGCATGGAACACTCCTCTTTCCCTCCTTCTCTGCTCTTGCTTGAGGAGTCAGGTTGCCAGATCAAAGTTAGGAAATTCCTGGAGGTTTGGGGGGTGGAGTTTAAGGAGGAAAGGATTTGGGGAAGGGGCACAGTGCCCCATAGTCCACCTCTCAAAGCAGCCATTTCCTCTGGGACAAAAGATCACTGTGTTCTGAAGAACAGCTGTAATTTTGGGAGATCTCCAGGCCCTCCTGGAAGTGGACTGCTCCCTGCGGAGGAGTTGATTGGAGGACAAAACCAACTCCAGAGGGTGGGAGTTTGCTAAGGGACATGAACAGCAAAAGGGCTCACTCGTCCCATCAAGATTGTCATTCTTTGCAGGGAGGTTAGAGGTAGCATGGGAGATTTCTCAGTTTGCTACTCTTCCTGCTTCAGACTCAGTGGACCCAAAGAGGGACATCTTTGTATTGCTCATTTGTAAAGTCGATAATGGGAGTGGATGGAATGTGTTTAGCTTAATATAAACAGGGTTGTGGGAGGCGAAAGGATCCAAACTCTCCCCTTTCATGCCTTACCTTGCCACAGTCCATTACACAAACACCTTTCTCTTCATCTTCCTCCCCGATATACCAGAAACGTGTCCGGCTATGAGAAGAGTGCTAAGCATAAGATATTGCTGAAAGGAAGTGGGAGGTTTTACTTCACCTAATTTTTGTACCTTTTTTGGGGAGAACTTAAGCCTTGCCCTTCTCGCTTTATATGAGAAAGGTGCATAGACGTGAACAAACATGGCGAAAACTATTGTCTGGTCCATCTAGATTGGACCTCTGAGTATCTTGCCTGAGAACTCCCAAGCTTCTGGTATCAAATGTTTTGTAGAAGAATTTTTTTTAACAACTTCTCACCATGCACTAAAATTGTGCCCCCCTGTCTGAAGTCTTCTGGCAGGTTCCTTGAGAAAACTCTCAGCCTGGTGTCTGATGTGCAATGCAAGTCATGGCTGAGCAGGTGGAAGCACTCCTTCTGGGATGAGTCTACTATAGATAGCAACTCTTATCTTAGAAGACTACCTGGGAATCGAATGATAGAAATCTTGCTTGCTCTTAAAAGCCAGCCTGCAAAAAACCCAGTTCCAATACAGACAGGTTCAATAGTTCATAATAAATTGGATGTTGCTGCCATCTAGTGCCCGTTACTCTTTTCCTTCAGTACTGAGTTAAAGAAGTAGGCCCAAAATGAAAACTGAACTCTGAAAATGAAATGTTTGTGTTCTCAGTTTTCATTGTAGTTTGTCTTCAAGTATCTGTTTTCTGGGGAAATCGTAACCTGAAGCCTAGTTAGACAAAGGTATTGTTTTTAGCAGTATGTTAATAGTAAACCAGAGTGCATGAGGAAATAAAGAAAACGGGCAGCAAGGAGTTTTAGACCACTAAAAATAATTTTTGGGTCTTCTACCAACATCAGAATTAAAATGAGCAGTATTAACAGGGCTGATTGAGGTTTTCCAGAACAGGGTGATTTATGAAATAAAGGTTGGAGAGAGCGGGAAACAGACAGAATTCGTGGCCCTTTTAGATTTTTGAATAATTTCTATCATACAAATCTACACACATGATTCCATTTGCCTACTAGGGTTGCCAGCTCCATGTTGGGAAATTCCTGGAGATTCGGGGTGGGGTGGGGGGGAGAAATCTGGAGAAAGTGGGGTTTGGGGACAGAAAGGACCTTGGCATGGCATAATTCCATAGAATCCACCCCCCCAAAGTAGCCATTTTCTCCAGGTGAACTGATCTCTGTGGCCTGGAGACGAGTTGTAATTCCAGGAGATCTCCAGCTGCTACCTGGAGGCTGGCAACACTATTGCCTACACCAGACTGGATGAAAAGAAATGTAAAGGTAACTGTTACAATAATGTAGTTCAGTACTGTCAGTCCCCTATATTGGAGACAGAGTGTTAAGGCTGTGAAAGAAATGCCACCTCGTGAACTCCCTGCAAATCTGGGATTCCACCTTGAGATCTTCTAATTTGAGGCTCAGTGCCTTAGCCTCTCTGTTTTGCCAACTTTCATCTTTATCAAAAGTGAGCTAATAGTTTGGGGCTGCATTAAGTGGTTTAATTTGGTGAGGAAGTAGCTAGCTTTGATTTTAGAGTCCAGAGTTTGAGGACTATATCATGGGGGAGCAAACTTTATGACCCCAAGTGCCTGCCGGGGGAGGGGGGAACCCTTCAGCACCTACCTGTGAAATTACTGGTAATGCACAAAACCAATGGAGGAGGTTATGCTTGGAGAGGCCCACTGGGAGCGAACACTGGGTGCTGACAGAACCCCTAAGGACTCATCCTGGGTTTGGCTTGCTGCTGCATGGGTCCAGAAGGAAATGATGGACCTGTCTTACACTGAATCAGACCCTTGGTCCATTTGTCTGTATTGTCTACTTGGACTGGGAGCAGCTCTCCGGGGTCTCAGACAGAGGACTTTTCATATCACCTACTGCCTGGTCCTTTTAACTAGAGATGCCGGGGTTTGAACCTAGGACCTTCTGCATGCAAAGCAGAAGCTCTACCAGTGAGCCATGGCCTCTCCTGATGAGCATAAGCCATACCCATTGCCTTCTCCCATGCTAGTAGTCTCAGGGTAGTGGTTAAGAGCGGCAGGATGCTAATCTGGAGAACCAGGTTTGATTCCCCACTCCTCCACGTGAAGCCAGCTGGATGGTCTTGGGTCAATCACAGCTCTCTCAGAGCTCTCTCAGCCTCACCCACCGCACAGGGTGATTGTTGTAAGGATAATAATAACACACATTGTAAACCATTCTGAGTGTGGCATTAAGTTGTCCTGAAGGGCAGAATATAAATCAAATATTATTATTGTTGTTATTGCTTGGGTAAAAAACTGGCAACACATATTGGGCAAAATGTTCTGGTATGCCACTGTTTGCTTGTCCTGAACTATACTACTGTATTTGCAAACTCATTCTTAAACTTCGTAATTGGAGCTCAGTCCTCTGCAATTTTTATCATGCATCCATATGGTTGTCATTCAGGTTTTTTTTTAATCCACAATCCTCCTGACAATCAACTAGAATAAAAATTCAGACCCCAGTAAGGACAAAAAAAAAATGAAATGAGTGACACAGTGGATTAATTCCCCTGTAGCAATAACTAGCTCCCCTTCTCCCCCCTTCCCTGGATCGCAGTCTGTTAATTAACCACTTCCACATTCACACCAAACTATAATTTGCCAAAACCACAAATGATGGTTTGTTTTCTAACCTCTAAACCCAAGATTAAGCTATGGGTTGGAATCCTTGTTTGGCAAGCATAGAACAAATAATTGTTCGTGCATCAGATGTACAAACAAATTATGGTATGGAAACGATTAATTAACTGGCTGTGCATGTAGCAAGGAAGGCTGCATTGAGCAAGTGCGCATACGGAATGGTAAATCAAGCTCACTCCTCTAACGATAAACCGTTGGTTGTTTGCCCCACATGGAAATGAAGCAGAAAACACAGAGCATCTTGTGTTGTGTGCGCCAAGCCAATGCACTTTTGCCCGTTCATAGGTGTTTTGCTTGTTTGTCTCCTGCTGTCCTATTGTATGATTTCACTGGGGGAAAGCGGCTTTGCTTCATAGTGGTCTCTAGCAGTTAGCAAACCGTCAGGAATATACATTGAGAAGCTGGGTCATATAGGACCGAGGGACAATTCCCCTTGCCACTCGGGGGACTGTCACCCCCTCCCCAACAGATTTCAGCTTCTAGATTTCTGGATCTAATATGCATGCTTCCTCCCCCTTCTTCTCCAGGACTCTGTCTAGGACATGTTAAGAAGAGGTAGGGTGGAGTTCTCTCCTCCCTTCCTTTCTGAGAAGTATTTTATTCAGCCTCAGCTCCCCCCACCCCCATACACTTTTCAGGTTCTCCATTCCCCCCCCCCTTGCCATGACCTCAGAGAAGCTCTACAAGTAATTCCTGGAAAGATGTAAACTCTTCTGCCTCATCACTGCAAATCCCATTAGCGTATTGAAATTAATCATTGTATATCTCCCCCTACATCAAAAGGGGTCTCCCCCCACATGCACACTTATTGCTCCCAGATGCGTCTGTTTGTATTCTGTGTTAGATAATCATTAAAACAGGAGTTCTGAATGCATAGTTTGGAGTCTCATTCTTTTTTTTTTCCTTTTCAGCTTTTGGCATTTCTTCAGGGATTATTTACTTTTTATCATGAGGGATATGAACTTGCCCAGGAGTTCGCGCCATACAAGCAGCAGCTGCAGTTCAATTTGCAGAATGTAAGTCTGAGCTACATTTTTTTGTAGCTTCTTAGATAGTTGGTATCATGAAGGTAAGATTGGCAGTGCTTTGTTACAGTGCTAGAATCTCTTGGAAAATAAATCACATATTTAGAAAACCAGCAGCGATCTATTGCTTAGATTGTCAGTCTAGGACTTCACTGGGGTGCACTGGGTTCAAATTCTCACCCAGCCATGGAACATGCTGGGGGACCTTGGGCTGGTTACACTTCCTTTCTTTCTACCTAACCTACTTTGCAGGGTTGTTCTGAGGATAAAGTGAAGGGAGCAGCGTCTCTGTGTGGCCTGAGCTCCTTGGACAAATGAATAACTAGAAGTTCAGAAATCAATGGAAGATACTTTCAAGTATTACTTCAATATTCCTTCTGCCCTGCCTCCACCTCCCCTTCACCAGGACTGAAAGTATCCCATCCAAAATGCAACTACTTCAGCCTTGCTTTCAATTGTTGGATGTTTTTGCCTTTAACACTCCTCTTTGAGGACAGGAATGGGATATATAGGAATATATGTGCCCCACTTACCGCCATGCTGGGGATCTGCTGCCCATCTAATATGCCCAAGGAAGAGGGGGGAGCCAATTTTCATGACACCTGCTGAGGGAAGGGGCCAAGACCCCACGCCGGGCTGCAGCAATGCCGCAAACCGCTTGCCAAGCACCGTCTGCCCACAACTCAGCCTGCAACCATCGTGCTCTGTGGATGGGACTGGGGGCGGCAAGACTGGCATGGCGGCAGGGAAGCTCAGCAGCAAGCACTGGGAAAGCCTGATGCTGACAGTCCCTTGCTGCCAATCAGCTGCTCCCCCCACTCCTCCAACAGCAGAGCAATGGAGGCAGGCTGGAGCCACAGCCCCGGTATCACAGGCCGGCTACCATGCACCCATGCCTCGCTCCTGCCCGCTAAACCACCGCCCCACCAAGCACCATCTTCCCACAACTCAAAGCCTGCAACTGTAGTGCTCTGTGGATGGGGCCAGCGGCAGGAAGAACAGCGGGGAAGCTCAGCAGCAAGCGCTGGGAAAGCTTGATGCAACCAGTCCCTCGCTGCCGATCAGCTGCTCCCCCCGCTCCTCCAACAGCTAAGCAACGGAGGCAGGCTGAAGCTGCGGCCCCAGTATCACAGCCCAGCCACTGCACACCTGTGCGAGATGCCTCACTCCCACCCGCTCAGCCCCACACCACTGATCAGCTGTTGTTAAATGGTACAATATTAGCATTTAACATTGCAGCACGGCAATGTTACTGTTCTTTAGAAAACCAAAAAAAAAAAGGCGGAAAAAGAGGTTGAGAAGCTGTGGAGTGTGGATGTGGTTAGATCCGCACAGACCAATCAGCTCCTGAGGAAAAGGAGAAGGTGGGGAGAGAGAAGCAGAAAGGGGACAAAAATGTTCACACTGATATTAATCGGGCCAGCCGCGAGTTGACAGCAGCTTCAAAATAAAATCACAGTATGTCCCCAGGGGGAGGGCAGGAATCAGGGATAACACGGACAAAGAGCGGCACTGCATCTGCTGACTAGCTTGCAAGTGTGAAACCGCTGCAAACACAGGATGCAAAACAGGTACAGAAACTCTTTTAAAGTACGAGTGTGAAAAGTACCTCTGTGTGCATTATTTTTACTGACACAGTTCGTTATCCTTCAATAAAGCTCAATAGCTGACAATATTAGCTGCCTATCCACCTGAACATGGAGTTGACTTTCCCTGCTGTTTGGGTGGGAGAAAGAAAGAGGTGTTCCCCTCAAAACCATGGATTTGAACTAAATAAACATGTACAGTGTGTTTAAATGAAGAGGGGAGATGTAGAGTGATTCCGCACACGTTGGAAAATGCACTTCCAATCCTCTTTATAGATCATTTGGAACGGATTATTTTGTGTGCAGAACAAAAAATCCACCTCAAACGATTGATAAAGTGCATTGAAAGTGCATTATCCAACGTGTGCAGAATCAGCCATAGACATCGCAGGTATCAGAAATCCAGGCCTAATCTTTGACCAGTATTGCAGGGGGGAGGTAGTTTGGTCCTATGTTGGGGGATCAGTTTTCACCCATCATCATTTCAGCAGAATTGTAAGTGGGACACATCCAGAGGTCATGAAGGGCTGAGAAGAAGCAAAGATAATAGTAAGGAATGAGAAACAGAGCGTTGCATTATAACAAGGTTCAGTTCAATAAAAAGCACCAGAGGTCACTGTTGCTTTGATGTCTGAGACTCGCTGCTGTTTGGTACTTTTGCCACTCGTAACTGTAGCACTGCTGCACGGCTTTTATAATTCAGAAGTTGCACTGAGCCAAGTAAGTTTTCACTGAGAGAGAACAGACACCTTGTGAGATCACAGCCAAGATGAGGTTTGGGCTGGTCGTTTCCAGCTTGCACCTGTAATCACTACTGTACACTAGTTCGACCACACAGCTGCAGTTGTGCTATTTGGCATTCCGATGCTGATTTTGACCTTATTGAGCTGTCTCTAACTTGATGCTTAATGCTTTTTTTTAAAGGTGGAATTTGGCTTGTATTGTGTACTTGCAACTTTAAACACTGCTCTGATGATTCTTTGGCAGGAATAAGTTAAATCTGTTGTGGTTTTGACAAATGTTTTTGGTCTGGAACAGAACCATCATTAATTCAAGTATTACAACAGCAAAGATTGGGTTGTATCCCTCAGACATTCCGCTGATGGAAGGGCGATGAGAAGTGACCTCTTCTTATTGTCATCCTCACTGCAACTCACTTAACCACACAGCATTTTATTTGCAACGCCCATCTCTCACACACACACAAACACACACCACAAACTGGTGGAAGTGCCTTTTTACAGATCACGGGGTGGGGGTTGCTGATACATGGAAATGGGGGGAAGGATTCATCTGCCAGTGGCATATCTCCAGGGTACAACCCACTGAGTTTTCCCACAATATCTTCTGGGCAATATTTAATCTTTTTGTAATTTAACCAAATCTACAAGATCCAGTAAGATTTACTTTGAAAGATAAATACATAAGAGTGAAGTATGTATTCATCTTCAGTTCAATAACCCATGATGCAGTGCGATCAAGAGCAAAATGAGTCTGCTAGGGGCACGTGAACAGCCTCCAGATAATTCTTCCTGAGCAGGGCTCATTTCGAGGGGGAACGCGCAGGAATGCAGTTCTGGCAGTTCCCCAAAGAGGTCACATGTCAGATGACCCTGCCCACCTGACTCTCAGCCATTTGGGGCCCGTTTTGTCCTGGATTGGGGCCAAAACAGCCCAGATCGGGCCTCTGACGGGTGATGGATCACTCTCCTGCTCAGCAACAGCCCGGTCCTGACCATTTTGGGCCCCTTTTTGGCCATTTTCAGCCCCTTTTTTCCATTTCGGGCCCAATTTCGGCCCTGAATGGCCAGGACTGGGTCCCAAACAGCCAGGATAGGTGATGTCAGGGGGTGTGGCATATGAAAATAAGTTATACTAATGACACATTTCCAGTAATGTCAAGGGGTGTGGCATATGCTAATGAGTTATGCTAATGAGTTCCTGTAGCTTTTTTCTACAAAATGACCCCTGTTCCTGAGTATCCCAAGTTACAAGAATCACAAGAAATGTCGGTTGCAGTTGTCATTTTATGGACAACTTCATGATTCCGGCATCCCTTTTTACTGGGTGGAATGATTTTACAGTAGCTGCACTGTTAGACTTTCAAGATGCAAACCCCATTCTGACCATGAACACGTCCACTTCTTTGGAGCAAAGGGCTATCCCAGGGTTTTTTCTGATCTCTGTTGTCTGGAGATCTCCAGCTACTACATGGAGGCTGACAAGACTGGGTATAGATAATACATAACTTAAGCTTTACTCACAATGGTGTATAACATATACATACGGGTGATGTATAGCTTAAGATTTAATCCTAATGGTGGCAGTAATGGTGCTTTGCGGCGTCAAAGATTTCTCAAGCCATTTCGTAGCCTGTGTTTTGTCTGTGCCTTTGCTTAATTTATTTCTGAGTATCCCCAGTTCACATAAATTAGTTAACATCTCAGCCTCTGAAAAAGGCAAGCAAGCTAGATTCGTCAAATGCTGTGTTTGAAAATACTTTTAGCATTGGGAAAAGGCTATTTTAGGGCATGGAGCATTGCTCTCTTCTTAATACACATTTAATAATAATAATAATAACATTCGATTTATATACTATGCTTCAGGACAACTTAACACCTACTCAGAGCAATTTACAACGTATGTTATTATTATCCCTACAACAATCACCCTGTGAGGTGGGTGGGGCTGAGAGAGCTGTGACTGACCCAAGGTCACCCAACTGGCTCCAAGTGGAGGAGTGGGGAATCAAACCTGGTTCTCCAGATTAGAGTCCCGCTGCTCTTAACCACTACACCAAACTGGCTCTCCAAACTGTAGAGAAGATGTAAGTAAGCATCTTTCTAATATGTGAGTAGTTGGGGCTGGCTCTGAAATTTTTATACAATCTCCAGAGTCAGATAAGAGAGTTTTTCCTGTATCATACTACTTCATTGCAGGAGAAAAGTCCTTCCTCCCATGAAAAAAAAAATCCCTGCATGTGAAAAACTAGCTAAGTGACATCTTATTGTTATTTTATTTTATTAACCAGAACATCAACATACATAGTCATGCTTATGTATACAAAAAAAATCCTTAACATTACGTCAAATTAAAATGCTGTTTACCACATGAAAAATTATTAAAGATTTTAAATCTCCATATTTAAGCTTTCCATTCTGTTAAACACAATTCCATTGTAATGTGTGGAAATGGGCAGTTGAAGCTTTCCTTGGTATCACCTGACAAATAGGAACCCGTTAAGCCCCTATTAAATAGACAGGCCTTTGTTTTCTCCAGGTAGTTGGCAGTCCTATTCCAGGAATACATTGCCACAACTATCCCCTGCCTCCTTCTCTGGGGTGGGGGCAGTGATGGTGGTAGATTGCTTTGGGAAAACAGCAGAGGAAACATTTCCCTACCCAAGCCCTTCAGACATGCCTAGATGCTGTAATTTTCATAAAAGCCGCCATTTTGTGAGTGGTAGTTCCCAAGGCTTTTGACAAAAATTAAGTTGCACCCAGAAAACATGAAGTCTGTCCTCCCATTTTTTAAGACAGCTTGCTTAAATCATTTCAGGCAAGCTTTTAGAAATGTAAGACAGTTTTATACTGTGGATTTGCGTGTTCTCTGTTATACCAGGTTGCTGTAGTGGTTAAGAGTGTGGGACTCTAATCTGGAGAACTGGGTTTGATTCCCCACTCCTCCACTTGAAGCCAGATGGGTGACCTTGGGTTAGTCACAGCTCTCTGAAGCTCTCTCTCAGCCCCACCCACCTCACAGGGTGTTTGTTGTGGGGATAATAATGACATACTTTGTAAACCCCTCTGAGTGGGTGTTAAATTGTCCTGAAGGGCGGTATATAAATCGAATGTTATTATTATTATATTACTATATGTCATATGTGCTGCTGTTTTCTTTATCATGCATTTTAAGATGCTCTGTTATGATTGCGGAGACTGACCAAGAGAGAGATCTTGGAGTCATGATAGATAACTCACTAAAAACGTCAGCACAGTGTGCGACTGCCATAAAAAAAGCTAATGCTATGCTAGGGGTTATTAGGAAAGGGATTGAAAACAAATCAGCCGGTATCATAATGCCTCTGTATAAATCGATGGTGAGGCCTCATTTGGAGTACTGTGTACAGTTCTGGTCGCCACACCTTAAAAAAGATATCATAGCACTGGAAAAAGTACAGAGAAGGGCAACTAAAATGATTAAAGGGTTGGAACACTTTCCCTATGAGGAAAGATTGAGGCGCTTGGGGCTCTTTAGCCTGGAGAAAAGACGACTGAGGGGAGACATGATAGAGGTTTACAAGATAATGCACGGGTTAGAGAAGGTCGAGAAAGATGTGTTTTTCTCCCTTTCTCACAATACAAGAACTCGTGGGCACTCTATGAAATTATTGAGCAGTCGGGTTAGAACAGATAGAAGAAAATACTACTTTACACAAAGGGTGATAAACACATGGAATTCGTTGCCACAGGAGGTGGTGGCAGCTACAAGCATTGCCAGCTTCAAGAGGGGACTGGACAAATATATGGAGCAGAGGTCCATCAGTGGCTATTAGCCACAGGAGATAGATGGTATTCTCTTTGTGGGGAGGTGGTGCTCTGTGTCTTGGTGCTGGAAGGAAGGCAGTGGGAGGGCTTCTGGTGTCCTGGCCTCACTGACAGTCCTTTAGATGGCACTGGATTTCTAGCCACTGTGTGTGACAGAATGTTGGACTGGATGGGCCACTGGCCTGATCCAACATGGCTTTGCTTATGTTCTTATGTTCTTAAGATGCTCTGTTATGATTGCATTATGTTCATTAACCATCTTGAGTATTTCCTGGACATATATCAAGCATTGTGGAGGCACATATTGACTGACCTAGTGGTAAAAGATTATTTAATGAGGATTGCTGACATTACAGCTCCAGTGCTCCCAATGACTTCCTTTAGAGCTAATAGCGGTCCTGTAGTACAAGCTGTTGTAGCAATCAGTCTCAATATGATGTGAGGTACACCCTTGATTTATCTTCCTAACTGTTCTTGATCTTGCTTCTTAGACACGGAATAATTTTGAAAGCACAAGGCAGGAAGTCGAACGACTGATGCAGAGAATGAAGTCAGCTAGCCAAGATTACAGGCCACCGAGCCAGTGGACAATGGAAGGTTATCTCTACATTCAAGAGAAACGTGAGTAGGATTACGGGCCCTTCTCTTGAATAGGTTTATACTGAATTCTGAATGTTCAAATGATACGGTGTGTCTCTTTATTTTACAGACAGCATGGCGTAGTGATTAGAGCATGTTTGACTAGGATATGGAAGACTTGGGTACAAAATTTTCTCTCAGTCATGAACTTCACTTGGTCACACTGAGAGCCAAGCTACAAGTGATGCCTGACACAGGTTGGACACTTGTCAGCTTCCCTCAAGTTTTGATGGGAAATGTAGGCATCCTGGTCTTGCAGCTGTAATGGAGAGCCAAGATGTAAAACCAGGACGCCTACATTTCCCATCAAAACTTGAGGGAAGCTGACAAGTGTCCAACCTGTGTAAGGCGTCACTTGTAGCTTGGCTCTCTGTCAGTGTGTTATGAGGATAAAACAAGGAGGGAAGAAGTCTGTGCACTGCCATAAGCTTCTTGTAAGCAGGGCAGGATAAAAGTACCCAAGAAATTGTTGTTGTTGCTGTTGTTGTTGTTAAAATTTATAGTCCATTCTCCCCACAAGCAGGCTCAGGGCAGATTACAGCATACAAATAAATACAATAAATAAAACAGTAAAATCACAGAATCCCAAGATCCAGTTCAGCGGCATAAAACAAACATTTTGATAAAGTTTAATTGATATGAAAGGGTTGCTACAAATTTTCCTGGTCAGCCAAATGGCCAGCATCTTGGACTGGGTCTATAGCTGCTGTTGGCATGCTACCCTCAATCGAAACATATCTACAAGCTCTTATCAACATGATTTGCTATTGATGTGCTGTGTGAACAGGGAGAATTTGCAATGTGTTGACTTTGTATCATATGGTAAGAACAAAAAAAATGCAGTTGTACAAGAAAAATAACTTGTTACTGGAAAGATGCTTTTGACAGCATTAGTGCAGTGATTCTAAAATATAAACCAGCCTTAAGATGCCGGCTCCACAGTTTTTACATTCAGACTCTAAAATCATGTGCTCAGTGACAACACAGTCTGAAATGATTAGCTTTCTCTCTCACTGGGGCGTTTTAGCCTTTGCTCCTGTTTACACATAGGAGCCAAAAGAAAGATCTCTTTCTCCACCCATCCTGTTTTCATGAGGTAAATTTGCTTCCTCCTGTAACAATGGCTGATTGCTTTGGACAACCTTCATACCCTTCAATTGATTAATAATAATAAAAAGCTACTGGGGGGAAAGGAGGAAAAAAACCTATTATGCGGAAATTACCTTGGGCATTATTAACAGGAGATCAAGAACAGAGTGAAAGGCTGGGCACATGCAGTGCTACATTAAGCAGTGAAAGGCCAACTTGACATGCTCTTGCTGAATAGGAAAGGATTAGATCATTAGTTTAGGCCAAGGGAGAAAAAAATGACACAGACATGATCTCTGTTTCAGAAACCAAGTCATCTCTTTGCTATCTGCCTAGCTTTAGCTTTCCACAGTGGAGTGTTTAGAAACTGGTCCCGTTTGGTTAATAGTTTGTCATTCAGTAGGGCAGTTTACCAGCCCAAACATTAACTGGTATTGTTGACAAAATTAGTATGAAGTACACCATGAAACTTCCTCATTTCTCCTAGCTATGCTTAATATAAAGGTTGGGGATTGTCATCTCACCTTTATTCAGTTTTTACG
Source organism: Eublepharis macularius (assembly GCF_028583425.1). NCBI lineage: Eukaryota > Metazoa > Chordata > Lepidosauria > Squamata > Eublepharidae > Eublepharis > Eublepharis macularius. The sequence goes on along the minus strand of NC_072792.1, from coordinate 164,581,054 downwards.
GCAAGTATAGGCGTGTTTGCTTGGTAAGTGGTGTTATGGAGACATGTGAGGTGATTTATATATATTTCTGTAACACCTCAGTGCTCATTTGAGAGCAAGAGTTCCTCTGTACAAGGTGTGGTGTTCGTGTTTTTGTTGGCCTTCTGTCATGACTGGCAAATATGTGTAAAATATATGACGGCCAAAACTGCCAACATTTTCCTCTTGATGTCAAAATAAACATGTCCTTGAACTCTGTTAACATACAGCGCTTTAATTATTAGAGAATGTAATGAAAGTATTGTGCCAACGTCAGTCGATAGCCTTATGCCCAATTAGAAGCTGTGATGGTTAAATAAAACTTCCAAATTTAGTGCCAATATATGCCTGAACACCAAATACTGGAGATAACCAGAATTCATAAACTTCTTAAGAAGTTGACCACAGAATACTGAATTGGATTAACTTTCAGTCTCATCCAGCAAGATGTATTTTCTTATTTTAATCTTTTAATATTCCAGAGTGTTTAGATGATAATATAGAAAATGACAACTTGAAGTGGCTTGAGTCATAGTCCTACAATTTAACATCTGTTCTTTGGAAGTTTAAAGTTTCACTCACACAACAGCATAAGGGGAGCTTTTCTTGCCATAACAGTGAAGTCTGCAATTTAAAATAAATGTCTAGGCCCTTAAATGCATGAGAGATGCCAAAACAAATAGTGTATTTATTTTATCCTTATCTACAAAATATCCATTATAATAAACTGACCGTGGGCATGTTCTTTCTTCTCCCTCCCTCCACCCTTAGGACCTCTTGGATTCACCTGGATAAAACATTACTGTACTTATGACAAAGGGACAAAAACATTCACAATGAGTATTTCTGAAGCAAAGTCTGGGGGGAAAGTAGTAAGTATTATCCCAAATGTCTTCTAAATTGAGGGAGAGGCAATATGATTCTTAAGCCAAGAATTTTAAACTGGGAGGAAATGAACCTCTTCCAATAAAATAGCTGTTAGTAGGCAGTTAGTATAAGTCAAGATGGGCGAGATGTTTTTCCCTACAGTATATTGATCTGTGAGTAGTAAAGGATTACATTATGCCTTATGCTTAATCCAAAGACTAATGTCTTTTTTGCAAACATCCTTGAGTGCTTTGAAGGGAGAGAGAATCACCAAAAAGGGACCCAGCTTTCTGCCTAACTGGTTTCTTTCCCTACCCAAGCAACAAACTTCACCTTTGTGAAGCTAGAGGTGGGTTCTTTAAACACAGCATCAATTATTACTATTGTAATTACAATTCCTACTCTTCCCTGAACATGACGTCTTCTGCTCTCTATCATGTTCTAATTTGTCACATTAAGGGAACTATTTTTGTGGAGAAATCTTCCCAACCCCTCCACCACCTGCACAATAGGGTTACCAGCCTCCAGGTGGGACCTGGAAATCTCGTGGAATTACAGCTGATCTTCAGATTACAAAGATCAGTTCTCTTGAAGGAAATGACTGCTTTGGGACGTGTATTGGAAGTATTGCAGAAATTCAAAATTACTTTAGAATAAGGCTGTGTGTGTGGGGGGGGTGTTATGTGCTGTCAAGTTGCCTCTGACCTATGGCGACCCAGAATAGGGCTAAAGCCTATACAATTAATTGGAATTTCTTAAACTGATCAATCAGTTAAATCTAAATACATGCATGTGAATAAAATAATAATTTTGAAGGGAAATAAGCATTTTTTGTTTGTTTCCAAATGGTTTGTTCAGATTATCACAACAAGCAGAATCGCTAAAGAGGCATTCCTTCCTTTGTAAGAGAGAATGGAAGAATGTATCTTCCAAGACAACATTTGTCATCTTATAGTTTGGGAAGTAAACATTGAATATAACACATTTAAAAAAAATCTGCTGCCTGTTTAATTGAGGGGCAGCTTTTTAATTCCTGAAAAGACTTTTTAATTAATTGATCAGCTAAATTCTACTTTAAGTGAAATCATGATTTGCCACTCTAATGAGAAAGGTATAAACAAAAGGATGGAGACAAATTCTGAAAAGGTGAAGCTGGTAGAACCTAGACTCCAATTTAAATATTCCCTAAATACACATAGCTTATTGCTTCCACATATGTTTCAGTTAAGGCCATCTTAGTAGTGGGATTATGCTTTGAATTTTTGTGTAAGAGGTCAGTAATTATTGTTATAAATATTATGATTCACATTCCAATTTCTTTCTTTCTTTCAGAATGGTCTTGTACCAAGTACTCCAGAAATCTTCAAGTTGAAATCCTGCATCCGGAGAAAGACAGATTCAATTGACAAACGTTTCTGTTTTGATATTGAAGTAGTTGAAAGGTTAGATATTTTATCAATCCCCCCCACCCGACAAATGTCTATGAAAGTATTTGTGCTGCATTATTAAGAGTAAATATAGAGATTTCTGTCTGCAAAATGATACTGCATGTTCTGCTGTTTCAGACACAAGCCACAGTATGCCAGCCCTTATCTTAAAGAGAAAGCACAATTTATATGTTGAAGGAGACTGGAGTTCTGACCTGCTGTATATGCCTCATCTAAGCAACTGATCCTTTCTTGCAAAACAGACAGAGGTTCTAGGCAATGATTTCAGCTCTCTTCTGTTCCCTACATCATTCCACTTGCTACTCTTCTAGCCCCTCCTGTACGTGCTTGAAAGCTCTGTCTACAAAGGCCCACCTTTGTTCTCATGTCTGTATTTCATGATAAGGGAGCAATTTGCCATTGGGTACAGAATTCATTGGAAAGGTAGGAAGTTTCCAGCCCTTAAGATGCAAAATTAGGCTCAGAAATGCAAACATTTCTGATGAAAATCCAAACTCCCAGCAGTATTGTTAAAAATCTAAGAAGGATCTCCTTAACCTGAGTCTTTTTACCAAAAAAAGAGCAATTGTGATTAATTTGCATAAATTATGCAAAATCGTAGAGTTCGAAGGGCATCCTAAGGAGTCATCTAGTCCAACCTCCTGCTTGGTAAAGAACTTCTCTAGTTTCAGAATCCCACCAAAATGGCTATTCAGCCTCTGAATAAAAACATAAAAAAATAAAATCCTACCTTCTCCCAAGGTAGTGTGGTCCACTGATAACAAAAAACTTATATCACTGGGAAATACCTCAATTACAATTACTTTCCTGTAAATTGTTCCTTGGCTTCTACTCAGAGAAACAGAAAACAGGTTTCTCCTGTCTGAGTTCCACCCTTTCTGATATCTATTATATTATCTCACCTTAATCCTCTCCCACTTAAACTGAGCATACCAACTTCTTTCAACCTTACTGCATATAAATCATCCTTGCCCTCTTCTAAATCCACTGTAATTTGTCAGTGTCCTTTTTAAAGTGCATCACCCCAAAATGAACTCAGTTGCCCAATTGGCTTTTCTTGGGGCAGAAATTTGAATGTTTTGGATGAGATTTTTGCAAATTTTTTTGTAAGTTCAGTGCATAGATAGATAACGGGCGTTCTGAACAAATGATGAAATCAGAGGTGGACTTCTAATGCAGTCTGAGATCAGTCCAATCGCTGTCCTTAACTGAAGTATTTATTAACCAAAGAAAGAAGAGGAATAAATAAAAAACTGACACTTGGCTTGGTTTCTGGCCTTGTCACTCTCAATGAATTGTAGCACAACTGGAAGCAGTCTGCATCTGTAAATCAGAGGGTTGTGAATCTGCCATAAAGCAACTGGTGAAATTGCAGCAAGGCACAACAGGGAAATCTGAGGTCTCTTATGAGGCTTGATCTTTTGTGCATTCTTGTTAAGAGTCCAGATAGATTTTGGGTTCCCATTTGCAGCCTGCACTGTTGCAGACATCAATTTGAGTATCGTCTGAACAAATCATTCCTCTGTTTAAAATATTCCGTCTTGTTTTTAACAAGAACTCAAATTCATCAAGATTTTTTCCCCTACCATTTATATAATTTATTTCAACCCAAGAATCTTTCCACTTAACTTCCTTTGAGAAGGCTTCCTTGGTATGCACGTATCTGACCCAAAGTACCCATCACAGTTTTAATTCGTTTGCTTGTGGCCCAGGGCAGCTTGGCAAGGAGAGCTGAGTGAGGCTGCTTCTGCTAATGCTACTCGCCTCCTTGTTCTCCAGCACAGCAAGCCCCACATTCCCAACCTGGTTTCCCCAAACATCTCGCAAGAGTTCAGGAAGCCCTGGTGGGCAGATGCTTGTTTAAAAGAGCCTAGGAGAGAATCATAGGGAAGGGTCATAACATTAACTGCTTTTGTGCAGAAGTGGGGAGGGGGGTGAGGTAGGGGTGATAGCTACCACCCCTCAAAAAATCTACAGCTTGAGGCCATTGTTTTATCTCCCTCTTTATAGACCTGTCCTAGATTGTGGCTCAATTTGTTCCACCATTTGACTTAACTTGTTCAGTTTTCTACTCCAGAGGATTCAATTGCTAAGCTCATATACTTGACATTTTTTAGTGAACTGAACTATTCAGCTGATGAGAAAGTTGGGCTGGATTCTGCAAATCCATTCCGTTACTAATAGGTGCTTTCCTTCAACCCAAGGAGCCTTCCCCTGAAGCACAGAGCTCTTCCACTACCAGAAGAGCCTCATGTCAAGGAGAGGTCTCCTTGCACCAAGGAAAGCACTACTGGTAGCAGAACAGATTCATGGGATCCAACTAGTTTAGCCTGAGTCCCTAACACAGGGTCCCCAACCTTTTTGAGGTTGTATGCACCTTTGGAATTTTGACACGTGTAATAGGCACAGCCACAAAATGACTGCTACATGAGGCTCAGCCAGTCACAAAATGGCTGCTGTGGCTGACCTTCAGTCACACAGTGAAGATTGTTGGGCTGTGGTGGCAACTGCTGCTAAAGCAATATTTCTAAAAATCTGCACAAGCAATTAAATCTCCAATGGCCAATCAGAAGCCTTGTTGGGCAAAAGCCCCACCTGGTCCTGCCCTCTTTCTAAAAACACTTGGCGAATGCCAGGAAAGGTGTCAATAGGCACCATATTGGGGTCTCCTGCCATAACACCATATCATCTCCTTATAATTAATACTTTCATTGCCAAAGAGTTGCGAAAGGAAAAGTAAATAAGTAGATTTCTGTTTCTCTTTTAATAGACATGGCATCATTACACTTCAGGCTTTTTCTGAATCCAACAGGAAGCTCTGGCTGGAAGCTATGGATGGGAAAGAACCAGTAAGGAAACTTCTTTTTTTAATTTATTATTCTGGCATTATTGTGCAGCTTGAAAATATTTGACCTTTACAGTATCCTTTAAAATGTACTGAGCTTAAGTCTGCATTATTAACAATGGAGGGCATAAGAGGAACTAGGATTGCCAGGCAGTGTCTAGGAGAGAGGGCTGTGGGACGGGGTGCAATGCCAGCTGCAGCATCCCACCACTTCTGGTAAAAAAAACAGGAAGTGAGTTAGGTAACTCTAGGAATCCTGGAGCTGCCCTATGTAAGTTCAGGTTTTTTACTGGAAACGATGCGATGCTGCAGATTTTTGTTTATTTTTCTCCCACCACTGGTCAGAGCAATGGGAGCACGGATGGGATTTCTTGCCCCCACGAGGAGCTCGGCAGCACTGAGGGAAACCAATCAGAATATTATGTTGCTTAAACGTATCATGAAGTTAGAGCACCTTTCCCACAAATAGGTGATCCAGTTTAAAAGGGAAAAAAACAAGAAAGGGCATGAGATAGACTTATAATATAGGAGCAAATGTAGAATGGCAAGAAAGATTTCTTTTCTCATTGCTTAATAGCGTTATAACTCATGGATCGTTCAATGAAACAGTTTTGCATTAGATCTGACCTAAAAGGAAGGGCTTTTTTGCATAACGCGCTATTGACTTACATAATTCATTGCTAAAGAATGGGGTATTGCCCACGATAGCTCATGGAGTTGTCGTGAAAATAAAATGGGAGATCCCCAGCCTGAGTTGGTGAAGGAAGACTGAGGCCCAAGTATGATAATTGACACCTATCAGTGTGACATTTGTTTTCTTTTTTCAGATTTATACTTTGCCAGCTATTATTAGCAAGAAAGAAGAAAGTAAGTTTTTTAAAAAAAATTAACCACATCAATTGATTATTCCTTCATATTTTGTATAATGTATATAATAAACATGCTGTTTTATATCAGGGTTTTCCCCATTTCACTCCACCACTTCATTTCATTACTTTATTTTATTCTGTCGAGTCACGAGAATCCATCTGAATACTATTACTTACAATAAGTAACACCCTTTTTGTTTTATATTATATCCATGTGTGTAGTCTTTTAATTTTTTTAATAGCAGTTATCTATTAGTAGGGTTGCCAGGCCATGCCTGGGAAGTAGCAGGAGCTTCCAGGGCTGGGATATGGGGGGCTGGGATATGGGGGGGTGGGGGATGATGTCACATGCACCACTATGTCACTTCTGGGGGAGACTTAGAAGTGGCGTGAGGTAGCTCTGAGAATCACCAGAAACTCTGTAGCAGTTTCCAGAGATTCTTAGAGCGACCTTACATCACTTCCAGGTTTTCCCCAGAAGTGACACAGAGGTGCATATATGACTCTGAACAGGGGTGAACAACAAGGACTGCTGGCAGGAGTCATGGCACCCCAAACTATTAGTGAACCATAATACTGCCTATGTTGTTGTTGTTGTGTGTGTTTTAATGTAGCCACAACAAACCACATAATATTTAACACAATGCAAAATTCTGTATCAAGAGTCAATGTTGGGAATAGTGAAGCTTTGGACCATCAGACTGGGCCTGGTGAGACCTAGAATCACATACCCACTCAGCCACAAAACTCATGTGACTTTGGTCCAGTCCTTCTCTTTCAGCCTAACTTACCTGCTCACAATACAAAACACACACACACACACACAGTGATGTAGAAGGAACAAACACACTGGAGAAAGGAAGGGGGAAGCTTCTAAGATGCAGAGCAAATCTACTCCCCTGTCCATCCCCACCCACCCCCACCCCACACACAGAGATCTTCCTCCTGGCCATAGTTTACAACCTTCAGACTAAGAGCCGAAGGTTCCTTTGGCTCTTGACTTCAGCTCACGTCCAAGGGCTTGTGGCTCCAGCCACGCTCAGGCTTTACATACCTGCAATAGGACAGATTCAGCCTGCTTATCACATGTGGCAGCTATATTTCCTTCTTGTGCTGCTGGAAGTAGGGTTACCAACGTCAAGGTCAAGCCTGAAGTTGTCCCAGAAGTCACCTGATTTCCAGAGATTGGTTGCTCTGGTCTGCACCCATGGCAAAGAAGCCCTCGAAAGATTTCACCAGGCTTTCCACAACTTCCACCCCACCATCAATTTAATTATGAATCATTCTACAGAACACCACAGTTTGGACACCACAGTACGGCTTCACGAAGGACACATAAGTACCACATTATACTAGAAACCAACAGTTGGGCAAATATATCTACATGCCTCGAGCCACCACCCCAGCCACATCAAGCAATCCATTGTGTATAGGCAAGCCCTATGCTATAGTTGCATCTGCTCCAACCCCTCAGACAGAGATAGTCACTTGAAGGATCTGCAACAGACATTTTGGCAATTACAGTATCCCCCCTGACATAGTGAGAAAGATGATTGGGAAGACCAGAGTGACCCCCAGGGACAGCTTGCTACAAGACAAGCCCAGAGGAAATAACAACAGAATACCATTGGTGGTCACCTACAGCCCACAACTCAAGCCACTCCAGTGCATTAATGACCTACAACCTATGCTGGATTGTGACACTTTCCTCATATAGGCACTGGAGGGCCAACTTTTTCTTGATTGCATTCAGCCTGCTAACCTGAAACAATTACTCACCCACAATGATAAACTACTTAACACTAACATGGACTCTGGTACCAAGGCCTGCAACAAACCAAGATGCCAACTTTGCTTTCATATCAATCCAAGCAACATCCTCAGTGGACTCGACAATATCAGCCATACCATCTTGGGTTCATACGCCTGCTCATCCTCCAATGTGATTTACACCATCACGTATCAGCAATGCCACTCGCTCTCTACATTGGACAAACTGGCCAGTCCCTTCAGCAAGGAATTAATGGACATAAGGCTGACATCAGAAACCAAAACATTCAAAAACCAGTGGAGGAACAATTTAACCTTCCAGGACATTCAGTTGCTGGCCTAAAAGTAGCAATCCTCATGCGGAAGCATTTCAAAGGGAGATTAGAAAGAGAGACTACTGAATTGCAACTGATAGCGAAGCTCAAGACAATGCATCCACCTGGACTGAATTGAGACAAAGGCTTCCTGTCTCATTACCAATGCTAATTTCTCCACACCCATTACCCCTCTGCATATCCCACCCTATTACCTGCCTTTGTCATTCACTGGCTATTATAATTCAGCTTCTGTAATCACTCCACTCTCCAAGATATAAAAATGTAAGGACCCACATTCTAGCTGTAGCTGAAGAAGTGAGTTGTGGTTCCCGAAAGCTCGTACCCTACCACTAATTTTGTTAGTCTTATAGGTGCTACTGGACTCTTGCTCTTTTCCTTTGGTGTAAATGGCACCTTCTGAGGGTGGACTCTGTGGCATCACATACATGCTGAGCTGCATCCTTCTGAGACATTGCCCCCAAATTTTCCAAGCCAGAATTGATAGCCATACCTGAAAGCACCCCTGGCAACAATGAAGCCTTAAGTACCTGCAACAGGAAAGAGATAAACAGCCTGGATTTTACAACCTCACCCCCATCTTCCCAGTTTCCCCCTCCTAATGTTATGCTTTGGTAAAGTGGAAGCGGGGGCAGTCATATATACCAGCATAATAAGGTCATTGCATAAACCTGTAGTAATCGCAGATGGATTACAATATGTGACTAGTTCATTCCCTGTATAGAACTCGAGTCCACATGTAGTGAGGGTCAGATGATAAAATGGCTAGATTAATTGACTGAAATTTAACACAAATACTATTGTGCTAATGGCTGATGCAGTCTTACAAAAGGCATTTCTCTATTTTTACGCATAGGGAAATGCTTCCTCCTCTTAACTTATGCTTACTGTATTTTTGACTTTGTAGTCCAAAAAGCAAACAACAAATGCTGTTTTCATCAGAACTATTGATATACAGACTTAGAATATTGCTTGATTAGAGTGTTGGACTATGATCTGGAAAAGCCAAGTTCAAATCCTTACTCTGCCATCAATGTTTGCTGGGTAACCTTGGTTCAGTCGCACACTCTCATCCTAACCAACCACAGAGGGCTGTTATGGTGATAAAACGGAGGCAAAAAGAATTAAGTAAACGACCTTCAGTCCCCAATGGAGGAAAAGAAGTGCTTTAAATGAATTAAATAAATAAGTTACTTTAATCAGGTGGCAAGCCTGTATATACAAAACAGCTATAGATTTATAGAGCTATAGAAGATTAGCTATAGAGCTATAGAAGATTTAGCATATCAAGCACCAATCCATATGCAAAAGAACCTCCTCAGGATACAGTGAAGCCTCCCTCCATTAGCATTCCACACCCTGGGAAACTCTTACAGGATGACTCAGCCCAAACCCACCTTCCTGAGTATATATAAATTACCTGCCAACATCTTCTCCACACTGTGACACTGAGAGATCTCTGTCTTTTGGTGTTACACCTCTGAAGATGCCAGTCACAGCTACTGGCGAAACTTCAGGAACTACAATGCCAAGACAATGGCTGTACAGTCCGGAAAATCCACAACAACCACAGCTATAGATTTGTCTGAGCACCTCAGTGTCTGTGATCTGCTGAATACATGGGTGTGTCTAAAACTGATGATGCCAATGTCTATAATAAATACCAGACACTATAATTTGACCATATGTATTTTTTGCTGTCATTATGTGTACAATTACAGTCTTAAACACTGAGCAGCCTGCTACTCCATGCCAAAATAATTGACATCTTTACCAGAACATTACTTAAAAATTTGGTTCATTTTCATCTAGCAAAAATTGATTTATGGAGATATTTTTTAAAAACTAGGAAGTATACCTGAGTGAAATAAAAGAGATCAAGAGTCCAGTAGCACCTATAAGACTAACAAAAATTGTGGCAGGTTATGAGCTTTCGTGAGTCACAGCTCATGTCTTCAGATACTGTGGCTCACAAAAGCTCATACCCTACCACAAATTTTGTTAGTCTTATAGGTGCTACTGGACTCTTGCTTTTTTCTGCAGCTAGAGACAGAGTAACACGGCTACCCATCTTGATCCATCTGAGTGAAATAAGACCGCTAATTAAAGACCCTGGCAAGTCCTATTCCCTTTCCTTCAGGTATTTCTAATGGTGTTGGTAATAGCCAGTTTTGTTTCCCTCTGCAATTGCTCAAGGATGTCATGTACTGTTTAACCTGACATTGTGACTTTTTCCATGCTGCTCATCATGATGTAATTCTCACCTCCTAGCATTTTCTCTTGAATGGGCCTGTGTTAAGTGCTCCGTCTTGCAATCCAGTCAGTAATTTTGTCAGAGTGTGCTCTTTTGTGTTCCTTATGGCACCATCATCATCATCTCTACAAATGTGAATTAACCATGAATATTTTCCAGTCCCTAACTGAGCTACTAGCAAAACATATAGAGGCATTCCACACCAGTAAGAATAGCCTCAAATTTTGTGCGGCACTTGGCTATCATTATGAGAAGCACAACTAGGATTGTGTGGCAAGTGTATATCAGGGAGCAGCACCCATAATGGCACCCTGATGTTTGGACACCATACATCCCAAGAGGGAGCACACATCTCTCCCCCCCCCCTTTTGAGTGCATTATGGCACTGATGTTAGCAAATCTAAAAAGCCATGTATTGAGTTGATGAACATATTTTGGAGGTACTGTAAGATGCTGCCTAGTTATCTTCAGGTCAGGCAATCCATAGAATCATAGAGTTGGAAGGGGCCATACAGACATCTAGTCCAACCCCCTGCCCAGTGCAGGATCAGCCTAAAGCATCCCTGACAAATATTCATCCAGCCTCTTCTTGAAAACTGTCAGTGAAGGGGAGCTCACCACCTCCCTAGGCAGCTGATTGCACTTTTGAATTACTCTGACCGTGAAAAAGTTCTTCCTAATATCCAGCCAGTACCTTTGTGCATGTAATTTAAACCCATTGTTTCGGGTCCTACCCTCTGCTGCCAACTGGAACAGCTCCCTGCCTTCCTCCAAATGACAGCCTTTCAGATACTTAAAGAGAGCAATCATGTCCCCCCTCAACCTCCTCTTCTCCAAACTAAACATTCCCAAGGCCCTCAGCCTTTCCTCGTAGGGCTCAGTCTCTAGACCCCTGATCATCCTCATCACTCTCCTCTGCACCCTCTCGATTCTGTCCACATCCTTTTTGAAGTGAGGCCTCCAGAACTCCAGATAGCTACGGCTATCACTGTGAGAAGCACAACTAGGAATGTGTGGCAAGTGTATATCAGGGAGCAGCACCCATAATGGCACCCTGATGTTTGGACACCATACATCCCAAGAGGGAGCACACATCTCCCCCCCCCCCCACCCTTTGAGTGCATTGTGGCACTGATGTTAGCAGATCTAAAAAGCCATGTATTGAGTTGATGAACATATTTTGGAGGTACTGTAAGATGCTGCCTAGTTATCTTCAGGTCAGGCAATCCATAGATTGAGTCTAGAGAGAACCCTCTGCACCCTCTCGATTTTGTCCACATCCTTTTTGAAGTGAGGCCTCCAGAACTGCACACAATACTCCAGGTGCGGGCTGACCAAGGCAGTATAGAGAGGAGCTATGACCTCCTGCGATTTCAATGCTATGGCCCCTTTGATACAACCCAGGATTGAATTGGCCTTTTTTGCCACCGCATCACACTGACTGCTCTTATTTAGTTTACAGTCCACTCTTAGTTTACAGTCCACCATGTTGGATATGCATCAGAACGCCATTATATGCCAAGACTGCCAAACGCAAATGGGTTGAGTCTAGAGAGAAAGACAGTGCTGAAATATGTTGCTTATTGAGCAAGCCAGCATTTGCATGAAATGAGCAGTAATTTTCTGTGTGTCTTTTAGAGGGATAGCAACTAAGAATCACAACAAACACATACTTCTCAGGGGCAGAGGGCTCTTGTAATAGTTTCACAGTGCAACCCTAGGCAGAGTTACCTGGTCCATGGACATCAATGAACTCAGACTAGAGTGAAAGTCTGATAGGATTACATTATTAATATCCTGAGACCTACATAGATTAATAGAAATTGCATGCTTGGTACCATCACACAGATTTGCTAAACAAGATAATAAACTGTTTATTATATTTTATTCCTTCCTGTAAGGCAGGTTAGGCTGATAACTAACAATTACTGTTCCACGGTCATCAAATGAGTAGGGTGTGAACATAAGGCATATCCATGCACAGACAATGCACATAGAAGTGGGACCAGAATCATGACATTCTTGGCTGAATGCATTCATGCTAATTTTGACACAGAGCAATGCTTGCCAGCACATGTTAATTTACTAGATGTTGGCAGGACTTTTTTTCAACAGGAACGCGGTGGAACGGAGTTCTGGCACCTCTTGAAAATGGTCACATGGCTGGTGGTCCTGCCCCCTGATTGCCAGACAGGGGAGTTTAGATTGCCCTCCGCGCAGCGTGCAGCGGTGCAGAGGGCAATCTAAACTCCCCTCTGTCTGGAGATCAGGGGGCAGGGCCACCGGCCATGTGACCTTGAGGGCGATTTAAACTTTAAAAAACTCCCCCCTTGTTCCAGCTGACCCAAAGTGACATCATTGTGCGGGCCTGAGTTCCATCACTGAGTTCAACCACCTCTTTTCCCAGAAAAAAAGCCCTGGATGTTGGTATAATTGCTTCAGTATTTTCAGCATTTACAGTGATGTATTCCATAGGTCCTATCAGGTCCCTGTAGTAGAGATGGGCATGAACCAAAATATGAACCAAAATTCATGACGAACCCAGCCGGTTTGTGGTTCGTGAACCAGCGGTTCATCAGATCCCATTTCTGACAAACCACCATGAACTTTAGGCTGGTTCGTTTGGTTAGTTTTTCGGTTCATCACTACAGATAGCCTGGCACCGATTAATCAGTTACCTAGGCAACAGGAGATAGACTTCCAGTAGACCTTCTGCTGACCAGGAAGTGACCTGCTGACCCAGAAGTGGTGATTTGCTGGCCTGGAAATGACATTTTCATGAATCAAAACGAACCGATTCGTGAACCAGGGCAGGTTTGTGAAAGTTCGTGGTTCGTGAAATGTGACGAACCATGAACTGCCTGGTTCTTTTTTTTCTGGTTCATGCCCATCTCTACTCTGTAGTATCAAATGCCATAATTTTTATATTACGTCTCCCTCAGGTTAAATAGCAGAAGAGCAGATATTTCTCATCCTCTTAATTTATGCCTGAATCAAATGCCCTTACATTTCTACAATTACCCTTTAAATTAACATGCAAAGACAGCTCTGAATTCTTGATAAGTCATTTATTACAAATCTGCTATCAGTTGTCTATTCCATCTTAATAAAAGCTAACCCTTTATAAACTTTGATCAAGAAAAAATTGCCAATATTGGGATAGCTCTGCTTGCAGTGGTATAAGACTGGTTTTCTGGTTTGTTGGACAATGACACATACTGAGAATCCTGCATGTTATTTATCCTCTTTTGACAGTGTTCCTAAATGAAGCTGGTTTTAACTTTGTTAGAAAATGCATTCATGCTGTGGAGACGAGAGGTATGTATTGAGATGCTATCTGACACGTTTCTTTAGGAAAAATAATTCGTAAGTGTTTATACAGCTTTTTTCCCACCTAAATAAACTATGACATTAATTGTTAGCTTTCAATATTCTGTCACTTACCAGGTATGCAATGTTATCATTGCATGTCTCCAAGTCAGAAATGAAATTTATGACATAAAAAGCAGTAGTCTATACATTTTATTTATATAGATATATTTATGTTATATGCATGTGATACACAGCTCTCACCCCTGACCTGGATAGCCCAAGGAAACCTGATCTCGAAAGCTAAGCAGAGTTGACCTTGGTTAGTAATTGGATGGGAGACCTCCAAAGAAAGACCATGGTTGCCAAGGCAGGCAATGTCAAACCACCTGTTAGTCTCTTGCCTTGAAAACCCCAGCAGGGGTCACCGTAAGTCAGCTATGACTTGACGGCACTTTCCACCACCATCACCTTGTGCCTGATGGCCATCAACCAACTCCTTAATGTTAGTAAAGAGCTTGACCCTCACATTTGCTGCCTAAATACCCTGGTGCCTCTTATTTGCCTCAATTGTTCTGAATGCACACACACACACAAAATTTGTAGATCACCAATCCTGGGGAGCACATATGATTCAGGTTAAGCATCATTGTTCTAGCATATATCAGTAAAGCATGGCTTTATTCATCATGTATACATCCAAAATGTAAAGTATAAATGCAATAGATACAGGCTCAATTGAACTGTGGGTTTAATTGTACACAAAAAATACCCATAGGGTATTGTACATATCTCTCATCTTGCTTAAATTAGGTTGACTTGCCTATGTGTGCAGTATGAACATACAAGAACAGCACACTTTTGGGCATGGTAATCCCTGCATGTGCTGGCAAGATGAACCCGTTTGGATAAGATACTGGACGGGCAGAATGCCACACGAGTTACCTAGACACGTTTTTGCAAATGTGAATTAATTGAATTGAATTAATTAATTGAATTCATCAGAGATTTAGCTCTATCTCCCTCTGAAGTATACTCACAATGACAAATCAGATATTGAGGATAAAAGCTGCATGCCTGAGAATACTTGGGCAAATAATCCATTGAGCTGAAGAGGATTGAAGAATAGTGGTGAATCCAATACATTAAATCATTCAGCACTGAGACTACTTAATCCAATATCGTAACAAAGCAATAAACACGAGACAGGATTGGTAGATGCCATGGAAATGGAAAGATGAGCACAGACGTGATTGTCACTTAGTATTTTTGCTGTTAATTATAGGATGTTTTGGAGGTCATTCATTCCTAGGATCGCCATTAGTCAGAAACGATTTGACAGCACAAAATGCACACATTTTTTCCTTAACTGGGTTGTAGATTCGGCCCTTATTTTCCATCTGGCTCTTGCTTTACTCCGTGCAGCATGCTCCCTGGTAAGTCCATGTTGAGTTGTAGCCTCAGTGGGAAAGCAACTTAGGAATTCAGCAACAGCGAGGAAGATTCTTGAATCTTGCACGAAAAAGTTGCCAAAGTGAGTGAGAGACGGTGTAAATGTTTTATATAAAATAAATCAGTAAGCCATTGATGCAAAGTCCTTCAGAGCAAAGTCTCATCTGGTTATTTTCTATTTCGTCCTTGCAGGGATCACGATCCTAGGGTTGTACAGAATAGGTGGTGTGAATTCCAAAGTTCAGAAGCTGATGAATACCATATTTTGTAAGTTTGGTGGTTTAGGGGGATTGGCATTGCAACTTGGTAATTTGCGGATGGCACACCTTAAACCTCAGGGCTGAATACTTTTGTGCATATAGTAGTGTGAAAGGAACAGAACAGAGGGCAACTAATTTTTTAAAACAAGCTGGTTTTCTATTGACCAGGAGCTGAAAGGCCAGCAACATTGGCTCTGATTATTGGACTTGCTCTGGTGCAAGCAGAGATGTTGGCAAAGTAGTGTTTAGCTTAACCTTCTTCCAGTGTGAACAATAATTAGTGCTTTGGAAGAGCACTTCTATTGCTAGGGATGCTGGGCTACCACCTGGTGCCCAAGGGAGCTTTGGGGGAACGGGCAGGGCAAGGGGCACACATGACATTGCACTAAGTTCCAATATCTTATAAGAGTAAAAACCAGATCTGACATTAGTGCATCAGCTGACACTCTAGAAACTCTATTACTATAGAGTTTCTAGAGTGTCGGCTGATGTCATGGTCAGGTGGCATTGGTACGTAGCATGATATCACATTTGCCCTCTGCTGTTTTTTCCTGCTGGCCCAAGAGATGAGGACCATTTGCTTGCAAGACATGTGCCTTCTTATCAGGCTATGAACCTTCCAGTGACTGAAGTTATTCTTATAGTCTTGGGGCCTGGATGTATGTGAAAACCTGCACACATCCCCGTTGTTTGCATTTCTGTATTGCACAACAAGGACAACTTTGTGGCACATTAAGGTTCTGCTCTTTGCAGCTAATTTACTTCTTGCCAAATAAAACAAATAAGCAATGCAATCTTTCTCTCTCTGTGTCTCTGACAGCTCCTAAATCTCCTCCTGACATAGACATTGATCTTGAAATTTGGGACAATAAAACTATAACAAGTGGGCTAAAGAACTACCTCAGGTGGGTGGATTCTCATTTCTTTTGTTTTGTGTAATTTCCCATATTTCTTTATCACACCTCTTAAGGCCCATTCTATTATGTCAGCAGTGTATAAGATTACAGCAGTGCATGGCCCTCTGTGCAACAGACCTGTTGTGCAGAGCAGGACATCCATGCTTGAATGCAAAAGAGGCCCCCTACCTCAACGCAGCTGATCTGGCCATCTGCTGAAGCTCAGCTACTGTAATATACTGTACATAGGTCTCTCCTCTAAGTTAACTTGGAGACTCCACTTGGTGCAGAACACTGCAGCTCATTTATTATCGGGAGCTAGGTGGACTTGTGAATATCACTTCCACTCTACAGGCACTGCATAGGCCACCTATCAGTTACCAAGCCCAATTCAAGGTATTGGCTGTCACCTACAGAGCTCTTCATGGCCTTGGTCCATCATATCTTTGGGACCGCCTCTCTCCCTATGTTCCACCATGGCAGCTTTGCTCATCTGAACAGGGCCTTCTGCAGGTACCACCTTGCACATGGGCAAAATCAACAACTGCCCATACACATACATTCTCTGTGGTGGCCCCCACTTTATAGATTTGTCTGCCAGAAGTGCTTAGGAAAAGTCTCACTCTCCTGGCCTTCCACAAATGATGCAAAACTGAATTATTCAAGAGGGGTTCTTACTTAGGTAGGAGGGCTTTACTGTAAGGGAAGTGGTCTCAAAGAGATTCATCAGTAAAGGGATAGGGAGGGCCCACGGACTTTATCACTATTGCTGTAAATATTGATGGGCTGTAGACTCCACTAGTATTGCTATGGTCCTACTGGGTAGCTCCTATGTTGTTTAATGTGTCAGGCATAGAATTTCTTCCTCAACATTTCTTCAGCTCTTTATTGGATTTCTGCTGGTTTTTAAATCTTTGCAGGTTTGCATGTATATACCCATTCCATATTTATTAAAATGTCTGAAAAAGATCACAGATAGTGGAGGAAGGGGATCATAAAGGCAAGTTTATAGTAAAGACTTCTTCCTCTGATTGCATCTCCATGCATCAAACTGTAAATGAACTGGGAATGCGTAGGAAGCATTTGCTCCACCGACTCTGCTGTCATTGGGAATAAAGAAGGGATCTTACTGGATAATTGAATAAAGGTAGCAAATGCTACAGGGCAACCACCAGTTTCCTCCGGTAGGTATTTGCCTTGGCTTTCAATACCTGTTTTGGAATATGGTGCTACTATCAGGAGAGGGGGCTGAGAGTGTATTCATTTTTTTTGCTGCTGTGCTGTCTCGATTCTTAAGTGGATGTCGCTACTCCACTGCCCTTCTGCTCAGACTTCATAGAACAGATGATTAGACCATTAAAAAACAGAGATTCCGTGCCACTTAAGCTTCACTAGCATTTCCAAGCTTTCCAGTTCGGATGGTAGGTTTAAAAATGGTTCTGCTTGGACCCATGTCAGCTGAGCATATTCTGCAACGTGCAAGTGGTTGCTTAGCATGTCATTGTTGACAAGCTTCCCTGTAGGCAGAAAGTGTGAAAACAACGGACCAAGGGCAAACCCGGAAGTCTATGATTTGGGATATTGATGCTTTGTGTTATTACTTGAATCTGTCAGAGATGCCAGATCTACACTCACAACATAGATCTGCCTGGCTGAATGTATTCTGCAATGTACTGGTAGTAGCTCAGCAGAGTGGTTGGAGTAGAAAAGGCTCTCTGGAGGCAGGCAGTATGAAAACAATGGAATGAGGACACAGCCATAACAGTGTAACGTTGAGTTATTGGTGTTGTGTGTTGGTTATTTGAAATCAGTGCAGTGTAAACAGACAGGATGCATCCATCACTGCTTGTCTCCCAGCCTGTCAGAGATCCCAGTTAATTTCCTATGCTTGCCATAGAGATGCCTTACTGAAAAGAAAACGCTTGGAAGGGGCTGGCTTCACGGTTGCCTTATCCTACTTCAGTAACTGATAAAACAGTGGCTAGATCTTGGGTTTGGGAACTGAGCTCCAATAGACTGATATTCATATGGATTAACATTTTATAAAGGTTGAGGTTATTTGTAATTAAAAACAAGTACAAATCCAGTAAGATATTCATCATTCTCCCCTCCCAATCTTTTACCCAGGTGTCTCGCAGAGCCACTGATGACCTACAAGTTGCACAAGGATTTCATTGTTGCAGTTAGTAAGTAAACCATGTTTTAAAAATAGTAAATTCATTGCAAAAACTGGGCCAAGTTTGTCTACGTCAGAATAAGAAATGGCACAGGAAATCACAGCAACCTGAGACCTGATTCATATATTACCATTTAACATGGAAACTGCTTCTCCAAGACCAGTCCCTGTGCTATTCTAATGACATTTGGTGGAGGGAAAAACATACATTTGGTAACCAATGTGGTTCATTTCCATGACAGTGTTACCCATCTCTTGGGTCAAGCAGTGATATTACAGAACAGGTGAAGCTGCCTTATACTGGGTCAGAGCACTGATCCTTTAGGTATTGTATACTCAAACTAGCGGTGGCTCCCTAGTGTCTCATGTAGCCCTAATTCCTGATATTCTTTTTAAAAATCCTGGAGCTTGAACCTGGGACCTTTCTAGCTCTGCCAGAAAACTAGGATGTCTTAACATTATGAAAAAGAAGCTATTCTTGCAGTTCCCTTTTATTTAATTTATTTACAAAAATGTAGCCTTTTCTGTTTACTTTCAAAGTAAATTAAAATACATTTTGAAGCACTAATCTATATATATAAAGGCAAGTGTCCTGACTGACTCATCAACGTCCAGCCCAAACCCCTGGACCTAGAAATGTCAAATGTGGGAAGAACATTCCTTTCATGATGTAAACACCCCACTTAGAAGCGATTTTAAGAAATTCGCCTCTTGAGGGGGTGAAAAGGGGTAAAATGTGTTTTCCCATAGGGATACAGCTTCCCTGTGTGGCTGGCAGGCTTCTCCTCCCCTGCCAACTGCCAACTCAGCCACTCTTCCCTGATTGGGCTAGCTTTCAGGGTCATTTGCATATGGGGCCAACATTCTAAACAGTTGCTAAGGGAGTCATTGAATGTGTCCTGCACCCGCGCCCATTGCCAGCTTAGCTACTCTTCCCTGATTGGACCAGCCTTTCAAAGTCATTTGCATATGTGGGCTGTTTGGGGTTCACAACATTCCACACCTCACCTCCCTCCCCCCACCCCCGAGGTAGGCGATACTATGCGATTATACTACAAAACCAACTAAAAAGAAACCCAAAACAAAAAAAAAATTACATACCCATTAGTATTATACCTGGATTTAAAGTAGTTAAATGCCATAGTGAAGCACAGGTATCAAGCTAGTAACTAATAAAAACAAATATTTCGTTAAACAATTATGGGATGTGTAAAAACCATATCAGATCAGGCAACCTAGGTGGTATAATTAAAGTTTAAATACCTAAGAAAATATTGTTCATCTAAATGGACCAAGCACTCTGATCTGATAAATATCAGGTGAATGAGAATTGCAACAACGAGTTTATAATACGGTCAACATATTTTTAAGATACAGGCATTAGAACAGAGAGGGAATTCATAAATGAAGTCTAACATTGAGAAGGCTGCATTCTCTTGCGAGGTTAGCTTCAGCAGATGAGGTGCTGGCACCCTTGGCAAGGTCTCACTACTTGAATCTGCTTCTAGTTCAGCATTCTGGAGTCCCCCCCACCCAAAACCACAGTTTGAAGTCAGCGGCCCTCCCCTGCCTTTATCCCTGCACACGGACACGCCCATCCCATCCCAGCATCGGTCTTTCAGTGACATACTGTCTCTGAAGGGAAAGGTTCCATTGAACTATTATGGACTATTATACCCGCTGAAATCTGCACCCTATGAATTTAAAGCAATCAAATCCAGCAGATGTTGCCATATCCTGCGGCAGTGAATTCCATAAAGCAATTTTGCATTGTCCAAAGTAATAAATTATCTGTCCCGAATCCATCACAAATTAGCGTTATGTGGTGACCCAAGTTGGTGTTAGGGCAAAAATTGAAGGGGGAAAAAAACCTGTTAAGTATTTCCACATAAAGTGACCAGTCCCTTGGCGGGAGCTCCCACCCTCCGCCCTCCACCACCACTCACCTGGCCAGCAGGGGGCAGGGGAAGGCATGGGAATGGGCTTCCCAGGTGCACTCGCAGGGCAGAACAATGACATCACTTCCTGGAACTGACATTGTGCCACCCTGACAGCACTTTCGTTCTTTGCAACGGGCCAGTTTGGGCCCCAGACGGGCCCGTTTGGGGCCCAAATTGGTCCGCTGCACAGCATGTGCATGCTCCTGCACCTGCATGACGATGTCACCCGTAAGTGACGTGACTGGACGTCACAGTTTTGCATGTGCACGAGGGATGCAGAGAAGGTGAGTGCTGAGCACCCACCCTTCCAAGGGGACCTGATACATTCCTTTGTGTCTAAACCAGTAGTAGCAGTATTACACCCTCTGGAGCTGTGTTAATATTACACACTGGGTTTCAGAAGCTTGGTTTTTCATGACTGTCCTTTTTCAGCCACTGAATCTTTGGTGTAGTGATGATTAGAGTGTCAGATTAGGATCTGGGAAAGCCAGATTTGAATCCCCCCCCAATGGAGGCTTTGGATCTGTTACACACTCTCAGCCTAACCATCCTTCACAGGGTTGCCATGAGACGAAAAGAATAATATAAACTGCTTTGGGTCCCCATTGGCAAGAAAGACAAAGTTTAAGTGTCAAAAACAACAAGATGTTTGATTATTTTCAAAAATAACCACTTGGGGGTGTCCCTCTCCCCTTTATTTTCATAGAGTCTGACGATCAAAATTACAGAGTGGAAGCAGTGCATGCGCTTGTTCACAGACTGCCAGAAAAAAACCGAGAGATGCTGGACATCCTTATCAAGCACTTGGTCAAGTAATTCTTCTCTTGTTGTTATTTCGTGGTAATTGCAGGAAGGGTAAGGGAAGAGAGGAAGCGGAAGGAGGATGCTTAAGCCTAGCGTTTGTTCCCTCTCTCACCTTGCTAATTGCTATGTCCTGAGGAGATGAAATAAGACTAGAAAATGGCGCTGCGCTCTCGGAGAACTGACACCAAGAAAAGCATTATTGTTTCTGGAGCCTGAGAGGTTTCCAACAATAAATGATGCTGAGTGAATTAATCTGTTGGTTATAACTGTCCTCTCTTTCTGCTGGGAAAATGATTATATGGAAGGGAAGCTCAAGGCGGTGGTTTAACTATTGCCACCAGTTTATTTCTTCTCCTGCAATATTTCCGTGTCTTTCTACAAAAGCAGTGTCCGCATTCATATCCTGAGGCCATCAGATCTGCTGTCTGTAGAGCAATTCTTGTTTTCATCCACTGTAGAAATCTGTCTGTTTTTGTTTTCTGACTTTGCCAAGGGGGTGAGGGGTGGGGTCTCTCTATGCAGAAATCCTCATGGGGCTCTTCATGCAACAGGATGACGGAAGGCTCTGTGTCTTTATGTGTAAATTATATAATATAGCAGATTTACACATAAAGGGTTCGAAACCTAATGATTGCAACCTCAGGTGGTGGTTTGCATATGTGAATGAGTGGTCATAGATTAACCACCACATTCAAAATTTTGATATTGCCTCACATAACTTCAGGTACGTGCTTCTTAATAGGGTCAGTTCATACAGTCAGCTGCCTGTTATCAAGTCCTGATTCACGCATGCCTTTATTAGAATTTTCTCCCCCTCCCCTTTCTCCAGAGAACTCAGGGAAGAATATATAGAATATCCCCACAATAACCCTGCGAGATAGGGAAAGGCGGAGACTGGCTCAGTGTTACCCAATAAACTTTGGGTTTTGAACTCCATAGTCCAATGTTCTGATAATTAAACCACACCATCTCTTTATATATTTACATACTTCAGTATGTAGACCCCAGATCTATAACAAACATTGCTTTTCAGTGACGTTGTGTATGAAGAAAATAGACCCCAAAAAATTGTGTGCTGATAAGTAGAGCCGATATTTTACTCTAGATAGATGAGGCTATGAAAGAACTTGCTTACTGTGTTATCATAATATAAAAAGGAAGGAAAAAATTATTCCATAACCTGTACCTTTATAATACAGGGAAGCAGCAGTCTACAAATTGGCAATATCTGAAATTATTCCTTGAACTGTGACAAAGTAAAGACAGACTTTTGGAAGACAGGAATTGTGCTTTGTTACAAGATAAAGGACATCTCTATCTTTCAGCACCTGGTTGCCTGAGATGGGAAAAGTAGATTAGGCCAAGGGGAAAATTGGATATTAAAAAGTTCCATGTTATTAACATTCTGAAGAAGCAATTTTTTAAAGAATTGAAAATTCTTTTGCCAGAAACTGAGCCTTTGAACCTTTTTCCAAATTTGTACCTAATCATTACTTGTCAGAATAATATCAAACTCGGTTTTCTGTTTTGTTACCTAAAAGATCCAATTTGTCACCAAGGAAACCTAAACAATATAACATACTTCATTGAGGATGATGTAACATTGCAATTATGTAGCAACTTTTTTTAAAGTATTCTTAGTTACGTTTGGACCACATCTGCTCAAATTTTCGTTATCAATAGGAGACCGAAAATCTTAACAATCCCTTCTACTTGCATACAAAACTGTCCGTTATAGGCTGCTTCCACACACGTTGGATAATCCACTTTCAATACTCTTTAGTGAACATTTGGAACTGCTTTTCCATGTGTGGAACAAAAAATCCACTTCCAAAGGATTGTTAAAGTGCATTGAAAGTGCATTATTCGACGTGTGTGGAAATGGCCCTACACAGAATGGAACTGGAATAATGGGCAATTAAATCTCATAGCTTCAGAAGCATAAAAGAGAATAAATATATTTTCACAGGATTTGATTCCCCTAAATGTGGAAGCACTTGTTACAAGAAGTATGGGGCTTCCACCAAAAACGGTAGCTCTGTGTTAAGTTCTTTGTATAGTACATAGCAGCATTTGTCCTGATGTGGCCATCATGTTATGTGTTGTTGCACTCCTGTTAGTAAAAGCCAGTGATATGAACCAGAGGCTGAGCAATCCATAACATTGTAGCCAAACATGGGGTAATTTCTACTACATGTTATGGGGGGGGGGGAGAAGGGGAACTTTGATATGGGACTGCCACATTCACTATCCCAAGTGTTCTACACGTGCCACCGCTACTACTCTCCACGGAGAAAGGTCAAAAAGTCAATTTCTTGATGATAAGCTGGCTGTGCCTGGAGCAGCTGACTAGTCCCCACCCCCACCTTCCAACTGAGGCAGGGATGAATTTATTTATTTGCTTCAACTTATATTCCACCCTCCCCAAACCACAAAGGCTGGGAGGTGACAGGTCTATGCAGAAGGAGAAGTAAGGTCCCAGCTTCTAATAACCAGCCCTCCCTTTCTGTTCTGTAGAAACTAAAATGGGACAGGAGAATGGTGAGTCTTTCACACTCCTAGCCTAGAATAGGTGCTACAAGAAATTGGAAAGTGACTATGTAAGAGAGCTTGAGAACAGCGGTCTGCAAACAAGTAGAATCAGGAACAAAGCCACAGCTCAGGGCTGACCTGGCCAAGGTGGCTATATTTTCATTTTTCCTGCTTTCCCCTAGTAAAGCTGATGCTGTCCTTTGCCAGCGGGGCTTGGCAAAGGTCTCTGCTGCCTCCATCCTTCCTGGATGGTTGGCCCCACAGCATTGCAACCCAAGAGAATGCTAACAAGACACATCTCAGCACCCTCCTCTCCTTTCAAGTCTGCCATCTTGCGGCAGGCTCATCTTTCTCACAATACGTGTTTCCAAACAAACAGATGTTTTTTAAATGTCCTGCCAGATGAAAGCAGAGAATTCATAGCCAGCATTTGCAGCTGTTCATTTTAGATCTGCTTATCGTTTATCTGCAGAAATTTAGCTACATTTTTTCATAGCTCTCACTTTAAATGAGACATTGAACTCTTCCATCTAAACGAAAATGGCATGATCTATGCATGGATAGATTTGCTGTGTCCTTTGAATTGCATTACCTACTCACCCATTTGCCAGCCTCGCTCCGTAACAAGATGAAAAGGTGGAGCAGGCTTGAAGATGGAAGCATTTATGCATTCTCTTCACAGTTTTGGCCTCAGGAGGTTTAACATTTGCTTCAGGAGTTGCTTTTTAAGTGACAACCTGTGGAGACCTTTAGGACGTGGCCATCCATGGACATTTTTCAAGGAAGTCACTTCACTTAAGGACCCCAAAATTCTGCTTCCTCCTGCTGATAGGGATCATCTTCCAATACATCCCAACGCTTTTCACACTGCAGTCTCAGCAAAACACCCTCCTGTGGAGTGAAATATATACTGTAATGTCCTCAGAAAGTTTTGTGGTAGTGACCGCAGTGAAGCTGTAGTGTGATTAGCAGGGTTTGTTATAAGGTCATGAATTGTTTGTGAGCATCCGAATTGCTGAAGGGATGAAACTGTCACAACAGTGTGTTCACCAACAGGCCAATTTCTGTGAGGAAAAAGATGGGCCCATGTTTCTGGGAGGAGTCTGAAACATATGAGCTAAATTGGAGGGGGCTGTGTGTAAAACTGTAGTAAAACAGTGTGTAAAACTGTGTGTAAAACGGGGGGCTGTAGTAAAACCTGAGCATGGGGGGGAGGGGCTTTAGGAGTTAAGCAAAGTGGAAGAGCAGCCTCAAAGCAGCTTGTTAATGTATAGGAATCCTGAGGGAAAGGTGAGTGGAAGAAGCAGGGACCTGAGGGGGGAATGGATAGAAGAGATGGGGAGCTGGGGGGGGGGGGGCGGGGGAATGACCTCTCTGAGGGACTCCACGAAGCCCAATCAGAAGATTCATCTCTATTGTGGGGAACGCTGAACAGGCAGAGAGGTCAATTGAGAGCTGGTGCGTCTCAAGCAAGAGGGACCATCTATTTTAGTTTGTTTCAGCATCAATAAGATGGACCTACATAGTGTGCTTTCATACCCATCCCCTGGAACTAAGTAGTGATTTCAAAGCACTGATAAATAATATGGGTGCTGGTCTTAAAGAAAAGAGTAGCCAAGGAGAAAATGAAATTTAGCTGGGGCCTAAGGGCTAAGAAGGCCTTTGTGCTCTTGGTAAGAAGGAAGTGGTCTGGCAAGGGAACTGTAGAATCCTAGAGGCAATTCAGAGAGCCAAGGGGTTTATCAGGTCCAGACACTCTGCAAGTTTTTTCTAGAAAGGAAGTAGTAAAAAGTCCAGTTGCACCTTTAAGACTAACCAACTTTATTGAGGCATAAGCTTCCAAGAACCACAGCTCACTTCGTCTGCTTCTAGAAAGGAAAATCTTTCCAAGTGGGGCTACTCTTGTTACTGCATTTTTATTTCGCAATCCTATATGGGCTGCAAAGGGCAGGAAGCAGTAGAGTGGGACTGAGGCCGAATTTCAGAAACTGATTTCAACCCATCAACATCTTTCACCTATTACAAGCATCTATTTCTATAAGCCCTGCTTTTTGGATAAGTGTATCCTGAAGTGTCAGTCAAGGGAGACTTTTCCCAGACCTCAGTTTATGAATGGAAAAGACAAAGCAATGCAGGAAAAGTGGATGGAAAGACAAAAGAAAAAGATTGCTGTCCAATGAAATAGGAATTTCTATGCAGCTGGGTAGATTGATCTTCCCTCACTGGTGTTCTTGCTTGGATGGAGGTGGTGTGATTATCTCTCAATCATTAAAGTCTTCCAGCCAGTGGCAGAGGGTAGAATGTCCTTCCCCTCATGTCTGCAGTCCCCAGCGACCTGTCATGTTAATGCTTAAGCTTTGTTTCAGCTCTGTTTTCAGATAGCTGCTTGTTTTCAGATTTCCGCAATCCAAATCTTATTGCTTTGTTTATTGGATGTCCCAATTTGACCTACACCATGGAATCCACCTTGTGCCTCATTGAGAAAGGCGAACTATAAATGAATAAATAAATAAATAAATAAATAAATAAATAAATAAATAAATAAATAAATAAATAAATAAATAAATAAATAAATAAATAAATAAATAAATAAATGCAGTTGGAGCAATGTGTTCTTTCTGGCAGGGATGAAGCACAGCTTCCCAGATAGCCAGGTCCAAACTGGTCTTTTCTCTTAAGATAGTGTTCTTCCTGGGTGAGAGGAAGCACAGCCTTTTGGTGGTTCTGGGACCATCTGGTTCTATCAGGACTATATCTGATGACACTGATTTCAGCTGAGCGTTGTCAGTTTGTCGTTAGTCCTTCTCGCTAGAGCAAATGCAGTGTGTTAATTCAGTTCAGAGGAAAAATATATTGGCTACATTTGCATAATTCCTAGAAAGAAACTGCTTGTCCGCAGGACACAGTATTTTCTTAGTTTCAGCCACCATCGAGGCAAATTTTAATGTTGCAATGTTTCATTTTTAAGTTTGATGGAAATAGCAGATACTCTTATTGCTGTGTCATGTTTACCGTGATTGTACCATGAGCTGATTTCTGTAACCCTCCCTTAATAACACTGAGAGCATGAATAATTTTTTACGACTAATAATTTTTTTTATGACAAAGGAAAGAACTGCTGCAGTAAATTTCCTAACTTCAAGGGAGAATATTTTCTGTCTTTTTGATTGCAGGGATGGGGGAATGTTATCAAATCAAAGTGGCAAATGATTTTTTTTTTAATGAAAACGTGGGTGGCAGAACATTTGTGCTTCTGTTATGCCAACTACTTGAACAAATATCTAGTGAGTGATGACAGAGTTTTTTTCCTGATTGTTTATTTTTTCAATTATCCCCAGGGTATCATTACACAGTCAGCAAAACCTCATGACGGTGTCCAACCTCGGAGTTATATTTGGCCCCACGCTGATGCGAGCCCAGGAAGAGACAGTAGCTGCTATGATGAATATCAAGTTTCAGAATATTGTGGTTGAAATTCTCATCGAGCATTACGAGAAGGTAAAAGAATAGAAGGCCCATAAATAACACTTCCTGTAGGACTTGTCACTTTATATTGTAAAAAACCTCAGCTTGCAAATCTAGATATGCCACACAGCCGCATACACACCCATCAGTACTCCTCTTCCACAAGTCAAGTAGAAGTCAGGCTTAGGAGAATGAGCATAATTTGCCTCTATAGATCCTGAGTTGGATCGTACTATCAAAATATCAAGGAGTCCTGTGATATCCTAAAGACTGACAAATACACATACACACAGTGTAGCTTTTGTTGGCCAGTTGCTAGAGCATCATTAGATGGAAAATTTGTAACATTCTTTAGTTATATTTTTATCCTCTCTTTCCTCCAGACTCCTGCCTTAATTGTAAATCAGTGCCAACTACCTATCGCATATCTATCCTATTATTTACTTGCATAGAGCTCAAGGTGACATACAGGGTCCCCCTTTGGGATTTCATCTTCACAACCTCTTTGTGAGGTAACCGGCTGAGCGAAAGAGAGAAAGCACTCCACAATCTCTCAGTAAGCTTCATGGCATGGATTTGAAGCCGGTCTTACTCTGCCACTTTAACCACTTACTGGTTTTCTTATAGACATTTATTGACTTCATTTACACTCCTCTTTTTTCCCCGTTGAGAACCCAAAGTGGTTTACATCATTCTCCTCTCCTCCGTTTTATTCTCACAACAACCCTGTGAGGGAGGTTAGGCTGAGAGTGTGTGAAGGTCACCCAGCAAGCTTCCATGGAAGAGTAGGGATTCGAACCTGGGTCTCTCAGATCCTAGTGTGGCACTGTAACTACCACTACACAACACTGTTCCTGTGTCATTTTGAATGAACACTATTTAGGAATAGTTGAAGTGCTGATGGAGGCCAAATCTAGACACGATACTAGTCACATCTCTGCCATTAAAAGATAGCCACACAGTTAACTCTACCACAAGCCCATGTCATAACGTGGTAACAGTTCCATGTTTCCCCTCCCCTCCTTCATTGGATGACAGATATAGCAGGGAGCATAGAGCATCACAATATGCATAAGTATCACTAGATGTGACAGAGAGGGAAATGTGATTGTCATTTTCAGTGGTGCATGTGCAATTAGCACTATCTCTGTGAGTTTTGGAAGCCACCAACAGGCAGGGAGAACCATCAAGGAGCGTCAGCCCTGTTTACTGAAGTGAAAGGATTGTTAATTTTAACATTTTACTCTAAAAATTACCTTCTCTTATATATTATCAAGCACAGACTAGTGCTACTGCTTATTCATCCCTTAATCCTCAATTATTATACAGTAAATCATAATTAGAAGACCCCCTGGTAAAGCACTGTGTCTGTTTCTATACCCTGACCAAGGTGTTAATTGCTGCAGACGATTGCTTTTGGCAGCCATCTTCAGTTCTTGCAGCCAGCCTGTGGTGGGATTTATTGGCTGCCGAGCATTGAAACAGGCCTTCTGGGAGAAGATAGCTGGGGTTGTTTTTTCCCCCCTCCGTCATAAACCTGCCTGCTGGTATTGAGCTGTAGGATTTAAACAACCAGTTCTTTGAGTGGAGCCAGTTTCATTGAGCTTCATTTTTTTCTGTGTATGTGTTTCATCCAGTCTTATGAGATAATTAGCATGGTATATTGATTAGCAGTAGAGGATCGAAGCTCTGAAATCACTTGAGTGGTCCTAGGCCAGATGGGACCTCTCAGCCTAAAGGCTGGGAAATAGAAAGAAAACATGGATTCCAAAATAACAGAAGTCTCTTTCCTTTTCTCTGGCAGATATTCCACACAGCCCCAGATCCCAACATTCCTCTTCCACAGCCTCAGTCTCGATCAGGGTCAAGGAGGACGAGAGCAATCTGCCTCTCCACGGGCCCTCGCAAACCCAGAGGGCGATACACTCCATGCCTTGCAGACCCAGACAGTAAGTGGTGTTTATCTCACCAGCATGTTCTCATTCCTTGCTGTGGGCATTTCCCTGGACATGACCGCAATGGGACTTCTCCAACAGATTTTTTTGGTCCTTGTTTCTTTTATGATAAAAATACTAATCTCTGCTTTCTTTACTGCTGCCCCTTCACATCCGGTGAAGCAGATCCAGTGTTGTAACTTGAAACACAATTTTTGTTTTGTTCTGGACATCTTCCTCCCAACACACACACACACACACACACACCACCAATCATCTGTATGTCCTCAAGCCCATAGGGTTGATTTTGTTGACTTGAGGGAGGACAGGTAAATTCATCCACAAACAAATCACCTCCACAGCTGTGGAAACCCACCAAGCCAAAATGGCTTTCCGTATCCCCATGTGCAGCGATTCCCCATCCAAGGATGCATGATGTCACTGCGCATATTAGAGATATGAGTGGAAAGAGCCATCCACACCAGCATGTGAACTGCTGATTCTAAGTGTTCCTCTTGTACAACTATGACATCAAATTCTTTCTTTTCTGGAACATGTTGATCACAGCTGCGTTATCCTTGGTGCTTAAAAAACAAATCTTGAGGGGGGGATATCCTGCTGACATTTCCTTTTGCTTGCTGATCTGCTTCTATTAAACGTGAGACGGAGTAATGAGCTAATGAGCCTGCTGAAGCTCCACCCCTTGGCCTCCAGAACTCCGATCAACTCATTCTCTGGCCTTGGAGATTCCTCCTGGAATCTCTTCCTCGTGGGGGAGGGACACTATGTGAGGTTTGACTGTATTCTGTATGTTTTAATTTTGAATTTGTAAGCTGCCCTAATCTATGGCCAAGTTGACATATAAATATTTTAATAAGTACAATAAATGGCCAAGTTTTGAATTATAAAGTGGGCAATCATAGATCCACAGTATCCTGGTTTCAGTAGCAGATGCTGAATCCTGTGGCTTCTCTGGCACTTGCACAGACTTGGGAAATACATAGTTGTAATGAAAATGAGTACTCTCCATCCCGAGTGTTTTAATCAGTGAACAAGAAGTGTATCCCTAGTAAACAGCAGAGAGTACAATTATCCCCTTAGAAAAACGGCCTTTTTTTTCCTCCCTCACCCTTGCAACCCTTCCAGGTGATTCATACAGTAGCAGTCCAGACAGCACTCCCATGGGCAGCATTGAATCACTCTCCTCTCACTCATCAGAACAAAACAGCACCACCAAATCTGCATCTTCTCAACCCAGGGAAAAAGCGGGAGGAGTTCCATGGATTGCCTCGTCCCCTTCTTCCAACGGGCAGAAGAATTCAGGCCTTTGGACTACCAGTCCCGAATCCTCCTCGAAGGAGGATGCAGCGAAAACGGATGTAGAGTCTGACTGTCAGAGCGTTGCCTCCATCACTGGTCCAGAGAATGCATCTCCACCAACGGGCCTGACCAAAAAAGGACTGTATAGTCTCTCTGGGATGAAAAAATCGACAGCTTCGTCCATTAGGTCAATCCCTTCCGCTGAAGGTAAGGTCCATGTGGCATGTTTCCTTGCATTAATGGAGACAGGATGCATAGGGCCATTTACTTACCATTTTTCGGTTCTTAAAATGTGTACGTTGCCTTTCTGTCTTAAAAGATACCCAAGACAGTTTACAATAATTATAAAGAGTAGAATGACAACAATGAAAATCCAATACTTATTGAAAAGAAATTGACCCCATACTGTCCTCTCATATGGGTTCATGAGCTACCTCACAATAATAAATGCACAGCACAACGAAAAGCTAATTCATGTTTTTAAAAATGTAATTAAATAACAGCTAAAGCAACTAAAAGTCTCAGCCTGCAGCTGTAGACATGTGCGCATGCGCATTCATTGCCAATTGTCAGACAACACATTGAAATAATACATCAGAGGGATGAACATCCTCTGAAACTTCTCTTCCTGGAACTGTCCCAGAGCATAAGCAGCCAATCCCAAGTGTAGCAGGAGACTTACATCCACTTCACGCATCTTACAGTAGGCGGTGATACAGTACCATGCAGAACCAGAGGATGCTCTTATAAAATGAAAGTACCATTAAATGCAAGCTCCAGGACTGCTCGATGACGTAACTTCCAGGAAGTGACATCATTGCTCGGCGTGGCCTCCCCCTGGGAGCACTCCCATGAGTCAGGCTGCAGCTCCCCCATTGGCGCAGCAGGCAGCTAGGGCAGCATGGGCAGCTACCCAGCCCACCCAAGCAGCTGCCCATGCTGCCGCCGCCAGCAACAGGCGCCCAGCGAGCCAGCCACCCCATCAGCACAGCAGGCAGCCAGGGCAGCCTCCCAACCCACCTGCACAGCCGCCTGTGCTGGCGCCACCAGTTCCATGTGCTCCTGGCCGTCAGCCATGCCCAGCACCCTCTCTTTGGCAGCATTCAGGACAAGTGACCCCCCCCTGCTGCCCCCAATTATGGCCCTGGGTATGTGTTACATGGGTAGCTGTGTTAGTCTGTCTGTAGCAGTAGAAAAGAGCAAGAGTCTAGTAGCACCTATAGCACCTTAGAGCCAGTTTGGTGTAGTGGTTAAGAGCGTGGGACTCTAATCAGGAGAACCGGATTTGATTTCCCACTCCTTTACTTGAAGCCAGGTGGGTGACCTTGGGTCAGTCACAGCTTCTAGGAGCTCTCTGAGCCCCACCCACCTCACAGGGTATTTGTTGTGAGGATAATAATAACATACTTTGTAAACCTCTCTGAGTGGGCATTAAGTTGTTCTGAAGGGCAGTATATAAGATGAATGTTGTTATTATTATTATTAAATGGTGGTAGGGTATGAGCGTGAGTCACAGCTCACTCCTTC
The DNA here is from genome assembly GCF_028583425.1 of Eublepharis macularius. Taxonomy (NCBI): domain Eukaryota; kingdom Metazoa; phylum Chordata; class Lepidosauria; order Squamata; family Eublepharidae; genus Eublepharis; species Eublepharis macularius. The sequence continues at coordinate 164,549,033 of NC_072792.1, read as the reverse complement.
TGAGCTGGTATCTGAAGAAGTGAGCTGTGAGTCATGAAAGCTCATACCCTATCACAAATTTTGTTAGTCTTATAGGTGCTACTGGATGCTTGGTGAAAAGAAACATTGTAACTTGATGCCTAAAGGAGAGAACAGGGCCTCAAGGGGAAGGGTGTTCCAAAGTAAGATGCCACTGCTGAAAAAGCCCTGTCTCTGGTTACCACCCATCACACCTCTGAAGGCAGGGCACGGAGAACAAAGCATGTGAGGCAAATCTGACCTGGCAGGCTGGGCAGTACAAGAGGAAGCAGTCGTTCGTGTAGCCTGGCCCAGAGCCCTCCAGAGCCTTAAAGTTAACCCACTGTTGTGATTGTTTTTTACAAAATAACAATTTGAATAGAGAAAGAAAGAGGGAGGCAGTGAGGGAAATGATGTCACCAAAAGCTTATCCAAACAGAGAAGGGAAGTCGCAATACCAGGTCACCCAAACCTGAGGTGTTTGAAGTGCTTTGTCAGTATATGAATCATTTCTAGATTTTAAATTGGAGACTTCAGCAACTTTGATCAGCACATTGTCTTGCGATGAGCTTTCATCCTCAGTGGGTTTTCCATTAGCAAACATGTAATTTTCTTTTAAATCTTCCCACTGGGGCGGGGGGGGGGGGGAGTCAAGCCATTTCTGCGTTGTGCAGTGTTGTTTCTGTGTCTGGTGATAATCATTACTCTGTAAACTTCCTGCTCCAGTCGCGTTTGTTTTATAACAGATAGTAATTGCTGTTGCTGCTGTTTTCAGAAGGCTGATTACCAGCAAACTGGCTTTGATGCCCATTGCCTGTGAACTACAGGCAGAGCTAAGCAGCAAATATAGGTGTGTGCTGTTCATTCTCGTTTGCAAGACACAAGAAGGATGGGCCAGGGACAAGCAGCAAGGATATTGTGCTGGATCCAAAGGGCTCTGTTCCAGTAACGGTGGAGCCCTTCCGCAATGGAAGGAGACTTCTGCCAGCGGAACACTCTTGTTCCACCAGGAGAACCTTCCTTTTCACTTTCAGATGCTCCATCCCTCAGAAGAAATTTCTACCATTAATCAACCTCATCCTTGCCTTGCCTGCTACTGTCACCACAACGTCTGTCCTTTCCAGTCCATTTTCTCCACTCAGTATGGAAAACATAAGTGACCGATCTATCATTTCTTGCCTGCAAATACAAATCACCCACCCACCCACTGCTGCTCGGCAGCAAAGGCCAGCCCAGGTGTTCCCGCTTGAGATGGCTGCCAAGCACTTCACTGAGCCTCAAAGAGAGACACAAGAAGATTTTGTTTCTCCTTTTTGTTGTTTAGGTAGCAAAAGCTGCAGCAGTTCGGTACAGAGTTTAACTTCTCTAGATGGCCGAGAGACCCCAAAGGCTCCCGCAAACCCAGACCTGCCACCGAAGATGTGTCGAAGATTGCGATTAGAAACAACGTCCAGTAATGGCTATCAGAGGCCGGGGTCTGTGTAAGTTGGTCCAGCATTGTCAGCATTCAGTTTCTAGTGTTTAAAGGAGCACGTGTCAGGCTGAAACTCTTTCTTGTGTTCTCCAGGGTGGCGGCCAAGGCCCAGCTGTTTGAAAGTGGTGGCTCGCTGAAGCAGGCTCCCTCAGGAAGGTAAGCTAAATGGTCTTTCACAAAGGCCTGTAGTTTCAATACTCATCGTGTGCTAGTGTTGACATTATTTCATTCCATCTTACCTACTGTGCAATCGTCAGGACTGTGGTGTGGAGAGTGCCTTCAAGCCATAGCTGACTTATGGCAAGCCCTGCTGGGGTTTTCAAGGCAAGAGAGGTGGTTTGCCATTGCCTGCCTCTGCAACCCTCGTCTTCCTTTGAGGTCTCCCCTCCAATTACTAACCAAGGTTGACCCTGCTTAGCTTCTAAGATCTGACAAGAACAGGCTCACCTGGGCTATCCAGGTCAGGGCAGTCATGAGGACTAGAAACCTTTATTTTAATAAGCAAGATTTGAGTCCAGTAGCTCAGATCTTGCTCTTCTACTGCAGACCAGCTCAGCTACTCACCTGAATTTATCTTTATTTTAATGGGATCTGAGAGTTTCCCCAGGTCCTAGGGGATGAATGCAAATACCTTCAGAGGCTGCATATTATGGGCTGTAAGCCTGAGGCCAAACTGTGAGCCACCTTTGCTCCTCACTTGCCTTCAGAACTCCTTGCTGGGTTTGCTGTAAGTTGGTTGCAACTTAGCAGAATGCACATGCCTAAGCCTGAGGCCCGGAGTCTGTACGTTCTGATGGGTGCAAGCCACTTCGCGAAGCAGTTTTCTGCAGCACAGGATAATAATAATAAACTTTCTGCTTTCCCTGTTGAGGGTGATCTACATCACTCTGCAACAGGGATTACTGAAGGGAGGGGCCGTGGCTCAGTAGCAGAGCGCCTGCTTGGTATGCAGAAGGTCCCAGGTTCAGTCCCCAGCATTTCCAATTAAAAAGATCATATAGGAGGTGATGATAAAAACCTCTGCCTGAGACCCTGGAGAAGCTGCTGCCAGTCAGAGTAGGCAGTGGTGGCGTTTAGAGGCCAGCGGTCTGACTCAGGAGCTTTGTGTGCCCGTATGAAGGCATGGGCCAAAGCCTGCCTTGTTATGCTGCTCTAAGCACGTGAGAGAGCCAGCGTGGTGCAGAGCTTAGTGTGTTTCACTAGTCCAGTAGCTCAGTGTGAGCCAGTCCCACCCATTCTTCACCTAACCTGCATCACAGGGTTGTTGTTGGGATAAAACGGAGAACGAGAGGCCACCCTCATCTCCTTGGAGGAAGGAATGTGTAACAGTAAAATGGATAAGAATTGCCTGCTGGATCGGAGCGGGAGTCGTAGTCCTTTTTCCAACAGTGGCCATCCCATTGTCTTTGAATGCAGGCAATGTATCTTCCCATCGTTTGTTCCTGGGACATGCTTTTCAGACATATATTCTGAATGTATGAAGATGGAAAGCTCATTTAATTATTATTGATCCACTGTGAATGTTTATGCTGTGGCTAACCCACAAACCTTGCGTAGGAGTGAAACCCATCATTCTGCTGTGTGTCTGAGTATTTTGCTTTTGTCCCACCTTCCATCCCTATTTGTCATCTTATCTCCACCTCCCAATTTATCGTCTCATCTCCACTCTGCTTTCATAGTAATAGGAGGGAAGAATCTGACAAAAGGAAATGTGGCTTTTTTCTGCTGACAAAGCAAGCAAGGTTGGCAGGGTTAACAGAGTTTCAGCCTGAGTCTCTTTAAGAGTGCAGATCAGCAACAAAAAGGCTGTTGAGTAAGAGGCCAGCAGGAAAGGAGAGATCTGCAACCGGACTGTCCTTTTTACAGCATGCTGAAAAACTCAAGATAGTGTCTTGCGGCATGGTGGAGAGGCATCTTTTGTTTCCTTGGCCCAATGTGGTAATTTCAAACCCTCTATGTCTGTAAGACTGTGCTTTACCCAGCCCTATGACAATTCTTTTATCTTTCTTTTAATCTCTGCGGCATCTGCTACATTCTTTGCAATTTAACCGTATCTCCTTGAACATTGTCCATTTTCTCTTTTAAACAAAGCCCAGCATTGTGGAATTTAAACATTCATAGCTATTTACTTCCTTTTCATCTATCCCGTCTTTTCTTTTGCATAGTTTTGAGGGAAATGAATTTCACCTTCATGCTATGCTGTTGTGGAGCAATACAATATAACATAGTAAAGGACCTTGGACTAGAGACATGAGTTCAATTTCTCTCACTCATTTGTGAATGAAGTTCCTCAATTTTATATTGGGCTTATTATTGTGTCTGAACCTAACTTACTTCAAAGAGAGGTGGGGTGACTGTAAAAGTGAAATACCCTGTTTTGATGCTATGAGTTCCTTTGAGGAAAGCTACAGTACAGATGTGGTGTATTCAAGTAATATTTGAAATCTATTTATTTATAGCTCACCTTTCTCTCTGAGACTCAAGGCAGTTTACATAGAGTAATCAACAGAATGAGGAAAAACCTACTAAACAGTATAATAGGACTAGGATCACAGAAAACAAACATCACAAATATTAAAATGACACATTAACCCATTTTAGAAAAGAGGATAGGAGCTTTGGTGCGCTGAAGAAGAATCTGAAGAAGTGAGCTGTGACTCACGAATGCTCAGACTCTACCACAAATTTTGTTAGTCTTATAGGTGCTACTGGTCTCTTGTTCTTTTCTGCTGCAGACAGACTAACACGGCTACCCATCTCAACCAATTTTAGAAATGCTATTACATAAGTAGAAGTATAATGTAGTAAGAGCAAGATAAAATATACAGCAATGGATAATACCAGGGCTTTTTTTCTGGCCGTACACACTGGTACATGGTACCAGCACCTCTTTCTGCTGGCAGGTTTGGGCCCCCAAGGTAGGGAACATCATTATTGGAAACTCTTTTATTAGAAGGGGGAGGGGGGAACACTAGATAATATGTATTAGTATAGTGTGGAAGTCTTGCCCAAATATTTGGATACCTTGAGATTCCAGTTTTCTGATGGTCTATCATATTTTTATTTCACCCTTCCTATAAGAAGCAGCTCTGGGGAGCATACGTGCCCCCCCTCCTACAATTTATCCCCCAGAATGACCCTGTGGAATAGGTTAGGCTGAGAGAATGTGACTAGCCCAGTATCTCCCAGTGAACAGAGCAGGAATTTGAACCTGTGTCTCCCATGTTCTAGTCTGATACTCAAACCATTGTACCATTCTGGTTACCCAGAGAGCAAGTACAGTTGTGGAGAAAAGAATGGGGCAGGGAGGATCTGCTTGCAAATGTGAAAACCCAATGAGTTTTATTAGCCAGGCTCGGAGAAGCATTAGTTTCTTAGGTGCCATTCACGTAACCCTCTTCTGAGTGCTGAAGGGGCCTTAGTCAGTACTATATTCAAAAGAAAATGGAAGGTCTCCTTTAGGAATGTGCAATGACTGACAATGTTATTTTCGCTCCCTCTTTTATTGGCTTCATTGAATGAATGGGAGCATTGCAGACAAGAAGAGAGATCATATCCCATCTTTACAATTGCAGATGATGAGCTCTGCCTTGGAACATCAAAGGTCCTTACACTTTGAAAAGTAGGCAGATGATTAACAGCAAAAGAAAATGGCATTTTGGTCCACATACACCATTCTGTTCCCCATCCCCACAGCCAAGATTGGGAGACAGGGGAGGCATGGGCAAAAGAGAGGGATGGAGATATCGGAGGCTCCATTTGCTAGCTGATACTTTACTTTCATTAAACAAAAGAGCGGCAAACAATTCATCTGGAAATAACCAGAGAGTTGTTGAAACTAAGCACATATGGGCCTGATCCGTGCCTGTGTAGAAAACCACTAGGGTCTCTTTGGAGGATGTTCAGAGGTTTCTGAAGGGGAAAAAACTCATAATAGCAAAATGTATCTGTTTCTGAGAATGCAAGAACAGCATGCATGCGGTTATCCCATTTCTAAACCTCGCAACAATGCGGCGGGTTTAGGTGAAACTGGAACAAAATGCCTCACTTCCAACACCCCACCCTACCTCGATCTTTTATGATGGAGTAGGATTTGAACTTGCTCTTTTGCAAGACTGCGTTTGTCCTTAGGATGTTTGTCCTAATATTTAACCTCAGTGATGGCTGCCACTATAATGTTGGCACCATACATATGAGGATATTTTTGGAAGCTAAAATAAAAACTTCAAACAGGAGCTTGAGAAAAAGGATATTGTCATGAAACCACCCACCCACACAGCAAATTCACTATGGGTTCACCATTTAGCCACAGATCAGGGGCAGACTTCACAATTAGAGATGGGCACGAACAGCATTATGAACTTCAAAAACCCACAAAAATGGCGATCGCATGATCGTGATCCAGCAGTTCGTTATCGGCCATGGCCAATGAACCAGCAGTTGGTAAAAGCCTGGTTCAGTGCGTTCGGCTGCAGTTTGGGAAGCCATACACTCAGGCACCAGCAATCAATTCCCCTGGCAACGGAGCCGGGGGAATGCCTGAACTCTGTCTGCGCTCCTTCTGTCGCCCTGGAAACCCGAATGGAAGCCCAGCTTACCTTGATCGGCAGGTCTTCCTTCCAACCACGGAGCTGCAAAGCGGTTACAAGTTGGGAGAAGACACCCAGGGGAGGGAGGGGGAGGGGGTGTCCTGTAGCCACGGGCACTCCAATCTCATCCCTGCAAACCCTGATAGGCGGCTCTGACAGTTAAACACAGACCTCCTGCATTGCTCAATGGGACCTGTGCTTATAAATAGCTGTGGGCTCCCAGTCTGGGTTTCACTTTCAGCGAGCAGTGGAGTGGGACAGAGCTCTTGCTTGCCACTTGCTAGCCTTTGGGGAGAGAGACTGAGAGTATAATTGAGCTTGGATTTTTGTGGGAGTTACCTGGGGGCCTTGGATTGGAGAGGGTATAGCTCCAAGATCCCTTTTGCAATCTTTTCCAAACTTGGGTGATGGCTGTAGGAGAGCCTGCAAAAGACTCCCTGGGAATATGGGCTCTGTAAGTGCCTCGGGGGCCATTCCGCACCCAATGAACCACGAACCGTGAACCGGTTCGGTAATGGGAAATGTTTGTTGCGGTTCACGATCTCGGGATCGTCATCGGCACCGAACCGTGAACCGCTGGTTCGTTAAATTTTTTTGGTTCATGCCCATGTCTACTCACAATTGCACGCTCATCATATGAATTCCTACCCCCCTAGCCTTAATGGCTATGTGTGCACCGACATCAGCCATAATGAAAACAACCGGGTTGCTCTTATCCCAGGATTAGAAACCAGATCCACCCTGATTAGGAGTCAACACTGGTTAGCATTACACATGATAAATGTTGGCACCTTACCTAATGAGTATGTATGAGAGGGTAGGATCTGGAATGTCAGAGTGCCTTCTCTATCAGCCTCTGTAGAGTTTACTTAATGCATTTCTTAGCACATTCTACTGAACTTCTCTTCCTCTCACAGATCATAGATTTCTGTCTAACTGAAACTATACATGCTGCTTTTTCAGGCAAGCCAAGGCGATGTATTCCTGCAAAGCTGAACACAGCCATGAACTCTCTTTCCCTCAGGGAGCAATATTTTCCAATGGTAAGGTGCAATGTTTCTTATTCCTTTGATGGTGATAATGCAATTGTTTTTATTTAATAACTGTTATAAAGTAATTATGTTATCCATAACGGATTGGATCCAGCCATCTTTTTTACAGTCTTGGCTAATTTCCCTCCTTACTTACAGTCCCTCTGGCAGTCCCCCCATGACTTTTATCTGTGCAGGTCTCATATCCCTAGCATAGCCTTTTTGATTGTCAAAGGGAACCCCCTCATTCCTTTTTTACCAGGGGAAAAGCTGGCAAGATCCAAACCAAAATGATACCATATACTAATATTTCTTTTTAATTAAACAATTTTTTTAATAAAAAGCATACAATAAATTACAAGATAGCATAGATTAACAAATAACAAATGGTAACTAAAACACAACCAATAACCAAATACATATACTAATATTTGACTTCCTTATTTCTTTCTTCATTTAGAAGTTTTATATGCTTTGCCTTTCTCCTAACACAGTCAGAACCCAACACAGGAAACAACAATAAATAAGATATGAAAGTGATCCTCTATTAAAAACATTTAAAAACACATCTCTAAAACAGATAGTTAAAACAGATAAACCCGAGATCACGTGTATTTAAAGAATATTTCCCATGCTCTCAATTCATAAAACGTTCTTGAGACTGCTCACAGTTATAAAAGTGTGCTAATACATTAATAGATAATTGATGTGTCTATTAATTAAATACTCAATAATTAATTAAATACTCAAAAACATTTTTTTTAAAAAAAGGCCAATTCAAAATCCCAGCCTACAGACTCACACACTCTCCATTAAAAGCCTGGACAAAAAGGAACATCTTAACTGTCATCTGCAGCTAACAAAGTCAGATGCCAGGTGGATCTTCACTGGAAAGGTGTTTCATAACTAGGGTATTACTATAGAAAAGTATCATCTCACTTTTAGCCACCTGGGCCGTTTCCACATGGCTTACCTTTTGCCGGAACATAGAGTGTTCACATGCAAAATTGCACGAAAACAGCACGTTCTCACGCGAAATCGTGCGAAAACAGCATGTTCTCACGCGAAATCGTGCGAAAAGTGTGTTCTCACACGAAATCGTGTGATAACAGCGTCTTCCTGGTGCGATTTCGCACATGAAGACGCTGTGTTCTGGCAAAAGGTAAGCCATGTGGAAACCACCCTGCTGTACTTCAGAAGGCGGGGGGCACAGGTCTGTCCAGAAGCTCTTCATTCATTTACTCGATTGTTGTTCATGTTATTACATTCATGGTGAATAATAATGTTGACTCACTGATCATGTTAACTATTAAAATATATCTGTGAAAGGGTGCAAACTTCGGGTAAAGCTTAAAGCTACACTCTTATTCTGAAGAGTCCAGTAGCACCTTTAAGACTAACCAACTTTATTGTAGCATAAGCTTTCAAGAATCACAGTTCTCTTCGTCAGATGCATGACTCTTATTGTTTCTTCACAGTGTATCCATCTGTGGAACCGGGATGGTTAAAAGCAACCTATGAAGGCAAAACGGGACTCGTTCCAGAGAATTACGTTGTCTTTCTCTAGTAACAGTTAGCAGACAGCAGTATCTTCATGGTATCCATGGTAACAAGCAATAAGCACTATGATTTTCTTCTATCTGACATAGATACGGGGATCTGTCAGTTAGCCCCTGCAGGTGGTTGATTTCCGACGACTTCTGCAGTGGCAAATTATGTAGCGCCTTACAAGTGGGACAGAATCCAAGGAAAATAATCAACAGGATGTTTTGCTTTGTTTTTAATTTTTCTGTTTTTAAAACATGGTACTGTTTTTAGGCATCTCCATTGGTAACCAGAAGTTCATTTTATTTTTAAAGAAGACAACAGATCAGCCAGAAATTCAAAATCAAAGACTGCTGCCTGGGAGATTTGCCTTTTTGAGTGATCAGTTGGTCCAAGCCATTTCAAGAATTTACTATGAAAATGCTTGTGTAAACTTTTTGAGAAATGTCTGTAGTGGTCACAGTTCGCAAAGTGAACGTAAGTCATGTGTTGGGCCGCAGATCCTTTCACTCGACATCAGTTAATCAAAATGTGATCTCCCCCCCCCCCCCCGCCAGTTTTTAAAAGGAACTTTTTGCAATGGAAATGCTACATAGAAGTGTTTTTCCCATCTTTGCTAGTGCATATTTTATCGGTATAATTATTAATAAATTATATTCATAGCATCTGTCTGCCCTGAAACATTGTGCTCCTGAATCAGAGGACCAATCATATTAATAAAAATGTTTGGTTTTTTAAAAATTAATTTTGCTCTTGGATCTTTTGAAATGGATGAAATCAGGGCACTGATTGAGTAAAAAAGCACTAATTAATATAAATATGATCCTGAAATTCAATGGATCTAAAAGCAAAGAGGCAAGAAACAGAAAATAAAATCCTACATAATACCTACCATACGGCGTGAATCAGCTTGAAGTTGTTTGGATTTTTCTCTTATGAATTAGACAGGTGTCTTGCAAAATAACATGTTTCATGAGCTGTACATTCCGAAAACTTTATTCGGTACAGCTGTGAGTGGCATCTATATGGAGTGAGCTTTTGCTTACTTGGAAACTGAAACATTTGCCACTGAATGCAAAGCAGGGGAAAACTTCTGTGGGTGCTGTTTTGCACTGTCAGTTCTGCTTTAGAGGGCATCAGTTTTGCATCTGTTTTGTTAACATTAATGGATATGAGAAATCCTTACACAAATGACAGAGGCAATGAATTCACACAAGCATGCCTGTCCCTGTCAGTGCAGTCCTAAATAGTGTTACATCCTTCTAAGCTTATTGACTTCAGTGGACTTAGAAAGGTATAACTCTGCTTAGGGTTCCATTGTTTATGTCTCTTGATTCAGACTTGGTCTGAGCATGCAGTAGAATTAAGTGGTAATTAAAGGTAAAGGTAGTCCCCTGTGCAAGCACCGAGTCATTGCTGACCCACAGGGGGACGTCGCATCACGACGTTTTCTTGGCAGACTTTTTGTAATTGGGTAGTTTGCCATTGCCTTTCCCAGGAAACTGGGTACTCATTTTACCAACCTTGGAAGGATGGAAGGCTGAGTCAACCTTGAACCGGCTACTTGAACCCAGCTTCTGCCAGGATCGATCTCAGGTCGTCAGCAGAGCTGTACTGCAGCTTACCACTTGAATAACAAGATGCTATAGTCCTTGCTTGGAACTGTACCACTTCATACTTCTTTTGTGCCTCACCTTTTTGAAAGTTTGTCTTTTTTTAAAAAGTCCCTGCAAGAAGAAAACTAGCTCAGCTTGAACATTTCTATCTGATGTAGTAATTTTTTTCTTGCAGGGAGTTTTTGCGATGGAGAGGCACCCCTCACCCGCAGTCACTTCCACCACCATATTCTGCTGCCTGTGTATACCAGACCTCTGAATCAAAGCTGAAAATGTAAAGTGCCTGCTCTGAAAATGCTTGTATTGGTAGTAATGTGAATGGGGGGTGTTCAGTTTCGGTCATATGCTCATCTTGCCATTTGATGCTCAGATCAGCTAGCGAGGCCTGTGCAGTCTGGGCTCACTCTTTGTCATCTTCACCAACCCTGGCTTCCAAGGAAGAAACAAACAGCAAGTAAGCCATGGCAAGGCAAAGCAAAGCTTGGTTGAAGTCTTCTGAAACCAGGAAGCTCTCGATTGATCATACTCTGCATGTAGGCAAAGGGAGAGTGAGTGTTGCAAACAAGTTGTGTTTGTGCTGTTCCCAACCAAACAGATTTCTTGTAATGTCTGAACGTGGCCACAGAGTTACTTTCATATGACTTCAGCTTATGGTAGGGAGGGAATTGTGATTTCCCTTCAATCTCCAATCCTTGAATTATCTATAATGGCCTTATGTTTGCTGCAGTTTGTTGCAAATGTGAGGGATTTACCCCCCCAAAAAGAGTATAGTTCTATATGGTTATGATGGTGACATTGAAAAAGAACAGTGGACATTTGCCATGTGAGAAGAATTCGTTAGAAATTGCCTGTATTCTGTGTCACATGCCATTTATCCACCAAGAACAGTGCCGTAAATTCTCCTTTTGAGCTGATATGCTGAAATTGACCGATCACTTCACTATATGGGAAGCACATTATCTGCCAGCAGCACATCTTTAGGCTGCTTGCCGTGCCAAATGTTCTTGCCACGGCAAGAACATTCTTACGATGTTTTTTTTTTTCTTACGATGGAGTTTTTTTGTGACAATTGTTCAGTGAAGCCCGGAGTTATCACTGAAGTGCTTAGAAGGTACCAGTTTGTTCTTGTGCCATCTTCCAGTGCTCCACTTATGCAACTTAACCTGCCAGGGTAACTGTTGGTTTCTTTCTAGAGAAAATTGTTCCCAGTAGCTGTGATCCTGAGATATATAACGGGTTGGACACTATGAAATGTGAACTGAAAGAGTTCATGGAATGGATCCCTTCCCTTTCTCCTTTCCCGGAAGAGAAATTGGCAGGAATCACTTCCCTCACTTCTTGCGCAAACTCTTCTGTGCTCAGAGCAAAAACTTTTACAAGAATGTAAGGGAGTGAATTTGGTTCACAGCAGCTTCTTTTGCCTTGCTCTGTTCCTAAGGATCCCTTGACCTTCTGAAGCAGCTTTCAGAGGTTGCAGGAGACTTTGGGGGGCATTCTGCAAGCACTTTCCATTCACAGTTGGACCCAAATTTATTGATATATAAATATCAGTAATGCCCCTTATCTTTAGTTTTAATTGCCTTCTTTTTTTCTTTCTTTTTAAACCAATCGTTTGTATTACTTTTTGTAGAGAATAGTGGTTAAGAGCGGCAGGACTCTAATCTGGAGAACCAGGTTTGATTCCCCAATCCTCTGCTTGAAGCCAGTAGGGTAACCTTGGGTCAGTCACAGCTCTCCCAGAGCTCTCTCAGCCTCATCCACCTCACAGGGTGGTTGTCGTGAGGATAATAATTTTGTAAACCGCTCTGAGTGGGCGTTAAGTTATCCTGAAGGGCGGTATATAAATTGAATGTTATTGTTATGTTATTATTAAATATGGCACAGGACTGTAAATGAAGATTCATTAAAAACACACACACACTATAATGTATTGGCCCAGAACGTTTGAAGTTTTCTGTAGGATTGCCAAGAAAGCAATAAATAACCATTTCAGCAGTCAAAAAATAGCATTATAATTTGAATTCCCCTCCCCCTCTCCTTGCTTGTGACCTATGTTTGATGTTAGATCATCAAAGATTCCCTAGGATAATTTTGTGATGTGTGAAAGAAGCTGGATAAACAGGGTAGGGCAACGGGATCCAAACGATCAAGAGTCAAGATGCCCCTTCTACTTATTTTACATACTGCAATATTAGCATGAAGAAGACACCCATGTTGGCTCTCTAACAGTGAGATTCTAAGCAGAGTTACAGCCTTCTAAGCCCATTGAAGTCAGTGGGTTTAGAAAGGTGTAACTGGTTATTATTTATTTATTTATTTATTTAAAACATTTCTCTGCTGCCCTTCCACCCAAATAGGGTCAAAAACATTTTTTAAAAAAATCAAACAATTCAACATAAACATAAAAACTCAACTGGGAAGAAAGGCAGGTAAGAGTTACTAGGGGTACACCGAAGTTAACAAGTCTTCACCTGCTTGCAGTTTGCTTCCAGACAACTGTTCGGTTTCCACAGCCTACCTGGGGTCTGCTGGAAACATAAGACTGAGCAGAGTATCATCTGCATGGCGGTGGCAACTGAGCCAAAATCTCTGGGTGACCTCTCCAAACAGCTTTACATAGATGTTGAAAAGCGCGGGGGAACAAGATGGAGCTTTGTGGAACCTGGTAGGGCAAAGGCCAAGGGCCAGAGCAGCAGTCTTCCAGCACAACGCTTGCCTTTGACGCAGGATCAACTGTACTGTAGAACAATGTCTTCCAGTCCCAACCCCAAAAGGTGATCCAGAAGGATGTCATGATCAATGGTATCAAAAGCCACCAAGAGTTCCAGGGGGATTAATAGGGTCACTCTCTCCCCCTGTCTATCTCCTGGTACATATCTTCCACCAGGAGAACCAAGGCTGTTTCAGTCCCATAACCTGGCTGGAATGGATCCAAACAATATGCTTCATTCCGTAATCCCTGAAGTTGCCTACCCACCACTCATTCACTCACCTGGCTCAAGGATGGTATATTTGAGACTGGCAGGTATTTATTCATCTCTTCTGGTTCCAGAGTAAGTATCTTCAGGAGTGGATGTATCACTGCCCACTTCAAAGCAGGGGTGACCACCCCCTTTCAAGGAGGCATATACTATCTCTCAGATCCAGTTCTCCAGCCCTGCCCCAGCCCCAGCAGACTTAAGCGATGGGTACATCTCATTGGAGAGATAAGTGGAGTATAACTGAAGTAAAATAAAATAAGTACAATTATGCATACGCAAACCTTGCCATACATTCTGAAGAAGAAGCAGATCCAAGTGCATTGTGTGGATCTGCTTCCTCCAATGGAATTAACGTAGAAACTATAGCAAGCGGGGAAGTTGTATAAACAATTCAGTTACTGGCTGGACCAAGCCAGTGTTATTATGGATGGCTTCATTCTAATCCAAGAACCTTTCCTCTAAGTTTTTCTGTCTTGAAGGAAGTCCTTATATGTTTGAGAAGTTTAGCAGAAAGGAGTCATTGGCTTGGATCCTATTACTTTTTTCCATAAATAGCAGAGCTTTCCACTGTTATAAGGAATCTCTTCTATCTATGGAAAGTTCTGCCATCAGTAGAACGGAATTGTTGGATCAAAGTCACAGAATTCATCCTCATGCATATAGAGAAAATCCAATAAATAAGCACACTTAGTCATAGCTTGTAATTGTAAAATAAGCCATATTAGCAACAGCAGGCCATTACACTTGTTTAATTTCAAAATTTTTAGAGCCTTATTTCTCTTCCTGCTCCCATCAGTTTCTTTTCTTATCTTTTACTTGCTGTATAATATCACAGCTACTGTAACCAACACTTCTCCAGTCTCTTTTCATTCGCAAAGGATAGCCTTGCTCAATGTATCTACCTGAGCGCGAACTCATAATATTGAAAAGTCCTCTTGTGTATATTTATTGTTTTTACCTTTAAATGTTAGACATGTACCTAATAGTGTGGAGTAACAAAGCTCAAATACACCCAGTTCGCTGGCATGAAATGGCAGCCGTCTTGTTTACCCTCATGGAAACTGAAGTGATATTAGACTGCTTTTTTAGTGACATATGTTGCCATGGGGTTTATTTATCTTATTTATGACAATTCTGAAGAAGTCACTGTATACATCTTTGTTGTTTGAATTCAGCAAAAGAAAATTTATTGCTCTAGATACATAATAGAATAGAATCATCTTCTTGTATTTAAGATGTTGCAACTTGATGGCCCTAAGTTCTGTTTGAGAGTTCCAGTGATGTATAGCTGTGTTGGGAGTCTTGGGACCATGTCAAATACTTGGTCCCTGTCTACCGCTTATTGGGGACCTTGGGCCAGTCCACTCTCACCCTAATCTGAGATGATCGGGGCAATGGGATAATGCCATGTGTGCCATTTATGCTTTGGGGCGGATGCACGATACATTTTTATATAAGCTACCAGTTGTAAAACTTACTAGAGCTGAGTCACAACAAATAAGTAGAATTGATTTTCAAGTGTATATCAAAATACAAGATTCCTTATTATTATTTTTAAAAATAACTATCCCCCACACCTGCCTACTATTTAGAATGCATTGGCCCTACTCCATTGTATTGGAGCAATTCCTATTAGAAACATATACACCAACAAAGCCCCATTAGAAAAGCAGTAATTGTTGCCCAATGAATTGTGTGGGGGGTGCATGGAATTCTGCAGTTTTTTTTTTAAAGCTAAATCAACCTGGGCAGGCCAAAAGTCATCTCCCCAGTTCATACTTGCCCTCTCCAAACTACTTTTACATCCAAAGGACTCAATATAGCTCCAACATATGATCTGCCCACCATAAGATGAAAAGGCAGCTGGGGAGGATAATGCTGAGCTGGAGAAACAACAAGGGGGGGAGCCGTTCTCTATCTTATCTTTCCTCTGTTCCAGTTTGCAGGTTGCATAAGCTGATTTTGCTTAAATTTTAAAAGAAGAACAGATATTGAACTAATGTTACATAGTTTGAGCCTCTGGCCACCTAACCAATCAGTAACAGGAATGGGAGTCCCCGGGAAACTCCATGTAAGAATAGGGATATACATAGAATCTAATTAAAATAAGGGGTTATCACGTGAAACATCTGTTTTGTGGGAGGAGCACAATCCAGACCCCTTCCACTTCCTGGCTATCTAATTGGCACCACTACTGATTTTCATCAGGGTCTCCTCACAAAACCCGGTACCAGGATCCGAGGAGGGGCCTGTGCTGCAGAACTGGTTTATCTACAAAGTTACTCATCCAGTCAGGGATAAGAATAGAGAAGTCTGCTTCTGTGCTCATATTGCTTCTATCCAGACTGGGCCAGTTCTGCCTTTTCCAAATATAACTTCACCTTATCATGGAATGACTGTATGTCGATTAAGACCATGACAAAAAGGGGTTGTGTGTTTGTTTGTTTTGTCCTAACTGAAGATTTGGGTGCCCTTGCCTAAGAAATAGTTGCATATAATACATCCTGCCAGCCACTGAAAACAAAGTTAGAATATATTCTTGTCCTGTATGTGGCAGCATTACATAATTTTAATGCCCTATAACTCTAGTATTTGGTGCTTTCCTTCACTCCCCCCCCCCCCACATGTGATGGTTGGGCTAGAAGGAACGACACCATTCTGGTCAAGAATTTCAGACGTTCTCAGCTCTCTGCAATATTTGGGAAATAAATAAGCAAGAAAATGTTGGTAGGTTGCACATCTGTGAATTCCGTTTAAATTAAAGTTGGTTATTTTTTTTTTGCAGGTACTGGAGTTTTATATAATTGTTAGATAATATTTTGTATTTTGAATACCAAGAATGTGTATCCGATATTATAAGAAGACAACAGTCAAATACGTTTAAGAACTTATTACTAGTAAATTATCTTAATAGAACTTGTTGTTTATTTTGTTGTAGGTGTTTCCTTTTGTAAGATCTGCACTCTGTACATACATATATATGTAAATAACCAGTATGTAGCTCCTAATGAATTTTGCTACAATCATCATGTGCTGTAATTTTTACACTAAAAATGTAAGACATATTTTTAAAAATTAAAATTACCTATCTGTATATTGGTCGTGTTTGTTTTGCATTCACTAAATTTATCATTTTAAGCATGGTACACTTAATACTTGTATTACTGTACTAGCTGCTACTTAGAACTGGGGACAAAGAAGCTCTCTTGTTTTGGGAACTGAGCAACATCCATGAATGTTCTTCCCTAAGACATTACTTGAAAAAGGACTCTACAGTGAGATGGCTTTGCTTTCCAACTGCAGAGGCTGGAAAGGTTCATATAGGAGGAAATATTAACAAAAGCTCACTAGAGCTTGGATCTAGAGGAGCAGAAGTACTTCTGCCCTTGGAGAACAACTTTCCTACCTCCCCCCCCCCTTCTGTTGCAGCCCATATATGTGGCTCCTGGGGAACGGGGATATTTGAGAGTGGAGCCGATTGGTTACGTCCCAGAATAATGTCATCAGGAACCCATCCAAATTCCCTTAAATATCTAGGTGGCATTCCAGAACATGTTTGAGATTCTCTGGAAAGGCTGCCAGGTGTTACCATGAATATATACAGCCTTCTTGTACTTGGTAGACCATCTCTGTACATTTAAGGAATCCTCTTTCACCAGAGATAGAGTCTCTTGGGAGATCATGACTAGATTCCAAAAAAAATCCTTACTAGACCAGAAACAGTCACCAACACACTCTGTTTTATTTATTTTATAAAATGTATACTCTGCCTTTCTGTCCTCATAAGATAGAAAAGAGTCCAGTAGCACCTTTAAGACTAACCAACTTTACTATAGCATAAGCTTTAGAGAATCACAGTTCTGTGATTCTTTAAAGCTTATGCTATGGTAAATTTGGTTAGTCTTAAAGGTGCTACTGGACTCCTTTCTATTTTTGCTACTACAGACTAACACGCCTAACTCCTCTGGATCTATATGTCCTCATAAGGACCACCAGTGTGGCTAATTAAAAACATACATCACAAAATCACATCTTAAAAGCCATTAAAACCGAAAAAAACATTTCATTAAAACAAAACCTGAGCTAAATACATACAAAAACATTTTTAAAAATTAAAACATTGGGCAGGAAGGAGGAATCCCTGAGGGAACTCCAAACAAGATGGTAAACAAGGGGGCAGGCCAGTCTTCCCAGGGAAACTGTTCCAGGGTTTTGGTGCCACAACAGAGAAGGCCCTCTCCTTTTCTGCCACCCACTTAATCTCAGAAGGTGGAGACAAATGAAGCAATGCCTCAGAAGATGAGCACAGTGGTTGAAAACGCTCCTCCAGAATTCAGACACTTCTGTAATTCAGAACTTAATTTGTGGACTGGAAATGGAGGATCTGCCTTTGATTTCCACTTTATGAAATACGGGAAGCTCATTCGCACCTTGAGCCAACTTGATACAATGAGAAAACCCACACTCCGCAGCTCCATTTAGGCCTTGTTTGGGGGTCATCCACCTAGTCTTGGCAACTGCTTCAGTAACAAAGCACAGGATTTAGAGTGTAGCACTTCAACTAGAAATAATCCAGAGAGCAAGGATGAGTGAAAAGTTGGATAACAGGGTTGAGATGACAAGTATTTTGCCGGTGAAGGCTAAGATTTAGTGAGCGTAAGCCTATAAGGCTATAGAAACCCAAAACATGCATCAGAACGTCACAAAGCTATCCATCTGGCATATAAATATTTGAAGAACTCCAGGCTACCTCAGAACACCAAAGGGCTTGCTATAAATTATCATATCCTGAGAATGTATTCAAGACCTGCTTATCCCCTGTTCCTGGATCGTCAGCTACGCCAGTTGATTTAATTTCCATCCTATAAGGAAGGAAAGGGTATTAAAGTGGAACGAGGGGGGGTGAGTTTGTGGTTTAAAGAGCAGGTCCTTCATCTGTCTCAGGCTGAAAAACAAAGTAGTGTCCTTTTTTCCTCTCCTCCTGCTAACAGTTTACAACTCAGGAATGTGCATAGGGTTTTATCACATTCTATAAGCCACTTTGCACACTCCCCATAACAACACTAACTTCTTGTCCCACCACTACTATGGAATGTGCAGTCATTCTCAATCCAAGATCTCTCTTTATACACACAGTGGCAGAGGTGACACTGCTTCCATGGTTATTCCCACAGAGATTTAGTACAATGCCAAATGCAAAGTCCCTTGCTAGGTATGTAAGACAGCCAGTTTGGTGTAGTGGTTAAGAGTGCAGGACTCTAATCTGGAGAACCGGGTTTGATTCCTGACTCCTCCGCTTGAAGCCAGCTGGGTGACCTTGGGTCACTCACAGCTTCTAGGAGCTCTCTCAGCCCCACCCCCCTCACAGGGTGTTTGTTGTCATCCTGAAGGGCGGTATATAAATCGAACGTTGTTGTTGTTATAGTAAATCATGTTAGCATGATGAACTGCGTCTTTACATCAGGGCTCCCCAACCGATGAGCCTATGAACACACAGAAATTTTGAGCATAGTGGGTGTCGTCTGACACGAGAGCCGGGACCAATCACAAAATGGCTGCTGTGGGTGTACAAATACAAAATATTGGGGAGATTTCAAGCGAATCATGCTCCTATAATAGGGGCAGATGTTTACTAATTGGACTTTCTCACAGACCCCATGGTGATGCCTTCTGGGGTCTTCTAAAATGTCTCACACTCCAGTGAGGCAAAGGAAAACCAATGTTGGCTCTTTGCATTGGGAAAGAGATGTTTTAGAAAAGAAGGAAGTGTGTGCCAGAAGACACATTGGTGAAAATTATGGCACCCATGTGCAGTATGTTGGTGTTTACTATTTTACATGTACCTGCACCAACATGGGAAAAATTGAAGACACTGTGTTGTTCTCACCACTAAAATTAGTTTCCTGGTTCCACTTTTTGAGCAAGAATTTGTATAGACTAGATGGGGAGTGCAGCTATTTAAAGCCCTACGTGGCTTGGGACCAGGGTATCTGAAGGACCATCTTCTTCTATACTTGCCTGCTTGGGACTTGGAGAGGCCTGCCTGATCCATCAACTAAAGAAGTTCAGCTGGTGGGTACACAGGAAAGGGCCTTTTTGGTGGTAGCCCAATTCTGGAACCATCTCTGAAGGGAAGTGTGCCTGGACCCCTCACAGTCTATTTTCAGGGGGCAGCTGAAGGTTTTTTAAAAATTTGGGATAGCTTTTGTTTAGCCACTTTTAAAATATAGGTAGTTTTAAACTGTGTTTTTAATGTATTTTTACATTTGTTTTTGTTTTATATTGTAAGCTCCTCTAGGTGGAAAGGCGGCTAATAAAAGTCTTAAATAAATAAATTATGTCACTATGTACAATTCATGCAAGAAATTCCTGGGGCAGGGGGGGGCAATATTCTGATGTGTACATGTCCTCACAACTCTTTGTAAATGGGATGATCCATTGGGATGATACAAAACGTCACGTTTTCCTACGTTTTGTTGGAAGGAGCTGCCACAATAGACTTTCCAGAGCCACCAGGTCTTATACAAGAATTGCAAAAGGTGGTGGTTTTGTTCATCAGCTGTCTTCAGCCAGTGACACCTGCTCCAGCTTCAAATAGACCAGAAGTTTAAAAAAAATCAATGCATGAGTGTGAGAACCACCCATTCCACCCAACCAGAGTAGCAAGGAACGGCAGGAGGCAAATGACACTTCTGATAATTGTCTTTGAACTGAAATATTGCTTTAAATTTTTCAGCCATGGTGTCAGGTCTACTGGTTTTCCATTGTCCTTACAGTAACGAACTCAAATACATAACTAAGTCAGCTGGAGTCCCTTTGCCAAAGATCAGGGTGTACTTTTTCAAATAAACAGTAAAGGATTCATGGGAGCCTTCTGTGACCTTCGCTGTCTGCACAGAAAGGAGTCTCTATTCATTTTGAAGGCTGAGAAAGTCTACTGGCAACATAACCGAGAAGTTAATTAGTCAGATTTACTCCATTGCAGTGCGTTTCACATGCCATCATTGCCAGTATATTAGGTGTTTCCTTATAAGGGATCAGACTCTAACTGGGGAAGAAGAAATCGAAGCAGATTTGGGCTGTTGTTGTGGTCTCCGTTTTCTTCCTGCAAAAGACCCTTTGACACAAGATCCGTAATTGAGGTCTGCATATTTTGTCTCTGAATGGTTATCTGGAAGGGAATGCCAAATAAGTATATATTCTGTACACTTTTTATTTTCATTGTGGGTTATCAGCAGCATGAGACATTTCAACAGCAACCGGTGCCTAAAGGATGAGTGCTATGAACGAGTATTCATTACAACAAATTGCTTCATATTGAATTGTGTAGAAAATGAGTGATCTTTGAGAGAGCACAACTGTTTTTCTCATACTATGCACACTAACTAGCTTGGTGGTTCTAAGTGTGTTCACTGGGACAGATCCGTTACAGGAAACTAGCATTTCTTATTGGACTCATATGATCACCGCATGGACTGGCTTATGTGATCCTCTCCTGTATTTTACAGGATGACAGGTCTTTCTGGTTATTTTTTAACTTGCAGTGTAATGGGACTATGAAGTGATTTCTGCTAGCCCTACAACTATTTCATTTAGCTTATGCACCTGATCTGTATGTGTGGTAGAACTTTTCTTGGTGGGTGTTAGGAAGTGACAACTTTCCAAGCTATTATGATGACTGCATCCAAAGTGGCAAATACAACAGAGGTGCCTCCACAACTGTACAGAAAACAACAAAGTAGAATGAACTACATGTGAAAGGGGAAAAGCTAATTAACAATTGTTATAAGCTAATTAATACCAAAGGTTTTAGAAAAAAATTTTCACTGAGTATACTACGAGTGTTGATTTTTTTCTAAAACCGTTGGTATTAATTAGCTTATAACAATTGTTAATTAGCTTTTTTCCCTTCACATGTAGTTCATTCTACTTTGTCATTTTCTGCATTCAAAGTGAGGCAACTTCAATCGTCTGTATGGGTTCAACACAGAAAGCTGCAAGAATGATTTTAAAAACAACAAGGATTCAGGTAAATTGAGAAAGCAGTAAAGAACCAATTCCAGGTCTTTCTGATTAATTCTTGTGTTTCAGGCCAGGCTATGGGACAGACATGATCCTTGTAGCTTTACTTGATGACCTCTCTCAGAATGTAGACAAACACCATTCTTCATTGTTGCTCCAACTGGAATGATCTTCTCAAACAGTAGATCATGCCATCCTGTTGAAGCGTTTAGAGGCACAAGTAAGTATCAGGATATGTCTTGGACTTTTTAAATTGCTCCTCTCAGATCAGACCCAAAAGGTTGCCATTGAAGACCAGTTATCTTCAGAGAGGATGTTTTCCCACGTGTTCCGGAGGCTACAATCTTATCTCCTATGTTATTCCACTTCTATGAACCAAACTACTTGTTAAACTTTTACAGAATGGAGTCTAGCTCCACATACACAGAATACTGCATGTGGAGCAGCTGAAAGGGGGGAAATAAGCCCCTCCCCCTGGTGCGGTTTCAGGCTGGGAAAAGGCATGGAGAGGAAGGCAAGAGCCCCGCCCTGCCTCATCATAGCTCAGCTGGGCTTTCCTTTATTTTTAAAGAGTCCTTGCAGCTGCTGGAACCTGGAATCAATTCTTTTAAAATGTATTGTCTGTTTCGGTTTTATGCAAAGCCTTTAGAAGAACTAATTTATGTAAAGCTTTTAGAAGAAATCATTCATAGCTGTGGAAATGGATGTCTTCAATATATTGATAACACTTAGTGCTGTATCGATCTAAATTCTCTGGCAATGTTGCAGAGGTCTTGAGCCACTGCCTAACTTGCTGGGGTTAAATAGTTGAAAGTGAACAAGCTGGAAGTGAACCCAGACAAGATGGAGGTAACGCTGGTTAAGAAGGCTGAGATCTTGAAGAACATTGCGCTTCCCACTTTTGATGGGGTTCAGCTGACTCTTACTGATTTGGTTAAGAGCCATGTGGTTATACAAGTCTCAGCATTACTGCTGGAAATGCAAGTTAATACAGCCACAAAAATGCCTTAAGCTCTAACTTTCAGCCCTCCTCTTACCAGAATCTAAGTCTTTTCCCAAGCTGCATGAGAAAAAAATACAGGCATGATACAGTATATTGCATCATGAGGCAGCCACCTTTGGGAAGGGTGGAATGGGGCTGTGGCTCAGAGGCAGAGCATCTGCTTTGCATTTAGAAGGTCTTGGGTTCAATCCCAAACATCTCCAGCTGAAAGGACCAGGTAGGAAATGACATGAAAGACCTCTGCTTGAGACCCTGGAGAGCTGCCGCCAATCAGAACAAAGAACAAACAATAACAACAACATTCAATTTACCTACCACCCTTCAGGACAACGTAACGCCTGCTCAGAGTGGTTTACAAAGTATGTTATTATTATCCCCACAACAATCACCCTGTGAGGTAGGTGGGGCTGAGAGAGCTCTGAGAGAGCTGTGACCGACCCAATTCAGATCTTGAAAGACCAAAGGTTCGAGTCAGTATAAGGAAATGTTTATACTCAAGAAAGTTCGGGATGAGGAAAACGACACGGAGGCACCATCCTTTCCCCTGCCTGATTCTCATTCTCCATCTCCCCATAGCAACTTTTTATCTTTTTTTAAAAAGTGAGAAAAAAGTTTCAGGAGTTGGGGAGAATCTTTCACCATCACATGTAATTTGACCCCAAACAGCTGCTGGCAAGAGTCCTGCGCTAGACAAACCAATGATTCAAGTGTAGGTAAGGCAGGTTGTGTCTTTATTTTGTGATATATTTTAGAGGCCTAATCAGTGAGCAATTCAAGCCCCACGTCTCCTATTAACAATCCATCCGGTGGATCCACATTCTAACCGTTTCAAATCCTCCTTTTTAGATATACCAAAGACCTTCTGAAAACGCAGCTGTCAGGCCTACACAAAGTTTTCTTTTAAAAGAATTCCCCCCCCCCCCTCAACTGTTCAAAGGGATGATAGTGGTGGGGGAAAGAATTACATTTAAAAAACCCTGCTTGATACTAGGTCATCCTGACATGAAGCAGCGAGGGCCAAATAAATCTAATAAGCTGTCAGTTCAGGCTTAGTACTTCGACAAGCTTTTAAGCTGTGCAAAGCTGGACAGAGGTTGACTATCAGGTCAGCAGCAAACAGCTTCACACAGCCAGAGGGATGAGCAACCAGCTGCTTGCCGGGGGCAGAGGAAGAGATCTGTTAAACCACGAAAACAAGCCCTGAATTACTTCTCCTGTACTGAAAAGGTGTGCATGGGGACGGGGGGGGGGGGGGAGAATATTAGGTCTGAGTTTAGAGAGATCTGAATTGCAATTCTTGCTATGTGCTGAAACTCACTGCCCACCAGCTGTTAACCCATCCATCTCTCAAGTTTATCATGAGGACAAAATGGGATGAAGAGGGAACTCGGGAAGGAAGAGGCACATGTTTTGTGTGCAAGGCAGCCTGGGTTTAATGTCCAGATAAAGGTTATCAGATATCCAAAAAGGCTCTTCATTGCCTGACAGCCATTTCCAGTCAGAATAGACAATAGCAAACTGGAGAGATTTGAAATGGTTACTTCAACCTTGGCGTGGGGGAAGATCCTTTGTTTTCTTCACATTGGTACTGCAATGGAGCCTCTTCGTGGAGACTTTCTCCCTGTTTTTCCCTCACAACTGGCAGGGTTTGGGCCATTTTTTAAAAATCAGCAGCAGTCAATATATTACTCTCATGTTAGCATTATAATGACAACTGGTAATTTAAAAGATGGCGAAAAGCTTGCCAATGGGGGAGGGGGGAATAGTGTGTGTGAGAGAAAAACGTTGCCACATATGGTGCTGGATGTGAATGAAGAGATGCAGAAATAATCTCATCTATGCTTTCCCCAAACCTCCTTTCAGTACACTCTTTCAGGAAAGACTGTACCCAAAGCATGTTTGGGAAAACCCATACAGAAGCCAGAGAAAATCCAGGAAGTTAGCAGAAGCCAGCATTAAATCTGTAGTGGTTTAGGAGGAAATGCAGTGCAAGTGTTTTGTGGGGATGCAACTCTACTATAGCCTGCTTCATCTATATAATTATAGTGGCAGCAGTCCATATGCAAAGATTTGGTAAATATGAAGCACACTGAAAAATGGGTACTCAGAGAGTGAAAAGCATGTACCAAATTATGGTGGTTACGTTCGCACTGTTTTCATTGTAGATGCCTGAAATCATCTTGTTGTGTTTGTGGGAAATGTTTGGGCCATTTTAATGTGGTCAGGAATACAGAGGAGAGACATTTTTAATGAAAGTGAACCTGCTAGGCAAGAGAAGTTTCATATTCCTGTTATAAGCTCAAGTGAATGAAGAGGTTGTTTAGCTACATGTGTGAATACATCCAAATAAGAGGCATTATTTTACTTCCATCATATATCAAGATGGTATTTATAGCAAGACTAGTTGGACAATAAAAAGATTATTCCCAAATTAGAAGACAATCTGAATTTTAATATCACCATATTCTTTGATATTTATATACATATACACATATAGCCACACACAAAAATAATGTATTAAAAGCTAAAGCTTTACTCCATTCCCACTGCAGAAATTTAAAAATGAATAATACGAAGGAAAAAAATGTACAAAGTACCTTCCTGCTTTAAAAAAAATTGAAATGATCTCTTGTGTATTCCTCAGGATAATTTTAATCAGGCCTATTACAAAACATTTCTCATGACAAGTATTGGTCGTGATTTTTTTTAAAAAAAAAGTTTTAAAGGAATCAAAAAGTTTGCCATATGGTCACTGTGCAGCGTTTACAGACATAAAATGGTAGGTTCATGAAGTGGAACAGAGATTGCAATATTCTGTCACCGCAAAATCCCAACCAAAAAAATAATAGTTAAAAAACCCACAAATAAATTTTAAAAATGCACATTTTTAAAATTTCTACAAATGAGAGAGAGGACAAAAAGATGTTTCACTTTTTGTGAAAGAGGAGAGGTTTCACCATTCCAGCCAGAATCTTGGGCAATTGGGCTGCGATCACTTCTGACATCATTTCTGGAAATTCAACGCTCAGTGCCCGGGACTGGAGAAATGTGTTCAAGCAGTAGAGGTGTAGCTGCTTCACAAGCTGTGTTATAAAAAAAAGGAGAAGAAATTATACAAATACCACCACACAACAAGATGCTCCCCAATCACAACCCCACCAGGTTGAGCTTTTGCACGGCTTCTTTTTGTCTAGCCATAGTAACAAATGACTCAGCCAGTGTAACCCCATATGATTCACAGCTTCATCTGTTTCCAAGGCAGCATATCACTGAACCATAATAATAACAATAACAACAACTGTGCTTACATACTTCTCTTCTATGCATATGAGTGCCCCACTCAAAGGGGTGAACAAATTCAGTGTTATTACAATCCCCACAATACAGCTGGGGCTGAGCGGAGTGGCTTACCCAAGGCCACCCACAGAGCTCGAGGCAGTAGTGGGATTCGAACCAGCAGAGTGCTGATTTGTAGCCCAATCACCTAACCACTATGCTACAGAAGCTTACTATGTTTTGCTGCCTGCCATGTCACTTCAGGAATGGGAGAATTGGCCAAACAAGGCGTCACCATCGGGCATGGGGATTAATGAAGCAATGCCCAAATGGTTGTTGTGGGTTTTCCGGGCTGTATTGCCGTGGTCTTGGCATTGTAGTTCCTGACGTTTCGCCAGCAGCTGTGGCTGGCATCTTCAGAGGTGTAGCACCAAAAGACAGAGATCTCTCAGTGTCACAGCTGCTGGCGAAACGTCAGGAACTACAATGCCAAGACCACGGCAATACAGCCCGGAAAACCCACAACAACCATCGTTCTCCGGCCGTGAAAGCCTTTGACAATACAATGCCCAAATACCCGTTTTTTAAAGTATACGCTTACATTAAGTTTTGAGAGAGAGAAATCTCAACAAATCACTGGTAAGTTTCAGAGCTCCTTCAAAAAATAATAAGCAAACCTGATCACCCCTTTCAGCATAACCAGAAAAGGTACAGACACGGCATAAAGGAGCTCTTTCTAGATATCAGTCATGTTTTTATTTCGCCTTTCCTTCAAGGAAGTTGTGATGGAATACATGGTTTTTGCCTCTTCTGTCTTCTCACAACATCCATCTGAGGTTGGTTAGCCCAAAAGAGGGCAATTGGCCCTAAATCAGCAAGTTCCATGGCACGGTTTTGAACCTGGATCTTCCAGATCTTATCCTGCTACCCTAACCACTACAACACTCTGCCTTTTTGTCCCTCCTCCATCTTCTCTGGGCCTCAGCTGTGTCCATGAACAACCAAGTGCACTACAACATCCATAGCAATAATGGGTTTATTTAAGGGATTTGTGTTTTGCCATTCTGAAGGAAAGGGCAGCTTGCGTAAGGAAATACAAAATCCACAAACAATTTCAATATTTAGGACCTCATAAATAACACAGTACAATGTAGAATAAAATCAATATTACCAAAACAAAATGGGACAGCACAGCTCAAATCACCTTCCTTCCATAAACTCTCTCACCTCCCCAGGTATTGGTTTAAAGCCTGTTTAATGAGGATTTTCTCTACTAGGAGCTGGTTCCACAAGGCAGGTGTAGCCACAGAAGTCACCTGATGCAGATCCAGCGTCCAATGTATCTGGGCCTCACCATGCATACACTCTAAACTTGTACAGATCGACCTCAAGACAAATAGGACCGCATAGGTGAAGGGCACCCAGATCGTCCTATAACCCATGGAGTGCTTCTGACAAGCAAACAGCCCCATGAGCTGCTCATACAGGACTGGATGGACCAAGCCCAACAATGTTAAGGCCTTGTAGAATAAACTTACATCATGCATGGAGTCCATCAATCTTGTAAGCTGGTAGAAACGCTGTGAACTGGCCACCACTCCCTTCTGCCGCAACCCGATCGCCTTGACCAGCTCTCTGATGTAGCTCGATCTCATTTCCTCAAACTGGGCTTGACTTCGAAGACCTTCCAAAGGAACTACAAAGAAAAACAATACTTACTAGCACTTCAAGAGTTTCACCGACGAATATTTTATTCCTGGCTTGATTCTAAGCATCGGTTCTTATGTGTAAAGACCTAAGCTGGAAGTGGCATACTTAAGAGGCCAAATTCTCCAATTTTGAGCCTACCCATCTTAAAAACATAAGAAGAGCATTGTTGGGTCAGACCAGTAGTCCACCTAGTCTAGCATCCTGTCTCACACAGCCATCAACCAGTCACTTTGGATGGCCAATAAGATGGTACCAAGGCTGCAGCTTTCCCTCAATATCCTCTCCTCGCACTGGTATTTAGAAGTTTAGGGCCTCTGAATGTGGATGGTCCCTTTAGCCACAGAGGGACCTATCTTCCATGAATTTGTCTAATCTCCTTATAAAGCTATCTGTGCTTGTGCCTCTCACTACATCCTCTGGCAGTGAATTCCACATTTTAATCAATCATTGAGCAAAAAAGTACTTCCTTTTGTCTGTTCTGAATCTTTATTATAGGTCCTGCTCTGGGTACCATTCACCTTCAGAGGTGAGGTGGGTTAACAAAAAGGGCAAGGCCTTTTCGCTTATGGAATATTTTCCCTGTAACCCTCTGCCTGGCAGCAAGCTTTTGGTGCTAGCAATCTACCAAGCTTTGGGCGGCAATGTTTTGGTGCTGGCCTCAGACTTTTCTGCTTACTCGTGCATTTTGGGGAGGGGGGGACAATTAAATTGTTCTGTTTCGCTAAGTGCATCTTTTCTTTGCTGCTTTTACCACTAGTCCCTGCTTGCTTTACCCTTACAGTCAACAATCTTGAAATTTTGCTACTGATTGCTATTATGTATTGAGCCTTGTGCTCGATAGTGATTTCAGCCAGCAATGATTTCAGCTCAGAGCAACATCTTTATTGACAGCCAGAACAGACAGACAAAGCTCAACGTGAGCCAAATATATACACACAAACCCTGCCCCGATAATAACCAACAACCAATAGTAACACACACCCTAGAATACCATCATTTGCATTAACACTATATACAATGTAACATATTTACAGAGCTGTGATTGGACTTTATTGTACATAGTGGATTGGATACAGCCTGCAGAAAAACAGCCAATAGGAATGAGGGCTTTAGGAGCTCAGACTGGAGCTCAGTCAGTTCATAACCCTCAATGAACCAACAGACATTAGGGGCCTTGCTAAGCCCTAACTCAACCCAATACATAACAATTGCTATTTCATTGCTAGTAGCCAGTTTTATTTATTTGATATCGGTGCTGGATACGACTGATTTTATCAGCATTGCCATCTTTGCTGTATCTGATTGGATTTGATTTTATTATTATACTCCTTGGATATTTTTTAAATTGAAAGTCTGGTATAAAATTTTACCACAGCCTTAAATACATTTAGAACCAGAGGCTAGAGATTGTAATAAAACCCTGGTTAACAGCAGATACCTGTACATACAAAGGGATGAGCTGGAAAGAAGAAGGAGCCTAAACTCTGCTCACAATTCCATTATTAATTTAATTTAATTTAATTTAATATTAAGCTGAGCTGACAGCATTCATCCTTATGGCTTGGTTCACATTTAACAGTTTGATTATTTGTGCCCCAGCGATGAGGAAATGAGAGCCTACACTTCCTTTTCTCCCAATGTGCATCTCCAATAGCTCTTCCTGTTTCTAGAGCAGTCATATCTGAACCGGGTAAACCACAATTCGCCTGCAATTCCTAACTGCAAACCATGGCTCAATCACAGTTTATGGTTTTGTTTTGTGCAAACCACGGTTTGTTGCCAATTTGCAAAAAAAGAAGCAGCATGGGAGGGCAGAAGGGGAGGAAGGACAAACCCTGCTATGGACTAACTTTTTTCCTATTACCCAAATTGGGTAATTGGGGAACATTACTTATGAATCAGTATTGTGTTTACAAGGCTGTTTGTACGATATACAGAAGGGAGAGAAGAGAAAGGGCAAGTGACTCAAGCTTCTAAATGTCACATATTTATCCTCCCTTTTCTCCAAGGACCTCAGGATTCTTCCTTTCCCACAGACCACAGCAGTTCAAAAAAGTGTGGCCAACAGGCAACAAACCATTAAAAATCACAAATGACCGACTGTAAACAGGCTTAAGTAGGAACTCTCCTCATATCCTTGAACAGAGCATTCCACAAATTTAATTTAATTTCTTACATTTATATTCCGCCCTCCTTGCTTTCGCAGGCTCAGGGCGGATAGCCAAGGCCACCACCAGGAAAGAACAGGCCCAAGCAGTAGCCAATCAAACATCTTTGAGGGAGGGCTTCACAAAGAGTAGTACTTGAGAATCAAAAGGGCAGAGAGTGTTCTTCAAGTGGAATGACCCTGACATGGTTCACCTCTCCTTCATTTTGCTCCACAACAACCCTGTGAAGTAGGATAGGCTAAAAGATAGTGGCTGCCTTAACCTCATCCAACGTTGTTGGACTGGCTCTTGACTTTGAAGAAGAGAGGCTTTGTTGAAGAAGCAAATGGGCACCTGGAAAGCCATTGGTGGGTGCCACAGCACCCACAAGGCACATGATGGAGGATCCCTGTGGTAACCATTAAACCACACACCAGCTTCTATTGTTACATGGGACAGTGGAGCTGGTAGGCATCCATTTTAATCTATCAATGATAATTTCATGTCCCTGAAGTTACACCTTTGGAATTCGAGTTATCAAAAATCCAGCTTTCTGGTTTCATCCAAGCAGATGAAAAATACAGAGCTGGAGGAGGAAGAAGAGGAAGAAGAGAAGGAAGGAAAAGAGGAAGAATACCTAATGCTACACTTACTTGTACTGAGGAGGAGCAAGGCTTTCATGCAGAGGAACTCTTCCTGGGAAACTTGTAGCTTGACAAATTCCTGGGGGATTTGCCACATGGACAGGCACTGAGAATAGAATGATGATTCCTTCATCCTCTGTCTTACACCCAAAAAGAAAAGAGACAAAAGGCAAACGAAATAAATACTGACCCAGCAATTTTCTTCAGTGCACATATCATATTGGAAGCCCATGCTGGGAACGAAATCACGATGCTCTGGCTAACAAAGCCAAAAGCACAACAACATGCTATTTTTTTTAAATAAACCATTTCTTAACAGGTATGACTATATAGCTCACAGATTTTAGAATGTTATATAAAATACAAAAATGTATAAAAGAAAGGTCTTAGGGTAAAAGACAAAACCAAACCCCCAAGCTAAACAACCATATAGGCATTAGTGAAGGAGCTTTTCAGGTCACTTTATCACCACAGAGGCTTCATTGGTTATGGTTTCTAACAGGGTTTGAATCCCTTATCTACAGGCAGAAATCAAGCTTCAACAGAGAGTATTTTTTTTAAACAGTGCGAGTTCTTCATGAACGACTAAGACCCAAACTGGGAGATTTGTGATTGGATCTCCTAAATAGTTTTTGTTATTGTTGTTAGTAAACGAAAGCTAGGGAGGTGGCCACTTTCAATCAAGGCCATGGGGAAACTAGCCCTTCCATTGCTCTGCCACCCTGGTCCATACTGGTGAGGCAGGGGGTGGAGGGCACGAGTCAGCTGCTGGCATATAATGATGAAACCACTTGGAATTCATAAATCGTCCAACAGCTTGTCTAGTCTGACTCTCACAGAATCATCTGTGAATCGCCAATGTATGTATTTATTTACTTATATATTCTGCATTTCTCAGAGACAAACTCACTCAGGGGCCCCAAAGGTTTGGCACCCCCGAAACTTGCTAAGCACCAAGACTGGTATCTTTTAGACACCAAAACAATGTACTTTCCTCAGCTCATCATGTATCTGTTTTTCTGAATGCGGCTACTGCTGTTCTAATGATTCTAGTGTTTAATTCTAGATTTTTATGAGTTTGGGATGTTACTGAT
Organism: Eublepharis macularius; assembly: GCF_028583425.1. NCBI lineage: Eukaryota > Metazoa > Chordata > Lepidosauria > Squamata > Eublepharidae > Eublepharis > Eublepharis macularius. The sequence goes on along the minus strand of NC_072792.1, from coordinate 164,517,904 downwards.
TTTATTAACATTAATTGCTTGATTTTGTGTACAGTTGGTTGTTAGCTGTCTTGAACATTTTATACTAAAAGGTGGACAGCTAATCTTTTAAATAAAGGCAATCAAACAAAATGACAGCAGATCTACTTTGTAGAGTTTTTTGGTGCCTGTCAAATTCTATAATAAAACTGGTGCTTATTAACCTCACTCCGGCATGTCACAAACAGTGGATCTATGTGAAACATGCCCCTCAGCCAAACAAATGTTGGTGTGTCTGCTTTGATACCCCAAAGTCCTTACTTGGGGAAGTGTGAGGTGATCAATGCCATCAAAGCCACCAATTCTGACAATCAGTTCTGCAGGGGAGATAATTGGTCATGAACCTGGCCTGGCAGGCATTTAGAAGCCTTTCCCTCTATTTTACTGTTCCCTCTGTTTTACTGTTAAATGAATGAGTTTTTCATGGTGCTGCAGCTTTATTCTGCAGCTTTATTCTGTTTTTATAAACACACACAAGGGAGCTGTGCAAATGCTGCTTGATTTAAGTCTGCATGAGTATCTCAATTGTGAGCTGCAGATGACATGAAAACATTTTTATTTCCCCAGGCTTTGTGCTGATTTTTTGGCTGTCCTGCCTTTGGCTTCCAACAACTATTTTTATCTTTCCCCATGTTCATTTAAAACCAAATTGGGCAGTTTTATTGTCAACTTTTATTGCTGCTTTTATGATATAACACGATTGCTTGCTGCTGCTAGTTTCTGCTGATGATCTCCTGCAGGTGCGTTTTTATTACTGATCGTTGTCTTCTTGTTTAAACTGAATATTGGTAGCCACCTAAGGAACATTTCTTTTCAAAGAGCTGAGGGGAATAAATGAATAAATGAAGAGTGGATAGACGGACAGACATATTATCACATCTATCGTTTACATTTGTATCCCAACATTCCTCTAAAGGACCTAAATACATGGTTCCGCTCCCCCTCCTCATTTTATTCTCACAATATTTATTTATTTATTTATTTATTTATTTATTTATTTATTTATTTATTTATTTATTATTTCGATTTATAAACCGCCCATCCTCAGGGGCTCTGGGCGGTGAACAAAGGTAAAGGTAGTCCCCTGTGCAAGCACCGAGTCATTACTAACCCATCGGGGGACGTCGCATCACATTTTCTTGGCAGACTTTTTGTTATGGGGTAGTTTGCCATTGCCTTCCCCAGTCATCTACACTTTACCCCCCCCCCCCCCAGGAAACTGGGTACTCATTTTACCAACTTTGGAAGGATGGCAGGCTGAGTCAATCTTGAGCCAGCTACCTGAACCCGGCTTCCGTCATGATCGAACTCAGGTCGTGAGCAGAGCTTGGGCTGCAGTACTGCAGCTTACCACTCTGCGCCACAGGGCTCTCTATCCTCACAATGCCCTGCAAAATAAGTTAGGCAGAGAACAAATAACTGGCCCAAGATCACCGAGCAAGCTTCATGGCTACAGTTCTAATATACTGGTTTAAGTTTGACACTAAGTATCATTTTACATTTTGACAAGTGTTTACTTTGGTGGCTTTATTTGGTTTGAAAACCCTTATATTGAAAATCCTGAGAACCAAACAGAGAGTGAGTTTAGAAAAATCTAAATCCAGGAGAAAGAAGAACAGATGTGGAACAAGCTGGGGTAGAAGCGATGGCGAGCCCTGGTTGCTAAATTTATGATGTGCCACACAGGTCCACATGACAACTATTTCTGGAAGGGGCCTTTTTAAATATACATTTTGCAAGCCATACTGGTATCCATGTTTCATTAGAGACTGCTGAAGTGGAAGTATCTACCTTTCTTTGGAAAGCCATTGCTAAAAGTTTGGAAAGCAAACGTATTTACATTATTTGATAGCTTTCCAACATGAATGCTAGTAAACATGAGACAATAAAATGGATGGAAGTAGCCTTGGGAAAGATTTGTTTATCTAGCAAAGATTATTCCTCTTCCTGCTACTATCAGGGGAGGGGTGGGCTATGATGCATCATGAATTTTTCTGATTATGTCAAGGGATCTGAGATAGGGTTGCCAGCCTCCACGTGATGGTTGGAGATCTCCCGGAATTACAACTGATCTCCAGGTGACAGAGATCAGTTCCCCTGGAGAAAATGGCTGCTTTGGAGGGTGGACTCTATGGCATTATACCATTCTGAGGCCCCTCCCTTCCCCAAACCCCACTCTCTCCTGGCTCCACCCCCCAAATCTCAAGGAATTTCCCAACCTGGACCTGGCAACCTCTGAGATATGATAGGTTAGTCATGAATCTGAGGGGAATTTTGAATTTTGTTTTCGATCAAAACACACCCCATCTATACCACAAGATTTTCAAACTAAAAGGAGGAGAGGAAGAGCAATTTTTTAAAAAAAATGCTTGATGTGGCATGATGGTCTGTTGTTCAGAAGGGTGGGGAACTAAAACTTGTTCCAGGCATACATGAGCCCTCAAATAGACTAACGTAGCTTTTTGGACCTTGGCCTAGGAGAATAAAAAAGAGAGCCAGTGTGGTGTAGTGAGAAGAAAGACAGACTATGATCTGAGAGAACCAGATTCAATTCCCAATCTGCCACAGAAGCTTGATGGGTGACCTTGAGCCAGTCACACACTCTCAGGGCCAAGCTACAAGTGATGAATGACACTTGAACGTAAGTGTATTTCTCCCTGTTCACTTGCCCTCCACTCAATCCACTTGCTGTTCAAGTGTCATTTGTCACTTGTAGCTTGGCCCTCAGCCTAACCTACCTCACAGGATTAGTTGTGAGGAAAAAATACTGGAAAGGAAAAGACGTAAACTGCTTTGGATCCCCATTGGGGAGAAAGGTGGGGTACAAATGAAGTAAATAAATAAAAAACGTCTAGTGTTGTGGTTCTGGGACATAACTAAATTGCTTCAATGCCCTCCTGGTCAGTCAAAGGGGGGAAATGCTCTTGGCTATTCATAGCACGGATTTTCCCTGATGTTGTGATAGGAATGGGAAAGGTCACTTAAGTTTGGCAGTTAATGGGGGGAAAGCCTTCTTGCTTTTGCTCCGACCAATATAAGCAAAACTGATTATAAGATTATGATAAGACGGTGCAGAAGCTGTTTAAAGTTATAGGCAAATATGACCCATTGCATTGGGAAAGCATCGATAACATCTGAATATTTAACCACTGGCAGTGGAAGAGGGAGTGGGGAAGACATCTGGTCAGCATAAGAACTGGAGAACAGCCCAGCAAGTCAGACCAATGGTGCCTCTAGTCCAGCATATTATTTCCAACAATTGCCAACAAGAGCTCCCAAAAGGTGCATCAGCCAGGACACAGGGGCCGAAGTTTCTCCCTCCCCTCTGCCCCTTTGCCTTCAGCACCTGGTATTCACAGGTGCACTGCCTCTGAACACAGAGCTCCATTTAGTCATCAGGGCATATTATCATCATCCCTTTAAAACTGTCTGAACAAATGGCCATCATTACTACATCATCATGTGGCAATGAATTCCACAAGTTAATTCTGTGCTGGTGCAATGTGGTTGCGCTGTCTGGAATCAAAACATCCCCAGGTCAACTCTCGTCTTTACCAGGAACTCACGTCATCCTAGCCAAGACTCTTCCTCAGTCCGTCATCTGTAATTTGGGATGATATCGGCCTATTTTATAGGCCCCTGGTAAGGATTACAATGAGATGACACACACACTTTAAACTGGAGCTGTTTTACGCTGAATCAGACCATTGGTCTGTCAAGGTCAGCATGTCTAATCTGACTGGCAAAGGATCACCAGGGTTGCCTGCAGAGGTCTTTCACATTATCCCACCTGATCCTTTTAACTGGAGATGCTGAGGTTTGAACCTGGGACCTTCAGCATACAAAGCAGATGCTCTGCCACCGAGCCACAGCCCCTCCCCATGCAAATGTGAATGCATCGATCTCTCTAAGGCGACATATAATAGCTATGCATTATGACTGCTGTTTTTAGCTTACAAGCAGCCTGTTCTGTTCTAAACAAGCATCAGTACAGTCCTCGAGATCGTCTGATAAGCAAAGGAATAAATTCAGACCCTTGTTCAGATCAGAGGTCCCTCTCTTTCTGCTAGCCTCGCTGGATCAACCAGGTGCTTTTTGTTCCAAGATCAAAGCTTGGCTGCTGCAGATCCCTGTGTTCCATGTCCTGATCTTTGAGCACAGCTTGCACAAAAAGTCCAGCACCGGATCTCACCCCCACACCACACCACCTCCTGCAAGGCCACTGCAGAGAAGCCTGCATGAACCAGCCCAAGAGATCAGGATGTAACTTGGTAAAAACTATAATGAGAACGGCACCCTAATTAAAGAATTTTTAGGGGATGGACCATCTGTTTTCTAATGGGTTTACTTTTTGATTAAACAGATCTGCAGGTGACCAAAACCTCAATACAGAAAGGCTATCCTGTCCGCTACCTAATGCAAAAAGATTGCATTAATAATATTAATAATAATTTATGATTGCTGTCTTTTTATCAGAGGTATCGCCTTTCTTTTTGTAGGGGGTCACTGTAAGTAAACTTGAAAACTCCTTGAAGAAAGAACACCACGATTTATTTGCAGAATCCTGTATAATAAATAGAAGATACACCTGAAGAACAGAATGATAAGGGTGCGTTAAGTAAACACAGCTGTGGTTCATAATAATTCAAGATCATTCACTTTTCATCAGGGGTATCTTCAATTTTTTTGTAGTGGGTCTGTGTAAGTAAACTTGCAAACTCCTTGAAGAAAAAAAACCCACTATTACTTACTTGCATAATCCCTTATAATAAATAGAAGATACTTCTGATGAACAGTGTGTTAGGATCTATTAAAAGTATATTGCTTGGTACTTTATGAGGTTTTCTTGTACTGATGTTCCATCCCCTCCTTTCCTTCACTCTCCCCCCAGTAATTTAAACGGGCCTCTGTTGATTAGCCAACGAATGCGTTGTTTTATGAATCTGTTTTTTAAATGTACAGACCTGATGATATCCCATGATGATAACCCATGGAGATTATCTCTAAAACTGCAAACTGTAACACCCCAGTTTGTTCCTATTTTTGCCATGCACCTTTTGCTTGTTTCTGTTCCATGGACCTTACTCCCTAGTAAGTATCCACAGGACTGTCAACTTTGTTTATTTATACTCCACTTTTCTCCCCAATGGGAACCCAAGCTGGCTTCCATAATTCTCCTCTCATCCATTTTAACCTCACAACAACCCTGCAAGATAGGCTAGACTGTGTGTGGGTCTGGCCCAAAGAGCTTCCATGGCAAACTGAGGACTCAGACATGGTTCTCCCAGATTCTGACATTGTTCACCACTGAATGTGGCATTCATCTTTCTTAAAGAGTGGTATGTAAGTGCAGTTGTTGTTGTTGTCGTCGTCGTCGTCGTCATTGTCATCATCCTAGGAGTAATTAGTTTCTCAGCAAAGCCATATTTCATGGCAATGCTGTTTTCAAACCGTTACTACCTTTCAGATAACTTGAGATGGTATTGTGCTACAGGACTGTCCACAAATGTCCTTAAAAACACATACATAGGAAAATCTGGAGTATGATGGTAAAACAAGAGCAATGCAAAAAGGGAGGGGAAGGCTACTTACTCATTTAGTATTAAATCGGGTGCAAAATAGAGCATCTGACCACTGACGTGCTTGTAAGACCTCCATCCCATGGCAAACACCATTAAGCTCATCCAGGAATACTGGATTAGGGTTATCTGATCATCGATATGTAAATTCCGGAATCCTGAAAAGCAGGTAATGTAAAATTTAAAAAAAAAGTCTTGTAAACTCAAGTTTTGGAACATTTCTATTTTCTCTAAGTACACTGGTTGATATCCACCAGTACGTGAGTTGCATGTGATTTAGGGGTCAGAAAATGTGTATTTCTACTATACCCTTTATAGTAGATAAACTGCATTTGCATTTATCTAGTTGCATATACGCCTTCTTCTAAAGTTCAAAAAGTTTCTGCCACCACCTTGTCTAAATCTCAACTGTGTGAGCTGGTTAAGCTAAGAATTACCCTACAGTTACTCAAAGAATTTTACAGCAGGTAAGTCTTCCATGGCCCTGTCTGGATGGGGCTTAAATAGCTCCTTGCAGGTTTTTCAGCCCTATCTCTCCCAACTGGGCTTCTGATCTTTCTGTCTCTGCCCCCCGTAGCTTAGGCAACGTGTCCAGTGCTCCCTAGGCTTTGCCAGCTACATGCATTTCAGCCAGTTGCCCAGAACAGCCAGAGTTAACCAACAAAGCAGTGGAGCCAGCGGTCTTCTCTACACAATGGCACACTTTTGTCCACACCTGGTGCAGCTTTGGGCTCCAGCACTCGTCAAAAACTGCTTGGTCGTGTTATCAAAAGGTTGTTATCAAAAGAGGGTATCTGGTGATCTAATACTGAGCATTGAAGATCTGTTGCCCAACGAAAGACCAAAGGCATACCTGCAGATGTGATAATGATCAATCTTATTACCTGGTAATGACTTGGACCACTTGACTACACAAAGAAGCTGCCTCTCGCACAGCTGATTGAGGCTGGTGAGTAGAGCACTTGGAGTTTCCGGCTGCGTATTGTCGTAACCTGCATAGACCACTTCTGGCTCGATGCCCTGCAAGATGCCGACGAGTGGAGGGATAAACTGGATCTCTTGGTGTGGAGAGAACGAGAGCCTCTGGGCGAGTGCTTGGCTGTCGTTTGGAAGGGCTACCGGCTGCTGGAGTGCAACAACATCTAACGTTCTCAGAACTTTGACTTTATTAAACTTCTTAAACTTTCGACCTGGAATCCCCAAATGCAATTGTTGGTAGAAACTCACAGCAATATAAATCCACATTCAAATGAGATAAACCTCTGCTACATGCTACTAGGTTTTAACATATTATTACCAAAATATGATTTCAATAGTGATGCTGTCAAAGTTTGGACATGGTATGTTTGGAATATAAAGTTCCCTTCTTAAGCCCATTACAAGTTGAGTCCTGGCTTCCCCCAAAGTTAAAGCTCAGCTCATAGTAAGTCCAGCACCAATTCCCATCACTGCCATATTGGTTCCTTTTCCTTTCTCACAGAAACCTACCTGGTAGCAGTGGTGGCAGACAGAAAGGTTGCTGCAGTCTTTGTCAGGTATCACCATGCAGCATCACTATGGATTTCCCAAGGGCTTCTGGGTTCATAGCAAGAATGCAAAAGCCCTGGGCAACTAAAATACCCAGGAGATCCTGGCACCCAGGGTTTTACCACAGAGTTCTAGGGTTTTACCATAGAGTTACAGGTGATTCCTAGAGCTACTGCCATTGCTTATGGGGTTTCCCCATTGGGGGGGATTCTCCAATTGGGAGTTCAGAGTGGAGGATCCCCCAACCTGAGACTTGACAGCCCTGATGAGAAGTAACAATTTGGACATTCCTGTCTGCCCGGAAATTCATATCCAGTTTTGCAGATAGGTCTCTGACATATGACTGTCAGTCTTTTGTTGTGATCCAGAAATACCAACAAAAATAATGGTAACTGTTCCACATTCCCCTTATCTGCATTTAGAAGTTGTTCTCAAACTGTGGGTTGGACTTTCTTGATAGTGAGTTGGAAGGTCAGAAGGAAGGAGGAAGAGGAAGAGGGTGAGGTAGGAAGAGGCCCTAGGAGGTGCAACGGCAAATTTCGGATTTCCTCTCTATAATGCCCTGACCTGGATAGCCCAGGTGAGCCTGATCTCATCAGATCTCAAAAGCTAAGCAGGGTCAGCCTTGGTTAGTAATTGGATGGTAGATCTCCAATGGAGACCAGAGTTGCAGAGGCAAGCAATGGCAAACCACTTCTCATAGTCTCTTGCCATGAAAACCCCAACAGGGGTCGCCATAAGTCAGCTATGACTTGACGGCACCACACACACACACACACACACACACACACACACACACACACACAATGTATGATAATACCTATGAAGTACAGCCTGTTGCTCAGCAATGCTGTATATTTATTGATACTAAACAAAATATACACTTGTTTATTCATTTGATGCCAGAGGTGGAATCCTTTTTTTAAAAAAAAAGTTCAGATTATATTGCTCCAGGAAACATGGTCAACTAACGAAATCTGTTTAACAGGTTATGTAACTTTGTAGTTAAAGCTCAATCAAATAGAGAATTGATATGCTGCGATTCCAAAGTTGTGCTCAAAAGCAGCTTACAAGTAAAACCAATACACCACCATTGATTTAGAAACCCAATCTATTTTTTAAAAGGCAGACGCTGAAAAACAGCATAAAACAACCATTGAACATCCTAAAAGATATCTATAAAACAGACCTCAGGGTAGAAGCAGACCACAAAACAACTAAAAACGCCCTGCCATGAAAGGTTGCTGGGTGACCTTGGGCCAGTCGCACACTCTCAGCCTAACCTACCTCACAGGGTTGTTACAGGAATAAAATGGAAAGGAGGAGAATCATATAAGCCACTTTGGGTCCTCACCGGGTAGAAAAGCGAGGTATGAATAAAGTAAATAAAAAGTTTTTTTAAAACCCTTAATTAGAAATCTAGGGAAAAACCACTGGCACTTAAAAGACAGTATAGTAGGCGACAAGTGAGCCTCAGAGGAAAGATGTTCTAAAGCAAGGGGCCACTACAGAAAATGCCCTGTCTCTAATTGCCACCCACCTCACCTTTGAAGGCGAGGGTGCAGAGAGCAGTGTTGGGAGGCAGATCTTAGCTGGCGGGCTAGACAATACGTGAGGAGGTGGTCCTTCAAGCACCCCAGTCTCAAGCCATTTAGGGTCTTAAAGGTAAGAACCAGCACTTTGAATTGTTCAGTGTTAACTGATGTGAGATTGCTTATGCTTTATGTTAGGGGTGTGTGTGTGGAGAGGCATTACTGTACTTTTAATCCCGTTTGGAAGTAGGTCCCACACTTTAAAAAATTTGAGACCCTCTGGCACTTAGTGATGTTTACTATGAACCTTCGACTGCTGAAGGAGACAGTTGATGAACTGATTTCTAAGGTATGTCGGTTATAAATCTGCATGCTCTAGAATTATTTCATACATCATACTTAATTGAGATTGATTCCCGCTCCAACCTCCCCACCGAAAGCTTGGAAGGAAGCTGGGAGCGAAAGGTACCAAGTGGCACCAGGCATTTCATTGCAAGCCGACAAGCTCCTTCTGAGAACACCTCACCCTGCAATCAACTGGAAAATGATGACGATTTGTTATTTCCTGACAGAATACCATGGTTCTGCCTCCCAGGTCACCTCGCCCCTGTGGTTAGCTAAAGCCAAATGATCCCTGTGCACTTCAGAAGGAGTTTACCCAGACCGAGAGAACAAACCAGAGGCAATGCATCAAGATTTTATTGAGCAATTTGAAGTGACATCTTGTGAAAAATCTTAGTTTCAAAACTAATTTGGAGGGTTTCCCCCCCTCCCCTTGCATAATGGGACATTCACAGAAAAGGGAGGCTAAAGGCAGAAGCATCTTTAAAAAGTCACCATCTATCCAAAGCCCTGCTTTGGATTTTAACGAGGGATTTCAGTTTGTGCTTAAGCCATTTCCATTGAAATCAAGGGAACTTGAAAGTGGTTGACTGATGCTATTTGGATGGCGGGGGGAGTAAACGCCATCATAAATTCAACCCCACCTCAAATGCTAGCTTATACCTCAGTGCAGCTAGGGGCTCTTCAAATGATTACACGTCCTAGATGGATTGGAATTATGCATATAAATGCACTAATCCTTTCCCCAATCCAACACACAGAGTTGTGCATATGCAGCTGTTCGTACAATTAATGCTGGCATAATTACTGCCTAAGGTTGCCAACTCTGGGTTGGCAATTTCCTGGAGGTTTGGTGGTGGAGCCTGGAAGGGGGGGTGGAGAAGGGAGTGACCTGAATGAGGTATAATGCCAGAGCATAGCAGCCATCTTCTCCAGGGGAACTGATCTCTGTTGTCAGGAGATCAGCTGTCATTTCAGAGGATCGCCAGATCCCCCTCAGAGATTAACAACTCTACTACTGGCTAATCAGGAGGGGCAGGTAGATCCAGACTGCTCTCCCAGCTCCCCTTCCTGTTAAACAGCTGACTAATGTTGTTGAACATATACCAAAGGGCAACTAACTGGCGTGCAGCCCCAGCTGTTGCTTTCATTCTGTCAAATTAGTGCTATATATTATGCAGCAGAAATTCTCATTATGTGACTGCTATGATGGGATAGCTTGTCTTCACTATTTTTCCTTATGCTATCCTGCAAGTTCCCTGCTTTGCTATGCTTTGTTTAAAGTTCAGCAGTAGTTTGTGGCGCCGTGCATGCTGATATTCACTATGGCCTCTGCAGCACAAGGGGCAGTGCACCCTCAGAAACATGCCCTCTTTGTATTTCCTGATTTAAAAAAATTAAGTCAGCAGCCCTTTTCCTTACAAAGATATAAGAGAACACGTGCAAGCAGTTTTTTATCCACTCTCCTTAAGAGGGAGGCGAAGGAAGGTGCTAGCCAGCTCCCGTAAAATTAACTCTTTACTGGCTTAGCTTTTTCTTCTTTCTGTCTTATTTGTTTTCTCTCCCCTTTAAGCTGATCCTAAAGCCTCTTAGGACAGAAAAAATGCATTTTAAAAGGCTAAAGAACTGAGAGGACATAATATCAAGTCACTTTTAATAACGTTCAATTCATAAACCTCCCTTTAGGACAACTTCATGCCCACTCAGAGCGGTTTACAAAGTGTGTTATTATTATCCTCATGACAATCGCCCTGTGAGGTAGGTGGGCTGAGAGAGTTCCAAAAAGCTGTGACTGACCCAACATCTCCCAGGTGGCTTCAAGTGGAAGAGTGAAGAATCAAACCCAATTTTCCAGATTGCCACTCTTAACCACTACACAAAACTACAAAAGTTATTTGGGAAATAACACTGAATCAGTGAAAAGTGCTGCCATCAATGCCAAGATATAAACAAGTCAAGAGTGTTTTCCTGGATATCTACAAGTGAGTTTTCCACACTATTTGGTACTAAAGAATAATTTTCTTGTTTGGGTGTCCTGCCTAGAAGGCACATGGAACTCTGGTATTGCCCAATTTAGCAATGAAAATGTTAGTAGACATGTTCACCCCCACCACCATTCCATCGTTCACAACACCCTAAAACCGGGAGTCCTGATAATCTCTTGGACACCAGCAATTAATTTAAAACTAACAATATGGGGTGGAATTTGCACCTAGACTATGTACAATAAAAGACTTGTTAATGGCAGCCATGAGAATGAGAATTGCATGTTTACCAACTATGCCATTTAACTAAGCTTTTACCTGGCAGTGATACCAATGGTATCAAGTGGGCACTGGCCATGCCCGAGACCTCCAACCCAATCCACCACCATCCACTCAGCATTGCTGTCCTCTGCTGACCAGACATAGCAGTGCCAAGTGGGTGGCGCTGGAGCAGTCTGCAAGTTCGAGACATGCCAGTTAACCCAGCACAGGCTGAAGAAGTTTTTACTGCGTTTAGACCTTTGCATTTCTGACTTGTGGTGGCCCACTATTAGCAACCAATCGCCATGAAAATTTTGGTGACAGGCTTGGCATTACTCAAGTATCACAGTGAATCAGAGCTTTGGTCCATTTAGCTCCATATGACCTATCTGGACTGTTGGGGGCTCTGTAGAGTCACAAGCAGAGAAGAGACTGTTCCCAGGGCTGCTCCCCAAGGCCCTTTAAGTGCCAGGGCTGAACACAAGACTTCCTGCAAGCAAACTACGTGCTCAGTTACTGAGCCACGGCTCTATTCTTAGCTTATTACTGATAAGGTTATTATTTATTTAACACAATTTATACCCCGCGTTTCTGCCCTCCTAAGGGCTACCAAGGCAGCGAACAAATTTAAAACGTGCATAATAAAATCATACATAAAAAACCATTAAAGCCAACCAATGAATGCCATCATTAACACACTTAAGACCGGAGCTAAAATACATACAAAAACACAGAGACAGCAATTAAAAGGTTGGGCAGGAAGGAGGGCTCACTTGAGGGAATGCCAAACCAAAAAATCCACATTCATTGGCAGAAGATGACAACAGCAAGGGACAGACAAGTTTCCCTGGGGAGAGAATTCCAGAGTTTTGATGTCACACCCGAGAAAGCCCTCTCCCAGGTTAATATAACAACAACAATAATAATAAAGTAACTTTAAGTTGCAATCAAATCATAACGACCTCTCGAGGGTTTTTCATGGCCAGAGGAAAGCACAGGTGGTTTGCCATTGACTTCCTCTGCAAGCAACCTTGGTCTTCCTTGGTGGTCTCCCACCCAATTACTAACCAAAGATGACCTTGAGTAGCTTCTGAGCTCTAACAAGCATGGACTAGTTGGGACTATTCGGGCTGGTGGTTGCCACCTGCCTAATCTCAAAAGGGTAGGGCACCCAAAGCAAGGCCTTGGAAGATGACCATCACATCAGGTAGGTTCATAAGGGAGCTGGTGGTCCTTCAGGCATGCTGGTCTAAAGCCATACAAGGGTTTAAATGTCAACACCAGCAGCCTGAATTGTGCCTGGAAACTGACTGGGAGCCAGTGTAGATGGGCCAAGACTGGAATGATATGGTCGCTGTGTCGGTTTGCTTGTTATTTTTACTTACCGGAAGTGGAATGATTCCCTGGATATGATGCACAGTGCTCAAGTGAGATCTCTTACAGTAATTTAGCATAGCTCAATACAAGGGACCTCAACTGGGGAGCAACTAGGTAGAAAGAGAGCTTGGGACAGAGCTCTGTCCTTCTCTTGCTTTGCTCATCTTCCCAAAGCAGGACTTTGGGGGGGAAAGGCATTTTGTTTAAATGTCGTGGTGATAGGCCCTAATGTAGGAATCCCTCTTTTACTAACACATGTATAGGAAAACAAAAACATAGGAAGATCAACAGAAAGGATGCATCTTAAGGTTGGCATTTTATCATCGGCCAGCCTTCAAATCTACCTTCAGCCCACTCTCAGGATCTAGAACTTGGGTTAACAGCCAGGATACAGAAGAGACTGCCACTCACACAGCATGGACAACCAATATATTGCACTTTGGAATTTAATTTTAATTCTTACAAGCCAAACATTACTTGAAAGTGGAGGCTATGAATATATAGAGTATATATATTCATTGGTAAAGCAGATCTGGCGCCTCCAGCATCCCGAGACTTTGTGGTGGGTTCTGCCTCCTGTGGCAGCCATTTTGTATCTGCACCCACCATCCTGTGTCAGAATTCCAAAGGTGCCCACAGGCTCAAAAAAGTTGGGGATCCCTGTACTACATGTAAATGATAACAACATTCAATTTATATACCACCCTTCAGGACAACTTAGCGACCACTCAGAGTGGTTTATAAAGTGTGTTATTATCCTCACAACAATCACCCTGTGAGGTGGGTGGGGCTGAGAGAGCTCTGAGAGAGCTCCGAGAAGCTGGGACTGACCCAAGGTCACTCAGCTGACTTCGAGCACAGGAGTGTGGAATCAAACCCGGTTCTCCATATTAGCATCCTGCTGCTCTTAGCCACTGCACTAAACTGGTGTCCAGTCAAAAATAATGTCGAATTGTAAACTGATGACCTCATGTACAAAGCTGCAGACCAACAGTGCAGCATTTTACTAAACTCTCACACAAAACTTTGTGACAAAACACATTGCTCCCTGGCATGCAACAAGCAAGCGAGAGTTCATTGGGCCCAAACTGGCAATTATGTGGGAAATCTTTAATGGGATCTCCCAGGGCGTTCTTTAATATTACGAAGCACTCAGAGGGATCTGGATTAAGCTGTGATGCCCCAGCCCTGTTTCTCCCAACAGAAATGGCTGCATTCAGAAATAGTTCCATAGTTTTGTTTGCAGACTCAAGATTAGTGTGAGGTCCAAATGCAGAACACCCCACTGACTCTGGTTAGCAAGAGCGTCACAAAGCAGGATTCTGATTTATGAATCCTGGTTTGTAGTAATACTTCAGATGGTAAATAAGGGAATACCTGGGATCAATAGTAGGATACAGCCCTGTTGGGACTTTTTAAAGTCATGAACCATATCTAGGAGACAATACCAGTTTTCCATGCCTCTTCTTACACACTGAACATTACAGAACTGAGTTACTAAGATGAGCTTCCCCACCCCCACCCCAGGAAGGTGTTAATGTTTTTGTGTCACATTAAGCAACATGCAATAATTTTCCATTAGCGCTACACAAGAGAAAATGTCATTATAAAACAGCTCCTACTGAAGTTAAGAGAAACCAAATCCTCCATAAATGCAGAACTGCTTCTTTCCACGCTCCAAATAACCTATATTAAGAATAAGGGTATAAAATGCTTCTTTTCAAAACTTTTTTTTTAAAAAAGGCAATACTCATTGCTGCTTCCCTCCAAGTCAAGGGCTCACAAATTATAAAACCAAAACAAAGCCACACTCTAGGCATCCAATGTAGTCCAAATTGTCAAACTATTGAGGTATAAATATTAACACGTGCACTTTGAACACGAGATGCATCATTTTTATCTTCTGCATTTCTTTCCGGTTCATTGATATGGAGGCACGTTTAACAAAAAGACATCTCCTTTCTCCCTCTTTTATTGCTCACCTATGGAAAACATGACAAGATTTTAAGGGCCTCATGCAGAAGGCATGAAAACATAATGGTTGCTGAAAAGCAAATACAATTGAGGGATTAAACTGCAACCAGCAACCAACACTGAAACCTCGAGGCCATATTTAAACTCGTCTGAAATTTCCATGTTGTTGAGAATATTGTTTATCAGAATGAAGATATGCTACTCTGGCCAATGAAACACAAAATAATTGTAGTAATCACTATTTATTTCCTTAAGAACAGTACAATCCCTCTCTATTAGTGACTAATATGAACGGTCACTTGCTCCTGTAACATATTAGTATCTGCTGCAAATGAAACTCCAACCAGAAGCCCTGGTAGGGTTATTAGATCTCCTTCCCCTCCCGGGGGGAGGAGGAACCTGACACTCACCTCTTTTCTTTCATCTCACCTTTGCTCCCAGTGCAGCATGATGACATCACTCCCAGAAGTGACATCATCACACCAGCCCCAGGACCATTCCCATGCTTCACACCAAGCCAATTTGGAGTGAAGTGCGGAAGCACTCCTAGGAGCTAAGCAGTGATGTCACTCCCAGAAGTGATGTCATGCTGCACCAGGAGCACACCTCTCAGGAGGTCTGTTCTGCCACCTTTTCCCCCGCCAGCCAGACTGGTGGGGGGGGGGGCAGAGGGTGAGAGATTCCTCACCCCCACAGCAGCCTTAAGCCCTGGCTGACTTACCCATAAACTCAATTGTTTCCTGCTACAATCTCTACTTTAAACAGCATTTTATTTTCACATTCACCTGCCGTGATGCTTTCCACGAATATTAGAATGCCTTCTCTGCAACAAGAAGCAACTATAGGGGACTCATTCCAGTACTGGCTTGGCAATTTGAACTGAAAACATCTCCAAGCTTCCATCCATAGTTCTGATAGGCAAGAAGATGGGGAACATGAAGTCATCACGGTGATTACCGTGCTTTGACAATATTTCCCCCTTTAACACCCTTAAAATGCACTTCCCCCCCCCCACCTCTCTGTAGCCCTTTAAAGACTAATGTCTTTAGGGGAGGTCCAACCATGAGTACTTGGAGCATACAATAGTTACACATGGTCACCATTTTGTCTGAATAGCACACCATCCTGTGGTGCCCTACTGAGGAAAAATAGCATCCGCACAAAATGCCTACAGACTACAGTAAATTTCAACTACCCTTCTCTTATGCCATTATACACTTTTGTGCCGTGAATCAATTCATTAATTCTGGAGGACTACCGTTCCATACCATACCATACCATACCATAATTCCAAAGTCACAATCACGAAACTGATCTGAATTCTCACTTCACCGATCAACATACACTGAACTGAGTCTTCATTTAAACGTGACAGCTGCATAGGCATTGCTGCTGAGTAGACAACTGCCGTGATCGTCGCCATATTTAAAAGGCACTCACCCCAAATGCCTGGGCAACAATGTCAGAATTTAGAAGAGGGAAAGAGAAGGCGATAAGTGTAATAACAACAACAACAACAACAACAACAACAACCGATTTATATACCGCCCTTCAGGACAACTTAATGCCCACTCAGAGCGGTTTACAAAGTGTTATTATTACCCCACAACAATCACCCTGAGAGGTGGGTGGGGCTGAGAGAGCTCTGAGAGAGCTATGACTGACCCAAGGTCACCCAGCTGGCTTCAAGTGGAGGAGTGGGGAATCAAACCCGGCTCTCCAGATTAGAGTCCTGCACTCTTAACCACTACACCAAACTGGCGAAGTTCAACTCTGGATATATTCAAGACTGCAAAAACAAATTTTAAAAAACAGGCTTCATTTATCCCTCTGTTTAAAAAAAGTATGGTGTTTTTTTCATTCCTGAATGTAACCAAAGTCCTTCTCCTAATGTATAGCCACATATAGTTTGAAATAAATGTGGGGGTATGATAGCTCCCCACTATACTCCTTCAGTGATGCTCATATACAGTGGTCTTCATTGCAGTGCAGAATCACAGACACTGCCTGATATTTATTTCCTTTATTCCTTGCCATTAATTCTAACGGGGTCCCAAAGTGGCCTGCATAATTCTCCTCTCCTCCATTTTATCTTCTGAGCTAGGTATGTGAGCAACCAAAGTCACCCAGTGAGCTTCCATAGCAGAGCAGAGATCTGAACACAGGCCAACACTCTAACTACTACACCTAGGGTTGCCAGCCTCCAGCTAGTAGCTGGAGATCTCCCAGAATTACAACTGGTCTCCAGACCACAGAGATCAGGTCACCTGGAGAAAATGGCTACTTTGGGGGGTGGGCTCTATGGAATTATGCCATGCCAAGGTCCTTTCCCTCCCCAAACCCCACTTTCCCCAGGTTTCTCCAGGTTTCAGATCTCCAGGAATTTCCCAACTTGGAGCTGGCAACCCTAACTACACCCCACTGGCTCTCTGATATGGGATATTAGTCCAGATATTTGTCTGTTAAAATTAACAGCAGTCATGTGGATCACAAATGGAAATAACTCTATTTAAATGTGGTCAGCATCCGGTTTCAACCAAGTTTTAAACCAAAAAGTTTGCAGCACAATACTTGAAGGATAGTCAGTCCGCATAAGAGCTTCCACTCTGCAGAGCGGCGTAGGTGTCACACGTCACTGGTACAGCATTACTGTAATCATTCACTCCCTGGATTTTCAAGAAAATCCAAGAGGTGAATCAATTTTAACCCTTCATTTTCCTAGTACCTCTCCATCCAAATCTGGAATATACAAGAGTGACAATTTTTGTTCAAATACCTCTTGATGACAGATATATTAAGATATGTCATTTTAAAGTTGAAGGTTTGGGGAAGATAAACTCTTTAAAATTGTTTTCCCCTTTTGTTTCAAATTGCTACAATTTCCTTTAGTAACAACTCTATGCTACATTAACTACTATATTTAGTAACAATGCTATATTGCATTTCAGACTCAGAAATTATTTCCTGTTGCTTGCGTTATTAACTAGTATTTTAAACTCAGTGAAAGGAAGCCTTTAAAACCAATTTATAAATCCTCATTTTCATTTTCCTTTCACACTCTTATGATTTGCCACGTGATGTCTGAATCATATTTTTAAGTACAAACAATATGAAAATATGTTAATCATTTAGAGGTTTTAAATCAGATTAGTAAAACTGCTTTATTTTAATGCTATACATCACAGGGCTTGGTAATTACACTTGCACTTAATTAAATACACTTTTCCAATTAAATATTAATTCAGTATGCTCAATGAAAAATGATTAATTTCTCTAATGTGGTACACTGATGTGGTTGCCAGGGTACTAACAAGCCACTAATTTTCTGGCTAGCAGAAACAAACAGTATGTATATAAACCTTGTAATATAGTTAGCAACGTTTTGAAGAGTAAGCAAACAAATGTAACTTCTATGATTTTCCAGGCACCAAAAGAAACAAAAGAGGCAGGCTTTGATTTTTAAAAGTGTTTAAATCATTCATTGTTTTAGACTTAGACGTAAGTTTCCTGCTAATGGAAGGCACTTCTATTAGTGGAACAGAACTTTCCCGCATTCCCCCCTCCCAAAGCAATCCAATGATCTTGCTGAAATTTTGCTCCTGTGAGGACCCTTGGGTATGGCATCAGGGCAAATCAGGGGCCTGCAGAACAAAGAGGAACTAGTAGAAATTAGCAGCCCTTCCGTTAGCAGAAAATTTAATCTGGATCCAACCCAGCAAGTGTTAAGATAAAACAGTGATCTAGTTGCCATTGGCGCTTCCTTTAAATACTGTAAGTCATGCAGACTTTACGTTTATGTTGTAAAAATAAATGAAGAATGTGATGACAAACAGAAATCTTGTAACACCATAAAGTCTAGCACATTTACAGTGCAATCCTATGAAGAGGTTACTGCAGCCTGGGCTTACACTGGAATAACTCTGCCTAAGGCGGCACTGTCAAGAGAATGCAAGCTTTTGTGTATTAGAGCCCACTTCACCAGGTCTTCAGCCTTTCCAGACCAGGAGACACGGAGCCTGAGATCTACTGAGCTACAAGCAAATCACAGGAAATCATATGACATCAGAGCCAGAAAACGGGAAGCCGGATTTATGAGTTCGCTGTTGTCAGAAGGAGCATAAAGCATAGACAGAGTCAACCAAAGGGACAGAAACATGGAGAAATCCTTTTTACCATTGAGTGGTCTTGCTGCTCCTCTCAGCACACAAGCAAATAGAGGCAGGAACAGGGCTCATTTCGAAGGGGAACGCACAGGAACGCAGTTCCGGCAGTTCCCCCAAGAGGTCACATGTCAGGTGGCCCTGTCCACCTAATTCTCGGCCATTTGGCCTGGATTGGGGCCAAAAAGACCCGGATCGGGCCTCTGACAGGTGGTGGATCACTCTCCCACTCATCAGCGGCCTGATCCTGACCATTTTGGGCCCCTTTTCAGCCATTTTCAGCCCCTTTTTGCCATTTTGGACCCAATTTCAGCCCTGAATGGCCAGGATTGGGTCCAAAACAGACAGGATAGGTGATGTCAGGGGGTGTGGCATATGTAAATCAGTTATACTAATGACACACTTCCAGTGATGGCAAGAGGCGTGGCATATGCTAATGAGTTATGCTAATGAGTTCCTCCAGCTCTTTTTCTACGAAATGACCCCTGGGCAGGAGGCGTGGCATCATTGCTCTCTACTCATCCAAAAGGCAACAAAAAAAAGGGTAACGACTCTGTAGGGGTTTGCAACTCATCTAAAAATCCCAACCCACGTGCTTAAGATCCATTAAAAAATCAAGCTACAAGAATTAGAAAGGATTTAACCTAAATCAGCCAATATTGTAGCTCCTGTTTCTAGATCTATGTTGAAGTTGTATTTGGAATACTATGTAGACTTTCAGTTGTCCCACCTCAAAAAGGATGTCGTAGGGCTGGAAATGGTGTAGAAAATGGTAACCAATGTGATCAACAGCTTGGAGCCCCTTCCCTATGTGGAAAGGCTGAGTCTAAGAGTTTTTAGTTTCATTAGAAGTCAGCTAAAGAGAAATATAAGAGATGCTTATAAAATTCTGCATGGTATGGAGAAAGCAGATGAATACTAGAACTTACATACCATAAATACTATGGCGCCCAGAATCACAGAGTTGGAAGGGGCCATACAGACTTTCTAGTCCGACCCCCTGCCCAATGCAGGATGAGCCTAAAGCATCCCTGACAAATATTCATCCAGCCTCTTCTTGAAAACTGCCAGTGAAGGGGAGCTCACCACCTCCCTAGGCAGCTGATTCCACCTTTGAACTACTCTGACCGTGAAAAAGTTCTTCCTAATATCCAGCCGGTACCTTTGTGCATGTAATTTAAGCCTATTGCTTCGGGTCCTATCCTCTGCTGCCAATTGGAACAGCTCCCTGCTCTCCAAATGACAGCCTTTCAAATGTTTAAAGAGAACAATCATGTCCCACCTCAATCTTCTCTTCTCCAAACTAAACATTCCCAAGGCCCTCAGCCTTTCCTCGTAGGGCTCAGGGCCAAGCTACAAGTGACGAATGACACTTGAACGGCAAGTGGATTGAGTGGAGGGCAAGTGAACAGGGAGAAATACACTTGCCATTCAAGTGTCATTCGTCATGTGTAGCTTGGCCCTCAGTCTCCAGACCCCTAATCATCCTCGTTGCTCTCTTCTGCACTCTCTCAATTTTGTCAACATCCTTTTTGTATTGAGGCCTCCAGAACTGCACACAGTACTCCAGATGTGGCCTGACCAAGGCAGTATAGAGAGGAACTACGACCTCCTGCGATTTCGATACAATGGCCCTTTTGATACAACCCAAGACTGAGTTTGCCTTTTTTGCCACTGCCTCACACTGACTGCTCATATTTAGTTTACAGTCCACTCTTACCCCAAGTTCTCTTTTGCATACTCTACCCAGAAGTGTATCCCCCATCATGTGTTTGTGCTTCACATTTTTGTGGCCCAGATGTAATACTGTGCACTTATCTATGTTGAATTGCATCCTGTTCACAACCGCCCACTTCTACAGAGTATTCAGGTCTTGTTGAATTTTAACTCTATCTTCTTGGGTGTTTGCCACTCCTCTCAATTTGGTATCATCAGCAAATTTAATGAGTAGCCCATTTACACCTTCATCCAGATAATTGATAAAAATATTGAAAAGTACCGGGCTCAAAACCGAGCCCTGTGGCACCCCACTGGACACCTCTGTAAGCAGACAGCCCGGCCTTCGCAAGTTGTACAGCAGTTTTCATATCGCTGCGTGTAATATTAAAAGTGTACACGCCTCTGGAGTTTAAAATGGCTACCATATAGCCACCAAAGAGCCTCTGCCGTTGCTACATCCCGCCTGGGAAGACCAGGCATGCAAGGAAGGCTGCCCTGGAATGCGGAGTGATTGCAGCTTGATTGGATTTACTGCCATCCCAGCCCCGGAAGGGTCCAGTGCAACAAAGGCCTCACAGAGTCATCCCCACTTAGCACATTCCTTCCCCTCCTTCCATGATGAGATCTCCTGTCTATGACTGAGAAGCTAATCAAATGACATTCGTAAGTACAGACAGTCGTTCCTGGCACAATGCATTCCCTCCCTAAAAAGTACTTAACCTAGCTCCAGTGGACTTCATTAGAAAACTGTCCTTTTGTGCAGCGCTAGAACAAGTTTTGCATCTGCATTCACACACCCCGGCAGCTATCCATCAAGGCAATCAGGCCCTTTGTCTAACCCAGGAATTGACCATTGGAGTCTTTGTCCTAACTGCTAGGAGGACTCTCCTCCACCTCAGGGCACATTTTACCTATAAAGGTAGAGCTCTGGCCCCATTCAAATCAAACGTTTCCAGATCCACAAGCGCTGTTCCCTTGAGGTTTGCCCTGAGCCTCTTGTTCTCTTGGCCGAGGACACTGGATGTTTGAAGATTCTCTCTCTCTCTCCTCACCACAGATTGGACCCCTTCTCCAGGATAGGTAAATATATTTACTCCCTCTCTCTATTCCCAATTTCTGGCTACATTTGCTAGGACTCTGTGCACGTGTGTAATTATCTTCCCCAGTAATTTGCGTGTATGTGCATGAAGTTCTTGTATTCAATAAAAGTCATTGGTTGATATTAAGCACCAGACTCACTTGTTCTATTGTCGAAAGGGACCTGGTATACAAAGCTGACAGATCTCAGTTACCGCCTCTCGTATAGCTGTCTTCCTTCCTTGCTAATTCCCCCATAAATCATATTTATTGCAAGGAGACCACTTCTGGTAACACCTCCCTCCAATCTGATGAAACGCCATTGACCACCACTCTTTGGGTGCGGTCTTCTGTCCAGTTCCCTATCCACTGAACTGTCCTATAGTCCTAGAACCTGCAGGCACCCAATGACATTGATGGGCAGTACATTCGGAACACCCAAAGAAAGAACTTCTCCACACGATGTATAATTCACTACTCCGGGATACAATGGTGACCGCTACTTTCATGGGCTTGAAAAGGGGGTTAGATAAATTCATGGCAGATGGGACCATCAATGGTTAACAGCCATGATGACTCAATTGAATCTCTGTGTTCAAAGGAAGTTCCCCTCTGAATACCACTGCTAGGGATTAACAAAAAGGAGAGCCTGTGGCCACCACTTTCTACTTGGGTGCTTTCTGGAGGCATCTTGTTTGGCTCCTGTGTGAAATAGGATGCTCAACTGCAAGCACCATAGGTCTGATCAAGCAGGGCTTGTGTTCTTATATTCTGTTGCCACTCTGGCTCATTCCACCAGTCTCTCGTTTGCTTCTGTTGTAACACAGCAACGTGACTATTCCTCTGGAATATAAGTAATGGTTTGATTGTCCTGAGCAGCGGTCATAACAAACCAGATTTACAGTTACGACAAAACAGATACACACCGCATAATTAGAGAAAGCTATAAACAAAACGAGTACGTCAAATTATTAAAAAACGTCAGGTATGCTTAGAGCAATCTATCACATGAATGTTCGTGAAAAATCATCCTGACCTTTCCGCAGCCAGGGTAAAAGAGGTGACTTTCTTCATGACTGACCTGGTCTTTCTTTGGCCATAGGAACTCATTTCTTTTTGGCAAGTTAGCATAAGAGTTAAACTGAGTAGGAAGTGTTCATGGGGGGCGGGGAGTGACACTTTTAACCGTGCCTCTTTATGGACAGCACAATCAAATTAATAATAAGGCATACTCCTGAGAATCACATTTCCACGAATACAAAGTACATAGCATATTTTTATAATTATCATCAAGAAGGACTGAGTCATTTGCTGAAGTCTCCAGATAATGAAAGCACGCCTTTTCACAAACCATTAGAATCAGAGAGGTAGGTTTGATAAGGTGAGATGTTAATAAAGCTTATCTGTCATTAGGGAACAGAAAAAGATACATTTGGGCAAAAACTCTTCTCAATCTATTCACAATCTGTGATTTAGTAACTGTTCGTTTAAAAGGAGAACACACAGTGGAAAGCAAAAGGATTTTTTAAAAACACAATACTTTCTGTAGACAGCATTCTCCTTTCAGGGAACAGATCAAGTTGAGTAGCTGTGTTAGTCTGTCTGTAGCAGTAGAAAAGAGCAAGAGTCCAGTAGCGCCTATAAGACTAACAAAATTTGCGGTAGAGTCTGAGCCTTTGTGAGTCACAGTGAGCTGTGACTCACGAAAACTCAGACTCTACCACAAATTTTGTTAGATTTATAGGTGCTATTGGGTTTTTGATCCTTTCAAGGAAGTAAAAGATGATTGCCCACAAAGAGAGAGATTTTGAATACCTTGAACTATAAGTTTGCAATGAACCACATAAGGCAAGGGATGTTTACAAATATCTTTCTGGTATGAATTCTCCCTTGAAAAAGCCATTATGAACCAAGTTATTCAATGGTTAAACTCCAGGACTGTGACCAGGCAGATGCAAGTTCAAATCTCCACTCTGCTAGGCTGCTCACTGACCTTAAACCAATCACTCTCTCTCGGCCTAATCTACTTCACGGGAGGAGAAAATGGTAGCTGAGCTCTTTGGAGAATGGGCAGGATCTAATAAACAAAGAAAATTGATTGTAGGGATGCTTTCATTATTCCATGTTCATTTCAAACACAACAATCTAGGAACACAACAACATCTAAATAACGTTTATTGTAGATATCAACTCCCTCTCTTTATTACTTTCTTTACTCCTTTTCTTTACTACTTGAGAGCCAGTTTGGTGCAGTGGTTAAGAGTGCAGGACTCTAATCTGGAGAGCCGGGTTCGATTCCCCACTCCTCTGCTTGAAGCCAACTGGGTGACCTTGGGCTAGTCACGGCTCTCTGGAGCTCTCTCAGCCCCACCCACCTCACAGGGTGTTTTGTTGTGGGGATAATAATGACATACTTTGTAAACTGCTCTGAGTGGGTATCAAGTTGTCCTGAAGGGCGGTATATAAATCGAATGTTATTATTATTATTACAATGTCCTCTACCTTTATTGGTATGTCATGCTGTAGATAGTTTTTGCTGGCTTTTGTTGACTAATCCTAGTCCTACTGCATTGTTTATTGATGGTCTTTGCTGTCTGATTGAATTGTTTTTCATATTTTATAATCCACCCTGAGTCTCAGTGAGAAAAGTAGGCCATAAAAGAAGTCACTACGATTATTACAATTATTAATAACAACAAATGCAAGATTTAGAGTCATGTGGTTAGACCAAGATCTGAGAGGCTGAGGCTCAAATGCCTCCTCTGCCATGGAAGCTTGCTGGGTGACCTTGAGCCATTTTGAGCCTATCCTACCTGACAGGGTTGTTGTGAGAATAAAATTAAGGAGAAGGAAATGATGTAATCCACTCTGGGTCCCAAATAGGGTCAAAGGCAGGATATAAGTCAAGTAAATAAATGAATATTAGCTTTGTCAACTAATACAAAGATATTCAGAGTTACAGTACAATCCCACCTGAGTATGAGAGAATAAAATTGTACCATATCATCTGCATATAATAAAGTGAATCAGTTCCTTTTACCAATTCAATATAACAAATACATAATTTACCTACAAATTAAAGGAGGCCTTACTTAGCTACGCTTGTTGCAGATATATCTTCAGTTAACAATCTATTCCAAACCCATTCTGATTCTCAAGAAAAGGGTGTGTGCCACACAGGAGTCAAGTGGTTAGAACAAATAGCACATACATTTTTATGTCATTTTCTCAGAAGAGGTTAGATGACTACTTTGTTGGGTGAATGTTAATAATTGTAACTCTCTGTTTACACTGGGCACAATCCAGAAGAAAAGTTTCCGTTGCAAAATGTCTGCTCACATTGACAGTAACTAAAAGCCAGGAGTGTGAGCTTTTAACCTTAACCTTAGAGGGTTGAATCCAGGGCTTTTTTTCCGGGGGAACGCGGGGGAACAGAGTTCCGGAACCTCTTGGAAATGGTCACATGGCCGGTGGCCCCGCCCCCTGATCTCCAGACAGAGGGGAGTTGAGATTGCCCTCCGCGCTGCATGGCGCAGAGGGCAATCTCAACTCCCCTCTGTCTGGAGATCAGGGGGCAGGGCCACCGGCCATGTGACCATTTTCTCCAAGGGCAATCCACAGAGTTTCACCACCTTTTTTCCCAGAAAAAAAGCCCTGGTTAAATCCATCAGGTCCTGAAGTGGGGCTTCAGAGGCCCTGGATGTTGAGGGGAAACTTGTCTCCAGACTTTTCAACCCCGGAAGACAA
The DNA here is from genome assembly GCF_028583425.1 of Eublepharis macularius. Taxonomy (NCBI): domain Eukaryota; kingdom Metazoa; phylum Chordata; class Lepidosauria; order Squamata; family Eublepharidae; genus Eublepharis; species Eublepharis macularius. The sequence goes on along the minus strand of NC_072792.1, from coordinate 164,492,606 downwards.
AATTGTGCACTGTGAATGGAGGATGGAAGCCTGGAAACACTACATGTGCCACATTGAGAGCCAGTTTGGTGTAGTGGTTATGAGCGCGGGACTCTTATCTGGAGAACCAGGTTTGATTCCCCACTCCTCTGCTTGAAATCAGCTGGGACACCTTGGATCAGTCACAGCTCTCTCAGAGCTTTCTCAGCCCCCCGCTTCACAGGGTGTCTGTTGTTGGGATAATGATATCACCAATTTGTTAACCACTCTGAGTGTGGCACTAATCTGCCCTGAAGAACAATATATAAGCACAAGGTTGTTATTATTATTGAATTGCAGGCTGAAGCAGCTGGGATACACATTTAACTAACAAATAAATAAATAAATAAATAAAAATATTGTCTGTGGAAAATCCTGCCCTAAAACCCATCTGCTTGCCAAATAAAATATGACTTGAGATTGCCCAGAATTTTAATTTGCCTAATAAACAGCAAATAGCTGTGTATGAGCCACGGCCCAATCTCCTTTGCCTGAAGGAGGTCCCAAGTTCAATCCCCACCATCTCCAGTGAAAAGAATCAGGTAGTAGATGATGAAAAATGCCCTCTACTTTAGATCCCAGAGAGCCACTTCCAGTCAGTGTAAACATTACTAATCTTGATAGACCCAGGGTATGGCTCGTTGTAAAGAAGTTTCACGTTTTCATGTGAGCAACACTGTGCAAATGAGTCTACAGTTGCCAGGTATGGCTTCTAGCACCCTTCCTCTAAACTGCAACGATCACATATCCACTCCAGCCAGATGGAATGTAGACTGAAGAATGAAATGAGATCAAACCCATTCAAATCATTTTTAAGTGGCTCTTAGGGGGTCTTACTGAAAGCCAAGGCTGTAAGAAAACGCCCATTGATAGTGACAAGAGAATTAAAAAACTGTCATTGAAAGCCCGAGAGGCACTTTCACACATCACATCATTAAAAAGTGAATATGAATAATCCTCCAAGGCACTAGTAGAAAGGCCTTATTAATCAACCGTCTAAAGCACTCTCTGCATTGCTGCTTCTTGCTGCAAAGATGATTTGGTTCAACTATTTTGCCTGGTCAACCAACACATGCAACGCACACGCACACGCACACACAGAGGTATATTCTTAATCATCAGTAATTTAACCTGTGCCTCTAAAGCAGACTCTTAACAGCCTTGCTGTTTAAAAAAGCAGCTTGGTATAGTAGCCAAGAGTGCCTTCTATCATCTGTACCTGGTTCGCCAATTCTCTCCTTTCTTAGACTCAGCTGAACCTTCCTGATAACAGTCGAGCTGCAGCATTTTGCATTAATTGGAGCCTCCTAGTTAGTTTAGATGGGAGACTTATGTATAGTGCATTACAATAGTCAAGTCTTGATGTTACCATAGCATGGATCCAGGTCAGTCATGTTGAGGTAAGAAGTCGTTTTCCAGGCTAGGGAGAGGTTGTAGAAAGCATTCGTTGTGGCTGCCTTGACTTGTTTTTCTAGTAATACTGTTGGATCCAGTATAATTCCTAGGCTCTTAACCAAGTCTGCAAGGGTCAGATGAACTCCATCGAAAGTGAGGAGTACAATGTCCTTCAGGATCTCTGCCTTCCCAACAAGAATCACTTCCCTCTTGTCTGGGTTCAACTGCAATTTGTTTGTTTTCAGCCATTTCACCACAGCTGTCAGGCAGCAATTTAAGATTTCTACTGAATCTTGTGAGGACCTGGATAGCAAGATACAGAGTTGGGTGTCATCTGCATATTGATGATATCCAACTCCATAGCTGCGAATGAGTTCTCCTTAAGGCTTTATGTAGACGTTGAATGACATGGGAGATAAGATTGCGCCCTGTGGAACCCCGCAAGATAGCTCCCATTCTGGAGACAGTTGATCTCCAACAGCCACCCTTTGAGTCCGTTCCATGAGAAACGATTTAAACCAGTCCAAGGAACATCCTTTGATGTCCACTTCTGTCTCTAGATGCCACAACAGGATGGCATGGTCTACTGTGTCAAAGGCTGCAGATAGATCCAGGAGGAGCAATAAGGAGGCATGGCCTTTGTCTACGTTCAGGTAGAGATCATCTACTAACGCTACTAGTGCTGTCTCTATCCCATGCCCTGGTCTGAATCCAGACTGGAAAGGGTCCAGAAAACTAGAGTTATCTAAGAAAGTCTGAAGTTGGGCAGCTACTGTCCTCTCAATCACTTTGCCCAGAAAGGGCAGGTTAGAGACTCCAATTGGTGCAAAATGCTGCAGCTCGACTGTTATCAGGAGTGAGCAGGAGCATGAACATCACCCCCATCCTACAGTCACTCAATGGGCTACCCATCAGTTACCATGCTCAGTGCAAGGTATTGGTTATCACTTACAAAGCTCTTCATGGCCTTGGTCTGGCTTACTTACAGGACCGTCTCCCTCCCTACATTCCTTCATGGCAGCTTTGCTCTTCCAAACAGGGTCTCCTGCAGGTGCCATCCTGCGCATGGGCGAAAACTGTCAGGCCTGGCTAGGGGATTCTCTCAGACTCTCCACTTCATCCAACACAGCGGTATGAGTTAAAAGGGTCTTTATTGAGATAAAACCTCCTAGAAGTGCACTGATAACATAGAGATTGCCCAGAATGCTGAAGTACAGTCTTCCCCGAGAGGTTATACTCCAGTTCCCCTCCCCTCAGTCCAAGCAAGTCAGTAGAAGTCAGCGAAAGTCCTGCAAAAGATGCCCAGTCGAAGTTCCCACGTCTGGTTCCCGCACAGCTGTACTGATAAGGTCTCTTAGCAAAGCATAGGCAGAGTGAAGGAAGCTACACTACAGGAAGAAAGACCATCCACCCCTCCAGCAGTGTTAGGCTATGGATGACAGGATACAGCAGACAGATCTCTGGCCCATTTGCAGTAAGACACAAATACTTAGTCAAATGGATTTTATTCAGAAATCAGATCATTTCCATATACAGGTCCATAGGACTACTTAGAAGCAAAGCAGGCATCTAAGCAGCATGAGTAGAAGTTGACAGGAACAACATCATGTGAAAGAGACTTCTCTTTTACCCTTCTGGTTTACTCCTTTCTCCCCCCTCCCAACTATAAACAATACCTTGGCGCTTTCTTGTGTGTGAGAACATTTCACATATTTGTGATATCACAATGAGTTACTAGGAGGCAAGACACAGCACTGTCTGGGAATGAACACAGTGTCTGGGAATGAACACAAAGTCATAAAAATGGAAGCTGCTACAATTCGACAGATAACCACCTGTGAAAGCCTGAGAAAGAATAGTTATGCCACTAGCAAAGTGACATTGAGCTATAGCTAGATACACTGCGTTCAGCAGAACAGAAGAGCTATAGCTATATATTGAGTTGTTGAGCTATAGCTAGATACACTGTGTTCAGCAGAACAGAATCAAAATTGGCATGGATGGGGCTCAGACATGATAAGTAGACATGCATTCACAGTTATGGCAGGCAGGCTGGCTTGCCTGCCTGCCTGACAAAAACAACAGCAGCCTACAAATGGGCTCTCTCTATGGTTGCCCCCACCCTGTGGAATGGCCTGCCTGAGGAGGTCAGGAGAACCCCCACTCTCCTGGGCTTTCTGCAAACGATGCAAAACCGAATTATTCAAAAACAATTTTTACTCAGATTGGGGGCGGTATTATAGGGAGGGGGTCTCAGATGCTCCGCTAATGAGTTAGGAATCATAGACTTCACCACTATAGACTTCACCACTATGTTGTATTGGATTCCTGCTAATGCTATGTCTTTCTAAACTTGTATCTATTTACCCTATGGCAAGGTTTATGGAAATGTTCTTGATATTGACTGTATTAATCTCACACTGTGTAATCCACCTTGAGTCTCAAAAAGAAAGGCAGACTATAAATAAATAAATAAATAAATAAATAAATAAATAAATAAATAAATAAATAAATAAATAAATAAAAAATCTGGTCATGCTGTTGTAAATTCACAGTTAGATTACGGCAATGTGCTCTGCACTTGATGACAACTCAGAACTTAAAACTGGTTCTGAATGCAGCAGGCAGCCTGGTTATTTTCAGGCTAGCCAACACAAATGTATCTTGTCCATCTTAAAACACCTATATTGGTTGTCAGTTTGTTTTCATATCCAATTCAAGGGGTCAGTTACGAACTTTAAGGCTTCTTCACAGTTCAGGACCCACATATCTTAAGGACTGTCTCTTCCCCTACGTCCGCATTGAGTCTGCCACTGACAGGCTGTTCGCCCACTTTCCCACTGTACCATCTACTTTGTTGAATGGGCTCCCAGAGGAGGTCACGGAAGCGCTGCCATTAGAAGCCTCAGGAGGTACTTCAAGGTTATTTTATTCTCCAAGGCTTTTAATGGGGACCAAAACAGCAGCCTAAATACCCAGTTTGGCCTCATCAGGGCTTTGGTGATAAGCAGAGTCATCCATGGTCAATGCTTGGATGGGAAATGACCAAGGACCACTGGAGGTGGGTGCTACATGGCAAATTACCTCTGTTCATCTCTGGTTGGGGTTGTTATGAGTTAGTTGCAACTGGATAGTATATTCTTCTTCTTAAATGTAGGCATTATTGGGGGGTGGGGTGGAATCTGAGGTTCTAATCTATTAGTTTTAAATTGTAATATTTTAACTACGATGTGGAAGCTGCCTTGAGCAGCAGGGAAAGGTGGGATACAGATATTTTAATAACTAAACTAATATTCCGACCTTTTTACTTCACTGGATAATGTCCTGCTACAGCCGTTCAGCATCCTTACAGAGAGAGATGATTTATCTACTGTAAAAGACTGCTTCAGAACACCTATTATATCTTGAGCCAACAGAGCTGAGTTAAAGCTAGGGAAATCTGTTAGAGCCAAACTAGATGTGAACCCCAATCCTGTGTATAATTGGGTCTCTTTGTTCCCTATTTGTGAGATCAACATTTAATCAAGAATTTTTGTGTTACAGGAAACGACAATATCAAACCGGTGCTTAACAGTAGATCTAGATGCATGTACAATTCATTCCTCCATGTCAAACAAAGGATGAATTAAGTACTATACTGCTTCCCAACGTATAACGACTGCTCAAATTCAGGTTTCATAGCAGTAAACTTCTAAGCTAACACTTTAGTCACAGACTGAGTCCCAAGCTTGACATTAGTGGGAATATGCTGCAGAAAGCAGCTTCTTGGTAAATGCCGAGACGTGTGGCATTGGTGCACTCCGAGGGCTCAAGCAGATGTTGTGTGTGACATGGCTCATGTTGCAATCCCCCCCCCCCCAAACCAACTTGCGTCACACGTTACCAGGGCTTTTTTTCAGCTGGAACGCTGTGGAACGGAGTTCTGGAACCTCTTGAAAATGGTCACATGGCTGGTGGCCCCGCCCCCTGATCTCCAGACAGAGGGGAGTTTAGATTGCCCTGTGCGCAGCGGTGAAGAGGGCAATCTAAACTCCCCTCTGTCTGGAGATCAGGGGGCGGGGCCACCAGCCATGTGACCATTTTCTCTGAAGGCAACCCAGAGTTCCACCACCTCTTTTCACAGGAAAAAAAGCCCTGCATGTTACACATATCGTCTAATTAAGCCCAAGTTTCCCTGCTCCGCTTAACTCATTGCCTGTTCAGAGTTTCAAAGAAACAAAGCAATGACACTGCATTATATAAAGTTTCTAAATAAATAAATATCATCTTGAGCAGCTCTCCAGAGAGGTGGCGTATATATTTTCGAAATAAATATTCTTTTAAAAAAATGTTAGTGGGAACACACAGCACAAGATGTGTAGTTACTACTCCAGCTGGTAGCTACACATTCCTCGTAATGTTCATTTGAAAGATAGCCACACGCCAGGGGGTTAGAACTGTGCACATAACCCTCATGCCAGCTATTTTTCATAGCAAAGTTCATCCCCTACCCAAGTGTGACATCATTGCATTATATAAATTAGGTAGGCTTTACTACAAGAACAATGTAATAAAAAATAACAATACAAATTATGAAAAAACAGGGACAATTTGCAAAACAAAAATCAAAATAACTTCTTCAAGCCTTTGGACTATAAGCAGGCCACTTTATTATGTGTCATAGAATCGTAAGGCTGGAAGGGCCCTTTAACTCCCTAAATGCAGGAAATACAGACAGCATCCACAAAAGATTGCAGTTGAGCCGCTTTTTAAACACTTCCAACCACAGAAAGCCCACCATTCCATTATCCACTGCAGAACCATAACACTGAAAGGACTTTACGGTTCTACCCTTGACTCAATGCAGGAAATCCAAACAGCACCTCCAAAAGATGGCTGTTGAGATCTGCTTGAAGATTTCCAGGGGAGCCCACCACCCCCTTAGGTAATTGGTTCCACAGAGACGCTACAAGAACTGTTCTAAATAACATATATCTGAGTTCTTCACAAGAATCAAAAGATGCCTACCGCCAAGTACCATGCCAGCTTGACAGCACTTCCTCAAGCGACACGCAGGACAGTTCTTCCGACGGATTTTATCAACTATGCAGTCATTCCTCCCAGCACATAAATAGTTATGCTGTCCTGAAAGAAACAGAAAAAAATAAGTCCAGTAGGAGTCCATGAGTAAAAAAAAACCCTAAGCATTTGTTGAACTCTCCCAGTGCAGTCAATGGGAAATGCAACCCAATCTTTCAGCAACCGTTTTGAATGTTTGTTTGTTTCACCATCATTTCAGGGCCATTTTCACATCTTTAAAATATGCAATACTCACAGAAGGCTGCAGGCTTTCTCACGCAATTTTTGACACCATCTGTTTACAAAACGGAGGCAGGCAGTGATGATGGCGCTTTCACGGCGTCTGGTACAGATGGCGTCAAAAATTGCACAAGGAAGCCATCAGCCTTCCGTGAGTATCGAGTACGCACTACGTGTATGCACTACGTGTGAAAACGGCCCTGGTCAGAGAGGGGAAGGAGGCAAACTGATAATTACGTTAATTAAGATAAAAGGATAATTATATTAATTACGGTCCGATATTGGTTAAGTATTTAAAAGAATTAATATCATTTAAATAGCCAAATGATGCATTTCGAAGATCACAGATGAACCGGGACATTCACTGGGGTGCATCTTATCTTCTTTGCTTCCATTGAGCAAAGCCTAAGGAGACTTTCTCCAACAGAAGATTCATTCATTCATTCATTCATTCATTCATTCATTCATTCATTCATTCATTCATTCATCACTTATAGTCCATCTTTCTTACTGAGACTCAAGGCAGATTACGTAGTGTGAGATTAGTACAATCAGTATCAAGGACATTTCCATACAGTATCAAGGACATTTCCATACAGTATCAAGGACATTTCCATACAGTGTCAAGGCATTTCCATAAACAACGTCATAGGGTAAATAAATACAAGTTTACAAGGAAATAGCATTAGCAAGGATCCAATACGGAGTTGAAGAATTGCTGAAATGGAGCATAATAATTTCTAGGACTGACATTAGATACCATGAAGCACAGGTAGTATATAGGAGTACATATTCAAAGCAATAGATAATATGCAAGCCAACATAGTGGTGAAGTCTATAGTCCCTAACTCATTAGTGAAGCATCTGAGACCCGCTCCCTACAATATTTCCCTCCTATCGGAGTAAAAAGCCTTTTTTAATAATTCGGTTTTGCATTGTTTGCAGAAAGCCGGGATAGTGGGGGCTCTCCTGACCTCCTCAGGCAGGCCGTTCCACAGGGTAGGGGCCACCACAGAGAAAGTCTGTGTGTGGGCTGCTGCTGATTTCACCCATGTGCAGACTGGAACCTGCAAGAGACCCTGTTCTGATGAATGAAGCTGTCATGGAAGGACATAGGGAGGCAGTCCTGTAGGTATGCCGGGCCAAGGCTGTGAAGAGCTTTGTATGTAATAACCAATACTTTGAATTGAGCAGCACTGTAACTGATAGGTAGCCAGTGGAGTGACTGTAGGATGGGAGTGATGTTCATGCTCCTGCTCGCTCCTACTAACAGTTGAGCTGCAGCATTTTGTGCCAACTGGAGCCTCCTACTTAACTTAGATGGGTGACTAATGTATAGTGCATTATAATAATCAAGTTCTGACGTTACTATAGCATGGATCCAGGTGGCCAGGTCATCCACGTCAAGGTAAGAAGCAATCTTCCAGGCTAGAGTGAGATTGTGGTAATCATTTTTTCCTGCTGCCTTAACTTAAGCTGGAGGAAATCCCCAAACTTTGCTCAATGGGGTGATAGGATTGGTGTAGGAACCACCCATTCTCTCTTCGCCTGTTCTGCCTCACAGGGTTATTAAGGTGATTGGGTTTCAATTCTTGAACGAAAGATGATATAAAACTGTAGCAGATCATAGACGGTGTTAATATTTATGCTACTTACAACAATACATTCGCTGACTGTGAAAAATGAAATTATATTTAAATTTCATTTATTTATTTATTTATTTATTTATTTATTTATTTATAGTCCGCCTTTCTCACTGAGACTCAAGGTGGATTATGCAGTATGAGATTAGTACAATCAGTATCAAGTACATTTCCATACATCATAGTTGTTATTCCGTAAGTGTGAACTATTCACTGACCCATATCCCTGGTCAGCCTCCAGTTCTGATTTATTTTCAAAACAGAAATTAGAACAAAAAAAAAAGAGTTAAGAATCAGTGAGTATTAATAAGCAAAAAGCAGTTTTAAGGACATTTGTGACTAGCAAGTAGCTGGACGATCCTTCCTGTTTGAAGATGCTGCTGTTTTTCAGCCTGGAAGAGAGAGGAACACTGCTGTAAGCCACTTTGGACCCCTACTGGGGAGAATAGCAATATATAAATACCTAAAAAAATATACGGTATAGCAGAAGGACAAGAGTAGAAGCTCTGCTAGGACTGCCCCAATGGATGCTGGAGTAGCAAGAAAGCAGCCAGTGCTCCTGCCTTGATAGCAATTGACATCATAAAATTAAACGGAAGCCTACTCAGTGGCATTCTTGGCTTCAAAGAGCTTTTTTTTAAGAAAGGAAGGAAGGGAGGAAGGAAGGAAGGAAAGAAGGAACATGACATTATATGACCAAAATAATGGGTCAATTAACATTATAATGATCAATGGACCAGAGAGGTGAGGTTCATTTTTCTACAACATTTAATCGTTCAAGCTTTTGGATATTGTGTTGCTAAGGAGCTGAATGAGAAAAAACACATAAGGTTGGCAACATCCATACACATAAAAATTCACCTGGCATGCGATCTTGGCTGGAACAAGAATCAGACAAGACAAGCGCAGCTCTACCTTTTATGACTGCCAAACGGCCAAAAAATACAGAGCCAGCAGCTCTTATCCAGTGGGCCCCTTGACACAGGTGTAAGGGAGTGCATGGAGTGGATCGGGCCTTTTCTAAGATTTTCCAGAAATTTCTCACATTTCAACAGCAGTTTCAGCGTTTCAACAGCAGCAACTGCTTTTCATGCGGCCGTTCGTTTTCACTGTGGGCCCAGTAAACTATCTGATGCCAGTGGTTGTAAACAAGCATTAATAACTTAGTGGCTGACATTGTTTATACACTTTCCAAGTCTGCTGCAGAAATAAATGAAGAGCAATTAGAAAAAATGGCCTTTGGAGTGAATCCTCTTCAAGAATCTCGAGGGCTTTTTTTTAATTCTGGAAATATCTCAAATGACGACGGCCTTTGGCACCAGCCCTCAGGGAGAACAGGACAACGTCCAACATAATCTGTTACAGCGCCATCCTAAGCAAAGCTACATCATTCAAAGCATTCTGACTTCAATGGACTAAAAAGGGCTTAACTCTGCTTAGGATATCACTGTTCATCTCTCCTAAGTTATTCTTTCTGAAGCAGTCTGATAATTAAATGTATCTTGAGACTGCTCTACGGACCCCAGAGATTTTTTTTGACTGAAATAAACTTGGAATTCATTTCTGTGAACTCCAGATAGTCAGATTTCACTCCTGTAGTGTCACATTACAGAAGGACAAGCCAACCTGTTCTTGTTTAACATGACACACCAAAAGACAAATTAGTATCTTACGGACTGATTAGCCTTTCGCACATCGCTCACAATGCAAGGGTCATAATGACATTAACCAAGCTTTGTTATGATCAGTTTTTACTGGCCAGTTGTTCTGTTATGAGTGTGGAAGCAGAGCATTTTTTGCACAGGCCTTTGGCTACACAACTGGGCAAAGACAAAAATGAATGTAACACTATAGCTGCAGAGTAACATAAATTAAGTAAAAGATACATTTAATTTATGAACATTATTTTCGTGGGGTATTTTTTTGCACTGATATGGGCTGCTGAGGAATTACACAATTGTAAAGTTGACAATGAGGAAACTGAAACTGTTCAAGATTTTCTATTCCTTGGCTCAATCATCAACCAAAAGAGAGAATGCAACCAAGAAAGCAGAAGGCGATTGAGACTTGGAACAGCAGCTGCGAGGGAACTAGAAAAGAAAGATAAGGATGTCTCTCTAGGAACCAAGATCAAGCTAATCCAAACTATAGTATTCCCCATTACTATGTATGGATGTGAAAGTTGGATAATGAAGAAATTTGACAGGAAAAAAATGATTCATTTGAAATGCGGTGCTGGAAGAGATTTTTACAGATACCATGGACGGTCAAAAAGACAAATAAGTGGGTTCTAGATCACATCAAGCCCGAATTCTCCTTAGAAGTTAAAATGACAAAGCTGAGGCTATCGTACTTTGGTCACAACATGAGAAGACAACTCATTGTAAAAGACAATAATTCTAGGAAAGGTGGCAGGTAGTAGGAAAGGAGGATGACCCAAAGCGAGACTCAATAACAGGAGCTACATCTATCATTTTGCAAGATCTGAACAAGTCTGTTAATGATAGGACATTTTGGAGTTCTTTCATTCATAGGGTCGGAGACGACTTGATGGCACATAACACAAGTACACACACATGGACTGCCAGCAGCAATTTATTTTTTCATTCCAACAACAAATATTTCAGTCACACAGTTGCTGATCTAAAAGTAACCATTCTCTCCAGCAAAAAGACTTCGAAGTCTAATTCAGCATGAAGTTGCTGAAGTAAAAATCCATCAAGATGTCTGATACCATCTCCCTATGACTTAAGTGGCGCATGGTATTCTCCAGTCATTACAGGTGTTAAGCAGCTTAGAAAAACTAGGAAAACAGTGTTATCACCAATTATTGTACTTATGAATGGACACTGTACTTTTCTGTATTACATTTGAATTATATATCTATGTATGTCTCCTGCTCAGATCAAAAAAACACCCTACCAAGAGCTAAAGTTCATGTTTCTGCAAACTTCAAGGACCTTCAGGTTTGCAGCAAACTCTTCAAATTAAAAGGAGGGAGGGGAGATTAAAGAGAACACAAAATACTTTAGCAGTGCAGAGGTCTTGCAAGACTACTTGATGAGACTCTGGACACCAATTTGGGTTGCATAAGCAAACAGAAGCAATATCACCTAGGCAACCCAAACTGGTAGTCGAGATCTCGTGAAGTAGATTCATGAGATCTCAGTGCTTTTAAAGTATTTTTATTTAATCCCCTTTGGAAGCAAGGGAAGAAGTCTCAGAAAGTAGAAGTCTAAGAGGCTATGGTGGGCAAGTGAACAGGGAGGAATACAGGTGAGTCCGTTCACTTGCCAGGTAAGTGTAATTCGTCACTTGTAGCTTGGCTGTAAGAAAAAGGAAAGGAAAGAGGCTGCAGGGACTGGGGGCTGGGGCGGGGAGGAGAGACACACATCCAAGAGCAGACAGGAATGAAAAGCAGTAACTAGTAAAGAAAACAGAAACTAAGGAAGGAGAAAGTAAACAGAAACATAGGCAGCAGGGAGAAGGAAACAGGGGCCAGCAAGGAGCAGAAGACTGGGAGCTAGAGCAAATGGGGGGAAGCAGTTGGACGGGTGGGGGAAGTGCTAGTCAGCAAGATGCGAAAATCAGATTCAGGGGCCAAACTAAATGTGACACTATCCTTGTGGTTGCCGCAAAGATGCTACTGCTGCTGTTTTAAAGTCATTTAAAAATGGCACAAGGCCCCAGGCCCTCCGCACTCTTGTCCCCCACCCCCACACGACCTATCAGAATGGCTGCATACAGACACACACCCTGTGCAGCTATTTCAGCCCTTGCCAAGATGCAGGAGGGCTCACACAAAAAAACCCACTATCCGGAGTAAGCCATATATAATCCAAATATCAAGCATTTAATAATACATATAAAGTGCAGAAGTGCTTCAGTGCTAACAGTCAATGACATTAATCAATACAATTGTTAACATATCCAGCTGGTGGGAAAGTATTTATTTATTTATTTATTTAATCACATTTCTAGACTGCCCTCCCCGTCAGACGGGCTCAGGGCGGTTCAACAGCAGCTTAAAACAGTAAAAACATTATAAAAACATTAAAACATCATATCAAAACAATTAAAATTGGCGGGTACAAAATATTAAAATACAGCATTTTCCTGCATGGGTGGTGGAAGGTCTTCAGTGGTATGGCCGGCAAGAGGACAGCCTAGCCCCCACCAAATGCCCGGTGGAACATCTCCGTCTTGCAGGCCCGGCGGAAAGATAACAAATCCTGCCGGGTCCTCATTTCCTCAGACAGAGAGTTCCACCAGGTCGGAGCCAGAACTGAGAAGGCCCTGGCTCTGGTAGAGGCCAGGCGGACCTCCCTGGGGCCAGGGACCATCAGCAAGTTCTTAGTGGCTGATTGAAGTGACCTCCGGGGAACATATGGGGAGAGACAGTCCCGAAGGTATGCTGGGCCCAGTCCGCATAGGGCTTTATAGCTCAACACCAAAACCTTGAACTGGACCCGGTACTCAACCGGTAACCAGTGCAGCTGATGGAGGATAGGTGTTATATGAGCCATGATTGGTGCTCTGGCCACCACCCGTGCAGCTGCATTCTGAACCAGCTGCAGTTTCCAGATCAAGCCCAAGGGAAGCCCTGCGTAGAGTGAGTTGCAGTAGTCTAATCTGGAGGTGACCGTTGCCTGGATCACTGTTGTAAGGTCATGGGTTGATAGGTAGGGGTCAAGTTGTCGAGCCTGTCTTAGATAGAAGAAAGAGGATCTAACAACCGCTGCGACCTGTGCCTCCATAGACAAGGAAGCATCCAGGACCACCCCCAGGCTCCTCACTCTTGACACAGGCGTAAGTGGCGCTCCATCGAGAGCAGGGAGCCGGAGTCCCGCACCCATGGACCCTAGACCCACATGCAGGACCTCCGTCTTCAAGGGATTCAATCTCAGCCGACTCTGCTTCAACCATCCAGTCACAGCTCCGAAGGCACGTTCCAGGACATCTGGGGCAAAGCCAGGCCGGCCGTCCATCATCAGATACAGTTGGGTGTCATCTGCGTATTGATGGCACCCAAGTCCGAAACTCTGTACCAGCTGGGCGAGGGGGCGCATATATAGGTTAAATAGTAGGGGGGAGAGTATTGCCCCTTGAGGGACACCGCACACCAATGGGTGGCAGAATGACAACTTCTCCCCTAGTGCCACCCTCTGTCCCCGACTGTGGAGAAAAGAGACAAACCACTGCAGAGCTGTCCCTCGAATCCCCACATCGGCAAGGCGGTGGACCAACAGGTCATGATCGACCATGTCGAATGCTGCTGATAGATCTAACAATATCAGCAGCGCTGACCCGCCTTGATCCAGCTGTCTACGGAGATCATCCATCAGGGCGACCAGCAATGTCTCCGTCCCATGTCCTGGACGGAAGCCCGACTGGAAAGGATCTAGGGATGAGGAACCATTCAGGAAGACCTGCAGCTGCTCTACCACCACCCGCTCAATCACCTTACCCAGGAACGGGAGGTTCGAAACTGGGCGGTAACTGACCGGTTCGGTAGGGTCCAAAGATGGTTTTTTCAGAAGGCCTAACCACAGCTTCTTTCAACGCTTCTGGGAAGATCCCAGAGCTCAGAGACATGTTGACAATGGCCTCCAGGGCATCCCGTAGCCCATCTACGCAGGCCTTCACCAGCCACGAAGGGCACGGGTCCAAGGAGCATGTGGTAGGCCTAACTGCTCGCAGGATCCTGTCAATCTCATCCCCAGATGGTCTAATATCATCCCAGAAGGCGGCCAAGGGGCCTCCAGTTCACACACTGTATCAACTGTGGCTGGGAGATCACGGCGGAGAGACAAGATTTTATCAGCAAAAAAGCTCCCAAAAGCCTCACAGCTAATATCCGAATTTGAATTTTGGTGGTCCCCTCCTGATAAGGAGACCAAAGACCGAACCACATTGAACAGTTTTGCTGGGCGTGAGCTAGCTGATGCGATGGAGGCTGCACAGAACTCTTTCTTTGTAGCCTTCACTGCCATCTCATAGGCCTTCATAAACGTCCTATAAGATGCTCTTGCCTCTTCGTCACGAGTTCGCCGCCACACTCGCTCTAGCCGTCTCAGCTCCCGCTTCTTCCGACGTAGCTCCTCTGTATACCAGGGAGCTAGTTTGGTACAGGGGCGGAGAGGGCGACGTACAAAGTCAGTTTCATATACTCTCCAGAATGTGCACAGGCATTCAGTAATACATAAGGGGAATTGTAAGTCTTAGTCTCTGCGGCTTATGCTTGCAGGAATCTGTGTTAAAGTCCACCTTAAATAAACATGCCAAAGTATAATGTCTTATAGTCTCTAGAATGCACACAAGCATTCAACAACGCTTTATCAGATGACAGTCTTTGTAGCATACGCCTACATAAATCAACGTGTAACTTTGTAATAAGACAAGCCACGTCAAGCCACGCCTATGGGTTTTGCCAGCATAGAATCTTCTCCCTGTTTCGTCCACTCACTTCTTCATAGGCATATTAATTCATAATGTTTATCTTCAAGCACCCCACCATGCTGGTTAGCTCAAGATGCAGGAGGGGACAAGAGCACTCCTCACAACATTTTAAAATGACTTTGAAATGGCGGCAGAATCCTCATGACAACCACGAGGCACCATCACGTCTAGTTTGGCCCAGGGAAGAGATACAATGGAACAAATGAGATCTCCTCTCCCCCAGGAGTCCCTGTGGGCCCCCTGCTTGTTTTACTTAATGACATCTCACATTGTGCTTCACACATTTCATGAATTTTCAACCTGCTAGTTACCTTTTTTTTTCCCCTCCACAAACTCCTATGTGCCTATCTAGCTAGTGAAGACCGAGTATGTGCACCACACAAAGTCCCTGAAGGCTTCTCTAGAATAAAAATATGTTCATCTTTAAGGTGCCACAAAACTCCTCTGTTTATGGCATCTCTGACCCATGCAATTTAATCCTACACACATTTCCAGAACTAAGCCCTTCTGTGTTAAATGCGATTGTGATTATAGCCCCAAATCTCTTCGGAAAGAGCTCTCTCACAAATAAAGTATTTAAGGATCTCTGGCATTTGTTTTTCAAAGGCGTGTTAACGTCTAATATCTCCTTCATCTTTGATTTTCCTAAGCCTGTGAATCAGTCCGTCATTCTGTTTCAATGGCTACAACACACAAGAGAATGAATTGGCTGCAGTGCCATTCCATTGTTTTTAATAACCTCGTTCCAGGGGGTTAAGCTTCCATTTACAACTGAGAACGCCGAAGGTCAGTCTTGCCTGGTCTGAAAATAAGTGATAATCCAATCCAAAGAAGTCAAGCTGCAGATCTCTTCTTCTCCAGACTACAGGTGGGGCGTCAAATGCTTCCCAGATTACAAAACTCTATCAATAGAGAACTAGCATGCAAGGAGACGTTCTAGCCTAGCTTTCTCTTAAGCATAATCGTTTTAGTTGTGCAAGGAACTGTCTACTTGAAGCCCATTCAAGCACTTCATCCCCCATCAGTAGTCCAACGTGATACAGTCCAATAACAAATACTTCATCTGATACAGGGTAAGAGCTGTAGCTCAATAGGCACGTGTTTGATCCTTGGGACTCTTCAGATATTATGCACACATGACGTGGCAGTCGATAGCGCAGATGAGGAGTGCATGGTCCCTGTAAAGCACCCGATATGCATGGTTGCTGTTTTGTCAGAAACAGGCAATGTATGGATTTTCCTTGTATATGCAGGTTCCAGTTTGCACATATGCACTCTATGCACCCAAATTGCACATATGCACTCCATGCACCCAAATTGCACATATGCACTCCATGCACCCAAATTCACACAAAATGGTGACTGTGCATATCCACTGCATCAAGCACTGTGGTCAGAAGGCTGCCAGCAGGGCCGGCACGCCCATGGAGGCCAGGTAGGCGGTGGCCTCGGGCGCGTGGGCGCTGGAGGGGCGCTGGAGGGGGTGTTGGGGGTGGAGGCACACGCAGCGAAGCTGGCATGACTGGTCTGCCTGCAGGTACTGCTGCAGCCAGCCAGCCAGCCAGCCCCTTGCTGCCACCGCCGCCACACACCCCAGCCGGGCACAGCCTCTGTGTGCCGCTTGAGCAGCGGCTCGCGGCTTCTGTGCCCAGCTGGGGTGCGCGGCGGCGGCGGCACGGAACTGGCTGGATGGCTGCAGCAGCAGCTGTAGCCAGCCCACGCCAGCTCCGCTGCGCGCTCCTCCGCCCCAGCTGGGCGCAGAAACCGTGAGCTGCTGCTGGGGTGGCGCACGGAGCAGCCTCTGCGCGCCACCCCAGCCCCGGCTCGCAGCTTCTGCGCTCGGCTGGGGCGCGCGGCGGCGGCGGCACGGAGCTGGCTGGATGGCTGCAGCAGCAGCTGTAGCCAGCCCACGCCAGCTCCGCTGCGCACTCCTCCGCCCCAGCCGAGCGCAGAAGCCGTGAGCTGCTGCTGGGGCGGCACATGGAGCAGCCTCCGCACGCCGCTCCAGCAGCAGCCTGCAGCTTCTGCGCTCGGCGGTCCGCACACCGCCCAGCCCCCCTGCGGTGTGTGATGACGTCTGCGATGACGTCATCACGCCGCGCGGAGGCGCAGGCGCACGCCGCCGCAGGCGCTAAAACCTCTGGCGCCGGCCCTGGCTGCCAGTTAGGCTGGATGTAACATCTGAAGAAGGCTACCATCTCCAATTAAAGAATCCTAGATAACTGGTGCTGAGAAAGACTGGTCTCTGCCCAAGGGAGAGGAGGGGCTGTGATTCAGCGACAGAGCATCTGCTTGGCATGCAGAAGGTCCCAGGTTCAATCCTCAGCACCTCCAGTTAAAGGGATCCAGAGAGCTGCTGCCAATCTGAGCAGATGAAACCGACTTTGATGAACCAGGGGTCCAATTCTGTATAAGGCAGCTCTGATCCCTGGTCGGTCTACTTTAATATGGCTCCTTCCACCTGGCAGCAGTTCTCATGAACACTCATGAGAACTGCTGCCAGATGGAAGGAGCCATATTAAAGCAGACCGACCAGGGATCATGGAGGTTTATCAATTTTATGTCTGGCTTTTATGACTTCATGTTTTCAGCTTTCGCTGTTTGTTTTTACTTTGTTAGCCACATAGAGCAAATCGCTGCCAAGGCAGTCTGTAAGCTTCCTGAATACATAAATATGTATGACTAGCAACAAAGCCCATTGTGGGCGAAAATATAACGGGCTCTAGAAAGCGGAGGATGGGCAGGAGGACATTCCCTCCTCCTCCATCACTGATAACAGCCGGATGAAGGCAGGGGGAGGCATGGCCACTTCCTCTGTGCCTGATCCCAGCAAGTAAAGTGGGGGCGGGCACTGTCACCTGCTCCGTGCTTGATCCCAGCCAGATGTGAAGGGGTGGGCAGTGCCACCTGCTCTGCACCTGATCCCAACCAAGAGAAAGGGGGCAGGTATTGCCACCTGCTCCATGCCTGATCCCAGCCAGGTGAAGGGGCAGGCACTGCTGCCTGCTCCGTGCCTGATCTTGGCCTAATGAAGGGAGGGTTGACATTGCCACCTGCTCTGTGCATTATCCCAGTCAGGTGAAGGGGCAGGCATTGTCACCTGCTCTGCACTTGACCCTGGCTGGGTGAAGGAGAAGCAGGCATTACCTCCGGCCCTTGCCTGATCCAGGTCGGGTGAAGGGGGAGGGCATTTTCACCTGCTACTCGCCAGATTCAGGCCAGGTGAAGAGGCAGGCATTGCTGCCAGCTATGTGCCTGATACCAGCCAAGTGAAGGGGGGCACTGCCACCTGCTCTGCTCCTGATCTCAGCTGGGTGAAGGAGGAGGGCAAGCATTGCTACCTGCTCTGCTCCTGATCCCAGCTGGTTGAAGGCAGGAGATGGGCCACCTGCTCTCCTCCTGATTAAAACTGTGTGAAAGTGGGGGGAGGGCATTGCCCCCTCAATGCTCCAGATCCCAGCTGGGAGAAGATGGGGAGTGGGCATTGCCACCTTCTTCACTCCTGAACCCAGCTGGGTGAAGGTGGAGAATGGGCATTGCCACCTTCTCCACTCCTGATACCAGCTGGATAAAGGCAGAGGGTGGGCATTGCCACCTTCCCCGCTCCTGATCCCATCTGGGTGAAGGCAGGGGGTGGGCATTGCCACCTGCCTCACTCCAGATTCCAGATGTGTGAAAGAAGGGGGCAGGCATTGCCCCCTCTCTGTTCCTTATTATAGCTGGGTGATGAGGGGAGCAGGCATTGCCACCTGCTTCATTCCTCACCCCACCTGGGTGAAAGCGGAGGGCAGGCATTGCCTCCTACTCCACTCCTGATCCCAGCTGGGTGAAGGCAGAAGGCTGAAATTGTCCCCTGCTCCACTCCTGATTCCATCTGGATGAAGGCAGGGGACGGGCATTGCCACCTGCTTCACTCCTAATCCCAGCTAGTGAAGGTGGGGGATGGGCATTGCTACCTACCCTGCTCCTGATCCCAGCTGCGTGAATGTGGGGGGCAGGCATTGCCTCTGCTCCACTCCTGATCCCAGCCTGGGCTTCCCACCGTGGCACACTATCTCGAGATCTGACCGCCTCATCCGGGCTTCCCTCCACAGCAGCACCCTCTGGTGGTGCACCAGGGTAAGAAATGAGTTGTCCTGAATACGCTTAGCCTTTTATATAGTAGGATCAGGATGGTACATGTGGGTCTCCTCTGTTTTATCCACACAATCACCATGTAAGGTAGTAGGCAGGCTGAAAGAGCACATGTAGCCCAAGTCAGCATCATGGCAGAGTGGGGACATGAACCTGGCCTTCTCAGATCTTCTGTGCCTACTACATGCTGTTAGGTCTGGCTGTTCCCATGGGTCCTCCATACCTTAGCCCATGGTGACATCCTGCTCCCACCATTTATTTTACTCTAGCCTCAATTCCCTGTTGTATGTTCATGTAACAGATTTTTGTGAATAAAGGTTCATAGAACAGGCCCATCGTTGTGGTGTGTGGCAATTGCACACGGAGCAATTTGTCACATGCAGTTATCTGCACTCAGGTGGCAAATTATTTTGTGGGCTTTATCCCACGGGACTGGGTGCAAAATTCCAGCCTTAATTTAAAAGGCAGGTTTCCCCTTTCATACAAAGCCACCTCCTCCTTTCATTCTTTTTAAAAATGTCCTCCAAAGAGCTCTTAGCAATTTGGAGAACTATTAACTTTTCTGGTCATTGGTACCTAAATAATGTTTTGTGAAAGAATCTCTTTTGTCATCCAGACTGTCTATTAGCCAATTTCATTAAGATTCCAAAGTCTGAACCAATAGCCTTTGATTTACTGAAAGCTTACAAAACAGGTTAAAAAAATAATGCTATAACTCAGACAAAGTGGCAAAAAATCAGTATTTAATCTGTAAACTTTAATGTAACATCATAAGAACAGCCTATGGTCCATCTGTTTCCCACAGGGCCATGTACCTAGAAGGTTCACAGCAGAAGCACAGAGTTCAAGGCTCCACATCCTTGCATTCAGCTCTGATATTCAAAGGTACACTGCCTTTGAACATGGAGGTTCCACTCAGCCATCACAACTAATAGCCACTGATAGACCTATCATCACTATCTAATCATTTTAAACTCATCTAATCTAGCAGCCATCACCATATCTCACGGCAGCGAGGCTCACGAGTTATGTATTGAGTGAGGAGGTACTTCCTTTCCTCTGTCCAGAATCTACTGTCCACCAGTTTCGTTGGGTGCCACTGAGCAAATGTACTTTAAAGAAAAAAAGCCCTATTTGGTTGCGTTTGTTTTGAAGAATGACTGGACTTATTTTTAAGCCTATGAAAGACATGGATGCATTGTACACAACCAAGCCAAATGTAACTGACCAACTATAGATTGTGGCCTGTGGAGAGATAATCTGCCTAGCTGGCAGCACACAAAGAAGGTGTTTATCGAGTCATCAATAGGGCACCATACATTTACTTTGATGGATTACCAGTTACGCTCAAACTACGGAGGCCTGTGCCAGATGCCTGGGTCAAACTTAGAAGCACTAAAACTGGAATGATTTCTGAATAGTTCTGTTTTCCCATTTGGCAAAATGACAGAAGTGTGGGGGCAGGAGCCACAAGAGAGAATGCTCAGGTATAGGCGGCTGCTGTTCTTATTCATTTGTAGGGTGGCACCCGTGGAAGGTTTTGCCCAGATTAGAAATGCTCTTTCAGCAGAGCGTATCAAGAGAGATGGTCCTGCAGATATGTGGGTCCCAAACCATGAAGATAATAACCTATAAATGAGGTTATTGTCCCACAAAATTGTAGGTAATAACCCAACACAGTAACTCTCAAAGCATGAACACCCGTGGTTGTATTCTGATACAAACAGAATGAGTTTAGCTTCTCTCTCTCACGCACACATCTGCACATACCCTCTCAGATGATTATTTGTGTTTTTAGAAAGTTGTCCTGCATTCAATGACCTTTGTATTCAAATTCCAGCATCCTTCCGAAGGGCAGAATGTATGACTAACAGGGGGAAGATATGCAAGATATTTGGCTAATTTCAAAATTAGGGAATAATAAGCCACCCGGACGACTTTTATAGCTTTAAAATGAGTATGATGCAATACTAAAGATTTTGTTTCCAGCTCGCAATTCATTTGAAATTTATACACACGGTACAGTACTACCTTGAATCTCTTCCCAACTGCAGAAATACGTATCACTTCTTTACCTGGCCCTTTCCCTAAGAGTTCATGATGGTACACATTCTTCTCACCTCCCAATTTTGTCCTCATAGCCCCATAAGGTAAATTAGACCAAGAAAGGGACTGGCTAAAGACCACCCAGTGAGTTTCACGGCTCAGTGTGGAATACTCTGGTTTCTGGTTCCCCTGGAGAATACAGGGCTGCTGTAACAGGGTTCCCTCACCACTCTGCATTCTTGAGACTCAGTGTGGATTTGAACCTTGCATCCACACATCACGGGCTATTGTGTTACTGTTCCACTACAATGATCATTGGCAAGTGGATTAGTTTATCCACATGGGAAAATCGAAATTCAAATGCAGCACAGGGTCCCTTCAGCATGCTGCCAGCGGGTGCCACAGTGCCCGTCAGCACTTCCGTTATCATCCACCAGATTTTTCAGAAAGTGCGGCTACTATAAAACAGGACCTATTATTGGCTGCCCCATTCAAATAAAAGAGTTTTCCGCTGGAGGATGAGGACTGATAAGCATCTAGGCTTTCCTTAATCAGTGTGTAGTTCCATCCCTTCATCAGGATTTCTTTCCTCCCAGAAGGTATGAGAAGGGAGATATTTCATTTGGCTCTGCTTCCTGAGGAGTTTGGAGCCAAACTCCAGCCATTTGGAGTTTGGCTCCACCTCCTGTGGCAGCCATTTTGGAGTGGCATTCACCACTTCCTCTCAAAATTCTAAAGGTGCCCAAAGGTTGGGAACCCCTGCTATAGAGCAACAACAGTGCAACAACAGTGCAATAACCAATGGTGTGTGGATGCAACCCTAGTCAGCACATTTCCACATAGGTACTATATACTCCACTGATACTCCAAGTATACTCCACTGTTTTACAACTGGGGGACAGATTTCCTTAAGAATTTTCAGGCCTGCATGGAGATTTGGCAGACATATTTTATTCATACATTTACTTCAAGTATTGGAGTTGTACAGCAGCAAGAGGTTAGTAGCGCTTATGAATACTTGGATACAACTAAAGAACAGGACAGTAAGTTCTGAACTAGCACATATGGCACTGAATGTTCAAGGTTTTACACCTGGGATCTTCCATTAAAAGTATCTTTGAGGCCCACTGAGAGTTGCTGCCAATCAAAGTACACAATGGTAGGCGAGGGGGACTTGTACACATTATGCACGTGCGCATTGGAAGTTTGAGAAAATACAGAAGTAGCAATCAGACATGATATTCCATTCATGTCAGGCATGAAAGCCCTTTACATGTCAAGTCTTTTTTCACAATGGACATGCAGTGCATTTGGCGAAAGCATGACAGACTTTTCAGAGAAACACCGGATCTCAACTTCATCAACTGCACGGTTTGACAACCTGAAACCCACACTTAGCAACTATTAGCAGAAACACTTAGCACTACAGTCTTGGCCCATTGTTTGACAGTATCGATTACAAATTTTATATTTGGAAAAGTAGACGAAAGATCCCAACAGAATGCAACTGTGTTACCAAATGCTTCTCTAAGGACTGACTCTGGGGTTTTGTGGGACCCCACCTGGAGGCTGCCAGGCCCCTCGTACTTCTACCACAAGTCCTCCCATGCCCCCTTCTAGTTTACCAACATTGGAGGCCACAGGGGCTGTAGCTCAGTGGCAGAACATCTGCTTTGGATGCAGAAGGTCTGGAAGTTCATTTCCCAGCCTCTCCAGCTGAAACAATCAGGTGTTATGGAAGACATCTCTACCTGAGATTCTGTCAGTCAGAACAGACAACGCTGACCTTGACAGGTCAATGGTCTAACTTAGTATAATGCAGTTTCATGGGTTTACAGAGCGGTCTTGGGTGCCACACACGGAAGAAAGAGACCCATAAGAGGCTCTGTCCCAGTAGCCAAGGCCAATCTTCCCCATGTCTCCCAGCTCAACAAGTAAGGGTAAAGGTGAGCATGAAGAGGGGCTTGTGTTGGACTCCCTAACAATGATTCCTCAAGTTATTTCTGGAGCAAATTAGCCAAAAGATATATTGGCCCCACCTACAACTTTATAAACTGAGACTAGAAAAGAAGAGCAAACTACAAAAAGAATCACCAAAATATGAATATAAAATAAGCAATGATCTAGCTTTCCAAATGTTGGCGTGGTTGTTTTTTGATCTGGATTTTTTTTTAGTTGCTCCCTCCTGCTCCATTTCAAATTGCAGAGTAAATAATGAACTGGGAACTTCCTACTTCAAGAAGACTAGGTTTGTTTCCAGTATGCAAAGCTTCCAAACAGAGTATTGTTCTGTCGTCCAAAAAAACCAAATAGCACCGAACATAAAACTCTCCCCTGTCAAAAGTGAACTACGGACTCTATTGTGCCGATGCACAGATAAGAGCAGGGGACCCAAATGAAATAAGAGCTAATAAAACTTCAAGAAACAGCATGCAGATGTTGGCTGATAACTAAATTAACTGAAGGAACAAAGTGGATTAAAATATCATTAGGCATGGTAGACATGGAAGAGCTACATCAGAAAAAGACAAAACTGGGAGCCAGAAATTAATTTCTAATATGAGAAGCGGCAGAAATCAATCTGGCGTAGAAGTCTTGACGTCTGAAACTTCCTACTGAAACTTCCCATAATTTCATAATGTGTGAGAAATGTTCACCTGTAATATTTGACTGAGATGGAAAGACGTTCCACGGATGATCAAAGATGCTTAGCTGTTTGTACCTTACATCTTCACGTGCTCCAACGGGCCACCCAACAAACTTGTCCTAGAGCACAACTTTACACCTTTTTGGAAACAGTTTCCAAGACCAAGTTGGAATCTTGCTCAGTGTAATTTCCCTTCAATTTTGATACAACCTTTCCACTTGTATTCAAGATGCCTTGGGAGAAAATCACATGCATCTGCCTTATATCGAATCAGACCTTTGATCCATAGAGATCAGTATTATCTACTACAGACTGATAGTAGCTCTTCAGGGTTCCAGGTGGAGGTCTTTCACATCTCCTACTACTTGATCACTTAACTGGAGACATTGGGGACCGAACTTTTGACCTTCCATATGCCAAGCAGAAGTTCTACCACTGAGAGCAGAACCACAAGTGACAAAAGGCACAGATTGGACACTTGTCAGCTTCCCTCAAGTTTTGATGGGAAATGTAGGCGTCCTGGTCTCGCAGCTTCGCTCTCTGTCTACTGTCCAATGGACTTTTCAACTGTCACTTGTCCAACATTCCGCCAAGCTGCCTACATTTCCCATCAAAACTTGAGGGAAGCAGACAAGTGTCCAATCTGTGCCTTTTGTCACTTGTGGTTCTGCTCTGAGTCACAGCCCATCCCCTATCAACACTTGCTCACAAGCCCTTAAGAAAGTTTGTGTCAGGGTGATGATGACGATAACAACAACAACATTTGATTTATATACCGCCCTTCAGGACAACTTAATGCCACACTCCGAGCAGTTTACAAAGTGTGTTATTATTCTCCTCACAACAATCACCCTGTGAGGTGGGTGGAGCTGAGAGAGCTCTGAGATGCTATGACTGACCTAAGGTCAGTCTCCAAGCCAATGCCACCGATCAGCAGGCCCTCACACTCATGCACGGAGAAATGTCACTATAGAAACTGTGATCCAGACAAAAACAGCTGGCAAAGGTTTTGGCTCTTACGATGTGTGTGGTGTTGTGGTTAGAGTGTTGCATTAGGATCTGGGAGACTGAGGTTCGACTCCCTGCTCTGGCCATGGAAACTCACTGGGTGACCATGGGCCAGTCGCTCTCGCTCAGCCTAACCTTCCTTGCAGAGTTTGATGTGAGGAAAAAATGGG
Source organism: Eublepharis macularius (assembly GCF_028583425.1). Taxonomy (NCBI): domain Eukaryota; kingdom Metazoa; phylum Chordata; class Lepidosauria; order Squamata; family Eublepharidae; genus Eublepharis; species Eublepharis macularius. The sequence continues at coordinate 164,467,788 of NC_072792.1, read as the reverse complement.
ATAGAAGAGAATGATGTTCCACTTTGTGTTCTCATTGCAGAGGGAGGAGGGGCATAAATGAAGTAAGCAAGCAAGTAAATACATAAATAAATAAATGTGTTTCTCCAACATCCTTCAAAAGATCCCTAAGTAGTCCCACTTTTCCAGTTCTTTGAAGTTCAGACTTTGGGGGCATTTACCATTGCTTCTTCAATATATTTAGCATGAGAGATGCACACATTTTATCTGTAATTCTAAACACTATGGAATAAGCTTTATTCTTCCAATGAGAGAGTCTCTGACTCCATATATTTTCAAAGATCACATTTAAGGAATACAAATGTTGCCAAAGAGACTGGCAAAAACAGATCCATTCAATACCTCCAAGGCAAAATGGGATACAGTAGCTGGCTAACTTCCTATTAAAAGTTTATAGCTTCACTTAGGAGTTACTACTTACTGCATCTCAGTGCCATTGTGGCCACCAATATATGTACTGTTCAAATTTCGCTGTTTTCAGGTAATCTACTATTTAAAACAACCCTGCACAATCTCTAATATCTTTCTTTTCCTCCAAGCACTTTAGCTCCCAATCCTGCTGCTTCAAGATAGAAGTCAAATAATAAATAAAAGTAAAATAAAAGAATTTGAATGTTTCATTTCTGGTTTGAAAAATATAAGACTCAGTTTCCACACAGGGATCTCCTCTGAAAACAGACCTATTTATCATCCTTCTGACATGACATTTTCACATATCTTCAAATATGGGTTTGACTCCACAGAAAACATCCCATACCTTTCAAAATAATGAGAGAAACATTCCAGGGGTACCTGTTATCAGCTGTGGAATGCCTGAAGGGGCAGGCTGTAGCAATGGATGACTGCCCCGTCTTCTTAACTCCTTCTCAGATCAGCAGACTAAGGGCCAAGCTACACATGACGAATGACACTTGAACAGCAAGTGTATTTCTCCCTGTTCACTTGCCCTCCACTCAATCCACTTGCCGTTCAAGTGTCATTCGTCATGTGTAGCTTGGCCCTAAGAAACATGTATCTTTGACTGGGAATTATCTCTACCCTCATTATGAAACAGAGGCAGATCATCACTGTACCCGGAGCTGTACAGATAAACAGAGCCCTGGTCTCTGTGCCCCCGCTTACAGAGGTGAGGCAGGACATAACTAGAGACCGGCCCCTTGGATACTCACCGAGAAGGGTCCTTCTCCTCTGAGGACAGGAGGACATCTTGGGTGTTTCCCACCATCCAATCGGAGAGGCAGGAAGTAGAATCTTTCTTCCTCTTCCTTTGGTGTGTGGGACCACCCTCTCTCTCCTCAGTTCGGGTGACTCCCCTCAGCAGTATCTTGTACTCTCTATGTTTATAGAACTATCTTAAACTGTAATCTATAGATAGAACAAAGGAACAAAGAACAAAGTGCAACACTGTCCAGCACATGCACATAACAGATTCCGGCAGTAAAGGCCATCGCATAGCCGGAAACATATAAAGAACAATCCAGGACTCAGACAAAAGGAAAAAACACAGACGAAGCTCACGGGAGGGCAAGATGTCCTCCTGTCCTCAGAGGAGAAGGACCCTTCTTGGTGAGTACCCAAGGGGCCGTTCTCCCTCTGAGGCGGAGGACATCTTGGGTGCTCCCAAAGCAGTGTACTAAGCCCTGGGTGGGGTGGAGCCTTTGTCCTCTACAACATGTTGAAGAACTCTGCGGCCGAAGGCAGCGTCTGCAGAAGCATAAGTGTGTATATGATAGTGCCTAATAAATGTAGATGATGAAGACCAGGTAGCCGCTTTACAAATGTCTTCTATGGAGGCATTCCTTCTGAGGGCAGCGTTTGTAGCTGCGCTCCTTGCCGAATGTGCTGTGATCCCTGACGGAACCTCCATCTTCATTGTTTTATAAGCTTCTTGTATACACGACTTGATGCTGTATGCTATGGCAGTGGATGACATTCGTTGTCCCAGTTTTGGACGAGAAACATTGACAAAAAGTGAATCCGAGAGACGTATCGATTCAGTTCTTATCAAATACGTTTTAAGAGCTCTCCTCACGTCGAGGTTGTGCCATTCCCTTTCCTTCGGGTGGTTCGGCCTTGGACAGAACGAAGGAAGATATATTTCCTGTGATCTATGGAACGTGGAGCATGCCTTAGGCATGAAGGACGGATCGGTCCTAAGGACAACCTTGTCTCTATGAAATATACATAGGTCTGGCCGAACGGACAAGGCACTCAACTCGGAAATACGACGAGCCGAAGTAATAGCCACGAGGAATATGGTTTTTAGCTTCAGCCATTTCAGTTGTATCTCCTTGATTGGTTCAAACGGAGGTCTTGTGAGTGCCGAGAGAACCACGCTTAAGCGCCAAGTTGGAAACCTGTGCACCGTCGGAGGTTTTAGTAGGGTAGCCCCCCTCAGGAACCTTTTTACGTGGTAATGCGAAGTTAAAGGAACTCCCTCTATCGTTGGTAGCACCGTGCCGATAGCAGCCACCTGTTTCCTCAACGTAGCCGGGCGTAAACCTCTATCTAATCCCTCTTGTAGGAAGGACAGTATAGAAGACTTAGTGGGCTTTGTAGGATCAATTTGTTTTCGTCTACACCAGCGGTGGAAAGCCTTCCAGGCTGTGTTGTAAATCCCGACTGTGGACTCTTTTCTCGACGCTAGAAGAGTGGCTATAATATTTGGAGGGTAACCCTCTAATCGGAGATGGTCCCGCTCAATTTCCAGCCGGTCAGAGCCCACCACTCTGGACGGGGGTGCCATATTGGACCCTGCTGTAGTAGGTCCGGGTGGTTTGGGAGCCTGAGAGGTGGAGCTACCGACATCCGATGTAGTGTTGCAAACCATGGTCTTCTTGGCCACCAAGGTGCAACCAGGATCACTGTCACTTGTTGCTCCTGTATCTTCCTCAGGAGTCTGGGGATAGTCGGCAGAGGAGGGAATGCGTACAGGAGGCCCCGAGGCCACTGTGCATGAAGTGCGTCTGTCCCCTCTGCTTGTGGATGGAAATACCGCGACAGAAATCTCAGAAGTTGATTGTTCTTGTGCGATGCGAACAGATCTACCACCGGATTCCCGAAGTGTCCCGACAGCATCTGGAAGATCTCTCTCTTCAGAGCCCACTCTCCGGGATGCAGAGATTCTCTGCTCAGCCAATCTGCCTGGATATTGAGTACTCCTCGGATGTGCTCTGCCTGTAGAGACTTGAGGTTGTGTTCTGCCCAACTGATGATCTTGTTGGCTTCTCGCTGCATGCGGGAGGACTTGGTTCCCCCTTGCTTGTTTAGATAAGCTTTGGCTGCGATGTTGTCCGTCCTGATCAGCACGTGTTCGAGTGTCCCTTGGCTGCCGAAGAACTTCAAGGCTAGCAGAATCGCCCTCATTTCCAAAACGTTGATTGGAAGTTCGCGTTCTCTCGGGGACCACTCTCCCTGTGTCGGCGATCCCTCTAGAGTCGCTCCCCAACCTTTTAGGCTGGCATCGGTGAATATCTGAGTGAAGCGAGGAGTGAGGAAGCTCTTGCCCTGGAGTAGGTTGGACTCGACCGTCCACCAACGCAGGCTTTCCTTGACCGAGAGGGGAACTTGTACTTTGAGGGTCGCTTTGCGGGCTATTTGAAGCTGGAACGGACGTAACAAGCCCTGTAGGGGTCGGAGATGGAATCTTCCCCAATAAATTGCCTCTGAGTGTGCCACCAGCAGGCCCAATAATTTTGACAGGTCCATTAGTAAAGATGATGGTTGTTTGATGACCTCTGAGGTCAAGCGAATGAGCTTTATCCTCTTTTCTCTGGGAAGGAACATGCAGCCCTCCCCGGTGTCTATGGTAAGACCCAGGTGTTCCAGGCGTTGAGTCGGCTGAAGAGAACATTTGGATCTGTTGATGAGAAAACCATGGTCCTCCAAGACCCGAATGACCTCCATTGTTTCTCTGGTTGACGTTTCCCGGGAGGCGGATCTTATCAAGATATCGTCCAAGTATGGATGTAATTGGAATCCCCTCTCCCTGAGCCTGACCACTGGTATCACAAGCAGCTTTGTAAATACCCTGGGTGCCGTTGCCAGTCCGAAAGGCATTGCTCTGAATTGTAGGTGTATGTCTTGTACGCAGAATCTCAAGAACTTCCGGTGAGCGGGAGCAATTGGTACGTGGAGATACGCTTCGGTAAGATCTATTGATGTTAAGAACTCGCCGTGTTGCAAAGCCTCCGCTATGGATCGAAGAGTTTCCATCCTGAACCGCTTCAGCTTGATGAATTTGTTTACATACTTTAGGTCCAGGATGGATCTCCAGTCCCCGTTCCTTTTGGGGACTGTGAAGAATATCGAGTACACCCCCTGCCCCTTTTCGTCTGCAGGGACGTATTCGACTGCTCCTATCCGTAGGAGATGTTGTATTGCTTGAATGGTGATGTGACGCTTGTGTGGGTCTTTCTTGAGGGGTGAGATTATGAATCGCTCCGGTGGAAAGGAATGAAATTCTATCGGATAACTTTTTGATACAATCTCCAATGCCCAGGCATCCGCCTTGGACTCCGCCCATGTGTGATGGAACATGAGCAGCCTTCCCCCCACCGAAGCATCTTGAGAGTCAGGGCTTCTGGCTTTTATCCTCCGAGTCGTGCCTGTTGCCGCGAAGACCTTGTTGCCTGTTGAATTTGGCCTGGAATGTTCCTCTCCGAGACTGTGGTCTGGTCCCAGTCCAATTGCGTTTGTGATCCTGGCGATTTCTAGGTAATGTATGGTGCGATCTGAATGGTTGAAATCCGAAAGATCGTCTCTCCTGTTTTCTCAAGGATCTTGGAAGTGCTTTTTTCTTATCCTTGGTTTCCACTAGAATCTTCTCTAGTTGATCACCAAAGAGCTTGTCGCCCTGGAAAGGGTACGCCATCAAGATGAGCTTGGCCTGGAGGTCCGCTTGCCAGGCGCGAAGCCATAGAAGTCGTCTGGCTGATGAGGAGGATGCCAGCGCTCTGGAGGACATAGTCATTGCGTCTAAGGTGGCATCCGCGGTGAAGGTGCATGCTTTCAGTATCCTGTTGGCTCCTTCCAGCAATCTTCTGTTGTTTTCCGGAAGAAGCTGAATTAACCTCCTGGTCCACACTACTGCGGCCCTGGACACCATGGAGGCTATGGAAGACGCCTTGATGGACGTAGCCAGTGCCTCGTGAGCCCTCTTTAGCACCGCTTCGCCTTTTTTGTCTAAGCCATCTTTTATCATCCCTTGCCCATCTTCAGACAGAAGTCCCTGGGACTGGAGAGCGGCCACTGGCGCGTCAATCACGGGAACCTGCAGGAACTGAGCAGTATAGTTCAGCTCAGCTGAGAAAGAGGAACTGTTCCCTGGGCCTTCTGTTTGGCAAAGGGCTCTTAGCTCTTCCCTAAGAGACCTTCTAATGGCCACAAGCATTTCGGGGGATACGCTGGAAGCACTTACGTTATTATCAGGAATGCCGTGGAGAGAGCCCTGCGCCGGATTTGGAGAAATTTGCCTTGACTCCCCCGCCGGGAGGTTGGCAACCTCGGCGATGCGTCTTGGCGGGAAAGCGGCCGCAGCGTCTTTTCCCGCCGAAAAAGGGCCTCTCGCCGCTGCGCTCTCTTCTGCGGCCCGTTGGCTGCATGCGGCTGTCTCCGGCTCCGTCTGCAACAGACGGGGCCGTTTCTTGTTGGGCTGCTCTGCGCCGGCGTGCGCTCTTCTGCCGGGGGGCCGATCAAGCCTCCTAGGCGAGTCGGACCCGGCCGGGCCTGTCCCCACCGTCGGAAGGACGGTTCCCGGGGAGCAGCCCTCAGCCCTCTCCAAAAAGGACTCTTCAGAGTCCGATGACTCCTCCGCTCTCCTCTGTTGCTCCATTGTTTTCTACCTTTTCTCGAGAGAAAACACTCTCCCTTCTCACCCTCTTTTCTCTCTCTCTCCCTTTTTTTTTTTTTATTGGAAAAGTCTGAAGAAAAAGAAGGAGGCCAGTCAGGTAACGATGGGGTTGGAGAGAGAATGGGGCAGAAAAAAGGGAGGTATCGGAATAGACAACAAACAAGTAGGAAAGAAGACTGAAAAGGAATATAATCCAAGAAGGGTAGCCTAGCTAACCTATTGAGAACTGCTCTCCCCTGAGGCAGGAAAAGAACTGAGGAGAGAGAGGGTGGTCCCACACACCAAAGGAAGAGGAAGAAAGATTCTACTTCCTGCCTCCCCGATTGGATGGTGGGAAACACCCAAGATGTCCTCCGCCTCAGAGGGAGAAAGGGCTTTTTCAGTGGTAGCACCTCACCTTTGTGATGCCCTCCCTCTTGAGACTTACCTTACTCGCCGCTCACCTTGCCGTCTTTAATGTACCAGAACGACACATTGCTCTTTACCTAGGCTTTTAACTGAGGGATTCCACCTTTTTAAAGCTATTTCTATTATCTGTTTCCAGTCGGTTTTACGAAGACAGTTTTTAGGCTGCTGGATGTTGTTTTATGCTGTTTTGATGGCTTGCTTAGTGATAATTTGGGGGATTTTGTTGTCGTATTTTATGGCATTGTTGTTAATTTTTTTCATTTTGCCAGCTGCCTTGAGAAGGTCTCTCAAGAGGCAGCACAGACATGGTCTAAATAAATAAATAAATGAGATAGTCTCTGTCCTATGGAGACTACAATCTAGATTTTGACAGGGTGGGGGAAGGGAAACAAAAGCAAGGAGGCTGAGGAAGGAAAGGGGATACAAACAGTCCTCAAGGATAAGCAGAAATGCCCTGTTCGGAAGCAGTCCACCTTAGAGTACCAGTTGCTGGGAAGTAATAGCAGGAAAGTTTACTTTGCCTTCCTGCCCTGCTTCTGGACATTTTGGACACATCAGGCTGGACACAGGATGATACACGAAATGGAACAGGATAAGAAACTACATACACTAGGTGGAACACGGTTGGATCCAGCTTATATTCTTAAAAGAGATGTCAGGAATAATCCTACATTCAGCTCTCACTCCAACACCAAAGTCATTGTCTTTTTTGATTTATTTATGATTTTTATATACTGCGCTTCAGTAAGAGCATGTTCAGTGTATTTATTACTGCCTTCATTCTGCACATTTCACTACTTGCAAGTGGTCTAATTCTGTGCTGTACGATACTATACTAGTACACTACTACTGTGCTATGCTATACTATTCTAGTATACTAGTCCACCTATACTAGTCCACTTATTTCCACCATCAAATCTCTTCCCCAATCTCTTTTCTTCTTCTTCCCTTTGCTAGCGCATCCTTCTGAAGCTTTCAGATTCACAAAAGGCTCCCGTTTTGTAATTTTCCTTATTAATTTGGGTGTCTTCTGCCCTTTCTCTTAGATGCGCTGGAACAAATCTTATTATATATTCATATTTGTATATTCTCTCTCCCTGTCCCCCCCACCCCACCCCTTTCTGCCATAGAATTTCCACCACAAATAAATTTCGTGCTCCCAAGACAAACAAGCTCCATCATTCCCTCCTTGAAATAATTATGCTTGGGTTTAGCAGGGATAATGGGGTGGAACGCTGAAAATCACATCAGATATGTATCATGACAAAGCTAATTTAAACATCTTCATTGTTATTAAGTAACACGTCGCAACAGACTTACTCTGAATTTGCCACTGTTAGAGTGCTATAAACGTCACTCTGATGGTGAACAAACTCACTATTTAGAAACTTATCACAGAACTGAAAAGTTGAGAAGGGCTTGAAGAGCGTACAGGCTAACCTCCTGCCCAGTACAGAATAACCTCCAAGGAGGGAGAACCCATTCCACTTCTAGGCAGCTGATTCCACCACTAAACCACCCTTATTGTTAAAAAGTTTTTCCTAATATCCCACCAATATCTTCCTACCCATAATTTAAGCCCATTATTAGAAGTTCTACCCTCCACCGACTGGAACTGCTCAAAATGACAGCCCTCAAAAATACTTCAAAAGAGTGATCATAGCCACCCTCAGTATCCCTTTCTCCAGGCTGAACGTTCCCAGTTCCCTCAGCCTCTCTTCATAGGGCTTACTCGCCAAATCTTTAATCATCCTCATCACTCTCCTCTGTGCTCACTCTGACCTATCTATCTCCTTCCTATAAAGAGGCCTCCGGAACTGGAAGCAATACTTCAGCTGGGGTCTGAACTGTGTAATATACAGTGGTACTATCACATCTTCTCTTAGACACTAGGCATCTATTGATACACCCTAAAATCACGTTAGCCTTCTTTGCTGACGCATCACACTGGCTACACATACTCAATTTGTGGTCCATCAAAACCCCAAGATCCTATTCAGGCGCATTACTTACTACTCACAAGAGTATCCCCCAGCCAGCATGTGTGCCTCACATTTTTACTACCCAGATGCAAAATTTTACACCTACCTCTATTAAATTGCATCTTGTTCACATCTGCCCATTTTTTTCAGATCTAATTGGATTTTATCTCTATCTTACCGAGTGTTCATTACCCTGCCCAATATGGTGTCATCTGCAAATTTAATGAGTAGTCCCTTCCACACCCACATCTAGATCATTGATACAAATGTTTAAAAATACTGAGCCCCAAACTGAGCCCTAGGGCACACCACTGGATCAGACAGGGTTCCATTGATTAACACTCTTCAGAGCATGATTGTCCAACCAATTCATTATTCACTTAATAGTCACAAAATGTAATCCACAGCTCACCATCTTGCCCATCAAGATATCATGGAGAGTCTTATCAAAAACACATTACTAACATCGAAATGTATAATCTCCACAGCATCCACCAAGCCAGTCACCTGATCAGAAAACTGAAATGAGATTAGTTTGACAGGATCTACTAGGGACAAATCCACATGAACGTCCTCTTATCCCAGAGAGACCCTCTAGGCATTTACTCTTTTAAAATCCACCCCAAGATCTTCCTGAGGACAGTGGTTAAACTTACCAAGCCTATAGTTCCCCAGATCATCCTTCTTCTCCTTTTTAAAAACTGGGATAACGTTTGCCCTCCTTCAATCATTGGGCACATCTCCTGTCCTCCAAAAGGCCTGGATGAAAGCAGTGGCAACTCTCCAGCAGGGCCTTTAAACACTGTTGAATGGCCACCATCTGGCCCAGAGGACTTATCCCCATCCAGATATTTCTAAACAACCTCTTTACCCACATCCACCCGCAAATCCATTTCTATACCTTGTATATAAAACCATCCCGAAGTAGGCCTCTTTTTTCCTTCAGGTAGAAAACTTAGATAAAATATGCATTAAGCCTCGCCATCTTTGCTTTATCCACCATCAGGTTTGCTCCATTTTCACCCAGCTGTTGGCCTACAGCCTCCTTTACCCTCCATTTACTTCTCACATAACTAAGGAAATTATTATTATGAGCTTCCCTGGACAATCATCACTTACTCTTGGCCTCCCTAAGAGCCCCCTTAAAGCATTTAACCAACTCTTCCTTAGCAGCTTGCCCTTCTTTCCATTTCCGTTTGTTCTTTGACTCCCGCAGCTTTGCTCCCGCAAGCGTGATGACGTCACTTCCAGGAAGTGATGTCATAACACGCCCCCCCCAGAGCACTCCCACGCTCTGCAGGGGCTTGGATCGGGGCCACTGTGGAGGGCAGGAGCATTCCTGCCCTCCACAGCAACCCAAAATGGGCCTGATCCACACCAAAACAGGCTCGTTTTGGGCCTGTTTTTGGGTGGATTGGGCCTGTTTTGAGCCGCTGAGGAGCACAGGAGTGCTCCTGACCTCCACAGCAACCCAAAATGGGCCCGATCCGCACCATAATGGGCTTGTTTCAGGCCCATTTGGGTGCAGATTGGGCCCATTTTGAGCCGCTGCAGAGTGCAGGAGCGCTCCCGCACTCCAAAGCAGCCCCAATCCAGGCCAAACTGGGCCGATCCAGGCAGCTGCTGCACATGGGAGTGTGCAGCGCCGCAGGGGAGTGTGCACAGAAGGTGCGCGCCCCCCGCTGGCCAGGTAAATAGGGGTGGGATGTGAGGGGTGGGGGTGGGGGATCCTCCGCCCCACTGGGGGTATGGTATCCCTAGTCTACAAACACCCTTAATATCCCATAAAGGGGAGAATTCCAACAACACATGAACACTGCCCCCTAAATTCTCCATCACTTTCTCCTCATCCACCCACACTTCCCTATTAGTTTTTCAAAACGTGCTGCTGTATTGCTTGTTGTGTGTGTTCTTTTTAAAGTATTTAAGATGTTTTATTGGTTTTAAAGACATTCTATTTTATATTATTCTATTAATTGGAATCCGCCCTGAGCCTGCTGGTGTGGGGAGGGCAGAATACAAATCAAATAGAATAAATAAATAAATAATAAATAGTTAAAATCAAATCTAAAATACCTGACTCCTTAAGTCACCTCCTCTACCTTTTGAAAAAGGAATTTATCCTCCAAACAAATCAGAAATTGATGCAACCCCAGGCACTTGGCAGAATACATCTCCCAACACATGTCAGGGAAATTAAAATCGCCCGAACCCCAAGATCATATTGCCTGGACATAGTGGCCAGTTGTTCTAAGGAGAGATCCTCACCCTCTTCTCCCAGGCTAGGAAGTCTATCACAAACTGCAACCACAACACTGTTGGTCTGTCCATTCCTTATTCTCAACCAGACACTTTCTACAGCCCCATCATGTACATCCTCTGATATTTCTTGCAAATCATACACTTTCCTGACTTACGAAGCCACTCCTCTTTCCCTCTGACCCTTTTCTCCAAATTTTTCTTTCCTTTTCATTTTGCCTTTTTTATCTGCACTTTTTCCAATGTAGCTGGTGACCAGGACTAGGCTCTTTTTTTTAATCAGAGCTGATAAGCTAAGGAGTCCAATGAGAAGCTTTGAGCTACACGAACATATTTCAGCGCTTGCAGAAATAATAACAACAACATTCGATTTATATACCGCCCTTCAGGATGACTTAACACCCACGCAGAGCAGTTTACAAAGTATGTCATTATTATCCCCACAACAAAACACCCTGTGAGGTAGGTGGGGCTGAGAGAGCTCGTAGAAGCTGTGACTGAACCAAGGTCACCCAGCTGGCTTCAAGCGGACGAGTGGGGAATCAAACCCGGCTCTCCAGATTAGAGTCCTGCGCTCTTAACCACTACACCAAACTGGCTCTCAATGGGCTTGGCTGGCCTCTGGCCATGAAGGTACATGCACACTGGGACATTTACTCACCCTTCTTAGGCCACTGACTTCAGTGGGTTTAAAAGGGTAACACTTTCCTTCAGGACTGCATTGCTAGAAAATTCGTAGCATCAGTTAAGAATGTAAAATATCTTTTGCGGTTCTATGACAAACTTGACACTAGTGCTTAGGAATTTGAAATATTTTTTTTCCGGCTCTGGGATTCTAGTCTACGATCAGCAAGGGAAGGTGAAGTCATCATCCTCCATTCTGAAGACAGAGCATCATATCAACAATCCACAATGTATGTTTTGGCTGACTTCAACAGACAGTGCAAACCATTGCAACCAGTGTCAGGCTACTGTAAGTATCACACATTTTAAGACAGCATGCTATTAGAATTACTCATCCTGTGCATTTTCCTCTGTAGACAAGAAAATCCAGGAGGTGATGATTGCACTGTAGCAATCGTTTGCAAGTGGATTTTCCTGTTTCACACAGGAAAATCCAGTTGCTTCCTTTTTATTAAATTCCTTAAAATTTTCAATAAAAAACAGAGAAAAATGAATTGACGATTTGTGGTTTTGAAGATTAAGAGGTGGAAAATGTTTAGGGGGAAAGGAGAATCAATCATATAGGCTAAATTTGGAGTTAAGGTACAATATTGATTGTAAGGACAAATTTGAAGTTAGAGTATAATATGTAGTACTTGTACATCATAGAGAAAATTAGTACTTATTCCTAATTTCCTTTGCTTTTCGAGTAGCTATGTGTTTCTTTCCTTGTTTTCTTTTTATTAAATTCCTTAAAATTTTCAATTAAAAAAGGGAAATCCAGTTGCAAACAATTGCTAAAGTGCATTATCCAACGTGTGAAATCAGCCTAAAGTGCATTATCCAACATGTGTGAAGGCAGCCTTAAGACAGGACCTTATCCAATGACATTTTGATCTCTGCCTAGGACCTGGGAAACCCCTATTTAAATCTCCCTCCCCTTCAGCCATAAAGCTCACCAGGTGATCTTGGGCTAGTCATATACACTCAGGTTTACCTACTTAGCAGGGGTGCTATGAGGATAAAATGGAGGCAAACCATGAATACTGTCTCGGGTTCCTTGGAGGAAAGCTGATATAGAAACAACGTGACAACAGTTTCAACAGCTCCATTTTTGGAGACTTGAAGTCAGGGGTGAATTCCGGTTGAGAGTGAAACTGACAGATGAGGCTGAAACTGCCATCCTAAGAATAGTTTCCTGAGAGTAAGCCCCAATGAATACACCTGAGTAGTATTTTGGGTAGACCTGCTTAGGAGGATGCTGTCAGTCAGCCCGAAATATCTTCTGAATATCCATACCACTCCAAGCAAGTTTTATTTTTTCCACTGAATATTTCCTAGCAAAAGGAGCCAACTCCCAGTCATAAACAAATTTAGAACCAAGTAAAATTGGACACAGAATGTCAATTACAAACAACATGAAGAATTTAGGCTCGTGTTTTGGGGTCTAATTGACCCCAAGTGGTTTCTCGGGTATTTGTCTGAAGTTTGTTAGAATCAGGTATCCATCTATATACTAAAAAGAGGTTTTAAAAATGGTAAAGATTAAGGGAATAAAATTAATTTAGAAATATCTATCAAAGGTCTTTGGACTTCTTTGTTTTGCGCACACAGCATTCTTCTGGATCAACTGTGATTCTCTGACATTAAAAATGGCAGATGTCCAGGAAAGAGATAATCCAGGCATTCCACTCTTTGGCAGACTACACTACTAAGATACGTGTGCTCAGTTTTTGGAGTAGTGTCATATTTGATAGTAAAAGGAAATCAATAATATTTATCAAAAAGAGTAAGACTCTTTTCAACTTCCTTGCTTAAAATTTCATAGGAGAAAAGTATGGACATTATGTTTCCTCTGTGTTTGATTTTCAAATATCAGTACCCTGAGTACTTTGTGAATTAATAACCCTATGTAGACATCTCAGTTGCATGGGTACCCACTGAGCAGGGAGGGAGAGCCTGAACAAGTGTGCGGCCCCCCCACCTCCATGTGATTGCCAAGTGGTTTGCTGGGAACAAATGTGCAAAGGAGGTACCTGTGCACACACACGATCTACATTCCAAAACCAATGCCACCAAAAATGAGGAGAAGGTGTGTGTGCAATTCCTCTGTGCATTTGTCCCAGGCAGGCCACTCAGCAACACTGATTAAGTGGAGGAAGGGGGAAGGGCCAGCACACTTGCACCTGCTCTCCCTGCCCATGCGGTGAGTGCCCATGCAACTGAGATGTCTGCACAGGGCTGCATGAGTCTTGTGATAGCGAATTCTACACATTAATTATGTGTTGTGTAAAGTACTTTCTTTCGTCTGTCCTGAAAGTGCTATCCATCAACTTCGAATCCAGCCTAGAGATATGTGAGCCAATAATTTCAAAGCATGTGTGAACTTTAGTTTGCCTCCCCTAGGTCACTTTTGATCATTTTACCAGTTTTCTATGCTCATTTTCCCTCCACGTTTCCCCCTACTCTGCCCTGTGGTCTCAAATTTGGTGGTGGTAGAGGGAGCCCTCAAGTCATAGCTAACAACTTATGGTGACCCCTAGTCGTGTTTTCAAGGCAAGAGACTAGCAGAGGGGTTTGCCATTGCCTGCCTCTGCAACCCTAGACTTAGTTGGAGGTCTCCCACCAATTATTAACCAAGGCTGACCCCACTTAGCTTCTGAGATCTGATGAGATCAGGCTTGCCTAGGCTATCTAGGTCAGGGAGGCCTCAATTCTACTAACATACAATTAGAGTTGCCAAACCTGACCACCAGTGGCAGGGCTGGGGGCAGGACAAGGGGGCATACATGTAACATCAGCGACCACAGAGTTTCCAGCAATTCCTAGAGCTTCCCTTTGACATTTCCAGGTTGAACCCGGAAGTGACACAGCGATATCACAGCATCGCCATTTTTTTTTATTTTATTTTTCTCCCACCACTACTCAGAGTGGTGGTGGACAACAAAACTCACTGGTGGGAGTATAGTTGTCAACCTCTAGGTGGTGACTGGAGATATCTCAGAATTACAACTGATCTCCAGGCCACAGAAATCAGTTCCTCTGGAGAAAATGGCTGCTTTGGAAGGTGGACTGTATACACAGCTGAGGTCTGTCCCCTCCCCAAATCCCACATTCTCCAGGCTCCACTGCCAAAAGATCCAGCAGTTTTCCAACCTGAAGTTGGCAACTCTAGGCAGGAGGCCTGGCAAGTCTATATCCAGAACATTTTTATTATGTTTCCTGCTGTGATCACAGAGCATCATACCCTGGTTCTCTCTTCCTTGTTTTAGATAAAGTTGTAAAACAGATAACGATGAAACTGTGTGACTGGACCATGGTCACCCAAATGAACTTCATGGCAGAGTGATGATCTGAACCTGAGGTCTCCCACATCCTAGTCCGACACTCTAACCATTACACCACACTGTCTCTTTCTTAGACACTCCGTTTTGCTATCCTTGTTTTTTGCCTCTTATACCCCCTCCTGTCATAGCAATTTCTGACCAAAATGAATGAATGAGAAATCAAAGAGAATTCCTCTTTTGAAAGAGGAAAAGAGAATAAGAAGAACCAACTGCTATACCTAAAACAGACAATTTTGGGAAAAGAAATATCACCCCTTATAATAATCCTAAATGGGAGCACGATCATATGAATCAAAGCCCTGGTGCTGAAGAAAGGGAGGTTTTAACTTACTCCTCCTAAGCTTTCCCGATTCAAAATGGCACTCTTAGACTTGTCTTTGGCGTTGATAAAGGGAAAAGACAAGGTGCATGTATTATGAAAAGGGAGGTGTTTTAAAATGGAAAATAGCATGGAGGAAGAATCAATTCCCACCCACCCCCTCCAAATCCATCATTTAATTCCATATCAACCCTCCCCCACGTGCAGACAAAGTAGAAACTAGGAGGGGCCAATCATGAATTCATAGCATCATGTGTAGTTTGGACCTATAATAAATGATTTACTTCTTAAGATACAATTAAATGGACCCAAGGCAGAAAGTCGTCAGCGTGTTGCATCAAGCTACAGGGTGGGGTTTTTTTTTCTTATTTAGTGCAGCCAAATTGCAGCTGGGGGAGAATGGCAACCCCATTGTTGGTGTGCATTTCACTACTGATGAATCATTAATGTTTAATTCATACCGTGGGCTTTTGCCCCCCCCTCCACCGCTGAACGCATTTTCACCCACAGCACTCTTGTTGATCTGCAATGTTTTGACTTGAGAATCCAGGGAAGTACCGCTGTCAGCACATCAGCTTTCTTGCAAAACAAACCGCTTGCCTTGTGGCACCAGAAAGCAAACTGTGAATTTAAAATGAGTGCACGTGCAAGTAAAATCTGGCCGTTTTCTAATAAGGCAATTTGAACGATCTCCAAACCAAGCAACAGCAAGTCAACCACAGTAACGCTGAAATATTACAATTTTCATCAAAAATACTCCCTTTATAGGAGCTTGTAATGTTTATTTGTTTTGCCTAATTGTATAAAAAATACACTGTATTATCATTTGTACAAGATTCTTAAAACTATCTTTGGGTAAAATAATCTACAAGCCCCTTCTCAGCCTTGAAATCCACTACGCTCGACAAATCCAAGCCAGGAAAGGTGTGTACTTTTGGAAAGGGTGGCATTGTAGTACAAAACCCAGAGATTACATTTGGGGAGGCAGCCTATGCTTTTGCTCTGCTAACAGGGGAGCTGTCCATTGGCGCACGGAGTCTTCTGCTGAAGGAAGGATCCATGTATCAGAGGGAACCTCCAGAACAAAGTTGCAGGATCCGATCCATAAGGATTAAGATTTCTTTACATAATTCTCGCAACTTTCTATTAAGGGCTAAAGAAACCAACCTTACAGAAAACCAGCGCAGCTCATGAGCGCTGCGTGTTCCTTTCATGACAGCATGCACGCAAGCATTCCTTTTGCACCCAAGGCACATGGCAACTCTAAAATCTTCCATGAACAAATCACTTGCACTTAATAAGCAAAGTTGCACTTAATCATGAAAAGAGAGAGGCTGCGCTCTTCTCAAAGAATGTGTCACAACCAAACACGAGAAATTAAGCTTGGTTTAAAAAACACAGTTTGCTATTTCATACTTGTCTTGTACACACGAAGCAAATCCATATTTATAAAGCAATGCTAGGAGCCTAAGAGAACAATCCTAAGCAGATCTATTCAAAATCAGGTGTATTCAGTGGGGGCTTACTTCCAGGAAAGTGTTCTTAGGATTGCACTGTAAACATATTTTAAGCAAAACTAAATGTGAAATTCTAAACAGAATTATTCCAGTCTAAGCCCATTAATTTCAATGGGCTTAGACTGGGGTAACTCTGCTTAGGATTTCTCTGTGTGACTCCTAGTGAAAAAATAAAAAGGAGGCATAATAAATATCAACCAAGTTATTTCCCTCCATAGTACTCTTTGTCGATACAGAAGACAGAGTTTCTGAGCCTTTACAAAGCACTGAATATGTTGTCCCCAGGAACTCAAGAGTTTACAATTATTATTTTGCTGATGGGTAATACAAATAGGGTTTGTACTTACCCAGATCAAGGTACATATGAAGTTGCCGTATTCTGAGACAAAATAAACATTCATCTAGCCAAGTACTGCCCTGCAGCAACCCTCCAAAGTCTAGCCAAGTCTTGCTACCCAAGATCCCTTTAACTGGACATGCCAGGAATTGCACTTGTGCCCTGCTACATGCAGGCCACGTGGATCTGCTACTGAGCTCTAGCCACTTCATGCCTTCTCTGTGGCAGTGCTCATACTGACTCAGATCTTAAACAAGCTCCCAGGCACGTGATTCTTCTGACAACTTCTTTAGAAAAGCATGAAAGCAACACACCAACCAAGGGGCCAGGCCCATTTTCTTGTCCAGCCAAGTATTGAGAAAAATGTTGCCCCCTTCCCCACGATAAGCAAAACTGGAACATACTAAACAAAACAGTTAACCATTTGCAGAATGAATTATGCAAAATAAAAATGAGCCCATCTCGGCTCAATGTCCATAATGTTCGACATCACAAAATTCAGCTTTTCTTGGCACCAAGTTCTACATTCTGAAAGCACTGGATACACGCTGCCCTGAATGAAATCCTCGACGCTGTACAATTGGACGACAAATAGACAACCAACTTCATTCGGTTGCACACTATGTCGACCGCATTCACTCAAGCGCACGCTGAAATTTGATCACTTTAGGAATTAAGTTCTGAAAATATCTAACTCTAAAGCACTCTGGGACACACACACAAAGCAAAATGTTCTGATGCCAGATCACCGACAACTTATCATATTCTGCAAGCATTTGCATGTGTTCTCTTAAATGCAGAATACCAGCAATCTAAGACTATAAATTTAATTATCTCTATCATATATTAATTATTAGAATGGATTACAAAAAAAGCATCCCCCCTCTCACAATACCTTCCATTGCTCTCTTAAAGAAGACCTTGCAGCTTCCACAGGTAAGGACTCCATAGTGGCATCCTGACGCCTCATCACCGCAAATGAGGCATATCTTCTGAGAAAATGATTCAAAAGTATACTGAGGGCTCTGGCCGGCTTCTGCATCAGACCTGGAGGAAGGAGGGGAGGAAATGGAAGTTGTTACAATATTCAATGAACCGATTAAACTGGAAGGCATCCTGTATGGAAGAAATAGCCACACGAGGGTGTGCACGCATAGGAAAGACAACAGCACAAAAGTAGAAGATGCAGCAACACAAAAACAGCTAGACACATCTTATCCGGGGACAATCAGTGCCTTCCTCTATTAACATGCCACGTGATAGACCATCTCTTCCACACCAAGTTGCTGTAGAAGGGAGTTCTACTTCTGTTTAATACACAGCAATATTCTAATTTTTGCATCCGCTGACTGATCCCATTGCTAATGAACCCTTTCAAAAGCCTCAGGAAAATCAGAGTTAAGTTGAAATATAAATTAGTTCCATTTTTTCTTTCCTCTTTTTTTTTTTTTAATAACAGTGCAGGTCCAAAAAAAATGTATGAAATCTTCCTGATTCTCCGACAACACCCGTAGGAAACCTTCTCAGTTATGGGACTCAGAGCGGCACCACAAGTGACAAACAGGCACAGGTTGGACACTTGCCAGCTTCCCTCAAGTTTTGATGGGAAATGTAGGCAGTTTGGCGGAATGTTGGACAAGTGACAGTTGAAAAGTCCATTGGACAGCAGTCGGAGAGCCAAGCTGCAAGACCAGGACGCCTACATTTCCCATCAAAACTTGAGGGAAGCTGACAAGTGTCCAATCTGTGCCTTTTGTCACTTGTAGTTCCGCTCACAGTCTATCAAGAATGATATACCTTTAAAACTGAACTTTAGCACATTCCACTTTAAACTTTAAGATGTTCCTCCTAGTTTTAAGGATAAAACATAGAAGCTATAGAAGCAAGAGCCTCTATCAACAGGTCACAGAAGTTTACTTTGTGAGAGAACATTAAGGGTGACAAAAATAGAAGTTGGAAATGACTGGACGAATCTGAAAGTATCCTTCAACACGCCTCGTAAAATCACACATCTGGGCCAGACTGGAGGAAACAAGAACAGAACTGCAGAGGAGTTAGCTGTGTTAGTCTGTGGTAGCAAAATCAAAAAGAGTCCAGTAGCACCTTTAAGACTAACCAATTTTATTGTAGCATAAGCTTTCGAGAATCAAGTTCTCTTCGTCAGATGCATGATACAGAGACTGGTCAAATATAGAAGAGGAGGGAGGAGAAGGGGGGGAGAGAGAAGAGGCAATTCCCTAATTTCCTAATTGCCTCTTCTCTCTCCCCCCCCTTCTCCTCCCTCCTCTTCTATATTTGACCAGTCTCTGTATCATGCATCTGACGAAGAGAACTTGATTCTCGAAAGCTTATGCTACAATAAGAACAGAACAGTTTCTTTAAGGGCACTTCTTCCCCAGTCACACGATATAATTTGGGGGCAGGGAAGCAGTGTCTGATTTTAAGACTCCTGTTTGTTGCTTACCTCCTCACAGTCTTTTCTACCACCTTTCCTCCCAGCTGGACCACTGTACTGGAAATGAGCCTGCCGGGAGAAAAAAACCTGGCGCGGGGCAGACTACAAGAACCTCTTCTGCCCCCTTAAATCTACCTCCCCAAACCAGAGTTTGCATGCGATTGGGCGGACATTTAAAGATAAGCATCTGCTGTCACCATACCTAGTTTGTCCCAAAGTGCTAATAAATATAACTGCCAAGCAATCTGTTCAGGGAAGGCTTTTCCTTGGATTACTAATTTGCACTATGCGGAACCAGTGGTCCATTGAGTCTGGCATACTGCTTCACACAACGGCCAACCAGTTGCCCTGGTGGGCCAATAAACAAGACATAGAGGCCAAGGCCTTTAGGGTACCCAGTTGCTCACCGGTGGTGGGCAATCTCCCAGTGGTTCGCTCCCAGTGGTTTGCTCCATGGCCTGCTGATCACTGGCAATCAGCTTGAGGTGGAAAACTGCCCAGCAATCACCTGCCACTGACAGGCAACTCTGGTGGGGTGTGATGACATCACTTCCTCAAGTGATATCATCATGCCAGTGGGGGGCCTGTTAAGGTCCCAAATGTGTTGAATTGCCCTACGCAAAGCATGGAAGCACAGCCACCCCCAGCACGATGACATCACTTCTGGAATGTCATCATCAGGTCAGAGCCGGAGAGCATGCGCATGCAGATCATCCTCCGGGATCTCCCCCCTGCCTGAAGGTTATAGGGTCCTGGCAATAACAGCATTCAATTTAATAACATTCAATTTATAAACCACCCTTCAGGACAACTTAACGCCCACTCAGAGAGGTTTACAAAGTGTTATTATTATCCTGATGACAATCACCCTGTGAGGTGGGTGAGGCTGAGAGAGCTCTGAGAAGCTGTGACTGACCCAAGGTCACCCAGCTGGCTTCAAGCAGAGGAGTGGGAAATGAAACTCAGGGCCAAGCTACAAGTGACAAATGACACTTGAACGGCAAGTGGATCGAGTGGAGCGCAAGTGAACAGGGAGAAATACACTTGCCGTTCAAGTGTCATTTGTCACTTGTAGCTTGGCCCTCAGCTCTCCAGATTAGAGTCCTGCCACTCTTAACCATCACACCAAACTGGCAACTTTATGCTATCTCCCAACACTGGTATTTAGAGGTTTACTGCCTCTTTACATGGAGGTTCCCTTAACCCACCATGGCTAGTAGCCAATTTGCCAAACGCAGGGCTAACTAATAACCAGTTCTGAAGTGGAAGGAAGTAATAAAGTGGTATCCATAAATCAGAAATTCCTTACAAGAACAGAACATCCAAGAGATCCACAGAGCTACCCTGTCCGGAAAGGGCTATTGCGTGAATTTCAGTGAAGCCTGCATGCAGGGCTTTTTTTCTGGGAAAAGAGGTGGTGGAACTCAGTGAGTTGCCCTTGGAGAAAATGGTCACATGGCTGGTGGGCCCCGCCCCCTGATCTCCAGACAGAGGGGAGTTGAGATCAGTGGCACGGAGGGCAATCTCAACTCCCCTGTCTGGAGATTAGGGGGCGGGGCCACCAGCCATGTGACCATTTTCAAGAGGTTCCGGAACTCCGTTCCACCGCGTTCCTGCTGAAAAAAAGCCCTGCCTGCATGTATATTGCTTTGTGTACAAGGATCCACTCTCACCTGAAATGAGCAGAGGTACCTTAGAATACAACAATCTACAACAAGTATACACTTAAATACAAGATTAGTCTTTTTTTCCAGGGATGCCACCCAAGGGGGTGGGGGGTTGTGTTAAATTTGCACACAAGTTACAGTTATGTCCAATAATAATAATAATTTTAAAAACTCTTGATGCATATCATTTATAAGAGGTCTTACATTCAGGTCATCTTCCTTCCTCTTATTACCATTTCATTCCTGCCTCTTTGAGATCTACCACAACAATTGTGAATTTTGCAAATGCATGTATGAGGAAGAGGAGGCTCAGAGATTGCTCTTTCACACCCGTCATCTGTTTCATTCCTGTTGGTACAATCCTAAACAGAGTTGCAATCTTCAACCCACACTGAAATCGAAGCAGTTAGAAGGGCATCAATCTGCTTAGTACGGCACTATAAAATCTCTGAATTAAGATTTAGGATTTTTATGGTGGGGTGCTTTGGGAATACTGTCCTCATTCTATCCATTTTTCCATCTTTTAAGTTCTGCATATTCATAAAAGCACAGGATGGGGGATTAAAAAGAAACACAGATATCTGTATCTGCATTTTTAATTTAATTATTTTTAATTTTATATCACAAAGTTCATAGTGTACGTTTGCTAATTAGAAAGCATAATCTACTGATCCATTGGAGGGTAATCAGCAAAGCACAACACTCAGGATTGTCAACCAATTAAATTCAATTTAGTTGATTATTCATCTGCATTTTGATTAATCAATGTATATTTGCATACTACTTAAACTGCAACAGATGTACCTATTTCAGATACTGAAACAAGTTCACTTTACGATACAAAATCTGACACTAAAGTAATGCTGTAGGAAAGAGCAAGAGTCCAGTAGCACCTATAAGACTAATAAAATTTGTGGTAGGGCATGAGCTTTCATGAGTCACAGCTCATACTCTACCATAAATTTTGTTAGTCTTATAGGTGCTACTGGACTCTTGCTCTTTCCTACTGTTACAGATAGACTAACACAGCTAGCTATCTTGATCTAAAGAAAGGCTATCTTTCATATTTTCTTTTTTCTTCCCTGTTACAACATGTCAAAACCAAATCCACCAAGTTCGCTCAAAATGCACAACCGTAACACTTCCAATTGTCCCTAGCTGATTAAAATCAGCTAAGACTTAAACCAGTGGGTCCACTGATTAAATCAACTGAAACTTGCAGCCTTAATAAGCAAAATAATTTATAAAAATATTCACCCTCACCTGAAGTGAAGGTCACTACAACCCCAAAAACTTATTTCTAAAACAGAGTTACCGCGTTCATTGTTCTCAAGGTGTAGCACATCTGTAGTCCAAACTATGAGCTATTCTGACTTGGTTCTGCTAGCTGGTGTATCAGGTAGGACACGACAGCGGTAACCTCACCTCCTCAATGTGCACTCGCACGTGCACGTGTCTTGCTCCCCTCTGAACATGGCAGGCTGGATGGAAGCACAATTTTTTCACCTCTTCCCTCTCATCTAAGTATCGCTGTCTGAAGGAGTTCCAAGCCAATTAAATGCTGACAGGTCACCTCCGCTGACTTCAATGGAATTCATCTGACGCACAACCGAGGACTATCGCTCAATCAGAACAGGGCTCAAACACATTTTGCAGACAGATCTCTTTGATAGCTTCTAAGATGTTTCAGTCACAATATCCTCCATCAATAAACACAGAGATGGAGCCTACCAGCCTTCCACAAGCATGCAGTGGGGGCGGGGGGATATTCTTGCCTGAATCTCCTCCTCCCTGAAGCCCCGTCCTGTCCCATGAAGCTCGCTGTCCACACGGGTCCCCTGATCCCTAGCACAGACTTTTCAGGGGACTTCTGGGGGAAGAGTAATAACAGGGAACGATCTACTTCTGCCAACAGAAGGCTTGTAGGACCCAACTGATAGCATCTGTTAGTCTCTGTTATAACCTTGGCCTGGTGCACGTATGATTTAATAACACCAATTTTATTGGCAGAGCCGGTACCTTTCCATTTTCATTTTTCTGTTTGAAATTCTCTTGACAGCATAGTTGCTGGAAGTTCAAGTTGTACAGTTAAATGCACGCACAGATTTTTTGGTGTCAATAGTGTATTCCCTTGGTGGCAGAAATGTTCATTTTGAAGTTTACTATTTTTCTAAATGTTGCAAGATCCTTGGAATGGCTGCATCCATGATGCTTGATTACAACGATTCAATAGTCACAAGGCAAAGAATGTGGTGCATCTCCCCACCCCACACACCTACTCTATATAATATTTTCTTTTATGTACTCAATTGCTACTCCATCTTAATGCACCATAGTCAATTGCAATTCTCCCTTTATCAGATTAGCAGTTTAAACAGAGGGGATTGTGGAATATGAATGGTCAGCCTGAACTCCAAAAAGTGTGAACATTTTATCGACCTTAGTAATAACAGTCTTAAAAAATCATCATTCTTGGAGTCTAGATTTACCACTTATTTGAGCATTAGCTAACAACATGATTTGTAATACATACAAGTTTGTATGTCATCGCTTCATAATTTTTATGAGCAGTTTGTATTTTAGAAGCTAGCAGGTATGAACTGTGCACTTATTGTGTGAAGAGACTGCATTCGCTCACAAAACCTCTGGGGACCACAAAACACCCCAGAAAAGGGGTTTGGTCTGTAACGATCCTGTCAATGATAAATTACTCTGTGGAAATAAAAAGAGCATTCATTGCACAACCTGCTCTGACATTATTGTGTAAAAAAACACAGTGGCCATTAGTTATAACGTATTAGGAAATGATCAGAACTATAACGCATTTGTGGTCTGTGTTCCCAATCTATATGTAATCCTTAAAATAAGCAAACGGTTTCACTGCTTAACAAAAGCAATTTGATGTCGTACATTTTGCCCCACTGTAGAAATGAACGACTGGCTAATGTAGGACGTCGAATCCACATCAGCCACAGACTGTGCGATCCTAAGAACATTTCTCGTTGAGAAAAGGCCCACTGAGTAGCCTTCAGTAGGACCCTGAGTAGACCGGATTAGGACTGCACCCTTCAGGCCGTCTCCCACGGCACGCAGGCACGTATGAAAAACAGAACAGTAAAGAGTCCAGTAGCACCTTTAAGACTAACAAACTTTATTATAGCATAAGCTTTCAAGAGCCACAGCTCTCTTGCTCTGGAAAGCTAATGTTACAATAAAGTTGGTAAATCTTAAGGGTGCCGCTGGACTCTTTACTATTTTGCTACGATAGACTAACACAGCGAACTCCTCTGGATCTATGAAAAACAGGAAAGCCGTAATTAAGGTTTCTGACTGATCGACAGCAAAGAAGATGGGTCCAGCCTTTCTTCTGCTTTATAGAGGGCAATTTAGAGACCTGCAAGCTATAAAGGGCTGATTAGTCAGCCCTTTAAACTAGAGGCACCTCTTGTTTAAAGGACCTCAGGAGACAGGGATGGTAAAACCTTCTGCCCAAGGTCTAGGGGAGAACTCATCACAGGCCAGGGATGTGCAATCAGCGTGTGTGCCAAACAGCAGCACACAGAGCATGCAAGGACCCACTGCAACCCCGGGACACACTGGCATCACAAACCCATGGGAGAAGATGGACAGACATAGCGTGCACCCATCACTGGCAATGCCTCAGTTTGCTCTCCATGTATCTGCCCACGAACAATCTCAATGTCCATTTGCTAGCACACCACCATTGTCACAAGCAAACATTGCCGTTTTGTTTAGCACTCAGGTAGCCTATCACACTTGGCTGAATGGGCCAGTGGCCGAATTGTAGGTCAGTTTCCTAAGCAGTTGGTCAACATTGATCAGATATTCTAAACTATGCCAAAGCAATTTAATAGCAACAAAGAGGAACTATTCATGACGGCCTTCTCTCCTATGAACCAGAGGTAGCATGTTTTTAATTCCGACTGTATTACGAAGGATCTCAAAAAGGCATTCTGGTCCCTTAATAAACAGCAAATCTTTTCAGGTTTCCACAAGTCTTACCAAAGGACACCCATATTCGGACTGTGTGAATATGGGTTGGATATATGCACATCTATGCATAGATCACACTACTGGAATCATTCACCTCCTGTATTTTCATCAGAAAATCCAAAGGGTGAATTACTACAACAGTGTAATATCCAACCAACGGAGAGAATCCCACCACACTTTTTAAAGTCAATTCACTGGTTTAAAGACAAGCAAAGAATCGCCAACACGTTCTTTAACCAGTCCTCAATGTGTCAAATTTTTAAAAATAGGGTTGCCAACTCCAGGTTAAGACATTCCTGGAGATGTGGGGGATGAATCCTGGTGTTTTAGGTGGGTAGTTATGCTGGTCTGCAATAGAACAGCAGGATTTGAGTCCAGTGGCATCTTAGAGACCAACCAGATGTTCAGGGTCCAAGGTTTCAAGAGTCAGAGCTCCCTATTTCAGAAATCGGGGGTGGGGGGGGGGAGGTTCGGGAAGGAGGAATACCTCCGTGGGGTACAATGCCATAGAACCCACCCTCCAAAGCTACCCTTTCCTCCAGGGGAACTGATCTCTGTGGCCTGGAGATCAATTGTAATACTGGGAGATCTCCAGGCCCCACCTGGAGGCTGGCAACCCTAACTGGAGGGGGTGTTAAAACAGCCCAAACATTGGGGGGAGGCGGGGGAGCCCCCCTCCTACCTTATATAGCTGAGATAAGGCGGGTAGAGCTGCGGGAAGGAGTCTTTCAGGCCTGCGGGCGGAAAGGCGAGCTGCGACGGCCCCTGAAGGGCCAGCGGCGGGTACAAGGCCGGGGGCGCGGCGCTGGAGGTGGAGGGCAGGCTGAGGCTGTCCCTGGGCACGATGCAGCCGGCGGAGACTTTGCAAGGCACCGGTCCGTACGAGCCACCGGCGGAGGCGGCCGCGGCGGCCTCGGCTTTGTAGAGGACGGCCTCGAGCGAGGCGGCGGCGGCGTCGTGGGGGCCTCCGGCGGCGGGCTTGGGCTGCGCGTAGTCGACGCAGGGCAGGGCGAGGGCCAGCGGGGCGGCCGCGGGCAGGCTCTCCTCCTTGATGCGCAGGCCGGGCTGGAAGTCGCCCGCGTTGGGCGCGCACAGGTAGTGGGCCAGCTCGGGCGGCGAGGGCAGCAGGCGCGCCTGGGGGGGCCCGCCGAAGGCGCCGCCGCCGCGCTCGAACTCCTCCTCCCCGTCGAGCAGCTGTCGCGTGCGGGCCGCCAGGTAGGCCGAGTTGAGCGGCAGCAGCGGCGGCACGTTGAGGAGCTCCGCGGGCGCGGACGGCGCCCCCGGACCCAGGCTGCTGTTACTGGCGGCGGCCGCCCCCTCCGCGTCCAGCCCCGGCTGGCCCTCGCAGGCGTCGGCGGGCGCGGCCCCCTTGCCCGCGGGGCTCTTGTAGACGGCGCCGTCCGCGTCCTTCGCCGCCTTCCAGGGCGGAGGAGGCGGTGGCAGGGCGGCCGGGCCGCAGGACGTGGTGCCGGCTTTGCCGTCGGGGGGCCGCCGGTGGTTCATCAGCTCCGGGATCTCCGAGGCGAAGATGGGCCAGGCGGCCGGGGGGCTGTCCGCGGGGGCCAGGAAAGTGTCTAGGACCCGGTCCAGGGCATCCTTGTCGGCTGCGGAGCCGCGGGTCGGGGAGGAGGCGCCCTGCGCGCCCTCCGCCTCCTCCTCCTCCGGGAGGTACGCCTTGGGCTCCTCTTCCTCCTCCTCTTCCTTTTCCTCGTCGTCGTCGCTGCTTTGCGGGTACAGCAGCCCGTCCAGGGATAAGTCGATGGCTTCCACGACGGTCTCCTTTCGGAAGGAGCCCAGATCGGGGCGGTGGGGGGCCCGCAAGAGGACCGACCCGTCTCGGGGATCGGAGGAGGAGGAAGAACGCGCTCGGGGGTCCCCGTTGGCCTTCATCTCTGTCATAGCGACCCTTTGGCTCGACGGGGAAGGCAGCAGATCCAGCGGGACCGAAGCGGATCGGGGACTACGCCGGGCTGGCCTCGGTCAACATCCCGGGTTCTCTTTCGACGGTTTGCGTCCCCCCAGTCACATCGCCAGGCGCGCCCACAAGCGGCCGAGGAGGAGCAACCCAACTTGGATCGGTGAAAACCCCGCACGAAGGAAACCGAAAGGGTCCGGCTGGAGACGCCGCGCCGAGGAAGGCTCCCAAAAAGGCTTCCAGCCGCTGCTCCGCTCCAGCCGTCGAACCTCGCCAGGCCTCCGAAGTGTCCCAAGCCCCCCAAGAAACCGATCCCGACGCAGGGCGGCAGCAAAGAGGCGAAGCAACGGTCAGAGTCCGATCGCGTGCCGGGTGTCCCCGGATCCCCTCTCCGTCCAGCGCCTCGGAGCTCCGCCTGCCGCCGCCCCTGACAGTCCGGGGAAGTTTTTGCCCCGGCTAAGTTCCCCAGCTGCCCTGGACGCGCCCCCTTGCCTGCCCGCGGTCCGCCGAGCAACAGGAGGCGGAGGGGGCATCCCAAACGCGGCGACCCGCTGGGGTGGGGGGAGAAGCGGCTTTGGCAAACGGGACCGGCGAGGCGAGGCGAGGCTAGCGGACGCTGCGGGCTCCTTGGCCCGGCCGGCTCTGCGCTGCCTCCTCGTGGTCAGTTCCTTCTGGGTTCTAGACCTGTTGCAACCAGAACTACAAGGCAGTGCAAAGAGCCGGACCGCCCCATTGCAGCTCCTCCCCCTTCCTCTCCCCCCTCCCCAATTGCCTCCAGATTAAACGACGGAGACGCTTCTTTCCGCGCAGGGCCAGCACCGTTTGTACTGTCATCGTAGCAGGCAGCGATTCAACCGGGAGAGTTCCACCGCCTACGGTGGCAGGCACTAAAGACTTGCAAACCGGTTTCATCCTTTCATTTCATTGCCCTTTATTACGAGTTTGCTGCAATCAACAAGTCTAAAATGCTACAGTGCTAGGTAACTAAATAATGCTAATATGAAATATCCACACCAAGATAGCACAATAAATAATCATAAAAGCAGATCTAATAGAGAAGAAATTCAATCATTTAAATGGTGTAATAATTCCCTCATTCCAGAATACCTGGAGATTTGGCTCTTCGGTATCTCTCCAAACTTTGGAGAGGATCTTATACCGGTTACATTGGTTTAAATCCAATCTCAATTTGTAGCACAGTCAGACATTTCACAGGAGGTGTGAAAGAAGGTAGGGGGGAAATTTCATTTTAGGGCTACATGAATCACTTTTCATCGAATTGGATTGTGCGCAATTCATGTATCTTGGTCCACCGTGGTCAAACTGAGTTCTGTGGCAGTTCAGATTGTTTTCCAATTGCTTTCCAGTAATGTACACCTTCCATTGTCACATCAGGTTGTGTGTGTGTGTGTGTGTGCACATTTTTGTGACACATCTGGATGTTTCTTGAATAGCAACGGTCAGGGAAAAAAATACACACTCTTGCATGCCTGAAGCATAGTTTTTAAAAATAATTTTAAGGTTATATGAAAAATGAGCATTATTATGTTTAAAGCAATAAATGGCAGCATCCTTTCCACAGGAAAACCCATCACTTAAAAGCATTCTTGGGGTGGGGGGGGGGGCTGAAACTGACAGGACCAAAAGTTTGCAGTCTGATCTAGTCAATTTCAGCTCTCTGTTCACTTGTTTGGGCTAATGGGATGATTGCTGCAATTCAGCAGCAGGGGAATCTATAAGCTTTCCCCCCTTCAGTCCTAAGAGCACTTACTTGGGAGTGAGCCCCGTTAAATTAAATAGGGCTTATATCTGAGTAAACATGCATAGACATGCACGGCAAGTCCTCCCCTCCCCCAATCATATTTGTACCGTCATCAAGATTGGGATTCGAGGATTTCCTTCCCCTCCCCCCCCAAAAAATTAGAGAGAGGCAGGCTGCTCCCATTTCTCACCAAGAATAATCCTCTTGCAACACCAGCCAGCTAATTTATTCTTGCCTGACATGCCAGCATGGCGACAATTTTGGTAAAATTGAAGTAGATGCAAACCAGTGGTTTTCTTATCAGATGTAAATTTACCTTGCTACTTTAAGAACATAAAAACAGTATTGAATAATATACTACATTTAAAAAATCTACAGTCTGATTTAATTATGATAATTAAGGATATAAATGCCTTTGTTTTATTCAAACAATGATAAACAGACCCAGTGTTATTATGAGGCAGAACACTGTAAAGTACCAAAGCATACCTTACAGCTCAGTCTTTAGCAGAGTTGCATCCTTCTATAAGTCCACTGAAGTCTGATCTTCCTTGAACTTTTATATATTTTTCATGCTTTTTTATGAAAAAAAATAATTCTTGGGTATGCCTTCAAACAACAGATCACAATATTAAAGGCTAGCAGTACATTGGGTTATTGAGTTAAACTTTATAATAACATTGGTCTCTCCAGAAGTGAAAGTATCCTCTATAAATATAATCATGTCATGACCTCGATAACCTAGGCAAGCCAGATCTCGTCAGATCTCAGAAGCTAAGCAGGGTTGTCCTTGGCTAAAAATTGGATGGGAGACCTCCAGCAAACACCATGATTGCTATGCAGGGGCAGGCCATGGCAAACCACCTCTTTTAGTCTCTTGCCTTGAAAACATCAGGGGTTGCCCTAAGTCAACTTGAGGGTAGGGTTTCATTTTGCCCTAACTTGGATAGTCCAGGTAAGCCTGATCTTGTCAGATCTCAGAAGCTAAGCAGGGTCGGCCTTGGCTAGAAATTGGATGGGAGACCTCCAGCAAACACCATGATTGCTATGCAGGGGCAGGCCATGGCAACCCACCTCTGTTAGTCTCTTGCCTTGAAAACTCCAGCAGGGGTCACCATAAGTCGGCTATGACTTGACAGGAGTCTCCACCTCCAAGTGTGATCATAACTGTGGGCAAAATCAGCCACATTACACTCACATTGTGATATTCACACCGCAATCCTAAATGGAATGACACCATTCTGAGTCCACTGAAGTGAATGCCCTTGAAGGGTATAACTGTACATAGGATTGCACTGGTAAGCACTATTTATTTGACTATCGGATTTTTTTATTCTACCCTTCCTCCAAGGAAGTCTTGAGTGGTATACATGGCCCTCATCTCCCAATTTCATCCTCACAACAACCTTGCAAGGTAGGTTAGGCTCATAGTGACTGGCCAAGCCCACCCTATGAGCTTCAAGGCCGACTGGGGATTAATAATAATAATAACATTCGATTTATATGCTGTCCTTCAGGACAACTTAAGGCCCACTCAGAGCAGTTTACAAATTATGTTGTTATTATCCCCACAACAACAATCACCCTGTGAGGTGGGTGGGACTGAGAGAGGTCCAAGAGAGCTGTGACTGCCCCAAGGTCACCCAGCTGGCTTCAAGTGGAGGAGTGGGGAATCAAACCCGGCTCTCCAGATTAGAGCCCTACCACTCTTAACTACTACACCAAACTGGCTCTCAAAATCTGGATCTCCCCAGGTCTTTTCCAATTTACCTATTATTTATTATTTATTTCTTTAATTCAATTTATATTCCATCCTTCCTGCAACAGCAGGCTCAGGGTGGATTACATACAATATAATACATTAAAATACATATACTTTAAAATACAGATAAAACCACATAAATATTTAAAACAGTACAGCAGCACTTCTCGAGAAAATCCACCACCCAGTCATCTCCACAGATGTTTAACAGACAGCTGGGTGGTAGATACATCTAGTCAGGAGGGCACATTTTCCTCTGTTCGGCCGGCGGGGAGGCCTTAGCCAGCATCAACCATATGCCTGGCGGAACAGCTTCGTCTTGCAGGCTCGGCGGAAAGATAACAAATCCAGCCAGGCCTGGTCTCTTTAGACAGAACGTACCACCAGGTTGGGGCCAGGACCAAAAAGGCCCTTCCTCTGGTCGACGCTAGGTGGGCCTCCCTGGGGCCAGGGATCATTAACAGTTGTTTATCGCTGGATCGAAGCATCCTCTGGGACTCATATGGGGAGAGGCGGTCCCGTAGATACGTTGGTCCCAGTCCGCATAGGGCTTTATAGGTTAATACCAAAACCTTGTATTACAGTACATAAGATATTACCACCACATTGGTAAACTGTGTATAGATTTTTCTTATAAATATAGGAGTTTCTAAATTGAACAGTGTAATCCTAAACGGTGTTACTCCAGTCTAAGCCAATTGAATTCAGTGGGTTTAGACTGGAGTAACTCTATTTAGGATTGCGCTTTAAATGTAGTAGAATGAGGTGGGCAACTCATCACCCTTTACCAATTATTCTTGCCCTCTGGATGCACGAAGGAGTAACTAAATAAGAGATCCTTCAAAAGACTAGTGTCTCACATTTCTTTCACTAATCTCTAGGTTCAGAAAGCTCAGTTGCTTCTGTACTTTCATTTTTATTTCAATGGATTTAGGGAACTGAAAGTTTTTAGGGAGGATGTCTAGTAAAAGCATCCTTCGTGGGGAACCTGTAGAACCATTAACTACCTGACACATCTTTCATGGATGTTATATAAAGTACTATAAAGTACCTGTCACGGTGGCACTTAGATGGCCACTCCAAGCTAGTAAATAGTGTTTCATGTGGATTTCGCCTCTCCCTTTACCATCCATTCTTGTAGAACAGGGTGATCCTATTAGCAGATCCTCAAATCCAAGCCAAGGTGTTTCCTAGCTTCACACTTGGCAAAAAGTACTCTTTTATCAGTGTTCTTTCTACTCCTTGGACCTGAGGAAGAACAGGGCTTATTCCCAGCACCCACATCACATATCTTTTTAGGAGGACAGTACAGAAACCTTTGCGGAAAATCCACTTTGTTATTGTTTACTTATAATTGCCTTATTAAGGACAATTTGCTCCACTTCTGGTTTAATACACTTCTGCGTAACCTGAAATCTGTGATTTGCTCACCAAAATGTACAACCCCTCTCCTCCTGCAGTGAAGTTGTTAAACACACAAGGATGCAGTGAATCAGGTGCGAACTGGACTGGAATACATCACATGATGGTTAACACCTTTTCTCATGAAAAATGCATCCTTCAAGGTCCTGAAGTTTAGGCATTACGTTCAATATAGTCAACAAAACAGGACTAGTGCCTTGTAGAGCCAATTGTCTGGATGTCAAAGCAGAAATCAGATTTTTCCAACTTCTCCCATTCAAGTCTACCTCAGAGAAATCTCCCATTATCAGTCGAATATGATAAAACTATGCAAAAATAATGTTTGGAGAGGATGGCGGTGACTGTTTAAAATGTAGCCTTTCTATAGGCAGAAAATGGGATGAAATGTGCTGTTGTCTCTGGTAGGCCTTCTGCACTAGCAGATTGCTCTAATGATCTGCAAAATAGTAAAGAGTCCAGTAGCACCTTTAAGACTAACCACCTTATTGTAGCATAAGCTTTTGAGAACCACAGCTCTCTTCATCAGATGCATGGCATGCTACAATAAAGTTGGTTAGTCTTAAAGGTGCTACTGGACTCTTTGCTGTTTTGCAGCTACAGATGAACATGGCTAACTCCTCTGGATCTAATGATCTGCTGCCAAACTCCACTATGGGGGGACGGGTGGGAAATCTAGACCAAACTACTCCAGATATTAGGAGTTCCATGGTTGGAAATACTGCTGTGCAATTTAGGGGAGAAAAGCAGACTTGGGGGTCTGATAATGGAGGAGGACCACAGCATTGGAGAATGATGGAGTTCACTTTCACTTGTGTTCTTTTTCCAAACCAAAAATGGCATTTGACAGTGGCTTTTACACCAAGTAGGAAATAAAGACTAGTTCCACCTAGGGGTGTGCAAGGAAAAAACTTTCGGCTTTCTTGTTTCGGGATTACCCGAAACAAGATTCTCTACCGGCATTAGCCGAAAGCCGAAACAAGAATCTCTTTCGGGATTCGGGATTCGGCATTATTTCGGCATTCTTTCGGGATTCTTTCGGGTTTTTTTGCTGGGAAAATGCCTCCGTCTTTCAGGACGCCTGGAGGAGGCATTTTCCCACCAAATAAGCCCAAAATTGGTGGGGACCTTCCTCTAACCCTTCTCTAACAACTACCCAAGTTTCAGACAGATTGGACTTTGGGGGGCCATGTTATGGCCCCCCAAAGCAGGTCCCCCCATCCTCCCCATAAGAAAGCAAAGGAGCAGCATATTGTTAGCATGCTGCTGCTGATCTCTCTTCATTATTTCCTATGGGGAAAAAATGAAGAGGCAGGCTTCCTTTGCCAGGGGTGGCATTTTGCATGCAAAATGCCCCCCAGCCCTCAGGGGCCCTTCTCCCACCCCTCCTCCCACCCCCCACCAAGGCTCAGCCTGCTCCCACTTGGGGGGGCCATTTCATGGCCTCCCCAAGTAGGTGCTCTAATCTCTACCACTGACAGCTGGGGGAGGCTTGTGTTGCCAGGGGTGGCATTTTGCATGCAAAATGCCCCCCAACCCTCTGGGGCCCTTCTCCCACCCCTCCTCCCACCCCCCACCAAGGCTCAGCCTGCTCCCACTTGGGGGGGCCATTTCATGGCCTCCCCAAGTAGGTGCTCTCAGCCCCTAAAGTCCACCCCTCACAGCCCCACACAAACCCAGTTCCCCCACCCCAGCTGCCACACACAGACCCAAATCCCCCCAGTAGCCCCTCACAGACCCAAATCCACCCCCACCTGCCCCACACCCACCATAACCCCAGGAACAGGCTGGCCTGCCCTCCCCTTTTGGGAACCCCTAAACTCTCTTTCCCAGGGCAGTTCTGCACAGACAAGGGGTGCCACAATGGTGGCAGTGCCAAATCGTCCCTGGGAAAGAGCACCTGCCCTGGCACACAGACAACCACCCCCCTGACCCCCCCACCACCCGCAGAGAAGGCTGGCCAGCCTGCCCCATTGTTCCCTATGCTGGGAACCAACCTCCCATCAAAGAAGGGAACACAGACACACAATCATTAAGTTTAAAAAACCTTTATTTTCTCATTTTCAAATTACAAGTGGTCAACAAATCACAACATATTACACTTATTGTCCCTCATAGCACAACACAACACAATTAACTACACATCAGAGAATCTTAAACACAATTTTTTTTTTGAAATGGACAAACAGTAAAGTTTTGAACATTACAACAGGTCACATAGTGAGCGGGCACAACAGGGCATGGAAACAGAAGATGATCATAATAACTACCAGCCTAATACAACTCTCCCTCCATAACATGACTTAATGGGGGGGAACCACAGCAACAAAATCCCCCCCCCAACCCTCTGGGGCCCTTCTCCCACCCTTCCTCCCATCCCCCCACCAAGGCTCAGCCTGCTCCCACTTGGGGGGGCCATTTCATGGCCTCCCCAAGTGGGTGCTCTGCTCTCATCTCTACCACCGACAGCTGGGAGAGGCTTGTCTTGCCAGGGGTGGCATTTTGCATGCCAAATGCCGCCCTTCTCCCACCCTTCCCCCCTACCCCCCACCACATGCATTCCTTGACAATCAAGAAATCTGGAGTTAAATATAATGTGCATGTAAGTCCCTCAAAGACAGAAGCAATATGGAGGTAATGACCCATTTGATTTCCACAACCTCAGACACAATTAGGGATCCGTTTCCCCTTGGTGGGGGATCCCCCACTCTCACCTATCACCCCGAAGGGGGAAAGTCAGTGAATGAGCCTTCAAGGTACGCTCCAGGGGCTGCTGCCGTGATGTCACTGATGTCATCTGGCTGCCCTGAGAGTATGCCTGTGCTTTGCAGTGGGCTGATTTGGGCCCTACAGGCCAAAGCAGGATCCCTTGTGGCCCAAATCTGCCTGCTGTGAATTGTGCGTGCTCCCCAGCCTTGTGTGATGATCACATCACCTCCTAGAACAAACATCATCATGCCAGAGCATTGCCATTAAATGATCATGCGTGTGTGAACAGACCCTAAGTATCCTGTAGGCTTCAGTGATGGTATAGTAATGTTTTCACTCACATTATAGAGAGAGAGAGAGACAGAGAAGGGGGGGAGGCACTGAAGCTAGATTATTTCTTCTATTTTACTGTCCCCTTCCAAAGCCAGGGTGGCATTGGCACAATGCCCCCCTCCCCCCGGCCAGAGCCTTAGTACCAGTATGCATTGACAGGCCCATGCATCATAGTCCTTTTTGAGACCCAGCCAAGTTGTGCCTTTTGGAGAAAAATGTTCAAGTTGCTGGTGGGGGTATGAACAGTTTTTAGATATCCACTGTAGTGCAATGGCTAGAGAGTTGGTCTAGAATCTGGCAGACTCTGATTCTGTGCCTTGTAGGCTTGATGGATGTTCTTGGCTCAGCCTAAGTAAACAATTGTGTTGTGTTTTCCAGAGGCAGTCTACGTGATTTTGGGGCCCTGGACAAATGTTCTGGACGGGGCCCCAGAACCAGTGCCGCCCCACCACTGGCTCCTTGCCAAGGCCAAGCAATTTGGTCACCTAGGCCCCAGATAGAGTGGGCAGGAGTGCGTTGTTTCCTTCCTCCCCCCCCTCCACCCCCTCCAACAACTAAGAAGGCCATCGGTGGAGTCACTCCAATGTGAGGCATGGAGCAGCTGTCTATTGTTAGCCTGGTTGTGATGAGGGTGAAACAAATCAAGGGAGAACAGCAATGTGTAAACCACTCTAGGTTCCCATGGGGGAGAAAACCGGGGCATAAGATAAACCTTTAATTTGGTGGGGAGGGGGTATATACATTTTATGTGTATGTGTCTGTATGTTTTATGCATTCAAATCACTTGTGGTGTACTTTAGAATTATATTGAGCTCCACAGTATCCCAAAAACCTTGTCCATGTATTGCAAACCGCAGTCAATCTACCACATCTAGGGTATTCTTCTTTTCCCTACTGCCTTCAATTTTTCTTAGCATTATTGTCTTTTCTAGTGAACCTTGTCTTCTCATGATGTGACATAAGCACTATCATCAATTGATATCTTCAAGGGAGAAAGCAGGCCTGATTTGGTCTGGATCCCACTTACATGTCTTTTTCGGAGTCCATGGTACATGTAAATTGAAACTTTCTTCCCACTTCACAGTGTGAATGCTTTTTCCTCCTATGAGCTTAGTCTAAATTTTACTGTACTGATACTGCTCATTTGGCCAAAAGGCCTGCCCTTGATCAATGCCACATTAAATACTTCATAATAAAAAAATGTTTTTAGAACCATTTAAAAGTGTCCTTCAGTGCCATACGCTGATTTAAAAAAACATAAGCTAAATGTTTGGGAACACAACCAGATATGTGAATGACTGAAATGCAGCCCAATCCCACTGCTACTTAAAATCCATTTTTGATGGAGGTCTGGATTGTCTTACATTGGTGTCATTGGGCTTGGAATCAGGAACCTGGAAGCGTTCCATGGGGGCTACAACTTTCATGCCAAGGCTAAGAGGGTGGGAACGGGATCTCTCTGGGGTGGCAAACTCTGGCCTTGGAAGTTACTGGCAATTTGGGGGTGGGACTTGTGGAAAGGAAAATCTGAGTAGGGATCTCCCCCAGAATCCATGGTCCGCATTTGCCCTCTAAAGAGATTGCCCTTGGAAGCAGCCAGTTTCTCTGTAGGGAACTACTCTCTCTAACCTGAACTCAAGCCCAACCAGGAGTTTGGCAGCCCTAGGAAAATTTCAGAAAAAGATGGCAAAGGAGGGCCAGCAACTGATGGAGGCATGGAAGCCCACACCAGGACAGTAGCAGGGGCCTACTTGGGCACAAGGGACAACCAGTGCTCTCATCCCCCATAGTCCACTCCTTACAGCCCCACACAAACCCAGTTCCCCCACCCCAGCTGCCACACACAGACCCAAATCCTCCACTCAGCCCGTCTCAGAACCAAAACCACCCTCAGCTGCCCCACACCCAGTACCCCAGGAACAGGCTGGCCAGCCTGCCCCATTGTTCCCTATGCTGGGAACCAACCTCCCATCAAAGAAGGGAACACAGACACACAATCATTAAGTTTAAAAAACCTTTATTTTCTCATTTTCAAATTACAAGTGGTCAACAAATCACAACATATTACACTTATTGTCCCTCATAGCACAACACAACACAATTAACTACACATCAGAGAATCTTAAACACAATTTTTCTTTTGAAATGGACAAACAGTAAAGTTTTGAACATTACAGCAGGTTACATAGTGAGCGGGCACAACAGGGCATGGAAACAGAAGATGATCATAACTACCAGCCTAATACAACTCTCCCTCCATAACATGACTAAATGGGGGGGGAACCACTGCAACAGGGTCCAGCAGAACCTATGTCATTTCCTGTGGCTGTGCTTTCAGTTCAGACACACAAAGCTGAACTGGGCACTTCCAAGGCACTGGACAATGGTATTTCTGGAGCAGTTCTGCAGAGGTCTCCCCCCACCCCCACACCAGCCTCAGAATTTACCTGGGAACATCTGTGAGAGATCATCATTGGCCGGTGCCCATCCACCACTCTACCCGCATCCCCCAACCATGCAAACCCAACATTAACATCAAATTTTTTTTTTTTTAAACATGAACATTCAATCAACTTTTAAAAAACATAATCACAACATTTTTTTTTGGTTTTTTTTCCTTTTTTTTACATGAACGGAACATCAACTTTTAAAAAACATAATCACAACATTTTTTTTTGGTTTTTTTTCCTTTTTTTTACATGAACGGAACATCAACTTTTAAAAAACATAATCACAACATTTTTTTGGGTTTTTTTTTTTTATGAACATTCAATCAACTTTTAAAAAACATAATCACAACATTTTTTTTTGGTTTTTTTTCCTTTTTTTTACATGAACGGAACATCAACTTGCAAAAAACAGTACAACAATTCTTCTACAATTTTTTTTTACAAGGAGTTCATCTGATAAAAACACCTAAGCAATCCCTATCTAACCTGTTTCTCCCTCCAGTAGCAATCCATGTTTCTGGGGCATTATTTCTCATAATAAATTTGGTCCCACAGGGTATGTCTCAGTGATGGGAGATGTTTTGAATACCCTGGGGGGGGGGCTTTCAAATTGCTGGGTGTTTTCCCTTTGCCACTGGTTCCTAACCACCCTCCCTCTACTGGCCGGTTTTAACTGTATATACAGGGTTTTATACAGGGGAGAGCGCGATTCCAAAGGATTGGACTCATAGAGGATGCAGGCCACAAGTTGGGCTCACCTCAGTCACTCTGGAAGTCCAGTCCTGAGAAATCGAAGAGGCGAGAGTTGACCTTCAGGAAGGTCAACTGCTCGACTCTCCATGGGAGAAGGCGAGTGCGATGTGGGCCGACAATGTCGCCCGCATGTGAAAAGACGCGCTCGCTCTCCACGCTCGTCGGAGGGCATGAGAGCAGCCGCTGCGCCTCGAGGGAGAGGTCCGGCCAGACCGACTCCTTCCTGGCCCAGTAGCTGAGCGGATCGGTGGAGAGCGACTCGCAGGGCTCCGCGAGGTAGTCCCTGACCATCGCCTCCGCCGGATCCTCTCTCACGGTCCTCACGACCCCAGAGGGGACGAGGGCCCACCGGAGCATCTCCATCTCCATCGGCACTCCGGTGGTGGCCTCGGGGGGGGCCTGCGCAGAGGGGGCGTCAGAGGGACCCGCACGGCAGGGCCCCTCTTGCGTCCCCCCTGTCGACAGGCGTCCCCTCTTGGCCTGCCTGCGCCTCACCCAAGAGCAGAGCCCGTCTCTGGCTTGGGTGAGGTTCCCGTCCCGCTCGGCGAAAGTGCCCTTTATGCGCGGGTCACACATGGTCGCCAACATGTATGACTCTTCCTTAGTGAGAGGAGTTAGCCTGGCAGCTATGCCCTGCTGCAGCCTTCTCACTAATGCGCGCACCGCTGGAACAAGGTCAGCACGGGGCGCGACCCGGTCTGCAAGGGTGGCCAGATTCCTCTGGAGCGTGTGCACCAGGGGAATGACCAGACCGAGGGTCGCCGTGTCTGACGAGACCGCCACAGTGAAGTCCTTGAAGGGCTTCAGGACCTCCACTGTCTGGGTGATGGTGAGCCAATCCTCCCGGTTGAACTCACCCACCTGACTCGCACCGCGGTGCTCGGAGAGCCACGCGTGGAGTGCGGCCTGCTGCTCCACCAAGCGCTCAAGCATGGCGCAGGTGGAGTTCCAGCGAGTGCTGACGTCAGTGATCAGAGCGTGCTCTGGCACACCTGTCCTGACCTGTGTCTGGCGCAGTTCGTGCGTGGCCTTCACGCTGCGCGAGAAGTGACCCGTGAGCCTCCGACATTTCTGGACAAGTAACTGGAGTTCACGGGTCCGGGTATCCACGGGTTCCTTCGAGGAGCCCAACCCCAGCGCATCTCTCACCACTAGGTGAAGCTTGTGAGCGGCACAGTAGACGCTCTCTCGGCTCACTAGATGCGCCGCTGCCCTCATGTTCTTGCCACCGTCCGTCACCATGCATCCCACGGTGGCGGGTCCCTGGCCTATCCACTCGTCCAACTGTCTCCTTAAGGTGGCAGCGATGTTCTCCGCCGTGTGGGACACGTCGAGCACCTCGGCGTGAAGCAAGGCCTTGCAGTAGCCGGCCTGGCGGTCTCGCATCCTTCCCTGTCTAGCTGTGCTAGGCACCTCCCCCCGGCCCCCACCCAGAACCGACTCGGGTTCCCACCAGTGAGCAGTAAGCGAGAGGTACGCTTGCTGCACACTTGGGCAGGTCCAGATGTCCGATGTGAAGTGCACAGTTCTCCCGGCAACCCGGGACAGCTGTGCCTTCACATGATCCCTGGCAGCCCTGTAAAACGAGGGCACCACCGATCTGCTCAACGACGTG
Source organism: Eublepharis macularius (assembly GCF_028583425.1). Lineage (NCBI taxonomy): Eukaryota > Metazoa > Chordata > Lepidosauria > Squamata > Eublepharidae > Eublepharis > Eublepharis macularius. The sequence goes on along the minus strand of NC_072792.1, from coordinate 164,428,233 downwards.
CGAGCAGGGACGGCGTACCAGGGAAAGCAATCTTGGAGCAGCCCTGAGAAGCCGAAGTCTTCAACTACGGAATACGGTTGCCCATCCACTGCTATCATGTTGACGATGTGGCGCGTGATGCGCCTGCTCGCCCTCCGGATCCCCTCTCTGGGCACACTAGCGCCCTGCATACCAAGCATCTCCGGGAGAGAGGCTTGGCGTCCCTTTCCTGCAGGTACCCTTGGGGGGAGAGCACCAGAGGAGCCTGCCTCCTTCTGGCTAGCTGGCGGCCGTGCGGCGCCACTCGAACCCTCCTCCCGAAGAAGCACCGCCTGGTGGTGCCTCTTCATATGGTGCCTCATCCCAGACGTGGAGAGATGCCACACATCTTTGCCACGGCTGACGCGCTGCCTACAATGCAGGCACAGGGCTGCTCGGGGATCCTCCGTTGTCTGGAAGTGCTTCCAGATTTCGGAGGAAAAGGGCATCCCACGCTTCCCAGGAGAAGCGCGTTCGGGACCACCCTGCGGCACCTCCTGTGAGGTGCTCTGGCCGGACACACCGTGTCCCACTCTCGGCCGGGCAGGTGGGGATGGACGAGGCTGAAGGGGCAGAGATGTGGGCTCTTCCACCACAGTCTCTGCCTCTTCCTCCCGCGTCCTCTCCTCCTGCACAGCCGCGAGAGGCCTGCTGCTGGCCTCAGAGGAAACTGGGGTGGACCGCCCCAGGGGGGGTCTCACGGGCAGTTCCTCCAACATCCTCCGGGTTCCTGGGGTGAGCGGGAGCGCAGGGAAAGTCATGTGCTCCGCGCCCATCCCAGGAGACACCACATGCTGCCCCTCCTCCAGCAGCTGGCTCGCAACCACTGGAGGAGGAGGAGCCTCAGCAGCAGGCCCCTGCCCAGTGCCAGCCCCTGCCTCACGCACCCGGGTTGGGGGTGGCCCTCCAGCAGCTGCCTCAGGAAAGAGAGTCTTGCGAACCCTCTTCCTGTCACCAGAAGCCAGGCTGGTGAACGGCAGCAGCGCAGGGGAGGGCCTCCTCCGCTCAGATGGAGGGGCTGCCGCAGCAGTCCCCCTCCCCCTCCCCTCCTCCCCTCTAGATTTCTCCCTAGCCTTTCCCCCGGGTCCCCTCTCTGCTTTCCTCTCTGACATACTTTCCCCTCCCAAATTCAACCCTAACTAATCAGAAAAGATTTAGAAAACAAAGGTCAACTTTGTTTTCAAGACCTAACTAACCTGCTATAAATCTGTGTTTCTAGTGGCTCTGTGACTTGGAGATGAACAATCAAGTGCCTTTTTAAGCAACCCTATTTATGTCAGGGAACCTGAGCCTGCCAATCAGCTGAATTCCTCTGGAATTGAGCTGGCCCTAAACCCCAATAACAGGTGACAAAGCCTTAAACACTCACACACTAGTATGCCCGGGCCGGCCTGGCACCACCACGGGTGCCAGAGATGGGCAGTGGAACCCTAGTTATGGGGGCACTAATGGGAAGCCTATTGACAGCTATTACAAATTTTTATATATATATATATATATATATAGAATTCAAACCTAACACTCACTCACTAATGCTTTCCCTGCTGAGTCCCTATTTAGTTTTTTTAAAAAAACTAGGCTCGGTTTCCCTAATAATTATGTTGAGGGCAATTATCCACTGATCACCTACCAACTGGCCTACCTACCTAAGAGACACTATTTAGCGGGACCGATGTTTCTGTGGTATGTCGGTGTGGGGTGTGGATGTGGTGTTTTGAAGATGAGCCTCCCCCCTCCCAAGCTAGCAAGAACCCACCCCCAAGGCCACCCAAATGTGAACCCGGACTCGCTCACAGTAACACCAGTCCTGCAGTCCAGCGATGTTCAGGCGGTCTTGCAGCTGGTCCTCCTCTCCTCCACGATGCTGTCAAGAAAATTGGAAATGTTAGCAGAGTCAACACCACACGCCGCACACGCAACCCCAAAATTCAAGGCCCCGTTGCACAAGCCAAGTCAGCCCCCCCCCCTTAAAGGCTAGGGCCAACCAGCAGCAAAACAAAACACATCCACCCAGCAGAGCTTCTGGCCTGTGCAGGCCAGAAGCTGGCACACTCATTTTTTAGTCCTGTGAAACAGCAGTTCATGCCCACCCCACACTCAAACTTGAAAAATGAAACATGAAAGAAAGCAGGCACTGCGATCAATGCTGGCCCCCCTAACCCCCAAACAATATCCTCTTGCCCAACCAGAAAATGCCCCCCCCCCCCGGCCCAAGCCATAAAGACAGAGCCAAAGCATATGCTTGCAGGTAGGCACAGCAGCAGACATAAGCTCAAAAACCAAATTTAACAACAACCCTACCAGTCCACCAGTGCAGATGTCCAGCAATGTTGATCCTCCACGCAGAGATCTGCAGGCCGATGTCAACCAAGTGCAGTCCAGTCCAGAAGAGGTCCACCAACGATAAACAACCTGAATGTGAAGCAAAACAGTGAGTGCCAGGCCAGCAAACGGGAAGGGTTACCAAAGCCGGAGCAGCAGGCCTGTGTGTGGGCCGAAGGCTGGCACAGTTGATCAGGACGGAGCCTGTTGGGAATCCTTGCAAGCAGGGGACCAGACACAGAAACGCAAGCCACACCATTCCAGATTGTGGAGCACAACTGTGAGTGCCAGGCCAGCAACCAAAAAGGGTTACCTTGGCCAAAGCAGCATACCTGTGTGTGGCCCACAGGCTGGCACAGTTGATCAGGACGGAGCCTGTTGGGAATCCTTGCAAGCAGGGGACCAGACACAGAAAAGCAAGCCACACCATTCCAGATTGTGAAGCACAACTGTGAGAGCCAGCCAGAAGAAAGGCTTCTGGCCTGTGTAGGCCCGAAGCTGGCACACTCTGGTTTTAATCTTAAAACAGTGGATCAAGCTTAAAGAAGGCAAGCACAACAACCAATGCTGAACCCCCCCCCCCACCATCAAACATTGTCTGCCCAACCTGTCCCCCAGGCCATACCTGTGTGTGGCCCACAGGCTGGCACAGTTGATCAGGACGGAGCCTGTTGGGAATCCTTGCAAGCAGGGGACCAGACACAGAAAAGCAAGCCACACCATTCCAGATTGTGAAGCACAACTGTGAGAGCCAGCCAGAAGAAAGGCTTCTGGCCTGTGTAGGCCCAAAGCTGGCACACTCTTGTTTTAATCTTAAAACAGTGGATCAAGCTTAAAGAAGGCAAGCACAACAACCAATGCTGAACCCCCCCCCCCCCACCATCAAACATTGTCTGCCCAACCTGTCCCCCAGGCCATACCTGTGTGTGGCCCACAGGCTGGCACAGTTGATCAGGACGGAGCCTGTTGGGAATCCTTGCAAGCAGGGGACCAGACACAGAAAGGCAAGCCACACCATTCCAGATTGTGAAGCACAACTGTGAGAGCCAGCCAGAAGAAAGGCTTCTGGCCTGTGTAGGCCCGAAGCTGGCACACTCTGGTTTTAATCTTAAAACAGTGGATCAAGCTTAAAGAAGGCAAGCACAACAACCAATGCTGAACCCCCCCCCCCCACCATCAAACATTGTCTGCCCAACCTGTCCCCCAGGCCATACCTGTGTGTGGCCCACAGGCTGGCACAGTTGATCAGGACGGAGCCTGTTGGGAATCCTTGCAAGCAGGGGACCAGACACAGAAAAGCAAGCCACACCATTCCAGATTGTGAAGCACAACTGTGAGAGCCAGCCAGAAGAAAGGCTTCTGGCCTGTGTAGGCCCGAAGCTGGCACACTCTTGTTTTAATCTTAAAACAGTGGATCAAGCTTAAAGAAGGCAAGCACAACAACCAATGCTGAACCCCCCCCCCCACCATCAAACATTGTCTGCCCAACCTGTCCCCCAGGCCATACCTGTGTGTGGCCCACAGGCTGGCACAGTTGATCAGGACGGAGCCTGTTGGGAATCCTTGCAAGCAGGGGACCAGACACAGAAAGGCAAGCCACACCATTCCAGATTGTGGAGCACAACTGTGAGAGCCAGCCAGAAGAAAGGCTTCTGGCCTGTGTAGGCCCAAAGCTGGCACACTCTTGTTTTAATCTTAAAACAGTGGATCAAGCTTTAAGAAGGCAAGCACAACAACCAATGCTGAAACCCCCACCCCACCATCAAACATTGTCTGCCCAACCTGTCCCCCAGGCCATGCCAAGAATAAACTGCAACACCTTTTTGCAGAGGCAGGCCACAGCAGCACATTGCCCAGCATCAAAAAAATTTACAAAAATTTTAAAAAGGCCTACCAGGTGTCCTCTCAGGATGTCCAGCACAGTTGATCCTCCAGGCAGATGTCCTCCAGGCTCCAGGTGCAGTCTCTCTTCTTCTCCTCTCTCGGTCACAGCTCAGCAGCAGCAGCAACAGAAGTGTTCCAGACAGTCTTGCTCCAAATTTAAATCCCCTGCTGCAGCCTCAGCCAAAGATTTAAATCTATTGGCTGGCATGAGAATGCAGCAGTGGGATTGGTGACTCCTAAAGTCCCCAGTCCCCTGCCTTTCCCCACCCACACTCCAAGAGCCACCCTCCTCCTGCTCCCCCTCCCCTACCTGTTAGTTTTGGCGGGAATCTCTGCTGCTTTGCAAATGCAAAGTGCAATGCAATGCTTGCACCTTGCATTTGCAAGGCAAAGCAGGATTCCCTATCCTCCTTTGCAAGAGGGGTGGGGGGTGACAGAAGGAGTGAGTGATTCACTCCTTCTCCCCCCCTCCCCTCTTCTAAAAGCCTGCAGGAAGCCTTTGCTTCCAGCAGGATTTTGCTAGCCGCTTGCTAAGGCAAACGGCTAGCAAAATCAAAATGGCGATTCTCGAATGCCGAAAGAATGCCGAAAGAATCCCGAAACGTTTCGGGTTTTTCTTTCGGCAATCCCGAAACGTTTCGGCATTCCCCGAAACGTTTCGGGATTCTTGAAGAATGCCGAAACACTTTTGTTTCGGCATTCTTTCGGCATTCTGAATGCCGAAACGCACATCCCTAGTTCCACCAGAATAGAGGAAAATGTGCCCTCCCTACCAGATGTATCTGTCACCCAGCTTTCTGTCATATATTGGCCGTTTCCACACTGCTTACCTTCATCTGGAATACCATGGAACGTCGCGAACACCCTCCCCCCCGTATGACATTGCGCAACATTGCACAAAACTTGCGCGAGAAGACACTATCTTCTAGGGTTTTTTCGCGACGTTCTGCAGCGTTCCAGATGAAGGCTAGCAGTGTGGAAACGGCCCTTGTTTGTCCCTGTTAAGAAAAACAGAAAGCGCTGTATAAGTGTTAATGTAGGTGTAAGATTACATAGATGAAATGCTTCAAATATGGAAAGTACTATATAAGTGTTAGTTATTATCTTCCCTTCTCTTAGTTCAAATAATTATACTTCCTTGGAGGGTGTTTGCTGTTTCTCCAGTTCACCAGCAATAGCTTTTACCAGTGTCACTGAAGGGGAGTCAAGCAGATTAATTCCACTCAGTACAGGTTATTTCTCAATCTTGATGACTTTCAATGCTTAATTTATGTCTGAAACAATCAGTTGTAGGGCTCTAGGAGGATAAGCTCTTCCTATGATGAGGAAATGAGATGTACAGACAGTAGCTGCGACTTTGATGCCCAACCCGTACATCTACGTATTAAATACTACTTCAGTATATATGTACATATTTTAAAAGTGGTTTACAATACAAATTCAAAACCACAACAAACAACAATGGCAAGAATAACCCATTCTAGAAAGCTATTTGTATAAGAAAAGCTATCAGATAAGAAATCATAAATTTTAAGTCAAATAAATTGGCTTCAGAATCACATGAATTATTAGACATCATAAAAGCAGTTAAAAGCACTAAAAGGACGTAAACATTTGCTTTAAAATATTCTTTTTGTTATTGCTTCACATGAACCCAGGGCTGAACTTTGGCCAAAATACAAAGGATTATGGTTAAGCATTATTGTCTTCTTACCTAAACATTTACTAAATCTAAAATTCAACCTTATCCCCATGTTATGTTTTGATGTGACCGAAGTCATTTAATACCCAAGAAAACAAAATCAGCTAATTCAAGTTCAGTCTCCCTGTTTTCTGTAAGAAGAGGTGACTTAAGACTTAAACAAGGCAAATCTTCACCCACCCCCATTGAAATTCAGAAGGGCTTAATAGCACAGCTTGACTTCCGTTCCTTGTAAAGGGTGCACTGGATCCTTGAAGAGTAAGTATATAAGGAATGTTTTGGTGGGTAGTCATGATGATCTGCAGTAGAACAGCCGGATTTGAGTCCAGTGGCACCTTAGAAACCAACAAGGTTTTCAGAGTGTAAGCTTTCAAGAGTCAGCTCCCTTCTTCAGACACTTTATGTAAGGAAGTAAATATTTTGTCCAACACACCACAATTTCAATATAGCTTAGTGAACAGCCCCTGTTGAGCTAGCAGCTTGTGGATTATTCGTCCAGTGCCCCTTGTGATTCCAGTTCTATCTGGAAGAGAAAGAAACAACATTATTATCTACAGACTTCACAGAAATCAGCCACTTATGACTTATCTTTAATTGGTGGCTTTACACCACCAATGGGCTTACTAGTTAACTTATAAAAGTTAATGGTTGTAATGATTTGATGCAACTCAGATGAGTATTTACTTGATTGAAATGTCATCTTCCATATGATCTTGAGTGCTGTGATTTTCTGAAGATTCTAAGAAGGCAGTTTTCACACCGCTTACCAGCCACGGAACATCGCGCCAAGCTCCCAGAACTACCGAGAACTGCAAAATCGCGCCAGGAAGGCGCTGTCGTTCCAGGAGCTTGGCGTGATGTTCTATAGCCGGTAAGCAGTGTGAAAATGGCCAAATCCTCAACACAGAACTTCAAGTCTCAGGGGTCTGGGGGACAGAATTGTGAGAAATGTTTAAATTTGTAGTGTACATAAAGGTAAAGGTAGTCCCCTGTGCAAGCACCAAGTCATTACTGGCCCATGGGGGAACGTCGCATCACGACATTTTCTTGGCAGACTTTTGTTACTGGGTGGTTTGCCATTGCCTTCCCCAGACTGCTGGCAGCTGCACAACAAAGACTACTTCACACTTTTGTTTATCATTCATCTTCCGAACATGGTTTTGCCCGGATGCAATTTTAAAATATTGTATCGCTTTTGTTTTCTACTTTGAAAAAAGTAAAGCTGACCTGAAACTTCACCCACCAGCACACACTGCTGTCCTCTTTGGAGATGTCAGGGATTCTCCCTTTTGGTGATTTTGGATTAGGGGCTACAAACGCCGCACTTACTGTGGAGATAGACCTTTTCCCCATGGATTCTTTGCTCTAAAAGGTTCGATGTAGTTGAGAAGAGGGTTTCCCCCCTCACTTCCCCACAGCATTGTTGTACGTTTATGTACCTCCAGGGTTTTTCCCGCCTTTTCTGTAATCTTTCCCAAACTCGCTTTGTTGCAAAATTTTGGGAAAGAACAAGAAAAGCCAAGATGGCTGCTAGGTGGGTACATTCCAAATCACATCTACACAACAGCCATTTTCCTTTCCCTATTCCCACAATGGCCCTATTCCCTGCCCCCTTGCTACTGGGGTGGGGGTGAGTGGGTGAGTTTTTATTTTTCTTTAATTGGAAGTTGACACATTGATATACCAATACACTAGCAGGGGTTTCCTGCTTTCCATATGGGTAAAATCCTCATGTGGAAGCAGCAAAGGGCTTTCTAAACAAAAAACTGCCTTTCCAGAGAATGAACTGCAGGGGGAAAGAGAATTTTAAAATACCCTGAAGGGACTGCAACCATATATTCATATTTTAAATTCCTATTTTAAAATATTTGTTCACAAAATATACACACAAGTGAAATAAAGAGGAATGACTTGAACTTGTACTTTTTTAGAAAAAAACCCACTTCACATAAGTGGTATACTCTTGGAATCTTTTTTTTTTCTTCAGAGAAAGCAATACTTTTGTAACTGATCTGTGGATTCATCTGTGTTTCTAAGCAGCAAACTCATTGAAAACAAAGAGGTGAATATGACCTGTCGAATCATTCTGCAAGGCCCAGAAATCTCCCAAATGATGCATTTTGCACTCACCGGAATGGAACACTGCATGATTTATAAACAGTGCCCTGGAGTAGTTAAAAACAGCCAAAAAGCAGCCAAACAAAACAGGAAAGAGGAAGAAAAATACTATTTCTCTGTAACAATCACTGAGGAAACAAATCAATGGAAATAGGGTTAATTCAATAGACAGTAGTAATAATAAATACACTAGAGTAGTAAAGGAGAACATTGTGGTATAATAGGATTTCAGAGCTGCCCACTCAAGGGGTACAGGCTGACCGGTCAAGCAACCCACTTCTCATGTACTCATCTGGGACAAAGAAAACAAGGGCATCCTTAAGTCTCTCAGCACAGAGAAACAGAAAAATATAAACACACAAACAAACACACCTTTGATTGATGGCATGTTTTAAAAGAGACATTCTTTAGAATCAGGACAAATTTACATAGCCTGTATATCGGCTTGTCCATCTGCGGTTACCATCTGCGGTCCAGGTGCGGCATGGAATTCTTCCGGGATTAAAACTGATCTCCAGACTATAGGGACTTTTTCCCCTGGAGGAAATACCAACCTGGGAGGGTAGACCGTATGGTATGCAGTAGAATCTAGGAGAAACAGAAGTCCTAGATGGATGTCATGTCTGCACTGACCTCCCTTCCCCAAACACCACCCTCTCCACGCACCTGATCACCAAATCTCGAGGAATTTCCCAAACTGAAGTAGCAGCCCTATATCCATCCATGATGGTTTAACTGGCTAAAACATCAGTGAATGGTACTGCAACACAAACAATGTAATCTATAATTGTAAACAAAGAAAAGAAAAAGTTACAAAAATGAGGGCAGCAGGTATCTTGTTAGAACTGACAGGCCTCGTTCTTTAACAGATGAAAGAAGGTACCTGGTATGGCATGTGCATCATCTAAAACAAGTACTGTGTGCCTTTTGCCTTCTCAAGTATTGCTTCACTGATATGCAAATAAATGCAGGTTTATTCAATGAAGAAATTGATTTAAAATGTGTATTATTAATCATTGAAGATATCTTTAATTGGGGATAGACCTAGTTTTTACATGTGTCTCTCCCCCAGAGTAGATTAGGCTGATGTCTTCTTAATGGTGGATGTGGTGGTGAGTAAATAGTGTTACATAACTCAACAAAAGCTTTGAGGAGAAAAGGATATATAGGTCACACCTATGCAATTTCTACTGTGTCCATCAGGAATTATGCTTAGGTAAGGAGACATAGGGAACTGCAGCAACAAAGAGCACCCCTAGTGAAAGAAAGTTGCATTACAGGGCATGTTGATATTTATTGATAGATTAGATTCTTACACTTTCTTCCCCCCAGCCAGGTCAACTTTACAATTCAAATCTGTAACAATATGCACTTCAAATAATAGAAAATTGCTGCCCCAGAAGTAACTTGCAGAACAATTTCCCCTTATAACTCAACAATAAAAAGGGCTACAAATTTACTTTTTAAAATGAAATCTGGGAACTAGGCTGTAGTAATAGATCATTATAAAATTATTGCTGGATAGCAATCTGACAATTTGAAAAGCATAAAAATGCCCTTTGGTGGGGAAAGGCAATGGTAGCTGTAGGGACAGAGGCAAGGAAAATGAAGCCAGTGTGCACTTTCCCATCCATACAGCAACCAAAAGTGCTTTGGCTGCGATCTTTCCAAAAAGACCATACATTCTAGGTGAAAGAACAGCAGCACTCTTTGCTTCGGAGAGAAGAATCTTTGCCTGTGCTAGAGAGAGAGATGAAATTCTTCAGCAACTGATACATGGGAAACGGGGATTAAATTATTTAAGGACAGCACCTTCGCCCTCATTCCATATCTGAAGTTCCCTTCCTCTCTCCAGGTTTCCTGATGGCGTCGCTGCTGCAACTGCAGTTGCAGTTCGTTATCTAAGTCCAAAGAAAATCCCAAGAACAAAGATAATATTCCAAAACAGCTTGCCATTGCAGTTTTTTTCCTGTGGAATGTCAGATCTATCCTCCCAAGTTTTATGGAGCCAAGACAAGCATTCATAGGAAAGGAGTAACAGCTTAACAGATCCTTCTCTAGGGTAGGAGAAAGTTCCATCAGCATGTACTCAAATACAAATGACTTAACTTGTAGAATTTATTTGTGGAACTCTCCACCACAGGATATGGTGATGGCTGCCATCTTGGAAAGGTTTAAAAGGGGAGTGGACAAAATTCATGGAGAATGGAGTTATCAATGGCTACAAGTCATGATGGATATCTACTCCCTTTGCTACCAGGGGCAGTATGCCTCTTTTTATCACTTGCTGGGAAGCAGGACTTTTTTTCAGCTGGAACGCAGTGGAACGGAGTTCCAGAACCTCTTGAAAATGGTCACATGGCTGGTGGCCCCGCCCCCTGATCTCCAGACAGAGGGGAGTTTAGATGGCCCTCCGCACTACTTGTTGGCACGGAGGGCAATCTAAACTCCCCTCTGTCTGGAGATCAGGGGGCGGGGCCACCAGCCATGTGACCATTTTCTCCGAGGGCAACCCACTGAGTTCCACCACCTCTTTTCCCAGAAAAAAAAGCCCTGCTGGGAAGCATGGGTGGGAGGATACTGTTGCAGTCATACTACTTGAGGATAGATCCAGAAGAGTTAGCTGTGTTAGTCTGTAGTAGCAAAATTGAAAAAAGTCCAGTAGCACCTTTAAGGCTAACGAACTTTACTGTAGCATAAGCTTTCGAGAGTTCTCTTCATCAGATGCTGATGTCAGAATACCAAACATGCATCTGACGAAGAGAACTGTGATTCTCGAAAGCTTATGCTACAGTAAGGTTGGTTAGTCTTAAAGGTGCTACTGGACTCTTTTCGATTATACTACTTGAGGGCTTCCTAGAGGCAGGTGGTGGGCCACTATGTGAACAGAATGGTGGACTTGATCGGCCTTTGGTCTGATCCAGCATGGCTCTTCTTACATTCTTATGATTTAAGGACCATCTGGTATACTCTAAGTAAAACAAACACACATGACTTGTTAATTTACCCCTCATCCCCAGAGATTTATGAAAGAAAGCCACAAAATGCTGAAGTTTGTCCAGTCTACATCCATATAAAGGGGGCCATCATCGCCATGATGGACCAGAGCAGAGGTCTTGCTAACACAGAATTCTGTTTCCAACAGTTGCATCCAGAAGGCTCCAAGCAGTGTGTGATGAATTCACATGTTACAGAGTACGCAGTTTGGGTCTGGAGTCCCCACCCTGTGTAGCAGTCAGATTTAAGTTGCAGGTTTTCCTCAATTCTCATGTGTATAGTGATCAATCCAGAAAGGGACTGAGGACTGAGTGAAGAGACTTTCACAAGATGACAATTCTCCGTGTAGGTGTCTTTGCTGCTGAGAATACAGAGGTATTTCCAGCGGCAATGGAGTGCCCATATAACACTTTCCCTACACTTTTCTTGCCTCAGGTTCTCAAGGCAGCATTCCCTCCTGCTGCAAGAGGGCAGCGAAGGGGGCTTTAGAAACATTGGAAATTGCTAGATTGATATTGGGGTGAGGAGCCATGGAAGAGCATCTGCTTGGCATGCTGAAGGTCCCAGGTTCAATCCCCTGCAACTCCATTTAAAGGACTGTTTCCAGCAACAGGCAATGACTCTGATGTACCAAGAGTCTGATTCCGTACAAGGCAGCTTCATGTGTTATAACAATCTATTGTTACAATCTACAACTTGCTCTGAACTCCCACTGAAAGGTCTAGAGACTTTTAACTGAGGGCCAAGCTACAAGTGATGAATGACACTTGAACGGCAAGTGTATTTCTCCCTGTTCACTTGCCCTCCACTTGCGCTCCACTCGATCCACTTGCCGTTCAAGTGTCATTCGTCACTTGTAGCTTGGCCCTAAGTATTCAGAGGATCTAGATTATTAACAATAGATTGTAATGATGTTATTACAGAACACCAACATGTCAGTTGCTGAAAAGAGTTCTCTGTGGTACAGAGCCACAGGAGTTAAGGCAATGAAAATGGCGCCAAGGTGACCAGGATCTTCAAAAATGTGAAAAATGTTCCCATCCACGTGGCTCGGACAGGCACTTTGACTATAATCTTTCCAAAAAGATTGTATCTGTCAAGCCAGATTATAGCCAAGCAGGGGGAAAACTGGAAAGTTATTAAGAGATGACGTTGTGTGGATGGTCCAAAAAGCCCACCTCAGTTTGGATGTCAAACCAGAGCAAAACCTCAGTGCAGAAGCAACAAACATCCATGATGTGGCTGGTGACGCCTGAGGTAAACTTGAGAGGGCAAGGCCACAACCAGACGCTATTGACGCTATAGCATTTCTTTTCTTGAATAAAGTTGCAGTCCAGATCAAAAAACAGCACCGCTGCTGAGTTCTAGTTTTATTATCGTCACAGTAACTATCAGTGAAAAACAAAACAACTCAAGAGAAAATCCTACGTAGTTCTCCCTTTCACTCGCTTTGTTATGAAATGGTTATGACCCAAGTAGATGTTACCATGAGATCGAAGTGCGGCCTTTGAGCAAAGTTCTGAAGGGCTGATTGTGAGGAATCGGTTGGGTTTTGTTTTATGCTTCTTTTTTTCCAAAATGAAAATAAAAGTGACCTGGCTAATCTGTGCTGAGATGAAGGAAGAGAGATTTGATTATGGATACCACGGTCCATTAGCAAAACTGAATGGTTTATTGTGTAAGGCTTCACCTGTCCTGCCTAGAAAAGCTACTATTGCTTACACTTGTGGAAATGGGTCCCATACTTTAAAAAAAGAAAACTGGCACTGACAAAGAGGAGAATGATGATTCCTGTGGCACAAGGCGTAGGCATTGCTGAGCCACCTGGAAACATTAACTACAACACTCTCAAACTCTGCATATATGTGAATAGAAAATTTCCAGCAAAATCAGCATCATGTATTAGGAGGCAGCGGGACCTCAAATCAACAACTCTGGAAACCACAGGTGCCTAAACAGCCCATTACATGGATGTCCATTGGGCTTGCCATTTGTCTAATGGTAGGTAAAATCCTGCTGTGCCATCAAGAAACTGAGAAGTGGGAGAACAAATGGCTGGAAAATGGCCTCCTTAGTGATGTTCTAGGAATTTCCCCGTGTCTCTATGGTCTTTAATGCAGCCCGAATAGCCCAGCTTTGCCCAGGCTCATACAAGCCCAGGAGCAAAGCAAAGTCAGTCATGGTAAGTACTTGGATGGGAGACCACCAAGGAAGATAGTGGTTGTTATGTGGGGAAAGGCAATGGCAAACTACCTCTGCTTGTCTCTTTCCTGAAACACCTTGTGGTTGGGGTCTCCATGAGCTGATTGTGACACAACAGCATGTTTTTCTACTCTGACCTGTATGGCCCAGGCTAAACTGATATTGTCAGATCTTAGAAGTTAAGCAGGGTTGCCCCTGGTTTAGTACTTGGATGGGAGACCACCATTGAAGGCTGCTATGCAGAATTCCAGTACTGCTAGACAGATACAGGTGATAGCAAACTGCCTCTGTTTGTCTCTTGCCTTGAAAACCCCATAGGGCTGCCATAAGTTGGATTTGACTTGATGGCACTTTACATACACGCTATGGTTTTTACCAGAGAGATTAGGGGAAATTCCTCTAGCATTACCTGAAAGTGGTATCGCATTCTCCCAAAACTCTGCCTTCCCCTCTCAGATCTCCTGGCATTTGCTGTGATAGTACTGGCTACCCTAAAGTTCATTGTTTCAGGTGGGTAGCCATGTTGATTTGCAATAAAAGAGCAAGATTTGGGTCCAGTAACACCTTTAGGACCAACTAGATTTCCAGGGTATGAGGTGAGAGTCAATGCTCCCTTCTTCAGAGACATTTAGAAGAGGAAGTATGTAGGGTTTTATCCAGCCAGAAAGTAGGAGGGGTATTTAAAGTAAGGGTGTAAGGTAAAAGAATACTGTAATTAGTTTGACAGAGTTGAGGTATGAAAAGCAGGAAATTAGGATCTTCAGCATTCTTCTCTCACGACAGATGCTGATGCAACCGGCGCTACTGGACCCTGAATCTTAAGGTTTATGTAACTTTTCTCCAAAGAGAAGTGTGGAAGAGGTGCTGGCTATTTTCTTCTCTCCGGAATACTTCCCCTCCCCATCAAGTTGATTTCCTCTCTGCATAATTAAATATATGGATGTTCATACCTTTTCCGATGTGGAGAGAAAAGGCTGGGGGAGGGATGATTCTGAAAGGAAAAACAGGTGATGGGGGAAGCTCAAGCACAGACAGAAGCGGCAACCAAGGAGCCATCAATAAATTTAAGAGGTTCTTAATGCAAAGACTGAAACCTTGAATAATGTGAAATCAGACATTCTTCCAGGCACTTGCCATATGCCTCAGGAAAGTAAGTGGGGTGTTGTGAAGGCAGAACCAGTGACTATCTCCCTTCATACAAATAAAGGAGCTTTTTCACCTTGGTTTTCTTCTCTGTGGATTTGTGTATTCTCTCTCCTTGGTTTTCTTTGTGTGTGTTATCCCCCCTTAGTTGTCTTCGCTCCCTGCTTGTATTTTACCCTCCCTTTCTCCCATTGGTCATCATAGTCTTCTCTGTGTGTGTGTTATCTCCCTTGACCTTTTTCTCTCTGTGTATGTTTATATTCTACATCCCCCATTGTACTGTTCCAGCAGCAAGCTGACTATATTAATCAATATGTACCAGACTAGAATGTATGCCTATAGTTTTAAGAGAAGTGCATCTTGGGATTTGTAGTGCCTTACCCCATAGGTTCAGTTCCTGGGGCATTCAAAGCCCGACAAAACTTGTTAAGGCCATTTGCTCTTTTGTTCATTCACACCTCAGCAGGGAGAGGAGCAAGTCATCTCTCTTTTTTCATCACCTTCATTGGGTCTACAAAGCTCCATCAAATGCCTTTATGCATAAAAGATGCACTCTCTCCTTTAGTTATTTAGAAGAATTGTGAGTAGAGATTCCTTATGTGTGTAAAGAAGTTAAATAAAACCATTTAAGTTTGTAACCCGTGCGTGTGCGTTGACACTTGACGACAAAGGGTTGGGATTCCCTCCTCGCATACCCATCCTCTTGTGCATGTGTGTGTGCTTGGCTCTGTCTTTGCAATGGTGCCTGCCACTCTGCCTCTAAATTCCAAAGGTGACTGCAGGTTCAAAAAAAAATTGGGGGCCCTGGACTAACACAACTCACACAAATATCAGGGGAAAGCAGTAGACTTGTGCACAAGAGTTTGTTTCCTTTGTTTTGTTTTTATTATTAATTTCCAAAGGGATTCTTTCGTTATTGGGCTGTTTCTTTCATTTTTTTAAACATTTTTTTATTGAAAAGTTTTTCCAAGTAAATAAAAATATCAATGAGAAAAAAAGAAAGAAAAAAGAGAGAAAAAAGAAAAGAAAAAAGATATAAAAAAGGAGAAAAAATAGGCATAAAAAGGAGGGGAAACAACTGAAATTAGGAATAAGTACCAATTTTATTTTTGAAAAGATATACATATATTCAATAGTATAGTATAATTTGGCTCTTAATTAACTCTAAGTGACTAGCTCTCCTTTCCCTCTAAAATATATTTCTTCACATTTTAGTCATCAAACGCACAAATCATCAATACATGTCTCTCTGTTTCCCACAAAATGTCAATAAGGGGCTTCCAGATCATAATATATTTATACAATGACTTTCTTTCATTAGTTTCTTTCATTGGTGTTTCTTTCATTGTAGCTGATTCCTTTTCATAATTTTATTCCTTTAGTTCCAATGGAAGTACCCCCCCTCCTTTCTTGGGTCTACTCTGTACCTTCCTGGTTTTCTATTGACAAAGCTAAGGGGGCTTGCGGTACTCCACTAAACACTATCCAATATCAGACAGCAGCAGTACCACAAGTACCATGGTGGAAGATGTAAGAGAAAAGCCCATAAAATGATGTCAACATTTCCCAGGGTACTAGGCCAATGTCCCATTGGAACTGCCTTTAGCTTCCTTCTGTGGTTAGCAGTCCCTGTGGGCAGGCAGCCATCTGCAGTCCTCCCAATTTCAGCCCCATGGCACCTAGGGTTACCAGGTCCCTTGTCTTCTCCAGTGGGAGATTGGGAGCCTGGCACTTCATCTGCTGCGTCTGTGGATTCTTTCATTGTGTGCGTGCATGCACAGCGCAAATACACTCCTAGCTTGTGTGATGATGACGTCACTTCCAGGAAGTGATATCACTTCCAGGAAGTGACATCATCACATGGATCACAGGACAGCCCCACAGGTCAAAGGGCACTCCCGCACTCACCAAGGCCTGAATCCGGCCTGCTGCGGGGTGCAATTCAGGCCACAATTCGGGCCATGGTGGGCATGGGAGTGCACCTCCTGGGGGTGCGCTGCGCCACTGGAGGGGGTGCCCTGGGGAGCGCATCCCCTGCTGACCAAGTAGGTGGCATCGCTAATGGCATCAGACACCAGAAGGCTCGTGGCCATTTGCACCATTTGCAATCTTAGTTTCTTTGCCGTGAGTGCTGTGAGAATGATTTGCTGCAGAGTAATAAAGTCTGTATCGAGGAGCAATTGGCTTCTGGATGGGAGAAATATAGGTTCAGGGCAGGGCAACATGTCCAATAAACCTTTTAAAAATTAAAGTCATTGTGGTGCCTGAAAGAAAGGCAGGAGTGATTACTTTGCCTGCCTGGCTGGGAGCCCCACGCTGCTTTGGCTAATGAATTCAAACAGAAGCCGGCTCTAGCTGGGACTGACAGTCTGTGTGCAGCTGTTCCCACACTGCGGATACACAGCCCTCTGTAGCTTCCTGTCTTTGGGCAAAAGCCCTTGGAGGATGGAAGCAGCTAAATATATGCAAGTGCCTTCAGATGTTTTCTGCTGCAGAGGATCCCTGCACTAAACATCCTTAAAATGGATGGGATATGCACTTGTAAATAATATATCAGATTTGCCAAAAAGAGAGAGACAGAGAAAGAGCAGAGAGGGAGGGTTATTTTGCATAAGATCTATACTCAAAAACAAAAGTGAGGCACCTGCTGCTTAAAAAGTAGGAGTTCAAAACCAGTGTGTAGTCTCTATCATCCATTCCTTCTGTGCATCATTTGCTCCCTTGTTACAGAATTTTGTACAGTGAACACTTCAAAAAACAACATCCCTACACTTTATTTCAGTACTAGAGGGGTGCCCACTTTCCCTGCTCGCCAACTTCATTAACTCGCTATGCTAACGATATTTAACTGCAGTTTGAATATTGAATGAGCAGTTCTGCCTCCTGCCAAAAAAAAAAAACTGCACCAGAACTGAATGAAGCAAAAGCAAGTACCCTTTTTGCATACTATAGCCAATATTATTTTTATACAGCATGTCATAATAACCTGCCTTTCTCCCCAGTAGGAACCAAGGCAGCCCACACTGTTCTCCTCTCTTATTTTAACATCACAACAATCCTGTGAGGTAGGTTAGGCTGAGAGGGTGTGACTGACTCAAGGTCACCCCGTGAGTTTCAGTGGCAGAGAAGGGATTCAAACCTGGATCTCTTAGAACTCATTGGAAACTCTAACCACTAGACAACACAGACTCAGATAGGTCAGGGAAGTTGTTAAGCCCTGGTTGTTTTATAACTGAGCGGATAATTTCCACCCTCACCAACACTTGCCCTTCCTGGCTTCTTGTGAATAAATCTTTGCTTACGTTGCAAATACCAGAAGGGTTTGGGGAAACTTCATTTTTGGTGCTGCAGGTCGCATCATCATCCTAAAGCTGGTGGCAGAGGCTGAAATTCCAAACTTTATTTTCTGATGAGTTATATCTGCCACAGAAAGAAAATCTTAACTTCCATTGCAAATATGGGGGTGGGCATATTTTGGAAGCAATCTTAGCCAGCATGGTCTGATTCCATTCATTTTTGGCACTGTAACACCTATGGTTGCCAGGGAGTCTCCCCCCAAAAACACGACCCTGGGAAGAGAGAAACACCACCACCACCACCACCACCACCCGGTACTCACTGCTGGCAAGATCCTTGCACGTACATACTCCTGGCCCTGGTGCAATGGCATCACTTTTGGGAGTGATGTCATCACGGCAGGCTGTGCAGGCCCCATCTCAAGTCTATCAGCAGTGGGGCCATGCAGCTAGGGGCTGATGGTGGAGAGCTGTCCAGGCCAACTCAATGGAGCATTGCTCAATGGAGAGTGGAAAGGTGGGGGCACTGTGGCCTGCGAGCAGCACTGGCCCCCTGGCCAAGTCCACTCCCACCTGTTCTGCAGCAGTGAGTGGGCCAGCTTCGTCCACACTGCTCTGCTCCCCCTTTCTCGTCTTTCCCTTCCCTCCTCCTCTTCTCCTCCCTCTCCCAGGTGTCTGGTAGTTTGAGTCCAACAAAATATTTGACTATCCGTGTGCAAACTGGACGCCTGGCAACCCTAGCAACATCCACCGTCTTCCTGAAGCTGGTGGCCAATTTTGAGATACCTAGTTTTATCTTCTGATGAGTTATGCCTGCTGCAAGAAAAGGCACTTCCATTGCAAATAGCATGGGGCAGGGATCAAGATATAACACGGGCCAGGATATTCCTATTCCCTTCCACTGCAAACAACATGGGGCAGGGATCTTCCATTGAAAAAAGCAGGAATCCCGTCTCACACAGTGACCAACCAGTTGCTATAGCAACCGGTTGCTACAGAGGGCCTACCACAGGGCACGAGGGCCGAGGCCTTCCCCTGATGTTGCCTCCTGGCACTGGTACTCATACTGTCTCTGAATGTGGATGTTCCCTTTAGTCACCATGGCTAGTAGCCACCAATAGACCTATCCTCCATGAATCTGTCTAATCTCCTTTAAACGCTGTCTGCGCTTGTGGCCGTGTGACTGCATCCCCTGACAGAAAATTCTATATTTTAATCACTCTTTTTGTAAAGAAAGTATTTCCCTTTGACTGTCATCCAGGGGAAAAGAATGTAAGAAGAGCCCCACTGACTCAGACCAGTGGTCCATCTAATCCAGCATCCTGCTTCACACAGGGGCAAGTCTTCAGTCCGTGGCATCCAGTTTAGTGATCCGACAGAGCAGGTCTTAGGAAAGAACATGGGAAATAACTTCTGTGCCTGAGGGCCAAGCTACACATGACGAATGACACTTGAACGGCAAGTTGATTGAGTGAAGGGCAAGTGAACAGGGAGAAATACACTTGCCATTCAAGTGTCATTCATCATATGTAGCTTGGCCCTGAGATCCTGTAAGGCTGCTACCAGGCAGCATAGAGGCACAATTTGGACTGGGGTGAGAGCCCAGGTGGGAAGGGGAATCTTTGCCTCTTGTACTATTTCCTGGATAGAAATCCTCCCCACAATTAAGTTACTAGTAGCCTCAAGAACGAGAAAAGATTTTCTCTTTTTCCTACTGGACCTAATAGTAGCTTGTGGTTGATTCTTACTGCCAAGGGGGTAAAGGCTTGAATCCCATTCCAGTGCTGTAGATTGAGCATCCCCACAGCAGTTTTTAAAAGAAAATTAAAGATATCGGGAGACTTTGGCCATTTCCACACGTCCTTAAAGGGACAGCCCACTCACCGAATGCAGGCGGATATTCCACTTCAGATGTCTACATTTTCAAAAGAGCTGCAGCCTGTTTGGCTTCTGGGTTTTTTGGCACCTTTTCTGGAAGTGCACTTTCCCACGGTGCCAGAAAAGGCGCTGAAAAAATGGAAGCCAAACAGCCTGCAACCGTTTTGAAAATGTAGGCATCTGGAGTGAAGTGGAAGAGTCGTCCATGTTCGGTGAGTGGGCTGTCCCTTTAGGGACGTGCGGAAACGGCCTTTATGATGCATGTCCATCATTTCATTTTCTTTCACCATCAGTTCCCAGCTGTGGAAGTAAAATACATTATAGCTAAATGAAAGCTACCTGAAGAAAAGATGCTGGAAGCCAAACTAACTGGAGCTGTGATTACCACTGTCACATAGGGTTGCCAACCTCCAGATGAGGACTGGAGATCTCTCAAGATTACAACAGATGTCCAGGCTACAGAGATGGCTCCTTTGGAGGTTATACTCTATGGCATTGCACCCTGTCAACATCCCTCCTCTCCCCAAACCCTGCCCTCCCCAGCCTTCACCCCAAATCTCCAGGAATTTTCCAACCTGGAGTTGGCAACTCTATTGCTTCTAGAGGGAACACACTTTAAATGGATAAAAGGGGGTGCAGAAGTACCAATATGTTGAAGCTGGAGCTTAGCTCTGTCCTCTCCCCATGGCAACTATAGATATAATGTCCAAGTGGTTGCTCCTCCCACAGCCACCAGCTCCTCACAGTTCCTATTTTGAACCTTCAGGTTTAAAGGGGAAAGCCCAGGGAAGCTGACAAGACCTGCTCAGAAGGAGCTCAATATTGGGGGCTTTCTAGTGGCAGGGGAAACCCCAAGTGGAAGCAGCTGAGGTGACTCTGGTGATCTGTACCATGCGGGGTCATTGGGACAGCAAGTACAACTGCATGTACAAATTATAACCTCAATCCTGTGTGCAATTTGTTATGGAATTAAGTCCCACTGAAGTAAATGAGACTTTCAAGGCGTTATGTGTAAGATCTGGCTGTCATGATAAACAGAAGAAGCTGGCTGCAGTCTTGCAAAGATGGATCACCTTGGTGAGATCTACTTTATCACTGAAAAATCTTCTTTTCTTCTCTTTCCTCCCTGACCTGCTCATCCAGATTAATGATACAATGTATTTTTTTGCAATAGGAAAGAAAATAAAAGAAGTTATTTACTTTTCATAATATCCCAGCCATTTTTCATTCTTAGGACAGCTGTATTTTTCTCAGAACTGGAGGATTTCAGATACAACATCCGCTCAAAATCAGTCCTTTAATCCAAGAAAAAGAAAGATATCACAGGAAAGAAAAATGGCTGGGTAAACTATTAAAGGTAAATTAAATGTAAATAGTTGTTTTCATTTGTTTTTCCTGTTGTTAGAATTTGTAAATTTTGAAATCAAAAATTTTAAAATATGCTATTTCCCATGATTGGGAGTAACCAATTATGGAAATGTAGCAATTCTAGCACTCTGTATTTTTCCATCAGGTTCCTGAAGCACATTTCAACATGGTTATGATTCAATTTATGCACTTGTGTGGCACTCTAGAAACATGGGTAATGTCGCTATGACTTTAGGAAAAGTGTTCATTATTTAAACTGTGCAAGCAGCAGGATGCTAAAAATTTGGAGATTCTGTATTTGCAGAAGCTCTGTCTTTCTTCGAGCAAAATACGTAAAATTTAGTTTTTGCATTTTAAAAGACTTGCCAAAGTACTCTTCCAGTTCTTTCTTTTGAATAAATCATTTGTGAATGGCTGAAAGACCAACATGCTTAAATCAAAAGTGTTAGGAGGACCGTATGCAACCTGATCAGTTAGAGGTGGGATATTCTGGCAGCTAGAGACTTACTGGAAGCAAGTGCCAGTGAATTTACTGGGGCTAGTAAGGATTTCAGCAAAATATTGACACAAGAATCAGTAGAATAAATCGCACACACATTCTAAAACCAAGGGATGTTTCTTTCCAAATAGTTCCCAGCAATTTAGAGAAGGTTCCCTGTCAAGTTCTTTTCAGATATTACATGTGCACCAGTAGCCCAGCAACCATGCGTGTATCTTCCTGACATGCTCTGCGACTATGTTGTCTGGAAGGGGCAATGTACAGATTTTCAGCTTTGGTACATATGAACCAGTACTCTGAAAAAATCAGGGTTTTGTATAGAGGCCATACATATGTGCAAAACCCACACATAGCCACTTTCAGATAACCGTGTGTATCAGGAAGATCCCTATATGTGTGATAATAACATCTGAAAAGGGCTTATGTCTCCCATCCTGGGGGCTTATAGGGCCAAACCTACTTCTCTAGAGCATCATCACCATCATCATCATCACAACAACAATAACAACAACAACAATGACGACAATGATGACAACACAATAACAATCAATTTGTATACTGCCCTTCAGGACAACTTAACACCCACTCAGAGCGGTTTACAAAGCATGTTATTATTATCCACACAACAATCACCCTGTGAGGTGGGTGGGGCTGAGAAAGCTCCAGAGAGCTGTGACTAACCCAAGGGCACCCAGCCGGCTACAAGTGGAGGATTGGGGAATCAAACCCAGTTCTCCGCTGCTCTTAACCACTACACCAAACTGGCTCTCGTGCACCCTTGAACCCATTGAAACACTATAACCAGCTCACAACTTGCTAGTTTTTATAGGGTGTTGAAAAGCAATACTACTTCTCTGTAGTTAATCAGGAATCAAATGCTAATTTCTTGGCACGTTATCTTGTACTAAAGAAGCCTGCCTGTCTAACCTTGATTTAATTGTGCTCTGTGCATAAGCAGTGACCTCACTCGGGTCACGAATGTCTAAGTCAATGGAGCAAAAAGTACTTTTGACCTTGTCATTTACAGCAAAGCTTTTAAAGACTACAGCATTGTGATCTAAATGAAACATGCCTCCATTTCCCATTGATGTAATATGACCCTCCCTCCCCAAACCAAGCTTGAAAATGAAAACATCAAATTACCATTCAGAAATGTTAAACTCCAGGGGTCTGAATCTACAACTTACAGACCTTTGCTTCGAAGCAGGCTTAGTTGATTTCAAGGGAACCTATTTCTAAATAAGTATACTTAGCACCGGGCTGTGATCCAACTAGGTAGTTTATATATCATCCAGTTTCATTGACTTGGCGAAAACACAGGGCCAGCACATGGTGACGCGGGGCAGCTGCCAGGGGTGGCTTCTGGTGGGGCCACTGTTATTGCTACTCATGCATCTTCTCACCCTGCAGCCTGAGAGCCAAGCTACAAGTGACGCCGTACACAGGTTGGACACTTGTCAGCTTACCTCATGTTTTGATGGGAAATGTAGGCATCCTGGTTTTACAGCTTGGCTCTCCGTTACAGCTGCAAGACCAGGATTGCCTACATTTCCCATCAAAACTTGAGGGAAGCTGACAAGTGTCCAACCTGTGTCAGGCGTCACTTGTAGCTTGGCTCTGACTGCACTCACACTCCTTCCACTGCCTTCTTGTGAGTGCTCTGCTTCCAGCTGCACTGCCAGAGAAGGCCATGTGGGTGGTGCAAAAAGCATCTGCATTTCTGGTGGCTGCGGCACTCCTAGCTGCAGCCACTACCCAGCACCATCAGGGAAACGGCGTGCAGGCAGTGGGGCAGTTGGGACTGCAGGAGGTGGGAGAGCTTGCAAGTGGGTGAGTGGGTGGGAGGGCAAGAAGGGGAGTCTAGTAGTGGACATAGGAGGGGGCTAAGTACTCTCTGCCCAGCGCTCACCAGAACCTGAAAACATAACGGTGCAGTGGAGGAGCCTTGAAGAACTAGGCGGGGGGTGGGGGTGGCGGCAGGAAGTCGAATCATAATGCTCGACTAATTCGTGGGGTGGGAAGAACAGAAAAATGAAATACTGGCCACATTGCGCTCAGTGAGATAGTAGTATATTTATCACCAGCAACACAATGCAAGCATCACTCATAGTTAAACTAGGGTTGCCAACCTCCCGGTGGTGGCTGGAGATCTCCCAGGATAACAACTGATCTCCAGGTCACAGAGATCAGTTCCCCTGGAGAAAATGGCTGCTTTGGAAGGTGGACTGTAAGGCATTTATACCCCTCACCTCTCCAGATTTCACCTTCTCCAGGCTTCACCCTCAAACCTCCAGGAACTTCCCAGTTTGGAGCTGGCAACTTTAACTGGTACCATTTGGGAAACTTAATTTCTGTATCAGCTTCTTGAGGTCTCTCTCTTTCAATCAGAACATGCAATGGCTGCAGGCAACATTAAGTTGCCTTATATGCATTATATGCGCATGTGTATTTTTAAACTTCCCAGAACCTTAATCAATGGACTTAAAATTATATAATTTCATCATAAAATGGGAAGCCAGGACAGCGTTTCGCTGTAACAAAAGATGGCGATTTGTAATTCATATGTGGTTCTGACAGTACTAGACTTGACTCATCTTGAATGATGCTGCATCCATCTGAGATGAGCTTCTGTTTTCTCTTCCTCTTTCTGGGTATAAAGCTTAGGTGTTGCCAAAGACATGAGCCCTTTGGAAGTGACAATGGGGCTCTTGGACCAGGGTTTGTGCCCTTAGGCCTGGGATGAGCTGCCCCACATAATACAGAACCAGCTTTTTGTTTTATTCAAATGGTATTTTTTCAATTGCTGTAAGCTGCTCCGGGTCCTTTTGGGGAGAAAAGTGGGAATAAATATTTACATGGTAGAGAGTGCCCTCAAGTCATAGCTGACTTATGGTGATCCCTGGTGTGGTTTTGAAGGCAAGAGACTTAACAGAAGTGGTTTGCCATTGCCTGCGTCAGCAACCCTGGTCTTTGTTGGAGGCCTCCCATCCAATTACTAATGAACGTGAACCTTGCTTAGCTTCTGAGATCTGATGAGATTAGGCTCACCTGGGCTATCCAGGTCGGGGCAAATATTTACATAACTACATGGAAAAACAAAACAACCTGAAATAGAAAATGCATCACTACCATCCATAGGTTCAAATAAAAGTTTGAAATGCTGGCGAACAGAAGGGAAGGGATTTTTCTTGCCGTCAGTCTAGGAGAACCGAAAGCTTGATTGCTCAGTGGTCTGTCTGGGACGGGATAAATATTACTGGGAAAAGGTAACATTTTTGCTCTGGAACCTATATCACAGCCCTGCTCAAACTGTGCATACAAAGAAAAAAATGCCTTCATTTTAACCAAAGTAATAATGGTATTTAGAATTTTAGACCTCTACCAGGATCCGGCATACCTTTTTTGAATTAAAAAATGCTGCTCTGGGACAAGACTAAATTATTCTGAAATTTGAAGAAAAATATATTAAATTATGACTACTGTGTAGGGATCCTAGGTTTCCTGGTGGGGGCAGGGGACCCCCCGCTCCTACCTTCTCCCCCCTCCAGTCACCTTGCTGGTGGAGGGGGAAGTGGAGGAATAGACCTCCCAGGCATGCTCCTGGGGTGGTGCAATGACATCACTCCACAGAGTGATGTCATCGCACCACTCTGAGAGCACTCCTGTGCTTCTCAGTAGGCTGATTTGGGACCCAAAAGGCCTGAATCAGGCCCATTTGGGGCCCAAATTGGCTTGCTGTGAAACACACATGCATTCCCAGGCCTATGCAATGACATCACTTTCCAGAAGTGATGTCATTTGTACCACCCTGGTAGTGAGAAAAGGAAAGGTGAGTGCCAGGACTTGGCAATCCTACTGCTATGGAGAGAAAAACGCTCGAGCATTCTACTTCCCACCTTTGTGGGCAGAAGATAAAAGATGAGTTATGTTAAGCATTTCCTCTCACACATCAAATTAAAGGCAATGCATCTCTCTTCAACATTTGGTCTCTCATTTTCCCCACTGCTTGGCTTCCTAGCATCCCTCTTGATGGGGGAAAGTGCTGTTAAGTCATAGCTGACTTATGGGAACCCCTGCTAGTTTTTTCAAGGCAAGAGTGTAAGAGAAGTGGTTTACTGTTCCCTGCCTCTGTAACACTGATCTTCCTTGGGGGGGGGGGGTCTCCTATTCAATTACTAACCATGGTTGCCCCTGTTTAGCTTCCAAGATCTGGCTTGCCTGGGCTATCGAGGTCAGGGCACCATCTCTCTTGCGATCTTATAAATAACGGAGTCTCTTCAAAGCCTTCTGGAATGTGTTTTGGAAACTGTGGGATGGTTACCTTTTATGCATTGCTTTCTTTCTTTTATGTTTTTGGGGGTTGCATTGTCAGATTAATATCCTTCCTAGAGCACTGTTCTATTTCACCTTTATGTCTAATTCTGCAAAAGCTGAAATCAGCCAGTCCTGAATTGCCAGGTTTTTCACAGAAGAACCCCATCTTCATCTCAATTAGAAAAAAAATCAATGCCCCCCCCCCAACAAAATCAAACGGGGGCAAGATCAACATGAACAACCAAAGGAATGTAAAACCGAGAAGCTGTCCTCAGCCGCTGCCAACTTGTCTGTCTTCAATCTCTGCTGTGGAAAGAGACAAAACAGGAAATTGTAGAGACTCAAGAGGGACCTGTGAAAGAAACTGAAAAGTATCACACAAGGTAGCAAAAACCATTGAAATTAATATTTTGTAGAAGAAACTTTAAAATGATGTAGAATTTTTGAAAGCTTTATGGATCACCTTGAAAACTTCTTGCTAACTTGTATCCCTAGTATTAAGTATTGAGCCTTGTGCTCAATAGTGATTTCTGCCAGTAATGATTTCAGCTCAGGGCAACATCTTTATTGACAGCCAGAACAGACAGACAGACTAAGCTCAACGCGAGCCAAATATATACACACAAATGGTTGTTGTGGATTTTCCGGGCTGTATAGCCGTGGTGTTGGCATTGTAGTACTTTAAGAATGAATAGAGCATGGTTTCCAGTCCTGAAAAACACCAGGCTAACAAAACACTCTATACCCGGCAATAGCCCTGCAGAGAAGATTAGCACATCAAACACCAATCCATATGCAAAAGAACCTCCTCAGGATACAATGAAGCCTCCCTCCATTAGCATTCCACACCCTGGGAAACTCTTACAGGATGACTCAGCCCAACCCCACCCCTCCTGAGTAGATATAAATGACCTGCCAACATCTTTTCTACACTGTGACACTGAGAGATCTCTGTCTTTTGGTGCTACACCTCTGAAGATGCCAGCCATAGCTGCTGGCAAAATGTCAGGAACTACAGTGCCAGGACCACGGCTATACAGCCCGGAAAATCCACAACAACCATCGTTCTCCAGCCGTGAAAGCCTTTGACAATATATACACACAAACCCCGTCCCGACAATAACCAACAACCAATAGTAACATACACCCTAGAATACCATCATTTGCATTAACTATATACAATGTAAAAAACAGCTGCTGACTCACCAGCGAGCGGAGTTGGCACCCGGGGCCGGACGGAGTGGAGGCGGGGAGAAGAGTAGAGGCGGAGCATCCATCCCGCGAAGGTCCAGCCGCATGGTCATCGCCATTGTTGTCCGAGCATCTGCAGCAGCAAGATTCACCCTCCCACCCTCCGCATTTTCAGAGCTATCGAGGGGGCTCTGTCACAACTTTATGGGTTGGCGGTTTTTTAGGGCATTGGGCTGGATCCCAACAGGGTGAGCGGGCCTGCGAGCTGCTCACCCCGACGGATTTGGAGGCAAGGATCGCCAGGCGGAGCCGGCGACGGAACAGCTTGTGCCGAGGCGCCAGCGGGAGGCTGGCGGGTGATGCATCGGTTCAGCAGCGAGGCCTACGATGCCAACGGGGATCCAGCCCAGATGCTAGGCCAATGCTCCATATAGCTGTAATCAATAAAGTTGTGGCCATTTTATAACCCACGCAAGTGTCTGGTGTGTTTATTGAGCCGCAACGCAGTTCGACGTAGCCCCTGGGTGACAACATATTTACAGAGCTGTGATTGGACTTTATTGTACATAGTGGATTGGATACAGCCAGCAGAAAAACAGCCAAAAGGACTGAAAGCTTTAGGAGCCTAAGCTCAGATAGAAGCTCAGTCAGTACACAACACTCAATGAACCAACAGACATTAGGGGCCTTGCTAAGCCCTAACTCAGCCCAATACATAACACCTAGCACATCTGTTGCTCTTTCCTTTCCTTCCTCCATTTTCTTCTGTCTCTTCATTAGAGCTGCTGAGAACCACCATGAACACTCAAAGAAGACTCACTCTGTCTCTGACATCACCTAGACCTACACCTCCAAACCATCTTAGTTGGTTCTCTCTGTTCCCGTTCCATTTCTCATATTTATATCCAACCCTTCCTCCAAGGAGCTCAGAGCTGTGCATATAGTCTCTCCCATTTTATTCTCCTAGGAACCCTGTAAAAAAGGACAATCACTAGCCCAAGGTCACACTTTCTACTTTCTGCGCCCTAAATAAAGAGTTCCCTTGCCATGTTCCTAATGCCCCTGTAATGACCATGATCCCCACAGTTTCCCCCTTAGTCCCCTTCTCTCAGCAGCCTGGACCTTTATTTTATTGTATCCCACCCCTCTTCTTTCTATCCATCTAGATTAAGGTTGCCACCAGCATCCAAGTGGAGCCTGGAGATCTCCTGGAATTATAATTTATCTCCGGACTACAGAGATTAGTTCCCCTGGAAAAAATGGATGCTTTGAAGGATGAACTGTATGGCACTACACCTTACTAAGGTCCCTCCTCATCTCAAACCCCTCCTTCAAATTCCACCAGGAACTTCCCGAACTACAGCTGGCCAATCGTGATCCAGCTGCATCTTTCCTCCATAAGAATATAAATTATCCTTCTGTACCCCACAGAGTAACATTGTTGACTGTAGTCTCAGGTAGTCATGTTGATCCAGTAAATAAAATCCCAAATCAACAACAGTGTAATACCTTTGATTAAGATCTACCAAAGTATCAAAAGTAAGGAACATGCTTTTGAGTTTTCTAGAATTCTTCATAGCACTGGAAGTTTATTAGCAAAAATATATATAAAGGAAGAGGGGGGAAAAGATGTTTCAGGACATGGAGAAGACTCAGGTCTGCAGACTGTCGAGTACAGTCTGTGTAGCAGACTTGATTAGATCAGATGGTGTTGATTTCAAGTTTCACCTAAGGCTAGTAGGACCAAGAAGCAAAATCTGGCTTTTATAAAATATAAAAACTAGGAAGAATTCATGCCTATCTCGTGCACACATTGGAGAACACAGGCCCCTTATAAGGTAGAGGGCAGCGCTGAAGCAAAATGTAATGGTCTTTATATTAACAAAGCAGCTGGAGATGAATGGTAGGAGATGCGCTAAACAAAACGTCAATAGAAGTTACACTAAGGAGTGCTATTGGTACCTGCTCCATAAGCGAAATCACCTGATTTTTTTCTGTCCTCAGTTTATCTAATCTGGGATGTACTTTTTTAAAAAAAGGATGCCACCAGCTGCTATCCTGTATTTATTTGATACATCATCCACATCATCTTGTGTTTCATATTGTTTTGATGGTGGAAGTAGTATGGTAATGTGATTTCTCACATGAGCACTCCATGTAATGGAGGACAGTAACATCAGAGAAGTGCAGAGTTGCCAACCCTCCCTCCCTCTGGTGGGGGCAGGGGCTTCTCGATCCTTGGTTCCTGTTTCCTGTCCCCACTCTGAGTGATAGCGGGAGAATTTTTTTTTTAAATGGCCATCAGGCCAGTGTCAATCCTCTCTAGGAATCAATGGAAACTCTATGATAAGTCCCTACAGCAGCTTCCGTATTTGCCTCTACCTGGTCAGCCCACTCAAAGAAGCTGCTGATGAAACTTTCGTGAGTGAATTTATCCAATGCTACACAGAGACCATTTGGGCAAGCAATCATTTGCGCTAGTGAGGGCGTGCTGTGCCTCTGTCACTTTTGAGACCAGTCTTCAGAAGAACCTACATTCCCAACATCCTTTCCATAGAAATGCATAATGGGTTTTTGTTAGAAGATCTGAGTCCATCATGGCTTTGATCATATAATGTGCTATTTAGCTTGAAGCCTGCAATTTGGATCCTTTCACGAATGACAGCCAGCCAGTATACAACCATCTCTTAAACAGGATGCTGTGAAACTTCTGTGTTTTTGCAAGTTTACACAAGGTGGTTTGATGCTATTGGAAAATACGTAAGAACATACAAAATGTTTGCATGGAAACTTTTCCAGCGTTCAAGGCTCCCCTAAAAGTTTACAGTGTTACTTTTTTCTTTTCCCGTGTCTATTCCCAGATACTGTGTTCAGGTTCTCCTTCAACATCATTCTTCTTTATAATATGATCCAATCAGGAATGATCATTTCATGGCACCACATTGTTATGAGATGACATTACTAAGGTAATTTAGAGTGAAGCCAATGGTTCCATTCAATCAGATCTGACTGTATGACAAGACAACGAAGTTTGTTCAGAGTAAAGGGAAACTTTCTTGCCCACTATCTGAATGGGCAAACAGTATTTGCAGTTCTGGCCACCAGTCACTGGCAATGAGCCATGTCCTGCAGCTAGCTCTGCCTGTTTGGAATATATATAGGAGCATGCAAAATGAGATGGTTTAACATAAAGGGGTTTAAAAGAAAATATCAAAAAAGAATCCAGGTATTGAGAGAAAGCGTACTAAGCATTGTTAGGGGAGGAATGAGCACAGAGAGCCTGTCGGGAAATATTGTAGATGTCAGTAAACCTGCAAGAAAATTTCAATATTTTGGCTGGTCAGATCCTTTACATTTGGCACACTATCTGAGAGCAGCAGCAGTAGTATCCATTTTGAATTCTGGATGTAACTAATTTCAAAAGAAACAAGTGAGTCGAGGTGATTTACAGATCTCCGAAAAAGAACCCATTTCCAGAGTCATTCTTAGACTCATTCTGCTTAGCTACGTCTTTCAGATGGAAAGAAATGTCTCTGCTCCCAGTACAGATGGAATGAGAGAGAATTGCAGCAATATATCTGACAAAGAATTCAACATTCGGAGCTGTCTTGTAGCATTAGAGGGAATTGCTCCCTGATAAATGTACAGAGAGCAACAGCCAAAAATGGGGGTCCTATATGGGGGTCCTATACATGCCTCTGTAAACCTGTGAGATGGAGAAGCAGAGCAAAGAGAGAAGTTATTTGCTAAGTCCACAAACACCACCACCATTGCAAACAATATCGGGAGACTAGAAAATTCTTAGTTTGCATGCCCTGCCCATACATTGACAAAATACTGTGAGGGAGAAAAGGCACTTCAGGTGATACATGCTTTGAACATTATCACATTATTTTTGGAGTGTCGATTAATGTCACTCTGTCTTCATTTTCTTGAATGTCCTACAATTATCTACTGGGGAGCTGCTTTAAGTGTTTTCTTCAGCCTTTCAAAGTCTTTCCCGTCCCATATGTCAACTATCTTTTAACTCACCAAGAGGTTATTTATTTAAAAAGAAAAAGAAAAACCTGTCTCTTCTATCTGATGGGTCTTGCTATCCAATAAAATCAAGAAAATGAAGAAAATGATTTCTGCCTGAGGTATTATGCTGCCTAGCAACATTCACCCTGGCCTAGTGAAGTAACTATGGTGACACCTTGAGGTGCAAGAAGCCCCATGGAAGAGGAAAGAGAAATTGTTTGGGAGCAAGAGGTAAAGTTTTGTGATGTTCTCTGGTGTAAAGAATGGAGAACAAGCAACATGTGTTTCATTTCCAACCTTATGCTGCTGGCACTACATTTTCCACTGAATTTCTCCTGAATTGGTATTTTTTTGTAGAGGAATTCAGAGGAATTTTGAAGGGGGCAAAAAAGCATTTCTGTAAGACCAGTAACCCCCTCTCCCCGCTCTGTCCCCGCAAACCTTGGAGAGGGGATTTAAGACACACATTGTATTATTCACTTACCTGTAGTACTCCTTTGGAATAATAGCCAAGATGTTCGGAACCTGGAGAACTTCTTCAAGTTGAATCCTGCAGGGTTTTAACACCACCATTTCTGTTGCCATGAGAATCTGAAGAGCTTCTTTTAGGGATGATTCCCCTTTACAAAGCAGTTCTTTTTCATAGCAATTTAACTTTATTTCAGGAAAATAGGAGAGGGGCTATGGTGGCTGCCAGGGCATAAAGAGAAGAAATAATAGGCGGGGGGTACAGAGGAAAATGAGATACTGGGTCTCCTGCATGTCTGGTTGTATAATTCGATCAGGGTCTTTTTGCACAAATGTTTTTTAGAATGTTAGCCCTCTTCCAAAGTACCATTCTTCTTCAGCACGCAACCGTCTTCAAACTTTTAAACTGGCCTTCTCCACATGGCAAATTGAACATACATTACAGCTGTGTACGTGGCAACACGGCCATCTATTCAGTTAGAATTGTTGTTTAGTGAGAAAGGAAGGGGTCTGGGTTTGTTTTTGCTGCTCCTCTCATCATACTGTAAATGTTCATATGAACAGGTGATGGAGGTTTACAGGAATGGGGGGGAAACACGTGGTTCTATTGTAGAATGTAGCATTCCACAACAATAGACATTAGGGCTGCCAGCCTCCAGTATATAAATCGAATGTTATTATTATTAAATAAATATATATCAAATCAGGAATGTTTTTTTCATCCTTCCAGATGTTCTGGTTGATTTGTTATCATGTGGCTTTTTATTCCACACCATGTTCATGTTGGTTGTAGCTTATTGGCTATAGGAAATAATTAGTGGGACTTCATTTTGCAGGACTAGACTGGATCCTGTGGAAAAGATCCACACATGCAAGAGGCAGGGATGTTATATTTTCCAATTTCCCATAGGAAAATAGGGTAACAACAACAACAACAACAACAACAATAATATAACATTCGAGTTATACACCGCCATTTAGGACAACTTAATGCCCACTCAGAGCGGTTTACAAAGTATGTTATTATCCCCACAACAAAACACCCTGTGAGGTAGAAGGGGCTGAGAGAGCTCTGAGAGAGCTGTGACTGACCCAAGGTCCCCCAGCTGGCTTCAAGCGGAGGAGTGGGGAATCAAACCTGGTTCTCCAGATTAGAGTCCTGCGCTCTTAATCACTACACCAAACTGGCTGTCTTCTGTGCACAGAACTGCGACGGGATACAACCCCATATGAGAGGTGAACTTTCAGATTTAAATCTCTCAGAGAAGTGTGGGTCTATTTTTTTGGTTCATTGTTATATTTTGTTCATTTATTTTATAAACTAATACACTGTTTTATTTTGGGGATTTTATTGTGAGATGCTCAGTAGACATTTACACAGAATACCTTTTTTACTACACTGTCAGGAAGTTTAGACTTTCTGTTTGTAACAATAACAACCTACCATTTTCATTTTTAGCTGCATACCAACCTTCCTTGTGGTTGTGAAAAGATATGTTTATCTTTAAGGACACGTCTCTGGCTGGAGCATCCTGCTGGAATATGATGGCTATATTGAGCAAATATTTTTCAGTAACAGAATAATACTGCCCTTGTTTACATTTTTTCCAGATCATCCCCACATTAACCATTTATCTGTGAGAATATTGGGCACCATCTAGTCAATGTTAAGCCATTTTAAGCCCTGTTGATTTTACTGTTATGGATAGAGTGAATAAATAGCTCACATTTTTAAAAAGCTCTTGAACTCTGGCCAGACCCTGCCTCTTCTTTTTGGCAATTTTTACGATTAAGGAACAATGTTGTGGTTGCTTATGTGGCAAGGAAGTGCCATCATGGTGCACAATGGCAAAGAGGGCCAAAGGGCAATTGTTGGCTGGCATTCTGACAAAGTTGTTGTCACAGAAATATGGATTAGAGCACATTATATTTATTGATACACATGTATTCCAGTGACCTTTATATGAACCCTGCGTGAACTTCACTGTAATATTTCTAGCATGTTGTATAATTACACAGGTGCTGTTTCATCTTTGACAGCCAATTAAAAATAGCAGACCGTATCAGATAATTGTTCTCTAATTGTTAGAACAGACCACTTAACTTTTCCTGTCATCTTTACTGATTTATATATCATATCTTGCAGCTGGACATAGGGTTATTTTTTGGTTAGGTAGAATGTCACATGATATATAGTTATAGTTATAGTTATAGTTATAGTTATAGTTATAGTTATAGTTATAGTTATAGTTATAGTTATAGTTATAGTTAGTTAGTTAAATATCAAACCAATCATAGTTTATCTATGCTATCATATGAAGAAGATCTTAGATTTCTGCATAAGATAACATATAAAAGTGCTAACCCAGGTAGAAGATCAGGGTTTTGATTGAAAGAAATCTCATGAAGATCTAGGTGAGAAACTTCAATGCATTTCATACTAAATCTGATTGATTTAAACTTAGATTTAATTGAGAAATGTTAGGAAACTTAATTCATGTTGCCTTTATTTGTTCCATCTTCGTAGTTTTATTTTAAAAAGCATTTATATTTTGATATCTTTCTTCATTAAAAAGACTAGATTTTATTTTAATAAAAAAATAATTAAGCTCTTAAGAGGATTCTTTGTGTATTGGCAGGGAGAATGTTACAAGAGGAACCCTATAAATTATTTTGTGCTGACAAGTAGAATCTCAAAAGGAGTAAAAGCTGTTTTTTCTGGTCTTACTTCAAAGCTTCATGTTGCTCCGAATTTAAGATAAAATCTTTTGTCTGATCAGCAGAAGCCTTAACAAGACATGGATACACTGTGGCAATCAATGCTGGTGGTAGAAAGTGCCATCAAGTCACAGGGAACCATCCTCTTCAGAGGATGAGGAACTAGAGGAACCAGCAGAGCTGGCCTTTATGCCTGAGGAGCCTGCAATGAAGACAGCCATGGTGCCAGAACAGCCCTCGAGGGAGCAGCCCGGGACTTCGGAAGAAGCCGCTGAGAGTGAGGGCTCACATAGGACAAAGAGGAAATCGGCACCAGAAAGGACTGAGCTCCCCCCCCCTCCGCACCCCCGACTCAATGTCAAAATGGAGGAACTGGGAAAAGGAAGTGATTTGGAAGCGGTGCAGGGGCACTCGCTTGCAGGCTCAGTGCTGGCTAGGACTGAGCTCTGAGAATGAGACACTGCAATCAGGCACAGAGGAAACACCTGCACCTTAGCCTCTTAACTGGAGCAGAGGATAAAAAGCAACCTAGCTCGCCACGCCCTGCAACCTGAGCCTTGTGCATGGAAGCTCTTGACCCCAACTTGTACTTTGCTCCCCCTTGGATTGAACTCTTGGCTTATGACCTCCGCTTGACTCCTGACTTTGTACTTGTCTGCCTTGTTATTGGACTGCTTTGCCTGTGTTTGGACTCGGATTGTTGGACTTGCTCTTGGACTCGTGTGTGTGAACTCGAATGGTCTGACTAATCGTAAGCTGTTTTGCCCACCAGCTGTGCCAACCCCAGCTTGAACCAGCGCCTAGCCTCTGAGCACCTAGTCTCTTGCCCAAAGACACCCCCTGAGTTTCCACGGTAGTGCAGCCATTCAAACATTGGTCTCCCAGATCTTTTATACCAGTCACTGAACCAGTATTTTCTAACCACTGGAAATCTTTATTTCCAGCACTCTTTTGGCTTCGGGGGTTTCACCAGTCCTGGGTTAACAGTGCAGTGTCAAATGTGCTGCCTCCAGATGGCGTAGAGTTTCAGCTTCAATGACAGATGGTTCCACCTCCAAGAGCATCCAATGCTGGTGAGGAGATGTTTATTGTAATTGGAAGGGAGACCTTCATTCTGTTGTTCTGCTCATTAATACAACATGTGCTTGTTGTAAACAGCGTGTAAATCAAGGAAGAAGGAAGGATGAGAAGAAAACAGGTCTACTGCTGGACTCATTCTGGCACAGGTGGTGAGCAGAGGAAAAGCCAGGGTTAGTGACAACTATGGAAGGCATGTCCTGGACTGTGAGAACCAGGGCCGTTTTCACACTGCTTACCAGCCACAGAACATCGTGCCAAGGAAGACGCTGCCATTCCGGGAGCTCAGCGCGATGTTCCGTGGCCGGTAAGCAGTGTGAAAACGGCCCAGATCAGCTGTTCTTCACCCTGGTTGGCCAAGCTGCAGGCTACTGGCCACTGCTGAGGTTTAATGGGCAGGACTACAGGAACAACATAACCAAGGAAGAGGAAACCGGGTGGTGCAAGGCACAATGCGGCAAGTGGGTTACTTCTCAGTCCAGTCCGCTATGCCTTGAAAAGCTATCCAAGTTGAACCCAGATTCAATGAGGCAAGCGGGTGGATAATTTAGCAGAGAGGCAAAAGGAGAGAAAGAGGAAAGAGACAGAGATGAAATAAAAGAGAGAGCTTGTTGGCGACAGGGCAGGAAAAGTAATAGTTCCTTAGCTGAGTAACTGGGCAAGGAACGTGTGTGTGCATGTGTGTGCATGGAGTGAACATGAGAAGAGCTCTGCTGGATCAGATCAGTAGCCTATCTAGTCCAGCATCCTGTTTCATGGTGGCCATCAGTTGCCCTGAAAGGGAAAACAAAGAGGCCATAGAGGCTAAGACCTTCCCTAGAGAAGATCCTCCCTGATAACTCCTGTAGCATAGTGATTAAGTGGTTGGGCTGTGAATCGGCACTCTGCTGGTTCAAATCTCACTACTGCCTTGAGCTCAGTAGGTGGTCTTGGGTCAGCTGCTCCTCTCAAACCCAGCTCCCCAGCTGTACTGTGGGGATAATAATAACACTGACTTTGTTCACAGCTCTGAGTGGGGCACTAATCTTCCCAGAAGGGCAGTATATAAGCACTCTGCTACTGTTGTCATTAGATGTTGCCTCCTAGTACTGGAATCCAGAGTCTCTGCATGTGGCAGCTCCTCTTACATTACCTTATCTAGCAGCCATTGACTGACCTCTCTTCCATAAACCCCTCTAGCCCCCTTTTAAAGCCATGCTGGTGGCCATCGCAACATCCAGTTGCAGTGAATTCTACAATGTTATCATTCCTTGAGTGGAGGAGTACATCCTTTTGTCCATTCAGCGATGGCAATCAACCAGCCAATGTGTTCGCTGCAGGCTTCTAATCTTCCACACAAGCTTGTCAACAGGTTATTCTTTCCACTTACTCCCCCTGACTCACATTGCTGGCACAGGCAGGAGAGGAAATCTGAATGGGTGAATAACAATAACAATAGCAATAACCAGACTTGGAAAATAAAAAGTCTGGATAATCGACATTGCAATTCCTGGAGATGCCAGAGTCAAAGAAAAAGAACAAGAAAAATTATTAAATATAGAGATCTGGCAATAGAAACCACCTGACTATGGAAGAAGAATGCAACAGTAGTCCCCATTGTCATCGGGGCACTGGGAACTATTTCGAAAAACTTTGCAATTCATATGGAAAAACTGCAGCTTTCTGACATAACACCTACAGAATTGCAAAAGACAGCACTACTTGGAACAGCATACATATTACGCCGATACCTGGTTGATACCTAGGTCTCCGGTGGGAACTTGTATCAACTTAGGAAGGGCAGTCAATAATAACATGTGACCTCTGCTTATTGGTGTGTTTCAGATAATTTGAATAATAATAATAATATTTGATTTATATACCACCCTTCAGGACAACTTAATGCTCACTCAGAATGTTTTATAAAGTATGCTATTATTATCCCCACAACAACAATCACCCTGTGAGGTGAGTTGGACTGAGAGAGCTCTGAGAGAGCTGTGACTGACCCAAGGTCCCCCAGCTGGCTTCAAGCGGAGGAGTGGGGAATCAAACCTGGTTCTCCAGATTAGAGTCCCGCACTCTTAACTACTACATCAAGCTGGCTCTCTTCTTTGGAAGAAAATAGTTTTGCATTTTGGGGAACAGGTATGTACATATTAGAGTTGCCTACCTCCAGGTGGGATGTAGAGATCACCCAGAATTACAACTGATCTCCACACTACAGAGGTCAGTTCCCCTGGAGAAAATGGCTGCTTTGGAGGGTGGACTCTACGGCATTATACCCCACTGAGGTCCCTCTCTTCCTCAAACCCAACCCTCTACAGGCTCCACCTCTACATTTCCAAGAATTTCCCAACTCCGAATTTGCAACCCTAACACATGAACAGGCAGGTTGTATGTGTGTTCACTGTAATATATGAACAGGGCTACAGTTTCTCCATTGATATTAAGTATGTGCCCCAGGTCTCATCAGGTTTCCTTTTTGTGCATTCCCAACCCTCAAGGTTTATCGTCTGTTTTAAAGGGAATCTGGTGTTTTGCAATTGCTCGGTGGCGTCGGCAACTGTTGCTGCGGTGGTGTCGCTTCATAATTGATGAAGAGCCTTCGACTGTTGACACTTTATGGATCTAACTGTGGCATGGCAGTCAGCATGACTCAGCATATTGTGACAGCCAAATGGTTTGATATGGCAAGTTGTTCTCCCTGAATGACACTTTGCATTTTAATACCCAATATCTTTCATCGCCGCTGTCTATAAAATCCAATTTCAAGCAGCCAATATTCCAATAACTTGGTAAGTACAGAGGGTTTTTAAAAAAAACATCCAATGTAAAATCTTAATAGCCAGTCCATTTTGTCTGGAACTGTGGTAATTTGTCAATGGGATGCAGCCACAATTCTTGTTCTCCAGAATAAATTCCCATTACAGTGTAAACCTTCTCTCTCTCTCTCTCTCTCTCTCTCTCTCTCTCTCTCTCTCACACACACACACAAACTTAATTGAACGTTTTCAGCTTTATTTTTCTTCTTCTTAAGTGGAACCTACACAGTGCCTCTAACAGCTCTGAAAATTACAATTTATTGAAGAGCTATGGCTCAGCAGTAGACCACCACATCCTTTGCATGCAGAAGGTCTCAAGCCATGTGCCTGTACCTTTGTACCATCTGTGCTGCACTGATCTTTAGGGATGCCAACCTCTAGGTGGGACCTGGTGTACTCCTGGAACTACAACTAACCTCCATGCCACAGAGATCCATTCCTCTGAACAAAATGGCTGCTTTGGAAGGTGGACTTTGTGGCCTCAAATTCCTGGTGAGCTCCTTCACCTTGCCAGGCTCTGCTTTCCTTGGACTCCATCCCCAAATCTCCAGGAATTTGCCAGCCTGGAGCTGGCAGACCTACTGATCTTCTGGGTTGAAAGGCAGAATTAAAATGCAACCCAGAGACAGGTTTGAACCCCACCCACTTCGTTTAAGAGTCCCTGGGTGGCAACTGCTTACCTTCCTCCACTTAAGACCCTGGAGAGTTTCTGTCAGCTAAAGTAGACAAACTGATGTACTGACTACATATAAGGCAGATTCTTAGGTCCGCATTGTTTTTAAAACTACAGTTTGAAGAGACAGTTACACCCTTTTCAGGCATTACATCCGTATGTACTGGGAGCTTCCAGAGACAGAGTGGCCATTTAAATTAGAGAGAATTCCCGGTTGGCTGCTGCCCAGGAGGGTTGCTGACAGCCAGGGGTAAACAGAGCCAAGTCTCGATAAGGTCTCCTTAGCACTGCAGGGTCCAGTCAGCCTGGCAGGCTGCAGGGCCATTTTGAATTCTCTGTCTATGCCTGAGAGGTTTCTGACTATGCATAGATCCTTCAGTTATATGTGGTTGACAGGGGGAGATATGTGCATTTTGCATGCATGTACAGCTTCAATACGTGCAAGCCAGCCACTGGATATTTCATCTTTAATGTGGTCCCTCGCTCATGGCAAAATCCAGGGCATATCTCTGGAGACATCAAGGTGAGCTGAACGGCAGGACCACTTCACAAGCTCTCTCTTCCTGCCTCATAGGTTTGTGGCAAGACTCCTCCACTACTACAACAACAATACAAAATGGGATCTCCAGATGGAACCTCAATGTTCAGAGGCAGCCTATCCCCAAATTACAAATACTGGGAACAATCAAGGTCAGCAAATGCTCAGCGTGTGAGATCTTTCAGAGGCACCTGACCGTTCACTGTTGGAAACAGATTGGCAGATGAGATGGATCTTGGCCCAATCCTGAAAAGCCATCCTCATTTCTTATCTCTCTTGCCACCTCTTTCTATTCCGCAGACATTTACAGCAGTTTCCCATTCTATCAGTCCGTTCGTGACTGCTTCCCGTGTAGCATATTTTGAGGCTGTGCTGCCTTCTCTCCTGTCCGTTCAGTTGCCTCCATAGAGCACAGTTGCTGTCATCATTCCCAGAAATATTTCAACCCTCTTTTGGAAGTTTAAAAAAAAGGTTCTGGGAAAACTATCTAATTGAGATAGGGTCAGCACACTCCTGTGTGTTTAGCAAGCCTGCCCATCTTGATACACTCCCCATGTTTACTAATGTTTGCTCTGGCATCCTCCAGCTCTAACATGTCACTCTGTCCCAGCACTGCAAGCAATGAGACAGCATGGCCCTTTTTACAGATCCGTCTAGGAGACAGACGCAGGAGACAGAATCATTAGTTCATATGAACAATTGGACAGTAATTGTTTTCTAGGCAAAGTTGGTTAATGTGGGCTAGATCAAGAAAACACAGCAGCCTTTTTAAAAAAAATAAGTCACTTAGTTCTTCAGGATGCCTGATTTGTATTTGGAGGTTGGTCTGAGCCTGTGATATTCAAAGTTTCTAGCTTCAGATTCTCTTCCCATCCAAGCTGACAGGTCTATTGAGCACATCAAACTTGCCTGTAAAAGAATTCAGGAAGTGTCGCAGAGGACTCTAGGAAATGTTCTAGGATGAACAGGGAGGTCACACCGGGCAGAAAAATTAGACCCTTGGAAAGGGGGAGGGGGAGTCAATGATACAAGATAGCTGTAGTAAATAAATTATTTCGTCAGCCTGCCAGTCAAGGTTTTAGCTTAAAATCTAGTGATTTAAAGGTAAGGGTGAAAAAGCCAGCTTCAGCAATGAACTCTGCAAAGCTACCTGTCAGCGTTCTATTCTAGATTGCTTTTCTGTTTCAGGAGATGAGAAATAATGAGTTTGGACAACCTATAAAAGCCTTTCCCCATGAGACCTTCTCTTGCACTGGGGAACCGTCAATTCCTTTGTAACATTAGCAGCTCCCATGCTGTCCTACACCTCTCAGACCTATTTGCATGTCTAGCACCTGAACTAAGGAAAGCAGAAAGAACCACGACGCTTGCAGTGTAATCCTACACAGATTTACTCAGGTTTAAGCCCATGGGTTTCAGTGATCCGAAACTCCCAGAACACATCTGTAGAAAGTTCACGCAGGGGGACACGTGGCCTTTGGCATGTATGAATCAGCCCTAAAAGCTGCAGCCCCAAAGTGATTTTAAAAACTTTAAAAAAGAATAGAAACAATATAGGACACTGTGGATATAACAAATAATTCTTGGTTTTGGAGCTTTTATTTTCTTTAGCTATCCATAACAGCCATTTCTAATTCATCCAGTTTTATTAGCTAAAATGAAAATGGAACTTCCCTCAAGAAAGGCAGTATATCTTACCAGGTTGTACACAGCAACAATAGGGTAGTAATTCCTAGAGTCTATATCAGTACGGGGAAAAATAACTTAAAAGCTTCTTAAACCCCAAAGCACCATTCACAGAGGAGGCTGTCCGTTGCTTCTCTGGAGGCTTTACTGTTCTGGCCTCCACTTGAGGAAGGGCAGTTCCTCTACATCAGGTGTGGTTGAACACCCAGAAGAGTATCTGACGAAGGGAACACTGACTCGTGAAATCTAGTGGGTCTTTAAGGTGCTATTGGACCAGAACCTAGCTCACTCAGAGGAGACTTGCTGACATGTCTAGGCCATAAGCAGGCAGCAAGGTCCAGAAGGAGGTTATATAGTATACCATAAATAGTAAGTAGGGCCAGAGATGGGAGATCTAATTACACTTGGTCCTAGATGATCCTAAAAGCCCTGCAAGTAAAAACATTTGCAAGAACATAGAGCTTAAAGTAAAAGAGTTCTGGGAACCATGACTCATTTTTATTGGTCTTGAAAATGACGAAAGAAAGGAGCAGCAAAGAGGAGCAAAGATTTGACGTACAAACACATAGCAGTGTGTCCCTCCGCTTAGCAAATTCCTCCTTACATATACATCTCTCATCTCTGCTTACGTTTTTCCCCAAATATACCACTCTGTTTCTGCTCCACTTGCAGCAATCACCTTTATCTTTCTATTGCAAGGGTAGCCTTAAATTTTTTTAAAAAAAATGTACTCCCATGACGAATAAGCCAGCCTGGCTTCTCATAGGCCTTGAAAATTAATCTATGCTGCATTATTTGCTGGCCTTGTTTTTGCTAGTTTACCAGTGGCAGGATCACCAGTGACATTTGTGGGTCTTTCAAAAAGTTTTTTTAGAAAAACCCTACTCTGCTTCCTGATTGCTTCAGGGTTACACTGTGCACCCACACAGAAGGGTTTAAAAAGACATGCACACCCTTGATGGTTTACTGCAAGGTGCCAAGGCTAGCTTACGGTTTCCTGGCGAACCAAGACATTTCTGCAGAGAAATGCCACACTGCAGCTATTACCAGGGCTTTTTTTCTGGGAAAAGAGGTGGTGGAACTCAGTGGGTTGCCCTCAGAGAAAACGGTCACATGGCCGGTGGCCCCACCCCTTGATCTCCAGACAGAGGGGAGTTTAGATGGCCCTCCGCGCCGCTGAGTGAAGCAAAGGGCAATCTAAACTCCCCTCTGTCTGGAGATCAGGGGGCGGGGCCACCAGCCATGTGACCATTTTCAAGAGGTTCCGGAACTCCATTCCCCCACGTTCCCCCTGAAAAAAAGCCCTGGCTATTACCACATGGGGAAGATTCGCCATTTTGTTTTCATTACTGTTGTGAATGCAGAGGTATTTGAAGCGGCAAAAGATTTTCCACATGGGAGTTTTCTGTGCTCCCCCCACCCCCCGACACCATTTGCCCTACATTTTGCCCTCACCATGTCACTACAGGACTTTGAATGTTTTTTACTTTAAACAAATGGTAATTGCTACAGCACAAAATAAAAATTACCTAGCTTTTTTTTTAAGCCTCCCAAATGGTACTGATACAGGCAGAGATCTTTGCCAGCGCCCCTCCCCCCCCAGTGCACCTTTCTATCAAGATGGTAATGTGCCTGGAGTGCAACTCTTTCCAAAAAGATCAAAGCAGAGCAGACTGGGAAAGAATGTGCTGGGGATGGGGACTGGTCAGTTACAGCATGGTGCAGCATGTCGTGTGGATGCTCAAAAAAAGTTTTGCTCTTTGCAAACCAAATAGGAGAAAAGCCTCCAAATGGAAGTTGCCCCCAACTGAGGGCCAAACTACAAGTGACGAATGACACTTGAACGGCAAGTGTATTTCTCCCTGTTCACTTGCGCTCCACTCAATCCACTTGCCGTTCAAGTGTCATTCGTCACTTGTAGCTTGGCCCTCAGTCCCGTTGATTAAGGGGGAGGTGGGACCCAATGGCTATTTTATCCTACTGTTCCAGAACAGTGACCATTTCAAATGATTGTAGGCAGAATGCAGGAAAAAAAAACACATGGGGGTCCCACAAGGACTTGTGGGGGGCATCTCATTTTCCCCTCCCCACTATTTCCTTTCTCTTCCCTGAAAGCCTCATAGCTCCTTCCTCTTTCCTGCTTCCTTCTCTCCTTCCCACCCACCCATTTTTATCTGTTCTCCTTGTCTTCAGCTTTCCCTCCTACACTCCACCTGGCAGCCTCTACCTGGGAAAACTATGGCCCAGGTGCACAGTGCTGACTGCTGGACTGGGCTCAATTGCACAGCAGAGAACTCTTTCCCTCTTCTTGGCAACCCCATATCTTTGCCTTTCCTTGCTTCCCTTTTTTCTTCCTAGCCACAAACTAATCTGTTTTTTAACCTCCCCATCTTAAGCTAATTTTTTCTTTATTTGCTTCATTTTAGGGTTGCCAGGTCCCCTTATCCTCCCAGCAGGGGTGGGGGGAACCTGGCGCTTACCTTCTGCTGTTCCCATCATGCACTTTCTGGGAAGTGACATCATCATGCATGTGTGTGTGCTTTGCAGTGGGCTAATTGGACCCCAAAAGGGCCTGATTCGGGTCCCAAATGGGCCCAAATTGGCATGCTGCAAAGCTCAGGAGCACTCTCGGAGTGGCGCAATGACATCACTCCTGGAAAGTGACTTTGTCACGTCACCCCAGGAGCACACCTGGGAGACCTGTTCCTGCACCCTCCTCCCCTCCTGCCATCCAGATAAGTGGTGGCAGGGGGGGATGGTGGAAGCTGGGGATACCCCGACCCCACCAGGGAAATGGGATCTTTACTTCATTTATACCCCGCCTTTCTCCCCAAGTGGGAATCTGAACCTGGGCTACAAGATCCTAGTCTGAAACTACACCACACCGGCTGTTGTGGATTGGCTGCTATTGAACAGTATCAAGCAGCAGGACCAGGGTGCGTCATGCAGATTGCTGGTGGACTTGGCCCTACTGAGTCCTTCTTCATAGGCCAAAATAGCCTTGGAGAGGTCCATGCCTGCCTCCTCCTGCCTCTTCATGACAGATACCAAGGCTTGAAGGCTGGCAATACTGTTGTGGTTGACTAGAAATAGTGAGCTACTTCATTTTTTAAAGCTACAGGTACTCCTATAATTGGAGTACCTCCTAATGTTTTTTTTCAGGGTTTTCTGCAAACCTGGGACTTTCCTCAGGTTTGTAGAAATGTCTTGTCTGTCCATGGCCCCAATCTCCAGTTTTAAGTATTCCTGTATGGGGCCAGAGAATTAGATATACTGATACCACAGTCTCTGGATGTTTATATTTAC
This sequence comes from Eublepharis macularius, assembly GCF_028583425.1. Taxonomy (NCBI): domain Eukaryota; kingdom Metazoa; phylum Chordata; class Lepidosauria; order Squamata; family Eublepharidae; genus Eublepharis; species Eublepharis macularius. The sequence continues at coordinate 164,384,011 of NC_072792.1, read as the reverse complement.
CTGCAAGAGTCCCTATTTTCTGATACATTTTCCTCATCCAAACATTGCCTCTTTTTATCCCAGTTTTGCCTTCCAGGGAGATTTCAGGTATGCCTTGAGGAAAAAAACCCTCTATTCCCCCTGCCCCTACCTAAACAAATAATAAAATGTATTTATTCACTCCCTCATTCATTCTCTGCCTTTCTCCTAGGCTGGGGACCCAAAGTGGCTTATGTCGTGCAGGCTGTGCTCCTGAATACGGTTGAGTCATATCTACTCTTTAATTAGGATGACCAGATCTATTGTGAGATTAGGCAATTCTAGCAATGCAGCCCTAAACAAAGCTGCACCTTATTATATCCATTGACTTCAATGGACCTAAAAGGGTGTGACTCTGTTTAGGAATGCACTGTCAGGTGTGCAAAAAAGTCCAGTGTATTCTTATAGTATCAGCTCTGGACTGGGAACTCAAGCCATAAATCCCCGAGTTAAATCTCACCTCCTTTGTGAACCTAGTAGTTTGACTAGCCACTCAACCTCTCAACTGCAATATGGGGGTACTAGCCTACCTTACAATGTTGTTGTGTAATGATATAAAATCCCTATTTTCCAGTTTATTATCTCTTTATCCCTCTCATCCTGTTTCTGTGCCATAGATTACTTGGATCCCTCTCTCCCCTAGCATATAGGTCTTTCTGATCTAAAGAATTGTCTGCTAGTAATATAGATTAAATCACATTGCAGTAAGCAGTATAAAACAATACACTAGTATTCTAGGTGAACTACTAAACTTTGCATGAACTGTCTGTGTGTGTTTTTTCAAAATGTTAGCTAACTAAAACAGGTATGCCTTCATCTTTGACAGCTAATTAAAAATAGTGGACTCTATCTAGATTAATGTTCTTCTATCAATGATCTACCAGCTTAACTTTTTGTCATTTCTCACAGATTTATAGTTTTGTTTTGCAGTTTGGATATAACGTCATTTTTTGGCTAATTAGAAGGTTATACAATAGAAATTATGAATTTCTAATGAAGCATCAAACCAATCATAGTTTGTTTATGCTATCACATGAAAACATCTTAGATATTTGCATAAGATAACCTATAAAACATACAAATCCAGATAGTATATTAGAGTTCTGACTGGAAGAAATCTCGTGAGAATCTAGGTGAGAATTTTATCTTTGCATTGTATGCTATGGGAATCTTAATGCATTTCACAACTGATTCCAATGGGCTAGGCTGGAGTAACTCTTCTTAGGATTGCACAGTTAGAAGCTCAGTTTGGTGGTGGTGGAGGTGCCCAATCTGTTAAAGTGCCCAAAGTCAGATGTCACACAAATTGAGGTTAGTTCAAAGGTTTCCTAAACCAAGAACTGTAGAGTTAATCTTAGCTCCATGTACAAGGAGAAGGGAAAGGAGGAAGAAGCAATATAATGAGTTCAAGTTGGGTTGCCAGCCTCCTTGAAATTCCTGGAGACTGAGGGTTGAGCCTGATGATGGTAGGGTTTGGGGAGGGGACAAACCTCAGCAGGGTACAATGCCATACAGTCCAAGGAAACCATTTTCTCCAGTGGAGTAGATTGCAGTCATCTGGAGATGAGTTGTAATTCCTGGAGATTTCCAGCCCTCAACTGGAGGTTGGCAACCTGAGTTCACATTCATCTAGAAACAGTTTGTGACAGCTGATTGCAGCCACAAAGTTTTCCAATTCTAATTTTGTCCTTCATTATATTATTCTGATATTTTTGTAAGAAGCCATAAATGGTTTCTCTAAAGATCCTAATTAAAACATAACAAGCATCTCACTCTTCTTGTTTAGTTCTTCTCTAGAAGCGAATAACTTTTTATTGCTAGATAGAGGTAAAAACTGCGGTTGTTTATAATATAGGAAATTACACCTGCTTTTATGTCTAATTTGATTACTCCTCATATAAACTTTTAAGGTCACATTGTTCATGTTTTTATTTGGAAAAACGCCACACGGTGATCAATTGAAAGCATCTGTCCATGTTGCTTCCTAATAAAAGACATCTTTGTTTTAGAAACTGGAGGAAAGTCTCTTAAAAACTTGAAATTGAAAACTCTAGATTGAAATAAAGCCTATTTTATGAGTAAACAGCTGCAAACTCAAACATATAAAAATCCCGAGCTACAACCGTCAGAGAAAGAAATGGAAAGTATGATTTGCATCCATGGATCATGGGATCCAACAGATCTTTGGGCATCTTGTAACAAGTCCCGTAGACTACAATCCTGAATCTACTTGCCAAGTGGTAACTAATGTTATGGTACCTAATATCTTCTCAGACATACCGGTTTTGATGGGGAAGAGGCATATGTCATGCATGAAACCCAGTCTCCTCACATGACTATAGCCTACACTTCAGGTTGCCATCTCTGGCTTGGGAAATTTCTTGAATTCGGGGGTGGTGTTGGGGGAGGATGGAGTTTGAGGAGGTGAGACAGCTCGACAGAGATGTGAGTTTATTAAATCCACTCTCTAAAGCTGCCATTTTTTCCAGGGGAACTGATCCCTGTACTATGGAGATCAGCTGCAATTGCGTAAGAACTCCAGGCCTGACCTGGAGGCTGGCAACCTTATCCTACAGTCACATACACTACAGGCCTCTTCACACATTAGCAGTATGTGCACAACATTCCATGCATTGAAATTAACATGCATATTGTGGGAGCAGACATGAGTGTGCTGGCCCCCCCCCCACTTGTGATTGCTGGCTAGCGACCGTGGACTCTTCGCACACAGGAAATTGTAAGGGCGTACGCTCCTTCATTATAATTGGAAACATTAAAAAAGTATTCCCCTTTGCACATACACTTCCTGTGCACAAAGAATCAAGAACCAGTGGAACCAGCATGTTCATGCTTGCTCCCCCTCTACGTGTGTTGAAATCAATTATATCAGAGCCTTACCAGATTGCCCACTATCATGGGCGATCTCCCAAACAAAGTGCAGGACTCCTGCTGCTGTTCTTTGTCCAGCAGAAACAAAAAAGGGGGATTAATGTGAAGCAACATTGCGATGCCACTTCTGCTTGTACCCAGAAGTGATATCATTCATAATGCTGAAGGAATTCCCCAAATTTTTATGGGTTTTGCCATAGAGATCAAGAAACTTCTAGAGTGTCATGACATCACTTCTGCTTACAAGTGGAAATGACATCACTCGTCCAACCATTTTTACTCCCATTGGAGCAAAGAGGTTGCCTGACAACCCTATTATGTAATGTCACGTGTGGAGGGCTAATTATTTCAATTCATTAAGATTGGAAGTGGGGACAACATGTCATACTCAAAGAAGAAAGCATGAAGAGGGGTTAGCCTGGAAAAACGGACCAGGATTGTTCCGTTTAATGCCTTGGCAGCTCACTTTCTCTTGGCTGCTGTGTTCCATTATTAGCCTCTGAGAAAGCTACCATACGGAAGGGATAAAGATGATCTGAACGCTGATGACTTTACAAGTATAACACAAATAACCCCCTAATTTTACCTGGCTGGCACCCAAATCACATTGTGTTGGATGCCAATCCTTCATATTTGACTAATCTCACAAGCAACTTTAAAGTGACAGGCAGAGTAGATGTAGAGGAACTCCTTTATTGCTTTACAAGAGCGGGACATGGGCTCAGTTGCTAATATCGAGACCAGGCTACTATAATGCACTCTGAATAGGTCTCCCTTCAAAGTCAGCTTGGAGTGCTGTAAGAAAATGGTTCAGAGAGATGCTTTCGTAAAGGGAGAGGGAATGTACACTATGTCTGAGGATGTAGATAAGATCTTATTGGGTAGTTTCTGCATCATTTAATAGGTCACATCAAATTACTTATGTTTTGTTGCAACAGAGTTTCACTGCCATATTCCTGTATCTTAGTTGTATGCTTCCCCCCCCCCCAAATTACTGCCATGCATGCCCTATTGTATTGTTTATTGAATGTTGAACATCTCAGCTGTTAATCTCATAGATTTACACTGTGTAATCCACCTTGAATCTCAGTGAGAAAAGGAAGACTGTAACTAAGTTAAATAAATTACACAGAATTCTTTTATTCTTTTGGGGCTAAACTGTAAAGGGAAAGATCAGTGTAAAGGAAAAGGTGCTTTTTAACTTTTACCCCTCACCCTGTTTTCCCAATGAAATTCATCCCATTCAACATACACCCAGGGCTTTTTTTCACCTGGAACGCGGTGGAACGGAGTTCTAGAACCTCTTAAAAATGGTCGCATGGCTGGTGGCCCTGCCCCCCTGATCTCCAGACTGGGGAGTTTAGATTGCCCTCCACACTGCGGAGGGCAATCTAAACTCCCCTCTGTCTGGAGATCAGGGTGTGTGGCCACCAGCCATGTGACCATTTTCTCCAAGGGCAACCCACTGAGTTCCACCACCTCTTTTCCCAGAAAAAAAGCCCTGCATACACCCATACCTACTTTTACTGGAAACCACTTATAGGCACTAGGAGTGTACAAGTGGAAATTTAACTGTGATTTCCCATTTGCTTGCAAATCAAGAATAGACTGCTAACTCAGGGCCAAGCTACAAGTGACGCCTTACACAGGTTGGACACTTGTCAGCTTCCCTCAAGTTTTGATGGGAAATGTAGGCATCCTGGTCTTGCAGCTTGGCTCTCCGACTGCCGTCCAATGGACTTTTCAACTGTCACTTGTCCAACATTCCACCAAGCTGCCTACATTTCCCATCAAAACTTGAGGAAAGCTGACAAGTGTCCAACCTGTGTCATTTGTCACTTGTAGTTTGGCCCTCAGATGTCTGCTGTTAGGTTCAAACAGCAGAGATGGGTGTGTTCAAAACAATGTCCATTTATTAGCAAGGAGATACAAGGAGTGACTGGTTTCAAGACAAGGGAGCACAGACTGTCAAATGTGAAGAGAGAATTGGTACAAAATGTTTTTTAGATGGTATATCACACCCAAGGACATTGCAAGAACCAATAAGGACTACAATGGAAGGTGTTGGAAATATCAATGTACAGATGCAACACTGCATCATATGTGGTGGACATGTAAGAAAGTAAGAAGATATTGGATAAAAATTTATGAAGAGATGCAATAGATATTAAAGCTTTGCTTTGTGCTGAATCTGAAAAATTTGTTATTCGATATTTTACCTAGTAATATTACAAAAGTACAAAGCAATAATTGGTGATGGTGGCAAGAGTAGTACATGCAACAAATTGGAAGACAGAATGAACTTGTCCAGATGTGACTGAACGGATGATAAAACTGTATGAATATGCGTCTATGGCTACATTAACTACCTATACGTGTAATAGACCAATCTCAGAATTTCAAGAAAAATGGAAAGACTTGTTTGATTATGTAGTTAGAAATTAAGAAAAACTAAGAATAATTATGGAAGCTGACCAATTAGAAAATTAATATTTTAAAATGTTGAATATAAACTAATGTTGAATATAAAATAGGGAGTATAAAATCTTGAGTATAAGTAAGTAAGGAGATGGAGAGGAGCAATATTTTGTAGCTCAAACATGCTGTTATATACTCTGTTTCTGTTTCTTTATGTATTGCCTATTGTCTTTTCCTTTTCCAACGAATATCAAAAAACTGTCAAATACATAAATAAATAACAGAACTAAGAAGCAAGGACTCTACTCCATGAGATTAAACCAACACTTGCAAATTTCAGCGGAGGGAACAGAGTATTCCATTGTAATGTATATAGTGAATACACCATATTATTGATCAAGATCCAACATAATGGCCGTTTCCAGACATGTTAAATAATGCACTTTCAATGCACTTTAACAATCTTTTGGAAGTGGATTTTTTGTTTCACACACAAAAACCCAGTTCCAAATAATCACTAAAGAGCATTGAAAGTGCATTATCCAACGTGTGTGGAAGCAGCCAATGTCCTTTCATAAATCTCAGGAAAACGCTGAATCCAAACACAATTATTTCTGATATTCAGGAGTGATTGGAAACCTTCTGAACTGAGTTATGCTAGCAGCTCAGTTGTTTTTAGCCTAGTGGGGGGGGAGGGGGGAGAGAACCTCCATTCAGGAACAAGAAAAGCAGAAGAAACAGAGCACATAATGTTGGGTTGCCACCCTCCATGTGGGACCAGGAGTTCTCCTGGAATTATAGTTGATCCCCAGTCTATGGAGATCAATTATCCTGAAGGAAATGACAGCTTTGGAGAGTAGACTCTATGGAATCACATCCTCACCTAGTTCTTTCCCCTCTCCAAATTTTGCCCCTGTTGACATTATCAGAGTGTAAATGGAGGCTCAACAATCTCTCTTTCCAAAGAGAAAATTGGCTTGTCAGAGAGCGGGTTATGTTAGAACCCTTATACCTGACATTTTGTTTTGTACATGGAAGAGAACGTTTCCTTTTTGTATGGAGGCCTCACATTTGACCCAGCCCTGACCTGGAATCTTCTCATTTCTGAGCACCAAACAGTGCCCAGCTTCTAATCTGTGTCCTTGGCATTGTTGTTAAAATGGTGCTCATTTTGGGTGTCTCGTCAAACTGTGCTCCCAGATGTAAAGAAGCTAAAATTGACTATTACATTTTTGTATTCTCTCTTTTTTTCAAATATGTAACAGCATAGAATGGAGCCATGACAGAAAACACCTGCTTCTTACAATCTGCAGTGATTATTGCAAGACAAGCTGAGTTCATGTCGCCCCTGACTCTTTTAAAAAAACCCTCAAAAGAGAGCCTTTTATGATAGTTTCCCCTGTACTTAAATGCCTGAGTGTCTGAAGTCAAACCGACCTGTCTGGTGAATGGAACTTGTAGCAAATAACAGCTGTCTTTCCAAGCAACTGATTTTCAGAAACTGCTCCTTGTCATCTTTTCTTGCTTCCAGGTACCTGATCATGTCCCTTATTCCTTGTTACCTATTTTTCACCAAGAGAAGAAGTTCTTGTGATGGCACAGCATCCACATTGCTGGCATATGGAAAGATAACCTGAAGCCAGCTGGTTGTGCCATGAGGAAGATGATATCTGAAGGATACTCCTGTCTAGACATGGGCGTGAACAGGAAAAAAACGAACATGGTGTTCATTGTTCGTTGCCATCCACGAACAAGGAACAACGAACATTGATGAACACGACCTGTTCACGAAAATGTTCATTGTTCATGGGGGGCATCAGGCTCTCCTCCAGCCATCAAGATCCCTACCGCACCACTCCCAGAAACCCTACCTGAGCAGGCAGCAGGAAATGTACCAATAATAAATAATAGCTTGGCCCCAGAGCCTGGCAGCAGCCCTGGAACCTGAAGGGGTAGATCCCTACCGCACCACTCCCAGAAACTTTACCTGAGCAGGCAGCAGGAAAGGTACCAGTAATAAATCATAGCTTCGCCCAGAGCCTGGCAGCAGCCCTGGAACTCGAAGAGGTAGATCCCTATCCCACCACACAAAGAAAATTCAAGCTCCAATGCACTCTTCCTGTCTCTCTCTCAAAATGCCAACAACTGTCTCTCCCTCACTGTCTGCAAAACCTCCCCCCTTTACTTCCTTGTAACAAATTTGGAGCTCTACACTTGAAAGGAAGACCTGCCTATCAAGCTAAATTAGGCTTAAATTGGGATTTCCAGGGCAACAGCAGGAGTTCAGACAGAGTTCAGGCAGTCCCTGCCTCTGGTTGCCAAGGGAACTGATTGCAGGTGCCAGATTTTCTGGCTTGACGAACAGCAATGAACAGCAACGAATGAGGCTTGCAACGACCACCTGTTCGTTTAGAATGGGGCCTCACGAACAGCTTGTTTGTGAACAGCTGATTGGGCTGTTAATGGCTTTTTTTAGTTCATATTGCTGTTCTCGTCCATCTCTACTCCTGCCTGCAATGCAGCTGTGGGTGTAGGTAGATAGTGAGCACATACTGGACTGGATGTCCTAGGTCAGCAGACTTCCAAGAAATGGATCCATAATGTCCATGGTGGAATTCAGCACTCACCGTTTGGGTGGTTTTCACACACGCACACACCCATATGCATAGGAAAATGGCTTCTGGGCTTGGGGTCAAAGGGAATGCTGCCGCCCTCTCACTCCCCCCCCCACTTTCTTTCCACCTTCCTGTTTATGGGCAAACAGTTTAAGTCTTCAGTAATAGCTAGTTAATCTAGTCCTTTGAAATCATATATATATTTATAATGGTCCATGTCAGAACCTAAATTAATTGGTAATTCCACTTTATTATTGTTGTTGTTATTGTTGTTAAATTTCTAGCCCACCCTCCCCACAAGCAGGTTTAGGGCAGTTTACACTAATACAGAAGATACAAAAGATAAAACGTTTTTTGGCACAGTAAACTCAGAAATCTCAATAACAAGTTTCAAATCCCAAGATGGAGGCTCCTTCATTCTTTTCTACCCACCATACATGGGGGAGAAGGGAGGTGAGAGTTTGTAACATCCTACTATAACTTCACATGTGGGGGGGGGGGGCAGATCACAGAAAGATCACATTTCTTTATGTCCCCTTAGTACACTGATAAGATAACCCATTGACCTAATTGGTATATCAAAAAGGGGAAGTGTCTCATTCCAGGTATCGGCTCCCACTCATACCAAACAGAGATACGTTAACATAGTAAGAGACATCAAAGATATATTTTGAGGAGCCTTGCTCTCCCAGGGGTAAGAACTCCTGTCTCCCCGTGGCTACCTGAAGTCAATCAACCATTCATCTACTGGTTTCTCACTGCACAGTCTCACTGTACCTCCCAATCGTGGCCATAATTAAAGGGTACAAGATAATCTAAAGATTGTATATACCAAGTGTCCATATTAGACAGCCTCATTTGCATTTTATTGGTATCCACAGTATAAAGTGCCATCAAGCCACAACTGCCATCAGCATAAAGTGCCGTCAAGCCACAGTATAAAGTGCTGTCAAGCAACAACTGATTTACGGTGATCCCAGCAAGAGGTTTTCAAGGCAAATCCCAATCTATCCTATTGGAGTTCCACTGGAGCTTATCTCAACTGCAACGCACTGTAGGACAGGTTGAATGGTTTCTTTATTGCACTCTCACTTAAACATACACTAGTATACTCAGGAGATCTGCATATCACAGTCCCTACTAAACTCTGAAATTTCTGGTGTATGGCAGGCCTCGATCTATAACACCTTATGATACGGAATGGGTTCAGGTGGATATTCCACTGTTTGTCTATGTGTTTTTAATTGTATTCTTTTTAGTCTGTGCCTTAGTTCCAATGGCATTGTTCATTTACCTGCTTGTAATAAAACCCTGTTCTAGTTCTTGTTTCTTGATCTACATTTGTAGCTTTTTAAGATGTGGGAAATGAGAAGGCATATGTCTCATTGTATTGCTCACAGTATTTTTCCTGATCTGTATTTTCATTATTTGTTTATATTCTGGTAGTAAAGCCTAATTATAGTACCCAAGTGTTATGTCTCATTAATTCCCCACTGTGTCTTTCCATTCACCAGGAGGCAATGGATCACAGATTCTCCCTTCCCTACAACCCCCCACTCCCGCTGTCAATTTATAGTAGTGAGAACTAGTGCCACCCACAGGACCCCACTATATACAGGACCACATTAACCATTTGTGTGCCACTCTGTACTCTAGACTTGTACAAGGGGAAGGAGGTGAAGATTATGGTGGGTTATGATGACCTTTAAAACCCTTTATGGCCTAGGAACAACATATCTAGGAATGCTAAAATAGCTGCCAGTTAAGCTCTCATCTTGTCCGCCAGTGGCTATCAGGCAGCCAATTAATCAACAGGCTGTTTGGCTTTTCACAACCTTTTTACGTCTATTCACAGAAATACTTGCAGCCATCAGAAGCCAACTCCCAGCTGATGAGAGATCAGCTGGAAACTGGCTTTTGATCTTCTGCAGAAAATTTTTTTACTCAGAACCCGGCTAAGTTTTTTGGTGGTTGTGGGAATCAGGAGCAGTATACCACCCTGAGCTGCATAGAAGAGTGGAGTAAAAATGTACTAAATAAACAAAATGTGGTGTTGCACAAACTGTTTCTTTCTCAGGGCTCCTTCTCATGTTACAGTCCTAAGCCTCCCAGATGAGAAGGAGCTGAAGATGCCACAAAGGGAAATGTGATAAAATAGCTCTCAGAATAGCTTACCTCACTGGGTCGTTGGGAGGCGTTAAAAACATTTTGAGGTCCTTGGATGAAGGAAAATGAAGGGGTGTACAAATATAAAGATGAAATAACGTTTGGGACAAATGACAAGGAAGAACAAGCAAGGAGAATTAGCAACAAGGAGGCATTGTTACAAAAGTAGCAGGAAATGGCTAGTCGAGTTTCCATTTAGTCATTCAAGAGTGCCTGATCTGAACATCAAATACATCATTTTCAAATAAATAATTCAACTGGTGCTTTATCATTCAAGACAGCATCTTAGTTTAAGTTTGATGAAAAACAGCTTCAAAAACATTCTTTTAGAGAGAACCTCTGAAATTCTCTTGGATGCTTCTGAATCTTTCGTGCTTGACTGATAGACCAAACCATTTCTTTAAAAAATAAATACTTTTACAACATTTAAAATAGATATATATATTTATTTTGTATACCCACAGAAGTGGTTTCCACCATAAACATGAAGCATTAACGAATACAAAGTAAAGTTAATTAAAAACAACTACAGTGAAAATTTCAGGGAGGTAGCCGTGCTAGCAACCAAAATGACAGTCTTGTGGTTCCTTACAGACTAACTACAATACAGTTTAAGATAACCCAAACTGAATCAGTTGTAAAGTTAAATACAACCCTCCATAAAATTCCATTGAAACAGCGGCAAAGAACAAGGTCTAAAATTAGCCATCCAAGCATGAATATAGAGGTAATGTGTATGAGCAATTAAAAGTGAGGCAGAAGTTACGGTTTTTACTTGATCGTCTTCGTCCTTCTGTGCAGCCCCACATTGGGACTGCGCAGGCGCAGGCCAGCCGCGGAAAAGATTTTTCTAGCTCTAAGAGATGTGAGGGGGACGTTCGGATCCACCGCGCATGCGCGCCGGTGTTCCCGCCAATTTTGAATGCATATATATCCGAACGTCCCCGGCATTCCCTCAGTTCCTTTTTCGCCGCCGTCGAAAAGGTTCTTATTGTCTAGCGTTCGTTTCAAGCGTCTCTTCGGAGTTTTGGATCGTTTCTTCTGCTGGTCGGTATTTTCCCCTTGTCATCTGTCGGGAGATACCGTTCATTATGTCGCAGACATCTTTGTTTAAAAAGTGTCATAAATGCGGCACTAAGATGACCCATTCGGACGGCCATGAGCTCTGCCTCATCTGCCTGGGCGAGGGGCATGTTGTCGAGCGCTGCTCCATTTGTATGTCCTTCACTCCGAAGGCAAGGAGTGATCGGAAGGCCAGGCTCCGTGCCTTCTTGTGGGATGCCAACCTTCTCCCCCCCAAGCCGTCAGGCTCTTCGGGAGATAGGCCGCGCTCCGCCGCTCCGTCACCGGCGCCGTCTCGTAAGTCGCCAGAGCCGCTCCCCTCGGAACCGACGGGGCAACCCGTTCCGGAGGCCCGTCCTGATTCCGGTTCCGGGGATCGTCCTTCGAGCCGGAAGGCCAAGAAGCGTTCCGCGCCCAAGCCGAAGTCCTCCTCCAAGCCTTCGGTTCCGGAGGCTGTTTCGGAGCCCCCGTCCAAGAAGGCCAAGGCGAAGTCGAGGGCCAAGGACCGTGCATTGTCCCCAGCTCCGACTGTGCTGCCTGGTTCTCCGGCCGAACCAGTCCTGATACCCGACGATGTGGTGAGTCTCCACACCCCGTCGCCTCCTTGCACGCCTCCTCCGTCGGTTCCCGAGGAGTTTATGCCGTTTCCCGCCTTTCCCGGAACCGTTCCAATCTTTTGAGCACTCCCTGCCGTCCGCCCCGGCGCCTTCAGAGGCCTCCGTTCCACTGCCGTCTACCTCGTCGGTTCCGATGCCTCTTCGCTGGCCTGCCCCGGTGCCTGCTCCTCTGCCCCCTTGCCAGCCGGTCGCGGGGGTTGGGAACATGACCTCCTGGCAGGATTTTGTGGCGTGGTTCCAGCAGTCGCTGCCCTTCCTGCAACATCCGTCGGTTCCGATGGTCTCCGTTCCGGCTCAGCCAGTCGGGCTCCCAGCACCCGCTCCTCCACCTCCGGGCTTACCTCTGCGACCGCCGGTTCCTGCAACTTATCCGTCGGCCCCGACCGCTCACCGGTCTTCGGTTCCGACGCAAACCTCGCCGGAGTTTTCGGATTCCGAGGATGATGAAGGTCTGGCGTCACCGTCGGAGTGCTCTTCAGACGCGGCCTCGGATCCTTCCCCGGATGACACCGTGGGTGGGCCCCGCTCATCGTCCCCGAATGACGATTACAGGCTATTCTCCGAACAAATGGTGCGGATGGCCGCCGCGCTGGAGATAGACGTCTCCTCCACGACCTCCAAGCCCAAGAGTAAGCTGCTGGAGGCGCTGTATTCCGGGTCCCCCGCGTCGGTGGCGTTTCCCCCTGTGGAGGATTTTGTTGATAACGCTCTCGCGCTCTGGCAGGCGCCGGCGTCCCTGTCCGCGACGGCAAAGAAGGTGGAACGGTACTACCGTTTAAAGCAAGATGATTGCCCGTACCTCTTCAATCACCCGAAACCCTCGTCGATCGTGGCTGAGGAGGGTCAGGCTCGGTTCCGTTCCGGTTCCTCGTCGGCCCCGGCGGACCGAGAAGGCAGGAAGCTGGATGGCGTGGGCAGGAAACTCTACTCATCCGCGTCTCTGGGATTCCGTATTGCCAACTTCCAGGCCATAATGGGTTCCTATAATCTATTCCTGTGGAAGAGGCTGTCTTCTTACCTCTCCGACCTCCCGGAGGATCGCCGCCACCTGGTTAAGGCCCTCCAAGCCGAGGCCGTGAAGCTGTCAAAACAGCAAATGACAGCTGGCAAGGACGCCGCCGACTCTGCAGCGCGAGCGATGGCAACTTCGGTGGTCCTGCGTCGGCACGCCTGGCTCCGGTCCACGGCCCTGCCTCCAGAGAAGAAGGCGAAGGTGGAGGACTTCCCGTTCGAGGGGCCCCAGCTCTTCTCGGAGAAGACGGATGAGTCCCTCTCCCTGATGAAGAAGAATCAGCAGACGGCCAAGTCCCTCGGGGTCGCCCCCTCAGCCCAGTCGTCGGGTCCGAGGTATCGCTATGGTCGGTTCCGATCCTACCAGACCCCTTACCAGCCTTACCAGCAGCGTCAAGGGCGCTTCTTCTCGGGCCAGTCCTACGGTCACCGATCCTACTCTGCCCAGCAGCGTCACCCTTCCAGGCGCTCCGGCCGGTCCAAGGGCAGGCAACAGCCCTCTTCGCCCAAGCCTTCGACCTCGGCGCAGAAGCCCTCGGTCTTCTGACTGCGCCTGAACGCTCCCCCGTTGGCCTCCGAGGGTGCTTCCTCTGCTGCCCAGTTTCTGGACAGGCTTCGACCTTTTTTGCCCTGTTGGCAACGTGTTACTTCTGACGCTTGGGTCCTGTCCATTGTGGCCCATGGTTACAAGTTAATGTTTGCGGATGCACCCCCTCTCTCTCTCCCTCCCCGTTGTTCTCCATGTTGTGATGTTGTGTTACACAATAATGTTATGGAGTTGGTTACCAAAGGTGCTGTCCGGGTGGTCAATGTCTCTACTTCCCCATGGGGCTTTTACTCCAGATACTTCCTTGTGGATAAAAAGGGTGGAGGTTCCCGGCCCATCTTAGACCTTCGAGGCCTCAATGGTTATTTGAAGGCTGAGAAGTTTCGCATGCTGACCCTGGCGCGAGTCATGGAACTCCTGGAAGTGGGCGTCTGGCTGGCCATTCTAGACCTGAAGGATGCCTACTTCCACATTTCTATATTTGAGGGCCACAGGAAATACCTGCGGTTTGTGTATGGGAATTCTGTGTATGAATATACAGTGTTGCCCTTCGGGCTAGCCTCTGCACCCAGAGTGTTCACAAAGTGCATGGCCACCGTAGTGGCATACCTGCGGTCCCAGGGTTGCTTTATCTACCCGTACCTGGATGACTGGCTCCTGGTGGGACCCTCGCCTGACTCTCTCCAGGCCCATATTGCCCTCACTTTGTCCGTGCTGGCTAGGCTGGGCTTGGTGGTTAATGGGGATAAGTCTATCCTGACCCCAGGCATGGCCATTAGGTTTATTGGGGTCCATTTCAATTCCCTGCTGGGTAGAGCCTACCTGCCCCCTGACCGGTTGGCCAGGCTTTCCGCTTTGGCCCGGCATTTTATGCATTGCCGGTATCAGACTGCCCTTTTGGTTCAGACTCTGTTGGGCCTTATGGCCTCCACCACAGGGGTGGTTTTCTTTGCGCGCCTGCGTATGAGGCCTCTGCAAAACTGGTTTGTCCGGAGGTACAACCCCCTCACCATGGGTCAGCACCAGAGGTTTTCCATCCCCAGGGTGGTGCTGCGCTCTCTGGCCTGGTGGACTGTCCCTGGGAACCTGTCTGAAGGTTGTCCTTTCGGCCCCTTCCTAGCCGGGGTCACGGTTTATACCGATGCCTCCAACTTGGGATGGGGGGGGCGCTGTGGACAGCTTTCGGCTCAGGGCATCTGGTCCCCATCTGAGGCATCCATGCATATCAACCTTCTTGAGCTTAGGGCGATCCGTTACTCCCTCGCTTCTTTTGCAGATGCCATTCGGAACAGGAGGGTTCAGGTCCTGTCGGACAATACCACGGCCTGCTACTACCTCAACAAGCAGGGAGGGACGGTCTCGCTCAAGCTCTGCAAGGAGGCAACAACTCTATGGAATTGGGCCATGGTCAACAACGTCCTTCCCAGAGCCGTGCACATTGCCGGGGATCTCAACACCTCGGCGGATGCGCTGAGCAGGGTGTTTCTGCCTCAGCACGAGTGGTCCCTAAACAGGGTTTACCTCGACCAGGTTTTCCGCACATGGGGCACGCCGTTGGTCGACCTCTTCGCCACTGCCCGCAACAAACAGGCCCCGCTGTTCTGCTCCCGGGCCGGCATTGGCCGCCACTCCCTAGGGGATGCCTTCCAAATACCTTGGTCCCCAGGGCTCTTTTATGCCTTCCCGCCCTTTCCGCTCCTGTACAAGGTTCTTTCCAGGGTCAGGGCCTACCGAACCCGCTGTATCCTCGTTGCCCCTCGGTGGCCTCGCCAGGATTGGTTCCCCCTTTTGCTCTCCCTGTCCCAGGGGCGATGCCTCCCCCTGCCTCACGCCCCGGAACTCTTAACCAGGGACGGGGTGTGGCATCACGATGTGGCTGTACTGAATCTGGCTGCCTGGCTTCTGGGCAACCGGGAATGAACCTCTCTTCTGGGGTGCTTGGGGTGATCTTGAATGCCCGGAAACCGTCCACCAGGTTGTCCTACCAGAGGAAGTGGTCACGTTTTTCCCGGTGGTTGGCCCCAAAGGGGGTTTCTCCCTTTAGTTGCCCGCTCCCTGTCATCCTGGACTACCTCCTGGATCTCTGCTCCCAGGGCCTTGCGTTTTCCAGTATTAAGGTCCACATGGCTGCAATCTCTGCCTTCCATGAGCAGATTGATGGGAAGACAGTTTTTACTCACTGGCTTTCCAAGCGGTTCCTGAAGGGCCTGTTCAAGACCTTCCCTCCTAGGGCCCATCCCATTCCGCAATGGAGTCTCTCCCTGGTTCTCTCCCGGCTGATGCTCCAGCCCTTTGAGCCTCTATCTTCTTGTCCCCTACCTTTGCTCACTCAGAAGGTGGCTTTCCTGGTAGCGATCACGTCCTCTAGGCGTGTTGGGGAGCTGTCTGCCCTGCGGTGTGACCCTCCCTTCCTGCAGTTTTTCCCTGGTACTGTCATGCTCCACACTAGCATGGAGTTTCTGCCCAAGGTAGTCTCAAGGTTTCACCTACAGCAAAAGGTGTTCCTCCCTTCCTTTTTTCCAACACCTTCATCCCCAGGGGAACGAGCACTACACACATTGGATGTAAAGCGTGCTTTATTGTTTTATTTGCACCGCACCAAATGTTTCAGGAAGTCTCCTGCCCTGTTTGTGTGTTACTCTGGCCCTCGCAAGGGCTCACCTGCTTCTGCCCAGTCCATCTCTCGCTGGATTGTGTCTACGATTAAACTTTGCTATCGGCATGCTGGAGTCCAGTGTCCCTTGTTGGTTACCGCTCATTCCACTCGAGCGCAAGCTGCTTCTGCTGCCTTCCTACGAGGAGTGCCGCTCCGGGACGTCTGCCAAGCTGCGACATGGTCCACTGCAGACACTTTCATCAAGCACTATTCTGTGGATGTGCATGCACGACGTGACTCGGCTGTGGGCACAGCTGTCCTGCAGTCCTTGTTCAAGTAGACACTCACACCCGCCCCCATTGGTGAGATGCTAGTTACTCTCCCAATGTGGGGCTGCACAGAAGGACGAAGACGATAAACAGGGTTTCTCACCTGTAACTGTTGATCGTCGAGTCTCTTCTGTGCAGACACACATTCCCTCCCGCCTGCCCCGCTGTGAGTGCTTGGTTTCTTCCATTGTTTCTCCGGCGGCTCAGGTGAACTGAGGGAATGCCGGGGACGTTCGGATATATATGCATTCAAAATTGGCGGGAACACCGGCGCGCATGCGCGGTGGATCCGAACGTCCCCCTCACATCTCTTAGAGCTAGAAAAATCTTTTCCGCGGCTGGCCTGCGCCTGCGCAGTCCCAATGTGTGTCTGCACAGAAGAGACTCGACGATCAACAGTTACAGGTGAGAAACCCTGTTTTTTCCTTCATGTCTCCTGGGAAGTTCTAGGGAGACCAAGGCCAAGAGTTGCCAGTGGCTCACTGGGTGCGGGGGGTGGGGTAGGGTCCTCTGTTCCCAGCTGCTATACCCCTGCCACCACTCAACTGATCACTAGATACCTCCGTGGACAAACCACACTTGGAGGAAAAGCAGTAAACAACAACAATAACAAGGATCAGTACATACAATTATCGAGTGTGTTCCAGTGCAAAGTGTCTAGTGCTTCTAATAAATAATTCAAAGGTCCTAATAAATATTCGTATAAATAATCGAAGAACTCAATAGACATTCATATAAATACAATCAATACAGAATGGTATCAAAACTGAGTCAACCGTATACAAAAGTAGAAGACAGTCTCTTTAGCATTCAATAAATATTTTCTCTTCTAGCCACTCATGGACACTGCTGTCAGTAAATAGATGTTCAGACTCTGATAACACTCCACGGGTAAAGCTTCCATTGACTGAGAGCCGAACTAGATGAGATGAATAACACGAGCCTATGCAAGTGGCCAGATTTGCTTTTTCCCTTCACCTTCCCATATCTCTTTTACCCCCGATGAACTCGTATCCGTGGCTCTGCTCTGTGCACGTGTCAACAAAAAAGTGGTTTACATTGGCGAGTGCGTGCGGACCATATCATCAAGTCAACATTGCAGAGTGCTGATTCTGTTTTGGTTCCGCTTCCCTCTTCCCCCACAGAAAGGCAATAGGGGATAAGGGACGGTTACAGGGGATGGTTTAAGCATGTGCAAACTCGTGGTGCATGATGGGATACCATTCCTGCATCTTGGAGGAGTGCAGTAGAAACTCGTGCCAGCACAGACACGGGATCAAGCACAGTCTGGCCACGCTGGCAAGTGTCCCGGAAAGCAATGGGGAGACATGAGTAAGTCCGTTCGCGTGTCATTTGCGTGTCATTCGTATCGTATAGTTTGGCTCCCAGTGGTGCTTGTGTATTCTTATAGTGATGCTTGTGTATTCTTCATTCATTTAAAGCCATGCAAAGGAAAAAAGGACACAAAGACCAATTCTCCTGCTTGGATGAGGTAAGTTCCACAGGTAAATTTTAGAGTGAGTATTAATAATTCTTTTTCTTTCAGATGAAGACCATATTGGTGGAGGAAGAACCCGGGGTTTTTCCACTGAGGTATCTAGCATTTTGGATTGGAGGTGCCTCTCTTTTTTGTGGTTCAGACCACTCAATTGATCAGCAGGGGGGAAGGCACCTGCATGGGGGAGGTGCACTCCTGAAGCACCACCATGCTTCCCTGTTGTGCTGGAAAATGACATCATTTTCTGGTGCGATGGGTGAGCATAAGTACCTGCTGCCCCTGTGCCCCACCCCATTTTGGCCCCTGAGGGACCTGGAATCCCTAGTGAGGCCTGGGAGCAGTCAGTACAGAAGAGAAGAAAGACTCAAAGACTATAATCATCTTTAATGTCTGCATTGGGTTACCAGGTCCCCTGAGGTTTAAACTGGGGGTGGAGGGTCATGGGGGTGGGTAATCAGAGTACTTACCTCACATTCACATGCAGAGTGTGTGCACTTCAGAGCACTTCCACTGCTCTGCTATGACATCACTGCTGGGAGTGATGACTCTGCTATGACTTGATGACACTTTCTACCACCAGTTACATAATATAGTTTCCTGCATAATTTAACAGCCAGAGAACACCTCATATTATTACAAGTGGGGTGTATATTTACAAACTCCCTGCAAAGTTGGAAAGAGTGAACCAGAAGCCAGATGTGGTGCTGCAATTTAGAATCCCAAGTATGTTGGATCTCTTTAATCATTCTGCAGACGAGAAGATTTAAATTGTAGTTTGACTTGTTCATGGGAGCCAGTGAAGCTGAGGAGAAACCAGATGAGAGGAAGGTAGCCCAGTTTATGAATCTTGCAGAGCCCCAAGCTGTTGGTTTGTTTAATGTTGTTTCACTAACTGCAGATGAGAAATCTAAATAGGATACAATGAGAAACAAGCTTGAGGAGCATTATATGCCAATAGGGATCCTGTTCCCCCAGTGGGGGCGGGGATCACCTGCTTTCATCCTCCACCCCCTGCCACCACTTACCTGGCCAGTGGGGGAGAAAGGTGTGGGAATGGGCCTCCCGGGCACTCTCCCAGGGCAGCATGATGATGTCATTTCCTAGGAGTGACATCATTGCATCACCCCAAGAGCACTCCTGTTCTTTGCAGAGGGAGGATTTGGGGCCCAAAGCGCACACAAAGAGGACCATGGGAATGACTGAAAGGTAAGCACCAGCCCGGGTCATTCCCCCCCCCCCCCCCCGCACTGGGAGGGTAAGGGTACCTTGGAACCCTACAAGCCAAGTTAAAGTGATACTTTTGAGAGATTTTTTTCATTCAATAAAGCAAAGCAAAGCAGTGATCTTTCAGAGTTTTGTGACTGATCTAAGAAAACTGAATCAAAGACATAACTTTGGAGAGCTTGTTGACTCATCATGAGTTTGGGATCAAATTGTCCTGGAAATACAGGGTTGCAAATGAGAGGCAGATTGCTAGAAATCAAAGATCTTACATTAGCAAAGGCAATTGAAGTGTGTCAAGTGTAGAAGTCACCCAAGAGAGAACAGATTTCCTGGAAGGAAAATGTTCGGCTGAGAGTACAGACAGAATTGTCTCTTCAGTAAGTCATAGCAGAGTACAGAGGGCAGCCCTGCAAAAATCCAAGTTTGTGCTTACAGAACAGGAAAAAAGCTGCAGGGTGGGGGGAGAATATGCATGCACCACAGCAATGCTGGGTTTATGGACAAACTTGCAACAAATGCCAAAAGATGGACCGTTTTGCTAGAGTTTGTAGTAGGGTTACCAGTCCCCCTGTGGGGGTTGGATATCCCCCACTTCCACCCCCTGCCCTCAATACCACTCATCTGGCCAGCACCCGTTTGGGGCCCAAATTGGCCTGCTGCGAAGTGCATGCACCTGCTCCTGCACAATTATGTCACTTCCTGCATGCCCCCCTCCCCCCTGCTGGGAGGGTAAGGGGACCTGGCAACCCTAGTTTGTAGACAACAACCAAGTGCAATAGCAGAATGTGCATGCTGTGTTACAGGAAGAACTCATCTCTGCTTCTAGCAAGGACTAATTCTACATCAATGCATTCCAGCAATCAGTCATACCAAAGGCCTGAAATACAACATTAGAAACAAATGGCAATGCAGAGAATTTTAAATTTGATGCTGGAGCACACACGAAGGTGATTATTGAAAGTGTGGCAGCTGTGTTACAGAGAAAACCCAGTTGCAGAGTTAAAAGGAAAGTCAAAATAAGAGCATAGTGGAAAAATAGGTCAAATAGAAAATAATGTTGGGGACGTTTTGCTTGTTCTTGTATCTGTTAATGAGCCACCTCTATTAAGCCTTAAAACATGTGAAGCTAGATTTGCCAATCCTAGGTTAAGAAATTCCTGGAGATTTGGGGTGGGGGTGGAGCCTGGAGAGAGCAAGGGTTGGGGAAGGGAGAAAACTCAGCAGGGTATAATGCCTATAATCCACCCTCCAAAGCAGCCATTTTCTCCAGGGGAACTGATCTCTGTGGTCTGGAGATCCGTGGTGATTCCAGGTAATCTCCAGGCACCACTTGGAGGTTAGCAGCCCTAGATTCGACTGTCGGGAGGAGGGGATAGCGACCACACTAGAAAGACTTCATAATATGATTCCTCAGGTCGCTCGTGTCTTCCAATCACAGCTTCCACAGATCCACAGCAACTTTTAGTTTAAAAAAAAATCTGCCCTCCATATATCATCTTGATCTATTGCACTGGAAATCTGTTACATGAAATTAAGACCCAAGATATGCCACTTGTTTCTCCTACAGCACTAGACTGTATTTTTAAAAAACATTTTTATTGGCATTTTTACTGCATCTTTAACTGCAGAGGGCAACAGTTCAGGAGCTGAAGGCTTTCCAAGTATGGAGATGAAATGAGGGAACAAGCTTCACTTCCTAAATTTGTGTGTTGGTCAGACTTTTGTTTAAAGCCCCAAGAACAAGCCAGTAACAAAACAGTTGACATTTCAACTGACAGAGAAATGGAGAAAGGCACAAGCAGATAACCGTCAAGAGAAAAACTAGGCCAGCCTTTCCGTACAGCACAGCATTGCATGAAGCACTAATTCAGGTAGATGATTCCAAAGGAGATGCTATTTTTGTTACTTCTGGTGTCTGTGGATAACATTTTTCAAAAATGAGCTTCAGGGCAGAAGGGAAACCAGAAGAACGCCTTTCCTAGAAGGTAGCCCTGTTGTCATGGAAAATGAGAGGGAGAAAGGAAATAAGTCTAGGATTTAAAAAGAAAACCTTTGGAGTTGAAGGTGGTGGTAAGTGTGGAAAGTTGGGCCATAAGTCTAGTTCTCACAAGCTGCAAGTGTAACAGGAAACCTGTTTCTGGAATGTTCATCTCCAGATTACAGGAAAAGAGGGCTACCAACTTCCAGGTGAGGCCTGGAGATCTCCCAAAATTACAACTGATCTCCAAACTATAGACATGTTCCCCGGGAGAAAATTGCAACTTCAGAAGGTGAACTCTTTGATATCCCTGAGCTCTTTCCCCTTCTCAGACTCTGCCCTCTCTAGGCTGTGACCCCAAATCTTAAGGAATTTCCCAACTGGGAGTTGGCGAACCTCAGCATATGGGCTAAGGAACAAAAACCCTGCCGTATCCCATATCTTACCGTGGGGCTCAATTCCTCTTTCCCAACTAGGCTCTGATCTGAAAAGTTAGCTCAGCTTTGAGGAAAATATTGCAAGAAATGATACTCCCAAGCTGATATGGTTCCACTCAAAGGGCATTTCTTGCACAGAGAAAACTGATAATGCCTGAGAGAACAGGAAAGTCACGTGTGTGTAGGAATCCCATTCCCCTGGTGAAAGGAGGGGATGCCCCGCTTTCACCCTCCAGCCCCCGCCACTGCTCCCCTGGCTGGCAGGGGAGAAGGGTGCAGGAACGGGCCTCTTGGGCGCACTCCCAGAGGTGGTGTGATGACATCACTCCTGGAAATGATGTCATTGCATCCTCCCAAGAGCTCACACTTTGCAACAGCCAATTTGAGCCTCAGACGGGCTGAATTGGGCCTGTTTGAGGCTCAAATAAGCCTGTTGCAAAGTGTGTGTGTACTCCTGCACCCACACAGAAGTGACATCACTAGAAGTGATGTCATTGTGCGAGTGTGGGGCCGCACGCTTTTTGTGCATGCAAGAAAAGCATGCTGGGCAGCTAAGTGCCACTGTGCCAGGTCCCCAGCCTCCCACCAGGATGGGAATGGGACCTGGAAACCCTATGTGTGTGTAAGAGAGAGAGAGAAAAGACTAGGAGGACAAAAATTCACAGTGCAGAAAACATAGTGCAAGGTATTTCTTCTGATACGATCTGGACACTGTAGCCCAGTACACAGATTGTATCTGTGTTCACGGTTACTTGTGGTCCATTCCTCGTGGCCCACTTTTAAGCCAGCACTTCTGAGTATTCGTGCTGATCAGTGCTGAATCGGCTTGGGCTCCTGGCATTCTGCATTGCATGACCTTGAAGCGATTTGGTGTCTGTTTTCTTAGTCCAGATGAGTTGAGGTGTGTCTGTTTGAAGCTGCTTTTTGTGGGGGCTGGAGTCAATGTCTTTTTTAAAATTTATTTCAGCACGTGCATTGTAGCATTGCAATGTTGGAGCCCAGTGTGTGGCACCATCCACCTCCTTCTCCCCGTCCCTGTACTCGCTGACTGGGCAGTCCTGTGCCCACCATTTTTTAAAAAAATTCTGGAGAGGCAATTGGTGGCTCCGTTCTGGGGGGAAACCTACAAAGTACTTTTCATGCTTGTTCCACTAGCTTCTAGCAGATTGCTCTGGCGTGGTTTGAATTGCTTGGTGCAAAATGGTGCCTCTCTGCCAGAGCAAAATGTTCAAATGCTGCTGCCCAAACAAAACAGTGTTCTCATTGGCTTCCTCACATCACAGGATGATGTTCTGGGACGGTGAAGGAGGATTCTTGAGATGAGTCTCCCATCCCAGTTTCCAAATCACCGTGAACATGAGCCCTGGTTGTAAAGAAAGGAAATGAAAAAGTAAACCCAAGAAGTGATCAGTGGGGAACATGGACTGCCTTCAGGAAATGGGATGGACATGGTGCTTAAAGGAGTAAAATGGATGAATGTCACAGCATTGCAACTCTCCCCTCATTAAAAGAAGGGAGGGTTGGATGCTCAGTGAAGCTTGTTTGGGGCTTCTCCTGATCTCAAAGAGTCGGTCAGATGATAAAAATGTAATTTGTAGGCACAGTTTGCAAAGTTATGAATTTGCAGTCTTGATTTCACAATAAAGCCGTACGAGAAATGATGTTGCAGCGTTACAACTCTTCTCTTTAAAAAAATAATAATAATAAAGAGGGTGTGAATAGCTGGGGAATGAGGGAGTGGTTTCTACTGGGTGGCCAGCCAATCAGCACCCTGGAAAAGGAAAGGTGTGGGGGGAGAAGCAGGACAGGACTAAGAATTCTGCACACACATAGAATGCGTCCGTGGCAGCTCAACAATGGCTTTAAAAAAGTCACCATATGTGCTCAGGGGGAAAAGTTGGGGGGAAACCAGGGAAAGTTCAACTCTGCATCTCATGCTTCCTTTTCTCTTGTGAAACTCCAGAGATCAAGAGAAGCAGAATGAAATCTGAATCGCCATGAACTGACCATGCGGAATGGGCCTGGGCTTAAATTAAATTAAATCATACGAACCGTCTGTTGCCCACTCCATTGCTCCATCTGCACCCTGTTATTTCCTCAGGCTTTTTTGTGGCGGTATTCATCAGCACAATTTGGGGCATTCTCACTAGTCCTGAGGGGGAACTGGTACCTTTAAAAAAAGTGTCGTACTTCATTAAAAATATATATTAAATTGCTGCACGTTGTTGCAGCTTTTGCTCTATTGCTTGTACAAGCCACACTGAAATAATGATACTTCCTTTCCACTCACCATTGCTGGATCCAACCCATAGGCACTACAGTGGACAGAAAAAACTGGGCTTGGAGAGAAAGTTATAGACATCTCCGTTGGTTATACACAACAAGTCAATGATATGCCATAACATTTATTTGAAGGCCAATCTGGAAACATAGTCCTATAGCAACAGAGGCTGGACGTTGCTCTCCTTGCAAGTAGCAGGTACAGACCACCATACCACATAATTTCTGGTTGGGATGTGACAATAAAAATATCCAACTCCATAGTTTTTCCTCGTGGCACGTGTGCATAGCAGCCAGGACAATTAATACCATATACTCTGAGAGCAGCTGGGATAATGACTGTATATTATTTGCTCCATAGTAGTCAGCCAATATTGATGAGAAATGTTTTATAAGATGTGAGAACTAAGCAGAGGACACTAGAGAGAACATTACTGAGGGGCAAAGCTCTTGGATTTAAATAACCTTTGAAAGTCTTTTATGTGTCATGTCCAAACATAAGGCTGTTTTTATGAGGTTGTTAATTTTCCAGGGTTCATTTGCTTTCACTAATGCCTCTTCATTTATCTGGCTTTAGAGAAGAGGAAAGCAGCACTTCACGGACAAGTTCCTCTGTATGCATCGAGGCTGGAATCTCTAATTAATAATCACCTTTCAAAACAACATTCAAATATGGATTCATTTTATTGTCCTCATGTCTCCCAAATGATCACCTCTCCAGCTTTGTCTATAATCCTGCATTCTATGGTGGGTAGGAAACTCCTGTTCTCTTTGATGGAGTTTGCACCTGATCATAGGCTGCAGAAAATACCGAAATAAGACATTTCCCCCCCTATTTGGATATGGGTGGGAAAAGAATTTGGAAGCTCTTGCAAAAAGTTTCCAAATGATTTCTGAAAAGTGAAAGCAGTTCCAAAGACATCAGGAAGCTGGGTTGATGTTGTTTGGAGACTAGTGTTATCCTCTGTGTGCCCGCTTGCTTATCATCAGAGGGCAGAGGTAGAAATTAGGGAGAACTTGCTGACTCAGCTGAGGTCCATCTAGGATGACTTCTTTTCTCCCCTTCCTGCAGACATTTAGCCTGGGTGGGACCAAAGAAATGAACTCTTGGGCAGAAGCCAGATGCTGTTGGTCCCTAGCTTGCATCTGTGACAAACCTGGGCCAGGCCAGATTTGTGTTTTCTTTATTTGATTTTTGGAAAGTTTTCCTTTTTTGTAAGGTGTTTTGGGTCCCTCTAGGGAGAAAAAACATCCTAAAAATGCTTAATGAAATAGATTAATACAGTTCCTCAATCTGTATTTCCTCAAAAGCCCACCTTGTTTGTTACAAAAGGACTGTAAGTTTCCAGTCTCTTCTCACAAGGAAATTGATCTCATACAGGAATTTCCTGCCAGTTGGGAAAGAATGAAACAATATTTGTGTGTTTTCATTATAAACAGGGATGGATGTGAGCTGTGGTACCACTGAGTACAGAAAAGGCACCTTATGTAGTATTAGCCATAGATTTCAATGTCTTGACTTTCTCAATTTTAAAATTTAGAAAGCACGTTTCTAACCCTGAGGGTTAAGGGGAATTGTTCAAAAATATATAAGCAATGCCTGCTTGACTCACAAAAGTCAGAAAGATTGTTAAGTAAGATTTCCAGAGACTGGAAATGGGGCTTCCATCTCCTTGTCTATTCCACGACTTGCAATTTTCTACTACTGAGGGTCAAGCTAGAAGTGACAAATTACACTTGAATGGCAAGTGAACAGACTCACGTGTATTCCTCCCTGTTCACTTGCGCTCCACACAATTGTGTGGAGCACAAGTGGAGCGCAAGTGAACAGGGAGGAATACACGTGAGTCTGTTCACTTGCCATGCAAGTGTAATTCATCACTTCTAGCTTGGCTCTGAGATCTGCTTCCAAACTGCCCCCCCCCAACCAGTGGCTATCTAGCTGTCTTGTGTGCCAGTGGTTCTTTCCAACTACTGACTTTGACAGTTTCCTTTAAGAGAGATTTGCAATGACTTATGGGGTATGGAGCCTCTGAAGCTCTCAGAGAAGAGTGGAAGGGAAACATCACCATAGGAACTTCAGCAGCAAGTCACCCTACGCAATGCAGATTAACAATTGCTATGATCCCCACTCACAGCAGGTACATACACCAGACATCTCGTCACCATTTGGAACATGGTGACTTGTGTCTTGTAGACCAGACCTCGGTCAGGTAAACCAGCTCTTATATCTAAGGCCTGGACTGTAATACCTTTTGGTTCTCAATTTGGAAGTCCGAACTGCAGAGTACAGCCAATTTCAAAAGTAAATATGTATATATAACTGAAAGCGCCAGCGTATCTTAGGGAAAGTGATTCTGACTTCACAGGATCCTCATTTGTGCATAGAATACTTTATTGAGCATCAGGAGTGGGCTAGGAATTGAAAAAGGGGCTGAAGCAAGCCAAGAGGAGTGGCCCCTGTGGAGCAACAAGCCAGCATTGCAGGGGGTTATTAACGCAGTAGTGCGAGCAATGGGTACCAGCTCCCCCACTGTTTCCTCTTGAAAACTGGCAGCAGAGCGGGAAAAGAGAGCTGGTGAATTATTGATCTCAATTACTATTGCCAATGAATGGTGTGAGCAAAGTGTCTCCTGAGGTTCTACAGCATGGTTATACATGCTCCTCTATGGCAATGGCCCGCTACGATATTTCTTTGTAAGTTAAATGGCTACTCCTTGCCTGTTGAGCATAGCTGGTGCTCCTGAGGGAGTGGAACTGTCTAAGAGCGGAACCACAAGTGACACCTGACACAGGTTGGACACTAGTCAGCTTCCCTCAAGTTTTGATGGGAAATGTAGGCATCCTGGTCTCGCAGCTTGACTCTCCGACTGCTGTCCAATGGACATTTCAACAGTCACGTGTCCAACATTCCGCCAAGCTGCCTACATTTCCCATCAAAACTGGAGGGAAGCTGACAAGTGTCCAACCTGTGTCAGGCGTCACTTGTGGTTCTGCTCTAAGAATCCTTTATGGACTTCAGTGTCAGGGAGGGAGAGTTGTGAGTCATACGTTTCCTGTCCAACCTATCACTGAAGAATTTAGACCATTTCGTGCTAGTAATTTTTAAACTTTCACTTCTTAATTTCATAATAAGCCCCAGGGAGACCTTCATTGCCACGATAATCTGACTCATCTGCACTTGAGCCTGTATCGCCTTGAATGACTGACAGTTCCAGTTCTTAATATGTAAAAAGCTGCAGTCCAACCAAGCGATGGACCTTTGTTTTGTGTTTCTGCTGCAGTTGCTGCCAATGCTGTAAAAGAAGTCAGTCATGTTATAGAGAACAGTGTTTTGCCTCTTTCACAGTGGTAACTTCTGTGGCAAAAAACATAAGCAGAAAATGTCCACAGACTTCTCTCATGCTTATGCTCTGTTTTGATCCTTCAACCGTCACCATCGTTGAGCAAAGATACAGTTTCATCTCAACTGCAACAGCTGAAATGCACATACATAAACATGGCAGGCCGGACTCCGAAAACCAAAGAGTAAATGGAAGTAACATAATTTGGAAACCCAGTGACTGTCAGAAGAAATTCTGTTCTTTTGTCCTAGAGCCAAGCCATGCAAACAGTTATTCTTAATGCAGTCCAGTTTACGGGAATTGCTATTGCCCAATACAGATGGTGGCTAAGTATTCCAGTATTCTGTGGTGTCTTCTAGGTGCAATTTCTGTCTGATCGAGCTGTAGCTTAGAAAGGATTGAGCATGCTTGGGGAGCTAGTCAGGTGCCGGAGCTGCAGACTTGATGCCAGATCAGCAGCAGACAGCAAGCCATCTTCTTCTAGGACTCTCAAAATATGCTGTCTCTATCTCGCTAGGCCTTGGGCCAGTTTAGGGTCAGCAGGATATCAGGTACAGAATGATTCACGCCTGTACAGACCTCCCCACTTAAAGTCACTAATCAAGGCATCTGGTGATTCCTTCGGACATTTCACTTGATTAGGGACCAAATTACTGTCCTGTTTTTGCTTCAATTGAAATCAATACATTCTTCAGTGAATTACAAGTTTAAACCAAACAATAAAAACAACACATGATAGAGGGAGCCAATGTGGTGTAGGAGTTAGAGTGTTGGACTAGGAATTGGGAGACTCGAGTTCAAATCCCCACTCTGCCGAGGAAGGTTGCTGGGTGATCTTGGGGAAGGCACACACTCTCACCCTAACCTGCCTCACAGGGGTGTTGTGAGAATAAAATGGAGGACAGAAAAAGGATGTAAGTCACTTTGGGTCCCCAAAGGAAAGGCATAGATCAAAATAATCAACCAAACAGTGTAAGCAAGCAATATTAAAAAATTCAGTGACAATTCTAACAACATTAAAAATGTGGTGAAATACAATCAAAATTATATACATGCATGAGGAGGCTTGTAGATAGATAGATAGATAGATAGATAGATAGATAGATAGATAGATAGATAGATAGATAGATAGATAGATAGATAGATAGATAGATAGATAGATAGATAGATAGATAGATAGATAGATAGATAGATAGATAGATGCCAATGTACCTCAATCAGTGATTGCATCATGTCAAGCTCTTGTTTGGATGCCCCAAGCTTACAGCCATTTGTTTGGGAAGAGGTGGAGATACCTATTTGTAAGGGCTTCCTTGAGGAATTGAAATGTCCAAGTGCAAACTAAGAGAGAGCATGAATAAAATGCATCAGTTATCAAGAAAAAATAAGCTGCTAATATTTAAGGCAAAGGAGTGTGTGCAGGAAGTGGCAGAGAGAGAAGAGTTAATGCTCTTCCATCCCCACCCCCAGAGCAAAAGCAGTGCATGAAAAATGAATGTAATTGAGGAGGCTCCAGAATGGACCATGTGAAGCTCCTTCCCAGCAAGATAAACAGAGGCTGCTGTCAGAGGCTTCATGGCTCTCATCCATCGTTTGTTACATGCTGGCAAGGTTCCCCTTGGTTGCCCTGCCAGTGAAATAGTTGGAAGAGGTCAATTAAAAAAGGGGGGGCACAGAAATAACATTCCAGCAGAGTTCAGCGTAGTGACTCATCGAGGCAGAAAACAATGCCCAGAAGTGGGAAAGAGTGAAAATGAAGGACAAAGAATAAAAATCAACATTCTCTACTAGGCACAGCCTTCTGGGTAGAGAAGGCACAGTCCTCAGAACTGTGGCAACTAATTCTATACGCACTTCAAACTTGCACTGCTTACAGTGAAATCCTGAACAGAGTTACCGTCTTCTCGGTCTATTGACTAAATTGCATCCACCTCCATCAGGAATCAATGGTCACATCAGCAAAAGAGAATTGACACTTCTAATGGAAATGGGGGTGGAGGAATCCTTGAACAGTAGCTACTGGAAAGCAGCCATAATGGAAGGTGGTATTGGAAGAGGATCTTTCATAGACAACAGCAGTGACACTTCAGCTAACTCTGGTTAGTACTATGCAGAAGGCGGCAATGGTAAATCATTTTTTATTATCTCAGACCTTGGAAAACCTATGATGATATGGTGGTGGTAGAGAATGCCGTCAAGTCACAGCTGACTTATGGTGACTCCTGGTGAAGTTTCCAAAGTAAGAGACTAACAGAGGTGGATTGCCGTTGCCTGTCTTTGCAACCCTGATCTTCGTTGGACATCTCCCATTCAATTACTAACGAAGGTGATCCTGCTTAGCTTCTGAGCTCTGACAAGATCAGGTTTGCTTGGGCTATCCAGGTCAGGATATAACCCAAAACAAAAGAAGATATAGTGCTGGAAGATAAGACCCCCAGGTTGGAAGGCAATCAGTTAGTTACTGGAGAAGAGCAGAGGATGAGTACAAATAGCGCTGTTCTTACTGACACAACTGGATTAAAGCTGAAAGACCATTCAGTTGCTGATGGGCATAAGTCCAAAAGGAATGACTGAAGCTGTATGGTACATGATGATAGGAACATGGAATGTGAGAAGTAAGAATCAAGGTCAGCTTGAAATAATAAAACGAGAAATTGAAAGTTAACATTGCAATCCTAGGTGTGAGTAAATGAAAGTGATTAGGACATTTTCAGTCAGGAAATTATGGAGTGTTTTGCTCTGGAAATGACAAACTCAGAAGAAATGGTGTTGCTGTAATAGTGAGGCAAGACATAGCACCAGGAGTCATGTTGTAGAAAAAGAGCTGCAGGAACTCATTAGCATAACTCATTAGCATATGCCACGCCCCTTGACATCACCAGAAGTGTGTCATTAGCATAACTGATTTGCATATGACACACTCCCTTACCTCACCTATCCTGACTGTTTTGGACCCAATCCTGGCCATTCAGGGCCAAAATTGGGCCCAAAACGGCAAAAAGGGGCTGAAAATGGCTGAAAAGGGCCCCAAAATGGTCAGAACTGGGCCGCTGTTGAGCAGGAGAGTGATCCACCACCCATCAGAGGCCCAATCCTGGCCATTTTGGGACCAATCCTGGCTGTTTTAGGCCCAATTCTGGCCATTTAGGACCCAATCCAGGCCAAAACAGGCCCAAAATGGCCAAAAATCAGGTTGGCGGAGCCACCTGACATGTGACCTCTTTGGAGAACTACCAGAAATGCATCCTGCGTGTTCCCCCTCAAAATGAGCCCTGCGTAGCACAAACAATCAGGGGCTATAATGTAGAGTCTGACTAAATAATATCAGAACTTCAGGAAAACTTATCAACATCAACATCATTCAAGTTTATGTCCCAACTACAAATGTTGAAGAGGAAGAAATTGAAAGCTTTTGTTTAGGTGTCTGGAGAAAAGATGATCATATCCCTAAAGAAGAAATGCAGATTATTATGGATGACTGGAACACAAAAGCAGGAAATAAAGCAGCATCAAACATTATCAGAAAATTTGAACCAGAATTACGAAATGAAACAGGAGAGTGACTCATAGAATTTTCTGAAGCCAACGATTTCTTCATTTCAAACACATGCTTCAGCCAAACAGACAATTGTATACGTGGACATCAGTGAATAGCCAACAGAGAACGCAAATAGATTACGTAATTGGAAGGAGAAGATGGAGAAGCTCTATTCTGTCTGCTATGCAAGACCAGGAGCTGATTGTGGTATAGACCACAAATTGTTAATATCAAAAATTAGAATAAAGCTGAAGAAAAAAACACTAGAACAATTATAGAGCCCAAATATCATCTAAACAACATTCCTGAAGATTTTAAGAACACATAAAAAACAGATTTGCATCACTAAATTTGAATGAATGAGAACTGGAAGAATAGTACAGAGATATTATCAAGGAAGAATGCACAATGATTATTCCAGGAGTCAAAAGAAAGGAAAGCCTTGATGAACAGCT
The DNA here is from genome assembly GCF_028583425.1 of Eublepharis macularius. Taxonomy (NCBI): domain Eukaryota; kingdom Metazoa; phylum Chordata; class Lepidosauria; order Squamata; family Eublepharidae; genus Eublepharis; species Eublepharis macularius. Next base: position 164,352,989 of record NC_072792.1, on the reverse strand, counting down.
GATGAAACTTTTACGATAGACAAGAAGCAAAAGTAAAAAGTGACAAGAAAAAGAATCATCATTCTAAGTGCAGCTTTTAAGTGACTTCCACATATAAACCAAGATAACTATTATAATAGCCACCACGAAGAAACAAAAGAGAGCAACAAACATGGAAGAACAAGAGAACTGTTCCTCAAGATCCAAGAAATCAAAGAAAAATTCAAACCACAGCTAGAGATGCTAAAAGATGCTGAAAGAAACATATTATCTAACAGTAATCAGGTCACAATAAAGAAAAGATAGAAACAATACAATTAAGAACTATAGAGAAGAGATAAAAAGATGACAGATTCCTTCAAAGAAAAATTTTTTGATGGAAAAGTGAAGTGAAGTGAAAACTGCACTCAAAGCAATTGAGGGAAATAAATCACCAGGAGTAGGTGGGATATCCGTAGATTTCAAACTGCAGTATCTGTTAGTCTAATAGGTGCTACTGGACTCTTGCTCTTTTCTACTGCAGTAACTAAGTACATCAAAATCTTAACAAGAATATGCCAGCAAATACAGAAAACAAACCAATGTCCCACAGACTGAAAAAGTTCATTCTATATTCCAATTCCGAACAAAGATGTCAGCAACTACTGGACCATCACATTAATTTCCCACGCAAGCAAAGTGATACTCAAAATTTGAGAACAAAAAATCTTTCCATATACAGAATAAGAAATGCCAGATGCTCAAGATGGATTCAGAAAAGGAACGGATATTGGAGGTCATATTGCAAATTTACGTTGGTTATTGGAGCATATCAGAGAATTTCAGAAGAAAATCAGATTGTTTTTTTTTATAGATTACAGCAAAACTTTTGACTGTGTGGATCATGAAAAGCTGTGGGTGGTTGGTTAATATTTGGATGGGAGATCACCAAGGAAGACCAGGGTCGCTATGCAGAAGCAGACAACAGCAAACCACTTCTGTTAATCTCTTGCCTTGAAAACCCCAGAAGGGGTCAACATAAGTCGGCTATGATTTGATAGCACTTTACACACACAATTTAAGCCAGGAGGTCACATCCACAGAACTGCCTATTCCCATCAATCCCAGAAGGAACTCGTGCAGAGGAAGATTGGGAAGAATAATTTACAAGTTAGAGTTTCACTGGGACATTCAGTGGTATAACAACAACAACAACATTCGATTTATATACCACCCTCCAGGACAACTTAATGCCCACTAAGGGCCAAGCTACAAGTGACGAATGACACTTAAACGGCAAGTGCATTTCTCCCTGTTCACTTGCGCTCCACTCAATCCACTTGCCATTCAAGTGTCATTCGTCACTTGTAGCTTGGCCCTAAGAGTGGTTTACAAAGTTTGTTATTATTACTATCCTTACGACAATCTCCCTGTGAAGTGGGTGGTGCTGAGAGTGAGCTCCTAGCAGTTGTGACGCACCCAATGTCACCCAGCTGGCTTCAAGTGGAGGAGTGGGGAATCAAACCCAGTTTTCCAGATTAAACTCCTGCCATTCTTAACCACTACACCAAAGTGGTAGTGGAAAGTGCAGTCAAGTTGCAGATGATTTATGGTGATCACATAGGGGTTTCAAGGCAAGAGATGAGCCATTGTCACCTCTGCATAGCAACCCTGGACTTCCTGCCTTCATGGTCCCCCAACCAAGTATTCACCAGGGCAGGCCTTGCTTAGCTTCTGAGAGCTGATAAGATCACCTAGCCTGGGCCATCCTATACTCAAAGCGCTGTTCTTGGCAGCAGGCTTCTCTCACTTTGGAAAGGTGAGGTTTGTGGTTTGAGGAAGGTGCAATTGGCAGAAGAGGGGAAACTGGCAGGGCAATGGATATGCATTTTGTGTGTGCATGCGCAAACACATGCCCATTTTTGACCATCCTCTGAGACACCCCCAACATTTCCAAGTGTTTGACATGCTCACAGATGCAGGCCCAGGAGCAGTCATACACTTACAAAGGATAAAACAGACTCTAGTCCCAGGATCAGCAGAGAACAAGAATTTGGGAGGCCTGTTACTAATTCGGCATTGCCTCTTGTATAACAGTCAAGCGTTATCTTTACAAGTACTGATTTTTTTTCTAATGTAAACTTGTTTGGTGAAATTCTTCCATTTTATTTTGGGAAGAAGATCCTGAAAAGCTAGATGAAATTTATATGTCGGTCCCACTTCTGTAAGGCCACAGCTTTAAAGGAAAATGTTTTGGGCATCAGACAAACAGCTGCAGTCCTCCTGTAACTACCAGTACAATTCTGTTGAATAATTAACATGCTGTTTTGGATGATCCTTGGCTGGCCAAAAATGGCATGCTCCACCCCTTTTTAAACATTACCTAAGGGCTCATTGGCTGACTTTCAGCTGATTCAGTCTTCCTCTTACACAGGGTACAGTAATGTCTGCTGAAGGCTGGGAGAACCTTGATGTATATCCAGCAACTGATGTAGCTCAAAAAAACCAACTCTCCCAAAATAGTATTTAAAAAGATAATAATGCGACTATTATTGGAGAGCCATTAATTCACAATGGTATACTCTTGGGAGTCCTATTGCTTGTGTTTGTAGCATAAACAAACATAATATTGCAGCTGAGGTCAGCAACTAGTTTTTCTAAGGAAGGTTCCTCAATCTTGTTGAGCCCAAGGCCATTTTGGGAATTTTGAGGACACTTACTGTGCGATCCTAAGAGCCCTTTCCTGGAAGTAAGTCCTACTGAGTAGACTTGAATATGATTCTGAGTAGAGATGGGCATGAACCAGAAAAAAACCAAACCATGCAGTTCGTGGTTCGTCAAATTTCACGAACCACAAACAATGAATTTTCACAAACCTGCCAGTTTGCGAACCTGGTTTGCAAACTGGTTCATTTGGTTCGTGAAAATGTCACATCCAGGTCAGAAAATCATCACTTCCGGGCCAGTAGAAGGTCACTTCCGGGCCAGCAGAAGTTCACTTCCAGGTCAGCAGAATGTCTGCAGGAAGTCCATCCCCTGTTGTCTAGGAAACTGATTGATTGGCACCAGGCTGTCTGCAGTGATGAACCAAAATACAAACCAAATGAACCAGCCTAAAAGTTCATGGCAGTTCGTCAGAAATGGGATCTGATGAACCGTGGTTTGCGAACCACGAACCGGCCTGGTTCATGCTTAATTTTGGTTCGTATTTCGGTTCATGCCCATCTCTAATTCTGAGTAGACCTGCTTAGGAATATGCTGTTAGTGGGCACTGCCACAAAATGGCTGTCAAACAAAAAACATTGAAAAGTTTCAAACCAACTTCCATCTCCTTGGCTTTTTTCTGAAGCACCTTCTTTTCCAATGACGTGGAGAATTAGCTGTGCACTTTAGGGAAAAAGCAACCAGGTACAAGAAAACACAGTAGCATGCACAATGGAATACCATGGTTGCCATAGAATCATAGGATTGGAAGATACCTCTAGAGTCATCTAGTCCAACCCCTGCACAATGCAGGAAATTCACAAATACTCCCTCCCCCCGAATACCCAGTGACCCTTCCTCCATGCTCAGCAGATGGCAAAACCCCGTCAGGGTCCCTAGCCAAACTGGCCTGGGGAAAATTGCTACCTGACCCCAACCATTGTTTTAGAGGGTCACTTTCAGGGGAAGGTAGGCCAAGATTCAATTTCCCAAAATATCCAACTGGGAAGACTCTGTTTTCACAGATGTTATTCCCAACATACTTCTTTCTGGACAACTTGTCATTTCCAGCAGTCAAAATAATGTCAAGCATTCAATACAGCAATCAGCACTAGGAAGTCCACTACAAATATACAAATATTTCAAGCACTACCACCCCCAGCCATACACACTGCAATGTGCTGCATTCAAGAATGGGAGGCAAGAGGCCAAGAGATAAAACGAAAGGGTTAAAGCACAGCGACATCAAGCTGTAGTAGGCGTTACAATGTCTTTTTTGCATCAGCATGCCAAAAGCATTTTTTAATTTTTTTTTACTTGTATCAGTACCAACATGTTAAAAGCAATTTTGCCTTGTAGAACAAGCAATTTTCTATCATTCTTTCTGAGCTATTTTGTTTGTTATACTTCTGTGCTTCATAATTATGCCAAATAGCACAATTTTGCATGCTAAGTTATAAAAGAGGCATTCTAATTTGTAGTAAAATAGGTTTCGCCTTGATAAGAAAATGTCTACGGGGCAAGGTTCTGTGTCGAGCATCTGCTTGGCAGGCTGAAGGTCGCAGGTTCAATCCCCGGCATCTCCAGTTAAAAGGACCAGGTGGTAGGTGATGAGGAAGATCTCCACCGGAGATCCTGGAAATCTGCTGCCAGTCTGAGTAGACAATACTGTCCTCAATGGACCAACGGTCTGATTCCGGATAATGCAGCTTCAGGCGTTCATGTACTGCAGATATTTTAATCCCCCCCCCCCCTTCATTTTTTCTGTAAAAAGGGGAGAAATCTTTTAACTCTTGCCTCCAGTTTCAACATTTCTGGAAATTTCACATCTGCCGTTATTTACAACTTGTGCATATTTAAGTTGGGTGGTCACACAACAAAAAGAAAACATGATTCCGCACGTGTTGGATAATGCACTTCCAATCCTCTTTATGGATCATTTGGAACAGATTTTTTTGTGTGCAGAACAAAAACGATTGATAAAGTGCATTGAAAGTGCATTATCCAACATGTGTGGAATCAGAGTCTCACAGATTTATGGAAACACACACTTTCTTGGGCTGAGGTGCCCCAAGGCTGAATATCCCAAGGCATTCAGGGGCATTTTTGATGGTGGCATGTAGCCACATCTTCTTTGTACAGTTGATCTGCTATGGGTGCCTGCTTTTAACAGGCCAGTGCTGGTAAACACATTTTTCTAATGCCTTTTTAAGATGTTTTTATTGGACTACTGAGAGAATAACAACAACAACAACAACAACAACAACAACAACATTCAATTTATATACTGCCCTTCAGGACAACTTAACATCCGCTCAAAGCAGTTTACAAAGCATGTTATTATTATCCCCACAACAATCACCCTGTGAAGTGGGTGGGGCTGAGAGAGCTCTGGGAGAGCTGTGACTGACCCAAGGTCACCCAGCTGGCTTCAAGCGAAGGAGTGGGGAATCAAACCCAGCTCTCCAGATAAGAGTCCTGCTGCTGCTCTTAACCGCTACACCAAACTGGCTCCCAGAAGGAGATTTCACAGACGTTGCCTTAGATCCAGACTAGTGTTTTCACAGGCACGAGGATTCCTACCCATGAAGCATAACTTTCTTGTCTCCCCCATCTCACAGCAGCCTGAACGCTCCCCAGTTCTTTTATTTATTTATTTCAAATTTGTATTCTGCCCTCCCCACAAGCGGACTCAACTTTCAAAATCAGGATGGGGGGGGGGTGGGGGTGGAATTTCAGATTGCTGTGCAAGAACACAATTGTGTGCTCTGTGTGTGGAAATCCCTGCGGCTACAGAAAAGCTAATCTGGGCCCAAGCTAGAAATTCTTAGAAAGGATTTCAGAGAGGTGGGACTCATCTTGAGTCAGTGATCGATGCTGCCAGACAATATTGCTTGGCTATTAAACTTCTTTTTTTTGCAATCCCTGTGGACCAATAAAAACCTTGAAAATAACCTGCAGAAACATAAACAAGTTTTTCTGTCTTGCTGTTTTATGAGAGCTTGGAAAGCAGCAAGACGCATCTTGTAGACTCTGCAAAGTATTGTGGCAGTCTAGTCAAGGCAGCCTTGAAGACTGAGAGTCAATGATGTGTAGTGGTTAGAGTATTAGATTAGGATTTGCGAGACTGAGATACAAATACCACTCTTCCATGGAAGCTTGCTGGAAACCTTGGGCTAGTCTCGCACTCTCAGCCTACCCTACCTCACAGGGTTGTTGTGAGGAAAAAATAGAGGAATGGCGAATGATGCGAGCTGCTTCGTATTCCCTTTAGGAAGAAAGGCAGGATATACATGAAGTGAATAGCAATCCTGACCCTTTGGAAGGCAGGTCCTACCAGAGAGTTTTCTTTTAGAGAGGGTTCTCTGCATATAATTTGAACAAGAAGTTTATATAATGCAGGAAAATGCTTAAATGTAATTGAATTCTACCGGCAGTTACATTTGCGAGTACTCAGATTCTATGTACAGGCCCAATGGAGTGCGGCATTTATGGCTACTGTGTGGAACTACAGACCCATTATCATCAATCATTTCTATAGCACATTATACTATGAAAAACACTTTTCAAGCACTTCTCAGATTTCTCTACAGAATAGTTGTTTGGTTTAAATATGGCCACGTTGTGTATTTGTCACTGCTCAAAAATGCTCTGAAGTCTTGCTAGCCACGTAACAAATGTTCTGGTCCCTCCACGAGTCTGAAATGGGAAAATGAGAATCGCCTGCATAAAGCAATCCATCTTGGAATGTCGAACAAAAGCCCATACAACATATTGATGGATACACTTCAGTGTTTACCCCCTCACAATTGATGTGCCATGAAATGAAAATACAGATGTCTAGGAAGCCAGCTGTGTCTGTCCATACAGTAAAGATAATTTTAGGTGTAGGATTTGGGGTGCAATATATCAACAATTTGGCTGGATCCAGGGATGTGCAAACGAAAACCTAAATGGACTTTGCATAATTCTGTTTGTGCAAGACCTTCTGCAACATGTTGCACTTTCTTATTATTATTATAGTGCAAAGAAATTTTGTGCAGGCAGAAATGCAAGGGAGGATACAATAAATCTGACTTAGCACAAGTGCGATCAAGGTCTTTTTCTTGCATTTCCATTTTCCACTTGTGCAAGAGCTCTAGCCAAAGCAGAGATTTTGCTCTGGATCCGGTACATTAATGTTTATCACACGGATCTGTCAGAACACAGAAAAATGAAATACAGAAAATTTTAAACTGCATTCAAATGAACCATCTTTCTATTTAAAAGGCAGGCTGTATTGACAACATTGCACTTTTTATCCTGGTGCGACTGTGCAGGAGCTCATGGATAAAACCTACCTGAGTCGTCGCCGATACGGCTGCCAGAAGGCACTGCCACCATGGGATGGCCAGGTGAGCCAAACCATCCCCCCAGAAGGCGCCACTGCCATGGCAAGCCCAGCTTTATTGCACTCCCTTTTTTAGGGCTCCTTCTTAACAAACAGGCTCTGTTGCTATTAAAAATAAAACATGTTCCACTAAGCAAATTTGAAGCTCTTTCTCCAACCACAAAGTCCCCTCCAAAGTTCTGTTAGATCCCGTAGGCTTAGGCTGGAATCAAACTAAGACTAAGGTAAGATACCACCTCCTATGAAGCCAGATGAGAATTTGATCCATTTATCCTTCTCATGCCATATCAGATGAAGGGCATGAAGTAATGTTTGTTTCTCTAAACATGTCCTGTTCCTTTTATAGTTTCTGTGTCCCACGTTAATTTACAAAGAGCCACCATGTTGTAATGACCCTATGTACATCTTGAGCCAAAATGAAGGTGGGTGTCAGGCCGGCTATCCACAGTAACTCCATATTGTTTTTCAGATGCTTTCTCTTGCTGTAGTTTTCCAGTGTTTTCTGTCCACAGGTTCACAGCTGTGTTCCCAGGGAGGCAGGAAGGCCTTATCTACTAGGACTAGACATCGACCTTGGAGGAGCATCCCTTGCCTACCCAGGGATCGACTGTAGCTGGGCTATGGGGGGTGGGGAACTAGAGGGAGGTTTTGATATATTGCTTTTTGTAACTAACACGTCATTTTCAACAAAGCTTCGCTGTCAGCCAGAAGCTTTCATGCCTTTGGATTAATTATGGACACCTGTACTTTGAATATAAACTTTCAATAAATAACCTTTGAACCAAGAGACCTTGGATTTCTTGCAGCAAGGGGGTGGGAGATGAAATCAGAGTAACTTGAATTCCATAAACTGACAGTGGGGGGTAAATATTTTAATAAAAATAAATTAAAATTTCTCAGCATTGCTTCCCACACTTCTGCCCTATTGCAGAAGCTCCAAATCAGAACGTCAGGAATGCCCGAAGGATGACTGACCTAGTCGAGAACTCTGAGTCAGCTTTTCGGGTCCCCCGGAGTAGGCGGACTTGGTGAAGTCATATTGAAAAGAAGCATTTCAACATACCATTACAAATGTAATTGTATCTATGATAGCACGTCATTGGAACAATGAATTTTTGAAGAGATGGGTGGATTAGGTAGACTTGAAAGGCTTGGAGGATCCTGAGAGCCAGTTTGGTATAGTGCTTAAGAGTAGCGGGACTCTAATCTGGAGAACTGGGTTTGATTCCTCACTCCTCCGCTTGAAGCCAGCTGGGTGACCTTGGGTCAGTCACAGCTTCTAGGAGCGCTTTCAGCCGCACCCACCTCACAGGGTGATTGTTGTTGTGGGGATAATAATGACATACTTTGTAAACTGCTCTGAGTGGGTGTTAAGTTGCCCTAAAGGGCGGTATATAAATGGAATGTTGTTGTTGTTGTTGTTGTTGTTGTTGTTGTTGTTGTTGTTGTTGTTGTTGTTGTTGTTGTTGTTGTTGTTGTTGTTAAGCTGCAATTCTGTTGGCATAACTGTAGTTCCATCAATGAAACAGACGTTTCATTGGAGAAGCAGGGAATGCTGATTTCTGCCAATTCCCCCCTCCTGCTAAAGCCCCCTACTATGCTGCTCACATTGTGTTCCTAGGGCTCCCACCTTCAGTATCACAGTTTCAGGGAACACAGACAACTGCAGAGAGCAAGGGGAAGTAGGGAGGTTAGCTTCCTTTATCACATTCACAACTCTTCTTGTGCAGCTTAGGATCCAAGCCAAAAAGTAGCTGATCTGATAATACCAGAGATGCCTCCTTAATGAGTTAGGGACCATAGATTTCACCACTATATTGCCTTACATTCTATTTGTTGCTTTAAGTATGTGCTCCTATGTACTCCCTGTTGCTTTAAGTATAACCCTGCTGGGTAGTTCTATGTTGTCTAATGTCAGTGCGAGAATAGCTTATGCTCTGTTTCAGCTTTGTATTGGATTTTTGCTAATGTTATGTCTTTGTAAACTTGCATTTTTATACTCTATGGCATTGTTTGTTGTAATGTCCTTGATATTGTCTATAATCTCACACTATGTAATCCGCCTTGAGCCTCCATGAGAAAGGCTGACTATAAATGAATGAATGAATGATTTGTTCTGCATTTGTACTGCAGTAGTTACCACAAGTGAGCATGTGTAGAAGACTTTGACGGAGACATCAACTCTATAGGCTATCTGAGGTTTCCATCGAGCGCCCTAAGGCACAAAGAATAAGACCCCAAACTGGAGCATCAGGACCAAACTCTATTATTAGTGCTTTATTTCTAAAGAAAGAAGTACCTGTACTCATGACATTCTCCTCTCTCACCACAAGTCCCAAATGTCCAAGTGGTTGTAATATTCCATTAAAAAGTGCCGGTACTCAATACCAGCGCATTCCCGCACAAAAAAAGGCCTGTCTATTAGTGCATTGCTGGTTTGAACCTTGACTTCCCAAGTTCACGGCCAATATAACAAAAAAGACTATTATGCTATTTTAACTGCAATTACATTTCCAGGCCTAATGGTGAACAATAACGCACTCGGGTGCTTTACTAGGGCTGCTACAGGCCTTGTAGAGATCTCACCTAGGTGCTGAGGAAGAGGAATGGTTGAGGTTGCCCCAGTCCGCTACTCTGCTAGAACATGCAATGATCAGCATGGGAATTGACACAGTCACACAAGACCTTTTTCTCAGAGCCAAGCTACAAGTGATGAATTACACTTGCCTGGCAAGTGAACAGACTTAGGGCGAAGCTACACATGACGAATGACACTTGAACGGCAAGTGTATTTCTCCCTGTTCACTTGCCCTCCACTCAATCCACTTGCCGTTCAAGTGTCATTCGTCATGTGTAGCTTGGCCCTGAGGGCCAAGCTACAAGTGACGAATGACACTTGCCTGGCAAGTGAACAGACTCACGTGTATTCCTCCCTGTTCACTTGCCACAAGTGGAGCGCAAGTGGAGCGCAAGTGAATGGCAAGTGAACAGGGTGGAATACATGTGAGTCTGTTCACTTGCCAGGCAAGTGTCATTCGTCACTTGTAGCTTGGCCCTCTCATGTATTCCTCCCTGTTCACTTGCCATTCACTTGCGCTCCACTTGATCAAGTGCAGAGCAAGTGAATGGCAAGTGAACAGGGAGGAATACACGTGAGTCTGTTCACTTGCCAGGCAAGTGTCATTCTTCACTTGTAGCTTGGCTCTCAGAGTGCAGCATACTGACTCAGCCTGCCCATCACCTGCCCTAGTAATGTGATCTGGAAAACTGACAGCTGGTAAAAATCAAAATATTTATTAAGTGGAAAGGAAACAAAATAAAATTCCACGCATGTTCACAACTAAACATCAGGAACTGTGTGTCAAAAAGCACTCAGAAAGATTCTTGAAATTGCATCTTGGTCAACGCAGTTCAAAAGAACATCTCCCAACTGGCACATCACTCAGAGGACGTCCCTCCCCAGCCCACAAAAGACAGACTGGCTGGCAGTTTTCCAATCTGCACAAAGTATCCATGGGGAAAGCCCATACATGGCAGTTCACAAGCCCTTGGAGAAGTGGAGGAGCAGGTTGTGAACGGTGTGAAGAAAGCAGAGAGATAAATATTTTTTCCCTTCTCCTAATACTAGAGCTTGAAGACATCCACTGAAATTGATGGACAGTTGGTTCGGGATAGACTAAGCAACATACTTTTTCAAACAACTCAAAATAACCTTGGGGAACTCACTCCCACAAGATGTGGCCACTTCCCCACCCTTGGCCCTTTTCACACTACTTACAGGCTTCCATAACATCGCGAAATGTAGCGCAAAAAAACGTGGAAGATAGCGTCTTCTTGCAAGAGTTTTGCGCGACATCGTGTGAGTTTTGTGCAATGTCGCGCGAAACTTTCACAAGAAGACGCTATCTTCCGCGGTTTTTGCACTACATTTCGTGATGTTTCGAAAGCCAGTAAGTAGTATGAAAAGGGCCCATGTTTCTATGTAATAATCTGGTTACCTGTACTAACTGAATGAGATCGCCACCATGGGGTGGTATCACATAGCATGGAGTGGGCCACCATTTCCTGCAATCGTTAAGAATGTAACAGCCCTGCCGCTTCAAGCCAGTCTTCTATTTTGTCCAGCATCCTGTTTCCTGTTATGGTTGACCAGATGACACGCAGCAGGGGCACAGAGATCAAAGCCTTCCGAAGTTGCTACCCCACAACCAGCATATGCTATTCTGCCTCTGAATATTCAAGGCCTATTCAATAGCTAATATTTAATAGCTAATAGAATAGCTATTGGTCAACCTCTGCAAGAATATTGCCACATCATTCAAGTCTTTCAAGCAGTACTCAGTAAGTTGCAGTGACAGGCCACACAATCCCATTCCATGAGCTTCACTCCACTTCTGGTTATTTGGATCTAGCCTAATGAGCCTTCCACAAAGTGGTAGCCAAACAATGCAGGTTCTTCCTGCATTTCTCAAATCAGAGTTGCATGGGCTAATCTAGCAGCACAATTAACTTATGGAATTCATCGCTGTAAATTGTAATGAGAGCCTCACTGGCTTTAAAGCAGGATTTTAAAACTTTATGGAGAAAAGGAGTATTAACATGTAATAGCTCAATGGAGCTTCCATGTTTAGAGGCACTGTACCTGTGAGCAGGGCTTTTTTTCAGCGGGAGTGCAGTGGAATGGAGTTCTGGCACCTCTTGTATCCAGTGGCCCTGCCCCCGATCTCCAGTCAGAGATCAGTTCCCCTGGAGGAAATGGCCATTTTGTAAGGGGGCCCATGTGTTTCTCCCTCATTTCCCTCTCGAGAGTTCCACCACCTCTTTTCTCAGGAAAAAAGCTCTGCCTCTGAGCGCTAAGAACCAAAAGAGGTTCTTTCACACTTGTTTGGACCTGCCCAGAAGCTTCCAGATTGCCAGAATTGGAAACAGAATGCTAGCTAGGTGTATCATTAGTCTGAACTATGAGGGGTCTTCAGCTAACAAGTTTTTAAGCCCCTGCTGATGACAAGCTTAGACTATATGTGATTCAGTACAATCCATAGGAGTTAGCCATGTTAGTCTGTAGTAGCAAAATAGAAAAGAGTCCAGTAGCACCTTTAAGACTAACCAACTTCACTGTAGCATAAGCTTTCAAGAATCACAGTTCTCTTTATCAGATGCCCCTGACAAAGAGAACTGTGATTCTCGAAAGCTTATGCTACAGTAAAGTTGGTTAGTTTTGAAGATGCTACTGGACTCTTTTCTATTTTAGTACAATCCAAGTTTTCTTTTTACAATTAGACTTGGTGCTGCAAACGGCAACTGGAGATAAAAAATGTACTTTTGGAAGAAATACTTCCATAAATAATAGCTTGACATTTAATCAGGGCATTTTCACAAATTTACTTTTTATTTATTGAAGGTGAAGAGAGAAATACAAGTATCTCTTGGGCTTGATTTATTAATTCAAAAAAGGGTGTATCATTTTTCATTTCCATAAATCAACATGATTTCTGTGTGATATGCTTTTCCCCCCTGGAGGTTTTAATGAGTATGATGTTAAAGAAATAGCCATTGCATTTAGAAATTGCAGGCCTGGGCTCTGAGAGTAAAACAAAATTCTTCCTACTATGTTTGTGCTTTTTTCTTCGTTTATTGTATAGCTCTTAAAAATATGTCCTAATGAACTTTGCTGAGTTTATTATTTGAGCTGTTTGGGATTGGTTCTGTTGCTCATAAAACTACCACCTTGAACAGTAAGGTTGCTTTAAAATTAGTCTTGTTTTGCTGACTTTACTGTTTTTCTAAGTAACTTTGTTGGGATGTGATATGGATGTATGAAACAAGGAGGAGACCCACAAGCACATGGGGGGGGGAGAATCTCATTTCCCCCTCCCCCACTATTTCCTCTTTCTCTTCCCTAAAAGCCCCCATATCCTCTTCCTGTTACCAGCTTCCTTCTCTCCTTTCCAGCTACCAGCCAATCTACCTTTATCTGCTCCCAGGTCTTTACATTTCCTTCCTTCCATCCACCAGGCGGCATCTACCAGGAAAACTATGGCCCAGTTGCACAGCATCAGCTGTCAGACTGGGCCCAGTTCTGCTGTGAGGAACTTGCAAGGACTTGTGAGGGAACCTCACTTTCCCCTGTACTCCCCTCTCCACACTACTTCTGTTTTGGTCTGTGGGTCTCCTCATGAGCTAGATCTTACGCTGCAGGTGTTCACTGAACAGGGCCTCGAACTGGATCTAGCACTCAAGGCTGTGACCTTGTAAACTGGTTGACCCAGCAAAGGCTGTCTTTCCAAGTCTAGTAGGCTAGGAGGGAAGTGCTCCCAGCGGCACTCCTGGCAGATGCTGGAGTTCCTGAGGCTGTTCTTCACAATGGCCAGGATCCTGCAAGGAAACATCCCCAGGGCACTGCTCTAGCTGTACCAAGGGGCTGTGTGCAGCCAGTCATGCACTTTGCCTCCTCTATGTCACCATGGCCTGGGTCTTCTGCCTTCAGCATTCCTGCAGACTGGGAGAGGGTCCTGGGGGACTAAAGGCCCAAGTTTGAGTCTTGCCTGATAGAGGCCTGGTGAAGGGACCAATGGTGAGGTTTCCTTTCCCCCTCCATTCCTGTTCTGGGGAGGCAGGGTCAGTGGTTCTTGAGGAACAATACTTCAGGGGCATTTGGGGCTATGGCAGGAAGGAGGAGGCAAAAAATTTGTGCCCCTGGGAAAACTCCAGTGGATCCAAGTATTCATGGCTTAGTTCTATTAAAGACTTCTAATCATGACAGCTAAATGGAACTTCCGCCTTCCAAGGCCAATCACAGAGAGAGCTCTCTGGCTTTCATGCCCCACTTGATGGTTTCCTGGAAGCATCTGGTCAGTTGTGGAAACAGGAAATGGTAAAAATGGCAACAGCAGAGCTTGATCTTATAACGATCTTAGGAAGACAAAAATAAAAGTTGTAAAGCACTCTGCATATGATAAACACAAATATCACAACAAAAGAACCATTCATAGAAGAAGAAGAACAATTATAGGAAACACCAGTCATGGAAGTCATAAGCTCCATTGTGTCGGATCCCCCAGCCTTATCTGGCTGACACCCTTCGGTGCCTGTCCGTCACATCCATATAATAGTGAAGAGAGTTATATATATATTTTCCTAAGGTACTGCAGTGTGTGAATTGAAATTCTAGATTGCAAGAACATTGCTGAACAGTGATGCTCCCGTCGTTCTTTTCATTCTAAGACATGCAGTGAATTTAAAACTGTTAAACTGACACAGTTTCATTCAAGCCACCTTCTGTCTTTGTTTATGAAAGTGCAACAAACCACGAAAAGTGTTACAAGATAAGAAAGATTTATAAAACTAGAGACACATGCATTGCTACACCTGCTGAGGTACCAAATATCAGCAGGAACAGGGTACACATCTTTCTCTTTGGACAAAACACACGTAACCAGGTGGGAGAAGAGACTTTTTACACATTCAGAGGTTATAAGGCAGTGTCCATTTTCGTCTGTCTCTCTGCCAGCTCTGTTCTGAGGTAAGAACCAGCGGTTCTCTCTAAGCCACTAAACAAGGATCCTGGCCATAGCCACTAGAAAAGACAAAGCCGGTCAGTAGGACCAAATAGCAGGAACCCACCAAACACCATCCATGTTTAATGGAGTCTCTGGCTACCCCCTTGTTAATCAAGTATTCTTATTGATTAATCTGTACATCCTTAGGGCCAAGCTACACATGCTAAATGACACTTGAACGGCAAGTGGATTGAGTGGAGGGCAAGTGAACAGGGAGAAATACACTTGCTGTTCAAGTGTCATTCGTCATGTGTAGCTTGGTCCTATGTCACAAAAGGAACTTAGGGCAGAAGCACTTATCAAGAAAGATTTTCTCCCATATTAGTGTCCCTCCCTAAACGGGTTTCTGCCATTTGCCAGTTTGGTGCAGTCAGGGGTAATTTCGTAGAAAAAGAGCTATAGGAACTCATTAGCATAACTCATTAGCATGTGCCATGCCCCTTGACATCACCTGAAGTGTATCATTAGCATAACTGATTTGCATATGCCACACCCCCTGGCATCATCTATCCTGGCTGTTTTGGACCCAATCCTGGCCATTCAGGGCCAAAATTGGGCCCAAAATGGCAAAAATGGGCTGAAAATGGCTGAAAAGGGGCCCAAAATGGTCAGGATTGGGCCGCTGCTGAGCGGGAGAGTGATCCACCACCCATCAGAGGCCCGATCTGGGCCATTTTAGCCCCAATCCAGGCCAAAACGGGTCCAAAATGGCCGAGAGTCAGGTGGGCGGGGCCACCTGTCATGTGACCTCTTTGGGGAACTACCAGAACTGCGTTCCTGCACGTTCCCCCTCGAAATGAGCCCTGGGTGTAGTGATTAAGAGTGCGGGACTCTAATCTGGAGATCTGGGTTTGATTCCCCACTCCTCCGCTTGAAGCCAGCTGGGTGACCCTGGGCTAGTCACAGTTCTCTGGAGCTCTCTCAGCCCCACCCACCTCACAATGTGTTTGTTGTGGGGATAATAATGACATACTTTGTAAACCGCTCTGAGCAGGCATTAAGTTGTCCTGAAGGGCGGTATATAAATTGAATGTTGTTGTTATCATGATCATTATTATCATTATTATTATTATATTATAAATAATGGCCACCTCACATGTTCCATTCAAATAAGGGCCCCCTCACACATTACCCAGACTCAGGCTGACTTTGGCCAAAATTCCAACCGACCTTGTGTTTAAGGTGTGTCTGTAAGATCACCTTTAAAACAGTGAAAGGGGGGGCAGAAATCTCCTGTGTGCTTATGAAAGCAGAAGGAGAGTCTACATCCCCCAACAAGGGCCATGTGAGGGTGGGGACTCTTTGCATTATTGACGATTCCAACCATCTGCCAAGGATCTTCCTGTATCGTCTAATCACCCCTGGGCAGACATGTGGAATCCTCAGCGATACAAATAGCCTCCCAGCCCGGGGCCTTTTTTGCTTAGTTGAATCATGTGGGGGTGAAGGGAGGGAATGGACACACTGGGAGATGATTTCCTTCCACCTCTCGGTTTTAAGGGTAAGCTTACAGATAAGTACAAGGTAGGTCGGGGTTTTGCCCAAAGCAAACTTGAGTTTGTGTAATGTGTGAGGGGGTTGTATAAGGTGCCCTAATCTAAACCAATGGTTTTGAATTGGCCACCAAAGCTGCTTGTCTCCTATCAGACCAGACTCTTCCCAGATGTACCTCTTCCTTGCCTGGAGGGGAAAAAAATTAAACAGAGTTCCCCACAGCACCTTCATTCCCAATGAGCATAATTGTTGGCCAGGCAGGGGGGAAAGCCAGTGATTAAGTTGGAAGATCCATGCCTTTGTCCCTCCCAAATTTGTTTAATTTACACACGCTCCCTAGAGGTGAGGGATGACCGCACCATGAGGTGGGAGCATTTGGAGGAGTCCAAAGACTCTTTGAGGCTGAATTCTGGCCAAGATTGCAAACTGATCAAGTGTTCAGTGGTTATATACAAGCACTAGAGGTTTCTGTGGTGTGAACACCGAGAACTGTGTTTCTGCCAACCACCAGAGTTTGTGGTGACTGTGGGATTGCCAGCCTCCAGGTGATGGCTGCAGATCTCCCAGAATGACGACTAATCTCCAGGCCACAGAGATGAGTTCACCTGAAGAAAATGGCTGCTTTGGAGGGTGGACTCTGCTGAAGTCACTCCCCTCCCAAACACTGCTCTCTCCAGGCTCCCCTCCCCCACAAACACCCAGGAATTTCCCAACGTGGAGCTGGCAAACCTCGCAGTAATGTCTGACCACTTCGAGATAGGGCTTGGAAGAAGAAGTGAATGATGATGGATGACTTTTGGGGGGATGGGATGCTATGAAAATGGGCGGAGGGAGAGTAGAAAGAGAATGATGCCTTGCTGTTCCAGTAAGAGATACTTTTTCAAGGACAGGTGGTGTTTTCAGGGGGGAGCCTTTTCTGGGCTAGAAAGTGGTGTTTTCATGGATGGGGTGTAGCCTTTCTTCTGTGTAACTCAAAGACTCTCTCTTCACTTGAATCACTATACAATCTTTGGGCCAAACTGCATTAACATCACGGAAATAAAATCAACTGCAGTTATTATCAGTGCAATACTAAACAGAGGCCGTTTCCACACGGCTTACCTTCTTCCAGAAAACAGTGTCTTCACACGCAAAATCACGCAAAAAGACGCTATTATCGCGCGAAATCGTGCGAGAAGATGCTGTCTTCCGCGATAACAGCATTTTCTCGTGCGATAACAGTGTCTTCTAGCGTGATTTCGGGCATGAAGACACTGTTTTCCGGAAGAAGGTAAGCCATGTGGAAACGGCCAGAGTCTCATCTTTCTAGATTCGTTGAAGTCAGTGAGCCAGTTTGGTGTAGAGGTTAAGAGCAGCGGGACTCTAATATGGAGAACTGGGTTTGATTCCCCTCTTGAAGCCCCCTGGGTGACCTAAGTCAGTCACAGCTTCTTGGAGCTCTCTCAGCCCCACCCACCTCACAGGGTGATTGTTGAGGGGATAATAATAACACATTTTGTAAGCTGCTCTGAGTGGGTGTTAAGTTGTCCTGAAGAGCAGTATATAAATCCAATGTTGTTGTTATTTTAATGTTGTGACATAGTTTGAATGATAAACTACCTCAAGCAGGACTCTTAAGAGGCAGCATAGAAACAGAGGAGTTAGCCGTGTTAGTCTGTAGTAGCGAAATAGAAAAGAGTCCAGTAGCACCTTTAAGACTAACCAACTTTACTGAAGCATAAGCTTTCGAGAATCATAGTTCTCTTTGTCAGATGCATCTGAAGAAGAGAACTGTGATTCTCGAAAGCTTACGCTACAGTAAAGTAGGTTAGTCTTAAAGGTGCTACTGGACTCTTTTCTATTTAGCATAGAAACAAACCAACTCAATAACACTTTGTAAACCACTCTGAGTGGGTGTTAAGTTGTCCTGAAGGGCGGTATATAAATCTAATCTTGTTGTTGTTGTTGTTGTTGTTGTTATCTGTAGTCATAGGAGTGTGCTGTAAGTATTGAAAGTAGCTGAAAATCTCTCTGTGTGTGTGTGTGTGTGTATTGGTGCTTTTGAAAATAATGGTTCTGGACCCACTTTACAGCATCTCATGCCATTCTTTTCCTGCCTTTTCCGAATATACCTTGTGAGGAATTTGGACTCTGAGCCTGGCCATAGCTCTGTTCTTGGCAAGGCCGCGGGGGGGGGGGGGGTCAGATGATTGAGGTCAGAAATTCCAACTCTGTAAAAAATCAACCTTCCTCGGTTGCAACTGTTAGGGACTGGGATCTCTCCCCACAGTCACTCTTCATATGCTGCTGAGGTATAAGGGCTAAGCCATCTGGACTGCTAGAGAAGTATGTGGCCCCTATGCTAGTCTGTACTGTGGTAAAGTGAGAGCCAGTTTGATGTAGTGGTCAAAAACGCAGGACTCTAATCTGGAGAGCCAGGTTTGATTCGCCACTCCTCCACTTGAAGCCAGCTGGGTGACCTTGGGCTAGTCACAGCTCTCTGGAGCTCTCTCAGCCCCACCCACCTCACAGGGTGATTATTGTTGTGGGGATAATAATAACATACTTTGTAAACCACTCTGTGTGGGCATTAAGTTGTCCTGAAGGGTGGTATATAAATCAAATGTTATTATTATTGTTATTATAAAACAGGGCCAACCACAGAGAAGGGAGTGGTTTCCACATAGTGGAGGTCACACAAGGTATGCAGGTTCCTCACTCGGCCATAGAATACCTGGTCAAGAGAGGGCAGATGCAAGCTGTCAGTGTACCTCTGTGTGTGTGTGTGTGTGAGAGAGAGAGAGAGAGAGAGAGAGAACTCAGTAAGCTCTTAGCTCTTTCTTTTGATCAGCAGAGTCAAGAATAGTACAAAATCAATCAAAACATGCAGACTTGCTTAATTTGTATAGTTGTCACAGACCACATCATTCTAGTTTGGATTGCCTTTTATGTATAAAGTGTGCAAAGGATATGCCATGCTGGTTTCCAGCCAAGGACTTGTAGCAGAATGACAAAGACACACGTGTTTTTTAAACATTTTGCTTTGACACTGCTTTGGACAATATCCCTTGCTATGCAGATAAACAGTTTATCTCTGGCACTTCCAGATATTAACTGAATAAGACTCTAAAGAAAGTGTAGGGGAGTATTATTTTAGAGCTTGGGAGATATGAGTTGTACCAAGACGCCCACAACTAAATGTCAGCTGCTCCATGAGTGGAGCTAGGTCAGTTAGATCAGGTTACCCCCATTTGGAAATCTGTCTCCTGGCTCTTCCTCAAACCCTGCATGGATTTGAAGTGCAATTCTATTTGTTTACAAGTCCTTCAACCATACTCATTTCAATTATCGGGGGTTTCAGGCTGAGAAATCCAAGCACGTGTTTCCCATCAAGTCTCTCCCAGGAATAAAAGCTATCTAAAAATGATTGGATAATACCAGAAGAATATAATCTGAAAAATAATGCAGAAAAAGCCATAAATAGTCTGAGAAGATAATTCCTTTTACTGCCCAGTTCTATGCCTGCATCTAACAGAATCAATTCCCATTCCTACCTAAATGTGCATAGAACTACAGTATTAAAGGTCACTTGGAATTTATTCCGCTGACAGCCATGGATTATCGCCAAGAATCTCAGAAATTGTAGCTTGGCAGGGGGGCTGAAAATTCTCTGTTGGGTGTGCGTGTCTGTCATAGAACTAGTCCCCATTCTCCAGGGAGAGAAAATTTCTAAAGGGAAATGAGGGAGAGAACAACGATAGCTGCTTTGGTCCCCAGTGGTGGTGGGGAGTAGCATATAAATGACATGATAAACAAATAAACAAACAAATCTGAAACGTATTTATAAATCAGTTTTGTTACACAGCCACCCATTTACTATCTCTTACATTTTTATCCTGCCCATTCCTCCAAGGAATTCAGAACACCATGCAGGGTTCTCTTCTTCCAGCTTATCCCTCAACTACCCTGTCAACTAGGTTAGGCTTAAAGGCCTAACTGGGCTTGGCACTTGCCCCATGAGCAGGTAACAGAAACAAGTACAGGCAACGACTGCTAGAATGGATGTGGCATAAAGGAAGAAAACTTTTACTTTGGCAGGGAAAATAAAGGAACCTTGATTCTGTTGCTCGAAGAGAAGGAAATGGGGAAACTGAATGTGAGACTAGAGGGGGCTGGAGGAGGGAGGAAAAGAAGGGAAAGAAAGAAAGGGCAACACACGGGCTGCTCAACCCAGCTATCTCATGGCATGGTGGTGGGGGGGGGGTGACAATGGCAGTAGAGGAAGAAGATACCTACTAGAGGTGGGCATGAAACAAAATATGAACCAAAGTTTGTCATGAACTGGGCTGGTTTTTTGGTTCATGAACCAGTGGTTTGTTGGAGGGCATTTCCGATGAACCGTGATGAACCACAATGATTTTTAGGCCAATTTGTTTGGTTCATTTTTTGGTTTGTCACTGCAGACAGCCTGGCACTGACCAATCAGTTTCCTAGGCAATGGGAGGGTGAGTTTTCTGCAGACCTTCTGCTGCCCTGGAAGTGACGTATTCACAAACCAAAGGAACCAGTTTGTGACCTGGGCAATTTCATGCCAGTTCGTGGTTCGTGAAACGTGATGAACCACGAACTTCTACGAACTGCCGTTTTCCCGGTTCGTGCCCATCTCTAATATCTACTGACAGAGCTGCCACAATCTTTGCCTACCTTCTTTCTACCCCTCCCCTGCCTCCTTTTTTTCTCTCATAGATAGACAAGGCATTTCTAAGGGAGAGGGAGCAAGTGAACGTTTACAAGCCATGTACACCATCTCTGAGCTCCTTGGAGGAAAGGCAGGATGAAAAATATAATAAATGAATGGCTTACTGGGTATTTGAATCTGGGTCTCCTTAAGCCTCCTCAGAATCCTATTCAGGTCTGTTCGATGGGGCTTACTTCCAGGAGCGTGTTCTTAGGATTGCACTGTTAAACCACTGCGAAATACAGGCCAAAGAGCTTAGCAATCAGTTTAGCAAGCAAGTAAACATGCTTTTAAAACCGCCCTTTTCACACATGCACAAGAGTGGAAGAAGGGCCCAAAAGGTGTCATGTGTGAATTACACAGAAATCTGAGAAACACTTTCCTGGGAGTAAGCCCCACTGAATAGACCCGAGTCGGATTCTGAATAAACCTGCTTATGGTTGCTTTCTTAGATGGCTTTCCGCAAATGATGCAAAACCAAATTATCCAAAAAGGCTTTTTACTCAGATAGGAGGGAAGTATTGAAGGGAGGGGGGTCTCAGATGTTTCACTAATGAGTTAGGGACTAAAGACTTCACCACTATGTTGCCTTGCTGCTTTGAATATGTACTCCTATATACTAACTGTGCTTCATGTTGTCTAATGCCAGTCGTAGAACTGATTATGTTCTGTTTCAGCAATTCTTCAACTCCATATTGGATCCTTGCTAATGCGATGTCTTTGTAAAATCCTATGACATTGTTTATGGAAATGTCCTTGACATTGTTTGGAAATGTCCTTGATACTGATTGTACTAATCTCACACTATGCAATCCGCCTTGAGTCTCAGTGAGAAAGGCGGACTATAAATGACATAACATTAATTAATTAATTAATTAATTAATTAATTAAAGTACCATAGACAGGACCTTTAAAAAAAAGTTAGCATGTGAATGGCTGTGGGGAGAGTGGGGGTCTATGATGCAATATCTTCCAGGCTACAAGCAGGTATGCACACAAGAATTGCTCTGCAGGATTTGTGTCAATGTGATAATGTAAAAATCTTCCACTGCCTCCTCCAAACCTTATGGAAGTGCAGCTGAGCACTGCTTGGGCCACTCTTGGAAGCAAGAGTGGAGAACTGCTGCCCCTGTGTGGCACGTTCAGTTCTTGCAACCATCTGTTGAAACTCCAGGAGTTTAATAACTGTTGAAAATGTTTCTGATGAAAAAAAAACTACACCTACACATCTGATTTTTCTCTTCCCAGGAAAGCCGCACTAGAAATGCTAGGAGTAGAGGTACCAACCACCAGCTGGGGCCTGGATACAGATGCCAGTTCCTTTGATGCCCAGCAATGCCTTGGCCACTGGCTGGAAGAATTATGGGGAGGAAAGGCCTGGTGCCCGAGCATTGTGCTGGTGTGCTAACTTTACTTTAACTTTAAATTGGAAGTGATAAGGATTTGTCTAGCATTTCACAAAAACTCTATGCTAAATTCATCGAGTTTTGTGACATGCTAGAGCACCCCCTGGGTCACTTCTCCTTTATCATCATCATCATCATCATCATCATCATCATTTATGTCATTTATAGTCCGCCTTTCTCACTGAGACTCAAGCCGGATTACACACAGTGTGAGATTACTACAGTCAGTTTCCAGGACATTTCCATAAACAATGCCATAGGGTAAATAAACAGTTTTACAAAGACATAGTATTAAACTGAAATGATGCTGGTGTAACCCCCGTGAGGTTAATTGGTTTAGCCCAGTGGGGTGGAGTCAGAAGCTAGAGGCAGGCTGCTGAGGAGGAAGCTGTTTGTGAGGGAGCTTAATAAATTATAAGCTCTTATCACCTTGAATAAGGGCTATAATTCCCCAACAAGAAGACAGAAGCCTGGGTACAGTGGCTTCAAATGGATGAGAGAGGACTCATCACTTCTTGAATGTTGGCCTTTTCAAGGACGTTGTTGATTTGGAGGTTTTTTTGTATGGTTGCACTTAAGAGTTTTGTTTTTAAAAGTTGTACTTTATTAATTGTTAAAAAGTTTAAAAGAAAAAAAAAGTTATTTCTTAAAATTTTGTGAAAGTTGCTCCCTAAGCCTCATAGAACCCATGAAAAGAGAAGTTATACCGGCATGACACTGGTGCATTCAGGACCCGTCCCCCGGTTGCTCTGTGGGTTGCCAGCTGCAGCTTGGCAAGCCTAGGACTGGAGTTCTTCCAGAATTACAACTGATCCCCAGGCTACTGAAATCAGTTTCCCTGGAGGGTGGAATCTAGGGCACTACGTCCCTGTTGACTCCCCCCCCCCCCGCCCCCAGCCACCACCACCAAAGCTCCAGGAACTTAACATGTGGGAATCAGCAACCCTACCGATTGCTTTTAGATCCAATCCATATGTATTGTAAAGCACAGGAAGACCGGAATAAATCAATCTTCCTGCAACACTAGAATTGTTATTGTTATCCTTTCCCCGAGGATCTCAGAGCAGCCTATATGGTCCCCCTTTTTGTCTCCACAGCAAGCCTGTGGGGTAGGCTAGGCTAAGAGAGAATGGCTCAGTTCAAACATCATGCAATGCTGTAGGTTAATTCAACTGTTGTTAGTGTGTTTTTCTGAATGCAGGGCACTTGACTAACTACGGGCTTAACTCCATGATATGCCAGATCTACTTAGCTGTATCAGCCCTCAGCCCTGGCCGAATGAAGCATGGCTGTCGCCACTACCACTACAAGCGCGTCCCGCTTGTAATAAAGGATTATTAGCGCGTCCTGCTTGTAATAAAGGATTATAAAGGACAGCTGGAAATCCTAAGTGCTTAGGATTTCCAGCCGTCCTCTTCTGCACGCAGATATGAACTTTAGAATGTACTGGAAATGCTATAGAATTCAGACTGGGCTATTCAGCTGATGGATTGACTGGATATTTTTGATAATGTACAGAATGTACTGTGGATTCATTGAACTATATTTGCAGATGTATTTATTTGAGATGGAATTTCTTCTAGTGATATAAATTGGAATTTATTTATTGTTGTTCATATATGAATTGGAATATAATGGTGGTTTTCTATGTATATTCATGTATATTTATGAACTTATTGTATAAATTGTTCAGATTGTATTTATTCCTAGCACTTTGCTCATGCTGAGTATTTAGAGTAAATATTGTTGAATAGATTACTGTTATTTTCTTTCTTCAGGGGAGTTATTTTCTTTCTTCAGGGGAGTCTTTGGTTTGATGAGACAAATTGGGTACAAATATCAGAATAAAAGAAATACTCTTATGAAAAGAGTTTGGCTCTACTGTCTTGGGAGCACCTTTATTGCAGGCACCATTATTAACAGAGGCACAGTCAGTATGGGGCAGGCAGTTAGCAACACTGGGCTAAACTAGACCAGGTACTAGGGGATCTCCAAATGGATCTCTTGAATCTTTGGTGTAGTGGTTAAGAGCAGCAGGACTCTAATCTGGAGAACTGGGTTTGATGCCCCTCTCCTCTGCTTGAAGCCAGCTGGGTGACCTTGGGTCAGTCACAGCTTTCTCAGAGTTCTCTCAGCCCTACCCACCTCACAGGGTGATTGTTGTGAGGATAATAATAATACACTTTGGAAACCGTGCTGAGTGGGCATTAGATTGTCCTGAAGGGTGGTATATAAATCAAATGTTATTAAATTGGCAAATAGTGGTGGGGGGTCCTCAATTCAGACTGAGGTCATTTATTTAGAATATGCCTCATTCACAATGAAGCTGGGACTCAGAATGGATAGCAAACAAAAACAAAATAATAGCCTGTACACATGTACAGACTATTCTAAAATATCAGGCCAACCCAAGGTAACAGGAGGAGATGGGTAAGCTTCTCCCCCTATGCCACAGCCCTAGTCCAAATTGGGTCTCCCCGCTCCCCCAGTTGCGTTTACTCCCAGGAAAGTGTTCTTAGTATGGCAGCTTCATTCACAGAAATCTAGTTGGGATTAATCATTAGTCTTTACAAGAACAAATACATTTAATCAGCTGTTAGCAGACTCAGAATGGAGTGTTCAGGGCAAAGGCTACTGGGAGCTATCCATAGAGTTCCCAACCAATCAGGAGTCTAGACTTGGAGCAAGCCAGGCCCTGGGAAATTCCTGACGGGGCAGAGTGGTCAGAAAGTCCTCTTGTTCCCAAGACCCTTGACTCATGATGAATGTTTGGCTGAAACCAGGACTGGATGTAGTCCATAGTAAAAATTAAAATTCTGTACCAGGCAACCCAAATTCTGCACTAAGGAAAGCAGGAGCCCGTGGCCTCAGTGCATTATGCAAATTTGCTTGATTTTTGCATATATTGCATAATTTGATCTGTATTTTTTATGTTGTTGTTGAATCTATTCTGTTATTCATACTATTTTCCACAGGACATGGAACTCCCACCCTCAAACACTCGAAATGTCATTCAACAATCTTTCTCATTCCTGAGACTTCAGTAGGTAAGCCTTTCTTGGAGCATCCAAATGAGTTGGGGCTCCATTCTATACTGACTGATGCCTCACAGAAATGTGGTGCGTGTAACCTTTATTGATGCCATCCATTGAGAGCGTTTGGTGTAGTGGTTAAGAGTGGCAGGACGCTAATCTGGAGAACCAGCAGAAAACCGCAAGAGTCCAGTATGTGTACCATTTAAAAGGACTTTAACTCTGGTCTGTTCAAACATGATTCATTTTAAATCCAATGCTACAAAAATTGGACAAGTTTGAAGGTTTTTTCCTTCTCCTCCAAATGGGTTTAATGGAATGAATATGACTTATTCTGTGTGATTTTGAAGAAGGGAACGAGGTTTATATAGCTTCTATGCCACTGCAAATTAGGCAGTGGTTACAGGATGCAGCAGTAAAGTTGTCAATTGCACCGCTGCTAGGATGCAATAGCCAAGTGCTAACATACTGTAGTGTTAGGCAGTTCTTGCAGCACTGTGCTGGTACTCCCCTCAGGCTGGCTGTTGTGCAACTGTGCAACGCCACACAAGATACCACTGTCCTTAGGATCTAGCCACTTACATTAAAAATGGGGTTCATTTTAATTTTATAGCATGTGCAATAGAAATGAAGCCCACTTGACATTTGATCAAATAAGGCTCTTTTGCGTTTGATTCGCAGAGCTATTTTCTTCCCTTATGCAGTCATCTGTAGGTGGATGGATGGGACAAGATTCCTGTGGAGTTCCTCTTGGGAAATGATCTTGACTTTGACTTCCAGACTATCTTGCAAATGGCAAGCCTGCATTTCCACTGGCAAACAGTCCTCATATTGTGCCAATTAGACTCTCCATTTTTTAATGTATCCCTAACTATGTGGGGGGATCATGTGTGTTGCATGGCTTAGGAGGAATTAGACACCAATGGCTGTAACTAGTGTAAAAACCCAGGGGAAAATCTTCCCTTTTACACATGTACAGACACAGACACTTTACTTTTTTATTTTATCCACATTTTCCCCTTTTTCTTTACACATTTTCTCAGATCCAAAATCTCCCTTGCCCTTCTGTTCTCCCATGCACTCAGTGTTTTCATCTCTGTTCTTCTCTCCTCCCAATCTAATTCTGAGCTTATTCACCTTCTCTTTTGATACACCATTTTATAAAATAGCCACCAAGAAGCAAATCTTAATTTGTGCCAGGGCTTACAAGGACACAGATATGAAGTATCTTTATTGTGAGCATATACAGAGTGCCTTTCCCTCACAGCTTGAAATCACTCATTGGAAAAATGGTTCTCAAATGAAAGGCTACGATTTCCGTGCTGGTCTATCATTATATCTAATTTTGAACCCTAGAGTGTGGATCATAAAATTCTCACAATAGGACCCGGAACAGACAGGGTATTCATCTCCAAGCCTGGGAGAAGCCCCAGGTTTGCATAAGAATATGAAAGGTGAGTTGGACAGAAAGAAAGGTTTGCAAAAGTTCTTATATTGCTGTCTATATTAATGATCTAGCTTCTGTTATTAGAGAGCCACTGCCAGAATTGCATCACTGATAACGATGTCCACAAATGTCAGTGGTGGTACCAGTGCCTTCTCTGGAAGTATATCTTGGATCAAGATTTGGAACAGTTTTTTCTTCGTTTCCAAATCTATAATCTGGCACATTAAAAGGTTCCAAGGGACAAACTAGATAAGAAGCCGGAAGATCTGTGAATGGTTCAAATGAGCTTTTTAAATTACAAAATAGCAGCTGTGAGGAGCACCAAATTAAAACCAAGGCTTTAGCCATGATATGTCCATACTTCATCCCACACTATTTTCTCACCCTCAAAAGTCCCTCCCCAAAGTAGCTGTTTGCTCTTCCACGGAATGTCCCCTTCCTCAGCGGAGCAAGTAACAACTCTGGGAGTGGGTCTTTGAGGTAAAAATTGGACTGGTAAAAAGATTATCCCCTCCCAATACAACAAGGCTCCATTCTCAACAAACACTCCAGAAATCTGCAGCATTTGAGTCCGGGGGCACTTTAGAGACCAACAAGATTTTCAGAGTGTAAGCTTTTGAGAGTCAGAGCTCCCTTCTTCAGACATCAGGAGCTGATGAAGGGAACTCTGACTCTCAAAAGCTTACACTCTGAAAATCTAGTTAGTCTCTAAGGTGCCCCATGACTCAAATCCTACTGTTCTACTACAGACCAACATGGCTACCCAACATGGCTACTCACAGGTCTCCCAACATTTCATCTATTCAGGGGTCATTTAGTAGAAAAAGAGCTGGAGGAACTCATTAGCATTACTCATTAGCATATGTCATGCCCCTTGCCATCACTGAAAGTGTGTCATGATTTGCATGTGCCACGCCCCCTGACATCACCTATCCTGGCTGTTTTGAACCCAATCCTGACTATTCAGGGCCGAAATTGGGCCCAAAATGGCAAAAAGGGGCTGAAAATGGCTGAAAAAGGGCCCAAAATCGTCAGGATTGGGACACTGCTGAGTAGCAGAGTGATCCACCACCTATCAGAGGCCCAATCTGGGCCATTTTGGCCCCAATCCAGGCTGAAACGGGCCCAAAATGGCTGAGAGTCAGGTGGGCAGGGCCACCTAATATGTGACCTCTTTGGGGAACTGCCAGAACTGCGTTCCTACGCGTTCCCCCTCGAAATGAGCCCTGCGTCTATTTCACCTGATGGTGGCTTTCAAGATTTGTACCTTTAGGGAACATTTTCCAATCTGCTGAACATTTGCCACAAAATCTTTCAAATTGCAGAGGAGTGTGGGTCCTGTTTAAGACCCCAAGAGTCTGTTCACACTTGTTACTGGCTAGGCCTCTCAGGCCTCTGCCCCCTTCTCTCACACAAAGCGAGGGCCAAACAGTACAAAATGCTCAGCTTCACAAATTATCAACAGTATTTTTTTTTTAAAAAAATGAAATGAGTCTCAGAGGCTCCAATTGGGAGGATCATGGAGGGAAGGGGTTTCATAGCCCTTTCCGTTGCTGCTGTTTACCCATTCAAAATATCCCTTCAGCAGCTTCCCCCTCCCCATGTTGTTGAACACAGGGACCAGTGGTCTAAGGCGGTTTGTTAAGGATGGCCATATTTCAAAGGTTTTTTTTTAACAATTCTTACCCTTGTGCTTTCTTATATTCTATAAAATACCTCTGATCTATACTCTTTTTCACAAAAAAATCTCATTTTGTTTCCCCTCCCTGAGAGAGGCCCTTAAAGCTTCTGAACCCTGAGTTCGCTGAGCCGCTGGCTCACATTATATTATATGGATCTAACCATATGCTCTAGTACTTGACCAAGTAGTTAAGGCTAACCCCTTTTGACTGAAGATTCCTAAAACTGTTATCTTCTCGACAAGATGGTTTCATGCAAAAGCAAAATAACAAAAAACAATATGCATTACTGTATCTTATTGCACTTAAAAATACACACAAATAACTTTTGCTTTCCAGACAGTAATCAATAAGTCATCAAGGAAACTGTCTTTTAGGTTGTTTGGATTGCAGCTGAAAGGTATTTGAACCCGTAGAGGGTTTTTGAGTCAAGTCTGCAACAGTTTATACAAGGCAAACTCTCCAAGAACATCAATCAGTCCATGGTCTGTTCTGACACCGTCAAAGGCAAATTGATCCAGCTACAGTGTCTTCCAGCTGAACCACAACTGGCCTGAGTCAGCTATGGCCATTAAAAGTAACCATCTCCAAATAGATAGAATTTCCCAGATTGCACTCGGTCATGAATATGGATATAAAATGGTTGCATTTCATGGACAGCAGTTGTTTAAATTCTTGATACAAATGGGAGAAATGGCAAGAATTTTCAAAGAATGTGTCCCAAACAATAGATCAAGGAAAGCCAACCAAAGAAAATTACCCCTCACCACATTCCCAAGCTTCTTGAAATTCTGTTAGCTCTATTCTGGCTTGGTGGCATTTGTTCCTACAAGATGACTAAGAGCGGGACCACAAGTGACGCCTGACACAGGTTGGACACTAGTCAGCTTCCCTCAAGTTTTGATGGGAAATGTAGGCATCCTGGTCTGACTGCTGTCCAATGGACTTTTCAACTGTCACTTGTCCAACATTCCGCCAAGCTGCCTACATTTCCCATCAAAACTTGAGGGAAGCTGGCAAGTGTCCAACCTGTGTCAGGCATCACTTGTGGTCCCGCTCTAAGTGATGATTTGTACAAGCCACATGAATGACTACAAGTGCCAAGCAACCAGAGAAGCACTGTCCATCACCTCTTACAAGGGATACTTCAGAGTTGCTATGTAACAATTCAAACATCTTTTCTAACATCCACCATCTATTATAGCTTCATGCTGGTATGAAACTGGCTGCATCAACACAGTGGCTACAGCTTCAGTGAGTAACTTGGATGTTCTTTGGGACAGAAAGGGGGGCTTCTGGTATTTAGCAGAAAGAATTGATGGTTGGTTCATGGGAAGGGGCACTGGATACTATGGGGAGAAGGGACCATCAAAATGCTCACTGCTTAGTACTAATTTAGTCACCCACCCATTTAGCTGTAGATAGGGGCTTTATGAGTTATTGAACCTGATATTAAAGGGAAGGCCACTTGCTTGATTAGGGCAACTGAATTCCCAACAGAGTGCACCTAAAAGAAGTGATGCTGTCAGGGCCTGTCCACACTTGAGTGCCTGTAGCCTCTGAGCCTATGCAGATGACCCAACTGCTCCAGGATGTGTGATTAGAACTCCACTCTTCAATGATGTTATTTGGAAAACACAGATTTCAATAGAAGTTACTTCCAACTAAATCTGAATTATTGTGTTTGTGTGTATTGCGGGGGGGGGGGGGTAGAATCTTGATTTCGAAATAACAAGCTGCATCTTTTAACTATGATGTTTCTCAAGTCATGTTTTGTTTGTTTAAACTTCAAATTATCCCAGAAGACTGATTTTTCTGGTAGATGGGATTAGATACCTCTGACTCAAATGCTGGTTTCCTTTAGTTACACATAAAGAAGGGGCATCCCAGATGTATCTGCTTTTGTAATCTGCTGTAAAAATGTCAACTACATTTGAAAAAAATAAAATACAGTTAATATGGCTTTCAACAGACTGCCAGCTTTGAGTTTCTTTTCAGAAAGAACTTCATGTTATCTGTTAATTTGTTCCTGTTTTGGCTCAATGCACAATTTCTCCCCAAGTTTTCTGATGAGTTCTGCCAGGTCTTCTGTGTTCTGTGATTTTTCTTCAAGGAGTTCATAACGCAGGCTTGAGATGTCCTGTTTAATTTCTTTCAACTCACCTGTAAGGGAGAAGATAATAGGTTTAGGAAAAAGAGAAAACGGGCCATAACCTTTAGTGCTAAAGGTGATTTTTTTTAAAAAAAGTATGTATTTTGATCTTTCTTTTCACATTTTGTGGAATTATTGCCAGCTCAAAAAATCACATCATTGCTTAGGAAAGATAAAGAGAGATTGAGCAAGAGGCTTAAGTACATGGGAAATGTATCCTTAATAAACATCAGATATACCACGTGCTAACTATGTAACATCCCCTCAATGAAATACATCTGCTGTCTGAAATGTGTTTGACATGCGGAGAGTTTACAAAGTGCTGGATGGGGAGCTGTGGAGGAATTCTGTGCTGGGAGTGCTGGGAGATGAGCGTGTCAGGAGTACATATTGTGTATGCATATATGTGGATGTGTACAGCTTGTATGTATGATGCTTGTGGTTCCTGTTATTTGTGTGTATGACTGGTCATGCTTTGTTTTTACTTCACACTTGTTTGAAATGTATCTTTACATGAGTGCAACGTAGGATAATCACTCCTGGCATTGTGGATAGGATGCTGAGCAATTACGCCACACACGCCGCACCATGCCTTGGCTTTTTGTTCTTAAAACTGTTGTGACGTACCACCTTCGAGCTGTATTGGCTAGGACGGGCTAGAAATTTAAGTGAAGAAAATAAATCTGTTGTAGCAAAGTCTCTGTAAAAATATAATCTTTGGTTAACCATTTTCTTGCCCCAGTTCGGCTACGTGATATTCAAAAGACATCTGCTTTAGAAGAAACCCACCTTCATTGACTTCATCACTCTCCTTGTCCACTTGAGCTTTCAGTACATATCTTTTAATGAGGCGTTTCATGATCTTCTAGCAAACAGAGGCAGAAAAGACAATCTGTCAGGCGCTGGCTTGTGCAGGTTTTACTCGCCTGTTCAACAAGTCTTAACTCTCAAGTAAATGATTGCAGGATCACGACTTAAAATGCAAAGGCATACACATGCAGTACAGTAAAACTCACCTCAGGATTTATTGCATTGGGCCAAAGGCCATTGCAAACAATAAAACAGTAGCAAAAACATAAGCAACAATACAGATAAGATATACAATACAAGCTGAATAAAACACTATTAAGAATTACACTATTGTACAATGGCACTTTTCTCCTAATAACATAACACATAACAGACGCCGTACACCGTACACTGCTTGAATCATGCAGTAACCGTTACAAAATCTCTGGCCACATGCAAGCAATTTATTGTCTACTGAGTTTCCTGGATCACAGACAATCTGTTGTTTTCATTTACTGGTCCAGTTTTATTATTGTTAGTCTCTGTTAGGATCTAGAGCCTACCTGATACTTCCTTTGAGGTTTAGTTAAGCTGTTTAAATTGAGGTCCTCTGTGCTTTTTATACTTGAATGCTTTCTTTGGCCTATCTGGAAAACAGAAAGAGGAAAAAAACTATTAAGCAATGAAGATTCTTAGCTGCTCTTCCTTTTCTTTCTACCGCCCACTTGCATTTTTTCAACAAAAGTCTTATGCCTGGAATGCACATCACAATAGGGTTGCCAAAAGATGAAGAAAAATGTCCTCTCTCTTTAATAGAGGCTTATTGTGTGGAAATGGGCAACTGAAGCTTTTCATGGCATGGAGATAAATGACATCACCTGGTAAACAATATCCCATTAAGCCCCTTATTAAAGGGACAGGGCAGTTGACAATTCTACTTGTAATATCTTAAAATTAACATATATTAAGGCAAAAGTTTCTGGGTGTACCAGAGATCATTTCAACAGACGTGTTAACTCTTTCTTTTGTGTGTATGTTTATATGTATGCACAGAGTAATACAGATGGCTCCAGAAAAAAATGTAAAACAATGGGGCCAATGAATCAATTGTGAAATGAAAAACAGCTCTGTCCATGGCAAACTGGACAGCCAGTTTGGTGTAGTGGTTAAGAGCAGCAGGACTGTAATCTGGAGAACCAGACTGATTCCCTCCACTTGAAGCCAGCCGAGTGACCTTGGGTCAGTCACAGCTTCTTGGAGCTCTCTCAGCCCCACCCTCCTCTCAGAGTGATTGCTGTGGGGATAATATTAACACACTTTGTAAACCCCTCTGAATGGGAATTATGTTGTATATAAACCAAATGTTGTTATTATTTCTTATGAAACCTCCAAAAGAATATAGAGTCACTCTCCTAGACAGCTGTTCTTACAGCTTGGTTAGAAGTCACTGCTTGCAAAACTTGCCAGCTTGGAATATAATGTATGAATGGGGCAAAGGTGGAAGTTGGGCACTCACAAAAGGGTCCATTTGATTCAGGAACATAAATTTCAGCACTCTAAGGCTCTCATATTATAGAACCATTACTTCTCCTATAGTTGCTTCCCACATTGCTTTAGTCAACCTGTGAATCCTAGCAATCACATGCAGGAGCTGATAACACAGGGTTGCACCCAAACTGAATTTTACACTAATGGAAGGTGTAATTTCCACCTTTCCCTCTTCCTGCTGCAGACCCTCAATTTGATACTTGTCCCATTCCCTCGAGTAGCATCTCAGAGAGATCAATGGTCTACTGTGGCTGGTGGGAGGCAAGAAAAAAATCAGAATTCACCCCACAGTTAATTTCCAGCACCCCTCTCCGTGCAATGATCACGTGAAACTTTCGTATCACTGGCTCCACCCTCTCCTATGATCTCTAAAGCTCAGTTGTTAGTGGAAATGACATGGGAAGCCAAAGTGGGATAGCACCGGCAAGAGTCCAGACCTCTTCTACAATGTAAGAAAGGGCCCGAAGTCTTTGAACAAAACAAAAGGAAACTCTCCGGTCACCAAAAATCATCTCGCAAGATTACAGAGAATATGCTGCTTTTCTAAACTCAGAAATCCTTCTACAAGTCCACTATACCCATGTTAAATATTAACATATCTTAAATCATTGGCCCATATAGTTTAGTACATGCATTTTCAGGCAATAAAGGACTTCCCCAGCACCTGCCACCCAACATCTTTTAACTGGAGATAACAGAGTGAAACTGGGATATGTGTTCTTCCACTGGGCAATGGCCCCACACCCCACCATTCATATGAACAGGCTGTGCATGTGAGCGCCATTTGTCAGGGCAAGCCACCTGATGTATGGATGGGTTTCCAAATCAAAACATGAAAGGAAGTCCTATATTTGCCAGACCAATGGTTGCATTACAACACAAGACCGCTTGGTGGCAGGATCTGCTACTTTTTCAATCTTTTAATGTTCTGGAGCTTTTCTTGAAGCATTAAATCAGCAGAAGTTGAGCTCATTGCTCATTTCCCGGGATGACAGGTAAGCAATACCAATTCATTACACCTACAGAAGCGAATCATCAAATTAGAGGTAACTGATAAATGCCTTGTCTTGTGAGATACGGAACTGCTCGCTTTAATATTAACCTGTTGCTTCTGCTACAAGTTGGCTTTTAACTTTTTTTTCCAATGGAGGAAAAACAGACTTGGAAGAGTGGTTTTTTTACAGTGCGTGGTTTCCTTCTGAAGGTCACCCTACCCCTTGCGTATCATTAGTTTCTTCCTCCTAAAGCTTTGATGTGTATTCCAAAGTCAGTACAAAACTGGCCAGAGGTTTACTGAACAGTCTCCAACTGGACTTATTTCTTGTTTCCTGCTAAGTGGATAAGTTGCTGATATGGAACAAATTTACACTAATAGTGGCATTAAGGGTGCCATGATAATCCGCCAGGATAATCTGATGTGAGTGCTGTAATGTGGGTGTTGTTGTTCATCCTGAATCTTTCTATGGCCAGTTTTATCTTAGATATTTTTTTCCTGGTGGGTGGGGATGGCATACTCAGCAGCCGGATATGCTAATTCTAGGAATGAAGGTGAAACGCCAAGACACTGGGATGTGCACACAAGTGAGTACTGCAATACCCTCAATGCAGCGTGCATTCCAATCCATAACCAGTCCACACACAGCGACAGCCCACTGTTATAATGCACACTGGTGTCCATGAACCCAAAGAAAAGAATCCTGGATGCAAAACGGTTGTTGGTAAAAGCAAGGCTATTTCTGTGAACTCTCCACAGATGTGAGAGAAGGTGCAGAGGCAAAGGCAGGAAACATAGGAACAAAGAGATGGGTTTTGCACATCCCCAACTGGTTTATTCTGTGCAATTATAATGATATCGTATCTGTACGGATGGTATAATGGCACCTTTTGTTTTGCTTTGGCATCAGATCAAAAACTAATGGGTACAAGTTGGCCATCAATGAAATCCGAAGGTTTTTTAACCATAAGAAATATAAAATGTTTCAGTGAAATGCTTCTAGGACCATGGGTTTTAAAAGATGTTGATAACGTTATATTTATTCTATATTAAATGTATTTGGGGGGATTTCATTCTGATGCCAAAGGGTATCTTCACACAATAGATTTTTTGGTGAATACTCTAGAGGCTCCCCTCTCAAATCCAGTAAACATTCATGGAATCATCTTGATAACTTGGGCTTTGTCAGTGAAAACCTAAATTGTATTTATTGTTATATGGCATGGATTTTCCCCCAATTAGCCAAGGAACGGATAACGTTATTTTACAGTGAACATGGTGATGGTTTATCTTGTTTCCTAAAGTTACCTGGTGACGGTTTATCCTGTTGCTTAAAGTTACCTGATTCATCTCTGCATCTTCGTGGAAACCTTTTTTATGGCAAAGTAACAATTTATAAATCCATTTCTTTATTCTGAGTGAGAGGTAAAGCAGAGATTTAGGGCTAGGCACTAGATTAAAAGGTACTGGAAGTGTTCTGCCCTCCTCAAAATAGGAGAACCACAGTTTTGCTCTTGCAAACTTCCATTCCACATCAGCATCGTCCTGGAAGGCACAAGAGAAGAGTTCTTCAAAACCTGAAACAGGACATGTTTTCTTAAATAGCCAAGAACCTCCTCTTAACAGAGATGGATACATGCCATCAGAACTTTTAGGAAGAATACTTTAGTCTTTGGGAAGAGGTTGAGGTTACTGGAAGTTTGGATATTCCTATGAGTCAAACCAACAGAAAGCCCTTTCTTGCAGCTTGGAAATGGCATTTTATTCATTGTCAATTATTACAGAATTAAGCAGATCAGTTTCAAGAGAGAAACCAAATTTAGCTAGCATGAGATCACCAAGCCTGCATAACTCCTGCACCCAGAGAAACTGACCCCATATTCTCATGTAATATTTAAATAAAATAGAAGAGATGAAGTTGGTGAGGATATCTAGTACAGGGATCCCCAAGTGGTGTCCATGGGCACCATGGCATCCATTGACACCTTTCCTGGTACCTACCAAATATTTTTTAAAAGTGGGTGGGAGCAGGTGGGATTTCTGTTCAGCAGGGCTTCTGATTGGCCACTGGAGAACTGATTGGCTGTGCAGATTTTTAAAAAGTTGCTACAGCTGCCACCCCAGCACAAGGATCTTCACTGTGTAACTGTGTATGTATGCATTGCAAGAAATGATTTTTAAACAATATATTCATTTTAAAAGTCATGCTGTTAAACAGAGTTTTTGCATGAAATGCTGTAGAGTTACTGTTAAAGAGTTGTGCATAACTTCACTCCTTTGGTGGCTGGCTCTGCCTCCCAGGGCAGCCATTTTGTGGTTGCACCCAACCAAGTTGTGTCAGAATTCCAAAAGTGCCCATAGACTCAAAAAGGTAGGTGACCCCCAATCTACTGTTCTGCCAAAGTGGTTTG
The DNA here is from genome assembly GCF_028583425.1 of Eublepharis macularius. Classification (NCBI taxonomy): domain Eukaryota; kingdom Metazoa; phylum Chordata; class Lepidosauria; order Squamata; family Eublepharidae; genus Eublepharis; species Eublepharis macularius. The sequence goes on along the minus strand of NC_072792.1, from coordinate 164,316,710 downwards.
AGGATAGAACAATTTGGTATTCAGTCTCTCAAGTCCATTGAACTTTCATCAGTTAACTGAAGTTTATCCTGTACTCCAAGACTTGCGTGAAATTATTTTATAGTTGAACTTACAAAGTCCAACTTACACCCTGTCCTAAGATAAAATATAACAATAAAATTACATCTGACAATTTGCCACTCTTTTTTAGTACTTGAACCATCCAGACCTGAGCTGCCACCATCATGGTAGAGCCATTTTGCAATACTCAGTTGTTTCTGGTTTTCAAACAACTATTTAGAATGTATCTAAACAGGTTTTAAAACAAATATTAAGCTTAGTTACAAACTTATCTTTAAAAAATACGGTTCCCCAAAACAAAATATAACAGCACAATGAGAAGAGCTAAGAAAACTCAACCAAGTTTTACCTCAATCTCCTGAAAAGAGCTGTTGATCATTGCAATAAGCATGTTCAGTAGAACAATGACCATGGTGACATTATAGACACCATAGAGGACATAACCGATGTTCTCGATGAATTTGTGATTATAGTTTATAACAACTGATTTCACTTCTGAGAGTCCAAATATTGCCCAGAACAAAGTTTTGAAGCTTTCTTCTACTCTAAAAAAAGAGGGGAAAAACAGGAATATGAAAGTAAAAACATATTTCAAACTGATATGTAACATTTTTATATTGTCTGAGGTACACATAGGAAACCTATATGATGCAGGACCAAAGGAACCTTAAAAGGTTGTACTTATTCCTCATCATTGGGAAATAGCAGCTGATTCATTCATTTGGCTCATAGCTAGAGACGGGCATGAACCAGAAAAAAAATGAACCATGCAGTTCGTGGTTCGTTGCATTTCATGAACCACGAACTTTCATGAACCTGCCCCGGTTCGCGAACCGGTTCATTTGGTTCGTGAAAATGTCACATCCAGGTCAGCAAATCGTCACTTCTGGGTCAGCAGAAGGTCACTTTGGGCCAGCAGAAGGTCTGCAGGAATTCCATCCCCTGTTGCCTAGGAAACTGATTGGCACCAGGCTGTCTGCAGTAACGAACCAAAAAATGAACCAAACAAACCAGCCTAAAGTTCGTGGCGGTTCATCAGAAATGGGCTCTGACGAACCGTCTGTTCGTGAATCACGAACCAGCTCGGTTTATCACGAACTTTGGTTTGTATTTCGGTTCATGGCCATCTCTACTCATGGCTGGGATGACGGGGCAGGAAAGAACCAAATACACAAATACTACAAAATCCTTATAAAGTCTCATTGGAAATAAAGAAGGGAAGTTCCATGGCACTGAATGTGGTCATAGGGCTACAAACAGCAACAACAGATTTTCCTTGGTGACCTGAACGTGTTAATCTATTTACCAGTAGGTCTCACATTATTTATCACCAAGGATTATTGTCCCTTTTTAGTCTATAAATAGGAGGCAAGCTGGAAGATGATCACTTTCTTACAAGTTTATCAATTTAGTATTTATAATCTAGTATCAATTTAGTACATATCATCAGTTCATACAAACCACTAAGTTCAGCTTATGTGTGGGCACATTAATGATTTTTCCCCTTTCCTGATACAGCTCTTTTGCCCATAACCTTCAGCCTAATCCCACACAGAGAAGGGGGTGGGGTGGAAATCTCACTCCAATCACATTTTTTAAAATTTTTTTAAGCTGGATTGCTAAAAGGTACGATGCCAGTGACCTGGTGATATACGGGTCCTTATCTTGTAGAAGAAAAGAAACGCTCTGATTAATATTTGTGAGCTCGTTCTTCTCAAGTATCAAGGTAATCCATCTCTGTCTCTCCTCACTGAAATTGGGACATTCAATAACTAGATGAGTGAAGGTACCTCTCTTCCCTGTATTGCAGAAACACCAGCATTCTTAAAAGGGAACTCTCAAAAAGTGACCTTTCATTTCTGAGGTTAATACAGCATTCAATCTAGCAGCAAAAACCTATCTCAACATCAGGGAACTGTCATGGACTCTAAATATGCCGGTAAGGTAGCTGGGAGTTCAATTCCTTTGTAGACAAGGGAACATACCCTTCTTGCTTGCTGATTTGTGCTTCTGGAATCTAGCATCACTAGCTGCTTTATGACCCTTTGGAATGCGGTTTTCTCACTTTCCATCGAGAGTAGTAAATCTGGAGTAAAGCCTAATTGTTCCTGTCTCTGATTAACCCGCCTCTTCCAGTTACTCTGGAAGGAATCTTCTCATAGTCTAAAAAAGAGTTTAGATCTCTAGTTAAAAAGAATTCTGATTCTAATGAAGGAATTGCTAATTCTTGATGAATAGCTAGATGGAACACACACTTTGGTAACCGGATAATTTTTCTCAGGAATTTTAATAAGGACTCAATAGACTCAGATATACTTTCTACCCACACCCCAGGGCCATGAAGTATCAGTTGATAATTTTACTCCTTATAGCTGCTGGGTAATACTTCCTCCTTCTGTGTGAAAAAAACTATCAAGGCATTTAAATATGGTGTTACCTTATAAGAAATATATTGGAACGGATTTTTCCAAGATAGGTCTTGGGAGGATATCATTCCTAAATATCTAAATGTTGTTAGTTGTTCAGCGTTGATATTTGCCATCCTCCAATCCTTTTTCTTCAATCAGCATCCTCTTGCAGAAATAACTACTTTGGATTTCTCAGCATTTATAGTTAAACCTTCATCAGCACAGCAGGAGCTAAAACTAGCCAACATGCGTTTCAACCCTATCAGTGTGTGAGATGATAACACAGTATCATCAGCATAAATTAGAACTGAAAGAAGTTGACGATTAAGGATAGGTGCATGATGAGTAGGCCCTGAAACGGCTTTAATGATATCACTGATGTATAGATTAAATAAATACGAGGATGAAAAAGAACTTAGTTGAACACCTTTAAAGGCTGGGATAGAATCTGTAGTCTGACCTTCAGGGCTACATCTAATGTTTGTGTCTGTGCCTTGGTATAATCTAATCAATAGCTACAGCAAGTGTCTGCTAATCATGGTTTCCTTCAGCTTCTGCCATGGTCTAGTTCTAGAGATGCTATCAAATGCATGAAGGCTACATACAGATGATTATTTACTGAAGAAGTATACTTCTCAATAAAATGGGCTAAAACCAGGCAGTGATCAACTGCAGAACATCCTTGGCGGAACCTGCCTTGTTCCTCACTCAAAATTCCTGACTTCTCCATTCATTCTTTCAATTATGCTTAAATAAGCTTCATATAGTTTCCCAATAACTGAGAGGAGGGTAATTGAGCAATAGTTCTGTAGGTTCTTTATTCTTAAAAATCGGTACCACCAGAGCTTTCTTCCAAATAGAATGAATACACCCTGAATTATTTATCATAGAAAAGAGAGGGTACAAAACTTAGGTCAGTTTGATTGTAGTAGATCTATTGATACTCCATCCATTCCTGGTGCTTTTTCCGATTTCCTGTTCTTTATTAGTTATTCAGTGGTCTCGATTGCCAGTGGTGGCCAAGGTTCCAGCTCCCCAATCTCAACCAAATTTTCCACTTCTATGTATCTAGTTATATTCCCTTGATATAAACAACTGAAAAAAGTAAACCATATATCCAGAGAGATGCAAAAAGGGATAAATGAAATATTCTTGCTGTTCTCAATATGTCAGAACTGTCTATTGTTTCCATTGTGGGTAGGGGATATCAGAGCTCTCCATTTTTTCATCAAAGTTGTCCATTTCTTAATGATTACTAGTTGATTCCGGCTCTGCATAGCAATCTTAAGTCTGGTTAAGGTATATTCTGATTGTTTCAATCTAAACTCTTTATGATAAGCTCTCACTTTTCTCAGAAGAATCCAGCATTTATAATCAAACCGATCATTCTTCCTTTGCTTTAGTTGGTTAAGGCAAAGTAGTTTGTATACAGATTTACAAAAATCTATGATCTGGCTCAAAGAATCATAATAAGATGTCACATCAACCGCTGAAGCACATTTGTTGTGCAGAAAGTGGCCTTCTTGTGAATGGATTATAGAACAAATTTCTTGTGATATCATTTTCTTATTTTTATTCTCTGGTTGATCTGCTCTGTGTGCAGAGTTGAAGATGGTGACTTAACTGCTTGTTTATCTATGGTTAAAGTTAGCATAAGAGGGAGATGGTTACCTCTAAGGAAGTCACTCACTTTAAAATCATAGATCTTAGTTAACACCTCTTCCAGTACAAGACAGTAATCTACTGTGCTGGCACCTTTAGGCATGTTAATGGTAAGGGAAGGCCATTCAGCAATAGTAAGGGAAGGTCACTGTGCAAACAGCTTCAGTGGCTCCCTTCTGGCAAAAGCGATCCTTTGCTTCTCTCTCCTTTGCCTCCTACCTGACACAATCCAGCCCAGCTACCCCCACTAGGTTGATCCGTCAAGTGCTCCATGGATGCTTGCATGGAGCTCCCCGTTCCTTCTCAGCAGTTCACCTCTCTGGCTCTTCCGGTGCCTGAAACTTTACTCTGATGTCACATGTCAGTGTCTGCCATGCTGCTGCCTGAAGATCCAAAGTGGGTTCTGGAAGGGCTGAAGACTAGTAATTGACAGAGAAGAATCAAGATTTTGGGAACAACAACTTACGTAGTGAATGCTTCGTTTTGCTTTGCTCCCAGGTAGTAGGAGTAGAGATTAAACATTCCTATCATGAAGGCCACAAACACCATGATAAATATCACCATGAATTTGAATATGTCTTTCACAGTTCTGCCAAGGGATATCTGCAGTGGCCCAAAACTTTCATTGGCTGGTAGAATGTAGGCGATTCTTGAAAAGCTTAAAACCACAGCGATTGCATACAGGCCTTCAGATATGATTTGAGGGTCTGATGGATCCCAATCTATTCTAGCTATAAAAAAAGAGAGAGAGAAAGAGAATATCTGTTTAAGATGTTGATGCAATTTTGTTCAAAAGGAAGAATGGGCTAAATCCTCAAATGGGGTAAATTGGCACTGTTCCCTAGAAACAGATGGTACAATTATTATTATTTTTAAAAATTTCCTTCTGTGCCTCTTTGTAGCCTCATGCCACAGTAAACCTAGTCAGTCAACAAATCCTAATTTTTACAAAACCTTTTTATTATCCATAGAGCTTGGTTGCTGATACACAAAGTAAGCCCAACATATTGGTACCCAGTGAAGAAGCTAATAATCATATTTTGTGGAGAACTAAACTCAGCGTAAACTGTAATAATGGTGCACGCAGGAGTGCATTCCAAGCTCATAAATCTGGACGTACTTCTGAGTAAACATACACAGACTTGGCCAATTGCATTGCAATCATAAGCAGAGTTGCATCTTCCTGAGTCTATTTTAAGTCAACGGTCCTAGAAGGGTATAACATTGATTAGGATCACATTGCTAGTTTCCTATTACCTGTGAAACTGGCATAGTGTTAAAGGGTAATGTACACTTCACTTAAGTTGCATCTCTTCTTTCAACACATTATTGGAGGCCTTTGGTGTTTCTGAAAAGCATGTTGGTACATAACTCTCAACTAATGATAGAACCAATGAATCTAAAAATAACAAACTGCATCTTGACAATACATCTCTCTCTAATGGTGGCATGCCCCTGGCACAATGAATGAATGGTATCTCTGGCAGAAGAGACTTGCATCAGGAGAAGTCTTCTTGAGCTGTTAGAAAGCACTACCATTGGCAGAATGGATCTTCAGGATTCTACCCAATGTTCTGTAGCGGGTGGTTTTCTTAGCATGGTATAAGATATAACTATATATGTGATTGCCTTTCATTAGTTCACTGCCAAGGGTAGAGAGATACTGCTGGTCTAAAGGGGCATCTTCCTTGGGTTTTAACATGTAGACATTAATACATTCAATGTAAACGGGGGGATTTCTTTATATGTTGCAGGTGACGGGTGATTTTTCTCCTACTTTTAATGTCATCGCTACTTGTTTCCTGTTACTAGATATTGCTAGAGTGCCATATGTTTCCAACATTATTTTGAACAGCACTACAGCACTACATATTATTCTTAAACACAGTTCTTATTGTACCCGAGATAAGTTTAATAGAAGTGATTTTTAAAAATCCACTTCTGGTACCGGTCTGTCCAGGGGCACAGATACCTTGCTCCCGCATGGAAGCAATTGTGCAGCACGGTTGGCCTGATGTGCAGGCAGGGTACCCTTAAGGGTCCAGAGCCCTTTGCCAAGCTGAAACCTGGGTGCAGAGACAGTTCGGAATGATGCGGTGGCTTAGGCAAGATGCTGGCTGCTGTTGCCAAGACAACCACCAGATTCCATGTTCTCTTCAAGAAATGGGAAGCTTCTGAAACATGTGGCTATTTAAGTTTTTATTTTATTTATTTATTTATTTATTTACTTTAGGCTTTTATGCCATCCTCCTTGCAAGCGGGCTCAGGGCAGATTACAGCAGTTTAAAACACATCGTATAATTTATACAAGTTGGGGAGTGACCTAGACAAGGAAGACTAAGAGCCAAGCTACAAGTGACGCCTGACACAGGTTGGACACCTGTCAGCTTCCCTCAAGTTTTGATGGGAAATGTAGGCATCCTGGTCTTGCAGCTTGGCTCTCTGACTGCTGTCCAATGGACTTTTCAACTGTCACTTGTCCAACATTCTGCCAAGATGCCTACATTTCCCATCAAAACTTGAGGGAATCTGACCAGTGTCCAACCTGTGTCATTCGTCACTTGTAGTTTGGCTCACAATCTGAGGCCAGCAGAGGATGGGGCAGAGAGGCAGGAGGAGGAGGACAAAGATTTGGCCTAACTACCTCCCCCCACCAACACTGAGACCAAGGAGCTCCAGATTGTTGAGCCCAGTTGACAGCTGACAGGTGGAGACAGGGGAAGGTGACACCAATGCCGGACACAGACAAAACCACTCACACTCTAAAAACCTAGTAATTTACAATTGTTTTTTGGATTCATACACAGATCTTCATGGTTCATAAATAAACTCACCCAAAGTGTAGTACTTTATGCTAGGTTCCAGCATTGCTGCTGACATGTTTGATTGAGCAACAATGTTCTGGGCTCTGGAAGCATGCCAAAATGCCATAAACCTTGCAATGAAGGAAGCAGCAAAAATAGCTAACATGCCAAAATCTAGCATATTCCATAACTCAAACAGGTATTCCTTGGGACCCTGAGACCAAATTTCTTTACATTCGGACCATATCATACCTATGGAAGGAAAGAGAGAGATCACACATTACATTAGCTTACAAGGACATCAGACAGAAAGGGGGACATTTGAGTAGGGTTGCCAGGCTGCGACCCTGCAGATCTGCAGGGAGCTTCTAAATTTCCCAGTATAGCAGGAGATTATTTCTCTTACCAGTTCCAACTTGTAACAAGCTGATGTGCTGTACAATAGGAAGAGGAGGACAAAGGGCCGAGGAAGGGTCAAATGGTGGAGAGACTGGTGTCGTCTTATCTCCTGCTGTGCTGGGAAATATTAAAGTACAGCACAGACTTCCAGGTCGCAATCTGGCAACCCTGCCAATGGAAGGTATTTTAGATGAACGGATATATGTGTTACAACACCCTTGTTACTTTAAATTTTCTTTACAATTTCAGGGTATCCATTCATTTCTTCACGTCTCCCATGGTCCCAATTTAATTTTTAAAATTACATTTTTAGATTAGCTCTCAAAGTGTGGCAGTTAATTAACTGGAAAGCAGTACCTTACCAAGCTGAATTTCTCTGATGTTGCATTTTAGTGCCCTCCAGTTGTCAATATTTTAATATGCTCATTAGTGTCAAGTTATTCCCGTGCCTGGAGCAAACAACTTTCCTTTAAAGACTGGCTACAAAAGATCTAATTCTTACAGGGCCATCCTAAGCAGAGTTGCCCCATTGAAATTAATGGGACAGCTGCTTAGGACAGCACTGACAGTAAGGCAAAGCAATCTGCAATGAAATTAGTTTGGTTTCATTTGGTGCCTGTTGTTAATTCTAGAGACGAATAGTTCTCCAAGCCTCGGATCCTTTCTAAACAACTTGTCACCTCTTTGTTCTGCGTAAGGCTAAGAAGAAACAGAAGACAGACACCCTTTTCATATCTGTATCAAGAGTAATATGTATATATGTTCGAACTGGATCCTTTTTTCTGAAGCTTTTGAAATGCAAATTGCAAATAAATTAATAACAACATGTCACTTGCAAGCTACTGGGTGTGTTTTAGATGTGACTATCAAGTATATTCTGTACTCTGCATATGTTAACTTACTAGTTTTATGTTTGAGAATGAGATTTATTAACACCCATTCAATGAACCTGATTCAGGGGAGGGGCTGTGGCTCAGCCAGAGAGCCTCTGCTTTATATGCAGCAGGTCCCAGGTTCAATCCAGTTAAATGGAGCAGGTAGGAAGGGATGTGAAAGACCTTTCCTTAAGATTCAGGAAATGCTGCCAGCCTGAGTAGGCAATACTGATGGATCCACTTGGGTCTGATTCAGTATAAGGCAGCTTCATATGCGTTCATAAAATTTATCTGTATTGGATCTAATCGGAACTTTCTATACATAAACTTTACATGGTCCTGTTGGGACCTGGGAAGACTTCAAGAGATGAAGCGGCATGCAAAATGCATAGGGATCTTTGAGTGAAACAGTTAGGGAATTTTTGGGGTGCTCTATTGTTTTCTATATGTGAGTCTTTGTGGTCTAAATTGACTAAAGAACTTGGGAATAAAACCCTTCTGTTTGCTTGTCACCCCTCATTCCATCCTGTACTCTGATTGTACTAGCATGAAAGCCTTGCTGTGTACAAGGTCTTGGGGATGTTCTTCCATAGCAATATAGAGATAACCATAGAGTCTTTCTGATAGTTTATGTTACATGACCTGAAAGGAAACATAATCTCGACCTGTCAATCTATCATGTCCTGAGCATTTACTTGACCACTTAGGTATTCTTGTAATGATCCTCTGTACTGTAAGCAATTGTTATTTACTTGCATCATGCCTGTATGATGGTATAAATGTAGGTGCAGCCTGATTGTTGGCATGCACCCTGTTGTAATAGTCTGCGCATCAGGCTTATTTGAGAATTTCTCATAATAAACCTTTTCTGCTTCTAAAATCACCAAGTTTGAAGCCCTGATTTATTATTCAGACAAGGAGAAAAGGGGGACCTCATAACTGGCAAACAGAGGTAATAAAAGTTTTCCCCAACAGAAACATAACAAAATTTCTTTTTCCACCACATCATCATTTTTTGTCTCTTCTTTGACTCTGTATTAGTGTGTCCCTTCTTTCTGTATCCCGATTGGTGGAGCAGAGCAAAAGGAAACACCTTGCAGCATTTGATACCCACTTAAATTTACATAAACTAAATACAGAATCTATGTGACTTTGCAAAGCAAAGTTGGTCCGCCAGACATGACAAAATAGCCAGCACAGAGGTTGCTCCAACAATTTCTAAAACTTAAGAGTTCAGGAGGGAGAAGTTGAGCTGATTGTACCACTATTTAAGTTCCATGTTGAGCCAATGAGGGGAGGTCAAAAGCAGTATAGAGGTCAGTCTCCTTTTCAGGAAACCAGCACAAAGCCATAATTCTCCACTCCATCCCCTCGTTCTCTTGTAATGAACAGAGGGGCTGGGAGAACTAAACAATTCACTGTTAAATGCATTACGTAGTATATATACGCATTCCTCTTCATCCCTTGGCAAGAGCAGAGATGGACACTATCACCCCTAAGGAGCTAGTATTGGCTATGAGTCTCTCTACACATTACTACGTACACTCACATGCAGGATTGTATGTGTAGTCTTCAATTCACATGCAGGCTGTTCTTGCTTGGCACATGTGCATGCTGCTTTCATGGGAGCTCCCTTTGTGTGATTGCACCTCCAAGTGTGTCCAGAGGGCAGAGCACCAATTCAGCTCTGTTTTCGGTGCAAGAACAAGTACTATAGGCTCCTTCGAATTGCCAATTTGCATTTCTTTAAGGGGTGAGAAAGTGTCAAGATCTGCATTTCAATGAATGGATGTGGGGGAAACTGGGAGACTTTTAGCAGTTGATATCAAATGTGTGAATGTACTCACACAGAGCAAACTGAAGTGTCATCGTGCAAGCAAGTGCATGGAAAGTTGGAGGGGGGCCACGTGGAATGAAGTTTATTGGAGCATCCCTAGGTACTTAGTAATGTGTACAGAGACTCTATGTGTGGTCCCACTGAAGGAACAGTGAGAGTATAAAAATAAAGATGATAGCATGGTTGGTGTACTCTTGGATTAAAATATTAAACAAACAGCAGAAGCTGACACCAAAATGGACGTTCTTTCCTTTGTGTTACTTACTTTGTTACAGTGAAGTAGAAATGAATCTAACAGAATACCAGTCCTCTTTGCTGACTGCAAAAAACAATTTTATGAAACTTTTATTTTTACCTATTACCCAAGAGATAATAAGCATCTCCATCCAGGAGAAGCACGATGTTTTCATCCTGAACAGCTGGGCCTCATTATCTGTTCTAGATTCATTAGGTTTTATTTTGGTGCCATCAAATCTGTCTGCCGCATTCATGACCAGCAGCCCCAGAAAAATGGTGAAAGAGGCAGCGTGTGCCACGAACTTCATGAACGGTCCACGCATTATCCTCCCCAACTGCAAGGTACATAAAAGAAGGCAAAAAGAAAGAACATTAATTTATTTCAATGTTAAGGAGACAGCTGGCAAAGAAAAATAACAGTCAGGTACAGGGAATGTATTGTGTAAAACATACCTTTCTCCAATAATCCAATTTTAATTATCTTTTATTAGCCATCTGTACCTTCTTACCACCTGTCTGGTGCTCAAATCATCCAGGTACTTAAGGTCTATGAAGTGGGCACGGGGCTGGCAAGTGGAAATATATGATATTGCTGGCTGCTGCACATTCCCCTCACCCAAAAAAACCAGCAGCAGCATTTCCCCTGCAACCCCCCCCCCCCACACCCCCAAAAATCCGGCAGCAGGGTTTTCCCGCATAGCAACTGCATTAAGTTGTCAACTTTCTGGGTTGTCTCCAGCTTCATTGCGTTTTCCCCCCAAATCTGCTTTGGCATTGTACTCATTGCCGGTTTGGAAACCATGTGGACAGAACGGTGCAGATTTCTACCCTCGGGTATAAAAAGGGGTGCAAAACGTGGTCTCAGGTTCAGTTAGCTCATTTCATGCTTCTTCTGTTGTGTAAGGGGCATAATTGTGTCTTTGCATGTATGTGGGGAGAGAGCCAGCATGGTGTAGGGGTTAGAAAGTTGCACTAAGATCTGGGAGAACCAGGTTCAAATTCCCTCTCTGCCATGGAAGTTCACTGGGTGACCTTGAGTCAGTCACACGCACTTAACCTAACCTACCTCACAGGGTTGTTGGGGGGGGGAGTGGAGGAGAGGAGAATTATGTAATCCACCTTGGGTCCGCATGGTGGAAAAAAGTGGGGTATAAATGAAGTAAAATAAAATAAAAATCAATAATAAACAATTGGAAAATCCCCCCCCCTAAGCCAAAATGCTTCCTTAGGGGTTGAGTAGGCCAATTACGCCTCCTTTTTCCCACCCTTCCTCCTCTTAACTGGCCCTCCATTGCCCTCAACATTCCAGGGATAATGAGGGTTCTCAGTGGGTCATTGCAGGGGCATCTTTTTAAATTTACCAATATTTTGCTGCACGCTTCAGGAGTCCCCCAAATATGCAGAAACCCATGCTTTATTTGTGTTGGTTCTGTTCCACTGTCAACAATGATAGTCAGCCATTAAGTTTGCTGCTAGAGGGAACGATCTTGAAGCCTTTTAGAAATCTGAGGGAAAGGAGGGGAATGAACAATTTCTTGGTCCTTGGAAGCTGAATTCAGACTGGCCCTATGATTTGCCTTTTTCCCCTGTCTCCTGCAAGGCACAGGACTTCAGGAGTGACATGGGACATAGAGATCAGAGGAGAGGGAGAAGTTGGTAGAAGCTGTAGCTGCCTCATGTCCCAATTCAGAAGCATTTAAAGCTAAAAGGGGATTCTCCAGATTGCCATAAAGGATGTGCACAGACATTTTATTTGGATGAAGATTTAGGTCATTTCTTTGCCAGTACATTTCCACCCAGATGCTTTTATATCACAATGACACAAGTCTGGATTAGTTAATCAATAAGAATAACAACATTCAATTTATATACCGCCCTTCAGGACACCTTAATGCCCACTCAGAGCAGTTTACAAAGTATGTCATTATTATCTCCACAACAAAACACCCTGTGAGGTGGGTGGGGCTGAGAGAGCTCTTGGAAGAGCTGTGACTGACCCAAGGTCACGCAGCTGGCTTCAAGCGGAGGAGTGAGGAATCAAACCCAGCTCTCCAGATTAGAGTCCCGCACTCTTAACCACTACACAAACCACTACACCACTACACCAATCAAGCAGGCAAATGTTGCCATTTGTTTCACTGGGAACACATTTTTCTCTCCATCTAGAATACACTGCCTTTGCATCTAAAGCAATGTTTCTGTAGATACAATTGCACTAGCAGAGTGCAGTTTCCCTGCCTCCAGGAACAAGACTGGTGGGGTAGCATTTCAGGCTACTGTGGAAGGGGGGGGGAAGTAGTGCTTCACAGGGAGAGATCATTACACCTATGGAAATACTGGTCTTGCTCCAAACCACTCTTCATCCGACCCAACCGAGTGGGATAAAGTTTTCAGGAATTGTAGCACTCAAGGCATTCTTCTTGACAAATTATAGTCCATATCACAGACAAGGTTTACATAGGCAGATGTTTAAAAGAGCTATCAGATAAGGTTAAAGCTGGGGAGGAGGAATGGGCTATTCTGTCAAGTGTATTTTTTAGTGCCTGTTATGTTTTGTTTTTTTTAATGGACCTTGCGGTTTACTATTACATCATATGCTTGCTGGTAGAGGTTACTGTGGGCTAACTTGAGCCTCTTCTGGAGGTGGGATCAAAATGCGCCGGGTTTTGTACATTACACAGACCTGTCTTGTTTTTTAAAACATTAAGGGCAGAGACTTGACTTAATGTTATCTAAAGCTCCTACTGTGGATGTACAAGGCAGTACTAGGAGCTTCTTTGCCAGTTTCATTAAATCTATCCAGTTCCAGACCCAACGTTTTAAAAAGCAGAAGGGTAGATTACAGATAATCCCTTTGTGGTCAAAAAAGTGGTGGAAAGAATGAACTCATAACTTTGCAGTAGTTCAAAAATATGGGCTGCCATTGAGATTTTGCATGTATATGAGGCTCCCAAGGCAGGAAGAGCATCAATTTACTGAGCCAGTGACACCACTCAAGTGCAGCCTCAGAACTTTAAATATGTACAAGTGGGGGACTTGCAAGATGATCTCAGTGGCTGTTGCTAGGCAATCATAACAGTTCAACCAGTATTCCAAGTTTGGTTGTTGTCAGTAAAAGGTGTGTGTGTGTGTGGGGGGACTTGCAAGGGACATCTCCTTTCCCCCTCCCCCACCATGTCCTCTTTCCCTTCACTGCCCCCCATCCCCTCTCCCCTTTTCCTGCTTTCTTCTCTCTATCCCACCCACCTTTGTCTGCTCCCATCTTCACTTTTCTCCTTCCCCCCCAGCAGCTTCTCCCCTATGGCCCAGACACGGTGCTGGCTGAGCCAGGCCCAGTTGCATGGTGGGGAACCTACAAGAACTTGCAGGGAGTACTTCACTTTCCCCTGTATCCCCCTTCCCCACAATATTTCCTGCTCCTGGCAGCCCCCATATGCTCACCTTTCCCTACATCCTTCTCTCCTTTAAACACACTAAACAACTTACCTGTACTCACAACAACCCTGAAAGGTAGGTTAGGCTGAGAGTGTTTGACTGGATCAAAGTCATCCAGTGAGCTTCCGCAGCAGAGTGGGGATTTGAACCTGGGTCTCCTGAATCTTACTCTAAATCTCTAACCACTACACTACATTGGAGGGGGGGCTGCTGCTGAACAGTAGCAAGTAGCCAGGCCTGGTTGAGTCATGAATGACTAGTAGTACTAAGTCACTTGGTGGTTGATTCTGGGCCTGGCTCCAATAAGTCCTCCTTCAAAGGCCAAAAGAGCCCTGGAAAGCTCCCCCCCCACACCTTTTACTGACAACAACCAAACTTGGAATACTGGTTGAACTGTTATGATTGCCTAGCAACAGCCACTGAGATCATCTGCATAAAACTACAGGTTCTCCTTTTATCATTTTGGATTTTTTAAAACCATCATCATGTATCTTTTTTGGCTATCAGGTTTTTTTGCAAACCTGGGGCATTTTTCAGATATGTAGGGAGATCTGTTTTGCCTGTTCAAGGCTATTAGTATATAAAATAGTTCCAGTCAAATGTGCTCCAAAGGTTGCAGAATTTCAGTATTCAATACATATTAACAAAAATAGAGCATTCATTACAGTAGCATTGGAGAGAGGGAGAATTAGGGTGGGTGGGTAGAGATAATGATATTGACTCATGTGAGAATAACGGTTCCATCCTAAGCAGTTATAAGTACCCCCTTCTATGCACTGAAGCCTGTGGACTTGGAAGGATGTCTTTGACTAGCCTTTTCTTCCAGCTGAGGGAACCCACACAGCCTCCTATAATTTTGGGGAACTAGGTTTGTTTTGAAATGTAAACCTTCCCCTCAGTTGCTAGATGTTTTTATGGCAGCAAATATAAAGACTTTGTGTTCACTGCCATGAGGTAAGATTTGTAATAAGAACTCAGAGATCACTGCAGCAGGAGGTTTATGAAAATAACAAACATTTATTTACATACAGAACAGGCCAGCAGCCCAGGTCTCCCAAAAGTCAAAGGAGAACCCTGGCTGAGGCACACAAATTTAAGCTAGTTATGACTTCAGATTGTGATTTTCATTCCCTTGAATGCTTTCAAGTACAAATGGTATCTACTAGGTTAGAACCCTTCACACACATACAGGACTCCACCCGCACCAGCCTGCCCTTTCCCAAGAGTCAGACTAAAGGATACGAGGGCTGCTCATCACCAGAGACAGTCCTCACATCTCCCAGAAGGAGAGCTAAACCACTCTGCCACATTATCAGGCAGAGCTACCCTTGACGCTGTCTGCTCCTTTGGTGAGGCAGATACCAACCAATTGCTGCTGTGCTTCCCTTAAATATTCTGTGCCCCTCTGAAAGGTGATTGGATGTTGGGGCAGCACTTCCATTGGCTCAGGGATGAAACAGCTGAGTGGCTGTTTTACCTTTCAGGGGCAGGACAACCTCCTGTCTATCACGGTGTCCACTGAAGCCTTTGGATGTAGAAGGGGGAGGGGAATTGTGGCTCAGTGGTAGAGCATATAGACAGTCCTGTGTTCAATCCCCAGCATCTCAGTTAAAAGGATCAGGTAGGAGGTGACAGGAAAGACCTCTGCCTGAGATCCAGGAGAGCCAATGCCAGTCTGAGTAAACAGTATTGACTTTGATGGACCAATGGTCTGATTTATTGTAATGCAGCTTCTTGTATCTGTGACAACTCTGCTTAAGAGGTCACTGCAAGAAAACAAAGGGCACACATAAAGAGTAATGCCAGTTGGAAGAATGAGATAGGAAATATACTTAAAATGCATCATTACCAAAGCTGCTTGAAAAGTAACAGAATTCTGGAAGGCATATAGAAGGCTGCCATTTGAACAACCCTATTTGCATAGGGCTGTGGAAGGACATCTGTTTTGCATGCCCAGAGTCTCAGGCTCACTCTCTGGCATTTCCAGTTAAAAGACCTAGGGTGGCATGTAGTAAGAAAGATCGGGGGGGGGGGGCTCTACAGCCAGAGTAGCCAGTGTTGAGCTAGCTGTTCAAAGACCTGACATGAACCACAAGTTGATGGTCCAGCATCTGCCAGTACTCACACAGCAGGCCCATCAAGAGTGGCTTGAATCCACCCAATTCTCTTGGCTCTCTACGTCCTCCCCCCTCCACTTGCCCTTAGAAGTGCCAGAGTTCAGCCTTTTAGCCAGAGCTCTTTTCCTTTGCAGTACCAGTTCAATGAGTTTGGTTCTCATTGGCAGCCAGCTCCCTTCAACATTTCCCTCCTGATGCATCATTGTGGTTAACACACAGTTATGTACCTCCTGTGTGGCCTCCTCTTCAAGGCACTTAACATTAACAATAATAAAAGCTGGACTGCTTGCCTGGGGTGTGCAGCATCCACCCGATGTGCTGATGCAAATGAACAATTCCATGCAACACAGGAAGAGGAACTTCTTGATTGAAGTGATTAACATTTCTGTGCATTGATGACAGTATAAGAAGTCCTCATTTCTAAAATTATATTTTCTAATTACTGTCTAAAGTGCAACATTTAGGAGCCTGACCAATTTTTTAAAAAAGGATGTTTGAATGAATAACGAGCAAATCAGTTAAAGGAATATACAATGAAAGCACCTTCAAAACACAACATAGTTTATGCCACAATTAACGTGGACTCTGTCAAGGTCAGGAAGCCCAAAATGCTTTCACAAGTTTGGGTTGCAGGGTTTTTTCCTGGTCCATCCTCTGGTGAAGTAAGTAAATAAATAAAAAACCAGTTTTGCCTTTTCTCTTGAAAAACAGTCACTCGCTTCTCTCAGCCTATGATAACGACCGCTGCTCTCAGTAAATCTTGTTTATACTGCCAAGTTCTTTTTTAATGCTTCTAAAGGGATGGTCACAGATCACAATGATTAAAGCCTACTTTGAAAATTATAAACACAATAACTTGACTGTGTTCTTTTAAATTGATTATCTGTCCATGTGCTGGGATGGAATTGGGAGACAGATGCCAAGGGAAAGAAAAAAGTAAAAATCCAGAGAAGACAAGAAATAAGCCAGGAACCCTGCAGCACCTTAAACACTAACACATTTTTATTCTAACACAAGCTTTCATGGACAAAAGCATGACGCCTGGTGAAGGAGGAGGAGGAAGAAAGCAAAGGAGGGGGAAGAAAAAAGAGAAGGAACACACATGCAACCAGCTGAATGGCAGAAAAGCCAAGCAAGGAATTTTGCAAGTTAAATATTCAAAAGTCTCAGTTTTATTGGCTGTATGTGTCTGAAACTGCGTCATAGGTGGGCAACATGAACTTTTCTCTTCCACCACACAGACTGCTTCCCCATACTGAAAAAGGCAGGAAAAGAACACTTTGGGCAGCCAACTACTCATTCATGCTGAAATTTCAATTCATAGTTAATATCCCTACATATAAGAGGGAAGGGGCAAAGTGACTGGTGAACTAATAGGAAAAAAGCCACCTGTATGAGATACAGATTAATCTGGTGTCCTATGTTTCTGCCTACAAAAACTCTTCTTCTTTTTTTGCCATCAAGTCACAGCCAATTTATGATAACCCCATAGGATTTTCAAGCCAGGAGACATTCAGAAGTGGTTTGCCATTGCCTGTCTCTGAGTAGCAACCCTTGATTTCCTTTGTTGTCTCCCAACCAAGTACTAACCAGGGCCAACACTGGGCTATCCACGTCAAAAACTCAATCCCCATAAAAATAGACTTTAACATGTCACAAGATCCTCTTACTAAACTAACAAACTAGAACGTCAGTTCAAAGACAAGCACTCTCACACATGTACACACATCGGTAGACATTTGCACTGGTGAATTTGTTTGCAATGCTGATATAACACGTTGCAACTCTACACAATATCATGTTTTGTAACGCTGCTATATATTCTTTATTGTAAGCAGATTTGTGATGGTAAAACAAGTGTAAGAGTCACAGTGTTTGTCTAATTTTCAGTGCAATTAAATATAAATGCTCTAGTTTCATAGGTTTACTGATTTGAACTGAGAACTGCTACGCATGTAATTGAAATACAACAGGCACAGAAATCACAGCAGCTGAGACAATATCTTTCAGTCACTGCTCCCTTCCATCCCTGCTGCCATCACAAATATGAAATAAATGAAATAGTTTAACCTAATGCATTCACTGCTTGTTACTGAGAATGTCAGGGCATATCATCCTGCAGTCACTCCATTACAATAAATAACATGGCAGTGACGCATTGCTGAGTGCCTTTTAGCTCAGTTTCAAATATGCCTGTAGACAGGGTGTAGAAGTTATTTTTTTAAAAAACCTGTAGCAAGTTTGCACGTAGTACCTTGCTGCATGGAGCAATCCAGTAAGCCGCCGATAGGAACGGCAACCCAACCGCAACGGCAAGCACCACTAAAAACTTCACCGCCATGGTCTGTTGTCGTAAACCTGACAGATTCTCATACCAGATAGAGAGCAGTTGCTGCTGGCAGTTGGGATGTGCTACAAACTAAAGGACAAAGAAAAAGAGTATAAGAGAAAATTACGACTCATCTGTCACTCAAAATTTGCCTGCTTATAGTACACAGAACATATAAGAACAGAAAGAAGTCAGGTGTGAGGCATTATTGTGAAGAAAACAGAGCAGGTTCTTCAGCTTTGTCACTGTGTCCAGTATACGCATATGACTGTTTACTGGAAGAAAAATGGGGCTATTCATTCACAGGACACACTAGATCTCGTTTTCGATAATTTCATGCTTTAGAAGGGTTTTTTTTTCCCTGCAGGTTTACCCAGAAGACTCTTACTACAAATAGAACATAAGAAATGCCAGTCTGGGTCACTGAAATGGCGTATTTTGCTCTCTATTTCATTCTTGGGCATCGTTTGAAAGATACCTGAGGGAAGCTCACAATCCAGCCACAATGGTGTTATCCATCCTCTTTTATAAGATCACAGCATCTGGCAGGAGACATTTACTATCTTTGAAAATGTAGGCTTCACTTTACGGCATCTTAACAGACATATTTAAGTAGTTATCTGTACAGCAGGCACCTTATGTTACAAGACATTACAGACCTTTGCCTCTCTGTTGATTTTCCCTGCATATTTGAAGAATGCTTAGAATTTGTGTTGCTTGTATTGGCGCAGCTTTCAAGACAAGTGAGAAGCAGATGTGGTTTGCCATTGCTTTCCTCTGCAGATCAACCCACATCTTCCTTAGTGGCCTCCCATCCAAGTTCTGACTGAGGGCCAAACTACAAGTGACGAATGACACTTGAACGGCAAGTGTATTCCTCCCTGTTCACTTACCCTCCACTTGCTCTCCACTCAATCCAATTGCCGTTCAAGTGTCATTTGTCACTTGTTGCTTGGCCCTAAGGCCAACCCTGCCTAGTTTTCAAGAGCTGACGAGACTGGTCTATACCATGCCAGCCTCCCTCTCCAACAATAATCACTATCATTTAGGCCACTCTTCTAATTTGCAACTATTAGAAGCTTTGTCCTGTGTTAATCCCAGAGGGGCAGTGGCATTTTACTGATGAGGGGACTGAGAATGAAACGAGTAGTACAATCCTATGCAGAATTACTCTAGACTAAGCCACTTGGGCTTAGAGTTACTCCGTTCTATAAACTCCCAGTCCAATTATTTATACTGTGGAGCACATTAACTCTCAAGCTGGCAGAGACTCTGTTTTGTCCCAGTTGAGATATTTTTTACTAAGTATTTTCCTGGAATGTTGCATAAGTATAAACAAACATCTGAATCTATACACATATTGCTATAAGGAGGCAAATCCCCTTTGACTAGAAAGGTTAAGCTGGATATAAAGTATCTACAGTGCCATTTTTTTTATCCTCCAATGAGTTAACTCTTTATAAACTGTGCTTCCTCCTGGTTTAGAAGTGATATATAAAATTGACTGTATAAAATTGCAAACAATGTAGTTAGGATAAGTCCTATACTGCATATTCTGTTGCTAGAGGCATCCCCCATTTTTACTGTGCAGTGCAGTTCTGTTCCCTTCCCCACCTTTGCCATTTGCTTACTGCATGGCCACAGTGATAGGCTTCTCAGTGACTGATTTTACACTACAGGACTATGCTGGAAGCAAAGAAAATCCACAGGAAAAGTCGTGCAACATAGAGCCGAAACAGACGTGATGAAATACCTAGATTCAACTCGTGTTCTCTTAGGTTTGTCGGGAAGTGTAGGAGTCCTTGCAGCTTAAAGTTTAGCATTTACAGAGCAGCAGAGAGGTAAGTGCGGGTGTCCTTGCAGCTTAAAGTCTCCCGGTGCAGCCAGGCATCGCTCTGCAGGGCCAGGCCGGGTGAGGGGAAGGGAAAATGCCGTGATGCACCTTGAGAGTGGGAGGAAAGGCGCCCCACGCCTGCACTTCCCTCCCTGCTGCTCTGTAAATGCTAAACTTTAAGCTGCAAGGACACCTACACTGTAAATGCTAAACTTTAAGCTGCAAGGACACCTGCACTTCTCTCCCTGGTGCTCTGCAAATGCTAAACTTTAAGCTGCAAGGACGCCTACGCTTCCCGACAAACCTTTAGGTAAGAGAACACGAGTTGAATCTAGGTATTTCGCCACGTCTGTTTTGAGTCTTAGAAGGTGCATTTTTTTCCTCTGCACAGAATACGGGAAGTCATGCAGACTGCTCTGTACTGGCACCTCCATATATGCATGTACTGCTGGTTTCATTAGGGCCAAATGAATTTGCAGACTGTTGAGAATCTCCTTGCAGATTTCTCTTGGCTTGCTAACTCTTGCAGGTAAGGCCAGTGGCACATAGTTTCTAACATGCTGGACTTACGGTGCAATCCTAATCAGAGTTACTCCAATATAAGGCCACTGGAATCAATGGGCTTAGACTGGAGTAACTCTGCTTAGGATTGCAGCGATACTCTATCGCACTAAGCAAAGTCTGGAGTCTTCCTCTAGCCCAGGAAGTCTTCCTTCAACTTAAGTCCCTCTTCCTCCAACAACTGAGCCCCTTAAGTTGAAGAAGTTCCCTGAGGCTGGAGGAATTTTACTTCGGCCTATGAAAGGACAGCATCCAGTATGTGTCATACTTGAGTATTGTCATACTTGAGCAGGAAGACGAATGAGAAGGAATCAATGGAAGCATCCCCAAGTCCAGGCTTAAGAAAGGTCAGAGGCTTACTTTTTTAACTTCATATTTAATTGCGAGTTTTAAGCGACTAAGGCTAGGACGCCCACGCTCCCCGTGGTTCATCTCAACGTCGCCATTCAGAATAGCTTCCACTTCTTCTGTGTTTCTGCACAGATCTAGAAGTCCGACTACAAAGTCCTTGCACTGCATAGACAGTTTTTTGTAATCATTCTATGAAGAAAAAGAAAAAAAGGCTGAAGAAAACATTCTTTACGACCACCAGCATAACAAAAAACACACCTGGACATATTCGATAAGGCCAATAGCCTATCTAACCAAGGATCTGGTTTATGAAGGCAACCAGCATCCTAATTTTTCAACAGAAATGTAAGGACATGAAATTTTGTTCTTGGATTCTGGCCACTCGCGACACAATATATACGTATTGTCTAAAGGACGAGATTGAGGAGTGTCTTCCCACTCCTCTTCCATGTCCGTGCAGAGGAGTTAGCCATGTTAGTCTGTAGTAGCAAAATCAAAAAGAGTCCAGTAGCACCTTTAAGACTAACCAACTTTATTGTAGCATAAGCTTTCGAGAATCACAGTTCTCTTCGTCAGATGTACGAAGAGAACTGTGATTCTCGAAAGCTTATGCTACAATAAAGTTGATTAGTCTTAAAGGTGCTACTGGACTCTTTTTGATTTTGCTACTACAGACTAACATGGCTAACTCCTCTGCATCTTAAACAACTGTGTAATTTCAGCAGCATAGCAAGGAAGCCAGTGCACTAAACTCTGTTCCTCTCATTATTGGATAACTGCTTAGTTCAAAATAAACACTTTAAAGTTCAAACTGTTCTAGGTATAGGGAACAGCACAGAAGGCTGTGAGTGTCTTACTAGGCTATACAATTCACAAAAGGCTGTATTACGACATCTTTTACAGAGCATTTAAGCAGAATGTGGGTACCCACAGGTCCTCCAGTATTGCCAATAACAAACAAACAACAGTCGTGTCTTGTTTACTGCAGCCCTTTACCAGAGCATGCGATTTAAACCACACATCTTTCTGCTACTCTGTGCCATAGGCACACATTTTGTAGCTGAAGAAATTGGATTTTGAGGGCTGTAATGACAGGGGCATTTCTTGGTAAACAGCAACACAAATGACTGCATACTTGTCTGTTTCTACTTGGATCTCCATAAAGAAAAAATGTTGAACATGAAGCAGCCCCAAGATAAAGATCATAGCCCACAGAGGGGCATGTTTTTGCTTCCTAGCGAGTTACCAGTCTTGCATTCTGCCTGCAAAGCCCATAAAACAGTTTACTGTATGTTTACTTCACATCATAGCAACAAGAAGCTCAATTTGTTTTGCTTTTTTTAAATAAATGAGGTTTAATTTATGTTTGCTCAAATCAGTTGGCAGTACTAACAGAAAACCTTCATTGGTAAGAATGTGAATCTGATTTCTCTTCAGTAGTCTGTTCCTATTATGAACATCTGAAACTAGCACAAGCAGCACATGTAAGGCCCAAAGGTATATATCAGTGGCTCATGAGAAAAGAGACTTTGTGCTTTGTCCAGAGAGGTAAATGCATCTGATGAAGTGGGATCTGGCTCACAAAAAGAGTGCAATCCAATGCAGAGTTACTCAAATCTACACACATGCAGAACAATGGCCTTAGACTGGAACAACTCTTCATAGGATCGTACTGTCAATTTGTTACAAGAATGAATTCAACTCTACCTATATGGTCTCCGTATTGCCCTACTAAATCTGAATACCAATTCTGAGAATGATGTAAGTTTGGATCCTATTGGGGAGAAAGACAGGGTATAAATGAAGTAACACAACACAATAAATAAAGAGGATATATTAATCCTACCTTGCCTACCTATCAACAGTTGAGGGTGATTCTCTACCACTCTGAATTGACTGATGACTCTTGATTGTTTTAAATGGGCCTCTTCTTATAATGTCACCTACTCCGACTCGCTATTTTCTCTTGTCTGAATTATAATATAACTACTTTGGAAGGACACTCCGAGGAAGTGAGCGCTGACTCACAAAAGCTTATGCTGTTAAATGTTGTTAAAGATTAAAGACCCCACTGAATTCCTATTTAATTACAAGATGCCTTGTTAGTCTGCCACTTTTTGGCTGTCCCCGAATTTAAGTTCTGTGCATGTCTGTGTTCCACATTAAAGATCTCACTGGAAACCTAATTCGTCTTCCTGCTCCTAATTCTCCGAAGTTAGAATATTCTTTCATCCAACACTGTAGCTTAGGAATTTATAAGCGCACCTGCTCGACACTATTATCCTTGCCTCTCCATTCCCTCCCATCCCAAATGAGAGTGTGAGGACATTTAATCCCTTCTGAAACTGGGGAGGGAAACAAAGGGCACACAACTATTGAGCATAGGGCTTTCAAGGCAAGGGATTTCAAATGAGGTCTGCCAATGCCTGCCTCTGAAGAGCATGCCAGCACTTCCGTGGTGGGATCCCACTGAAGTACTTACCAGGACTGACCTGGTTAGCTTCTGAGATCTAATGAGATCAGGCTAGCCAGGGCTGTCCAGGTCACAACATACATGCAATATACATTCACAATAGTTATTAAGTAAAATAATTCATCGTCATCATCAAATGTGGTATGTTTCTCCGAGGCCTTGCAGATTTTTAAAGCAACACTTTTTTTAAAAAAAAACTCTCACTGGCATTCACTGAACTCTCTTTCTTTCCCTGATTTACTGTTACTAAACACAAATGGCCACTTTTAAACATAAAATGATGTCACAATAACAAATCAATACTAGACAATGGTTGCCAACGTCTAGGTGGTGTCTGGAGATCTCCCAGAATTACAGCTGATCTCCAGACTTCATAGATCAGTACCTTTGGAAGAAATGGCTGCTTTGGAGGGTGAGCATTATAACATTATACCTCCCCCTCCTCATGCCCTCCTCCTCAGGCTCCATACCCCAAATCTCCCATGAATTTCCCATCTCAGAGTTGGCAACATTGGCACTTGACTGTGGCCAATAGGAGGTGGAGGCACTTTCTGTCTGATAAGTGATTTCCACGCTCTTTGCAAGAGGTGCTTGGGGCCATCAGGAGCTGCTGCTGCTACGACCAGGAATCATAATTCTACGCATTGCTGTTCTGTGAGGAGAGCTATTAAAGCTCCAGTTCTGAAATCTTCCAGGGATATGAGCTGTTCTTAAGCTACGGAGTAACTTTGTCTATCCAACCAGACTCACCATGAAGGACTATAAAGGTTTTCAGGTCAGGCTGGGACTTTGCCTGGGCCACAGCAGTATCCACTCTACGCTTGCATGAGGCCCAGCACTGGCATTCGGTTATTTAATATTTAGAAATTTTTATGCTACTCTCCAGGAACCTACCCGAGGCAGCTTAGAAAATAATTAAAAAAAATTTTTTAAAGGATATTAATTAAAAGCCATCTCAGCACAAAAACACAGAACATAAAAACAGACCACTGACAGCTTGAAATAATAGTTTAAAGACTAAAATACTGTTCTAAAAAAAATCAATCCCCTAATTAAAAGCCGGGGTGAACAGAAATGTTTCATGCTGGTGCCTAAAAGAAAGCAATGTAGATGCAAGGTAAGTTCTAAGGCCTTCCACACGAGAGGGGCCATTCCTGAAAAAGCCCTGTCTCTGATTGCCACCCACCTCACCTCTGAAGACAGAGCCATAGAAGAGGAGGCAGCCCTCCAGCTACCTAAAGAAATGTGATGCTGGAGGGCAAACAATCAGGGAAAAGCTTTTACCTTCATGCTCTCCTGGTGGGCTTCTAGAAGCCTTTTGATGGACAGAGGGATGGTGATATAGACAGACCATAATTTAGGCCTGGTTCGCATGAATGTTAAAAAAAGTCCAGGCCAATAGAAAAAGGGTACAAGCACAGAGAAAGGACTGTTCTCTCTGTTATGCTCTTTGAACACATGAACACCTGAATCAGAGCACTGGTCCATTAAGGTCAGTAGTGTCTACTCAGAACAGCAGTGGCTCTCCAGAGCCTAGGAATACCATACACCCCCCCCCGCCCCCACCCATCACACCCCACCCCCACTTACCTGGCTGGTGGGGGGGGTGTGCACCTTCTGTGTGTGCTCCCCTGCAGCGCTG
Organism: Eublepharis macularius; assembly: GCF_028583425.1. Lineage (NCBI taxonomy): Eukaryota > Metazoa > Chordata > Lepidosauria > Squamata > Eublepharidae > Eublepharis > Eublepharis macularius. Next base: position 164,291,686 of record NC_072792.1, on the reverse strand, counting down.
TGCGCTCCTGTGCGCAGCAGCCGCTTGGATCGGCCCAGTTTGGCCTGAATTGGGGCGGCTGCGGAGCACGGGAGCCCCTGCAAAGTGTAGGCGTGCTCCAGGGGGGGAGGCGCCGTGTGATGATGTCACTTCCCAGAAGTGACATCATCATGCTTGCGGGAGCACGCGCAACCTCCCCCCCCCCCCCCCGGAAAGGTGAGTGCCAAGCCCCAAGCCCCCCGTGGGGAGGTTGAGGGGGACTGGCAATCCTACTGGAGCCTCAGGTGGAGGTCTTTCACCTGACCTTCTACCTGCTCCTTTTTACCTTTTGAGAGGCAGCGTGGTGTAGCCGCTGGTGTTTAACGAGGACCTAGAAGGCCCAGGTTAAAATCTGCCATGGAAGCTTGCTGGGTGATCTCTCTCAGCCTAACCTACCTCACAGGATTGCTGTATGGAAGAAATGGAAGAAAGAAGACTGCTGTTAGGAGAATCAGGGAAAGAGATACAATAGGCTACGGGGGCAGAAGATTTGGTAAAACAAGCATAAAGCTGAGCACAGAGATGAGATCTTTCTGAAACAAGGCATAACTAATTTATGTGGGCATGTTTTGCAACAGGGAAACTCCCTAGATTTTGTTTTTATTTATTCAAGTATTTATACTCTGCTTTTCTCCCCGATGGGTACCGAAGCACTTACAACATCATTCTTCCATCTTCCATTTCATCCTCACAGCAACCTTATGAGACAAGTTATGCTGAGAGAGAGCAACTGGCCCTAAGTCCCCCCCCCCCGTGAGCTTCCATGGCAGAGTGTGGACTCCAACCAGGGTCCCTCCATCCTAGTCTAACCATTACACCAAGCGGCTCACCATTCATGAAAAGGAACATTAAAAGCTGGAAACCACCAGCAGCTGCCTGAAGCAATGTGGTCCCTTCTACCACTTCATTCTTCTGCAAGGGTGAACACCTCACTCCCGTCATTCCCGGCTGCTGAATGACCTCTTACCTTGAATTCTTTTTCAATGTTAGCGAGCACAGCTAGCTCATTGCTGAGTTCTAAGGCAGTCATGACTGGATCTTCACTGGACAAGGACAGGTAAGCCGGGCTTGCCAAGCCTTTGTAGGCATTGATCCTGGACCTGGAATGGCTGAAAGAATCGTGTTTCTGTTTCTGATTGCATTCGCTACATTTGCAGAAGTAGTCGTGAGGCCTTTCGATACGAGCTCCTTTCCTCAGGAGGGTGTGGACGATTTCGTACTCGTGGCAGTGAGAGGCCAGGATGATGGGGGTAACGTCGTGAGAGAAGCGGGTCCCGTCCTCGTCGTAGGCATAGAAGTCGTCGTGCTGTAGCTCCGACTGGCTGGGACTCGTGGCGAGCCTCTTGCCTTCAGCAAATGCAGGATGGCTCAAGATGGCTTCCACTATTCGGACGTATCCTTTGCTGATGGCCAAAAGCAGAGCATCCCCGACACGTGACAGGTTCTCCTTCCTAAGCAAAAGTTCAGTGATCTCCAGGTGCTCGTTCGCTACAGCCAGCTGCAGTGCATTTTGCCCCATGTAGTCCACACAGTTCACGTTCAGCGAAATGCATTCTTCCAGCATTTTACGGATAACGGGAATATTTCCATATTCTGCTGCTTCCAAAAAACGTTCCTCTTCTATAGAAAGACTGGTCGAGCGGTCATTAAACATATATGCTGGGCCTCGATTGGCAAGCCTCCGCCCTTTTTCCCGAATGACAGTCTGTTGTCGGAGGGCATGTCTGTTCTCAACGCCTCTACTGTACAGAAAGAGAGAAATTGGTAATGTTTTGATGTTTTTTAAAAAATGTGTGTTTGAGCCTTAAGCGATACTAAATGATATTTCCTGTCAGTCAGCTCCTTGCAATTTATTACAGGCTAACAAAATAAAATTAGTCATTGTTGGTTATAATCTTATAGGGGCCTGCGACTGATACCGGAGTGTAATAAAGATGGCAAGATCCAACATAGGCCATTTTCACATGCCCAAAGCCTCCGGAAGATCGCGCGAAACTCATGGCATGAAGCGTCTTCCTAGCACTATTTCCCGGCATGATCCCGTTAAATGGCATGATTTCTGACATCATCTCGCCATTAAAGGGGATCGTGCCAGAAATCGTGCTAGGAAGACACTTCGTGCCGTGAGTTCCGTGCGATCTTCTGGAGGCTTAAGCATGCGTGTAAAAACAGCCTACGGGATACCTTACATTGAATCTCCTGCTCTGAACTGTTTCAGATTATCCATTATTTTTAAAAACACAGCCAGCTCTTCCATTTTTGCTTTTGTAGCTTTTGTCAATGAACCCCCACATTATTTTCTGAACTCAGCAAAACTGGAAAGCCGTTTAGGAAAGGGATTTTTTTTTTTTTGCTGACATGTAGTCTATAAAATAAATGTTGCATATCACTAAATAAATGCAAGATTGTTTCTCCCATGCCAGTATCCTATATCTACTACTCTCATATGAGAAACAGTAATGATCTATTGACCCTATAGACCTGCTTATCAACTGCATTGGGTTAGTTGTTGTTAGTCTATTATTGGAGCAAAATAAAACAAAATCTAGGGGGACTTTAAAGAAATCAATATTGTTAGTCTAGAAGGTACTATTAGACATTTCTTTTATTGCCCTGCTTGCCAAAATGTAATTATTTTCTAATTATGTTGGATTCTATGCATGTTGCTGACGTTTATTCATTGTTTATTTATTACAACCCACCTTTCTCACTGAGACTCAAGGCATACTACAAAATTTGAAAAGCAATTCAGTCAGAAAGCAAAGACCTCCAATACTCAGTGCAGTAGGACTAGGATTACCCTGAGCAGGGTCAGTCCTGGTTAGAACTTGGAGGGGAGACCACCCAGAAAGTCTAAGGTTGCTACGCAGAGGCCGGCAATGACAAACCACTTCTGTTCCTCTCTTGCCTTGAAAGCCACATGAGGCTGCCATAGATCGGCTGCAATTTGATAGCGCTTTTTTCACCACTACCACCAGGAGTAGGATTACAGATCTAGAAAACAACGCGAACAAAAACCGTTGATGGTTTGAGTGGTCTTTTATTCTACACAATCTTACCATTTTACAATGTTTCTTGACCATATTGTTCTTTGTCTGAGAACCAGAGTTTAGCCAACAGCCCCCTTTTTGCACTCACTTTTGCTTCTACTATTGTCAAAAATGGCTCAATCTTTCTGTGTTTTCAAATGCCCTTTTTCTATTTACTGGTCCACGTCTTGAATGCTAAAAGAAAGCATGTAAAACCTCCTGAAGGCTGGCTTTTCAGGCTCAGGGGAATTTTGACCTAGCTCCAGGACTACAATGCAATGTTCCAGTAGCTCTCAGGAGATGGCAAAAAGAGAGATAACTCTCTAACCAAACTCCAAGGAACTGTCCCTTTATATACTCTCTTATGACTGAAGAGAGAGCTGGGAGAGGAGCTCTGTGGGGCTATTACTAGTTAAATGGGTTGGGATAAAAGCTGTCTTAGAGCCAAGCTACAAGTGACGCCTTACACAGGTTGGACACTTGTCAGCTTCCCTCAAGTTTTGATGGGAAATGTAGGCGCCCAGGTTTTACAGCTTGGCTCTCCATTACAGCTGCAAGACCAGGATGCCTACATTTCCCATCAAAACTTGAGGGAAGCCGACTAGTGTCCAACCTGTGTAAGACGTCACTTGTAGTTTGGCTCTTAGAGCCAAGCTACAAGTGACAAATGACACTTGCCTGGCAAGTGAACAGACTCATGTGTATTCCTCCCTGTTCACTTGCCATTCACTTGCGCTCCACTTAATCAAGTGCAGCGCAAGCGAACAGGGAGGAATACACGTGAGTCTGTTCACTTGCCAGGCAAGTGTCATCCATCACTTGTAGCTTGGCTCTTAGCTTCAGTTTAGTGGGTTCCTGGGCTTGGTCAGACAATTTGAACAGGTCTCTTGAACCCACTTCACAGGGACTTTTTGAGCTGTGCATAGTGGTCTGCATGGTTCCCTGAAACTATGTAAACCAGCACCTGGGGTCTTTTGCATAACTCTTCCTGAGCATCAAGAAATTGGATGAAAATGACAGAAACACTTCTGATTATTGAGCAATTGGTTAGACATTTGACAAAAAAATTTCAATTAAAAAAATGAAATACATCAAAGTTTGATTCAGCTTTAACAAGAACCAGTAGTTAATTTGTCAGGTAGGCAACTTTGACTAAACTTCCCGATTTTGTGATTATCGGGATTTACTAATGCATCTGGACTACTCATTTAATGCTTGTATCTGGTGTTCTGGGCTTCCTCTGCACTGACTCACTCTGATAGTCTGTGCCAGATGCATTCTCTAGACCCAGGCTAAAGAGCATCTAATTAAAGTATCTTCTAATTCATCAGAGTTATCTTAGGTCGGGGATGTCAAGTTAAACCCATTTGAGTGTTACTGCCCTGGTAAGTTGATCTCTAGGTACAGAGCACTGCAGCACAGCAAATACTATCTGATGAAGGAAGCTTTGACTCTTGAAAGCTTATACCCTGGAAATCTTGTTGGTCTTTCAGGCATTTCTGGACTCGAATCTTGATTGATTGGATTTTTAGCCCGCCCTCCCCACAAGCAGGCTCAGGGTGGATTAGAATCATAGATAAATTACAACAAATAAAACCAAGAAAATACAACTCAGTACCAACATGAATTTCAACATTCGAGGTGGTGCACCCTTCCCCCTGTCCTTGCCCACCATACACAAGGGAAGAAAAGGGTGGAGGCGTGGGTTGGTGAACCTCTAACTCCTCAAGCATGGGGAGGCAGATGGACCATATGCTCCCCCCTCCACTGGCAGGAGACCAGCAGGGAGGCTAATTAGATGTATCTTGCCCTTGTAAATTATGAACTGAAGACAATTTGTCCTCTGAGTAAAGGACAAAGTAAAACTACCACAACGGAGAAGGCCTTGCTGCTGGCCTTCAACCATAAACAGTGGAGACAGAAGGCTACACGCTCAAAATGAGCTAGGAGAGAGATTAAGTTGGTCAGGAGAAACCTCTGAAACTCTTAACTCCAGCTTGCTTCACATAGTGAGAATCTTGGTGACCATGTCTTCACCAAAGAGAAGAATTAAACAGGTACTTCAGATGAGACCTAGAGGCATCATTTTGGGTCTGTAGGGAGCATCTATAGCTGTCTCTCTCACAGCTTGATGAATCTTTTGGAACGTCCCAATATTTTGTGATTGATCCTAGCCCCCATGACAGCCATTTTGCAGCTGGCTTCTCCCTCCCCTGGGCAGATGTTTTGTGATGACATTCACTCAATGTTCTCAGAATTCCCAAGCAGCTCACAGGCTCAGACTGCTGAAGAATGTCCTGCTCCACCTACTTACAACCTCTCTTTAAATCTTTCCAGTACCACAACATTTGCAGTGTGAAGTGCTCTGGCAAGACAGATTTTTCAAACACCTTTCCCCCTCCCCCAGGGCACACTACAAAAAATCCTTTGTAGAAGAAAAATGATTAAGTTGAACAATGTTGGTCACTTCAAAATAATCTGAAGTGCATTTAGATAGACTGTCTAGCATTTTCAAGAGTTAAAGAAAATCCCCAACAAAGCCTGATAGAATTCACTCTTTCTCCAAATCTCTCAAGTAAATATGAAGACAAGTTACATTTTTAACATGGCAGGAGCACATAGAACAACTTAGGTGTCTGAACAACTAAGGTACTTGACCATGTGGTAAGAGGCCTTTTAATTTGATTTGTTTATTCTCGCATCAGGGGACTCCTGTAAACAGGGAACCATCTAGCAACTGACTCAGAATTTAACATCCAAGAACCTCAACTTTGCTTTAAAGCGCTCAGTTATGGCTATGGAGAAAGACTGAAAGTGTGTGGCTTTATGTATAGAATCTGGGAAGCGGATGCTAGGACATCACGCTGCGCTGCCAGTTGTCAATCACTGATAAGAGTTGTCATTTTTAAAGACCACAGGATTTTACTCATGTGGTGTTACTAGTTACCTAATAACAACAAAATCCATCCACTTTGACACTTCTTCCATCACATCGCCCTGGCAAGAAAAGCTTCACTTACTAAATATATGCCCAGCTGCTGTTACATCAATTAGAATAGCGTGGCAAACCCAGCCATTACTCTGCATAGCTTCCAGTTTGTTCCACATGATTATTATCTGCCAATAAGAGAATAGCAAGTTCCTGACCTCCGGCAAAAACTAATTTGCAGCTGGGTCTTGCCGTCCCCAGCGACATTAAGCATCGCTTACTCAAGCAAAGAATTTTTCTCATCTCATTGCTGCTCGCTGGTTCTGCATTCATTTTTACTGATATAAAATGTCTCTCTTTTTTAAGCTTTCACATAAAAATGATACAAACAGCAACAAAACTGTTTTTATGACATTTCACTTCCTCAGGAGCATAAACTCATGTTATATGTAACAAGGGACATATAAAAAACACCTGACATTCTTAGAAGAGGAAATAAATTTTGTTCCTAGGCTGGGTGGGCTTGAGAGTTGTCACTTTCAGCAAGGTTTACATCTGTAAAGCTCAAGTTTATTTCACGTATCAGATTCATTCATTCATTCACTCATTCATTCATGGCTTTTCAGCTAAGTCCCAGAGTGACTTAGACTTCAATCCACTGCAATATACAATGCAAGTATGCGAACATACATGAAGCTGCCTTATACTGAACCGGCAAAAACAAGACAATTGGTACAGTGGGAGAATTCAGTGCAGCCGTCATTTTCTTGTTGCTTTTACTGAATCAGACCATTGGTCCATCAAGGACACTATCATCTATTCAGATGAGCAGTGGCTCTCCGGGGTCTCAGGCAGAGGTCTTTCACAGTTTGGTGTAGTGGTTAAGAGCGGCATGGCTCTAATCTGGAGAACCAGGTTCGATTCCCCACTCCTCCGCTTGAAGCTAGCTGGGTGACCTTGGGTTAGTCACAGCTCTCTCAGTGCTCTCTCAGCCCCACCTACCTCACAGGGTATTTGTTGTGAGGATAATAATAAAACACACTTTGTAAACTGCTCTAAGTTAAGTTGTCCTGAAGGGCAGTATATAAATCAAATGTTGTTGTTGTTGTTATCACCTACATCCTGAGATCCATTTCACTGGAGATGATGGGGACTGAACTAGGAACTTTTGGCAGATTCTCTACCACTTTGGTTGGAAATAGGTATGGAAGGAAGTTTTTCTGCTTGCTCCCATCTAACTTTCTTTTTTTCCTTTCTTTGTTCAGAGTTCCTCTTGCTAAATTCTACCAGGCTATTTTACTCCTTTTAAGTATTTTCAATTAGAGTTAATTGCTAAAATACACAACGAAAGAAGCTTTACCCAATTGCTGCAGCACCTGCTGAAGGCCTCAACTAGATGCAACAATGTCCCCGTGTCTTATTTAAAGAAATTCCTGGGGGCCCAACCCTGAAAACGAACCTGATGGCACTCTGGCTGGGCGGAGACTCAGAGCGGGACCACAAGTGACGCCTGACACAGGTTGGACACTTGCCAGCTTCCCTCAAGTTTTGATGGGAAATGTAGGCAGCTTGGCGGACTGTTGGACAAGTGACAGTTGAAAAGTCCACTGGACAGCAGTCGGAGAGTCAAGCTGCAAGACCAGGATGCCTACATTTCCCATCAAAACTTGAGGGAAGCTGACAAGTGTCCAACCTGTGTCAGGCGTCACTTGTGGTCCTGCTCTCAGGTGGTCTTCTCCTGGCTAGACATTCATATACAGCATAGGGGAGGAGGCAGGGAGACAGCAGATGTGAGAGGTCGTGCTTGCCAGTTGATGAGGGAGCAACCAGGTGCTGCAAGAGAGTTGTGCACCTAAAATACCAATCTCCCTACAACATGGATCTAATCAGGGCTATCAACTGATTTAAAAAAATTAGGCAAGGCATGCCTCTGATCAAATTAATCCACACTATGGGATTTCCCATTACTATGGATGGATGGATGTGAAAGTTGGACAATGAAGAAAGCTGTCAGGAAGAAAGTTAATTCCTTTGAAATGTGGTGCTTAAAAAGTCCTGGTATGTGCCCTTAAAGCACAGCCAAACTCAATAAAACTGGCCTTACTGAGCAATGTTTAAATTCCCCCTCCCCACTCTTGAATGTCCAGCAAGGGTCAGCGTAAGTTCTCTTCTCAAGGTCTCCTCTCCTCCTGCTCCCTGTGCTCTCACCTGAAGAGGTAAGAGGGTAGAGAGACCAGAGACGGAGCTTTTTTGGAAGCAGCATCGTGCCTAAGGAAGCATGTTCTCCTCCTTCAGGCTCACCAGGCACCTACTTTCCATTCCTTTAAGTGCCAGGACAAAGTATTTTTTAAGTACGGATTTCCATCTTTTTAAGATGATTCATGGTCTACTCCTAGCCTAAGGACAACTCCTTTTAGATTGCTCTATCATTTTATGTGCTTTTATGCTTTGGCTTGTTTTTCATGATAGTTTTACTTGTATGATTTTAATTATTACTGACTTGGAGTGTTTGATTCAGTTTTTAGTGTTATGATTTTTTAATTTTACGTTTTGTTTTGTTTTATCGTTGTGAGCTGCCTTAACCAGGTCTGGGTCAGGAGTAGATACAATGTTTAAATAGATAAACATCTCCTAGCATTCTGACAATCCAGAGACCACCAGGAGCAAACTGCAAAAGATTTCCTGCATATGTTAGATGGTTCAGTCTCCTATCCCTTTATTGATAACAAAATGGAGCTGGATGAAAAACTGAAAAGAACCAAAATTATGATTATCTTGTAAAGCTTCTTTACCTTTCTTCCTCATTCTCGCCAAGAAATCTTCTGAAATTGCCACCCCTTCCTCCTAGAGACTTTTACCATAATAGATACATGTCTAAAATCATCAAGAATATCTGTTCAGACACAAACTTTCCATTCAACAGTAATTCATTCTCCTCTTAAGGATCAAAAAGAAGAAGGGGAAGAAACTCATTTCTATGGCTAATGAGAATTGGCATCGTCTCCCTGTAGTTAATAGTCCAGATTTAGCTCTGAAAAATCTAATAAATGTACAGTTAAACGAAATGAAAAACGTTAAGTGTTCCCTATACAGTCACAGACAGGTTGTCATACGAATGGAGTATCTCCTTCCAAAAGAATAAAACAGGTTTAAATGTATGCTATAAAGAAAAGGATCTTCATAAAAAGCGTATTTGTAACATATTGCTAAAGATATGATTTAGATTGTGACGCAACTTTGGTGAAAAGCACTGGGGTACTGTGTTGTAAGACCAGTAAACACTCGTGTGCTTACCTATGAACAATTTATTTACTAGAACTATCTGGATATACTTGAACAAAACTTGCCCCGGTGGAATCAAATTGCCAAGTCTTAACCTAGCTTGCCTTCAGGCCCAAATCATTCTTTAGATCAAAGTAGCAACTGGCCATTGCCTGAAATTAGTAAGGTGTCTACTGCTGTGAATCAAGATGAATAAATGATGTAAATAATGTTTGAAACTGCCGCCCCCACATCACTTTACATGAAGTTGGGGGCAGCAATGGATAACAACTGGGTTAAAAAGGAAATATAATACAAATTTCATAAAGGAAGCAAAATGCCACAGGACGGTAGGCTGAAAGAAAGCAATTTGCCCGAAGTCACCCATCATGTTTCACAACAAGCAGTGATTTATACCTGGATCTTCTACATTCCAGTACTCTAAATACTAAGCCATATAGTTATTATAACTGCTTGGATTGTTTAATCCTTTTCCAATGGAATGGGAAACGCATTTCTACTAGTAACTCTTTTTATTTCTGAGTTGTGTAGCTGGGCAATTAGACAATCAGGATTGAGAGACTCCAGCACCGGACAGTAACAGAAAATCACAACACAACTTTATAAACCAGGCAGACTTGACTTAATACTAGGCTTTCCCCTCTTGTCTCTCTAGGAGGCGCTTCCCATCCAGACTCCCCTTTGACCCCTGAAGCCAGGAACTATTGTCAGTTTTCCATCCAAGGAAATGGTTAGAGGCGCACGCCTCCCTTATTACAGGCATCATCTCCCCTTAATTTCAGACAGGTGAAAAGAAAAAAAAATCCCATTTCATTGGGAATTAAATTTCACACTGATAAGAGTGAGCACAAGGAAGCAGGATAACATTGGGCTGTACGGTTTTCTTCCTTTTTCACGGGGTTAATGTAGCGGTTGGAGTATGTGTGTCTATTTTTAGGTAGTGCATGAATAAGGGGAACTAAAACCTTCCTCCTTAGTTTACTACTTTCCATTCATATTAATATTTTTCTCCCAACTTCAAGCACTGGAGCAAGGCGTGGCAGGAGTTAGGATGACCCGTGATTCTTAGCACAGCCCTTATATGTGGTCAGAGGACCACTTCCTCTTCCTCTTTCATCGATACAAAAGCTGTATGGATCCAGCCCTCACATTTACTTTACGTTGCTTGTCTTTTTTCCCCTGATGGGAACTGCAGTAGTAATTGCAAGCAATGGACATTTGTAGTGGAGAAGTGATGGGGCAGCATTTAAAATCTCTGAAATTTGATCTTCTCGTCATTTTAATGTATCTGGTTTTAAATTATGCATGATCTACTCAAAATTAAGGTTGCCAGATGCTTGCTGATGTTTTGCCTCTCTGCCTACCAATCACCAGAGGTAAGCCACTCGATGATCACCCACCACTGGCAGGCAGCCCAGACAAGCAGGTGCGCACGCCTCCATGCTCCATTGCCACTTCCGGAAGTGACACTGCCATAGGGGGCGAGGGAGAGCATGTGCTTTGCGCCAGGGCAATTTCTTAAGAATGGGCTTTGGGTGCGAAGCTTGCATGCTCCCCCTCCATGATAATGTCACTTCTTGAAGGCACAGAGGCACATGTGTGGGGATTAACAAGGTGAACCCCTGCACTCCCAATCTCCTGCCAGTGGCCAGGGAGACCTGGCAATTCTACCCATGATCCTGGGGCATATGTAATCTTAGCAAACAGATACATTTTGAACACACATTAACAGCAACTACCAACCAGTTACCACAATGAATGTCGCCAATTCTGCAGACCCAGAATTCCTTGAAATGTCGCTTGTTAAATTGTGGGGAAAAAATGAGCAATGTGAGCATATGGAGTGCCTGAACTGAAAGAAAGTGACATGGTAAGCAGGGTCCAAATAGGACTGAAAAACCAGAGAGATCAAGAAGATGGAGCAAAGTGTTTGTTCCCGGAGAGAGAATGGCATGTGTGTGTGGGGGGGGGGGAGATTCCCTGGACTTTGACTGGTTTTGTAGATTTGTTTGCTGTTTGTTTTGTATATTAAGAATCTTTTTGGCAAACTTTTTTCCCCCACATTATATTTCACAGCTCTCTTAGGAAAGCCACTACAATACACAATAATGTTGCACCAAATCAACGACTCAATCTAGCTTATAAAATCAGCATGCAGAATAAACAGCAAGGCAGCCTTGACAAACACATGCCAAAAAGAAAGTAAAATCATAATAAATAAATCTCTCTTTTGAAACTTTGAACATCTAAGTTTTCCTTCTATTTTTACAGGGTTTAATAATATATGATCACTGTAGCACTTACAATAACATACCAGATGCTTGCTCCAGTTTATCTACATACATGCAAGCCCCATGTCACCATATTGAGGAAAATAACCTTTCTGACTTTCACTGATCTCTTGCACCTTTTACCTGCGACAGACTCTCTTCATAATCAAAAGACCCCAGATTTTACAGAACCATGTTGCCACTGTAAAGATTATGATTCTAGATTGGTAGCTGTATTAGTATGTAGCGGCATATTATTTGTCCCGATATGCATGAAAAACAACTACTTGAGGTGGTGGTGGTGAAGGAGAGTGTTGTCAAGTCCTAGCTAACTTATGACAACCCCTGCTACAGTTTTCAAGGCAAGAGACTAACAGAGGTGGTTTGCCAATGCCTGCCTCTGCATAGCACCCTGGGTCTTTACTGGAGGTCTCCCATCCAATTTCTAACCAAAGCCAACCCTGCTTAACTTCCAAGATCTGATGAGATCGGGCTTGTCTGGGCTAATTGAGGATAGCTAAATAATTCTGCCTTTATAATGCTGTTGATTGAATTCAGGGCAGTATCTCATTAACTTGTCAAGCCAGGACATTTTTATCCTCTTTCCATGCCCACAACCCTACTGCTGAAACCTAATAAACGTGCTCAAAATAAAACTTATTGCCGAGTACCATTACGGAATTAATTTCTGTGGTTCTCTTTATTAATAAAATTATATTATATTGAAACATTTAGGAATACAAACATAAACCCAGAAATACTTAATATTCACTTTGTCAAAATAGCACAATACATTGAAAACGTGCAGTAACATGAAATGTAGAAATGAATTATCAGACCTGATTTTCACAGTTACCGTTACAGACATGTATTAGATGTTAAATGTCATCCCAGCAGAAAGGCTCTTAACGAACTCTTAGTGGGATACAACCAGCAGTTCCATTAGTAAAAAGGGAATGGGAGGACCCCTCTGGCTACCAAAAATGGTGGGAATGAGTCCTGCAGGGACAAAAGTCCTGTGGGAAAGGGATTGTAAATAATCCCTGAACTGATCAAGAATGAATGAAAAGGTCGGCTGGACCCATTCCCCTGTATTTAATATATATAATTTTAAAATATGAAATAAGGGAATACTACTTAGTAATGCTTTTCTCTGGTCTAATTAATTCATTTGCAGTAAAATCCTAAGCAGAGTTACTCCAGTCTAGGCCCACTGAAATCAATGGGCTTAGACAGGAGTAACTCTGCTTAGAATTGCACTGTCGAGTGCTTAATATGGTAAGCAAAATTTGGACATTCTTTTAAACAAAACTTCTTTAATGTTAACACACACTAGTAACATGGGGCTCTGAATGTACGCTTTTCTATTTCTTGGGGGGCAGAATGCCTGCATCCCAAGCAGCTGCAGAGCTCTCTACATCTTTTGAGGGTTACATTTTCATAACAATGGATACAACCAGGAAATCAAGGTCTGTGCAGGTGCTGTATTAATTAAAATTCCATCAAATCTCTAGAGAGGTGAGTTGTAACAGATCTCTGGTTGAGATAACGATTGCTGAAATTAAATAAACCAAGAGATATGTCATCCAGGAGCCTTTTACTTCAGCTGCTATTTAATTAACAGTCGTTAATTACTGCACAAAACATCCATCAAGCTGGTAAGCCCTTCCTTTTGCCATTTTCTAATACATACCTGAATATTCATTCGGTTACTTATAAATTGTTTTAAAAGAGCCCAGGGGGTGACAATTTGAACCTCCCCGTTTTCTACACCTTGCTGAAGTCTAAATTCTCATGGAATTAACAAATTTAGTATTTTTATATTTTGCTGTTTGCCTTAACAAATGTTCCAGATGTCCTTTGTTTTAAGGTTGGTTTGCAGTAGAGCAAGATTTGAGTCCAGTAACACCTTAAAGACCACCAGGATATAAGCTTTTGAGTGTAAAGCTTCCTTCATCACAATCAAGGAGTAATGGAAGTTTCCTTAATGGTCACCCAGTTTTGTACTGGAAGCCAAAGGCAGGCCCCAAATGGGCTACAATTGCTAAGCCTTCTTGCCTGTTATAAATTTTAATTCACACAAATAAAGCTGTTGTTTGGGAGTCTGGACAGGAATACTCCTTCTTGTTTCAGATCTATCATAATTACTTTAAAAACGGAGACATTTCTGTATTTTACACTATAAGAAGAGGAGGTACAAGCACTGTCCTTTACTCAGGTTTCAGAGTAAAACCTCTTCTTACTATGCACTCTGCTAACATATATACTTCCTGTTGAATTTTGTGCCTTGGCTTGCTCAACAAAGAAGCAATTGATCTAGTTTTTAAAAACAATTTCGCCACTATTAGCAATGCTATGAACCTCTTACAGTATGTGTTATTCTTTTATGTATGTTTGTGGCTTTATTATGTGTATGTTATGTGTATGTATGTGCATGTTATGTGTCGTCAAGTTGCCTCCGACCTATGGCGACCCTATGAATGAAAGACCTCCAAAATGTCCTATCATTAACAGACTTCCTCAGATCTTCTAAACTGGAGGACGTCGCTTCTTTTATTGAGTCAAGCCATCCATTTTAAGTATTCCTCTTTTCCTACTGCCTTCCACTTTTCCTAGAATTATGTTTTCCAGAGAATCCTGTCTTCTCATAATGTGACCAAAGCACGATAGCCTCAGTTTTGTCATTTGGCCTCTAGAGAGAATTCAGGCTTGATTTGATCTAGTACCCACTTATTTGTCTTTTTGGCTGTCCACGGTACCCGAAAAACTCTCCTCCAGCACTACCTTTCAAATGAATCAATTTTCTTCCTGTCAGCTTTCTTCATCGCCATACATGGCAACGGGGAATACCATAGTTTGGATTATCTTGATCTTGGTTCCCAGAAACACATCTTTATTTACAAGGAGCTTATCTAGCTCCCACAGCTGTCAGGTTCAGAATGCTGTGTTGTTGTGCTGCTTCGCCTAACCGACTCCATCTTTAATCCTTTCAGTGTTTAAGTGCTTTCTCCCCAGGTGCCAAGGTTCCCAGGCAGCTATCTCACAGAAGAGGATTGTTTTGGCTACCGACGTTCCACCAAGAACCGGCCTTGGGAACTTTCACTATCCTGACTTCAAAGGGAATGTTTTGAGAACTATGGGGGGAGGTTGGGCCTTCTGTGATCTGTTACTTTGTACCTCATGCTTTGCTAGTCATTGGTAACAATGCATATGTACCAACCTGAATATTGCATTCAGGCCTGTGGACTATAATGATCTTTTTCTTCATTAAATGCTTTTTGGAAACAATGGACTATTGTCTAATTGCAGAAGGCAGTCTGGAGTAAGGTTATTATCTAGCCACGATTCTGACATTTTGTTACCAATCACTTTTCCAATGCCTAAGCCGGATCAGACGGACTCCAAAGCTGTCCCAGTCAGGGATCCTTTGTTTGACCCGTATGCCTCTCCCGGCTCTCAAGGTTTGGAATCCCTTGAACCTGTACCGCGGGGAGACAGCTCCTCGGTTACAACGATTTATACCCTCGCTCCCAGCAACGCAGATACGCAGCCTAGAGCCACAGCCGTGCCACTCTTCAACTTGCCCACCCCGACGCAGTGGGGTGCAAGGCCAAGGGAAACGAGAGAGCGGAGGGCTAGCGCAATGTTTACACAGCTACAGTTGGATAGCCGGCGCAGTCTGGAATCCATACCCGAGCAAACCGGTGGCCGACCGTGGCTGTTTTGGAACAGGACGACCGAACAAACGGAATGGGAAACGTCCCGCCGTGGCGCCCTGAGTTGGGATTATGCGGAAGTCACCCCGTGGTCGGGGCAACAAGATGTAAGCGAGCACCAATGGGTGCAGCTTCAGAGCCGGACGATTGCCATTGACTCAGGGATCTCGGCAATCACTGGTCTGACGAAAGGAGTGTTAGCGGCGAGATCTCAAGAGGAACAAGGGTTAGAAACACCCTTGCTGTGGCAGCAGACGTTAACCACAGGACCGCTGCCCGAAGCTATACCAACTTCACAGACGATGAGAGATGTGGGGTCCACGGAATTACGGGAGGAGGAAACTACGGATAGAGTACAGCTGTTGGAAAACAGACTCTTAAGCATGGAAGAAAGTTTGGCGAATGCCGTCCACCTGCTGTCCGTGCTAGTGGCGGGAGACAGAAGTCAAGTTCCACCAACTGGTCTACCTGACATCAGCCAAAGTTTGGCTAACCTGCAAAATCAGCTGTGGCCGCAGCAGCCACCAGAGACGGGAGACGAGGACTCGGTCACCGGGGAAGGACCCTGCCCAGATGATCCTTGCCCCGATCAATCGTTTGTACCAGGAGATGTCGGCACCGGTGGGGGAGGTGGAGAGCCATGCCCAGAAGACCCTCGTCCCGATCGCCCTACAATTCCGACGGGCAATGGGAATGGAGGAGGTGGGGGAGAACCAGGACGACCGCTAGAGCCATCTTCCCCGGTCGTCCCACCACCCACAACTCAAGCGAGTCAGCCCCCAAGTCTTCCGAGAGGAACCACACCACCGGTCATCCCAGGAGCGGACAGGCCTCTTCCAACGCCGGGGCCGCGAGGGGATACGGTTCCCCTTCAACCCATCTCTCCTCACCCACCTCCGTTGCGGCCAACCCCCACTCCTCTTCAGCCAGCACCTGGGGGCCCACCGAGGGAGCGTCCGACACCTTCTCGGCCAACACCAGTACATCCGGCTCCAAGAGGACCCCAGCCAATCCCCCAGCCGATCCCGGGGGCGCCGGGGATTCCCCAGCCGATTCCGGGAGCGCCTCTGCCGCACCAACCTCAACCCTACCCTCAGCATCCTCCGCCACAGCTACCGCCAACGCCGCGACAGCCTCCTTTACAACTCGCTCCGCTGGACGCCTACCCAATGCCGGCACCAGCTCCTAGACAAGATCTTCCCATGGGATGGGTCAAACTGGACGCTACGTTTGATGGAGACCCTTCCAAACTGGGATTTTTCCTTGTGCAAGTGGTGCAATTTTTCAACCGATGGGGACATCTTTTCGGGAGTGAGGCCAGTCAAATAGAGCACCTGGGATCACGTCTCCAAGGTAAAGCTGCCGATTGGTATGTGGGATTGTATAACGTGGGGGCCCCCGAATTAGATACACTCCAAGGGCTAGTGGATGCGATCTGAGCCCAGTATGAAGACCCCCTAGAA
The DNA here is from genome assembly GCF_028583425.1 of Eublepharis macularius. Taxonomy (NCBI): domain Eukaryota; kingdom Metazoa; phylum Chordata; class Lepidosauria; order Squamata; family Eublepharidae; genus Eublepharis; species Eublepharis macularius. The sequence goes on along the minus strand of NC_072792.1, from coordinate 164,274,979 downwards.
GAAACCAGGGCCAGAACGGAATTGCAAGCAGTTAGGCAAGGCAGCATGTCGGCTAGAGACTATGCTACAAAATTCCGACAGCTCGCTGCCAAATGCCCAAGGTGCGAGGAGTCGACCAAGATTATTTTATACAAACAAGGGTTGAATCCTAAACTGCTGGACCGAGCTCTCATGCAAGATAACCCTCCTACGCTGTTAGGGTGGATACAATTGACCTGCGAAGTTGAAAATCGTTTACTAGAAGTTCGTTTAGTGGAACAACACCAACAACCTTCGGGCCAAAGACGGTCCTCCACTCCCCTCAGGGGAAGCCGGGGGGCTGGATACGCTACTCGTGGAGCAAGAGATGCTAGATGGCAACAAGGGCTATGTTTGCAGTGTGGCCAAAGTGGTCATTTTGCGGCACAATGCCCATATCGGCCTGTGCAAAGACCTCTGCTCCAACTAAGACGCCCAGCCCCCGCAGCCTACCCAGCGCCAGCGCGCCCAACTCCAGCTCCAAGAACCGCTCCAAGAGGTAGGGGAGCGACGAGGAGAAATCTTCCCGAGAGAGGGTTAGAATTGGAGGAAGTTATGGAGGCCGATCCGACTGCCCTAATAGGGGGAGAGAGTCCAGAGAGCCCCGCATCGGGAAACGAAATGGATCTGTCGTAAAGGGGCCCAAACGGCAGATCAAACCTTCGGGGGTCCCGGTTCTAAACCGACCCCATGGGTCCATACTCTTCATACCAGTAACGTTAGTGAATCCGGACAGAAAAATGCATATCCGTGTACAAGCTCTAATTGATTCGGGCTGTTCCAGAGACATTATCGCACCAGCTTTAGTTAATGGACTAGTGCTTCCAGTAAAAGATTTGGAAATACCGGTAATTTTCGAGCAAATGGATGGCACCAACATGAATCCAGTCACTACCGAAACCACACCGATCATAACTGGCATGGGACATCATTGGGAGGTGAGATCATTCGTCATTAGTGCCACAGAAAAATACCCCCTGATCCTGGGAAGCCGGTGATTATGCGATCATAACCCCTATATCAACTGGGCAGAGGGAAGCATTACATTCACCCATGAATCATGTAAAAATCACCGTTGGGATCAAAACTGGGGCAAGGACCCAACTATAAGTGAATCTGCTCTCCTCACCCAAGAAGAAATCAATCAAATACCCAAGCAATACAGAGCATACACTCAAGCCTTCACCGAGGAAGTAGCTAATGCTTTACCTCCTCACAGGAGGACGGACTGTGCAGTAGAAATCATACCGGGCGCCTTGCTGCCCAAGGGCCGTCTTTATCCCATGAGCCCCAACAAAAGAGAAGAGCTCCGCAAATTCATCGATCTCAATCTTCAAAGGGGATTCATCCGCCCTGCTAACAGCCCCCATGCAGCGCCGGTGCTCTTCGTCAAAAAGAAGGATGGGGGCTTAAGACTGTGCACCGACTTTCGGGGACTCAACGCCGTCTCCTCCAGCAACGCCTACTCCATCCCGCTCATCAAAGATCTACTCAACGTCGTGGCTCAAGGTAAGATCTTTACGAAACTGGATTTAAAAGACGCTTACTTCCATGTCCGTATTCGAAAAGGGGATGAATGGAAAACCGCGTTTAACACACCCCTCGGCCAATATGAATATTTAGTTATGTCTTTTGGCCTGGCCGGGGCCCCATCGGTTTTCATGTCCATGATCAATGAAGTACTGCACGAATTTCTATATAAAGGCGTTGTGGTGTACCTCGATGATGTGTTAATCTATTCGGAGACTGAAGAGGAACATGTGAACCTTGTAAAAGGGGTCTTAACCACTCTCATGGATAACAAACTGCCCATTAAGCTCTCAAAATGTGAGTTCCACAAAACAGAACTCACTTATTTAGGCTATTGTATTTCTCAGGAGGGCCTAAAAATGGATCCAGGCAAAATACAAGCCGTATTAAACTGGCAAACCCCCGCGACCCGCAAAGAACTGCAATCCTTTTTGGGCTTTGCCAACTTCTATCGAGAATTCATTGCAAATTTCGCTCAGATTACACTCCCCCTAACGGAACTATTAAAAACCAAAAACAAGGGGGACCAAGCCAAAAAGCCGAGCGCAAAACTGCCATGGACACCAGAATGCCAAACAGCGTTCAATCACCTTAAAACGCAGTTTGTCTCAGAGCCCGTTCTCCAACACCCCGATGAAAACCGCCCCTTCATAGTGCAGGTCGACGCCAGCGACATGGCGATTGGGGGCGTGCTCCTACAGCGGGGGGCAGACGGACAGCTCAAACCCTGCGCCTTCCTTTCCAGAAAGTTTTCAGAGGCGGAAAGGAATTGGAATGTATGGGAAAAAGAGGCTTTTGCTGTAAAAGCGGCTCTCACTAACTGGAGACATTGGTTAGAAGGAGCCCGCCATCCGTTCGAAGTCTGGACGGACCATAAGAATCTAGAGGCCCTTCGCAGCCCTCGCAGGTTAAACGCCAAACAACTGCAATGGGCGGAATTTTTCTCCAAATTCAACTTCACATTAAACTTTCTCCCGGGCAAAACTAATTTCTTGGCAGACGCCCTATCGCGCATGCCCCAACACAGAAGCAAAAAGGAGGAGACAATTGACACAGTCTTTTCGCCTACGCAATTAGGGGGCGTGGTGACCACTCGCAGCCGCACAAACCCCTCCCGTCAACCCGACCAGGGATGGAGAGAAAAGCTAAAAGGAGAAGTGGAAAAGGAGGGGGGGGGGAGGCACCCAAAGACAAGCTGCAACAGTCCGCCCAAGGGGAATGGCTTTGGGGAGATCGCTTCTATGTACCCAAAAGTTTGCGAAAAGAAGTTTTACACCGTTGTCATGATGCCCCCACGGCGGGGCACTACGGGTACTTAAAAACGCTTCACTTAGTGCAACACCAATTTTGGTGGCCGGGCATGCACAAGGACATTTCCCAATATGTTGCGTCTTGCCCCATCTGTCTCAGCGCCAAATCCCGAAAGGGAAAACCCCCAGGACTCTTGCAACCATTAGAAACGCCCAATTGACCATGGGAAATAATCTCTATGGACTTTATCACTGACCTACCCCCCTCAAAGGGGCATAACTGTATTTTAGTCGTGGTTGATCTGTTTTCCAAGCAAGCTCATTTCATACCGTGCACCACAATTCCTTCCGCTAGAAAACTGGCTGATATTTTTCTCAAAAATATTGTAAAAATACATTCTTTTCCATCAAAGGTGATCTCAGATCGCGGCGGACAATTCGTTGCCAACTTCTGGCGGGAGCTGTTACAACTGCTGGGCATTGAACAAGGTCTCAGTTCAAGCCATCACCCAGAAACAGACGGACAATCAGAAAAAACTAATCAGATACTAGAGCAATTTCTCCGTTGTTACATTAATTTCCAACAAGATAATTGGTTTGACTTGCTACCCTTGGCGGAATTCTCATATAATAACAGCGTCCATGCTTTCACAGGAGAAACTCCCTTCAAAGTCGTCTATGGCTTCCACTTCAAACCATTTCCGTTTGAAGCGCTCCCCCCTCCTACTACAGCTTCCAAAGACGTCACCGAATGGTGGGGGGAAGCAGCTCAACAATGGACTCAAATCAAAAAGCACCTCGACAAAGCCAAACAGGATTATAAAAAGTACGCCGACCGCCACCGTGCGGCGGAATGGGATTTACAACCAGGCGACCTTGTTTATCTTTCCACAAAGAATCTGAAAGTAACCCAAACCAGCCGCAAGCTCGCATTAAAGTACCTAGGACCTTTTTCCGTTCGCAAAGTAATCAACAAAGTGACTGTTGCATTAAATTTACCAAAGAATCTACGCCACGTACATGATACCTTCCATGTCAGTTTATTGAAGAAAGCCCCTCCTGCAAACCAGTGGCACACCCATGCTCCTCCCATCCCTACTTTAATCGATGATCAGACCCACTACGAAGTTCAACAAATATTAGACTCTAAAGTAAAACGTAATCAATTGTTTTATCTCATCAGATGGAAGGACTTTGACTCTGGGTTCGATGAGTGGGTGAATTCTGTACATGTACACGCTCCTAAACTAGTTAAATCCTTTCATTCTCGCTATCCACATAAACCTGGGGGGGAAGCATCTTAGAGGGGGCAGAATGTCAGGTTCAGAATGCTGTGTTGTTGTGCTGCTTCGCCTAACCGACTCCATCTTTAATCCTTTCAGTGTTTAAGTGCTTTCTCCCCAGGTGCCAAGGTTCCCAGGCAGCTATCTCACAGAAGAGGATTGTTTTGGCTACCGACGTTCCACCAAGAACCGGCCTTGGGAACTTTCACTATCCTGACTTCAAAGGGAATGTTTTGAGAACTATGGGGGGAGGTTGGGCCTTCTGTGATCTGTTACTTTGTACCTCATGCTTTGCTAGTCATTGGTAACAATGCATATGTACCAACCTGAATATTGCATTCAGGCCTGTGGACTATAATGATCTTTTTCTTCATTAAATGCTTTTTGGAAACAATGGACTATTGTCTAATTGCAGAAGGCAGTCTGGAGTAAGGTTATTATCTAGCCACGATTCTGACAACAGCTGCTCTTCTAAGTCTCAGTCTCCTTCTGATTTCTTCATTGCAGTCTCCCTGTTGGTTGATGATTGAACCAAGGAATAGAAAATCTTGGACAATTTCAGTTTCCTCATTGTCAACTTTAAAATGAGGAAATTGAAATAATAATAGGTAATAAATAAGATAAAGAATCCTAGTTCCTATTGAATCTTTGCAGAAGTTCTCTTGTCCTTATGTCAATAAAGTAGAATCTTCTGCAAAATTCACAATTTCGTTATGTTTCCTGTTATGGTCCAATAATACTAGGAATTCTGTCTAGAGATGGGGGATGGAAAATTTCCCAATTTATTCTGTTGAAACAACTATGTCCATGACATACCATACACAGTTCTTTGGGTATGTAAAATTCATGTATCAACAGTTTTTACTGACTTAATTTTTCCATAAATTTAAAAATAATGTAAGGGAAGTGCATGATCCATTGTTTTTACAAGTAGTCAAATGAAAATAATTTCCACATAAAGCTGAGGATTTGTCTGATGTAACATTTATGCCACACCATTTTTTCCCCTAATCAAATACTTCAGTTCACATATTTGTTGTTTTGGGGATATAAAATTAACTTAGGATGCTTTAAAAATTGTTAATTAAATATAAGTCAAAAGAAGTAAGCGAAATCAGATCATGTTCTATTTAGGGCACTAGAAATTTTTACCTGCAAGGAAAGAATAATGTCAGGCCCTCAATGGACAAGTGTGTGCAGCCTATAACAGTTCAAGCTCTAGCAATTTCAATGAAGAAGGACCACATGCCGCAGAAATTGGGGAAGAACATACTTTGGATGAGATCCCAGAGAATCACTGCTAGTCAGAACAGACAATATTAAGCTTGAAAAACCAGCTATCTGACTTGGTACAAGGCAATTTCATGTCTCCATGACCACTTGAAACATTTGACCTGTGGCGAACTTTCAGTTATGGGAAGAAGACCTTTCCTGTACACTTTAGGTTTTCAAATGGCAGAACTGGCTTCTCTGAGACTGTAAGGTGCCTTGATATGTGCCAGCCATTTAGTTTACTTGTTAGTTTTCCCCCTAAGATCCTTTAATCTGGACTTTTCGGGAATTGAACCTGGAATTTTCTATAGAAAAAGAATGTCTATAGAAAGACCCATCTTTTCCCATCTGTCTTAGTCCTAAGAGGGCTGCTGACTCTTGGCTCACAGTAAATCCTATCAAAATGTAACAATAAAAATATTAAAGATAAGAAACATTGCAAGAAAAATTTAAACATGCATAAATCATGCATGGATAGAACTGCTCTTAAGTCTCAGCATGTTAAATCTAGGCAAAGGCATTGGAATTTAAATAACTGTTCTTACATAAGACAGTAAGAGTTCAGTAGCACCTATAAGACAAATACAATTTGTGGTAGGGTACGGGCTTTCTTCTACTGCTACAGACAGACTAACACAGCTACCCATCTTGATCTATCTTGCATAAAAGAAAAGATTGGAAGAGGAATTTAATTTTTTTTTTTAAAAAAAAAACTTGATTCTACTGTTGGTATGTTAGTCTTCACTACATGGGATGCTTTTAAAGCTTTTTATCACAGGATTATTGATAAGAGAACTGGACAATAATAAGAGAGATTGTAGGGGGAGGAGATAGTCTTAAAGTCTGGCAGCCCAGCATAAAATATCAAGTTCTAGCAGAGACAAAAGATTTAATAGCTGACAGAAATAATGTTGAGAACCTCCCTAAAAGAGAAAGAATTCTCTACTTCCCAAGCATCTTTTATTACAGAAGAGGTAACACAGCAAATTGCTTGCTAGCCTATAACTTGGAAATGAAATATGCTCACTTTCTCATTTTTAAAATGTTTCTTTGAAGGCAGTGAAATATACAAGCATCGGCAGTACTTTCAAAAAACATGACCACAACTATATTCAGGACAACAGATTCTTGCGGGGGAGATGTGCAATATTTAGACAAGACCAATATGAACAGTAAAGTTTTTGGTGGGCGGATGTGATCACTTAAACTGGCAGTTGTAAAAGATTAACCACCGCAGAAGCCAATAAAGGACCATTGCAGAACAACCAATTTTTGTTTCCGATGTCGTTTTACTGATTAGGCAATACCATAAACACCCAAGTTGGTGATGACCGTACAGAGAGCGAACCCCCGCTGGGGGAGGAGGGGGTTCCTCCCGACGGGAGAATGGCAACGGGTATGCCCGGCTGAATATCCCGTTTCGCTATAAACACGCTTCTTCAAAAGCCTCCATACAATTGCCTGGAATTACATATATACAATCAATTTATATACATACATATCCATACAAAAATTATATCATTTACACAGGAGTTATAGTTTGAAACTACCAATGAAACATCAGTAACTACCCTCCCTACGTGCTTACCAATAAATTCATTAATTGCACAGCAGGAGTCGTCTACCATTGAATTTTCAATGGAAAATTCAATGGTAGACGACTCCTGCTGTGCAATTAAATGTGTATGTGTAAATGATATAATTTTGTAAATGATATAATTTTGTAAATGATATAATTTTTGTATGGATATGTATGTATATATATTGATTGTATATATGTAATTCCAGGCAATTGTATGGAGGCTTTTGAAGAAGCGTGTTTATAGCGAAACGGGATATTCAGCCGGGCATACCCGTTGCCATTCTCCCGTCAGGAGGAACCCCCTCCTCCTCCCCCAGCGGGGGTTCGCTCTCTGTACGGTCATCACCAACTTGGGTGTTTATGGTATTGCCTAATCAGTAAAACGACATCGGAAACAAAAATTGGTTGTTCTGCAACGGTCCTTTATTGGCTTCTGCAGTGGTTAATTTCGTTTGTGACCGTTCCCCACTCTTGGCTTTTGGCGAGTTGTAAAAGATTAACATCGCAATGATGTGCAAAAAGCTGTTATAGACATTCCAGTCGCAAAGATGTTATTAAAAATATAAACCGGTATTTTTAAAAAACTGAGTATACATAGTCTCTGAGATGATTTCTATAAAAATGACAGAGAGACCTTCTCATAACCCACTGCTTTACCAAGCCACCTTCAATAAAGTTATAATGTCTGGTCCAATCCTTGAAACCTAGAGAGAAGCAAGTACTTCTCAGAACCTAGCAAAGATTGAGGGTGGCACTACAAGTGACGAATGACACTTGCCTGGCAAGTGAACAGACTCACGTGTATTCCTCCCTGTTCACTTGCCATTCACTTGCGCTCCATTTGATCAAGTGGAGAGCAAGTGAATGGCAAGTGAACAAGGAGGAATACACGTGAGTCTGTTCGTCACTTGTAGTGCGACCCTCAGGGAGAACTGCAGGCCTATCTCCTTGTTTAATCCAAAAGCTGAGATCTTTACGGTTTCAAACTATTTTATCTATATTGACAAGTTTGGATTCACACACAGATCTCTGTCAATAGGTTACTGTCCAGCTCCAAAAATCTTCTTGCAATTGCATGCCTGGACAGAACTGGGTTTGATTCCCCGCTCCTCCTCTTGAAGCCAACTGGGTGACCTTGGATCAGTCACAGCTTCTAGGAGCTCTCTCAGCCCCACCCACCTCACACGGTGTTTTGTTGTGGGGATAATAATAACATACTTTGTAAACTGCTCTGAGTGGATGTTAAGCCATCCAGAAGGGCGGTATATAAATCGAATGTTGTTGTTGTTAGGGGGAAAGAACCATCAGAAGACTTCTTGGTCTTCCATAATTAGATATGGCTCAGCAGTAGCTACTTTCTGAACCTTTGCATATGTTTTTGACCGGTGAAAAGGACATGAGCTGAAATGACAAGTGTTTGAGTGGCACCAATTCAGTGGTACACTGCCCCCAAACACAGAATAAACCTAACAGATCTAAATCTCCTTTAAAAGCCATCTACACTGGTGGTCATCTAACCTAGTGGATTCTCTTGTATTTATCAACAAACCTCAATTTGCAGATGTTTTGAACGCCATTAAGTAGGTTTTCCTCTCACCTGTTTTCAGTCATCTAAGCATCACTTGTATAGCTATGTGGTTAATGGAAAAAAATCCTCCCTCAAATGCTTTTTTATAAAACTGCTCAGGGGAGAGAGAGGGATGCTAATCAGTTCTCTCAATGGACTTCTGCTTCCAGTTTGCAAAATCAGTTTTCCCTAAGTTCTACTGTAGAATGGAATCAATATAACTAGCAATAGTACATACTGTTCCAGAATACAGCGCTTTTTAAAATAGGCATATCTGCATGCATTTTAGAAGAGAGTAAAGGCTAACAGAGAGAGAGTAGAAAAGAGCAAGAGTCCAGTAGCACCTGTAAGACTAACAAAATTTGTGGTAGGGCATGAGCTTTCATGAGTCACAGCTCACTTCTTCAGATACAGCTAGAATGTGAGTCCATCTGTCCTTATATCTTGGTGAGTGCAGTGATTTCAGATGCCCAATGACAATAGCAGGTGAGAGACAAAAACCAGTGAATGACAATAGCAGGCATGATTGTATAGGGTGGGGTATGCATAGGGATGGTGGGTGTGGAGAAATCAGCGTTGATAATGAGACAAGAAGCCTAGGTTTCAATTCAAACCAGGTGGATGCATTGTCTTCAGCTTTGTTATCAGTTGCAATTCAGCAGTCACTTGTCATTTTTCCAAGTGAGGTATAAATAATGATTTGCCAAATTCTGCCGAATGGTAGTATTTACAATTGCAGCATTTGTTGGTGTCCAAATACAGTCCGGCAGCTTTGAGTGCTCCAGAATCTCCCCCACTTCTGGCGATTCTTATTAAATCAATAAGGTAAAGGTAGTCCCCTGTGCTAGCACTGAGTCATTACTGACCCATAGAGGGATGCCGCGTCACGACGTTTTCTTGGCAGACTTTTTGTTATGGGGTGGTTTGCCATTGCCTTCCGCAGTCATCTACACTTTACCCCCAGGAAACTGGGTACTCATTTTACTGACCTCAGAAGGATGGAAGGCTGAGTCACTCTTGAGCTGGTTACCTGAACCTGGCTTCTGCAAGGATCGAACTCAGGCTGTGAGCAGAGTTTGGGCTGCAGTATTGCAGCTTACCTCTCTGTGCCATGGGGCTCCTTGCTGAATCAATACAAAAAAGCAAAGTCTACAATAATTGGATATAAATATTTGTGGTCGGTTAATAAATATGGTAATAGGAAGAAAATTGATTCAAATGAAATGTGGTGCTGAAGGAGAGTTCGAAGAGACCATGGATAGCCAAAAAGACAAATAAATGGATACTAAATCAAATCAAGCCTGAATTCTCCCTAGAAGCTAAAACGACAAAACTGAGGCTATCGTACCTTGGTCACATTATGAGAAGACAAGATTCTCTGGAAAAGTCAATAATGCTAGGAAAAGAGGAAGACCTAAAATGAGATGGCTTGACTCAATAAAAGAAGCCACGTCCTCCAGTTTGCAAGATCTGGGCAAGTCTGTTAATGATAGGACATTTTGGAGGTCTTTCATTCATAGGATCACCATAGATCGGAGGCGACTTGAAAGTACATAACACACACACAATAAATACGGTACACAGAATCTTAGAGATATATGGAATAATCTGGTGCATTCAATTCGGTTAAAGCAATAGGATAAGGCTTTAAGGCATATACCCATTGCCGCTATGGATATTAGGTTACGACTTGCGATGTATTCAGCAAAAAAAATATGTTTAGGGTATATTGGGCACTACAGCATCTTTTTACTAAAGGTTTAAGCACAGTGTCTAACTGTTGCCGATGTAAATTCACAAAAGCATATCTTAAGCATATGCTTTGGTCATGTTTAGTCATTCAGCCCTTTTGGGAGGAAGTTATCATTCATATTAATTTTGTGTGAGAAAACTCATTTATTTTTGAGGATGTTAATGCACTGTTAAACTACTGGCCTGACTCTTGTAATCTAATTGATGGTCAACAGAAATGGACCCACCATGCCCTTACACTTGCTGAAAGACTTATATTTCAACCTTGGAAAGACAAAAGCCGACTTCCTGTAAATTACTGGATTGAAGACCTTATAAATGTATCAACATTTGAACATATCGCATGTAGAAGGCAACTGCACATGGAGTTATGTTTAGGTATTTGGAAATATTTTATAGATACCTATTTGCCAATAGTGGTTTTTAACACTGTTTTTTTTTCTTGTTTCTCTCCTGTTTGCTTTTTTATTTTTTTGTGTGATTTTGCATTAATAAATTTAAAAAATTAAATATAACAACTTTTATTTTTTAAAAAAATGAAATTTAGGGTGGAGGGGAGGTTAGTGTGCTCTGCTTTGAAAACACTAGGTTGAGATCCCTCTTTAGCTGGATGTGTTTCTGTAACATGTTAATAATGGGTTAAGAGTTGAACAAGAAGTTTAACATACCAGATTCATCATCAAATGTATTTCCTTTTTCTGTTTGGTAAAATTATATTAACAAGAAGGGGACTTGGAAGGGCTTGCAGGCAGAATCCCATTCAGTCTCACTTCCCCTCACTTACTTGGCTCTACACCACTCTCCCATACACACTCCTGCTCTTGTCTTTCCCTCTCTTTCTTCCCACCCTTTTGTTTTTTCACGATGTCTACATATATACCGCCATTGCTATCTGGAGGCTTTTTAGTTCCACATTTTAAAAAATCTCCCCTGGGTTTGCAGAATCCTGTATCGTAGGCCTGCATAGTCCTACTGTCAGATTTTTTTAATATATGGTGGGAGAGGAAGGAATGCATAGCTACTAAATACATAAAATATGCAGGGTTTTTCCAATTAAAAAGTATATTTATATAAATAAGCAATTATCTAAAGATAGTGGGCTGTATCCAACCATCCATAAACTTTGCAGAGTGGCACTTCCGCCTCCCAAAACTTTGCTCCAGGGGGATCAGCAACCTGCAGGAACAGCCTGCAGGAACAGCATCAGGATCGAAGTGCAGATCTACAGTGGAAGAAAGAATCAGCAGTAATCGCCATTCCTTCTTTCACAGACTTAAATAACATTAGATCTTTGGCAGTGGATAGGTATCAGAAGCCGTAACGCAGAATTAAACATGCATAAGCCGCTTGATTTCAAGGGGCTTCATGGCACTTAACTCTGTATCAAATTGCGGCCACAGTGTATGCTGAGCCACAAAAATTCACAATCTGACCTCCTACACTGTTCCATCCAGTGACATTAAATGTAACTCGTCTACTCTTTTTGCAAGTGCTTTGCTATTTTACCAGTGAAAAGCTTTCCAAGCTGAGTGTAGCCCCAGGGAATATTGGTGGTGAGCTAATCTTTATAGCTTAAAAATATTAAAACTGTTAAGCACTTCACATCCTTACATTGTATGTAGTTATATGAACAGATCGCCACCCTCAATATTGTCACCACACTCTCCCAGAGTTGTAGCATAAACAACAGAGCTATACGGATAGGGGTTGGCTTGGTTCTTCAGTTCAATGGAACAAAGTATTTGTATTTATATTGTTTTAAAAGTGTTTTTATATGTATGCCGTAAAGCTCTTCAAGCACTAAATATGGTACAGAAATAAAATAAAAATAAATAAAAGTAAATGGGCTACAATATTTGAGAGTGTGGTGGGAGGTAGAGATTCATTGCCATCACTGCTTCTACCTTTAATGGCTAAAAGCCAAGTTACAAGTGACGAATTACACTTGAATGGCAAATGAACAGACTCACATGTATTCCTCCCTGTTCACTTGCCATTCACTTGCACTCCACTTGATCACTATGAGTTCACCAGAATTCTTCTTCAAGCTTGGTATTAAGAAAAAAAGAGTTGAGGAACAATACTGCTGAACACAATGAAAAATCCTACTCTGAATAATCTTAAAATGGAAGAAGTGTTATACAGATTCAGGATGCTTCCACATGGGGCATGGAAGGCAAGAAGCCCCCGATTTGAAAGGGAGATACTACACAGTATATTACTACACAGAAACAAATCGACCGGGCCAGACTAGTACCCAGAAACAGCCTGCTCCAGGACAGACCTAAAGGAACTAACAACAGAACACCACTGGTTGTCACCTACAGTCCCCAGCTCAAACCCATCCAACATATCATCAGTGATCTACAACCCATCCTGGAAAATGATGCCTCTCTCTCAGAAGCCCTGGGTGGAAGACCTCTCCTTGCCTACAGACAGCCCCCCAAACTGAAACGACTTCTCACTTACAATCATGAATCGGCTAGCAGAATCACCAGAACAGGTACCAGGCCCTGCAACAGACCCAGATGCCAGCTCTGCCCTTATATCTACCCAGGAAATACAATTACAGGACCCAATAGCATCAACTACACTGTCTCTGGCTCTTACAATTGCTCAACCTCCAATGTGATATATGCCCTCATGTGCCTGTACATTGGACAAACCAGCCAACCTCTGCGCAAAAGAATAAATGGACACAAATCTGACATTAAAAATGGTGACATCCAGAAACCAGTGGGAGAACACTTCAATCTACCAGGACATTCCATCAAGGACTTAAAGGTCACTGTAATTCAACAGAAACCTTTCAAAAACAAAATCCAATGGGAAGCTGCTGAATTGGGATTCATATGCAAATTTGACTCAGATTGAATAGAGACTATGAACGGTTATCTCATTATCAGAAGTAACTGATTTCCTTTACAGAAGCAAACTGATCTCCATATCAGAAGCAGCTGTTTGCATCTACTCCTCCCTCCCCTCTCCACCTATTTATCTGACCAGTTTCTTCTCGCCCTCCATGCATCTGACGAAGAGAACTGTGATTCTCGAAACCTTATGCTACAATAAAGTTGGTTAGTCTTAAAGTGCTACTGGACTCTTTTTGATTTTGCTACTACAGACTAACACGGCTAACTCCTCTGGATCTATACACAGTATATTGCAGCTTTCCCCTTTAAATTGGATCAAAGGAGGTTTTCCACTTCAAGGGAGGGATTGCAGGCCGGGTGAGAGAGAAGCGTCCATGCGAATTCTCCACCCACATGGAGGCAAGACAGGGAGGGTGGGTCTGAGCTAAGTTCTACATTTCCTCCCCCCACTCTTTTGCCCTTTAAAGGGCTTTTTCTCTTTTCCCAGCTGAGCCATACTTCAGCTTTGCAACTTGATGCAGCCAGGAAAAGGAAGGTGGTTGCAGGGCTATGGGAGAGCCTGGCGTAGTATCTGCTGCATCTGTGCTTTTGTGCAAACAAAAGGAAGGAAAGAGAGACAGTGGAGAGCAGTAGCAAGCAGTGCAGGGACAGAGCATGTGGATGATCTCACCTTGCAGGTGCTTCCTACTCGTTCCCATGCTGCCTGATGCTGCTGAGGATGTTTTCACATGCCCATGTGGACGCAGCCTCAATTATGTTAAACCACGCTTGGGACAAAATAAGCAATTCTTTCAAGCCCTTTACTGACAGCTATCTCTAGCACTCATGGGAAAGCATACTCCACCTTACAAGGGATGTTTCGATATACTGTTCCCTATAATTTATGCACAATTCCTAAGGAAGACTGGGATTGCTGCCTAGTGGAAGGCATCACTGATCAGTGGGACCAAAATTTCACTCCTAGAATAGAAGCACTATTAAACTTTCATTAGCACCAGATTGATGTATACTCCAGACACCGTATTCCTCATCCACAATAACTCAGATTGCAGCTGAGAACTCAAGAAGTCACAGAGGCATAAAATTCACTGCCAGGCAGGGCTTTTAATTGCAAAGACTCCCATGGTAGCTTTGTATTTTTTTTCTCCAAAAAATGTAAGACTTTGAGTTGCTGAGTTGTTTATTTGGACTGTTATTTCATCCTTCCCCAAAGATTCAGATAGACATTTATGGATATACAATGAGAATCTAGATCATATGCATGTGCAAATATAAAACTGCCTTATACTGAATCAGAGCAATGGTTTGTCAAGGACAGCTTTGATTTCTCTGATTGGCAGCAGCTCTCCAGGGTTTCAAGCTGGGGTCTTTCATCTCACTTACCACCTGACTCTTTTAAACTGGAGGTGCCTGGGACTCAACCTGCCCTCCAACTTAGCCCCGGTTCCTGCTCCAGCATGGGTTACAAAATGGTATTTAGAATTCAAACAGCACATTCTCTGGCCCAGTGCAGATATCACTCTAAACTGTAGTTTGATGATTTGATGATGAATTGCTCCCTTCTTCCTTTGCACACTGTGGTTTCACCCCTCTTGTTTTATAGTAAACCATAGTTTGCCATAACATCAAAACAAGTCAAAGCTGAGTTTGCACAAAACATAGTTTGCTTACAAACTGGAATTTTAAACCATGATCAAGTCCAAGGCTCATTTATGTAGTACCAAACCACAGCTTAGCGCTAAGTGTGGTTTGAATTCTCTATCCCATCCCAATAAAAAAACTGCTCATTGGATATTGTACAACCTCAGACATATATACTAATTCTTCAAGATGTGCCCCATAATTATTTCATATGCCTTCCCTAACAGAGATTTCACAACGTATCAAATGAATCAATTGAAATGTGGTGCTAGAGGAGAGTTTTGTGAATACCATGGATGGCCAAAAAGACAAATAAGTGGATACTAGATCAAATCAAGTCTGAATTCTCCCTAGAAGCTAAATTGGCAAAACTAAGGGTATCATACTTTGATCATATCATGAGAAGACAAGATTCTCTGGAAAATTCAATAATTCTAGGAAAATTAGAAGGCCATAGGAAAAGGGGAAGACCTAAAATGAGATGGCTTGACTCAATAAAAGAAGCCACATCCTCCAATTTGCAAGATATAAGCAAATTTGTTAATGATAGGACATTTTGGAGGTCTTTCCTTCATATGATTGCCATAGGTCAGAGGTGACTTGACAGCACATAACACACAAAAGAGATAGTTCAAGTTAATGTTTGCTTCCTCCCCTTGTCTTTCTTTACCATTCTGCTGTCTTCATATTTATTTTAATATGGTTCCTTGAGGAGTCAATATCCTTTATTAAATGATCCTCAGGAGACACTTTGAAAGTTGCAGTAATCATTCTGAGAACAAGAAAGGGACAATATTTTCTCATGAATCTAGAATAGGAGTCCCAACCTAAGAATGTGTTCCTAAGGGTAAAGACATATTTAGCTCTGCTTTTCTGAAAACAAGTAAATTGTAGAACTTCCTTTGTTGTAGGACTCTCTCTCTATATATAAACAGGGCAGGAAAAATCTGATTTCTAAATTAGTCCTTATTTAGATAGACCTATCAATGTATATGGCACTTTGCAGAGCAATATGAGTAAAGAACAGATTCCTGCCCCAAGGAATTTTTAATCTACATTTTAACAGTGGAGGGGGCAAGAGACATTAACACTAACACAGAATGTCAAATGAGATGAAGATACAGAGGGCCAAGCTACAAGTGACGAATGACACTTGCCTGGCAAGTGAACAGACTCACGTGTATTCCTCCCTGTTCACTTGCCATTCACTTGCGCTCCACTTGATCAAGTGGAGCGCAAGTGACTGGCAAGTGAACAAGGAGGAATACACGTGAGTCTGTTCACTTGCCAGGTAAGTGTCATTCGTCACTTGCAGCTTGGCCCAGAGAAGGTGGGATTTGAGGATAGATTGTAATTAATGTTACCATACCAATTTTTAGTTTAATCCATTGGGCATAACAAGACTTTCACCCTTCTAAACTCACTGAGCTTAAAAGCACGTAACTGTTTAGGAGTGACACAATAACCAACAATAGTCCAGTAGCACCTTTAAGACTAACCAACTTTATTGTAGCATAAGCTTTCGAGAATCACAGTTCTCTTCATCAGATGCATCTGACGAAGAGAACTGTGATTCTCGAAAGCTTATGCTACAATAAAGTTGGTTAGTCTTAAAGGTGCTACTGGACTCTTTTTGATTTTGCTACTACAGACTAACACGGCTAACTCCTCTGGATCAATAACCAACAATACTAAGCACTAGTCAATAACAAGCCTTAAAATACACAAAGACCAGAAGTCAACAATGTTATCACACACTTCAGAAGTTTACATCAAAAAGGCTCCACAGTCTCTCTCAGCCTAACCTACCTCAGAGAGTTCTTGTGAGGATAAAGCTTATTTAGTTGTATAAACAACTAAACACATGAAACTGCCTTATACTGAATCAGACCATGGGGTCAATCAAGGTCAGTCTACTCTGAATGGCAGCGGCTCTCCACAGTCTCAGGCCCAAGTCTTTCACATCACCTACAACCTGATCTGAGAGCCAGTTTGGTGTAGAGGTCAAGAGTGGCAGGACTCTAATATGGAGAACCGGGTTTGATTCCCCACTCCTCCGCTTGAAGCCAGCTGGGTGACCTTGGGTCAGTCACAGCTCTCTCAGAGCTCTCTCAGCCCCACTCATCTCACAGGATATCTGTTGTAGGGAGAGGAAGGGAAGATGATTGTAAGCTGCTCCGAGACTTCTTCTGGTTATGAAAGACGGGGTATAATAAAACCAACTTTTCTTCTTCATCATTTACTACTACTACTACTACTACTACTACTACTACTACTACTACTACTAGTAGTAGTAGTAGTAGTAGTAGTAGTAGTAGTAGTAGTAGCTGGAGATGTTGAGGATTGAACCTGGGACCTTCCGCATGTCAAGCTCTACTAGTGAATCCAGGCCCTTCCCCAAACTAAATAAAGAAATACATTTTAAAAAACCCGAACTGCATTCCTATTCACAAAATCTCTGTCAATTTTCTACCTGCCACTTTAAAGATAGCCACTTTTTATATAAAATGCTTGTTGAACAGAAAATAAATGCTGGCTAGGTTGACCTGATCACAGTTTGATACTGTTCTAGCAGATGACATAAAAATATTCCTAGGACAGGAAGAGAGGGGGGCAATACAGCAGATAACTTGTATTATTAACACAAATGCAGAATCTGTTCTCTTCTGAGGTTTTGGTACATCTGCTTTCAAGGACCATCTCTCATCTGGAATTGAATACTGTAGAATCTTGCCAGTTTTCCATCCCATGTCTCAGTTCAGATTAAAATGCAAGCAAGAGGAAAGCAAGAATGCTTCGGGAACTGCCATATCCTACAGCCTCACTGCATCTGCAATTTTATCTTTAATTAGTGGTTTAGCAGACTCTGGATTGACTACTATAAAGAATAATAGAGAACCTATATTCTTTTAGTGTCCTTGAACATTTAGGGCCAAATAGCAGTTTACAAGGGAGTGCCAAGTTGCTCTTTTTTAAAAGAGCTGAGCAAAGAAGTTACCAAAAAAAAAGTATTTATGCATTTTCTCTCCTGTTCAACGCTGAGACCCAGAGGAAGCTGTTTCCCATGAGAAAGGCAGAGTTATTGACCATACCCTCAGAGCAAGAAGCAATGATGGGAAGTTGTCCTCCAGAGGGGATCTAAGGGTAAGAATTTACCTCAGTTCCACGTGTTCCTGAGTGTGGTGCTGTTTGATGAGAGAAGACCAGGTTCAAAACTCTGTTCAGGTACAGCTCACTGAGAGGACTTGGTCAAGTGACATGGAAACTGTCACTCTAAGGGCCTAACCAGAGGTGACAGTTTCCACATATATACTTGCAGGTAACTTGAAAATGCTGTGTCCATCTGGTTATTACCACTATCATGGAGGTAAAACACAGATGTAAAAATGGCCATAACCATACAGACAAAAGTTAGTAGTTGTACAAACGGAAAGTGTGACATCTGGTTAGGCCTAATCCAGGACTGTATAACAACAACAACATTCGATTTATATACCACCCTTCAGGATGACTTAATACCCACTCAGATCAGTTTACAAAGTATGTTATTATTATCCCCACAACAAAACACCCTGTGAGGTGGGTGGGGCTGACAGAGCTAGAAGCTGTGACTGACCCAAGGTCACCCAGCTGGCTTCAAGTGGAGAATGGGGAATCAAACTCGGTTTTCCAGATTAGAGTCCCGCGCTCTTAACCACTACACCAAACTACACCAGACCAGACATCCACGGTCCTACACAAGTTCCTGTAACTTGCTGTTTTTGATAGAAACCCCAGAACATAAATTCAAAATGCTCTGAGGAATCTAGCAAACTACAATATATGGCTGCCGGTGTGTTGTCTTTGGGTTACCTCATCACATTTATTTATTTATTTAGATTTATATTCCACTCACCCTGTAAGCGGGCTCAAAGCAGATTACAACCATATAAGTAAAAACATGGTAGCATAAAACAGTATAAAGAATCAATATACAAATAGTTAAAAACAGCAGTGCATGTATGGCACAACCCTCCAGTGTCAACAAATCCATGGGGCAGGGTGGCCAGCTGACAAATAAACAGCAAAACCAGGGGGCATAACGCCCCCCCCCCATGTCAGGAGGCCGGTTAGATGGCTCGCCCACCTCAACCAGCTCATGCCTGGTAGAACATCTCTGACCTACAGGCCCAGCGGAATGATAACAAATCCCGCTGGGCCCAAGTCTCCACAGACAGGGCATTCCACCAGGTTGGTGCCAGGGCCAAAAAAGCCCTGGTCCAAGTTGAGACAAGGCGAACCTCCTTGCCAGGTATCACCAGGGACCACCATTTATCTGCTGAACAGAGCACCCTCTGGGGAACGTATGGTGAGAGGCGGTTCTACCTGTTCTGTTTCAAGCAACAAGTTATTATTCCTCAGCAGCGTGTAGATCCTTAGTAATTGTATAAACATAACTACAACACATATTTTTAAAATTGCACTTTTTTTAAAAGGTGGAATTCTGAACAAACTGAAGAGCAGGCCTCTAAATTTTCCTTTGAATCTGCCTCTGCCTTACATATTCACAGATCCGAAAGAGCAATTATGTTCATCTTCCCAGTCCCAAGTTGTATATGGTAAATGTAACCTAACTTACACATTTATGGTTTGGTAAAAATGGTTCTCTGAGCTGCCTGGCAGAAGTAACACATAAATAAATATTTTTGTTTGTACCAGGACCATTAGCAGCCAGGACAATCATTTCTCTGACCAGTTCCCATGTGACTGACATCCACAGAGACAGGTAGGCATTAAGGTTTTTCACCCTAAGAAGAGTAGGATAACATTTTCACTCTGCTGACTAGCACTGAAATTGTTTTAATGGTAGAAATATGAAGAAATCGAATGTGAAAAGGACTTGTGCTAAAAGCCTTCATATTATTGGCCTGCCTTCAACACATTAGTAAATCCCAACGAGGGATGGCTATGGATCTGTCACAAAATACATTCTAGAGCGTAAAGTGAACTGCCTTAGCTGTTGCTATTTGCATTTATCAACCACCATAACACTTTTAATAACACTAAAATCTCAGCCACACTTGCAGAAAAATCTTTCAGCAGATAACCACAAACAATTTGGGAGATACTTAGGAGGCACTATGACCTAGAAATAACAGGAACTCACTATCAAAATAGCAGTATTTGAGTCCAGTGGCACCTTAGAGACCAACAGGATTTCTCAGGGTATAAGATTTTGAGAGTGAAAGCTCTCTTCTTCTGAAGAAGGGAGATTTGACTCTTGAAAGCTTATTCCCTGAAAAATCCTACTGGTCTTTAAGGTGTCACTAGACTCTAATCCTGCTGTTCTACTACAGTCCAATAAAGCAACCTACCTGAAACTATCGGAAAAGGCTTCCTAACAAAAGCAATGTTTGAAGCCTCCACAAGTATACTTTAGCCCACAAAGAATCTACACCTCAGTAAATTTGGTATATACACCCACCACTTCACACAGAAGTAACTCATGAACTAGATTATACAACCCATCCATATGTATACAATACCTGAAACAGGAGGCCCATTTCTAATGCACAATCGCAAGGTTGTATACAAGTCTGGGTCTCGGTGCGCTGTTATATTGCTGGAATTACCAACATATGAACGAGGGATAAGTGAATGTTCCCTATTTTGTTTCATTTAATATTAGTTTATGGTTTGGGGGAGGAGGGGGCAGGGACAAGTGTGTCAGCAACACACCAATACACTGACAGCACTTCTGGTAAATACCAGATATGACGTCATGGGATGCTCTAAGATTTGAAAAAATGTTAGAACCCTGACAATAATCAGGCTTCCACATTCTGAACCAGTTGCTGTTCCTGGATAGCCTTCCAGGGCAACTCAACATAGAGTTCGCTGTCCCATCAAGCACATTACTATTAGTTTGACTGGTAGCACTTCCCCAAGACCTCCAGTGGAAGTCTTTCCCAACCTTTCTCCTCCTTTTCCTAGGGAAGCCTAAAACTGAATAAAGGACACTGAGTATACGAAACATGCTTTACGACAGTGGTATGATTCACCAGCTGGCAGTTGCTTCTAGTGTTCATGAAAACAAGCTGATAAATCAGGCAAAACAGTTTCAGAATTAGGTTTGCATTTCCCCAGGAGACTCGAGTAGGCAAAGACATCTTTAATTGCAAATTTGCACTACATTATAGAAAAATAAAAGAATACTGGAAGGCTAAACTCTGTTCTGCTATTGTCTGGCCAGGGGACACCTGATTAATTCACAGGTTATAATGGTGTTTATTAGGTTGAACGTATTCAAAAGAAAACTAGTAAAGTGCTAATAGAAAGATGTCTCTTTTTTGGGCAGGTGAAAATAGAAGGTATGCTGTACTTTAAGCACTATTCAGTTCATAAGTAACTAAAACAAAACCTGAAGCATTTGGTTCAAACCTGATTAGCCCTACACAAAATGACTATAATTTATATAAGCCACTGTACTCTGCCACCTACAATCCAAAGTAAATTAACAATGGGAACTTAATTGTCCTTTCACTTTTATGTGTCTACTGACTCTTCAGAGAATACCCCATTTGTCAAAAAATTGAAAATGTGCACTGTAACCTTGCCTTTAACCTTCAGGGCAAAAGAATGTATTTTGCATTTCATTCTTATCCCATTTGTATCTGAGGTCCAGCCTTCCAAAACTGAATCTTTTCTACCTCCTAAAAATTGAAGAACATAAAGTAAAATGAAATTATTAAAGTGAAATATGCTGCAACAGGACTGACATTTCATTCATACAGGATCTCTCGCTGGCCTGTGTCAAATTGGTGACATGGCCTTGGATTAAATTATGGATGGTGAAAATTTTATTAGCCAGCTGCCTTATGTTACAGTGCAAGAGAAAAGAATGTAGATTGCTTCCCAAAGTCCTAATAGGCTCCAAAGAGATACCATTAGGATCAAAATGAAATATCTCAATCCATGCTTGAATGTTATCTTCCTGTTCTTGGTTTTTAGCATAAAAAAACCCTGCACTGAAACTAAATCTTTTTTCTATTAGAAAGATACTTCCATCAGGGTAAGTGGGTGGTTTTGGCTGATTCCCACAGCAATTCCCAAACCAAGCCCCGGACCGTGGTTCCTCCGAACCTGAAAACACAGCACAGACTGCAGTAGAAGGGAGGAGACAGGAGAATTCCATTCTTGTGGTACTTTAAATATATGAGGCTGCCTTATGCTAGGTCAGACCATTGGTTTATCATGGTCAGTACTGTCTGCTGTGACTGTCAGCATATCTCTAGGGTCTCAGGTCAAGGACTTTCATATCACCTAGTACCTGATCTGTTTAACCTGAGATGCCAGGGGTTGAACTTGAAACCTTACACATGCACAGGAGATACTTTACTATTGAGCCACGGTTCCTCCCCTCTATTTTGGATCCAACACTCTTTACTTTAATTTAGATTTAATTTATTGAATTTCTAAACTGCCCTCCCCATGAGCAGGCTTTTTGTAAGGGAGAAAGCACAGAAAATAAAAGTGGGTCCCGTAGGATTCTTACAGTAGTCTTGGAAAGAAGAGCTAGGCCACTAGATAATTCATAGTTATTGGTAAAGACATGCACAGAAATTGTTTTTGGATTTACCACACTGAGTTTATTAAAACCTTTGATTGGTTTATTTAATATTGTCACAACATACATTTGAAGTTATTTGGATTATATTTAAATTGGTTTCATGGGAGACACCATTGTATCAGTAATGATTTCTCTTCCAACCACTGAAATAAATTTTGCAGGGATTCTACCCTCACTCAAAGTATCTTCCATCACAATATTCAAACAGGAAAGAAAACAACTACTTATTCTCCAGATTATTAAAAAAAATTAATAACCGAACAGTCACCACAGCAAAGTAAAATTGGGGGAGAGCAGGGTTTTTCTGTCTTCGTTTGAGTGACTGAGTTTTGAAAACAAATATAGATTCTCACTTTACAAATGCTTGTGAATGACAGTTATCCCATAGTTGCTTGATTTAAGTACAACTGAAAATGTATCTTGACTCTGTACAGAGAAGAACTGAGCTTCATCATCACTGATGTCTCTTGGCACACCCCATCCCTCCCCATTTGCAGAATATGGGCCACCTATCATAGTTAAAGGGATCCTGGGTCTCTGCCCCTCCCTGCCTAACATGTATACAGCCCCAGTTAACAATATCTCATGCAAACACATACCACTGGAAACGCCCTCCTAAGTCAGTTCAATTAAACGTTTGTTCTGCTTTGATGGAAACATGGGCTAAGTGTTCTAGTTGGATGAGGTGTCTATCAGGGAAGTGACCGCTGAGTCATCCTCCTCCCAACCTGCCTCAGAATACAGCCCAGGAAACTGAAAGATTGTAGCTGCTGTGTCCAGGGTCTGAGGCTCAGGCCCCGGACTCACCAGGAGAAGAGGACAGGGGACAGGTGGGAGACAGTGGTGCGGCTGCCCCAGTGGACACCCAGGTCCAGAACCCACCGATACCAGAGGGAGGGAAAGAAGCTCCCAAGCCTCAGAGGGTCAAATGGGGCAGGTGGAAGCCAGCTAGCCCCACCCTCTGGTGGGAGGCTATGAGCCCAGGAAGGGAGGGCGAGGACAGCCAAGAAGGGACTTGACCAGAGGGAGAGGACACAAGAAGCAGGGACAGACAGACAGACAGACAGACAGACAGACAGACAGACAGACAGACAGACAGACAGACAGACAGACAGGGAAGGAAGGGCAACCAAGGGCTATGCCTCAACCTGCAGGCAGGCTAAAAGGAGTTAGCCAGGACCAGGTGAGGCTACGAGCAAAGCAGCCACAGGTGGGGCTGCCTGAGGCTATCAGCAGAGAAAACCCAGCAGCCAGCAAAGGAGGTGCAGATGTGGCTGCCCAGAGCAGCCAGCAAAGCAACCACAGGTGTAGCTGCCTAGGACAGCCAGGGCCATGGCTAGAGGGCTGGGGGCGTGGTTGGCAGGTGGAGCCGGGAATGGATAAAGGTATATAAGAGAAGTTCTCCCACAAGGTGGTGTGGTGAGTTAGGAGTTGGAAGTGGGTTGTGTAGGAGTGAGGAGAGTGAGAGAAAGGATGGGAGGAGAAGGAGGAAGGAAAGAGAGAAGGAAGAAAGAGCAAAGCGAAGGTGAAGAGGGTGCAAGCTGAGGAAGGCTGGAAGTAGGAGGAGGATGCAGGGACCCTGACAGGTTGAGCAGGCCTGTGAGTAGTAGAGAGGGAGCAAGGGTGATGTATACCTCCCCTCCTTCCACAGAGCAGGGACTTGTGAAGTCCCTGTCCATGGCCAAGGGCTGCAGTTCAGGCACACCGACGCCATGTGCAGCTATACCCCTGCCAAAGCCTGACATGCTGCTTTGCCAAAAATAAACCCCAATTTATGAGCTCCCTACATCATGCTTCTCCTGTGTTGCCTGTTTGAGAATCTAGGGAAACTTAAGATTTCCAATGTGAAAACTGATTAAATTCAAATGCAGCCTACATTCGCAGCCCACATTTTAACAATATGCCTAAATTTAAATGAACATGCTCTATTTCCTTCCACAGTTACAACAAAGGTCTTCTAAAATCTGTCTTTAGTCAACATTATGGTTGCTTTTCTTTACGTAAAAAAGTTAATAGAGCATCTGTAACAGCTTTCTGTAAGACTTTCTAATGCCAAATTACGCAACACAGATTAGCCACTTTAAAAAATCATTCCCAAACGTGAGCACTTGTACACAGAAGCTAAAATATTTGGAGTATTTTAAGCAACATTTTTGGCAGTCTTGGAGAAGTACGCCTGTTTCCAAAACATTTCAGCAATGTCTAAAAACGTATTTGTCTATTTCAGCAACGCCTACAAACATATTCATCTATTTATTCATATTGACCTCTCTTTCTTAAGTCAGCCTTCTTTCACCTCAGTGACATCGCTTCATAGCCAGATCTGATGTTTTGATGTCCATCCATTCATTTCCTGATTCCCAAGAGGCTGATGTCCCCCTAGTAACTAATCCAGAAAGCTCCTACCAACATGAAAAAATATCTTGTAAAACCAAACCAAACAAAAACGTGCCCAAATGTTTCCCCTTGCCTCGTTACTGTTTTGTCTTGATCACACAAGGAGGTCTAACAAGGTTTCAAACTGACACTCACGCACAGCTATGAGGTGGCCCAGAGAACGGGACTCTAACTTGCCTTTATTTTCTGAAATTGGTACAAGGTTTGAAATAATCCTTGAGCTGATCTTTAAAAAAAACGTGACAGGGCACAAAGCAAATGTCTCTTAAATTTACAGAACCAAAGCTGCTGAGGTATTTTGTAAGTCAGCAATGATGCTTTGGTTGGATCCAGCAGGTAGCAGAAAGCTTCTCGTGAAAATGTAGTCCCCTTCTCACAGAGGCCGGCTGCCATATTGGTACTCATGAAAAGTAAAAATTATGGTCCATAATAACCACCAGAAGTGGGGAATCTAAGTCTCTGTGTTCAGAGGGAGTAAGGTTTTAGTCATGAGTATTAAATCCTTTAGCTTTACTAGCCCTGTATTTTAGACATTCCACAGTAACGACTGCCTGTATTTGGTTTGACCGTCTGCACAAACTGCAAGCAAAAGAACAGGTCCTTCGATGCTTTTCAATGATGAGACTGCACAGGTATTTCAAAATCCAGGTTTGCAGAAATTTATCCTGCGAGCTTATCAAGAACTTGCAGCTTGCCACAGGTCAAATCTGTATCAAACTAAATTTCTATCTCATCATCTTAACAGGTGCTTATAAACTCAACACTCTGATTATCCATCAATAGATCTACCATGTCCCAAAGCTGTCCCCTAAACATTTCTGGTCTTGATTTCATCTTTTCACCCATTGTTAGGGCTTAGACTAGCTTGTGACACTCATTGATCGGTCTGTATTTGTGTGAATTTTAAATCTCTCAGGGAATGGTACAATCAGGGAGAGGATAAGAAGGCAGTCGATGGACCAGTCCACTATAAGATTGTGCACCAGGAAGGTAAAACTTTAAAATAAGCATGTTTGAAGGCAAGGATGTACATAATGGTAGAATAGCTCAACCAACAGATGGCAAATGCCTTCATGGTATCACACCTTCCAATATCTCAGAATCTGAGACCGAAAAGTAAGCACACTTATTTAAGTGTTAAATGGAGAAGTTTTTTATCCCTTTCTTTATCTACAGTGCCCAGAGCAGCCATAGTCTCCTTTCTCTGCTCCTTTTTGTCATCACAACTCTGCAATGTAAGTTGGTGTGAGAGAAGCGACAGGACTGATTTCACTTAGTTTCATGGAAGAGTTGAGACTGGAGGCCAGGACCCCCAGCCTGGGGAAACCTGGCCAGGAGAAAAACCCTTCAAGAACCACAGCAAAATGTAGAGAGGGTTGAGGTTTAGTCTCCTGGCTCACATTATAAATCTCTGTTTCAAAATAGACTCTTCCCTATACCCAGCTTTATTCATGAATGGGAAAAACTCATGAAAACAACGATTACCCATTTTGGCTATGAAGTTTAAAAGCTGCCTTTCCCCCCAAATCACCACACACTCCTATACACACAAAGCTGCTTGAATATAAAAGACATCAAGAGAACACAAAATCTCAAACTGCAGATCTCTCTCACACAGAGAGAGACCTCATCACTTTTCCTCATCATTGGTTTCTCAGACTTACCTGGTTTGGTGTATGAGGTTTTAACTGCTGGAGTAAACAAAGCCACAGTCTGCATCTTTCTTCCTATTCACAAGTCTGCAAATTAGGTGAGATAACCAGCAAGGGTGGTGGAGCAAGCAAAACCTTAACACCAGCCTCAGTCTGTATCATGCAGCCTTGCCTGCCAGTAAGTATATGCATTTGTCTTGGTCACCTTCTGTACAGCAGGACTACTGTCTATACCTAGCTTTTGCCTCTGTCCCTCCCGCCAACCACAGAACTGTCTACCTGCCAGCAGATGCAAGTAGAAATTTTTCTCTGCTTATTAGGCACAGTCCCAAGCAAGGAATAGCTCATGCAAACAGGACCAATTCTTATTCAGGATCAAAATAGCAAAGAGTCCAGTAGCACCTTTAAGACTAACCAACTTTACTGTAGCATAAGCTTTCGAGAATCACAGTTCTCTTCGTCAGATGCATGGAGGGTAAGAAGAAACTGGCCAGATATATATAGGTGGTGAGGGGAGGGGGGAGTAGATGCAGATCAGTTTGCTTCTGATGAGATTAGTTTGCTTCTGTTAATGAAATCAGTTACTTCTGATAATGAGATAACCCTTCATAGTCTCTATTCAACCCAAGTCTGACTGAGTCAAATTTACATATGAATTCCAATTCAGCAGCTTCCTGTTGGGATTTTGTTTTTGAAGGGTTTCTGTTGAACTATGGTGACCTTTAAGTCCTTGACGGAATGTCCTGGTAGACTGAAGTGTTCTCCCACTGGTTTCTGGATGTCGCCATTGTTAATGTCAGATTTGTGTTCCTTTATTCTTTCGCACAGAGGTTGGTTTGTCCAATGTACAGAGCAGATGGACCTTGTTGGCACATGAGGGCATATAACACGTTGCAGGATGAGCAGCTGTAAGAGCCAGAGATAGTGTAGTTGATGCCATGGGTCCTACAATCATATTTCCTGAGTAGATATGAGGGCAAAGTTGGCATCTGGGTCTGTTGCAGGGTCTGGTACAAGTGCTGGTGACTCTGCATTGGCTAGCATGTGAAGAAAACATGTGCAGCAGTGTATCTGCATGGTGCAGGAATTTGTAGTTGCCAAGCAAATTCAAATTCAATGGTCTCCATGCTCATTAGTGTTAGTAATAGATGAATCCCCCACATTCAATTCAGGAACTGTCTGACAATTATGAAAGATTCCCCTCTCCTAAGAGTTCTCAACTGTTTTCTAATTGGGCTCTTATCCTTTGGCTCTTAGCCAGAAAGTCACATCCTAAAGCTCAACAATTTAGCAGAAAGAGGGCAGACTTCCTTGGTGCGTTGAAGTTTTCCCCTTCTTCTTTTTCCGGTTCCTGTTGTAATTTTTTCTGTATTGTAATCTGATCAAGTTCCCCACTAGGGAGAAAAGATAAAAGGGCCCACCCGTCTTGTCCCTATGATGAGTTCCCCATGTGAGTTCTTCACAACAGATTTCCATATCTTGATTGACTAATTGGAATTACGTTAAGATATCAGACTATGTTTACATCAAGCAGAAGGAGATGCGATGGAGGCATGAGTAAAATAGAGTTGCCTGATAGAAATCTGGCTAACACCCAGGTCAGCAATGAATAGCCATAGAAGGAAATTTGCACAATGGAAAGTAGGTCAGGATTGTAGCAAAGTTAAAAAGTTTATGCGATTGAAATCACAGGAGGATTCATTGTTAAGTCTTTTTAGTGGAAAAAATGCTATAGGTGAAGAGAGATTAGTCAGAAGGCGAGAATAAAAAAAAGAACAGATTTCATCAGGATATACAGATAAAGATTTTGAAGTCGGTTGGTTGGATAGATGCTGATAAACCAGGTAGGAAAGTAACCAGGCTCCTACAGGAGAAATGTAGAAAAGAGCTCGTTCATAAAGCAACACTTCCTGTGTTCGTTTGTCTTGTGTAAATATCTTATTATAGAGCTGGGAGCATGAGAACTCATTATCTCTGTGTACAACCAATTTCTCCATAAACACTGCTTTATTTTAACTGCAGCTGGGAATCGTGAGTGGTATTTTTTTTTTTAAAAAAAAAAATTATGCTAGTGGAAATACCCATTTTCCAATTTCTCAGACTGCGTGCAGATGTGACGGTTAGTGACTTGTAGACACCAGCAATACAAATAATGTACACACTGCACTGAATCATCCCCTAAACACTTTCAAAAAATGTAGACAGCTGATACCTTATGAACACCAGTAAAAAGTCCAGTAACACCTTTAAGACTAACCATCTTTATTGAGGCATAAGCTTTCGAGAGCCACAGCTCTCTTCGTCAGATGCATGGAGGGCATGAAGAAACTGGCTAGAGATATATAGCTGGTGAGGAGAGGGGGGAGAGGGTGCATGGACTGAGGGCCATGTAGATGCAAATCAGTTGCAAAAGTCATGAAAGAGGTGGAGGGCACAATCCAGGCTGGGAGTGACCCCTTCCCTCCATTGCTGAATCTGAATGGAATGCCTGAAGGCAGTGACTTCTGGTAATGAGATAACCATCCAGAGTCTCTATTCAGTCCAAGTCTGATTGAGTTAAATTTGTATATGAATTCCAGTTCAGCAGCTTCCCGTTGGATTTTGCTTTTGAAATGTTTCTGTTGAACTATGGTGACCTTTAAGTCCTTGATGGAATGTCCTGGTAGACTGAAGTGTTCTCCCATTGGTTTCTGGATATTGCCATTTTTATGTCAGATTTGTGTCTATTTATTCTTTTGCGCAGAGGTTGGCTGGTTTGTCCAATGTACAGAGCAAAGGGGCATTGTTGGCAGATGAGGGCATATATCATATTGTAGGATGAGCAGCTGTAAGAGTCAGAGATTGTGTAGTTGACGCCACTGGGTTCTGTAATTGTATTTCCTGGGTAGGTATGTGGGCAGAGCTGGCATCTGGGTCTGTTGCAGGATCTAGTTCCTGTGTTGGTGATTCTGTTAGCTGGTTCATGGTTGTTAGTGAGAACTCTTTTAAGGTTGGGGGGCTGTCTGTGGGCAATAATGACCTCAAAATCAATATAAATTAATGTGCATGAAACACAAACTAAAAAAGTCACACCATCTGAAGCTCCATGATACTGCCCACTGTGCAGAGGCACCAACTGCCTTTGCAAGACATGCACAATGGGTCAAGAAGAGTAAGTGTGAATCATCCATTTTTCTTACTTAGCTGTTGTCTTTGCACAAAATGCCATTTCAACAAAGTTCTCCATCACAAATTCCCACTTATACACTTGAACATATTGAAACACGTGAAATTGCCTTATATGAATCAGGCTTCAGTCTATGAAGGTCAGTACTGTCTCCTCTGACAGGCAGCAATTCTTCAGGATCTCAAGTGGAGATCTTTCACATCACCTACTACCCAATGCCCTGACCTGAATAGCCTAGATAAGCCTGATCTTGTCAGATCTCAGAAGCTAAGCAGAGTCTGCCTTGGTTAGTAATTAGGCGGGAGACCTCCAACAAAGACGAGGATCTCATGCAGAGGCAGGCAATGGCAAACCACTTCTGTTAGTCTCTTGCCTTGAACATCTCATCAGAGGTCACCATAAGTCAACTATGACATGAGAGAACTCTCCACCACCACTACCCAATGCACAGGATCAAACCTGGCACCTCCCAAATACAAAGCATGCTCTTCCACCAGCTCCATCCCATGTTTAATAAATTCAGTGATGGGTATTCAGGAAGGAACTGGAGGAATTTGTTGAAGGAGTACTTTGCATAAACACTGTGATTCTGCAGATATGGGGGCAAACTGTTGTAACCCCATATCACACACCTTGAGACATGTGATTGGCTTTCCCTACTGGGTCTCATATTCTACTCTCCTAGTGCTGCGCTGCAGTTACCTCCTGAGTCACTCAGACTCCCATCCTCCAACATGGCTAGGGACAGCAATGCAGAATGGACAGAAAATTGCTCTGATCTGGGCGGCATTTTTCACACTGCTTACCAGGCTCCCAGAACGACACTGCTTACCAGGCTCCCGGAACCACAGCATCTTCCTGGTGCAATGTTCCGTGGCTGGTAAGCAGTGAGAAAACGGCCGGTATCTCCACTGGGTTTTAACTTATAACATCTCTTTCATTGGTTCAATGCCACAGAGGCAAACCAGGAATGATAATAGGATTCCATTCACTCACCTCTGTCCAATTTCCTCCCTTACATCTGTTATACCCCATCAGTATTAGGAGTCTTCTGGTAAAACTTTGGCAATAATGGCATTGCTCTGCCAGTGCAGATTTCACAACACCTTCAAGGGGATTTTGCAGTGATCCCACCCTAAGATAGGATCACATTCTTAGCAGAGTGCAAACAAATAAGCACAGAGTCAACATTTGATGCCCATAGCCAATGATTTCCTAGCAAAGATCCATCAACTATGAATTAATGTAATATTAATCAAATTACACACCCCTACAAGAAG
Organism: Eublepharis macularius; assembly: GCF_028583425.1. Classification (NCBI taxonomy): domain Eukaryota; kingdom Metazoa; phylum Chordata; class Lepidosauria; order Squamata; family Eublepharidae; genus Eublepharis; species Eublepharis macularius. The sequence goes on along the minus strand of NC_072792.1, from coordinate 164,244,107 downwards.
AGATCAGGAACCAATATGAACTGTCTTTTCTTGGAAAGGCTAAACAAATGGGTCTCCTTCAGGAGTCATTAGCCTTGGAGTATTACTTCCCTGTCGCCAGACTAATGCAATCACCGCAAAAAAAAAAATCCAAATTTATATAAATACAGAAAAAAATGCAGTTCATTACTTTAAGCATAGACAATACATGAATACATAGACAATACTGAAAAACATGTTTAATTTTCAAAATAACCAAAGCAATGTTTTTTCTTTTTTAGTCATTCTATGGACAGTGCAAGAACTAATCTTTGGGAGACAAGAAAGTTATATTCAAAGTCATGATAAGAAGAGCTTAAAAACTGAATTTAAAAAATTCAGATTTCACCGCACAAACATAAGCCCACTTCCGATACAACTTTAGTAAAGAGAAAGCTACTGCCATAATTTCAGGTGGCTAGCCATGTTGGTCTGCAGTAGAAGGGTTGCTGGGTTCCCCTGTCCTCCCAGCAGGAGGTGGGGAACCCAGCACTTACCTTCCCCCTGACTTCCTCCCACGTGCATTCACAGCCCGCACAATGACATCCCTTCCAGGAAGTGTCTCCTGCACTCCACAGTGGCCCAATTCGGGCCTGATCACGCCCGCGGGGAACCCAGCACTTACTTTCCTCCCTTTCCAACCTGCAACTATAACTGATCCACTGACAGCAGCATGATGTGCAACAACCTCTTGATTTCTGCACATCAAGCAGAGGGAGGTGCACAAGAGTAGGCCAGACTGTTTATTTCTTGGTAGCTGGCAATCCAATGTGCAACCATTGCTGGTGTGCCTCCTAAGCACTGACAACAATTTCAATGGCCATGCTGCAGTATCTTTAAGAAATTAAGCTGGTGAAGCATTTCCTAACATGGAGAATAAACTGCTACAATAAATGTCACCTCCTTATTTTCTGTTTGTCTCATTGCTGCCAACAGAGCTTGAAAAACGGTAATAATCCAAATAACATGAAAGCATCTCATGTAGCAGAGTACCAGTGAGTAAACCCAGGTGCATGCCAAGCTTGGACTAAGTACTTATTTTTCTATTTTTCTACAGTTGTTGAGCCAGTGTGGTGTAGTAGTTAAGGTGCACAAGATTCTAATCTGGAGAACCAGGTTTGATTCCCCACTCCTCCACTTGACGCCAGCTGGGTGGCCTTGGATCAGTCACAGCTTCTAGGAGATCTCTCAGCCTCACTCACCTCATAGGGTGTTTTGTTGTGGGGATAATAACAACATACTTTGTAAACCGCTCTAAGTGGGCATTAAGTTGTCCTGAAGGGCGGTATATAAATCAAAAGTTGTTGTTGTTGTTATCATGTACCACAAAGTTAAAAAATCAGAGTTAGCAAAGATATAAAGAAATGTTTTCAAAATGCCAGAGTGATAAAGTCGGAGAGATTAAACTCTGTGGGACACTGCAACTCCTTACCACTAAAGAACCAGGTGGGGGAAAGTGTACTTTTATACAAAAGTATAAAAGCAACGTGGTGCAGTGGTTAGAGTATCAGACTATGATCTGGGAGACCCAGGTTCAAATCCCCGCATTGCCACAGAAGTTTGCTAAGTGACTTTAGACCAGTCCGCAAACTAGAGACAAACCACAGGATTGCTGTGAGGAGAAAATGGAGAAGGGGAGAATGTTGTGCTTTCAATACCCGTGGGGGAGGAAAATGGGGAATAAATGAAGTAAATTTCAAAAGCACAGAAGACCTGCCCTCTGATCAGTGTGGCTGCCTTGACCAAGGGGAGTCTTTGTGTCCCTGCTAGAAATATTATCCATGTGGTACATTTGTAGATTTCCTCTAAACCCTTTCCCAATTTCCTCCCAGAACTGATCCTACATGATTTTGCCATGCTTTGAATATGTTACTAAAATGGTCTGAGGAACACCTTAACAAACTAAAATGGTTTCTCATATAAACACCCTTACCACAAACCGCAGTAGTTTCAAAAAGTTCTTCCAAATGACTAAAAAGTCTGCAAAACCCATTTTGAAATATCTTTATTGAAATCATTATGAAAAAACCCATTCGCGCATACTGAAGAACAAACCTAAGGTCTCGCCCTATGAAGCAGTCCAAACTAATCTAACAGCCTCCCTGCCCACTGCTTTACCAGCAGTAGCAAGCCCCTCGCTGGAGAAGAACAGGGAAAAACAATCATCTCTCTGGCATTAATACTCAACAGCTGTTCAGTGGCAGGGATCTGGCAACAGATCATGGGGGAGGCAGCTAAAGAGGCATACTGCACTTGCTGGGCAGTTTACAAAATACAGCCTTATCAGAAAGGCAAGGGGAATTGTGATGAAAAGTAAAGGAATGACACCAGAGATCATAAGAATGAGGGTGAGCCTTTAATAAATGGACCCAAGTAGGGATACCAGCCACAGCATTCTCTCCCCAACTTGACAGTCAGCTAAAATTCCAGTGCCCGCACATCTACTGAAGAAACCCCCACGTTCAGAAGCAGTATGCTGGTGACAAACGTTAAGGAAACAGCATGCCTTTGCTTGTGACTAGAGACGGGCACGAACCGGGAAAATTCCGAACCATGAAGTTTCTGTTTTGTCATGTTTCACGAACCACGAACTTTCATGAACTTGCCTAGTTTGCGAACCGGTTCATTCGGTTCATGAAAATGTCACTTCTGGGTCAGGAGAAGGCCTACAAATTCAATAATGTTCCCTCCAACTGGCAACTTCTTTCCAGGGTCTTGAGAGGAGAAAGGTCTTTTAGAACCTGTGCTGCACTTCACTGGAGATGCCAGGCATTTTTTTAAAATTAGTAATTGCTATTACTGTATAGCAAGATCTCTGGGAAGGCCCTCTGAAAATGTGCACCTTCCCAACCAAGGAAGCACCTGGTCTGTACTCTTCCTAAAAAGACTGGAGAAAAGCAGGTTTGGGAAAGAGCATACCAAGAGGAAAAGGACAAACTTCCCTTTCGTTTTCTGTGCCTACCTGACTCCCTCAAACAGTTTTCACTGCCACCAAAGGACCTTACACCTCTAGTTTAACTGGTAATAAAGCTGGTTATAGAGGTAGTCCTAAGAATGGTCAGTGCATAAGGAGAGCTGTGAGGGAAAAAGGAGATCTTTCTTGCTTAAACAAAAATAGAAATCATTTATAAGAACGTAAGCATGATGGTTGCAAAGTTTTGACAAGCATATTCATTTTAGAATAATTAAGTTTGGTGGTTTCAAAAATAATTATCTCTTCTTAAAGGTATATTCACAGATTCAGTCACACACAGTAGTTTTTCCACACAGTTGTTCATTAACAGAATATACCCTCTTCTCATCCACACAGACATGGATTTACTCAGGACTTTCCACATAGCTTCTCTGACCTAGATAGAATAATCGTTCTCTCAGATATACACAAACTGACCCAGGCGCACACGCTGTTTGCCTGACTTAGACAGAATTGGGCTCTTTGGGCTTCCACACAGTTTGCCTGATTTAGCCAGTATCCCTCCTCCAAGACACCCAAGACTGACTTAATCTAAATCTCCTGGCTGGTTAACTTTCTTGGAGAAGCATAAAGACTCTCTCTCAGGCTACACACAGTTTGCCTGACTCAACTAAAATGAACACTTTGTCACAGCATGCTGAGTAAAAACTTCAGTTGGCTCCACCCCCTAGGATACAACCACCATCCAATCAGAGCAGACTTCAGTCATGCATTCAGCCCCATCCTTCTTTCTTCAGAGGCCTGTATTTAAACTCACTGTAAAAAATGTAAAACCCTACATTAGCAAACAAAAATAAGATCCAAACTAAATACGCTACATGCAAAACATGACTATCAAAAAACCAAACATGCTATCAAATACCACTAGACGGAGCAGTTTCGTGTTGGTCCACAGTGGAAGAACAAGATTTGAGTCCAGTAGCATACTAAAGACCAACAAGATTTTCCATGGTATAAGCTTTCCAGAATCAAAGCTTCCTTCATCAGATACAAGTAGGAATGTTGATCCCTGAGCTCATATCCCAGTCAGAAGGTGGGAAGGGTGTTGCAAAGAAGGGAGTCAGGTTGCAAAAGTACAGTGCAAAACATAATCAGCTTGAGTAGAACAGGGGAGAAATGCTTAGGTGTAAGAAATACAGAAAATTTGCATCTGTAACTAATAAGATAATAATCCTATGTCCTTGTTCAGCCCTGGGGGGTGGGCTGGGGGAGGGAGATCTACCTGATCAGCATTAATGCAAGTGTGAGACTGGTTTCTGACTAATGCGTACGAGTAGTGTATGTAAATGGAATATATGAGTAGTAATATCAATGGTGATAGATAGGAAATAGTCACAGAAAATACACTGTCGATAATAAAATTTGGACCATCACAACTCCCCCACCCGTGTCTTTGTTATATTATTTGAGAGATGAGGGTCTGGTGCTAGGAGATTTCCCCATGGACTTACAAGAATGTCACAGATTCTACAATCTCAGCTAGAAGAAAACTGGTACACTTGTGCCTTGCTCCAAGAGACCTGACTAAAGCAAAAGGCCCCTGGCAGTTTTTTTTTTCCTCACCCTGATTGATGCCAAAGCACATTAGAGGAACCAGGAGGTCTTAGCAAATATACTGGGAGATAAACTCAGGTGAACTCAACAGGACTTGCCTCTAACTGCAATGCAGGTGAGACAACCAAAGCTGATTCTCCATCTATTTAATTGTAATTCCGATGTTTTGAAGAATTATATATGTACTCAGTATCAAGTCGCAACTGATTTATGGCAACCCCATCAAGGAGTTTTCAAGGCATGTGAGGAGCAGAGGAGGTCTGTCATTGCCTTTCTCTGCAGGGCAACTTCAGTCTTCCCTGATAGTCTCCCAACCAAGTTCTAACCGGGGCTGACCCTGCTTAGCTGCTGAGATCTGATGAGATCAGGCTATACCATGCCTTTCCCCCACCTTTTTAAAAAATTACCTCGGGAGTATCAGTGTTGTGATTTGAAGGGCTTTTATTGCATGCTATTGGAGACCCCATAATCTTCATAAAGTGAGAATTATGTTAAGGCATGTTTGGCACAACGGTTGCTAGAGAGCTAATAAGCACAGCGTTTTCTGTAAATGTCACTCTATCGGCTTCATTTCTTAGCTACATTTATTAGCTGCCATCTCAATCCCATTACAGTTGTGAGAGAACAAAAAACTTAAAAGAGATTTAACTAGTACATTATGCTAAGAGCTTTCACAGTTAACAGTCTACTTCACTAGGTTATCCCTTTCATCCATCTGATGGGCTAGGTGGTTGCTATATAATGAACAATGCACAACCCGCATTTCCTTTCTCTTATTTGGCCAGCTTATTGAGTCACCCACGTTCTCATGGCGCTAAATAAGCACTGTGCAGAAACTGACAGGAAGTAGTTCCGGATGCAGAATTCTGGGGTCCCCCCCCCCACACACTCTCCCTTCTCCTCTGTTTGCAGCCAGATCCTACACCTATTTAATCAGTCCTATGGAGTTCAATGCAACTTACTTCCAAACAGTGCACAGTGCTACAGTCTTTTGGCAAAAGCACTCAAGGATTTCTATATCATAAATACTACCAGGATGAAATTTTACTAACGTTTCTATCTTCCATGGAAGGTCTCCCCCGCCCCGCCCCCCCCGACCCAGCCCACAAAAAACAGGACAGTTTTTGGTGGATAGTACAACATGCTTCTTGCTGTTTCTCACTGTAGTTGTGCAAGTATACACAGTTTATCTTCTACATCATCTTCCATGGACTATGCTGGGTCTAAATGATCAAGTTGCCTATTACTACCTGGAAACAATTCATCTACAATTCCACTTGCATGGGATGTTGCCTGTGGTAGAATTTGCTTGTTTTTAAAGGAAGTTCTAAGATGTATTTACAACAATATGTTTGAAAAGTGTAAGCAGACACCCTGAGACATTCAGCTGCACATAAAATTCTGTTCTTGTCAACTTCCTGGAGAGATGGACCTCACATGCTTATCAGTACTCCTGAACCAACAGAACACAAATATCAGAAAATGAATATGGTTCTTTTACCATCTTAAGCCAGGGAGGGGCTGTGACTCAGTAGCTGAGCATGCAGAACGCCCCAGTTCCAGTCCCTAGCATCTCCAGTTAAAAATACCAGGTAGAGGGTGATGTGAAAGACCTTGACTTGAGATCTTGGAGAACCACTGCCTGTCTGAGAGCCAAACTACAAGTGATGCCTGACAGAGGTTGGACACTTGTCAGCTTCCCTCAAGTTTTGATGGGAAATGTAGGCATCCTGGTCTTGCAGCTTGGCTCTCCGACTGCTGTCCAATGGACTTTTCAACTGTTACTTGTCCAACATTCCGCAAAGCTGCCTACATTTCCCATCAAAACTTGAGGGAAGCTGACAAGTGTCCAACCTCTGTCAGGCGTCACTTGTAGTTTGGCTCTGAGTAGATAGTACTGATCTTGACAGACCAACGGTCTGGTTCAGTATAAAGCAGCTTCCTATATTATTATTAACAAGGCTTTTACTCCACGTTTCTGTCCTCACTGGGCCACTGAGGCAGTTAACAAACTTAAAATATACACATTAAAATCTCATCTTAAAAGCTATTAAAACCAACACATAATTGCACCCTTAAAACAATTTAAAACCAGAATGTAAAATGAATACAAAAAGAAAAAAAACAGTTAAAAACACTGGGGAGGGAAGAGGGATCACTGGGGAAATGCCAAGCGGAACAAAAAAAGTCTTCCCTTGTTGGCAGAGGACATCAGCAGAAGGGGACAGGCGAAACTCCAGAGTTTTGGCATCACTATTGAAAGGACACTCTCCCAGGTTGCCACCTGCCTAATCTCGGAAGGTGGGGCCAATTGAAGCAGGGCTTCATTAGCAAAGTGGTCAGGGAGTAGGCAGTTCTTCAGGCATAGTGGCCTCAAACCATCTAGGGTTTTAAACATCAGCACCAGCATCTTGAATTGTGCCCCGAAACAGATTGGGAGTCAGTGTAGATGAGCCAAGACTGGAGTGATATGTGCCCTATAAGCCAATCCAGTCAATATCCTGGCTGCAGCATTCTGCACTTGCTGCAGCCCCACAAACAACGCATTGCAGTAAACTAATCTAGAGGTAATCAGAGCATGTACCATAGTGCCCATCTTTTCTGCACAGGAAAGGCTACAGCTAGTTAACCAGACAAAGCTGGTAAAAGGCAGACCTGGACACAGTTTAAATAATTTTTTAAAAAGCAGCTGCCGCCTGATTACCCAGCAATAGGCCTGAGTCCAAACTACAGACCTGTTCCCATATTCCTATCTTCCGTTATTTATTTATTTGTTTGGAAAATAAATATGCCACCTCTTCAAACACCTGGTCAAGGCAACACACCAAGTAAAAACAATACAATAAAGTCATTTAGATAATGACCACCGTAAAATTAGCAAACTTAAAGCAAGCCTTCAAAACCCTATTAAAGCCATATTTCTATATTTTGTACCAAGGTTGTAGCTAGCTATATCATGTGAGAAAACACAAATAAATAAACTTCAAAGTCACAGATGCAGCTGCTAAAGGGACACGGGCCCAGAAACTTACTCGTCATCTTTTTTAAAGCAAAAGCTTTTTTGGTTTATTAATAATATCCAGTGTATGAATGAGTTTGTAGTTGACGAGAACAATATGCCGACAGAACAGAGCACACGTTCAAAAGTCTATCTTGCTCTGTCTACCATCACATTCATTGATTATAAGATGGAAAACCATGATCTGGATAACATGTCCGTCAGCTGCACTGGTTACCGGTTGAGTACCGGGTCCGGTTCAAGGTTTGGGTGTTGACCTATAAAGCCCTATGTGGACTGGGCCCAGCATACCTTCAGGACCGCCTCTCCCCATATGTTCCCCGGAGGTCGCTTCGATCAGCCACTAAGAACTTGCTGATGGTCCCTGGCCCCAGGGAGGTCCACCTGGCCTCTACCAGAGCCAGGGCCTTCTCAGTTCTGGCTCCGACCTGGTGGAACTCTCTGTCTAAGGAAACTAAGGCCCAGCAGGATTTGTTATCTTTCCGCCGGGCCTGCAAGACGGAGATGTTCCACCGGGCATTTGGTGGGGGCTAGGCTGTCCTCTCGCTGGCCATACCACAGAAGACCTTCCACCACCCATGCAGGACAATGCTGCATTTTAATATTTAATATTCTACACCCGCCAATTTTAATGGTTTTTATACGATGTTTTAATGTTTTTATAATGTTTTTACTGTTTTAAATTTGTTGTCAAACCGCCCTGAGCCCGTCTGATGGGGAGGGCGGTCTAAAAATGTAATTAAATAAATAAATAATAAATAAATGTCTATGCATACAAAGCAAATATATGCAAAGGAATATGATAATAATGAAGGTGCTCATGAAGACTAGAAAGGATCATTTATCAGGATACACAGGCTGTAAAGAAAGGTCATTGTGGCACTGCCAAATATATGAACAGTGCCGTCCTAAGTAGAGTTACACCATTCTAAACCCACTGACTTTGATGGACTTAGGAGGGTTTAACTCTGCTTAGGATGGCACTGTAAATTCCAATGGGAAAGGTAAGCAGCCGTTCAGAACAACACGTAATACCAAGAACCAGAAATAGCATTCATGTGTCTCAAAAGAGAACCAAGATTTATTTGGTGGGCTTATAAAAAGATGTTCTTTCAGCAACACTGACCAATGCCTTAATGGAACAGCTAACTTTCAAAGTCTGGGGGTTGGGGGATGATTCATTCTTTACTGAAGCATACAGAATAATAGATATCTTGGAATAAATCATAGGTTTCTCTTGGGCAAAGCTTTGCCTATCCTTAAACACAGCCTACCAGGAAAATTTCCTGCTCAAGCCCCTTTTAAATGAGTGGGAGCCACAGGCTTGAATGAAAATGTCTAACATAAATAAGGAGGGTGGAGGAAAGGGTGAGAGGCCACAACACGATATGTAAGCAAGAAAAGAGATCATATTTTCTGAGCAAGCTAATTGCATTTTTCTGCTGAAAGTTGATTCATTATTTTAACATTTATAAGGAAATGAAAGTCGACCATGCAGAAATATGACTAGAAGATGCAAATTACACTCGATACAGACAAATTTCTCAAGTTATTTGAACACTAATTTTTCATTGTGCTTAGCACCACATTACTTAGGGAATAAATGGCTATTAGCAACACGCTTGAAAAACATCTGAGGTTTGAAATACTGCAGCATTTTCAATTACCATTGATTCTCTTGTGTTATGATACATGATTTGAGGATTCATTTCGTAGACCAGAAAAACCAAGTCAGATCAAGATCTAACATATTTATGTTAATGCCTGACCCTTCCCCCACTCCCCTTTGTATTTTCCTGTGCAGATTTCAGATTAATCTCCATGTCAGAAAAACGATACATTCAGCAACCCTTAGGAGATGCAAATTCATGTCTTGAGCTACTTCCCCTACTCCCACAAACATACACATTGTTGAATGTGTATGTACGCATGCTGTACTTTTACCAGGCACGCTACAAGTATGAGCAACAGAACAAGAAAGCAGAGGAAGGGAATCTCGGGAATCTACAACAGAGTTTGTTTTCCCCTTCCTGTTACAAGTAGTTATGCATGTATGTGGCCAGAGGCTCATATAATGCCAGTAGCATAAGAGTCAGGCTGAGTATCTATTTCCCCTCCTGTTGCAGGAACTTAATCCTGGATGTGGGCCTTTTGGCCCAAAGGGCAACAGCCAGAGGGTCTTTGGCTTTTCATCCATAGCTTGCAACCTGTGGGCGTGAGTGTCCCAGCCCAATGGATACAGAATCAGCCTAGGAGTTGGAGTTGTACTATATATTTTGTAGCGGCTGTTATTTGTGTTTCTTTGTAAGGTGCTTTGAGTGTCCAGTAGGAAGAAAAATGGGATAGAAATACTCTAATCAGTAAATACTACTAGCTTCTGCACATGGTACGAGGAAGGAATGTGACTGATGAGTCTTTATGGGAGATTAGTATAGGTCAGGAAAAAAACCAGCATGTGCTGTTAAGGGGCAGTATGGGACAGGGTGGGGAGTTCAAAGGTACATGAAGATTGCCCTCTCTTCCATACAGCTCTTGCATGTATTGATAACAATCCACATGATACAGGATCAATCAGATTCCAGTGCCTTGAATTATTGGTCACACTCAAAGAAATCATTATCATTCACATAAGTAATCAGTCCTTTATTGGCATAAGAATACATAAAGTGAAGCATGACATACAGACCGCATTAGGTTACAATTAAATAAATATACCATCAAAATAGCTCTTTACATCTTATCAGAGTGCAGCTTAATAGCACACGGCTGAAATATAGCCACCTTCTCAGTTATATCCAGAGAGGAGTCATTCAGAAGGAAGAAGATCTTAGTGGGGTCAGAAAGTCCCATCTTATTTCCCAGAATTGAATTTAGATATTTGCTATGAATCTCTACATAAAAAGGACAACAGAAGAGGTTATGTGTGACTGTTTCAACACAACCTAGCTTACAGGGACAGAGTCTAGCCAAATATGGTACCTTTTGAAATCTTCCATATAGGATTGCAGATGGCATACCATTAAATTTGGCCAAAGAAAAGGCTCTGCATTGTTGTGGAATTTGCAGAGAATGGAGATATGAAGCCACCTGGCCTGCTTTCAGTGCAATCTCCAGACTCAAGGGAGAACAAGTTTTATTGGCCGCACTACAAAGATCTTGTGATTCAATGTCAATTCACATAACAATTTGTCTCATGAGCACATCAAATTGACTTATACCAGGCCAGGACATTGGTCTGTATAGTTTTAGGTGGGTAGCAATGTTGGTCTGCAGTAGAACAGCAGAATTTGAGTCCAATGGCACCTTAGAGACCAATATTATATCAAACCCCTTAAGAAACCATCTAAATTCCGGGTCAAGGCACTTATTCTTCCATCCGGCAATGTTCCATGACAAGATGTTGATGTTTGAGGATGGAAGGTCTCCTACCAGTCAATCAGACTCTGTTAGTCATTCCAGGGATTTATTTATATCGAAGAAAACGCTGCCATTCCTTGTAGACTTATGAGTAGGATTAACTACTACCTTATGATCACTGTTGTGGCTCTAGAAACCAACATGATTTTCAGGAGATTTCAAGAGTCAAAGCTACTTCTGTCTGAAGAAGAGAGCTCTGACTCTCGAAAGCTTACACCCTGAAAATCTTGTTGGTCTCTAAAGTGCCAATGGAATCAAATCCAGAGTCAGTACAGTCTACTCTGAACAGCAGCGGTTCTCCAGGGTCTCAGAAGAAGTCCCCCTCATCACCTTATGCCTGATATTGTTTTTCTTTTCACTGGAGAAGCCATGCTGTTCATATCATAATCATTTAAAAAATGCTAATTTACCATATACTGGGGAGATAATTGAGACAAAGTATTAGGAATTATTTTAATACTCAAAATATGTAATATAAGTATGTAAGTGTGAGATACAGGTATTATTACAATTATTAATAGTTAGAAATTAGCTAATACATTTTGAACATATTTATATTTTAAATACAATTCAGGAGCAAATTGACATAAAGGATATTGGTTATTTGCAGATACACAATAAAAGTGTTTATTACAGGGGACATTTTTAATTAGATTTCTACAAAAGATACATGCGGGGCCTTATTAAATTCCACATGATCATTAGCTTAACAACAATGGGCACAAGAAAACAACCCCATCTGCGAGACTTAAAAATTAGCTACCCTCTATAATAGGTTTCTGTCACCACATTTAAAAGCTTCCTGGTCATTGTTATTCTTTTTTATAAAATCCTTTGTCTCAAACTATTTTTAAAAACTTGATCTTGCAAAAAGTCCCTTCTGGTTAGCACGAGTGATTTACTGTCCTTGCTATTTTTTTAAAATAAAATGTTTTATAATTGACAACTCAAGTGCTGGACTCAGGAAATCAGAAAACCTAAACCTGTTAAAGGTTTAGGAACAGGGACAATGAAAAGCTTCCACAATTTTAAACGATTCAAGAATCGTACAGAATTCACCTGAGTACCTAAAATAAGACCTTTGTCAGGTAAATTTTGTTCCAAGATTTTCAGGTGAGGAACAAGAACATGAGAGGAAAGCCTAGGAGCCAATGAGTCGCCCATGGTGATCAGATAAGCTTCATGGGCTGAGAGAGTTTCTAGAAAACAGGCTGGAAAGATCTGTATTTACAGATCCAATTTACCAGGCAAAGAACTGTTCTTGAACAGTTCTGATAACTAAAAGGAATCTTGTGGCATCTTGAGGCCAAACAGATTTATTGTGGCATAAGCTTCTGTGTATCAGAGGCCATATCATTAGATTATAACATATGTTCTTAGTTGGCAGATCAGCACAGAAGTATAGGAGGGTACAACATAGCTGAGGCAGCAGTGTGCTTAGTGCTGTACTGAACTTAAAACAATCCATTATGGGAAAGCATTCTGTCCTCCAGCATCTGTCTCATACAATACAAAAACATTAACAACTCATTTATTTGGGATTATCTATACCCCCAAAACATGATATACATTTGCAAACATTATACACTAGTAACAAAGCCCGTTCTGGGAAAAAATACAACAGGCTCTAGAAAGGGGCAGGGGTGGGCACTGCCACTTGCTTCACTCCTGATCCCATCTGGGTGAAGGCAAGGGGTGGGCATTGCCACTTGCTCCTTTCCTGATCCCAGCTGGGTGAAGGTGAGGGGTGGGCATTGCCACTTGCTCCTTTCCTAATCCTAGCTGGGTGAAGGCAGGGGCAGGCATTGCCACCCGCACTGTTCCTGATCCCAGCTGGGTGAAGGCCGGGGGTGGGCATTGCCACCTTCTCTGCTCCTGATTCCATCTGGGTGAAGACAGGGAGCAAGCATTCTCACCTGCTCCACTCTTGATCCCAGCTGAGTGTAGGTAGGGAGAGGGCATTGCTACCTGCGCTGCTCGTGATCCTAGGTGGGTGAAGCCCAGGGGGCAGGCATTGCTACCTGCTCCACTCCTTTTCCCAGCTGTGTGAAGGTAGGTGGTAGGCACTGCCACCTTCTCTGCTCCTGATCCCAGCTAGGTGAAGGCGAGGGGCGAGTATTGCCAGCTGTTCTGCTCCTGATCCCAGCAGGGTGAAGGTAGGGGGCAGGCATTGCCTCCTGTTCTGCGCCTGATCCTGGCCTGGGTTTCCCACCACAGTGCACTCTCAGAGGGACAGGTTGCCTCTTATGCACTTCCCTCCATGTCAGCACCATCTGGGGGTGCACCAGGGTAGGAGGTAAGTTGTCTAGAACACACTTAGCCTTTTATATAGTAGGATAATAGTGTAACTTCATAGGTAAAGATAAAAGAGAGAGTCATTCAATCCTAACTGAGGCTAAACTAAAATTTTGGATACTGGAAAGATAAATAATATATTTGGCTGCCAGACAGAATGACTTCCAATTTTATATTGCCTGGGAATTTCAGGCATTTAGTGTGATAACAGGGTGACAATAAATACTTTTGATGGTACTCCAAGGTAGTTTTATCAATAAAGTAAACCATTATGTTTGGATTTTTGTGGCTGATATTGATATAAATAGGGTTTTACCCATATACATAAAGAGTGGCATGTTGCTTTAAAGTTTCTGTATTTTATGAAAACAAGAGGAACCAATAAAGGATGTTACTGTTAACGAAGTGGGTGAGTTGTATTTCCTCCAGCATCTGTCTCATACCATACAAAATAAATAAGCTCTGTTATCTAAATATAACAGGGTTAAGATCAAGGTCCTTCAACATTTCACAGAGGAAAACAGAAACACTCCTATAAATGTCTATTCTCAAACCAACGATCACTGCCTAAGACATCCCTCACCTCGACCACTGTCAAACACGGCTGAATATTCTCTCAGCTGTTTGTGGCATTCATTTACTCTGAAAGAACCTGTCCACTAATTTAAAAGTCAAGAAAGAGCTTGTTTTGTTGACGATATTCAGAAAAACTTAATTCCCCACCAATATGTTACCAGTAGTTCAAAAATGGCTTGTCCATGAGGCAGTGCTGTAGCAGAAATTACAAACACAGACCTAGGTACACAAGCAGTGCTCCCTTCCGTCATCACTGTACATAGGTTATAGGACTACAACTTCTAGTGCCTATGTCCTTGTTTGATGCTGTAATATATTTATTGAGCTGAGCAAAGGTAGGGGACTGGGAACGTCCCTTGCAAGAATAATACTCAGTAAACATATATCAACTGGCATTGTGTATGCAGTGCACAGATCTCCAAGGATCTTGAGGAGAGAAGTAAAAAGTACAAAAAAGAAATGAAGTGCAAAGTGTCTGTCCACAGTTGCCTGATAAACATAGAAACAGAGCTAAAAAGGAAAAAGTATTTTCAAGGTTTGTTGCCTTTCTTTCTTCCCTAGTCCTGAACCTTGGACAGCGACCCAGCCCACAAAAATGTAGCAGATAAAGGTATTTCCATCATTTACACAGCCTAAGACAGCAGTGGCCAATATGTAAAACCTGAGAGACCAGACACTCACCAGCTGAGCTGTAAAGGATTGGAACCTCTACCATCTTGCCTAGTAAACACCAACTGAAGATGACACAGACTACTACTACTACTACTACTACTACTACTACTACTACTACTACTACTACTACTAACAACATTAAATTTATATACCACCCTTCAGGACAACTTAACTCCCTCTCAGAGCAGTTTACAAAGTACATTATTATCCTCATGACAATCACCCTGTGAGGTGGGTGGGGCTGAGAGAGCTCTGAGAGAGCTGTGACTAACCCAAGGTTACCCAGCTGGCTCCAAGTGGAGGAGCGGGGAATCAAAGCTGGTTCTCCAGATTAGAGTCCCACGCTCTTAACTACTACACCAAACTGGCTCTCTTCCAGTTCAAAAGGAGTGAGCATTCTAGAGGCTACCTCTGGAACATCTTCTCCTTTTATGCAGAGAAGAATACATGCTTAGATTAGCAGGGATTTTGCCTCTTAAAATTTAGTTACTGGGTGGGGTGCAGAATACAGACAGATGGGGACACAAGCCTAGCAGCAGAGCCTAATTATTTTTAGTAGAAAGGAAGCAGACGCCACTCCAAAGTGGTCTATTCCCCTAAGGTAAAACATTTTTTAAAAAAACACATATACAAACATTTGGAAGGAGAAGGGAAGAAAATTAACACTATCTCTTGTTTTCTAGCAACTGACTCCAAAGGCTCTTGTTTATTTACAATAAAAACCTCTGCCTTTAAGTTCTGGTTAAACGACAATTTATGACTTTCCCCAAGCAACACAGTGTAACTCTGGTAATTAACAGCGCAATCTTAAAGCAGAGTTACATGCTTGTAAACCCACAAATTTCAGTGGGCTTAAAAGCATATAACTCTGCTTAGGATTGCACTAAGAACTAATATCCTGCTCTGAAGTTTATGAGCTTAAAAAGGATGTAACTCTTCTCAGGATGGCAAGGTTAGTGTAGTGATAGGCACTGTATAAAAAACACAATGATAACGGAGCTCAAAGCTTTATGCTTCAAATTAATTCTCTCAAAAGACAGTTTGACTCACCTTCTAAAATTTGTAGCATGGACACTTCAAAATGTTTTCTCTAACTGGTATATACATTTCAGAAAAAATGACAGAGACATAGGCCGTCGTCACACGGCCATAAATTTAGCGCCAAACTAGTGCCATCTCCCGCTGAACGCTCACCTTATTCCGGCTCTCTTGCGATTTTGCCATTCTCCCCAATTCACGCTTTGTGACTCTTTATGTCGTCTTTATCCACTTCCATGTGAATGCCCTGGATCGACTATGAATGCTTCACAACACCAAAACGCTCACTCTCCCTGATCATCTGTCTCACCTAACACTGATTCTCCTGCCCTACACTCCCACAAGCCCCAGCGCGACCCGCAATTAAGCCTCAAAGTAATTCTTTTTTAAACGTCAGCCTTATAGCGCTATAGCACTATTCTGCCATGGGTGGGAAACCTCTGCTACCTATCACGGTTGGCTTTTGGGTTGGCCCAGCACAACATTGGTATAATAGAAGAGTGATATAATGCAAATATTAAAAAAAAAAAATTAAAAGGGGCAGGATTTTTAGGGCCCTGTTTCTGGATGCACTTTGACTGACTGTCGAATTGCGCTTTTCCCTTTTAATGTGACTGACTGGAAGCGCAAGCAGTTGTCAAAAGATGGGAGAATCCGTTCTAATAACAATAACAGAAGAAACGATTTCTAGTGCAAAACTGACGAAATAAGGGCCTGTGTGACGACGGCCATAGTAGGCTGATTTCACATATGTTGGATAATGCACTACAGCAATTGTTAGTAACTGGATTTTCCTGTTTCGTACAGGAAAATTCAGTTGCAAAATGATTGATTGCTAAAGTGTACTGAGACTGCATTATCCAGTTACGTGTCCACATATTTTGATAGGATAAAAAATAAGTAGCAAATGAAAAACATGCCATTGGAATTACAGTTTCCAGAACTCTAGAATGCAATAATTGCAGTTTTTGTGGCTCCTGCCTGTTAGAAAGATGTATTTTGAAACACCCATAACAATACCAGAGCTAATAGAAAACTCTAATCTTTAAAAAAATGTTTTGTTCTGGCTGAATTTGATTGAAATACATCCACCTCTGCTCTGACTGTCAGTAAAAGCATCCATCCCAAATTTCATTCTGTCTAAACAACGCTCAAAAATAAAATGCAAGAAGGATCTGAGTGTCAGACAGATGGAACAGCTTCTGATTTGTCAGCGAACATTCCTTGCTTTCAGACTCCTAGTTTCAAACAGCTAATCTGGGTATGGCCACCATTTTTCACTGCATAAATATCAGTGGCCATGATGAGACATCACAAGTAACACTCCCAGCATCCTTTGCACCAAGGTCATCTTGTTACCAGTGTTTGTTGTACCACGAACCAAACTACTATGGTTTCTTTAATCACTGAATATGCACACCTATAGTATACAGCTCCAGTTGAATAGTGCTCCTTCAGTAACAACATTTTAAAGAGAGAATGAGACAGTGAGAAACAAAAACAGATTCAGAGGCAGAATCTGCCGAGTTCTACATACCCTGATGTTTTTAGAAAGCCGAGTCAGCAACCTGGCTTATCTTCTTCCATTCCTGTAACTTAGCAGGGCACAAAAATGCCCACAACTCTCCACTACGGAACTTTCTGCTCACACCCACAAGCGCACACATTTCTCAGAGCCAAGCTACAAGTGACGTCTTACACAGGTTGGCCACTTGTCAGCTTACCTCAAGTTTTGATGGGAAATGTAGGCATCCTGGTTTTACAGCTTGGCTCGCCATTACAGCTGCAAGACCAGGATGCCTACATTTCCCATCAAAACTTGAGGGAAGCTGACAAGTGTCCAACCTGTGTCAGGCGTCACTTGAAGCTTGGCTCTCACAGTCACAAAGATCCCCACCTCCTAGCAATGCTGTCCTCATTTCCCCAATATAATATGGAGATTGGATGAAGCACTGTTTGCAACATCAGCAAATGTAAAATAGATGACTGTTGCAATCCTATGTGGACATACTGCAGTCTAACCCCACTGAAATCAATGCAGAATAACTCTGCATAGGACTGCACTGTCAGTGTTGTCAGGCATACATTGCTTTATGACTTTATTAGCTCTTTCAAACTTTATAAGAAAACAAACTAACCCAATCAACAGTCTTGTGACTAACACGTTTTTGCTCTATTATAAATGGAGGGAAGGCAACGGGGAAGATACTGCTAGCTGACTAGCAGCAGTTGAATAAGGTCTGGGCTGTGCACACTTCTCTTCTGCTTGGCACAAAACTCCTATTTATTTCCTGCAAGACTAACTGTTGCAAGCATAACAGCTTAACTAACTTCACCTTACTTAGCAGTGATAGCACTCTTCTGCTTGAAATTAGTGGCTTGCAATCTACTCAAATAGCAATTTGACTGCCTTTCTAACTCACCAAAAAGGAAGAATATTTACAAACAAATGCGGCATTTCCCTCTGTTAGTAGAAGGAGGAAAAGACATGGCTTGTCTCTCTAACATTCGAGCCTTTTCCACTACCGCGAATGTGCATCAAGAATTCTAACTGGATTGTGTACACTACAATTGCTTTTATACCACCACAAGGAAACAGTAGTTTGAGCCAATAAATTCTGAGCATGGGACAACTTGATGGCATGCAAAATCATGTTGCTGATGTTAAGTGACGTGTGACCTACTCATGAGGGCTTTGGGACATGCAGGAACCCAGAAACCCACTGAACTGTAAGCATGCACCCAGCCACCTGATATGCTGTCTGTAGCTAATTATAGTGATTATAGTAAATAAATCATCACTGCTAGCATAAGGAGCGCTTGCCTCAAGAGAAAACCAGCATCGCGAGATTAAGTTTGACTTTTGGAAACATTGTTTGTGCATATCCCAAAATTCCTCCTTGAAATTAGTACATAGTAATATTATATATTTAATACCATTGAGACATCTGGCCTGCTTCTTTTTCTACTTCACAAAGATGTTTCATTTTCAGGGACTATGAGTTCTACACCCTCTTGTTTCATATTAATATTATGTGACATTCACTGACATTCGCTGACCTATAATCAAAGGATTATGTGTTTGGCCTTAATAACACAAAGAGCAGCAATCTGCAAAGATGCATAACTTTTCATGCTGGACAGCCACAATTAAACATGAAGGAACTCTAATATAGGAGACTCTTAAATACAAGGGAATTAATGTTATTTTAACAAGAGTTAAAGAAAACATCTTTATGTAAAAAAAAAATGACCACTCCAACCCTCAACTGCTATAATCTTCTCCTTTCACAAATGACACTGGCTGTACAGTGCCCAGTCAAACAGCACTCTGTGGATACTGGAGCGGAGTTACTAGTAGAAGTGTAGTGGCTATGAAATGATGGTGACAGCCAACAGGACAGGCTTCATATGAATGGGAACTTGCTTCCTCCAGGGCAGGGTTCCCCAACATAGCACCCGTGGCCACCATGGCACATGCCAATACTTTCCATGGTACCCACCAAGCTGTTCAGAAAGCTCCCTTCCTCAAGCTTTCCTTTGTTTCTTTTAATTCCTCTTCTGCAATGCTTTTGCAAAGTGTGGCAGCCATTCTGTGTTTGGCTCCACCTCCTGAGGCAGCCATTTTGGGGTGGCACTCAGCACTCCCTCTCAAAATTCCAAACATATCCACAAGATCAAAAGGGGGCGGGATGTGCTAATGTAAAAATAAATTAAAAACTGAACCAAACACACTGTTCTTTAAAACTACTACTGCAACTAAAGCACCAACAAGTGGCAGTAGAGCTGTCACTGAGTGGTTCTACCGCAAAGGATGTAACCACCTCAAGCTCGCATCAGATTCCAAAAAAGCCACTCAGTAGCTCTGCATCTGCAAAGTTCTGTGGCCCCAGCAGCGCTGCTCTCACCATCCCTTCAGGAGCCCTCAATGAGTTGGGATAGGTGCGGCCTACCCCACAAGCTACTGCCGAAAGGTAGTAAACCTTCTTCATTCTGCCCCTTCACTGATACTGACTTGTTTCCACAAAACAGAGCTGAGGGAAGGGAAAGAAATGGTTCCAGCAAACATGGAACTGACCAACAAGCACATTGGCCAACCAGCAATAATTTTATCACCCACAAGGACTGTGTTTGCAGGTTTCCTTCCTGTGCACAGAACATATAGCATGAATTGCTTTGCTGAGTTCTATTGTTCCAAGAGTTTTCCTGTCAGAAACTGTATTCACAGTTGGGACATACTACTGAACAGTAATGGATTTTCTATCAAGTGTTTTGTTTTGCAATTACAAAATGTGTGTGTGTGTGTATCTGTGCGAGAGAGAGAGAGAGAGAGAGAGAGAGAGAGCGAGAGAGAGAGATTTTCTGTATAACTGACAGCTAAATACCCTCCATATGCCCAGCCCGAAGTTTTCAGTGCAATTCAAAACAGAATGCCCCTCTTTTAAACCTGTTGACTTCAAAGGACTCAGAAATGTGCAACTCTGCTATGGATTTTACTGCTAAATGCCTATGAAACTGGACCCTTTCTGCTATATTTATGAAATTTGTCAGAAAGGATGCTTTGGGTCCCTGAGCATATCATCCAAATTGGAAGTGGAAAGGCAAACAAAAATTAGAGCTCGAAATGTTTAGTTAATTTAAGGAGAAATACTAAGAAAGTTTACTCAGAAGTAAGTCCTATTTTTATTTAGTGGCCCTTTCTTCCAAAAAAGCAAGAGTTGCTGTCTCAGTTGTCTATATAACAGAACAGTTTCTTCTGTATCACTGACACCCCCTCCAGCGCCTCTCCAGTGCCCTCGCACCTGAGGCCACCGCCTACGTGGCCTCTATGGGCGCGCCAGCCCTGTGTGTATACCTTACCTTTCAAACACTGTGACAATATTTGGACTCTATGTTAACAGCTGCAAACATGTGTTTTCTTGTGAAGAATGCAAAACTTCATATGCAAGTGGTACGAATGGGTGTTTCCTTGCATTTCTGCACATAGATACAAGCTACATACTGTGTTCATTTAGGATGTGTACTGCTGATTCACAACCTAATGAAACTGGAGTTTATTATGTAAGCAAAGACTTCTCCACCAAACTGCACAATCAATCAATCCATCCAGCTGTCTTAATTTATGGTGTTCTCCAAATAGACAGACAGTTTAATATAAGTTCTGGCTCTAAATGACTGTACAAGTTATGAAGCTTTGCCTGTGAACCTTCCAGGGAAATATGCAAGTTGTTCCCCATTAATCACAGGAAGATCATATTTTCACAGCACGTATTTTCGCCTTGTCATAACATATCACCTGCCCCATATACCATGCAGCGGATACACAGATCTACCATTTGCCCTGTAACAATTAGCTTATCATTTCCCGCCCCCCCCCCCCACTATGTTATAGGTTCAGAGAAGGTTATATGTTACGGATATCATTTAGAAGGCTATTTCTATTGATGATATTCTATATAGGTACTTTTGCATGCCTACTTAACTAAATTTTAAATATCACACCAATAACACATCAAAGCAACAAATCCCAGAGCAATGACTCAGGCAAGACCTTGGAAGTTCAAGAGACCTCAGTGGGTTTTTAGTAGCATCTCAAGTCACGTGGCCTCACCAGACCAAATGCTGCTGTACACCTACCTGCTATTGGTAGGACAGAACTGCAGAAAAGTAGAGGTACAGGCGGCAGACCCGGCCCACAAACTGCCCTGATAGATGCAGGGGCCTGCTTCTGAATCTCTAGCTGCTTGACGTTCTAGAACTCTGCAAGCAATCTTGCAGACTCATAAAACAATACTTTAGGCTTTTAATATATGCTTGATAAATAAATGATAATAGATTTAGAACGTGTAGAACTTGTGGGCATGTGAGGAGTCTGGCAGATACAGGAAGACACCCAGTAATGTTGGTTTTCCAGGAAAATTTGAATTGAAAAGTTTTCTGGATGTTTTTCTGTTTCAAGTTTAAATAATTTAAATAATGTTAGCAAAAGAGGGCAAATACCACATACACCAGCCTGGCCCATGTAAAACGAGATGGCTGATCTGCAGCACAACAGACTTAGCACATCTAGAAAGACAAAAAAGATATTTAAATATGTGGGGAGGAAAAATACAATATTGGACTTTCTATCCCACATGACTGAAGATGTCTTTTCATTTGTATGACATAAGATTAATAAGATAACTGTAGGGGAATAAAAGCTGTAATCTTTTTACTTGAGGCTAGCTTACTCCCTTTACATTTGTGAAGTGCTAATCATTCCACACCTACCATAACACAAACTTTTATTGCTCCTACAACTTTGGTGAGAAGTCATTAAGATTCTGCTTCTGCAAAATGCTACAGCATTTGGGTCAAGTCTAAACAGATTTTTTTCTTCTCACCCTGCAGAGGGTTTAAATTTTTTTCTTCCCCACCATAAACATACCAACTTCACAAGTTACAGACATAATGCCTCTGAATACCAGGCCAACAATACAAAAACAGAGAAAGAAAAGATGCTCCTTCTCTTGTTATTGGTGTCAAATACCCTCTGCTACTATAACCAGGGCGGCACATGGCCCACACGATGACACCACTTCCTGGAAAGGGTAGGAGGACCTGGCAACACTAAATCCAATGTGTGTGTGAAAGCAGACTCTCTCTTCATGGATTTAGAACAGCTTTGTTCAAATAATTGGCCTTGTTGCAATGATAGCTTTATCATTCTCTAACTTGTCTTAGCTGTGCCTGTAGTTATCAATCTCTAAGCTTCCCCCAAGACTATATTTTTTTCTTCATTGCACTTCATTTCCCTTCTTGTCTTTCTGCTTTTTAGAATTTCACTTGCTGGTCTTCCTTTTAACCCACCTCTTTTAAATAAGGAATGAGCGGATACAACTCATTCCTTTCATTTCTTTTTTGATTCTACATGTAATTGTTGTTATTAATTTTTGGTCCATCTCATTTTGTCCCTGGTTTTTATTTTCATTCATTTATACCATTTATATGCCTATGCCAATTTTATATCATTTATGTGTCACTGGTACATAAATAACACTGAAAAATGCAGGCATTTTTATATGAAAAATTCAGCATGAGGAAACAGAAAACAGTGCAAAAGTTAAGGGTTATGGGTTTATTCTACCAAGAGGAATGAAAAACTTATATGGGCATATTCAAATCTAACCTTTAAAATTAGAATTCAAGCTCATCTTTACTATTAGGGTGCCTTCGGGACCTCTAATGAGAGACGATGGGGGCAAGCCTAAGCAGGTATACTCAGAAGTAAGCCCCATTTTATTCAATGTGGCTTACTCCCAGGAAAGTGTTCTTAGTATCGCAGCCCAGGTCAAGATCTTTTTGAAAGTTCCTAAAACTTTCTGCTCTGGTTGAATAAATGGTAAATGGTAACACTTATACGAAAAATCTTTCAAAGCTGATTTCTCTGAAGATTCAGATCAGCTGCAAACACTGATATTAAAAAAATTAAAAGAACAGAAATAGCAAAATAATCAAGAAGGCATCCAGCAGCAATATAAGCTAATTATGAAATAGCCCAAAATGCAAGCTAAAACGGAAGGTTCTCATTAGCTCCATTCTAGAGGGGATTTCATCAGGACCTTCCCAGCAGCTCTTGCAGTGCATTCCTAAACGCCAGCAGCTTATTCCGCACATGTTGGATAACGCACTTCCAATCCTCTTTATACATCATTTGGAATGCATTTTTTCATGTGCGGAACAAAAAATCCACCTCAAACGATTGATAAAGTGCATTGAAAGTGCATTATCCAACGTGTGCAGAATCAGCCAGAGTGACACGCTTGTCAACTCACTGACATCAACAGACTTATTAGATTGCAACTTTTCGTAGACTGCACTATTAGCGAACAGAGAAGTCCCATCAGGAGGCTTGCTGTCTGAGAAGAGCAGGGCCCAGTGTGTGAATATTAACAATGATAACAGGGCTATACCAAATGTTCTCTAATTTCAATATTTACTTGTCAATATAGTCGCTGAACTTGATAGCAGAAGAAATACTCTATGTGCATTTACATTGTTTCATTATTGTTTGATGTCCTCTTGTTTCCCTAGCTACTTCCTTTCGACATTATTTTTTTTCCCGTTGGCTCTCTCCATCCTCAGATTCAGACTTCTTTGCCATTTAATCTGATTGTGGTTGAGCTCTCACGGTTTTGTTTGCAAATATCCACAGCATCAGCTGCAGCACCGTGCCATCAAACACCAAACAATGTATTCACTTCATTTACACCCCGCCTTTCTCCGCAATGGGAACACAAAGTGGTTTACATTGTTCTCCTATCCTTCATTTTATCCTCACAACAGCCTTGCGAGGTAGGTTAGGCTGAGAGAGTGTGACTGGCCCAAGCTTCCATGGCAAAACGGGGATTTGAACTGAGGTCACTCAGATGCTAGTCCAGCAGTCTAACACTGGCTCTCATACAAACCAAACAGTTTATATAGCCAACAGGAATAAATAATATTCCAAGAAAATGAGGCCAAGGGTTGTGAAGGCAAAGAAGGAAATATCATGGAAATATGGATTAGGGCACATTATATTTGGTGATACACATGTTTCCTAGTGAACGCTGTATGAACTTTACTGTAGTTTTTTTCTAGCATGTTGTATAACTACAAGGTGCTCCTTCATCTTTGACAGCCAATTAAAAATAGCAGACAGTATCAGATAAATGTTCTCTAATTGTTAGAATGGGCCACTTAACTTTTTCCATCATCTTTACTGATTTATATCTCTTATCTTACAGTTGGACATAGTGTTAATTTTTGGCCAGGCAGAATGTCACATGATAGAAAATATGAATAATTAAATCTCAAACAAATCATAGTTTATGCTATCGCATAAAAAAAGATCTTAGATAGCTGCATAGGATAACATACAATAGTACTAATGCAGATAGTAGACCAAAGTTAGGGCTGAAAGAAACCTCATAATGATCTAGGTGAAAAACTTAATTTTGTAATGTATGTTACGGGAACTTCAATGCACTTAAACTTAGATTTAATTGAGAAATGTTAGGAGACTTATTTCTTCTTGCCTTTATCTGCACCATCTTTGTAGGTTTTAATAAGCATTTATATTTTGATATCTTGCTTTATTTAAAAGACTAGAGTTTATTTTAATAAAGAAATTATTAAACTCTTAAGAGGAGTCTCTATGTCTTGGTGGGGAAAGCACTGCAAGAAGAACCCAATAAATTATTTTGTACTGACAAACTGTTTCTCTAAAAGTAGTAAAATCTGTTTTCAGGTCTCACTTCAAGGTCTAAACACTGATCAGAATTTAAGATAAAATCTTTAATCTGGACATCTGGAAGCCTTAATGAGACATGGATCATCATTCCATCACAGAAGATGAAAATAGGGCTGCGAAAAACAACATCAAAACGATACAAATGTGTGCACAAGTGCCAAAAGGCACACAAAAAATCTTCAGTTATTACCTTTTTTTTTTAAAGTAAGCTAAAAGGAGAATGGGGGCCAATTTGGCACCTGATCTGAATTCTCCTCCCCACACAGGTGCTTACAGTGCAATCCTAAGCAGAGTCAAGCCCTTCTAAGCCCATTCAGGCCAATGGTTTTAAAAGCATGTAATTCTGTTTACAGGAGGTCTAAATCACTGACCTTCTAGTTGCAGCCACTAATTTCATTTCAGCTCTAACTACCATCAGTTGTTTCGCATTCCAACTTCTACTGCAAAGAACATTTTCTATAAGTAAACACAGAGCATCCCCCTGCAGTGAACAGCCAATGTATATACAACTATCAATGGAACTCACGCTCACATTAATCAATGTGACAGCATTAGCTAAGGCTGTAATCTTATTCACATTTACATTTACTTTATGATTTCCAAACATGCAGGCATAAAATTTGGCTGTCATGCAATCCCAGTTTTCCTTTCCGTACCTAACTCCTCTTGTTTCTTCCCTGCACTTCCCCACCCTCACCCCATGCAAATTATTGCACAGAAATTTCAGCAGGTGGAAAGATTATTTGTTCTTTATCTAAAGACTGTAAATCAAACAGTGTAATCCTAAACAAAGTCTCACTCTTCTAAGCCCACTGACTTCAATGGAAGGGTGTAATTCGACTTAGGATGACACCATAAAACTCAAAATACCACACTTGCTTAAGCATATTTTACCCCCAAAGTTACTAAAGGAGCTTGTTTTAATACTAGGGCAGACTTTTTATGTTGAGTATATACTCTTTATAGCTACTGAACCTCATCATTTTAATTGCTTTCCTACAGATGTTGACTCCTACTAGCATTTCACTTCTGTGCCTAGCTGTGTCAATATAACTTGACGACTTCAAGTGGCATAAATCAAAGAGCGATGGATAACCAAATGACTCACGTTAAGTATTTAAAATACAAAGGAAGAATATTAGTGAGATAGAAAGTATACCTCTTAGAGCCATCAGAGAATATTTCAGATTCTTGTCAGGTAGCTTCATGTAATCACTTCTTTCTTTTTTTCCCCCTTACATGGAGGATGACTTTAACCCAGTCACATTACAATATGGAGATTGTTTCAAACATCCATATTCTTAATCGTACGGTTTAATTCAGAGGTACTTACTGATAAGTCAGTTTGGTGTAGTGGTTAAGAGCGCGGGACTCTAATCTGGAGAACCCGGTTTGATTTCCCACTCCTCCGCTTGAAGCCAGCTGGGTGAACTTGGGTCACTCACAGCTCTCTCAGAGCTCTCTCAGCCGCACCCACATCACAAGGTGATTGTTGTCAGGATAATAACAACACACTTTGTAAACCACTCTGAGTGGCCGTTAAATTGTCCTGAAGGGTGGTATATAAATCAAATGTAGTTTTGTTGTTATATCAACAGACACACATGCACACACCAATTTAGGCTGAAATTCTTCTTCCTAATTATTTAAACAGAACAGCATTTACAGTGCTTTTTAGAATTACTGTACTAACAGTGGAATCCTAAACAGAAGTACCCTCTTCAAAGCTTGTTGACTTCAATGGAGTTAGAGAAGTGTCACTTTGGTTAGGACTGCCAGGTAAAAAACGATACATGTTATAATCCAATTTTGCTGAACTCTGGCTTATCCTGAACAGAGCTGGTTTGACAGTGGGTGAGGGGAAGACACTGTAGGCCATCCTGCCAGTGTCACATGAAAATTTACTTGTATTCTGGCTTTCACATTCATGTTTCCAAGGTACTTTGCATATTGCCAACACAGCCTATGGCTGCTTGATCTTGACTTCAACCCAGGCTTTTTTAACCATCTCTGAAAGTGCTCAAAGCATTTCTAATTAACTAGGCTGTGCTGAAGGTGCGCAGTCAATGACAATCATTCTGCATTTTATTCTGTTAATGGTCCTCACATTAGGGTGAGGGAATGCATGGTGGACAACCGCCAAAATGAAATCATTGCTGCTGTTATGTAAGGTGGAGTCCAGCTGTCATACACCTACTTCCTCCCACACTCACACAGACACAAATGGATGTGACACATACTGGTGTGATTCGTGATACTACTACTCTCTCGGTCTCAAGGCACTGTGTGGTAGAAAACAGTACATCTCTCCTTTCCACCATACCATATTCCTAGTTGGATTCACTACTGTTTCCAAAGGCACAAGTCCTTGCTCCCACATACCATAATTTCTCCACCTCCCTGCTCTTGCAACAGCCCAATATGCCCCCTTAATTGTGTTCGCGAGGGTCGCCCTGCTCCTGGAACAGGATGGGGGACATATCAGGATGCTACAGAAGAGAAGTGGGGAAATCATGTACTACAGATACAAGAGCTTGATCCAAGCTCATCTTCTCCCACAAATCTTAAAATATCAACTCCATTTAAAACATTAACATTGAGCATTAATTCCTATTTCTGACTGCTGGAAGAGGGCCTGTTTAATTTCCTTTCTCTTTTGCACCTGTACTTTCCACTCCTCTCCGTCCTCCATACACTGGATTCTAGGCAGAATACACTCTGTTTTGTAGGCTACAACTAAAAGATTATGTGTTTATTTTCTTTACTTTATTTATAGTCCACCTTTCTCCACTGGGACTCAAAGTGGATTACAGAATATAAACAATGCAATCAGGCATCGTAAAACAACCAGGGAACAATGCAACTGGACTAGGATTAGAGAATTGGAGAACAATGAGATCAACAAACTGCCTGGAGCTAAGGTATACAGGCAGGCCATTCCACAAAGTGGGGGCCATCACTGAGAATGCACATGAATGGGCAGCTGCCAATCTTACCCATTTACAGGATGGCATTTTTAGAAAGCGTTGTTCAGATCGGTGGATTTGTTGGTTCTTGAAAACTTCTAGACAGGTTTACATATACACTTTTATCTGCGTATACACAGAAATCTTGTATACATACTATATGCTTTGCATCCAGTAGCACCTAAACACTAATTACATTTCAAGGGGTTATGAGCCTTCGAAAGGCAGAGCTCCCCGAATCTTGCTCTTCTACTACAGACCAACATGGCTACCCATCTGATACTATGCATTTGTGTTACATACAATATAAAGATGTATTTGTTTATAAAACATCCCCACAAGGGCTACAGTTAGAAAGGACTCCAATATTGGTTGCAAATATATTAACAGCAGTCTCTCATCCCAGAAATATGTTTTTTTCCAATTTTCATCCTAGTTCCCTATCTTACATTTTTTGTTGAGATTGTGGAAATTTTGTATTTTTGAGTCTTATACTTTTCATCTGATATGTATTTGTCATATTGAACAGCTACATAAATGTTTTAGGAAGAAGACAACAATCAAATTATGCTGTTTTTTTTTTTAAAAAATGCATCAACTTGTAACAACAAGTAGTTTGCTCCCCTCACAGGGTGATTGTTGTGGGGTAATAATAACACTTTGTAAACCGCTCTGAGTGGGCATTAAGTTGTCCTGAAGGGCGGTATATAAATCGAATGTTATTATTATTATTATTATTACACAAACTTTCTGCTTTCCTAACACCTGAATTCTGGCTACAGAGATGAATTTGCATCCAGGTTGTACCAATTCAGATGGGGGCTCAACATGATACAATTCTCACCCCATGAAAACTAGCAAGCCAGAGAGAAGACTAGGTTAAACTTGGAGGGGGGAGTTTGTTTTGGCATCTGGATTGCTTAGTGGAAAGAATTCCCCCAGGGGAGAAGCAAGTCAGTCATATGAGAACCTATTTGCATTCTGAAGTGGTACCCTCAGAACACTTTAGTACAGCAGTGAGAAGTAGACCGAACATCAAAACATAACCTGGCAAATTACATTCCACTAAGCCTCATATAAAGGGACAGGGCATTTTTCTCCAGACCAGCTGGCAACCCTAACTATCTGTACTCAATATTTTTCTAATTTCCTCTCACAGTAGTCATAGTTCACAAAATGGGCAGTGGTATATAGAACCAGTGACTTGGAAGAAAGCCTCCATGTTCTCACCAGCAAATGTCATGGGATAGCAGCAGAGAAAGACACACATTACAAGGCAGCGGTGAAGGCAGGACTAGCTGCTGGCTGTCCAGGTACACCAGGCACAGCTGCTTATATCAGCGGCCCATATTGGACATGCCTGGTCAAGTAAGCAGTGTCTACACAGTACTGACTCAGACACCCTCAGCCTCTGATGCCATTTTGTCATATCCTCCAGTAGGTCTAAGGAGGCCCATCATTGTCTAAATAAGGATCTCCACAAAGCAGCAGCCAAACTCTTTTGCAAACCACCGCTGGCCACTGCTCCCCAAGCCACTTTGCAGTCTTCCTCCAGCAGATATCCAAGATCGGAAATTTGCATCCACCCAGCGCATCAATCTGTTTTCACAATCACTTGAGATTAGGACTCTGCATAAACATGCACTGGAAGAGCAAGACACACATTTGAGGTCACTACGCAGAAGCCTCCAGATTCCATTCCTGCCAGTTACAGAATAGCAGGTTATGGGAAAGACTCTTTTTTCTGCTGGAGACTTTAGATTGAGAATGGTGTAGTAACACAGTAACCTGTTTTGCACTGAATCGGGTCAGTACTATGTACGTTGACTTTCTAGGGTCTCAGGTAGAGGCTTTCCACTTCATATACTACTTAATCCTTTTTAGCTGTAGATGCCAGGGACTGAACCTGAGACCTTCTGCATGCCAAGCTAATGGCTGATTCCGCACACGCTGGATAATGCACTTTCAATGCACTTTTATCAATCATTTGAAGTGGATTTTTTGTTCCGCACACAAATGATCTATAAAGAGGATTGGAAGTGCATTATCCAACATGTGTGGAATCACTAAATGTTCTGCCACTGAGCCAGGGCTCCACCATCGTAGTTCCAAGTTCAATCTGATAGGTGTCAGCAGGTGTTGGGAAAGACCTTTGATGGACATCCTGTTGAACTGATACTCATTGGAGTAGACAAATGAGGGCTAAATGAAGCAACTAGCACATAAAGGAGAAGGCTGGTCCAGAAATCTTTGCATCTAACTTTATGAAGAGGAGGTTATGGCTCAGTGGTAGAGCACATGCACTTAATAACACTTTGTAAACCGCTCTGAGTGGGCATTAAGTTGTCCTGAAGGGCGGTATATAAATCGAATGTTATTATTATTATTATTATTATTCACCGTGAAGGAACCTGGATCAATTTCAAACATCACATGTAAGAAAGATCAAACATCACATGTAAGTGGAGAGCTATGGGCAGCCAAAAAAGTTACTACCGAGGTTAATAGATCAATGGCCTGGCAGAGTATATGGCCCTTTTTAACGTTCACAATTTACTAGTACTTTAACCACCCAAGGAAAACACTATTGATTTTATGTCTTTGCATTCTTATAAACCTCCAAAGGCTCAGCTGGGATGTTTAAAGTTACTAATGAGAAGTCTTTCACTACCTTAAAAACTAACAAAACTACACTCCAGGATCTACTTAATGCATTTTAAGAAGTGGGCTCTAGTCCACCTGCTGGAATAAAATTTTGTTAGCCTTTTAAGGTGCCACCAGAACTACTGTTTATTTTCGCTGCAACAGACTAACACAACTAAAGTCAGTGATAAATCTGCCTTGTACAGTGTACAGAATGCAACTCGCTCACCACTATCCTCTTACAAATACCCGACATCATTCACTACTATCACTCCGACTTTGCAGTGCAAACACACATGCTCTGCTCAGTCCCATATTTCTGTCACTCCCACACACATCCAGTGCCATTAGAAAATCCTATACATTTTATAGAGAGCTTCTGTCTCTACTCTACACATTTCTCCTCACTACTACTCATAAAACTGCTGGTACATAGAGAGAAACCCTTGATATTGCACAAATCCAAAATTGGGCAGGGAGGAACATACTCTGGTGGGAGTCAACCTTTACAGCAGTTGCAAGTCATATCCAAAGTATGGCAATTATATAGCACACATGTAACCTCTCACTTCTTTTCACATGATTCTTTTCTCTAGCTATGAATCAGCCAGAAACACAGCACAGATGAAGCAGGGAAGAATAAACCCCTGTTTTTGTATTGTTGCCCAGTCTACAGATCCCCCTGCTCCCTGTTCAGGTGTGCCACAAATGCCAATGGCACTTGTGTTGCACACTCCACAAATATTACCTCCGCTGTCCCCTTCTCTTACTACAAGCCCCACATGCACATAACCGTACAAATCTGGACAGACGCCACCCACATCCTAATTTCAGGGGTGCTTTTAGCCTAGCCTACCTCATAAGGTTGTTGTGAGGACAAAGGGTAAGGATAAAATGTGCATCACCTTGGAGGGAGGATGGGATAACAACACCTTGGAGGGAGGATGGGATAACAACAAAACCGAAGTCTAGAGATTAACTGTAGCAGACAATATCTTCCTCATTCTCCACACCCACATAAGGTTGCCATACTCCAGGTGGGGCCTGGAGATCTCCAGGTATCACAACTGATCTCCAGGCCACAGAGGAGAAAATGGCTACTTTGGAGAGTGGACTTTACACTATTATACCCTACTGAGATCCTTCCCCAAACCCCACCTTCTCCAGCCTCCATCCTTAAAATTTCTAGGAATTTCCCAACCTGGAGCTGGCGACTCTAGGCTACCTGTGCAGTCCAATTTTCTCGACGTTTTTAGCTTGATTCCCCCCCTCCCCTTGCCAATTTTCTAAGCCATGTTTTGGAGAACATAATAAGCCCCCAAGAAACACGTCCTTTCTACCGCCCCAGCCTCCCGCTTCAACTGCTTCGCCTCACCCAGCCCCAAGCCCCTCCATTCCCCAAGCCCCTCAAGCCCCGCCTCGCTTCGCCGTCCTCCAACCCGCCAAGCCTCCCGCTTCGGCCGGGCGAGCAAAGCGAGAAGCGGCGCAACAGGTTCAACTCCTCTCCTCAACTGCGCTTCTTTGACTTCTGCCTGTCCCCGGAGTCCGGCCCGGGGCGCGGAGGGCAGAGGGAGAAAAGGGGAGACGTCCAACCCGCCCTCTCCTCTGCCCCTCGCCAGTACACCCCACCACCGTTGAGCAGGACAGCAGCGCCTTCTCCTCAGCCTGTTGCAGCGCCTGTCTCAGAGCGCGCGCCGACGCCTTCCTCTCGCACCACCCTTCGCATTTCTGCCCCATCCCTTCCCTGGCGGGAAAGCCACTCACGCGGGGTAATAAGCGTAGGGCGCCATGCAGTTCTCCTCGCAGGGCTCCGAGTCCATGAGCAGATAGTCCTGGCTGTCGTTCCTCCTGGCTCCGCTGCCCGGCGAGCCGCTTTTCCGAGGCTGGCTTTGGCTCATGATGTTGATTCCCCCCTTCTCGGGCTCCTCAGGCAATCCCAGCCGCTTTAGGAAGGGACGAGGCGGCTATTCCCCCGCGCCACAAGGGAAAACCAGGCGCAGAGGAGGCGCGACTCTCCTCAGAGCTGAGTTGCTCTCGCCGCCCAGTGGCCCGCGGAGAGGAGTCCAAACCCTAGTCTGCGTTTGGGCGGCTCGGCGGCCCCATTTTGAGGCAGGGGAGCCGCGAGGGGGCTTCGGGAGCCCCAGAGACCGAGCCGGAGCCAAGCGCGCAGCCCCTTTCCTTGCCTGGGTCGCGCCCGCCAGTCCATGCAGGCTGCTCGCAAGGCGCGCCAAACAGCCCCTCGAGCCACAGACTGTGAGGAGAGGAGGCGAGGAGTTACTATGTCAACCAGCGATAACCACCCTCCCAAGTCGTCATGATCCAACCAGCCCTTGCAAAAAAAAAAAAAAAAAAAAGGCCGGGGAGGGGGCTTTAAAAGTTTATACGCTTCCCGCCAGCCAGAAAAAAAGAGAGAAGAAAATCGGGAGAGGAAAAAAAAAGTTCTAGCCCTGCCCAGATATGCACCCTCGGCTACTCCTTTCGGTTGCCTGCCACCCACACTTGCAACCGTTATGTTTTCGTCTTACGCTGAGAAATAATAATGCATCGTGAAAAGAAAAACCCTCAGAGGCATCCTGTTTACAGAATGCTTTCAAGGACCTAATATGTTCTTAAGAAGGATGCTTTTTAGAATAATCCTGTGTAAATAAATCGGTGCTCTTTGGAAACCAGCTCTTGTATTTGAGGGAAGAGAGATACCACACTTGTTATCATGGCTGGCGATTAATCTGCCTTCTCAAGAAACAGGTTTAACAAGTCTGCCTTGTTTTTTTAAAAAATCACTAATTCTGTTTAAACAATAGCAGGACTTTCATGTAAATGCAAGGATAAGGCTTGTAGATGAAAATATATTTCAGCCTCATGAGAAGTGGATACCTAAAAAATTGTGTTTATCTGGACGTGCCAACAGATTTGTTTTCCCCTTGGCAT
Organism: Eublepharis macularius; assembly: GCF_028583425.1. NCBI lineage: Eukaryota > Metazoa > Chordata > Lepidosauria > Squamata > Eublepharidae > Eublepharis > Eublepharis macularius. The sequence continues at coordinate 164,210,736 of NC_072792.1, read as the reverse complement.
GTTGATTATTAGACATCTGGTTTTCTATTCTGCACAGCCCTCTGGTTCAAAACTGCAGGATGATTTGGCTAAACTATTATTTAATAGTAACAAAGAGTTGCTAAATGCAAATCATCAAGTCCCCATAACTCACATGCCCCCAAAGTAAGGGAAACACCTGTGCTTCCAGCCCACAAGTCTGCTAAACCTGCCCTTAACACACTCCCAGCCCTATGCATGCATGCTCAATAGTAGGAAGCTTCAATATGTTTGATGGGACCTACTCCTAGGTAAGATTTGCAGAGGACTGCAGCCTCTAGTAAACATGAGACAGGAAAGGTAAGGGATCTCTGTGTCACTTTAAATACCATTCATTAATTGCTCACCATGTTTAAGATTCACAAATGATTAATTAAAATCGTGCTTGAAAAGTACACATCTTTTCAACTCCCTTCTCCACCCACTCCCCACTTTGAAGGCGTACTAATTGTACTGATTTTAGCCTACCTTATTGCATTGACTTAGATTTGCCTACTTTATTGTCACATTGCCACGTTTCATATTATTTTTAGGCAAGTATCCTCAATTTTGAAAGAATTTCATTTCCTTTTACTAGATCATATCATACCACAGATAGTTACGGCTGCGATGTTGGTAAAGAAGTCAGAGATTGCGCAGGATAGCCTTTCCTTGGTCTGGAGTTACTATCAGTCTTAACATTAATCTTTGGTTTTAAAAAAGGGAACAATGGTAATACCACACGAATACCCTGAATATTCTCTGAATGTTTCTTCTGAATTACTGCCCCTGAATAATTTGAGAATATTCTTGTGCAACTTATGCTGTTGTCTTTTTTGTTTGTTTGTTTATTTTTCCACAATTCAAACTGCAGTGCACGTTTCTTTATAATATAAGATAACAAGTTAGCCAAACATTATTGTAAGTTGTATCTCAATCATTTTAAACAAGCTTCTGAAAATTTTACTGGGTGTGTTAATTTAAAAGCCCTCCCTTCTAAAGGAGTATGATTACATTAATTTTTCATTGCTAGATTACAGAACCCCTTCATAAACAGCATTTCTACGGACAGGGCAATATTCCTAGAAGGGGAACACAATGAACCCATGGTTCCTGCTCATAGCCTATGCATGTTCATCTCAACATGGGCATAATACCAAAATCAAAGATCCTCAACCTTGTTGAGCCAGTGGGCACTCCTGGAATTATGAGAAAGGATAGTGGGTGCCACTATAAAATGGCTGCCATGAGAGGGAGTGATTTCAAGCTGTTGGAACATTCCAAACCAAGCATCTTCCTGTGATGGGGCAGCTATTTCCAAAGGGGTGCTGTCTGCTGGACCAATGGGTTCTTCTGAAGCACTATACCATTTTGGTGCAGTAGTTATGAGCAGCAAGGCTCTAATCTGGGTTTGAACTGGGTTTGAGTCTGCACTCCTCCACTTGAAGCCAGCTGGGTGACCTTGGGTCAATCACAGCTCTCTCTCAGCCCCACCCACCTCACAGGGTGATTGTTGTGGGGATAATAATAACATACTTTGTAAACTGCTCTAAGTGGACATTAAGTTGTCCTGAAGAGCGGTGTATAAATCGAATGTTGTTGTTGTTATCCATTAAGGTGTAGGAAATCCAGGATTGGCTCTTTGCTGGGGTAAGAGTTATTTTGAAGAAGAAGCAAGTGGGCACCAGGAGACACATTGGTGAGCACCATGCTGGGGATCACTGACCTACATACAAACTGCACATGTGCAACCTCTGCCCTTGCGATTAGAAATATTTGAAAGCAATATTTCCAGTCAAAAGGATGGAGCCCATGTAATACCGCTTTAGGTACGTGTAGGCACCGTGACCACAAGTTAAACACGTGGTAATGGAGACAGCACATCCAATCCTCCTCTGCTCGTGTTTCTGACTGGCAGGTACACTGAGCTGCTGTAATCCATGTTCAATCATGAAATGCAACAATACACAAAGTGCACTCAACAGAAAGTTAATCTTATGCTTATGTTCCCACTGATTTTCAGCTAAAATGAAATTATGAAACACAAGGTATTTTGAGGGAAGCACAAAGGTTTTTGGTACAGGTGTACGTTTAGGTTTGATAATCACTGGGAATTATGTGGAAACTGTACATGGTATCTCTTCATACAGCATAGATATTTGCTGGCATAGTGATTACATCTTTTGGTAGTGCTGCTTTTTCTTTGTCCTATTCCAACTGTTTTGGGGATGGAGGAGTCATTCGGAGCAGTGACTAAATAGCATCCCATTATGGAAATTATAATGCAGTATCTGGGAAACAATGTGTCTGTCAACAATAGGCAGAAAACCAGAGAGAAGAATGACAGGATGGTCACTCAGCAACATGATTGTTTGTCAGAATAATCACTATAATGCTCGTGATCACATTTATATATCTGTACTGAGGAATAAACACTGTGCAAGATATGCCAGTTTGGTGTAGTGGTTAAGAGCAGCAGGACTGTAATCTGGAGAACCAGGTTTGATTCCTCACTCCTCTGCTTGAAGTCAGCTGAGTGACTTGGGCCAGTCACAGCTCTCTCAGAGCTCTCTTAGCCCCACCCACCTCAGAGAGTGGTTGTCGTGAGGATAGTAATAACACACTTTGTAAACCACTGTGAGTGAGCGTTAAGTTGTCCTAAAGGGTGGTATATAAATCAATTATTATTATGCATATGTAAAAAATATTTCTTTTTCAATGCATAGATTTGTGGCAGTCCTCACAATGGGACCATGGGAAGAAAAACACAAAAGACACAACACATGAATATTGCTCGTACAATTAAAAAATACATCATGAATGAAGACATGAAGTTTAGATGTAGACCTGGTCCTAAGACACAAAAATCTTTCAGGGAAGTTCAGCTTGCAGCATGTGGCATTCCAACTTGCAGCATCTTTCAAGTATATTTTAAATTGTTCCCAAGTATCCTTTATTCTAAGTGAAGTTTCACAAAGCTGCAATTTGACATTTTGAAATACTTCTAAAAATTTAGGGCAGCTTGTACTGAGAAAAGTATAAAGGTGTCATCAATCATGGAATCAGTGAAGGAATTCAGATTGATTAGAAAATTGTACTGCTGACATGGTGCTTTTAGGAAGGCTTATGAGACATTTCTTCTTCCAAGGCTTTTGGTTAATTTTGGACGGTTATTTGTATTAGCTCTGTTTTTACTGACATTGGTTACATTTCAGAAGGTAATGCTGGTTTCTGCGGTTATTAGGATTTGTAGACTTTTAAAAATATATGAGTAGAAGGATTATTTTTGTGCAATTGGGTGATTCCACACGAGTGGTTTTCCGTGCTTCAGCTTCCAAATGACCTCGATTTTTCTTTGTGTTTCCACACGTGGGAAGGCAATCCTAGCAGCAGCTTCAAAGTCACTGCAGGTTTTGTCCGTTTTTTTTCCATCCTGCTTTTCCCCGACTTATTTGTCCATTCGCAGCAGATTAGGGATTTTAATCATGCGGAATTCTTTATCCGATGTTCTCCCCACCCTTGCCCTTCTCTCTCTCGCCCTTCGAATCAACTAAATTTGATTGGCCGATCATGTTTTCTAAGCCACACCCACTACCCTTTCCCTTCCCCTCTTTTTTTTTAAAAAAAAATTGTAAAAAACATTGCAACGTTTCTACAAGTCTGTGCAGAAACATATCCTGTGCCACATGACAACAGCTGACCAATAACAGGTCCATTTTTCAAAGTGCCAAATTTGTTACTTGTTGCTTGCTGACAGTTGACAGCTTCTGAGGTAGAGGGAAAGTGTGATGGAGGGACTTCAGCGTTCAACTAGTGGTCGAGGCATTTCATGGAGGGAGAAAGAGACCTTGGACTTGCTGGATTTATGGGGAGAGGAGAAAATTCAGGAAGCCCTCTCCGTTTCACATAGGAAGATAGATATTTTTGAACGGATATCTGAACAGATGAGGGAAAGGGGACACTACAGGTCGGCAACTGAATGCTGAGTATTTCTCCTGCGGTTCACACATTTTTTTCATGAACATAGTGCAGGCATCAATCGTGGATTTCATGGCAGGAACAATCACGCATATCGCTGACAGTATAATCACAGCTCGAGCCCTCATTTTCACAGGAAACAACTGATACCAACCACCACACCATCCTGAACAGAACACCACACCACACCGCTCACGAAGAAAGCGGGAAAGATAGAGGCGGGGTCATTGGTAACAATTTTCCTTCCAAATGTCAATAGCCAATACTCATTCCACAATATCAGCAGGAAGTGCTCTGGCCTATCCAATATGTTTATTTGATGCAGCGTTTCTATGTAGCAACGTGTTTTTGTGAGAAATTTTTTTCTAATGTGTTGGTTTGATGCAACGTTTATACGTAGCAACGTTTTTTTGGGGGGGGGGGTAAAAAAAAATGAAGATGTGCATCATTAGACACTTCCCCTGGAAAAAGCAATGAGGAATCGATTTTTATCCTGTCAAATCCCGCACGGTGGACTTTGAGCATGATGAAATGAAATGTCAATGCGAAACAAAAGCCTTAATGTGGAATCGGGGAGAAGTGGATTCGTACGACTCCACTGCGGCATGACTGCTCAGGAAGTCCGATCAAAATTTATCATGCGGAATCCCCCCCTGTTTCTTCTCCTGTTAGCCACTTTGAGTCTTTGAGGAATAGGTGGAATGAAAATGTTATAAAATAAATACGCAAACAAAATTGCAACAAGTGTTTACAAGTAGGCTTGCCATCGCCTGCCTGTGGCAGACAACCCTATCCACCCTTGGCCCCACTTTCCCACACTCAAGGAACTGAGGAGCTGGGGGGGAAACGCTCAAAAATAGCTTCTATAACTACACTCTAGGAATTTCTTCTTTCTTTATGGTCTGTACCATAGAAAGTAGGGGAAACTCCTAGAGTGCCACTGAGAAATAATATCACATCCTTCCCAAGCTCCACCCTCCCTAGGGCAGGCACCATCCTCAAAATCTCCCAGCATCTGCTAAGTTAATGGTTTCAACCCTGTTACAAAGCAATAGGTGTAGGTGGAAAAGGTCTAAGAGGGCTGGATCCTATGAACCCATTCAGCTATGGGCAAAACACATTCTTGCACTGAAGGAAGGCTTGGCTGTTAGTGAAATGGATTCATAGGATCCAACAGCAAACCAAATAAGTCTATTGTCAATGTGAACATCAAAACTTAAAAACACACCTGCTAGGTTTGTGTTCCATTTCCATCTGAGTCCAACTTTCTCTTTCACGTAAAGCTCAGTCAGTTGCCCTGGAGGACAACAAAGGGCATAAAAGCCCTTGTGTTATCTCCTAACACTGCTGTCTGGACTTTCACTGCCTGTGGGAGGGTCCTTTTTGTCCTTTCTTCACTAATCTGTTTCATTCCCTTTTAAATCCATCTATCCATAGATGTCACTATGTCCACTGGCAATGAATGTTGTGATTTAATAATCTTAATTACCAGTTGAGTAAAGTAGGTTTTCCTTTTGTCTGTCCTGAATCTATTGCCCATCAACTTCATTGGGTGACCCTGAGTTTTAGTACTATGGAATAAGGAGAAAGAAATTCTCTCTATCCACTTTATCTACCCGATGCAGAATTGTATTAACCTTTACCATGCTACCCAATCATATTTCCAAAATGAAAAGCCTCAGACTTCTTAGCCTTTCTGCACAGGAAAGGTGATCCAATCCCTTAATAACCTTGTTTACTCTCGTGTGTATTTTTCTCAGGTCTACAATATACTTGTTGAGGGACCAAAAACATGTTACGTGTGGCATGAGTCGGGACACTGGCACCCAACCCAACTCTCAGTCACACATTCACATGGCAACTAGCCTTTAAAAACCTCTGTCACTCCATATGGCTCCAAGAGCTGTGAGTAGGAAGGGGGGGGGCTTCAGGCTTCCCTCCTCCACTGTTTTTGCCAGCAGAAGTAGTCACAGAGAAGTCAGTGTGCCCTCAGCTCCACGTGTCCTGAGATTGACACATGTAACCCAAACAAGAGGCAAACATGGCTCTTTCTAGTGGCGAAAATGGTGTGGGAGGGAAGCCTGAAGGCCCTCCTCCCCCTTGCAGCATTTGGAGCTGCTCAGTGTGAAGGAGACTTTTAAAAGGTTCATCCCCTAGTGAAGGGGAGAGTCAGGTCAGGCACTCATGATGACCCAACTTGTGTCATACATAATGTGTATTTTGACCCTGAGATACAGCTTCCAGAACTATACACAGTATTCCAAATCTAGGGTTGACGAGTCCCTCGGGGCCAAAACCAGGGGATAGGGTATATGTGTGTGACTTCGTGTTCATGAATGCAAAGCACATGTTTTGAAGACTTCATCGTTGCACCAGGAACGACGGCATTCCCGGCACAATAAGAAAGGGAAGGCTCCTGTGCAGAGTATTTTTGCTTAAAATCAGACGATTTCTCGTGCGGGCCTTTGCTCCATTGTCTTGCTGGGAATGACGTCATTCCCGGTGCAACAACAAAGGCTCTAGAGCTCACATTCCCATTCCTCGTACCTCCCCCCCTCGCATTGGCCAGGTAAGAGGCTGCGGGGGCGGGGGCTGGGAGCAGAGAATCCCCCACCCTGACTGGGTGACCTGGGAACCCTAGGTTGCACCACACACACACACACACACACACACACACACACACACACACACTCAGGGACATGACCTTTTTATTTTCAGGCCCTTTCCTCATAATCACTAGCTCGGAGTCTGTCTTTACCACTGCTACCATGCACTGGATCAATATTTCCACCGAGTGTCCACTACATCCCCAAGATATCTTTCCATCTTAGTCTCCACCAGGTCTGACCCCATCAGCATATATTTAAAGTTAGGGTTTTTGTTTGTTCCAATGTGCACCACCTTATACTAATTTGCATTTACCAAGTTGCTGTCCACTCCTGAAACTCTTCAAAATCCACCTGCATTTCCACTGTTCTGAGTAATTTGGTATCATCTGCAAACTTGGCCACTTACTACAGCGGCTCACTACCAGTTCATATTTGAGCAAATTAAATAGCACCTGTGCCAATACTGATTCTTGTGAGGATAATTCCTTCCCATTCCAAAGAGGTCTATTCACCAAGGTCATCCCAAGGATGTTTTATTATACACTATTATGTGTTACTCTAGCCCTTATGTTGATCACACAGCCATGTTCAGTTAGTAAGGTATATCTTAGTTTTATCCTCTGGGAATGTGAGGACGAGGTGGGAAGGTGGCATGGTATAGTGAGATCTCATCAGATCTTGGAAGCTAAGCAGGGCCGGTATTGGTACTTAGATGGGAGACTACCAAGGAAGATCGGTGTGTTCTGCAGAGGAAGGCAATGGCAAATCACCTCCGCTGCTCACTTGCCTTAGAAATTCCCTGATGGAGTTGCCATAAGTTGGTTGCAACTTGGCAGCACACATATACATATAATGTGTGGACCTGGTTGTATGATTGGTTCAGCACAACATTTCTATTTGATTTACTGTATCTCTAATTTAAAAGTTCCAGAAACTGTTGTATTTCATAATGGAAGATTTAATAAAGTAAATATACTGGCAGCTTTGCCTTACGGGAGGGCTCTGGTTTTATTAAAATGATGGATTTATTTCTTTAGTAGAACCATAATCAATCACGATGAGATTTGTATGAAAATGGAAAATCGGAGAATATTGTTTTGTTAGGCTTTTCATAATAGACATTTTCTTTGGAAGTGTAAAAGTATATAATATTTCTGGAAACCTAGCTGTGTTTAAGAGATTATTCTGTGGTGTGAAAGAAACCAAAGGCCTGTTAGTGAACAATTAAAACATCTTCCTGGAACAGGAAATGTAAAATCAGAGTTTAAAATAACATGGGAGCAGAATATCAAGTCTAATATTTCAAAAGGAAAAATGGTGTTATAGTTTCAGTCAGGATATTAAATCATCAGTTACTATAAACCCTTAAAGCTTCTATATAGGAACCTCTTCTGAAACACAAAAGATGCATCTTCTAAAAACAAAATACTGTTAATTTTCTAAGTACCAACGCAATAATTTTCATTAAATGATAGAACTGCTAGAAACTAAGGAATAATGGGGGGGAAATGATCACAGAAGCAATTATTTGTTATATTCTTGCCTTGAAATCTCTTAGTATTGTTGATAAAGAAGTTATTGAGAAATATGCAGCACATGCCAAATCTTATTATGGTGGGGAAAACTGTAATGGCAAACTATTGAGAAAAAGTCTGATACAATTTCAGAAGACGGTCGGTTAACAAGAGCTGGTCAACAATAGTAACATGGTTAGGTTTTGGCAGAGCAGGGGATCAATAATCTTTTTGAAATGCACAGAACATCAATTTATCAACTCTGTTGAAGGGTTTAAATGAATCAGCCTGTGAGGGTAATATTTGTTGCTGATATTTTGCTAAGGGAAAGTGCAAGCGCAGTCCCCCACTACCACAAATTATGCAGTCAAGTTTCCCGCATATGAGGAAATCACAGGGGTCAGCACATCCAGAGTACAATGGATGAGCCTCACCCTGAGAAAACCACCTTCATGATCATGGTGTCTCCCCTACCAGGTATGTAAGGGAAAGTTTTCAATTAGCAATAATCATGCCTTGGGTTAACCTCATTGGCTACTGAGCCAATGAGTAGCCTACAATGTAATAGAGTCCTGTTTTCTCCTTTGCCCTATGACATGTACAAACAAGAGCTCAATGCACCAAGCCATTATAGAAAATAGAGGTTCTGTGTGCACCACTCTTACCCCCATCTAGCTCTGCCTACATCCACTCAGTCAAAGAACATAGGCTGAAAGATCACGTTCTTTGACTGAGCAGAGAGGAAGGATGGATGATGGGTGCATATACTGTATAATGGACTGGGATAGAGCCCTTGCTTCAAACCTGCCAATTGACGGGGGAACCTGACAACCTCAACTACGGATTCTGTCAGCCCGTGGGCATTGTGATCAATGTAGGATGAGATCGAGCCCTGTGTAAGAGAGATACATTTCATACAAATGATCAACAAGTGAATAAAGTCAGAATCCAAACAGTTGTACACTTCATTCTGGCTGGCCAAGAACTGCATGACAAACTGAACAGGCTTTCAGAACCAATGTGATGCAGCATGGAATTTAGGGAAGGTCTACTGGTTTAAGAAGAAGGTTATAAAAATATCCTTTGGGCAGGCCTAAAATAGCTCTTTTGAAACCAAGCAAGTTGAGCCCAAGTATGTGCCAATGAACTTAACTCAGGGCCAAGCTACAAGTGACAAATGACACTTGAACGACAAGTGAACAGACACATGTGATCAAGTGGAGCGCAAGTGGGGTGCAAGTGAGCAGGGAGGAATACATGTGAGTCTGTTCACTTGTCATTCAAGTGTCATTTGTCACTTGTAGCTTGGCCCATAGTTGTTTCAGCAGGTGTCCAGAAGAAAACAGTAGCAAGTTTTAAAATATTAAATGAGGAAGATTGCAATGAGAGTCAGGCCACAAGCACTCAGGTCTATATCTCTCCACCTCACAATAGTAAATAGCCCTTAGTTCTATTAGCTGGGAGCTCTCATGAACAAAGACAAGAAGATCCAGGGTATGGTTACCAACACCCAGGTTGAGTTTAGGGTTCTCCTGGAATTAGAACTGATCTCAAAAGTATAGAATCAGCTTTCTGTAGAGTTGCCTACTCTGGGATGAGAAATTCCTAGAGATTTTAGAGGTGGAGCCTGAGGAGGGAGGGTATAATGCCACATAGTCCGCCCTCCAAAGCAGCCATTTTCTCCAGGGGAGAAACTACTATCTCTGTAGTCTGGAGATCAATTGTAATTCTGGGAGATCTCTAGATCCCACCTGGAATTGGCAACCCTTGTTCCCTGAAGGAAATGGCAGCTACTGAGGGTCGACTCCATGGCATAACAACTCAACTGAGCTCCTCCACAAATTATACCTTCTCCAGGCAGTACCCCCAAATCTCCAGGAATTTCCTAGCCTAGAGGTGGCCACTCTAACCCAAGGAAGCAAGCAGATGGGGGAAAGTTTGGGATAGGATCACTTTTGTAATGAAAGGTTTTCTGCTGGTCTAAAGGTTGCTATGGAACTACTAAACGCTGCTGCTGTAAAAGCACCCAACAACTAGCGTAATCCATCAGCCGTATTATATTAAAGCTCTTTTATGACAAAAGCGAGAGCTTAAAGAACAAAAGTATGCAAAATGTCCATGAATAAATCTAAGTTGGAATCCAGAAGAAGAATGAATTTGCATTGATGGATTCTTCACACAATAACTGCAGTTATAAACAGATAGCCAAGTTCTTTGAAGCATTCATATTGGCTCTCTCGGTTTTTGTTTGCGTTGTTCTCCAGTTCTGTAATCCTAGAGACCCTTGCTGTCTAATTGAATTGCTTTTCCTGTTTTGTAATCTGCCTTGAGTTTCAGTGAAAAATATAAAGATGATATCACCATTATTATCATTGTCAGCATCCTCCAGTTGCACCTTAAACATGAACAAAGTTGATAACACAGGAACATAAGAATATTGCTGATCAGACCAGTGGTCCATCTAGTCTATCATATAGAAAAGCCCCAGAGACTCCAGCCTTTCCTCATAAGAAATGTGCTCCAACCCCTTCATCATCTTGGTTGCCCTCCTTTGTGCTTTTTCCAGATTTGCATTATCCTATTTGAGATATGGCAACCAGAACTACATGCAGTAGAGATGGGCACTCCTTTCCACGAACTTCTGAATTGGTATGCTGGTTCGTTTGGTTGGTTCATTTAAAAAAGCATTGCCCCTTTCCGTGCCGCTGCATTTAAACCCCAGGAACTACAGTACAAACCATGAACCAGTTTGCAAACTTGCCCCAGTTCAGGGAAGTTCGTGGTTTGTGAAAATACATGAACCACGAACTGCACGGTTCGTTTTTTTCACGGTTTGTGCCCACCCCTAACATGCAGTGTTCCAAATGAGGCCGCATCGTAGCTTTTTATATGGACATTGGGCATTATAATACTGGCCATTTTATTTTCAATCCCTTTCCTAATAATTCCTAGCACAGTGTTTGTTTTTTTCACCACTGCCACAAACTGGATTAACATTTTAATCAAACTGTCCTCCACAATCTCAAGATCTCTCAGTCTCAATCTTGACCACTTCAAACTTCATCAGCATATGTTTAAAGTTAGAATTTTTTGTTCCGATAGGCATCGCTTACCAATTATGCTTACCAGTGTTGAACTACATTTGCCACATTGTTGCCCACTCACCCTATTTAGAGAGATCCTCATCTAGTTCTTCACAACCTACCTTGGTTTCCTCCACCCTAAATGATTTGGTATCATCTGCAAACTTGGCCACTACACTACTCACTCCCATTCCAAATGATTTATGAACAAATGAAATAGCACCAGTCCAATACCAATCCTTGTGGCACCCCACCGCTCTCTTCCCTCCATTGTGAGAACTGTCCATTTATTCCTACTTTCTGCTTCTTGCCATTTAACCAACTTTTAATCCATAAGAGGATCCATCCTGTTATTCCACATAAGTGTACATTTTTATTCCAGCATAAATCTTTAAAATGCCACTGGGCTCCTGTTTTATTTTGCTGCTTTAGACGCACAGGGCTACTAGTCTGGAATGATCATGCTGCACATAGCAAGATCTGAAAAATAGAAATGCAGATAGGTTGAGCCGAGAGCACGGTCCTTTCCCTCCCAACTGTTGCCATCCTCAGCTTGGTTGATTTCAGTGAGAAACACAAGCATGAATGACTCCAACCAAATTGTTTCACCGTTCAAGTGTTAACTGAAGCAGCAGCATGAAACCACGTCACGGGGGAAGCAGCCCATAGGATACCAAACCCTGTTGGTGTTGCCATTATTTCAACAGGTGAGAATAGCAAGAACAAGACATTTCTATGCAGTGGCACCACCCCCCATCAGGAATCACTTCCCTGAACATAAACCACCATTTTTAGCCAAGCATCTGATCATATTTAGCTAGGATTACTCTATGCAGGGCTGTATAGGAAAACGTTCAAAAGCTTCACTTAATATGAAGTGCTGCAATGAGGCTGCTGATAGATGTTAGAAAGAGCTTCAATGTCTGTCTGTGTTTTCAGGCACAATTCAAAGTGATCTCAATAGTTTGAGGGTTAGGGCAGTTGAAGGCTCCTAGATGAACCTGCCTGAGTACTAATATCTTCCTCAGAGGCACTGCTGCAGGGTACCCCCAAGTATAAGTAAGGCAGGTAGTGGAACCCATCTTTGGTATAACCTTCTAGCTACTGCACACTTAGTGATTAGGGGTTTAGGCTAAAGTATATAACCTTTCTGTTTATCCAGTCTATTGCTAGTTTATGTATTTCATGTGGCAGTTTGGTTGACTGGCTTTCCTTTCAGCTATTCTCTGGGGGAGGTTTCAATTGTTTCTGTGATATGTATCTCAGCATTCATATTGTTTGTTGATTGTTTTACTGAGCAGTTCATGGATTCATATTAACCCCTTTGAGCTTAACAAAAAATAACATATGGGTATTTCAAATAAGAAAATCAGGGCAGTGGCACAAGAAGCTGCAATAAGGAAATATACTACTATTCATAGTACAGTTTAGGTGAGCAGCCATGTTGATCTGCAGTAGAGCAGCAGGATTTCAGGCCAGTGGCACCTTAGAGACCAACAAGATTTTCAGAGTGTAAACTCTTGAAAGTCTCTGAAAATCTCATTGGTCTCTAAGGTGGCATTGGACTAAACTTGCTATTCATAGTACAAAATACTACGGAGAAGGGAAATTAAGAGAAATTAATAGTGCCATCCTAAGCAGAGTTGCATCGCTCTATGCCTGCTGGCTTCAATGGAATTAGAAAGGGGTGGCATCTCTGCTTAGGAAGGCATTGTAAGTAACAGGGCTTTTTTTCAGCTGGAATGTGGTGGAACGGAGTTCCGGAACCTCTTGAAAATGGTCACATGGCTGGTGGCCCCGCCCCCTGATCTCCAGACAGAGGGGAGTTTAGATTGCCCTCCGCGCCACTGGAGTGGTGCGGAAGACAATCTAAACTCCCCTCTGTCTGGAGATCAGGGGGCGGGGCCACCAGCCACGTGGCCATTTTCTCCAAGGGCAACCCACTGAGTTCCACCACCTCTTTTCCCAGAAAAAAAGCCCTGGTAAGTAACAATACATAATGCTCAAGAATGTTGTGGGACTGTATGTTGCATCACCGCAGAGGTATAAGCAGAAATAAATAGGAATGAAAGTGAATGTAAGTGCCCAAGGAAATAAATAGGTTCATGATGGCCAGAATAGTGTGGGCAAGGAAGAATCTCAACATCTCCAAAATCAAGGCAGAAAAAAACACACAACCAAATGGTCTGTAGCCAACATTTTTATTACTCCTATAAACTGAGAAGGTTTAATGAACAACATGTTTTTGTGTGTCGATCTGAGTTTTTACAGCATCTCACTGCTTACGGTACAGTTGGCAATTGAATAATTGCTATAAATCATAATAGCTATTAACTCTAGGGATTTTGCTCCTCTTATTATGGTGAACAGAGAGAGGGAAGAAAGGAGCAGGGTCTTATGTATGCTCTCTTTCTTAAGACCTGCAAAAGTTTGAATAGACTCTTTGCACACACAACTGTACATGTGTCTCTCCACCCTAATTTATCAGCCATTTGCCTTCAGTCCCTATCTGCCATGCATAATAATACTGCTTTGGGTGCTTAGAGAAGAACATTAATTAAATACAGACATGTTTCTAACTATCCGCAGTCAGCGAAGCAGGACTTTCCCATTTCTTCTCCCTGCTGCAGCCCGATGATCTCCCCCCCGCCGCGCACACACACCATTTTGTTCTGCATGGGTTCAGTGTACCTTCAGGAATACCACAGAGGAGGTCTTCATTTAGAGGCAGAAATCACCACCTCCTCTTCAGCAAATGGAAACACTCTTGTTATTGGATGAACTGCATGACACTATGTATTGTTATTACAAATATGTTGAGAGAGAACTTACTTTGCAGTAGAACTCAGAACCCATTATACCTATGGAAATCTTGACAAATTATTTACTAAGAAGTCACGAGAAAGCGTGCACAACCAAAGACTTGGCCTTATGTATTATCTTGTCTTTACCAGCATCTTGGTATTTTTCTGTGTTAAGAAAGAGTTTCAGGATTTCTATAAATAGACTAGCCATCGTTCTCATCAAGTATACGTACTTCACAAACTCTTTTTGAGATTTATATTGCGGACCTCTGACAACCCTTAATAAGGAGTAGAGTGTCAAGACCTCTTGGAGACAGCGTCAGAAAGCGTCCAAATGCCAGCCTCCTCGGCTTTCCAGTATTCTTAAATGTTTATGAGTATTGTGTATAACTATCAGAATTGCCTGCAGTCTTGTTTTTTGTGTATTGAAGTCTATGTAAACAAGAAAAAGCACTTAAACTTATGTTTAGAATACGTTATCAGAACCATGGCTGTCTTAGTACACTCAAACATCTCCCTAGCAAGTATCTACTAAGCTTGCTAGGGTGAAATAATAACAAAAGCCTCTTCTCTTTCCTTAGAAGCTGGAATGAAATAACATCAAAGCAATCTGTGTCTTAGATGATTAATCCTTAAAAATGATACTCAACAAGAAATAGGTCAGGCTCGGTTGACGATAGAATGATAATGGATCTATGCTTCACTGAAGTTTTCAAACGTACTTTAGGGAAAAACTGTTGCTTTTTTGTTATATACAGACAAGTCTCAAACATTAATTTTTCAAGAAGAGTCCATATTGTGCTGCTCAGAACATGCCCTGAAGCCGATCTAAATTCCCATTTACTCAGTAGACTTTTGAATTTCTCTAACCATAAATCAAAAAAGGTAGAAAATACAGAGGAAAGTTTTGAAAGTTTTGTTCACTTGATTTCTTTGTGTAAGTTGTTAAGATCCTCTTACCTTTATGTTGCTGTCCTATTGAAGTCATCAAACATTTCTTTCATTGATAGATTCTCTAATATCCAGCAAATTAAAATTACTACATAAAGGCAGGATGGCTTTCAAAGTTACCAGATCAGTTAACAGTTCTAATGTTTGGAACTATCATTATCAGAGGAGAGTACTACTGACTACAACTCCATGTTCTCTGTATTTAATTATTAAAATACTTATATACGGGGGTTTGTTCTGCAAATACCCACAAAGTGGCTTACATGAACTTTTAGTTTTTTTTAAAAAAAACATAAAATAGCCAATAGTCTAAAAGCATTAAATGTTAGATGTTAATAACCCGTAGAATAAAACCAAGCAATCTCATGTACAGCAATAATAAAGTAGGGAATTAAGCTATCTAAGTCCGGAGCAAAAGCCCTACAAAGTAATCTTCATCAGATGGTGCCAAAATGTACCACGGGATGGTGCCAAATGAGAACAAATGAACATAAGAGGTGCCCTGTTGGATAAGATCAGTGGTTGATCTAGTCTACCATTCTCTTTCATACATTGGCCAAACAGTGGCCCTGGAAGACACACAAATGGGGCATAGAGGCCAAGGGCTGCCCTTGATGTTGCCTCCTAGCAATGGTATTCAGATGTTCACTGCTTCTGAATGCAGGAGGTTCTCTTTAGTTACCAAGAAATCCCAGTCTTTGGTTAGCCACCAACAAAGTCCCGTCACATGTCACTGCCCATTGAAACTTTTAAAGCAGTGGGATGCTAAATAGAACTGCTCCAGATGACTTGAATAAACTCCTATTCAAGAAGGTGGCCCTCTTCAAGAAGGTGGTATCTCAAACTCTTTCAGGCTTTAAAGATCAATACCAATAATATGAAATGACTTGCAAAAAGACAGAGGCCGTCATCACACGAGCTTCTATTTAGCACGAAAATGGAGCAATTTCCCGGCAAACACCCACCTTATTCCAACACTTTTTTAAAAAAAAAATTTATTGGAATTAGAAATATTTTGTCATTTATAACAATCAAATTACTTTAATATTCCAGTTCTAACCCCCTCCCTTCCCCCCCCCCCGTTTGTTGACTTCCAACAGTTTTCCAACCCTTTGTCTATTCTTCCCCTACTCATTTCAACTTATTTTGTCAATTAAACATATACTTTCACACTCTTCTAAGCTAGTCTATTATAACACAGTGCTAAGTCAGTTTCCCTTCACTTATCAACTAACTAATACATTCCTGGCATGTTATTCAATAGTAATAATACTGGTAATATTCTCAATATCCTGTACTCTAACTTATTCATTCTAATGTCATCAATATGGGACAAACAATTTATCCCTCCCTATACATAACTTGAGTACTCATAAGTGATGAATACATTTATAAGTCAACCAATTTAACTTATACTCTATATGTTACTCTTTACTTCCTCTTATATCTCTTATCTTTATAACATAAAGTCAATCAATTTGACTCATATTCTACACATTTCTAAATATAACTATAAACACAATATACATTCGACATAAGTCAATCAATTTGACCCATGTTCTGCACATTTCTAAATATCGCTATAACCAAAAATACCTTCAGCATAAGTCAATCAATTTAACCTATATTCTATATGCTACTTCTCATTCCCCCCCTTCTTGTATTCATGAATTTTAATTCTGTTAATTCTCAATTACACCCCTATCTGCCAGCAACATAATTAATTAATTAATTTCTATTCTTATATATCACATAATAACTATTACTTAATACTGTATAGAATAATCAAATAGAATAATTGCTTAGTAATTCTTCTTTAACTCTCCTCCCCCCGGTATAGTCACTTCTCTCTTCTTTTGTTTTTCTTCAATAATTTTCAAACTGCCACAGTTCTCCTCCCACCTCCCATTTTTTCACCACCTTATTCCAACACTGATGCGATTTTCTCTCTTCTGCTTTGTGCTTGATAGTCGCGATATTTTGCGCCTCAGTGTGAATGCCTCACATCAATGTTTTTCGCTTCACCACGCCATAGGCCCACCCTTTTTTCTTTCCTCAATCCCAGAATCCATTTCTCCCGCGACTCCCCCTTTTTTTGTAATAATGTCCTTATATCGCTATGACATCACACAATGAAAATTTTCTGCTGAAGAAAACAAGTAAAAATGACTGAATTGCCATTAGAGAAAGGGCTATTTATATAATTTCAAAATTGAAAAAGTAAAAGGGTCAACCAATGTTCTGGCCACTCCATGGGCGGGAAAAAAGGGCAACCTATCAGTGTCATTCTGGGTTGGGCTACCGGCATGTTTATCTAATGTTATTCCGTTATAGCGGAATTAAACGCCAAAATTTTTTTTTAAAAAACGGGGGGAGGAGCTGCTTCTGCGCCCATTAGAGAGAACGGAATAGAGTGCTTAGGTGTGGACAGCTGGGAGCGTGAAGAAACGCGAGGTGACCCAAAGAAACATTACTGTGCCGATATCAACAATGACGCTATATGCTGTAAATTTAACGGAACAGATGCCTGTGTGACGATGGCCAGAGTCAAGGAAGATTTAACATAATATGAGTTATGTGCTTCAGCTAGCTAGACTTGTTAACAATTAAACAGGCACACTGTGAACCAATTAAAATTTTTGAGAACTTTTCAAAGTCCTACACAGAGTTCATTACTGTAATCCAACTGGGTGCAGCAGCCGCTAATCTGCATAAACGAGTAGCAGCTGCTATTTGGGCATCCAGGAGCAAAGCCAGTTTCAGAAGAACATTAAAGCTGTGTATCTGATCTTCAAGGGAAGTACCAGTGAAATCCTAAACAGAGTTACTCCAGTCTAAGCCCATTGACTAATAATAATAATAATATTCGATTTATATACTGCCCTTCAGGACAATTTAATGCCCACTCAGAGCAGTTTACAAAGTATGCCATTATTATCCCCACAACAAAACACCCTGTGAGGTGGGTGGGGCTGAGAGAGCTCCAGAGAGCCGTGACTAGCCCAAGGTCACCCAGCTGGCTTCAAGTGGAGGAGTGGGGAATCAAACCTGGCTCTCCAGATTAGAGTCCCGCACTCTTAACCACTACACCAAACTGGCTCTGTCTACAATGGGCTTAGACTGAAGTAACTCCTCTTAGGATTTCACTGTACAACCCTTATACAACATAGATAGAAACCCATCTCCTGGTTGGTTCACATTATTATCCACTAGTTTCTCCATCTTGTCAGTATTAAGCTGCAATTTGTTCACCCTAATCCTGTCCATCACTGCCTCCAGAGACTGACTCATGACCTTCAGGGGATACTTTGGAGCTGTTGACAGAAGTTAAGATAGATGGGCAATATGTTATGGTCCTTTCTAAAATCCAGCTTTAAAATTAGTTAATTGGCTAGCTAGCTAGATAGATAGGTAGCTAGTTAGTAAAGTTTTTGTAAATTGGTGGCAGGCTAAGTGACACTTCTAGCAGCAGTTGTTTTCTTTCCCCACAGCTATGTCTAACTGATAATGCCACAGTACATTCCTAGACAACTGTAGAATGAAAGCACAAAGAACCACAAAACCAGATACCAGCATGCATTTGTAGACTGGTTCACCCTGTTGAATATAAGTGCAGAGTAATGAGGAAGCATGTCATGCTGGCTTAGGTTTATCTCCTCTGTACTGGGTTCAAGTTACTGAGTTCCTTTCTGTCTTTGTGCCGTCTTCTTAGACAGGCAGAATGGTTGGATCCAACTTCACATTGGCATTTCCTCCCAGAATAGCTAATAGATTGTCATGTATGATGTGATAGAAAGCAACAGACAGTCATCGTATCTGAGTAGGATATCTGAAGGAGTCCTATAATAGATCACAGTAAAATGGGAATCTACAGAAGAGAAGCACCAGAACTGCAAAAGGCAACCTTGATTTCATTTGAGCAAGGACAGTAGATTCTGATAAAGTTTTGTTAATGCTCTGACACTCAGAACTCCTCTATTTCTTACAGTCCTGCAATGTGTCCTTTATTTTGGAACTCCTCAAGTGGCATCCTCAGCGGGAACTAAAAGGCTAATTAAAATCACATTAGATTGTGCCTAGACACAGAAAAATAAAAGTCAGATGCAATGGGAGCCCGTTTACAAATGAGCCTGAGCTTTTTTTGTCTTAACCATCTAACTGGTGGCTAAATAGAAAATGCCTTTCTCTGGGGTCGCTTCAGCCCATCAAGGGTTGACAAGTGGAGGTCTTCACCTGTGTTGCCCAGGTGAGCCTTCACTGAGCCTGCACAGAGACTCGAAATAGTTACATGAGTACAAATTGATGACACCAGCATCTGTATGTGTTAAGAAGTATATATTTGAGGTGGGGCCATAGCTCTTTAAATCTGATAAGAGACAGGCTAAAGTTCATTTTGAAGTGTATTACATTTTTTAAATAAACAAACAGCTTGGTGGTACAGCATCTAGATTGCATGCACAACCCCCAGCATCTCCTGGTAAAAGAATCTGGTACGAGGTGATGTGGAAAGCCTTTATCTGAGACTCTGGAAAACTGCAGCCAAAGTGGACAATACTGACCTAGATAGACCAATGGCCTCACTCAATATAAGGTGACATCACTTAGGGAGGAGTCATGGCTCAAGGATAAAGCATCTGCCTTTTATGCTGAAGGTTTCAGGTTCGATCCCTGCATTTTCACTTAAAGGTAATTAATAAAGGCTTTAATCTACACGCACACGCACACAAAGTATCAGCATAGGAGGTGATGTGAAAGACACATTGCCTTCCTGACCTGCGAAGAGCCACTGCGTCAAAGTAGACCAAATCTTTAACCAGGAGTTAAAGCCTTTAACCAGGCCAAAAGTCTAACTTAGTATAAGTTAGTTTCATCATGAGGAGTTAGAAGAACTAGGCAGAAAATAACAGTGCAAAATGTACCAGTCAGCCCACAAAGGTATACGTGGGTTTTATTTTACTTGTTCTTCCATCATCTGGGTAAACAGAAAACTAGACATTTTAATATAAGCATGTGCAGTATATTCCAGCAGAGGAAGATGTTTATAAATTTCAGGTACCATCTAGACTAAGATAAGCACTTAAACCCAATTGACTTCAATGGGAGAGAATTAGGCCTGTACTTAACTCCTCCACTAAAATCAATGGAACTTAATTGTGCTTATCATAAGCTGGATCGTTCCACTTGTTCCAATTCACTGCACCACTATAAAAATAATTAAAACCTAAGAAAATGATATTGCAGAGACATTTTTTTAATCTGATGAGTTAATTAATAGAGGCACTTTGTGTATGCCTGGATTATTGCTACATTGTCCATATGGGAACCAGATTTGATTTTATGGGAATGTGTTTTCATAAAAACCATATGAGGACTCTAGGTTTTTGTCCCTAGTACAAGTTTGTGCACATACTGAAATCGGAACATGATTTCTTCTGATTGAATAGCCAGTACTTTTCTCATTGCATAATGTGTACATTATATTGACTCTATTTATAATATGGTGTGTTTTAATCTCTCATCATCCTCTCATCTGCCATATAGCTTTAATCTTTTCCAGAAGATTAGGAGGGAAATCCTGTTTACATTTCATTAAAAGATGAACAATCACATTTCAGCTCTATATTCTGATAAACTGACAGTAACATTATCTGAAACTCTCAAGGTTCACAAATCACGGAAGGGTTTTGGAAATGGAATCGAAGTATTTTTGATGTGATAATGCAACAAGGTGTAAATTCTACTCTGATTCTGTATGAAAACAGAGATGGGAATCAGGTGGGGTTTCCAATCCTGAAACATATTTGAAATGTGCATACCAAATTTCATTGAGCTACCTCAGTGTTCACATGAATTGTGTTTCAAACTATTTGACAAACAATTCCAAGGGGTCTAAAAGTTCAACAATTAAAGCTTACTCCTCCCAGGCAAGCCCAATCTCATCAGATCTTAGAAGCTAAGCAGGGTCAGCCTTGGTTAGTAGTTGCAGAGACAGGCAAGGGCAAACCCCCTCTGTTTAGGCTCTTGCCTTGCAAACCCCAGCAGGGGTCATCAGAAGCTGGATAGGACTTGATGGCACTTTCCACCACCAGGCCAGGTAATGGCCATTTCCACACACGTTGAATAATGCACTTTCAATGCACTTTAGTTATCCTTTAGAAGTGGATTTTTTGTTCCACACATGGAAAATCAGTTATAAATGTTCACTAAAGCGTATTGAAAGTGGATTATCCAACGTGTGTGGAAGCAGCCAATAACTGGTCCTACACACTGTGCAGGTGACGCTCTTGATTTGGTATTTTGCTCTTGGTGAGAGGAAAGTGATCTGAGAGTAGAGGAATGCATGGCAGTTCATTTCTCATGGACAGACCACTACTTTCTTAAGAAGACTGAAATCCACTAGTGCCTTAAAGACCACCAAGATTTTCAGGGCAGAAGCATTCCATCGTCAACGTTCTCTTCATCAGATATTTCCTCAGGTTTAGATTTACAGGAATACCAAGAATCTGCAAAGGTGGGGGATTTATTCAAATGATCTGCCTCCAGAGCCAGATGGGGATTTTCTTGTTGATATAGTTGGTGCTCCAGTCAATGTCTGGGTGACATGTGGAATGAGGAAATCACCTGGGCAAGTGAGACCATCATTCCCGGCCTTCCTCTCTCAGGAGTTTAACTCTCTCCGGAGTTAAAGCCCAGGTGACCCCTTGGTCTACTGAGAGGCTGTGGATGATTAAAAGACAAGGGAAATGTCTAGAGCAACAGTGGAGCAAGAGTCACGATTAATCTGATAAGACAAGGGCTAAAGCTCATTGTAAGGTATACTCTGTGGCACAGATAGTGCTTAAGAAACAACACTTTTCTACCACCATCGTGTTGGCATAGTATAGGCCAGAGGAGCTGTTCCATGTGGTCAAGGGTCAGTTGGGATGTGGCCTACAGGAGATAGACTGCTCCATATCTCTCTGTGACTGTTTTGCTCAACACTTTGTGGATAAAAACTCTTGGACTCGATGTTAGTAGGGGCAAATAAATTGTAGTTTTCAATTTATTCAGCCTGAGGATGTGGAGAGGATCCTTGGAAGTTTGAGGCCTACTGCCAGCTTGGGTGACCCTTGCCTTTTGGAGCTACTTAAATCTGCTGAGTGGGGGTGCTGCTGACTAGGTCCAAGATGTAATTAATGCCTCCTTGAGAGAGTGAGTCGTTACTTGAGCCTTGGAATAGGTGTAGTGCAAACTGAGAGCCAGTTTGGTGTAGTGGTTAAGAGCGTGAGAATCTAATCTGGAGAACCGGGTTTGATTCCCCACTCCTCCACTTGAAGCCAGCTGGGTGACCTTGGGTCAGTCACAGTTTCTAGGAGCTCTCTCAGCCCCACCCACCTCTCAGGGTGTTTGCTGTTGTGGGGATAATAATGACTAGACATGGGCATGAACCGCATTACGAACCAAAAAAACCCCCATGAACTGCTCAATCTTCCATTTGTGATCCGGCGGTTCGTGAACGTCCATGGCCAATGAACCAGCATTCAATAGAGGCGCGGTTCGGTGCATTCTTCCGTGGTTTGTGAAGCCAGGCAGTCAGGCACCATCAATCAATTCCCTTGGAAATGGAGCCGGGGGAATGCCTGAACTCTGTCTGCACTCCTTCTGTCGCCCTGGAAACCCAAATGGAAGCCCATCTTACCTTGATTGGCAGGTCTTCCTTCCAACCATGGAGCTGCAAAGTGGTTACAACCTGGGAGAACACACCTGGGGGAGGGAGGGGGAGGGGTGTTCTGTAGCCATGGGCACTCCAATCTCATCCCTGCAAACCCTGATAGGCAGCTCTGACAGCTAACCACAGACCTCCTGTGTTGCTCAATGGGACCTCAGCTTATAAAAAGCAGTGGGCTCCCAGGCTGGGTTTCACTTTCAGCGAGCAGTGGAGTGGGACAGAGCTCTTGCTTGCTACTTGCTAGCCTTTGGGGAGAGAGACAGAGAGAGTTTAATTGGAGCTTGGATCCCTATTGCAATCTTGATCAAACTTGGGTAATGGCTGGAGGAGAGCTTGTTAAACACTCCCCAGGAATATGGGCTCTCTAATTCCAATGGGGGCCGTTCTGACGCCCACAAACCTCGAACCGGTTCAACAACGGGAAAAGTTTGTTGCGGTTCGCTGGTTCGAGTTCATTGTCAGCACTGAACCACGAACCACCGGTTCGTTAAATTTTTTCGGTTTGTGCCCATGTCTAATGACATACTTTATAAACTGCTCTGAGTGGGTGTTAAGTCGTCCTGGAGGGTGGTATATAAATCGAATGTTGTTGTTATTTACTTCTAAAAAAGCCTATCCTGGACCCAGAAGATCTCAATAACTGTCAGACGGTTTCAAACATCCTATTTTTGAGCAAGGTGATTGAATAGGTGGTCAACGTCAATCATTCCTGGATGAAGCAGATTATCTGGATCCTTCCCAGTCTTGTTTAGTCTTGTTTTGGGGCCAGAAACAGCCATGGCCACCCTGATGGATAACCTGAGCTAGAAAATAGACAAAAGGAATATATATTTGTTTTTTTATTGAATTGTATGTGTGTATTTTAGCTTGGTTTTAGCTGTTTGAATGACGTGTTTTTATTTGATGGTCTTTAAAATGTGTTTTTATTATGTATCTTAAATGTTAGCCACCTTTATATATAAATTAAGTAAATAATTATATGTAAAATTAATAAATAAATAAGCCTCCCACCCATTTCCCTTTTGGCATGACCAAGACACTTAACCCAGGATAGGGCTGTGTTTTGGGAAGCAAGCTAAACATGACCTTCACTAGTTTCCTTCAGGAAGCTCTGATTAGATTGGGACTATGTTGGTAGGGGAGCTAGATTAATCATTTCCCCATATCTTTCTCCTTATGGGCCCAAAATTGTGATATTCCCTATAGCAAAAAAGATGCACGTACAGTACATGTTAGCTTTGTGCTCATGTTTACAAATAGTGTCAGAAAGCATCTTCTCAGGCAGAAGTCCTCAATCTGATTGACCCTGTGGGCACTTCTGAGAATGAAGTGTTTGCCATCACAAAATGGCTTCCATGGGCTTCTAGGGCCAATCAAAAAACATTGGGAGGTTTCAAACCAGGCATCCTTCTACAGTAGAGACAGCTGTTTCTCACTGTTCCTCACCTCACTATGTTGGTAGGGGAGCTAGATTAATCATTTCCCCATATCTTTCTCCTTATGGGCCCAAAATTGTGATATTCCCTATAGCAAAAAAGATGCACGTACAGTACATGTTAGCTTTGTGCTCATGTTTACAAATAGTGTCAGAAAGCATCTTCTCAGGCAGAAGTCCTCAATCTGATTGACCCTGTGGGCACTTCTGAGAATGAAGTGTTTGCCATCACAAAATGGCTTCCATGGGCTTCTAGGGCCAATCAAAAAACGTTGGGAGGTTTCAAACCAGGCATCCTTCTACAGTAGAGACAGCTGTTTCTCACCTTGCGGATTCAAATGTGATGCCTTCTGGGTTCTACTGAATCTTCTGATGCTGAAACGAGACAGAAGAAAGCCAGTACTGGTTATATGCTTTAAAGAAGAGATGTTTTAAGGAAGAAGCAAATAACATTGGCGAGCATAATGGTGCCCACAGAAGCCAGGTTGGGGGCTACTTCTCTAAAACAGGATAGTCACCTTGCTCAACACCATGAAGAATAAAAGGTGAGGTAAAATTACTTCTCTTCCCTTTCAATTTCAAAATGTCAAGATTTTTTACTTTTTCATGAAGGTTAGATTAAAAATAATTGAAACTATTTTCCGCCCCCTAATTCTGCTGATGGGTCAGCTCCAGCACAATTGTTGTACCCAAATTATGTGTGTCTGGTTATCTTAGCCAATTAAGAGAAACGAATACACACAGATAATGAAGTCTAATGAAGGATGTTGTAAAGAAAAGCCAGATATATTTGCAAATGTAGGACACACTACTAGGTGAGCTCTGAGTGTGTCACCAGAACAAAGGAGTACATGCTATTTTAAAGGTACATTACATCACATTGGAGAAATGAAAGTCACACTCAAGGCAAAGCATCTGACTTCTTTCACATCTTTGGATTGGCTATTGTCCATTTTTCAAACTTAGTCTCGCGACAGAACACCTGCAATTCTATCCCTGGCCATACCTTCTTCTTATCAGCTTCCCCATATATGGTCATTCTACCCTCACTTGTTCTTATCTCTGTTTCTGCAGATGGGTCTAAGGAATGTCCCTTTATCTATACTTCCTGAAGACCAAAAGTTCTCCTTTTCCGGTGTGCAGCCAGAAAGGCCCAAGGAGCCAGAGAGGCCCAGGCAGGGACCAGTTACTTTAAAACATGCACAAAGAACATATTTCATGTCCCTTTTTCTATACTAGTGTGATTTCATGATTGATCTAAAGTCACTACTAAAATTTGCTAATCTCACACAACATTTTTGAATAATTAATTATATAATTCAACTATGCAAAGGATGGGGATTTATAAACATTAAAGGTCTTTTTTCTAAAATATTTCACAGTAACAGTGCGAGCCTTAGAACACTTTTTCTGGGAATAAGTGCCATTGAACAGACCGGAGTGGGATTCTGAGTATATATGCTTTGGAGAGCATTGGAAGCATAAACTTTTTAATCTATTTTCTTGTGTTCATTTGAAATGGTATTTAAAGTAGATCTATTTTTTTGAAGAAAAAGGAAACGTTTAAGTAAATCATATAAAACATTCATGAAATATGGATTGCAAAAATAAAAGGTTTCCATTTTGATACATGGGGAATTAGTACTGAAAGATAAAAATATAAAATAGAATTTCTATGAAGGGAAAATATTTTTGCAATAACTATGAAAACCTGGCATACTTGCAGAACTGATGTCCCTACGGAGAGCATTTATGTCATTTTTTTACATTCATATTTGATAGCATTTTATATTGTTTTCTCATTCCATTGGCACATGCATCTCTGAGCTTCCTGTCAGCAAGAGTGTTCACAGAGGCTTTTTAATTTTTTTTTTAAAAAGAAAATAAATATAAAAGAACAGCCCATGTAATTAAAAAAAAGCAAAGGAAGATCCCTCAGAGTGCTTAGGATATTATACTGGGGGGCGGGGGTCAGGAGCTTACGTTGTAAAATATTTGGGGCTTTTGTTTGCTCCTGTCTCACACACAAAAATGGCAAATGTTCCATACCAAAATAACTGCCAAATGAAATGGCTAGTCTTTGAAGCTGTCACTCAGAGGTGAAAACACTCAAAAGGTTTCTAAGAGATCTTGTGTGAACTAGCCCAGCAGTGGAGAGATTCTTTAGAAGCCCTTGCCCTTAGAAGTGAGTTCAGAGGGAGTCTGAGGGAGTCTGAGGGCCAAGCTATAAGTGACAAATGACACTTGAACGGCAAGTGTATTTCTCCCTGTTCACTTGCCCTCCACTTGCGCTCCACTCGATCCACTTACCCTTCAAGTGTCATTCATCACTTGTAGTTTGGCCCTGAGGGTCTCACCACATGAGACAAAATACACTCGAATTACACGGGCAATTTGAGTGTATTTTGTAATTCAAGTGTATTTGGGTGTAATTCGAGTGTAATGCAAGTGTATTTTGTCTCGTGTGGTTTGACCCTTAGGGCCAAGCTAGACATGCAGGTTTTTAATGAGTTGAGTCTGGGGAACTCGAGTTCCCTGCAGCTATACAGCAGCTTTGGGGAGTAGCTGTTAAAAATAAAGGAGAGCCCAAACAGCCTCAGAATACCTCCATGGGTGGGGAGGAAGGGCTCCCCTTCCCCCCTCAAGCCGTTTCCCCCTGTCAAAATAGCAGGGGAGGGAGGTTTTTTCCCTGTTTTTTCTGCCCCATGTGGAGTATACTGTGAACGTGGAGCAGTAAAAAAAAGAGAGGGAAAAGCTGCTCCTGTGCAATTTGGAATGGGGGAATGGCTTGAAGGGTAGGGTTGCCAGGTCCCCCTGCCCTCCTGGTGGGAGGTGGGGGCCCTGGCACATACCTGCTTTGGTGCCTGTTGTGCACACGCAAAGGGCATGCTCCCGGGCTCGCTCAATGATGTCACTTCCAGGAGGTGAAGTCATTGCACAGGCCACAACCACCCCAGGAGTGCTCCCATGATCTGCACTGGAGGGGGCAATCCAGGCCAATTCACGCCTGAATTGGCCCGTTTCAGGCCCGAATTGGCCCGTTTCAGGCCCGAATTGGCCCGTTTCAGCCCCGAATCATCCCAGTAGCCTGGGCCCATGCCTCCCCCACTGGCCAGGTAAGCAGGGGCAGGAGGAGGAGGAAAACTTTGGCCTTTGTGCCCTACTTATAGATCTTTCATGGCATCTGGTTGGCCATTCTATGGAACAGGATGCTGGACTAGATGGACCACTGGTCCTAGCCACTGTGGCTGCATCCTAAATTTGGTACTTCTGCCTGTCTCAATGAAAACCTCACCTGACATATGTGCCCTTTTCTGATTCAGGTAATGCTGCAGTATATACTATTTGGGGCAACAGAATTGGATTATGTGATGGGGTCATTACTTGCAAAAATGAACTTTTCCCCTAATGCTGGATTTTAATTCCCAATCCAATCCTAGCCATTTAATCGTGTCCGATCCTTGGCTACTCTGTAGATCATATCCCTCCAGGCCTTTCTGTCTCTGACTGCTTCTTTCAATTCCTTCATGTTCAGTCCAGTGTCTTTCATGATGGTATCCAGCCAGCGGGTTTTTGGTCTTCCTCTCTTCCTCATTCCACTCACCATTCCTAGCATCATTGATGTTTCTAGTGAGTTGGCCCGCATTACGTGCCCGAAATAGCTGAGCTTCTGCTTTGTAATCTTCCCCTCCAGAGACAAGTCAGGTTTTATGTGTTCCAAGACAGCTTGGTTTGTTACTTTTGCTGTCCAAGGGAACCTCAGGAGTCGTCTCCAACACCACAGTTCAAATGAGTCAATTTTTCTCCTGTCCATTTTTGTTAAGGTCCATGTCTCACATCCATAGGTTGTTATAGGAAACACAATGGCTGTGACCAGTCGGCGCTTGGTGCTTTTTAAAATTAATTTTAATTAATATATTTCAATGTTTTATTATTTTTATTTTGTAAACTGCCTCAAGTAGGTTCCTGGTAGGGTTGCCAAATCACATTTGAGAAATACCTGGAGATTTGGGCAGGGTGGAGCCTGGGGAGGCCAGGTTTGGGGAAGGGAGGGACCTCGGCAGGTTATAATGCTATGGAGTTTACCCTCCAAAGCAGGGGGAATGGATCCAGAGGAACTGATCTCTGTCAGCTGGAGATCAGTTGTAAATCTGGGAGATCTCCAACCCCCACCTGGAAGCTGGCAACCCTAGTTCCTGGAGAGAGAGAATAAAATTTTACTAAATAAATAAATAAATTTTACTGAAGAAGCAGAGGTTAGTCCCAGCTCTAGGATGTGATAACCAGTAAACAATGAGCAATTGCTTCCTTCTGGAGATAAGATTTATAATGCCCCATCCCACTTGAGGGGAAAACCTAAGTTAGAGAGGTAAACTTACTCCAGTCAGTAAGTAGGAGGCAAACTTGGCCAATGATCTAATAGGGCTGTGAGATTCAAAAAAGTTATATGAGGGCTTTCACGCAGTAGGTTCTCCCAGTTTCTCTGGCCCTCACGCCTTGGCCCACCATGTCTTATTAATAAATATTATACCAATATTATACCAATATAATATTATACCAATATTATGTGTGTACAAGTTTCTATGAATTCCCAACTTTCATTTTAAAAAAATCTCTAGCCTCTTTCATTGCAGAGATATAAGGGGGAAAGCAGATCTCCACAATGGAAGGGATTTTCAGTGCAATCCTAAAAAGAGTTACTCCAGTCTAAGCCCTTTGATTTCAGTGGTCTTAGACTGGGGTTACTCTGCTTAGGTTTGCACTGTTACTTTAAAAAAAGAGGATGGGAATTCAGAGAACCTGCTACACATATTGGTATAATGTTATAGAAATATAATAGTATTCTAGAGCCAATTTTTTAAAAAAAATAAAATCCCCCTGGAGGTGGAGGGTGGGAATGGGGAAAGAGCTGGGGAACCTGGCTGCCATGTGGGTAGAAGAATCCAGATTTTCTTACCCACACAGCAGCCATCCAGGTTTTAATTTGCTCTTTTCCACAAATTTGGAACAAACCAGGTTTGAGAAAGATCACAGAAGCACGAGAAGCAGGGTGGAAAATGCTTCCAAACAGCATTGAACTTCGGTCAGATAACCAATGTGGAAATGGCCTGAGTGAAACAGACGGCGCCTGAATGTTTCTCCACTCCACATATGTGCTAAAACCATTCCAGAAAGCTATCCTTGAGGAAAAACAAGGGTTAACTTTTCAACTGTATTTGTTCTTCAATTGTTATCTTATATAGCTTACCAATACCCCATTTTCCTTCTGGTTTTAGGGATTTCTAGCACTCAATTCCACATTTCCCTCGACAGAACTCAACCCAACCCCAGAAAATCACACCCATATATAGAAATGCTAGGTTGAATGAAGACTACTACTGGCCATATATAGACAGTAAAGCTGGATTCTTTTTCCATGCCTGTTCAGTGTTTCATTTCATAGTTTTTTTTAAAGAAATACCCTCTTCGGTGTTTTCTGTTTTTTCCATGCATTCCTCTTTAATGTGGCTATTATTTTTACCACCTCCATGACATGATGAACATCATGTCAACCAAACCGCAGGACAGGAAGCAATTTGGTCTTTGGTGAGCTATTTTTATTGCTTCTTTCTGATTTACACATAGATACCTCAACATTCTTTCTGTTTTTGGAATACGAAGATTGTAACTTGTCATGGAATATATTCCAGTCTGTTTGCGGTGGTGTAGATTTCCTCTCAGGAACTGGGACCTGACAGGTTGGCACCCAGAGTTCTGCATAAACAGATTTAGACATGGGTCTATCTGCTTCCTCACAGTTAGTAGTTAAATGTCTATTAAAAATAGCTCATCAAAGTTCAAATCACTTCCTGTCATGTGGTTTGGCTAAAATGGGCTGTTTATTGTCTCTTTGAAGTAGCAGTGACCCCCGCCCCCGCACACCTATCATCATCATAATTATCTCTTCTGTCTTACAAAGAGATACTTCCAAATGATCTCTGTGGGGGGAGGAGGAGAACTGGGAAACCAGTCATGAAATAAACTCTGGTCTCTTTATGCCAGTGTTGATTCTGCAATTGTGATGGGCCTGTTATTGTGGTGGTCCAAGAAAATTATGTAGTAGAAAGACCTCTTCAAAACCACAAGCAGCATCTCTTTGATAGGCACACAGAGATATATTGTACACACCTTCTTGCTGAGTAAGTGTCAATGGAAAGCAGATGGTGGCCATTTCTACATGTCCTTATAGGCACAGCCCACCCACGGAACTATGGCGGCTTTTCCTCAGGCTTCCTCTGCCGCGAGTTGAAAAGCGGCTTTTTTCTGTTCTTTGGCATATGAACGCTTAAAGCACTCTGAAGAATCCACCCATCTCTGCCCAGTTCCTTGCCCAAAGCTCTTCCCCTTTCAGTTCAGCCATGGAAGCCTCCTTGCAAAATGAACTGAATGCAATCATTCATGTACTAAGGGAAAAAAAACTGAAAGGGAGGTGGGTTATTTCAGGCTATGATGATGAAAGTGACCGACCCCCTTCCAAAACCGCTTTGGTTAGGGACTGTTTGGAGGCTGTCTTGCAACTTCACAGTGCAAGGTAAGCACTTGTGGGTAGTATGTATAGAGGATGAGTTGTTGGAGCAACTCAGCAAAACACACACAAACCGTTTCCACATATCTTTCCCCCTCATGCAAAATTGTGCAAAACTCACAAAATGATGGCGTCTTCATGGTGCGATTTCCCGTCATGGCTCCGTTTTGTGGCATAATGACATCAGAAATCATGCCATGAAATGGAATCATGATGAGAAACCATGCCACAAAGCTGCCATTGTTCCGTGAGTTTTGTGCGATTTTGCGTGAGAGAAAGATGTGTGGAAATGGCCACTTAAAGTGGGAAAAGGCGAGAATGATGGGCTGTGTGCAAATGGCCAGCATCTGGGGGGGGGGCAGATTCTCTCCCCCAACAGTTTCCCATCTTGTCACCCTTTTATTTTGTCCCAAAGAGCTGGGCCTGCCTCTGACTGATGTGCTGGTCACATGTCTTGGTCACACAGAAGTGATACACAAACTTTTTTTTAATAACATCAGAGTTTCATGTTTGTGCACCTGTGTTTTAATTCAGTGTCTTAATTCAGAATGAAGGCACATACTTTTGTAGCCGTGAAGCCATGCTTCTTGCTCTTTTTTTGGTGAGACTTCAGAACCTTCCTATTAACACATGGATTTTAAGAAAAAAACCAGTGTCACTTTCTCTAGAACAGAGCAATTTCACATTCTCTTCAAGGAACAGTTTCCACACCAACTTGAGCTGCACATCTACCACAGAATACTTGAAGATTGCAGGAGATTCTCGGGCAAATTCTAAACCAAGTTCTTAGTTCACACAGAGTTCAAACTGGATAAAACAGGTATCCCTGCAACTGTTTATGAGTATCTCTACTCAAGACATCTTAGACAGGAATGCTCAAGTGACTTACTTCCCGTGTGGGCTTATATTCAAGTGTACTCTGTCTCCCTAGCAGTGCATATGTATCCACAATGGGAGAACAACTGTAATATCTTTCACTTGATCCTACTCATGTAAAAATCTCTCTACACATTACTAAGTACCTAGGGACGCTCAAGTGAACCTCATTTCATCTGTCCCTCCTCCAACTTTCCATGCACTTGCTTGCACAGTCACACTTTACGTGTTTGATATCAGCTCCATATCACATGTTTGATATCAGTTCCTCTTCAACTGCTAAAAGTATTCCAGTTTCCCCCACCACTCACATTCATTAATTGAAAGGCAACTCTTGACACATTCTCACACCTTAAAGAACTGCAAACTGTCAATTCAAAGGACCCTACGGTACTTGTTCTCACAGCAAAAACAGAGCGGAATTGGCACTTTGCCCTCCAGAATCAATTGCAGATGCAGTCACACAATGGGAGCTCCCGTGATATCGACATTCACGTGCATTGAGCAAGAACAGCCTGCACACGAATTGAGGACTAGACATACAACCCTGCACTTGAGCGCCCTAAAGTGAAGGGTTGCATTTAGAGTCCACAGACTCTAAGATGTCTAGTATAGAGACTCTGTATGAGCATTCTAAACCAACAAGGCTACATAACCTCTGGCACATATTAAACAGTGTAACCAATTGCAGAGAATCACGAGAAGAAATAGCAATAGAGAACAATAATTGTGACGAAATAAACACACAACAATTGCAAAAATATTCTTATTGTTATTGCATAGTTCAATTTGCCATGCAATGTATATCAATACACACAGTCTTCATGTACAGACCTATACATAAAGTGCTAGTGCAAAGCAAAGGTGATACTACCTATAAACAGTTGATACTTTTAAAGTCCATTAGTATTCCTTAGGATCACTCAAAAAGTTCATAGGATCCAACTTCAAGTATAGGTCCAAGTACATGCAGGTTGGAATTTAAACCATCTAACAGGCAGACCGGTTCATTTGGGGAGGGGGGTCTTTTTCAACCATTTCAGGGTCTTTTTCAAAGATGGTTATCTCACCGACGTTATTTTCAATATTCAGAAGCTTCCATTCAAACTACACTTAGACATGCATCGGTTGCTGCTCCTAAGGAAGGTTGCCAGACCGTTTTGCTTGGTGCAAAGAGCCAGTTCTGCACCCAAGCAACGTAAGTAAACCCCTGAGGCCTGGCACTACCACCACCGGGGCTAGCAGCACTGAACGAGGCAACCAGCATGGCTCATCCCATGATTACCTCCTGGAGCCACTGCAGACCTCTAAAGCACGAACAGTGCCACAAGGGTTCAGGATGCTTCCAGCTAGGGTTATTATCGGGGTGGGGCTGGAATTTCTTTTTCCAAATTTTTCTCTTTTAGATATCGTTGGTTCCTCTTATTCTCTTTTCCTCTTTCAAAAAAGGAATTCTCTTTGATTTCTCATTAATTTATTTGGGGGATTCTTTTTTTTAAAAAAACACATCATCGTGTAGTTTCTGCTTATACCACACAATGGTGCTCTATGCATGCTTTTATAACTTCAGCCCTTTCAGCCTGACTGACCTCACAGGGTTGTTGTGAGGATAAAAATGGGGTTAGTGTGGTGTGGTGGTTAAGATGTTAAACTGGGTTGACTCCCACCTTTGTCACAGAAGCTTGCTGGGTGACCTTGGGCTAGTCACACACTATTGGCCTAACTGACCTCACAGAGTTATTGTAAGGATAAAATGCTGAATAATGTGTTGGTTTTCCCACAAATGCTTCCATCTTGACGGTCTCTCCTTCATGGGCAAAGCTTCAGCCAAGACAACATGAAGGGAAACTAAATGTACCTAACACCCAGCTTTTAGGCTTGCTATAGTGCCCTTACTGCAAATGGATATACAAACTGAAATTAGGGTAACTTTGCCTGTACAACAAAATTGTTTTTCATACTCTGGAGATAACATTTTTTTTATTTTAAAAAATATGACAAGGTTCTGCAAAAGCCCCAGCTATCATGTCATTTTTCACCCCACCTGGATGATAAATCCGAGATTCACTTTTTGAATTTTTAAAGTGAGATGTGACCTTGAAAGAAGGAGAGTGACTCACACATTGGAAAGTCAACATTTGAGTCCAATAGCACCTTAAGAATCAACAATATTTTCAAGGTATAAGCTTTTGAGAGTCAAAGCTTACTGTTCTATGGCACACTAACATGGATAACTACCTAGGGTTGACAGATGGGGTCTGGAACAATACCAGACCCAGGGGAGGGGGGGATTACTAAACTTTTTCTTATATTGCACACACATACCATGCATGCACTTCTGGCTGGCGAGATGACATCACTATGGGAAGTGATGTTCCCCACTCCAACCCACTTCCGGGTGCCTCAGCTGGCTACCTTGCCACTCCCGGGCTGTGCCATGCAGTTGCAAGAGGCCAACCAGGTGGCCTGCTCCAGCCAGTGCCTGGGCTGATTGGTCACTCCCAGGCAGTGCCACAAAATTTCAGGAGGCCAGCTGGGCACCTAGGCTGGCTGGCCACTCCCAGAAGGTGCCATTCAGCTGCAGGAGGCCAGCCAGGCACCTGAACTGGGTGATGGAGCTGCTGGGAGGAGGGCCCAGGTGTCCAGTATTTGGAGAACATTTCCCCCGGATAGTCCCCTAGAATACTGGACTGTCCAGGTGAATTTCGGACACCTGGCAACCTTATATGCGCCTGAAATGTTGGAAAGGAAGTGCTGCTAATTTTGCAGCAAGTGTTCAGCAGATGAACATACTTTCTTCAACAACTGTGGTCAAACATGACCCAGGCCTTAACAGGTGCAGACTGTTCATGAACAGCCAAACTGCTTGACGAAAAACAAACTATCTACTCATAATTGGTGACAAGAACATGAGTCAAACAGGCTGGCATTGCATCCCTAGATGAAACCATGGAAAAGCAGCTCCCATACTACCATGGTACTATGGGAAGGCCCTCAGTTTTAAAGGGTGGAGAAGGGCTAGAGAACCCACCCGTGACAATCAAGTGAGGATGCTATATTTTCTGTAATAGTAAATTGATTTTGCAAGAAGGCAATACACCAGTTTAATTTTGTATATTTAAAAATCATAAGCTGCTTTTCCATTTAGAAAACTGGCGTACATTAAAATAATATTAAATGACAGAGAGCTTGGCCCTATCTTAGGTTCAATAATTGGTTCCTCCAGTGAAGAAAAAGGATCAATTAGCAGGGGACATGGAGAATTGAGGGTTGCTGCCATTTACAGTGGCCCAAACTGACCTTGATATACCAGTAGTCCAACTTAGTAGAAAGCAGTTTTACGTGTGTGTTCAACTCACCATTAAAGAATAATAACTATCAATAGCTAATCATTTAGCTATTATTTAGTCTCTGTCAATGGCTGACCTGGATAGCCCAGGAGAGCCTGATCTTGCCAGATCTTGCAGGGTTGTCCTTGGTTAGTAATTGGATGGGAGACCTTTTACGTAGACTAGGGTTGCAGGGGTAGGCAATGGCAAACCCCCTCTGTTAGTCTACCTTGAAAAAAACCCCAGGGGGTCGCCATAAGTCGACTATGACTTGAGGGCAGGATTTCATTTCAATGGCTAAATAATAAATATTGATTAATAATGCATTAAACTACAATAATAAAATTAGGTTTAAGCACATAGCAACAAACAACTAAAATTTTATATTCCATTTTGCAGACATTCTTGGGGAAATGGTAATCAATTTCTCAGCATTCTCTAACTTATAGAAAATAGTGTATCTATTAAGCTGATCTAATTTGTTTGCAACTCGGAGGGTTGCTGTCTGCTCTCTGTGCAGCAGAAAGAATCTGGGGTGGTTTCATTAATATAATTTTAATATCCTAAGCAGGACTTCTTTATTATAAAGCGCTCATAGAATTGGTCTGCAGTGTAGCATGGAATAATTTGAATATTTCATCTTTCTTGTGGAAAATTATAGGTATGCATTGTATGTATGTGTCTTGGTTGAGCCTGAGAGAACTATCATAAGCAGGCCTATTTGCTCATTTTATTTAATGGCACCTACTCTTGTGAAAGTGTTCTTAGGACTGTAGCCCTAGTCATCTATTTATTTATTTTATTTTCTTCATTTATACCCTGCCTTTCTCCCCACAACAATCATGCTAGATAGCTTAGGTTGAGATCAGATTAGGAGATTCTAAATCTCTTGCTCGAATAAAAGGTTTACCTAATTAACTGGGTACTACATTTTTTAAAAAATGCCATTGATTTTTGGCAAGCCTATGTGTGGTATAATTTAAAGCATCAGACTAGGAGCCAAGCTACAAGTGATGCCTGACACAGGTTGGACACTTGTCAGCTTCCCTCAGGTTTTGATGGGTAATGTAGGCATCCTGGTCTTGCAGCTGTAATGGAGAGCCAAGCTGTAAAACCAGGACGCCTACATTTCCCATCAAAACTTGAGGTAAGCTGACAAGTGACCAACATGTGTAAGGTGTCACTTGTAGCTTGGCTCTAGGAGTAAGAAGGTTTAGATTCAAATCTCCACTCAGCCATAAGTGACCCTGTCCAGTCATGTTCTCTCTCTTTTGCTCAGCGTAACCCACCTCATTGTGAGGATAAAAAAGAGGAGGAAGAACCACATATGCTTTCTTCAGCTCCTTGAATGTTCATGTGGTAAACAGAAATTTTCAGTGTGGGACCAGCAAGACTCACAGGGGAGGAATTCCATCCTCCCATGCTACTATTCGGCTGGCCACTTAGCACTTGTGGCCAGCCCACCTGCTGTGCCACAATTTCTGGCTCACACTGCTGCGATGGTGGTGTGGCAGTTCTGCCTCCCCTTCCTCTATCTGCCTTTCCCTACCTGCTTGGCTCACATGGTGGTGGTGGGGGGGGTATAGCTCCTCCTCATCCTCCTTATCTACCTGCCTGTAGCACCAGTGCTAATGAGGGACACAACAGCAGCTCCCATTCCTTCTCCCTTGCACACCTAACTGCAGTGCCAGAAGCAGGGGAGGCGAAGGCAGCAGTTCCCATTCATTCTCCTTGCCTGCCTGCCTGGCTCATGAAGTTACAGTAAAGGGCAGCGGTTCCCACTCATCCTTCCCCATCTGCTTCTCCTCCACTGCCATCACCCACCTGGCTTACGCAGCAACAGGTGGCTGCTTCTCCGTTGTGACAGCTGAGATCTTGCAACATAGCATCACAAGAGATCAGTCTTTTCCTAAAGACTATGATTTCTGTTTGTTTTTGGATTTCTTTTTGGCTTTGCAAATGTCTCCTCTGTGTACATAGCCCCATTCTTTGGATTTTTCCATTTGCATGGGAATTAGCTACATTATAATGCAAGTACATATGACAATCATGGATGCCAAATTCTCATCTTGGGTTGAGTGTAGAACATGTCCCAGAATTCTTTCAAGGGATCCCTGTCAGCTAGGTTGATGTGGAAAATCTTGACATGATCCTCACCATTCCCAAAAGAGCATGGTAAAAAACATATATTAATTCTATGTCCTAAACTTTAGAGAGAAATTTAAATCAACACACTGGAAATTATTGAGGCAGTTTTTGTTTGGATATTGAGTCCCAGCTCATGGCTCTTGGGCATTTCAGTGAAAATATAATACATAGTTTAAGTTCTTCTCTTTTCACACAAAACCATCAAGTGTTTTTAGCAGAACTAACAAATCCTGCAAAAAGCTCTTTGAAATTGTTTCTGAGCCAGCTGTTGAAAGGTAGCTTAAGGCAGACTGAACACCTCAAGTTCTTGGGTTTGTGAGGGAAGAGAATATCAAGATACGCTCTGTAAAATACCACGTAGAATAAAGTTGAGCTGTGGTGTGAAACCTGTGAAAACAGTTTTGTTTACGGTCTGTGAGAGAGCTCATAAACATCTCTGGGCTATTTAGCAAATGCACAAAAATGTCATCTTTGTTTAACACAGCTTATGTGATAAGATGAGTACTTCGGAGAGAAACAGTACATGGGGGAACAGCACAAAGGTGATTTTAGAAAGGGACCTAAAATTGGGGAGTTTTTATGTGGAAAAGATTAGAGGCCTGTCCAGTCACTCAAAGCAAATAAAAAGCTACTACACACGTAGAGAGATCACACTTGCTGGCCCTTCCTGTGGGCAGACATGGTCATAGACAAATCTTTGCAAGGGACCCCATGTGTCTAGGTTTCGAATGTGTAACAGAGAATGCGGCCCCCTCCCAAATGTCTCAATAATATATGCAAAGCATTGTACGTGTATTGATTCAGTTTGGGACTCCAGCATAGGGAGAAGGGGTTAACACTTTTCCTTCCAAGTCTGGTGGTCCCATAGAACTGCTATTTGTCACATTAAGGGAAACATACCTACCCAGGGCTTTTTTTCAGCTGGAACGCGGTGGAACGGAGTTCCGCAACCTCTTGAAAATGGTCACATGGCTGGTGGCCCTGCCCCCTGATCTCTAGACAGAGGGGAGTTGAGATTGTCCTCCACGCCGCTGGAGCGGCGCAGAGGGCAATCTAAACTCCCCTCTGTCTGGAGATCAGGGGGCGGGGCCACCAGCCATGTGACCATTTTCTCTGAGGGCAACCCACTGAGTTCCACCACCTCTTTTCCCAGAAAAAAAGCCCTGTACCTACCCATATGTTTCCTTTATTTATGAAGGGGGGGAAACCCCTGGGAAGTTATTATTCCAGCATTTTGACTCATTAGGTCATTGGAAAAATAAGTTCCCTCTCATGCAAGAGATAATAAGGCACACTCTTTTCATCCGAAGCACTGATATGCCTATTGGGCTACATTATTATGCCAGGTGAACAAAGAGCGCACCCCAAATGGAGATGGTGAGGCTGAGCCTGGGGTCTTCTGTATGGAAAACAGATGCTCTGCCACTGCACCAGAGTGCCTCCTCATTACTAAGAGCTCATGAAACTTCCTTATAATAAATTGGCAAAAAAACAGAGGTATTCAGATCCTGGAGGTATAACGCAATAAGCACATCAGAAAAGTATAACAAAAGATTTAGCATAAAACACAACAGTTCAAGAGTTATCACTGACATAACTACAAAAGCCGATACGGACAAAATACAATATACAGACAAAAATATGATAATGTCTCCAGCCAATTATACAATGATAAAAATACGCGTCACAATGGTAAGTCAATAAATATGATGTTTGGCTGATAACACAGAGATGATAGATAACTAGCAGCAATCTATTTCAAAACTGATCTTTTTCAGAAAACTCTTTAAGTTGTTTGTCTCGTCTGCTTATTCAGAGACCTTGAATCATCCCAGTACTTACTATAGTTCAAACAGAGAAAACACTGTCCTCTGTCATCTGCTTTCCCAGAGACCTTGGATCGCTACAGCAATATCTATAGCTGACAACAATTATGTATCACTTAGGGATTAAATAAAGCCCAAAGGCTGACCCAATTATCTTTTACAAAACCACATTACAAAAAAGATGGGGGCGAGGAGGATAAACATACTTCAGAGAGAAAAATTCAACTGTTCTGCATGTGTCTATCTACACCAATAGATAGAATCTGAAAAAACAAAAGCTAAAACCCCAATTACACAAATGAAAATTATCTTAAGACGTACTATATAGTTACAATTACTAGACAACTTACTTAAACCCCGACAAAGATAAGGCAGCCCATTTTTAATAACTCATGTCCACTGCATCAGCATGGATAAATAAAAACCCACAATGACTCAAGCTTGCAGCATGCTCCTTATATAGTTTCTAAGCTGCTACCCGTTTAAGTGACAGAGAAACAATAACTGCGACAAGGAACCTCTCATTTAAATAAACAGAGACAAATCCATATGATCATTCAAAGCTTTTGGATGTAATGCATCAAGAGTAAAAATCCGGAACCTTTCTGTTTGGAGTAATAATTTGTTTAGATTCCAGTGGTAGTAATGCCTCATGTGTATCACCTAAATAACAAAAAAATACAAAATCTGCAGGTTTATTATGTTGTCCCAAACAACATGCCACAAAAGGGCCTCAAGGTTCTTATTCCTGGTTGTAGTCTGATGTTCAGACATTCGTATTCTAAGATGTTACATCGCTCTTCTTTACTCCTCCACTTCTACCGTCCTTAGTTATCCAAAGTCCTGCTCCCACAAATCACTACAGCCTTTCTCCCTTGCTGCCTGGAACTGCCTCTCAGATCTTCCTTCCTTCTTTCCTTTTGCTATAAAATCTTTGATGGAACCGCATGGTTTCTATTTCCTATTGAAACTAAATATCTGACTCTTGAAAGCTTACACCCTAAAAATCTTGTTGGTTTTTAGGGTGCCACTGGGCTCCACTCCTGTTGTTCTAGTGCAGAGTGCAGACCCACCTAAAACTATTGAAACCAAGTATAAGACTGTACAAAGAAAACGGATGTGTACCTTTTGTCCCCTCCTTATCTTTGTTTTCCCTTTCCTCCCTTTATTGACAGATTTTAAATGCCTTGGAAGTCTTTATGTGTTATGTAAATCACGAGGCACATTGATGATGCTATACAAATCATATTTATATATAGGCGGGGAAATGGCTTAGTAGAGGACATGCCATGCCTACAGAAAGCCCCAGGCTGAAGAACCTGGAGAGCCAGCATAGACAACACTGAGCTACACAGACCAATGTTCTAAGCCTTAGAACCTAAGGGATCTTCATCACCAAAAATAATAAAAAATGTGGTGTTTTAAAAGTACAGCTAAGTTTTATGGCTGATATAAACTCTTCCTGCCCTACTGTAGTCTCAGAGAATTAGAATAAAGAATGTCAATCACTTTTATTGGACCAATGTCCACTGGTGTGGGACTGTGGATATTTTTGCATTCTGTAGAACACTTTGGCTAAAAGCTGCCGAATAAATGGCAAACCTCCATCCATCAAAGAGGACTCGATAGAAGAAACTGCTTTATCTGTTTCCTGTTTTTAGTGCAATTGCCTTTAACTGGTTTGTAAGTCAATACCTTTCATGGCAAGGCATTTTCATGAAATATATACAATATCTAGGCCATGAGTTTCCAACAGGTAGTTCTTGAGCTACCTGTAATTCACTGGCTGTTGCAGAGTTGCTCATGCATCCTCTAGATTGATTCATGAAAAGATCACCGAAAGATCAGTTCTCAAGTTAATGTATATTTAATGTTCCTGGTCTTTGACTGCAATAAATGGGGAAAAAATCTTTAAAAGACTTCTTAAAAATTTTATTTCATAGCATTTTTCTTCTCTGCTGCTTAGCCGATAACTTCATTTCTGCTGTATTTTTTTGTTCATGTTTTGTTTCTAGGACAGAACAAAATTTGGGAATGTGCTGTGGAGAGGGGAAAGTAGCAGCTTGGGACATTTGTCATTACTCAGAAGTAGTTCTCATTACCGATCCATGAGGCAGGAGTGAGAACAGGAAAAGCAATATGTGATGGTATGAGAAAGTGTGCCTAAATATTATGAAAGGCAGGTGGAAACTATATGCAAGGTTGATGTTTTCAGCAGAAGCCCCGCATCAAACAGCTAGTCTAATTCTGCCTTTATTTTCTGAAGTTACCAATACATTAAACTCACTTCCTATCCTGGTGCACCTCCAGAGGGCGCTGCTGTAGAGGGAAGCCCAAAAGAGGCAGCCTGTTCCTCCGCGGAGGGAAGCCAGGCAGGGATCAGGTGCAGAGTAGGCAGCAATGTCTGCCCCCCACCTTCACCGAGCTGGAATCAGGAGCGGAGCAGGTGGCAATGCCCGCCCCTGCCTTCACGCAGCTGGGATCAAACACAGAGCAGGTGGCAATGCCTTCACCCAGCTGGGATTGGGAGAGGAGCAAGTGGCAATGCCTGCCCACCATCTTCACCCAGGTGGGATCAGGTGCAGAGCAGGGGGCAATGCCTGTCCCCTGCCATCACCTGATCAGGATCAGAAGCAGAGCAGGTGGCAATGCCCGCCCCCCCTTCAACCTGCCAGAATCAGACACGGAGCAGGTAGCAATGCCCACTCTCCCTTCAACCTGCTGGAATCAGGTGCAGATCAGGTGGCAATGACCACCCCCTCCCCTTCACCCATCCAGAATCAAATGCGGAGCAGGCAGCAATGCCCATCCCTGTTCACCCGGACGGAATCAGGTGCAGAGCAAGAGGCAATGCCAGCCCTCCCTTTCACCCAGCCAGGATCAGGCATGGAGTAGGAAGCAATGTCTAACCCCCTTTCACCTGACCAGGATCAGGTGCGGAGCAGGCGGCAATGCCCCCCCCTTCACCCAGCCAGGATCACACGTGGAGCAGGCAGCAATGCCCATCCCTGTTCACCTAGACAGAATCAGGCACAGAGTAGGCAGCAATGCCTGCTCCCTACCTTCACCCGGCTGGGATCAAGCATGGAGTAGCTTATACGCTTTCAACTCCCTTTGCCAGTTTTCTTGAAAACTCATACCCTGGAAATCTAGTTGATCTTACAGGCGCTACTGGACCCAGATCTTGCTCTTCTACTGCAGACCAACACAGCTACCCACCTGAACCAGACTTTCAAAAGTCAACCTTCCTTTGATAGTTTGACTTTTGAAAGCTTATACCCTAGAAATCTTGTTAGTGTTTAATAGGGTTGCCGGGTCCCTTTACCCTCCTGGCAAGAGATGGGGGACCCAGCACTTACCTTGTGCTTTGCCCATGATCCTTTTTGCATGCACACAAAGCGCATGCGCACTCCTGCCACTACTTCCAGTAGATGATGTCATCATGCCAGCTACAGGCATGCTCCCGTGCTTTGTGCAAGGCTAATTCTGGCCCGTTTGGGTTCAAAGTTGGCTTTAGCAAAGCACAGGAGCACGCCCATGGCCAGGGCAATGATGTCACTTTGAGAAGTGACATCATCATGCCTCCTGGGAGCACATATGCCATGCTTGTTCCCAGTGTGCCTGCCAGTAGTAAACAACCTCCAAGGGACTTGCCTCCTCCTGCTGATCATTGGCAGAACCCCTGGGAGTTTGCCCACCACTGGCAGGCACCTGGGAGCCATGATATTACTGGACTCAAATGTTGCTCTTCTGCAGACCAACCAGCTACCCACCTGAAGCTTGGTGTATTTGAGTGTGCACAGAAGACTGTTGCACTGCCCTTATTTATCTTATCTTCTTGTGTAAGCAGACCTGTCTTAATGGCATAGCTATTGTTTGCCCCCACAGTCGGAAGAATGAGACAGACACAGTAGCTGGAACTATGGGCCGCTTTATTAAACACAACATCAACACTAAACTGCAGCAAAGGCAAACTGGCAGTACAGGTCAAGCCACGGGGTCACTCCTGGACCTCCGTTTTGACCTGCCTGGGCGAGCCCCACTGCCCCGGGTTTGAGCCATTCCTAGAATGGCCTGGACCCAGCCAGCCAGGAAAAGGGTTACCCCCCATCAAGCTCCTAAAGCCCCAGCCATACAGCATGAGGGAAGGACTTGCACCTGGGGTTCCCTGGAGGCGGTCTGGACAGGTGGTGGCAGCCATGAAGCATACCCTCCTTCCTGACAGACCCCTTTCCCCACTGATGGGGAATTGCCAAAGGGGTGCTCACCGGCCCGCTCCCTACTCCCCAACTTTCTCCTGCCAACACGAAAGGGCCAAGCCTCTGCTAAGGCCCCCGCACCCCCCAATGTTGCTCTTCTACTGGAGACCAACCAGCTACCCACCTGCAGCTTGGTGTATTTGAGTGTGCACAGAAGACTGTTGCACTGCCCTTATTTATCTTGTCTTCTTGTGCAAGCGACCTGCCTTCGTGGCAAAGCTATTGTTTCTCAAAAGACAGTCAATATGGTATAGTTGCTGGAGTGTCTGACTAGAAGCTTGGAGAACTGGGTTCAAATACCCAATCAGCTCACTGGGTGACCACGGCCCAGTCATTCCCTTTCAGCCTAGCTACCTCACAGTTCCTCTGGAGAAAATGGCTGCTTGGGAGGGTGGACTCTATGGCATTCTATCCTGCTGTGGTCCTTCCCCGCCCAAACTCCACCTTCCCTAAGCACCGTCCCCAAATCTCCAGGGATTTCCCATGCTGGAGCTGGCAGCTTTAGGATTATATGATGATAAAATGGAGGAAAGAAGAGCTATCCATACTATTTGGTGCTCCTACAAGATAGGGTGGGATAAATACATATATATTAAATAAGCTGATATAATTTTTTTCCTACAAACTTTATTTTAGTCTGAGTTACCATTTCATTGAACTATTCATTTGCATTTAGTGCATTATTGCTTTTATTTCCAACTTCTATTTGGTATTTATCTTGAATGATTTTTCAAAATTCTTCCTCACTTAAATTGGGACTGCACACTACAATACAACCCCCACCAGCTCTTGACTGCGCTGTTTATTACTAACATATTTATAGTCTTGGAGTAATTTTTCTTTCCCATGGCAATGTTCAGCATCTTACAAAGTTGTTTTTTTGATTTAATGATCCACTTCCAAAGATTCCTGCCTTTGGACCAGACCAGTTTCAAACAGTAAATCTGTGTTTCAAGGCCTCGCAAGAAAACCAAAGTATGTTCTGCCAACAAATAGCATTTGCCAAACCTTCACGTTGAATTAATTGCCAGTGCAACACACAACCACAAAGCACAACAATTAGCTTTTATTTTACAGAAAATGTGCCCCGTCTCCAGCTGCCGTTTGTTTTCTGTTTGTGACGGCTGACTGTAGGTAACAGGAGTTAGTATTCTAGAGTTAGTTTCAAGTGTCTCCCAGTCTACAATAGGATGGACTACACTTCTAAATGTGCCTCAGAGGATACAAACCCCAGGCAAAGAAAGAGAACTGCTAGGCAATGCTCTAAATAGTGAACTTGAGCTACGCTTATTTTCTATTGCTTTCTTCAATTTGACTTAGTTCCGTCAGAATTCCTTTCTAAAGCTAGGCCAAAAAAGCATTTCCATTCTGATAGTCAACTCAGAAACCTTTTCACAGAGATATGAAATAAGGAACTTTGTTCATGTCTGTCACTCTTAGTGATAATCTATACTTCCTTCCAGGGCTTTTTTTTTCTGGAAAAAGAGGTGGTGGAACTCAGTGGGTTGCCCTTGGAGAAAATGGTCACATGGCTGGTAGCCCCGCCCCCTGATCTCCAGACAGAGGGGAGTTTAGATTGTTTAGAGGGCAATCTAAACTCCCCTCTGTCTGGAGATCAGGGGGCGGGGCCACTGGCCATGTGACCATTTTCAAGAGGTTCCGGAACTCCGTTCCACCGTGTTCCTGCTGAAAAAAGCCCTTCTTCCTTCCCAGTTCAGTTGATAGGTTCATTGTACATGTGTTAAGTTTTGCTGGAATGGACACACACACACACACGCTCCTTTTTTCCTGCTAGGCAATTCCAAGGGAAAAAATAACTCATCACCTTGGCCCATCATTTG
This sequence comes from Eublepharis macularius, assembly GCF_028583425.1. Classification (NCBI taxonomy): domain Eukaryota; kingdom Metazoa; phylum Chordata; class Lepidosauria; order Squamata; family Eublepharidae; genus Eublepharis; species Eublepharis macularius. The sequence goes on along the minus strand of NC_072792.1, from coordinate 164,165,813 downwards.
GAAATGTTTAGTGTGAAATTACTTCCTGCTACCTTACTGTACCACACAACCTGTGATTGGCTATCTAAACTCTCTCTCATTGGCTAAAAAGACACTCTTTTCCACAAATCCAAACTGCTCTTAACCATGGAAATGCTTGGCATTTTCTAGCAAGACAGCCAGTTAAGAATCGTTATAACTTATTATCAGCTGCTAGTGAGCAACCAAGTCTCAAATCCTTGGGCAGAGGTTCTTCCTATCCATAATATTCAGTTGCACCTACCCTGACTCAAGTGTCTCTTAGCATCTCACTTTTAGTACTATGTGATGTTATAAAGGTTCCATCACGTGAAGCATACACTAAAGGAAAAGTCAATATACCAGTTTATTGCCAAACACACAGAGTATTTTCCTAGCTCCTCTTAATGCTTTCCAAGTCTGCATCCGCAAAGGGGCTTGAAAATGCACCCCTGTTACAGAAGCGGCAGCAGCATGCAGAACAGAAACAAAGAGAATGGTTTCTACACACCCGAGGGTTGCCAGTGAGAGAATTAAAAGTGTGACATCACTGGTGACCTGGTGATGTCACTTCCAGCGTGACATGGAAGTGACCAGATGTCATCATGTAGGGCAACACACTAGCATTCACCCAAAAGTCTATGGTTTGGCCACAAACTTTTGGGTGAATATTAGTATGTTAACCCTCCACAGTGAGGTCACTTCTAGGTCATGCCGGAAGTGATGTTGCCAGTGATTTTCCCCACTTCCCCAACCCAGCTAGCTGGAGAGGGAGTGGAAGAACAGTGCTGCCGGCAAGTCCCCTACCAATCCAGGACACCAGGCAGCCCTCACATTCCTACATCATTCACTGCTGCTGCTGCTATCCCCCAGCTGCTCCTCCCCTTTTCTTTCCACCATGCCTGTACAAAATTGCAGATGTGATGGGTGTCATGCCAAGGCCACCATCCCACCCTGTAGCCCTGAACTCCCCCTTTCCCCTCACTTTCCCTATTGAGCCATGCTTAGAGGGCTAAAAAAGATGAATGGACACTGAGTGGTCCTACACCGTTTTGAAAGTGGAGCTTAGCTCCACCTCCTCGGAGAGACAGAGGAAGTGTCCACATGGAAAGCTGGACAGGCCAGAAGTCATAAAGACAACGGAGAAGGAGCTGCTAGCTCAACCCCAAAACATTTGCCTCCGTGATGCTGTCCAACCCCACACATGTAAAGGATGCTTTGCATGTTATGGACCAATATATGTACTGATTTGGGTAATAAGCTCTATATTACTGTGAGACTCAATATATGTAAGAAGATGGGACAAGCTATATGTATGTACATCGGGGTGGGGCTAGGAGAGGCTGTCCCACTTAATGAACACAGCCTGTACACACAGATTTATTAAATCACCTTCCTTCTATTTGGGGGGTCTTATCTATGGATCCTATTCTGTTTTAACTGGGTATGAGCTGCTTTGGGTTTTTAGTTTGGGGAAAGTCTAATTAATGAATTAAATTCTAAATAAAATTTAAGACAGTCTCTTATCATACTTTTCCTTCCCCCACATGGAACGACTTGTCTCCTGATAAAACAAATTGAGTACAGAGACTTTATTTTAAAACCTAATGGGTTTTTCCTCTGCCCTGTGCCATTTACTCTAAAGAAGGTTATAACGCTGCTGCATAAAAGGTATTTTACTGACATAAATAAACAAGTGCTGTTAACAGCAATTTGCTAGTACTTTGGTTTGCAATTTGTGCATATTATCACCAGCTACCTAAAAAAAAAATTCCATGACTTGCTGAAAAAGGCCACACTAACACCTTTCAGGTTACAATCAGAAAGCAATGCAAATGAGACAGGGCCCTGTGAAGGCCTTGGTATTTATTAGCAGTCCCTATAAAATTGGCCTTGCTCATCTTCACTTAAATGCAGATTGCCAAGTATTGTGCAAATATGCGGTATTCCTTGCAATGCTTACTGCCAAGAACAAAGGCAAATCCCCTCCTTAAAACAGGAAGGCATTTTGTTTTCAAAAAATGGATCTAAGGAAAGAGTGCTTTCGAGAAGGAACCAATCCCTCTCTGAAGGAAAATTTGGACATGTAAGAATGTAACAGCAACTAGAATCATACCCATGGTCCATTTTACCTAGGCTTATCAGATTGCCCATCTCCCCAATACCAGGCCTCCACTCTTCACTCCAGCAGGAGCAAAAATGGGGATGCGATGGGAATCACAAGATTGTGCATCACTTCCATTTGTAGCCAGAAGTGATGCCACAAGACTCTGGGAATTCCCCCATCTGTAGAGTAAAAACACATAGAGATTGGTGGAATTCTTAGGAAGAAAGAAATGGAAGCAAAACTTCTCCTTTCATTGCTTGCACTAATAGTCAGAGGGTTAAGAGCAGGGCTCATTTTGAGGGGGAACGTGCTGGAACGCAGTTCCGGCAGTTCCCCAAAGAGGTCACATGACAGATGGCTCCGCCCACCTGACTCTTAGCCATTTTGGGCCTGTTTCGGCCTGGATTGGGGCCGAAATGGCCCAGATCGGGCCTCTGACGGGTGGTGGATCACTCTCCCGCTCAGCAGTGACTCGATCCTGACCATTTTGGGCCCCTTTTCAGCCATTTTCTGCCCCTTTTTGCCATTTTGGGCCCAATTTTGGTTCTGAATGGCCAGGATTGGGTCCAAAACAACCAGGATAGGTGATAGCACGGGGTGTGGCATATGCAAATCAGGTATGCTAATGACACACTTCCAGTGATGAAAAGGGGCATGGCATATGCTAATGAGCTATGCTAATGAGGTCCTCCCGCTCTTTTTCTACGAAATGACCCCTGGTTAAGAGGTTCCATTTAATCATGGCGGCTAATAGAACCAGTGAGCACTATCTTCCATAAATTTGTCACATTTCCTTTTAAAGCCAACCAGACTATTGTCCATCACACATCAAATTCCACAAGCCAATCACTTCTTTAGTGAAGAAGTATTTGCTTTGGCCTATCCTGAATCTATTGCCCACCAAGTTAATTGGTTCCCATGTGTTCCACTATTATGGGAGAGGGAGGAAAAGTTCTCTCTATCTAACTTCTCCACCCATACATAATTTTATAAACTTCTCTCATGTCCCCCCCCCCTTAACTATGTTTCCTGTAAACTAAAAACTCCCAGACTACTTTGTCTTTCCTAGGTCGCTTCCACATGCTCCAATTATTTCGGGTTTTCCCTGTTCCAAAGCCGCTTCTTCCCAATCCTCTTCCAGAACTCACCTTCCACATGCATCATCCTCATGCATGTTTTGTGGGTGTTTGTCACAGGGGGGGGGAGTCCCGAAACATTCCCACACAACTTTCCTCTCTCTTTTTGAGTGCATGTGGGATTGTGCTATACCTTTGTCCTGTCTTTCAACTTCTGTAAAAACTGGGCATGCACAGTACTCCGTTCTCTACCGTTGATTTCCAACTCAGTTTTAAATGCAAAAGTGTTTAATAAATATGTGCACGATTCCATGTCCTACTATATCAAAAGCAAACCATGTTCCTCACCCTTCAGTCCTTATCCCCACAGAGGCACAGTACGCAGGGATAAGAAGTGAGTGGAGGGAAAAATTATTTGCCTCCCCCCTGCCTCTTTGGGGCCTCCAGAGGCCCAGAAGGGCTCAACGCAGCTGCAGGAAGGCTCAGTGTGGCGCCGAAGCCCTCTCAAAGTCCCACAGCAGTGGGGGCAGGGCTCCCTGCCGCCTTCGTGGAGCCTTGGGAGGGCTGCGCACAAGCCAAGCAGCAGCCGAGTGGTTGGAGGAGGAAGCCCCTGCTGTCTTCCCCGATCCCCCCCCTTGACTGATGCTGTGGGGAGAGGCACGGGGAGGGGGAGCGCTGCTAGAGCCTGTTGTATTTTCCCAAACAACGGCCCTTATTGCTTGTTTGAAATAAGATCAGAAATGGCATTCCATTTCCAATGTTGTTCCTAGACTGATAGGCTGATTGCTGAGTGATCCAATGTAGCAAGCACTGCAGTATGACTCGCTTTGTATACATAGATATCGTAATAACACAACGACTATTTTAAAAAGTAAAAAAGGGAGGGAATTATACAATTGCACATGTGAGCCAGCTGCATGTGTGGGAGGGGTAATGGTGAGAGAAGGGGTTGGAGATTTGTGGGAGGGCACTTCAGAAGCACAAAAAAGTGTCCACATGCATTGATATGCTAGATAATCATGCGGAAAAAGGCATCAAAAATGAAAATGGACTAAAACAAGTTTCACAAAAAATGAATAAAAAGCAGGATTGTCATGACCTGCTCATGCATGGGAACAAAGAACTGTGTAATGAGTAAGATAACCTGCCAAAGTTTCGTTGGCAGGCCATCTCATTAAGGATGTGTGGAAGCGACCCTAATTAAGAAGGTGAACTTTTGGTTGCCCTTTTCTATACCTTTTTCTAGTGCTACAATATCCTTTTTGAGATAACAATCACCAGAATTGTACACGGTATTCCAAATGCACCTGCAATAGTGGCCGTTTTGTGTTCAATTTTTTTCCTAAGAGAATTTGCCATAGTCACATCTCAGCCAATATTTTTCATCGAGCTGTCCACCAACAGCCTAAGATTCCTTTTCTGGTCAGTCACTACCAAACCCAATCAACAAATATTTAAATTCAGGAATGTTTTTGGCTCTATTTTGACTCTTAAAGTTATTTGCCTCATTGCCTCCTAGTCACTCAAATCCTTTTGGAGCTTCTCACGGTCCATTTGGCTTCTCACTATCACAAATCTAGACCATTTATGAACAAATTAAATAGCAGTAGCAGACCCCAGATCAATCCTTGTGGAACTCCACCTTTTACTTTTTTACATTGTGAAAACTGTCCCCCTACTATTTGCTTCCTGTTATTCAACCAGTTTTCAATCTGTGAAAGAATCCATATTCCATCAATGCTAAGTTTACTCAGGAGTAGGGATATGCACTTCATATTTCCGACAAGTTAAAAAACCCAAATCGGGCCCAATTTGGAGAGATTCGGAATTCCCGAATCGGCCTCAGCATTGCTGAGCTAATTCGGGAATCCCGAAGCAAAGCTTTCCGAAGCGATTCATATCGCTTCAGGAAGCTTTGGGAAAAGTGGCAGCAGCTGCGCCTGCAGCACTTTTCTAGCCGTTTGCATTGCAAACAGCAAGAAAAGTGCTGCTTGCTGTCAAATTTCCCTCCCCTCCGCTTCCCCCCCCCCATGGGAGGGGGAGTAGGGAAACCTGAAGCTTTTTCAGGTGCACACCCCTACTCAGGAGTCTCTGTCAAAAGCTTTTGAAAAGTCCAGGTACATGTACTACATCAGGCTTGTCCAAGTGTATAAATCCTATTTTTTTAACTAACTGGCCTAGAATTTCTTTATTCTCCTCTGGTTCCCATTTCATAAAACTAGCATTACGTTTACTACCATGCAATCCACTGACCCCCATACCCCCAGAACAAAAATTCAGAGGGCTCAATGGGCTGCAGCTGAAGGGAAAAATCAGTGGAAAATACTGCCACCTCTTCTAAAAACTTTAGTTCCCAATAACAACAACATTCAATTTATATACTGCTCTTTGAGACATCTTAACACCCACTCAGAGCAGTTTACAAAGTGTGTTATTATTATCCTCATGACAATCACCCTGTGAGGTGAGTGGGGCTGAGAGAGCTCTGAGAGAGCTGTGACTGACCCAAAGTCACCCAGCAGTCTTCAAGTGGAGGAGCGAGGAACCAAACCCGGTTCTTTAATCTTCAGAACTGTGCGATAGGACACAGGCCATTGCTCTACAGTGAGTTACATGTGGCACAGTCGTAGGAGTTTGTAACAGTTATACAGTATTCTATTTTCCTATCACTATTATAAAGCAAACAATTCGGCCTCTGATGTAGTAAATGTAATGGCATAGAATAAGAGGAAGGGAAAGTCTGTGATTCTACTTTTATATACTCCCATTTTTATTTTTCTTCCTATGCATTGTTTGCAGTAGCATCAACCTTGACTTCCTGGTATGAAACCGCAGAAGTTGACAACTCAGGCATCAGCAAAGCAGAAATGTAATCAGTGCTTAAAGCAGAGAATCATATTCTTCACTCCAGATCTCTTTTGTTTTTTTTTTCATTAAATATTCCCAATCCTGCTAAGAACAGCCATTCAGATCGCCTAGGGCCAAGAAAAGCATTTGCTCAAGTGATGTTTTTTCCTCATCAAGAAATCTGTTCTGAACAACTAAACGGGTAATGGAGATCAGTTGTTAGAGGGGGAAATGCTGTGGGAGGAAGAAAGCCTAATGAAAAGTGAAATTAAAGCTTTAATAGTAGAAAGTGACTATTTTAAAAAAACGTATTCTCTCTACTTCCAAAGTCAGTAATAAAGTTAAGCAAAGAACAATATATATATGTATAAGTAAATCATTCTACATGTTTAAGCACTTCTTCCCTTCTCTTACTCATACTTTTACCTCTTACTCATACATTTACCTCTACCAATATTTCCCATCTCTTTTACATATACTTCCCTTTGCCTTTAGTATTTCACTCCTGTTCCTTTGTCACTTCCTTTGTCACTTCCAACCCTTTCTTGCCCCATTATATGTTCCTTTTATTTATTTAGAAAATATATGCCACCTCTCCAGAGAACCTGCTCAAGGTAGCTCACAAAGATACAGTACAAATCATGCAAACCATGAAAAACCCATCCATAAAAATGGCAATAATAATAATAAAAACTATCCACTAAGATCAGCACAAAAACATCCAGCACAAATGATCTTCATAACACAGTTCTCAGACTAAAAGCAGTCTATAAAAACAATTTTAAAAGATCAGACTCAATAGTAAAAAGCCTAGGTTAAAAAGAAATGTTTTGGCTTAGCTCCTCAAACAGAGTAGGGTAGGTGCTAGGCCTTCCACAGGTGAGGTGCCACCATTGAAGCCCTGATCCTGGATGCCACACCTCTGTAGGTAAGCAGATATTATGAAGAGGATCTGGAATGCCAAGCTGGACAGTATGGGAGGAGGTGGTCCTTCAGGTATTCCTTGGCTCGGGGCAGGGACCTGGCTTCTTTGAAATATTCTTTTTTTTTAGATATAAATTTATTTATTTAAACAATAAACATAAATGATAAGAAAAGGCACAACCATCTAAGAATCAAACTAACAGTACATATTAACATGAAAAAGCAAACAGGGAAAGGCAGTAATAATAATGAGATACAAAAAAGAAAGATAGAAAAAAACTCCTAACTACGTTGGGTTCCGATTTTCTCTGCGACAAATATATATCGTTTTCAAAGTCTTACTTATTCTATGTTAAAAATAATAGCCCTCTTTATTTTTATTGTTCATGATTCTGAATCCATAAATCCAGATCTCATCAAATCACTGTTATCTATTTCATGTAAAAAGTCTATGACCGGACTTCCGGTTTGGGATTCATGGAGGTCTAACGCAGCTCCATTTGCGGAGCTGACCGGACTGCCGTTTTAACCGGCTGGAGGGGTGAAAATAACCCGCGGCCGACTGCTCTCAGGCGGGGAGCAGGCAAAGAACGCTCAAGACCCTAGGGTGAGCTAGATCTCGGACGAGGGGGGGCTCTACTCAAGGAGTCTCCCCCCCGATCCTTGAGGTCCCACCTTGCGACGGGTCGGCTATAATCTCTGCGGCAGTTTTGGGGCCAATTCGGCTGGCATAAGACCTACATACCCAAGCTTCGATCGGGGAGGGAAGTCGAGAGGAGAATTTAAGATCGAAACAGCGATTACAACCCGAGAAAGTTGAAGAGAAGGTAAAGATCGCTATCTCTTGAAACGGGACAGATTGATAAAAACAGAGAGGAAAGAAAGTAGATTTTTAAACTGCAACAGACTAGTGAAAAAGAGGTGAAGACTCGGCAGGAGTTGTATTTTAAAAGAGACTAAATTTAAAGAAGTTATTGCAAGAATCGGACTATTGTTTTGAATACCTGTGGTTTTGGAGCTGTGGGAAAAAGACACCATCGCGAGACCTGCTGTGGGAAGACGGGAGACAGGAAGTGCGTAACAACAATAGAGTGGCTGGAGGGAAGCGGCCCTTGCCGACGGACAGGAAGTAGGGAATCGCCATTTTTGAAAGGGGAAGGGTCGCGGCTTCAGCGGAAGAGGAAGTAGGCCATCTTGGATTACAATAACATAGAGAAACCATAGAGAAAAGACGCCCGACATTTTGGATACAAAAAAATTAATTTTGGCAAAGATTGGGACATTTGAAAAAAAAGGAAAACGTTTAAATATACGCCATGGAGCTAAGGAAGAGAGCAGATTCGTGGGAGCGAGCTAAAGCAAGCCCCACGATGTCGAAAAAAGAGTGGCAATCGGCAATAGAAAATTTGGACAAAAAACTTATAGACATGATGAAAGAACTTAAGGACACGAAATTGGAGCTTATTAAAGAGGTCAAAGAAGTTACACAGACAGTAAAGTCGGAGCTGTCAGAAGTGAAAAAAGGCGTGGAAACGATTAGTAGTGAATTACAAGGAACGCAGCAGAGAGTTAAAACAGTAGAAGACGCGATGGAGAATTTAATAGACACGCAACAAACAGAGATGAGACTGGTGAAGGGGAGGATGTCAGTTGCAGAAACTAAACACATGGAGAAGCAGCTTCGTTTTCGTGGTCTGCCAGAGGTGGAAGGGAAGTCAGCGCAAGAACAGATGACTGAGGTGTTGGCTGATTACCTGGGGAAGGAGGAGGAGGAAATTGTGACAACGACATGTATTAATATTAAAGAGAACATTTTCAAAATGATTTATCGTTGGTACATGACACCAAAGAAGATTGCGCTAGGGAACTTGAACACTTCTAATAAATGCTGGAAATGTAGGAAGCATGAGGGCTCCCTCTATCATATGTGGTGGTCGTGTGAGGTAGCTAGGCAGTTCTGGGGGGAAATAATAAGAGAAATGAGTGAAATTTTACAGTTTCAAATAAATAAGAACCCAGAACTCCTGCTGCTAAACTTGGGAATGGAGGGAATTCCAGCCCATCATAGGACGTTGATATTTTATATGACTGCAGCAGCTAGACTTTTGTATGCGCAGAAATGGAAAGTACAAGAAGTGCCAACTATTGAAGATTGGATCTACAAATTGCTGTATATGGCTGAAATGGATAAGATGACAAGAAAACTGAGAGATCTGGACTCAGGGCAGTTTAACACAGACTGGGAGAAGCTGAAACAATATCTGGAGAAAAAGTGGGAGGTGGGAGGAAAACTGTGGCAGTTTGAGAACTACTGAAGTATAATAAAAGTATAAAAGAGAGGGGTGACTTTACCGGGGGAGGAAGAGAAATGTGAATTTATAAGCAGTTAGATTAATTAATTGATTGAGATATATATAGATATGTAAAGGTTAATTGATAGAATATTGATAGAGAATAATTAACGGTTTAAACATGAGGATTGAGTAATTAACAATATTTTTTTTTTTTTTTACTTGATAAGACTTATATGCACCAAACTGAATGTATAGAAGAGTTAAAACGACTGATTATGGGATGAGTTATATAGAAATACTATAAAAAGAAGAAATGATTAATATATAGAGAACAAATCAAATTGTTTGATTTAAATGTGGGAAACTTTTATGGTTTATGATATATAGAAATACTCAAAACTGGAAAATGGGATAAATTGTTTATCTAAAGAAGTATAGTTTGGATGTATAATAAGTAAAAGAGTTAAAGATGTACTGCTTAATATAATGGAGAATATATATTTGTTTTAGAAAGAGGAAGTTAATAGAAGTAAGGGAAAAGGGACAGAGGGTGGGAAAGCTGTTGGAAGTCAACAAAAGGGGGGGAAAGGGAGGGGGTTAGAAACGAAAAATTTAGGGGAAAATTGAATGTAATGGAATGTAAAAATATTAATGTTCTAACCCAATAAAATTTTTTTTAAAAAAAAAAAAAGTCTATGACCGGTTTCCATTCAACCAAAAATGTAGATAATGTCCTTTCTCTAATCAGTGAAGTATGTTTTGCCATTGACGCAAACTCCAAAACCTTTATCCACCATTCCTCCATTCTTTCCTTCTTTGGAATATCCAATGAGACTGTAATTAAACAGCAACAGAGAAGAAACTGGATGTGCATACATATAAAAAACACTATGACTACGAAGCCATGTTCTTACTTTGTCCCGTCTCCGCTAATCCAACAGGAACTTGTTTCTCTCCAGTTTGAGAAGGCAACATTTGTGTCAGAAGAAACCAGTGTTGAAAAAGCTCTTTCCTTTATTGGTAGCCTGACCTCCCTAAAGCTCAAAGGAACTGACAATAGTGTCTTGATGATGAGTGAAGGGTGCTTTGCAGCAGCCCAGAGGCAGTCCTGCCTCCAACAAACTGATAATATAAGTAATAGTTTCTAGGGCTTCATTTTCCCCTCAAAAGCCGAGGGTGATGTTATTGTTAATTTGCAGGCCAGCACCACTGCCTAGAGGTGATAGTAGAGTTGCCGATTCTGGGTTGGGTAATTCCTGGAGATTTGGGATAGAGACTGAGGAGGGCAGGGTTTGGGGAGGGGAGGAACTTCAGTGGGGTACGATGCCATAGAAACCACCCTCCAAAGTAGCCATTTTCTCCAGGAGAACCAATCTCTGTAGTCTGAAGATCTCTGTCATCTGGGAGGTCTCCAGGCCTCCCCTAAAGGCTGGCAATCCTAGTTGGCAAGTGTAAATTGTGCCCATCACCACCTCCCAGGCTTGTCGCATCAGTGCCCACACCAAAGAAATCTCTGGAGCTGCTGGCTATGCTCATGGGGTTCATCTTGAGAACCACTGGTGGTGTGGAAGGAGGAGACAGGAGCAGTCCATGTCACATGAAGACAAGAGGCTGTCTTATACTGAATCAGCACCTTAGCCTATCAGGATCAGTATTTTCTGCTCAGACATTGGATCTCCAAGATGTCACGCAAAGGTCTTTCTCATAACTCACTGCCAGATCCTTTAACTGGAGAACCTGGAACCTTCTGCATGCCAAGCAGATGCTCAGCCCTTGAGCCACGACCTTCCTGCTATCATTCATGCCCTCTCAGACCCATGCTACATCCTGCATCCAAGGCATGTCCTCGCAGTGCTTCTAGCACCACCAGTCCTCAACTTTGCTCCCACAACAGGCAATGCGTCTGCTTGGGATGGCCAAACAACTTGAGCAGCCCTGTTAAGAATCTCTTCCATACAAGTCTCTTTGAAATATGTCCAGTTCTAATCTGCTTTGATTTTAGAGGCAGAAAACTGAAATAGGCAAAAATTTAAAAAATGGGAATTGAACAAAAGCGTGGTAGCCTTCTGCACAGGATTACTTCTTAATCATCAAGAAGATGCATTATCCCCTTTCTGGGAACCTTATTTCCTGTTGATAAACTCAAAAGAAGCATATTTATGTGAGTTTATCCCCAAAGAAATGGGATTTAATTCAGTCTGCTGCTTATTCCCCAACCTTGTCAATTTACCATCTATTCATAATTCTAGATCTTTTCAGTCAGATGCCTGCTAATGCATTCTGCAACCTCTGGGCACTTTGGTCTCTTGCATCCCTGGCCCATAGTTATTCTTTCTGATGCTTTGCATGCACACGTTCCTTGACATTCGTTTTGTATGCCAGAAAAAAAGAGGGGAAATGGATTGTTTTTCATATTTTAAAATTGCTATAAACTGTAAAGACATTACAGCCTATGGGGTGGTGTTAGCAGAGAGGAGGCAAGTTTCTTCATTTACATAGTGATTTTTTAAGGGTGAAAATTTACTGTCTTTCCCACTTTGATTGTTGTTTGTTCAGTGATCAAAAGGGAAGCTTGCTGATTTAAGGGACATCATAAAAAGTGAGACGATGCTGAAGCAATGATATACAGAGGTTTGGTAGAAGGGTCATGCCTCAAAGTAGGCATATTTGTATGTAAACTGACTTGACAGTATAAAGGACAGTGGTTCACATTGCCTCTGGCTTTGAGAAAGTCAGCGATCAAAAAGGCTGAAGATGTGTTAACTCTTAATCGTATAGTTCAAGAGCTGGCCGAAGATTTGGGAGCATCAGGTTCAAGCCCCTGCTCTGCCATGGAATCTCACTGGGTGATCTTGAACCACTTAGCCTAACCTACCTCACAAGATTGTTGTTGTGAAGATAAAATGGAGGCTGAGGGGAACAATGCTGTATGCCAGTTTTGTTAGGAATCAGACCCCCCCATCCCCACACTAAAAGGGCTGTTTATGGGTATGGGATATCATTAATGCCTTGCATGTTCTAAGCACTGCCTGGCCCCAGGCAGAGAGGATGCCAGCTGGTCTGGAGACTGGAGAGTTACCAAGCCATGAGTCATAGGGGAATGACTGACTGACAGCCCTCACACCCGGGAGAGCAGCAGAGATAACGAGGCTTCCTGAGAAAACTGCCAGCCTAATCCCATCAACGCCTTCCTCTACCTGCCCTCTCCCACTTTCCTAATCAAAGCTATTCAGCACGTTTGATAGCTTTTCTGTCTGGTACTTACCAGGTCATCAAGCAATATTTTTACCCATAGACCATCTCAGATAGTCATACCAGACCTTTCCCTAGAGATTGTCTTACCTCCAGGCAAGCCATTAAGCCATTGTTTTGGGGCAAAGACATCAATTTTACCCAAGGGTATGTTTTGCCCTATAGCTGGGCCACCCAGCCATAAGCTCTGTGTGTGCGCGCCTTGGTACCCATCCATGCACCACCAATCTTTTTGGGCTTCTTCTCTGTGAAACACTGGTTGTTCTGCTGCTCCTTTGTGGACCTCCTCCTCTTCTCTCCAAGACTGGTAATTATCGCCCTTACCCTGAAACTGGTTTCCCATTTCCTCACTGACTTCTTTCTTAGCCCTGTGTGTATGCTGTGTGTGTTTTCTGTGTGCTTGCCTTTTATTCCTCTGTTACTAAAGAAACATTTTCAGTTGAACATCTGTCTGTTTATTTGAGAGTTCTCTAAGGGAACAATCCCATATATATAGGTGGAGATTCCTAGTTACCCCCTCTCGCTTGTCTCCTTTAATGCTAATCCCCCCTCCCCCAACTATTTGGGTAACAATTTAGGTCACAGTTTGGGGATAACAGCAGGGTATAATTGCAAAATAAAATAAAATAATTCAGCAATGGTGGCCAATAGGATCTGCTCAGAATCTTTCAAGGAATGTAATTAATATTGTGCTGAAATTTCACCTATGAAAATTTAGGAAGGTCAAAATAGAGGCTTTGGGAAGGGCAGTTTCTTTCTCTCACTGTCTCTCTCTCTCACACACACATGCACACAATCACAACACACTCCTTTATGTGCTGTGACAACTTAGGCTTCATATAAAAAAATGACAGAGTCTTACTGTTGAGGCAGTTCCAGCCAATCAAAGATCACATAGGAAGTGTGACGATGTCAAATCATCACATAACCAATCAGCTACAGCTTCACAATGATGTCATAGCGCCCAGTCAGATTGAAGACCATGTTTCCTGCCTCCTTCTGAATGGGAAGCAGCTTTTGCCCTGCTTTATAGCCTCCTCTGAATAATTATTGAAGGGGGGCATTTAACCCTAAATTAAATTAGATGAGTGATGTTCATGGTGCAATTGAAAGGAATGGTGAATTCAAGTGAACAGAAAATGATGGCTATTATCTTGTCCTTCCAAACAAGGCTTGAAAGCAGAGATTAACAGAAGTCCTATCCTGGTCACTGTGGAGAGGGAATGAGCAGTTTAATACATGTTGGAGACTCCAGAAGCTTAACAATTCTGTTGTTATTCAGTGCACACAAAGAACCATTTTTCTGAGTAAGGCCTACTTTTACAAAACTCTTCCTTTCTGTTACAGAATTCCCCTTTTTGCAACTACCGCATCAGGAACATGAATCCTGCTTCTTGACATTCACTAATTAAATAAGAAGTCCTATTTTAATATCCCTCGCCTTCTAGAGTTGCCAAACTCAGCTTCCAATGTAGAAGCATGGGGTAGGGGTGCAGCTTACAAAATACCTGTCTGCAGACCTCTTTGGATGGGTGAATCTTCTAAGAATGTTACAGGAATAGCATTATTAGCTCTGTTGATTACTTTGCTAGCAGATCATGGCAAAGAGTCAAAGCAGACTTCAAAGTTCATGGTGATCACAGCTTAAGATAAGGGGGGAAGGCTTCCTGATGGCTCAGTCCTAAACAGTTGTACCCTTCTAAGTTCATCAAAGCCAACTTAGAAAAGCATAACTCTGATTAGGATTTCATTGTCACTATCACAGTTGAATTGCAACCTTGTGCTGCCCTGTAGTTGAACTGCAGTACATTATTATATTTTAAAGGTTTTACCCACAAGAGTACCCAGTTTCCTGGAGGTAAAGTGTAGATGACTGGGGAAGGCAATGGCAAACCACCCTGTAAGTCTGCCAAGAAACACTGTGATGTGACATCCCCCCATGGGTCAGTAATGACTCGGTGCTTGCACAGGGAACTATCTCTACCTTTTACCTACCCACAAGAAGAGAAGTCATGGTTAGAGATGGGTACAAACAGCAATACGAACTTTAAAAAGCCACGAACAGCCCAATCAGCTGTTCACGAACAAGCTGTTCATGAGGTCTTATTCTAAACGAACAAGTGGTGAATTTTCTTTGTGTGTGGTGGGATAGGATCTACCTCTTCAAGTTCCAGGGCTGCTGCCAGGCTCTGGGGCCAAGCGATTATTTATTATTGGTACATTTCCTGCTGCCTGCTCAGGTAGGGGTTCTGGGAGTGGTGTGGTAAGGATCTTGATGAGGAGAGCCTGCTGGCCCCCACGAACAACGAACATGTTCGTGAACAGGTCATGTTCGTCAATGTTCATTCTTCATTGTTCGTGGATGGCAATGAACAACGAACACCATGTTTGGGGTTTTTTTCTGTTTGTGCCCATGTCTAGTCACGGTGACTGCACTCGAGGCTTTAAAAAACCTTGGCCATATTTAGCAACCCATTTTAAACTCAGATTTCATTTTACATATTTGAATTCCTTTTTTATTTGACAACAAGGAACTAGATTTTGGGATGCCTTTCCTCGAAATTCATTGGCTGTTTCTCTCCAAAAAGGATTCTCCATATTTGCCTCAAAATTTCACTTCTGGTGAAATTCAATTTGCCCAGTTTGTAAAGTTTCATTTAAAGAATTTTTATGTACTAAATGTGTTGATCATAGCAGTGTTTCTATATACGAATTACTATCTATTTTCCTGGTTTTAGGTACAGCAATATCTACCCTTTGGGATGGTTAATTTCCAGCAAGTGACCCCCCCCACACACACACACAGTTTCCCATAATAGTACGTGTCCTCATTTACTCATCTGTTTAACATGTTAACATAATCCATTTTTATATATCCCCAAATTCATGCCCATGTACCCAGTGAAATTCACTGAGGGCATTGTCTTTCAGTCTTGGCACAGGTTTGTCTAGCTCCTTTGCCAAGCCATAGAGAGGAAATGGCATAGTGTTATTACAGGCTCCCGTAAGTAATAGCAAGCTCGACAGCCTGGAATGTGAAAAGAACTGAAAAATGTTCCCATGTCATGAGGTGTGAGACAGTTTGCTTCGCAGTTTGGCCAATGTGGAGATTTTCAGAATGATAAGCTTAATTGTGTTTTAAAGGGATTGGTTCCTTCCTTCCAAATGCATAGATTGAAATCTGAAGGAGAGTGTTTGTTATATCATGGTAGCCAAGAACCAGCAGAGCCAAAAATACTTGCTGCTTTTCGTGTATATTTTCAGCTGCATCAAAAGGTGATTTCCACTGATTGATAGGGATTTTTTTCAGGGATTGAAAGGAAAGTGTTCAAAAGCATTCTCCGATTAAGTAAACATACTGCTGTAACAGAAATGTGGAATATTATTTCACAGAGTTCGGACGGTTGTATGCCATAATTCTCCTCTGTGCCTATTTCACCACACCAGCTTCAATGCCATGGTTGGTTTGTTTTCCCTTCCTTTAAATTTGGAGTGTATGACTTTAATAGGCAGAGAAGCAGAGGCAATCAAAAGTCAATCAGCCAACATTGGAAGGGCCTGCAACTGTTATCCCTCCCAAGGTTAGCAGTGACTGATTAAGAACACAGGCATGAGATCATTTGTTGCACATACATTTGAGAGAGCGGCAGTATAATGTGGAAGACGGGGTGTCCGAGATAAGCAGGGATCAGGGATCCCTGAGCAGGGATCAGTAAGAACATTGGCAGGTGACTGATTCCAAGGAGGGGTTGCTTGCCATCACCCATTGGTATTCCAGGGGTTTGTGCCAGCTTGTAAGCATTGTCTTGCTTATGTATTAGAGTATTAATAAGCCCTTTTGATTCTAAACTAGTCCATTTTCAGTTGCAACTTGCAAACTTAAGAAGAGTTACTCCACAGAAACATAGATCCAGAGGATCTGAAACATAGAGCTGGAAGGTACACCAAGGGTCATCTAGTCCAGCCCTTGTACAATGTAGCAAAATAGTAAAGAGTCCAGTAGCACCTTTAAGACTAACCAACTTTATTGTAGCATAAGCTTTCGAGAACCACGGTTCTCTTCGTCTTAAAGGTGCTACTGAACTCTTTGCAATAAAGTTGGTTAGTCTTAAAGGTGCTACTGGACTCTTTACAATAAAGTTGGTTAGTCGTAAAGGTGCTACTGGACTCTTTACAATAAAGTTGGTTAGTCATAAAGGTGCTACCGGACTCTTTGCAATAAAGTTGGTTAGTCTTAAAGGTGCTACTGGACTCTTTACTATTTTGCGACTACAGACTAACACGGCTAACTCCTCTGGATATATGTACAATGTAGGAAATTCATAGTGGTCTCTCCCCACAACCATTCACCTCCCCAGTAATCCCTGCTCTATGCCCAGAGGAAGGCGAAAAACCTCCAGGATCCCTCGCCAATCTGGCTTGGAGGAAAATTCCTTCCTGATCCCAAAGTGGCAATCAGTATTACTCTGGGCATTTAAGAAAGGGCCCCAAGAGCCTAGCACTGGCTCATCCCTTCATGCGCTCTCTCCCACAATCTCACATTCATATTAAGTCAGAGACTGGTGTAACTCTTCTTAGGATTGCACTTTGTGTGCTTATTGCTTCCAAATCCTAAAAAGAACCATCGCCAATTTGCAAAACGTTAGGCAAAACAGCCGCTCTCATTCTGGCTTCAGTAATGTCAGTACATTACATCGGCAATAAAAATCATGAGAAATTGTCTGAGGGGTTCCCATCACCTTGTATACATTTGCCTATAATGTGAAAGCTATTGCTGTGGCCCTTGGCACACCTGCACTGATTTCCTGCACCAGGAAGCCTGGGTGGCCCCTTTGGTTTTGACCTTTTGTAGATGGATAAAGAATAATTTGTTCTCATGAAAGCCCATGGTAGAATAAATGTTGTTTGCCTTGTAAGGTTTCACTAGACTTTGGTTTTATTTTTCTGCGATAGACTGACACAGTTACCCCTTTAGAATTATTCTGGACAGCCTGAACCAAATAGCTTGAGGTTTCTATTGCTCAATCCAATACTGTTGCTGGTTAGCTCTGATTAATTTTCCTTTTGATATCAGACTAGGTTTTACTGTTTTATCTGCTTGGGTTTTATTTACTGCTTTATTACTGTTTAGGCAGCTTTTATAGTTACCTGCAGCCATTATTACTGTTTTATGGTTTAACCATAGAGTTTTGGGTGAATGCTAGAGTGTCACCTGACACCTCCAGGTTGTGCCAGAAGCCAGAGGCCGAGTCATCATGCTGGGATGCTGATTTTGCCCCTCCATCACCCTGAGGAGTTCCCTTCTGTCCAACTAAGTGGCAGCAGGCAGAGAGAGTGAGGGGCTGGAGGTCTCTCTCTACCAGTAGGAAACTGGCAACCCTAACAACACCATGGCTGACATTTTGGGAATGCTCTTCAGTGTTGAAAACTCCCTAAAAATAGAAAAACCCTATGGAGATTAGTTGTAATACCAGGAGAACTCCAGGCCCCACTTTGAGACTGGTAAACCTACAGCCACAGGATTCTGCCACCTCATTCGTCTACCTGTATTCATCAAGGAATTTGAGCCATGGAAGGGAATATAAGAGAACATATTAAGATGGACCATAATCCAGCAGCTACCCACCATTTTTACATTCCAAAATGCATTCGGGCATGTTGGGAGAGGCCTTTCTTTTGAAAACATTGTTGTGCTTATTAAAGAAACACGGAAACTGGGCAATAAATGAATAGACCTGGACTCTTTTGACATACAGCAAATGCATGATGCAAATTTGGATTCTTCTATCAGCTCTGTGTTGAAACCAGATGTTGCTATAAATTCAGTTTGCTCTGACCACTGTGGGTTCTTTTCCTCTCTCCAATTTATAACTAAGAATAGTATACAGGTTAAATTAGCGGAGCCCAGGCACCAGAAGCAAAGATAAGGGACTTTTAGATCAGCTTGCTGGGTGGAAGCACAGTTGAAAACACACAGCTTGCCTCTCCGAGCAATCAAAGCAAGAGAAATAACATAAGCAGAACAGTGATTCACCGTCCAGTCTGTTAAATGGAAAAGTGTTCCGAAAGGAGAGTGGAAATACAATCTGTGAACAATGGAACATCAAATACTTGGTCATATATTTGGAAGGTGGGTTTAAAAAAAATCACTGAGTCACCCTACAGCTGAAAATTGATGATAAAACAGAAAGGCGGGAGTGATTGCAAGTATTCCAGTTAACATCTGAACATACAACACAATTCTGGTAGTATAAAATGAAAGATGGAAAGCTTAAGGATTTTTCCCCCTCAAAGGAGAATGTCTTTTTAACAATTAACTATTGTGTTTTCAGAGTACTGAGCTACAGATTTAAATTTCTGCTGTACAGGAATTTCATTGCTATACCTGACTTCATTACATCTGGCATGGAAATGTCCTATAGTGTCCCACAGTGGTACTTACTCTACAAGAACAGGGCAGGGGAGAACTATCACTCCATTGCGCTCCATGTTGACGACCAGGAAATACACATCTGGGTATTTATCATTCTTGATCGGCAAGAAAATTCAGCAGAACCCCCACCTACATGATCTAGTTTCCTCACAGCTTCATGCTAACAGCCATCAGACCATCTTTCTGCATCCTTCAGACAGGCTTCCCACATATTTATTATTTTAAAAACCCTCCAATATACATTTATCCTCTTGCTCATGCTTCATCCTGCAGAAGCATTTTTTAAAGCGCAAAACTACCACAGGGATGGGGGGGGGGGGCGTTTTCTTGGCGATAAAGCAGGTGCTAGCCGGCGAACGATGTGTGCAAACTGTCTGCTAATTTACAGAACCTTTTTCCTCCCAGAGTATATCTGGGAATGCATCTGGACTGAATGCATTGATGCTCCCACTGCTGTAAAAAAGAGACATATATTTACCATCTGGTGCCTCGAAATCCTAGGAAAGACCATTTTTAAGGTACCAAGCAGAATTTCTTCACACATGTGAAAAAAAAAATGTGCTCTCGCAAAATGGAGAAGAATTTATTTTCTGGTTTTCCCTGTATAGGGGGCAGGCAGCAGTGGATTAGTGAATAACTCTTAATGAGCTTTGGTTGTAAATGTTCAGGCTTTTTGCCACAGGCATGTATGGATAACAAGAAGACATTATATAGCATAAGCCTTCTTACAGGCTCATGTATTTTGGTTAATAGGAATGAGTGAAATCTTCCAAGTGGTTAGAGTGGCAGACCCTGCTATGAAGCTCACTGGATAACCTTAAGCCAGGCACTCAATTCCAGCCTAGGCTGCTTCCACACACGTTGGATAATCCACTTTCAATACCCTTTAGTGAACATTTGAAACTGATTTTCCATGTGTGGAACAAAAAATCCACTTCAAAAGGATTGCGAAAGTGCATTGAAAGTGCATTATTCAACGTGTGTGGAAATGGCCCTTATATCTACATCGTAAGGTATCAATGAGTATAAAATGGGGAAGAGAGAACTATATATGGAGAAAGGGTGGAAGAAAAATGCACCGAATTGGTAGGTAAATTTCATTATTTCCAATGTCTTCATTTTCCTGAAGAGCCTTTGTGTGTTCTAAACCCTGGCCATTTCCTTAGAGGTATGGTTCACCCTCGGAACTGTGAAGGCTTTTCCCCAAGCCTGCCCATGTTATCATTTGCTAACCGTGTGCATACTTCTTTTTTTACTGGGACTACACTTGCATGTTTTGTTGCTGGTTTCTGGGGGGGGGGGGGCGGGTTGTGAGTGTGTGCATTTTCTGGCATGTAAATTTGAAGCATTTCTGAAGAAACCTCCTACTCTTCTCAATGTCCGCCAAGATCTTCCCCTAAAGCTCTTGCCGTTCCTTCTTCACATTTCTATTCAGCTGCAGAAGCCTGCTTGCAACAGTTGCTGCATGCACTCGCACATATGCAAAGTTATGAGTGCTTTTACAGCGCAATCCTATGGAGAGTTAGTCCAGTCTAAGCCCATTGAAGTCAATGAGCTTAGACTAGAGTAACTCCCCATAGGATTGCACTGTTAGTCTATGATGATGAAAGTGCCAGACCTCCCCTCTAAAACCACTTTTGTTTTTTGGACTGTTTGGAGGTTTTTCTGCGACCTCCTGTATGTGGAGGATGAGTTGTCAGGATGACTCAGCAAAACACAGACCTAAAGCAGGAGAAAGGCGGGACCAATGGGCTGTGCGGAAACGGCCACTGATGTTTCCGCAATGTTTGCACTGGTAATTTTACTCTAATCCATTATTTAGCACGGTCGTTGTGCATTCATGGTTTGTTTGGTTTCACTGCACATCATTCCTATTAATTCCAGTCTAAATTGTTGTTGCACAGTTGGTTTGTGTAGCATCATGCATAAATTGGTACTCTTTTATAGGACTGCAATACCACTCGAAAACCTGGGGTTTACTTTAGTTACAATGGTGATTTTTCACTTCAGGGCGACTCACACAGAAACTCACAGCATCTAAATCTGTATTTATTACAGTGCTCTTATTTTAGAAAAGCCACTACAAATCCTAGCTAAAGGTCAGTTTGTTCCCCATTTCCATAGCAGATGAAATTTAGAGCTGGTGCCAAAGCTTACGTACCAAAGCCAAGAACTGTACCTAAAACTATAAAAATTCAATTATTTTTAAAGAGAAGTTAGGGAACGATGAAAGTGGAGTAACAGCAATTATCATGATGTGAAGGAAGACTACTCAGCAACTGCATACAGGGAAACAATCAGTACTCTAATATTCTATGAAACAGATCATGGGACTGTCTATACCACAAGCAACACTTGTTTGATGGTTGTTGTGGATTTTCCGGGCTGTATAGCCGTGGTCTTGGCATTGTAGTTCCTGACGTTTCGCCAGCAGCTGTGACTGGCATCTTCAGAGGTGTAGCACCAAAAGACAGAGATCTCAAAGTGTCACAGTGTGGAGAAGATGTTAGCAGGTAATTTATATCTACTCAGGAAGGTGGGTTTGGGCTGAGTCATCCTGTAAGAGTTTCCCAGGGTGAGGAATGCTAATGGAGGGAGGCTTCACTGTATCCTGAGGAGGTTCTTTTGCATATGGATTGGTGCTTGATATGCTCATCTTCTCTGCAGGGCTATTGTAGGATGTAGAGTATTTTGTTAGCCCTAAAGTCTCTTCTTTCCTGTTGAAATTGTGCTTATGCTTATGCATTTCAATGGCTTCCCTGTGCAATCTGATGAAGTAGTTGCAAGTGTTGTCCAGTACTTTAGTGTCCTGGATTAGGATACTGTGTCCTGTTTGAGTTAGGCTATGTTCAGCCTAGGATACTGTGTCCTGTTTGAGTTAGGCTATGTTCAGCTATGTTCAGATTGTTTCATCTCAATCTGAGCTGCGCTTCCAAGGTTTTTAGTACTAAATCATTCCAGGAACTTTATCCTGAGTTCTCCTTTCACTGATTGTATTAACAGGACTAACAGTCAGCACAAAGGAAAGGGGAATGGTGCTTCACTTTCAGTATCATAGACCACAGCACACTGGCTGCTTATCTGTTTCTAGGCACAATTCAAAATGGCGGCTCCTACTTTGAAAATCCTAAACAACTTGGGGGTGGGGTACTTGAAGGACCACCTCCTTCCACACTAGCCACCCTGCCAGATAAGACCAAGTTTCTGTGCCTCCAGCTGCAGAGGTGAGGCAGATAGTGACTACAGGCAGGGTTATTTTTCCAGTGGTGGCGCCTCACCTTCCGAATACCCCTTCCCTTTGAGGCTCACTGATTTCTACTTCACTGTCCATTAGGCAACAGGCCACACTTCTTTTAGAAGCAGGCTTTTAACTGAGGGGTTCCATCTTTTAAACAGTTTTTAATGGTCTGTTTCTAGCTTGAGAAATGGTTTATGAATATCATTTTAGGCTGCTAAATGTTTTTTATGCTGTTTTTACATCACTTGCTTGTTTTATGGCTTATTTTTTAATTGTGATGATTTTATTGTGATGTTTGAGCAGGCCTCTGGAGTGATGGCATATAAATAAAGAATAAGTAAGCAATAGGGCTGCCAGTTCCCCAGTGGGGGCAGAGGATCCCCCGCTCCCAGCCTCCGCTCCACCCCCCCCCCCACCACTCACCTGGCTGGCAGGGGGGAGAAGTGTGGGGAGTGTCCATATGCATGCAACTGAGCAGGGAAAATGTAACATGTTATTCTGGCAACTGAAATAAGATGGTGAAAGGCAGAGTCAAGAATGTCAAATGATTTCAGTATGCTCGGAGGTTATTTAAAATCACAATAATAAATACTCAGAATATATACTGCAGATTAAGAACAGTACAAACAGGTCCAAAAAATACTAGTGTAGTTAATAGGCATAGTCAACTAAGCTATGAAAGACAGGAAAGCTTGCTCTTAAGAAGTGGAAACCTTGCCCAAATGAAAAGAATTGTAAAAGTTGCATAATTTCTGGCGAGAAGGCAAGTGAAAGAAAAAAAGGCCATAAGGAGCAGTGACTGAAAATCCTAAGGCAAACAAAACATGTTTGGTGTAATGGTTATGAGCGTGGGACTCTAATCTGGAGAGCTGGGTTTGATTCCCCACTCCTCCACTTAAAAGCCAGCTGGGTAACCTTGGGCTAGTCACAGTTCTCTGGAGCTCTCTCAGCCCCACCCACCTCACAGAGTGTTTTGTTGTGGGGATAATAATGACATACTTTGTAGACTGCTCAGAGTGGGCATTAAGTTGTCCTGAAGTGCGGTATATAAATCGAAAGTTGTTGTTGTTGTTGTTGTTATTTTGTTTTAAATATATCAGAAACACAAAATCTGCTGTGAGGTGGATGAACTGTTAGACGACAATGGAATAATTCTGAAGGAAGCTTTGGGACTTGCACAGAATTAATTCTTTGTCTTGGTTTGAAGGAGTTAGACACTGTTGAATTACTTTTGGGGCAGAGATAGTCAAATATAAGTGACAAGTGAAGTTTTAGGGCTCATTGACAAACTGGAAAATTAACACAATGGGACTGGATGGCATAAACCTGAGGATTCATAAATACTTTGAATTTGAAATTGTTGATTTTCTAACAAGTCGTGCAGTCTCTCACAAAAGGATTGGAAACTACCTAGCCTAATAGCAATGTTTTCAAAGAGATCCAGATAGGGGCCTGGAAGGTTCAATGAACATCATCAAATGAAAGAGTATCACTTAAAGTCATCCAATTAAAACGGTTGAACTCATTAAAAGAAACTATCAATTTCTGCAAATATTCCTAACTCACTTTGTACAAGAAAGAAGCTTCTTCCATGAACAAATCAGCTTCTTGGTTTAGGATCTCTTTTGTTTTCAGTGGAAAGAAAGCTGCTTCAATGCTATGTTGCAACATTTGACAAACTAACTCCAATACAGTAAAAGCCTAAAAACTTGGAGGGGGGGGGGAGCCCTTCTATTTCCTGGATTATGTATGGGACATTGACATTAAGAAATATAGGTATTATAGATATGCTTCTGCTAAATGATTTTCAAAGAATTTCTTCAGTATGGATGGTGTACTGGATAGAGAAAGATTTCGTGCTGGGATACATCTGTAGTAACCAGGGCTTTTTTTCAGCTGGAATGTGGTAGAATGGAGTTCGGGAACCTCTTGAAAATGGTCACATGGCTGGTGACCCCGCCCCCTGATCTCCAGACAGAGGGGAGTTTAGATCGTCCTCCATGCCACCGAGTGGCACGGAGGGCAATCTAAACTCCCCTCTGTCTGGAGATCAGGGGGCGGGGCCACCAGCCATGTGACCATTTTCTCCGAGGGCAACCCACTGATTTTCACCCCCTTTTTTCCCAGAAAAAAAGCCCTGGTAGTAACTGTTTTATGGCCGGGGAGAGTGATAGCCATCTTGTCTTGCTGTGTAACAATATTTTTAATTTGTGTCAATAATTTCATAGTAACTCTGGAAATTTTCTGTTCTTACCATAGGGAGAGAGAAATAATTGTAAATCTTCATTGCAATGCATTCTATGTCTACAGATAATGTGTATGCCCTATTCTGTATACAATTGTGAAAGAGGTGAGCTAGATAACGAACACCAACTAATTCATGCTTCAAGGTATGAAAGACATTGTTTCTTCTAGAGTGATTGATTCCTCCAAAATTAGTGTTTCTCACCATAGAATACAAGGGAGCTTTGACTCTTGAAAACTTTTACCGTGGAAATCTAGTTGGTCTTCAAGGTGCTACTGGATCCGAATCTTGCTATTTTACTACAGGCCAACACAGCTACCCACTTGAAACACATTTTTAAGGAGGCCATGGTCTTTTAACGCTTGTGCAACACAGTGTGCTATCATTTCCAATTTTTCATTTGGCTATCTATTCAGCTGAATCAGTTTTGATTTAATACCGTGAATTTTAAGTGATATTGCAACAGGGAATAGCCTTTGTGACCCATGGTTGCTGCTGACTGTGAAAACACCAAAGCAGGATATTTCATTAAACCCTGAATTGCCATAGCAACAGATTGTGGAGTAAGCATACTATTGACAATGGCCTCAGTTTTCATTCTTGCACAGGAAACCTTTTTTGCTATCTCTGAATCAGAATGAACATCTTTTAATGCTTGATTTAATGTTGAAGTACAATCCACAGATCTATACAATGCTCCTTCAGTTTCTATACTGCAGTCTTCTGGCTTTGAATTTTGTTTGATAAAGAATTCACTGACCTTTGGGGTCCTTGTCACTGTTGACATGTGCTTCCAAATCATGACTTCCTTTGTTTGCCTCAGACAACATGAAATACTTGCAGGTAGTACATTCTGCTTCATTTTCATTTTTGCCAGCACTGAAGCAAGGAAAATTTGTTTAATGGCTAAATACACTTGCTCTTCAGCATATTCCTGGTCAAGAAAAAAAAATACAAGCTGCTTCAACTTCTGTCTTGCTAGATGGGATGTTCCAAGGGGCTTCTCTCCAGCACTCAAGGTTGCTCACTGCCAGCAGCAGAAGGAAGCAAACATGGTAAAAAAAAAACCCAAGAAAACTCACTCACAGTCCATTAAAAAGAACTGTTAGCCAGAACCTAGAGCTCACCAATGTGGCTTGAGTACATACAGTTTTCAAATAAACAAGGTACTTTACTTGGATTTGAGATTCAAGATGATTAAATCTTAAAGAGCATATGAACACAAAGCATTCAGAACAGGAAACAAGGTATTCTCTTGTTCACAAACACAGGCAGAAGCTTTTAGTAGAGAACCCAAACATAGTATAAAACTTGGTTGCTAGGCAACCTTACCTGAATGCATTTTCTGCTAGGCCTCTAAAAACTTGTGTCATGAAATGAGGCAGGGCAATAGAGATCCCAGGGTGACTGCCAGTGGCAGGCAATCTTCTGGGGGTTTACTTGATTGCCTGCCGATAGCTGGTGACCGGTGGGAGGTTTTGAGCTGCCTGGAGATCACCAGCCATCGACAGGCACCCCAGGAACACATGGGGTGCATGCACACATGCATTGCACATTCAATCCAAGTGGACACAACAATGCCACTTGTCCGGGCAAGTCCAGCCCCTGGACTTGCCAAGAAGAACAGGTGGGGGATGGCCGGGAGGCGGCTACTCAGCCACCCCAACAGACCAGGCTCCAAACTTGCCAGCAACAGAGGGAGGTAGAGAGACACCCAAGCCTCAGAGAGGTAAATGGGGAGGGTGGAGGCTGGCCAGCCCCACCCTCCAGTGGGAGGCTAGGCACCCAGGCAGAGAGAGTGAGGGTAACCAGGAGGGGACTAGCCCAGAGGGAGAAGGCACAGGAAACAGGAACAGCCAGCAAGCCAGCCAGCAACCTTGCTGGCAGTAAAGGAAAGGCAGCACAGGGCCATGCCCCAACTTACAGGCAGGCTAGAAGGGATCAGCCAGAACCAGGTGGGGCTGCCCAAGGCAATTAGCAGAAAAAGCCCAGCAGCCAGCAAAGGAGGCACAGGTGTGGCTGCCTGAGAGCCAAGCTACAAGTGACATCTTACACAGGTTGGACACTTGTCAGCTTACCTCAAGTTTTTATGGGAAATGTAGGCATCCTGGTTTTACATCTTGGCTCTCCATTAAAGCTGCAAGACCACGATGCCTACATTTCCCATCAAAACTTGAGGGAAGCTGTCAAGAGTCCAACCTGTGTCAGGCGTCACTTGTAGCTTGACCCTAAGACAGCCAGGGCTGTGGCTAGGGTGCTGGGGGCATGGCTGGCAGGTGGAGCCAGGAATGGGTTAAGGGATATAAGGGAAGTCCACCCACAGGGTGAGGTGGTTGTGTAGGAGGGAGGAGGAGGTTAGGTGAGTTAGATGAAAGAGAGAGATGGAGAAGGAGTTGGTGCAAGCATGTGAAGGAGAGGAGGAGGAGGAGGAGGAGGAGGAGGAGGGCTGGCTGGCTGGCTGGCCGGCCGGCCGGCCGGCCAGCCAAAGGCAGGCCAAGCTTTTGCCCAGACTGCCAGCCAATAGTAGGCAATCACTTGCATCTTCCTACCAATTGCCGGTGACTGGTGGACAAGGGGACAAACCACTGGGAACTGTAGTCAAGAACTTTAAGCACAGATTGGGTAATCTAGCTTGGGAGGGATCCATGTGGGTTGGACTCTGAAAAGGACCTGTCCCTGCACCTTTGTGTATGAATGTGAGCTTGCATGGGTCTGCATGGACTGGCGGGTGGCTACAATGCACTCAACTTCCACATTGTAGCTGATGTGGAGAAGTTGTAAGTTCTTCTTAGCTAGCAACTGCTCTTTGTGTTTTATTTTCCTTAACCAGTACCCTTACTTTTATTACCAAGAAGTTGTGCTTTTGTAGAAATAAAGCTATTTAATTAAGGATTGTTAAATCAATTTCTCTTGCGTGCCCCAACCTCTGGTCAGAACTGCCACTTACCCCTTGGGGCAGCTTTATGGGAGGCAAATATCCAGGGATGGTGGCATACTATGAAGAGAGACTCCAGTGTCCACCCTGCAGAGGTGCTGGAGAGAACAATTCCCAACCTCGGCCTTCCAGATGGGGTGGTGCACTAGTGAGAGAGAGGGTCTTGCTGGGGGGGAGGGGCTGGGCAAGGAAGAGCATGACAACATGTAAGATGTTTCCAGTCATGGACCACTGCTATTGGATGGCTAACAAGATTGACACCAGGAATGTCCAGGTCCACTGCTCTTCCTGGAAGTTGGGGGACGGGACTTGGTGCCATTGCTGTGAGGAAGGAGAACATGGAGCAAAGCAGTTCACAGACCTAAGAAAATCCTGATACGCATTCTAGGAAGTGGTACTGACAGCCAAACGGAAGCATCTTTCCACTGGCAGATTGTAGGGCAAAATAGGCTCAGCCTCCCAATGAAAAAAGGCAAAATTTTCATTAATTTTTTCAAACCGAACTACTCAAATATACACATTGTGTACACTGGCTCTAATTTAGACATATCTAGTGTGACATTTTTGACAACTTATTTGGGCAAACTCAGTTTCTGGTAGCAAAAATATGCAGAAGAAGCATCTACTTACTGAGGGACACGGAATCTTTATGACTAATCAGGAACATAATATCTTCCATCAATTTTGTACTAAAATAATAATAACAACAATAAATTGAGCACAGATGCTACACAGACGACTTACTCCTTGCCACAGATAAAAATGAAGTACAGCACATGGTGTACTTGGATTAATTTTTTAAAAATGAAGACGTTGACTTGGATCCCATCTTCCTTTCTACCGGCAGAAGTGCCTTTACTGGCAGGGTAGGAGGTTGATTTTTTGCCAGTTCTCCCTCCTGCTGCAGATATCTACATCAGCTACAGCACTGTTTCTGGACTTCCCCTGGCCTCTTGCGGTATCATTTCAGGGGACACAGTGAGCTGCTCCAGAAGGTGGGAGGCCTACAAGCTCTATTCTCTCCTTGAGCTCTCATCACACTACCTTGGAGTCAAGTCATTTGTTATGCTGTAGTTTAGGAAGGATATCTTTCCTTATCTTAAGAATTGTATGGGGTGTGCGTAATGCTATTCAGTACAAAGAAGACAGCACACTTTCAGTGTTGCTATGTAAACCAGTTCAGTATCATGTGCATATAAATGTGCCATTAAGTCACAACCAGTTTTTGGCAGCCCCAGCAAGAGGCATTCAGGGCAAGTGAGAAGCAGAGGTGGCTTGCCATTGCCTTCCTTGGGGGTCTCCCATCCCAGTACTGACCCTGCTTAGCTTCTGAGATCGGGCTATCCCATGCCACCTTCCCTCCAGCATCATGTATGTAATTTGGAAAACTCATAGAATGGGTCGTTCTTTGCTGCTTCAAACAGTAAAATGTTCTGAACTACATTTTTTAAAACCCCAAAGTTGTGGTAACTTACTGCAACTGTGAAACTGCACTAATACTGACATAAAGGACTTCCTGGGACAGCACATTTTGTATGTTTTCTTGGTAAATGTTTTGGGAGCAATCAATTTTATGCATTCCACAGAGCCCGCTGTAAGGGACACAAGAAAACCCTATGAGTTGTCATGCCGCAAAGCTGACACTTTCATGTGCATTATTCCATATAATCAGAAATTTATATCTTGTGATGCAAGAAAAAGGTTACTTGGGAACCAATAAAGGTAGCCAGCACAAATGTCATTAAGGAAATCTAAATATACAAGATAGTTAAATAACAAGCCGAACATACGTTTGAATAAATATTTTCTATGAACTGAAAAAGGGTTGGCTCCTATGACTCTTTTCCTCTAGGTTGGATCCTGAGACACTCTTCCACTAAAGGTATAACTACATGATACATCCAAACGTATCAGGTTACAAGTGCATGACTGGGCGTACTGATTTCTCCAATTTCTAATATGACTGCTAGTTTCTAGGCAGTTTTTTTTAAAAAAATGAAATGGGACGGGGGGTAGAATACTGAGGCCTTTTTCAATATTTTAAGAGGAAGGACTTTAAACCTGGCAAAGCCTATTATAGCTTAAAATATGATGGTATTAATAGGGAAATGATTTGTTACACATTAGGATTAATTTTCAAGCACTTTGCAAAGGGGGGGAGGTTAAATGATGCTTTCAGGGCAAGCCTATAACACAATAATTCAAGAAGCATTCAAAATGATAATGAAGTTTATCCTCAGGGTTATAACAGTCATAAATAAGTTTTTAAACGAGTCCAGTCCACAAGATTCTATACTAATTTTCCATTTCACAGGACCAAAGTACCTGGGAGTCCCATCAAATAGTAACAAGTTCTGGACAGTGTGAGAGAGATCAGTAGATTGAATACCTGTTTATACCATCTTTATCCTGCATCCTTGGGAAAATATCATTGCACTAAGAAAATCCAGATTCTGCTCCTGGAGGTTTGTACTGATGTAGTTTTGTTATAAGAAGAAAAGGCTATTTTGTCAACCATTTTGGATCACGTGGCCAATCTTAACTTCCAGCATGCCTTACAAGATCACTTACCTGTTTTCTGCTATCAATGGGCTGAATCCACCCAACTTTTTCACTCCATCTTGCCAGTCTCTCTCCTTGCTATAGTCCCCACCCCCACCTGGCTTTTGTACCCTCAGACCCAGTCCAATGATCCTTTTGATGGTCAAAGGTAACTTTTCCTTCCTGATTTCACAGGCAGAAAAGCAGGTTGGATCCAACCCAATATCGAGTTAAGGAGGATCCCATGGAATCAGGAATAACAGCTGCCATCTTGAATTCTGTGCAACTGGAAACGAAAACATATTGCTGAACAGCAGAGCCTACACATAGGAGTGAGTCAAAGGAGAGTAAAGAGATCCAGAGGAGTTAGCTGTGTTAGTTTGTAGTAGCAAAATCAAAAAGAGTCCAGTAGCACCTTTAAGACTAACCAATTTTATTGTAGCATAAGCTTTCGAGAATCACAGTTCTCTTTGTCAGATGCATGGAGAGTAAAGAATCCCACAGCATCATACTGAGAATGCAGATAGTCCTCTAATAGATGGACCTGTGAAGGGAAGTATAAGAAATTCTCTTTGTCTTTCTACCAAATGACTGGTATCAGCAATTCTGCTAGGGAAGAGAATGAAAAGGCATGACAGAGAACGGAAAGCCATTATTTATCTACACTGTCTCAGTTCTGCATATGATATTTCTAGGAAGAAGACATCTAGACACTATTGATTAGGATTCCGTACGCTGAACAAAATAACTGATTTTTGTTGAGGCCGCTCATTGACATCTGGCATACTCAGCTTTCCGTATCTGTGCTTCTGACATGGATCTTTATAACTGGTTAAACACTAGGGAAGCTTTAGGGGGGAGATAGCTGTGAATTTCCTGCATTGTGCAGGGGGTTAGATTAGATGACCCATTCCAGGTCTATGTTTCTATGTTCCTGAAAAAGGGGTATCTTCATCATTCTGGTCCTTTCAGGTAGCATCTCTGGCCATAGTGCAGCTGTTAAACAGGCTATCCTGCTGAACAGAGGCTAGAGGTTTCAAGGAGTAATAATAATAATATTAACAACGACGTTTATATGCTGCCCGTCAGGACAACTTAATGCCCACTCAGAGCGGTTTACAAAGTATGTTGTTATTATCCCCATGACAACCACCATGTGAGGTGGGTGGGGCTGACTGACCCAAGGTCACCTAGCTGGCTTCAAGCGGAGGAGTGGGGAATCAAACCCAGTTCTCCAGATTAGAGACCTGTTGCTCTTAACGCTACACCAAACTAGCAAGTATATTTGGCTCATATAGATTTAATCTTCAGGATATATATATTTTCTCTGTAAGCATCCTTTTTAAAAAATCTAGGCCTCAACAAACTTCTTTCCTTCATCAATACAGAATTACAGCTATTCAGAAAAGACTAATTGTACCACTAACTAATTCATGCTAAGAATTCCAATTCAAGAAGAATTAAATTTAATCTATATTGACGAGCTTGCCATATACTACAATAGAGGAAAAGCCATTTGTGGTAATGATGCTTTCTCTTAAAAGGAAACACTTGATGAACTTGTTAGTTAAAGCAGAAAAAAATTATAGCCTGCATTATCATAAATAATAAGACCGAGCAAAGAAAGGTAGTTAAATTATTGCTTTAAAACCCGCTCGTGCAAAAAGGCCAATAAATTAATCTAAATAAATCTGCCTTCAGTTTTACGATGTTCATAATGCAAGAAATTTAATAGCATTTTGTCTGATTAGAATTCAGATTATGGAGACGATGAAGTTTGAAGGAGCTTCAACCTATAAGTTCAACAGGGATCATGTCATCCTTTTGAGTTCTTCATAGAACAGTGCACTTGTCTTGATGTTCGACCCTAAAATCTCAAAAGACAATACTGTTAAATTCCAGGGTTTTAAATAAAAGCCAGGAAACGTGTGGCATGCTTGTTTTTTCTAAAGGTGAGCAGAAGCATCTTCCGGCCACCCACCTGCCTATTCCTTGCAACCTGGAGAAGGTGCTTAAATATAGACTCACCTGTAAAATGCAGCAGTGGTCAGAATACTTCCTACTTTGAAGCAGGCAGGCACTGAGACCATCTTGGCCTTCCTGTCGCTCCTCTTCAAGATTAAATTATGTAAATGTATCATATTTTAACAGCACTTATTATCACTGCACATTGGAATTGACAGAAAAAACAAAAGAGACTGCTCCCAGTCCCAAGGAGTTTGGACTTTAAATTTGATACCTAGGGTAACTACTGCAACCTGCTCTACATGGGTTAGTCTTGCCAACTTCTCACTACTGGTGGGCATCTGCCTGCTGCCAGGTTTACCTGTCCACTGTCACTGATGGCTGCAATGGAACCAAAGGGGAGTGAGGAATGGTGTTAACCCCAAAAGTGACACATTTGGGTGAGGTTTTAAGAATTGCCCCAATCTCTATGGTTTTTACCATAGATAATGATGATGACAACAACATGAGATTTATATACCACCCTTCAGGATCAGGATGACTTAACACCCACTCAGAGCAGTTTACAAAGTATGTTATTATTAGCAACAAAGCCCATTGTGGGGGGGAAATACAACGGGCTTTAGAAAGGGGAGGGCGGGCAGGTGGACAGGCATTCGCTCCTCCTTCATCACTGATTCCACCTGGTAAAGGAGGGGGCAGGCATTGCCGCCACCTCCGAGCCTGATCCTCGCTGGGTGAAGAGGGGTGGACATTGCCATTTGCTCCCTACTGGGTGAAGGGAGGAACAGGCATTGCCTCCTGCTCCATGCTATAGGTATAGCTAGAGATATAGCTTTAAAAACACACACACACACACACGTTACCCGTTATTTGGATTCCTAATGGATGAGAGTATTTTTAGCTTGGTTGCTCAGCAAGAGGGCGCGCCTTGGAATAGACGGCCGCCCTATCCGGTTGTTGTAATATGAGAATCTTCAACCACATGGAACTTAAGTAGAGCTACCCATTGGATTATAGCCTTCCAGGGGCAGTTGAGATGCTGTAAACTGTTCTGTTGTTATATTATAGCAGAGGCAGTGCTCCCGTAGAAGAGGACACGAAATCTGAGGTTTCTAAGCCGGCCCCAGATTGGGCCTGAGGAGGATTTTTACATCTCTCCCACCTCTGCGTTTGCTCTGTGTAAGAAAAGGACACCAGAAAGAAGGAAAGTCTAATGCAAGGATCTATATTCATACAAACTCTATTACACCCGGACCTGTTGTAATAACCTTGAGTGCACTTTCTGTATATTTATCTTGAATGCACTTTTTGTATATGGGATTTACTCTTGTTCCTGTAAGAACAACACAAATATGTATGAATGTTTAAATCATACAGCACTGGCACTTTAAAGATTGAAAAGTTTGTGAAATATTGTTCTATTGTATTCCCTGTGGGCTTGCCCCTTTTTTCACACCAGTTTGTTATGGGGTTTGCCATCCCTCCCCTTCTCTGCTCCTGATTCTGGCAGGTTGAAGGGGGGGCAGGCATTGCTGCATGTTTGGCTCCTGACTCTGGCAGGGTGAAGACAGGGTGGGCATTGTTGTTTGCTCAGTAGCTTATTCCAGTAGGATGAAGAGGGTGGGCATTGCCACCTGCTCTGCTCCTTATCCTGGCTTGGTGAAGGGAAGAAGGGCATTGCCTCCTGCTCTGTGCCTGATCCCAGCCAGGTGAAGGCGTGAGGTGGGCATTGCCACCTGCTCCGTTCCTAATACCAGCTGGTTTAAGGTGAGGAGAGGGCATTGCCACCTGCTTTGCTCCATACCAGCTGGGTGAAGTCAGGGGGTGGGCCTTGCCACTTGCTCCACTCCTAATATTAGCTGGGTTAAGTTGGGTAGTGGGCATTGCCACCTGCCTCACTCCTAATACCATCTGGGTGAAGGCATTGCCACCTGCTCCCATCCTGGTCTTCCCACCATGGCACATTTTCTGGAGGAAAATGATCCCTTGCCTCAGATAGCTGAAGAATATATTATATATGAATCAGATATCTGACTCTCGAAACCTTATGCCCTGAAAATCTTCTTGGTCTCTTAAGGTGCCAAATTCTGGACCCAAATTCTGATGTTCTACTGGAGGCCAACAGGGCTACCTGCCCAAAACTACATTTAATCTATACTATCTGATGGTGATCTGTTAAAACTTCACTAGTGAGACAGGCAACAAAGGGAGGGGAAAGATTAACAAAAGATGTAATTATTTTCTCTTTTCAAACCTTTTCAAACCTCCAAAAGACAATCCATGAAACTTCAACACGCCACTTCTTTGCTCAATGGCACCGCTCTGCTCCAGGTAGCTGCTACTATTTCCTTCCTGTTCATGGTAGCTTATAGTTGTAAAGAAACAGCTGTTAGGGGGTTATATAAGCAGAATCCACAGGTTTGCTTTTGCTGCAAACCTGACCAAGGTAAAATGAATAGTAGCTAATGAAATTATTCTTTATACTGGTAGCCAACTACTCCAGTGGAGCTATCATAAGAAAAGCAACTGCCACTCACAGGGTATTTAGGTGTTTGTTTCGAAGTGAATTAGCAGCAGGCAGCATTCCACTGCTGGATCGTTACAGCCCTGGCACCTCCAATATAATTGCCTGAAAAGCCGTAAACCTTTTCTGATGCTTAAACAGATAACAGCTAATGGAGAATGTTGAACTAGCTATGTGCGAATTACTGAAGCACTCATAACCAAACAGCATAAGTGTCAGACTTCCCAATAGCTTCCATACAGACAGAATAGCATATCTAACTCAAATGTGAATTTTTGAAGCAGTCCTTCAATGCAGCTAATGACACTCTACTGATTTGTGTTCTCTGCTATGAACTCTCAGAGACTTAGAGCAAAGAAAATAAGATGCAATTTCAGAAACATAAAATCATATAAAGAGTAAATATATTTGTGTGTGTGTGTGCATTTAGGATATTAATCTAATTCTCAGTGCAGTTCCATCCGGGATCACTTGCAATGCATCATAGAATCATAGATTTGCAAGGGTCTTACAGACCATCTAGTCCAACCCTCTGCTCAGTGCAGGAACAGCCTAAAGCATCCCTGACAAGTATTCATCCAGCTGGAAACCTGTTTGATGTTTGCAACCTTGGGGACCCTATTTGGGTGGACTCGTGGCAAAGAAATGTTTTAAGTAAATAAACATCAAAGTACAGCGAGCTTATGAGAAATCCTGAGGATGCTCTGCCAGATGCCTGAGAAATCAGAATCTGTGGACCACATGTAACTCCGTTCCATTCTCCCTTGCATCTTGATGTCTTAAAGGGCAAGACATTCTGCTGATGCTGGCTGCTGATACCACGAGTTACCCTTCATTAGCCTTATGTGACATTTAAACAGATAATGAGTAACAAATAATGTTGAATTAGCTACATGTAAATTGCCAAGGTACATATAACCAAATTTGGCGTAAGTGCCAGCATCTCAAGGAAAACTAAAGCGGGCAAAATGGCGTATCTAATTCAAGTTATGAGTTGTGAAACCACCCTTCAAAGCAGGGAGCAAGGCTAATTCTTCCCAGAAGATCTTTTGGACAGATTGCACACCCATTACACAGTGAAACTAATCTGTTTCCATGCCCGTCAAACACCTGTACAACAATAGGCAGCATGTGTGGTCTTCTGTTTTCCACTAGTCTTCCTCCTCCTCTTGCCATCCCCTCCTATTTCTTCTCTGCGCATTTTTTTCTTTTATTTCTGTTGACTATAAGCATCCAGGTGCTTATTGTTAGCAAACAGCAACAAAGAAGAAGAGAAGAAGATCCTGCAGGGAGCAGCAAACTCTAGATAGATAGGACTGCAGGGCGAGTACTTTCTTAAGGATTCCCCCCCCCCCGCCCCGACCCGTCTGTCTGCAGAATGCTAATCTTAAACTGTCCTAGAACTCTCCACACTTCAATCTCTCTCAAACTAGCTAGGCATCTAGGCTTATCTCTCCACTTTCCTATCCAGTCTTGTCAGTTCTAATAATAAAGCCTTTGTTAGTCTTAAATCAGTTCAGTGTCTGAGTGCTGCAAAGGCACTCTGCCTAACACTTATTGTAGTGTTTCCTCATGATGCCAGACATGCTCATTCTCGTGTCCAATGGAACATATAAAGAAGCAAGGAAGAATACGTGTGTATCCGTTTGTATCCAACATGCAAGAACGTGCATAAGGAAACCCAGCAGTTGCCAGCAGTTACAGAGAGGAGGGGTATGCAATATTGGCGATAGATCTGGGAAGTTAAGGCCCATGTTGCTCTATTGTGCTTTTGCACAGTAATTCCACCATGGCCTTGTTATTCTTTCTGAAGGGGCAATTATTGCTACATGGCTCCCTTTGGAATTATTCTGAAGTAAACAGCAAAAAAAGGGGGGGAGGGGGAATGGGATGAACTGGAAGAACAAAACTGAAGACGTAAGATATCCAGCTGAATTTATACATGTGACCTAGCAAAGATAATGTCCTAAGGAATGATCATAACAAAATAATTACCATTGTATCACACCGCATAATTGAAAGAGCACTCTGCAATGATAATCTATAAAGTAATGAACAAATACAAGATACAGAGATAAAACACTGAAAATGCTAAAGCCTAAGATGTAAGCAGTGCATTTCTAGAAACATCAAAATCTGCAATCCAGCACAGGTGTAAAACTGCTCAAAAGATGTAAGAATAAATGAAGAACCCTGCTAAATCAGACCCAAAGCCTTTCCAGTCTGGAACTGTTGCCTCCTAGGCTTGATGCCATTTGGGCAGACACACTATCACAATGTCTTTGGCCTAAATGCAGATCTATTAATTTATTTTGGACAATGTTTATTCATGGGATATTTTTCAGCAGACAAAAAACGAATGCCCTGGACCTGGATAGCTCAGGGAAGCCCAATCTTATCAGGATCAGCCTTGGATAGTAATTGAATGAGCGATGTTCAAAGAAGACCAAACCACCTCTGTTAGTCTCTTGCTGTGAAAACCGCAGTGTCACCAGAAGTTGGCTACAACTTGACCGTGCTTTCTACCACCAAGAAACAAATCATGATGTCCCACATCAGGGCTTTTTTTCAGCTGGAAGGCGGTGGAACGGAGTTCTGGCACCTCTTGAAAATGATCACATGGCTGGTGGCCCCGCCCCCTGATCTCCAAACAGAGGAGACTTTAGATTGCCCATCATGCCATATGGCGCAGAGGGCAATCTAAACTGTCTGGAGATCAGGGGGCGGGGCCACCAGCCATGTGACCATTTTCGCCAAGGGTGATTTAAACTTTTAAAAACTACCCCCTTGTTCCAGCTGACCCAAAGTGATATCATTGTGTAGTCCTGAGTTCCACCACCTCTTTTCCCAGAAAAAAAGCCCTGTCCCACATGCACTGGTGGAACCCTCATGTTCAAGACACCTTAGGGCCAAGTTCAGTGTCTACGGCATGCTTCTCCCTCCTGTATTAAGTAGTTCTTTACTAAATGAATAGTTAAATGGTGGGATTCACAGCCAGTGAGGACCACAAGCATAGATGGCTTTGAAAGGGAAGGTTTGTGAAAGATAGGTCCATCAGTGCCTACTAGCCATGGTGACTAGAGGGAACCTCCATAAGAGGCCATAAACCAATTAATACCAGCGTTTGAAGTAGGATTGTCGGGTCTCCTTACCCTCCCAGTGGGTCTGAACCCAGCACTCCCCTTCTCTTCGCTTCTTGTGTGTTCTTCCTTTGCTCCTTGTGGGCTTTGTGCAGAAATGACATCATTGCACAGGCATGGGGGCACATACGCAGTTCTCAGTGGGATGATTTTGGCCAAACATGCCCTGTTTGGGGCCAAAATCAGCCTGCTAAAAGCTCGGGAGTGCTGTCGGGCTGGTGTGATAACATCACTCCCAGGAGTGACATCGTTATCCCGTTATCCCGTCTTTCCTCCCCCACCGACCCGATGAGGGGTGGCAGGGGGCAGAGGGTGGGAGTGAGAGATCTCCCGCCCTCATCAGGGGAACTGGCATCTCTAGTTCAGAAACAACATCAGAGGGAAGGCATGTCCTCTAATAGCCTGATTGTTGGCTCTTCGGGGCAATTGATTGATTCCTGTGTGAAACAGAATACTGACCGAGAGGGACCGCTGGTCTGATCTAACAGGGCTCTTCTTACGTCCTGTAAGCTTCCACCCAGGAAACCTGGGACCTCATTGATGTTGCTATACCTCTCATACATTTATTCCAGTTTGCCTTCTCCTCCTAGACTTCTCCCTCATCCTTGTCTGGACCGTTCCCTTTCCCAACCATCCCTTGCTTCCCTCGACAAACTGCTTTCTCAGGCAGCTGCCTACTGTTTTCCTAGCTTCATCTATGCCTCTTTGTCTAGGCCCTTCTGTTTCCCCTTTTTATGTTCTGAACATCTCTCCAATGACATCAGAGAACAAAGAAGCTCAGCCAATGGAAGCCAAAGAACTTCTGACTGCCCATCCCAGACAATGGAACCAATTGTTTCCAGGCGTTTCATCACTACCATCACCAACGCTACCACCACTGCCACTTCCATAACCCTTGGAATGTTTCAATATAAATTGTTAAACGAATGGCATAGAATGAGGCTAATTTCATTTAGAGCTGGTTTGGCTTATCATGAAATATGCAACATCTTTGTTAAGAATGCAATTAATCTGTCATATTAAACAAGGGTAGCATTGTACCACTATCAGGTTAAACCTAAAAACTGCTCTTATTTAATTGAATGACTTTTATTTCCAGAAGTAACTATACTGTGAGTAGGAAAGATAATTTTAACAATTACTTAAATTATTTAAAGAGGATTTACGACTATCTGAAGGACTGGTCTGCCTCCAGAAACTATAACTCTGAATGCCAGATGATAGTCACAAGCCTCCCACATTCAGGACCTACTTGTGAACTTCCAGAAACATTTGACTCACCTCTCTTGGAAGCAGAATATAGGCCTAATGTACACAAGGCAGCTGTTCTAATTTATGGGGTCTCATATGTGCAGAAAAAGAGTCAAATGTCCTGATGCAAAGCTGAGGAGTTTTATGTGAGACAAAATCTTTTTGAACACATAGGGCAGTGATTGACACGAGAACTGCCAATGACACACAAGTCTAGCTCACATCTGTTGGTGTGACCAATCAAATAAATGCAAAGGGTTGGATCGTACGACTCCCTTCCAAATCACCAGTTTCTACAACTCCCTTCCAACAAGCAAGATCTTATGACTCCCTTGCCTCAAGATGGTACTTACAATTTCCTTCCAGCATAATGGATCCT
Source organism: Eublepharis macularius (assembly GCF_028583425.1). Classification (NCBI taxonomy): domain Eukaryota; kingdom Metazoa; phylum Chordata; class Lepidosauria; order Squamata; family Eublepharidae; genus Eublepharis; species Eublepharis macularius. Next base: position 164,126,662 of record NC_072792.1, on the reverse strand, counting down.
ACAATTCCCTTCTGCTAAACTGGATTCTATTACTTCCTTCCGCCAAGCTGGAACCTGCAATTTCCTTCCAACAAGATGGATCCCCCAACTATCTTCTGCTAAGTTGGAATCTGCAACTTGCTTCTGTCAGGTTTTCCTCCACTGGAGAAAGATGAACAGTCTCTCTACACGAGATGCCTTGGTGCACGTTCGTCAAATGTAGGGAGACACAATGTTAGCTATGAAGCATATTTTTAAAAGACAGAGCTGTCAGAGGTTGCTCTTCACAGGATTTGTTAATTTCATCTTGGCCTCCTGGAAGGTTCTGTCAATTTCACTTCTCCAGTCTAAAATGGTTCGGGACTGCAACCAGAGGGCAGCGGGGAATGGAAATGGACTGGAGCTGCCTTCCAGAGCTGAGCTTGGACCTAGAGAGGTTATAATAGGCTGAAATTTCTTTTTTAGCATTTCACAGCCTCTTCACACAGCTCCAGTGTATAGCAAAGCCTTTGCCTTGCAGCCACCTCTGTCTTTTAAAACTACCCTCCTGGCTAACATTGCATCTCCTGACATGTGTTCTTCACATGTCAGATGTCTCATGTAGAAAGACTCTTAGAGGAAGACAGTCATTGCCCTCCAGCCCTCTGTATTTAAAAACATATTTGGCAATAATGAAGCACAGAGAGCTTTGAGGCTGGCCTATTGTACTATAATTGGTGCTTTAATTGAAGTTTCAGCTGATGAGCATCTAAAAGAATGGCATGCCCATACCGAAAACAGAAACACAGGTTACTTTCCTAATTGTTTTAGTAAAACAAAACTGTCTAGAACTAAACAGCTCTTTAAAACATTTCATATTCTAAATCAACTTCTCTAAAAGGTTTTGTTGATAGGAGGCATACAAAGAAATTCTTTTCATTTGATATTCCTATTTTTAAACAAAAAATGGTTTTGTAATGCATTTATATAAAAGGCTGCTGGTATAGAACCAGTTTTTTTTAAATAAATTTTTTTTGGTCCTATGTATTTACTTTCACTCCAAAGAAAATAATGGGTGTGCCTTCTGTCATTACAGACTCTATAATTGAGTTCTATAATCGTAATCTTTCATGACTGTTTTCCTTTACACTCACCATCTGAAAAGTTAAGCCAAGGAACAAAGGCCTCCTTCTTTGCTACAAAGTCCATATAATTATAGATAAAATAACTCAATTATATGGACAGGATTCAATCACTCTTTTCTCTTTCTTTGTTGCAGCACTGGGTGGCTCTCGGTTCAACTCAACACTTTCACACCCAGCCCTACAGAAAGCTGCCATACGAACTCACTAAGCGTATTAGAGCTGCATTCAATTCCCTGTTCCCAACAATAGGGAATGGTTAATGGGGGAGACTTCATGCGCTGCTCTGACGCCCTAAATCTTTGTCACATATCCGAGTAGGAAACCCTGCTATTTTCACAGTAAGGTAAAGTCAAGTTTTATTTGCTTTTAACAAATGGTAGCTTTGGCATGCACAATGTACAGGAGGCTTCTCCCGCGCAAAGCCCACAGAAATTGGGCTGGATTTGTGCAGCCGCACTGCTGTGCTTTTACGCAAGTCCCATTCATTTCAAAGGATGTTGTGTAGGAGATGTTCCCTGGGGATTCTAGAAGGTGTCACACGCCTCTTGTTTTTGGACTCAAAATAGAACTTCAACACCATTGTTGTGTTGTGGCATCTTAACAATTCTTTAAAGAACTGTACAGAAATATATTCTGGGATGGGGTTGTGTGTGTTATGTGCCGTTAGTCGCCTCCAACCTATGGCGACTCTATGAATGAAAGACCTCCAAAACATCATATCATTAACAGACTTGCTCAGATCCTGCAAACTGGAGGACGTGGCTTCTTTTATTGAGTCAAGCCATCTCATTTTAGGTCTTCCTCTTTTTCTACTGCCTTCCACTTTTCCTAACATTATTGACTTCTCCAGAGAATCTTGACTTCTCACGATGTGACCAAAGTATGATAGCCTTAGTCTTGTCATTTTAGCTTCTAGGGATGGGGTAGGCAGGCTAAATTCGGGGTGGGGGGGTGCAAATTCTACTTGTGAAGATGTTGGCTGGCTAGCAAACAAAATGGGGGAGCGGAAACAAAGGTTGTACCTGGCCAGACACACTGGGAGCAAGTTGAGATCCAGCAGTATTGCCATAGTGCCTCAGTGGCTTGCCTCAAAGCTCACTGGAGGCTATACAGCTTTGAGAGGAAATGACAGGCATAAATAGCACCTGTTGCCTTCTCTCCCCTCACCAGCCCTACCAGCACTTCAGGGGCACAACTTGTTTTCTTGGGTGAAAAACTGGCCTCAAGCACCAAGCAAAACTGGAGCCAGTTTGGTGTAGTGGTTAAGAGCTGCAGGACTCTAATTTGGAGAACCGGGTTTGATTCCTCACCCCTTCGCTTGAAGCCAGCTGGGGGACCTTGGGTCAGTCACAGCTCTCTCAGAGCTCTCTTAGCCCCACCCACCTCTCAGGGTGACTGTCATGGGGATAATAATAATAATACACTTTGTAAACTGCTCTGAGTTTGGCATCAAGTGATCCTGAAGGGTGGTATATAAATCAAATGTTGTTATTATTATTCAAATGGTCTATCAGGTTGCTGTTCAACACATGTGGCAGGGATTGCCTAGCCCTGCTTTTGGATTTTTTAAAAAAACCTTTCAGTTTAAGAGAAAATTCAAGCCACTTATACATCTCCCCATCCCACCCCTCCAAAAAGCACACAAATGATAAAATAAATCACAGCTTAACTTTTGTGCCTTCCGAGCAAGAAATACGTTGCACAGATCCATTGCACTCACTTAACAATGAGGCTCCACTCTGCTGTGGCTTTTTAGATTCAGTGCAACAAACACTGCCAGACAAAAATTCAACAGGTGCTCCTAAGAAGATGAAAAGATGCTGAAGCTTCTGTGCTCTTTCCTTCCCCAACTGCCCTGCCTTCCAGCATGTGCAAGCAAAAGCGTTCCCCTGATCACCTAGCATGTGCAACTAAAAATAGTGGAATAGGAAAGCCTTCCCAAAGCCAGTGAGATGGTACAATGATTGAGAGAAAGTGGAAATGCTGAGCTCCAAAGTGCCAGACAAGAGGATACTGTCCCTGACATCCTAACCAGGTGCATATCTGCTGATGCAAAGTCACTGTTTTTCTTACAAGAGGAGCTGTGGCTCACCGATAGAGCATCTGCTTTGCATGCAGAAGGTCCCAATTTCAATCCCCAGCAGCTCCAGTTAAAATGGATCAGCAAATAGGTAATGTGAAAGACCTCTACCTGTGAGCCTAGAGCAGGTCCAGATCGAGGGTTGCCAGCACCTGACGCCCCCTCTTTGATGGTGCCAGGGGCAGACTACCCACCCCCACCCCATCGATCTGGCCCTGGCCTAGAGAGCTGCTGCCAGTCTGAGTAGAAAATAACCCTGATGGACCTCTGGTTTGATTCATTATAAGACAGCTTTATGCCTATCTGCTGTCCCAACCCTTCTTGGCTCTCATTGCCCAAAACATTGCAATCAGAAAGGGAAACAGCAGAGTAACCAGAAAATTGGAAGGCTTCTGTCCACATCTGAATGTTGGAATGTTGGAAATCTTTTTGGTCAGATTCAGAACATCTCAGGATTTACAAATGACCCTTGTTTAGGTCAGATCCTGATTCATACATTTCCGACTGCACAGTCCTATTTTGGAGCTTTGCAGGCATCTGAGCAATATAATTACTATGGCTGAAAAGCACCCAACAAACCTAGGAGACAATATAAGACAACAGTCCTGCAGGCAGAATCCCAGTAGCTTCCCTATGCCAGAAGTTCACCAACTAGTGTATCACAGCATCATGGTAACATGGTTGGGCTGTGAGTCAACACTGCTGGTTTGAATCCCACTACTGCCATGAGCTCAGTAGGTGGCCTTGCATTAGCCACTCCTTGCAGCCCCAGCTCCCCAGCTGTATTGTGGGGATAATAATAGCACTGACTACATTCACCACTCTGTGTGGCACTAATCTGTATAGAAGAGTGGTATATAAGTGCAGTTGTTATTATTATTATCATCATCATCATTATCTTCATCATATTAATATTATGTGAACAATTATGTGGGATTGACTGTTTAGAATCACCTGAATCTTGAGATTCGGTTTCGTTTTCTCAGCCATGCCGGACGCTCCTCTCGGCTGGTCCGGGAGGAAACGACCGGGCACCCTGACCGGGCGGCTGATCCGCGAGGATTAGCCCCCAGGACTCCCAGGGAGGGAGCCAGGGTCCGGGACGCGGCGGGAAGAACTCCCCGAAATCAATGCGGGGGGGGGAATTGCCCGTTTGTCCCTATGGAGGCCGGCAGATGTGCGCGGCGCCTCGAGTGCCGCCGGGCAACGAGAAACGGCAAGTAAAAGAAACAGGCGGAAGCCTGTAAACAAGCGAATCCCTTCTGTTTTACAAGCGTCTGTGAAGGAGAGGTTGATCTGAAGAAGACTCGCTCTTCCCCTTCGTTGAGTTCCAGAATTTTGTTGGCGCCCCCCCCCCCCCCCAAATGGCAGCAAAGAAGCAAAGTCCCGCTCTCGGTAAGTCAATCTCGGCTACTTTGAAGGGGGAGTCGCTCGAAGAGTTGGTGCGCAGGGCGGTGGTGGAAGCCATGAAACCCTTTGTTGACAAGCTGAACGAAACTGATCAAAGGGTGGGCTTAATTGAAAGCGAGGTGAAAACCATTAAGGCAGCAGCGGGGGGGGCAGAAAAGTCTGCTTTGGAAAGTGCGTCACTTGTGAAGGCTACAAAAAAGGAGCTGAAGTTGGTGGAGAACCAGCTGATCGGGCTACAGGTGGAACGAACGCAGACAATTTTGCGTCTCCAAAACGTGAAAGAGGAGGAAAATGAGGATCTGTGGGATTTGGTCTCGGAACTACTGGCGACACCCGCGAGGACGACTAAAGAAGAGGTTAAAAGCGCCATTTTGGAGGTCCGTCGGGCTTCTTCAAAATATGCAACAAAGCGACAGTTGCCTCGTGAGATCATTATTGACTTTTCATCTAAAAAGATTCGGGACACCATCCTATATAACTCATACAATGCGGATTTGGACTTTATGGGTTTGAAAGTCAAGATTTTGAAGGACGTTCCATTTCTAGTCCGGAAACGGCGTTTTAAATATAAAAAGTTTGCAGCTCTTCTGAGGGACCAGGGAATAAAGTACAAATGGTTATTCCCGGAAGGAATATGGTTCAGATATAAAGATCAGGCCTATAAGATATTATCAGAAGATCAACTAAAGGATTTTGAGAATAAAAACCCAGAACTCTGCTGCACCAAGAACGAAGAAAAGGAGGAGCCGGAGGGGGGGGAGGAGGAGGAGAGCATCGCAACAGCAGTTGCACAGAGAGAACTACGTCCGGGACCTAGAAGGGGGAGGAAAGTTTAATCAGAATTTGAAATGTTTATTCTCTGTATGATTAACCACTCCATCATTATTCTATGGAGCTATTTTTGTATTATGACAGTATGAAGGGAAACATTGAAGTGTAGTGTTTAGTGTTTGTAGTTCATTCCCCCCCCTTTTTCTTTTTCCACCCCCCTTTGTCCTTTCCCTTTCCCCTTTCCTTGTGATAGTCTGGTGTAGTGTTTTGTAGTTATGAAAATAAAAAAAATTATATAAAAAAAAAAAGAATCACCTGAATCTTTGAAAGAGGAGGCTTCTGGTCTATGGTGTTAGCGCCCCAGCTTGAAATGCGTGTTGATTTCTCCTCTAGTGTGGGATAGCTTGTAATGGAGCAAGATCCCGGGTTGAGCTTCACTGTTTCTGGCAACTTGTTCAGTTTTGGCGTGTCAGGCTGCTTTTGAAAGCATAGGAGCAGTGAACAAAGGAAGAGGTGTTACCTTTGCTAATCACTTTCTCACCTCAATCTGAAAGGGGGAAAGGGGCAGATCAAGGAAAAGGCAGGACTGATTTGTATTAACCAGCACTAGTAACAGGGGCATATTTGCAGACAGCTAGATCTGGGGACGAAAACTGATTTATGATGTGCCTTGATCATTGAAAGCAATTCTATCACATTTCTAGCCCATCCTTCCCCCCACAAAGCTCGGGACAGCATCTATGGTTCTCCAAGAGGAGTTAGCCGTGTTAGTCTATAGTTGCAAAATAGTAGAGTCCAGTAGCACCTGTAAGACTAACCAACTTTATTGTAGTATAAGCTTTCGAGAGCCACAGCTCTCTTCATCCCATCTGGATGGTTCTCCCATCCTCTGTTGTGCCCTTATAACAGCCCTGCTATGTAGGTCACACTGAGATAGAGACAGCGACGGACCATTGAGCTTCAGGGCAGAGCTGGCAGTCTCCCACTGGCAGTGCAATCCTAAACAGTGACTCCCCTCTAAATCAATTGAAATCAATGGGTTTAGGAGGGTACAACTCTGTTCAGGATTACACTGTAGGTCTCCCATGTCCTAATCCAACCAGGACACTAAGTTCACCATGCTGGATCATTTGGGACACCTTACTTCTTTCCTCTTAACTTCCAATTACATGTCCCCCATCATCCCATTCCCCAGTTTGTGTGTGTGTGTTTTTATATATTGTGCAAAAGTTGATTTATCTAGGAAGTCCATATCCGTTCCTAAATTATTCTTAGCCCAGCCATCACGAAGAACCATTGCTCATATCTGCAGTGTCATATCTAGTATTTGTGCAATAAATCATCTCTCTTCTACTCCAGGCTGGAGCTGAGCAAAAGAAGCAGACCCTTCACTGCCACTCCCCAATACTCTGTTTTGGCTACATCAGATAGTTTTTCAGCAGTTACATTTCAATGTGTTCATGGAAAGAGATTTTTGAAAGAGATTGATTGCTATATTCAGTTAGTATGAGTAGCAAAAAGGGGAAATTTGGCATGATTGAACAAAAAATCTAGCTGGTTCCAACTCATGGTATTTATTGTTATTTCCAGGGCTTTTTTTCTGGGAAAAGAGGTGGTGGAACTCAGTGGGTTGCCCTTGGAGAAAATGGTCACATGGGTGGTGGCCCCGCCCCCTGATCTCCAGACAGAGGGGAGTTGAGATTGCCCTCCGTGTTGCTGAGCGGCATAGAGAGCAATCTCAACTCCCCTCTGTCTGGAGATCAGGGGGTGGGGCCACCACCCATGTGACCATTTTCAAGAGTTTCCAGAACTCCGTTCCACCGCGTTCCCCCTGAAAAAAAGCCCTGGTTATTTCCATATGGCTATTTTTTTAAAAACTACACCAAGATCACTAAATGTGCAGGCAATTTTAAGCCATTGTCTCCAGCTGAACATGAAAGACTCCTATATCCTTTTAAGCTGTTACTTTATGTGAAGGATATCAAGGCAGGCAGTGGCAAACCACCTCTGAACATATCTTGCCTCAAAAACCTTATGGGGAGGGGGATTACCATAACTCAGTTGTTGTGACTTGATGGCATTTTACACAAGTGACCACTTTGTAGGGCCTACTTATCACTGAGACACATTTGGGGTCAAAAATGACATAGGGGTAAAGGGTTATCTCTGTTCCCGCAACCAACGTAGAGCTTCCATCACTGCAATCCACCATTTTGAGTCCTATTTATCCACCATATCCAACATATTCATAATTTCCCCTGGTTTTTTTGCCATGCCTAGCTTTCCCACTTCTCATTTCCCTTCCATTATTGGCAACATGATGTACATGAAACAGAAGGTATTAAAGCTGTCAGATGAAGCAGAAAATATGACGATTTGATACAGTGTTAATTCTATGGAGCTGGGCTGGGATTTTTAAACAATTATATTAACAATCGAGTTAAAACTTTAGCTCTTCTAACGCTCAGCAATTGAGGGCCTCTGAGTTCTTTTATTCCAATTATGTGGGTGATATACGGGCGCGCCACATCTTTTATTATTCAATGTTTTATTTAAAGGGATCCATAACCTGCATCAGTAAAGCTGGCATTCTTCAAAGGTCCCATCAACGTAATTTTTAAAAACTGACTAATGGCAAATACATTGAGTTGTTTATTCTGGTAACACTGCATAGGAAATTTATTATAAATTAAAGGCACAGCACCCCAGTAAAATCACAGGACATTAAAAGACTCTGGAGAAGAACAAGAACCAAGGCAAATTAGACTAATCGTCAGGGCTGCTAAATATTTAAAATTGTTGCAAACGCACAAAGGTAAGGCTTGGGTCTTATGGTGCCAATTATTATTATTTATTATTCAATTTGTAGTCTGCTTTCCCCACAGGCTCAGAGCGTATCACATCAGTTTAAAAATACAGAAATAAACCATTAAAACCATTAAAACTTATTATCATCATCGGCGCACATTGCACAATCCCACATGTAATCATTTGGGCCCACAGAGGCTGATGGCAACAACAGACAAAAGAGCAAAGGCAGGATGGGGGAACTCCCCCCCAGTAGAAGGCCGGGGAGGGGGCCCCTTTGCCTCAACCACCAAAGGCATCATAAACAGCAGCATCAACGCTCAGGGAATGACTTTCCCATCTTCAGAGGATGGGAGTGCAATGCTGCAGACTCACAATTTGTCTCTGCACTGTACCTTCATGTTCACAGCACAACAGATCATAGTTTCATGGGGCGAAAAGGCTACAATAGGTGGGGGTGCACACAGGGAAGTTGACTTCCTCTAGCATGACTCCAGTCATGCTACTTAGGATCCAAGCCTAGGTTTTTACTCCTATCACCTATATTCTTTAACATTTGGGGCCCCAACTGAGATAAAGTTAATCAGGACAAAACCCCTTTGAGAACTGCAATAGTACAGTGGTTAAATGGTTGGGTTGCAAATCAGAACTCTGCTGGTTTGAATCCCGCTATTGCCATGAACTCCACAGATGGCCTTGGGTCAGCCACTCCTCTCAGCCCCAGCTTCACAGCTGTATTGTGGATAGGCCTGCCATTCCCCCACCAGGGGCGGGGGATCCCCTGCTCCCACCTCCTCCCCCGCCCCCACTTACCTGGCCAGCAGAGGGTGCACCCCCCAGGGCGTCCCTCCAGTGGTGTGCGTGCATTCCCGGGCAACACAGAGCGCCCCTTTGCTCTGCTGCACCCTACAGCGGGCCCATTTCGAGCCAAATCGGGCCCACGAGGGGGTGATTCAGCCCTTTGGGGAGCACGCACATGCTCCCGGGCCGCCCTTTGACCTGCATGATGAAGTCATTTCCTGGAGAACAGAGAAGCCGCAGCAGGGTGAGTGCCAGCATCCCAGTCTCCCACTGGGGAACTTAAGGGACCTGGCAACCCTAATTGTGGAATAATGATAACACTGATTTTGTTCAGTGCTCTGAATGGGACACTACTCTGTCTAGAAGAGTGGTATTTAAGCACAGCTCTTTTTTATCATCACCGTTATTATTACTGAAATATATGTAAAACTTTAAGGCAAATTTAAAGCACACTTTCACTGGCATTTATTTCCCAATCTCACGCATATTCATTCTCAAAAATAAATATAAGCTTGGCTGTGTCCCTGGGTCATACATAAGATTGTAGACATAATTGCAACTAACTTTAGCTAGATCAGAACTTTTGTCTATAATGTATAGATGGGAGCAAAATGAGGTGGTAGAATGGACTACAGACTGTAGGTGGAGGAAGTCCTATCTGATCTCCCATATAAAAACTCATTGGTGATTTTTTTAAAAAAACTAGCATTCCAAGAGAAAAGATGCTAGTCCCAGCATGCTCCTGACTGTGCTAATATTCTGCATGCAGGGAGTTATTTAAAATATTCACAGATGTCACCCACCATCGCCATCTGTGGTCCATCAATCCACTTTACATATGTATGTATATGCCATCATGTCAGAAATGACTTAAGACAACCCCAGCAAGGGGCTTTCAAGGCAAGTGAGAAGCAGAGGTGGTGCACCCTTGGCTTCTTCTGCAGGGCAACCCTAGTCTTCCCTGGTGGTCCCCCATCCAAGTTCTACCCTTGGCCAGCCCTGCTTAGCTCCCAAGATCTCACACATCATTCTTACCTTATGTGTAGATGCAGCTGTACTGGGATGGTACTAAAAATTTGGGGGCTGTCGCTTTGTGGTGGAGTACCTACTTTGTATGCAGAAGGTCCCAGGTTCTATCCCTGGCATCTTCAGTTATAAAAATGTATTAACAGTGCAATCCTAGGTGAGGTTACTCCAGTCTAAACCCATTGAAATAAGTGGGCTTAGGTTGCAGTAACTCTGTTTAGGATTGCACTATAAATGGTAGGTGATTTACAGGGCTTTTTTTTCAGCGGGAACACAATGGAACGGAGTTCCGGCACCTCTTGTGTCCGGTGGCCCTGCCCCCCACCCCCGATCTCCAGACAGAGATCAGTTCCCCTGGAGGAAATGGCCATTTTGTAAGGGGGCCTGTGTGTTTCTCCCTCATTTCCCTCTCGAGAGTTCCACCACCTCTTTTCTCAGAAAAAAAGCCCTGGTGATTTATAAGATCTCTCCCTGAGATTCTGGAGCGCCACTGCCATTCAGACTGCATGGGCCTTGATAGACCAATGGTCTGCTTCAGTAAAAGGCAACCTCTTCTGTTCATGTGTATATTAAACCAGTGCTTAAAATTAATTTACTGCTTCCCTGCTTGACCAGCTGTATGCACAGCGTGATCTGAGAAATACATTTTAGCAGCCCAAATTAATACTTTTTAATGGCTTTGGAAATAGGGCAGCCTGAATACCTCTCACGGTTAGAATGGCACCATCTCTCAACCCTTATACATCTAGAGAGAGCAAAAAGTATTCCCAACTCAATGGCATTCAAGGTCCAAATGCACAATGGGTTGAATTTTCAAATAAAACCAAAAGCAAAACTTTGTTTCTGTGGAAATACCTCACCCAAGAAGGGTGTTAGCTGTAAGATAGGTAGTGTTTTATTTCAACACAATGTTGTGGCTCTTTTTTTTATTATTTCTATAATACATTCTATTGTGGAATTTAAAAGACATTCAGAGGAATTGGGAAGAAAATGTCATCCAATATGTTTTATGTAACATCTTCATTTTACATGTTTATAGACTTAAAATCCAGCGTTTCCTCATGCTGAAAATAGAACATGAAAAGTCAGTATATTAAACTGTCCAAAGGACAATCAATTGAGTTGAGCTACTGATCCTTTGGCCCTTGACATAAGTACATCCGTATTTCAGAAAATTGAGGTTACCATGCTCTTCCAAGAAAATGCACCCAGCCCCGATTCCAAACAAGTCTGTGCATAACAAATATCGTCAGCTATAAAACCAGCCAGGGCTGGTTCCTGGAATTCTCCTTCCCCAATGAGTACTATAATTATCTGACATTGTGAAGAGAAGTAAATGAACAGCAGCGGATGGAAATAAGAAATTAATTTCAGTCTTGTAGCCTCCTTCCCCCTGAATGTTGTCAGTAAGAAAGGTTCTGGGAAAGGGGGACAACAGCATCAACGCAACTTAGGTCACGTACCTGAAATCTTTTATGAACATGGATTTAGGACTTCACTATTCACTTTTCTGTGGTACTGAATGAGTTGGCCCCATGATTTCTGGGATAGCATGGTCTACTGTATTGATTTATTTAATTTGTTTTAACTATGACACTGGATGTAATTGTTTTAGCTGATGTGTTAACTTGTGACGGCCTATGGCTATAGACAATAAATTTACTTACTTTTTACTTACTTACTATTCACTGTTGTGGACTTCACAATTCTGGAGAAAAAGGTCTGAAGATCGGCCAACTTTCGTTCCAGTCTAGTGATTTCATAGAAGGATAGAAGCTCCAGTTGAATGCTCCAAACTTCCAAATTACTTTCCACGGCTGCCTCATTCATTTCAATGAAAGGAATAGTTTCCTTCCCTCTGTTGGAATGATTGGAGAAAGTGGGGGGAGATTCATGTATGCAGAAGGCATTTTTTAAAGAAAATCTGTCTACCTTTATTTAGATCTTTATAGCCCCAGAAGGTATTGTAAGCTCAAAGCACACGATCCTCATCATCATCGCAGTATATTATCCTTGCAACAACTGTGTAAGGAAGGAATCAAATATGGAAAAAGAGACGTAGAAAGCTGAGAAAATGACAAAAAATGTGAGAATTTTATATTATGTGTTTTTCTTTTATATCTTCTTTAAAAATGAAGGTGGTTGTGCAATTATTTGCAACATTCTAAGAGTACAGTATTTCAGTACAAAACAAATGCATCATATTATTTATATTTACTTATTTGCTCTGACCTGGATAGCCCAGGCAAGCCCAATCTCTCCAGATCTTGAGAACTAAGCAGGGTCAGCCTTGGTTAGTAATTGGTTGGGAGACCTCCAAGGAAGACCAGGGTTGCAGAGGCAGGCAATGGCAAACCACCTCTGTTATTCTCTTGCCATGAAAACCCTGGCAGGGGTCACTATAAATCAGCTATAATTTGATGGCACTTTCACCACCTTTATTTATTTCAGTGCTTTTAGAAATAGAAATATACAGCTGGAAGGTATCCCAAGGGTCATCTAGTCCAACCGACTGCACAATGCAGGAAATTCACAGCTACCTCCCCGCTTTCACCTTTCTTCTTTAGCAACAAACTCAAAATAAAACCACATCCCAAATCACAGCTCGTAAAGTCAAAAAAGCCTAATACAAATTTCCCATCACAAAGCCCAGCATTGTAAAATCCAGCAAGAGGCACCCTACAAAATAAATCCCACTGAAAACTTTCTCGAATAAAACCATTCTAGAAAATTTTCCAAAATGTGCAGAAGGAGGCTGCTGCTGATAACTCCACTGGCCTGCTGGCTTTCTGCCTTTCTGTCTAACAGTAAACAGATAGCCCCAGTTGGAAGTAGTTCACGTTTCTGAGAACTCGTTAAAGGCAGCTCCATGATGAATGGATTACAGCAATCCAAAATAAACATAAGGTAAAGCAAGCACCGAGTCATTAGAGATGGGCACAAACGAAATAGGCTGTTTCGGGGTTCCCGAACCAGGGTTCATAGAAGCTCCTTTTCTGGAACTTCCACAAACTTCATACTGGTTCGTTGGGTCGTATTTACAGGGGCAGTTTAAATAGCCATTTCCCCAGAGAAATGGCCATTTAAACTGCCCCTATAAGGGACTTGCAAGGGCAGATCCCTTTAAACTATTAGCTGGCAGGCGACGGGGGGGGGGGATCCCTCCTGCTGCCTGCCAGCTGATAGTTTAAAGGGACCTGCCACGGAAGGTCCCTTTAAACTGCCCAAACCCCAGCCCCCCTACACTCCCAGCCCCACACTTACCTTGAGGACTCCTGCGGCCCGCGGCATCCTCCCCCTCCTCCTGTGCGGGGTGGCAAGGCCGTTTTCGGCCTCTTCTGCCCCTGCACAGGCCCGCAGAGGGACGGAAGAGGCTGAAAACAGCCTTGCCGCCCCTCAAATGGATGTGCTGTGCACGGCCATTTGAGGTGCAGCAATGCCGTTTTTGGCCTCCTCTGCCCCAGCGCAGGCCCACAGAAGGACAGAGGGGCCTTGTTGCCCCTCATGGGAGGAGGGGGAGGACCCCCATGCCACAGGGGAAGGTAAATGTGGGGCTGGGCAAGGGTTGGGGCTGGGGGGGTGGGAACGTGGGGGTGGGGGACTGGGGTTAGGGCAGTTTAAAGGGCCCTGCCACTGGCAGGTCCATTTAAACTATCATCTGGCACTTGGCGGCGGGGATCCCCCCCGCCACCTGCCAGTTGATAGTTTAAAGGGACCTGCTGCTTGCAAATCAGGAAAAGGCCCTTTAAACTGTTAAATGCCCTTTCCCTGCCACTGCTAAGTGTCTGGAAAGCGGCATTTAAACCTCACGAACCACGAACTGGATCATAACTGGCCCCAGTTCCATGCCAGTTCATGGTTTTTGGTCTGTTAAAATCCATGAACCACGAATCTCATTGTTCAGGGTTTTTTGCCCATGTCTAGTCATTACTGACCCACGAGGGGACGTCATATTATGACGTTTTCTTGGCAGACTTTTTGTTACGTGGTGGTTTGCCATTGTCTTCCCCAGTCATCTACACTTTACCCCCAGGAAAATGGGTACTCATTTTACCAACTTTGGAAAGATGGAAGGCTGAGTCAACCTTGAGCCAGCTACCTGAACCTGGCTTCTGCCAAGATCGAACTCAGGTCATGAGCAGAGCTTGGACTGCACTGCAGTACTGCAGCTTACCACTCTGCACCACAGGGCTCTTAAACAAAACTAGAGAACATCTACTGGTAAATGATGAAATGGGCCTGTACACTATGGACCAGGTATATACGCATGCAAATCTCACAGATTCATTTGGTTTTTAAAAGGAAGATAATTGATGTTTACTGATACCATTGCTGGTGTTTTTTTTAAATATCATAACAAATGTTCTTATTATGCACAGTGCCCCCCTCCCCGCCCCATTAAATTCTGAACATATCCGAAACTGGAGGGACCTCGTTGCATCTTTTTCCTTCGCCCCTCTGAAATAGCCTAGCCCAACAGCAACTGTAAATCAGCTCTCACCCATTTGCAAGGCTCATTAGTAGACCCATTCATGCTCTAACAATATCTATTGATTCTAACTGAAAGCTGCCGGAGATTCTGAAGCTAATTTGGCCAGCAGTTCATTACGCCTGTGGACTTGAAGTACACAAACAGGATGCATATACTGGTATTATAAAACCGCAAGACCAATAAGCAGAGCAGAGAACAGAGTAGCCAAAACCCTACATGTCCTTCAAAATAATAAGGGGGGGTTTATTTGTCATTCATACTACAGTGAAAGCTGGAGAAGTGCAGACATAATGCAGAAAGGTGGAGAGACTGACCAGGAGCTGACAAAATGTTCCCAATCTTTTAAGCAATGTCAGGAGATGGTGAGCAGGCCCAAAAGTCAGGCATTCCTTCCCTCCTTCTATTCAAATTCCTCACTCCCGTCAATGGTTTCCTCACTCACACTCAATGGTTTGATTTCACCATAGCCTGGAGAGTCTGTGGCTCATTTGTAGAGATGGGCACAAGCAGCAATACAAACCAAAAAAAAGCCATGAACAGCCCAATCTGCTGTTTGAGAACAAACTGTTCCTGAGGCCCCATTCTAAACGAACAGGTGGTCGTTGCAAGCCTCGTTCGTTGCTGTTCATCAAGCCTGACAGTCTGGCACCTACAATCAATTCCCTTGGCAACTTAGGCAGAGATTGTCTGAATTCTGTCTGAACTCCTGCTGTTGCCCTGGAAACCCCAATCTAAGCCCAATTTAGCTTGATAGGCAGGTCTTCCTTTCAAGCGTGGAGCTCCAAATTTGTTTCAAGGGAGCAAAGACCAGGGGGGAGAGGGGCTCCCAGCTCAGGCTTTGCAGACAGTGGAGAGGGAGAGAGACAGCTGCTGTTGGCATTTTGATAGAGTGCATTGGAGCTTGAATTTTCTTTGTGTGTGGTGGGATAGGGATCTACCCCTTCAAGTTCCAGGGCTCCTGCCAGGCTCTAGGGTCAAGCTATTATTTATTATTGGTACCTTTCCTGGTGCCTGCTCAGGTCAGGATTCTGGGACTGGTGCAGTAGGGATCTTAATCAAACTTGGATGATGGCTGGAGGAGAGCCTGCTGGCCCCCACGAACAGCCAACCACAAACGTGTTCGTGAACTGGGCCATTTCCAGACGGCTTACCTGCCTCCGGAACATTGCGCCATCTTGTGGGGAAAACGCGAAATATCGTGTTTTCTTGCACGAGTTTTGCGCGACGTTGTGCGACGCTGCGCAAAACTCGCACGAGAAAACGCGATATTTCGTGTTTTCCCCACAAGATGGCGCAACGTTCCGGAGGCAGGTAAGGCGTCTGGAAACGGCCCAGGTCATGCTCGTTTTTGTCAATCCCTGTTCGTGGATGGCAATGAACAACGAACATCATGTTCGGGGTGTTTTTTTCTGTTTGTGCCCATCTCTACTCATTGGTAGAGCATCCAAATTTGAGATTCAATCCCCAGGAACTCCAGTTAGAAGGTAATAGGTGATGTGGAAGACCTCATCCTGAGATGCTGGAGAGCTGCTGCCAGTCTGAGTAGACAATACTGGCCTTGATGAACCAATGGTCTGATTCTGTAAGAGGCAGCTTCATGTGCTATCCAGCTTCCCATGTAACCTGGGTTTGTAACATTCATATCCATGGTTAATAACAACTGTGGTACACTCCAACATGACACTGTGTTACCAGTGGGGAAGGACTGTAGCTCATCATAGAGCATTCAAAAGGCCCTCTGCATACACAGGTTTCATTTGGGATCCTCACCCTGCATCAGAAATAACACAGCCACATGTAGGTTCTCCTCAGTCCCTTTATGTACTGTGCCCAATTAGGACCCTAATTTTGGTACATGAGAAGAAGGGGCTCCAGTCTGCCCCCATCCCTATTCCATGCCATTTTTCCTGTCCAACCGTCTGGACTGGAGCCATGCTCTTGAGCCTGTTAAGGCAACCCATGTCTATACCTGGGAACACATGGGTTTCTTCAAATTACCTGGGTTTTCCTGGGAACACATGGGTTTCCTCCTGTGATTGCTTTCTGGGCAAAGGACAGCAGTAACTAACCACAAAAATGCAGTTGCACACTAGGCCACTGAAGCAACTTTATTAAGATAAAGCTTCAAGGCAGAATAGTTGGTGAGTCTTCCAGAGATTATCCACACTGGCCTGCTAGGAAATCATGATACTCGGTAATTGTATCTCTTGTGGTATCTTTGGAATATGATGGGACTACAAACCATGTGACCTGGTTAAGAGGAGAGTCATGATGAGCCCCCCGGGCCTTTCCACACTCACAGCAATAACTATGGTGAAAACAAACTGTGGAAGAAAGAGAAAATTGGTGTAGGAGAAAAAGAAGGAAAATGCAGGGGGGGCCCATAGCTTGCTTCTGATCCTTTACTGGGCATAAAGCTTGGGATTACATAGCAAGACTACAGATGACTTCTGCCTGACAGCCATTGCCAGTTAAAGGAGATATTGGGCTAGATGGACCACTGGTCTCAGTGGCAGCTTCATGAGCGCTGCTTATTTTTCCCAATTGATGAGCAATCATATTGTAATGTCTGTGCCAGGCCAGAGCGGTGGACTTGGATCTCATGCAAATTGCCTCATCCAAGACATCCACAGGGGTGGGGGCTCGGGCTGGTCCCTTTCTCCCAGCCGACTTACTTCTCAAGGTTGTTGTGAGGATACAATACCCTGTGTTACTCAGGGGATGGTGAAATCCAAATCTGAAATAATGCCATAACAGAAGTGAAAAATGACAGCCAAGAAGAAGAAGATTGAACTTTGCAAACCAAGTATAGAAGGTAAAAATGTTTCTGCTTCACATTTGATAAGGGCTAACATTTATTATTAAAACAAGTATTTAGAGAGTGTAGAAGTGAGTTTATCACTCAAATACCACGCCTGTCTCCATTCCCATTATGAGGCAAATTAAAACGTCTCCTCTAAAGCTGTAGCTGTGGGCCATATTGCTAATCCTTTGTCTAATTGCTTCCTCTATTACAGATATAACTCCTTTTTAAAAAATTCTGAGTAGCCAGAGAGCTTGCTTGCACGGCAGTTTAATTTTTTTATCACAGTGTTTATTCATTTTTATTTTATTTTTCACTGCAGTATTTTAAAATGTGTTTTTGATACAGGTTTTAGGATCTAAAATAAATAAAACCTAAAGCATTTGTTTATGGAAGAGATTAAATTCTGCTGAAGACATTGTTGCCATAGTTGGTCACAATGTAGGCTTTCTGGTCTCCTTTTTCTGCAGCAGACTTGAAAAGCCAGTCCTGAAGGTTTGAAACTCTCCAGAATGGTGTTCAATGGAGAAGGAGCCCCCAACTTTATTGAATCTGTGGGCACTACTAGAATTTTGAGAAAAGTTATTGAGCATCATCACAAAATGGCTGCCATGGAAGGGCACGCCACCAAATGGCTGCCAAGAGGTACTGTGGGGGCCATTATGTTCTTCCTGCACCAGTAATATGTAGGAAAGCTAGTATTGTCTCTCTCCTTTAGTGAAGAAGGAAGCAGGCATCAGACAACACATTGGCAGGCTCCATATTGGGGATCACTGGGCTAGAGCATGGGGAGCTATAGCTGAGGTAAGAATCAGAGATATACTCCATGTGAGTGGAAGTGCCTTCTGGTCATCAAGCAATTATATTGTATCTTCCTAGTGAGAAATGCACTGTCCATTATATATTTCTTTCCTGTCTAAACAGCTGCTATATTGAACAGAATAACCTTTCTTTGAAATAGATCAAGATAAGTAGCCGTGTTAGTCTGTCTGTAGCAGTGGAAGAGAGCAAGAATCCAGTAGCACCTATAAAACTAACAAAATTAGTAGTAGGGTATGAGCTTTCATGAGCCACAGCTCACTTCTTCAGATTGGTTACTACTAATTTAGTTACTCTTATACATGCTACTGGACTCTCTCTGAAACAACTTCATCACTCTTCATCCAGAGGAGAAGCAGTTTTTGTTGAATTAACATGCTGTTCTGATTAATAGTGAATGTAACAATTCTTACCCAAGATTATTATAAATAATGAAAATGAATGAAATCTTGCCTTCAAGTCATAGTTGACATATGGCAACCCTTGGTGGGGTTTTCATGGCAAGAGACTAACAGAGGTGGTTTACCATTACCTGCTTCTGCAACTTGGGTCTTCCATGAAGATCTCCCATCCAATTACTAACCAAGGCCGACTCTGCTTAGCTTCTGAGATCTGACAAGATCAGGCTCTCCTGGGCTCTTTAGGTGAGGGCTTTTAGCATGAACAATATTAAAAGGTTGTTGGATCTACAGACAGAGTGGGCCAATTCATACATCTTACTCAGTGGACCTACCCTTCATGTGATGGAAGGTAAGGAACTCCGGTGTTCCCACGCCTACAACATTACATGTTGCAGCCATACAAGAGCATTTTACCTGTATTCCTTTCCCCTTCCAAAGGGGCAAAAAAATGCATTAAAAATATTCTATGAATAACGACCATACCTTTTCTTACAGTGATGCTGGGTGCTTGAGTGTCTGTTCATAGATGCCTATTTCAGTAATCTTCTGGACACACAGCTCAGCAAAGTTCAGAGCCATCCTCCAGCCTGAGGAACCTTCTTCCAACTTGAGTGGCTCTTCCAGTGGCTCTTCTGAAAGACCTCACTGCCCAGTGTGGATGGATCTATCCCCAGTATCTTGGTTTATACTGAATGTTCTTTGTGCCATAATTACTGATGGCACACAGCCAATCATCCATCTCCCAAGAATTCCATCTCCTGGAGAAATGTGACTTGTGCAAGCAACTGAGCATAAGGCAGCCGGATACAGTAGAACGGGGCTCTTGTCCTATTACGGTTCTCCCACCTATCTTCACTGTAACCCCAGCCTTCCTTTGAGGAGCTCAGGGCAACATACATGGCTCTTCTTTCCCTCCATTTTATCCTCATAACAACCCTGTCAGTGACTGATCCAAGATAACCCAGTACGCTTCATGGCTCAATAGGAATTTGATCTAAGGTCTTCCGTATCCTAGCCTAATTCTCTCTAACCCGTATGCCACACTGGCTCTCTACAGATTTAATCTACCTTTGACCTTGCAAATCAAAATGTTGGACCTCTACATGCTTTTAGATATGAACACATTTCAGATACACGTTTCAGAAAATGACTGATGTCAGATGTCAGACATCAGTCACTGATGTCAGATCTTCAACACTGCAAAACTAACAGCTCATTCCTGGGGCCCTCACATCTGCATTATTGCGGCGCTGCTGATTCGCTCCCTAAGGACTTTTGCAGGTGCTGAGATCATTTCACACATATCAAAACCATAAGCACATGCAAAATACATACTTTGTCCCTGTTCACACAACATTGTCATCATGCATTTATGCAATGTCTGAAAAGGGCTTTGAGTCATTTTGAAATCCAACTTACGGGAGTCCTTGTGCAGATCATTCCATGACTGGAAGTGCATGTTGTCTGAATGGGTTTTTAGTGTTACAAATGTGCTGCTCAAATTCCTTTTGATTTCTTCATAGCGCATATTAGAACTAGTTTTATCTGACTTCTTACTGGAAATCCGTTCTACGTAATTGTGCACTTTATGTAATTAACAAAAAGCAATTATACAATTATTTTCAAAAAGTAAAGCAATGTATTGTTTTCAGTGAACATAGTACTAGAGACTTCCCAGAAAATCACTAGCATTTTTGAAGAACAGAAGTAATGAGAGGATTATATATTTGAGCACATATTGGCAATCCTGCTTTAATAAAATAAAATTGTCCTATTCTGTCACTCATTTTGAATGCTTTATTACATCACTACATTATTGTTGCAGGTGGGTAGCCATGTTGGGTTGTAGTACAAGAATAAGATTCGGGTCCAGTAGCACTTTAAAATAGCAACTAGATTTCCAGGGTATAACAATAACAACAACAACAACATTCGATTTATATACCGCCCTTCAGGACAACTTAATGCCCACTCAGAGCTGTTTACAAAGTATGCCATCATTATCCCCACAACAAAACACCCTGTGAGGTGGGTGGGGCTGAGAGCTCCAGAGAACTGTGACTAGCCCAAGGTCACCCAGCTGGCTTCAAGTGGAGGAGTGAGGAATCAAACCCGGCTCTCCAGATTAGAGTCCTACACTCATAACCACTACACCAAAAGCTTTCAAGAGTCAAAACTCCCTTTGTTGGATATGTATCATGGCAATGTTACTTCCAGGTGAAGACTCAGAAGTTATATCACCACATTGAGCAACACTCTAGGAATTGCTCTATGGTAAAGACAATAGAGATTGGGGGATTCCGAGAGAAACACACAACATAGGAACATCACTCTCCCATTTTCCTCTTTGCCATTCCATTGAGTGCCAGCGGAGGACGAGGAGCGCCAGTAGAGGTTTACAGAAGGTAAATGACAACCCTAGCATATGTAGTTATAATACTAGTTGTAGGAAAGCAAAAGTTTCAGTTGCTACTACTGAACATGCTCTATTGTAAGTGATCATGCTCAGCAGCATTTAAAGACAAAATCTTTCCTTCCACTTACAAGATACAGAGTAACCCCCAGTTTGGATTATTGTTGTCTTTGAGGAGCAATTGCTTTCTAGGGCTCAGGGCTTTTTTTCAGCAGGAACGTGGGGGAACGGAGTTCTGGAACTTCTTGAAAATGGTCACATGGCTGGTGGCCCCACCCCCTGATCTCTAGACAGAGGGGAGATTAGATTGCCCTCTGCGCCGCTGAGTGGCGCGGAGGGCAATCTCAACTCCCCTCTGTCTGGAGATCAGGGGGCGGGGCCACCAGCCATGTGACCATTTTCTCCAAGGGCAACCCACTGAGTTCCACCACCTCTTTTCCCAGAAAAAAGGCCCTGCTAGGGCTCAATGAAGCAGAAACAATTAAGCTAAAAGAAAGAGGCAGCCTGTAAAGAAGCCCTCTTCAGCTGCAGCACCATCTGAAGAGGGCAAGTCCTCCCGCAAGACTGCAAAAGTCATTTGAGCCCATCCTTTTCTTTCCAAAAATAGAAATATCTTGATTCGGTTTCGTTTTCTCGGCCATGTCGGATGCTCCTCTCCGCAGGTCCGGGAGGAAGCGCCTGAGCAGCCTGACCGGGCGGCTGATCTGCGAAGATTAGCCCCCAGAACTCCCAGTGAGGGAGGTAGGGTCCGGAACGCGGCGGGAAGAGCCCCCTGAAATCGATGCAGGGGGTAAATTGCCGGTTTGTTCCTATGGAGGCCGGCAGACGTGCGCGGCACCTCGAGTGCTGCCGGGCCATGGAAAACGGCAAAGAGCAGAACTAGGTGGAAGCCTGTAAGTAAGCGAATCCCTTCTGTTATTACAAGCGCACGCGAAGGAGTGGTGGGATCTGAAGCTAAGAAGGCTCGTTCTTCCCCCTTGCTGAGTTTCAGAATTTGGTTAGCAGTCCCCCCCCCCTAAAATGGCAGCGAAAAAGCAGAGTCCCGCTTTGGGCAAGTCAATCTCGGCTGCCCTGCAGAGGAAAGGACAGTCGCTCGAGGACTTGGTGAAGAGGTCGGTTATTGAAGCCATAAAGCCCTTTATTGACAAGCTGAATGAAACAGATCAAAGGGTGGGCTTAATTGAGAGTGAAGTGAAAACCATTAAGGAAGTAGCGGGTGGGCAGAGAAGTCTGCTCGGGAAAATGCGTCACTCGTGAGAGCAACGAATAAAGAGTTAAAGCTGATTCGGTTTCGTTTTCCCGGCCATGTCAGACGTTCCTCTCCGCAGGTCCGGGGGGAACTGTCTGAGCAGCCTGACCAGGCGGTTGACCCGCGAGGGTTAACCCCCAGGACTCCCAGTGAGAGAGCCTGGATCCGGGGCGCCGCGGGAAGAACCCCCTGGAAGTAATGCAGGGGGTAAATTGCCCGCTTGCTCCAACGGAGGCTGGCAGACTTGCGCAGCACCGCGTGTGCTGCCGGGCCATGGAGAACGGCAATAAGCAGATTTAAGGTGAAGACCTGTAAGCAAGCGAATCCCTTCTGATTTTTAAGCGTATGCGAAGGATTGGTGGGAATTGAAGCTAAAAAGGCACAGACTTCTTCCCCTTCACCGAGTTTCGGAACTTAGTTGGCGCCCCCCCCCCCAAGATGGTGACGAGAAAGCAGAGCCCAGCAATGAGTAAATCAGTGATGGCGACGTTACAGGGGAAGGGGGAAACTTTGGAAGAGTTGGTGAGATGAGCAGTTTTCGATGCTGTGCAGCCCTTTGTAGCGAAACTGAATGAAATTGGGCAAAAGGTTGATTCAGTGGAGAGCGAGGTGAAAGCCATTAAAGAAACAGCGACCGGAGCAGAGCAGTCTGCGCACGAGAACACAGTATTCATGAAAGCAACAAGTAAGGAAGTGAAGCTTTTGGAGAATCAATTAATAGGATTACAAGTGGACCGTGCCCAAACGGTATTGCGTCTTCAAAATGTAAAAGAAGAGCAAAGTGAAAATTTAAAAGATTTGGTGTCTGGACTTTTGGCGCCATTCGCAAAGGCAACTAAAGAAGAGATAAAAAATGATATTTTGGAAGTCCAGCGGACATCTTCAAAGTATGCAATGAAGCGGCAGCTGCCTCGCGAGATTATTATTGACTTTTCATCTAAGAAGACTCGGGACACCATCTTAGACAATTTGTATAATGTGGACTTGGATTATTTGGGCAATAAGGTTAAAATATTGAAGGATGTTCCATTTTTGGCTCGTAAAAGAAGATTCAAGTATAAAGGACTTGCGGCTTTCTTGAGGAAATGTGATATAAAATATAAATGGCTGTTTCCAGAAGGCGTTTGGTTCAGATATAAAGATCAAACTTACAAGATCACATCGGACGCACAGCTGACAGACTTTTTGTTCAACCATCAGAAGTTTCAGCAGGAAGAAAGCTCGAAGTCTGAAGGGGAAAGTGGGGGGGAGGAAAGAGCGGGCGCAGCTGCTCCAGCTGCGCAGAGAGAATTGAGACCGAGACGCAAGGGGGGGGGAAGAAGTCCTGATCCTGAATATAATCTGTATTGTATAAGACTTACCAATCTGATAGCATATTAGAAAGTTAACTTTTAAGAAAAATTGCAGCATGAAGGGAATACAAGACATGTAGTGTAGTGTTTGTTGTTTGTATGTTGATTTTCCCTTTTCCCAGTTCTCCCTTCCCTTTTTTTCCCCCTCCCTTTATACTTTTGTAGTCTTCTGTAGTTTTTTTTATGTTAGATATTAAAAAATAATTAAAAAACTTTCAAAAAAAAAAGAATAAAGAGTTAAAGCTGGTGGAGAGCCAGCTGATCGGGCTACAAGTAGAACGAACACAGACAATTTTGCGCCTCCAGAATGTGAAAGAGGAGGAAAATGAGGATTTATGGGGTCTGGCCTCGGAACTATTGGCGACACCCGCAAGGACAACTAAAGAAGAGGTAAAAAGCGCCATTTTGGAAGTCCGTCGGGCTTCTTCAAAATATGCAACGAAGCGTCAGCTGCCTCGCGAGATCATCATCGATTTTTCATCTAAGAGGATCCGAGACACTATCCTATACAACTCATACAATGCGGATCTGGACTTTCTGGGTAATGAAGTTAAGATACTGAAGGACGTTCCATTTTTAGTTCGGAAAAGAAGATTTAAGTATAAAAAGTTTGCAGCTCTTCTGAGGGAACGTGGAATAAAGTATAAATGGCTATTTCCGGAAGGTATCTGGTTTAGTTACAAAGATCAAGCTTACAAGATAACATCAGAAGATCAACTAAGGGATTTTGAGGACAAAAATCAAGAATTTCAGCAAGACACCAAGCAAGAAGAAAAGGATTTGAAGTCTGAAGAGGGGGGGAGGGAACGAGCACTGCGGTTGCAGTTGCTCAGAGAGAACTGCGTCCGAGGCCCGGGGGGGGGAGGAAGACTTAATTTTGATTGTAATCTGTATTTTGCAAGGTCAACCACTCCATCAATATCTTACAAAGTTTTAATTTTTTAATAATGGCAGTATGAAGGGAAAGCATTATTTGTAGTGTAGTGTTGTTATATGTTGCTGTTTTT
Source organism: Eublepharis macularius (assembly GCF_028583425.1). Taxonomy (NCBI): domain Eukaryota; kingdom Metazoa; phylum Chordata; class Lepidosauria; order Squamata; family Eublepharidae; genus Eublepharis; species Eublepharis macularius. The sequence goes on along the minus strand of NC_072792.1, from coordinate 164,102,127 downwards.
TTTTTCTTTCCTTCCCCTGCCCCCCTTCTTTCCCTCTGTATTGTTAGTTAATGTAGGTAATAAAAAAATTAAAAAACTTTCATAAAAAAATAGAAATATCTTATTTTCAACTCTTAGCATTGTAAACTGCTTAGCATTGTAAACTTAGCACTGTAAACTGGCTTAATTGCTAATGTTGGGATAAAAGGAGAAAGGGAGAAAACTTGCAAATAAAATTCTGGAGGCAGCTCAAGGGGAAAAAATTAAGGAGCTATGGAACAATGTAAAGAAAGAAGTCCAACTAAGATTAGAAGTAAAGGGGCCAAGATGAAGCTAAATTGTGCATCGATCTGTTGGTCATTGGATTCACAGAACTATGTAATTGTGACCTATGCTTGTAATGCCGTTGAAAGAATACCAGGCTCATATTTCACAGCATGGTCTCAATCTAACGAAGGCTTTGAAAACTGGACTTCCGTCACTGGCTGTTTTTCTACCAGGACCCCAAAACCTGACTGCTGAAGTCTGCACATTCAGATGTTCTAGATTTGTACTCATACCGTAGTTTAGATTCATACGCCCTTCCACTGATGGAAGCAGTATTTCTGTGAATCTGAGATTCCTCCTTCAATGGAAGGATGCTGTCCAGTATCTGAGTTGTGATCCTGAGCAATCAGTTTTGTCCAGGGCTTCGTGCTATATTCTGCGTTGCGTCGTTTAGAGGTTGTGGTGGAACCTGCAAGCATGTTGTGTCCTGCCTTCCAAGGCATCTTGGCACCAGAGCCATCAAAATCTCCACCCGCCCAGTATTCTGCCATTCTCCCAACTTCCCCGATCCTTGGTGAGGTTTTCTCTCCCTTTTTTGATACTACTGCCACCAACTGGCCTTTGTAGGAATTACTCACAGAGAGGACCGGTGCTCCCAGCTTCTCTTCAGTGCATTGCCATTTTAAGGCCCCACTTCAGGCCTGTGTCTCCCACTGCCTAACAACTGGTCACTACAGGGACAGCTCACTGCACTTGTGCACAGCTGAGGAATTAGCAATTTGCCAGTTGACCTCCCCCCTTCTCCTGCACACTTTTTCAATAGCATGTTCGAACAATGGAAGTCTATGTGGTACAGAGAACAAATACCAGCATTCACAGTTGTAAAGCATTTATTCAAAATAAAATGTCCACATGTGTGATTAGATGGATAGGGAACTGGCTGGATAACTGCATCCAAAGAGTAGTTGTCAGTGGCATCACATCTGATCGGAGGGAGGTGTCCAGTGGAGTGGCACAGGTCTTGGTTCTGGGCCCGGTGCTTTTCTGTATTTTTTGACAGGGGTCTGGACAAGGGTAAAAAGGGATTACTCATTACATTTGCACCAAACTGGGAGGAGTAGCAAACACCCTTGAAGACAGGGATAGGATTCAATGAGATCTGAACACACTGAAAAAATGGTCAGATTTGAATAAGATGTGATTTAACATGGATAAGTACTGGGTTCTGCGTCTAGGTAACAAAAATGCAAAGCATGCATTCTGGATGCATTCTGGATACACTTCTAAGTAACAGTGTGTGTGAACAAGATTTTGGGGTATGGGTGGATGGAAAGCTAAATATGAGCACTCAGGGTGATACAGCAGCAAAAAAGGCAAACACAATCGTGGGGTGTATCAACAAAGGCATAACATCCAAATCTCAGGGTGCCATTGTCCCACTACATACCTCATTGGTCAGGCCCCACCTGGATTAGTGTGTGCAGTTCTGGAGGCCTTGCTTCAAAAAAGATGTGGACAAATTGGAACAGGTGCAGAGGACAGCAACCAGGACAATCAAGGGCCTAGAGACCAAGCCCGAGTAGAAAAGAATGAGGGACTTGGGAATGTTCAGTTTGGAGAAGTACTTAAAAGCTGTCAGTTAAGGAAAGGCAACAGAGGACAGGACTTTCAATAATGGGTTTAAACTACAGGAGGGAAGGTACTGCCTGGACATTAGGAAAAAATTCTTCATATTAAAAGTAATTTAACAATGGAATCAGCTCCCTAGGTCCTGATAACTTACTACCTTTGCATTCTGCTTTTGCCTGTAAGCTTCATGTTTCCTTGCTCTTTGGGCCAAGCCACAAGTGACGAATGACACTTGAACGGCAAGTGTATTTCTCCCTGTTCACTTGCGCTCCACTCAATCCACTTGCCGTTCAAGTGTCATTCGTCACTTGTAGCTTGGCCCTCTGTTTCCACAATGAGAGGAGAATCCAAATCCTTCCTTTTGATGCTCAGCGCTCCTGTGTAAAAAAAGGGGCATTCTCGTTGCCAGTCTTCTCCATTGCCCAAGTCTAGGCAGGCAGGCAGAACGATTGGCTGAATCCACCCCCCGCCCCAAATAGATATATGTTTTCCTCATAAGTTTTCCTTTTGCTGTGGTGGCAGGTGGGATTGTTTTTGAAATGGCTCACAGGAAGGGGGAGGGGGGAGCAATCCTAAACGGTCTACTCAGATGGAAGTCCCATGCTATTCAATAGTGCTTACTCCCAAGATTGTGTCTTTTGAATTGCGGCCTATGATTGAAGTCTCCCTTCCAAACATTTTCAAAGCTGATAGGCAGGGAAGGGAGGGGCCTCCCCTTGGAAGGAAATGATTGGTGGGAAGGAGATGCGCTCAAGTGCATTCCCTCTTCCCATCCAACTTAACTGATAACATAAGATCTCTCTCCCCTTGGGATCTGAATGGTGCTGTTCAGGAAAATAAGATGTTGCACTGTCCTGAGAGGAGAGCCTGCCCAGTGCTGAAGGTATGAAACAAAATGAAACACGCAGATTTTTTAGTGGGAGGGACTTATTTCAAGGTCGTTTCCCGGTTTTGGTTCAGCATTCTGGAGCTGCTTTAACAAGCCAAGCCAGTGAGTTCTCTGTGTAATTTTGGCTCCTTTTTCCCATTATGAACACTCCTAGTAAGGCCTCTTCCAACTCTATGGTTCTACCATACTGTCCACACAGCAACAGATCAAACAAGGAATCTAAAAGAAAGATGTAAACACACAATTCTTCTGGCCCTCTGGACATGCCCTAGCTGATCTTATTCTAAGGCAGGGTCTTTCACTTAAAAGGTACAGTGTTCTAAAACTTTCCCATTACTTTGGTGTCTTTGTTCAGGCAGCCAGTCCTCTATCTCCTCCACATGGCAGGAGACCAGGTGTGAGGGCTCCTTCTGCCTAGAGAGAATCAGCTAAAGAGAACTTCTTCTTTGTGCTAAGTGATTTTATTCTCTCTCTTAGCCTACCAACTGTGCGTCAAAGAATCCGATTTCTCTTGGGAATTCTATACTTCACCTACTACAAGGTTGCCAACCTCCAAGAAACCACTGCCAAACACTAGGTTCTTGTTTTGGCAGTTGGCGCTTTTGACAGAGGAAGCATCCTTCATCAAAGCAAGGCTCCTTCCTCTAGCAATAAACCCCTTTTTAGTGGGAAGGACTTGTAGAGTCTAACCTGCGAGGTCTGTTTATTTTAACATTTATCCTAAACTGAAAGAGAGGTAAGAGTTGTAGTCATATGCACATTTACCAAATATATTTTGGACTGAACTCAATGGAGAATTATTCTGGATCTTTAGGGCAGAGTAATATACATAAGGATTTTCGTTTTAAAATTATGCCTGTGTGTTCATAAGTGAAGCCCTGTTAGCTTTAAAATCTTATCTGCTAAGAATCATGTTACCAAAGAGCTAGACTTTAAAAACGGGTCTGCTAATTTTGAGAATAATTGATGAAATTACAGTAGGTCATGGACTTTCCTTTCCATTTGGCTGAGCAAATGCTGGGATAATTTAATTATACCACAACTGCCCACTTAGTAGTGAAGTTTTTGCCTGTATATAAAAACAGAGGTTTGTTGGTATTATCTCTTGTATAATCAGAACTACATTAATATAATTTCCATGAGAAAGAAAACCACAGACGTTTGAAACTGTCGTCAGGTCTTTACCTCAGGAATTTTGATGATAATCACCTAAATCCAAAGGTTACCCATATGAATATATCATGACATTTCAAAGACCAGCATGAATCTATAAAAATGTCCTAGAGGCTTGCAGTCTCTCTGAATAACTCTCCCATTCTGGACTGGAAAAACTCTTGTCTGAAATCTGAAATGGAATAAAAGATATCCTTCCACATGGGACCAAGCCCACCCACCCCCATGCTGCTTTTCACTTAGAAGTGTGTAGGTAAATAATATGGCTTTCCAATCATTTAATCAGAGGCAGTGCCGTAAAGTGGTTAGAGTGCTGGATTAGGAGTGGAATTTCAACCAAAGTTGAAATCCCTACCAGTGCATGAAGTTCCCTGGATGCCCTTGGGCCAGTCACTTTCTCCCAGCTTAACCTACTTCACAGGGCTGTTGTGAGACTAAAATGAAAGGACAATAAATTGTATGCCATCCTGAACACCTTGGGGCTAGATGTTACCTGGAATGGGCCTCCTTGCGAGTAAGTGGGGGGAATTAGCAACAAGGTGGAAGGCTATGCAAGATGGGTAACAATGAGATATCTCCACCAGTATTTACGGGGTCCTTTCCCCAAGGTAGTAGATGAGACGTGGTACTTTTAAGGTCAAAGAGTATTTTTATTTAAAGAGGAAAAACCAACATATGCACAAGAGGCAATTAAAAATGGTTGGCGCACACACTCACACACACACACACAGAGTCCTAGGAAGCTAGTCAGAATAGGAATAGAGGGAGGGAGGGGGGAAGTACATTTACCAATCTTGGAAAGTAGAGTAGTCCACAGAGGAAGAGAGCTTCAAACGTCCAGTGTTCTCGGCCAGGAGAGAGATAGACTCTTAGGAAAGTGACCCTATGGGAGCAGTGCTTGGACCCAGGAAGTGTGCACAGTTTGAATGGGGCAAGAGCTCTGTTTCTTATAGGGAAAAACGTGTCCTGAGGCTGGGGAGCCCTCCCAGCCATTGGGACAAAGACCATAAAGGTCAGTCTCTGGGAATGACAAAGGGTGATCAGGGCCAGATCGAGGGGGTGGGGGGTAGTCTGCCCCCAGCGCTGCCAAAGAGGGGGCGCTGGGCACAGCTGCCAGCCACTAGGAGCACACCGGTGGCAGCACGGACAGCTGAGCGGCTGCCCGCGTCATTCGCCTGCCCCGCAGGACAGAGAGTGCGCGGCAAGCTGGCTGCTCTCTCGGTCGGGCAGGCGAATGACACAGAGAGCTGGGAGGCTGCCTGCGCCACTCGTCTGCCCCACTGAGGGGACGGCCGACTTGCCGCATGCTCCCTGTCCTGCAGGGCAGGTGAATGGCGCAGGCAGCCTCCCAGCCCTCCATGCCACTTGCCTGCCCAGCTGAGAGGGTGACCAGCTTGCCATGCGCTCCCTGTCCTGCTGGGCCAGCAAGTGGCATGGAGGGTTGGGAGGCCGCCCGCACCATTCGCCTGCCCCACAGGACAGGGAGCACGCAGCAAGCCGGCCACCCCCTCAGCGGAACAGGCAAGTGGTGCAGGTGGCCTCCCAGCCGCACGCGCTGCCACCGCTCAGCTGGTGGCATGCCCGCCCTGCGTGATGATGTCATGGAAGTGATGTCATCATGCAGCACTGGGAGCACATGTGTGCTGTGCGCACCCATGCATGAGGGCAGTCGGACTTGGGTTGTCCCAGGCGCCAACAACCCTAGATCCGGCCCTGAGAGTGATTGCTCTTTGATTGATGCTGCCGGAATATGTGAAAGAAAATGCAAAGTCTCTCCTGGGACTGCACAAAGAGGCAGTTTGCTAATGAATGTTAGTTCATGAATTTAAATATGAAAAATATAGGTTTCCAGAGAGAAATTAAACTTATCGGTGCTAATTTATTGCTCCCAAGCTTGAGGTAGGAAACGTAATCATGGGAAGAGGGCATTGGAATATGCTAATGGGGTGACCAGGTGAAGCCTGCTATTGTCATGGTCTCAAGCCAGTTGCTGAGGAGACAGTAAATCCAATCACCCTAGTCCTTTGCATTTATATGCACATAGCAGGCTTGCCTGAATCTTTTGGGCTGGGTCCAGCAACATTCTGCCTAGCCAGCTTGGAATTTCCCCTGATGCAGACCAAACGACATTAATCCAGGGGTCCTATGACCTTTTATATCACAGGCCTGTATTAAAGGTGTATCAAATATGGCGAAGGCCAGGGCCGACCGCTTATATAGCATGGGATAAAAATAAAATTGGTAGAAAAACAATATGCCTTTCAGACACCAACAGACATTACTAATGCACCTCAGACCCATTTCTATGCCTAGCAACCAACACATCTCACACTGAAAAGGAGGGTGGGGAAAGATTTCCATGTAGGCCTGAAAGTAAAAGATCGAGAATGAAAAAGAACACACTGAGGTAAGAAACAATCAAGTCAGCTGTTGACTGGAATGAACGTGCAAAAGTTGGGGAAGCAAGAATATGTTTGCCAAAATTTGAGGGCAAACCCCAGTTTCAAATTTCACTCTCTAGGATCCTCAGCCAATCACTTTCAAATGTTGGACTGGAATATGGAAAAGGGGAAAAAAACAGAGTAGGAGGAGTTTGGCAGTTTAACTGGCCAACTGACAAGAGCTGAAGATTGTTGGATTTTGGTGGGAGAAGGGCTAGGAGCCCTACTGGGTTAGGCAAGTAGTCCATTAGGGAATTTGGATATTTTTTGAAAATAGATAGGGTTTGAGTGCTGTTCTTACCAAAAACAGTAAATGGGGGGGGGGGGGGCTATCTGCTCTGTTATAAAGGTTTGAATGCTGTTATACAAAGAAAAAAAATGAAGAGGTTCCAACAACACCACAAGAAAAAAACCAACCGGTGAAGACCTCAGCAACATCATGCAATTGATATGAAAGATATAATATATATTATTTATCTGTTGAAGAGATGATTAATTACATAAAATTCCACTTTACAATTATAAATCATAAAAAATATACATAGATAAAATACATGTAGCAAATCTGAGTCTACGTATCTGAGGGAGTGAACACTGACATATGAAAGTGCAAACTAAAATAATGTTGTTAGTGTTACAGTGTTACTATAGTGCTACTGCATTCTTGTGCAATCAGGTATTCCATGACCTTTAAACCTTTTGGTGAGAATGCTGGGGGTGAGAACAAGCTGAATTCTTATTGAGCTACAGTGACCCCTTTTCCTTTATGTTGCTACAAGTAAGTGGGTCAGAGACCTCTTGTTCAAATGAAAGGTTAACTACTTAGGGCAGGAGCTTCAAAAATTCAAGTAGGCTGAACAAGCAAAAATGAGGCTTGGAGCAGGGATATGAAACAAGCCCTGATCCCTACCGATGACTATCCATTAAAATGTGAAACTTATTGCATACCTACAGGAGTCTTCACTCATTGAGGAGCCCTGAAGAAGCGAGGTTCTCAATTGTTTGAGAAGTGTTTTTGGACTGTACATTTGTATATGCATGGGGGGGGGGGGTCCAGTAAGTGCGTATAGGATGGGATGGAGCTTGTTGTAACCACAATCTCTCTCTCTCTCTCTCTCACACACACACACACACACACACACACACTCTTATTCTTCCCACACTAATATTTGAAAACATAAGCAATCTTAATTTCAATCACTTGGTGACCCTTTGAAGAACAATCACCTTAAAATGGAACAGTCATATGGACGCTGATGCACAAAATGCTACTGGTTCCAGTTAATGCAAATCAAATGTGCTTCAATGGCTGTTTTTTAAAATCACAGAACAGACATGGTAAAACTCACAATAAGACTGCATAAAAATAAACGATGTGGGTCAAAGGAAGAAGTAAGTCACATGCAAAGGAGAAAAAATAGGAAAAAAGAATCTGACATATATTTCTGGTGAACACAAAAGAAGTATCTGCAGCCGTCATTAATGTTCACCACCATGGAGAGTCTAACTTGGGTGGAAAGGCAACATGGAAATATTCTTTTAAAGTAATTAAACAAGTGTGCCATAATTATCAATACTGAAACAAATACAGCTCACACCATGCTTTGGCTCTTCCTTCGCTTGTGTGGTCATCTGGTTGCCTGTAAAACTCTACCTTGTTTGTTTGCTAGCTTGTGCTGCGCTAATGTATTTGGGGCTTCATGTCCTTGAGCAGCGACAAGCATCCAATGACAAAACAAGCAAGCGCTTCTGAAATAAGCACTTTGCCTGCTGCTGATTTGCCTGCTGTGTTTTCAGAAACCCTTGCAAACATTTGATGGATAAAGGGCAAGAGATTCTGTAGAAGAGCTTATAGGATGGAATCAACAACAGTGATGGTGAAAAGAGTCTGACCATGTGAAGAGGGCGGGGGGGGGGGGATCTGGGAAGCAGAAGGCTGCCAAGACTTACCATTTTTACAACATGTCAATTAACTTACTTAGGTAACAATATCCTGCTTTTCTCAACAATAAAAACCAGCAATTGCTAGATTGCCCCAGTGCAAGAATCTAGTGCCACCATCTGCTAGCACTTCTGAATTCCCAGCTTTCATTTCTAGCCCTTTTGTGATCCCTAGAGTAAATTTTCGTCAAAGCAATTAATTTCATCCTAACTCCAGACTTTTTCTCTGATACACTTTTCATCACTCATCTGCAAATTTCAGGGTTTGGCTGCAAGTCAGGTTAAATGTATGTTCTCAGGCTTAAGTGTTTGTGGACTGCAGCCAAAGAGTGACAGACTTCAACAAAACTAGGAAAAAGATGCCAGTTGCCAAAAGTGGGTGAGTGAATAAGATGTATCGAGTCCAGTATTTGGCATACATACAATCAAGCCATTTGGAAGAGATGAGATGATACAGGACCAAAATGAAGAATCCTGTCCTTGTAAGGTAGCTGATAAACTCTTCTTAGCGCAAGAACAGCCAGCCAGGCTAGTGAACAATTCCCGAGTGCCACAAAATCACTATCTACAGCGGAAATCTGTAACTTTCTTCTAGGACTTTTCTACTACCTTTAATAGTAAACAAGCTATGATGTTAGCAGGTGGCTATCAAAGACGGGGTGGGGGGAATAGGAGCAACACAAGCTAATTGAAACACTAAAGCCCAAATGAGTTAGATAATATTGAATGATCGATTACTCTAGCCTTACTTGCTATTTTACTACTTGCTAACAATTTCCAACTTTATCACAATTGTGTAGTCAATTACAATTATACTTTCTACTTAATTGCAACTTGCTGGAGATTCAATTTGCAATATAAGTCTATGTGCAAAGGTTTGATCCAAATTTCCATGAATGGAATGAGTTCGTAAATGTGCTTTTTTGCATCTCTACCCCCCCCCCCCTCCGCAGCCCTCTCTCCGCTGCAACTAAAAAGCCACTGCTGAGTGAGGACCCTTCAGTACAATATGCCATGAGGCATCAAGAATTGCAGGGAGGAGGAATCATTTGAAATCCCTTACAAACACACTTGCATCAGACTTGGGATCTATTCTTTTCTTGAGCTTGCTTTACTTCTTACCAGAGGAAGGGGAGATGACCTGAGCCCATCAGCCCTCATTGCTCCAGTTCCCTAGGAACTTTGGTATAGTTTTCAGGGGTTTGTTGGAGGGAAGAGGAACTTCTATTGTCACAAGACTTGGATCTAACCCTATATTGGTACTAGAGTTGTCAACTCTGGCTTAGGAAATTCCTGGAGATTTGGGCATGGAGCCTGGGATGGGTGGGGTTTGGGGAAGGGCATAGATCTCATTAGGATATAATGCCATAGAGAACCATCCAAGGCAGCCATTTTCTCCCGGGGAACTTATCGCTGTAGTCTGGAGATCAGTTGTAATTTTGGAGATATGGCCCCATTTGGAAGCTGATAACTAGAGATGGGGTTGAACCGAAATATGAACCAATGTTCGTCATGAACCAGGCCAGTTCATGGTTTGCAAACCAGCGATTCATCAGAGCCCATTTCTGATGAACCACCACAAACTTTAGGCGAGTTTGTTTGGTTCATTTTTCAGTTTGTCACCACAGACAGCCTGGCATCAATCAATCAGTTTCCTAGGCAACAGAGGGAGGGGCTTTCTGCAGACTTTCTGCTGCCCCGGAAGCGATGTTTTCATGACCGGAAGTGACGTTTTCACAAACAAAACGAACCAGTTCTCAAACTGGGGCAAGTTTGTGAAAGTTCGTGGTTTGTGAAATGCGACAAACTACAAACTGCGCAGTTTGGAATTTTCTTGGTTCCTGCCCACCTCTACTGATAACCGTAAGTTTAGCACAACACACTATTTCTACAGGACATTTTTACAGTCCTTTGTACTTAATTGTTTAGTCATTTATTTGCATGGATGTTTTTATCATTGTTTCTCACATATTTATATGACACACTTTCCCTGTTAGTTTGTTGAGTTTTATTTGTTTTTTTATATCTTACTTGTCTTTCCGCAGAAACCCAAAGCCGCTTACAAGAAAAAACAAAGAAACAGGAGAAGAAATGGGGGCAAAGCCTGGGAAAAGTAGAGTTTAGGGAGTTAAGGGAGCGGAGCACGTAGTCTACCCTCGAAAGCTGTCATTTTCTGCAGAGCAACTGATCTCTATAGTCTGGAGATCAGTTGTAATTGCAAAGAAACTCAAATCATGTGGCATTTTATTCCACTTTAATTCCTACATCAAAGTACTATCGCATTTCTTTCTCTCTGGAATCTAGGCATCAGTACATGATGGGAAGGACTAGAAAGATGCAGAATGAAAAGTATAGAGCTGTTAAGCTACATCTTGTACGAAATTGTTGAAGTGGACATTATTACTGCTTTGTAATGAGATTATTTTCAAGTACTAACTGTAAGTTATTAACTTGTTCAATGCCATTTTATCTATTTGCAGTACCACCAACTGATGTTCTGAAAAACTATATTCTTGATATTTTAAAATTATTGTTTAAAAAAAAACATAGCTGTCATGTTTCTCTTTTTCCACTGGACTATAGCTTGCAGGAAATTGTTTTTAAAAAGACCCTTTGCTAGAACATGGCACAGGATTCTGTTTCTCTAAAATAGATTTTATCCCTTCAGTTTTCAAAAAATTAATAATTCATACAACACATTTAAGACCTCATCTTTTAATTTCATTCATCTATGGTTCTGATATGGATTTTTATATGATAACATATTGAGCAAATTTGTTATACCTAATGTTTTCCAGAGAAAGATGCCTTCAGAGAGAGGATTATTTACTTAATGTAAATATTTATATTGTACCTTTCCATCAAATAATCTACAAGGCAGCTTACAACTCAATAAAACCCAAATATATGTAAACCAGCATAATAATACAATAGCAACAGAGAAATAACGTTAAAGTGGATAAGAAAAATCAGAAATATTAACTACCTCTAGGTATCACCTAGAGGTGGCAACCTTACGTGAAACATATAAATATGTATATCTAGATTTGCATTTTCATTTACATTGTAATGCGCATTCAGGCTGAGTGGATGCTTTTTTGATGCTAATGGTAGACACACATTTCTGTGCCGAGTCACTAGCTGTTGAGCAGGACTACTTCCACAGAGACATACAAAGACAGCACTCATCCTCTCATTATTGATAATGAAAGCATTATTGCTGTCTTCCTTACACTGAGGCATTCACGTATCGTTCAATTCACTGTTTTTTCAAGGGCAAGGTACACAGTTCCATGTCCCTGTCATATTTCCATTTTTCTACATCCTGAACTTCCTCTTTATGAGCAGAGAGTGGCCAACCAAATCCCAGCACTTGTAAGACTTGCCATCATCATCATCAACAACAATAACAACAGCAGCAGCAGCACTTATAAACCGTGCTTCTAAGGTAGAGTAGTGTTTCACTTAGAATGATGAACAAAGTCAGTGTTATTATTATTCCCACAATGCAGCTGGGGAGCTAGAGCTGAGAGGGGTGGCCTATCCAAGGCCACCTGCTGAGCTCATGGCAGTAGTGGGATTCAAACCAGCAGACTGCTGATTCACAGCCCAGCCACTTAATCACTATGCTAGCTAGTGTGGTGGCTAGAATGCTGGTATCATTTTGAGTCAGGAATGTTTAAGGTGTAGAACTTGGGTGACTGGAGAGGGGGCGCTGATGAGGGATAAGTAAATGGAAGTGCTCTTTTCCCAGTGAACATTGCAAGACATTGGGGCCAAAAGTGAGGTGCTGTCCGCATCATTTCTTGCTTGCCCAAGGGAATTTGGCTAGCCACACTGAAGGCTTAGATGGCTATTTGGAGCAGTTCTCATATCCTTGTGATATAATAGATTTCAAGATGGTCTTGATCTTCAGGCCGATAAGTTCTTGTGATCACAACAGGAAACACATGCTTGGAATTGGCTTTTAGGACATTTTTTTCGTTTGAGGAACTCTCAAAATTTTGATATTAATAATCTGGTTACTTAAAAATGCAGGAGAAAGGTATTTTTAACTCCAACCAGCATGCTGGACAATTTAAATTTACATTGTTGATTTGGGAGCAAGAGACACACTAAGTGTAGGAGCCAAAGGTCAGCTTCTGCTGATGGAAGGTACTCTCATCAGCAGAACAGAGGGATAGCTTTAGTTTATTCCTCCTTTCCACACTGTTCCTGAAGCTCCCTATCCTCTTGGGGAAGCAGTTCAGACAGAGAGCTTGGGGAGACGCAACAGGAGAGAAGAGGCGATGAAGTCCCATTCCGTTACCGTATTTCCACTAACAGCATTTATGATCCAGTCTTCAGCTTTCAAAAGTTTGTGGCTGAGCTGAGAGTTGAGCATATGAAGTTTTAATACAGAGCCTTTTTGAACCTGTGGGCATCTTTGGAATTCTGAGACAGGATGGTGAGCATAACCACAAAATGGCTGCTGCAGGAGGGGGAGCCAACTACAAAATGGCTGCCACAGGAGGGAGAGCCATACTCCCAGAGGAAGTCCTAGTGCAGGGAAAAAGAAGGGTAGTTTAAAAAAATACATTGGAAAAGAGGAATGAGACAGAGAATAAAACTGTGGTGTCAGCTGCAGCTGAAACAACTTTATTTTAATCTGTACAATCTTGTTCGTGGTGATTTTTAGGGGGAGTAGCGGAATTGCGTTTTATAGGAACGCATCTGTATTCCCCAGCCATAAATTGCATTTTATGTCTCACACCTGCCTGGGGTGAGCTGGCGAAGAAGGCCATTTGAGGAAATGGCTGCATTGTACTGGGCTTTAAACCCCGTTCACCGAGGGCAGGTTTACCAGGTCCCTTGACTCCCCTGGTGGGAAATTGGGAGCCCAGCACCTACCTTGATGCACGCCTGGGCCCTTGCTCCCAGCTTGCGTGATGATGTCACTTCCTGGAAGTGATGCCATCGTACAGGTCAAAGTGTGTCCTGGGAGCACTCCTGCACTCACCAAGGGGCTGGATCGGCCCCCTGCAGGGCACAATTTGGCCCAAAACAGGCCTGCTGCGGGGTGCATTTCAGCCCAAATTGGGCAGCTATGGGCACAGGAGCACACTGCACCACCCGGAGGTGCACTGTGCCATCTGGGGAGTGCACCCCCTGCTGTTCAAGTAAGTGGGTGCAGGGGGAAGGGTGAGCAGGGATCCCCTGCCCCAGGTGGAGGAATGGCACCCCTAACTGAAGGGCTTGTTTTCTGCCCCATCGTGCATGACTTTGCTTAGCTCGATGTGACAGCAGGTTGCGGCTGGACGCCAGAACAGAAAATTGGAAGCCTCAGAAGCAGGTGAAGTGGCTGCTTCCGGTGGGTTTGGGGCACTGTTGAAGATCACAGAGGGGGAAACCATCCGATCTGGCCCAGGGGCTCAAATCAGGGACCTGTGGCTTCTGTTATTCTTAGGTGGATAGCCATGTCGGTCTGCAGTAGAAAAGACTCGGGCCCAGTAGCACCTCAAAGACTAGCTAGATTTCCAGGGTGTAAGCTTTCGAGAGTCAACGTTCCCTTCATCAGGGTGTTAGCAGTCACCCTTCCTCATGCTGAGTGGGCAGTTTATAGATAAAATATCATAAGTTCCCTTCCTTATATTCACTCTTCTTCTCTCTGTGAAATGCTGGTCATTTTGCTGCCTCTGCAGACCTCCGCTCTTCGAGATTGGTAACTATCGCCCTCCTGAAACTGCTTTCTCCCCTTTTCCTCCCTGATTTTCTTAGTTATCCTTACGTGTGTGCTGTGCGTATTGGTGTTGTCGCCCTTTTTATTTCTTTTAATAAAAATACCTTTCCGATTGAACATCTGCTTGAGTTATTTGAAAGTTCTCTAAGGGAATAACCCCCATAAACATTGGTGGAGATGCCTAGTCACCCTCCCTCTCTTGTGTCCTTTAATGCTATTTCCCCCAACTAATTAAGGAGATCTCCTATTTGGGTAACATGGGAACTCTGACACTCGAAAGCTCATACCCTGGAAATCTAGTTGGTCTTTAAGGTACTACTGGATCTGAGACTTGCTGTTCTAACAGTCAGAAATGGCTCCACCCACCTTCTGAAAACACTTGCCAGATGCCTGGTAAGGTGTTGGCAGGTGCCATGGTCCCCACAGACACCATGTTGGGGACTTCTGTAATATTAGGTGAAACCACTGGCTTGTTTATCTCAGGAGCTCTTCCAGTGGAGAAGTTCAACAGTCATGGACATGGTACCTGAGATCCTTTCAGGAACTGAAACTGGGATCTCGTCTCAGGCATTTTTCTGGACCTATTTCCTTCTCCCACAGCTCAACATTCTATCCCTAGCTCTCATCACCCAAGGCCAAGTGTGATGCTAATCAAGTCCATTTCACTGATCATATTCTCATTGAACCCCTTACACTGAAAACCAACAAAGACATCACTGACTGGCAATTTTTTTCTAAAGCTTAATAATTTATAATCAACATTAACTGGATCCATCTGCAGTTTTATTCCTTAAAAGCAAGGTGAAATGGATAACGTTTGGGGGAAGAACTGAGTTGTTTATATGATCGGCGAAGGTCGACAGTTTCTCCGCTGACCTGCATACAATGTTATTCATACTATCTTATTGATTTTCACCACATAATTCTCTGAGGGCACAATGACTCACTTCCTGCATCGTAGCAAACAGCTGGGAGCTATCCTTCTGTCACTAATCCAAGTTTGATCCTTAGCCTCCCTTCTGACATTTAAAACCGCTGCAAACATTAGAGTTGAGACCACAAGGTTCATATTCTCAAAGAAAATTAGTCCCCTCCAAACGTTCTGCGAACAAAGATGACATTATTTGAAATCTATTACTGCGGTGGAGTGTCAAGTATAAACAGATAAAAGCTCCTGGATATTATTGTCATTATTGTTGTCTTTTTTGTTGTTATTTCTGCCACAAAAAGAAAATTTTCAGTGCAGTCCTGAACACAGCTACGTCCTACAAAGCCCAATGGATTTAGAACAGTGTGATTTTGCTATGATTTCCTTTACAGTCAATTAATTGTAGGAGGTTTAGACAATCCATCAAAATTGCACAAATCCCAGATTTTTTGTGCCAGTTATCAATTGAGGGTGTAGATTTCCAAAAGGTAGCTATCGCGCTCTTTGCGGCTACTAGTAAAGTGGCTATTAGGTCTCTTCTTATTGTTGAAATTTGGTCTTGGTATTTGTCCCATTGGTCCAATAGAATAATTTCTGGCATCAGGGGGATTTCATATCCTGTTATTTCCTGAATTTCCTTTAGCACTGCTTTCCAAAATGATTCAATATGTTTTTACATCTCCACCAACAATGGGCAAAGTTCCCTTCCTCCCCACAATTTTTCCAGCAGTTAGGTGGAGCTGTGGAAGAAATCTGGGAAAGTTTCTTTGGTGTTATATGCCATCTGTTAATTAATTTATAAGTTTGTATTTTGGTTACAATAGATTTTGAAGTATTAATGCTGGACGACCATATTCGATTCCATCTATCAGTGGAATCTGGAACCATTCTATATCAGAAAAGTTATATGATAAAATTTACCAAGTAGAAAATTTTCTAAGAACAACCAACTTTATTGAGAAATGGTTTCCTTTCTCTGAATACCTCAAAAATAATAGTTCCTTACCTGGTCTTAAACTCTTTCATACATATGCAAATATATAAGTAATCTGTCAATTTAATATGTTCGAATTTACAAGTACTTTCTCCTTAGATGCTCAGATATAACCCTCTAAACTGCTTTAAAATGTACTCAATTGTTACTTATTATGACATGTTATGTGTTTATTAATTTTGATGTATGTATTTATTAACGGATTTTAGTATTAACTTCTTGTATGACTGCAAATTCATGATTGTATATAGTTTAATAGTTTGTTATAATTTTTTAATAACGATATATTGATTAAAAAAAATTGCACAAATCCACATATGAGAAGAAACAAAATACAATACAGAAAACAGTATGCTTTCTTGGTTTGTAGATCATATACAGAGATACAGTGTTTGGAGACTTCTGTGTGTTTTCCAAGTTGCTCAGTGATTATATTCACTTTATCGGCTGCAAAAGATGGGCTCAGTTTTCAAATGAAATGTTGGCAAGAAATGGCAAGATGCTTAGTTCACATTACAGAAGCAACAAGAGGCTGAAACTAACCTGCAGCTTGTGAACAGGCCTGACAAGCAACAGCAACCTAATGGTGAAATCCCAAAGTGGGAAACCAAAGATCAACAAGGAGAGGGGCCTTTTGAACAAATCATCAGAACAATGAGTAAGGAAGGAGGGAGGTGTGAGAACGAACATGTGAGAGATTTCATAAGTGTCATAATAAAGATAATTCCAGGTGGGAAGCCACATTAGTTTGCAGTAGAAGAGCAAGATAAGATCCTTAAGATCCTACTGCACCTGAATCTTGCTCTAATAAAAAGTATTTGGAATCAGTTTTAAATCATCCCAATAAACCACTGTGTGTGTTATGAATGAAGATGTGGCTTGATTAAATATACTGCAACGTTTTTATTAACAGCAGCATGTCCTGAGCCTCTTAGAAGTGGAGAGGGGCCTATTCAGCAAAAAGAAAGAAAGAAAGAAAGAAAGAAAGAAAGAAAGAAAGAAAGAAAGAAAGAAAGAAAGAAAGAAAGAAAGAAAGAAAGAAAGAAAGAAAGAAAGAAAGAAAGAAAGAAAGAAAGAAAGCTCCATGCCCTCAAGGACCTTACAAACAGATTTTCAAAAGAGGAGAGGAGAAGGGGACTGGTGAGAGAGAAGTTTAGCAAAGGACGGATGAGCTAAATGTCATTAAAAGTACTGAATTTTCTGTGCAAACGGGAAGGAGGCCAAGTGTTAAGCCGAAGCCTTCATAGAAATACTTGGTTGTCAGGAAGCTTTGGAAGGACGAAAGAGATGGTGCATAATGTAAGCACTCAGTGAGAGGAGTTTTGCTTGCTTGTTTGTTTGTTTAAGGGTAGACGAGATGTTTTGATGGTATGATTCTCTGTTGTGGAATTGCAACCCCCGCCGCATATACACACACATGCACTTAAAGTAAATTGCTCTTATGCAGTTTAACATCGAATGCATCCAAGATCAGGTCTTTTTGACCTGGCTAAGGATCTTGCCACTCTTTCTTGCTTCTATTTTTAAAAAGGCTTGGCATGATTAAAAGGCCATTTTCTTCGGCTAACGCAATTTGGAGGGATTTATTGTTCTGCTTTAGAAAGCGCTGCAGTTTATTACAACATTGATGGAATAACTCTCAGGCAAGAACCATTTCAGAAGAAAGGATGAATGAATGAAACAAAGCAGCTTTCAATTAAATGTATGTCAAGAGTATGTACAACTGTACACAATCATTAATCTTTCGATGGATCGTGCCCACTGTTAGATAGTATCATATTTTTCCCCCAGAGGAAAGCTTAGCTTTCCAGTAACTTAAATATACATCTGATAATAAATATCTAAACTGACCAACAAAAACAGGAAAGAAAGGCATAGGTCTTTTCCACACAATCACTTTCTGATTCCATTCTGCTTCACTCAGGGCCAAACTACAAGTGATGCCTGACACTAGTTGGACACTTGTCAGCTTCCCTCAAGTTTTGATGGGAAATGCAGGCATCCTGGTCTTGCAGCTTGGCTCTCCAACTGCTGTCCAATGGACTTTTCAACTGTCACCTGTCCAACATTCTGCCAAGCTGCCTACATTTCCCATCAAAACTTGAGGGAAGCTGACAAATGTCCAACTAGTGTCAGGTGTCACTTGTAGTTTGGCCCTCAGTCTCCAGATTTCCACATGAGAGGGCGGCTCTGATTCTGTTATGTTTCTCTTGATTTTCAGATTTCCACACAAGGAAAGGAGGCATGCGATGCAGAACCAACCTTTCCCTGGCTTTCCCCAGACTTTTTTCATGCACACATACAGCGAACTTTTTTTGAAGCCGCTGTTGAGTTGCTGCTGCTGCGATCTGTGTGTGTGTGTGGAATTCTGCGTCCCTAACCGCGTCTCTCCACCCCTTTTCCTTTCCGTGGGTGCTGATTGGTTGGCCACCCAGTGGAAACCACTCCCTCCCTCCCTGGCTGTGCACACACTTCCTTTTTAATTTTTTTTCTTTAAGCCAGGAAAGGACTGTAAGGCCATGCTCTGAAACAGCTGTTGCAAAACGGTCCCTCCCCAGCTATGCACACACATCTCCAGCCCCCACAAAAGGCAGCTTCAAACACACACAACTCTAGAAAAAAGACACCAGATCACCCTAAAGCCATGCAATGCAGTCAAAAGCCCAAGCCAATTCACCACCAATCGATGTGAGTATACAACAGTGCTGGCTTAACGTGTGCTGTGCAGAAAAGGCTATCGACAAACAAAGGGTCATTGTTCCTGTAACAACTGCATTAGTTCGTTTTAGTAAGAAAGGGGAGTATGAGATAGGCGAAAAGGTTCATAATAAATGTAGGGTTTGAAAGGGTGGCACCCGAGGGGTGTATGAGAAGCAATTTCAAGCATTTCTTCTACAGTGGCCAGCCAGATTCCCTTGGGCAAGCAGGAAATGATGGGGGCAGTCAGCTTACATTTGGGCCCCTGCGTCTCATAATCCCCATTGGGGAAAAAGCATTTCCAGTTACATCAAGTCTCCCCCCACGGAAGTCAACCAAACTCAACACTCTTATCCACTGTACTGACTTTTAATGACATGCATTTTAGCCACCAAACAAGGGACAATTCTCACCAGTTGGCAGCCTTCTGCTCATGGTAAGCAAGGAGTCGTCAGGCTATAGAAAAATAGAACTACAGCAAGTACAGAAAGCTTTGTACCTCGGCCTTGAAAAACAGTTCATCAAAAGGTGCGTGAACAGTGTTCGAATAGAGCAATAAAGCTCTCATTATATGAATAATGAGCAGATAATTGCTCTCTTCTTATGCCTACGTGGAGCTAGTCATGCACAATGCATACCCACTATTTGCATCCCATGAAATGGCATGTAGGCTTACTGGGTAGCCTCTTCATTAAATGGGAACAATATTTCACTGCATCGCAGGGCTTCTAGGATGATGCACCACAAACCTGGATTGGACCAGATGCCCATCTATTCCAATCCATAGTGGCAGAGCAGATAATTTACCCGTCAGCTCTCTCTCCATGGTGACTAATGCAATAGACACCATAGTGTGCCAGAAATGGAGAGCTGCAGTTGTAACACAGAAAGGGGTGTGCAGAGGAAATAGCTCCAGCTCACTCAAGCCAATGAGCAGCGCTTCAGGATGGAAAAGGGGGGACATGTTATTGATGCTGCTAGCTGACTGTATTCTGGGTTACATTGGGAGTTGTCCTACATCTATCATTTATTGTTTTAACTTTACCCATTTGTTCAGTTGACAAAAAGATTATCTTGCTTTCCCAGGGCCTTGAGATGAGGACATTCTGTAAATCTATATTAATATGACAACCAAGATAAATGAATCAATTCATCAGTTTCAAATATTGTTTCTGTTTGCTTGACGGATGGAACAATTGTGTACACACATGAAGCTACCTTGTACTATGCCAGATCAAGGTCAATCTTGTCTTCTCTGACTAGCAACAGCTCTCTAGTGGAGGCCTTTGTCATCTCCTACTACCTGAACCTTTGAACCTGAGTCCTTGCGCATGCAAAGCAGATGCTCAACCACTAAGCCACAGCCTCTTCTCTTTCATAATAAATACTTGAAGCTGCCTTAAATTGAATAGACCCGTTGCACTATCTAGGTTAGGATTTTCTCCTCTGACCAGGAACATTTCTAGAGGATCTCAAGTAGTGGGTTTTTTCCACATATCCTACTATCTGATCCTTTCAATTGGAGCTGCTGGGGATTGAACCAGAGACTTTCTGCGTGCAAAGCAGATACTCTACCACTGAGCCATATCCCCTGACCTTTCCGCAATGTTTTCTTGGTTGGCTAATGTTCATGCCGTGTTGATATTCTAAGACCTTGTACAGTAGAGATTGTTTCCCACAGCATGCCTCTGTTTCCTGCTTCTAAAACCTGTGACCTTTAATCCTGAGAAACTCTTTAAATAGATTTCAGAGAATGCCAGGAGCTTGTTTGCAGTTAATCAAGGGAACGATGTCCATGTGAAGACAGCCCACACATGAGACAGAAATGAGTGGCGGAGAGATGTTCTCATTCCCCAATATTATAAACAATTGTGGCATTTCCTTTTGAAGTTTGTATGATGTGGCTTTCATGTAAAAAGGAAGTGAATTCCTTGAATGGGAAGCATGTAATGGGAAGCATGTACTCTGCTGCATCATTTGACGTCAGGTGGCTAAAATCCAGGCCTTTTTTCCCCTCTGATATTTATTCATCATCAGAGCTGAGGGATCAGAGACAGAGGATGGCAGGTTAATAAAAAATCACTTGCAGTCTGCTTGCTGGAAGCCCAGCAGTTGTACGGTTCCTCAATCATTCTTTTCTCACTGAGAGCGGGACCACAAGTGACGCATGACACAGGTTGGACACTAGTCAGCTTCCCTCAAGTTTTGATGGGAAATGTAGGCATCCTGGTCTTGCAGCTTGGCTCTCCAACTGCTGTCCAATGGACTTTTCAACTGTCACTTGTCCAACATTCCGCCAAGCTGCCTGCATTTCCCATCAAAACTTGAGGGAAGCTGACAAGTGTCCAACCTGTGTCAGGCGTCACTTGTAGTCCCGCTCTGAGACAATAGGCAGGGTTGTGTATATTGTCTGGAAGGAAGGAAGGAAGGAAGGAAGGAAGGAAGGAAGGTTTTTTTTACGTGGACTGTATGACTAGAATAAATTCTACAAACACCACAGTGTACCCCGCACACCGAACCGCGGATGTGTAGTCGTTAGATTGTTGGACTAGGATCTGGGATACTCATGTTTGAATCCTTACTCTGCCATAGAAGCTCACTGGCTTGGGTTACCTTGGGCCAGGCACACACTTTCAGCCTAACCTACCTCATGGGATTGTTGTGAGGATAAAATGGAAACAGTAAGAATGATATTGTAAGCTATTTGGGGTCTCCATGGGTAAGGAAAACAGGATATAAACAGACAGACAGACAGATCCCAAGCTGCATGTGGACATAATTACACCCTCTTTCTAATAGCTTCCCCCACCCCCCAAGCCACTGTGTTCATTGTGCCAGGTGAATATAAAACTTCACGCATCTGGTTGGCTGTTCAAAAAACCTCAGGTCATAATACATACGGTAATCTTTAAGGTGTCATAAGAACCTTTTGTTCGTTCGGCTGCTTCCGACTATATACAGATGAGACTTTGGGAGCACCACTCAAAGGACCTCCATTGTCTTGTGTGTTTCAATCAGAATCTTATCACAGCTACCCTTTCTGGAATTCAACCTTAGGATTTCTTCCTCTTAATTTTATTTTTATTTATTCCGTCTCTGCACTTGCAACAACAGTGTGATGCACAGAAAATTTTGAAGGCTGAGGCCCAACCCACATCTTACAGCAGCAGACTTGTGGCTCCAGATATGCCCCATGTCTAGTGTGTGTGTGTGTGTGTGTGTGTGTGTGTGTGTGTGTGTGTGTGTGTGTGAGAGAGAGAGAGAGAGAGAGAGAGAGAGAGAGAGAGAGGTTTAAAGGAAAATTTGGACTAAGTAGGAGTCACTGGATGAAGCCTTCCTTCCACAGTTCCTCTTCTCCTTGAGAAGCACCATTCACAAGTTATAGTGAATGCATGCACAGCCTGTGCACTGTGTACACTTGATTTTTCTTTATAATTGTGTTGAGTAATTCTTACGTTACGTTCAACACATGTATAACTGAACATGTGATTGGAACTGCACATTGATCCAGGTACTGGTCCCTGGTTTCATTTGTAGAGTGAGAGCATGTTGGCTTTTCTTGCAAATAGATGTACACATGTATATGCAGGATGTTCACTGTAACTTGATGTAAGCACAGTTGATCTGCAAAGATTAATCATTCTACTCTGTCTTGAGCACTGATCACTGGATTAATAAATTACTTATAAATCTGTGAGGTGTATTATGGCTTTATTTTGAGATACTCTAAGTGATTACTGTGCATTTTAATTTTTAAAATGAAAAACCTTATTTTATTTTGATGAAATTGTTCTGCCGTTACCATGGTGAATTTGCTGACGCAGTGAAGACTGTGATGATGGTGGGTGTGACAGGCTTTTTCTTCCAATGGAGGGAATCCACACAACCTCCTATAATTTTGGGGAACTGGGTTTGTTTTGAAATGTAAATCTTCCCCTCAGTTGCTAGATGTCCTATGCTATGAGGTAAGATTTGTAGTAAGTAAGAACTCAAAAATCATCAAAGCATAAATTGGTTTTTGCATTTCCTGCTGGGATGCTAAAATTTCAAGTATGAAATGGCTATTGTGCTTAAATTTCCCATCTTGAAGACCCAGGAGAAAATTGGTATAACCCTACTAAGAGGGGTTTTTTTTAAGCATGGTCTATTGCTGACACTCCAATAACATAGAAGACATTGGTTCTCTGAGGCCAAAAGTAGGCTGAAGAAGTAAATATATAAAGACATGAACACTTAAGACTCCCACGGAGACTTTCTCCTTATTTAAATTTATATTAAACTGTCTCTCATCGCATTTTGAACACCAATCTGTTTCAGACTGTTCGAAGTACAATTAAAGCACTGCCACTAACTTTATCTGCTCATTTGGCAGCAAAAATTACCTCAGAAAGGTTTGCTGCATATTTTCTGGTCAGTCTTTGGAGGAGCAAATTAAATAAGAGTCTGGTAGCACCCTAAAGGCTAACAGCATTTTATTCTAGCATAGGTTTAAGAGACCCATTGAGATCTCTTCAACAATTATGAAGCATTACAATTCCTTTTGTCATGGGCTCTGCCCCCACCCCCCACCCCCGGCATGACACTTCAAGTGAAGAGATCCACCAACTGATCACAGAGATCAGAATCTAATATCACAATATAATGTGTACCTTTAGGGAAGCAACTATTGCCAAGATAAATAATTTAGGACCGTGTTTTGAATGCAAAATCTTGTACACTGTTGTTTAAAAAAGGAATTGGAAGCCCAATCCAATAAATATTTACTTTGAAGTCATTTAGGTTTGCTTGCATCTAAGGAATAGGCTGCACCCCTGGGTTCTCATCTTCTGTTACTGCTCGGTGGAGCAATGTGAACAAAATGAGGGGGGAAGTGGCATAGCAATGTATTTATTCTCAAGCCTACCCCCTAGTGCTGGAAAATGATGGCTCAGAAGCATGCACACGCTTCACACACATCCACCTCCAGGTGCCTTCTCTCTCCTCCACGTGCTGGCCAGATTTAGAGAAATTTGTATTTGAAGCAAATAGTTTGGGGGCACTTTTTAGTGAATCCCCCGCACCCGAAGCACAGCCCATAGCTTCCACATTGCTCTGGAAAATATCATTTCCCAGCATTATGCAGAAGCATGCATGCACTTTGCACACATTCTTCTCCTCCAGGTGCCTTATTCCTGCTGGCCAGGTGAGTGGCAGCAGGGGGCAATGGCTGGAGATCTCCCATCCCCCACCCTCAGCAGGGGAATGGCATCCCTTTATGCTAAACATTGCCTGAATAGGTGCATGGAGGGAAATGATTCTAGAGAACAGCAGCCAAGAATTGCAACCTAGGGCAGCAGCCATTTTGAAATCAGTTATTGTACTAAAAGTTACAGGCTATATGGAACAGTTACCTAGCAACAAGAAGGATACCTGGGAGAGCAGGACGTGGGACGACAGCTGTCGGCGATGGGACGATATTTCTTGAAAAAGCCAGAAGTGATGTCTCGGTTCTCTAGAAATCACCAGAAACTCCATGGTTTTCCCTGGAAGTGACATCAGTTCTTTCTAGGAATGGCAGAAAAACCCAGAAGTAATATCATGACTGTCTAGGAATTGCCAGAAACTTCTGGGTTTTTCTTGGAATTGATGTCACTCCATTGGTCCAATGTTCATTTTTTTTTCTCCCATCACTGCTCTGAGCAGCAGTGGGAAATGACAGGTGGGGGGCAGAGGATTCCCTCCCGGGGGGACTGGCAACCTTGTTTTAGTCCCTTGTAACATCATTTTACAAAGTTTTCAGCTGCAGTTATTACAAAATCTGTAACATGAATGAAAATTGATACAATATAATAATTATAATTATTCCCATGGTCTGTTTTTTTTTTAAAAAAAACAGCTACCCTCATTTGCAGCATGCAGATCACTGATACAAAGGGTCAAAATAGCCCATGGGAAAAAGCCAGTTACACAGGAAACGTCATTTTAGCTGCCTAGATCTAAATAAGAACATACAAATTTTCCCAGCATGGATAATTTTAGAAACGGCAATCTTCATTTAAAAAAAAAAATTATACATCAGATCTTTCGACAATGAAAATTATAGAATTGGCATATTATACGCGCAGATAAACTTTGTTCATGGTGATACATTTTTCAATGCTCATGGCAACCTATTCTATGCCATTCTTTTATGGCATTTTCAATATTTTTTTTAATGGTGGAATTAATCCTAGAGCCAGGAGAATCTCATTCCCCACTTGATGCCCATGGGACCAAGAAGTGGCCTTGCTGCAGCTGAATGAATTTTACTGGCTTTATCTGTGATTCTTTTAGCCAGTTAGTAGCACCAATAGATGCCGAGCCCCCACCCCAAAGTTTCAGCTGGCCCATGCTTAATGTTCGCATCCATGTGTAGTCTGCCAGTGGCACATGCTTTTTAAAATTAAAACTGGGTCCACTCTGATTCCAAAATTCTAAAGACTGTCAGTGTTCTCCAGAAGGGCAAACCACATCAAATATTTGGTTCAGGAATATCAGAATTGCTGGGCAGGTTGGAAGAAGCCAAACAGCTGCCCTTTCCTTCACAGATCATGTTCTACCACAGCAGCAATCATTTTTGAGTGTCACCATAACTGAAGTCATTTCCGTACCAGCAAGGTTGTTTTGTTTAGTGTTTAACTTGTTTTGTTAGATAACAACTATATCAGAAGTGTTTTCTTTCCTTCCCGGTTGCTTCCACATGGCAATATTGCACAACAGAGCATCCACATGGGTGTGTTCTCCATGCTTTGCTCAGTCATCCGCTTGTGCTCACCATTTTTCACTTCTAGTGCAAACAGAGCACTTTTTGCAAGATTTTCTTTTTTCGACTGAGAGCATCACAGTGTTATAACACTATAGCAAAATAATATGTGCCTTTTTTTAAAAGTCCAGCAAAAATCCTTCTTGTAGTGTGTGTGTGGGGGGGTAGTATGTGTGGGCAGGAAGCTTGAAAGTGCACAACTTTCCATCTGCACAGTATGCAAATCTATATTTATTACAACCTTTCAGAAAAAGCCATAGCAAACCAGTTTTAAGAACAAAGGAGGGGAAAACTAGAAAAGTGGCAAAATTAAGCACAATGTCATAAGAACATAAGAACATAAGCAAAGCCATGTTGGATCAGGCCAGTGGCCCATCCAGTCCAACATTCTGTCACACACAGTGGCTAGAAATCCAGTGCCATCTAAAGGACTGTCAGTGAGGCCAGGACACCAGATGCCCTCCCACTGCCTTCCTTCCAGCACCAAGACAACAGAGCACCACCTCCCCACAAAGAGAATACCATCTATCTCCTGTGGCTAATAGCCACTGATGGACCTCTGCTCCATATATTTGTCCAGTCCCCTCTTGAAGCTGGCAATGCTTGTAGCTGCCACCACCTCCTGTGGCAACGAATTCCATGTGTTTATCACCCTTTGTGTAAAGTAGTATTTTCTTCTATCTGTTCTAACCCGACTGCTCAATAATTTCATAGAGTGCCCACGAGTTCTTGTATTGTGAGAAAGGGAGAAAAACACATCTTTCTCTACCTTCTCTAACCCGTGCATTATCTTGTAAACCTCTATCATGTCTCCCCTCAGTCGTCTTTTCTCCAGGCTAAAGAGCCCCAAGCGCCTCAATCTTTCCTCATAGGGAAAGTGTTCCAACCCTTTAATCATTTTAGTTGCCCTTCTCTGTACTTTTTCCAGTGCTATGATATCTTTTTTAAGGTGTGGCGACCAGAACTGTACACAGTACTCCAAATGAGGCCTCACCATCGATTTATACAGAGGCATTATGATACCGGCTGATTTGTTTTCAATCCCTTTCCTAATAACCCCTAGCATAGCATTAGCTTTTTTTATGGCAGTCGCACACTGTGCTGACGTTTTAGTGAGTTATCTATCATGACTCCAAGATCTCTCTCTTGGTCAGTCTCCGCCAGTTCAGACCCCATCAACTTGTATTTATATTTTGGATTTTTGGTTCCAATGTGCATTACTTTGCACTTGGCTACATTGAACCTCATTTGCCACATGGATGCCCACTCTTCTAGCCTCGACAGATCCCTTTGAAGTGCCTCACAATCCTCTCTGGCTTTCACCACCCTGAACAATTTCGTGTCATCTGCAAATTTAGCCACTTCACTGCTTAATCCCAATTCCAAATCATTAATAAACAAGTTAAAAAAGCATTGGACCCAATACCGACCCCTGTGGCACCCCACTGCTCACCACCCTCCACTGTGAGAAGTGCCCGTTTATACTCACTCTCTGTTTCCTATTAATTAGCCAGTTTTCGATCCACAAGAGGACTTGGCCCTTTATCCCATAGCTACTGAGCTTACTTAGGAGCCTTTGATGAGGAACTTTGTCAAAAGCTTTCTGGAAGTCAAGATAAACAATATCTATCGGGTCTCCCTTGTCCACTTGTTTGTTCACTCCCTCAAAGAACTCTAACAGATTGGTGAGACAAGATCTTCCCTTACAGAACCCATGCTGAGTTTTCCTCATCAGCTTTTGGTCATCAATGTGCCCACTAATTTTATTTTTGATAATAGTTTCCACCAACTTACCCGGTATTGACGTCAGGCTGACTGGCCTGTAATTTCCCGGATCTCCCCTGGAACCTTTTTTAAAGATGGGGACAACATTAGCTACCTTCCAGTCCTCAGGAACAGATGCAGAGTTTAATGACAGATTACATATTTTTGTGAGGAGATCTACAAGTTCACACTTGAGTTCTTTCAGAACTCTTGGATGTATGCCATCTGGGCCCGGTGATTTATCAGTTTTTAAATTATCTAGCAGTCGCATAACCTCCTCTCTCGTCACCTCAATGTGACTCAGGTCTTTCAAAACCCCTCCCAAAGTCAGTGCTTCTGGAGTGGGCATGCACTTCTTATCTTCCACAGTGAAGACAGAAGCAAAGAACGCATTCAGCTTCTTGGCCATTTCCCTATCACCCTTTAGTAATCCTTTTACGCCTTGGTCATCCAAGGGCCCCACTGCCTCCCTAGCTGGTTTCCTACTTCTAATATATTTAAAGAATTGTTTATTGTTTTTCTTTATGTTCTTTGCAATATGCTCCTCATATTCCCTTTTTGCCTGTCTGATCACAGACTTGCACTTTTTTTGCCACAGCTTATGCTCCTTTTTATCAACCTCACTCCGACTAGTTTTCCACTGCCTAAAAGAATCCTTTTTACCTTTTACAGCTTCTATTACATTGCTTGTTAACCATGCTGGCCTTTTCCTAAACCTATTTGTGCCTTTCCTAACCAGCGGTATATATTTAATTTGAGCTTCCAGGATTGTAGTTTTAAATAGTCTCCAAGATTCCCCAAGTGTTTTGACCTTTTTTACTTTCCCTTTCAGTTTCTTCTTCACGTACCCCCTCATCTCAGAAAAGTTACCCCTTTTGAAGTTAAACATGGCTGTGTTGGTCTTATTTGGCAATTTCCTATTTATACATATGTTGTACTCAATAACATTATGGTCACTGTTCCCAAGTGGTGCAATCACATTTACATCTCTCACCAGGTCTTCAGCATTACTGAGGACCAAATCCAGGATCACCTCTCCCCTAGTAGGTTCTTTAACCATCTGTTCCATAGCACAGTCATTGAGACAGTCTAGAAACTCACTTTCTCTCCCCCGATTCGAACACCCATTGGCCCAGTCAATGTGTGGGTAGTTAAAATCACCCATTACAACACAGTTTTTTTGTTTAGCAGCCATCTTTAATCCTGTCATCATTTTATAATCCTCCTCTATTTTCTGATCTGGAGGGCGATAACAAACTCCCACAGTTAAGTTTCCATTTGGGCCCGTAATTTCAACCCATAGCATTTCCAGAAGCGAATCTAATTCAGTTACCTTCTCAATCTTACTGGAATGTATACCTTCTCTGACATATAGAGCCACCCCACCACCAACCCTTCCCTCCCTATCCTTCCGATATAATTTATATCCAGGAATCACCGTGTCCCACTGATTTTCCTCATCCCACCAAGTTTCTGATATGCCCACAATGTCTATGGATTCGCCCAACACTAAACATTCCAGCTCCCCAATTTTACCTCGGACACTTCTAGCATTTGTATATAAACACCTGTAACTTCCCCGGCACACTTTGCCTCGAGACGTAGTTAGGTCATCTGCACTGTTTGTCTCCATCTCAGTTGACAACTCTAATCTATCTCCCTGTAGAAGTGTTATACCTAGCCCTTCATCTCTCTGAGATGAACCATCCTGAACCAGAGACACTTTATCTCTTGTCGGCTTTCCCCTAGCGTTTAGTTTAAAAACTGCTCTGCCACCTTTTTGATTTTAAGTGCCAGCAGCTGGGTTCCTTCTCGGGACAAGTGGAGACCGTCTCTCTTGTACAGCTCCCGCTTGTCCCAAAAAGAATCCCAGTGCCTAACAAACTTGAACCCTTCCTCCCTACACCATCGTCTCATCCACGCATTGAGACTCCTGATCTGCGTTTGTCTCTCTGGCCCTGCGCGTGGAACAGGTAGCACTTCTGAGAAGGCTACCTTGGAGGTCCTGGCCTTGAGTCTCCTGCCTAACAGCCTAAATTTTTGTTCCAAGACCTCACGACTGCATTTCCCAACATCGTTGGTTCCAACATGGACCACGACCGCTGACTCTTCCCCAGCACTATCTACCAGCCTATCTATAACACGCGTAATGTCCGCTACCTTCGCACCAGGCAGGCAAGTCACCATACGGTCAGAACGCGGTTGTGCCACCCAGCTATCTACTTGTCTAAGGATCGAATCACCAACTACCAAGAGCCTCCCTCCCGCCCCACCCAGGGATGGTTCCTTGATGCGAAAGGAAACCTGCTCACCAACTGAAGAAGAGGTCCCTTCTGAGGGCATGTTCCCCTTATCCTCAGTACGGTGCCCTGATTCCACAAGATCCTCATTCTCCTTGACAACAAGAACGCTGCCATTTTTAGAGTGGGACACATCTATCCTGTCCCTGAGAATCTTGTCCTCGTGCCTATCTAACTGTCTCCGCTTCTCCAGGTCAGCCACCTTGGCCTCAAGGGTACGTACTCGTTCCCTGAGAACCAGGAGCTCCTTGCAGCGAGCACACATCCAGGACTTCTGACCAGAAGGCAGATAGTCATACATGTGACACTCAGTGCAATACACTGGAAAGCCCCCAACCCCCTGCTGGCATTCTGACTTCATTATTCTGTTTTAGGAACAACACACTAAGAGGAAAGAAAACGGCTATGATCCCCCGGCTAAGAGCCAAAGGCTCGCGCCCCTGCCCAGCAGTTGCCTTTTCAATGCAAAAGGTCACTTCCTGCTAAGCACAGGAGGTGAGCACAAAGGGGGTGTGTGGCTTGTACTCCAGCAACCCCCAGCAGCCTTACAAACACACTCACCCTCAAACACAATCAAGCCCAAACACACTTAGCCTCAAAACTACACTCAAATCAACACAAAACTACACACAAAAAGCCCCAAAGCTAGAGAGGACCACCCTTAGCTTCTCAGCTTAACCCACCACAGCCAAGAAAGGCAAAAAGCCCTTACCTCCTCTAGCAGCTGCAGACCATGTGCTCCTGAGCCCAGGTGACTCTGCTCTGCCCTGCCCCTGCCCAGCAGTTGCCTTTTTTTTTTTTTTTTTTTTTGTGGATGCTGCAAAGAAATCTGTTCCAAGCTTGTCCTCAAAGGGGAACAACAGCTATAGTAGAACAATCCATATTTTGTATAAAGAAAGTCATTGTGAGAAACAGCCTCAAATACAATTGGTCCGTGCATCCTTTTCCTTATTTTGGAGGGAAGGGGGAATTTTTAAGCCAGCCGTAATGAAAACTTGCTTGATATATATGCTCACCTTTCAATATTCACCTAAACTCCACAAATTGCCTTGTCAAAACACATAAGCAGTCTATCATGCCTAAGGATGATTAATATCCTAGAGGCAATATTTATAAACCTGTTCAAGAAGACCTTTCTTGTGCAAAATAATGGAACTGTATTTTGACTGTATTGGCCTATCTAGTTTGCTGGCCTGCATCTCGAAAAGGGAAAACAAAAGCTGGCTAAAAGAATATGACTTAATTTGCATAGATAATTAGGGGGAGAAAGTAAATAAAAGAGCAACAAAAAGTCTCTGGCCTGAGGCTTATCACTCACAATGCTCCAAGGAAAGATATTTGTTGTGCATCCACCAGGGATTTGAAGCTGCGATGCAGGAACGGAAATCTCCATTACAAAGAGATTTTGATGGAGGCATTTTAAAAAGGGGGAAGCCAGAATATTAAAAACATTGGTATTGTCCACAAGCAGTACAGAAGAAGCCACGTTGCTAGGGTTGCCAGGAGGTACACTATGGCAGCAGACTGCTTGCCAGCAGCACTTTTTGTCTGCTGGAGAATTTTTTTTAACACCAGTGTCATATGCCACATGACATCACATCCAGGGAAAACCTGGAAGTGACATCATGTCATTCTAGGAATCACTGGTGTCACAGTCCCTAATATCCTCAGACAGGGTCCCAGGCCCCTCTGCTTACAGCAGGTTCTCTTTGGTTCCTCCTTGGTCCTAGAGACAGTTTATAATTTTTCCTCTTTTTTCCTTTATAGTGCCACCAGGGACCCCCTCCCTGGCATGCCCTCCTCCAGTGTGCTGCCCTTCTTCCAGGTAAGTAGTGTTAGTAGGGTTACCTTCCCAGCAGGAGTGGGAGGGACTTAGCATTTACCTTTTGATCTTCTTGCATGCACGCAGAGTGTGCACACCCAGCAGGGCACAATGACATCACTTATGGAAGCCAGCAGCCAGCAGCAGGCATGCTCCCGTGCTTCACAGGGGCCAATTTGAGCCATTGCGAAGTGCAGGAACATGCCCAGCACCCAGCTGTAGTGCACCCACTGTGCTGTACCCTAGGAGGTTTTTTTTGGCTCCCAGGCCCGTCCTTCAGGCCTTTTGCCCTGGCTGCCAGATGAGTGGCAGCAGGGGGAAGAGGCTCGGAGCAGGGAATCACCACTGTTCAGAGGGCAGCGGGGCAAACTGCCAGGAGTTGTCCCACCACCGGCAGGCCCCTGGCAATCCTCCTGCTATCTGTTTCACCTGCAAGGTTCCTCAGTCCCCAAGTGGCAAGAAATTCCCCAGGGCTGCTGCTGTGACTCTGCTCATGAGGAGAAAGAATTGTGGGGCATAGGGCATTGGTGTTTGTTTATAAATCTTCGCACTGAGCAAGGGGCGGCCATGTTAGCCAGCAAAGCAGTATCAGTTCCCTAGAAAGCTAACTTTATCCCTTTGGAGTTTCCCAGGAATCATTCTTTCTAAGCAGTTTTACAGAAAGTTTTTATTTTCTGTGTGTTTTTGTTGCTGTTGTTTTCTTAATTCTCTGCCTCGAGTCTCAGTGAGAAAGATGGGCTAGCAATAAATAAGGATTTGTCTTTTTATCATTTATTCCTCACCTTTCTCCCCAGTGGGGACATAAAGAACTGAACTACAAGTGACAAAAGGCACAGGTTGGACACTTGTCAGCTTCCCTCAAGTTTTGATGGGAAATGTAGGCAGCTTGGCGGAATGTTGGATGTGACAGTTGAAAAGTCCATTGGACAGCAGTCAGAGAGCCAAGCTGCAAGACTAGGATGCCTACATTTCCCATCAAAACTTGAGGGAAGCTGACAAGTGTCCAACCTGTGCCTTTTGTCACTTGTAGTTCCGCTCAAAGAGGCTTACGTCAATCTCCTCTCCTCAACTGTATTCTCATGAGAACTCTGTGAGGTAGGTTAGGCTGAGAGTGTGTGACTGGTCCAAGGTCACCCAGCAAGCTTCTGTGGCAGAGTGAGGATTCAACTTTTGGTCACTCCCAGATCCTAGTCTAACTCTAACCACTACACCACACTAGCCCTAAATCAATAACTTTATT
The DNA here is from genome assembly GCF_028583425.1 of Eublepharis macularius. Taxonomy (NCBI): domain Eukaryota; kingdom Metazoa; phylum Chordata; class Lepidosauria; order Squamata; family Eublepharidae; genus Eublepharis; species Eublepharis macularius. The sequence goes on along the minus strand of NC_072792.1, from coordinate 164,069,563 downwards.
TCCATCCCGCTGCAAAACTCACCCATCTTTGTTCATCAGTTCTACTTGCTTGCTTCGTCAGACTCCAAGCAGGGACATGTGATGTGTTCTAACAGCGTTCCCAATGTTAGCTTGGGAAATTTGTGGAGATTTGGGGGTGGAATTTAGGGAGGGGAAGGAGTTCAGCAAGAATAAGATGCTACAGAATCCACCTTCTAGAACTGACATTTTTTGTCAGGAGAACTGAACTCTGTAGTCTGGAAATCAGTTTTAATTCCAGCCCCAACTGGAGGTTGATAACCCTCGTTCTAACCCAGTAGCCACCAACGATCAATGCTCATTCCAGAACAATCTTCTAGTCATCAAAAGCCATTGAGCAAAAGCACCTTTAGCCTGCTCCAGAATCATCAACAGATCTTCGGTGCTCATTTAGCGAGCAGAAGGGTACCATCTTCACTTGACAACACACAGTAGCTTTCCTGTTGCGCATCCAATGACTAGCATTTTTGTGACTTAAAATGGTCAGATATTTTCAGAGGAAGGGAGGCATCACCAATTCGAAGTCTGTTATTTGGTTTGAAAAATACTGGAGATTCATTGCTACTTTCCACTTAATATAAATTTATTTCACTTTAGCATCAGTATTCCGCGGTGCTGTCTTCAGGAGTAAAGTGTAAGACCAATGTGGCACATGTGGCTTCCACACAATCGTATTTGTCTATTTCTGCCAGCTCTTTTCCTCATTATGATTGTGACAGTTATATTAATTAGCTGGGGAAACGAATGAATTCTCCTGTGTTTGCTTCTGGTGCACTCAGGTTCATAGCCATGAGGTCTCTTACTTATTCATGTGTATACATTTATGCAATGCAATTGAGACTTCCTTTTTGCAGGATTCTCCATACTAAAATATACCGACAACATGCTTTCATCAAAGACTACTTTAATCTGCTGTAAAGTCTAAGTGCATTTAAATTTTTCCCTGTCCGTTTGCACTCTACAGAATAAAAACAAGAACTGCTGATGAATTGACATGTAAAAATTTTCACTACATGATACAATCCAACCAGGCAATTTGCAAAAGTATTTCCATTTCCAACATTCCATACAGAGCCTCAGAAGATGGATTTTTAAGAACCTTTATGTTCATACTGGATTCCGTGCTTCATTCAAATAGAACTGAGCCATATTATGAATTACTTTTATTTATTCATTTATACTCCATTTTTCTTCCCAATGGGGATCCCAGGTGGCTTGCCTTGTTCTCTTCCCCTCCATTTTATCTTAACAACAATCCTGTGAGGTAGGTTAGGCTGAGACTGTGTGACTGGCCCAAAGTCACCCAGCAGCCCATGGCAAAGGGGGGGTTCATATCTCCAAAACCCTTGTTCGAGACTCTTACCACTGCACTACACTAGCTCTCACTAGCTCTTTTAGGGTCAGCTGCTGGGAATTTAGGGATTTGAATGTTTACTCAACATAAGTCTTATTTAAAACACTTGCAGATCTCTATTATAACGGTAAATTCCTGAGAGGTCTGGCGAGAAAACATTTCATATTTTTGAAATGACAATTTAAATTAACTTTGATAGACACAGTTTTGAAATGACAAGCTTGTAAATCCCTTTGAACAAAGCAAAATGTCACAGACTTTGTTTAAGGGGGCTTTGGGGTTGTTGTAGAAAGCGTGAGATTGTTTTTCTGTTGCATCTTCGGCCATTTTTATGAATTCATTCTGGTTGTTTTATTATGCTCAATGTGATATTGAAATGTTTATATGATGGTTTTTATTGATTGTTAGCTGCTTTTTGAGACCAGCGGGCTAGAAATGCAAGATACAAATGGGGGGGGGGGAGATGAAATTGAAACAGGAAAAGGATGTGCCAGGATGTGCCCTTATTGACTACGACGTGCGGAAAGAGCCAAAATAGATCAATTTCCTCTGTAGGTGGTCTACTTTATTTCTTTTAAAGCTGGAATCTTCATGATTTGACAATGTTTTTAATGTTAGAAAACATCTGTATTCAATTATCCTAAAGATGTACTTCTTGTTCAAGAAGCATTTTTTTCAGGATCAGATCAAGATTTGCCTAGTACCTTGTTATTTGCAAGATTAAGAACCAGACTAGCTGAAACTATAACTGCTGACCTGAAAGCAGTGCTTCTTAATCCCAGTGTTTTGAAAATAGAGTTGCCAGGGAACAGGTGGGGGGCACAATATCTTGTGCACTGCTACGTCACTTCCAGGTGTGGCAGCCATTTAAGAAGTTGTGAAGGGCCTGTCTTGATAAAAGGCCTTATGGGAAATGCAAACCACTGTATTTTTGAAAAAGGCATTGTCGGATCTCAAATTTACAAGAAAGACATCACGAACACCCCCTTTTTGAACGAGGATAGCGTAGCCAGGGAATATCACACTTTCCTCACACAAAACACACACTCATAATTTAGAGTGCAATCCTTCACTCAGGTATACAATCATATTAATAATAACAATAATAATACAGGACAAGTTCTCAAAGCACAGCAAACAGATTAGTTCCCCTGATAGAGACCAGTGATGTCATCACTTGTGCCCATTGCAGGCACCATTATCCATTTGGAACCACGTACCTACACAATGCCACGGTCAGATCCTGCCAGGAGTGCCGCTATGTGAGGCGCCAGCACACCTGACCTTGATCCTGGGAGGCCATCAGGGACTGTGCAGGTTCCCACCCTGTGGAAGGAGGGGTGGTATACATCACCCTAGCTCCCTCTCAGTCCACTCACAGGCCTGCTCAACCTGACAGAGCCCCAGCTGCTTTCCCTTACTCCTTGCCTTCCCAAGCCTCATGACTCATGACTCCCCACCCCCACCCCCACCCCCACTGTCTCCCAGCTGCCTCCCATCCCCACCTCCCAGTAAGTCCAGAGGCTGAGCCTCAGACCCTGGACAGCCACAACTGCTATCCCAGTACCTTTTGGGCCACCTCCAGACATCCTCTGCATCCCCCTCCCCTATTTAGCAGCATTCAGTGGGGGAAGCTGGTTGTGCTTCGGTAAACCACTGCACAGGCCACACTACCTACTGCAGACATGGGCTGGGGGAAGAAGACAGAATAGCACCGTTGTTAGTTGATTCCAGAAGTGAGCTTCCTTCTAGCATGGACGGATTAAAATCCATTCCTATTACAATTTCTATCAGAAGGAAAGTTGATCAAAATGTTAACGCCCGCCTCAGCTTGTCTGCTAAGGTCATTCCTTTTCAAACTGTTGCTCTGACACTGGTGGAATCCAAACTCATGTTCTTTCACTCTTTCTGTATTGATCAGATGATCAGTCTAAAGAAAAATCATTTCCACAATCAATGCCATGAAAATAAACTAGTGCTGTCAAAGAGATGCAAGTAAGCATTGCTCAGGGACGCTAAATATTATAACCTCACCGTTTCCTGTTTAAAATAATTCATAAACAACAAATTATCCTTTGCATCCACGTCCCTAAAGAACTTCAATGATTCAGGCCTCTTGGACGTGTGTGTTTACAGTTGTATTGCATTTAGAATGCAGCTGTAATGACATAAAAACTCTAAATCAAATGTGCGGGGACTTAATTCAGACATAACAACAAACCTTGGTTTCTGCTAGCTCTGAAGGGGCTTTGCTGGCAAGCTCCTTGCTTCCCTTCTCCCTCATGGGCACCAAGCTGATTTGTCCTTTTCCATTTTTGTTGGACTGGCAATGAATAGTGTGTGTTCCCTGCAAATCAAGATTCAACAAGGTTTGGTCTTGGTTTTGAGTTCTGGTTTGTAGAGAAAACACGAGCCATAAATTGCCATTCCTTCAAACTGTACAGGAGGAGCAGTTGTTACCGATTTTCCCTGCTAGCTGTAGCCCACTTGGCCGCATTCCACATTGTTCCCAAAAGCCTTCATTATTGGCTTTCGGTGGGCACAAGAGGCCGCAGTGGAAAGTAGATAACAGCAAGACTGTTCCATTTGCAGTTCTGTAGGATCCAACTAGAAGTCAGAAATTACTAGGAGACAGACAGACAGATATTCTATTGCTCCCCATCCTTTCACCCACAGGAACCAAAAGGCAGCTTACAATACAGTGAAATATCAATAAAATATCATTAAATTTTTTGAACAACAATCATGCTAACTATTCAACAAAGGAGTTTCCAAAATTCTGGTTTGTGTGTCCGATCTGTGGTAAACTTCTGCATGAAGTAATGTTGCATTGAGAATGGTTAGGGGGAGAATATCTACAAGATACCAGCAAACAGAAATGAAGAAATACTATTACAAGGTTATGAAGGCCCTGAAGAAAAGAGGAGGAAAAATAAACTCGCTTTATTTATCCCTCACAACCTCAGCTGCCAAAGCACACTAGACTCTCAAATGGCTATCAGATAATAGATCCAAAGTAAAATCAAAAAGAGTCCAGTAGCACCTTTAAGACTAACCAATTTTATTGTAGCATAAGCTACAATAAATCAAGTTCTCTTCGTCAGATGCCTGATACAGAGACTGGTCAAATACAGAAGAGGAGGAGAGGGAAGAGGCAATTAGGGGGAGGAAGGGGGAGGGTGCAACCAAAACATTCCTTTGCTAGTATATGTAAACATCTCCTTTTAGTGTGTAGATCCAGAGGAGTTAGCCATGTTAGTCTGTAGTAGCAAAATCAAAAAGAGTCCAGTAGCACCTTTAAGACTAACCAGCCCCCTTCCTTCTCTTCCTTTTAGTGTGTGTAACAGTTGGCTTCAAAGGAGTTTGCCCTGTTAGTTTGTAGCAGCCAAACAGCTAGACCATCCAATTCCAATGCAGTATGGGCCTTCGATAACCACAGCTCTCCCTGCCAGATGCATCTGACAAAGAGATCTGTGGTTCCCGAAAGCCCACGCCAGGTGCCACTGAGCTCCCCCAGACCCCACCTCTGTAAAGGAAATCTGTTACCTGTGGTAATGTGATAACCATTCATAGTCCCTATTCAGTCCCAGCTTGACAGAGTCAAATTTGCATATGAATTCCAGTTCAGCAGCCTCCTGTTGGATTTTGTTTTTGATTTCTGTTGAACTACAGTGACCTTTAAGTCTTTGATGGAATGTCCTGGTAGATTGAAGTGTTCTCCCACTGGTTTCTGACGAAGAGAACTTGATTCTCGAAAGCTTATGCTACAATAAAATTGGTTAGTCTTAAAGGTGCTACTGGACTCTTTTTGATTTTGCTACCACAGACTAACACGGCTAACTCCTCTGCATCTAGATCCAAAATAGAAACCTTCATGAAACCCTTTTTGTCCTTTCTTATATTTCAGAGTTAGAAGACAATTAAATGCAAACATCCTTTTCATAAGTACATTTGCTATTATCCCAAGCCTTAATATACACAGGGAGCACCAGTGTATGCCATTCTCCTGTTCACTTTGACTGAGGGAGAGCAATTTGCACAAAAAGATTGTGGATTCAGAGCTTCTCTCTGCAGTGAAAGGAACGACACAGTCCTTACAGGTTGGGGATCATGTTGCAATTTTAAAGCCTACCTCACACAGGTGCACAAAGTATTGCTTTTTGTGTTGGTATTTGTTTTGATGAGCGTATTGATTTCCAGATATTCTAACCTGGTGATGGATCTCTCATGGCTTGAAAGCTGACACATGACATCATATTATTTGGTCCTAATATAAATTATTTTGTCCTAATATAGTGTTATGGTTTTGGATTTTGCTATGGACCAGTGCTTCAATGCAAAGTCCCCCCCTCCCCGCCTTAACAACAGAATCAGTTTCTTTGCTTGTGCTGCCACCTACTGGAGAAATTATGGAAAATATTTGGCAAATTTAACAGAGGCATTACCATTTCTAACCTAGAGAGGAAAGTCAAAGCAGATGAAATGTATTACCCATAAGAAAAGCAGCCACTTTAATTAAGGCTTCATTTTGACAGGTATGGGGCTGAACCGGAGGCTGAAATCCTTGGCTGCAGGTAGACAGTAGAGATTTAAGAAAGAGTTCCATGTGTCATAATGATGAGAGCTATAAATTAGGATTGCTAAAAAGCCTGAAGAAAACTGCTCTGACCCTTTCATAGAGGCTTAATTGGATTTATTTACCAGGTGATTTACCTCTATGGCATGGAAAGTTTCACCTGCCCATTTCTGCACACAAAAGGAACAGGACAAATCTCTACGGGCATGTTGGCAACGCTTGCTCGGGTGAATAATTTTTGCAATAGAGTGCTGGATAGAGGTTAGGGGACCAAGGTGTAACAGCAGAAGAGCATGACGCTGTGTTTTCCAGAAAGGAAGGACTGTATTTTTAGAAACTGGTAATGAGAAAAGCAACATTTAAAAAATTATTCACACTTGAAGTACATTTGAAAGAAAGATCACATATATGCATCTCCCACGTTTGCCTCCACATTGCAAGGTTTTCAATTATTTTGGAATGTGTGCTATCTGTTTAAATGAACACAGCAGTGGGACAAAAATGGAATATGTTTGTTCAGTATGGGAATGTGCAACACATCTTGCAAACCACTTTCTGCCCTCTTAAAAATTACATGTCTCCAGCCTTTGGTACATTTTCCAGACCCTGCTAGTTCTTGGATTACCCTTTTCCTGCCGCTGGAATTTATTTTCACTTCTTTCTCTCCTTTGCAGTATCCTTGAATGGCTTCCCCTGGGAATATTTTAGGGCTCAATGGTTTGCACTACCCCTTCTATGAGAAGTTTGTAATCTTCGGCATTTCTCTTATGCAAATAGTTTCAGGTGAGTAGCCGGTTAGTCTGCAGTCAAAGAACAAGATCAGGGCCCAGCAGTACCTTTAAGACCAACTAGATTTCCAAGGTATGAGGCAGCCTGATGAAGGGAGCTCTGACTCTCAAAAGCTCATGCCAGGAAAATCTACTTGGTCTTTAAGGTGCTATTGGGCCCCGATCTTGCTCTCCTACACAAAGTATTCCCAAGGTTTCCAGTAATAGAAAATATATTGCTGTTTGCACCATTTTTTTAAAAAAAAATCTAATTTGCTTAAGAAGATCAACTGCCAGTATTAAAAGGAAGTACCACAGATGCCAGCTGCCATCTCATCTCATGGCCCCAATACCATCCACTTCCAAAACAGATAGAGGGAAACAAGAAGTGTTTCCATTAGTGTGGCAACTCAGGGCCAAGCTACAAGTGACGAATGACACAGGTTGGACACTTGTCAGCTTCCCTCAAGTTTTGATGGGAAATGTAGGCATCCTGGTCTTGCAGCTTGGCTCTCCGACTTCTGTCCAATGGACTTTTCAACTGTCACTTGTCCAACATTCCACCAAGCTGCCTCTGGGCCAAGCTACACATGACGATTGACACTTGAACGGCAAGTGGATTGAGTGGAGGGCAAGTGAACAGGGAGAAATACACTTGCCGTTCAAGTGTCATTCGTCATGTGTAGCTTGGCCCTACATTTCCCATCAAAACTTGAGGGAAGCTGACAAGTGTCCAACCTGTCAGGCATCACTTGTAGTTTGGCCCTCAGTCAATCAATTTTGTCCCTCAGCAGAGGGATGAACCAGTTTTTAGTTGTGTTGATTTAACGTAATGTGGTGGTACAATCTGGATTTGTTAACGGTGGAGTATAAAATCATCCTACTCCAGTAGTGATGCTAGAATCAACTAGTGTAATTATTACTAGCAAGGAGATTAGCACCACGGCATACCCCCAATAGCATCCACAGCTTCTTCCCCATGATTTTCCTCAGTTTTACATCACCTGAGCAATGTTGTGCTCCTGGTTTAGGTAGGCCTGAAATGGTAGAGTTCCAGAGGGCAGGTGCCGCAGAAGAGAGGGCTCATCTGCCTAAAATTTTGACTGGATGGACTAGATGATCCTTCCTTACAAAGGTGGTTCATGTGTATGAAGATGTGTCCACAGCTATGGAGGCCCAAGATGTAGTTAGCAAAGTGTCCTAATACTGGAGTTGCATAGTATGAATGGCATGGCATGAGGTAGAGCCATGTGACTCCTGATTCTGAACATAGACATTGTAAATTTCCTCAGTGGTCTAGAACGTGGTGCTTGTGGGCACCAGAGCAACCATCAGTGTGTTTCCTGGCACCAGGGCTTTTTTTCTGCCTGAATGCTCTAGAATGGGCCCAAAATGGCCAGGATCAAACCCAATCAGCATGGAACAGGTCGCTGCCGGGCAGGGAACACTGCCCCGCCTGGCAGCGGCTCAATCCTGGCCAAAAATTTGGCCAAAATGGGCCTGAAACGGCTAGGACTGAGCTCAAAACAGCCAGGATCAGGCCGCTGCCAGGCAGGGGAACACTCCCCCACTCGGCAGCAGCCGAATCCTGGATGCTTTGGGCCTGAATTGGGCCCAAACAACCCCAAAATGGCCAGGATTGGGCCCAAATTGGCCTGGGGTGGGGAGGCGAGCAGACTTGAATCACGAGAGCGCTCTTGGGATGGCCATGCCCTGCACTATTACATCACTTCCCGGAAGTGATGTCATCGCACAGTCCCATGAGCGCAAGAGCACACCTTGCGCACATGTATATTGTACAACTGAGAGTGGAACTACAAGTGACAAAAGGCACAGATTGGACACTTGTCAGCTTCCCTCAAGTTTTGATGGGAAATGTAGGCATCCTAGTCTTGCAGCTTGGCTCTCTGACTGCTGTCCAATGGACTTTTCAACTGTCACTTGTCCAACATTCTGCCAAGCTGCCTACATTTCCCATCAAAACTTGAGGAAAGCTGACAAGTGTCCAACCTGTGCCTTTTGTCACTTGTAGTTACGCTCTGAGTTCCACCAGCTCTTTTCTCAGAAAAAAGCCCTGCCTGGCACCATCTTTCTTCTTCTCCATAGCAACATTTTCCCAAAGTAAGGAGCCAGATCCTAGTCATGCTCCATTCCACTGGCGTGGGAGGTGCTTCAGAGCCAAACTAAATGTGACAGTGAACTCATGATCGCCATGGATTCACTTTTGCATTTTAAAAGTGATTTTAAAAAGCCATGAAGGCCCAATCCTGATCGGGTCCATGGCACAGAGCTCCTACCCTTAACCAATCCCTTTTCAAGTGCAGAAACATCTACATGCCATGTGCCCAATCAGGAAAGGTTCCCCATAGCACTTTAAAATGGCAACAGTGAACTCGTGACAGCCACAAGTTCACCATCACATTTGGTTTGGCCCTCAGAAGAGCCCAGAGGACAATACCTTTTTTATCTGTAGGGAGCACCCATTTGGAATCAGTTGCCTTCATTGGCTTGAAACCTTCCTAGCATTTTGTGGAACTTCCCAATGTTTTTTGATTGGACCTTGCCCCCATGGCAGCCATTTTGTAGGAGTGCCCAACATTCCAAAAGTGCTGATGAGTTCAACAGGGTTAGAGACCTCCGATCTATACCATGGCACTATACCCAAAACACCCAAACAGGCATTTTCAATGGTTGCCTCACAAAGAGGGAATTGTCATCTACTGGTGACTCTCCAAACCTCTTCCCCCAATAAGTATCTTGCAGAAACCTTATAGTGTAACATTTTCTGTATCTTAAAAAGCTATTTTTTCCTTCCTAACCACCTGTTTCTTTCCTTGCTTTGCAAAGCCAGAGCTGGGATATGCATCCAGTATTGTTTACCAAAAAACGGCCCAGAAATATGAGTTTTTCTCTTCAGTATTGCTCCATCCCCTTCCCCATATCTATTAGGTGATGATAAAATATCACTATACTGGACAGGGTGAGTGTAGCACTAATTTAGTGGTTGGAAATTCCTTATTGGGCAAAAAACACTGGAATTAATTTGAATTCTTTGGGGTATCACTGGTATTGCTTATTATAAAAACGAAAATGCTGATATGAAAACATCCGTATAAGTTGTCGAAGGCTTTCACAGCCGGAGAATGATGGTTGTTGTGGATTTTCTGGGCTGTATCGCCGTGGTCTTGGCATTGTAGTTCCTGATGTTTCGCCAGCAGCTGTGACTGGCATCTTCAGAGGTGTAGCACCAAAAGTCAGAGATCTCTCAGTGTTTGACAGTGTTTGACACTTAGAGATCTCTGTCTTTCGGTGCTACACCTCTGAAGATGCCAGTCACAGCTGCTGGCGAAACATCAGGAACTACAATGCCAAGACCACGGCGATACAGCCCGGAAAATCCACAACAACCATCCGCATAAGTCTTTTTTGTAGGATCAGAGGAGCAGTTTTTACTCTATGTGATGCCCACGTAGTCTGTTCTGATCTTTCCTCTTCCCAGTTTGGGCAGTGAAAGGACAGTTGCAGACCAGTAAAGGTTGTGCCTTTTATGGGCACAACTACAACCTTACACAGTCTTCTCCTGCCAGCCTCCAGGTAGGGCTTGGAAACCTCCCAAAATTACAACTGATTTCCAGACAACAGAGACCAGTTCCCCTGAAGAAAATGGTGGCTCCAGATGGCAAACTTCATGGCATACCATCAATTCTAGGTGAAAATCCCTGCCCAGCTTTCCCCTTCCACAGGCACTGCTCCCAAATCTCCAAGAATATCCCAGGCTTCAGTTGACAACTGAACTTCATAGAAGCCTGGTAACAGAAAAAGGAAGAACAAATATGAGGGGTTAGAATGGAATGTATCATTTCAGGCTACAGGTGGGGGGATGCCGTATTTGAATGCTCTCCCGCATAAGAGGATACCCACATATTGCAAACAAACATGTAAGAAACTGAGAGCGGGACCACAAGTGACGCCTGACACAGGTTGGACACTTGCCAGTTTCCCTCAAGTTTTGATGGGAAATGTAGGCAGCTTGGCGGAATGTTGGACAAGTGACAGTTGAAAAGTCCATTGGGCAGCAGTCGGAGAGTCAAGCTGCGAGACCAAGATGCCTACATTTCCCATCAAAACTTGAGGGAAGCTGACTAGTGTCCAACCTGTGTCAGGCGTCACTTGTGGTCCCGCTCTGAGATTCTAGCCCAGCCCTTTGACTGTTGTGCTGGGTTTTTATTGGCAGGGATTCTTTAAGGAGGGGAAAAGTTTTTTTAAAATCCACCCATTGTCTTATGTGGCCCAATCCATTCTAGCACCTCAGTATTCTTCATTTAGTGATGTGTAGCCAAGGCCTCTTAACAGTTGTTTCCCCTCCTAAAGGAATTCTGAGAACTATAGTTCTGTGAGAGAGGCTTGGAATCTCTACACCCTGTCAAATTTTTTATTTTTTATTTTATTTCATTTATATCTCACCTTTCTCCCCTACAGGGACCCAAAACAGCTTACATCATTCTTTCCTCCATTTTTTCCTTACAACAAACCCTGTGAGGTAGGTTAAGCTGAAAAGGTGTGACTCGCCCAAGATCACCCAGCAAGCTTCCATGGCTGAGTGGGGAATTGAACCTGGGTTGCCCAGACCCTAGTCCATCACTCTAGCCACTGTACTACACTTGCTCACAAAATCATTTAGATCACAGTTAAAGTCAAGGATTAAGTAGTTCTTTCCACAAAGTGGAAGACTCCGTCTTTTGGAGTTCTCCTGCCCAAGTCTGGATCTCACCCCAAATCACTATGCATCTAGCATAATACATTCTGGGTGCTTGCCTTTCCAAAGCAAGGGTCTCCTGGGGGACCAAGCAGATTTCCCAAGGATATATCTGCATTCCCCAGCTATGTAACTTGGCCCACAAGGAAGTGTATATTTGCAAAATACACATTCGCCATACAGCATTGCAACTTCTAGCATAAATCCAGAAGCAAATAAAAATATGCAAATGCATTTTACAGACACACGCTAATATTCAGCTTCACTCTCTGTACAGCACAAATAGACACTGACATTAGTCATCTAAGTATGTCTGCAGAGACTGTGCCGGCCAGACTGAAGCCTGTCCAGGGAGAACGGGAAGCTCCTTGCCTGAAAATGCTTTGTTGTTTCCAAATGTTTAACACATTGAGCTTCTGCTGCCACGTCAGACATAGCTGAGCTGTACACTTGCCTGCTTGCTGGAGAAATGATTTCCCAGCTGCTCGGTGACACCAAAAACAGTAGTGTATTGAAGACTCTTTGCATATGAAGTTTTCATTAAAATGTGTGTTGGCACTGACAACAGGCTCACAAAGCCATCTGGAAATACATAATCATTACTTACAATTTGTATTAGGTTACTTTACTAGCTGTTTCCTGAGCAGGAAAGGGGCATGTTGCAGATGCCGTCTCATCCACCACCCATTACTGTCACTTCTTGGGAAGGCAGAGCATTCGGCTGCCATTGCTCTACCCACTTAGATGGGGCTAAGCATTCTCTGACAGATCAAGTTTATGCCTGGGGATGCTAGTAGATCAGCCCTTGTTGATGGATAAACAGGTCAGCGCTGTTGTTAGGAGAACCTTCCCTCCATTGCATCTGCCTCATAAACTGGCCCCTTATTTAGACACTGCAAACTTAGCCACACTGATCTATGCCACCATAACCTCCAGTGTGGCCTACTGTAATAAGCTCTGCATAGGGCTGCCTTACAAAACCTCTCTGGATATTCAACTGCTACAAAATGCAGCAGTATAGTAAAGAGTCCAGTAGTACCTTTAAGAGTAACCAACTTTCTCTTCAGTGTGGCTCTTGGAAGCTTATTCTACAATAAAGTTGGTTAGCCTTAAAAGTGCTACTGGACTCTTTACTATTTTGCTACTACAGACTAACACGGCTAACTCCTCTGGATCTATGAAAATGCAGCAGTGAAACTCCTGCCTGGACGACACCAGAATGACATGTTCTAAACAGCGAACTCCAAGCACGAGGCGTCTAGATTCATGGCTGCCTTATAGGAAGCCCTCCCTGTGCCCAGGGGAGCCCCAGAAGGATCTGTGGGGGCTGGAGCCAACTGTGGGCTGTTTCCATGTCCCATATCACCATCCAGGGGTGCTCCCTTGTCAATTGGCACTCCTGGTATCTCTTGAGTCTCGACATCCACTGCCTCTGCCTCTCACTTTAACAAGGGGCACAGCAAGGGGACAGAACTGGGTGACGACCAAGCACAAGCTGGCAGGGCTCATGCAGGAGCTGTAAACTGTAGTCTGATCACACCCCAACAGTGCGGGGGGGGGGGGACTGTTTGCTGGCAAATCTCACAAGGGGTTAGCCAGGCACAGTTCATCTCATTGCAAGGAACTCCATCCATCTGCCCACTTCCCCAACCACTTTGCCCACCTTTCCCCCCCTGCTACTCTGTCCTCCAGCATGCCATTCTTTGGGGAGTGGTAGCTACAGGGGAGAGGTGGCTGCCGCCGCCCTTGGCATCAGCTCACAATCTTCCAACCACTCCCCCATGCAGCAAGGTAAGTGAATACTTTTGGGTGCCAGCAGAGTGTTGTCTGCACAAGCACAAGTGATGATCATCTGTTTGGGGAGAAATTTGCCCCCTCCCATCATTTTTTCAGAGTTGTCAGAATTTTCTGCAAACCTGGGGGAGGTCCCCCATGTTTGCAGAACTGTTTCCCACTCCATGATCCCATTCTGCAGATTTAGATATCCGCAGATGAGGCTATGTTGACTAGTAGATATATTGATAGTGTTATAATAATATAGCAACCTAGAAAGTCTGTAAAGAAAAAAAAAGCTGTCCAGTGGTGCTTTCTTGCTCTCTTGCTACATGTTTAATACGTATGCTGCAATTAAAAATTACTTTGGTGGCAAGCTCTGGTTGATTTTGGCTGTGAGGAAGTCCACGTAGGTGTTTGCTAGTTCTGCTGGCCCATTCTAAGGACCAAACTAGATGATATGGGCATCCCCAGGGATATTTTGGGATGCCCACCATTTTGAAGCAGTAAGTTCCCATCTAGAAACCCCTTTAAACTGCATTGTGGAGGCCTGATTCTGGTTAGGACCACCACAGTGCAGAGGGAAATGGGCTTCCCTCCATGGCATTTTTCTGATCTGAAATGCAGCCATGGGGATATATAGGCAAATAACATTTTACCATAGAGTTTCTGACGACTGCTAGAGCTACTCATTGTCACTTCCAGGTTATACCCAGAAGTGAAATACTGGCACAAAGGCCGGTGGTGTTTTTTGTTATTTTTCTCCTGCCACTGTTCTGAGCAACAAAAATAATCGCTAGGAGATTGCCCACCATAAGCAGGCACATGATAAGCCTAGCCATAGTAGTTTCAACTGAACTTGGGCCCCACAGTGCAACTTAAAGGAGTACTTAACTGGGAACTCACTGCTTCAAAATGGTGGGCATCCCCAGTGCGTCCTTGTGGTTGCCATATCATCTAGACTGGCCTTAAGGTTAAAGACAAGATATCGTAAAGTATTAAAGAAACTGGGATTCTAGGTATTATACTGAAGGTTTTCTGATTCCTGTAATAACAGTACAGATGCAATATGCCATAATGACAACCAGTAAGGTGATGAAAATATCCCTAATGAAGCTATATCAGGCGTAATTTTATAGCAGAAATATAATTATATTGTTGCAAAAAGTGCAATTTCCAATTAAAGTCATGTGCAAAATGCTTTTGAACCTTACTAAACATTGATCGCGGACTACAATTCTGCATAGTTCAATCTGAGAAAAGCTATAAAACAGCCTAATTCCATCAAATGATACATTTCGATGACATCCTTCCGTTATCTGAAATATGTTCTTCTGATTTTCATTGAAACAGATTTAATTTTGATTGGTTTTCCACCCACAGTCCAGGTGTCCCACCGAATCCCCGTTTCCAGCATCCTCCCTGTGAACCGGTGAACACCGTTGAGATTTGCCAGGCCACATTGGCTGAACCACCAGCCGGTTTTCTCACTGAAGTTACTGCAGCTCTTTATAGGCTGTTCCCCAAGAGTGCAGGCGGGCACACAACCATCGTTGTCAACATCAAATGTACTAAAAGGAAATGAATTCTGGTTATCTTCTTTCTTGAGTCCCCGAAATGCATCTCCTGATTTACAGAAAGAAGAAAAAAACAGTAATAGTAATTGAAATAATTGCAACAGCGTTCAAGGTATTGTACTAAAAAATACAATGGCAAACACATTTACTATTGATTACATGTTTATCTCATCCTTCCACCGAAGAATTCCGGGTGCCGTATGTGGTTTTCTTCACTTCCATTTATTCTCATAACAAATTAGTGAGAGAGGTTAGGCTGAGAGAATGACTGGTACAAGAACTATCAGTAAGCTTCAGGTAAAGCAGGAATTTTCCACCCCACTTCCAGATCTCAAGCCTAGTCTAGTCTCTACATCACACCAGCTCTAAAAAAAAATTGACAATATTTTACCCTTTGATTATATTTCAAAATCTGCTTCCTGGGCAGTTTCCACTCAAAGACAAGCCGTTTCCCCATTGCTGCTGCACCTGCTGATACAGCACAGTAGCAACAGGGCTTTGAGGTTCCAGTTTTTCTGCCATGGTCAACCCACCCACAGTCATTCCTCTACCTCCACACCACCACAGATTTTTCATTTTTTTAAAAAAAAATGGCGATTTAATATTGTTATATCAATGTAATGTTATAACAATATACGTAACAAGTTCTCTGAATTCCCAGCTGTCATTTTTAAGTAAGTGTCCAGCCCCTTTTATTATGGATTCTGCTCTGGAGCATGGTACAGCAGGAGGAGGGACTTCAGCCTTATCTACTGTGCCACTTTTGCAAGCAAAAATAACTGTGGTGGGAGCCTGTTTGTTCCACTGCCAAGATCTATGTGTCCTGAAGCCATGTCCCACCCAGTGTTTTTTAAGGTGAGCTTCCAGTCATATGTATGCCTGCAGACTAGGTTGAGGTACTCACATCACATGACTCATGTCACATGCCTTGTGCACTAATAACAGCACCACTCCACATGGGTTCCAATGTACTTCATGCAGCATCACATGTGAGTTCCTTATGGCAATGGGTTTTCTCGGAGGGGTGCACTCTCTGGAAGTGTAGTGGTTAGAGTGTTGGACTAGGATCTCTGAGACTCACATGATGTCACATAAGAAGCTGCCTTCTACTGAATCAGACTCTGGGTCCATCAAGGTCAGTATTGTCTACTCGGACTGGCAGCAGTTCTCCAGGTTCTTAAGCAGAGGTCTTTCACATCATCTATAGCCTGGTCCATTTAACTAGAGATGCCGGGAATTGAACCTGGGACCTCCTGCTTGCAAAGAAGAGGCTCTTCCACTAAGCCACAGCCCTCCCTTGTCTCCCATTCTACCATGGAAACTCACTAGGTACCCTTTGGGTGGCTATTGCGCAGAAAAGTGAGTTATAAATAAAGAAAAAATAAGCGGTTACTCACTGTAACGTATCCATCTATTGTCTAACATTTCCATTTCCAGGAAGAGGTATACTCATTGAGGGCCATTTCACCAAAATGGAGCAGGTGTTTGTTTTCAAAATCATGCAAGACCACCTTGATCTTACAGAGTGTAGGCTTATCCCTTTATAATAACTGTAATTTAAATATTTTTACATTTTCACAAGCAGCTATAACAGGCAAGCTTGGAGCTGTGTATCTCAGCTATGGCAGCACAAGAGGCTAGAAAATGTCCTTCATGTTAGCTGCTTTCACCAAGAGCAGAGAACTCCTGGCTTGTAGTTGCTGGTGCAGATCTGCACTTAGAGAATTCCCATATGCATGAATGAAAGTAGCATGTGAAACAGCTCTTCATCTTCACCCTTCTCAGAAAGATACCAGGGTGGAGATTCTTAATGCTGTTTCTTAGTCTGGGGGCCAAAATAGACAAGGGTCAGGCCTGTGGATGCTACCCCCATTTTAAAGCAATTTAAAAATACTGCCAGGGCCCAATCCTGATCCTGTTTGGGCCCTCAGCACAGCAGGCTGTGGGGCTCTTGTCCTCCCTCTCCATATTTTTTTAAGTGCTGAAACAGCCACACAGACACCCATGGCTGCTTTGGTACTTGAAGCAGCGGGGGGGGGGGGGGGGACAAGAGCACCTTAGCCTGCTGCACCGCAAGTTTGATCAGGATCGGGCCCTTGCAGCATACACTTTAAAGTGGCAGTGGCATCCCGATGTCCGACCCCTGAATGCTGTGATGTCTAGCTTGGCCCGATGTTATTCAGCTTTACCTCCCCGGAGGCTTTGTCAATTTCACCTCCCCTTTGGGAGGTGAAGATGAACTTTTTAAAAACCCTCTGAGGAGCGATCTTTGCCGTCTCTGTCTTTTTACACTATGCTTCTCAGCCAACATTGCCTCTCCCTACACTTGAGCATCCCCGTGTAAGATGTCTCGTGTCAAGAAACTCTTATTACAGGTTCCTAGCTGCAGGTTTTAACTGATGTAGATCGCTGAAACAAAAGGCCGTGTATTGCAGAACGTTGGCAGTTTGCATAAAGCAGACCGTAACTTGGTGATGATGCTGAACACAGGAGATGGGATAGATTTTTTGAAAGAAGATCTGGGTCTACTGCTTTCTTAGCAATCTCCTTTTAGAACAGATGCTGCATACAGAACTTATTTGTCCAGTAATTTTCCAATCTGCAGTTTTAAATCTCAACAGCTCTGAATGCCCCAAAGAAAAGTCTTACCAGCATTTCCAGAATAACGTCCTAAATGTATCTTAAAAGAGCACGCTTCATCTTCTAACCAAAAGCTGTCGTACGAGGCATATGCATACGTGTCGTCTTCAGACTCCAAGCCCACGTAAAGCATGAAGCTGGCAGTTTTCTGGTTTACTATGTGGAAAACCTTCCGCAGCCCGAGCCAAAATTCCCCTATAATCAGCATTAAAATAAACTTGGAAAGAATAGAAGCAAAGCCTTATCCATCTCTGCACTTCTTTTCATGGTGCAATCATAAGCAGAGTTACAGTATTCTAAGACCTCAACGGACTTAAAAGGGTATAACTCTGTGTAGGATTCATCTGTTTGCCTCCCTGGAAACCTGCCATGAATTGTGAACTGTTTGAAGGCCGTTACATTTAGAAATTGAGAAACGAAACAAGAGTTTTCTGCAAAAGATGAATGCCCTGGAGCTTCAAGGTTATGTTTGACTGAGTGACAGCATCCCCCTGCCCCAGCCCCTATTTCTCTGTGCAGTAGGAAAGGCTCTGAACATGCTATGCAAGTACCCATGCTTTCTGCTGAGACAGGGCCAAGCTACAAGTGATGAATGACACTTGAACGGCAAGTGTATTTCTCCCTGTTCACTTGCCCTCCACTCAATCCACTTGCCGTTCAAGTGTCATTCATCACTTGTAGCTTGGCCCTGAGTTTCACCTTAAAGAGGAAGCCCCAGCACATGTGGGGCTCTAATGTAGTGGCCACTTTATTGCAAGAGGGGAAAATCCATACCATTTCACATGCAGGACAATGCACGCAGGACAAAGGCAGGCACTCCCTTCCCCCGATATATTCTTTTTCTGCTTCCCTTACTCGATCAGAAGCCCAACTCCTAACTTGCTCAACACTCCCATTCTTCAGAGAAGGAATATGCTGGAGCTATGATGGTGAACTAGGAATTCTCAAAGTGCCATACATCAATGCTCAGTCCCCCCCAGCCTACTCAGCACACAGCTAACTCTTGCTGGGGGACTGGACCAAGAATTGCCTACATGGCACAGGTTTCTGTACACACTTCCTCATCCAGGTGAGACATACCTCATCCAGGTGGGAAACAGCCTCCAGCTAGCTTGGAATTGTTAGAAGGAATGGACTGTGCAATGCCTCTAAGTACTAGCACCATGGCTTTTTTTCAGCGGAAATGCGGTGGAACAGAGTTCCGGAACCTCTTGAAAAGAGTCACATGGCTGGTGGCCCCGCCCCCTGATCTCCAGACAGAGGGGAGTTTAGATTGCCCTCCGCGCCACAGCGTGGAGGGCAATCTACACTCCCCTCTGTCTGGAGATCAGGGGGTGGGGCCACCAGCCATGTGACCCTTTTCTCCGAAGGCAACCCACTGAGTTCCACCACCTCTTTTCCCAGAAAAAAAGCCCTGACTAGCACACATACCAAGACTTCAAAGACAGCAATAGAGCTAGAATGATAAAGAGAGCAGGACTTTCTGTACCCTTCCTTGGATCTACTTTGCTGGTGTTTCTTTGACACCTAGATTGCTATTCTTTGGGGACATCCTTCCTTCCCGCTGACCCTTCTCTCTCCCCTTCTTGGTCTAACCTCCATGAGGGCAAGATGTGTTTCTTTTCCCTCTCTCCATCCTAGCCTAGACAGACAGACTGCTGTCTCTACCCTTTCCTATCCAGCATGGAGTTCCACTGTAATAAAGAATTTCTATTCTGGGACAGAAAGTGGCATGGTATAGCCCGGACTCATCAAATCTCATAAGCTAAACAGGTTCAGTACTTGGATATGTTCAAGGAAATCAATGGCAAACTGCCTCTGCTTCTAACTTGCCTTGGAAACCCCTTTCTGGGGTAGCCTTCTCTTGCAACTTCATCACATATGTATGTATTTCTATTTCATGTGAACTTAACTCCTAAAGCAGCATCAGAATCTTGTTGTGCAAAACAAACTCTTAAACTATCAGGAATGACTGCAAACACACACAAACACACACAGTTTATACACTGATACCTGAAAGATCCCCAAATCCATCCAAATAGTCAGACCACGTCTTCTGAAATTCAACTATCCCCTCAGATCTCTTTTGAATCACTGTCCATCCTCCTCCTCTGAAGTCCATCTCGCATAATACCTAAAATTAATCAAGGTGTGGAAAAGACCTTTGGTAACGTCATTTGTTTGTCACAGGGCATTTTTTCCCTCTTCAAAAACAAACAAAAACGATGTATCCAGTAAGGAATTGTACACATGTGGCAAAGTGAGGCCAGTAATTTTTCTCGGTTTTCCTTCACATCTTTTAAAATGAACTTTGAAAAATTCCTGGAACTGCCTGTTTAAGCAATGTTCCACTGCCTCAAGGAATTTCCCTGATACACAATTGGATCTGTGTAGAGAAGGAATGTAGCGGAACTATGGTGGTGAACTTGGAATTCTCAACGTTCAATAAACCAGTCGCTCAGTCGCTCTCCTGTTCGGCCATGCCTAATGAGGCATTTGTTCTAGCTACCAGGCCAATAAAGGGCTACTCCACCTCACCTCACGCCAAGTGGATGGCTTATCAGGTCCAGGGGTCATTTCGTAGAAAAAGAGCTGGAGGAACTAATTAGCATAACATTAGCATATGCCACACCCCTTGACATCACCAGAAGTGTGTCATTAGCATAACTGATTTGCATATGCCACACCCCCTGTCATCACCTATCCTAGCTGTTTTGGACCCAATCCTGGCCATTCAGGGCCTAAATTGGGCTCAAAATGGTAAAAAGGGGCCCTAAATGACTGAAAGTGGCCATTTTGGACCCTTTTGGTCCTGGTTTGGGGCTGAAACAGCGTAGATTTGGTCAGTGCTGGGCAGGGGAGGGTTCCCCTGCCCGGCACCGATCCAATCCAGGCTGTTTCGGCCCCAATCCAGGCCAAAACAGGCCCCAAATGGCTGAAAGTCAGGTGGGCGGGGCCACCTGACATGTGACCTCTTTGGAGAACTGCCGGAACTGCATTCCTGTGCGTTCCCCCTCGATATGAGCCCTGGGCCGTTTCCAGACGGCCCCCCGCCTCGCGAAACGTCGCGCGTCGTCGCGCGTCGTCGCGCAGAAAACGCGAAATATCGCGTTTTCTCGCGCGAGTTTTGCGCGACGTCGCGCAAAACTCGCGCGAGAAAACGCGATATTTCGCGTTTTCTGCGCGACGACGCGCGACGACGCGCGACGTTTCGCGAGGCGGGGGGCCGTCTGGAAACGGCCCTGATCAGGTCCAAGAAGAAAACTCTATTAAGCTGGGTTTGTGCACCTGTAGGCCCAGCTCCAGTGCCAACCTTGGATATTTATAAACAGAGAGAGTGGCACAAAGACTCCAAACAGATCATGGTGAGATGGGTATGCATAATAACAATGTAAAGAAACACTAAAGTTGGCTACGAATTTGGCCAGCTTGTAATACTCTCTTGGACTGGGAACTGAGCCAAGTTTCTCAGGTTAGCATCATAATTGGAGATGGTGCACCTCCCTCCGCTCTTATTGGGACATTAATATAATCTCGAATTCAGAACAAGGCTCAGGGGAAAAATGAACGGTTTTCCAACTGTCATGCAAATAGTTCAGTTTGTTAAGTTCAGTTCTGAATTGTCTACCCTTGGTAAAGAATAAAAGCCATCACATTCAATGGAAATGAGTGTCTTTGGATCACATCAGGAGCAAGTGAGGGGGACACATTCAGGTAGCAAAGATGGATTTCAAATTTTTAGGATGATATGGTTCCTAGGACTTATTATGATCCTTGCTTCATTTTAATTTCAATTAATAGGCCTTGTCCCTCCCCTGAATTAATTTTTCAGATGCCTTTATATACCATCTTTTTAAAATGGTATCTCTAAACTATGCAACTTATTCAGGAGGGCGTTTTTGGAAAGGTAAAAGAGACTTATTAAAACGGAATGATCAAGGAAGAATGCTTTAAGAAATAGAAGGAAACTGCGGGTTAAACTGCTGCGTGCTGCATATAGAACATATTATCTATTGCTGTATATATTATCCTAGTATGTAATTTCTGCATCATTTGATATGCCATGTTAATAGTTATGCTTTGTTTCAGCCTTGTTTCAGATTCTGACATGGTTTTAATTTTCCAGTCCTAATCCTAATGCATATTGAATGCGCCCATCCTATTGATTGCATTGACTTGCACTGTGTAACTCACCTGGAGTTTCAGTGAGAAAGGTGGACTATAAATAATGTAAATAAATAAATAAAAATAAACCCTGAGCTTTGAAGTGGGATGAGGAAGCACAAGTGGTCCCTATGATGGACAGCTTCCAGTTCTACCCTCCAGATGTCACAGCCAACCCCTAATCCTCTGAGGTGTATAATAAATTCCTAGAGTTTCCAGCCAATGAGAGGCCATGAACCCTCTGTGGGAGAGAGGTTCGATTTTGAGAAGAGGGTTAAAAGGGGAGGAATGGCATCAAGCTGTCAGCTAGGGCTTAGGCAGATAGAGAAGTATGGATCGGACAAAGACAGGACTAGGTATCCCTGTGTTAGGCAGGTTAGAGAGGCTGTAGGTCAGGGATGGGTGAAAGGATCAAGGAAGAATCCTGAGACACCAGCTGATCTTATCTTCAGGGTCTGAGTCAAGGGGTGACCAGACTGGGGGAAGGGTAGGGGCTAAATAGATAAGGTCCACACTTCTAGTACTCCTATCAGTGTGGTGAAAGCAGTAGTGAAAGGATCAGAGATCTCAGAGTTTAGGGGATGGGAGGACTTCCTGGTTTGAGGAGAGGCTCACTGGTGATGTCACTGCATCACTGGTTACACACTGATGTCACTTCCCATGCACCTGGAAGACACTCCCCATAACAAGGAAGCACTAGCATTTGTGGGACGTGATGTTAACATGTCAGGATACTGACAACATTTTCCCCCATTTTCCCCACCAGCCAACCGAGCAATGGTGGGAAACCCCAGACAGCAGTGGGACATCCCCTGCTGCAGCTGACTGGGGAATGGTAAACCTGCTATTGAGGGACTGGTGACAGGTGGAGGCGTTGATACAGAACCCTGCTTGTATAGCCCCCCCCCATCCAGTTCCCTCTTGGGTATAGCCCTTATCTGGACCAGAGGGCCTTCTTTTTTGCAATATTTCTGACCCTGAATATTAGCCTTTGTTGCTTGCTGAATCTTGTCCCCACCCTCACTAAAATCTCTTCTTCAAATCTCTAATGGCATCCCTGACTTTATTTTCAGTGTTAACTCCCTTCCTCTGGTTATTTATGTATTAGGTAATCATGTTTTCCCATTGGTTCTTGATCTCTGGCCAGTGTTACAAGCAAACATTTTGACTTGTTTGAACATTAATGTCTATAGATATTGGCACTGACTCTCAAACATTAGGACATCTTTTTTAAAAGAAATTTTTGAGATTAAATTATCATCCTGGCTATTTCAAAAGCATCCTTCAGTGTGTGCTTAAATATTTTGATGTACAAATGTTTAACCCTTATAAGTCCAATTTTCACAAAGGATTTTTTTAAAATCATGGAACTGATGCAGTACAAGTTTCTCTGATTGACTTAATTGATTTAATTTCTATAGTTTTAATGCACAAGTATTGTCTATTAGTTCCATTCTAGAGCTAGGATTGATTGATTGATTGATTGATTGATTGATTGATTGATTGATTGATTGATTGATTGATTGATTGATTGATTGATTGATTGATTGATTGATTGATTGATTGATTGATTGATTGATTGACAGACAGAGGGAGAGAGAGAACTGTAAACAGGTTTTTCAGACCTATCCTTCAATCACCAAGAGCTAATTATATTCACTTTGCTCAGAAACACTCCTGGCAAGTGCAATGACATTACTTCCAGAAGTGACATCATCACATCCGATGGTGAGCGCAGTTCCACCCTTCACAGGGGCCAATTGCAACCAGCAGAAGCACACCTGCTGCACATTGGCCAGGGAGATTATTTGCCTCCCAGGCCCATTCTCCCGGGTGCTATCACTCACCGGCCAAGTGAGTGGTGGCTGAGGGCAGAGGCTGGTACCGAAGGATCCCCCTGCTCCTACTGGGGGACCTGGCAGCCCTAGCTGTGGCGGAACATAGGAGGAGAGGTCATGAAGGGCTTTGAATGTGATAGATTACAAATTGAAATTTAGATTTTTCAAAATGCCAAAATGTTTGTAGAAAAATACTTGGCGCCTCATTGGCCTTACTCACTTTTTATTAATTCACAGTCCTTATTCCAATGATCTGGACTGAACCATTAAAAATAAATTTTTAATTTTATCAGTCACCCAAACCTGCTCTAACAAAAACAAATGATACTGGAACTGAACCTATGAGTGAATTTTTGTTTGACAAGTCAGATCAGATCGCTAAGTCAATATCTATGAAACTTTATTGTGTACATTGGCTTAATAGAAGTGGTTGCAAAATCAGGTTGTAGCTAAGAAGCACAGATATAGGATAAAACTTTTGCCGGAAATACTTTTTAAGAGGCAAACTGCATGTGATGTCAACAGGCCTATAAGCTAGGAGACTATGGGTTGCTGCAGAATTAATCAATATCAAGGCAGAGAGAAACTCACAGGAGAAAACAAAATAACCAAACTGCTCACAAAACAATATATACAGCGTAATGCTATTATTACTTATAAAGTTTGGTTATTTTGTTTTCTCCTGTGAGTTTCTCTCTGCCTTGATATTGTGTTACGGGAGACGCCATCTATTTATTTAGGCAGAATTAATCAAAGCTGATGGGGCAACATAAGACTGAAATAGTAGGCCAAAGCAGACCCAGAACTAGAGTTACCAGGAAGCCCCAGTACTTCAGCTCCCATTGTTGCTCGATAGAGCATCGGAAAGAAAATGGGGGGAGAAAACTAGTGTCACTTGATGCTTTAGAAATTTCCCAAATCTCTATGGTTAGAAAACCATAGAGATTTAAAGAATTCCGTGAGTATCATATGATACTGATTTCAACAGTCCCTTCCTCTCCAATGCTCCTGGGGATTGCCAGATAAGGACTGGCAATTCTATACAGAATTTTTCTCCTACCATTCTCTTTTTTTTTCAGTCCCTTCCCTCCAGTCTTTTTCCCCCCTAGTGAGATGTTGAGGTGAGAAAGAGGTAAGCTATATGAGAAGAAAAACAGCTAGAGGTTGTAAATGTAAAGCAGAAGTGGGGGAAGGGTTGATGTTTTGTTATCTCTCCCCAACGAGTAACCTATGGGTGCCATACAACCTGCCAGTGGGTTTCCTGGTACCCATTTGCTTTTTCAACAAAGCATCTCTTCCCCAAAGCAAAGAGCCAATCCTTTCCTTCCTCCACATCACTGGAACAAGCTGTGCTTCAGAACTAGGATTGCCAAACTCAAGGTGGGGTCTGGACTTCTCCTGGAATCACAACTGACCTCCGGAGTACGGAGATCAGATCCTTTAGAGGAAATGGCACCTTTGGGGGGCAGGTTATATGGCATCACATCATTGACACTGAGCTCGCTCCTGTACCCAAATTCTACCCTCCCCATGTATGGCCCCCAAATCTCCTAAAATTTCACAAGATGGAGTTGGCAACCCTAAGAACCCAGGAGTCATCACTTATTTTTTACCAAGAATACCAATTCAAACACAACTGCCTCCATCGCAGGAATATTCTTGGCTCGCAACCTTCCCAGCACCCCATTGGCAGCCATTTTGTAACTGCCCTGTGGCAGCCATTTTGTGATTGCATCTACTCACTGTTCTCAAAATTCCAAAAGGGCCCACGGCAGGGCTTTTTTTCTGGGAAAAGAGGTGGTGGAACTCAGTGATGGAACTCAGGACCACACAATGATGTCACTTTGAGTCAGCTGGAACAAAGGGGGAGTTTTTTAAAGTTTAAATCGCCCTTGGCAAAAATGGTCACATGGCCGGGGGCCCAACCCCCGGATCACCAGACAGAGGGGAGTTTAGATTGCCCTCCGTGCTGACCATTTTCAAGAGGTGCTGGAACTCTGTTCCACTGCGTTCCTGCTGAAAAAAAGCCCTTGCCCACGGTTCCATCAAGACTGGAGGCCACTGATTCATATTAATTATGAATAGCCCACATTATAAAACAAGTTGTGCCACCATTAAATGTAGTTAGCTCCTGTGAGTCACCTCTGAAGAGGCCACAGTCCACACTTTCTGCTGTGGACAACAAAGGTATTTACAGTGTACTCCTAAGCAGAGTTACACCCTTCTAAGCCCCTTCAATGGACTTAGAAAGAGGTATCTTGGTTTAGGATTCTACTATTAGCAAGAGAAAGCTAACATATTCTAGGACATGCATAATTACCTCTTTTACTCCTGAGACTGGTGGTAGTCACTTTGGGAATAATTAACGTCAATTTATACATCCACTTCTATGATTACTGTTTATCTACATAATCATGAAAATTGCTACTAGCTGAGGTAACACATAACATTGGCTTCATGAGGGCATATGCGGGGGTGACACATACTGGTATGCGTACATTTTCCAGGATTGTACCTCAAATCTCTAAAAAGCTGAACAATTTTTGCCTTTCAGTTCAGCAGGAATACAAATTTGGACACAAAGCAGTCTTAATTTATAAGCCTGTAAGAAAGATTGAGAATTTCTGCAATTCTGTGCTGACCTGTTTTTCTGATCTTGTGCAACTGTTAATGCACTTCGGTGCCCTCATCACCAGAAGTGGGCTCAGAAGGTATCAGAATCATACCACTGCTAAACAGACTGAGGGCCAAGCTACAAGTGACGCCTGACACAGGTTGGACACTTGTCAGCTTCCCTCAAGTTTTGATGGGAAATGTAAGCATCCTGGTCTTGCAGCTTGGCTCTCCGACTTCTGTCCAATGGACTTTTCAACTGTCACTTGTCCAACATTCCGCCAAACTGCCTACATTTCCCATCAAAACTTGAGGGAAGCTGAGAAGTGTCCAACCTGTGTCAGGTGTCACTTGTAGTTTGGCCCACAGATGGGTTTAACTTGGCCATAAAGGGCTGGGGGGGAATCAAAGAACTCTGTTTTTGCAAGCAACCAGTAGACATGAAAAATGTTCATTACCTCAAAGGGGTAGCTTGATCCTTCTGGATGGATTATGTACAGGCCGCTTGGTGTTTTCGTAACAGTGCCAATGGTGTCTTTAATATCACTGCAATCCAGACCTAGAAGATGCATTACGAAAATTCACACCCAAATTTGCAAAAGCGACCGTATGTTAAGCCTAAAAAATGGAGACACTGCCAGCCCCCGTTGGCCTGAAACCCCTCTCTCTCCAGCATCAACCCATCCTGCTGTGGAGTTTAAGAGCTATATTTGCAAGGTAAACATGGATCCAGAACATTGTTGGGAGTAAAACCAACTGAGAAAATGGAAGTTCCAAGGAAAGGATAAAATGTCTTCTTCAGCCCTTTTCCTTCTCTACTGAAAAGCCACCCACTCCTAAGAAGAAGGGGCCCTTGAGCCAACATTGCACTCTGTTGTAATGTAACAAGTCATATGGTGCACAGACTTTTGGCCTCCATTACAGGGTATTTCTTATCTGTTGCACAAGGCCCTTCTATGGTAAACCAATTATTATTATTCCTGAGGTCATCCACTTCTCATGTCTTTCTTGCAAAAAATGTTGACTCATAGCTTTAAAAAGCATTGTGTAACTCTATTGCACGTTACAATGGGGAAATGTTTAGGCTTAATTATATGGCTGGACAGAGCTTACAACCACCTAGCTCAAGAAGCTTGCAAATATGTATGTCATATCCTGATAGATCTAGTCAAATCCTGAAGGCAAATGAACGTAATTGTTCTGTCTATGGCAGCCACTTTGATTTTCAGTTCATGGCAGGTCCCTGTTTAGGATAGATGGGTCCCCTCACTCATTCAGCACAGAATAAAGCTTTGTTGGGTCTGTGATAAGATGTGAGGCTTTATGGGTTGAGGCTTTGTGGGTCTGTGATAGGGTATGAAAACTTGCAGGCTCTTCTCATGATAAATGAATCTACTTATCACAAACAGGGAGACCTAAGGTCTAAGCCAACCAGGGATGTCCAGGGCTTGGACATCTGAAAGCTGTATGAAACATGTGAACTGGCCAAGGCCTGGTATAAAGGCCAAAGAATTTGACCACCTCTCCTTCACTCATCAACACAGCAGAATCTTCCACCTGCTATACACCAGGTAGACCCAATTTAAGTTCCAGCAACAAAGAAAAATCACCATTTGGCAGTCTGGATTCAGGCATTGTCCTGACATAGGCTTGCTGTTTGCCCACCTACAGCAGGTATATTCCCACCCTTGAAAAATTGAGGAATGGGAGAAAAAATGGCCAGAAAATGGCTTCCCCCTGTCTCTATGGTCTTACCATAAAGATTAGGAGAAATTCCATCATCTGGATGTGATGTCACATCCGGTCCAAACTCCACCCTCATCAGGCCCCACTCTCAAAATCTCCCAGCATTTGCCAAGACAGTGCTGGCAACCTTATCTTAATAGGCTGCAATGGAAAAAGACTGACCAGGGTGGACATGTAAACAGACCGACAGTCTGAGGCCAATTTATACTTTCCCGTGTCATGTGCTTTCCATTTTCCCCATGGTTGAAATACATTCTGCAGTTTAACATATCACATGATTACTAGACTTAGATCTTACTGCATAAAACGGCATCTGGCTATGGAGAAGCAGTAACCACACTACAGAGATCATCTATAAAGAATCATCTATCAGTTAACACCTGGTGAGTTGCTTATTTAGATAAGTCATTGGCACTTTACTTCTCTGTCAAGCATGAATTAGTAACATATCCAACAGGATAGTAGTAAAGATAAATAAGATAAAAGATTGCAAAGCTTTCTGTATGCCTAAGTGTTGTTGAAATTATTAGGAGCCACCATATGGAGAAAAGCGGACTTTAATGATAAGACAATAGTTTGGGGTCATCATGACTCATGAGGCAGATTAGGAAGAAGGAAATTAGCAATTCAAAGGGTATTATAACAAGGAATAAAAATATACAGCTTTAAAACAACTGCCCGAGCCCCTTCCATTTTGATTGTTTTCATTGTGTTTCCAGAATAATTATAGGATTAAAAAAGAGAAACAATAACTACTAGGCAAGAGAAGTCTTTACCGTGAGACTGAATTGCTCTATGAGGAAATACATCCATTGGTCTTCTGGAAATGTCATTGTTTAACAGCATGATCCGACTCATAAGTTCATTAACCTGTGTGTTTACAAGAAGAATAATGGTTAAATATTGTTACAGTTTCCGGCCAGATCTGCATTCTCTGATGTTTAGAATTTGCTCATAGTCAGAAGCACATGACTAAAAAGTGCTCAGTTTTTCAGTGGATCACGTCTGCAGTTTAGATATCATTTTGGTTTTTTTAAAAGAATGTAACTATAAAATATCTGCTTATCAATGTTCAAACTGATTCTATGTGCTGAATAAATATTCTGGACTGAAACCAAGTATTGCACAAAGCTCTAGGGGCCTATCTTCAATTACTTCGATTTTTTCTTGATATCTATTCACAGCGGTGCCTTATGCATATTGTATGATAAGAGAACAGTAGTTACTCCATTACAACTAAACCACCCTGTACTTGCAGCTGAAGAACTGAAGCACAAGCTTCTTTTATGAAAGCATTTGTTAAATTTGTAATTCAAATTTCATTTGGATTAAGAAAATTATACATTAATACTAGTTCCTGTACAGAGCAATTTATTCTGCTAGTAATAGCAGGCACCTGATTAGAAAGATAATCCAGAGAAGACTGGTGGTCGTCCATCATGTTTCTTATCATTTTCTTGGTACTTCTTGCATATTCAACTAGAGAAGTCTGCAAATTCCCTTGGAGCAAACAGATTGTTTTAAAGTTATTTAAACAATACAATGATATACACAACAGTATAGAATGTGTTAGTATTGCATGGAAATGTCAAGCTTTGTAAGTCAGCTTCTCAAGTTAATATGGGACACCATTTTTAGGCTTTTGAATACATCTGCTATGGTGATAGAGTGGCAGTTCAGAAAGGGACTATAGCTAAATTTGTTATTAATTGTCCACTCTACCACTACCCCCGAAATATGGTCAAAATATTATACAACACATTAAAAAAAGTGCAACAAAACCCATCAAGAACAAGAAAACAGCAAAAGAGCTATCAACAAGGTGATTAAAAACCCAACAAGAAAACAGCAAAAGAGCCATTAACAAGGTGATTAAAATGGGAAGAACTAAAAGCAGAAGGAAATAAAAAAGTCTTTTCCTGGCCTACACTGCCTACAGTGAAAGAACCAGATGAACCTTTCTCCAGAGGAAGCCACAACTGTACTTGTCTTTGGTCACCAACCCGCTCATCCCTAAACTCTTGGGGGACCCAAAGAAGGACCTCTGATAAAGATCTGATTGGATGAGGAGAACAAGTTCATTTGGGAGAAATGGTAGCTTGGTCCTTGTACTTTTGATTCAAGAATTCAGTTAGCAGGGCTGAGAAAGTCAAACCCCCAAGAGAGTGCTGCCAGTTACAAGAACTGGTATTCCTTTAAGGGGGTAGTTTGATCTACCATACAGGGTTGCGGCTGTAAGGCTTATATCAAACAGGCTGCCAGGCCTCAGGGTCAGTGAAGTGTTTCTAAGGTCTGCTTCACACATGCACATGTATCACTTGGCTGTAGTCCTTTGGAACAACATGAGATTGCTGAGGTTAGACTCCTTGATTACTTAACAGATGATGCCTTGTGGATGAATACGTAAACTGTCTCTGCTGAAATCCTATCTCTAATACATGGTGGCTGGTTTATACTAGAGATGGGCACGAACAGCAATATGAACAAAAAAAAGCCACGAACAGCCCAATCAGCTGTTTGCGAACAAGCTGTTTGCGAGGCCCCATTCTAAACGAACAGGTGGTCGTTGCAAGCCTCGTTCATTGCTGTTTGTTGCTGTTCATCAAGCCAAACAGTCTGGCACCTGCAATCAATTCCCTTGGCAACCAGAGGCAGGGACTGCCTGAATTCTGTCTGAACTGCTGTTGCCCTGGAAACCCCAATCTAAGCCCAATTTAGCTTGATAGGCAGGTCTTCCTTTCAAGTGTGGAGCTCCAAATTTGTTACAAGGAAGAAAAGAGCAGGGGGGAGGGGGGCTCCCAGCTCTGGTTTTGCAGACAGTGAGGGAGAGACCGTTGCTATTGGCATTTTGAGAGACAGGGTGAGTGCATTAGAGCTTCAGTTTTCTTTGTGTGTGGTGGGATAGGGACCTACCTCTTCGAGTTCCAGGGCTGCTGCCAGGCTCTGGGCGAAGCTATGATTTATTACTGGTACCTTTCCTGCTGCCTGCTCAGGTAAAGTTTCTGGGAGTGGTGTGGTAGGGATCTACCCCTTCAGGTTCCAGGGCTGCTGCCAGGCTCTGGGGCCAAGCTATTATTTATTATTGGTACCTTTCCTGCTGCCTGCTCAGGTAGGGTTTCTGGGAGTGGTGCGGTAGGGATCTTGATGGCTGGAGGAGAGCCTGATGCCCCCCACGAACAACAAACAACAAACATGTTCATGAACAGGTCATGTTCATCAATGTTCGTTGTCCGTGGATGGCAGTGAATAACGAACACCATGTTCATGTTTTTTTCTGTTCATGCCCATGTCTACATGCAAAAGTTATTGTGTGATGCTACAGTCAATAAGTGGTGAATTAGCAATTTGAAAATGAACAAAAAAATCAGAATAATGCAGAATAATTATGGCTTGATTGTATGACTTTATTTTGAAATGGCATGGCAGGAAAGAGTAAAATTAAGAAGGAACGTACTACACATATAATGTTTTTCTTCCCGCATTACTTTAGCTTGAAAGTCACAAGGCATACAGCATTGTTTCTTCTCTTGTGGAATATCTGCTGTTTGATTTTTTGTTGCTGGGCTGTCTGTGCTCGTGAGGGAAGTATTCTGTAACAGCAAACAGTAGAGAAAATTAAAGAAATCTGTAGAAAATATAGTAATCTAGCTCTCTTATTCAAGGATTTCAAAGTATGAATGTAGGAAACTCATGTTTTTAAACATTTATCTCATAGATGTACTGAGTTGGGGCTCTCTGTTAATTTATTTAGAAAACGTATATACAGTTCTCCACAGGCCTGCCTGAGGTAGCTCACAAAGAAAACCATTAAAATAGCAGTTTGAAACTTTTCAGCAAGCCATAAAAACAAGCTGAGGCATTAAAACAGTATAAACAACACTCAACAACCTAAAATGATATCCATAAAGCAGTCCTTGGGCTAGAGCAGACTTTAAGAACAACTTTAAAAGATCTAACTCCTCAGTTAAAGACTGAGCACCTAAATAATAAAGTAGGTGGGCATAAGGCAAGACTCATATAGGAGGGTATTGCAAAGGCAAGGTGCCACCACTGAAAAGGCCTTGACTCTGGGTTCTACCAACCTCACCTCTGCAGGTGAGGCATGGAGATTGAGATTTAAGATTGTCAGGTTGCCTGCTGTGGTGGGCAACCTTATACCCCTGCCAGCTCACTCTGTTCTCAGCCACTCTAGTAAAAGTGGGAAATGGGGAGGAATGATGTCACAAATGTATCCACAATGCTCTAGAAATTTGTTTCTTTGCCATGGAGATTGGAGGAACTCCTAAAGTGGTGGAAGAATGACATCACAGAAGTGACATCACCATCTCAGTGAGGTTCATCCTCCCCATAGTCCACCCCACAAAATCTTCTAGGTGTTGTCAGCACTCGGCTGGCAACCTTATCAGGGCTTGAGAAGAGGATCTTAACCAGCTGTCTGGCCATTTAAAGTACACCTGGTGGCT
The DNA here is from genome assembly GCF_028583425.1 of Eublepharis macularius. Lineage (NCBI taxonomy): Eukaryota > Metazoa > Chordata > Lepidosauria > Squamata > Eublepharidae > Eublepharis > Eublepharis macularius. The sequence continues at coordinate 164,037,278 of NC_072792.1, read as the reverse complement.
AGTCTGGGATTGCTGTTAAGTAATGAAATGAATGAGATTGAGGGATACTCAGTCTTATGCTCACCTTCCCTCTTCCCTTGCTTTAACCATAGTTTATTACATATGGATTTTTTATTTATGTCATTTATAGTCCACCTTTCTCACTGAGACTAAAGGTGGAATTACATACTGTGAGACTAGTACAATCAGTATCAAGGACATTTCCCTACAGTCAAGGACAGTTCCATAGGATAAATAAATACAAGTTTACAAAGGCATAGCATTAGCAAGGATCCAATACAGAGTTTAAGAACTGCTGAAACAGAACATAATCAATTCTAGGACTGACGTTAGATAACATGAAGCACAGGTAGTATATAGGAACACATATTCAAAGCAATAGATAATATGCAAGACAACATAGTGGTGAAGTCACCAACTCATTAGCAAAGCATCTGAGACCCCATCCCTACAATACCTCCCTCCTATCTGAGTAAAACGCCTTTTTGAATAATTCAGTTTTGCATCATTTGTGGAAAGCCAGGAGAAGGGGGGGCTCTCCTGACCTCCTCAGGCCTCCACAGGGTAGAGGCCACCACAGAGAAATCCCATTTGCTTTCTTTCCTCTAAACCAGGGCTGCATCCATAAGGTGAGAAGCCTGTTTCCCTGTCGTCATCTCCATGAATTCAACTGCAGACGCAATTGCACTGGAAACAGAATTTCATACGCACTTTTTCTCTGCTGTTTTCTCTTCATTTTCCCTGCTCTGCCACTGGATAGCTTTTTCCAGAGATTTACAATAAAAGGGCTAGTGGCTTAAAGCTGGGAAACCAGAGGAACTAGTAGGTTGTGGCAATAGATAGTTATAATGGTATTGCACTGCAGTGCAACAGAAATTACCATTTTTTTAAAACCCTCACTGATGACATTGGGACATATGCGGCTGAGGCAGAGAAAATCGTGCAGATGCAGGCTGAACCTTTGAAAATCCTCACCTTCTAGGTGGTTTGTTAATGCACTTGAAAGAAAGGTCATAGCAAAACTAGGTTTGAGAAAGAACAGGCACGTTCTAGGAAGTGGACTATTAGAGGATGACATACAGTTGGCTCCTACAGTTTAGAAGGCAACGCACAGGAAAAATCTCTGCATGGATACAGCCCAGGGTTCAAAATTATGGCCTAGTCCTTATTTGGAATCATCCAGGCTCATCACTCAGAGGTCAAACAATGGTGTGTTGTTACATCTGAACCACATCGCAACACCCAAGTAGAAGAGCACCTGTTTTTGCTAAAAGTCCCAGCTTTGAACCTGGGACAGCACATCAGTAAAGAGCCATGATTGCTAGACACAACCTGGTTCCTAGCTGGAGACCAGGGGAGGGCAGAGACATGGGGGGGGGGCACTATCAGTGACTGTGCTGATGTCACCGTCAAGAAGCTTACTTTGTTTCTTGTTCAGATCAATTATTCTGAATTAAGTATTTTGGATGGTATGCCCTTAAAGTTTATGGCTTTAACGTTTATGGCCTCCATCTCTGATATTAGGGAATGATGGCTTTTCTTTTTGAAGACTGAGCCCAGATGGTACTGCTGGCTCAGACTGATAAGATAAGAACCTGTCTCTTGAAGTGTGAAGTTCACAAGGCCAGAGGCTTGGGGAGTCCACTTCTGGTGTCCTGGTTAATTAGCACAAAGTCTCCTGGGATTTTAAAAAAAAGTGTTTCCTTTTTTTATCTGAGAGCCCAGTAACTGCAGAACTAGCCTAGCAGATCTGCCCTTTGATTGGCTAGTTTGTTCTGACTCGCTGCAGGTCAGTGTGTCTTTAAAAAGGTGTCTTTTGGCTTTAGTCTTCATCCCTCTCTGCGTTCCTCCTCCATTCCCTTTGGGATCCCCTTCTGTCTCCTTGTTTGCCCATCCTTTCTGGAAGGATGGACTTTTGAAGATCATGCAATAAGTGGGAATCTATAGCTGGTCTCCCACTGTACTCTTGGATTTGTCGTCTTGAAATCTTGCTGAACTCTCCTATTTGCTTATAGGCAACATCTGGAATAAGCTTAGGGATCTTTAGTGTATGCTAGCTTAGTTAATAAGTCTTTGTTAATTTTGCTTCTCCTGCTATACCCTTCTAAGCTCTTTGGTAGTTAGTATTTTGCACTTCTTTAATAAACATTAATTATATCTTGTGTGGAGTTGTTTGAGCATTGCTTCAATCTGAATCCAGTTGCTTGGCCAATTTGCCACATTACCCTGTTCATTTGTTTTGGGACTCAACCTGCCAACTGCCTACCTCGCAGGGCTGACCTGAATTGGTTTAGCGTCCTGAGGGCTAGAGGCTCACCTTTCGGTCTCTAGCTTTGGAATAGACAGAGGGGCTGGAGATAGCCAATACTGGATCTTTGTATCTTTGTTCTTGTCAGCACCGAGAATCAGGGCTGTCCTTTGGGGGGAGATCACGGCAGGGGCAGCGTTCCCTTCTCCTACAGTCACTTCCAGGGAAAACCCAGAAGTGATGTCATGGCTATCTAGAAATTGCTGCAAACTATACCATAGAGTTTCTGGGGATTCCTTGAGAGGACTGACATCACTTCCAGATTTTTCCCCTGAAGTAACATCAAGCCTTTGGCTTGACAGCCAATTTTTTTCTTCTGTGTATTTTTTCCCACTTGTATTTTTTTCTCATCACTCTGAGCAGCAGTGAAAATAGGGAGCAGGGGTGGAGAAATCCCCAACTCCAGCAGGGGCTTGGTAGCCCTACCTGCAGAGCTTCCAGCTGTTGAGCAGAACTGTGTTAAACAGATAAATGATTCTGAGCACATAAGACTGTCGCACATCTTTGCTAAAGTGATGATCAGGACTAGAGATGGGCACGAATCGAATTACAACCCCAAAAAATGCACCAACCAGGCCAGTTTGTGGAAGCTTGTTTCCATGAACTTCCACAAACTGGTCTACTGGTTCGTTTGGGTTGTAAAGGGGCAGTTTAAATGGCCATTTCCCCAGGGATCCCCCCCCTTGCTGCCTTCCAGGTGATAGTTTAAAGGGACCTGCCGCTTGCAAGCCACGGGGCCCTTTCAACTGCTCAAACCGCAGCCCCAACCCCAGCCCCACACTTACCTTGCCCTGCGGGCCCGCGGCATCTTCCCTCTCCTCCCGTGAGGGGTGGGAAGGCCCTTTTTGGCCTCTTCCGCTGCTGTGTGGGTCCGCAGGGTGGTGGTGGAGGCCCTCAAATGGCCGCAGCATTTTTGGCCTCCTCTGCTGCTGCATGGACCCACAGGGAGGTGGAGGAGGCCGAAAACGGCCCTTCTGCCCCTCAAACGGCCACCGCACCATTTGGTGTAGTGGTTAAGAGTGCGGGACTCTAATCTGGAGAGCTGGGTTTGATTCTGCACTCCTCCACTTGAAGCCAGCTGGGTGACCTTGGGCTAGTCACGGCTCTCTGGAGGTCTCTCAGCCCCACTCACCTCACAGGGTGTTTTGTTGTGGGGATAACAATGACATACTCTGTAAACCACTCTGAGTGGGCATTAAATTGTCCTGAAGGGCAGTATATAAATCGAATGTTGTTGTTGTTGTTAAAAATGGCCTTCCCACCCCTCGTGGGAGGAGGGGGAGGCTGCTGCGGGCCCACAGGGCAAGTTAAGTGTGGGGCTGGGGCTGGGGCTAGGGGTGGGTGGTGGGGGTGGGGGCTGGAGTTTGGGCAGTTTAAAGGGCACCGCTGCTTGCAAGCGGTAGGTCCCTTTAAACTATCAGCTGGCAGGTGGGGAGGGGGGGATCCCCCCTGCCACCTGCCAGCTGATAGTTTAAAGGGACCTGCCGCTTGCACAGCAGGACAGGGCCCTTTATACTGCCAAATGCCTCTTTCCCTGCCGCTGCTAAGCGGCCGGAAAGGGGCATTTAAACCCCACAAACCATGAACTGGTTCGGAAACTGCCCCAGTTCATGCCAGTTTGTGGTTCCTGGTTCGTGAAAACCCACGAACCACGAACCTCAAGGTTCAGGTTTTTATGGTTCGTGCCCATCTCTAATCAAGACATTAGGAGCAAAGTTTCCGGGTCCTGTAGCATTTTGTGGGATTGTAATTTACATGTGTTGAATATAACCTTTGAAAAAGGAATAGATGGATCCATATGGCATAAAACATACTATATGGGAAACGTTCTCAGAAATTGCTTTTGTCATGCTTTACAATCATGTTAACGGAAATTGCCTTACAGTCACACTTTACTATTTTTATTATTTGTTTGTACTGCAGAGTAAAACATTCATAGCACAAATAAACTGACTTTCTTACCACCCATAGATCACAACTATGTAACCAATGGATAAAGTCAGCAAACTGTTTGCATGCGGCAGCTGCAACTTTGCACACAGCCTTCTGCCACTACCCTGTCCAGGCTCCCAAGCATTTTGATATGCCATCTACATAATGCATATGGATGGAGGACTCTGTCCTATGGGCTTAACAGAGTCTCTGACAAAAGGATACAATTACAGGACCCAATGGCATCAACTACACTGTCTCTGGCTCTTACAGCTGCTCATCCTCCAATCTGATATATGCCCTCATGTGCCAACAATGTCCCTCTGCTCTGTACATTGGACAAACCAGCCAACCTCTATGCAAAAGAATAAATGGACACAAATCTGACATTAGAAATGGAAACGTCCAAAAACCAGTGGGAGAACACTTCAATCTACCAGGACATTCCACCAAAGACTTAAAGGTCGCTGTGGTTCAACAGAAACCTTTCAAAAACAAAATCCAACGGGAGGCTGCTGAACTGGAATTCATATGCAAATTTGACTCTGTCAAGCGGGGACTGAATAGAGACTATGAATGGTTATCACATTACCACAGGTAACAGATTCTCTTTACAGAGGCGTGATCTGGGGGAGCCCAGTGACGCCTGGTGTGAGCTTTCGGGGACCACAGTTCTCTTTGTCAGATGCAACTGGCAGGGAGAGCTGTGGTTACCGAAGGCTTATACTACATAGGAATTGGATACCTTCACTGCTACAAACTGACTGCACACCAAAAGGAAATGTTTACATTTCCAAGCAAAGGAATGTTTTGATTGCCTCTATGCTAATTGCATTCTGCCTTCTTGTGATTTATGCTCCCCTCCTTCCCTCTCTTTCCCCCTCCTCTTCTGTATCTGCCCAGTTTTGATCAGGCATCTGACGAAGAGAACTTGATTCTCGAAAGCTTATGCTATAATAAAATTGGTTAGTCTTAAAGGTGCTACTGGACTCTTTTTGATTTTGACAAAAGGATAGTTATGTTTCTTAAAGCTTTTAGCTATTAGGAAATGGTTCTGTCCAAGTACCCAGCAGGGCTTGGAAGCATTGGCCTGCCTAGCAGAATAAGGGAGGAGGCAGATACTGCAAAAGAGAGAGAAAGAGAGAGAATCATACAGAGCAGTAAGCTGTCTAAAGCCATTTAGCATCTAGTTACATGTGACAGAATCCTTGTGGCTTCCACAAACATGTTTGCTTTTCATCCCTATAAGAGAAGGGGAAGAATATTCACACCTCTCCGTAAACAAAGAAGCATAAACTTGAGTCTTCTTCTGTCTTCCAGAGGGTGACTCATCACTCTGGATATATCCCAGCATGCCTTTTCTTTACCCTTCCCAAAAGGCATTGTCTATTTTTTAAAAAATCTCTAAGTACCAGGTAGTGTTGTAAAACAGTATTTACCCATTAGCTATACATACGTTTGTAATAATATGCCCCCCCCCCGACCCAGGAAATGCAGTTGTTGCCTGAGAAGCAGTGATCATTTCACAGCATTCACACTTCTGGGTTGGGAGAATGTATGCCGGGGCTCTGAGAAAATTTCCTAAGGCTGCTTTCCTTCAGATTCATTGATATTGCACTGGTGAAGAGGTTTGCAGTAAAGTGAATTTCTTTTGGTTCTATCAGGCTTATTTCCAGTTCAGTGCACAGAAGAACTCACAGCAAAAACTCCCCTGCAGGGAGTTGCTGGAAAACCATAGGGAACACCAGAAAGAAATCTGCTGAGGCAAACTCTCTAGTACAAGGACCCGTGGCCAGGGCAGTCAGATGCTTGGAATTGTAAACAGAGGACAGGAGACAGGGTGGAGCAGGCACACAGTTGTGAAGATAGGGTAGAACTCAAGTCCTCAGAGGATCTGTCTTTCAGGGGAATTTGACATAGAATGGTAGATCTGCTGTCCTGTGACAATGTCTCTGCCTGTGTTGTACTTGTGTGTATGTTTTGTGCTGTAAAGTTGCCTCCAACGTATGGTGACACTAGACCTCCAAAATGTTCTGTCGTTAACAGACTTGCTCAGATCCTGCAAAATGGAGGACGTGGCTTCTTTTATTGAGTCAAGTTATCTCATTTTAAGTCTTCCTCTTTTCCTGCTGGCTTCTACTTTTCCTAGCATTATTGACTTTTCCAGGGAATCTTGTCTTCTCATGATGTGACCAAAGTACAATAGCCTCAGTTTTGTCATTTTAGCTTCTAGGGAGAATTCAGGCTTGGTAAGTGAGTAGTACCCACTTATTTGTCTTTTTGGCCATTCATGGTCCAACTTACTTCCCAATCCTTTCAGTTGGAGATGTTGGGGATTGAACCTGGGACCTTCTGCATGCAAAATTGTTATTCTACCACTGAGGCACAGCCCCTCAGTGGTAGAACATCAGCAAATGATCACTGCTGCTCAGGCAATAACTGCAATAATGTATGACAATATATAGCAATTTTAAGAGACAGCCAGTTTGGTGTAGTGGTTAAGAGTGCGGGACTCTAATCTGGAGAGCCGGGTTTGATTTCCCACCCCTCCACTTGAAGCCAGCTGGGTGACCTTGGGTCAGTCACAGCTCTCTCAGAGCTCTCTCAGCCCCACCCACCTCACAGGGTGTTTTGTTGTGGGGATAATAATGACATACTTTGTAAACCGCTCTGAGTGGGCATTAAGTTGTCCTGAAGGGCGGTATATAAATTGAATGTTATTATTATTATTAAATGTCACCACTATGAGTCTCTCTTCATAAGACATCTTACATGAGGACGCTCAAGTTTAGGGAGACACAATGTTAGCCAGGAAGCATAGTTTTAAAAGTCCCAGAGCTGGTGGAGATCGCTCCTCAGAGGGTTTGTTAATTTCATTTTCACATCCCCAAAGGCTCTGTCAATTTCACCTCCCCTTAGAAAGGTGACAATGAAATTAACAAACCATCTGAGGAGCAATCTCTGTAGGCTCTGTCTTTTTAAACTACTCTCCTATAGAGAGGTGAAATGGACAGAGCCTTCTGGGAGGCGAAGATGAAATTAACAAACCCTCTGAGGAACAATCTCCGTGGGCTTTAGGTCTTCTAAAACTATGCTTCCCAGCTAACATGGCGTCTCCCTACACTTGAGTATTCAGTGTAAGATGTCTTGTGTTGAGAGACTCTGTGTCCATTGGGGTAGTAAGAATTGCACAGGAACAAATATATCAAACTCAAATACATACTTGCCACTTAGTCATTACCCCAAATGCATTGAGAAGGTTGCCCCACCAACCTTGGAATTTACTCTGTTTACCAAACGTGATATGCCTGGAGCAAAGTACTGTCATGTTCATAAGTCAAAAGCTGAAACAAAGAGAACATTTCTCTACTCCTACATTATGATGATTGAATATGTGACTAAATTAAGTGTGGGCCAGCAGAGCCCTGTAATCTTACCACTGGCAAATAATCAGGACTTCATCTGAGCCAAGTTGAGTCCTAGGCCATTTCCACACAGATTATTTGACCAGGGTTCAATGCTGTTGGGAAGGGTTTTTTTTTTCAGGAGCACCTCATGAGGAAGTAGGCTTTAGTCTAATATTTCCCAAACATGTTTGGTACCAAAGTTTTGGGAGAAATCCCCCAAAAGCCTGGACAGCTGATGTGGGGGCAGGAAAGTTTGGATTTTCTCGATCCCACCCACACAGTAGCGATTTTACACATGGCAGCCATTTCATCCCCCATCCACCAGAGGATTGTCTCATCATAGGGTTTTCAAGGTAAGAGATTAGCAGAAGTGGTTTACCATGGCCTTCTTCTGCAGCGCAGTACTAACCAGGGTTAGTTAAAGTGGCACTGCCGTTGTCTGTGAAAGATCCTCCGCCAGTGTCACCTTCCACTACTGCTGCTGCCCAGTAACTAACCTTCAAGAATTCCTCCACTCCCATCACCATTGGAATATTCAATTCTCTAAAAGAAGCCATGTCCTTCAGTTGGCAAGTCTGTTAATGATAGGACATTTTGGAGGTCTTTTCTTTATAGGGTCGCTTATAGGTCAGAGGAGATTTGACGGCACATAACACACACACACCACCAGGGGGCTTTTTTGTTTTTATTGGCAGCTAAATATTGTTACATTGCTATAACATTATATAACAGGTTCTTAATTCCAAGCTCTCATTTACAAAAAAAGTCTCTCTTCCCTTTTGTTGTGGAGATATGGGGGGGGGGATCATCTCTCTGCAATGAAATGGGCTAATTTCTAGAGATTTACTTTTTTTAAAAAATCAAAAGCTAGGAATTCATAAAACTTATTGCATATATCAATATAACAATATTAAAGTGTTGATTTTACAAAAAGGGACAGGGAGAGGGAAACTAAGGAGAAATGGCCACGTGGATGTCTGTTGCTGCTGTGGTATATTGGCAGCCAAAGTGGTAATGGGGAATCTTACACAAGCCTCTCCTAGGTTGCCAAATCTGTGTTGGGAAATTCCTGGAGATTTTGGAATAGAGCCTGGGATGGCAGAGTTTGGGAAAAGGAGAGACCACAGTGGGGTGCAATGCCATTGAGTCCACCCTCCAAAGCAGCCACTTACTCCAGGAGAAGTGATCTCAGTATTCAGTTGTAATTCTGGGAGACTGGCAACCCTACCCTACCTCCATGTGGAAAACAACGTAGAACCTGTTTTGAATGCCACAGTACAAGGCCATAATAACAGAGAACCCCAAATACACAAAGATGGTTTTTCCCCCCTCATCATTGAACAATAAGAAAGGTCACAACCAGATCTGTGTGTGTCAGATGAGGGGTATAGATATGGTTGCCATCTTCCCTAGGGATGGCGGGCAAGTTCCTACTTCCAGGCTCCAGATCCTGCCAGGCCTCTTCACTCTAGTGGGAACAAAGGGCCTGACATCAGAAGTGGACGAAGAGAAAAACAGTCCTGGGAAAGGGCCCCAGCCAACCGTGGCCTCAGCCCACAAAAAGAGAAAGGGAGGATGAGGCAATCTGCCTACCCACCCTCCAGCTGCTCTGGCCCCTCCAATCAAAATGAGGGAGGGAGAGGCAGCCTGCTCACCCATCTGAATAGACACCATCACCCACTTGTCAGACACATCCCTTAAGGGGCTGGGTAAGCTCTGCCTTCCCCTCCCCCAGCTAGGACTGGGTGAGCCACACAAGGGGCACTGCTTCCCCCTTCCTGTTTGAGGGTTGTGTGAGTGCCGCCTGAGGGCCAGGTGGGCACCCATTTCCCCCTCTCCATGTGGAGCGCCGTGAAGTGGCTAGGTAGCTTCTGCCTCCCTCTCATCATGTGAGGGCTGGGGGAAGCCCTTTTTCCCGCTGGCCTGGCCTGGCCTAGGTGGGGGAAGAAGGCCATCAGCCCACCAGGAAATGTCCTGGTAGACATAATGGTTAATACGCCCCTGAGCACCATCATGATGTCACTTCTGGTTTGTTGTAGGAATTCACACTTTCTTATGGTAAAATCATGTCAATTCCAAGTACAATCTGGAAGTGATGTCACAACTTCACACATTATCATGTGATATTGTCCACCACCACCACCCTGCTCCCAAGTTCCTTGGGTTGCTAGCATTGAGCTGGCAATCCTAGAAGTGTGTTAGTTATGTGTTGTCAAGTTGCTTCCAACTTATGGCAACCTTAAGAATTAACAACCTCTGAAACATCGTATCCTTAACAGCCTTGCTCAGATCTTGCAAACTAGAGGCCAAAGTAGCCGGAATTCTCCTCATCCCTCAGTAGGAATTTGAGTACAGGAACTTTATGAGAAACTAGAGGCTACTTTCTTTTATTGAGCCAAGCCATCTCATTTTGGGTCTTCCACTTTTTCTAACAGTATTGTCTTTTCCAATGAGTCTTGTACAGCAGCCTCAGTTTAGTCATTTTAGCTAGGGAAAATCCAGGGGAAATTGGAGGTACAGAGGCTCGCGGCCCAGTGCTTTTCATTTTAGAAATGTAGCTGTTATTTAGATTGTATTCACTCACACTGTGTAATCCACCTTAGGTCTCAGTTGGAAAGGTGGACTATACATACATACAAACATACACAATCACTGGTGATTACTTTTAAAACCTGACTTTTAAAAAATAAGTTAACAAAGAAAGATATAAAAGTTGGAAATCAAGTTCCCTGAAGCAAGGGAAAAAATTACCATTTCCCTTTCCAAACATTTCCTTCACATTCTTTTCTTCCCCACCCAAGGAAATACTCTGTTTTTACAGTTCATAGCTTTGATAAGACTGTACTCTTTGAGGCTTTTTAAAAAGTGAAAACACGTAAAGTGTAAAATGAAAACATTTAAAATATGAAACGTTTAAAATGTTTTTGTTTGACTATTTTTACAGATGTTCATCTCCGTATTTGTTATTTCTGGCATTGGCAATATACTGACACAATAGTGTATATTGCAAGGCATACTTCGAACTGAATAAAACAGTTACTTAAGGCAAAAAGCTATAAGCAAACACTTTGATCCTAAATACATTTAAGCTGAGTGGTTAATGGAGGATTGGCATGACAGATATAAAAAAAGAATCCTTAACTATAAACAGATTTCCTTGTTGTGCAAATAAGCAGCAAAGCACCTGAATCTCGTGCCAGATCTTTCAGTGGTTATGGCTTCAAAAGAATTACTAAAACTTAGAAACATAATAAATCTCAAAATCAATCTTTCTATGAAAAAGTTGAGACACTTCTACAGGAAACTAGCATGAATCCTAAACTTATTGTAAAAACTTATTGTAAAAGAAGAGCAACAAGGAGCAGATCCAAAGGACTGGATTTTTTAAACCTCTTTTAGAGAAATCAGTATGTTAAAAATCACATTAAAAACAATGTTTACACTGGCATAAATGAATCTTGATGTTCATCCAAAGATTCCATTGCCCGTATGCTGAGGTAGGTTTCCATCACCTATAACTTAAAAAAAAAAAAACCTATCTTTGCTGAAGTGAATGGCAAAACTCCCGGTAACTTTAGTGGATTCACCATTCTTCTGAAATTATAAAAGTTAATTGCTTTAGGGCAGGTTCAGCAGGATGTTTTCAAGAAGAATGCAACTTCTCTTACTATAAATATCCCTCCAAAAACAAGTTCGAAAACATGATCCCCTGGCTTCAGCCTCTCTATTCTTCTACCGCCCATTCAAGACATACACATTACAGACCTTACCATTGTAGAACATGGCTTGGCATTACCAAACACAGCATCAGCCCAAATGAAACATATGACACTTAAGAAGATCAGTGAGGAAGCTCTCGACTGGATCATCTCTGAGTTGAAGGCATGAAAAAAGGGTTTCAGGGAGTCTCAAATTGTCTTGGAAAATATTGTCCGTTAGCCGATGAAGTCTTGAGTTAAGAATTTAGGAATGTGTACAGCACAAACATTAGCTAGCAAGCCAACCCTTTTATGAACAGGCTTTGGGGGAAAAAATGCACAAAATTGCTTTTATGTAACACGCACACGGTTCAATCCTAGGAGCGCTTAGAAATCTTAAAGCGATTTGGTATTAAGGCAGAGTGGCTAATATTTAAATAACAACTGAACATAGTGGCTATGGGTTTTACATCAGCACCAATATTCTGCAGTAAGAAAGGCAAGGGTAATTTTATTGAGAACTGCCAGGTATACCAATGCCCCTTCTAAAGCAGAACTCCATTAAAAGGAAGTGCTGTGTCCCTCACCCCATGGCTTGCCAGCAAACCCAGCCACCATTTTCTTCTCTTCTCCTAAAGGATGGAAGCAAGGGTGGGGCAGTGGGGGAAAGGAAGCAAGCAGAGCATACTCAGAAGGCAAAGGACAAACCCCTTCCGGGCTTACCCTGGTCTATTTTCCAACCTTCCTCTCCTGAATGAAAGCTGAATGTACCAACCAGCTTACAAAGGGTTTCTCCTCTCCCATATTTTGCTTCCTCTCCCCTCCAGCTGTTTCAAGCTGTATGGAAGGGAAGGAGAGACGGAGTTGGCAGCTGGGGTCTCAGGCATATTATGTTTACATTCACCATAATCCCTATTCAAACTCAGAGATATTTATTCTTGGAGTGGGAAACAGACCAATGTGAGCTGTTGATTTCTGATTCTGATCATCTGGAAATAATCTTGCAAGAGCACACAGGATCTCAGAAGGATCCAGGGTGACGTACTGGTTAAAATGGGAGTTTGTATGCATATTTACTGTGGTTTAAAAAGGAGACATCTTAGAAAAGAAAGAGGGGGGCTGGATTGCTGAGTAAAGTGCATTATAATTGGATGGTGGCTGTATCTTGGGGTTGCCAACCTGCCAGTGGTGGCTGGAGATGTCCCAGAATTACAACTGATTTCCCAGCCACAGAGAGCAGTTCCGTCAGAGAAAATTGCTGCTTTGGAGGGTAGACTCCATGGCATTATATCCCACTGAGGTCCCTTCCTGAACCCCGCCTTCTTCAGGCTCTTCAGGCTCCACCCCAAAATCTTCAGGAATTTCCCAACCTGGTGCTGGCAACCCTAACTTAGCTGTTTTGAGGGAAAGAGTTACGTGTGTTGTTCTAGAGTTGATCAAAGCCTGGGGAAAGAGGGAAAAGTAGTGATGGGCTATATTCTGAAAGAAGTCTCTGTGTTCTTTTCTTTGTAGATATTATTAGCCTAAGTGATAACCAAGGAAAAGTAAGTCTCTGTGATTGTTTAGAAACATTTGAAGATATGTACCTATGTTGAAACCATTACGTTTATCAATATGCTTATGAAGTACTCTGAAACCATTATGCATATGTACTTATAAATAAACTCTTATTTCTAAGTAAAATGTGTTTTTATCTAGAATAAAGGATCGATTTTTACCTCACAGCCACCCTCATGCACTGACTTTTCTCTCAATCTACCAAATATATCTAAACCTTCCTATACTGTGGATCAGCTGAGAACTGAGAGCCTTTTGTGGCAGCAAAAATCTAAAGGAACACTAAGAAAGGCAGGGAGGTAGTATAATACAAGTCTCATAAAGGGAGCAAAACACCACAAGTCTCATTTTACCTTGATAAGGAATGATTTTCTGATACTTTCATGGAAAACAGCAATGGGATCAGAGGAGCCCCCTTATTAGCAGAGGTTGCAAGGGCCTTATAGAATTTTATGGGATAGTAAATGAACTGCTTTGAGTATATGGTGCTTCATGTGTGAAAGTTGTTAATAATTTGTACAAAAATGGAAAGTAGTACTTTATTTATTTACTTCATTTAAAGCTAATCTTTTTCCACATTGGGGACCCAAAGCAGCGTATATTATTCTAGCTAATGTAGGTTTCCATTCAGATTACAGACTAAGACTTAATTCACATGTACCAGATTTCTGAGCGGACTAATGGCCATGCACAAAGGTTTATTTACAACTGCATTTTAACTTTCTTGCATTTTACAAAGTATATGGCACTGATTTAAGACAGAAATTGATAATGTGCTATTGTAACTCAGTGCTATGCATGTTGACTCAGATGTCCTACTGAACTCAGTGAGATTTACTTCTGTGTAAAAAAATAAATCAGAAGTCTAGTGACTTTTTAGAAGAATGCGCTGTCAAATTGCTAACGACTCATGGTGACCACTTCCACGGGGCATTCCACGTATGCTTATGCTGGAATAAATGTTATTAATCTTTAAAGTACTAGTGGACTTCTGTTTAAAGACTGGGGTCTCAGATGCTTCGCTAATGAGTTAGGGACCATAGACGTCACCACTATGTTGCCATACATATTATCTGCTGCTTTAAATATGTACTCTATGTACGACCTGTGCTTCATGTTGTCTAATGTCAGTCCTAGAATTATGTTCTGTTTCAGTATTTCTTGGATTCTTGCTAATGCTAGGTCTTTTTAAACTATTTACCTTATGGCATTGTTTATGGAAATGTCATTGATACTGTATGGAAATGTACTTGAGACTGATTGTACTAATTTCATACTGTGTAATCCGCCTTGAGTCTCAGTGAGAAAAGTGGACTATAAATGACTTAAATTAATTAATTACCAACGCTTATATTTATTATTTGTCTATCAGGTTTTTAGACTTCCATTCAACCCAAAGGACCTCCAGTTTTCCGTATGACTGAATGGTCAAGTATCTGTATTAGAAGACTAATACAGTACAGATTGCCTGGGGAAAACAGCTGCTTTGGTGGACAGACTCCACAGCCCGACACCTTGCTGAGGTTCCTCCCCTACTACCCAAACCCCATCCTTAGGGTTCCCAATCCCAAATTGGGAAATTCCTGGAGATTTGAGGGTGGTGCCTTGGGTGGATGGAGTTTGGAGAGAGAAGGGACATCAGCAGGGTATAATGCCTCCACCTCCACGAATTTCCCGTCAGCGTTGGTGATCCTGTTTACGGCAGTAGGAAATCTATTTCATTGCTGATGTCTTCTTTTAAGGGGCAGATTGTCTTCACTTCTTGTTCTCTAAAGTTTTCAGACTCCACCATATGATCCATGCGCTTTGGAAAAAAAACCCATTTAAACAATTTTCATAAGGTGTTTTGTTTTTTATTTTATATATTTCCATTTAGGTATTGGGGTATTTAACTTGTGGATCCCCCACCCCCACTACTAAGGTCTGGCTCACAAAAACTTATACTGGAAAAAAGTAGGTTAGGTTCTAAAGCGCCCTTGGACTCCTGATGAATTTTGCTGCCACCTTTCTGGATGCAGACCCTGGAAGGAGAGAGGGTCAGGAGTCTTGGGGCACCTTAAAGGCTTAACAAAATCTTTTCCAGCATAAATTCTTGCGAGTCGTCAGAGGCGTGAAGTGTCAATGTGTCTGCCTCCGGGATGTACACGTCGATGCGTATGAAGAGATGAGCGCTGACTGGGGGGAATCCTTTTTTCGGGGCAATCCTAAAACCCTTTTCCTGGAAGTCCGCCCCACTGAACAGGCCTGAATAGGATTCAGACAGAGTAGACTGGTTTGAGTGCAATCCTCAAAACGTTTTCCCGAGAGGACGCCCCATTGAATAAAGTGGGACTTGCTCCCGCGTTGGGCTTCTTTAGCAGGCTGCCTTGGTTAGCCTTTGAAGGCGCCTCCTGCTTCGCGCCGCTCCCGCCTGTTTGCTTAGCTTCTGCCCTCGCTCGCCCGCCCGCCCGCCCACCCGCTCGGGCCGTCGCCCCTGGTTTCCGTTGCGAAGGAAGCGGCGTCGCCGGTTGCTAAGATGGCGGCTGGGCGGCGGCGCCCTGGAGCCAGGCGGAGGGCTTCGGCGGGCGCTTGTCAGGCGGGGAGGGCCCTCTGGAGCGCCCCCGCAGGGCGCTGAGAGCCCGAAGGCCGAGAGGAAGGCGCGAAGAGGGGCGGCGGCCGAGCCGGGGTGGGCAGCCCGCGAGGCGGCGATGGAGGCCGGGCCGTGAATGGAGCCCAGCGGCGGCGGCGGCGGCAACAACGTCGGGTACTACTCCGGCTTCGCGCGGGTCCCGGCGGCGGCGGCGGCGGCGGCGGCGGGGCTCCAGGCCGAGGCCAAGGCCGCGGCGGTCGCTGCTGAGGCCAGGCCGGCCACCCAGGGATGGAAGAGGAGCCCGTCGGACAGCGCCTTGTCGCGGGGGCCCAGCCGCCGGGCGTGGAGCGCCTTCGCCCCCAGCACGTATCCTCTTGCCACGGCGGGAAAGGAGAAGGGAGGAGGGGGAGCGCCATTCCGTGGGCCAGGGGCAGTCTCGCACGTTGTGGGTTGTTTTTTTTCAATTTGAGGTAGACACCTGACTTTTTTTTAGGTGTCTACCGGATAGCCTTCAACAAAACTCACCCAATGCCTTTTAAATTATTACTAAGAATGTCTAAAATCACACAAAGATTTGAGTCCAGCGGCACCTGAGAGACCAACACGATTTTCAGGGTATAATCTTTCGAGAATCAGAGCTCCCTTCAGATACTTCAGATCTGATGAAGGGAGCCTTCGCTCTCAAAAGCTTACCCTGGAAATCTAGTTGGTCTTTAAGGTGCTACTGGACCCAAAACTTGCTCTTCTACTGCAGACCAACACAGCTATCCACCTGCAATTTTCTTCAGATATCTTATGCAGAGGGCAGCTATTCTTCAGGTATCTGCGGAAGGGAGCTTGGACTCTCAAAAGCTCATACCTAAAAAATCTTGTTGGTCTCTCAGGTGCCACTGAACTCAAATCCTGCTATTCTCTCAGTTTAACCTTCCTCACAAGGGTGTTACAAGGGTGGGGGTGGGGGGGAGTAGTGAGTAGAGTAGAGGACTGTACAAGTCAAAATCTAGAAAGGAAGACTAGGCTACAAAAGTTTTAGGTGGGTAGCCATGTTGGGCTGCAGTAAAACAGCTGGAGTTGAATCCAGTGGCACCTGAGAGACCAACAAGATGTTCAGAGTATGAGCTTTTGAGAGTCAGAACTCCCTTCTTCCATTACCTAAAGAATATCTGAAGAAAAGAGCTTGGACTCTCAGAAGTTCATACCCTGAAAATCTTGTTCTCTAAGGTGCTATTGGACTCAAATCCTGCAAAATCTTTGTCTCACTCACATATACAGTTGCACGCACACACAGAATTGCCATGCAAGCTTCTGAGTCCTCCAGAACTCTTCTTTACCCAGCCTGATGAAGAGTTCTGGAGAAACGGAAAGCTTGCTTGCTGTTTTGTTATTCCACAGGGGGTAGTTGTGTTAGCTGCAGTAAAAATAAACAGGATGTCTTATAGGAGTCCAGTGGTACCTCAGAGACCAACACAATTTTCAGGGAATAAGCTTTCCATAGTCAAAGCCCCCCCTTTTCAGATACCTTATTCAGATATTGTTCAGGTCTCTGACAAAGGCTTGGACTCTCAAAGCTCATACCCTGAAAGGAGCCACTGGACTCAAAATGTGCTGTTATACTGCAGACCAACATGGCTGCCCACCTGAAGGTGTCATGTGGCACCCTAAAAATTTAATTAAATGCATAGCATTGATGAACTAGACTCAGCCTGCTTCAGATGCTTCTAGGCTAGATGGCTTCATATAGCGCTTGCACAGAAACGATTGTGCTTAAATAAAATTCATTAGCCTTAAAGTTTCCACAAGACTCCTGTTTAATAGTACTCATTTCAGTTGGTCTTCGTAAAAAGTATTATATGGTTTCTGTTTCTGGATTTTGTTTTGAACAAGCGTGGGTACCTATAACTTTTTTTCTGCCCACTGAGAGTTAGGCATGTTAATTGAAATCAGTTGTTTTAACCATGTCTAACTCTTTGCTAGTGTATACCCAAGTAGTACTAGTGTACTAGTGTATACCCAAGTAGGTTAGAAGTGCGAATAAAACATTGAGAAGTACATACATGTTTGTTACACAGATACAGTCTTTGAGGAAGTGTTTGTTTTGCACACTGTGTGCCACTAAACCCAGGTTTGTCATGAAGTTTATACTTAAGAGGAAGCCTTGGGCGCTTAGATTCATGATGGCTTTGTATACTTGTACTTCTCATCCTCACATTTTACAAATTTTATTTGTGCAGACCTTTTAAAAAATGTAGTGTGTGCGCAAAGCAGAGAGCAGGGATTGCCTTGGGCTTCCTGTCAAGTGCACGTTTGGTGGCAAACATAAATTTGTCATTATGTGACATGATATGAAATGGCCCCGAATGGATGGAAGGGTCCCGTAGTGCAATCCTAAGCACGCATACATAGAAGTAAAATCCAATCAAGTTTAGTGTTGCTAACTTGCTAGTAAGTGCATTAAGGATTGCAGCACAAGTGAAATAGCAGCAGTCTTCCCCTTTTATAGACCTTCATCCTCAATTTGCAACATGAGATTTGCTTTTAATCTTTGAAAGGCTGGACGTCATCACTTAATGGGCATCATTTGAGTCACAGGCTTGCAGTGGCTGATTTCTGCCATAATGCATTATGTTGCCAAAGGCTGAGCGAGAACAGTGGGAAACACGAAAACTCTTTATCTGTTCCTTTGCTAATATCCAGCTTGGAACATCTGGAGCAAGCTGGTTGCATTTGCTTCTGAGCTAACATGCGTTTTACTGACAGAATGCTTTGCTGGAAGGTCTCTTGGTTTAGCTCAGCACTGTTGCTTTTACATTCTTTATAGCCAATTTTATTAGCATTTTAGATCAGAGGTAGGCAACGTGTGCTTTAAAAATGAGATTAAGGTTGTACTTGGCCAAGAACACTGGGCGCATGCTGAGCCCGGCCAACAGTGATGCCAGCAACTCAAGGGCTAAGCTTTGTCTGTTGGGTGGAGAATTGGTCCGGCATGCTGAGCAAAAAAGTTTGGCGTGCTGCTGTTCTGCAGGGATTGTCAGTGGTTGTCTCAGACACTTCATGTGTGACTGTTTTAAAATATGTTTTTAGGCAAGCAAAAAACTGATGTGTGTGTGAGAGAGTGTTTGGATATCTAGAACAGGGGTGGTAAGCAACTCTACTGTCTTTATTTTGATTTCAGGCCATATAAAATGTTGGATTATATGGAATTAATACCGATTAATTTCAGTGGGATTTTAATTTCTAATCTAGGTCATAATCTAGTATTTAATTGGAGTTTCTTTGCATTTTTACTAGTTTCCATTATCTTTAATTTCACAATCAGAAATCTAAAGCTTTTTCTTGAGAGGGATTTATCAAAAGAACGTCAGGAGTTGCTAAAGGATCAAAGACAGTTTCATAATCGAGCACGAAAACATTCTCTAGAAACAAATAAACGAAGGAGGTATGCAAGTATAGGTCATTTTTTATTTTAAGTGTGCTTTTATTCAGATGTCTTTTTTATACTTAATATGTGAGATACATGCCGAATAGCTGTGATTCTCTGCTTATGATAGGTTTCCAGTATAGCTCTAAACACTGAACAACATGACATTTAGCAGTAATAATCAGATTTTTCAAACTTTCTTTCTAAGTCCTGATTCTGTGGCTAAAATAATAGTGACAAAATTAATGCTTTTAATGCTGACCTTTTAAAATAGGTACTAAACTAAATCATAGCTGGAGGATAAGGTACCTTGTTAGCATTCTGTTACAATACTGGTTTACCCCACTGCAGTCAAGACGTGTGCAAAGTTCATGAGTTTATACAACCTGAAATTGTATATGGTCAGCTAATGAAATACTCTGGAGTCTTTATTATGCACTGCCAACCTAGCATATTCCAGCTTTGTATTTATAGTCTCAATAAAGGAGAAAAAAATCTGTGCTGAATTACAGTTTTGGAGGGGAGGTTGAAGTAGGGTACAGTGTAAGGAGGTCTAGCATTAAGGATTTGCAGGCTCGTCCTCAGACAGACCTCTATATATTTATAATTGTATTAATATTTACTTTATTTATACCCTACCTTTCTCTCCAATGGTGACCCATTTTATTCTGACAACAACCCTATGAAGTAGGTTAGACTGAGTATATGTGGCTGGCCCAAGGTCACCCAGCAATCTTCCATGAAACACTGGATGTTGGGTGGGATGCTGCTTTACTGGAACAAGAACTGTAAATTCCCAAAAAGTTTTTTAGACATAAGATGCTACCAGTGAATCATTTTATAAATATTTTCTTTAATCTATAGACCAATCGAAAAGGTTGAACCGCCTGTAAATATAAATTGCCACATCTTATCAGTAGTTGCATAGCCCAGTGTATTGTTCCATTCATAAGTATTATAAATACAGTCAGTATTACTTCGGAAAGCACTTTTTAACAAGACATCATATAATCTAGACACTTGATATTTAGCGTTTTAAAATACTATTTGTTCAGATTTCATACAAGCTCTTATTCCTGATGATCTCATTTTTTTCTTGTTAAAATGCTTTTAACTTGCAGATATTCTAGAAAGTTGATTTGTTTATTGCTTTTCCTGTAAATTTCTTCAAATGGAATAATGCTGTTACCAGTTATACACTTCCAACCCAGGTTTTCCCCACTTAGTTAAGGATTGCATTTTATATCCTTCAAATTTATCTAGATCATGGGTAACAGAAAAAAAGGGTGAAATACCTGGGGCAAGTATACAAATCTTCAGACTATAATGGGTTATTATAAAGTTCTCATTTTTGTAGTATCTTTTTCTTTCTTGTTTTTTGAGCCATAAAATTTTTTTATAGGAAGTTTAACTGAAGCTTATTCATTTGCATATCTACAGTCTCCAAACACCAGTCTGTAATCTGTAAGAGTTTTGCTGCATTCATGATATTGTGCAATGTTTGGAATCCCAAAACCATTTGTGTTCCATTTAGATTGAGTTATACTAGCTTTTACCTGTGGTTTCTTTTTATACCACACAAATGGACTTATCAAAAAATGCTGTTGTTTTAAAGATGATCCCTGCACTGGTTGTGATACATTTGTTAATAAATAGATTAGTTTTGGGATTACCATCATTTTATTCGTGTTTACCCAGCCTAGTAGGGATACTTTGAACACCTACTATGTATTCAGAAAGCTTCTTATTTCCCTTATTATTGCTTTATAGTTATTCTCAACTAATTTTGAATTGTCTTGACCTAAATGCTTAACTACTTTTGTCTGCTATTAATCCTCATTGTTAAAAACCAGCCATCATGTGGCAAGTCCAGTTGTTTCACATGCAGAAGTAAAGCTTCAGTCTTATCAGTGTTCATCTTACAATAATAATAACTGTGCTTATATACTGCTCTTCTAGAAAGATTAGTGCCCCAGTCAGAGTGGCGAACAAATCAAAGGTATTATCCCCACAATACAGCTGGGGAGCTGGGGCTGAGAGGAGTGGCTTACCCAGGGTCACCTGTTGAGTTCATGGCACTAGTGGGATTCAAACCAAAAGGCTGCTGATTCATAGCCCAAGCACTTAACCACTGTGCCACAGCAGCTTTAAATAGTCATACCACTGTGGATGGTTTCACATGGCCTGAGTATGCCTTAGTTTCTTGGGAACAGTAAACATTAATGCAGCAACCTTTGTCTTTATGCTTGCATGGTAGCCTTGGCATTAATTCTTAAGAGTTAGGATTCAGTGCATTCACAGTGCGTTCAGTGTTAAGCTTGAAATATGTTCACAATAAGTCTTACCTTTCTAAATATGGAATATGGCATTCTTTGGGGAAAGAGTTTAAGCACAAAAAAACCCTTTAGAAAATAATTTTAACGAAGACCACTTGCAATTTCATGGTAATTATTTTTATTTAAAAAGTAGTTATTCTTAAATAGAGCACTTGAAGAAAAATGGAAGAAAGAGGAAGAAAAAGAACAAAGATTTAGAGAGCAGATTTTACTGCAACGGAAACTAAAACTCCAGGAAGCAACTGAGAAGTTCCAGCGCGGCCATCTTCCATATTCACAGCGGAAAAGAGGTTTGTCCAGTTTAAAGGATGCTTATAATGTGGGCAGTTTGTAAAAGTATGCTGAACCATTTCAGTGAACAGCTTCAAGAACACAGATGTGCTGTTTTAACTAATTTCTAATTTGTTCATGCATTGCTGAAATTGGCTTTCTTTGCAAACTGCACCCTATATTTTGGAACTTGCATCCCTATGAAATTCAATAAAATTTCAGAAACTTCACTAAATTATTTGAATACTGGAATTTTCCTTTAACCACTTTTCCTCTAGTACTTTTCATCCACTTTAGTTCTGCTCCAATTTTTATAATTGGAATAAGTGCACACTGTTAAGAGTAGGTGGCAGTTGTAGCATAGTCTGATGTCTCATTCAGCTTTCCAAGGTTGAAGCTACATGATATGGTATTTCACTTAAACGTTCTTCTCTAGACTGGCTGTCATGAATGCACCAAGTCCAAATGTGAGGCAATATTTCCTACTCATTAAATTAAGGGAAGGAAAAAAAGAGTTGGTAGTGGTGCATCCTAGCTTTTCCAGGTTCTAAATTTGTGGTGTGATGTGATGAGGGAACAATAATTCTCAAGTTATTAATATAGATACAGCCCACTCTATCAACCTTCCCCCTGCACTGTTTTTCCCACGGAGGGGAGCTACATGGGCTGGAGTAACTTTGCATAGGATTGCACTGCAAGGCACAGTGAGGAGGAAACAAAACATTAAGAATTGAAGTGAAAGACGCTGGTATGGGATCAGCCTATCGAGCACTAATTTTCAGTCTTTTATTGTTGAGAACTTGACATTTTTGTAAACTTCTTTTCAATGCTGCGTCTTTTTAAAAACTCTTAGTGCAGAGAAAACCAGAATCTACATTGGATGAAGCTTTTGAAAAAATTCAAGTAACTGGATTACAGTTGCCATTATACAGATGCAATGGCAGGTAAATAGTCTGTTTATTTAACTCCAGAATATGGACACTGCAAGAACCAGATGTTAATTTGAGGGATCTTTGGCAAAACATCTGGCATAAAATATAAGATGTCAGAAATTAGGTAGGTTGTATTTTTCTATCTTGGTAATGTTTACAAGCATATTGGACCATTACAAATATTTCTAATCTCTTAATTGTCTCAAATAACTCATTGCATTCTTCTGAAGGTACTTCTATTGAAGTTTTTCAGGGTAAGCTCTCAAGACCTTCACTTTAGTATCCTCATAAAAAATCATGCTGAGACATAGTGTATGGCCCAAGCTTTCCCTGAACAGGAAGTTGAACCAAGGACTTCCTGGGTGCAACTACACGTGACACTGGAGGTTCTGTATATAAGCTCCTCCCTTTGTTTTTTTAAAGCAAAAAGCTGGGAATCCCACTTCGGAGCAGAGTTACAGTGCAAGGAGGGAAGGGCCTTAAGCTTTTCCCCATGCTGTATTCTCAATCAAAAATGGTCCCAAGGAGCAGCCATTTTCCCCATTTGGACAAACATATGAGTACTTATATCAGTACTTGTATGTTTCCCCAATAGGATAAGTAGTACCCACCCTGGAGTCATTACAATTTGGGAAAGCTTAAATCACAGTCCCAGTAATAATCCCCACCCCACTTCTGCATGATATATATGTGTATGTGTATTAATTAGGATGCTTATATGTGGTACCTCCATCACCATACATAGTTACACACCTCTGGAACAATTACACCACACTGACTTGTAGGTAGAGGTGTTCCAAATGTTCCAGCATTTTTAAAAAAATCTCTTTATTATGCACCTTCATGGCTTTGTCTCAAGTTGTCATCTTTTTGTCTGTTTGCATACATGTTCATTAACCAATCAAATGCATATTTTCAGCCCTTCCGTTCAAAAATCACTGCTCAGTTTATTTACACGTAGAGCTTTGCCCTTTTCTCTGATTTTTCACCATTTCATTTTTCAGCATCACAGCTTCATTTCTCCTTTTATTTTTTATCTCCCTCAACCCTTTACATACTTGCCTGTGCCCAAAAGGTCTTGGCATATCCTTCTTTTTGTTATTTATTGTGGCATCCAAATCTCTGCTATCAAATACTTCAAATCTTTTACGCTCCTTTAGGACATTCTTAACAAAATGTTTAACAATGCAATCAGTACAACAACAACAAATCTTTCTAGCCAGGTCATAGTTTGAGATGAACTTTCTAATGCCACATATTGCTATTAAATGGTTTCAGTTGTTCCAAATGTTACATTTTAGGTATCATATTTGTTTTATAGGAAAAATACAGGTTTGTGCACAAAACAGACAAGAATGTAGCCAGAAGTAACAATATTTTATCTTCCCTTCAAGAACTACTGACACAGTTTCCTCAGCAATCAGAAATGGCCCTTTCCTGTGGAAACAAACAGCAAAAACTGGTAGTGATAGAATTACAGAGGAAAATGATAGGGCCAGTCTGGATAGAGGCCAGCTTCTCTTCCAGCAAAATCTGGAGGAAATGCAGCAGCAACTGCAGGAACAGCATTTCAGCAACCTTCAGGTATGATGGCCTGACCATTACTTACTTTCTTTTCCATCTTAATGCTGCAGTTCACAAACTACATAAGCAGAAGTAGCACTTTATCTACTTAAGCTCATTGATTTCAGTGGGAATACATCTGCTTCAGCTCCGGTATTCTCTTAAGGAGTTTGAAGCACAGGACTTACAAAGACAGGAATCACAAACTTGCCCCACTACCTGGCATATGAAGGGGTACTTTCATAGGACTTGACCCAAGCATTGCTGATCCTTGTGTTTGATACATTGTTTCTGTGTTGTAGCCAACCGAGCTATTCATAGCACGATGAGGATCTCGTGTGCCCATTTTGCTACATCCAGTGGCCAGTTCTGCTCAAGGCCTGTTACCTTTACTAAGTCAGTTGACTGGCTGCTTTCTAATGATTGTGTGATGATCCTGAAAATTACTGCTGAGCAGACCCATGGAGAAGCCTTTGGCAGAGTCAAACCATTCTAAGTCCATTCACTTCAGCCTGGAAACCCTAAAACATAACAGTTTTTGGTCTTTAAAAGTTTCAAAAACATTGACATGGCTTTATTGAGATGATAATTCATATAGCAGTGATCCACTTCTTTTTAGTTTTTGAAATTGTGTATCAGAATTCCCTAAAAAAATTAGTTAGCACTAGCTGTTTATACTTCACACTAGCAAAAATACTTTCAAAAGCCATATTCTGGTGAAAAAATGGTAAAAAAATTATACTTTTCTCTATATTATCAGTCTATATTATCAGACAAAAAGCATCAGAATCTATTGACTGTACATGTATAGGATCCCTCAGGATGTAGGTAGGATCTGTATTAAGTGTAATCTAAATTCACATTCAATTTAGTGGGCGAATTGGAAAACAATAATATAAATAATTGATTTTGATTTTACATCATAAATTGCCACTAGGGGCCGCTGAGACTTTTCCGGTAAATCAAGAAAAGTTGTATGTCCTATTCTAGGGATTATTTATGTGTTTTATAATTTCAACATAGAGGTAAATGGCAGTACGACACAAGAACTGTTACCATTCATTCAGTGAATGCTTTCATGATAATTTTTCACTTGATATCAATCCTCAATGCCTTTGTAATTAAGTAAGGATTGGTGATAAGAGCGTGTATATACCTGATTCCGTTGCTGAGAATATTATGTATGATATGAATAGGCCATTTGATTTTTATTATCTGTTGCTTAAATCAATCAAAATCATTCAGAACAACAGTTGCTTCTGTAGAAGAATTCAGAGCTCAGACTGTACATCAGGTTCAATTTTTTATTATTAAGTATTGAGCTCTTTTGACATCTCACTCTTGGTGTTACAGGCTCATAAAGATCCATAAAATTAATTTTTTAAAATAGCCAGTGACAGACCCATAGAGACCTTGCTTCTATAAGAAACACTTGATTCTCATGGATATCCCTAAACAATAACAGTGCAGTCTTAAGAAGAGTTACCCTCATCTAAGCCTGTGGATTTCAGTGGGCTTAGACTGGAGTAACTCTTCTTAGGATTGCACTGTAAATCTATTTTCACTAGCTTGAATACAGTAGCAGTGTCTATAATGTGTGTTTGTTTGTTGTTATTTTGAGAAATTTATTCTATTTCAACTACAGTTTCTGGGTTGGATCCTACCAACTTTTTTGCTGGTACAGGAGGGAGGAGGGGAAATCTCAATAGATTCAATTGATTCCCTTCCTCATGCAGTCCCACCCCACATGACTTTTTGTCCACATGGATGACATGACCCCCCAGCAAAGCTTTTCAAGGGTCAGAAGTGGACCCTCCTTCCTCTTGTGCCAGCAGGTAGGAACCAATCCTCTGTTTCATTCTACAAATAAAATTAATGATCTTGCAGTGACAAATTATTTTACTAGTATTAACTTACTTTTTCTTGTTCTAGAGAAACAAGTGTACCTAATTCTTATTCAGTAAGGAAGGAAACATAAATTTAATAGGGATGAAATTAAAGCACTGAAGCAAAATTATTATTTGTTTAAAGTTTTTGAGAGGATTAGTGTAATCCTAATCATAGTTTCACTCTCCTCGATCTATTGAAGTTAATGGCCTTAGAAGGATGTGACTCTTGAGTAGGACCTCACTGTCAGAATATTTGAGCCACTCTTGTAATGTGGCATATTTACTGGGTTGTGTCTACCAGAGGATTTCATAGGTAGTATTTTGTCTAAGTAGATTCTAGATCAGATCAAGCCTGAATTCTCCCTAGAAGCTAAAATGACTAAACTGAGGCTATCGTACTTCAGTCACATTATGAGAAGACAAGACACAATGGAAAAGACAACAATGCTAGGAAAAGAGGAAGACTCAACATGAGATGAATTCACTCACTAAAGGAAGCCACAGCCTTCAGTTTGCAAGATCTGAGCAAAGTTCTTAATAACAGGATGTTTAATGTCATTAATTCATAGGATCGTCATAAGTTGGAAGCAATTTGACTGTGCATAATATGCACATATTTTAACTATATGCTATGCTATTGGATATGGTCTGCTGATGCAGACAAGCACCGCTAGGAGGTTTCCACATTGATTAACATGCCATGTAAATAAGTTATGCATTGTTTCAGAAGTTTTCATCTCTATGCTTAACTTCATGCTTGTTTTCAAATTTGCTGCTTCCGTACAGTATTGTATCTGTCCACTGAATATCCTAACTGTTGTTCGTTACGGTACTTGCTCAGTGAATGTCCTAGATGTTTGTTATATTGAATCTCACTTGCACTACATAATCCATCTTGGATCTCAGTGAGAAAGACAGACTATAACTGATTAAATAAGAACAACAATAACCGTTTCCAACATGGCACTGGATGAATTTTTGAAAATATATATTTGGCTAAATAGAATGAAATTCGAGCTAGAAAAATCCCAGGTATGCAGTTGCCTAGAATTGGATAGTGGCACCTGGCAAACAGATATTCACCCTCTGTGCAGGACCTAGAATGTAAAGCAATGTGATTTTAGGAATTTGCAGCCTTTTTCTAGCTTTGAAATAGATGATTGTGTGCAAATTCCAGTTAAGAGAATTAATTGTTTGGCATTCTTAAATCATCTGACCATGCTTGGAAGACAATGTTCTATATCTCAGAAACTTTCAGAGGCAACAGAATTGTAATATAGTTCTTGAGAAATTCTAAAGTTTTCTATAAAATTATTTGGTTTGTTTTTTCCTTTTACTATACATGTCATGTAGATAAGAATGTCTGTAACCTCATGATGCTTCTATGAACTTCAAACTTTAAAACATTATTGTATACAGAACACAGTAGTATTTCCTTAGTTTTCACCTCAACTGATTGACTTACGTAGGGATGTGTCAGTAATGTTCATAACTCATTTACTTTTCTGTCTCAGAGTTTTCATCGAGAAGTGAATGAAATAACCAATTCGGAAAGTATTGGCAGTGTCGACAGTCTGGAAGCTGGAGAACAAATTGAAAGTTTTGCAACACCCACTGAGGCTTCTGCACAGTTGGACTCCACACTATACACTTCACAGGAATCACAAGCTAGAAACAAAAGTGTATCCGATTACATTAACATGACTTTTTCTAAAAATCAGCATGTAAATAATTGGCTCATAAATTTAAATACCTCAAATATCCAAAGAGCTTCTCCTTTTCATGATATGTTAATTAAATACAATGTTCTAAATCCTGAGGAGGAGGCCTGCAATCCTGCTCAGAAACCACCCCTTCTGAGTACATCTGAACAAAAAGAGTCTGAGAGATGTACTTCTGATGATGATCTAGCTTTTATGCAAAATAAAAGAGGTGAGAAATGCTCTCTGTTGAAGAATCCATCTTCAGGACCAATTAGCACAGAAGATCGAGTAGCTGCTGATAAACTTGCACCCAAATTCAACCAAGTCTGGGCTACCTCTGATCCATCTCCAGTTGCTTTAGAACAAGAAAAGAATTCTGAAGGTCTCCAGAATAATAGGACTTTGTTGGCACAACCCTCCAATCCAATTGCAGCAACACCTGTAGCCTTTCCTACTGGACAGTGGAGTTCCACTGCCCCTTACAATAATGGCTTCTTAGTTAATTGTTGGCAAAAGGGGAAGGATGCCCATGCAGCAAGATGTACTGAAGATATAGATTGTGCAACAGGTGCTGAAATGGAAAAATACTTCAGTCATACTAACAATGAAGCATCTTTGGTCGAAGAGGTGCGTAAAAGCAGCCTTGATCAACAGAATGACAAAGGAAAGGAGAAAACGTCTGATATTATATTATCTGTACCCTCCAGAGACTGTGCAGCCAATTTATCTGACCGTGACCACCAGTGGAACAATAATGCTAATGAGATAAAAGGAGTGAAATTTCCGAAAAGTATTTTGAAGAAAGAATCTAAATATGAGCCTAATGCTAGTTTCAAAGCACTGGTTGTAAACCGAGGGATCAGATTTGGGATTCAGTCTGTATCTTCTATCAGAGACAGTGTTGAACTGGCTAAAACGAAAGGGAAAGATGTAGATATTCAAAAGAACTATAAAAAACTTAGATGGTTTGATGAAATTAACAGAACAGAAGAAACTAATGATAATGAAAAATGTTCAGAACAAAGTATAATTGAAATACCTCGGGCACCATCCCATTCTTCTGGTTTTCCAATCAAAGCTACGACTTCTAGAACAAATCTTAGAAGTGTTCCTTCTTGCAATATGAATTCTACTTTAGTAGAAAATTGGCAGGATAATTCTGAAACATCAACCAAAATTGCTGCTTCTGGAGGCTCAGAAAGAGTTTATGACACACTGAATCCTTTTGAATCAACGAGATATCGTATTGCTAAAGAGGCTTGGATGGCGCCAAAAGGTGAGGAAATCAAACCTTCTCCATGTGTTGACCTTAAAAATCCAAAAGGCAATCCACGCAAAAGTCGAGCAAAAATGATCAAGAGACCAAAATCTGCCAAAGTCCCATCAACTTTCACCCCCAGAAACCGAAAGGGTACCATTATCCGACCTCAGTCTGCCAGTGAAGCCACCAATGTTATGAAAACTCAGGGCAAAATCATGGTTCCTCACCCACCTTATAAATCTGTAGGAGGCAAAAGTACTGATCAAAATGGTAGCTCACTTTTAAATGAAGATCAGGATTTGAACAGAGACACTACAGAAGGCCCTTCACCTCACATGGGCACTGGGAGTCTTTCTGAACCTCCTCCTAGTACACATGATCCTTTGACAAAGACCAGTCACATGGCAAACACTACTCAGTCAACTGCACAGCATGACAATGCTATAAAAAGAAGTCCTGGATACTCAGAAAATGGATTATGTCTAGATCACACCCCAAGCGATGAAGAAATAGAACTTGCATGCCAAGGAGTGCATACTGTACAGACTCAAAAGGACGGGGCTGCTGGTAAGATTTATTTGAGTTTTTAGTGAATGAGAAGGGTTCGTATTTTCCCAAACATATGAAAAGTCCATTCACAAGGACTTCAAAAAACATTCAGGTTCAGGCACATTGGGCCATGTTAACCTTGGAAATAACAGAAGTATATAACAAGACGGTCACGGCTGATTATGCAAGGGACTGCCCACCCAACCCCAGGGGACCTCTGCTTATCCATGACTGGTATTCAGATACTCCATTTCTTTAAAAGTTTTGTCTTCTCAGTCTCAAAGGCCACTATGGTTTTTTGTCTCACTTGGAAAAGCGAACGTTCTGAGGAATGTTTAAAAACAGAATGAAAATAAGCCATTCGTAGAGGAAGGGAAGAGGAGAAGGAAGTATTTTTTTATCTGGAAATGAGAAGGGGGTTGCTGATACTCATACCAACAAATAACTGCTGGTTCAGCAGTCAGTTTTACCCTTTCCAAAAGATTTAGTCAGGTGACTCCCTCCCTTAAAATTGATGAAGCACTACATTTTCAGCAAATTCCACCAAACCAAGGTTCACGTGTAGCAGTAAATAATTAGATTAATTTGAATATTTGTTGAAATTCCAGATCAACCATTAGTTTGATATATGACTTTGGTCAGCAATAAATCAGCTTGTTTCTGACAATACTTCACACTCCAAGACTTTGGAGTACCAGTGGAATTGTTACTTTTCTTTTGATTGTTTGATTACTGTGACATATTGCAAACTGCTTATGAAATGCCCTTTCATTTTCAAAACGAGGATTTGCCATTTTGAGGGGCCTCTTTTTCAAACCTACAAGTCTAAACCTCCCTTGGCCACATGGAACTAGTCATGTCGTTCTTTTTCAGTGCAATCCTAAGCAAGATTACTCCAGTCTATGCCCGTTGATTTCAATGGGCTTGGACTGGAGTAACTCTGCTTAGGATTGCACTGTTTGTGTAGGCCATCATTTAAGTATTACCACTTGTGTGTTTTCACACTGTAATAAATTACCTACATCTTTTGCTACGCAAAAGTCTTATTGATACAGTACTGGAGGAACTGGTAAAATAGATGGGCTGAGCAGGTCCTAATAGCAGGATTAATAAAGCAACTATTATCTGATGTTACAGATTGCAGACCTGTCAGTAAGTGCATTGGCAGCAGAATTTTGCTGCAAGAAAGTACTTTAATTGTCATCTAACAGAAGCCTGGCTATCATACATCATGAGTTTTGGCATTTCAGTGTTGCAGAATTGAAGGAGGAATGGATATGCATTGAGAGAATGTTTAACCTTCACACCCAGTACATCATGCCTGTGGTTTCATCCCATGCGGGTGAATTGGGTCTGTAGATTTGCTCTATAAATGTTCTCCTTAGGTAAAGCAATTGGTGATGGAGAGTGCTGTCAAGTCATAGCTGACTTATGGTGACCTCTGGTGAGGTTTTCATGGCAAGAGATTAAGAGAGGTGGTTTACCATTGCCTGCCTCTGTGACCCTGGTCTTTGCTGGAGGTCTCCCATCCAATTACTAACTAAGGCCAACCCTGCTTAGCTTCCAAGATCTGAAGAGATCAGATCCTATCTAGGTCAGGGCTTAAAGCGATTAGATAAACTGAAAATAAACACCTGTAAACAGGGAATAAAGAAGCTAGGTTTTCTCTGTTTTAAAGAATAATTCTTGGCTCTGATTTCTGTTCCGTTTGATAGAGTTAATGGCTCTCGTCATGTACTTTGGTTTTGTCTTTCTTCTTCTTACAGGGGATTTCAAGCATTGTCCTATACGTCACAATAATTTAAGCAATGGGGACTCGCAGCCCATTAGAGCTAGTGTGCCCCACATCACAATTGATGGCGGCAATCTGATAAACAATGTGAAACCAGGTATTAGGGTGAATGGATTTTTTTCTTCTCAGCCAAGCAGTAAGTTCCTGTTTCTGTCAGATGTTGATGTAGTAAAATAACCTATTATATAACATATTTGTTGACTATCAATCATAAAATGTGGGCAAGAATGTATATAGTTAAGCCTAGATTGTCTGTTCATTCAGTCACTTAGCTCTGCATACAAGTATGAAGACACCTATTTGGATTGAGTGCCTGCATCCCAGTTGAATATGGATATTCTTTATAAGTAAATTTTAGAGACTAGAACCTAAGAATGCAGTAATCTCATGGAGAAGAATGGTCATTTTGTCATATTGATGGTTGAGAAAATTGCCTCTGGTACTGGGAGTCCATACTAGTGAAGGGGAATATTTATTCTGCATCTTTTTGTTCTTTACTTGACAACTCGACAAATCTTCAGTGCTAGGTCACTATGGTGCCTAGGAATTTAGTTGTGGTGCCTAATATTTTCAGCAGTGATTTTACTGTAGTGTCTTTTGACAATTCTCAGTTTGTCCAAAGCTCATTTCACTTTAGAATGTTTTCTTCTTTGACATAAAAAGGATGTGCATGAAGTTCTTGTCATTTCTTGTTTATATGTTAACTTTATACATTTTCATGGTGGTGGATGAATTCATTTTTTACCAGTTGCTTTCTGTGGCTCCAGTATTCATTTAAATGGAGTTTTTAAAGCAATACTGCAATTATGAGAAACTAGGAACGAAGTCTGTTGTCTGAAAAAATACAATGAGATCTAGAAGGGGAAGGGTAGGCAGGCATCACTTCCACCTCTGTGACTGATCCCGGCCGGGTGAAGGCGGGGGGGCAGACATTGCCACCTGCTCCACTCCTGATCCCGGCCGGGTGAAGGGGGGTTTGGGCATTGCCTCCTGCTCTGTACCTGATTCTGACCGGGTGAAGGGAGTGGGTGGGCATTGCCACCTGTTCCAAGCTTGATCCAAGCAGGGTGAAGGGGGGCAGGCATTGCAACCTCCTCCATGCCTGATTCTGGCAGGGTGAGGAGGATGTGGGCATTGCAACCTGCTCCATGACTGATTCCGGCAGGGTGAAGGGGGTGGGCATTGCCACTTGCTCCGTGCCTGATCCTAGCTGGATGAAGGTGGGGGGTGGGCTTTGCTGACTGCTGTGCTCCAAAGCCTGGCTGAGTGAAGAGGGGTTAGACATTGCCTCCTGCTCTGCTCCTGATCCTGGCTGGGTGAAGGGGGGGCATTGCCACCTGCTCCGCTACTGATCCCAGCTAGCTAAAGGGGGTTGGACAGTGTCACCTGCTCCACTCCTAATCCAAGCTAGGTGAAGGGGGGCGAGCATTGTCTCCTGCTCTGCGCCTGATCCCAGCTGGGTGAATGGGCAGGAGGTGGGCACTGTCACCTGCTCTGCTCCTGATCTAAGGCTGGGTGAAGGGGGGGGCATTGCC
This sequence comes from Eublepharis macularius, assembly GCF_028583425.1. Lineage (NCBI taxonomy): Eukaryota > Metazoa > Chordata > Lepidosauria > Squamata > Eublepharidae > Eublepharis > Eublepharis macularius. The sequence goes on along the minus strand of NC_072792.1, from coordinate 164,004,559 downwards.
ACTTGCTTCGCCCCTGATCCTGACTGGGTAAAGGGGGGGCAGGCATTGCCACCTGAACCTCGCCTGATCCTGATGGGTGAAGGGGGGGTGGGCATTGACACCTGCTCTGCTCCTGATCCCTGCCAGGTGAAGGGGAGACAGGCATTTCCTCCTGCTTTGCATCTGATTCCATCTGGGTGAAGGGAGGCAGGCATTGCTGCCTGCTCCGCATCTGATCCAGTAATTCAACAAGTCAGCTTCTCCTGGTCCGCTTTCTTCGGCTACACCACCTAAAATTTAAAGAAAGGATTTGTTCTATTAGATACATATGAGAGTATGCTTTTTGTATTCAGCTGATACCTGTGTAAATTTGCATACTGTAATATTTATTGACTTTCTATAGAGATATTTTGTTACATATTTATTAAGCACTAGTCACTTTTCACTTTTAAGTACTTAAAATATATATATATATATATATATATATTATAAAAAAATTCATATTTAATTGTTTGGTGTATATTTACTGGGTCTTCCTACAGAGTGGTATTTACCACTGAGTATTGTGGCTTTGGTTCTGGAGGTGCCTCTTATTTTGTTAATGCTGGGAGGCACGCATTGCCAGCTGCTCTGCGCCTGATTCCGTCTGGGTGAAGGGGTGGGCGGGCATTGCTGCCTGCTCTGCATCTGATCCTGAGGGGGTGAAGTGGGAGTGGGCATTGCCACCTCCTCCATGCCAGATTCTGGTGAGTTGAAGGGGGAACGGGCGTTGCTACCTGCTCCGCTCCTGATCTAGGCTGGGTGATGGAGGGGGTAGGCATTGCCACCTTCTCCATTCCCAATCCTAGCTGGGTGAAGGCAGTGGTTGGGCATTGCCACCTGCTCCACTCCTGATCCCAGCCAGGTGAAAGGAGGGTGGGCGTTGCTTCCGGCTTCGAGCCTGATTCTGGCAGAGTGAAGGAGAGTGGTCATTGCTGTCTGCACTGCGCTTGAGCTTGGCTGGGTGAAAGGGGGACAGGCATTGCCACCTGCTGTACTTCTGGTCCCGACTGGGTGAAGGCAGGGGGCAGGCATTGCCACCTACTCCACTCCTGGTCCCAGCCAGGTGAAGGTGGAGGGGCGGGCATTGCCACCTGCTCTGCTCCTGACGCCAGCTAGGTGAAGGCAGGGGGCAGGCATTGCCGCATGCTCTGCGCCTGATCTCAGCCTGGGCTTCCTGCTGCGGCTCTCTCTCTGAAGGGATGGGCTATCTCATCTGGGCTTCCCTCCACAGTAGCATTCTCTGGAGGCTCACCAGGGTAGGAGGTGAGTTGTCAAGACTACACATTGCCTTTTATATAGTAGGATTGTGGGGCAGTTAGATTAGAGGTAAACTTTTTGTTGTAGTAATGACAATCAGCATTACTCCTGTATTTATTTATGTTTGTGCCACATGAAGTTGTGAAGATACTAGGATTAGGCTTTGTGATAGCAGCAATTATAAAATTATAAAAATATGGTAATTAAAGTACAAAACCTGAGGTCTGAAAACTGAGTTTGTCTTTCAAATTTCGCAGCTAGCTCCTCAAGACCTGGTTTATAAGTAATATGGGGACTGTATCAGTGCAAGTGAGTGTGTGTGTGTGTGTGAGAGAGAGAGAGAGAGTGAGTGTGAAAGTGATTATTCCAAATCTCAGTTCAGATCAAAGTAGCCTTAAAAATCATTAAGTATGCCTTCAACTTTCACCCCCTACCAATTAAACAAATGCCTTTGCCAGCTGAAATTTTCCCCAACTGACCAACCAAAGCTGCATTTATTTAGATTTTTTACCATATTTTTTTCCTCAATGGGGACCCAAAGTGGTTTATAACAGTGTTCTGCCCTCCTTTAGTTTATCTGCACAACAACCCTGTAGGATAAGTTATGCTGAGAATGACTTGCCCAAGGTAACCTAGCAAGCTTCCATGGCAGAGTGGAAATTTAAACCCGGACATCCCAGATCCTAATCCAATGTACTAGCCACATTTCAACTCTGTCTCTCAAGTCTAGTAGGTTAATCTGAAGCTTGCACCCTGTCAGGCTTTGGCTAGGGCATAGCTGCGCAGGGCATCGGTGTGCCTGAACGGCGGTCCTTGGCTGTGGACAGGGACTGCCCAGGTCTCCGTTCTGTGGAAAGAGGGGAGGTATACATCACCCTTGCTCCCTCTCTACCACTTGCGCGTCTACTCAATGTGTCAGGGTCCCAGCGGCATCCTCCTACTTCCAGCCTTCTGTGGCTTCCACCCTCCTTGCCTCCTCCTTGCTTGCTCTTCCTTCTCGCCTTCATCTCTCTAGCTCTTTCTTTCCGCCCGCCCGCCCACACTCTCCTAACCCCTACACAACCCACCATGTCCTGTGGGTGGATTTCCCTTATATCCCTTCACCCATTCCTGGCTCCACCTGCCAGCCATGCCCCCATCACCCTAGCCACGCCCTTGGCTGTCCTAGGCAGCCACACCTGTGGTTGCTTTGCTGGCTGCCTTGGCTTTCTCTGTTAGGGGCCTCAGGCAGCCCCACCTGGTTCTGGCTGATTCCTTCTGGCCTGCCTGCAGGCTGGGGTGTGGCCCTGTGCTGCCTTTCCTCTACTGCAGGTAAGGCTGCTGATTGTCTTGCTGCTGGCTGGCTGTCCCTGCTTCCTGGGCTTTCTCCCTCTGTATTTGATGGCATAATATCGACTGACTGTAAGGGTGTGTCTGTGGAATAAATGAATGTGTGAAAAGGTGTGTAAAGTGCTGTAAAGTCACAACTGATTTATGGCAACACCTACTGGGGCTTTCAGGGCAAGTGAGAAGCAGAGTTGGTTTGCTGTTGCCTTCCTCTGTAGAGTCTTCCTTGGTGGCCTCCCATCCAAGTACTGACCGTGCTTAGCGTCTAAGTTCTGACGAGATCAGGCTATACCATGCAGCCTTCCCTTCCATAAACAGGTATGCCTCTAGTTAAGAGGATTAGGAACAATCACTGTAACATATGAAATGTCATCATCAGCCATGAGTTTTGTCAAAATAATCTGCAGAAAGTGTCTGAATTGGCCATTGAATCTGTTTGGCATTTTTGATTTAACGGAGGTTTAACAGGCTTAGCAACCTGCTCATTCATATTTCTGTTATGCTCTCTGGGGACTCTAGGGATCAGTGCAGGCTTATAGGAGCAAGGTTTTTTTTAATGTAGTACATTATTTCTTTCAGGTGCTGTTGCAAGACGAAAATATAGTAATGATAATAGTGAAAATAAACGCAAGGCTCTTTTAGAACAGAGAAGACAAATGACAGCCTCAGCAGGATGGAAACCGTCTTATTTTGGACAGGTATATATTCAACTGAGAAATGATGGACTGGAGTTATCAAGAGATAGTTGTCTGAAGAAAGTGATTTCAAGTTAATAAAAGTTTTTTAAAAAGAAAAGAGAAAGAAAGTGATTTCAAAGTTATGTGGTAGTAATATATGAATAATATACTGAAGAAAACAGAAACTTTACTTTCAGGACAAGGGGGAATGATTCTTTGGCTCTCTCTGGACCTCTTTGCTCCCACTGCTCTGATAAAGTAGAACATGGAAAGTGGGGTTCCAGTACACTTGTACCTTATAAAGCAAAAATAGGATGGAGGGTGAAGTGATCCAAATCTCATGGTTATTGCTTTATCAATAACCATTGTATCTTGTGCTTGGTTACATGTGCAATGTGTGTGTATGTATACACACACACACACAAACATATATACACACGTATATACATACATACATACACACACACACACACACGTTGCACATGTAACCAAGCACAAGATACAATGGTTGATGAAGCAATAACCATGAGATTTGGATCACTTCACCCTCCATCCCATTTTTGCTTTATAAGGTACAAGTGTACTGGAACCCCACTTTCCATGTTCTACTTTATCAGAGCAAAATAGCCTTCAGAAAGATCCTGAAGAACTACTATAACCATTGCAATAGAGGGCCATTTCAGTTACCATTACAGTCAGGGTTTTCTGGGAAAAGAGGTGGCGGAACTCTCAAGAGGGAAATGAGGAGGAAACACACGGGATTCTTTGAAATAATATTATTTTCACGCACTATTGCTGAGTATTTTGAAGAGGTGCCGGAACTCCGTTCCACCGCGTTCCTGCTGAAAAAAAGCCCTGATTACAGTAATATTTCTGTATGTTGTTCTCTGTATGAGAATTTACGAACCAATCAGTCACTTGTAGTCAACAGCACAAGAAGTAGCCTTTGATCAGTGTTGCCTATTCCTATGGTGGTATCATCTTCCACCATTGCAAGTTATTGCTTATCATCCATATTACAACAGCATATATTATAGACGGTTTCTTTTTTAGCTTATTAAATTAAGAACTCGTTTGCCTTCTGTTTAAGGACAGTGTTAGCAGTTACAGACTTGTTTTCAGTTGCGTTTAATTCATTTTAGTTACATTTTTTAACAGGTGGATTCTTTTTTAAAAATTTCTTAATAGAATTCAACACAAACCATGAAATCTGGACCATTGTCATCTGCTTCTGAGCCGGTGCACGCTATGGGTAGCGTTAGTCATTCTGACGAAGGTAATGCAGCACATTTCCGTCTGTTGCTATATATAGTTATTTCTTCATTATTGCTAGGTACCATGTGCCATTTCCACTCCAGGAATACTTTTTAAATTGCAAACAAACCCCTCTCATTTCTAGAGTGCTTATCTACAACAAGCACAAAGTCAGACTAAAAGACAAAGCTCCTGTCTTCAGGCTTCCAGTCCAAGTAAGATAAGATGCATAAGGTGAAGGGAACGTGGGAAAGGTACAAGATCAGTCAGACAGCAAAAGCATGTTTAAATCAGGTATTTAAATATACTTCATCAAGGAGTCAGACAGTTGCCAGGATGAAAAGTAGTGTAAAGGCAGCAGAGTTGAAGAACAGAATCTAATTTTAGATTTATGGAATACCAGGGTACCATGGCATACTGTTCTGCTGTGTGCAGAAAATGAATTGTCTGTCTGGATCATGATTTTGAAAAAGGACATCAGAACATGGACTTCTGAAAGGGCTCAGAAATATTTAAATATACATCCTCTCTAGGCGACTTGTACTTCTTGGATCACCTGCTTCTTATGCAAACACTATAAAAGGAGACCAGCTAGGTATCCACACCAGTGTACTGTTTATATGGTTTACAGTGCAACCTGAAGGCCAGCCTATAAGCTCTTTAACAACTAAGTCACATGGCCTTCTTTGGTATCTGTCTTCTCTGCTGAGAGAGCACAGAACACTAACTGGCTATGGTGCCAGCATCTCAAGCCCTTTCTGCACCGGGGCATAACTCCTTACTATCCCAGAAGTCAAGCTGAAAGGCACGGAATCAGCTTGTCTGGGTTCTTCCGCACCTCTCATGTTTGGCCAGTGTGGTGCCATTTTTTTTAAGTCTGCACTGTGTCAAAGCGAGTGCTGGTGATTTCATCACCAGTGCTGTCATTGGTGATGTTAGAGCACCAGCCCTTTCCTTTTTTCCTTTTCTTTTTGTATACACAATGAATTGATGCAGCGCTGGATAAGTCTATTTCCTGGATTTCTCCCTCTCGACCCGTAGGTGCATCGATCCTACGCTGGATTTTTTTTAAAAAAAATTTAAACAATTTTTTTTTAAAAAAAAGGAAAATGAAGACAAAAGAGGGGAAGGGGAGGAATGGAAAGGAGGGGGAGGGAGTGGCTGGATAGACAACAGCGGCCAATCCCAGTGAAGTGGGCTGGCAGGGGGGGCAGAAGAGGGTGGAACTAAAAGATGGGATAAAGAGTGCGCATGGGGAAACAGCAGACTGGAAAACGGATTTTTTTTTTAAGTCAGGGTATAAGTGCTCCTAGGAAAGCTGTGGAAAAGCCGCATAGTAGCCAGAGTGACTACTCATGGTGGCAATTCAGGTGCAGATGGTCATGAAGAAATGCTGCAGTGTGGGATCTGAAGCGGCGAAACTGGCCCATGCAAAAGGGATTTCAGTCTTAGGATTGGATTCTTGCTTTCTAATTTCAAATGGAGAAAGATTTTCTTCTTTCTGGCATGCTTTCTGTGTACCTAGTTTAGTCATCCTGAAAGCAAACACTAATGGTGCCAGGTTAATAGTTGGGTATTCCAGAGGCAGAGGTGATTATAATAGTGCTGCAGTCCAAGTGTTCAGGGTGCTTCATGTACAGTACAGTGCAGATACCATTAAACTGTTTTGCTTAAAAGATCTTGTATGCATTTCCTAGCAAACGCTGCAGCTGCAGAAGGTGAAATCCTGACTTGTGTGGACCCAGCGCAACAGTACAAACCAACGGTGGTGCTAAATAGACCCCTGCGGCCAGGCATGAGTGCACTTTCACTTGAAGAGTACAAAGTTCTTCAGTCTCTTGACCGCCTTAATCAAAGGCTGCAAAGTAAGCACTCAGTAGATCTGCAACGCTGTATTTTTAAACAATGTAGTCATCAGATTGGCAAAGTCATCTAAATATAAACAAATGAAACAGACAAAAACTACTTTTTTTGGCCAACTGACTTGTCTATTGGACTAAAGAATGTTTGTGAGAAACAGAATATATAGGATTACAACTAGTTGGATTCATTTTTACGCAGGCAAAACCCCATGCCTAACTTTCCCAGTGAGTATGACGTTTGGGCTGCTGCATAGTGATATATACAAACCTAGAAAGTGATATATTTGCCATTCAAGAAATACACTATCCCTGCAGAAAGAGAGTAACAATTCTATATCTAGGAAATTCAGAGACTGAGGCACATTCAAGCTCGCTGCATAGTGTTATTTGTTGAATGGCAGGAGGCAAGGCCTCAGTCTCTGAATTTCCTCGTCTCTATTCAATCCAAGTCTGATTGAGTCAAATTTACATATGAATTCCAATTCAGCAGCTTCCCATTGGATTCTGCTTTTGAAATGTTTCTGTTGAGCTATGGTGACCTTTAAGTAAGTCCTTGATGAAGTGTCCTGGTAGATTGAAGTATTCTCCTACTGGTTTCTGGATATTGCCATTTTTTATGTCAGATTTGTGTCCATTTATTCTTTTGCGCAGAGGTTGGCTGGTTTGTCCTATGTACAGAGCAGAGAGGCATTGTTGGCACATAAGCACACATATCACATTGAAGGATGAGCAGCTGTAAGAGCCAGAGATTGTGAAGTTGACACCATTGGGTCCTGTATTTTCTGTGTAGATACGTGGGCAGAAGTTGGCATCTGGGTCTGTTGCAGGGTCTGGTTCCTGTGCTGATGACTCTGTCAGCCAGTTCATGGTTGTTAGTGAGAAGTTGTTTAAGGTTGGGGGGCTGTCTGTAGGCAAGGAGAGATCTTCCACCAGAGCTTGTGAGAGAGAGGCATTTTTGGCAGTCCACTGGACAACACCATCCTAGCAACTATGGATGTTGAGGCTCTGTAAACCAACATCCTACATGCGGGGTATTTTATCAAGGCGGAACAACTGCTGAGACAATAAATTGGCTTGCTTAAACTTTGTTTTGTGCAACTCAGCATACTAAGGGGACTTTAATCAAAATTGCCACGCTGTTTTATAGTAGCCTTCTATATCTGGGGAGAGCTTAGTAGACTTCTGTGGTCACTCACTAGAAGGGATTGGGAAACGGCAATCATTCGTAACCATTCCTTAGGAACCTTCTGGCAAGAGCACACACTGGTTTTTTTATGTCCTTGAGCTCCATGGCTACTTTATCAGCATCTCATGATCAGCAATATCAGAAACTTCAGAAACATCCAGCAGGGTCAATCGTAAACAATTTCTGTGGCCAAATAGCAGTAACTAGCGTCGTATGCCATGCGTGGGTTGAAAGCCAGGCCAGCTAGCAAATAAAGCAAATGCTTCTGCATCCCTGCAGACAAAAGCAAAACAGAAATCTCTACAGGTACTGTAAAATTGCTATATTTGAATGAACAATTGTGCCAAAACAGTGACTGTTCATCTTGTTCCTTTTTGGCCACATACCTGAAACACCTTCATTTTATATCATTTAGATGTCCAAGAAACAATGAACAAGAATCCATCCTCCACAAGCATTTTACAAACAATTGCACCTTTGGTAAGCATACAGGTTTGCTCTTCCGATTTCTCTGTCTTACAGAGGATTAAGTATATATACAATTTTCTTTATATATTATAATATTCAGTGAGTAAAAGTCCTATTTATTTGAAACTCAAGTCAACTTGTAAGTTTCCATAAGCTGCTAAACAAACCAGAATGCTGAACTAGATGCATCTGACTAGAGATGGACTTAGAATACCCTGCATCATCTTTTGGGGGCAAACTACACATTATGTGCTAACCCATATATCAGTGCATGGAAATCTTTTTTTTAAGCAATGCTACTTTGCAATATAAGAATTTAGAGCAGAGAAGCAGCAAGAGGGGGATGTGTAACCTTTCACACTCCAAATCCACCTCAGCCCCAATAGGATTTTGTGAAATCTCACAACGTCCTTTGTAATAACTGGGTCATGGGTAGACATGGGCACGAACCAAAAAAATTTATCGAACCAGTGGATCATGGTTCAGTGTGGACCACGATCCCGGATTCCCTAACAGCAACGACCATCTCCCGTCCCCGAACCGAACCCGGATCTTGGAAAACGCAGCGGGGCGCGCCGCTGTTCCCAGCCCATGGCTATTTATAAGCATGGGTCCCATTCAGCAACACAGGAGGTCTGTGTTTGACCGTCAGAACTGCCTATCAGGGTTTGCAGGGATGAGATTGGAGTGCCCATGGCTACAGAACACCCCCTTCCCCCTCCCTCCCCTGGGTGTCTTCTTCCAACTTGTGATTGCTTTGCTGCTCCGTGGTTGGAAGGAAGCCCTGCTGATCAAGGAAAGCTGGGCTTCCATTCGGGTTTCCAGGGCGACAGAAGGAGGGCAAACAGAGCTCAGGCATTCCCCTGGCTCCGTTGCCAGGGAAATACATTGCTGGCGCCTGAGTGTCTGGATCCCCGAACCGAGCCCGAACGCCATGATCCAGGCCTCTCCCGACGGCTGGATCGTTGGCCGCGGACAATCACGATCCGCCTGGTCACAATCGCACAATCGCCATTTTCGTGGGGTTTTTATGTTCGTAATGCGGATCGTGCCCATCTCTAGTCATGGGTATGGCAGGAAGCACAATGCCTCTAGGATAATCTCTGGTTTAGGAACTAAGAGCCAAGCTACAAGTGACGAATTACACTTGCCTGGCAGGTGAACAGACTCGCGTGTATTCCTCCCTGTTCACTTGCCATTCACTTGCGCTCCACTTGATCAAGTGCAGAGCAAGTGAATGGCAAGTGAACAGGGAGGAATACACACGAGTCTGTTCACTTGCCAGGCAAGTGTAATTCATCACTTGTAGCTTGGCTCTAATTTGTCATTACACGCAGTTGATAATACAGAAGGTGACATGTTAGAATATTTTGTTTTCTGTTGTTAATAATATTCTCCCTCTTTCTTATAGGTTACATCCCCTTCTTATGTGGACACAATGCCATCCATACAACGGTGTAAGAGTATATTAGCTGATGCCCGAACTCTTACACAGAGAAGATATTGACATGGCCTAACAAAGGCTGCTAAAATGGGGTTTATTTTAATATATTCTTCGCTGCTAACTATGTAACATATTTGCAATTTGCCTTAAATACTATTCCAAAAAATCCAAACAAAATAAAGATGTAACACAAGTATTGACTGCTTGTTACCTAGTTTACATACAGGGCAAAAATTACTTTATATATGCACTTTATTGTATAATATATTGTATTTTTTTTAAAGAATGGAAATACCTCACTTTTGAATGTGTGGTGATGTTTGTAAATTTATTGTACATTTTAATTAAATTGAAAAGAAATTATTTTGCTACTGATAAAATTATGTATGAGTTTATCTCTTAAACTTTATGGCTTTCGTTAACTGCTAAATAAATTTCTAATACATTTGTAAAAGGTATGTTGCAGAAAATTATCATCAATTATCTACAGAATTCAACAAAATAATAATCCTCTCATTCTTTTTTTGATTGTTCCTCCAAACAGTAAAATACACTGTTTGATGTTGTAAGTCATGGAGTCCTCAGAAGGTACCTACTCTCTTTCACTGGGACATGTTCCAGGAGAAACAAATATACTGTTCAATAAATAACCTAGCAATAAAAAACTGCCTTCAAAATTTAATGCGATGGAGGGTTCTGGATCCTTCCTCATTTTACCTCTTACTATCCAGTTACTATACGAAATCATTCTGATGGGGTAGCTGTGTTAGCCTGCAGCAATACAGAACAGAAATCTAGTAACATCTAAAAGACTATCAAAATCTGTTGAAGAATAAACTTTTGTGAGACAGGGCTCATTTCATCAAATAGCAGTTACTTCGAGTTACAAGCAACAGATGGGCTTGAACAAAGACTTGTTTTTTTCACTCACTAGATATGTTAATAGATCAGCATGACCCACCCTTTACATTTGTTAATTAGTTCTACTTAATCCTGTTTCATACTGCACCTTTCTCAATTAGAATTTATGTTTATCATAATCCACCCATTAGAAGTGGTCCTTAACCACTCTGTAAGGACTGAATTCCCTTTAGTCCTTGATTCAGATTGTTTTATCTGTAACATCTTCCAACACCTACCCACCTTTAACTTTAATGAGAAATAACGTATATACAAAAAAGTGTATATACAAAATGTATCTGGTGAACTGAAGTCTAACTCACAGAAGCTTATGCTGGAATAAATTTTCTTAGTCTTTAAAGTGCCACCAGACTTCTGTTTATTTTTATGGAACAATTGAGCTGTACCTCTGTATTTTATTTCTGGAAATGTATCTCTATTGTCAGTCCTTTTTCAAGACTGTTTATTTTCCCATGACAATTTTATATAAAGGATACATTCTAGTATGAAGACAAAGCATATTTTATTTTTTAAAAAATTATTTCATTTATACATCACCTTTCTCATTTATACATCACCAAAGTGGCTTACATTGTTCTTTCCTCTTTTTTATCATCACAACAACCCTGTGAGGTGGGTTAGTTTGAGGGTGTGTGACTGTCCCAAAATCACCCAGCAAGCTCCCGTGACACAGCAGGGAGGGACTCAAACCTGGATCTCCCAGATCCTAGTCCAATACTGTAATTATTACCCCACATCTATCACACTGTGGGATTGAGTGTACCGCTATATGTTGAGGTTTGACCAGAAAATGGACGTACAGATCATCTTCTCAATATGTGTTGGGATGAGCAAGACTCTACATTTTTTTTGCTTGGAGTTAAGAGAGTAATAGAAAAATTAATGGGAAATTACAGTTCTGCAAAGAGTATTACCTTGTGGTTATTTACTTCTGATATCAGAACTGGCCTACCTACCTGGAATGGGAAGAAGTGGTAAGTCACATTTATCCCTTAGGAACCTAGAAAATCATCAGGAATACTACAGTTAAGCCATACAATACATGTCATATTCAAATTGCATTTATGTATCGGTTGCATCTATTTACAATAAATAAAAAGGATGCCAGTTCTTCAGTAAACCAGTAAAACTGAAAACAGTGGCAACAGAGAAACTAAATGAAAAAGAGCAGAGGAGGAATTCACAGTATCCCCCAGATTATATACATTCATTGATGCTTAGGGGATTCAGAACAAGTTTGAATATTTTCGTATTGGAAATGGATTGACTGCAAAAATAATTTGTTTCAGCAAAATAAGATGTTGGGGAGGAAAGTGACCAAAATTTTCAGCTGCAGCTTATATTGAAAAGCAATACAGGAAGCTAAACAGAGTAATTTGTTCTCCATACTGATCTAATCTCCAGTAAGTGGCATTTGATTTAAATACATCTCCTTCCAATTTTTAATGATGTACATTTGCATTCACACCGAGAGAGAATCTTAGGAATGCTCTTTCTTGCAGCTAAAGAAATATGTTTTTATTTCAAAACGTAGCAATGTTCATGATGGCTGTTTTGAGTTCTTAGCGCTTGGAAAATGTTTTTAACTTTAAGATACTTGTATACTGCTTTTTCCATTTGATGTTTATGGCTAGCACTAAGCTGTTCAAGAATATCACATTCTTGAAATTGCTGATGAATTTAGATGGATCCAGTTTGGGAGATAAAAGGATTGACCTACTGAATGCTTTCCAAGTAGACGTGGGCACGAACCAAAAAAATTTAACGAACCAGCGGTTTGTGGTTCGGTGCTGATGACGATCCCGAAGTCGTGAACCGCAACAAACATTTTCCGTTGCCGAACTGGTTCGTGGTTCATGGGCGCTAGAATGGCCCCCGTTGCACTTAGAGAGCCCATATTCACAGGGAGTGTGTAGCAGACTCTCCTCCAGCCAGCAGCCAAGTTTGGTCAAGAGCCCTTGCCCACCACTCCCACAGACCTGAACAGATCAGGCACTAATGTGTGAGCCCTCAGCCGAGGTGCCCACTGAGCTTGGCCCCAGAGCCAGGCAGCAGCCCTGGAACCAGAGGAGATAGATCCCTATCCCCCAAAGCCAAGCTGACTTATACTCTGTCTTTCTCCCCAAAGGCTAGCAAGTGGCAAGCAAGAGCTCTGTCCCACACCACTGCTCGCTGAAAGTGAAACAGCCTGGGAGCCCATTGCTATTTATAAGCACAGGTCCCATTGAGCAACGCAAGAGGTCTGTGTTTGGCCATCAGAGCTGCCTATCAGGGTTTGCAGGGATGAGATTGGAGTGCCCATGGCTACAGAACACCCCCTTCCCCCTTCCTCCCCTGGTTGTCTTCTCCCAACTTGTAACCGCTTTGCAGCTCCGTGGTTGGAAGGAAGACCTGCCGATCAAGGTAAGCTGGGCTTCCATTGGGGTTTCCAGGGCGACAGAAGGAGCGCAGACAGAGTTCAGGCACTCCCCTGGCTCCGTTGCCAGGGGAATTGATTGCTGGCGCTTGAGTGTCTGGCTTCCCGAACCGCAGCCGAACGCACCGAACCAGGCCTCTCCTGAAAGCTGGTTCGTTGGCCGTGGACAATCATGAACCGCCAGATCGTGATTGCGCAATCGCCAATTTTGTGGGGTTTTGAAGTTTGTAATGCGGTTCGTGCCCATCTCTATTTCCAAGGCTATTTCCAGACATTTTCAAAGAGTGTCCATCCAGAGACAGGACAGATGTTGTGTAGTCCTTTGACAAAGATAGCTTCAGTTTAGATTCCATGGTATTGGACTTTCAGTCATTCCCAATAATGTTTCCATTAATTCAAAATAACTGGGAAGGTGGGGAGGAAAACTGGAACTTATTGTTGAATTTATTTAAACCTGGTTTTTTTAAAAAAATCCATGTTACAATTCTAATACGCTGAAAAAATTCTGGTTTGTTCAGGAGGTAAGTTTCATGTCAGAACAGGTTTTCTTTCAGAAATCTCTCTTCTAAAACAAACTTCACTCTCTTTGTTTACCATATGTTGACTTTTTGGCTTTTTAAAAAATTGTCCATAAAGCCAATTCATATGAATTTTTTATATGCTTGCTTAAGATGGCAAACCATCTTGCAACTTAACTACAACAGGGCAACTTAACACCCAATCCAGTAACCAGAACAACTTTGACTACTGTGACAGGGCAAAGTGTCCCCATCGCCCCCGCCCCCGCATCTTTCAGTTCCATTTTCACAGTTACTGCAGAGAGAGAAGCCAAAAAGAAGCAATGGGGTCCATCGTCTGCTGAAGTAGCCCTTGAAGTCTGTTTTCAGGAAGAAGCAGGCTGAATCTAGTTTGGTGGCCTAGAGAGAGAGACACTGATTTAAAAACTCTCAGATTTAGTATTCCTGAGGGAACCCAAGGGTCAAACTGAGGCCTGAGTGGTACAGCTCCAGAAATGTTAAACTAGGCTGGAAAACCTGAAAGAAATTTTCTCTCTTTTAACATACAGTAAATTTTCTATTTCATAATACAGTTTTCCAGTCGTAGCACTCAGATGAAGGCCACCTGGCCTCAATATCTTGTTCTTTGAAAATCCAGTGCTTGTAGTCTGTTGGAGTTGGCAGGAAATGTGACTACACCCAGCTTGTTTACCGTTTATGTGTCAGTTGTTCACAACCTCCAAGATACTTCTTGGTTCCTGGGTTTAAAAGAAGTTGCTTTTATCTTCACTTGTCTAAGGTATAAATCTTGTCATGTCACCTATCTCTGTCACCATCAGGCAGGATTAATCCAATGCTCTTGAAATGGGTATACAAACAAAACGATAAGTCATAAACTAGTACAGATTTAGCTGATACCTGCAATATATATGGGGAAGCCTAATTTCAATATATTATTACACCTCTGCCCCAAGCTCCTAAATGGCTTGCCAAACTTGCTTTCAGCTTTCTTTATGAACGGGTTACATCTAAATTCTTTTAGGTGACCTCTGCAACTCAAGGTCTTATCCTGACTTGAACTGAAGGATTTTGGGTAAGGATTCTGGTCATTGCCATAAAATTAGCTGTTGCTGACTGGTTAAACCTGATTCTCATTACAGGCTGACTGAAGCTGAAGTAATAGAAATTTCTGGACATAGGCTATAGCCCATCTGATACTCAGCTGGCTCTAGGGTAAATTGTTACTGTGTGTAGAATAAATCTCATTTGAAAAATGTGGAATAGGACAACTGATTTTTTGGCTAGCTATAACTTGTTTGTTTATTTATACTCTGCTTTTCTCCCGTCGCTAACAATGTCGTGCTCCTCCATTTTATCCTGGCAACAACAGTCCTACAGAGCAGATTAAGCTAAGAGTGAGTAACTGGGTCAAGGTCCCTACAAGCTTCCATGATGGCAGAGTGGGGAACCTGACCTTCCAGATCCTAGTCTGGGACTTTAAGCTTGCCAACCTCCAGGTGGGTCTGGAGATCTCTTGGAATTACAACTGCTCTTCAGACTACAGAGATCTGTTCCCCTAAAGAAAATGGCTGTTTTGGAGGCTGTACTTTAGGGTATCGCATTCGTATTGAGCTCTCTCCATGCCCAAATCCACCTCCACAGATTCTACCCCCCAAATCTCCAAGTATTTCCCAGCCTGGAGTTGGCAACTCTCCTTTAACCTCTAGATCACATTCACTTGTGAGAGGTTTCATTATACAGGAAAGGTTTTAATCTATCCTACCTAGTAGAAAAGGTGCTAAGTATTCTCTCTAATTTTGATCTTGAAATTGAGGCTAGTTATTACTTATAAAGCTATTCATGACCTAAAAGCCACATACCTCCAGGACTGCGTCTTCCAATATGTATTTATTTTATTTTGATTTACTCCATTTCTAGCTCTTCTTTCTCACTGAGACTCAAGGCAGATTCCAGAAGATAAAACAAACAACAGAGAATGCCGATTAACAGTGCAGTAAGACTAGGATTACAGAATTGTAAAACAATGCAAACAAAGAGGGGGAAAAATTTAAGGCAGGACAAACCATAATTCAGAAAGTGAGCAACATTGGTCAAAGATGATCTGATAAAAGGAAGGTGATGATACATACAAAAACATTGCAATAGACCATGAATTTAGCCATGAACGGTGGCTAATCTCGCACCAACTCACGTCCTCACCCCTCTCTTCCCTTGTGGTTGGCAGGGAGGGGTGAAAACCTGGGACATAGTGCAGATGTAACCCTTGCTCACTAGAGGGAGATAGACAGTTGGGGTATTCCTTATGAGGAAAAAAAGGCGCAATTTTCCCTGAGAGACTGGAGGGCCTGAAGCTGCAAGGAGAAGCACTCTCTCCTCAGAAACACTCCTTTCTATGAACTCTGTATGAATGTTATAGGACTCCTGTGACGAACAGAAGGCATCCCAACGTAGAGCACAGCTACAAGTTGCTGCAATTCAAGGGACTGACCACCATACAGAAGTCAGAAAGACTGAGACCTGGGTCTGCTTGAGTAAAACAGGCCTGTTTTGTTACATGATTGTTGTTATATATGCTTTATTATTGTATTGTTCCAAATAAGATGTTTTTTCCCTCAAGTTTGTTCATTGTAATCTTTTATAAATGCAAGTGTCACAAGGTGGGATCACACTGTCATAGACATGAACTCTCCCAGTTCTCAAATTAGATAAATGTACTTATTTGATATTGCCCTGGAACAAAACAGGTTACACAGAGTCAGAACAACTTTATGCACTATTGTGTTTGGAGCTAAGCCTTCTGAAGATGCCATCCTGCCAATGGGTGAGATCAACAGTTGCCCATACCCTGGCATCTCGGCCATGGTCCCAACTTTATGGAAGGGCCTGCCTGAGGAGGTCAGGAAGGCTCCCACACTTCCAGCATTCTGCAGAATGCGCACAACAGAATTGGTTAGGACCACATTTTTATAAATAGAATAGAGGTGTAGTTTATGGCATTGTTTATTGTATGTAGTAGCTCTTGTTTTCTCATTTTTGTAATCCAATTGTTGCTTTATTTATGGTATCTCTTGTACTGTTTTTCTTTATTACATTGTTTTTTTCTTATTTTGTAATCTGCCTTGAGTCTCCACAAAAAGAGAGATGGTAAGTAAAGTAACTGCATAAAATAAATTCATATTATGATTGTTTTGTAACATAAAAATGTTCTTAAATACTGTTTGGAGTATGTAACCAAAGTGACATTACAGCAACATTGCTTTTCCCCTCATTGGCTTCCACTGTTCCACCAAGCAACAACAGGAGCCCAGAGACGGAGCCATAGCAGGGAACCTGGCCTCCCAAGGTACTGGTGCTATAAGTGGCTAGACCCATGTAGAAGCCTGGCTGCCATATTTTTAGAATTCTCCATTGTTTTTAAGGGCAGTCCCAGTGTTACAGTAGTCCTTTCTGAAGAGTACAGCGGCACAGGTTACAATAACAAAGATCTCGGAGTCCAGACAGGGAGACGGTTTACAAGCCAGGTGTAACAGAGGTGCTCCTAGTAACATCATGAGTATCTTTTTCCGTCAACAGGGCTGGGTCCAGGAGCACTTTTCAAACGCTATTCTAAACCTTTCTAAGGCCATAACTTTGCACTGTTAGGCTGTTTGCTCATTCTGTATAAACTGGCAGAACAAACCAAATCCAGATAAGACAGAGGTGATGTTGGCTGTAAGGGCTATGGCTGTAAATGGGATTGTTCTTCCGACCATTGATGGCGTGCAGCCGTCACTGATTCGGTTAAGAGCTTGGATCCTGGTCTCCTTGTAGAGAAACAAGAGACCGTGACAACAAAAAAATGTTATTTCCCCACGTACATATAGTTAGGATGCTAGTTCCCTATTTATAAACGTCTGATCAGGCCACACTGATCCATCCATATAAATAAATAAGTAAATAACTAAATAAATGTGACGGTGCTGGTTTAAATCTCGCTTCAGCAATAAACTAATTGGGTGGCATTAGGCAGGCCACCATATCTCCATCTCCTCTCCTCCCCCACCCATTGTCATTGTTTACTTAAAATATTTATATCCCTCCTTATCTCCTTAGACTCAAGGCAACTACCAAAGCAACAACAAGCTACAGGCGGTATAAAATTAACATAACAGTAAAACCAGCAAGATGCGAACAGCACGGGAGATAAGAAATCTATCAAAACACTTCCCTGCCCTGCCACCCAATGCCCTTTGAAATAAGACCATTTTATACATCTTCTTGAATGCACAAAGTGCCTCACCCCATCCTTCTAGGATGAAGATAATCCCTGGCCTTCTCTTGAATCTAGGTTTTTTGTAAGGCCTGTCAAACCGTACGTGATTTCAGTTAGGCAGCCATTTAGCCAATAAGGGGGCATTATTTTAGCCCAAACACAGCTATTAAGATCAACAGAGTGTCTTCCTAAGGCCATAGGTTTGCCAGCTCCCAGTTGGGAAATTCCTGGAGATTTGGGGGCCTGGAGAGGGCAGGGGAGGGACCTCAGGTGGGTATAATGATATAGTTCCATGGCAACTGATTTCTGTTGTCTAGAGATCAATTGTAATTCCGGAATCTTGAGCCACCACCTGGAGGCTGGGCACCCTACAATCAATCCTTCTGGTTCACAGGAGTTAATGTTTTCCACTATATCAAAAAGAACAGGTTAGAACACTTTGCATGTTAGAGAAGTGACAGAAACACAGATGCACAAGAGGCAGCTTCTCCTTTTCAAAATTCCAGAAGATGCATGAAGAATGGGGTCACATAAGACATGCCGAGACCCTAAACTATGTAAGAGGACCCAAACCATTAATTTGAAAATTAGTTTTAAAAAATTGTATTTAGAAGTCCCTCATAATCTGAAATACTAAGCTATAGAATACATAGCTTCTGCATAAATCCAGCTCTGGCAAAGAAGAACCTTGGACATCTTCATTGCTGCAAAATGTGTTAGAACAAACTTGTGTGGGACGTGTGCACCTCTTTGGATGCTAGAAGCTGGAGCTGCTGGGCTGAACCTCCAGCATCCTTTCTAGCCTCAGTATTGGGAGATGAAGGTGTTACTCACCCTGTACCCTTTCTCTCCTATGTTGACACTCTTAGCAATCTAGCAAAACAAGCCCACCTTCATTAGCCTTTTAAAGGAGGCACTGGAGAGGAGACTCACCTATCCGGGAAATCCCACCAGAGTGAGTATTGGAGACTGCAGAGGGAGGTGTGTGGCTTTATCCCTCGCTTGAGAATTTCCCTGGTCATATTCTGGGCTTAATGGCTAGCTGGCAACAAGCCCAGCTACTAGGGATGGATCCTTAAAGGCTTTACTGGATCTGCTAGCCTTTTGAATACTACTGCTGTTCCAGGGCACACCTACTTCTCCTTAGGAATACAGTGGGGGTAGAACCACATTGCTGGACTTGCTGGGTGGCGGGTAGTTGCCCTCCGCCCATCTGCCAACCTCAATAGTGTGAGGGAGCAGGGATGGGCACCCCAAACCCAGGCACTGAAAAAAAACAGACAAGTTCCCCTAGGTTTCACTTACTACCCCAAAGTTTAAACTACTTTTAAATTCTGCTTTTGTTTTACATGAACCTACCTGTTAGTCCGGTTGAATACAAAGGCTTTGGAACTTTGAACTTCAAACTAGATGCTTGGAGATGGCTGGATGGATATGCCCAGCATTTTTTTAAAAAATTATAGATGCAGAGGTGCCCAATTTGGATTGAAGACACTGCTCAGGGGGAAAGAGGTTTTAATCTTCCCCCTCCCCATGTGCAGTTTCACCAATTAAAACCAACACCATATTTAGCATTGTCAACTTTGGGCTGGGAAGTTCGTGGAGATTTGGAGGTGGACCCTGGGGAAGGTGGGCTTTGGTGAGGAGAGGGACCTCAGCAGGCCAGACTATCCTGCAAAGCAGCTATTTTCTCCAAGGGAACTGTAGGCTTGAGATCAGCTGTAATTCCAGGAGAACTCCAGGCCTCAGATGGAGATTAGCAACCCTAATCCTTCCCCCAGATCTATAATTAATCCTGAAAGGGGGAAAAAGACATCTTTTGTTCCCTTTCAAGGCTGATAGGCTGGAGAGAACCGGTCAGTCAGTGAAACTGCATGAAGGTGAGAGTTAAGATGTACAGCAGCTTCATTCCCAATCAGGCCCCCCCCCCCCGGCTAAAATTTGCCTTTTAAAATGCTGGAAGATCTGTTCACAGGTCTTCCAGAGTTTCCTGTAGTTTGGTCCAAGCTTCTCCTGGCCAAGAGTTCTGGAAAGAAAACACCTTTGCGTCTGTACTTTGTTTTGGTGCTAACCAAGCCAGCGCTTCAGATAGCCCATGCTGCTGAGAAGACTCACCAGGCTGAGCCAAGGATGGCCTTTGGGCACTGCATTTTACAACACTTCATAAACTTTCTTTGAACAAGTGTAAATGGCAGACAAAGAAAACAGGATCTGGCAATAAAAAGTTATTTTTGTAAAAGCAAAACAAAGCGCTCCTTGAGTGTTCTGCTCCGCTGCTAAAAGTCTCTCACATCTGCAGGACTGTTTCTCTTCCTATGCTCTGCCATGGCAGCTACTCTCATCTGAACCGGGCCTTCTGCAGGTGCCACCCTGCAAATAGCCAAAATCAACAACTGCCTTTACATGTGCAGTCTCTGTTGTGGGCGGCCTCCTAACAAACAAACAACATCAACAAGTATGCTTATGTACCACCCTTCTGGACAGATTAGTGCCCACTCGGAGCGGTTAACAAAGTCATTGTTATTATTATTATGTCCACAATACAGCTGGGGAGCTGAGGCTGAAAGGAGTGGCTTACCTAAGTTCACCTGCTGAGATCATGGCAGTAGTGGGAGTCAAACCAGCAGAGTGCAGGCTCAGAGCCCAGCCACTCAACCACTATGCTACAGCAACTCTTTCTTATGGAATGGCCTGCTTGGTGAAGTTAGGAGGGCTCCCGCTCTCTTGATTTTCCACAGACTATGCAGAACTGAATTGTTCAGTAGGACTTTTTTTACACTGTTCGGTAGGACTTTTTTTTACACAGGTAGGAGGACCATACTGTAAGGAAATGGTTCGGAGAGATACTTTGGTAAAGGGACAGGAACAGTGGACTATACTACTGTGCACCGTCTGTTGCTTTAAGTATGCTCCCATTAGGTAGCTTCCCCCTTGTTAATTACATCATGTTAAATTGCTTATGCTTCATTTCACCAATGTTTCAGCTCTGTATCAGATTTCTGCTTGTTTTCACATTTCTGCAACCCATAGCCTATTGTATTGTTTATTGAATATCCCAGCCATTGATCGGATTGACTGACACTGTGTAATCTGCCTTGAGTCTCAGTGAGAAAGGTGGACTACAAAGAACGTAAATAAAAATAAATAGATAGTAAGAACAAGCCACCCTGTCATGGGTAGTCCAGGCAAGCCTGATCTTATTAGATCTCAGAAGCTCAGCAGAAAGAAGGCCAAGGATGGCAGATGCCATGGCAAACCACTTCTGTTAGTCTCTTACCTTGAAAACCCTGGCAGGGGTTGCCATAGGTCAGCTATGATTTGATGGCACTGTCTACCACCATAGCCCATATAGATTACCCACTACTCCACACGAGTGGCAGGGACTATTCTGCTTAATTAGCCATTTGCTTTCTGCAAATCATGGCTGTAAAAAAAACCACTGCTAAACAGGAAGTACTGGGGAGGACCTGTGGGACTACTGCTACTGCCAGGGCTGCAAGCTAAGCCTGAGGCATGAGCAAGTACAGCCTACCAGCTAATCCTCTGTCACACAACAACCTTGATTTACAACAATATCCAGGAAGCACTTCCACTTCACCTCAAGCCTCCTCTTTCCCAAAGCTCACTCCCAGTGTTCCAATGGTGGTGGAAAGTGCCATGAAGTTGTAGCTGACTTAAAGTGATCTTGTAGGGTTTTCAAGCAAAGAACACAGGTGCCTGCCTCTGCATAGCAACCCTGGTCTTCCTTGGTGGTCTCCCATCCAAATATTAACCATGGCCAGAGCTGAGGAGATTGGGCTAGACTGGGCCATCCAGATCAGGGCAGGGTTCCAAGAGAAGCTGTGAAACCTCTCTCTGACCCCCCCCCCCCGGGTTTCATTACATGATCTTATCACCAGCTGGCTTCTTCACTTCATCCCACCTGCAACCTTCCCTAATGCCTGCCATTTTCATAAGGATGTTCTGAAGACCAGAGCAGGACCAGCCTCAGCATACCCTGAGGCAGACCAGGGCCCATAGTTTCTGGTAGGGCCCACTGTCACAGAGCTTCCCCCTCCCCCAACCATATGCCTCCAGGGAACAACCTGCAGATGGTGTACAATGATGGCAATCTGGGTGGGCACACTGGTGGTGTTCCTATGCGGTCACTGGGAAGGCTCACAAATGGGCCACAGTTTGGATACTTCTGAGGCAAAATATATGAAGGATGTCTCCATATGTAGCTTGCTCAGTATAAACATGTCTGTAAACAGCTGCCTGGCAAAAGATGTGTGGTGAGGTATATGAGTGATTCATGTACAGTTCTATAGAAAGGACTCATTGATATTTTGATATTATAGATTAGGAAAGGGGTTTCCTTGAATCTTGATTGAGCGATTGTGTAGTCTTTCTTTCAACAACAGGTATGGACTTATCTGATCTTCTTGCCAACACCCTGCATGTGCCATTCCTTCCCTTTCCTCACTTAAAGATCTGGAATGACCAGTCGGAGAAGTGAACACGCCCTCATCGTCTTCCTTACTCTGGTTGAGCTGGAAGCTTTTGCAGCAGGCGGAGCAGGTGAATCTCCGCCACCTGATGACTGTCTCTGAGGTTCTACTATTTGCTTTCCAACTATTTCTTCAGGACCTATGACTACAGTGCACACACCTAACTATTGGAACAGGCAATCAGGAAACCTACAAGAATTCACAAGGGAGAAGAAGTCCCACTTCCCCTACTGGTCCCCACTTCCTCTGCCTAAGCACACATCTCCCCCTGCCCTTCTCCTTGTCCAGCCCTGTTCCCCTCATGTGATCCTTTTCTCAGTGATAAAGCACCTGCTTTGTGTGAAGAAGGTCCCAGGTTCAATTCTTCACATTTCCATTTAAAGGGATCAGGTAGAAGATAATGTGAAAAACCTTTGCCTGAGACCCTAGAGACCCTTTCCATGCAGGTCCTAGGTTCAATCCTCCACCTCCATTTAAAGGGATCGGATAGGAGGTGGTATGAAAGGCCTCTGCCTAAGACTTACTGCAGTCTGAGCAGGCAAACCCAATAAGAAAATTTGTGGGTTTCTTCAATCAACCAAAGAGAATCCACTTGCACCTTTTCAGGTCAGAAAAATGGTTCAGGGGAAGGCTCTAGCCAATTCTGCATAAGGGCCAAAGTCATGATCCAAACTGGGTACGGTGTGAGCAAGAACTGAAAAAGAACTTACAACTCATGAGTGAATATTACTTAGGACACAGGGTGAGGCTCCTGGAACAAACCTGTGTTCTCTGTAATGTATGAATCAGCTAACGTAGACCAAAAATCTGACTCAGTATAAGGAAGCTTCAGTGATGTGATATTTTTTCTGTTTACATTTTCACTTGGTTTGGGTTTTTTTAATGTGTGTGCATGCACATCACTAATTACTTGGGGGTGGCTAACCCTCAATATATTTAATCTTTTAATATTTTTGTGTAAACCTGGGGGTTATCTCTCATTCACAGAAACATATACCGCAGTTTTGGGTGCCCCCTTCAGATTTTTTTGATCCATACAGTAGGGCCAACCATTGCTATTAGACATGTTTTCAAAGACAGCCATGTTCTCACAGCACTCTGATGTTGTCTGTATCCTCTGTTGATACATGACGGATGGATCCCATGGTGGATAACCAATCTATGATAGAGCCATTGAAGAAGGTCTTAATGAGATCAGGCCAGAAAAGCTAAAATCCAGCTCTGATCAGTTTAGTGTTTCTGCTGAGATTTATGTAGCCCAATCTCATCTCTTTTGCAGAAGAATGGAGCTTAGTTCTTTTCTAAGTAAGGATGATATTAGGACAGTTACTCCATCCACTCTGAAATATAACTTCATAAGACAGCTGAGTAAAAGTTCTTATTTATGTTGCTACTTTGCTTACTTCATTTGCATGGGTCATGACTTAGGAGCTTATTGATCAAATCTATCCCGCAAAAATAGTGTTTCCATTCCTTTACAACTGGGAGGGGTGCAGTGGAGGAGTGTATATATGCACGTACAGAAAAAATGCTGACTCAAATATGTGTCAGCTAAATAAAGCTGCGTTAAACATAGTACATCCAAATGGGGAAAAAAACCGAAGGCTCATTGCCTCATTCCAACTCATGATGCTGAACTGGTTCTGAACAACCGAGACCAGCTCAGTTGTTTAAGTGGAGGGTGTTAAGGACGCACACACCCTTGGTGACTGATTTTCAACAGGACCTGACTTAAAATCTGGAGGAGTTTATGTTGTATGCAGAAAGTTGCGAAGCACTAGCACATCTAATCACCACTTAGGCAACACCTCACTGACTTCATAGATAAAATCCGAGTCGGTTAGGGACCAAAAATTCAGCCCAAACATCTGGTGAGCTGTGGAAAATAGAAGTAACAATAATCCAAGACTCTAGGAGTCAGGGCAGGGGGTATCGCCTTATCTTAGATTCTTGGATAAAATCCGAGTTGGTGAGGGAGCAAAAATTCAGCACAAACTCTTGCTGTATTGTGGGGAAAAAAGAGATGGTGACGAAGACAATAATAGCTCAATGCCCATTCTCCATTTCCTGTTACGCTCCGTCCCCCTCAAATTTGATGGGAAACGTTATATCTCCAGTTGGAGGAGAGTTCAACCTTTACTTTAAGGGAATAGAAATGGAACCATTGTCAACAGTTCTGGCTTTTCGGGGGACAGGAAACGCGGGACACCATGCAGGCATGGCTGTAAACCAGCTCGTTTCCATGGTAACCAGCAGAGCGTTTGGTCCTGCAGTAGCAACGATGTCTGCCCGAGGGGACGAAGGATCACGATACGCTTTTCACCACCTTCCTCAAAAAAACTTCCCGTCTCTGGAAAGCAGGGACACCCGGGATCGCCTGGTCAAATGGTGCGAAGGAGAGCCGGCTGGAACAGCTCCCCGGGGGGGACGAAAATGTGGGCTCAAGTGGAGGGTTCCCTGTGAGGGTGGGGTGGGGAGAGGCTGCAAAATACGGGAAGGCACTGGGGGAGTGGGTTGGGTGAGATACAAGGTCAAAATTTCTGCCAACTCCCCCCAACCCCCAAATCGGGAAAGCCTTTAGCAGCTAATTTATAATGTAAAAAAGCACTTTTGCAAAACATTTAGAAACGGTTCTTCCATAATCTTTGCTGCATGTTTATTATGTCACGAATACATGCATTTCTTGAAGAGTCAGGGGGACGGAGCAGAGAGCAGCTGCTATTAGTGTTCGAAACAGATTTTAGGGTTGTAGTAGAGGAAAGTTCAATGAAAATGACAGCACAGTATGCAGCAGACGTGAAGAAGGCAAACTCCATGCTAGGAATTATTAGCAAAGAGGTGGAGAGCAAAATGGCCAATATTGCAACAGCCTTGTATAAAGCTATGATGTGGCCTCATTTGGAATACTGAGTGCAATTCTGGTCACTGTATCTCAAAAGATATTACAGAGCTGGAAAAAGTACAAAGGAGGTCATCCAAGATGATTAGAGGGTTTGGAGTACCCTTCTTAAGAAGAAAGGATTTCTTATGAGGAAAGTACTTGCTTACTCAGAAGTAAGTCTCACTGTATTCTATGGGGCTTACTTCCAGGTAAATGTTCTTAAGATTTCAGCCAGTGCTTCTTCTCAATCACAGTGGAGAGGTGACATTTCCTACCAATGGCAGCTCCTTGTGCCTCATTAGGTGCCATTCCAGAGGGTGTCTTGACCTTAGAGGAGGGTAAGGGGTACAAATGGCTACTGATGGACTGGAGAAACTTAACAGCTAAGTGTGTGAGTGGCACACCTTGCAGAGGTGGGTTTTGAACTTCATCTTCTGTATCTCTCTGATTCAACTGTCTGTCCACCCAGGGCCTTGCATTGTTTTGTTAAGAACCTGCAGGTTGTGGCTTTGGTGGGCCAATCTTGAAGTGGAGTTCTATAAAAGAAGGGGGTCACCAATGTTGTTTTCTTTTGAACTGTAATACATCTCATAGCCACGTCTTATATCTAAAATTAATTTAAGTGATTGGATGTATTGGACATAATGTGTACATTATGTATTGGACATAATATGTAGAATTGGCTTGTCTTGATCAGACCCTGAAAAGGAACATGAGATATTAAAAATAACAATACCCTCCCCCCCTTTGCACAACATAAATGTACCTGTTGGAAAGGAGATTTGTTACATATGTAAGATTAGGTTTTATTTTGGAGATTTGCTATATATGAAAAATTGGATTTTATTTTAATGAATCTATGATTGCTCATAATAAATCTTTTGATTTTCTCTGTGCCCAGTTAGGTCTGTTCCATCATAAGTATGATACAACATTTTATCAATGTTGCAATTTATCAATGACCACTGAAGAAGGCTATTTGGGCTGAAACACATATGATTGGTTGATGATATAGTTTGTTCTAGTCTGTTATCAGATATCCTACTGTTTGCCAGTTTTCTGTTGACCTTATCAACATCAGGGAAAGATGCTGTATTGAAATGTCATGTATATGTAGCTTTGATTTTTAAAATTTTGTTCTTCTCTATTTCATTAGAATTGTGGTGTTTTTAATTTTAGTTATTATTTTACTTTTTGCTTATTTTGGCTTTGTTTTCCCAACCTCTTGGTTACCTTATGGAGGTAAACAACACCCATCTTGTAAATAATTTCCCATTAAGGCTCTGGTAAGAGCTGGACAGTGTTTCTCCAGGTTGTTGGCAACTCTAGTTTGATTAGCTTCCAAGCAGAATGGACAATATGACTTGAGCCTGCAATGAGGTATGCCATTATTTAATATTCTTTCTTTTCTTTTCTTTTAAACAAAAAGTCTACTAGGAAGAAAGATTTTGTCCCATTTTTCTGCTCTCTGTTAATTTTTATTTTGCACATATGTTTATAAAGGGGTGCACTGAAAATGATGGATTCTCCCACTGTAGTCTGAAAGTGGTAAAGTGAATTCCATCACATCGTTCAGTGGCATATGTAGACGAAGCCTGTCACTGCATTCTTTCTGTACTCTACAGGTCCATGGATGGCAGAATCATAGCACAGGCATTCAGCTTTGATCAGAATTTCAAAGGCTATCAACAGGAAGATTTTCTTATGGTAGTTATACAAATATTATTACATTACTTTTATGTAAAGAATGCTGTGGACAAGAATCATATATTTACAGGAGTGCTTCTGCTAGTCTTTCCCATGGGGGAAAATTATAACATGGAAAGATTTATATTCCCCTGGACTAGCACATCCCGCCTGATTTTGCTGAGGAGCAGCTGTGCAGAGCCTTCTGATTTATGAATAGACATGGGAATAAATCTTCCTCATGTTACAGCTTAGTCATTAGAACTACTTGCAAGAGAGGCTCCATGAATGAGAATCTTAACATGGAAAGCTGTTCTGAATTGAAGACTTTTGGAGGCGGCAAGGGCTCAGAAGTCAAACTGGAGACACCTACCTTGATGCATCTCTTAATTTCATTTAGTAACAGAGTCTGTTTAACCAATGAATTGTCATTTGCTTTGTACTTCTAGGGCTTTTTTAATGACCCAGATGTTAACACCAATTTGAAAATGCTTTCGTCCTCTGGACAATGGACTACATTAAGTAAGTAGCAAATATTTGGGAGAAG
The DNA here is from genome assembly GCF_028583425.1 of Eublepharis macularius. NCBI lineage: Eukaryota > Metazoa > Chordata > Lepidosauria > Squamata > Eublepharidae > Eublepharis > Eublepharis macularius. The sequence goes on along the minus strand of NC_072792.1, from coordinate 163,977,353 downwards.
CTTCTCTCCTTTCAATGCAATCGTTTTCTCTCTTCCGTAACCACTCCTAGTTTGTAATAGCAGTGTGATTCACGTTCACATCTTTTCAATGACACAATAATTGCAAAATAGAAAACATTACTCTCAACGGACAGATAAGAGGTATTAACGTATTTGGGTACTCAGTTGTTCAGGCTGCATTATCTGTGTTTGACCCTCAGGTTTATTTTAATTATTTGCGCTGTAGATTTTGGTACTATATAAGAATCTGGTGTGTGTGTTTTCTTCTGTTTAAAAAAGCTGTGGTATGAATCATATCTGGTTGTAGCACTAATGCAGCATTTCACTCCACCCAAAGCTTCTAAACAATTATGTTTGGGTGATTTTTCTTCATGCTTTGCTTTTCTAATTGTGATGAATTGTCTGTCCTGTTACTTCCTGCATTGTTTAAACCTAATAAGATGCTTAGGAATATCCACTAGCTAAAGGTTATGGACTGTCTGCTGTTTACCTATAGGCCGTTTGTTAGTTATTTTGAGAGTTTCTGAAGTATATCCTAGCTGGTTCCCTTGGAAGGCAGTTCCTGTAACACCTGAATGCAAGATATGTATAATTGTGTTAACCGCTTTCATATCTAACCTTAAACCATGTTGGGAAAAATAGGAGGGGGCATACATAGTATAGGTATATAAATTACATATGGTGAATGGATAGAACATTTTCTCCTTTCCCCATAATACAAGAACTTGAAGTCACAGTGAAGATGATGGCCAGTAGATTCAGTGTAGAAAAACTGAAGTAACTTTTTCATAAAATGGGTGATTAATGTATGGAATTTACTACCACAAGATGTAGTAATGATGATGACCACCATGTTTGCTTACTTAAAAATACAAGACTAGTACTGGATAGGCTATTGCTAGATATTGGCTAAAATGATTAAATGAAATCTACCATAGGAAATATCAAGTGTCATTTTCTTATGCGTGTGTGTGTGTGTGTGAGAGAGAGACACACAACGCACAGCACAAGACTGCTGCGTTCATATCCTGCTTGTGGGCTTCCTAGAGGCATCTGGTTGATCGCTCAGAGAAATGGGGGCAGATGAACTCTAGCGCTGATCTTACAGGGCTCTTCTTATCTTTGGTGTCTGTACAAGGCTGGTCTGAAGGGCTTCCAGAGATGGTCTCCAGCAGAGTCCTAGCCCCATTGCTGGGGATACTGATTAGATAAAATAAAAAGGCTGGCTTGCTCTTGGCAAGTGTCACTTCTGATTTTAACAACAGCCTGATCAGCAGAAGCTGATCAGTAGGTGAAGCTTTTCACAGTCTGGCTTTAAGGATTTTAATCTGCATATGTGTGCAGAGCAAGCTGCTGTTACAGGCAGAGGAAGAGAAGCCATTAAAAAAATTGTCAACCTTCCCCAGTGCACCCACAACCAGCTTTTTCACCCTCTTTTACACCCATTCTGTCTTCAAAGGTGTTTGCAATTGTTCATGTGCAATCTTTTGTCATTTTTTGTGCCTATGAAGTCCTTTCTCTTTGTTTGGCATCTTTATAGTTCCCTTTTTAATCTTTTTAGATAGGTATCACTGAAAAAGTATTCTTTTCAGGCTGGTCATCAAACAACGATGGATAATGGGAATATGAGCAAAAGAATGTATTTCCAGTTTATTCATTACGGGTTATATTTCACTGTGTGACCATGCGGTCCTCAGAATACCTTATAATATTTTTAAAAGTCAGTGGCAAGTATCCAGTCATGCATTTGCTGCTATGCAATAACAGTTCTGTTCATGAAAGAGGGGAAAGTGATTTGTGCTGGTTTCCCTGTCCAGCGAGGACCTCCACTGTGCTCCCGTTTCTTTTCTTGAGCGTGCTCTGACATCCAGGAAGAAAACTTCTGGCAAAAAAGTGTCCCCCTGCCAATTCTTGTGGACATTCGAGGCAAGATCCAATCCACCATTTTCTACTTCCCCTCTGCCCCCATTGTACCCTAGCCTTCCTCAAAGCAGTGTTTAACCTACGTGATAGATTAGGAAGAATGATACTGGTTTATCCAAGGTTTACTGAATGAGTGGACTAAGAAGGGCGCAGGAATGCCATTGTGTTATGTGTCCTCTACCCAGTAACTTCTGGTTCCGCTTACCCTGTGTCTTCACACATTCTGCAGAGTTTGCCCTCTGCTCTTCTGTGTTTGTCCAGTCTCTGTATCAGGCATCTGACGAAGAGAACTTGATTCTCGAAAGCTTATGCTAAAATAAAATTGGTTAGTCTTAAAGGTGCTACTGGACTCTTTTTGATTTTGCATTTTTAAAAGTTTGCCTCACATAATTGGCTGCCACTGGTAGGGGCAGGGCAAAGCACACTGACTTCGGTTCAAATCACCCTGAGCAAAGTGAAGTTTGTAGAGCAGGACTTCCCTGCCTCCTTCCTCCTGCTGCGTCCATGCTTAGCCCCGGTTCTGTTTCTGGGCAGCAAAGCACAAAGTGGGAGTCTGCAGTGGGAGGGGGAAATTGGCAGAAGTTGCATACATACAAAACAATTGACTTAAAGTAATAAATTAGATCTAGGAATAAAACAACAATAATTTATAAAATACATTAGTTATACAGGTATCCACGACAGGCTTCTTCTGTTGGCTATAAGATGATAAAGTAGGTGCCAGGCTAATTGGACTAGGAAGGCTGTTCCATAAATTTGCCACCACAGAAGAGGCCCTCACTCCTTCCTAACCTCAGAAGGCAGGGGCATGCCTGTGAAGGCCTCTGATGCAGACCTTAAGCTGAATTCATTTGAGAACAAGCAGTCCTTAAGATACCTTCGTTTGAGATTCAGGGATTTAGGGGTCCAGGGCTGTTGAACTAGACTGTAATGCCTAGTTTCCCTTGAGGTGGGGGAAAGTTGACCTGGGGCTACTGTTTTCAATTGCAGCCCTTGTATTCTTCATAAAGTTTAATTCTGCTTGGGAATCAGCTGGAATTTGAACTTGAGTTTTCAATATCTGAAATCAGAGTCTCTCTACAACAAGACATCTGACACATGAAGAACATGTCGAGAGATGCAATGTTAGCTGGGAAGGGTAATTTTTAAAAAACAGAGCCAGTGGCAGGGCAAAGGCTTTGCTATACAGTGGAGCTGTATGAAGGGGCTGTGAAATGCCAGAAGGGAAACTTCGCCCATTATAACCTCTTCAGATCCAAGCCCGTCTCTGGAAGGCAGCCCCAGCCCATTTCTATTCCTCGCTGCCCTCTGGTTGCAATCCCACAGAGTTTTAGACTGGAGAAGTGAAATTGACGGAGCCTTAGGGAGGTGAAGATGAAATTAACAAACCCTCTGAGGAGCGATCTCCACTCGCTCTGCCTTTTTAAACTATGCTTCCCAGCTAAGATTGTGTCTCCGTACATGTGACAAACACTGAGGTGCCTTGTGTAGAGAGATTCTCTGTGCTCTAGTCACTGCATCATGCTGGCTCTAGAAGTATTCATATTTGTGAAGACTTTAAAAAATTCTTTAAAATTTGCAAATATAAATGTTATCTTCTGTATTCGCCCCTGCTATACATCTGTGAAAATATAGCCTTGTGGCCTCATGTCAGATTTATTCCCCATATTTCTTCAATTCCCTTTCAGATACCAGTGTGAAAAAAGTTGAAGTGAAGAATATTCTGTGTACCAAAGTTTCCATGTCATTTTTTGATCGATTATATTGTGAAGGCGTTGTTCGAGAAAATGGATATATTGTCAAGTGTTTTGATGAATACTGTGATGATACTCTAATTGCTGATGAGCTAAGAAAGGTAAGTACAGGGTGAAACATAGTTTTAATCTTTTGCCAATGTCCATACAGTGGTTAGAACTGCCCAGTGATTTATATTATCTATCTATATTTCCCACTAGTGTTTCTTTAAATAAAATAAGGGAATTCCAGCTTTGGAAAAGGGGACATAAATCAAAACACAGAAAATCTGTAAGTTGACCAAGAAGAAGTTGCTCTTTAATGGGATTATATAGGGGTTGAATCCAGTTGGCTTGTGTGCTCAGATTTGCTCAGGTCTCTATACTACAGACCTTGTCCAATATGGCTTTTGTCCATGCAAGTTATATGATCCCCTAGAATAGCCTTTTTGAATGGTTAAAAGGGACCTCTCTTCCTTTTTCACTGGTGGAAAAGCTGGGTGGATCCAGCCTAAATTCAGTAACATTTGAGTTTCCTTTTTTAAGCTGAACCCAAAGGCTGCCAGAAAAAAAATGCATTTTTTTTAGATCACTTCAGACTTTTGTGAAATGTTACATGTGTTCTGCTGCTGGAAATCTTCTTGCGTTGATGGTATACTCCACCATTAATGGACTGAGACTGAGATGTGTTGCTAGCCCTTTCCTCATATTTGGGGTTGGATCCTGCAAGTCTGATCCACTAAAGAGGCTGTAAGGCTCCTTGGCTATAAGAAGCCTTTTTCTGGTGCTTTTCCTTCAGCAGAACAGAAGAGCTGCCTGCCTTAGGAGGAAGCTCCTTGCACTGGAGGAAAGCAACACCATAACCCAAACAGGATCCAAGCCACAGTTTGTATTGTTGTATGTTGCCTTGAGAGCCTTAAGAAGCTGAAAAGTAGAATTGGGGCTTTTGAACAAATAAAATGGCATGGCCATTCATGCTAGTGAAAGTAGATTTATAATGCTATCCTAAGCAGAGATATTCTAGTCTAAGCCAATTGAAATCAATTAGCTGGAGTAACTCTTAGGATTGCGCTGAAAATTTAAGCCCTAATGCTGTGTGGTCTGGGCATGCCGTCTTCTGTCAATCACTTCCTTAAATGCTGATTGTAGCCAATGTTGTTTTCTTGATAGTGCTTGTGATTTTACTTTGGAAACTGATGTCAAATTAATCATATTAATTCACCCAGAGGTTCCAGGTAGCGTGCCTTCACACATGTCTGGTGGTTCACATCTATCAGAATCAAGTGGCTGTATAAAAGATAAATACATACAGATTATCAAATGTGTTGTATCTATTAATTTTAAAAATTGGCAATGGGGAATTAATAATTTTTTGTATTCAACATAAGTACTGAACAATTTAAAACATTTTCTGTTTCATATTCTTCCATGTCTCATAAAAGGTACTTCTTTTGGAAGATTCAGATCACTTTGATTTATTCAGCCTTTCTGATCGTGAGGAGTTTCTCTTCTGTCTTTTTAAGCATCTTTGCCTTGGAGGAACTCTTTGTCAATATGAAGATGATCTTGGTCCATACTTAGAAACAACAAAGGCTTTATATAAAGATCTAGTAAGGTAAACTTGTCCTGTTAAGAATTTGATTTTCATAAATGAATGCAATTTCTGATTTCCAAAGTGCATTTCTTAAAGAAAAGTGCATTTCTTTAAGTAGTTTAGAGATTGCATGTGTCTAGTTCAGTCTGGACAAGGTATTTGAATTGGAACTTCAATCATGCACTTTGTCTGCAATAAAACATTTTATTTCACTGCTTACAATTCAACTGGCTGTGCGGTTTTCAAATAATTACTTAGGAAACCATGAAATAATTAGTGTCTTCTCTCTTGGTATGATGCCTTGGGAGCTTTGAGCTCCATTATGAAATCTTATATCTGACCAGAAATAAGCAGGATTGGACTGAAAAAGCAGTATTGTATTACTGTCATATATATTGGCTTGAAAGACCAGTGTGATGTAATGGTTAGAGTGTCGGACTAGATCTGGGGAGACCGAGATTCCAATCCCTATTCAGCCAGGAAACACCCTAGGCCAGTTGTTTTCTGTCTATTTGTCTGTTTGTCTGTCTCACACCCCTGCCATCTATCGCACAATGTCATTGTGAAGATAAAATGGAGGAGGGGAGAACCATGTTGGCCAGAGCTCATTGGAAGAAAAGTGGGATAGAAATGTACCAGATAGATACTTAGACTGTCCTCCCAGCCATTATATAAGGGTCACCATTGTCAGACTTTGACAGTGCAATCCTAAGCAGACTTTGATGGACTTGGAAATATGCAATTCTGTTTAGTATTGCACTGGTCAGACCCCCACAAAAAAACCCCAGAAGTAGATGAGCAGCTAAAGAGTGGGCCTGACAAGGCCATGTAAGTTTGGCCAGCAACCTGCCAGTGGCTTGCCACCTCTCTGTGTGGGCCACACTGTCTTTCTTTCCCTAACCCGGAGAAATTTGAGGGGTTGAGGGTAAGGGTTTTTCACTATATGGAGAAATCCCCATACCTGCTGTCCCCATCTAATTAATTCAGAGGTCTCCAAACATTTTGAGTCTGTGTGTGCCTTTGGAATTTGACACAGGGCAATGGGAGCAACCGTAAAATGGCTGCCACCAGGGGGTGGAGCCAACCACAAAATGTCAGGGAGTGTAGTAGTAACTCTAATAGTAACTCTTTAACATTTCAAGCAGAAGCTCTGCTTAACACAGGGGTGGGCAAATTGCGGCCCACGGGCCACATGCGGCCCCGCTACAGAGTTTTTTGTGGCCCGCCAAGACAGTCAGAAAAATCCACCTTGAACCAAGATTTCCTAAAATTAAATGTGCTTGCAGCTATAGATGATATGAAATTAGCACAGTAAATAAATTGAATAAAACTACCACTATTTTATTTAATTTATATTTATTGATTTTTATGATACAATTTATACCTTTTCTGAAATGCAAAGTTAACTAATGAATGCAATCATTTTAAAAGGTGCGGCCCTCCGCTAACCTCCGCTCCCACAAAGTGGCCCCCGAGCCAAAACAATTGCCCACCCCTGGCTTAACAGGATACCTTTTAAAATTTAACATTGTTCAAAAATATTTTCTTGCATACACACAGCAGCTTATTTTCAGTCATGCAGTGAAGATCCTTGTATTGTGACGGCAGCTGCTGCTGAAGCAATATTATTTTGAATTGGCACAGCCAATCAGACATCCAGTGACCAATCAGAAGCCCTGCTGGACAAATATTCCACCTGGCCTCACCTACTTTCTAAAAACACTTGATGGGCTCCAGGAAAGATGTTGGCAGGCACTGAATACCCTTGCTTAAATTTATTCCATGTTTACCTCCTGCTTTCTTCCAAACTCCCCCACAGAGTAGTTTGCAACAAATTAATTATAATTATGAATGTTTGTCTTCATTTAGATCTTGACTCCCCCTCCTCCTTTAAGGTATTTACTGTTTTAGTAACTCCTTGAGATGCTCTCTTTCCTCTTTTTCCTAATGCTGAATTTCATATTTCTATTAGTTACTCTTATGTCCCCTTTTTCTGATATTGTTTGATTTTATACTGTGTCATCTCTTAAGCTACCAATTCACTCAGACGCTTATGGATTGTTCTTTCAGCTGTGGGATACCCATCTCAAACTATAAAATATAAATTTTGACTAGTTTAGGTGTCTGTATTAAAGACTGCTTTATGTTTTATGCATTTCAGTGTTCAAAAGGATCCTGAAACTAAGGAAATAAATATAATATCTACTGTTTTTAAAGTCTCTGCCTATGTAAGTATCTCTCTGGAGAAAAGCATTAACTAAGGATGTAATTAAAAATATTGTTTGGAATCGTTTTAACATAAAAGAAAAAAACCATCGAGAGAGACTAATTTCAATAAGCAAATATGTTTTAAAGTTAAACATCTTAAATTGCATTTATTTACACAATAGATAAGCATGTACCCATATCACTGTTGAAAACAGAAGTGCTTAACTTTGGCTTGATTACTTAATATTTTATTTGAAGTTACTTTTGTACCCTAGTTTTTTTTTTTTTATTAATTTTTATTGAATTTTGTTGCAACATATAACTTACAATCATAAACATCATTTCAAGTCAGATTAAAAGTTTAGTTTACAATACATTATTAACCTTGTGTTCTTGAGAATTAACAATAATATCTCTTTATGATGACTCAAATATACAGTTAGTTTAGTAGAACGAGAGGTAACCATTGTTTGTTATAACTTGGAAAATTTTTGAGTTGGGCTGCAAATTGTGTTCTTCTATATATTCCAAGAAAGGGAGCCATTTATCAATAAAACCGGTATTTTCTGTGAAACGCTCTGCATTTTGTATATCGTTGCTTATTTTTTCTAAAATAAAGTGATTCCAAACTTTGGAGAACCAAGTCTCAATTGTTGGTAGTCTCTTTGATTTCCAGACTGTTGCAATAGTACTCTTAGCTGCAATAAAGAGTGATGCAATGAGTTCCTTTCTGATTTTAGGGATATGCAAATTTCCCCATAGGTCTAGAAAAATCATTTTCGGGTCAAAAGGAAGTTCATAATTAGTAATGTCTTTAATTTTCATTAATATCTCCTCCCAAAATTGTCTAATTTTTTTACATTCCCACCAACAGTGGGCAAAGGTTCCCTTTTCACCGCAATTTTTCCAACATTTAGGGGACGATTTATTAGATATCAATGCTAACTTTTGGGGGGTTAGATACCATCTATGTATCACTTTGAATGTTTGAAGTTTTGTTACAATGACTTTTGAGGTAAATATGCCAGATGACCATACCTCATTCCAAGCCTCTGAGGATTTCTCAATCGAGCAGTCCTTACTCCAGCTATTTTGACAACTTAATTGCTTGTTCTCCGTTGCGTTTAATAGTATTTTGTATAGACGAGCTATCATCCCTTTTTTTTGTTGTGAGGAGGAATTTAAAATTTGTTCAAAATCAGTCAGAGGTTCTTTCATGATGTTCCTTAGTTTTATTTTCTCCGTCATGTGCAAAAGTTGTAGATAGCTAAACCATTGTAGTTTACTTTTTAGTTTTCTCTCTATATCTACCTTCTCTAATAGTCCTGACTGTGTGGTGATGTCAATTAATCTGGTTACTTTTGCCTGTCGCAGTGTTAGGATGAGGGACCGGTCCCACCCCGGTGAGAACCATTCTTGATTTATAAATGATGAGAATCTGGATAGTTTTGGGACTAATTTGCTCTTACTTTGGTCCCACGTCTTTAAAATAGACGATATCACAAGACCGGTTTTAATATTTTTTGGTCTATTAATTGGTTTATTCCAAATTATGTCTGTGATGTCATAATGCCTTACAGAGGGTTGCGTAATTTTAATCCAATCCGGCAGAGTTGAATTAGATGTTATTTGCAAGAAGTTGGCCAGTCTTGCTGCTGATTGGTATAGTGATAAATCTGGATAGTTGAAACCTCCATTTAGTGATTTCCTTCTCATAGTATTAAACGCAATTCTCGGATGTTTGTTTTGCCATAGGAATTTATTGATCAGTATTTGCCATTGTGCTATTAGCGATCTGTTTATGGTAAGAGGGATCGCTCTAAACATATAGAGAAATTTTGGTAATATAAAAGCCTTTATTAAATGAAATCTGTCATACCACGTGAGTTTTAATTTGTTCCAGTTAGTAATGTCTGTTTTAATTTGATTTGTTAATTTAAGATGATTCAATTTTACCAGTTCATTTAGGTTAGGAGAGATATTAACACCTAAATAAGTTATGTATGATGGAGACCACTGATAATTATATAATTTATTTATTTGTTGGATCATTTTGCTATGGATATTAATGGCAAGGTAATAAGATTTTGTTTGGTTAATTGTTAATCCTGATATTGCTCCAAAATTTGTAAGTAGGGTTGAGAGATAGGGCAGCGAATTTAATGGGTCAGTTATGTATAACAACATGTCGTCTGCGAACAAGCTAATTTTGAATTCTGCGGAATTAACCTTTATTCCCTTTATTTGATCATTTTCTCTGATGGCAGCCGCGAAGGGTTCAAGGGCAAGAGCAAATAATAGGGGAGATAGGGGACATCCTTGTCTTGTGCCTCTTTTTATATATATGTTTTCTGAGTGCATAGCATTTACTTTAATATTTGCTATTGGTTGATGATAAATTGCTCTAATTATATTTAAAAATTTTTCTCCAAATTCCATGTATGACAGTGTTTTTAAGAGGTATGGTAGTTCTACCGAATCGAAAGCTTTTTCGACATCTAATGATAACAAAATAGTTTCCATGCTGTTGTGAGTACAATGATCTATAAGGTTTAGTGATTTATAAATATTATCTGTAATGTCTCTTTTTGGTATAAATCCTGATTGATCTGTATGTATGTAGTTAGATATGAATGTGTTTAAACGATTCACTATGATGGAAGTGAAAATTTTATAATCGTGGTTGAGCAACGATATGGGGCGGTAGGATGCTGATTTCAAAGGGTCTTTTCCCTGTTTGTGAATCACAATAATGTCAGCTCTCTCCCAGGTAGGAGGCATTTTACCTACATCTAGAATTGAGTTGGCCAAATTAGTCAGGTGTATTGCTAATAAATTTGTATATTTTTTATAAAATTCTGCCGGATAGCCATCCGGTCCTGTTGCTTTATTATTTTTAGCATTTTTTATTGCATTTATTGTTTCTTGTATAGTGATGGGTTTGTCTAGAAGCGTTCTGTGTACTTCCTCTAATTTCTTGAGACTTTTTAGTGATTTTAGAAAATAGGCTATTTTCTTTGGGTCAGGATTATTTGAAGAATATAGTTGTGTGTAATAGTCTTTGAAGACCTTGAGGATTGATTCTGATTTATATTGTATGACATTTTTGCTGTTATAAATTCTGTTGATATTATTTTGTGACCTTCTTTGTTTTACTTTGTATGCTAAAATGCGAAGAGTTTTGGGAGAGTTGGACCAGTGTGTCTGCTTAGCAGCCAGCAGCTGTTTATATATTGTATGACTTTCCAAGGTCTCTAAGATTTTCCTTTGCGTTAGGAGCTCACTATATGTTTTCCTACTACCTGTTGACTTGTGTTTGATTTCTAGAGCCTTAATATTATTTATTAACTCTTGCTTTTGTTTCAGTTTTTCTCGATTGATTTTTGCTGTAAGAGCTATTATGTGACCTCTGGTCACTGTTTTTATTGTGTCCCAAAGTATGTGCGCCCCAATTTCATTAGATAGGTTCTCTGCAATAGCTGTTTCTATTATTTTCCCAATTTCCTTAGTTGCGTATTGATTAAATAATAAATGCTTTGGTAGGCACCATTGATTGCTTTTCTGTGTCTTGTCATCTAGGTTGAGTGTCATTGTTACCCATGCATGGTCTGAGATTGTATTATTTCCAATTTCTATTTCCTCTACCTTGTCTATAATAGTATTGGAGCTTAATATGTAATCTATTCTTGTATATGTGTTATGTCTTTGTGAAAAATATGTAAAATCTTTTTCTCCTTCATGATAGTGTCTCCAAGTGTCTATTAAATGATATTTCTTTAAAATAGCTGCTAATTTTGTTGTTTTGTGTATATTTTTTGTATTTTGGTTGTTGAAGTTCGATTTATCTAATTGATGATTTACTATGTAGTTTAAGTCACACCCGATTATTAAGTCTCCTTCCTGAAATGTAGTTAATTTCTGCAATGCTTCCTCTATAAAGTCTAATTGGTGTATATTAGGAGCATATAACGAGGCTAGTGTAAGTTTGTGTTCCCCTATTTTCCCTTTAACAAAGATGTATCTACCTTTTTTGTCTTTGAGAGTTTTTGTTTGTTGAAATTGTATATGTTTTGCAATTAGGATGGCTACTCCTCTTGATTTGGAATTACCAGGTGCATGGTATTGTGCTTGTAGCCACCTAGCTTTCAATGAATCAGTATTATTATACCGCAAGTGGGTCTCCTGCAGAAAAATAATTTGTGCTTTAGTATGAGCTAAATTCGAAATCACTCTCCTTCTTTTAACAGGATTTCCCAAACCTCTAACATTGAAAGATAAAGTTTTGATTTTAGAACACATTTCTATCCTTGATTGTAATAATTACTCAAGTTCTACTCTTGTTTTCTATATTGTTGTTGACTCACTCTATGTTTTCCGACTTGGCTTATATTTTATAGTCTGAAGTATAAACTACTACTGCAAGTTGAATTTTCCCAATTATAAGCAGGCATACATTATAATACCGGTTTTTTTTTTGATTAATCCGTCTCAAAATGAATGAAAAAAAAAAGGGGAAATTATTTAAAAAGGTATTGCTATTATCACAATATTTTCCCTAGTATGCTGTTTCAAAGATATTCTGTTTAAACCACTCTCTTCAAATCGATGTATATATATTATTAATACAATTCTTCTTTATTCTCCTTGTATCATAAACCTTTCAAATTATTTAGAGTACAGTCCAATAAAACCACTTGTATCTCTTCGCCTCTTAGTACTGTTTTAATTCCTCTCTGCGTAAGTACCTCGTAGTGTTGTTCTTTCTCCCTTTTATGACCTTTCCTTCTCTTGGTTTCCTATCTTCGTTGCAAACTTTGAACTGCTTGTATTCGTCTCTTTTTTTTTTTTTCCCTCCCCCTCCCTATAACAACCCTAACCCCCCTCCCTTTCTTATACCCCCTCTCTCCCCTTCTATACTAATGAACTATATCAATGAACTATAGAATATAGATTTTTATTACTTTTACTTTTTTTTTTAAAATTATTGCTATTATTTTTTTTATTTATTGTTATTTTTGTTTATTAATTTTTGTAATATTTATATATTTATTTATTTTTTTTTAACAAATATTGTTTTTTGTTATAAAGATTGCTAACTATATAAATCTATATGACTGATATATGCAACTAATTAACTATTCCAACACCCTCCCTTTTTCCCCCTTTTCTTCCCTCCCACCCTCACCCCCACCCTCACTCCCTCCCTATTACCACCTTGTACCGTAATGAACTAAACGTATCACTTCGTTGATTATATTATCAATGTACTATATTCCTATTAAAATTTATTCAAGGTTAGCCCTCTCAAACTGATGAGTTAACTTCACTCACCGGTTGTGGAAATCAACCTCCCTCCTTATCCACTTATGAGAGCTAAACAGATCTATATGAGCTATGTTAAGAGCCCCCCCTCCCCCAAAAACCTCTGAGTTTGTACTTCTATCTACAGTTACACCACTTCTTATTTAAACAGGCTGTTATACTATCAATCATTTTACCAATACGTTGAGAGACAATGATGAGATAATTCAAGTGTCTCTGATGGGGATCTTGCTCCCTTTCTGAGGGGATAGTAGTTCAGAAGATTTTCTTTTTTGGTTTTGCTTGTTCGTCTCCATCGGCGTTTCCAGCCCGACTGCGTTTAGTAACTCCAGTCCCGTGTCTATGTCTGTTGCTGTATACCTTTTGCCTTGATGAAAGACCATAAGTTTGCATTGATCCAGCCATTTATATCTTCTGTTCGCTCTTTGCAGAGTCTCAGAAATTGGCTTGAGTTCTCTTCTTTTGGCAAGTACTTCCTTTGGTAGATCAGCAAAAATATATACCAATTTGCCTTCACATTTGAATGATCCTCGTGTTCTGGCTTCTTCCATTATCTTTCTTCTTGTTCTTTGATCTGGTATCTCGATAATTATATCTCTCGGGCGGTCCTTATTTTTATTTTGGTGATAGGGTCCCACACGATAGGCTTTTGTGATATAGGGATAGACTCCTTCCTCTAGCTTTAATTGCTTAGCAAGCCAGTTGGCAATAAAGCTTGTAAGATCTGTGTTATACGTATGCTGTTCATCTATCCCCCTTATCTTAACCTGATTTTGCCTGGCATTTAGTTCGAGTTTCATTAGTCTGTCTTGTTGTTCTGTAATTAGTTTTTGCATGTCTGTGACGTCCTGTAGAGCTTTCACACTCACTTCCATAGCTTTATCAGCTTTATGGTTAACTGTTTGTAAATCGTGTTTTATGTCCGTGAGTTGTGTTGTGATCGGATTAATGAGTTTGGCCATTTGATCTATAATGTCCTGCTTTAATTGTGCTAGCTGGGGGTCCAAATATTTTTCTGGTTGATTTACCTCAGTCGCGCCGTTTTTTACAATGAGGTCCGCCATTTTAGTTTCCTCCGTCTTGCCGCGTTCCTTCCCCTTCGGCTCTCCCGGGGTCGCGAAGAATGCTTGTAAGTTTTTCACCGCTTTCGTGTTGTTTTTCTTTTTCTTGATGGGGTTCGTAAGCATTATTTTCTTTTACTTTTTCCTTCTTGTGGTGTTTATTGGCAGGGTTTGGGATCAGGGGGGTCGGAGCGCTCTTAACATGCGTCCATTCCTCTCCGCTGCGACGCCACGCCCCTCTTGTACCCTAGTTTTTTAGCAGGTTGGTTATTTTTCATCTCATTATCTCCTTTGCATTTTAAATTATTATTTCTACAATGGGAACACTGTAAGTTTTCTATACTTGAAGGTATAGTTGCCAAGGCTTCTCAGACATCACAAACCAACCACAGTTTGTTCTTGCTAGGCACAAGGCTGGTTTGTTATTGTGATCACCACTCCCTTCCTCCTCCTCCCCTCTCTCACATGGTGTACAAAGATTGGAGAGAGAAGTCTCCAGTCCAGCTCGAGTTTGTTGTGACATCCAGTTCCCAGTCTAAGTGCCTTGATTTCAGTGGCCTTTGACTAGAGTAGTTTTGCATAAAATTACTCTTTTAACAACATGGCTTTTTTCTGGGAAAAGAGATGGCGGATCTCTCTATTATTACATGTGCGCACGCGAAAACACATGATGATGTCACTTCTGGGAAGTGACATCACTTCCAGAAATGACCTTGCTTCCCAGAAGCGACTGCAGGATGCAGGGCGCAGCTACCCCCTGGAGTGCTTTGGGACTGGCTGGCCAGACAAACAAGAGCCGGCCATGAGCTGCAGTGCCGTGGCTTGCCACTGGCCTCCGCGGGGGAGCCTTCCAAGAGGCTCCTTTGCTCCCAAAGACTGGGGTGGGGATGGAGTGGCTGCCTGCCCCGTTAACCCCGACAAGGGCTGGCCTAGGTAGCTGGCTCACCTGCCCTGTGCAGGTAGCGAAGAAGCCCCGAGACTCACCTTTGCCCCTGCCTTGCTCCATGCAGCCGCTCTCGGCTTGCCACTGCCAGGCGCTGCCACGTCTCCTACTGTGGCTCCCGCTGCTGGGCTCTTCGCCTGGCTCTGCCAGGGATGGCATCAGTGGTTGTCCCCGCCCCCCGGGCTCTCCTCCTCCTCCCCCTCGGTGGGCGCTTTTCATCTTTCCATTTACTTGCCAATACTACTCTTGCTGCTGTTAGCATATACCTAAACAGTTCATATAATATTCTGTCAACATTGTCTGGCAATATTCCCAACAACATAGTCTCTGGTTTCATAGCAAAATCTGTTTTGAATCTCTGCATGTATTTCTTTCCATTTTTTTTGTTTTTTTGCACATCCACCACATGTGGTAAAAGGTGCCTTCTACTTCTTTACACTTCCAGCACATCCCTGTATATTTCTTACCTATTTTTGCAATATCTTTTGGAGTTATATACCACCAATAGAACATCTTATAGCAGTTTTCTCTTAGTGCTAGACTTGCAGAAAATTTTATACCCTTCGTCCATAAATCTTCCCACTTATGGAATGTTATTTCTTCTCCAAAATTCTGAATCCATTTTGTCATATACATTTTGATTTGTTTTGTTTCTGTGTCATATTGAAGTAGAATTTTATAAATTTGCTCTAACATATGGTCTTCATAATAACAACAACAACAACAACAACAGCAACAAAACAACTACGCTAATATACTACTCTTCTAGATAGATGAGTGCCTCACCCAGCCTGGTGAACAAGTTAGTGTTATTTATTATCACCACAATACAGTTGGGCAACTGGGGCTGAGAGGAGTGGCCTACCCAAGGCCACCTACTAAGCTCATGATTATCTTTTCAAAATCTGTTAGATCTCTCAGCGGCCTCTATAATCTTTCATAGCTTCCTTTAATCTGGAAATTGCCTGCAGATATACCAGCCATTGTATCTTCTTACCTTCTTCATTAACTGATTGCCACGTTTTTATTTTTCCTTGAGAATCTATCATATCTTTATAATTTATAAAATCTTTAGCTTTCCTCGTATGTTTATCACAGAAGCCATCTGTTGGTGACATTACTGGTGATATCAGTGAGGGGGGGAGCTAATCCTCATTCTCACGGAATCCCAGATTTTGAGCAGACTGTCTCTGATTACATGACTTGTGTGTTGCGTTCTTGTCCTGTTGCTCCTTTGTTTTTTATGTTTTTGCCTGCAGTCATCAAATCAGTCTGGGTAACCCAAAAGTTCTAGTCTTAGTAGCAGTTGTTGGAGATACAGGTGAAAAAAAAGCTGTCCTGGTCACCGTAGCAGTTGAGAATCTAACACCAGTCCCACTGTGAACCAGTTTAACTAATGGCAGCCATGCACTGCATCAAGAATCATATGTACTGTCAACATTACTATTGCTGACAGTGCTGTGAGCTGCTTTGATTGCTGTGTGAAAGTAAGCTAATGTGGGGACATTGCTGTGGCATGCTGTGGCTACAGGCCTGACTTTATACATATTTGCTAACACTGAAAAAAAATTTAAACCTTGGTTCCACTGCACAGGAACTGGGTTTGGGCAAGTGAGGAATTAAGTGGTAATTGGTTTACTAACTTGATAATTCACTGTGTTGCCAAGACTAACAAAACTCTCATGGATCATATGAAGTTGCCTTCACAATGCAATCCTGAACAACCTTCCTAGCCCACTAAAGCCAATGGGCTTAGAAGGGTATCTGTCTTCCTCAGATTGCACTTTCTGTACTTTGCACTAACTAGCAGCAGCTCTCCAAGATCTCTGAGGTGTCTTTCTTTGACTATCAGTCCTGCCATGCCATCCTTTCTGTGGTTGAATCTATGATCTTCTATAGCCCTGAGCTACTGTACCTTCACTCCATATTATCCGATAGACAGAAGTCCCTGGTCCACGTAGTCCAGTAATTTTCACTTCAAATGTCAAGAGCTATCCAAAAACTTTCCTGCATGTCCTACTTAAGATTTTTTAAAAACTGCTTTGCAGCTCACTTCCAAGATTCTCACTAAGGAGAGTGCGAAAACTCATTGGCTTTTCGGTTGACCGCCCAGTTCATTACACGTAATGGCAGTATTGCCCTGCTTCAAGAAGACCAGAGAGTTACTAGCAGGCAGCCTACAAGGCAGCCTTGACCCACAAATAACTTAAGTTCCTGGATTTCACCCAGCGGTAAATCAGGAATGTCATTTACTCAGCAATAGGTGTGGTTTTAACACTAGTCATAATAACTTGAGGCTCAAATAGTTTGCTGATGTGAGATTTCAAAATAAAGAAAGGATTCTAAAGTGCTATCAAATGCCATCAAAGGCTTCTCTTAAACGCTCATTGGGACCTTATCTGCAGACTTGCTTTCGGCATGGCAATAGCAAACAAACGCAGTTTCACTAAGGCAACAATCTAGACACGCTTATTCTGGAGTAAGTTCTACTTAATTTTAGTAAACTGTCTTCTGAGTGAACCTGCTTAGGATCAGGTTGTAAGCTCTGTAGGGCAAGTGGATCTAATTATACCAATACTAAACACTGGTACATAATACCTACTTGCCTTGCAAACATTCATCAGAGCAGTTAATCATGCAGTAGGCTACCCATGTGTCTTCTGCCATCATCACTGGATTAAATGACATTTCTCCAAAGTCCGAAGCTAAAATGATCTGGCATTGGCGTCATTAAATCAGCTGAGGGTCTCACAGTTAACACCTGTTAAATGTTACAGCTACAGATAGTGGAACAGATACTATTCTGAACTAGTGTGTATGGAGTCTAAATACTGTGATAAGGACGTAAATAGACTTGGCCATTATCTTTAAACTGTTCAGATGAGAACTACATCTCAGATACCTAAAATAAATTCCATTACCCAACTGACTTTCTGGAAGTTAAGATAGTACACGTGTTGGATCAGCTCAGTTGTGGAAATACAGACATTTGAGTTTCCTACAATTTTAAAACCAAAATAGTTGTAAACAGTCTGCAGGATATACCACTGAATGTGGAAATGTTGGGAGCAGTCTGTATTGTTATTTATTAATCATTATCATCAAGACTGTCATCTATGAAGCATCTGCAGAGAGCTTTGGGGTCTTTATGCTGCCCTTATAGTGCCTTCCTAAGCAGAGTTACAGCCTTCTCAGCCCATTGACTTCAATGCACTTAGAAGAGCATAACTCTGTTTAGGATTGAAGTCACCCATGTTAGTTACATCTAAGTTTTGCCCATGGCTTCACAGTTTGGCTTATGGAAGTCTTCACCCTTCAGCTGTAAATTGTTTGTATTGTGGAAGACGTAATCTGATCCTATGCAGAGATAAATGTGCCTAAGGACCAAAGTCACAAAAAAGTTATCAACTCAGAAAATTGTGCACATACAAACCGGAATTTGGGTAAGGACTGTGCAGGAATTAACCCTTCAACCTCTGCATCAAGCCATAACACAGTATTTAGCTAAATTATACTGGTTTCCTATGTATATACCCTGTATAGCTTTAAATTTTGTTAACTTGGATTGCTGTTTTCCTAATTTGCTCACTATGTTTTTAAACTCTGTTTTTGTTCCCTAAATAGGTTTAGCCATTAGGTTTGTTTTAAACACACATTGACACAAACTCTCTCTCTCTCTCTCTCTCTCTCACCCACCCCAGAACTTAAAAAAAAGGCAGAATACATGGATATAAATAAATGTATCTGATAAAACTTACTGTAGCAATTGTATCCACTCCACTTTTTAGTAAGCATTTAATACTCAGTTGTTAAAAGTTCCTCAGTATACCAATAATGGATACAGTCTTTTCAAATTTCCTTATATAATGGACAATGGACCATGACGATGATCTCCTATGTCACATGTGCCAAAAATACATCTGTGAATTTTAGGGCTCAGATGTGTATAAAGTCCTTGAAGCTTTTTATCTTTAGATGGAAACCTCAAAGAGGTAAATATCTTTATCAAGAATAGCTGTGACTAAGCAGACAAACAATTGCCTTGTAACATGTGTGGTTTTGAAATGTTTTAGCCATGGGGCTGGTGAGATGTCCTTATTGCTGCCAAGTCCAACTGGATTTCAATATCCCAGCATTTCAAATAAAATATAGATTGCTGCAGCTGCATTTAAATGCAGTGAATCAGATAAAACTAGTCTCACCTCCCTGGAATCAACTGCCTAGGGATGTGGTGGGTTCCACCTCATTGGCAGTCTTTAAGGAATGGCTGGCCGAATACTTGTCGGGGATGCTTTAAGCTGTTCCTGCATCGGGCAGGGGGTTGGACTAGATGGTCTGTAAGGCCTCTTCCAACTCTATGATTCTCTGGTCAGCAAAGTTTAAAGCCTTTTTTCAGCCTAAGGTGCCTTTCTCAGACATACTTATTTCCTTGTTTAATCAGTTTTAAGCAACTAGGTTGACATAGAAAAAATACTTCAAATTCATCTGGG
Organism: Eublepharis macularius; assembly: GCF_028583425.1. Taxonomy (NCBI): domain Eukaryota; kingdom Metazoa; phylum Chordata; class Lepidosauria; order Squamata; family Eublepharidae; genus Eublepharis; species Eublepharis macularius. The sequence continues at coordinate 163,958,079 of NC_072792.1, read as the reverse complement.
GAAACGTTGACCTATTTGTAGTTTGTAAATTAATGAGATAGTGGTATATAGTTCAGAAGAGAAGGTGGAGTAAAAAGGGAGCATTTAGACTGAGGAGGTTGATTAACATATCAGAAACAGATGAGATACAGTAGAGTCAATTGATTTGAGGAACAGAATACCATGCTAGCAATTTAGGGCTGATCTACACAATATAAAAATATCCAGTGGCACCTTTGCAACTAATGACATTTATTTCAATATGACCTTTCATGGATCACAGCCTACTTCCTTAGATAGATGTGTGATGGAAAATCATAATGTGAAATTTTATGGGGTAGGTGTGGAGTGGGAGGAGTCAAGACTTGTAAATTACATGGAGTCTTTCAAGTGTAAATCTCAATGTGAGAGGGAAAGGGAGTTGATTAAGAGAGGGTAGGTGTATCACGGATTGCAGGTGAGAACTTAACATTTCCTCATATACCCCTACTTTAACGATTTCCAGTAAATGGGAACCCAGCATAGCATGCAAAGAGCTAACCTAGAAACTTTCACTCTAGATGTTTATTTTTTGGAGGGAAACATTAAAAATGTGACTCCCCCAACAACAGTCTAAAGCGGTACAGCCAATTCTATTACCTCATTCATTTACATGTGTAGATCAGGCATTAGTTTTTATTGCAGACATTACTACTGAAAAAACCTCTATCACTGCAGAGTTTGCACTCCTCCAGCAATACTGTGATTAAATATTTTTTCCTTTCTGATAAGAGCAGCCTGAATGTTTCCCAAGACAGAAAGTTTTCAATGCCCTTCTATATTACTGAATCTCCCCCTTTACTGAATGAAATAGGTAACCATGCTGATTGTGAAATGTGGGAAGAAAATGTTTCAAACTGGGCAGTATTTGGATTGTAAACACTCAAGACTAGTAACAATAAAACAGGTGCAGAGTATTAGGGTTATACCTCCATGTTTGTGTGAAGCTTATTTAGTAGCCCCATAATAAGAAAAGGGCTATCTGTTTATGATGTTCCATTGAACATTATTGCCTAAATAGAGCTATGCCTTCCTGATCATTGTATGCGTACCCACAGATAGCGTCAACAAGAATATGTTAATGATCCTTTTTTGATAGAGCTGTGATGGCAACAGTGGTGTGAATTAACATTTTAAAAAGTCAATTGCATGCAAACCAGGGTTAAGAACTATTGTATCAGTTTACTTTTGGATACTTACTGCTATTTAGATGGTTACCAGAGTATAAAGGATGTGATATACTTTCAAAGTTTAAATAGTATGGCTAGGACCTTTTATATGCAATTGGCCCAAAGCCCAAATGCAAGTTGAAGTGATACACAATAATAGAGCAATACAGATAAAAGTAATTTTTAGAAATACAGGTATTGTTTGGATTATGAAGTTTCCAAGCCCTACAAAGACTAAAACAGTATTTTAGAGAGAACTGAGAGCCAGCGTGGTGCAGTAGTTAGTGTTGGACTACACTATGGCCATTTCCACACGTCTTACTGGCCTCTGGAACGTTAATACGCAAAACACCTGAAAGATAGCATCTTCTTGTGCGAAATCACGCCAGGAAGACGCAATGTCGCGCAAACCTCCCGGATGATAGCATCTTCCTGGCGCGATTTCACGCGAGAAGATGCTATCTTCCAGGTGTTTTGTGCAACGTTCTGGAGGCTGGCAAGATGTGTGGAAATGGCCTATGAGAAAACCAGGTTCCAATCCCTGCTGTTCCATGGAAGCTTGCTGGGTGACCTTGGGCAGTCACAGTCTCTCTCTCAGCCTAACCTGTAGCACTAGTTGTTTGTTGTGAGGATAAAAATACTAAGGGGTGTATGTGTGATAGAATGTTGTAAGCTTCCTTGTGTCCCCAGGAGAAACGTAGCATATGTATAAATATACTTAATTCCATAGTTGCAAAAATTCATTTTGAAACTGAAAGTGCCGTTTCCAATAATACAGATGCTCATTCATGTAAGTTTTTGCAGGCTTCGTAGCTATGGCTGCCATCACGTGCACACAACACTAGGGAATAACTGGCATTGAAGCCAGTGCATTTTTAAAAAACTAGTTTTTAAAAATATGTGAGTGGAAATTTCAGTGGGACCTGCTGTTGAATAAATATGGAGCTGGTGCATTTGCAGCATAAAACCATACAGCGAAGATGCCTTATAGATCGGTTACCATAGCAAGTCCAATGTGCTGATTCAAAAGTCTTGCGATGCTTGGAAGCTGAAGCTTAACGTAAGCAGGGCAGCCTCATTCATTGCAGCATTTGGTAATGTTTTTTTCTTCATGCAGTGGCACTACATGCTCTAGAGTATTCACTGACAGCATAGTGACCCCCCTGCTCTGATGGAGTGCATTCATTTCTGTTCCATTTATTCCATGGAGTTCCAGTTATTATTTCCTGTTATTTTATATGTCTCAATTTTTAACAAAATGCTCAGTGGCTTACAATAAATGAGTTGCAATACAGTATAAAACCAATACAATAAATAAAACTTGTAATTAAAATCCGAGCAAAAACTGCAGCCGAGTAGCCATTAGCTAGGGTGCCGCAGACTGGTTAAACAGGAATCGGGCAAAACCAAAAGAAAATAAAGTCTTTGCCTGGTCTTTGACCTTACTGGGCTTATTACAAGTGTTCACATGAATATGTGATGCTGACTGTTGAGCCATAGAACTAAGCACTGTCTACTCAGTCAGGCAGCAGCTTTCCTGGATCTCAAGCAGGTGTCTTTCACATCCCAAACGACCTGGTCCTTTGAGCTGGAAACGGCAGGGATTGAACCTGGGACCTTCTACAAAGCACATGCTTTACCACTGAATCACAGCCACTCCCATATATATGTACGAGTATTGCTGCACCACAGTGTATATTTTATTATGCTTCTCACTAGGTTTTTAAGCTTTTCATGAATTTAGTAACAGTTCCCATCTTTGTTTTCCAATTTCATTTATAAGTAACAAATTGTGTTTGGCCATCATCCAACGTAGAGTTAATATAGACTGTTTATAAAAGAATCTACATCAGACCGAAGAATAAATATGAGTATCTTCCAATACGACATTTTAATAAGTCTCAATATTTTCTTTTCTAGGATGCCCGTGGCCTTTGTTATCCTTCGTCTAGCAGCCATGAGCAAACATTTGCTTATTTGATTGTCAACCCTTTGAAACGACATGTCTATGTTTTGTACCACTCTTTTGGTACGAGTTCCTTCTGCAATTGACTGATTTCAGTGGCTATTGAATAAGCGGACGAGCCTTTTAGAATATAGGTTTGTCAGGATCTCTTTCTTTTCACAGAAATCCATGAGATTGTTGATTTTTATATGCTCAGTGTTTATATTTTTAATGTTTCCATTTGTGTATTCAGACCAAAAGTTGTAGGAGAGTTTTGCTGCTGCCGAGTTGTACCTAAGTCCTCCTCATCTTCTTTTTCTTCAAACTGTGTGAAATACAAGTGTTTTAAATACAAGATTACTTCTAGGTATCATTAAAAAAAAAAGAAATACAGCATTCTGAAATAGTTTTCCAGGCACAATTGTGGGAAGAAAGTTTTTTTTCATCAATGACAATACAATGTATTTATAAAATTAGTAAATCTTGAATTACTGCGATCCAGTCTTAAATGTTTACTCAGAAGACAGACATGCAATGGCATTCTTGCTGTGATCAGCGTAGCTAGGATCACAACTTTATTCTAGGGGTGCAGTTCTCCCCAGAAAACCTCCACTTTTCCATTTTGGAAAACTCCATGGGTGGGTTTCTTTCACTGAAACCTTTATGGGTGGCCAGGAAAGGAATTCTCACTGAGTTCCTAGAGACCCCCCGTGCTTCATTTTATAGTGCAGGGTAAAGATGCCTTATTGGGAAGTGGAAATAGATTTGCCAAGGGCCAGAGAAAGTGAAAGCCTGCCTTTCTGCTATTACCACTGCAAGCGGACTGCAAGTGATTACATACGGATTGCACAGGGGTAGGGGGGAGTCCCATAATCCTCCCCACGATCCTGCCCTTGGGCTTCATGATGGAGCCTGGGGGTGCCATGTAGGGTTGCCCACCTCCAAGTGGGGCCTGGAGTTCTGGAATTACAACTGATTTCCAGACTACAGGGAACAGTTCCCCTGCAGAAAATGGAAGCTTCAGAGGGTGGATTCCATGGCGTAATAACCCCGTGACATCCTTCCCATCCCCAAACCTGGCCCTCCCCAAGCTCCACCTCCAAATCTCCAGGAATTTCCCAATCCAGAGTTGGCAACCATAGCGGCAATCTATGTCGAGGAGGCCCTGATGGGATGGTGTTGGAAGGGACCGTCCTATTTCGTTCCTTCGACCTCTGCTTGCTTAGCCCAGGCTGCATGGAGAGAGAGAAACCCCCATCCGTTTCCATGGGAAAGGGGCTTCCTTTTCATCTCCCCACCCCCCGCGCGCATTGGAAGCCCGGATCGTGATCTCGTTTCCTTCCCCCCACCCCCTTCTGGCTGGGAGAGGGAAAATAGTCCCAATTTCCCCTCCTCCTCGTCCCCGTGGGAGGGCTGGAAAACTTTTTTGGGGGAAGGAGTAAACCACATGGTTGCTGATCTTTTCGAACAGGACGAACAGTGCGGGCGGGCGTAGGAAATCCGAAAACAACTCCGCGTCAATAAACCTAAAGCGACGGCGAAGTTCTTTTTTTCTCTCGACTGGGGGGAGAAAGCTGCCCGCTTAGAGAAAAGAGGCTGACATCGGTAGCGCAAGCGTAGCCAAGACCCGGCGCGGGAGAGCTCTTCTTAAAATTCGGTGCGGTCGGGCGCAAAGGAGAGGAAAGAAGGGCGGAGGAAAGAGCCTCTCGCCGGCTGGGCTGAATTAAGTCCCGTCGATTTCAGTGCGGGCGGGCTCGCGCTGGGCGGAGCTGGCTCGGGCGGGCGCGTCTCCGAACTTTTGTTTGGGAGTGTTTGTGCGCCAGAGAAGTTGGAGAACTTCGGGATTATTTATTATTATCTTCGCCGCGCCGCCGTTTGGACGGGCCGGATCCCGCGGGGCCGGGGAGAAGAGCCCCAGGAGCTCAGCGGTGGAGGGCAGAGACCCCGCGGGGGGCCAGCCAAAGCGGCGGCTGCCGCCGTCGGTGCAGGGCATGCGGGACGGAGAGCGCGGAGCTGCTGCCTGAGAGAAGCGGCTGAAGCAGGGAGACCGGCCGAGCCCGCCATGGACCCCGCCGGGCAGCCCCCGCAGCAGCCGCCGCCGGCCGCCCCCTCGGGGCAACAGGCGCCTCCGGGGCAGCCCTCGCAAGCGGCGGCGCCCCCGCAGCCCCCGCCGCAGCAGCAGGGGCAGCAGGCTGGCGGCGCCGTGTCCGGGGCCCCTCCGGCCGGGCACCAGATCGTCCACGTTCGGAGCGACTCGGAGACCGACCTGGAGGCCCTCTTCAACGCCGTCATGAACCCCAAAGGCGCCAACGTGCCCCACACGCTGCCCATGCGCCTCCGCAAGCTGCCCGACTCCTTCTTCAAGCCGCCCGAGCCCAAGGCCCACTCCCGCCAGGTGAGCCCCGCGAGGGAGGCGGGCGGGCGGCTGGGCGCCGGGTGGGTGGCGACGCCAGGGGGCGCTCCTGAGGGAGTCTGAGCGGGGGGGATGGAGGAGGAGGAGGAGACGGGCTCTCCTTCCCCCCTCTCCAAGCCGTTTTATGCAACTTTAAAAACTCTCTCCCGTTTAGTTTTCAAAGCTGAAGGGGCAGAGGGCTTCCCCACAGGGGCTTTGGAGAGGGGCATCTGGAAGCCTTTTCACTCCATAGTAGCTTTAAGAGCTTTCCAGCCCACATTTCAGGGCATCATCAGAGGCCAGTGGCGTCTGAGAGACCAACCAGATTTTCAAGGTGTAAGTTTTCCAGAGCCCAAGCTCCCTTCTTCAGGTATCTGAAGAAGGAAGCTCTGACTCTCGAAAGCTTGCTCTCTGAAAATCTGATTGGTCTTTCAGGTGTCACTGGTCACAACAACAACTGCTGATTAGCAGTTCTTTTTTTTACAATGAAGAAGTTCCAGACAACCAGGGATTGCATAGTCAGTGCAATAACATCAACACCATCTTATAACTAGTTAGTAAGATTTGAGGCCAGTAGCGCCGGAGAGACCAACCAGATTTTCAGAGTGTAATCTTTCGGGAGTCAAAGCTCCCTTCTTCAAAGGTATCTGAGGAAGGGAGCTCTGCCCCTGGACAGCTGATATCCTGAAAATCAGGCTGGTCTCTAAGGTGCCACTGGGCTCAAATCCTGTTCTTCTACAGACCAATATGGCTACCCACCTAAAGCACTGATTAAAAAGGTTTGCTAAGTTATCTCAGAGGCCCAAACAGACCTGGGCCACTTCCACTTTTTGAGGCCCCTGAGAAAAATAACACATAAGATGTGTTGTTTTTTTAAAAAGCTGTAAAACTTCGTCAAGTATCAAAAAATCAACAAGTGTCTAACTTTGAGCCCTCCTCGAGCTGCTCCCACCCACCCATTACTCCTGACCATTGGATTAGGAGCTGGGAGATCCAGATTCACATCTTCATTTTATCATGGAAACTTGCTGAGTAGATCCTATTTCCAGTCACCCACTCTCAGCCCAGCCTACCTCACAGGGTGGTGGTAGTGAGAATAAAGTGGAGGAGGGTGGAACGATGAAGCTGCTTTAGACCTAGTGGGGACAAGGAAGGTGTAGACACCTAAGTAACTATTTATCTAAATACTTTCCACTCCGTGCTTATCTAAAGACCTTTTCACCCCATAACCTATTAATAGTGCTTAGAAAAGGGAGTCTTTACCCTCCACACGATCGCACACCTCCAGTAAGGTGAGAAGAATAACTTGTTCTTTACCTGTTACGATCTGAGCTCAGGGAGGCATCTTCATTGGGACGTGCAAAGTTTACAGTGCTGTTGAATACAGGGAGTCTGGGGCCATTACCGTCATCGGTATTATTATTATCAACAATAGTAATAAGCAATATATGTTCTACTTCACCAAAAAAAGGTGGGGGGGGGGGTGACAGATTCTTACTCTGTTTTCCATCTACATCTTGAAAGCATAGGAGTTAAAATGTGAGCAAATGCTATTTACCCCTACTTGTGCTAACTTTAAGAACAAGTAAGTTGCCATCGCACCTTCAGTTTCTTCTTTAGATAGGGGTGTGTGTGTACGCCATTGTTGTCCAGGTGTGTGTTACTGGTGCCACATCTGGCTAAACAAACCTGCCCATTTAGCAAAACGGATGTTTGCACATTTATCTTTCCAGCAAGGGTGTATGAAAAACGAAGTGTGGAGGAAGCCGTCCTAAGCCTGGAGGAAAAAAGTTTCCAGGTCAGAGGGAGTGACTTTCTAGCCAGCTGGCTTTCCTTATAGAAATGGTGTCCCTTATCATGACTGATGTTAAAGTTGCCTTGCTTCCCCAGGCACGTCACTACTTCTTCCAGTCTCTGAGTCATAACCATAATGCGATTCAGTTGTTGCTCCTTTTTTAACCCACAGAGGTCCCTTTGAAAGTTTTCTTGCACTGTGTGGTATTTCCAGTTTGTTCCTAGCCTTCCTTGGAAGGATCTGGGACCTTTAAAAAGGAGCTCCCCAAAGGCTTCATAGCTTCTTGTGGAGGCTGGGGGGAGGCAGAACGAGAGACCTCTGTTTTGTTTCCCATTTTACTTTCTTATTGAGAGGTCTCGGTCCCTTTCCTGGGCCTCTGAGCAGAGGGCAAGACTTGGCTCTCCTTTCCGTTCCAACAGTGGCTGGTCTTGGTGACCGTGTGGGTGGATTGGCATTCTGCACATCCCTTGTGCTTGCTGTGGGGGAGCAGCCCCACTTTTCAGCCCCCCCCCTTCTCCCTGGCTCTTGAGAGTATATGGTGGTGATGGGAAGATGTAAACACTGCTGCTATTGATGGTCTACCTCTTTCAAGTAGGAAGGCCTCATGTTTATGAGGAGGAGGTACCAGGTAAGCAGCTCTCTTCCCTTGTGAAATGCTGCCTTCCCAGGAGGACTGAATGTCCCTTCTGTTCTGGCCGCTGGTAAAGAAGAGAAAATGTACCTAGTTCATTTGTAGAGAAATATGGAGGCATCTACTTAGATCCTTTTGCCTGTAGTTCTTCCTTTCTTCTCATAGATGCAGAGGAGTTAGCCGTGTTAGTCTGTGGTAATAAAATCAAAAAGAGTCCAGTAGCACCTTTAAGACTAACCAATTTTATTGTAGCATAAGCTTTCGGGAATCAAGTTCTCTTTGTCAGATGCCAGTCTCTGTATCAGGCATCTGACGAAGAGAACTTGATTCTCGAAAGCTTATGCTACAATAAAATTGGTTAGTCTTAAAGGTGCTACTGGACTCCTTTCTTCTCAGTTAGGCTTCCCTGGATAGCTGTTTCCTGTGCCACTTCCTTTTTTCCTTCCAGGCCCCCTCCCCCTTGTGTCAAACTTTTGCTCTAAGCCTCCTTCTGTAAGAGAGCCATCACTTCGTTTCCCTCCATTTTGGCTTCCCTGGTGAGAGAATTGACCTTTCCTCTAGTTTCATTTCTTTCCCAGAGTAAATCCCTGGACGGACTCATTCAGGCAAGCCACTTCTTCCTTGATTCTACTCTTGGGGTTACTCCATCCCAGGGGCTGGGCCTTATGGGTGACGGCTGACAACTGTTTACCCTTTCCCCCCCCTCTGTCGGAAGAGGAGCTTGGAGGGGGGAATTTCACTCCCTGTCTCCACACTTGCATTATAATGAGTTTTTTGCATGCACACGCCTCCTCCCCTCACCCCTAAGTTTGTGGGAAGTCTGGTATTTCACTCCGAGTTCAAGGCCGGTATTATATGCAGACTGGCTTGATTTGTGTGTGTGCGCGCATGCTGTCTAGGCTAGGCCCTGTGTTTGGAATAGTAATAATTGCACTCTTGTTTTTTTCCTATGGTTGGGGGAACCTATCTGAGAAATGAATTACTTATAAGGGAAAGGGGACTTTGATCCTGCCATCACTCTTAGTCGATATCTGTTTGTGCGCGGAGTGAAAGAGGCCAAAAAAGTCCAGTGGCGGCAGAGCTGTGCTTTTAGCTGGCTTGGTTTTCAACTTATTCCAAGGCTTCATTGTCACCGTGCACAAAATAAATCTTGCTAATTGCAGCGCTTGAGTGCTGTTGACATTTTGCTGATGCCATCTGTAAAGTGGATTGTTTGCAGTCCTGAAGCTTAAACCAAGGTGGTTGCGGACAGACTACTTCCCTCACTAGCCATTAATCCAGTAAAACCTTCACCGTTGGGGAAGGGGGTCCAGGTATACTGAAATATTGATGCAGATGACAAAAAAATTCATGTTCTAATGGGAGTTATAAGTATTTAAAGACAAATTTTACTGCTAGGCTGTAAAACGAGGGGCTTTTATTATGTTATTGTCACATCTCCTGTGCTGCCAGCGAAAGTGAAAATTGCTGGTCTTCAGCTGCTGGTGAGACTTCTGTAGTAGATTATGTCAGTTTTTCCATTTATTAAAGTTCATTTGAAGAGGGACTTGGCTGTACATGCTTCTTTTTCTTAATACTTAAAAAAAATTGATTTGAATCTCTGCACACAACCTTCTTGGCCAAGCATTATTTCATTTGACGTATATTAAAACTTAAAAAGCCCAGTCTTAATAATCGTAGAGAACGACTTCCTTTGGTTTCTTTGAACTTTAACCTACTACAGGCTTATCACATAGTTTCCAATATCTCCACTCCCTTGACAGTTATGGAAGACAAGTTACTGGCTGTGCACATAAGTTAAAATTTTGACAAAATGGTTTGAGAGCAGTTTTCTCATATCTTCCTATTTGCAGAGTGGCGTTAGCCTGTATTTAAACTGTTGTATATGTTGTGGTTACTGTGCAGTGCTTGAATAAAAAGGTGCCTGAATCCACCTGCCTAGAGGATTTCTGTACATGAGAGCCAGCGTGGGGCAGCGGTTAGTGTGTTGGACTAGGATCCGGAACACCCAGGTGCAAATCCCCCGCTCTCCCATGGAAGCTCGCTGGGTGACCTTGGGCCACTCACACCCTCTCAGCCTAACCTACTGCACAGGGTTGCTGTGAGGATAAAATTTAGATGGGGGTGGAATGTTGTAAGCTACTTTGGGTCACCACTGGGGAGAAAACTTGGGTGCAAACAAACAAAATACTTGGAATGCACACCTTTAATTGGTATGCTTGTACAGCTTGACCCTTAAAGCTTTGGTATGCGTGTACAGAGTGTAAGCTATAAATTTATCTACCTCATTTGTTCTCCATGTTTCTCCCCAATGGGGTCCCAAAGTGGCTTACGTTGTTGTTCTCCATTGTATCTGCACAACAACCCTGCGAGTTAGAGTAAGCTCTGTGTGTGCGTGTGTGTGTGTGACTGCTTCAAGGTCACGAAGAAAATTTCCATGACAGTACGGATTTGAAATTGGGTCTCCCAGATTCTAGTCTGACACTCTTAACTGCTGCGTGACACTGTGTGCGTGCGTTCGTGTGTGTATTAAAATCTTTGAGGACAGTAACATGCTTAAATTTATTAACTCTGCAGATTACTTAACTTGGGAGATTTAAGCAGAAACTTTCCAGACCAAAACCTCTTCTCCAGATGAAAGTGTGTCTTGTACATTGAGCTGGAATGAATAGTGAAACGTACAAGCTGTTGTATATTCTGCAAGCATGGGTTGTTTTTTGTAAAACAAAAACAGACCAAGCCTCATAAAACGAGCATTTTAGCAGACTGTAGTTGTCCCCATGTATTCCATATGTATTAAACTAAAGTTCCTTGCTGACAGCTTGATCCATCTATCCCCGCTTCTTAAAGTAAAGTGGGTAGCTGTGAGCAACCTCTGTTGCAGCCCAGAGGTTTTATTCATTTTCCCTCCCTCCATGCAAAACTGTTGTTTTTGTATGCTTAAGTTCTTGGTTATGGTCCCTTTGATAGGTTATTTTTACCATCTTTATTTTAATGGATTTTAATTGTTTGTTGCTACTGTGAGCCTCTTTTAAATCTTTTTTTTTTATGCTGGTCATCTTATATTGCCCATTTACCTTGAAAGTGTGCAATATAAATACTTTCAATAATATTCATATATTCTCCTAAAGTTGAAGAAGGGATCTTTTTTCTTGTTTCACTTACAAGTATTCCTGACTTTACCCTGGCCTATTGTGCAAGCAGTTTTGCATTTGAAATGGGAGTCCTGGGTTCAAACCCTATTCAACTTTGAAACTCTCAGTGCCGAGCTTACCCAGTTCCACCCCTCGCCCTGCCTTAAAGCCTTATTGTGAGGATAGATGGAACATGGTGTGTGTGTGCTGCCTTGAGCTCCTTGCCCTAAGGATGGGATGCGAGTTTCTCTGCTTGTTTGTTCCCTTCCATGTTTTTTCTGTTGTACATGATTTGGGAGGTGTTCTTTGAGACAATGTACATTTCAAAGAGATTTGGTAATGTCATATTCTGCTTCCTGTGCCGTGCTTTACCACTCCTGAATTCTTCTCTCCTGTTTGAAATTAGGAAGTTTACAGATTTTCTCCTTGATTTCCCCCTCCAACCTTACCGCAGTTGATCTTTTCTTATTCTAGAATGCCCAGATTCTCTAGACTTGTTCCAGACCTGGGGCATTCACAAGCCAGAAGATTTTCTAGGACGAAAGGCTCTCCCCTTCTGCCCGTATACATAGAAGTGTATAAGAAAGCTCACCTTAGGACAAGATAATTCTTCTCCATGAAGCCACTTTCTTCCTAGAAGAAGCAGCTTGTTGTAAACTTCCTAATTTGGCTTCCTGAAAGAAGTTCTAATTGAAGGTGATTCAGGCAAGTGGATATTTAAGAGATTGGGGTTTAATTCTTATAATCTGGAATGCCGTGGATAAAATGAGCAGGTAACTCCAAGCCTGCCCAGGAAAGCGTTCCAGATTATTTGTGCGGCAAGAGTTGAAACGGAAGCACTTCACTCTGATTGATTGGTTTGTGGAATTCGCTGCTGAGAGATGTGGCGAGAACTGCTATAAACTAAACTAATTTTCAAAAGAAAAGAGCAAGAGTCCAGTAGCACCTATAAGACTTAACAAAATTTGTGGTTGGGTATGAGTTTTCTTGAGTCACCGTTCACTTCTTCAGATACTTCTTCAGGTAGCTGAAGAAGTGAGGTGTGACAAATATTGTAAGTCTTACAGATGCTACTGGACTCTTGCTTTTTTCTACTGCTGCAGACAGACTAATACGGCTACCCATCTTCATCTAATTTTCTGAAGGAATTTGACAAATTCGTGGATGGCAGGCTCATTATTAGCTGTATTATACTTAGTTGGACCATTGCTGCATCAGGGTCAGTACTGTCTACTCCGTGTAGCATTGCCTCTCCAGGGTCTTGGCAGAAGTCTTTCATATCACCTACTACCTGGTTGTTTTAACTAGAGATGCCTGAGACTGAACGTAGGGCCTTCTGCATGCAAAGCAGGTGCTTCTGCACTGAGCCATGACCCTCTCCTCTATCACAGGCCGTGACACCTGTCTTCAGAGGCATTGCAAATCATTATGGAACTAGGATCTCTGTGTAGAGCCTCCATGTTCAGAGGCAGTTATCCTCTGAACGCCAGTGCTGGGGAAAGCTTTGTCCTCTATTTTTTTTTTTTTTTTTGGCGCTCTTGGATGGCTGGTTGGCCACTACGATGGACCTTTGGTCTTCTTCAGTTTTCCTGCTCATGTGTCGAGGTGCGCTGCTCAACCATGCCTGCAGAGCAGTGTTCCAGAACATTTGTGTAGCCATAGTTCTTTCCTTCCATTGTGTTGACAGCAATCACTCTTAGGATCTGTATTTGTTACTCAGCACCTTCTTGTTTGCCCAGTGTTATGCCCCATAGGATGCATATGGGCCCACTGATCTCAAACACCTGACTTCCCAGCTTTATAGGCAGCTATTTATCAGTTAATTCCCTGCACGAGTCATGCGTTCTGCTTCTATATTTAACTTGTCTCACTCCTGCAGTGACAGCATCGTAGGGGCAAGCTACATGGTACGCACAACAAAACACATGTAACAAAACCCAACAGCTGGATTTTGAAAGCAAAAGTAGCTTTTGGGAGGAGGCGCTTGAATACATGGTTGCCGAAGGGCTTTGCCTGCCTATTGTTTTCTTTTTGTTGCTTTTTCTATAAGTTATAAAAATCAAGACATGATCAAGGTTGCAGATAATCTAGTAAATTAGAATGTTTTTATTGGTTCTTATAATTATCATAATAAGTGCATATTCCTTATATTAAATATGACAATACCAAATTCACATTAACACAGTGAAATTCAAACTATAAAATAGGGAATTCAAGCTCAAAGTGCTGTTTGTGCTTCACATTAGACCTTAAGCAGGAGGTCAGTTTAGCTATTAATAACCAATCCCGTATTCTTTGCAGCCTTTCTTCTTTCCTTTGGGCTGTCTGTATATTCCAGTATTTTCTACAAATGAGCCTCAAGGTCACAACTGGGTATAAAACCACATTTTTCAGGAGTTCTGTGCATAATGCATTTTAAATAGACACGGTTTTTTGCTCAACAACAAACTGAAGTTTGTTGGCCAAACTCCACCCCCCTTCCCCATGAATAGGGAGTTGCATAGAAAAACTGGTTGGAAAGGAAGGGGTAAAAGCACTCTCATTACCACTCCTGTTTGCCTACAGGCAACTTTTTTGTTTAGTAGCTTCGGGAGGGTTATCTGGCTAGGTGCTTGTTAACAAACATTTGAATGTATGATCTAGTTTGCCCCGTGGACCCAAGAAAATGTAGTGTTATGACTGGAGCTGATCCCTCCCCTTCCCAGTTTTAAAGCAAAGGGGCTGCAGGGATCTCATCCCAACAAAGTCACAAAGGATCTTTCTCTTAATTGCCTTAAGGACAGTCCTTGGTGGGTGTGACCAGAGAAGGGGATGCCGCTGTTTGGATCCAAGGGCAGTGCATAAGCAAAAAACCAATCAAAAATAAACAGACAGTGCAGTTCTGTTTGTGCAAGATCTTGCACTTTCCTCCCTAAGTGCCCAGAAAAAAGTCACAGAAGATCTTGTACAAGCAGAAATGCAAATAGGGATAAAATAAGTTCAACTTGCAACAAGCAGCTGTTGTGTTCTTTTCTTCTTGCATTTTCACTTGTGCAAGAGCTTTAGCATGTGGAAATTTGGTGCTGGGTTCAACCCGTTGAACAGAATTTAGTTTATTTTCTGGTAGGCAGGTAAATACACTTTTATTCCCACCGTTCCGCTTTTATTCCCACCATTCCTCAGGAAGTTCATGGTGGAGTGTGTGATTCTTTCTTCCTCCATATTATCTTTGCAGCAACCCTGTGAGGTAGGTTAGGCTGAGAGGATGGCTGGCCCAAGGTTACCCAGTGAGTTCACCTCAAGCAAGGATTTAAATATGGGTCTCCCGAGACTTCAGTTCATCACGAATCACTGCATCACAATGTCTCCAGGTTCTGGTACTTTTGAGGCTTTGACAGTTTATAGACTCTGATCCTGTACGGATGATAGTAAGATTTTATTATGCTCTGGAAGTCACGGTGGGGAGTAATGTTTCCAGGAGTGGTCTGAAATACAGAGAAGAATGTTCTAATGTAGGAGGAAATGTGAGGAAAGTTAACCTAAAGAGTTGCCTTGTCTTGCTTTATCCCCCCCCCCGCCCCCACTCCCGTCTTTTGTCATCTGGAACACATTTTAGCAATAATCAGACAGTTGTTATTACTGTTTGCAATGTGGACCTCATTTGTCCCGTTTTGTGTGTGTTTTGTAATCCTCCTTAAATAGCTTTCACAGCTGTCTCCAAAGTTTCTTGCTAAAGATGTGGGACAAAAGAGGGAAAGCAGCACTGGGGAGGAAGCTGGTGGGCAGAGGGCAAGTGGAATCCCAGTGCCTAACACTGCAAAGTACATCAAAATGGATAGCCATGTCAGTCTGTCTGTAGCAGTAGAAAAGAGCAAGAATCCAGTGGCACCTATAAGACTTAACAAAATTTGTAGCAGGGTCTGTGACTCATGAAAGTTCATACCTTACCGCAGATTTTATTGGTCTTGTAGGTGCTACTGGACTCTTGCTCTTTTCTACTGTAAAGTAGGAAAGAAGCTAAGGGCAACATCAGTTTTAAACATGTCACAGAAAGGTACAGCAGTCATGCCATGCTGTTTATCAGCCCAAATGTATTTTTAAAAATTCTCCATTTTTACTTACTCATTCAGCATTTGCATGAAAACAAAATTCTTGCATTATCTACTGGATGCTGGTTGAGTGGCAGCACTCTTTGTTCCTTCACTTATTTCATCCTTTTGGTCCTGTGAGGCCAGATGTTCTGGATCGTGGAGCTAAGTTGTCTAGAAAGGTAGTTGGCTGCCTTGTATATTTTCTTTCTCTCTCTGTCTCTCTCTCTGCAGGCCAGCACAGATGCAGGGACAGCAGGAACACTGACTCCTCAGCATGTCCGTGCTCACTCCTCCCCAGCCTCGCTGCAACTGGGCACAGTCTCTCCAGGGGCACTCACCCCCACTGGTGTAGTTTCTGGAGCTTCACCATCTTCTCAGCATCTGCGCCAACCATCTTTTGAAATCCCTGATGATGTGCCCCTGCCACCTGGCTGGGAGATGGCAAAAACACCTTCTGGCCAGAGATACTTTCTGAAGTAAGTGGGTTTTTGCTTTCCTTTATGAAAGAAGGAGGGGAATGGTCGCAGTGACAAATTTAATGCATTTTTGGTTTGGTAGAGTTCATAGTTTATGCCTAAGAATGTATTCATTTACTTTACTTGAGGTGGACAACTTGTTTGGTTTTGCTGGTCATCAGGGCTTATTTCAAGGGGAAACGCACAGGAACACAGTTCCAGAGGTCACATGTCAGGTAGCCCCGCCCACCTGACTCTTGGCCATTTTGGGCCTGTTTCAGCCTGGATTGGGGCCAAAAGGGCCCGGATTGGGCCTCTGATGGGTGGTGGATCACTCTCCCACTCAGCAGCGGCCCGTTCTTGACCATTTTTGGCCCCTTTTTGGCCATTTTCAGCCCCTTTTTGCCATTTTGGGCCCAATTTCAGCCCTGGATGGCCAGGATTGGGTCCAAAACAGCTAGGATAGGTGATGTCAGGGGGTGTGGCATATGCAAATCAGTTATGCTAATGACACACTTCTGGTGATGTCAAGGGGTGTGATGTATGCTAATGAGTTATGCTAATGAGTTCCTACAGCTCTTTTTCTACGAAATGACCCCTGCTGGTCATATTGTAACTGTATTAAGCTTACAGGGTCAATGTGCAGCTAACTTATACTTTTTAATTGCATGAGATTTAATGAATCAGTTTTATGGGTGTCCTTGAACATTCTCAGTATATGGAAGGACCACAATTCAGAGGCAGAGTGAGTATCTTCCAGCTGATAGGTTCTTTGAGAGCAGCACTGGAAAGATTTCCTCCCTTATTTCCTTATCAGAGTAAACGGTTCTAAACTCCATCTTTCTTGTTCATAGGCAGCTCTTTTTCCTTGTATCTGTTCTTCTTGGTTTGGAATAGTTGTAGAAGAGAGTGATGAGGGGTTCCCTGTTCCTGATCTGTTTTCTGCCACCTTTGTGTGTGTGCGCATGCACCTGTATGTGTATACATAAAAGCTGTAACTCTAGACAGTAGCAACAGCATATAAGTTGTGTGTTTTCCCATACCTTCTTTTAAACTGCTTTGATTGCAAGTATATGCGTCCTTTCTGCATCTATGTAATTATATGATTGGGCGGGGCCTCGAATGCAAGGTCCTTAAAATCACATGGGTTCCAGTGCACAAATGACTCATCCAGATGAGGCTACATCAGAGGTGACTGGTACCTTTAGCAGAGAGCAGGAAAGGGAAATCTGCCCTGTGTTCAAATGCGCTTGACTAGTTTGGAGCCTATGCAGGTATCGTGGCTGGGCTATCATCTTGGCGGCAGGATGGGAATCTGTATTAGAATTTAGGAGCTGCTTTAACCCCAGGATGGTGCAGTCTGCAGACTCTCAAGGAAAGGTCATTTAAACAGCCCTCATGCTGAATCCAAAACTAATAGCAGTGTTCTATACCGAAAAGATTAGTAGGGAAACAGTAAAAGCCGATAGCTGTGTTCTATACTGAAAAACAGTAAAAGCTGATAATTAAGTTCAGTTTTGTAATTTGAAAAAAGGAACTTTATATTTTCAAACTGCAAATAGAGCTACATGTGAAGGCTGTGGCGTTAAAGGGGTATAAGTGAATAGGAAGTTAAAAGAATGAATATGTACACTCCCGTTGTTTCTGATTGCGGGTGTCTGGGGTGAGGCGAAATTTATTGGAGTCTTTTTGATATTCTGTGTAGTGTTCTAAAACAGGCAGAGTCTGTGCTTCAAAAAAATCCCCACCTGAGAGAGAGAACCGGATGATATGTCAATAAAATCACAGCCAGCCATGGAAAACACAGTGGCGGACCATTTGATTGCCATTTTGAATTTCTGGAAGAAATGGTGAACAATTGTGCATGTTGGGGGTTGTCTAAACATTGTGTGCTTGTGGGCTACTTAAACATCCAGTGCTTGGTGTTCAGTTTGGGGAGATTAGCTTAACCTGTTCCAAAAGAAAATATAGCAGGCATGTCTTGAGATGCTAACTGACCAGCCTTGTGTGGCACGTTCTTGGGTGTTTTAAATAACCTTGATCAGCTGCTTGGTGCTGAATATTTCTTTCAAATTGAAATAATGTTGGGCTATTCAGAAGGCTTAGCAGAATTAACATATGTAGGCCTGGAGTGGGCACACCACACAGTCTACATGCTGACTCTCTGCGTTCCTGCATTCTTGATTCCTGGTCGATTGGCACACCACCCAGGAACCGGGAGAGTAGTGTCAATATGTTTCATCTGAGCACAATAAATCTCTCATCCTTCTCAGAGCACAATATTCCCATATACTCTAAGTAATATTCTTACATGTCTTAAGGTCCACTGTGTTCCACTCGCTATGCTTCATAGATAAGACAGAACATGATCACAGCGTATTTGCTTAGCTAGCTGTGACTGGTTTAGAATGTGTAACTGTTGCTATAGACATATTTGGTCATTGCTCTTTTCCGGGACTTCCTTATTTTTTTTTTTAATTACTAACACTACAAAAAGGGAAAAATGGGAACAGGGGGAAAGGGAAAAAACAACATATAAAAACACACACACTACATCTACAGGTATTGCCTTCCCTTCATACTACAATTATTTGAAGTTAAAACTTTGTAATATGCTATTAGATTGGTAGATCTTATAAAATACAAACTACAGTCAGGGTCAGGTCTTCTCCCCCCCCCCTTGCGTCTCGGTCGCAACTCTCTCTGAACAGCTGCAGTAGCTGTGCTCGCTCCCTCCTCCCCACCCCTTCAGCTTCAAAGTCCTCTTCTTGTTGGAATTCTTGATAGTTAGACACAAAGTCCCTCAGCTGTACTTCCGATGTTATCTTGTAGGCTTGGTCTTTATAACTAAACCAGATACCTTCCGGAAATAACCATTTGTATTTTATTTCACGCTTCCTCAGAAGAGCTGCAAACCTTTTATATTTGAATCTTCTTTTCCGAGCTAAAAATGGAACGTCCTTCAATATCTTAACCAGAAAGTCCAAATCCACATTGTACGAATTATATAAGATGGTGTCCCGAGTCTTCTTAGATGAAAAGTCGATAATAATCTCGCGAGGCAGCTGACGCTTCGTTGCATATTTTGAAGATGTCCGACGGACTTCCAAAATGTCACTTTTTAACTCTTCTTTAGTTGCCTTTGCGGATGTCGCCAAAAGTTCCGACACCAAGTCCTTTAAGTTTTCACTTTCCTCCTCCTTCACATTCTGGAGACGCAATACCGTCTGAGCATGAGCCACTTGTAACCCTATCAGTTGATTCTCCAAAAGCTTTACTTCTTTGTTTGCTGCCTTCATGAGTTCTGCGTTTTCCCGAGCAGACTGCTCTGCCCCCGAGGCTGCTTCCTTAATGGTTTTCACTTCACTCTCAACTGAGCCAACCCTTTGACCGATTTCATTCAGCTTATCAACAAAGGGCTTTATAGCTTCAACGACCGACCGCTTAACCAGCTCTTCAAGAGACTCTCCCATGCAAGGCAGCCGAAACAGATTTGCCCATAGCAGGGCTCTGCTTTTTCGTCGCCATCTTAAGGTGGGGGGGAATCCGCCAACTAAGTTCCGAGACTCAATGAAGGGGAAGATATCCAAACCTTCTTAGCTTCATCTTTTCCAGGACTTCCTGAAAGCTTCTCAATAAAACTCTGGCCTCCATTTTGGGAGGAACAGACTTTGCATCTGGATCTGGGTCTCTTGTCATTACTACATTTGGCGCCCGAGCAGCCAGGGACCCTCCCCCATCCACCAACGCCTGGAACAGGCCCCTCTTCGAGTGCACTCTGTCGTTCAGCGACCCCTTATCACTGGTGAGTATGGGCAGTACTTTAACGCACCCTCAGCCAAGGCATGTGGAGGAATTGCAATTCCTGATACAGAAGGCTGGCAGGCCCACCACTTCAGCTCAGATAGCAAGTCTCATTCAACATCTTCACCTCCATTGTCTGGCATATCCGGAAGGAGGTTCCCTGAACCTACGGGACTGGGAGAAAGTAGGGAGATTTTTGCACATGGAGCCACGAGCTCCAGTGGAATTATTGCAGACCTGGCATCAATGCAGATATGCAGCGGAAAAGTTTACGCCCTCTCCCTCTCCCACCACTGCTCAATTGTCTAAGGAATGTCCACCAGAGTATGCTGAGGTGCAGTTGCTTCCTCCAGCACCGCTCAGCAATCCCTCCCCTCCACAACCTTCTACACCCCCCAGTCAAGATTTTAATCCTCCACCTTCCACTGGAGGAATCCCAGGGGGTCTGGTGAGGGAGATTCTGGAACAAGAACTCAGGCAGGCTAAATCTGAGAATGTGGCAGAATTAACTGAAATGCTTGCTGAAATGCCAGTTCATTTAACAGATCAGGCTGATGATCAGAGCCACCAGACTGTGGAATATAAGCCTCTCTCTTATACTGTTCTTACTGGGTTGAGAAAAACCACAGAGCCCTATCCAGATTTTATCAAGCTTCAAGTTAATAACACTCACTCTCAAGAAAAGCTGCTCCTTAACTTGGCTAAAGAGGATGCTACTTCTGAGTACCGAAGGGTTATTGCAGGTCTGGAGAAAAACACGAAGTTGGTAGACATGGTTGGAGCTTGCAAAGAGATAGGAAATCCCTCTCCTCAAGCCTTTTTGCTTGCTGCTGCTCTCCCTCAGGGAGAATGCCAGGATCCTGGGGGTGGAGGTGTAAAACCAAGACCTACCAGCCCGACTGGAAATGGAAACGCCCCCACACTTGTAGCTTTACAACAGCTTCTGGGTACTCTAAATTGGGTCCATCCCTCTTTTGTTCTTCCTACCAGTCTCCTAAGCCTCCTGTTCTCTTCACTGACCACTGCAAAACATCCAAGTGAGGTTATTCAAGTCTTACAATCAGTTAATGACATTCTGGCTCAGCAGTGTGTCAGTCAGATTCCTTCCATGAATTCAGGATTTTCCTTGTGCATTCTTCCTACCCCTCAGACTCCTATAGGAGTTTTAGCAATTTCTCAAGAGTCTCTCCAACCTTATGGCCTCATTGTAGCTCCTGAAATGGTGCAAATTGTGGAGCCTTATACCTATCACTCCTTTGCTGCTCTGATAGTTCCTTGTTCAAAGTTCCCGTCTCCGCTCACCCTCGTTGCTTTGCAGCAACTCCTAGGCACCCTTAATTAGGTGCGACCTTGTTTTGCTTTATCTACCAGTCTGTTGAGTCCAGTGTTTTCCTCGCTTACTACCACGAAACATCCCAGCAATCTTATCACTGCTCCCCTGCCAGCACTGGCAGCTTTACGACAAGTAAATGAGATTTTAGCTCAGCAGTGTGCTAACAGAATCCCTGCGGGGCTTGATGGCTTTCACCTTTTCATCCTCCCCACACTCCCACTGGAGTTCTGGGAATACTACATCATGGGAATGTCTTTCTTGTAAAATGATTGTATCTCTCTCTCATGGCTCTCACAAAAAAATGTTTATGCCATGGCTGATCTCTGTGCTATGGCACGAGAGCGTGCTATTGAGCACACTGGTTATGATCTGCTGTTGATAACTCTGCCTTTTCCTAAAAATGATTTCAGTCACCTCCTGTGTACTTCTCTGCAGTGCCTGTTTTCCTTTTTTTTTAAATAGTTTTTATTGAATTCAAATACAGAAGATAAAGATTGTAGTTTGTCATTTACAGAAAATTCTAGATTAAATACTGTACAATAAAAAGTAATAAATTATAACAATTGCTTGTATCAGAAGGCAAATGAATTCTATGATACACACCAACATGCATAAAAACACTTAACATTAGTAAAGAAACATAAAAGTAATTTACACATATGTATGTAAATAAAACTGTTTTAAGCCTGGATGGGGTCTATTAATTTCAAGATAATCAAGGAAGGGAAGCCACTTTTCTAAAAAATTGGTGGTTCTTGGGAAGTGCTCCATCTGAAGGATTTTGTCATGTAATTTCTCTGAAATGAAGTGATCCCAGATTTTCATATACCAACTATTGATTGAAGGGTTGGTGTTTGACTTCCAAAGTCCAGCAATTGTACTCTTAGCGGCCACTAGCAGAGTTTCAATGAGATCTTTCCTTATTGCTGGTATACTAACTTGACAGTTGTCCCAAAGATTAAAAAAAATGAGTTCTGGCAACAATGGAATATGAAAATTTGTGATTTGGTGTATTTCATTAAGAACCTCCTTCCAGAATTTTTCTATATATTTACATTTCCACCAACAGTGATCAAAACTACCTATCAAAACTACCTATTTAACCACAATTTTTCCAGCAGTTTGGGGACTGTGCAGACGAGAACTGAGAAAGTTTTTTGGGGGTTAGATACCATCTATTTATTACCTTGTAAGTTTGTATCTTAGTGACGATTGTTTTGGAATTGTATATGTTGGAGGACCAAACTCGCTTCCAGATATCAGTGTTAAGATCTATTCAGCAGTCTTGGGCCCATTGGGCTTGAATTTTCAATTCTTTAGATTTAAGAGTGTTTAAAATTACATTATACAATTTTGAAATCAGACCTTTATTATTGAGAGAAGAGGGCTCTAAGATACATTCAAATTCTGTAGTAGGAGTGAGTAATAGTTTCTTTAGATCAATCTGATCAGCGAGACCAGATAGTTGCAGATACATACTCCAAGGTATTTTATTCTTTGAGATATCTTCAAGTTTAGATTTCTCAAACAGCCCTTTCTTGGAAGTCACATCTATAATTCTCGTCAGATTTAACTGGGTCCAAAATTCAGAGAAGGAATTGCTTTGACCTGATGGAAACCAGTGTTGGTGTATAAAGGGAGTATAGCGAGAAATAGCTGGAACTAAATTTTTCCTGTTATAATCCCAGGCCTTTAGTAGTGAGTCCAAGAAAATATTGCTATGGATAGTTTTGGGGCGATCTATGGGGTGTTTCCAGATGATATCCCTTATAGAGTAGTGTCTAATCAGAGGTTGGAATAAGATGGCCCAGCTTGGAGGATCTGAATGACGCAAGAGTTGTGTTATATTAACCAATCTTACTGCAATCTGGTATAAGTATAGGTCTAGGTAGTTAAACCCACCATTGGATCTTTTCCGATGTAATGTCTCAAAAGCAATTCTTGGTTTTTTATTGTGCCAGAGGAATTTGTTCAATGTTCCTTGCCAGATTTTAATTTGTGTTCATGGGATAACAATTGGGATAGCTCTAAAAAGGTAGAGCAGCTTAGGGAAAATAAAGGATTTTATTAAGTGTATTCTATCATACCAGGAGAGTTGTTGATCATTCCAATCTTTGATAAGTGTTTTGATCTGTTTCATTATTTTCATATGATTTCTATTTATGAGGGAGTTAATGTTGGCTGGAATAGTTATCCCCAAGTAACTGATTTGTTTGTAAGCAATCTGGAACTTGTAGTTCTTGCTAATTTGTTTGCACATGTTTTTGGACAAATTAATTGGGAGGATGTAAGATTTTGACAAATTGACCCTTAGGCCTGCGATCGTACTGAATTCTGTTAATAGTAATTGTAGATGGTTCAGTGACATAAGTGGGTCGGTTAGATAAATTAACATGTCGTCGGCAAACAAACTGACCTTAAATGTCTGAGTTCCCACTTGAATGCCTTTTATTAATTGATGGTCCCTAATTGCAATGGCCAGGGGTTCAGTAGCGATTGCAAATAGAGCTGGGGATAAAGGGCAGCCTTGCCTGGTCCCCCTTTTTTATAGGTATGGCATCTGAAAAAATACCGTTTGCTTTAATGTTAGCAGGAGGCTGTGAGTATATTGAGTTGATTGTAGTGAGGAATTTATTGCCAAATCCCATATACTGGAGTATCCTGCATAGATAAGATGGTTCTAATGAATCGAATGCTTTTTCTATATCTAAGGAAAGAAATGATGTTTTAAAATTGTTGGCTTTACAGTGGGAAATCAAGTTTAGAGTTTTGTAAATATTATCAGTTATATTGCGACCAGGAATGAAGCCAGATTGATCAGTATGAATATAATCAGAGATAAAAGAATTGATGCGTTTCGTAAGGATCGAGGTGAAAATTTTGTAATCATGATTTAATAGAGATATCGGTCTGTATGAGGCTGGGTTAGTTGCATCCTTCCCTTGTGTGGGTATAACTATAATTGTTGCTTTAGACCAGGGGTCCTCAAACTTTTTAAACAGGGGGCCAGTTCACTGTCCCTCAGACCGTTGGAGGGCCGGACTATAGTTTTAAAAAAAAACTATGAACAAATTCCTATGCACACTGCACATATCTTATTTTGAAGTAAAAAAACAAAACAGGAACAAATACAATATTTAAAATGAAGAACAAGTAAAGTTAAATCAACAAACTTACCAGTATTTCAATGGGAACTATGGGCCTGCTTTTGGCTAATGAGATGGTCAATGTCCGGTTCCATATTTGTCACTGCTAGTCGTAACAAGTGATGCAAGTGTGCATCAGTTAGTCTAGATCTGGTTGGAGATTTCAGATGTTTCATTCTGGAGAAAGTCTGTTCACAGACATAAGTGCTGCCAAAGATGGTTGCTATTTTGAGTGCATGGTTCCTGAGATTAGGATATGTCTCAGAGGGGAGAGATGCATAGAAATTAGGAAGGCTGCTTGACTTGAATGCGTCTTTCAGAGAGTCGCAATTCTGCAGTTCAGCCAGTTCCATTTGGTAAATTGTATCCACATTTTCAATGTCAATAGAAAATGGATTACGGAAAAGCTGTATGTCCTGTTCATGGAGATGAAGCTCTTTAAATCTAAATTGGAACTCCTTTTGCAACTTTTCCAGTGAATCCACACATGTTTTGTTTGGGAATGCAACCAATGGTTTTTCCGCTAACAGATTTTGAGTTGTGGGGAGATGGCAGAAATTTTCCTCCTTCACTTGTTTGATGAGGAGGCCTAATTTTACTTCAAATGCTTTCACATGTGATTGCATATCACAGATGAGCTTCCCCTTTCCTTGAAGTTGCACGTTGAAACTGTTGAGTAGCTCTGTTACATCTGTCAGAAAGGCAAGGTGCCATTTCCATTCTGCATCATTGAGCTCTGGTACTTCTTTGTTTTTTGAAAGCAGAAAAGCTGTAATCTGTGGAAGTAAGTCATAGAAATGTTTCAAAACTCTCCCTCAACTCAGCCAACGGACTTCTGTGTGGTACAGAACATCTTCATAGGCAACATTTAGCTCAGACAGAAATTCCTGAAATTGTCTGTGGTTTAGTGCATAGCTCTAATGAAGTTAACACAAGATACCACAATTTTCATAACAGAGTCCCACTTCAGTGATTTACTACACAGCGCTTGTTGGTGGATGAGGCAGTGTATGGCTATTGGATGAGAATGGTTATGTTTGTCCATCTCTTGTTTAATGTGAGCAATTACTCCTTTCTTACACCCCACCATGCTAGGAGCACCATCAGTTGTCACACTGGCTAGTTTAGCCCAGTCCAGCTCCAAACCATTCACAGTTTGGCAAACCTTTTCATAGATATCCTCTCCTGTAGTTGTTCCTTTGATGCTTTGCAGTGCAGCAAGCTCTTCTGTGACTTCGAAATAGTCATTCGTCCCACGAATAAAAATTAGAAGTTGTACAGAATCACGAACATCATTACTTTCGTCAAGTGCCAAGGAAAAATAGGAAAGTTTTTTTGCAGAGTTTTGCAAATGCTGATGCAAATTGTCTCCCATTTCTTCAATCCTTCGTGTAATTGTAGGTCCTGAAAGACTCACTGTACTAAATAAATCGGCCTTCTCTGGACACATCTCTTTGGCAACAGAAAGAAGGCATTCTTTAACAAATTCTCCCTCCACGAATGGTCTGCCAGTGCACGCTATTAGCTTGGCAACTTGAAAACTCGCTCGCAGCGATGAAATATTTAGCTGCTTCTGCTTCACAAAAGTATTTTGCTGAGTTGTCAATGTATTTTTCAGTTTTAATATTTTCTTTTCTCACTTCTCCGACCGAACAATCATATTTATCTTTATGTTGTGTTTGATAGTGTCGACGCAAATTGTATTCTTTGAACACAGACACTATATTCTGGCATATCAAACACACAGCTCTTTCCTTGTACTGCATGAAAAAATAATCATAAGTCCACTGTTCTTTGAATATCCTACACTCCGAGTCAATCTTTCTCTTTCTTGATATCATTGTTTCCTAGCCTAGGGGTTCCAAATTGCTGTTAGTAAAATACCAATATATATATACAGCGCTATAAAAACAATATACCATAATATACCATACAGAGCCGGTTCCTCCACCACCTTTCCAGTTCACACTACTCTGTGCAAACCGCACTGCGATCTGTGAACTCGCACAGGAATCTGATCGCATGGGTGAGAAGACCCATGCAATCACATTCCACTGCAGGAAAAAAGAAGGCACGTATGCCTTTTTTCTTCCGAATCTAATGCGAGTAGAGCCATACAAGCATATGGCTGAACTCGCACTGCTCAGAGATCGCAACAGTGTGAACCTAAGCAGGACAGGCAGCGGCGGCAAAAACACCTGGCCCCCAAATCCTGTCTGCACAGGAAAGCCCCCCCCCAGCATTGCATTGCATTGCATTCACTGCATTGCACTGCACTGCCCCCTCGAAGAGCGGGGAGCGAGGACACGAGCGCTTGCCCGAGGGCCGTAGTTTGAGGGCCCCTGCTTTAGACCATGAAGGGGGAATTCGTCCATCGTCCATTATCGAATTGCAAGCTTTCATGAGTGGAGTTGATAGCAAGGAAGCAAATTTTTTATAGAATTCATTGGAAAACCATCTGGGCCTGGAGATTTGTTGTTTTTTGAGTTTTTAATTGCATCTAATATTTCTTGTTGTGTTAGTTTGCTATCCAATAGTGAACGGTGTTTGTCATCTAATTTTTTAACTTGTTTAAGCAAATTCCAAAAATTAGAGATCTTATGTTGAGTAGGGTCTCTAGAGGTTTACAGCTCACTGTAGAATTTATTGAAGATTTTGACAATATCAGAGGATTTAGAATGAGGTATTTTATTCTGATCGTATAATATGTTTACATTATTAGCTGAGCGTTATTTCTTTACCTTATATGCAAGTAATTTTAGTGCTTTAGGTGAGTTGAACCAGTATCTTCGTTTAGTGTAAAGTAAGTCTTTTTGGATTTTATTTATTTCAAGAGTTTCTAGCATTTTGCGTTGTGTCAGTAATTCATCATAGATTTTTTTACTCCCTGTTTTTTTATGTTGTTCTTCTAGGGGTTTAATTTTCTTGATTAGGTCTTTTTTCTGAGCATTTCTTTTTTTATTAACTTGGGCTGATAGAGCTATTATATGTCCGCTGTTTACAACTTTAATGGTATCCCATAAGATATCTGGTGTGACATTACTAGTTGAGTTATCGGTGATAGCGAGTTCTAGAGCTCTTTCAATTTCTTTAGATGCAGAAGTTGAAGTAAGCAAGTTTTGGGGCAGACACTATTGCTTTGTTTTTTGTTCCATTCCATCTAATCTTAGTATGACATTAACTGGTGAGTGATCTGAAACTGAAAGCATTTCTATATCAGTTAGTAACTTTGTCCACTAGTAAATCTGATACCAAGATATAGTCTATTCTTGTGTAGACTTTGAAGCGTGGAGAGTAGTAAGTGTAATTTTTCATTGTGGTGAAGATGGCTCCAAATATCTGTTAAATTATTAGTTTCGATAATAGAGGCCAATTTTGTTGTCAAGTTTTTATGTTTTCTATTTCTTAAATTGAAGTTTGATTTGTCAAGCTTGTAGTTCATTAAATAATTAAAATCTCCCCCTATAATTAAATCTCCCTCCTTAAATAGAGAAAGTTTATACAGAACCTCTTTAATGAAACATTTGATTGGAATTTGGGGCATAGATGGAGACTATAGTGAATACGCGACCCTCTATTGAACCAGTTAAGAAGATAAATCTGCCTTTGGGATCCACCAAAGTTTTCTTATGCTGAAAGGAAATATTTTTTGGAAATTAATATTGAGACCCCTCTGGATTTTGATGAGCCAGTGGCATGATATTGAGCTTGAATCCAAGCCGATTTGAGATCATTGTCATGTTGTGGACGGAAGTGGGTTTCTTGTAAAGTAATAACGTGTGAGTATGATTTGGCTAGTTGAGTTAAAATACGTTTACGCTTAATTGGATTACCTAATCCGTGTACATTGTAGGAGGTGACTTGAATGGTAGAGCACATGTTTATCTAAGGGACTATTACCAACTGACTTGTGGTTGACTTAACTGCACGTCTGAGAGGATTGAAAGTCTTACTGACCACACAACTAACAGAAGGAAACTAAAGATTTTAAAATAAAAAATGATAAACTCCGAAACAAATGAATTGCAGCTAAATGGGAAATAGTGTAAGTTTAGTGGTCTGATTTGAATAATTGAGACCAAAACATGCTTCCCTTACTTGAATCAAGTATGTTTTGTGAGCTATCAAACACAGATTATTATGTTTTAGATTATATTGAAACAAATAGATATATGTGAATAACCAAAGTGTTAAAAGAATTATAAACAGTTGCAACAATAGCAGGATCAACAATACTTCCCAGTAACAAAGTTTTATAATCCAGGCTAGCAAGATCAAATGAAAATACAAGATTGGTTAACCAAGTACCACTTGATTTGATTTACAAAGAAACCTTGTACTAAGTGGCAGTAGCTAAATTTTCCTTAAAAAATAGTGTCTATGAACACTAATGTTACAGTACACTACTATTAAGATGTGAATCTAATACTACTGCTTTTTGAAATATTAACCCTTGAACACTGCTTAAAATAAATAAAATAGTATCTACAGATTAGTGAGATAATATAGTCACTTAAGATCTGTGAAGAAATTATGATGAGTTGAGCAATTAAATGTGAATTAATTAAAATGTAAATTAATTAATAGCAAGTAGTTTGTTATAAGATGAACAAGATAATCAGACAGTTTATATCTGTTGAGTAAACTAATTTAAGTAGCTATCCCCCAATCTACTTCCCACCCCTTCTCTGAGGCGGAGGACATCTTGGGTTGTTCCCTTTGCCCAATCAGGGAGGCAGGAAATTCAAAATTGTTCCTCCTCTTCCTGTTGGCGCCCAGGATTGCCTCTTCCCTCCCAGTTCTTTCCTGCCTCCAGGGAGAGCAGTCGTGGTTTTACAGCTCTCTGCTGACCCACTGCACTTTGTCTTATCTCTTACTTGTATTTGTCTTATTGTTCCTGGCTCATTCTCTTCCTGAATTCTCATTACTTACCTGTCCGTAACTTAATTCTCATTCTGTCCTCTTCCTGCTAATTATTCTTCTATCCCACTGTTTTCCTCCATCCACGTGTTCGAAGCTGCGATGATGGACAAGGAGTCTAGAGACTCAGAAGGCAGTTTCATGGATGAGGAGGAGCAGCAAACATCAACAGCTGCCGCCGCGGCTTTAATGTCCGATCCTCCTGGTACCGTCCTGCCGTTGTGGCAGGAACAGAATCCCGGCGCCTTTCCGGCTCGTAAGCCATGTACATCGTCAAAAAGGCCGCGTCAGAAGCACGCAGAGTCGGGATCGACACTCCACCCCAACACCGGAGATGGGAGTTGCGCTGGATCAGAGGCCGAAGATCAAGCAGGAAACAACAATGGCGCTCACGCCAAATCCCGCGCAGCCCCATGTGTACTGCTGGCCAACCTCCCAGCAGGAGGATGTGCCTCACTATCTTCCAGCCCGATAGGAGACACCCAAACACCTAGTACTAGCACTCAGGCGGCCGGTAAGGACACAAGTAATCTCGGTCCCATGTTACCAGGCGAATTTCTCTCCTTCCTTCGGCAGACTATGAGAGAGGAAATCCATAATTATTGTCAATCCTCTCTTGAGGCAGCAAGCGAATCTACCTCCACCCCCCCATCCCCCTGAGGAAACTACGCCGTTCCACTCATCAGTGGCCCACCAAGGCTGCTCAGAAGTCGGTCCCAGGGGTGCCCCACACTTACGGCCTAGGAGGGGGGACCAGCTCTGAGAGCGAGGAGGGGGAAGAAGGGGAATTTCTCTCTGAGGAGGAAGAGGAGGAAGTTACCATGCCCGATCAATCTGAGAGAATTTTTAAGCCTGAGGATTACCAATACCTTTTGGCCAAGGCACTTGCTGCTTTAGATCTGCAAGAGAAATGTAAAGGGGAGGAGGATGATCCCATTAGGACGGGCAAGGCTTCCTCCAGACCTAGAGGGAGTAAGGAGTTCTTCCCAAGGGCTCACAACCCTGAGAAGGTTTTCCCCTTCCCTGAATATTTTGAGAGGCAACTAAAAGCAGAGTTGGCATCACCAGCTGTTACCAAACAATAATCTTCTATTGCCAAAAAATTGTATGCGTTACCTAACTATGCCACTGAATTATTGCAGGTACCGAAACTAGATGCTCCAGTTGCGGCCATTCAATCTGCTGGTCTCCTGTCAGAAGATGGCCAGGGATCAGTGAAAGACAATATGGACAGGAAAGCAGAAGCTGCTCTGCGTAGAGCCCACGAGGCGGCAGCTATGGCCATCAGAGCTTCTTCAGCTGCTTCAATCGCGTCAAGAGCAGCGGTCATCTGGCTCCGCAAGTTGATACAACTACTGCCTAGTAATCAAAGACGTCTGCTAGAAGGAGCAAGCCGCATTCTGAAAGCGACCACGTTCACGGCAGACGCCACCCTCGACGCAATAACATTTTCCTCTCGAGCTATAGCCTCGGCGACAGTCGCCAGGAGACTCCTCTGGCTAAGAGCTTGGCCTGCGGACTTACGCTCCAAGTTTATTATGATGGCTTACCCCTTCCACGGCGACAAGCTCTTCGGAGAAGCCCTTGACAGGGTCCTGGTGGAAACGAGGGATAAGAAGAAGGCTCTTCCTAAATCAGTCAGAAGATTGGACAGACGTCCTTTCAATTTCCAGCCCTTTTGTGCCCACCATCCTTACCCAGGTTCCGTCAGGACCACAAGCGCCCATCCTGGAACGGCAACAGGACCAACTTTAAGAAAAACAGCTTTGGACCCAGAAACAACAGGTTTCACCAACCAAGGGGCAAAAGACAAGAGTTCGATGGCAAGGGCCAGAAGGCCTGACTCGCCTCCGGATCCAGTGGGGGGAAGACTACAATATTTCCAACAGACCTGGAGGGCATCCCGAGCAGATGCATGGACCTTAGAAGTAGTCTCAAAAGGTTATTTAATAGAATTCAAATCCTACCCACCGGATCATTTCCTATCATCCCCTCTCCGAAAAAATCACCAAAAAAGACTGATTACATTACAAGCGGTACAACATCTACAAAACATCAGAGCAATAGAGCAGTTGCCCCCTCAGGAGCAGCGCTCGGGGGTTTATTCACTGTTCTTCGTTGTACCCAAGCGAAACGGAGGCTGGAGAGCCATTCTGGACTTAAAGTTTGTAAATCGTTTCATAAAGCTAAGACACATTCGCATGGAGACACAGAGGACTATCTCGGAGGCCCTCAGACAGGGAGAATTCCTCACGTCCATAGACCTTACCGAGGCATACCTACACATTCCAATCCACCCCGCTCATCGTCGTTATCTAAGGTTCCACTTGAACAACTGCCACTATCAGTTCAAGGCCCTCCCCTTCAGTCTGGCAACGGCCCCACGTATTTTCTCCAAGGTTCTCATAAATCCCATCGTCCGTCTCAGAGAACAGGGGATTCATATCCATCCTTACCTGGACGACCTGCTCCTCAGGGCAGATTCCAGAGAAAAGGCCGAGCAGAACACCAAGACCACAATCCTTCTCCTCCAAGAACACGGCTTCCTTATAAATATGTCCAAGTGTTCCTTGGTCCCTTCTCAGAGGCTGTGTCATCTCGGCCTGATTATCGACATGTCAACAGGCCAGTTTTACCTGCCACCAGAGAAGATTCAAAAAACAAAAGATCTGACCAGCCTGACCATCAGGAGCCTCCACTCTTCATTAGCCTCTCTATCCAAACTGATGGGAACACTAGTGGCCAACTGCGAAGCCTTGGACTGGGGTTGTCTTCATTCACGAGAGCTCCTATCGTTCCTCAGGCCCCTTCCAGTCGCTGATTGTAGCGGGAGTGGACAAACAACTCAAGATCCCATCGAGAATCGAAACCAGCCTCAGGTGGTGGACCAAAAACTCCAACCTATGTCAGGGCAAGTCGTTCCTCAACCCTCCTAGGATACAACTATTTACGGACGCCAGTCTGTCGGGCTGGGGGGCGATCCTGGCGGGCCGGCCCGCTCAGGGCATCTGGTCCCCTGAGGAGTCAAGACTACCCATCAGTCTCTTGGAGATACACGTGATCCAGCTAGCTCTTGTTCACTTCTCCAAGGAAGCCACCAATATGGACATTTTGATTCACACAGACAACATCGCTGCCAAAGCGTACATCAACCACCAAGGGGGAACTCGCTCCTCACAGCTTCACAGGGAGGCGACGAGAATTCTGTTCTGGGCCGAGTCTCATCTGGCATCTCTGCAAGCAGAACACGTGAAAGGCACAGCCAGTTCCCAAGCCGACTGGCTGAGCAGACAATACATCCACCCGGGGGAGTGGGTCCCCAAGCAGGAGATTTTCCTGGAAATATCCAACAAGTTCGGATTTCCAATCCTGGACCTATTTGCGATGTCCAACAACTATCAAGTCCCGAGATTCTTCTCCCAATATCTGTCCCCCCAAGCCAAACAGACAGACGCCCTATCTTCCCCAGGGCCCAGGGGACTGCTGTACGCCTTTCCGCCCATCCCCCTGATCCCCAGAGTGCTCAGAAGAATCAAAAGGCACAGATAATTTTGGTGGCACCATGGTGGCCTTGGAGACCATGGTTCTCCGTGATCCAATCGCTGTCAACCTCTTCACCCATGCGTCTTCCATCAATACAGGACCTCCTGCATCAGGGCCCAGTCTGGCACCCTCACCCAGACTGGATGTGCTTGACCGCCTGGAGGTTGAGCGGCGAGCCTTAGCCAGTCTTGACTATCCTCCACAAGTAATCAACACGCTCCCTGCTTCCAGGAGGAAGTCGACTAACAGAATTTATAACACATCCTGGAAGGCCTTCGTTCGGTGGACCAGAAGAAAGCATCTCGATTCTGTGCATCCCTCTTTGACAACGATTTTAGGCTTTCTGCAGGAGGGCCTTGATTCTGGACTTAAACCAGCCATGCTATGCAAACAGGTGCCAGCTCTGACCTCGGTCCTTCCTCCACTAGAGGGCATCAAGGTTTCTAGACACGCACACGTCCAGTGTTTTCTAAGGGGCGCCTCACTCCTGAGCCCCCCTGCCCTACATCGTTTTCCCACTTGGAGACTTCACGTTGTTCTGTCAGCGGTAACGAGACCTCCCTTCGAACCACTCCAACAAGTCTCAATGAAATGGCTGAAGCTAAAGATCGTATTTTTAGTGGCCATTACATCGGCCAGAAGGATTTCGGAGCTAGCAGCCTTGTCTATCAAACCTAATCTTTGCATTTTCCATCGAGACAAAGTAATTCTTCGCACTGACCCTACCTTTTTACCAAAGGCTAACTCCAGATTTCATCGAATGCAAGAAATCTATCTTCCATCCTGCTGCCCCAACCCAACACACCCTAGAGAGCGAGACTGGCACACTCTCGATGTTAGGAGAGCTCTCAAGACCTACCTGACCAGGACGGAGGCATTCAGAAAGACAGACTCTCTTTTCATCAATGTTTCTCCCCCTAACCAGGGGGGGAAGATGTCTTCATCCACAATAGGACGAAGTATTAGATCTTGCATATCAGAAGTTTATACGGCATGCAACAGGGAGGTTCCACATGGAATCACTGCACACTCGGCCAGGAGCGCGGCTGCCAATGCAGCTCTGTTTAACAACGCTTCCATAGATGAAGTTTGCAGGGCACCTACCTGGTCCTCAATTTCAACATTCGTCAGGCACTATAAGCTACATATCTCCAACTCAGCAGACGCAGCGTTTGGAAGGAGAGTTCTTCAACACATAGTTCAAGACATAGTTCAATCCCTCCTTGGGATAACTGCTTTGGGAGCACCCAAGATGTCCTCCGCCTCAGAGGGAGAACGGACCTTTGGATACTCACCGTGAAGGGTCCTTCTCCTCTGATGGCAGGAGGACATCTTACTCCTCCCGAATTCCTCGTCTGTACTCTCACTATCTTCCTGCTATACTGCTATTACTGATTGTGTCAGTTAACTGCTTATCCTCTTTTTTCTTGTTATCAGTGTTCTACGATTTTATACTCCATATTCTCTGGGCAGCATTTCTTGTCTTGTTCCAGTTGTTAGTTACCATGTTTCTTCTCTACATTTCTTTCATTAAGGAGAATAGAGTTAATGTTTGTCTCACTGCTTGTGGAGTCCCCAGAACTGGGAGGGAAGAGGCAATCCTGGGCGCCAAGAGGAAAAGGAGGAACAATTTTGAATTTCCTGCCTCCCTGATTGGGCAAAGAGAACAACCCAAGATGTCCTCCTGCCATCAGAGGAGAAGGACCCTTCATGGTGAGTATCCAAAGGTCCATTCCAGATCCTCCCTCTGATTCCCCCTAACACTTGTTCTTAACAGTAATAAACCTAACTAATACAACTATTACCCTTTCTACCCCCTACCCTCTCCCTAAATGTAATCAGAAATTTTCTTTTAATTAATTTTTTTTAAAGTAATTCCCTTTATCTTAGTAATGTTGTTATTATGAATATGACGTGAGATTAAATTATTAATTTACCCCCAACCCCCTCCCGTTAAATCCCAGTTTAAGCTCCAACTTCTGTCTTGCCTCTTGACGCTAAACAGCCCACTAGTTTTAATTAAGTAATTGAAAATATATTAAAATGAATATAATCAAATGCTATAATATGCCAGTTAGTGACTTGAGTGGGAACGCCAGTAAAGGAGATAGTGGCAAGAGGGAAGTAAACAGTTAATATAAGTAAAAGTACCTAAGTCCTGCTGTGCTAAAACACACGACAGTATTGACTTATGTCAATTTCCTGGTACCACTAAGCTACGAACCTAGGAGCTACACTAAAAGAGACACAAACGCCCCTTCCCAAAATTGCAACTTAAAGAGTATTTTTAAACTTTAACATTGAAAGAGCAAGACTAAGTAACTAAACTTATATAGACCATCCAGGAATCTTGCTCTCTTTTGTTGAAGATGAAGAAGCTGATTGTGATAATTTCCTTTTTTGAGATGGTCTCTCAGTGTCCATTGCTGCTATGTTCAAGTCCTGAAGCAATTTTAAACCTGACTCTTCGTCAATTGGAGTGAACAATTTACCACGTTGTAAGACTGATAACTTAGTGAGATTCACCCATCTGTATTAGATGTTTTCTTTCCGAAGGGCTTCTGTGA
The DNA here is from genome assembly GCF_028583425.1 of Eublepharis macularius. Taxonomy (NCBI): domain Eukaryota; kingdom Metazoa; phylum Chordata; class Lepidosauria; order Squamata; family Eublepharidae; genus Eublepharis; species Eublepharis macularius. Next base: position 163,923,157 of record NC_072792.1, on the reverse strand, counting down.
TAGCTTTAAAAGTTTTCCTTTTCTCCAGTATCTCGCTTGGAAGATCTGTGAGGATTAAAACAGGCTTGCCTTCATGCATAAAGGTTCCTTTTTCCCTTGCTACATCAAGAATAATTTTTCTTGTATGTTGGTCTGAAAGTTCAACTAAAATGTCTCTAGGAAAATCCTTTGCTCTTTGTTTTATCGCCCCAAGTCTATATGCTTTTGTAATGTTCAGCTCAAAGTCAGTTTCAGAGCCTATTTGGGATGCTATCCAGGAAGCAAGATAGGCAGATAAATCTACATTGCGTGTATATTCTTCTTCCACGCCCCTCAACTTAATATTTCTCTGTTTCGCATTCAGCTCTAATTTTAAAACTCGGTCTTGTAAGCTGTTACTGAGTGATTGAAGTATTTTTACCTCATTACTGACAGTTATGCTTGTTTCAACTGCCATTTCTGACTTCAGGTTTACCTTTTGAAGATCAACACGTATTTCAGCGACTTGATCAATAAGCGGTTTAATCGCTGAGGCAAATTGTAGCTGAATGTTATGTTCTATGTTTAGTAATTTTGTATCAAGAATTTCTGCTGTTACTGGTTGATTCACTTCAGAACTGTGCTGTGAGCTCGCCATTTTAAAACCTGAGGCAGCCAAGCACTCTCGTGATCTGCTTTTAGTTTGGGGAGGAAATAAATCCTGAAGGTTTTTAAACGCTTTTACCTGAGTTTTATTTTTGTCTAGATCATTCTTCCCCATAATAAGAGGTTAAAGTGTGATTTTTAAACTGGTTGCTGAGGCAATTTTGGGTTGGTGTGGACAGAGCTCTCTCAGCTGGCTTCCATCTACAGCAGTTCCGATGCCCCGCCTGTTTTCCTTGAATCTCCTCAGCCGCTGCATGCTGCAGCTACAGTTGTTTCTGAATAGTGACCGCTCTAGAGGAGCTATTGTTTTCCAGAGCGAAGGTCGCTGAATTACTAAATATTCTCTTCAAGCTCATCTCTAACTCACACTATGTTTATAAACTAATCAGCTGTCTTCCTGGTGCTTATTTAGCACCCCTATCAATTCTAATCTTATAGCTCTGTTTCCACACTCCTTCTTTCACTGTTATAAATGACATTCTATCTTAAAATCTTCTGCCTTGTAGGATCAACAGAAAGCTTGGTATCAAAGTACACAAAGCCTAAGAAATTTCCTGGGGGCTCTAAGTCATCTGTCTCAAAAACTTCTTTGGTTTGATTGGTTGTCTGTTCCTTAATTATTCACATTATTTGTAGTCTGTCCTTTCTCACTGAAACTCCAAGTGAATTATAGCATAGGTCTGTAGATTCTCCTTAAAATCTTAAATCTCTAAAGCAGCTCCACTGCCCTCCTCCTTCCTCTCTTAAAGTCTCAAAGGGTTACTGCTTTGAAGCATAAGGGTTATGCATGCATTCTTCCAACCAAATACTAACCAGAGCTAACCCTGCCTAGTTTTAAGAATTAGCAAGTGTTTACTTTCAGTCAAAAGAAATAAAAGTTCAACTGTTTGTGTTACTTATTTGCATGTAACCACTTAGTTTTCTAGTGAGGATTCCCACCATGGAAAGGGGAGTCTCTATTCTTCATGAGATAGACTTAGAATTCTCTATTAGACCACTCCTCAGAGGGGAAAAACTGCTTCTCATGTTCTTTCCTATCTCCTGGGATATAACACTGACAGTTACTCTGGGATATAACAAAACAAAATTAAATGTTTATTTTTCAAGAAGCGTATTGGTTTCATAAAAGTAGTTCTTAGTTCTTAAAGTTACTTCATCCAAACTCATTCATACAGATCTATTGTAAGGCTTTACACACAGCTAGCCTGCTTTCTTCTCACCCTCCCTCTCCCCCACACTTCCACAAACAAAGATAAGTTAGTGAACATTCCTGAGGTGGGAGCTGCTTGACTCTCAGCTTGCCAACCGCTGTTTCCAGGCTGCTCTACAGCAATCTTTTGCAAAGTCTTTGCATTGCTTCTAGTAATAACTAGAAACTCTTTAACAGCTGTTTGCAAAAACGTACTCCCGTGAATGTGCAGTTGTTTTTCGACTAGATATAAAATGCATTCTAGGCTGCCACAGTCCCGACTTAAGCGTGGTAATCGCTCTATTAAAACCCTCCTCTCTAAACAATTACAACAAGGGGGGAGGAGGGCCCCGACGCTGGGGATGACCATGCAGCACATACATAATTGTTTGTTCATGTAGAATCAGCTCAATTTTTCGCAGCCACAAGCTGCTGCCTCTCCACCTGCTTCTGCCTTTGATAGACATTTCCGGCAGAAACCACAGTTACCCCCCCCCCCCCGCGCAGGTGTACTATAGGAGCCTGTCAGATAAGACCTGGTGAGGGCCAGTCCCCCTTTTAACGTGGGGGAAAGGGTATGCTTCTGTTTTGTCATCCACAGGTCCTTTGGGGATCCATACCAGGTGTATCCGTGGCATCAAGTGGCAACCAACCCGAGCCGGAAAAAGTCAGCCTGAAGCAAGCTCAGACTGCCAATTCACTTCTCATTCCTTGTGTGTTATGCTGTTTTCTTCCTCGCAAGTTAATGTCTCACCTTTTGCCTTGAGGAGTCTGCTGATTAATTGCTCCTCTGTTGAAAAGTGCTATGCTAGATTCCAGCTGTGACTCTACAGTGAATCTCCTAAGCGATGTAGAGGCCGTGGACCTTGCAGCCTCTCTTGTTGGTGTTCCAGCGCTCACCATTGTGAACCATCGAACTCTTAGCAAAATAGCTTGTAGCCTGACTAAGACAATGAATGCAACTTCTATTGTAATTACTGCCCTGAATGCTGAGCTCATAGAGCTCAGACGTGCTGCTTTGGACAATCGTGCTGCCATCTTTGCAGTTATTACTGCAAATTCTACACTCATTCTGTGTGTGCTTCTCTGTTTTCTGCCAATGACTGTACACGCTGAAGCCCAGCCTGTGCAGGATAGCATTCAGTACAATTTGTGGGAACAGCTTGCTGCACAAGTGAACAGTTCCAACTTTTGCCTGCAGCAAACAAATGACATGAACTTATTGTTAGCTTCTTGCCTTATTCCTGTATGCACTCCTCTTGCGTTACTTTTGAATGACACATCTTTAAGCATGTTTCTGAAACGTAGTAACATGAAATATACTCAAATGTATGATTGGGGTCTAACTGTGCCCCGACTTCCATTGTTTGCAATGTCTCTTTACACTCCTTATGTAGCTTCCAATTCATCAACAAATCAAACTGTTTGTGCTTGAATAGTGAATTGCACCAAGCACAAATCCAAGCCTCACTGTCTTTCTGTAGGACCAAATGTGCTTAATTGTTCAAAAATAGAAAATGTTACTTTTGCATTTGCATATACTCAGTTACCCCCAGGTTGGTTCTTTACCTGTGGTTCAAGAACTTTTAATTACATACCTGCTAATTTGTCTGACTCTCTTTGCTGCCTAAGTCATTTAGCTATTGCTTTACCTTCTAAAGCCATGCTTACTGCTTCTCGTGAATATCGCTCAGTTACCCTTGATGCTACATGCTCTGAAGAAACCGCTCTTGTTAATAAAGCTGAAGCTGTTGCTTTAGGGGCCTCTCTTATAGGGGTTCCAGCTCTTGCTATACTTAATGCTAATAATTTAAGGCATTTGGCTTGCAACTTAGCTAAAACTATTAATGCCTCCTCTGTAGCTTTAGCAGCACTAAATTCTGAGCAACAAGAACTTCGCAATGCTGTTTTAGACAATAGAGCTGCTATTGACTATTTGCTGTTTCTTCACCATCATGGTTGTGAATCTGTAAAGAATATGTGTTGTTTTAATTTGTCTGATAACTCAAAAACTATAAGCAAGCAATTGCAACAACTTTCTCACTTACAATCTTCCATAAAAGAAGATGTTTTACCCTCATGGTGGAAAGCTCTGTGGCGCTGGTTGCCAGGTGGGTTCCTAGGTACCATTGTACAATATGGTGCATACGCCCTAATAGCGCTTATTGCAGGATGCTGTTGTATTCAATGTATCTCCTCACTTGTTGCTTTAATAATTCCAAGAAAGCATCCTGCTGCACTTTCAGTTACCACTTCAGTGTCTAGCTTCCCAACCTCCTGGCTTACATCCTCTGATAGTGAGGATGGGGAAGATTGCTCTTGGAATGATGCCGAGACCGGCCTGTTGTTGGCTACTTAACAAACAAAAGAGAGTGGAAATGTAGGCCTGGAGTGGGCACACCACACAGTCTACATGCTGACTCTCTGCGTTCCTGCATTCTTGATTCCTGGTCGATTGGCACACCACCCAGGAACCGGGAGAGTAGTGTCAATATGTTTCATCTGAGCACAATAAATCTCTCATCCTTCTCAGAGCACAATATTCCCATACACTCTAAGTAATATTCTTACATGTCTTAAGGTCCACTGTGTTCCTCTCGCTATGCTTCATAGATAAGACAAAAGCATGATCACAGCGTATCTGCGTAGCTACCTGTGACTGGTTTAGAATGTGTAACTGTTGCTATAGACATATTTGGTCATTGCTCTTTTCTGGGACTTCCTGAAAGCTTCTCAATAAAACTCTGGCCTCCATTTTGGGAGGAACAGACTTTGCATCTGGATCTGGGTCTCTTGTCATTACTACACACATACTCAGTATGGTTTATCGCAGTAGACTATAAGCTGCTGTTGATAGCACAGGCCAAATAATAAAGTCTTATTGTCCTTCATTTAAGCCCCAGTACTTTCAGAGATGCTTACTCTTGGTAACACTCAGTTTTTATGGTCCAACCAGTTAAGTATAATGAGAGCACAGGTGGGGTTTGTGCATACACCCAAGTTTTTCAACAAGTCCTTATTCCAAGATGTTTGCTTTCTAAACAGTAGAAAAGAGCAAGAGTCCAGTAGCACCTATAAGATTAGCAAAATTTGTGGTAGGGCATGAGCTTTCGTGCGTCACAGCTCACTTCTTCAGATACCTGCATGTCTTATAGGTGCTACTGGATTCTTGCTCTTTTCTACTGCTACAGACAGTAGAGCACAGCTACGCGTCTTGATCTAATTTTTAAACAAATTGCTTTAAAATAATGGTCAAGAGAATGTGTGAGCCAGAGAACCCCTGATTTCGAATCTTGCTGCAGCCATGAAACGTAGGTAGCAATCTGCTCATACCTGCAATGTGTGGATAATTTTGGTCTACTTGCTTGTAACACAACACTTAAAATGGGCTAAGCATAGTACAGAAACTTAGAACAGGCCTTGGAAAATGCTCTTGCTTCTAAGAGCCAGTCCAAACATTTAGGACCCAAACATTTTTAGTATTTATGGGTTTGTATTTCTAGGGGGGTGGGGAGGGCAGTTGGTGTAGGGGAAATTCTTTAATAATTGTACACCCCTACATTTTTCGTATACAGCTTCACGGGAAATCTTCCTTTTAGTGTTTTCCCCATATATGCACTTCAGCGGTTTAGCAGTTTCTTTGTTTGCCTTGGTGTGGTCCCCCTTCTTCTTTGTATTTCTAGGACTGTATTACTTTAATACTACGTGCCACATATGTGCCATGTTTTTAATATGCACCACAATGAAATATCTAGGTGCCAGGGCAATCTAGTGCCTGGGATTTGTCAAGGCTTGCAATAGAAACAGTGTGTTTCTTGGTGGCCACAAGCTCCTTGGCTACACTGGATGGAGGAGAAGGGCATGCAGAGAAAGGATCAGCTGTTGAATGGGGTGTGTGAGGGACATTGTGCTGTAAGTCTTTTCTGAGCACAGGAGGGAATTGGGATGTACTCCCATACAGATTTCCTTTTTAAGAATGCCTTGAGGATTATTTCCAATGGAAAGGTAGGGCAGGACATCCTCGAAACAAACCAATATAAGATCTGCCAGCAAGGCCCTTACTCTGGATTGCGTCTCCGGATGGTGTTAGGGGATGACAAGTTAGTTAATGATATTTGGAAATATCAGACGGTTATGTTAAAATAGGTAAGAGTTTCACTGGGTAGTGAGTAAAGAATAAGTGGGTGCATAGAACTGGAAAATACATGCCTGTACATGACAGGGGAGGTGGGATGCATGGATTTTAGCGGCATGTTTCCACCCCAGATTAGGGATGCAATCTGTCATGCAGCCTGGATTAAACATACTTGATCGGCAAGCTTTGTACTAAAACTTGCAGCAAAGTTGGCTTGTGACTTTATAGAAAAGCTTAATTTTTTTTTAAAAAAAGAGAATAAACTGAGCATAAGCCATGGTCACAGTTTTGTTTTTAACACTTTACGTTTGGGAGGGGGGAATGACAGAGGGAAGTATTAAAACTTTTTGACAGGTTTATTATTATCCCCGCAAAAGGGAAGAGGGGCGTGCGCGTGTACTTGGGTCTGTCCTTTCTTGGTGTCCTGGTATTTATTTCAAAGGGTCAGGTTTCAGTAAGAACAATAAAGCGCCTGAGACTGGAAAGTACACACAAGTCTGGCAAACTCATCTGCATGAGCGAGATCATTTGTTCTCAAGCAGGCATCCAAAGTAAATGATTTCGAGAGCTGCTTGCTGTGAAGGATGTGTCTTGAAGGGGGGGAAAGAATAGAAACAAACCAGGTTGTTAGGAAGAAAAATAAAGACTGTACTTTTTTTGAACCTCTCCCTGCTGGGTCACATGCTGATCTGGGGAAATTTTCAACGTCTTAATAAGTTGTTTTTCTTACTGTTTTTCCTTGGGTGCTGCTGCAGTGTGGAAGAATCCAAGGAGAGTTTTGAAAGTTGCGCTTCGGCCCTGAAGAACAACATTGTGCCTCCTTCGTATAGGTTCTGTGACTGTCCGTCACGGGTTTTGTGCATCTCCACTGTTTTGCGTAAAGGGATTTCTGATTACCTTGCAACCTGGTTTGCCTTTACTGATGTGATCATTCTCTTTTATAAAGATCTCTTTTTAGATGTCTGAAGCAATTTGAATTGAGTTTTGTTTTTAAACTCTGCTTGATAGAGAAACATGCAAAAATGGATTTCGAACTAGGTAGTTAACTGCGCGATCTGCATTCTCCTATATTTAGAGTTGGTCTTATCCCACCTGGAGGTCATCCCAAGTGCCTGTTCCGGTTTGGGACTGGTGTTGGAAATCTGTGCAGTCAGCTACGATTGTTCCATACTGTTTTACACTAGTGAGGGCTGTTTGCTCTAATAGCTCTTGTTTCGCTATCCTTTAAAGAGAAAGTGACACAACTGCTTGGGGGTTTACCTCAGCAGCATTGCACACTATCAGATGCACCACAGCATTATAGGAACTGAATATACATCTCTTCTCATGCCATGCCAGACTACATGATCTCTTGACTGGAGAAAATTCCTACTCAGCCCAAATGAGCAGAGAAGTTGGGGGGAGGAGCAATATGAGGATGTCTGTGGCAGGAGATGGTGGAAGGGAGGTAGTACAGATAGCAGTGGCAGGAGGAGTAAAGGGTGGGTGAGAGGCAGTTGGGAGAGGATCCCCCCCCCCGCCCCCAATCCCTTGCTTGTATGCTGTACAATCTTAAAGCCATAACCAGTCATGCATAATAATAATTAAGCACCGTCAAGTTGTGATTGACTTATGGAGACCCACCCCCTGCTGGGTGTTTCAGGGGAAGAGATAAGCAGATGTGGTTTGCCACTGTCTTCCTCTGCATAGCAACCTTGGTCTTCCTTGGTGTTCTTCCACCCAAGTACTAACCATTACAAGAGTAGACCGGTCTGTGCTGTTCAGGCTTCTAATAGCACTTGGGTGGTGGGAAGTGCCCTCAAGTCAAAGCTGACTTCTGGCAACCCAGCTGGGGTTTTCAAGGCAAGACTAACAGGGGTGTTTTATCATCTTCTGGGTGTGCAGTAAGGGTCACTGGGCATGTGGGGGGAAGGTAACTGAATTTCCTGCATTGTGCAGGGGGGGTTGGACTAGATGACCCTAGAGGTCACAACCCTATGGTTCTAGGTCGTTTGCCACTGCCTGCCTCTGCACAGAGACCCTGGTCTTCTTTGGGAATCTCCGAATTACTAAGGTTTACTCTGCTTGGCTTCTGACATCTGGTGAGATCACGTTTGCCTGGCTATCCAAATCAGGACTAATTGTGCTGAGACATGAAGAATAACCCTGAGTCCTGTGTATTGCTTCTGTGGTCCACCTGAACCACCTGAATTAACCCTTTTAAAAAACCTGTTTGTGGTCTGCTACTAGCCTGAGGACTGTTCTATTGATATCATTTCAGACTGCTCTGTCTTATGCCTTAGTTTAATTCTAGTGATGATTATTTTTATGTTTTTTATTATCAGCATGGATGGTTTCATTATGGCTTGTTTTTTATTGTTGTATGTATTACTGTTGTATTGTTGTATTATTGTTAATCTACCTGGAGGGGGTCTGGTGAGATGGCATGCAGATTTTCTGAATAAATAAATTAAAATAGAATCTAATTGATTCACAATCATAACCAAGTGATCTGGTTTAAGCCCAAAAATTTAAGTTCGCCAGACAAGAACTTGAATGTGTATTAATGCAGCTTTTCGGGAACCCAATCCTATGGGCAATAGAGAATATTCTCCTGCAAATATCCATTGAAATAAGAGTGGTGCAAAACATGTGTAGCACCTGTCAATTTCAATGGGGCATATTCAGAAGAATTTCCAGGTGAATTTGTGCCTTAAATTAAGAAGAACTTTGAAGACCAGATACCTCCACATGTTGACATTTTGAGAAAAGTAAAGCTAAGCAGGGTCGGAATTGATTAGTAATTGGATTGGAAGACCTCCAGCAAAGACCAGGGTTGCAGAGTCAGGCAGTGGCAAACCACCTCTGTTAGTCTCTAGTTATAAACCCCCCACCAGGGGTCGCTACGACTTGAGAGCACTCTCTACCGCCACCAGTCAAGTATAGCTATTTTTATCAAAATGTCATTCTTTAAGAATAATTCCAGCACTATACTCCATGTTTATTTAGTACTCAAGGACTAAATCGTTAATTCTGACTGTTAGATGTTCTCTACAAGAATATCTAGGTAATCCCACAGGATACAAGTGTTTCAGTACACAACTTTGTAATGAGAAATGCCGTATAATGAAACCTTGATAATTTTTTTTAAGGTAAAAATATTTCCTCCCAGTGGAGAATCTAAGGTGACTTACAACAGCGTTCTCCCTTCTCCATTTTATCCTCACAACGTCTCTGTGAGATAAGCGAGGCTGAGAGAGACTGACCTGATATCATATGGTGGTAAACTGATGTGTTTACGGAAAGCCCTCTTCCCCACTCTCTTGCCTGCACACTTGTGTGTGTGTGTGTACTCTCACTCTCTCTCAGACAGACAGACAGCACACTTTTCTTTTTGTAGGAGACCTGTATTTTCTTCGCAGTGATCGTTTTGAGTGGTAACTTGCTGGTAACTTGCTGGCCTTTCTCTTGCCTCAAAACTATGGTGTCCGCTTAAAAAAAAAGTTGAGGGGATGCACATTTTGTTTAGGTTTGGCCTCACTGTTTAACTTAAATAAATGATTCGACTTTTGTGGCAGGGTTCTTCGAAGGCAGAGCGGGTTCCAGCAATTGCCAGAAGAGGTCTATCTGTTTTTTCTGGATCAGGAAGCTGAGTGTAAAATTGAAGGCTACGTTGAACCAGCATGGTGGATCTGGGAGACCCAGGTTCAAATCCCCACTCTGCCATGAAGCGTGACCTTGGGCCAGTCACTCCTTTCTGTCTTAACCCTAACTCACTTCACTGAGGGACGAGCAATGATAAACACATTGCCTTGTGCTCCTTGGAGGAAGGGCAGGATAAAAATGTGCTAAATATTTTTTTCAGCACCCCCTTATCTTGCCTGACGGTAGTATAAGGGGAAATGCAGCAAAGTTAAGTTTCCCCCAGGGCCAGCCTGCTTGATTTCAAGATGTGCCCATGTGACTAGTCTCCCTCAGTCTCCTCCTCAATTCTTTATATCAGTGAGCTATTTGGAGGCATTATGGTGTGAACAAGGAGTGCAAGGTCCAGTTCTGCCGCAGGACTGTCTCGTTCTGAATACATTGTTTGTGTCTTCCCATGTGGGAGATAAGCAGGTTTCTAGTGTAGTTTGTGTATCCATTGCATGGGGGGGTCGTGTTTGTAAAAGAACTGAATTTTAGGTGAGATGTGGTGTGGAGGAACAGGAAGAGCAAGGAACTGGCACATTGCTGGGGGGTTTTTTCCACTGCGCGCTCCATCTTGTCTAGAGCCCACTATAGATTTAAGGAGCCTTGAATGGGCTTCCTTGGCTCTGGGAGGTTCACCATCAGTGATGGAAGTCTGAGAAATCCTGCTTTACGTTTTCTGCAATAGAGTTAAAAATGGATGGTTCAGCCTCATTTCCGTGGAAGCCTGATTTGATTGGTTCAGAATGCAGTCCAGTCCAAAGTGAGCCCCCGTACGTTTCGACAGGGCTTCTGTGGCATCAGAGTAGCTGGTTTGTGCCTCTAGTGGGGTCATTCATTGGGAGATGAGTGTTTTGTTTTTTTTTAATTTAAGGGTTTGCATGCCATGCAAAAGGCCTGCTGAACAGAGACATCTGTGCTGCTTTCGAAATGCTTCCTGTTGGCCAGCTGTAAGTTGACATTGCAGTGAACTATGGAGAAGGGGGTCCAGTTCTTCCTTTAAGGCAAAATGCAACTTCAGTTTGCAGCAGATGATGGTTTGCAGGCGTGTGTCTTGATGGAGAGGGTTTCTTTTTTTTCCCCCTCCCAATTGTGGGTTTGCTTGCTTTCTCTTATTTAGAGGGGAAAAAAGAGGGATGGCTCAAATTCATACGTATGTACATCTCATTCTTGCATGGAATCTAGGAACATTAATAATGCTGCAAGCTGAGGAAATAAATTATCCGTCTGGCTGTCTTGCGGAGTGAACGTTCTCTTCAGGAAACTGTTCATTCAAGAAGTTTGTGAACAACTTCCTTATTTTCTTTTTGAGGTGCCTGTATAACTTCCTGAATGAAGTTGTGACACAATTTCAATTGATGTTTGTGGGCACACATGAGGGTGTTGATGCAACCCTCCTTATCAGATTGCTGTGTGTGCTGTACGCATGCAAGTGAAGGGCAAAACTATGCTGATTAGCTCATTAAAAAACTGGTTGGCTGGTTCATTGTTGTGGTCTCTGTGCAGCCCTTCATTGATATGGCACCTGCAGAGGCCTGCTGTAAAGAAACTTGAATGGACGTGTAGGGTCAGTTCTTTCTCTGCCACCACGAAGAGAACACGTTCTTTGGGGAGCTCTTCTTTATACCTCGTATAGCAGTCCGTTCGTTATCCTGTGGTTTGGATTTTGGAAAAAAAAAGGCTATTTAAAATAAATTGAAATATTTTTATTGTTACTTAAGGCAGTCTTGTGAGGAGAGGACTGCGGTAGTACAGAAGTTATTATTTTAAAAATGTACCAGGTGTGGAGCCAAGTGGAAAGACACAACTTATGTTTACTGTGTTTGGGTAAGAGACTTGATGGATCAAAATGCCTGACTTGCTGAGAGTTTACAGCTAAGGCTCACCATGACAGAACTTCAAGGCTCAGTGCAGCACTTTGAGAGAAGAAGGTGTTTTTGGCTCCAGTTCCCTCAAAGGTTTTTGATGGTGAGTCTCTCAACATCGCATCAGGGACAGGCTGGATCAACCTTTTCTCCGTAATTTCTCCTTCTGTTTTGAAGCCAGTTTCTTTGGATCTAACTCCACCTCCATAGGTTCTGCCTGTGCCTGCTGCCCAACATAAACATCTCAGCTCCTCCACCGAAGAAGGCCAAACCAAAAATATACAGATACTGAACCAAAACTTTTGGAACCAAGCAAGGCTAAATGTGTAAACTGCCATCACAAGTACTTCTTCTCAAGTTCTGGTAAGGAACCAAGATTAAAAACGTCAGATTTGTGGTCTATTCTGAGGAGTCCAGCACCACATCTACATTTGACCTTGGCAGCTAGGTCCTCCGTGCCATGTCTGGGGCAGGGGGAGCTCCTCCACAAATACGTAACAGAGCCAGGAGAGGTTTCCGAGGACCCAGTGCCTCTGGTTCCATTCTTTGTGATGCAGCCCTTCTGCCAGCAGCAACCAAAGCTTTGCTTGCAGTGTAGGATTGGTAGTGGAGTCTTCTTCGTGTCCCACTCACTATAGTTGGCCTTGTCCTCCATATGGTCCTTGGATGAAAGGAAGTTTTTCTTTGCTCTGGCTGGATAGAGGCTCCCATTTCATTGTGATGTTGATTTATATAAGAGCCAAAACAAGACTTTGACTTGGAATTAGAGATGGGCATGAACCGAAATACGAAACAAAATTTGTGATGAACCAGGCTGGTTCATGGTTCGTGAACCAGCACTTCGTCAGATCCCGTTTCTGACAAACTGCCATGAACTTTAGGCTGGTTCGTTTGGTTCATTTTTCAGTTCATCACTGGGGACAGCCTGGTGCTGATCAATCAGTTTCCTAGGTGACAGGGGATGGACTTCCTGCAGACCTTCTGCTGACCCAGAAGTGACCTTCTGCTGACCCGGAAGTGGTGATTTGCTGGCCCAGAAGTGACATTTTCATGAACCAAAACAAACCGATTCATGAACCTGGGCAGGTTCATGAAGGATCGTTGTTCATGAAACGTGATGAACCACAAACCGCATGTTTTGTTTTTTTCTGGTTCGTGCCCATCTCAACTTGGAATGTTTGTTGCCAGTTTTTTTCTGCTCTTCCAGACCCACCCTTTATAGATGTTGAATAACATGGGGGATAAGATCATGCCCTGTGGAATCCCACAAGACAAGTCCCACACTGAAGATAGCTAGTCTCCATTGGCAGTCTTTTGAGTCTGATCCATAAGAAATGGTTTAAACTGGTCCAAGGCACATCCCTTAATAATCTGCTTCTGCCTTCAAATGCCTCAGCAGGATGACATTTTCCACCATATCAAAGGCTGCAGGTAGATCCAGGAGGCACAACAAAGAAGCATGAACTTTGTCTACATTCAGGTGGAGGTCATCACCCGAAGCTACCAGAGCCATCTCTGTTCCATAGCGGACCTGAAACCAGACTGGAAAGGGTCTCAAGCAGATGAGTTATCCAAGACCTGAAGTTGCTCTGCTACTGCGCTCTTCATCACTTTGCCTAGACAGGGCAGATTAAAGAGTGGATGATAATTGGCCACGTGGTGAGCTCTGCAGAGGCAGAGAAAGAACTGAGGGAAAAGGGCTCCCTTTCCCCTGTCAGCTTGTGGCTAGATAAGGCTCTTCCTACAGGTTCCCTTTCAAAAGCAAACAAGAGTCCATTGATTGAATAAGGAAACTTTACTGCAGAAAAGGTCCATTATAGTCCACTGTCCTGAATAGAAGACTCAGGATGGTACACAGTCATTGTTACCAATGAAGGGCCAAGCATGAGGTACAGAGTAACAGTTCCCATCTGCATCCGCCTCCCCCCACAGTTCTCAAAACAACATCTTTCAGTCTTGGGAAGCTGCTCTCCTTCAAGGCCAATGCTTGGTGGAACGGTGTTAGACAAAACAGTCTCCTCCAGTGGGAAAGCTGCCTGGGAACTGGTGCACCTGCGGGGGAAAGCACTTAGACACTAGAAACATTAGAAAATGGAGTCAGTACAGTTTAAATACACACTGGACCTGACATTCTGCCCCCCTTAAAATAGATCCCCCCCTGGCTTATATGGGTAACGAGTATGAAAAGCTTTGGTTAATCTAGGAGCATGAACATGTACAGAGTTCACCCACTCATCGTATCCAGAATCAAAGTCCTTCCACCTAATGAGGTAAAAAAGCTGATTCCGTTTGAATTTAGAGTCCAAAATTTGTTGCACTTCGTAGTGTATTTGGTCGTCTATCAAAGTTGGAATGGGTGGAGCTTTGATGTGCCACTTGTCGTCGGTGGGAGCTCTTTTAAGGAGACTGACATGAAATGTATCATGAACATGGCGCAAGTTCTTGGGTAAATTTATAGCAACAGTCACTTTATTAATTACTTTGCGCACAGGGAAAGGCCCAAGGAACTTTAATGCTAGTTTGCGGCTTGTCTGAGCTAATTTCAGGTTCTTGGTGGAAATATAAACATGATCTCCAGGTTGTAAATCCCATTCGGCCACACGATGGCGATCAGCGTACTTTTTGTAATCCAGTTTGGCTTTCTCGAGGTGTTTTTTAATAAGAGTCCATTGCTGCGTGGCCTCCCCCCACCAGGAAGATACATCAGGCGAATTAGAGGAACGGAGGGGGGGAGTGTCCAACGGAAAGGGATTGAAGTGAGTTCCATATACAATTTTGAAAGGGGCCTCCCCAGTGGAAGCATGCACACTGTTGTTGTATGAGAACTCTGCTAGAGGAAGAAGGTCCACCCAATTATCTTGTTGGAAATTAATGTAGCAACGAAGGAACTGTTCTAAAATCTGATTAGTTTTTTCGGATTGTCCGTCGGTTTGTGGGTGGTGGCTTGAACTGATTCCTTGCTCAATATTCAACATTCGCAAAAGCTCCCGCCAGAAGTTGGCAACGAACTGTCCGCCGCGATCCGAAATCACCTTGGACGGAAAAGAATGTAATTTTACGATGTGTTTTAAGAATAAATCTGCCAGTTTTCGAGCGGTGGGTATAGCAGTACATGGAATAAAATGAGCTTGTTTGGAGAACAGATCTACCACGACTAAAATGCAATTATGTCCTTTCGAAAGGGGTAAATCAGTGATAAAGTCCATAGATATTATTTCCCACGGTCTGTTAGGCGTTTCCAATGGTTGTAGGAGGCCTGGAGGTTTCCCTTTCCGGGTTTTGGCGCTGAGGCAAATGGGGCAGGAGCTAACGTATTGGGAAATGTCTTTGCGCATGCCCGGCCACCAGAATTGCCGTTGTATTAGATGCAACGTTTTCAGATACCCATAATGACCAGCAGTGGGGGCATCGTGACATCGTTGTAATACCTCCCGTCGGAGGCTGTCTGGGACATAAAATTTGCTTCCAGCTAGCCAGTCCCCCTGTGGGGATTGAGCCAGTTTGCTTTTAGGCGCTTTATCCCCCTCCTTTTCCACCTCAGCTTTAAGTTTCAATTTCCACTCCTGGTTATGCGGGAGGGGCTGTCTTGCGCGGTTGCGGGTAGTTACCACGCCTCCCAATTGCGTAGGGGAGAAGACCGTGTCTACAGTCTCCTCCCGTTTGCTCTTGTGTTGGGGCATGCGCGATAGGGCGTCTGCAAGAAAGTTAGTTTTGCCCGGGAGGTAATTTAAAGTGAAGTTGAATTTGGAAAAGAATTCCGCCCATCGCAATTGTTTGGCATTCAGTCTGCGAGGGTTGCGAAGGGCCTCCAGATTTTTATGATCTGTCCAGACCTCGAAGGGATATCGCGCCCCCTCCAGCCAATGTCTCCAGTTAGTGAGGGCCGCTTTTACTGCAAAAGCTTCCTTCTCCCACACATTCCAATTCCTTTCTGCTTCTGAAAATTTCCTTGACAGGAATGCACAAGGCCGTAGTTTCCCATCCTCCCCCTTCTGCAATAATACCCCTCCTATCGCCGCATCGCTGGCGTCGACTTGCACTATGAAAGGGTAATTTTCGTTGGGGTGGCAGAGGATGGGTTCTGTTACAAATTGCTCTTTTAGGCATTCGAAAGCAGTTTGGCAATCGGATGTCCATTGTATTTTGGAGGAGGGTTTTTTAGCCTGGTCCCCTTTATTTTTTGTCCTTAACAATTCGGTTAAGGGGAGCGTGATTTGAGCAAAGTTTGCTATAAAGTCTCTATAGAAGTTGGCAAAGCCCAGGAAGGACTGCACTTCTTTGCGGGTGGTGGGAGTTTGCCATTCTTGGATCGCTTGTATTTTGGCTGGATCCATTTTTAATCCCTCTTGGGAGATACAGTACCCAAGGTAAGTGAGTTCAGTTTTGTGGAATTCACATTTGGACAGCTTAATGGGAAGTTTATTGTTCATCAAAGTGGACAGGACTTTTTGCACCATTTGAACGTGTTCCTCCTCCGAGTCCGAATAAATTAATACATCATCAAGGTACACCACTACACCTTTATAGAGGAATTCGTGTAGAACTTCATTTATCATGGACATGAATACAGATGGGGCTCCCGCCAATCCAAAGGGCATAACTAAATATTCATACTGTCCGAGGGGTGTATTAAATGCGGTTTTCCACTCATCCCCTGCCCTGATACGGACGTGGAAGTAAGCATCTTTTAAGTCTAATTTAGTAAAGATCTTACCTTGGGCCACGACGTTGAGAAGATCTCGGATGAGCGGGATGGGATAGGCGTTGTTGGTAGACACAGCATTAAGTCCTCTAAAGTCCGTGCACAGCCGAAGTCCCCCATCTTTTTTCTTCACGAAGAGTACCGGAGCGGCATGGGGGCTATTGGCTGGGCGGATGAATCCTCTTTGAAGATTGGTGTCGATGAATTTTCGGAGCTCCTCTCGTTCATGGAGACTCATGGGATAGAGTCGTCCTTTGGGCAATGAGGCTCCAGGTACAATTTCCACCGCACAGTCAGTTCGTCGGTGCGGGGGTAGAGTATCAGCTTCTTCTTCGGAGAAAGCATTCAGAAAGGGCCAGTACGGTTCGGGTATTTGGTTTATTTCTTCTTGGGTGAGAAGAGCCTTCTCGGTGTGAGTTGGATCACTACCCCAGTTTTGGTTCCAGCGATGGTTTTTACAGTTGGCGTGACTGAAAGTGATACATCCTTCTGCCCAATTTATGTAGGGATTGTGATCACATAGCCACTTGCTGCCTAGAATTAACGGGTATTTGGCAGTGGAGCTGATGACAAAAGACCTTTTCTCCCAGTGTTGGCCCATGCCGGTGATTACTGGAATGGTTTCAGTGGTAACAGGGTTCATATTGGTGCCATCCATTTGTTCAAAAATCACTGGATTTTGCAATTCACGAGTTGGTAGAACTAGTCCGTTGACTAGGGCTGGGGCGATGATGTCTCTCGAGCAACCCGAGTCGATGAGGGCTTGCACTCGGATGTGCATCTTCCTCTCCGGGTTAAGTAAAGTCACTGGCATGAATAAGATGGACCCAGGTGGCCGGTTCCGCGCAGGGACGGGCTTGGGGTGGATCTGTCGTTTGGGCCCTTTTACGACAGATCCATCTCGTTTCCCGACTGGGGGCTTTCTGGATTTACCTCTGCGTTTGGGGAAGCGGGGTCGTATTCCATAACTTCTTCCGCTTCCAGTCCTCTTTCTGAGGCGGGCCTTTGGGAAGCGCCGCGGCCTCTGTTCGCGCGTGGCGCGGGAATCGGGCGTTGGAGAGTAGGAAATGGAGCAAGGGTTGGACGCCGTAGTTGAAGCGGAGGTCTCTGCACAGGCCGGTAGGGGCATTGTGCTGCAAAGTGACCGGCTTGTCCGCATTGCAAACACAGCCCTTGTTGCCATCTAGCATCTCTCGCTCCACGAGTGGCATACCCAGCTCCCCGTCCTCCCTTCTGTAAAGTCAAGGGTCTTCTTTGTCCCGTTTGTTGTTGTTGTTCAACCAAACGGACTTCCAACATGCGATTTTCAACTTCGCATGCAAGTTGGATCCAACCTAACAACGTAGGGGGATTGTCCTGCATAAGGGCTCTGTCCAGAAGTCTCGGGTTTAGCCCTTGCTTGAACAGGATGATTTTGGTGGACTCCTCACACCTAGGGCATTTGGCAGCCAATTGTCGGAATTTCGTAATATAGTCCCTCGCCGACATGCTGCCTTGTTTAATGGCTTGCAATTCTGTTCGGGCCCTGGTTTCCTCTAAGGGGTCTTCATATTGCGCTCGAATAGCATCCACCAACCCCTGGAGAGTATTGAGTTCCGGGGCCCCGATATTGTATAGTCCTACATACCAGTCCGCTGCTTTGCCTTGTAAGCGGGAGCCGAGATGTTCAATTTGACTGGCCTCGCTGCCGAAGAGGTGTCCCCACCGGTTGAAGAATTGCACGACTTGCACTAGGAAAAATCCCAGTTTGGAGGGATCCCCATCAAAAGTAGCTTCCAGTTTCACCCAGCCCATCGGGAGGTCTTGCCTCGGAGCCGGTGCTGGGTAGAAGTCCGTCGGAAGCATCAATGGCACTTGAGGTACGGGGGGACCCGGTTGTGGTAGCGGCGCTGGTTGCGCTGGCGGCGGCATCACCGGCTGAGCTGGCGGTGGTGGCCTCGGCTGGGCTGGCGGTGGTGCCCTCGGCTGGGCTGGCGGTGGTGCCCTCGGCTGGGCCGGTGGCTGTAGCCGTGGTCGGGCAGGCGGCTGCAACCTTGGTCGGGCTGGTGGTGGCAATACCGGAGGTGCTGGCAGTAGCGGTTGAGGTGGAGGTGGCCGGTGCGGTTGAGTGATGACCGGCCGCTGAGGGGCGGGTTGGTGGGGTCGTAGTGGTGTAGGCCCCACCGGTTGGTTCGGAGGTGGTAATACGGGCTGATCAAGTGGCAAACGTATCGGTTGCTGCAAAGGGGTTAGTTGCGGTCGAAGCGGAAGGGGCCGCAGCGGCGAAGGCCTGATGGGTGGTGGGCCGCGCGGGCTTGCCCCTCCCGGCGTCGTGACTCTGGGAAGCAGAGGCTGGTCTTGTGGCGCTGGTAGACCGTCCCTCGGGGTTTGCTGAATGGGAACCACTTCTAGCGGTTGTTGCGGCAATTCCTCCCCAGGAGGGGCCGGAGGCTCTTCCGACTGATCCGGCCGAACTGTTATTGGAGAAGCGGGAGGGGGTATCACCGTCGTCTCGGTTGGACGGGTTGGCCCTTCTTCCCCTTCTGCAGGCACCTCAGCTGGAGTCTCCTCGGGAGGTGGATCCCTGTCCGATTTAGGGGGTTCCGTTGGAGTCTCTCCAGGCACCTCAGCTGGAGTATCCCCGCTAGGCGGAATTTCGTCTAATCTAGGGAGTTCTGCGGGCGGTTCTCCCGGTTCTCCAGGGTAGGATTCCTCCTCTCCCGAAGGCAGCGGCTGCTGCGGGGCGTCCTCCACTGGATAGGACATAACGCTTTGGAGGGTGGCGATTTGTACAGCCATTTCTTCAGGTGAGATTCTCTCTCCTGCCCCCATCGCTGAGATTAGGTGAATGGCATGAGCCAAACTTTCCTCCATATCGATCAGCCTAGCTTCCAACTGTTGCATTCGGCTTGGACCCGGTTGCCCCATCACGGAACCTCCCTCGGTTGTACTCACCGGGGAAAACGGCCCCCAAGGCGGAGGATCTCCTTGATCGACTCGCGATCTCGCTGCTAGAATTCCTTTGGCTAGACCCGTCACTGCCGAGATGCCGGAATCTACAGCATGGGTGCGACTTTGCATTTGCACCCAACTTTGTTCAGGAACTTCCGTTGGCTCTTTCCATGGGGCAAGTTCCGAATAATCCCAACTCAGGGCGCCGCGGCGGGATGTGTTCCCGTCCGTCTGTTCGGTCGTCCTGTTCCAAACCAGCCACGGTTGGCTGCTATCCAGCTCAGGGACAGTCTCTAGGCTTCGGCGTCCGTCCATCGAAACTCTTGGATGTAGTCCTCCGGCCCGGCGCTCTCGCGTTTCTCGGGGTCTGGCTCCCCACTCCGACGGGGTGGGTAGCGAGATCAAGGGGAGAGCGGCAGCCGTCGGCCTTGTCCCCTCACTGCCGAGGTCGATGAGAGGCGGTGTAGAAGTCGAAGCTCCGGCCCCGGCTGGCACCGGTTCCTGAGATTCTTGGGGTTGCGCTGTTTGACTGTCGGGGGACGCATACGGATCAAACAAAGGATCCCTGTCCGGGACTACCTTGGATTCCGCTGGGCCCGACTCAGGCATGATTGGTAACAAAATGTCAGCTTGTGGCTAGATAAGGCTCTTCCTACAGGTTCCCTTTCAAAAGCAAACAAGAGTCCATTGATTGAATAAGGAAACTTTACTGCAGAAAAGGTCCATTATAGTCCACTGTCCTGAATAGAAGACTCAGGATGGTACACAGTCATTGTTACCAATGAAGGGCCAAGCATGAGGTACAGAGTAACAGTTCCCATCTGCATCAGCCTCCCCCCACAGTTCTCAAAACAACATCTTTCAGTCTTGGGAAGCTGCTCTCCTTCAAGGCCAATGCTTGGTGGAACGGTGTTAGACAAAACAGTCTCCTCCGGTGGGAAAGCTGCCTGGGAACTGGTGCACCTGCGGGGGAAAGCACTTAGACACTAGAAACATTAGAAAATGGAGTCAGTACAGTTTAAATACACACTGGACCTGACATCCCCTAGGTGTCAGTTCAAAAAGGCGGGAAAAGATGGCATGAAGGGGGGGGATGGTATTTTTAAGAGCTCTAGATGTTTACTCACGGTAAGCCTACGCAGGCACAGTACCTATGTATAACTGCACAGAAGACCATTTGATAAACAATAGGTAACAGATCAGTGCAACCATGTCTTCTGTGGCTTTCCCCCGCCCCCAGCACGTCATAAAATAATTGCAACGACTACACCTGCATGTCAAAAAGAGCTTCCACTCTTGTACCCGTCCTGATGTCTTTTGGTACAGAATTCCTCCTACTTGTAGAAACTTACACAACCCAAATCAACAGCATACAGTAGTTGGAGTGGTTAATGACTTTGCTCAAAAAAAAAAATCTGACTTCTGCGCCAAAGTGATTTGGATTCTGTGACAAAAGAGGAGCTCCATGATACACGTAAGCCCCTCAAATTATTTTCATCCTGTTATATTTTGGCACTTTATGTTTCTAATAGAATGTAGCCATTTTCCTTGCATTAGTTGTCGTGTAAATAAGGGCCTACTTCACAAGGCTGAGTGGGGACAATGTCTTTTCCCTGTTTTATGTTGTGGTCCTGCAGTCAAACTGCGGCTGGAACTATAGGCTGTGCGCCGTGCCGACCTTGTTTCAGTTGTGTGTAGGAGATGCACAGACACTTTTTCTTCCCCTCAAAGCGCACATTTGAGGCCTTTCATGTGGAGCTGCTTATGTATTCACATTTTGTCAATCTACTACGTAGAAAATACCAAATATTTAAGAACATTGCAGTATAATATCTTTGTGTGTGTGTCAGCAAAGTTCATGCTGTGTATAAAGTAATATTCTCTGACAGCCAATGCTATTGCAGTTTTCTGAGAAATTAGTGCTGAAAAGCTGGCATCAGTGAAGTCTTTGCAAAATAACTTTCCTATCTGGGGAGACGGAGGAGTGTCTGCCTATTTGTCTTGCTGTCGAAGCAGAGCTAGGAGAGATGGGGTGGCAGGCTGCTCTGTGGGTGGGCATCCAGGGAAAGAGTGACACGCTAAACACTATTGAATTTTAAAAAGAAAACACCGATAAGGTCCTTGGAGTATGAACTCTGCTATGGGCAGAGCTCCTGGGAAGAGAAGACTGTAAAGATAGGATTTTAAGCCAATAGACTTTGGGTGCTTTAGTCACGCGAACAAAATGCACAGTTTGAATTTGCCACTTTACTTGGACTACCTGCTTTTTTACATAAGTGGTAAATCTTTCTATTAACAGCAACAAATGCAGTGAATAGTAATGCTGTGTGCTGGCCCACTTTCACCAAGCAAAAAAATGTAGTGTGAGGGGAGGCAGTATCATGTTTTGATGGATGGACATCCATCACGCATCTTGGCTGTGGTTCAGAAACCAACTTTAGGCATGTTCAGCTGGACTCTGGGTTTTGTTTGAAGGACCAGTGCTGGTCCTCAAACTCCTTTTGAAACTTGTTGTGCAGCATGCTGCATTTGTGGGGCTAATAGGACAGTTTGCTAGATGATAACGATTGCTTGCAGTCTGCCATGGAAGCCTCATTTAAACTTTTTAAAAAACTTTTTATTTAAAAAAAAGAAAGGAAAGCTGATGGCTTATATCTTAACCACTTTGCTCAGTTTGAATCCTTCCTCTGATGGAAATCACTCCTGCTGGTGGAAGACCCCCTTCGGTCCGCACACGGCAGCTTAGGCTGTAGGAAAGCTTCAGACTTGGGTGCATAAAGTGGTTGGATTAGTAGACTAGTACCTTGCTTATTGCAGTTGGGGGATGAGTTGTTACCCATCCCTGGATTTAAAAAAAGGATAAATGCCTTGACCTTCCAGTAAATGTCTAACCCTTTACTCCTCTCAGTTCCCTGAAATCTGATTACATAGTTTGGATCCTGCATTTTCCACTTGCAGAAAGCTTTTCTGTTAACACAAAGGGTGGAGAGAATTTTTTTTTTTGCGCTAATTCCCCCCTCCCTCCTACTGTAGACCACAATTTTGTCTGCTGTGCTATTCCCCAGGGGCAGGTTTTTTGGGAAGCATGGCAGGTTGCTGTGGGAGTAGGGGAAGTAATCGGAGTTCCCTTCTGTGAGTGCTGCTTCTGTACTCATATAGTTCAGGATCCAAGCAACTTGAAGAAAATTCATAGTTTTTTTACTGGACCGCCTTTTCTCGAGTGACTTTGTATTTACTCTTTGGAATCTTAATATTTCCGGGCAACTTAGAGTTGTGTAAACTTGTTCTTTTGTAATAAAAATAATCTGTGCTAGCGGTATCTTAGAATATTCTTTGGAGACTGGAATTGCTAAGCATAGTCTTACAAGTGATTCTACGGAGGGGCCTCAATGATGCAACAGACGGAAGGTCTGTTCTAATGATTTATATGTCTCTGTGTGTTTTAAAGGAACTGATGGGGGGCTGTTTAACCCTGTCTGTAGTTTACCTCCTTATAATCTGTTCTCTCCACCCTGACCCCCTTTTCTCTTCAGCCAAACTGGTAGTGAATAGTGCTGGGAGAAAATCATTTAGTGTTAGTGAAGGGGGCTATTTAAAAATTAGCAGCAGGGGGTGAGGGAGATTTATTTGTGCTGTATTCACTCTTAAAAAGAAATGCAACAACTGGACCTCCCATGTGCTTTGTGACTGGGGCAAAACAGTCATTGAGTTAACATACATGTTGGTTATGATTTAGGCCTAAAGACAGTTCAGTTACACTACAAAATCAAAGCTTGAAAAGCAGCAACGTCCTTTTTTAATGAAAACTTCATTTTGCCTCAAGTTCCCCAAATACTGTAGCAGAAGAGTTTCTGGCAATTAAATACTGCTGCCATGGAAGCACCTTTATGTACTCGGGTCTTGACCTTTCCAAGAGGCAAACAAGAATTGGTTATAAATCATGGCACTTGCTCTCCTAACCCCTTAGCCTTCTCTCCTCCCATGCTCTTAACACAGGAATGGTTGAATAAGTTGGTTTTCTTCTGACATAACATGACATAGATGCAACGAAAGCTCTCATTCCCACACTGTTAACAATATCTCAGAAAGTTTACTACAATTTAAAGTGCTCTGTGCTCAAAGTGCTTTCTATTAGCAAACATAACAAAAGTTAGTACACAATAATGCACCTAATCAATCCTCAATACATCTTCCATTCCTTTAAATCAATAATATCCAAAGTAATTTCATTCAAGCGTCTAAAGCTGTCTGTTAATGTTTCCACCCTTATTTCCATTCCTCATATAATGAATGGGATTCCACGAACACAGACAGTGGTTCAGCCGAATAATGACTCTTTCTTGAAGTTCTTTGCAGAGCCCAAAATATATACAGCTCAACAAACTGCTAGGTGGGGTTTGTTTCACATGTAATTGCTTCCTTGGGAGCAAAAGGAATTACTGAACTGTTGTCCCCAGTCATACAGTTACAGGTACATTATCTGCGCATCGCTCCCTTCATATGGCGGACGCCATGACCCCACCCCATTGCGGTCAGTCACAGGCAGCCGTGGCAGAGGTAGAGCAGCAGCGACTAAGAGGCCAGTGGTGTGACATGTAGCAGTATGAGGCTGATGGGGACAGGAGGCAGCAGACAGGGTGGATTCCCATCCCACTGCTCCACCTCTGCCTAAACTCCAAAAGGGCCCTCAAGCTGCTGCCAGATGCCTTTTAAATGCTGTGGTTCCTGTGAGCCTAAACCCCCTTGCTTCAGCTCGAGATTCTCTACTTTTACATTGGCACTCTGGTTGGGTGTTAGGACTCTCTGGTTGGACATTGGTTCCTCTCCTACACTTCGGTTCTGTTAGGCTTTCTTGGTTCAGCTTGCATGGGAATGGGGCTGGCTTTTGGCCAGGGATTGCTTTTACTTAAGGAGAACCTTGGAAATGTTTCCTGTGTATGAAACAATGAAGAGTGGCTGGGGGCAGCTTGTTTAGGGGCACTTAGAACTGGACCCCAAGGTCCAATCTTCCTGAAATTTTGGGGTCTTTAGAGGGGAAGAAAGAGTAGCTTTCCTGAAAATTTGGTGGCTGAAAATTGTGTGGAAAAGCTCCCTCCACCACCACCCCTCCCCAAAGGGAATAATGGCCAGATAAATTTGGGATTTTCTCATCCTACTGAACTGGGTTAGAGAATCTGACAGAGATGTCAGGGACACCAAATTTTTATGGTGCACACCCATAACGTGTTATAGGGCCTCAGAGATGTATATAACAGTTGGACAGGTGTGCATGGGTCAGCCCACACCATTCTGTGAGATGTTTCATGTGACCAGTTTGTCTTGAACTGCTCCATAAGTCCTTCTGTGGCTTATCTTCATTCACACAATTATTTTTTTAAAAAACTATTGTAATTCTTGCTTTCAAATTGAAAATTGACCATAACATACTGGGCTGCTGTGGTGGACTGCACTTAGCAGGTTTCCAAAGGGCAGCAAAATCAGAGAGCTGGAAGGGGAAGGGTTAACTATTCCCTAGAATGGAGAGGTTGAGTGACAGGCTGCTCCCTCTTCTCTGGTTGGTCAGTTAGAACCAGTCTGAAGGCAGTTAGTTGGTCTGACAGGATTTTGGAGTGAGTGATTCTGACAAGTAAAGTCAGAGAGGTTCCCTTTTAGAGTCAAGGAAGAAGACTTTTTTGCCATAACTGTACTATTACTGTCCTGGGGAAGAATTCTATGTAAGAATTCAAGTCAGCATAAGCTGAAACAAGCTTTACACAGACATGAGAGAACCGGGATTGTGTTTTGGCGAGAGTGGTTGGGTAGTGGATTGAGACTCCTTTCAAATTAAACGGATGGTTATATCTTCTGAGGAGAAGAAAATTAATTCCTGCCCAGTTTCTAAGGGGGCAGGGGAGCTTGGCTCTGAGAAGGACACCAGGTCTGTTGTGAAAGGGAAACTGTTTTAGACTAACTTCAGGATACCTGAACTGATATAGTAAACTTTCTGAAGAAACATTGTCGCTGTAACTAAATTACTAAGTAAAACATGTCTCACTGTTAAGAACCAAGAATATATTAAAATAAGGTCCAAGGATACTATTTTGCTTGTTACAAGAAGTGTATTCTCTACTATCAAAAACATTTTACCTCCGCATTTCCATCCCCTAACTACACTTATTTAATCCCTGCTTGTTAAATAAAGTTATTTCTTTTTGAATGTTGTACAGTCTCTAGTGCCATTTCTAATAAAAAAGGAAAGGGCTCCTGCTTTTCCCCATCTGGGTTAAAAAGCCAAAATTTGCGTGTCAGGGTGGAATAAGCAGACTGTCAGAATCACAAATAGTAACACACTACTAAATATTAACACACTCATTCAAAGCAGGAAAACTGAATTTTGGTGGGAAAATCTGCCTTACAGTGGGAAGAGTTCAGGATGGGGTGGGGAGTCTGTCATAGCTGCATAATGGGATTCTGCAGTAGAATAGATAAGACATGTAACAGCATCAGAATTAAAGAAGAGTCTTAGTGGAAAAATTAGTTCAGAGTTGAAGTAAGTAATTCAGTTCTATGTGTACTTGTAGAGATCCAAATCCCATCACTTCGCTGCTTTCCTTTCGTATGTTATCTTGATTACAGCTGTGTGCATGCAGGTTTCTCTTCATGTTTTGGGAAGAGGCCAAATACCTGTATTGGGATTTAGTTTAACTCCTTGAAGCCAATGGGCCCGCTGTTCCATGTAATAGTAAAGACACGAGGCAGAATGAATCTATTATTGGAAATCCTGAAATACAGAAGTTGTAATCCTGCAATGATATGGATTAAAGTTAACAAAACAGGGCTTGGTTTTCCTCTCCACCCTGTCCCCAAGACCCACAGGCTTCCTCAACAGCTTCAGTTTGCAATCGCTTCAGTGTGCGCGCAAATTAGGGCATTAAATATATATATATAAAGGTAATAAGCTTTATGTTTCAGGAATAACAGGAATCTATGCAGGTGCATATATAGAACGGGACTGTCTAAAATGGGAGGTGGAGCTCCCTTTGTAGGTGATGGATTGGACGTTCCTTAGCTGGTAGCTGCAGGTTATTCTTCCCCCTCCTTGCTCTTTTTCTTCTGAAACGCCAGAAAAAATACCTGCAGATGAAAGCCAGGAGCTTTGGGGCCTTTTCTGCCTTCACAGTGACTTTCTTCAGGAACAGAAGCCTCAGGCTTGTTCCTGCCCAGTGGAACTCTAATTCAGAATTAGGCACACGGGATGGTCAGTTCTGGAAAACTTGTGGAAGCAAACATTTATGTACAGGAGCAAAGGATTTTAAAAGTAACCATGACCAAGAATTTTAGACTAGCATAGGATGCTAGAGGTAGGAGGAAAATTTTCTGGGCAACTAGCAGATTCAGTTTTGAGCTAGTTTT
This sequence comes from Eublepharis macularius, assembly GCF_028583425.1. NCBI lineage: Eukaryota > Metazoa > Chordata > Lepidosauria > Squamata > Eublepharidae > Eublepharis > Eublepharis macularius. Next base: position 163,896,653 of record NC_072792.1, on the reverse strand, counting down.
GTGACGTGATTTGTATTTTGGTAAAATTACTGTTTCCTAGATGGACATTTTTGGGCCCAGAGTGAAAGGTAATACGTGCCTTGATTATATCCTGTTTCTAACTGTATATGCAAAGAAGCAAGCTCCAAGGAGTTTATTTTATTTATTTATTTCAAACTTCTATTGTGTCCTTCACAGGGAGGGTTAAGATTTTATACACCCCTTTTTTCAAGCGGGCGGAGGCCTAGCATCAGCCATATGCCTGGCGGAACAACTCTTGTCTTGCAGGCCCGGCGGAAGGATAGTAGGTCCTGCCGGGCCCTGATCTCAGCAGACAGAGCGTTCCACCAGGTGGGAGCCAGGACCAAAAAGGCCCTGGCTGTAGTCGATGCTACGCGGGCCTCCTTGGGGCCAGGGACCACCAACAGCTGTTTGTCCCCTGATCGAAGTGTCCTCCGGGGAATATATGGGGAGAGACGATCCCGTAGATACGCTGGTCCCAGTCTGCACAGGGCCTTATAGGTCAATAATACCAGAACCTTGAATCTGATCCGGTACTCCCCTGGCAGCCGATGCAGCTCGCGTAAGAAAGCCTTATTTAGCACTCTCGTAATAACACGTGCTGCTGCATTTTGTACCAGCTGTAATCTCCGGGTCAGGCTCAAGAGCAGCCCCGCATAGAGCGAGTTACAGTAATCTAGCCTAGAGATGACCGTTGCCTGGATCCCTGTAGTTAAGTCACGGGTTGACAGGTAAGGGACAAGTTGCCTGGTCTGTTGCAGATGGAAAAAAGAGGACCTGAAAGCCGCTGTGACCTGTGCATCCATTTTCAGGGAGGCATCCAAGATCATCCCCTAGCTCTTAACCCTTGGAACTGGCACTAATGGTGCTCTATCGAGGGCCAGGAGCCAGAGTCCCGAACCTAATCCCCCGTGGCTCAAGTACAGGACCTCCATCTTCGTCAGGTTCCATTTCAGCCGACTTTGCTTTAACCAACCAGTCACGGCTGCAAAAGCATGTTCCAGGACATCTGGGGCTGAGTCAGGCCGTCTGTCCATCATCAGATACAAGTGGGTGTCATCTGCATATTGATGACACCCAAGTCTGAAACTTCGCACCAGTTGGGCAAGGGGGTGCATATAGATGTTAAACAATAATGGGGAGAGTATTGCTGCCTGTGGGACCCCGCACACCAAAGGGTGGCGGGATGACAGTTTCTCCCCTAGAGCCACCCTCTGTCCCTGACCGTGGAGAAAAGAGACAAGCCACTGCAAGGCAGTCCCTTATATCCCCACATCGACGAGACGGTGAGTCAGAAGATCGTAATGGTGTGAACCAGTGAGCAGAGAGGAAGGTTTTAATCTAGAAGAGGTGAATTCTAGCCCTGTGTCTGCTGTGTCTATTCACAAAGTTTTTTGAGCAATGACTTGCTCACCTCTGCATTGCAGGTGATTTCAATATTAGCAGTGCTTTATGGATCCTTTTCCTTTTCTTTGTTATCTGTCAGAAATGTTAAATACCCCCATTTTTAACTTAAGTGTGTGTGAATTGCATGTGGTTTTGGAAATAATGATGAGATGGTGGATTTCTCTGGTGGAAGGAGCTTAGAGCTCTGTTTGAATCCACTCTCTGCCATGGAAGCTTGCAGGGTGAACCTGGGCCAGTCACATACTCAGCCTGCCCTACCTCATAGGGTTGGTGTGAGGTTAAACGGAGGAGAGGAGAATACTGTAAGCTGCTTTGAAATCCCATTGGAGAGGGGGAAAAGGGATATAAATGAAGTAAAGATATAAGTAATGTCATGAACCAGTTTGGAGCAAGGTGGAGCACTTTCTGCATGAGAAGTTTAAATTAGCTTTTAGTGTACACTACAGCCATCATATATTTACATTTGATTTTGCTTTAGAGTTTTTTACCATTCTGTGTAACAAAGGTCAATAAAGCCTGAAGTGCGCTTTCTAGTGACATGCATAAAAACAGTCTTAGCCTAATCTTCAACATCTCCCTAACAATGAAGCAATTATCAATATGCTACAAGATTCAGCTGAATTTTATGACATAAGTCACATATTCATCACACAGGGCACATCAACTCTGTGGCGTCTTCTGTAGTGATTGAGGTTCGCCTCCCCCGGAAAATACATCTAAAATATTATGCTTCTAGCTATGTTACGCATTTGGTTCAGGCATGCCTTGGAGTTTTTGGAGGGGGGGGGGTTGCCCTTGGGATAGATTGCATTTCGTTGACTAGTAAAATATATCCCCTCCATTTAATGGTGTGAACCAGTGAGCAGAGAGGAAGGTTTTAATCTAGAAGCCCTGTGTCTGCTGTGGGCTCACTATATGGCCTTCAGTGACAAGCATGGAGCAGGGGGTCATTGGGAGTGTGGGGAGAGGAGGCCATTATGAATTTCCTGCATTGTGCAGGGGGTTGGACTAGATGACCCTAGAGGTCCCTTCCAACCCTATGATTCAATGTTCATCAGCATCTGTTTCTGAGCTTAAATGATGCAGCTGCTCTTTACACCTCTGGTGGCAAGTAGTCTTACTGGAGGGCTACTTTGAGAAGAGGAATGCAGAGCCTCACCCACCCTTTCCTGATTGGAGTGCTTGTAAGGGTCATGGGCAAAACGCTGTCATCTCCATCGGCAATATGAGGGTGAAGAAAGAAGTGTATGAAGGCAAAAGGTCTGTCACGCTCAACTCCCCCTTTTTCCAACAATGGCCAGTCCTCACGATTCAGCAAGGATTCAAACCCAGATCTGTCTGATCGGAATCCAGCACAGCAACCCCCTGTGCTATGATGGCTGTCCAAGAATGACGGGCACTTCCCATAGATCCGAATGACCTGGCAACACTGGGTTTTAGAAATCTTGTGGCAAGATCTTGTAGTCTTAAAAACACGCTCAGCGAGTTTACATCCTGTTGGATGAAAATACTGATAAAACTTGCCTTTGGCAATAAACTTGAATTTGATGTTTTTAAACATTAGCCAATGTGCATAAGCATAACAATTAAAATTCCTGAAGGGGCTGGACAAGCTGCTAATGGTGAGGTTAGTAAGTTGAAACATAATTTTACAGTTGATAAAAATCTGAAGGTCTTCTGCTTGATAGTATCTACACAGGGTTTTTTTTAGGGACTACAATATACAATACAGGCTGTTACAAATATTGTTAATCTTGCTTTCTAGAATTACTCAGAGTTTGAGTGCTGGTAAGAAAAAAAACCCACAGCAAAACGCAGAAACTCATTTCAGTCTCATTGGGTAAAGGTTGGGTTACTGTATCCTAAATTTAAACAAAGCATGTATAAATAGCGGGTGCGGGGGGGGAGCTGCTAAAATAACTGAATGCCCATCCCTGGACACACAATGGGTGCCAAGATAAACACTGCCTCTAGAAATTACTCTAGCTTGAGCTTTGGCAAATGCCCAGGGAGAGCGAGTTCCAGAACTGGAGAAGAGCCAATGCGTGAATGTCTCTCTTCTGTGCCCTAGCCTTTCAGGCCTTTTTCTGTATGACGGCTGCCGCCTACTCCTGATAGTAGGGGAAGAGGCTTGATGGACTCCCCAAGCCTTCTGAGAAGGAAATTGAAAGGGGGGGGAGTATTTTGAGAGGTAATTCTGTACTTCGAATATAGCAAATACACTTAAAGATGAAAGCCTGTTTGCGCTACTCTTAGGAGATGCCGAAGCACCATTCATCTTCGACAAATGGGTTTAAGGATCTTGCACTCTGTTTGTGCAGCTGACGCTCAAGGGTGGCCGAAATAATTCTGGTGCCTCGGGTGGAAAATCCAAACGGTGGCTGTAAGCACACACTCCCCCCTCCTCTTTTGCTCAAGGCACAGTCTAATCTTGAAAAGCTCTTGCTTGGCTCCCATATGTTGCTGCAGGACCTGAGCAGGAGCACTTCGAAGTTGCTCTGATCCTGAGAGGCAGAATTTGTTTCCCCCCCCCTGTGTGATCTTTAATGTCACCCAAAACCTGCTTCCTGAAGGGGCCGCCTTATCCATCTTGCCTGATAGCGGGCCTCTAATTCTTGATGGAAGAACTGGAAACCAGAATTTTTGACTTGTGATCAAAGCTAAATAAATGTTTTAATTATGTAAGCAACACTCCACCACCTGTAGTAATCCATGCTGAAATTAATTTTCAAAAGCTGTGTTGACAGTTCTTTAGCTCCTGCTGTTAAGAATCAATTAGCACCTTGAAGCTCTTACATTTTTTTAAAAAATGTGTTATTTGAGGATGCTTTTTTTCCCCCTTCCTGCTCAGGCCTGCAACCTAAATCTTGTTTTGCAGAGTTGCTGAGCAAGTTGGAGGTTGTAGGTCAGTCGTAATTGATTCCTCCACCCTGTAGTTCTGCCCAAGGAAGAGTTCAAAACCTCTGCTGAGTAAACTTTGCTCTCTTAAAATGTCTACCAGTTGTTTGCTTTCTCAGTGCAAAGTAGGAATGAATAGGTTAATAGCTTGCTTTAGCAGTTAACTTAGCCGATATAGTATCCGAACTGGTCACATGGCAAAATTAAGAAGAAATGCTTTTTAAAACCTCCTTTTGATTAAGTTTGCCACTGGTAAAGTAGGTGTAGGAATAACCCAGCTATAGAAGATCACCTGGCATCTTCAGGGAAATGTTCTTCATTCACTTTGATCTATAATTTAGGAGCAGGGTGTATTTTCCCTAGCAAAGGTTTCGGTTGGTCTTGTATGATTGATCTAAATTTTTTACTCAGCAGCCGTATAGCCCTAGACTGAAAGACACATATATTCTTCCATTCGTATTGAGATATGTGGGGCAGAAGGAATATAAAGAGAGATGAAGTGTCTCACTTTGTTTGGTGTTTTGCCAGAGGTCACAGTGTCTACAGAGTTGTAAAGAGAAGGGAACAGATTTCAACATGAATGCAAACTGGTTGGAGCAGTTTGTAGGCAGGCTCCTCTTCACTAAATAGTAGCTGCTGCTTCTTCTTCTTCTGCTTCTTATTATTATTATTACTTTAAAATTTTTATTTTGTGAAGTGGGCTGCTGTTTTAGGACTGAAGAGTACTTTTTCTGTTGTAAATGTATTGTATAAAGCTAATAGAATATGGCTTGGATCAGCAATATTTTAATGCTACAAATGAAAATTGACTGTAAACAACTGTAGCTCTCACTGCTGTTGGGATTGTACTTCCAACTTCTTGAAGATCCAGCTGACCTGCTGCTAGAAGTCTGTGGGTCCTTGGGCAAAAAGCCATGTTGGTCACATTGTGTAAACAGGTTTGTGTTTATAGTGAAAGTTATGTGAATTTCCATTAACCTTTGTTCCTAGTTCTCATAACTTCTGTCATAAGCACCCTCCCACCTCAGTAGCTTATTGTACTTTTAGGAAGTCATGCTTCAGTGAATGAATGATACACTCCTATTCTGAAATGTTAGAATACATACTCCATCTTAATTTTATAAAAACCATGCGGACTATTTACATTTTGGAGACATGGAAGTGTCCAACCTTTTGTTTTTTTAGAGCCCAACTTAATGGAAGACATAAGATCAGGAAGAGTGGTATCTTTTTTCTAAAGAGAAAGTTTGGGGAAGGGGAAGAAGAGAGATTTGGGGTTGAGGCTAGGCTTAATAGCTGCCCTTCTGCATGGACAATACAAATCATCTCCTTCCCAAGAACTGCCTAGAATGAGAAAACATTAGAAGAAAGGGGGTTAAATTCCTCTTCCTCCTCTTTCCCCATGTCTGCTTTTGCCTTTAGAAAAAAAGAGAAAATTCTGATCCAAGATTTCCCACGTTGCACGCCTGTGATAAAGGTCAAAGCACATGCATGCTGAGTTGAGAATTGTCATGGTGTCATTAAATACTGTAGGTGAATCATGTACACGAAATTAGTTATGCTTCGTTTCAGAAAGATTTCGTCTCTCTGCGTGGCTTTAGGCTTGTTTTTCCCAAATCTTCTGCTACCATACCCTATTGTTTCTCTTTCCCCGATTGTCCTAATTGGTGTTCTTTATTGTACTTTGCTCAGTGAATGTCCTAGCTGTTTGATTATATTGTATTTTCATTTGCACTGTGTAATCTGCCTTGGAACATCTAATTAATAATAACACAGGTGGAGTTCTCAATGAAGCAATGGAATCATGGCCCACCTGCCTCATCTCTGTGTGTTTTCTGGCTGTACCACCCAATAGGGAATATCCCCTTGGCAGGGACAGGCTAGCCAATTCAGGCGTTCTTGAATGACAGAGAAAATCTGGAGCCACTTCAACTTTTCTTCTGTCCTGGCATTGTAACTGAAACTGCTTTGGCTGCATCTCTGCTGGGGGACAGCTAGGTGGTGTGTGATCTTAACTATTTTCTTGGTTCTCTGCCGCTTTCAATACTATCTGGTACCGTATCTTTCAGGGGTTTTTTTGGTTGAGGTGGTTCATCAAGAATCGTGAGGGTGGCAGGTTGGTTCCAGAAGATATAGTGCAGGGGAGGGGGCTGTTCTTCTCCCCTGTGACATTCATGCTGTGAGATTTCCATAGAGGTTTTCAGTGTTCCTGTATTCTGTGTAGCATCTGTCTGAAACCTCTAGCGGAGGTTATTCAAAGGCTCTCAGCTCTGTTGCTACCTTTCCATAGAGTAGAGTATACCCATAGAAGTTCTAAATGATTGTCTGGAGTCAGTAATGGGCTGGATAAAGGTCTGAAGCTCAGTCAAATTGGTTAATAATGATGCAGTTTTGAATGGGGTTATATTGTCAGTGGAGTGTGGTTGCTGTTGGATCCATATGTTCAGGTGGATGCTCAGTTTTCCTTTATGGCACAAAGTGGTTTTAGATAACTGCTTGGTCCAGCCGTCTCTTGCTTTGATTGTAAAGTATAATTTGGTCCGATAGCATCCAGGTTGGATTATTGCAATGTATTCTGCATGAAACTGTTTAAGATCTGTGTTCGAATTATACCTGGAAATGTGTCAACAGCAGCAAAGTTTGAGTTCTTATCTGTAAAGCCCTAAATGGTCTTCTCTCTTGCCCATCAGCTAAGATCTGCAGATGTCCTGTTTTCATTTACTCCCAACCTGCTGAAGGTAGGTAGGGGAGCTTGAAGGGCAGTGCCCTATCTATGGAACTTGGTCTCCTTGTCGATGCCTAGGTTGCAGGAGAGCTATTGAACGCCTGACATACCTGCCACATCTTTCTTTTCAACTTGAGCCACAGACAACATTGAAAACTGAAGCTCTTGGGTCCAGTGACCTACTCCCCCCCTCTCCAGCTGGCCTGTGGGCAGTTGGGTTGTTGGAAGCTGTTTGAGGGCCACCTGGTTGATAGGTCAGCTAATACTGAATCCAAAATAGCCCAGCATCCTCCCGTTCCCTCCCCCAGGCACAAATGCTGCTCCAGCTTAAGGCTGGAAGTGAGACTTTTCTTGAAGAGTACTCCCCTTCTCGTTTAGATTGTCATCTTCTTTCCTTTTCATATTGGTTGATTTTATTGCTATTTATCAAAAATGTGCTTAACATTGATGGATGGAAACTGTTAATTTATTTGTTTTTAATAGCCTTTTGTTCTCTTAGGTTTTTTTTATTTTTAATGTTGGGTGCACTTATTCTGATTTGTTTTTAAATTTGAATGGAAGCCAGCTTGGGAGGCTTCCCCGATGAGGCAGGTATGAAGTATTTTATGTAACGACATGTCCACTTGTGTTCCAGAGTGTGTGGATCTTATCTATGCAATATATGCACACACCAGTTTTAAGGGGTAAAAATAGTGCATGCGAGTCTGTGTATGCATTACTGGATGTTACAAAGATGCATGGAGGATGCATCCTTGCCAGGATCTCTGCACAGTTCAAGTTTTCCTGTTCTTTGCATTCATGTCACTATTGAATGAGAACTATTAGATTACCTCCTCCATAGCCGTACGTAGCATGTTTTTATATACTTGCTATTAGTACAGGCTCGCTACTAAAAATGTCATGTTCCATGTTCTGATTTTTTTTTCTGTTCCATGGTTGGACTGATCCTTCCAATTGACCTGCTTTATTTAATTGCCAGGCTGTGAAAAAGCTAAAATAAATTTTGGACTGTTTTAATTAGTTACCTTTTGTATCTATAGTTAGAAAGCAAAGTCGTTTGACTTTTTGTTCCTATACGGTGGATAGTGCATTTTTCATTGATAGTGTTCCCCCCTATGGTGCACATGTGCATAGTGTTTGGTGTAGTGGTTAAGAGTGCAGGACTCTAATCTGGAGAACTGGGTTTGATTCCCCACTCCTCCACTTGAAGCCAGCTGGGTGACCTTGGGTCAGTCACAGCTCTCTCAGAGCTCTCTCAGCCCCATCCCCCCACAGAGTGATTGTTGTGAGGATAAATAATAACACTCAGAGTAAATTGCTCTGAGTGGGTGTTGTCTTTTCTCACTTGGGAGCTGGCCCTGATGGTCTTTTCTCCCATTTGCTCCTGCCCTGTTCTTACAGACATTCAGGGCGCCTCCTTCTGTTCCATTACAGGGCTGTTGGTCTGTTTAGGGTTGCGCCTGCATTGCTCCCTTTTTCCTCCTGGGGTGTGTGACAGTCACCCCACCATCTTCCATGGCAGAGTCAGGATTTGTACCTGGGTCTCTCAGATCCAGTACATTGATTGTCAGTGCTTAGAGCTACAAGAGGAGCTCGCTTAGGTTTAAAATAAAGTTTATTTTGATATTGGTATATTACTGTAATAGAAAAAGACAGATATCCACAATAGCCTAAAATATATTGGTAAAATTGCAAAATTATTGTATACATCGTGGGGAGAGGGGAACCAAGAGCACATATACTGTTGGGAGGGAGGGATTAATAATAGACAGGCTAATTTGTCATCTCTTCCATCAGTCAGTATCAATGTCTCTTTTATAAACTAATGCAAAAACTTCATATGAATTATCCCATCATATAACATGCAGTGGTATGAAGTTCTCTAGAAAGCTTATAATTGGAACCATTTTAGTATCCTCTATAAATTGAGATTTTATTTTTGGCATGCTTTTTTGATCTATTAATATAAACAAAAATTTTTGCTAACTTTACATTTAATATGTTAGATACAACCAGTTTTTCCACTGACAAAAAAGAGAGGAAACTCACCCAAAAAACTGCATCTGTGACCGTGGGACCTACATGAATAAAAGCCATATAGAATGAGAGCCGTAATTGAGCAAAAAAGTTAGCTGTGTCCCATTCTGTATCTCACTTTTCCCCGAGTAACCTGGAACAGCTGAACTTGAAATACTTGTTCATTTAAAGGTTAAAAATTCGGCCACATGCACTTAATGTGGCCTTTGTGTGAGAGAAGGTAAGTGAGAGGTTAACTTTAAGAATGTGCTCACACTTCCATAGGAAACAGCCTATGAAATGTTTTCTCACTCAGTACCACAGACCTGTTCCGAAACACTGTTAAGTTTTGTACAAACTGCCATTTTGTGAATGATAGATCCCAAAGCTCTTGAAACAAAATAAAGTAGCTCTGGGAATCATAAACTCTGTCCTCCCCTGACCTAGTGGATTCCAGTCATGAGTGTAAGTTTGTAGGGCCGTGGTCAACAGCTAGCTTTACCCTGTACACTGCCTTTAAGCAGGTTCTAGTATGATGAAGGTGCGAAGGTTAGACTCCTGATCCAAGATGACTTGCTGCCATTCACCCTCTGTCCTTTTATCCCTTTTTAGTGGAGTAGGAGAGAGGCATAATCTCTTAAGCGGGTATGTTTGGTGCATAGGTCTCCAGGATTCATTGGGGCCAGGCCCAGAAACAGGTGCCTGGTGACTTGATAACATGCAACTTGCCTGACTCACCGTGGACTGGCTGATTACTACTGTTCAACAGCAGCCACCCTACAAAAATCACTACGGTGTAGTGGTTAGAGTTTCAGACTAGACTCTAGGAGACCCAGGTTTGAATCCCCACTCTGCGGTAGAAGCTCTCTGGGTGACCTCGGTGGTGGAACATAGAGGATGTGGCCTGTGAAACAAGTACTCATGTTCAGTGTGCTGTACAAGAACTTGCCGTTGCTATTGCTACCTAATATATCAACTCATTGCCTGGTGCCAGTGCGTGGGAATGGTCGGAGAAAAATTGAAACCCTTTGCCTGCTTATGGTTTCCCCTCTTTTCCTGCAGTAGAATGTGACTGCCATGAATTGCTGCGTTCTGTACCTATCCCACCTGCTATCAAGCCCAGCTTTCTTGCGCTTCCTGCTCAGCCCATATATGTATGTTTGGGTTCTGCAGCTCAAAGTTTTTTGTTCCCTCTGTTTCTTCCCTCTGGCTTAGACTCGCCCTTGCTTCTCACCATGCTCTTTAACCCCTGGAGTAACATACTATTAGAACACATTGGCCTGCATGAGCTGCTATGACCTACCTGCCTTCATCTTGTTCTTGTGCAAGCTATTAACTCTGCAGTTAATCCTGCAGATGACACCCATGTCCCGGAAATTTTATAGGTGAAAATTTGGTAAACATGGGAATCTAGGTAATGGAGTTCTGGATTGAGTTTAAGCTTCCAGATAAAGCCCGCAAGTGTACATTTTAATTGGGGCTCACCTGGGACTAAATAATGTAATTCTTCATGTGCTCTCACGTGCGCTCACACATGCATGCGTGCACACACACACACACACACACACACACACACACACACACACACACACACAGAGCATCTAATTTTTAACAATGAAACCATAAATATGCTGCTTGTTAATCATTAGTACTAGAAGACAGAAAAGAACCCACTAATGCTTAACTAGTTTGGGATTGTGCCATAAAGCTTAAAAAAAAAGTTTTTTCATTTTGCCCTTGTGAACTTAACTTTTATTACCTGTTATAAATAGGGTAATGTTTTTCCAGGCCCTCTTAAAAGTGATATTTCCCCCCGGAGTAGATGGTAGATGTTTAAAGTGTAACTTGTGAATACTTAACCTTAAATTCAGATAGTCTAGATAAAGATACGTGCTTGTATAAATTATGTATTTTCAACTCGGAGCTCATCCTTCTATATCCTGAATTGAATTGAACTCCACAACACTTTTAAATAAGAATGGAGGTTATTGCTGATGCCATTCATTTAGTGTAGAAATCTGGCTCTTGGTTTGTTTGCTCTTTGTGACATTAATAAATCCCAGAGATTGTCATCTTCACTCATATCTAATTGTAGTGTGGTGTGTTTGAACTTTGTGTTGACAATTCTGAAAACAGACGAAAGCAAATGTGCAAATAGTGTAACCCAAACAAGAAGCATACGTTTTTGTGTGAAGAACTGTAGAAAGATTAGTCAACAATAAAGCATTGTCCGGAGAGTCAATTAAGCGTGTAGGTTTAGCGAGCTTGAGAACAAGCCCTAGCATGTGACTCTATAAATAACAATTTCACAACAAATACAGGCTTGATAAGTGGGCCATAAATCTGGGCAGTCAGCCCGCCATGAATTTTCAATGTCAGCCTTTGCTGTCGCATTACTTTGAATCAGCTGGGGAGGGGGGACGGGTGAGAAAATTATGGGTAGTTGGAGTTCAATAAACTGAAAAAGGTTGTTGCCCTCATCTTTTTTTTTTCATTGTTCTGTTTTGTGAACTTGGTCTGTGCTGCTTGCTTCTACCATTGGATAGCACATATTATGGGCTGTTGTTTTTAATCAAAGGCCTCAGTCATTACCACACTAGTAGGATCTAGAAGTTGGCATATCTCATAGATGTGCAGCCATGCCGCTGTTGGATGTAAAAGGTGTTTTCTGAACTAGTCTTCCCTTTCCCAAGCAAACAAAGCAGATACTTTGTGTGCAAGGGGAAATCTGAAAATGGGTCCAACTCTGCACCTTTGGTTACTTCATGGATGCCCTGTCCTTTTCTCTGTTGTTTTCTTTCTAATGTCCTCTCCATGGAAGTAAGAAAGGAGAAAATTGGAGGATAGTCCAGCAGTGCAGAGGGGGAAGTTTTCCATTCTTTGGTACTAAGGGAGTCAACATCACTGGAATAGTTTGTGGATTTAACTACACTAAAAGTATAGTTAACCCCTCTGCCTGGTAATATAAATAATGTAAATAGATAGTAACTTCTGTTAGTGTATCAGTGGAAGTAATTGGTGAGACCACAACTATGATCTTTAGATCTAAGAACAGCAGCTTGGAATAAATTTCTGTATATAGTTTTGGACTGCGAGTTAACCAGGAGGTGACTTGGGAGGAAGAATTTTGACTTTTGATTCATATACACCGTGAAGACTTGCATGTTTGCAGAATAGATCTCCCTGGCCACTAGAGAATCAAATGACCTGCCAAAGGTAGAAATACCTTTTGTCTGCTGCACAAGATTCTCTAGCTGCACCCCTTCTGGAGAGCAGAGTCTTTGATGACAGTAGTTGTGTGGTAATCTTGAGTTGACTGCTGCAGCTGAGTCTACCTGAAGCTGCTCTTGAACACTTCGTGAAAATTTCAACCGATACAGATTGCAGCCTCTTCTCTGATGGATGCTGACTCCAAAAAGATGTTATTTCTTGCATTCCCCTGGTTGTGTTGGCCTCATAAGATCTTCCAAGTCTGATTCTAAGTGCTGGTGGTTGCAAAGTCCTAAATGATGTAGGGTCCAGTGTACCTTATGGGGACCTTCTTTCCATACAGCCTCATCCAATTGCCCTTTGGAACATAGCTGAGAAGTGTTAGCACAAGTTCTCATTTCAGTATGAGGATCCTGAGCAGAGCATTCTTGGTGATGGATCTCCTTGCCAGGCTAAATCCTGCCTTCCTTGGTATAGGAGGCTTGATAACCCTTCTGGTTTTGGCAGGTAGAAATGGCGTCTGTCAATAAATTGGGCACTGTCTGGTTTGGAGGACTGGGAATGTGTTTTAGGCTCCCTACCACCATTTTCCTGGTTTGCAATAGCCATAGTTTGACTAACAACTGAATTGGTTGGTGCTAAACTCCAGCCTGTATTTGCAAACATGCATTGAAGGTGCGTTTGGAGTCTAGCAGTACCCATAATTAAAACTTCACAAAAATGCAGCTTGGAGATAATTGGAAATGGAGGAGGGGATTTCTCACATGAGAAGGGGTGAGGGAGAGTGCACAAGCCTGTGGTGCTGCATTAGAATCTTGGTTTGTTAGGGATGAAACAACCTCCAGTTTGTCCAGCTGTCTGCATTCAGATGCCATGACAAATCGGAAGTCTTCAGTATATAACTCCCTAACAGTATTTAATGGCCTTCCATGCATGAGGGGGAGAGAGCATGCAGGCACCATCATTCATCAAGCCTGTGCTTGTTTCCAGCAAGCAGAGATTGGTTTGCAATGTCTGAATACACCTTGTGGCTGCAACAGTGGCAGCCTTAATAAAACTGGTGGTGAAACTATAGCATAAATCTCTTTCTGTGACAGGTTCCGTTCCACCTGTGTTCCTTCTCTTTCTTCTTGGTATCTTTAAAACGCACTGTTACAATTTCTTGCTCAGCCTTTATCTTGGCAGATGTGTAGTAACTCCTAAGTCATGGAATCACTTACTTCCCAGTTTTTGCTTCTTCTTCTGTCTCTGAAAAGATTGGTTATAGAAACTGTAACTTGAGACACAAGCTGAACAGGGAGCCAGCGATTTGCCTCCGAAGAGCAGATTCTGTATTAAAGGAGTGAGAGCCAAGCTCTTTGTAAACAGCATGAAGCAGGCAATCCAAAATATTTAATTTGGCTCATGAGCAGCCTGGGATAAGTTGCTGATAAGTTTTTCCACAAATGCACATTAGTTTCATTACCGTGAATTTTTCCAAGAGCTTATTGTGAGAGAGTTCTTTTGAGCTCTCTTCCAGTAAAGTTACAGTGCAGAGATTAGTTCTTTAGTTGGTGTTTTTAATAAACAGCATTAGGTAAAGTGAGTTTAAATCTTCGTGTCGCTCCTTTTTTAATGAAGACTGAAATGCACTAGAACAATAGTTGGCACTAACTTTTTTGGGTTCTTTGCAGTACAGTAAGGATTACTGCATGATCTCATTCCTGTGGCACTCGCCAAAATCTGTTGTCCCGACTGACTAGAGGAAACAAGGGCACGCAGGAGTTGTTTACTTCGGGTACCTTTCTCAGGAGGCTTGTCTGCGTAGCCCATTTCATTTCCTAGGACGCAGGAGTTGCAACGGCTTCATTAAAGCAATCTGATTGCTAGGCAGGCAGTGATGCTGTTACAACTGTGATTATTTTAAAAAGAGAGAGAGCATCACTTCTGATGCAATCCTATGAGGAATTCCTCCAATCTAAGCCCATTGATTTCACTGGGTTTAGACTGCAATAACTCTGCATAGGACAGCACTCTTAATGTATTTGCTTGCTTACTAGCTTGTTGGCAGATAAAAACACCAATATTGTTTTTTTTTAACCAAACATAAGAGCATTGTTGAATGTGGTTGCCCTTTAGAGTGAACATCCTTCTAAAAAGCAAATGTGCCCCTGTGATGGAATGCAATTTAAAGAGGGTTTTCCACAGTGCAGCACTCAGAGGGTTGGTGGGGGAGGCGTTGACAGTGGCCTGGAATAAGAATTTGGTTGGCAGGCTTCCCCCTTCCCTCTGATTGGCTAGTTAGAACTCACCTTCAGGATGAGAGGGTTGCTGACAGGATTTTGAGTTGAGTTAGGAGTTGGGAGTTGAGAGGGTGTGTAAGCATCTAACAAGGAGAGTCAGACAAGCACCCTTCTGAAGTGAGGGAAAGGGTATCAGTTGCCCTAACTGTATCATTGTTTTGAGGGAGAAGAATTCCAAGTATAAAAGCCAGCACAAGCTGAAACCTATTTAAACAGCTACGATAGAACTGGGGGGGTGTTTTTTGCACAGGGGGATTAGGTAGTAAGAGACTCCCATTCTAGCCAAAAGAAAGGGCTAATTCTTCTCAGGAAAGGAAAAACAATTCCTGTCCAGTATCCAAAAGGGGTTTGGCTCTGTGGAGGACCCTAGGACTGGTGTAAAGGGAAAATTGTGTTGAACTAACCTCTGGAAACTCAAGTTTAAAATGGGAACTCTGTGAAGAAACTTTGTTACTGTAACCAAAGGAGTAAACAAAACACCTCTCACTAATAAGAACTAAAGAACATTGAAATAATCTGCAAGTAAACTATTTTGCCTTTTACTTTTAAAGTATTCTGTTCTACCAACAAATTTTACCTCAGAAATTTCATTCTGACTGCCCCTATTCCATCCCTACCTATTAAAAAAACTGGTTATTTCTTTTCAGTTATTCAGCCACTAGTTCCATTTTATACAAGGAAAAACAGGGCTGTCAAGTCCTGGGCTAGGCTAAAAACTTTACAACTTTCCAATCACTAACAGAGACATGCTACTTGGGGCTGCTCAGCCACAGCAGGCAAACATGGGTTTTGGCAGGAAAATCTGCCTCAGTGTGGGGGAGTGAAGGAGGGGTCTGTCATAGCCCCTTTCTGCTTGTTTAAGTGGCATTAGGATGGAGGTAATCTGCAGAAGATGGTCTTTCTTGCATATCATTGGTATCCTCTTGGAGTCTGCAAATGAATAGTTCTCAGTGGCAAGGGACTAATACTATTGATGCCATGTATAAAAGGGAGATCTAAAATAATTGCAGAATTATGGTGTAACGATTTGCTAATTGTTTTTATTTGTTCTTAAACATTTGCTTTTGGACATTTAAATCAGCTCCTCCTTACGTTACTTTAAACCTTTATCTCAGGAGTTCCCTGGTCCAATCAACAGTCCTTATATTTCCACATTCACAGAGCTTCAGGTGTTCTCTACTTTACCCGGGCTTATACCTTAAAAACACCTTCCCTTTTTTTGTTTATGTGACCTATATGTTTCTGCATCCCCCGAAGGTTTTCACTGCCACCAAAGGCAGAGGTCCTAAGGACTACTGTGGTAGGCCCATGGGCTTGTTATACAAGGCCTAGTGGGATTTCTTGTTTGAGAAGCAGTTTATCATTTCATATCAGAAACCTGCTTTTGAAACTCACCTCCTGTGCAGAAGTGAAATGCATAGTAGAAGCTATGTAACTGGAGTCTGTACATAAGCCGGTTTGGTGTAGTGGTTAAGAGCGCAGGACTCTAATCTGGAGAACTGGGCTTGATTCCTCACTCCTCCACTTGAAGCCAGCTGGGTGACCTTGGGTCAGTCACAGCTTCTAGGAACTCTCACACCCACCCACCTCACAGGGTGTTTGTTGTGGGGATAATAATAATAACATACTTTGTAAACCTCTCTGAATGGACATTAAGTTGTCCTGAAGGGTGGTATATAAATCAAATTTTGTTGTTGTTGTTATAAGTTTAATGTGATTCACCATTATTGAAATAGGTACAAATTATAGATATCCATGTTGATTGATCCCCCTCCCAATAAAACCCAAAACAGTAGTGAAGTTTTTGGAGGGTTGAGATCAACTAACCAAAATATCACAAAATTATGAGAGCAAGCTTTTGATTTCCCCATAACTCTTAATCAAATTGGATGTTAAGTACAAATGTGTGTTTATGGTGTCAGGAGGGAGGGGGATGGGAGGGTGTGTTGGCAGAGGCCAGAAGCGTACCCTTTGTAGTTCCCATAAAATGGAGACTCAGGGATGTTTCTGGCTTAATTCGATTACATTATACCGGTTCAAATAAGATATCAGGATGCCGTAAAAGTTTCTGGGATGAAAAAACAAAAGTAGCTTCTCCTTTTGAAAATGTAAAAGCCAGCAGTTCATCGGAATGCTCCACTTCCTTGGTCACTGTTGGAACATATCCATCCCTGTAACACTGAGAGTAGCAGGAATGCATGGCGACTCTTGTATTCACAAAGACAAAAAATTAGATGATGCACCAAGTAACAAGTTGAAGTCAAACTGGGTAGTACTACCTGGTGACTTAAGGGAATGTAAACCCATTAGAAGATCTTCTCTTCCATTTGTAGAAAACCTGTATTGCTGAATATACTCTCTTTGGCAAGCAAAACTGGAGATAGCTCTGCTGATCCTGGGGTGGATGGATCTGTAGTGTAATATTTTTCATTAGGACCCACCAAAATTTTAGAATATAGCAAGCACTGGCTTTCAAGTTCCCTAGATGCCTTAGTAGCCCTGACCTGGATCACCCAGGTGAACCTGATCTCATCAGATCCCAGAAGATAAACAGGGTCGGCCTTGGTTAGTAATTGGATGGGAGACAAAGCCCAGGGTTCAAGAGGCAGGCAATAGCAAACCACCTGTTAGGCTCTTGCCATGAAAACCCTGCTGGGGGGGGGGGGTTACCATAAGTCAGCAATGGCTTGAGGGCACTCGGTACCACCAGATGCCTTAGTAAAGCTGAAAAGGAAAAGTGTCTGCTATTCAGCTTTACGCAAAACTTGTCTGCCTTCAGGTTTGCTTCTCAAACATGAGAAATGAAGGGTGGACCGTGTGCTTAAAATGCACGCAAGAATTTTGTACTCATTGTAAGACATTGTTATATTTGATGTGTTTGTGTTTCGAATAGAATGACGATTGGTTGGTATTTGAATAGGCTTCTTTTATTTAATGCCGCTGCCTACGATTTTTATAGTTCTGTTATAACTTGTTATTGAGATTGTGGTGTGTTAAACTCAGTTATTCTTTTTTTGTTTTTTCTCAGTCATATTGATCAGACAACAACCTGGCAGGATCCACGGAAGGCCCTCCTCTCCCAGATGAACGTTACAGCCCCCACAAGCCCTCCAGTGCAACAGAACATCATTAATTCAGCATCGGGTAAGGAGAGATCAACAGATCTTCAAAGAAGTTGCCACAAGCAACTTGGCATCTTATAATGTAAAGCTACGCATCACTCAAGCACGGCCTGTCCTTCTTCTTCTTCTACAAACCCTTCATATAGAAAACATACGTTTCTTCTTTGTGGGTAGAATTCCCAATCAGAAATACTGTGTGTTCGTATCATTAAAAAGGAGGTAACACTACCTCAGTAAATGGAAGTGAGATGTAATTTACAAAAACTAAGTTTTTTATATTCTTTGAAACATGTAGGGCAGTGGCGTAGTGTGGGTTGAGAGCACCCTGGGCAAGGCAAGTATCGCACCTTGGTTTTTGCTCCCTCTCATACGCGCACGCTCCCAGGCCCGCAAGATGACGTCATCATGCAGGGCACAGCTTCCCCCCTCTGCTGCAGCCGCCCGTGCCTCCACAGCCAGCTCGCCGGCCACCCCGTCAGTGCACAGGCGGCATGGGCAGCCTCCTCACAAGCGCAGCGCAGTCTCCACCCCCCTCCGCCGCAACCACCTGCATCGCAGCAGCCAGCTCAGCAGCCAGCAAGCCGGCTGCCCCGTTAGTGCACAGTCTCTTGCACTCCTACGAATTTTGCGCCCAGGGCAACCGCCCCTCTGTCCCGCCCCATGCTACACTACTGGTGTAGGACTTTGTCTATGAAAAAAATAGGCATTGCCTTTTGTCCGCTTTAAACCCCTTCTGTCTGATGTTTGTTAGAAAAGTGTCTTTCTCCTCTGTTTCTTTGTTTTGCTGAGCAAATCAATGTGTGGTTTCAATAGGTTTCCAGCCAGAAACCATTATTAGGTTTTTTCCAACCCCCTTTTTAATTTGGAAACAACACAGCAGCAGTGTAGGTCAGGCTCTTCTCATGGAATGACTGGAAACGGTCTCCTTGAGAGCAAAGAGGCCAGAGAGACAAGTAGTTAGATGTTAGAGACTGGCACAGGTATAAGGTTGTTTAACCATGACTGCGTGATGGAGAGCAGTCTGTGATGTGATAGGAAGCACAGAAGTAAAGTCTATGGCTCACTTAAATCAAGACTTGAAGATGATATTGGACTCTAAATCAAAAGCTAACCATGGCTAACATTGACCTTGGTGAAAACAGAATTCTGCAACATAGCTAGTACTGAATAAGGTGGTGCTAGGGCGTTTTAACAGGTGCTGCCCTTTGCTTAACAAAGATTAAGAGTCTGGGAAAATTCTTCACTGTGTATAACTTTGTTTCTCAATTCCCCATGTTTTTGTTTTCCAACCTGATACATGCTCCTGGGGTCTAAACCACCTCAAGAGGTATCTGCTTAGGACTTTCATCAAGGACTAAATGTGTATGTGTTAACCACACTTTGATTGTCACTGTCAACACACCTGCAGTCCTTCAAGCCATGTCAGTCCTTCAGCTGACTGAACATTGAACAGGGAACAGTAATAGTCATGGTTTCCACTGAACTGTGCTGTGTTTTCAGACAGGCAGTATATAAGTTGCTTTCCTTCCATTACTCCCCCCCCCCCACCGACACACACTGAATCCCATGCTTCCTGCTTATCATATCATAATTGCCAACTGCTAAAACACTCTGTTTTTTTGTTTTCATTGTGAATTTATGGTTGAGAAATTGATATTTTGTTGAGTTAAACAACTGGGTGTTTTAAAAAAAATTATGTTGGAATCTCCATTTGTGTTGTGTAGTTTGAATATAATGCATATTGGCTAATGATAAAAGTTCAAGCTCATTAGTTTTTTGCTAAATCTCTAATTTTTATAGGAAGCCCCGCCCCCCTCAGATAAAGAGTGAATGTTGTCTACTGGTCCATGAGACTAGTCTTTGTTGCCAAAAGGGAAAAGCAGAAAGAGGTTCAAGGTAGAGAAAGCAGATACGTTTCAAGATGGTATTCTCTTGACTGCCCTTTTACTAGATAATAAGAAAAATTGTACTTTGGGGTATGTATAGCTAATCTGGCCATGTTGGCCCACTTACCTCTCCTGCTGCCTTTGATCTTCCACCTACTGTAACTCTTTAGTTCCTGAGCACACCTTGGATGTGACAGAAGGGTGCTTTGTGTGTGGGTGCTAGCTAAGTTATACCCCTGTCGAGGCTGTAGATGGTAGGGGTGAAAGGGGAAGAGGTGGAGGAACAAGGAAGGCAACCCTTAAGATCTGAGAATCAATGGGGATTGTAGTGGACCCCACAGAAAAAATCACCACATGGGGTGTGTTTCTATCCCTCTTTGTGAGACTCTAATGAATGTCAAGAGCAGAACTCTGAGGAAAAGGGGCTTGCTTGTATGGGCATCGTCTATCAGTTTCTGTAGGTGAAAATAGGGGAATATCTGCCTGTAATCCTGAATATGGAGTAAAAGATCTGCACAGCACTTACCTGTACTTTATCTGGATGCTATCTCTTGCTGTCCGTTCATCATGGGTACCCACATGCCCAGGTAGTACTTGCAATATATGTATTTTGTGAATTTATGCTGAGAAGCGATGTAATAGAAACAAGCATCTGCAGTGACAAAGGTTTTTCAAGGTAGAAAGAATCTTCCTCAGTTTTGTGTGTGGCTACTTCTCACTAACCGAATATAAAACTGTGCTGTGTGAGTTACAAATTATGCAGCTGGAAAATCCAAGTTCTGTCTTTGCAATCACACTGCAGATTTATAAAGTATTTAATATATTTAGAATATATTGGAGATTCTGATCTTGTGAAATGTGACTGTTTTAGCAGGCAGTAGAGTAGTTTGGCAGTCTGTATAATCCAGAACTGAAAATGATTCCATACCAAGTTGCAGTTTTTGATGTGGGTTCTTAAAGGGGTTGGATGGAGTGGGGGTGGAGGGCTGGAAGAGGAATTGATGGAGAACTCCTACACCAGAACATGCACAATCTACCTGTTCAGTGAAGTAGCGGCTTATATAATCAGAAGAGTGGATGCTGAAGGTGAGGTACGCATCTTGAACCACACCAGAAGACCAGTTTGAGAACCAGTAGCATAATGTATCCAGCAAAAGAACATTCCACACTGACTTTTTCAGACTGGGAAAGGATGGTGCTTCATGGTAGTGCATTGTGATGTACAGGTTATGTGTGTGCAGTAATGCATATTGCTAATTTAGGATAGTTTCTTGGTATCTTAATAGTGCTTCTCACAGATGTCAGCGAACTGACCAACTTGCTGTCTTGCCTAAGTCTGAAAGAAAATCTAGCGATTTATGACACGTGCCAAAGATTTTTGAAGGGGCACTGCAAATATCCATTGGGGAACAAATGAATGGGACATAGCTGTTTGCTGCACAGGTGAAATGAGGAGAAATCTTCAGCGTCTTGTCTTGTACTAAAAAGCTTCTTTTTATGTTGACTTACCATATGTTATAATAGGGTATGCAACTTTTTATTGTTGTTTACACACCATAGACTTCAGTGAGTACATGCTAGTGCAATGTAGTGCAAAGAGTTTGATCCATGCTCTGACACGAAATTCTGGGATCATTATAGAGCGGGATGAGAGAACAATATACACAACCTTGAGTTGTTTGGGTGGAAGGGTTGGCTTAAAATCAACTTTTTAAAAAGTGTATACTGTGTCCTCAGTGTGGACAAGGAATTATGCCCTAAATTGCCAAGGTCCAAGACCAAACTGTCTATTATTTATCTATTTGTTTCACTTATACTCAACTTTCCTCCCTGATGGGGACCCAAAGGGTCTTACAAAATTCTCTCCTTCTATGTTTTATCCTCACAACAACCCTGTAAGATTGGTTAGACTGAGAGTATGTGATGAGCCCAAAATCATGCAACAGGCTTCCATGGCAGAGTAGGGACTACCTTATAATTGTCAACTAGATTCATTGGTTAACAATTGAAAGTCCAGAGGAAAAGGATAAATTGGGGAGTGGGCAAAGATAAGGTATTTCTAATGACATTTTTGTTCCACATTTGTTCCAAAGATGTATAAGAAGAGCCTTGATGGATGAGTCTGGTGGTCCGGTCTAGTCTACCATCCTATGTCACACCGTGGGCAGCCAATTACTCTGCGGGGGGCGGGGGGCAACATCCAGACATAGAGGCCAAGGCCTTTCCTTGTGCTTCCTGATGTATGTGTAAAGTTCTGTCAAGTCACAGAGGGCTTATTGTCATCCGATAGGGTTTTCAGGGCAAGAGATGAACAAAGGTGGATTGCCACTGCCTGCCTTTGCATAGTGACCCTGTATTTCCTGGGAGGTCTCACATTCAAGAACTAACTAGATACTAACTGCTTAGCCTCTGAGATCTGATGAGATTGGGCTAGCCTGGGCTGTCCATGTTAGGATATTTAGAAGTTTACTGCCTCTGATAGTGGAGTTTCCCTTTAGACACAATGGCTAGTAGCCACTAGAGATGGGCACGAACTGAAATATGAATCAGAGTTCGTCACGAACCGGGCTGGTTCATGGGTCGTGAACCGATGGTTCGTCGGGGTGCGTTTTTGACGAACCACAACGACTTTTAGGTGGTTTGTTTGGTTCATTTTTCAGTTCATCAATGGGATTTGCCCCCTCATCCGCCAATTCCTCCGTGTGTGCTGCCAACTGGCACAGCGAAGTCACTGCCGGAAGTGATGTCACCGCGCTGGTTGGAAGCGCGTAGGGCGGCATCAATTCCAGAAGTGACATCGCCGTGCTGGCTGTGGGACGCATGTGTGTGGCGCTTTCTTCAGACCTTTTGTTGCCCTGTAAGTGACAAACTGCGAACCAGGCAGTTTAATGCCAGTTTGTGAAACGTGACAAATCACGAACTGCAACAAATCGCCATTTTCCGGGTTCGTGCCCACCTCTAGTAGCCACTGATAGACCTATTCTCCATGAATCTATCTAATCCTCCTTTAAAGCCGGAGGCCGTCACTACATGCTCTAGCACCAAATTCTGTATTTTAATCCTTTGCTGTGTAAAGAAATATTTTCTTTTACACTTTCTGAATCTACTGCCTGTCAGCTTCATTAGGTGCACTTGAGTTTTGGGAGGAGGGATAAAATGTTCTCTGCCTACTCTCTCTATCCTGTGCATAATTATATGAACCTTTATCATGTCCGCTGTTAATCATCTGTTTTCTAAATTAAAAGTCCAAAATTCTTCAACCTTTCCTCTTAGGGAAGTGATCCAACCCTTCAATAATCTTGGATGTCCTCTTCTGTACTTTATCCAACCCTGCAATGTCTTTTTGGATATGTGGTGACCAGAAATGAGCCCGCAGCATAGATCTATACAGGCACATTATTATATTGGCCATTTTATTTTCAATCCCTTTCCTAATAACCCCCAATAATTGCCTTTTTAACTGTTGCGGCACTCTAGGCTGACACTTTGATTGAGCTGTCTGCTATGACCCCACGTTCTCTTTCCCTCTCAGTCTTGGCAAGTTCAGTCCCTATTAGTGAGTACTTGAAGTTGGCTTTTTTTGTTCCAGTGTGCGTCACCTTACACTTGCCTACGTTGAACTTCATTTGCCACATTGTTACCCATGCACCTAATTTTTGGAGATCCTCCTGAAGCTCTTCGGCCTTGGTTTTTTTCACTATCCTGAATAATTTTGAGTCATCTGCAAACCTGGCTACTGCACTGCTCTCCGCCAGTTCCTGGTCTTTTATGAACATGTTAAATATCACCGACTCCAATATCTATTCTTGTGGGACCCCAATGCTTACTTCCCCCCATTGCGAGAACTGTCCATTTATTCCTACTCTTTACTTCCTGTTTAACCAGTTTTTAATCCGTAAGAGGACCTGTCCTCTTATTCAAAGCCCAGCACTTGAGCCACTGTACTATACTTCACTGGCTTAGTGTAAATGAGATGTTATACATACTTGAAGTGTTGAAGGACAGTATTTTAAGAGAAGGAGATCCTTCATGTTGCTCTGGGTTGGAGGCAAAAAGTCATAAGCTAGGGCTATATCCAATAATTTATGGTGGTGTGACAAGCAGTGGTATTTCCAGTTATCTTATAGAAATGAAACACAGAAATGTTCCTAATTTAAAAAAAAACCCTTTGGTTCCCTTCCAGATTTCCTTCTGCATTACCTTGGGCTATCTAACTTCATAAAATGTTACTTTTTTCTTATTTTGGGTGGGCAGCACTGAAAGCAATTGTGGATTAATCAGCTTCACGTTCTACCTTATCTGCATATATTTTACATAATGTGTGAGTGGAATTTGCATTGGAACTAACTGGAGCATGTTGTACTTCCATGTCTCTCAATGCAGAACATTGTTAAAATGGGAGATAGCTGTGAAAAGGAATGATGTAGATCTCAGCCAATAAATCAGTACCTTCATGATTAATTACATCCAGAATCATTCATAATTAATTTGTACTCACTCCAGTCTTGTATACAGTAATTGAGTCTGAGATGGCAAGACTTTGACTGAAATCCTATGAATCCCTGGAGAAATAAGTTTCCGAACTTGGCTGTTTAGGCTCAAATCCAGTGTTCTGTCCACTCGATCATATGTCGGGGCAGTTGTCAGAGGAAAATAAAGAAAAGAGCCTCTCTGTTTACAGTACTGTAGCAGTTGACTTTAAGTAATAGTTCACCTAAAGTTTGTATGTTACTTAATACTTTAAGTAATATATAGTCCACTATCATTTCACGAATTGCTACCCAGCATAAGTTATATAAAATTAAGTGTAGTCAAATGGGGGGGGGGGAGGATCTTGCTTTTTAAAAAAGGGAGGAGAAGTTATACATAAAGCAATAACTCCTGGAGTATTTCAACCACTTCTGAAAGAAGAAGAGGGAGAAACAAAATGGAGACAATTGTTTACCTGAGGCCTGAGAGGGAATGGTCAGCTGTCTGTGTAACTACTTTTTCTGTCCTAAACCCTTGTAATGGGGCAAGTGTAGAATAAATAAAATGGAGTGAATTCTGGGGCAATTTTATAGCCTCCAGAATAATAACGAAAGTGCTTCACAGTAACACAGCTGCTTTTTCTGTCCTTCCCACCCCCACCCCGTCCCAGGCTACTAAGACTGAAACTATTAGTTTCATGTGCGGTGTTCTGTCATACATTTGTTTGGGTTTTATTTATTTAAATAGCTAACTCTCTTCAATGGGGGGCAAACCAGAGCCTACTATGAATTGCTTCCTTCTGTGTTACAGGCCCGCTCCCTGATGGATGGGAACAAGCCATGACCCAGGATGGAGAAATTTACTACATAAACCATAAGAACAAGACCACATCTTGGCTAGATCCAAGGCTTGACCCACGCTTTGGTAAAAGTTCCTCTCACTTCAGACTTTTTTTAAAAATTCATTTTGTTTCACTTAGAGTACTTCTATATTTAGGTAATATTTTATTTTTTTAAGTTGAGACCTGTATCAAAGACAAGACTGGCCACTTCCCATTAACATGTGAAATTTATCCCCTCCCATCTCTACAGACCCTGTCTCTTCAGCTTTGCACATCTGTGCACATCCCTTCCAGACAGCAAGTAAAATCTCTCCCTAGCACTATTTTTGCCTGTTTCTAGCTCCACGGATTTCTTTTACCCGGAAATATGAAGGCTCAGGGAGGGAGTTTTCTTCCCCCCTTCCCGATTTTTTTTCCTGAAAGGGGAACACTTCCTTTTTGGAATGAATGAAATGCATTTTATGAGATATTTTGCTCAAATGCTTTCTAACGTGAAGTTTTTTTAAAATGTAAGGCAAGCCTAAAGCATTCGGTGTTGTGAATATTATAGGCATATTAGAGTGTTTGTCGTTTAAATGTAAACAATTTCGCCACAGCTAGTACAACCTGCTACGTTTGTCTGTTGGAGTTAGTCTTTTCAATTCTAAACTTAATCCAGTCTCCAAAGCTGATAGTCCTCCTTAATTCTGTGACTCTTGAGGACTGTTTCAGAGCTCCAATAATAAGGTGCCTTTTTTCAGTCTACTCAGTTTATGGTTACTGTGGTTAGGATACAGCAGCCTGCAGTGTTCTCTCTCTCACACACGCACATATATCTGGTATATTTGCATTTTTCTTGAACAAAACTAAGCCATTCATACTTTCAAATTTCATAAATATGCCAGCTGTACAGGTAGTACAGATGTATGAGCTAACAGATCTAGTGGTATAATCTATTGTTAAAGAAATAAAATAGGGTTAGAAAGCAAACATTGCATAGATTTTAATTTCCTTTTCCAAATTTCTGTTTTTGTTAAATGAACTTTCTCCCTGGCTTCAGAGTTTCCAGGAAACTCGCATTGATACTTCCATCCTTCCCATGGGTCCTTTCTTCACAGCCATTATTTACCATTTCTTTATGGTCTTCAGTGCACGCCACCATCATTTCAGTATTTCTGCTGCAGAAAGGGGGGTTAGGGGGATTGTTGCTTGCCTAAGCCCACCTAGTAAATTCAGGGCAGAGGCAGCTTTCCAAGCTTCTTGACAAGTGTTACACACCAACTTGATCTACCTTGTCCCCCTCATTTTCTCTATTTTGGCAAAACTGTCGTCCTAAGGTTGTATCTAGTCTGCTTCTCCATCTCTTTTCAGTCTATAATTATCTATATTTGTTTTGGTATAGCAAAGATTTGTTTTCTAAGTTTTGTGGAACCTGCATTGTTCTAAATTCTTAACAAATATGTACTGAGACGTCATGATGTGACGTCCTCCCTGTGGGTCAGTAATGACTTGGTGCTTGCACAGGGGACTACTTTTACCTTTTTTATGTACTGAGAACTTGGAAAACAGGGTTGTAGCAAGCCAGCTACATTGGTGTGTGGATTTTCCTCCACGTGCCCCTTTCCTACAGCAGTCTCTTTTTTCTCTTCCAAAGTTGATACTTAGATAACTCAGATACACATGGACGCCCCCCCCCCTCCCCACTGGTTTCCATACATTTAGGGTCTGGAGGCTCCAGTGAGGAGGGGGAATCTGGTGGAATTCGTACCTAGTGGTGTAAATGGTAAATTTTGCAGGAACCGTTCATGACGTCCTGTCGCCATGTCTCTAGTAAAACTGTATAACAAAAATGAGCTTCAGATTTCTTCCTTTATGCATAATTCTTTGGTGTGAGTAGTGAATCTATAATTAGGATGGGTCCCAGGTGGAGCTCCAACCAGATCCCTCTGGGAGGTTCAGCACATCTGATGTGAAACCCAGATACCATGAAAAATTTGTCCGCTTCGGGAAGGTGAAATAGATTTTGTGCCAGTTTACCCTACAGACTGCATCATCAATTTGAGGTTGGCAGATTTTCTAAATGGCCTTAAGAACCTGCTCTTGCAGTATAGGAATAATAATCTACCTTATATATGTTGTGAGGATTGCCAAATGGTAATGTGCTGGATCGGACTAAGGACCCACCTTGTTCAGCATCCTGTTTTGCACATGGATGCACCAGATGATTCCAGGAAAGTCACAAAGACAGTAGCCCTCCTCTGCTGCCCCCCTTCTCTGCATCTGTGGTGAAGTTCAGAGGTGAAGTGCCTCTGAACATGAAGGTTCCATTTGCAGGGTCAATCTGTTACATCTCATTCAAAACTATGTCCTAGAGAGAAATGTCCACCAGTAGAGATGAAGTGAGACAACTTTCTGAGATCTCGGTGGCCAGTTTGGAGGTTGCCAGGCATCCACAGCAATATTATGAAGCCTTCCAAGCCTTGGTGTTTCTGTTAATCAAAGATGAAGAAAGAGACTAAAAAAGAAAAAAGATGGGAGGGAGGGAGGGAAGGAAGCTGGGAAAGACAAGAGGAGGCTGAAGCAGAAGGGGGGAGGAGAACAGAAAAAGTGAGTTTGGTGGGTGAAAGAAAGGGGGGGGAGGCAGCCAGAAGATG
Source organism: Eublepharis macularius (assembly GCF_028583425.1). Taxonomy (NCBI): domain Eukaryota; kingdom Metazoa; phylum Chordata; class Lepidosauria; order Squamata; family Eublepharidae; genus Eublepharis; species Eublepharis macularius. The sequence goes on along the minus strand of NC_072792.1, from coordinate 163,869,163 downwards.
AGAAGAAGGGAACGCTGAAGGGGAGGATTATAAATGAAGGGCAGAGGGTGGGTGGGAGAGAAAGAAGCAGGGTAAGGGAAAGAAGAAATGGTGTGGGGAAGGGGATATAGAGGTAAAATAAGATGCTCCCAGTGAGTCCTTATGGATCCCCTGCTTGTGAACTATGGTCCTCCGTGGATTTGCCTAACCTTTTAAAGCCATCAATACGGTTAATAATACACAGCTTTGAAAGTTTTCAAAGCACTCAACCTCTTGGGGGAGCCATGTTAGACTGATGTGGCAAAACCAAAAAGAAATCTCGTGCAACCATTAAAAAATACATCATCTGGGGAGCTCATGTAACCTGCCTCCTCTCCCTCGAGGAGACAAATCGACTTTTCACATCTCTTCAATTTTCCTTCCTCATTAAACTTCTTGACATTGTGGTGAGCTTGGCTTGGGTGAGTAGATATCTATTGAAGGGTGTTTTTTGTTGTTGTTGTTGTTGTTGAGTACTTTTTGAGAGCGACTTTGTTCGATAGGGCTTCTTCCCAGGTCATTTGTGTCTCGTCTGTATTTAATTTATAGTGCACTTCAATACTCTGGTTAGGTTGATGGGCTGAAGAGTCTTTCTGATACTACCTTGGGATGGGGGGACTACTATGTCCCTTTGAAGACTACTGAGAGTAATTCACAAGTTGAGTAAAATCTATTCTTTAATAATTTATCCCTTTTCCTATACTGTTTCTTACCTAATGAACAGTTACTTTATATACTTGGTATTAATAATTTGCCTTTCTTACTGAGACTTAAGGCAGATTTATTGATCAATACAATCAACAGCTGGGCCTTTCAATACAATCGGGTATAGATTACAGAAACTGGAAAACAAGCTGAAATCTCATATAGAGCTGAAACAAAAAATAAGCAATTTGACATGACAGTACGCAAGAGTATAATCTCCAGTTCCTATCCATTTTATTACTTTATTCATGTTGTATCAGGAAGCCAAATGATTTGTTTTGTAATATTTGGTTTGCATCAGGGTCATGGGGAGCCCAAATGGAGTCTTTGGGGGCCCACGGTGGCTCTCAGCCGCTCTGCATTCGAGGAGGATGTTCAACCACTGTAGCTCAGTCTGTCTGCTTTGAACCTAGGATCCTGTGCGAGTAGTTCCGCACATCTCCAGTTTAAAACAAAATCAGATGGTAGACGATGCAAGAGGCCTCTTCTTGAACCGTCCTTTCCCCAAGAGCTGCTGCCAGTTAGAATAGACAGTGCTGTGGTCTGACTTCAGGTGGACCTCACTGCACCTGTGCTGCTGCAGCCTCCTGGGGTTTTGTGCCTCCAGGCATCCTCAGTCCATAGATCAAAAGGGACGGCTGAGGGAAGGAGAAAGTGGAGATTCCGTCCTGATAAGAATGTTGTATCTTCATAGTGGTGTGTGTTCAGCATATCAGGCACAGACTAGAAAGCATCAGTGCCCCACCTGTGCTGTCCCTTCCTGTGCGGCATGCACTAGAGACTCATGCAAGCCCAATATAGCGAATGACGGCGGCTCGGTTGCGGAGCCCTTTGGAAAATGAGTTAAGGACACTTTGGAAGGATGCTTTTTGGTTACCATTTTAATACAGGCAACTCAGATTTGTGTAGAACATGTAGGTCACCTCTTCAGGGACCTTCTCAAGGTGGCTCACACACAAATAAATGGTAAAAACAACCACCCCAGCTTACAGTGAAATCTATAAAACAGCCCTGAAGTTAAAAATAAACTATAAAAGCAGCTAAGCAATTTCTGACTTAAAAGTAAGGAGGTGTTTTCACCTGGTGCCTGAAAGATCATAAATAGGTGGAAGAGGAGCCTCGTGATATTCAAAGGGTAAGGTGCCACCCCTGAAAATGCCCTGCCTATGACTGCCTCCTGCTTCACATCTGCCAGCAGGGGCCCTGGAGCAACAGGATCTTAACTTGCAGACTGAACAATATGGGAGAAGATGGTCCTTCAAGTACTTTAGCTACAAGCTCTTCATGGCCTTAAAGATAAGAACCAGAACTCTGAATTATGCTTTAAAGCCAATGGGCAGTGAGCGAAGTTATTCCATCATGGGGTTGATATGATCCCTTTGTCCAACCCTCACCCCCACCCCCTGGACCAATTGAAGTTTCTGAACAGCTTTCAAAGGCAGCATCTGTGTGGCCTTGCCACTTCTACCTTTTTAGCTAGTACAAATGAAGGAGATCAGGCTTAAGTTGCAAGCTGCTTCAAAGAGATGCTTACTAATAGCTAGTTCATGGATACAGCTTGTGTAGAGAGAGTGTGCGTGTGTGTGTTTTTCAAGGGTATTTTGGTTGAAATGGTCACTCTGACTCCAGCCTTTCCCCATGAAATTTATTTTCATTTAAAACACTTATGCCCTGCACATGCCACAAGGACTCCCAAGTTGTTCACAAAATAATTAAAACATTCACTTTTTTTAAAAAAGTGTTTCATCCTGAAGAATTTCTCTGTGTGCATGCAGTTTGCTGTAGTGGTTTGGTGTAGAGCCAGGTTGGTGTAGTGGTTAAGAGCAGCAGGACTCTGATCTGCAGAGCCAGGTGTGATTCCCCACTCCTCCACTTGAAGCCAGCAGGGTGACCTTGGGGCACTCACAGCTTCTAGGAGATCTCTGAGCCCCACCCACCTCACAGGGTGATTGTTGTGGGGATAATAATATCATACTTTGTAAACTGCTCTGAGTGGGCGTTAAGTTGTCCAGAAGGGTGGTATATAAATCGAATGTTATGTTAAAATGTTATATGACTTTCTCCTTTGTCTTAAAAAGGGAAAGGGTTGGGCGAGGGGAGACCCGGATACGTGTGGCGTAAAACAGCTGGGACACGAAAGGGTGCTGAGGGCAAGTAACCCGGCTTCACTGGCTGCAAGCCTCTGCTTGGTCATGGGAGATTGCTCTGGAGTGTCACGGAAGCCATTCTGAACTTTTCGGGAGAACAGGAGGCAGGAAACAAAGATTTAATTTCTTGGGTCTTTTAAATATACATTTAGTTCCTAGTTATTTTTGGCTGACCAAACCATGGTTTTATATAGTGTTCAGACAGCCTGCTCCAGAAGTACGTGGCACCACTGATGAAAGAGAGCAGACCTTCCGTGGCTTCTGCGCCTGGTGTAGCTAAATGAAAATAGTGTGCAGATCACTGAGCAGGTCAGACTGAGATTACACTGAAGGCTTTGAAGTTTTGCAGGGTTTTGACCTATCAACAGCTGTAGGCCTCTCTGGGGATTCCTTAACCCCACAAACACACAATGCTAGGAGACTTTGTATTTCATGGTTTCTGTGTTGACTTCACTGCTAATTGTGCTGTGGTTTACATGTTAGATGTAACCGGGATGTTACGGTATGTTTAAAAACAAAAACCCCAAGCCCTCTTATGGAGCGATGGGTTGAAGGTTGCAAAGACGGAGGTGGGTTCAGAGCTCTCCCCAGCCAGTGAGACACCAAGCCCGTGCCCTGCCCTGTGACACAATGGGGTTGCTCAAGACTTTGCTTTGGAAAAGGGGTTGAAATGCACCACACCTACATGTTATGAAGTGATGAAACGTTCAGCTGTCAAAACACCTATTAACTTTGAACTAGGCAAATCACATTGCATTACCTGTTTATGTCCATTTTCTCCTTGTCTCTCATCCGATGTAAGTTGATTGTAACACACAAACAAAACCAACTGTATATATCCTAGACAATAGATATTAAATATGCACAGTTTAATGTGGGAAAGAGCATTGAACACCCTGTAGAATCCTCCTGTCACACTTCCAGGGTACCCAGCTGGCCAGAGTTGCTTAGGGAGTTTTCTTCTCACCCTGTGTAACACAAGCCCAGTACAGATGACAGCCCCAAGCGTTCACTAAACGTTCTATAACATCTGACGAAGAGAGCTGTGGTTCTCGAAAGCTTATGCTACAGTAAGGTTGGTTAGTCTTAAAGGTGCTACTGGATTCTTTACTATTTTGCTACTACAGACTAACACGGCTAACTCCTCTGGATCTATAACAGCCTTGCAAACAAGCCTGCCTGCTGTAAGTACACAAAATGCTTTCCTAGCTAGCTCTCTTGCCTGTTTGCCCATGCTGCATCTGTATTGGAGGCTTCAGGATCGCTAATATCTTTTGGAAACGGCAATTGGGCGTGTTTTTAAATTTCAATTAAGTGTTCTTTAAAATTTGTCTGAATGAAAAACAAACACACATCATCTTGCACTCATAAGGTTGGCTCCTCTGTTCATTTTTCTGCCAATGCAAAAACACTTTGACAGGGTGGGCGGGTGATTTCTGTCGCTTCCTCTCACCTGGACACTCTCACATTAGCCCCACCCAGCATTATTCCTACAGGGTCTCCAAACCGTAGGCAACATTGGGGCTGCATTCCATGTGTGGAAGTCCTTCTGTCCTTGGATATGTTCCGTCACATCCAAACCCATAAATCACAAACTGGATACACAGTGGATACATAGTGAACCTTTAAGTTCTGTTAAGCAAACAGCATGAACTAATCATCTTCATTCATTCCTGACCTAGAATCTGCTGAGCATGCAACCCATGGAAGTTGCAGGCACATGACAGGAAGTCACATGATAGGAAAGGGGGCAGATTTATAACCTCTTTGCTGTTGTGGCCAGGATGGGAGGCAGACCAGAGACGGGAAACTCAAGCCATGCAGTAGGAGGAATTGTAGTGAGGAACAAGCCAAGAATCAGCCATAGCAGAATCCTTTCCCCTATTAAGTGATCCCGCCTCACCAGACTGCTTTTCTCAGAAGGCTCACAAAGAACCAGGAGGGGCTGCCTTGTTCTGGGCCAAGCAGGTCATTCCAAAGGGCAGCATCAGGAAAGTACAGGCTTATGACCCCAGTTGAAAGGGATCTGCTACCTGCCTGAGGGTTGCGTCCATGAGATGAAGACCACTGGCATAGATCTTAATTTCCCTTGCCATATACAAATACTTTTTCTGCTTTATAACAACCACTCTTTGCTTCAGGGATGGACTCTTAGGCTCCCATTAACTGGTTTTGCCATATAAAACCTTACTCATGGGTGGGGGGAGATCAAAACAAATTCTTAATTTCACAGTTGCTTCCCTAATTAAACTTTCCAGCATAAAAAGCATGCAAGCTGCATGGTCACAGGCTGTGACGCCTGCAGCTTGCATGCTTTATTTCCACTAGAAATGTTCTCTTTAATTGCAAACATATATTTTAATTGTGTTGGCAATCAATGGGTATATTATGAACGCTTGTTCAGGAAATGTACGAAACGGTAAGATTGAAACTTAGTTTAATCGGCGATCTCTCTTAGTGATTGCTTTTTAGAAGAAATTGTCGTGAATTTAAATCGATCCAACCTGTGTGGCACAGGGTGCCTCTGAAAGAGGAGTGGGGGGGGGGGAGGAACTGACTCTTTAGAGTTATGAAAGATTTCTATGCCTGACCACCTGGAGGCAGTTTGTACCTTTGGTGTGGCTAATATTAGACATACCACATGGCTGCCTCCCCACCATTGCAAAGAGTGCTACCAAAATAACAGCATTGGAGGGGGGGGGGGCGCTGTGGAGGCGCACTGCAGGCTTATTTGCTTTGGGGGGAAAGGGGTGGGGGGAGACAGAGTGCTGCTTGTCCCAGGCAATAGCGTAGTGAGCTGCAAAGTAGCGCATCTGGGCCATGTGTTGATTATCTGAAATGAGATCTGAAAGGAAGCGTTTGTTTTGCTGCTTTCCCATGCAGTTGCTCTCTGTTCTGCCCGTATTATCTCCCCCCTCTTGCTTGTCAAAGCCAGTAAAGACTCTCTGGAATAAAGAGCTGGAGCAAAGGTCACAAGCTGGAAACATCTCCCTTTTGGAAACAGACTTCATTTGCTATAAATAAAGGTGGCTCCTTACTTAAAGGGGCTGCAGTGCCTTGCCTTAAGCTTGCTGTTGTTTCCTGAGACACTAACGGCTGCATCAGTTAAGCTCTAAAAGATGTCCTATCCAAAAGAGATGCATACAGTTTTTTTTTTAATTGCATAGTTTCCCTTTTTGGGCCCACTGTGTATGCCTAGCCCAGACAGGCTTGAGTACATGCCATATATATATTTTTTTTTTGGTGGTTGGACTTTTTAATCTGTTCCAGGCCTTTTCAAGTCAGAGCTCTAGCTGAAGGGGGGAGGGGAGAGAAACTTGGGCATGTGGGCTTCTCTGATCTGACAGAAATTAAGGCTGGCTTTACTTTACAGGGACAGTTTCCCTTGAACCAAAGTTATGGGCAAGGAAATAGTTACGCTTGCAACCCTCCTGTTATCTGAACTCCCCCCTCCCCCAGAAGTTCATACAACTTGCTGAAATCCACCGTTACTGAGCTAAAGGGTTCAGAGACGCCATTGTTTGACAGTGTATCTGGGGCCCCATAAAGGCCAGAAGAGGGAAGCGGACCCAACCTCGGGGCCACAGCCCACAAGAACATTCTCTTGCCTAATCCCAACTGTGGTCTCGAGCAGGTCCTCAGAAATTTTTTGTGAATGTGCGAATGAGTGTCCTAGTATGTGGTGCTCTGTGCTAATTGTGGGGGAGGAGGCGTTGAGTCATACTGCCACTGGGATATTGTACCTCTAGCGCCAAAAGGTCTTTAGGCTGGTTTGAGGGATCTCTTTTACAATGATAAGTAAAAAAAAGGGTGGGGCGGGGTGTGATTAAGAAGCTGTTTACAGCCGCTTAGAACAGATTGAAATCTTGTTTGACCCTAAGGCTTGATGGCCCTCTTTTTAGCACAGTTCCTGCTGTTGAGAATACTAGCAACAAGGCTTGATTAGTCCATCTTTGAGGAGCTGAGGATAGTATGTTACGATAGATGAGGAGAAACAGACGTGCAGGCCCTGTCCCCTCTTGATTCTGGAAGGTCAGAAAACCCACGGCCGGCCGTTCCAGGTCTCTGCTGGGTGACAATACCTTTTTTCTTCACTTCCTGGCGGGGAGGAGGGAATGTACCAAAATCAAACCGAGTAGTAACCACTTCCAGCAGCAAAACTGAGAGTATCTCCTGTTGGATGGAGTTGCACATCCAGCACACTTATCCCTGTGTTGCAGTTGGAAGGCTCTGCCTGGTTGCTGCATCTTCCTACCAGCTAGCGGCAGGGCAATCAGTTGCCCTTTTGAGCTATCCCACTCTAGAGTTGACAAATTTTCTTGCTGCCCTTTCCCTTGCTGCAGTTTATGTGTTTTCATTATTTATTGTCTGCTTTTTTCCCACTGGGACTCAAGGTGAATTGCACAGGATAAGTTAATACAATCAACAGGATGGGGCCGCCAATAAACAATGCAATCGGATTTGGATTGCAGAAATCTGAAATAGAGCTGAAACAGACCATCGGCATTTAAGCATGACATGTTGAATGGTGAAGAAATATCATACTAGGAGCATACTTAACAGCAACGGACAGTATGAACTGTACACAGTAGAATAGCCCACAGTCTCTAACCCTTTACCACAAAGAACTTTTCGGAACTGTTTTCTTTACAGTACAGTCCTATTGCCTGTGTAGAAAAACCTTCTTGAATTTAGCACAGTTTGAGGAATACCAGGTGAGTGAGGGTCTTCCTGACTTCATCAGGCTGGCTATTCAATAAGGTGGGGGCCACCACAAGGAATATGCATGTATAGCCTGTTGTTGATTTTGCTCATTTTCAGGATGGCACCTGAAGAAGACCCTACTCAGATGAGCGAATCTGTCAGCAGACAGCAAGACCAAATAGCCATAGTCTGTTTATAGAGATCGGACTTAGAAAGTTTAATAAAAATAGAGTATATGAGGTCAGTTCAAGCATCAGGCTGAGCAACGGAAAGTGAAAATGCTAATGTATCTCACCCTAAACTCTGTGCTTCTTCTAAAAATGTTGCTGGAAGAGTCTAGAAGAACATTTAAAGTCACAGCATGTAAAAGTCCATCATTACCGTAGTTCTCAGGGTTGGGACTTCTCCCCAAAAGCAAGATGGAAGAGACCTTCTTTCTGTACCCTGAGAATTTATAGTTTCTCCCTTGAGAGTTCATTCCCCTCTGAGGTCATTCTTGCTCTTCCTGATCAAGAGGAAGAAATTAGTGTCTAGCCATTTGACTGTGCAAGTCTCTTTTCTTTGAGGTATGACTTCCTAGCAAAGTGTGAGATAGTAACCCTTTTGTTCTATTTCTGCTGTAGCCATTATCATCTGTAAACACTAAAGTACTCTGCGCTTGGGGCTTGATGGCTCATCTTCCGGTCCCCTCCTTTCTGCCAGCAAGAGATCTGCAGCCAGGCTCCAGCTCATAAACAGAGTGTAGCCCCACAGGTTGAATTATGGGGGTGCGTTCTAGGATGGAGGGCATTTATCCACAGTAAATAATTCATCTGTTTTTCAAAAAATATTCCTGATGCTGTTTCCTAGAGAGTTTGGGGTAAGGAAATTGGTTGAAGAATTAAGTCACTAAGTAGCATGTGCTTCAGTGTACAAGAGTTTGAAAGAAACAGAACGTATTGCGTTTTGGCCACCCTGCCATCTCCCTTCCTTGTCAGTTAGTGGGATCAAGAGTTGGCCCACAGCTTCTGTTGTGTTCTTGTGGTAACAAATGTGCATTTTGTTTTGCATGTCCCAGCTTGCTCTCATTCAGCTGTTCAGAAGGGAACTTCAAGTGGCACAAGCCTGTAGCCAGGTAGTCCTAAGCAAGTGACTTACTCTACATTTTAGAAGTGCACTTCCTAAAGATTTGGGCAAGACATTCACCATCTGGTTCAGGGGTGGCCAAACTGCGGCTCGGGAGCCACATGCGGCTCTTCTAGACATATTGTGTGGCTCCTGGTGGTCTCTTGAGTATCGCCATGGCCATAAATTTTATTTTAATTTCTTTCATATTTTCAACAAAAATGTTGGGGTTGCCAGGTCTGACTCAGAAAATACCTGGGGACTTTGGGGGTGAAGCCTAGCAAGGGTATGACATCACTTTTGTGATTTCACTTCCAAGTCAAAGGTCAGGTGATGGCTCTTCCCAAGCTCCACCACTTTTGATGATGTCACTTCCAGGACACTCCCCCAAACCCACCTCTTCATCTGAAGTCACTTCAGTGCATCATGTCTTGTGGCTCTCAAACAGCTGATGTTTATTCTGTGTGGCTCTTACATTAAACAAGTTTGGCCACCCCTGATCTGGTTCATCCTTAGGGAGTAAACATTGCTACAGCAACTATCTCTAAGCCGAGGGACTGTTCCGATCCTTTTCAGGTGATACATATCTTGTATCTGATGAAGGGAGCTCTGACTCTGGAGCATTCATACCCTGGAAATCTAATTGATCTTTAAGGTGCTACTGGACCCCAGTCTTGCTCTTCTACTACAGATCAACACAGCTACCTACCTGAAACTAGGACATAAGAGGTTTGCACCATTTCTCATGGCAATCACAGGATAAGGAAGGTGAATGGAAACCAAACAGGTTGAATTTGGTCTTGAGACTGAACTTCTTGGGCATCATTTGATCAAGCAGAAAGGAAAGTGGATTGTATTTTGTTTGCCGCTGCCTTATTTTTTTTAACAGTATCCTTTTTTAAAATTCCCAACACCAATCAAACTCTCTCTCTGCCACTGAATATTTGTGAGTTGCATCAAAAGCATGCCGAACTGAGCCAGTGTTGAGCCATTTGTACTTATATTCCAGTATTGTCTCACTTGGATAGAATCGTTTTTTCTTTCAAACTGGAGGAGGTAAGAATGGAGCCTGGGACATTCTGTAGGCAAAGGATGTGTTCTGCCACTAAGCTATAGTGCCTGTTCTTATCTGCTGAACTTTCCAGTATGAACCTGCATCTCCTCTCCCCTTACAATTTGTAATATAATTTCCTTGGAGTCATTTGTAATATAATTCCATTAAAAATATTCAGGTATCTTTGTGTTGTTTGTAAAATGCCAATGGCCAGAACGCCCAATTCATTAGTGGACCCTACAGTCCTTGAACAGAAGAAGTTTATAGGATGTGTCTCTACTCTTCCTCCTGCACCCCCTGAAAAACTGTTCCAGGCAATCAAGGGGCCCTCAGATAGAGCAGATGTGGGGCAAGGAGCAGCAGCAAGAGAGAGCTGTCAGAATGCCACATCCCATTCTGTTCTCTGATCCTCAGGAGCAGCTGTGGGGGGGGGTGCGCAAGAGGCTGTAAATGAAAGGGGGAAAGAGAGCCTTTCCATGATTGCAAAAACATGCATGCAAGGTCTGACCCATGCACCGAATGTGGCTGCTTCAAGGGATACTGCACAAGAGAGAATACAAATCTTATTCATTTGTATCGCAAGGTGTTGGGTTTATTGTTTGGTATTCAGAGAGAGTACCCTTCAGTGACTAGGTGGCCAGCCGGAGTGATCAGTTACATCCTTTCAAGCCCATCAAAGGCAGCGGACTTAGAAAGGCGTCACTGATGCTTAGGATGGCACTGTGAGATTTGTCCCGTAGACTTCTAATAGCCTCAAATCAAGACATGCTATTTATCATATTTTTATCCCACTCTCCTCCTAGTTTAAAGGGTTAAAGGGAAAGGTGTTAAAAGATACAATTGTTTGCATTTTCAGAGCCCTGATACATCAAAGTGTGTTGCGTCTTATACTTTGGTGGAACAATACATCATCAGTAAGTGCTTTCTGTGTGAATGAGGGCAAGAGACTGATGCTGACTTGGATATTTTTGTATGAAATTTGGCACCATAATGCATAAGACATGATGCTAACCTGTATGTGAGAAATATATAAATAACAAATGGTGAAGTCTTGCTCTGAAAAGGAGTTGCCAATAACTTCCAGAGGTGAAAGGTGGAGAATTCTTGTCCTCTGCCAGCAGAAGCACAATATTTAATATGAAAAAAAGGAAACTTAGCATAATTCCAGGTGCAGAATTTGGTGTGGGTTTTTAACTTCATATAACCTTGATCACAGATGTATACTTTATGTTGCAATGTGGGAATGGTATGTATAGAACTGGGAAACACTGCCTTGGTTTATAGATGCAGAGAAGTTAGCTGTGTTAGTCTGTGGTAGCAAAATCAAAAAGTTTATAGAACTACATTGTACATTCTGTAGCCAGGGGGGACCTTTTTTGTAGGGTACGGTTAAAGGATGGGAGCATGCAGCTCTTCGGAAACTACTTTGGAAGACAGTAGTGTTTGCAGAATGAGAAACATGGTTGCTGTTCCAGCTGGGAGCTCTGTCTCTCCATTGTTCAGTTGCCATCAGTAAGGGTGGCCATCAGAAGGAGAGCAGGAAGATCCCAGGTACCTCTTAACCACGCAGGAAGCTGAGGATTCTCCCCCCCCCCCTCCAAGCAATAACTGTGTCTAAGTCTGGTATCATTTATAGTGGACATAAGAAGCTGCCTTGTGCTAGTCAGTCTGGTGGTCTGTCCAAGTCAGTACTGTCTGCTGTGACTGACTGACCAGCTTTCCCAGGGTCTTCAGTCAAGTCTTCCACATCCCCTCCTACCCGATCCTTTTAACTAGAGATGCTGGGGATTGAACTTGGGACTTTCTGCTTGCATTGTAGCTGTTCTGCCATTGAGCCACAGGCCCTCCTGCTGTGAGTTAGTTTGGAAGCCAGTTTTGGCCACAAAGTGAAATAAAAATACAATTAGTAATATAAGTATTGTCATTGGATTTAATTGCAAGGATCCATTGATTTTCCAGTAATGACTATCAGAGCAAATATTCTTTTATAATTGAAATACATATTCATAAATAGGGGGAGGAATGACTCTTGCAGGTTTGGGCTCTACAAATGTTCAGTTTTAATCGTTCTTGAACTTTATTTTTGCCCTCAAGAATCGGTTTGGAACAAAGTCAGTGAAAAATTTTTGGTAGTAATTCTATTGTTATAGAATTTGCCAATTGAAAGCCTCTGCTTCAGCATTGAACTCCAACTTGAACAGCTTAGTCATAAATTCTGTTATACTTCCCTTGTGGAGAATACAAGGGACCAGTTCTTAATTGAATTATACATACAGTGGTAGCTTTATGTAAAAGAGAAGCAAAAATTCCAGGGACCTGCCTACATTTACTCCCTATTTTGAAAGTATCAAACGCTTTATTGATTGCATTTCCCAGCCTTGCATTGCTGCGTATGTGAACGGTCGTAAATATTCTTGTAGCACCTATAATAACATTAAAAACAGCATATACAGGAAAGGGTAGACTTAGAACCCTTCTGCTTGTCATATAAGCTACTCAAAGGTGTCCCTGATCCTGTTATGGTCTGTGGTGGTATATTTACGTCATATATACCTTGCCTTTCTCCCCCATGAGGGACACAAAGCAGGTTACAACCTTCCTCTCTGTTTTATCTTCACAACAGCCCTGTGAGATAGATTAGACTGAGAGCTAAGCTACAAGAGACAAATTACATGAGGACGTGCACATGAAGGGAGTTGCAATGTTAGCTGGGAAGCTGAGTTTTAAAAGAGATCGAAGGCTTTGTCAATTTCCCCTCTCTACAGAGCCAGCAAAGATCACTCCTCAGAAGGTTTGCTAATTTCCTCTTTGCCTCCCAAAGGTTCTGTTAGTTTCACCTCCCCTTCTAGGAGGAGAAGAAGAAATAAACCCTCTGAGGAACAATCTTTGCTGGCTCTGTAGAAAGGGGAAACTGACAAAGCCTTCTGATCTCTTTTAAAACTCCGCTTCCTGGCTAAGATTGCGACTCCCTTTATTTGAGCGTCCTCGTGTGGTTCGTCTCTTGTAGCTTAGCTCCGAGTGTGTGTGACTGGCCCAGGGCCACTCAGCAAGATTCCACGGTGAGGGAGGATTTGAACCTGGATGTCCCAGTCTGACCACTATGCCACATTGGGTCTCTATAGTCTGGGGGGGGGGCACATCACATGATATTTCTTAACATGTAGATTGTCCATGCTGTATAACTGCGTGGTAAAGCTCAGCACTTTCAGGCGCAATGGTCTCTGCAGATTGATTTTGGCTTTCCGGCTTCTCCCATCCATGAGACTCAACACCAGGGAAAGAAAGCGAATACTTGGTTCTGTGTTTTAATAGACGGAGCCAATCATCTTGTATATGATTTGATTGCTTACAGACCTCAACACTCAGTTGTTTTCTGGTGTTGGGGGAGAGACTCAGATACTCCATCATTTCCTTTATATAGAAAAGAGTTAGAGATGCCTAGTATATACCTGTAGTTTGGTTCTTAGTGGTTAGGGCACACTCAAAACATAGGGTGCAGTGCAGCCGAGGGTCAACTAAACAGTAGAAAATTGACTAGACAGCATTCTGTCCTAAGTTTTGCAAACTGCAAAAAATGAAAATATATTGTCTAGTGGTTTCAAGAAATATAATAAAGTGCTGTTTTTTGTTTTTTTAAAATGTAGTACAGTTCCCCTTCCCCCTTGTTCTAAATCCCTCCTTCCTCCTAAATCCCTCTCTTTCCTTTCAGAAACAAAGAGTTGTTTGTTTCTTGTCTGCCTGTGAGGTCTTTTGCTACTTGCCCCGTGTGTGGGTGTAGAGCCCCATATTTAAATGCTTCCCTGATAACCATGAAAGTTAGGAACAGGAAACTGGTAAATCCTGGCTGTTGGGGATAAAAGCAGTTATTTTGCTTTCATTTTCTCCTTGGTTCAGGCAGAGCAAAGTATTCAAAGATCATTAGAAGCCCCTGTTTCTTACAAAACTAGCATTGGAAGTACATAAATTCAAGGGAGCACATGTGAAGGTTGCAGGCAACCTTATTTGTGTGGGTTTGCTTCACTGTGCCCCCCTCCTCAATTAGTCATGAACTCCCCACTCCTTCCTCTCAGCAGCTTTAAGAACTAAATGAAGAGTGTTGCTTGCCCACATGAATGCAGAAATTTATGGTGCAAACGAATGGATTTTTCCAGGCAACACCTCTAGCTGTCTATTAAGGTTTGAATACTGTAGAGAAGCCCTTGGTTTTCCTTGTGCTTCAGTTTTTGATTGAATACTAGAAGTTTCTCTTGCTTATCAGATTTTGAGGAGGGCATACTCTCTCCTTCATTTTTAAAAACCAAGGCTCCCTTTTCATACTTAAAGACAGTTATTATTTTTTTGAATTTTCTATTCTCCATTGCTTTTTTTAGAAAACATTCAAAATTGTCATCAGAACACCACCGTCTGTTGTTTTGCAGATGGAGCAAGCTCGGAGGCCAAAAAGCACTCTTGCACCGCTCCCCTTCCTTCCATTTGTCTTTTGTAGGAGACTTTCCCAGAGGAATTGTGCTCATAAATGTTAATCTTAGCGTATTTTAAAACTGGCTTGGAAATAGGCTCGGGGAATTGAAAGTGTTTGGTTATTTTTGCCACCTAGCTATAAATAGCCCCTGGGTTTGATCTACAGCCCAGTAGAGCTGGCTCATAGTTGTCTATTTACAACTGAAATGGAAACTGGCACCACTTCTATATGAGCCTATATTTATCATAAATGTATTTTGTTTCTATGACCTACGAACAACATAGTTGGCTAAACTGTGTAATCGGAACAGCAGACTTGCTATCGAAGGTTTAGCTTAGTTTAAGCAGACTTTGAGAAGTTCTAGGAGAAACCATCCTCTTTCTCGGTGTCCTTTTCTCTTCTGTACCCTGGTTTTTGTTGTTTTCAATGAAAAAATCTTGGCTCATTGGCATTTGTTAGTCCCTCCTATAGGGAGAGGTAACTGTTGTCAGCAATGAGGAGCAAGCTTATCACAAAATGTTAAACATGTTAACATTATGCATTGTGGCCATGACTGGAAGAACAACTTCAGACAAATTGTACAGATGCATATCAAGTCACTCCTTCTGCGGCATTAGAAACTGCTGTTGAATTCCCCTCCATGCACACACGCACCAGTTTCAACAATTTTATTTATTTATTTTATTCTATTTGTATTCTGCCCTCCCCGCACTAGTAGGCTCAGGGCGGATTCCAATTAATAGAATAATATAAAATACAATATCTTTAAAACCAATAAAGCATCTTAAATATTTAAAAAAGAACACACACAACAAGCAATACAGCAGCAGGTTTTGAAAAACACATGGCAGCAGATTTCACCAGCAACCACCACCCAACCACCTCCAGAAATATATGGCAGAGGCTAGGTGGTAGATATCTCTTTGTAGGAGCACAGCTTTCTCTAGGTGGCCGGCAGGGAGGCCAAGAGCGCCAACCATATGCCTGGCGGAACAGCTCTGTCTTACAGGTCTGGCGGAAGGATAGTAAATCCGGCCGGGCCCTGATCTCTTTACACAGAGTGTTCCACCAGGTTGGAGCCACGACCAAAAAGGCCCTGGCTCTGGTCGACGCTAAATGGGCCTCCCTGGGGCCAGGGACCAGTAGCAGCTGTTTATCATTGGATCGAAGTGTCCTCTGGGGATCATAATGACTTGTAAATCAATGTGTGGCCTGTACTTCGGGAACTTGTTTGTCCAGATCATGGTCTATATTATCTAGCAAAAGATTTCAACACTTGGTGTCACGCACACACCCCACCCCACCACCCCAGCACCATGTGTGGTACTGATGCAAGACAAACAAAAGGCAAGACAAGGCAGTCCTAGAACTCTTCTATTCCCTAACACACCAGCCTCCAATGAGGGTTCCTTTTTTCTTTCTAAGACGTCCTGCTACATCTGCAAAGCACTTAGGCCTTCATAGACTTATTACTTCACTGCACATTTTCCAGGGGGAACTTGACTTCCAGCTTTTATTTTCCAACTTTAGCTCTCTCTATTACCATTTCTCAGTATGGCACACAGCAGTTAACTCAGAAAATGAGAAGTGGCCAAATAGAGCCATACAGTGCCGTCCTAAACCAAGTCATACCTAGGCTTAGAAGGGTATAATTCTGCTTAGGATTTCATTGACAGAGACCTACAGTTAGAAGCGCTGTGTAGGCCATCTAGTCCATCCTCCTGTTCGGTGCAAGCAATCCAGAGCCTGAGCATTCTTGAAAAATCACTGTCCAGCTTCTGCTTGAAGACTTCCAGCAAGAGAGAGCCCAGCTAGATTTTGTTGAACGCTCTTAATGTTAGGAAGCTTCCCAGGATGTTCAGCCAAAATCTCTTAAGCTCATTAGATCAAGTCTTAGCTTGTGGAGCAGTGGAGAATAGTCATGCAAAGAGAGTCCTGAGCATGGCTCTGCCAAAGGAGACATCTCTTAGAGCTCTGATATCCAAGGAAGGGTATCTCACAGAGGTACAAGATTGAAATCACTCTGCAAAGTTCTAGCTTGGAGAACCCTTCTGCTCATTTCGTCTCTTGTAGAACGTACCCTGTAATCCCCAAAAGAGACTTATGAACGGAGTCGTAGCAGAGTTGAATGGCAGATGATACCCAGTGACTGAAGCACTGTAAAGAGACCTTCTCTTCCCTGCTGGGGCCAGGCAGGCTATTTTTAAAAAGGAGCAGTCCTCTTGAACTAGAATGCCAGTGCTTTATGGACATCTGAGGCTGAGCATGTATACACGTTGGAGAAGAATGAGATGGGAAGATGTGCTAGGAGCCAGTCTTCAGTGTTGAGAAAGAAGATCACTTGATTCCAGAGGTGTAAGGCAACTACTGTCATGCATTTGAGGTAATGAAAAAACCAAAGGGTAGCAATTTGTACTAGTAGAGTGTATCTCCCACAATAGAATGGAGGAATTTGCATGTTGAGGCCAAATTGAGATGGAGAAATAGCTGTCCTTGAGGTCCAGGGAAGCTTCCAGTGTTAAGAGGAAATACGGGTTATAGCATTACCATTCTGAATCCTCTTCGTCTTGATTAAAATGTTGAACTCCCAGATATAAAATTAAGTCCTCTGTCCTCACAACAGTGAAATGCCAAGACTAGAAGTCTAGGTCTCTTAGGGAAAAAATGAAATCCTGCCTTCTAGTCATAGTTACTTATGGCGACCCCGGCCGGGGTGGGGGTGGGGGGCGATTTTCATGGCAAGAGACTAAGAGAGGTAATTGCCATGGGTTGCCTCTGCAACCCTGGTCTTTGTTGGAGGTCTCTCATCCAATTACTAATCAAGGCCGACCCTACTTAACTTCTGAGATTTGACAAGATCAGGCTCTCCTGGGCTATTCAGGTCAGGGCTTCTGTTAGGAAGGGGGATATAGGATTTATCTCCAGGAGGGAGTCAATTTTCAAGAGGAATGTGGAACTGGGAGAGTGGTCAGACATTCTGGAAGGAGGTGTTCTACTGCATACAAGTACAAGCTGAATTGTGGTTTGGAGTAGGTAGAGTTGTATGAAGGTGTGGAGTAGGATTTTCTGGACAGCAACTTAGCTGTTGTGGAATAGAAGGACATGGACTGATGACAACTTCTCAGTAATTGCTTCTTAGTATTGTAAGCTGGTATAGTGGCTTCAGCATTTAGTCTAAGGTGTGATCAGTTTCACTATGGAATAAATCTTATCCTTCAAAGCTTGCATCTTCATTCTGAGCCTTGAACTCCACCATGAGACTTATGCAGTGTACCAAGGTGTGGAAACAATGGGCTATTGTTGTGGCCATTATTTTGGAGCCACACTCAGCTACAAGATTGGTATTGATTATTGCTTAGTGAGATGTAGTACCTCCATTTGTTTTGAAAACGAGAGTCAAGCCCTGGTCAGCTGCCGAGTGGTCCAGAAAAGAGGAGATTTTCTCCCAAAAGAAATATTAGTTGCATGAACTTACAGCCCTAATCAAAGGGCTACTGAGGGGTAAAGCTTTGTGGGGAACCAAATGTGGCTTCTGACGGCCCTTGCCTAGTGCAGTCTCTACAATGATGGGAGTTAGAGGAAAGAAGAACCAGCTGCATCTTTTTCTGCTGTACCTTGTGCAGAGGTTTTCTGGATGGCTAGACCTTGCGTGCCTAGGGAAATGGGGCTTGCAAGCACTCATTTCTGCCCAGTGTAGGGGTAACAAGTTATTTGGCCATTCCAGGTCTCCAGTGGAGCCAGGCTTTTCTTCCTTCATTCCTTATTTCTCTCACATGTCTTCCAGCAGTTGACACTGGCTTGGAATTAACCACAGATAAACCTAGGGATGAATCTGAGGCTTTGCTCAGTTTGCTGGAATTCATTTAGCCTCCTCATTCTTCAAAGTAGAGGACCAAATGAGTTGCCTCATCTAAGTCTGAAAGAGGAGGGAGGCTGCGGATTAGACCAGAGAGTGCACAACTGTGGTTGAGCTGGCACTGAAATCAAGGGAGGACCTGTCCGATAGCAAAGGCAGCAACACTGGGGAGGCTTTCTCAGAGGGGTCTACAACACTGGTGGTGGTATGTTCAGTATCAAAGGCCATAAGCAGTGCAGGTGGTGTCAGTTGCTAGATGCTGAGACACGGATGGTGGAGCAGTGGGAAGCAACACTCGTCATCAGGAGCAGGGGTAGCCGCAAGAATACATAGTGAGTAGGAATCAGAGATCTCTGATGTGGCAGAGATCTTGTACCAAGGTATTCTGGCACGCATTGGCACCAAGGCATTAGGGGCAGTTAATGTAACCTTGTTAGCAGTTCAAAGAAAACTGAGTAGGAAGCAATGGCTCCTCGCCATAGGCATGCAGAATGGAACACCGGTTCCAAACGAGTGGCAATTTTATACCTAAAAGCTTTGCTCTAGAATATTCTGAAGAAGAAACAGATGATCACTTTCCACACTGTGACCACACATGTCCAGTATGGTAGGTCCAACTCTGTTTCCCTTCTCCTACAACACATGTCCAGTATGGTAGGTCCAACTTTGTTTCCCTTCTCCTACAACACATGTCCAGTACGGTAGGTCCAACTCTGTTTGCCCTTCTCCTACAACACATGTCCAGTACGGTAGGTCCAACTCTGTTTGCCCTTCTCTTACAACACATGTCCAGTACGGTAGGTCCAACTCTGTTTCCCTTCTCCTACAACACATGTCCAGTATGGTAGGTCCAACTCTGTTTCCCCTTCTCCTACACCACCACACACGTGGGCGGAACTTATCATTAGCTATCCATCTGCTTAGCCTTGTAATGGGTTTAACTGGGTCTTCTTGATAAAGGTAGTGCAGTCTGTTGGTTTCTTGTGCTGCTTTATTTAACTTAATATACTAACTATTTCTCTATGTGTTTAGAGTGGCTTGCAATAAAACAACAACAAATCATAAGACAATAAAAGGTCAGCTATAAAACAGCACCAAATACAGCAAAAATATTATATAAATTAATAATGTAAAAACAGAAGATGGGTTACTGATTGAAATAGAATTCTCACAAAGTGCAACATATTTTTTTTCTCTGTATCAATTGTTATTTGAACATGAGTGAGGTTTCTTTCTCTTGGCTTTTCTGTATTTCTCATCCCCCGCCCCCCCCCCCCCGGCCCATTCTGCAGACGCTTCTTGGGTGGAATTCCAAACCGTACTTTTTTAAAGCCCTAGATGCCCTGAGTTTTGTCTCCTCTCTCTCATGTGCACTCAGCCTGTGAGATCTGTGGAGTAGAACCCGCGGTGGGATGTGTGCAATGTCTGCCCATAACAGACCTTCTCCATACTGATGCTGGGGTTGGAAAATTCCCTCCCTAAAGAATTCTATTTATTCCTGGCATATTATCACTTTTTGGACTACTTTTACATTATGTATATGCAGTATCTTTTTACGTTTATTGTGAGATCTTTTGAGTATTCATAATCTATTTTTTCTGTAAGTATTTTAATGTAAATATACAATGCCCAGAAGTTAAGGCTGTCATTTTGAAGAGCGCTTAAATAACCTTGATAAAATGGTTTAGATCATGTTTCTCAGGTGCTTCATTCCATCCACAGCACATCTTCTGCCACTTGTGTTTGTGGAAGAGGTTAACATAGAGCGGAACCACAAGTGACAAAAGGCACAGATTGGACACTTGTCAGCTTCCCTCAAGTTTTGATGGGAAATGTAGGCAGCTTGGCGGAATGTTGGACAAGCGACAGTTGAAAAGTCCATTGGACAGCAGACAGAGAGCCAAGCTGCAAGACTAGGATGCCTACATTTCCCATCAAAACTTGAGGGAAGCTGACAAGTGTCCAATCTGTGCCTTTTGTCACTTGTAGTTCCGCTCATAAATGAAGTTCTTAGTGGCACAGAATGTGAGCTGTGCTGCGGCCAGAATGAAGCTTGTGTGGAACATGGTCATAGGATCCGTGCAAATGTTTGTTTGATCTTTTAGGTGCTCTCTTAAGAGAATCCCTTGATCTCGCCCTCACAGCAACCCTTCCTTCAGAGTAAACTGCATGGAAAGACATACAGACTTGTGTAAACCTAAGCTCTGGTAGCAACTATTTCCAGTGGCTTCGGAATTTAGAAAATGTTGGAAAGGACTGGAGTGGTAGAAGGCAAAAAGAAGGCATTAGATGTCTATACCGGTCCAATCTTTGACTCCATTACAACCTACTGTGGGTGCTGCCTGAAACATGCAAACTCCATTCTGCATCCATGAAAACTAGAAATGGTTTAAAAGAAAAGCAAACATGTCACTAAGCCTATTCGTCAGAATCTGAACGGCTCTATTGATAGGCAAAGTGGTAGTTTGGCGTAGAGTTTTGCCTTTGTGCAGTCACAGTTTGTAATTATAGCCGTTGCTATTACTTGTATACTTTGGCTTCTGGGGATATTAGTGATGTCCTCCTTTTGGATGTCTGCCTTGAATCCAAGTGGGAAGTGTGCATTAGAGTCTAGCTTTCTGAACGATGGCTTGAGTCATTTTAACACACCTGCCTGTTGTCTGTCTCCCCAGCGATGAGCCAGAGAATCAGCCAAAGCGCTCCAGTGAAGCAGCCGCCTCCGTTAGCCCCTCAGAGTCCACCCAGTGGAGTGCTGGGAAGCAGCAGCTCCAATCAGCAACAGCAGATGAGGCTGCAGCAGCTTCAGGTGGAGAAAGAGAGGCTGCGACTGAAACAGCAAGAACTCTTTCGGCAGGTGAGGCCACAGGTTAGAAACATGCTTCCACTCTCATACTCTGTTGTGCGTGCTTTTCTGGTGTGCTTATCAGCTTGCAATTCCTTTGAGCATTGGCCGTTTGGAGAAGGATGAAGCACCCTCTTCAGGAAGATTTACACTTGTCCATGCTAAAGAATTCTTCCCTCTCCCCCCACCCCCCCAGTTAAATTTCCCATGCAAGCTTGACTGACACCACTATGAATGCGTCTCAGGGGCCATAACCTTTTCAGAGTGCTGATGCAGTCTCTGGCACAGAGGTTGGTTCCCAGCCTGGGCGTTCTTTCTGTCACTTCCAGCATAATTTTTCAGTTCTGCCACACAAGCATCTTGTCAGATCCAAGAGATGTTGGGCTGCTTCGCAGATATATTAATGTTCTGCACAGATGCAGACGCTCACGTCTTCTGTCGTGGAGTTGGGAGAGCTCGTAACCTGGTTCTGCCCGTGGGGGTGTTTGGCGTCTTCAGCTTATTTGTAGCCATTTTCCAGATGATGTATAAACAAGCAGTTACTTTCCACAACATGCGACAAAGGTGCTGAAGCAGACCAAAAGTTTTAGTTAGTCCAGCAGCCTTTTCCTTACAGCGGCCAGCCTGGTGCATCTGAAAGACCGTCAGGCAGGCGTGAAGAAAGATGACTTTATCCATTTTGTCTCCAACCTCTCATAGTTGGAAGTGTGCTGCCTCTGTTGAGCTGTAATTACTTCTAGCCAGTTTCCACTTTCTTTTCATGAATTTATCCAGTCTTTCTAAAAATGCCGCCTAATGCGATCTTGTGGTACGAATCCCCTGTGCTGTTTACGCATTGTAATTTGAAAGAGTCCAACTCAAGTCATGAGAGTTTGTGACTGTGAATTCCATCATTGTGTTCATTTGGGAGTCTTGGACATGCACTGGACAGCATCTGTTTGTTTTACCGGTCAACTAACAGCAATAAATTGTATTTTGCTTTCTCATAAATGTGTCATTCTAGCACTTTGCCAAGACTGCGGTTGGCTTGACTGGGAGAAGGATTCAAAGAAGGGACAATACATGTGAATGTACTATAATTATATACATCATTATGGCCAGCTTGCCTGTGTGTTCTAGGTGATGGGAAAATGTGGGTTTGGGTGGGGAATAATCCATATTAGGGCAAGGTTTATATTGTTACAAGGAATTCTTAACAGCATAACTGTCTTAAAAGTAAGCTGCATGAACAGATTTTTGGCTTGGCTTTGGTGAACATTTAAAACTATTAAATGGTTTTGTCTGATGGTTCCGGTATAGTTCATTATTTGTTGCTTTTGCTTTTTTGTAAACCAGCAAAGAAAAATAACCCTGGAAGCATGAGCTTGGAGTCAGTGAGGCTTCCTTTCTAGAACTGTTGCTCTCCATCCATGCTTCCTGTCCTAGATCTCTTGCTAATTACATTAATTAGCTCCTAGTCTCAAATGTCTGGCATCAGCGCTTTATCAAGGTTATGGGGCATCTCAGCATCCTAACTCCTCTTTGAGGGAATCCTTTTAAGTCCATGTTCTTCCTCTCCCCACTTTCTTTGGGTGATGGATCCATTTTCATGCTCTTGGAAATCTTTTCCTTGGGCTCTTCCCCTTCATCGCCTCTTGCTTTTTCTGATCTTATTCTGGAGGCTCTCTCTCTGAAGGCATATTTTTAGGAATAACTACCTTCTGGATTGCCCTGGTGGGGTACATCTCAATTTTAAGGGCGGGGGGAAGCCCTCTTCTGATGAAGTGCCTCTTGA
The DNA here is from genome assembly GCF_028583425.1 of Eublepharis macularius. NCBI lineage: Eukaryota > Metazoa > Chordata > Lepidosauria > Squamata > Eublepharidae > Eublepharis > Eublepharis macularius. Next base: position 163,846,497 of record NC_072792.1, on the reverse strand, counting down.
CAAGATAAAAACTAAGACTTCTTGGGCTGAAATGTCTGAGCTTCTCCTGTAACTGCTTTGCTATTAATTCTTAAGCAAATACATACACTCTGTCAGCATGCTTTTTAGATGAGGCTTCTAATTTTGGATTTCTTCTCTGTAGTAATTCTCTTCTTAATGCTGACTAACTTCAGGCCAGGCAATATTCGTTACCCTTGATGTTCCTTCCTTTTTGTTCCCTATCTGAACAACACTCTGTTCATCTGTAAGCACTTCTAAGTGTCTTGTGCTGTTACGCAGCGGCTTTTTGTTGGCTTTTAACTCCCTTCCCCTTTGTCATCTTTGGCTGTCGCGGAAACTTGCCTCTTCAGAATGCTAAGAGGGTGATGTGTGTATCGACTCAGCTATCCATCCCAACCGTGCACAGCTTATAAAAAAGTAATTTTTATCCATCTTATTTCTTTTGCTCTTAGGCATTGCGGAATATCAATCCCAGCACAGCAAATTCTCCAAAACGTCAGGTAGGCTCTTAATGAATGTTTCAGGACAATAAGAAACATTTTTAAAGTATTAAGTTAGATCAGCTACATATGATGCAAAACTACTTGGATTTTATGACTCACAGTCGGCCAATAACCTGAGTATGCCTGAAGAGGATCTCTGTGTAAACTCAAAAGCTTGCCTCTGGGATTTTAAGGAATAGTTGACCTAACAAAAGGGTATCTATCATCTGGCTTGCTCCGTGTTTCTAGAAAGTGATGCCATGGTTTCCAGATAACCATATCTTATTTGCCAGTGCTGGGAATCCTGTTGAAGAGGAGGATCAATGGCTGTTAGATACACAGGATCCACTATTGCTCAAAACAAAATTGGCTGTTAAAGAGAGAATCTTTGTCCAAGCATCAACAGCCTAGCAGCCTCCCAACGTGGATGAGGGCTGACATTCTTAAAATCTGTCTTACAAGCCTGTCTTCTCTAGCAGCGTTATAAAATCTCTGTTGACCTAAATTAGACATAAGCCTAAAAAGGTGGAAATTACCAAACTCAATATAAAGACAGTAAGTTGCTTTGATGTTACTGCTTTCTTTCATTTTTAGATTAGTTATACAAACTGCTGCTTATTTTAAAGTTAGTCAAACACCTGATTATTTCTTATAAAATGCAGTGGGGAAATGGTATAGCTGTTGAGTGTTTTTAAAAAATGTTTAAACATAGCATTCGCCCTGACCTGGATAGCCCAGGTGAGCCTGATCTCATCAAGAAGCTAAGCAGGGTCAGCCTTGCTTAGTAATTGGATGGGAGACTTCCAATGAGGACCAGGGTTGCAGAGGCAGGCAACAGCAAACCATGTCTGTTAGTCTCTTGCCTTGGAAGCCTCACCGGGGGGTGGGGGGGGGAGGTGTTACCATGAGTCAGCTATGGCTTGAGGACAGGATTTCATTTCAAGCATAGCATTAGTTTTATACAGCCCCCTTTCATTGGCAGTGATGGGGATGAGATTTGGGGGCTTGGCTTCACTCAGATTTTGGCTACACATGGAATTGTCACCTCCACCCCCTTGGCAGTTACTGATTAAAAAATTGTTATTTCTATTCCAACTCTGCCTCTTGCAGACTTTTCTTGTTCATCACAATTTCACCCTGTCCTTCTCCAGAGGAGGTTTGCCAGAGAGCTGCCAACTTGGCAAAGGGCACCCTGTAAGGGCGCCCTGTGAACTCTGTAATTGAGCAAGGTACTATGTAGCTGAGCCCCTCCAGTTCAACTTTGTCAATGTGATTTCATGGCAATCCAGATTTATATACTGTGTTTGGCTAGTGGACTGTGGAATAGCCATTCCCCCCTAGGCTGGAAATTCATCAGTCAGTTGGACTTTTACAGTTCTACCTTCAAACACTGATCTCTGTCTCTTTCTCTCTCTCTGTTTTTGTTGGCGTGTTCTGAACAACTGAACATGTATAGCTGAACAGTTTTGTGTTGCAGCTTACAACCAATTGACTTCCATAGGAACTTTCACTTGTTTCACACCTTTTCAACATCTCTCCAGTAAGAGGAGGGACTGCAGTAGCAGAAATCGGGCTTGAAACAATTACATTTGGCAGTTGCAGAGACACGGTGGAGATTTTCTTTTGTTGTTTCCTTCAAATTGGGATCACTGGGCGCATTTAAGGAGACCGTGAATCTGAGCTGCCTTATGTCAGACATTCTTGGCACCTTGTCATTCATTAGCTTTGTCAACACAGCCTATCGGATTTTGGCTAGATTTAGACTACTCATGATCAGTTCTTGTTCAAAGAGCATGCTATTTCTTGGATTTATTCCTGGCCCACTGGGAGGCAGCTCGGGCTGCAGCTAAGCACTGCTCACCACCTTTTCATACTTCAATTTACTGAGGGAGTCATGGGAAAAGCTGTTTCACAGAAACCTATCTTAAGGGCTAGTATCTTGTGTCAAGTTTCTGCTTTAGTTGGAGCGGTTGTCTGGTCAGTCTAATATTCCTGCTTGCTTTAGAACTCGCTGGAGGGCTTATGTTTTTCGCAGCATTTTCCTGCATCTGTGAGCCTTTCAGTCCCACTGCGCAGGCCTCAGTCATACTCTCAGAGTAACCATTCCTGTTTGTCTTTCCACGGTCTCAGAGCACTGGGCACAAAGTCTTTCAAGAGTTCATCGAGGGCTTCCCAGTCTTCTCTGCTCCTATATACTGTTCTTGCCACAGCGGCCTTCGCTGCTGTACATTTCTGCATGTGGCTTTGTAAAACAGTTTGTCAGTTTGTTACGGGCCCTGTATTTCTCCTGGCCTGAAGTTCCTGTTGTGCTCTCTTCATCCACGAGGTCTTTCTGCGTTTCATATTCATGCAGTTTTAGGGTCCTCAGAATGTGGGTGCAGATCAAAGCTGTGAGATCCAAACTTTCCCACTGATATAAGGCCTCTGTTGTTCTTCATTTTTAAAAAAAACACTTCTTGGGAAGGTTGCATTAAGTGCTTTGTGGTATTCTTTCTCGGGGTGTACAAAAGCGTGTGCGCTCATGAAAAAAGACCAAGTTAAGTGTTGAATCTGGAACTGAATTGGGGCTTCCAAGAATATCAGTTCCATGATAAGCACAACGCACTTAATACTAAGTTATACTTTATCTTTTTGGGGTGGTTGCTGCAGCCTCTTACACCCCACCCAAAATGTCTGTTTCCCATCTCTTAGCGCTAGTGATTGGATAGCCTCCGTTACATAAATAGTTCCATGCCAGAATCAGTGGCCCAGTGGAGAAGGCAGGGGACAGCATCAGTGAAGGGACAATCCTGCTCTGTAAAGAGTAGCTGATTTTGCAAAAAATGCACCCCCTATTTGAACATATTAGCCTTCCTTCATCTCTTCTTTGCCAGCCCATGTGACAGAAGTTACAAAGTTGGTCCAATCACTTCCCTCTTCCAGGACTACTTATTTCTTAACTAGACTGTTCCACTCCGTCCCCAAGACTTTGGAAGTTATGTTGCTGCTCTGCTTGACCCTCATATGGTGGCTCAATATGTTAAAAAAGTCAGAAAGGGAAAGCACAAAGCAGCCAGGATGATGAAGGGGTGCCAGCAGGCAAGCTTTGAAGGAACAGGGGTACATTCAGGAAGTTTACAGGAAAGTTGGTTGGTGTTTTTAGAGTTTTATAAAGATAATTGGGATCGTAATTAGCCTCCATCGTTGAAGGCCCAGGACAGAAGTAGCAGTTTAAAACTGATGGGGAGGGAGGGTAGAGTTTTGGGTTCGGTTTTTTTTCAAACTTGGAGGTTTTTAAATTTTCTCGTTTGGATCCAGCTTAATGTTTCCACGGGCACGAGGACTTCCTCCCGTAGAATGTGATTTCCCTGCCTCCCTCCTCCCTCAGCAACCTGAAATCCTGTTCATAGGAGTCCTAGGAGACACTTCCTGCTGCTGTTGGGAGGATTGTACTACTTGAGTGGAAGTTATTGCGCGTGTGTAAACATTAGTCAGGATCCAGTTGTCTACCTTGAAGGTGTCAAATAATACAGATTGAATGGCATGAGCTTACTGGAAAAGTAGGTAAGTAGGCTGTCTTGCCTTAGGGTAAGGCAGGCAGGCTAGATGAGTTGATGACCTGTTGAATTGCGTCAGCAGCTCTGTTTTCCCCCAGCATGTTTCGAAAATAATTAGCCTTGCTATGCAGGTTTATAAAATCTGGTTTATTTCTCCTTCCGTATTAATGCATATTAATGGAATGAATATGCAGCAATACAACTTCTTTTTAAAAAACTGTTATTTATATACATTCAGGCAAAAAGAAATAGCCAAGGGCATATATTTCACATACCTGCATTACTATAACTGGACTTGTGTATATCCACAGCTAAAGTAGTGGAATAGGCATGCCACCCTAAATAGGTTCTCTCCCCCCCCACCCACGGTTGGGTAAGGTAAGGATACTGAACTGCTTTTCATGTCACATGGGGATCACTTTAAAAGGATTTGTATAAATTGTGAAGCATCTTCTGACTCTGTTTATGTCTACAGGATCCAGCTTTTTGCCATATCCATTAAGGGTGGAGAGGAATTTTATTTCATTATCGACTTGGTTTAGTTAGACACATGAAGATGGTTTCGCCCTCCTGAAAGTAGCTTGGGGCTAGCTTGACTTGACTTGCCCCAAGGTCCCGAGGTTCTTCTCTCCGCTGTAATCCCAGGTTCTCTCCACTACAAGTGCCCCTAGTGGCAGTTCTGTGTATAGCATGCCATGGATTGCATTATGCAGAGGAATTTGGGAAATGTGCTGTAGATTCTGAATTGCACATTGAACGAAATTACACGTTAATCTTGCCTGGACTGCACTTCTTCAGGCTTTTTTTTAAATTATATTTTATTGTAATTATAACTTTTTTCATAATAAACAGGAAATAAAGAACAATAACATACATACAATCGATAAACATATAAACTTTTTCAATACACAGGTAACATTGAAACATAAGCCTACAATTGACAATCGGCCGGTACGGGTCCAACAGTTGCCGGTAACTCGGTCCCACTATATAGCAAAAACAAAAGGGGGAATAAAGTTTTCACATCTCCTAAGTTCCTCAGGCTTTAGGTACAAGATCATGTAGGAAAATGTTCCCTCATCTCTACACACAGAAAATTATCACATGAGGATAGGATTGGCTAAGATACTCATTCCTAATATATGAGCTTAGTAAACACGGGCTTTTACATGGGAGGGCATTGTAACAGTGGTGCTCTTACTATCAGTCTAAAGTGGCGTAGACCAGAAAGGCCACGTAATTCTGCTGAATGTCAAGCTTAGTTTTTCAGACTTGAGGACATTCTAAACATGTCCTGCCTTGTAATGCTGCGATATATCAAAAAGTCAAAAGGTGTGTGTTTATTTGTTAACCTCATGTTGCTAGTACCTCTTGCTGCATAGACAGATGATGGCATTAGATGAGGTAATTGCTTATTTGAAATACAGTTGGTAGAAACCATAAAAGAACCAACACAGTAGACTTCTGTTTCCACAGTATTTAGAGTTGTTTCTAACAACCTTTTTGTGGAAATGTCTGAGTAGATCTGCTTGATCCCAGCAGGGCAAGTCCAGTCTGTTATGACTGAAACCATCAAGCAGGAAGTGACTTGGGCGCTGAAGTCCACCTCTGTTCCTACCAACGTGGCTGGTGTAGAGTACTGCAGTGAATAGTGATGCTGTATATTTCACTTTGTGTGTGCAAGACTGACTGCTTCTGTGTTCAGTTTCCTGGAAAAGCATGAATGCTTTTAATAAGGTAGTGTGTGTTTGTAATTACAAGTCTGATGTTTGTGGTGTTCCGTCTTCTCCTAGTGTGGGTCATAGCCTTCCCAGACCTCAGGCACACATACTAGCTGCTCTGCGTTTCTGTGTGCTTTCAGAGGGTGCAGAATGATTGAAGGGGTTTGCCTGATGAAAGTTATGCCAAGGAGTATTGAAGAGTGTTTGCAGGGAGCCCTTCACTGACCTGGTTTCAGACAACCTTGGCAAAAGTAAACAAAACTGGTTTGGTCATAGTCACGGCGGAAGGATTCCTGTGTGGTCGGCTTTTAGATGGTATGTTGACACAAGAAGGTACTGAATGTGAAACAGAGACCTGGTGCAGACATTCCTGCAGCCACCTTCCTATGAAGATCTATTCATACGAGCAGTGTGAAATCAAAAAGAGTCCACTCTAGAAGGTGGCAATGCTTCCTCCTGTGAGCAAAATCACATTTTTTTTTCTGATTTAGAGCAGATGTGAGAGCAATCTCTATTTGATCAGGAGCCATGTGTTATTCAAAGCACACAAAGCATCAGGGTCAAGAAGTCTGACAAAAATTTAGATGCAGACCAAGATACAGCTGTGGAAGCTACAAGTGTTCTGTGGTTCTGCTTCAAGTAATTTGAAAGATTGCATTTACATTTATTAACTGCAAATGCTGCTTTAGACTCGTTTGTGCTTTTTTGTGATAGTGAAGAGTAATGTATTGTTGAATAAACAAAAAGGAGCAGCACAAAAACTGACAGACAGCTGTGATCTACTACAACTTGGTCCAAGCTCGATTTATTTAAAGAATCGACCATCACTCTGCAGGCTGTAATTTGACATGACATTCTTAAGCATGAAACACAGCTTGACCATAAAGCAATTCCTTGTAGTATAGCTGCTTTCTGTTGTCTCTGTAGTTCACCGAGTCCATTCTTGCTTTAGCAACGTCTCTGGAAGAGGTAATTACTAACAGCAAAAACAACGTTCTGTTTTTATGGCAGCTCACTAACTATGGAGCAGTGGTCACTTTCTAGGAATACTCTCCAGCGCATGGGTGGTATGCGCGTACAGGGAGGGGATATACCTTTCAGTTCTCAGCAATAGCATAACTCTCTGCATGTTGATAGCTCTGTCACGATAAATGTTTTCCAAGTCAGATAGGCTGGAGCACTTCCTTCGCAAAGTTCTAAGCACAGTGGCTGAATTTCTTCTGCAGTTATTTCTTTTTTTTAAAGCTTTTGTGTTCATGGATCGTTCATCATCTGTGCAGAACAAGATTTTCCTAGCCTGAACTCATACTCTGCATACCGATTTGTCTTCTCTCCCAGCTAATAGGAATTTCAATCCAGTTTTATACCTTGTGCACATCAAAGGTCATGGATTGTTCATCATCTGTGCAGAACAGCTATTGGTCAACCAATAAAAACTTCAGTATGCTCACCCCACTGCAGCTGCTCATTAGCTGTTGAGGATACCCATTGGTTGTGTTTGGGGGGCAATGTGTCCATCATTGTCCACCAAGTCCAAGGCATGGTTTGAGTAGGCAAATGAGTAAGGACCCTTTTTTAAAAAAAGAACTTATTATATAAAAAAAGAAAAATACATGACAATGAAAGGTCTAAAAACGACAAAAGGTATACCCAAAAATTGACCATTGTTTCAGGCATTGTCTAGCAGTACAGCCCCCATGCAATGCCACTCCAGTCTAAGCCATTGATTTCAGTGGGCATAAATAGTTCTGCTTAAAATCGCCTGTGTTTCTTTCCCAGAGTTTCCCTTGGCTGAGAAGACAAGCCATTAGCCAGTAAAAGGAAGGGCCAAAATCTGCCACTCACAGTGAGTCTACAGGTTCTGCAACGTGGAGTTAATGAGGATAACTTTTGGATCAAGTACCTGAGAAATGCTGAGCCTTTTAACAATTACTCACACATGCTATTTGCCATTATGGGCAGAACTGAAACGGAAGCTGCGTTGAAGAGTAAAAAAGAAAGTGTAGGTTCATACATCCCTCCGTGAGCTGGTGCTAGAGATCAAAAGGAAGAGGATTTGGCTTGTACACAAAATGGGTTGAGTTGCTGGACCAAACTTTTTAAAAATGTTCAGTTAATAAAGTCTAGGATTCGTCACTGGGGCTGGATTCATTTCCTCATGCACTTTCATTGTCATATTTGATGCGTCTTGGTCACAGCATCTTCTTGCATAACCTTGTAAAAACAAGCTTCAGAATAATTTGTTCCAACTCTTAATGTAGGGAGAATATAAATGAGGAAGCTGGAGAGAGAATACTTGGGACTAATACTTAGTTCCATCCATCCCTCATGCACATAGTAGTACACTGAAAGATGGGCAATAATGTCGGAGTCAGAGAACCTGTGCTGCCTCTGCACCCATAAAATCTCTTCTGGCACTTCTAACCAATTCAGATCAGCTGGATTTCAAAGAATGGTAATAAGGTTAGTAGTGAATGATTTTCCAGTGCGGGCTTTAAGAGGATAAAAAGTTACTGGATTGGATCCTATGACTCCTATCCATTTTTCTTCCAACAGGCAGACTTTTGGCATCAGAGAATGCCTCTTTTTATCAGAAATAAATAATTCTTCAGTGGAAGAAGGCTCAGTGGAAGAGAATCAATTGATCCAGGTTGCCTGAAGGGGAATATGATCTGACCTATTAGCAGGGCTCATTTCGAGGGGGAATGCACAGGAACGCAGTTCCGGCAATTCCCCAAAGAGGTCACATGTCAGGTGGCCCCGCCCACCTGACTTACATTTTCGGCCTGTTTCAGCCCAGATCGGGCCTCTGACAGGTGGTGAATCACTCTTCCACTCAGCAGCGGCCCGATCCTGACCATTTGGGCCCCCTTTTTGGCCATTTTCAGCTCCTTTTTGCCATTTTGGGCCCAATTTCAGCCCTGAATGGCCAGGATTGGGTCCAAAGCAGCCAGGATAGGCGATGTCAAGGGGTGTGGCATACGCAAATCAGTTATGTTAATGACACACTTCCGGTGATGGCAAGGGGTGTGGCATATGCTAATGAGGTATGCTGATGTGTTATGCTAATGAGTTCCTCCAGCTCTTTTTCTACGAAATGACCCCTGCCTATTAGCATTGCTTAAATTAGGCTTGCTTTATGTATTCATTTCTTGCCTTTTATACCTTCTCTCTCTTCCTTCATGATTTATTGAAGATAACCGGCTGGAGACCCAAAGTGGTGTATAATAGTGTTCTTCCCTCCTCCATTTTCTCCTCTCAACAATGCTCTGAGGTTGGGGAAGAGAATGACTGACCTAAATTCAGCCAATACGCTTCTGTAACAGAGTGGGGATTTGAACCTGGGTCTCCCAGATTGCAGTCCAGCACTCTGTTACACAGGGCAGGAAATACCAGATTGTAACTGGGGCTAATGGAAGCTCTCTCATGCAGGCATTGACCAGACCTAGACTTGCTCTGAATGCTACATGTTGATAAAGAAATAGGCTCTGTGTGTATGTGTGTTGCTTTCCTAGTTCACAAGGGAATTCTCTCTGTCAGAATTTAAGATTACTACAGTTTTGGGCTTCTTTCCATGTTGCTGGAATCCTGCCGTCTTCTGAAATCTGATTGAAAAGCATTGTGAGGAAAGGTTAACAGTTCACCACTGTTTATTTTATAGAAGACGTGTACAGTGAGACCATCCTTCCCTGGGGTTGTCGTCTTTAAAAGTAAATAAATTACCTTTGCCCCTGCTTTTTGGCTGACCTTACGGTTTTACAAGCTTTTGTGCTCCTACCAGATAAATAGTATGAGTTTTCCTTTTAAAAAATGTCTTCCCTACATTGCTTGTCAGGTATATAAAGTGAACTACAGTATGACTTAGATCCAGAGGAGTTAGCCGTGTTAGTCTGTAGTAGCAAAATCAAAAAGAGTCCAGTAGCACCTTTAAGACTAACCAATTTTATTGTAGCATAAGCTTTCGAGAACCACTTTCTCTTCGTCAGATGCATGGAGGGCAGAAGGAAACTGGTCAAATATAGAGGAGGAGAGGGGGGAGAAGGGGGGGGAGGAGGAGAGGGGGGATGTAAACAACTCCTTTGAGTCCAGTGGCACCTTGGAGACCAACAAAATTTTCAGTGTGTAAGCTTTCAAGAATCAGAGCTGTCTTCTTCAGACACCTATCTGAAAAAGGGAGCCCTGACTTTGAAAAGTCTACACCTTGAAAAAATCTTAGTGGTTTCTAAAGTGCTACTAGACTCAAATCCTGCTGTACTACTGTAGACCAACACGGCTACCCACCTAAAACTACAGTATGCATCTTTGAAATGTCCCTGATCTTGGTTAAGTTCACATTATTCCTGCTTGTAACCAAATCTGCTAGGTAGTGACCTGCTTACCTTGACTCTTGTTTCATAAAATGACTATGGGCAAATAAATGGTTATGGGTTTTATTGGTGTTAGGTACACTGAGTTTTCCTTTCCAGGTCATTTTTTGTGTATTTCTTCAGAGCAGCATACTTTTTTTCTTTTATTCCTCTAAAAGCATCCTGCCTCTTTTCAGTCTTTAGTTTCTTCATGAGTATGGATTGTATAAGGATATCATAATCTACATAATTCTGATACTAACCAGTTAAAAGCCACTACTCAGTAGCAGACAGATATACTAAAAAGAAGAGTAACAAACATTCCCCCTCCCCCCATGCCTTGAAAGCCTTTTCTTCATAGGGGACCAGGACAAACAAGATCAAACCCTGAGTTAGGCTTAACAAACTCTTCAGGAAAGAATTTCAGGATGGTGGCCTCTTCTTTGTTTTCAGCTGTGAACCTTTGTGCTACATCAGTTGAGCTATATGTCCAGGTTAAGAACTAGCAAATACTTTGTAAAGATCTGTAGTATGTTAATGGACAAGCAGTTATTACCTGATAAAAATTTAGAAGGCAGCAGAACTGAGATTCTTTAGTGAGTGGAGGAATTTGTACCAGCACTGTGTCATTGTTTGACTTTGAGAGAAGGTCCATATAAGCAGTTTTCAGGTGGCATTTGCCTTTATCGGAGTTCAATAAAATTATTTAAACCAATATTTTCAAACAGTGGCAGAAATGACAGGGCTGAGGTAAAGCTTTATAAAAACGCCAGTAATATTGGAAAGCTGCCTTGGGAATGGTTAATCTGGTTTCTGTTTTGTTTTATATTGAACCTTTAGGACATAAAAGTTGGACATAAGTTATCAGAAGGATTTCTCTGTTACTCTAAAAACATATTGACTTGTTCAGAATAGTAAAACCCTTTTCAGCAAATGCAGGAGCCAAAAATAATTTGGACACAATATTGGAAAACATTTTGTACCTTTTCGTATTGGAATGACTAAGAAAAATCTTTGATACTGCTGAAATGGAAAAAATGAATGTTCATATTGTCTCTGTGCTGTTTCAATCTATGCCGCAACCCTTAGTAGTTTAATAAAATCATTCCTTTAATTACTAAAATACATTTTGTAAACTGTTGCCCCTAGAATCTCATATTTTACCTACTGAGTGCAATCCTAAGCAGAGGTCTACTCCAAGTCCTAATAAGATCTATTAAATAGAGCCTTCTCCCAGGAAAGTGTACTTAGAATTACATTGTTAGGAATTTATCATATTTTTGTCCGATTTTCTTCCAAGGAACTCAGGGGCAGTAATCAAAGTTCTGCCCTCCCCACTTATCCTCAACCACCCAATAAAGTATATCAGACTGAGAGTGAGTAGCTAGTCCAAGGTTGTCTGCAGAGTTTCATGGCAAAGCAGGCATTTGAACCTCAGTTTGCCCAGGTGCAGTCCCAACACTTTTACATCACTCTCTTCCCTCGTAATATTTTCTTGATGAATCATTTACTAAAGTTTTCAGAATTCCTCTTTTGTACTCCGAAGGTTTGCCATTTCAAAAGTAGACCTCCAGTTCCCAGCATTTTTCTTTGGGATTCTTGGTATAGCTGATGGGTTCAAACCAAGATCTCTGTAGTGGTGCCGAGTTGCGTGTTGATTTAATGGATGATCTTGGCTTAAGCATGGAAATTTGACTTACGCAATTAGTTTGCTCTGACACTTGTGCAAATTCACATTCTTGTTTACTCTATAAATGAATATAGAAGACGTCAGGGCTATGGCTATGCCATGCAAAATAATAGAAGTTTTAGGTATAAGAGCATTTAGTGGAAGCTTGAATTTTTGTGAGAGTTCATGGTTGCACATTTTTGGACCCACCATGAAGTTTTGTACAACTTCTAAGTAAAAAAAAAAAAAAAACTTTTCAGAGACCAAATGGATAGGTTTCAAAAATCTTACCTCATTTTTCTAGTAGCTTCTCCAGGGGACTGACAAATCATTTTGGCTCATGTGAAGTATCCAAAATTAGAAGTTTGTACTAACAATGAACATTAAATCTGCTTTCCCAAGAGCCACTGGAAAAGTTTGACTGGAGTTTTAAAAGAGCAATGGAGAAATTTGAGTCGTCGTAATTTTCAGCCAGATTTTTTTCAGGCATTGTATTTTAGTAGCTAGAACAGCAATATGCAGTTGCAAGTACATGTTTTTAAAACATGAATTAAAATCTGGGCTTCCTGTTGTACTAATAAAACAGAAATCATTAATATGTGAACAGACCTCTCTCCCTTCCTCCTGCACTTTAAAGAAGCTAAGGAGGAAATCCTCAGAGAACCCCAGGAACAGAGTAAGATGAAGTTATGATGGGGCAGGGGCAGCACCTTGAGGAGAAATTGGCAGAAATCATCACCCACTCTCTTAGAATAGCAGTGGCCAATTTATGACCAAGTGTGCAAAAAGTTGGCTTGTGGTACAAGAGTGCCACCCTAGTGCACACTGAATTACATATATTGACCATCTCCCCCCATGCTTTGGGTGGTTTTGTCTCTTAAGTCAGTTACTTTTTGGGAGTTCAGGTTTTACTATCCCAATGGAGGAAAACTCCAGATAAGCATAACCAGTGTGTGTGAGGACACTTATTGCTACTCCGTGGCATTGATGATGTCAGAGTGTTTGTGCTTTTCGGTCATGCTTGCATCTGTGAAAAGACAACCAGCTGAGCTGTTCTGAGGTGGCAAGGGACATTTCTGCCTTGTCCTTGATGATGGAAACACTCAGCGGTTCACTGTGATTCCTTTGCTAAGTGTTTCCCAGATAAAATGGCTTATGTGCACCGCAGCTTTGTTCTGCAGAAATAACGACGTCCGTTTCTGATCATTATCTGAGCACAGCTTAATTACAGTTACTCGGGATGAACTTTGGTTGTTTTGATCTGATGACATGAGCGAGTTGCCTAGAGGAGTTCAACCTACCATGTCATTGCTTGACTGTTGTTATTTGCAACTTATTAAGTCTAATCAGAGGAGATGGCTTGCTTAGATCTGGGAGGTGCTGAACGCTTCATTAAAGACGATGTACAGCTTACTGCTCTCCATGGACTCTAATGATCTGAATGTCTGTTGGCTGGTGGTCAGCATCCCCTACTTGAGTAACCTTGACCAAGTGATTCTTGGGCAACTCCAAGCTCTTTTGGATGCGATGGGTAATGCAGGCCCCCATTTCAGTCCAGGTTCCAGTCTGATTTTATAACTGCCTTGGTCTCCCTAACAGACTGCCTTTGGCAGAAGAGAGGAGGGGGCTTCATGAACCTGTTGGCTGCTGTGGACCTCTTGGCTACCTTTGATGTCTATATTCCATCCTTTCAGGCAACACGGTTCTCAAAGCAATTTGCAGTGAAAGTCATGAAAAATGGAAAAGTATTCCCCTGGATTAGCCAGCTGATATTGGAGGCACTGTGCTTGCAGCGGCCCTGTTTCTGCCTGGACGACTGGTGGTCCTGGGTTTGTTCCACGGGGTTTTATGCTCTTTAAGATCTACATAAAACATTTGTGTGGAGTCATTGGGAGAGAACTGCAGTCAGTATGCTGATGACACACAGCTCGGTTTCTTCTTTTCAGTACAGTCAAATGAGGCAGTGGAATGTCTTTAATAAGGGCTTGAAATCGGTAACGGGCAGCATGAGAGCCGCTAAACTAAGGCTTAATCCAAAAGAGAAATATGAGGTATTGGACAGTGTTGAGAGCCGGAGTAGTACAGTGATAACACTGTTGGGCCAGGATCTGAAAGACCCAGATTTGAATCCCCGCTCTGCCATGGAAGCTCACTGGGATGACCTTGGGCCAGTCACATTCTCTCTAACTTACCTCACAGATGGTTGTTGTGGGTTTTCCGGGCTGTATCGCCGTGGTCTTGGCATTGTAGTTCGTGACGTTTCGCCAGCAGCTGTGGCTGGCATCTTCAGAGGTGTAGCACCAAAAGACAGAGATCTCTCAGCCCGGAAAATCCACAACAACCATCATTCTCCGGCCATGAAAGCCTTCGACACTATTACCTCACAGAGATAATGTGTGGATAAAATTGAGGAGAGGTGTATTGGGTTCCCCGTTGGGATACAAATGAAGTAACTAAATAGTTTGGCTAGCAAAACTAAAAAGAAGCACGTTTCTGTTAAATTTGCAAATGACAGGAGTATTAGGAAGTCTATATCAAAAGATATGTATTGAAAAGATAGAGTAACAATTCAAAGGAGAAGCGTAGAAATATCAATTAAGTTTACAAGATGACATGGACAGTACAAGTGGGATTACGAAAACACAAAAAGGATCTAATATATGTAATGGAAACCTGTCCAGAGTCCGTTTTGATCCAATCCTCTTCAGAATGCAACAGTAGGTATGTGAAATCAGAGATCATATTGCTCATGGGTTCCAATATTTCTAATTAACTGCAACAAAAAGTTAATGCATTTTAATTGCATAAAAGTGCACACACAGCGCTGTTAACAAATAACTGCACTATTAAAAAATGAAAAAATTAATCACCCATACTCATTCTTGACTATTCAGCAGGATAGATCAGCATGTTTCTTGATGTGTTACGATAGATGATTTCATATCTCATAAAGAAGATTTGATTGAAAATGACTTACTAGTTGGCTTTCCATTAACTGTTACTTACATTTCTTGTTAAAGGTTTTGTAGACGCATTTTGTACTTTTATAACCGTTCCATGCTTTTGTGTTTTTTCATTTCCCAAAAAACATGGTGAACCAGAGAGAGGGGGGAGTAGGCTTGTTTTGCATGTTGTTGGCACTCTCCCTGTAAGAAAAGATCCATGGTTTGTGGGCGCAGTTTGCATTGTACCTAAAGATGGAGGAGCAGGTCTCCTCCGTGGCATGTAGTGCCACACTCTGGTTGCAGTGCTAGCTGTGCTCCTCCTTTGAGAAACGTTATCCATGTTCTGATCACACCCAGGTTGGATTACTGCAATGGGTTGTGAAGACTAATTCAGAAGACTCTGTTGCTGCAGTGAGTGCCTACTGACATGACCGATAAAGAACATAGCAGCCTTGAAGGATCTTCACTGGCTGCTAGATTTGTTTTCTGGCACAATTCAAGGGTCCAGTTATCACCTCTGAAGCCTTAAACAGTCTGGAAGTCTGCAATATTTAAAGATATTTGAAAAGGCTGTGTTGTGTGTGTACCCCACCTTCTGAAGTAAGGTGTGTGGGTACTTGGGGCAGTGCTCTTTCAACGGTGACATCTCAGTAGTAGAATTCCTTCCCCCATTAAGTCACCTGATTCCAGACCTTCTCAGCTTTAAAGGCTAGAGAAGAAGACTATTTTTCCACTTGGTATTATGATACAATCTTAACTTTAGTGAGTTTGTTTTTTGCCTCACTTGTGGCGAAGCTGGTTGTTTTATATTCCCATATCTCTTCCTTGAAATTGAATTTTAAAATCTTTATTGCTGGTTTATTAGTGATTTTATTGTGGATCTTAGATGATAAACAAAATGCTAATTCACATTCTTACCATTATTAATTTTTTATGCTACAAGCATTTTCGGTTTAGCATGATAAGAGTTTGCAAAGTATAAATTTTGTTTAAAAATCTGCTACTAGCCAGGCCCTTTTGCTTCTTTCTGTGTGAACTCTAGACCTTTCTTCACTTGTCAGCCATGCTGCCAGTTGGCAAACCAGTAGCATGGCTGTGGTCATAGTAACGCTAACTAATTGGATGTTTCTTATATGCAAAATGCTGTTCCTCTTTATGTAATCAACCTCAAAATACTCTTAGGTCACTATTATCCCCATTTTGCACATCAGTAATTGAGGCTAAAAAATTGGTATGTGCTTGTGGTAGAAGTGGATCTTGAATCTAGGTTTCCCAGGTCTAAACCCATTACACTATACAACATGTAATACTAGCTGGTTGCAGATTAATACAGTCAGTGGTGTAGAATGCTTTCCCCTACCTTTATGTATGTACCTTACAGATACATCGTTTTTCTAAAAAGGTAAGTCCACATTAAAGAGAGACAAGCTTTTTGTGCAGTTAGGTCTGTTGTATTACTAGAGCACTTTCACTTGTAACAACAAATTTTTGCCATGGTACTTTTGCACCCATCGACCACTGACCTTGTCTGTTTTATGCTCTCAGCACTTAGTTATGCCACAATTTTCTCTGAAGATTAATCCTACATGAAATGTATTGCAGATTCAGTATTTTTAAGGCAAATACCGCAAGTTTAAAAAGATGAAGTACATACATAACTGGAAAAATGAGTGGTGGGTCAAGGTAGTACAGTGGTGAAATGCAATACAACAAGAGTACAGGGCTAAATTTGGCATAGCATTTGCATGGAATCAGAGTCTCTAATGATGGGTTTCTGGAACGTATTAAAGCAGTTGCTTCTTGTTTGGCAGGAACTGGCTCTCCGAAGTCAGCTTCCCAGCATGGAGCAAGATGGCGGCTCTCAGAATCCAGTATCCTCTCCTGGAATGTCTCAAGAACTGAGAACTATGACCACAAATAGTTCAGATCCCTTTCTTAACAGGTTTGTAGCTGTGGCTACTGGTGGTTTTGTTTAGCTAAAAGATGATAATTTGCAAAATTCTGTTTAGCACATGTAATCATCTGGTTTGAACATCTCCCTGTGCCAAGAACCACAGCTGTAAATGAATTTTTCCTTACAAGGCAAGTCCAGGTTTCTTCTCCTTCAGGAGGAAGTCAACTGTTCAGACTTGTAGGAAGGGTTTGTCTTCACAGCTACAACGTTTTTGCACAGGCACAGTTCTGAGGAGCAGCGGTTTAGAATTACTGATTCGGAAAGGCTTTGCAAAAGCTAGCAATGAAATCTACTGTGGAGCTCAATTTTAAGGAGTTTTGGCAGCATTCCTGGTTCTATTTTTATCCTTGTAGCATTGACACAGGAAGCAGTGATAAGACGTTGACATATCGTATTGCAAGGGATAAACAGACTAGTTTTCCCTGGCATGTTTTCCCCCATGCTACTCCTGGATTTGTGTTAAAAATGTTGAGCTTCCAGTTTTGATTTTTAAGAACTGTTTGTCATGTTACACATAGGCTTGAAAATGGAAAATCTGAAGATTCTAAAGGGTGGCCAATATAATTGCATTTTGGGTCTCCTGATTTAGTATATGATATTTGCAGTCTGGTGCAGATTTTCACACATCTACTTAAATAAACACACTTGCTTGGAAAGAAGTATGACTTACTTACCAAGCAGGTGTAAGCTGTCCACTGAGCTGTCGGAGCTGTCCACTGAGTCCTTTTTGTTAATCATAGTCAGTAGAATGGGACAAGACAGGTTGCACCTACACAGCAAGCATCATTGCCTGAAACAGTATTCTCAGTTGCAGCTGTACAAAATCTAAAGTTTCAGAACTGTGGTTACCATATATGCAGATTTATTCTGTTCCTGCATATGCAGTGAATGCTAAAATAAGGGCAAATGAGACATGATACAAGATATGTCATTAGATTTAACAGCTCATTCCCTTTCCTTCAAAGCTGTAATCAGGGGTTACTTATTTGACTGAGGACTGGTTTGGGGTGGTAGTTTTATACCTGTGCTGTCTCCCTCATCTGAATCTCCCCCTCCCTCAAGCTAATAGTAGCCATGGGAGGGAGTGAAATAATAGTATGGCAGGAAAGGGTAAAACTTCCACTGCCCACCACCACTTCACTAGTCAAATTAACAGCTCCACCGTTACTTTGAAATAGAGAACCAGGAATCAGGAAGTCCTATCTTACGTGTTCTACATCATGTCTGAATAGTCCTCCATCACTGCTTTGGATGGTTAGAAGGGTAGCCCAGTCTCAATCAGTAACTTTTAGATTGCAGAGTAAAAAAGGTATCAGCAACGACAATGGTATGTTACTGCTAGACCTGGGAACGGGCCAATCCATCAGCACGTCAAGAGGTTATACAGATGGGGTTAGCATGCTGTTATTTGGATCTAGTCCAACACAGCATCACTAACTAGGATGTTACTCAAGTTGGGATTGTTAGGTGTTCCGCAGTATCATTGGCTGGGCCTTAAATCCCCACTCTGCTATACAAGCTTGAGCCAGTCTCTGTGCTGTAACTCACTCTACAGGGCTGTTATGAAGATAAAGTGGAGAAGGAAGAACCGTATATACTACTGAATTCCTTGGTGAGAGCAGGAAAGAATGCACTAGATAGATTTAAATTTTATGGTTTTAATTGATTATATTTATATCATAGTGAGTCACTTGAGGAGCAGAAAAAGGGTAGAGTTTTTTGAACACATACAATTAAATAAATTTTGTAATACATGGCATTGCAGTTTATGGCATTTTTAAATGTTTATAGAAGAATCGCACAGAAATTTGGATCATCTAGGCAGTATGGGGGTTTTACCTACAGGTTATCTTTGCTTGTTTGATTTTGTAGTCCACCAATCTCTAGCTTCACATGGAAATGTGAAGATTCAGAAGGAGAAAGAAAAACACTCATTAAAAAGTTCTCCCTACCATATTTTCCTCAATTTTTTTACCTGCTGTTCACTCTTCTAGTGATAGCCTTGTAGAAGCTGATGATTAAACAAGAAACTCTGAGACTCGTAAACAATCAATTTCAGAGAAGGGATTTTTTTTTTAAAAAAAGGGCAGAAATTAAGGATTCCAAGAAGACGTGCTCACGTAGCCTCTCCATTCTCAGTCATGTTTCCCTGCAATGAAAACCTCATATCTCTCCCTCATTTTTGTTTTGCCTCACGATCTCTTTCCAAAGTTAAGCTTAATCTGAAAAACCTACATTTTTTGTACCTCTCTCCAGACACATCGTTGCTAGCCCAACTCTGTCTCTGCACCGAAAACACACGAGGAAGTAAGGATTGTTTCTCTCTCTTTCCCTCTACACCACTTTTCTTTCCTCCTCAAAAGCATACTTTAATGGTTGAGATGGATGTCTCCCAAACGCCAGCACCCCTTGGGCATTGGCTGCAAGCCTGGGTGTGTTTGGGTTCAAGGTGAAGCATTGGGCGCAGAGCCACGCATCCTGAGAATTTCTGCTTTGATTCTTTCTTCTTTCAAGTTGCATAATTTGTGCTGATGGTAGGATTTGCTTTCTCTGGGATGATGAGAGTTTCAGGGCCTTTTTTGTGTTTAAAAATTCGCAGGCCTTTTCATACGTTTTTGTTTTCTTATAGTGGGACTTTTCACTCAAGAGACGAGAGCACAGACAGCGGGCTCAGCATGAGCAGTTACAGTGTCCCCAGAACTCCGGATGACTTTCTCAACAGTGTTGACGAAATGGATACAGGTTTGTTTCCTTTCCTTTCCGGTGGAACTCTTAATGATGTTCCATAGCTTGTCTGGTGGTAGAGGATAACGGAAATGTGCACTTATGAATAGGGTCAACATTATTTTACTCTGTCTTGCCTCCATTTAAATGTGCATCTAGGTTGATTGGAGGCTGAAAAGTCCAGGCACCTGTATAAAACGTTCAAGAACTGGGTATAGCTTTCTTTAATCACCTGGATTTTTAAACAGTGTTGTGGCCCTCATTTATTCCTGATGTGGGCATGTAATTGCTCACATTTTGCTCCAGCTGTACAAATTCAGCAGCACAATCACAAAATGCTATCAGAGTAGGAGGTGACACTGCTGCTTGGATGAATTTCATCCAAGGCTTCGAGGAACTGGACTTTTCCACTTTCCCTTCTTGCTGCATCCCACTGAGCCCCTTGAAATTTTGTTCCTGTAGTACTCAGGATGGAACAGCTATGGGGAGGGACAGAAACTACCACCCCTCTTCTGCAGATGGAAATGCAGCAATTCCCGACAGAAGTGTGGTTGGATACAGGCCAGTGTATTCAAAGGAGCACGGCCCATGTACCATCGTTCCATCCAAAACATAACCCATAATCCTAGCTGCCACCTCTTTTGTACTCATCCTCCTGACCTTCATGTTGACTGTGTGCACCCAAGGCACCATATACACTCCAAACAGTGCTACGGTCTCGTGACTCAGAAAAAAATCTCTGTAACAGTTAAAAATGAGAAACAAGATCACATATTCGAACCATGATTGCAGCATGGCTTTGGGGGTTTCCCTGTTGAAGATCATGGAGCACATAGTGCAAAAATCTAGATAGTTTGTACACAAAATATATTGCCCGTAACATGGGTTAAGTGCATAGTTGAATATGATCCTGTCCTCGGAACTTTGTAAGCAGAAAGTTTTGACAGAACAGCTTAATGCCAGTAGTGTTTGGTTAGGATACCATCAAGGATCTTGCCACACCTGTGGGGAACGCCCATCCTGCACACCTGCTGCTACAGGGATAACCAGCCAGTGTAAGGGACACATTTGACACGGACAGCAAACATTTGTGGCATATCTGGATTGGAACAGGAAAGTCTTTTGGCCTGGCTGTGGTAGAATCAGGTTGACTATCTTGCTTCCCTCTCTCATGCATCCTGCTTCTTGTTTTTCTGGTAGACTAGAGGCAATACTGGCAGCTAGGCCAAAGGGGTTGCATGCATGCTTGCCAGAGTGGTGTGTGCAGTTCCATATTTTACTCTTGACTTGTGGCATGCTTGCTAGAGGGGGAAAATGGCATATCATTGTATTGCTCGTAATGATTTAGTGTTCCCCAACCCCACCTGCCTTGTCTCCTTACTGCGTTGGACATGCCAGTAATAGCAGAAGAGTATGAAGGATAAGGGGAGGAGCTACAGGATCAAAGACTTGTGGGGAGGCTAACGTACAGCCCACAGGGGACCAGCTCCTCAGTTGGATCATGTGATGTGTTTGATGTTTTCAATATATTAATGCCCCTGGTTTTGCATTCATACTGTTATGTAGGTGACAGTATCAACCAAAGCAACATCCCTTCACATCAGAACCGTTTTCCAGACTATCTTGAAGCCATTCCAGGGACAAATGTGGACCTTGGGACACTGGAAGGAGATGCCATGAATATAGAAGGAGAGGAACTGATGCCAAGCCTGCAGGAGGCTTTGAGTTCTGATATCCTTAACGACATGGAGTCTGTACTGGCAGCCACCAGGCTAGATAAAGAAAGCTTTCTTACCTGGTTATAGGGGCCTCAGGGAGACGAAGTTTGAAATCTTTGAAGGATCTAAGGAGATAAGACATGTACCTGATATTGAGAACAAGCCTGCGCGGCAAAGGCTTCTTGGCTTATGATCAGAGAAGAAAACAAGTAAATGAACAAAATACTCCAGATTCTTTTCATCCAATATTTTGTTCTTCCTTGTCCAATCGCTGCTGTTATACTGCTGACCTCTTTTCACAGTTGACTCTGAAGAATTAGACAAATTTGTTTTTATCTTTTTTTTTTCGCTGTTGCAACTACTGTTCAACATGGTGGTGATGGAAGGGAGGGGAGGAGTAGCAAGAAATAGACCAGCCCTGTTTTGGATGATGACTGCCATTCCTTTTGTCCTACTATCTGTATGTATATCCATTTTATCTAATATGGATTTTGTTGAGTTTAACTCCGCATGTCCCTACTTGTAGCTGGCTTCTGTTTGTTTTGCCTGGGGCAAGTGGCAAAAACGTGAGTTACTGGTCCGACAAGCCAAAAAAAAAAAGATTTATCTGATGGAACAAAAAGAGTTGGTGCTGATTTGGAGGCAAAGATCAGAAGACTTCTGTAAACCTTTGAATACTGTGCAAAATCCACCAAGCACAGTGGCTGCTTGATCACCATTTAAATGAATGGAAGTTGCATGGCAGCGGTGTTTGCTGGATTATCATTGTTAGCTAATGATTAGCTTTCCCTGTTGGCTTGCTCACATTTTATGGCACCATAAATCATGAGTCATTTTACATAAACTTTATGAATCTTGATTGTTACCTCTTAATCTAGTTTATATTTTTTTTTCTTTTGAATCTTAGAATTTTTTTAATTATAGCAGTAGGTTTGTAAGTTAACTTTTTTAAAATAGTGAAACCTAAATTTCCTGACTTCACTTAGTCTTATTTAAGTCTGAAAGGGTTAACTTTTTTTATACCTAATCTAGCGTAATCAGATAGCCAGAATATCTATAGTCCTATGTTGTGCTTGTAACTTTTTTTAAAAAGATAGCTTTGAATGTATCCATTAGACTACAGGATCCATGGCTTATCTTTCATACCTGACAGCCAGAATTTGAAGCGAAGATCTTAGGGCTCTTGTCCTAAATAGACTTCCTTCCTTGAAAATTAGCCCCGCTTGTTTCAAAGGAACTTGCATCTATCTAAACTTGTTCAGGATTGCCACTTAAAGGTGGTCAATTGCATGTTTTGTAAAATGATGAATTTTAAACAGCAGATATATGCTGCGAGGTTTCATCATGGGACAGTTCTTGCCATTGTGGGAAGAGCTTTATAGTGTTGATGAAATTGGTGGCTTGAAATTCCAAAGTCCCTGATGGATAAACAATGGACAAAAGATGCTTCCTCCTGTAGTTAGTTTCATGATATGATCTGCACTGTCGCCTGAGTTTACAATACCGGCAAGAACACTAAGGTTTAAGGCGCATCAAAGCATATTGAAAAAATAAGCCGAATGGTGCATATAGAAGACTGTAAAGATATGTGTTAAATGGTGAGGTGAGCAAGTAGAAGAGTATTTTAGTTGTAGAGGTTAGTTAGCACTGAAGTCGAGGGCTGAGTAGTGAGTACATCTCGATGCCATTACTTTTAACAGGAAACATGTATCCTCGAAGTCGTCTGCAGGAATTGTATGACACGTTTTCCAAAGAGTATTTTTAAGTGAACAAAAAAGAGCACGAATCAATGTTACGGTATAAGCTATGAAGTATTTCTGTGTTTTTTCAAAAAAATGAATTGAATGAACTAGTACCTTAAGGATCATTCCCGTTGATTTGTTTTCCTTATTTTCAAGATTTATCCATTTGCCTTCCAAAATGTATTGGGCTGAAACTTGGAACACAGGGTTTTTTCAACCTACTAAACACATTGCTGACCCCTCCAAGTTGATGGAGGACCTAAAGCTTAGCTGGTGGCCATAGGCCACTGTTTAATCAGTTTCCCTTATCTCCTGCAATGTGTCAGGCCTGAAAGCCGTAATATGAGGAGGGTCAAGAGAGCAGATCACGCTCCACTGCTCTTACCATCGTTTGTAAAAACAGCTTTCAGAAACAAACATGTTAAATATAAACTGACCTGCTTAGTCTTATAAATGTACAACAGTGAGAAAATTTAGAGTTCTTGCAAGTCAGTTTCCTTGTTTTGTATTCAGATACTGGAGGACCAGTTCTACCTATTTGAGCATCAAGTAGGTAATACTGGATTTCTTGTCCTGGTTATCGCATAGATATGCTTTGGTTGATCACAGCTTTAAAGTTGGAACCTTCTTACTATTTCCATGATGTTGTACATACACTACACAGCTTATACTGTATTTGACCAGCACTGTTGGAGAGGTACAGATGTAAAACTGGGAATTCTTGAATTTCTCTTAACACTAAACCTGTTTATGCAATACTTAAAACTTTAGTTACTTTTTAAGCCTCTTTGTTTGATGGGAAATGTGCCTTAGAGATAATTTGTACTGTTAGCAGAAAAAAAAATAAACCAATGGAAAGTTTTTATTGAATCTATCACTTGACAAAGTGGCCTAACTTTTTTTGTACTGAAATGCAAAAAAAGAAAAAAAGTGTTATGAGTAGTATTTTGTATTGATTGGTGTATATATTTAAACAGATCGCTGTCCTAACTTCGTAGCTTCTAGATTTTTTTAAAGTACCGTATGTTCAGAAAGCAGTTGAAATTTATGAATTCTTGTATGTCTGCACAGCATTATCTGCTTTGGAATATGTACCGTTTCTATAAATCACATGGCTCAAAAATTGTGTACCAATCAGTGTTGGAACTCAAGCAATGCAAAATGAAGAGAGAGAATTTCAGAGTGATTAACGGTAACTGAGCTTTTGCACATCTGGAAAATCCATATTAAAATGACTTCACTTCTAATCATGGGGGGGGCGTGTTTTCTGCAAGAGGCAGGTGTGTGTTTAAACTGACTCCCCCCCCTCTTAGGGAGGGAAAAAACCCTCCATATTTTAAAATGTTTTCTATTAGAGAACTCTGAAACACTACTTTTTCAAATATATATATAGTTACAAATGTTATATTTTCTTTAGATGTAAGAGCATGCCTCTGTTAGGTACCATAGTAAATTCTGTTACATTATTTTCTTTTATGTAATACATTTTTTCATTGCTTTTTGTTTTACATGATATAAATATATACTTTGTGCTTACAATGACTTGTTTGGTATTTTTTAATATTAAATTGAACCTAGCTCTTAGGGGGAGGCATGAGGAAATCTTGACCAAAAGTTTGACAACTAGTGAAGAATCAAACTAGTTGGTGAGACCATAACAGAAGGGGAAGATCTCACCCTGGCATTCTTCCTTCATGCCAGGGTCCAGCTCCTGTTGGCAGCTCCCTTTTTTCCCTGACACCATTTAATATATTGTATTTTAATTGATAGGAGTTGATTTGGAACCAATTTTTGACTGTAAAGTACAATAAAATAAAATGAACCATCTAGTGACAGCGCACTGGAACTTGAAATACTCAAAGCATTTCACATATCTTATCCCTGTAATCTGTACAATTGTCTTGGAAGAGAAGCGAGTATTTTTATTCCTAAATATCACATTCTTTGCCACTACCATCAGATTTCAGTATTCTGTTAACTTTTGGCTATTCTTAAAGAGCTACATAATGATTAAAATTAGCACAAGAAAAAAAAATCTATTTAGCATTCGTCTGCTTGACAAAACTGGGTGGTCTAGATTTTTTTTTACATTGCGTGGCACCTGTCTTGCAACATTGTACTGGGACCTTCTGATTAGGAAGTAAGAAAAAATAAGCCACTGGGTAACACTTAACCATACGCTAATGTGTTTTTCAGAACTGGGAGAAGTCAATTTTATAACCTTTTATTTAAGGGGGTAGGGAGTAGGAAAACTAGTTCAACCACACAATCAACCCAAACTTTCCCTTAAGAAATAATCATTGTCCTCCTGCATCTATTGGCTATGTATTCGTTACTTTTTCCATTTGGTGCAGTGTTTATATTGGGTTACTACCCAAAGCAGAGAGGCTATGTTTTTGCTTGAGATTTCAGATTTTTTTATCAGATCAGCCTATTTTTGAAAAAAAAATAGCTTGCACTCTCTGCATATTGGTTTCCTTTTTTTAGTTAACAGTTCAGCCAATCTACTTCAGTGAACAGCATGCACTTATTCAGTGTTGTTATCCCCACAATACAGTTGAAGAGCTGGGGCTGAGCGGAGAGGCTGACCCAGAGCCAGCTGCTGAGTTCAGGGCAGCAGTGGAATTCCAACAAGCAGCATGCTGATTTGCAGCCCAACCACTTAACCACTATGCTACAGCAGCTCTCAAAGGTTTCTTCTCAATGTTCCTCTTCTCCTATAGAGCACTGGCCACACAGTCAATGGTTTCTTGCTGTATTCAGTAGAACAGGTTTTCTCGAGACGTGGTGGGATCTCCTCCTTTGGAGGTTTTTAAGCAGAGGCTAAATGACCATCTGTTTCTGAGTAATGATTAATCTACTACTCAGTATGAACTTAGGCAGATCATGAGAGGGAGGGCAAGAAGGGATGAGCCAGTGCTGAGCTCTCAGCCCTTGCTTATGTGGCCAGGGTCATGCTGATCACCTCTTTGGAGTCAGAAAGAAATTTTCCTCCAGGCCAGATTGGCCAGGGATCCTGCAGGATTTTTGCCTTTTTCTGGGCATTGAGCAGAAGTCACTAGAAAATTGTGTGTGTGTCTGAGGGGCCATGAATTTCCTGTAGGAGGTCAGACTAGATGACCCTTTGAGGAGCCTTCCAGCTCTGTGGTTATATCATTCCATTAAATTCATAAGTAACCATAACTGTAAAGCCATGGACTTCAATAACGCAAGCAAATCGTATAAACGGGTTGTTTTTCAAAGAAGAAACTTCTTAATGCTGTACTACCATGAACATACACACAAACATCAGTTAATCATGTCTTGCACGTATGACTGCGTGACATGGCTCTATGGCTTGCTGAGCAGAAAGAAATGCCTATGAGCATATTTTGTTCTGATATACAGAGCAGGATTTCTCAAATGGCTGCTGGAACATCCACCGGTTTCTATAAAGACAGTGGGCCGGCTCATCTGGCTAATACGAAAAGAGAGCCCTATATTTTCTAGTAATGGGGTCAGGGACTCTCCACTCGGGGAAAGGAGATGGAATTGGCATCTCACACTCTCAGCGGGACTTTATAGCATTGCCACAGACTGCACTTGTTTTGCTTCTCGATCCCCTTAGAGCACTAGTTAGTAGGGGGGGGGGGAGTGTTGATTGGTTTCTTGGAAGCAGTAACTCAGTGATAGGAATTCTTTAACAGGCCATACAACACCAAACAGCCACATTCATCATAGTTAATTCCAGCGTAAAATTAAATTGGTTTTCATATTTCCCCCCCAAAGCAAAGGATTCCATCAGAGAGAGAGAAATGCCATTCTGCATCCATAGATTATAATAGCCAATATAGGATTTCAGTTGACTACCAGAAGGTATAATTAGGTCAGATTGTTAAGAATGCTGCTCTCTTATTAAAACTCTTATTCTTCTGGGACATGCTACCTACAGTTTCTGTTTGGAGTCTCTTGGCTGATTCGGCACACGTTGTATAATGCACTTTCAATGCACTTTATCAATCGTTTGAGGTGGATTTTTTGTTCCGCACATGAAAAAGTCTGTTCCAAATGATCTATAAAGAGAATTGGAAGTGCATTATCCAACGTGTGTGGAATCAGCCTCTGTTTCTCTTATCAATATGTCTCTTTCCATGAAGCTTGGATGTAGAGAGTCTTTGGTCAGGAGGAGCATTTGTTGGAAACAAAAACAAAAAGGAATGCCAGCCACCAAGAGGCATGATTTCCAGAACCGAGGCTTAAACTGTAGTACGTCATCCCATGGGAAAACAGGTCAAACCTGAACTGCCTGGACCTAATCAGGGCATCTGCCAAATTAGTCCCACACCTCATTATAGGCTTCTTATCAAAAGGAGGTATGTGTTTTAGACATCTGGATTCTGCTTCATGGCCATTTTTTAAAAATAAAGTGAGGTTTGACGCAACCCGTGAAAATCTTGAAGAAAGCACATCCAGGTAGCTTTCCTGTGATCTCTTTTCAAGCCCATTCCACAAGTCAAGGAAATCGAGGCATGTGGTGATCTCTTTGCCTTTCTATAAGGGCTGCATTTGCTGTGTTGCTGTCCGTCTTGGCTTGATCAGCTGGCCCATCAAAGAGCATGCAGAAGAAGAGGCGCATGTCCTAACATAATTTGAACATTTCGACATTCCTATCGTACAATGTGAAAAGCTTTCAGTCTCTGTTGTGCATGCCCTCTTAATCACACCCTGGGATGGGCCACTCAACATTGCTTTTAGCTGAAGAATTTTAGGCTGCATCAATTACTTAACCCAAGGCTGCATAGGGTTCCCTGGCAAAAATGGGATTGCCAGGGTTACATGTTCTCTTGTCTAGTTCCTCTTCGTATCTCAAGTACACTTAGACACAAATAAACCATGTGGTTCCTGTGGAATCCGTGCCATTTCAGACAACACTTGCATGTTTTGAACACTCCCTGCATAAAGACAACTATGTATTTGCTTCATTTATATAATGGGGACTCAGGCTGAGGTGGTAATGACTTACCTACCCAGCAAACTCCATGGACGATTGGGGATACAAACCTGGGTCTCCCAGATCCTAATCCGACGCTAACCACTACACAACAATGGCACATCATGGAGGAGTCTAGGATGGAACCACTAGATTTTCCACAATCCCGTGACTTCCCCACCTGCCATCCAAAATGGTGCCCAGCCACACATCTGCAGGGGTAGCTGTTGTTTAGGGGCAGTAATGCGTTGGGTGCTCTGCAAGACAAAATTTTCATGTTGGAAAAGTTTCTGATAAGACACATGGGCAACAAAATAGAAAGTTTTTAAAAAGGGCTTCTATCCCAGTATCCCCTGACTGCCTGAATGGGGGACATCTAATAGAGCAATAGGCACAGAATACCCCTGAGAACTGTTGTGTGCATGTACAACTGGTTAAGGGCACAGCTAGAATGGGACAAAGTTTACCTGCTAAAGCTAATAATCATTTGCCTCCCATGTGGGTCTGCAGGTACTTGGGAAGTAGCAGATGACCTTTTCAATAACCCTAAGCAAAATATTTCTGTGTTGTTTCATCGGCTTGCGATTTCTAAAAACAATGACGTATACTTTTTAGCAAAGTCTTCTGGCAGTCCCCAAGTCCATGTACGGGCTTTCTGGCTTTTGGTGTAGCCCAGAACGATAAATTTGCTCCATAAACAGGGAGATTAAGATCGTGCTTTTCAGTGCCTTTCCTGCAGTTGTTCAGAACTAACAGCCTGTTCCTTTGGTCTGACTAACGCCAGGCTCCCTACGTGTGGTTGGCAGGGCAGAGAGGCAACTTCAACAGAGAGCTGAGCTGGCAATTCTAGCTGAGTTGTGGGTAAGTCTCAGGTTAGTCTCAGAATGTGTGCATGGCCCAAGATAATTCGGCAAGTTTCTGAGGCAGAGGCGGGATTTAAACCTGGGTCTTCTATTCAGTCTAACCACTACAAAACATGGGTTCTGACAGGTCAAGGAAAGTTGTTAAACCCCTTTGCTTTGTCACAGAGGGGTTATTTTCCACCCTCCCTGTCTCTGCTGCCTCCATTTCCCAGGCTTCTTGTGAGTAAACCTTTGCTTTCATTGCAAATAACAGAGGGATGTTCGGGAGCTAATCTGTTTTAGGATGTTCCAGTTCTCTTCATGTTTGGCACTGCAAATCCCACTATCGCCCTGAAGGCAGTAGCTGAGTTTGAAATACCTGGCTTTATTTTCTGATGAATTATGCCTGCCCCACACAACCTTCACTTCCATTTATTATAATAAAAGGATCTGCCCATCTGTGGCTGGCATAACTCATCAGAAACTGAAGCTAGGCCTTCCCAAACTGGCCAACGGTGTCAGGATGATTGTGGGGGTTGTAGTGCCAGACACGAAAGGAATCTAAACTTCTGGCCCACATAATCAACCCACCCACCTTGCTTTTTGCACTTTTTGTTCTCCCTTTCGTTTTTGGCATTGCAACTCCCATCATCAGCCTGAAGCCAGTGGCCAATTTTGTAACCCCGAGCTTTATTTAGCTTAGCTTTCCTTGCAAATGTGGGCAGGGGGAGTTTGAAGCCACCAGCTTCAGGATAACGATGAGAGGTGCAGTGCCAGACGTGACAGGGACTGGAACCCTGTCTGGCACTGCAGAAGATCCCTCTGCTGTTTGCAATGGAAGTAAAGGTTTGCCCACAAGAAACCAGAAAAGTGCCGGAAGCACAGACAGGGAGGGTGAGAAATGCCCTCTCTCTGACAAAACAAGGGGTGGAGGGGGCATTTTAACAACTTCCCTGACCTATAAGAGCCCATGTGGTGTAATGGATAGAAGGTCTGGCCAGGATCTGGCAGACCCAGGTTCGAATCCCAGATCTACCATAGAAGCTTGCTGGGTAACCTCAGGCCAGTCATAATCTCTCAGTCTAACCTACCTCACAGGGTGCTTGTAGCGAGAATAAAACGGAGGACAGAATGATGTGAGATGCTTTTGAGTCCCCATTGGGGAAAAAGGCAGGGTATAGTGTTTGTTATAAATCTAATGTTGGTCACAGTTCACAAAAATGGATGGTAACTCTTGCTGTTGCTTCGTCTGGTGTTGCTGCCAGGAAGCAGAACCTTTCATTCCATATTCAAACTACCATTAGAGTATTATTAGTATAGTGAGCTACAGGGTTGGCAAGCAGGGAGAGCAACACACACCTCATGAAAGTAACTCATGTTTGTCAGTCCTTTGTAACCAGGCAAAAGGGGAGGGGGACAATTCCTGCAAAGTTTCCCTGCTTAACTGTGAAAGCAATTCTTACCATGGGCAATCAGGCAAGTACTTTTTTAGAACCTACTTCATTACAAAACGAGTTATCACATGCCCTGGACCATTGGCTGGAGAATACAGTGGTTACAAGCACTGTCTATTCCTGTTCTTAGCACTATGCAATTCCAATTCTCGGCTCTTTCCAACTTTAGGATTTCAGTCTTGCTATATCTACTTTTTTTTAAATTTAATTCCAACTATTGAGTGCAATCATTTCAGAGTAAATCAATCTGAAAGGCCATGCGGGTATACACCATATTTATGAGCTACGGCTGTGCTGACTACATTTAAATAAAACATAACAGTTTTGTGTATAACAGTCTTTGTTTTTACTATGGCTTAACCACTCTTGGTTGCCTTCTTTATGGAAAGGGGGGTTCAGCTGAGCTGGAGGAAGGAGATAAATCTTTTGAAACCTTATCAAGGAAAAATAAAACCATCAACAATTGCATGACTAATGTTCCAGAAAGCCTGGCTTGAGCTGACATTTGTTTTTATTAACTTGGAAGAAGAACAAAGTGCCTCTCCCATGTCCTTCGTGTGTGGACTACACCCCTGTTTGAAATTTCTAGGTAAACACACACATCTGCCGCTTACACTGGTGTCTAAAAGTCTCATTGCTATGGGGAATTTGAAAGGTGCCCAGCCCAGATAACGTGAAAGGTGCTTTCTATACACTTCAGAGGTGTTCATGTGAACAGAGTTGGTTCTATTTATAGGGTTTCTTCAAAAGCAAACACCTTTTGCTGCTATTCATACATGTTAAAGGGCAGGAATGCTTTCCGTGCAAGGAGGGACCACTCTCCAAGGAAACCTGGGAGTCTGATCCTCCAGGCCTGCCCTCTGCAAGTTTCCAGAAAAGAAACCACAATCCTGTCTATAATGGGTAGGGGGAAGTAATGGAGGTTACTTTACTTTGGAGGTTCTTTCTTCAGGCCTAGTTTGTATGTTAGCAGGGCAGTGAGTGATATTTCCCTGCAGCATAACCCATTGCAGATTCAGTACAGGGGAAGAGTACAATCCTATAGAAACCCCCTCTTGCCAGGCCATAATTTGGACTGCAGATGAGAGAGTGGACTGAAACCATCTGAGTCTGGGTAACTTCTAGGGTTGCCAGGTCCCTCTGTCCTCCCAGTGGGAAGTGGGGGACCCGGCACTTATCTTCCCCCCTTCTTCCTCACGCGCACTCTCCTGGGCTCGTGCGATGATGTCACTTCTGGGAAGTGCCAGCATTGTGTCGGCTGCAGCTGCCCCTGGGAGTGCTCCTGTGCTCTGCAGAGGTCCGAATTGAGCCGAATCACGCCCAAATAAGGATGGATATGGGCCGATTCAGCCTGAATTGGCTGCTGCGGTTTAATCCAGTCTTTCCTTGGGCTCCCTGCTAAGGAAAGTGTTATTTGGACTGCACTGTAAGTAAATGCCCCAGGAGCATAGGATTGTCAAGCCGCAACCAGCGACCCCTGGGAAAAATCGGGGGATGGAGCCTAGTATGTGGACATCACTTCTGGTAAAAAACAGAAGTGACATCATAGATGTCTAGGATTCAAACACATACAAATCAATGGTAAAACTAGAGTTTTTGTAGAATTTAGTATCTAATGACATCTCTTCCCGTTTTTACCAGAAGTGATGTCAGTGAACTGGTATGATGCCAGTGCACACTCCATTCTGCACCTCCCCCCCCCATTTCATCCCATCAGTGCCTGAGGAGCCAGCAGGCAAAGGAATGGGTTACCAGAAAGTCTCCTGCTATACATTCCTATGGCAGCATCTTAGTTTACAACAGTGCTAAGCAGGTGTAAGCATAGAGGACCGTTGGGAGCCCCACAAGAGTGCACTATAAGCAGGGAGTCCGCAAGGAGGGTGGGGGTATTTGCCCCCTCCCCAAATCTAAATTTATGGTATAAAAGCTTCAAGCAGTCAGGTGACTGGCAATTACAATTAATAGACCTTACTCCAGTCCATAATTATTTCAGTGGATCTTCTTCCACTATTGTATTTTATACATTTAAAAAAATACTCCCAAGTCTGCTTCTCCTACCTCCTTTCTTATTTGAATCAGGCACGAATGATTAATCTAGTTCTGAGCCAAGCAGAAGAGCCCTACAGGCACAGCCATATCGGGATGAATTAAGGGGCCAGAGACACTTCCAGATGTTGATTTTCTCCAGGGACCACGGTGCATCCATTGGTGACCAGCCCCCGGTAGATGATACCTCAGTTCCATTGATTCCCATGCTGTTTGTCCAAGTGCAACAGCAGGGCTAGCCTGGGAGCAAAAAGCAAATATCATGTAAATCTAGCTGCAGTGCCTTGGTCCCAGGGTGTGGCTTGGTAGGCATGTGATTCAGCAGCCTAGCTGAAGTTATACAGGTTTGGGGCTGGTTAGTGCCTAGATAGGAGATCTCCAGGAAACCCTAGGTATGCCACCTTGAGTTCCATAATGAAAGGAAATAATAAAGTGCTGTCAAATTGCAACCAGTTCATGGTGACCCCATCCATAGGGTAGGTGAAGCAAGAGATAAGCAGAGGTGGCTTGCCATCGCCTTCCTCTGCAATGCAACCCCAGTCTTCCTTGGTTGTTAGCAGTCATCGCCCCCCCTCTCCTAGACTGGTAAATATTGCCCTACCCTGAATCTCTCTCCCTTTTCTTCACTTACTTCCCAGTTAGCCCTATGTGTATGCTGTGTGAGTTTTCTGTGCGTTTGCCTTTATTGCTTCTTTAATAAAAACCATTCTTGTTGAAGATCTGCCTGGTTCATTCCGAGAGTTCTCTAAGGGAACAATCCTGGTATACATTGATGGAGATATCCCAGTTAGCCCCTCCAGCTGCATTGCCTTGAATGTTAATTCCAACTTACAAGGAGACTCCCCTGCCCCATTCAGGATAACATGGCAGGCTCTCATCCATGTACTTACTGACCACGGCCAATGCTAATTAACTCCCAAGCATGCTACAACAAAGCAGGGCAATTTAGAGCAGAACTACAAGTGACAAAAGGCACAGGTTGGACACTTGTCAGCTTCCCTCAAGTTTTGATGGGAAATGTAGGCAGCTTGGCGGAATGTTGGACAAGTGACAGTTGAAAAGTCCATTGGACAGCAGTCAGAGAGCGGAACTACAAGTGACAAAAGGCACAGATTGGACACTTGTCAGCTTCCCTCAAGTTTTGATGGGAAATGTAGGCAGCTTGGCGGAATGTTGGACAAGTGACAGTTGAAAAGTCCATTGGACAGCAGTCAGAGAGCGGAACTACAAGTGTTGAATGACACAGGTTGGATGCTTGTCAGCTTCCCTCAAGTTTTGATGGGAAATGTAGGCAGCTTGGCGGAATGTTGGACAAGTGACAGTTGAAAAGTCCATTGGACAGCAGCCAGAGAGCCAAGCTGCAAGACTAGGATGCCTACATTTCCCATCAAAACTTGAGGGAAGCTGACAAGTGTCCAACCTGTGCCTTTTGTCACTTGTAGTTCCACTCTGAGGCTACTATAATGAAAGAAATCTGGATGAAAAAGCAATAATCTTTACACACACCTCTTCTATCCGGCTCATTCTGTTGTGTGTGCCATCCTAAGCAGAGTTATACCCTAAATCCATTAAAGTTACTGGGATTAAAAGGGCACAGCACTGCTTCTGATGGCTCAGTAAACTTGCCATCTGTTGCCACCAGAGAACCTGACACCCAGAAGTAGCTCCATCAAAAAGCCCAGAGTTTAAAAATATGTCAAATAAGTGTTGGAAATGTAAAGAAGGTATAGGGACATTTTTCCACATGTGGTGGTCCTGCAAAGAAGTGCATAGATATTGGATAATGGTACATAAGTTATTACAAAATATCTTACAGATAACAATTCCTTTGAAACCAGAAATTTTTCTATTAAACTGTATGTCGGATATAAAGAGAGAGCAAGAACACTTAGTAATCCATATAGTAACAGCGGCTAGAATCTTATTAGCAACCTATTGGAAACAACAAAGAATCCCCCAGCAAGAAGAATTAATAACAAAGGTAATTGAGACAGCGGAAATGGATAAATTAACATTGTTAATGAAAGGACAAGTGGAAGAAGACTTCTCTGTACCATGGGATCCCTTCTACAAATGGATGACAAATAACTATAATCGGTAAACATAAATATGATACTAAGATTAACTGTATAATGACATAATCACAGTTGATGTAATAAGATGGAATATAAGAGATAAAGAAATAGATAATAGATATCGACAAGTAAAATGATAACTGTCTCATATTTGTATATATATGTGTTGAAAAACAATAAAAATATTATATATATTAAAAAAGCCCAGAGTTGCAGTCATAAGATGAGGCAGCCAAAAAGCTCCTGCCAAGGATTTTCATTCAGACAAAACAGAACATGCAGGCGGGCTGACCGATCTGGCTGCTTGGCAACAGAGTTATAAAACTTGCAACTTAGGAACTGGTGCTGGCAGAAACAAAAGGGCTCTTTAAAAATTCAGCATAACAAGTGTGTGTGGCCTTTCAAGTGGACTGCCATGCAAGATAAAGAATGGGCTTGTAGATTTATAGCTTGGTCAAAACGGGTTGCCTTTTAGGGTGTGCTCTGAGGTAGCTTGTCCTCCGAATGAGATAGGAAGAACCAGTGGAGGTTTCCAGTGTGTGTCACTGAAAGATTATGCTGGGCAGAAGAGGAAGTCATGTCAAGTGACATAAGGAGCCACTTCTGTTGGGCTCTGGTGATTGACACGTCCTGCTGCAGAGTCTGGGAAACCCTTGCCTGAACAAGCACATCTCCCTGTTGCCTAAAAAGACCCCCACGCTTGTTCATTTAAAAACCACAAATCCCAGAAGGAGATGGGTTTTAGACATTTTCAAAACAAAAAAGCTATTATTCTGCCAGACAAACAGGTAAAGCAGGTGGTTCTATTTCAAAATGAGAGACAAACAGCAACAAGCTTTCCCACCTAGTTAGAAAGCAGCTATAGTTGGAACCATCCATGAAACACACTTTGGAGCAAAAGACAGGGTTGCAATAAAGCTGCCCTAAAGGAGTGACTGGGACCGGAATAAAATGGGTCAAAGCCCTCCAAACCCAACTCCAGTGTTATGTCAGTTGCCCTGATTACCCATTTGCCTCTGAGCCCAATTATTATTAGGTGCAGTGAGCTACAAGCATGATATTATTGAACATAATCCGCATACAAACACCTCAGAGAGATTCAGCATTCTGCAGGACAGAATTGTAACATTCTTTATGATGACCACCACCTTCAAGTCAGCTTTTCTGAGCTAAAGTTTAAGCAAACTAGCCCATTTTCCCACTGCTGGTTACATCATCATAATTATAATTATTATGTTGCTCTAAAAGGTAAGTGTTGGAAGCATCTCCAGGCATATAAGGTTGTGCTGGGCTTGGGATACGGGGGCCTTGCTGAGTCAGTTTTGGTTAGGCTTGCCATTTGCTCATTTTTAAACTCCTGCCCTCAACCCCCGTCTTCTGCCTTTGAGAAAGTAAGGAGTGGGAGAAAAAAGGGCCTCCATAGTGATTCTCTAGGACAGGGGTCCCCAACCTTTTTGAGCCTATGGGCACTTTTTGAATTCAGACATGGTGTGGTGGGTGCAGCCACAAAATGGCTGCTGCAGGAGGCGGAGCCAGACGCAAAATGGCTCCTACAGCTTACCTTAAGTCACAGTCAAGATTCTTGTGCTGTGGAAACAGCTTCTGCCAAAGCAATTTTTTTAAAAAGCTGCACAGCCAATCAAATCGCCAATGACCAATCAGAATCCCTGCTGGGCAAAAGCCCCACTTGCCCCCTCACTTTCTAAAAACACTTAGAGGGATACAAGGAAAGGTGTTGGGCACAATGATGCCAACGGGCACCACGCTGGGGACACCTACTCCAGGATTTTCTCCATGTCTCTATGGTCATCATCAAAGGGAAGACTCCTAGAGGATCCCCAAATTCCAGTCTCCCCAGGCACCCCCTCAAAATCTCCCTTTATTTGCTGAGGCAGGGGTTGTAATCTTGAGAAAGAATGGGTTGTGAAAGGTAACTCAATTATAGGTCCATGAACATACCCACGTTACTATCAGTACATATTTTACCAATTTCCAGGTCATCATCTGAATGACTTGGGATTGGTACAAAGCAATCAGCGCAGTCTTTGCTTGGCTTAGGAATACCAGCTGTACTAAATCAGTATTCCTGATGTGCAAAGAATTATCTGTTGGGACCAGGCTTGCAACCTCCGGGTTGCGAAATACTTGTAGATTTGAGGGTGGAGCCTGGGGAGGTGGGGTTTGGGAAGGGGAGGGACTTCAACAGGAGGGTATAACGCTGTAGATTCCACCTTTAAAGCAGTCTTTTTCTCCAGGGGAGCTATCCTCTGTCATCTGGAGATCAGCTGTAATTCCAGGAGAGCTCTAGGCCTCTCCTGGAGATTGGCAAACCTAGTTTGGCAGCGCAATTTGATCAATGTGGGCCAAATGCTTTTGCATGCTTCTAGCTTGTTCTTAAACTCCTGCCTGGGTTTGCTGGTGTCTGTGCCTTTAAGACACGCTTGGACTCTGTTTATTTCACCGGATGGGGCGTTTGCCTAAAGCAATTTGAAGGTACACTAAACTTCCAAGCTGCCCACAGAGCTGTGCTTTTGTGTCTTTATTTGCTTTCCATCTTGCATGGCTGACAAAGGAGATGGGCTGCTTCTTCTGAGCTTGCTGGAGACTGCCTCTCCCTTCGGATGCACTTCAGCGAACCACACGTGTACCAGGAACAAACTCCGAAAGGTACAACTTCAGGCCTGGGCATGCTGGTCTACCCAGGCCTAACATTTAGAGTTGCTGATAGCCTCAGACAGGCTGTCACTTCAATGATCTATTATTTTCTTCAGCCAAACTAAGCGTGGAGACTTATGTCAGCATTTCCAAAACTACCCATAGCAGAGGCTCACTTTTTTCTGAATTAAGAGCAGAGGCATATTTAATTTTTTGCACCCCAAAACTGTTTATTTTGAGAGAGTATGAGAGTTGCCGCCAGCCCCTCCCCCCTTTTTTGATGTGAATCACTGCTTGGTGCATAAATCTGGATAGAAAAGAGGCATGCCTGGGCAGGATTTCATGCAGAGATGCAACTTCCTTCAAAGATCTGCTGTCACTGCATCAGGAGGGATTGAACAATCCAACCATGCCCCAAGAGGAAGTTTTCAAGGATTACATGCTCCGAGCACAGATGCACTGAAAGATGGCAAAGTGAGCAGTAAAGCATGCAGAGGTACAGCAGGCAAAATTTTGGGGGGATGGGCGCTTTCATTCAGGGCTGGCATCAGCATACCCTGAGGTGGGGCAGTTTCTGGGGCAACCTTCCCGATCCCGACCCATTCAGTTCCCCTACCGTCTATCTGTATGCCCTTCCCTGCTTTTAAAACAAACTTGCTTTTAAAATAAAGCTAATGTGGTTCTTACTGTATTGTTCTGTGGACAATAGAGGACTGAGGCTTCTGTGGGGCATGCCAAATTTGCCATGCTCTTTGAAAGGGTCTGGCATGTGATGCATGCTGGCGAGGGAGGAGGAATAATAATAATAATAACAACAACAACAACATTCGATTTATATACTGCCCTTCAGGACAACTTAATGCCCACTTAGAGCAGTTTACAAATATGCCATTATTATCCCCACAGCAAAACACCCTGTGAGGTGGGTGAAGCTGAGAGTGCTCCAGAGAACTGTGACTTGCCCAAGGTCACCCAGCTGACTTCAAGTGGACGAGTGGGGAATCAAATCCGGCTCTCCATATTAGAGTCCCGCTCTCTTAACCACTACACCAAACTGGCTCAGAGAGGACTTGAGGGTCTGTGAAAGAATTTTAAATCAAAATGGGGGGGGGGTCTCCCGGTAGCTAAAGTTTGAGAACATCTTGATTAATATAGAAAACTAGCAATGTGCCCAAAGTTTTTGCAAGTACCTGTTGCATCATACAAATCTGCCAGTTCATCAAGAGAAGCTGCTAATGTTTTACGACCTGGTATGAGGTAAGAACATTGGGGATTTGTGGAGGATATTTTTTACATTGGCTCCATAGCTATGGAATCAGTTACCCAGGCAGGCCTGGCAAACCACCTCCTTCATAGACGAATAATGAAAATTTATTCTTGTTAGAATTTTAAGACTGCCAGGATGGAAGCTATTGTGGCCATGTTTTATATTTTTGGGGGTGGTGGTGGTTTGTTAGTGTAGTGGTTAAGAGCGGGGGGACTCTAATATGGAGAACCGGGTTTGATTCCCCACTCCTCCACTTGAAGCCGGCTGGGTGACCGTGAGTCACTCACAGCTCTTCCAAAGCTCTCTCAGCCCCACCCACCTCACAGGGTGATTGTTGTGGAGATAATAATAACATACTTTGTAAACTGCTCTGAGTGAGTGTTAAGTTGTTCCAAGGGCAGTATATAAATTGAATGTTGTTGTTGTTATATTTTTATTGGTTGACTACTTATTGTGGTTTTATGTTAAAGGCATCTGTGCTTGATTTGGTACTACTTTCTTGAGGTACCTTTTCTCTGCTTCTTGTTTAGTTCATAGGCCATATTGGAAAGCTGCCATACAGATACACCCTTTCCATGATATGTAATTCTGAACTGGGCCAGAGAATGCGGATCGAAAACGCACACAATCAAGCCAGGGTCAGCGACAGGGTGGTATCTGTAACCCGGAAGGAATCCCCAAGTTTGCATAAAAATCTGAAATAGGGTTGTCAGTTTCCCTTACCTTTCCAGTAGGAGAGGGGACCCAGTACTCTTCTTTAGTCCTTGTGAGCGTTCTTTGTGCACGTGCACTGTCGGGCCTGCACGGCGATGTCACTTCTGGGAAGTGATGTCAGCGTGCAGGCCCAGGAGCTAGGGTTGCCAGGCCCCCTCAATCTCCCAGCGAGGGATCGGGGCCTGGCTCCCACTTCTCGTCTGTGGGGGTGCGTGCGTGCTCCCGCAAAGCGTGATGACGTCACTTCCGAGAAGTGACGTCATCACGCAGCGCCCCCCCCGGGGTGCCCACCCTCTGCAGGGACTTGCATTGGGGGCTGCTGTGGAGCGCAGGAACACTCCAGCACTCCACAGCGGCCCAAAATGCACCCACGGATCGGGCCCGTTTGGAGGCACTGCGGAGCACAGCAGCGCCTCAAAACAGGCCCGTTTTTGCCCATTTTGGGCCAGTCTTGAGCCGCTGTGGAGCGCAGGAGCACTCCTGCGCGCCGCAGTGTCCCAAAATGGGCCCGATCTGCGGGAGCGCGCAGCTCCACAGGGGAGCATGCACAGAAGGTGCGCTCCCTTCTGCTGGCCAGGTAAGTGGGGGCGGGGTGTGGGGGGTGAGGGCGGGGGCGGGGGATCCCCTGCCCCCACCGAGGATCTGGCACCCCTACCAGGAGCACATGCACACTTCACAACAGGGCAATTTGGGCCCCAAACAGGCACAATTCAGCCTGTTTGGGGCCCAAATCAGCCTGCTGTGTAGCACTGGGGCGCTCTTGGGGCGGCACAATGATGTCACTCCAGGGAGTGATGTCATTGTGCTGCCCTGGGAGTGCACCCGAGAGGGCTGTTCCCCCACCTTCCCCCCCCCACCAGTGAATTGAGTGGTGGCAGGAGGTGGAGTGGGGGATCCCCTGCACCTACGGGGGACCTGGAATCCTAATCTGAAAGAAAAATGTGAGAGTTAACACCCCCTCAGACAATAGAAGCAATGCCTGTAGCTTTAAGAGATGGTTGCCTACTGAGGTCTCAGGAGACTATGTTCTGAGATCTTGGTGGCCATTTTTGGGGTTGCTAGGCAGCCACAACAATATTGCCGATCCTTCCAAGTCAAAGGTGAATGGGGAAGACTGAAGGAAACAGGGGAAAGGAACAGAAGGGGAAGCAAGGGAAACAGAAAGAAGTAGGTGGGGGGGTGGGAGAGGAAAAAAAAGGAAAGAGGCTTCCAGTGGTGGGAAAGAGAGAAAGCTTAAGACAGCAGGGAGAGGGGGGAGAGATAAAGATAAGTAAGTGGTTGGGTGGCACCCTTGAATGTGTCGGATACAAACAAAAAAGGACCAACTTTGAGCAGTTTCCTTCTTAAGATAAATCATGCATGGTAAGATAATGTCCTAACAAGTATAGCTTATGAAGCAAAAAAGTAGAATGGGTGTGGGGAACCTGAAAAGCAATTTATGAGAGGGCAGGTGAAGATGACAGATAAATCAGTTGTTTTTCCTGCTACGCTTCCATTCTTGTTCCTGGTTGCCTCTCTCTTCATCCACTTCCTGACACAGAAACGGCAATTGTGAAAACACCAGGGGTGCTGACCTGTTAAAAAAAAACACTTAGGGGATTGCAGTCTTTACTAATTATTGTGCTACAACATCTATTCCACAATCAGTAACTAATGTATTACTAGAGTGCCTAGTTTTGTTTGTTAGATGCTTGTTGGTTGGATTCTGCCCGAGGGTGGGGGAAGATAACATTATTGCTACAAGAGTTAGTCAGCTGAACTGGTATATTAATGAACAAAAACTTGTTCCTTGAACAGCAGAAGTCAATTTTAATCGGTGGAAATGAGAGAGAACAGCTTTCATTATGTATTTCCGGATTCCATCAGTAAACAAAGACAATAGTCCAAAGCGGTCTCTCTTTTATTGTAATTTTCCATCTCAAAGAGGCACCTATATCCATATTCATTTACATGTAATTATTTCACCTGTTTATTAGTTAAAGCATGGTCACTCCAACAATGACCATGAAATACATTGCTGGGCTCACATGCACTTCTTGAATCTTACTCCCTTGTGAACCACCCCCCCCCCCATGGTTGAGATCATGGTTACAGATTAAGTCTGGTTATGAATGCAGGTGTAGGGATTAACCAGAGATAGTTATGGTGAGTGTGCAAAATGTTATTCTGCCAGTGCTCTCAGTCTGTTGGAAAAAATTCTCTGTGAGATCAACCAATCAGGTTG
This sequence comes from Eublepharis macularius, assembly GCF_028583425.1. NCBI lineage: Eukaryota > Metazoa > Chordata > Lepidosauria > Squamata > Eublepharidae > Eublepharis > Eublepharis macularius. The sequence continues at coordinate 163,805,414 of NC_072792.1, read as the reverse complement.
TATCACTTACAACAGTTCTTGTTGCTCTTTCCATTGCCATGACAATTCCATTAATTCATCAGTTACACTGGAAGACAGGCAAGAGGTAGGGGAAATAAAAATCCAAAGGTTGGGTTTTGCCAGACATTGCAATCCTAAACAGAGGTACTCCAGCCTAAGCCCATTGACTTCTATGGGCTTAAACTGGAGTAACTCCGCTTAGGATTACACTGAGAGTCTGAGACCGTGCCTAGTACTGTCAACTTTCTATCAAAGGCGAGTAGGTCTATGAAGTGCAGCCAAGGAGATCAAAGGAATGGAGCACCTTCCCTGTGTGGAAAGGCTAAAGAGTTTGTGGTTTGTAGTTTAGGGGGGAAAGGTAAGAGCCAGGGGGGTGGGGTGGGGGTTGACAGAGGTTTGGAAAGCCTCTACGCCATTCAACTTGGGGAGGGAGATGTAGAAACCATCCTGTCCAGCTGCATTTTACCCCTTAGTCCCAAGACCAGATCAATACCTTCCTGCAGACCTAGCTCCAAACCTTAGCTATTGTGGTCGACTTACCTAACTCATAGCCAGGTAAACAGGAAGCTTATTTATCTAGCCCCCTGCATTAGCAATCTCAATGCTATTGCAGTATGCGAAGGAAACTTACAACTTTTTTTATTCTCTCTGAGATTCTTCAGGAGCCCCTAAACTATGATTCACGATGGCTAAATGGAGATTTTGTGTACAGAGGCAATATGCCTCTCCTCAACACTTGCTTCATGCATACAACTTAAGACCAGATCCATGGGACAGCCACATTAATAAGATTCCAAACTCACAACAGTATTTTAGAAACTTCACAGGGTCTCCCAACCTTTAGGAGCCTGAGGGCACCTTTGGAATTCTAACCAGGCTCATGGGCACAACTGCAAAATTGCTGCCGCAGAAGGTGGAGCCAGCCACACAGTGTCAATGAGCTAGGTTATTCATAAATAGGCAGAATTTCTGGCAGAAGTTCTGTTTGACAAGATACCTTTTAATCTGCACAGCCAATCGAATCTGCAGTGGCCAGTCAGAAGCCACCCCACCCACTTTCTAAAAAAAACACTTGGCAAGTGTCAGAAAAGTTGTCAGCGGGTATTATGGCACTCGCAGACCCCGTTTTGGGGACTGCTGAGCTAGCTTAGTCTCTCTCCCATCATCAGGGGTGATATTTTAGTTAAAAGTTATAGGTTCATCCGGGACAGGCAACAGAAAATAAGAACTGCCTTGCATAAACGGAGATCTAGTCCCTATGTTTTTACATCTATCTCAGCATCTTAATGCCAAAAGGTGAAGGTAAAACCCCTGAACTTGCTGCCTTAGTTACCCCAGATGGCTAATTGATGGATGTCAATTTTATAGCCCTAACCTCCAGGCTTTTGTCACATCACAAAAGTAACTCAACCAAAAAAGCTCTTGTTAACTTGGCACACTGCCTGCTTCAAAGGATGGCAACCAGAGTAGCTCTCAGGGAAGCATGAGGAAGCAGAAGTAACTGGTTCTTTTGGATTTCTCTGAGACAGCATGCTGAATAGTTAAGAGTGCCCGACTGGAATAACAACATCATTTGATTTATATACCGCCCTTCAGGACAACTTAATACCCACTCAGAGCGGTTTACAAAGTATGCTACTATTATCCCCACAACAAAACACCCTGTGAGGTGGGTGGGTCTGAGAGAGCTACTAGAAGCTGTGACTGACCCAAGGTCACCCAGCTGGCTTCAAGTGGAGGAGTGGGGAATCAAACCCGGTTCTCCAGATTAGAGTTCCATGTTCTTAACCACTACAACAAACTGGCTCTCAGGTCTGTGTTCAAATGTTCACCAAGCCATAAAACTTCGGCCAGCCACACATTCCCTCTCAGTCTCACCTTCCTGTCAGGATGATTTTTGAGGATAAAACTTTGGAGAGTATTGTTCAAAAATGAGACATCGGAGTGGGTACCACTCAGTGGTGCCTCACAGGCCACCTCTCCCAACTCCAGGGATGGTTTAAAGCTTATTTGTATCATCCATCTTTCAGGCTCAAATGGACAATAAATACTTGGGAATTGCAAATAGGGAACTAGGAACCATCTTCAGCCTTGTAGTTGATTGTGAGGGTTAGCCAGTTGCAGTAATATCTGTACAGGTTCTTCAGGCTGCCATTGTTTAATGGAGGGAGGAGCTGTGCTTAGAACAGTTTCACAACAGACAGAAAGCAACCACAAGGCTCTTTTTTTAAGCAGGAAGTGATGGGGAAAGCTTTAGCAGTTAATTGCTACCAGGAACACAGTTGTGAACACAGCTGTGTGTTCTCACAGTTGTGAGAGCCAGTTTGGTGTAGTGGTTAAGAGTGCGGGACTCTAATCTGGAGAACCGGGTTTGATTCCCCACTCCTTCACTTGAAGCCAGCTGGGTGACCTTGGCTAGTCACAGCTCTCTGGAGCTCTCTCAGACCCACCCACCTCACAGGGTGTTTGTTGTGGGGATAATAATAACATTGTAAACCGCTCTGAGTGGGCATTAAGTTGTCCTGAAGGGCGGTATTTAAATCAAATGCTATTATAATGTTATTATAACAATTCTTGGCTGTTGCTTCTGCACCCCATTTTCAGTGGCTAAATATTGGGAAAGATGGATCAAGATGGGTAGCCGTGTTAGTCTGCCTCTAACAGTAGAAAAGAGCAAGAGTCCAGTAGCACCTATAAGACTAAAAAAAATGTGGTAATGGTTGTTGTGGATTTTCCAGGCTGTATAGCAGTGGTCTTGGCGTTGTAGTTCCTGACGTTTTGCCAGCAGCTGTGACTGACATCTTCAGAGGTGTAGCACCAAAAGACAGAGATCTCTCAGTGTCTCTGACACTGGTGGTGCTACACCTCTGAAGATGTGAAAGCTTTTGACAATACAAATTGTGGTAAGATTAACAAAATTTGTGGTATGGTGTGAGCTTTTGTGAATCTCACAAAGTGAGCTGAAGAAGTGAGCTGTGATTCATGAAAGCTCATCCCCTGCCACAAATTTTGTTAGTCTTCTAGGTGCTACTGGACTCTTGTTCTTTTCTCTCGGGAAGATGGTGACCCATGTCTTTGATGACAACCAAAGTAGACATGAGAGCAACAGATCTGTATGTTTAAACTAGGCTTGCCAACCTGTAGGTGGGGCCTGGGGATCTCCTGGAATGAAAATTAATCTCCAGACTAGACAGATCAGTTTCCTTGGAGAAAACGGCTGCTTTGGATGGTAAACTTCATGGTATCATACCCCACTGAGGCCCCTCCCCTCTTCAAACCCCACTCTCTCCAGGCTCCACCCCCAAATTTCCAGAAATTTCTCAACCTGCATTGGGCAACCCTGGTTTAAACTGGACCTGCACATTGGGTGGTAAACCCTCCCTTGGAAATAGGGGTTGAATAATCTCCAGTTCTGTCAAAATCCAGCAAATGCCTTAGCTACCACCCCACCTTCATTCTGTGATGATCTCGATAGGCTTGCAGCGCATCCTCCTGGGGCGGTGGTGGTTGGGTACTCTTCTGGATATTTAATTGGCAATCTGGCAGCTCATAAGTTCAGGCCTTTCATCTCTCAGATCATTCATGCCATTATAGAGAATATTAAGAAAACTGCAGCCATTTACGTCTAAAGAAGCCACTGCCACAGTTGGGCAAGCTTTAACAATGGCAATATTGTGCTTAGCCTCTCCTATATTGTCTTTCTGGTTCCTGGGAGACAGCTGGGTAGGAGCACAATCGGTCACTCTTCTCTTTAATCAGCTGGTTCCCAAGAGAGGCTTGGAAACGAGAAGGTCACACTCATCACACACACACTCGGTTGTGAGACTGCCGGATGAACCAGACAGCGGTAGCTCTGTTTGTCTGGAAAGCCAATGGCTTGGACTCGAAGGTGCTATCCCATCAATGCAAGAGCACTTCCTCAGAGGAAGTGGCATTCCTATCAGCAGAGAAGAGGGCAATGACCCTCTTCTGCTATAGATTTCCACTTTGCTACCCACATCATTCCACAATCATTCGTATACGGAGGCATTCACAGGATAATACTCTTTTGACCCTGATGACAGGCTAAATACCACTCCTCTGTTTCATTTGGAAAAAATCTAAAACCTTCACTCTATGCAAGGCACACCGATGGTGGGAAAAATTTGGGGTGGGCATCAGTATTTCTCTACTTCAAGAAGACAACAACAACAACAACAGCAGCAGCAGCAACAACTATATACTTTGTATAATGATGATAATAACATGCTTTGTAAACTATTCTGAGTGGGCGCTAAGTTGTCCTGAAGGGTGGTATATAAATTGACTGTTGTTGTTGCTGCTGTTGTTAAGCAATTACCAGACTAGCTAGAAAGCTTTTTTCAAGACATTCTTGATTACTATGGCGGTCCAAAAAAGAAATGTTTCGACATCTTTCCATACAAAGCTTAAATTTGGCACATGCATACTGCAAGATGCATTAGCTGAAAATGGGATGTTTTAATACCAAACAGACAAAACTGGTGGCATGAATTTTACGTCATAATAATGATCACTATTCCAGCACAAAACAAGCCAAGGCACATATGAGGGAGAAAAATGCTGTTGCTTTTATATGTGGTTGAATAAGACGGATTGGGGAGATGAGAACTTTTAGGAGCAGCTGGGAACAACCATAAAGTAAGCTTTATTTGGTAGAATATGTATACAGAGACTGTTGGTCTTCACCTGTTCAGATATTGGGTGATGGAGAGGATCAAAATTAGTAAAATAATTCCACAACAGAAAGTTGAAATGTGATACTTAAGTGGTCCATTTTCTCATAATGGCTATATGCACTCCAGCAGAGACGAGAGCAAGATACACATGTGCCAAAGCTGAAGGCTTTTCACTGCGTTGACTTGGGAAAGGGGGATTTCCCGTGACAGCCAGGTAGTTATCTGTGCTTGTAGAATGTGTATTAAAGAGCCATGTGGTGGGAGGAGTGTGGAGCTTAGTTCCACCATTTTGAAGGCACTGTTTAGCTCTGTTTTGAAGGCACCGTTTAGCTCCACTCTCCTTCCTAGATTGGTGATGGGTAGAGCATCCACATGCCATTGTGTGGAAGATCCCCAAAAAGCTGGTGTCAAGCTGCATTCGGAGTGGTGGTGGGGCGAAAAACCCCGTGCCCAAAGGGGCGCTTCTAATTCATTCAATTTAGGTGAGCTACATCAATATAACTTATTTTTCTTTTCTGGGCATGTGATGAAATGGTCTCCTGACTGACTTTTCATGCATTTTCCTCACATAAATGGTTTCATGTATTCTATTTATTTCAAACATTTGTATGCAGCCTTTCTACCCAAACAGGGTTCCCAAGGCAGTGAATGTTAAAAAATTTAAAACATTTTAAACAATTGAAATTTTTAAGCAAAATTCAAAATAGGATAAAAATAGTTCATTAAATACACAAAAACACACAGAGAATAGGGAGGGGGGACAATAACAGTTATTGGGGGCATGCCAAACAAAATTTAAAAGTCTTCACACACTGGTAGAAGGCAACAATAGAGGGAGACAGATGAATCTCCCTGTAGAGGGAGTTCCAAAGTTTTAGCTCAACAACTGAGAAGGCCATTTCCTTGCGTTGCCTCCCAAGAGCCAGTTTGGTGTAGTGGTTAAGAGCGGAGAACTGGGTTTGATTCCCCACTCCTCCGCTTGAAGCCAGCTGGGTGACCTTGGATCAGTCACAGCTCTCTCAGAGCTCTCTCATCCCCACCCACCTCACAGGGTGATTGTTGTGAGGATAATAATAACACACTGTTCTTGCTCTGCTCTGAGTGGGTGTTAAGTTGTCCTGAAGGGTGGTATATAAATCAAATGTTGTTATTGTTTTCCAAAGATAACTGGAGTGAACAGGCAGTTTTTTTCTGCATTACCGCTGACCTCATTTTCTAAGGTACTGCAGAGATGGGGAAAGTAGGAAGCAGAAGCACTCCTCTGACCACTTTTCCACAAATCTAGGAAAAGAAAAACTCAAGTCACCTTATTCTCTCAAACTGATATCTTGTAATGGAACAATTGGTTGTGTGAATCAGGACACACAATCACAACAATGAGCTAAGAGTTATACCCATTGAAAAGGTACACGGAATGTTTTCCATGTGGTCAATTCAGTAAAGACACAGATATAATTATTTACTTGTTTGGCATATTCTTATCCTCCCTTTCCAAAGACTCTCAAAGGCAATCAGCATAAAAACAGGGGGGAAATAAGTATACAATAAAATCTGGCAATGCTCAGAAGCAATAAAAGAATATAAAGAGTAAAATTCAATTCAGTAATAAAAGATGCAATTGAAAGAAATCCCCAGAATTTTTACAGACCAGTAAATCCAGATGTCCGTTGTTAATAAACCAAAGTAATTGATGCTGGAACAGAGGATACTTTTTGATACGTCACTCAAAAGTGTGCCCTGGCTGCTTTGGTTATTAACACAGGGGATAGCTTTTTTTCTTATGAGTGACTCTTAGGTTCATATTTCTCGACATAAACTCAGGGCTCATTTCGAGGGGGAACGCGCAGGAACGCGCGTTCCCCCTCGAAACGCGCGTTCCTCCAGCTCTTTTTCTACGAAATGACCCCTGCATAAACTGATAAAGTCACCTTAGAAGCAAGGGGAGTAACTGATATCTTTTTACAATCCTCTGGCTTCTGTGTCAGGGCAGCGTCACTAATGGTGGATTAACAGAAGTGTAATCCAACAGAATTAGCTGCTTCAGCAGAGGTTATTCAGGAGAACGGGCATCTATACGCGGTCGAAGCGCATTACGCTCTCCCCAAAAGGAATACATCCAGTAAAATCAATGTGGGGACACTGTGGGGAAGAGTCAGTTTTCCCAAAGGTTAAAAGTGGTGGATGAGGACAGGGGAGATTTACGTCTTTAAAAATGCTGTCGTCCTCTGCAGTGAATTTAGGACAATTGTGCTCTCAGCCAAACTGACCTCACAGGGTTGTTGTGAGGATAAAATGGAGGAGCGAAGGACCCACTTTGCAGTGTAGAAGTGGTCAGCAGTGACAGGATAGTAGTGGTGAACTTTTCCCCTCTGTTAATGCTCACAGACCTCACTTACAGATGACCTACAACAGTTTGGACAAACATCTGCATTTCTGGAAAAAATAGTGAATGAATTGTGGCAGTTCCATATCAAACAGCTGGTGCGATACTATCCAAACAGATCCTCTGCAATAAAACCCTCTGCAATTTCTTTTAGTTTTTCATTTTCTTGTTCCTACCACACGATGGTGCTAAAACAGCAGAAATACAGCGTTTGTTATTGCTGTACTGACCTGCTTCCTTTTTTCTTTTTAAAACTGAAGATGACCTTTCAAGTGAACCTCCTATGGAGCGGAAATGTTGATGTCTCAGGGCTTAGTTGATTATTTTTAGGATTGCCGGCCTCCAGGTGGGACCTGGAGATCTCTAGGAATTATAGCTGATCTCCAGGATATAGAGATCAGTTCCCCTAGAGAAAATGGCTTGAGTTGCAGGGTGGAGTATATGATATGCTCTGCTGAGGTCCCTCTGCTCTCCATATTCCACCCCTAAATTTCCAGTAATTTCCCAACCTGGCATTGGCAGTTCTATTTTTTATCTGGTGTGTGTGTGTGTGGGGGGGGGGAACTTGGTTAACTGATCACTAAAATGCATTTCTTTAGTCATTTTCATATTGCCTCTCCTAAATTTCCAGGAATTTCCCAAACTGGAGTTGGCAACCCTATTTTTTATCTGGTGGGGGAAAAAACTGATCATTAATTGATCATTAAAATGCATTTTTTTCTTTTTTTAAATTTTATTGGGTGAGTAAAAATTAATTACAAATTTTCAATTAAAACCCTCACTTCCCTGTTCTCCCACCCTTTTCCCTCCCCCCTTAATCTAAGACTTCCAACAGTTTTACAACCCGCTGTCTGAAGCTACTACTTACATCCCCTTTTCTATTCTTAACTGTCTTAACACACTAGTAAAATAGATAATATATATTAGATTAAACAAAACCTAACATCAAACTATCAGTTACATTGTGTTTCTAACTTATCTCCTCTCTTCTCTTGTAAAGATCAGTATCTCCTCCTTTCTGCAAAATTAATAGTTATCTAACAACCATAATTGTCCCTTTACGTCCCACTTCTTTTCCAAATACTGTTTTCGTTTACCCCAGTCATTAAAATGCATTTCTTTAGACATTTTCATACTGTCCTAAACTCAAAGTGGCTTCTCTGTGTGTAAAGTGCCATCAAGTCACAGCCAATTTACAACCAATCCAGGGCCCTTTTCACACTACTTACCGGGATGCGCAACGACGCGGAACATCGCGCTACAAATGCGGAAAATCGCATTTTCTCACACGAGATTTGCGTGACATCGTGACCATACCACTGCATAAAATACAATTTAAACAACAACAGCCCAAATAAAATTATTATTGTTGTTGATGTTGTTGTCGTTGTTGATGATGATGATAATGATGATGCCATTTCTCACTGAGACTCAAGGTAGATTACACAGTATGAGAGTAGTACAGTCAGTATCAAGGACAATTTCATAAACAATACCATAGGGTAAATAAACACAAGTTTACAAAGACCTAGCATTAGCAAGAATCTCATACAGAGTTGAAGAAATTCTGAAACAGAACATAAGCAATTCTAGGGCTGACATAGGAGCACATATTTAAAGCAACAGATAGTACGTGAGGCAATGTAGTGGTGAAGTCTATGGGTGAAGCCTATGGTCCCTAACTCATTAGCGGAGCATCTGAGACCCTTCCTTATAAAACAAAAGCCTTTTTGAATAATTCAGTTTTGCATAGTTTGTGGAAATCTGGGAGAGTGGGGGCTCTCCTGACCTCCTCAGGCAGGCCGTTCCACAGGGTAGGGGCCACCACTGCCCCGTTCCACAGGGTAGGGGCTGCTGTTGATTTCACCCATGTGCAGGCTGCCACCCTGTTTAGATAAGCAAAGTTGCCGTGGAGGAACATAGTGAAGGCAGTCCCGTAGGTATGCCGGAATAAGGTCATGAAGAACTTTATATGTGATAACCAATACCTTGAACTGAGCATAACTTTTCAGCAGGCAATTCAATAAAATGCCAACTTTAAATGCGTTCCTGAATTCCTTACAAAACTGTGGCTTTATTGATTTCTTCTGGAAAAGGGTCTGGAGGTACAACTTGGAAAGCTCTCGTGCTGGAACTCTCTAACTATTCATTGGAAAGATGATCCAACCAACAGTCCTTATTGGCTGGATCATAACTGGCAAGTGAATCCATATGGGAACAGGCAATTCCTTCAAAAATGCAGGCCAAAAATCACAGAGGCTAATTCTTTGCATTCCAAATTGAACCTGGAAGCAAACGGGTAACTGGTGCGGCTGGTTCAAAATGGATTGCATTTAGAGGATTCACCCAAGCCACTAAGAGCAGATTGAAATCAGGACCTTCCATTTCTAAAACTGCTGTGGGGCTCTGTTGTAAGAAAAAGGCAGAGAGGGAGAGCACTAAAAACAAGATAGGTCACATCTCAAGTGGTTTCCATATCTGGAAATGTCTAGACTGGTATCAGCATCTCAATAGATAAGGCTCACACTGGAAGTACAGGACTGCTGTGCTCAGCAGGTGAGGACTGGAAAACAAAATCAGCCCTGGAAAGGGGACTAACCTTCCAACGGAAGAGGGAGGGAAGAAGGACCGGTCATCCCCACCACCCTCCTGAGGAGAAATGAAGTCTTGCCGTACCTTCTGCTGGGGTCACACCCACTCACATTGTGAGGGGCAGGGGCCACCAGCTCACAGTGGCAGTGGTTCCCACCCGCTTCATATTTATTTACGTCATTTATAGTCCACCTTTCTTACTGAGACTCAAGGTAAATTACACAGTATGAGGTTAATACAATCAGTATCAAGTTTGTACATTTCAATACAATACCATAAGGTAAACACATACAAATTTAAAGACAGAACATTAGCAAGGATCCAAGACAGCAGAAAATACTGAAGCAAAACGTAATCAGTTCTAGGACTAACATTAGACAACATGGAGCGCTGGTTGTACATAGGAGTACATATTTAAAGCAGCAGATAATATATGAGGCAAAAATGGTGATGAAGTCTATGATCCCCAACTTGTTAGTGAAGCACCTGAGACCCCATCCCTACAATGCAGCCCTCCCATTTGAGTAAAAAAGCCTCTTTGAATAGTTTGGTTTTGCATCATTTACGGAAAGCCAGGAGAGTGGGGGCTCTTCTGAGTTCCTTAGGCAGGTCATTCCACAGGATTGGGGCCACCACGGAGAAAGCCTGTGTACGGGCTGCTGCTGATTTCACCTGTGTGCAGCCTGGTACCTGCAGGAAGCCCTGTTCAGATGAGCGAAGCTGCCGTGGAGGAACATAGGGAGGGCGGTGGTCCCGTAGGTATGCTGGACTAAAGCCGTGAAGAACTTTGTATTCATATGAGTCAAGGTGGCACAGGTGAGGGGCGGTCACCCAGGCCATTGATCGACTGGGACTTTTCCTGTTGGCTTTGCTGCTTAGCAATATATTTCTTCTAGTCTGGCCATGATTGAGCAACTTATGTAAGAGAAAATCTGGAAATCCCTCACGAGTCCAGGACATCATGTTCTTGCACTTTGCAAAGAGACATGTTGTATTTCTACTGCTCTCAGCTTGTAACTTTCTCTTTCTTAATGTCAACCTTTCACTTTGTTTTGAAACAAGCAGCCTTTTCTTCACAGGCAGTCAAAACAACGCCTAACTGCATTTTGGCATTTGTGCCTTATCTCCAAATGTCTCTTTTCAATGACAATAGCACAATACCCTGTGAATAAATATAATAAATACATTTGACGTGACTGCAGTTGACCTTGCAGTTGACTAGTGACTCTGACCCTGAAGTTGTACAGAATGGGAGTGCACAACTGCCAGATAATTTTTTTAATCTAAAAAGGGGCTATTAAATGCTGACAAGCACACTGGGTAAAAACTAGGTAAAGGTAGTCTCCTGTGCAGGCACCGAGTCATTACTGACCCATGGGGGGACGTCGCCTCACAACATTTTCTTGGCAGACTTTTTACAGGGTGGCTTGCCATTGCCTTCCCCAGTCATCTACGCTTTACCCCCAGGAAACTGGGTACTCCGAGCAGAACCACAAGTGTGACAAAAGGCACAGATTGGACACTCGTCAGCTTCCCTCAAGTTTTGATGGGAAATGTAGGCATCCTGGTCTCGCATCCTTGGCATCCTTGGCTCTCTGGCTGCTGTCCAATGGACTTTTCAACTGTCACTTGTCCAACATTCCGCCAAGCTGCCTACATTTCCCGCCAAAACTTGAGGGAAGCTGACAAGTGTCCAATCTGTGCCTTTTGTCACTTGTGGTTCTGCTCTCATTTTACCGACCTTGGAAGGGTGGAAGGCTGAGTCAAACCTGAGCTGGCTACCTGAACCCAGCTTCCGCCAGGATCGAACTCAGTTCGTGAGCAGAGCTTGGGCTGCAGTACTGCAGCTTACCACTCTGCGCCACAGGGCACTTCAGATAAAAACTATGGTCTACCAATTAATAATATCACAAAAATATTTAATGGAATCATTTCCTTGATACAGACAATGAAATTTCACATGGTAATCACAATAGCGTTGTTCAAAGCAGGAAGCTTTAAATGCAGAATCAATGAATTGCACACAGGAAAGCTGAAACACAATTAAATATCAAACTATTTAGGTGCTGCAACACACAAATGATTTTTGATCCAAAGGCTTATATACACTACAGACATAAAGCAATTTAAAACTGCATATGTATACCATCTCTACCTCTGCCAATCTGGACTGGTAGAGACAATAAAGCATGTTCTTTTATACTGTCAGTATTATCAGAAGATTCGAACAAAGTACATTTTACCAATTATTGCTGCCTACCCAGGCAGATCTAATCAATTTTATTCTGATCTCCTTTTAGTTGATTGCTGCAATGAAATTACTGCCAAGGTAGCAAGTTTCTGTGCCCTGGCTAGTTTAATCAGACAGAATATTTTAACTTCTTTTAATTATATTTTAATTATTCATTTTAGTTCCTAGTTGTATTTAATCCTTAGATATGTTTATATTTGGAATTAATGTACTTGTCATATATTACTGTACATGCCAATCTGAATCTTGGATCATACTAATAAAACTGAACTGAACTAAGCACCAAACTGCTTAGGTGCTACAACATACAAATGCTTTTTGGTGCAAAGGCTTATATATGCTACAGACTTAAATTTATTTATTTTATTTATTTTTTATTTTTTATTTTTATTCCACCCTCCCCACATTTCCAGCAGGCTCAGGGCGGATTACAAAATATATAAAGCAATTTAAAAATAATTCCACCTACTTTGGAAATTCTGTGAACTGTAGTTTTGTAATGAGCTAGTGTTCTCTTTTCAGAAATGCTCAAAATCTTGTGGAATAGGCTTGTATGTGGCCATTCATGCCTCTCATGTTTGGTCCACGTAGCATGGGGTTTTTTTTTAGGCTGCACCGTGTCACAGAATCACAGAGTTGGAAGGGGCCATACAGACTTTCTAGTCCAACCCTCTTGCCCAATGCAGGATGAGCCTAAAGTATCCCTGACAAATATTCATCCAGCCTCTTCTTGAAAACTGCCAGTGAAGGGGAGCTCACCACCTCCCTAGGCAGCTGATTCCACCTTGGAAGTATACTGACTGTGAAAAAGTTTTTCCTAATATCCAGCCGGTACCTTTCTGCATGTAATTTAAGCCCGTTGCTTTGAGTTCTATCCTCTGCTGCCAATTGGAACAGCTCCTTGCCCTCCTCCAAATGACAGCCTTTCAAATATTTAAAGAGGGTAATCATGTCCCCCCTCAATCTCCTCTTCTCCAAACTAAACATTCCCAAGGCCCTCAGCCTTTCCTCATAGGGCTCAGTCTCCAGACCCCTGATCATTCTCATCACTCTCTTCTGCACCCTCTCAATATTGTCCACATCCTTTTTGAAGTGAGGCCTCCGGAACTGCACACACTACTCCAGGTGCGGCCTGACCAAGGGAGTATAGAGAGGGGCTATGACCTCCTGCAATTTCTATGCAATGGCCCTTTTTGATACAACCCAAGACTGAGTTTGCCTTTTTTGCCACCACATCACACTGACTGCTCATATTTAGTTTACAGTCCTCTCTTACCCCAAGATCTCTTTCGCATACACTACTACCCAGAAGTGTATCCCCCATCCTGTATTTGTGCTTCAAATTTTTGTGGCCCAGATGTAATACTGTGCACTTATCTATGTTGAATTGCATCCTGTTCACAACTGCCCACTTTTCCAGAGTATTCAGGTCTTGTTGAATTTAACTCTGTCTTCTAGGGTGTTTGCCACTCCTCCCAATCATCAGCAGATTTAAAGAGTAGCCCGTTTACCCCTTCATCTAGATCATTGATAAAAATATTGAAAAGTACTGGGCTTAAAACTGAGCCCTGCGGCACCCCACTGGACACCTCCCTTCTATCTGATGAAATGCCATTGACCACCACTCTTTGCGTGTGGTCCTCTAACCAGTCAAAACGAGTCAGGATCATGAGTGCTTGTGTTGTTGTCACCAATGTATCACAGTGCCAGCCCTTTCTTCCTTTTTTTGTGAATGTGCTGAATTGGTGCACCACAAGAGCACTGGATCAACCTATTTCCTGGATTTCACCCTCATCACCTCTCCACCCCTCCTTTTGTTGATCCTGATTGGCTGATTTGCCTACACTTTATTTTCCTTTTAAGGAACTCCACATGTGATTGGCTGTGAGAATTGTCTATTGGCCAGCCAAACAGTGGAAACAATAGAGTTTCCACTGTTTGGTGTTTCCAGTTTGATGCAGTGGTTAAGAGCAATGGGGCTCTAATCTGGAGAACCGGGTTTGATTCCTCTCCTCCACTTGAAGCCAGCTGGGTGACCTTGGGTCACTTTCAGCTCTCTGGAGCTCTCTCAGCCTTACCCACCTTACAGGGCTATTGTTGTGGGGATAATAATAACTTACTTTGTAAACCACAGGGAGTGGGCGTTAAGTTGTCCTCAAGGGCAGTATATAAATCTATTATTATTATTATTATTATTATTATTATTATTATTATAGAGGAAGTGGGGGAGGGATTCACCCATGAGTTTGATTCACTTGTGCGAACAAGGAAATGTTCTTTCTCAGAAACAAAGAGACAAAATATTTTTTAGAAGGAATTTTATTTTGAAATTATCATCTCCTTGGAGCAGTGATGAATTGCTGGTAAACCTACATTCCTGCCTCCATCTCTGTTGCTCCCAAGCATCTGTTTCTCCACTATGGGATAAAAAGAGAATCTAAAACTCAATATTAAAATCTATTTCTGATACCCAGATATTTAGCCCCCTATATAATATTCCCACCTGTGCCAAAGCAAAAAGAATAAAAAATTAGCTTCCCCCTGTGTGCTTTCAAACCGGCGATTCATCAATTCTGTGCTAGACTGAAATTTTTTTTTAAAAAAACAAGAGGAAAGAGGGGAGGGGGGAATAATGGAAAGAAGATGGGGAAGGAAAGGAGAGGGGAGGAAGTGGCTGGCTAGACGAGAGTAGCCAATCACAATGCAGTGGGCTGGCAGGGGGCGGGAGAGGGGAGAAGAAGGTGGAACACCAAAAACAGAATAAAGAATATGCACGGGGAAACAGCCTACCACAAAGTGGACTTTCCAAATCAGTATTTCACCTCAGTGCTGCTTTCAGGCACTTTGACACTGCTCAGAGTAAATATTCTGCCTGTGCTAGTCAATCCGATTGATTGATTTTTGGCAGCCAGATGCAGAACTCTTTCTCTGAGTCCTGTGTTGCCTATGTTGCTTTGCTTCTGAGCCTAGCAGAGCCTGGAAAACCTGAGCCCCCAAAGAACCTGCTGTTCAGGCCCCAACTTAGGGATGCCAGACCCCCGGCAGGGGCAGGGGATCCCCTGCCCCCCCACACCCCGCCCCCACTTACCTGGCCAGCGGGGAGGGCGTGCACCTTCTGTGTGTGCTCCCCTGCGGTGCTGCACGCTCCTGTGCACAGCAGCCGTCTGGATCAACCCTGTTTTGTGCTCCTGCACTCCGCAGTGGCCCTGATCCTGGCCAAAATGGGCCCGATCCACGCCAAAACAGGCCCAAAACAAGCCCGTTTGGGGTCGAAATGGGCCTGTTTGGGGCCACTGTAGAGCGCAGGAGTGTTCCCGTGCTCCGCGGTGCCCCCAATCTGAGCCCCTGTGGAGCGTAGGCGTGCTCCCGGGGGCTGCGTGATGATGTCATCATGCTTCCAGGAGC
Organism: Eublepharis macularius; assembly: GCF_028583425.1. NCBI lineage: Eukaryota > Metazoa > Chordata > Lepidosauria > Squamata > Eublepharidae > Eublepharis > Eublepharis macularius. The sequence continues at coordinate 163,790,086 of NC_072792.1, read as the reverse complement.
GCTTCGCGCGTGCACCCCCCCCATAGGTGAGTGCAGGGAGCTAGTCCCCCGCCAGGAGGTTAAGAGGGACTGGCAACTCTACCCCAACCTGCCGGGAAACAAACAAGCAAGGTATGTTCTGACACTTCTGAATTTATCTGTATGTTGGTCTGTACTCCATTGTGTAACAATTGGTGCAGAATGCTGGAGCGAGAAGGCTGACTGGAGTGAGTTGTAGTAAACATGTCAGTCCAGTCCTACACTGGCTTCCAGTCAGAATTCAAGATGCTGGGGCTGACTTTTAAAGCCGTATTTGGTTTGGGACCAACAAACCCAAAGGACCTCTTACTCTCTTATGAACCCATCCAACCTCTGTGGTCATCTTTAGAGGTCTTGCTTCAGGTGTTCCCAACTCCTGAGATTAAATGGGTGCAAACCTGGGAGAGGGCCTTCTTAGTAGTGGCACCAAAATTCTTGGACTCTCTCCGCAGGGAGATTCACCCAGCCCCTTCTGCTGCCATTCTCTGTCTGCAGGCGAAGACTTCTTTTGTTTCGCTCGGCATTCCCTCAGTGATCCCTCCTCCCTCCCCAACGTTTTAACTTTTTTTTTTAGTTATTTTAAGCTCTGGTTTTAAGTTGTTTTAATGATATATCTGTGTGCCGATTTAAATGGTTTTTATGACAAGAATTCCATTTGTATGTCTTAATTCGTTAGAAGCTTTGATGGCCCCGAGGCTGCCCAGAGCCACCATAGGCCCCTGGACAAAGATTCTAGCGAGGCCCCCTATGTGATCCTCATCCAAATCAAATATTGTCTTGCTGTTACCATGAATAGAATTAATTATTGGTCATTAAGTAAGGAATGTTAAAGGAAAGGGGACAGGATTATTAAAAGAACAGATTTTATGTATTTATACAACGCACAGTGCAATAAGATACTTGTGGTACTGATCCATTCTTTGGGGCCCTGTTCTGCCTTCCTTTCCCTCAGTTTGTTTTGTGGGCTGTCACCCTCTATCTCACTGTATTGCTTAGGAACAGAATGGAGAGAATTAGAGCTTTTTTGCGGGGGGGGGGGGGACACGGGCAGCCCATGTGGGCTCCATGGCACCCATAAGTATGTTGCTTGGCAACTGCTTCCATCTTCCCTCAGACTCTCTCTTCTCTAAAACAAAGAATGAGTCCTGGCTTGCCCCCACCTCCAGAAGCAGGTACTTTAACACAACTCAAGAGGCATCTCCTTGTAGCCTGCAGGGAACATTTATTCAGAGCACCCATACTGACCAACAGGGCCTTTTTTCTGGGAAAAGAGGTGGTGGAACTCAGTGGGTTGCCCTTGGAGAAAATGGTCACATGGCTGGTGGCCCCGCCCCGCTCCACCAGCACGGAGGACAATCTCAACTCCCCTCTGTCTGGAGATCAGGGGGCGGGGCCACCAGCCATGTGACCATTTCCAAGAGGTTCCGGAACTCCGTTCCACTGCCTTCCAGCTGAAAAAAAGCCCTGCTGACCAATGTGAAGAATAGAAAAAATTGCAGTGTGAACCCACAGGAAAAAAATTGATCAAGCAGAATCAGTAAAGGCTTCCCAGCCAAGGGATCTAGCTAGAGCACTGCCATGCAGTGAAAATTAAATGTATGTGAGATAAAAGTTACTACTGGGAATAAGACCCATTGAATATAGTGGGACAAAAGATGCAAAGATGCTTAATGGGGAAGGGAAAATAGAGGATATGTAAAAAGTCCACCCTGTCCTTCATGGGGAAGAGAGGTGATTTGAGTACCCAGAGGGTGGTGTCTTCCTGCACCTGCACTAACTTTCAAAAGCAACATTCGCCAGCACCAAATGCTCCTCTTGCAACCCCCTTCAGTTATCCCAGCCTAGGTCTATGGGTTGCCAATATTCTTACTGGATGCTACTGTGCCTTTTACAGCAGCTTGAACTGCAGGAATGAGCCAGTAATAAGCATTTGCTCTGTTTTGACGAAAGTTCCACTTGCTGATTCCTGTAGCTCAGGCTTTCATTAAAGGCAGAGGAGCAAACCAAGCCTCTTTCGTAGTCAGTTGGCAACCCTATCTGGAACTGCCACGGCTCTTAAAACACTGATCAGTATTTCCCCGGGTCCTGATCTGAGGAAGCTTATTTGCCTCTCCAGCAGCACAGTGTGAGGTTTCACAGCCCTGTCCCCTCCATTATATTCCTCTATTGGACATGATCTAAATCCCCCCTCTCTCCTCCAGCTAGAGGCTCATTTACCAGATGGCTGTCCTCTTATTGGGGTAGAGAAGCCTCTCCATGCAGCTGAGGAAATGGAGCAGGGAATAAGCAGCAAACAGTGGGCTGGTTGTTGTGGGTTTTCCGTGTATTGCCGTGGTCTTGGCATTGTAGTTCCTGATGTTTTGCCAGCAGCTGTGGCTGGCATCTTCAGAGGTGTAGCACCAAAAGACAGAGATCTCTCAGTGTCACAGTGGGCTGTTTGCAAGGCAGATGTAAGGAAGAAGATGACAACAAGCACGGCTGATCTTTGGATGAGGGAGAAGGAGCATGTGAGGCTGGTGGGCTTAATAGGTGCAGGATGGGGGCGGGCAAGGGAACCTGAGCCAGCTCCTAGCATCCCTCTCTCACTCTACGTGTGTTAGGGATCCCAGGTCCTCTGGTGGGGGTGGAGGATCCCTGACATCTACCCTTTACCTCCCCCACTCACCTGGCGGTGGAGAAGGGAGGCAGGGGAATAGGCCTCCTGGGAGCCCCAAACAGGCCAAAACTGGCCTGCTGCAAAGCACAGGAGCGCTGCCAGCCCCTGCACATTGATGTCACTTCCTGGAAGAGATATCATTGCACTGTCCTAGGAGCGCATGCTCAAAGCGTGTGTGCAAAGACATCCCCAAATGTGAGTGCCAGCTCCTGCCCTCCCAGTGGGAGTATAAGGGGACCTGGCAACCGGGGCCGGATCGATGGGGAGGCAGGGGGGTAGTCTGCCCCCAGCACCACCAAAGGGAGGGCGCCAAGTGCAGCTGCCAACTGCTGGGAGCGCGCCAGTGGCAGCGTGGGCGGCTGCCCCGCAGGACAGGGAGCATGTGGCAACCCTCAGCGGGGCAGGCAAATGGCACAGGCAGCCTCCCAGCCACCCGTGCTGCTACCGCTCTGCTGGCGGCACACTCTGCCCCTGTGTGATGATGTCACGGAAGTGATGTCATCACGCAGCGCTGGGAGCATGGGCGCACTGTGCACACATAGGGGGGGGGCAGACTTGGGTTACCCTGGGTGCCAGCAACCCTAGATCCAGCCCTGCTGGCAACCCTAGTGTATATATTCATGACACTCGCAAAAGGGCAGAGGCAATAGTCCAGGGAAGCTAAATTGTACTGGGTTGACTGTTGGAGAGCCCCAGCTCAGGGCCCTTAAGCTGACTCTGTGCCCCAGGAATTTTGTCCTCACAATCCCCCTCTCTCAGTGGTCCCCGTGGCCCTATGAGGGGAGAAAAGGAGGGTAAAAATCTTGCTAATACACAAATAAAACAATTATGACATGAAGAAATATAAGGCAGATAAGGTTCCATCATATTTTTTTTGCTCTTTCAAAGTACAAAGTACAATATAACAAGACAATACCCGGTACAGAAGAAAGACTACACAATGAAAAATCACCCGGGTATTTAGAAAAATATTCAGTTGATATTATTTAACAAAAGGACAATCACTATGTGAAAAATACATACAATGTGCAAACAGTGCATTCATATACTCTAATTATTTCTAAGAATGTCCTTATCTCATAGTCCAAACCAGCTTTTTGGTTGGACACTACAAATAACATCTGGGAAGACACCTGTATGGAAAGAGAAGAAAAGACATCAAATATATTAAGGATCATAAGTGATTCACACTTACCATCTCTTCTACCCACGGACTACTTGCCTGGTTCCTAAGAGGATTGGAGCGGGGCATGGAGTTCCCTGCATGGTTTGGACTATGAGATAAGGGCATTCTTAGAGATAATTAGAGTATATGAATGCACTGTTTGCACATTGTATGAATTTTTCACATAGCGATTGTTCTTTTGTTAAATAATAACAACTGAATATTTTTCTAAATACCCGGGTGATTTTTAATTGTGTAGTCTTTCCTTCAAAGTGGCATACGTGGCTCTTCCCTCCTCCATTTTATAATCTAAGCAACTCCGTGAGGTAGCTTAATTATTCAAGATCACGCAGCGAGCTTCGTGGCTGAAAAGGAACTAAAACATGGACCTCCTCAGTTCTAACTACAACACCACACGGGAACTGCAAAAGGTTTGAAGTGCCACATAATGGCTCTGACCAAAAAGCGTTGAGAAATCCTGCCATATAGGGCAATATTAATTAACTACAGAGATATGTATTATTGCCTCTTTTCAACAGCTTTCTGATTCATTCTTTTGTTCAAACAAAAGAATGGAAAAAATATACACTATACAAAGACATCATCAAAGCTTGTTATGCCAAATCTAAAACTGATTACAGAGAGTTAAGTTTTGTTTCTCAGTAGCTCAGTCAGTGTTTCAGAAACAAAACTGAAATGATACTCAGCTTAATCACTGCCTTGGGAGGTTTGTTAGTAGCATCTGGGAGACCTCAAGCAGACTGGGGAAATATCCCTTATTAGTACTGGGAAAATAAAATGAAGTGTGTGAAAACAAAATGCAAATGAATATGAAAATACATGAAACTAATAAAAACATTATTTTTCATAAGAATTCTTGCTTTTATGTAGATGCAGAATGAATTAACTCTGCCCACTCTTTAAGGCCTAATAATAATCAACATGATCAATGAATAATATTTATAGAAAAAACATAAAATGTTTTGTAGATATTGCATAAAATATGATCATTTATAGCTAGGCCTTTCAGCATAAATTGGATGAATATACCCTCTGTACATTTGGACACTATATAGAATTCTGGTCAGATGTTCCACAAACAATACAGTTGAGCCTTCCTTTGTCATATGCTGAATGAGTCTGCATTGCCTGTGGTTACGGTTACCAACCTCCAGGAGGAGCCTCGAATTACAACTGAACTCTAGACTACTGAGATCAGTTACCCTGGAGAAGATGGCTGATTTGGAGAGTGAAATCTATCACATTATGCCCCACTGTGGCCTCTCCCACCATTTGTCCCCTGTCACCACTCACCGTGCTGGTGTGGGGGGGAAGGTGGGGTGACAAGCCTCCTGGGTGCAGTCCCGGGGTGGTGCAATGATGTCAAAAACAAGGTGAGTGCTGGGTTCCACCCTCCCATGTGGAGGGTAAGGGGATCTGGCCACCCTGCATTCTGGACAGGCAAGGCAGGGAGTAAGAACGTGTTACAAATCAGGGAAGCACACGAGGACGAGATAGGGCAGAACAAAAGACAGTCTGTGAGTTCCAGCTGGAGGTGCTTTGTAGTACACAGGGCCGGCATCGGCACATGGCAAGATCAAGCAGCTGCCAGGGCACATAGCTTCTGGTGGGGCTTGCTGCTGCTGACTCTCTACTCATGCATCTCCTCTAATGCTTGCATTCACACCCTTCCATCGCATGCTTGTGAGTGCTGTCTTAGCACTGCTGAAGAAGGGCATGTGGATGGTACACAAAGCCTCGGCAGCAGCTCTCCCAGCTGCAGCCAGCACCATGCAGGAAAGGACATGCAAGCATTGTGAGCAGTTGTGACTGCAGGTGGTGAGAGGTGTGGGGGGCAAAAGAAGGACACTCAGGCAGGTAGGGGCACGAGTGGGAGGCAAGGAGAGCCCAGTAGTGGGCATATAGGGGGCACAAGCACTCTCTCTCCAGGGGACCCAGCCCTAGTTGCACAGATGTGAAGGAAACAGGGAAGGGAGAGAATAACTAGTCTTAGTTATGGGCAAAGCACACAGCCCATGGTGTCCAAGAAGGTATATAGTTTTTCAGAGCTAACGAAGAGTGATTCAGCTGGAAGGCCTATATTCCCAGTTCAGTTGTGGATGATGAGCCTGGTAGAATTGTTTAGGATCCATCACTAAGGATGAGTAATGTGTAGATTAAAGTGTTTCACACACATCTGGCACAGAAGTATTTGTGCAGTCCAACCACATCCTTGATGCATAGTCCTGTTTGCTCAAACAGGCACATGTTGCTCTTTCCCTCAAAATGTCAAAGGACAGTGAGAACATACTGGCACAATAAGGTATCGGTGAATTTGGTACTTATACTGGTTGCTCATATTGCTACTTGTGATATGGGTCAATTGTGAGTGCACTTACAATGTGAAGAATTGTGCACAGGAATCCTTTACACAACTAAATCCTATGTAAGCCTACCATATATTTAACACATTTGTGGAACTCAAATTCCTGGATCAAAACTGGTAAAATGAAAATGTACTGTCATTTGTAAGTTATTGTCTAAAGTCAAAATGAGAATGCATGCACATTGGTTTTAGCTCATCTCATGGGATTCACATTAATTTCTGAGTCTTATCTAGCTACTGTTTTGAATTTTCCATAGGGACTTCCCTATTACTGGTTGGAAAGCCCTGGGGTAATTTGTGTAGAAGGGTTTTATCTGCACCATAAAGAATCATAAGAATCCCTAAATCTGGACTGAATTATCTTTTGGGTGGACTGCATATACTGTTAATGCATAACCATGAGGTCTCTTATGAGAACATACAGCTTTCATGTTCCATCATGCCATTACATTGTGCAAAGTTTTGCCATTATCAGAAAATTCTTGACTATTTGCATTTTTTTTCACTTGCAGAGGGTGGTCTAGGTACCTTACCCATTTTCAAGGCCTCTAGAGAAATGCGGCAAACATCCTCAAAACCATTCCAAATTGTGTTGTGTGGGATATGTCCTCCTATTTGATCGCATACACAGGTTTTTTAATTGTTCTTTTTAAGGGTAACTTTTTAACTGCTTCACATACTGCTAAACCTGGAACTGAAGTGAGGTTCTGAGGTTCAACTCTGGTGAGTCCTGGTTCAAAGTTATGTCTTCGAAACAGGCTGTAAACGTTAAGTGGAGAAGTACAATACACTCTGGAAATCGAGTTGGTCTCTAAGGTGGTACTGCTCTTCTACTAGACTAACATGGCTATCCACCTGAAACTCTGGAATTCCTATTTTCTTTACTTCAGGAACAAAAAGGAGCAGCATGTTTATATTTTTCTCTTCCACAACAATATACACAAGCAGTATGTGTGCTTGCATATGTTTGAATAACAAAAGCAGAGATTCTATATAATCTGTTCAGTCTTCTGGATTCTGTACCAGGCTGAAACATGTCCTTGCAAAGCATGCATATTTTAGGCTCTCTCAGGGCGGGGGGTGTTTTAAATGACATAATCTAACAAACTGGGGACAAAAAATAAGGCAGGGTCTGATGGATAACAGTGCTCTTCCATGCATCAAATCTCCAGGCTGGCCATCCTTCAAGTTAAGTGTTTACAATCAGTGTTATACAGCTACATTGGAGTGGCACGCCAAACCCCTAGTCTACTACTACTACTTTCCAGCCTATCACCTTTCCATGCATACCACACTCAAAATGGCTGGAATGTCAGCTTCAGTAGCCATAATACTGCACATGTACAACATTTTAAGGAAGGATGTCTGTTACGATTATAGCACCAGCAGCTGCTGCTGCTAGTTAACAAAGAATGAGAAATGCTGTAATATGAAAGCGCATGAAGAGGCACAGGCTTGGAGGACATAATGCGGCTTGCAAACCTCGTACAGAAGAACAGAGCACATCTATGGCACATTTATGTAAAACAATGACATATTATATTTAGTTCTCAACGAAGAATGATCAAGACATAGCATGTAATTATGTCAATTTCAAAGCAACACAAGTCCAGCCAGATCTGCAGCCCAAGTGTGTACAGACTGATTTAGAGCAGTGAGGGAAGTGAGCTAAGGCTGGGGAACTTGCACTGAGAAGATTTAAGACAATGGTTTATTTGATCCAAGAAAGTCTCAGAAATCTGAACTGGGCATTTAGGAAACTGCTCTTAAAAATTAATTTCTCGCTCAAAAGCCAGGATCTTAGAAAACAATCCTGGTGTGAATGCAACAAGCTGTAATTTCTTGAAGCGTCTAATTTGGAGGTTGAAATAAATTGTGGTTAGTTTTAAAAAGGAAGTCATCAACCTAGGAGTGATGCACAATGGGGCCGGGGGAGACAACCTGAAGCTCCTTCTTATCCTGAATAAATCCTTAAATGCAGCAACAAGTATATTCCAGATGAATCCAGACCAGCAACCAGATAGTAACAAATTTGTAGACCTAATGATGAAATCATATTTCACTTTAACAAGAATGACACATGGGTTTCTTAGCAGGAAACATTGTCTGGGACTTTGAATGAGAAATTATTTATAATGTACACTTCCTTTTTGTTTCCCTAATTGTACATAACACCTTGTCCATGCTGCACTCTCACAAGGTATAGATGTTTTAAAAATAAAATGATTATGACAAAAAAAATCCTACCATTCAAGAAAACCTACAATAAACTTTCCAGTATTTATTTTGTCATGAGTGTGCAGTATGATCACACAAAATATGACTGAGATTGTCTTCTGGTAATAAAAATCTTCTAGCCATGTTAACATCTGCTGTGGAATTTTCCACAAATTTTGTTTACTGGAGGGAAAACTCTTGTGTCCTAAAATTCCACACTAATGATTTGTTTCCTTTTTACAGTTATCGTTTAGATATTTTACAGTCACCCTATTAAAAGCTGTATTGCTCATCAGAACATTGTCTACACAATATATTCTACACTAAGGACCAACTGAGCCAGAAGGACGGAAGGGCACCAAATCACTCCTTTGCTTTGCCTTGGTAGATCTTTAACCGGCAGATGAGAGTGGATGGGGTTGAAAGATCACCTAGTGAGTTAGTATCAGTGCAGAGTATTTGAACAAGGGACTACTCCTTGTAAATTTTGCTAACAATCCTAAAAAGGTTTGCTCAGAAGTATGCCACGTTTTATTCAATGGGGCTTACCCCCCCCCCCCCGGAATGTTTCCATAGCATTGCACCCTCTCTCTCTCCAGCAGTTAACCCAGTTGCTTTTCCCTGCACCTGTTCTAGATTTAATTAATTGTTCTCAAACTTGGTTGGCACAAGATTGAGGAACAGAGTTTAAAAAGCCAGTAATTTTACCTGGCTGACAAGTTTTTGGCTAAAAATCAAATTTTCATTAAAAAGGGCTGCCTGAATTGTGTAATCCGTATACAACAAGGAGCTGAGTTATTGAGATAATCCCCAGCACATTATTTTACATGTTACAGCATAAGATTACAGAGCTCAAATGTGAGCTTCTCTCCATCACTGTGTGTGGTTGGGAAGACAAAATGTCCATAATGCCCACATTCCCATTGGGTTCAAATGCACCCAAGAGCTTAAATTTTACACCGTAATATCTCTCTCTCTCACACACACACTCACTCACACTCACTCACTCACACTCACTCACTCACACACACACACACACACACACACACACAAAATATGATGCTACTTTCACAACCTTGGAAGAAATACTACTGAATAGGATGAAAGTAGAGCTACTTTATTGAAAGGAATAATTAATATGCACAAGCAGTAATGATAATACCAAGCATACATTAATATCCAACAATATTAATGTATGCTTGATATTTGCGTCTCAGTGTGCAGTGTGCAAATTCTCCACAAACACCATGCAGCATTTATTACCTGAGAGGTGAGGCCTATGAGGCAGAGCAGAGCTTATGGCTATTTAAGCAGGCTACAGAAGAAGACTCAGTTCCTCATGCAGAAGTCCCAAATGCCTGGGCAGCCAATAGTTCAAAACGTAAACCCAAGGAGATTAGCGGTGGAGGCATGCATCATACGCCAAAAATACTATTGTGCTCACAAGTCACTGACAATCTTGGAAAGGTAAAAAACTCATTTTGGAATCAGATTCTAGTTTTAGGGCTAGAACCTTGAATGAAAACAGGGAGATTCCCTTTTCCCTAAGCTTAGAGAAAGGAAATCCAGGTGAACTCACAGCTATGTTATCTGATTGGCTGGAGTTCACAGGCCCTTGAAATATTTCTTAATAAGGAGGTGCAGTGCCTTAGAGGAGGCATGCTGAAGGCAATCTTGGTTACCTCACTGAACTGGGATTTGTGGCAGAAAATTTCATAGCCAAATTCTAATCACTTTGAACAAGGAATCTCTTAATAGGAAACACTTATGCAGGATTTAGTTCTTCCTAAAGCTTGAATGGTCACATATCCAAATCCAAGCACAATTCTTTCACTCTCAAAAAGAATGTGAGCATGAGCTATCCCAGTGCATCTGCCAACATTTTATTTATATCCCTTATTTTATTTATATTTTGCTTTTCTCACAAATGGGGAGCCAAAGCAGCTCTTCAGTTCATTCTCCCTTCTTCCTCCCTATCACTACAACTACCAGCTTGTGAGCTACGTTAGGCTAAGAGATTGTGACAGACCCAAGGCCACCTCGCAAACTTCCATGGCACAATGGCAAGTTGAACCTGGTTGTCCCAGGTCCTAATCTAACACTAATCACTACAGCATCACTGATCATACTTTCCCAGTAAAGCCTACTTAGTTCCAGTCAAGGTCGACCTATGAATAAAAGAAAAATCATTAATATTACTCCAACCAAAATTATTCTGGCCATTTTCTATGTGATGGGTATTTATGAAGCTCCATGGAGCCCTAATTGTTTTTTTCCACATGTAATGTTTAAATATGTCTAAAGTGCAAATGTAAAACTTAAATTAATTAGAATGCACATTTTAAAATATCTGTACTCAAGCAATAATATTCATAGATGGCACAGGCAGCACAAGCAAGCTTAAGTATGCTTTTTATTGTCATGTATGAAAACAAGCAAGCAAGATATGAAGAAAGAAACTGGCTAAAGCCAAAAGGGCTCTGACAAATTCTTACTAAAATGAGTTGGTGGTAAATTATATTCATATGGCACACAGCCTATTTTTTTCTGTTTCTTTTCATCTAGCAGCCTGACAACATGGCATGACAAACAGGAAATAATTCAGAGGATTGGAATTCCCCTTGTGTAAAAGGGTCATATGAAGGGGAAATAGTTTTGCTGGGTTTCCCCTAGACAAAAAGTACCTAATGTTCTTCCCAGGCAGCTTCACTTATTAAAAGTCTTAATTTATATTTTTATATATATATATAGTTCAGGGTTCAACCATATTCTATTGAAAAGGGACCATGACTAATCTACACCAATTTAAAAGGAAGAAAAATTAAGCATCGATTTCTGTATGACAGATCAATTGAATTCCAGAACCCTGCCCATTATTGTATAGTAAAATCTTTCATTGTATATTCACTCTGAGTAATTGTTTCTTTTTCCATTAAATAAATAAAAAAATTACTTCTGTTGGGAAATTCCTGGAAGGGAAACATCTCATCCACTTGGAAACATTGTCACAGAATCAATAGGAACTTTATTATAAGTCATTATCCAGCTGCACTCACCCACTTGTCTGTAACAGGGAGGAAACATTGGCCTTCATTACAGGATTTCTGGTGATCATGTGCATGAATGAGTGTCTCAGGTATTCAACAGTGGCGGTGCTATATGCATAGAGATATAAATACTACACATACACAAATCCTTCCCTAGCCAGGTGTGTTTGTGCATGTGGCTGTACAATCTAGCTGTTTCAGCCAGGCAAATAATTAGTCCTCTCTCCTTGTCCACCATGACAGGAAGTGCAGATAACCCCAGGTAAAAAGTGCAATGTGCCAACATAAACCCCTTCTCCCCAGGAAGACAGCTGTGTGGTTCAAATGTTTAACTCCCCACCAGAACAGACTACCCTCTATGCCTGGAGGAGCTGAACTGTGACAATATTATTCCTCCTTTGCTTCAGTGTCAAGCCTTTTCCTGGAAGAAATCCAGCAGCAAGGCAGTAACTAGAACTTTCACAGACCTGGCCACTTCCAACAGTAAAATACAGGTTACTTTTCTGTAACAGCTGTAGCTAAACTCATCTCAAAATATGTAACAGTACAATCCTATGCAATTATTAGGGTTAGGGCTGCAGTTTGAGATCCTGTAGGTAAAGGTAGGTAAAAATCCTCTGCTTACAAGGAAATAGCTCCCATTGAGTAAGTAAACCTAAGACAGGGCTGCAAATTTGCAATCTCAAGGGCCCTTACCTGGGAAAAAGTCGGGGAAGGGAAAGAGATTTGCTTGTGTGCCATGCGATTGCATTTTAAACCTTAAACCGAAATATGAGAAAAGTTGCGATCAGCTCATCCTACTGACAGCAACGGCTTACACTGCGAGATCCGCCTTAAGTTGCATCGAGAAAGGTTTACTACAAACAATGTCAATGAAGTTAGAGAAGGGGAGGAGGAACTTCATAGTAGAGACAATTTGAAAGGTCGGTAACAAAGCTTTGGCACCGAGGGAAAAAAATCAGAGCCAAGCCTCAGCTCACCCCAGCTGGCTGTGAAAGGAGCGGATGAAACATAAATTAATAAACGATAACTACAAATAAATAATAACTGCAAAAATGACAATTAATGCAAATAATAATAACCTGCAAATAAATACAAATAATAACTGCAAATAAAAATACATGCAAATAGTAAACAAACAAATGAAATCTGAAATAAAGTTGGAACAAGCAGTAAGACCTGGACACCAAAGGCTCCCCCCTCCCCGCGCACCACGACACCGACCTTCGATTTCCCTCATGGGCAATTTGCCGAAGGCTGGTGGGGTGGGGGTGGGGGTCATTCAGAAACGAAACACGTCTACTAACCAGCGTAGGTCAAGTCATTTAAAATCTTTTTTTTTAAATCAACTTTTTAAAAAGGAAGAGGGGGGAAAATCCCCCTTTGATGCATCACGTCGTGAGTCAAAAACCAGTCATTTAAGCGAGACGGGAGCGCCGGCTAACCGACTTCTGCTCTACGGCAACGCAACTTCTCGTCAAGCGGGAGGCGACTCCACGCAACGGTATTTTTTTTCTCTGAGATAACCAAAAACTGCGCATGCGCCAACGCCACACAGACAGGAACTTCTTTCTCCCTCTTCTACCCTCCCTCTGCCGCTTTTTGACAGCGACCATTCGCGGAAAAGAGGGGAGGCGCAGCTTGTGGGAGGGGATTTCCGTTGGGGAAAGGAGGCGGGGCTTCTCCTCGGGGCTTCCCCTCTGCCTTCGACGCCCAGGCCTTCCCCGGCGGTCTGTAGTATATAGGGGAGACCGAATGCGGCGCTCGCGCCTGGCCGGGAGTTGAGGCTCCGCTGCCGTTGGTAAGTGAGAGCGAGCGAGGGCGCGCGCTGCGCTGCGCGGTGGGGTGGTGGGGCGGTGGGGCAGTGGGCGGGGTTGGCTGTTGCCGGGCAACTCCGGGAGGAGGAGGGCGGTGCCGTTCTGTTCTTTCCCCCCCTTCCCCATCGAGGCGTGTGGCTTTGTCAGGGCCGGGCGTTGGCCCACCGTGGCGAGGCGTAGCTCTATTAAAGGGATTTACTTTTAACTGCTTATTCCCCCCCCCAGGGTTGAACCCTGTTTCTGAGACCCGTGAGGCCGTATCCTTTTAAGGTGGGTTGCCAGCCGCCCGGCAGGGGGTCTGGAACTCTCCCAAAATTATAACTGATCACCAGACTACGGAGACCAGTTCCCCTGGAGGAAATGGCAGCTCTGAAGGGTGGATTCTGTGGCATTATACCCCGCTAAGGTTCCTCCCTAGGCGCCACCTGCGAACCTCCAGGAATTTCCCAAGCAGCCCTCTTTTAAAGTCTTTGAAGGGATTTGAATTTTCATCTGAATAGTGACATAATGCTAATAACAATAGTGATAATAATCACTGCTGATAATGGCACTTGCACTGACCAGCCAGATCTGATCAGATCTCAGAAGCTAAGCAGGGTCGGAGTTGGCTAGTAATGGGATGGGAGACCTCCAAGGAAGACCAGGGTTGCAGTGGCAGGCAATGGCAAACCACCTCTGTTAGTCTCTCACCTTGAAAACCCAGCAGGGGTCAGTGTACGTTAGCAATGACTTGACAGCACTTTCTGCCACTATATAGCTCTTACAGTGTTCAGTGTTTGCATTCAGTGGCACCTTTCAGACCAACAGGATTTTCAGGTTTTAAGCTTCAGATAGGAATCTGAAGAAGGGAGCTCTGAGTCTTGAAAGCTTACACCCTGAAAATCTTGTTGGTCTCTAAGGTGTCACTAGACTCAAATCCTGCGGTTCCTCTGCAGACCCAACACTGCTATCTACCTGAATTGTCCCAAGTGCTTCAAATGTATTGTTCTTGTAGGAATCCTTACAGCTCTGTTAGGTATGCCAGTATTATTAATCTAATCTAATTCCTGCTCCTTTTAACTGGATATTGATTCTTGGACCTTCTGTTCACAAAGCAAAGTGCTCTGACTCTAATCCATGGGACCTCCCCTTCATCTAGTGCATTTTAATCCTGTTGGCTGTCCAGGGAACTCACGATTGGGTGTATATGATTCTCCTTCAGCCCTGTGAGGTAGTTGGATTAAGAATGTGTGACTGGCCAGAAGCTTCATGACCAAGTGGGGTTTTAAATTGGGGTCTCCCAGATCTTAGAGAGACTAGTTTGCCTTCATTTATTTATTTCCCTTAGCTGCTTTGGGCAAGTTTTATGGACGGGGGCTAGAAATATTCTAAATAAACATCCTATATCCACCTAGTGACTTCATGAATGAGGTGGATGTTGAACACTGAGGTGGAGATGAGAACTCCTGGATCACAGCTCATTCTCTGAGTCTTAACATCACAACATCTACCATCACAAACTACTGAGGTTTTAAAAAAAATTATACCCTCTCTACTAAACGTTTCTGAGGTGGCTTCTGTATAAGATCAGTAATTAATGCATAGAGAAGCAGTCTAACTAATATTTTTAATGATTTAAAGCCAATGCAGACAAAATGCTTAGAAAGACAGATCACAGTCAAAAGCCTGAGTGAATAAAAAGCTCTTAATGTACTGGTGTTCTGGGAAAATCTGTTGGGAGTTTTGCAGTAAAGGTGCCACCATGGAGAGGGCCCTGTTCCATCTCACTAAAAAAAATGAGGTGGACAGCAGCTTGGAGCCTTCACAGGAGAATGTTTTCTGTGTTTTCCTTTTGGACCTGTTCTCCCCCGTCCAACTGCTAGAGTGCTTTCAGGGTTTTTAAAAACGGAGCAGTAGGCAAATGGTTATATCATAACATTATGTGCCTACTTCTGATTTCTTTAAAAAAGGCACTGATAAAAAGCTTGCTGGTGGTTGAGAGGGAGTACACCAGATGTGGAAATATTGTATTAAGTCAGGTTTGTGAAACTATGCAGCAGAGCCAGTGGAAAACCCAGAAGGTGAATGACTGTGTGGTGATGCAGCTGCGGAAATAATACTCCCCCCTACAAGCACATGCTGCAGTTTGGAGGTGGCAGGGAATGCAGATCAAATTTTCCATGTGGAAGCAGCCAAGGATTGTCATGTAACGCTGCAATCTTTTCCACACTTGCTTAGGTGTTGAGAGGCACAGGGAAGATATTGGGATAGCACAGGTATGTCAATACAGACTTCCCTAGTTATTTGTGGAAAGTGCCTCATGACAGATTTTTTTTTACAGTCTTTTCAGTCTCCTGTGGATATGTGCTCCTGGAGGCAAGCTAGTAAAAATGTTTCTTGGCTGGTAACATATGGATTGATCATGATCAGTATGTGCAGTAAGAGTTTTGTTGCTCATGTTCAAACTCTAAAACAGCAAAGTCCATGGATTTGAGTCCAGTGCTGGCTTAGAGACCAACAAGGATTTCACGTCTCTATGGTATCACTGGACTCAAATCCTGCTGTTCTACTACAGACCTCCCTGGCTACCTATCTGATACCAAAATCCAAAAGTAGTATAAAACGTTTTATTGGGGCCAGCCAAAATGTCCCATATTAGGAACTTGAAAACTTTCTTACTGAAGCCGGTGTTTTAAAGGTCCTACATGCCTCTCTTCAGTTCTTCTCTAATGAGCATTAGGCATCCCTTAATACATTGAGATTATGAATTTGTGGTTATAATCAGAATAGTGAAAAGCATTATTTAGAATTAATAACGGTATATTAATCCCAGTGTGAAAAATTGAATAATGTCTGGAATGGAATGACCACTGTTGCACTGTAGTCTTTACTGTTTAAAGTGGAATGACAGAATCCAGGATATTAAATATTTACAATGACTCCAGTATCCAGGCTAGTGTTGCCTGATTAATTTCTCTCTCTCAAAGCAGAATCCTTATGCTGCATATTGATGTGGCCAGCCTTATAATAATGTCTTTTAATTTCTGTATCATGTTCTTTGTTCTACTAAAATGTACTTTGCCAAATCATTTCTGTAAAGAGCTGGTTACAACTCTTTGAATACTAAACCTTCTTCCCCTGACCTGTTACTAACCTCCCTGTGAGCTCTTCCCGAGAAGCTTGTCTCCCAGTAGGGATCTCTTTTGATTTTGGAGAACAGTGGAAGATAAAGTGACCTTGGGAGAGAGACTGTAGATAGAGAGCCCAGTTGTCGTCACATGTAGTTCAGCAGATGAAGTGTGACGTACCTTTGTGTGGCTGCTGCAGATTCCCAAGCTCTTGCTAAAGATCAGGGGCCATGTTCCAGGGGGCACATCAGTTTGTGTGGGGCAATGTCCATGCTTACAGGGCCTCTCCCTTGTCCCATGTGAACTCATCCTAAAGTATACCTACTTTTCCCCCTGCAGTGGTCATTGCAGGGAGGAGACGGGTAGTGGGACTAAGCTGTCTTTGAGATAAATTGGTTAGGCATCACTGATAAGCTTCCCAGAACTCATGGCCTGTATATGGGGTTTTCTGTGAAATTGCCTAGTTTAGCATTCTGTTTTCATTTGCGGCCAGCTGCTTGCTTCTGAGAAGCCACATCAGGAAGGTAACTGGTTGTGTTAGCATATCATGGCTAGTAGCTTCCTCCAAGAAGTTGTGTAATCTTGTTTTTTTTTAAAAAGAAGCTATCTCAACCAGAGGCTCTCTCTGGATCTTGTACAAGGAGCTTCATAAGTTAACCAAGTATTCTGTAAAGTACTTTTTCAGTCTATTCTGAACCTTTTCTAGTAATTTCCATTGGGTGTTCAAGTTCTAGCATTATGAGGCAAGGCAACCGTCTTCTTTCTCCCCTCCACACTCCTCTACTATTCTGCTTTCTGTACTTCTATAAACATATACTATGGTCCCCTTTTCCACCCACCCCCTTTTATAACTAAACTTGATTTTTATCCAGCCTATTTTAATAAGTAGAACGACAGAGACTGTGTTTCTGGCCACTGTCACCATTTTATTTAAATTCTGTGATTCCACAACTCAGTTCTGTGATGTATAATGTTACTGTACTGTTAATCCGCCCTGATCTGGATGGCCCAGGTGAGCCTGATCTCATCAGATCTCAGAAACTAAGCAGGGTCAGCCTTGGTTAGTAATTGGATGGGAGACCTCCAACAAGGACCAGGGTTGTGGAGGCAGGTAGTGGCAAACCACCTCTTGCCATGAAAACCCCACCAGAGGTTGCCATAAATTGATTCTGATTTGAGAGCACTCTCCACCACCACCAGTGTTAATCCACTTTGAGCAAGGATTGCACACATGATTCCTTGTAGATCACTTGACGTTCTGTTCATTGCTCATGGTAATGTTTCCTTCCACCTTCCCTCAGCATCTTCCCTTTTAAGGATGGGTGTGGGGTAAGGTTTCTTTAGATTACCGCAGCTTTAAAGGACAAAAATAGTACCTTTATTTCAGCACATTTATATGCTATTGCATGCCAGAGAGCTGCCTGCTTTTGACCCAAAATGCCAAGTATTTTTAAAATGCTGATCGCTTTTGTTACATATTCTTTGATATGTCAGCCACTACAGAAGTTCAGAGGTTATATCTCTACAGACAGCTAAAA
This sequence comes from Eublepharis macularius, assembly GCF_028583425.1. Lineage (NCBI taxonomy): Eukaryota > Metazoa > Chordata > Lepidosauria > Squamata > Eublepharidae > Eublepharis > Eublepharis macularius. The sequence continues at coordinate 163,772,135 of NC_072792.1, read as the reverse complement.
GTGCATCACGGTGTTAAAATGCTTAGCTAAGCACAGAGGGCATGTGGGAGTGATACTGTCCGATGAGCTATTTCTGTGGAAGCCTGCTGAGACCAGACATTCCAGTGCTTTCCTCATGGGCGGTGTCTGAGATGTATTTTGTTCGGGGCTTCCCAGCTGAGTTAGAGATCTTTTCACCTGTGGCTTATTTGGCCACTGAATCCAAATTAGAGGGCATACTTGAATATCCAGTTATAATATAGCAGTTGCAGGGGTCTTCTGTTCAGATTGGGACTATGCTGAGATGTAGTTTAACCTTCCCTCAGTGCCTCTTGCTCCTTTCCGAAGAGGCTTGGAACTGAAACTTGCCTCTGGGAAAATATAGGTACTTTGTATGTTCCTCTCAATTGAACAAGGGGGCCTTGTGAAGTTAGGTAAGCTGTGAGGGGAGAAGGGGCTGCGGTTCCCCTCCATCTACTATCTAGCAATTAAAAGAAAAACCAGTCACAGATGTTTGAGCAGCTCCTCTAGTTCAACCCCCATTTGTTACTTTTCTATATCCTAATATCTCAGAGGAGCTTTTTTTTGAAAGGTTGTGATAGTTTCCTCTAAATATAGGAACCAGAGGTTTTAAAAAGGCAACCATTCTTCCCTATGTGAAGAGACATGTGACTGTACCTTTTGGGATGCATGCATGTTCAGTTTGGAGAAGAGATTGAGGGGAGACATGATTGCTCTCTTTAAGTATTTGAAAGGCTGTCACTTAGGGGAGGGAGCTATTCCTGTTGGCAGCAGAGGATAGGACTTGAAACAGTAGGTTTAAACTACAGGCTGGACATTAGGAAAAACTTCTTCATGTTAGGAGTAGGGGGGTTGGACTAGATGGTCCGTAAGACCCTTCCAACTTTATGGTTCTGTGTTCTTACTGAAAGAGACATCTGTGGGTAGAAAAATTGTCATTTTCAGGTGTTCTATAAGAATGAAAAAACTGGGATTTTAAAATACTGAATGTTTTATCTGAAAATGTGCTGAAATAAATGGCTTGAATATTCAACCCTCATAATTGTATCGAAACTGGGTACTCATTTTACCGACCTCAGAAGAATGGAAGGCTGAGTCAATCTTGAGCCGGATATCTGAACCCGGCTTCTGTCAGGATCGAACTCAGGTAGTGAGCAGAGCTTGGGCTGCAGTGCTGCAGTTTACCACTCTGCACCACAGAGCTGTTTTTTTAAAAAAAAAAAAAGTAAGGGAGGCTTGCCTTATTTAGATCTTTACAAATTGGACCTGCTCAGATATGTCTTCAGTGACATCAGATATTGATGCCTCGTTGTTTTTACTGTTGGCACAATAGGCGCCTAAGAAGGAATAAGTCCCATTGAAAGTGGGGGACAGACTTTTGAGTCAACATGCTTACCATTGTGCTGTACATCTGACACAGATGTTTTAAGTTCCTAGTAACTAGATGTGTAAATAAGTGTTTTTGTTTCTACCACAAATATAACAGCCTGGATTGAAGTTTAAATGTATTACCCTTCATAGTCCTCTAAATTGGGTGTACTCTCAATTTTGACAAATAGTTGCGTGTACACAATGTACTACGTCTGTCATCTTGTAGGAAGCTCACACATCTTTCTCTCTTCATACAGGTCTTGGTAACCTGAAAAAGGATTGTGTTTGTCACACCTGATATTTACAGTTTCTCCTGGTGAACCACACATTGCAAAATGGCTGCCTAACCCCCGGAAAGGGAGTCTGAAGCCTAGGAGGTAGTTTTATGCATAAAAACATATCCTCCCCCCACTGATGTTCAGGAAAGCTGCTACTTAATAAACATGACCTACTATAATATTTTAGTTAATGGTTATATAAGATGGGGATTTCCCTGTCCAAAGCCTCATATTAAATGCAGTAATCCAATAATACTAAAACAGCCTGGTTAAAATTGTGCTAAGTAAGACTTAACTGGCAGTATACAGACTCATGAAAGGCTATTTAGAGCTTGCTGATACCCAGAGCAAGTTTGTATAAGATTGCAGAGACCATTCTTGCCCTAGTTGTTTCTAAGGTTTATTGAAAGGCTTTGATGATAGGCAGCAAGATTCTGCTTGGGGGGGGGGGAATAACTAAAATGAGAAAAGTTGACATCAAGGAACAAACGATTTTGCATGCCTTAGGGAGAAATATGAAAATATATGCATAAAGTCAACTTTTAAAAACATATAGGAGCTGCCTTAAGCAAGTTGGACCACTGGTCCATCTAGCCTGATGGCCTGCTTCAAATGATTCACTGAGCAAAGTCAGGAGCCTTCCTCCAGCTGAAGTGGCTCTTCTTCGAACAGGATGGCTTCTTTGACCGGAGGAACTTCCCCTAGCCTAAGGCACGATACTGCCCAGTATTGCCTACAATGTGCAGTAGAGAGTGTCCAGAGATTTGGGCAGGGAAAGGTCTTTTCCTAAATACCTGCTACCTGAGGCCTGATTTAAATTGATATTGGCAGTGGCTTATGTGGGGTGGAATAGCCTTTTCTGTGCAGGTCAAGAAAGCCCTCCGTTTATTAGAATTTTGACAGCAATATAAGACTGAGTTGTTTAGATGGGACATCCAATAGATAAAGGTTTTGGGGTCATCTGCAGTTATTTTAATCTTTATGTGCATGATTTAGTTGTTTTAATGTATTTTTTTAAACATCGTGGCCTGTCCTGTGGCCTTTTTAGGAAAAAGACAAACTAAAAAGTTCTGAGATATTTCAGCCCTTTAATATAAATTAAAAGCATTGGAACTCAGTACAGTCCTAAACAGAATTACACCCTGCTAAACCTGTTGACTTTAATGGGCTTAGAAGGGTGACAAGGCACTGTCAGTCTCCCACTCAGATCCTAAACTGGTTTAGTTGTATATCCATAACTTTCAGTGAAACTTATGTCTAAGTAGTCATGCTTAGGATCGCAGCATTAATTTCTTTACTGCCACTGTATGATTTTGAGATTTCTTACCGTCTCCCCCCCATCCCCGGTATGAATGATGAATATATTTCTGATGAGGAACTGGGATAAGGAACAAGGAAATAAGTTTCTAGAATTTACAGTACAGAAAGTACTTGTAAATGTACTTTTTTTTTTAAAAGAAGGACATTGCATGTAATCTTTCACTTTCAGGTTCTTTTTTTATCATGGCCTGGAAGGTTGCATAACACTACCTCCTAGGCTTCAGACTCCTCCCCTCCTATCACATTTCATTATGAATATAATGGAAAGCAGCCCATTCCTGTCTAAACTGAAGAGCAGGAGCAACGAAAGCGACCTCAAGTATGACTTATCTTGTGAACTCTACAGGATCTCTACCTTTTCGACTTTCCCCTTGAATGTTCCAGTGTCTGAAAGGAGTCTTGCCCGTGCTGGTTTCTATTACACCGGTCTGAAAGACAAAGTGAAATGTTATAGCTGTGGCTTGATGTTGGATAACTGGAAAAAAGGGGACAACGCCTTGGACAAACACAAACAACTCTATCCAAGCTGCAGCTTTGTTCAGAGTCTGGCTTCAGCAAACAGTCTTGGTTCATCATTTCGTTCTGCCTTTTCACCTCCAATTTCTTCAATGGGCGCCAAAATGGATGTCGAAACAAAAATACCAAGTTTAAATCAAGTTGGCTATTTTAGCAGGCATTACTCAAGCTTCCCACAGGATCCAGTAACATCCAGGGCTGTGGAAGATTTGTCCCATTTCAGACCCAGCTCTTTCCATCGTGCCATGAAGTTAGAAGAAGCCAGGCTACGCACGTTCCAGGCATGGCCCCTGACATTTCTGGCACCATCTGACTTGGCCAAAGCTGGATTTTATTATGTGGGTCCTGCAGACAGGGTAGCATGCTTTGCCTGTGGTGGCCAGTTGGGCAACTGGGATCCAGAGGATAACGCCATGTCCGAACATCGGAGACACTTTCCCAACTGCCCTTTTGTGAAAAATCTGCTTGGAGACCTGCACAGTTTCTCAGTTTCTAACCTGAGGATGCAGACCCACAGTGCCCGCGTCTGCACTTTCACCAGCTGGCCAGTTACAATTCCGGTTCGACCACAGCAGCTTGCAGAAGCTGGCTTCTATTACGTAGGTAAGATAGAACTTAATCTTTTCAATGACTTGGCAAATTCTGAAATGTAATCAATGACTTCTATGAGTGCCTTTTTGAAATTGCTTTTTGTACCTTTTTAATTTCAAGGTTGCAATGATGATGTCAAATGTTTCTGCTGTGATGGTGGACTCAGATGTTGGGAGTCTGGGGATGATCCATGGGTGGAGCATGCTAAATGGTTTCCAAGGTACTTATTTAAAAAATCTTAATTTTTATTTTAGTTATTTATGGTTTGCCTTCTTCACTGAGGCTCAAAGCAGATTACAGGTACAAGTCAATACAATCAACGAGATGGGACATCCAATAAACAATGCAATAAGATTTAGAAATGAGGAACCAAACAGAAATCTGAAACTGGAGCTGAAACAAAGCATGAGCATTAATGTTACATGTTAAGCAAAGCAGAATTTATATATAAGGATCATACTTATAGCAACAGACGGTAGATAGTGTACACAATTGTATAGACCACATTCCCTCTCCCTTTAATGTTTCTTAACCGTTTTGAATTGTTCAGCCCTGTTCCTTTTATAGAAAAGCCCCATTGAATAATTCAGTTTTGCATAGTTTGTGGAAAGCCAGGAGGGACAACGCCTTCCCAACCTCAGCAGAGAGGCCATTTTATAAGGTGGATGGCCGCAACAGAAAATGCATGAGTATAGGCAGTTTTTGATTTTGTCCATTTGCAGGGTGGCAGCTGGAGAAGGCCCTACTGATTTGAGCAAAGCTGTCACGAGGGGTCTTTGTATGTGATAGCCAATACTTTAAACTGAACCCAGTAACTAATGGGCAGCCGTTGGAGAGGCTAAAGAATGGGAGGAATAGCATGCTCTGCTTATCTCCTCATAATAACCAAGCAACAATAAGACAGAGAGAACCTGGATCTTATTAGCACTGTGAATTAAAAGATGGTGTGTGCTTATCTGGGTTTGCAAACTTAGCTTCTAAAGTGATGTTTAGAGGGCTTTTGAGCCCCACCTTCCCCCTTGGGGTGTATGGAATTACCAGTAGTTGAATTTTGGTCAGCTACTCTAAAATTGGACTTCTGATACTGTGAGAGAGCAATTCTAAACAGGTCTACTCAGAATTCTGCTCTAGTCTGTTAAGTAGGCCTTACTTCCAGGAAAGTGTTAGCGTGCACTGTAAGAGAACCAACCCAGAATAAATCTTGGGAAGACTGCTGCTTTAATGACATGTTCTGTGAAGCAGTAATAATACTGAGTAGCACAAATATACCCAGTAACTGACTGTCCTTAATAATCCTGTCAACTACCTTATAAGAGATCATTATTTTAATCTTACAGAAGAACACTGGATTCTGAAAGGCTTGATTGCACCTACGAGTTGGTACTGAGCCAGGATCCGGTGAAACATTCTAACAGGATGCTTTTAACCTGCTGGCTTGGACTCGCATCCTGAAGGCTAGGATGTTGATTTTTTTTTTATGCTGATGAGTATTCTAACCTACTAAATGGAAAAAAGAGCTCTGAAAGCCTGCATATAAATTACAAAGTCTTGTTTTTTTGATGTGGATTACTATTGATGTAGAACTACTTCTAATAATTTGCTATGCACAGAATTCAGAAAAGCGACGAATCTTTTGGTTCTGCTGCATCTGGGTCATGCAGAAGTGTGTTCCTTGGCTCTAGTACAGATAGTTAACAGAAGTTGGCCACGTGTACACCTACAAGTTGGCATTCTGCCTTAAAAAACAACAACACTGCAAGTCATAATTACCTCTGTACGCAATTTATTTAGCAGATAAAACTAATGCAGAGAAATGTACCTGTTTTAGACTAATGCTTAAGCACACACCTTAATTATGGCAATAAATCTAAAGTATTAAATGAAGTACAAATGTTTCATCCTTGACCTGGAGCTAGGTTCCAGTCAAGATTTGTATAGGCAACCTAATTTGGTACTTTGTGCCTTGTGACACTATTAAATGCTTTTAGAAAGTTTCTCCCAGTAAGTTGGAACTAGCAGGGCAACATTTAGTTGCTGTAAGATTATGCGTGGTGGTGGTGGTGGTGGTAACTGCTATGATGCATTTGAGTCTTCTCTCTGCCTTACAGATATCTGAGAAGGTGGAACGTTTATTTCATATACTGATATTGACCCTTAATACCCTTTATCTCCTAGGTGTGATTACCTGCTTCATGTGAAAGGGCAAGAGTTTGTCAGCCAGGTTCAAGAAAGATACCCTCGCCTCCTTGAACAGGTATTCAGATGCTTTGTTTTTAATGTCTCTTCTATACAGCTCTAAGTGGTCTGTGTGCCAGACCAGCCAAGAGTCTGTAGAATCCCAATAGAGTTTTGGCTGTAGAATGAAACAGTCATCATTAAAAGGTCGAAGGGCAGAGTGATCATCCAGAGAGCATCTGACACTGTTGGCGACTCAGTGGAAGCTGGATCTTGTTTATCGTAAGGCAAGTGGGAGAATTGCCCAAGTCATATGAGTAAATGTCCTTGCAGAGCAATCTGATGATGATTTCTTAAACAGTATCGTGCTTCTGTGTTTTAAAATGTTCCTTACCATTGATGAGTGTTCAGGCTGTGGCATTGCACGAACAGGCCATGTTGACATTCACCTCCTTGTAGCTTAGAGTGACACATTCTGGAGTTGAAGATTTATGGCATCTAAGATTATGCTAAAGTAGCACCAAAAATAAGCAGACCTCAAGGTCTGCCCCTCCCTTCTGATTACAAATGGGAAGAGTTTCCGGGCCCTCTTGTAACTTACTGACAGTTGGTATTCCCTTTGCCAGCAAGCAGGGATGACAAAATCTGGTGCCAGATGGTGAATGTTGGTGCCAGATCTGAATGTTTGTTGTTCTGGCAAACAGTGCTTAGAGCTGAACAGAGATAGGATCAGGTTTTATAACAGTTTCACCAGCACAATGAATTTTTTCCACCTGAGGATTTCTGCAGACAGAGGGGAGTTCTGTCAAGAGAGGGCAACTACCTTGCATCTCTCCTCCCTCCCTCCCCTTCACTTTCCAGCCCAAATACTCACCCCAGTGCTGCTCCTCGGGAACACGGGACCCCTGGGAACAGCAGTAGGATATGGAGTCAGACATCTGCAGTGGGATGGAGAAATCAGAAAAAAATGCCCTCCTCCAAATCTGTATAAATTCCCCAGTGAGTCCAAGCCAGTATCTTAAACAGGGATTTTGTTCTGGGGTTTCATGCCAAGCATGCATAGATGTTTAAGATGAAGATTTAAACTTTTAGCAAATTTGGTAAGTCTGTACATAGTATTAATAAACTAAAAATGTCATTTTTTAAAAAACACCATTCTTTTTATATTTTGTAGCTCTTGTCTACTTCAGACATACCTGTGTTTGAAAACACTGATCCACCAGGTAAGTATTTTGCCAGTGTACATTAAGGGTTATATAGAGCCTTTGTATATCAAAATACTCTTGTTAGAATGTCATGAAGCATTTTGGTATTTCCAGTCCAGTTTTCTCAAATTTAATGAAAATTATCTTAATGTTTTTCTGAGACAAAGCAAAGTTTGCATTAAATGTACACTCCACTGTGTGTAAATGTACAATTTTTAATATTGCCCCTAACATAGGAAGTCAGACCTGTCTCTGTGCCTTATCGTACAATTGCCATGTGTGACTAGTCTAGTCATATAAAACCCAATTGCTTGACCAGAGGAATCCTTTCTAAGAAAATAAAGTATAAAGTTTTCAAAGACACGATAAAACAAGTTTCTTGATCAGACTAGTGGTCCATCGAGTGCAGCATCCGGTCTCACAGAGGCCAACCAGTTGCTATGGAAGGACAACAAGTGGGGCAAAGAGGCCAGTGTTGTTTCCTTGCACTTAAATTCAGAAGTTTACTGCCTCTGAATGCGGAGGGCTCCTTCTCGTCATCGTGGCTCGTAGTCATTGATGGGCCTCTCCTCCATGAATCCTCCTGTCTCATTTAAAGCGATCTGGGCCAGTGGCCATCACTACTCCTATTACACTGGCAGTGAATTCCACATTTTAATTAAGCAAAGAAATACTTCCCCTTTGTCCATGCTCAGTCGGTTGCCCACCAATTTCATTGGATAGCTCTGCTTTTTTAGTATAATGGAAGAGGGGCGGGGGAGTTCTGTCTTTATCTTATTTATAATTTTTTAAATGTCTATCATGTCCTCCGGTGTCTTTTTTCTCTAAAAGTCTTTAGCCTTTCCTTGTAAGAAAGGTGCTCCAGTCCCTTGATCATCTTAGTTGCCTTCTGACAGACTTGGGGATTACCACTCCTCCCCATATCTGAAGAAGGGAGCTTTGATTCTCGAAAGCCTGTACTCAAAATCTCATTTGTCTTTCATTTGCCACGTTGTTGCAGCTTTTCACAATCTTCCCTGGTTTCTAAACAGTTGTGGTGTAATCCACAGACTTGGGCACCTATAACACCTATTCCAATACTGATCCTTGCGGGACACCACAATATGGCACTGTCCTGATTTTATGACAGTTTAAAATTATTCTGCCAAATTCACACAGATGTGAAGTCTGAATAACTGGCTGTTGTGAATTTTTATCTTTGAGTAGTCATTCATTTTGAACCTGGAGAGGACCCTTCCGAAGATGCAGTCATGATGAAAAACCCTGTGGTGGAAGCTGCCTTGGAGATGGGATTCAGCAGAAGACTTATCAAGCAGACCATTCAGAGTAAAATCTTAATGACAGGAGAGAATTACAAGACAGTATACGACCTTGTGTCCGATCTTGTTGCAGCAGCAGATGAAAGCAAGGAAGAGGAAAAGGAAATACAACTGGAGGAAGTGACATCAGGTACTAAGAACACAGGTGATTGTGCCTGTCCTATATTAACCCCATCTCTCCTTACCAGTATGGTAAACAATTGTACCAAGAGTTAAAAGCTCAGACAAATCTGCAGGCTGTTAACTGAGTTCATGAAAATCTTGGCTCCTCTTTTAAGAGATTCCACTTCTGTTCTGAGATTCTATTCTGTGGGATTCCCAGGAGTTATAAATAATCCAGAAATTTTCATTTCTGTAATATAAAACCACAGATTGGAGATTATGAAAGCAAATATAGCAAGTCCATCTTCTCTGGCATGACTCTTACAGTCCATTATGCACTCCTTTTGGGGCCCACTCGCAGTATCTCCTTCTTAGTGAGACAAGGTGGTGATGGCTGGAGGAAGGTCTTGGTGGTATCTGTGGAACTTGCTTGCCAATTGGGTTTGCCCAGCACCCTTCCTTTACTTCTGTTGGAAGCACCAAATGTAACTTCTGGTTAGGCTTGCTTTTTTTTTTTAACCAAACTGATCTGATCCTACTAACTGCTGTTTGACAGATTTTAATCTGCTATTGTGCAGTTCTACTGCTTTGTAATTTCATTTGCTAGAAAAGCAACACATTAAACCACATTTTGGTTTAATTTTAGCTTTCTTATATTATTTTTTAAAATATGCTTTGTAAGCTCCTATAAATAATCTGGGAAAGTGGTTAGAAATACAGTATTTTTGCACATGGAAAGTCCCTTTGTTAACCAGAAGATGTGGCATTTTTATTATCTGCTTTAGTGTTCAAATCTGTTACAACAGGGAAGATGGTATCTGGGCACCGTTCAACCAGTGTTCCTATTCCATATGTGGCCATTGGCAAGCAAGGATTTAAGAATAATTCAAAATGACCACCAAGATTCCATGAATACTCAGACTTACATGGATAATTGACCTTTCTTTGTTTTTTCTTTCAACTTTTTATGCCCATACCTCTATAATGGCAGTCTGCATACATGACACTGTACTCTCAAAAATACCTAAATCAGAGAGACACCCCCCCCCCCAATAAGCATCTTTATTCAAATCAAATATACTGTATAATACAAATAGACATAATTTATTGATCCAAGCCTGTCATATTAATTGAAATCCCAGTTTAAATAGCTGGACTGTATTCTAAGGTGATAGTAATTAGGGAATAACTGACCAGATTTTTTTTATTTATTTTTATTTTTAAATTGCTGACATGCACTCACCATGTTTCCCCTCGCAAGATATATGCAGCCCAGTCTAATGCAGATTTACTTACAAGTAAATCCCATTGAGTTCAGCTAATCTTAGATGTGATTTGGAAATATTGGGGCACTTAAACCTAATAGTTAAATATTTACTGTTCCAAAGTTCTAGTTAAACAGAATAAAAACATTTCAGCAGTATGAATGCTTGCTGGCAGTGACCCATCAGTCAGGAATAAGGATCGGAGGGCAGGACTGTTTTGTCTCTTCCTTGCAGCATCACATTCTAGTATTTATTTTCCAAGTGTTTGCTCTAAAGATAAAATACATCATCTGATAATGTCTGTTTCATTCCCCTCTCACCCATTTTCCCAGTTGGCTAAAACTAAGGCACACAGTGCAATCCTAAACAGTGACCCGAGTCTAAGCCCATTGATTTCAATGGGTTTGGAGTGGAATTACTCTGTTTAGGATTGCACTGTCAATTGCCTTAAATTGTAACAGCTTTAGCTCTGTCCTGGACATTAGCTGTATTTGGTAACTCAATAGAACAAAGATTATTGAATAAAACTCCTTATACATTGAAAACCAGTAATGTGCACATATCTTGGGAAAAATAGTGTCATTTCATGCTGATAGATTTACATGTTCTTAACACAGCAAACTAAGTTTGGGTATGGTAAGGAAGGAAGTATGGCGGCTTTCATGTTCTACCCCTCCCCCCTCCTCCCATTTATTTCTGTACTTGAGCAGAGAGACTTAAGAAATGAGCAGAGAGGTTTGTAACCCAATTTATCCTTTCACTGTTGCCTTTCAGATGATCTGTCCTTAATTCGAAAGTACCGGATGGCATTGTTTCAGCGTTTAACGTGTGTGCTTCCTATTCTGGAAAAGTTACTGGCTTCTAAAGTCATAACCGAACTCGAAAAAGATGTTATTAAACAGAAAACACAGACATCCCTGCAAGTGAGAGAATTGATTGATACCATCTTGGTGAAAGGAAACGCAGCTGCAAGCATATTCAGAAGCAGTCTACAGGAATGTGATCCTGTGTTATATAAAGATTTGTTTGGTGAGTTTGCTGGAAGAGTGTGCTGAATGGCTTCTAACTCCCCCTTCATGGAGGAGTTGGCAGTTTGGGGCTATTGGAATAGACAGCAGTTACGGCTTTTATTGGGCTAACTGTTGTGGATAGGAGAAGCATACTCGTGAGTGTTATAATCCCCCCCCCCTTCCTGTTTATCTGGGATACAGTTTAATTAGCATAACGGCAGATTGCTGAAAGAAGCCTTAATGCTTGGGACTGGTTGAAGCAGTTGATTTCATTTTTGACTAACAGAAGGCTTTGTCTTTTTTTTTTTTGAAGTGGAGAAGAATGTGACATACATTCCAACCGAAGATGCTTCAGGTAACTAATTCATTAATTTAGACCTGAGTAGTATTTTGGTGAGGAAAGTATTGCTTGTGTATAAAAGAGAAAGAGATGACGGTACTCTTTCTGGAATTAAAAACATTCTTACTCGGCACTTAGTTTGAAATTCAGCAGCAGGGTTCCATTCTCTGTGTTGGAGCCAGACTAAATTTTCTGCTCACTGAAGAGGGGGGGTAATTTCCAGCAGTTCCCTCTTCCCACTGCTGTTCCTGAGCGACCACATTCCTCTCTGTTCCCTGATGTGTAATCTCCACATAAAAATGAAGTTTGGGTATTTCTCTAACAGGGAAATTACTCCTTTACTCATCTTAGTACTGGGGAATGATGTGTATGTGTGTTTTGAGGAATGAAGATGATTGATCCTATTTGTTGTTCTTTTTAAAAATGTGGTGCATTTTTGTGTGTGTGTGTGTTGGTATGTCTCTCTGCTTCACATATAATAAGTTGATTCTTCCTCTGCAGGCCTGCCCATGGAAGAACAGTTGAGACGATTACAGGAAGAGAGAACATGCAAAGTCTGCATGGACAAGGAAGTGTCCATTGTCTTCATCCCTTGTGGTCATTTAGTGGTGTGTAAAGAGTGTGCACCATCCCTTAGGAAATGCCCTATATGCAGGGGTACAATCAAGGGTACAGTTCGGACATTTCTTTCATGAAGGGCTAAAAGATGCAATCTGTTCAGATTTTTTGTTGTACTTTTGCTGGACATGCGATGTTAGCCTAAGACGCTGTGCTGGTTGCAATACTCAGTCCAAGAAGTGCAGAAGAGGGTCAGAATCACTGTGTCACATTGCAAGAAATCAGAGGGCAGACCTTTGGGATCAGACGCTTCGTCCTTGGCACTCCAAGGGACTGCCTGAATTGCTCATGCAGGTGTGCCAACCTGTTGCCTCTAGACCAATTTGGAGGCAAATTTAATTTATGATGGCAACAGTAGGCCTAGTTTGTTTAAAAGTGACTGGTAGTTATTATGAATCTCTTAGAGATTTATCAAGCAGCTGACCTCCAGTGGGCACTCTTGTCCAAAATACCTGTACAAAGGAAACCTTGTCATAAAGTTTAATGCAACCGAAGCATCTAAGCAACTGTTCTGAGTTTCTGTTCATATTTGGATTCTTTTTATTAAACTGCTCTTGAGTAACTAATTTTGCAAATATTTGTTTATGTGAGATACTATTTTTTTTTTAAAAAGGGCTAACATTTTCAGTATATATGTATAATAAACTTATTTATCGTTACAGCAAAGCTTCTGGAATTTTATTTTTACATATATATCATTACAGAGTCTAAAGAAAAGATGCCTTTTGGAACCTGCTTTGTTACAATCTCTCAGTTCACATGTTATCTAGGAGAGAATTGTGTTTTGAGCAGCTGGATATCAAGAACAAATGCCTGCTTGTTTGTAAATCTACTTCATGCATGTTAGATTGCAAACATTATTCTTAATGTCTCTAGAGTGGATGTAGGCTTGTACTTTTGTTTCAGATACTTGCTTTCTAGGAGCTGTAAAAATCAACTGATTTTTACTTATTCTTTGTATCATAATCACTTAACATGGTGGAGCTTTAGATCTTAAACCTAAGCTTGTTTACTTAGAAACAGCCTGATACTCCAATTGGAAACATTTCAATTGATATTTCCAGCAATATATAATACTGAGACGGGGGTTCTATCAGTCCTTGCCCAGCTGTCTGATCCTGGACTAGTCACTTTCTCTCAGCCTAACCCATCTTTCAGGATTGCCATGAGGAAAATGGAAAGTAACTCCCATGTATGCTGTCTTAAGCACATTAGAGGAAAGGTAAGGTACAAATGTAGTGAAGGATAACTTCATGTGTTGTGTCACATGGCTTGCAAACTATGATGTAGACACCCGTAGTTTGGGTAAGAAGGATAAGAAATATCTGCAAGGAAGGTAGTAGTGGAGAGTTCCTAGACGCAGTTTGCAGCAGATTCTGTTGCCAGCAGGCTACAAATTCTCAGTCTCTCAGTTCTTCCCTCCAATCCTTTCCCAGATCAGAACCATGATCCTGGCAGAATGAGAGAGCAGGGAGGGGGAGGGTTTGCAGGAGAGGCAAAATTCTCTCACTGAAAAATCAGTGCACTTCATCCTGTTCCATAGATTTGCAAGCCTGCTGCACATACAAAGCCAAAAATAGGGTCTCCATCGCCATTAACTTAAGTGTAGAATTTGCAGGAAGAGTAATTTTAGAATTGAGGTCAGCATTTAAGCAGTTTTCCTTTTCTCTGCATCTACATCAAGTCTGCATCAGGTTGCAGGAGTTTTTCATCCACCCTCAAGCAGCTGGGAAATCAACCCACTGGGCTGTAGCATTGGGTAGTGGTCCAGTCCATCGGGAAAAAAAATTAAAAAGTGGAATGATCAATGGCTATTGCGAGGGAGACTGGAGGCGAGGGCCAATGGAAACAGGAAGAGCTGACACCTGTCTCAGAACCCTCGAAAGAAGTTCATGACCACCTGGTTGAGGTCATTCTGTGCGAAGTTACTTTTACTTCAAACTGCACAGTCCCATAGATGGCACAACTAAATGATTGTTCTGTATTACTCTTTGCGGTCCAATTGTGCTCATACCCAGCCATGTTTTGTAGAAAGCCACAGATATTCTCATACTCTGTGGTTGTGTGAAATACGAACTTTCACCCATATAATCGCTTTCATCCATATGTTTTTACTTACAGAGAACTCTTCTTTCTCTTTCTGTCGCTTATGGTATGAAACCCTTAAATTGCCCTGGCAGTGGAAGCACTTCTATTGTGGTCTAATGAGATTTCTGAAACTTTTCATATGAAGAACTCAAGAACATTCTACTCATTACTGTGGACAAAAAGCGGATGTTCCAATGGAAACTGAATACGTGGAACATGTTGGAAGTTTTCTGTTAGTATCGTGCTATAGTTGGATTCAGTGCTGCCATCTAGAGAGGATTCAGTTTAGTACTGGCAGTATTTTACTGAGTCGCATCATCTGTTTTTTTCCAGCATTAAAACAGCAATCCTGTGTGTATCTGCTTGGAAGTAAGTCTCACTGAACTCTGTGCAGCTTACTTTTGAGTATCCATTTACAGATCGAGGTTGCTTGACTTGTAGTCGTTTTGTAGGTAGCATTTCCGTAACAGCTTTTTGAAAACAAGTTGGCCAAAGTCACTTCAAACAGCTCAAAAATGAAAAATTGATGAGATCAAAAGAACAATACATACTAGGATCCCCCCTAATACATACCTGGTCCCCCACATTCTAGTTTTTATTTGATTAAAAATCAGAAATCAAGAATCCCAAACTGCCAAAGATTAAAAGATAAGACCAGAACTCAAAGGTCTGTAAATGGTGATAAAAATTTTGAGTGTGAGGTTGCCCAATGGGCCTCTATAAAGAGAGAGACTTACTCCTCACAGGTACGATAAAGGCAGCCTTGGTTGACTCACCTCCAGATTTGGAAGTGATACGATTTGGAATGGAAGTTCCTCGGAAGGTCTTAAAATGGGAGAAGATTCATATACAAGCTGCTAAGAGGAGGTACAAAAGGAAAGATCAGAATCATTTCTGTGCAGGTTATTTCTCTATGGTGCCTTCCTGAATGAGTAAATTGAAGCAGTATGCTCAGCCTCATTCATCTCTTACGTAGTCGTAAAGAAGCTACTTTTGAGTTAGATCTGGCAACTTGAGCTTTTGGGGCCAAACATTGACACTTGTGTTTGTAGAAAAGTAGCTTTAATTTATTCAGTGCTCTTTTCTGCTTACACCTACGAGGAAGGAAGGAATGTAGCTCAATGGCAGGGCCTCATGCTTTGCATTCAGAAGCTAAAGGATTACAAGTAGCAGGTTTTGGGGCCACACATTTCACTACCCATCACTAATGTACCTGGCACATTAGCCCATATCAAGCTTGGTGGACTAATGGTCTGTCTGGATATCAGGCACTTTCATTCATATAGAATAACCTTAACTAAAGACTTAAAAGTCTATGGAATGCATCTTAGCTATTTAGAGCATGTGTGGGAATTCTCTGGAGGAAGGTCAGTAAGCTGTATTGGAATCCTGATCTTATGTGTGGACAGTTGCTTTAAAACATCACAATAAGAATTGCTCCAGGGATATACAGGATGCCTCACACTGGTGTGTGTGTGTGTGTGGGGGGGGTCAAAGGTGAGAGGCCCCAGGGCCAGCAAATGCTAGTGAATAAGGAGGGCTATGGTGATACACAGCCTGGAGTTTAGTAAAGCAACCAGGATGGAATTTTTGCTGTTCTTCAAATATTTATTTCTTAAACATCAAACAGAAGTTTTTAAAAGCTCACAGCTCCTAAACAAGGCCCCATCTCAAGTTTATAATCTAAATCATTCAGCCTTCGCTGTCTCCCACAGTGTTGATTTTCTTCTCCCTTGTAATGAGCTTCATACACCCCTTTCCCGGTTTTGTCATCTTGTTTGGTTAACACATTCTTTGCAGCAAACCCAAAATCTCTGTAAATTAGCTTGTGACCTTTTAGTTAGTTGATGGCTCTGCTAGCTGGTTCTTTTAGAAGCGTGGGCCAAGTGAGCAAGCTCATTCTTTGCATCCCCCACAATTTTAGTCAGTGTACATACAAAGGTCATCCTGGAAACCAGATCACATCAAAACTTAGAGAAGGGCTTGGATGCAACAGAGCATCTCCATGGACAGAAGGACATCTATCCCCAGAGGACAACTTTCTCACTTCTTTGCCCTGCTGTATCCCACACTAATCATGTTCAGTCTGCAGAAATACTCCATTGGATCAGGGTCAGTATCTAATGGTATGACTATCTTAGGACTTGGCCTTTCGCTGCAGTTCAGAACTTGTGTGTCATGGCCGAACTTTGGGGCCTCGTACCCTCTTCACCTTTCCAGGTAAATCCTTGATAGTTGATTATTAGTGTTGTCTTGTGCCCAAATATGCCCTAGGCGTACAATATGTTACTACCAACAAACCAAACCTTAGATGCAATTGAATTGCCTAGGGAAATTTAGAAATGATCAGATCATTAAAAAAAGCAGGGCTTCTGATCATGGTGCTGGTGCTTACATGCACACTCCTTGTATACATGTACACTTTATGCTCAGGACTCAGGAGCTAACAAATCACAGGAACAGGGCCAGCGCACTCATTCCTCAAACCATATTGATTTCAGGACACATAATTTCAAGTATGGGTTTATGGGTTATAAGGTATGAACAACATGTATGAGATCATTCATGCTTATCCAGCCATGTTAACCATCTCACAACAGTTTAAAGCAAGATTGGGAATGCAAAGTTTGTGCTTTATGGGAGTTCTATGATAATACTGGTAACACAAAGGGTATAATAGTTTCATGTGGGTAGCCGTGTTGGTCTGCAGTCAAAGAACAAGATCCCAGTCCAATAGCACCTTAAAAGACCAACTAGATTTCCAAGGTATGAGCTTTCGAGAGTCAAAGCTCCCTTCATCAGATGCAAAGGATATATACATTTGCAAAGAATTTTGTTCAATTGGGCTGGGCACATCTTCAAAACAAAACCCGAACTGTGTGCAAGCAGAACAGGGTTTTTTTTACCAGATTTTAAAATGCACATAAATATTTATAACACTTTCTGCTTGTAATAGTTTGTGTGCAGCAGAATTTTGAGTCTTGGCATGAAATGAACTGGAAGCTGAAAGAATGCAAGAATTAGAAGCCTCCTGTTTTTTTCAAATGATGTGTAAGCAAGGCTTAAAAGTCTAAAGTCCTCTCCACACAGGACATAAAACTTATTTGAGATACGCTCTGAGAAAAATAAGAGATACCCAGATATAGAATGTATGGAATAAAATCACTCACTGATGTAACATTCCTTGGAAACAGCAGATTCTCGATTATATGCTCATTTATAAATGCATCTCATTCAAACTCACAAGTCAAAGCTCTGAAAATAAGTCTCTTGGCAAAGCTTCAGCAACCAGTAACAAAATGAGGCTATGAGATTGTTGTCCAGAATTGATTGCTAAGCAACCTTTCGTGTAAGAGTTTGAAGCAGACTCGGAAGACAGAAAACAAAGGTGATCTCCCGTTTCCTGTGCTGGTTTTGAGGGATTTGAGAAATTTTTAAAAGTCAGCACCCTAAATTGTGTATTTTAATATGGAATAAAGTTGGTCATTAGGAAATGTGTGAAATCAACTCGTACAGATACAAACCTGGCCACTTGTCCTGTTTTTATTTTCAGTTTTTATTTTGTGCAAAAATTATAGAACAAGATGACCTTTTGGTGGGCAATAGCCTACCTTAGAATCCTTCCTCTAATTTGTGGTTTTTCTGTTTGACAAAGTCATTTAAAGCTTCAGGTGCCTGAATGGAAGGACACAGGCTAGTGACTTTGCCAGGACTTGTAAGAGCTTGTCTCTTATTTGAGGCCTGTTGAATAATATGCACACCCACCAAGTGGTATAAGTAACATCACACTTCCATGTATCCTGAAAGATGGTTAAACTTTCTGATTGACAGACAACATTTTCATCAACTTTGTTTATTTTTGCAAGTAAAGGGGATGAGCAAAATGAAGTTAAAATCAATTACATATTGATTTTAGGTAGGTGGCAAATACATATTTCCCCCCAAAACTCAGCAGTTGACTGTCACTTACTGACTGCTGTGTAATTCTAGCCACTGCAAAATTTGAAAACAGACAGACAAGTGGTCACATTTTTGTTGAATAAACTGCTAGTTCACAAGCTGGCAAACTATTTGGTTCCAAAAAAAAAAGCGTTGCTTGTTAATGGTAAATCCCTTAAAATAGTTTGAATGTTCGTATTTTTTCTTTAAAAAGAAAAACAGATGAAAATTCAAGCCCCAACTTCTTTGTTAAATGATCAGACTGAGTCATTCTAACAGAAATCATACTTGCATAATAGGTATTTAGGAGGATTCTTACAAAACCACCCCCAAGAGACTGAAAAAACAGAATTCTTATAAAACTTCCCATGAGACCGAAGCCCTATCTGTAGGACAAACTTTTTTCAGTTTTAAACCACTTCAACTGTTACAGCTTCTCTCAAGTAACCCTGGAAACTGCAGTTTTACAGGGTGCTGAAAACACGTAAGAGATCTCTGTATCTACTTCTCATGTCTTTTTGCAAAGGGTTGTTGGGCAGAGGGAACAGCTGTTAAAATCAGTTAAGTTTGTGGTGTGGATGTGCCCTGAGTGAATGATTTCTAAATTATTTGCATTTTCCCTGAAATAATACTTCACCAACCATTACAGAGTCACCCAGACTTGATTTAGGGGTTGATGTACAGCTTATAGTCCCTATAGTGGCAGATTCCCTCCCCTAGAGAACCTAGACATGCTTTCTGTGACAAATGGGTGCCAAAGTATCCACTCCTTGGCAGGCTGCTGTATGCTGAAGCAGCCAATTGGTCCATTGAGTGTAATACTGTCTACTCAACCTGGCAGCAACTCTACAGGGTCTCAAGCAAGAGATATTTTTACGTCACCTACTACCTGATCATTTTGACAGGTGTTAATATTGTGCACTGGCTCCTAGCGATTAAAAGCTTTTTTTTTTTTTAGCTTCTTATATTTTGTGTAAGAGCTAAAAACCTGGAGAAAAAGAGAAGAGCGGGTCCCTTTTGGAGTACAGAAGGGGTATGAAAAAGCTGGCTGTATTGAAGCCCTTTAGCAGATCCCATAGGCTGTAATCCCCTGCTGAAGGTATTCTGAAAAGCCAGTCCACATGTACTTTCTCTACAATGGAACTGTCCTAGCTTAGACTGTCAAATCAAGGACTGTACCACCTCATGTCCACCATACACAGGGAGCTTTAGGGCCAGTCAAGCTTGGTAGCCCTCTGCATCTCCCTGGAAAAAGGGATTTAAAAGGTGTGTGTGTCCGGCGGGGGGGGGCGGGCTGTTTTACAATGATTGGAGAGACTGGGGAGGGGGGGAGAACATATGTCAGCAGTGCTCACCCACCTCCCAGTTACATGAATGACTGCAAAAGTGTTTTAAAATCCATGTTGGCCTCAGTTCTCAAGATAACTTAGGAAATGAACTCCATGGTTCCCTGTCCAGTCACACTAACGCACTAGGCCAGAACGAAGAAATACCCTTTTGTGAAACTCATATTGTGATGCTGTGTGAGAGAGACAGGAAATCTTCCTGATAATTTTATGTGTTTGGATGACAGGCTAGCAGGCAGACATTTTAGAGAAGGGAGAAAAGCCCTGGAGACTTTTAAAAAGAAAGAATATATGCAATGCAGTAACTTTTGTCTTGTTCTGTGAACATAAAGCTCCTCAGCAGAAACACATCAAGGCTGGAGACAGATGATAGTTTTTAAAAATTATTTCAGAGTTTAAAGCTCTTTGGAAGCGGGAATGCTGTGAAGGTTCATTCCACTTTCACCTCTAGCAAATTGGTTTTGCAGGTCTTCGTCATTAACTTGTTTGTTCAAAGGTGACAGCGAGACAATCCAATCCCTGCACACCAAGGTAAGGGAAGCCCTTCCCAAATAATTCTGAAATCTCTTAAAAAAAAACAAAAACAAATCTATAATCTGTTTCCACCTCATGTTTTTAGAAGCAATTTCAAACAACCTTCAATGGAAACATTCAGCTCAATCTCAAATGTTCTCTTTTACAAACCTTACATAGTTTAACACACGCAAGTATGATACAGAGGATGCAATCGTCACACCATCGTGCATATTATACTGAGGAAAGAGCCAAGTCACGAGCTGTGATGACACCATGTTGATCTGCATAGATTTTACCACCCGGTGAACCAATGGAGCCATTGTTTCAATATGCCTTAAAATGGAAAGTCAGTCCTCCTCAAAGAATCTCCTGAGCAGAGACAATATAGCTCAGGGACAGAATACATGCTTTGAATACCATGCACAAGAAGCTGCTCATCCTACATCAGAACCTAGGTTCACTGAGGTTAGTATTTTCCATGCAGACTAGCAGAGGACTGGGAGAGCCACTGCCAGTCACAGCCAACAATACTGGGCTGGATTGCCCAATGGTCTGACTCAGAATAAGGAGGGGCTTTGTATGTTGAAGCATGTGAAGCACTGAAACAATGACATGACTTGTTCACCTTATCAAATTATAAATGTTCACACGAATCCACCTTCGAGGCTAAAACAACCGTTTATGTTTCAAAACATATCTCAACTTAGTAAGGACCGGTACATACATAACTGTACCATTTTCAAGAACAATGCATTACTCAAAATTTTTTCCTATCCCATGCAAAATTTAAAAAAAAATACCCCCCTCCCTCAACGTCAGCACACACACATATATATCCTTGAATCTGCTTCTTGGCTTTAGAAAGCAGACAAATATTTTCTTTAAAATCCAACAAACAAAATCTTGAAACTTCCCAGATCATTAACAAAAAAGCACACATACACCCCCCCTCCCCCAACAACAAAAACGACATTCCACAAATCTAATACAAACAAACTGAAAATGTTGG
Source organism: Eublepharis macularius (assembly GCF_028583425.1). Classification (NCBI taxonomy): domain Eukaryota; kingdom Metazoa; phylum Chordata; class Lepidosauria; order Squamata; family Eublepharidae; genus Eublepharis; species Eublepharis macularius. The sequence continues at coordinate 163,751,127 of NC_072792.1, read as the reverse complement.
TTTTGGGTTCACCGGTGGCCTTTGAAAACAGAAGCTTTTGTTATTTATCTAACATTGTTTGGACTGTTTACGGTACAGAAGTCCCATGTGACTTACAAGGTGGTATTATAGTAAGCGCAATCACAATTTTGATGCCACCATCTATGTTCTACTATGGGAGCTGATGTCTTTGATTTTTTGTGCACAACAGTTTCTTCCAAAGGTGATCAATAATCTGATGCCAACCACGAAGTTATCGCTTGGAACTCTTCAGTGCTTTGAAGTATTCATTATCCTTTAGAATCTGACGAGCGTGCACCGCGACACAAGAATTACGGACTCCCGTGTAGGCTGTGATCAACTTTTTCCATTAAGGCATGTTTTCTGGGGGTGGGGAATTATTTCTAAACATAAGAGTAGGAGTGGTTGTTTCAGATGTATCTTTGGAGCATAATCTTTAAATGATGGCATCATGTTCATCACTGAAAAAAGAAGACAGTAAATTAATGCACAGTAAGCAATATTAAAGGCTGACTTCATCAAGCATATGGCTGAAAAAACCCATCTGGTTCCTTTCAATGGTGAGCATTTTGTTCATGGTAAAGGAAGGGTTTATTTCAACAGCCCAAAATATGGTTGCAAGTTTCATCGCTCAGCCTAATTTTAAAAGCTGTGATCGTATGCCCACCTGGTTCCTACCACTGGAGACATATCAGCGCAATCCTAAGAGTTACGCCAGTCTTAGCCAATTGATTTCAATGGGCTTAGACTGAAGTAACTCTGTTTAGGATAGCACAGATGGCTGGACACAATGGACTTTTGGTCTGATTCAGTAACATGATTCTAGCATTTGTTTCTGCCCTGACATTGATAGAATAACGAATAATCCCTTTAGGATGTGGTACAGTACGGATGCCTATGGTCATGGCATAGCAAAGGAGGGTAATGGAAAGAAGAGGAGTTTCTTTTAGTTGGGAGATGGTTTCACAGAGGATATGGAAGAGCTGGGCTGATAGCTTCTTCAGTGAAAGAAAACGAAAGTGAAACTAGTGTTGCATCAAAGTTTTCAGAAAAAGGAACTTATCTTCGTGTATTTTTATATCACCTCGCCACCCCCAAATTCTCATTGATATGTCAAACATTTAAACTTCTGATCTTCCTTTGTCTTCCTCTTCTGTTCCCTTACATACTACTAACTCAGAATCATAGGGTTGGATCTATAGGGTCATCTAGTCCAACCCCCTGCATAATGCAGGAAATTCACAACAACCCCCCAACTGCCCCAGTGACCCCCGATCCATGCCCAGAAGATGGCAAAATGCCTCCAGGATCCCTAGCCAAACTGGCCTGTGGAAAATTGCTACCTGACTCCAAGGAGGCGATTGGCATTACCCTGGGCATGTAAGAAGGCCACGAGAACTATGATGAAACCCATTCTGCTCTCTCCCTCATGATCTGCCCATGTCCACAGAATCAGCACTGCTGATTCTTAGACTGCCATCCTTTGCACAAAGAGTTGGGAAACATGCTCACCCCAAGACTTTCAACAAAAGAGATACTGGACCTTTGGAAAAGAGGAAGGCTACCACCACTAAATTCCATCCATCTTCACTGGAAAGTGCTCAACCAACTTTTGCCCACAAGATGTCACTCAAAAGTCAGTATTGTGTAGTAGGCTCTACATACAAAGCTGATGATTTACCTTAGAATTCAAGGTCTTCCAAATTCTCCTTAATACTCAGCTGACTAAGTCAAGGCTCTCTAAGACTTCTCTGATATCAGAACAGTTAAGCCAATGGCAGCCAGAGGTGCTGTGACCCTGGTAAGCATCAGAGCAAATGCTCCATTCATGGGCTACTGGCTACTCATATGTTTACAAGCCAGTTTGTTGGCCTCTTATCTATCGGTCACTCTCTAGTGTGACAGAGGAACTAATATCAGGGCAGAGTTTTACATCAAAAAGCTTGGTTCTCAGTGCCTCCCACTGAATTCCAGGACAGGAACCTAGGCCATATGAAGCCACTTTGTACTGAGTCAGGCCAAAGGTCCATCTGTCTCAGAACTGCTTATGCTGACTGACGGCAGATCTCCAAGGCAAATAAAGAGATCCTTTAACTGGACTGAACCTGTGATTTTCAACATGCAAAGCTCTGCTACTGAGCCACAGTCCATTCTTAAAGAAGGGGGAGAGGGAAGCTTTCCTCTGCATCAGACACTATTACTACGGACCCCTATAACAAACAGGCCCTTCTTTCATGCTACCCTTCCTAAGGATGGTAGGTATGAACATATTGGTAGTAAATATGAAAACAGGAGTAGAGAACACATATAGATTTTTAAAATATTAATTTTTTTTAATGAGAGAGCCAGCTGTGGGAGACAATAAATATGCTAAGGGCATATGTATCAATGGCAGAACACAGCTTGATAAAAATCCTATTGTGGCCCAAAGCAAGAGAGCTGCAGAACACTTGTCAAGACGAGGCCCAGCCCAAGGTTAATGCAGCTTGCTCAAAACATTCCCCGCATAAATTGCCACAGGGGAGTCCGCAACTGCAAAGAACAAATGCACAGATGAAATAGCAGCTGGTCTGGCTGAGACACGGGGAAATGCGAGCAGAATTTACTACCCAGTAATTCCTTTCTCCTCCTTTTACTAAAACTGCTTGGGGAGGGGGAGCAAAAAGCAGACCCGGGTATTGCAGCCTTCAAGCGAGGAGGAACAAGTGACAGCAAGCATGGAATGCAGCGGTGTGCCTTCAACAGGAAAGGCTAAACTAAGAGCGATTGCAAGACAGAACCAACTCTTTGAAGGTCTACCTGCTTATTTGTTAAGGAGGGTGTTTAATGATGGGAGGAGGTCAGAGGTTTGCTGCCCATGAATAGGGAGTGAAGCTGTGAATACAAGCAGCTAAAATAGTTCAAAAGAAGGGGATGTGGTCCCGCTGGCCTGATAGCTATGGAGGCCCCGCAAATCAAAGAGAGTTCCTTCCGTCAGACAAGTGAGCTGTAAAGATTAGGAGTGACTACAAAGGCTTGAACAACACAGTGTTCCTGTCCTGGCAAGGTTGCGCTGGTCTCGTGCATCACGGAAAGCAAACCGCGGTTGAGATGAAAGCAAACAGAGGCATTTGTCCACTAACAACCGGTTTCTATGTTTGCTTCTATAGAAGGCCTGAGGATCACGACTCCAGCCAAGGGCATATTTAACGTAGTCATCTGTAGGACTGTGCCCTGTGAAAATGGCAGGAAGAATACCTTCCTGGCACTGACAGGGTACCTGATGAGTCTTTTGGGGTCTACTAGAGCTTCAGACATTGGCACAATGTCACCAGGGTCTCAACAAAGGGCTTGACAAAATGGCAGCTTGCAGCACTGCTGGTTTGGGGCTAAACCTAAGAGGTGGACAAAACGGTACCATAAAAAGCAAAGTATGGGCAGCAGGAATCTCGCCCTAAGAAGTCCTTGAACATTATGCCATTAGGTGGAACCTTTTGTACTTTGCTGTTGGTAACACCTTTGTTTCATTTCTTTCTTTGGGTTCTCTGTAAATCTACATTTTGTTTAGGAAAAAGCAGTATATTTTAAATAAATAAACAAAACATACATGGTTCGGTACTGGACACCCCTTTTTGCATGGTAAGTCCTGCATCCAATGTAGCCAATGATGAGAAGTCCCAGGGTCAACACGATGCCACCTATGAAACTTCCTACATCAAACCCTGAAGTTCTGGAAAAAGTTGACGCCGCTTTAGGAGTGACTAAAAAAGAAAACAAATCAGCTTTAAACAATGCATATTTCCACTTGCAGTTTTATGGTTTTCCCTGTGTTCTCCCAATCGAACATCATTTTTGGGTTCCTTTTCCCTCAAGGGCCTCTGATTAAAGAACTAGTGAAACCATTGTACACAACTAGTTTTCATTACACAGTGATTTTTAAAAATTAGTAAAGTACAAATGTAATGACAACATCTTGTACACACAATGACAACAGAATTCAAATTATGTAAAAGACCCAAAATATACTTAAATATATTTGGGTCTGTATCACATTTAATGCTTCTTTCTTGGCAATTTCTTCAGGGAACTTCTTATTTCCAATACTCAGTAATGGAACTAAAGTTGAATGAAAAGAGCTTGTGTAAATTTCTTTTTGGATTATTTTTTTTCATTAAACTTCCTTTTCTCCAGGTTAACTACCTCATTTTCTTTGAGACAGCTTGGGCTGGTAGCTTCCTTCTAAATCTGCATCTTCCTTTTGCAGTTAATTTTTTTTACATTCAGTCATGAGAGCCCCAGCCACCAGTCTGAAGAGTGGTATAGCCTAGACACAAATATAGTATAGCTCAGACATAAGTTTATCACCCCAGGGAGAACTAGGACATTCAGATTTTGCCAGATTGCTTACTGGAGCAGCCCACATAGAACCTGTAACACCAATACTTAAAAGGTCTATATTGTCTGCCAATTGGTTTCCAGCACAAGCATTTATTTTGACCTTCAAAGCCCTAAACGGTGGAATCAGGATACCATAAGGAATACTTCGTATGTACCTTGTTCATGGGCTCTATGCTAAAGGAGTTGTGATGGTCAGGACTGGCTCCAGCTCTGCCTCTCTTAAAAACAACCAATGAGGGCAGGCAGAATGCTGGGCCAGTGACTGCTGGAGTCCGTTGGCGAGAGTGAAAAGAAGGGGGTTTGGATGCTGCTAAGGGAGGCAGCAGAAAGATAGCAGGCTGTAAATCTGTTCTGTTACATAGTCATCATTTCCTGTTTAGCCACAAACTATACAAGTTTTGAAAACATTCAGTCCTATGTTCTGTCTTGTAAATAAAAGTTCTGTTTTGTTTCTGTTTTCCTCGCTGGCTTGGAGTTGTTGGCTGAGGGGAATTAAAGCACACACACAAACCTCAGACACTGCGGTCATGACAAATGGGGCAATATAGTTAATCTAAAGTAAATGGTGGCAGCATATATAAAGTAAACACCAAATTCCCTTTCCCCAGTAGCCCTGGGCTGTGAGAGGAAATAGATAGAGGAAATGAACTGCCTGTCTGGTGGAGGCTCAGAGAGGAGAGACAGTGTCCTGTGTGTATTTGGGTCAGGGCTCTCTGCCTGATAATCGAAGTTAGACAGGTGGTATGTTGTAACTGCCCTTTACTGCTTGGGAAGCCCTGAAACCTGGGAAGGGAGATTTAGGATAGGTAGAAGGCAGGTGCCATAGGAGTCTTCTGTCATTAGGCATATAGCTACAAACAACAGGACCATCTCAGCGTTGGTTCCCTTTGTGAAATTCACTTCCTAAACTGGTCTATCATGTTAATTTTGGTCATTCAGGGGTCTGATGAAAATGCTCTCATTTAGGCACGGTTTTGTATCGTTTGCCGGATTTCAGTAACGTTAGCTATTATTGTCTTATCTTAACTGGTTGATGTATGCAATGTTGGGTTTTGTTCTTGTACTTGGCTGTTTGTTGTACTCTGTAAATTTTTTTGGGGGTAGTAGGAATATGGTAAGTCACCATAAGGGTCTGTCTTGGTGCAAGATATACATTTTAAAAATAAAATAAAAAGAACACCATTTTTAAGAACATCATGAAATTCAAGGGGCCATCACTGCAGTTCTGATTAGACTTTCACCAAAGCTCTGCCACTAGAATACACCAGAACAGGAAATTTTCAAGTGTCACAATGCAGATGCTAGAATCCCACAGGAAACAAAAATTCAGCACCTACCCGTTACTGTAGTGGAATTGGAAGACGGCGCCTTCGATGCTGTGGTCACATTGGGTGATGTAGGTAAAGTGGGTGAGGTTTTCGTAGCACTGGTTTTTACAGTGGTGGTGCTTGCTACGGTGGTGGCAGTTGTTGCATTGACAGTGGCACTGGTGGTGGTGTTAGAAGGCACAGCAGTTGAAAGTGTGACATTTTTGGTACCAGTTGGGATGGTGGTGGTGGTAATATTGATAGCTGGGTTAACCGGAGCTGTAAACATGACAAACAGTAAGTTTTGTTACACTGCAATATGTACTAATAAAAAGGGATTGCAAAACTTTTATATTGAAAAGAACATGATTACTATTAACAAATTAGTAAGTATTTAAGGGTAGTTAATGCACCTCCTTTACATTTTACAAGAGCAAATTACTCTACTGTGAAGGATTGGGTTTCTTTTAGCAAGGCTGGTTACCTTATAACATCATGCTCTGGATTCCAAAAATCTCACCTATCTCAGTTATAATCAGATACTGCTGCTTCAAATTAACATTTAAGGTCATGCTTAAAGTTCGGCCACGCCCCTCCCATCAGGGCTGCCTGCCAGCCCTCCTCTGTTCTGACTTGCCACCTCCACCCCACCTGGGGCTCTGTTGGGACTCAGAAATAGGAGTGGACAGAGCCTGGTTATTTCATCAGTCCATCTCAACCTTTCTGGGGGGTGTTGCCTTCTCTCTCTCACTGGCCAACACCCCCTCAGCATCCCCAGCCCAGTTCTCTAGAGCAGGGCCGGATCAATAGGGGGAGAGGGGGTAGTCTGCCCTCGGCGCTGCCAAAGAGGGGGCGCCGGGCACAGCTGACAACCCTGGGAGCATGTGGGTGGCAGGACAGGTGGCGCGTGGCGCGTGGCAAGCCAGCCGCCCAGCCACCCGCGCTGCCTTTCGCCTGCCCCGCAGGACAGGGGGCAGCCAGTTTGCTGCGCGCTCCCTGTCCTGCGGGGCAGGCGAATGGCACAGGTGGCCTCCCAGCCGGCTTGCCGTGGGGTGGCACGCGCTACCCTGCATGATGATGTCATGGAAGTGACATCATCACGCAGCACTGGGAGCATGCGTGCGTGCAAGTGGCCAATCTTCGGTTGCCCTGGGTGCTGGCAACCGTAGATCTGGCCCTGCTCCAGAGCCCCTCTTTTATTTCCCCCTCCATCACCACCTCCACCTCCAGGGCGCTGCACAGCTGCTTGGCTGCAAGTAGCCAATCACCTGCCTGCCCGGCTCCTCTCCCTGGCCCACCATTGGCCAAGGAGCTACTCCTCCCCTCCCTACAGGTGGCCTGCCCTGCCTGATGCTCATTCCACCGTGGCCCCATCTCTGAAGGGCCTGTCGGCATCACAGCTCTACTGAGCTGAGCCCAAGCCACCAGCGCACTCCTTGGTGGCTCTTTGGTCTCACTGCTACGGCTGCTGGTAATCTGTTGGCCCTGCTTGGGCCTGCCTATATTCAGCCTCCTGCAGAGAGGATGCCAGCCAACATAGAGACTGGAAAGTTACCAAGCCATGAGTCATAGGGGAATGACTGACTGAATGGCTCCCATGCCCAAAGAGTATCAAAGATAATAAAGCTTCCTGAGAAAACTCCCTGCTTAATCCCATCAACAACTTCATCTATCTCCCCTCTCCCACTTACCTAATCAAGCTATTCACCACATCTGATAGCCTTCCTATCCGATACTTACCAGGTCATCAAGCCATATTTTTACCTATAGTCCACCCCAACATAGTCATATCACACCTTTCTCAACTTATTGTTCTGCCTCCAGACAAGAGGCAGAACAAGGCATTAAGGCAGTGTTTTTGGAAGCAAGAAGTCAGTTTTGCTCCAGGGTACGTTTTGCACTATAACTAGGCTGTCCACTCATATGGTCAGTATGTGTTTGTGCCTATTCTGTTGGGCTCCTTCTCTCCATGGAAACACTGGTTGTTTTGCTGCTCTTCCGTGGACCTCCTCCTTTACCTCCAAGACTGGTAAATATCACCCTTTCCCCCAAACTATTTTCCCATTTCCTCACCATTTTTCTATTTAGCTGTTTGTATGCTGTATGTGATTTTCTGTGTGTTTGCCTTTTACTGCTCTATTAATAAATAAACCTTTCCTGTAGAATATCTGCATGTTTATTTGAGACTTCTCTAAGGGAACAAACCTGGTATACATAGGTGGAGATTTCCTGGTTACCCCTTCTGGCTGACCCTCCTTGAATGCTAATTCCTCCAGCTCACAAGGAGATGCCCTCATTTGGGTAACACATAGGTGTGATCCAACCACAGAAATAGTTGCAGCTGTCCTTGGGTGTACAATTATCTCACCCTTGTGATCTTCCACCTACCCAAGTAGTAATACACATCATTTAGATGGACCACAATACTACACTGTTGTAACTCTTTGAAGTGACACTTGGCAAGATAAATCCAGTGTGAGATTCCTTCTATCGTCATTCACAATATTGCCAAAGTGAGTGGGCGCCAGGGATTGCACAAGAGCACTGCACTAATGCTTCGCAGCGGCACGGAAAGGGGCATTTAAACCCATGGATCAGCTGCTTGTTGGGGAGATCCTCGACAAGCAGCTGTTCATTTAAACAGCGGCACTGTTTAAATGGCTGCTCCAAGTGGCGGGGAAATGGCCATTTAAACAGCAGGTCAGACTTGGCTGGGTGGGAACTCCCAGCCGGCCAGCCAAGCCCCACTCACAGTTTAAATGGCCATTTCCCCACCGCTCTGGCCATTTAAACTGCGGGTGAGTCCTGGCTGGCTGGCTGGGAACTCCTGGCTGGGCAGCCAAGTCCTGCTTTTTAAATGATCAGCTGCTTGTCAGGTATCTCCCCGACAAGCAGCTGATCCACGAGTTTAAATGCCCCTTTCTGTGCTGCTTTGCAGAGGCACAGAAAGGGGCGTATTGGTTTAACACAAACCAAACAAACCAGTAGACCAGTTCGTGGGAAATGAGCTTCCACGAACTGCTGGTTTGTGAACCACAAACTGGGCCAGTTTGTGGTTCTTTTTGGTTTGTGTTCCGTTTCGTGCCCATCTCTAATTTGGAGGATGTGCACCCCAGGAAGAACATCCAACAAGCCCAGTTCCCCTCTGCCAAGGATCCTTCTGAAAGTGAAATAGGACTGCACCGTCTCCACTGAAAATTGTCACAGGAGTAGAAACTGAGCTCACAGGATAGTTTTCACAACTGAATAGGTAAAGGTAGTCCCCTGTGCAAGCACTGAGACATTGCTGACCCATGGGGGGACGTTTTCTTGGCAGACTTTTTACAGGGTGGTTTGCCATTGCCTCCCCCAATCATCTACACTTTACCCCCAGGAAACTGGGTACTCATTTTACCAACCTCGGAAGGATGGAAGGCTGAGTCAACCTTGAGCTGGCTACTTGAACCCAGCTTCCGCCAGGATCGAACACAGGTCGCGAGCAGAGCTCGGGCTGCAGTACTGCAGCTTACCACTCTGTGCCACGGGGCTCTTCATTACATGTTACTATTTGTGTTTCATTCTTTCATAACCCCTTATTTATGTCCATGTGTTAGTTGGGGGTGAGGTGCGGGAGAGGAGCAGCAGAAACCAACAGATCTGTCTCTAAGGGCATCTAGCAAGTGCTTAGCGGAAGTAAGATATGAACTAGGGACTTCCTCGTTCAAAGGTCTTGGTCGCTACAACCATGAACCCGATTTTATTTCTGCCAGAATCTCAGCAGGAGACCTCAGGCAAGCCTGTTTCTCCCATTCAGAGCTTTCTGCCATAGAGGGATGAAAATACTGACATGTCTTTGTTTTGTAAGGATTAGTGACATCATATATATTAAAAGTTTTGAACAGTCTCAAATGCATGTAAAGTAATATTATTGCTAAGCATTATTTGGGTATTTAGCATAGCTATCATTTGATCATGAGTAAATATGTTTAGTCTAAGAGGCTTCACTCCTCATTGTTTCTATTGTTGCGTTCATTGTTTTTCCATCCACCCCCACGTTATTTGTCTTTCAAATTGCTGATTGCCACTTAAAGAGGAACAGTGTATTTAGTGTAACAAGCCACAAAGATGAGAAAACATCAGATCTCAAGTAGAACTTGTGAAGCTGCATTCCATGCTTTGTTCTTAGCTTGGCAAGGAAAGCTCAGCTTCTGCCGAGGAGACAAAATACACAAATGCCTCCCCGGACTTTTTTGCAGCAGTGAAGTTTTCGCCAATGAAAAGAGATTGATTGTATCAACTCTGGAAGACTAATAATATCCATCAGCTCTGCATTCTTTAATGATGTGTTTTGAAAAGTAGCTAAAAAGCCACAGAGCAATTTGAATGAAAGCATCTGCCTGCGTTACTGTAAACACCGGTACCTTGGTGAATGTTGATACTTCCTGGCAAATCTTCACACGAGGGGACTACTGGGACATATCAATGAGTCTGCAAGAATTTTGTAGCGCTACAAGCCGACAATCACATTTCCCCCATATTTCTACTCTTACTGTCATATATGCCTGCTGATTTGTTATTCACCAAGCTGAATGCAGCCCACTAGGTTGTTAGCACTTCATAGTTCTAGAATGTTCTGAACATCGTTCCACACAAGTATACAATCCATGTAAATGCCTGTACAGAGCCTATGAAGAAGGTGAGTTCTACCATAAACTGGAGAATTTTGCTATGCAGCGTAGCATAGAAAGATCCAAGTTCAGATCACTGTTCATGCTGAAACTCACTGGCTGGCCTTGGGCCAGTCATTTTTTCCTCAGCCTAGCCTCCCTCAATACGCTTGTGAGGATAAAATGGTGGACGGGAGAAGAACCACACATGCCACTCTGAGCTCCTTGGAGGAAAGGTGGGATGAAAGTGTAACATATAAAACAAACAAATAAGAATGACTCTTACAATAGGTATCTAAGACTTCTATGTGAATAACAACATTAAGAAAATTTTTAGCTTACTCAGGTTTTTTAAAAAAAAAAATCAACTTCTTCCAGTGAGATAAGGGAACTTCCTCTCATTCCAGTGTCACAAAAGACTTTTGAGAATGAATTGGGAAGGTTGCAGCATACTTCTTACTACAAATAGAAATCTTTACTATAATTATTATAATTACACCTTTTTTTGCCCTGTCTTCTCGTCTGATAATTGTCATGCTCTTAACATCTAAGGTTTGATCATTGAAATAAGCTCTATACACCTTTGAAAAGAGCTCAGAAATGAGAGGTGATCCAGAATGCCGCTGTTAAATTGGAAGGAGGAAGGGAGAGAAATAGGACTCTGGTTCTGTATTCAATTCAATGTGTTAATTTTGCCCTTTAAAGTCCACTGCTGCTCGGGAAACAGGGTGCTTCAAGGACCAAGGACCATATGAATGCCTATGTACTCTGATACTTATCTTCACAGGTCATTTCATAGAAAAAGAGCTGCAGGAACATTAGCATCACTCATTGGCATATGCCACACCCCTTGACATCACCAGAAGTTTGTCATTAGCATCATTGATTTGATCGGGCCTGAAGTGGCCGGGATTCGGCTGCTGCCAAATGGGGGAGTGTTCCCCTGCCCGGCACCGACCCGATCCCAGCCGTTCCGGCCCCAATCCAGGCCAAAACAGGCCCAAAATGGCCAAAAATCAGGAGGGCAGGACCACCTGACACATGACCTCTTGGGAGAACTACCAGAACTGCGTTCCCGAGCGTTCCCCCTCAAAATGAGCCCTGCTTATCTTAGGCTTTCTATTTTCTTCTCCTCAGAAGAATACTTAGGCAACAATGGACATGCCTTTCTCTCAGTGCAATCCTAAGAAGAGTTACTCCTGTTGAAGCCCATTGAAATCAATAGGCTTAGACTGGAGTAACTCTTCTTTGGATCGCATTGTCAGTGGCGGAACCAATTTATGGCAACCTCTGGCTAGGGAGCATTTTCGTACTCTCACTCACCTCTTTGTCCTTCAGAATGATTAAAATGCTGGCTACTTTTGTATATGTGTGATATTGTTTTAATGGTTGGCTTTTTTTGAGGTTTATCACACTACAGGCTGTTCAGGTTCTGATTACTGGGTGGATCTTTCTGTTTATCATTTTACTCGCCACTCTGTGGAACATGCCATAAAAAAAAGTTTAAAAATATCTCTGCCAAATAAATAAATGCCAGGATATTGGTTATGGTGATCCTTTCTTGGGAAAATCGTTGTCTACATTTCCAGTTATTCAGATCCACACACTTTCTCATTTGTAAGGAAACAGGTAAATCAGACTATAAGCCTTAATGAGACATGGGCCATTTCCGATTGAGAAGGGCCTGAGAGGTTTTGGCAGGATCAAGACAACTTCAGAGGCCAGGGCAAAAAGAGAAAAGGCAGGCTATTTGACAGTTCTGGGAGGAGACCCAGCAAACAGGCTCCGGAAAAGGCTTGGGGAAGGGACACAGCGGGGCGGAACAAAAGAGCTAAAAATAGGCAGATTAAAAGATACAAGTGAAAGCACTCCAGGCAAGAACAGGCAGTGATCTATCCACCTGCAGGCAGTATAAAAGAAATCTTTTAAAAATATTAATATTGCATTAATATGGATTTGCTGCCTGTGAAGAGTCTTCTGAGAAAAGAACCCCTGCGGATAACATGGGATCAGGTGGATTATCAACACATTTGCTAATTTGCTTTTCTATAGGGATTCGGGCCCTCAGAATTTACTGCAAGAGTTGAAAAATCTACAACTTCCTTGTGAATCACCTATGAAGGAGAGTGTGGTTAGAAATGACACCTTACCTCACAAGTTGATAATAATAAATAATTATAAATAGAGAAAAAACACCTTTTAGGCCCCAGCTCTGTGCCTTGTAGCACTTGTTTCTTTTTGGATTACAAAGACATTCATATGTGGAAAGGTAAGGGAATGCTTTTCAGTACACTGAATGGCTACTGAATTTCTTACAGGAAGTATGAAATAAAGGTATTATTATTGGCCGTGGGTTGGATCTGGGAGGGAAGGCAGCATGGTATAGCCTGATCTCATCAGATCTCAGAAGCTAAGCAGGGTTGGTACCTGGATGGGAGACACCAAGGAAGACTCTGCAGAGGAAGGCAAGGGCAAACCACCTGTGCTTCTCAACTGCCTTGAAAGCCCCTTAGTGGGATCACCATAAGTTGGTTGTGACTTGGCAGCATACACATACCTGGGTGGATTGAGCCAGCTCTTCCTCTAAGTCTTATCCAATTCCCCTTCTTATTACAGCTAGGGTTGCCAAGTCCCCTTCCTCTCCCAGCCTCTGTAAAGAGGGGCCTCTGTGAAGTGTGGGAGCATCCCTGCAGCCAAACACAATGATATCACTTAAGGCCCAGGAGGGTTTTTGCCTCCTGTTCCCTGGGCCTTTCCCCACAGCCAGTCAGGTGATTGGCAGCAGGGGGCAGAGACTGGGAGAGTGAGATTCCCACCAGGGAATCTCTACACTACAGCCCCTATCCCATCTGTCTAGTTCCCATGATCCTGGGGGGGGGGGGGGTGTCAAAGGGATCCATCCTTTCTTTTTTCACCAACAGAAAGGTTACTTGGATCCAACGTCGTATCTGTCAGCCTACCTTTGTTTCAAGGAGCGCATGGTACTGTATATAGTTTGCACTTTGTATCCTCATAAACCATTGAGTTTGGTAAGTCAAGCTAAGAGACAGAGACATGGCCCAGCAGGGCTGAGCAGGTGCTTTGGTCCAAGTGCAGGCGTCACTCCATGGGACCACTCATGAAAGCTCATACCCTACCATAAATTTTGTTAGTCTTATAGGTGCTGCTGGACAATTGCTCTTTTCTACTGCTACAGACAGACTAACACAGCTACCCATCTTGATCTCTCTTGATGGCACAGGAATTCTTCCAAAAGCAAAGCTGGAAACCAACATGGATGTCTTATTATGATAACAGACACACAGGCTTTTTAAAACCATCTTTCCTATAAATGTATGTGTCTGTCATACACCAACGTGGGCCTTTGATCAATCCAATTCATTCCCCAAGAGCAGCCCTTCCACATCTTCGGCAAAGGTTTTACCCTAGAACTGGTTACCTAGAAGCTTTTCAACTGGAGACGTTAGATTTAACGGAGCTATGGATTTTCCCTTCAGTCCCTTCCATGAAAGAATTTTAATATGCATGAAACAGTCTCACATTCTTGTCCCATTTTTCTTGTACCAAGATAGAATTTCTCAGAGTGAAAATAAAACTATTTTAAACAAAGGCTTCCTTTGTAGTTGGAGGGCTTGCTCAGCTTTGATGTCCAAACTGGAGTGCTGGTTTTTTGGAGCATCAACACAGAGTGGAGTTCTGTACTCTGATCATCCTTTCCCCATCCTCAATGCACTCTTTCCAGGGGTCATTTCATAGAAAAAGAGCTGGAGGAACTCATTAGCACAACTCATTAGCATATGCCACGCCCCTTGCCAGCACCAGAAGTCTGTCATTAGCATAACTGATTTGCATATGCCACACCCCCTGACATCACCTATACTGGGTGTTTTGGACCCATTCCTGGCCATTCAGGGCTGAAATTGGGCCCAAAATGGCAAAAAGGGGCTGAAAATGGCCAAAGAGGGGGCCAAAATGGTCAGGATCGGGCCGCTGCTGAGTGGAAGAGTGATTCGCCACCCGTCAGAGGCCCGATCTGGGCTGAAACAGGCCGAAAATGGCTGTGAGTCAGGTGGGCGGGGCCACCTGACATGTGACCTCTTTGGGGAATTGCCGGAACTACGTTCCTGTGCGTTCCCCCTCGAAATGAGCCCTGCTAATAGGTCAGATCATATCCCCCTTCAGGCAACCTGGGTTAATTGATTCTCTTCCAGGATCAGGCTGCTGCTGAGTGGGAGAGTGATCCACCACCTGTCAGAGGCCCGATCTGGGCCATTTTGGCCCCAATCCAGGCTGAAACAGGCCAAAAATGGCTGTGAGTCAGGTGGGTGGGGCCACCTGACGTGACCTCTTTGGGGAACTACTGGAACTGCGTTCCTGCGCGTTCCCCCTTGAAATGAGCCCGGACTCTTTCCCAAACCAGCTTTGCTACCTTCCTTTTGGGAGGAATGCAGTCCAAGCATGTCGATATGCTGTTGGGATGGACAAGCGCACATTTTTCTCAAGGTCCCACCCACACTGGGGTCACCTTCCTGCCCTCAGCACCACACAGCTGCCGTTTCCCCCAGTGTGCCATCGGAGTTCTTTGGGGCCTTTAAAAAAATGGGTATTTGCTCTAACGCTATATTGATTGCTGATTTTTTAAAAAAGACAACTCCAGTGGCATAGTAGAGAAAAAAATAGCTGACGGAGGAAAGAGCACAGAAAAATCTCTTGTAGCACCTTTAAGCCTAACCAACTTTATTGTAGATGCATCTGACAAAGAGAGCTGTGGTTCTCAAAAGCTTATGCAACAATAAAGTTGGTTAGTCTTAAAGGTGCTACTGGACTCTTAACTATTTTGCAGCTTCAGACTAACACGGCTAACTCCTCTGGAAAAATCTCTTGTGGAAGTTCTGCAGCAATGAGAACAACATGGGGAATTTTCACTATATGGTAGCACCAGGGATTATAGTAAATACAACAGAAAGGAGGGAACAGAAACAGAAAGTCTGCAGCGACACAGATCTGCTATCTTTTGCAGTAAGTTTTTTTAAAAAAGGAAATGGTGGGGAAACAGTTACGCTTGGGACACTGAGAATCGGGGAGTTGTGTCTTTAGAAACGAAACTGTGGACATTCCCCTCCCCGAGAGTCTTATCCAATCCACCCCCCTTTCAGATGAGACAGCACCTCATGACTTCCAATGTATAGTTTAAAATACCCACAGCATTAGCTAAGGCTTAGCTATCATGGGGCTCTTCCCTCGGTATACTCACCTAGTAACAACTGGTATATTCAGTTCCTTTGCGAGCATGAATGAAACATACGAACAAGTAAAACACATGTGCAGAATAGATTTTAAATGCTGATATGCAAACCTCCTAAAAGGGGGGAAATCTCACCATATGCTTTATTTTATGTAGTGCTTCAATGTTCCCTTTTTAAAAAAAGACTTTAAACCCACAAGGAGTCACACCGTTAGAACTATGTTAGTATGGGCCAGTTTGGGATCCTTTCCATGTGGCTGACCCCATGGACACTGTGGTGGAAGAAAGCCCTGACATAGTAGCTCCGTGAGTTCAAGTTCTGCATCCCAATGAAAATGCTTATGAGCAGGGGTCATTTCGTAGAAAAAAAGCTAGAGGAACTCATTAGCAGAACTCATTAGCATATGCCACGCCCCTTGACATCACCGGAAGTGTATCATTAGCATAACTGATTTGCATATGCCACACACCCCTCACATCACCTATCCTGGCTGTTTTGGACCCAATCCTGGCCATTCAGGGCCGAAATTGGGCCCAAAATGGCAAAAAGGAACTGTAAAAGGGACCAAAATGGTCAGGATTGGGCTGCTGTTGAGTGGGAGAGTGATCCACCACCCATCAGAGGCCCAATCCGGGCCATTTCGGCCCCAATCCAGGCCGAAACGGGCCCAAAATGTCTGAGTCAGGTGGGCGGGGCCACCTGTCATGTGACCTCTTTGGGGAACTGCTGGAACTGCGTTCCTGGCGTTCCCCCTCAAAATGAGCCCTGCATATGAGCACAGTGATGCGTGAGTAGGGGAGAGGGGGCCACATTCATGGGATCTGCACCCAAGAAAGAGGTAATGAGAAAGTTTCAAGCTTCTGATGGCAGCTACAGTTGTACTGATAATTAGGCAGAGATAAAAATAAGAGCATCGATATTTTACTTTGGGTATTCTTTCAGGGGGTGAAACTCAAAATTCCCAGTGAATACAGTCATTTTACTAATACATCGCATAAGTTTACATGAAATAATTAATATCAGCAAAATTAAGCAGGCCTTAGAGAAGCGTGGATAGAGAATTTAAAAGCTGAAAACTCACCTGCTGTGGCTGTATGACCTGAAACAAAGAAGTAAAAAGAAAAAGATTATTTTTCTCCCAACCACTTGATTTTTCTAAGACAATTCTGTTCTGCCCGTAAAAAGCATAGAAACGATAACCTGCCCTTCATGTTGTTTGAACTTGCATGTGGCAGAATGCCCAGCTGTGGTTCCTTCCAAGCAGATAATTAATCCATGATGAAACACTCAAGAGTGTTGTTGCCTTCCGTGCCTTTGTTCTAGATCCAGACACAGAAACTGCAGCTCTGTAAGTTTGGACCAACCATCCCAAGTGACAAACTTATAAAAGTTCCTCAAATGATTCCCGTTGATTTCCCCAGCAGTTTGGCAACCTTAATTTTCAAAATCTGCAGCATTTTGAAAGAACATTTCAAGGTAAATAAATTAATTCATCCATTACATTGGAATTAAACTGCATATGAACGTTCAACAATTTTGAAGAGAGAGGACGGTGTGTATACATATATCTATACAGACACCCTCTGTGAAAAGACTGAGTCAGAAGTGCAATGCCTAGAGATGTCACAAAGCCTGGTAGGAAAAGTAAAACATTGGAGGAGGGAGTTTCCCCTCATTTACTTATTTTCCATTTTTCCAGTAGAAAAACTAGAGATGTTAAGAGGTGCTAGAAAAAAAAACCTCCAACGATTTTTTTTTCTTCTGGAATGAGTGAAATGGTTTTTAAGACAAGAGTTTGCTCTTTCAGAATGTGTAGCATTAAGGGTTTTTTTTTAAAAAATGTGAAAAATGATAGCATTAGAGAATAGTAATTCCTGTGCGCGCTGTAGCCATATACCACATATATATCACATAATTAATTTTCTCCACAGTTAATATGCCATAATATGTATTATGATAATATATTTGTTGGTGAGCACAATTCAGTATGCTGGTTCTTACCTCTAAAGCCCAAAAATGGCTTGGGGGCAGGGAACTGCCTCCTCTCATATTGTCCACTGCACCAGCTAAGATCTGCCTCACCCTGCCTTCAGAGGTGAGGAGGGTGGCAAACAGAGACAGGGCTTTTTAGTGGTGGCACCTTGTCTGCGGAATGGCCTTCCTTTTGAGGCCACCCTGGCACCTACACTACTTTCTTTTAGGTGTCAGGCCAAAATGTTTCTGTTTATCCATGCTTTTAACTAAGGGGTTGATCTTTTAATCATCATTTTATTCTTTGTTTTTAGCCTGCTTCATGTTTTATGCTCTGCTGTGTTTGATTGGTGGGTTTTAATAATTTTTATGATGTTTAATGTTATCTTTTATTTTGTAAGCTGCTGAAGGCAGGTCCTCTGGACAATTGGCATGAAGAGGAGTAAAGTTTAGCTCTATAACCAAGCAAGCTGCTAGCCCTATTGGAACTGTTAAACAAGACACTTTCTTTTGTTTACTACAAAATTTGTGTTTTCTATTTTCAAGTTTTATTTTTTCCATACTCATCAGATGGCAAAAATTAATATACATATGTTAAAGTACCACAGGGTGAAGAGGTTTGTAGCCCATCCCCCCCCGCCAGCACAGGTTATATTTACAACTTTGCCGGTAGAAAACGAAAACCTTTATATTTTAAAGTTTCATCAATATGCCAAACAGTATAATTTTATGTACTATGTTACACATGATGCATTTTATATTCCTAAAGTAAAAAATAAGTTTAAGATGGATAAGCCAATAAATATTGCCTGCACTTTAAACTTCCCCCCAATTGGGAGAAGGGAATTCCTTTTTTCCTGTGGCCTCAAAATGTCTATAAAGTTTGTATCTTTAGGAATGTCTTGTCTTATTTTAAATAGCTCCTTCTGGGTCCGACAGCACCTTAAAGACCAACTAGATTTCAAAGATATGAGCACCCCCGGTGCCAGGGTTTCTGGCACCTGCGGCCACCCTCCTGTGCACACACATGCAGCGTGCATGTGCGCGTGCCCCGACTGCGTGATGGTGTCATCACATGATGATGTCATCACGTAGCAAAGCTGGGGCCATTGGCCGGCGGGTGGCTGGGGTGGCGCAAGGAGGGTGCCCGCACTCTGCACGCCGCCCTGGCTGCCTGCTATGCCTGGCTCGCGGCTGCTGCGTTCAGCTGGGGGCGTGTGGCGGTGTGGGGCTGGCTGGTGGTGGAGGGGTGGGCCAGGCACGCCAGCTCCATGGCACGCGCCTCCGCCCCCAGCACCCCCTCCGGCCCCCGCCTCACCGCCTCAATGGTAGCACCAGCCCTGGATATGAGCTTTCAAGAATCAAAGCTCCCTTCGTCAGATACAAAGAGTGGAAAAAGGAAGGAGTCTTTAAAACGTGATGTGATCCACAAGAAATCAGATCTCCCCTTGAGCTGTCTGAGGGGGAAAAATGCTTATATTTACATTTGGAAGCTGCTGATTCAAGTGTTTTCATGGTATCACAGAAAGTTGGGAGAGGGGCTGAGCTGAGACTTACTTGTTCCATTTGAAGTGGCATTACCCGGGCTGCTTTGTTGGTTCTCTGAAACAGACACACACATTGTGATAAATATTTGCATCTTTTTATTCAAAGTCACAAACTTTCATCCTTTGTAAATATCTATGTATATAGCATCTCTATAGAAATGTTAATAAACAAGCACAGAACCTGTATAGTCACCATGCAAATAATTCCCCAGGGAGCACTTCTCCCATAGTACAGGAGCTTTGTTTCATGTACAGCAAAAATCACTCCCTTCTGCCTACACATCGCAAGTGGATGCCGTGTACACATGGAATGATAATCTCCCAGGAAACAGAATTCCAAACAGCCCAGATGGAGCAGGTCAATACCACTGACGTCGTTGGCGCCTACTCACAGGTAGAAACTTGCTCAGGACTGGCTCTTTGTCCCCTCAGAATTGAAACATCAAACGTATCTTTCTGCTTCATCTGCATTACACGAGTGAGGACGTGTCTGGCTGATTTTGCAAACGTCAAAGGGGTAGTCAATGTTAATCTAGTGTACCAAAATCAAACAGAAGTCCAGTAGCATTTTCAACTCACATCATTTATTCCAGCATAAGCTTTTGTGAATCAGAGGTTCAAGTGATCCCTCAAATGTCATTCTTACAAACTCCACCTACAACATGTAACTGATAGCTGGATGCTCTCTCCAAGGCTTCGATCAAGAAAGTGGCTTCTGTCACTCATCTCTGATCTAAATACAGAGGCACTCCGACATCATAATAAACTGTAGTTCTATCAAACCCCAAGGAGGGAGGTATAACAACAATCAAGCACATTTTTATCCTGCCCTTTCACCAAGGAATGCAGGGCAACATATATGGTGCTCCATACTTCTGTTACGTCCCCCGTTGGAGGTAGGTTAGGCAGAGTACATAATTGGCCCCCATGTCACCCCATGACCTCCCAGATCCCAGCCCTACACTCAAACCACACCAGCTTTCCAAAAGCTGATGGTCAAACAAAACAAGAGTTGTTGATTGGCACCAAACTGGGATTTCAAACTGGAATTTGTAGTTGTTTGTAAACCAAGGCTTGTACTAAATGTGGTGCCTTGCCATCCGATCTCACAAATCACAGTTGATTGCAGAGTAAAGATGTCCTTCCAGCTAAGAGATTGGGGGAGGGGTAGATGAGGACAAACAGGATTTGTTACTGATATCAGGCAGAATCAGTGCGTGTTCCTTACACAAACTACAGTTTACTCCTCTGAATACAGCCAACAGCTTCCAACAAGAGGGGACCATGTTTGCGATCTGTCTGCATCTCTTCTCTAGCATTAAGGGGCCAGCAGTGTGCATCTTCTGCACATAGTACCTTTGCGGGTTTTTCTAAACTGGATGTTTGCCAAGATGAGTGGGCATACTCTGTGCCAATGTGATAAAGCAGACAAAGAAAAGAGGAAACGCTGCAGATAAGAAAAAGAGATATACAACCCTTGCACAAGAAGGCAGATTTTAAAATAAATGTTGTCCCTGAACCCTGCTTGCTGGCTGGCCTTCTACCAAAGAAGCAACTCCCCCCCCCCAACCCCAATTTGTCCATAGCTTCCGTACTCACAGCCTCACTAGAGTTTACGCCTTTAACACTTTGAATGACAAGCAGACATTCAACAGGCATGACTTCCCCCATCTCAGAAACTTCCTGTTGAGGACAGCTACACCTGGTGAATCTGCCTCCCCCTCTGCCAGTTAATGACTACAGGAGCTAACTTTCCCATCATCTCTCCCTTTAACAGTGGCTTGAGCCACAACAATTAGCAGGGAAGCTCCAGGCTACGACAAAACTTTTTACCTTCTGATTTCTGAAGCTCAAGCCCTGGCTGATTGATCCCCCCACCCCTAGCAACTCTAATCAGACATGCAAAAGACCTAGTTTTCTTTGCAGCTGCCCCCCCCATATCCCAAACAGACCAATAAACTGCTGCATTCATGCTTTAAATGTGAAGCTGGGACAGCATCTCCAGTTATTTGTTTGTCTTGGGGAATGTGACTGACCTTCCCCTCCCCTGCACTACAACAGACACAGCTTTGCCCTCCTCCTTTCTATAATGCATTGCATAGACACAATGCCTTCTTGCTTTAATAGCATGCTGCGATAGTGTGCTTTTACCCCAGGGACATGGTGAGAGATTAGTGGCCAGCTGCTGCAGGGCGCGTGGAAATTGTGGGGCCTTAAACGCAATTTCTAGTGCACTCTTTAGAAATATCTCAAAGATTCTTGGGAAACATGTTTGGCATTTGGAAAATTTGTCTCCCCCCCCCCACTCCACCCTCACTGCTTCGCTGGCTTCCACTAAGGAATCTTCAATATTAAAAAGGGCCCTCAGGGTGTTTTTTTGCCAACACAGGTTCTATTTTGTAACCTCCTTTGACATTAAGAGTGATGGGACAGGGAGAGAGGCTCAGCAGGTCTGAGCCCTTTTACATTCTTAGTATTGCTATGGGGCCAGCTGCAGTTCTGCAACCTCCCATTGCCTCGGAAGCACTAATATGCAATGGAGCAATCTGGTTAAGAGTAGGGCTTTCATTGTCTCAAAAGGAGAGTGGCCATTTTGTTGCTTCTCTATCCCAGTAGCTTTGGGTTCGCCTCAGCACCTGTTTTGTGCCCAGCACCATTTAATCCAATTAGAATTTGATTTCAAGACCCTACAAATTGCAGATGAGGCGCTTTTCTACCAGACCTGGAAATGGCTTTTCTTCTGCCTCACCTATTTTCTAGTGAACATCCAACATTATAAAGAGTTTTATGCAGGGCTTTTTTTCCCAGCTGGAACGTGGTGGAATGGAGTTCTGGAACCTCTTGAAAATGGTCACACGGCTGGTGGCCCCGCCCCCTGATCTCCAGACAGAGGGGAGTCTAGATTGCCCTCTGCACCATGGCACGGAGGGCAATCTAAACTCCCCTCTATCTGGAGATCAGGGGGCGGGGCCACCAGCCGTGTGACCATTTTCTCCGAGGGCAACCCACTGAGTTCCACCACCTCTTTTCCCAGAAAAAAAAGCCCTGGTTATATGGAACTCAAAAGCCTCCCCACTATGTTGTAATGCACAGGAAGCCTACAGATGTTTTCCCCACGTGTCTGAAATTTGCATACAACTATATATGAAAAACTATATTCATGTAATGTTTAAGGAAGTTTTGTGAATGAGTTCCAGTATTTCATGGACTGGGGCCCAATTCCAAGTTGTCCCAAAGGCTTCTGTAAAGATCACTTACATGAAACTTTTCTTAACTATCCAACAGGACTTAGCATTCAGTTTAGAAGATAACATCAGAGATACTTACAGTGCAATCCTATAGAGTTAATCCAGTCTAAGACAATTGACTTCAATAGGCTTAGACTGGAGTAACTCTCCATAGGACTGCACCGTTAATTTTGCAATTCTTAAACAGTGTGTTTGTGTCTACATTTTCTGATATGGCTGTAAAACTAACTTGAAAAGTTTCAAAATAAATTACTACATAAAAATTTATATTATGTACCTTCTAAAAATGAAACCTGCATCTATCTCTGAATTGTGAATATGTATTAAGATTCTAACAACCAGTAAGAATAGACTTCTGCATAGAAAACCACGACTGAATCAAGTTTTCCTAACTAAATCAAATCCACTCTGATGCTAATTTTATTTCTGAGAGCATCCAGGGGTTGAAGAGATAACAAGAGCATAAAAACATATCTACACAGGAAGTGAAAGCTATGGGTTTTGCTGAAAGAAGCAAGAGATCGGAAATGTGTCACCAATTTCTTTTTCTAAAGATGGAAAATACAAAGCAAGGAACAATCATTCTTGAAAAGTTCTTTAGGACAAGGGAGAAGAGAGCCTGAATTTAGTACGACCAGAAGCAGAGAACAAATCTCTAAGACCCATGAAGCCTTACTGAACTTTAGTTTACTAGTTCAACAGTGTTCCAAAAAATGTGTAGGATGCAGTTTTAATTTACTACAATAGTAGCCATGTTAGTCTGTTGCAGCAACATAAAACAAGAGTTCAACAACACTGTAACAACTAACAAAATGTATTCCAGCACAAGCTTTTATGATTCAAAGCTCACTTCTTGGTGGAAACCAACACAAGCGCTTCATTAGCAGTTGCCCCTGCTATTTGGGATTTCTTTACCCTTACACTATGGACAGTTCCTTCTGGTGGAATAAAAAAAAAACTTTTTATTTGGAAAGGCCTTTTAAAGTTAAATTTGGCCCCACTGCTTAAATTTTTTATAACAACTGTTATTTATTAAAATATTTATACCCTGCCTTTCCCATAGCTGGTTACAAATTCAGATTTAAAACATATGCAATACAATATTACTTTAAATATCCCACCCCTCTACAAAATGGGCAACTTCAGGGATTCCTGAATTAAGTGGATTGTTTGGATCTGTTTCAATCTGGTGGGGGGAGGGTCTGAGCCAGGAATTGGGATAGCCCCTGTTCTGAATGGTGTTGCGATCCCTCTAAATGACCAGGTTCATAGCTCCTGGATGCTATCCTCCTGTTCAATGAACAGGCAGCAGCAGTGGCCAGAGGCACCTTTCCCCAGTTACTGCTGGTAAGCCGTTCCTAGGTGGGAAAGATCTTGCCTCTCTGGTGCATGCCCTGGAAACATCTAGATTAGATTACTGCAAGGCACCCCACAAGGTGCTCCCCTTGAAGACTGACCAGAAGCTACAGTCAGTACATAATGCTGATGTTGGCAAAAATGTTGATTGGAGTGGCTCACAGGGACCCTTATCACTCCAGCCTTGTTCCATTTACACTGGCTTCCAATTTGCTTCCAGGCCCAATTCGAGGTTCTGCTATATACCTTTAAAGCCCTATACCGCTTGGGGACAGCATACCATAGGGAGCACCTTCTCCCATACAAACCTAACCATCCACTCTGGTCATGTTTGGTGGCCCTGCTTTATGGGCTCCCACCATCTGAGGCTAAATGTGTGACAATGCAAGAAAGGGCCTTCTTGGTCGTGGCACCAAAACTTTGTAACTCCCTCCTCAGGAAGAATCATCTGTCTCCATTATTGTCTTCCACCAATGATGAAGACTGATTTGTTTTGCTTGGCATACCCCAATAACTGTTACTGGCCCCCCTCTCTGATTTTGGTAAATGAGTTTGTATGCTTATAATTGAATTATTTTATATATATATATATACTTTATTTTGGATGTTTTAATGTTAAAATATTTTGATATTTGCTGCCTTGGGGTCCTTATTTGGGTAGAAAGGCAGGCAAAAAACATTCTAAATAAACAAATAAAAGAATGCACCCCATTAAATGCCCTAGAAAATGTTGCCTTAACTGTTTAGGGTATAAATATTTTAATAAATAAATAGATGTGCAAAAAAAAAAGGAAAGTTTTTGGCAAGTGCAGCTTGGCATGCCCCATGGTCCAGGAACTTTCTCCTCCACTGTTTCTGTCACTCTAGAAAGATCTTTGGAGCTTAAAAAACATTATTCTTTTAAAAAAGCTATATATGCATTTCCCCTGAGATGTGCACATTAGCATGCAAGAACAAGAAAAAGAATTACAACATAATCTTTTTTAAAAGTTGGCTTAATAACTTCCTGAGAGAATGCAAGGCCACAATGCAAGTATGTATTTTGGTTAAGACAGATCAATTTTGATCTCAGGGCTTGGGAAGGAGGCTTGGGACAACAAGAAAATAGATGGGAAGTTTAGGACTGGCATGGGAGGTCAGAAGGATGGGAAACTAGCAGTGACATTGGAGGCTTTATTCTATTTTTAAATCTGTCTAAACATATTTAAACTTTGGTTTATCTTTTACCCGCTACCAGGACTTGCACGCTCTTTTCCTGAACAAAAGCTGAGAATCTCTATATTGTTTGAAACAACTGATGTTTGGGTAGATGTTATATGATGAATGGGGACCTGCTCCCCCCTCATGGTGGCTGCATGCCCCACGGTCTTCCTACTAAAATGCTGTCCTCTTATCACATCGTAGTAGTTTACATTCTCCCACCCCGTTGCCAATAGTAGGGAGGTGGGTTGGTGGGCAACACTGTATATCGGTACGTCACAATGCTAGGCAAGTTTCACTAGACATGACCGTATCTCAATGTTACTGAATACTGAATATTGTGCTACCGTACACATGAAGTTGCCTTCTTCAGAATCAGACCATTGATCTATCAAGATCAGTCTTCTACTCTATCAAGATCAGTCTTCTACTCTACCTGGATAAAAGATCCTTCACCTCACTTACTATTTGTCCTTTTAACTGGAAGTGCCAAGGATTGAACACGGGACCTTCTGCACGCCAAGCAGATGCTCTACTTCTGAAGCACAGCCCAGAAGATCAATGCTTATAATAGTACAATATCCAATGATGTGTAGACTTTACAGAAAGCAGAGAACTTGTGGGGGCTGTTTTTGGCAACAACCATGTGTTTACCCTGCATCTAGTTGACCCTTGAGAGAAGGCCATAAATCAGCTCCGGTACATCCATGTAAAATGTTCCAAGTAAGTCCAGAATTGTTACGGAAGCGATCTTAAGGGGGATGGTGCTACCTGGCTTACAAAGCCTCAACTGTTCATTCTTCAATAAACTTTTAACAGTTTGCCTGGCCTTTTCCCAAAAGGTAACAAAGGCAGATTTATAGTTCAGGGAGAGATAACAAAGCTTGAAACAGCTTCGGATTCATTTAATTTAAAGGGTATTTATTGCCCTGTCTTATCTTATTTGTTTATTTTTATTTGTGTCATTTATCGGCCACCCTTCTCACCTACACTGAAGGCAGATTACACAGTGCGAGTCAGTACAGTCAATTTCACGGACCTCTCAATAAACAATGTAATAGCCTCTATAAATTCAAATGTGCAAAGATTTTAAACCAGCAGAAATCCAATACACTGAGCTGAAGGAATGTTGAAACAGACCATTAGCAATTCCTAGAGACTGACACATTAAACAACATGGAACTATCCAGTAGGATCGCACTTAAAGAAACAGCACATCGCACATACTAGTAAAGTCTATGGTCCCTATCTCTTTACAGATGCACTTTTAGACCACTGCCTTCCTATCTGAGTAAAAAACCCATCATGAACAGAGAAAGTCAACTTTTGCATTGCCGAGGGTGCCCCTGCTTAATCCAAGGCCTTGACTGCCCAACAGTCTAACAGACGTTTTACAACAGCTACCTCCAGTAACAAACACTTGAGAGGCACAGAGCACATAACTTCAGTCTGAGGATGTCAGATAGGGTGACAAGGGCTGCATATGCTTCCCAGGAGGCCCCTTCAACCACTGGTAGCAGCTTCTTGTCTTGTCTTTTGCAACACAGACAGATCTATTGTCTCTCCGACTGAACTTAGAGCCAAGCTACAAGTGATGCCTTACACAGGTTGGACACTTGTCAGCTTCCCTCAAGTTTTGATGGGAAATGTAGGCGTCCTGGTTTTACAGCTTGGCTCTCCATTACAGCTGCAAGACCAGGAGGTCTACATTTCCCATCAAAACTTGAGGGAAGCTGACAAGTGTCCAACCTGTGTCAGGCGTCACTTGTAGCTTGGCTAGTAGAAGAGCCTGCATGGTGCAGTGGTTTGCGTGGTGAGGTAGGACTGAAGAGATCTGGGGCTGAAAGCCCCATTCAGCTACCACAGAGTGTGGGTGACCTTGGGCCTGTCACTGTCTCTCAGAGCGGAACTACAAGTGACAAAAGGCACAGATTGGACACTTGTCAGCTTCGCTCAAGTTTTGATGGGAAATGTAGACATCCTAGTCTTGCAGCTTGGCTCTCTGACTGCTGTCCAATGGACTTTTCAACTGTCACTTGTCCAACATTCCGCCAAGCTGCCTACATTTCCCATCAAAACTTGAGGGAAGCTGACAAGTGTCCAATCTGTGCCTTTTGTCACTTGTAGTTCCGCTCTCAGCCTAACCTATCTTGTAGGCTTTGATGAAGGATAAAAATGGACAACTATATATATTACTCTAAATTCCTGAGGAAAGATAAAAAAAGAGAAACAGATCAACTTGAACACATGTATGTGGAACCTGCTAATATTCTTATCATCCTGGACTTCCTTTTTCAGCTTTCCTAAAAAACTGGACTGTAACCTACTCCAGGCAGGGACCTTTTCCTTATATGACGGTGCAAGTGACATATACATGTTGTTATGTCAAATAAATAATAATTCTTTCCCCCAAAAGCAGAACCTTGATTAAAACTTAGCAGGCCTTGGAGGCCCTGTATTGACCTAGAAGGCAATCTTTTTCATGTCATGTCTCATTGGGAGATCTTAAACAGGAAAAGTTTAAAGAAACCAGGCTAGAGTTCAGTGGGATTTAAGATTATAGACTGAGTTGGCCCTATGAAGCAATAGGACTTACTTCCAAGTAAATGTTTTTGTCTCAGGATGACAAGCATTGTTTACATAATCTGGCCCGTGCTTTGATTTTACAGAGATTGCTCTCTGGGTTTGCCAAATCAGGCTTTCTCCCAAGAGGCCTCTAAGGCCCAGAATGCAACAACTCTCTAGTCTTATTTTAGTCCCTTAAAAATAATAAAAGGGGGCTGCAGATATTCTGCTTAGAAACACGGTAATAAATCAAAGACACCACAGCAGTGAACAAAAACCTCAGTGCACGCAGTCTACTCTCAATCTATTTGCAATGAAACAGCCCTCAAAAACACTCGTTCCAAACCACATTCACACAACCATTACATAGCATAACAAGGATATTGAGATTGATATGTGAACAATAATATTATTTCAAATTAAGAGCATCTCAGACATTTTGTGCTTGTTCTCTTGTGTACAACAGAACCACAACATTAGCCAGGGGTTTTAAAGCACCCTTGAAAACCAAAATTAAACATGAGCCCAGGAGGCACCTTTAGAACATTTCCAAAACGTATTTCAGCATAAGCTTTTGTGAATCCAAGCTCCCTTCCCCAGGGCAAGACTCAAAACTTGGCCAGCCACTTCTGGTGGCGTATGGTAGCCACACAGGCAACGCATCAGTTATTTGCTTAAAGACCACCAGATTTCCAGGGCATGAGCTTTTGGGAGTCAAAGCTCATAGCCTGGAAATCTCGTGTGGTTTTTAAGCCACTACTGGACCCGAACTTTCATCCTCTCTAGGTTTGCCAGCTCCAAGTTGGGAAATTCCAGGAGATCTGGGGAGTGAAACCTGGAGAAAGTGGGATTTGGGGAGGGAAAAGACCTTGGCATGGCATAATTCAATAGAGTCCACCCCCAAAAGTAGCCATTTTCTCCAGGTGAACTGATCTCTGTGGCCTGGAGACCAGCTGTAATTCCGGGAGATCTCCAGCCACTACCTGGAGGCTGGCAACCCTACTCCTGTCCTGCAGACCCACACAAACCACCCACCAGAAGCAGTTAGCTGCAGTGGATGTGACCCATTCGCAAAAGCAACAGCCTAAGACGACGATGGGAAGGGAAGGCGAATGGCAGTCCAAACTTTCTGCTTGTCGTCTGCGCGGTCGAGGGGTGTGCCCCAAGCTGACTTACCCGAGCGCACGAGAAAGCAGCACGGCAGAAGCGCCAGCAGCAGCCCCGAGTACAAAAGCCCAGCCTGGAGCCTCATGGCTGAAGGAGGGCCGACCTGGCCAAGCCACACCGTCCCGGCAGGCAGAGAGGAAAAGCGCAGCAAGCGGGAGGAGCCCCGCCAAAATCACCCGCCGCCACCGCCGCCGCGATTCTCAGCGAGGAAGTGGCTCAGCTCCCCCGAGGAGCCCGGGGCGCTCTTCCCACGTGACGGAGCCGAGTCAGGCTGCTGAGGGGAGGGCGAGGGAGGGGCGTCCGGTGCGGAGCCTCGCCATTGGCCCTCGGCCTCGGGAAGCGGCTGCGCGCTTCTCCCCGCCTTGTTTTCCCCTCCGAGAGGAGAGAAGGCGGGGCTGAAAGAGAGACGCGGGCGGGGCGGGAGCGCTTGCCGCTTTCACACGTGCGGACTGTTGCCGGCGCAGCCCGCTTGCAACGCGCTTGCGCGAGCGACAGCCGGTGGAGCTCACCATTTTGCACACTAAAATCCAGAGACTGTTATTATTGTTTATTGACCGTCCGCCTTTCTCACTGAGATTCAAGGCGGATGACATGCTACTAGCAACTAGAGTATAATCGCTAGTTCACGGAGCAAAATTACAACGTGATCAACAGGACATTTTGCACACTAAACTCCAGTTACTGTTATTGTTATTATTTATCCAAGGCGGATAAATAGATCCAAGGCGGATTACGTGCTGCAAGTGACTACAGTAGCTAGGACGTTCACAGAGCAAAACTACAACATGATAAAGTGGGCATTTTGCACACTAAAATCCAGTTATTGTTATGATTATTGTTTCCTTAGAGTCCTCCTTTCTCACTGAGATCCAAGGTGGATTAAATACTGCAGGTGAATGCAATATAATTAATAGCTAGGACATTCACAGAACAAAAATACAACATGATCAACAATTAGGACATTCAATGAAAACAGATTAAATGAAAACAGGTACGCTAGCTGCAAAATTGAAAAGTAGCATAAAGTTTAACTAGCGTTGCCAGCCTCCAGGTAGTGGCTGGAGATCTCCGGGAATTACAGTTGTTCTCCAGGCCACAGAGATCAGTTCACCTGGAGAAAATGGCTACTTTGGGGGGTGGACTCTGGAATTATGCCATGCCAAGGTCCTTTCCCTCCGTAAACCCCACTTTCTCCAGGTTTCACCCCCCAGATCTCCAGGAATTTCCCAACATGGAGCTGGCAACCCTAAGTTGAACACATAGGTAAAACCTTTCAGAATTAAACCATAAATAATTGACAGGATATCTTTAGCAC
Source organism: Eublepharis macularius (assembly GCF_028583425.1). Taxonomy (NCBI): domain Eukaryota; kingdom Metazoa; phylum Chordata; class Lepidosauria; order Squamata; family Eublepharidae; genus Eublepharis; species Eublepharis macularius. The sequence goes on along the minus strand of NC_072792.1, from coordinate 163,721,182 downwards.
CCTTGAACTACCCAGTAGGAGCATAGCTACCTCAGCGACCTTTACCAGGTTGTGAAGAACATTGAAGGTGGATTGATAGGGCATTACTCAGCACAAGTGAATGCAGCCAACTTGGAAGTGGGTCACGCAAAAGCAGTCCCCTGCAAGGGAAGGAGGTGGCTGAGGATGGCAGCAAGAGGAAGAATGGGAGCCCTGCTCCAAGGGGACGATGTTCCTTCACTTTCAAAACCGACAGCTCTCTGGAAACCAGCAGCAAGGCAATTCTCATTGCTTCTCTTTTGCTTCTTGTACTGGTTTCCTACATGCAGGGACTTACTTAATTTTATTTACTTCCCTGGTACCCTGCCTTTCTCCCCAATGGGGACTCAAGGTGGCTTACACCATTCTCCTCCATTACAACAACCCTGTCAGGTAGGTTAGGCTGAGGGTGTGTGACTGGTCCAAGGCCACCCAGCGAGCTTCCATGGCGGAGTGGAGATTTGAACCTGGATCCCCAAGATCCTAATCCTGCACTGCTGCACCACACTGGCTCTTGCTGCAAAACACTGGCTTTGTGTGTCTGTCTTTAGCATACAGACAATCCAAGGGAGGAACCTCCGCTGGATCCTCTGTTCTACCACCTCTTCCATATGCAGATGATGGTCACATTAAACACATGGGTGTGCTGGTGTGAAGAAGGCCCACGGGAGAGTTCGTCTGTCTCCCCACAATCTCACTTCAATTCCAGCCGGAGGAGTTCAACCAGCCCTCAGTTCCAGCCTGCCTTGCTTGTGCCTGGCTGGGAAGCTGCCTGTGCAGTTCATGCCAATGGTGTAATTAATGGCCACAATTCTGGGCTCACCTCTTTTCATTGCCAGGGTGCTGCTGACGTAGCGTTCAAGTGCAATCTACCATTGCAAGTGCCGAAAGCACAGTTCCTTTGATGAGCGCCAACCACAAAGGGTTGCGGTCAGGTTGGAGCAAAACAGAAACCCTGACATGTTAGCTTTGGCTTGTGCAAGAGGAGACTGGATATGTGTATGGTATGATAGTGATTTCAACACGGCCTAGTTATAGGGGAGGGGGGGCATACAAAACACTTATCTGCTGCACAAAGGGGTGAGGCTGTGGCTCAGTAGAAGAGCCTTCGCTTTGCACTCAGAAGATTCCTGGTTCAGTCCCTGCCTGTATTGTCCGGATAATGATAAAACTGACTTTGTTCACTGCTCTGAGTGGGGCACTAATCTGTCTAGAAGAGTGGCGTATAAGCACAGTTGTTGCTGTTGCTGCTGTTCTTCTTATCGCCAGTTGAAAAGGACCAGGCAGCAGAAGATGTGAAAGATCTCCACCGCGACTTTGGAGAGCAGCTGCCAGTCGGAGTAGACAATACTGACCTTGAGGGACCGACAGTCTGATTCCGTATAATTTCTTTATTTAACAAAATTTATGTCCCAACTTTTTGACCTCACAAGGGCCACCAAGGCAGCTTCATGGGTGTTCATGTCAGTGTTGAAGAGATGTTGGTACTTTGGTGCAACCAGCTGTGGTGAACCTAGAGTGTCCTGTGGATGTTCTGGGTTGTACCAGTAGTGATGTCGTGATGTTGCCATGACGCCTGCTCCCCTCCCCATTTCCCCCTCACTGCTCTAATGAGCAAACGCCCAGGCTCCAGGGCAGGAGGTGCCCCGCTGTAGCAAGAGACATGGGCCAAGTTCTGCCCTAATGGGAAGCGGGTTCCCCCCCCTGCTTCCTCATGCATTCATGCACCCCCTGGGGTTTCCCCATCTTTTCTCCAATCTTTCTCTAACCTGCTTTGCTGTCCAGTTCAGAATGGCTCTTATGTTCCCTACACATTAGGAATTGAGGGGAGGGGGAATTTATAGTTACCATCTTCCCCTCCCCCTCCAGTCTCCTTTCCCTTTCTGTAAAATGGAGGTATTTATAGCTACTCTCAGAAGCCTGTGGACATGACAAAATCTAATGAAGGAATCTCTGACCAGGCTGGGAAAATTAAAAGAATATTTCTATATGGGAATAATTCTGGGATTCTAATTCCACAGGGGTAGCCACGTTAAACAGTTGCCCCCCAAAAAACCCCACTGCTAAAGATTAACAGATGTAATGAAGGCATAAACTTTCATGAACTGGACCCTACGCATTATGTACAGGAGGAAGAATGTCCAAAGAAAAATGCCAGAGGCACAGTTTGTGATGTTTCTGTGTAAGACTCAGAAATATACAAGTGCCGTGACCATCTCAGCAACTGTAACTGGTGATAATATCAGAAGTTATTCTCGGATGACTCATCATTTCCCCAGAAATCTTGGGTGGCCTGTGACTCACGCTTTGTTTTCTGTTACCAATAGAAAACACACATCCATAGACATGTATCACGTTTACTTTTAAACAGGGCTTTTTTTCTGGGAAAAGAGGTGGTGGAACTCAGTGGTGGAACTCAGGACCGCACAATGACGTCATTTTGGGTCAGCTGGAACAAGAGGGGAGTTTTTTAAAGTTTAAATTGCTCTCGGCGAAAATGGTCACATGGCCGGTGGACCCACCCCCTGATCTCCAGACAGAGGGGAGTTTGGATTGCCCTCTGCGCTGCTCGGCAGTGCAGAGGGCAATCTAAACTCCCCTCTGTCTGGAGATCAGGGGGCGGGGCCACCGGCCATGTGACCATTTTTAAGAGGTGCTGGAACTCCGTTCCACCATGTTCATGCTGAAAAAAAGCCCTGCTTTTAAATAAGGTATATCACTTTAGAGAATCTTTCAGCTTGTTTGTGTGCAAATTTCATGGTGCTTTGTGAGAGAAAAACATTTTCCATCAGACCCAGATTTTGGTGACAAACAGCACTGTGATTTATGGGTACTATATTATATCGCAAAATTTCATAAAGTCCTAATATTACCTAAACAGCCGAAAGATATCACAACAATTAATATGATTCTCTATCATAATATTAGAAAAGTTCCATTCTTGTGATATTATAAAACAGCTTCTGTAATACATTATAGCAAGATGAGCCAAAACAGCTTCTGTAATAATTTGTAGTAAGATGAGCTGATGAGCATCCAAATATAAGCCCGTTTCGTAGTTAACCTTCCTCAGAAGTTATTCTTGGTAAATACTCCTCAGAAGTCATCTCCCTAAAATTATCCATAATCACGATAACAAAAGGGACACCATACAGCTGAATGAAATCTTAATATGATAAAGGTGCATATGCTATATAATTTAGACTTTGCTGGTCTTATGTGAGTGAATGCTGAAATTGGACCAGTGAGAAGGTAAGAAGAAGCTCCACAGATGTCCCCCCGCAAGATGTGCACAAAACTCTACTTTCTTTAAAATGGGCAGTTTCTTCTTCAGCGCATTCCCAAAGCTGCACAAATGTACCCCAACCGGATGTGAAACTGCCTTATACTAAATCAGATCATTGGCCCGTCTGGGTCCTTACCGGATGCTCTGACTGATTCATAGATTTCAGCATATCGGGTACAGAAAGGTCTGTCTCAACACTTAATACCTGAGACACCTTTAACGGATGCCAGAGAGGGAACCTGGGACCTTCCACATGCCAAGCAGATGTTCTGCCATTGAGCCTCCTGCCTCAGCTGGTGTAACTCTTCTGTTGATATTCGAGACAGCCGAAGAGCTGAGTCCTTGTCAACTTTGGTTTAAACCTTTGTCCAGAAATGTGAAAATTTATATAACAAAGCTGGGTGTTTTCAAAGGTTGTTCTCTCTCCCACTTTCAATGCAACAGGATGTGGACTGTATTTATTTACTCCATTTATACCCCAATTTTCTTCCCAATGTGGCTTTACAACATTCTTCCCTTCTCCATTTTATCCTCACAGCAACCCTGTGAGGTAGATTAGGTCGAGGATATGTGATTGGCCCAAGATCACCCAATGAGCTTCTATGGCAGAGTGGGGATTCAAACCAGGGTCTTCCAGACCTTAGTCTGACATTCTAACTGCTACATCACACTGGCTCATGCTGCATTCAAAGACTAGTATTATTTTGGGATATGGTACAGAGGGGTAGATTAAAAAAATCTTAACTTTATATTGCTAACCAATTCATATTCTTATACACATGAAACAGATGGAAGGCTAGAGCCACAGGGTTGGATTCAACTTGAATGTGAACATCTGACAGGATATAGCCTGTGAACTCCCCGAATTGCCTGCCTCTGAGCTTACTCACAATGCTTACTCATCCTTCCAACCACTACTCTACGCTGGAAATTTCTTTATTGCTCTTGCTAAAGCTAGAACTGGGCCTTGGTGGTAATAGCCACTCTATTCTCCATTCCTTTATGCTTTGCTAGGGTTGCCAGCTATTAGCAGAATTGGGTCATTTGCAGAGAAACCAGGGGGTGTTCGAGTTTTGGTGCGTGGCTGGTGTGAGTGAGAGAAAACAACAAACTTACACTTAGCCTTGGTTAAAGTTTAGAAAAGAAATAAGAATTCTTTACTGTAGGAACTCCATACTTTGATTGGAAAGAGCAGAGATAGATCTTTATCTGTCTATGTAGTCTAAGGATGACACTGGATGGCAAGACGAGTCCTGTATTTATGGTGCAAAATGGTGAGGAGAGAAGATTGAGATTGGAGACTGTGACAAAGAAAGGAAGATGCGGTATCACAAAGGCCGATTCCACACTACCTTAGCTCCCGCTTTTCTTGTGCAATGATTGCTCCATCTGTTATTGCGCATTCTTCACTTGTTTGTCCACATCACCCTTTGAATAGCGCTTCTCCTGCGCAATCCATTGATCACATCCCCTTTCAAAAAGATGGGTAAAGGGGCGGGAAAAACCCGAACGGCCCCGCGGTTTTTTTTTAAAAAGGACAAATTGACGCTATATCGACAAGTAAGCATCCTGGTTCAATGGTACAACGACACCATTAAGATAATATATTTTAAAAAATCACCTGAGACACTTACGATGAGCGCTCGGAACATCACAGCCTGCATGCTGGTTGAAATCATCCGGGAATGGGTGAGTGGTCACGATCACCTACAGCAGCATCCCACAGCAGAGCTTCATTTTGTCTTTGGAAAATTAACATCTGTGCCTAACTCGTCGGCACAGTCCGTGTCGGGGCGTAACATGAGCCATGATTTCAGTATCATGTGGATGCCCCCCCCCAAATATATAAATTGAATTAACATATGAAATTGTTCCTCTGATATTTGAGGTCTGCCCGCCTTTTTAAAATGAGATTAATATGATGAGATGTCACCATATCGACACGGTACTCTTTTATTTTTTTAAAAAAGGGGTGGGGACAAAGGCGGAGAATTACTCCTTAATTGGGAGGCAGGTCAAGAGAGGCTCGGAATTCAACGGAGGGCAGTTATTTGTCAAAAGATAACCCACGGCGAAAGTGCAATGGGCTGTGGCGACGCCATGCCGAATTAATGACGGCTTCAGAGACGATGCGTGTGAACAGATGAAGGAATGGCGCTGCAGAAGCGAAAAACTGCTGCAAGAACGATGGTAGTGTGGGGAAGTCCTGAGATAAGCAATCTACACAGCAAAGGATAGTAACGAGGCAGTAAAGAGCAAAAAGTAAACATATCCCTGACTTTTCTGTAATTCTAACTTTCTAGTTTGTTCCCTTCTGAAACCTGAAGAAGGAACAGTGTTAGTCTTCCTCTTCCAACACTGGCCTCCAGGTGGGGCCTGAAGATCCCCCGAAATTATAATTGATCTCCAGACTACAGAGATCAAAACCCCTGGAGGAAAAGGCTGCTCTGAAGGTTGGGCACTGGCAGCACATCGCTGCTGAGGTCCCTTCCCTCTACAAACTCCACCTTCCACAGCTCCACCTCCAAATCTCCAGGAATTTCTCAACCCAGAGTTGGCAACTCCATGCTTGGTCCCTCTTTTGCACCCATGCAAGGATGCGGAGGTCTGTGGTGGGGACAGAAGTGGGGCTACAAGGTCTCCAGCTTTGGTGGGAGGCCTACCCCCAGCATCCCTAAAGTTGCTTGCTGCCATTCCAAGCAGTGGCAGGACAATTTTTTTTAAAAGGTGATGTTGGCTGTATTGTTAGATCATCTCCATGGAACACTTAGATGTGATGTAGGTCAGTTCTAGGAATCGATGGAAACTCTAGTTTAGGGTATTAGTAGAGCTACCCTATGTCACTTCCAAGTTTTCACCAGAAGTGATGTAGTGATGCGGCTGATGTCATTTCCGTGTCCCCACCCCCAAATACTCCCACTAGCAGCCCGAGATAGAAGGGGAGCTTGCTTTTGTTCTTTTCTACCTCCACTATGTATTGTTGGGGCATTCCTTTTCCAGAGCTTCATCACGGCATGCGTGATCCACCAGTTCTTAGGCAAGGAATAAGAATGGCTGTGAATGTGTTACCATGCCAGAGGGAAGGGGCAATCAGAATATCAGTAAGTACCACAAGATCAGGAAGCATCACCAGAACAGGAATCCTGCGGGATCAACTCGCCACTCTTGGGTCCCAGCAGTCACTCTCGACATGTACTTTAATTATGGGGAAAGTTGGCAATTGCAGCCTGTGGTTTCCCTGTAACAAGTTCCTTCCAGTCTGTGATAGGGAACAACTGTACTTCCTGGAGGCCCCTCCTCTTGTACACCTCCAACAGGCTTTCTCTACTATGGAGACTGATTGATTGTCCAGTGTTGCTTTCAGCAGTTGGATATGAATACACTGGACGAATATTTCACATGGATTGTGTTATGCTGGTGGGTAGATTAGTCAAGAAGCTTCCAAAAAGATGGGGGCGGGGGAGGCATGTAGATCCAATAAATTACGAAAGGAAGAAATTAACAGAATTGATGTCTCCTCTTTCTTACCCCCAGCACACCTACAAAAGGTGCTCCTAAGGACAGAGGATTCTAGCAAGAAAGTAGCAATATAGTTTTTTTGAGTGGGGTAGCTGTAAGTTCAGGGGAAATGAACTGAATTCACCCCCTTCTCTTGTGCGAACCCCTCTTTAAACAGAACAAATTCTCATGAAAGAATGTGGAGGTGGCAATTTCTGCCAGTTTTCTGTTCCTGCTACAGCTCTTTGGCTCTCAGAGAGGTGGGATAAAAATTTCTAGGTCTACCTATTTGGGGGGAAAGTTACATGACAATAACTGTACTGTCCACCAGGTGGCAGTCTGACACCTGGGAAACACTGAGCAGTAACTAAGTAGCAAAATAAAGTTTATTGCCCTGCCAGCATAAGTATTATTTAAAGAAAAAAAATCAGAATCCTGTGGCACCTGAAAAACTAATCAGATTTTATTCTAGCCTCCAAATTGCCACAAGAATCCTATTTTTGATGCAACAGAATAACATGGTTATCCCTTTCGATGGTTGTTGTGGGTTTTCCGGGCTGTATTGCCGTGGTCTTGGCATTGTAGTTCCTGACGTTTCGCCAGCAGCTGTGGCTGGCATCTTCAGAGGTGTAGCACCAAAAGACAGAGATCTCTCAGTGTCACAGTGTGGAAAAGATGTTGGCAGGTCATTTGTATCTACTCAGGAGGGGTGGGGTTGAGCTGAGTCATCCTGTGAGAGTTTCCCAGGGTGTGGAATGCTAATGGCGGGAGGCTTCACTGTATCCTGAGGAGGTTCTTTTGCATATGGATTGGTGTTTGATGTGCTAATCTTCTCTGCAGGGCTATTGTCGGGTGTAGAGTGTTTTGTTAGCCTGGTGTTTTTCAGAACTGGTGCTACACCTCTGAAGATGCCAGCCACAGCTGCTGGCGAAACGTCAGGAACTACAATGCCAAGACCACGGCAATACAGCCCGGAAAACCCACAACAACCATCGTTCTCCGGCCGTGAAAGCCTTCGACAATATATCCCTTTCGATTTTGTTGAAGCCATTTGAAGATACCACCATAAACATAGTTTCAGGAATGTAGCTGTGTATACAGGAGACCAAGATTTGCTCCTGATTGGAGTGCAGACCAATTGCTCACTCACCGTGTTTAGACTTAATCCATGTTTGACAGTTAAATAGGTGCAATGCTATGCAGACTTTCTCCAGTCTAAGTCCATTGGAATAAATGGTCTTAATATGGTTGCCAATGGAGACAGAAGCCAGAATAGTGTAGCCTGATCTCATCAGATCTTGGAAGCTAAGCAGGGCCGGTACCTGGATGGGAGACCACCAAGGAAGACTCTGCAGAGGAAGGCACCGGCAAACCACCTCTGCTCTTCATGTCCGTTGAAAGCCTGTTGCTTGGGTCACCGTACGTTGGTTGCCTGAAGTGGGCAGGATATGGGGAGGGGAGGGACCACAGCAAGGTAGAATACCATAGATTCCACAATCCAAACCAGCCATTTTATCTCAGGGAACCGACCTCTATCATCTGGAGATTAGTAGTAATTCTGGGAGATTTCCAGGCCCCAGGTGGAGGCTGGCAACTCTCTTCTATGAGTCTATGCAGGGCTGGTTTTTTAAAAAAAAAACACCTAGAACTAAGTACCAGCACATTTGGGGGGCTCTTCTGAAGTCCTGAGGGAGGAACTGGTGGAAATCAGTGCAATCATATATATCTGAGTACCGGAACCTGTTTTTAAAACAAAAAAAGTTCTATGCCAAACTAGCAAATATCTAGAGAGGAACCAGATAGCAGACTCATCTTGCCCTCTTTACTCAGCTTGCCCTCAGCTCAACACACCTGTGCAATTCACTGCTGCAACTGGAGTATTGTTCCATCCTGCCTTTCATGCCAGAAGCAACCAGCTATCTTGGCTGCATTGATGTGTTTTTTAAACATTTCTCTCACCATTGCTCCGAGCAGCTACAGGCCATCCGGCTTGCTGGTAGGAGGCCTAGGTGAGGTGTAAGGGAATGGAGACTGCACACCCCTTCTCCACACTGCTTGCTGCTGTCCCTGCCGCTACCCCTCCATGTTGATATGAAGTGCTAATGGGACGAGAATCTTGCTGGGCCAGGGTGGGGAACACCATCCCAACTTCACAGTCGAACAGCTGTGGTTAAAGCACTGTGGCTCAACTGTAAGCTAAAAAACCTCCAACATTTATAGGCTGAAGGGGGTGGGTGGGAAATAGAGCTTGTTATAACCCTTGTCATTGTCAAGATGATATTTTATTTCTATTAAAAGGTTTAGAGTTTAGGGAAAGGGCTCCCATCATTTTGTCCCCAGAGCATGCAGAGTAAAAAGAGCCCAGGCATGTTTAGACTAGAGCAGAACCACAAGTGACAAAAGGCACAGATTGGACACTTGTCTGCTTCCCTCAAGTTTTGATGGGAAATGTAGGCAGCTTGGCGGAATGTTGGACAAGTGACAGTTGAAAAGTCCATTGGACAGCAGTCAGAGAGCGAAGCTGCGAGACCAGGATGCCTACATTTCCCATCAAAACTTGAGGGAAGCAGACAAGTGTCCAATCTGTGCCTTTTGTCACTTGTGGTTCTGCTCTCAGTGTTGCCAGCTTAACTGCTTGACAAGCCACAAGGGTGCTGCTATTTACTGACCAGAACTATCCCCACCCGAAAAAAAAAATAGGAGAGAGATCTATATAGGCAAGGGTCTCTGGGTCATAATAGCACTGACATTGTGAATTGGCACAGATTCTACATAGAAGAGGTAGGAGTATTTGGTTGTGAGTATTCCCCTAACAGATACCACTAGTTTATAGATTTCCGTGTAAATTCTAAATCCAGCCGAATACCATCCCATGTGGTCAGAAATAAGAATCATATGAAGATTTTGCAAAACATTTTAATAACGAAAAGAATAATCAAAGGAAATCTAATAGACACAAACCATATCATGACAAGGCAGAAGGAAAAAAGGAAGCGAGCTACTGATTCCACGAGAAACGGATTGAACTAGCTGGTACTTGGTAACATTTGCTGAACTTGACAGGAAGCTAATAACGCGAAGAGATTTAAAACCTTGTCAAACCACTACCCATATGATTTGGCAGGCATATCCTCATCTAGAAAGTAACCATTTCATAAAAAACTTAAGTGATTTTTTTTGTTCTGGCTTATATGTTGCATCTTCTAATTTTATTTATACTCTTGTGCTCTGCAAAAAATATTTAAATAAATACAAGTCATAAGTAATCATACTTTGTAATTAGCCTGCAGCTGCCACTAAATTGCTTTATTCTTGATCATTTGTGAAAGTTTGATAATTTTGTTTCTTCTGGAAGGCACAATGTGGGTTACCCGATTGTCCTCCTTCCTGTGGGAGAGAAATATGGACAAAGGTAAAGAGTATTGCAGAAAGAAATAAGAACATGCACATAAAAATAATGGCAAGGAAGATAACCTTGGTGTTTGAGTTATCTAATCACATGAAGCTGAGGGCCAAGCTACACATGACGAATGACACTTGAACAGCAAGTGTATTTCTCCCTGTTCACTTGCCCTCCACTCAATCCACTTGCCGTTCAAGTGTCATTCGTCATGTGTAGCTTGGCCCTGACTTATACAGAATCTGACCACTGGTCTGTCAAGGTCAGCAGGCGGCCTTGGGTAAGCCACCCTTCCCAGCCGCAGAACCCGAGTGTATTGTGGGGGTAATAATACTGACTTTGTTCTCTGCTCTAATTAGGGACTAATCTGTCTCAAAGAGCAGTATGAAAATGCAGTTATTATTATTATTATTATCAAGGTCAGGACAGCCTATTCAGACTGGCAGTGGTTCCCCAGAGTTCCAAGTAGTGGCTTTTCACATCACCTGACCCCTTGAATTGGAGACGTCAGGGACTGAACCTGGGACCTTCCGCACGCAACACAGATGCTCTACCACTGAGCCACATCCAAACCACAGTAGAGTCAAGTAAACTTCCCTAATTTTGTACTGGACAGGTTTTTCTGTCTTAAACTGCTGCTGCTTTGTTATTCCTATGGGGCTGTTCTTTATACATACAAGTTAAATGGATCTTGGCTTTTAAATATTGTTTTATATACAGTAATATTCTTAGCAGCTTTGAGAGATCTTTGAAGCCATGTTTAGCTGGGCAGACATGTTGAAAGGAAATCCAGTACACAAATTACAAGCCTCGACCATTAATGGGTTAAGCCAGAAATCCTACCTTTAAAATCAAATTTGAAGTGTTAGTATTTTCATGAAATGCAGATATTCCTGAACTCAGGTTACATTGAATTGGAAAATGTTTCCCCACAACCTTCCCATTCATTATAAAGCTGTGTTTATTCATGTGATGTATGCTCCACATTCAGCCTCTAGAGAGTTGTGGTTGTTTCTATCTGTGTTATCTCAGAACCATCCCTTTGGGGTAGCTGTGTGACAGTCATCAGACAACACATAACAACAACAACAGCTGCACTTATATATCGCTCTTCTAGACAAATTAGTGCCTCGCCCAGAGCGGTGAACAAGTTAGTGTTATTATTATCATCCCCACAATACAGCTGAGGAGCTGGGGCTGAGAGGAGAGGCTTATCCAAAGCCACCTACTGAGTTCATGGCAATAGTGGGATTGGAACCAGTAGAGTGCTGATTCACAGCCGAACCACGTAACCACCGTGCCACAGCAGCTCGGCATGAAGTGCAAGTTGGGTTGATGGGTCATGTTTGACCTGGGACTTGCATTAAAAACTGTGTGGGTGGGTGGGTGATGAAGAAATTAGCTATTTTACAGAAAATTACAGAAATGGGCCTCCCTCTCCCCCCACCCCTTCTATAATTTTCTGCAAAAGGGCTTCTTTTTCCTATCGTGTCTGCAGAACTGAGCTCTGTCTCATAAAAGCTCGTACTGGAATAATTTGGGCTGAATCCACACTGTCTTACCTTCCGCTTTTCTCTCACAATGATTGCATTATTTTCTATTCCACAATTACCCAGCGGGTGTTCACATTCTCGCCCAAATAGTGTCCATGAGGTGCTATCATTTGTGCACATTACTGTGTGAAATGCGCGATATAGGGAGCAGCGAGACCTACTGTCACTGATGACAACAGTGGAATTTCTTTTTAAAACCAGTTCAGTTTTGTGCTATATCGCAATTATGACTATTAAAACAACAAAAAAATAATGATAAAGTTCAGGCCTGATTTTCTCAGAGTTGCAATCCTACCAGCGGTGCCTGGAGAGCTCACAGGATCACAACAGATCTCCTGATGACAGAGATCAGTTGCCCAGGAGAAAACAGCAGTTTTGGCTAATGGACTTCACTGCTCCATACCGCTCCAAACTCCCCATCCAGGTTCAGCCGCTGCAATCACCGTGAGTTTCCTAACCTCAAGCTGGCAATCCTACCTCAGCATGATGTTTTGCTTTTAACAGGGCGCCGCATTCAAAGCAGCAATGGGGATCTAAATTAGAATGTGAGTTCGCAATAGCAAAAGGAGAGCACTTTTTTTTTTAAAAAAAAGAAAAAAACAAGGGGGAGCAGGAGAGCTTTGGACACAGTCCTGGCCATAAGCATCCCTTTACAGAGGGAAACCGTGGCTGCTTCCACACACGTTGGATAATCCACTTTCAATACTCTTTAGTGAACATTTGAAACTGATTTTCCATGTGTGGAACAAAAAATCCACTTCAAAAGGATTGCGAAAGTGCATTGAAAGTGCAGTATTCAACGTGTGTGGAAATGGCCCTTGTTCGTTTAAGGGGACGCACTCTGACGGAGGGGTGGTTTAGGGGGCGGTCTCTTGAGAAGTGCTTGTAAGCATTCACATTCATACTGAAAGCGCGAAAGAATCATTTCCAAGTGGGAAAGCATTTATCAAGGCATTGGCCGTTTCCTCACTACCTTATTTTCGTGCTTCTCTGTTGCCATTTCCCATTCCATTTTTTCATGGGTTTGTACACACGGCAGTCCACCAGCATGGATATACCACCTTCTTTCCCACTTCCCTGAGTCCCCACGCTGCTGTAAATGGTGCTTTTTTCTCGGGAGGGTGCTGTGGTGTCAGCGCTGACGTAATCCTAACCACACCTCCCCCCCAAAGGCCAGAATAGTGCTATACCAATCTTTCCATAGAAAGTGAGACCAACCCCCCGAATTCCACAGATAGGCTGTCCCCTCTCCCATAATTTTTTCCAAATTTCTATTGGTAGACTGCCATGATTAAAGAGAGAATAAAAAATAGCTCTGTGGTTCACAGCAGTGTCAGTGCTGGAACCGTTATTCCATAGCTTCATGGCACTGCAATAGTGCAACACTTGCCCTCTACAGAAAAAAAAGGGGTGGTGGTGAAAACGACAAAAGGCAACCTTCGGTAACAGCAAATGAGAGAACCTTGGGGTACTCACAGTGTCAATACCGTGAGTCGGTTTATGGCTGAACGCACTAGCACAAGACTAGCCCGATTTTTTTTTTTAAGAAAAATCAAATAAGTGGATGCAAAGTACTGGGAGCCAGAAAAAATCAGTTTCCATGGCAGCAATAATGAGCTGACCATGGAGAGGTAATCAGTCGAGGAACAAAAATGTGGGCGGGGAAAAAGCTCGTTTGTGATGGTTGTCAGAAAAAGCGGAACACAGGTTTCTCACGAGTTGGAGGAAATGCAGAAAAATCCAGTCAATACAAGGAAAACACGCAAAAAGGGAGAGAAAGTTTATAGCAGGAGTTTCACGAGAGGTTAATGGGATGTTCATGGTTGGATGATGGGAACGTGTGGGAAAACGTGACTTTAACATCACCTTTAACATTTAACAGCTACCCTGTTGCGAAAATAGGGAAGTGTGGAAATGGCTGTTCTCAACTGAAGTGCCACCATAGCGATAGAATGACGGAATTGAATAGAGAATGTGTGAACAGCAGGGAATATAGGGCTGCGGTAGTGAAAAAGAGGCGCTAATGTAAGGACATGTGGATTCAGCCCTGGTCTTTAAGATGCTAGTGTTGTTTGTTCATAGAACTACAGCCCTTTCTTCTGGGTCTTCCTTGGAAGTGACTTCATCATTCTTCACACTCCAATGAGTTTTTAAATTTTTACTCCAGCTGCTGTTTGGAATAGTGGGCAATGGGAAGTTGTGGCAAGGGACTCCCCACCCTGACTGAGGGCTGGGTAGCCCTAACCTTCAGACCTAACTCTTCCCAAATCACAAAATTGTTTCAACCAGGATAGCAATTTTCCTGAATTGTCAGTGATTCCCTGACGCATTTCTAGAAACAGAATGCGCCAACTCATTGTCCGGCAATTCTTCTCTGCCTTGTGCAGACATTCAGCTGCTGGAGATGAGATCCTTTCTCCTCTTGAGCAGTTTTTGCTTTCCTTAATATTTTTGTGTTTTTAAAGGCAAAGAACTCTAAACAGGTGCTTTAATGAGGTCCCATAAATTAATTTTAATTATAGAGCCCCCTGTTTCATTTCTTAAAAGAAAAATAATGTTGACAATGGAATTACCATATAATGCCTGAATTCCTTGCCTATCATCATCAGAAAGACGGAAGTTATTTGGATGTACATAACTGTAAATAGGATACATCAAAGCTCCTTGGACATTTGAATGATCCAGTCCCAAGGAATGACCAAATTCATGTGCAGCAACAAGGAAAAGATTGATTTCTGCAATACAGGAAAATAGTAGTAAAGTACTAGTACGTAACAAAAAGGACATATGGAAACTTGTAGTTCCCTGCTGTAATGAAATCTGTTGGATTCAGACGGCCTTTCCAATTATAATATACAATGCTAAATATTTATCCCATGTTACCCCGAGGGGTGCATGATGGCGTACATGTACACCCCACCTTGTTTATCTTTACCTTGTGAAATAGGTTAACCTGAGAGCTAGTGACTGGTTCCAGGACACGGCCACCTGCTGGAACTCTACCTATGACATGGTGAGTGGTGGAGCAAAAGAACCCTGTGCAGGACATAATGTCCTCAGTGCCAGTCTTGCAGGGGAGAGAGGAGCTCAGCCTCAGCTCTATAACTGGCTAGCCCTCTCTCAGATGGTCCATGTCCTGAGGCCATTCAAGGAGACCACTGAGCTCCTATGTGTCTACCAGTCCTCTCTGGGGCAGGTCATCCCCCTGATCCATGGCCTGGACCAGGTCCTGGTCAAAGAGATGGAACAACAGGACCAGCTTCTCCACAGGGTCAGGGACTTGGTCGAGAAGTTGCAGGCAGGCTTGGCCACCCGTTTGCATCCTCTGTGCAGGGAGGACCCATACAAACTGGCCTGCATATGCGATCCTTGTATCAAGGGCAGCATAGCTAAGCGACAGGGAGAGCTCCACCAGTCGAGGAGGCTCCTGCATCGAGCAGTGTGCAAGCTCCGGTCCCAGTGAGCGGAGGGGAGGGAAGAGTGTGTGGGCGAGGGGATGGAGGGGGAGGAGAGGGTGGTGGCAGTGCCCAGCGCCACCAGGAGGCAGGAGAGCCCTCCCCACAAAGACCCACCACCTTTCGGGTCCTCGGTGGTGGGCTGAGCAGTCAGCAGCAGTGGGGTTGGGACTTCTGTCATGTCGGAGGACTCGATAGAGGCCATGGTCAGAGAGTACCTAGCTGAGCCCCTCAAGCCCTCCCACTGCAACCTCTTGGAGATTTGGGTGAGAAAATCTGCGTTTTGGCCGGACCTCTCGGTGGTGGCTGCCAACATCCTCTTCTGCCCCCCCACCAGTGTCCAGAGCGAGAGGGTGTTCTCACACCAGGGAGACCTCCATCCATGACGCTCATATCTAGATCCGGACCTGGGACAGGTTTGACTGTATCAGGACTTCAGTGTTGGGGTGTGTGTATATGGGTGTGTGTGTGTGAAACACTTACAAAAACCTGTCTCCTTTGAAGCTGTTATTCACCGTAATAAGGAAAACATATTGGCATAATATTGAGGACAGCATGGAGACTGGTATTAACTGAAATTATTCCTGAGATATGAAATATAATCACAGATCTACAACCTGGCCTCAGGACAGCATGCCTGCTGGTTATTGAAAACCATGAAGGTAAACCTGGCCTCCTGTAGTCCAGGACTGCAACAATTTGGAAGCACTGATGGACCTGTGGAAACACGGGTCTGCGTGCCATTGGAAACAACAGTGGGAGACCTGGCCTCTGAAGAATGCCACATTTGGTTCTGAGAAACTTATATCCTAGTCTGATGCTTATAAAGGCTTGTTTTCTGCTTTCAGCACTTGACTAGCACTATAGCTAGTCAATATATATAGCTAGTTTAAATTTCCATGTAGTAGTGTAAATGCTAAATTGAATTAATACTTGGCAATAGTATAAATCAGGTTTCATAGAGGTGATTCAGTACTTTTAATTTCTATAGAACATCTTTACCTTTGTTGGAATCGGACCACTGTTCATCCTCATCGAAGTGGGCATCTCCCCCAATGCCTGGTCCAGGGTGAAAAGCATGAGCTAGGGTATTATTTTCTGTTTTTCTTCCATCAAAAGAAAATCCATCACCATGGGCTGAATTGAAAAGGAATATTTGTCAATGCAAGGGATTCCCATCCATTGGAATATTATGTCCAATAATTTCTTACTGTTTGTTTGTATGGTAAAAAGTTGGTTTTTCTAATGGACTTTTAAAAAACTCTAGATATTTCCACAATAATATTTGAGGAATTATGGATGGCAAGAAAGTATGAACATATTGTTTAAAACACATTTCTTGTCTACACGCAGTTTACCTTCAGTTATGCAATGAAGACTTATGTGTTGTAGTGGCAGCTGCTGCCAAAGCAATTTAAAAAAATCTACACAGTCAATCAAATCTTCAGTGGCCAATCAGGAGCCTTGCTGGGCAAAAGGCCCATCAGGCTCCACCCACTTTCTAAAAACATTTGTTGGGTGCCAGGAAACACAGAAAACAAGAGGCCGCTGCCTTACAGAGGAAAAAACAATGAAGATAGACAGTATAAGAGACCTAATTTAATTGTTATATAATGCAAAAGTGCAAGGCATACTCTTGAGTCAACTATAAGTGAAGCTATCAAGTAACAATAACTATTTCAAAACTATAATAAATACATCTATTCAATGACCATAATAGGTATAAGTGGGAAGAGGATAGAGAATCCTTCCAATACACTACATACCACTGGTAGGAAATGGGTCCCATGTATAGTAACGAATGTACAGTAACAAAAAAAATTCTTTCTTTTACAGCAAATGTTTCTGTTGTCGGGTACTCAAAAAGATAAACCAAACATTCTTCTTTTTGTCCCAGATGTGTCCAATAAATTTCAAGGTTTTTTTATCCAGAATGGTTATTCTTTAACCAAAGAAGTGGAGCCGACGGGCGTGGGCCAACATTACAAACCCGTTTCGTGTTTCACACTTGTTCACTGACTCATATTACCACGGCAATTTCTAGAAAACAGCACATGTGTGTTTAACATATACAATTCCCAAAAACAATGTACAATCAAAGAACCTCACATTCACATATTAATGATAACTAATCCTATACCTTACTTACAATGTCAGTAGTCACAAAACATCCACCTAACGGTGCAGTTGTTCAACAGAATATTACCGTGTGGACGTCATACATCATCACTCACTTTTACAGTGTTACATTAAAGGAACAGTGCCACACCAAATCAACACCATTTAAAGCAATATTATAAAAAACAAGAAAAGTCAATATTACTATTCCGACCTTGGGGTGCTAATGAACCAGCTTTGTAAATCCATTCTGATTCAAAGTGTAGTAACTTATGCTGGGAATCTATGCTCGCTTGGGGTTTAATTACAGATAATACTGAGAACTTAAAGGAACAGTTCCCTGCGTGGTACTGGGTAAAGTGGGAGACTAGAGAAGCATCCTCAACCTTGTTTTTGATTCTGGATCGATGTTCCTGTATGCATGTCTTAATCTGTCTGACTGTGCCGCCAATGTACAATTTTAAGCACAGACATTGTATCACATAAACAATCAACAGGGTGTTACACGTAGAGAAAAAAGCATCTCGAAATGACGCTTTGGTTTTAGGGTTTAATATGTCTGGGGCTTTAACCGAAAATCTGCAGACATTACAGTTGCTGCAGGCATGATGACCCTTAATATCTATGACTCTAGCCTGTGTGTCTTGGTATTTAGAGTGCACTAGGATATCTTTCAAAATAGCAGTATGTCGGTACCCATTTGCTGGAACCATGTCACATCCTGGGAGATCCCCTACAATATGCCAAAGTTTCTTTATAATACTTGTAATTTTATTAGCAAGGGGTTATAATCAATGGCCCATTTGATTTGATTTTGATCCTCCCTGTTTCATGGAGCCAGTAAAGTGCTCCGTGGTGTTAATCTTGCCCTCCTGTCAGCTGTGGATATGACCCGTATAGGGTACCCTTGGTCTAGAAAAGAACCCATAGCCTCTCTACTCCCCACGATGAAATCTTTATGATTTGTAGAGTTTCTTTTTATTCTTAACAACTGTCCCACGGGGATGTTATTTTTTAAGAATCCCAGGTGGAAAGACGTATAATGCAGATACGATCATCTATCAGTAGGCTTCCTATAGGGACATACTCCTAGTTTTCCTCTAGTCAATTTGTAAACAGTAACATCTAGAAAGTTAATTTGTTTAAAGCTACCTTCCCACGAAAATTGGATGTTAACATCAAGATGGTTTAACCACTCTACCATGCTGCCAATGTGTGCAGCACTGCGCATGACCACGAAAATGTCATCTATGTACCTCTTAAACACTGTGCTGTTTTCTAGAAATTGTCGTGGTAATATGATTCAGTGAACAAGTGTGAAACATGAAATGGGTTTGTAATGTTGGCCCACACCCGTCGGCTCCACTCCTCCTTTGGTTAGAGAATAACCATTCTGGATTAAGAACCTTGAACTTTATTGGACACATCCGGGACAAAAAGAAGAATGTTTGGTTTATCCTTTCGAGTACCTGACAACGGAAACATTTGCTGTAAAAGAAAGAAATTTTTTGTTACTGTACATTCGTTACTATACATGGGACTCATTTCCTACCAGTGGTGTGTAGTGTATTGGAAGGATTCTCTATCCTCATCCCACTTATACCTATTATGGTCATTGAATAGATGTATTTATTATAGTTTTTTTAAGGCACATTAATAGTTACGATATTGAGAGAAAGTCATTAAACATTGATAACTAAGAAATCTTCTGTTACATATTAATAATAATTTACATGCCCTTGTAACCATGAATTTTCTTACAAATGAGTATTTCAGCTTGGATTTCCATTAAAGGTTGATATACTAAATGATAACAAATCTTAACCTTATTATAGAGTATTTATATCATAAACATAGACGATTGAACTACTTTGTTAATGATTAGATTATTAATAAAAATACTGTTTAAGGAAGATATTTTCAATATATATAATAATGATTAAATAAGTATTATTATGAAGTCAAACCTTTTACCCATTGTTTACAGATATTAGTAGAAGAACCAACAATGATAATATATACTCATTATTGTAACCCTTATAAACCTTTCTAAATTAACCCCCTTTTCCCATCCCCTCTCCCTCTGTCCCCTCTTACTTTACTAAATAGTGCTATTTAAATTGGATTAATTAAGTTGCTTAATAATAGTTCTCTATAACCCAAGAGTAACCCCCTATAGACTATTTGGCCTACTACTACCAACTTGGAGAACTGTAAATAACTGGGGGCCCTGTCTGTGAGCTCCATTCCCTCCCCACCATGCCTCTAATCTGATATTACATGTATGCATTTTACAGTCATAACATTTTACAGGATATTTTAGTTTGCTATCAACTTGGATTTTAACATTTCCGTCTGTTTTTTCTTTCTTGTTAAATGTGTCTTGCTTGGGTCTTGTTTTCCTTAAAGGGTGATAACGAACTGAGCATTTTTCTTTTCTGTGATGTTCTATCTCTGATTGAAAAAGTCTCAATGCCAAGATCTTGTAGTAATGTCTTTCCAGCTTCCTGATCTAAAACTTGGTAGATTGTATCTTGTATTTTGACTTGAAGTTGTGTATAATTAGTCCATTCATATTTTATTTGGGCTTTTCTCAATGCTTCTGTTGTAGATCTGAGTTCTTTTCTTTTCTTTAATATTGTGGATGGCAAGTCTGTAAGTATTTGAATATTTGTCCCTTTGTAGGGGATTGATCCTTTATTTCTTGCTATTTCTAGTATTTTGCTCCTTGTCTTCCAGTCTGGGATTGTGGCTAATATATCTCTTGGTTTATTAATCTTTGGATTATTTTGTGAGCCCAGGCGAAAAGCCTTGGTGATTATAGGAGTTGCTCCCTTTTAAAGTTGTAAATGCTGTGACAGCCATGATTCTAAAAAGGAGGGTAGATCTGCATTATCAGATATCTTCTCATCAAAATTTCTGAATTTAAGGTTAGATTGTTTTGTCTGGATTTCCAATTGCAATAGTCTTTCTTGTAGCTGTTTATTTTCTTGTTGTAAAATAGCTATTTCAGATCGCAGTGAATTGCTTAATATAAGGGCACGATTAGCCTTTTGTGCTACTTTGTCTATAGCTGATTTTATTTCAGCAAGTTGTTCCTCAAAGGGTTGAAGAATAGTTGAGACTTTAGTCATAATTTTTTGCTCCAACTGAGCAAGCATTCTGGCTAGTATTGGGTCTGCTAAGCTAGATAAGTTGGGTAGTTTATTCTTACCCTTGCTGTTTTCAGCAGCCATTTTGGATGTTGCAATTTTCTTCTCTACTGCCTGCTGCAAGGCTGGGAAGAATTCCTGAAGCTTTTTTTAAGTGTTTGCCTTCATTTTTTCCTTCTCGAGGTTTTGTTTGCTCATATTTCTTTCTTTATTCACTTTTGAGTTCTGTTACGACGTTTTATTTTGAGGCTTTAGGGTGGGGAGGGATGGAGCTAACTTTCCAAGTTTCCTTCTCCCTTGGAGCCGAAGCCATGCCCCTATTTATTATAGTTTTGAAATAATTATTGTTACTTGATAGCTTCACTGATAGTTGACTCGAGAGTATGCCTTGCACTTTTGCATTATATAACAATTAAATTAGGTCTCTTATACTATCTATCTTCATTGTTTTTTCCTCTGTGAGGCAGCTGCCTCTTGTTTTCTGGGGTGCCAGGAAAGGCATGGTGGAAGCTATGGTGCCCACAGGTGCTATGTTGGAAATCCTTGGCATACCTTAACACTTTGCCATGCTTCACAGTTATGAGGCCATGCCATGCACTGAATATGGTAAGGTGACCCCACTACATATATGACAACCAAGTTCTTTTCTTCTCACTGTGCCCCTTCTTTCATATTTTATGGAAATGGCATGGTAGCCACTTCCTATGGGTTCTTCCTATGTCCCTCTAAAAATGCAGGTGGAGACTCAATGTAGGTGGGCAATGAAATAGTTGCTTGCCATGTGGATGTTTGGATGGGAGGACTGGCATGGTAACAGAATGTTCCTGAAGTGGGGGATTAAATAGAAGAAAGTCAATTGAAATTCAGCATGACTTGGTTGAGTAGGGCCAATTGATGCTTGTCATTCAGACACAGGGAGAATTTGGCCAGGTGTAGAAACTGTCGCTGTGCTTGGATCATCAGATTTACTAGTGGAAATTACAATAAAATTTACAAACATATTTGCCATCAAGTAGTGACACAGTAAGGGGCTTTCAAGGCAAGAGATGAATGGAAGTGGTTTGCCATTGCCTGCCTCTGCACAGCAACCCTGTCTGTGTGGTCCCTTCATTCCCAAATACTCTTCAGTAGGATGGAAAAAATGCTGCAGAAAACACGAGGAAACAACTGTTGCACACCTGCAGCTATGCAGTTCTCCTCTCAGAGAGACATAATCTGATTATTTTGGTGTGATAGGGATGTGTATAAAAACAAAGTGAGAAACTTATCAAATGCCAAAAACCCATCAAGTGTCTAAATCTGAGCTCCCCCTTGAACTTGAGAACCAGGTCAAATGGCCCTATCTTCCTGCTCCCTCTGTGATTGGCTCTGCAGGCCTGACTGGCCCTGCACTGTTGCAATTCATAGTGCTGGTTGGACTCACAAAAACAAGTGGGTGGGGTTTTCCTGTCAATCATGGCCATTACAGTCAACTGGGGCTTCTTGATATACAAACAGTTTCCCTCAACAGCCATTTCCAACTGACTGTATCAAAGGAAGTGGAGAGACTGAGATGCCCCCTCCATTGGCCGGCCTGAGACCTCTTGTCATTGGGAATGTTCCTTCCTAGTTATTTTGAACTGCTTTGGGTGTAATAAAAGACAGATGGTACATAAATGCAAATTAGAAACATAAATGGCTGTGTTTAGTTAGCTGTGAAACCTGCAGGTTCCCATAAGGATTTTCTAAAAAGAATGGTAAGATTCTAAAAATAGTGAAAGCAGTTTTTAAAAAATGTGGGAATATTTTAGTTGCTTAATTAATTTGTAAAATAAGTATCATGCTTGTTGAAGCAGGTAATGAACCAAATAAGTGATTCCATGGATCCTTACCACCGGATGCAAAAAGGATTTCGATATCAGCAGGTGTTGTTGTTCTTGTGAATCTCAAGGGAGTTACATCGCTCCAGACCTGGAATGCCTTTGCTATGGCTTCATCCACTTTGGGTATTGGCAGGTCAGGGGTGTAGTTATTAATCCTGTGGGATAAAAAATAGAATGTAATAATAGTAATAATGTTACGTAGGACATAGCATGGACTCTGGTATTTATTAAAATGCTGAATCTTAACCAACCTGTAAGTTAATGATATCTTGTGCCATCTTGGCGTTCCTTGATAAAATGTATAGTTCGTGTCAGGCACTCCACACCTAGGTTGGCGCATAACCTCTAAAGTCTGTACATCTGCTTTTCCTGTTACACTCAACTGGAAGAACTCCTGCATTTCTTTGATTCGTTCTTCCAGGGTCTTGATTTCTTTGTTCAAGGATGTATAGAAATTGTCAAGGTAAGCCTGGATGATTGACAAGAAAATATGTATATTGCATCTTGTTCACAATTCATAGCTGAATATATGGGAGTTATTTCAACATGCCTGTTATATGTTATCATACTTGACAGTTTAAGGCTAGCCTTGCCAGCTACAGGATATGAAATAGTGAACTGTAAACTGCAGCTTTACTAACCTTTGTTAGTTCAGTTGTGCTTAATCCCAAATAAATGCACACAGCTGTAGAATAAGAAAATCTTTGTTGCTATTAATCAAAGGCCACTGCAACTTACCAAAAAGAAAACAAGAGATAATAAAATGCAAAGTTTAAAAGTACAGAACCTGAGACATAACCATTAACGCTATTAAAATAGTGGAACCCAAATTTACTAAATTTAAAAAGATAAAACAATTTAAAAATCATGCCAGATGAGTAGACAGATATCCCAGTCCCACACGTTTTCTCAGATGTACTTAATGTGTTGAATGAGTTTTGCTCCTACATAAGCAGGGCTTTTTTCTGGGAAAAGAGGTGGTGGAACTCAGTGGGTTGCCCTTGGAGAAAATGGTCACATGGCTGGTGGCCCTGCCCCCTGATCTCCAGACAGAGGGGAGTTTAGATTGCCCTCCGTGCTGCTCCAGCGGCACGGAGGGCAATCTAACCTCCCCTCTGTCTGGAGATCAGGGGGTGGGGCTACCAGCCATGTGACCATTTTCAAGAGGTTTCAGAACTCCGTTCCACCGTGTTCCAGCTGAAAAAAAAGCCCTGTACATAAGTATGCATAGGATTTTCTGTATGGTAAGGGCAAACAGAATTAGGCCGTAAAACAAACTAATCTGGAAAGCAGTTGGGCCAAAGACAGGCAAAGAAAAATGACTGCTGGTTAAGTGTGTGTGTGTGTGTGTGTGAGACTCCTTCACATCTTGCTAGTCAACCAGGCATTCCAGAGATTGAAAAGGAGCTAAATCTCTTTAGGCAGCTATGTAGAAAATCATACATCCTGGCCTGCTTCTCTGCCTTTAAAGCAGAAATCAAGCATGGCAGTAAGATATTCCTACAAGTGTGTTTTTCCTCAATATGTATGGGTACTACAGGGCCAGCGCTTGCCTTTCTAAATCTCCTCAGAAGTATTTATTTATGTACTCAATACAGCACAGTGGAGGAAGAGACAAAGCAGACAACCATGCCATTTTTTTTCTTCCACCCTTCCTCCCTCATGACATGGGCTCCAAAAGAAGCAGATATTCCTCAGCATCTCCCTGTAAAGGCAACAGTAGCCTCACATGGCACCTTGTCTGTTAACAAAATTAGAAAAAACTTAAATAAGGAAAGAGAATCTTCCTTCTCCTCCAGAGATTCCAGGTCTGTAGAGTTAGAAAGGAAGTGGTCAGGGAAGTTGGAGGGGAATGTGTTCATAAACAGGCTCAGGGTAGACTTTTGTTTTCAGAAGTTCTTTGGAAGAACTGAGGATACTCCATCTCAACATGCCTTCCTCTCAGGAGGCTTTCTCTTCTACACTTTCAAAACATTCAGGAGTTTCTTCAGCTGCTCTCTTGGTTCACTCTTTGTTCATTCCTTTCCCAGCATCCTTTGATGCATCTTTTGGGTAACAATTTTTGGGGGGGAAAACCCTCACTGTTTCAGTAAGAATGCCTAACATTTATTCCATTCATTAATTTGCTTTTTTTTAAAAAGCCAAGCTCTATTTCCAGATCTTGGAAAGAAAAAAAAAAGACTGGTGCCAATATCTTTGCTACCCGTTCTGAAGCTTGAAGTTTCTGTCTGTTCTGATAGGGAAACAATGCAGAAGGGAAGAGCTGGAGCCCTGTTTTGGGAAACAGGGCTCAGTGGTAGAGCATTTGGGTTTCAGGTTCAATCCTCAGCATCTCCAGTTAAAGGCATTGGGTCGTAGGTGGTGTGAAAGGCCTTGACATGATACACTACAGAGAAGCTGCCAGTACCAGTAAACAATACTGATCCTAAAAGACTATTTGTGTGTCTCCGTATAAGGCAGCTTCATGAATTTGTGTACCTTTCTCCAGCTCCATAGCTCCCATCCATATTGCCCTCCTACCCCCTATGGCTGCCTTTTGCAACTAAATATATATTTTGAGGATCTTCATTAAGAACTCTGTAAGACTATTATTATCCTCATGTGTGATGGCCTGATACACAGAGATACTTTGCTCCAAGACTACCAAGTAAATTTACACCTGCAGCAACATTTAACCTGGAGATTGTTCGGCTTATAGCTCATACTCTTAACTAACGACTATAGTGTTGCAGATCTCTTGCTAGCCTAATACTTTTACTGTTTGATATATACCCAAATTGCACTCTCTATATATCTGTTTTTGATTATTGTGCAATTGGATTTTCAGTAATAATAATATACAAGAAGAACCCCTACATTGCATACTGCCTACAGATCCCATTCAAAGAAGCACAATAATGAAAATGTTTCTTTCCAAAATATTATTTGGCATTGCCAGTTTGTTAGTTACATACCTCCACAAATTCCAGATCTCCATTGCCTATTTCTCTGGGTTCAACTGTTACCGGGAGGGCCAGGCTGCAAGGCAGTAAAATTACAAGGCAGGGAAGGATATGCCTCATTGTTGATGCTGCCACTGTCTACTAAAAGAAGAAAGGATTTGGCTTCCCATTTCTTGCAACCCAAGAGAACGAGCTTATATAAGCCTCAGTCAGTGGCATGTTGTGAAAATCCACTGATGACTCAGTTTATGGCTTTTGTTTGCATTTTTGTAGATGTTTCACAAAATTTTTTTTCAACTGCAACATTGATTACATCCCATATTTATTATGAGGAAAAGTTAAATGCTGTATTTGCTTTTGCTGTTGACATTCCTAGCGATACAGCAAATTTAGAGTCCATTTGTTCCCTACCCACCCACTTCTTCTTTAATCTGCTCACTTCATTTGTTCAGACAACACGACTAAGAAAGCTGGCTTCTCTAAATCCAGCCACCACTGTACAACTTCATCTTTGTTAGTTGTCCAAACTTTTTCTCGTAGAGACTCATGGCAACATTATCCCCTAAGTAGATAGCTGATGTAAATGTTTTCAAAACGCCAGAATGCCTTGAAGTTGCTTAACTCTTGCTTTGTTCAAATCATGTCTCTGGACAGTCCCATTTCTTCCTGGGCTACATCCAACCTAAGATGTTGTTGTGAACCAGTGGCCAACATACCTCTCATCATCTTCCATTTTTGTTTGACATTGTTCAGTGTTTCTGCCATAGCGTGCCTCTGATTCAACTGGTTCACACATACACACAAATGTAGAAATTCAACAGAATGCCTTCTCAACTTCTTATGTGCATGCTCACACACAGGTCACTTAACATGCCTATTTCCTTTCTTGTTCCATTTGTTTGTTGTTGCCTAGCATAAGTATCCTCTCTGTCAGCCAACATGTTGTCTTTCTTTGGATTCCTCCGGTATAAACTCTCACTCATTTTCAACAGTCATCAATATTCTAAAATATTATTGTTCTAAAATACCAATGTTTTCTTCACAGAAAAGCATATTGCATGTTGGGGAACTTTCCCTCATTGATTTTTCATGATATTCATTGTCAAATTCTCCTCAAATGCTTATCCCACAAATCTATATATCTAGGGAGATTAAGTTTCTAACCATAATGATGGTTGAGACACTTGTGCCAATGTATTCTAGCTCTTGTTATAATGTTGTGAAAAAACATCCATTGCAAATGTTACCCCTTAGCTTTTATAATATAGTTCTTCATAAGACTGAACCATATCACTTTTAACCTTACCACAAAATGTGTTAATTTTCAACTTTCCTAGATACTGAAAACTCCCATGTCTTAATTACTATTAAACTAAGCATTAAATGTGACTGAGGTGGTTGGATATTTGTCCTATCTGAGGCTTGGATCTCACCAAAAAATCATCCCCAATTGGAAGATTTGTATCACTGAGCCTGTCTTGCCCTCCCCTTCACTGCAGACCTACCTACCTTCCCAGTATTGCTTTTGGGGTCATCAGAACTTTCTCTTGAAACCAAACCCGTCCAAAATACTAGGCTAACATGGCAAGTATGATAAGTTGGGTTCTCTCTCTCTCTCTTTCACACTGGCACAGACAGACAGACACCCTACACCCTGTCCTTCTTGGAGACCTTTCCAAAAGTTTATAACAAGAACAAAAAGAAGACATTCTTTTTAGGTGACAAGTATTGGTGGTGAGTGGAAATTTTATGTCTGAGACCAGAGAATCCTGGAAGTACTTGTATACATGCTTTGTAAAGATTCATAATTTGTAACAGGTCTGAGCATATTGGACAGAAAAACGGTCCTTCAAAACTCATATAGTCCACACTGTACTAGTACCCCCAAATATGGACATGATGAGGGTTGCTACCCTCCAGGCGGGGTGCGAAGATCTCAGAAAATTACATTGATCTCCAGACTACAGAGAACATTTCCCTTGTAGAAAATGGCTGCTTAGGAGGGCGGACTCCAGGTATTATGGTCTCCATGGTCCCTCTCCTCCCCAAACCCTGTCCTCCTCAGGGTCCGTCCCCAAATCTCCAGGAATTTCCCAACCCTGAGCTGGAAACGCTATATGAGACACCAGTGTACTGGCTAAACAATTTATTAATGCCTAATCTACAGTCATCAAACATCCCTGAATTAGTGCAAATTGGGGCTAACAAGCAGCTTACTACAGCTACCTGAATTCGGGGCAAAATCACCCTTCAACTTAGCCAGCATTACCACCGGTTTCATTTATCCTCACCTGCATGTAAAATATTGCTGAGAGGTGTTCAGCCTCACCCCCCCCCCCATGCCACTTCAGCAAGTAACGACTTGGTTGATGCGGCTCAACTACCAAGGGCATTCCCTCCCCAGGCCATCAGGCCATTTGAGCCAATGATGGGCTAGCTTGGGAACAACCTCCCAGGCTTAGATGGCTTGGGGGACTTGCCAGTGGTCCCTACCTATACTGTAGCAACTTGGACTGTTCCTACCCAAACCAGTTAAGTCCCAATCAGGCACAAGACCAGGCTTATTTAGAGAACATCACCGATTTCCAGGACAGTGTGGAGCAGACAAAGAAGGCCTCCTTCCCAGCCAGTTTGAAAGAGGCCCCAGAAATGTCTGTTTGGCCCCTTAAAAGGCGACCAGATACTCCCACCTATCAGCAGAGATGTTGAGTAGGACATTGAGTTTCTGACCTTTGATGGAGTTCAGTTGACCCTGTCTGACTCAGTCAAGAGCCTAGGCATAATTGTAGACCCAGCATTGCTGCTTGAGAAGCAAGTAAATGCAGCTGCAAAAAAGACCTTCTCCCAACTCGGACTAGCCTGGAAGCTTTCCCCCTAATTTGACACGGCAGATCTGGCCACCTAAATTCATGGCAGAGTAACATTGAGGCTAGACTACTGCAATGCACTCTACATAGGTCTCCTTTCAAAGCTGACTTGGAGACTCCAGCTGGTGCAAATACTGCAGCTCGTTTACTTATAGGAGCTTGAAAGAGCATGTATATCACTCCCATTCTACAGTCACTCTATTGGCTGCTC
Source organism: Eublepharis macularius (assembly GCF_028583425.1). Taxonomy (NCBI): domain Eukaryota; kingdom Metazoa; phylum Chordata; class Lepidosauria; order Squamata; family Eublepharidae; genus Eublepharis; species Eublepharis macularius. Next base: position 163,692,820 of record NC_072792.1, on the reverse strand, counting down.
CTCAGTTACTGGGTCAATTCAAGATCATGACTATCACATACAAACCCCTTCATGGCCTTGGCCTCTCATATCTGTGCAACTGCCTCTTCCCCTATGTTCTGCTATGACAACTTTGCTCATCAGAACAGAGCCTTCTGCATAGACCACCCTGCAGTTCAGCAAAATCAACAGCTGCCTGCACATGTGATTTTTCTGTGGTAACCCCATCTTATAGAATTGTCTGCCTGAGGAGGTCAGGAAAGATCCCACTTTCCTAGCTCTCCACAAACTATGCAAAACTGATTTATTCTGGACGGTGGCTTTGAAAACAACTTATAGGTCTGTGTCGTAAGAAATAGCTCAGAGAGATGCCTTGGTAGGGACAGGAACTATAGACTATGTTATTGGGTACTGTCTCCTGTTGTAGATATGCTCCTATTAAGGAATTTCCACATTGCTAAACATGCCATGTGATTTATGCTTTGTTTCATAAAGATTTCATTTCAGTGCTTGACTTTATGCTTGACTAGTAACAAAGCCCATTGTGGGAAAAAACAATGGGCTCTAGAAAGGGGAGGGTGGGCAGGCAAGCATTGCCTCCTCCTCTGTGACTGACAGCAGGGTGAAGATGGGGGGCAGATATTGCCACATGCTCTGCTCCTGATCCTGGCTGGGTGAAGGGGGGGGGATGGGCATTGCCTCAGGCTCCGCACCTGATTCCGGCTGGGTGAAGAGAGGGTGGGCATTGTCGCTTGATCCCGGCCAGGTGAAGGGGAGAAGAACATTACCTCCTGCTCCACGCCTTATCCCAGCCTAGTGAAAGCAGGGGATAGGCATTGCCACAGGCTCCGCTCCTGATCCTGACCAGGTGAAGAGTGGTTGGACATTGCCTCCTGCTCCGAGCCTGAAAGCAGGGGGTGGACATTGCCACCTGCTCCGCTCCTGATCCCAGTCATGTGAGGGGGGCGGGCACTGCCACCGGCTTCACACCTAATCCTGGTGGCATGAAGGGGAGGTGTGCATTTCCAGCTGCTTCATGCCTTGCTGCATGAAGGGGGTGGCGGCGTCATTGGCACTTACTCCACTCCTGATCCTGGCTGGGAGAAGGGGGGCAGGCATTGTCTTCTGCTCTGCGCCTGATACCGTCTGGGTGAAGGGGGGGAGGGTATTGCTGTCTGCTCCGATTTGATCCTGACGGGTGGCATTGCCACCTTCTCCGTGCCTGAATCTGGTGGGTTGAAGGTGGGATGGGCATTGCCACCTGTTCTGCTCCTGATCCCAACCACGTGAAGTGGGGTGGGTATTGCCTCTTGCTTCATGCCTGATCCTGGCCAGGTGAAAGGGGGGAGGGCATTGCCACCTGCTTCACTCCTGATTCTGGCTGGGTGAAGGAGGTGGGCATTGCCTCCTGTTCTATGCCTGATTCCATCCAGCTGAAAGAGGTGGGCATTGCCACCTGCTCCACGCTTGATCCTGGCCAGGTGAAGGGGGGCGGAATTGCTTCCTGTTCTGCGCCTGATTCCATCTGGGTGAAGGGCGGCAGGGCATTGCTGCCTGCTCTGCATCTGATCCCATCCGGGTGAAGGGGGTGTGGACATTGCCTCCTGATTTGCACTTGATTCCATCCAGGTGAATGGGAGTTCATATTGCTGCATGTTCTGCATCTGATCCTGGCTGGGTGAAGGGGACGTGGGCATTGCTGCCTGCTCCATGCCTGATTCTGGTGGGTTGAAGGGGGAGTGGGCATTGCCCCCTTCTCCTCCCCTGATCCTTGCTGGGTGCAGGGAGGAGCAGGCATTGCCTGCTGTTCTGAATCTGATCCTGGCCACCTGCTCTGCTCCTGTTTCCAGCTGGGTGAAGGTCTGGGATAGGCATCGCCCCCTGCTCAGCACCTGATTCCAGCTGGGTGAAGGAGGGGGCTGGTACTGCCACTTTCTCCGCTACTGATCCAACTGTATGAAGGGGGACGGGCATTGCAACCTGCTCTGCTCTTGTCCCCAGCTATGGAGGCGAGGGTGAGCATTGCCATCTGCTCTGCTCCTAATCCTAGCTTGGTGAAGGTGGGGTGGGCATTGCTACCTGCTCCGCTCCTGATGCCAGGTGGGTGAAGGTGGAGACAGGCAATGCTATGTGCTCCGCTCCTAATCCCTGCTGGGTGAAGAGGAGTTGGACATTTCCTCCTGCTCCATGCCTGATCCCAGCTGGGTGGAGGAGGGTGGGTATTACCACCTGCTCCACTCCTGCTCCCAGCTGGGTGAAGGTGGGCTAGCTGTGCCACCTTCTCCGCTCCTGATCTAAGCCAGGTGAAGGTGGCGGCCGATATTGCCACCTGCTCCACTCTTGATCTCAGCTGTGTTATGGCAGGGGGCAGGAATTGCCACCTGTTCCCCTCCTGATCCCAGCTGGGTGAAGGCGGAGGGATGGGGATTGCCGCCTCCTCCACCCTGATCCTGGCCTGCGCTTCCTGCCGCAGTGCACTTTCTGGAAGGATGGGCTGCTTCTTCTGGCTTCTTCTGCCATAGAGGACACTTAGCCTTTTATATAGTAGGATTTCAAATTTTCTTCTATTGCACCTTGTTGTACCTGTTCAGTGAAGGTCCTAACTATTGTTGATTATTGTATTTTGCTCAGTGAATGCCCTGGCTGTTGATTATATTGTATTGCACTGTTGATTATATTGTATTGCACTTAGTAATCTGCCTTATGTTTTGGTGAGAACAGTGGACTATAAATGAATGAATGAATGAATGAATGAATGAATGAATAAACGTGCTGCAAAAAACGCTGTAAAAAAAGAGGCCAGAGCCCAACCCCCTTCTGACTGGCTGTTCAACACAAGGCAGCAAATATCTCATCAAGAGCCAAACTGAGTATATTCTTAGTATATGGGGCCCGTCCTGTTGGTTGCTGGTTTACTGCGATGTTTGAATTCTTGGGAATTTTGCAACCCAACCCAACACCCAAAGTGGTGTTGAGCCAATGTGTGCATAATAAAATAAGCTTTGTTTAATAATCTGAGTGTTTCATGAATTAGTTAGAATTCTTGTTTCCTGGTGTATCTCCCCAGCTGGAAAGCTTGTGCATACCGAAGCTGTAAGTGCATGCAAAATAGCTCACTGGTCTTGTTCAAACAGTACGGCGACCAGGTGTATCAGAAGCATTGCAGATAACATTTCTTCCAGATATGCCTGCTTGTCAGGCTTTCACTTCATTTGGATGTAACATCTGATAAGGGCAAATGAACATATAAGATGGTGGTTGTAATCCTGAACACGCTTACTTGAGATGACATCCCTTTGGGCTTAGTGCATGTGATCAAGCCACGTAATGCTTGCATTCTCTGTTACATTTCAGTCCTGAATGCTGGTCTTTTCTTCACGATCAACTTGTGTTTGTGTTATGTGCTGTCAAGTCGACCTATGGCGACCCTATGAATGAAAATCCTCCAAAATGTTCTATCTTTAACAGACTTGCTCAGATCGTGCAAACTGGAGGGTGTGGCTTCTTTTATTGAGTTAAGCCATCTCGTTTTAAGTCTTCCTCTTTTTCTGCTGCCTTCCACTTTTCCTAGCATTATTGACTTTTCCAGAGAATCATGTCTTCTCATGATGTGACCAAAGTATGACAGCCTTAGTCTTGTCATTTTAGCTTCTAGGGAGAATTCAGGCTTGGTTTGATCTAGTACCCACTTATTTGTCTTTTTGGCTGTCCATGGTATCCACAAAACTCTCCTCCAGTACAACATTTCAAATGAATCTATTTTCTTCCTGTCAGCTTTCTTTACCGTCCAACTTTCACATCCATACATGGCAATGGGGAAGACCATAGTTTGGATTATCTTTTTTTTTTAATAATAAATTTATTCCACATTAACTTAAAACATAACCATACAAAACCCATTCCACATTAACTTAAAACATAACCATACAAAACCCATTCCACATTAATTTAAAACATAACCATACAAAACCCAAATTATAACAATTCCTAAGGAGTTCCATACATCTAGAAATTCAATAGTTCTTGAGAATGAATGTTAGAAGAAATAATTTCTTTTTCCTGCAAAAATTGCACAATAGGAAACCATATTGCTTGGAAATTTTTTCGATAGGCTTCCAAATTCTGAATGCCTGTAGAGCAGGGGTGGGCAATTGTTTTGGCTCGGGGGCCACTTTGTGGGAGCGGAGGTTAGCGGAGGGCCACACCTTTTAAAATGATTGCATTCATTAATTAACTTTGCATTTCAGAAAAGGTATAAATTGTATCATACAAATCAATAAATATAAATTAAATAAAATAGTGGTAGTTTTATTCAATTTATTTATTGCGCTAATTTCATATCTATATCTCGGTTCAAGGTGGATTTTTCTGACTGTCTTGGCGGGCCACAAAAAACTGTGTAGCGGGCCGCATGTGGCCCACGGGCCGCAATTTGCCCACCCCTGCTGTAGAGCAATCCACTTCCAGATGGAATCATACCAATTTTGTAGTGAGGGCCCTTTCTTATTTCTCCATTTCTTGGCAATCTCTATCCTAGCAATTGCTAACAAAGTTGTTATTGTAACCAGCTTGTTTTTATCTACTTGTTTTAACAAATCTATTTCTAGAAAAATATTTTCTGGATTTCTTGGAATCTGTTGGCCCACTATACTTTCTATTTGCAATAATACTTTATTCCAGAACCTTTTAATGGTGGGGCAAAGCCAAAAACAATGTAAAAAGTCTCCTGTCTGTCTGCAACCTTTCCAACATTTTAAGTTCAATTTTTTTTAAAATTTAGCAATTCTCATTGGAGTTAAATAGCTTCTATGTAATTCTTAAATGAGTTAAAGTGAATTGTTAAAATTTCAGAATTAAAACTTGGGGCCTTCCATGCTTTTTCAAACTCCTCTTTGGAAATTCTACCTTCACAATCTGCAATCCAAGCTCTTTCAGCTGTTATAATAGGTTTATTACATGTTGATAATAGTACTTTATAGATCTTAGAAAGGAAACCTTTATGGCCTCTCTCACTTTGCTTAAATAGTGCTTCTAGAGCAGTTAAAGGCATTGCCCAATTTCGCACTATACCTAGGGTTTCTAGAATATGTCTAATCTGATAATAATTTAACCAAGATATACTTTCTTGCATAGCAGCCTCTATATCTGGTTTGGAAAGGATTTGACCATTTGAAATAAAATCCACCAATCTAACAAAGCCTTTAAGGTACCATTGTCTAAAAGAAGAATTCCTTTGAGCAGGAGGGAATGAAGATTGATTAGTATAAGAGGCATATCTGGAGGTTAAGGGAAGAAGTTCACTTCTATATTTATTCCAAATTTTCAAAGATGTCCTTAAAAATTGATTTTTTTGGACTAGGGGCGTTCTATCCGTTGGTAAATTCCAAAAAATTTCTAGAACTGTACGTTTGTCACAAAAGGCCTCTTCAATATGTTGCCAGCTTGTTTGTTCATCTGGATTGAACATAATTACTCTAAGCAGTGCCATTAATATGGCAGCTTCATAATAAAGTTGCAAATTTGGAAAATGTAGGCTGCCTTGTGCTTTGGGGTTAGAAATCACTCTGGATTTAATTCTTGGGGGTTTGTAAGACCAAAAAAATTCTGTCATTGAAGATTGCCATTTAGATATAGATTTTTTTAGGAATAGGTATAGGTAAAGCCCGAAATAAAAACAAATATTTAGGTAATATAAAACTCTTAATTATTTGCAATCTGTCAGTTTGTGAAAAGCCCTGTTTATGCAACTTTTTCAGTTGTCTTTTAGTTTCCTCATGTATCGTTTAAAAAATAACAGAAATTAAATCATTAAGATCCAATCTAGCTGGAATTTGTACCCCGAGATATTTCCATTTGGTATCCTTCCAAGAAAAAGGAATCTGGGGACCTAGTTGTTCTTTCGTTTCTCTATGGATGTTAATAGGTACTAGGAATGACTTGCTAAAATTAATCTTCAGAGCAGAAAGAAACTGAAATTGAGAGAAAATATCCATTAAAGTTGGAATAGAGTTTTCTAAATCTGATATATATATAGTATTAAATCATCTGCATATAGACTAATTTTATTCTCTACCCCTCCTATTCTAATACCGTCAACCTTTTTGTGCTTCCTAATTAAAGTGGCTAATGGTTCAATCACTAAAGCAAAAAGAAAAGGGGACAGAGGGCAGCCTTGCCTTATTCCTTTAGATAAGGGGAAAAGGTCACTCAAACAATTATTAATCTGTAGTTTTGCGGTTGGAGATGCATATAAGGCACTGACCGAGTTCCTAAACCTTGGGCCAAAATCCATGACCTCTAGAACAGTGTGAAGAAATGGGAATACAACACTATCAAAGACTTTTTCCAGGTCAATTGATATGTGCCGATTCCTGTGCCTGGGATTGGGAAAAAGCTATAATATTTAAAAGCCGTCTAATATTGTCCATAATGGACCTATTTGGGATAAACCCTGTTTGATTGGGGTTTATATAATTAGTAATTATATCTTTAAGTCTATTAGCAAGGACCTTGGAAAAATTTTTATAATCAATATTTAAAAGCGATATTGGGCGATAAGAAGCCGGCAAATTCCTATCCTTGTCTTCTTTTGGAATGGTAATAATGACTGCTTCGTTCCAAGTTAAAGGCATCTTCCCAGATTCCATTATATTATTACATAGTTGAGTAAAAAAAGGAATTAGGTCTTTGGCAAAGGTCTTAAAAAATTCTACTGTAAAGCTATCCTGACCTGGAGCCTTATTAGGTCTCAATTGTGATACTACGTCTTGCACTTCTTCCACAGTTATTGGTTTCTCTAGCGTCTCTCTATGTTGTCTAGATAATTTTCGAAAACATTCCTGTTGTTCTAAAAAAACCTTGATTTCCCCCTCTGTAGGATGTGACGAGGTGTAGAGGGAGGTATAATATTCTAAGAAACACTGGATTATTTTTTTGATAGAAGTATGTAGCGCACCTTTGGTATCCTTAATAGCAAAGATTTGTCTTTCTTCACGCTTCTTTTTAACTTTCCAAGCTAAGAATTTAAGCGATTTTGTGGTCTTCTGCCATAACTTTTGCTTTGTACATAGAATTCCTTGTTGAATTTCCCTGTTTTCTATGGATTCTAAAGCTTTCCTCTCTGCCAATAGCACCTTATAAACTTTTTTATTGCATGTTTTCTTACGTAATTGTTCTAGTTTTTAAATATTTTCTAGCAATGTTTTAACTTTCTGCTCTCTTTCCTTTTTCAAATGGGAATTTAGTGCTATACACTTTCCCCTCATCACCACCTTAAAGGCATCCCAGATAGTTTGAATTTCTGGCTCACCGATGTCATTAAGCTCAAAAAACTGGGTAATTTCTTTTTGAAGCTGCAATTTATGCTGTTCTTCCAGTAAAATGATATTATTAAATTTCCATTGTTTCCTTGACTCCTTCTGGCTAATTATTGTAAATTGACCTTGTAGAAAAGCATGGTCAGTCCAAACAAATGGTCCAATTTCCACATTATAAAAGTTTTGTAAGATAGACTTTGAACATAGTATATAATCTATCCTGGAATAACTAGAGTGCCGAGGGGAAAAATATGTATAGTCCCTCTCCCCTCCATGTAATATACACCATAGATCATAAAGGTCATTTTGTTCTAAAATTTCAGTAAGTTTAGTTTTTGTGTTGCGACTTGTAGTTTTCCTAACTCTTACTGAGTCTGATCTGTCCAATTTATTATCAAGAGTCATATTGAGATCCCACCCACAATAATATGTCCCTCTACAAATTGTTTCAATGTTACTAGTGTTTCTTGTAGAAATTCCTCTTGTAGGGTTTTTGGTGTGTACACTGTAGCCAAAGTAATCTTTGTTCATCCAGAATCCCTTTAATAAAGAGATACCGGCCTTTTGGGTCATATACCTTATCAATACTCTGGAACTGAAGCGTCTGAGCCAGCAAAATAGCTACTCCCCGGGACTTTGAAGAACCTGGAGCATAGAACTGCTGCGGATACCAGGAGACATCAAACAATTTCTTGTCTTCTAGTTTCACATGAGTTTCCTGCAACATCACCACATCCGGTCTTTCCTTCATCAGGAAAGTAGAAACTCTCTTCAATTTAATTTTACTATTCAGACCTCGCACATTAGTTGATCTAAGAGTATAAGGAACCATGATGATTCCTGTGTGTCAGTATGAAGTGACAAGAGTCCTATGTGGATTCCAAAAAGATTATGTAGTCTGATAAACTATATATCAACCCCAAACTATTTCTATTTCTATCTACGAACTCCTCTAGGGTTTCCAAATAATACAGTGTACAAAACCAAACTATACCAAACCCCAACTTCCCCCACCTCCTTCCCCTTCAACCCACAACAAACAAACAAACAAGTCAAGACAAAATGAAACAAACTGAAAAAAGAAAAAAAAAACCCACAAACAATCAATTGTTTGGTACATATATGGTAAGAGTCCTTGCTGTATAATTTTGAGCATCACTTTGCTTGTATGGGAAATTAATGTGATTGTCTGATAGTTGCTGCATCTATTGGCATCCCCTTTTTGGGGGGATTGGAATGTAGACTGAGCATTTCCAGTCTGTTGGCCATTGTTTCGTTTTCCATATTTGTTGACATATTCTTGTTAAGATTCTAATGGACTCCATTTCTGTGGCCTGAAATAGCTCTATTGGTATCCCACCTACTCCAGGTGCTTTGTTTCTCTCAATTGCTTTGAGTGCAGTTTTTACTTCACTTTCTAGGATTTCTGGTTCTTCATCAAAAGATTCTTTGTCAAAAATATCTGCCATCCTTTCATCTCTTTTGTATAGTTGTATAGTTCTTCAGTGTATTGTTTCCATCTTCCCTTTACTTCGTCCTTCCTGATCAGATACTGTATTTCCATGTTGATCTTTCAACTTGAATTTCCCTTTGATTTCTCGGATCTTTTGGAACTAATCTCTTGTTCTTCCTTTTTTGTTGTTCTCTTCTATTTCTTTGCACTGGTTATTATAATAGATTTCTTTGTCTCTGCATGCAACCCGCTGAAGAGCTGCATTTAGAGTTTTGATCCTATTTCTGTTGCCTTTTGTTTTTGCTTCTTGTCTCTCTTTAGTAATTTTAAGAGTTTCTTCAGCCATCCATTTAGGCTTCTCCTTTCTTTTGGCTACAGGAATAGTCTTTGCACATTCTTCCTTGATAATATCTCTGCTTTCAGCCCATAGTTCTTCTGGCTCATGATTAGAGATGGGCATGATCTGCATTACGATAAAAAAACCCCCACGATAATGGCGATCGCGCGATTGTGACCTGGCGGATCGTGATCGTCCACGGCCAATGATCCAGCAATCGGGAGAGGCCTGGATCGGGGCGTTTGGGTTCAGATCGGGGATCCAGACACTCAGGCGCCAGCAATCGATTCCCCTGGCAACGGAGCTAGGGGAAAGCCTGAGCTTTGTTTGCCCTCCTTCTGTCGCCCTGGAAACCCGAATGGAAGCCCAGCTTTCCTTGATCAGCAGGGCTTCCTTCCAACCATAGAGCAGCAAAGCAGTCACAAGTTGGGAGAAGACACCCAGGGGAGGGAGGGGGAAGGGGGTGTTCTGTAGCCATGGGCACTCCAATCTCATCCCTGCAAACCCTGATAGGCAGCTCTGACAGCCAAACACAGACCTCCTGTGTTGCTGAATGGGACCTGAGGGGAGGTGGCTTGTCACCGCCTCCCCATGCTCGCCAGGCCTGGCGGCCGCAGCCACCACCCACCTTCCCACATAGCTGGGAATAGCAGCGCGCCCCGCTTTGGCCTCCACAACCCATGGCTCGGGAACGGGAGATGATCGGTGTGGATCATTAATTCGGGATTGTCGCCGGCGCCGATCGACGATGAGCTGGATCGTTAATTTTTTTGGGATCGTGCCCATCTCTACTCATGATCAGTTGAACTTAGTATTGCAAATCTGTTCCTTACTTGGTCTTTAAATTCTTCAGGAATATCATTTAGATTGTGTTTTGGCACTATGATTCTTTTAGAGTTTCTCTTCAGCTTTATTCTAATTTTTGATATTAGCAACTCATGATCTGTATCACAGTCACCTCCTGGTCTTGTTTTAGCTGAGAAAATAGAGCTTCTCCATCTTCTGTTTCCAATTATGTAAGCTATTTTGTTCCTGTATTAGTCACTGAGTGATTTCCACGTATACAATCGTCTTTTTGGTTGTCTGAAGCATGTATTAGCAATGAACAGGTTGTCGGCTTCACAAAATTCTATGAGCCGCTCTCCTGATTCATTTCATGATCCTAATCCAAAATTTCCCACTATATTTGATTCTGCTTTATTGCCTACTTTTGCATTCCAGTTGCCTATGATTATCAGCATATTTTGTTTAGGTGTATGGTCAATTTCTTCTTGGACACTTGCGTAAAAGTTTCAATTTCTTTCTCCTCAGCAACTGTAGTTGGAGCATAATCTTGAATGATGGTTATGTGAATAGGCTTTCCCTGAAGTCTGATTGATAATACTCAGTCAGACTTTGCGTTGTAGCTCTTAACTTCTTGTGCTATGTCTCGCCTCACTACTAGAGCCACACTGTTTCTTTTGAGTTCATTTCTGCAGTAAAACACTGTGATTTTCTGACTGAAAATGTCCTGAGTTGGTCCACATTAGTTCACTCACACCCAGGACTGCAATGTTTAAGTGTTCCGTTTCTTGTTTTATGATTTCTAAGTTACCCGTTTTCATACTTCTCAAGCTCTATGTTCCTATTATGTGTGTTGCACAGCTTTGGATGTTCCTTTTGCATCTATTCATGTTTGCAACTGGACATCCTTTCACCTTTAATCCAGTCCCATAATTAAGAATAGTGCTATTCGTACTTGTCCTCGGCTCTTCCCCAGTAGCCAACTGAGTGCCATCCGATCGGGGAGTCCTGTCTTCTGGCACTATAACTTTTTTCATTTTGGATCGTCTCATCATAGGGTTTTCAAGGTAAGAGATTAGCAGAAGTGGTTTACCATTGCCCTCTTCTGCTTCGCAGTACTAACCAGGGTTAGTTGAACTGACATTGCCGTTGTCTGTGAAAAATCCTCTGCCAGTATCACCTTCCACTACTGCTGCTGCCCAGTAGCTAACCTTCAAGAATTCTTCCACTCCCATCACCATTGGAATATTCAATTCTCTTCTCCTGATGTGGCCACTGATTCCTGAAATGCATCTTAGTCTGGTGTCTCTGCTTTGACCATTCTGCCTTGAGTGACTCTTCCAGGAGTTTAGGCTCTTGATCAAGACTGCACTCCTGACAGTGTTGCTCTCAGCTTCACAGACACACTCAAACCCCCTCACTGCGTTAAGATGTGTATTCAAGAAGAACTTACCATGGTCTTTTTGCGAATTTGATTTAAACTGCTCTGTCATGTGCCCCACCATTTTACTTAGAAGCACCACACGATGTTTTCTATTTCTGGCATTAGCCAAGCATGTACCAGGTAAGAGCTCTGTGGCAGATTTAATTTCTCCCACTCCAGTAGTTGCTGAGACAATAAGATTTTTTTTCAGTTGAATGTAAAAGGAATTATCACAACAATTTTGAAGTGTGGTTTGCACTGGAGTGTGCATTGCAAGTGTGCTGAAATTTTGGAGGAGGGGGGAGTTGCTGCTCTAGCTTAGTAGTTAAGTGGCTGGGTTGTGAAATCAGCACTCTGCTAGTTTGATTCCCACTACTGCCAGGAGTTCCTTGGGTAAATCTCTCCTCTCATCCCCAGCTCCCCAGATGTATTGTGAGGATAATAATAACACTGACTTTGTTCAACGGTCTGAGTAAGGCACTAATCTGTCTAGAAGAGTGGTATATAAGCACAGTGTTATTATTATTATTTTAAAAATCAAACCTGCTATAGTAACCATTACTGCTGAAAGAGATTTAGTTTTTGAAAGTGATGTCAACATCCACAGTGAAGTTGGTGTCTGCCCAGATTTTTTATGGAAGCAAAAGTGGTTGAGCACACTCTCTGTAAACCTTCTGTTCCCATAAGGGGAAAAAACCCAGCACTTTGGACGGCCCAAGCATGAACAATCTTCAGGCAAGACATCTAGGCTTTGTAGTTGCACCTCCCCTGCCCCAAAATGAGACAAAACTGGTGTAAGAACAGGCAGGATGCTGGCAAGTTTCCAGAGTGGCTCCTGTGAACCGCAGCTCTTTTTTATTCCTAGCAGAGGGCTTCATTGTTTTTTCTGGCATTTTGTTGCTGTCCTGCAGTGTTCCCCTGTGATCACCTGTTCTGTAATGTGTTTGAATATGTCTGTGTTGTGATGAGATACAGGGCCAAGCTACACATGACGAATGACACTTGAACGGCAAGTGGATTGAGTGGAGGGCAAGTGAACAGGGAGAAATACACTTGCTGTTCAAGTGTCATTCGTCATGTGTAGCTTGGCCCACAGACAGCTCTTTCTGCACTTCTCCACCCCATAACTGAAGTAAATCAAGAGTCTCCTTCTCTTGTCAGAAGACACTACGGCCACCAACAGACTTATTTTTTTTCTGTCCATCCACTTCTTCTGTGGCAAGGGTAGAGAATGGACTGGTTGAGTATACCAACCCATGTGCTTAATGTTCAGATTTTTCCACCCAGAAAACTGCTTCTGGGATTGGTCTGCTGGGATCACATGAACAAATTATGGCAGGATAATCAATTGTGATTGTTGTTATGATGTGGGTGGTCATTCTCTTTTCCCCTAATGCTTGGAGAAAAAGGAAATGAAAGGGAGAGAATTGGATTCCTCCTGCCCCCAAATATATAGCACAGCAAGAGGCAACTGCAGAAAACCTCTAGCTATGGTACAATGCTGTCATGTAGAAAACATTTTTTAAAAAATCCCGACAAACCTTGTTGATCTCTTGTCAAAGCTGAACTTATCCAGTATTCCATGCAGCCCAAACATAGCTATCATTACGTGCTGTTTTTAGTATTACATACAAAACAGCAAGTGGATTAATGAATTGTAATATTAATAACATTGCAGCGTTGCCATAATTTTTTCTTTAAAAGGGAGAGCATGGGAAGAGGGATGGGAGGGGGTGGTGATAATGAAGGTGAAGTTTCACAAAGTGAATCCACCAACCAGCATGAATATGGGGGTGGGGGGAGGGTCAAATGGAGGTGTGGGAAGCTTCCTGTGCTGCTGCTGGCAGGAGCACTCTCTGTCCCAGCTACCGGCAGTGCACCCCTTCCGGCCTCTGTGGCTCCCCTTCCACCCTATCTTGGACCAGAGAGCCATGCAAGAGATTTGGCAGGAGGCAGGGCAGCTCAGGAAACAAGAGATTTGGCAGGAGGCAGGGCAGCTCAGGAAACTTCCCATGCCTCACACATCTTTGTCTCCCAGCACCTCTCCTGCTGCCTGCCTCTCTCTGCCAGTGCCTGGGTCTCCAGATGGCCCCCGGTGGACGAAACAGGTGCGGGGTCTGCGAGGCCCAGGAAGCTTTCTGCGCTGCTGCCAGTGGGAGCACTCCCAACTGTCCTGGCTACCGGCATCAGGGGGCTTGGAGCAGTGGCAACTGCCAGGGGCTCCCTTGGGCCAGCAGGAGGCGAGCTCCCTGCACCTTGTCGCCAGTGGGCTTTGCTTATAATAAACGTATGTTGTAAATACTAGCAGTCTCTATGCAGGCACTCTCCCTCCAACTCTACAAGTTGGATGGGTTTTATGTTGTTAACTATGTGAGTTCCTTTGGTAAACTCCAGCCCCTAGTGGCTGGGAAGGAGCTGATCTGTCAGCGGTAGTCAGAAAAGACACACTTCCCTTGAAAACTTTAGGGAAATGGGTCCACCTTGTATCAGGCATCACTTGTAGCTTGACTGTAAGATGAGTCCATCCTCTTTAGGAATCAACAGTCATAGCAGCAGAAGAGAATTGAATATTCCAGTGGTGATGGGAGTGGAGGAATTTTTGAAGGTTAGCTACTGGGCAGCAGCAGCAGTGGAAGGTGACACTGGTGGAGGCTCTTTCACAGACAACGGCAGTGCCACTTCAAATAATCCTGGTTAGTACGGCGAAGCAGAAGAAGGCAATGGTAAACCACTTCTGCTAATCTCTTACCTTGAAAAACCTATGTTTTGATGCGCAACCTGTACTCTGGACAAGAGGCTCTATCATCTGGAGATTGATAGTAATTCTGGGAGATTTCCAGGCCCCAGCTGGAGGCTGGCAACTCTAATTATGTGTCTACAGAGGGCGTTTATTTTTGTGGAAGGACTCACCAGAACTGAGTACCAGCACCTTTTGGGGGCTCTTCCAGGTCCGGGGGGGGGGACTGGTGGAAATCAGTGCAATCATGTATATGAGTACCGTCACCTGTTTTTAAAACAAAACCAAAAAAGCCAAACTTGCAGATATCTAGAGAGGAACCAGATATCTGACTGATCTTGCCCTCTTTACTGTCAGCTCAACACACTGTGCAATTCACTGCTGCAACTGGAGTATCGTTCTATCTAGACTTTCATGTCAGAGGCAACCAGCTATCCTGGCTGCATTGATGTGTTTTTAAAATGTTTCTCTCACCATTGTTCTGAGCAGCAGCAGGCAAATCGGCTTGCTGGTAGGAGGCCTAGGTTGAGATGTCTGGGGATGGAGACTGCACACCCCTTCTCCACACTGCTTGCTGCTGTCCCTGCCTCTATCCCTCTACATCAGAGCAAAGTGCTGGTGGGATAAGACTCTTGCTGGGCTGGAACTGGAAACCGCATCCCTGTATCACAGCTGAACCATAGTGGATAAAGCAGAGTGGCTCAACTGTGAACTAAAAATAAAAGCCCTTTTACAGACTGAAGGGTGGTGGTGGGGGGGGAGTAGAGCTTCTTATAACCCTTACCATTTTCAAGATGTTATTTTATTTCTACGAAAAGGTTTAGAATTTAGGAAAATGGCTCCAGTTTGTCCCCAGAGCAAAGTAAAAAGAGGCCATCCCATGCATGTTTAGATTGTGTTGCCGGCTTAATGGATATTAAACAGAAGAGGCAGTGTCAGTTCCTGGCAGTTGGGTCTCCAAGTTCTCCACAGTTAACTCACAGGTGCTCCAGTTGTAGTAACTTTATTAGAGATCCATTCAGTACAAGGTGCATCAACAGTGGGAGATTGGCAGAAGTGACGTATGTGGGGCCAGCAATGTTAGTTATAGGGAATCTTCCCGCCAAGGGAAAGAAGACCGTTAAGGGGGGGAGGAGAGTTGTAGTGAGACATGGTTTTAGAGCAGACAGTGAGAAAGATGAACTTATCTTTGGTTCTCAGGAGGAGCACCCCATGAGCCAGCTTTGGCTGGCTGTCAAGGACACTGGCTCAGCGGAGCGAGAAAGAAAAAGTAAACATTTGTACATTTTTAAGATAACCCATTGGCATAGAGCAATTAAAAACTTTCCACTCTCTCAGAAGCCAGAGGCAGAACTCCTTCACATTCATGGCAGATATGCAGGGGGTCTATCTGACAGGCAGCCCGAGAGTCAAGACCAAAATGCAGAATGGAAAAACCACAACTCAGGCTAGAGAGTAACTACAGTATTAAAGGAACCAACTCTCAATCCTAGTAGTCGTTTCATAAATATAAAGTGACACAGTGCATATATTTATATCAAGTTATCTGAGCTCTATATCCAAATATTTCTTAGAAAAATACATACAATAGATAATTCCATAAATATATCATAAGTATTTCATATAAAAAGTCAATAGCTGTTCTTGAGAGAAATAGTGTCCAGTCATGTGATTAATATTTTTTTTCTTTTTCTTTGTAGGTACTGTTCCTTCCAGGTATGTTCAAACAGAACAGGTGAGTAAACATATAGTTTTCTGATGAAAAATGAAGGAAAACTTGAAAAAAACTTGAAGTAGTTCTTCCTAGGAAGGACTACTTATGCTCCTCGAGTAAAGCTATATGTTTACTCACCTGTTCTGTTCGAATGTACCTGGAAGGAATAGTACTTACAAAGAAAAAGAAAGACCCAAGTTGTGGTTTTTCCAGTCTGCATTTTGAGCTTAACGGGTATAGCATAACTGGTATATGTCACCTCCTCCCTCCAGCTTCTGCTGCTGCTTGAGTGAACAGCAGGAGGAAAATGGGAGCCAAAAAGACAGGTTGATCAGTAACAAGCAAAAAGTCAGGTCATTTTATCATAGAGTTTTGTGGAATTCCTAGATGGTTGTAATATTGATCAACAATTCCCCTTCATATACCCTGCCTGCGAAAGCTCCAGAGGTTGTAGGGAGAAGCCTGGCAGTGCTATATCTTTAAGTTCATATTTTGGACATTCTCTTTTCTTTTTGTCATTGTACACCACGTTAGGTGCTCTCTCTTCTGAGTATCCTTTCTGAAGGATGCTGAAGATGCTGTTTCTCCAAATGTTGCTATGTTCATATTTTTTTTAGTCAAAGTTGTTTTCTTTAGGATACAGTACTTTGGTCACGTCATGAGAAGACAAGAATCACTGGATAAGACAACAATGCTAGAAAATGTGAAAGGCATTAGGAAAAGAGGAAGGCCCAAAATGAGATGGCTTGACTCAATAAAGCAGTCCTCCAGTTTGCAAGATCTGAGTAAGTCTTAATGATAGGATGTTTTAGATGTCTTTCATTCATTGGGTTGCTACGGAGCGAGATAATGGCACATTAAGTTGTTGGGAGCGACTTAATGGCACATAACACACAAACACATTTTACCATGAATGCTTTGAATTTTTTTTTGAAGCAGTTTCATAATTGCTTGACAAGTCACAAGGGTGCTGTAATTTACTGACCTGGAAAAAAATTAGGAGAGGAATCTATATAGGCCAGGGTTAGTGGGTTACAATAGCACTGACATTGTGAATTGGCTGTGAGTGGAGATTTTGCATAGAAGAGGTAGGAGTATTTGGTTATGAATATTCCCCTAACAGATACCACTAGTTTATAGATTCTAAATCCAGCCGAATACCATCCCATGTGGTCAGAAATAAGAATCATATGAAGATTTTGCAAAACATTTTAATAACTAAAAGAATAATCAAAGAAAATCTAATAAACACAAACCATATCATGACAAGGCAGAAGGAAAAAAGGAAGCGAGCTACTGATTACATGAGAAACTGATTGAACTAGCTGGTACTTGGTAACATTTGCTGAACTTGAAAGGAAGCTAATAATGCAAAGAGATTTAAAACCTTGTCAAACCACAAGCCATATGGTTTGGCAGGCATGTTCTCAACCAGAAACTAACCATTTTATAAAAAAACTTAAGTGACTTTTTTGAGTT
Organism: Eublepharis macularius; assembly: GCF_028583425.1. NCBI lineage: Eukaryota > Metazoa > Chordata > Lepidosauria > Squamata > Eublepharidae > Eublepharis > Eublepharis macularius. The sequence goes on along the minus strand of NC_072792.1, from coordinate 163,675,599 downwards.
CTGGCTTATATGTTGCTTTTTCTAATTTTATTTATAATCTTTTACTTTGTAAAATGAAATGTTTAAATGCTTTGTAAGTAATTACAGATGCCACTAAATTGCTTTATTATTAATCATTTGTAAAAGTTTGATAATTTTGTTTCTTCTGGAAGGTACAATGTGGGTCACTCAGTTCTCCTCCTTCCTGTGGGAGAGAAATATGGACAAAGGTAAAGAGTATTGCAGAAAGAAATAAGAACATGCCCATATAAATAATTGCAATGAAGATAATCTTGGTATTTGAGTTATCGAATCACAAGAACTTGACTTATGCAGAATCTGACTGCTGGTAAGCCACCCTTCCCAGCCCCAGCACCTGAGTGTATTGTGAAAATAATAATTACACTGATCTTGTTCACTGCTCTGAGTGGGGACTAATCTGTCTAGAAGAGCAGTATAAAAATACAGTTTTTATTATCAAGGTCAGGAGTCAGGACAGCCTATTCAGACTGGCAGTGGCTCCCCAGAGTTCCAAATAATGGCTTTTCATATCACCTGGCCCCTTGAATTGGGGATGTCAAGGACTGAACCTGGGACCTTCTGCACACAACGCTGATGAACTACCACTGAGCCACATCCAAACCCCAGTAGAGTTAAGTAAACTTCCCTAATTTATGCTTTCTAATTGGATAGGTTTTTCTGTCTTAATCTGCTGCTTTGTTATTCCTATGGGGCTGTTGTTTATATATACAAGTTAAATGGATCTTGGCTTTTATTACTTTATAAATCGTAATATTCTTAGCAGCTTTGAGAGTTCTTCAAAGCGATCTTTAGCTGGGCAAACATGTTGAAAGGAAATCTGGTACACAAATTACAAGCCTCATCCATTAATGGGTTAAACCAGAAATCCTACCTTTAAAATCAAATTTGTAGTATTTCCATGAAATGCAGATATTCCTGAACTCAGGTTACATTGAATTGGAAAATGTTTCCCACAGCCTTCCTATTCATTATAAAGCTGTGGTTATTCATGTGATGTATGTTCCACATTCAGCCTCTAGAGAGTTGTGGTTGTTTCTGTCTGTGTTATCTCAGAACCATTCCTTTGGGGTAGCTGTGTGTCGGTTTCCAGACAACACATGAAGTGCAAGTAGGGTTGGTAGTTCATGTTTCACCTGGGACTTGTATTAAAAACCATGTGGGTGTGTGTGCAGATGAGTGGGTGACTGGTGAGGGCAAATCAGCTGTTTTCCAGAAAATTACAGAAATGGGCCTCCCTCTTCCCCCACCCCTTCTATAATTTTCTGCAAAACTGGGGTAAAGGGGCTTCTTCTTCCGATTGTGTCTGAAGAACTGAGCTCTGTCTCATGAAAGCTTATACTGGAATAACTTGGTCTTTAAGCTGCTACTGTTGTTTAGCGCAGGACAAAGCTGGGTAGCAAGCAATGTGTTTGCTTAGTAAAGGAGACATTACTTCCAAACTGTGTCTGAATCCAATGCCATGAGCTGTGACTCTCTTAAGCTTATGCTGGAATCTAAATTGTTAGTCTCACGGTGACCCTGGGCTCTGGTTTTACCTAGTCATGGGTGCTTCAGTTCTTGTAAATGGAACTTTTAGTAGGGTTGCCAGGTGAAGGATATTGGGAGTGAGGACGTGGCTGAGGCAGCATTGTGAGCATGATGATGTCACTTCTAGTGAAGTCCTGGCAGTAGCTCTAGGAATCACTGGAAACTCTATGGGTTTGCCATAGAATAAAGCCATGGAGTTTCCAATTATTCCTAGAGCTATGGCCATCTTTCCTGGGTTTTCCTTGGAAGTGACTTCATCATTCTTCAGACTCCAGTGAGTTTTTAAATTTTTACTCTTGCTGCTGTTTGGAATAGTGGACAATGGGAAGTTGTGGTAAGTGACTCCCCACCCTGACCGAGGGCTTGGTAGCCCTAACCTTCAGACATAACCATTCCTAAACCACAAAGTTGTTTTACTCAGGATGGCAATTTTCCTGAATTGTCAGTGATTCCCTGACGCATTTCTAGAAACAGAATGCGCCGACTCATTGTCCGGCAATTCTTCTCTGCCTTGTGCAGACATTCAACTGCTGGAGATGAGATCCTTTCTCCTCTTGAGTAGTTTTTGCTTTCCTTACTATTGATGTGTTTTTAAAGGCACAGAACGCTAAACAGGTGCTTTAATGAGTTCCCATAAATTAATTTGAATTATAGAACCCCCTATTTCATTTATTAAAAGAAAAATAATGTTGACAATGGAATTACCATATAATGCCTGAATTCCTCGCCTATCATCAGCAGAAAGACGGAAGTTATTTGGATGTACATAACTGTAAGTAGGATACATCAAAGCTCCTTGGACATTTGAATGATCCAGTCCCAAGGAATGACCAAATTCATGTGCAGCAACAAGGAAAAGATTGGTTTCTGCAACACAGGAAAAAAGTAGTAAAGGACTAGTACGTAACAAAAAGGACATATGGAAACTTGGTAGTTCCCTGCTGTAATGAAATCTGTTGGATTCAGACGGCCTTTCCAATTATAATATACAATGCTAAATATTTATCCCATGTTGCCCCGAGGGGTACATGATGGCATACATACACACCCCACCTAGTTTATCTTTACCTTGTGAAATAGGTTAACCTGACAGCTAGTGACTGGTTACATAATGAGCTTGGTTGTTCTGGGGATTTGTTGGTTTTGTGGTTCAAAAGACTGACCTCTAAGATTTCAATAGGCAATAGGTAGTTGTCAAGACCGAGTCAGTTTCTTGGCCTGTTCAAACATTGGTTCAGGCTCTTTGGCCTAGTTAGACGCCAAGAAAATGCAGCCAGGATGACACTGCAAGTTCCCAGATAGATAAGAGAGAGGTGGAGCTAGCTAGCCACAGGTACTTCAAGGGACAGAGAGCAGAAGGGAGTTTCACACTCAGCATTCCATCTCATTAATGCACAATCCTCTGGAAGTGGAGTGATTTGTTCCCATTTGTGCAGATGTGCTGACTGCTGGGGTGTGTCATCACAAAGTGAGCCACTCACTGATTGGTCCAGCTGGTCAGGCCACACTGGGGGCAGGTAGCTTTAGAGACTGAATCATTCTAGTTACATCCTTGCTACTGGTGACATCCTTCCTAAGAGTGGAAATACATGTTATGAAGTACCTGGGGACACTCAAGTGCAAGATTTTATGTGTGGTCCTCAATTCACATGCAGGCTCTCTCTTGCTTGGTACATGTGCATGCCGCTTTGTTGGGACCTCCCTTTATGTGATTGCATTTGAATAAGAGTATGGACACTACTGCCGAGTCGGGGTGGGGGTGGAGGTGGTAGAGTGCCAATTCAGTTTTGCTTCCACTGTGAGAACTCTCAGGGATGGACACTGTAGATCAAGACCTGTAGGCTCTTCTGACTTGCCAACTTGCAATTATTAAAGGTGTGAGAAAGTGTCAAAATCTGCATTTCAGTGAATGAATGTGGAAGGTGGGGGAAACTGGGTATTTGGCAGTTGTAATCAGAGAATTCCCTTTTCAAAGATTAACTATAGAGGTAGCAAAGAAAGGCATAGCCAGAGCTGTTTCTTTATAGAAATGCAATGCAATCATTTGTATCAATTTTGATTCACATTGTTATTGGAAGGGAAAAATGGAAAACACTAGTGCCTCACACTAAATTAAAAAAACAGCAAGGGAGCCTGGGATATGTTTAGTAGTTGAGGAGGAACTGATATAGAATGTGTGAATGTACTTAACATGGATCAAATGGAAGTATGACTGTGTGAGAGAGTGTATGGGAAATTGGAGGGGGAACATATGAAATGAAGAAAAACAATAACAAGCTAAATAACTATCCTAATAATACTCCACAGGCTTTCAGTCCTAAACCAGCTGTTGCCTTTCAACTAGAGCACAACTGCTAGATCTAAAATCTGGCCTCAGGACAGCAGGCCTGCTAGTTACTGAAAATGCTTAAAAATCCTGTCTTCTTTAAAGCTATTATTCATCATGATGGGGAAAACAGACTGGCATAGTATTGAGAACAGCATAGAATCTGGTATTAACTGAAATTATTCCTGAGATGAGGAATATAATCACAGATCTAGAATCTGGCCTCAGAACAGCAGGCCTGCTAGTTATTGAAAACCACAGAGGTAAACTTGGCCTCCTCTAGACAAGACCTGCTGTAATTTGGAAACACTTATGGTAGACCTGGCCTCTGGAGAATGTCACATTTGGTTCTGAGAATCTTTATCACCTAGTCTTGTTTTCTGCTTTCAGCACTTGACTAGCACTATAGCTTTGTGGTTTAAATTTCCATGTAGTAGTGTAAATGCTAAACTGAATGAATATTTGGCAGTATTATGAATCAGGTTTCATAGAGGTGATTCAGTACTTTTAATTTCTATAGAACATCTTTACCTTTGTTGTAATCGGACCACTGTTCACCCTCATCGAAGTGGGCATCTCCCCCAATGCCTCGTCCAGGGCCAAAAGCATGAGCCAGGACTCCACCTTTTCCATCAAAAGGATGTTTGTCACCATGGGCTGAATTGAAAAGGAAAAATCATCCATTGGAATATTACGCCCAATAATTTTTTACCGTTTGTTTGTATGGTAAAAAGTTAATTTTTCTAATGGACTTTTAAAAAGTCTAGAATAGATATTTCTGCAATACTTTTCAAGGAATTATGGATGGCAAAAAAATATGAACATACTGTTTAAAACATTTCTTGTCTACACGCAACTTACCTTCAGTTATTCAAGGAAGACTTATGTGGTGTAGTGGCAGCTGCAGCCAAAGCAATTTTTTTTAAAAAAATCTACACAGTCAATTGGATCCCCAGTGGCCAATCAGGAGCCCTATTGGGCAAAAGACCTATCAGGCTCTACCCACTTTCTAAAAACACTTGGTGGGTGCCAGGAAAGACATTGGTAGGAGCCATGGTGCCCGCAGGCACCATGTTGGAAATCGTTGGCTGACCTTTAGCTGTTTCTTAAGCAGCTAAATATGGATGTCAGTAGTTAACTCTTACTAGAAATTTGAAGATTTATTTCTCACTGTTCTTTTGAATTTTCTCCTACAGGATCCCATATGTTCACAGTTGTGAGGCCATGCCATGCACTGAGTGTGGTAAGATGACCCCACTACATATATGACAATCAAGTTCTTTTCTTCTTACTGTGGCCCCTCTTTCATATTTTATGGAAATGGCATGGTAGCCACTTCCCATGGGTTCTTCCTATGTCCCTCTAGAAATGTAGGTGGAGACTCAATGTAGGTGGGCAATGAAATAGTTGCTTGCCATGTGGATGTTTGGATGGGAGGACTGGCGTGGTAACAGAATGTTCCTGAAGTGGGGGATTAAATAGAAGAAAGTCAATTGAAATTCAGCATGACTTGGTTGAGTAGGGCCAATTGATGCTTGTCATTCAGACACAGGGAGAATTTGGCCAGGTGTAGAAACTGTCGCTGTGCTTGGATCTTCAGATTTACTAGTGGAGATTACAATAAACTTTACAAACATATGTGCCATCAATTCATAGCCGACCTATGTTGACCCCAGTAACGGGCTTTCAAAGCAACAGATGAATGGAAGTGGTTTGCCATTGCCTGCCTCTGCACAGCAACCCTGAATTTCTTCATCGATCTCCAATCCAAGTTCTGACCAGGGCCAAACTTGCTTAGCTTCTGAGATCTGATGAAACCAGGCTGTATCATGCAGCCTTCCCTCACACATAGTAAAATTTTGGCTCCGAATAAACCAGGGAAAGCCATGTTAACTGGCCCTGTCTGTGTAGTCCCTTCATTCCCAAAGACTCTTCAGTAGGATGGAAGAAATGCTGCAGAAAATGAGAGGAAACAACTGTTGCACACCCACAGCTATACAGCCCTCCTCTCAGAGGTCCCAAGAGGTCCAGGCCACTTCTAGCTGAGACCCTTAGTGATAATAAACATTTAAAAACAGACAACACATGAAAACCGAATAAGGCCACCAAAATGAGAGAGACATAATCTGATTATTTTGGCGTGATAGGGATGTGTATAAAAACAAAGTGAGAAACTTATCAAATGCCAAAAAACCATCAAGTGTCTAAATCTGAGCCCCCCTTGAACTTGAGAACCAGGTCAAATGGCCCTATCTTCCTGCTCCCTCTGTGATTGGCTCTGCAGGCCTGACTGGCCCTGCACTGTTGCAATTCATAGTGCTGGTTGGACTCACAAAAACAAGTGGGTGGGGTTTTCCTATCAATCATGGCCATTACAGTCAACTGGGGCTTCTTGATATACAAACAGTTTCCCTCAGCAGCCATTTCCAACTGACTGTATCAAAGAGAGAGGGGAGACTGAGATGCCCACTCCACTGGCCAGCCTGAGACCTCTTGTCATTGGGAATGTTCCTTCCTAGTTATTTTGAACTGCTTTGGGTGTAATAGCAGAAAGATGGTATGTAAATAAATGCAAATTAGAAACATAAATGGCTGTGTTTAGTCAGCTGTGAAACACCATTCACCTGCAGGTCCCCACAAGGTTTTTCCAAAAGGAATTGTAAGATTCTTAAATTAATGTGAGCAGTTTTTAAAAAATAAGTGTGAATATTTTAGTTGCTTAATTAATTTGTAAAATAATTATCATGCTGGCTGAAGCAGGTAATAAACCAAATAAGTGATTCCATGGATCCTTACCACCGGATGTAAAAAAGATTTCGATATCAGCATGTCTTCTTGTTCTTGTGAATCTCAAGGGAGTTACATCGCTCCAGACCTTGAATGCCCTCGCTATGGCTGCATCCACTTTGGGTCTCGGCAGGTCAGGGGTGTAGTTATTAATCCTGTGGGATAAAAAGTAGAATTTAATAATAGCAATGATGTTGCTTAGTAAATAGCATGGACTGTTTGGTATTTATTAAAATGCTGAATCTCAACCAACCTGTAAGCTAAGGATCTCTTGCGCCATCTTGGTTTTCCTGGAAAAAATGTATAGTTCGTGTCAGGCACTCCACACCTAGGTTGGTGCATAACCTCTAAAGTGCGTTCATCTACTTTTCCTGTTACAGTCAACTGGAAGAACTCCTGCATTTCTTTGATCCGTTCTTCCAAGGTCTTGATTTCGTTATTCAAGGATGGATAGAAATTGTCAAGGTAAGCCTGGATGATTGACAAGAAAAAAATGTATTTCAGAAATTTGTATTCAGAAAATCTCTGTTGCTTTTAATTCTAGGCTGTTACAACTTACCAAGAAGAAGACAGAAGACAATAAAATGCAAAGTTTAAAAGTACAGAACCTGAGACATAACCATTAACACTATTAAACAGTAGAACCCAAATTTACTAAATTTAAAAAGATAAAACAAGTGTGAGACTGCTTCACATCCTGTTAGTCAACTAGACATTCCAGAGATTGAAAAGGAGCTAAATCTCTTAAGGCAGCAATATAGAAAATCACATGTCCTGGCCTGCTTCTGTGCCTTTAAAGCAGAAATTTAAAAAAATCAGGCTTTTCACAGCATGGCAGTAAGATATTCCCACAAGTGTGCTTTTCCTAAATGTGTATGGGTACAACAGGCCCAGAGCTTGCCTCTCTAAATAGCCTCAGAAGTACTTATTTATTTACTCAGTCAGCACAGTGCAGGGAGAGACACTGCAGACACCCATGCCCTTTTTTTACTCCGCCCTTCCACCCCCATGACAGGGGCTCCAAAAGAAGCAGATACTCTCACTCGGCATCTCCCTGTAAAGGCAACAGTAGCCTTGCATGGCACCTTGTCTGTTAAGAAAATTAGAAAATACATAAGTAAGGCAAGATTATCTTCTTTCTCCTCCAGAGATTACAGATCTATAGAGTTAAAAAGGAAGTGGTCAGAACTTTGGAGGGGAACAGGTTAATAAATGGGCTCAGGGTAGGCTGTTCATTGACAGAACTGAGGATACTCCATCTCAACATGCCTTCCTCTCAGGAGGCTTTCTTTTCTACACTTTCAAAACATTCAGGAGTTTCTTCAGCTGCTCTCTTGGTTCACTCTTTGTTCATTCCTTTCCCAGCATCCTTTGATGCATCTTTTGGGTAACAATTTTTTGGAAAAAACCTCCCCCACCCACTGTTTCAGGAAGAATGCCTAGCATTTATTTTATTCATTAATTTGCTTTTTTTTTTTTTTAAAAAAAAAGGCCAGGCTGTACTCCCAAATGTGTAAATTATCTACCCGGGAAAGAAAAAAAAGTCAGGAGCCAGTATTGTACTTTGCTCTGCCCCCATCCATCCTGAAGCTTGAAGATTCTTTGTGTTCTGATCAGGGAAATGATGCAGAAGGGAAGAGCTGGACCCCTGTTTGGGAAATAGGGCTCAGTGGTAGAGCATTTGGGTTTCAGGTTCAATCCTCAGCATCTCCAGTTAAAGGCATTGGGTCATAGGTGGTGTGAAAGGCCTTGACATGATACGCTACAGAGAAGCTGCCAGTCCCAGTAAACAATACTGATCCTAAAAGACTATTTGTGTGTCTCCGTATAAGGCAGCTTCATGAATCTGTGTACATTTCTCCAGCTCCATAGCCCCCATCCATATTGCCCTCCTACCCCCTATGGCTGCTTTTTGCAACTAAATATATGTTTTTGAGGATCTTCATTAAGAACTCTGTAAGACTATTATTATCCTCATGTGTAATGGCCTGGTACACAGAGATACTTTGCTCCAAGACAACCAAGTAAATTTACATCTGCAGCAACATTTGACCTGGAGATTGTTCAGCTTATAGCTCATACTCTTAACTAATGACTATAGTGTTGCAGATCTCTTGCTAGCCTAATACTTTTACTGTTTGATATATACCCAAATTGCACTCTCTCTATATCTGTTTTTGGATATTGTGCAATTGCATTTTCAGTAATAATAATATACAAGAAGAACCCCTACATTGCATACTGCCTACAGATCCCATTCAAAGAAGCACAATAATGAAAATGTTTCTTTCCAAAATATTATTTGGCATTACCCAGTTTGTTGGTTACATACCTCCATAAATTCCAGATCCCCATTGCTTGTTTCTGTGTGTTCAACTATTACCGGGAGGGCCAGGCTGCAAGGCAGTAAAATTACAAGGCAGGGAAGGATATGCCTCATTGTTGATGCTGCCACTGTCTACTAGAAGAAGAAAGGATTTGGCTTCCCATTTCTTGCAACCCAAGAGAACGAGCTTATATAAGCCTCAGACAGTGGCATGTTGTGAAAATCCACTGATGACTCAATTTATGGCTTTTTGCATTTTTTTTTAGACGTTTCACAGAAATTTCCTTCAACTACAACATCAATTGCATCCCATATTTATTATGAGGAAACATTAAATGCTGTCTTTGCTTTTGTTGTTGACGTTTCCAGCAATACAACAAATTTAGAGTTCATTTGTTACCTACCCACCCACTTTTTCTTTAAACTGCTCACTTCATTTGTTCAGACAACACGACTAAGAAAGCTGGCTTCTCTAAATCCAGCCACCACTGTACAACTCCATCTTTGTTATTTGTCCAAACCTTTTCTCGTAGAGACTCATGGCAACATTATCCCCTAAGCTGATGTAAATGTTTTCAAAACCCCAGAATGCCTTGAAGTTGCTTTACTCTTGTTTTGTTCAAATCATGTCTCTGGACAGTCCCATTTCTTTCTGGGCTACATCCAACCTAAGATGTTGTTGTGAACCAGTGGCCACCATACCTCACATCACCTTCCATTTTTGATTGACATTGTTCAGTGTTTCTGCCATAGTGTGCCTCCGATTCGACTGGTTCACACACACACACAAATGTAGAAATTCAACAGAATGCCTTGCTCAACTTCTTATGTGTATGTTCAATATGCATGGCACTTAACATGCCTATTTCCTTTCTTGTTCCATTTGTTTGTCGTTGCCAGGCATAAGTGTCCTCTCTGTCAGCCAACATGTTGTCTTTCTTTGGATTCCTCCGGTATAAACTCACTCATTTTCAACCATCATCAATATTCTAAAATATTATTGTTCTAAAATACCAATGTTTTCTTCACAGAAAAAAATATTGCATGTTGGGGAACTTTCCTTCATTGATTTTTTCATGATATTCATTGTCAAATTCTCCTCAAATGCTTATCCCGAAAATCTATATATCTAGGAAGATTAACAGTTTCTAACCCTAATGATAGTTGACACACTTGTGCCTATGTATCCTAGCTCTTGTTATAACATTTTTAAAATGCCATATTTGAAAAAAAAGTACATTGGAAGTGTACTTCCCTTGGCATTTCTTATATAGTTCTTCATAAGACTGAACCATATCAAATTTAACCTAACCACAAAATGTGTTAATTTTCAACTTTCCTAGATACTGAAAACTCCCATGCCATATTCACTATTAAACCAAGCATTAAATGTGATTGAGGTGGTTGGATATTGTCTAGGCTTAGGCTTGGATCTCACAAAAAATCGTTCCTGATTGGAGGATTTGTATCACTGAGCCTGTCTTGCCCTACCCTTCACTGCTGCCCCACCTACCTTCCCAGTATTGCTTTTGGGGTCATCAGAACTTTCTCTTGAAACCAAACCCATCCAAAATACTAGGCTAACAGGGCAAGTATGATAAATTGGGTTCTCTCTCTCTCTTTCACACTGGCACAGGCAGTCAGGCACCCTACACCCTGTCCTTCTTGGAGACCTTTCCAAAAGTTTATAACAAGAACAAAAAGAAGACATTATTCTTTTCTGGTGACAAGTATTAGTGGTGAGTAGAAATTGTATGTCTGAGACTGGAGAATCCTGGAAGTACTTGTATACATGCTTTGTAAAGATTCATGATTGTTAACAGGACAGAATGTATCAGACAGAAAAAAATCCTTTCAAAACTCATATAGCCCACACAGTACTAGTACCCCCAAATATGGACATATATTTAAAACCAGACAAGCTGGTAGGTATCTTGAAGAATATTCTGTTTCTGACCGTTGATGGGGATCAGTTGACCGTGGCTGACTCAGTTAAGAGCCTAGGGGTTATACTAGACCAAGCACTGCTACCAGAGAAGCAAGTAAATGCAGCTGCAAAAAAGACCTTCTCCCGACTCAGACTAGACTGGAAGATGTCCCCCTACTTTGGCACGGCAGATCTGGCCATCTGGATTCATGGCAGAGTAACATTGAGGATAGACTACTGCAGTGCACTCTACATAGGTCTCCCCTCAAAGTTGACTCGGAGACTCCAGCTAGTGTAGAATGCTGCAGCTTATTTACTCTCAGGAGCTAGATGGAGCATGTGTATCACTCCCATTCTGCTGTCACTCCATTGGCTGCCCCTCAGTTACCAAGCTCAATTCGAGATCATAACTATCGCATTCAAATCCCTACATGGTCTTGGCCTATCATATCTGTGCAACTGCCTCTTTGTCTATGTTCTGCCATGACAGCTTTGCTGATCTGAACAGGGCCCTCGGCAGAGACCACCCTGCAGTTGGGCAAAATCAACAGCTGCTCACACATGTGCTTCTCTGTGGTAGCCCCACCTTATGGAATGGCCTGCCTGAGGAGGTCAGGAAAGAACCCACTTTCCTAGCTTTCCACAAAGTATTCAAAACTGATTTATTCTGGAGGACTTTGTATCCACCTTATAGGGCTGTGTCATAAGAAATAGCTCAGAGAGATACCTTGGTAGAGACAGGAACTATAGACTATGCTATTGGGTACTGTCTGCTGATACAGATATGCTTCCACATTGCTAAACATGTTAATTAGTTACACTTTGGTTAAGAAAGATTTCATTCCTGTGTTTGACTTTATGCTTGATTTCAAATTTTCTGCTATTGCACCCTGTTATATCTGCTCGATGAAAGTCCTAACTGATGTTCACTGTTGTATTTTGCTCAGTGAATGCCCTAGCTGTTGATTATATTGTATTGCACTGTTTAATCTGCCTTAGGTCTCAGAGAGAAAGGCAGACTACAAACAAACAAACAAACAAACAAACAAACAAACAAACAAACAAACAAACAAACAAACAAACAAACAAACAAACAAACAAACAAACAAACAAACAAACAAACAAACAAAGAGGAGGCCAGAGCCCAACAGCTTCTCCAACCCCCTTCTGACTGGCTGTTCAACACAAGGCAGCAAATATCTCATCAAGAGCCAAACTGAGTATGAAGTTTCTTAGTCTATGGGGCCCATCCTGTTGGTTGCTGGTTTACAGCAATGTTTGAATTCTTGGGAATTTTGCAACCCAACATAATATGAAAGTCAACCAGGTGTTGAGCCAATGTGTGCATTACAAAATAAACTTTATTTAATAATCTGAGTGTTTCATAAATTACTTAGAATTGTTGTTGCCTAGGGTGTCTCCCCAGCTAGAAAGTTTGTGCATACTGAAGCTGTATGTGCCTGTAAAATAGCTCCATGGTCCTGTTCAAACAACTTGGCGACCAGGTGTATCAGGAGCATTGCAGGTAGCATGTGTTCAAGATAAACATGGCTGTTAGACATTCACTTCACATGGATATAGCATCTGAAAAGGGCAAATGAACATATAAGATGGAGGTAGTAATCCTGAATAGACATGGGCACAAACGGAAAAAAACCCCAAACACCCTGTTCGTCCTTCGGTGCCATTCACAAACAACGAACAACTGAACATGGAGGAACATGAACTATTCCTGGACAAGTTTGTTGTTTGTTGTTCGAGGGGGCCAGAACCACCCCACCACCCCAAACCCTCCAATTAGCCCCCCTTCCCTCAAACGCACTTACTTGGCCCTTTAAAGATCCCTTTAAACTATCAGCTGGCAGGTGGCAGCAGGGAATTCCCCCTGCCCGACTGCCAGCTGATAGTTTAAAGGGCGGGAGAGCAGTTGCACAGCCAGGCTGCCTGCCGAGTGCGAGAGAGGTGGGGAGATTCTCCACGTCCCTCTTGCACCCAGAAGAATCTTCCCAAAGTCCAATACCCACCAAATTTACAGGGGATATAGTCCCCACTGTCCTCTGAAGACTGCCCCCCCCAGTTTCAGAGAGATTGCAGCCCAGGAAAGGCATGATCCATGTGTCCCCCCTCCTTTGCTGTCATTTTCTGTTCACAGTGGCAAAAACGGAATTGTATGTTGGAAGGCAGCTACTTTGAGGGGTTACAAACTCACCTTCCTAATGTCCAATACCCACCAAATTTGCAGGGGACATAGTCCTCACTTTCCTCTGAAGACCCCCCCCCCCAAGTTTCAGAGAGATTGCACCCTGGAAAAGCATGATCCATGGCTCTCCCCCTTTAGTCCCACTGTCCTCCGAAGACCCCCCAAGTTTCAGAGAGATTGCAGCCCGGGAAAGGCATGATCCATGGGTCCTTCCCTTTGTTGTCATTTTCTGTTCACAGTGGCAAAAACGGGACTCCCTGGTGGAAGCTACTTTGAGGGGTCACAAACTGACCTTCCCAATGTCCAATACCCACCAAATTTGCAAGGGACACAGTCCTCACTGTCCTCCGAAGACCCCCCAAGTTTCAGAGAGATTGCACCCCAGGAAAGGCATGATCCACGGGTCTCCCCCTTTGTTGCATTTTCTCTTCACAAAATGGGACTCTCTGCTGGAAGTACTTTGAAGGGTTAAAGCCAGAAGGAAAGCCAGAAGGAGTTCAGACAGTCCCTCCCTCTGGTTGCCAAGGGGATTGATTGCAGCAGAGCTGCGGAACAAGGCTTTTAATGACCACTTGTTCGTTTAGGATGGAGCCTCACGAACCTCTTGCTCGTGAACAGCAGATTGGGGTGTTCCTGGTTTTTTTCCGTTCATAATGCTGTTCGTGCCCATGTCTAATCCTGAACACATTTACTTGAGATTACATCCCTTTGGGCTTCGTGCATGGGATCAAGCCACATAATGCTTGCATTCTCTCTTACGTTTCAGTCCTGAATGCTAGTCTTTTCTGCATGATCGGCTTACCAGTCTTTTTGTGAATTTGACTTAAATTCCTCAGTCATGTGCTCCACCATTTCATTTAAAAGTGCCACACAATGTTTTCTCTTTCTGGCATTAGCCAAGCGTATACCAGGTAAGAGCTCTGTGGCAGATTTAGTCTCACCCACTCCAGTAGTTGCTGAGACAATAAGATTTTTTTTCAGCTGAATGCAAAAAGAATTATCATGACAATTTTGAAGTGTGATTTGCTCTAGAACATGCATTGCAGGCCTGCTGAATTTGTGTGGGGGGCGGAATTGTTGCTGTAGCATAGCTGCTGTTGCGTAGTGGTTAAGTGGCTGGGCAGCAAATCAGCTTTCTGCTGGTTTGATTCCCATGACTGCCATGAGTTCTGCAAGTGGCCTTGGGCAAGCCACTCCTCTCAGCCCCAGCTTCCTAGCTGTCTCATGGGGATAATAATAACACTAACTTTGTTCACCTGTCTGAGTGGGGCACTAATCTGTCTAGAAGAGCAGGATATGAGCCCAGTGATGTTATTATTAGTTTAAAAATCACACCTGCTGTTCCCCCTATGTAAACATTCCTGCTGAAAGAGATTTAGTATTTGAAAGTGATGTCAGCATCCACAGTGGTCAAGTTGGCGTCTGCCCAGATTTTTTATGGAAGCAAAAGTGGTTGAGCACACTCTCTGTAAACCTTCTGTTCCCATAAGGGGAAAAAACCCAGCACTTTGGACAGCCCAAGCATGGACAGTCTTCAGGCAAGACATCTAGGCTTTGTAGTTGCACCTCCCCTGCCCCAAAATGAGACGAAACTGGTGTAAGAACAGGCAGGACGCTGGCAAGTTTCCAGAGTGGCTCCTGTGAACCGCAGCTCTTTTGTATTCCTAGCAGAGGGCTTCATTGTTTTTTCTGTCATTTTGTTGCTGTCCTGCAGTGTCCCCCTGCGATCACCTGTTCTGTAATGTGTTTGAATATGTCTGTGTTGTGGTGAGATACAGGGCCAAGCTACACATGACGAATGACACTTGAACGGCAAGTGGATTGAGTGGAGGGCAAGTGAACAGGGAGAAATACACTTGCTGTTCAAGTGTCATTCGTCATGTGTAGCTTGGCCCACAGACAGCTCTTTCTGCACTTCTCCACCCCATAACTCAAGAAAATCGAGAGTCTCCTTCTCTTGTCAGAAGTCACCACGGCCACCAACAGACTTATTTTCTTCTGTCCATCCACTTCTTCTGTGGCAAGGGTAGAGAATGGACTGGTTGAGTATACCAACCCAGGTGCTTAACGTTCAAATTTTTCCACCCAGAAAACTGCTTCTGGGATTGGTCTGCTGGGATCACATGAACAAATTAAGGCAGGATAATCAATTGTGATTGGGTAGCCATTCTCTTTTCCCCTAATGCTGGAGAAAAAGAAAATGAAAGGGAGATAATCAAATTCCCCCTGCCCCCAAATGTATAGTACAGCAAGAGGCAACTGCAGAAAACCTCTAGATTAATAGCTTTGGTGCAATACTGTCATGTAGAAAATAGTTTTTTTAAATCCCGACAAACCTTGTTGATCTCTTGTCAAAGTTGAACCTATCCAGTTTTCCACGCAGTCCGAACATAGCTGTCATTATGTGTTGTTTCTGGTATTACATACAAAGTTCATTAGCAAATGGTAGTGTTTATGTCATTGCAGCATTGTCGCCATTTTTTTCTTTAAAAGGGGGAGGGATGGGAGCGGGTGATGTTCACAAAGTGAACCCCCCAATCAGTGTTGTGAATACGGGAATGAGGGGAGGCCGAATGGAGAGTTAAGCTGGAGAAAGACTTCTGCACATTAAAAAGACTCACTTTACCGTAACTTATGACAGAGAGTCTGCAGCTTTGAGCTCCTTTTGTCCTGCTGAACTCCACAGACAAACTGAAGCACTACGAAGCCTGAACTGTGGTAAACAAACCATGCGGAAAAGCCCTCATTCATCTCAATAAGAGATTATTCGGATATACACAGATGTATCTGGCATATTCAGATGTATTTGGATAAACCAGTATTTAGATTACAAAATTATCTCGATATATTTGGGAATATGTTTTGGAATATACAGAAATCACATTTTAAAGGTTGTAGTGGGTTGTTCCCCCTCCTTGCAGGTTTCCCAGGCAACAGGAGGAAAGGGGAGGGAGACAGCATTACTCTGTGTATGTTTGTGTCAGTGTTTATAGCTTTCCATATGCCTGTGTCAGTGTTGCTTGCTTGCCATATGCTATAGGTATGGCTGCTGTCTTGGTATCCCTGGCTTGCTAGATTGGAGGCTGTGATTCTCGGGTTTTATATTAGTTCTCGTCAGGGGTCATTTCGTAGAAAAAGAGCTGCAGGAACTCCTTAGCACAACTGATTAGCATAACTCATTAGCATATGCCGTGCCCCTTGACATCACCGGAAGTGTGTCATTAGCGTAATTGATTTGATCGGGCCCAAAATGGCCAGGATTTGGCTGCTTCCAGATGGGGAAGTGTTCCCCAACATGGCAATGGCCCAATCAGGGCCATTTAGGCCCCAAACCTAGCCAAAAAGCTCCCAAAATGGTGCAAAATGGCCATTTGGGCACATTTGGGCCTGGATTGGGCCCAAAACAGCCCAGATTGGGTTGGTGCTGGGCAGGGCAGGGGGCCGCTGCCAGGCACCAACCCAACCCTGGTGGTTTTGGCCCTGATCCCAGCTGAAACGGGCCTCAAATGGCCAAAAATGGACATTTGGGGCCTGTTTGGGCCCGAATCAGGGCTGAAGCAGCCAGGACCAGGTCGGTTCTGGGCAGGGGAGGGTTCCCCCACCTGGCACCAACCTGATCCCAGCTGTTCTGGCCCCGATCCCAGTGTAAATGGTCCCCAAATGGACAAAAATGGCCACTTTTGGCCCATTTGGGCCCGGATTGGGGCCAAAACAGCTGGAACCAGGTTGCTGCCAGGCAGGGCAACCCTCCTCAACCCAGCACTGACCCAAACCCGGCCATTTCAGACCCAATCCCAGCAGAAATGGGCCTGGATCAGGGCCGAAACAGTCCGGATCGGGTTGGTGCCGAGGAGGGTAGGGTTCCCCCACCTGGCACCAACCAGGTCCCAGCCATTTGGGCTTGTAACATTGTCCCTCACTTCTGTTTGGTTCTACTGAGATTTTCTGTTTTTTCATTGTTTCGGATGAAATTCTCTGGTTGATGTTGGTTCTGTTGGGCTAAATTGGTTCTGTTTGCATTGGAAAGCTTTTGGTCATTTGTTGCTGTTGTGTGTTAGCTAAGGCTTCTTGGGTCTTGGGGAAAGTCTTCATTTCCCCCCCATAAAAAACAAAGAGTGGCAGGGGCAGCTTGTTCGGGTGCCTGTAGAATTGAACCCTGTCCTGGATCAAGGTCTCTCAGTTTCCTTGTCATTTTGTCCATTTCTGCCATGTACAGCAATTTGTAAATCCAGTCCTCGATAGTTGGCACTTCTTTTACTTTCCACTTTTGCGCATACAAAAGTCTAGCCGCTGCTGTCATGTAAAATAACAATGTCCTGTATTGTGCCGGAATATCCTCCATTCCCAAGTTCAGTAGCAGGAGTTCTGGGTTCTTATTAACTTGAAATTGTAAAATCTCACTTATCACTCTTATTATTTCCCCCCAGTACTGCCTAGCTACCTCACAAGTCCACCACATGTGATACAACGATCCTTCATGCTTTTTACATTTCCAGCATTTGTTAGACATGTTCAAATTCCTTAACGCAATTTTCTTTGGTGTCAAATACCAACGATAAATCATTTTGTAAACGTTCTCTTTAATGTTAGTGCATGTCGTGATCTTCAATGTATTCTTCCACAAGTATTCCCACGCCTCCATTGTTATTTCTTTGTTAAAGTTTATAGCCCACTTCACCATTTGCACTTTAACTGTCTCATCTTCTGTGTACCATTTTAACAACACTTTATAAGTCTTAGAGATTTCCTTTTTATCCTCTTGTAAAATTACCTCCTCTAATTCCGAATTCTCCATTCTTACCCCTCCTTTCACACAGTCCGAGTTATAAAGATCTCTAATCTGTCTATATTGAAACCAATCATAACTTGGAGACAACTCGTCTTGCGTCTTTATTCTTAGTTTGGAAAATTCTATTTGTGTTATCTCCTTATATGTTAAACACTGTTGTTCATTATCGACAGTTCTCGGATCTATTACTTCATAAGGAACCACCCAGGAGGGAATTCCTTCCTGTAGGTAATCTCTATACTTCTTCCAAATTGTGAAGAGGCTTCTCCGAATGTAATGGTGTAGAAACATAGAGTCTGCTTTTACTTTGTCGTACCACAGATATGCATGCCATCCAAATATTTTTTTATATCCTTCTAAGGCCAGTAGTTTGCGGTTTTTGAGCGTCATCCAGTCTTTCAGCCACACCAAACAGATTGCGTCGTAGTAAAGTCTTAGATTGGGCAGTTGCATTCCCCCTCTCTCTTTTGCGTCTTGTAATACTTTCATTTTCACTCGAGGCTTCCTGCCTGCCCAAACAAAGTCCGATATTTTCCTCTGCCATTTTTCAAACTGCTTAGAGTCCTGAATAATTGGTATTGTTTGTAACAAAAACATCACTCTTGGCAACACATTCATCTTAACTACTGCAATTCTTCCCAACCATGACAAATTCAATCTATTCCATTTAATCAAATCTTGCTCTATCTGAGTCCACAGTTTCTCATAATTATTCTTGAATAGATCTATATTCTTTGCAGTCAGTTCAATTCCCAAATATTTCACCTTACTTGTTACTTCACAATCTGTTATTTCCGTTAACAACTGTTGTTTTTGTTTGGTCATATTCTTGCATAATATCTTGGACTTCTTTTTATTTACATAGAATCCTGCCAAATCTCCAAATTCCTTGATTTTCTCTATTACCTTTGGCATATTCTCAATTGGATCTTCCACAATTAACATTATGTCATCCGCAAATGCTCTGACCTTGTAGGAAAAGTCTTTTATTTTTATTCCACGGATTGCATTATCTTCTCGAATCTGTATCATCAATATTTCCAAAACCAAAATAAACAACAGTGGAGACAACGGGCAACCTTGTCTTGTACCTTTACCTATAGTCAGTTTCTTAGTCACCTCGTCATTCACCACAATTGCTGCACTCTGGTCTCTGTAGATTTCTTTCACTGCTCTTATAAATCTTTCCCCCATTTGTAGCTGTTCCATAGTGGCAAACATAAAATCCGAGTTCAAATTGTCAAATGCTTTTTCAGCGTCCACAAAGAAGAAACCAACCTCCTTATCACAACGCTTGTCATAGTATTCAATAGCATTTATAACTGTCCTTAAATTGTCTTTAATTTGTCTGTTTGGTAAAAAACCAGCTTGTTCCTCCTCAATAACTTCGGAAAGCCATCCCTTTACTCTTTCCGCCAATATCTTCGCAAAGATTTTATAATCATTATTAAGTAGTGAAATAGGTCTGTAATTTTTAACATTAGTCAAATCTTGTCCTTCTTTGGGGATCAATGATATGTTAGCTTCACTCCAAGTATCAGGAATCCTTTGATCCCTCAAAACACCATTGATGACTTCTTTTAGGAATGGCACCAGTTCGTTGACCATTACCTTGTAAAATTTGGCTGTAAGTCCATCAGGTCCTGGCGCCTTTCCCAGATTTGTTGACTGTATTGCCTTCCTTATCTCTTCCTCCGTTACTTCGCTGTTCAGTTTGTCTCTCCATCTTTCCGAAATTACTGGGAGCTTCATTTTCCCCAAGTACGTCGCTATTGAGTCTTTATTCACTTCTTTTTTGTTGTACAGTTTAGCATAAAATTTGTAAAAGGCTCTGCTAATAGCCGTCTGTTCCAGATATACTTTATTGTCCTCACATATTTTATTTATTGTCTTCTTCTCCTTTCTCTTCTTCAATTGCCACGCCAAATATTTCCCAGGTTTATTTGCACCTTCAAACGACTTTTGATTCATTCTCTTAAGATTCCATTCCAGTTCTTTATTATTCATTGCCGTCAACTGCTCTTGAAGGATTTTAATATCCTGGTATATTTTCTTTTTCCCTGGTCTTTTCTTTAATTGTATTTCTTTGGCTTTTATTTTCTCCATAATCTCCTGTCTCTTCTCCTCTCTTTTTTTCCTAGCTCTTCCATTTAAGTCCATTAGTATACCTCTAATTACTGCCTTATAAGTATCCCATACCTTATTAGTTGGTACTTCTCTATTAATGTTGTGTTGTATGAAGAACTTAGTTTCCCTTCTCAACATCTCCATATTTTCTCCCTCTTGTAACAAGTCCTCATTTATTCTCCATCCTTTCCTTTTGGTTCTTTTTCCAAACTTCCACATATTTGGATTATGATCTGAGCCTACCATGGGCATTATTTCTACGTCCTTAGTCCAAAGCGCTAAGTCTTTTGAGGCCCAGATCATATCAATTCGTGATAACGTAGAGTGTCTCGCAGAGTAAAACGTATATTGTCTGCCTTTAGGATTCTGTCTTCTCCATACATCTTCCAAAGTTTCCTGTTGCATTAATACAAAAAAAGTCTTTGGTAGTAGTCCTCTTTTCTTTTGTACAGTTGGTGATTTTTTGTCCTGTTCCAAGTTTGTGACTCCATTGAAGTCTCCTGCAAGAATTATCTGGTCGTAAGAAAGTTCATCTAATTGCTTCCTCAAATCCTCAAAGAAGCTTTCTTTTGCTCCATTAGGTGCATAAATTCCAATCACCAACACTCTCTTTAAATTCCATGTACATTCCACTGCTAAAAATCTGGCTTCCACATCACTAATTTTGGCTGTAGCTCCTCTTTTATATACAATGCCACTCCCCCTTTTTTCTTTTTTGAGGCCGCTACGAAGTCATTGCCCAATTTGTTCAGTTTAAGATATTTTACATCCTGCTTTCTAATATGAGTCTCTTGCAAACACACAATATCACATTTTTGTTTTAATAGCCAGTGGAAAATACTTTTTCTCTTATTCGGTGAGTTAAGTCCATTTACATTCCAAGATAACACTTTACACTCCATATTCATAACCTTGTTGTTGGTAAGTCCTTTTCATTGTCCCTCATAAACTTTTCCATTTCTAGTTCAGATCTGATGCGCTTTTTCACTCCTCCAAATTCAAAGGACATTCCTTCTGGTAATTCCCATCTGTACCTTATTTTCATGTCCTTCAAAGTCTGGACTAAAGCTTTGTATTTTTTCCGAACTAGCAACACCGATCTGGGTAACTCCTTCATAATAATAACTGTCTTGCCATCAACCTCCAATGGTTCTTGAAATTGTTTACTCACAATCATTTCTCTTATATTTCTAGTTGTAAATTGCACAATCACGTCTCTTGGTAATTTCCTTTGGGTCGCAAATCTTGAATTTATTCGATACACCACATCTAGAATAGCCACAGTTTCCTCCTCCTCCTTTCCCAGGTATTCAGCTAACACCTCGGTAATCTGTTCTTGGGCCGTCTTTCCTTCTACCTCTGGCAAGCCGCGAAACCTCAGCTGCTTCTCCATATGCTTGCTCTCCGCAACTGCCATTCTTCCCCTCATCACCCTCATCTCTGTTCGTTGCGTGTCTGCAAGGTTCTCCACCGCATTTTCCACTACATTGACTCTTTGCTGTGTCGCCTGCAGGTCATTTTGTATTGTTTCCATTCCCTTCTTCACTTCTGCCAGTTCATTCTTTACTGTCTCTTTAACCTCTTTCACCAGCTCAGGTTTCATATCCTTGAGTTCTTTAATCGCTTCTGAAAGTTTTTTATCCAAGTTCTCTATAGCCGTTTGCCACTCTTTTTTCGACATCGTGGGGCTTGCTTTACCTCGCTCCCACGAGTCCGCTCGCTTCCTTAACTCCGTGGCGCTTGGCTTAGTGTCCCTTTTTTTTTGAATGTCCCGGTCTTTTTACAAAAAAGTCGTTTAAAGAGTCCAAAATGTCGGGCGTCTTTTCTCTATGGTTCCTCTATGGTTTTTGTAATCCAATATGGCTTACTTCCTCTTCCGCTGAAGCCGCAGCTCTTCCCCTTTCAAAAATGGTGATTCCCTTCTTCCTGTCATCCGGCAAGGGCCGCTCCTCTCCAGCAACTCTATCACTATTACGTACTTCCTGTTTCCCGACTTCCCACAGCAGTTCTCGCGATGGTAAAGCTTTCTCACAGCCTGATATCTCCTTGTGACCACAGGTATGTAAAACAATAGTCCAAATTCTTTAATAACTCCGTTTAACTTAGTCCTTTTTCTAATATAGTTCTTGCCGGATCCTCCCCTCCTTCTAATCAATCTGTTGCAGTTTAAAAGTCTGCTTTAATGTTTCATTGCTTTAAGTAATCTGTCCCGTTTCAAGAGATAGTGATCTTTACCTTCTCCAACGCTTTTCGCGGGTTGTAATCGCTGTTTCAATCTCAGATTCTCATCAATTCTTCTTGTCCCTGTTGAAGCTTGGGCATGTAGGTCCTATGCCAACCGCATTGGCTCCAGAACTGCCACAGAGATTTTAGCCGCCCTGTCTTCGGGTGGGACCTCAAGGGTCGAGAGAGAGTCTGTTGCGTAGGACCCCCCGTTGCCTGAGATCAATGCGCCCTGAGGTACTTGAGCGTTCTATGCCTGTTCTCTGCCTGAGAACAGTTGGCCACGGGGATCTTTTTGCCCCGCCAGCCGTTGAAACGGCTGCCCGGTCAGCTCAGCACTTAGAGCTGCATTAGACCTCCATGGATCCCAAACCGGAAGTCCAGGAATACCATATATTTATGATATTCTGATACTCGGATCTGATTTGCTGCACACCCCTAGATTCAACATCACTTGAAATTTTCATTGACCTGAAAGATACATGTTGCAGCCTGGTCCTCTGCAGGTTAACCTTAAACAACTCCTCACTCACAATGCACATCCCAACATGGACACAAACTCTGGAATCAGGGCCTGCACTAAACCAAGATGCCAACTCTCTCCCTATATTCACTCCAACAACACAATTACCGGACCTAACAACCCCAGCTATACTATCTCAGGCTCATTCACTTGTCCATCTTCCAACGTTCTATATGCCATCAAGCGTCATCAATGGCCTTCAAATCTCTATATTGGACAAAAGAATAAATGGATATGTCTGATATAAAAATTTGCAACATTCAAAAACCAGTGGGAGAACATTTTAATTTCCCAGGACATTCCATCGCTGACTTAAGAGTAGCAGTTCTCAAGCAGGGTACCTAGGAAAGTTAAAACAGGCTGTAGAATTAATGTTAGACTAATTTGACTCAACAGGACATAACAGAATCACAATTTGATCTCAACAATAGAAGCTTCAGAGGGAATTAATTTGCCATTGAAAATAAGATACCAATATATACTACTTATAAAGGAGATAGGGCTGGCTAGCTGAAGTCCAGTGCATCCCAGCTGCTAAAATTTACATGAATTGTAGCAACGGGAAAAGGATTATTTATTTTCCAGCAACATTATGACTGAAGAATCACTGCAAGAAAATGTTACCTAATGTAAAATATAGTTTCAGATATCTGTAAAGGAAAAAGGGGGAGCAGCTAAATTGACACCACTCTTCTGTACCTCAGAAACCCAAGCATTTGTTTTATTTATTTTATTTACTTTAGTAGACAGTGGCTCAGCCTGCTAGACTCAGCCTGCTATCTGTTTTTAGTCACTGATTGCAAGTTTGTGTGTGTGTGTGTGTGTGTGAGAATGAAAGTGTACCGCTGAGCTTCTGAAGAACGCCCTTCATTCATCCGTGAATAAACTACAGTTAAGATCCTGACCTTACTACAAAAATCTGGGATTAGAATTAACATTTATTTAGATATCCCATTTTTCTCCCTATGTTCCTTCACTGCGGCCTCACTCATCTGAACAGGGTCTCCTTCAGGTGCCAGCCTGCACATGGGCAAAATGAACAGCAGCCTGTACAGGAAGTCGGGGAAGCCCCCCACTCTCCTGGTTTTCTGCAAATGATACAAAACTGAATTATTCAAAAAGGATTTTTACTCAGTCAGGAGGGCTGCATTGTAGGGATGGGGTCTCAGATGCTTCGCTAATGAATTAGGGACCACAGACTTCACCCCCTATGTTGCCTTTCAGATTATCTGTGCTTTAAATTTGTACTCCTACATACTACCTTTGCTTCATGTTGTCTAATGTCAGTCCTAAAATTGACTATGTTCTGTTTCAGTGTTTCTTCAACTGTGCATTGGAGCCTTGTTAATGCTGTGTTATTTACCCTATGATATTGTTTATGGAAATGTCCTTGTTACTGTATGGAAATGTCCTAGATACTGATTGTACCAATCTGACACTATGTAATCCACCTTGAGTTCCAGTGAGAAAGGCGGACTATAAATGTCATAAAATAAAAAAATAAAAATAAATAGTAAGGGTGCCAGATGTCCAGTTTTGAACCAGACAATCTGGTATTTGTGCTTGCTATCCAGGAAATACATTTAGAAAAGACCAGATATACAAACATCCAGTATCTTCAAATTTAGAGTTCCAAGAAACAGGCGTCTCCAAAGGGACAGAGTTGGGGAGGGGGAGCTCAGGCGTTAAAATCACCTCTAGATTAGACTGCTGCAACTCACTCTACGCAGGGCTTCCCCTGGGCCTGATTTGGAGGCTACAGCTGGTCCAAAATGCAGCTGCACGAGTAATTGCAAGGGTCCCAATTAGGGAACATATAACACCTATACTACGCCAGCTGGGAAAAAGTAGACAGCTTCACTCTTTCTCTCTATAAACTAGAGCTAGTTGTGAAAAAGAAGCGAAGAAGTGGGGGCACAGTCCAAGCAAATGCTGGGAACAGACATGATGAAGGATTTAAATTCCCACAGTGCCCCATAACTGCCAGCCCAACCTTGGTGACATTCCTGGCTGACCAGGCTTAGGATGAGGGGTGTCACTGTTCTAAAACCAGTGAAGTAGTTCCCAAAATCACTCCAGAGGGCATTTTCGTCCCATGGAACTAGTTTTCTTTTTACCATTCCTCTCCTTGCCTCCCTCCCTCCCTTGGCAATCATCATCATCATTATCATCATCATCATCATCATCATCATCATCATCATCATCATCATCATCATCATCAACTTTTCCCCACTGCCCTGACTCCAGAGGTGATGAAGGTGGGATGGAGGCAGGGGTCATTGTGGCTTATGTGTCCTAATAGTGTAAACATTCATTTATACCTCAGTTTTCTCCTAAATGGGCACCCAAATTGGCTTATGACATTCTCCTTTAATCCATTTTATCCTCACAACAACCTTGTGAGGTCAGTTAAAATCAGTGAGTCGGAGTTTGGTGGGAATAAAGGAGGTGTGAGAGGCATGCTTGATTTTTGCCCAGGGTCCCAGAATCACTGAGCTGCTTCTGTCTGGTAGGGGATTTGGCTGCTTGCATTGGCGTGGCTTGAAGCACACACAGCAGCAGTCACACTTCATGGCCTGCCTCTTTCTTTGCATCCTGCTCAGCAGACTGCCTTGCCAAGCCATGTAGTCCTCACTGTTGCCCTAAATTGGGGGGTCTCCTTGCAAGTTGGAGGAGATGCAGCAAGAGGGGGTGACTAGCTGGTTCTCCTCCAATGTATACCAGGATCGTTCCCTTAGAGAACTCTCTAATAAACAGGTGGATGTTCAACAGGAATGTTTTAATTAAAGAAGCAATAAAGGCAAACACACAGGAAATCATACACAGCCTACATACAGAGCTAACTAGGAATTCAGTGGGGAAATGGGAAAGCAGTTTCAGGGAGGGATATAGTTTCTAGCCTTAAAGAGGAAGGTTCCATGGAAGCAGCAGCGAAGATGATCAGCACTTCACAGAGAGAAGTGAAGCGGGGAGGGCTCAGGCGTATCTGGGGGAGAATCCATGGCTTCAGAACACCCACACACCCCTATGGCTGAGGGTAGGCCAATTAGACTGTGAAACATACCCTGGGGCAGGATTGCTTCTTCTGTCCCCCAAACAATAGCTTAATGGCTGTCTCCGGAAGCGAGACGATTGGAAAGGTAGGATTGTGCATATCTGAGGTAAATATAGGTAAAATATAGGTAAAAATAGTGATTGATGACCCGCAATATTTGGATGGGAAGGGCTTATCATGTCCCTGAATAGCCCAGATTGGGAAGAAGGATGAGGGGAGATTTGGAAGGGTGTAGATGATAAAGTAGGAGCTTCTGAAAGACTTCTTTTGCCTTAAATCTTTGCACATCTCCTGAGTGTTGGGATGATAGTCAATAACTCATATTCCAGTCTTTTTCCATCTCCAACCAGGCAGCATGTCAGGTGCTTGAAGCACATAGGGGGAAAGGCTTATGATATATCTACATTCATAAACTGTTCTTTCCATGTGAGTGAGGGTATGACTGCTAACTCCACATGGTTGATAAATTTTTATCAAGTATATCCAGTATTTTTGTGGAACCCACCTCGCAAGAAGAGAGAAGGCCAAAGGGATAAAGACAGGATTACCATTTACCAGTCTCAGTGGGCAATCTCCCACCTTCTGTAATTGATAGGAGAGATTATATTAATGGTGATACTCTAGGGGTCTCTCCCAATCTTTGTTGTAAGGAGTGATGTTGAAGTAGAACGAGAATTTTGGATTCAGTTGGGAATGAACTGAACTGGAGAAACTCTTTCAAGACTGGACATAATATGGCCATGCTTTTCAACGGTCTTTGTACCACATGTTTGATGGAAAACAGTATCGAGTCCAAATTTAATGTGTATATAGGGCCCTTTCCTGTTATGTGAATTCACAGGAATTTTGCAACCTGACAAAATGCAGAAGTAACATGGCCAACCTGTTCACTGGAAAACAGACTTTGCTTAATAATCTGAGAGGTTCACAAATTAGTTCCTGTTCAGGTCTGATTTTGGCTGTGCTCCCAAGTTATGTACTTTCCCAGTCAGAAAGATTTTACTTTTTACCCACATGAATAAATAAATAGTATCCAACGAGCCTTGTAGTCTAGCATTATGTTTGCCTACCTAAAGACGCTAGATATTTTGTTTTTTTTACTGGTTTTTCCCATTGATTCTTTGAAGGGTCAGTGATATTTTCACCTTAACTCACAATAAAAAAAAACTCTAACTCCTTCAAAAGTTCAGCCTAACCAAGCAAGAGAATATCCACCCATATGTTAATAGATGCTGCCTGAAAGGCAAAGGAGTTTGACCAAATATGCCCCAGAGCTGCGTATAACCACTGAAACTGTGCTAGAGTCTTCATGTTTCAGTGGAAGGTAGAATAGAAGGTAGAAATTTCCACTGGAGTAGTGGCCTGAAAGCTTGTTGGGGGGCATTGAAGAGCCTCTCTAGGATAGGATATTGGTGGGGGGACACTGAAACAAACACTTTTGAATAATTCTGAAGAGATGCAAGATGAGGCGATAGCACCTGGCGCAACTGTAGTGCATTCAGCTTATCCCCTCCCCCCTTTTTTTACCATTGCGAGGGAGTAAATTTTAGTGCAGGAAAAAGGATGTGTTTAGCTGCCTATTTCTTTTCCTTTGCTCAAGTTTTATAAGCCCATTCTTCACTTGTACGCTATTTCTTTTTGTAACCAATGACAGCTTATACAACAGAAGATAATCTTTTTCTTGGCCAACATTTACTGAGATACATAGAAAAGGCCTATTTAACTCTGACAATCTTTTAAGAGTGAGGTTTCTAAGGATCCCTACTTCCAGTTTGGGTATGTGGCAGGATAAATATTTTTTTAATTCGAAAAAGAGTCTGTTTCAAACCACTAAACAGATGTTGTTGGCAGTGGAGAGCTATCCTAGCAGTTCAAGGGGTGGTGAAATATAGCTGGAGAGCAGGAATCCTCCTTGGGGGTTATCACTCAGCTCGAAACCAAATCCAGTTCCAAATCCCCAGTGGTAAAAATGAGTGCCCCCAACTTTTAAACAAGGGGTCAACTGGAGAGTCTTTTTCTTGTTTGAACTCTATGATATATAAGCTTGTAGAAAGAAATAAATGAAGGACATCCAAATATATAATTATAAATCACCTTATTATTCAGCACCATACAGATAAACCAGTTAGTAGTATGGTTGTAATCATTTACGTATGTGTGAGAGGGGGTGGATTCAAATGTCTTCTATGATTAAAATGTATCAATAATTACAGATGTTTTAGGGCTAAGGAACGGGGACTGATGACTGCCACTGTTCAAGAAGATGTTCAGTGTTCGATACGCAGGGAAAGGGGTCATTCTTGGCTATGTCATTCTGGGACGTTAAACTAAATGCTGGTCTAATTTAGATCAATAAGTTTATGGGTTGTGAGTCACATTCATATTGCTTTGGGTCACTGAGTAAATACAAACTCCCTAAAAGAATAGTGAGAAGGGTAAAGAATGTGAGACAGGTAAATGCAACAAACTGTCAGATCTTATTGTAAAGATTTCATCTTCCTTGTTTTCTTTTCTTCTCTAATCTACCATTTGCGTGTACCAATGGTGGGGGACACATAAGCGCATCACTCTGTAAGCAGGGATATTTCTGTAATGCACTGATCACTCTTCACGAAGTAATGCACTGATGCAAGACCATTGACACTGCTGGAACTTGCATTGGTGAAATAGCTCAGGATGGGAGCTAAGATACATAAATGCCCACAAGGTAAATTAATAATTGTTATTAAATACCAGAATGGACTTTGATGGACAAGTAGTTGATGAACAGGTAGTTACCTCCTACATTTATCAGATGATGCACCAAATCAACAGAACTGTTTTCCCCAGTATATATTTTTATTTTGAAAAACAGAATAATTGTATGAGGGGATAAAGAAAGAAAAAAGGTATAACATAGTTATATAAATCAGAGAGAGGTACGTATAACAGAATATATAAAACACAGAGTAGTTCTCCCCACCGCCCCCTTCATTAAATTTTTAAAACACTTTCTATGAAATACAATGATACTTATATTAAGATACATTTATATTCAACATTTTAAATTACAAATTTGATAATGACTCTACTGATAATTGTTCTTAGTTATTCTTATCTTAATCTTCAGCTACATGATCAAAAAAGCTTTCAATTTTTCCTGAAATTCTAGGATTGGCCTATTATGTATATAAGATGTTAATTTTGTTATGAATGCATATTTGTATAACTTATTCATCCATTCTGTCAAATTGGGACAGCATTTTGCCTTCCATTTTGCTGCATATGCTCTTGCCACTGCCACCATATATTTAAATAGTTTGCTATATATTTTTATAATATTACCCGATAAGATATTTAATACCATATTTTTAGGGTTGGACACAAAGCAAAACTTCAGTATATTTTGCATTTCTTTGTGTATTTCTATTAGAGATTAGCATGAACTGGGAAAATTGCAGTTCATTGCAGTTCGTAATTTGTCATGTTTTTGCAAACCATGAACAAGCATGAAATTGCCCGGTTTGTGAACTAGTTCATTTGGTTTGTGAATATGTTATTTCTGGGGCAGCAGGAGGTCTGCAGAAAGCCCATCCCCTCCATTACCTAGGAAAATGATTGATTGGCGCCAGGCTTTCTGCAGTGATGAACCAAAAATGAACCAAATGAACTGGCTTAAAAATCATTGTCCATCACGTTTCCTTAGAAATGCCCTCCAATGAGCAGTGTTTGCAAACCAAAAAATGGCCTGGTTCATATTTCAGTTCGTGCCCACCTCTAATTTCTATCCAATATTTCTTTGCTTTGTTGCATGCCCATCACATGTAATAGAAAGTTGCATCCATATTTTGAAATTTCCAGCACCTTCTGCTGTAGTCCTTATAAGCTTTTGCAATGTCCTTAGAAATAATATACCATCTGAAGAACATGAAGAAGTAATATGCCATCTGAAGAACATTTTATACTAATTCTCCCTTAATATTTGACATTCTGTAAATTTGATTTCTTTAGTCCATAAGTTTCCCCAACTGGTTCATACATATATTTTCTCCAAAGGTTTGCATCCATTTTATTATACAATTTTTTACTTGTTCTGATTCTGTGGCATGTTGCAGTAAAGTCTCAACATGGACTTTAATTATGGGAAAAGTTGGTAATTGCACCCTGTGGTTCCCGTGTAACAAGTTCCTTCCAACCTGTGACAGAGAACAACTGTACTTCCTAGAGGCCCCTCCTCTTGTACACATCCAACAGGCTTTCTCTACTATGGAGACTGATTGATTGTCCAGTGTTGCTTTCAGCAGTTGGATATGAATACACTGGTTGAATATGCTGGTGGGTGAATATATAAAGAAGAATCCAAAAAGATGGAGTCCAGTAGCACCTAGAAGACTAACAAAATTTGATAGGATATGAGGTTTTATGAGTCACAACTAACTTTTTCAAATGCTCCATGCATCTGATGAAGAGAGCTGTGGTTCTGTGTGCTTATGCTACAATAAAGTTGGTTAGCCTTAAAGGTGTTACTGGACTCTTTACTGTTTTGTAGCTACAGACTAACATGGCTAACTCCTCTGGATCGTCTTCAGATACCGACAGAAAGATGTGCGTGTGTGTGTGTGTGTGTAGATCCAATAAATAATGAAAGGAAAACTTTCACAGAATTGATGTCTCCTGTTTCTTACCTCCAACACACTCACAAAAGGTGCTCCTGAGGGCAGGGGATTTTAGCAAGTAATTAGCAATATAGGGTTTTTTAAGGGGAAATGAACTGAATTCACCCCCTTCTCTTGTATGAGCCCTTCTTTAAATGGAACAAATGCTCATGAAAGAATGTGGGTATAGCCATTTCTGCCAGTTATCTGTTCTTGCTGCAACTCTTTGGCTCTCAGAGAGCTGCATCTATTCCACCTGCACCTCTTGGAGGATGGCAGGATAAAAATTACTAGGGCTACCTGTTGTGGGGGAAAGTTTCACAACAATAACTGTATTGTCCACTAGGTGGCAGCCTAGCATCTAGGAAACATTGAGCATTGACTAAGTTGCAGAATAAAGTTTATTGCTATGTCGAAAAGAGACTACAATGAAGAAATCAGAAGAAGACTGAGACTTGGAAGAGCAGCTGTGACTGAGCTAGAAAAGATCCTTAAAGATAAAGATGTCTCTCTGGGGACCAAGATCAAGATAATCCAAACTATGGTATTCCCCATTACTATGTATGGTGATGAAGAAAGCTGACAAGAAGAAAATTGATTCATTTGAAATGTGGTGCTGGAGGAGAGTTTTGGGATACCATGGACAGCCAAAAAGACAAATAAGTGGGTACTAGATCAAATCAAGCCTGAACTTTCCTTAGAAGCTAAAATGATGAAACTGAGAGCCAAACTACAAGTGACGTCTTACACAGGTTGGACACTAGTCAGCTTCCCTCAAGTTTTGATGGGAAATGTAGGCATCCTGGTCTTGCAGCTGTAATGGAGAGCCAAGCTGTAAAACCAGGGCACCTACATTTCCCATCAAAACTTGAGGGAAGCTGACAAGTGTCCAACCTGTGTAAGGCGTCACTTGTAGTTTGGCTCTGAGGCTGCCGTACTTTGGTCACTTCATGAGAAGACAAGATTCCCTGGAAAAGTCAATAATGCTAAGAAAAATGGAAGGCAATAGGAAAAGAGGAAGACCTAAAATGAGAGGGCTGGACTCAATAAAAGAAGCCACACCCTCCAATTTGCAGGATCTGAGCAACTCTGTTAATGATAGGGCGTTTTGGAGGTCTTTCGTTCATAGGGTCGGCATAGGTTGAAGGCTTGATGGCATATAACACACATGCTGGAAAAGTATCTGAAAAGTATCTTATCAGATTTTATTCTAGCCTCTAAATTGCCACAAGAATCATATTTTTTGATGTAACAGAATAACACGGTTGCCCCTTTGGAGTTTGTTGAAGCCAGTTGAAGATACTGTCCTCTATAGTGTCAGGTATGTAGCTGTGTATATAGGAGGCCAAGATATGATTCTTGTCTGCCTGCAGACCAATTGTTTTAGTCACTGTGATTAGACTTAATCCACAAGTTTGACAGTTAAATAGGTGCAATGCTATGCAGACTTTCTCCCATCTAATCCCATTGGAATACAGGATCTTAGTACAGTTGCTGCGGGAGGGAAGACACCGTAGTATAGCCTGATCTCATCAGATCTTGGAAACTAAGCAGGGTCAGTCATTGGATGGGGGACCACCAAGGAAGACCCTGCAGAGGAAGGCAATGGCAAACCACCTCTGCTTCTCTTGTCCCTTGAAAGCCCCTTACTTGGGTTGTTGTAAATTGGTTGCAACTTAATTACATGTACATACTATGCAGGGTAGCCAAAAGGCCTGGGGAAAATGTCCTGTTCCTTTAATAGAGGCTAAATACATGGAACAGGGCAGCTGAAGCTTTTCATGGTATGAAAAACAGCCCACTGAGCCTCTGTTAAAGGGACAGGGCACCCCCCCCCCATGCACTTAGCAACCCTAGGGCTTAAAGGGAAATAACTCTGTATAGTGTCACACTGTTAGAATCAGAAAGCAAAGCGATACTCTAGAAATACTTAAAAGGGGAAAAATCATTTCTCTTTCCCCCTTTCTCCTCCTTAAGGAAGGTTATAGCAGTTTATCTTGGGAGCATAGCTGTTTTTTTCCTTTTGAAAAGCAGATTGATAGCAGAGACAGTTGGCTGTGCTGTACCACAGATTATAAAGAGGTGGCATAATTTCCACCTAGTTATTTCCCCCTAGTTATTATCTCTTCTGTGTTGACCTCTCTCCTGAAGGTTATGTCATACACAAGCACTATTCTGCTTTTTGTTCCCCATAGGAGGAAAGCAATGCAGCCAGGATATCTGGTTGCCTATCTGGCATTAAAGGCTAGATTGAACAATACTACTATTGCAGAGGTGTATTGCACAGGTGTGCTGGCAGTAAAGGAGAAAAGATGAGTCAGATATCTGCATACTCTCGAAATATTAAAGTTTGGTGCAGTCTTGATTTTTTTTCCTTTTTAAAAAGGTGTTGGTACTCTATTGTTGGTCTGATTTCCAATTCCTCCCTCAGGACTTAGGAGAGCCCCCCCTCCCCACAACGTGCCACTCAATACTGGTGAATACTGCCACCAAAATTTTTTTAAAAAGCCCTGTGTAGACTCATAATTAGAGTTTCCAGCTTCCAGCAATTTACTATTGATCTCCAGATGATAGAGATCAGTTTTTATAGAGAAAATGGCTGGTTTGGAGGGTGGACTCTATAGGATTATACTTCATGTGGTCTCTCCCCTCCCAAATCCTGCCCTTCCCAGGCTCCAACCCCAAATATCCAGGAATTTCCCAGCCCTGAGCTGGCAACCCTAAACGGGTGTTAAGAACATAAGAGGTGTCCTGCTGGCTCAGACCAATGAACCATCTTGTCCACTAGCTTTTTTTCAAACAGTGATCAACCCGTTGCCCTGTAGAGCCAATATGTAGGGCATAGTCAATGTTGTGTTCTAGTGCTAGTTATTGGTAGTTTAGTATCTCTGGGGCTTTGTGTTTGAAACTTATAATGTTGATTGTGCCTTTCTGCTTGTAAAGTTTTGGTGGACTTTGTTCAAAATAACATGTGATGAACCTATCATTAAGCTCCCCAAACAAGCAGTTAAAATGTACGGAAGTAAATCTTCCTGAATGTTCAAGTTAGTGCTTGACATGATATTTGAAATTTCCACTGATTTTGGAAATGTTCAAATAGTTCCAGAAACCTAAAGGCGGAATGGGAGCCAGACACCTGAATTTTAGGTTGCTAAGGCAATCCAAAACAAAGTTTGAAGTCTTGGGAGAGGGATTAAGAAGGAATTTGGGTTGTAGACTTGTCTCCAGGTTTCATGCCCAAACTTGTCACATGGCTTTTACTGTGCTTGGGGTCGCCAGTATTTCAGAGTTAGTGGTAGGAATGGACAGTATGATAGACAGTGGAAAAGACAGAATTTAGAGAAGTGATGTGGAGTTGCAGTCAAAATTCAGCAACTCTCAAATCCAAGCAGACTCTCACATTTTAGCCCACATCTCAAATTCATTTCAGCCAGAATCTGGTATCTTATCCTAATCTCATTTTTACTATAGTGGCTTTCTTGTGTCCCTAAATGTTCCAAAGTCAAATCAGAACTTGAGATGGGCATGAACTGGGAAGAAAACAAACTGTGCGATTCATGGTTTGTCACATTTCATGAACCACGAACTTTCACAAACCTGCCCTGGTTTGTGAACTGGTTCATTTGGTTCCTGAAAATGTCACATCCAGGTAAGCAAATCGTCACTTCCGGGTCAGCAGGAATTCCATCCCCTGTTGCCTAGGAAACTGATTGATTGGCGCCAAGCTGTCTGCAGTGATGAACCAAAAATTGAACAGAAAGAACCAGCCTAAAGTTTGTGGCAATGGGCTCTGACGAACTGCTGGTTCGCAAACCATGAACTGGCCCAGTTCGTCATGAACTTTGGTTCGTATTTCAGTTCATGCCTATCTCTAATCAGAACTAGAGGTTTCTGAGGTGACTAACAGTGTGTGAAAATGAGGTTGCTTTTCAATAAACAGCTGAGTATTGATGGATAGAGATGATATCATGGCCTTCCTCCATCCCAGCACTGCTTCCAGAATTGGAAGGTTGGCCTTAGAAATGAGAGTATGTCTATCTCATTTATTATCCCCTGTATGGAACCTGCTCTGGTGACAATATTCACCAGAGGGGCTTGGATCATCTTCAGCTTTCCTTCTTGAAATCAAATTGAACTGCTGCCCAAGATGTCTTGGCTTTCCCATTAGTAACACCCACCTCGAGTTTCAGCTAACCTGCTGACAGTCTGCCCTTCCCTCTCTCACTCTGTATACTGGAATGTCCAGAGAACTGAAGTTACCTCAGCAGTTGCTTCTCTCTGAGGTATCTGCAGCTGCCACCTCATCACGTAAAACATTTGTGATCACCCCTGTGTTGCTCATTTGTATCACAAAACTGGCAGCATGATGGACAGTTTAATTTTGGGAGACATGGAAGTATTCTTTATGTGACAATTTCCCTGTCCCATACAAAGCAGGTACAGTACAAAAACCTGACAATCAAGAAACATACCTGTTGCCAAATATTTACATCCTAAATCACTTGTAGGCCTAGCAGTTTCCTGGTACATTTGCAGTGCCATCCTAAGCAGAGTTACCTTATTCTAAGTTCATTGATGTCATTGAGCTTAGGAGGGTGTAACTCTGCTTCGGACAACGCTGTTGGTATATGAATATTGGCATCTTCACACCAGTGTTTTCAAGTGATTGACTGGGAATGGAAAGGTTATTGGAATTTAATAATATATGATAAACATGAGGGCCCAAGATGGCTCAGACTTTAAATCTTTGGAAAACATTATCCTATGTTGTCTGATCGTAATTCCACCCAGTCTCCTTGAAACTCTGCAGGGCAGCCAGAGAAAGTTACAATTTGGCATACCTGAGCAGGTTCAATTTTTGTTCTGCAAACAATTATCTCCTATCATACACTGGCCAGATCTCCAGGTGGGGGTGAGGGAGGCATGGTGCCACAATGTAACTCCTGGCTAAGAAACTGGAAGTGACATCGCCACAACACTCTAGGAATGTCCCTGATCTTTGTGGTTTTTACCACAGAGTTTCATAGAACCTCTAGAGCATTGTGTGATGGCAATAGCATCTCTTCTGTTTATGCAGCTGGAAGTAGCATCATGGTGTTCCGCAATGCTGATCTTGCATGTTTCCACTCCCTCAATCCTCTCACAGTTGCCAGCCAAGGCCTCTCAACCCTATATGTATGGTAAACTACCTTTTAAAAAGAAAGCAGTTTTCTCACAGGGGCAGGAAAAGCCATTCCCACAGTGGCAGCAGCAGCTAGTGGGATGAGGTTAGGGTTTCCAGCCAAGTTTGGCAACTAGCTGGACATGGGTGGGTGGGTGGTTGTGATATCTGCAACATCAGCGATGTCACCAATATCCCTGCATTGCTTCTGGGTACAAAACCACAGAATTTCTGATGATTGCTAGAGCTACGCTTTGTCACTTCAGAGTTGTACCTGGAAATGGTGTAGTGATGTTGGTGACACTGGTGTGTCTTTTCTTTCTTGCCACTGCTCGTCCCCACTTCACAGCTGAACCATTGTGGTCAAAGCTGAGGCTGATTCGCAGTCCAGCCACTTAAACACTATGCTACAGCAGCTCCTCTATTACCCGCTGCAAGAGCACCTCCCCACAGTCAGTCTGGCCTGTAGCAGGAGAGAGAAGGCCTAGAATTTGGCTGAGGGAACAGCTAATTTTTTTTTTGCAAGTATGTGATGGCCTGCCCAGGCAGAAATGATAAATTAGAATTTCTCTTTTAGGGTTTATCAAGTTGTTAGTTGTTCAGTGGTTAAGATAGTGTCTAAAAGGGTCTGTCTGGCTTGTAGCAAGAGAGAAAAAGCCGAGAGCTTGATGGAGGAAACTGCTGATGTCTTTGCAGGCTCAAGTGAAATGAGCAGCTTCAAGCACAAGAGCAACAAGAAGAGTACGCAGAGTAAGAAGAGGCCACACGTCTGGTATAGCAGGAGGCCTCCCACTGCCTTCTCCCAGCTCCTG
Organism: Eublepharis macularius; assembly: GCF_028583425.1. NCBI lineage: Eukaryota > Metazoa > Chordata > Lepidosauria > Squamata > Eublepharidae > Eublepharis > Eublepharis macularius. Next base: position 163,639,161 of record NC_072792.1, on the reverse strand, counting down.
CCACTGCTTGAGTGAGCGGCAGGAGGAAAATGAGAAGTGAAAAGTCAGGTTGATTAATGGCAGGAAAAAGTCAGATCATTTTATCATAGAGTTTTGGGGAATTCCTAGATGGTTGTGACATTGTTCAATAATTCCCTTCCCTGTACCCAGCCCCCCAAAGCTCTTGAGGTTGAAGAGGAACACCTGGCAACATATGTCTTTAAATTCATGTTGTGGATTTTCTCTTTTCTTTGATCCAGAGGGGTTAGCTGTGTTAGTTTGCAGTAGCAAAATAGCAAAGAGTCCAGTAGCACGTTTAAGACTAACCAACTTTATTGTTGCATAAACTTTCGTGAGCCACAGCTCTCTTTGTCAGATGCATCAGATGATGAAGTGACTTTTTCGGCTTATATTTTACATTTTCAAACTTTATTTACACTATTTTGCTTTGTAAAAAGATATATTTGAATGAATACAAGTAATAATTAATCATGCTTTGTAAATAATTAGCCTGGAGATGCAACTAAATTGCTTTATTCTTGATCATTTGTGAAAGTCTGATGTTTCTTCTAAACAGCACAATGTGGTTACTCAGTTGTCCCTCCTTCCTGTGGAAGAGAAATATGGACAAAGAGAATTGCAGAAAACATAAGAACATACCCACTAAGATAATCTTAGTATTTGAGTTATCTAATCACAAGAAGCTGACTTATACAGAAGCTGACGGTTGGTCTATCAAGGTCAGCAGGTGGTAGGCTTCCCAGTTGGTGGGCAATCTCCTGGGGATTTGCTCTGTTGCCTGCTGGTTGCTGGAAATTGGTGGGAGGTAGCAAGCCCCCCCAGAGATTGCCCACCACTGGCAGGCAACTCAGGAAAGTGCTCACTGGGTGCACTCCTGGTGACATCATCACTTTCTGATGTCGTCAGTCGCAGCTGCAGGTGTGCTTTTGTGCTTTGCTGAGGCTAATTTTGGCCCCAAACAGTCCAGAACTAGCCCCATGTGTAGCATGGGATCATGGCCATGGCTGGCATGATGATGTCACTTCCCGGAAGTGACATCATCATGTAAAGTGATGTCATCATGCAAAAGCCAGGACTCACATGTGCTTTGTGCATGCACAAAAGTAAACACACAGAAGGCACAAGGTAAGTGCCAGGTCCCCTTCCAACCAGGAGGGTATAGGGAACTGGCAACACTAGCAGGTGGCCTTATGTATTATTTATTTATTTATTAATGTTATTTATAGTCCGCCTTTCTCACTGAGACTCAAGGCGGATTACATAGCGTGAGATTAGTACAGTCATTATCAGGAACATTTCCATACAGGATCAGAAACATTTATATACAGTGTTAAGGACATTTCCAAAACAATGTCATAGGATTTTACAAAGACGTAACATTAGTAAGGATCCAATACAGAGTTGAAGAATTGCTGAAACAGACATCATCAATTCTAGGACTGACATTAGATAAACATGAAGTGCAGGTAGTATAAGAGTACATATTTGAGCAACAGATAATATGCAAGGCAATGTACTGATGAAGCCTGTGGTCCCTAACTCATTTGTAAAGCATTTGAGACCCCTCTCTATAATACTTCCCTCCGACCTGAGTAAAAAGCCTTTTTGAATAATTTGGTTTTCATCGTTTGCGGAAAGCCAGGAGAGTGGGGGCTCCTGACCTCCTCAGGCAGACTGTTCCATAGGGTGGGGGCCACCACAGAGAAAGCCCGTGTGCGGGCTGCTGTTGATTTCGCCCATGTGTAGGCTGGCACCTGCAAGAGACCCTGTTCAAATCAGCGAAGCTGCCGAGGAGGGACATAAAGAGTGAGACGATCTTGTAGGTATGCTGGGCCAAGGCCATGAAGAGCTTTGTATGTAACAATACTTTGAACTGAGCATAGTAACAGACAGGTAGCAAATGGAGTGACTGTGGGATGGGAGTGATGTTCATGCTCCTGTAAGCCACTTCTTTCATCCGCAGCTCCACAGATGTATTGTGAGGATAAGAATAACACTGACCTTGTTTACTACTCTGAGTGGGGCACTAATCTGCCAAGAAGAGCAGTATATTAATGCAGTTGTTTATTACTATTATTATTTTAATAATAATAATAGCAGCAGCAGCAGCAAGGACAGGGCAGCCTATTCAGTCTGGCAGTGGCTATTTAGACTGGCAGAGTTCCAAGTGGTGGCCTTTCACATCACCTGACCCCTTGAATTGGAGATGTCAGAGATTGAACCTGGGACCTTCTGCATGCAGCACAGATGCATTACCACCGAGCCACATCCCAATCCCAGTAGAGTCAAGTAAACGCCCAAATGTATGCTTTCTAATGGAACTGCACAGGTTTTTCTGTCTTAATCGGCTGCTGCTTTGTTATTCCTATGGGAATTCCTATGTTCGTACATACAGCTTTAAATGGATCTTGACTTTTAAATATTGTTTTATATACAGTAATGTACTTAACAGTTTTAAAAATCTTTGAAGCCATGTTTAGCCGGCCAAACCTGTTGAAAGGAAATCCAGTACACAAATTACAAGCCTCGTCCATTAATGGTTAAGTCAGAAATCCTACCTTTAAAATCAAATTTGTAGTATTTCCATGAAATGCAGATATTCCTGGATTCAGTTTAGATTGAATTGGAAAACGTTTCCCACAACCTTCCTATTCATTATAAATCTGTTGTTATTCATGTGATGTATGTTCCACATTCAGCCTCTAGAGAGTTGTGGTTATTTCTGTCTGTGTTATCTCAGAACCATCCCTTTGGGGTTGTGGTGAGATTAGGGTTGCCAGCTCCAGGTTGGGAAATTCCTGGAGATTTTGGGAATGGAACTTGAAGATACGTGGTTTAGGGAGGGAGAGACCTCAGCTGGCTATAATGCCATACAGTCCACCCTCCAAAGCAGCCATTTTCTCCAGGGGAGCTAATCTTTGTTACCTGGAGATCAGCTGAAATTTCGTGAGATCTCCAGCCACCATCTGGAGATTGGCAGGTCCCCTTACCATCCCAGTGGGAGGGGGGACCCAACACTCACCTTGTCTTCACTCCTTGTGTGCAAGAGATACGGGATGTGATGTCCTCGCGCAGGTGAAGGAGTGCATGGGCACTTTGCAGTGGACCAATTTGGGCCTAATTTGGGGCCCAAATCAGCCTGCTGTAAAGCACCGGAGATCTCTCCGGGAAGTGACATTGTCGTGACACCCCAGGAACACACCCGGGATGCCCGCTCCCTCACCTTTCCTCCCTGCTGGCTATGTGAGTGGTGGTGGGGGGCAGAGAGTGGGAGCAGGGGATCCCATGACCCCACCAGGGAACCTCTGATCCCTAACCATAGAGTAAAATCATAGAGTTTCCAGTGATCTGTATTTTTACAATAGAGTAAAACTGTCGAGTTTCCAGCGATTCCCAAAGCGATTCCCATTGTTTCTAAATTTTTCCTGAAAGTGACTTCACCATGCTTTAGACTCTAGTGAGTTTTTAAATTTCCTCTCTTGCTGACATTTGAAGCAGTGGGCAATTCGAGTGGGGAACCCCCAACCCTGATTGCAGCTAGGTTGCCCTAACCTTGAATAATTCATAAATAGCAAAGTTGTTTTATTCTGGATGGAAATTTTCCTGAAATGTCAGTGTTTCCCTGACACATCTGTAGAAACAGAATGAGCCAACTCCTTGTCCTGCCATTCTTCTCTGCTTATGTAGATGTTAAACTGTTGTAGATGAGATCCTTTCTCCTGTTGAGTAGTTTTTGCTTTCCTTAATATTGGAGTGTTTTTAAAGGCGCAGAGCTCTAAACAGGTGCCTTAATGAGCTCCCATAAATTAATCTGAATTATAGACCCCCTCGTCTCATTTATTAAATGAAAAATAATGTTTACAATGAAATTACCGTATAATTTCTGAATTCCTTGCCTATCATCAGCAGGAAGACGGTAGGTGTTTGGGTTCACATAAGTGTAAGTAGGATACATCAAAGCACCTCGGGCCTTTGAATGACCCAGTCCCAAGGAATGACCAAATTCGTGTGCAGCAACAAGGAAAAGATTGATTTCTGCAACACAAGAAAAAAAAGAACTGGAACCTTGATAGTTCCCTGCCTTGATGAAATCTGTTGGATTTAAATTGCAATTCTGAATAGAATACACATTGTTAGGATATTCTTTCCATGTTACCCCCAGGAATGCATGATGGAATTCATGTTCACCCCACCTCGTTTATCCTCACTGCATTCCTGTAAAATAGGTCAGGCTGAGAGCGACTGACTGGCCCCAAGTTATGTAGTGAGCTTGGCTGATGTAGGGATTTGTCAGTTTATGATTTAAAAAATTGACTTCTAAAAGTTCAATAGCCAGTGGGGCAATGAATGACAGTTAGCATGGACAGTTGCGAGAGAGAAGGCGTTGAGAGACCTGGGAAACCTGCAGCAGCCAACAGAGAAGAAATTGCAAATTAAAAGTTCACAGGGTGCAAAACATCCAGGTTTAGTTTATTGTAGACAAGACTAGGGCCGATTCCACACTACCTTAGCTCCCGCTTTTCTTGTGCAATGATTGCTCCATCTGTTATTGCGCATTCTTCGCTTGTTTGTCCACATCACCCTTTGAATAGTGCTTCTCCTGCGCAATCCGTTGATCACATCCCCTTTCAAAGAGACGGGTAAAGGGGCGGGAAAAACCCAAACGGCTCCGCAGTTTTTTTTTTTTTAAAAAAAGGACAAATTGACGCTATATCGACGAGTAAGCATCCTGGTTCAATGGTACAACGACACCATTAAGATAATATATTTTAAAAAATCACCCGAGACACTTACGATGAGCGCTCGGAACATCACAGCCTGCATGCTGGTTGAAATCATCCGGGAATGGGTGAGCAGTCACGATCACCTACAGCAGCATCCCACAGCAGAGCTTCATTTTGTCTTTGGAAAATTGAAATCTGTGCCTAACTTGTCGGCACAGTCCGTGTCGGGGCGTAACATGAGCCATGATTTCAGTATCATGTGGATGGCCCCCCCCCCATATAAAAATTGAATTAACATATGAAATTGTTCCTCTGATATTTGAGGTCTGCCCGCTTTTTTAAAATGAGATTAATATGATGAGATGTCGCCATATCGACACGGTACTCTTATTTTTTTAAAAAAGGGGTGGGGACAAAGGCGGAGAATTACTCCTTAATTGGGAGGCGGGTCAAGAGAGGCTCGGAATTCAACGGAGGGCAGTTATTCATCAAAAGATAACCCGCGGCGAAAGTGCAATGGGCTGTGGCGATGCCATGGCGAATTAATGACGGCTTTGGAGACGATGCATGTGAACAGATGAAGGAATGGCGCTGCAGAAGTGAAAAACTGCCGCAAGAACAACGGTAGTGTGGATTCGGCCTAGGTGATCGCCATTTCCAATATTCCTTTGTTATGTTGCTGGCTTGTTATCTCAAAATGCTCTTTTATGTTGGCTATCATTCCTATGCCTGTTCATCCCCTATGCTATTTTATATGATAGATTATAGCTTTTAGCTGAGTTGAGAATTTAAACATTGTTCTTACAAATGGCACAGTCCTAGGTGCTGTGACACCTTTCTAAGCACATCGACTAGAAGGGTGATACTTTGTTCATAGAGTTGCCAACAGAACTGGAGAAAAATGTCCTTTCCCCTTTTTAAAAGGTATAAAATATGGAAATAGCTGCTGAGTCTCTTCATGACATGAAGGTAAATATCATCCAGTCAATAACGTTCCATTAAGCCTCTGTTAAAGGCACAGGACTTTACTTTTTCTCCAGGCCTTTGGCAACGTACATAATTTAACCATGTGTAGCTGGAGGGACACATTGGATAATGATGTTCAGTGCTTCCAATAGTGGCAGCGTATTGAATGATACAGTAGCAGGTGTTTTGAGCATTGCATACAAGTAGGTTGGGCACCTCAAAGAAAACTGATGCCCATCTAGGAAAACATTTGCAAGTCCTAAGGGACAAACTATGAGAGACATTGGAGAGCTACGTTTACATCTCCCTTCTTTTTAAACTGTAAATGATAGCAATTTGGGAAAGGTTTGACTGGATCAGACTAGTGTTGGGGTGTGTGTGTGTGTATGTGTTAGACACTTTTAGGGTTCATCATAATAGAGAAAATATTCTGGCTTAGGGAGCCCTGTGGCGCAGAGTGGTAAGCTGCAGTACTGCAGCCCAAGCTCTGTTAATGACCTGAGTTCGATCCTGGCGGAAGCTGGGTTCAGGTAGCCGGCTCACAGTTGACTCAGCCTTCCAAGGTCGGTAAAATGAGTACCCGGTTTCCTGGGGGTAAAGTGTAGATGACTGGGGAAGGCAATGGCAAACCACCCCAGAACAAAAGTCTGCCAAGAAAACATCGTGATGCGACATCCCCTCATGGGTCAGTAATGAGTGACTCAGTGCTTGCACAGGCGACTACCTTTATCTATCTACTGGCTTAGTACTGAAAAAGTCATGAAGGCTGGGATAGGCTGAAATTACAAAGAGATGAGGAAGATGATCACAGATCTACAACTTGGGCTTCAGAACAGCAGGCCTGCCGGCTATTGCAATCCACAAAGGTAGATCTCACCTCCAGATGCCGGGCCTGCCATAATTTGGAAACAGTGGTGGTAGACCTGGCCTCCAGAGAACAGATTGACCCACTGTTGAACACAGCAGTGGGAGACTTGGCCTCTGGAGAATGCTGCATTTGGTTCTGAGAACCTTATCACCTAGTCTGATTTTTATAAAGGCTTGTTTTCTGCTTTTAGAACATGACTAGCATGATAGCTTGCAACCCATGTGAGGATTACAGGCGGTTGCCAAAATTTTGTGAATGACAAAAAGGGCTGAACCAGCAAGGGAACCAGCAAAAATCAATAGTTACTCAAATCATGTAATCTTAGTATGTAAACGTTCTGAATTTTATAATTTTTGAATTTATACATTCAGAACATTTACATACTAAGATTACATGATTTGAGTAACTATTGATTTTTGCTGGTTCCCTTGCTGGTTCAGCCCTTTTTGTCTTTCGTGATTGTTGGGGAACACCTCTTTTGGGTTGCTAAAATTTTATGAATAGCTATAAGAATTTGTGATTCTTAGCTCTTGAGAAATAGTGGAAAGAGGTGCTTTACTCTACAGGCATGATTCTGCTTGCTGTGCTTGCTTATTGTGGGAAATGTCAGAGTTATTTTTGAGTTCTTCTAAGAAAAGTATATTTAATTGTAGCTCATCCCCTAGGAAAGAATCTGACTGCATGCACTGCTTTCTGTACAACTACATTACAACTATTTGGAAACAAGTTATTGTACTGTACCTGATGAAGATTCATGTTTGAAATGAGGTGTTACTGGCTACCTGTAGTGAACTTTGATTGTGTGTATCTTGATTCATGGACTCTGATTGCGTGTATCTTGCTTCATCATCTTCTTTGTGGTTGATACATTGTTTATTAAACACAGCTTTTCACAGCAGCAGATATTACTTAATACCAGGGCTTTTTTTCTGGGAAAAGAGGTGGTGGAACTCAGTGGGTTGCCCTCGGAGAAAATGGACACATGGCTGGTGGCCCCGCCCCCTGATCTCCAGACAGAGGGGAGTTTCGATTGCCCTCTGTGCCGCTGAGTGGTGCGTAGGGCAATCGAAACTCCCCTCTGTCTGGAGATCAGGGGGCGGGGCCACCAGCCATGTGACCATTTTCAAGAGGTTCCGGAACTCTGTTCCACCACATTCCTGCTGAAAAAAAGCCCTGCTTAATACAAATTCAGCTCCTTCGTAATATTTTGGTGTTTAGAACATGACTAGCATGATAGCTTTGTGGCTTCCATTTCCATGTAATACAGTAAATAATAAACTGAATTAAGACTTGGCAGGATTGTAAATCAGGTTTCAGAGAGGTGATTCAGTACTTTTAATTTCTATAGGACAGCTTTACCTTTGTTGTAGTCGGACCACTGTTCATCCTCATCAAAGTGGGCATCTCCCCCAATGCCTGATCCAGGGGCAAAAGCATGAGCCAGGACTCCACCTTTTCCATCAAAAGGATATCTGTCACCATGGGCTGAATTGAAAAGGAAAAATCAAGATATTCATCAATGCAAGGGAGACACATCCATCGAAGTATTACGTCCAACAACTTGGTACCATTTGTTTGTATGGCATACACAGGGCTGCAGCTCTTGAATTATGTTTCTCTAATGGACTTTTAAAAAGTCTAGCTATTTCCACAATAATTTTTGAGGAATTATAGATGGCTAAAGAACAGCCTGTTGAACTGAAGTTTACAGAATGTATGTGTATGTATGTTTGTACATATGTAGGTATGTATTTACTTTGTTTATACCTCTCCTCTCCAGTGAGGACTCAAAGCAGTTTACATGCCATTAGATACTTTGATAAAATAAAACAATAACCTACATTAGGGTCTTCAACGTTTTTGAATTTTTGAAATTCTGACATAGGGTGGTGGGTGCAACCACAAAATGGCTGCCTCTCGAGGTGGAGTAGGTATCCCAGGTCCCCCAGTGGGGGCGGGGGATTCCCTGCTGCCACCCTCCAACCCCTGCAACCACTCACCTGGCCAATGGGGTGGAGTGAAGGTAAGGGAACAGGACTCCCGGTCGTGCTCCATGGGCAGTACAATGATGTCACTTCGCAGGAGTGATGTCATCATGCTGCCCTGAGAGAGCTCCCATGTTTCGCAGTGGGCCAATTTGGACCACAAATGGGCTGAATTAGGCCCAAATCAGCCCACTGCAACGTGCACACATGCTCCTGTGCCTGCGTGATGACATAACTTCCGGGAAATGATGTCATACAGAGGAGCAAAGACAAGGTGACTACCGGCCTACCTTTCCTGCTGGGAGAGGAAGGAGACCTGGCAACTCTAAGATAAAGCCAAACATAAAATATCAGGGAGTGAAGATATGCATAGACCTAACAAACTCTTCAACATTTCAGGCAGAAGCTTGGATGCCTTTTAAAATCAGCATATTGTTTCAAAAATTTTCTTTTCTACACTCAACTTACCTTCAGTCATGCAGTGAAGAACTTTTTGCAGTAGGGACAGCAGCTGCCAAAGTAATTTATTAAGAAAAATCTGCATAGCCAATTGTATCTCCAGTGGCCAATCAGGAGCCCTGCTAGGCAAAAGCCTCATCAGACTCCACCCATTTTCTAAAAAACACTAGGTGGGTCCCAGGAAAGGTGTCAGTGGGTGCCATGGTGCCCACAGGCACCTCATTGGAGATCCCTGGCCTACGTTAACACTTTGCCATGCTTCTTGAGCAGCTAAATATGGATGCAAATAGTTACCTCTTACTAGCAATTGAAGATACATTTCTAATTGTTCATTTGAATTTTTTCCCTACAGGATCCGAAAGATTCCATCTTACCTTCCCATATGTTGATTGTATGAGGCCATGCCATGGACATGTTTTCGCACAGATTGGGGAAAACCCACTACATGTTTTACAAAGAAGTCTCCTTTTCCCCTCTCACTGTGGCCCCTGTTTCATATTTTATGGAATTAGCATGGTTACCACTTCCCCATGGGTTCTTCCTATATCCCTCTAGAAATATAGCTGGAAGTACAATGTAGCTGGGGCATGACATGGTTGCTTGCCATCTGGATGTTGCTGGGATGGGAGGATTGGTGTGGTAACACACTGTGCCTGAAGTGAGGTGGCGGGGGGGAAGGGAGAGTAAATATAAGTGAGCCAAGTGAAATTCAGCCTGACTGCCATTGACTGGGGCCAATTGTCATTTGTCATTCAGGCACAGGGAGAATTTGGCCAGATGTAGAATCTGTTGCTGTGCTTGGGTCTTCAGATGTACTAGTGGAATCTACAGTAAGATTTACAAATGTGTGTGCCGTCAAGCTGCAGCCAACTTACGGTGACCTCAGTAAGGGGCTTTCAAGGCTAGAGATGAATAGAAGTGGTTTGCCGTTACCTGCTCTGATTGGCCCTGTACTGTTGCAATTCATAGTGCTGGTTGGACACACGAAAACAAGTGGGTGGGCTTTGCCTGGCAATCAAGGCCTTTACAGTCAACTGAGGCTTCTGGGTATACTCAACAGCCATTTCCAACTGACTGTATCAAAGAGAGAGGTGAGACTGAGAGGCCTGCTCCACTGGCCTACCTGAGACTGATGAACACTTTTCTTTCTAGTTATATTGAACTGTGAACTGCTTTGGGTGAATTAACTGAAAGGTGGTACATAAATAAACACAAATTAAAAACATAAGTGGCTGTGTTTAGTTAGTTGTGAAACACCATTCACCTGCAGGTCCCCATAAAGATTTTCCAAAAAGAATGGTAAGATTCTTAAAATAACATGAGTAGTTTTTAAAAAAATAACTGGGAATATTTTAGTAGCATAATTAATTTGTAAAACAATTTTCATGTTTGCTGAAGCAGGCAATAAACCAAATAAGTGAATCCATAGAGCCTTACCACGAGATCCAAAACGGATTTCGATATCAGCTGGTCTTGTTATTTTTGTGAATTTCAAGGGAGTTACATCACTCCAGACCGTGAATGCCTTTGCTATGGCTGAATCCACTTTGGTTCTTGGCAGGTCAGGGGTGTAGTTATTAATCCTGTGGGATAAAAATTAGAATTTAATAATAGTAATAATGTTATATAGGAAATATGTAGGAAATAGCATAGTTCCTTTGGTATTTATTAAAAGGCTGAAACTCAACTGACCTGTAAGTTAATGATTTCTTGTTCCATTTTGGCATTCCTGGAAACAAGGTATATTTTGCGTCAGGCACTCCACACCTAGGTTGGTGCATAACCTCTAAAGTCCGTGCATCTGCTTTTCCTGTTACAGTCAAGTGGAAGAACTCCTGCATTTCTTTGATTCGTTCTTCCAGGGTCTTGACTTCTTCAAGGTAAGCCTGGATGATTGACAAGAAAAAAATTATTTCTAATATGCATATTGCATCTTGTTAACAATTCATAGCTGAATATAGAAACAGGGTTCATTTCCACACTCCAGTTATATGTTATCATACTCAATCGTATAAGGCAAACTTTGCCAGCTACAGGATATGAAACGGTGAATTATGCACTGGAATCATAGAATCATAGAATTAGAAGAGGTTTTACAGACCATCTAGTCCAACCCCCTGCCCAATGCAGGAACTGCCTAAAGCATCCCTGAAAAGTGCTTGTCCAGCCGTTCCTTGAAGCCTGCCAATGAAGGGGAACACGCCACATTCCTAGGCAGCTGATTTCCACTGCAGAATTACTTTTAATGTGAAGAAGTTTTTCCTAATGTCCAGTTGGTACCTTCCCTTCTGTAGTTTAAACACACTGTTTCAAGTCCTATCCTCTGTTGTCAACAGGAACAGCTCCTTTCCCTCCTCTAAGTGACTGCTTTTTAAATATTTAAAGAGAGCAATCATGTCTCCCCTCAGCCTTCTCTTCTCCAAACTGAACATTCCCAGGTCCCTCAGTCTTTCCTTGTCGGGCTTGGTCTCCAGGCCCCTGATTGTCCTGGTTGCTCTCCTCTGTACCCGTTCCAGTTTGTCCACATCTTTTTCCTGGTTGCTCTCCTCTGTACCCGTTCCAGTTTGTCCACATCTTTTTTGAAGGAATGCCTCGAGAAGTGCACACAATACTTCAGCCTGACCAACATGATATATAGTGAGACAATGATATCCTATGATGTGATACCTTTGCTGATAGGGTGTTTTCCAGCTTGCTCTAATGCAGGTTTATAAACCTTACTTCGATAGTATATGGCCTATAGGCTGTTAAACTGAATTAACTAACTAAATTAACTAAACCTTACTTCATTCAGTTGTGCTTAATCCCAAATAAATATATGCAGCTGTAGAATGAGAAAATCTCCCTTGCTTTTAATCAAAGGCCCTTGCAACTTACCAAGGAGGAAACAGGAGATAATAAAATACAAAGCTGAAATGTATAGATCCTTCCTGAGACATAACCATTACACTATTTAAACAGTAGAGCCCAAATTTCCTAAATTTTGGAAGATTTAAAAATCATATCAGGTGAACAACAAATAACCCAGTTCTGCACATGTTTTCTTAAATATGCTAACTGAATTTTATCAGTTTTGTTCCAACACATAGAACTATGTACAGTATACATAGAACTTTTACTGTAGTAAGGGCAAAAAAAAGTTAGGCCATAAGATGAACTAATGTGGAAACAGATAAGGGAAAAGGCTGCCAATTGTGTGTGTGACTTCTTCATATCCTGCTGGTCAACCATGCTTTTAGGGACTGGAAAGAAGCAAATCTCCCTTGTAAAGGTAACAATGGCATCACATGGTGCTTTGCTTGTTAAGAAAATTAGGGGAAAAAAACTTGTGTAAGGCAAGGTAATCTTCCTTCTCCAGGTCTGTAGACTTTAGGAGTTAGAAAGGAAGTGATTAGAAGCTGAAGAGGAAGATGTTCGTAAACAGGCTGAAGGTAGGTTGTTTCTACCAGAATATTTTCAGAAGCTCTTCGCCAAAACTGTAGATACTTCATTTCAACATGCCTGCCTCTCAGGAGTTTCTTTCAGCGGCTTTCTTGGTTTACTCTGCCATTCCTTTTCCTGCATCTTTTGAAGCCTTGTTCAAGAAAAAATGGAATCCGCTGTATCCATAACTGTTCCTCAGCATCTCCAGTTAAAGGCATCGGGTTGTAGGTGGTGTGAAAGGCCTTGCCATGAGATGTTATAGAGAAGCTGCCAGTCCCGGTAAACAGTACCGATCTTAAAGGACTATTTGTCTGTTTCAGCAGGGCTCATTTTGAGGGGGAACGCGCAGGAACACAGTTCCGGTAGTTCTCCAACAAGGTCACATGCCAGATGGCCCCGCCCACCTGATTTTTGGCCATTTTGGGGCCCGTTTCAGCCTGGATTGGGCCCAAAACAGCCAGGATTGGTCCCCAAACGGCCAGGATCGGACCTCTGACAGGTGGTGGATCACTCTTCCGCTCAGCAGTGGCCCAATGCTGACCATTTTGTGCCCCTTTTCAGCCATTTTCAGCCCCTTTTTGCCATTTTGGGCCCAATTTTGGCCCTGAATGGCCAGGATTGGGTCCAAAACAGCCAGGATAGGTGATGTCAGGGGGTGTGGCATATGCAAATCAGTTATGCTAATGACATCTTTCCAGTGGTGGCCAGGGGGCATGGCATATGCCAATGAGTTATGCTAATGAGTTCCTGCAGCTCTTTTTCTACAAAATGACCCCTGTGTCTCAGTATAAGGCATCTTCATATATTAGTGCATATTTCTCCAGCACCATTGCCCTCCTACGCCCTATGGCAGCTTTTAGCAAGTTAATTTTTGTGTTTGGGGATCCTCATTAAGAACTCTGTAAGACTATTGTTATCCTCATGTATGATGGACTGATACACAGAAATACCTAAGACTACCAAGTAAATTCACAGCTGCAACCACATTTGAACTGGACATTGTTCAATTTATAGCTCATACTCTTAACTAACTATTGCAGATCTCTTGCTAGCCCGATACTTTTAATGTTTGATATATACCCAAACTGCACTCTCTGTATCCATTCTGGGGTTTTGTATGGGCCAAGCTACACATGACGAATGACACTTGAACGGCAAGTGGATTGAGTGGAGGGCAAGTGAACAGGGAGGAATACACTTGCCATTCAAGTGTCATTCGTCATGTGTAGCTTGGCCCTATGACTGTATTTTCAACAATAATAACAGACAAGAACCCGTACACTGAATGCTGCCTAAAGATCCCCCTCAAAGAAGCACAATAATAAGAACGTTTCTTGAAATGTGTAACATCAAGAAATTCTGTCCAGTTATTTGGCATTGCAGTTTGATGGTTACATACCTTCATAAATTCCAGATCTCTGTTGCTTGTTGCTCTGGGTTCAACTAGTACCGGGAAGGCCAGGCTGCAAGGCAGCAAAATTACAAGGTAGGGCAACATATGCCTCATTGTTGGTGCTGTCACTATCTACTAAAAGAAGAAAGGATTTGGCTTCCCCATTTCTTGCAATCAAAGAGGACGGGCTTATATAGGCCTTAATCAGTGGCATGTTGTGAAAGTCCACTGGTGACTCAGTTTATGGCTTTTGTTTGCCTTTTTGTAGATGTTTAGGAGGAAACATAAAATATTATATTTGCTTTTGTTGTTGACATTTCTACTGATACAGTAAAGTCCGAGTCTACTTCTTTCTCACCCCTCACCCCCAATTCTTTTTTAATCTGCTCGCTTCATTTACTCAGACAGCATGACTAAGAAAGCTGGCTTCTCTAAATCAGTCACCACTGTACAACTTCATCTTCATTATTTGCCCAACCTTTTTCTTATAGATGCTCATGGCAACATTATAGCCAGAATAGATAGCTTTATGGGTAGAGCACTATAGACTTAAGCAGGGCTTTTTTTCTGGGAAAAGAGGTGGTGGAACTCAGTGGGTTGGCCGCGGAGAAAATGGTCACATCATAGGTGTAAACTACGGGGGGGGGGGGGCTGAGAGGCTCGCCCCCACGGATTTGGCCAGGGGGGGCTGAGCCCCCCGGGCAGCCAGTGAACTACATGGGGGCTAAGGGGCTCAAGCCCCCTCAGATCTCACATGAGGGTCTCAGTTACAATAGCTGATGAAGCACAAGATTGTCCCCCCCCCCCGCTTCCTGTTATATCATATTATAATTTCTATGATTCTTTGGGGCTTTGTTCCTGGTTTTTTTGCTTGTATGTATTAGTGTGTTTATTAAGAATTTATCATTTTTAAAAGATATTGTGGTTTATATAAACAATTTACAAATAAATGTTACAGAAGAATTAAGAGACTGTGATAGAAAATATTTGATTTTGAAAATCAGGCTCCTGGAAGGCAAGATTTACGCACTAGCAACAATATATGCACCAAACAATGCAAGAGAAAGTTTTAATGAAAATGTTTTCCAATCCATTTTCAATTTTCAAGAAGATAATGATCTTCAGAGACATGAATGGGGTAATGGATCTAAGAAAAAGATAGGTGGGGGGAAAAAACAAAGAAGGCAAACTTCCCCAAAATGTTCTCTCTCCCCTTCTATCAAGAAGTAAATAGTATATGATGGGTTCAGTGGGTTAAATGTCTAAAAGATTTTTGATCCTACAAAGGGAACACAAAGCTTACAAACTATCAACCAAGCTTGTGTCTCTTTTACATTGTGGGTGACTAGGGTTGCCAGCTCCCAGTTGGGAAATTCTTGGAGATCTGGGGGGGTGAAACCTGGAGAAAGTGGGGTTTGGGGAGGGAAAGGACCTTGACATGGCATAATTTCATAGAGTCCACCCCAAAAGTAGCCATTTTCTCCAGGTGAGCTGATCTCTGTGGCCTGGAGACCAGTTGTAATTCTGGGAGATCTTCAGCCATTACCTGGAGGCTGGCAACCCTATGGGCGACTGAAACGGTTTACATAAATAAAAAAAAAGGAACAGAGAGCATGTGAGATTTTGACAGCCATAAATCCAGAGAGCTTTTACCTCAGAAGTCTCTCCCCTCTCTTCACTTCCCCCCCATCTTCTCCAAAATATGTTTAATTATATGGAAATATTACAATTGGAAGATTCTTGTAGGATAAAAAATCTGAATATTGGAAACTATACTTTCTTTTCTGAAAGATACCAAACACATTCAAGGATTGACATGTGCTGGATATAAAAAACCCGAGTTATTTATATTGTTGTTATTTTATGTTTACTAGGGATGTGCGTTTCGGCTTTCTGAATGCCGAAAGAAAGCCGAAACAAAAGTGTTTCGGCTTCTTTCGGGTTTAGCCGAAACGTTTAGGAGAAAGCCGAAACGTTCGGCTAGCCGAAAGAAAAAAAGCCGAAACGTTTCGGCTTCTTTCGGCTTTCTTTCAGCTTTTCAAATGGGAAAATGCCTCCGTCTTCCCGGACGTCTGGGGGAGGCATTTTCCCACCGAATCAGCCCAAAATTGGTGGGGACCTTCCTCTAACCCCTCTCTAAACCGCCCCATGTTTCAGACCGATTGGAGAATCACAAAAGCACAATTCCTGTCAAAAACACTTTATTTCTTGAACAGCTTTAGGATACACAGCAGGGGTGTGCACCAAAGGGCATGATAGAAGTGTACTACACAAAATAATACAACCCACTTCACCGTTTTTGACAACAGTTGTGTTTGTGTGATTCTCTGATGTGAAGTGAGTTGTGTTATTTTTATGTAGTACACTGCTTTCATGCCCTGTTGTGCCTTCCTACTGTGTAACCTAAAGCAGTTAAGGAAATAAAGTGCTTTTGACAGCAATATTTTGGGGTGATTCTCTGATGTTAAGTGAGTTGTGTTATTTTTGTGTAAGATACTGCTGTCATGCCCTTTGGTGCGCCCCCTGCTGTTTAACCTAAAGCTGTTCAAGAAATAAAGTGTTTTTGACAGGAATCGTGTTTTGTGATTCTCTGATGTTAAGTGAATTGAGTTAATTTTTCTGTGTGGGGGGACTGCTGGTGTAATGTGTCATAATGCTTTGCCTACTTGTACTTTGAAAGGGAGAAAATAATTTTTTAAAAAACTTTATTTTGTGTTGTTCGTGTTTTATTCTTTGTTGTGCAGTTGGTTCCCATCATAGGGAACAATGGGGCTGGCTGGCCAGCCATCTCTGTAGGTGGTGGGGGAATTTGAGGGAGGGTGTCTGTGGTTCAGGTGCTCTTTCACAGGGACCAGCTGGCACTCAGAAGTGTGCCCACCATTGTGGCACCCCTGGGCTGTGCAGAATTGCCCAGGGAAAGAGAGTTTAGAAGTTCCCAGCATAGGGAACAAAGGGAGAGGGCTGGCCTTTGCCAGCCTGTTCCAGGGGTTTATGGGTGTGGGGCAGGTGGGGGTGGATTTGGGTCTGTGAGGGGGCTAATGTGGGGATTTGGGTCTGTGTGTGGCAGCTGGGGGGAATTGGGTTTGTGTGGGGCTGTAAGGGGTGGACTTTAGGGGCTGAGAGGACCTACTTGGGGAGGCCATGAAATGGCCCCCCCAAGTGGGAGCAGGCTGAGCCTTGGTGGGGGGTGGGAGGAGGAGTGGGAGAAGGGCCCCTGAGGGCTGGGGGGCATTTTGCATGCAAAATGCCACCCCTGGCAAGACAAGCCTCCCCCAGCTGTCAGTGGTAGAGAAAAGAGCACCTACTTGGGGAGGCCATGAAATGCCCCCCCCCAAGTGGGAGCAGTCTGAGCCATGGTGGGGGGGTGGAAGGAAGGGTGGGAGAAGGGCCCCAGAGGGTTGGGGGGCATTTTGCATGCAAAATGCCACCCCTGGCAAGACAAGCCTCCCCCAGCTGTCAGTGGTAGAGATTAGAGCACCTACTTGGGGAGGCCATGAAATGGCCCCCCCAAGTGGGAGCAGGCTGAGCCTTGGTGGGGGGTGGGAGGAAGGGTGGGAGAAGGGCCCCTGAGGGCTGGGGGCATTTTGCATGCAAAATGCCACCCCTGGCAAGACAAGCCTCCCCCAGCTGTCAGTGGTAGAGCACCTACTTGGGGAGGCCATGAAATGCCCCCCCAAGTGGGAGCAGGCTGAGCCTTGGTGGGGGGTGGGAGGAAGGGTGGGAGAAGGGCCCTGAGGGTTGGGGGGCATTTTGCATGCAAAATTCCACCCCTTGCAAAGGAAGCCTGCTTCTTCATTTTTCCCCATAGGAAATAATGAAGAAGATGAGCAGCAGCATGCTAACAATATGCTGCTCCTTCGCTTTCTTATGGGAGGATAGGGGGACCTGCTTTGGGGGGCCATAACATGGCCCCCCAAAGTCCAATCGGTCTGAAACTTGGGGGGTTTTTAGAGAGGGGTTAGAGGAAGTTCCCACCAATTTTGGGCTGATTCGGTTGGGACAATGCCTCCCCCAGACGTCTGGGAAGACGAAGGCATTTTCCCATTGAAAAGCTGAAAGCCGAAAGCCGAAAGAAAGCCGAAACAAAGCTGAAAGCCGAAAGCCGAAACGGCTGGCCGTATCGGCTTTCGGCTTATTCGAAAGAGATTCTTCTTTCGGCTTTCGGCTTTAGCCGAAATTTTTTGGCTTGCACACCCCTAATGTTTACTCTTTTTCTTTTGACATAATTATAATTGTGCTATTGTTTTTATTTTCTTTTTCTGTTCTGCTTATATTTATAAAAATAAATTTTATATAAAAAAGAATTTATACACTGCCTTAAAATACCTTTGACTATGGCTGATTCCGCACACGTTGGATAATGCACTTTCAATGCACTTTATCAATCATTTGAGGTGGATATTTTGTTCTGCACACAAAAAAAATCCATTCCAAATGATCTATAAAGAGGATTGGAAGTGCATTATCCAACATGTGTGGAATAAGCCTATGACACACTAATTAGCTTAGTCCTTAACCCTGGCTGGCTCCACCCATTTTCAATGTAGCAACAGTCAGATTGCAAGACCTCTGTTGGATATAAGTGCAATATAAGTGCTTGGCTACAATTTATATTCAGGGAATGTTAGAAGATTCCACTTCTAATGCTGTCCCATTCCTCAGGATTCAGAGGGGGAGAAACCAGAGAGTTAGAAAGATAGACAGTTCAGAGCATCTGTTTACTGTTTATTCCTTTACTGCCCTTTGATGTGTAGATTACTACTCAGGAGTAGAGATGGGCATGAACCTAAATACGACCCAAAACCCCCCACAAACCAGGCTGGTTTGGGGTTCGCAAACCAGGTTCATGGAAGCTCCTTTCCACGGAACTTCCATGAACTGTATGCTGGTTTGTTGGGTCATATTTACAGGGGCACTTTAAATGGCCATTTTCCCAGTTAAATGACCATTTAAACTGCCCCATTAAGGGCCCTGCTGCAGCAGGTCCCCCCCCCCCGCTGTCTGCCAGCTGATAGTTTAAAGGGACCTGCCTGGCAGGGCCCTTTAAACTGCCCAAACCCCAGTGGCCTTCCTGCCCTTCAAGAGGCTGAAAATGGCCTTCCTGCCCTTCAAATGGCTGTTGTGGCAGCCATTTGAGGGGCAGGAAGGCCGTTTTCAGCCTCTTCCATCGGCTTGCAGGTGGAAGAGGCCAAAAACAGCCTTCCTGCCCCTCCTGGGAGGAGAGAAAGGATGCTGCATTGCAGGATAAGGTAAGTGTGGGGCTGGGGGGGGGGGTAGGGGGGCTGGGGTTTGGGCAGTTTAAAGGGGCCTGCTAGGCAGGTCCATTTAAAACTATCAGCTGCCGGCTGCCAGATGATAGTTAAAGGGACCTGCCACTTGCAAGGCAGGAAAGGGCCCTTTAAACTGTTAAATGCCCCCTTTCCTGCTGCTGTTAAGGCCAGAATGGAGCATTTAAACCCCACGAACCATGAACTGGTTCGTAACTGGTCCAGTTCCGTGGTTCGTGAAACCCACTAATCACGAACCTGCTGGTTCGTTGTTGTTTTTTTTGTTCCATGTCCATGTCTACTCATGAGGACTTCCTCCTCAGAACAGATCTGTAGGTAGGAAGCTCTCTTCACTTTCCTATCAAAGTATGGAGTTCTAAATAAAGAACTCTGACTTCTTTTTTAAACTAAAATTTTTCTAAAACTGCTTCCCTTTTAAAACTTATACATTCACAACCAGCCAGCACGCTCCAGCCACCCATCATCACATTTTCTCTGCAGTCAATGCTACTCTGTTAAGGACCAGTTTCTATTCCTTTTAACAGGGAAAAAAAGTGAGTATCTATTTTACTTTCCAGTAACCTTATCATTACATTGTATTTTGGAAATGGAACACTGGGAAAGGGTAGGCCTTATGTTTCCTTTTTGAAATAGCTTTGTTTGTTTGTGGCTTTTTTTTTTGGCTGGGTGTGGGGGAACAGTTAGTTTTTTTCATAGAGTGTATGTGGGGGGGGGGGCTGCTTCAGCCACTCCTAAGCTCCTCTTTCAATTTCCATTCCATGTTTAAATGGAGAGGTGGTATCTATTGCAGAAAAGGACAATTCCTAAAAATGAGTGCTGTCTCTCTGAAGCAATGAGAAGCCCTATCTACATGAACAAGATTGGAAGGGGGAGGTGCAGATCAGAGGCCTTTAAAAATTTCTTTTTGCCCTGTGTCCAGGCTGTGATTTGGTGTGCTAAGAAAGCAAGGTATATAAAATCCTAGGTAGTATAGCTGCGAGTTTTCTTTGGGGTCATGACTAGCACTGTTCTGAATGGCCTCAAAATGTGCTTGTACTCACTTATAGGATATGAGTTTGAAGTGAGAAGATGGGAGTTTGCTACTACTTTGCACTCTGTACACTGCTCAGAAATCAAGTTCACGGCAACTGTTTTGTATTCTGCCCTGGTTCAGACTTCAATCATGCATTTACCAAACAAAGGCATCTGCAATGCCATTATTTAGTAAATTTCAGTACTAAGTCACCCTTATGAATAAGACAGAATCAAGACTCCTGTAAATGAACATCCAGGAAAACTTAAAAATGTTCCCTTACAGGCTTTTCTGTGTTGCCTTTCTTAGTGTCAAATTTGTGACCATTAGTTTGTCCTATACACATGGTATGTATAATTATAGATCATAAAGTGACTATCCTAAAAGTGAATTTCAAAAACAGGACACAGCAAGATATTGCTGAGGGCCAAGCTACAAGTGACGAATGACACTTGAACGGCAAGTGTATTTCTCCCTGTTCACTTGCCCTCCACTCAATCCACTTGCCGTTCAAGTGTCATTCGTCATGTGTAGCTTGGCCCTAAGATAGCACTATAACCACTGAACAACTCCCACATTTTCCTAGGCTTGGCTCAGCTCAGGGGCATTGTTAGGAGGGTCCCCATGGATGCCTGGGTCCCCCTAATTTTATGTGCAGCCCCTCCCTAAATCTCCCATGGCCTCGCCTCCATAGATGGTGGCAATGGAAGCCCCTCCCTGTGATGTCATTGGCTCCTCCCTGTGATGTCACTAGCATAGCAATGCCTCTGGCTCGGCCCCAGCCCCCCCCCCCCTGGAAAATTGGAAAGTCTACGCCCCTGGGTCACATGGCTGTGTCCCACCCCCTGATCTCCAGACGGAGGGGAGTTTAGATTGCCGTCCACGCCATGTGGCACGGAAGGCAATCGAAACTCCCCTCCGTCTGGAGATCAGGGGGCAGGGCCACCAGCCATGTGACCATTTTCAAGAGGTTCCAGAACTCCATTCCACCGTGTTCCTGCTGAAAAAAAGCCCTGGACTTAAGTGAACAACCGGTGTTCCTTCCAGAATGGGAGAGGAGGAATTCAATGCAACCAGGCTTTGGCAATTAGATTGGCACCTAGGCTGCAGATACATTCATCACAAGGTAATTTCAACTATGTTACCTGCTTGCCTTTAATGTTCAGTCCTGTAGTGAGGCAAGCTTTTTCCAACTCTTGGGAGAACATTCAACATATTGTTTTTCTAGTTTAAATACTTTATATACCAAGTTTCAAAGTTCTATTGTGTAATAGTGGTTAATGTGTAGGCTTGTTGTTCAAGAATTCCCTGTCTCCTATTGAGAGAGGCTATTGACTATTGCTCCAGGTGCAATTCCATAGTGAATTTGGGCTTCTGATCTTTTATTTTGTTTAGTTCATTATACCCTGCATTTTCTCCCAGTGTGGAGCCAAAAGTCTTTTAAGTTGTTCTCTTTTCTTCTGTTTTATCCTCAAAAAATGCTGTGGGGTAGGTTAGGCTCAAAATATATGACTGGCCCATGGTTACTCAGGAAGCTTTCGTGGCATGGGGATGAGATTTGAACCTGGGTCTCCCAGATCCTAGTCCTATACTCTAACCACTATACCACCCTGACTATGTGTATGGTATGAAGTGGGTATAGAAGCATCAGAAGCAAGAACATCCTTTCTATAATAGCCTTCCCACTTCCCTTGTATTAACATTTTTATAAAGATTAATCGGATTGTTTTAAAAGTTTCCATTCTGAATTGGTGTCAGTGTTGTGCAGTGGCTATACAGTGAAATCCTAAAGAGAGTTTATACTTCTCTAACATCATTGAAGTCAATGAGCTTAGAATGGCTTGACTTTGGCTAGGATGGCACTAATAGTGTTGCATTTAGACTGTGGAAACGTGATCCCTGCACAGTTGCTGAGAGAGCAATCCTAAACAGGTCTACTCAGAATTCTACTCAGGTCTGTTCCACGGGAATTACTCCTAGGAAAGTGTTCTTTGGACTGCACTGTTAGATCATGGGCCAGTCACTGTCCCTTGTTGTAAATCACAAGGTTGTTATAGTAATAAGATTGGTAAATTTACCATATACATTGCTCCTCAGAAGGAAGGAAGGAAGGAAGGAAGGAAGGAAGGAAGGAAGGAAGGAAGGAAGGAAGGAAGGAAGGAAGGAAGGAAGGAAGGAAGGAAGGAACTAATACATAAAAATAACATTTCAAATGTAATGTATTCTTGTCACAGTTTTTATTACACACAGACATTTTACATGCATGTAAAGTAAACGCTATGAACTTTTTTTCTTTTTGAAATGTTCAGCAGTAGTAATCAGCCTGGTCATCATAATCGTACTCATTGTTTTTGTGTCCGTCGTCTTTTCCTCCTGCATGAGAAGAAAGACAAATAAAAATTTAGAAAGAGACAAAATGCTCACCTCAGATCACCTTTACCTTGCATTTGTGGCAAAAATCCCATCTTTGTCAGAGGCCAGACAAAGGGCAAGGAAGGAGGGCTTTTTAACAGTGGCACTCTTATTGTGGTCATAGATCCAGAGGAGTTAGCTGTGGTAGTCTGCAGTAGCAAAACAGCAAAGAGTCCAGTAGCACCTTTAAGACCAACCAATTTTATTGTAGCTTACTCTTTTGAGAGCCACTGTGGCCAGAGGACTAAGCCAAAGAGTAAAGCCAGAGGTCTCATGGACAATGGTCTTACAGTCTATGTCTTCAGACAAGCCATCCAATAACGTTAGATGCTATTGTTTTGCTTTGTTGGGTGTTTGCTGTTTATATAGTGCTGTGAGCTGCTTTGGTTCCCTTGGGGAGAAAAATGGAGTACAAATTCTAATGTTCTAATATAATTTCTTGAAATACCGGACTCATGCCGATGTTGCTGAAGGCAGATATTGAAGAGGATTCTCACAGCTCACTCATACATTTCAGGCTATAAAGTGAGAAAAATTGCCGCTCCAAATAAAATTGGAGACATTTTCCATCAAGACGACAGATGTAGAGTTCCTAGCTGAGCATGTGGAAATATCTCCCAAGAATGCGATGTGAAGGTGGAACATTATCTCAAGTTTTGTAAATCTTTTACCACCCCCAACCCCCCTTTGGAGACTGAAAGTGCTGTGATTTGAAGACGAAGATGATGCTATGGAGGTGTTCTTTATCCTTCATCCTATTTTTTTCCTGCAGAAAATCACTGGGCTGTGGGGTAGGTTAGGCTCAGAATATATGACTGACCCATGGTTACTCAGGAAGCTTTCATGGCATGGGGGGGGGATTTTGAACCTGGGTCTCCCAGATCCTAGTCCTATACTCTAACCACTATACCACCCTGACTATGTGTATGGTATGAAGTGGGTATAGAAGCAGAAAAGTAGAAAAATGGGGCAAGGGAAAAAGTTAAAATATGTTTCTTGGAATCACATATCATGTTTGTTCATGAATTGTTTTGATTAATTGCTTAGTTGCTTTTGTAAACATTTGATGCCTGTATCCTTCCAGTGTATGTTTTCCTTAGTAATTGTTTACTTTACAGAAATCTCAGAATTTCTGATAATCTGAATTCCATACATTTCATATTAAAAGCAAACTGAAATTACCATAAAGACTCTGAATTCCTTTCTTATCATCGTCTGGAAGCGTGTAATTGTCTGGGTTCCTATAATCATAAGTAGGATACATCAAGGCACCAACTTCACTCGAATGATCCATCCCCAAAGAATGTCCAAATTCATGTGCAGCAACCAGGAACAGGTTCACGTCTAAAAGTCAGTAAAGAGAATGTATTTATTTATTTATTTTACAGCATTTGTAGCCTGCTTTTCTCAACAGGAAGGTGGATCATAATAAAATCTGAAATCAACAAATAGCAATGAAACAGCTGTAAAATAATATTAAAATACAGACAAAAAAGAGGTTCCCTTGGGGAAACGAAACAATACTGAAGGTATAAACCTACCAAGCTTATAATGAACCATTTACAATCCTGCAATCTCAATTAACGTTATTTAAAGTGACAAAGTGCTCAAGTGCATACATACAATAAATAGGAATAAATAAGTCAGTCGATAGTCAATACAATAATCAATTATACAGTAAATAGTTCAATCCTAAATACTTCTCTTCCTCAGTAATATTGGCAATAAATTCAAGTCCATAAAGTACAGTCCTGAATTGGGTCACTTCCACATGCTCCAATTTTTTGGGGTTTTCCCTGTCCCAAAGCCACGTCTTCCCAATCCACTTCAAGAACTCACCTTCCATATGCATCATCCTCATGCGTGTTTTGTGGGTGTTTGTTGCAAAAAAAGGTCCCAAAACAGAAAACGTGTTCTTTATCTGCGCCTTGTCACAAATAGCGTTGGTACATTCCCACCCAACTTTCCTTTTTTTTTTTTGAGCGCATGCAGGATTGCGCTATACTATTGTCCCATTTCTCAGCTTCGGTAGAAACAGAGCATGTGTAGTACAGCATTCTCTGCCATTGATTTCCAACTCAAAGTTTTAAATGGAAAAGTGTTTCATAAATATGCAAACAATAGAGTAGTGCAGTTGCACGATTCCATATCCTACTATATAAAAGAGAAACTGTGTAACTGACCACTCGCTCCTTATCTCCATGCAGGCCTAGAATGCAGGGAAAAGAAGCGAGTTGGGGCCAAAATGGTTTGCCTTCCTACTGCCTCCTCAGATTTCCAGAGACATGAAAAGCTCAGTGCAGTGGTGAGGCCCCTCCCAAGGTCCTGAAGGCAGCTAGGGTGGGGCTCCCCACCAGCTCTGCAAGGCCTTGGGAGGGCCATGCACAAGTGAATGGCGGCCAAGAGGCTAGAGGAAGAGGAGCCCTTTATCTCTTCCTCAATCCCCCCTTTGACTGATGTCACTGGGGGAGGCAGGGGGGGGCATTGCGATTGACAGTCTGATTGCTAAGTGACCCAATGTAGTAAGCACTGCAGTATGATTCTGTTTATCATAATAGTGCAAGGACTGTTTAAAAAAAAATTTAAGGGGGGAAGGGGTTATATGATTGCATATGCAAGACAGACACTTGCATGAATCTGGGGGTAGGAGGGGTAATGGCTAGAGGAGGGCTTGGAGATTTGTGGGAGGGGCTCTTCTGAAGTGGAAAAAGCCTCCAGATGCATTGATATGGTAGATAATCGCACGAAAAAAGCGGCATCAAAAATGAAAATGGAACAAAACAAGTTTCACAAAAAACAATTAAAAAGGATCATCATGATCCGCTTGTGTATGGGATATGATGACGTATGTAATGAGTGAAATAACCCACCAAAGTTCTGTTAGTAGGCTGTCCCATTAAGGTCATGTGGAAACGACCTTGGCCTTGCTAATAACTCTTTCTTTTTCTTCTATAGGTCCAGAAAAATGGTCTGTAGTCAGGTCCGGGGAAGTACCAAGGTAAGTGAACGTTTCTTAATAGTCCTCATAAAGATGCCAATAATGGTCTCTTTCTATCAAGCTCGTCCCTGGGACGCTGATGGATGGACCAATTTTTTTTTAAGCCTTTCTAGAATGTTCTGTTTGACAAGTTCTGCATAAGGACTGGAGCATGGGGACTGCCCTGACTCCATCTGGTAATGGTTGTTGTGGGTTTTCCGGGCTGTATTGCCGTGGTCTTGGCATTGTAGTTCCTGACGTTTCGCCAGCAGCTGTGGCTGTCATCTTCAGAGGTGTAGCACCAAAAGACAGAGATCTCTGAGAGATCTCTGAGGGATCTCTGTCTTTTGGTGCTACACCTCTGAAGATGCCAGCCACAGCTGCTGGCGAAATGTCAGGAACTACAATGCCAAGACCACGGCAATACAGCCCGGAAAACCCACAACAACCATCGTTCTCCGGCCGTGAAAGCCTTCGACAATACATCCATCTGGTAAGTTGTTCCACCCGCTAGCAGTCACAATCATAAAGGCCTGAGCATGGGCTGTAACAGATCAAATTTGTTTGCAACAAGAGTCAATGCAGTGGAACATAACAGGAGAGGGGGTCCTGCAGATGTGTGGGTCCTAGGCCAGGAAGCTCTTTATAGGTAATAACCAGCACATTGAACTGAACCCAGAAACTGATCAGCAACTAATGAAATGGCTGTGTGCAGGAATATGTGGGAGCTATGAAGCCAGCTGTGGCATCATGTTGCTTCTGGCTGAAAAACCAAAAATGAAACAGCTCTAGGAAGTGCCAGATACTCTATGGTTTTATATGTTTATAGCTATACCTGTGTTGTATTCGGACCATTTTTCATCCTCATCAAAGTGAGCATCTCCTCCGATGTCTGATCCTTTGACTGGGCCAAAAGCATGAGCTAGGGTTCCACCTGGCCCATCAAAAGGATTGAAATCACCGTGAGCTGAATTAGAAAGGGGAAAAAAATAAAGATATTCATCAGGGCAAGGGCTTTCAGGCTGCAATGCTAAGACCATTTACTTCAAAGTAAACCCATATGAAATGGGTCTTATTTCTGAGCAAACGTGCTTAGACTTGCACTGCCTGAGTCCATCATCTTTCTCTGGACAGAATGTTTTGGTCAATTGCATATTTCAACAGTTTGGGAGGAGAAATTATAGGTGTTGAAAAGCATCGTTTGTTCAGTAGAAATTTAGGTACAGGCTTTAATTTTTTTAAAGTAGTTTGCATTTACACACTCCTTGACTCCTGAGCGTGTGTCATCAACATGGATCATTATAAACATGGGCATTATCAGCTAATTCCTACTAGATTTATTTCTAATTGCCCCTTTGGGTTTTCCCCTACAGGATTCTACAAGATGCTAGCCCTCCTTCCAAACCTTCAGTGTATGAGGTCTTCTGCAAACTGAGGTCCCTTCTATTCTGATGACACTAATGGCTCTTTTTCATCTGATTGTGGCTTGTATGTCATGTTATCGCAACAGCAAGGCAGATGTTTCCCTGTGATTTTTACCCATGCTGCTTCCAGGAGTAATCCCAGGAACAATGTGGGCAGTCATATTTGTTTGTTTGTTTCTTTGTTTATGATACTTACAGTCCACTTTTCTCACTGAGGCTCAAGGTGGATCACATAGCATGAGATGATTAGTTCAACAGAAATGATGCATCATCAACAACAACATTCGATTTATATACTGCCCTTCAGGACAACTTAACACCCACTCAGAGTGGTTTACAAAGTGTGTTATAGGGATGTGCACTTCGGGTTTCAGAAACTCGAAGCACATCCAAATCAACCCCAATTTGGGTTGATCTGTGATTCCTGAATTGGCCCCAGCAGAGCGGGGCTGATTCAGGAAACCTGAAGCAGAGCAACCCGAAGTGATTTGGGTTGCTTCGGGAAGCTCTGTGAAGCCTTTTTCCCTTGCCATGGCAAGAGGAAAAAAGCTTCAAAGAGCTCTTCCCACAGCTTTCACGTGATGGTAGGGGGAAGAGGGATGTGAGAGAGGCAGGAGAGGGAGGGTGGAGAGGGGGTGATCGGGGAAGGGAGATTGACTGAGAGAAAGAGCCAGTCGCTGCAGCAGCAAGCAGCTTTTTCAGACTCAATAGTTTGACACCACATGGATTGAATAATGAATTAGACTACTCCTGTTTTTTGTAATGGTGGTTTGTGTAACATAGTGTTGCATTTTGACAAGAAAATGTTAATTCTTGGAGAGGATGTTGATAAGAATTTGTTAATTCTTAAAGAGGATGCGGTGCCTTTTAATTGAATTGTGAGGTTACTGTAAATAGACACACCCTTAGTAGCTTCCTCGCGGCATTGTTTCCGTCAGAATAGATCTGGTGTGAAGTAACTCTTGCTACACATGCTGTGTCATGACTAGTAAATAACCCTTCAGGTTAACTATAAATGATGTTTATGTTTACATTTATGTGACTATAGGAGTGTATAAATTGTATACTTCATTACAGTCTATATGGTGAATTAAAGGTTAGCTGGTGAACAAGTTACAATGAAACGGAAACTGGCAAACACGCTGGCATCATACCCGTACGGCAGCTACCATCGGTATTCGTCCTTCTCCACTCTTGCATTGCCTTGGTGGAAGATGAATGGTCACTCAGACTTATGAACTTTTTGCAGCATGTGTTAATATACAATTGTGTGTAGTAGAAATGCAGTTGTGTGTAGAAGAAACCTACAATTGTATTTCACCAGATAGACCAGGCTGTTATTTATTGTCCATAACTGTGTGTTATTGTATTTTGAAGCAATATTTCACAGATATATGATGTTTATATATGAATTATTGATGGAATTTTTACTCACCTGTTATACTTATTATGCATTTGCACTTTATTAAATTTTGCACGATTTAATCATTCTTCCCTTGAGACTAGTGAGTCTCTTGTTCTGTTGCAGTGACTGGCTGGTTTGAATTGGGGGCTTGTCCAGCTTAAGCCATAAATTGGGAAGCTTGCCCTAAGCCATGTGCTTGCCTTCCTCTCTGGGCTGGCTGTGCTGCTGCTGTGAGTGACCTGCTGCTGATCCAACTGGACCTTACTGGACGACCCTGGTGGACCTGGACTGGACTGTCTGAAACAGGTTTGAGAGTCACTAGACTCACACTGGGTTTTTTCCTATTTTGGGGGAGAGGGTGGTAGTTGACTCTCTAATCTTAGTGGCTTGAGGGAAGGGAAAATTGTGGGTGTGAGTTGCACATAGGTTTTAAATCTTCTGTTTAATTATTGTGTCCGGGGTCTGGGGCTCCACCCCTGGACTCACCAAGAGCAGAGGGTGGGAGGCAGCCAGGAGACAGTCAGCCACCCGAATGGATACCCAGGTCCAGAACCTGCCAGCAACAGAGAGAGGGGGAAAAGGCACCCAAGCCTCAGAGGGTCAGATGGGGCAGGTGGAAGCCAGCTAGCCTACCCTCCAGTGGGAGACTAAGGGACCAGACAAGGGAAGTAAGGACAGCCAGGAGGGGACTGGGGCAGAGGGAGAAGGCACAAGAGATGGGGACAGCCAGACAGCTACCTTACCATCAGGGAAAGAAAGGCAGCAGAAGCAGCACTGGGCCATGCCCCAACCTGCAAACAGGGAGGAAGGGAATAATATGGACCAGTTGAGGCTGCTGGAAGCTCAGAGCAGAGGAGGCTTGGCAACCAGCCAAGGGAACACAGCTGTAGCTGTTCAGGGGCCTGAAGCTCAGAGCAGAGGAGGCTTGGCAGCCAGCCAAGAGAGCACAGTTGTAGCTGCCCAAAGCAGCCAAACTAGCTACCCCAGGTGCAGCTGCTTGAGGCAGCCAAGGCCAAGGCTAGAGGTCAAACAAGGGGTGTGGCTGGCAGGGGGAGCCAGGAATGAGGGAAAGGATATAAGGCAAGTCCACCTACAGAGTGGGGTGGGTTGTTGTGTAGGAGTGTGGTGGAGAGAGAGAGAATGAGAGAGCAACAGAGAGGAGGTGGAGGAAAGAAGATGAAGCAGAGGAGCAGGAGTAAGCCCAAGACTGACAGCTGGCTGGGGACAGCTGTCATGGAAGACAGCCAGGACAATTTCAGGTTGTAGGGAACTGCAAATGGACCGAGAGGGTGTGAGGGTGAGGTATACCCCCCTCCTTCCACATACCGGGACTCCGCATATTCCCTGAAAGTCCTTCAAGGCTGAAGTCAGGGATGCCGGCATCTCACAGGGCGGCGCCCTTGGCAGAACCTGACATATTGCTTCTTATAGCCTCTTAATTATTGCTTCTGTTTAAACATTGCTGTGTGGGGGCTGGAGGGGGGGGGCTGAATTTTGCCCTTGTTCTGTGGAGCTTTGATCCAGGGAGAATGTGTCTTGATTTTCTGTTGCCATGTTTAAAAATTCAGCTTTGCTGAGCAATTGGGAGGGACACACTCACACATACATTTTCTGCTACTTGTGCTGATTTTTGTGTTGCCTTTGTTGTGTGGCACTGGAGAGGGGGGTGGTTTGCAGTTTTTGGCTTCTTTGGTGCAGTTTTGATTTTGGGAGTCCACTGGTGCATCTGCTTCCTGTTTACTGAATTGCTTTGCTGGGTGCTGCTATTGACTGGAGGGTTTTTTGTTTTGCATTTTTGAGGAGGTTTCTGAGAGTGTTCTAAAAAGAGGTTTTTAAAGGGTTTTTTTTAGTTGTAAGTGTCATCATACTTTTGCCCTCTGAATTGAATTGTTAGCTAGGGACCTAAGGCCTCTTTTTTCTGATTAATAGGCTTGTGTAAGGATTAGCAAGAGTTCAGGTTCTCAAGCTGTGTTGATAAATAGGCCACCCATTGTGCATTTAACTAGGGTATTCCTGCCCATCTCTGGCTCCCTTGGAACCAGAACCGGCACCTTTAGAAGAAGGCTTCGTGTTATAGGCTTTCCTATAGATCTTTGGGGATCAGGGCCAGCTTGATTCCTGAAGAGGAATTCAGCTGTTTGCTAGTGCAGTGCCACAAAACTAAATAGAGCCTTGAAAAGACATTTCTGTGTCCATCTCCAGGAACAACGCCACAAAAAGCAAGTTATCAGAGTAGTCAGGTAGTTAGTTCTTAAGACTAAACTCCATTTGTGGGTAGGTGCTTCGGTCAGTGGGCCTGCTTAATAAGGTTAGTAGATAGTGGGAAGAAACATGAGTGAGAGGGGATCAGAGATGAGTTACGGGGGAAAGGTGAGGGAGAGGAGAACATGGTCGGAGGGCAGGAGGGAGGGGAGATGCTGCAGGTCTCCCCCCACCTGAGCAGAGGAGGAGGACCTCCACACTGCTGTTCACCAGCCTGGCTTCGGGTGGTGACAGCAAGAGGGTTCAGAAGGCTCCCGGGAGAACTGTGCACTTCATGTCTGACATCTAGACCTGCTCTAGTGTGCAGCATGCATATCTCTCGCTTACTGCTCACTGGTGGCAACCAGAGGACCTTCAGGGGCACGGGGGGGTGCCCAGTGTTAGGCAGGGATGGATGAGAGACCACCGGGCTGGGTACTGCAAGGCTCTGCTCCATGCCGAGGTTCTCGATGTGGTGCACATGGCAGAGAACATCACAGCCACCTTGAGGAGGGAGTTGGACAACTGGATAGGCCAGAGCAGTGTTAACATGGGATGCATGGTGATGGACGGTGGCGTAAACATGAGGGCAGTGGTGGTGCTGGTGGGCTGGAAGGATGCGCTTGGTTTGGGCTCCCCCAGGGAACCCCAGGACCCTGCAACCCATGAGCTCCAGTGTCTCCTGCAGAAATGTCAGAGACTCACGGGTCACTTCTCATGCAGTGTGAGATCCACTCACGAACTGCACCAGAAGCAGCCTGGGACAGGCATGCCAAAGCTTCGCCTGATCACCGATGTTCAATCTCCCTGAAACTTGGGTGGCTGTGAGAAGAAGGTTGGGAGAGGGTCTCCTCTAGGCTTGGTGCATTTTGGTAGCAAACTGCCACCCCCAGCCTCCTGGGAACATTCTCCCTGATTTTTCCCATAGGAAACAATGGAGGTAGATGGTGTCTGGGGGGGGGGCTTCTTTGAGGGGGCCATAACATGCTGCTTCCGGTTTTGGATTTACCTGATGTTTTTCCTGCTCTGGGTAAACCAGAAACAGGAAACCCGAATCTTTTGGGGGTGCACACCCCTAGGGTGTTATTATTATCCTCATGACAATCACACTGTGAGGTGGGTGGGGCTGAGAGAGCTCTGAGCGAGCTGTGACTAACCCAAGGTCACCCAGCTGGCTTCAAGAAGAGGAGTGGGGAATCAAACCCAGTTCTCCAGATTAGAGTCCTGCTGCTCTTAACCACTACACCAAACTGCTTTTCAATAGAATTTATATTGCAGAAATCTGGAAATTGAGCCCAAACCAAACTGGAAGAAAATATAAGCACTAACACAACACATTAAAAGATGCAGACATTGTATAGTAGGATTACTTATAGCTACAGACAGTACATACTAAACACAGTACTACAGAGACTGTGGTCCCTATCCTTTTACCAAATCATCTTGCTGATGGTTTTCATTTTCATTTCAGCACAGTCCTTTTTTCCTATATAAAAAAGCCTTTTTGAATAATTCAGTTTGGGGAAAGCCAGGGGAGGGGAATCCCTCCTAACCTCATCGGGCGGGCCATTCCATAAGGTGGGGGGGGGCACAATAGAGAATATATGTATACAGGCAGTTTAAAGGGTAGCACCTGCAGAGGCAAATAAATGGTTGCTTGCCATGAGAGTGTTACCTTACTAGGTAACACTAGTATAGATAGCAGATATGTAATTTGATTTGCAACATCTGGTGATCTGCCACAGTTGCCACTGGTAGAATTCCGACACTAGGAATTTTGGCAGGTTCGAAAGTCTACTGTTGTGGGCAGTGTAGACATGGAAAGCAAATCAGGCGGGAAAGGTCTTGTGATTGGTCATATGGCAGCATGTGACACACTTGCATTTACATGCCAAGTGGGCCATAATAGCAGCGCAGGCCTTAGTAACATGAAATACAGTGTAATGTGAAGTACGGAATACATGATAAATCAATAAACGAAAACAAATCAAGACAAATCCTTACCACGGCGTGCAAACCATATTTCAATATCAGCAGGCTCTTTTTCTGCTTTTATGAATGTCAGTGGGGTAACATCGGCCCACAATTGAAAAGCCCTCTTTATTGTTTGTTCTATTGTGGCTGGAGGTAGATCGGGAGTGTAGTTATTTATTCTTCAAGCAACAGAGGAAAAATATGTTAGCGTTTAACAAATAGTGTAGGTTCTTTGTATCATCAATATATCTAATTTTCAATCCAGCTAAATTTGAGGATTTGGAGACTGGAGCCATTTGCAGAGGCAGGCAATGGCAAACCATCTCTGTTAGTCTTTTGCCATGAAAACACCACCAGGGGTCACCATAAGTCAACTCTGA
Source organism: Eublepharis macularius (assembly GCF_028583425.1). Lineage (NCBI taxonomy): Eukaryota > Metazoa > Chordata > Lepidosauria > Squamata > Eublepharidae > Eublepharis > Eublepharis macularius. The sequence continues at coordinate 163,606,230 of NC_072792.1, read as the reverse complement.
CTTGAGGGTCAGATTTCATTTTCAAATCTGGTGATTGGAGCCATGAATTGACAAGAAAAATCTTTCTACAGACCTGAAAAATTCCCTAGGGCTCCCCCAGGGAACCCTAAAGAAAATTTGAACTCTTTAAAAAAGTGCTTTCCTTCCCCATGATAAAAGGAGAGACTGTAACTTTAAGAAAAGGATGCCCTGTTGTAGGCAACAATGACAGTTTTGTTAGTCCAAGTCTTGGTTTCTGCCAGTAAAAGGCTGGGGGAGGGGGGAGGGCCCTTTCCAGGGCTGTTTTGGCCTTTGAGGGAGAACTCATTGTGGCTAGTCAACAGCAACCACTGGGCTAACAGTTGACTTGCATGGTTCATCCAGGCCTGGCTGCTTCCTACTGCTTTACAGCAGACACCCCATGGAAACCAATGGGGTATAGGGCTTACAGTTTCAGACTAGGATCTTGAATCTCCATTCTATCATGGAAACTCACTATCTGACCTTGGGCCAGTTACACAGTCTCGTGTAACTTACCTCACAGACAGGGGTGGATTGAACTTGAAGAGCACCAGGAAGGACACCTCCTGGTGGACTGATGGCTTTCCCTCTCACCTGGCCCAGGCCTGCCCTGTGACATAAGGGCTGAGCCAGGCCTCTCCAAGCCCTACATGAGGTGGAAGAGGCAGCTGTCAGCTGACCTGAGTGAGACAAAGTAAGTGTTGACTGGCCTGTCAGAACCCTACATCTAAGGTTACCATCTCCAGTTTGGGAAAATCCTGGAGATTTCGGTGGTTGAGCTTATGGAGGGCAAGTTTTGAGGAGGGGAGGGACCTCAGCAGAGTATAATGACATGGCTCCAAAGCAGCCATTTTCTCCAAAGTAACTAATTTCTGTGGCCTGGAGATCCATTGTCATTCTGGGAGATCTCCAGCCACAACCTAGAGCAGGGGTGGCCAAACTGTGGCTCAGGAGCCACATATGGCTCTTCTAGAAATATTGTGTGGCTCCTGGAGGACTCTGAGTATTGCTGTGACCATACATTTTAGTTTAGTTTATTTCCCTCTCTCCCTTCCCTCCCTTTCCTGCTCTCTTTCCATGTCTTTTTCTCCCTCCCTTTCCTTCTTTCCTTCCATGTCTTTCATGTTTTCAATAAAAATGTTGGGGTTGCTAGGTCTGACTCAGAAAATACCTGGGGACTTTGGGGGTAAAGCCTAGGAAGGATGTGACATCACTTTCATGATGTCACTTCCAGGTCAAAGGCCCGGTGATGGCTCTTCCCAAGCTCCACCACTTCCGATGATGCCACTTGCAGCATACTGCACCCAAACCTCACCCCTTCCTGTGATGTCACTTTCAGGACGCTCCCCCAAACCCACCCTTCATCTGAAGTCTCTTCAATGCATCATGTCTTGCGGCTCTCAAACATCTGACATTTATTCTATGTGGCTCTTACATTAAGCAAGTTTGGCCACCCCTGACCTAGCGGTGAGGTGGAGGAAGCAGTGCCTGGCCTGTCTGAGCCCTTCCTGAGGAGAAGAGAGAGAAATGCCACCTGGCCTGCCCAGTCCCCATACAAGGCAAGGGAGGTAGTGATGCCCAAGTCAGTCTGCTTGATTCCAATGCAATGTGAGACAAGTGGCAGTGCCCAGCTTGGCTTGCCTGATCCCCACTCAAGGTGAGATAGGTGGTGGTACTCAGCCCTGTCCATCATAGAAGGGAAGGAGAGATAAACAGTATATTGGTGAGTGAGTGGGAAGGACAGAAAGAAGCAGGGAAATGTGAGGATATGGGGGTTGCCTAGAGGAAGTAAAGAGGAAATAGTAAAAGGAAGGTGAGAAATTAGGTTCCCCTCACAGGACCTTGCAGAGTCCACACTGTGCAACTAGGATCCACCCAGCGACTGGCAGTACAAAACTGGGCCATCGTTTTCTCAGGTAGAGGCTGCCAAGGGGAGGGGGAAACTGAATGTAGTGAGGTAGAGATAAAAGTAGGTTAGCTGGTGCATGGGAAAGAGAAAGTGGATGGAAAAGGAGGGAGACTAGGGAAGTTTTAGTGAAGGGAAAGAGGACCTAGTGGGGGAGAGGGAAATGAGATAGCCCCTCAAGTGTTTGCTGTTCCCCGGTTGTCTATCAAAAAGTGGAAACTCAACCAACCTGTAAGTAATAATGTTCTTATCCCATTTTGGGTTTCCATCCATTGTTTTATATTCCGAGACATCAGGTACTCCACACCTGGGCTGCTTCATGACTCTTTTAGTTTCGTCATCCATGGTTCCTGTTACATGCAAATGGAAGAATTTCTGCATCATTTCAAGTCGTTCCTTTATGCTATGGTGGAGTTTCTTATCATCTGGGTAGTAGTGGTCAAGGTAGATCTGTACGATTGAGAGAGGAGAAAGACAGGCCTGTTTGTATTTCTGTTCTGCCTATTGCATATCTTCCAACAATTGACAGATAAAAATGGAAGTATTTTAAAAAACGGAGTTGCGGCAAACGGTGTTCTACCAATGTCATTTTTTTTTGCTTCTAAATGTATTTAATTTTATATCAAAAACTATTTAATGTATTTAATTACTCATTTCATTATTCAACTTAACTGCCAGTCTATTTTGATATTAATTATATATTCTAAATGTAGCTACTTTATGTATAAAAATGACTAGTAATAAGAACATAATAAAAATACGTATACTATTTTAAAAAAGGAAAATTGGCAATTTCTGTGACTTAAGTTATATAAATCATATTAATTGTAATTAGTTGTAAGTGACAAAGTATATAAGCTTCAAAATTAATTTCCCCCCCCTTCACTACTGTGATAAATCTAAATAAAATATTTGCAAGGTATCTCCAAAAGTTATCCCAAAATGGGAATTCCAAACATTTTACTTTCAACAATTTCTCAACCTTCAAATTTAGTGTCTTAAATTGTTGATTTGATTGTCTTATTAATTTATTTTTATATATTTTCATATATGCCAGATCTTGTAAATTGCCTGTTATATAACTCATCCAACATACTAAAAATAAAAAAAAGAAAAGTTAAGAAACAAAATCCACAGAAATAATTATTTAGATCACCAATAATTGTAAAAAACAGAACAAATAAACTCAGAATGTATCTTCACTTCCGTGATCCTCAAGTCATCTCAACAAACAGATCCTCCTGGGTCAAAATCACTTTGAACCTTCTCATAATCTCCACAAAAGCCCTAAGTACTGCTTGGAATTCTTTTTTAAAACTCCCCTTCCTCAATTCCAAGCAAGTAGTCCGACTCCAAAGCAATACAAATTATACTTCCACATACTATTGAGGATGCTGCAAGAGAAACTATAAACACCTGTGCATTATATATCCACATTAAATTCTATCACAAATTATTTATACTAGAAACAAAGCCTGTTGTGGGGAAAAAATACAACGGGTTCTAGAAAGGGGAGGGTGGGCATGCAGGCATTCATTCCTCCTCCATCACTGATCCCAACCAGTGAAGGAGGGGGATAGGCATTGCCACCTGCTCTACAACTGATCTCAGCAACATGAAGGGGTAGTGAGCTTTGAAACCTGCTTAACATCTGATACAGACCGGGTAAAGGGGGGCAGGCATTACCACCAGCTCCGCTCCTGATCCCAGCCGGGTGAAGGGAAAATGGTCATTGCCTTCTGCTCTGCACCTGATAACGGCTGGGTGAAGGGGGGCAGGCAGCGCTGCTTGCTCCAAGCCTGATCTCAGCTGGGTAAAGGGGTGGACATTGCCACCTGTTCCCTGCTGGGTGAAGGGAGGAGCGAGCACTACCTCCTGCTACTTGCCTGATCCCAACAGGTGAAAGCAGGCAATGGGCTTTGCTACATGCTCCGTTCCTGATCTCAACTGGGTGAAGAGGGTGCATGTATTGCCACCTTCTCTACTCCTGATTCTGGCAGGTTGAAGGGAGTGGGGTAAAGATTGCTGCCTGCTTGGTGCCTGATACTGACAGGGTGAAGATAGGTTGGGCATTGCTGCCTGCTCAGTGCCTTATTCCAGTAGGTTGAAGGGGGTGGGCATCGTCACCTGCTCCATTTCTTGTCCCGACTGGGTGAAGGGAAGAAGAGAGGTGAGCATTGCCACCTCCTTTGCTGCTAATACTCGCTGTGTTAAGGCAGGGGTGGGTGTTGTAACCTGCTCAGCTAATAACACCAACGGCTGCAGTTCAAAGAACTCTTTCCAAAAGTAAGCCCCGTTGAGCAAAATGGAATTTACTTCTGAGTAAGCCCATGAAGGCTTATTCCTGCTGTGTGACATGCTGTATCCCACATCAGTTCTCGGGCTGGCCTGCAGTTTTTAAAAGTTTTGATCTACACTCCTAGCACCTTCTTTGTATTTTCGTGCTGGCTGGCTGCCGCTGCCTACTGCCAATACCGCATAATGACGCATTGTATTTAAAAAGGAAAATATCTCTTGCAAGACTGCATCAGGACACTTACTGTACAGTTCTATGGCACGGCATAGGATCACCTACCGTCATTTCGTTCGTGTCCTCATCGCGATGCGCTGAGATTCTAAGGATCGGGAAGGCCAGATTACAAGGCAGTAAAATGGCAATACCCAGGAGGACGTACTTCAGTGTGGAGGTCATCGTGTTCAGCCTCCAATCTCATCACCGAAGAGGGGAAGCTTATATAGGTCTGGCCACTGGCATGCTGTAAACATCCAGGTGACTCACTCTCTGTCTCTTGCCTGCCTTCCACGCATGTTTCTGAGATATTTTTTCATGTGTCACAATTCCAAAATGATTTATGAGGAAACATTAAGAGATGTCTGTTTATTGTTGTTGACATTTCCATTGGTGTAATGCCCAAGTCAGAGGCAGCTTGTTTCCACCCTTCCACCAGACCATCCCATCACCTTTTCAGCTGCAAAAACCATACAAGGCAGGGACTGAAGTCAGCAAATAGGTGTGCTGTGCAACCTCGCCTTCTTCTTGTCCTCTATGTACGCCATTGAGACTCATTGAAAAACTTGTCTCCTACACAGGTAGTTCAACTGTATGGGGAGCACAGTGAAAAGTGGGCAACTCATGAACCATTTAAACATTGTGAGTCACATTGGCGTGTGGAATGGTTTCTGTTGCAAGTCTTCTATCTGAAAATCTACCTCCACAATGGGCTGTTACAGATCTGGCAAAGGCTGGCTAAAATGCTGCTTCTTAGCGGAGCTGCGCACAACACAGTGTGGTGGAGCAGAGAGGAAGGTCAAGGGGGTTGCACCACCTCCTACTGCAGTTCTAGCGCAAGAAGCACGAAAGAATTTGTAGAAGTAAAATTCCATTATTGGCATTATTATTTGCTTCTTATGATTGCTCATCTCACCCTTTGCATCGCCTCCTTTTGGTGCATTATTCACAGGGGGCTTGGTTTACGTGAAAGCCAACCAGAACTTTTCTCCAAGTTCCACTTTACCTCTACCTTGCCTACTGTGGAGGTGGACTACTGCTGGAAGCATGAAGAGAAGGCCATCTGAAGATCCTTGGTGTGCCTGAAAGGGGAAGTGGTTGATTCTTCACTCGTCTGCTTCTGGGATGTCATGTGGGGTGTGTTCCAGTTGGCCAGCATAGCCACAGTGGTGGAGTTGCACTGTGGGCTGCCACTCCACTCAGCTCCAAGTATCTTCCAAACTGGTTACCCCCCCCCCCCACCCGAGGTTCTACACAAAAGCGTTGAATAATTGTCTTCTTTCCAGGTTTCCTTCTCTGCCTGTGTTTTTCCCTTTTGAACCTACAATTGTAGTCAAAGCAGGTTTGGATGGATGGAATGCTGCACCACAAGGAATCATCCCCATATAGAAACAGCCAATGTTGGATTTATGGAGCTGGATCATGCATAGCAATGTCTAGCCACTCCTGCAGTGTGTCTGTAGAAAATAACCACAGAGCTCCAAGATACATATTTTTTTTATATAGAGGTGTCACCAAAAACAGCCTCTCCATGGCTAATCTCCCTCTCTATGTATCACATTTCTGGTGGAAGTTCAGAGGACTGGGCACAGACTGCACAGGAGAGAACGTTTCCACCTGGTGGTTGAAAAACAGCCGCCAAAAGGTTTTCTGCACAGGTTATACTCCCCTTTTACTTGCCAGCAGCAGTGGACGGCTGTTGGTGGGCTTGCATTTTATCATGTGCTTAGTTACATGTACTTTGGAGGGGAGGTACCATTACTGAGGTACTGTCAAGCAGAGGGCTTCGATCATTCCTTAGTACCAGTAACAGTAACAATAATAAAATTTGATTTATATACTGCCCTTCAGGACAACTTAATGCTCACTCAGAGCGGTTTACAAAGCGTGTTAATCACTATCCTCATGACAATCACCCTGTGAGATGGGTGGGACTGAGAGAGCTCTGAGAGAGCCATGGCAGACCCAAGGTCACCCAGCTGGCTTCAAGCAGAGGAATGGGGAATCAAACCCAGCTCTCCAGAGTCCTCCTGCTCTTAATCACTACACCAAACTGGTTCTCTTTCTTCTGGCCCTCTCAGCTGTGGGAACCCTACTAATCTTAATGATCACCCTGTGAACCTAAAAGTGTTGTTACTGAATGCCAGATTGTTTCACAGTAGAGATGAGGAGGCTGTCTTGTTATGTATCACAGGGACCAGGGTGGGTGAAAATGAAGGGGGATCTCTCCCAGAATTGCCTGCTTGAGGGTGCTCAAGTTCCTGGCCTACAGCCAGGGGCTGATTGGCCATTAAAAGCACCAGGGAAACTCTCAGTGGGCTGATGGTCTGGAGGATGGTCCTGCTGTTAGAGTTGACTCAACCCGATGTGGCCCCATGCAAAGGGGGTGGGAGCTAATACATCTGAGTTGGCAGCCCCATTAGGGGGAAGGAGCTGCTGCCACCATGTGCCTGCACCCCCTGCACCAGGTAGCCCGGAGCCATTGGGATACGTGCCCTGTACAACATGGGCATGTGGAAGCCACAGCAAATCTAATCCTTTGCCCCCCTTTGGATTGAAATCTCTCTTGAGGCGTACTTGGTATCTGCTTTAGTCTTTTCTAGATGCCAGGCCAATTTTTTTTTCTTTCCCCAGTTTTTTTTTAAACGTGTCTTATCTTTGGCCCTTACCTGGATAGCCCAGGCTAGCCCAATCTTATAAGATCTTGGTTGCTAGGCAGGATCAGCCTTGACTGGGAGACCACCATAGAAGTCCAGTGGTGCTATGCAAAGGCAGGCAATGGCAAACCATCTCTGAATGTCTCTTGCCTTGAAAACCCTATGAGGTCACCATAAGTTGGCTGCAACTTGACAGTACTTCATGCACATACTGATCTTTTAGCCTCTTTATGGTCTGTTCTGGCATGAGGTCTATTTTGTAGATATTTTTGAGAGTTCTCAATCATTATTTTATGCCAGTTGATTTGCTTTTGTATCAATAATTTATGATGATTTTATGGCATTTTAAGATTCAGAATATTTTGTTCTGATAGTGGTCGAACTGGGTACGTCTTATGCTGTCTATAATTCAGAAAGTCTAATGAAAACATACTAATCTTGTGATTTTCAACCATTTCTTTTTTGGGAGCGGGAGGCTCATACTTGTCCCCAGGGCTTTTTTTCTGGGAAAAGAGGTGGTGGAACTCAGTGGGTTGCCCTCGGAGAAAATGGTCACAGGGCTGGTGGCCCCGCCCCCTGATCTCCAGACAGAGGGGAGTTGAGAGATCAGGGGGCGGGGCCACCAGCCCTGTGACCATTTTCAAGAGGTTCCGGAACTCCGTTCCCCTGCGTTCCCCCTGAAAAAAAGCCCTGCTTGTCCCCAGTATTTAGCAAAAACTACATGAGTCATTGCAATTTATATTGGAAATGAGCTTTGGGGTGTTCAGCCTCACAGTTTAAGAAAAATTGCTCTGGAGACAAAGGCAATAAAAGGGTTGGATCCCAATAACTTTCTCTGAAGGTGGAAAAAAGAAAGGATTGGTCCCTTTGACCACCAACCTGGGGATTATGGGACCTGCATATAGAGAAACTATATGGGATGGGGGCTACAGTAGAGAGGGGAATTAGGCAAGATTCAGGAAAAAAACCTGACTGGATCCAATTCAATATTGAAACAATCTGATCTTTTCTTAGCCATCAGCTTCCAATACTGCTGTGCCCCAGGGCGTTCCCAGCAAAGATGCATAAAAGAGGCTTTGCACAAATTACAGTACCAACTATTACACAAGGACGGTTTTTTTGTATATGTTGGCAGTCCTTAAAGGTGATAAGTTGCATTGAACCATCATTTTTCTGATGTTGCCCTTAACATTGAACTAACAGTGAGCATGGAACCTTTAGAGGACATATAAATCAGTACCTCTTGACTGGCATCATATCCCCAATCTCTATTCCAGTTGTTTACAAAGCCTTTTAAAAAAGTTTACATTCAAACTCTGATCACATATAATACATTTTTGACAAGCATCCTTTAATAGTTTGTTGAAAGAATAATTCAAATTTGGATAGTTTCATAACCACGCCACTGGATAGCCTAGGTCGGACCATGAAAGTTAAGCAGGGTTGGCCTTGGTTACTAATTGGATGGGAAACCTCCGAAAAAAGCCAATGTTGCAGAGGCAGGCAATGGCAAACCACCTCTGTTAGTCTGCATTGAAAATTGCCATAAGTCAGCTATGACTTGACAGCACTCTCCACTTGATAAGAAACTGTAGCTACTGAAAATCTCTATGAGAACAATCCTAAGCCGGTCTACTCAGAATCCTACTTAGGTCTATTCAGTGGGGCATATTCCCAGTGTTTTTTAGGATTGCACTGTGAGAGCTGTCCTCTTCTTGTAGGTAAAGACAGTTTAAAGCCTTGATAAGATTTGTAGTATAATAATATAATTTGGGAACAGCAAAACCACCTTTCAACCACTTCTCAAACATGGTCTGAATTTATTCCCAATTTTTTTTGTCCCAGAAGCAATCCAGGGGGTGGGGGGGGGTGGGGAATCTATAAAATGATTAGTTTGGGGAGAATCATCCTCTTCAAAGGTTTTACTCAAAAGGATACATTTAAAGATGTCCACAGTTTCAATTTCTTCTTTATAGCACTGTTATGTACATATGTGCTGTCAACTTGCAACCGATCCATGGTTACCCCAGCAAGGGGCTTTCTAGGCAAGTGAGAAGCAGAGGTGGTTTGCCATTGCCTTCCTCTGCAGAGTCTTCCTTGGTCTCTTGCCCAAGTACTGACCCTGCTTAGCTTCCAAGATCTGATGAGATCAGACTATAAATAAGATATAAATAAGAGTGAAAAGATCCAGATTATCATTTGTCACTAGTATTCCTAGGTATTTAATTATTTTCCTTTGTATTTTACTTGTTGTAGTAGTCAATATTGGGGTAAGTCCTAGAATCCCACATTATGTACAAGAATCTCAGAATTGTCAGTATTTAATTTATAGCCTGCCTCCCATATTTTACTAAAATCTTCTCAGGTCATGTCAGTTAGAAAGCTGATCACATCATCTCCATACAGATGTAATTTAAATTGGTTGCCTGTGATGTTTATAGATGAAACATTTTCTGCTTGACATTAAAAGCTAATAGTTCCAGGGCTGAAAGAGGCATCCCAGCTGTGTGCCCCATACAAGATGAAAAATGTTCATTCATAAAAATACTTGGTTGTGAAGTAGAGTAAATTATTTCATGCCAGTGCTGAATCTGAAGGTATTAAGGCAGGAAAACATTTTTTTCTGCAAACCTGCCAAAGACTTCCTTTGCATTGAAGAAAAGCATGACTGCTCGTGTTCATTCCTTTTAAACACCTCAGTTAAATAAAATAGTCTCCAAATATTTACTGCACCTTGTCTGTCAAGAAGGATTAGCATATTTGGAAAGAATATATTTTAGCCTATTTAATAAGATATGTGTCAAAATATTATAATCTTGGTTCAGAACTCTTACAAAGCAACATGACTAGATTTAATAAATCTCCCTGCTTCCAGAATTACTATTAAATCACTTTTTTTCCAGCACTTAGGTAATAAAAAGGACTTGTAACTGTAATTACCTGCAGATAACAAGTGCCTACAGCACTATAAAAGCATCGGTAAAATTCAGGAACCAGTCCATCAGACCAACTGCATTCTTCTTTTTTATAGTTTCCTAACAGTAGATTAAATTTCTTGAAGTGAAATTATTTACTTCATTTGAACCCCGCCTATTTCCCAAATGGGGACCTGAAATGGATTATGTTAAGGAATTTTAGGACCCATTTCATAAAATCTTATTCTGAACATACATTCAAGCTACCAGCACACAGAAATCTGTAAACAAGTAATAAAGCCTTGCTCTAAGACCCAAGCTACAAGTGACGCCTTACACAGGTTGGACACTTGTCAGCTTCCCTCAAGTTTTGATGGGAAATGTAGGCGTCCTGGTCTTGCAGCTGTAATGGAGAGTCAAGCTGTAAAACCAGGAAGCCTACATTTCCCATCAAAACTTGAGGGAAGCTGGCAAGTGTCCAACCTATGTAAGGCATCACTTGTAGTTTGGCTCTAAGTGTCACATTCCTTCTTCTGAGGTATCCTGCTTGTTATATATGTCTCCTTTGGTGGAGACAGGTCACTGAGCAATGTGAAAACATTTTGTTGTTTTGGTTATTCTAATTAAATAAGTAGTATTTCAACCTTGTATGGATTCCTTCCCAAGGAATATATAAGATACATGGCTCCAGCTTCTCAAATGTGTGTATAATTCATTTGTAATTGAAGCTTGTCAGATGTCATGTTCTCTTGGAAAATGCATCATTCTGCGTCAGTCTGACAAGGTGTATGCATCATTTTTACAGGGTTTCATCCTAACCTTTGATCTTTTATTCTGTAAACAATCAATACCTGAAGGGTATATAAGGCCCTCCAATGCTACTGGTCTTTACACATGAATGACTCCCCCAACGGAGAATGTGTATGAAGTTATTCCATGTAAGAAATAAACCCATTTACCTTCTGTATTCACTGAGTTTGGTGTCTTGAAATATATGGGTTAATGGTAGTAGGGGACTTATAAACTGGAAGCAGAGTACTATTACAAAAATCTCCTCTAACAGATTACATTATTCTTCTCTTTTCCATTTTATCCTCTCAACAATCTTATGAAGCGGGTTAGGCAGAGATTGAGCGACTAGTCCAAGGTCAGCCAGCAAGCTTCCATAGTGAAGTAGAGATTTAAACCTGGGTTGCCCAGATCCAATCACTGCACCACATTGGCTCTCTACAGGGATCCTTATCAAAAAATCTTTACTCTTTTGTCTTTGTAAGTTTTGGAATTTTCTAGAAATTTATCTGTAGCATCCTTGTTAGGATTTTCTGAAGAGTATAACTTTTGGTAATACTTCATAAATCTTCAGATTACAAGAATTACAACTCTTCTTTACAGGTATATCAGTGCTTGTTTGCTGGCACACTCACATCTTCACAGGTAGATATTATGGGGGTTTAGGGAATTCAAACCAAATAATTGCTTATCCCTGTTAACAGTGAAGGGAAGACTTGCCATAGAAATAATAAGTGGGAGACCCACAAAGACTTGTAGAGAGTATCTCATTTTCCCTTCCCTCCATTTTCTTTTTTCTCTTCCCTGAAAGATCACTCAGTGAGTTTCCACAGCAGAGCAGTAATTAGAACTTGGGTCTCCCAAGATCCTGGTCTGAAACTCTAATTGCTACACTGCCCTGGATTTCATGTGGTGGCTGCTGTTGAGCTGTAGCAAGTAACCGGGCCTGGGAGAGTAATGTAAGTTGAGTGGTAGCAAGTAGCTTAGCTGGTAGGCCTGCTCTCCTTCCTCAAAGGGCAAAACCATTCTGGAAAGAGCTCTTCCCCCTCCCCCTGCCTTTTACTGACAAAACCAAGTCTTGAATTCTAGCAAAACTGTTGTGGTTGCCTAGCAATGGTCACTAAGGACATCCTTTTCTTAAAGTTACAGTAGCTCCTTGTTTTATTTGGGGGGAGATTTAAAACCCATTTTTTAAAAAAGATTTCTGCTGCAAACCTGGAACATTTTTCAGGTTTGTTGGAAGCTCTTTCTTGTCTGTTCAAGGTTCCAATCTCCAGATTAAAGTATCCACATATCTGGCCACATTGAAAATTCAAAGATCCAGAGGAGATAGCCATGTTAGTCTGTAGTAGCGAAATCAAAAAGAGTCCAGTAGCACCTTTAAGACTAACCAATTTTATTGTAGCATAAAGAAGAGAACTGTGATTCTCGAAAGCTTATTGGTTAGTCTTAAAGGTACTACTGGACTCTTATTGAAAATTCAGGATACTGATTTTTGATTGCAACGCTATAGATATTATAAAATGTGGCTTGGTTTTAAGTCTAAAGCCTTCCATATTAGAGAATGTGGCTTTGAAGGGACTGTATCACAGTTGTAGACCACATGCTTTGTATGCATAAAATCCCATGTTCAGCCCACAGCATTTCCAGTTAAAAGGATCTCTGGTACTGCAGGGCTAGAAATATGTTTGACTGAGTCTTTGGTGATCTGCTGCCAATCAGAGTAGATAATACCGGGCTAGATAGACTGATGATAGGCAGTCTCATATTGTTATCCTAACCTCTTCCAGGAGCTGTCCTCCCTTCCCCTAGTCCTCCTTGCACAGCCAGACTTTAGAGGAATCCATCTTTGATATAAAACCAGAGATACCAAGAGCAAGCTATATGCAATTAAGAGATTAGTGTGTAAAGAAGCAGCTTCTTTTCCCCATAGAAGTGTCCCGCTTCAGGCAGTAGCTCAGTCTGCAAAGTACTGCTGACAGGTAATGAAAACCAGCTGGCAAGGCTAGGAATGCACAAAGTCCATAAACCAAGAGAGTAGTCAAAGACAGGCTGGGTCGGAGGTCAGAGAAACAGTTCCAAGGAGCAAGCAAAGGGAACACGGATAGCAGTTCAGGGAACTCATTGAAGCCATGCTGAAAGGGCCCCTCCCTCATGCTCTTATACTCTGGGAGTGTTACGTCAGCTGGCACAGCTGCTTCAAGTCTCCTCCTCCGAAGCCCCTCCTTCCTCTGAGAAGGCTGGCCTGTTCCGAGCTTGGAGGCGTGCTGACCTATGTCGGACCTGTAAGTCTCCTCTGTGCCTTCAACGTTGCTCTCATGGGTCTGGAGATCTTGGAGGGGATAAGGAAGCTGGCTGCGTCTGGGCTGATGGCTCTGGGTGAGGGAGGGGAGCTTCTGGCTGGGATTCTGTGTCTGACAGTTCAGCTGTGGTCGGCTGGTGGGTGACAGGCTGCTCCTCCCCAGGAGAAGCAATGTTGTCAGCAAGCCTTGACTGTTGCAGCTCCTCCTCCTCTGAGGAATTGGCAAGCCCGGGCTGTACTATGACAAGAAAATATGATAAACAACAATCAACATTGCTTTCTGTGACCCCCCAAGGCTCCAGCCTCATCCACTCCACGCCCCCTCCCCCATTGTTTAAAAAACAAAGTTTGCAGGACAGTAACTAGGCACTTTGGTGGTGACCACTTAAGAATCTCCCTCATGATGGAAACATCCCAAGAAATCTAATCAACCATTTAATCAAACATGTAAACTCATCTCTTGGCTCATCAGCTCTTGGTATAACTCACCTGAAATTATTTTTAACTGTCAAAACCACATGTGATGTCCCATCCAATAGCATCAAGTCAATGCGTATCCTCCAAGGGTCTTAGCACCTCCCCAACCCACCCATTTCCACTGGCCAGAAAAAAGGGTATAAGAATAGCTCCCTGTGCCTTCCCAGTTTAAGCTGATCCTGCCTCCTGGACCTCTTCCATCACTGACACAAGAGTTTTCCATCCCAGGACCTTCTGCCACTGGCACATAATAAGGATCTCTTCTACAGGACAGGCAAAATATAACTTAGTCTCTCCCTTTCCCTCTTTGAATCTTCATTCCACCCTTCCCCTTCTTAGCTACATCCTACCCAGTTCCTTTTCTGATTCTAGGCTGGTTGGTAGGGCCAGTAGGCCTCCCATTATGGGGGAGGACTCCCATCAGCAACCCTAGTTGACCACTCTCAGCAGCAGCTGGAGAAAAATGATTTTTAAAAAGGCAACATCAGCTCCGTTGCTGATGGGGAAAGTAGCTCAAGGAATCCCTGGAAATTCTATGATAAAACAGTAGAGTTTCTGACAATTCCTAGAGCTATCCCACATCACTTCCCCAGAAGTGATGTTGTAACACATCCAGTCTCACACCTCCTATGTCTCTGCCCCCACCCTTCCCACTGGTTGCCAGGCTTAGCCTGGCAACCCTACTAGTTGGCTTTTCTTGCATTGTCCAGATCACCTTCTGCCATCTACCCTAGACATTTCTGTGTCCTTTCCAGCTTACACCGTTCTCTACATTCTGGGAGGTTTGTTTCTTTGGAATAGCTGTGTGGTAGAAACACATTACAATTGGACACTAGGGTTGTGCAAAACTATATGACTGTTGAATTGCATCAATTTCATTGCTTCTATGTTTGGCTACTGAACTTCCTAGAATTGTTGCCTCATCTTGCTGCACAGGGAAGCTGATCTTTCCTTTTCTTTAATCCTCTGTATATCAGCTAGGATAACAACATTGTTCATTTGAGCATCTGCATATCTCCCCTTTATTATCTGCTGGAAGGATACTGAGTTTGGCCTGGGATCCAGGTTCAGGTCATAGAGTTGCAGGAACAGTCCAATGTGTATATCCTGACACAGCTGTCCATTTTGGGTAATAATATATTCATGTATGAAACAATAGCACATACAATGTAAAAAATTAAGCTTCTGCGATACTGGTTTCCTAACATTTTCAGGATACAATTGTTAACTGGTGGGGTGTAACACACAACAGGCCCTGCTCCTATTATTTATTTATTTATTTATTTATTTATTTATTTATTTATTTATTTATTTATTTATAGCCCGTCTTTCTCATTGAGACTCAAGGCGGATTACACAGTATGAGATTAGTACAATCACTATCAAGTACATTTCAATACAGTATCAAGGACATTTCCATAAACAATGCCATAGGGTAAATAGATACAAGTTTAAAAGACATAGTATTAGCAGAATCCGATACAGAGTAGAAAAAATACTGAAACAGAACATAACCAATTCTAGGACTGACATTAGACAACATGGAGCACAGTGCTATTTAAACACAGGAGTACATGTAAGATAATATGTAAGACAATGAAATCTACAGTCCGATTCCCTACCCCCTAACTCATTACCAAAGCATCTGAGACCCCATTCCTACAATACAGCCTTCCCATTGTGCCACTTCTCCAGAGTCCTGATGCCTTACTATTAAAATAATAAATTACCCATATAAAAACAAACAATCCATTAAAAGAGCGTAAAACTAACATTGATTATACTACTGGCATTGCCACCCGTTTCTGTTCTAAAAGTTTTAATTTCAAGAGAAAGTAGGACAAGGAAGGAGCAAGACCAGCCCTGGTACAACTAAAGTTATTTGTTTGATCAATGAGGCAATGAGTTAGCAATGTCTGACTTATCCCATTGATTTTAAGTTCATGACTAACTTGGGCTAGTAAAATAAAAAACAAAAAGCAGGCCAGTGCCACATGTCGGGATTGAGGGTCGATTCTAGATTCTATTGTGGATGAAGACATTGGCTACGGAGATACAGATCAGGTCACATTGACTCAGAACAAGCTCATTGTGCAAAACCAAACATTGGTTGTCTATTTCTGGGGCACACACAGTTTACTTTGAATCATTTCGTGAGAAGAAGCAGAATGTTGTAGCTTCCAGTGGCCACTTCAGATGTATTTGAGAGCTTGGAAAATCCCCCCTCATAAGGAAGTACTGGTGGTTATTTCAGGAAGAATAACAATGCACCATTGAGCTGTATCTATTTTTGGAAGGGTAATTTTTAATTATTAGACTTGAAAATGTAAGTTATGGATCTTGGTGGGATTCTGTTCATTGATTCATTCACTGTTAAACAACTCACCCTGGTTTAAGTCAACGGATATGACAATGATTAATTAATTTTGTCCTTTCTACGTAGGAGTGGTGTGCCAGGGCCACAGTTTGACCATGACGAATGTCTTCGTGGGAAGCATTTCTTTATAGAAATCATTCCGAGAAGCCACACGTAAGCTATCATCTATGGTGATTGCCAGGGCTTTTTTTCTGGGAAAAGAGGTGGTGGAACTCAGTGGGTTGCCCTCGGAGAAAAGGGCCACATGGCTGGTGGCCCCGCCCCCTGATCTCCAGACAGAGGGGAGTTTAGATTGCCTGAGTGGCGCGGAGAGCAATCTAAACCCCCCTCTGTCTGGAGATCAGGGGATGGGGCCACCAGCCATGTGACCATTTTCAAGAGGTTCCGGAACTCCGTTCCTCCGTGTTCCTGCTGAAAAAATGTCCCGGTGACTGCACATGTGATAGAGCGGTTGGACAAGGAGACCCAGGTTAGAATCCCCACTCTGGACGTTATGGACGCTTGCTGGGTGATCTTGGGCTAATCAGTCTCTCTCTCAGTCAAACCTTAAAGGGTGGTTGTTGTGAGGATGAAATGGAGAAAGGGAGGTAGTTGTAAGCCACTTTGAGTTCCTTTTGGGGAGAAAAGTAGGGTGTAAATGAAGTAAGTAAGTAAATCTATAATCTTTGCAAAGCGGCAATTGGCTACAAGTGAATGGGGTTTTGAATATGGGGTTACTATAAGTTTAAATGCTGGCCTCTGCAGTAAGAAGGGAAGGAGCTGGATGGGTGGATGTTGTGTGCTGTAATTAGATGGTAGCTGGGAGTTGTGTGAATTGCAATTTTTAGTCTGAGTTCTGAGAAAAAGTATTCATTCTGTCTAGTCAGGCAAACTGTGTGTGAGCCTGGGCCAGTCTGTGTGTGTCTCAGAGACAGGTTATTCTATTTAGGTCAGGCAAGCTGTGTGGAAAAACTTGAATGAATCTGTGTCTGTGCAGATGAGAGGAGTGTTTATTCTGTTAGTGAAGATGTGTGAAAAGTTAGTCTTTGTGACTGGGATGGCGAATGTACCTTTAAGAATATATAACTGTTTTGAAACTACCTAGCTTATGAACATATCCTGAAACCAATACACTTATCAAGACTTTGCAACCATTTTAATAAATTTTAATACATTTAATTTAATAAATTTTAATAATTTTTTTTAAAAAAAATAAGACTATGCAACCATCATGTTCCTGTATTTATAAATAAATTCTACTTTTGGTTAAGCAAGAAGCCTGATTCATTTACCTCACAGGCTCCCTCCATGCACTGACCATTCTGTATTACTATCATTTATAACAAAGCCTTCCTACAACTCCTTTGTAGTTTAACAGAAGAGATCTAAGGCAAAAACCTTTGATGGCAGCCCAAAACCTTTTGAAAAGCAGCAATATATAGGTCACACAGGGCAAAAAGCCACAGGTGGGGTTAGCAGTGGGATTCAACCCCCAAAGGGAAGGTGTTCTTGAGATAAAAGCCTGGATAAATTGGGAAACACCTGAAGCTGGTTGTGACCAGAGCCCACCTGAGGTAAGAGTGTAAGGTAATGTAAGGAGGAGCCGTAATTCAAGATCCAAAGGGAAGAAATGTTTAAAACAAGGGTTCTGGAATAATTCTATTCCATTACTAGTTTGTTCCAGGTCAGTTGGTGCCAGCATGGAAATGATCCGTTTGGTTTTTTCATTTCCATGAGTTTCAGTCCATTGTATCCATGTTGGCTGTACATGCACAAATGCATGCTGTTCTTTTCAAGGGTAGGTGGGGAAATTAGGCTCTGGGGAAACTGTTTCACACTTAACCTAAACCAGCATCAACCATTAGTCCCACTCCTAGTCTAAACCATTGATCCACTGAGTTTTTCCTTAAGCACAATAACACACACATACACAACAATGGACCTGTAGAAGATGAGTATCTATGGGTGGGGCAGTGGCAGCAGGGTGCACCGAAGGAGTGCTCCAACCAGTGCAGTGCAGCAACAGTAAAAACAGTCCTGCTTTATGTTCACTTTTTTCTTTTTCTACAGTGCCAATAGCTTATTACCTTTGCATTCTTACATTGCCTGTTGCTGCTGTTTCTTTCTGCCTTGTAGTTTTGTTCCCACAATGAAGGGCAAATCCAAATCCTTCCTTTTGATGCTCAGTGTTCAGCTGCAATGCAGGCCGTTCTTGCTGCCAATCTTCTTCATTGCCCAAGTGCAGGCAGGCAGGCAGGCAGAATGATTGGCTGAATTTTCCCACTCCAGCTCAAACTGACCTATGTTTTCCCCATGTTTTCTTTTTGCTGTGGAGGCAGACCTGATTGTTTTTGAAAGGAGGGAGTAGGTACACGTTTGACATTTGGCTCAGAAAAACAGAGAGCCCCAAAAGACTACAGAAGTAATCTTAAACAGGTCTACTCAGATGTAAGTCCCATGTTATTCAATAGTGCTTAATTCCAGAGAAGTGTCTTTCAAATTGCAGCCTATGATTTAAGTCTCCTTTCCAAACATTTCCAAGGCTGGTAGTGTAAGCTGTTGGCCCGGCCTCCACCATCTTTAATAGCTATTTAATAAAGCTACCTGTGATATAAAATCACAAGACCCCTGGATTAAAATGGCAGTTTGGCCTGCAAATGGGAATTCCAGCTAGCAGTTGCTGAGTCCCACCCGGGAGACCCAGGCATGCATGGAAAGCTGCATGTAAATGTAGACTGACCAGTAGTGATTAGTTTTACAGTCTCCCCAGCTCCAAAAGTAATCCTGAGCAACAAAGGTCACATAGAGTCATCCCACTTAACTTATTCCTTTCCCTCATTCTGTGATGAGATCTCCTCCCCATAATTGAGGAGCAAATCTATTGGCATTCATAAGTATTTATAATTCATTCCTGGGAAGGTACATTCCCCAACTAAATTCATCAACTTAGTTCTGGTGAACTCCATTAACGAACTATCCCTTTTCTGCAGTTCCAGAAGACACTTTGCATTTTCTTTCACACACCCCGGCAGCAAGTAATCAAGGTAATAAAACCTTTGTTATTCCCAGGAACTGACCATTGAGACCTTTGTCTCAATGGCTGAGTGCGCTCTCCCACCTCAAGGCATGTTTTACCCTATAAGAATAGTGCTCTTGCCCCATTCAAATTGTGCACACTTATTGGATCTGAAGTGCTGCTCCCTGGAGGTTATCCTAAGCCTCTTGCTCTCTTGGCCATGGATGCTGGACATTTGAAGCTATTCTCTTCTCCTGTGGACTGGATTACTCTTCAGGATAGGTAGATTTAGTTTTCCTCTCCCTCACTCTATTCCAACTTCTGACTAGGTTCCTAGGACTCTGTGTGTGTAACCATTTTATTAATTACTCCTCTGTGTGTGTGTGTTTTTCCTCTTCAGTAAAAGTCTGCTCTTTAAATTTAAAACACCAGTCTCATCTGCTATCTGCGAAGGGACCCCAGTAATAATTGGTGGAAAAGATCCCGTAGTTACTGTCTCTCACATAGCCATCTTCCTTGTTACTAATTCCCCCCACAATTCTCTTATTGCAAGGAGACCAATTCAGGTAACAGTAGGAGGGGAGGGGGGTCCTCCTCTTGCAACAACCTTATTGGCAGGGAGGGAGTGAATGCCATTTCCCAGGAAACTATGGGGTGGGGGCAGCCTAGGCAACTCTGATAATTCAAAATGGCTGCTGCTTTCACTTCAATGCTAGATAGACTTGCCAAGTTGTCCACTGATAACTGCTCACCCACACTTCTCTGGCCCCTACAAACACTCAATAGAACAGCAGGAGCAAAACAGAACATTCCCCAATCTCTATAGTTTTCACCTTACGTGGCGGGATTTCAAGAGCATTGCATGAGGCTATAAACATCGCTCTCAGAAATGATGTTGTAGCATTACATAACACCATTTTCCCATCCCCCCCCCAATGATCCCAACTTGCAACCCTAATATTGGAAGTAGGTTGGGGGAAACAAGGAATGGTGGGAAAGACAGGATTGGGATGGGAGGAAGAAAAGAAAAAGAATCAAAATGGTGATTGGACAGAGTCAAGGAAGAAGAAAGACAGAAACTGTGAAGGGGCTAGGAAGAAAAGAAGACCAGAGTGAAAGTGGCAGATGGGGGAGGGATAAATACAGGTAGATGAAAGGGACAGGTAGGTGAAAAGGAGGGAAGGAAAGAAGCAGGAAACTGAGAGAAGCTGTGGGGCATGCATAGGGGAATGATGGAGGATAAGCAGAAGTAGCTAGGAGGAAGATCAGCTGGTGGGAACGAGATCCCCCCCCCCCACAAATCCTTGTGGGTTCCCTACATGTTAACATATAAACATGAACTTATTTCTTTGACCTCAGATGAAGGTAAACCGTATCCTTATTTTGTATTTAACATTTTTACATAAGACCTTGGATACTACCCATTGTTCTGTTCAGAGTGATCTTTAAAGGACGTTTTTCCAGGAAGCTTTGCAATATACAGATCTTGTGCCTGGCCTGGAGCACTCTAAAGAGAACATTTGTTCGTGACTTTGGCTCCCAGATGACAACCTGCCTGTCTCCTTATTGACATTAGGCAGCATTACAGTTATATAAAGTGTCTTTCTATTGTGCCAATGGGTAGGATTGAGCAGATATGTTGGTGTTTTCTTGGGAAAAGGTAGAAGTCACCCCGGTGGTTTTAGAACTGACATGCAGCAAAAAGCTGTTGAATTACAGCTCATAGTCCATTGAAAAAATAATGTAAACTAAACTGACAGTTGCTGCATGCTGTGACATGAGAAGCACGAGAGAAGACCAGTCATCAAATGAATCTGCAATTAAGGTACTTTAACCATTTATTGCCCTCAATTGGTACCGGATTTAACCACATTGTAGAAAATGTGGTTGAAACAAGCCTTCAGAAAATTCTATTGGTTAGACAAATCTGGAAGTTCTAGGCTTTCATGGTAATAATCTTAATATCAGTGTGCATATACACTGCGTTTCTAGACAGATTAGTGCCCCATTCAGAGCAGGGAACAAAGTCAGTGTTATTATTATCCCTGCAATACAGCTGGGGAGCTTTGGATGAGAGGAGCTGAAGCTTACTCAAGGCCTGCTGATCTCACGGCAGAGGTGGTATTTGAACCAGCAGAGTCCTGATTTGCAGTCCAACTACTCTGGTAGAGCAGCTCTTCAATAAGTGCAATAAGACTATCTTGCAGCAGGCAATTTGAAAGTAGGGGTTTTTTTTGTGCCATGACTAATTTAAAATGTTACCGGCAGATAAAATTCACAAGCAGACCTTTTTGTTACTACACATTTCCAATCAACCAGTGAGGTTTAATGGCTAGGCAGAGATTTGAAACCAGATCTCCATGTTTCAAGTCTTTATCTACTATGTCACATTGGCAAGTCCTATCACTTGTTGGCAATGCCAAAAAAGAAGAAGAAGAAGAAGAAGAAGAAGAAGAAGAAGAAGAAGAAGATATTGGTCTTTTTTGGACAAGATATTTAAAGGAAATGATGGAGCACACTTATAAATTGGATTTAGTATCTATTTTTATTTGAGAAATTTGAATGCCACCTCTTTCCTGATTTAGGGTTGAACGTGACTGACAGATAACCAATAAAAATGAAAACACAAACATACAATAATAAAGGAAGATAATGTCATAACACACTAGAGAGCAGCAGATGAACCTTCAAAACTGAGGTCATCAAAACAGAAATCAAGTAGAGTCCAGTTAAACATTAAGGATTGCCTTAGCAGAACATGTATTTGAGTGCAATCAAGTTGGAACCAACTTATGGCAACTCTTTCAAAGGGTTTTCATGGCACATGAGGAACAGAGGTGGTTTACCAGTGCCTTACTCTGCAGAGTAACCCCAATCTTCTTGGCAGTCTTCCATCTAAGTACTTATTGGGACCAACCCTGCTTAGCTTCCAAGAGCCAACAAGATCGAGCAACACCATGCAGCCTTCCCGGCCCCTTTAGGAGAAATCAGCCTAAAACATGTACCCAACTGTGGAGTGCTGATCTCCTAATAGAACTTTGAATGTATTAAAAGAATGTATTAACATTATAATTGCCTTTAAATGGAGGAAACTCTCAGATCCAGCAACAGTGGATGACAATATGTGGTGAAACATAAAGAGGTGTGCGTCTTTTGCCTTCTGACTTTAGCATTTGGGCCAAGATTTGTCCTCATAGTTCCTCAGCAATGAAAAGGCAGCTCAGCACTGTCCTTACCCACAGCAAAGATACTCTTTCATACATATCAACGTGAATTGAATGAGAAAACTGTCTGGGAAAGGCCAAACTTAAGTGAAGACGAGTTTCAGGCTAAGGCTATAATATGTTTATGTATGTGCAAACAAAGTGACAGAATCCCACCCTTATCCCACTGCAAGCCCAGTACAGCCATGATAGGGAGTTTAATCTGACAGTTGCGTTTTTGCTTCTGTTTTTGCCATTTCAAAATTAAATTAAATTCACATCACTTTACTTCATGGAACAAAAACCTTTCAAAGACAACAATGACCAGTACCAAATGCAATGTACTTCATTTCTTGAGATGCATAATGGAGCTCTTCAAGGGTTTTATTTTCTCTTTCCTGATGAAGAAAAACAAAGAGGTTGCTTAAAAAAAATAAGATACATGGAAATCTTCAGAGAAATGAAATATCCATGCAAATACTTTTGGAGAATATTTGGTTGATAACAAGATCCAAATTGCCACCATCTTATACATGATCTTCCTCTTTGAATACTACTAGCAATTCCTAGAGAGGACTACAATCACTTCACTGTTTTGCCTGGAAGTGATGTCACACAGTTGGGTTTACAGCCATTCCTTTGTTTATTTTTCCCTAGTTGCTGCTCAGAGTAACGATAAGAGACGGGAGCTGGATGAGCCTCTGCCCCTGCCAGAGGCTTGTCAGCCCTAGGATCAATATCAAATTCCTATGACCAAGTTCTGAAATGTTCAGGCAGCTGTGGTTCTCGCTCTCACTATTGTGACTTTTTGTTTTGTACCCATTACTGCATCTCTTGCATCCATTGTTACATGTCAGGGTAATCTCAACAAATAGAGGGCCAGGATTATTATCCCATTCACTTCCCCCTTCACCAGCCATTCAGCAGTGCACCACCAGGGCCAACAATACTATTTCATGTGCAGCTCTGTGTGTGTGTGTGTGTGTGTGTGTGTGTGTGTGTGTGTGTGTGGACAGAGCTACATACAGAATCCACTGCCAGAGCATGGATCATGTTTTGCTAAATTAAGACTATGGGTCCTTGCCTTAAGCTTAGACTACAGGTACAAGCCATTCGTTTTTAAAGACAGGACTGCATTTAAAACTGAAGTCATCACATGAAACACATTCTTTGCACTGAAGTTACCGTATAATCTCCAAATTCTTTGCTTATCATCAAGGGGAAGACGGAAGGAGTTTGGGTTCACATAATAATAAGTAGGGAACATCAAGGCACCACGGACGTTTGAATGTTCCAGTCCCAAGGAATGACCAAATTCATGTGCAGCCACAAGGAAGAGGTTGACTTCTAAAATGCAGAAGAAAAAGGGGGGAAATGGAGCAGTTGCATGTTAAATACTTAATAGGCAATAATAGGGCTGGCAGTTATTTGGGATTTTATTGCGTTTTGTATGTCTTAAATTTGGATTCATAAGCCATTTTGCACTATGGGGAGAGGGGCACATAAGTATTTTAATTAAATGGTGTCTTCTATATAGTGATGAAATATAATACTTGGATTTAACTGGTCCTATGCGCGAACACTAATCTGCCAAACATAAACATTTTGACACATACACAATCATATATATAGAACAAGATATGAATATACAGACACACCCTCATGCACACATATTTATACTGTGTATGTACATACCCATACACATTTTTGTATGTAGAACCCATGGAAAGAACTTGAGATACTTGACAACATTGTTCTTTGTGGCTAAGGTTATTATTGACAGAATCTACTTTAAATTGAACTGAGCAATAAGAAACAGTAATTACTCATAGGGTAATGTATTCTGCTTATGATTGTATGCATATTGGTGCCAGAGACTGCACAGGCTAAGATAGACAGTTGGTCTAATAACCAGATACGCTGTACTTATGTATTTCCTAAAGGACGACTTTACCTCTATTGGATTCTGACCACCTCTCACTCTCATCAAAGTGGGCATCTCCTCCTATGTCTCTTCCAGGAAAATAAGCATGAGCCAAAGTTCCCCCTCTTCCATCAAAAGGATTGTAGTCACCATGAGCTAAATTTGAGAGAAAAGGTAGTTGCTGTCAATAAAGAAAATGGCAGTTAGGCAGGGCTTTTTTTCTGGGAAAAGAGGTGGTGGAACTCAGTGGGTTGCCCTCAGAGAAAATGGTCACGTGGCTGGTGGCCCCACCCCCTGATCTCCAGACAGAGGGGAGTTTAGATTGCCCTCCGCTCCGCATCTGTCTCCCCTCTGTCTGGAGATCAGGGGACGCGGCCACCAGCCATGTGACCATTTTCAAGAAGTTCCGGAACTACGTTCCACAGCGTTCCTGCTGAAAAAAATCCCTGCAGTTAGGTAAGGGACAGTTTCAATATTCTGAAATATTCAGCATGCTCAAATAGTCTCACATACTCTTTGACAATTTTACTGTTCATGTTATGTGGTGTATGAAAAGGGAGGTTTTGGTCAGAAGTGGTATAGCAGGTAGTGGCAATGAGCATCTGGATGAGGTGCATAACTTAAAATGGGGCACTGCATTAAAAAAAAGTTTGGCGTATTTTGGCAACATTGGGGTATGCTGAAGGACATGGTATGTGTGTTTGTGTGTATGTGGGGGGAGAATGTAAAGACTGAAAACTTGACCAGTGTGGCATAGTAGTTAGAGTGTCAGGCTAGGACCTGGAAAACCTGGCTTCATATCTTCACTTGGCCATAAAGCTCACAGGGTGACCCTGGCCAAGTCACCCTCTCTCAGCCTAATCTATATTCTATGATTGTTACAAATGTTATGAATGGGGTCTTTGAAGGAATGGTGGGATAAATATGTGTAGATAGATCAATAGAAGCATTAACACCAGCCACACTGCAGTTCTGCAGCTACCATTCTCCTTGCATGCTTAGTTCAGAGATGGTTCTGGATACCTGGTATTATAATGCTTCAGAAAAAGGAAATGGGTTCTATGTATAAAACTTTCATTGATTCAGAATACAGGGAATTTTTTTTTTGCTTGTCAATAATCATAAACAGCCTTACCACCATATGCAAAACTAATTTCAATATCGGCAGGTCCGTAAGTTCTCTGGAATGTCAATGGCGTCACTTCGCTCCACACATTCAGTGCCTGTCTTATGATTTGTTCCACTCTGGATTTAGGCAGGTCCGGTGTATAATTATTAATTCTTTGAGGAACACAGTAAAATAAAATATTGGTATTCTGGAAATAGAACTGTTGATATTTCAAAGGAAAAAAAAGAAATAGAACTAACCTGTAAGTCAGCACTTTCTTGGTCCATACTTGTGGGCTTGCTCGATATTGTGCCACATCTGGGACTCCACACCGGGGTTGTTTCATTACCTTTCCTGTTTCAGCATCCATCTTTCCAGTTACAGTCAAATGGAAGAATTTCTGCATTTCCATGATCCGTTCTTCTAGCGTACGACTGTCTGATTTGTAAATGGATGGGAAGAACTTGTCGAGATAGACCTGGCCAAAGAAAAAAATGACTGCTTTAGAATCTTAATGAATGTACGATTCCTTGAAAGAGTGGTGGTGGAGTTGTGAGTCAGGAATGTAAGTTGGTAAGTTGTGGAACAACAGAATTGCAAAACTAGAAAGAATCTATGAGCCAAGTCTAGATTGGTGAGCTACGGTAGTCCAGTAGTTAGCTGTCTTGATCCAGCGTGGAAGTAGGATTTTGCTCACAGGCTTCCTGGCTGGATCAGAAATATAGCACTGCCTTCAGAGGTCCCAAGGACAAGGTCTCTCCATCTGTGATTGGATTCAGTGACTGAACTGCTAATGCCTATTGAAAGATACTTGACTCTAGGCTTTGTATGGGTTGGATCCTGCAATTGGCCTATGCATGGTATTTGTGGTGGGGAATCTTCCCCATTTCTACCCTTTCTGATTAGCCCCATGTGGCTGATGTGGGTGCTGGGAAACTCTTGTGAATAAAATGCCATGTGGCATGAGGAAGTGCAAGAGGAGGGGAGGTAAAAGTAGGTAAAGGTAGTCTCCTGTGCAAACACCAAGTCATCACTGACCCATGGAGGACATCGCATCACGTTTTCTTGGTAGACTTTTTACGGGCTGGTTTGCCATTGCCTTCCCCAGTCATCTACACTTTACCCCCAGGAAACTGGGTACTCATTTTACTGACCTTGGAAGGATGGAAGGCTGAGGGCCAAGCTACACATGACGAATGACACTTGAACAGCAAGTGTATTTCTCCCTGTTCACTTGCCCTCCACTCAATCCACTTGCCGTTCAAGTGTCATTCGTCATGTGTAGCTTGGCCCTGAGTAAACCTTGAGTCAGCTACTTGAACCTGGCTTCCGCCAGGATCGAACTCAGGTCGTGAGTAGAGAGCTTGGGCTGCAGTACTGCAGCTTACCACTCTGCGCCACGGGGCTCAGTAGAGGAAATAAGGCAAAAACAACTCTGTGCTAAGATAAGAGGGGATGGGATGATTTCCCTTCCTCACTGTGGCCCCTGCCCCTCATGTCACATAGCCTTTTCTGCCCTGATTGTCTTCCAGCTCCCAGCACTGGTTTTTTAAAGGGTTGCTGGGAGAAGAGAGAAGGCAGGGAAGATGTACCTCCTAAGCACCAACCCCATATTTGCATGTCTACTGACTGAAGATCATCATGATCAGTTTTTCCACTTTCCCCATTAAAAAATGCCTGCCCATAGAAAGCAAACATGCTAAAGAACAGGCTAGTCTGTAATCTTTCCCCCTGATATGTTAATTCTCCATTTGTAAGATATGGAATTGCAGTGACATAATCAAACAAGAACTGCACCATGTTCTTCTGATCATGGATCTGGCTTTCAGCAGGTGCTTTCTCTTGAGATCTGGCTAGCTGGCTAAGTGGCCTGGCACTCCTCTGGCAATTCTAGTCTTTTCTACACTTTGCATCCTCCTGACAAGCTGGCTTTCTGATCTGTACAAAGGGACTAGAAAAGATTTACCCCTTAAGGTTGCTGAAATCTTATTGGAGTCACACATGAAAAAAGGTTTGTGCAAAAAGAGTCACAGTAATGACATATAGACTGTTAATGATTCAACGCCTGACAAGAGTAAGGATGAATTTGGCCTACTATGCTTGAGGCTCTACATACATCATTTCTTGTGTGATGCTTTCTTGGGGGAAGAGGCTATACATTCAGGACCAAACTAGGTGCGATAGTGGCAGCCATGGTTCCTTCCTTTGTGAGGCAAATTTATGGTGGGGAGCCTAATTTTAACCCAAAAAGGAGTACATGAGTAAGGATAACTCAATCTTCCCCCACTCCATCTTCTCCATTTCTTTCGGCTTTTACTCCTCCTAGCCCTGCCACAATAAAGCACTTTTGAGGAATTACCTCATGTAAGAAGGCAGTTTTAATTTCCCTCAGCTACATGCTTCTTTTTATGTTAAAATGAACTGCTCATCCCACCACTTCATATATGAATGGGGCAGACATATGGCTGGTGCCAGTATATCGTTTGTTGGGCCTACGATGCCATCATGTTCAATGTGTTTTTGATTAAGCTTTGTTAATGTGGCAATTGCATCACATACAGAAATGAAAGTCATCATCTGTCACAATTTTTTAAAACAATTTTCCTCCATGCAGAAACTGCATCATGAAAATGCATCATCAGAATTTAGTAGCAAGACACCCGTTGAAGGGTATCAGCAGGTCATTTATCAGACATTGATTGAACAGCTGATAAAATTTAAATGTTACATACCTCTATAGACTTCAGATCCTCCGTGCTTTGTGCTGCAGGGATGGGGCTCGGGAAGGAAAAACGGCAAAGCAGAAAAAGAGCAGTGCAGAGAAGGACGTACTTCATGATGGTCCTTATTGAAGGGTCTATATCAAAGAAGAAGGTCTTTGGCCTCCAGTGTCTACCAGCAAAAGAAGGCACATTTATATAGGAACCACTACCAATAGCTCCTGTGCTGACTCACTGTCAACTTTGCTGTCACAATGGCTGTGGTTTTGTGATTTTTGTGAGTTTGTGTCATTTTTTGAATAATTATATTTCCTCAATGTATGAAGAAATATGTCTGTATTTCCTGATGTCAGTTCAGCATAGGAAGCGGCCTACGTTATTTCTCATTTGTCTCCTTTTCTGAAACCACAGAATGCAGAAAAAAAAGATCTTCCTTTTATTAAACTGATATGCTGGTAGTAGGGTAGCCAACCAATTTAGAATTGTATATGACTAATTCATCAGTTCAGTTTAAATACAACTGCATTGTATACACATATTGAAATATTGAAGGAAATTATTCATTAATTGCTTTATTCAGAAAATGTCTATGTCAACTCTCCAGAGTTCTGCTTGAGGCAGCTTGTGGGTGAAAATGATACCAGGAAACAACACCAATTGTCAATATTAAAAACAAGCCATTAAAAAGGGCAATAAAGACTCTGAAAAGTATTAACATTTCTGGTGAAGACTTGTTGAATAATCTTTGTTAAACTGCTCTGCTATGCAGACTTTCTCTCTCCATGGTATGGACCCGTCCCTTTTCGGTGTAGCCTTGCCTTCATTTTTGTGTCTAAGTCCAAGAATTTCTACAAGATATTGTATTATTGGTCCTACACATCATCTAAGGCAGAAGTCCCCAACCTTCTTGACCTTGTGGACACATTTGGAATTCTGATACAGAGTGGTGGGCACAGCAACAAAATGGCTACCACAAAATGGTTGCTGCAGGAGGCGGAGCCAGCTGAAAATGGCTCATATAGTTTAATTTCAGTCACACAGTGAAGCTCTTTGTGCTGTGAAAGCATTTTCTACCAGAGCAATGTTTTTAAAAATCTGCACATTCAATCAATACTCGAATGGCCAATCAGAAGCCATGCTTTGCAAAAGCCCCACCTGGCCTCATTCACTTTCTAAAAACACTTGGCAGACACCAGGGCTGCTTCCACACACGTTGGATAATCCACTTTCAATAGTCTTTACTAGTGAACATTTGAAACTGATTTTCCATGTGTGGAACAAAAAATCCACTTCAAAAGGATTGCAAAAGTGCATTGAAAGTGCATTATTCAACGTGTGTGGAGATGGCCAAGGAAAGGTTTTGGTATGCACAATGTGCTCAGGAGCACCACATTGAGGATCGCTGATCTAAGGCTACATATATAATTGCACTTTAATCTGAGCTTGCTGCTTATTTTCCTCACTTGAGCTTGGTTTATCAGACCTTTTTAACAAATTTTGACAGACAGGTGCTCTGTTTCTGTGCTTTTCCAACCCCCATAGTTACACTCAAGATGTTGTGGATTTGAAGACTCCAGAGATATGTGATATCAAAACTTTATCAGCTGTCCTGTACAATGTGCTGTAAATGTCCTGCTGCTACACTTTAATAGATGTCTTGCTGCTGTATTCTAAGGATTTAATGAATCAAATACTGATTCAGTACTCTGTTTTGACCTGCCTGGTGTTTCATGTAAACTGTCAAACACCCTCTAAAGAAAATATGTTTTAAAACTGAACACTGCACCATAATAGCAAGTGATGGCCTCTTTTCATCAATCATAAATCTCACAGGGTAACCTTAGGTTTGTCACTGTCAGACTAACTTACCTCATGGGGCTTTTGTGAGGAGGGGGGAAGGGGGGAACCACATATATCATCCTGAGCTCCTCGGAAGCAGGGGATGATAAAAATATGAGAGAACTGTATGAGACTTTAATTATAAACCACCTTTAGGATCATATTTTGTTATGGGTGCAGGAATAATTTAAAAAATAAGAATAAACAAAACAAAATTAAAGGGAGGGTTTCCATGCCACTAGTCACTACCACCATGATTTCTGGAAGTGTTATGGTAACCTGCTTTAAGCATGATAACACCAAATAGCTGGCCATTTTCACGTCTTTAAAATAGCAGGATACTCACGGAAGGTTGTCGGCTTCCTCATGTGATTTTTGACACCATCCATTTATAAAACGGAGGCAGGCAGTGATAATGGTGGTTTCATGGCATTTTGTAAATGGATGGCATCAAAAATCGTGCGAGGAAGCCAGCAGTGAGTATTGCACTATTTTAAAGACATATGAAAATGGCCATGGTAAATTTTACAAATGCAACATTAGGGAGGGTTTGCCTACTCTGTATATCACACGACACATGATTGTCTCTCAAGAGCATCAACATCTTTGATGTATTTAATGCATTCTATATGCATCCAGTTGCTATTTGCCCCACAGAAAAATAATGGACAAATGCCTGTATGCTCGCTGTATGCTTTCCATTGGAGAACAAATTGCATCTCTGGAGAGTGACTGCATCTTTGAAATGATGCAGAGGAAAAGGACTTCTTGTCAGAATCACAGGCCCTCACAGTTGTTTTAGCATAACCCCTCCCCGCTTTCCTGCACGGTTTGTCCCCGAATCCCATCTCCTTTTGCTCTTAGCCCTGAATGTCAGAATGCTTTCTGCTTAGTTCCATGTGTATAGATATCCAATTGCAAGAAATTTTTAAGGGCAAATCAACAGGCTGAATATAAGTGGAGGTTAATTAGGCATCAAAGCTGTGAGAAGTTTAGTCAATTAATCAGCTCAAGGTTTGGTTAATTAACCTGGTTGGGGAACCAACTTGAATCATTGAAGGTCATATTTAAAGACTGAAGTCAGAAGTTAATGGTATAATTGTGCATTTGCTGGTGCTGTTTTAAGTTCTGATTTGTTTACTGTAATAAGGATGACCCAATGATCTGCTTCTGCAGCTGCTAGGGCTGTATTTACACAGTCAGATTAGAAAAGCATCAGTCAGCTTTTTAGCAGAGAGGGAGGAATTCAGCGTAGCCCCTTCTACTGCCACTCGGAATCAGTGGATATCTGCTACTGCCATTTTTTAAAAAATATTGTATTTAAAAAAATACAAGGAAAGAAGAAAATGGAAAAGAACAGCCAATACTGTTTACCTTTCTCAAATGCTGTGATTTTAAAATGAATAATAAACTTGAATGCTTATTCCAAAAATTATGAGTTTCTATTTCTTATCTTTCTCCAGAGTCCTTTATATAGCACAACATTTGTCACTGGCCAACTTGGCCACAGCTTCCTTATCCATTCACTCTTAGGTGGCAACTTCTGCTTCTTTTAGTGTTTTGCAACTAACATACGTGCAGTGGTTAATTCAAGCTCTTTATTATCTTTTTTTCACTGCATTGTTGAAATGCCCTAGAAGAAACATCTCTGGCTCAAAAGAGTCTAATAATAATAACATTCGATAATAACATTAGATTTATATACTGCCCTTCAGAACAACTTAACTCCCACTCAGAGTGGTTTACAAAGTATGTCATTATTATCCTCACAACAATCACCCTGTGAGGTGGATGGGGCTGAGAGTGCTCTGGAAGAGCTGTGACTGACCCGAGGTCACCCAGCTGGCTTCAAGCGGAGGAGTGGGGAATCAAACCCGGTTTTCCAGATTAGAGTCCCGCCACTTTTAACATAGACCACGTCCCTACAGAAGCAGGTAAAGGTGCCCCTGTGGCAGAAGCATCAGTGAGTGATGTGGATAACGTCTGCATGCTTCACCCTTGTGCCACCTACTGCTGCCCCCTCCGCCACTCTTTCTCAGTCACATTGCTACCCCTCTTCTTCCCATCATGATTCCATGTTAATCCATATTGTAAAGCCACACTGTGGCTCAGATGTTAAAGAAAGGAAGCCCATTAAAGTGGTAAAAAGAAAGGAAGGAGGAACTGCAGAATTTAGCTCTGCCAGATGGATCTTAGCTTCCCTTCCCTTCCCTTCCCTTCCCTTCTTGGCTTAGCTGCAAGCAGTGTCCACAGGAATGGACACATAAAGCTGCCTTATACTGAATCAGATGTTTGGTCCATCAGACTGGCAACAGCTTCCCAGGATTGCAGGCAGAGTTCTTTCACATTCCCTATTAGCTGGTCTTAACTGGAGATGCTGGGATTGAACCTCAGGTCTTCTGCATGCCAAGCAATGCTCTACCACTGATCCCCTCCCCTCCCAAATGCTCTACCCTCACACTACACTGTACACTCTACAGTTTCCTCAGTGAGTTCGATTTAAGAAAGTTTTCGGAAACTGGGGGAGCCACACAAGATATGCCTGAATTGGGCACGATGTCATGCAGAAGCCAGAACAGCAAGGGCATCCTGTTATTTGCATAGGAAAAAATCCTGTGCGGAAGCATCCACAAGAAGATACATAAAACATGCTCTGCTGGATCGGAACAGTGGTCCACCTAGCCTAGCTTCAGTACGCAACAAATTCCCCCAGAAGACTAACAAATAGGACAAAGGGCCAAGGCCTTCCCCCGATACAATATCACGCTTAGTGATATTCTTGCTTCTGCACCAGTATCAGATAAGAAGTAGAGCAGGCCCAGTGTGGTGCACAATCCAAGAGAGTTCCACCAGTCTCCGTTGTTGGCAGTTTTATTGGGAAATGATTTTTAAATGATGTGAGAGCCATTTTACAATTGGTGCAAACTCTTAACCATGGCTTTTAATGTGGTTTTATTTTTGCTTTTATGTTGTTGAATTTACTTTTTTTGGTAAGTTGCTCGGAGCATTTTCTGGAACGGTGACTGGTAAATACAGCAAATTAATAGTAAACCAGGAACACTTTGCAGGCCAACCTGCACTGAAATTGTATTGACTAAAACATAACCCTACATGGTCTCTTTGTGTACTGACTAAAACATAACCCTACATGGTCTCTTTGTGCGAGGTTGAGTAACTGCCATTATCCCTTGACCACAAACCAGGAAAAGCATGTGAGTCTTTTGTCCACTTAGGTCTAGCATGAGTTCTTGCCTTAATGCTTCATACAGAAACCAGTTCTCTTTACAATCATTTCAAACCTCTCCTCAAATTCTTGCAACACACATTATTCCTCCCCTTCACTTTTAGCTAACCCCAAATGGTGTGAAATATCCAACAGAACTCAACTATCTAAAATAAACCCTTCTTATCATGAGAATGCAATAATAAAGTTGATGCTGGGCGAAATATGGGAAGCTTATACATCTGGGCCCTTTTCACACTACTTACCTGCTCCCGGAACGTTGCGAAACATCGTGCAAAAAACGCGGAAGATAGCGTCTTCTCGCAAGAGTTTTGTGCAACATCGCACAAAACTCTCGTGAGAAGACACTATCTTCCGCGTTTTTTGCGTGATGTTTCGTAACGTTCCTGGAGCAGGTAAGTAGTGTGAAAAGGGCCTTATTTGAGTATTTCAGTTTGTGTTCACCTCTCCAGAAAACTGTGCTCGTGACAGCACAAAACAAACAATAGATTTATTTATTTATGTCATTTATAGTCCGCCTTTCTCACTGAGACTCAAGGTGGATTACACAGTATGAGCTTAGTACAATCAGTATCAAGTACATTTCCATACAGTATATCAACTACATTTCCATACAGTGTCAAGGACATTTCCCTAAACAATGCCATAGGGTTAATATAAACAACTTTACAAAGACATACCATTAGCGAAGATCCAATACAGAGTAGAGGAAATGCTGAAACAGAACATAAGCAATTCTAGGGCTGACAGACAACACATTTAAAGCAGCAGATAATAAGTAAGGCAACATGGTGAAGTCTATGGTCCCTAACTCATTAGAGAAGCATCTGAGACTTCATCCCTACAATACAGCACTCCTATCTGAGTAAAAAGCCTATTTGAATAATTCAGTTTTGCATCATTTGCAGAAAGCCAGGAGAGTGGGGGCTCTGCTGAGTTCCTTAGGCAGACCATTCCACAGGGTAGGGGCCACCACAGAGAAAGCCCATGTACGAGCTGCTGTTGTGTCACCTACAGGAGACACTGATCAGATGAGCGAAGCTGCTGTGAAGGAACATAGGGAGGGAGGCGGTCCTGTAGGTAAGCCAGACCAAGGCCGTGAAAAGCTTTGTATGTAATAACCAATACCATGAACTGAGTTCGGTAACTAATAGGTAGCCAATGGAGTGACTGTAGGATGGGAGTGATGTTCTACTCGCTCCTTATAATAGTCAAGCTGCAGCATTTTGCACCAATTCGAGTCTCCTAGTTAATTTAGATAGGAGATCTATGTATAGTGCATTACAATAGTCAAGCCTTGATGTTACCATAGCATGGATCCAGGCGGTCAGGTCGGCTGTGTCAAGATAAGAAGCCATTTCCAGGCTAAAATGAGGTTGCAAGAAGCATTTTTTATGGCTACCTTAACTTGTTTTTCTAGTAGTACCACTGGATACAGTGTAACTCCTAGGCTCTTAACTGAGTCTGCAAGGTCAGAAGAACTCCATCAAAAGTGGGGAGTAATTATAATTAACAGAACAAGGATAATAATCATAATAATCACAAAACAGCTAAACTACAATAGAACAACAAAGTATTAAAAACACATTTGACCAACAGCAATTAACCAATAAAAGCATAGGATGATAAAAACATACATAGTATCATGTAATGCAAGCTCAAAGCAGTAAAACCCAGCACAAAACACTGTAACAAATGAAGGAGTTCAATAAAATTGCAACAGATAAAAACAACATGTCAGGTAAAATCCATAAATAAAAATCAGTACAAATTGATAGATAGCATAAAACTTAATCAAAAGCCTGGTTGAATAAAATTGTCTTTACCTAGTACCAAAAGGAAAGAGATTAGGTGCCTGGTATATCATCAAGGGACAGCATGCAGACGCTCCTGGCCCCAGCATGATGACATCACTCCCGGGAGTGATATCACACTGCTCTGGGGGCATGCCTGGGAGGCCTATTCCCTTGCTTCCCCCCCCAGTGGCCAGGTGAGTCATTGCAGGGTGCAGAGGGTGGGAGTGAGGGGATCCCCTGCCCCACTGGGGGACCTCGGATCCCTACAATGGCACACAGAACAGGTCTTGAGAAGTAGATCTTTATTGGTGATCAAAGCGCCATGCAAGCAGGAGTGAAAAACACCAAGTTGCCTTACAATTAGTCAGATTATTCGTCTATCAAGGTCAGTCTTGTTTACTCTGGCTTGATGGTTGTAGTATTGGTGATATTTGTTAATTAATGCCGCAAATTGCACAGTCAGCAAAGTGTGGAATCACGTGTGGTGAAACACTGTCCAAGTCAGTATATTGCAACAGGTAAAATGTACTTTTATTGCAGCTGCTTCACACTCACTTGCATTTTTATAGTAGTAGAAGAAGCCAAAAGTTAATCTACATAATACTATTCTCTGTTATAAGTGGCCAGCTAATCCAGCTGCATGTCAGTGTGAATGTATGTTCCGGGCGTGCTTGCACAGAACAGCTCTGCAAAAGTGTCTTGCTTCTTGCAAAATCACAAGGAGAGAGAGTGAGAAAGAACAAAAACACAGGAAGAGGAGGAGTCAGAGAGAAGCTTCAAGCTCAGACCATGGGAGGCTTCATATATGCACAGTCTGGTTCTAGAGGAAAGGGAAAAATAGCGACCCCGAGTGTCAAGTCCTGCTGAGTTGCCTCTGTTTCAACACTCAAAGAGAGGCCTTTTCACATCATCTACTGCCTGATCCTTTGAACTAGAAATGTTGGGGATTGACCCTGGAATGTTCTACATACAAAGCAGATGTCTGCCATTGAACCACAGTCCCTTCACACCTGGGCAGTCACAGGTACTTTAGACCTAAGTTGTTTAAGACAAGAATCAGCACATCAAATGGTGGGAGATAACAGACGAAATTATTACACTGCTAGCATAAGTAGCAGTTATTTCATTTATATAAGCTAAGGAAGCTCCTCTGGTGGGTATACAAGAGAGGGCCTTTTTGGTGGCACCTAGCCCCCTTACTGCCAATGTTCTGGAGGTAGCTGAAGATGGTTTTATTTAGGACTGTTTTTTTCATTTAACTTTGTTTTATGTTTGTTGGCAGTCCTAAATTGTATTTTAAACTTGCTTTGTTCACATTAGGACTGTTTTTTAAACTTTGTTTTATTAATTTTATGGCTGTCAGTTTATTTATATTAACAAAATTTGTGGTAGGGTATGAACTTTTGTGAGCCACAGCTCCCTTCAGATACAGTTGGAATGTGATTCCATCTGTCCTAGTATCTTGGAGAGTGGAGTGATGACAGAAACCAAATGATAACAGCCAGTGAATGACAATGGCAGGCGTGATTGAATAGGGTGGGGTAAGCAGAGGGGTAGTAGGTGTGAAGAAATCAGCATTGGTAATGAGACAGGAAACCTATGTCTTGATTCAGTCCAGGTGGATGCATTGTCTTGAGCTTAGTTATCAGTTGCAATTCAACATCTCTCTTTTTAATCTCTCTTTGAAATTCCTCTGCAGGATAACTGCTACTTTTAGGTCAACAACTAAATGCCCTGGAAGGTTAAAATGTCCCCCCACTGGTTTTGGAATGTTTTGGTTTCTGATGTCAGACAGAATTTCTGATGTCCATTAATTCTTTGCCGAAGGGACTGGCCAGTTTGTCCAGTGTAGAGGGTGGAGGGGCATTGCTGACATGGGATTGCTTAAGAATTATGCTCAGAAACAGAGGTGGGCACGAACCGCAAAAAACCCAAACAGTGTGGTTCATGGTTCATGTGTTTTCACGAACCATGAACCACAAACTTCCATGAACTGGGGCAAGTTCGCAAACCAGTTCGTGGTTCATAGTTCATGGGGTTTAAATGCCCCTTTCCATGCCACTGAAAGGGGCATTGCTTTTTAAAACAAACCAAACGAACCAGCAGACCAGTTTGGAAGTTCGTAGAAACGAGCTTCCACGAACTACTGGTTTGCAAACCACGAACTGGGCCTGTTCATGGTTCTTTTTGGTTCGTGTTCCATTTTGTGGCCATCTCTAATGCTAGTTCTTTGAGAGCAAGTACACACATGTAAGTTGGGAACCGTGACCCAACTGGTTTAGTATGTATCATTTGGTTTTGCTCTGTGTTAATGGAGATAGCGGTGAGATTATCTCTGTAAACTAGCTACAGTATTTACTCAAATGCAAGATTAGTTTCCTGCATACAAGTTGCAGGAATGTCCAATTTGTGTGAGTGTATAGCATTTTTAAGGGGGTCATCATCTTACATGCAAAATCATCTTCCTTTTTAAATAAATACAGTAGTTCATTGACATCTCTATCTGTTACCTCCAAGGCAGTAGCACTCAGAAGGAACTTGGCCCAGGGTGTCATGATATGCGTAATTCCCACAAAAGCAACTGTTCTGCATTCCTTTTAGCCATCAGATGACTCAGCAGTTTTTTCCCAAGCCGTCATCTTGAAATACCCCTGCTTGCTCAATAAACCCGGAATCAGATAGAGATTAAGAAAAAAAAATTTCTCTGCAGTCATGTTCTCAAGTGAAAGATGGGCCCAGGGCCCAGAAATGCAGAACATCATTGGTATAAATCACTTCCCCCTACAATCTGATATTCTGGTAGCATAGTACATAAGATCAACTTCAAAATCTTAGCATTAATGTGTGGGGTGTTTGTGAGTATGGTAGAATAAATGTCCTTGTGCTGGAATATTTAGTGTTCGCCTGGTTGCTTTAGTTACATGTTCCAAAGTGATGGAGCCATGCACAAGCACATGTTGCAGCACCAGTCAGCGAAGAGAAGTTCTAGAGTATGGGTGGGACTCTGCATGGCCTTTAAATAGCAGGCTAAGGTCTGTTTCATTCTGAAAAGAGTGCAAGCGATAGGCCAACAGTGTTTTGCTAACTCGGTGGGGGAAAATAACCGGCTTGTTCATTTCAGCATCCCGCCTAGGCTTGTCTAAAACCAAAGGAGTGTGAAAAACAATGAGGTCACTAGACATTTTCCTGAGATTCCGCCTGGTAAATTACTGTTTATATGTCTATATTTTGGGGGAAAGCTCCAGAGAATCCTATGGTTCCTGCTAGGGCTATGTCAGAGAGTTCAACCAATGTAAACATCCATAAAGGCGGCTTTTAATATCTAGGTTGGAAGATCAAACTGAGAAGGACCTTGGTCTATATGTGGTGCCTTTTGTGCTTTTGTAGCTGGTTAGCTTTTCAGCTTTTCTGGAATTTGCACATAATGCAGTAAGCTGCTGTCTGCAACCTATTTAAACTAGCAACAGTATCATTTGTCTTCCAATGCTAAAACATAACAGACCACACTGGAAAAGAATGTGCTGTAATGCAGTACAGCCAGTTAAAATGATTTTGGTGCTGCAGTGCTATCCGGAGAGCAGCTCTCTTCCATTCAGTATGACACTGCCTGAAGTTATGATTTTTAGTAGTTATTTTCTATAAAGCAGGGCTTGTACGCTTTCTGTACCCCACTACCAAAATACAATTCTTCACCTAGACATCTGGCTGGTATTAAAATAAATGTAAAGAAACAGGATAACAGAAAGTCTTGTCTAATTTGACCCTGGATACTTAGTAAAGAGGCCTGTCATGGATAGTCCAGCGAGCCTGATCTCGTCAGATCTCAGAAGCTAAACAGGGTTGGACTTGGTTAGTAATTGGATGGGAGACCTCCAACAAAGACCAGGGGTGCAGAAGCAGGCAATGACAAATCACCTCTGTTAGTCTTTTGCCATGAAAACCCCACCAAGGGGAGGGGGGGGTCACCATAAGTCAGTTATGACTTGAGGGCACTCTCCACCACCACCACTCAGTAAAGAACAAAGAGTTGCTGTGTTAGAAGAGTTCCCAGTGGTCAATGCTGTACTGATCCTGAACCAGGTAAGCAAGTTGAAGCTGCATCCTGATGAGATGGAGGTAATACTGATTGGGAAAGAGGAAGATCTTGGTGGATGTTGTGCTCCCCATCACTGATGGGGTCCAGTTGATGCTTGCTGGCTCAGATAAGATCTGAGGGGTTATACTGGTTCCAGCACTATTACTGGAGCGGCAAGTTGATGCAACTGAAAAAGGGCATTCGACCTGTTTCTTGGAGCCCTGAAGGTGGCTTCCTGCCTTGACTCAGCTGAGGTGGCCATATAGATCCTTGCCTTGAGGCCAGAGTACTGTAATGCACCCTTATAGACCATTTGGAAACTCCAAGTTCCTTTTATTTTTATTTTTAATGCCATTTATAGTCTGCCTTTTTCATTGGGAAGTTAGCTCAAAATGCTTCAGTCTGGTTGCTGTCAGGTACCAGGCAAGACACACACGACACACCCATTCTGCAGACATGTCATCCATTCCCGATCAGTTACTAGGTTCAGTTCAAGGTTATGGTTATCACCTAAGAAGACCTGAATGGCCTTGGACTTACATACCTGCAGGACCATCTGTCGTATTATGTTCCACTGCAACAGCTTCACTCATCCAAGCAAAGCCTTCTGAAGGTGCCACTCTGCAAATCAGTAACGTAAACAGCTGCCTGTACATGTGCCTTCTTTGTCCTGCCCCCCCCCTTGTGAAATGGCGTGCCTGGGAAGGTCAGGAAGGCTCCCACCCTTCTATCCGCTTGCAGAATATGCAAAACGAATGTTTGAGGGAATTAAAAGAGATTAGTAGACTGGAACAATCCAGAAGTGCACTTTTTTAATGTACTAGGAAAGTCATCTACTGCAGTGATTATTGTAGGTATGTTGCCTGCTTTTACTGCATTATCTTATTTCCCTTGTTATTAGCAGGGCTGTGTAGCGGTTAGCACGTTGGACAAGGATTGGAGAGGTATGCATTCATATCCCAACTCTGCCATGACATGTGCTGGTTGGCCTTGGTCCTGTCACTCTCAGCTTAACAGATCTACTGCTTATAGTGAGGAAACTGTCTCCAAAATTTCAGTCATACACCCATATATTCCTTTTGCAGGAATGTGCTTTAAGTCTTCATGTACGTGTCCACTTAACACATCATATGGTATATGTTACATGACTTGTACGTGACCTGGAGTCCTGGATATGCACATCACAACAACCATTTGTGTTGACAGAGAGGAGAATACATTTTCACTGCACTCACATTTGTTTATTCTGCATCATCTCATGTAACTTTGTTCTGTTGCCCAGTGCACTCCACTATGGTTGAGTATTTACCTAGTTTTAGATTGCCAAAGACCGTTAATAATCTTCCTTTGTAATATGATGAAGTGTGCTGGTACTTAGGATTGCCGAGTCTGGCTTGGGAAATTCCTGGAGATTTGGAAGTCATGCTTGGGGAAGGCAGTGTTTGAGAAGAGGAGAGAGCTCAGTGGGAATGCGATATGAGTCTAGGTCTTTGTTTTCTCCCAGTTTTAGGGTGGTAGCCATGTTTGTCTGCAGCAGAACAGCAAAAGTTGCTTCCAGTGGCAGCTTAGAGACCAACAAGATTTTTAGCATATAAAGTTTTGAGAGTCAGAGCTCCCTTCATCATATACGAAAGTCATTTGAAGAAGGGAGCTCTGACTCGAAAGCTTATCTCTATCTGTTGCCAACCTGCCTACTGACAGCTGATGGGAGGAAATTTTTCTTTTAAATGATGCCATACCAACAGCATAATGTCACTTCCAGCAAATACCTGGAAATGATGTCACATCACTGGCATAATGTCAATGCAACAGTCCTGGGTTTGGATAAAACTCTATGATAAAACCATATCTCTATCTCTATCTCTATCTCTTTCTCTATCGCTAGCTCTATCGCTAGCTCTAGCTCTAGCTCTAGCTCTAGCTCTGTCTCTCTAGCCATCCAGCCATCTATCTGTGGTTTTTTCATAGAGTATGTGTATATGTGTGTAAATAATTTATATTGTTGACAAAATTTATATTGTTGACAAAAACCCACAGCTTTCTACGTTCATGATTTCAGGTTCTTCCAATGCAGTTCAATATCAGCAGCTCAGGAACAATAAGAAACATTTATCAAAATAAGGACTGGGCTATAATTCTGAGGAAATGAACCACTCCAGTTATGTGTTGAGTTTTTCAGAACCGCCTTATAACTTCATAGTTCCTTTCTATAGATACAGCAAAATAATAGTATCATTATTGAAATAAGAAATGCAAATTCAACATGATCAAAGTGAATATTTACTAGTTCATAAATGTAATAAACTGTCAAGGTACTTTTTTTTTTTTTTTAGAAATTAGCCTTATCAAAGTAAAAAAAATGACACCAAGTAATTCAGTGCGCAAAGGACATGTTCACTGCTTCATAAAGTAAATTTGGAACATTGGCACATACCAGCTCTTTGTGCATGATATACACATGATATACTTCATGTTTTCACTGTCCTTGTGTGACCGTAGCCCTGAGGTAGTTTTAAAGTACATGCGGTTATCCTTAAAACAACTGTGAAGGAAATAGCTCTGTAATATTCCTGGATTCACAGACAGACTGAGGAATAGCTTAAAAGAACTTTAATATAAACAGCAACTTAAACATTGTGGTTTACAGTCTCTAAGCTTTGTCCTAGAATAAACTAATATCATGTTATTGTCAGCACGAAGTATAGATTCTCCCCCCACTCCTGCCACTGCTTTTCTAATTCAATAACTCGATCTGATCCTGGAGAAGAATTATTTCAGATTTCTGGATACATACAATTACCAAATTAGGGGTTGGCGATGGGGTGCACCACGGCCCCTAGTATTGCTAATTTATTTATGGCAGAATGGGAGGCAAGGTTTATATATGATGGGACGGTGAATCCTTACCATGAGAAAATCTGCCTGTTCAAGAGAGATATAGATGATAGTTTTTGCGTATTCAAAGGAGCCCACTCAGTGGTAGATTTTGGTGAGTGGTTAAATACTGTGGATGGTAATATAAAATTTACATGGAAGTTTGACACTCATCAAATTAATTTCTTGGATGTGGTTGTATATAGAAGTGAGAATAGTATTCTACAAGTACGGCCCTTCAGGAAGAGCACTGACAGATACTCTTATTTGAATTTTGAACCTTTCCATCCCCGGCACTTGCATTTAAGCATACCTGTTGGTCAGTTCCTGCAGATCAGGAGGAATTCCTGCAGAATCCAGGGCTGTACAAGGGAAAGTCGTGTTATTATGATGAAGGATTTTAGGGAGAGAAGTTACCCATTAGACATCCTGAGGCAAGCACAAAGCAGAGCATATTCAGCGGATCAAGAGGATCTGTTTTCTTCTAGGACCAACATCAGGGAAGACAGGATCAGGCAGGCATTGGATTACACTCTGTTGTCGGGCGCTATTAGCAAAATTGTTTGATAACACTGACAGCTTCTGACAGAAATAAAGGGATGTGAGGTACCACCTACCATTGGCCTTAGGAAAACTAAGAGCATCAAGGATTGGGTGGTCCACTCTGATCTCCGGCAACAGGTTATTGCTGAACCTATTTCCATGGGCCACCATAGGTGAGGGCATTGTAGTGTATGTCCTCTAGCATTGACTGGGGATACAGTCATAATTAATCAACAACAGAGACCTCTAAAACTAAGATATTTTTCCACCTGTCAAACATCGGGGGTGGTGTACCTTTTGATTAGCCAATGTCAGAAGCTATATGTAGGAAGCACAGTGCGCCCCCTCTGGATACGGATTTCAGAACATCTGTCTAGAATTAGAAACAGGGTTTTGGAAGCCCCAATTGTACAACATTTTGTGGAGCAACAACATAGAGAAGATGATTTCAAATTCACAGTTCTATATGTAGCTAGACGGGTGCACCAACAGATCGTTCAAAGAGATGTACTAATAAAGGAAACTGAATGGATATGTAGGCTGGGATCTTTGAGACCAGCAGGCTTGAATAATGATCTGGCACTTACCTGTTTTCTGTAATTTTGTAAGTGAGATTTTGTTAATGTATATCACTTTGGGTCATTTCTATGCCTGTTTGTTATTTTTGGTGGAGTATCTCTTTAAGAGAGTGCAAGTATTTTGAGACTGTTGTTTTTGTACAACATTTTGACATCTATTTGTTTTCTGTAAATTTTGTCCTCTGCAATTTTTGTAATTTTATATGTCAGATTCTTTAAGGGCACATTATTTTGGGTCACTTCTATGTGCAGTGGTTATTTCAGTGGCATATCTCTTTAAGAGATTGTAAGTTTGGAATATAAAATGGAGAAAGTGCAGTGGGGTTGTGTGCATGGGCAAGGAACACGTGGTGCCGCTCCTCAGAGATGAGTTTGAGTGAATTTGTACATTATAGTAACTAATATAGTTTGCATAGATGCAGGTAGAATGTGAGATAATTGATTCATACAACATTGTTATGAGTTTCATTATTTATTCATTCACAGTAAATGATATGTGATTTGGTTCCTTGCCCCTGAGAAAGTCTTGGGATGAAAACTGAAAAGCAAGCCAGCCCCACTTTGAGCAGGGCACAGATGGTCTTGGACTGTCTTAACTCTAGTTCCCTGCTTTGTTTGTGCATGAGAAGAATACAGATGTATGTGCTTTATCCACATGTATAGTCTTTCTCACCAGCTTTTTCATGTCTTCAGTGGAGCTTCATTCCTTGACTTGGTCTTGAGAGATTTAAAGAGACAGCAGTTGTGAAGACTTATATGCTGCCAGTTGGGTGGACAAGTGCTTGTTACGTGTTTGCATGGTTATTTATTATTGTATATGTGTTTATGAATGGATGCTTTACAGTTTTGTATATAGGTCTATTTTTCTATGAATTTTCTATGAATTGATATTGTATTTATATTTTCTTGGCATTTTGCATGAGCACATAGTCACTTTGCAAGAAAATATTTAGTAACATTTTCATAGAGGTTCATTTACTCCTGATTGTCCTTTTTGGATTTTTGCATTGCTAGAGTCAGGGGAGCCTTCCTTGTGTTGTTAGATGATGGGGTGCTGGCAAACCAAAGGGGTGTGGGAGTAGAGACAAAAGTTGCACTTGGCTCAGCACACAGGAAACGAGCGGAGTCACAGTGTGCCTTAAGAACCTGCCTCAGTCCATTGGGTGAAGAACCAACCCTCAAAACTCAGCAAAATGATCAGGCATACCATTTAGCACAAATGCTGGGAATGGCCTTAGATATTGTTGTAATTGCCTTTTCAAAGGCACTTAAAAAAATCACATTGCAGCAGGCTGAACGTGTAACTTTGTGTATACAAGTTACAGGATCTTCCACTGGGCCATGTCAAGGAGTCAGAAGTTTTTTTTTAAATAGGGGTGCCTGGTCCCACAAGGCCAAACTGAGGGGATGGGATTTGGGGGACAGTGAGTAATTCCCCCCCCCCACGAGCATGTGAACTGTACATGAGCTCCCATGCCCAAATGGTGTGCCAGAAAATGATGTCATTTTCTGGTGTGACACAGAAGTTACAAATCATGCCGGGGGAGGGGGAGCAGTGGTTTACTAAAAATTGCTCCCAAATTTAAGTGTTTAAAGGAGATTTTTCGTGAATTGCCCCTGGGCACAACCTGTAGCTTCTACATTGAGCTGGAAATGATGTCATTTTCTGGCACGAGAAGGAAGTGCATATGTGCTTCCTATGTCTGCCTCTTCCCAGGTACCTTCCCCTCTGCTGGCCAAGTAAGCAGAGAGTAGAGGGGATCCCCTGCCCCCAGGGGAGGGATGACAATCCTATTTTAAAAAAAACCTTTAGATGTGTACTATACTTTATGAACAGTCTTTAAGGAGCAGAGCCTTGTTCTCTTTACAAATGGCTAAAGCAAGCAAG
The DNA here is from genome assembly GCF_028583425.1 of Eublepharis macularius. NCBI lineage: Eukaryota > Metazoa > Chordata > Lepidosauria > Squamata > Eublepharidae > Eublepharis > Eublepharis macularius. Next base: position 163,561,511 of record NC_072792.1, on the reverse strand, counting down.
TCTGTTGGAATCCTTTTGAAGGAATTCTTTCAAACTGGAGATTTGGGTTGAGTTGCCACCAATAGGCGGATGACACTCAGCTTTACCTCACACTACAACAGACCCCAGAGAGGCTGTGGAAACTGGGAACGGGGGCCCGGAGGCAGTTTTGGAGTGAATGAGGGCGAACAAAGTGAAACTTAATCCTGACAAGATGGAGGTGGTGTTGGTGGGAGGAAGTGACTTGTCCAAGGTCACTCTCTAAGCTTCCTTCATAGAGTGAAGATGTCAGACCATAGTCTGACACTCTAACCATTGTACCATAATGGCTGTCAACCAAATAACAATGAAACCAAATCTGGAACGAGCACAAGAACAGCAATGGAGCCACATTACAGTAACAGCTTTAACACTGTGGAAATTATTCTTCTTGATAGCTAAAAAGTGGCAGAAAGGGACTTGGTGGGGGGAATCTGCAAAGGGAATGCAAAGAAACAAACGGGCAATGATGCTGTATAATAGTAAGCAATATCAATAAATGAATAAAGCATGTTAAACTGTGGGTAATTTAACAACAATAACAACAACATTCCTGGGCCTGGATAGCCCAAACAAGTCCAATCTCATCACATCTTAGAAGTTAAGCAGGGTCGGCCTTGGTTAGTAATTGGATGGGAGACTTCCAATGAAGACTAGGGCTGTAGAGTCAGGCAACGGCAAACCACCGTGCCATTAAGTCATAGCAGCAGCAGCAGCTATGACTTAATGGCACACTATCACCAACATCAATATTAACAAGTTGGGGCTCCCTCCCACTTATTAGTGCTTTCTCTCCTATTCCTCCAGCTTCCCCCGGGAAGTCTCCTCTGTGCTCCTCAGCCAGCCCCCCTCCTCTTCTGCATCACCCTATTAATTTTTCCTCTAGACAATTTCTTTCTCCCCAGTACTCTCTGCTCACACAGCCTCTTCCATCACATCATCTATTGACTGTTCCTCGCACTTTTTGTGCTTCCTCCTCGCTCTACTGCTGCTAGCCCCCTTTTCTCTTTCCATTGTCAGTAGCAGTTTGCATTGGAGTAGTGAACCAAAATGGCGCCTGCTTCCCCATGTTTAGGAATTTCATCACCCCACCACACACCAATTTTTGCTTTTTAAAGTTTTTAAATTCTCATCCTTGTGTGTCCCCATTGTGCGCCTGCTTCCCCATGTTTAGGAATTTCATCACCCCACCACACACCAATTTTTGCTTTTTAAAGTTTTTAAATTCTCATCCTTGTGTGTCCCCATTGTGCAGATTTCTTGATCTGCACACCATAGCCACCCAACGAATTAGATATATGCAGGGCTTTTTTTCTGGGAAAAGAGGTGGTGGAACTCAGTGGGTTGCCCTCAGAGAAAATGGTCACATGGCTGGTGGCCCCGCCCCCTGATCTCCAGACAGAGGGGAGTATAGATTGCCCTCTGCACTGCTCCAGCGGCATGGAGGGCAATCTAAACTCCCCTCTGTCTGGAGATCAGGGGACCGGGCCAACAGCCATGTGACCATTTTCAAGAGGTTCCGGAACTCCATTCCCCTGAAAAAAAGCCCTGGATATATGATAATAATGATACAAGACATTAATTGAATTCTTTTTTTGAATGTTTAATGGCTTCATATGGAGAATAATATTTTGAAAAATGTGTCACAGACATGAAACTGCTAAGAATACCTTCCTTTCTTCTGTCCCACCTAACAAGTGACTTAAGAAATTTCTCGGCACCCTTTAGACGTGCACACCAACACACACACACACAGGTAGCCGAGTGATTAAATACTCCATGACCCAAACAATATGACTAACCCATAAAAGGCTCATATTGAATGTCTCAAACTGAACACCAAGATCAGGAAGTACCTTTAAAAACATTTATAGAAATCAGCTGTTCATTATGAAACGTTCTGTCGTGGTCAGTATTTCCTTTTTGTTTTCCCAAGAGCTGAATCTTGGAAATGGTTGGGCAACTGAAATCTCGGTTTAAGGTTGCAGCCAGATATATGATCACTTTGGAGTAAACCCCAGAGAACACTGGTGTGTGTGTGTGTGTGGGGGGGGGGGGGTTCTGGATAGCACTGGGTGGCCAACATGCCTATTGTCAACTTTGCTGCAAAGGTGTACAGAAAAGGTCTCTGTTTCTTATATTGACCACAGGGACTCCATTATTTATTTAGTGAATTTTTATCCCACCCTTTCTTCAAGGAGATCCATTGTACCCCCACAACAAGCCTGTGAGGTAGATTAGACTTAGAGGATGACAGCCCAAGCTCACCTGGGACTCTAGGTCTCCTTTGAGCAACAATTTACCAAAGCAAAGAAATTAGGATAATTTGCACAACCCAGGCCAGAGCTGTTACCCTACCTAACTTTTAAAAAGTTCTTTAATTTTTTTTAACATTATGCTTCTATTTGAAGAATGACAGCTATCACTCCTTTCTCCAGGGGAACTCTGCAGTGACAGTTTGACTCTGGCAAGCTGGGACTGAATAGGGACTATGAATGGTTATCTCATTATCAAAAGTAACTGATTTCCTCTACAGAAGCAAACTGATCTCCATATCAGAAGGAGCTGTTTGAGAGCTGTTTGCATCTACTCCTCCCTCCCCTCCCCTCCTCTATATCTGACCAGTTTCTTCTTGCCCTCAATGCATCTGACGAAGAGAACTGTGGTTCTCGAAAGCTTATGCTACAATGAAGTTGGTTAGTCTTAAAGGTGCTACTGGACTCTCTTTGATTTTGCTACTACAGACTAACACGGCTAACTCCTCTGGATCTGCAGTCTGGTGATCAGTTGTAATTCCAGAAGATCTCCAGGCCCAGCCTGGAGGCTGGCAGCCCTACCAACACTCTTTTTGTGCTTAAGTAACCTTGAAAAAGAAAATACTAAGACTGTAAGCAAGGCAGAGTTCTGAATGAGAGTAAGTGGTAACTTAAGGAAGCCATTATTTATTGAAGGAAGGTGTTCATTTTAAGTAGGTAGAAGCTTCTGAAATTAAAAAGACAAGTTTGAACAAATAAAGTGAAGAAAAAATAACTGTTTTTATTTAAGTTATATATTTTTGATGCTAACACTTTATTGACATTAAAATATACATAAACAACTGGGCCTGGCAGCCGGGCTTTAGGAGTTTCTGTCAGTTATGAAGAAGTTACAGATTTTCCATTCCATTCATAGGGCAGCCTCATCTTGCAAGGAAAGCTGGTGGCAGCCGTGATCCAGCCAGTCTCTGAACATATTTGTTTTAACAGGAAAGTGCTTAAATGTTAAAACAAATAGGTGCATTTTTTTATTTGTAATAGACACACACTGCTTTTAGGATATAGATTTCTGCGAACTCCAGAAGGGAGTATCTGAAGAAGGGAGCTTTGACTCTTGAAAGCTTATACCCTGAAAATCTTGTTGGTCTCTAAGGTGCTACTGGACTCTAATCCTATTGCAAACTCTGTGTTTGCTGGGGGGGGGGGGAGAGAAAAAGTTTTAAAGGAATGAGGGATACAAAAGCCAAAATAGTAAAAAGAAGTGGTGCCCAGATATCTGAAACAAAACAGAATTCAGGTAGCACTTTGCATTGTAGCGGCTCAAAATGGTTACCTTACAATGTTTAATTCTTTCATTGTCTCTGTTCCATTTATCCATGGGACTTTACATCTATGAATGTAAACTATTTATTTATGTCATTTACTTTCATTTGCTTTATTCATTTCCATGGAAATCCAAAGTGCCATAGAACATTATCCCTATAAAAGACAGCAGGAATACGGTACAGAGTGATGAGATCAAAACTTCCCTATAGGCCTCCTCAAATGCAAACATCTTGAGACAAGCCAGAGTGGGAATGGCCCCTAGGGACAAACAACATGTTACATTGGAGAGCAGCAACTGGATTCACTGATGTGTATAATTTTTACCCTGATTAAATGAGGACATTTCACATAAACCCATTTAACTGATAGCCATTACAGGCATGATCCAACCTGAGCAAAGCACTTTTAATCACTACTGATTTCAATGGAAGAATGTTAAGCACATAACTTGACTCCCTCATCAAAGACCTTTGAGGTCCTTAACATTGGCTGGCTCATGTCCAAGTTGTGTAGAATGGTCAGAGCTGGTCAGAGGTCTCCATGCTCCAGAGGTGGTCTCACTTGACAGCTGAAACCAACACATTATACCCCAGTCATACATCTCCTCCCCTGGGACAGTAAAATTAGGGTCTGTTAAAGATAAAATAATGTTGAAGGGGGAGACACTATTTTTACATGAGCAATGCCAATTGGTGTGGTCCTTGCACAAAGTAGAGTGTGCTTCCTTAAGAGAACTGTTCCATGGGACAGAGTTGCTTTATTGCATTAAGAAATTATGCCAAAATGAGTAGCCTCTCCTGACAATTCTGCATTCCCTAAAAAGATTTATCAGAACAATAAGAGGAGCCAGGTTTTATGATAGAGAAGTGAGAATTCAATTCTAATGTCTGGGCATCAACGAAAGGGTTTTGCAATTGTTATACTGAGAACAGAACAGCAGGAATGTATATTGAGAATCAGGGACTTCTTAATACTTAGCATTTATAGCGCTTTCAATGTTTGGAGTGTTCAAAGTTCATACATATAAAAGCTATGAATTCAGGGATTTTAAATCTTTCTAAAATGCCATGGTATCGCTGGTTTGACTGGGTTTTGCTTTCTGTACTTTGTCATTGTGTTTTGGAAGAAGGAAGTGAGAGTCTTTGGTTGTGTCTCACATGCTCCTAAGTTTTCGGTATCTTCAGACTCATTGTGACTATCCAATGTCTGCTTCAGTTCAGCAACCCACCCAGGAGCTAGATTTCACAATGTTCACAACCTCTTCCTTTTCTTTGTCATATTTGTAGGCTTTAGGACCCAGAAAGAAATAAATGAATCCTAAAAATAAGAAAAAAAAGAAAGGAAACGAAGGAAACGAAAATTACCACTACTAGTTCAAAGATGTAGGATTAATAAAATCTCAGCCTACCTTTGTGTGATTGTATTATCAGGCCTGTTTCCACCCACTAATTTTATTGATTTATTAATTCAATTGTCATTATTTCTTGGAATATTGTTATGGGATAATACTGAGGAATATCACCAATAAAAACAGAATATCACTGATTAAAATGATCATAATAATATCTCCTATAAAAATACAAAATCATTTACATCTGTAAAACTGTATGAAATAGCAAACCATATACACAATAGCCAGAAAACTTAACTATCAAAAGCCATTTTCAGCCATTTTGAGCCCATTTCGGCCCAAATGATGATAATAATCTCTCCTATAAAAATACAAAATCATTTACATCTGTAAAACTGTATGAAATAACACAAACCATATACACAATAGCCAGAAAACTTAACTATCAAAAGCCATTTTCGGCCATTTTGGGCCCAAAACAGCCTGACGAGGTCCTGGCTGTTTTGGCCCCGATCCAGGTCCAAAATGGCCACTTTCAGCCATTTGGGCCATTTTCTGCCAGGATCAGGGCCAGAACTGCTGGGATCTGGTCGGTGCCATGTGGGAGAACCCTCCCCTGCCCAGCACTGATCTGGTCCAGGCTGTTTCAGCCATGATCTGGGTCCAAACACAGTCCAAATGACCATTTTTGGCCATTTGGGGCCTTTTTTGGTTGGGTCAGGAGCAAAACTGCCAGGATTTGGTTGGTGCCTGGTGGGGGATCTCTACCCTGCCTGGCACTGACCCAATCCAGGCCATTTTGGGCCTGTTTTGGCCTGGATTGGGGGCAAAACGGCCCCGATCGGGCCACTGCCAGGTGGGGGAACACTCTCCCATCTGACAGCAGCTGAATCCTTGCCATTTTGACCCAATCAAGGGGTGCAGCATATGCTAATGAGTTATGCTAATAAGTTCCTGCCATTCTTTTTCTACGAAATGACCCCTGATCCACACTATGATATTCCCAAATACTATGAATGGATGTGAAAGTTGGACAATGAAGAAAGCTGACCAGAAGAAAATTGATTCATTTGGAAGGTGGTGCTGGAGGAGAATTTTGTGGATACCGTGGATGGCCAAAAAGGCAAATATGTGGGTACTAGATCAAATCATGCCTGAATTCTCCCTAAATTCTAAAATGACTAAAGTAAGGCTATTGTACTTTGGTGACATCATGAGAAGAAAAGATTCACTGGAAAAGACAATAATGCTAGGAAAAGTAAAAGGCAGTAGGTGGAGAGGAAGACCTAAAACAGGATAGCTTGACTCAATGAAGGAACCAATGTCCACCAGTTTGCAAGATCTGAGGAAGTCTATTAACAATAGGACATTTGGGAGGTTTTTTGTTCTTTGGGTCGCCATAGGTTGGAGGCAACTTGACAGTACATAACACACACACACACACACACACACACACACTCACACACCTTGCGATATAAAAATGAAATTACTTGGAGGAATACTCACCGTTCACCTCCACTGCAGCATCTATTCTGCCGTTGATTCCTGAAAACTCATCCTCAATGCTCTTTGGATAGTCTGTTTCAATTTTTCTTTCAACTTCATCAAAGCTTTTAAGAGAGAGGAGTGTCATAGAGGGAAATTTCCTGTCTATATACATTGGTTGGTTCCAGTGACCCCCCCACCCTTACTGGGTACAATGATTTCCTTTTGTTAAGTCTTCCTCCAATGGAACAACAACAACAACAACAACAACAACAACAACAACAACAACAACAACAACAACAACAACAACAACAACAACAACATTCAATTTATATTCCGCCCTTCAGGACAACTTAATGCCCACTCAGAGTGGTTTACAAAGTATGCTATTATTATCCCCACAACAAAACACCATGTGAGGTGGGTGGGGCTGAGAGAGCTCCAGAGAGCTGTGACTAGCCCAAGGTCACCCAGCTGGCTTCAAGTGGGGAATCAAACCCAGCTCTACAGATTAGAGTCCCGTGCTCTTAACTACTACACCAAACTGGCTCTCGAAGTATATCTTTTTTGGAAAAGTCTTATTCTATCAAAGGCATACTTCATGGAAGAGCATCTCTGGATCCAACATGGTAGAAGAGAGTAACTGGGTCCAACTCATTATCAATTTATTAGTATAGTTAGGCTTTAACACTCATTTAAGATAGTGACACAATATGCAAGATCTTCCTGGAACAGCAGTCACATTTCACTGATTCATAGCTACTCTTGAGCAGGCATAAGGATTGACTGGCTGGAGATGGCCAATTTTGGCATCTGGTTGTGCAAATAAAAACACAGGATGAACACTGATAGGCTAGACCAAGAGTTTAGCTAGTCCAGCATTATTTTTCCCCCAGTCAGATGTGCTCACAAGTTGAGCAGGAAGGAAGGGATAATCACCCTTGTTGGCTGAGCTCAACATCTGAAATCCAGAGGCATATACCCTCTCTGTGCACAGAGACTTTACTTAGTTATAATGGCTACTAGTGGTCTATAGATCTTTCCTCCATGAATTTGCCTAATCCTTTTCTAAGGCCATCTAAGGCAGTGGCCATCATCATATTTGCCACAAACTGTGTCGTTGTGTAATGAAACACTTACAATTGTTTATGTGTGGGTGGGGGAATGAATTTCCCACTTCTTCTTTGTTACTCCTCTGTAGATTTTGTGTGTTCCCCTTTGCATATCTTATAATTTCCTTTGAGAATTCCTGTAATTAGTTTTGGAGTCTGAACATGCACACTTCCTTCCATTTGTTTCATTGTCTTCCAGGAAGGCTGGTTCTCTGGCAAAGCCACCCAAGCAACTCTTTGGGATGGCATCATGGCATGGTCGAAAGGGTCCCACTTAGAGATGGGCACGAACCAGGAAAAAAATGAACCATGTGGTTCAAGGTTCGTTGCATTTCACGAACCATGAACCACAAACTTTCACGAACCTGCCCCAGATTGCAAACCAGTTCATTTGGTTCGTGAAAATGTCACACCCCAGACAGCAAATTGTCACTTTTGGGTCAGCAGAAGGTCACTTCTGGGTTAGCAGAAGGTCTGTAGGAAGTCCATCTCTTGTTGCCTAGGAAACTGATTGATCGGCGCCAGGCTGTCTGCTGTGACGAACCAAAAACTGAACCAAATGAACCAGCCTAAAGTTTGTGGTGGTTCGTCAGAAATGGGCTCTGATGAACCGCTGGTTTGTGAACCACGAACTGACCCAGTTTGTCATGAACTTTGGTTCATATTTTGGTTCATGCCCATCTCTCGTCCCAATGCACTGCTGGGGCTCATCTTGCTGTTGGCCTCAGCAGCACAGGAAGAAGCAATGGGGGGTGACCAAATACTTCAAACTAACCTTCTTTGCAGTTGAGTGGTGGTAGAAAATGCCATCATGGCACAGCTGACTTATGGCAACCCCTTCTGGGGTTTTCAAGCCACGAGACAAACAGAGGTGGTTTGCCATGAAGTCTCCCTCCCTCTTGCAGGTCTCCCATCCAATTACAAACCAAGGCCAACCCTGCTTAGCTTCTGATATCATGTGAGATTGGGTTTGCCTGGGCTATCTATGTTAGGGCTTGCAGTTGAGTGTTAACTACTGAATTAGGTTTTTTTTCTTTTAAAGTTAATGGAAAGCTCAGCAAATGGCAATTAAGCTTTTATATTGTGAGTAAAAATCTACTGATGAAAAATTCATGTAGAGGTAGAAAACAGACGGATGGAACACCAGAGCAATTCAAAGGCTTTATAGCTTCACCCCAAATATCCTGATCCAGGTGTAGTTAGACAGATCTATTGAGATTCATTCAGTGTGACCGGAGTGTCTGTAAACTCGCAAAAGAAAAAAAAGCACGTAGGAGGGAAGATATTTTGCATGCACAAAAGAAAATTTATGAGCAATTGTTTCTTGCTCTTATTTAATTATACATAGTTGAATCCATTTTCATTTTAACTGAATCTGTCAAGCACTTGGAAGTCAGCTTGGAGACTGTTTAACTGGATTTGGTTCAGCAGCAAAGAATGTCTGTATATTAGCAATGAGGGACAATGATTGAAGAAAAATGACTTAATTTCACCTCTTCCCTCACAGCTTGTCTCAGTGGAAAGGGGGAAAGAGGCAGATATTTCTTGATATCCCACTGCAGTTTAGGCTTACCAGTTACCCAGATCCCCATCTCCCATCTTCCCCTCTCAAGAAACTGATGAAAAAAGGCCCCAATAGTGATACTCCAGGAATTTCCACTAATCTCTATGGTCTTTACCATAGAAAGTAGGGGAAATTCCTAGAGCATCACTTGGAAGTAACACCACATGCTTCCAAAACTCCACCCTTCCCAGGCACTGCCACCTCTAAGGGCGCAGCTACAAGTGACGAATGACACTTGAACAGCAAGTGTATTTCTCCCTGTTCACTTGTGCTCCACTCAATCCACTTGCCGTTCAAGTGTCATTTGTCACTTGTAGCTTGGCCCTGTGTCTCCTATTTGCCTACACAGTGTTGGGAACCCCATTAAAGCCCTCTCCTCTATCCTGTGGCACATTTGCTTTTCAGGTTTTCATGATTTTCAGAGATGTGTTTTATTACAAATATCAGAAGAATGTAAAGACAGGGAAAGAATCACTCTTCCAACACCTTCTGTGAATTTTTCTGGTGGAGCCAACTCAGAGCTGTCAGTCTACCACCAATCACCTTTATCTGAGAGACCTGAGTTCTACTATTAACCGTTTTATTAAGAGGCAATAATAAAGGAACCTGTAGTATTCGTCTCCTACAAAGAAGAGTGTCTTCCTTTCATCCTTCAGGTAGACAGCTGCATCTATGTGCTGCACATCCCTGGAAAACCCAAAGTCTGCAATTGTCCGAGGGGGTCCCTGAATTTGGAACCCACGAGTTGTCCAGTAGTGAGGCCCTGGCAAACAGAAGAAATAACGATTCATTCCCTTGCCATGCATTTGCAGCCTGAATTCCTTTGCCTCTTACGTGCAGATCTACGTCTCATGGCACCCAAAGTGAAACCCACTGAAACCTCTCACTGGCACTCAATATAAGCTCTTCATCAATTGATTTTTATTTAAACTAATCATAGAGTGTCTGTGTAACCTAGTGTGTTGTAAGTTTTTTTAACCAATGGAGGAAATTACTAACACAATTTAATTGCAAGTTTAATTGGGAAGTAGTGGTTTGAATCCAGACTGGTGTTTCTGCAGGTGCAAAGACTTCAGCCCATAAAATGCAACTTTCTCACCACCTCCCTCCTGCAGCAGCCCCAAATATCCCCTGAACTCCAGTTCCCAAGTACAGGATTTCAGGGTGTATTTTGGGATGCGGTGGCAAGGGGAGGATGGGAAAATGGTGCTTTATGGGCATCAATCCATGCAGCTGCAGGAACAGCTAGTCTGTATTCAAGCTGGAGTTCCTCTCCTGCCTTGAAAGCTGCATTTGTGTAAGGTTGTGGGTAGGGAATCTCGAACTCCACAAAACTCAAAATTTCTTTCTGTTGGTGTTACTGCAAGAGTTTGCCAGAAGAGGGAGCTCTCTGCTGTACTGCAGCACCAGGACTAAGCTACTCACTCAATATTCTTATGCAGCAGGCAGGCAGGTCTTAAAAACCATACCTGGGAAACATGAATCCAGGAAAAAATTCCGTGCCTTGAACAGCCATGTAGCTTTGAGGAGGTCTCTTTCTTATATCCAATGCCCTTTCAGGATGGTATACTCCAATTAACCTCTACATATGTAATTGGGTACTGCCTGCTGATGAATGCTCTTACTTGGGAGTTTCCATGCTGCTAAACGTGTCATGGAAATTAGTTACGCTTCATTTCAGATAGATTTCATCTGTGTGCTCAGCTTTATGCTTTTTTTAAAAAAAATTCTGCTATCATTCCCAGCTTTATCTGTTTCCCTGATTGTTTTAATCTGTTGTTCATTACTGTACTTTATTCAGTGGATGTCCTAACTGTTGATGATATTATATTTTCACTCACAGTGTGTAATCTACCTAGGATCAAAGTGAGAAACAATAACAACAACAGTAACAATAACAACAATTTTGTTATTAACTGTAGCTCTTTTGGCTTAACAATGGCTTATTAAACCTGTTTTTATGGAAGACCTGGCACAGCTGAAAAAAGGGAGAGTCCAGCACTCGGGGCAGCCACAATACATTGTAGGAACTGCCCCCCAGAACTCATAAGTGAAGCAAATTCCTTATTGAGTTTCCATGAGGTTATATATTATATAAACTCCCCTTTTCAATGAGTTTTTAACATAATTTAACAAGTTTTACTTGGGAAGGTTTTCAAAAGAGTTTGACTAATGAGATATTTTTTTGGACTGCTACGAAACTGTCTTGAACTTTGAACCATTTTATATTGTTGATTTATTAGTTTCATATTTATTAATTATGGTTTGTTAACCAGAACTAGGGGCTCTACATCTCTTAAATGAATGGAAGGAGGAATGTGTGGCTGGTGAGATAAGTTCATCCTAGAGGTTCACAAGACAGGCCTTGGTTACGATTACCCATTGCTCTTCAGTGAGTGATGGTGCAGGTATGTGAAGACTTGCCGGCCTCCAGGTGGGCCCTGGAGATCTTGCAGAACTACAACTGATCTCCAGACTACAGAGATCAGTTCCCCTTGGGGGAACGGCTGCTTTGGAGGGTGGACTCTATGGTATTATAACCTGCTGAGATTCCTCCCTCCCCAAACCCCTCCCTCCCCAGCAATGGTGTAGCATGGCTTGGCAGTGCCCGGGGCAACTCCCGGTAGAAGGTGGTGCCCCTGGCACCACACACATTCACGTTTGGCATGTGTGCACTCCCAGGACTGCACAATGATGTCACTTCTGGGAAGTGATGTCATTGTGCAGGGCAGGGCCGCCCCCCAGCAGCACTCCCGCGATTTGGGCTCGCCTCCCCACTCCATATCAGGCAGCCCTCTGTGGCAGTGACCTGCAGCATCGCCAGCAGCTCAGCGTGCTCCTCAGCTGCAAGATGGCCAGCTTGGTGTCCAGCGAGCTGGTTGCCCTGTTGGTATGGCAGGTGGCCAGGGCACCATGGGTGGCCTCCTGTGAAGAGAGCACAGGCTCTCTTCAGTGCGGCATCCCCTAAAAATTATGTGCCCAGGGTGACCACCACCCCTCTTGCCCCCCCATGCTACGCCACTGCTTCCCAGGTCCCACCCCCAAATTTCCAGGAACTTGCCAAGCCTGAAGTTAGCAATCCTAGAGTCAGTGTTCCTCTCTCCTCCCTTCATACTGCAGTTTTTAATTGTATGTATTATGCTGTCTTTATTTCATTGTTCTCTAATTGTGAAGTCCAGTTCATTGGGTGTATTCTTTTGTTTTAGTTCATTGTTGTTTAGTTGTGTGATCCAGTTTTATTGTATTGTTTATTGCATTACTTTTATAATCCTGTAATCCACCCTGAGGCTCAATGAGAAAGGCAATGCAATAAATAAAGTAGATAAATAAAATCATGTGTGGAGGGGGAAAGCAAGATTAAAAAAAATAATCATGGGTCTACCAGCATCATTTCCAATTTGGCCCCCAGTAGTTTTCTGAAAAATTTGCTTATTCCTCATCTGTTAAAAAAATAAAAATGGCAAATGGGGTATGCCTGAAGCCAATATTGAAATGATGACTAATCCTTGTCATAACTATTTTTTGGAATAAACTTCAGTCAGACCACAAATGTTTTCAAAAGTGACCAACCCTTAAAAAAATAAGCGACTCCTCTCTCAGCTACTTCGTAGGCAGCATCGACGTTTGACATGAGCTGAGGGAAAGAGCTTGTGATGGCAAGTGGCTGCACACTTTTTAGCTGAGCTTGTCTTCTCCAGAAGACCCTGTTGAGGAGAGAAGACCCAATGTCATTTCAACAATTTCCCTGGAAGTGACATCACAGTGCACACGATGTCATGGCCTCCCACATGTTCCCATTCTCAAAGCTCTCACTGGTTGCCAGACTCAACTTGGCAACCCTACCTCTGAAGAAGGTTAGGCTGGAGGAGAGCGACTAGCCCAAGTAAGCTTCATAGCAGAGACCAAATTGGACTATGCTGATGCTCTGTCTTACTGATATATATATTTTAATGGAAAATGAGACATGCTGTTCTGAGTGCAGATTTGATCAACTGGACCAGTTACCTATCCTTGAAGAAAAGAAGTTCTTTCCCCAGCACTGTGACTGCATCAAATGAGACTCTGGAGTCACAATGGTCTGGATCAACTGGAGTTGGTGGTTTGGGAAGAGGTTGATGATGGACCTTGGATCCGGATTGCCGTGACCCTGGAATACCACACACAACACAACCAGTTTTACTAATAAGGGCACTCGATGCTTAATTCTAGTACTGATTTCTTCTTCGTTTTTTGGGTAACAATTGTATACATACTGTCTAGTTCAAATATATGCCTTGAATCAGATTTAGTGTTTCCAGTCTTTGAATTTTGTCACAAGATATGCCTTTGTAGGAAACAATTTGTTTCAACAAATAGTAGTTACTAGCCCTCATGATAGCAGAGGAAAAAATGGAAATGCGAGCGGAAGGCCAATGAACTTTAAAAAACACAGTTTTATATACTTGTTAAATATTTTTTAAATGTCATTATCCTCAGGAGGTTTTTTAAGGGGGTGAATTAAGATATTTCAGCATTTGTGCTGAGAAGATTATATGAAAAATAAATATGCCTTGCATGTGGTTTTTTAATGCAAAAAAGTCCAGTAATAATTATTATGTCATTAAATAATTATTAAATCATCATTAAATGATGTCTGTGTGAACTAGGCCTTGATTTTCCTAAAACCTGATTATATTAATTGTAGGTTTTTAACCTACAATAAACCTGCATTAACACTAAATGAAATATAGCATATATCAACACACTGAGGAAAGGGAAAAGCAGGTATCTGGAGATATAATACATAAATGGTATAAGTAAGTAAGTCCAAAATGTATTCATTAGATCTAGATGGTTATCTAGATGGCAAACAGTGGGGGAATAAACAGAAGGAACTGAAAGAATCAGGGAAGAAAAGATATGGACAAGCAAGAATTATAATTACCATACAGTGCCTGGATCCCTTTCACGTCATCTTTGGGGAGACGGAAGCCAAAGGGATGCTGGTATTTGTACGTGGGATACATTAAAGCTGACGGGTCAGACGAATGGGCAAGGCCCAGTGCGTGGCCAAATTCATGAGCAGCAACCGTGAATAGGTTAAATCCTATGCAAGAAAACAAAATGCTTCACATAAGCAGACACTTCTGTCTAAAATAAAAGGACATGAGCAAGAACTCATTAAGCTGAGTTCTACTGAATCAGCCCATTGGTCTGTCAAGGTACATCTTTACTTTGACTGGCCATAGGTCTCCAGGAGACATCTGTCACATCCTACCTGCTCTTTTAAAGTGGGAATGTCAGGAATTTAACCAGGGATCTTTTGCATGCAAAACAGATACCACAGTAGTTGTCTCAGAGCAGAACAAACAACGAAAGGTAAGTTCTACAGACTTCCGTGTACCATTCCTAGTCATGTCGTGGTCTGGTCATCTTTGTTTAGTTGGATGCTTGCAAATGAACAATGATGGTCAACTGATGTTTCTTCAGTGGGTTCCAGTGGCTGATGGAAGGTTCTTCAGAGGTTTGTGATCTCTAAGCCCGGGCATTCTTACCAGCCCAAATGGGGTTGAGAACCATTGATCTTGTCTTTGCATGTGTGCTTGCATTTTTGTACGTGCATATATCTAGCTAGCAACTTTGTTTTTCTTTTATTTGTTTGGTATTCTGTATTATTTCCCCATCTATAGGTCTTTCCCAAAATATTTGTGTTATTTAGTATGCACGCTTAGGAAAAAAAAATGATACAATCTATTTATCTGGTCTGGAGAAAACTTGTACATGGTCCGGCTGCTCCTGATGTGAAGGCGGATGGGTGGGAGGGAGAGTGAGGCTTATTTCCCTGATGTGTACACCACATGCATGACATAAATTGTAAAAGAGAATACAAAGACTGACTTGGAGTAGTATGTCAAATATTGGATTTGTTTAATATTGATACAAGATACTGTAATTTGTATTTTCCAAGTGATGGCAGCAAGAAGACCTACCAAAGCTCATAGGTTTAGGTTCAGACTCCTAACATAGGTGTGCAGTACTGGGTTCTAGAGAGTTGGGGGGTAAAGTGGCCAGTGTTAGGGCATTCATTGCAACAATAAGTTCTCTTTCTGTGCATAAGCAAATAAATTATATTCATTTTTGTTCCAAATGGTCCCTTCAAGGTGCATTCATGTGCATTAGGAAATTGTACTCCTACCATTCACGCCCATTGTCCACTTCTCAGCGTTATCAAAATGAGTGTCTCCACCCAATCCTTCTCCAGGTGCGAAAGCATGCGCCAGAGTCCCCCGGGGCCCATCAAATGGGTAAGAATCCCCATGATCTAACAAAAAGCACAAGGACAGAACATTATTTCAGAATTGTTATGGCTAGAATAGCAATTAGGACGGTAGTGTTTGAACTGCATGATGTCTTTGCATCCTGCTGTTTCCAGGGAAACTGGCAATTATTGCAGCACTGCAGCAGAAATGACAGCAATTGCAGAATTCTACATGCAAAGCTGAAAGACAGAGCTCCGTTAGGACGATAGTTCAGCATGTGGACAGTGATTGGTTTTTAAGCTGACTTTGTCTGATTTGGATAGGAAGAAGACAGCAAGGAAAGTATGTAAATTACATTTCCTCCCCTCTCCTCACATGTCCTCAGCCACATAGAATCAAGCTACAGGTGACACAGTTCATGTGGTGGGTCCGCGCAAGTTTACTTGGGAAGTGTAGTCAGAGACTGTTTCCCCATAGCAACTGAGTCGGCAGTGAAGCTCCAGCCACTTGGCTCCTCTCCTCTCTCTTGCCTGCTCCTGGGAGCTGGGGGAGTTTTGCGAGGAGGCTGAGCTGTGGCGCAGAGGCCTAGCTGGCTGCAGCAGTGGTGGGGCTGCTTCTTCCTGCCTGCCTGCCTGCCTTCCCTCCTCACTTGTAGGAGCTGGGGCTCTCTTGCGCACAGGTGGACAGATGTGCCTGCTGCAGGGTGGGGAGAGCAGCCACACGGCAGGGCAAAGATGGAGCCAAGCAGGTGCAATGTTGTGCTCCACTCCCGTATCAGGAGGCACTGGCAACGGCACTCTGGTCCTGCACAGCTGCAGTGGCCCGCGGGAGGAGGAGCACGTGCTACCCGCCGCTGCTTCTCCATCACTGCTTCCAATCCAGAAGGTGCTCCTGCACTCCTGCCACTACCGCCGCAGCCACCCCCTCCAGCCATGCTGCACTCATAAGCCGCCATGCACAGGCTCTGGGCATATAAAGGGTGGCTGAAGCTTCACCGCCGCCGCAGCTGCTACAGGAGGGAGGGAGACTCCAACTGCACTTCCCAGCTAAACTTGTGGGGCCAATCAAGTGCACTTCACGTAAACCGCATCACTTGTAGCTTGACTCATAGTCTTCCCCGTAGACACTCAGTCCTTACCTTTCTTAGAGTCTCCTGCAGGCTGCACATCCCCATCAGAGAACCTAGTAGGGCTTGCATCGTGGTAGGTTGAGGGACTCTTGTCCTCCTCACCTTTTCATTTTAACACTTGAAAAGGGGATAAACAAGAGTGCCTTGGCCTGCTGTGCTGCAGGTTCAGGCCCGATCAGGACAGGGCCGCGCCAGCATTTTTAAATCCCTTTAAAATGGCGGCAGTGTCCACAGGCCAGATCTGTGGATGCCATCACATTTAGTTTGGCCCTAAATTATCTGCCATTCATAGCGTCCTTGTATTTTTTTCATAATGAAAAAGACATGTACAATGATGGCACTATATATTTAAATGCTGGCTTTACATCTGGAGGGTGCAACTGCTAGCGCAGGCACGACTGACATCTATTTTATATCTTTGACCAAGGCCCCATCTGAGTGTTGCCTGGATGCTACAGCCAAGTAGCTAAAGAAGAACAAGCTAAAGTTTAATCCAGACAAGACGGAGGTGATGCTGGTTGGAAAAGTTGATGTCTTGAGAGGGATGACTTTATTAAATGGGCTCCCTATGACTTTGGCGGGTTTATGGGCATTATTGAGGGCAGCCTTGTGAATGGAGAAGCAGGTTGGTGTTGTTGTTAGGGATGCGTTCTTTCAATTATGGCTGATTCCGCACACGTTGGATAATGCACTTTCAATGCACATTATCAATCGTATGAGGTGGATTTTTTGTTCCGCACACAAAAAAATCCGTTCCAAATGATCTAGAAAGAGGATTGGAAGTGCATTATCCAACGTGTGCAGAATCGCTCACTGTCTCGCTTAGAAATTGATCAGAAATGTAGCTCAGAAATTCAATTACATCTAGCTCAGAAATCCATCTCCTGAATAAGCTGATTTAGCTTTAGATTTAGGCTGCTGAAAGAAGAGCAAACGAAACCATCTCTGCCCACGTTTACAAAAAGCTGCAAGGTGGAACTATTTAGAAGGGACTATGGGTATTTAATTATTGTTTATTGTTAATGTTATTTATGGAACCTGATAATATTTATTCATTTATTTAGAAGATGTATTTATTTACTTACAGAATTTATATTCTGCCTTTCTATACTCATCAAAGCCACCAAGATGGCTAACTGATTAAAAACATACACAATAAAAAAAATCTTTAAAACCATATATATATATTATGTATCTGCTACCTCAGAGACTTGCTCGAGACAGCTTAATAATAAAACAATAAAAACAAGGCAATTAAAAACAAAAAAGCCGAAGCCATTAAAAAAATCCAGTCTATAATAACATCATCATAATAACATTCAATTTATATACTGCCATTCAGAACAACTTAACACCCACTCAGAGTGGTTCACAAAGTATGTTATCATTATCCCCACAACAACAATCACCCTGTGAGATGGGTAGGGCTGAGAGAGCTCTGAGAGAGCTGTGACTGCCCCAAGGTCACCCGGCTGGCTTCAAGCGGAGGAGTGGGGAATCAAACCCAGTTCTCTAGATTAGAGTCCTGCGCTCTTAACCACTACACAAAACAGCATAAAGAAACAGCGAGTAGCCTAAACGATACTGATAAAACAGTACTCAGGGCAGAAGCAGGCCATGAGGTGGTCCTTTGGGTACCATAGCCCCCAGTGGTTTATTGCCTGGAAATATATGGGCAGCCAGTGCAGCTTTTTCAGTACAAGAGAGATACCTTTCCTCTATCTCTCCTCTTATAATAACCTTGTTGCTGCATTTTGGACCATTTGAGGTTTCTGAAAAGTTTTCAAAGGCAGCCCCAAATACACTGGAATACAGTAGTCTAACTTGCTATCCTGTGTATTTATTAATGCAATGGTTTTAATATTCCTGGTTTTAATATTCCTTCTTTTCTTTTAAACTAAGAAAAGGTATAGAAACCACTCTAAGTGATTCAGAAAAGTGCTATATAAATATTTTAAATAAAACAAGTAGTGTCCATATTACCAATGGACATCGGGAGATAGTAGTGGACCCTTGAAAGGATATCAAAAGGAGAGGAGCAAGACCCTTGCCAATGCCAGGGCTTCCCCTTCCTGTGCCTTTGATGCTGCTGTCTGGGGCACCCAGGGTCTTCCCTTTCCACCCCTACCAGAATGGTCACCTGAGCACAATTGGGCAAACGCCTTCATCGTTTCTGTGCTGCTCCTGAAATATCACCAAAGGGATGTACTTTTTTGCAACATGTAATGCTCCCCGAAATTCATGTTTGGGCTCAGCTCTAGCCATATGAACTCTTCCACATGTTGAAACTTAGTCGCTATAAATCTCTAGTGAATATTCGTTTCATTGCTTTACAGAAACGAAATGTTCCACACTGAAGTCTGTCGCCTTTGATTCGAACAATTACCTCCACTTTGGAAGGATATCATGATATCGGCTTCTCCTGTGCTTGCCTTGACAAACTTCAACGGGGCAGCACTACTCCATGCTTTCAGCCCCATCTCCACAGCCTTGTCAACTTCTGCATGACTCAGAGTGGACGTATATTTTGATACTCTGGAAAAATAAGTACGGTTTAGAAAGTACATGTACAACTATGGGAATAAAAGTGAAACCATTTCCAGTACATAAAAGGAAGAAAATGTAATAGTTTGCTCTTCAAAACAAAAGGTACACGCTCCTCAAAAGAGCTGGAGTGCAGATTGTTTCCTGTGAAACAGCCTCCATTTGGAGACTCCATGCTGGAGTACCCTTTCTGATTTACAACACAATCCTAAACAGAGTTGCTCCAGTCTAAGCCCATTAATTTCAATGGGCTTAGATTGGTGTAACTCTGTTTAGGATTGCAATGTCAAACTAGCAGCAAGCAAGACTGAATGCAAGATGAACTTGCCCCAAATGTATGTGTTATGTGCTTTTATATTTCCGGTTTTTATTGCTCGTTTTTTAGAGCTGTTAATGTTAATGTCTTTGTGGTTTATGATGTCACCGTTTATGTTGTGAGCTGCCTTGAGTGTCTCTATGACATTTATTTTTTAAAATAAATAAGTACATAAATAAAATAAATATATAAGAAAGGAAGATCTGAAAGCCTGTTTGGGTGTACTCAGGCAATGCATTTTTTAAAACAAAACAGATCAAACTTTCAGATTACACAGAGTAAATCAACACTATTGATGGGACATTCGAATAGACAGTATAATAAGGTATAGATTTCAGAAATTTGAAAATAAGCAGAAATCTGATACAGAGGTAATACAGTGATGAAACAAAACAAGGAATTTGACATGACATATTAAACAATGTAGAAACTACTCAGTAGGAACTACTCTCTGTCCATTTATCAAAGCATTTCTCTGAACCATTTCCTTACAGTACAACCTTATCACCTGTGTAAAAAAGCCCTTGTGAATAATTTGATTTTACATAGTTTATGGAAAGTTGGGAGAGTGAAAGCTTTCCTGACTTCTTCAGACTGGCTGTTCCCATACTGGCTGATTCCGCACACGTTGGATAATGCACTTTCAATGCACTTTATCAATTGTTTGAGGTGGATTTTTTTCCCTGCACACAAAAAAATCCGTTCCAAATGATCTATAAAGAGGATTGGAAGTGCATTATCCAAAGTGTGCAGAATCACTCCAAGTGAGGGGCCGCTACTACATGTATGGGCAGCTGTTGATTTTCTCATTTGCAGGGTGGCATGTGCAGGTTTGGATGAGCAAACCTGCCATAGTGCAAGAAGTGGTATCATACACATGAAGGGCTAAAACCTTGAATTGGGCCTGGTAACTGATGAGTCTGACCTAGATAGCTCAGGTGAGCCTGATCTCACCAGATCTCAGAAGCTAAGTTGGTTCAGCCTTGGTTGGTAATTGGATAGAAGACCTCCAAAGAAGACCAGAGTTGCAGAGGCAGCAATGGCAAACCACCTCTCTTAGTCTCTTGCCACAAAACCCCCAACATTGGTTGCCATAAGTCAGCTATGGCTTGAGGGTACTTTCCACTGCCAACTGATGGGTAGCCAGTTGAGTGACTACAGAATGGAAGTAATATGAATGTTCCCAGGGGTCATTTTGTAGAAAAAGAGCTGGAGGAACTTATTAGAATAACTCATTAGCATATGCCACGCCCCTTGACATCACCAGAATATGTCATTGCCATAACTGATTTGCATATGCCACACCCCCTGACATCATCTATCCTGGCTGTTTGGGACCCAATCCTAGACATTCAGGGCTGAAATTGGGCCCAAAATGGCAAAAAGGGGCTGAAAATGGCCAAAAAGGGGCCGAAAATGGTCAGGATCGGGCTGCTGCTGAGCAGGAGAGTGATCCACCACCCATCAGAGGCCCAATCCGGGCTGTTTTGGCCCCAATCCAGGCCGAAACAGGCAAAAATGGCCGAGAGTCAGGTGGGCGGGGCCACCTGACATGTGACCTCTTTGGGGAACTGCCGGAACTGCGTTCCTGTGCGTTCCCCCTCGAAATGAGCCCTGAATGTTCCTGATAATAATATCGACCTGCAGTGTTCTGCATCAACTGGACTGTCTGAGTTGACTTTGAGGGGAGATCTATGTAGAGTCCATTATAGTAATCAAGTCTCGATGCTACCATAACAACAACAACAACATTTGATTTATATACTGCCCTTCAGGACAACTTAACACCCCTCAGAGTGGTTTACAATAAATGCTATTATTATCCCTAAAGCAACAATCATCCTGTGAGGTGGGTGGGGCTGAGAGAGCTCTTAGAAGCTGTGACTGACCCAAGGTCCCCTAGCTGGCTTCAAGTGGAGGAGTGGGGAATTAAACCCGGTTCTCCAGATTAGACTCCTGCTGCTCATAACCACTACACCAAACTGGATCTCGTGGATCCAGATTCAGGTGGCACGTTCAAAGCAAGAGGTGGCACAGGGAAGTTGTACAAGCTCTCTATGTTCTGAGATATGGTATGAAGCCAGCCATCAATGGGCTTTGCAAAGTGGGACTTCCTTGCTTCCCTCTTCTGCTGTGGCCCCCTGAAGTTTCATTTCTGGGGAGCAGTGGACCCACAGGAGAAGCATAAGAGAAAAAGTGGTGATCTGCAGGGGGAGGAAATCACTGCCACCGTTTTCAAAGACTCAAGTACCATTAAGATTTTAGAACTGCTTGGTTGGATGCATTCCATTGGCATGGTTCAGATGTAGTGGTGACTCATTGTTCGCCACTGTGTGAATGCATCTTGGAGAACCTGGGTGGGGGAATCTCAAGAGGATGGTTCCCAGTCTGTTATCACAAGGAAGCATAAACTACGGGTTGGATCCAGGCAGCCCACTCAATCCCACAGCCACTGACCCATATGATTTTTGTCCATCGAGGTCACATGATCCCCAGCATTGCCCTTTCAGTGGTCAAAATGGACCTTCTCTTTTCCTTTTCACCAGTCAAAAGGCTGGTCAGACTCAGCCCTTGAGTTTTGCCTGTTTGAAGTGTAAGGGTAAACGATCACTGGTGGTGGAGTGTGCCCTCAATTCAGAGTTGACTTATAGTGACCCCTGGTGGGGTTTTCATGGCAAAAGATTAACAGAGGTGGTTTGCCATTGCTTGCCTGTGCAGCCCTGGGCTTCATTGGAAGTCTTCCATCTCATTACTAACCAAGGCTGGCCCTGCTTAGCTTCTGAGATCTGACAAGATCCTGGGCTATTCTGGGCAGAGTGAAATGATGACTACAAAACCCAAAATATTGGTTTGTGTGAACAGAGATGAAGGCAAGGAGGAAGCACAAAGCCTGAAGATCCCACAGGCATGGAAGAGCAAGCCATAGTTGCTGACGCATCTCTGTTTGGGTGAGTCCATGTGTCAACTGAGATCTTCAGCTGCTCCACCCTCCCCTTTTTTTGGCAGGGGGTGTCTTCATTGGGCAAGTGTGATCCTCCTTGGCTAAAATACATGTCTTTTATGTGGCAGCTATTCCACTCTGTTGGTTGGAGGAGGCAGGTAAGGTTCTTACTCTCTAGATTTTGGAAATTAAAGCAAGAACTCTCCAATTAAGCATTAGAGTATTCTTTAACATTAAGACTGGACTTGTGACTGGGTCAATTTAACCATTTGAAAAACTACTAGTTAAATTGTTGCAGTGAGGGCTGTATGGTTTTTGTGAAGTTTGATTTGATGTTTTGCATCACTTGGGGATATTTTCATTTAATAATAATAATAACATTCGATTTATAATACCGCCCTTCAGGACAACTTAATGCCCACTCAGAGCGGTTTACAAAGTGTTATTATTACCCCACAACAATCACCCTGTGAGGTGGGTGGGGCTAAGAGAGCTCAAGAGAACTGTGACTCGCCCAAGGTCACCCAGCTGGCTTTGTGGAGGAGTGGGGAATCAAACCCGGCTCTCCAGATTAGAGTCCCGTGCTCTTAACCACTACACCAAACTTTGCTACTGGCTTTGAGCAGTGCTGTAAAGCAGCAGATACATTGTTAGCCAAATAAATAAATCGAGCAATGGAAGTTTTGCAGTGGGAAACGACAGTCATCAGGTCCACTCCATTTAGTGGAAGACCTTGCTTTCATGGAATCCTAGAGCTGGAAGGGGCCTTATAGACCATCTAGTCCAACCCCCTGCTTAATGCAGGAACAGCTTAAAGCATCCCCAACAAGTATTCATCCAGCCACTCCTTGAAGACTGCCAATGAGGGAGAACCCACCACATCGCTAGGCAGCCGATTACACTGCTGGATTACTCTTAGCCTGACGAAGTTTTTCCTAATGTCCAGCCAGGACTTTCGCTCCTGTAATTTAAACCCACTGTTTTGAGTCCTATCCTCTGTTGCCAACAGGAACTGCTCCCTTCCCTCCTCTAAGAGACAGCCTTTTAAATACTTAAAGAGAACAATCCTGTTTCCCCTCAGCTTCCTCGTCTCCAAACTGAACATTCCCAGGTCCCTCAGTCTTTCCTCGTAGGGTTCGTTCTCCGAGCCCCTGATCATCCTAATTGCTCTCTTGTGCACCCGTTCCAATTTGTCCACATCTTTTTGAAGTGAGGCCTCCAGAACTGCACACAATACTCCAGGTGGAGTGTGCGATTGGTTTTCCATATGAATAGCTCCACCTAGTGGATCAAATGCCAATGCCAGAAGCTTTGGACATTTATTTTGTTCATAATGTCTCCTGCTCTTCCTTCATGGAACACTGGGGCCTCACCTCAGTTTCTTCACAACAGCCCTGTCAGGTAACAACAACAACAACAACAACAACAACAACAACAACAACAACAACAACATTAGATTTATATACCACCCTTCAGGACAACTTAACACCCACTCAGAGCGGTTTACAAAGTTATTATTATCCCCACAACAATAATCACCCTGTGAAGTGGGTGGGTCTGAGAGAGCTCTAAGATAGCTGTGACCAACCCAAGGTCACTCAACTGGCTTCAAGTGGAGGAGTGGGAAATCAAACCCGGTTCTCCAGATTAGAGTCCCACGCTCTTAACCACTACCCCCAACTGGCTCTAAACTACCAAACAAGTAGCTTAGTGATGAGTGATCCACCATCACTTCATGTACGAGCAAGGATTTTAACCCAGACCTCCCTAGACCAAGGTAACAATCATAAGCAGGTCTACTTGGAAGTTAGTCCGGGAAATTCAATTGGGATTACTCCCAGGAAAGTGTCTTTAGGATTGTTTCCCAAGTCCGGCAATCTACCCAGACTATACTGACTTAACACCATATGCATTCACCATGTCAGACAGCCATTTTCATATGCTCACAAAACTATTAACCATGCATAGGAAGACATGCCTGGTCCCCATTTCTATAAGACATTCCACATTACAAAACAAACAACTTTCCCCCAATTTTGCCTGAATTGTCATATAGACTTCCTACAAGCATTCTGACAAAGGGAGCTTGACTCTTGAAAACTTATACCCTGGAAATCTGGTTGGTCTTTAAGACGACACTTGCTTTTCTACAACCATCCAGATATTCTTCTGTAAAGTCCTGTAATACAAGTACCAATGTGGTGTTCCATCTAGATCAAGGCTTTATTTTTAAAGATATTGTAAAGCAATGGGAGCAATATCAATAGCTTTTGGAGTTATGTAAGAGTAATTTTTAAAACATTATTAATGTAGATGTATGCATGAATCTACATAAAGGGAAAATACACCATTAAAATCCATAAATGAGACTTCCCAATTAAAAGCAGTCAAAAGAAGCTCAGAAATGAAACAAATCTATCCTATAATATAAAAGGGTAAGCATGTTCCTGACAACTTAGTTCCTACCCTGGTTAACCTCCAGAGGGCGCTGCTGTGGAAGGAATCCCAGATGAGGCAGCTTGTCCTTCCAGAGAGTGCGCCATGGTGGAAAGCCCAGGCTGGGATCAGGAGTGGAGCAGATGGCAATGACCACCCCCTGACTTCACCCAGTGGGGATCAGTAGAGCGGGTGGCAATGCCTGCCCCCTTCACCCAGCTGGGATCAGAAGCAGAGCAGGCTGCAATGCCTGACCCCTGCCGTCACCCAGCTGGGATCAGGAGTGGAGCAGGCGGCAATGCCCAACCCCTGCTATCACCTAGCTGGAATCAGAAGCGGAGCAGGTGGCAATGTCCACCATCCCTTCACCCAGCTGGGATCAGGAGCAGAGCAGATGGCAATGCCCACTTGCTGCCTTCACCCAGCTGGGATCAGGAGCAGAGCAGGCGGCAATGCCCCCCACTTCACCAGCTGAGATCAGGCGCAGAGCAGAAGGCAATGTCCAACCTCTCTTCACCCGTCCAAGATTAGGAGTGGAGAAGGTGGCAATGCCCACCCCCCGCCTTCACCTAGCTGGGATGAAGTGCGGAGCAAGAGGCAATGCCCACCCTCCCTTCACCCACTCAGGATAAGGAGCGGAGTAGGTGGCAACACCTCCCTTCACCCGGCCAGGATCAGTCGCAGAGGAGGATGCAATGCTCACCAGCCTGCCCTCCCCTTTCTAGAGCCCATTGTATTTTTTCCCACAACAGGCTTTGTTACTAGTGTATTCATATTTACCTACAATCGAATGCAACATTGTTCATCTTCTGTGCACCAAAATCCTCTAAAGCTGCTAGTAAGTACCACAACAAATATTACGCAAAGGTTATCTATTTGACTTTCAAATGCCATATGTTGTGCAGTGCCATTCTGAGCAGAGTTGCATCCTCCTAAGGACCAAACAAGACATTCAAGGTTTTAAAGAAGGAAATAACCTCCCTCAGTGTTTCCAGTGTGGAAAAATGGCCTGGGGGGAGGGAGGGAGAAACCCTTGATCCCCCCCACCATCGGTATACCAAGCCCATTTGGGCTCTCCTTTATTGTTAAAAAGCCTTTCCTAGCAGCTGCTCTGTGGCTGTGGGGAACCCAAGCTGGGTCTTGGGAACCCAGACCAAACTCTTTAAAAAACTGAACATCTAGTCTGGCCCTAAGGCGTGGCTGTATGCAGGGCTCTTCACCTTGCAGCCAATGTGCAAACTCAGCCCACGTTTAACAGCCTACTGCATGACTGGATTGAATGGCAAACTGGGCACTGGCTGAAGCAATTCTGCTCATTTAAAACACAGGGCTGGTTGTGTGTAGGGGTGTGCAAAATGGAACAAATGAGCCAAAAATACACACATGTGCATGTTGCACATGTGCATGTTGCACATGAGCGCATTTTATCTTTGGTGCCTCCTAGACAATGGCACTGGCATTGGCATTGAGTGGCTGGCTGGTCCTCATAGGAATCGGTTTGCAAATGTCTTCCTTTGCACCAAGGAGGGGAGCAGCAGATGGCATGCTGCTGTCAGTGTAGTCACCCCCGCCAATCCCTTTCTGTGTGCTCTTATGCACAATGCAAGGAAAGGCCAGCAAGCAACATGCAATGTCCATGTGGGCATGCACACATGACTCTGAGGAGGAAGGAGTCTCCTCTCCAGTCTCCAAGTCCTGGGCTGCTGTAAAGGCTCATGTTATGTAGATTAGGGTGAAAATTGTACGTAATACATTATTAAGGGAGAGAAGCACCGAAGAGTACCCAGGCACGTAAACAGGTTGCTGCCTGTTCAACAACCTTCTTCTACTGCTGTCCTTTGGGTGCCATCACTATAACTAAAGAAGTCCTCACAAGATAACAGGTTGAGAAGTACCAAGAGGACTTTACCCTACCCCCCAAGACTTCTGTCTTTCTGGACACTTCTGATTAAAAGTTTTAACCCTGGGTTAAATCATGTGGGGAACAGTAACACTGGGCCCAGTTGCACACGTGCAAACCCTTATTTGTTAGTTTTCTTACTTAATGGTTTGGCAGCAACTATTTGCTGCCTCTTTTATAGGATTGCTTGAAAGGAAGTAATGATGGACAATGAGATGGGGGCTCCCCCCCCCCAGATCCTATATGCAGAAGTCTGTTATGATGAGGAACACTTGTGAAAATAAATGTGCCGATTGTGGAGGAATGCGAAGGCAGAAACCAAAAC
The DNA here is from genome assembly GCF_028583425.1 of Eublepharis macularius. NCBI lineage: Eukaryota > Metazoa > Chordata > Lepidosauria > Squamata > Eublepharidae > Eublepharis > Eublepharis macularius. Next base: position 163,534,570 of record NC_072792.1, on the reverse strand, counting down.
GTCAGATAAATTCAGTAATTCTAAAAATCTCATTTCAAGCACCTTTGATGTCAACTTATTACCTGTATGTCAATGTGTTTTTTTCCCACTTGGGTTCTCCTGGGAAGAGGCGATAGTTTGCAACATCTGGGACGCCACACCGAGGCCTCTTGATGACATCCATGGTGCTGTAGTCCAGCTTCCCCGTCACTTGCAAGCCAAAGAAAGCCTGCATTTGCTTAATTTTCCTTGTCACGGAATTGCCACCCGCTGTCATTTCTCCAACCGTGTGTTCTCCTTTTGGTGTGTAATACTTGTCAAGGTATTCCTAAATTAGAGAAAGGCAAGGAAATCTATTTCTCTATACTATTATTTTGATATGTGCAACTATTGAAGAGAAAAAACATGCATGACATGTTCTCTTTCTTCCTCCCTCACAGTAAAAAAAAATGCTACTAATTTCAATATCTAATTGATATGCTTTAGTGGTATCTCTGCCCTGCCCTGGATAGCCCAGGCAAGTCCGATCTTGTCAGGTCTCAGAAACTAAGCAGGAGCAGCCTTGGCTAGTAATTGGAGGCAGTGCCGGATCTAGGGTTGCCAGCACCCAGGGCAACCCAAGTCTGACATTCCCCCATAATGTCATCACGCAGGGGCCCAGAGGCATGCCGCCCATGTGGCAAGCTGGCTGCCCCGGTGGCGGGGCAGGTGAATGGCATGGGCGGCCTCCGAGCCCTCCACTCAGCTGCCTGCGCAGCTGCTGCCAGCTCCAGTGCGCTCCCAGCAACTGGCAGCCACGCCCAGTGCCTCCTCTTTGGAGGTGCTGGGGGCAGACTACACCCTCTGCGCCCCCACTCCCAACGATCCGGCCCTGATTGGAGGGGATACTCCAAGCGTTGCTATGCAGAGCCTGGCAATGGCAAACCACCTCTGTTAGTCTTTTGCCTTGAAAACCCCACCATGGCTCACTATAAGTCAGCTATGACTTGATGGCACTCTCCACTACCAGTAATATCCCCAGTCTGCCACCCAGAGCAATTATGGACCATTTGGCATCCAAGATCATTTTCTATCAGGGTAGAATCTGGCTGCCAGCCCGTGGACAGCAGTGAGGCCCACAGCTACAACCAGACCCCCTCATTGTTACTGTTTTGTTCTCACCAATGTGGGGTGTCACAGATGCCCACTTGCAGCTGGCCAAGGGCGTCCTGAGTAAGGGTATGGCCCTTAAGGCAGTCAGCTAGTACTACTGACTGTTGGCCTTGTACATTCAAAGTGAAGTATTGTGCAGTTGTTTTTTAACAACCTGGACATCCCCTGTTCAAATCTCCACTCAGCCGTGAAGCTCCACACCTTGGGTTAGTCACTTAGTCACTTTCTCTCAGCCTGATGTGCCACCCTGAGCTGTGAGGGCAAAATACAGGAGGATAGAATTATGTACACTTCTCTGAGCTCCTTAATTGTTGGGTGGAGTGGGCAACTCCAGCTTGGGAAATTCCTGAATGGTTTTTTTTTGGGGGGGGGGGAGGGTGCCTGTGGGGGTGGAGTTTGAGGAGGAAGCAGAGATGCAATAAAGCCTGCCCTCCAAAGCTGCTGTTTCCTCCAGATAATCTCATCTCTGTAGTCTGGAGATCAGTGGTAAATCCGGGAGAACTCCAGGCCCCTTCAGAAGACTGGTAATACTAATAAAGGGTGAGATTAAAATGTGATAGGTAGAGAGAAAGTATCATATAACATAGTTTGTGCCATTCCAACACTGAGATGCTGCAGCTACCTTAGTGAAAATATTTAAGCTTGTCAGATATACTAGGGAGAAGCTATTTAGTTTTGGAAAATTCGCTATTGCAATGTTTTGGGAGCCATTGTTTTAGGTTCCGTGTGTTACCCAAAAAACTCACTGCGCTATAATGAAGAATAAACAACTTTCTGGAGACAAATTCACAGAATCTTTTTTGTAGGGGAAAGTCAAGGGAAGGTTTTCTTTTCTCAAAATCATCAATATATACTACATGAGGAAACAAGAAATGGGAACCATGTGGTATCTGCTTGTGAGCTAAACACAAAAAGAAGGAAAGAGTCCTAAAAAAACAGATGCAAAGCCAAGACCTAAAAGGTTCAAGAGGCAGAATATAACAAACTGTATCCATAATGTGTCGTTCAAGATAACACAACACCTTGGAATAATAAAGATAGGTTACGCAGGAGTGAAATTACCAAGGTGTAGGTGCAAACGCTAGGTATACTATCCATGCAAAATAACAAATATGCTCAGTTGTTGAGTATATACAAATAGTAAATCATGAAAGATGAACCGATGGAGAAATCCTGAGTACACGCTTGTTTATTCTCACAATATAACATAATGCTGCTTCCCTTCCTCTGCATGTGTCTGAGTATCTGTGCGGATGAGTTAAACTGAGTTTACCAATAGCCGTATGTTATTAAAAATCCATGCAATTCCAACCACCATATGGTAACATTTTAAATGACTGTAGATCTGTCTCTACTCTGCGATTGCAGTTCTCAAGAGCTATATACAAAGTTTACAGTTTCAGAAATCCAAAGCTGCCAATTACCTGGGAGAAGCAAAAAGCAAAAGGTATATATATCCATCCATTCCTTACCACTACAAATATGATCCAAAGCACTGTTTAGTTGAAAGTAACTCCTATGAACCTCAGAAAAACTTACTTCAAAGAGTCGAATATGTATATTTACTAGAAGGAGAACTTCGCTACATGCAGTGGGACTGACTCCCAAAACTAGTGAAATTCTAAGCAGAGTTACTCCGGTCTAAGCCCATTGGAATTCATACGCTTAGACTGGAGTAACTCTGCTTAGAATTTCATTGTAAGTGCCTATGGAATCACCAGTAAAACGTGCAAAGCATCACGCACCTGTGCAATGTAGAAGTCTCTCCAGCCGGATGTTCGTGGCAATGCAAAAAGTGCGGGTGCAGCAGTTGTATACTTCAGAGAAAGGACCAGAAGCAAAGGTGGGCAAAACATATAAAAGAGCTCCATTTCTTCTCAAATGTACAGGAATGGGTTGATAAGACCAGGCAGAAGGACCCTCTCCCCCTTTTATAGAGAGAGCAGCTGGTTTGGGAATTCAAAGCCAAAGTGACTCATGTCTCAGAAGGTAATTACACAGCTTAAAAGTTTTGATGAAGGGGTAACACACTAGCACTTAGATATAGGAAAAGCTGAATTCCTCCCAACTTAGAAAAATCGGCAAAAAGAAGGAAGCGTTGTATAATGCCAGAAAAACTAGTTAAATACTGTACTATACAGTTTCTAAATTAGCCTTGTGTGACATGGCCTCATTTCTATGCTTATTCAAATAATGCACCACACATTTTAACATACCTTTTGACCACAATACAACACAGAGTTAAGCAGACTTAAGCCCTGTGGAAATTAATGGGATCATGTACCATAGACTTTTGAATCCTGGCCCCTTGCCTTCATACTGTACTTTAGTTAGAAAATTGTGAAGTAATTTTTGAATCTGGAATATTTATTCTGAATAATTGAAGCAAACGTTTGAATAACAATCTGCTCCAGATTCCTGAAATTAGAATTACTAATAGTGTCGTGTGTCACAGTGAGAAAGACAGGCTATTACTAAAGTAAATAAATATTACTAATGGTTCAGATATTGTAATGCATACTAAGAACACATACTTTTGATAGTTTGCAAATTTGAAATAAGAGATATGGTCTTTGATCTTGTTAGCAATCGAACCTGCTCTCATGCTATTAGGGAAGCATGTGAACATGGCTATATCATAAGACCTCATGTGTTTTAAACACAGAAATGCTGCCTAGCAAGGCAACCCCCCAGCCAGGAGCTGGAAAATTACTGGCATGTGAGTCATGAAGCAAGGCTAGCTTTCAGTCCCCCCCACCCCCAGAGATGTGCAAAGATCCTAAGACAATAAGGTCTTCCAGGAGCTCCTGAATTAATTACCTCCATGCCCTGATGATCTTCCCTTATCCGCTCTCCCATACTGGACTATTCAGGGGGATCTGACAAGCCCCACTTGCCCCAGCCATCACAGGTCATCAAGCACCCTTTTATGTTTAGTAACACCCAGGAAGGTTTAATCAAACCTTTTCCAATTTTATTGTCTCACCCTGGAGACAGCCATTAGGTTATTGTTTGGGGGCAAAAAAAAGCAATCCTGCCCTAGAGCACATCCCACAATATAATGGGGCTACCCTCTGCCATAAATGTGTGCATGTCTTTGGATCCAACCACCACCATCAGATGCCTGTCTGAGCCTCTCTTCATGCCATGAAGCGCTGGTCACCTCAAAGCTGCTTTCCTACGGATGCCCTAGACTTGTAAATATCACCTAATTCCTTGAACTATCTCCCATTTTCCTCCCTCTGTTTGCTGTGTGTATTTGGTGCGATTGCTTTTTATTACTCTGGTTTCTCTTCAGAATGCATAAATCTTGTGCCTTTTACTAGCTGTGCTTCGCTAATCGCTATGGTATTTAACTACTTTAAATCCAGTTTTAATACTTATGGGGTATGCAACATTTTTTGGGGAGAGTTGGTTTTGTAGTATAATTGCATAGTACCTGAGCTTCACAAAGATGTTTGAATAAAGTGAAGCATGTTATCCCTATTCAGGAGTCTTGTACTATCTTTCTTCAACTGTCTGCAGTTTCCTTTACTTGAATTTTATCTCATAATACAGAGTTCCACAGCTGACCAATCAGAGAGAGGGGTGTGTGAGTAGCCAGGAGCATGTAAGCCACACAGGAAAGCCAGGCCCCACAGGAAGATTGGCAACCCTAGTGAACTTTTAGGGGAAGACTGGGAGGCGCATTTTACCTCAAGACACACTCCCAGTAGCAACTGCATACTGTTTAGAATGTGGAGGGTGAGGACCAATCGGCCGCATATGCAAATGACCTCTGTGTTCCAACTGTCTCTGGGGGGGATGAGGTGTGGAATGTTGTGAGCCCCAATCAACCTGCATATGCAAATGACCTTGAAAGGCTTACCAAATCAGGGAAGAGTGTCCGAGCTGGCAGTGGGTGGGGGCACAATCAGGCAGAAGCCTGCCAGCCACACAGAGAAGCTATATCCCTTTGGGAAAGCATATTTTACCCCTTTTTACCCCCTTAGGAGGTGAATTTCTTAAAATCCCTTCTTAGTGGTGTTTACATCATGAAAGGAATGTTCTCCCCAAATTTCATGTTTCTAGGTCCAGGGGTTTGGGCTGGATGTTGATCAGGACACTTGTCTTTATATATATAGATAAATAAAAAACTCTTGGTTGAACATCCGCTTGTTTATTAAAGAATTCTCTAGAGGAACAATCTCCATATATATTGGTGGAAGATCTCACTGTTGCTGCCTCTCCTTGCATGTTAATTCCCCCAACTCATAAGGAGACCATCCATTTGGGTAACAATCTGGCCAATCTAAACAGAATTCAACTCTCACATGAATCACAAAACAGCTGCCATAGTGACAGGGCCAATCACAAAATGTTGGGATGTTCCAAAAAATGTTCCAAGACAAGTGCTCTTCTATGGAACAGGCAGCTGCTTCCTAATGGGCAATGCCTGCAGATACAAAGGTGATAATAACTGCGCTTATATACTGCTCCTTTAGACAGATTAGTGCCCCACCCAGAGCGGTGAACAAGTTAGTGTTATTATTATCCCCACAATGCTGCTGGGGACCTGGGGCTGAGAGGAGTGGTTTACCCAAGGCCATCTACTGAGCTCATGGCAGTAGTGGGATTTGAACCATCAGAGCTCTGATTCACAGCCAAACCACTTAACCGCTGTTCTACAGCAGATCTCCTGGGATGCCTCCTGGGATTTTCTTCTGCACCAAGGAGGTGGGGGAAGCCAGGATTGGCTCTATGATTTGAGACAGAGACATTTTGGGTTTCAGTGTTCAAAGAAAAGGGAATGTTTGCTTGTTGTGTGACAAAAGGAAATGTGTGTCTATGTCCAGTCAAAGGGTGTACAGTTATAGCACACCAGCCTTGGATTAGCTTAACTAAAAGGGAGTGACCCAAATTTGCTTTTCCATTCAAAACCTGTTGGATTTAATCACTAAGAAGCAAGCAAGCAGCAAACAGAATATTGGTGTGTGCCATGGTGTCCTTGAGTTCCATATTGGGGATAACTGTTTTAGAGTCTTGAGTGGAAAAGTCTTTCAGAACACCAGGAACAATTGAGGTCCTTGTACATTCAAAGCATTCCCCCTAACACTGAGCTACAATCCTGCAATATATATGTGATGTAAAGTGTCTTGCGGGGATGAACTGGGCCCTTCATAGTCATGGTACCCCAACAACTGAGTTCTCTTAGGGCCAAGCTACACATGACGAATGACACTTGAACGGCAAGTGGATTGAGTGGAGGGCAAGTGAACAGGGAGAAATACACTTGCCGTTCAAGTGTCATTCGTCATGTGTAGCTTGGCCCTTAGAGAGGCCTGATGAATTTTCTTCTAATATTCTTTTTTGGAAGATGTACTAGTGATGTGATGCATGCAACCCCCTAAATCTCTATGATCTTTACTATCAAGATTTAGAGGATTGCTAGAGTGTTACATCGACATGTGAGGTTATTCCAGTTATGCAGCTGGAAATAGTTTGGCCATTTCCACATGTCCTTATAGGCACAATGCACTCATGGAATACTGGTGGCTTTCCCCAACAATTCCACACGTCTCTGTTTACAAACCAGTTGCAGGCTGCTTGCTTTCAAGGACTTTTGGTGCCTTTCTGGGACTTTGCTTTCCCTGGTCTTTTCTTTTGCTGTGGGTTGACAATGTGCTTCTTCTGCGTTCTTAGGCATGTGAATGGTTAAAGCGCTTTGAGGAATCATCCAATCACAGCCCAGCTCCTCCCCTGAAGCTCTCAGCATGTAATTGCGCATGAGCAGAGCAAAAAAAAAAAATTGAAATGGAGGCCGGCGACTATGCTCAACCTCCCATTTCTTTTCAGATTCTTTAATAGGTCTTCTAGTTACATAATTTGGTAATTTTGTCATTGCCCCATATTCTGTCATTTTATCTTTCCAATTTTCTCTGGATGGACACTTCTCATCTTTCCATTTACTTGCCAATACTACTCTTGCTGCTGTTAGCAGATACATAAACAGTTCATATAATATTTTGTCAACATTGTCTGGCAATACTCCCAACAACTTAGTCTCTGGTTTCATAGCAATATCTGTTTTTTAAGATCTTATGAATCTCTGCATGTATTTCTTTCCAATTTTTTTTTGTTTTTTGCACGTCCAAGGTAAAAGGTGACTTCTACTTCTTTACACTTCTCACACATCCCTGTATATTTCTTATCTATTTTTGCAGTATCTTTTGGAGTTAAATACCACCCACAGAACATCTTATAGATTATAGATAAAGATGATAAATAAAAGATATGATTTAACAATGTGAATTTGGACATGAGCTTTGACTAACAGAGGTTTACTTCAGTTTCAAATTTTTCAAAACCAGATATAGTAACCTATATCATTTAACTTGACTAATAAAGTATAATTAGCATAATTTGGTATATTATAATGCATTATTGTTAGTATTAGAGATGTTTATATCATTATATGTTTTAAAAAATAAGTTTGGAGGTACAATACGTACAACATTATTAATTGTTAATGACTTTTACAATGTTTTATGTTTTTACTTTGAAAGCTGCCTTGAGCATGTTCTCTGGAGAGGTGGCATTAAAATCTCCTAAACAATCAAGCAAACAAATGCAGGTAACACTTGTATTTTATCTGTCAAAACATGTTTATTCTGTCCGTTGTCTCGTGGGCTCAGGGTGACATAAATGTCTCTTTCCCCATTTTCTCTCAGTAACAATCCTGTGGGGTGGATCAGGAATGACCGGCCAAAGGCCACCTACTGAACTTCATGGCTAACTGGTAGGATTGCCACTTCGGGGGGAAAGGTCCTGTCCCTTTAATAGAAGCTTAATATGTGGAAATGGGCAGGTGAAGCTGCAGCTGGCATGGAGGTGAGTTGCATTACCTGGTAAATAATGTCCTATTAAGCCTCTGCTGCCCTGACCTGGATAGCCCTGGATAGGTGAGCCTGATCATATCATATCTCAGAAGCTAATCAGGGTTGGGCTTGGTTAGTAATTGGATGGGAGACCTCCAACAAAGTTCAGGGCTGCAGAGACAGGCAATGGCAAACCACCTCTGTTAGTTTTTTGCCATGAAAACCCTACCATGGGTCGCCATAAGTCAGTTATGACTTGAAGACACCACACACACACACACACACACACACACACACACAAGCCTCTGTTAAGCCTCAGCTTTTCTCCAGGCTGTTGGCAATCTTACTAACAGTGCAATCCTTTTGAGAGTTACTCCAGTCTAAGTCCATTTACTTCAATTGGCTTAGACTGGAATAATTCACCATACAATTCCACTCTTTCTAGAGATTTGAATTCTAGCCTTGCTGTTACTAGCCTAGTGCTCTAAACACTACACAACACTGCCTGTCTGAATATTGTAAAGAAAGATTCCAGGTGTGTTTACCTTTTGAGAAATCTGAAGTCTGTAACATTCCAGTTATGGTTAATTAACATAAGTTTAAGCTTACTGGGTTATATTTTGAAAAGTGTTAGAGAACAACCGTTACAATTATAGCCTAGGTTGGGTGTGATACACAAAATCACAGTTGACAGCATGTTCGGGCTACGTTGGCAAGCTGTCAATGTTATTGCACTGTACCAGTCTGCTAAATTATATGGTACCTTAGTGTATAAATCAGCATGTTTTTCTAAGTGAAGTTTACTTTTCTTTCAGATATCTCATGTTAAAGCATCATGTTGAAAGGAATATTTTTATGCCAGAAAGTAACAGAAGTGTAATACTTTATATTAAGACCAACAGAAACATCATAAGATAGTGTGCTTTAAAGAGCAACAGAACACTTCTTCGGGTTCAGTGCTAGGCAGTAATAACAAAAAGGGGGTGAGGTTGAAGAAAAAAATTTCTAGGCATAATTAAAAATCTGATGCTTGTTATTTGCCTGATAAATGCAATATTCAAACAATGAGAAATTTTGATCGAAATGTAGAGTAGAAATTAATTCGCTTGCAACAGTTCTCAGACTTCTGTGGTGCGAATTTTGATTTTGAATACTCTGCATATTCTCTGAATATTTGCCTGTGTGATATTGGATTTCAAGATCTGATATCTGCCAGTGTTTGATAACTGACACACAATAGTATTTAGTATCTAAGGTATTTAACAGCTGTTGTACTATAGAATTAAACATCTGGTGGTATTTGAAAGATGGCAGGAAATGTTATTTAACATTTGAGAACTGATGACATCTCCTGTTTGTTGTGTGTCAAAACAAGGAGCAGATGCAGAAATGTTTAAAACACTCATGTTTAAAACAACATCCTACTATATAAAAGGCAAACTGTGTTCAAGACAACTCACTTCCTACTCTAGTGTGCCTCCAGAGGGCCCTGCCGTGGAGGGAAGACCTTCATCCAGCCTGGATCAGGCATGGAGCAGGCGGCAATGCTTGCCCCCCTTCATCCTGTTGAGATCAGATGTGGAGAAGGTGGCAATGTCCGCCCCCCCCTTCACCCATCGGAATCAGGAGTGGAGAAGGTGGCAATGCTTGCCCCCCTCCTTCACTTGGCTGGGATTAGGCATGCAGCAGGTGGCAATGCCTGCCTCCCTTCACATGGCTGAGATCAGGAGTGGAGAAGGTGGCAATGCCCGCTGCTTACCTTCACCCAGCTGGGATCAGGCATAGATCAGGTGGCAATATCCGCCCCCCCCCTTCACCCAGCCTGGATCAGAAGTGAAGCAGATGGCAATGCCTGACCCCCTTCACCTTGTTGGGATCAGATGCAGAGCAGGCAGCAATGCTCGCCCCACTTACCCGGATGGAATCAGGTGCAAAGCAGAAGACAATGCCCGGTCCCCCTTCACCTGGCTGGGATCAGCAGTGAAGCAGGTGGCAATGTTTGTCCCCTGCCTTCACCTGGCCAGGATCAGTCATGGAGGAGGAGGAGGAGGCAATGCCTGCCCGCCTGCCCTCCCCTTTCCAGAGCCCATTGTATTTTTTCCTACAACAGGCTTTGTTACTAGGGTTTAATGTTGAGGGCTAAAATGTGACAACTAAAGTGCAAATTTGATTTCTGAGTTCAAAATTTCAAGTGCAAAATATGAAAATTAAAGTGGACTTCATAAGAAGTAGGTGCTTTTACAGCTCAACCTCTTAAATGGCAAACTTGGAAAATAAAATACATTTATTTATTTATTTAATTCATTGCCCTGCCTTCCACCCTTAGGGCTCATTCCTTCTCCTTCCCTCTATCTTTCTTGGGTCCTTTCTTCCTCTGCGTGTAGGATGGCTGGGGGCCTTCAGAACTGGCCCCCTTGGTCCAATTGACTTGAAAATTGACGGCTCTTTAATGGACAGGCAGCAATAGCTCCCCAGTGATTTTGGTGTCATTTGTTTTAAAAACAGGCTCTCCAGCATCCTCCAAATTGTCCCCATAGGGAATATTGGCATAGTTGATGGGGGGCCTTTCTGCAAAGGAAGCCTTCCTCACTTTGTGAAAGAAAACAAACAAGACCCCACAATAAGGATGGCAAATGCCAAATTGTCAGTCAGTCATTGGAAGAGTAGGAAAATGAAATGCAATGCTTTTAAAAATGCCAATGGTTGTCCAGCACTATCCTTCCAGGCTGCTGTTTGATCACCATTCCCCCCACACACCCACAAGGAATCAGCAGACAGAAATGTGTCTTTGCTGAGAGGAAGCTACTTCAGGGGTCAGTAAAATCAAAGCTTGAAATTTAAAGGGTCTTTATTAGAGGGTGGACTGTGAAAATTTGGTACCACTATCTTTATAAGTAGCTACCCCACCTAATAAAACAGGTAAAGGTAGTCCCCTGTGCAAGCACTGAGTCATTACTGACCCATCGGGGGTGGGGGGACATCGCATCATGAAGTTTTCTTAGCAGACTTTTGTTACGGGGTGGTTTGCCATTGCCTTCCCCAGTCATTTATACTTTACCCCCAGGAAACTAGGTACTCATTTTACTGACCTTGGAAGGACAGAAGGCTGAGTCAACCTTGAGCCAGCTACCTGAACCCGGCTTCCCCCAGGATCGAACTCAACTCGTGAGCAGAGCTTGGGCTGCAGTGCTGCAGCTTACCACTCTGCACCATGTGGCCCCATCAAATACACGCCCCATTATGTCCTACCAGAAAATCAGCAATCATGATAAAATCCCACCCCCCTCTATTATCTGTACTCTGTTGATTATACTTAGGCTGTAGTTCTAAGGACCTCTTCCTGGGAGTAAGCTTTATTGAAGATGGAATTTTCTTCTGAGTTGACATTCTTGGGCTTGTTCTCTTAAAGTTTCATTTGGGTGCTCCTAGTGTGGGACCCAGTTCTCCACTTGCTTTTTAATGCCTATTCATTCTTGGTAGTTCTCAGGCGGTGTAGCTAAAAAGGCCATCCTTCCCAAAGAGTCATTTTAGGCATTGTAATTATAAGTTGGAATGTAAAATCAAAAAGAGTCCAGTAGCACCTTTAAGACTAACCAATTTTATTTTAGCATAAGCTTTCGAGAATCAAGTTCTCTTCGTCAGATGCCTGATACAGAGACCGGTCTCTGTATCAGGCATCTGACGAAGAGAACTTGATTCTCGAAAGCTTATGCTAAAATAAAATTGGTTAGACTTAAAGGTGCTACTGGACTCTTTTTGATTTTGCTACCACAGACTAACACGGCTAACTTCTCTGCAAGTTGGAATGTGTTTGTGTTACTTCGCTATGGCTTAATCATGATTAAGATGCCCTCCTAGAAAGAAATGCAAGTGCACTTCAGAAAGACTCAATGGTATGTGTGTCTTTTGTGTTTTTTTATTAGTGTCACTTTACTTATTTATTTAGAAAAGTAAAAAAAAATATACCTCTGTGTATATATAGACAGAATAAAAGATGCATCCATCCTTGCCTTTCTACAATGCATGCAAAATGGCATAAAGGTTGTATTTAGATACCAGGAACAAACTGCCTCATTAGTGTTGAGCAAAGACTGACGAGTTCTTGTTATAGGAAGTACAAAAGGTCACCTAAGTTTGCTGTGATGTTTGGATTTGGATGTTTCAACAAGGGATGCTAAGCCACAGTCTAGTCGACAAAATATGAACTAAAATTTGTTGGAGCACCTGAATTTGGATGTTACAACAAATAGTAGCTAGATCAAAGTTTTCCCGAACCTGGAAATCTTTGATTCTATCTCTGACTAGCCCTGTCCACAAGTTACAATGGATGCATGCACAGTCGGTGTACAGTGTACATTGAGTTTTATTTATACAAGCATTGAGTAATTTTTCAATGTATGTACACCTCAGTGTGTGATACAGATGTGTGTCCCTGCTCTCATTTGTAAAGTGAATGTGCAGCATCTCGTCCTTACAAACAGATGTATGCATGTACATGCAGGCTGAATATGCATTCACTGTAATGTATAAAGGGACAAGGGCTTTCTCCAGGTCTCTTGGCAACTCTGAGAGCTAAGCTACAAGAGACAATTTACACGAGGAGGAGCACGTGAAGGGAGTGACAATGTTAGCCGGGAAGCTGAGTTTTAAAAGAGATTGGAAGGCTTTGTCAATTTTCTCTCTCTATAAAGCAAGGGAGATTGCTGCTCAGAAGGTTTATTTCTTCTTCGCCTCTTAGAAGGGGAGGTGAAACTGACAGAGCCTTGGGAGGCAACAAGGAAATTAACAAACCCTCTGAGCAGCCATCTCCCTGGCATTGTAGAGGGAGGGAAATTAACAAAGCCTTCCGATCTCTTTTAAAATTCAGCTTCCAGGCTAACATTGTGACTCCCTTCATGTGCTCCTCCTCGTGTAACTCGTCTCTTGTAGCTTGGCTCTGAGTCACATGTAGGGTTGCCCGCTGTGGGTTGGAGAAGTCTTTGGGAGTTTGTGGAGGGCAGGGTTTGGGGAGGGACCTTATCAGAATATAATGCCATAAGGTCCACCATCCAAAGCAACCATTTTCTCTAGGGGAACTGATCTCTGTCATCTAGAGACAAGTTGTACTACCAGGAGGAGATCTCCAGGCCTCATGTGGAAAATGGCAACCTTAGGTATGTTACTGTGTACCATGTGTATTTGGATTGGGGGTGGGGAATTTTAAAAATATCTCCAGTCATCAAAATTCCAAGTAAAAGTTGAATAAATACTATGTATATTGAATCTGCCATCTTGGTTTTTTAAATGTACAATGCAAAATGTCCGTGTTTCTGTGAAAACATCTGACAGGCTAACTTTTACAGAAAAAAAACTTCATTCCTACAAACCAGCAAATGACTTAATTATAAGTTAGCATTTTTGCTATCTCTTCTTTTCTAACTTTTTTACATGTTTACTCAAAAAAATTGCTGATATTTGTATCTCCCCCCACCCCTTGGTATGTGTACTTTATCTGACAGTGCATCATGGTGGGGAAGAGAGGGGGGGGTACATTCCCCACTCAGGTTAGAGTGAGGGGCATTTTTGTTCCTATCCAAGAGATGGAGAATGAGGCTTTATGGAGGAGGGGCAGAAGCAAGGTCTACAGGTAGGAGCAGCTATTTGAGACTGCTTTGACTCCTGCCCTACCTGCCAGTTTGTTGCTCCAGGTAAGGCCTTGCTTGTGGTATTTCCACTTTGTTGCTCCAGGTAAGGCATCATCTGTGCTGCTTCCACATCAAAGTGATTTTCCGTTGTTGTCTGGTTGTTGATGTGATTCTGTGTGTAATTGCCCTTGCAATGAAGATTCCAGACAGCCCAGGATAATCCGTTTTCTCTCCATTTTTAGCAGGGGTTGCCCTTTCACAGCTGATGTCCATTGAAGACATGCCTCCCCACTGTGTTCTCATATGACTCTCAGGATTTTTGCCCAGCCTGTTTTTTTTAAAATTATTTTGAGGAAGATAGAGAAGTGCTGCATAGAAATAATACAATACCTTTTTTTAAAAAAAACTTCCCATATATTTGCAGATACCTCCAATAATCTCCTTCCCTTTCCTTAAAGATGGGTGATTCTCTTCTGTTTTAAACAAAATTCACACAAATGATACTCAATAGGAATAATGCAATACCATTTTGGGGGGAAAACCCCCTTCATGTATTTGCAGAGCCTCTGACAAACCCCTTCCCTCTGTCTAAAATGCAGGCGATTCATTTCTGTTTTGCCAATTGTTACCAGAGACTGGCCCCTTGTGGTCATCAACACATTGCCTACCATTGACCACCCTGCCTTCCACCTCATTTTTTGGCAGTGTGCTCATGTGGTATTCCATGTGCAGGTTTGCTCCTGGATGTTGGATGCAGTCCTCTCCTCAGTCCTTCTCCAATCTTCCTTCTTTCTCACAACTGGACTCATTAAGTGCCTGCATACAAGATGCATTATTTACTTGGTTCTTAGAACAGGGGCTTTTAGAATCTGAAGTCTGAGAAGGAAATGGTTAGAAATACGGGTTTGCTTCCCTCCTCATGCACAGATGGCTTCAGTCTGGGACACAGATGGCTACAGCCTGGCTTCAGTCTGGGACACAAATTGTGATCCACAATGACCAAATGATGGAAACATTTTAAAAGAATCAAGTCCATGAGGTGGCAGACATAGGTCTTTGTACAACTGGAGTCAAATCTCGTTTGGGAGGATGTAAGTCTGTTTCTTTGCCGACCAACAAAAAGGTCAAAATTGCATCAATGGAGATCCTGCTGGGTTAGTATATGCTTCACAAAATTTACAAAGCAAACATAAAGAAAGTTAAAGAAAACGATATATTTACAACTTTGGCTATTGAATATCCTGGATGGAGAACATGATATTTTTGCATACTCTGACTCTTGAAAAGTTTATCAGTCCTGAACAGCTGGGTAACTCTCTCTAGCCTTTGAAATAATATACCCATAATATTCTGGTGAAGGGAAAGAGAGAGAGATCACTCAAAGTGCTTGAATTTGAAAGAGAAAGACACAGCAAGAGCTACCTAAAACTGGGATGTAACTGATATGTGCACATGCAGCTACTGCTATTTAGTAAATTAGTGCAGGATGAGCAATTGTGCTGTTTGCTTTGAGAGCCTCGTTTGCTTCTAATATCCTTTACTGTATATTCCTAAATACAGACCATCTGGTGTTCTTTTCTATTACACAAAGGTAAATTTTGACCTGGATGGCTCAGACTAGCCAGATCTCATCAGATCTCAGAAGCAAAGCAGGGTCAAGTTGTGGTTAGCACTAGGATGGGAGACCACCAAGGAAATTATGCACTACTATGCAGAGGCCAGAAATGGCAAACCACCTTGGTTCGTCTCTTTCCTTGAAAACCGTATGAAGTCGCCATGAGCCAGCTGTGATGTGATGGCACCCACACATTTCCATCTGACTTTGTCCCTGACAGGTTGGCTGAATACATATTTGATGCATTTTTTCACTTAACTGCACTCACCCTGAGACACACAAAACTTTATGCATAGAGATCATCTTTCAGTTTTATGTATTTATTTTACAGAATTTATACCCTGCATTTCTGCCCACACAAGGGCAACCAAGGTGGCTGACAAATTAAAAACATACATAGTAATATCAAATAACAACATCAGATCTCAAAAACCATTAAAACCAACCAACACATAATTAAAGCAATTAAAACCTAAAATACACATAGAAAGAACGTAAGAGCAACAATTAAAACATTGAGCAAGAAGCAGGGATCGCTCAGGGAATACCAACAATTTTTTTTCACCCATTGGTGGATGATGGCAACAGAAGGGGGCAGGTGAATCTCCCTGGGGAGAGGGTTCCAGAGTTTTTGTACAACTACTGAGAAGGGCCTCTCATGAGTTACCACCCACCTAATCTCAGAAAGCAGGGGCACTCAAAGCAAGACCTTCAAAGATGATTGTAGCAGACAGGTAGGTTCATTAGGGAGTAGGTGGTACCTTGAATTATGCCAGAAATAGCTTAGGGCAAAGATAACTTCACTCCCTGTGCTACTAAAAGGGGCATCAGCATGCCTCAGTCATGCTCTAGCATTTGGGCAAAACTCTATGGTTAAACCACAGAATTTTGCCCAAATGTTAAAGTGATCCTGGTGATGTGCTGATGTCAGGTCTGGTCACATGGAGAGTGACATCAGCATATCCTTGGTGATGTCATTATGTCACCAGTGAGGCCCCTCCATCCAGTGAGTGTCCTGCAAATTGCCAGCTATGTGCTGGCAACCTTATACTGTTACCAGAACTGCTATTTTATGGGGAAATTAGCGCACAGACTGGGTTTAATTAGTGTGGATCTTAACCAACTATACCAGAGTCTGTCTTCCAGATTGCTCGTGCAATAAAGAGGCAATGGCTAATAAGTATAAAACGTGTTTCACTAAGAATGCTGAGTATGCCTACAATAGCACATTCACGCAGAGTACATACAAGAACTAGGAAATAAAGACTAGGAACAATAGAGCCGTTTGCGTTAGCAGGGAAACCACTTGAGATCGAAGAAGCGGGGTGATACATACCTGGTCATGGCGAGAGGCAAAGACGTAGCAGCGAAGTGGGGCGATATCTAATGCCTGCACTAGACACGCAGAGTGACGGCTGGGGTTCAAGATAGGAATGGCTCGCCCGGTCGGGGTTGGGAGAGAAATGACGTGCTCCTCGTGGCAGGCAGAGCCTGCTTAAGTACCCAAAAATGTACCCTGAGGCAAGGGCCTTCCATGTGGTTCTCAGGGGGGAAACAAAAGCTTGATGGTTCTACAACTACAGCTAATGGGCCACTTTAGGGTCTGAATGTATGAGTGTGACACCTTAAGAAGAGGGGACAAAGGAGGGGAAGGGAGCGCTGGGCGGGTTGATTGAATCTGCCAGGAAGCTGGAGTTGTCCTGATGGCATCAGCTCTGGAATGTGGTGGTTGTATTGACATGCGTCCATTAGGTGTTCTGGGCAGCCGGCACATAGCTTCCATCTCAGGGCGGCTTCCAGAGATATGCACAGCAGGGTGAGGCTGGGCTCCGTGAACGTGACAGGAGCCTGGTTTTGCAATGGCAGTTTCGGATCGAACTGTCTTTGCTGCCTGGGAACATGGCTTCTCTCCTGGCACTCTTCACGGGCTGGCTAGCAGGCTGCCCAGTGGTGAGGGCAGGCCCAGTGACTGTCCTGCAAGGGGCTCCCCATGGGAACTGACCAGGGGGTGCCTGGCCAGGCTCGTGGAGGGTCCCTCCGGCTGGCACTGTGCTGCTAGTGGCATGGCTCTGGGCCCAGGTGAGGTAGGTGTCCAAGGGGGCAGGAAACAGGCATAGGTAACACAGTCCATAACAGCAGAGAGGCAGGAAGCAGGCATGGGCACTGCTGCCCCTAACAGAGTCTTTTGGCAAAGTCCCAAACAGCAAGGCAGGAAACTGGCACAGTTCAGAGTGGGTGCCAGAACAGGAAAAAAAGGGGGAGGGAGGTCCCTGGCAACAACACCACGGTGCCCTGGTAGTTTCTACTTAGGAAGTGTTGCAGCTGGCTAATCAGATGAAGCTGGCAAAGGCACTCTTGGCCATAGCTGCCATCTGCTTATCCAGCGGTAGTCCCAAGTCCAAGAACATTCCCAGACTACAGACCTGTTTCTTTTAGACAGAGGATGTGTTTGGCTAATCAAACACAGTGCTTGGGTTGGAGCTGGAACAGTCTTTCCAAATGCCTCCTCCCACTTGAAAGCCTTATAGGTGAAAATGTCTAGGATTGAGCCTGGGACCTTCTAGATGCAAAGCACTGTGCTCCAGCCCCTCCTTGAGCCGCATCAGCTGAGAAACCTCTACATGTCTGCCATGGAACCTGCAGAGTAGTCTGTCCACTACACTGTTGCGGCCCAAAGGTCTTAGGGAGAGAAGAGTATTTCTCAGTACCTGCTCTTCCTACCTGGCAATGGCAGGGATTGAACTTGGGGCCTTCTGTATGCAAAGGAAATGCTCCACCCTGATTCATGCCCCCCCAAGCCATGTTAAGCAATATATAGCTGCTTGTCCCCATTTTTAGACTGTAATCTGATTTGAGCATCCTGCTTGAATAGAAAGGTGAAGTTGCTGTAGCATAGTGGTTAAGTGGCTGGGATGCGAATCAGCACTCTGCTAGTTCAAATCCCAACACTGCCATGAGCTCAGCAGGCAGCCTTGGGTCAACCTCTCCTCCCAGCCCTAGCACCCCAGCTTTACTGTGGGGATAATAATGACACCGACTTTGTTTACTTCTCTGAGTGGGGCACAAATCTGTCTAGAAGACTGGTATATAAGTGCAGTTATTATTATCTGAATACATACAAAATGTGAAAACAGGAAAACTGGTGCAAACCCTTTAGACAGCTATGAGTACGTGTGAGTGGGTTCCCACAAACATGTATATCGTACTCCAATCACTTATTTTGGCTGCGATGGTTCCAAACTATGCCTTCACTGTTCCTCTTCCTTTTCCTTTGGTCTCCTCTTCCTCTCTAATGCAACTTCTCTGATATCTTTTTCATTCTTCCCCTTTCTTAATGCCCCCTCCCCCCAGAATGTTTCTTATTATACAATTCTTGTAATCTGTGTTGGATGTGTAACACACAAGGAATTGCTTCATAAATTGTTCTGCATTGAAATCAGAGTTGCTTTAGTGCCCCACCTTAAAAGCTCTCAAGAACAGTTATTATCACAGGAAGAAGGTTGTATTGCAAATATTCTTTCAAGAGCATTCATTTAACATATATTCCAAAGAAGATGCAGAAGAGGTATGCTGCTGTTACCCTCCTGCGTTGGCATTTTGTCCAGCTTATTGAGACCCGGATCGACAGAATTTTGTGTACCTCGTCTCTCACTGCCCTTAGCCACATGGCTGAAGCTCTTAGCTCCAGTTTTACTTTTGTGTATACAAGCTGGGGCTCTGCAAGGAATAAGTGAAGGGGGCAATCTGAAGACCTCAACCCACCTCCTAAGATTTCTTCCCTCTTCTTTTTTCTTTATCTGCTACTCAACATCCCACCCCTTATGGAGCATTTTTCATTTTCATCAGTGTCTTAATTTTTTTAGTATGTTTATATGCCACTTTTCTCCTGTGACACAGGATTCAAAGAGGCTTATAAACATTAAACGTCTAGAAAAACAGTCAGCATCAGTGCATGGTGAGGCAGGGCAGCTGCTGGGGCCTGGGGCTTCTGCTGGGGCCCACAGCTGCTGGCTCCCTACTCACGCATCTCCTCTGATGCCTGCATGCACCCCCTTCCCCTGCCTCTTTGTGCATGCTTTGTCACCTCTGCTCCCAGCAGCATATGCTGCCTAGTGCAGCTGAACAAGGGCATGTGGGTGGTGCACAAAGCATCAATGTTCCTGGTGGCCATGGCACTGGCACTCCTAGCTGCATCCACCACCCAGCACCATTGTGGAAAGGGTGTGCAGGCTATGTGGGCAGCTGTGACTGCAGGTGGTAGGAGAGTTCGCAAGTGGGCAAAGGAAAGATGCACAGGCAGGTGGGGGCAGGTGGGTGGGAGGGCACAAAGGGGAGTCCAGTAGGGCACACTGAGGGGCAAGCACTCCCTGTCCAGGGTCCCCCAGAACCTGGATCTTGCCTGTTTGATAATTGACAGTTTTGTTTTTGACCATTCCCGGGAGTGCCCTGAGCACACACAGCCCCCACCATGTCTACAGGTGGCATTTTTTTTGTGACTTTCACAAAAATAGCTAGTTTGCTATTAGTGGATCCAACCAGCTTTTTTGCTGTTGAAAAAAAGAGGAAGGGTCTCCTTTGGTCACTCAAAAAGATAATAAGAAGAGGAACTGAGCAACACCAAGTGAAACATTCGGTTGGATCCATGCCAGCGATATTCTGAATATTAAAAGTAATTTCAGTCTGACAAGGGGAGAAATGTATGAATATATAATCAAATATTTAATTGCTAAAATAGTTTGTAGATATGGAAACATTGATAAAATTAGGGATAAGTAGAAATGATTGCTTTATTAATCAGTTACATAAAGAGATAAGATGAAATAGTGCAGCAATAATGGAATGAGGAGTTTTTCCTTTTTGATTATTAATTTTTGTACTATTAAGTATGGGGAAGGAGGTGGGAGGTGCTAAGTATGCGTAGTATATAGTAATGGGACTTAATAGTTGCAATTTTATTGCTATGTGGATAAATATTGGAAATGATTAGGTTTTTGTGCACTCTGTATTCTAAGAACTCTTGTAGCGATAAGTTGAATTTTTTTTGTCTTTATTAACTTTTCCCTCCCCCCTTCTTTCTTTGTGTATCCCTGTTTAAGTTTTAGAAATCTGAATAAGATTGTATACTGATACATTGCTAAATATTGAATACAAGGCTATGAAAAGATGGAAATGGTCAAATATTAATGATGAGGTAGATTGCATGACGTATTTAGTTTGTGAAGGTAAATGTGAAAATACACAGTAGCTGGAATGGTATATGTATTCTTCACTTTAACATTGATTAACTCTGATTAAGATATGCTTTGTATACTCTGTATTTTAATAACTCTTGTAGTGCAAAATCTTACTGTTCCTTTGACTCTGTATCTCCCCCTCTTCATTCTGTACCTCTCTTATTCTGAAAATAATAATAATAATAAAAAAGTAATTTCAGCTATTCCTATTTTTAAAGCATTTTGTTTTGCAGCTAGGGTACATTAAATAGGTCCTTTAAAATGCACCCTCGGAATACTTTTCTTTCCATATTAAATACCGAGTTGCTAACAATTAAGCCAGCTGTTGCTCTTCGTTACACGAGTCACCCGTTTATCATTTAGGTCAAACTCCCACTGCTTTGACCCATGGAAAAAATAGAAGAATCCTAGAAATAAAGGAAAAGAGATTATTATGGTATATAATGGAGGATCATTGTCAAAGTGTCATCCTACCATGTGTCATCTTACCAAGTACACTTTTGGGAATCCCTTCGATCAACAATTTATTCAGGCAAGATCTAGCCTCCTGTGCTGGCAAGGGAGGAAGTGAAGAAGATCCCGCTGCCTAGCAGCAAGAACATCTAGCTGAGTTTGTTTCTCCTCTGCTTCAGGTATTTAAGGCCCAGCCATGCCCAGAGACAGGAACTGAAGGGCTAGAACCAAAGTGCTCTTGTCCTTTGGCTGTTGTCGGGGCTTTTTTTCAGGATAAAGAGGTGGTGGAACTCAGTGGGTTGCCCTCGGAGAAAATGGTCACATGGCTGGTGGCCCTGCCCCCTGATCTCCAGACAGAGGGGAGTTTAGATTGCCCTTCACGCCACTCAGCAGTGTGGAGGGCAATCTCAACTTCCCTCTGTCTGGAGATCAAGGGGCGGGGCCACCGGCCATGTGACCATTTTCAAGAGGTTCCGGAACTCCGTTCCAGTGCGTTCCTGCTGAAAAAAAGCCCTGGCTGTTATCCTGAGGGTTGTACTCTAGTGTGGAGAGGAAGATCTGCCCACAGAAAGAGAGAGTGCAGGAGACCTGCTCTGCTTTTTGAAGCCATTTAGCCTCTTCTCCTGTTTGTCTTTTTTATTGTACTTTTCTTGGACTATATATATTTATGAGCTGTTTTGGCTCTTCATGGTGAGAAAAGCAGGATATAAATAAATGCACATGCACACAAAGGGGTTACTACAGGACTTAAGAAGACTAAGGCTGATTCCGCACACATTGGATAATGCACTTTCAATGAACTTTATCAATCGTTTGAGGTGGATTTTTTGTTCCACACACGAAAAAATCCATTCCAAATGATCTATAAAGAGGATTGGAAGTGCATTATCCAACGTGTGCAGAATCACTCTAAGTAGATCTACTCAGATGCAAGTCTTGTCCCACTCCCACCCTGTCTCTTTTCCCCCTCTATGTGTAATGTGAAAGATGAAAGATCTGTGCACAGCTTCCACATCTCTGTCCAACCATTTGTCTATACTTTGAAACTTACATGGCTTGAAAGATCAGTGATAATAGACAGGGGAGGTGTGAACATTTCCCATCATTATATAATCATGCAAATGACTGCTTTTAGCAGAGTTGTAAAAATCTAAAGCTATCTCTAGATGGTTGCAACAAAGAAGAATATCAATGCATTTACAATTCCATTTTTTTCCTTCTTCCTTGAATAGTCATGTTTGTACCCACCATGTGAAGGAGTCCAGTCTTAATGGATTTTGATTCCACCGGGTTAAAGCCTATCACACATTGGGGTTTTTCAGAGGATATGGATCTTACCAAACAATATCTTAGATGTTGTGACCCAGTGAGTACGTGTGTGTGTGTGTGTGTGTGGATCATGTGATTCTGTGCTCCAGGTCTTAACAAGTATAAGGTCATGTAGAAAACTCCATTTGCCCTCACCATTATGCTGAAAAGCAGCATCAACCTTTTGGCCAATTCCAGGAAAATCTGCTCTTGTTTTCCTTGGATACTCCTTGTCCATGGCTCGGCTGTTTTCATCGTACCTGAATGATGTAAAGTGATGAGAGGAATTCATTCCCATCAGACACTGGAGCTGCAGAGACTTTTTAAATTGTGAGTTCAGCCCATAGCCCTAAACACTTCCAATGGAAGATACATCTTGTGATGTTTTGGCACGGAGCATCTTGTCTACCTTGTTCATGTTTTGCATCAATAGGAATAAATGGAGAATTCACAGGAATTTTGGGAATAATTGCCTGCTAGAGAGATACTGTTACCAGTAGGTTGCATTCTGAGATGTAATGCAGGATTCCAAAAATCATCCCTTTCACTAGAATCAGACTTGGTAGTGTGACGCTTGTTTGGGAAACAGAAATACATTAGTTCTAGATTACAGAATGTGTTCTAGAACATTAGTTCTAGAGCACAGAATATACAGATATACATATTGGCACATATCTTTCCTCTCTGCTCAGCAGCCTTTGAAGCCTGCTACTCTTTGTGTCTCCCACCTACTCAGTATGAATGGAAAACTCCTTCCACTGGGTCTTGTTTTACACTACCTCCCTTTGTAGAAACCCCACTCCCCTCTGTTGTACTCTTCACTCATCTGAAGAAGTGAGCTCCGACTCATAAAAGCTTTTGCTGAAACAAATTTTGCAAGTCCTGTGTAATTTTTCTCCATCTTAAGCATCTCTTCACCCAGCAGAAAAGCCACTGAATTTGGAGGAAGTCTTGTTAAGGCTGGGGGAAAGCCTTGAACTTTACTGAGCAGCATGGTAGGATACAGGCCAACATACCTCTCAAAATTTCTCAGAACACAAAAAACCCAATTTCTCAGCAAAAACACATACACAGATGATTACCATGAGGTCCAGCGAATCCCTATTTGTCCCCCCATCCATGCTTATATGGGAACATGTGCAACCATTTCACCATGATGGTTCAGTTACTAATATTCACATATCAACATGTTGTGATGATGACTGCGTTTGTTCTCTTGAGAACTAGCATTTCCCAGAGACCTTACCTCCAGTATTGGTTACCAACAAAGAAATATGTTTTCCCAGTATTCTTATCAAAAGCAGCAGCATCAATTTTCTTAATATTCTGTGGGAAACCCAAATGGTCAATAGTTTTGGGGTAGCCAGGCTCCATCTGCAAACCACTTAGAACCCAGAAGCGATTATCTGTTCAAAGGGGGGAAAGGTTTTGTAAAAAAAGTTTTGAGTTCATCTAACACACAGTGAATAGATTAGATTGCTTTATTGCAGTGAAGTTAGACCTAATCCAGTATAAGGTTTTCATCAACCATAGCAATAGTTTTAAAAAAATTCCCTTCAGTGACCACTTTCCACATAGACTAGTTTGAGGAACCTGCTGCAAAGCCACAATATGTTGCAGAGGAATCTGGGATAATAACTTCTAGGGACCGCACACTCAATCACCTCTATCATCCCCTGGAACCAGGGCTTTTTTTCTGAGAAAAGAGGTGGTGGAACTCAGTGGGTTGCCCTTGGAGAAAATGGTCACATGGCTGGTGGCCCCGCCCACTGATCTCCAGACAGAGGGGAGCTTAGATTGTTCTCTGTGCCACCAGCACGGAGGGCAGTCTAAACTCCCCTCTGTCTGGAGATCAGGGGGCAGGGCCACCGGCCATGTGACCATTTTCAAGAGGTTCCAGAACTCTGTTCCATTGCGTTCCAGCTGAAAAAAAGCCCTGCCTAGAACATACCCAGCTATGCATTAGAGGAATATCTTGATGAGGAACTAATTTTCAGAAAAGTTTCTCCATCATTACTGGTCTTCCCTTTGAAGGACTCGAATAAGTTTCTGAGGAACTCCATGTCACCTAAAACACAGCTAAAAGCCAGTGCGGGCACAGAAGTGACCTCTAAAACCCTCTTTATGTCAAATAATACAAGTAAGGATAATACAAAGATGTCTAACCTTTGAAAAAGAGAACTTGATCATTCATGTTTTCATAAGCTGCTTGGATGTTAGATGGTAGAGAAGGCCAAAAGGTGGAAATTAATTCATGACTAACTTCAGAAAGACTAGGATATACTCTCCAGTAGTATCTGAAATTAGTATATTATTATTTGTGTTACAACTTACTAATAAAATTGTCACTGAAATTATTAGAAAAGAGACAGACACTACAATTGCAGAGCTGGAGCAATTAGAGGCCCCAATCCAATGAGGGCAATGTATGCTGAAACAGGTTTTCATGAATATGTCTTCACCTGAATGCAAAGCGTATCACTGAATCAAATTAACCTGAGAGGCACCAGAAAAGCTGTTGGTGGGCACTATTATGCTCACGGGTGCCATGTTGGGGACCTCTGATGCAGGACATTTTCTGAGCTAAAAAATGGAAGTTTTTCTAGAGTTGTGTTAAGCAGAATTATATCCTTCTAAGGATGAGATTCCTAAGTGGTTAAATGTGTGCCAAGAAGTCCTCCCTCAACCTCGAATCCACTTGTCACCATCTGCTCTTCAACAGCCTGCCGTACAGGGAAAATAAAGTTCCTAATACTAGGCTATCTATCCACAAATTTTGGCATGGCTGTCAACTACTATTTTCTACTAGTTGGCTGTAAAATCCATTCTCACTAGGGTTGCCAGTCCCCCATTTGGGGTGGGGAATGCCCCACTCCTACTCTTCAACCCCTCGTCCCGCTTACCTGGCTGGTGTGGGGGGGGAAACGGGGAAACGCCTCCTGGAGCACCCTCCCAGGTGGTGCAGCATGCTCCCACATGCTGTAGTGGGCTGATTTCAACCCCAAATGGCCCTGATTCAGCCCCAAACAGGCCTGATTCAACCCCAAATGGGCCAAAAATGACTCGCTGTGGAGTGCAAGAGCACTCCGGGGCCTATCGCGATGCTCCAGCAGTGCTCCATAGTGGCCCAATTCAGCTCCAAACCGGCCTGATTCAACCCCAAACCAGCCCAATCCAGCCTCTTTTAGGCTGAAATTAGCCTGCTGCGGAGCACAGGAGCACTCCCAGAGGCAGCACATGGCTTGCGTGATGGTGTCACTTACCGGAAGTGACATCATTGTGTAGCCCAGGAGCATGCAGGCACAAGGACAACACTCAGGTGAGTAATAGGTCTCCCACTTCCCACCTGGAAGGTAAGGGGACCTGGCAATCCTAATTCTCACCATAATATTCCCTTCTGACAAAGGGAGCTCTGACTCTCAAAACCTCATTCCCTGGAAATCTAGTTGGTCTTTGAATTGCTACTGGACTTGAATCTTGCTCTCATAATATCGCTTGTAACAGTAAGATAATTCTCAGGCTAATTGTACTTCATTCTTTGTTAATTAACGGAAAAACAGTTCTTTAAACTTAATTTGTATTTGGTAAAGAACAGAACTAGTGACTTTTCTGTTACTGAAAAAGAGAAAAAAAGATGGAGAGTGTCCCCTTTGATCACCCAAAAGGCTATGCTGGGGATTATGGGCCTTGCATGGGCAAAAGTCACATGGGATGGAGGCTGTAGTAAGGTGAGATTGTGCAAAAGAGCTGGCTGGAACCAATCCATAGTATCATCTGGCTCTGGGGGATTTTCTCGCCAGGATGAAAAACTCCCTTGTTACTGACTAGTGTATAAGCAAGTGCTTTTCTAGAAAACTGTGATCATAAAACAGAGAACAGGAATTACTGTGATTACAGGCAGTGAAGAAAATGTAAACCTCCCCTTTTCACAGATATTATTTATTTAAATATTTATATATTACTTTCCGTTGTGGCTCAAGGCAGCTTACAACCTAACTTTAAAACATAGTACAATAAAACCCCAACTAAAAGCCCCTCTACAAACATTCCTTCAGTTGTAGCAAATAAACATTTTAATGTATTAAAATAATAAAGAAATAATAAACCAATCATTTGTGTTTACCTGCCCTTTAGGAACATGACTTCCCTTCTCAGTGTGGTGACAGCATCAAATGATATCTTTGGGTCACAGGCCTTAGGCAATGTTGGTTTAGCTGGCTTCTTTGGTGGGGTAAGTGAAGGTCCTAAAACAAGTTGGGAGGAGGTACATTTCATATTGAATGTGTTCAACAATCAAATTAACCCTATTCGATATCAGATGTGAGCTGATTGCTGGGTCTGTTTGCTTTGGCACTGAATGACTCAAATGTCCATGGAACAGGTTTGCACTGATTTATTTCTACAAAGTTCACATGGGTGAAACCACTGCCTAACAGACTGGCAGCCATTAAGTTCACCAAGGATTGTTTAATATGTACACCGGATGGTAGGATTCCTCTTTTAAAATTCAGCATTTATTTAGGACTGATTTATATGATTTGTTACCAATTTACTTGTCTATTTAAACAGCTACTTGCTGAATAAAGCAGAGGTTCAGGAAGCAGCAGAGTAGTAGAAATCAATTTGACTGTGTGAAAATGTGCGTGCATGAGAAGCTGGTTGTGCTATATCGCACTGTTAGGAAGAAATACAGGGCCAAACTACAAGTGATGCCTGACACAGGTTGGACACTTGTCAGCTTCCCTCAAGTTTTGATGGGAAATGTAGGTGTCCTGGTCTTGCAGCTTGGCTCTCCGACAGCTGTCCAATGCACTTTTCATCTGTCACTTGTTCAACATTCCACCAAGCTGCCTACATTTCCCATCAAAACTTGAGGGAAGCTGACAAGTGTCCAACCTGTGTCAGGCGTCACTTGTAGTTTGGCCCACAGTGTATTAACCTGCTGAACAGCCACACATGTTGATGAACAAATAAATAATCTGTTAAAAATGGTTCCCTGTTCACCAGTGGCCAAACTGGTGAAAGTTTGGGTATCCCTAAAGATAAGCGAAGTAACAGGAAGATTTTAACCTTGATTATTACTTGGTTACCATTCCTTTTAAGAGCTTATTTCTCCTTACCGTAGATGGCTTGAATCCCATCAATATCATCTTGGGTGAGAGGAAAATCAAGAGAGATAGTGGGCTTATAATATGGGAACATCAGTGCTAGTGGGTCACTAGAATGTGCAAGTCCAAGCGCATGGCCAATCTCATGTGCAGCGACAAGGAACAAGTTGAATCCTGAAAAAAATTATACATAAATATAAATATTAAGTAGAAATTAGATAGATAGCCTGTTTCTAATTAAATCCCTGAAGGAAATTCTACTGAATTCCATTGGGATTACTTTTGAGTTAAGTATCGACAAATAAATGACTTACCAACGACATTATTTACTTACTTATTAGATGTGGTGCATCATTCGCTTCCACTGGGGGGGGAAAAACACATCCAAGTTAAATTGCAAAATGTCAGTATATTCAAAAGATTATAAATGGCAATTATTTTATTTATATTGTAAAGCAAGATTATGGAGGTGAGTTGACTGATGGAGAACGCTTCATGATCACAAAGGCAAAAGAGCCAGATTAAGTGGGTAAGGGCTGGACTAAAAATTTTAAGTTGTATTGTGTGGAAAAGTGTCATGAATGATTACTACATGTTAATCTTTGCACAGTGTGGTGTAGTGGTTAACAGTGGCAGGACTGTAATCTGGAGAACTAGGTTTGATTCCCCACTCCTCCACTTGCCCCACCCACCTCCCAGGGTGATTGTCATAAGGATAATAATAATACACTGTAAATCACTCTGAGTGGATTTTAAGTTGTCCTGAAGGGCAGTATATAAATCGAATGTTGTTGTTGTTGTTGTTACTTGTGTGATCAAACATGCTATCTTTTAAAAAATGAAGCCCACATTGAAGTATCATTTCCACAAAGAATATTCCCTCCCCCAACTTACTGACTGAGTCATCAATCCAGTTGTCATCCTCATTGAAGTGGACGTTTCCACGGAAGGGATTGCCTGGTGGGAAAGCATGTGCAATAGCTTTCAGGGGCCCATTAAAGGGCCGAGGACAGCGGCCATGTACTGAGGAAAAGAAAAACCATTCTTGTATGCAGTGTTATAACACACCAGGATGTTAATTAATCTCATTGTGGTGTAGCATTAATATACTACCTCCAGTTGCAAACGCAATCTTTATGTCTGCTGTCCCTTCATGAATCCTTGTGAATGTCAGGGGAGTCACTGAACTCCAGACATTAAATGCCCTTTCAATGGCTGTGTCCACATCAGCTGCCTTCATGTCAGGTGTGTAATTCAAGATCCTAGAATGATAAAATGCAGAAAAATCTTTATCACCATCATCATTATCATCAGGCCAAATTTATGTATTTATTTAGAATTTTATTTATTTATTTAGAATTCCTCATTGAAACTTTCATCATAAGCTGGAATATTTAGGTTCCTGTGTTCTGTGCCTGCACCCAGCAATCATAAATACCCAAAGCATCCATTGGCTGGGCTCTTGCTTTGCGCAAATTCATTCTGACCATGACCATTAATTCATCGCGTCATATATAGTTGTGCAGGTGAATAACATGCAGAAAGAAAAGTTTCTGGGAGCTCTTTTAAACCCACCCTGCAAACATTTTGAACAGAACCCTCTGATTCAACACATTTAATTTTGCACCAAATTATTTACCTGTATGTAAGTTTGGTTTTACTCCATCCAGGAAGAGCCAAAACGAAGCTAGCAATATCAGGCACACCGCATCTTGGTTGCTGCATGAGAGCTAATGTGTCAGCATCTGCTTTTCCAGTCACATTTAGCCCCAAAAATTCTTGCATTTGTTGGATTTTGTCCACTAAGGGATCGCTGCTTTTCCTGGCACGTGGCATCAGTTCATTTTCTAGCTCATAAAATTCTTTTAGGTACTCCTAATTTTTTTTTAAAAAGAGAGAGAGATACATGTAATACAGGATTTAGGGGAGTTTTATAATTAAAAGAAAAACTTCCCTAGGTCTTCCATTGGACTCTGTGTTGCCTTAATGCCCTGACAGAAGTGGCAATAAAAGACTCTGTTAAGAGCTTGCACTGTTCACTTATTGCATCCAAATGTGCATTTCTGCTTGTGTGAGACATGGGCTAAGAATCAGCACTCTGCTGGTTTGAATCCTACTACTGCCACGAGTTTCCAGAGTGTTAGTTGTCAGCAGGGCTTTTTTTCTGGGAAAAGAGGTGGTGGAACTCAGTGGGTTGCCCTTGGAGAAAATGGTCACATGGCTGGTGACCCTGCCCCCTGATCTCCAGACAGAGGGGAGTTTAGATTGCCCTCCATGCCACCAGCACAGAGGGAAATCTAAACTCCCCTCTGTCTGGAGATCAGGGGGCGGGGCCACCGGCCATGTGACCATTTTCAAGAGGTTCCGGAACTCCGTCCTACCACGTTCCAGCTGAAAAAAAGCCCTGGTTGTCAGGTTGGCATCATGTCTGTGTTTTTGCCTGGACATGAAATTGAAGTATTGTACAATGTCACATCTGCCTCTTGCTCCACTTCCAAAGTTCCTTGGGGTACCAGGTAATTGGCCACCTCAAGGCCACCTCTGAGCTCATGGCAGCGGTGGGATTTGAATCAGCAGAGCACTGATTCACAACCCAACTGCTTAAACATTATGCTACACAGCTGATACTCAGGATTTTTGCTGCCTTGGGGGCCCAAACTCCCCAGCCAAAAGAGATGCCGGTACAGCAGAAAGAGGTGTTGATACCGAGGATGGAGGTGGTGGCACGGTATACTCCCAGAGAAAAAGTCCTGCCATGTATACATACATTTAAAACCAGTCATTAAACAAAGCTCCTGCTCACCCAGAAGATTCTTTCCCCTTCCAACAAAAGTCCTCAGAAAAATCTATAGGCTTAGGCTTTACCTGTGGAGAATGGCTCTTGGTCTTAAACACATGCAGACACACAATAAAAGGCTTCAACGTTTTTCAACAAGAATCACTTGAGTTACCTGTACAAGCTGCGTATTTTGTTCTTCACTTCTTTTTTCTGACAGTACCGGGAAGGCGTAAGAAAAGCCAGCAGACAGTAGCAAGAAGAGAAGGCTCTTCATCATAAACCCGAGTTTTCTGTTTTTAAGAGAGGGGATGAGCGAGGAAGACTCTCTGTCTTCTTTCTAAATAATGTTGTTTTCAATCTTCCTTATGTTTTATATTTCATGGAACCAGCTGTTGGTTGACTCATAGTTTATCATGCTCTGATAAGCAAAAGCAGACAGACTCACCAGTGGAAGCTGACACAATAGAAGTGAATGCAAACCCTTGATTTTGTAATAGTTTGCAGCCAATAAATAACATTCTTTAAAAAATACTCTTTAGCTGACTTTTTAAAATGGCCTCTAATTTTGCTTCTCTGCTGTAACTTCAGACCACTTTAAAATAAACAGTGAGGGCTTCTGGTATAGACTGAAATAATTTCTTCCTGTTTGGAAGTGTTAACAAGTGAGCTTATCATTCACATCACTGATAAGCAGTGACAGGTCTAAGTTAACACACTCTCTCCAACATTTTACAGATGAAAACACAGACCTGTCTATGATGCAGAGGAGTTAGCCGTGTTAGTCTGTGGTAGCAAAATCAAAAAGAGTCCAGTAGCACCTTTAAGACTAACCAATTTTATTGTAGCATAAGCTTTCGAGAATCAAGTTCTCTTCGTATCAGGCATCTGACGAAGAGAACTTGATTCTCGAAAGCTTATGCTACAATAAAATTGGTTAGTCTTAAAGGTGCTACTGGACTCTTTTTGATTTTGCAGACCTGTCTATGAATGTGAAAGGAGTGTGAACACACGGCCCCAGTGTTAGCAGTCATACCTCTTCTCTTTACTGAAAGGACAGCATGTGAATATGAACTATCATAAGCCTCTTCCACTTGTGCCTTAAGCCAGGCAGGACAGATGCCAACCCACACTGGAGTTGGCCAAGTGCACCTCTGCCACAGCTGGCTGCTCTCATCCCTTTGAGGTGCCTGCATCTCACAGAGCCCAGGTTCTAGCCTGTGAACATGGGCCGTACTTCCCTCCAGGCTTGCCCCTCCCAGGCTTTTCCAGCTCCTGGCCTGAAGCTGTTGCTGGCTGCCTCTTCCCCCTTGTCTCCAGATTCTTCCCTTCAGGCTCTTTCTGCCTCTTGCTCTCGCTCTCCGCATGTTCCACACTTTCTGCCTCTGCCCACCCTGTTGCAGGCTGCACATCTGCCTTTTGAAGTGCGAGCCTCCTGGCCCTGCCCCTTGTGTGGGGCACCAGGTGCCACTGCATCACACCTTCCTCATCCGTCTTCCCAATCAGGCCTATTCAGGGATCTGAAAAGCCCTTGCCATCTAGCAACTGTGGGACATCAAGCACCCTTCTCACCTATATCCTCCCAGATAAGTACAATCAAGCTTTTCCCACTTTACTGTTTCACCTCCAGACAAGCCATCAAACTATTGTTTCAGAAGCAGAAGATGTAATTCTGCCCCAGGATACATTTTGCCTTACACCTGGGCTGCCCACAGCCATATACTGTGTGTGTGTGTCTTTGGATCCGATGCATGCCCTCAGACATGCGTCTGAACCTCCTTCTTCCTGCTGAGTAGTGCTGGTCACTCAAGTGGCTGTCTCTATGGGCATCCCCTTTCTCTCTCCTAGAATGGTAAATATCACCCTACCCTCTTCCACACTGACTTCCCAGTTAGCCTTGTGCGTATGCAGTGTGTGATTTTCTGTGTGCTTGCCTTTTCTGCTCCATTCTGTTGAACAGCCACCTAGTCCATTCTGAGAGTTCTCTAAGGGAACAATCCTGGTATACAATGATGGAGATATCTCGATTACCCCGTCTCACTGCATCTCCTTGAAATCATACCTGAGGACCATATGCAAACTGAATGGTAATTTAAGAGAAACCCCCAAAATTCTGTCCTATAGACTACACAAGAATACAATGCATAGGAAAGCTGCAAAATTAGAACCTTTTAATTACAATTAGTAACTAGAGTCTAATCCTCTGACTAAACTCCCTTTTAAAACCATCCACTGGTGGTGAATCTCACACTTTAATTGTGATGGGAAGTGCTATCAATTCATAGCTGACTTATGGTGACTGCTGCTAGTTTTTTCAAGGAAAGAGACATCAGAAGTAGTTTGCCATTGCCTGCCTCTGCAAAGTGATCCTTGTCTTTCTTGGAAGTCTCCCATCAAATTACCAATCCTGTTTAGCTTCTGAGATTGGACTTGCCTGGGCTATCCAAGTCAGGAATAATTTAATTACTCAGTAAAGAAGTATTTCCTTCTGTCAGTACCTGTACCTGTTCACTGGGTGCCCCCAAGTGCTAGTGTTATAGAACACGAAGAAAACATTCCCTCCACACACCTTCTTCACCCTGTGAATCTCTATATGTAAAGACAAGTGTCCTGAATGACTCATCAATGCCCAGCACAAACTCCTGGACCTAGAAACATGAAATTTGGGGAGAATATTCCTTTCATGATGTAAACACTCAGTAAGAAGGGATTTTAAGAAATTCACCCCCTAAGGGGTAAAAAGGGGTAAAATGTGTTTTCTCAAAGGGATAGAGCTTCCCTGTGTGGCTAGCAGGCTGCTACCTGCTTGTGCCCCCACCCATTGCCAGCTTGACCACTTGTCCCTGATTAGGCCAGCCTTTCAAGGTCATTTGCATATGCAAATGGTGCTCATAACATTCCACACCTCATCCCCCCCCCCTCCCGAGACAGTTGAAACATAGAGGTAATTTGCATATGCAGCCTGATTGGTCCTCACCCCCTACATTCTAAACAGTATGCAGTTGCTACTGGGAGTCACTGAATGTGCCCTGAAGTAAAATGCACCTCCCAGTCTTCCCCTAAAAGTTCTCTAGGGTTGCTAACTCAAAAAAAACCCCCACAATCCAAAAAATGTTACTTACCCATAAGGATTATAACTGAATTTAGTCATTAAATAGCGTAGCGAGGCATGGGTGTCAAGCTAATAATTGTATAAACCTGTATCATATCTCCCCGATTAGCCTTCATAGCCAACATTTATTGTCTCTGGATAGGCACTTAGGAGGGACTACTGTCAATCAAATTTTGTTCTATTCCCACCCCTCCACCTCTGAAATCAGGACATTGCTTTCCTGCCTTGTTTTTCTTATATCTGTCTTGTGAGGTAGGAGAGGCTTAGGGAGAATAACTGGTCTGAAGTTGCCCAGCAAGTTTCATGGATGAGCAGGGACTTAAATGTCACTTTCAGTCCTAATCTGACACTCTAAGAACTATACCACATTGATTCTCTTCTGTGCTCATCTGTGTGTTTATGTAGACCTGCATTACAATCAAGATATATTTGCCCCCCACTTTCAGAGATTTTCAGTACAATTCTATTCAAATTTACTCAGAATTAAATTTCATTGTAGTCAGTGGGGTTTTCTCCCATATAAATGTGCATAAAATTGCAGTGATAACTCCAAAGGTTTACTTAGTTTTTGTAGCAAAATTAAACAGAAGCCTAGTAGCCCTTTAAAATCCAACACTATTTATTCCAGAAGAATATATATATTTCAAATCTGTAAAGTGCCACTAGACTTCTGGTTAGGATTTCACTGCTACAGTGCAATGGACTTAGACTGGGGTGATGCTGCATAGAATTGCACTGTTGGTTTATGGAAGGAGAAAAGAATCTAAAACCAGAAGAAGTTCATATTGGGAAAATTGCTGAAGGCATCCTCCTAAATCATCTCAAAAGGCAATTAGAGACCAACCTCAGTAAATAGGAAGAATTACAGTTTTGTTATTGTTGTGGAAACTTAACCAGTTTTTTAAGTTTATCCTGGGAACACATCTGAGAATTTCTAATTTGCTCAGAGGAGAGAGAGAGAGAGAGAGAGAGAGAGAGAGAGAGAGAGAGAGAGAGAGAAGGGGACAAAGAGAGAAAACAGAACAGATAAAATAGAGAAAGCAAAATCTGTAAACTTCCGTCATTAACCACAAGAGGATGATATTTCCTCTATTGAGCAACCTTGCAGAATAAGTTTTAGAAATCGTGTACCAGGAATAAAATATTGTCAACAGGATGCATCAGATCCTGTAAGGACCGGGTGCTCTCTGAGTGCTAACAGCATTATGAGGGAAAGAGGACCCTCAGAACCAAAAATGGACAGGAAAAGATTAGAAGAGAGTTCATCCTTTGCAACACAGCCTGTTACAAAACATCCTGGCTCTCTAGGCAGCTTTCATCACTGTGAGGCAATACTTGTTTTTTTTTTTTTAAGTTTTATTTGCCTGGTTGCATGTAATAGGCGAGACTCCACCCCCACTCCCATTTAGCTCTTGTAGCGTAACCATGCAAAACGACAGCCCAACACACTGCTGGTCCAGAACAGAAGGCCTTTCCTTGTCCTGTGGTTTCTCCTTTCTCTCTCTAGCCGAGGTCTTCTCTTAACTGCGCCCCAGACATTTCCTTTTGGTGAATTTCTACCCTTGAGGGGAAAGAGCTACAGATACTCCCTGTGTAAGAATATATCATCCAGTTGCAAGTTCTTCAGATCTGTCTCAGATCAATGATGGCCACTGGTAGGGAAGGGCTAACTCCTAGTGTGGATGAGGCCATATCGTGTGGTCAATGTTTCTATATATGGCCACTTAAGTAGTTTGGTGGGGATTACACCCCCAAATTTTGTTTTGTTCTGGTTTTAGATTTTTCTGCAAGCCTGGGTGGGGGGGCTCCCCAAATATGGAGAAATATCTCCCTTGTGTCAAGTTGCCCCCAATCCATGGATTTAAGTATTCACAGATCAGGGCCACTTGGCTATTAGTGCATAAGAAAAGTAGGGACCTGCAAGGATTTGTCAGGGGCAGCTCATTTTTCCCTCTCCCACCATGTTTTCGTTCCCTTCCCTGCCTCCCCATAGCCTCTTTCCCCTTTCCTGCTTCCTTCCCATCCACCTTTGTCTGTCCCCCGTCTTCACCTTTCCTTCCTCCTCCTTCCAGCAGCTTCTCCCTTATGGCCCAGTTTTGTGGTACCAGTTGAGCTAGGCCCAGTTGCATGATGGGGAAGCTACAAGAACTTGCAGAGGATACTTCACTTTTCCCTATATTTTCTTCCCCATGCTATTTCCTCTTTCCTTCCTCCTGGCATCCTCCATATGCACATTTTTCTCTATGTCCTTCTGTCCTTCAAACCCACTAAACAATTTACCTTTTATCTGCCCCCCATCTTCACATATTTCTTAATTTATTTATTTCACTCCACAAAGCAGTTTACATCATTCTCCTTGCCTATGTATTATCTTCCCAACAACCCTGAGAAGCAGGTTAGGCTGAGAGTGTGTGACTGGATCAAAGTCACCCAATGAGCTTCCACATCACAGTAGGGATTTGAACCCAAGTGTCCCAGATTCTACCATTCTAACCACTTCACCACACTGGATTGAGGCGGGGCTGCTGTTGACCAGTAGCAAGCAGCCATGCAAGTCATGTGCTATCAAGTTACCCAGTGGTTGCTGCCAGGCCTGGCCCCAATTAGCCCCCCCTCAAAGGCCCAAACAGCCCTGAAAAATGCCCTGCCCTCCTGCACTGCCTTTTATTGACAGAAACTAACCCTGGAATTTTGGCTAAATTGTTATGGGTGCCTTGCAACAGTGACTGAGGGCATTTGGTTAAAGCTATGGGCACTCCTTTTATCATTTTGGGTTTTGTTTAACCCCACAAAGTATTTTTTATAGATCTCAGATTTTTCTGCAAACCTGGGGCATTTTTTAGTTGTGTAGGAAGATCTATCTTGTCTGTTTATGGCTCCAGTTTCTGCATTTAAGTATCCTCAGATCAGGGCCAGTTGTCTATTAGTATAAAAGATGATAACCTTGTCTGCTCATGAGAACCAAGAAGGAGATCAGAGGTAACAAAAAATAAAAACTTTATTTACTTCCCTTGAAGAGGAAAGAATTGTTTAGATGTTAAATATTAAACAATATAATATACATTTGTAACTGTGTGCAAAACTTAGAAATAGTTTCACTTAAGAATATTTCATTTCAGAGCGAAAGAGCTAGCCAGAACCTAGTAGTCTACTGTATGAGAGTTGATCAGTCAAGTTTTCCTCATGTTTCCCAAACCTTAGTTAAAGATTACTGGAACTAATAACATATATGCTTCAAGCTGCCGCTTAGCTTCCTACTGCCTAGACAGATTCAGGGCCCATCTAGATGTAACAAGCATCCCCAGGTTTGCCTTAAGGACATGCTGCCATTTCAAAAAGTGGCTTCCCAGTCAGGAACACATTTAAACTTTGTTGTGGATGGCTGATTCTGGTTAGGACCACCATAGCATGGGGAAGGAGGATATCCTGCCTCCTCCCATGCTGTTTTTCTTCTCTGAAATAGCACTGGTGGTCACAGCAGAGCTTGTAACCATGGAATCCTTCTCCAACAGGGGACATGACAGTGGAGGGAGACAGGAACATTTTCAGGAATGTTTTGGCCTCTCAATCTACCACTGCTCCCCCCAATGGCTTTGCTTTACAGAAATCAAGGATTAGAGGGCTTTGCAGTAT
This sequence comes from Eublepharis macularius, assembly GCF_028583425.1. Taxonomy (NCBI): domain Eukaryota; kingdom Metazoa; phylum Chordata; class Lepidosauria; order Squamata; family Eublepharidae; genus Eublepharis; species Eublepharis macularius. The sequence continues at coordinate 163,497,719 of NC_072792.1, read as the reverse complement.
TTTTGTGGTTGCCTAGCAACCTCCAAAATGGCTGTGAGAGCTCTGAGGTCTTTAGGGCTTCCAAGTTCCTGCTATAGACAGAGAATCTCTTGCCCTCAGTGAGCTGTTCCTACAACAGCTCAGATGAGTGGTGAGAGAAAAGTAAGAGGGAAAGGGGTAAACTAGTGCCAGTATCCTGATGCGCTGACTTCACTTCCAGAGTTACCAGAAATGACATCAGTGTGTTGCCAGTGACATTCTTGCATTCAGTGAAAATTCTATAACCATAGACTTTTGGCTGAATGCTAGAGCATCAGTGATGATGCATTGACATAACTCCAGGTTGTGCCAGAAGTAATGCTAGCACATTGCCAGTGAAATCATTACACATGCACATGGGCACTGAAAGAACCACATGGCTGCTCCAAATGACCCAGTCACCATAAAACATGGCTGGGTTGAAAATGGCACTCCACCACTGTAGGAGGAGCAGGACCCATCCTGGGTGTCAGCTGTCACCTTTCCCCACACTAGGCAGTACAGTGGCAAACTGCCCCAGGCCCAGCTGCAGCAATGGCACAGTGGTGAGCTACCTCAGGCTGGGCTGTGGCAGTGATCCGCCCCAGACTGCAGCAGCAAGCTGTCCCAGTCTTGATGAGCAGCCCTGCTTCTGCCCTTTAAGCTGCTACTGAACACAAATCTTGAGGGCCAAAGAAAGTTGGGGGTAGGGTTGCCAACTCCAGATGCGGGAATTCCTGGAGATTTGAAAGCAGATCCTGTGGATAGACCACAGGGGTATAATGCCACAGAGTTCACCCTCCAATTAGGGTTGCCAGTCCCCCGCCAGGGGCGGGGGATCCCCTGCTCCCACCCTCCACCCCACCCCTGCTTACCTGGCCAGTGGGGAAACATGCCCCCCAGGTTCACTCCTGGGTGGTGCGGTGCACTCCCACACACTGCAGCAGCCTGATTCAGGCTGGATTCAGCCTGATTTGGCCCAAATTCGGCCATATCAGGCTGCTGCGGAGAGCGGCAGCACTCCTGCGCTCTGCAGTGGTCTGAATCGGGTTGGATTCAGGCTGAATTAGGCCTCTGCAGAGCATGGGAGCACTCCCACACTGCATAGTGGTCCAATCTGGCCTGAACTGAGCTGGATTCAGGCTGAATCAGGCGTGAATTGGACCACCGTGGAGTGCAGCAGTTCTCTAATGCTCTGCAGCAGCCTGATCTGGCCCGAAGGGGAGGCTCCTGCTCTGCGTGATGATGTCACTTCCAGGGGAAGAGAAGAGTTAGGGCCAGGTCTCCCACTTCCTGTCGGGAGGGTAGGGAGACCTGGCAATGCTACCGCCAATGCTGCAATTTTCTGCAAGGGTACTGATCTCTAGAGTTTGGAGATCAGTTGTAGGTTTTGGGTGCCTTGTCGAAATCTGAGCATACTTAAATATGGACAATGGAGTTGTGAATGGACAAGCCAGATCTTTCTACAAACATGAAAAATTTCCCAGGTTGGTAGAAAAATCTGAAATATATTTTAAAAAACCCATAGGGTGGGGGTGATTAAAACTCTCCGAAATGATAAAAGGAATGCCTGCAGCTTTACAAAGCATATGCCCACACTGTCCATTGCTAAGCAACCACAACCATATTGTCAAGCCTTGGTTTCTGCCAGGAAGAGGCAGGGGGAGGGTAAGGATCCTTTCTGGGGCTGTCTTGGCTTTGAAGGATGACTCATTGGAACCAGGCCTGGCACTAGGGATGTGCACTTCGGGTTTCAGAAACCCAAAGCAAATCTGAATCAACCCCGATTTGAGTTGATCTGTGATTCCTAAATTTGGGAAACCTGAAGCAGAACAATCAAAAGTGATTTGGGTTGATTCGGGTTGCTCTGTGAAGCCTTTCCCCCTTGTCGCGGCAAGAGGAAAAAAGCTTCAAAGAGCTCTCTTCACGTGGCTTTCAATTGATGGGAGGGGGAAGAGAGGAGTGAGAGAGGCAAGAGAGGAAGGGGGAGAGGGGGATGATCAGGGAAGGGAGATTGGCTAAGGGAAAGAGCCAGTTGCTGAAGCAACAAGCAGCTCTTCCCTCCCCAATTGGGGGATTCTCTGGGAGGACAATATATTTTTTTTTAAAAAAATGTTTCAAGGTGGGACTGTGATTTGAATGTGCTATTATATTAATGCTGTTCCCAGAAATCCAAGAAATGAAATTTTTTTAAAAAATATTTTTGGTGTGTGATTCTCTGGTGAGATGTTAGAAGATGTTTCAAAGTGGGGGACTGTATGTTGTGATTTGAATGTGCTGTTAATGCTGTTCCCAGAAATCCAAGAAATAAAATTTTAAAAAATATGTTTTTGGTGCGTTTTTGGTTCTCTGGTGTGATGGTGGGGTTGATTTAATCTAGAACTGTACGTTCTGATTTAACCGTGATGTGATGTTTTTAATGTATTGCTGTTACAAAGAAATAATTTTTTTAATTGATTTGTGTGTGGGTGTGAATCTCTGTTGAAATGGTTGGCCCCATAGGGAAGCATGGAGAATGGCTGGCCAGCCAACTCTTTGGTTTTGTTGGGCTGTTGGGGGGTTTATTGAGGGGTTTCTGCCTGTGGCCATGGATGCCACATTCCATGTGTTTCTATTGTGGGAGTCTGGATTTTCCCACCATAGAAAGTGGGGTGGCTGGGGTGGTGGTCAACCTTCTTTGGGGAACCAGTACATGGCCCTTCGAAGTCCAATCTCCCTGATGCTTGGGTAATCTCCAGAGGGCCAGTAGGAGTAGGTCCCCTGCAAGTTTGGTGCACTTTGCTTGCAAAATGCCACCCCAGCCTCCTAGAACAGCCCACTAGTTTTCAACACATGATTCAGTTTGGTTTTAGTTGAATTCAATGGATGATTCTCTGGAGTGAAGTTGATCCCCTTTCATCAGTTTGGCTGCACTGAAGGAGGTTGTTCATTAGTTCACTTCTAGTTGCTCACTCACTTGCTTCATATGGTTTTGTTGTGTATTTTTAATCAATTTTTTCTTATTGTGATTCTCTGGTGTGAAGTTAGTCCTCATAGGGAATAATGCAGCTGGGGGGACCTTCTTTGGGAGGCCATAACTTGCCCCTCCCTGAAGTCCAATCTCCCTGAAACTTGGGTGGCCATGAGAGGAGGGTTAAGAGAGGGTCCCCCCAAAATTTGGTTTCATTAGGGAAGAAAATGACCCCCCAGCCCCCCGGATAGCCAGGAGCAGTGTCTCCCATTGGAAACAATGGCTGAATCTTCCCTAATAATCCCGAATCAGCTTACATACACGAACCCTAAGGGGCTTGCTGCTTTGGGTTTACCCATTTTTTCTCCTTCTCAGGGTAAACCAGAAGCAGGAAACCCGAATCTTTTGGGGTTGCACACCCCTAGGCACCAACTACTGGGAGACTTGGTACCATGTGACTTGCATGACGCACCCAGGTCTGGCTGCTTATTACTGTTCAACAGCATATTTCCCATGAAAATCAGTGTGTGTATAGTGGTTAGAGCTTCAGTTAGGACCTTGAATCCTCATTGTGCTTTGGTAACCCAGTGGGTGGCCTGTGGCCAGTTACACATTCTGAGTCAACTTAACCCCACAAGCATTTTGTGAAGATAATGATGTAAGCTGCTCTGAGTATCCATTGTGGAGAAAGACAGAGTATAAATGAAGTAAATAAATAATAGTTGAAGATGGGTAGGTAGGTTGGTGGATGGGTGGGTGGTGGGAAGGGGAAAACGAAACAAGGAAAGGTGATTATATGGTGGCAGCCAGGATGAACGAAAGAGGAAATAGTGTGAGGAAAGGGATATAGGGGAAAGTGAGGTGCCCTGCACAAGTCCTTGGCCATTCTCTACCATGTGACTGGACCTGACCCAGCAGGCACCACTTAACTGGGCCATAGTTTTCTTTGGGAGAGGCTGCCAGGAGGAGGGAAGGAAGAAAAGCTGAAGACTGGGCAGCCAGATATAGGTAGATTGGCACTTGGCCAGTAGGTGGGAAGGAGAGAAGGAAGCAGGAAAAGGAGAAAAGCTATGGGGTTTTCAGGAAAGGGAAACAGGAAATAGAGGGGGAGAGGGAAAAGAGATGCCCCCTCAAGTCCTTGCAGGTTCTTGCTTGTTACTTCTTAATTGCCAGTGCAGGGAAGAGGTGAAGTATACCTCTACAGAACACCTGAGGAAGGTGAAGAATGTGTTTCTAAGTAGTAGTATAATTTATCTCACAGATAGCTATTCTACAGAGAAGTTGCCAAGTACTTTTATGCCCATTAAATAATTCTGTAGCCATGATTATTTGAGTTTACCCTGTCACGGAGGAGTTTGGGATGAGAATCGGTCCTCTAATATCCACCTACCTACCAAAAAGAGAATGCTGGGATTTATTAAGTGTAGTGCATTCACACAAAATAAGAAGTCCTTCATGGGCTTTTCCTACCTGCAAATATACCACACTGAGAGACTTTCAGCTAAGATACCCAGTACATATTTGCAGCTAAGAGTTATCCTACAATACAAAAAGGATTCATGAGAATTCAAATGATGGACAAAGACTGTCAAAAGAGTGAATTTATTCAATTCTTTCTCTGTATCCATAAGGATTTCCTGGGGGAGGTTGTAGAGTGGTACAGTTCGGGCTGTATAGCAATGCTAGCAGTTCGTCCTAAAAAAACACATAGAGCTTTCCCTAAAAAGTACTTCATGGCAACAGCAGAATGAACCCTGTTACAACACAGCATTTTAGAGCACCAAGTCTGAAAAAAATTGCTGTAACTCAGGATGAGAGAAGAACACCAGGCATGATCTTCGAACGCCGAATAAAAGAGGAAGAACCATGCCTCCAAAGCAACATTAGGCCTATGATGTTGTACTGAACAGAGGAAAGTTAACAATTCAGCCAAGAATTGCTTCTTTGATCATCTCGAACAATCCTTTTGCTGTTAAGGTCAAACTGGATCTGTTTCGTTCCGTGGAAAAAATAGGTGTACCCTGGAAGAGAAATAGCAATAAATAAACATTTTAAAAGGTCTCTTTTTCCTGGCTAATCATACTTAGGAAAGAAAACCAAAGCCTTTGCTAGGCAGATGGACACTCTGATTGTTATATAGAGTTACACCATGTGGAGAAACTTAAAATGCTAACGTGATTCCTTAAAGCATGTCCACTTCCGTTGTATAATACAGATTGTAGCAATCATTTCTGCCCCCATCTCCCACCCCAAACATACCATCATGCCTCAAAGCAGCATCAATTTTGGGGCCAACTCCTGTGAAGTCTTGGGCTACATATCTGGGATAGCCTTTTTCCATGGATTGACTGTATTCATCATATCTGAAAAAGAGGACATACTACAATATGAAAAAAGTTTTATCCAGTTAGCCTTCGACAATACATCTTTTATCCAGTTACCTCAAAGAGAATGAAGCCAAATGAAAATCTGAAAATGGTAAAAGTCAGACTCAGAACCATCATAAACAGTTTTGTAAAATAATACCAAATGGTAATTACATGTTTTAATTTTATTTATTTATCTTCTCGCTGAGACTACAACAAAGAAGTTTATATTTTAGATCATTACTTGTTCAAGAGGCAATTTCCCCAGGAATATATATGGTTATCTCTTAACTTTATTAAAGGATTTGATTTTATATTGCAATATTAAATAAAAAAAATTAATTTGAAAAACTAAAGGTACAGTCCTATATCTGGAACTTCAGCTTGTCTGATTTAGTTCAGCTTGACCAGGGCTAAAATTAAGGCACAGCCATATCATTTTGAATAAATATCTTAAAATATCTATGAAGGAAAAATAAGTTGCTCTGTCTTGAATGTATAATAATCAATAAGAAAGCTGAAGACATTATGAGTGCAGAATATTTCACTGTACCTCCAGTACTTGCTACCAATGAAGAAATATGTCTTCCCAGTCTCTGGAACACTGAATGCAGCATCAATTTGCTTAATGTATTTTGGGAACCCCAGATGAGTGATTCTTTTAGGATAGCCACGCACAATATCATAAGCGTTTAGAGCCCAATATCGGTTTCCTGAAAAGAAGCACAGAATTAAATGTTTTCTGCCGGTTGTGCCTCCTATTGTGTGAGAGGTGGGTTGGCAGGAAAGGTCCACTAGAAAATCCACCAGCAATATACAGAGTGAGCCTTGGCAAAATTACTCCACTGAAATCAAAGGGCTTAGACTGGAATAACTCTGCTTAAAATTGCACGGTTAGTCTTCTTTCCCTTGAGAGGGATGGAATGGATGGGTCCAGAACAACGTTGAAGAAGTCTTCTCTACTGGGTAGAAGTATGTAGGAAACCACAGTTTCCTCCCTGCCAACTAGGAGATGAAAACAACACTGCAATGGATTTCTTTGTTGCTAAAGGGAACGCGGAGGGATGCCAGCACAAAAAGAGTTTACTTGTTTGCTACCTTTATCAATAAGGATGCCAGGAGTGAAGCAGGCAATTTCTCCCCACCCCGGCCCAGCTTCTCTGGCCTTGCACTGAGAGTGACTGCTAGTTAGGGATCCCCCACTCCCACCCTCCACCTGCTGCACCACTCACCTGGCTGGCAGGAGGGAAAGATGGGGGAATAGGCCTCCTGGGCATGCTCCTAGGGCAGCTTGACAGGAGCACTTCCACACTTCACAGTGGGAGACCTCCTGGCCCCTTCGTGAAAATGTCACTTCCCAGAAGTGATGTCATCATGTCCCCCCCCCCCCCGGGAGCACGTGTGTGAGAAGTGCATGGGTGAAGTCATCTAAAAAGGTGATTTCTGGGTCCCCCCTCCCACTGGGAGATAAGAGGACCTGGCAATCCTACTGCTATTGGTGGCAATAGCCCGGCCTTAAAGGCCTTAAAGGCCCTGAACTACAGCATGGACATGGGGGCAGGCATGCTCTTCTGTGATTCTAGATGGCTGGGTTGCCAGGTTTTTTGCTGTGACGGGAGCTCTCTCACTGGCAATTTGTGTTTCCTGCTGCCACTCCAAATTGTGCTGAGAGGTGGAAAAAACCTTTGGAATGACAGATTATGTGACATCGCTTCTGGGGAAAACCTGGAAGTAATATCACATTGTTCTAGGAATCGGCAGAAACTCTATGGTTTTACCTGGGGGTGCCAACTTTCAGGCAGGGACTGGAAATCTGGAATTATAGCTGATCTGCAGATGACAAAGATTGGTTCCCCTGGAGAAAATAATTGCTTTGGAGGATGGGATCTATGACATTATACACTGCTGAGGTCACTCCCCACTCCACCACCCCACCTCAAATCTCCAGGATTTTTCCAACCCAGATTTTGCAACCTTAATGTAATTATTTTAAGTGTGTCTGTGTCTTTAAATGTTTGGTGTGGTACACATGAAAAATAGGGGTGGAAGAGCAGGATGAGTGAGATAGATGATTGGTTGATGACTGAGATGGTGGGCGGAATGAACTGCTGTTTTTAGTTACTGAGCAGAGAGAAAAAGAGGCTTTCTGGTTTAGACAGGCCGGCTGTGTGCAGCCTGAACTCTGTGTGTCTGAGGGTAACATTCATTCTATTTGAAGCAGGCAAACTGTGCGCACGCCTGAGAGAGAGAAAGTCTATGTGCATTGGAGTGAGTGATTGATCTATCTGAAGCAGACAAACTGTGTGTGCACCTAAGAGAGAAAGTTTATGTATATCTGTGTGACTGAGCCTATGTAAAGAAACTTTAAGAACTGAGAACTATCTTCGAAACCATCATGCTTAAGTAATAGTACGAAACCGATACACTTCTTGTAAAAATAAAAATTTATTTTGGTTTTTTTTTCATCCCAGAGTATATGTTATTCCTATATCTCATTCCTTTCCTGAGGGCCACATAGTCCCACGAAGAAGCCTGATGCTTGGGCACATTATTAAAGGGGAAATATAAATTAACTATTTTGAATATAATTCCTGGTGGCAGCAATCTACCCAAAGGGTGTAAGAAGAAGAGGGTTAAAGGCAGGGATTTTTTTTCTGGGAAAAGAGGTGGTGGAACTCAGTGGGTTGCCCTTGGAGAAAATGGTCACATGCCTGGTGGCCCCGCCCCCTGATCTCCAGACAGAGGGGAGTTTAGATTACCCTATGCACTGCCGAACGGCACGTAGGGCAATCTAAACTCCCCTCTGTCTGGAGATCAGGGGGTGGGGCCACCAGCCATGTGACCATTTTCAAGAGGTTCCAGAACTCCGTTCCACCGCATTCCAGCTGAAAAAAAGCCCTGGTTAAAGGCAAAAACTAACTTAGAAATAACGGGGGCTCGTAACACCTAGTTTTAAGATAGAATTTCTGGCAATTCCTAGAGCAACATGATGCCACTTCTGCTTTTCTCCAGAAGTGATGATGACACTGCGCACACAATGCCACCCCCATGCCCCTGCCCCCAAACTCCTGGCATGGCCTGGCAATCCTACCAGAGGGTGATGAAGTGAGTTCAGGGCTGAGCCTAGCTTCAGGGAGAGACCCCATCCTGGTCACTTAGAACAGTGGCTTGCCTACTTTGTATCAGACCTTAAATCAAGAAGTTTTATACGGGAGAAAAACTTAAGAATTGCCAGTGATTACCTTTAAAAAGAAGAACTTGGTCATTTTCATAACTTTCATAGGCAGCATCTACTCCAGAAGACAAACTTGGCCAGTTGAGGGAAATGGCATTGAGTTCTATATCTGGTAAGTGAGGGGATTTGCGCCAGAAAAACCTGATTTAAAATTAGAGATGGCATGTTAGAAATGGTGTGGCATCTTCCATAGGCAAGCAACTTAGCAGCTATTTAGGCAACCAATAGATTTGGTAATTGGAATGATGAAGCCCTCAGAGAGAGGTGCATTTTGTCCATCTTTCTTATTTTTATCTCCCTCTCTTCCATCCTCAATTTTATTCTCAGAACAACTCTATGAGGTGGATTATGCTGAAAGAGTGTGATTGACTGACGATTATGTGACTTTTTGTATATTTGTGTGTGTCTAAGACAGAAAACTTATCATTTGGTTCCTTTAACACACCCCAGCTTCTACTCTAAAGAGGATTTCAGATAATGGAGGATGGCAGAACCATAGCCAGACTTCCTCACTAGATGGAGCTGCCACATCACCTGAAAAGACTGGGGGGGGGGGGGGAGGAATTTTCTCATAATTCATAAAAGGTCAAGAATTCCTTTCAGCAGCTCTTATCTATGTGCTTTTATTTCAATGCCTTGTTTTTATGCATTTAATCGTATAAGTTATTTATAAGTTTAGATACTTTTATTTAGATGGGGCACCTTTACAGGAATCACTGTTTGTTCCTTTCAAGGATCTTTCTGTTCTCACCGCTATAAAGTTGGAATGCTCCTTTAAAGGACCATTTATTCTTGCAGCCATTATAGCTATAGAGGGAATGTCTCATCTCCCTATATCATGTAAGCATTGTAGAAGATGATGATGAAAAATCCACCTCAAGCCATGGAGAATGATAGATGAGTGGTGCTATGCAAGTCAGATTGGTAGAGTTCAGAGCACTATTACCACCAGCCACAACTGATTAAAAAAATTAGAAACCTCACATTCTAAAAAAATAATAATCACCCATTATTTCAATGGAAGTTGCAAGATCAATGAACCTACACCCTCACTTCAGTGGGGAAAATCATTAGGTTTGCTATTTACTTACCCGAGGCCCCTGGCCAAAGCTCTAGATGATTTGTGGAATAGGACAAAAAATGAAGGGGAAATAGCTTTAGGAACTCTCCAAATCTCTGTGGTAAAGATCATAGAGATTGTAGGGCTTCCTAGAGTGTCACCTCTAAGTGATGTCACATCCCAAGTTACCTGTCTTTAAAGAACATGATTTCTCCCCGTAAAGTGGTGACAGCATCAAAAGTTGTTCTGGAGCTACAAGCTTTTGGTGTGACTGGTCCAGTTGGTTGTTGTGGGTTCTGAGATTTTCCTTTTAAAAAAAAAGTACAGATTATGTGGAAAGAGGACACTAAATATGATCATAAGTGTGGGATTTCAGATCTGAAACTAATATTCATTTGAACAAAGGCCACATATGTGGGGAAAGGATAGAAGACATATCAGCTACTATTTAAACAGTTATTAAGTTATTCCTCCTTTATTTAAATTATTTCCATTCAGAAATATATGGGCACAAAGTATCAGGTAGTTTTTTTATATTAACCTGTTACATTTTTACTCTGCTCTTACTCCAAGGAACTCAGGGCAGCATATGTAGTTCTTCCCTCTCCATTTTATTCTTACTGATTCCCAACATGGAGCCTGTAGGTTTGTTGGCTTCCTGATCCTTCTTTTCCAAAACAAAGAGTCATTCTGGCTCTCTTCCACCTCACTGGTATTTTAGAAGAGCCCAGGAGGTAACACCCTTTTGACGGCAGGGAGCATCTGTTGGAAACAGCTACCTCCATTGCAGGAATACACTTGGACTGGAATATCCCAGTGTTTTCTATTTGGACCCAGGCCCCATCTCAGCCATTTTGTAATTGGCTGAATATCACATGGAAGCCATTTTGTGGTGTTGCCAAAACATTTCCCCCAAAGTGTCAAAAATAATGGGGTTATGGTGGGGATAGAAGGAGAGACTGATTAATTGTTTTAGGTGGGTAGCCATGTTGGTCTGCAGTAGAACAGAAGGATTTGAGTCCAGAGGCACCTTAGCGACCAATAAAATTTTCAATGTGTAAGCTTTCAAGAGTCAGAGTTGAAGAAGAAGGAAGCTTACACCCTGAACATCTTGTTGCTCTCTAAGGTGCCACTGTACTCAAATCCTGCTGATCCATTGTTGAATGAGAATTTGAATTCAGGTCTTGCCAGGGCCAAATTAAACATGACTGCTGCCACAAGTCAGGTTGGGGTTGCGCAACCCAACTCACAGATAGATGTAACACCAGTGATTCAATATACCCAAGCAAAGTGGAATCGGATTCAGCTCAGGAACATAGCATGTGAGAGATGAGGGGCTTGAGTCTTCTACCCTGCAGCATTTTCTCAAGGTGAATTGGCTGCACAGGTGACCGCTTTGGCCCACTCTGGGGCTCCATGTGTGTCAGTGGACATGGAACCACAAAGCAAATAGGACTCCCAAGGCCATTTTGACTTGGGAAAACTGTACCTGGAAGTGTGGCTAAAGCCCCTTCTCTCCCCATTGCACTCTTGAGTTGAACTATGCCTCCCCAAACACACTTGGAGAGCCAGTTTGGTGTAGTGGTTAACATCAGCGGGACTCTAATATGGAGAACCGGGTTGGATTCTCCACTCCTCCACTTAACACCAGCTGGGTGACCTTGGGTCAATCACAGCTTCTCAGAGCTCTCTTGGGCACACCCATCTCACAGGGTGATTGTTGTGGGGATAATAACAACATACTTTGTGAACCACTCTGAGTGGGCATTAAGTTGTCCTCCTGAAGGGAAGTATAAAAATTGAAAGTTATTATTATTCAAATGGTATTAGTTATCTGACATTATATTTATGAGCAGCAATGGACTATATCCATTTCCTTGAAAGATTAAATTGCAAGCAAGTGAACTATAGTGACATTCCACAAGCAATGTCTTTTAACGTGTCCCTAACCAAATTCATTAAAAAAAATTGGGGTGCCTTTACCGTAGATGGTCTGAATGCCATTGATATCATCTTGAGGAAGTTTAAACAAGCTCGGTTCTATGTAAGCATAGGTGGGGTACATCAGTGCTCCGGCTTCCGAGGAGTGAGATAGACCCAGTGAATGTCCAAACTCATGGGCAGCAACTATAAACAGGTTGGTGCCTGAAAGCAAGATAAAGAAATCACATCTTTATTTGAAGGAACAGTGAACAGCTTCAATATCAAAATAAGATGCAGTGTTCCAGTATTTGACTCGGGGCCATTGCATAGAGGCAGAAAATATACTTGGCATGTAGAAGTTCCAGGGCATGGTCCAAGGAAAGGTGGAAGTTATTTGGAATTCATAAATTAGTTGGACTTGAATTAGTCTCTGGTCCTGCTTCCGTTGCTTTCAAAGGTTTCAATCCTATGAGCACTTCCTCTGAAGGAACAGCATTTCTGCATGGAGAGAAGGGACAGGCAATTTTCACTGATCTTCTCTCCCTGCTGCAGACTCCCCCCTTTCCCCACACCATTCTTGGGGGTTCAGGGATCAATAGGAGCACAGTTTTGCTGGCACAGAAGTCTGCATTGTGGGGGGAGAGGCCAGGAATTGATTTCCTCAAGAATGACTCTCATACCATTGCTTCAGATTCAAGTCCATAAGACTAAGTTGAAACTAACTCTTGTTGGATTAAGCCAGCAGGGGTTGACATTGGCATCTTTTATGAAGGAACCTCAGAAAGGAAGGCTAGGACCACTGCCTAAGACCATAGATGGTCAGTGTAGACAATATCTAAAGCAATAGAACAGATTGTCTCACTTCTGTTCTCCTTCCTAGGATGCATGGAAATCACTGCTGATGGCCTCTAGCTTAGATTGTTACTTTATCTTTTAAAAGTGGATTATTTAGGATTAAGCTTTCCAATTAGAGCCCCGTGGTGAAAAGTGGTAAGCTGCAGTACTGCAGTCCAAGCTCTGCTCACAACCTGAGTTCGATCCCAGCGGAAGCTGGGTTCAGGTAGCCAGTTCAAGGTTGACTCAGCCTTCCATCCTTCTGAGGTCGGTAAAATGAGTACCCAGTTTCCTGGGGGTAAAGTGTAGATGACTGGGGAAGGCAATGGCAAACCACCCTGTAAAAAGTCTGCCAAGAAAACATCGTGATGTGATGTCCCCCCATGGGTCAGTAATGATTCGGTGCTTGCACAGGGGACTACCCTTACCTTTACCTTTAAGCTTTCCAATTACCCACTGATAGTGTGCAAATGCCTGCCGGCACCCACCCCTTCCTTGCATTTGGACTTCTGAGGAGGTGGAGAAAAATTGGGGGGAGGACTTACACCGCTGATGCCATGTCATCACTTCTGGGCAGCCATTTCTAGTGACAATGCCAGCTCCCTAGTGATCTCCCAGAAGGAACTTCACAGCATCTGTGATGTTCTTCGCTCCTCAGGCTCTGCCCGCCTAAGCTCCTAGAGGTTGCAGCCACAGGGCTGTCCATCCTAGTTATAAGAGCTTTGCAACAGTGATAGAGTAAACAGACTTATGCAGATTCAGTACATCAATGGCTGATATCCTCTGCTGCCACTAGCGAATGCCACCATCTTGGCCTGCAAGACTATTGGCTTCTCATTTCATCTTCAGTGCTGTAACTATGCTCCTTGCTAGGGATGATATAAAGACTTTGTCGCTGGGACTGGGAAGGGAGAGTCTACTACCACCTTAATCTGGAGGTTGCCAGCTTTTTAAAATGTTTGTCTCTGTAGATGCTGTTTTTGTTGTTGCTGGTATAGTATTTCTCTCCATCTTTCAGTTTTCCAGGAGGAGTGTGAAGAATGGATCTTTTGACGTATTAGGATTTTGAGTAGTTATATTTTTATTTTTGATTCTCTATGACTTTTGAGTATGTAAGTGGCTTTAAGTGCTGCATTACAGGAGAAAAAGTGGCATGTAAATATGTTAATAAATAGTAAACAAATCCTCGATGGCTGAATGGATCTTAGAGGAAAGGTCAGCATCAATCTAAGGCAAGTAACATCCTTGAGTCATTGGTGTGGAACTTTTAAAGATATCAGTTAATACGTTCTGCAGACCTACCTCTTGGGCCTTGATCTCCCCAATTTTCATCATCATCAAAATGTGCATCTCCACCTATGAGTCTCCCAGGCTGAAATGCATGTGCCAATATCCCACTGGGTCCATCAAAGGGTGAGTTATCACCATGATCTGAATGAAGTAGAATGAATAAATTCAGTCACAAATAATCTTTTACTTAGGGAAAACTTTAATGGATGACATCTAATGTTGATAGAAACAGAGATAGGTTACCTCCTCTGTTAAAGGAGATCATTATATCTGTAATGCCTTCAGTCTCTTCTTTGAACGTCAAGGGTGACACATCACTCCAGACTTTGAGTGCTTTCTCAATAGCTCTCCTCACTTCAGATCCCCCCAATTTCCGTGTGTATTTTTCAATCCTTTAAAATTATATATGAAAAAAAGTCAATCCTATGATTGTGTCAGCTGTATAAACTGACCCCCCCCCCTTAAGTCGTTGTAGAAGATATGCTGGAGCGCAAGTTTACATAGCATTATTAGAGAAAGCCTGAGTTCTGTTCAGCTGGAACCCCTCATGTGTGGCAGTACAGACTGTGGCCACTGACCGTTTGTTTATACATTATGAAGTACCTAGGGATGCTCAAGTGAACTTCATTTCACGTGTGCCCCCCTCCAACTTCCCATGCACTCGCTCGCACAGCCACACTTCAGTGTGCTCCCTGTGAGTACGTTCTCGTGTTCAGTATCAGTTCCTCCTCAACTGCTAAAAGTATCCCAGTTTCCCGCATTTCCATTCATTGAAATGCAGATCTTGACAGTTTCTCACACCTTAAAGAAATGCAAATTGGCAAGTCAAAAGAGCCTGGGAGCAAAAACACAGCTGGACTCACTTGAAGATACGATCACACAAAGGGAGCTCCCGTGAAAGTGGCATGCGCATGCACTGAGCAAGAACAGCCTGCATGTGAATTGAGGACCTCACATAAAATCCTGCACTTAACCATCCCTAGGTAATTCACAATGTGTAGAGAGACTGTGAGTGTCCTCCTAAAACAGGTATAGCTTGATCCTCTGAAATGAGCTTAGTTAAACACAGAATTGGATACGAGTGCAGGCTATAAGTATTAATGGGACTCCCTCCTAAACTTGAACATTGAGAACTAGAGCCTTTAAACCCCCTAGTGCACAAGACTGCCCGAAGCCTCTAATTCCTGACAAAAATCCACATTACCTGTATGTCAGATTGGTTTTGTCCCATTTAGGGTTCCCTTCAGTGAGGGTAAAGCCACCCAAATCAGGTACTCCACACCTGGGCTGCTTCATTACATCCAATGTTTCAGCATCCACCTTCCCAGTCACTTCCAGCCCAAAAAACTTTTGCATTTTTTTCAGCTTTTCCGTCACAGAGTTAAAGCTTCTTGACTTTGACCGGGGAACCTCCTCCCCTTCAGGACTGTAGAAATTTTCTAAATATTTCTAGAAAAGAAATAAGCAAACAAATACTGGATATCAATAGTGCTATACTATATATCAATAGATATATAATATATCTATGATTCTGTATTTCTTCCCAATTAACCTAAGAGTTGTTGTTGCTGTTGAGGTTGCAGCATTTTCCACCACTAAGATGTCTGCCAAGGTATCCCCTACAGAGGATTCTGGAGCATGTTTTATGGTCCTAGTTTACCCAATGAGTAGGCCAGGCCTATTTTGCAGCAGAACATAAAATGTATATGAATTGATTATGGCCCTCCAGTATACCCAACACCATCCCAGTAAACATCACAAGCTTGGAAACCTGTCTGCTATTATTTATCTTCTATTTGAGGAACTCCTGATAAACTTTCAAGGACCCACAAGGCTCTGCAGGACACACTTTGAAAGTCACTAAAACTAAGCTCCACCTGCAGAATGCCAAAAGGGAGCTTCCAGTTTGGTGTAGTGGTTAAGAGCAATGGAACTCTAATCTGGATAGCCAGGTTGAGTCCCCACTCCTCCGCTTGAAGCCAGCTGGGTGACCTTGGATCACTCAAAGCTCTCCAGAGCTCTCTCAACTCCATGCACCTCACAGGGTGATTGTTGTGGGGATAATAATAAATAGTTTGTAAACTGGTTTGAGTGAATGTTAAGTTGTCCTGAAGGCTTTGCAACCTTCAACCAGGCTTTGCAACCTCCAACATTCAATTTATATACAATTGAATGTAGAAGGTTGCAAAGATATTTGCTTTACATGAAGCTTTGTGATGGGAAGTCATATTAACTAGATGAATGACTGCTTCAAAGTATACTTGGAAGCCAGGAGAAGATATCACTGGCCATTGTTCAAAGCAGAATTAAATATGTATTCCAAGAGAGGGATGTATCTGATGGGGCAGGCAGCAAACTGAGTGGCACTGCACCTGTTACACTTCTCTGTGATTTCCTATAACCTGCATCACTATTTTTCTTATTGGGTTTAACAAATTCAGGTTCAAACCTCCCTTGTGGACCTCAGGCATCTCAAGCTAAGTATCATCATCTGCTGCTGATGGCCATGGTGGTAACAGGAAGGGAAGGGTGGAGTTAGCATCATTCTTTCTTTCATACTTCCCTTCCCTTCCCTCAATATCTTCAATAGCACTCTGCTATGTTCCTGACCCATAAAACCCAAGAAAATATATTTCCTGCAGGTTCTGGTATCTGGGATGGTGTTCAAAGCACGGATGCAAGTGAGATAAGAAATAGACTTCTGCTTTCTTTTTGTCACACTGAGGGAGAGATGACAGGGACAGAATAGGTTTGCCAGCCCAGCACTTGTAACCTCTGGAGGACCTGGTGAGGGGGGTTATTCTTGAGGATCAAAGTCATGCCAGCATCATAACATCACTTCTGGTGCAAACCCAGAAGTGGCATCACCATAGTGAGGTGATGCTCTAGGATTTACGGGGGAATCACCCAACACAAATGTCTCCTCTTCCAGCAGAAGAGCTGACTAAGTGGAAGGCTTCTTATACTGGAGGAATTTCTCCTCCCTAATGGAGGATACAATTTATAATAATTAGAGTGCTTAAAAAGAAAACATTGAGATACCCAAGGGCTTTTTGGCCAGCTAGGCAACTGCCCTCACACACACCCTTCTATGCTGTGGGGAAGCCACCCCTACGAGGCCATGCTCTTCTTGGCTGTGCTTGCCCACAGATAGGTACTGCTCTGGGGCGGGCAGGCAGTCCTGCTTCATTAGTAGTGACAATGTGGTTTGGGGGCACACTGGGAGGGAACAACACTCCTTCCTCCCCAAAGAAGGAAGAGAAGACGGATGAGTGAGCCTGCCAGTGAGCCAGCCTACCTGCCAAGCCAGCCTGCTAGACACCACTTGGTCAGGTGTGGGCACCCCCTCTCCAAGGGAGGGTCAGTGAGCCATCTGGGCATCGGCCCCACCTTTCCAAGGAAGCAATGGCCAGCCAGCCAGCCTTTCTAGCTAGGCAGCCTGTCATGGCGGCTTTATTACAGGTGGGCAAGTGGGCCCCGCCTCCACAAAAGAGGGAGGGCAAGCCAGCCACCCTGCCAAGCCAGCCTACTGTGTGCAGCTCAGCTGAGCTCACTCCCTCCTTCCTGAGGGAAGCAGTCTGGGAGCAGCGGCACCCTTCTCTTTCTGCTAGGTGGGGTGTTGCTTGCTGAAGGGGAGGGATGGTTTATGCCCTTCCATCTGCAGTGATGGTCTGGTGGGCTGACTGCCTTCTTGAAAAAGCCATGCTTTATTTTTTTATCATATTCTTTCATTTTTAAAAATTTATTTAAGATGTTTCTAAACCCATCTGGGCTATTGGGACCAGATATGGATAACAGATTAAAAACTATAAATCACAGAAAGCTTCAGAGACCAAACTAGCAGAGCAGCCGGCAGAGACCTTGTCAATAGCACCTGGAAGACATCTCCGCCTCTAAGACCCAACAGACTAGTGAAGCCATCATTAGACTGAAGAGTCTCTCTTAAAAGTTCAGGTGTGGAATGAAAGGGTTGCACAGGAGAATGCCTTTTGTTCCACTTGAATTCCAGCAAATCAGATTTAATATTTACCTCAACCAACTGCATGTCTCCACCATTGCTGCCAGTGTCCACAGGGAACGCGGTGGAATACGTGGAACTTAGTAGCAGAAGCAGTAGAAGCTGAGGACTTTTCATCTTCGCGCTCAGTGACAGGTTCCGCTGCTTCTGCGATGTTTATTCCTTCTCTCGACTTGCCTTTAGTTCATCCTCTGCTTATATAGCATTTGAATGCTTCAGTCTGGCCTGACTCATCACCTAGACCCTCTGATTAGCCCTGAGAGCACAAGAAAGATTTCCTCATTGAGCAATGACAAGAGAGCAGCTCTTTTTCACAATCTTCTAGGGTTTTTTTTTAAAGAAAGGAAGAAGTAATAGTAATAATTTGAGATGCTTGCAAAATTCTTCCCTGCCAGATTTCTTCCCCAAACTGAGCGTTTAAGACTATTTGAATGTACATGTTCAGTTTCTCCCAGAGGCATCCCTGGGGAAACTCAAAAGCCACGTTCAGGGAGGACTGTGCTTCCCAGGTATGCAGGGCCCAATGTGGACTGAGGGCCAAGCTACACATGACGAATGACACTTGAACGACAAGTGTATTTCTCCCTGTTCACTTGCCCTCCACTCAATCCACTTGCCGTTCAAGTGTCATTCGTCATGTGTAGCTTGGCCCTAAGACTGCAGTGCCAGAAGGGAGGGCTCTCAGCAGCAGCCCCTGACCCCTGCTGTCGCTCAGTAGGGTAGCTGGGGGAAAGTGCACCAAAATCACTGTCACCATGATGGCTTGCCAACACTTCCAGGATGAAGCTGGCAGGGATTGCATTATATTGGTGCAATGCTCTGATGATGCCTCCCATGTCCCTATCACTCTGGTCTCCTATAAGGAGGGATTGCTGATACTTCCCCCCATGTCTGATTCCTGGCATGCCCGTTATGCTGCCATTTGCTCCATTGTGGAAACTGATGTGTGGCCAAATCAGTATGATGGGATTTCTTGGGCCCTTTCAGGTTGTGAAAATGGTGGAGGGGCAAGGACTAATCTCGCAATCCCCGCACACTTGAATCATGCCTTCATGCACCTGGAAAGCATGGATCCCTGAGCAGGAGTGGATAAGAACATCTATAATAACAGGATCAGTCTGTCCATCCGCCTGCCTATCTGTGGCAGGCATAACCTTGTGTTATTTGCAATGGAAGCTAAGGTTTCTGTGGCTGGCATAACTCATTAACAAATATGGCTAGGAGTTCCCATATTGACCACCATCTTCAGGATGATAGCTGGACTCTCATTTCCAAAAATGAAAAGGATTGGAATGTCTTGACACAGATTAGCTCCAGAACAGCCCTCTGGTATTTGCAATGGAAGCAAAAGTTTGCCCCACAGAGGCAAGGGACAAGCAGCACGTACAGAGAGGGCGGGGGGGGGAAGTGTCCTTCTGTAACAAATAGGGTTTCCAGGTCCAGGCTGGGAAATTCCTGGAGATTTGGGGTGAGGAGCCTGGAGAGGGTGGGGTTTGGGGAGGGTAGGGGCCTCAATGGGGTATAATGCCATTGAGTTCACTCTTCATAGCAACCATTTTCTTCAGGAGAACTGATCTCTGCTGCCTGGAGATCTGTTGTAATTCTGGGAGATTTCCAGCTACCATCTGGAGGCTGGCAACCCTAGTAACAAAGCAAAGGGGGGTTAACAATTTCCTTGCTCTGTCCAAGCCAGTGTGCTGTAGTGTTTAGAGTGTCTGACTAGGGCCGATTCCAGACGACTAACTGGAAGGCGCTTCATGCCGCCATGTTCCAGATCGCGACAGGGAAAACGCGAAATATCGCGTTTTCTCACGCGAGTTTGGTGCGATGTCGCACCAAACTCACATGAGAAAATGCAATATTTCGCGTTTTCCCCATCACGATCCGGAACATGGCGGCATGAAGCGCCTTCTGGTTAGTTGTCTGGAATCGGCCAAGGACCTGTGTAATAGTTCCATAAGCACACATGCCAGAAGGATTGAAAGTTTTCTTGGAACAAAACTAGGGCCGTTCCCGGCTTCTGCTGAGCAGAAACAAACAGCCAACAACCCAAAGGGAAAGTGAAACTGAAACTACAGCACAGGCTTTTGGCCCTAAGGGATCAGGGGGAAAAGTTCAACAAGGGAACATCACCACATTCACAACTTGCCACCTGAGTGCCCCAGGTTGAAATATTCGATTTGCCATAGAAGCTTGCTGGGTGACCTTGGCTCAGTCACACTCTCTTAGCCTAATGCACTGGTACTCAACCTTTTTCGTTTGGTGTCCCACAAGTTCAGATTTACTTGGTATGGTGAACTTTTGATCTATGGCCACATGAGTTTTGGACAATAGGTTTTTGGCAGCCATCATTTCATGCACGGTAACAGCAAGTTTGCTCAATATCCATTGGGAAAAATGGGAGATATCTGAAGGTGCACTGGTTATGATGGGAGCCAGGAATGCCAATTAACTTGCATGACCTCTATTTTAGTACACAAATGTTGCAAAGAAATGTGGAATGGATTTTGAGAAACCTGCTCTGAGCCTAAAATGACAACCTCTAGAGTAGGATGATATATTACAAGAACATGGAGGATGGGAGGGAAACAGATCTGACAAGATGTATACTTGTCAACAGTGCAGAATGAGGCTGCTGATACCAACTTCATGACCCTAGAAGGAAATGAACAGCTGATAAGCAGGATAACGGATGAGGCCGAGCTGATTCGGGGACCATTGTACAAACTCCAGAAACGTTAATTAAAATGTAACATATTTCATTCCACTCTAAGATTTGTGATTCTAGTTGCAAAGAACTGATTCGAATCCCAGCAACCCTCATTCCAACTTGAAGGCTGTCATTCCAGTCCCAGAGCACTGTTTCCATTCTCAAGGGCTGTCAATCCACTTTGGGGACTGTCATTCCAGGCCTCACAGAAGCAGGATTCTGTAAATCCATTTAACGTTTTCTTTGCAATTGCTTCGGCTAGGCACCAGAAATAGGCTTGCCATTCCCCCCGCCGGGGGTGGGGAATCCCCTGCTCCACCTTCTCCCCCTACCCCCACTTACCTGAACAGACACGGGCACACCCCCGGGAAGCACAGTGTGCCCCCGCACTCCACTGTAGCGTGCTCCCGTGCCTTGCAACAGGTCCATTTGGGGCCGAATTGGGCCTGCGGGGGGCGGGGGGGGGGGCGATTCAGCCCTTTGGGGAGCATGCACATGCTTCTGGGCCACCTTTGACCTCCTTGATGACATCACTTCCCAGAAGTGATGGCATCATGCATGCCAGAAGCACACGTGTGTGCCGCACCCGCATGCAATAGATAAGTACATAGCCGGCGCAGGGTAAGTGCCAGTGTCCCAGTCTCCCACTGGGGGACTTTTGGCACCTGGCAACCCTAACCAGGCAAGGAGGGAAAGGGAATGGCCACCATAAGTCTACAAGAGCCTTCAACCCACTTCCTCAGACTTTATGATCCAATTTTGGGTTGCAACCCACAGGTTGGGAAATACTGGCCTAGTATACCACACAGGGTTGTTGATGTGAGAATAAAATGGAGGTCAGGCAAATAATGTAAGCTGCTATTGTACAGAGAATGATGTAAGCTGGCTAGTGTACTGAAGTACTTTTAGGGCCATTAAATAATTATTTGTGTTTTCCCTGTTGTGGAGGAGTGTGGGATGTGAGACAGTCCTCTAAATATCCATCTACCTACCCAAAAGAGAATGCTGGGCTTTATTAAATGTAGCACATACACACAAAATAAGAAGTCCTTCATGGTTTCTCCCACCTGCAAATATACCATACTGAGAGATTTTCAGCTAAGAGATCCAGTACATACTTTCAGCTAAGAGTTATTCATTAACACAGAGAGTCATAAGAATTCAAATGATGGACAAAGACTGTAAAAATAGTGAATTTATTCAATTCTTTCTCTGTATCCATAAGGATTGCCTGGGAGAGACTGTGGAGTGATCACAGTCTTGGTTGTATAGCAATGCTATCACATCTTCATAAAAGAAGCACATAGAGCTTTCCTCTTCATGGAAACAGCAGAATGAACCCTGTTACAACATAATATATTACCAAAGCATTTTAGAGCCCCAGTTCAGCCAAAACTTGCTGATTGCCAGGTATAATCTTTGAATGCTCAATAAAAGAGGAAGAACCGTGCCTCCAAAGCAAGATTAGGCATATGAGGTTGTACTGAACAGAGGAATCTTAACAGCCTAGCCAGGCATTGCTTCTTTGATCATCTCGAACAATCCTTTTGCTGTTAAGGTCAAACTGGATCTGTTTTGTTCCTTGGAAAAAATAGGTGTACCCTGGAAGAGAAATAGCAATAAATGAACATTTTAAAAGGTCTCTTTCTCCTGACTGATCATATTTGGAAAAGAAAACAAAAGCTTCAGCTATGCAGAGGGATACTCTGACTGTTACGTAGAGTTAGGACATGTGGAGAAATACGGTTTGCAATGAAGCAACTAATCTCTTCTACTTCACTGCTCTCCAAGTTGCAGTAACATTGTAGAAGTAGACCTGATCTTAGTATAGATTAGTCTTCAAGTGTGTTTGCAATACTGAAGAGCGATCAATGTACTGTAGTGGAGTTGGACTAAAGCCAAGATGTCAGTTCAACTCTCCACTCTGCAATTAAGATGTCTCATGAGAAGCCTGATGCATGGAGGACACTCGTCATTTTCTCGCAAGATTGCTAGGGAGAAGAGGGAGGGAATCCGTCTTCTCCCTGGTAGAGATTCTTTCTCTAGGCATCTTGTCTAGTTTGCACCGCTCCCTCTTGCTGCTGCCAGCTCCCCTTGCTCCTCTAAAAGCACTCTGCAGACAGAGGGAGCTGCGCATGTGGACAGCGGCAAGCGGGAGCTGATTGCGCCCGCAACAGTCAGAGGGAGTTGGCAGCGGTGATAGGCTCCTCGTCCCTTTTGCCCCCACCAGCGCACTCGGCTTGGCTCCCTCTGGCTGCTGAATGCATTTAGGGGAGCAAGGGGAGTGCACTGGCAGGGGCAAGAGGGACAAGGAGCCTATCGCCGCTGTCAGCTTCCTCTGACCACTGCTGGCGCAATCAGCTCCTGTTTGCCACCGTTCGCACGCTCAGCTCCCTCTGTCTGCAGAGTATTTTTAGAGGAGCAAGGGGAGCTGGCAGCAGCAAGAGGGAGCTGTGCAAACTAGACGAGATGCCTAGAGAAAGAATCTTTACCAGGGAGAAGAGGGATTCTCTCCCTCTTCCCCCTAGCAGGGGTTCTTTCTCACTACACTTCCCGTGGAACCTTGTGAGAAGCCTACAAGTGTCCTCCACGCATCAGGCGTCTCGTCTGTTTTGGCTGTGGGTGACGTTGGAGCATTTAGTCTCTCAGTCTGTGCCTCACAGTAATATGGGGAGGGATGATCAATTCCTTAGATAAACAGCAGCATGTGAAGAAACAGCGGCTGTTTCCACATGTCTTACCTGCCTGTGGAACATCGCACGAAAGACCCGAAAGACAGAGCCTTCTCACGCGAAATCGCACTACGAAGACACTGTTTTATGGGAGTTTGTGCTGATTAATGGAAACGGCCAGTATCTCTGTACATTGAAAACAGCCAGTATCTCTGTACATTGAGGCATTCTATACAACAGGTAGCTTTGACATGCGCAGTGAGTTGTGTTTTCAAACACACCCAAACCTCTTCTCTACATTAGGCTACATCTCGTATGCCACACTTCTACTGTTGGCCTTTGCTCTTTTCTCTCCTTGTCTCCTGCCCGGGTTGCCATCCTACAGGTGGGGCCTGTAGGTCTCCCAGAATTATAACTGATTTGCAATCAATTCCCTTGAAGAAAATTGCTGCATTGTAAAGTAGCCTTTATTGCATTATATCCCCTAAGATCTATCTGCAGGAACCACAGATTGTTTTTCCCAATCTGGAGTTGGCAGCTCTACCACCAACTCTCTTTGACCCTCAAGATTCAAGTCCAGCAGCACCTTAAAGACCAACAAGATTTTCAGGGTATAAGCTTTCGAGAGTCAAAGCTCCCTTCTTCAGATACAAGCTATCAGAAGTGGGATTTGACTTGTACCCTGAAAATCTTGTTGGTCTTTACAGTGGTACTGGACTCTAATCTTGCTTTTCTTCTACAGACCAACGGTCTTCTTGACCCTTCTCCCCTTTCAGAGCTCCCAAGATACATGGCTATTGTATGTTTTCCAAGTATCTGGACAGTCACACATTTTCTTTATACTTTACATGTACAAGTACTGAAAAACATACAAGCAACAATTGGTGGTCTGGATGGGCTTGATGTGGTTTTTGAAGCTGAATTTTGGGGTTCAGACTGGAGGTTTCTTCAACTCTCTGCCAATATTTTTTGCACTCTGAGAAAGCCCACTGAAAAAAAAGGTTGGCCTTTCCACTATTCGTAGTTTACATTCCCTACTGCTTTTCTAAACTGAAATTAAAAATGTTAATAATGTGATTCTTTAAAGCATGTTGAATTCCATTATCAATCCCCATTGTGTAATGCAGATTGTAACAATCATCCCCTCTCCAAAACATACCATTATGCCTCAAAGCTGCATCAATTTTGGGGCCAACTCCTCTGAAGTCACGGGCTACATATCTGGGATAGCCTTTTTCCATGGATTGACTGTATTCATCATATCTGAAAAAGAGGACATATAACAATGTGAAAAAAAAGTTTTATTAAGTTACCTCAAAGAGGATAAGCTTCTGAGAACCACAGTTCTCTTTGTCAGTTGTTGCATCTGACAAAGAGAACTGTGGTTCTCAAAAGCTTATGATACAAATAAGTTGGTTAGTTTTAAAGGTGCCACTGGACTCTTTACTATTTTGCGACTACAGACTAACACGGCTAACTCCTCTGGCTCAAAGAGGATGAAGCCACATGAAAATCTGATTGTTATCACAACAGTTAGAGCCACCAAAAACAAAATAATCTAAAATGATTCAGTAAGATACTTAAAATCATACTAAAAGATTATTACATATTTTATTTTTTAAAAAATTTATATCCTCACTGAGACGGCAACAAAGAAGTTTATATTTTAGATCATTTCTTCTTCTCCAAGCAATTTCCTCAGGAATATATTCCCAGGGAACATAACGCTCTTGATCAAAGAATTTGATTTAAAATTGCATAATTAAATAAAAACATTATATTGAAAAATTAAAGATACAATCCTGTACTGGGAACTTCAGCTTGTCTGATTTGGTTCAGCTTGACCGGGGCTAAAATTAAGGCACAAGCACACCATTTTGAATAAATATCTATGAATATATATGAAAGAAAAACCAGTGCTCTGCCCTGAATGTATAATAATCAGTTAGAAAGCTGAAGATATTATGAGTGCAGAATATTTCACTGTACCTCCAGTACTTGCTACCAATGAAGAAATATGTCTTCCCAGTCTCTGGAACACTGAATGCAGCATCAATTTGCTTAATGTATTGGGGGAACCCCAGATGAGTGATTCTTTTAGGATAGCCACGCACAATATCCTGACCATTTAGAGCCCAATATTTGTTTCCTAAAAAGAAACACACAATTAAATGTTTTCTGCCGGTTGTGCCTCCTATTGTATGAGAGGTAGGTTGGTAGGAAATGTCCACTAGAAAATCCATCAGTAATATACACTGCAATCCCAAGCAAAATTACTCCAGCCTAAGCCCATTGGAATCATTGGGTTTAGAGTGGAGTAACTGGATTGCACTGTTAGTCTTGTTTCCCCTGGAAGGAACAGAATTGATGATTCCAGAACAAAGTTGAAGAATTCTTCCTTACTGGGTAGAAGTATGTAGGAAAACGAAGTTTCCTCCCTTCCAAAGAGGAGATGGAAACAACATCACAATAGAGCTTTTGCTGGCAAAAGGAATGCAGAGAGATGCAAGCACAGAAGTGGTTTACTTGCTTGCGATCTTCATCAATAAGGAGGGCAGAAATGAAGCAGGCAGTTCCCCTCAGCCCATCCCAGCTTCCATGGCCTTGCACTGGTAATGGCACTGGTAATGTAGGCAGCAGCAAGGCCTGCTTGCAGGGAGAGCGGACAACAAGTAGAACAAAGGCCCAGAGCCACAGCATGGCAATTGGGACAGGCATGCTGTTCTTGCATTCCGGATGGTGGGTTTCCTGTTGTGGTGGGAGCTCTTTCACTGTCAGACCTTATTGCCTGCTGCCACTCTGAGAGCTGAACTAGACATGATGCCTGACATGTGGAGGACACGCGTCAGTTTCCCACAAGTTTCCACATGTAGTGAGAAAGAACTTCTGCCAGGGAGAAGAAGGAGAGAATCCCTCTTCCCCCTGGCAGACATTCTTTCTCTAGGCATCTGGTCTAGTCCTTGCTCCCCTAAATGCACTCCTCTGGCTGTGGAGTGCATTTCAGGGAGCAAAGGGAGCGCACTAGCGGCGTTGAGAGAGAGCCGCTCACTGCTGTCAGCTCCCTCTGACTGCCGCCGGCATGATCAGCTCCCTCTCGCAGCTGCCAGTGTGCTCCCCTTGCTCATCTGAATGCACTTGGGAGACGAGTCCACTGATGACGGTGAGAGGGAGCCAATCGTGCCAGTGGCCGTCAGAGGGAGCTGGCAGCGGTAAGCAGCTCCCTTTCCCTCTGGCCGTCACCAGCACGTTCGGCTCCCGAGTGCATTCAGGAGAGCAAGGGGAGCAAGGCGGCAAGAGGGAGAGGGAGTTGCTCACTGCTGCCAGCTCCCTCTGACTGCTGCTGGCACAATTGGCTCCCTCTCGCAGCTGCCAGTGCGCTCCCCTTGCTCCACTAAGTGCACTCCACAGCCAGAGGAGTACATTTAGGAGAGCAAGGACTAAACCAGATGCCTAGTGAAGGAATCTCTGCCAGGGAGAAGAGAGATTCTCTTCCTCTTCTCCCTAGCAGAAGTTCTTTCTCGTGACATTTCCCATGGAAACTTACGGGAAACCAACGCGTGTCCTCCACATGTTAGGTGTCATGTCTAGTTTGGCTCTAAATGGTGGTTGAAGGGGGGGGAGCACTGGCACTGCAGATGTTATGAAATCACTTCCAGGGAAAACCTGGAAGTGATGTCACATTGTTCTGGAAATCAGCAGAAAATCTGTGGCTTTACCTAGAGTTGCCAGCCTCCAGGTGCGGCCTGGAAATCTGGAATTACAGCTGATCTTCAGATGGCAAAGATTGGTTCCCCTGGAGAAAATGACTGCTTTCACAGGTGGGATCTATGGCATTATACTTTGCTGAGGTCAGTTCCCCCACCCCAACCCAAATTTCCAGGAATTTTCCAACCCAGAGTTGGCAATCTTAGTTTGAAAATAGAATTTCTGGTCATTCCTAGAGCAACATGACATCATTTGTGTTTTTTTCCTGAAGTGATATAATGGTACATACGTTGCCACCCCCATGCTCCTGCCCCCAAACTCCTGGCCTGGCAATCCTACCAGAGGGTGATGAAGTGAGTTCAGGGCTGAGTCTGACTAGAGGGAGAGACTCCACCCTGGTCACTTAGAACGGTGGCTTGCCTACTTTGTATCAGACCTTAAATCCAGAAGTTTTATATGGGAGAAAAACTTAAGAATTGCCAGTGATTACCTTTAAAAAGAAGAACTTGGTCATTTTCATAACTTTCATAGGCAGCATCTACTCCGGAAGACAAACTTGGCCAGTAGCCGGAAATGAACTGGAATTCTATATCTGGAAAGCGATGGGATTTGTGCCAGAGAAACCTAATTTTAAGTTAGAGAATGCATATTAGAAATGGTCTGGCATCTTACATAGGCAAGTAACTTAGTGGCTCTTCAGGCAACCGATTGATTTGATAAATGAGATGATGAAGCCCTGAGAGAGAGGTGCATTTTGTCCATCTCTCTCATTATTATCTCCCTCCCTTCCCTCCTCTATTTTATTCTCAGAACAACTCTGTGAGGTAGGTTATGCTGAAAGAGCGTGATCGGCTAAGATGGTGACTTTTTAGTTATGTGTATCATATGGATCTTTTGGTTTCTTTAACATGCCCCAGCATCTATGATATTTGTATTATCCCTGGTCTTTTCTGTAAAGTGAAATCGAGTCACACAACTGACTTATGGCAACCCCAGCAAGGCGTTGTCAAGGCAAATGAGCAGAGGTGGTTTGTCATTGTCTTCCTTTACAGAGTCTTCCTTGGTAGTCTCCCATCCAAGTACTGACCCTGCTTAGCTTCTGATATCTAATGAGATAGGGCAATACCATGCTGCCTTCCCTCCTGTCTTCCTGTAGAGGAATTTAGAGTGTTTTAGATAATGGAGGATGGCAGAACCATAGCCAGACTTCCTCACTAGGTGGAGCTGCTGCATTTCCTGGAAATGCCTGGAAAATAAGCAATTTCTTAGTAATTCATAAAAGGTCAAGAATTCCTTTCAGCAGCTCTTATCTATGTGCCTTTATTTTAATGTCCTGTTTGTATGATTTAAATGATATCAGTTATTTGTAAGTTTAGATATTTTTATTTAGAAGGAGCATCTTTACAGACATTATTCTTTGCTCCTTTCACAACTGTAAAGCAGTACAAGCATTTCATTTTCACAGCCATTGCAGCTACAGAGGGGAATTTCTATGTAAGCATTGTAAAATATGATTGTGAAAAATTCAGCCTCAAGCTACAGAGAATTTTAGATGAGTGGAGCTAGGTAATCAGATAGGTAGCATCTGGAGCAGTACTACCATTAACTACAATTGATTTTTTTTTAAAAAAACAGAAGCTTCAAATTCTGAAAACCACCTTATGTTATTTTAATGACAGTTGCAAGTTCATCATTTAATAACCATTCCCCTCAAACTTAGGTGGGGTCAGAGGCATAGCATGGGGGGTCCAGGGGTGTGGCCATTCCGAGCATAAAATTTTGAGGGGGCACCATGTCCACGCCCCACCCCCGGAGTGTCCCTTCACCGCTGCTGCCTGGCTTGGTGCCCAGCGAGCTGGATGTTCCAGGGGTGTGGCAGGTGGCCTGCCTCCCCGCTCACCTCCCTGCCCCTTCACTGGCCTCGGCAACCAGTGAGCTGAGCACTCAGATGGCACGGCAGGTGGGGAAGCAAGCAGGGAGGCAGCCCGCCTCCCTGCACCTTCGCCACTGCTGCCTGCCTCAGCAGCCGGGTTCTCGGGCAGTGTGGCAGGCAGGGAGGCAAGCCTTCCCACCCCTTACCTCTTTGCTGCAGCTGCCCATGCTGCTATTGTCAGCTTGGCGCCCAGTGGTGGCATGGGCAGCTGCGGTGAAGCAGAAAGGAATGGGGAGTGTCCCGAACCAGGTAAGGGGGGGCGCTCCTGCACGATGACATCACAAAGGTGAGGGGTGAGGATCACCACCACCTGCCCCTGGCGTCCATGGACCACGCTATACTGCTGGGTAGAGTGAATCGATAGGCTTGTTGTTTTCCTACTCAAAGCCACAATCAACGGCTCTTGATGATTTCCGTAATAGGACAAAAAATGAAGGGGGGAATAGCGTTAGGAATTCCCCAGATCTCTGTGGTAAAGAACATAGAAATTGTCAGGATTCCAAGAGAGTCACCTGGAAGTGATGTCACGTTCTCAAGTTACCTGTCTTTAAAGAACATGATTTCTCCACGTAAGGTGGTAACAGCATCAAAAGTTGTTCTAGGGCTACAAGCTTTTGGTGTGATGGGTCCAGTTGGTTGTTGTGGGTTCTGCGATTTTCCTAAAGAGAAGAAAAAGTACAAATCATGTGGAAAGTGGACACTAAGTATGATCTTAGAGATGGGACTTCATGTCTGAAATTGGATTCAGTTGAACAAAGGCCAAGTATGTGGGGAAGGGATGAGAGATATATCAGGTACTATATGAACAGTTATTAAGTTATTCCTCTTTTATTTAAATTATTTCCATTCAGAAATACATGGGCACAAAGTGTCAGGTAGTTTTCTTATATTAACCCGTTACATTTTTACTCTGCTTTTACTCCAAGGAACTCAGGGCAGCATATGTAGTTCTTCCCTCTCCATTTTATCCTCACTGATCCCCAACATGGAGCCTGTAGGTTTGTTGGCTTCCAGATCCTTCTTTTCCAAAACAAAGAGTCATTCTGGCTCTCTTCCACCTCACTGGTGCTTCAGAAAAGCCCCAGGAGAAAACATCTCTGTATCTGCAGGGAGCATCTGTTTGGTAAATGGCTACCTCCATTGCAAGAGGATTCATGGATGGGTGTCTCCCAATATTTGCTATTTGGCCCCAGGCCTCATCACAGCCATTTTGTGATTGGCTGCATGCCCCACGACAGCCATTTTCTTGTGTTCCTCACCCATGTTTTCAAAATTCCAAAATTTCCAAAAGGTTCCAAAAATTTGAGTTAGGGAGAAGGGGCGGGGGAGTGAGAAAGACACATTGTAGAGTGGGAATTTGTACTCGGGTCTTGCCAGGGCCAAATTAAACATGACACCTGCCATGAGTTTTATGTTGGGATTTCACAACCCAATTCATAGATAAATGTGACATCAGTGATCCAAAGAACCCAAGTATGGTGGAACTTGGCGTGTGGAAGACGAGAGGCATCACTCATTCCCCCTGCACCATTTTCCTAAGCTGAAATGCCTATACCAATGGGCTTATTTGCCCCACTCTGGGATGTAATGCACTTCAGTCAGAGCCCATGAAATCAAAAATCAAATAGAGCTTCTGTGGCCATTTTGGCTTGGGAAAACAGCAATGGGGGTGGGGGATGGGGTGAAGCCCCTTCTCCCCTCCACATCACACTCTATGCCATTTCCAAACACACGTGGTAATGTTATCTGATATCATGTTCGTGTGTAAGTAGGGTCAGGAAGAGCAGCAATGGACTATATCCATTTCCGGGAAACATTAAATTGCAAGCAAGTAAACTATAGTGATGTTCTACAAGTAATAACTTTTAAAGTGTCCATAACCAAATTCATTAAAAGAAAATATGGTGTGCCTTTACCATAGATGGCCTGAATGCCATTGATATCATCCTGAGAAAGTTGAAATGAGCTCGGTTCTACGTAAGTATAGGTGGGGTACATCAGTGCTCCAAGGTCAGAGGAGTGGGACAGACCCAGTGAATGTCCAAACTCATGGGCAGCAATTAGAAACAGGTTGGTGCCTGAAAGCAAGATAAAAAATCGTGTCTTTATTCAAAAGAACAATGAGCAGCTTCAATGTCAAAATAAGATGTACTATTCTAGTATTCAACTTGGGGCCACTGCATAGAGGCAGAAAATATAATCGGCAGGTAGAAGTTCCAGAGCACAGTCCAAGGAAAAGTGGACGTTACTGGGAATCCTTAAATTAATTGGACTTGATTCAGTCTCATGTCCTATTTCCATTGCTCTCAAAGGTTTCAATCCTTTGTGCGCTTCCCCTGAAGGATCAGCATTATAACAAGCAACACATTAACATATAAACCAATTAGTCAACATCTGTCCAGTTAAACTGAGTAATAATATAAACAAGAATATACAATAATTGCCTTGGAGACTTATACAATTTGGTTAGGAGCGACCTTACAAACTGAGTAGAACATCAAAATAGTCTTTAGGTTTAACAAGTTTTTAAATATAATCATCTGTTGTCAACAATTCCAAAATCGGGAGCCAAAATTCAATGAATTGCAATTTGTAGTCTGGGTTCTCATGCTCTTTAATTTAATCTGTTTGCTTTGCCAAAATAAATTGGTCCCAGACCCTTAGTAACCAATTAGAAATAGTTGGGCTTTGTTTACTCTTCCAGGCTGCAGCAATAACAGATTTACCCACTGCCAACAGTTATGCTATTAAAGATTTCCTTTCTTTCGGGATGGGAATATGATGCCAATCATTTAATAAAATCACCTCAGGTTGGAGAGGTAAGTAACAGTCATTCTGTTGATATATAGAAGCACTTCTAGGGGCAAGCAGTTTTCACTGATCTTCTCTCCCAGCTGCAGACTTCCCCCCTTTTCCCCACACCATTCCTGGGGGTTCAGGGACCAATAGGAGCACAGTTTTGCTGGCGCAGAAGTCTGCAGTGGGAGGGGAGAAGCAAGGAATTGCTTTCCTCAAGAACAACTCATGGCTTATCTCATGGCTTGGGATTCAAGATTAAGCCAGCGAGGGTTGGCATTGGCATTTTTTTAACGAAGGAACCAAAGAAAGGAAGGCTAGGACCACTGCCTAAGACTATGGACACCCCATGAAGGGCAGGCTGTAGAATAGACTTTCCCACTTCAGTTCTCCTTCATAGGATCCATCATTAATACATGGAAATCACTGGTGATGGCCACTAGCTTAGATTGTTACTCTACGTTTTAAAGTGGATTATTTAGGATTAAGCTTTCCAATTATCCACCAATAGCAGGCAAACTCCTGCATCTTCCCCTCAACCCATTCCTTGCATTTGGACTATTGAGGAGCTGGAGAAAAATGTGTGTGTAGGGGGGTGACACCTCTGACGCCATGACATCACTTCCATTTCCAGTCATTTCCAGTGATATTACTTCCAAGAAATCCTCTCTGGCATTTACCTTAGAATTGGGGAGGGGGGAGGGGGAGGATTCCTACAGTGTTGTCGACAGAGCAATGCCAACTCCCTGGTGATCTCCAAGAAGTAACATCACAAAGGGGTTCATCCTAGTTACAAGGGTTTTACAAGAATGATAGAGCAAATACATCAGTGGCTGATATCTGTTGCTGCTGCCATTGACTGCCACCATCTTGGCCAGCAAACTCTTAGGTCCTCAGTCCACCTTCAGTGCTGCAACTCGGCCTTTGGCTAGGGATGATATAAAGACGTTGTGCCTGGGACTGGGAAGGAAGAGGCTGCTACCATTTTAATCTGCAGGTTGCCAGCTTTTTAAAATGTTTGTCTCTCTATATTGGTTTTTTTTTTGCTAGTATAGTATTTCCCTCCATTTTTGAGTCTTGTAGTAGGAATATTAAGAATGGGTCTTTTGATGTATTAGGATTTTGAGTAGTTATATTTTTTTATTTTCTATGACTTTTGCGTAAGCGGTTTTGAATGCTGCATTACTCAAGAAAAAGTGACATGTTAATAAATAATAAATCCACAATGGCTAAACAGAGCCTAGAGGAGGGGCCAGCATCAGTCTAAAACAAATAATATCCCTGAGTCATCAATGTGAAACTTTTAAAGATCTCAGTTAATGTTTTGTAGGCATACCTCTTGGGCCTTTATCTCCCCATGGTTCATCATCATCAAAATGCGCATCTCCACCTATGAATTCCCCAGGCGGAAACGCATGAGCCAATGTCCAACCTGGTCCATCAAAGGGGGAGTTATCCTGATGATCTGAACAAAGTAGAATGAATTCAGTCACAAGTAATCTTTTACTTAGGGAAAGCATCTTAAGTCAATAGAAACACAGATAGGTTACCTCCTCTGTAAAAAGAGATCATTATATCTGCAGTGCCTTCAGTCTCTTCTTTGAACGTCAGGGGTGACACATCGCTCCAGAGTTTGAATGCTTTCTTGATAGCTCTCCTCACTTCAGATTCCCCCAGTTTTTGTGTGTATTTTTCAATCCTTTAAAATTATATATAACATAAAAGTCAATCACATGATTGTGTCAGCTGTATAAACTGATCCCCCAGAAGTAGTTGCAGAAGATATGCTGGAGTGCATGTTTACATAGTACTATTAGACAAAGTCAGAAGTTCTGCTCAGATGGAACCCCTCAGGTGTGGCAATCCAGACTGTGGCAGCTGAGTGTCCTCCTAAAACAGGTACAGCTCAGTCCTCTGAAGAGTTAAGCATGTATAACCCCACTGAAATGAATGGGCTTAGGTAGACCTGTATAGAAGAATAGTTTTAAAATATTATTGGAACTTCCTGCCAAGCTTGAACATTGAGAACGAAAGCCTTTAAACCCCCGAATGCAAAAGAGTGCCCGAAGCCTCTAATTCCTGACAAAAATCCACTTTACCTGTAAGTCAGATTGGTTTTGTCCCATTTAGGGTTCCCTTCGGTGAGGGTAAAGCCTCCCAAATCAGGTACCCCACACCTGGGCTGCTTCATTACACCCAATGTTTCAGCATCCACCTTCCCAGTCACTTCCAGCCCAAAAAACTTTTGCATTTTTTTCAGCTTTTCCGTCACAGAGTTAAAGCTTCTTGACTTTGACCGGGGAACCTCCTCCCCTTCAGGACTGTAGAACTTTTCTAAATATTTCTAGAAGAAAAACAAATACTGGATATCAATAGTGACATAACTGTAACGTAAATCTACAATTCTGTATCTCTTCCCAATTAAATGAAGAACTTGATACTGAGCACTTGCTGCAGAATGTTTTAGGGCACTTAGGGTGAAGCTACAAGTGACGAATGACACTTGAACAGCAAGTGTGTTTCTCCCTGTTCACTTGCGCTCCACTCAATCCACTTGCCGTTCAAGTGTCATTTGTCACTTGTAGCTTGGCCCTTAGTTTACCTAATGAGCAGGCCAGGCCAAATGTACAGACCATAAAAATGATACACTCAGGAAACATCGTAAGCGGGGAAGTCTATCTGCTATTATTTTTCTTCTAATAATAACATGACATCATAACATTCTATTTATATACCGCCCTTCAGGACAACTTAATGTCCACTCAGAGCAGTTTACAAAGTATGTTATTATTATCCCCAAAACAATCAGCCCGTGAGGTGGGTGGGGCTGAGAGCCAAGCTACACATGATGAATGACACTTGAACGGCAAGTGGATTGAGTGGAGGGCAAGTGAACAGGGAGAAATACACTTGCTGTTCAAGTGTCATTCGTCATGTGTAGCTTGGCCCTGAGAGAGCTCTGAGGAACTTCTAGTAACAGAGGAACTTCCAATAAACTTCCAGGGACCTACAGGGGTCTGCAGACACACAAGCTCCACTTGCAGGATGCCAAAAGGGAGCTGCTGAAATTATTTAGTGATAGTGGCGGTTGCAAGACCTGGAGATATTGGCTTTACATGAAGCTTTGTGATGGGATGTCATATTCACTAGATGAATGACTGCTTCAAAGTATACTTGGAAGCCAGGAGAAGATCTCACTGGCCATTGTTCAAAGCAGAATTATATATTCCAAGAGAGGGATGCATCTGGTGGGGCAGGTAGAAACCTGGGTGGCAAAGCACCTGTTACACCTCTCTGTGGTTTCCTATGACCTGCATCAATATTCTTCTTATTGGGCTTAACTGATTCAGGTTCAGCCCCTCCTTGTGGACCTCAGGCATCTCAAGCCAAGTATTATCTGCTGCTGAGTCTGTGAATGCAGCTGCTGTGCTATAGCCATGGTGGTAACAGGGAGGGAAAGGTGGTGTCAGCATCATTCCCTCTCTCATACAACCCTTCTCTTCCCTTCCCTTTCCCCAGCCTAAGAATACCACTTAAAAATTAAATAAGGCTGTTTACAAAGAAAACATTGAGATCCCCAAGGGTTTTTGGCCTGCAAGGTGATTGACCTCACACACCCCCTTCTGCGCTGTGGGGAAGCCGTCCCTAACAGTCCAACCTCTTCTCCACTGGACAGTAGTGACACCCGGGGCTGCCGTGCCTGCCCTCAAACAGGTACTGCTCTGGGGCAGTAGGCAGTCCAGCTTCATTGCAGTGTGGTTTTGGGGCACACTGGAAGGGCATATTTCCTCCCCCCAAAAGGAAGGGAAGGTGGGTGGGTGAGTGAGCCTGCTAGTCTGCCAGCCCACTTGCCAAGCCAGCCTGTTGTACACCACTTGGTCAGGTGTGGGCACTACCACTCCAAGAGAGAGTTAGTGAGCCAGCTGGGCATCAGTGAAATGCAAAGGGTTGCACAGGAAAATGCCTTTTGTTCTGCTTGGATTCCAGCAATTCAAAGTTCATATTTACCTCAACTAACTGCATGTCTCCACCATGGCTGCCCGTGTCCACAGGGAAGGCGATGGAATACGTGGAACTTAGTAGCAGGAGCAGTAGAAGCTGAGGATTTTCCATCTCTGCGCTCAGTGACAGGTCCTGCTGCTTCTGCAATCTTTATTCCCTTGCTTGACCTGCCTTTAGTTCATCCTCTGCTTATATAGTATTTGAAGGCTTCATCCAGGCCTGACTCATCCTGCGATTAACTATGAGAGGACAAGAAAGATTACCTCATTGAGCAATGGCAATAGAATGGCTCTTTTTCACAATCTTCTAGAGTTTTTTCCCCCTTAAGAAAGGAAGAGGTTTTATATCATGCAAAAGCAGATAATAATCATTTAGGACTCTTGCCAAATTCCTCCCTGCCAGATTTCTTCCCAGATTTGGGGGTTTCAGACTTTTTGAAGGTACATGTTCAGTTTCTCCCAGGGGCATCCCTGGGGAAACTCAAAAGCCACGTTCAGGGAGGTCTGTGCTTCTCAGGTATGCAGGGCCCAATGCGGACTGAGACTGCAGTGCCAGAAGGGAGGGCTCTCAGCAGCAGCCCAGCCCCTGACCCCCACTGCCACTCAATAGTATGGCTGGAGAGGACATCCCAAAGTCGCTTTCACCATGATGGTGTGCCAGCACTTCCAGAAAGAACTGGTAGTGATTCCATAATGCTCCGATGGTGCCCCCATGTCCCTATCCCTCCAGTCTCCAATAAGAAGGGATTGCTGAGACTTCCCCCCCACATCTTTTTCCTGGCATGCCCATTATGCTGCCATTTGCTCCATTGTGGAAACTGACGTGTAGCCAAATCAGTATAACGGGATTCCTTGGGCCATTTCAGGTTGAGAAAATGGTTGTGGGGGAAGGACTAAGCTCCCTCTCCCTTCACACCAATGTTCCCACCTGAATCATGCCTCCATGCACTTGGGAAGCATGGCTTTCTGAGAAGAAGAGGATAGGAACATCTATAATAATAAGGATCAGTCTATCCATCCACCTGCCTATCTGCGGCAGGCATAACTCATCAGAAGCCAGTTGTCTCAAACTTGGATACCTGCATCAGGATGGTTGGGGGAGTTTCTGTGCCAAAACTGAAGTGATCTGGAGCCTTCTGGCCCATATTAGGTCCCAAAACCCATCTCCTATGCTATTTGTAATGGAATATAAGGTTGGCAGGCACAACCCTATCAGAAAATAAAGCTATGAGTCTCAAAACTGGCCACCAGGATGATAGGACAATCGTAGGAGTCAACAATGAAGGGAATCAGAACCTTTTAGTCCGCATTAAGTCCAGACTCCCACCCCCTGCCCCCACCCCCATTTGCAAAGCAACCAAATGCTGTCTATTTGTGGCAGTCATATAATTCATTGAAAATAAAGCCATGCCTCTCAAACTTGGCCATCAGCTTCAGGACAATGATGGGACTGGAAGTGCTAAAATAAAGGGAACTGGAACTTCCAGCCCCACAGGATCTTGAGAACACACTTCCCTCCCACCCCATGCTATGTGCAATGGAAGCTAAGGTGTTTGTGGCAGGCATATCACATTAGAAAATGAAGCTGACTTCCAACATTGGCCACCAGCTTCAGGATGATAATGGGACTGATAAACAGGACCATTCATACTGGCTTGGGGTCGATTTGGGCTTCAAAACGCTCAAGTTGGGTCCGTTTGGGGACCTAATCGGCCCGGAGTGAAGCATGTGCGTGCTTCCGTGCCTGTGTGATGACATCACTTCCAGGAGTGACGTCATCACGAAGAAAACAGAAGATGTGAGCGCTGAGTCCTCCTCCTCCCACCAGGAGGGTAAGGAAACCTGGCAATCCTAGGTTATAATTCTAGACTACGATTAAGGAGATCCAGGTTTGAATACTTGCTCTGCCACTGCAGGTTGCTGTCTGATCTTGGGGCAGTCACACACCCTCCGCCAGACCTACCTCAAAGGGTTTTAGTGAGGATACAGTCGAGGGAAGGAGAACAACGTGAAATGCATTAGGCTGAAAGGTGGTATTTGCCATTTGTTATAAATCTAATTTTGGTTATACTCCCCCAAAAGGCTAATTGCTCTTGCTGCTGCTTCCTCTACTATTGCTGCAGCTCTTTTGGCATCAGGCAGAGCGGCTCATTCAATATTCAAACTATTGTTAAATATTGCACGTGCAGCAGAGTAATTGGCCAGTAGAGTAATTTTATTAACTTCTACCATGCTTCTCTTTAACCGTCTTTTATTCTAAATTGAAAAATCCCAGACTTTAAATGAGATAAATGTGAATACCCTCCTCCAACTTCAGCTCTCCCCCTTCAAAAAATTACTCCGTCCACATTCCTTTCTCAGGTACCCCTTTTACAGCCCATTTCAAGCTCTGGTATATTGTTGCAAATAAATAAATAAATGTTCGGTTTCCTAGAAGTAGTGAGGAGAAATGAAACTTCTGGGGGATGTCCTCCGTTTCATTTGCATCCTTTGACCTCAGTTCCCTCAGTGGACATGAGCTGGAGAGCAACTGGTATGGGATGACTCATTGCTACAGAATGAAAATTCAATGTAGTGTAGTGGTTAGAGTCTCAGAGTGTGATCTGGGAGACTGAAGTTTGAATCACCTCTGTGCTCACTGGGTGGTTTTGATCCAGTCACACACACACTCAGCCTAAACTTCCTTTCAGGGTTGTTCTGAGGAAAATATGAAGGTAATGCTGTCCTCCCGGCTGGCAGTACAAGCTGCTGGGGCCAGGGGCTGGGCTTGCTGCTCCCGGTGAGGTAAAGGCAGGCCGTCTCTTCCCAGGTACCCGGGTATCACCTGGGGGGTTAGAGCCATAGGCATTTAAGCCAGTTCTGCCTCCCCAGCCCGCAGTCGCTCCCTTTCACTTGGCCAACCCACCCTCCCTATGGCAGTACAGGATTAGCTGGTTGCCATTTACCAGGGCCAGGTAGGCATTTTTTCACCTTTCCCTACTGGCACACAGAGAAAGGTGTTTTTTGCCTATGTTGCACTGTGGGATGATTAAGGTAATCGGTATGGTGGAGCTGTAAATAGTTTGATCACTGGCAGGATAGGATGGGAAAATGAGCAGGATGGTGACCCCTTTGGCACATCCCCATTGGTGGGGAATTGGGGTCTGTCAGGAGCAACTGGTAGGCTTTACAGCTGGCAGTTGTGAAGGAAGGTTGCCTGGTGGGACCCCTGGACAAGTCTGTCCCAAGGATCCATGGCTGTGGGGGGCGGGTTGGAGCTTTAAATGGGAACCATTTGCCTGGCTTCTGGGTACCAGCCATTATTTGGATGGCTCAGCCCCAGGTCAGTGGGGGCTCACCCAGACAAGTCAAGACAGAGGTCTGGGGAGACCCAGGGCTTGACCTGTACTGCTAGTTAATCCCTTGCTATATTGACAGTTTATGTAGTACTCAGTATAGTGGCCCAATTTTATACCCGTCTTGTGTCTGCCTTTTATTTCAACTGGAGGGGGGGTGGGCAATGAAAATGAGGAAAGTAGCTTTGGGTCCCTGTTGTGGAGAGAGGCAGTATATACATGAAGTAAATTAATAAATACAGATGAAGATAAGGAGCAGGTAAAAAGTAAGTCGTTTAATGAGTTTGAAGGAAGTAGGGCATAGGGAAAGCTGAGAGGCTGCCAGGAAGAGGGAAAGATAAAATCATGTGGGGAGGGGGATAAAGGGAAAAGTGCCCCCTGCAAGTCCTTGCAATTTCCCCACCATGCAACTGGGCCTGGCTCAGCTGGCACTGAGCAACTGGGCCATAGGGGAAAGGCTGCCCTTGTGGGGGCGGGGGAGTGAAGACAGGGGGCCAAGCTACAAGTGACGAATGACACTTGAACGGCAAGTGGATTGAGTGGAGGGCAAGTGAACAGGGAGAAATACACTTGCCCTTCAAGTGTCATTCGTCACTTGTAGTTTGGCCCCGGGTGGCAGACAAAGGTGAGTGGGAAGGAGAGAAGGAAGCAGAACAGGGAGAAGAGGCTGTGGCGGGTAAGGAAGAGGAAAAGGATATGTGGGGGGGGGGGATGAGGTGCCCCCCACATAAGTCCTTGTGAGTCTCCGACTTGTTACTTTTATTTTAGAAAATGGATATCCAAAAACTCAGAGAACGTATTAAGAAGATAGATGAATTTTGGAGGAAAGGGGTTCTCATACATGTGAGAGGCATAAAATGAAGCTTCCCAGAGCATGTACTCTGTATACATTGGAGCAAGTATATGGCTGTTTCCACACAGCTCTCCGCTGCTTGTAACAACTCGGAATATCATGAAAAAAAACGGAAGATCGCGTTTTCTCGCGCGAGATTTGCGCGACATCACATGACGTCGCATAAATCTCGTGTGGGAAAACGCGATCTTCCGTGTTTTTTTCGCAATATTCCGGGTTGTTACGAGCAGTGGGGAGCCGTGTGGAAATGGCCTGTGTTGGAGGGAGGTCTTTAGAGATGTTAATGGCCTTAGTGTTATGGAGCCTGGTTGGAATTTCAGGGACTAGGGATGAGATTTCATGGATGAAGTGAATGGAAAACACAAGTTTAGATCCAGAAATTGGTTCATGACAAAGATGAGTCTTGCTGAAGAGAGGGAATATCAATTAAATATGATGTAAAAGAGAGAAGGGCAACTTGGGAAAGGAGTGAAGCACTAATGCTGGACTTGGTTCCTACGAGGACTCTCTTAATCTTTTTCATTCAATTATATGTAGAACTCAGGGCCAAGCTACAAGTGACGAATGACACTTGAACAGCAAGTGGATTGAGTGGAGCGCAAGTGGAGGGCAAGTGAACAGGGAGAAATACACTTGCCGTTCAAGTGTCATTCATCACTTGTAGCTTGGCCCTCAGTCTAGTCTAGCAACTGGCAGCAGTTCTCTGATGTAAAGGTCTTTTTCAGTCCTGTTGTCTGAGAGCTTCTTGTAGCAGAGGCGCCAGGGATTGTTATTTCTTTCTTTACAGCATTTATAGACCACCTTTCTACAAGTGCACTCAAGGTGCATTTAAAGTTGAAATACTTAACAAAATACCCAAAGCAGCCACAAAGCTATATAATATCCGTGTATAATTAAAGTCTTATCCTCACTCATGCAGTTAACAATACATTTATTGAATCATCTTTTCTTGTATAGCCAGGACTCATACCACATTGTACAATACAACTATAACTTCAACTTATAGGCGTCATACATACTCCAACTCATCAATTAAAGTGTCTCGTGCTCAAAATCCTATTAACCATACTATTAAAGTGCAATTGCTATTTCATGTCACCTGACACAATTTATCATATATGGAGTCAATTTCGCCTTCTATTTCAGTTCAATACGTGGACAGTCCAAGGCTGATCCCAGACACTGTGTGGGTCACAGAAGAAATGTAGACCTCAGATGTGTTTCTTTTGGTGTACATATAAGGTTCTATGACCATAGTTTTTTCTAACGGACGGTCCAGATCCCCATAAGGTCCGTTTCCAAAATTCTTTCTCAAAGAACACAGTTGTCAGAGTTCCCAATACACTTCCTCATGTTAATTTCCTTCCGTCAATTTCCTTCCTTCCGTCCTCCAACAGAGAGGAATTTGACTTCAGATAAATGGAAAGAAGATAGCACATGATAGGGACCATTCATGGACAGGTTTGGCTCACTGACTGCCACTTGCCATCAGCTGGAAATAAATAATACATTTTACACATTTTTTTAAAAAAAGTTTGGGTTAGGCATGTAAAAGCAATCGTTGAGTTCATTAATTCTGTTTGAAGCAACTAGGTTCTTCTAAGTTGTAGGACAGATCCTGCGGTCATTTAAGACCTTTTCAGGTCCATGAATACTGAGAGCCTCTGTACTACATCCAGATCCTCCCAATACACATGGATCAGCATGAACAGTGTCAATGCATGCATTTTGCATGCCCTTCAAGTAGGTACAAGCAGATCACTGGATTTTTCAGAGTTCTGGTGCACACATCACATGTGGAATCCATGTGCCCCCTATTCAGGTAACATTGCAACTGCACATATTGGGAGCATCATGGGAAGCGTATACTCCCAATACATGGAGTTTTCTGTTTCCTGGTGTACATCATTGTTAACATCAGGAAAGGATTTTAGTTGATCTCCAATGGTGAAAAAGAACTTCTTGCAAAGCAACAAGAAACAGATGCTTGACAAAAGTTGACATCCGCCTGGCCACGCATCATCTTTCAAGCCATAAATAGCTCAGTGCAGACAGGTAGAACTTTTGTTTTTTGGAAGAGGAACACTGTGGACTTACTTGCAAGGATGAATTAAATTGGAATATATTTTCTCATGGGCTCTCACCCTGTGACAAATATCACCTTCCTCCTGACTTCTTTCATCAAAAAAACAAAGTTGCTTAATGACTCATTAAAATCTCACAAGTGACAGCAGGATTCAGCTGAACTGACTTCTTTGGGGAACCCAGGCAATCTCACTCCTGCCACCGCAGAGGCTCATTTCCTCTGGCCAAGAATGAGGAGACAGGATGCACCAGGCAACAAGGAAGAAATAAATCCATGTTGCAATATCCAATTGTTAGCAATCCCACTCTTTGTGATGTGTTTTGCTTCACTTGCACGTTCTGCATCATCTCAGG
Source organism: Eublepharis macularius (assembly GCF_028583425.1). NCBI lineage: Eukaryota > Metazoa > Chordata > Lepidosauria > Squamata > Eublepharidae > Eublepharis > Eublepharis macularius. The sequence continues at coordinate 163,455,602 of NC_072792.1, read as the reverse complement.
GCCAAGCTACACATGACGAATGACACTTGAACAGCAAGTGTATTTCTCCCTGTTCACTTGCCCTCCACTCAATCCACTTGCCGTTCAAGTGTCATTCGTCATGTGTAGCTTGGCCCTAAAACACTTCTGGGTATTCAACACTTCTCGTTATTTTTTCCCACTAGCTCAAAACTCAAATCACTTCAGAGTGTCTGCAGTCTATTTTTTTTTTTTTTTGCACAAGGAATATTTGTGTTGTACATAAACATTTTGTCCCGTCGTGCACCTTATCAGAATATTTTTCTTTAAAATGACATGGGCCCTTTGCTTTTACTAGTTTTTTTAAAAAAATAGAACACAGTCAGAGATCATGAGAAAAGTGCAGCTGGACCAAACATATGTTTTATTTATCTTCGAGGGTATTAACATAGTACTATGATATATTACAGACGTTTGGGAAAGCCTTATGTTTATCATGATTGTGAAGTGAAATGCAGAGATACAGTAAAGTCAAGCTGAGTGAGATTTTCAAATTTAGTGAAATTTAGAGCGCTAAATAATCCCTTGAAGGGGAGAGGTAGGGAATAACATGTTTTATCCCTCTGTACACCAGATATAAAGGACTCATACTAGATACTGAGGCTATCAACTGATAGACCCTTGTAGGGCTGAGCAAATATTTGTAAATTGATTATATCACTTGCAAACAATGGTTCTACTAACTGCTGCTCCTGGCATCGCAGGATCCTGGCACTTCCATCTCCATCTCCTGCCATTCACCACTAAAGGCACTGCATCCCCCTTCTCATTTAGTGGCACTATTTGTCATGCCCAAGTGCGGGTTTGGGCAAAACTGAGGCTATCGCACTTTGGTCACATCACGAGAAGACAAGATTCTCTGGAAAAGTCAATTATGCTAGGAAAAGTGGAAGGCAGCAGGAAAAGAGGAAGACCTAAAAGGAGATGGCTGGACTCAATAAAAGAAGCCACGTCCTCCAGTTTGCAGGATCTGAGCAAGTCTGTTAACGATAGGACATTTTGGAGGTCTCTCATTCATAGGAACACCATAGGTCAAAGGCAACTTAATGGCACATAACATACACAAGCGCAGGTTTACACTGAAATGTGCCATTCACATTTTTTGTCAGAGCCACCATAATTCTTCTTGTACGCTAAGCCTTAATAGAAAGCATCAATGTAGACATTCTCAACATCACCACGTCACCTAATGTTCTCTCAGAATAAGCAGACGAAATCCTCTGGATGAATGGGTTTTGTTGAGCACTCTACAGTTGTCATGCCGACAACTGGATATGTGTAGCTGTGTTGGTCTGCAGTAGAAGAGCAAGATTCAAATCCAGTAGCACCTTAAAGAACAACAAGATTTCCAGGGTATGAGCTTTTGAGAGTCAGAGCTCCCTTGGTCAGATACCTGATCTAATAAAGATACTGTACGTACACATATAGTGCACACACTGTTTACTGGTATTTTTACTGATACAGGTAATCTCGCCTAATCGTGTGGATCACACAGGAAGGGCATGATGTGACAAAATCACATAGCAAATCAGATTTGATATAATTACAGGGAAGGGAGGGCAACATGAATGAAATAAATACGAATGAATGGGGTTTTTTTGTGAGAAGTGCTGAAAAATTGCTCAAGAAAAGAATTTTTGGATAGTGCTAAAAATTATGAATAGTTTTGTTACAGCTGTACTGAAAATGTATTGAAAATTGTATATATTCAGAGATGGATGGCTCTTCTGTATTATTTGAAGGACCATCTTCTTCCGTGTGTCCCTGTGGGCCAACTACAGTCTTCAGGCAAGCCCCCTATTAGCAATTCTATGTTTTAGGCTGGCACAGACCAGAGTTGGGGCCTTTTCTGTTATGGCCAATTCAATGCCAATATAAGTCATTGAAATGCTTCCCAAACCATTTGGTTTAGCTTCCCCACATGAACATAGGCAGACTGTGGCTGATTCCGCAAATGTTGGATAATGCACTTCCAATCCTCTTTATAGATTATTTGGAATGGATTTTTTTGTGTGCGGAACAAAAAATCCACCTCAGACGACTGATAAAGTGCATTGAAAGTGTATTATCCAATGTGAGCAGAATCAGCCTCTGGTGGCCAGCCCCCCTTCTACTTTCAACTGCTCTGTTCATCTACCAAAGAACCCACCAGTGATGAGTGTGGCATACAGAGATACACTAAGTTCTCTAGCCTTTCAAAATCAGATAATGTTCTTGTGTTGTCATGGATATGGCCTGGAATATAAGGGAACAGTTCCTGGTTTTGACTAAAAAGATCATGGAGGATGTTTCTACGAGCCAAAAACAGAGCTGCCTTAGTTTTTCAGCTAAACATGTCAAGTAAGAAGTCTAGAGAAGAGTTTTGGAGAGGGTATGACCCTTTGCAGATTAGAAACGGCCTAACCTATATCAAGGGACAATATGTGTTGAGGCCCAGGTGCAAAAAGTGTCTAAGAACAGCAAGAATGTCTAACAATGGAAGGGAAGATACAGTTTAAAGATGAGGAGTGTTGGTTGAGGGCCAATAGATATTCATATGCATGAAAAACATGTAGTCACTGTTTTAAATATATGTCGTTATAATTGTTTTATTTATTTATTTATATTTAATTTATATTCCGCCCTCCCCACATCAGCAGGCTCAGTAGCAAGAAAGTAGCAAGAATGAACAAACAAGTTTTGTTTATTCAAGTATAGATATTATTTATTGTATTCAAAATTATAAGATAATTAGGTAACCAAGAATGTGACCCTTAACAAGTGGATTGTTGGAAGATTATTTTAAAAACCTATAAATATGGTAGTCTGAATTGATCAGGATCTTCTTCTTATAAAAGATTCTTTACTTATTTGGGGGGTAAGACATTTCAATGCGCTCATGTAATTGCTCTCCTTTAATTATCTATGTGTCAGTAATGGATGGTATAATCTGAGTTAGTCAATATTGTAGTAAAGATGAAATGGAAGCAAAGGTTTCCCAATATTATGACTTGTATACTGTACCCATAATGAACCAAAAACATTGTTTAGGTGTACCTCTTGTCAGGATTTAAATGACCTGATATCGGAAAGTTTACTAGATTCCTAAGGCTTCTTACGTGTGTGCCTTTATCTGAATCAGGTCTGACCAGAGTGATCTAGAACATTGTGTTTCATTAAATGATATAATACAGCATAGCTGCTGCAAGAGGTCTTTGTTAATATCCATTTCCTGCAAATCTGGGGTTAGCGAGGTAACTAAAATAGTGTTTTATGTATTTTAACTATCAGGATCAACACATCTGATGGACGGAACATCCCTCTCCACGCCCCGTTTGGCTGCAGTGGTACATTGCTATTGCATGTTGCTCATGGCAGGGAAGGAATTCTGTGTTGGAACGTTTTTGTTGTGGAAGTGGTCAAGTTATCATCTGGCATTGTTCTGGAACATGTATCCTAGGATGACACCTCATCTATTGGGGCTTGAAACGCTTATTTACCAAGTAGGAAAACATTTTTATCCACTCCAGGAAACAAGTAAGCAAATTGTCACAGATATGAGTTACAGCACACCCAATGACCTTCTGGGATTACAACCTATGCTTCTGCCAATCACTGTTTTTTAGTACGTTCTGTGAATACGCAAGTTCAACATCCTGCAAAGGCCATTATTCAGAAGATAAATTATGAAAGCTTCATACATATATGTAAACTGTCATAGATAACAGAAATTTATAGTCTATTCCTCCCACAAACAGCACAATCTACTTCTGCCTTATTCCCATATCCTGGCATTTTCCTCCCCATGGGATTAGACAGATCCATGGACTTTGGGTTCGTCAGAGGCTGCGATTCACAATGATTAAGGAGAACCTCGATGGTCCAAAGGAAGTAAATGTCAGTGCTAGAAAAAAAGCGCCTTTGCCTCTGTGTCCTGTTTATTGGACCTTCAAGGAAGCTGGTTGACCATTGTTCAGGCAATCCGCAGACCCACTTGGCTCAGTTTTTAAAGAGAAATAGAGTTGGGTGTCATCCGCATATGGGACCTCACTCCAAATTGCCTGTTGATCTCTCCCAATGGTTTTATCGAGATGTTAAACACTACGAGGAACAAGATGGATCCCTGTGGCAGAAATGTCCTTGGGACCTTGGAGCATCCCCTAGCATCACCTTTTGGATTTGACTAGTTAAGCATGAGTGGAACCACTGAGGCATGGTGTGCCTCCTACCCGTCCTGATCCAGCCAGCATTCCCAAAATACTGTAATTGATGGTACCGAGAGCCACTGGCAGGCATAAGAGTCCTGTTCTGCTGAGGGAAACGCCTTCTGTTAATGGAAAATTAATCTGGATCCAACCCAGTAAGTTTCCATGTACGTTCATGATACTACAAATATTAGTATTCTGTCAGTGAGAGGAGGGGTCCAGAGATAGGATAGCAGTGTTCATATTATACTTCCATGATAAGGCATCCTGGTAATTTTTTTCAATAGGGTTTTAGTTCACTTCTTCAGTGGTTTCATTTTCTTAGCAAGAAAACCAGCTGTTGTTGACCTTTGTGACTCGGGTAACTCTTCTGGCCGCAGGGTCAAATTCATATTGATTTGTCCCCCTGAAGAAATACAAGAATCCTGTAAGGGAAAAAAATGCAAATTCAAATATCTCTATTGCACAAACGGCAACAAATGATAAAACAATATAATTGGTATGCATACTCCTGTAACTTACTCCAAAGTAGGGTTACTAGCTTCAGTACCAGAACTTCCAAATAAATGACTGCAGCTCTTTGCTCCTGAAGTGCATTTATCTCATGACCCCACCTGATTTTCTACCAAACAATCTATGCTATACTATTTACATCCTCTAAGAAGAGCCTTGCTGGATTAGAAGATGTCTCAAGTCCCATGTGTTTACTGAATGCATGGCGGGGGGAAGCAGGACTGAACTTGTTGACCCTGTCCCCTGCCCCCATGCAATCATCCTGGTCATCAACAGGAGCGACTGTGTAGAGGAAATGAACATGTGAACTCAAGAAGAAGAAGAAGCAGAAGAAGAAGCAGCAGCAGCAGAAGAAGCAGAAGCAGCAGCAGCAGCAGCAGAAGAAGAAGAAGAACAACAACAACATTCAATTTATACACTGCCCTTTAGGACAATTTAACACCTACTCAGAGTGGTTTACAAAGTATGATGTTATTATCCTCACAACAATCACCCTGTGAGATGGGCGGGGCTGAGAGAGCTCTGAGAGACTGACCCGAGGTCACCCAGCTAGCTTTAAATGGAGGAGTGGGGAATCTCCCTCCAATGATCAGTAACACGGGTTTGGGAACACAGAGAGGGAGAGTTTGCATGGCCACATCCTCTGCATGGTTGCCCTTGCAGATGACCAGGCAATTGGGGGCAGGCAGACACTGCACTCACTCCCACTCTCCCTCCCTGTGTGTTTAGTAATTGTGTGGGGCTCTGATGTGTACTTAACTTCCATTCATCTAGAAACCTTTCTCCAACATGGGAGTGCCTTTCGTATGACAAAAGGCTAAAGAGACTGGGGGCCAAGCTACACATGACGAATGACACTTGAACGGCAAGTGGATTGAGTGGAGGGCAAGTGAACAGGGAGAAATACACTTGCTGTTCAAGTGTCATTCGTCATGTGTAGCTTGGCCTTCAGACTTTTCAATTTAGAACAGAGCTGGGACATGATAGAGATTAATAAAATTGTGCATGGAGCAGAGAGAGTAGATATATAGAACTTTCTCTCTCTTTCTCCCCAAATACTCAGATCTCAAGGGCACCCATGAAGTTGATAGGCAGTAGATTCAGGATTGGCAAAAGGAAGAACTTCTTTACTCAATGAAGGCTTAAAATGCAGAATTCACTTCCGGAGCACATAGTGATAGTAAGAAGTACAGATGGCTTTAAACATGGATTAGACAGATTCAGGGTATTTCCATCAGTGGCTACTAGCCATGGTGACTAGAGGAAACCCCCACATTCAGAAGCAGTATTCTTCTGATTACCAGTGCCAGGAAGCAATTTCAGGAGAAGGTCTTGGCCTCTATTTCCTGTTTGTTGGTTTTCCAGGCAACTGGAATGGAACAGGGCAATACAAGACCAGTGGCACCTTAGAAACCACAAGACTTTCAGACTGTAAGCTTTCAAAAGTCAGAGCTCCCTTATTCAGAATGGAGTATGTTTCTGTTGCGCCAGCACACTGAAGTCAGTTCTGGTAAAACCCGGAAGTGATGTCATGGACACTCTAGAATCTACAAAAATGCTATGGTTTTACAGGATGTGATGTGAACACACTGGCATGATGCTGATGCACCAGGCACTGCCCTCCAGTTGCCAGCTGGGGCCTGGCAACCCTTCTCTGGATACACAAGTTCCATTTAGATATCATAATAATAGCTGTAGATATATACAACTACATTTTCAGCCCCCTGTTTTAAGCCTTTGAAGCCAACAGATCATGATTTCCACTCACATTTTTCCTTGTGAGCACTCAAAATGCTTTGTGTCTTTTTCCTAGCACTTGCAAGGAAAGATTATTGAAAGACTCGTCAAGGAGATTTTGCTACTGCTACTTACCGTTATACTGAAAAGCAGCATCGATTTCTCCCTCAACACCTGGGAAGTCATTTCTTATTCTTTTAGGCCTCTTTTCAATGGTTTGGCTGCCTTCATTAGAACTAAGAGAAGAAATATTGATAGATTAATAAACTTAAAAAAGATCCTACAAAGCAGCTAAAACTAAGGAAGATTTTTAAAAGCAGATTTGTGGAGGAGGGGAAGAGAATAGGGCTGCAGTAAAATTAGAATTGTTCAGGAGGATGCTTTGATAAAGGGATAAGGGATGAAGTTTATGGAAATGTTTATTGTATGCATTTCTTGTTTATACTGTGTTGCTTTCTAGCTTCTGTAATCCAGTTTTTGCATTTCTTACATCATATTGTAAATTGTTACTAATGCATTGTTTTCTAATTTTGTATTCCAATCATTACAATGTTTATTATATGTCTTATGCTGTATTGTATTGCTAAATTTTGTAATCTGCCTTGAGTCTCAGTAAGAAAGATAGACTCTAAATAAAAAGGCAAATAAATCACCTTTTAAAAAACACAGCAGAAAGAGTTTCACAATCTAATCAGATAAAAATCCACTAACTCCAATGCAGCAATGCTGGTTGACTACTGCTGGATGTCCATGTTGTGTGTGTGTAGATGTCTCTCTCTGGATACACAGTTAATGCAAGAGAGACAGAATCTGGAGTTCCTAGGACCACTCAGTGAGTACATTGCTCAAGTCAGATTTGATGCAGGGATTTCCTAACGTATCACTCTCCTGGTTGCTACATGCAGAGCAAATAAGGACACAAGAAAAGCCCTCGTGGATCAGATTGACGGTCCATCTATTCCAGCATCACAGTAGCCAACCAGATGAGCAAGGTGTAAAGGCCAAAGCCTTCTCCTGTTGCTCCCTTAGCAACTTAACCTGAAGCTGCCTTATACTGAATCAGACCATTGCTACATCAAGGTCAGTATTGACTACTCAGACTAGCAGCAGTTCTCCAGGGTCTGAGAGAAGTCTTTCACACCAACTTATCTTTTTAAACTGGAGATGCTTGGGACTGAACCTGGGGCATCCTGCATGCCAAGCAGATGCTCTACCACTGAGCCATAGGCTTCCCTGCTTCAGATGTCCCTCTGAAAATGGTTTCATTAGGCATCTTGACTAACAGACACTGATGATCCTCCATGTAAGCCCCCTCTAAGCTCACATCCATCACTGCATCTTGAATCCATCACTTCCTTAAGATAATAATGCATTCTTTTGTCTGCTCTGAAACTACTGCTCACAAACTTTATTGGCTGTCTCTCTACTTCCTACTATGCATGTGTATGTGTTATGTGCCATCAAGTCGCCTCTGACCTATGGCGACCCTATGAATGAAAGACCTCCAAAACATCCTATCATTAACAGATTTGCTCAGATCCTGCAAACTGGAGGATGTAGCTTCTTTTATTAAGTCCAGCCATCTCGTTTTAGGTCTTCCTCTTTTCCTACTGCCTTCTACTTTTTCTAGCATTATTGACTTTTCCAGAAAATTTTGTCTTCTCATGATGTGATCAAAGTACAATAGACTTAGTCTTGTCATTTTAGCTTCTAAGGAGAATTCAGGCTTGATTTGATCTAGTTCCCACTTATTTGTCTTTTTGGCTGTCCATGGTATCCGCAAAACGCTCCTCCAGCACCACATTTCAAATGAATCAATTTTCTTCCTGTCAGCTTTTTTCATTGTCCAACTTTCACATTCATACATCGTAATGGGGAATATTGTTGTTCAAATTATCTTGACCTTGGTTCCCAGAGAGACATTTTTATCTCTAAGGATCTTATCTAGCTCCCTCACACCTGCTCTTCCAAGTCTCAATCTCCTTCTGATTTCCTGGTTGCAGTAGTTAACCTCTATCATGTCTTTCCTAAATTGTTGTTTTTATAAAGTGAAAAGCCCCAAACTCCTGTGATTAATTCATAGGACAATGGAATTCTTTATTTTGCTAGTAGATGTACCTCATGTACATTTCTTTGGAAATTGTTATTTAAGTTAATCCAGAAATCCAGGTTTCTTAATGTAACTATTGCTTTCAGGAATAAATAATTGCTAGCAGCCAAAGGCCAAGCAATTCTAATTTTAGCCACTGGAGGGCACTGGTAATAAATATGATGGAATTATTCACTACCGTTTATTATGCGATGTTACTACTATCTTGTGGCACTCAAACTATAAATAACATTCTGCACCAAATTCTGACTTTAAAATGGTCCTCTAGCAGATGTGGAGATATATCTTCCTCCAAGAACAATGCAGATATGGCTACAAATAATAGGCACTTCTGCAGTCAAGTAGAGAATTTAGCACCCTTCCATGAAACCACCTAGAAGAAGTAACTGCGGATCTATGTCATCCACAAATACAGCTGCTACTTCCTTGTGGCTGAAAAATGGGCCATCACACTTACAAAAAAACACAGACACAAAGCAGCATCTGTGAACCTGGTTAGAATTGCCAACAGGTCCTGTTCCATTAAAAGCGGCTTGGTTAGTAATGGGATTGGAGACCTCTAAAGAAGAGCAGGGTTGCTAACACAGAGGCAGGCAATGGCAATCCACTTCTGTTAATCTCTTGCCTTGAAAACCCCAGTAGGAGTCACTGTAAATCAGCTATGGCTTGATGGCACTTTCTATCACACAATAGCATGTTATGCATGAAAAGATTCAGAGGCCATTTCCACTCCTTACACTTTCTATTAAAAGGATGGGACATTCCCCCCCTGTCCAATTGGCAATCCTCTTGATGCACCTGCTGAGACATTCCTTCTCCTATGTGGTAGTGTGCCTTCTTAGGCTGTTCTCCAATGAAGGAGGCCAAGGTATCTAAGCTAGCCCATAGGCTGAGTCATATGAGTCAGTCAATGGACTTAGAACATTTCCCTTTGCAATCCTACTGAAATTAGGGATGAGCAATCCTCCCTCTTCCATTCCTTTCGCATCTTGTAGGGTCATTGTGTTCTACAGTTTACTCCTCCAGCATTCTGTTTTAATCATGAGAATTTATAAAACTCATTCCAGAACTGGAGCATGCATGGTTTGCTGCAACTTTCAGTTCAATTGCATCTTTCCTTGATCCTCAACATTCAAATGCAAACACTGCAAAAAAGCATTATATGACTACATCACAGTTCTTTTTCTGCAGTGTGTTAGTATGGGCATATCATATGAGTCCTGTGCATCGGTGAAAAATTACATGGACAGAATTTTGAAACCACACAACACAGTCAAATCAGGATAGGTTTTTCAGTGTATTTGCATACATCCAAATGGTTGAAACACCTCTTGATGCAAGGATATTGAGGCAAACATACACATAAGCATCATTGAGGTTGCTACTTGGCAGTGTTTTATCTCTGTGCACAGGCACACCAGTAACGTACTGTGAAAAACACAAATGAATTGAACAAACAGAAAGCTACCCCAAATGGTACATGCACAAGTCTCTGTATCAAATTTGGAACCAACCACCCCCCTCAACCCAGAAAAATGGTAGATTCCTCATGCCCTGTTCTACTTTGGTAACAAGGCCAGGTACTTTGGAACTCCAGAACCCAGGGAGAAATCTGAATGACTATTTTGCAAACATCCCTTATTGAAATGAATGGGAGTCGAACAAAGCTGCACCACTTGTCTCTAAACAGCTCTTTATCTTAACATGCTGTGTTTTATTTTTTAGAAGATAAACTTTTATCTGTAGTACTGCTTACCAAGTTCTCCTATACTTTGAAGTGTTCTTACTAAGATATAAAGTATTTCCAAAGAGCATTTGAGATCATACCTCCAGTATTTATCAGCTACAAAGTAGTATGTTCTTCTTTCTTTTTCACTGAAAAATACTGCATCAATTTTATTGACATCAGCTGGGAAGCCCAGGCTGTGGATGTACTTGGGATATCCTGGTAGCCTGGAATCGCCTTTTACGACCCAAAACTGGTTGCCTGTGACAAAACAGATGATGGAACATATTTTATGCATGTGTGAGATAAAACAAATGATCTTTTGCTACTAGTGGGCATTATTATGATAGACCTCCTGTCCCAAAAGGGGAGCTGCAACAATGACCTAATTTGACTTGTATAGGGAAGGCAGCTCCAGGTTATAGGTCAGAGAACTCAGGAAGGAGCCATAAATAGCAGTCCTGAATTCTAATCTATCTCAAAAACCCGAAATAAAATCTGGGGCACTGAAACTGGTCCTTTATTGTCTTTGAATAATCAAAGCACTATCAAAACGGGTATTTGTTATCAATGCAATGATGTTACACAGTCTGATAAAATTAGACATGTACTCATAAATCAGTCCAGAATATAGTTACGCCATTCATTTAGGTTGTTAAAATATTTGTATTGGAACTCCTTGATTCTGAAGCAGCTTCCAGCAATAAAGATTAAAAAAACAATAAAATTATGACTGCAGAATTTAGGGTTACCAACAGGTTGGGAAATTCCTGGATATTTGGGAGTGGAGCCTGGGGAGGGCAGGGTTTGAGGAGGGGAGGGACTTCAGCAGGGTATAATGCTACTGAGTCCAATCTCCAAGGGACCTGATGTTTGTGGACTGGATCAATTGTAATTCTGGGAGATCTCCAGACCTCACCTGCTTCAGACAACAAAATAGCAATATATAATATATTAGCAGAAATGAGGTCATGGTAGCACAGTGGCAGGAATCAGCTTTGCTTGCAGGAGATTCCAGATTTAATCTCTGTGCATACTGGGAGCAGCGCTCCAGGACCTCCCGCAGAGAAAGGTCTTTTCCAGCATGAAATCTCTGATATCCTTAAGCTGGAGATACCAGAGAATGAACCGGGAACCTTCTGCCTACCATGGAGGGGCTCTCATGGAACGTATTCTCTAATGAGGTAGATGAGCTTTTCATTGCTTAAGGTCTTGCAGATGAAGATGGCTTTGGAGCTACAGCACTGAGCAAGGATTGGACCAGGTGGTCTATAGGGCCTCTTCCAACTTCCTGGTTTTTAAAAATTATTTTTATTTGTTTATAGTCCTCCTTGCTCACTGAGATCCAAGGCAGATTACACAGTGCAAGTGAAAATGCAATATAATCAGCAGCTAGGACATTCACTGAGCAAAGTACGATAAGAAACAGTAGTTAGGACATTCACAGTGAAATCCTAAACAGAATTACTCCAGTCTAAGCCCACTGAAATCAATGGGCTTGGACTGGAATAACTCTGTGTAGGAGTTTACTGTCAATGAAAGAAATACAATAGGGATGGAAGCAGAAAAATCTGAAAAACAAGCATAAAGCCAAATGGTTGTTGCCTGCAGGTCCAGCATTTGTAGGTCATCTTGAGTTGCCTGGATTGGCAGGAAAGACAGCATACGTATATTTCAATAAATGCCTTAACAAACAAAGTTAATTGATACTTTCAGATGGGCAGCCATTTTGGTTTGTAGTAGAAGAGCAAGACCCTCTTCTGACTCTTGAAAGCTCATACTCTGGAAATCTAGTTGGTCTCTAAGGTGCTACTGCACCCAAAAGTTAATTGATGATTCTTCTGCAATTCTGGTTCCTCTTACTTGGCTTTATTGTTCTGTCATTCTAGATCTTCGGATGCAGTGAGCTTGCTAGTAGATGCAATGAAAGATGTACACACTTACCTTTAAAAAGAAATGCTTCATCTTTATCCGTATTTTCATAAGCCGCGTCAACACCAGATGGTAAAAATGACCAGAATGAAGAAATTAAATTAAATTCAACCTCATTGAACTGAGGGTGCTTTCTCCAGAAATGCCTGTGATAAAAGATAAATATGAAGAGCTGTTTCTACAAAATAATAATAATAACTCTTTGCACATGAAATTAAAAGGGAAAGTGATATGACTGTAAATTCTACACTTAAAATCCTTCACTTTGCTCCCACCATATACAAACTGCAAATTAATTTACACTCTTTATTTCCTTTATGTTCACAACCGGTTTGGTAGATATAATATGCAATATTACAGGCAGAAAACAGACTATGAGAAAAAATATGTGACAGGATTTATATGTTACTGCATATTGGAGACTACTTTTTTATTCAGTGAAAGCCACGTGGGCAAAAGAGCTAAGATGAAATCCATTATTAAGAAGCCATGAGCAGCAAATTTGATGTGAACTAATGTATTGCATACAAATAGTGTTATGATAAGATTTCTATGAACAGTTACAGAGATCTAAAGAACTTTGAATTTAGTATAACTCACCCAAAAAGTGGTGGGAAAACAAAGCAATCTGGCAACGTTTTCAGTAGGAAGATAGAGGGGTATATAAAAGAGGAGGAAGGTAGGAGACAGGGGAGGAATGTAAAAGAAAACAAAGGGGTTTATCTGTTGCTCAGCATCTTCTGTGCCATAACACATGTGCGGCATCTTTTATTTGAACACATGAACTGCCTTAAGGTCATTATTGCCCACTCTGGTTCGCAGCAGCTCTCCCACATCTCAGATCCCCTTTTTAACTGGAGATGTTGAGGACTGAACCCGAGACCTTCTACATGCAAATCACGTGCATTACCACTGAGTTACAGCTCTTATCTGGCATATCAGGGCTCTGGTGCTCTTGCAGACAGTGATGGCTGCAGCCCATTTTAAATATTTACTATTTATTAAACACATTTCTATGCCACCTTTCCACCCAATGTAGAGTCCCAAAGATGGCAGATATCAGAACATTTAAAACATTTAATGCTTTAGCCTGTTCCTGCATTGGGCAGGGGGTTGGGCTAGATGGTCTGAAAGACCCCTTCTAATTCTATGATTCTAAGATTTCAGAAAATTAAAAACAGAGTTTAAAATCAAATATATATAAATTATTTGAAACCAACATATAAACACACAAAGTTATAAGAGTTAATGAAGGAACATTTTAAAAAAATGTCTTCACTCGCTGGTGGAAGATGACAAATGTCCCTGGAGAGGAAGTTCCCATGGAGAAAATGGCTACCATGGAAGGTGAACTCGATGGTATTTACACCCAGCTGAAGTTCTACCCCTCCTCATATCCAGCAAACCTAGCTCTTACCCCGTAATTTTCTTGATTGCCTTACTTTGTACTTTTTCCAGCTCTGCAATGTCTATTTGAGTCTACTAACTGCAGGGGGAAGATCTAATTGGTGAATGCACTGCCCACCCCTCAATCTCCCCAGGCATGCTTATTTTCTCTGTTCAGGGTTGTCTTTTTTATACAGAACATGTTGTGCAGTTATGTTAGCCCCTGTTCACATCTTCAGGTGGTACTGCGCAGACATAGCTTTACTATTTCAGTGCATAACAATCAATAGCTATGGTATGATCTGAAACCTACACGTCCACTATACAGGGCCAACTCAACCCTCTCTGCTCTAAAACAGTTGTCAGTGGTTAATGAACCATTATCTCCATCCCTATAACATCTAGAAGCGGTGGTGGTGAGAGGGGATGTGATCGTTGTACAAGACAGCTGGCTTACTTGTCTTTGAAGAACATTATTTCTCCTCGAAAAGTAGTAACAGCATCAAAAGTCAACTGAGGATCACAAGTTGCTGGCAATGTGGGCTGGGCTGGTCTGATGGGTTTGCTTGGTTTATCTTGTTCTGTTGGGTCTTGAGATGGATGGAGTGATGGTCCTAAGGAACACAGAGAAGCATAAATTTAGTAGAGAACAGTTTCCATTATCTGAATAGACATTTAAACACACATTTGTATAAGCACACATTGGAGTGATACTTCTAAGAAGATATTGATGGATGTAATCCTAGGAGCGCATACTATGAGCAAGTCCCATTGAAATCAGTGGGCTTTATTTCTGATTGTACACACTTAGGATTGTGCCGGACCTGAAATTATAAGGGGATGCTTAGTGAAATTTCATAAGCAGGGCCGATTCCAGACGGCCCTCCGCATCCCGAAACGTCGTGCGTCGTCGTGCGGAAAACGCAAAATTTTGCGTTTTCCGCGCGACGATGTGTGACGTTTCGGGATGCGGAGGGCCGTCTGGAATCGGCCCAGGTATTTTAGCTCACAAAGGTGAGTATACTACTTGGTAATGTGTAGTTAGAGTCCTATTTTTACAAAGACCTAACTTCTTTGAAGGCTTTTACAACAAATAATGACATATCACATTGCCATTTCAGGGCAAAGATTTGAAGAGAAAGCAGCTAGTATGTTGTTAGTTCAGTGATAAAACCATGCAGGCCAGAAAGTTTGGGGAAGAGAAATCTTCAGCTGGCTATGGAATGTATACCCGGAGAACATCATCCTGATTTTAACAGAAGAGCAAAATATTGGGAGATGGATTTGATTTATTTGTGGAGATTCCTTCGAGGTGTGGCTATGAAGAATATGTGCTAAGGTACGGTTTATTAAAAAAATTACCATAGAGGTGCTGAATGCCTTCAATATCATCCTGAGAGAGGACATGTTGACTCTGCTGGGGATGCCTATAAACTGGGTACATCAAGGCATTGTAATCGTTGGAATGGAAGAGTCCAAGTGAGTGGCCAAACTCATGGGCAGCAACAATGAACAGGTTGGAACCTGAAACAAAATCAAGAAAAGCATCAAGCTATACATTAGCATCTCCAAAATTCTACAATGGAATTGCCTTGTTAGCATCTCTCATAGTACCTCTTGGTAGTTTAAGGAGTTACTTTTATATTGTTCCGACCAAATAAGAAATATGGACTAGAGATGAAGATCTATATCTTCATCGATATATAAACTGTATCAGTGTTTTATTATAGACTGGTATTTCCAATTCTCCAAACTATGGAGAAATCAAGATTGTAGTTACACACTCCTCCTTTCTATCTTCCCTTCTGTGGTGATAAAATTTATAATTTAGAGACAACCCCTTATGTGTAACAGTGTTATAGAACTGGTAGGCTGAGGACTTACCCTAAGATCACATGATCTTAGTTTTTTATGGAACAAGGCTTAGAGATTGCTCTACAAGAAGTCTTTCGTATTAAAGTTCTTTCTAGCCGTTCCTCAGCCTTGTAGGCTTTAGGCGTGGGCCCAGAAATAAACACCTCCCAAACTCAGAGACAATTAATTCTCCTCTGAGCCAGCCTAACCATAATTTATGGATACATATCAAATAGCAAATTAACCATGCAATCTTAACCAAAGTTACCAGGACTGCATCTAATTGTAACTCACAGCATTGAATCTTGGTTTGGCAGGTGAACACAAATCATAATTTGCTAATTCACCTGTATCCATAATCTTTGTTTTATGATAAACGGGAAGTTGCTGATTAAATCTCATTACATGATTGGGGGTGCGCCTGATCATAATTTCCTGGTTGCATGTGTCATCTGAGCTGAGCTGACCCTATGTCTTAACACTACTCAAGAAGCCGTAATAACTCCACTGACCTCATGGACAGTTAGATGTATTTAGAGGATTGGTCATTAGTTGCTTGACATTTCCAGAAGCTGATGGTCAAAGAAAGCTATGATAAAGTTTCAGTAAGAGCTAACCTATTAAGATAAGGAGTATCCTGATGTCATAATAGTAGCTAGCCATAAATATCATTGTAAATCTAGGAACAGAAAACAAGTCTTGTATATTTTTCTGCAGTTGTTGTTGAAGACAACAATACTCTACAGTGGATCTTATTTCTGGCCAAGGAAAACTCTTCCTACATCTACCAATTCTTGAAAATTACCTCCTAGGCCTTTGGTCCAGTTTTCATCCTCATCAAAATGGGCATCTCCTCCAATGCTGGAGCTGCTGGGCGCATAGGCATGGGCAAGGGTGCCCCCAAGCCCATCAAAGGGGTTGAAATCGCCATGATCTAAGCACAGGGGAAGATATAAGAAAGAGTTTTGTTGCCCATGACCAGACATCGCTTGTGCAGGGGCTTTTCTGTGTCTACTTGTAGTAGCTGAAACAGGACATCATCTGGAAGCAGAGCCATATGGTCAAAATAATGTAATCCTAATTTACCTGATCCCAGATTTTCACCCTTTTAAGTATGTTAAAGCCAATGGTTTATAGAGATATAACTCTGTTTATGCAAAACGTCCCCACAAGAAGCAAAGGCAATTTTATATGATGCCATGAGTCTTCTCGGTGAGCTGAGCAGGGAGAATTTCATCTTCCGCTTTAGAATATGAGTCAGATATTCTGTTCAGCACATGTAGACATCTCTGAAGCATGTGGAGGAGCAAAGAAGCCACTCAAAGGGGATTAGTCCTGGAGGGACTATGGAGCAGGGCTTTTTTTCAGCTGGAACGCGGTGGAACGGAGTTCCGGCACCTCTTGAAAATGGTCACATGGCCGGTGGCCTCACCCCCTGATCTCCCGACAGAGGGGAGATTAGATTGCCCTCCGTGCCAGTGGCTGGAGATCAGGGGGTGGAGCCACCAGCCATGTGACCATTTTCGCCGAGGGTGATTTAAACTTTAAAAAACTCCCCCCTTGTTCCAGCTGACCCAAAGTGCCATCATTGTGCAGTCCCGAGTTCCACCACTGAGTTCCACCGTCTCTTTTCCCAGAAAAAAAGCCCTGCTATGGAGCCTCATAACATTTCTATGGTTACTGACAGAAATGACACAAGTAGAAGTGGGATACTTATAGTTCCATTTCCTTCTTGCTAGTTCATTTGCCAGCTTGTCTACATATCCACAACACAGACTGTTTCAATGATGTAATTCATAACTGAATGTCTAATACAGCTCCAGTCCCTCCCAAATAATGCAACTTTGCACCTGCAGTCTAGATTTAGCAAATAATGTTAAAAAAAATTCAATGACTATGAGCAAATACAGTTGACTGTTCGCCAAGTGTCAGTTGACCAAAATGCTGAAGCCCATACAGATGACGAAACTATTCTGGGGATAAATATTCTTTGCTACTGAGCAGGATAATTCCTGATAAAAGTATCCTGGGATGAGAGAGCTCACTGCAGGTGCTGGCCTCCATTTACCTCAGATATCTGCTAGTCAGCCTAATTCAGTAGACCTTGAATATTTATATCCAGTTTGTGGCCACAGCTCCTTCATAGAATATAGTTTTCAAATTCAAAAATGTAGAAACGTTTTAAAAACAAGGCTCCAAACTTGGTGAAGAGGCAGGGTGATATCCTACTTTATGCCGCAAGAACTTCCTCCAGCCTTCCATTGGAAGAACAGCCACTTAAGTTGGAGTAAGACTTTTTAGGCTAGAAAAAGATATTGAACTTTCTTTGGTGAAGTGGTAGTAAATCTCTTTCTTTTTACTTAATACAGATCCTAAATTATTGAAAAGTAGAGCACTATAAGACAGGTCTGAATAAAGGAAATTGTTTTGCATTGGATCAGGCCATTGACTCATTCAGGACTGTCTACTCTGTTGGGGAGCTGCACTCCAGAGATCCAAGCTAATGAGGGTCATTCCCAACCTTTAATTGGAGATGCCAGATAATGAACCTGGAACTTTTTACATGCAAACCATCCCTGAACCACAACCTCCCCCCAGCCAATGAAACTTGCGAGTTAGGAAACCAAATGCAGTGCGTTGAAAATGTACGGTCAGATCCCCAAAAGATCCTGAGTCTAGTCACACCTTAGAGACCAACTAGATTTTCAGGGTATAAGTTTTTGAGCATCAAAGGTCCCTTCTTCAGATACACAAAGGAGCTTTGTTTGGCTCTAGTAGCATGTTAAAGACCAACTAGATTTCCAGGGTATGAGCTTCTGAGAGTCAGCACTCATACCCTGGAAATCTATTTGATCTTTACGGTTCTCATGGACTTGAATCTTGCTCTTCTACTACAGACCAACACTGCTACCCACCTGAAACAGAAAGAAATTTTGTCTCTCTAAAGCTTATATTCTGAAAATTTGGTTGGTGCCACTGGATTAAAATCCTGCTTTTATACTGCAGGCCAATATGTCTGCTTACCAGAAACCATAATATTCTGTTAGTTCTACCTATTTTAGTCTGCAAAATGAGTGTGAATGTTTGGATGGGCCATATTGCATGGATGGATTGCATTTGCACTGGTAAAGGTAAAATGTAAAGGTCGTCCCCTGTGCAAGCACGGAGTCATTTACTGACCCATGGGGGATGTTGCATCACGATGTTTTCTTGGCAGACTTTTGTTATGGGGTAGTTTGCCTTTCCCTTCTCCAGTCATCTACACTTTACCCCCAGGAAACTGGGTGCTCATTTTACCGACCTTGGAAGGATGGAAGGCTGAGTCAGCCTTGAGCCGGCTACCTGAAACAGGCTTCTGCCAGGATTGAATGCAGGTTGTGAGCAGAGCTTGGGCTGCAGGACTGCAGCTTACCACTCTGTGCCATGGGGCTTTTCATTTGTATTGGTAGTCATAAGTTATACAGACATGCTGTGACTAATTTGTAGTAATGCTGTGAGCATCATTGTTTTAAAATAAATGCTCATTTGGTTTTACCTTTGGAAGCAAAAGAGATCATGATGTCAGCATCGCCTTCCCATGCCCTTCTGAATGTCAGTGGCGTCACTCGGCTCCAAACTTGAAAAGCTTTCTCAATTTCTGCATCCACATCGAGTCGTTTCATGTCTGGTGTATAATTCAGAATCCTTCCAAAAATAACACAAAATGTGTTAAAGCAGAAATAACTGGTTTCGGGCTGCTGTTAAAGGGAAATTCATACAATTCATAAAGGCCCTGCATTGAAACATTACCTGTAGGTCAAGTCTTTCTTTCCCCATTTGGGTTGTCCTGCGAAAAAGGCAAAGTCCCCGACATCGGGATTCCCACACCTTGGTTTCTGAATCAACTCCAGAGTATTAGAATCCACATTGCCCGTCACCTCCAGGCCAATGAATGCCTGCATTTCTCTGATTTTCTTAACTATAGGATTTCCATCTTTCCATCTTTTAACTGGTTTCCCATCATACGTAAAATTGTAATATTTTTCCAAGTATTTCTAATAAAGGGAAAGAACATATGTATATATAAGTCAAATTAGCATACTGTTTAACATTACAGACTTTCTAGAAGTGTCCCAAATTTTGACTGGTTATTTCTGCTGGAATAGAAGAAGCTCATATTGAGAGCAGAGGGGAAATATGGAAAGCTAATTAAATACAGAGGTGGGTCAATCATTACCTTCCTCCTACTGAATGCAATTCTCAGGACTTCCTTCCTGCTTCTTTCCCCCCTCTCCTCTTTTCCCACCAGTGAGTAGTAGGACACAACTTCTCTCTCTTTTTCTATGCAACTATGCTAGTTCCTAAATAAACTGTTTTGTTTTCCTGTAATTGGCTCTGCTTCTCTGCATGCTAAATAGTCATTCTGCGGACAATGTCAAATAAATTATGATTGATTTTTGCTTGAATATGAGAACTTCTTGATCTGTGTCGATACTGGCCAAATGCAACTACCCGCTCTTTCTATTTACTCTCTTCACTTTTCTCTCCACCTCAGACTTTCCCTTCTGCTCTTCTCCTGCCTTCATTTCGCTAAATCATTTCATCATTCAGCTTTCACTTGACCCTCCGGCCTTTCTCTCAGTGCCCGGCCTTCCTATTTCGTAGACCCCAACTTCTCCACCTTTTCTAGGCTTTTCTCTTTCCTGTGCAAATCTAAAAATCACAGCAGCTCATTAAATGGTAACCAGACATGTCTGCCTACCGTGCTATGTAGTGAGTGACTAGGATTGCCAGCTCTGGCTTGGTAAATTCCTGGAGATTTGGTGGCTTAAGCCTGGAGATGGTGGGGTTTGGGGAAGGGAGGGGCCTCAGCAAGATATAATGCCCCTAGGGGCCACCCTCCAAAGCAGCCATTTTCTCTAGGGGACCTGATCTCTGTCAGCTGGAGATCAGTTGTAATTCCAGGAGATCTCCAGCTTCCACTTGGAGGCTGGCAACACTAGTAACTGTAAGCAATTTCCTGAGGTTTCATCACAGGACTTAAAGACATAAGAACACAAGAACAGCCATACTGGATCAGTGCATCTAGTCCAGCATCCTGTTCCACATGACGACCAACCAGAGGGCCCTGAGAGGTCTAAAAATTGGGCACAGAAGCCAAAGCCTCCCCTTGTAACTATGTAGCATTGTTGTCCAGAAGGTTACTACCTCTGTTCATGGAGGTTCCATTTCTCCTCATGGCTCCTAGCTACTGATGGACCTGTCCCCCAAGAATTTGTCAAATCCACTTTTAAAGCCAACTAAACTAGTGGCCATCACCACATTGTTATGCCTGAAACTGCTCACCCTCTGCACCCTTCCCAATTAGACACAAAGGGCTGGAATAGAGGGAGTGGTCTTTAGAACTCTAATGGCAATGAAAGGAGAGAGAACAAAATGCCAAAAGTGGTTTCCTCTGGCTCCTCCCTTGAGCAGCAGAGCTTTTATAGCAATTACAACATCACTCTCAACAGCAAATTCTACAGGTCAATCGCTCTTTGGGTGAAGAAGTACTTCCTTTTGCCCATTCTGAATTTATTGACCTTTCTTGGGTGTTTACTTCAGAGGCAGAAAAAGTTCTGTCTATCCAGTTCCTCCCATGCAACATTTTATAAACTTTTATCATATCGCCTCTTACTCATCTTTTTCCTAGATTGAAAAGTCCCAATGCCAGCATCCACTCCTCAAAACTGTCCAGTTGACACCTACTGTGTACCTTCTTATACTTATTTCATGTAAGTGTGGATAAGTAATTGAAGTTTCTATGTACTACTGGATTATTAACTGAGGCTGCAATCCTACACACACTGTTCTTGGAATAGGCACCGCTGAATCTCAGTAGGTTTTGATTCTGAATAAGCATATACCCCCATGAGCCATTTCTAGAGGCTGTAAATATTGAATCCACAAGCTATAGACCAATTTAGAGTTTCCTTAAGGCCTTATTCTTTATAATTTAGGTAATATTTGCATCTTCTCCCTCTTTACCTGAATAAGCTCCAGCTTTTCTTCATCTCTCTTATCTGAGCCGATCGGCAAAGCATACGTAACTGCAGCACACAGGAGCACGAAAAAGATGCTTTTCATTCTGCTTTCTTTTAGTGGTTTGATGTTCCAAGCTAAGTTCTAACCTTTCTCTGTTTATGATGAGCCCCTGCTTATATAGCACTTTTATGCCTCATAAAATAAGCCATAGCTTGACTCAGTTGCGAACGTTACCCAATCAGGAAGAGAGACTTGGAAAAAAGAGAGCAAAAACAGAGTTTGTTTTGGCCCGGAGAGTTTGACACAGTCTCTTTCCTCTCTACCTTGGCAGATGTTGCAATCTTAAAATGTTTCATGTCTAAGGAACAGCTCCCATCTATGTTCTTCCACGATGGTGATGATAATACAGCAGGGTGACGAATCTCTCTTTTTTGCCTCCAGGCTTGATTAATTTTATAAGTCACGGGGCACAAGCAACAAAATGTAACCTCAAGGCTTGTGCTTCCGAAAGCCTGTAATTCAGTGGTAGAGTTATGTTTATGTTATTTTGTTCATTTCCAGTTGTAACCAAACCCCGTTGCCAACTCAAAATGACTAACAATTTTTAAATGACACATAACTTAGATGAATTCACATTTTAAAAAACCTATGTGTTTGCTGCCCATGTGTCTGCCTTTATGATATTGCATAACAGTGTTACCAGGCTCCCCCACCCCACTTAAACATCTGAATTCTTAGATGCACATTTAATACAGTCCTGGTTGTCAGTGCCTGACTGTCATGCCATCTGACACATAGGATGGCCTTGATGGGTAGAATCTCTTGGCCCAGCTTTGGTGTGCTGGCAAAAGTGATTGAAGAACAGCTTGGTCAACTAGGTTGGGATCTGCTAACCTCTTAGGAGGCCCATAATAATTGGGATGCTAAAGAGAGAGCCAATTTGGTGTAGTGGTTAAGAGAGGTGGGACTCTACTCTGGAGAACCAGGTTTGATTCCTCACTCCTCCACTTGAAGCCAGCTGGGGGACCTTGGGCCAGTCACAGCTTCTAGGAGCTCTCTCGGGGTGATGTTGTTGTGGGGATAATAATAACATACTTTGTAGCCTGCTCTGAGTGGACAAGTTGCCCTGAAGGATGGTATATAAATTGAATGTTGTTGTTGTTATAAAGATTTTGCCAGTTGCAGTCCAGCTGCGAAAATTAAGTGTATGTGGATTGTTTTAGGTTTTTTTTAAAGGCTGGAAGAAATCAGAATGAATTCTAAGTCCCATTTCTTAAATTTCATTAAAATGTTAATGTTTCTTAATTACTGTGAATGGTACACTGCAAAGACAGTGTCTGGAATGAATGTCCTACAGAAGTATGTAGTCAAACTGCTATTTGTAATGAGCCTGGTGGGGGGTGAGGGATTGGTGGTAGAAAAGCTAGCTGAGAATAGCAATGTGCAAAGGGCCATATATCTGAAGCCGTCAAGATTTTGGACAATGGGAATGGCATCTATGAATCTCTTATTTCTAACCTTTCTCTAGGGAGCTCAATGTGTCATATAGCTGGCTTCTCTCCCATGCTCCCCCAGTTTCATCTTTAGAAAAACCTTGTGAAGTAATTCAGGGTAAAACAGATCAAATGTCATCTATTAAACTACATGGCTAAGCAGCAATTTTAGTTCAAGTTTCCTAAAGAAAAAGGGTGCAGGGGAGGAATGGGCTTTTAGCTTCCCCCAGTGGCATTTTCACTGCTAGAAATTTTCATGCCCCTTCCCCTGACATCACATGCCTATCCTAGGGCATGTGAAGTAAAGGAAGGGGCCAACAGGGCCTCCTCAGCTGTACAAACCAGGACAGCATGCTAAGCATATAATTTCAGTATGCACAATTGGTATTTTATGTGAAAAGGGCTTCACACAATTTAAGCAGGGTAACGTAATAGGAGAAATCAAAGGCTGCAAATGCTCGGTGTGTCATAATTTTCTCAACTTGGTCTGATGGCTTCACCACTATACTCAGTTGTGGAAATTCCCAAATGAAGTTATTGTTCATCTCCATGGTTCCTGTGTTCAAAAACTGTACAATCCTGAACAAGTCTACTCAGTATCCTACTCAGATCTATTTAATAGGACATACTCCCAGGGAATTGTTTGCAGAATCACACGGTAAGAGAATCACACTGTAAGAGAACAAAGAAATTATGAGTACCTAGTACATGAAAGGTACTTCTTCTAAATCGAATCCAGCTTTTCTTATTATATGTTCTGTATATAGTTTGAACAGATAGGGAGATAATATACATCCTTTCTGATACCTTTGTCAATTAGAAACTGTTCTGTTTCCCCATATTCTGTCCTAACTAGAGATGTGCACAAAATGAAACATGAACCAAAAAGAACCACGAACTGGCCCGGTTTGTGGTTCGTGAACCAGTGGTTCGTGGAAGCTCCTTTCTACGAACTTCCGAACTGGTATGCTGGTTCATTTGGTTGGTTCATTTTTAAAAAAAGCAATGCCCCTTTCCATGCCGCTGCAAAGCAGCACAGAAAGGGGCATTTAAACCCACGGATCAGCTGCTTGTTGGGGAGATCCCTGACAAGCAGCTGATCATTTAAACAGTGGGGCTTGGCTGCCCGGCTGGGAACTCCTGGCCAGCCAGCCAAGCCCCACCTGCAGCCGGGCAGCCAATGGAGCAGCAGGGAAATGGCCATTTAAACTGCAGGTGGGGCTTGGCTGTTTAAATGATCAGCTGCTTGTCGGGGATCTCCCCGACAAGCAGCTGATCTGTGGGTTTAAATGCCCCTTTCTGTGCCGCTGCTAAGCTGCATGGAAAGGGGCATTTAAACCCCAGGAACTACAAACCATGAACCGGTTCGCAAACTTGCCCCAGCTTGGGGAAGTTCGTGGTCTGTGGTTTGTGAAAACACATGAACCACACTGTTCATTTTTTTCACGGTTCATGCCCACCCCTAGTCCTAACAGTTGCCTCATGTCTAGAGTACAGGTTGTGCATTAAAACAATCAGATGTTGTGGTACATCCATTTATTTAAACACCATCCATAGTTTTTCATGATCTACACAGTAAAAGCTTTGCTCTAACCTATAAAACACAGGCTGATTTTCTCCTGAAATCCACTGATATCAGAAGTGGTTTACCAATGCCTTCTTCTGTGCAGTACTAACCGAGGTTAGCTGAAGTGTCACTGCTGTTGTCTGTGAAAAATCCTCCGCCAGTATCACCTTCCTCTATTGCTGCTACCCAGTAGCTATCCTTCAAGGACTCCTCCACCACCATCACCAGTGGAACTGTCAGTTCTCTTCTGCTGATGTGACCATTGATTCCTGAAGGGGGTGGATGCATCTTTGTCTGGTGTCTCAGCTTTTACCATTCCACATTGAGTGACTCTTCCAGGAGTTTAGACTCTTGACCAAGTCTGCGCTCCTGACAGTGTTGCTCTCAGCTTCACGGACATACTCAACCCTCCTCACCACATCAAGGTGTGTATCCAAGAGTGGATTACTCCTACTACCCAAGGCTACCCAAATCATTCCTCAATCTTCCTTAACAAGGATTTCTTGTACTGTAAAATCAATGTGATCTTCAAACCCAAGTCAGATTTCTTGGTGTTAAAATTGTACATTTTATTAGCTTTTTGGGAAGCCCAGGATATGGATTTACTTTGAAAAACCTGTGTATACAATATTTCTACTCAACTCACAAAAACATATACTGCATTAAATATTATTAGTCTTTAAGGTGTCACTGGACTTCTGTTTTGTTGCACTATAATAGACTAACACGTCTATCCCTCTGGAATTCCAGTTTGGTTCAATTCATTGCTCATAGTGCAAAACTTAAATAAACAGAGGTGCGAACATTCCAGTAAATTGTCCTTCTTAAGATAAGATAGTCTTGGATAATTATAATCAAACAATCTTTAATTAAAAGTGCTGGCAAATCCCAAATCCACATTTCCAGAAGGGAAAATTCCTAAATGGAAGAGCCAAAAAGACACTCCTTCTCTTCAGGGCTTGGGAACTGTTCAGTGTTTCAGGATTGTTGGTTTTTTGTTTTGTTTTCTAAATCTGTTGTATTAGAACAACTTCAAGTAAAATAGAGATGCAGGGCAAACAGGAAGCAGGAGTACCTTGCATTTCCTCTTTCTGTATTTCCCTCTAACATCTAAAATGGAGTTTTGGCATCTTTCACCATAAGGCATTAGAGGGACATCTTGTAGATTTTGTCCTCATAGGAGTGGAACGAGTTCTATTTTAGCTTTACCAGATGTCAACAGGATGTATTGAATGATTGTGCTCCCTGTTCCAGTCTGCATATTTGCTATGTCCAAAGCTATTTTTCATTTACTTTTTTAAAACTAGCCTTTCAGCATTATGTTTTGAACACTTCATGCATTTGATGTTCATGCATTCCTGAGAAGTAAAGTGTGGTAGATCCATGGGTCTCTATGAGTAGCTTAAAAGTTTCTGTGAGGACCAGTAATGTTCACTGAATGCATCCACAAGCCAGCAGGACCAATGTGGGACGCTATGTTCAAACCAAATAAAGCAAGGTGTCCTCCAGCTCCAGGTAGTTCTTTTCTGATCCAGACCATCCCATTTGAATTACCAAAATTACCAAAACAGAAACAATGTACATTCCTACATAAATGTAATCCTCAGAGGTTGCAAGGTAGTCTCAGGTAGTCAAGTTGAACCTGGACAGAGTTTACAAAACAACGTTTAAGATTTTGTATCCAGCACAAGTGAATATTTGGTTTGAACCTTTGCTTAAGTCTTTCTTTCAGGCCTTTGTCCAGGTTGCTGAGGAAAATGTCAAGAATAGCTCTTCCCATGGGGAGTTTTCAGACCACAGCATGATCTGGCCATATTGCTGTTGTCTTTCCTGAACACTCATCAACCTTGTGTACGTACTCATGTGGCAATGTTAGAGACTGAAGCTCACCAATGATTAATTAGCTAATAAAATGTTTTCGTTTTCGTAAATTTGATCCATTTTTAGTTTATTTTACCAGATGAACCAACAAAAGAGCATTACTTCTGAGTGATGGCCAGGGCTTTTTTTCTGGGAAAAGAGGTGGCGGAACTCAGTGGGTTGCCCTCGGAGAAAATGGTCACATGGCTGGTGGCCCCGCCCCCTGATCTCCAGACAGAGGGGAGTTTAGATTGCCCTCTGCACCGCTCTGTCTGGAGATCAGGGGGCGGGGCCACCAGCCATGTGACCATTTTCAAGAGGTTCCAGAACTCCGTTCCACCGCATTCCAGCTGAAAAAAGCCCTGGTGATGGCATATACCATATGAAAGAAAATCTCATCTCCCTTAACACAAATCTCTTTATGCAGTGCTGCTTTCACAGACTGGGATTTTAATGACAAAAACTACTAACAATTGCAAAGAAAAAAGGAAGGAACGTCACTAATCCCAAGTCTAGACTCATCAGATAGATAACATCACCACTGATTGAGGGAAACTCAAAACAGTTGTCCATTCTTGTATGCCTCCATATCCCAGGAAGCAATATATGTGACTCATCATGGGTCTTCTTGCCTATCATTAGTCAAAAGTATGCCATAGGCTATTTCCTTCCTTAACTTAAATTGCACACATACTGCATACTGCTCTTAAAGGACCCTTTGGGATACAGAACTTCCTGGGATAAGATCATTGGGGTTCTAAGTAATGGGAAGTACCCTGGAACTATAGTTACTCCCTTACACTAAGTACAGAAGAGGTGGCCTCATACTGGAGGGAGGTTGGAGTTCCCCCCCACCATACCAGAGGGACCAGTGAAACAAGTGATGGGTATGTCCAGAGAGATGGCAATTGGACTCCCCCCAGGAGAAGAAAATTCTAGATGGGAATGGAGGGGTCTTGCTTACACTGGATTTTGCCCAATTTTTAAATGAGTCATATACATTTTGTTGAGTTTTATTTGCTTAATAGCGACCCTTCTCATGACTGAATAAGAATGTTGATGGCGTATTTGAACATGTAATTAAGCCATTTATGATTTCATGAGCTGAGTACATGGCAAAATGATTAGACAAAAGGTGAAGTACACACCCAAGAAAACATCAAGTATGGCATCTGTACCAACCAAAGTACAAGAACATGGCTTAATAATTTCATTTGAAAAAAAACAACCCTGAGGATATCTGTTTTAATTAATGTTGCCATAACCCTTAGGGTTCGGGGGGGGGGGGCAGGTAATTTCATGCCTGCTTTTTCGTGCTTTGCAATTGCTGTTCTATTGTAGGATTTCTTCTTTGATTGCCCTTTGTATAAAGACAGAAAATTTATCTGTTACGGCACAAAATAGTGGTTGCTTTACATAAAAATATCATCTTATGAAAGAGAGCAATATTTAATGAATTATTTCACTTGAAGTGTGTCCCTGAAGCAGCAGAGTTTGTTTCAAGTCATCGAACATACAGCAGCTCAAGCCCTTCAACAAGTTTTATTTGTTGCTTTAATTATATCCCCAATGGGAAAAAATATAGGAGACGGCTTTTATAAGCAAGCTGATTATTCATTGAAGGTCATAAAGAAGGAAGATTACCTGAGATGTATAATAAAAAAAGATGCAGAAGAGTTAGTCATGTTAGTCTGTAGTAGCAAAATCAAAAAGAGTCCAGTAGCACCTTTAAGACTAACCAACTTTATTGTAGCATAAGCTTTTGAGAATCACAGTTCTCTTCATCAGATGCATCTGACGAAGAGAACTGTGATTCTCGAAAGCTTATGCTACAATAATTAAAAAAGATACCACTTCATATGAGGTGACCTTAGAAGACTGAACTCGATGTGCCAGTGTTTCAGAGTTATCTGGCCCATCTTCCAATTGGCTTGCCATTTACCTACCAGCATGAGAAATTACCTGCCTCCCAAAAATTGAGGAAGAGGAGAAAAATAGCCTCCACATAGTGACTCTCTATGATTTTCCCCTAGTCTCTTTGATAAAGCTCATAGAGGCTACAGAAGGCTGCCTACGGAAAGAAAGAACCTGAAAGAAAAGAACTGGAGAGGACAAGGGTTAATAGGATTTAAAGATTCCACAAAATTTATTAAAAATTCCCATCTTTTTGCTTTTATACACAGTGTAATATATATTTCCCACTGCACATGAATGATATTAATGAACCTTTACTACTTACCACCAGGTGGCTCAGCAGACCTGAGAAAACTTCGTTCAGAATTCAATACAAGTATTGTTCTTAAACTACATAACTGTCCTTATCTCACTGATGGAGTTTCCATTTTTAATGTTACTTTGGAATGCGCTGTTGGAAGACACCCATGCTCAGCAGGACCTGTTCATGTTTTGGAAACTCTGTAAGGCAGAACTATTCTGGTGTCTTTGTTATCTGTGAGGCAGAGCAAATTGCTGTGCATTTTTATCTACCTGCATTTTTTAATCTTATTCACAAGGCTTTATAGGCTGGGGTTGGGTCTAAAGTGTTTTTTAATTATTTGTATTAGGCTGTTTATTGTGATTTTATTGAATATTATATTTTGTACTGTTTTTAACTGTTGTAATTGTTATGAACCACTTCGAGATCTTAACTGGAGAAACAATATAAAAATTGATTGAGTGAATGAACGAACGAACGAACGAATGAATGATGAGCGATTGACTTCAATGGACTTAGGAGGCCATAGTTCTGTTTAGAATTGCACTGTAAGCCACCAGCCATAGAAGCTTCCAATTTATTGTGCTCTACTTTTCACAAGAATATTGTATGATTTTTCTGGTCATTGTGATTGGAGAACCTTCATGACAATTATCCTTCAGCGTGCTATACCTGAAAATCATTTTCTGCTTACTGTTATGCTGAAAAGCAGCATCCATCATAGAGTCAATTCCTGGCAAGTCAGATGATCTCCTTGTTGGATAAGCCTCATCCATAAGACATACTTTAGTTTTTAAAAAATGGGCTCTCAGAACTTTAATAACATCATTGCAGTAGTGGGAAGACATTTTCAGGGAACACGTTTATACAGTTTTAGTAATTCTGTGAGATTATATCATAAAGATTACAAATTTATCTGTCTTTGAAGAACAGAATTTCCCTTTAAAGAAATCAGCTGAGCACCATAGTCGAGGGCTCTTCTGTTGGATTGTTCCACTTGAGCTGGGATCTGACAGCTCCTCAACTTCTTGAATATTAATACAAAAATAAAAAAGAAACACAGCTTGAGGGGAAGCCATACCAAAAGAGTAATCTAGAACCAGAAGCCTGTTGGATGGCTTGGTTAGTCATGGTATTCATTAGATAGGGTCACCTTTCTCCACAAATGATCTTCTGAACTCTTAGATTTTGAAACCCATGCACGACATTCTGGAAATTGTTTACAAGATCTTAAAATTATGAAGCCAACAGCTCTCTAAACTTGGGGGGGGGGGGTAATACATTTCTCCTGTCAACTTAAAAATAAGCAATGGAAACCATGTCCTTCGCTTGTAACTGTGAATATTGGCAGATCTGTCCCCAGAGTATGGCAAACCAGGTGAATGGCCTAGGCAGGCAATATGGGTGGTCCTTCACTTTCCTGAAGAAGCTGATGATCCTCTGGATGGTGGGGTGTGTGCAGGCCTGCCTGCTAGGCGATTAGTGATGGTGGCTTGAGGCTGAGGCACTCAATACATGAGACAAAATCCTTGGTACACAACTGATCTGGGAATCACCTTAAAATTGATGTGGGTATAGTAGGAGTGAATCAGCTTCTAAACATGGCACGACAGGAAGATTGACTTTAGCCTTCTTTCCTTCTATCCCACACTGTTTTTGGCAGCAAACAGCAGCTAGGCAGAGGCTTTTTTGTCCTGCTACCTCACATGGGTAGATGTGGAACTAGCAGCAGGACAGAGAGCCCCTCCCCACAACTGTTATTTTGTGGCCGAAAATGGCCTGGGATGGAAAGGAGGGAAGGCTTAAGCCCCTCCTCCTGCTGTGCCTTGCTCTAAAACAAAAGGAAGCTCCCTTAGCAATAAACTGAGTAATCAAAGTGGAAACCCACAACTAAGGGATACAGTCAGTCAGGTTCTGAAATTCTAGTGTATTAAAGTGGCTCAGTGCAATGAATAAATAACAATACTGTTGTAAGCATATCAAATCACATAATGTGCAATAAACAGCTCAAAATCGGCCAATACAGAAATATCCAATGGTGCAATCAAGTTCATATCAGAGTTCAAAGCAGAGATGAAACATAGACAGCAAACCAGAGAAGCTGTGAGGACCCCTCGTTCCTGTTCAAGGTAAGTTCTTAGATAGATGTACTCTTCTCATTTTCTTTCAACAGGTGGAACAAGGAGATGGAACACTCTGCAGGACCGAGACCCGACAAGGAACTGGTCATCAACAATGCTTGTTTCCTGCTTTGAACTCTGATATGAACTTGATTGCACCATTGGATATTTCTGTATTGGCCGATTTTGAGCTGTTTATTGCACATTGTTTGTTTATGTGATTTGATATGCTTATAACAGTATTGTTATTTATTCATTGCACTGTGCCACTTTAATACACTAGAATTTCAGAACCTGACTGACTGTATCCCTTAGTTGTGGGTTTCCACTTTGATTACTCAGTGCCTTGCTCTAAAGCTGATTCAGCCCCCCACCCCCATTTTTTAAGGTGACTTTCTAGTCAGATACGTAATACGAATCAGGTTAGGTGAGCTCATAGGATTGCCAGGTTGCAACCAGGAAGAAATGGGGAGTGTAGCCATAGAGTTTTGCAAAATGCTAGAATATCTGCCGTATCACTTCCATGTTACTTTACCTGCCTCGTCTTTTCCTCCTGCTAGCACCAGTGGGATACCGGAAGGCCTGTTATCCCTAGGAACTCCCAACCCAACTCATGTGACACAACTTGAGTAAGGAGGGTCCAAGAGTGCTTGTGTGCGTCAATCATCTGGGCAGTGGAGTCTGTGGGCCCACCAGCCAGGGGATAATTGGTAATGGCTTGATGGCAAAAAGTCTCATGAGGCTCAAGACAGATAAGAGGAGCTTGTCTCAGACCACACACGCCCATTGGGGGGGGGGGTTGAAGGTGGACATCAGATATTTGCCAGATTTCAAAGTTTAGAGAATGCCTGATTTGCCCTCACATCTGCTAGAGTCTCCTAAAGACAGGTTCCCACCATTTAAACCATAAATGAAGATAATAAGAATTACACTAAAAGGCTGCAATCCTTGTACACTTATGTTGAATCCCAACAAATTCAACAGGATTTATTTCAAGTACACACAAGGTCAGGCTGCACATGTGACAGGGACAGTTATCATGATGACTTAGAAAGTGAAAGGGGCACTGCTGAACTGAAGATGTGGATTCACCTACGGCTAATGCATTGTTCACACCTTGTTTACTCAAGTTTTGTAACAATAGAACTATTGGTGCTATTGTTAGATGTAGAGGAAATTTCAGTCGTGTTACGTTTTTTTTTGTTTGTTTGTTCCACAGCTGTTATTTCACTCTATTTTCTTCCTACTCAGTGCAAAATAATATCTAGGGGAGAGGTTAGGAAGTGATTTGGGAATCACTCCAGAACATTTCCCCCAACAGTAATAAACATATTCCATATCAATAAATGTCAACCTCAAACTGAATATTCAAACTAGTCTTAGTAGGAAAAAGTGTTTTGAGAAGACACTGACTTTTTTTTTTAAAGGAAGGCAAAATTGTAGGGCTTCCTCGACCCCATCCATAGGGGTATTTCATTCCCCCTATTTATTTATTTATTTGTTTGTTTGTTTGTTTGTTTGTTTGTTTGTTTGTTTATAGTCTCCCTTTCTCGCTGAAATCCAAGACAGATTACAAAAGTGTGAGTGAAAATACAATATAATTGACAGCTAGGACATTCACCAAGCAAAGTACAATCAAGAATAACAGTTAGGACATTCAGGGAAACAGATACACTAGGGAATGGTAGCAGAAAAAACTTTATACAAGTGTAAAGTCGAGCACAGAGATTAAATCTATTTGAAACAAAGCATGATTATTTTCCACCGCATGTTTAGCAGCACGGAATCTCCCTGCTAGGCATATATCTACATCAGCAGACAGTACCCAACAGTGTAACATTTACAGTGCGATCCTGTGGAGAGTTACTCCAGTCTAAGTCCATTGACTTCAATGGGTGTAGACTGGAATAACTCACCATAGGATTGCACTGTTCCTACGAAGGCATCTCTTTCAGCTATTTCTTATGGCACAGTCCTGTAATCTGGGGGCCAAGCTACACATGACGAATGACACTTGAACGGCAAGTGGATTGAGTGGAGGGCAAGTGAACAGGGAGAAATACACTTGCTGTTCAAGTGTCATTCGTCATGTGTAGCTTGGCCCTGAGTAGAAAGCCCTTCTGACTAATTCAGTTTTGCATAGTTTGTGGAAGGCCAGGTAGGTTAGAATCTCAACTACCTTGTTAATGATTTCCAAATCAGGTTAAGGAACTGAGTTGTGAGCCAATCATTCTGCTTAAAGAAGTTATCTTGTGCTTAAGTTTAAGGATGGTGTAATATTGAGAGTCATGCTTCTGTTGAATTTAAAGAACAAACATGAGGTGCATATATAGGCATGCTTGTGGAACACAGTTAGGTCTCCTGAAGAGTTTTTTAAATCTGAGGTTGGTACACAGAAGTGCAGGCAAAAATGAAGAGTTTCTTATTCATGCTGATGCTCTATGGAGACGTTTTGTTTGCTTCTTCCATTGCTACAGAAACTGAACAAGTCACAGGAGAAGACCTGCAGTTTGCTGAGGTAAGGGATAAAGGTAGCATATAAATTAGTCTGTAGTAGTAGGACAAAATTTGAGTCCAGCAGTCCTTAAAAGACCAACAAAATTTTCCACAGCGTAAGCTTTTATGACTCTAAGTTCACTTTGTCAGATACAAATAGGAATGAAGACCCATCAGATTATATATTAAGGTCAGAAGGTGGGATGCATGTAGCAAAGAAAAACCAGTTGGAGTCAGGATGTAGATGTACAATGCAAAACGTAATCAGCTTGATTTGAGCAAGGAGTTATGCATAGAGGTGGGAAATGCAGAAAATCAACATCAGTAATGTGAAAAGAATTCTATGTCCTTGTTCAGCCCTGCCCGTTGTCCTAAATTTGTTGATGCATTCTAATTCAGCAATCTCATGTTGTAATCTCCCTTTGAAGCTTCTCTGTAGGAGAAGTCTTATTAAGTATATGGTCTAAATTAACAGCCAGCATTAGTGACTGGATGATTGATTGATTGTGTGTGCATGTGCATGTGCATGTGCATGTGCATGCACATGGTAGAATTTAGGTGCAAGCTACATGAGCATTTTGGTTGGCCTTATTCTGTTGGCTTCAGTTTCTGTGTCAGTAAAATGGGTGGAGTAATGAACAACATTCCTCATGGAGCTGTATTGATAATCAAAGCAGAAGACAGAAAGGCACATATGATCTTGTAAACAATATATATATAAAGAATTATATAATTAATGGTACAATTTCAAGGACTCTTTCCTGGGAGTAAACCCCATTGAATAATATGATATATGCTTTCAAGGAGACCTTTTTAAGAATTCTTCTCTGTTTCTGTTCTTCCCATCAGAATTATCTGGACACCTACTATCCTCAACGAGAGCCAATACCGATCTTGGGAAGCAAAGGCAATAATGTAATTGCTGACCAAACAGAGCAGGCACCAGAATTCTTTGGAGGGAATATGACCAGCTTCTTGGATATGAAGAAGAGCCGCAGATGTGGGGTTCCTGATATAGATGAACACTTCTTATTTAGAAGGGTTCCAAAATGGTCAAAGAAAGACCTAACGTATAAGTAAGATTTCAGTGTGCTTCCTAAGATGCAACTTGAAGATTTCTGTTTAAAGCACAACTTGCCTTCTATTAGCACTACCTGGAGCAGAATCTATAGTTGAAACAGGGCCATACACAAATGTGTAGGTTTGCACACTGTGTTTACAGTGTGTGTATGTGTGTGCATGTTGTGGGGAGAAACCAGAACAAATTTGGACTTCTCTCCTGCTAGGCAGTTGACAGAAAAAGATGTCCAAAAGCTGGATTTTCATTGTTGTACATGTATCATGTGAAGAAACCACCTAGTAGGAGCTGGACTAAAATGTTCACATTTAACCCAAAGCAAATTATGGACTAAAGCTTGGATCCAGACTAACTTTCTGTAGGCACGAAGACTCCCATCTGCAGAATATGATTTCTCCCTCCCTCTCCTGTAGCAGCTTGAACTGCTCCCCAGTCTTCTTCCTTCCCCCCCAGAAGAGAATTTCAGGGGCATTTTAGGCAAAAGAGAGAGAGGAAGGAAAATTGTGCTTTATGGGTGGAAGTCCTTGTGCCCTTGGAAACGTTAGTCTGGATCCAATCCTAAGGGATTACAGTTCCCATGTGGTTACAGGAATGGCTAAATTTCTAAACACTCGCCATCTCAAGCTAGTATGCACACCGGTAACCAATAGCGAGGGCCATAAATACAAACAGCTCACTCCAGAATACTGCTGAAGCTGCTATCACGTCTACACCTTTGCAGTGAGTGAGCAAGAATGAGATTGTGCAAACACACCGCTATGGCACCTTCCCATCTTGCTTTCTGGTGCATTTTTGTGTCCCCATATAAATGTTGCTCAGGTGTGCCCAGAGCTGTGATACTTTTGGGTTGCAAATATTAATTTAGTTTATTCTTGGGGTATTGTACAGAATTATGAACTACACGCAAAAGATGACTCGTGCTGATGTAGATGATGCCATTAAGAGAGCCTTTAAAATGTGGAGTGATGTGACTCCCCTGACCTTCACTGAGTCAAAGAGGAATTCTGCAGACATATTGATTTATTTTGGGGCTGGAAGTAAGTAAATCACAGAATTTTTTTTAAAAAAATAACCTATAAAGTTTCCTATCAATCATGGAATGTAGAATTTATCTGTTCTGCTTGTACTTTAAGTTCACCATCCAGACGACTGTCCCTTTGATGGGGAAGGCGAAGTGCTGGCTCATGCTTTCCCACCATACGATACTATGGCTATTAGAGGTGATGCCCATTTTGATGAAGATGAAAACTGGACAGCTAAGAAAACAAAGGAAGGTATTTAGTGTCTTTGCTTATTAATATACTAGAAAAACTTCATAAAACGCTATCTCCACTCATATGTTACAGTCCCAGCTGGTCTGCGCAGACCCACAGTTTGAAAACCACTGCCATAGAGTGAAATATAGTGGTGTTATGAGGAAGGGCATTTCTTTTTCTGAAATTTACTTCTTTAGATATAGCCACTTATTCTTTATTCTCCATTTTCTCTTTTAAAAGAGGGATTTCTCTTTGATTTCTCTTTATAGAGATTTCTTTATAGAGAAATCAATGAACCTTTTTGTAACTTCAGCACTTGCAGCTGTTTTATGTTAACTAGTGGGGTGCCTGCTCACTTTGTTCACAAATCCCTTAACAAACTGTCCTTGCAATATTTAAAGGTAATTTTGAATATTGAATTAGTGGTTCTGTCTCCCAAGAAAGGAGCTGCAGCAATCCTGGAAGAAGCAACAGTAATAGTGATCATCCTTTTTTGCAAAATGTAGCCAAAACTAGATTTATAACAAACATCATACCCCACCGTTCTCAACCAGTGGGGACCCAAATCAACCAACATTGTTCTGCTTGCCTCTATTTTATCCCCACAACAACCCTATGAGGGATGCTTGCATGCAAGTCTTCCTCCCCGTTTCTCCCACCAGTGCCTAGGCTCTGGTGAGCATTAAAGAGAAATGTTGGGAGGTTTCCCTCTACAGCAGCAGATCCCCTGCCATGCGATGGAGCTGGACGTCCCCCAGGTCTGAAAAATCATGTTCCTCTGCAAATCCTTGGTGATGGCTGCAACATCATTAAAAATAACACAAGCCTACAGTGAACAGGAGGCCCAAGGCCAGGAGATGGAAGGGGGTAGGAGAACCATGGTTGATACCTATTGGTGTGCTCACATGTAACCCAAGCCAGCAGGAAGCAGAGGAAAACTATGCCATTGATTTCTTCACATGGTACCCGACTGGCTAAGGGATGGATTGTCCTCTGGGAAACGTCATATGTGTTTGTGGGGGGTGGGGCTAGCTCATATATTAATGAATCTGATCATACTCCAAGATTTCAAAGTGTCATGGCAAAAATTACATTATAAACCAGTTTAGAATTCTTAGGGGGGAAGTCATCTTTTCCCAGTCACTGATAAGGTAACCTTATAATTAGTAACTCTGAGGGCCAAGCTACACATGACGAATGACACTTGAACGGCAAGTGGATTGAGTGGAGGGCAAGAGAATAGGGAGAAATACACTTGCCATTCAAGTGTCATTCGTCATGTGTAGCTTGGCCCTCAGTTGACTGGAACAGAAGGGGGATAAGGGTTTGTCCATGGGTATTGAGATTCTTTTATTGGACTTACATTCTTTCCCCCCTCTACTGTCATAGTGGCTCCATTAACAACAGCCAGGGCCGCCATAAATCAGCTGTGACTTGTTGGCACTTTACACACACATTTGTGCCTGTGATAATCTAGGTGGGATCCAAGCCCTTGTTTGCTGAAGGGTAGAAAGAGTATATAGAAATTAATAGCCTTACAAAAGACATGTCTGAGCTTTTTATGAGTAGACTAATATGTGATTTTTCACTATCATACAACCAAAGCCATCTCACTAATATTGTTTTAAAATAATCTTTAATTAAGCTAATAATTATTTTTTGCTTTTCCTGCTTTCAGGAACCAATCTTTTTCTTGTTGCTACCCATGAGTTTGGCCATTCACTGGGTCTTTTCCATTCTAAAATTAAGGGTGCTGTGATGTATGCAAGTTATGATCCCAGAAGCTATAAGTTTGCCGTACCTTCAGACCCCAGAACCCTAAGGCTTCACCAAAATGATATTGAGAACATCCAGTCTCTTTATGGTAAGTGCAGATTCCCAAGTGAAAATGTGGGCTAATTCCATTTCAAAGCATTATGTTTAAAGGGAGTGATACTGACATTTTTTCTGTTGTCCGAAATGTGTGATGCCTTATTCACACATGTAAGATATCAGTTGATGCTACAGTTCTAAGAACCCATCCATAACCTAGCCTGAACCTCCCTGAGCTATCAGAGCCAGTTTTGTGTACTGGTTAGAATATCTGACTAGTATCTAGGAGAACAAGGTTTGGATCTTACCTCTGTCTCAGAATCTGCCTGGGTGACAGACCATTCTCACATTTTCAGGCTTGCCTACCTCACATGGCTGTTGTGAGGAGAGGAGAACAATGTGGGTTGTTTAGGATCCCTATTGGGAGGAGAAGCAAGGTATGACTGTTAAAAATCTAATTCTGGCTACTGTTCATTGAAAAAAAGGATGTGGCTTTTGTTTATCCAGTATTACTGCAATGCTTTTGGCAGGAGGCAGAATTGCTAATTCAGTATTCAAACTGTCCTTAAGTATTGGGAGAGCAGCGAGAAATGGGATTGTGAGCAGAGCAAGAGGGCACACCTCTAGTCAATGATACTCTTCTTCAGTTCTTCTCTTTGCTTCCTTTTCAAGGATGTCCAAAAGACGGTCCATGTTTGGCAAGAAAAAATCCAGCAGAACAGGAGTCATTACCAAAGATTTGTAATAGCTTCCAAAGTTTTAATGCTGTCACCACTTTCCAAGGAAAACTTCTCTTCTTTCATAAACGGTAATTGAGGTCCAAACAACATGTATAAATGTTCAGATTTGTTGGTGGAAGTGGTTATTATTACCCAGAAAGAAGCTGGGCACTGCTTGGGAGTGAGGGAAAAGGGCAGTGTCACCCAGTAGATAATGGGGATGACTGCAAGTTTTTCCTTGATCTGCCAGGGCCTGATGGAATGGGGCTTGTGAGTGAAAAAAAGAGTTCAGGATCCAAGCTGTTGTATCTGAGTTTCCTATTAGGAGTCTTGATACAGAGAACCAGTATGGTGTAGTGGTTACCAGCCATGGGACTCTAATCTGGAGAACCGGGTTTGATTCCTCATTCCTCTGCTTGAAGCAAGCTGGGTAATAGCACACTTTGTAAACCACTCTGAGTGGGCATTATATAAATTGTCCTGAAAGGCGGTATATAAATTAAATGTTGTTGTTGTTGCTATTATTAGTTTGAAGTAAATATTTGTGAGTTTTTTCCATTCAGGATCATCATAATAAAGGATCATAGGAAAAGATATCCTGAAATAAAACCTATTTCTAACTTCTGGCCAATTTTGAAATGTGGCATCGATGCTGCTTATGAAGCTGAAGGCATCTTGTATCTTTTCAAAGGTAAATAATCCTAAATCCAGAGCATTTTAAACCAGATGTATTGTCCTTATTCCTGCTGCTATTAATGTGGCCTTCTGAAAATAACTGGCACTTTACAGAGTTCAGGGAGAGAAATCTTGCCCCGAGGGACCAATCCAAAATTTGAGATGAGGGAGGCAACAAAGGAAGATGGGGATGAACATGGAGCCAGTTTGGTATAGTGGTTAAGAGCAGCAAGACTCTGATCTGGAAAGCCATGTTTGATTCCTCACTCCTCCGCTTGAAGTCAGCTGGGTGACCTTGGGTCATTTACTGCTCTCTCAGAGCTCTCTTGCCCACCCACCTCACAGGTTGATTGTTGTGGAGATAATAATAATAGACTTTGTAAACTGCTCTGAATGGGTGTTAAGTTGTCCTGAAACTGGAAGTATTCATGGAGAGGAAGCCCTCTGTTTGAAACACGAACGATTAGATGACAAAATGTGAGCAGCACCATCGAATATTTTTTTTAAAATCACACTAAAAACTGCTCTAAATTGAATTGCAAATGATTTGCACACGTGTTTTTTGCTCTTCTTTCCCACATCTGATGAAGAGAGCTGTAGTTCTTGAAAATTTATGCTACAATAAAGTTGTATCCCTTTAAAGTGATGGGTAACCTGTCTGTGATGACTTTGGGCCATATGTGAGCCCAGCACGCCAGTAAGCAGACACTATCAGCAGCTTGATGCTATGTCGAATGGCACCACTGCACAGTGGCAAAGCTGCTTGGAATGCAGCATATTTAAAACAGGAAAAAATTGTCACATGGGGCATTTGGCGCAGGAGAAAATGAGCCTTGCAAACTAGGCAAGTTCATATTTTGAACACCTTATTCACAAAAATCAAATAATCTGTCTGGAACTGCTGCAATAGAACAAGTGTTCATTGGGGCTTCCTTGTGAAAAAGAAACATGCAGAGTGTTTTAAAGTATACAAGGACTACATTCAAAAGAGATAAACTAAGGGGAAATGAAGGCTATTGCTGGGTCTATGTATAATTTTAAGCCCAAGGATTTCTTATATTAAGCACATGAGCCACTCTTTACTGAACCATGAAGATGGGTTCAAAGCTTGAATCACCCGTGGAAGCTTTCCTCTCATTGTGCAGCTCTGCCACTCAGCCTGAGACAAAAGCAAACATATTTCATTTTGAACCCCTTTCTCCTGTTAGATCTCTTTGCTTATAAACCTCCACTGCTGCATTCCTATGTGAGGCAAAACTACATGCAAATTAGCAGGTGGTGGTACATACAACAGGAGGAACTCTGTGGCAGAGAAATGTTGAAGGGGGTTGCTTTGTCTAGGCAAATGCTGAAGAGCTGTTGCGTATGCAAAAATAGTTAGAGCCAATGTTGCAAGCCCCTTAGTGTTCACTCCATTCAAAATATACCACATAAGCCAAACAGGTATACGGATGAAGGTAAAACAAATAGCTTTTAACTATGGGAAAAAATATTCTAGAAGAAGCCTGATCTCTTCCACTGTCTTGTTGTTCTGAACAGAAAGCGTATGCTCCTATAAGGAACTCACTGATGTATTTTAAGGAATTTGGAACACGGAATTCTCTCAATGTTTCTAACTGAGGCATGTTAATCATCATCAGTCACTCTTTCAATCTTTTCTGTCTTATTTTCTTAACAGGAAGGAAGTACAGAACTGTCAGTGGAACTGATAAACAGCCAAGTGATCCAAAGACCTTCGACACCCTGCGTTTCCCTAACAGAGTTTCAAAAATTGATGCTGCAGTTTATGATAAGAAAACAAAGAAAACATTGTTCTTTTCAGAAGATCGGTACTGGAAGTAAGTGGGAAAGATCTACCTGCCATGGGACAATCCAGAAAAAATTATTTATATAAGCTTTTAATTCTATATAGCTGAAATAGGAGGGGAAAAAATCCACCGTCAGCCAGTAGGGTACAACTCCTTGGAGAATCTTTTGAATTAATACTCTCTTTTGCATTGATCAAATGTACTTTTCATTGTCTTCTTTTTCCAAAAATAAGCATCAGCCCCTTGAAAGGATGGGCTGGTTACACCTGCTAGAAACACACGGAGCTCCCTTCTACTGAATCGGACTATTGGTCCATCAAGGGCCTCATCCACATGGAGAACTTTACATTGGGTTTTCTCTGTGTATTCAACCCATGAGGATCGGATCTGCTTTATTCATCAGTTATGGTCCCACACTGCTTTGATTCTTTAATTCTGCACTTAAACCAAAGTGGTGTCTGTTTTTATGTCTGCGCTAGAAAAATGTCCTGATTCTGCTGTGGATTTTGAGGACACATCAACTTATTCGGTTGATTGCTGAGGAAACTTACAAAGATTTTTGTTGTTGTTGTTGTTGTTGTCTTTTTAATGTCATCAACATTGTTGCAGTGCTGCTATTTAATTTTTTTAAAAATCAGGAAAAAATACTAGATTGGTTGCTGTGCAACCGATCCGGCTGCAGGGGGATAAAGGGGAGGGCAAAAGGCAGGGCCAGGGTCAAGCCTCACACTGAAGAAAGCATTCTGCACTTCCAAAAAGCCCTGGACTGATTCCAAAAAGCCCTGGACTGATTCCAAAAAGCCCTGGACTGATTCCAAAAAGCCCTGGACTGACTTTGAAAAAAAATTGGGGTATACATGCAGGAAGAAAAGCTGCAGAAGAGCCTGGGAAAGATTGATTCTGCAACAGTTGTAACCTTTCTCTGTGAGGAACACAAAAAGAGTACGGGAAATAGTTTGGAGACTGAATCAGTGTATTTTGACCATGTGTGCAGAAAGTATAGAGAGATATCTGGCCCCACAGTGTGGGGCCAGAACCGACTAAAAAGTCTGTGCAAAAAGCTCTCTGGATGCTTGGGACTGAGCCTGGAACTTCTGGCATGCCAAGCAGGTACTGTACTACTGAGCCACAGTGCCCACCACCCCAGTTATGAGTGCTGCTCATAACTGGTTCTAATCATAGCTGACAAGAATTGGCCTGATGATATCCTATGGTTAAGATATCATTATGTCCACAGATCTGTTTTGTGCCTGACACTGTGCCTGCATGCACCTCTTTATTCAGGAGTACTCAGTTGGAGGTTGACTGAAAATAGTTGGCTGGGCCTGACTGCCTGGAAATCTCAGGAGCCATTAAAAAAATTAATTGATTCAGATGTATTATTTCCAGGGACCTCAATGAAAATATCTGAAGAACAAGAGTACACAATGGAACACATTTACATAACACAGAGAGAAAGCACTGAATGCAATTTAGCATGGATTCACCCCTCCGTTTTGGGTTCATTTCATACACCAGTTCAAATAAAATTGACTAGATGCAGTTGCACCCATCTACAGAGAACATGTTAGCAAAAACTCTGCTTGTCAATAATGTATTTCTTTAGATACGACCAGAAAAAGATGTCTTTGGAAAAGAACTATCCAAGAAAAATAGCAGTTGACTTTCCCAGAATTGGCCCTCAGGTGGATGCTGCTTTTCACCTTAATGGTAAGTAGAAGGTATTAACTTACTGAAAGCTGTGATGATAGCTGTCTAGATGTCAGGGCTTGGTAGGTGAAACATTTGACAACATTCAGGAGGAGGATTGCTGCTGAAGATGCAATCCATACCAGAATTTAGAAGGCATGAAAAATTGTTGTAGGATCCAGGTTGTGAGCTGGCAGAAGCTGCTATTTCCCCAAGGGAGATGTTCCATTTTACTTATCTCTT
Organism: Eublepharis macularius; assembly: GCF_028583425.1. Classification (NCBI taxonomy): domain Eukaryota; kingdom Metazoa; phylum Chordata; class Lepidosauria; order Squamata; family Eublepharidae; genus Eublepharis; species Eublepharis macularius. Next base: position 163,413,108 of record NC_072792.1, on the reverse strand, counting down.
TAGTATGTGTGTAAACTTTTTTCTGCCTTTCTATTCCATTTGGAGCCCTAGTAGAGTAAGATGTTTGACCAGAGGATCTTTTGCCTGAGGTCCTTTAAGGGATTTAGATAGACAGCCTTTGTGAATTTCCTTGAGACTACTTTGCCACCTGAGAATACAGAATTCTTTGAGCCATATTGCTATGGAATAATTGCTATGGAGAAATGCTGTAGACAATCAGCGTGTACAGGCTGCTGGGGCAGAGGCTCAGCCGCTGTGGGGGAAAGAGCAGTCGGCATCCAGTACTCTCCCAAGCTGCTTGGGCAGGGCTAGGTATGAGGGGCAAGTGAGTTTCTCCTGTAAAATGGGCACCTATAGGCTATGCCGCCGTTTTTTGTGGCATAACTTTCTACCGCTGCAGGGGGCATTCACAGGCCCAAAATGGCTTAGGGACCTGACTAACTCACACCCTGTTCCTGGGACCACCCCCCTGGGCACCGGCACATGGACTTACACCAGTGCCACCATGGCTAGGTGCAAGCGAGACGTCATGGAGGAACAGTGCTGTGGGTGATATTGAAGCCTACTGGCTATAAATTCATGCCAGACTGTACTGGAATTCAATGGCTACTGTTAGCTGTGTGCATTTAGTTATTTTAAAGAACAACCACAAGCAGATCTACTCAGAAGAGAGTCTCATTTTATTTCATGGGGGCTACTCCCCGGAAGATGTTCTTAGAATTGCAGCCTTTTAGCCTCACCCCAAGTTGATATACCAGTGTAAGTTCCATCCATTGGAACAGGATTGTGCCAGTGAATTTCTTTGCAGTGAAATCCTAAGAAGAGTTACTCCACTTTAAGCCCATTGATTTGAATGGGATTAAGCTGGAGTAACTCTTTTTAGGATTGCACTATTGGTCAGTTAGCATGCAGGTATACACACCTCAGCTTTCAGAGTTAGGTGTCATGTGCCACAGTAAGGCTAGCAAGGTGAGATCAGAAAAGAATCAAGGGGAAGCTGGGAAATTTACAATCAGCTCTGACAATTTATTCTGCTTTTCAGATCATGTTCACACAATTTACTTTCCTCATTCTTTTAGGACGTTTGTATTTATTCCGTGCCGCCTATCAATTTGAGTTTGACAGCCGACACAAACTTCTTTCTATAAAGCGGAATGACCATTGGCTTGGCTGCTTGTAGCATGGAGGAAAGAAGTAGCTGGGGACAGCGAGGTCCTTCCTTGTTGCACACTGCATCAAGCACGAAGTGTCTTGCTGACCGATGGCACTTGTTGGCATGATATATTTTAAAATACTAGCTTAGTCTCTCTCTCCCTCTCCCTCTCTTGTACTGCAAATATAAATGCTTACTCATCATGTGTATTTAGTAATCGATATGTAGCGGAGTAATAAAATGATTTACGAGCATCTCTTTGACAGACTTTGTCAAGGAGTTCCAGACCCCTGGGGCCCAGCCCAGCTCAGGGGAAGGGACACAGGCTGCCTGGAAGGTCCTGTTGCAAATAGCAAATCAAGTAAGCTGCCACCAGCTCCCCAGTCTATCCCTAGGCTAAGGAGTTAGGGAGCAAAGCTCCAGAGCCTATTAGGGAATTTAGCCAAAGCAAAGTCTACCTTGCAAGGATAAACTTACAGGCAGAGTTCACAGCAAAAGAATAATTGTTTGGTAGGTGGATCTCAAGCACACATAGGGTGAGTTCAACAAAGGTTTTATAGCAGTGAGGCTTCAGAGTCTTAATAACCCACACAAGATAAAAATATAAAGGTTTATTAATTCCAGGTGCAGGGTTATCACACACAAGACAAAAAGTGAGTACAAAAAAACCCTACAGCAGTAAGCTCTACATACCACAGTAAATTCTTAGGAGGCAAAGCAAGTTGGTTACTCAGTTGTAGCAAGCAAAAATCCCACAAAACAGCAAGGCAAAAGATGGAGCTTCAGTCCTTCTCAACAAATAGAGCCAGAAACAAAGCAGGCAGGCCTAACCACACCCGCTCCCAACCTGACCACATCACCTGACAAGTACGCAAAGGGACGTGTGGAAGGTCTGCAGCTCTTGGCACACGACCCCAAACTACAGGTGTGAAGTTAATTACCAATTAGCTAGTAAGAACAGCTTATCTTGACTCAAGGACAGAGCATACATAACTTACTGCTAGCAAAAGTGAAAAGCCTCTCCAAAAGGGGGGAGGGAATTTCTCCAGCCAAGGAAGCCTCCAACCTAGCTCTCAAAAGGGCTTCCTATACTCTTAAACATTTTTTCTTTACACCTTCCCCCTAGATAAATGAAATTACTGGGTAGAGTCCCAAATTTCATTTAAACAAAAAACAAAAGAAAAATGTTAGAGGGTGCAATTTACAACAATACCCGTGTCCCTAAGCACATAACAGGACACATATGGGCAAAAAAACCCCCCGCAAACAATAAAATATGCATTCAAGAAATTAAAAACAGCCTGTAGGAGATTCAAGAACAATATTAGTTACAGTGACCAAAACAGGGCAGCAACTGGTACATTAAAGACAATTGCAGAAAGGAAAAAAAATGGTTACAACTTTAAACTGCATTTGGTGGATTGCATTTGATGTAGACAGGCAACCCATTGCAAGTTCCAGTCACAAGCTGGCAGGTAAGATGAGGAACAAATGTATTACACTCTTTTCTTTCAGGATGGCTAACAAAAGTAGGTTTCTCTAAGACAGCATAAAGTTGATGTTTCAAAGTAGACTCTGACACAAGGCTGTCTTGGCTTTCTGCATCTTTACAGTCACCCCAGGAAGGGTCAGATCCAGTATTCTTTAAGGCAAACATCTCCAGATGTTTCTTCACAAAGTCGCCATGAGGTAACTTAGATGGTTCAGCTTGGCAAGGTGACAAATTAACAGCTGCAACAACACTTCGGCTAGAGCAATTCAAGCCGTTTAGCTCGGACAAATTAGCTGAGTCAGGAGGACAATTTGCTATAGCAACAGTTTGTTTAGAAACTGACTCAGTTGCAGACACATTGGCAATATCTTTCTCTCTGCACTGGCAAGGACAAAAATTAGCTTTTAAGGCTTTACCTGAGTCAAGTTGGTTTAAAGGAACCTCATACAGTCCACAGACTCTGATAGAATTCATACATATTCTAGGCCCACATTCCATTTGAGCCCAATTAGTTGGTTTTGAGTCCATAGCAGCAACATTTCCAGATGGAGCAAAAGCTAAAACTTGAGCAGGTTGAAGCACAGCTGCTTCTCCTTTCCAGTTCTCTGTCTGGAGGTCGGTGTTTGTTGTCTGTAAAGTTCTTACAACAGGTGGACTTATCTTTTTCTGTTCTTTAGCTTTCAACAATTCACACTCAGCAACAGGTCTCAGTTCTTTACTCAATCTCTCAACCACAGTGGGGGAGGTCGTCTCTTCAGCCGGGGAAACAATGTCAGTACTGGCCGGCTTAGAATTTTCTCCCTGTCTGTGGAGTCTCATTCTTTGGGCAGTCTCTGCTGCATGTTCTAAGGTATCAAGGTCTCGGTCCTGCACTAATGCAGCCAGATCTTCTGGTAGTAGTTCAAAAAACTGCTCTTTCAAAATAAGTTCTTTCAGCTGCACAAAAGTTTTAACTCCTTCTGCAGCAAGCCAGCGATCCAAATTCTGGGCGAGTTTGGCAGCAGTTAGATAATAGTTCTCTTCATTGCACTCCACTCTCCTAAACGCCCTTCTGTAGCTTTCAGAGCAGAGGGCAAATCTCTGCAATGCCAAAGTTTTAAATACCTCATAGTTCCCAATGGCTCTAGGTGGCAAACTTCCCAACAGGTCAGCTAGTGCTCCAGTAACTTGGGAACGAAGAATCAACATATAGTAACGAGGTGGAACACCCAAATCTTGACAAGTCTGCTCATACAAAGAAAAGAAAGCAATAACATCTTGGCCATCTCTGTAAACTGGGAATAAGCGCCTGTCAAATTCCCAAGGCAATAAATCCCGAGGTTTAGTATGCTGGAATGAGGAAGCGTCTCTGTCGGTCCGTCTCCTAGGACTCACAGCTCTTTCCTCTTTTTTGACTCCAACAGAATGCTGCTGTCGGCTCTTCAGCTGCACAGTATCATCAGGCAGAGCAAAGTTCACATTCTTAGCAAAACATGTTCTTGGATGAACAGGTGGAACACGTTGGCTATCTGCTCTTGAAGCTTCCAACATCCTCTGTGACAAAAAGTCAACTTTCTTTTCAAGTGCTTTAATGTCCTTCAAAATACAGTCCACTGTTCTGGCAGTTAGTAATGTACTGTCAGCTAGGATTTCACTAGTTGCCTTTACTTTGGAGGTTTCCAGATCTTTATTTTCTCTAAACAAATCTGTCTGCTCATCTAGCCACTGTTGCTCCTCAAACTGCATAGACTCTTCAGTAGTTGCAACAGGGATAGACTGACAGTTTGCTCTCCAATCATCTGGTTCTCCAACACAGTCAACAGTTTGAAAGGTCTCAACTGAGGAAGTGTCTCTGTTAGTCCAACTCCTAGGACTTTCAACTTTTTGGTCTTCCTCCTTTTCCACTGACCAGAATTCCACATTACGCCGTCTCCTGGGCTGCCAAGTATCATATTCAAGCTCACTTCCACAAACATCACTCTGGTCATTACCTCTGAGGTTTCTGCAACGCACACTCCCAGCGACATGCCATTCACCTCTTGGGCTGATACGGCTCCACATTCGCTCTTTCTCAGAGTTGCATGGAGATACATCCTCAGGGTCAAAGAATCGTGTTCTTGAACGAACAGCAGGCAAATATCTCTTATCTTTCCTCTGGCGCTCTGATCTCAAGGTTCGGTCTGGCACAGGGAAACGAGGTCTGTACTTTTTCCACAAAACTTGGTCTGGCTCTCCAACAACATCTATAGTGAAAAAGCTTTCATCCTCATTCTTGACACAGAGGTTACGGCTTTTTCCTCCTGCAGCCATTTTTCAAATGCCTAACTGCACTAGTCAAAAATAACAAACACTCACACGAGTCTCATGAATAACCACTGCACATGCAAAGCAGGCAATTGACTCTGGAGTCTCAAAGGTCCAACTCTGACCCGCAAGTCAGTAATTAGACAAAACCCACACCGCTGCCAACCATGTCAAGGAGTTCCAGACCCCTGGGGCCCAGCCCAGCTCAGGGGAACACAGGCTGCCTGGAAGGTCCTGTTGCAAATAGCAAATCAAGTAAGCTGCCACCAGCTCCCCAGTCTATCCCTAGGCTAAGGAGTTAGGGAGCAAAGCTCCAGAGCCTATTAGGGAATTTAGCCAAAGCAAAGTCTACCTTGCAAGGATAAACTTACAGGCAGAGTTCACAGCAAAAGAATAATTGTTTGGTAGGTGGATCTCAAGCACACATAGGGCGAGTTCAACAAAGGTTTTATAGCAGTGAGGCTTCAGAGTCTTAATAACCCACACAAGATAAAAATATAAAGGTTTATTAATTCCAGGTGCAGGGTTATCACACACAAGACAAAAAGTGAGTACAAAAAAACCCTACAGCAGTAAGCTCTACATACCACAGTAAATTCTTAGGAGGCAAAGCAAGTTGGTTTCTCAGTTGTAGGAAGCAAAAATCCCACAAAACAGCAAGGCAAAAGATGGAGCTTCAGTCCTTCTCAACAAATAGAGCCAGAAACAAAGCAGGCAGGCCTAACCACACCCGCTCCCAACCTGACCACATCACCTGACAAGTACGCAAAGGGACGTGTGGAAGGTCTGCAGCTCTTGGCACACGACCCCAAACTACAGGTGTGAAGTTAATTACCAATTAGCTAGTAAGAACAGCTTATCTTGACTCAAGGACAGAGCATACATAACTTACTGCTAGCAAAAGTGAAAAGCCTCTCCAAAAGGGGGGAGGGAATTTCTCCAGCCAAGGAAGCCTCCAACCTAGCTCTCAAAAGGGCTTCCTATACTCTTAAACATTTTTTCTTTACAGACTTGGTTTATTTCTTAATTCTGGTAGTGTGAAACACCCCAGGGCCATGGGCAATTCACCCATTGGGGAATCCCTTCCTATGTCTCCGGCATAGACAACCCAACAACCAGCAATTGCAGTGATGCCAATTTAACTGCTCTCTCATCACTTATAACATTCAACTTACGCATTAGCCGTCCGGCTCTAAGCGGGAGGCCCATTCTCCCATTTTCTTCTCCAACACATACATATAACACACACACACACGATTAAAACAATATATATTGTGTTTAAACTAGTGTACTGCTCTTTTATTTCAGGGCTTTCCATAGACTTCCATTAATTTGCATGTATTAATGCTTCTGCTGCAAACGGTTTCCTCAAAGTACACATTCATAAACAATATGCATTCATAAATAAAATGTAAGTAAATGATTTTTTTCTGTTAATGCCTTCATTCACATTGTTTTCTTATCCTCAACATTACTCTTGTGGCACAAAGTTTGAAATCAGAATTTGGGATGGTGCCCCTGTAAAATGTTGGATCTTTTTCATTGGAAACTTGGGTAAACAACCCCATTCTTGTGGTCCGTGGTCTGATTGCTCATGTCCTGCCTGTTGATATCTAAGTGTCAAAAGCCAGTGTGCAGAGGCTTTAGATCAGAACGATCAGTATGACAGGTAGACACATCAGGTGACATAGAGTCAGATGGTTAACATAAGGGTCAGGAGACCATGAAGTGAATGACTCAGCTAAACTCATGCATGTATCTGATTGGGTGTCTACATGTATATATAGCTACCATGTACAGTATGGTTGGGGCTTCTTGCTAGTCCAGGTGTAGGCGAAGCACTTTGTCTCTCTGGACTGTAGACTTGTATATATTGCTCTTTATCCACCTATAAATAAACTGTATTATACACCTTTGCTAAACTAACAAGGTGTGGACTCTTTGTGGATCCTCCTTAAGCTGGTGCAGTCACGCTGAATACACACCACCCACAGGGTTATGGGCCCAGATAGACTGCGCCAAGGAGGCTGCTGAGGAGGCTCTACTGAAGTAGAGACGCAACAGAGTCGGTGGTGGATGTTGGCACCTGACGGCCGCGATCCCTCGGAGGAGGAATTATTGGCGGTGGAAAGTGTCAGTGACCAGGAGGAGGAGGAGGCAAATGAGCTCCCTCAGACCGGTGCAGAAGCAAGTATGGCACAGAGTACGGTCGTGTTGGTGGAGAAGCTGACCTCCGTGAACTACTCCATTTGGTCGTTGCGTATGGAGCATTTTCTAAAGAGAGAGGGGCTGTGGAAAAGTGTCAGCAACCCCCCAGCAGCCCCCAATGATGCGGAAAAGATTGCAGATGAGCGTGCTTTAGCTCATATCGTGCTGGCTGTGGGAGATGACCAATTGCTTCACATCAGGGACTCGGCTACTAGTTCAAAGGCCTGGCAAGATTTGAAGCTGATCCATGCAAGAACGTCTGCAGGGTCATTAATTATGCTGACACGTCGCCTCTACAGACTTGCTCTCAAGCCGGGGGAGAGCATGCAGAAGCATATAAACAGTTTGACGGAATGTTTCCAGCAACTGGCTGCTCGTGGAAAGCCCACGGAGGACTCTGACAAGGCATACATTCTATTATCAAGTGTGCCTGATGTATATTTTCCTCTTATTGCAAGCCTTGAGAGCCTGGAGCCAGATAAACTCACTTATTCCTATGTTACGTCTCGTCTTCTTGAGGAAGAGGCTCATGTTTCAACATACGGAGGCTGGCATTCAAGGACGGAGCAACGAGCAGACGGAGGGGCCCATCGAGGGGTTTCAGCTACTGACGGCGGAGGAGTTGCTAACAAGCAGCGTGAGGTCACCCAGCTGTCAGCAGCAGCCGTGAGAAAATGTTACAGCTGTGGCTCCACTTCTCACCTTCGTCGGTTTTGCCCGGACAGGAGAAGAAAACAACAGGAGCAGAAGCAAGGACGTGTACAGGAGCCTCGGTTTCCAGATCATCATGCGAGGCTGGTCACTGCATCTACTGTAAATACGCATTCCCAGTGGACAGTTGACAGTGGCGCTACCGATTCCTTCTCCCGATCTGAGGAGGTGCTGTATGATTTACAACAAAGCAACCTGCAGTCCGTGTTGTTGGCAGATGGGAGAGAATCTCCAGTCAGTGCCATGGGAGCTGTACGGTTTACAGCTCTGGAGGAGGACTTTGCGCCTGTATATTGTGTTCCCTCTTTGGACCATAATCTATTATCAGTAAGTAGGTTGACCCAAAAGGGGTTTGAGGTCCGGTTTGTTGGGGACAAATGCCAAATAAGCAAAGCTGGCAAAGTTCTGGTTATTGGGGAACTGAGAAACAATGTTTATATTGTAGAGAATAGGCAGGCAAAGGCTGACACGGTTACAAACAAGTGTAGCCATGACAATTGTGTGCATTTATTGCACAGGCGTTTAGGGCACGCTAGCTTTGGGGTTATAAACAAAACTCTAACACTCCTGAAGGGAGAAAAGGTGTCAAGCTGCTCAGAGTTCCTAGACTGCACTGTTTGCAAAGCAGTCAAAACAAAGGCATTCCCTGTAGCTAAGAAAAGTGGCCGGGTGTCTACAAAGCCACTTGAATTAATTCACATGGATCTGATTGGTCCATTCCCCAAAAGCCATTCTCAAAATTGTTATGCCCTGGTCCTAACGGATGATTTTAGCCGGTACTCATGGCTGTATGTTATGAAACACAAGTCTCAAACGTTTGATTTGTTTAAGGTTTGGGCAAAAAGGGTACAAAAACAGTTGGGGCTGGACATAAAGGCCATCCAGTCTGACCAAGGGGGGGAATTCATGTCTGCACAATTCTCTCACTGGTGTGATAAATATGGTGTTTTGCACAGGGTAGCAAATACAAGTATGCCACAAGAAAATGGTCTGGCAGAAAGGCATGGTGCCATTATACAAGAAAAAATGGCTGCTATGTTAGCTGATGCTGGTTTGCCAAAAACTTACTGGGCTGAGGCAATTATCTGTGCCTGTTATGTGGTAAATCGTCTGTGGTCCCGTGCTGTGAATGAAATACCTTTTAGGTTACTTTTCAACAGGGACCCTAACCTAAAGTTACTAAGGGTGTTTGGCATGACTTCTTGGGTGCATATCCCTTTAAAACAGCGGAGAAAAGGGGGCCCAAAAGCCTCTAAGATGATATTCATTGGATACCAGAGTGGCATGAAGGCCTACAGGTTTACAAATGAAAACAAAAAGGTATCGTACAGCAGGTCTGCTAGTATATGTGAGCATGGAAGTTGGAAAAGGCTTCACGGGTATGAGAGTGAAAGCCAGATTGTGTTGCCAGTTACCGATGAAATGCCTGAAACAAGTCCAGAGGGGGACGTGAGTGTGAAAGAGGAGATTAGTTCTCCAGCCAGGCAGGTAACACAGGACGCACAGAGGTCTAGTCCTCCTATACGTGTGTCCAGTCGTCCTAATAAAGGTGTCCCACCTCAAAGGTATGGTTTTGAAGCTGCAGCAAACTGTGTGCTGGCTAAAGAGCCAGCTAATTATTCTGAGCTTCTCACTTATGAGGGGGAAGAGAAAAAGGCTTGGCTCGAGGCCATGAAGGCCGAATATCAGTCTCTAACTGACCATGAAGTGTTCACAGTTGTACCTAAGCCTAAAGACACAAATATTATTGGTTGTAGGTGGCTGTATAAGGTGAAACGACTTCCCTCAGGTAATGTGCAGAGGAAAGCTCGCTTGGTAGCCCGTGGTTTCTCTCAGGTACAATTCCAAGACTATGACCAGGTATTTTCTCCTACTGTTAGGCCTGAAACAGTAAAATTAGCCTTATGTAAGGCAGGGGCTCAACACAAAAACATAGATCATTTTGATGTCTGTACAGCCTATCTCCATGCTCCTATACAGGAATGTTTATACATGGAGCAGATACCAGGGTATGAGGTGTCAAATAAACATATGGTGCTCAAACTAAACCGAGCCTTGTATGGGTTGCGTCAATCAGCACGAGCTTGGTTTCAATACCTGTCACAATCACTAAAAGCAGCAGGCTTTGAGCAGGGCAAAGGTGATGCCTGCATTTTTACAAAAATGGTAGGAGGTTCAGAAGTCCAACTCCTTATTTTTGTAGATGACATATTGTGTACATATGAAACAGAAGAACAATTATGTTGGTTTAAACAAATAGCCAAAGATATTTGCAAAGTGAAACATTTGGGTCCCATCTCCAATTATTTGGGAGTGCAAGTGTCCAAAACTGAGGATGGATTTTTCCAACTGAATCAGAGAGATAAAATTACAAAGTTGCTCTCAGAGTATGGATTAACTGAAGCACATGGTGTGTCCACTCCTATGACTACAGGGTATATCAGGGAGCCAGATGATTTTCCCTGGGAAGATGTACAAAGATATCAGTCATTGGTGGGCAGTCTTTTGTATCTCTCATGTTGGGGCCGTCCAGATATAACACAAGCAGTAAACATGCTATGCCAAAGGTGTGCTAAGCCTTTCCATAGGGATTGGATAGCAGCAATACGCGTCTTGAAATATCTTAAGGCTACTCTCAATTTCTCTTTGGTTCTAAAAGCCACTGAACCTATGCAGATCACTATGTTTTGTGATGCTAGTTGGGCAGATCGCCCTGACGGTAAATCCACTACAGGACTAGCCATATTTGTAGGAGGTGCTCTCATTGCACATAAGACATTGAAACAGTCTTTGTTAGCACATTCATCGTGTGAGGCAGAGGTCGCTGCCATGAGTCAAGGTATCTTAGAGCTGGAAGTAATACAACAGCTCATGTCTGACATGAAACTGCATTGTGCAGTACCTATTGCTGTTTATGGAGATAATACAGCAGCACAACAGTTAGCCCAAGATGGTGGAACCAAAACACGCAGTAAACACATCTTAATCAGGTATTTGAACGTAAGATGTGCTGTAGAGCAAGGATTCATAAGATTGTTTAGATGTACATCTGGTGACAATATTGCAGACATGTTTACTAAAAGTTTGTATGCTGTACCATTTGAACGATTACGTGATGCCTTAAACTGCTCTCATACTGGCTTGGAGGAGTGTTGATATCTAAGTGTCAAAAGCCAGTGTGCAGAGGCTTTAGATCAGAACGATCAGTATGACAGGTAGACACATCAGGTGACATAGAGTCAGATGGTTAACATAAGGGTCAGGAGACCATGAAGTGAATGACTCAGCTAAACTCATGCATGTATCTGATTGGGTGTCTACATGTATATATAGCTACCATGTACAGTATGGTTGGGGCTTCTTGCTAGTCCAGGTGTAGGCGAAGCACTTTGTCTCTCTGGACTGTAGACTTGTATATATTGCTCTTTATCCACCTATAAATAAACTGTATTATACACCTTTGCTAAACTAACAAGGTGTGGACTCTTTGTGGATCCTCCTTAAGCTGGTGCAGTCACGCTGAATACACACCACCCACACTGCCACCTCCCCCTCAATAATAATCCTCACTGTCCATGATCTTCTCATTATGACCCTCAATAGTCCCCAATCCACACTGGTGTCTGTGTGTTTAGATGACCACCTCCTCCTACACTGTCTCTACTGACAAGTGATGCCTCCATCTGCTTTCCTTGTCCCCTTCCCACAGCTGGAGTGCCTATAATGTATGTATTGGTTTGGGATGGAAATGGCTTTGGTCACTTTGACTGATGACTCTTGCTGGGAGAATGATGGGCAGAGTACATCCCTGTTAATTCAGTGGCTTTAGATACTATCAACTATGGGATCCTTCTGGGAAATCTGGCTGGGTTGGGAGGCACCATGCTTCAGAGAATCCACTCTTACTTAACCAGTCAGTTGCAGAAAGTGGTTCTGGGGTCTGCTTGGCCTTGTAAAGTTTAGTCTATGGGGTCTCACAGGGTTCCATCTTGTCCCCTGTGCTATTTAACATCTACATGAAACTGCTGGGAGAGGTCTTCTAGGGATTAGGAGTGAGGTGCCACCAATATTTGTATGACACTCAGCTCTATTTCTCCATAACAGCTAAGCCAGGTGGGTCTGTGGAAGTCCTGAATAGGTTCCTGGAGAAGGTAATGGGATACATGGATAAGGGCCAATAAACTGAAGCTCAGTCCATACAAGACTAACGTGCTGTTGGGTCTATGGAGAAGCTACTTGGGGACTGTGGAGCCAGTCTCTCCTGGAAGGTGTTGCACTTCTGAGGTCTCCTTGTAAACTGGGGGAATTAGCAACAAGGAGAAGCCTGTGAGAGGAGGGGTAACTAAGGGATCTTTTGCACCTATGTATACAAGGGTCCCTTTCAATAAATAGGAAGATGTTTAACCAAAAGGGTTTTTTATTTATAAAATAACAAAGACCAATGGCATAAAACGCACAGCACATAGAGGGAGCTAACGAGAGAAACAATGAGGAAAGTGCGGAACAGAAGTTCAAGGGTTGGGTTATATTTACCAGTTCCATGAGAGGCTTGAGAGAGAAGAGGTTTCCATGGAGGAGCAGCATGGATAGCGAGCATCTCATGGAAGGGAAGAGAGGGGACTATGAGCCTTGCTACAAGTGACATTTTACACATGAAGGATAAAGGATCATTTTCGCAAGTCTTTCTGGGAACAGAAGTTCCTCTCCCCCACCGCTTTTCCTTCTGTTCCTTCCCCTCGCTGCCTGAAGAGACAGAGAGAGCCTAGGGTAACATCAGCTTTTGCAAATCATCTTGCTGGGGTGGGGGGAATGCTCCAGAGAAAGCTGAGAAAGTTGCAGCTGCCTGCCCCAAAGATCATTGAGAGCAGGCTTGTGACTGGAGAAACGATTTGCAAAAGTTGCTGTTGCTGCAGGCGTTCTCCCGCAGTGAGGGGAAGGAACCAAAGGGAAAGCGGTGGGGGAGAGGAACTTCAGTTCCCAGAAAGACTTGCGAAAATGATCCTTTATCCTTCATGTGTAAAATGTCACTTGTAGCAAGGCTCTCAGGCATGCAGCCTGAGGGTGCATGGGTGGGAGATTCTAGGACACTCTGAACACATGGCAGGACAGCCTAATTATAGAGCAAGACAGATCCTGAGACAAAACTGACATCTTGCTCCCAAAGACAATAGCTTAATGGCTGTTTCCAGAATTGATACAATAGGACTGGGAAGGCTTGATTGTGCCTTTCTGAAAGGAACTAAAGGTGTAAAAAGATAACTGATGACACCTGATGGCTGGATGGGTGAGACGTATCAGTCCCTGAGTAATTCACGTGGGGAAATTAGATCAGGAGGGTAGATGACAAGATTAACTCAAGCTCCAGGAGATCCTTTTGTTATTCAGTTCTGCGCAACTCCAGGGTGGGGGCTGAAGCTAGTCTGACCTCATGCTCACATTCCAGTAGTTAGCCAGGCAGCCTGCTTCGGCTTAAAGCACATGGGGAGAGGGAGTTACAATATCCATAAGCCTTCTTAATAATGTGAGGGCAGGCCTGACCACTAATAGAAGGAGCAGGTTTGTAGCTTGGGGGTGCTATTGGATTCTGGCCCATGGTTGGGGGCCCCAGGTCTCCTTCATGGCACATAGTGACTGAAAGATCTGCGCTAGTTATCCTTCTGTTTTTGAGCACAATGCAAAGTGGTAGTTCTTACTTTTAAAGCCCTAAATGGCTTGGGGCTAGAGTACTCGAAGAACATTCTTCTCGCATACTGTGTATCCCACCAGTTAAGGTCTGGGACATGCACCCTGCTCTCTGTGTCCCCACCTTCAGAGATGAGGTGGTTAGTGGCTAGAGACAATTTTTTTAATGGTCTGCTTCTGTTTTATGGATAGTTTTTAATTAGAGGCATGCCCTGAAAAAAATTCCATTTCAATTTTGGATCTGCAGATTCCAAACCAACTATGCACCATTACTGTTTTTTTCTAGATGAGGAGTTGCCAGCTCAGATACTAAACAAATTCATTATTGTGAATTTTGGACCCATTCTTTGGAATTACAGCTTCCAGATCTTTAGGGCAGCTGTTTTTGCTGTTAATGGCACCAAAATAACAAAGAACACAGTCCTCCTTTTAAATCTTTAACTCAACTGGTTTGAGCACACACAGCTTGGGGAAGGCATCAAGGCGAGTGTTAGGCAGCTGCACACACACGTGCACACACACTGTTCTTTTCAAGGCGGTGGGTGGGGAAAAAAGCTTAACCAAAAATCAATCAACCATTAGTCCCCCCCCCAGTCTAAACCACTGATCCACCAAGTTTTTCCCCAAGTATAATCACGCACACCCACGCACACGCACACACACACACACACACACACACACACACACCACCACCACCACCACCAACAACAACAACAACGGACCTATGGAAAATGAGTATCAGCAAGCACAGCTGTGGTGGGAAACTGATCAGCAAAGGGGCAGCAGCAGCTCCCAAGCACAGTAGCACTTCAACCAGTGCAGCACAGTGACATTAAAAAAAAATCCTGCTTCATGTTCACATTTTTCTCTTTCTATTGTGCCAATTGCCTTTGCATGCTGCTGCTGTTTGTTGCTGTTATGTTTCTTTGTGCTTTGTAGTTTTCTTACCATAATGAGGGGCAAATCCAAATCCTTCCTTTTGATGCTCAGCATTTCATTGCAAAATGAAGTGTTCTTACCACTAATCTTCTCCATCTTGTCTCAAGTGTAGGCAAAATGATTGTCAGAATCCCCTCCCCTCTCCCAAACAGACCTATGTTTCTTCTGACTGAGAAAATAAGGATTAGTGCTGCTGTCTGGCCAAATGGAGCTGTCATGCAGCTCTTCTGAAACCCCTTGCAATCTCACTGATTGACTCTCTATTGAGTGTTTATAGTTTTTTTTTCCTCCTCATTTTTCTCATTATGTCATTTTGATTATGATGAATATTTGCCCTGTAAGCCCTGTCTTGTGCCCAAAGGTCTCTTAAAAACCTGGCATATTTATAATTCCCATATAGGAAAGATACGGAGCTCTGTGGCACAGAGTGGTAATCTGCAGTACTGCAGCCCAAGCTCTGCTCATGACCAGAGTTCGATCTTGGTGGAAGCTGGGTTCAGGTAGCGGGCTCAAGGTTGACTCAGCCTTCCATCCTTCCTAGGTTGGTAAAACGAGTACCCCATTTCCTGGGGGTAAAGTGTAGATGACCGGGGAAGGCAATGTCAAATCATACTGTAAAAAGTCTGCCAAGAAAACGTCATGATGCGATGTCCTCCATTAGTCAATAATGACTCGGTGCTTGGGGGACTAACTTTACCTTTACCTATCTAGGAAAGATACCCAAGAACAATCTCTTGCATACACACAAATGTACACATTTCAATTACCATTTGAATCTGAAGGGCTATGTTCTCTATGAAGCCTATTTTATCTCTCTAATGTGATCCTGGGCTGGACTAAATAATATTTTCATGGACATGAGAATGGATCAAACATATGGTTGAAATATATTGTCGAAGGCTTTCATGGCCGGAGAACGATGGTTGTTGTGGATTTTCCGGGCTGTATAGCCGTGGTCTTGGCATTGTAGTTCCTGACGTTTCGCCAGCAGCTGTGGCTGGCATCTTCAGAGGTGTAGCACCAAAAGACAGAGATCTCTCAGTGTCACAGTGTGGAAAAGATGTTGGCAGGTCATTTTTATCTGTTCAGGAGGGTTGGGGTTGGGCTGAGTCATACTGTAAGAGTTTCCCAGGGTGTGGAATGCTAGTGGTGGGAGGCTTCACTGTATCCTGAGGAGGTTCTTTTGCATATGGATTGGTGCTTGATGTGCTAATCTTCTCTGCAGGGCTATTGTTGGGTATAGAGTGTTTTGTTAGCCTGGTGTTTTTCAGGACTGGAAACCATGCGCTATTCATTCTTAAACTCTCTTCTTTCCTGTTGAAATTGTGCTTATGCTTGTGAATTTCAATGGCTTCCCTATGCAGTCTGACAAATTAGTTGGAAGTGTTGTGAAGTATTTTAGTGTCCTGGATTCGGTTTCGTTTTCTTGGCCATGTCGGACGCTCCTCTCCGCAGGTCCGGGAGGAAGCGCCCAAGCAGCCTGACTGGGCGGCTGACCTGCAAAGGTTAGCCCCAAAGACTCCCAGTGAGTGTGTCGGGGTCCGGAGCGCGACGGGAAGACCCCCCCCGAAATCAATGGGGGGGGTAAATTGCCCGTTTGCTCCCATGGAGGCTGGCAGACTTGCGCAGCACTTCGTGTGCTGCCGAGCCATGGAGAACAGCAAAAAGCAGATCTAAGGTGAAAACCTGTAAGTAGCGAATCCTTTCTGTTACTACAAGCGTATGCGAAGGATTGGTGGGATTTGAAGCTAAGAAGGCTCGGATTTCTTCCCCCTCACTGAGTTTCGAAACTTGGCTGGCGGATTCCCCACCCCCTAAGATGGCAACGAAAAAGCAGAGCCCCGCTATGGGCAAATCTATCTTGGCTGCTTTGCAGGGGAAAGGAGAGTCTCTGGAAGAGCTAGTAAAGCGGTCTGCCGTCGAAGCAATAAAGCCCTTTGTTGACAAGTTAAACGAAACTGATCAAAGGGTTGGCTTAATTGAGAGTGAAGTGAAAACCATTAAGGAAGCAGTGGGGGGGCGGAAAAGTCTGCTCGGGAAAACGCAGCACTCACGAGGGCAACAAATAAAGACTTAAAGCTGTTGGAGAACCAACTGATCGGGTTGCAAGTGGACCGTGCGCAGACAATATTGCGGCTCCAGAATGTGAAGGAGGAGGAAAATGGGAATTTAAAGGATTTGGTGTCGGAACTTTTGGCGATACCCGCGAAGGCAACTAAAGAAGAGTTAAAAAGCGCCATTTTGGAAGTCCGTCGGGCTTCTTCAAAATATGCAACAAAGCGTCAGCTGCCACACGAGATTATTATAGACTTTTCATCTAAGAAGATCCGGGACACCATCCTATATAATTAATACAATGCGGACTTGGACTTTCTGGGCAATAAGGTTAAGATATTGAAGGACGTTCCATTTTTAGCTCGGAAAAGAAGATTTAAATATAAAAGGTTTGCAGCTCTTCTGAGGAAACGTGAAATAAAGTACAAATGGTTATTTCCAGAAGGTATTTGGTTTAGCTACAAAGATCAACCTTACAAAATAACATCAGAAGATCAGCTAAGGGACTTTGTGTGTAAACATCAAGATTTCCAGCAAGAAGAAGAGGACTTTAAGCCTGAAGGGGGAGGGGAGGAGGGAACTAGCACAGTGACTGTAGCTGTTCAGAGAGAATGGCGACCGAGACCCAGAGGGGGCAAGAAGACCTAATCCTGATTGTAGTTTGTATTTTATAAGATCTACCAATCTAACAGCATTTTACAAAGTTCTAATGTTAAATAATTGCAGTATGAAGGGAATGCATTACTTGTAGATGTAGTGTTTGTGTTGTTATGTGTTGTTTCTTCCCCTTCTCCCTGTCCCTATTTTTTCCCTTTTGTAGTACTAGTAATTAAAAAAATAAAAAAAACTTGCAGAAAAAAAAGTATTTTAGTGTCCTGGAATAGGATACTGTGTCCTGTTTGAGTTAGGCTATGTTCAGCCACTGCTGATTTTTCAGGTTGTCCAAGTCTGCAGTGTCTTTCATGTTCTTTTATTCTTGTCTGGATGCTACGCTTTGTGGTCCCGATGTAAACTTGTCCACAGCTGCAGGGTATACGGTATACTCCTGCAGAGGTGAGGGGGTCTCTACTGTCTTTTGCTGAACGTAGCATCTGTTGTATTTTTCTGGTGGGTCTGAATACCGTTTGTAAGCTGTGCTTTTTCATAAGCTTTCCCATCTGATCAGTGATTCCTTTGATATATGGCAAAAACACTTTTCCTGTGGGAGACTGTTTTTCCTTAGTTGTTTGATTTATCCTTGGTTTACTCGCTCTTCTGATTTCATTTCTGGAGTAGCCATTTGCTTGAAGTGCGTGGTTTAGATGATTGATTTCCTCATTGAGAAAGTGCAGTTCACACATCTGTCTTGCACAGTCTACTAATGTTTTTATTATGCCTCTTTTTTTGTCGAGGATGGTGATTGGAGTTTTTGTGTAAGTACCGATCCGTGTGAGTTGGTTTCCTGTAGACCTTGTGACCTAACTGAAAGTTTGCTTTGCGGATGACCAAGGTATCTAGAAATGGAAGTTTACCCTCGGTTTCTCTCTCCATGGTGAATTGTAAGTTCAGGTGGATATTGTTGAGGTGGTTTAAAAACTCAATCAATTCTTCCTCACCATGGCTCCAAATGATAAAGGTATCATCCACGAACTAGAACCAGACTGTAGGTTTGTGGGGTGCTGATTCTAGAGCTGTTTTTTCAAAATGTTCCATGTAGAAGTTTGCTATAACTGGGCTGAGAGGGCTTCCCATGGCCACCCCATCCATCTGTTCATATAATTCGTTATCCCATTGGAAGTAACTGGTTGTCAGACAATGGTGGAATAAGGCTGTTACATCCTCTGGAAAAATCTGATTAATAAGAGCGATTGTGTCTTTTACCGGAACCTTGGTAAATAGGGATACAACATCAAAACGGACGAGTATGTCCTGTGGATTGAGTTTCAGAGAACTGATTTTGTTGATGAAATGTGCTGAATCTTTGATGTAAGATGTGGTTTTTCCGATGTGGTCCTGTAGAAGATTGGCCAGATGTCTAGATAATTCATATGCTGGTGAACCCATGGCACTCACGGTGGGTCGGAGTGGGACTGAATCCTTATGAATTTTAAGGAGTCCACATAGTTGTGGTGGCTGTGCTTCTGTCTTGCATAGTTTTCTGTGCGTATCGGGATGAAGTGAGGAATTCTTGATCAGCGCATTAGCTAGCCTGGTGATTTTGCAGGTTGGATCTCATTTTAGTTTTTTGTAGGTGGAAGGGTCCAGGAGTTCCTTAATCTTCCTTTTGTATTCTTCTGTTTTCATGATCACTGTGGCATTGCCTTTGTCAGCTGGTAGAATAATGATGTCTGGATCCGCATTGAGGGTCTTGATGGCATTCCTCTCCATGCATGTTATATTGCTGGTGGGAAGTTTAGCCTTACGTAGAATCCTGGCCGTCTCTCCTCTTATTTCCTCAGCTTTCTCTTCAGGTAGATGACGAATGGCAGCTTCCACATTTGCAATGATGTCTTTGAAAATTAAATTTAAGATCAGATATAAGAACAGAAATAGACACTGTCCTTTAAAGAAGTGACTGAGTAAACTTATCATTCTGAATGGTTCAGACTACAGATATGTTACTTGCCAATGCTATTATAAGTGGAGGATCAATCATCTGTTGTGGCATAGTCATTCTGTTGCACTGAAACAAATAAGTAAAACCAGTGCTGTTTTTCTTTTAAAAAAAGATAGTGGTACCCATGACGTTTGCCACTTTGGGCAAACTCAAACCTGCCAGCTGAAAGAGATCCTGGTACTGCAAAAAGATGTGTACTGTGTAACAACATGTACCACCAGAAAAAAAAGCCCTGAGCAAAACTGTTTTAATAATTGAATAAAGAACTTCAGAACATACGATCCACAATATGGGGTTCCCACGGCAACAGTCTAATGTCTTCAAATTACAACTAGAGATAAGTATGAACATCAATATGAACAAAAAAAAGCCACGGACAGCCCGATCAGCTGTTCGCAGGAAAACTGTTCACGAGGCCCCGTTCCCAAGGAACATGTGTTTGTTCCAAGCCCTGTTCGTGGTGTTCATCAGCCATTCGTAAACCCAGACAGTCTGGCGCCTTCCAATCAATTCCCTTGGCAATGAAGGCACGGACTGTCCGAACTCTGTCTGAACTCCTTCTGACTTTCCTTCTGGCTTTAACCCTTCAAAGTAGCTTCCAGCAGACAGTCCTGTTTTTGCCACTGTGAAGAGAAAATGACAGGAAAAGGGGGACCCATGGATCATGCCTTTCCTAGGGTGCAATCTCTCTGAAACTTGGGGGGGAGTCTTCAGAGGACAGTGAGGACTATGTCCCCTGCAAATTTGGTGGGTATTGGGCATTGGGAAGGCCAGTTTGTAACCCCTCAAATTAGCTTCCAACAGGCAGTCCAGTTTTTGCCACTGTGAAGAGAAAATGACAGCAAAGGGGGGACCCATGGATCATGCCTTTCCTGGCTCAAGTTCAACTAAGTCCCAAAGGGGCCATTCTGGCTCCCATGAACCTCCAACTACGAACATGTTTCTGAACAAGTCATGGTCGTGGGATGTTTGCGAACCCTTGTTTGTGGATGGTAATGAACTACGAACGTCGTGTTCATTTTTTTCCTGTTCGTGCCCATCTCTAATTACAACCCCCAAATGCCCTGAAGTCCCATAACTTGTGGTTTGCTCAAATCATGTCTGGGCAGTCCCACTTCTTCCA
Source organism: Eublepharis macularius (assembly GCF_028583425.1). Taxonomy (NCBI): domain Eukaryota; kingdom Metazoa; phylum Chordata; class Lepidosauria; order Squamata; family Eublepharidae; genus Eublepharis; species Eublepharis macularius. Next base: position 163,392,866 of record NC_072792.1, on the reverse strand, counting down.
GAGCTCCATCCAGCCTAAAATGTTGCCAAGCAGTGGCCACTATACTTCACACATCACCTTTGTTGTCCTTCCATTTCTGTTTGACATTGTTCCACATTTCTGCAATATTGTTCCTCTGGTTCACATATACACACGAAACCAGAAATTCAACAGAATCCCTTGCACAACTTCTTATGTGCATGTTCAACACATAGGTTACTTAACATGATTATTTCCTTTCTAGTTCAATTTGCTTGTCTGTGCCAGGCATAAGCGTTGTCTCTGTTGGCCAACACATTGTCTTTCTGGGGACTCTTCCTATATATGCCAACATATATGTATGCCAGCATCCATGCCCTGAGTATAAAATGCTCAAGCAATGTACCATGTTTTATTTTACTCTGATGTTTGTATGTTATACCATTGCTAAGGTTTTGTGGTATGTTCAGTAACCATTCATACCCGTTAAGTTTCAACTGTTAGTTGTCTGAGACCCTAGAGGTGCCTCTCCTGTTAACTATAAAGAAATATGCACTGTCTCCTCTCTCAGCCAGCAATGACCTTGACAAGTCTGGCTATCAACGCTTACTGTCTCTCCCAGAAGCTAGGAACCTGCACTGTGCCTTTCATGTAGCCTAATCTAACTCTGTTCCCACAGAACTGCCCTGGACTTTTGCGCCCGATTCTTAACTGACATTTGGAGGGCGGGAAACTTAACTATAACTGGGGATGTCTGTTTTGAATTGTCACTTCTGCCAATACCCATCATGGAGTACAGACCTGAACTGAATGGATTCTAATAAAGCTGCTTCAACTGGAACACTCGTATGTTAACTGAGTAGGGCTTAAGGGATCTAACTGCCAGGGACTGACACCCTCATTCATTTCCAATAGTCAGCAGCACTGTTCTTTATCCTAAAATACCAATTTTCAAACTAATTAAGTCCAAGCCAGGCATAAGATTGGGCTTATTTAGAGAATACCACTGCTCCCCAGGAGAGTGAGGAGTATGCAAATAAGGCCCCCTTCTCAGCCATTTGGAAGGAGGCCCCAGAAATTCCTGCTTGGCCTTTTAAAAGGCAACCAGCTACTCCCACCTATCTGCAGAGAGATTGGGTGAGTCAATGCGTGGGAAAAACCTGCTGCAGAGAGAAGGGCAGAGCATAACAGCTTTTCCCACACCCTTCTGATTGGCTGTGCAACAAATACCCCCATCAAGAGGCAATAGTGATCTTGTGCCTTATTTATAAGTGCATCTGCCACAAATCAGTACCCCGGCCTATTAGGCTGGATACTACATTATTATGAAAGTCAAAATTGAGTATGAGGTTTCTTAGTATATGGGCCCCTTCCTGTTGTTTGCTGGTTTACTGCGCTGTTTGAATTCTTGGGAATTTTCAACACAACATAATGCAGAAGTCAACCAGGTGTTGAGCCAATGGGTGCATTATAAAATAAGCTTTGTTTAATAATCTGAGTCTTTCATAAATTAGTTAGAATTGTTGTTTCCTAGTGCATCTCCCCAGCTAGAAGGTTTGTGCATACCGAAGCTGTATGTGAATGCAAAATAGCTCAGTTGTCCTGTTCAAACAGTATGGCGACCAGGTGTATCAGAAGCATTACAGATAGCATCTTTTCCAGATATGCCTGGTTGTCAGGCTTTCACTTCACATTTGTATAACATCTGAAAAGAACAAATGAAAACATAAGATTGTGGTTGCAATCCTAAACACATTTACTTGACATTACATCCCTTTAAGCTTAGAGCATAGAATCAAGCCACATAATGTTTGCATTCTCTCTTACATTTCAGTCCTGAACTCAGTTATCAATAAGATATTGCTGAATATGACATGAAAGATACACGTTGCAGCCTGGTCTTCTGTATATTGCTCAGAAACCTTACCTGTTATCGTAGAGCTTACTCTCATAGTTAACATACTAAAAGTTATGCTGGGTAGAATACCATGGTCAGAAACACTTAAGGAGAAGGGAGTTCTAGAGGGGTGGGAGTTTCTTTTTTTTTTTAAGATTTTTTATTCTTTTTATTAACTACATTAACTAACAATACAAAGGAAAGGAGAGGGAACAAGGGAAGGAAAGAAAAAAAAAACCAACAACAACATATAACAACTACACTACACAGAATGCTTTCCCTTCATACTGCCACTATTAAAAAAAATTAAAGCTTTGTATAATATTGATGGAGTGGTTGACCTTAAAAAATGCAAATTACAATTCGAATTCAAATTAAGTTTTCCTCCCCCTCCTGGGTCCCGGACGCAATTCTCTCTGAGCAACTGCAGCCGCAGTGCTCGTTTCCTCCCCTCCCCCCTCAGACTTCTCCTTTTCTTCTTGCTTGGTGTCTCGCTGAAATTCCGGATTTTTGTCCTCAAAATCCCTTAGTTGATCTTCTGATAATATCTTGTAAGCTTGATCTTTGTAACTGAACCAGATACCTTCTGGAAATAGCCATTTGTACTTTATTCCACATTCCCTCAGAAGAGCTGCGAGCTTTTTATACTTAAATCATCTTTTCCGAACTAAAAATGGAACGTCTTTCAGTATCTTGACTTTGTTACCCAAAAAGTCCAGATCCGCGTTGTATGAGTTGTATAGGATAGTGTCTCGGATCCTTTTAGATGAAAAATCGATGATGATCTCGCGAGGCAGCTGACGCTTCGTGGTATATTTTGAAGAAGCCCGGCGGACTTCCAAAATGGTGCTTTTAACCTCTTCATTAGTTGCCTTCGCGGGTGTCGCCAATAGTTCCGAGACCAGACCCCATAAATCCTCATTTTCCTCCTCTTTCACGTTCTGGAGACGCAAAATTGTCTGTGTTCGTTCCACTTGTAGCCCGATCAGCTGGTTCTCCACCAGCTTTAACTCTTTATTCGTAGCCTTCACGAGTGACGCACTTTCCCAAGCAGACTTCTCTGCCCCCCCCGCTACTTCCTTAATGGTTTTCACTTCGCTCTCAATTAAGCCCACCCTTTGATCTGTTTCGTTCAGCTTGTCAACAAAGGGTTTTATGGCTTCGACAACCGACCGCTTCACCAATTCCTCGAGCGACTCTCCTTTCCCCTGCAGGGCAGCCAAAATTGACTTGCCCAGAGCGGGACTCTGTTTTTTCGCTGCCATTTTAGGGGGGGGGGACCGCCAGCCGGATTCTGAAACTCAACGAGGGGGAAGAACTAGCCTTCTTGACTTCAGATCCCACCACTCCTTCACGTGCTCTTGTAATAACAGAAGGGATTCGCTTACTTACAGGCTTCCGCCTAGTTCTGCTCTTTGCCGTTTTCCATGGCCCGGCAGCACTCGAGGCGCCGTGCACGTCTGCCGGCCTCCATAGGGACAAACGGGCAATTTACCCCCCGCATTGATTTTCAGGGGGCTCTTCCCGCAGCGTCTCGGACCCTGCCTCCCTCACTGGGAGTCCTGGGGGCTAATCTTCGCAGATCAGCTGCCCGGTCAGGGTGCTCGGGCGCTTCCTCCTGGACCTGCGGAGAGGAGCGTCCGACATGGCCGAGAAAACAAAACTGACGAGGGGTGGGAGTTTCTTTAAGGTGAAATATTGTAGGCACAATCACTAACAATTCCAATGAGAAGGGAAAATAGGAGGAGCCTAAATAAACTAAGGTGGCTCCATAAACAGCTTTCTAATGAATTGAGAAATAAAAAAGACTCATTTAGGAACTGGAAGGAGGGCCTTATAACCAAGGATGAATATAAACAAATAACCAGTGCTAGTAGGGAGAGGCTAGCAAGAGTTGCTAAAAACAACAAAAAAGGGTTCTTTGCTTATGTTTAAAGCAAGAAAAACAGCAAGGACATGGTAGGCCCATTGGAGGGACTGGGAAGTGAAATTGTAACAGGCCTCAGTTTTCTCCTGGGAGGGAAATGGTACTCAACATGGCAATAACAGAACACATGATGGGAGAAGGAAGTTACATCCTAGGACTGGCATAGGGGTAGTACATAAACACCTAGTGTCTTTAAATGAAACTAAGTCCTTAGGGCCAGGTGAATTGCATCCAAGGGTACTAAAAGAAATCATAGATGCAATTTCTGAGCCCTTGTTCATTATTTTTGAGAATTCTTGGAGAATAGGTGAGGTGTCATGAAGGCGGGCAAATGTTGTCCCCATTTTCAGGAAAGGGAAAAATGAGGATGTGAGTACCTACCAACCCATCAGCTTGATGTGTATACCGGGAATTTTTTTAGAAAAAATCATCAGTCAGTCCTTGAGCAATGTGAAAGGATGGCTGTGAATACTAGACATGGGCACGACCCAAAAAAAATTAACGAACCAGCGGATCGTGGTTCAGTGCTGGCGATGATCCCGAATTAACGAACTGCAATGAACATCTCCCGTTCCCGAACCGAACCGGATCGGGGATCATGGAGGCCAAAGAGGGGTGCGCTGCTATTCCCAACCAGGCCAAAGTGGAGCGTGCTGGTATTCCCAGAGCAGGCGAGAAGGTGGGTGATGAAGGCAGCCACCGGGCTTGGCAGGCATGGAGAAGTGGTGACGAGCCGCCTCCCCTCAGGGGGCAGGGGGTCTGGCCACTCACCGGTGGCACTCCCCATGTGCCTGCATTCCAGGCCGAAGTGGAGCGCGCTGGTATTCTAGGCAAGAAAGGAATGTGGGTGCTGGTGGCAGCCACTGGGCCTGGCGGGCATGGAGAGATGGCGACGAGCTGCCTCCCCTCAGGGGTCGGGGGTCTGGTAGCTTGCCGGTCACACCCCCCATGTGCCCACCCACCAGGCCAAAGAGGAGCACGCTGGTATTCCCAGCTACACATGAATGGTGGGTGGTGGTGGCGGCTGCCGGGCCTGGCGGGCATGGGGAGATGGCAACAAGCCGCCTCCCCTCAGGGGGCAGGGAGTCTGGCCGCTCGCCAGTGGCACCCCCCATGTGCCTGCATGCCAGGCCGAAGTGGAGCACGCTGGTATTCCAGGCGAGAAAGGAATGTGGGTGATGACGGCTGCCACCGGGCCTGGCAGGCACAGAGAGACGGCGACAAGCCGCCTCCCCTCAGGGGGCGGGGGGGTCTGGCACCCCTATGTGCCCACTCGCCAGGCCGAACTGGAGCACGCTGGTATTCCCGGCGCAGGCCAGAAGGTGGGTGCTGGCAGTGGCCGCCGAGCCTGGCGGATACAGGGAGGTGGCGGAGAGCTGCCTCCCCTCAGGGGGCGGGGGGTCTGACCGCTTGCTGGCAGCACCCCTTATGTGCCCGCCCGCCAGGCCAAAGAGGAGCGCACTGGTATTCCCAGCGATACATGAATGGTGGGTGCTGGTGGCAGCCGCCGGGCCTGGCGGGCATGAGGAGGCGGTGGAGAGCATGCTGGTATTCCCAGAATGGGTGGGAGAGGACCTGTCATCATGAGGAGGGGGAGGGGGAATATCCCCTAGCATCCACGGGTCCTCCCCCAAATGTCTCACCGAGAAGTAATACGGTGGCAGCTGACAGTACCCACCTTCCTGCCTTGACGGAAAGGACGGGAGTTGCAGGAGACATTCCCAACCAGCTGAAAGAGGTCCCATCAGTCCTGTTGACAGGGGTGCCGCCACATTGTCAACTGACTGTATCCATACACAATACAATCGGCTGCACGAGCACAACTGATCTGTGTAACCAAGGAGGGAGCAGTAACAGGATAGTCCCTCGTGAAGCAGCGCCTGACCTGATCCGCCGTCCTGCCTTTGCGGAAAGTAGGGGATTGGCAGGACAGGAGGCATTGTTTGGATGGGTCAGAGTGGTTCCTGAGAGGGGGAGATGGAAATGGGACAGCAGCAGCAGCTGACATCAGCCACCTTCCTGCCTTTGCGGGAAGGACATCAGTCGAGTGACCCATTCCCCCCTGCTCAGAGGGCTCTGTGTTTGCGATGGATGGGGGCATCACGCGGCAGAACTATATGTGCAACAGTTCCTGAGCTTCTGCACAAGTGCCCAAAGGAGGCTGCCATCAGCAGCATCACTCACCTTCCTGCCTTGCCGGAAAGGATGGGAGGGTAGGCCAAAGAGGAGCGTGCTGGTATTCCTGGCGTGGGAGGGAGAACACGTGTCATTCAGACCGGGGGCCTGATCCCCCAGCCACTGCGGGTCCTCACTCGAGGGTCCTACTGAGGAACAGTGCGGCAGCAGCCGCCTCCTGAGCCATCAGCCTGGAGGTTGTAAGCGGCACTGTCCCGGACCCCGAGGGGACAACCTCCACCAGCGCCGCCTGCCGGAGCGCTCTGCTCTCACCAGCATCACCCTCAGGGTAAAGTGATCCTCCCACTGACCCCTGCTCAGAAGAGCGGATGGCCCCCTTTCTCCCCCCAATGGATGTTTCACTGGGTGAGGATGTTGAATAGTGTGTATTCAGCGTGACTGCACCAGCTTTAGGAGGATCCACAAAGAGTCCACACCTTGTTTGTTTGGTAAAGGTGTATAATACAATTTATTTACAGGTGAATAAGGAGCAATACATATACAGTTTATAGTCCAGAGAGACAAAGTGCTTCGCCTACACCTGGACTTGCAAGAAGCCCCAACCGTACTGTACATAGTAGCTATTTATACATGTAGACACCCAATCAGATGCATGCATGAGTTTAGCTGAGTCATTCACTTCATGGTCTCCTGACTCTTGACTTAACCATCTGACTCTTTGTCACCTGATGTGTCTACCTGTCATACTGATCGTTCTGATCTAAAGCCTCTGCACACTGGCTTTTGACACTTAGATATCAACACTCCTCCAAGCCAGTATGAGAGCAGTTTAAGGCATCACGTAATCGTTCGAATGGTACAGCATACAGACTTTTAGTAAACATGTCTGCTATATTGTCACCAGATGTACATCTTAACAATCTTATGAATCCTTGTTCTACAGCACATCTTACGTTTAAATACCTGATTAAGATGTGTTTACTTCGTGTTTTAATTCCACCATCTTGGGCTAACTGCTGTGCTGCTGTATTATGTCAGACCGCTTTTGACAGACTGGCTTTTGACACTTAGATATCAACAGAGGAGGGAGACAGGCTCGGGTGGTGCCTCTTCAGGTGCCGAGTCAGGGCCGTCAATGACAGTTGCTTTGGGTTTTTGCTCCAGCGCACCAAGACATCACAGGCACAGCACCACATCACACAGGGGTCATCAGGAAGGGGCCGAAAATGCCTCCATACAGAGGCCTTGTAACGCCGGCTGCTAACTGTCCCAGGGGAAGGAGGACGAACGGTTACAGGCTGTGCTGCCAGGCTGGACACGGACGACAGGGTGAGGGTTGGACTGCGGGAGGGGACACCACCGATAGTTTGGGATGGGGACAGGAGGGATCTTTCTTAACACACATACCATTCCTCCAGGGATCCATCGCCCATCCACCCTTCCTCAAAATGTTGAGAGAGATTCTCTCCCTCCTGCGCAAAGACCTCTTTGGCCTCCTCCACAGCCCACATAGGTGAATTGGGGGGAGCGGCAGGACTCCCTGTGGCCCCCGAGCCACACCCACTACTGCTTTCCACAATGAACCCGGAGGACTGCCATCACACTTCATCCCACAACCAACCTTGGCAGCCAACACAGGAAGACTCATTGTGCCGCCTAACTAGAATTAAGGAGGACAGGAAAGGAGATGACTCTGTGTGCCCTCCGCTGCGGTGCCCACTGAGCTCGGCCCCAGGGCCTGGCAGCAGCACTGGCACCAGAGGGAGGGAGGGAGGGACTAGAGCCCTAGCCCACCACTCCCACAGACCTGAACAGATTAGGCACTAATGTGAGCCCTCAGCCAAGGTACCCACCGAGCTTGGCAACAGGGCCAGGCAGCAGCCCTGGCACCAGAAGGAGGGAGGGACTAGAGCCCTAGCCCACCACTCCCACAGACCTGACCAGATCAGGCACTGATTAATAATAATGTGAGCCCTCAGCCGAGGTACCCACCGAGCTTGGCCCCAGGGCCTGACAGCAGCCCTGGCACCAGAGAGAGGGAGGGACTAGAGCTCTAGCCCACCATGCCCACAGATCTGTACAGAACAGGCATTAATTACACTGTGTGAGCCCTCAGTTGAGGTGCCCACTGAGCTTGGCCCCAGGGCCTGGCAGCAGAACTGGAACCAGCAGCTGGGGCTACAGCTATAGCCCAGCACACCAAGATGCCTGGGCAGAACAGGGACAGTGACTAAGAATAATAATAGTAATAATAAGAATCATAATTAAAATGATTAGGATTGTGATAATAATATGAATCATTTGGTGAGCCCTCAGCCAAGGTACCCACCGAGTTTGGCCCCAGAGCCTGGCAGCAGCCCTGGCACCAGAGGGAGGGAGGGACAAGAACCCTAGCCCACCACTCCCACAGACCTGACCCGATCAGGCACTAATGTGAGCCCTCAGCCGAGGTGCCCACTGAGCTTGGCCCCAGAGCCAGGCAGCAGCCCTGGAACCAGAGGGAGGGAGGGAGCCCTAGCCCACCACTCCCACAGACCTGAACAGATCAAGCACTAATGTGAGCCCTCAGCCAAGGTGCCCACTGAGCTTGGCCCCAGAGCCAGGCAGCAGCCCTGGAACCAGAGGAGATAGATCCCTATCCACTAAAGCCAAGCACAGTTGTACTCTTTCAGTCTCTCTCTCTCTCTCTCCAAAGGCTAGCAAGTAGCAAGCAAGAGCTCTGTCCCACTCCACTGCTAGCAGAAAGTGAAACCCAGCCTGGGAGACCATGGCTATTTATAAGCAGGGGTCCCATTCAGCAACACAGGTAGTTTGTGTTTGGCCATCAGAGCTGCCTATCAGGGTTTGCAGGGATGAGATTGGAGTGCCCATGGCTACAGAACACCCCCTTCCCCCTCCCTCCCCTGGATGTCTTCTCCCAACTTGTGACTGCTTTGCTGCTCCTTGGTTGGAAGGAAGCCCTGCTGATCAAGGAAAGCTGGGCTTCCATTGGGGTTTCCAGGGCGACAGAAGGAGGGCAAACAGAGCTCAGGCATTCCCCCGGCTCCGTTGCCAGGGGAATAGATTGCTGACACCTGAGTATCTGGATCCCTGAACCGAGCCCAAACGGCACAATCCAGGCCTCTCCCGACCGCTGGATCGTGGGCCGTGGACGATCACGATCCGCCGGGTCATGATCGCGCAATCACCATTTTCGTGGGTTTTTGATGTTTGTAATGCGGATCGTGTTGACACGTTGGTAAAATGTGGTTTGGATCCTATTACTCTTAGGTGGATCTGTAACTGGTTAACAGATCACACCCAAAGAGTGCTTATTAATGGTTCCTCATCCTCTTGGAGAAGAGTGACAAGTGGATTCCTCAGGAATTGGTCCTGGGACCTGTTCTGTTCAACATTTTTATAAATGATTTGGATGAAGCAATAGAGGAAGTGCTTATTAAATTCACAGGTGATACTAAATTGGGAGGGGTAGTAAATATGGCAGAAGACAGAGTCAGGATACAGGATGATCTTGACAGGCTGGAAAAGTAGGCTAAAACAAATAAAATGAATTTTAACAGGGATAAAGTTCTGCAGTTAAGTAGGAAAGTTCTGCAGTTAGGTTGGAAAAATCAAATGCATAATTATAGGATGGGGGACAGTTGTCTTGGCAGTAGTATTTGCAAAAAGGATCTAGTGGTCTTAGTAGACCATACACTGAACATGCGTCAGCAATGTATGCTAAAAAGGGTAAATGCCATTTGAGGCTGTATCACCAGAAGCCTTGAGTGACGGTATCACTCTACTCTGCTCTGGTTAGACTTCACCTAGAGTATTGTGTTCAGTTTTGGGCATCACAGTTTAAAAAAAGGATATAGACAAGCTGGAATTTATCCAGAGGAGGGAAACGAAGATGGTGAGAGGTCTGGAGACCAAGTCCTATGAGGAAAAGTTGAAGGAGTTTGGTATGTTTAGCTTGGAGAGGAGACAACTGAGAGGTGATATGATAACCATGTTCAAGTACTTGAAGGGCTGTTGTATAGAGGATGGTGCAGAATTGTTTTCCGCTGCCCCAGAAGAGTGGACCAGAACCAATGTGTTGAAATGAAATCAAAAAGGTTTTCGGCTAAACATTAGGAAGAACTTCCTGACAATTAGAACAGGCTTCCTCGGGAGGTGGGCTCTCTTTTGCAAGTTTTGAGCAGGGGCTAGATGGCCATCTGACAGCAATGGTGATTCTATGAACCTAGGCAGATCATGAGAGGGAGGGCAGAAGGGTTATATCAGCGCTTAGCTCTTGAAGCCACTTCTTACATGCCCAGGGTAATGCCGATTACCACCTTGAAGTCAGTTGTCAATTTCCCCAGGCTAGTTTGGCTAGGGATACTAATGATGTTTTGCCATCTTCTGGGCATGGATGAAGGGTCATTGGGTGTGTGATTGAGGAGGGGGTAGTTGTGAATTTCCTGCATTGTGCAGAGGGTTGGACTTGATAACCCTAGAGGTCCCTCTCAATCCTATGGTTCTATGATTCTACTTTTGCAACCTTAGTTTGAAATGATACCTTTAGGATCAAGAGATTAATGCCTGAGTTACCTGCAACAAATATATGTATTTCAGTGGAATTAGACAACATTAAAGATGAGAACTTTTGATCAAGTGAATTGTGGATCCAGGGGTATATTAAATCATTCCCTACCTAATCATTCCCTATCATTTCTCTTGGATTGTGAGGTGGACATTCTTTTTGAGAAATCCAAAGTGTGTGTGGCTGAAAACAAGGAGCTCAATAATATTGATTTATTTTTAAAATCTTGTATCCTGCCTCACGGTGTTTAAGATGAAGGACTCTGACATTTTTAAAAGGCTCACATAATCTTGAGTCCTCATCCATAAAAATACTCAAGTACTTTACTAGTGCTGTCATGTGTGTATCAGCCTATCTGGAGAAAGGAGTATATTTTTTTGTGTTTTGTAAGTCAGAGGATGTTGTAATGTTGTGAGTCATACTTCCGTTGATTTGAGAACAGCCATGGAGAACATATATGGACCTCGGTAATGGGCAGATCCTCTACAAGAGACTGAAGAGTTTTGTGAGGCTGGCATAAAGAACTGAAGGCAAAAATGAAGAGCTTCCTACTCTTGATTGTGTTCTATGGAACACTTTCATCCAGTAGGTCCATCCACCTGGAACCTGAACAAGCCACAGAAGATGATGTACAGCTTTTGCCGGTAAGGTTTAAAAGTAGCTGATGTATGAAGCAGAGGAGAAATGAACTAATTAGGAATAGATAGTCAATTTATCAGATTTGTTTAGTCAACTGATAGCCAGAGTGATCCCATGTATTACAATTTATAGGCTGCATTTTGAAAACTGATAGAATAATGAATGACTTTCTTCATGGAATTATACTGAGAATAAAGACAGAAGAGCAGTAGACACACTTTAATCTGTTAAATCTGCATATAACAAGAATTCTATAAGCAATCAAATCTGCCTGTTCTCCCTACCAGAGATTTCTAGACAGTGACTACCCTGAACGAGAGCCAATACCAGACTACCCTCAACCAGAGCCAATACCAGACTACCCTCAACCAGAGCCCATACCAGATTACCATCAAACAGAGCCAATACCAGACTACCCTCAACCAGAGCCCATACCAGACTACCGTCAAGCAGAGCCAATACCAGACTACCGTCAAGCAGAGCCAATATCAGACTACTCTGTTTTAAGAAGCACAGACAACAATGTTCTTGCTGATCAAGAATCCTCTAGGCTGGAAGCAGCAGATGAGCAGGATTCAACCACTTTGGACAAAATGAAGAATCTTAGATGTGGAGTTCCTGATATGGGGGATTTCTCCTTCATCCAGCCTACCAAAAGATGGCAAAAGACTCATCTGACATATAGGTAATATTTCAATATGCTTTTCACAGTACTCTCAGTCTTATATCCTATATAAGTCCAAGAGAAGATGTATAAGTAAAAGACAGACAGAATTAGGGCAACCTGTAAGTTAGACAAAGCTAATGAACCATGGGTGCCATTCTATCTTTACTGCAGATTGATATAACACACCCTTATACATTGGAAACCAAGCCTCAGAGTACAACAATAAATGAAGAGCATTGTGTGAATGCTGTCCAGGGTCTACTGCAATATTTGTATTTTATCACACAATATTAGAGCTCTAGATAAAACACCGGGAGCATTTCATGTTTGGTTTCTATATGTGTGGGTGTGTTTGATTATAAATTGTTTACAATTGACCACTGAGGAAGGCCTTAGGACCAAAATGTGTCTGGTTGTTTTTTTTTACTGTACCTTGGTCTATTTGTGTGGGTCATTGCACTGTACCATCATCTGTACCTTGAGATGTTTTAGCAAGTTTTAGCATATACACGTAGCCTGCCTTTCAGGCCTTACTTTTTAAACTTGTTTTTAATCTACATTTGTGTACATTTATAATAAATACTTTCTAATATATATTTTTAGGTTGTTACTTAACCCCTCTATTTTGTTCCCCAGTTTTATCTAATAAACCAAACTATTTTACAGATTACTTGAAGGTTATTAGAATGAGAATGTATTCCAGAATCTATCTGAAGTTTTCATAATTTTACTTTGAACATGCACTTATTTTGATACATTATATTTTAAAGTATTCAGAATTACCCATCACGGAAATCGCCCATACAGCCAAGGGAAGTAGATGACGCCATTACAAGAGCTTTGAACCTGTGGAGAAGAGTGACCCGTTTCACCTTCCAAATGGTACCTAAGGGCCGTGGAGATATACGGATCTCTTTTATTGATGGGCGTAAGTCAGTCAAATAATATAAACAGAGACAGACTTATCCAAAGTTGTACATCGAAGGATTTAATGTAGGTGTTTCTCTCCTCCCGCCCCGGTCTCTTTTAAGGTGATCGTCTCTTTAAAAATGGCAAGTATCATGCATTTGCCTATCAACCTGGAGAAGGTAAAGGTGGTGATGCCTATTTCAGTAACAGCATTCGCTGGACAAAGGATAAGTCAGGTATTTTCCATGTTTTTTGGGGGGGGGGATATGGCTATTTGGATATTGGCCCCTTTACTGCAAAATATTCAGGCGCAAGTACTGTTCAGGCATCTGGAAAGAGATCTATGGTTGGGTGATTACATTGATTTTTTTGGCTTATTTTATGCAAGCCCCCCACCAAAATGTACTTAATTTTTAATTTATAGCCTCTTAATGGGCACTTTCATTAAGAGTAAGGAATCCTTTGGTTTGAAACTCTTACAGCATTTAAAAGCAACAGTGAGACATGTTTGGGGTGATGCTCTGGTTTTTCACTTGCATCGCTGGCATTCGTCTGGGCAACTGATGCAGGTAGCTTTTAGACCATGCTCAGAACCTGGTGATTTTTAACTCTTGGAGAGAAGCTTCCCTGCTTTTCAGAGCTGTGCTGAGACTTTTACTGCCTTTAGAACAAGGATAATCTGCCTCTCTATTGAAAGAGAGGATCTCTTGGACAAAGGATACAATCCCGGAAAATTTCATTCCTGTCGGTTGGGAGGTGTTTTTTTTTTAAAGACAGGCTTATGTTTATGTCACACAAATGTCATCTGAATAAAAGAATAACTCTGGGTTCTGTTAAACAAAACTTAATTTGAACAAAACTTAAATGAATAAAAGGAGTCAAGCCTGAATCTAAATAAAATTTCTACTCAGACCTTATGTTGGCTGCCACCAGGCAGCTGAATTGCATGGGTAACCTTGTGTGAATATGCAGGTTTTTGCCTTGGTCTGTCCACTCATTAATAGAGGGCTTGTTTAAAACAGTTAACCAGACCCTGAAACCTCTTGACGGGCTCTTTCTATGAATAATTATCTGCGTTTCTGAATGTCTACATAGTTCTGCTTCCTAAAAACAATTGCGGTCCTAGAAGAAACTCTGACAGTTCAACAAAGACCTCACTCAGTAGTTCAATAGTGAATCCAGTGTGATGTGGTGTTTCAGTGATTTTTTTATGTCTAGAAAAGGCCAGTTAATTCTTCTGAAGAAAGGGGGGAAATCACTCTAAATTCAAGCTTACACACATGCCTTCAATCAAAGTCCATATCCCTGAAAGGCAGAAACAAATTTTAGTCTTACAAAAAGTTAGTGCCTTGACCTGGATAGCTCTGATGAACCTGATGTTGTCAGATCTCAGAAGCTAAGCAGGGGCAGCCTTGGTTAGTAATTGGATAGGAGACCTGGATGCAGGCAATGGCAAACTACTTCTGTTAGTCTCTTGCCATGAAAACCCCACCAGGGGATACCATAAGTCAGCTGTGACTTGAAGGCACTCTCCACCACCACAAAAAAGTAGTAATGGATATAATGTTTGCTAGGATCTTTATCTACAACAGAGTCACATGTAAATTCACTGTCATAGAGCCACACTGAATTCATTAATGTTCATATTCTTCCTGTTTCCGTTTAGGAACCAATCTTTTTCTGGTTGCTGCCCACGAGTTTGGCCACTCGCTGGGTCTCGATCATTCCCGTTATTTGGGAGCTGTGATGTACGAAACCTACACACCTGATAAATATCGATATGGTGATCGTTCTAACTTCAGAACCCTAAAGCTTCATCCAGATGATGTCGCTGGCATTAAGGCTCTTTATAGTAAGTACAGGTTTAGAGCTGAAGTGTGGATTGCTTCTATTTGAAAGTGTTGTGTTTGAAGGGGTTTTAAATGCCCTCTGTGACTCATTCACTCACACATGTCAAAGAGAAAGGTCCAGGTCCAATGCCACTCTAAAGACCAACTAGACTTTGAAACTATGAGCTTTATTTTTTTTTTTTGGAGAACTAAGAATTTTATTAAAACCACTAAACTGAAGTAAAGTAAACACATAATATAAAAGGAATACATATTCTAAATTAGACAGTAAATTGAAAGTTATACAATCTTATACAACCAATAAGCATATACACAATATTTGTGTAATAGCTTCGGGAGTAAAGCAAGCAACACATTCAAATTTCCTTAAACCTAACTACATAACATTTCTCCTACATATGAGCTATTGAGAGTCAAAGCTCCCTTCATCAGATGCAAGGAGTGGGAAAAGGAAGGCATCCAAGAGCGTCTTCTTATCAAAGAAGCTAAGCAGGGTTGGCCTTGGTTAGTAATTGGATGGGGGACCTCCAATGAAGATCAAGGTTGGCAACAGCAAACCACCTCTGTCAGTTTTTTGCCATGAAAACTTTACCGTGTAAGCAAATAGAGAGTATCATGGTAATATACAGAGAAAATAAGCAAACAAGCCGTGAAATCTAACTGTTAAATGTTTCTGTTATAATTCAATCAAATTTATAGCAATATTATAATCAACTTGAACAAGAGAAACAATATATATACAGGGTGGATGATTACAAAGGGCAAGGCATCATATAAATATAATTCAGCAAAAATTCTTGTGCAATATTAAAGTGCTCGTGCCTAAAATTGACCAGAGGTCTATACAGTAATCACCAAAGTCCCGGTAGGTTTATAGTATGACAATGCAAGAAGGTCTTCAATGCAATAAATTTCTTTTGGAGAAATAGTGTATATGGTCTCATGCAATGAAGCAATAAGAGGCAGCAAAGAAGAAATGATACACAACTGCGACGGGAAGCCAGCAATCTGCCTGTTTCATCTCTTCATTCTGGCAGTCGTTATATCACAGTTCAAGCCTAAGAAGTCCATCATATAATCAGTTTTATACACATAAAACAATGATTAACAATAATAGTTGCAAATATACTCACATATACACTTCCACTAGTCATTCAATTTCTTGCCTTTAGCATCTGCCTTCCATTTTGACGCACGTGAAGTGCAAGAACTTAATTACAGTTTATAAAAGGACTGGGGAAAAAAACCCAGAGCACATTCAGAAAATAATTAAAGGGCCAGAACTGTTAGCACTCAGTACCTCACAAATAAGGTGTAAAATCAAGATCTATGTTCAGTCCTCTGGGATGGACTGTATTAAGTTTAAAGATCCACCAGGTCATGAGAGGGAAGGCAGGAAGGGTTATATCAGTGCTTAGTTCTTGTGGCCCCTTCTTACATGCCCAAGGTAATGCCGATTACCACCTTGGAGTGAGGTAGCAATTTTCCCAGCCCAGTTTGGCTAGGGATCCTGACGGTGTTTTGCCATCTTCTGGGCATGGGTTAAGGATTACTGGGTGTCACTGGGGGAGAGGTGTAGTTGTGAATTTCCTGCATAATGCCTGCATTTCTTCCTCTGGCACTGCTACCAGGAGTATCGGAAACAAACAAAAAGCACAAAAACAAGCACAACAAACAAGCACACAAAAAATGAACAATATTTTTGTTTTCCATTTTCTGAAAGGGGCATCCTTTTAAAATAAATTCCTTTGTGGGGGACAGCAATGGCATTTTGAAATAGGTCACCTTTCCAGGGGAAAGGCACATTGCACCAATTCGAAGGCAATTTTCTGTTAAGTTTTTTGGAGAAGGGGTGTGTGTGTTCTGTTTATAAAAAAATTCTCAGGAAATTCCCAGAGGCTCAGTGGATTTTTAAAAGAATGAGGTGGAAATTCTGGCAATATGTCTTCCTCTTAAAATCAATGATCCTACTAGTTTTGTTCTTTAAGGTTCTTTAAGTTGTCTGGAAAACAGTTTTTTATCCCATAGGAATCTGCTGTTCCTTTAGACTTGAATCAGAATCCCTTCTCGTTATCCCTTCTCCATCAGCGGAGATGTGCATGGGGCCCCAGGACAAGGCCCTTCCCATTCTTTAGCGCATTCCTCACTGGAAACCCTTCCAAAACGGGCTTCTTTGTGATCTCGGTTACTGGCTTTTCAAAGCCACTCCAACTCTTTTTGTTCTCATTGATTTTTAGTTGATATTAATTTAGCCTGCACTTTTAGTTTTGATTCTAGTTTTGATTTTAGTTTTGATGAAAGTCAGCAAACTCTTCCCCTCCTTTCCCACTGATGGAAGTTTTATTTATTTATTTTATTTATGTCATTTATAGCCTGACTTCCTCACTGAGACTCAAGGTGGATTGCACAGTGTGAGATTAATTTCAAGGACCTTTCCAAAACCAATGCCATAGGGTAGATAAACAGAAGTTTACAAAGACATAGCATTAGTAAAAGTCCAATACAGAGTTGAAGAAAATGCTGAAACAGAACATAAGTAATTATAGGGTTGACGTTAGACAGCATGAAGCACAGGTAACTCATAGGAGTACATATTTAAAACAACAGGTAGTACATAAGGCAACATAGTGGAGAAGTCTGTGGGCCTTAACTCATTAGCAATTACTTACATCTGTGATAGTTATGATCAGGGCTTTTTTCTGGGAAAAGAAGTGGTGGAACTCAGTGGGTTGCCCTCAGAGGAAATGGTCACATGGCTGGTGGCCCCGCCCCCTGATCTTCAGACAGAGGGTAGTTGAGATTGCCTTCCGCGCCACTGAGCAGCACGGAGGGCAATCTCAACTCCCCTCTGTCTGGAGATCAGGGGGCGGAGCCACCAGCCATGTGACCATTTTCAAGAGGGTCCGGAACTCCGTTCCCCTGCGTTCCCCCTGAAAAAAAGCCCTGGTTATGATTAGAACCAAAAGCCTTCTGGGGAAAAAAGTAAATTTAAATTGTTTTAGGGATGGGATTAACATTTCAAATCAATTACCTTTATTGGCATTCGCGGGATAAACATTTATGGAAAGGTAATTAAACTACCTGGAATAAAAGTTTCCATAATCTCATTTGGGGGGGAGGGAGATACTGAAAAGATCTGCTCTTCAAACAGGCAAATCTTGCATCAGAATATCGACAAAAATGTTTTAATAAACTTGTAAAAAATCAAAATATATTGTGCCATCTTAGAATGTAGATTCTTAGAGTTCTCTGAGCTGCATGTTCCCAAATGCTGATTGTTCTCTTCTTTACCTCTTTTTCTAGGACTCCGCTAAGTGCAACCAGTGCATCACCAATAAGCCAGCCAATACAGCAAACCTTGAGCTGTTGCAGCATTTCACACACACCTGCTGCTTCCACTCCATTGTCTATGTTTCCATCTGTTGTAATGAATTTTTTGCTTAAAACTGGCACCAAGTTTAACATGTTATTTTCATAAGCATTTCAATATATTTACATTTCAGTAATGACCTGAATACTGTATTTTTATTTATTTATTTATGTCATTTTCTTATTTATTTATGTCATTTATAGTTTACCTTTCTCGCTGAGACTCAAGGTGGATTTCACAGTGTGAGATTAGTACAGTCAATTTCAAGGACATTTCCAAAAACAATGTCATAGGATAGATAAGAACTAAATACAGCGAACAAGAGGTACCTACTAAAAGAATGCACAGTAAAAGTGGAACCACATGAGTAGGAAAATACGCAAACTTAAATTCAGAAATCAAAAAAATAAAATCAGTATATTATGGAGCTGGGCTCTCCTATAAATCAACAAATCATTCTAGCCTGGAGGATGACTTCTAACCTTGACTTGATTTTTTTAATTTGTGAATTTGTTTGTGTATTTTCCTACTCATGTGGTTCCACTTCCGTTGTGCATAGGGTAGATAAGCACAAGTTTACAAAGAAATAGCATTAGTAAGAATCCAATACAGAGTTGAAGAAAATGCTGAAACAGAACATAAGCAATTCTAGAGCTGACATTAGACAACATGAAGCACAGGTAGCTCAGAGGAGCACATATTTAAAATAACAGATAGTTTGTAAGGCAACATTAGCGAAGCATCTGAGTCCCCCTCCCTATAATACTAAAGCCTTTTTGAATAATTCAATTTTTCATCATTTGTGGAAAGCTAGGAGAGTGGGGGCTCTCCTGACCTCCTGAGGCAGGCCATTCCACAGGGAAGGGGACACCACAGAGAAAGCCCAGGTACGGGCTGCTGTTGATTTCGCCCATGTGCAGGCTGGCACCTGCAGGAGACCCTTTTCAGATGAGGGAAGTTGCCATGGAGGAACATAGGGAGGGAGGCAGTCCCGTAGGTAAGCCAGACCAAGGCCTTGAAGAGCTTTGTATGTGATAATCAATACTTTGAACTGAGCATGGTAACTGATGGGTAGCCAATGGAGTGACTGCAGAATGGGGGTGATGTTCATGTCCTGCTTAATCCTAATAACAGTCGTGCTGCAGCGATTTGCACCATTCGGAGTTTCCTAGTTAAATATAATGGGACACCTATGTATGGTGCATCACAGTAGTCAAGTTTTGATGTTACCATAGCATGGATCCAGGTGACTAGGTCAGCCATGTCAATGTTAGAAGCCATCCTCCAGGCTAGACTGAGGTTGTAGAAGACGTTTTTTGCAGCTGCTTTAACTTGTTTTTCTAGTAGTAGCACTGGATCCAGTATAACCCTTAGGTTCTTAACCAAATCTGCAAGGGTCAGATGAACTTCATCGAAAGTGGGGAGTACAATGGCTTTTAAGAACTCTGCCTTCCCAAAAAGCATCACTACCATCTTGACCAGATTCAATTTCAATTTGTTCGTTTTTCAGCGATTTCACCACAGCTGTCAGGCAGCGATCCAAGATTTCTACTGCATCCTTTGGGGCCCTGGATAGCGAGATATAGAGTTGGGTGTCATCATATTGGTGACATCCAACTCCATAGATGCAAATGAGTTCTCTTAAAGGCTTTACATAGAGGTTGAATAATATAGGAGATAGCTGGAGACAGCTGATCTCCCGTGGCAACTGTCAGTCTATGGAAAACAGAATACTCTGATTTCATCTCCCACCCCTTTCAGCAAGAAATCCAAGTTCTCTTGAGTCAAAGGTTCTTTATTGAGAGATTATATATTCAGGAAGCATAAGTGTCCATAGGTAATCCAAAGGCTAAAGTAAGCTTCTGGCTGTACATAGATCTCTTGTTGAGAATGACGTGTTAGGTGCTTGCTACAGTATATTAAACCCTCTAGGCCATCCCCCACCCAGTTAGTACAGAAGGTGGGAAAGTGAAAGGAGCCGTCTCAAGGTCGTGGTGAGCCATCCCAGATAAGGCTGTCTTGGGAACCAGGCCGCTCCTGTGAAACTGCACACATAAACAATACTGGAAAAATACAGCAAGTATTCAAGCAATATGGAAGAACTGTGGGTAACAGACCTGACAGCAACCCTTTGAGTCTCCCAGGAGGTTCTTTTAACTACAGGAATAAATTGATTTTTGTATTCATTGCTCATAATTATTCTGTCCTGGATGGTTCCTCTTTAGCATGCATAGCAAGCTTTACTTTAACGATACTGCTCATACAGCCTCTTCGGCTCTGAGCAGTGCCGTGCTAGAATGCATGCATAGCAAGCATTGTATGTGGAGGGTAAAGATGGCACGAGAAAGGGAAAGGTGAGAGCAGATGACCCCACTTTTTATATATATAAGTAACTCAAGCATTTTTAAAATTTATTAAATTTACTTCATTTATACCCACCTTTCTCCCCAGTGGAGACCCAATGTGGTTTACGTCACTCTCCTCCATTTTCCCCTCACAACAACAACCCTGTAAGGTAGGTTAGGCAGAAAGTATGTGACTGGGCCCCAAAGGTGAGTGCCGTCCCTCCTGGAGGATAAGGAGACCTGGCATCCCTAGAAAAAGCAGACAGCTTTGTACCTTCTATCCACAGAGAGGCACTGGGCTCAACTGGCGGGACAGCAGGCTGTTTTCCTGAACAGCGCCAATCAGATCCCAAGGGGAAAGAGACATTACTTTATTAATTAACTCTGTTGGTGGGAAGGGGGACTGAGACCCATATGTGTGAATACATCTGTCCACCTCCCACCACGTAGCTACCCAGGAAATGGCCTTCTCTGCCTCCCTGTCAATCCAGTCCTCACAGGGAGGGGGACCACTCCCCTTTTATCAGCTTTGGAAATGTTTGGAAGGGAGACTTCAATCATAGCTTGCAATTCAGTAGACATTTCCCTGGGAGTAAGCATTATTGACTATCATGGAGCTTACATCTGAGTAGACCTGTTTAGGATTGCTTCCGTAATCTTTCAGGGCTCTCCTTTTTCTGAGTCAAATGCCAAATGTGTACTAACCTCCCCCCTTTCAAAAACAATGTTGCCAGCCCCCACAGCAATAGGAAAACTTACAGGGTAAATATAGGTCTGTTTAGGTGGGTGGGTAGGTCAGCCAATCATTCTGCAATGGAGAATGGGTGATGAGAACACACCATTTTGCAGTGGAACTCTGAGCATCAAAAAGAAGGATTTGAATTCACTCCTCATTGTGGGAACAAAACTACAAAGCACAAGGAAACATAGTAGCAACAAGCAACAACAGAATGCAAAGGCAATAATTTATTGGCACTATAGAAAAAGAAAAAAGTGAACATGAAGCATGATTGTTTTTAATGTCACTACACTGCTCTGGTTGTAGTGCTCCCCTGCTTGGGAGCTGTCCCGTTGCTGTTGCACCTTTACCTATCAGTTTCTCACCACAGTGTGTGTCTGCTTGATTCCTTCCCCAAGCTGTGCGTGCTCAAATTCGTTGGGTTAATGATTCAGAAAGAGGACAGTGTTCTGTGCGATTTTGGGACTATTAATGGCAAAAACAGCTGCCCTAAAGATCCTGGAAACCCTCATTGCAAAGAATGTGTTCAAAATTCACAATAATAATAATAATAAACCCAAACAGATTAGACCTGAGCTGGCAACTCCCCAGCCAGGAAAAAAAAACAACAGTAATGGTGCACAGTTAGTTTAGAACCTCCAGATCCAAAACTGGAATAGAAATTTGTTTCAGGGTACACCCCTAAATAAAAACTCTCCACAAAACAGAAGTAGACCACTTAAAAAGTTCATAAGATAAAACCTCTAATTACAAGCCTGGGTTAAAAGTTTTGGTTTTTCCTGACACCGTAAAGAAAGTAAAGTAGGCCTGAGGAGAACCTCAAGGGGGAGGGCATTCCAGAGGCAAGCTGCTGCCACTACAGAAAATGCTCTGTCTCTAGCCACTAACCTCCTCATCTCTGAAGGTGGGGGCACAGAGAGCAGAGTGCATGTCCCAGACCTTAACTGGTGGGATACATAGTATGAGAGAAGAAGGTCCTTCAAGTACCCTGGCCCCAAACCATTTAAGGCTTTAAAAGCAAGAAACATCACTTTGAATTCTGTTCAAAAACAGATGGATAACTAGTGCAGATCTTTCAGTCACTATGTGCCATGGAGGAGACCTGGGGCCCCAACCATGAGCCAGAATCCAATCCTCCTTGGCAGTCAGCTTCAGTTCAGCATCCTGGAAGCTCCTTTAACAAGTTGAACCAGTGAGTTTTGTGTACAATTTCAGCTCATTTTTTCAATTATGGACACTCCTAATAAGCGCTATTGTATAACATGGGACTTACATCTCAGGAGACCTATTTAGGGAGTGCATCTTGGTTTGTTTTGCAGAGCTATTCTGGCACTGGTCTGTCTCCTCCTTCTCATCACAGCACTTGGACAGCTCTGCTGTCTAGCCAAATGGAGCTGTCATGCAGCCCCTCTGAAACCCCTTGCAATCTCACTGATTGACTCTCTCTTGAGTGTTTATGGTTTTTCTTTTCCTCCTCATTTTTATTTAAATCATTTTGATTATGAGAAATATTTGCCCTGTAAGCCCTGTCTTGTGTCCAAAGGTCTCTTAAAAACCTGGCATATTTATAATTCCTATATAGTTTGGCATAGCGATTAAGAGCGGCAGGAGGACTTTAATCTGGAGAACCGGGTTTGAGTCCCCACTCCTCCGCTTGAAGCCAGCTGGGTGACCTTGGATCACTCAAAGCTCTCCAGAGCTCTCTCAGCCCCACCCACCTCACAGGGTGATTTTTATGAAGATAATAACAACACTTTTTGTAAACTTCTCTGGGTCGATGTTAACTTGTCCTGAACAACGGTATAGAAATAGAATGTTGTCGTTATTGTTGTTGTTGTTGTTATTTAGGAGAGATACCCATGAGCAATCTCTTGCATACATGTACAAGCACACACCATAATTACCATTTGAATCCACAGGGCTAAGTTCTCTATGAAGCCTATTCCATCTCACTCTTGTGTTGTGTTTACCAGGACTAAATATTTTCATGGGTATGAGAATGGATCAAACATATGGTTGAAAATTCAATTTAAGAACAAATATAAGAACAGAAATAGACCCTATCCTTCAAGGAAGCGACTCAGTAAACTTATCATTCTGAATGGTTCAGACAACAGATACGCTACTTGCCAATGCCATTATAAGCAGAGGATCAATCATCTGTTGTGGCATAGTCATTTTATTGCACTTTTATTTCTGAAATAAATGAGTACAAGTAGTGGATTTTTCCTTTAAAAAGGGGGGGAGGGTGGTACTCATGAGGTTGACCATTTTGGGATCCCAAGCCCGCCAGCCAAAAGAGGTGTTGGTACTGCAGAAAGAAGTGCCATACTGTGTACCAACACATACCACCAGAAAAAAAGCCCTGAGTAAAACCAATTTAACAATTAAATAAAGAATTTTTAAACATTCAGATCACATGATCCACAATATACCCATATGGAGTTCAGACAGCAACAGTCTGATATCTTCAACATACATCCCCCAAATGCCTAGAAGTCCCATAATTTCCAGTTCAATTTGCTTGTCTTTGCCAGGCATAAGCATCCTCTCCGTTGACCAACATTTACAACAGTCAGCACTGTTCTAAAATATCATTCTCTTAAAATACCAATTTCCCTTTACAGTACAGCATATTGCAAATTTAGGAACTTCTCCCCATTGATTTTTCACAACATTCATTGCCAGATTCTCCTCAAATCCTTGTCTGTCTGTCTGTCTGTTTTTCTATCTATCTAACAAATTAAGTCCAAACCAGGTACAAGACAAGGCTTATTTAGGGAATACCACCACTCCCAAAGACATTATGGAGCAGGCAAAGAAGGCACACTTCCCAGCCAATTGGAAGGAGGCCCCAGAAATTTCTGCTTGGCCCCTTAAAAGGGCAACCAGCTACTGCCATCTATCTGCAGAGAGGCTGGGGAGTGGGGCAATGCATGGGGAAAAGCCACTGCAGAGAGGGCAAAACACAGCAACTTGATTGGCTGTTCAACAAATACCTCATCAAGAGGCAATAGTGATCTTGTGCCTTATTTATAAGTGCATCTGCCACAAATCAGTACCCTGGCCCATTAGGCTGGATACTACATTATAATGAAAGTCAAAACTGAGTATGAGGATTCTTAGTATACGGGATCCTTCCTGTACTTTGCTGGTTTACTGCACTGTTTGAATTCTTGGGAATTTTGCAACCCAACAGAATGCAGAAGTCACCCAGGTGTTGAGCCAACTTGTGTATTCTAAAATAAGCTTTGTTTAATAATCTGAGTGTTTCATAAATTACTTAGAATTGTTGTATCCTGGTGCGTCTTTCCAGCTGGAAAGCTTGTGCATGCTGAAGCTATATGTGCATACAAAATAGTGCAGCCATCTTGTTCAAGCAACATGGCAACCAGACATGTCGGGAGCATCAGAGATAGCATGTGTGCCAGATATGCCTGGTTGCCAGGCTTTCAGTTCACATGGATATAACGTCTGAAAGGGGCAAATGAAAATATAAGATTGTAGTTGCAATCCTAAACACACTTACTTGACATTACATCCCTTTAAGTTTAGTGCATAGAATCAAGCCACGCAATGCTTGCATTCTCTCCTACATTTCAGTCCTGAATTCAGTTATCTCAATAAGATATTGCTGATTGTGACATGAAAGATACGTGTTACAGCCTGGTCCTCTGCATGTTGCTAAGAAGCTTCACCCGTTATTGTAGAGCTTATTCTCATAGTTAACATAGTTAACAAACTGAAAGTTATGTTGGGTAGAATCCCATGATAAGAAATATTTAAGGAGAAGGGAGATCAAAAGTGGTGGGAGTTTCTTAAAGGCAAAATATTGAAATCTCAATCACAAATGATTTCTATGAGAAGGAAAAATGGGAGGAGCCTAAAGAAGCCAAGGTGGCTCGATAAACAGCTTTCTAATGAATTGAGATATAAAAGACTCATTTAGGAAATGGAAGGAGGGCCTTATAACTAGGGGTGTGCAACAACAACAAAAAATTGGGTTTCTGGCTTCGGAATCTCCAAAGTGGGAATAAGAGTCGGAAATAAGCAATTTCAAAATAGCTTATTAACTTGATTCAGTGTGCTTCGTAAAGATTCTGAGCCCACTGACAAACTTCCCACCCCACTGCTTATTTCATCTGATAGGAGGGGGAGGGGGGGTTCCCCCTCCCATCTGGTGAGGGGCAGGAGGAGATTCCCTCCTCCCCCTCCCATCAGGTGACATAAGTGGCAGGGGGTAGTTTTTAAACCCCACGGCTTGCTTCAATTGACAGGTGGGAAAGTTCCACTGGCAAGGGGCATGGAAAGGGGTGCTTTAAATACCCACACCCTGCTTCATCTGGCAAGTGGGGCTTCCCGGGGCTTCATGTGGGAGGAGGGGAATCCATCTCCCAGCTGAAGTTTAAAGCACCCATTTCGGGGCTTCTTGGGTTTCATCTGGGAATGAGGAATCCCCCCTCCCAACTAAAGTTTAAAGCACCCATTTTGGGGCTTCCCAGGCTTCAGCTGGGGAGGGAATCCCCTGCCACCCAGCTGAAGTTTAAAGTGCCAATTTAAGGGCTTCCACAGCTTCAGCTGGGAAGCGAGGGGGCTCCCTAGCCAGCCAGCTGAAGTTTAAAGCCCATTTCGGGAATTTTAATTTCAAATTCCAAGGCTGTCTCCAGTTGACTGATGGAGGAGGGAGCTCCCTCTCCAGACAGCTGAAACCAGCTATGGGGTTTGAAAGTGCCCCAAAGCTTTCCAAAGTGACCAGAATTGCTTTGAGAAGCTTTGATTTGAGATTTCCAAATCGGGGCCAGCATGCTGGGCCCGATTAGGAAATCCCAACTCTTTACAAATCAGGTACGATTCGGTATTTATCCTGAATAAGAATCTTATTAGAATCTCTTAGAATCTTATTATTATCTTATTAGAATCTCTTAGACCCCTACTTATAACCAAGGATGAATATAAACAGATAACCAATACTTGTAATAATAATAATAATAATAATAATAATAATAATAATAATAATAATCGATTTATATACCGCCCTTCAGGACAACGTAATGCCCACTCAGAGTGGTTTACAAAGTATGTCATTATTATCCCCACAACAAACACCCTGTGAGGTGGGTGGGGCGGAGAGAGCTCCTTGAAGCTGTGACTGACCCAAGGTCACCCAGCTGGCTTCAAGTGGAGGAGTGGGGAATCAAACCCAGTTCTCCAGATTAGAGTCCCGCACTCTTAACCACTACACCAAACTTCTAGGAAGAGTGTTAGAAAAGTTAAAAGTCAGTATGAGTTTAGGCTAGAAAGAGATGCCAAAAACAACAAAAAAAGGGTTCTTTGCTTATGTTCAAAATAAGAAAAAGAGCAAGGACGTGGTAGGCCCCTTGCTGGAACAGGAAAGTGAAATTGTAACAGATGATGAAGAGAGGGCAGAACTGCTCAATTCCTACTTTTTCTCAGTCTTCTTCTGCAAGGGAAGGATGGCTGTGATTACTAAGAGCCAGTATAATTTTTCTCAAGAACAAGTCATGTCAGACTAACCTTATCTCTTTTTTTGAGAAAGTTACTACCTTGCTGGATCAGGGGTATGCTATAGATGTAGTTTATCTCGATTTCAGTAAAGTACCCCTTGCTGGATCAGGGGTATGCTATAGATGTAGTTTATCTCGATTTCAGTAAAGTACCCCTTGCTGGATCAGGGGTATGCTATAGATGTAGTTTATCTCGATTTCAGTAAAGTACCCCTTGCTGGATCAGGGGTATGCTATAGATGTAGTTTATCTCGATTTTGATAAGGTTCCATGTAATATCCTTGTTGATATGTTGGTAAAATGTGCTTTAGATCCTATTACTCTTAGGTGGATCTGTAATTGGTTGACAGATCGCACCCAAAGAGTGCTTGTTAATGGTTCCTTATCCTCTTGGAGAAGAGTGACAAGTGGAGTCCTCAGGAATTGGTCCTGGGACCTGTTCTGTTCAACATTTTTATAAATGATTTGGATGAAGCAATAGAGGAAGTGCTTATTAAATTCACAGGTGATACTAAATTGGGAGGAGTAGCAAATATGGCAGAAGATACCGGATGATCTTGACAGGCTGGAAAAGTGGACTAGAATCAGAATCAACAGGTTGAAATTAAAAGGTTTTCAGCTAAACATTAGGAAGAACTTCCTGAGAGTTAGAGCAGTCCCTCAGTGGAACAGGCTTCCTCGGGAGGTGGTGGGCTCTCCTTCTTTGCAAGTTTTTGAGCAGAGACTAGATGGCCATCTGACAGCAATGCTTATTCTATGAACCTAGGCTGATCATGAGAGGGAAGGCAGGAAGGGTTATATCAGTGCTTAGTTCATGTGGCCCCTTCTTACATGCCCAGGGTAATGCCGATTACCACCTTGGAGTGAGGTAGCAATTTTCCCAGCCCAGTTTGGCTAGGGATCCTGACGGTGTGTTGCCATCTTCTGGGCATGGGTTAAGGATCACTGGGTGTGTCTGGGGGACACTGGGGGAGAGGGGTAGTTGTGAATTTCCTGCATAATGCAGGGGTTGGACTAGATGACCCTAGAGATCCCTTCCGACTCTATGATTCTATGATTCTGGTTTTGCAGCCTTAGTTTGAAATGATACCTTTAGGATCAAGAGATTAACGCTTGAGTTACCTGCAACCAATACATGCAATTAGACAACATTAAAGATGAGAACTTTTAATCAGATGAATTGTGGATCAAGGAGTATATGAAATCATTCCCTACCCCAAGCATGATTAATTTCTCTTGGATCTTGAGGTGGACATTCTTTTTGAGAAATCCAAAGTGTGTGTCGCTAAGAACAAAGAGCTCAATAATATTTATTTTAAAAATCTTGTATCCTGCCTCATAGTGTTTAAGATGCAGGACTCTGACATTTTTAAAGGCTCACATAATCTCATACATAAAAAAACTCAAGTACCTTACTAGTAGTCAACATTAACAATGTGCTGTGAGTATCAGCCTATCTGGAAAAAGGAGTATTTTTTTGTGTTTTGTAAGTCAGAGGATGTTGTAATGTTGTTGTGAGTCATACTTCCGTCCATGAAGAATATATATGGACCTAGGTACATGGGTAGATCCTCTACTAGAGACTGAAGAGATTTGTGAGGCTGGCATAAAGAACTGAAGGCAAAAATGAAGAGCTTCCTACTCTTGATTGTGCTCTATGGAACACTTTCATCCAGTAGGCCCATCCACCTGGAAACTGAACAAGCCACACAAGATGATGTACAGCTTTTGCCGGTAAGGTTTAAAAGTAGCTGATGTATGAAGCAGAGGAGAAATGAACTAATTAGGAATAGATAGTCAATTATCAGTTTTGTTTAGTCAACTGATAGCCAAAGTGTTCCCAAGTATTACAATTTATAGGCTGCATTTTGAAAACTGATAGAATAATGAATTACTTTCTTCATGGAATTATACTGAGAACAAAGACAGAAGAGCAATAGACACACTTTAATCCAGGGGTGGGCAATTGTTTTGGCTTGAGGGCCACTTTGTGGGAGCGGAGGTTAGCGGAGGGCCGCACCTTTTGAAATGATTGCATTCATTAGTTAACTTTGCATTTCAGAAAAGGTATAAATTGTATCATAAAAATCAATAAATATAAATTAAATAAAATAGTGGTAGTTTTATTCAATTTATTTATTGTGCTAATTTCATATCATCTATAGCTGCAAGCACTTTTAATTTTAGAATCAGTTTAATGAGACAAATGTACCCTATCACACTTTTCTACTGTCTTGGCGGGCCACAAAAAACTCTGTAGCGGGCCGCATGTGGCCCGCAGGCCGCAATTTGCCCACCCCTGCTTTAATCTGTTAAATCTACATATAACAAGAATTCTATAAACAATCAAATTTGCCTGTTGTCCCCACAAGAAATTTCTAGAAAGCGATTACCCTCAACCAGAGCCAATACCAGACTACCCTCAACCAGAGCCTGTCTTAAGAAGCACAGACAACAATGTTGTTGCTGAGCAAGAATCCTCTGGGTTGGAAGCAACAGACAAGCAGGATTCAACCACTTTGGACGTAATGAAGAATTCTAGATGTGGAGTTCCTGATATGGGGGATTTCTCCTTCTTCGACAATCCCACAAGATGGCCAAGGACTCGCCTAACATATAGGTAATATTTCAATATGCTTTTTTCAGCTCAAGCTTTTCACAGTACTCTCAGCCTTATATCCTATATAAGTCCAAGAGAAGATAAGTATAAGTACAGGACACACAGAATTAGGGCAACATGTAGGTTAGGCAAAGCTAATGAACCATTGCGGGGGATCAGGCACAGGCAGAAAGAAGCCAAGGCGCCCTCTGATTTTGCTTCTGCTATTTGGAGTCAGAAAGGGAAGCCGAAAAGTCAGGCTTTTCTCTCTTTGTTATTGTGACTACTCCATGAGAATAAATAGCCTAGAAGGAGAGGTGACCAAAGTTTAATAATGAATCAAGGCAAATTCTCAAGGGGTCCCAAGATTGAGTACAGGACCCCTAGTGACATTGGTCCTTGGTGGGTAGCCTTGGGCCACTCACACTCCTTCACTTACCTACTTCACAGAGTTGCTGAGAGGATAAAATAGATGAGAGAAAGATATCAGCTGCTTGCGGTCTCCACTGGAGATATAAGTGGGGTATAAATAAAATAAATAAGTAAAATTCCAACCACCTGGAACTTTGTGGAAAAAAAACTAATGTCCTTAAAAATTGAAACAAAATTAAAAAGAAATATTTTTGAAGGGCATATTCCTGTCACCAAGCAAGCTTCAGGGAGATTTGAATCACATCTCCTTGATCCTAGTCTGACCTTCTATCCTTTATTTAGTCATATTCCTAAATATCTAAATATCTTGGGTAAATTAATTATACAGTGGAATTTTCAAATTTCCTTTTCATCCCAGGTCTAGAAAGTGGGTTTGTCTTATAGATTGTCATTGATATGCAATAATTGTGGTTGAATCAGAATTTGAACCCAGATCTTCCTGGATGAATCACAGCAGTTTTAGCCAATAAACCAAACTATTTTACAGATTACTTGAAGGTTATTAGAATGAGAATTTATTCCAGAATCTACCTGAAATTTTCATAATTTTACAGCAAACTTTCACTTATTTTGCTATATTGTATTTTAAAGTATCTGGAACTACCCAACACGGGAACCGCGGATGCATCCAAGGGAAGTAGAAGAGGCCATTGCAAGAGCTTTGATGTTGTGGGCCGAAGTGACCCCTTTCACCTTCGAAAGATTACCTAAGGGCCAGGGAGATATACGGATCTCTTTTATTGATGGGCGTAAGTCAGTCAAATAATATGAACAGAGACAAACTTACCCAAGGTTGTATGTGGAAGGATTTAATGTAGGTGTTTATCTCCCCCCCCCACCTCGGTCTCTTTTAAGGTGATCCTCTCTTTGAGAGCCAGGTGCATGCGTTTGCCTATCAACCTGGAGAAGGTAAAGGTGGTGATGCCTATTTCAGTGATAGTTATCTCTGGACCAAGGATTTGCCAGGTATTTTCCATGTTATCTGGGGGTATGGCTGTTTGGATATCAGCTCTCTTTACTACAAAATATTCTGATGCAAGTACTGTTCAGGCCTCTGGAAAGAGATCTATGGTTAGGTGCTTAACTTGATTTTCTTGGCTTATTTTATGCAATCCTTCCAAAAATTTAGTTAATTTTTAATTAATAGCCTCTTAATGGGCACTTTATTAAAAGACAGTCATCCTTTGGTTTGAAACTCTTCCAGTGTTTAAAAGCAACAATGAGATATGTTTGAGGGGGGGGGGGATGCTCTGGTTTTGCACTTGCAAGGTAACAGTTCTTAGACCATGCTCAGAACCTGGTGATTTTAAGTCCTGTCTCAGTCTCAGAGAGAAGCTTCCCTGCGCACAAACTGAGAAAAAAACAAACTGTGCAGTTCGTGGTTCATTGCGATTCACGAACCATGAACTATTACGAAATTGCCCCAGTTTGCAAACCGGATCGTTTAGTTCATGAAAACGTCACTTTCAGGTCAGCAGGAGGTCTGCAGAAAGCTCAGTCCTCCTGTTGCCTAGGAAACGGAATGATCAGTGCCAGGCTGTCTGCAGTGACGAACCGAAAAATGAGCCAAGTAAACCAGCCTAAAGTTTGTGGCAGTTCATCAGAAATGGGCTCTGATGAACCGCTGGTTCGCGAACCATGAACTGGCCTGGTTCGTGCTGAACTTTGCTTCATATTTCAGTTTGTGCCCATCTCTAGTTGGGAGGGATTTCTTTTAAAAGACAGGCTTATGTTTCTCATTGAAGACAACACAAATGTTATCTGAATACAAGAAGAACTCAGGGAGCGTGTCCTTACACTTTTAAAGAATTTGAACAAAACTTAAATGAATAAAAGGAGACAAGCCTGAATTTAAATAAAATTTCTACTCAGAC
The DNA here is from genome assembly GCF_028583425.1 of Eublepharis macularius. Lineage (NCBI taxonomy): Eukaryota > Metazoa > Chordata > Lepidosauria > Squamata > Eublepharidae > Eublepharis > Eublepharis macularius. The sequence continues at coordinate 163,361,432 of NC_072792.1, read as the reverse complement.
CTCATGTTGGCTGCCACCAGGCAGCTGAATTGCATGGGTAACCTTGTGTGAATATGCAAGTTTTTGCCATGATCCAGTAACCACCCATTAATATACCGTTTGTCTAACACAGTTAACCAGACCCTGAAACCTCTTGATGGGCCCTTTCTATGAATAATTATCTGAGTTGCTGAATGTCCACATTGTTCTGCTTCCTAACAACAATTATAGTACTAGAAGAATCTCTGACAATTCTACAAAGACGTCACTCAGTAGTTCAATAGTGAATCCAGTATGATGTGGCATTTCAGTGATTTTTTTCATGTCTGGAAAAGGCCGGTCAATTCTTCTGAAGAAAGGGGAAAAAAAGGTCTAAATTGAAGCTTACACACCTGCGTTTATTCAAGGTTCATATCCCTGAAAGGCAGAAACAAAATTTACAGCATTACAAAGATGTCAGATCTCAGAAGCTAAGCAGGGTTGGCCTTGGTTAGTAATTGTATAGGAGACCTCCAATGAAGACCAGGGTTGCACAGTCAGGCAATGGAAAACCTCTTCTGTTAGTTTCTTTCCTTCAAAACCCCAGCAGGGATCACCATAAGTCAGGGCACTCTCCACCACCACAAAAAGGTAGTGATGGATATAATGTTTGCAGGGATCTTTATGTACAACAGAGTCATAGGTAAATCCACTGTCTAGAGCCACACTGAATTCATTAATGTTCATTTTCTTCCTGTTTCCTTTTTGTAGGACTCAGTCTTTTTCTTGTTGCTGCCCACGAGTTTGGCCACTCGCTGGGTCTCGGTCATTCCCATATTTTGGGGGCTGTGATGTACAAAACCTACGAACCTTATAGCTACATATATGGTGATCTTTCTGACATCAGAACCCTAAGGCTTCATCGGGATGATGTTGATGGCATTCAGACTCTTTATGGTAAGTGCAGATTCAGAGCTGAGGTGTGGATCGATTCTATTTGAAAGTGTTGAGTTTGAAGGGGTTTTAAATGCCCTCTGTGACTCTTGATCAGACATGGGCATGAACCACATTACGAACTTCAAAAACCCACGAAATTAGCGATTGTGCAATTGCGCGATTGCGATCTGGCAGTTCGTGACTGTCCACGGCCAACAAACCAGCGTTCGGAAGAAGACTGGTTCGGTGCATTTGGCCATGGTTCGGGAAGCCAGACAGTCAGGCACCATCAATCAATTCCCCTGGAAATGGAGCCGGGGAATGCCTGAACTCTGTCTGCGCTCCTTCTGTCGCCCTGGAAACCCGAATGGAAGCCCAGCTTACCTTGATCGGCAGGTCTTCCTTCCAACCATGGAGCTGCAAAGTGGTTACAAGTTGGGAGAAGACACCAAGTGGAGGGAGGGAGACGGGGTGTTCTGTAGTCACGGGCACTCTAATCTCATCCATGCAAACCCTGATAGGCAGCTCTGACAGCCAAACACAGACCTCCTGCGTTGCTCTATGGGACCTCAGCTTATAAAAAGCACTGCACTCCCAGTTCTGGTTTCACTTTCAGCGAGCAGTGGAGTGGGACAGAGCTCTTGCTTGCCACTTGCTAGCCTTTGGGGAGAGAGACAGACAGTATAATTGAGCTGAGATTTTTGGAATAGGTATCTATCTCCTCTGGTTTCAGGGCTGCTGCCTGGCTCTGGGGCCAAGCTCGGTGGGCACCTCGGCTGAGGGCTCACATTAGTGCCTGATCTGGTCAGGTCTGTGGGAGTGGTGGGCTAGGGCTCTAGTCCCTCCCTCCGTCTGGTGCCAGGGCTGCTGCCAGGCCCTGGGGCCAAGCCCAGTGGGCACCTCGGCTGAGGGCTCACATTAGTGCCTGATCTGTTCAGGCCTGTGGGAGTGGTGGGCTAGGACTCTAGTCCCTCCCTCCCTCTGGTGCCAGGGCTGCTGCCAGGCCCTGGGGCCAAGCTCAGTGAGCACCTTGACTGAGAGCTCACATTGGTTATTATTGATCAGTGCCTGATCTGGTCTGGTCTGTGGGAGTGGTTGGCTAGGGCTTTAGTCCCTCCCTCCCTCTGGTGCCAGGGCTGCTGCCAGGCCCTGGGGCCAAGCTCAGTGGGCACCTCGGCTGAGGGCTCACATTGATTATTATTAATCACTGCATGATCGGGTCAGGTCTGTGGGAGTGGTGGGCTAGGGCTCTAGTCCCTCCCTCCCTCTGGTGCCAGGGCTGCTGCCAGGCCCTGGGGCCAAGCTCAGTGGGCACCTCGGCTGAAGGCTCACAGTGTCATCTCCTTTCCTCTCCTCAATTGTTGTTTGTTGGCAGTATGAGGCTTCAGGTGGGGGACAAGAGTGGTCGTGGGGGGAAGTGCAGAGATTGTCCTGGTTGTACCACGGGAAGCAGTGCTGTGCAGGGCTCTGGAGCAGCAGAGACTCCCCCTCCCAAAAAATCACCTGTTGCAGCTGTGGAGGAGGCTGAAGAGCTCTTGCCGCCAGTGGAAAGGGAGCTCCTGAAAATTTTTGAGGAGGAAGAGGCCGAGGGATCCTTGGAGGAATGGTTTGGATTCGAGGAAACATCCATCCCATCCCCATCCCAAACTACCGGTGGTGCTGTCCCTGCCTGCAGTCCACCCATCACTCCATCTTCCATTGCCAGCTCCATGGCACAGCCAGTAACCCTTTGTCCTCCCTCCCCTGGAACCGTTAGTGGGCCACAGTTTAACCTCAATGTATGGAGGCACTTTTGGGCCCTTCCTACTGACCCCTGCGTGGTGCGGTGTGGTGTGTTTGATGGCCTGGTGTGCAGGGGCAATGACCCAAAGCACCTGTCATCAACAGCCCTGACTCAGCACCTGAACAGGCACCACCCAAACCTATGGTCTCCGTCCTTGGGCAGCAAAACATCCGTTGTGGGGAAACAGAGGGCCACCAGCTTGTCTGATCCGGGATCAGTGGGAGGGTCTCTGGAATGCACCCCGAGCAAGAAGCCTTGCCCTGAGGGTGCTGCTGGTGGGAGCAGAAGGGTCAGGCAGGCCGCCCTGGGGGAAGTTGTTCCATCAGGGTCGGGGGTGGTACCAATGAAAAGGGTGAGGTCAAGGGCTCAGGAGGCGGGCATTCGTGTGGTGGCACAGATGATTGCCCTGCAAGGCTTCCCCCTATTGGTCGTGGAGGGCGTGGGCTTCCAACTGCTGCTCCAGCACTTTGCCCCATGGTTCTTCATGCTGTCATGGCATACCGTTGGGTGTCAAGTCATGCCTACCCTCTACGAGTCAGTGTGAGACATGGTGCGCAGAGAGCTGTTGGCCGCCCAAGGCAGAACAGTGCACTTCACGGCCAACCTGTGGAGCAGCTGCCATCATGGGTACCTTGCTATTACCGCCCACTGGTGGCAACCAGAGGACCTCCGCTGCCCCAGGCCAAGATCTGGCAGCCGTAAAAAGGTGCCGCGCTTGACACCGGGCTACAGGGTGGTTCTTCTTCAGGCCCAGGGGATGGACAAGGTCCACACCAGGAAGAACATTGCCGCCACCGTAAAGGTGGCTCTGAGTGAGTGGACGTCTGGGGTGGAAGGGTTTGTCTGTGGCTTCATGGTCATGGACGCGGGAGCCAACATGTTGGCAGCCCTGAAAAAGGCATCCCTCCTGTGCCTGGTGTGCATAGTGCACAAGCTGCGCCTCGTGATGCGGGACGTGCATGGGCTGGGGAGCAAGCCGAGGGACAGCTGGGATGAGGGAACCTTGCAGACACGCAATCTGCTGGACAGCTGCCGTCACATCGCTTCCCACTTCTCCCGCAGCATAAACTCTTCCTGCGAGCTGTTCCAGAGGCAGGGGGAGGGAGGGGACCCCGAGCACCAACTCTTCCAGGACCTGCCCACCCACTGGAACTCCACCTACGACATGATATGTCGTCTGGTGGAGAAGAGGGGTTGCAAGACATCCTGTCATCTTTGGATGTGCTGAGGAGGGGAGAGTAGTTGAGCCTCAGCTCCATGGACTGGAGAGTCCTTGCCCAGATGTCCTGGATACTGAAACCCTTCAAGGGTGCCACTGAGCTCTTGTGCTCCTATGAGGCCAGCCTGGGTCAGGTCCTCCCTCTGATCCATGGGCTCAACCGGTTTCTGGCCCAGGAGCTCCAGCGTGAGCAAGAGCTGCTCCCCAGGGTCCGGGACACTGTCAGGAGGATCCAGGCCTGAATTGCTGAATGCTTGCATCCTCTATGCCACGAGGTGACATACTAACTGGCCTTCCTCTGTGACCCCCACATCAAGGGCAGCATCGCCACGCAGGCGGGTCAGATGCAGCACTGGATTCAGCGGTGCTCCGTTTCCAGAGACAAAAGGCAGGAGAGAAGGAACCGGGCAGGGGCGAGGGGCAGGTGGTGGAGGAGGAGGAAGGTGAGGGGCAGGAGGTGGGAAGAGAGCCACGCCAGGGAAGAGCCACCCAAATGGCCCAATTCGATCTCTGGGCCTCGTCAGTGGGCTGTGTGGTTGGCAGCTGCATGGTGGGCACGTCCCTCTCAATGGAGGACTTGGTGGGGGCCATGGTGCATGAGTACCTTGCTGAGCCCACCGAGCCCCCCCATGCCAACCCATTGGAGTATTGGGCAAGGAAATCTGCCTGATGGCCGGACCTGTCCATCATGGCAACAAACATCCTGTCCTGCCCTCCCACCAGCATGCAGAGTGAGCGGGTGTTCTCCCACCTGGGAGACCTCCTCCGTCCCCGCCATGCATGTCTGCACCCAGACCTGGTGGACATGTTGACCTTCATCAAGGTAAACCTCAACCTACTGGGGCACCTTTCCGTGTACTTGGACCTATCCAGGCTCTGAGCCACCCTGGGGTTGTAGGCCCAGCTCCTCCACAGCGGGCTCAAGCCTCCCTCAGTTCTTGAGGCTGCTTCCATGGCTGGTGACCCTTTGCCCTCCTCTCCCAGACAAGTGCCTGTTCCCTCTTTCAACCTCTCTCTCTCTGGATGGTGCCCAAACAACCCCTCCCCACAACTTGTCCTGCCCATCCCATCCTTCCTGTGAAAGCAGGAAGGTGGATGTTTTCTGATGCTCCGTTTTTTGGGCACGTAGGGCAGCTCTGCAGCTGCAGCACATATGCATATGCATGCAGCACAGCATGGAGCCCACTATCCTAGGCTCCTGCTGTCCACTCTGAGCATGGTGGGAATGGGTCCCTCGACTCATCTCCTGTCCATGGAGGCAGGAAGGTGAGTGATGTTGGCAACAGACTCCACTGCAACACAGGAGGGGCAGACAAGCCTCTGCCACAGCAGCCTGTGCAATTCGACATGGTGGCTGTTTGGGGCCTCTTAGTCATCCTCTACCTGTTAAGTTCCCAGTCCCTCTTCACACCTCTCACTCTCTGGATCTGCTCAGATGCCTCCCAACCTCTCCTGTCTTTTCGATCCTGTCCTTTCCGCAAAGGCAGGAAGGTGTGGTGCTGCCAGCTGATGCTGCTTTTGGCTGTGAGGAACAGCTCTGCTGCTGTTGCTGATGTTTGAGTGGCACCGCACGGTACCCCCCCCCCCTTCCATGGCACCTGGTGTCCCCTCTGAGCAGGGGGGAATGGGTCCCTCACTCTCACACCCTTTCCATGAAGCCTGGAAGATGGGTGCTGTATGATGCTTCTGCTTTTGGCCATGAGGGACAGATCAACTGCTGTTGCACATAAAATTGTACATCACGGTGGCCCCTGCCAACAGCAGTGGCTGTCCCCTCTGGGCAGGGGTGAATGGGTAATGCCACCATGACCAGTCATGTCCTTTCTGCGAAGGCAGGAAGGTGAGTGATGCTGGCGACAGCCTCCACTGTGACACAGGGGGAGTGGAGAAGCCTCTGCCACAGCAGTCTGTGCACTCCTTCAGGGTGGATGTTGGGTCCCTCCATCCTGGTCCTGCTGCACAATGCAGTCAGAAAGCCTTGGGCTTGGCCCTCCTCTCCCACACAAGTACATGGTCCCTCTTCTCACCTTACCCTCTCCGGAACACTCAGTCCCCTCCCAATGACCACTCTGGTCCTGTCCTATTCCATCCTTTCTGCAAAGGCAAGAAGGTGGGTGCTGTTGGCTGCTGCCACAGAGTTCCTCAGTGGGATCCTCGGAGGAGGCCTCGCGGCTGTTGGGATCTTCCGACTTCACAGATCCTTGTTTGACCTGTCCCTCTCTGGAATGCTCCAACCCCTCCAAATGACATCTCCTCTCCCTCCCGTCCTTTCTGCAAAGGCAGGAAGGTGGGTGCTGTTGGCTGCTGCCGTATTATTCCTCAGTGGGACCCTTGGGTGAGGCCCCGCAGTTGCTGGGGGATCTTGCCACTCCCTCTCCAAATGACATGCAAATGCTACAGATAGATTCAGAGTCAGACAGAACAAGATAGACAGATAGATGAAAAGAAACAAAATTGTTAGAAAAAGATCGACACACTAGCATACATATAGATGAAGATAGAGAAAGGTTTGTAGGAAACGATATAGTTATAGAAAGAGAGAAAAAGACAGTGAGAGGTAGAAAGAAACAGGAAAGGGCAGATATACGTAGAAAGATATAGCTTCAGATAGATAGTGGTGGAAACAGAAAGAAACAGAGAAAGAAAGTTACAAATAGACAGTAAGAGAGAGATACAGAGAAACAGATAGAAAAGGGTACATACATATCGACTGTTCTAGATCTAGAAACAATGCGAATGCAACAAAGAGATATTGAATCGAACAGAACATGGCGCATCCATAGATAAAAGGATTGAAAATCAAAAACAGAGAAAGAGACAAACGTTTGAGAATGTATAAATATAATGAACGTACACTAGAATGTGTGTACGTACATTAGAGAAAGTATGTTTACAGTTAGAGAATGTTACATAGTTAAAGAATTGTATGTAGAAAACGATAGAGATAGAAAAAGAAAGAGGTTCATCACCCACCTTCCGGCCTGCGCCGGGAATAAAGGCACGCTCCTCTGAGGCCTGGCAGGCAGGCACATGGGGGGTGCCACCAGTGAGTGGCCATACCCACCACCCCCTAGAGGGGAGGTGGCCTGCCTTCGAGTACACCCCTTGTCCACTGGGCCAATGTCAACTGGTGGCTTTAACTGTATCGAGTGGGGGTTTCCTGGGGGCCTCAGACTGGAGAGAATTTAACTCCAAGATCCCTATTGCAATCTTGACCAAACTTGGCTGCTGGCTGGAGGAGAGTCTGCTACACACTCCCTGTGAATATGGGCTCTCTAAGTGCAACAGGGGCCGTTCTGGTGCCCATGAACTGCGAACCATTTCGGCAATGGAAAATGTTCGTTGCGGTTCGTGACTTTGGGATCGTCGTCGATACTGAACCATGAACTGCTGATTCGTTAAATTTTTTTGGTTCGTGCCCATGTCTACTCTTGATCAAGTGGAGCGCAAGTGAATGGCAAGTGAACAGGGAGGAATACATGTGAGTCTGTTCACTTGCTAGGCAAGTGTAATTCGTCACTTGTAGCTTGGCTCTCATTCACACACAACTGTCAAAGAGAAAAATCCAGGACCAATGCCACCTTAAAGAGCAACTAGATTTCCAAAATATAAGCTTTTGAGAGTCAGATACAAGGAGTTGAAAAAGGAAGGAGTCTTTATAATCCAGGCAGACAGTGGGAGGGGTATTGTAAATTAAAATGTCAGGATACATGTTGTATCTTACTGTTCGACTGCAGACCACCACTGTTAAAAAAAAAGAAAACCCTGATGCAACAGTCTAAAATTCCAGCTTTGAGAACATTCTGATTGAATCTGTAGGATGTGGGTATTCTATAGTACATGATGCAATTCCAAAATATACCCCCTGCTCCCGCATACTCCCTATCTGCTCTGATTTAGTACAGGGATAGTAAAGAAAAGATGACTTTATAGCAGTACATAAGAAAGGAGGCAGCCTGTTACATATGCTTAGGTAATAGTATGCCTGTAGAGAGAAATCTCATTGGGCAACAAACTAGTGACACTATATCTAGTATGGTCACTGAGGTTTGATCAGGACTATCAAGTTTTAGCCATTCCTTGGTCTGCTCATCAGCTACAATTTTAATGGCTCTTTTAGAATTTCTTCCTCCAGCACAGTTGCCAGGAATATTGGAAGCAAAACAAGAAGTGTGTGCGCGCACACACACACAAATGTACAGTATTTTTGTTTTCCATTTTCTAAAAGAGGCATCATTTTAAAATACATTCCTTTGGGAGGTGGGGGCGGGAACTGAATTTTTAAACAAATCACTCCCCTCCAAGAGGAAAGGCACACTGCACCAATTTAAAGGCAATTTTCTGTTACGATTTTTATTGGGAAGTGGGGGCAGGGATTGTTCTGTCTATAGAAAAGTTTTCAGGAAATGCTCAGAGGCACACTGAATTTTTAAAAGCATAAGGTGGAAATTCTGGCAATATATCTTCCTCTTAAAAACAATGGTCTTACGAGTTTTGTTCTTTAAGGTTCTTAAAGACCTTACCTCAAGTGTCTGGTAAACAGTTTTTTTCCCCATATGAATCTGCTATTCATTTGGATTTGACTCAGATTCCCTTCTCGTTATCCCTTCTCCAACAGCGGAGATGTGCGTGGGACCCAAGGACAAGGCCTTTCCCCCTCATTAGCACATCCCTCACTGGAAAGCCCTCCAGAAAAGGCTTCTTTGGGATCTCGGTTACCGGCTTTTCAAAGCCACTCCGACTCTTTTTTGTTCTCTTTGGTTTTTAGTTGATATTAATTTAGCTAGCGCTTTTATTTTTGATTCTGTATAGCTATTAGATGTTAATCATGGTTATAGTGATTCAGCTTTTTATTACAGGGATTTGTTTTTGTTCATAAAATTTTGTTTGCTAGCCATTTTTTTGGACAAATTTTTAATTTAGAGAAGAGGCAGGAAAATAGGAAGTACAATCCAAGGCAGAATTACCTATCTAAGCTGATTGAAGTCAATGGATTTAGAAGGCTGTGATGATATTTAGGACTGCATTGTTAATTGCTTATTAGTTTTATAACATCCTATCAAGTGCAAGTGTCGAATCAAATTTTTCTGCCTCCCACAACAACCTGCTCCCCCTCCCATTTACTTCTGAAGGTCAGTGGATTCCTGGGAATAGCTTGAGGATCAACATGGGGTCTCGGAATGGGGAAGTCAGCAAACTCTTCCCCTCCTTTCCCACTGATGGAAGTTTTATTTATTTATTTATTTATTTATTTATTTATTTATTTATTTATTTAATGTCATTTATAGTCCGTCTTTCTCGCTGAGACTCAAGGTGGATTGCACAGTGTGAGATTAGCTTCAAGGGCATTTCCCAAAACAATGCCATAGGGTAGATAAACAGACTTTTACAAAGACATAGCATTAGTAAGAATCCAATACAGAGTTGAAGAAAATGCTGAAACAGAACATAAGCAATTCTAGGGCTGACATTAGACAGCATGAAGTACAGCATAGAAACGCATGTTTCAGACAACAGATAGTATGTAAGGCAACATAGTGGAGAAGTCTGTGGTCCTTAACTCATTAGCAGTTTCTTACATCTGTGACAGTTTATGATTAGAACCAAAAGCCTTCTGGGGAAAAAAGTAAATTTAAATTGCTTTATGGATGGGATTAACATTTATGGAGAGGTAATTAAACTACCGGGAAGAAAAGTTTCATAATGAAATGGTGGGGGGAGGAGATACTGAAAGGAGCTGCTCTTCAAATAGGCAAATCTTGCATTAGAATATTGGCAAATAGTATTTTAATAGACTTGTATAAATCAAAATATCATATTGTGCTATCTTAGAATGTAGATTCCTAGCATTCTCTGAACTGCATGTTCCCAAACCCTGATTGTTCTCTTCTTTACCTCATTTTCCAGAACTCCGCTAAGTGCAACCAGTGCATCACCAATAAGACAGACATCAGCGCAAACCTTGAGATGTTGCAGCATTTCACACACCTACTGCTTCCACTCCATTGTCTATGTTTTCATCTGTTGTAATGAGATTTTTGGTTAAAACTTGCACCGAGTTTAACATGTTATTTTCATGAGCATTTCAATATATTTACATTTTTGCAATGACCTGAATACTGTATATTTATTTGTTTGTTTATGTCATTTATAGTCCACCTTTCTCATTGAGACTCAAGGCAGATTACATAGTTTGAGATTGGTAGAGTCCATTTCAAAGGCATTTCCAAAACCAATCCCATAGGGTAGATAAACACAAGTTTCTAAAGACTTAGCATTAGTAAGAATCCAATACAGAGTTGAAGAAAATGCTGAAACAAAACATAAGCAATTCTAGAGCTGATGTTAGACAACATGAAGCACAGGAAGCTTATAGGAGCACATATTTTAAACAACAGATAGTTTGTAAAGCAACATTAGCAAAGCATCTGAGACCCTCTCCCTACAATACAAAAGCCTCTTTGAATAATTTGGTTTTTCATCATTTGCGGAAAACTAAGAGAATAGGGACTCTCTGACCTCCTCAGGCAGGCCATTCCACAGGATAGGGGCTACCACAGTGAAAGCCCAGGTATGGGCTGCTGTTGATTTCACCCATGTGCAGGGGAGCACCTGCAGGAGACCCTGTTCAGATGAGCACAATTGCCATGGAGGAACATAAGGAGGGAGGTGTCCCATAGGTATGCTGTACCAAGAGCTTTGCATGTGATAACTAATACCTTGAACTGAGCACAGTAACTGATAGGTAACCAGTGGAGTGACTGCAGAATGGTGTGATGTTCATGCTCTTGCTTGCTCCTAATAACAGTTGTGCCACAGCATTTTGCACCAATTGGAATCTCCTAGTTAACTTGGATGGGAGACCTGTGTATTGTGCACTACAGTAGTCGTCTTGATGTTACCATAGCATGGATTCAGGTGGCATAGATTCAGGTGGCCAGGTCAGCCATGTCAAGGTAAGAAGCCATCTTCCAGGCTAGAGTGAGGCTGTAGAAGGTATTTTGGGGGGCTGCCTTGACTTGTTTTTCTGGTAGTAGTGCTGGATTCAGTTAAACCCGTAGGGTCTTAACTGAATCTGCAAGATTCAGACGAACTCCATGGAAAGTGGGGAGTACAATGTCCTTCAAGATCTCTGCCTTCCCAACAAGACTCACTTCCGTCTTGTCTGGGTTCATTTTCAATTTGTTCATTTCCAGCCATTTCATCACAGCTATCAGATAGCGATCCTGTGGGGCCTGGATAGCAAGATATACAGTTGGGTGACATCCAACTCCATAGCTGCAAATGAGTTCTCCTTAAGGCTTTACATAGAGGTTGAGTAACATGGGAGATAAGATTGCGCCCTGCAGAACCCCGAAAGATAGTTCCAATTCTGGAGATAGCTGATCTCCGATGGCAACACTTTGAGTCTCTGATGGCAACACGTTTAAGTCTTTTAACTGCATGAATATATTGGTTTTTGTATTAATTGTTCATGATTATTCTGTCCTGGATGTTTCCTCTTTAGCATGCATAGCAAGCATTGTACATGGAGGGTAAAGATGGCATGAGAAAAGGAAAGGCGAGAGCAGATGACCCTACTTTTCCATAACTCAGAAACCCAAGCATTTGTTTTATTTATTATATTTACTTCATTTATACACACTTTTCTCCCCAGTGGGGACCCAGTATGGCTCACATCACTCTCCCCTCCTCCATTTTTCCCTCACAACAACAGCCCTGTAAGGTAGGTTAGGCAGAGAGTATGTGACTGGCTCAAAGTCACCTTTTCTCCCTGAGCACTTCTTTCTTGCTTGTTTCTGTTTTCTTTAATATCTGCAATGACAAGCAAGAACATAAATCCGGAGTGATACCTACTAATTGGGGTAGCCTACTCTGATTGCAGTCAAGAAGTTTCCTTAGGAGTGGGGCGGAGGACACTGGAAGGCGACAGAAACAGAAAAATGAACATTTCACTCAGACTGCTGTCTTTTTTTAGCCATTTATTTCAAAGTAGCAAAAAAACAGATGTGGGAAACTGGCTCTAGAACTGGCTCTAGAACTGGCTCTAGAAAGGGGAGGGCTAGCAGGCGGGCATCACCTCCTCCTCCGCCCTTGATCCCAGCTGGGTGAAAAGGGGGCGGGCATTGCCTCCTGCTCTGCACCTGATCCCAGCTGGGTGGAGGGGGGGGGGGCATTTGCCATATCCACAATGCAGCTTTTGCAGAGGCTACTCGGAAGTAATCTTAATCTTTAAGAGTCAGAAATGGCCAAGCACTTCAGTAGCCATTTCCTAAGAAATCTCTCTGGCTGTTGCATGCTTTGGACAGTGAAAAAGTATGAGACAATGAATCAACCATAGCCAAAAGGCAGTCACAAAAGCGCTGATTTGAAGGTGTTTTAAGGAAATGGCCCTTCATCTGGGCTGTTGGCAATGCGTTGCAACATGTGATCATGTACGACTGCCTCAATTTTGCAGCATACAGAAACATACACTTCCCATGATGCTCCCAGTATGTGCAGTTGCAATGTTAACTTAATAGGGCGTATATGGATTTCACACGTGTATACCAGAACTCTGAAAAATCCAGTGATCTGTTTGCACCTACTGAAGTGCATGCAAAATGGATGCATGGACCCTGTCCACGCTGACCCATGTGCATTGGGAGGATCTGAGTGTAGTTCATAGGTTCTTAGTATTCATGGATCCAAAAAGGTCTTAAATGACTGCAAGATCTGTTCTGCAATGTAGAAGAACCAAGTTGCATCAAACAGAACCAATGAACCCAACAATTGTTTTTACATCCCTAACCCAAACTGTTTTTAAAAATGTGTAAAATTTATTATTTATTTCCAGCAGATGGCAAGTGGCAGTCAGTGAGCCAAACCTGTCCATGAATGGTCCCTCTCACATGCTATCTTCTCTCTCTTAGAGGAGAACCTGCCAGGAAAAGCAATATGTTGGGGGGAACAGACAGGATGGGGACCTGGCATAAGAGGAAGCTTCCCAGAGCATGTCCACTGGTATGAGTATTGGGGGGGAACCAAAGATATGCTTTGCATATCTTCCTAGGAGCTATTGAGGGGAAGGCAGAAGAGAAGACAAGGCTAAGGGAGTTCACGCCAGCAACTCCTGAGGAAAGACCATGAACAGCCTTTGTAAAACTTTGTGGTTACTTTCAGTATTTTGTTAAGTATTTCAACTTTAAAAAAAATTGAGTGAACTTGTCAAAAGGTGGTCTATAAATGTTGTAAAGAAAGAAATAATACACTGATATAATCCCTGGTGCCTCTGCTATAAGGCAACAGGCAACAGGATTGAAACAGACCTCTACACTGGAGAACTGCGGTCAGACACTGGACTAGATGGAATTCTACATATAATTGTATGAAAAAATTAAGAGAATCCTTGTAGGAACGAAGTCCAGCATTCATTTTCCTCCCCAGTGCTTCTCCGCTTTCCAAGCTGCCTGCTCCCATTTATTATCTTATACATCATATTTAATTGATGTTCCCTCTCTACAGCAAGACCCACATCTCTGGATCTAAATTCGTGTTTTCCATTCACTTCATTGGCAAAATTCCATCCCTAGTGGCTGAAATGCCAACCATGCCCCACAACACCGATGCCATTAACAGCGCTAAAGACCTCCCTCCAACATATGCATATCGTTATGCCGCTCACATGTAGGAGAACCCAAAAGCAATCTATCTTCTTAATATGGTTTTGGGATATTCCTTTTCTGAAATAAAAGTAACAAGTCAGGGGCTCACAAGGACTTATGAGGGGGGGCACCTCACTTCCCCACATATCCTTTCCCTCTTCCTTGTCTGCCATAGGATCTCCCCCTGTGCCCCCCTGTTCTGCTTCCTTCTCTCCTTACCACCCACCTTTGTCTACCACCCTGTCTTCAGTTTCCCCTCCACATGGGCAACCTTTCCCCTATGGCCCAGTTGCTTGGTGCCAGCTGAGGCAGGCCCAATTGCATGGTGGAGAAATTGAAAGGACCTTTAGGGATACATCACTTTTCCCTTTATCCCTTACCCTACATGATTTCATCTCTTCCTCCTCCTGGCAGCCTCCATATGCTTATCTTTCCCTACGCCCTTCTCTTCTTCAAACCCACTAAACAACTTACCTTTTATTTGCTCCTCCTTCTTCACCTATATTTATTAATTTATTTCATTCACATACCACCTTCCTCCACAAAGAGGACCCAACGTAGCTGACATCATTCTCGTTGCCTTCATATTGTCCTCACAATAACCCTGAGAGGTTGGTTAGGCTGAGTGTGTGTGTGACTGGATCAAAACCACCCAGTAAGCAAAGAGGTGATTCAAACCTAGGTCACCCAGATCACACTCTGAGACTCTAACCACTACACTACATCGGGTTGTCATTCTTTAGCAATGAGTCATCCCATACCAGACACTGTCCAGTTCATGTCCTCTGAGGAAACTGAGGTCAAAGGATGCAATTGAAATGGAGAACATTGCTCAGAAGTTTCATTTCTCCTCACTGTTTTTAGGGGAAAAAAACATTTATTTATTTATTCAAAAATGATACTTGCAGCAACATATCAAAGCTTGAAATGGGCTAAAAATGGTACCTGAGAAAGGAATTCAGGTGGACTAATTTTCTGAAGGGGGAATGCCGAAGTCAGAGGCTGGTGTTCATATTTATCTCATTTAAAGTCTAAGATTTTCCAGTTTAGGATAAAAGATTATTAAAGAGAAACATGATGGAAGTTAATATAATTACCCTGCTGGACAGCTCCAGAGCCAGATGCACTCACAAGATGTAACAGTAGTTTGGATATTGAATGAGCCGGTCTGCCTGCTGCCAAAAGTGTTGTAGCAATAGTAGATGGAGCAGCAGCAAGAGCAATTAGCCTTTTTGGTGACTATAATCAGAATTTTATTTATAGCAAATGGCAAAAACTCTTTCTATCTAATGGGGCCACAGTGCATCTCACGTTGTTCTCCTTTCCAAGTCTGTATCCTCACTACAACCTTTTGAGGTAGGTCTGGTTGACTGTGTGTGACTGCCCCAAGGTTAGACAGCAACCTGCAGTGGCAGAGTGAGTATTCAATCCTGGATCTCCTTAATCGTAGTCTGACATTATAACCTAGGATTGCGAGGTTTCCTTACCATCCCAGGAGGAGGACCCAGCACTCAGCTCTTCAGTTTTCTTTATGCACATGCTATGTGCGCTTGCCTTCCCGGGTCTGTGTGATGACGTCACTCCCAGAAGTGATGTCATTGCATAGGTCCAGAAGCATGCACACACTTTGCACCGTACCAATTAGGGGCCCAAATTAACCCCATGCAAAGAGCGGGAACACTCCCGGGGCAGCACAATGATTTCACTCCCAGGACATAATTTTTGTAATATTACTTGGTAAAATATTTAATAACAGGGAGCCAGTTTTGTGTAGTGGTTAAGAGCAGCAGGACTCTAATCTGGAGAGACAGGTTTGATCCCCCACTCCTCCACTTATAGCCAGCTAGTGACCTCGTGTTGGTTACAGCTCTCTCCAAGCTCTCTCAGCCCCATTCATCTCACAGGGTGATTTTTGTGAGGATAATAATAACATACTTTGTAAACTGCTGTGAGTGGGCATTAAGTTGTGCTGAAGGCCAGTATATAAATCAAATATTATTATCAACATATTTTTGGGATTCATCACTTTCTTCTCCTATTGGGCTGGCGAAGGCCTGGCCCAGCCTCCACCATATGCCTGGCGGAACATCTCTGTCTTACAGGCCCAGTGGAAAGATAACAAATCCTGCCAGGTTCTAATTTCGATGATCAGAGAGTTCCACCAGGTCAGGCCCACGACTGAAAAGACCCTGGCTCTGGTTGAGGTCAGGCAGGCCTCCCTGGGGACAGGGACCACCAATAGTTGTTTTTCTTCTGATTGAAGTGTCCTCTGGGACATATATAGGGAGATGTGGTCCTGCAGAGATGCTGGTCCCCATCCGCTTAAGGCTTTTTAGGTTAGTATCAAAACATTTAATCTGATCTGGTACTCCACTGGCAACCAATGCAGCTGGCGTAATATAGGTGCTATGTGTACCCCACTTGGTACTCTTGCAACAAAATGTGTAACTGCATTTTAAACCAGCTGCAACCTCTGGACCAGACTCAAGGGAAGCTCTGCATAGCATGAGTTACAGTAATCTACTCTAGAGATTACCATTGCCTGGATCACTGTAGTTAAGTTGGGGGTCAAAAGATTTATATTCCGCCCTCCCCACACCAGCAGGCTCAGGGTGGATTACAGCCAAATACAAGTTAAAATACATAAAACAATTAATATAAATTAAAAACCATAAAATATCCAAAAATTATGCAATTAAAATACATATATACACATGTACATAGCAACGCTTAATCCAACCGACCAATCCTTAACCTTCTGCAGAGCATCAGAGCAGCAAAATGTTACTAGATGGGGGTATTGCTAATAGGAAAGGCATATTCTATATTGTGCCTCCATTGTCAGAGAAGCATCCAGGATCACCCCCAGGTTCTTAACCTTTGGAATGGGTGCAAGTGGCACCCCACTGAAAGTTGGGAGCCAAGTCCTGAACTCAATTGCCCACAACTCAAGTGCAGGACCTCCATCTTTGTAGGATTCAATTTCAGTTGACTTGGTTTCAACCATCCAATCGCAGCCTCAAGAGCACGCTTCAGGACATTCGGGGCGGATTCCAGCCAGCTGTCCATCAGCAGATACAACTGGGTGTCATCTGCATATTGATGGCACCCAAGTCAAAACTTCATACCAGCTGGGCAAGGGGGCACATACAGATATTAAACAATAATGGGGAGAGTATTGTCCACTGTGGGACACTGCCCACAAACGGGTGATGGGATGACAGTTTCTCCCCTAGCGCCACCTTCTGTCCCCGACCATGGAGAAAAGAGACAAGCCGCTGCAAGGCAGTCCCTTGTATCCCCAGATGGGTGAGGCAGAGGGTCAAAAGAACATAGTCAACCATATTGAACACTGCTGAGAGATCCAATAATATCAGCAACGCCGATCCACCTCAATCCAGGTGCCTGCCAAGTTTGTCTGTGAGGGCAACCAGCAGTGTCTCCATCTCATGTCCAAGGCAGAAACTGGACTGGAATGGATCCAGGGCTGAGGAATCCTCCAGGAAAGCCTGCAGCTGTTCCACCACTGCTTGCTGAATCACTATACCCAGAAATGGGAGGGGTGAACCATTTGCCTGGCTGCCGGGTACAGCCATGCGTTGCATGGCTCCCCCCCCCCCCCGGGGCAGCGGTGGCTCACCCAGAGAGGTCAAGGTGGAGGTCATGGGTGACCCCAGGGCTTGACCTGTACCGCTAGTTAGTTAGATCCCTTGCTGTATTGACAGTTTAAGTTGTAATTGATGCCTGCTGCAGATGGGCAGTTGGATGGATAGACAGATCCTTATTATTATAGATGTTCTTCTCCTCTCCATCTCAGAGAGCCATGCTTTCCAGGTGCATGGAGGGATGATTCGGGTGGGAACATTGGTGTGAAGAGAGAGGGAGCTTAGTCTTTCCCCCACAACAGCCATTTTCTCACCTAAAATGGCCCAAGGAATCTCATTATACTAATTTGGCTACATGTCAGTTTCCACATTGGAGCACATGGCGCATAATGGGCATATGAGGAACAAGGGGAATGTGGACAAGGTGGAAGTCTCAGTATTTCCTCCTTATAGGAGACTGGAGGGATAGGGACATGGGGAGTGCCATCGAAGCATTGCATCAATGTAATGGATTAACTACCAGCTTCATCCTGGAAATGTTGGCACACCATCATAGAGAAAGTGAGTTTTGGCGCATTTCCCCCCAGCCACCCTACTGAGCGGCAGTGGGGATCAGGGGCTGCTGCTGAAAGCCCTCCCTTCTGGCACTGCAGTCTCAGTCCACATTGGGCTCTGCATACCTGGGAAGCACAGACCTCCCTGAACGTGGCTTTTGAGTTTCCCCAGGGATGCCTCTTGGAGATAATGAACATGTACCTTCAAGAAGTCTGAAACCCTCAGATCTGGGAAGAAATCTGGCAGGGAAGAATTTTGAAAGTGTCCCAAGTGATTATTATCTGCTTTTGCATGATATAAAACCTCTTCTTCTGAAAAAGAAAAAATACTTAGAAGATTGTGAAAAAGAGTTTTCTTATGTCATTGCTCAATGAGGGAATCTTTCTTGTTCTCTCATGGCTAATCAGAGGATGAGTCAGATCAGAATGAAGCCTTCAAATACTATATAAGCAGAGGATGAGTTAAAGGCAGGTCAAGCAAGGGAATAAGGATTGAAGAAGCAACGGGACCTGTCAGTGTCACTGAGCGCGAAGATGAAAAGTCCTCAGCTTCTACTGATCCTGCTACTAAGTTCCACGTGTTCCACCGCCTTCCCTGTGGACATGGGCAGCCATGGTGGAGACATGCAGTTAGTTGAGGTAAATATGAACTCTGAATTCCTGGAATTCAACCAGAACAAAAGGCATTTTTCCTGTGCAACCCTTTCATTCTACAACCAAACTTTTAAGAGAACCTCTTCAGTCTGTTGATGGCTTCAGTTTTCTAAATTCAGGGTTCTTTTCCAAATGCTATTGATAAGGTTTCTGCCAGCTGCTCTGCTCGTTTGGTCTCTGGAGCTTTCTGTGATTTATAAAGTTTGTAATCTGTTTTTCGTATGTGGACCCAATAGCCCAGATGGGTTTCTAAATATTTTGAATTTAAAAAAGTATGAAGGAATGAAGCTTCTGTACTGTGCTGGCAATAAAACATGGCTTTCAGGTAGGCATCTCAGTGGCAGCCTGCCCATTAGGCCACCACTGCAGATGGAAGGGCACCAAGCCAGCCTCCCCCACAGTGGTGGCACAGCAAGCAACTAGGCTTGCCAACCTGTAGGCGGGACCTGGAGATCTCCTGGAATTAAAACTAATCTCCAGGTCACAGAGATCTGTTCCCCTGGAGAAAATGGCTGCTTTGGAGGTTGGAATGTCTGCAGAGTTTCATCCTCCTAGATCCACCCTCTAAATCCCCAGGAATTTTCCTACCCAGAGTTGGGAACCCTATAAACAGCAGTCCCACCGAGTGGAAAGAGGAGAGTGCTCCTGAACCCAGACTGCTTTCTTTAAGAAGGGAGGAGTGAGCTCAGCCAAGCTGCACACAGTAGGCTGGCTTGGTAGGTGGGCTGGCTGGCTTGCCCTCTGTCCTTTGGTGAAGTGGGGCCTACTTGCCCACCTGTAACAAAGTTGCCATGGCAGCTGGCTAGCTAAGCAGGTAGGCTGGCTGATCTTCAATTCCTTGGAGAGGTGGGGCTGATGCCCAGCTGGCTCGCTGACCCTCCCTTGGAGAGGTGGTGCCCACACCTCACCAAGTGGTATACAGCAGGATGGCTTGATTGAAGGCTTACAAAACAAGGAGGTAGCCATGTTAGTCTCTCAGTAGCTGTAGAAAAGAGCAAAAGTCCAGTAGCACCTATACAACTAACAAAATTTGTGGTAGGGTATGGGCTTTCGTGAGCCACAGCTCCCTTCTTCAGATAGTCAATTATCAGATTTGTTTAGTAAACTAATAGACGGAGTGATCCCAAGTATATTTATGAGCTATGGGAATTTGTGTGTACGCCTTCGTTCTACCTTAGATGTGCTGGTTAGTCATATCTCACAATTTTTAGGCTGCATTTTGAAACCTGATAGAATAATGAATTACTTTCTTCATGCATCTGATGAAGAGAGCTGTGGCTCTCAAGAGCTTACGCTACAATAAAGTTGGTTAGTCTTAAAGGAGCCAACTGGATTCTTTACTGTTTTTATTCATGGAATTATACTGAGAACAAAGACAGAAGAGCAATAGACATACTTTTCCTGTTAAATCAGCATATAACAAGAATTCTATAAGCAATCAAATCTGCCTGTTCTCCCCATCAGAGATTTCTAGAAAGCGATTACCCTCAACCAGAGCTGATACCAGACTACCCTCAACCAGAGCCTGTCTTAAGAAGTACAGGCAACGATGTTGTTGCTGAGCAAAAATCCTCTGGGCTGGAAGCAACAGATGAGCAGGATTCAAACACCTTGGACATAATGAAGAATTCTAGATGCGGAGTTCCTGATATGGGGGATTTCTCCTTCTTCAACAATCCCACAAGATGGGCAAATACTCACCTAACATACAGGTAATATTTCAATATGCTTTTTTAGCTCAAGCTTTTAACAGTACTCCCAGCCTTCTGTCCTATATAAGTCCAAGAGAAGATAAGTCTGAGTACAAGACAAACAGAATTAGGGCAACATATAGGCAGAGCTAATGAACCATTGCGGGGGATCAGGAGTGGACAGAAAGAAACCAAGGTGCCCTCTGATTTGGCTTCTGCTCGTTGGTACCAGAAAAGAAAGCTGAAATGTCAGGCTTTTCTCTCTTTGTAATTGTGTGAGTGCTCCATGGGAAGAAATAGCCTAGTAGGAGAGGTGACCAACGTTTAATATTGGATCAAGGCAAACTGTGAATTAATTCTCAAGGGGTCCTAGGACTGAGTACAGGAGCACTAGAGACATGGGTTCTTGGTGAGGCCTTGGCCCACTCACACTCCCTCACGAACCTACCTCACAGGTGTATTGTCGAAGGCTTTCACGGCCGGAGAACGATGGTTGTTGTGGATTTTCCGGGCTGTATTGCCGTGGTCTTGGCATTGTAGTTCCTGACGTTTCACCACCAGCTGTGGCTGCTTTTGGTGCTACACCTCTGAAGATGCCAGCCACAGCTGCTGTCGAAACGTCAGGAACTACAATGCCAAGACCACGGCAATACAGCCCGGAAAACCCACAACAACCATCTACCTCAAAGGGTTGCTGAGAAGATAAAATGGAGGAGAGAGATCAGCTGCTTAGGGTCCCCATTGGGGAGATAGGTGGGGTATAAATAAAATAAGTAAAATTCCAACCACCAGGAATTTTATGGGGGGAAAGTAATGTTCTTAAAAATTTAATCAAAATTAAAAAGAAACAAATTTGAAGTGTACATTCCTATCACCAAGAAAGCTTCAGGGGAATTTGAATCACATCTACTTGATCCTAGTGCAACCTTCTATCCATTATTTAGCCACTAATAACAAAGCCCGTTGTAGGAAAAAATACAATGGGCTCTAGAAAAAAAGAGGGCAGACAAGCGGGCATTGCCTCTTCCTCCATGGCTAGTTGAAGGGGGGGCAGGCATTGCCTCATGCTCCACACCTGATCTGCATGAAGGGGGGCGGGCACTGTCATCTGCTGTGCTCCTGATCCCGATTGGGTGAAGGGGGTTTGGGGGATTGCCTCCTGCTCTGATCCTGATTCCATCTGAGTGAAGGGGAACAGGCATTGCAGCCTGCTTTGTGCCTAATTCCGCAACAATAATGAATGATTATACAATTTTCAAAGTGCAAGTGCCTCTTGTTCGTTGAGCCAATATTACAATTCATACAAAGACCATTGCTCATAGGACAATTAATACATGTGCAAATCGTACAAGTGCAAAATCATACATGTGCAATTTCATTTCTGGTGCAGTACAGCTCTACAATACCAGGTATATAAGTAATATAATGAATTTTATACAGATTCACTCCTTCCTCTCCTTCCTCTCCTACAGGAGTGAATCTGTATAAAATTCATTGTATTACTTATATACCTGGTATTGTAGAGCTGTACTGCACCAGAAATGAAATTGCACATGTATGATTTTGCACTTGTACGATTTGCACATGTATGAATTGTCCTATGAGCAATGGTCTTTGTATGAATTGTAATATTGGCTCAACGAACAAGAGGCACTTGCACTTTGAAAATTGTATAATCATTCATTATTGTTGCGGCGTGCACACAGAGTGCAAACGTTTCTGTGGGTAACCCCTCCCTTGTCTCTACTGCGGTTGCAGAAACGGCCATACTTTTCTTTTTCATTGTGCCTAATTCCGGCAGGTTGAAGGGGGAGGGGGCATTGCCACCTGCTCCACTCCTAATCCAGGCTGGGTGAAGTGGGGAGTGGGCAATGTCACCTGCACCTCTCCTGATCAAAGAGAATCACAAAAGAGCACAAATCCCACCCCAAAATCATGAAAACTAAGAAGATTATCAGTATACTAGTATGCACTAACCATAATATGATATATACACAATATCTCGTTTAATCATAATTCATACAATCCTTTACATAATGCTTCCTCTATAATTGAACATATATCAATAACACCTAAGACTATATAAAGTGCAAGTACAAAATTCATATAGCTATATGATAGGAACTGAGTTGTCTGGAACACGCTTAGCCTTTTATTTAGTAGGATATTACGGTTTTGTTTCTCTAGATAACCTTGGGGAAATTTATAATTTAGTAGAATTTCCAAATTTCCTTTTCATCCCAGCACCATAAAGTAGGTTTGACAGTTAGATAGATCTGCAATAATCATGTTTGAGCCAGAATTTGAACCTAGATCTTCCTAGATGAAGCACAGCAGTTTGGTTCAGTGGTTAAGAGCATGGGAGTCTAATCTGGAGAACCGGGTTTGAGTCCCCGCTCCTCTGCTTGAAGCCAGCTGGGTGATCTTGGGTCAGTCACAGCTTCTAGGAGCTCTCTCAGCCCCACCTACCTCACAGGGTGTTTTGTTGTGGGAATAATAATAACACACTTTGTAAACCACTCTGAGTGGGCGTTAAATTGTCCTGAAGGGTGGTCTATCAATCAAATGTTATTATTATGCTATTATTATCCAATAGACCAAACTATTTTTAGATTTCTTGAGGATTATCAGAATGAGAATCTGTTACAGATCTACCTGAAATTTTCATAATTTTACACCAAATGTTCACTTATTTTACTACATTGTATTTTAAAGTATCTGGAACTACCCAACACGGGAACCGCGCATGCATCCAAGGGAAGTAGAAGAGGCCATTGCAAGAGCTTTGATGCTGTGGAGCGGAGTGACTGATTTGACCTTTGAAATGTTACCTAAGGGCCAGGGAGATATACAGATCTCTTTTAATGATGGACGTAAGTCACTCAAATAATATAAACAGAGACAGACTTACCCAAGGTTGTAAATGGAAGGATTTAATGTAGATGTTTATCTCTCTCCCCCCACCCCGGTCTCTTTTAAGGTGATCCTCGCTTTAAAAATGGCCAGGTGCATGCGTTTGCCTATCAACCTGCAGAAGGGAAAGGTGGTGACGCCTATTTCAGTGATAGTATTCTCTGGACAAAGGATATGTCAGGTATTTTCCATGTTTTTGGGGGTGGGGTATGGCTATTTGAATATCGGCTCTTTTTACGGCAAAATATTCAGATGCAAATACTGTCCAGGCATGTAGAAAGAGATCTATGGATAGGTGCTTGCACTGATTTTTTGGCTTATTTTATGCAAGCCCCCCCCCCCACACACACACCAAAATTTAGTTAATTTTTAATTAATAGCCTCTTATTGGGCACTTTCAATAACAGTCAGGCATTCTTTGGTTTGAAACTCTTACAATGTTTAAAAGCAACAATGAAACATGTTTGGGGCCGATGCTCTGATTTTGCACCTGCATCGCTGGCATTCATCTCACAACGTAACTGATGCAGATAGCAGCTCTTAGACCATGCTCGGAACCTGGTGATTTTAACTCCTGGCTCATTCTTGGAGAGAAGCTTCCCTGCTTTCCAAAGCTGTGCTGAGACTTTTACTGCCTTTAGAACAAGGATAATCTGCCTCTATTGAAAGAGAGGATCTCTTGGACAAAGGATACAATCCCGGAAAATTTCATCTCCGTCGGTTGGGAGGGATTTTTTTTTTGAAGACAGGCTTATGTTTATGTCACACAAATGTCATCTGAATACAAGAAGAACTCTGGCTGCTGTTAAACAAAATTTAATTTGAACAAAACTTAAATGAATAAAAGGAGTCAAGCCTGAATCTAAATAAAATTTCTACTCAGACCTCATGTTGGCTGCCACCAGGCAGCTAAATTGGATGAGTAACCTTGTGTGAATATGCAGGTTTTTGCCTTGGTCTATCAATAACCACCCATTTATAGAGGGCTTGCTTAACACAGTTAACCAGACCCCGGAACCTCTTGATGGGCTCTTTCTATGAATAATTATCTGAGTTTCTGAATGTCCCCATAGTTCTGCTTCCTAACAACAATTGCGGTCCTAGAAGGAACTCTGACAGCTTCACAAAGACCTCACTCAGCAGTTCAATAGTGAATCCAGTGTGATGTGGCGTTTCAGTGATTTTTTTCATGTCTAGAAAAGGCCAATCAATTCTTCTGAACAAAGGGGAAAAAATGACTCTAAATTCAAGCTTACACACCAGCCTTTATTCAAGGTCCATATCCCTGAAGGGCAGAAACAAATTTAACAGCCTTACAAAAAGTTAGTGCCTTGACTTGGATAGCACCGGTGAACCTGATCTTGTCAGATCTCAGAAGCTAAGCAGGGGGCGCCTTGGCTAGTAATTGGATAGGAGACCTGGATGCAGGCAATGGCAAACTACTTCTGTTAGTCTCTTGCCATGAAAACCCCACCAGGGGATACCATAAGTCAGCTGTGACTTGAAGGCACTCTCCACCACCACAAAAAGTAGTAATGGATATAAAGTTTGCTAGGATCTTTATCTACAACAGAGTCACATGTAAATTCACTGTCACAGAGCCACTCTGAAGTCATTAAAGTTCATTTTCTTCCTGTTTCCTTTTAAGGAACCAATCTTTTTCTTGTTGCTGCCCACGAGTTTGGCCACTCGCTGGGTCTCTATCATTCCAGTACATTAGGGGCTGTGATGTACGAAACCTACACACCTGATAAATATCGATATGGTGATCGTTCTAACTTCAGAACCCTAAAGCTTCATCAGGATGATATCGATGGCATTCAGGCTCTTTATAGTAAGTACAGATTCAGAGCTGAAGTGTGGATCGATTCTATTTGAAAGTGTTGTGTTTGAAGGGGTTTTAAATGCCCTCTGTGACTCATTCACTCACACGTGTCAAAGAGAAAGGTCCAGGTCCAATGTTACTGTAAAGACCAACTAGACTTCGAAGCTATGAGCTTTTTTTTTTTTTTTTGGAGAACTAAGAATGTTATTAAAACCACGAAACTGAAGTAAAGTAAATGCATAATATAAAAGGTATACATATTCTAAATTAGACAGTAAATTGAAAGTTATACAATCTTACACAACCAATAAGCATATAAACAATATTTGTATAACAGCTTTGGGAGTAAAGCAAGCAACACATTCAAATTTCCTTAAACCTAACTACATAACATTTCTCCTACATAAGAGCTTTTGAGAGGCAAAGCTCCCTTCATCAGATGCAAGGAGTGGGAAAAGGAAGGCACCCAAGAGCGTCTTCTTGTCAAAGAAGCTAAGCAGGGTTGGCCTTGGTTAGTAATTGGATGGGAGACCTCCAATGAAGATCAAGGTTGGCAACAGCAAACCACCTCTGTCAGTTTCTTGCCATGAAAACTTTACCAGCGGTCTCCATAAGTCAACTATGATTTGAGGGCAGGATTTAATTCATTTTTCTCTATATTCCAAGCAGAGGGAGGGAGGGGTATTGTAAATTAAAGTGTCCGGATACATGTTGTATCTTGCTCTTTGACTGCAGACTAGTTCTATAAAAAACTGATGCAACAGTCTAAAATTCCAGCTTTGAGAACATTTTGTTTGAATCTGTAGGACGTGGGCATTCTATAGTGCGAGAGGCAATTCCAAACTATACCCCCTGCCCCCGCATACTCTCTCTCTGCTCTGATTTAGTACAGGGATAGTAAAACAAAGGTGACCTTACAGTGGTACATAAGAAAGGAGGCTGCCTGTTACATATGCTGAGGCAACATAGTGGAACAGTCTACGGTCCTTAACTCATTAGCAGTTGCTAACATCTGTGATAGTTATAATTAGAACTAAAAGCCTTCTGGGGGAAAAACGGTAAATTTAAATTGCTTTATGGATGGGATTAACATTTATGGAGAGGTAATTAAACTACCTGGAAGAAAAGTTTCCATAATCATGTGGGCAGGGGAAATACTGAAAGCGTTGCTATTCGAATAAGCAAATCTTGCATCAGAATATTGGCAAAAATTGTTTAATAAACTTGTAAAAAATCAAAATATCATACTGTGCTATCTTTGAATGTACATTCCTAGCATTCTCTGAGCTGCATGTTCCCAAACCCTGATTGTTCTTTTTTTCCCCTCTTTTTCCAGGACTCCGCTAAGTGCAACCAGCGCATCACCAATAAGCCAGGCATCAGCGCAAACCTTGAGATGTTGCAGCATTTCACACACAGCTACTGCTTCCACTCCATTGTCTATGTTTTGATTTGTTGTAATGATATCTTTGATTAAATGTGGCACCACGTTTAACATGTTATTTTCATGAGCATTTCAATATATTTATATTTCTGCAATGATCTGAATACTGTATTTTTAAAATTTATTTATGCCCTTTAGAGTCCACCTTTCCATCAGGGTCATGGCCCCTGCCATACTTTGGGGGTTTGGGGTTCACTGGTGTGCCACAGGCCTGACCTTCTTTGGGCTTCTTTGGGAGTGCTATTAGGATCTTCCATGACATACTTTGAGAGTGCTGGATGGGCACCTTGAGAGGCTGTGAGATGCTAAGAAGGAGTGCAGTTATCAGCATGGCCAAGGACTTATAACAATTCTACTTTCTCTCACTGTACTTTCTTTCTCTGCATAGAGGGGAACCTAGCAAAAAAAAGGGGGGTGCTTGGGAATAAAGTGGGTGGTGCTTGAAGAGTTTAATTTGCCTAGTAGGGGGAGTGAAAAGTTATGTAGTTTTTTCATTAACTGCTATTGCTAAAGCAGTAATAGCCACTGTATCCGATTGGCATGTTTGCATTTGGCGCTCTTTTATTATGGATAAGATCACTGACCAACTTTCCCAGCGGGAAAATCTTGAGTATAAATCCCAGTTGTCAGAACAATGGTTCCTGATATGGGATTATTTATTGAATAAGAATTTGGAAATAAATGATAAAGTGAAATAATTGTATTATTCTTTAGCATATTTGTAAAGCTATGCTCCTTATCCTAGTACGACAAACTTTTGACAATTTTATTGGAGTAATGACTGAATATCATTCTCTCTATACCATATGATTTGGATCTTGAGATAGGTCACGTTCTGTGGATCATGACTCTCTCCTATTCTGTGTTCTTATTATGGTTCTTATTATGGTTTGTTGATTTGTTTGTTATTGTTCAACATTTTTAAAAAAATTAATAAAATATAATTTAAAAAACAAGTAAGTCTTTCTGTATTGAACTCGTAGCTTATCGATTAAAAGCTCTAACTCATGCTTTCTTGGACTCATGCAGTGAAGTTATTCAAGAAGATCTAAGCAGGTAGTCTCTGACACTTTCTTACTGAGAGACTCAAGGCAGATTACACAGTGTGAAATTAGTACAGTCAGTTTCAAGGACATTTCCAAAAACAATGCCATAGGGCCAATAAACACAAGTTTCTAAAGACTTAGCATTATCAAGAATCCGATACAGAGTTGAAGAAAATGCTGAAACAGAACATTAGCAATTCTAGAGCTGACGTTAGACAACATGGAGCACAGGTAGCTCATAGGAGCACATATTTAAAATAACAGGTAGTGTAAGGATCTGCCAAGTAACCTTCCCAAAGCCTTCACTGTGATTAGTAAAATCTTTATTGAACAGCTGCTTGTATCATTAACTTGCTGGGTTCTTTGTCAGGAATAAGAGTACAAACAGGCATCAGGTGTATGTATCATTCAGAGGTTAATACTTCCTATGGGCTAATACCTTTCCTAGAGGCTGGCTACTTTCACTAGAAAACATCTATGCAGGGGTTGTAATGCAGGGAAATGACACACAGGGTTTCAAGGTTACGCAGGCTTCCTTTCCCATAGTTCAGGAGCAAGGCCATAGTCTGGCAAAGATAACTTCTAGAACAAACAGATTCAGCTTACAGTTTACAGTACTGACACAGCATTACATTAGCAGATAACCATAACATCCAGTCCCAGCCCTCAGGCATGAAAATGGCAGATGCTGCCAGCTTCTGACAGATAGCTTGGAAGGTAACATTAGTGAAGCATCTGAGACTCCCCCCTCCCTACAATACAAAAGCTTTTTTGAATAAGTCGAATTTTCATCATTTGCGGAAAGTCAGGAGAGCGGGGGCTCTCCTGACCTCCTCAGGCAGGCCATTCCACAGGGTAGGGGCCACCACAGAGAAAGCCCATGTATGGGCTGCTGCTGATTTCACCCATGTACAGGCTGGCACCTGCAGGAGACCTTGTTCAGATGAGCGAAGCTTCCATAGGGGAACATAGGGAGGGAGGCAGTCCCGCAGGTATGCTGGACCAAGGCCATGAAGAGCTTTGTATGTAATAACCAATACCGTGAACTGAGCACAGTAACTGATAGGTAGTCAGTGGAGTGACTGTAGGATGGGAGTGATGCTCCTGCTTGCTCCTGATAACAGTCGAGCTGCAGTGTTTTGCCCTAACTGGACCCTCCTAGTTAGCTTAGATGGGAGACCTATGCATAATGCATTGCAATAGTCAAGCCTTGATGTTACCATAGCATGGATCCAGGTGGCCAGGTCGGCCATGTCAAGATAAGAGGCCATCTTCCAGGCAAGAGTGAGGTTTTAAAAAGCATTTTTTGTTGCTGCCTTAACTTGTTTTTCTAGTAGTAGCCCTGGATCCAATATAACCCCTAGGTTCTTAACCAAATCTTTATCGAAAGTGGGGGGAGGGTGGTACAATGTTCTTCAAGATCTCTGCCTTCCTATCACTTCTGTCTTGTCTGGGTTCAATTTCAATTCGTACGTTTTCAGCCATTTCACAACAACTGTCTGGCAGGGATCCAAAATTTCTACTGCAGCCTGTGGGGACCTGGAGATAGCGAGATATAGAGTTGGGTATCATCTGTATATTGGTGACATCCAGCTCCTTAGCTGTGAATGTGTTCTCCTAAAGGCTTTACATAGAGGTTGAATAACATGGGAGAAAAGATTGCACCTTGCAGAATCCCATTCTGGTAGCTGATCTACGAGGGCAACCCTTTGAGTCTCCCAGGAGGTTCTTCTAACTGCATGAATATATTGATGTTTGTATTAATTGTTCATGATTATTCTGTCCTGGATGTTTTCTCTTTAGCATGCATAGCAAGTATTGTACATGGAGGGTAAAGATGGCATGAGAAAAGGAAAGGCGAGAGCAGATGACTCCACTTTTCCATAACTCAGAAACCCAAGCATTTGTTTTATTTATTTTATTTACTTCATTTATACCCGCTTTTCTCCCTGGTGGGGACCCAGTATGGCTCACATCACTCTCCCCTCCTCCATTTGTTCTCTCTCAACAACCACCTTGTAAGGTGGATTAGGCAGAGAGTATGTGACTGGCCGAAAGTTCCCTGTCCCCTGACCTTTTCTCCCTGAGTACTTCTTTCTTGCTTGTTTCTTTTCTCTTGAATATCTGCAATGACAAGCAAGAAAAGAAATCTGGAGTGATAGCTATACTATTTGGGGTTGCCTACTCTGATTGCAGTCAAGGTGTTTCCTCAGGAGTGGGGGGGGGCATTGGAAGGGGACAGAAGCAGAAAAATGAATGTTTCAATCTGCCTGCTGTCTTTTTTTAGTCATTTATTTCAAACTAGCAACAAAGCCCATTGTGGGACAAAGCACAACAGGCTCTAGAAATGAGAAGGTGAGCAGGAAGTCATTGCTGCCTGCTCTGTGACTGATCCCAGCCAGGTGAAGGGGGAGAGTACATTGCCTCCTGCTCTGCACCTGATCCCAGCCAGGTGTAGAGGGTGGGCATTGTCTCCTGCTGCATGCCTGATCTTAGCCAGGTGAAGGGGGGTAGATATTGCCTCCTGCTCCGCTCCTGATCCCAGCCTGGGCTTCCTGCCACGGCAGCGCTTTCTGAAGGCGCACCAGTTTAAGAGGTGAGTTGTCTGGAACACGGCTTGATTTTTATATAATAGAATGTGCGTGACTGGAAGTGTACCTCCAAGCTTGTGATAAATACCTTTACTCATCATTGAATAACCACTGTTAAGTACCTGACTTCACTTTTTTCAAAATCATGGATTATCATTAACATTTATTTAGCTAGCCGATTTATTCCCTAATAGTAAGGTTGCCCAATGTCCAGTTTTGAACTGAACTGTCTGGTATTTGTGCTTGCTATCCGGGAAATAAATAAAGACCAGATATACAAATGTCCAGTATTTTCTAATTAAGAGCTCCAAGAAATAAGTAGTTCCATTAATTTTTTGACGGGTCACTGATATTTTCACCATAGCTCACAATAAGAGATAATTATCAATATGTATAACTCCTTCAAAGAATGTCCACTCAGTCATATGTTAATGGATGCTGCCTAAAAGGCAAAGGAGTTTGACCAAATATGCCCTAAAGCTGCAAGTAACCACTCAGGTTCTGATTAGACTCCACAATTTTCAGTCAAAGGTAATTCAAGTTTATTCAAGTTTAACAGCCTGTAGACCATACACTATAAACAAAATTAAAGAATTAAAACATCACAGTAAATCAAAAGTTCACCATGTCCATAATGCAGTGTTTGCAGAGGCTACTCAGTAATCTTAATCTTTAAGAGTCAGAAATGGCCAAGTACTTCAGGAGCCATTTCCTAAGAAATCTCTCTCTGGCTATTGCACGCTTTGGACAGTCACAAAAGCACTGATCTGAAGGTGTCTTAAGGAAAAAGTCATTCATCTGGGCTGTTGGAAATGTATTGCAACATGCGAGCATGTATGACCACCTCCCTTCTGAAACAGCCAGTGTATTAGGCGAGTCAAACTAGGTAACATAGTTAATTCCCATATGAAGTGGGGAGCATTTTCACGCAGCATCCTTTTGAAGGGAGTCCCACTCCTGTTTAAGCAGCTTCTCTACAAGTAATGCTCATCTTTCAGTTAAATTTCTTAATTTCCATGAACCTAATTGGTTTATTTCTATGTCCACAGTTTTGTTTCAGCAGAAGGTAGAATCGTCTCATTTCTTTTTCTCACTTCTGGTAAATTTCCACTAAGTAATGACTTGGAAGGTTTTGGGGATGGCATTCCAGAGCATCTCTGGAATAGGAGAGAGGGGGACAGTTTGAAATAAACACACATTTTGAAGGATTTGGAAGAGAGGCAGGATGAGGCGAGAGCATCTGATGCAGAAAAACAGAGCCAACAAAATGGCAGAGAAGGTAAGAGAATATGAATGCAGCCTGAAAACAGAACTGATGACAGCTTATGCAACAGAATTTTCTTTTTCTTGGCTCCTGTTTACTGAGAGCCAAGCTACAAGTGACGCCTGACACAGGTTGGACACTTGTCAGCTTCCCTCAAGTTTTGATGGGAAATGTAGGCATCCTGGTCTTGCAGCTTGGCTCTCCATTTAATTGAAATTTACAGAGCAGCAGTCTATGGGAGGGAAAACATGCAGTCGGGAGGGGAGTGCAGGCATTGAGCTCTTGCTGGGCGCCCCCCTTCCCCTCCACTGGGTGCGTGTGGGGGGGTTCTGTAAACTTCAATTAAATGGAGAGCCAAGCTGTAAGACCAGCAGCTCTGGGAATGGTGAAATATAGCTGGAGAGGGTAAATCCTTTTGGGGGGCTATCATCTTGAGACCAAATCTAAATCCTCAGTGATAAAAATGAGCGCCTCCAGGTTTTAATTTTTTTTAAAATTATATTAATAAACATTAATAACAATAAAATACTCATATAAACACACAGAAGAAGTTTCACAATGCTAGAGCATAGTTCAACAATAACAAGTATAACACACCAAGGATTCTATGTGTTGCTTAGGTCTGTAAGATATAACTATTAAATTTCAAGATTAATAATTGTTCTATAAGGCAAGCTGGATAACAATGTCTCATTTTTTGAAAGGAACTCAAAAAAAGGACTCCATTTTGTTTATGTCTGATGTTAATAAAGGATTTGTTGACATTAATATGTTTTCCGTTCTCTTTCCCATTATCAACTGATCCCATACTTTTGTGTACCATAGATTAAGGGATAGAGGAGATTGTGACTTCCACTTTGAAGCTGTTGCAGTTTTTGCTGCCACTAGTAATGTTGTGATGAGGTCACATCTAATTTGTGGTTCAGATGAGTTATCCCAATGATCTAGAAAAATCATTTCTGGAGTGAAAGATGAAGAGTAAGAATTATGAGAAAAATTTGGTTGAAGATCATTTCCCAAAATTCTGTTATATACTTACATTTCCACCAACAGTGGAAAAAAGTTCCTAATTCACCACAATTTTTCCAGTGCCTCCAGGTTTTGAACAAAGGGTCAACTGAAGGATCTTTCTCTTGTTTGAACTCCATGATATATGATTTTATAGAAAGAAATAAACCAAAGATTTTCAAATATATAATCATAAATCACTTTATTATTCAGCAATGTAGAGATCAAACAATTAGTAGAATGGTTGTAATCATTTATATAAGTGTGACAGAGGGTGAATTTAAATTTCTCCAGCGATTAAAATGCATCAATAATTACCAATGTTTTATTGCTTAGGAACAGGGATCAATGAATGCCAGTGATCAACAAGACGTTCAGTATGTGATACATAGAGGAAAAAGAACGCTATCATTCTTGGCTATTTCATTCTGGGCAGCCAAACCAGCTGGTGGTCTTCTTTATATCAATAAGCTCATAGGTTGTAGAGTCAAACTCATATTGCTTTTGGCCTCTAAGTAAATACAAAATTCCTAAAGAATAATGAGAAGGGTAAAGAATGTGAATTAGATAGGTGCAATAAACCATCAAATCTTATTGCTTACTTTCTTCTCTAATCTACCATTTGCTTTGCTCAATGGCAGGGGGAGGGGGAGGGGGGACATAAGCACACCACTCAGGAAACAGGGATATTTCCATAATATACTGATCAGTCTTCATGAAGTAATGCACTGATGCAAAACCATTGAAACAGCTAGAACTCACTTTGGTGTGACAGCTTGAAATGGAAACTAAGAGCCAAGCTACAAGTGACGCCTGACACAGGTTGGACACTTGTCAGCTTCCCTCAAGTTTTGATGGGAAATGTAGGCATCCTGGTCTTGCAGCTGTAATGGAGAGCCAAGCTGTAAAACCAGGATGCCTACATTTCCCATCAAAATTTGAGGGAAGCTGACCAGTGTCCAACCTGTGTGAGGCATCACTTGTAGCTTGGCTCTAAGATACACAAATGCCCACAAGGTAAATTAATAATTGTCATTAAATACCAGAAGGGACTTGAATAAACTGGCAGTTGATAGGGTCCATTGACCCCTACATTTTTCAGGTGATGTTCCCTTTCCTGTCCACTACTGGGACATACATATTCAGCAGCAGTGCACAAGGGATGCGGAGGATGCCTTCTCCCACATGAGCAGTGTTTGATATTTATCTTATCTTCCTTTCAAACCATTCAGTGAGGAAGTCATCATTCCATCACCATCTTACTTTTCCCCTCGTCTTCCCCCCTCCACTCTCAGTTATTTGCATTTGCAGTTGAGGAGGCTTCTGTCTTTGCATGGAGACAAGACCCTCAACTCTTGCAGTACATCCCGTGAGTTGATACAGCTTGCCACACCAGGCATGCATGAACAGAAGGATAAAGAGCGAAGCATCCTCAGACACACTGGGGTGGAATCACAGAATCATCAGAAACTCAAGATTGTGACACAAGCCTTTCAGATGCTACACAGAGCATCTCAGTTGGGAAGAGAACACTTTCTCCCATTTCATGAACTGAATTCTAGGATCAAATGTTCACGCTTGGCCTTCTAAAGGCATTTTGGGATCCACTGTGATATAGTGGTTACTGTCAGAATAGGATCTGGGAGACCCAGGTAAGAATCCCCACTCTGAGCCCAAGTAGACATGATGGACGTCACTGGGTTCACCTTGGAGATGCGCTGCCATTTTAAAAAGCGAGTTTCCAGCCAGGAGCTCCTTTAAATTGCAACGTGGGGGGAAACCTTGCGACACTCATCCAGTCTAGTTGGTCTCTCTGTACCATAAAAATTCACAGAACTTTTCCTACTATAGAAGTTCACAGGGTGACTTTGCACCAGTCACTCTGGGCCAAGCTAGAAATGACGGATTACACTTGAATGGCAAGTGAACAGATTCACATGTATTCCTCCCTGTTCACTTGCACTCTACTTGATCAAGTGCAGAGAAAGTGAATGGCAAGTGAACAGGGAGGAATACACATGAGTCTGTTCACTTGCCAGGCAAGTGCAAGTCGTCACTTGTAGCTTGGCTCTTAGTGATCGAGTGGAGCACAAGTGGAGTACAAGTGAACAGGGAAGAATACACGTGAGTCTGTTCACTTGCCATTCAAGTGTAATTCATCACTTCTAGTTTGGCCCTCTCTTATCAGTCTAATGTACATCAGAGCATGGTTATTAGGAAAACATGGAGGAGGGGAGAATGATGTTAGTCACTTTGGGCCTCAGGCAAGTGCAAGTCATCAATTGTAGCTTGGCTCTTAGGGCCAAGCTACAAGTGACAAATGGCACTTGAATGGCAAGTGTATTTCTCCCTGTTCACTTGCCCTCCACTCAATCCACTTGCCAGGCAAGTGTCTTTCATCATGTGCAGCTTGGCCCTTAGTGATTGAGTGGAGCGCAAGTGGAGTGCAAGTGAACAGGGAGGAATACACGTGAGTCTGTTCACTTGCCAGGCAAGTGCAAGTCGTCACTTGTAGCTTGGCTCTTAGGGCCAAGCTACAAGTGACAAATGGCACTTGAACAGCAAGTGTATTTCTCCCTGTTCACTTGCCCTCCACTCAATCCACTTGCCAGGCAAGTGTCTTTCGTCATGTGTAGCTTGGCCCTTAGTGATCGAGTAGAGCACAAGTGGAGTGCAGGTAAACAGGGAGGAATACACGTGAGTCTGTTCACTTGCCATTCAAGTGTAATTCGTCACTTCTAGCTTGGCCCTCTCTTATCAGTCTAATGTACATCAGAGCATGGTTATTAGGAAAACATGGAGGAGGGGAGAATGATGTTAGTCACTTTGGGCCTCAGGGAGAAAATTGAGGTATATGTATCTAAATAATACAAATAAATAAACAGATCTGGATATGGTTTAATGTAAGAACCATAACACCCTCGGTTTGCGTAAAATACATGTGCTTCCTAGCCATTAAACTCGTAGACAGCCATCATTACAGCAGAGATTTAGATATGCTAAGGTCATCTTAAGCTTACCGTTATACTGAAATGCAGCATCTACTCTGGAGCCAATTTCAGGGAAGTCAGCTGCTATCTTCCTGGGATACCCCTCGTCTATAGACCTTGTCTCTTCATCAAAGCTAAAGAAAATAAAAATGGACCCTGCTGCTGTGGTGTTTTTTTTTTTTTTTGGTAACAGTATCTGTAGGAACTAACATTGCTTGAAATCAATTTATTCTTTACACTTCAAACCGTATGTGAGTTGAAGAGCAACACAAAATCATGATTCATGAACTTCTCTGCATAAAGGGCTTGCTCCAGCAGTGCATGCATGAAAATGCAAACTTAGTGCAGTTCTACTTGCACAAGCAATAGAACTAAATATACTGCAATACCTGCAGTGATTTGCACAACGTCTGATGTAACCGGAAATGCAAGCTGGGATACAGTAAGTTTAACTTAGTGCAAACTGCCAATGTGGTCTTTTTAGTACATTCCTGCTTGCACAAGGACTGGGGTTGTCAGCCTCCAGGTGGGACCTGAAGATCTCCTAGGATTACAACTAGTCCCAGGTGTCAGAGATCAGTTCCCCCAGAGAAAATGGCTGCCTTGGAGGATTGGCTGTATGGCATTATGCCCAAAGGCGGTGCCAGAGTTTCTGGCACCCGAGGCTGCCCCTACATGCATGCCCCAGACTGCATGATGATGTCACTGCATGTGACATCATCATGCAGTAAGCCAGCCCCATTGGCCGGCGAGCAGCTGGGATGACATGCGGAGGCTGCCCATGCTCCCAGTCGGGCACAGCAGGTGGTTGGGAAGGTGCACATGCATCCTCCCAGCCCACCCACTCCGTTGTTCCGCAAGACGCCCCAGACACCTGCTGTGCCTGGCCTGCGGCTGCTGCGCCCAGCCAGGGGCATGTGTTGGTGGCGATGCCAGCACGGGGCAGGAAGGCTGGCAGGCTGCAGCAGCTGCAGGCCAGGCACAGCAGGTGGCCGGGGTGGTGCACGAGCAGCTTCCCATCCCTCCCGCTCAGCCACCAGCACTACCGCTGCCAGCTCCATGGCGTGTGCCCCTGCCACCGGCGCCCCCTCCAGCACCCCCTTCGGCACCTCAGCGCTCAAGGTGGGGACCAGACCTGCCTCAATGGGCACGCTGGCCCTGATTATGCCCTGCTGAGGTCTCTCCCTTTCCCAAACTCCACACTTCCCAGCAGCCACCCTCCAAATTTCCAGGAATTTCCCAAGCAGGATTTGGCAACTTTTGCAAGGGCTCCACTGCATATGGAAATCTTCCACTGCATCTGACCCAAAGTGAATGAATATACAGCAAACAGAATTCAGTACCAGCATCTGAGATACTCTGCTATGTGTTAGGAAAAGATCTGCTATTCCCCCAGCAACAGTAATATCTTGCTCATAATTCCCAAGAGGTTCGTACAATAACTAGAGTGACATCTTATGCCCTGGCATTGCCTGGCCACTGCCCCCTTTTCTGAACATATCCTTACCTCCTGTAAATGGGTTTCTTCAGCCTAGCTATGTCTACTCCCAAACAAATACTGCTGAGCAAAAGGGTAAGGCAGAGGCCTGCCATGTTGTTTTATTTATTTATATGTATCCTACCTTTCCATTCAGTTAGAGTCCTCGAGCATCTCGAGACAATTCTGAGCTTAGAATAATGTCTTGATGATGTAGTGTGGTTGGATCAATTTTATTTGCTGATGCATATTAATTCTGAGCAGCATTTTTCTAAAAGTCACAAATGGTGTGTATGCTTGCTGCAAAACACAGCCTTGGTTTTGGAATGCATGCAAGAGGCGCTGTCCTACTGGGAGATACACCCTTCTCTTTTTCTCTTGCAAAAAAATTAAAATATATAAATCAGTTTTCAGAATTGTCCCACTGGGCAGAAAATTTCCACACACCTCCAGTACTCATCGCCTGAAAAGAACAATGTTTCCTTTGTTTCCTGGTCATGAACAGCGGCATCAATGGGTTTTTCAGGGAAACCCAGGGTGCTGGTAAACTCTGGCAAACTGAGATTATGAATGTCTCCAACAACAGTCCTGTACTTCCGTCCTATCAAGAAAATAAGATGAAAGAGACTGGAAGATGATTAAAAGAGAACAGGGCTACAAGTAAGTCTAGAGAACAGAGTCCTGTCTACAGTCTACAGGCCAAGCAACTGCAGACAGGTTGGCAGCTAGCGGGAGGGCTAGGGGTGGGGCCCAGGGGCCATGCATGATATTGGCGGTGTCGTTGATGTCACTATGTATACAGCTCAGAAGTGACAAAGGGTAGCTTGGGGAATTGCTGGAAACTCTACAGTAAAACCTGGAAATGCCTGAGCAACATTAGTGATGTCTCCAGGGCTTGCTGGCAGGAGTTCTCTTGGCATAGCAGGAGGCCCAAAACCCACAGTGGAAACCCACATCTAAGGGACTAGAGAATCATGAACGCTGCAAGAATTTTGTTTATAAATATAAATATGCTGTGATTTAAAGTGACTCAAGGCAAATAATTAACAGGACGTGCAATGCACAAAAATAGATTCTCATATAGTATTCAGTAGAAAATACAGGGATTAACAACAACATTCAAAGGCAACTGGCCAAACGGCAAATTTTTTATCATATAGTATACTCAATGCTATACGAGAATCTATTTTTGTATCTTGTTAATTATTTGCATTGAGTCACTTTAAATCATAGTGGGAGGCCTGGCAAACCAGTC
Organism: Eublepharis macularius; assembly: GCF_028583425.1. NCBI lineage: Eukaryota > Metazoa > Chordata > Lepidosauria > Squamata > Eublepharidae > Eublepharis > Eublepharis macularius. The sequence continues at coordinate 163,323,575 of NC_072792.1, read as the reverse complement.
CTATCCCTTTAACAGAGGTTGAATGTGATGTTATTTAGCAGGTGACATTATTTAATGATGCAATAAGCCATTGTCATGAAAAGCTTCCCTTGCCCATTCCATATATTCAGCCTCTGTTAAAGGGACAGAACAGGACACTTTCCCTCAGGTTTGTTCAAGAAGCCTCTATGTACCAAAATTCCTGCAAAGAGAGTCTTAAAATATATTGCAAGGTCCTGCAAGGATTTTTCCTACTATGTACAATGTGAGACTTCAAAAGTGGTCAGGGCTGTTCCATAACATTTTGTACAGTAATTATAAAAGCTATTTGTATCTTTATCCATGTCCCTCATCAGGTAAGGTGCCATGTTTTGATTTGTGTGAAAGCCGAGAGGCTTGCAATATTGGCTCCAGCCATTTTTGCTTAGACATGAGCCTTTTCATATTTCTCTTCCCCTGCTTGGCCTGCCCATCACGGGGTGGGTGGGGGGGGGGAGAAAGTACCTTCTGTATCTTGATTTCTATGTAATATTTGCCTCACTGAGAGATCCAGTTGCTGAGCTGCATAAGCAGAAAGATCTGATGGAACCTCTGTAGTTGTTCTTAGGGGTGTGCACTTCAGGTTTCTGATTTGGGTTTTTGATCAGAATCGGGCCTGATTTGGGTAGATTCAGTATTTACGAATCGGCCCCAGCATTGCTGAGCAAGTTTGGAAATACCGAAGCAAAGCTTTCGGAAAGCTTCAGAGCATTTCGGAAAACTTCGGGCAGCAGCAGCTCTTTTCTTGCCATTTGCAAATGTTGCTTTGAGCTTCCTGTCTGTTTTTACCCAATGGGATGGGGAAGAAGACGGTTGTAGTGACTCACTACACCCCCCTCCTCCACTCTCCAATCGGGCAAAACCAGACTGAAAGCTCGAAAAAGCAGTACTTTTCTTGTCATTTCCAAATGGCAAGAAAAGTGCTGCTTTCAAGCTTCCCACCTTGCTGCCTTTTTCTCTCGATGGGAGGGGAGAAGGGGTTCTCTCCTTCCCCCTACCATCGGGAAGCTTGAAAGAAACACTTTTCTTACCATTTGCAAATGGCAAGAAAAGTGCTGCTTTGAGCTTTGGTGTGCTCTGTAAAGATTCCCAAATCTTTATGGAGGATACTGAAGCAATTTGAATCCTGAATCCCAAAGTGGCTTGCCACTTCGGGATTCAGATTATTCCAGATTGTTTTCCCACCTGGTAAACCCAAAGTGAGAAACTCAGATCTTTTTCGGGTTCACAGTCTTGTTCTCACTGGAGAGTGAGGCCTTTGCTTATGCCTCAGACAGAATGACTGACGAGAACAATAAGAGAACAGCTTTTGTAGATGTTTATACTTCGAAAATGTAGGTTAAAGAAACCTGTCTTTGGAGGCTAAACTAAATATGGTAGCATTCTTTTGGCCACCACCATAACAAAGCTACCATTTTAAGGCAATTTAAATATGCTGCCACAGGACAGCAGGGTGAAGCATTCTTATTTTTTCCTTCATGCCCTATCAAATGCTGAAATGGCCACTCCCCGTGGCTGTTTCAGCACTTGAATAGCTGTAGAGGGAGAAAGAGTGCCTCAGCCTTCTGTGCTGATCTGGACCCTCATAGGATCTCGCCCTCTCAGCATTTCACATTAAAATGGTAGCAGCAATGCTGAGACACAAGGGCAGTGTCAAATCTTATTTGGCCCATGGGTGTTCAGTCAAAAGTGGATGATATAATAAGCCCATTGGAGCACAGGCTTGTACTCTGTAAAGTGCCAACATACATTTTGAGGGCACCATATTAACAACAGTAATAATTATGAATCAGGCTAAAAAGACATGAAATTCTGGACAATTACCTTTGAAAATATATAAGGTGTGTTTATCTTCAACTTCATAAGCAGCATCTATGCCACATTTCAAAATTGGCCATAAAGAAGCAATAGATTTCTCTACATGTCTTCTTTCCACAGGATCCTTCAAAATGAAATCTCTGAAGAAAGATATAATAGGAATATTTACTTCAAATGGCATCCAAATTCTTCCTAGGAAAGTCTTTGAATGTGTCCTTCAAACACAATACCTTGAAATGCTACAAATTGACAAGATTTTCAGAAGCCCCAGTTCCCAAGACATATACCGAAAACGAAGTAGTCGTGTTTTAGTTTCAGTGGTACAGCACCCAGGTTGTTTGCTGGTGTAGTCTGGTGCACATGATAGCCCCACATATTTGCTATATGTCCAGGGAGGGAGAGTGGGAGCACACACTGCCCCTTGCCTCCGTGCGGCCACCTGTTTATCTGCAGGAGCAACTGTGCAGAGGAAATGGCTACCCAAACTCTCCCTTTCCATGACCAGCGGTGCTGACTTTGGAATGTCACCGATCACAGGGAGGGAGAGTCCACATGGCCACTTCTGCTGTGCAGTCACCCTTGCAGACAACCAGGCAATCATGTGGTGGCAGAGTATGGAGCCAGTGCTCTTGATCCCACTCTCCTTTGCTGTGCATTGAGTAAACACGTGAGGCAGTCATATTCAGTAGGCTTAAAGGATCTACACTGGCTTCTTTGCTTCTATGCCCATTTCAAAGAGCTGGTTATTGTCTATAAAGCCTTAAATGGCTTTGGGCCAGAGTGCTTGAAAGATCAACTCCTTGGGATGATTTTGAGTTACTCATCCCTGCTGTTTCAATGAAGCAGACCTTGTACCGAATGTTCGCTTTCCTCTTGTGCATATCAAACCCATGATTTGCACACCCATCTTCTGTTTTCATGAGCTAAAGTTGCCATCTCCAATGTACACATTTTTCAGTATATATTCATTATATATTGTATAAATTTGATAATACTGAAAAGTGTGTGTTATTATAAGTATCATTTCATAAGAATCTGAACATATGTGTATAAAATGAACAAACTGACTAGCCCTACAGCAAATAGCATAATACTGAGACAGCAGTCAAAAATATAAATTGATATAAAGGGAAACAAATGACGGAATATTCATTCATCCCTTTCACCTGTTCCTGAACTCATCTATTACTTAATACATTCTTCAGATGAAAGAGATGGACTTTTCAGTGGTGGCACCCCAATTGTAGAACTTCCTCCCCACAACAATTCTCCTAGTAGCAAGCTTGTTGTTCTCCTAGTAGCAAGATGCCAAGTAAAAATATTCAAAAATATTCATTAATTTATTTTGTGTTTTTCTCTTGCCCTCCACTAGTTTTACACTACAGTTTCTTTTTGAAAATCTTTAGTGTTTTTTCCTTTTCAAAACAACGACAACAAATCTACAGTCCCTTTAGTGATTTTATTTGATTTGGGCTGTTGGAAGGAAGGGAGCTGGCTTGAATATGGGCAAGAAAAGTCTCAATTATTTAATTAGTTCATTAATTGAAACACTTGAGACAATGATTTCTGCTTTCCTGTCAAGAATCATGTCAGATAGATTTAATATACAGCATAGCCACTTTCTGCTCTTTAAGATGGATATTCATGGAAGGGAAGGGGGTATGAGTAGAAAATGATTAGCGGTCTCATGGTGCTAAAGGGCACATGCTCATTGTAATTTTCTTTATTTTGCCAGGGTTTTAGGCCGTAGGTTTTGCTAGGCACACAGGGCAACTTCCTTTGCATTTGGACACCTTCATAGGGATCATATATCCAGAGGAGTTAGATGTGTTAGTCTGTAGTTGCAAAATGGTAAACAGTCCAGTAGCACCTTTAAGACTTAAAGGTGCTACTGGACTCTTACTTAGAGATGGGCATGAACCGAAATACGAACCAAAGTTCGTGGTTTGTGAATCAGCAGAGCCCATTTCTGACGAACCACCACAAACTTTAGGCTGGTTCGTTTGTTTTGTTTTTTTGGGTCTTCCCTGCAGACAGCCTGGAGCCGATTAATCAGTTTCCTAGGCAACAGGGGATGGACTTCCTGAAGACCTTCTGCTGATCCAGAAGTGGCCTTCTGCTGACCCAGAAGTGACCTTCTGCTGACCCGTAAGTGACTATTTGCTGACATGGGTCTGACGTTTTCACGAACCAGGGCAGGTTCGTGAAAATTCATGGTTCATGGTTCGTGAAATGCAACAAACCATGAACTGCATGGTTCGAGTTTTTCCAGTTCGTGCTCATCTAGGGATCATGTGCTTAATGGAGAGTTCCTTTGTATGGGGGGGATTAATCTTCCTTCAAAGGCTCCAACAGGAAATTCAGGACTCAGGATTGGCTCTTGCCCATTTTGGAAGGACAACTGTAACCTGAATTGGGGGCAGGAGCCTGGGAAAATCTATTAAAACCTCTTGTCCAAGAATCCAAGGTACATTTCTGGTTCAGCAAGTTTTTTCCTGTGACTAGAACAGTGCACTCTCACACAATGAAGTGTGGAGTGTTGGCTGATTTCATGGTCTAGTCTGGACCAAAGGAAAAGCTGAACTAATGACTTGGGTAGTTAGTTGCATTAGAGAATTACATTTATTATACTTATGGTAACCCCAGCTAAGGGCTTTCAAGGCAAGTGAGAAGCAGGGGTGGTTTGCCAGTGCCTTCCTCTTCAGAGCCTTCCTTGGTGGTCCCCCATCCCAGTACCGACCCTGCTTAGCTTCCGAGATGTGATGAGATTGGGCTATGCCATGCCACCTGCCCTGGGCCTCATTTACCTGTCGGCAAAAAAGTAAATGTGGCCTTGGAAAGTTGTGACAGCTTCAAAAGAAATATTTAGGTCACACAGATCCTGAGACTTCTGTTTCAATAGTGGTTCTGGGTGGTTCGGCTGATGAGAGCAATTTCCAGGATGTCCTTGAAAATGAGACAAAGACAAGATTGGAAGAATAATCAGGGTATGGGAAGAAGCAGCCCAGAGTTACTGGGGGGGAAACCCCTCTGGTCTCGAGAGACCAAATAAGAAGCTCAGTGAGGCTCTGTCAAGTCATGAAAGAAAAAAATTCACAGTCCTTTAACCAATCTCTGAAAAAATGAACACATACTTCATTTGGGGGTATATTTCAATCCCACATCTAACTACCCACATCTCTAGTGGTAAAAATGTCCCAAGTTTTTGTTTGCTTGCTTGCTTGTTTGTTTGTGGTGTCAGCTGTCATTGCGTTTCACAATACTAACAGTAAAAATCCTAAACGGAGTTGCTCCAGTCTAAGCCCACTGAAATCATTGGGCTTAGATTGAGTAACTCTGCCTAGGATTTTACTGTCAGACTGGAATAAGTCTGCTTAGGATTTCACTGTAAAACATCTGGAACTCAAAAACACACTTTGACAAGAGGCAGAATGTTGCTTTTGTGTAGATTCATCTCTCCCATTTTTCATATTGAATAGCACAGTTCTTTACAAAGATGTATTTTTTTAAAAAAAAATTAAAACAACAAACTACAGCTGTCTGAAGAAGGGTGCTCTGACTCTCAAAAGCTTACACTGTGAAATTTTTTTTGTTCTCTGATGCCACTGGATTCAAATCCTGCTGTTCCACTGCAGACCAACAAGGCTCCCCTATGTTTTGAACATAAGCCATTGGACTAACATAAACTTTCATGAATTTTAAAGGAAAACATCTAAAATCAATAATTTCTAAATCTTTGGTACCGTAGGGTATTTTTGTACTTCATGAATATATTTCTCTGTGATAAGGTAAATATTTTCTAGGTTTTCAGGATGTTTCTTCAGCTTCTCATGGAAGGCTATTTCTCTGCAGAGCACTTAAAAGTAGTTCCCTAGGTAATAAATGTCACAGGGCAGAAAAACTACCCCAACTGCAGCATTAATAGATTACTGGGGTAATTTTCACCCCAGGAGCTTTTTCATGTGAAGAAGCAAACTGTAAGTGGTATCAGGGTGCACTTTGAGGAGATTGTTTTCTAGGGTAGAGGATTGTCTTCTATGGTAAGGTTGCCAGGTCCCCTTACCCTCCCAGCAGGAGGGGGGACCCAACACTTACCTTGAAGATCTTCCCTGTGTACATGTTTTGTGTGCACATGCTCCTGAAGGGACATGATGACATCACTTCCAGAAAGCGATGACATCATGCTGGCTGCTGGAATGCTCTTTGAGCAGGACAGATTCTTTAATAATTGCCCTGTTTGGAGCCCAAATTGGCCCCAAACAAAGCACAGGAGCATTCCAGCAGCTGGTGTGATGATGTCACTCCCGGAAATGACATTGTCACATCCTGTTGGGAGCGCGCCCACTGCAGGCTTACCTGGGAGATATTTTGCCTTCTGGGCCTGTTCTCTTTGCCTTTCCCCCCACTGGCCAGGTGAATGGTGGCGGGGGTGGGGGGAGGCTGGGAGCAAGGGATCCTCTGCCCTCACCTGTGGACTGGCAGCCCTACAGAGGTGACAATGTACACTCTATATGTAGAAGCTAATTCATCTCAGGTAGGTTAGTTTAATCAATATATTTGATTCTTTACCTGGTCAGGTCTGAGGACACTTAAATCCAGGCATTGAAACGGTGACATTTTTTGCACCCTTGCTTTGCTCCTGACCTTTTCAGAAGTGAACCCTCATTTATTTGACCCATTTTTGTGTGGTGCATTTTGCACTTCAGCCTCTGTGTTGGATTTCTCTTTGACATTAATTGGAAAAACAATTTTCTTAAAATGCTCATTGCATGTCATTTGTTTTGCACAATTGTTAAACTGCCAAAGCAACCAACAGCCAACATCCTGCCTGTGAATCTCTCCCCCTCTCTCCTAGCCTGTCGCGTATACAAGTTCTATCTAAAACCATCTTGTTCTAAGAGATTAAGGCAGTATCTTCCTGACCACTAAAGCTAGAATCTGCTGTGAAGTCTTGTAGGATATCTTCACCGCACAGGTGTTGATCCTTGATAATCCATTCTGCATTTTTGATCTAATTGCTGTGATTGTAAGCAGAGTGATCTATAATTACACTGTGTAGCAGAGATGACTTAGGTTTTAAGTCATCCAGAAATCTTTAGATTACATGTGTGCAGTAGAGTTGCCTACTACAGGCTGAGGATCTCCTGGGGATTTTGGGTGGGGGGGACCTGGAAAGGACAGGGATTGGGAACAATGTTCCCTCTAAGCGGTGCAGTGTTGTGAGCCAGAAATCCAATTTGTGAGCAGCAATTTGCAAGTTGTGAGCGCGCCTTTTCGAAAACCAGAATCCATTTGATTAAAAGACTTTTGATTTAGGTTGTCTGAGGCATTGGTATTGGGTGCCATCAATATGTTGATGACACCCACTTAGGCATGTGGTTCTCAAAAGCTTATGCCTCAATAAAGTTGGTTAGTCTTAAAGATGCTACTGGACTCTTTACTATTTTGCAACTGCAGACTAACACGGCTAACTCCTCTGGATCTATGGAGAAGAAGAATTGTGCATCATCCAGCCCTGCAATGCACTCACTCTCTGGCTATTCCCTTCTATATTTTATATAAAAAGGTGTTGTGAAGCATGCCTGCAAACGGGTCAGACACCATTTCTTTCCATGTGCATCAGTGTATTGCCAGAGTTTTCTTTGCATTTTGGGCAACATCAGGAAGATGAGCTTCAGTAAGGGTTCCTCTTTGCCCACAAGCAAATCCTAAACAGAATGTGATGTGCAGTCATCCCTCCCTCTACCTCTGCTCTGTCGATTGGCATTTCCTGTCTCTTCTGTGGCCAGGTCTGCAGAAAGAAGAAGGAAGCTGGCTGAAGTTGCAGGGGGAGCACCTATTTAGCTTCCAGCTGAGAGCTGCTCATTGGAACAGCCTAGAACTGGCCTTTAGTCACCCTAGAGGCTTCATGGCTTTAAAACTCTTTCCTTTTCTCTTTGTGAGTTATGGTCATGGAATCTTTGAAATGAAATCAAGTCATAAAGTGTAAAGTCAGCATTGAAGTCCTGCCTTCTCCTTGCTTGCCATTCTGTTTTATAACACTGTATTGCAATGATCTATTCTCCCCTGAAGATATAAGCAGAATGTCATTGATGTACAAAAATACTGGTAAAACTGAGGCCGCAGCTCCCCACTCCCCAGGGAGTAATTTAACTAGAGGAGAGCCTGTCTTACCAGCATGTGTAAAATTTCCAGATTCAGACCCTAGCTCTGTCATGAATTTTCCTTGCCATGCAAGTCTTTATGACTAGGAAGTCAATTTTTTGTGTGCATGTAAAATAGATTTCCTTAGTCATGAATTTACACACACACAAAAAGAGTATTTCCCAACCTGGAGCTTGCAACCCTAGGAGTGTGAAATACCACCGCCATCTCCTCCTCCTTCTCCAGCACCCGTGCTGGGCCAGAGAGGCTGCTTGGTGGGCTGGTGAGAAATAGCATGGGTGCCTGCCGCTGCTGCACTGCACTACAGCACTGGGCCAGAGAGGATGCTTGGAGGGCTGGCAAAAGGCCTTGGGGATGCCCACCATGGCTCCTCTTCCACACCCGGCAACGGGCCTGGGTAAGGCTGTGCGGGCGCCTGCTGCGGTGCCTCCTCCAGAGCCCAGTGAGGGGCCAGGGAAAGGCCGCATGGGCGCCTGCCATGGCTCTTTCCCCTGAGCCTGGTGAGGGGTTGGGGAAAGGCTGCCTGCCGCGGTTCTTTCCCCCAAGCCTGGAGAGGGGCCGGGGAAAGGCTGTGCGGGCAGCTGCTGCAGTGCCTCCTCCAGAGCCCAGCAAGGGGCTGGGGAAAGGCCACACTGGCGCCTGCAACAGCTCTTCCCACAGAGCCCAGCGATGGGCTGGGGAAAGGCTGCGTGGGTGCCTGCCACAGCTCTTCCCCCCCCAAGACTGGTGAGGGGCCGGGGAAAGGCCGGGCGGGTGCCTGCTGTGGTGCCTCTTCCAGAGCCCGGTGAGGGGCCAGAGAAAGGCTGCATGGGCACCTGCCATGGCTCTTCCCCCAGAGCGTGGCGAGGGGCCAGGGAAAGGCTGCACAGGCGCCTGCTGCGGTGCCTCCTCCAGAGCCCAGCGAGGGGCCAGGGAAAGGCTTCCTGGGTGCCTGCCATGGCTCCTCTTCCAGAGCCCAGTGAGGGGCCAGGGAAAGGCTGCACAGGCACCTGCCGCAGCTCTTCCCCCCCCAGACTGGCGAGGGGCCGGGGAAAGGCCGCGCGGGTGCCTGCTGCAGTGCCTCCTCCAGAGCCCGGCAAGGGGCCGGGGAAAGGCTGCACGGGCACCCGCCACGGCTCTTTCCCCGAGCCTGGTGAGGGGCCGGGGAAAGGCTGCATGGGTGCCTGCCGTGGCTCTTTCCCCGAGCCTGGTGAGGGGCTAGGGAAAGGCAGCGCGGGTGCCTGCTGTGGTGCCTCCTCCAGAGCCCGGCAAGGGGCTTGGGAAAGGCCGCACGGGCGCCTGCTGCGGCTCCTCCTCCAGCGCCCAGTGCCTACCGTGTGCTGGGGCTTCTCAGCTCTGCGCTGAGTTGTGACAATTCCTGCGCCGTAGCGCAGGAGCGCACATTCACGGGAACCCTGATTGGGAAGGTGAGTGACCTCAGCAGAATATAATGTTGTAGAGTCCACCTTCCCAAGCAGTCATTTCCACCAGGGAAATTGATCTCTGCATTCTGGAAGTATCTGTTTTTTTCGAGTTGTAATTCTAGGAGATCGGAGAGGTCTTCAGGCCCCACCTGGAATTTGGCAACCCTAGTGTATAGAGAAAACGTAATGATGATCAGAGAGACACTCCAAAACAAGGTGAGAGGACGGTGGTGTGTGACAGACAGACTGAGTGTCCACAGGAAGCTGTGGGGGTGGGGAGAGAAGAGGAGGAAATGGGGGGAGAGGAGCCAAACAGACCACTCATCATGCAGAGAGCAGATCTGTCTGCCTGAAGACAGGCAGGAATGGAGGATCTGCAAAGTTTCAGATTTTCATTTTCCCACAGACGCAGGCAATGTCTTCCCATTCCTTTCTATCCTCATATTCAGGGCTTTTTTTCAGGGGGAACGCAGGGGAACGGAGTTCCGGAACAATGTATTGTCGAAGGCTTTCACAGCCGGAGAACAATGGTTGTTGTGGGTTTTCCGGGCTGTATTGCCGTGGTCTTGGCATTGTAGTTCCTGACGTTACGCCAGCAGTTGTGGCTGGCGTCTTCAGAGGTGTAGCACCAAAAGACAGAGATCTCTCAGTGTCACAGTAGTTCCGGAACCTCTTGAAAATGGTCACATGGTTGCTGGCCCTGCCCCCTGATCTCCAGACAAAGGGGAGTTTAGATTGCCCTTTGTCTAAACTCCCCTTTGCCTGAAGATTAGGGGGCGGGGCCACCAGCCATGTGACCATTTTCTCTGAGGGCAACCCACTGAGTTCCACCACCTCTTTTCCCAGAAAAAAAGCCCTGCTCATATTAGTGCACCTTCCTGTGGTACATAACATAACACAATGGCAGGGACTGAAGTTACAAAAGGATCCCTTGATATCTCTTCAAAGAGGAACGAAAAAGAAACTCCTCTTTAAAAAAAAAAAAAAGAATAAGAGGAACCAACAGCTATATCTAAAAACGTTAATCAAAAAACTTCCCTTCCCCACACAACCTCAAATCCTCTTAAATTGAATGCTTTTAAGTGGAATTAGTCCACACCTTCTGCTGGGAATCTGCATTTACCATAAACAGCCTGGATGCCGTCAATGTCGTCCTGGTGAAGTTGGAAGGTTATTGAATCCTGTCCCTCATAATATGCATACATCACAGCCTCATTAATGCTTGAATGGTCAAGAGCCAATATGTGGCCAATTTCGTGGACAGCAACATGAAAAAGGTTACTTCCTGAAATACAGGAGAGACATGAAATCATGTGAGCATTATGACAAAGCAAATCAATATTAATACTGAACACTTCTATCATTCATGGTTTTTGTAAGGCTGCGAAACTATACATTCTTCCTGAATTTCAGTGAAATGGACCATGATGACAGAAGGAAGCTGACGACTTACCAGCAAGCTGGGGTGGCACTGGGTGCAAGACGAAGTGGAGGCGGGATTAGTTGAAGGAGGAGGAGCGTCCATCCTGCACTGGTCCAGCCACATGGTCAGCGCCATTTACACCCAAGCATCTGCAGGAGCAGCTTGTCACCCTCCCACCCTCTGCAGATTAAGGACTATTGGAGGGCACTGTCACAACTTTATGGGTTGGCTGGTTTTGAGGCATTGGGCCAGATCCCAATAGGGTGACTGAGCCTTCGAGACTGCTCACCCTGACAGATCTGGAAGCAAGGGTTGCTAGGCAGGGCCGGTGATGGAACAACGTGTACCGAGGTGCCAGCGGGAGGCTGGTGGGTGATGCATCAGTTGGCAGCCAGGTCTACAATGCCAATGGGGATCCATGCCCAGATGTCTGGCCAATGCTCCATCCAGCTGTAATCAATATAGTTATGGCCATTTCTAACCAAAGCAAGTGTCAGGTGTGATTCTTAGCCTCAACTCAGTCTGACATAGCACCTAGGTGACAACTGGTGAAGAAGTCTGGTGCTTTTTTTTTTCTTCAACAATTCTTAGAAAAAACATTCAGCCATTTTTAGAAGTGTTCGTTGCACTTGACAAACACACTTAGTCAGTGTAATATAATGGTAGGTGTTGGACTAGGATCTGACAGACCTAAATGCCCACATTTCAAAGTTACTGTTATTCATGTCGAAGTTCTGCATTTCTGACTTCTCAAAGCCAGATTTTGAAGGACAATCTCTTTGCTTTAGTACAGCTACGCAGATAGTCTTATATTGTAGTATGTCCGCATGTCCCCAACCAGTAAAAGTCATAACTGATCTTGCAAATGCAGCCTGCTGCTCTTTGAGGCCTCAGTAGAACTCCTGGATTGTATCAAATGGATCCATTCCCCTAGCATTAGCAAGGAGGCTTCTGTCGATGAGCCTCATGCAACAGGGGAAGGCTCTTCATATGTTGCACCAGAGGGCAGTGCCAAAAAGAATGGTGCGCTTCAAAAATGATCGCTTGAATATAATTTCATCATTTCAGAAAAGGCATGCTTCTCATTTTCATAAAATTTGGGGAGTATTGATATTGTCTCGTAAAAGTGTTTGTTTTTGGAAATATTAGGTATTAGCTTTCTGAAATGGCTACTGTTTAACCAAATGAGTCTAAAATTTCAGGGAATCTAGCATGCACCCCCATGTTTCAAGTGAATTTGACAAAGTGAATCAAAGGCAAGTGAATTTGATTTTATAGTCCTCATCCCCGAAGAAGTTGCCACCAACCATCCTTTTCTACATTGTTTCCTATGGGGAAAATACCAAGTATACTCCAAGTCACCTCAATTGAACCCTTCAGGCCATTGCTCCCAAAATTGCAGAAAGCTGAGTTCTTCTTTCCATACATATCAACAAAGGGGATCTACACCAGGAACCTCTCAGTAGGATGCTTCTAGCTGGCCTCATCTTCATTGACCAAACTAGGCCAGAGATGTTGGTGACAGCGCTAACAGCCTCACCAACTAGAGGTTGTGGGTGGCTATACTGGTCCAAAGCAAAATCCACAAATGAAAATTAATGCAAGGACTCCAGAAATTTTCATTAGGCTGGTTGTTATTAACTCCACATCCCCGCCACCCTGGGGAGGGGGGAAAATATTTCAGCAATAAAGGCAAAAGCTGCTGGATCATGGCCTGAATCATCTTCCCCCCTGCTTTGGGGGTGTGGGGGGGGAAGGTTAATAAACATCCAGCCTGATGGGGAGTTCAGGAGAACTTTATTTTTTTATTATTTTAGATTTTTATTCCGCCCTCCCTGGAAGCTTCTCTTCCTTTTCTTCTAGGAGCCAAACTAGGTGTGGCCACCCTTGCCATTTTAGAGAAGAATTTGGCGATTAAAAAAATTCCACAAGGGCTGTGGTGTGGGTGTTGTTTCAATACTGGAAAAGATGGGCAGGGGGAAAGAACCTTGCCTGGCCTCACTGCACCACGGGCACTCACGGAGGGCCCTTGTCATGGCATTTTTAAAGTGGCCAAATTCTTTTCTAAAATGGCACTGCCATCCTTGATTGGTAGCTGGAATATCATTCCCTCCTCTTTCTCCTCTTAGACTGTATGTGACCTATGAAAATTAGATTGCTGAACTGCAGGCAGAGCTGGGCCAGTTACCTGCAAGTTACTGTGGAATTTGAAATCTTCTTGTCATTTTAGGTATCAGGAAGGAAATGCAGTGTCTCTTTAGAACTGTGTTAGGAGTAGACATGGGCACGAACCACAAAAACACCAAACCATGCGGTTTGTGGTTCGTGGCCTTGTCACAAACCAGGAACCACGAACTCCCACGAACTGGGGTAAGTTCACAAACCAGTTAGTGGTACATGGTTCATGGGGTTTAAATGCCCCTTTCTGGCCACTTAGCAGTGGCAGGGAAAAGGGCATTTGATAGTTTAAAGGGCCCTTTCCTGCTGCTTGCAAGCAGCAGGGCCCATTAAATAGCCCAAAGCCCATCCACCCCAGCCCCAGCCCCCCACTTACCTTGGTTCTGCTGCTAGGGTGGTGAAGGCCACAGCCCAGCAGCAGTGGCTCTGGCCTTCTCTGCCACCCTGTGGGCCCACGGCCTCCTCCCCCTCCTCCGCAAGGGGTGGGAAGGGCATTTTTGGCCTCCTCTGCTGCTGTGCAGGCCCACACAGCAGTGGAGGAGGCCAAAAGAGGCCTTCTTGCCCCTCTAATGGCCATCACGTTTTAACTATCAAATGCCCCTTTCCCTGCTGCTGCTGGGGGGGGGCTGGGGCTGGGGGGGTGTGGGCTGGGGTGAGGGGCTGGGGGGCTGGGCTGGGGTTCATGGGGTTTGGACCATTTAAAGGGGCCTGCCACTTGCAAGCAGCAGGTCCCTTTAAACTATCAGCTGGCAGGATCCCCCCTGCTGCCTGCCAGCTGATCCTTTAAAGGGACCTGCCGCTTGCAAGCAGCAGGAAAAGTTTAAATGGCCATTTCCCCGCCACTTTGCAGCGCCAAGGCATTGCCCTTTAATATGAATCAAATGAACTAGTAGACAAGTTGGTGGAAACGAGTTTCCACAAACCACTGGTTCGCAAACCACGAACCGGGCTGGTTCGTGGGGTTTTTTGGTTCATATTCAGGTTTGTGCCCATCTCTAGTTAAAAGTTACAGTAATCAAGTTCTGAACCTGCGCTTTAAGCCAGTTACTGGGCTCTGCTGTTTGATTTGATGAATACTGTTTTTTTGGGGGGGATGTTTTGTTTTTATTTAATACAAGAAATGATAAAACCATACAGTACAAACAAGAAAGGGATTAAAACTAAGCCATAAAAGACATTATCAAAACCACTCTTGGCAAATTGTTAAAAACCTAAGACTTACAATAAACAAGCATTTAAACTTAGTTGCATTGGGGGAATTACTTCTTGGGCATTTAAAACATCTAAAATTGGTTTCTAGTACTGTCAATGAAGGACTTAAGATTGTAAAGTCTCTTGTTATTAATGACATATGCAGCAAACATTTCAGAGACCTCACTGATGACAAACATCAACATTGCAAGACCAGAAAATCCATATTGCAAGCCAGTTATTTGCAAACTTTCGTATCAGTCAAAAGATATGGAGTAAATGAATAGATACTTTTTAACATCATGGTGCTAGAATGGTATATGACCCATCATATTTTGCACTGTTAAGGAATAACTAATCACCAGTATGGACACATGCAGATATTAATTAAAATAACATGACAATACCTCTTAAATCCTTTGTCCATTTTTCGTCATCGTCAAAATGGACATAACCTTTAATATCGTCCTCAACAGATACAAAAGCATGAGCCAGCACATCCTTTTTTCCATCAAATGGGCAGTCCTCTGGTATGTCTGAGTGAACTTAAAACAGTAATATATGTATGCATGTGTGTCTGTATTTTTGGATATACATGTTTGCACAGGTACATTATAACAGTAAATAACATGACAATTCTATCATTCTATCATTCCATCATTCTATCAAGGACTAATAGGAAACCAATCTAGGCTTTTTTATAACTTACAACACCATCATAAGCAGGTCAACTCAGAATCCTGCTGCAATCTGCTAAACAGGTCTTATTCCCAAGGAAGTGTTATTAGGATTGCACTGTTACTTACTTCTAACACCAAAAGATATATCTATATCTGATGCGTCCCAACTCTGCGTGAAGTTCAAACAGGTGTATTGACTCCATACTCCAAAAGCTTTCTTGATGATTTCATCTACCTCAGCATGAGTCATCTGTTTGGTGTACTTTGAAATTCTTTAACATACATAATAATTAAGGAAATGACTGTTTACAATCAAAAGTATTACAGGTTCACTAGAAAATAATAGAAGTAAGGAAATTTTTAGCTTACGAACATCACATCTTGTATTCTTAATAGCTGGTATTCACTTAGCCTATTAAATAAGAATATGAACCATATATATAAAAGGTTTACAAAGGTCAAAGATAGGCTATAGAATAGTAGAGGTCTTGTTTCACCATGTTGTTATTGCTATTTTATTCTTTGGTTAAATATTCCAAGATTGGGAGCTGTTGCTCAAAGAGGTATGATTTATAATTTGGATTTTCCAGGACTTTTTTTCTGGGAAAAGAGGTGGTGGGAATCAGTAGGTTGCCAGCACAGGGGGCAACTCTTGGCGGGAGGTGGTGCCCCTGGTACCACATGTGTGTGTGCAAAGTGTGCGCACACTCCCAGGGCCAATGACATCGCTTTGGGTCAGCTGGAACAAGGAGGGAGTTTTTAAAAGTTTAAATCACCCTCAGTGAACATGGTCACATGGCTGGTGACCCCGCCCCCTGATCTCCAAACAGAGGGAAGTTTAGATTGCCCTCCATGCCATTCCAGTGGTGTGGAGGGCAATCTAAACTCCCCTCTGTCTGGAGATCAGGGGGCGGGGCCACCAGCCATGTGACCATTTTCAAGAGGTTCCAGAACTCCATTCCACTGTGTTCCAGCTGAAAAAAAAGCCCTGGGATTTTCTCTCTGAGCCAGTTGATCTGTGATTTTTTTGCATAATCTAATGATCCCAAATATGGGGTTTCCAACAATTCACAGAGGAGGTGGACTTTTTATTCCAGTTTGATGCTAAAAAATTAAGAAAACCACATAAAATATTATTTTTAAAAAATAAAGTATTACAGGTCTATGCACACTTGGATCGGATTCTCAAACAAAAATTTTTCTCAGTTTAAAAAAGCATTCAATTAATTTAATTCACCTACCGTCATTCATCTACTCTGGTCATCTGGATTTAGTCTATGGTTACATTGAGGCTAGACTGTTGTAATGCAGTCTACATGAGTCTGCCTTTAAAGGCAACTCAGAAAATTCCAGTTGGTATAGAACACTGCATCCAGTCTACTATTGGCTTCTCAGTGGGATGTGCATATTAGTCCCCTTCTGCAAACACTCCACTAGTTACATGCATCTGACAAAGAGAACTGTGGTTCTTGAAAGCTTATAGTACAGAAAAGTTGGTTAGTCTTGAAGGTGCTACTGGACTCTTTACTATGTTGCTATTACAGACTAACACAGCTAACTCCTCTGGATCCACTAGTTACCAATCAGTTATCAGGTTAAACTCAAGGTTCTACAGAGGCCTTAGTGGCACTGGACCTGTGTACCTGCAGGACTGCATCTCTTGCTATGCTCTGATAACTTCCATATTATGTAGAGGCCTGTCTGAGAGTATCAGGAAGGCTCCCGTACTTTTATCATATCACAAAATGGGCAAAACAGAATTGTTCAGGAAAGAATTCTTATAAAGGGAGGGCTTTTCTTCAGCAGGAACACGGGGGAATGGAGTTCCAGAACCTCTTGAAAATGGTCATGTCTGGTGGCCCCGCCCCTGATCTCCAGACAGAGGGGAGTTTAGATTGCCCTCCGCGCCACCCCTCTTTCTGGAGATCAGGGGGCAGGGCCACCAGACATGTGACCATTTTCTCCTAGGGCAACCCACTGAGTTCCACCACCTCTTTTCCCTGAAAAAAGCCTTGTATAAAGGGATCAGAAGAACTACAGTATAATGGATCAGCTCAGCATGTTGCTTGTGTAAGAGACATTTATTATAGTATTTTGCAATGTTTATTGTATCTACCATCATCACTACCCACTTTTTACCTCAACTCAAATAACCCCTTTGTCACCCTATCTTTAGTACGGGATGTTACACATTAGATAGTTTTGTTGCCTTACACAGTTCTTTGCCTGCAATGACTGTTTTGGTTCATCACTGCATTGGAGCTAGTATTTACAGGAAGGGACTTTAACATGTTAATGTTTTCCTCGGAATTGGCAAAGAGTAACTTTTCTGCAGGGGCAAAAAGTCAAGTGCACCCTCTTTTCCCATTTAGAACAAGGGTGAACATGTAAAGGAGGAGGGAGACAGGCTGGTGCTATTTTCCCATCCAGACTCAAGGTCAATGCATGCACCTCTATCTCCTTTGCATGAGCGAGGAGAGGAGAGAAGTTGCAACAGAAGCTTTAAAGGGAAGGATAAGAAAGTGTTTACAGCAGCACTGTAGGAGCGGTGGAGAGCTACTTTTAATTATTTATAGAATGATTAGTCACTCCTGAGTGACCTTCTGCCCATCCTTGATCCACATTCTCTACATGAGATACTACCTTTCCCATCTGGCTCTTTACTTCCAAATGTGCACCCGTCATTCTTTGTTGATGCTATTGGATGCTTTTCCTGATAGAAAGCAGCGAGCGCAGCAAATTACCTCTTTAAAGAGCATCTGAAGTTCAAGAAAGTTATTGAAGTCTTACCTATATGTCAGAGTTTTTTTCTTCCATCTTGGAAATAATGGAATAATAGCATATTCCCAAATATGAGGAACCTCCAGTCTGTGCCTCCATATTTCATTCACAGTGTATGAATGCCACTTCTGAGGAGAAAAGTAGATACATTTGATTACTTAGTAGATTATTATTTACGTAAAGTTTCTCAATGGGTTTGTTCAGATATGATAGGAGACCATGACTTATTTTTGCTGAGGTTAGTGAAACCAGTCCAGGATTTGACCAGCACACAGTGAATGAACCCCAGTTTCACTGTTGCCACTTTTCCCCACACTTCACCAGAGACCTTGGCCTTCTTTGTGGCACCCAACTGATGACGAATGACTGAGGTCTCACCAGTTTGCTTGCCATTGGCCTCCAGGGCACAAAAACAGAGACACCTCTAAAGTTAGGCTAGAACGAAGTGTGGGAACCCACAATTGGAGGAAAAATAACCCAATAGAAAAAAAATTAAGTTTAATGAATAATAAAGTGGCAAATGCTCTAATAAAGTTAAATAAGTTCGCAAGTATGAATAAATACATCATAAATGCAGACTATTTCTATAAACAAGATGTAAACAACAACAAAGTTTTATATAGCCGCCAGGCAGAAATGCTCAAAGCTGCACAATGCCAAAGATACAGTCTTGAGAGTGACGTGGGTGTTTTCTTTTTTTCTTTTTGTAAGTGCAGCTGGAGAAAAAAGTGAGAAGATCATCCAGAAGGTAAGCATCACAAAGTAATAAAGTGCTTATCTCTTTTTTCTTTTTTCTGTAGGTAATGCCAAGAAGCCAAAGTGCCCAACAGGGCAGAAACCCCTCCGTCCTACACTGCACAAGGCCAGCTGTAAATCTTGGGGCCAAGCTACAAGTGACGAATTACACTTGCCTGGTGAGTGAACAGACTCACGTGTATTCCTCCCTGTTCACTTGCACTCCACTTGCTCTCCACTTGATCAAGTGGAGAGCAAGTAGTTTGGTTCCTAGTGTTTCCACCACTAGAGATACCTGCCACCGGAAAGAACCATTGTACTGTTTGAGAATTCCATGCTTTATGAAGTGTTCTATTAGGTGAGCCCCAAACCAAACCTGAAGAAGTATAGCTGACAAAACACCAAGATTTTGGCTGCTCTCAGAACAGCATCGTACTGTTGAGCCATGCTACCCCTTCCCAGAGACTAGTCAAGAAGGTTAAGGTTTTTAAGGCCAGCCCTTTCCTTGCCCAAACCACAGGTGAATACATTCTTGTTTACAATTTCAATGCCGCTCCCAATGCAAACTCCCACCGAGCACCCAAGCTCCTTGTAACAGGCACTGGCTATACCCTCCCAGTCTTACCTGTGTGTCCCCAACAAGTTTCTGCTTCCATACAAATACCCCAACAATTTGTTGGATAGCCACAGCTCCATTGGCATTGGGGTGAACAAAGGAGTTTGCCACATCACTGGTTTTTAAGACAGTGAAAGCAGGAGTGGAGGGAAGGGTCTGTTGCAAAGTAAACTTAAAATGGAGGGTGGGGGAAAGGTTTGGTGCTTGTGAGAGCCAACCAAGGGCAATAGCAAGTTTGTTTCTAAGCTGCTCTTGTCAAGCAATATGAGGCATGGCAGGTGTGGAGCACTGACAAGAAAAGGAGCCAGGATTAAACCAGGATACTGCATTCATATGTAATGCAAAATCATATGAAGGCCAACTGTATTTAATGAACCATCCTCAGGTCCTGCTCTGAGCTACCTGAATTACCCCTTCTGTAGTGGCCTAGTGGGCCAGGTTTGGACTACCAGCGAATTAGGTTTTGTTTAATGAAAAATAGTTTTGAGTTACATCAGAACTGTCCCAATGGGATTGTTCAGTCCTCTGTCATGGTTTGAATGAGGAACGTCTTTCATTATTCCACTCATTTTAAAGACATGGAAGCTGAAACCAACGGCCAGTGAATTAATCAAAGCCAAGCAGAGTTCTTATATTAGAGCAGAGCCTTAGACCTAAATTTCACCATCTGTACAGAGGATCAGACATGAAATCAGTCCCCTAAACACTGCAAGACAGGCTATTGGTCCTGCTTTTCCTCAGCGTAATGCACTTGCTACTTTTTATTCCTTACCTCAGCAAGTTGATTGTCCTTTTCTGTGGCTTGTTCAGTGTTTGGGGGAACAGGCCAAGCACATGAAAGTGTTCTGCAGAGCACAATCATGTGTAATAAGCTCTTCATTTTGCCTTTAGTCTTTTCTTTGGTTCTTCAGCCACTGTTAGAGGATCTGTCTATGTGTCACAGGCGTCTCTATATATACGCTTCATGTTTGTTCCATAAAATCAGTGGAAGCAGGAATTGCAACATTATGACCTCCTCAGATTCGCCGAGCACAGAAAATGTTCTTTGAACCCAGAATGATTTGAATCGCAACCTTGACAGGTTATTAAGTTTAAAAGTTCCTGATTGGCAATCGCTCAGAAAGTGGGTTGGATTCTAACCCTTCCTATATTTGGCTTGTAGTTTTTAGAGTGTGGGAATGGATGATGACACGACACCTTGTTATAGATCCGGAGGAGTTAGCTGTGTTAGTCTGTAGTAACAAAATAGTAAAGAGTCCAGTAGCACCTTTAAGACTAACCAACTTTATTGTAGCATAAGCTTTCAAGAATCACAGTTCTCTTCATCAGACGCATGGAGAATATGGTGAAACTGGCCATATATATATATAGGTGGTGACACCCTGTTAGTTTCCTTTTAAAAAATATCATTTCAAGCACCCTACCAGGACTCTTTTCAATAATTTTGCAGGACTTTGACCAAAAAGAATCAAATTATTCTTTACAGAAAATGATGAGTGGGATCAAAATAAAATTTGATACGTACTCCATCCTACCCCATTTAACAATGTCATCCTAGTTACACCTATTGACTTTAGTGGACATGTCAGGTTACATGTCATATTTACTAAGCCAAGTTAGGTGAAAAATTAAATGGAACAAGATAGAAAGATGAAATCTTTAAAATAGGATTTGTCAGTTTGCTATTCCTGATAGGTTCATGCTGTTTAGTTTTCTCACTGTCCTTTTAGGACACTTCTATTTATTCAACAGTTCAAAACAATATGAGTTTGACAGCAGGCAGGAAAGATTTATGGGTCTAAAACAGAGCAACTCTTCTTTGGCTGCCAGTGACATGGGAGAAAAGAACATTGGAGTCTCTGCTTCCTGTGCTGTATGCTTTGATCTTCTTTGTTCTTGTTGGCGTATTTGCCCCACCCATATTCATGACCTGCAAAATATCTGCAGTCATCGATACACCTGATAACTGGAATGGTCAAACACACACACGCATACATGCACAGGGGAAAACTATTCATTTGTTAATCTATGTATTGCTGAGTAATAAAATTATTTCTGTTCATATAGATGGTAGTTTATTTAACACACAGGTGAAACCAGGTATCCTAAAACCTAGATAAGTCTCATGGGAGTACCCTAACAGACTGCTGCTATAGCACAGTGCAGTATATTTAGCCAGAACGGGGCCTGTCTGCTGCCAATCTTGAGGAATTCCAAGCAGCTGAAGGGGCTTGAGAGCATATATTATTCCTCCGCATTGGCTCTTCTGTGAATACAATCTCTTTTCCATAAACTTCTCTAGATTACTTAAATAAATCTATTTCCTTTCCAAGAGTGTGTTTATTGTTCTCCTTTGCCCCTTGGCAACACAGAACCCTAATCCAGTTTCCCTTTAGCACCAGGGAGGACACTTTCCTTATCTAAGCAATTCCAGACAGGAGTTACCATAGCAGTCCTAACTCAGCAAACATTCATTAGGTCAACCTGACAAAGAGAAAAGAAAAGCTTTCAAACAAGTCCAGAGTAAAACAGAGTGTTTGTTTGCTCTTCCAAAACCCACACTGATTTGGGCCATGCTGCCCATTTTTCTTTTGGAAATCAACAATTTTGCACTTAAAACCCTAGAGAGTGTATGCCATCTGGACGTGAAGGAACTTTTTAGTCCTAGGATTTCAGTTCTCCCCACCTCAATTTGCTTCACATTTTCCGCAGTGAACAGAGGCAGAGCATTCATTAAGTTTCTCTGCAATCGCCCTGTCTTCCTTGAACAGTCTTTTCATTCTTTTGTTGTATAAGGGTCCCAGTACCGCTCTGGCCAGGATTCTGCTTATGATGTTTATAAATTGTAATTATATATATTGTTTGGCTTAATATTTGACTTAAACATTTAGATTCCATAATGTATGAAGAAGTGTTTTCAGCTCAATATAGTTAGGCAAGCAGCACTCAGAGGATCAAAACTTCCAGAGCACAAGTTTTTTAAAAGCAGGGCTTTTTTCTGGGAAAAGAGGTGGTGGAACTCATTGGGTTGCCCTCAGAGAAAATGGTCACATGGCTGGTGGCCCGCCCCCTGATCTCCAGACAGAGGGGAGTTGAGATGGCCCTCCGCGCCACTCGGCGGCGTGGAGGGCAATCTAAACTCCCCTCTGTCTGGAGATCAGGGGTGGGGCCACCAGCCATGTGACCATTTTCAAGAGGTTCCGGAACTCCATTCCCCCATGTTCCCCCTGAAAAAAAGCCCTGTTTAAAAGAATTAGTTCATTAAGCAAAACTGTACCTCTCACAATCAAGATGGCTCCCCAACTGACGCTGTTAACTCTAGCTTGGGAAATTCCTGGGGATTTGGGAGTGGAGCCAGGGGGGGATGGAGTTTGTAAAAAGAGGATAGTTAACAGGGATGTGATGCTATATTATTCATCCTCCAAAGTTGCCATCCCCTCCCCCCCCAACCAGGAACTGATCTCTGCAGTTTGAAGATCAGTCGTAATTCTAGGAGTTCTAGGCCCCACCTAGAGGTTGGCAACCCTATCTGTCAACCAAAGTTCACACACCTCCATTCCAGCTCAGATTTCCATGTTTTGACTGCGAGACTCCAATTCACATATCAAACCTATATACCTGTCTTATTTGCAAATTATTGACTAAATCAATTGGAATATTTCCTATTCCAGTTTACTCCTGTTTTGCTAGGGGTCTTTTCCTTAAAACTAGCACAAATTCTAATATATCGTTGATGTGCTTTTAATATATTTGCATTTGTGAGATGATCTGAAAAGTATGTCTTCAAGGAACTTACAAACCTGTCAGTTTTCAGTTCCTTTGAGAAACCCAAATTCTTTCTCCCTTAAACTCTTTCCCCCCAAATCCAAGTTTTGGCCATTTCATAAAATATGTATTAATGCTTTTATATCTGTGATTTTAATCATTATTATTAGCATTTGACAGTTTTCCAATTATTTGTAATGAGGACCACAGGGGGAGCTGGTACAGGGCCAAGCTTCTCCACCCCACTCTGCCCCTGCTAGCATCCCTCACCTCTTTGGGACGAACAGCCAGCCCTCTGCCCCCAGTCTCACCTCCCAGCTACAATCTCGCCCTTAGGCAAGTCAGCATGCCTCCTTTTTTGCAGCATCTCCTGTTTTATTACTTGTACCAACAGTTGCATAATTAGTTATTCAATATTTTGAAAAGTGGCATGTATGAATGTTCTGCTGTGTCTTAGGAGATACATTGGAGATAAAATGGATGTTTAGGGTACTAGGTCCCAGCTAGCTGACTCTGTCTGTTCCATGGAAACGCTTAGTTTCTTTGTCATCATCACTGCCAGTTCATAGGCCTTCAAACTGAACTCTATAGCAAGATTTTTTACAAGCCTGTGAAATGTATGTACCCTTTAACTTTGATAAACTGCACTTTTAAGAATGGTGAAATTCGAATTCCTAAAACTTGGTCATTTTTTTCCTTCAGAGGTTCTCAGAAAAAATGTGCAGATATTTTCAAAACAGTGTTACTAATAGAAATGGGCACGGAACTTAATACAAACCAAAAAAACCCATAAACCAGCCCGGTTCATGGTTTGCAAACCAGTAGTTCGTAGAGGCTTGTTTCCACAAACTTCCACAAACTGGTCTACTGGTTTGTTTGGTTCATTTTAAAGGGCAATTCCCCTTTCTGTACAGATGCAAAGCAGCAGGGAAAGGGGCATTTAAACCCACAGATCAGCTGGCAGGCACTGAACCATGGACTGGTTAGTGAACTTGTCCCCAGTTCGTGGGAGTTCATGGTTCCTAGTTTGTGAAAATGCCACAAACCACGAACCACATGGTTCAGTTTTTTCATGGTTCATGCTCTTGTCTACTTACTACTACTATGCTGTATTTTAATATTTTATACCCGCCAATTTTAATTGTTTTGATATAATGTTTTAATGTTTTTATAATGTTTTTACTGTTTTAAACTGTTGTTAAACTGCCCTGAGCCCGTCTGACGGGGAGGGTGGTCTAGAAATGTGATTAATTAATTAAATAAATAAATAAAATAAATACACACATTTAAAACAGCTGCAAAATCTTAACAGTGAACTTTTTTCTCATCATTAAGTCACAGCAGTAACTGAACTAACTTTCTTCTAGAATGTCCTTTATTCCTTCTAATGCCCTTTGGGATCTGTGTTGAATTAACTCAGGGCTATCTGAAATAGGGTCTGGTGGTCTGGATCCAGCAATGGAATTGTCACAAATACCACAGGAGACACAGTGAAGTTCTGTGGTTGCTAGAACAGGATGTCCTCCTTCTCCTTCTCCTTTTTCTCCTCCTCCTCCTCCTCTTCTTCTTCTGAAACATGATTTATGAATCCACCAGCCAAACATCCCAATTAAAAAAACCCAGGGATACAGTAGAGGGAATAAATCCAGCTCTTGATTGGAGAGTGTGAGTTGAGCAGGTTGTCAGCCAATCCTGCTGATGCTAGAGCTACTCTTTGGATCAAGAGGAATCAGCTTGGGCATTGACCCAATTTTTGCGTGGTGCTGGGTGCATCAAATCAGGGCACTTTTGACCCCCATACAACCCTTCACCTTCTGGCACATTCTAAACTGAGGAAAAATATGGCAGTTTCTAATTTTTTCGTTTTGTTTTCTAATTTTCATTTTCTGACAGGAATGTCAAATGTGGCTGCAGTGTGAGCCATGGCATTGTAGGGGCTGACAGACAAAGCAGCTTTAGAACTTTTGTCAGCTCATGGTGTGGTAGCAAAATACCCAGACATCTTTTCAGTTTTCCTCAGCCTAATCTTAACAGGTAAATGTGAGTAAGAGGCAGAATGATTTTGAAAGTTTCTCTGGACTAGAGTGCCATGTGCCTGCATATCTCCCACTCTTCATCTCTGTTGCCAGTTACTGCTCTAAGCAGTGGTGGGAGAAAAATAAAGAAAAAATGTGGCAGACATCTGCACTGGTAAACATACAACCCAGAAGTGATAATGGGTGGCTCTAGGAATCACCTGAAACACAGAGTTTGCCATAGAGTGTCTGATGATACCTAGAGCTGCCCATTGTCACTTCTGGGTTGCCTTGAAGTGACATAATGATGTTGATGACATTACCGATGTCATATGTCCCCCCATGTTCCCACCTCCAACCCTCAGCTGGTTGCCAGACTCAGCCTAGCAACCTCTTATTCATCACTTTTCCTCAAGGCTATTGTTTGCTTCCACTAGAAGAGCAAACACCATCTTTTATTCTGGCCCTTAAACAAGTTTCTTTGATCACTTTAAGTGTCAGGTTGGCTTAATGGACCTTTACAGAGTTAAGGCCGATGCCAGAACTCCAGTTTGGAGTTGCTTTGATAAGGAGAGTGTCCTTGGTGAAGTGCATGCTGCTTTGAGGGGTTTGTAGGCTGAAAAGCTCCAAATACTGCAGAAAAATTGAGATATATTGTCGAAGGCTTTCACGGCCGGAGAACGATGGTTGTTGTGGGTTTTCTGGGCTGTATTGCCGTGGTCTTGACATTGTAGTTCCTGACGTTTCGCCAGCAGCTGTGGCTGGCATCTTCAGAGGTGTAGCACCAAAAGACAGAGATGTCTTTTGGTGCTACACCTCTGAAGATGCCAGCCACAGCTGCTGGCGAAACGTCAGGAACTACAATGCCAAGACCACGGCAATACAGCCCAGAAAACCCACAACAACCAAATTGAGATATGTTGCTAAACTCCCACCTCCATCATATCCCAGTTCAAACAGGGTTCCAACCAGGAGAAAAAAGTTTAATTGCAACTAAACTGGCTTTTTATTTTGGAAGAGCCATGAATATATGCATGGACTTCAGTGAGTGCTAAATTCTAAAACCCAAGCAACTGGTGTGGTATAGGGGTTGGCATGGACTCTGGGAGACTCAGAGTCAGGAGCAAATCTCCACTCTCCCACTGAAACTTGTGGGTGGACCTGTTGGGAGGATAAATGGAGGAGAGGAGAACAATGTTGTTAAGCTGCCCCCATTGCAGATCAAAGTGGGGTATAGGAATGAATAACCCCACAAAGAGCACGAGAGGTCAGGATGGGCAGACTGTTTGAGTGCATTTGATGCCACGAAGACTCCATTTTTGACCACCACTTGTCTTTTTTATTGAATCTTATAAAAGGAAATAAATGAAGACCACCATATATACAAACAAAAATAACGTTATTATTTAGAAATAAATAGATTAACAAATAGTTGTTGCTCTTTGTATCAATATTATAGTTATAATATATTATTTTATAATATATATTACTTTATAATATAATATTTGCCGGTCATCAAGGTGCATCAGTGACTGCAGGTGCTTTGCAGGTCATTAATGCCAACAAGAACAAAGAGGATCAAAGCACACCAGGGTTCTTTTTTTCCCATGTCAGGGGCAGCCAAACCAAGAGTTGCTCTTCTTTATGCCAGTAAATTTTTTCTGCTTGCTGTCAAATTCATACTGCTTTGTGCCGCTGAATAAATAGAAGTATCCTAAAAGGATAATGAGAAGGGTAAAGAGTGTGAACATAGCAGACGCGGTAAAGTGTCAAATCCTATTTTAATGATTCTATTTTTCTGTCCTGCTTCCTTTTCTTTTTTTTTTTAGCTGTCTATCATGTACCAACCGGCCAATCTCCACAAAGTGATACATTTGTGCAAGTCCTTTGAAATGGATCAAATTTGCATTGGTGACATCACTTAGGATGTCTAAAAGATATAAACAATGCAGATTAATTAACAGCAGCCATTAAATACCCACATGATTTTTTAATAATTGATCATTGGTGTATTTAAGGGGTGCATAAATTCATTAGCCAGTGCCTTACTTGACAGAATTGCAATAACCGTTGAAGGAACATATATATGCCACTTGCACCTGGCTGGTTCAAGGCTGTTGTAGGATTCTCTTTCCCACATCAACAGTTATTAATTGTATTTTAATATAGTAGGCCAGGCAGCCATCAACAGAGGAAAGTGTTTTGTGGTCAGTAGTGAGTCTTTGAGGCATTTGTGTGGAGCCTGCTGCAAAAGAATACAGATTTCTAGTATGTGCTTGTGGAAAGGAAGGGGAAGTAGTAGCTCTCAGTGTTTCAAGTCAAGAAGTTGGTGTAAGAAACAGCCCAAAGCCACTTTCTTGCCCCAAATTCCAGTGATAACTTTTTATTGGCTCCAAATGCTGAACCAGGATGCTGATTCTAGGCCACAGGAACAAAGCATGGGAGCAACTGCCCAATAATAACAACCACAACAGCAGTGTGCTTTTATATCACCCTTCTGGACAGATACTCCACTCAGAGTGGTGAACAAAGTCAGTGTTATTATTTTCCCTGCAATACAGCTGGGGAACTGGGGCTGAGAGGAGTGGCTTACCCAAGGCCACATGCTGAGCTCAGGGCAGTGGTGGGAGTCGAACCAGTAGAGTGCTGATTCACAACAACCCAACCACATAACTGCTATGCTATAGAGAGAGAGAAAAGCCCACAGTTTGCCTGATTAGTCCCAAATTCCATCACAAAGGATTTGTGTGTTCATGAATGGAAGCTACTTTCATTGCATAGACCAGATTCCAGGAGCAATGTTAATGCCTTGTAGATCTTGACGCAGAATTGACTGAGCCAATGACCCTTTGTGGATATTGGCAAATAGTTCATCTTCTAGTCATTACAACTGGACAGCCATCATTACCAAAGGCCTTTCAAAATGCTCTGAGGATCATCTTCTGCTTACCATTATCTTGTAAAGCAGCATCCACTCTACTAATTCCAGGGAAGTCTGTGGCTATCTTTCTTGGGTAGCCATTCTCCATAGCATTCATTGTTTCATCATAACTAAAAAATGAAAAGAGGTTGAAAAACAATTGTGCTTTTATGTAGAAACATAGAGCTGGAAGGGACCCCAAGGCTCATCTATGTAGTCCAGCCCCCTGCACAACGCAGGAAATTCACAGCTGTCTCCCCCCCTCCCTCAGTGACCCCTGCTCTATGCCCAGAGAAGGCAAAAACCTTCCAGGATCTCTGGCCAATCTGGCCTGGAGGAAAAGTCCTTCCTGATTCTGAAGCATTTCGCTGGCATGTTTATTGTCGCTCTTAGAAAGAGCTTCCAGATATAAATAATCTGAGGACTTTATATTTGAACTTATTTGAAGTTGGGAGCACCATAAAATCACAAATCTTTGACATCTAAAGTGAAACCAAACAGCTTTCAGTGAAAGCATCTGAGTCTCTGCCATTTTATTTTTATAGGCAGAGAAGGCCAGTCACTCTCAACAGGGGGTATCATGACCCTGTCATATTGCAGGAGATGTCAGGCTTTGTTAATTAAATGTTTGTGTGACATTGTATACCCTGGTACAATGCACACATTGATAGTCCTTAAATATGTCCTGTTCTGTTTGGAACATCATTATTTCCAGCTGTCTGCAGAGAGGGAGGAGTTTCATGCCCACTTGCAGCCCAGTCCTAATCACGTAGTGTGCGTGTTATATGCCTACAGATTGCCTCCAATTTATGGCGACCCTATGAATGAGAAACCTCCAAAACGTCCTATCATTAACAGACTTGCTAAGATCCTGCAAACTGGAGGATGCAGCTTCTTTTATTGAGTCAAGCCATCTCATTTTGGATCTTTCTCTTTTCCTACTACCTTCCCCTTTTCCTGGCCTTATTGACTTTTCCAGATAATCTTGTGATTCTCAAACAAGTCCTGGGAAGTCCAATTTCGTTTACTCCCAAAGAAGATTGCACAGGACTACATTGTTAGACTGGCAGTCAGGGTTATGATCATGGAATGATGCTGTCAGATTTTGTTTTGTGCCATTGTCTCACCTGTTGTTATTGGCAGCTGCATAAACAAGCTTGCCTCCATGTAGGGGGGACTACACACTTAGAGACTGGGCACAATTGCATATATATCTGAATACTTCAAACACAGCCTTGATTTACAGAAAGGTGTTGAACCAACAAGGACTTTTGTCCCTGCTGGGTGATCTATTCTTTCAGGTGCGATGTTTTAGAAACAGGTAGAAATGGGCTCTCAGGATAGTCCAGGCAAATGATTTTATACTTACCTCCAGTACATATCTCCTGAAAAGAATAATGTTCTCTTTGTATCTTTGTCAAAAAGAGCTGCGTCAATTTTCTTTACATATTTGGGGAAGCCCAAGGTGTGGATGTTCTTTGGGAAACCCCGCTGTATAACATTTACCTGGGTAGCCCAGTACCTCTGTCCTGAAGAAAACAAGAAAGAAAAGGGTTTTGAAAGAGCCTTGCTTGGAAAGAATATTGAAAATCAGCTGCTATCTTTAGCACGATCACCCAGGAAGTTAGTTGCTGAGGTACATGAAGAGGACCCTATAACAGGATCTCTGTTGTTCTTCCCACTGAAGAAAAAGCTGTTAAAGATGTCTTTGCCTGCGACATGGACAGAGTGGCATAAAAGAGGGTTCTTCTAAAACCTTTTAAAAAGTTGCACATGGAAAAGAGGAGAATTAAGGAGGCCTTTGTTGTTACTTTCTGACATGCATAGTAACGGAAGGCTTTTCTTAAGGGACCCCTTGATTATGAAACCTGGAATAAAGATGGAAGCCCCAAGGGTTAATTTATGCCATGTTTTACTTTGCATTCCATGTGTGATTCTTTGGAATAAGACGGTGCAAAAACAGAAAGGTTTTTAGTTCATTTTCATTTCCAAAATGGGATACTCTACCCGAATACTTAAGTGTTGCAATCCGTTTTACCACATCTGCATTCTGACACCTTACTTATTTACCCTGCCTTTCTGCCCTCACAGCACCAACAAAGCAGCTAACAAATTAAAACATACAAATTAAAATTTCATCTTAAAAGCTGTTAAGACCAGCCCATAAATACATCATTAAAACAGTTTAAAACCAGAACTTGAACTATGTACAAAAGATAAAGACAGCAGTTGAAACATTGAGGAGAGAGGAGGGATAACTCAGGGAATGCCAAGTGAACTAGGCTTTAGAATATTTACCTTTAAAAAGAAATAAGATGTCTTTATCTTCAAGTTCATAAGCAGCGTCAATGCCACTTTTCAAAGCTGGCCAGAAATCATGAATAGAACCTTTCTGAATGTTTGTTCTTTGAGGATGCTTCCGCCACATAAAGCTGAAGGAAACCAATACAACAGGAATATTTAATTTAATAAATAAATAAACTAATAGCAACCATTGCACTCACTTGTCAAAATTATCATGTCAAATGAATTAAATAAGCAATATGTTTAATATATTGTGTTTAATGTTAACATATTGTGAGGTCATGGTAGATCCATTGTATTTGTGCATTAAGCCAACACATCTAGTTCTTGACAATCAACTAAAAGTGAAAGCCAAGCTATGCATCACGTTCAGTCTCATGGACTAGCAAGAATGGGGCAAATGGAATGCTTAACTGTTGTGGCTCTACATGTTTTTCTGATCAAAATTGCCACCTTCCAAGCTTCTTTTCACTTCTATCAAGTGAATGCAACATAGAAGTGGGGTATTCTGAGCAGAAAACTGGTAAGGGAAGGAAGGTTCCTTTCCTTTCTGCAGCTTCTTCCCCATTGGTCCTCCACTTAAAGACTGCAGCCTCAGCCCCCATAATTTAAAAAATTCAGGTAAAAACATTCATGACTGAAGTTGCTATCCTAAGCAGCCTGTTGAGTTCAACTCTATTGAGGACTGCACTGAAATTGCCAATATACTAAGGGTCTCATTTACCTGTCTTTTAAAAAGACAGTTTCTCCCCGGAGAGTGGTGACAGCATCAAAGGAGAGGTGAGGGTCACAAAAGTTTGGGACTTCTGGTGGAGAACTGGGGAAATCAAGCTGGCCATCATTATCACCATCATCAACATCTTCAGGGGGTCCTTGAAAAAAAAAGACAAAGAGAGAACATTCAGGGTTCAGTAAGAAGCAGACCAACAGCAAGCAACTACCTTCTCAAACAGTATAACTGAAGATAAAACTGTGAAGCCGTCAAATCACGTGTGATAACAATCTGATACTGGAGTGGATCCTACCCCTCTCCTACCACTCTATTGAGCAATGTTTGAAACCTTCCTATAGCCTAAAGAATCTTCCTCCAACTCAAGCAACACTCCGATCGAGGAACAGCCATGAAAGTTAAAGGAAAGCTCCTTGGAGGATGATCGGATCAACCTCAACATAGTGAAGTAATAAATATCTGAGCTGTCTGGCAAACTGACAGGTCATGTTAAGAATTCCTTCTTGGCAGGATAAGGCATCAAACCCAATGATAGAGCAGATACATATTTATTGAGAAAGAAGTTCCCTTTCAAAGAATCCCTCTTGATTCTTTTCTACTCAATAGGTCAGTAATCTTGTTGAGAAAAACAGAGGGCTGCCCCCACCCCTAGTGATTCTTCTCGGTATGATGGTGAGGGCTTAGAGGACATGATTGTCTGGTGGTCCATGATGGCTTTCAACAACCCTATTTAGACTGGATGTTTATATCTTCTCAACTCCCCTCAGTCACAATGCTTTGAAGTTGAATCAGTCTACATTTTTATAGGAAATTTCCCTGTTCTTACCATAAAGGTACTGGATACGATTAACATCATCCTCGTGAAGCCTGAAGTTTTGGGGGTTTGAAGGCATGTATGTAGGGTACATCAAACTTCCCCAAACATCAGAGTGTCCAAGACCCAATGTGTGTCCAAACTCATGAGCAGCAACAAGAAACAGATTTGTTCCTAAAAGGAAACAAGGATGAACATGACCACTAGTGAAAAATCATGTGTCCAGTATAGAAAATTCCCATCATTTATTCTTTTTGTGGAATGCATATACATTTCCACTTTGCAGTGCTATGCACCTTGAATTAAGATTTCCAGATTTTCTGTAGAAATGTGCAATTGGTCTGTATGTGCTTACACCCATTTCCAACATTAAGCCCCATGTGAATGCTCAAAGCAGGAGCAAGCACAATGTCTGAGAAGGCTGGTTAAGTGAACTATCACTGTCCATAAGGCACAGGAGAAAGCATTAAAGGTATCTTATCCTGCTCTAACACACTTTGTTGAACTATGGAGAGAGGTCTCTAAGCTGGTTGGATAGGTCACAGGTTTTGACTCTGAGACTTAAGTTTCCCAGAGTGGCAGGGATGGTCAGTTGTCCCCTACACCTGATTATAGGGTTGTCAACTCTGGCTTGAGAACTTCCAGGAGATTTGGGGGTGGTGTCTGGGGAGGGCAGAGTTTGGGGAGGCAGATCTTAGTGGAGATGGAAGCCCATAGATTCCATTGTCCAAAACTGCCATTTTCCCCATGGGAAGGATCTCTGTATTCTAGAGGTTGGCTGTAACTCCAGAAGAACTCCAGGGCCCATCTTGTGATTGGTAACTTTATTTAATGGCTTCTTTGAAGATCGCTATGCATGCCTGCTTGTGTTGTGACAGCTACTGCAAATGGAGACTGTACTTTGGCAATAACAGCTGAATTACATTTTGTGTTTAACACATAGTTAACATTCTTGTTATTTGGGGTTATTTTAACATTGTGAGTAGTCCATTTTTTCCCAAGCCTCATGATTGTGATTATGTACATTCACAGATATTATCTGGTACATAATTCCTAGTGGTTATGTTAAAGTACACCCTTAGTAATGATATTTAGTGCAATGCCATGTTCTGTCCCATGATATTACTGGTCCCTGAGATGCCAGGAACTTGGCCGCCCACTCTGTGAGGACCTAGCCATAATTGTTCCTGGGAAGACCAGTTGTATGGACATTCAGCATCGCAGTCCATTCTTCATAGCCATCCAAATGGTTTGTGGCTGGGGGCTAAAGTTCAGGTTGTTCAATAAATCCTCTATTAACCACAAGGACAAGCCTTCATACAAGCAACAAACTGCATGAATGGTGGCCCGTGGATTCAGCTTCCGGGTGACATAGAAACAACCCTGTGTTTACTTGGTTGTCTTACTAAGAAACAGCACACTCTTCTTTTGCCAGAAACATGAGATTAATGTAATTTATTCTAACAAGCTTAGTAAGTGTGTGAAGATATTATATCTGTTAACACACACTAGACATCAGTTCAAAAAATATTTGAGGGGGAAGGATACCTGACATGTCAAAATCATATTAATCACATTTGTATAATTTCCAAACTTCGTTAGCATCCTCATTCAATTTCTGGATTGTTTTTGGATAAGTCAAATATACAGAGAAAATAGCCAAAATATAGCAATACTTTTCACCTCCTGATATAGGAGTGGTGTTTGTCTCATAGAGTGACAAAATGATTAAAAGTGTCAGACTAGGATCTGGGAGACGTAGGTTGGAATCCCCAGTCTGCCCTGGAAGCTTGCAGGGGGACCTTGGCCCAGTCTTTCTTTCTCTCTCTTTTTCTAAGCCTATCCTACTTCATAAGGTTGTTTACAATGATAAAACAGAGAAGGGGATAACCATGTTGCAAACTGCTTCGGGTCTCTGTTGTAGACAAAAGTGGGATACAAATCAATAAAAAAACCTCAAAATAATATTTTGAAGGAAAGGGGGCTAACACCCAATAGCCCTTACAAACATGCCCAATGTAATGCACAATATGAATCCATCGTCATACCTTTCAAATCCTTTGTCCATTGTTCATCCTCATCAAAATGGGCATCCCCACCATAAGCAGGGAAAAATGCATGAGCCAGTTGTCCTCCGTATCCATCAAAGGGATAGTCGAAGGGATTGCTGCTATGGTCTTAAAAAATCAAAGAAAAAATTATCTATCAACCAGTTTGAACAGAACTCCAGGAAAAGTTACCTGTGATTATTTCCAGATAATTTACTCACATCCTGCGACAAAAGAGATCAATATATCTGCAGAATCTGTGGATGTCTTGGTGAAGGTCAGGGGGGTCACCTCACTCCATACTTTCAAAGCTCTTTCAATAGCATCATCTACCTCAGCATGATCCATGTCTGGGGTGTAGTTCTGAATGCTTTAAAATATATAGTAGTAAAATAAATAAATGCGTAAAGTAAAAAAATATCATAGCTTCAGTCAGAAGCGGAATAGTTTCCCTTTCCCAACCTAGCACCAACAAGTAATCTTTTAGCTGTGTAGTAACAACAACAACAACAACAACATTCTATTTATATACCGCCCTTTAGGACAACTTAACAACATCCACTCAGAGCAGTTTACAAAGTATGTTATTTTTATCCCCACAACAATCACTCTGTGAGGTGGGTGGGGCTGAGAGAGCTCTGGGAGAGCTGTGACTGACCCAAGGTCACCCAGCTGGCTTCAAGTGGAGGAGTGGGGAATCAAACCAAGTTCTCCAGATTAGAGTCCCGCGCTCTTAACCGCTACACCAAATGTTGGACTTGATCAAGCAAGATATGGATTCACTTCTGAACTATGAAGCTCACTGTGTGACTTTCACCACATCACTATCTCTTACCTTAACCCACCTCACACAAGCTGCACAGGCTTCTCTGTGTGCAGCCTTCATTATCTTTCTCTTCTACTTAATTCTTAATTCTATAAGATTCTGCTCCTCAGCGGAGGCAGTCAGGGCTGTAATAACAACCATATTCAGTCTGCCTTTCAAATTCAAGAATGTGATCAAGGCCTTACCTATATGTGAGGTCATTCCTTGGCCATTTCCTAGAAGAATGAGCAGCCCGGAATTCTCCTACATCAGGAACACCACATCGAGGCTTCTTCATCTCATCCAAGGTGTGTGAATCCAGCTGGCCTGTCACTTTCAACCCAAAGAATTGCTGCATTTGTCGTATTCGGTCAGCCATATTATTATTATTGTTGCCTTTGCTTCTGAGGACAGGGGTTCCTTCAGGTTCAGGGTAGTAGCTGCGGAGATATTTCTGATGGAGAAAAAATGATACACAATAATGTTTGACAAAAATATTTATGTGCAGTTTCATATTGGAAAATGGGTTCCAGTCTTTCTTCTCAGTACAGCTCCACAAGGAAAGTCCACCAATATTCCACACATCTTAAAGATGCAGAAAGTGAAGGTAACAGACAATGATTTCTACAAGGCCAACCAGTGTTGCCTGTACTAGACTGAACATAAATTCCCCTAGCCTTTACGTATACACAAGCTCACACTGGCTCTCTGTCTTAATCACAGCTTTTCCTCTGCTTAACGCTTCAGCGATTTTTAATCCTTACCTCAGCAAGCTGTACGTCTCCTTCTGCGACTTGGTCAGGTTTTGAGATGATCGGCAAAGCACAGGAAAGAGCACCGCTGAGCACAATTTGGAGCAGGAAGCTCTTCATTTTTGTCTTCAGTTCTGAGCACAACCCCGACAGTCACAAAACTCGTTAGCCTCTGCCAGGGAATCTGTCCATGTGCTTGAAGTGTCCCTATATATATACTTCATGTTTGTTGTACAAAATCAACAGAATGATGACTCACAACATTATAACATCCTCTGTAACAGACATGAAAAATGCTCAGACAAAATCAGTGACACATAAGATACGGTGCCAAGTTCAAAAATCCCTAATTTGGCAATCACTAATAAAATGGGTGGGATTCCAGTCATACTAATATGTGGTTTTTATTTTTAGTGTGTATACGGGTTCTGATGAGGAAGCAACACTATTCTGGTATACTGATATATATTCTGGTATACTGGTATACTGATGAGGAAGCAACACTATTCTGGTATACTTTACAAATATCCTATAATGTCAAACAGAATGTTTTGACGGAATTTTATAAAGGTAAGTCAAATTATTCCAAAACCAAAAATAATGAGAATAACCTGTATTTCCAACACAAAACATGGCTTATCATCCATACAACACAAAACAACACAAGAATGTACAATAGCCCAACCACATCCCCCAAATACCAGACTCAAAGGAAAATCATTTGGTACGGCATTTGAAAAACGTCACTGGAGATCCCTACAAAATGGAACAATTCTACAAATTCCCAGAGTGGTGGTCAACGGTGTTTCATCAGATTGGAGGGAGGTGTCCAGTGGGGTGCTGCAGGGCTCGGTTTTGGGCCCGGTACTTTTCAATATTTTTATCAATGATCTGGATGAAGGACTGGAAGAGCTGCTCATTAAATTTGCTGATGATACCAAATTGGGTGGAGAAGCAAACACCCAAGAAGATAGAATTAAAAATCAACAGGACCTGAATACTCTGGAGAAGTGGGCAGCTGTGAATAGGATGCAATTCAACAAAGACAAGTGCACAGTATTACATCTGGACCACAAAAATTGGAAGCACAAATACTGGATGGAGGATACACTTCTGGGCAGTAGTATATGTGAAAGAGATCTTGGGGTAAGAGTGGACTGTAAACTAAATATGAGCAGTCAGTGTGATGCGGTGGCAAAAAAGGCCAATTCAATCCTGGGTTGTATCAAAGGGGCCATAGCGTCGAAATAGCAGGAGGTCATAGCCCCTCTCTATACTGCCTTGGTCAGGCCGCACCTGGAGTATTGTGTGCAGTTTTGGAGGCCTCACTTCAAAAAAGGATGTGGACAAAATCAAGAGGGTGCCGAGGAGAGTGGCGAGGATGATCAGGGGTCTGGAGACTGAGCCCTATGAGGAAAGGCTGAGGGCCTTGGGGATGTTTAGTTTGGAGAAGAGGAGATTGAGGGGGGACATGATTGCTCTCTATTTAATATTTGAAAGGCTGTCATTTGGAGGAGGGCAGGGAGCTGTTCCAGTTGGCAGCAGAGGGTAGGACCCAAAAAAATGGGCTTAAATTACATGCACAAAGGTACTGGCTGGATATTAGGAAGAACTTTTTCATGGTTAGAGTAGTTCAAAAGTGGAATCAGCTGCCTAGGGAGGTGGTGAGCTCCCCTTCACTGACAGTTTTCAAGAAGAGGCTAGATGAATATTTGTCAGAGATGCTTTGGGCTGATCCTGCACTGGGCAGAGAGTTGGACTAGATGGTCTGTATGGCCCCTTCCAACTCTATGATTCTATACATCATATTCAGCAGTAGCACCTCCAATGTAAATCCTTCCCTTTAACACTAGCCCCATTTTTCAAATGATATAATGAAGTAGAGTGATCAACCATGTTAAAAGCTACCAAAAGATCTAGCAAGATCAACAAAAAAGAGTTAACTTTGGCTGGCTGAATCCAAGAAGGAGTCAACACCTCTGAGAAAGGAATGACCACTGCAGCCTTTAAAAAGACCTCTGTGGTGCTTCCTCTAGTTAAGAAATCTGCTCTGGACACAAACAGTTTGAATAACTATTGGCCGTTCTCAAATGTACCATTTTTGAGCAAGGTGATTGAATGGTAGTGAGTGACAGGACAACTTCAAGGTTTTCTGGACGAACTATCTGGATCCTTTTCAGTCTGGCTTCAGGCCTGGATAAGGGGCCAAAACAGCCTTGGTTGCCCTGATGGGTGACCTACACCAAGAGATGGACAGGAGGGTGAATAAGCCTGTTGATCCTCTTGAATCTCTCAGAGGCTTTTGATACTATCAGCCATGCTACCCTTCTGCAGCACCTTTCAGAGCCGGGACTGGGAGGCAGTTTTGGAATAGATAATAGATCGAACCTTAATCCCTACAAGATATGAGTGCTACTGGTGGGTGGAAAGACTGACCCAGAATTTGAGGTGTCTCCTGCTCTTGTAGGAACCTACCTGACTACTACAAGATGGGGAACCATGTTAGTCTGTCTAGCAGTGGAAAAGAACAAGAATCCAGTAGCACCTATAAGACAAACAAAATTAATGGTAGGGTATGAGCTTTCGTGAGCCATAGCTCATGTCTTCAGATACTGTGGCTCATGAAAGCTCATACCCTACCACTAGCTCTGGTAGCCTTATAGGTGCTACTGGACTCTTGCTTTTTTCCACTGACTACTACAGTCATCCTCTGAGACCTTGCCTTAGGTGCCCCCACTTTCTGAGGCAAGATAGATGTCTACCCAAGACACAGGGCCGGAATGAGGGGGGTGGGGGGTAGCCTTCCCCCGGCGCCACCAAAGAGGGGGTGCCACATGACTTGGGGGAACTGCCAGAATGCTGTTCCCCCTCAAAATGAGCCCTGATTCTACGTCCCATGTTCTCCCAAGTTCTGCACCTGCAAGGGAATCATGGGAGGCAGAAATGGTTTTTGACCATCTTTTCCTGGTTTCCCCCCCTGTGCACATTCCACAATTTTTTAAAAACTGCTGTCCAGTTGCTGCTGGCATATGTTATGTTCATGAAGAATCAACAACTCCAATTCTGCTTCCCTCTCCCCCCTCCCTTTCTTTTTGCTGGCAGCTGATTGGTCTGTCCACTGGTAACCACTCCCACCATCCTCAGCTCTCTGAACTCCTTTTCTGCCATTTTTAACAGTAAAGTGAGGTAAGGGTCATAAGGCTGCTTCTCCATTCTCTTCCTTCCTCCCGGATATGCACACACTCTTTTATTTTTTTTCAAAGCTAGGAACAACTCCTAAGGTTGTTGCTTATTCCCTGCTGGCTTTAAAAGCCAGGAAAGGGTAAAAGGGCTGCTTTTCTCTTCCTCCCAGGATGCTTCAGGCTTCTGCTAATGCTAAAGAGGGGGGGAAAGCAAGCATTTTGCACTGCCCTTTGTGAAACAAAGCAGCAGGAAGATGCCCAGAGGGAATGAAGCAGTTTAACCCTTTCCTGGCTTGGCTTTAACAAAAAGTAAATGAGAGTGAAACAAGCTTGAAAAGTACATATTTCCCCCCAGAACTCTGCCACCAATGCCTCTCCAGTGGGCACAGGACAGCCCAGTCGGCAAATACAGGTGGTATGGGTTCCAACATTGCAATGTTACCATGCAAGCAATTTTTTTTTAAATGACATCATCTCCAGCCCCCACAAAATATGGCTCCAAACAGATGCATCTCAACTAGAGGTGGGCACGAACAGGAAAAAAGAACTGAACACAATGTTCGTTGTTTGTTGCCATCCACAAACAGGGAATCACAAACAACCACGAACATGACCATGTTCAGGAACATATTCATGGTTGGCTGTTCGTGGGGGGGAGTGGGGAGACTTGTAAGGGAAGAAAGTTCCCTGCGCCATTTGCAAACGGTGTGGGGAACCTCCTCTTCAAAGTCTCCCTCCTTCCAGCTGGCTGAAGGGTGGGGTGAGACCTTGTCAGGAAACCCCTGACAAGCAGCTTAGTCGGGGTAAAGTGCCCCTCTCCCTGCTGCTGTGCAGCAGCAGAGAGAAGGGCATTTCACCCTGGCAGGCTGCACTCAGCCGCTTGTCAGGGGTTTCCCTGACAAGCAGCTGAGTGGGGGATTTAAATGTCCCTCTTCTTGTGTTGCGCAGCAGCAGAGAGAGGGAAATTTAAACCCTGGGGGGCTTGTCAATCAGCCCTTGTCAGGGTTTTCCCCGACAAGTGGCTGAGTCGGGAGTGAAGTGCCCCTGGGCTTAGATTGGGGTTTCCAGGGCAACAGGAGTTCAGATAGAGTTCAGAAAGTCCGTGCCTACTGTTGCCAAGGGAATGGATTGAGAAGTGCCAGACTGTGTGGCTTGACAAACAGCTGGTGAACACCACGAACACAGCTTGGAACGAACACATCATCGGGAACAGGGCCTCACAAACAGCTTGCTTGCGAACAGCTGATCGGGCTGTTTATGGCTTTTTTTTTGTTCATATTGCTATTCATGCCCATCTCTAATCTCAACTGGTCAGCAGACACCAAATCACCTTGAGGTTGTGCAGTGCAGAATGATGGGACCCCAAACCATTTCAACACCAATCTGCATGAATGCTCAGCATCAATGGCTTAAAGTGTGCAGTGCAGAATGGGTCTTTGGGAAATTCCTGGATATTTAGGGGAGAAGTCTGGGGATGGTGAGGTTTGGGGAGGGACATCAGTGGGGTATAATACCACAGAGTCCACCCTCCAAAGCAGCTATTTTCTCCAGGGCAACTGATCTCTGTAGTATGGAGATCAGCAGTAATTCCAGGAGATCTCCAGGCTCCACATGGAAGCTGGCAACCCAAATTCAATCCCACCCCCAATACAGAATCGTGAGGATAGCCCATGATCATTCAAGACCAACAGAACTTTTTTACTTCTTTCATATAGATCTAGAACAGAGCCTTGCTTCAAATGAAGCCCTCTTATGCAACATACTTTATTTTGAGTTTGTGTAGTGTTTTCTCCTGAATGCTACATACTGAAGGCTCTTCATTATGGCCCATTATTAAAACTGACAATTATTTAATAAGGTCTAAGGCTGACTAATTAATGCCTATCAGCCAGTCTGTCACACGTTTCCAGATAATTCTACATGTTCATTTCACATATACATACCCAGAAGCACGTACACATTACATCATATGCATGAAAAGAGGAAGATTACATATTTCATATACATACACAAACTTCATTTTCTCAGTTTTTCTCCTTTCAGCTACAATTGACTATACATTTAATTGTGGTTTTATGCAACATTCCACAAAAGGCAGGAAGTAAACACAGGGCTGCTGCTTGCAGGAACTGACTCAGAGAAACCTCCATTCCAGTAGTTTTGGAGGCTGAAAATTCAGTTCTTGAGTAAGAAGTCATTCACTGATTCCTTGAGCAGCTACCATGTAGTTCATTGTTCATAGTGCCCAAGAAGGACTGGCAAATCTCCACTCAAGAATGAAGTACACTCAGTATCACCTACCCCACAGGAAGAAGAAATGTGCTGCCTTGAGCTCTTAAGAAAAGGTGAGACGAAGGTCTTTCTTGCATGGGTGATTTTTGCTGTGTTTAGCCCCATATTTCTTTGGGTTTACTTCTGAATTCCAGATGATTAACTTCCCCTTCAGATTTCAATGCAGCATTTTGAGGATTCTCTTCCAAGTTTTCTGCTTGTGTCTTTTCTGCACAGGGAGAAAACTCGGAAGAGAACCCTAAAAACAGCACATTGAAATTTGATGGGGGAGTTAATTGTTCAGAATTTTGACTTTGGAAGAAAACCTAATGAAGTATGGGACCAAACAGCAAAAATCACCCAGGCATAAAAGGCCTATGGTAGTAAACATTCCCCCATGTAGAAATCAACCATCCTAACCTATGCCTACCTAGATGAACAAGAACAGATAACAGAATGATTATCCAAGGTCACTTCCACACCAGGTGTTTGCCTGTGAATGAGAAGCAGTTGGTTTTCCAACTTTCACACAATTTGTGGTATATTTATGAGCCTTCAACTTTTTTCCCAGCTTTGTTGTGCTAAACTATGCAGTTCTGAGAAACATAACAATAACAACAACAATAACAACATTCAATTTATATACCACCCCTCAGGACAACTTAATGCCCACTCAGAGCGGTTTACAAAGTATGATATTATTATCCCCACAACAAAACACTCTGTGAGGTGGGTGGGGCTGAGAGAGCTCCAGAGAGCCGTGACTAGCCCAAGGTCACCCAGCTGGCTTCAAGTGGAGGAGTGGGGAATCAAACCCTGCTCTCTAGATTAAAGTCCCGCGCTCTTAACCGCTACACCAAACTGGAAAGATTGCAACAAAACCATGGTTCATGCTGTGTGGACAGGAATGAGTGGGTCTTGGTCATGACCATATTAGAGCCATTCCCACTGCCCCAGTCCCTTGTGTCTACCATTGCCACCCATCCACTGAAGGTCATTAATAACACTATAGTGATATGTCAATTACCGATTTTTTTAAAAAGACCTCAGTTGCTGACAGGGTGGTGGTGGTGAACATGGTGGTAACAAGGGCAGGAAAAATGCAGAGAAACCATGTGTGCGGATGCTGAGTGAGTGCCTTTGCATTCTCAGCAGTAACAAGAGACCCATTGCATTTCGACACGACTCAAGTCCTGATTAATGGAGATCAGATATGGTTTGTTTCTCATTCCTAACACTTGAGTAACACAAAGGTCCACCATCTGTTTGTTTCATTATGAGGAAAGATACTTGTGATGATTTTGTAATATCTCTTTATGTGTATATAATGGTTCTGTTATAGTTGTGTGCAGGACCTGTAAAATAATTTCATGGCAGAGGACAAAGAGGGGCAGAGCAAAAAGACATGCACATTCATCCATGCATACATGCTTCCCTGCCCTTATTCCACTAAAGAGATACACATCCAGAGGGTGTGTGGTGTTAATAGTTGAGGAACCAGGAATTTCACCAGATATGCATCCAGATATATTTCCAAAGGCAGATGCTGGATCTCTTTCAATGAGCTATGCATCCGTTATACATGGCACACCAATTCCTACCCACCTTTAAACTGCGAGGGTGCATTCTCTGTGAAACCAAACTTCCCTTCTTTAGCCTTCAAGCAACAAGGTCTAGCCCACTCAGAGCTGCCAGCTGCACACAGCTTTCTCTGCCAAAATTCAGAGCTAGCCTAAATATACCTTGAATCTACAGTCCTCCTTGGTCTCTGTCATGTTGGGAGAGAGAGGTCAAGTCTGAGAGCCTTGCTACAAGTGACATTTTACACGTGAAGGATAAAGGATCATTTTCGCAAGTCTTTCTGGGAACTGAAGTTCCTCTCCCCCACCCCTTTTCCTTTTGTTCCTTCCCCTCGCTGCCTGTGGCAACAGCAACGTTTGCAAATCGTTCCTCCAGTCACAAGCCTGCTCTCAATGATCTTTGGGGCAGGCAGCTGCAACTTTCTCAGCTTTCTCCGGAGCATTCCCCCCCCCCCAGCAAGACGATTTGCAAAAGCTGATGTTGCCCTAGGCTCTCTCTGTCTCTTCAGGCAGCGAGGGGAAGGAACAGAAGGAAAAGGGGTGGGGGAGAGGAACTTCAGTTCCCAGAAAGACTTGCGAAAATGATCCTTTATCCTTCACGTGTAAAATGTCACTTGTAGCAAGGCTCTGAGTCCTTTGCTCCAAAAAAAATGCCTATAAACTTTATTGATCCCCGCTCTGCCTTTTTCCCTGGGCCAGTTTTTCTGTGTAGCTCATCTGTCTGAACATAGAACATCCACTTTATATTAATACAATAAACATTCAATGTACAATATATATTTATTGGGAAGGGAGGAAGGAGACGGACACACTGGTGAACATTACTCTCAGTGGAGCATCAGCCACCCACCTCCCCAAAGTGACAACTCCCCTGTTTCTGAAGTTCCAGGTAAGCAGCAAAATGAAGAGATTTGTAAAGCTAAGAAGCTCACAGAGTCACCACCAGTGGGCTGAGTTGTCACCAAGGGCAAGGATGAAGTGGAGACATGGTCAAGTCAGAAGAGGAGGAGCGGCCAGTCCGCCTCTTGTCCAGCAATGTGGTCAGTGCCATTCCTATGGATCGTTTGGTAGGAGCAGCATATTTCCCACCCACCCCACACACTCCCGGGCAGC
Organism: Eublepharis macularius; assembly: GCF_028583425.1. Lineage (NCBI taxonomy): Eukaryota > Metazoa > Chordata > Lepidosauria > Squamata > Eublepharidae > Eublepharis > Eublepharis macularius. Next base: position 163,280,268 of record NC_072792.1, on the reverse strand, counting down.
AAGGGGGGTTGTCACAACTTTATGGGTTTGGCGGGTTTGAGGCATTGGGCCGGATCCTAAAAGGGTGAGTGGGGCATTTGGGTAGCTTATCCCTGCAGATTGGGAGGCAAGGGCCGACCAGCATGGCTGGCGGCGGAACAATGCTTGCTGTGATGCACCAGCATGGGGCTGGAGTGATACGCATTGGACAGCAACTGGGCCTTCCGATGCCAACAAGGATCCGTCGCCCATATGCCTGGCCAATGCTCCATCTAGCTGTAATCAATAGTGGCCATTCCAACCAAGAGATGGTGTCTGTGTGTCATTTGCCAGAACTCAGACTGACCTAGCAAATAGGTGACAAACAGGTGAACTCTCTTGCCTGAATGATGGCTTTATATTATACTCATCGTTGGGTCATGTGCTGAGACAAGGTCTTCTCACCTTGTCTCAGCACCTTGGTTGTGGATTGCTCTCCTTCAGATTGATTTGCCAGGTAGTGCCCAGTCTTCTGCATTTCAAGCACAAGGTGAAAACGTTATTCTTTTTCTTATAACAATGATGATGGTGATGATAATGATGAGGGTGAAGATGGGGATGATGATTTCTTCCCTTTGTCATACTGAAGTCCTTTCTCTGACTGCTGTTTTGTCCTCTTGCCATTTATTTTTCCACCTTGATAGGGTTTTTTTCTTTTAGTTTGTTCATGGTCTAAGGTATGTAAAGAAGTTTTTAGCTGTTAATATTGATCACTGGTAAAATATCAGTATTACCTGGTTTTCTATTTTATTATCTGACCTCAATTCTACTATTTTATATGGCAACCATGCTGGGAGGTGAGGTGAAATGTTTCAGATAAATATATAATGTCATATAATGCAGTGGGGGCCACAAAAAACCACAATAGCATGGATGTGAAAGGCTGCTGCCACTCTCTGTGTTGGATAATGCAGACCATTTTTATGGCTTTTTATTATATTTTTACTCAGAAAGCCACCTTGAGCAGTTCTCTGGGGAAGTACATGAATAAAAATGCATGAAGTAATGCGCTCCAAACATGCATTCCACTGAAAGCAGTATAGCTAGACCATCTGCATTCAAACATGCGTTATGATGTGTGACCAAGTGCATGGCTTTCGGTGTGCACTTGAGGGTATGAGTGGGTATTCTATTGAACACAGTGCTGTGAAGATAGGACACCCCCTGGAGATCTACATTTTTGTGTGCACTTGTATCATGCATACTGTAAAATAAGAGAGGGAAGAGGCTATACTTTTTACTTACTAGTAAAATGCCAATTATTGGGGGGGGGGAGCCCATATTGAAGGGTTTATTGAGAGGGGTCCAAAATGTGTCTTTGTGCCTGTACAAAGCACATTGTGCTTTTCATCAGCAGAGACCGGGGCCATTTTCACATGTACCTGTAAGCATCCGGAAGATTGTGCGAAACTCACAGCATGAAGCATATTCCTAGCGCAATTTCCCGGCACGATCCCCTTTAATGGCTCAATGACGTCAGAAATTGCACCATTAAACAGGATCATGCTGAGAAATTGCTCTAGGAAGACACTTCATGCTGTGAGTTTCGTGAGATCTTCCGGAGGCTTTGGGCATGAGAAAACACCCCAAAGCTCTTGCAGGAATACCAGTTGGTATCAACACAACAGCACTTGCAATAAGATATAATCAATCACTTACTACAAATGTATAGAAAATATTTCATCTATTTAAACACTATTTAAACACTAACAAACACTATTATACAAGATTCTTACAAATCAATTACAGAAGACAAATGTCGACCGTATCCCTTTTTAAGGCAGTCCCACAGTAAATAACAAAGTCCTCAAGTATACGTTTATTCTTTTCTTTGAAGACTGTTCTTATAAAGACTGTTGGATGAATGATGAAAGAATGTCCAGTATACAATCTATTGTGGACAAATAGTGGAAAGGAAAAGATCTGACTGTAACCGGTCAGATCCAGTAGTTCCATGCTGTCTAATGCCAGTCCTAGAATTGCTTATGTTCTGTTTCAGCATTTCTTCAACTCTGTATCAGATTTTTGCTAATGTTATGTCTTTGTAAACTTGCTTTTATTTACCCTATGGCATTGTTTATTGAAATGTCCTTGATACTGACTGTGCTAATCTCACACTATGTAATCCACCTTGAGTGTCAGTGAGAAAGATGGACTATAATAATAATTAAAAAATGCTAAAGTATGACACAAAGAGATGGGATCCAAGCACTGGTTTATATATGTTTTGTAAGTTTATTAGAAATACATAGAAAACAGTCTGAAGTATCTCTGCATGATACCTATGTGCGGTCCATCAACAATCTTAAGTCAAGAATTTGCCAAAAAAGGACATCTAAAGGCAGGGCTGTTGTCAATAAACACAAACACAGTGTGGAATCCGTGGGACTTGAGAAGAATTGAGGAAATGAATTAATTCCCATGACTTTGTACTATTATTCATGAAGATATGAAGGGGAACCAAAAACTGGAAATGGACTGACAGTTGAAACCTGAGTCATCTTCTGCTTCAAATGACATCATAATTTGGAGCAAAATGAAACTCTTGGCTAAATACCAGGCTATATACATTTAAGTTATACGTCCCCTTTTTAAATTTCTGCCTTGCTGCGTGATACCATTTATATTATTAGAACATTTGATCTGTCATCACTATAAAAAAATGAACCGATTGGGTGTGGTGCAGTTAGAAGGAGTTTATGAGGCAAATACTGAATGCTGATTAAATGGTTTGGCTATTAAGTCCAGTGCAGAGGCAGTGGTTATAATTCCTCATGGAGGGATGTCTATAAAGACTGACATGGGAAGCCATCTGAAATGTTCTCTTGGCACAATTCACTTCATCCAAGAAAGGTGCACTGGATTGCATTGCCAATGCACCCTAACAGCCAGTTAAAAAGGCATCTAAGCCTTCCTCAGAAGTGATGGAAATACCTGCTCTTGATGGGATCATACTTTCCTCAGTTTGAGAGTGTACTTAGTTTGAGAGTGTACTTGGATCAATTCCAGGTAGAAGCACTGGTCAAAAGCATGTGTATCAGACAAATAAGTTTATTTGCTATTTGCTAATCAAACCTCTCCAAGGAGACAAGCTGTGAAGGTTGGTGCCTAGTGGTCACTCACCACAGCATTGGCTGCCACTGATTTTATGTATGGAGTAGCCTTGATGTGACAGGGGAAGCATATAAGCATACAAGGCTTATTTGTACCTCTTTAATCACAGCTGATGGACTTCTACTGAGAAATTAGGTCATTCTTTTAAACTCACCAAGAACCTGGCCTTAGTACCAGAACAGTTAAATTTTGGATCTTTACAGGGCCCTTTACAAGCTGTTTGCTTAATTCCTTAAAAAAGGTTTGTACCCTGCCCTGACCCAAAATCCTATAAAAGCCAAAATAAGAGCCTGACTAAGCTTACACTGTTATCCACAGTCACTCTGTCCAAGGAAAAATTATCAAACCTCCCTTTTTAAAGCTGAGGCAGCTCACTTCCCCACCCATCCACTGATGTTCCAGGGGTTTGATTGGCTGGCCAGTCTCTGAGGCCTGCTTGAGGACAGACTACCCAGGGTTGGTTCAGAGACCTGGAGATAGGCAAAACTTTGGGGTTGGGCCACATAAGCATTTGGTCTTGCTGGTATAAATCCCAGTAACCTCATGTTTGGAAGCTGTAGAGAATACTTCAGAAGCCACAATCAGGACTGTTGACAGTATGAGACAAATTCTAAGTCCTCGGTCATCCTGAGGGCCTGTGGAACTAGGCAAGTTGTGTTATTTTATTTCATGTGATATTTGGATTTAGTCTGGCTAGTGTGGGGTTGGGGTTGAGGGAATCTTTGTCTGGGTGTCCCCAATGGTGGCCTAGTAGGGGGGGGGGCACTCTTACTTATTACCTGTGCCACTGCCATAAGGTCTGGGCACTGCATTGCTCCTTTGTAGGGCTGCCAGTCCCCCAGTGGACTAGGTACCTCAGTGGACAAACCACACTTGGAGGAAAAGCAGTAAACAATAATAATAACAAGAGTCAGTGCATACAATTATAAAATGTATTCCAGTGCAAAGTGTCTAGTGCATCTAATAAACAATTCAAAGTTCCTAATAAATATCCATATAAATAATTCAAAGTACCCAATAGATAGAATACTTTGTGGCTGCTGGGACACATAGGCCGTTTCCACACAGCTTACCTTATTCTGCAAAATAGCGAAATCTCGTGCGAAATCTCACGAGAAGACACTGTTATTGCATCTTCTCGCGCGATAATAACAGCATCTTCTCACGAGATTTCATGTGAGATTTCGCTATTTTGCAGAATAAGGTAAGCCGTGTGGAAACGGCCATAGTGAGCTCCAGTGGCAGAATATGGAATAAGGAATGAAACTTGGGGGTGGGGGTTTTATTGGACTGTTGGAAGCTGGATATGTAAACCAGAGAGGCTCCTCCACTATAAGTACAGAAACAACAAGGCAGAACACTCTGCAATTGGAGGTCCAAGAATCATACAACAAAGTGAAATGTAATGAAAGTCAGTAAATATGCAATTGCAATATTAAACACAGTAGTCATGCAACATGCTCAAGCTAGTAGGCTAGAAAGCTGTGAAACAATGAAACATAAAGGTGCAAGCACGCCGCTCCTGAAAACTGAAAAGAGTCCAAACAGTGAAGATAATTCCACGAAGTAATAAATCAAGTGAGTTCATCTGTCAAAATAGCTTTGGAAATTCATAGTAAGTGAAAAGTCTCTTTCCTTCTTCAGCATACATATGCACTGTGAGGAGAAATGGGGGAGTGTGTACTCCCCCACCCAACGACCTGGGCCAGCTGTTGCCAGTTGTTTCATGCACACGCACCTCCTCAGGGGCGGAATCCAACATCACCTACAATCATATAAAATTAACATAGGTAGTAAAAAGCTCAGTACATATAGAGCAAAAACAAGGTAGAAGGCCTCACATTGACTGGATATGTGCATATGAATGTTTGTAATTTCATTTAATTGGGATGCCTTATTGTTTGGTGTGAGAAATGATTATTGTCAGAGAAAGGGAATGTGGACTTAACGGTGCTGCACTAATGGTGGCTGAAAGATAATCTTCTGAAATTAAGATTTCTTGAGGCAAATTAGAACTGAGGGCTGTTGGTGAGTCTGGTTTTTCACACTAACCATAGTCAAAATAATTCATGGTTTTTCACTATGTCTGAACCAGACTTGTATGTCAGCAGGATCTGAGACCTTAGAGATCAACAACTTTTTCAAGCTACAAACTTTTTTGAGAGTCAAAGCTCCTTTCTTCAGATTCCAGGTACTGTCAAAAGGAGCTTTGATTCTGGAAAGCTCGTCCCCTGAAAATCTTGTTGGTCTCTAAATGGAGCCTTTGGATTCAGGAGGCAATATAGATATCAGTTGCTGGAAACAAACTGTATGGGAAGGCCTGTATTCTGCTTGTAGCGATGTTATCAAATTTCATGAATCTTGCTGTTCTATTGCAGACCAATACGATTACAGTATTCCATGCCACACAACAGTATTATATGCAATACTGATTCTACAATATAATTTTTACACGTCAGTTTTGTAATATACTGGTTTATATAATTGCTGGGAGGGGGGGCTGTGCTTTTTATTTTTTTTTTGTTTTTGTGTTTGTGACCCCTGTGAGCACTACTTTTCGTTCCCTCTGTAGCTTCTGGGACTAAGTTGTTGCATGCTTGCTTGCTTTCATTTTATAATCACTCTAGCATTGCATTTATGCCTTTCATTTACAAAAGGCTTCCTTTAGAGGTACCTGGAGAGAAATCATTGCAACTATCTCAATGACTGCTCCCATTTCGGTCCCAGGATTGTATAAAAACTTCTGCTTACGTGGTTAGCCAAACCAACTTTTTCTTTTTATACATAACATATAATTAGCACTCCTCTACACCAGGAATCTATCATTTGCATGTTATGTAAACATAAAAGAGAATCTAACCATATGGTGGCTTATACATTCCTGAGAGAGAAATGGAAACAGCTGTGGAGACAGGAGTAACTGTTTTGTCCTCAGGAATGTATTAAGGGCTGGGGTAATTACTTATCTGGGGACAAAGAGTGAAGCTTTGTGTTGTTCTCTCAAGGATGTTATCTATGACAGGAATGTTGTTGTGTGGCATGGGCTTCTGTAAACTGCACCTTCAGAAGTTTTTGCCTGTCTCTAAAACAATGATATTAGGCTCAAGGCATAGAAAGGACAGTAGAATAAGTCTATTTTAAAATCTTTTTAAGAGAGGGGAAAAGGGGGAAAATATTTCCCTCTCCCACAAAATTTATAATAATAATAACATTCACTTTATTACACCGCCCTTCAGGACAACTTAATGCCCATTCAGAGCAGTTTACAAAGTATGCTATTATTATCCCCACAACAAACACCCTGTGAGGTGGGAGGGGCTGAGAGAGTTCCTAGAAGCTGTGACTGACCCAAGGTCACTCAGCTGGCTTCAAGTGGAGGAGTGGGGAATCAAACCCGGTTCTCCAGATTAGAGTCCCGTGCTCTTAACCACTACACCACTGAACTGGCTCTTAGAACTCAAGGGCATCCAATGAAATTGATTAATAGCAGGTTTGGAACTGAAAAATACAATGTGATGAACTTAGAGCAAGGATCTTCAACCTTATTGACTTTGTGGATTCTTTGGAAGTTTTGAGAAAGGGCAGTGGGCACCATCATGAGGACTATTTGTGAATATATGTAAATGGAGCCTTTGCATTCAGAAGGCAATATACATATCAGTTGCTGGAAACAAAGGCTGAATCCACACTTACCGGCACAGCGCTAAACAGGCAGAGTGAGAGCATCTTTCTGGCCCGTTTTATGATGTCATCACCCCATGATGCTGCTCTCGTGGCGCAATGATGTCATAAAATGTGCCAGAAAGACGCTCTCACTCCGCCTGTTTAGCGCTGTGCCGGTGAGTGTGGATTCAGCCAAACTGTATGGGAAGGTCTGTATTCTGCTTGTAAGTAGCAATGTTGTTAGTTTCAAATTTCATGAACACACTATTCCGATTTGAAGTTTTTGTTTCTGATATGGAGTTTCCATGTGTGGGACAAAAATGTAGTTGTCCTTTACAAACAGTAAAGTATAGAAATTCAGTAGAAACACTGACACTTTTGTGTGTATAAATGGTATAGAGCAGCTTAAATGACACAACAAAAACATGTTGGAATAAATGTTGTTAGTCTTTAGTAACATTGTTAGTGTTTGTAGTCTTGCTACAATATCAGCTGCCACCCCCAGTGGCTTGGGAGCTGCATTTACCTTATTGCCTTTCCAAAATAGAAAGAAGCTGAGTTTGTTTGCGGGTGGGGGGGGGGGACATGCTGGGAGGCTAGGCTGCCTGCCAATCAAGGAAGAGGAGCAGGCAAAGCACCTTATAAGTTTGCTCCTCCCCTGTAATGGCTTTTGCCTTTCGGAGCTGCCTGCCAGACAACTCTGACATTTTGGCAAAATAGGAGTAGCTTTGGAGCCAAGCAGGAATTTTGTGGACTGTTTTGAGATTGGCCAAGAAAGGGTTCTTTTTTTGCCTCCTTCCCTTTGCCACTTTTTCCAGGGTGAGGTGTTTCTGATTAGACCTGGTTAAGGCTGGGTAGGCTGTCCTGAGGTTGGCTGGAACATTGTGGGCTTTTGGCTAAGTTAAGGTGCTATGGTGAACAGCCTGAGGCATCTTATGTTTGGGCGGGGGGAGGCTTCCTGAACTGGCCTCTCACAGCTTTCCAGTCAGACAGGGACCCCTCCAGGCTGGGGCTGCGCCTATTCAAACCCTAATGTTTGCCAGCACAGGGAGGATGGTGGAGCAGACCATAAAAAGCGTTGGGTGTATTAAAGCTACCTCATGCTCGGAGCCAGGCTGGGTTTGGCCATTAATGCTGGCATGCCTGTGTCTCAGATCAATTTAATAAATAAATAAATCCCAGTTGAACCCAATTTTGTGTATGGCATCCTTATTTGGGGCATGGTGGGGCAATACACTAACACAGCTACCTCTCTAGAGTTGCCAAAAACAACAACATATGAATGTGAAAAAAGAAACAAAAGGAAATTCATATATCCCTATGTGTGCGGGCCCAGAGATAATTTGAATAATTGCTTTTGAAAGGAGACCGAACGCTGTGCTTGGTGGTACATGATCTGACTTAGCAGGACTAGTTACGGTGGCATGTGGGCTGCAAGTTCAGAATCACTGGGTTAGTTTGATCCGTGTTGTGATGAATAGGTAGTGACATTTGAACCAGGAGATCAAACAGCTGATCTTTTTCTTCATTTGGCACTTGGATCTCATGAGTGTATGCCTGCATAAAAAGGAATAAACCAGCAAACCAAGTATAGAAACATAAAGGACTTTATTACACAGCGACTTATAACTTAACCCAAAATAATAATTTAACATTAACAAGAAATGGTGGTCAAACATTTATATGCAGTTTTGTATGATGTTTGGTTGTTGAAAGAATTAATGTGAAATTATGCATCTGTTTTAATTTATAATAAATTATAATTTTAAATTATAATTATTACTCTATATGTAATATTAAAATAAATAAATATAGAGTCTGCCATTCTCAGTGAAACAAGATATAAACAGTACAACACAGCATAAAGCAACCAGGGGACAATGCAAAAGGACTAGGATTACAGATTTAGGGAATGCTACAAATAACTATCTAGGACAGGTAAATTATAACTAATACATAAAGTGTATTAGCAGGTGATATCTATTCCGTTATAAAAGGGCCCTCTTAGCTGTTAATTCAACTACATTTCTAATCTGTTTTAAAAATTGCCCTCTTGGGCAGAATGCAGAATGCAGAATGACAGAAGTACGGGAGTCCATGCTTGCTTTTTGTTGAGGTTCAGGAACATGCAGTCCACTGACTAATGCCACAAACCAACAGGGTGCTCTGTCATTGATGTATGGTAAGGTGCGGGTGGATACCACTGTTCTTGTTTCTTCATTCCTTTCATCTTATTTGCAGCCCAACCAGAAGGTGCTTTTCTTTATACTGGCAAATCCTTTGTATTTGTGATCAAATTCATATTGATTTGAGCCACTGAACAAATAGAAATGTCCTAAAAGAAGAATGGGAAGAATATAGGTTGCCTTGCAGATTCACACTACCCACAAAATCTTATTTTAATCCTTTGTCTCCAAGGTGCAGGGTTAGGCAGGTTACACCTATGAGTGTATCTAAGAAGATGATGGTGCTACCTCCCAGAAGTTTATGTATTTCCAGGTGGTTTCCAACGCCACCCCTTCATCTATGACAATGGCCATTGCTGGGTGCAGAAACATATCCAGTTCCTTTCCACAAGCTGCTAGAAATGAGATGATAGTAGAGGAGTAAAAAGGAAAGTACCCTCCACCCCCTTGGCAGAGATGCGTGTGTAGGTTCCTGGGGCAAACAGGGACTCTACAGACTTTAGGCCTTTTTTGGTACAGAAAAAATGTTCTCTGGAGTTCTGGGACAAAGAAACTCCCATTTTTCTTATAACTAGTTCTTCCTTTAATTGTAGAAACACTGGGGTCACTAGCTACTACGTACACAAAAGTTTAAAGGAGTCTCTAGCTCAGCAGATTCAGTGAAACCAATAAATATCATTCTTGAGTCCAAAACACCTTCCTCCATCTCACTGACTGGATGGATTACAGCCACAATTTTCATCCCTTTTAGTTCCTTGAACAGACAGAAAACTCGAGCCCCTCAAGTGATTGGGCCACATGAATATCATGGATATTCACAGATATCTCATCTTCCTAACCATTGCAGCTTGTAGCCATCCTTAAAGATACTTCAAAAATACTAATTTCTATGAGAATCATCTTCTGTTTACCATTATATTGTAAGGCAGCATCCACTGTGGGGCCAATTCCAGGGAAGTCAGAAGCTATCGTTCTTGGATAACCCTTCTCCACAGATCTCTTGTTTTCTTCAGATCTGAAGAAAGAAATTGGTTGAAAATTAAGCAGATATTGAGATGGTTTTGCTGGCTTGCTAACTCTAGATGTCAGAAATGACTGCCTCAAATTCCTTTACATGTTAATGTGTATGCAAAATGGAGAACACCACAAAATCATGAACTTCAAAATGTAAAATGAATGTTGCCTAACAGGCTATATTCCATGTATCTGTGTCCCCTCCACATCATCATGGAAGAAATCCTGCTGTTCTTAATAATGTGTCACATTCATAATTCTTGAGAGGTCAAGGTGCGTTAATTTTACAGTGCAATTCTTAACAGAATTACAGGCTGCTAAATCCACTGAAGTCAATGGGCTTAGGTGTAACTGTGGACCAAGCTACAAGTGATGAATGACACTTGAACGACACGTGAACAGATTCACATGTACTCCTCCCTGTTCACTTGCACTCCACTTGATCAAGTGGAGATCAAGCAGCGCGCAAGTGAACAGGGAGGAATACACGTGAGTCTGTTCACTTGCCGTTCAAGTGTCATTCATCACTTGTAGCTTGGCCCTGTGTTTAGGGTTGCTCTGTTAATGTCTGAGCATTATTTCCTGGCTTGATAAAGCACGAGTGACAGATTTTTTTCCTGAACATTCAGTCCCTGTAAGTTTATGATTTCCTGCTGTTTGTAAAAGGTGCAGTCTTTCCCCCTCACTTGTACCCCATTCATAAGTATGTTTACTGTCAAAGGATTCCAGCACTGGGCTTAGGGCCATGAATAGCTTCAGTACTCTCCAGGGAGATAATTTCTACTTACCTCCAGTACTTCTTTCCTGAAAAGAATAATGTTCTCCTTCTATTCCTGTCATAAACAGCAGCATCAATTTTCTTAATACTTTTGGGGAATCCGAAGGTGTGGATGTTCTTTGGGAAACCCGGCTGTATAATATTTGCCTTTATGGCCCAGTACTTCTGTCCTGTCAAAGAATAAGATTGAAAATATTGAAAGAATCTTAATGAGAAGCACTGAGGCTTCCAAATGGATGAAAAGACAATTCTAAAACACCTCAAATCAGTTGATACAAGTAGGAGATTCCTTCTGTTTGGAAAAAAATGGGAATTTGGACATAAGCGGGTGTGTCCCATAATATGTTGGACGTTAGTTCTAAAAGCTATTGGCACCATCTTTGTCAATAGTCATCTTTAGATCTACATTTCTTTCTTTATTTAGGATATTTCTGTGCCACATCTTCAGGGACCTATTCAAGGTGGCTTACAACCAAGACAACATAACAAGACAGTGAAAACAAGCCATTAAAAACAAACCATTGGATGTAATCAGCATAAGAACTACCCATAAAACAGAAGCAGACCATTTTAAAAGACTGTGAGATAAAGCTCCAAATAAAAAACCTGGAAAAAATGTGTTTTTTGCCTGGTGCCTAAAAGAAAAGAAAATAGACACCAGGTGAGCCTCAAGGGGGAGGCCAATTCTGAAGCCTGCCTCACCTCTGAACTCAACCCCTTCAAATTAACAGTAGGACATCCCCCCTTCTAGTAAAACTTCAGAACTTTCAACACTTTCAGGTTAAAAGTAAATGTATCTTAATTTTTACCTTTAAAAAGAAATAAGATGTCTTTGTCTTCATCTTCATAAGCAGCATCTATGCCACCTTCCAAAGCAGGCCAGAAAGTAGAAATACGGTATTTTTCAGCCTCTGTTTTCTCAGGATCCTTCCACCACATGAAGCTGAGAGAAGAAAATGGCAATGGGTGTATTTTCCTCAAATTATATCAACATGCCTGCTAGCAAAGTTTTTATGCGCAATCTTTAAATGCTGAAAACTTGATCTGAAGGCTATGTTATAAAACCACCGCACAGCAGCCACTAGTAGCATCTAAGCACTAGTGGATAAAAACGATCTCACTCACCCATCAAAGATGGTATGTCGAAATATTTAATAAGAGGTCCATCATGGTTGCTTCATGTATCAGATGGGATACATGAAGTGCCATCCTAAGGAGAGTTACGCTTCATTTAGGATGGTACTGTAATTCTGGGAGCTTATTGCTTATTCATTGTATTTAAAAATAATATCAGTGCCTTTAAGTGCTTCACAGTCAACTATGATTGATGACTGAATTTGCCCAAGAAAATCAACTTTATTACTTTTTCTGAACATTTCAGAAAATGGAGTCTACAATGTAGAGCAGAAGAAAGCCAAGAACAAATTATCTCTAGCCTTTTCCTCTCTAGTTATTTTCTGATAGAAATGGAAACAGAACTGAGGGGGAGGTATTCTGAAAATAAAAAATGAACAGAGAAGAAAAGTTTGCAAAGCCCTGTTTCTGGAAGTCTTTGGGTCATCATTATTCTACAGCTCTTTAAAAAAATTAAATTAAGTGAGGAAATTAGTTCACTTGACCGACTATCTCAAACTTTCATCCTCATTTACCTGTCTTTAAAGAATATCATTTCCCCTTGGAGAGTGGTAACAGAATCAAAAGTCAGATTAGGATCACACGTATGTGTTGAAGGTTCTTCTGATGCAATGTTTGTTGGCAATACGGGGAATGTTAGCTGACTCTCACCTTCTTCAGAGGGTCCTTTAAAAAACAACAAAGGAAAGGCAAAATTAGGGTCTCCAAAAAAAGGAACTTAAATTGCAACAGAGTATTAAACTCATTGATATGTTAGCGAGCTGTATCAAGTGATGATCAGACACAATTTTATGTTTCTTAAAAACATATTCAGTTAATAAACATCTGTGTTTACTTTGGAAGACTCAGAATCCATTGGAATCCAAGGTGTGAATGTATTGTAGACAGGGTTAAACCCATAGTCCATGTCTACATACATTTACTCTGTGGTAATTCCTGTTTAGTTTTATGGACGTTTACTCCTAAACAAGGGTAGCCACAGTTCTTCAATATGGAATAGGTCTGAATTTCTTACTGAGGAAGACAGAGGTTAGATACAGAAATCAATCTACACCTCCCAGTGTACAGACCTTATGTAAACACCTACAACAAGAAGAACAACAATAATAGTGTACTTATATAGCTCCATCTGGACAGATTATTGCCACACTCAGAGTAGTGAGCAAAATCAGTGTTAGAAGAGAATTTTTAGATTCCATACCCAAATGATTTGAGCAAAGATTCTAATAGGTAGACACATTTCTAATCTTGCAGACTTTTGCTTTTGAAAATACTGAGTACGTCTTTGTATTCCCATAGTGCTTATCCCCCAGGCAACACTGGAATGTGTGAGGGAGGTGAAGGACTTCCATTACATGTGGTACCACTGATCCGTGAACCAGTAAGGTGTAGTGTTTCTTAACAACCATCAGCTCTCCCCAGCATACCTAATTGGCTGCCTTGTGTTCCATAGTGCTTTGTAAATTCATCCTAGAGAGCCTTTCTAATAACGGCTATCAATGAGACTTGTCAAGGTAGATAGCTCAGATGGATGCATTTTTTCTCTGGTGTATTCTCACCTCGCAGAGACTCAGTCAGAGGGCATTTTTATCTGAGCTAGCTTTCAGAGTCCTAGCATAACCTCCTCACAAAGGAGAATTTATAGAGTTCTCAGATTGTTTCTGGTGTTAGCTATTCTTCTTGAATTTTAGTACGAAATTTCTTACTTGCTTTTCTTATATAAACCTTAATGTACAGGATGGGATTAGTTTCTTCTCATGCTATCCTGAAAGGAGAAGGCAACTTCACCTTCACCTTCAGACATCCTTCAGAAGTTGACCGTCATTCAAGTGACTTTGTTGTTCCTCATCAATCATACTGCTTTCTCTCATTATCAAATGATTACTAGCATGGGTGAAAGAACCATCTTAGACCCCAATAGAAAGTTCATATCACCTCAGATCCCCTCAGACACAGTTCTTGTGGTTAGAATCAGTTCCTTTGGGCTGAGAATCTGCACTTACCATAAAGAGACTGAATGCCATCAATGTCATCTTGGTGGAGCCTGACCTCTGTGGGATCCACCGGTATGTAGATGGGATACATCAGACCCTCCTCATTGTTGGAATGGTCAAGACCTAGTGCATGGCCAAACTCATGAGCAGCAACATGGAAAAGGTTGATTCCTAAGAGAAAACAGGGAAGATCATGGGCATTTGTCCTAAAGAATTTATTTGCTGTATCACAACAAAGGATCTGGGAGTGATTTCTTCCAGCCTTTCCCCCCATCCTATTTCTTCCTCTCATCCACCCCCTTTGCTCTCTTTTTCTCCTTTGTGTTTTGTGCATTATCCTGCCATTAGGTTATTCAGTTTCCCAAAGGATTTCTGATGTACAGGGTGTGATCATTCAGAAGGGAGGTAATGAACAGAAAGTGAGCTCGGGGAGGGAGATAGTGGCAGAAAATGTTTTTCCTGAAATGTTATTCCCATGCTTCCCCGAAACTGAAAAGCCTGCATCTCTGAATGAATTTAATCTATACTAATAAAAGGATCTGTCACATCTGTCCCTCTGTGTCTGTCAACCCATAGCATGCATAACTCATCAGAAAATGGAGCTAGAAGTCTCAAAATTGGCTGCCACTGTCAGGATGACCATGAGAGATGCAGTGCGAAACATGAACGAATCATAACATCTTGCCCATCATAACATCTCCAGAAAACCCACCCTCCCTGATGCTATTTGCAATGGAAACTAAGGTTGTCTGTAGCAGGCATAACTAATCAGAAGATAAAGCTAGGGGTTTCAAAATTGGCCACCAGCTTCAGAATGATGGTAGGGTTTGCAGTGACAAAAATAATAACTGCACTTATATATTGCTCTTCTAGACAGATTAGTGCCCCACTCAGGAGAGTGAACAAAGTCAGTGTTATTATTATCCCAACTGAGGCGTTGGGCCTGAGAGGAATGGCTTACCAAAGGACACCTGCTGAGCTCATGGGAGTAATGGGATTTGAACCAGCAGAGTGCTGATTTGCAGCCCAGCCACTTAACATGTTCAGACCATCCTGGCCCATATAAACTCTGTAACATCCCTCTGCTATTTGTAATTGAAGCAAAGGTTTAATATCAAGAAGCCAGAGTGGTAAGCAGAGTGAGGGGACATACCTATAGCAATTATCTAAAAGCCATTACAATAGCATGTTCAATGGGATGTATTAATGAACGTGATACCTTTTGTATCCTTTCCCCAGTCTTCGTCATCATCAAAATGGACATAAGCTCCATTGTCAGGTGGGAAGGCATGGCCCAACTTTCCATCAGGTCCATCAAAGGGAGGGTCAAAGGGATTGTTACTGTGCTCTTGAAAGATCAAAGAAAAATATATAAATCCTCCCATCCTGGACCACAGCTAAATCTACCCATGCTGGTTTTTCTATGATTTACTTACTTCTAGAACCAAAAGAGATCTGTATATCTGCAGAGTCCCCAGGTACCCTCGTGAAGGTCAAGGGGGTCACGTCACTCCACAATTTCCAAGCTCTCTCAATAGCCTCATCTACATCGTTATGATCCATGTGTAATGTGTAGTTTTGGATGCTTGAAAACAAATAGTAGTAATATATGAATATTTGAAATAAAGAGTGTTACAGTTTCAGACAAAACGAAAATCGATTTCCAAATCCAAGTATCCATGGATCTTGTACTGGATTAAATGCTGTGTTTTCTCTATGAATAGTTGAGTTCAAATTCGTCGGGTATCCTTGGTCATATCACCTTTTCTCGCCCTAACCACTCCAGTCTTAGCCCATCAGTACTGGTTCCCGATTTGTTTCAGGGTACAATACAAGGTGCTGGTGCTGACATTTAAAGTCCATGGTTTGGGACCAACATATGTGAAGTACCCCCTACTCCCTTATAAACCTACCCAACCACTGTGGCCATCCTCAGAGGACCTGCTTTGGGTGCCTCCACCTTCTGAGATCAGGCAGGTGGCAACCTGGCCTTCTGATGTGGCACCAAAACTCTGGAACTCACTTTCCAGGGAGATTTGCCTGTCCCCTTCTGTTGCCATGTTCTACCAGCGAGTAAAGACCATTTTTTGTTTCATTTGACATTCCCTCCATGATCCTTCCTTCCTTCCTCCCCAATGTTTTTAACTGTTTTTAACTTTTTAAACTGTTTTTAACTTTTTTTTAACTGTTTTTATCTTTTGGATTTATTTTAAGCTGGTTTTGAATTGTTTTAATAATAATATTTATGTGTTGGTTTTAATGGCTTCAAGAATTTTTATTAAGCATTTTTATTAAGCATTTTTATTAAGAATTTTAAACAGAATATAATGGCTTTAAGACGAGATTTGCATTTGTATGTTTTAATCTTTTAGCCACCTTGGTGGTCATGTGAGGACAGAAAGGCAGGGTAAATATATTGTTGATAAATAAATAAATAACCAGCCTTAGAGGGTTACTGCAATGAAATAGTTAAGTATTGATGTATGCTACTCTGAGCTACTTGGAAGAATGGTAGAAAGTGAATATGGTGAAATGTCCTGGATTTTGACATTATTCTTGTTTGTAGAGGATATTTTTGCCCAACAGTTTGATCCAGGAATAAGTTTGGAGGTTGAAATATAACAACCTGGAACCAAAAGGAAAAAGTGTGCAAGGAGTCCAGAAAGTACGGTGCCTACCTTTCAAACATAAATTGTTTGGGTTCTTAACAGTAATTTTGGGGACAAGCATCTTTACCTGTTTTACTGCTATACACATAACCAGCAGTCCAGTTCTAAGCAGAGTTTCACTCTTGGAAGCCCATTGATTTCAATGGACTTAAAACAGTGTAACTCTGTTTAGGGTCATCCTGAAAAGCATCATTATCATCATCATCATCATCATCATCATCATCATCATCATCACCACAACAACATTCGATTTATATACTGCCCTTCAGGACAACTAAATACCCACTCAGAGCGGTTTACAAACTATGTCATTATTATCCCACAACAAAACACCCTGTGAGGTGGGTGTGGCTGAGAGAGCTCCGGAGAGCTGTGACTAGCTCAAGGTCACCCAGCTGGCTTCAAGTGGAGGAGTGAGGAATCAAACCCGGCTCTCCAGATTAGAGTCCCGTGCTCTTAACACTACACCAAATAGCAAAGAGTCCAGTAGCACCTTTAAGGCTAACCAACTTTATTGTAGTACAAGCTTTCGAGAGTCGCAGCTCTTTTTGTCAGATGCATCTGATGAAGAGAGCTGTGGCTTTCAAAGGTTTATGCTACATTAAAGTTGGTTAGTCTTAAAGGTGCTACTGAACTCTTTGCTATTTTGCTACTGCAGACTAACACGGCTAACTCCTCTGGACCTGCAAAGTATGTGTCCATATTTTGAGCAGGTATCAAATGTCTGCCAGATTTCAGGTTTCATACTGTGATGCTATCTTACTTTTTCTCTAGAAAAAATAACATCACTTCCTCTTTTACATCATATGCTGCATGAAGCAAGAACTGCTTGAAAAAAGTCTGACATTCTACAGCCACTTCTCCACACCTCACTGCAAGAGAGCCCTGCTTTCCCTTAAGATGCTTTCAATAGGCATCTATGTATACCTCACAGATGGTATCTCTAGACCCCAATGGCAGAAATATCATACACTTTCGAGGGCAGCAAATTACTTTTGTGTCCCACTTGCTTCTCTCTTATTTGATACAAGGGAAAAATTAATGATCACATCTTCAAGTAATGATCACAGAATCACAGAGTTGGAAGGGGGCCATACAGACCTTCTAGTCCAACCCTCTGCCCAATGCAGGATGAGCCTAAAGCATCCCTGACAAGTATTCATCCAGCCTCTTCTTGAAAACTGCCAGTGAAGGGGAGCTCACCCACCTCCCTAGGCAGCTGATTCCACCTTTGAACTATTCTGACCATGAAAAAGTTTTTCCTAATATCCAGCCGGTACCTTTCTGCATGTAATTTAAACCTGTTGCTTCAGGTCCTAACCTCTGCTGCCAACTGGAACAGCTCCTTGCCCTCCTCCAAATGACAGCCTTTCAAATATTTAAAGAGAGCAATTATGTCCCCCCTCAATCTCATCCAAACTAACCATTCCCAAGGCCCTCAGCTTTTCCTTGTAGGGCTCAGTCTCCAGAGTCCAGACCCCTGATCATTCTCGTCGCTCTCTTCTTCACCCTCTCAATGATGTGATAGCTATAGTCAGTGCTTGAAGGTACAAACTCACTTATGGCTAACACCTAAAGCAAAAAATTCACAGTTTATAATGAGAAATTCCTTATCTTCCTGTGTTTATCAGACTGATGAGTGACCTATTCACATTTGCTCCAGCCACTTCTCCACACCTCACTGCAAGAGAGCTCTGCTTTCCCTTAAGATGCTTTCAATAGGCATCTATGTATACCTCACAGATGGTATCTCTAGACCCCAATGGCAGCAATATCTTTTCATACTGGTTCCTGCAGCCAAGGAAAATACTAGATTCCTTGTACAAACTGCTAGTCTAACCTGAAAGGCACCACCGTACCCTGTAGCTCTAATGAGAGCAGAAGTTTATTAATAATGGATATATAAGCTTTCATTAAATGCAGCTTCGCTCATCTGAACAGGGCCTCTTGCAGGTGCCAGCCTGTACATGGGTGAAATCAGCAGCAGCCCATACATGGGCTTTCTCTGTGGTGGCCCCCTACCCTGTGAAATGGCCTGTCTGAGGAGGTCAGGAGAGCCCCCTCTCCTGGTTTTCTGCAAACAATGCAAAACTGAATTATACAAAAAGGCCTTTTTCTCAGCTAAGAGGGTGTAACATACTGTGTAATAACATACTTTGTAAACCGCTCTGAGTGGGCATCAAGTTGTCTAGAAAGGTGGTATATAAATCGAATGTTGTTGTTATTGTTGTTGTTGTTATTGTAGGAAAGGGGTCCCAGATGTCTTGCTAATGAGTTAGAAACCATAGATTTCACCATTATGTTGCCTTACATATTATCTGTTGCTTTAAATACGTACTCCTATATACTACCTATGCTTTATGTTGTTTAATTTAAATCCTAGAAATGATTATGTTATGTTTCAGCAAGTCCTCAACCCTATACTGGAACCTTGCTAATACTATGTCTTTATAAACTTATATTCATTTACCCCATGACATCGTTTATGGAAATGTTCTTGACACTGTATGGAAATGCTGCCCTTGTCCTTGCTACTGGTTGTACTAATCTCACACTATGTAATCCACCTTGAGTCTCAGTGAGAAAGGCAGAATATAAATAAATAAATAAATAAATCTAACCAAGGAACATTAGTTGTATAAAGACATCTTATACAGTTAATCTCTTACTTGTATTCAGTTGTGTCTAAGTATTGTCACTACTTTAAAGGGACTGCATTAATAATAGTGATCTTCTAATGCACTATAAATTCCAGAATGTGTGTTGAAATCTTACCTGTATGTCAGGTGTTTTTTTGACCATTTTGGAGACAGAGGAAAGGTTTTGAACGCTCCTATATCAGGGACCCCACATCTGGGGGCCCTCATTACATCCAAGGTTTTTGAATCCAGCTTGCCTGACACTTCCAGGCCAAAGAATTCCTGCATCTGCCATATTTGGTTACCGATAATATTATCCTCTGTGCTTCTTAAGACACGTTTTACCTCTGGCTCAGGATAGTGGCTGTCCAGATATTTCTGAGAGTGAAAACAGATTTGGTTGTTCGTGGAATTCTTTTACATGTCCTGATCGCAATTTGAAAAGGGTCTTTGAGAAATATTATTCTACTCATTTTACAGAAACTGAAGCCAATGGGTACTGACTTATGGAAAGACTAAAGTGAAGCATGAAGGTTAAACTGAACATAAATTTCCTGAGACCATAATTACAATCAAAGTTACAGTGGCTGTAAGTTAACACATCTAACGGCATAACTATACCCAATCAGCCAACTCTCCACTGCATAATTCGTCTATTATTAATTCTTACCTTGGCAAACTGTATATCTTCTTCTGTAATTTGTTCCATTTTTGAGACAATGGGCAAGGCACATGAAAATGATCCATAGAGCATAATCATGAGAAGGAAGCTCTCCATTTCCCCTTCAGTCTTGGTCGCAAAACTCTACTGCCTTTGTCTGTGAATCTGGTCATGTTCCTCAAGTTGCCCAGTATATATATTCTTCACGTATGCCTGTTTGTTGTATAACATTCAGAGGATGATGACTCACACTACAACATCCTCTGATTGGCAATACATAGAAAATAAACACTCATAGAAATTATTCAGCTTTTAGTGAATAACAGAAACACAACACAGTTCCTTAAAATGCAATCCCTAATAAGGTAATCCCTTGTAAGGTGGTTGGAATTCTAGTCCTACCAATTTTTGACTTATGCATTCAGAAGCTAGTAAAAGAAAGACGCACACGGGTATATAGAATTTTCCCAATCTAACATTTAATTTAATTTTAATTTAATTTAATTTAATTTATTATATTTATATTCCGCCCTCCCCGCTTTCGCAGGCTTTGCAGTCTTTCCTACCAAAACTATAGTTTATAGGATTGAATCCAGTGAGTTTTTTTGATGGTACAAAAGAATGGAAGGGTCCCTTTTGATCACCAAAAAAATACTTTGCAGGGGATTATGGACCCTACATGAACAAAAGACACATGGGATAGAGGATGTAATAGGGAGGGGAACTGAGTAAGATTCAGTGAAAAGCCTGACTGTTTCCAAGCCATAGTTTTGACAGACTTTCACACAGACACAAATCTAATTACTCCTTATAAAATAATCAGAAGGAATTATCCCTATCCCAGCATCAAAATCATGTGATGTGTCCTCATTATTCATATCCCCCTAACACACACCTTTTAACAGGGATCTAGCTATTTAAATGGTTCTTTACACTAAAAGTGCAATCCAAAGAAGAGTTACACCAGTTTAAGCCCACTGATTTCAATGGGCTTAGACTGGAGTAACTCTACTTAACAGAATGGTAACATCATAGTCTCTGAATGCAGGGCTTATTTTGAAGATATTCCAGTTATGGTAAATTTTAGAAACCTAGTTTCTACAGGTAGTAAATTACTAGAAACCTAGTACAAAAGGCAAGCCGTATTGGTGACAACTCACTTTTTATCCCCGCACAGGCATACTCACAGGCCTCTTTGCGGGGATAAAAAGTGAGTCATCAGCAACACAGCTTGCCTTTCCCCCAACATGGCAGCCTCCTCAGTGTCTCTAGAGGCCCAGGAAGGCCCAGCGCAGCAGCCCAGCCCTCTGGAGGCCCAGGAAGGCTTGGTGCGGCAGCCTGGCCCTCCAGAGGTTGGTTGTTTATTGATAACTTTATAAGTCTGAGTTATAAAAGTTTCTAAATGCATCAATGCATGTCCAGACACCCTGCGCACATTCTATAAATGACCAAATTCCACATTAATTAACTGATTAATTAATTAAGAATATTGCTGTTCCCCCCCTCTAATCTCTTGCCTGAGTGACCTTCTTTTTTAAAAAAAGAAAGGGCAGGCCATTGAAAGAGAGATTAAAATACCACACAGGTGGGCAATTAGCTAAAAGCTAATTTATTTTAAACAGTTACAGGACAGAATGATAACAATATTACTTTTCAGATAGTTCCCAGCATATACTATGATATTTTCAACAATACAGAGAGAAAATTCTGCATTGTCTTGAAGGATATTGTATTCCAAACAAGGAATAGAATGATCTTTTGATTTTTGTCTATTCTTCACCTTTCACAAGTCTTTCACTTTTTGCTTTATGTTTTATGAAACAAAAGTAATTGGTATGAGAAATGAGGCCATTGCTAAGTACTGTCAGAAGTTTTTGGAAGAAATGGCTGTTGGTCATAAAAATGTGCATTCTTTTTAGAAACAAATTAAAAAATGAACCCAAGACGACCCAGTCATTATTTGTTAGAGCAAGATAAACAAATAGGAATAACAATAAAGGCATTCCCTGATTTCTGGTAAACTTGTTCCAAATTTATGGTGATATAGTACAAGTATGCAGAGGTACATAGTGTGCACTTGTTCAAATGACCTCAACTTTTTATTCTGTCATGCAATCCGAGAGAGAACCTTCAGTCAAATAAAGCCACAAAGGCAATTTTAAATTGTTTTATGTTTCCTCCAGGAACACTGCACCCTGAAGACAATTCATTATGACCCGATTCATCTATTTGTTATGATTATTTATTTTTTACATTATTTATAGTCCACCTTTCTAACTGAGGGCCAAGCTACACATGACGAATGACACTTGAACAGCAAGTGTATTTCTCCCTGTTCACTTGCCCTCCACTCAATCCACTTGCCGTTCAAGTGTCATTCGTCATGTGTAGCTTGGCCCTGAGACCCAAAGTAGATTACCTAGTATATAATCCACAGCTGGGATGTTCAATAAGCAATATGATATACAGATTGCAGAAATTTGAAAATAAGCAGAAATCCTTACAAAGCTAAAACAATGCAGAAACAAGTCATAAGCAATTTGAAATGACATATTCAATGGCATGGAAACTTCTCAGTATGAGCATACTTACAGCAACAGATAGTACATAATAGTGTACTACAGTTTCTCCCCCCTAACCTGGATAGCCCCAGGTGAGCCTGATCTCATCAGATCTCAGAAGCTAAGCAGGGTTGACCTTGGTTAGTAATTGGATGGGAGACCTCCAATAAAGACCAGGGTTGCAGAGGCAGGCGATGGCAAACCACTTCTGTTAGTCTCTTGCCATAAAACCCCCAGTAGGAGTCGCCATAAGTCAGCTATGACTTGAGGGCACTATCCACCACCACACTCTCTCTGTCCCTCTACCAAAGCATCTCTCTGGACCATTTCCTACAATAATCTCCATTACCTCTGTAAAAAGCCCTCCTGAATAACTATTAGAATTAATGAAGTCTAAGAATGAATGATAAAACCGCCTGCCATCAGTTTGTCAAAACCTTTCAAGTTAATTCTCTACACTTATTTCACACACACATATACAAACACATACAAATTACATCAGAGCCACAAAAAGAGGCTTTGAGTTGTCTCATAGTTCACTGGAAGCCTGATTGTAGTTTGATGCAACAGCCCATGAATGTCTGCCCCTTTTCTGAGTTGTGTTTCTTGCAGTAAGAAGAATTATGCCCTTCTAAACCTATTGGATTTAGCTTAGAAGGGTTTAAAGTTGTCTTAGACCAGCTGTGTTGGCCATGCATAATGTTCTGGATGATTCTGGTTGGGTCTGATTCAGCTATAGGCATGCATTTATGAAGCCCAAAGCACCTAGCTAGTTTTGCTATATCAGATCATTTAACTTCTGGCAAGAGGTACACCTCAGCAACTAGGGGTGTGCAAAGGCACTCTGTTTTGTTAGTCTTGTTTCGGGTTTCCCGAAACAAGAATCTTTTTCAGATACAGGCAAAAGCCGAAACGGCTAGCCATTTCGGCTTTCGGGTTTGTTTCGGCTTCTTTCGGCTTTCTTTCGGCTTTTTCAATGGGAAAATGCCTCCGTCTTCCCGGATGCCTGGGGGAGGCATGTTCCCACCGAATCATCCCAAAATTGGTGGGGACCTTCCTCTAACCCCTCTCTAACAACCCCCCAAGTTTCAGACCGATTGGACTTTGGGAGGCCATGTTATGGCCCCCCAAACCAGGTCCCCCTATCCTCTCATTAAGAAGCACTGAGCACACATTTTAGCTTTGTTCTATTGTACAATCTCTGCTTCTGTCCTAAGCTTTTATTAAAACATAATTATTCAACATTCTCAACATTAGTTAAATCAACAGAAACTCATACTATCCATTATTGATTCATAGATCACTGAAGGAGAGCAATTACATGAGTCCATAAAAGTTTCTTACCCCCATAATAAGCAAGTCACAATAAAGGAGATTCAGTTCTCCTAGCTTGTGGCCCTCAAGCCATTTCTCTGTCTCAAAACAGAGCAGGAGGGAGGTTTCCCCCTGTTTTTATGCTCCATGTGGAGTACTCTGTGCATGTGGAGCAGTAAAAACGGGAGGGGGGGGTAACTCCTCATGTGCTATTTTGACAGGGGGAAATGGCTTAAGAAAGGAGGGAGGAACCCCCCCCCCACACACACACAGACATTCTGAGGACATGTGGGCTCTCCTATATTTTTTAACAGCCATTTCTCAAAGGTGATGTGTGGCTGCAGGGAACCTGAGTTGGTTCTGGGGAACCCATACCCAACTCTTCAAAAACCTGCACATATAGCTTGACCCTTGGAAGTGCCAGGTCACACTGGGGTCGGATTGACTCCAAATACTAAAATGGGGCCCGAATGAGTAAAATTGGCCCCCAATTTAGTTGACCCAGCGCAACCCATTGATTCTGCTTCAAGAGGGAATGACATCATTCCCATTGTGACATGGGGCACTTGGTGTGGGAGCATGCTTCATCACCACTGACACATTCTTGCACCCTGCTTGCCAGTTAAGTGGTGGCAGGGGGAGCCTTGGACAGAGGACCCCTGCTCCCATTGGGGTGATGGCAAACCTAACCTGCCTTCATGTGCATTTTTGACAATATCTGTAATCTCTCTGTCTGGATGAAATGACTGCACATGAAGGAGCCCACCTATCATCTCAAATCAAAATTATTCCAAATAAGGAGCTCTTTATGTAGGACTGTTGGTTTCAATAGAAATGAATCCATTTTAGGATACGTGTGGGTTAAGTAGAATGGAGGAAATGAATTCATCCCCTTGACTTTGAGCTATTACTTCATGAAAAAGGGACCAGGGACTGGAAGTTGAGTGACAAATACAAATTGAGTCATCTTCTGAATCCCTAGTTTTAAATGACACCCTAATCTGAATTAAAATAAAGAGGAATAGCAAAATAGGAATTGGTAGGTTATATTAGAGAATTAGTGTGAAAAGGAGTGAGAATTCTCCTCCTTTTCTAAGCACAATTATTCTGGTCCAATTTGTAGCCCCCTATGGCTTCTTTAAACAACAAACACCATGTGTTTTTTTGGAGGAGCGTTGGGATATTTCTATGACACCACCCAGGCGACTTGCAACTAGCATTTATTTATTTTGATATTTTACCCTATTTTTCTCCCATAACAGGAATTCAGAGTGGCTTATGAGATAGAATTCACATAAAATGCAATTTTTTAAAAAAATACACCACCCAACAAACCCCTATGTTGAAACTGGTCACAAAGGATGTCTGGGGCTAGTGCTGGTTCCATCACAGTTCACACAGGGCCATGGGCTGGAAGCATCAAGCTAGGAGTCCTTCAGCTCGTGCCTCTGGCCAAACCCAGACTTCAAATGCACTTTTTCAGGGCACTAAATAAGTGAGGCTCCAAGGCAGTCTGAGAGCCAAGCTACAAGTGATGCCTGACACAGGTTGGACACTTGTCAGCTTCCCTCAAGTTTTGATGGGAAATGTAGGCATCCTGGTTTTGCAGCTGTAGTGGAGAGCCAAGCTGCAAAACCAGGATGCCTACATTTCCCATCAAAACTTGAGGGAAACTGACAAGCGTCCAACCTGCGTAAGGTGTCACTTGTAGCTTGGCTCTGAGGCATACATTCTGAGGGACAGAAGGAAGAGGAACCGAGTAAAATCAAGGTGAGGCAAAGCCCGTTCCAAGTGAAGATGTACACGATTGGATTGAAAAGGTTTTGTGAATAATGTTATGAAAAAAAGAGGGCCACGCCAGCTACCAAAACAATGAAGAGAAAGAGAAGCTGATGGTGCAGAGGGAGGAGGAGGAGGAGGAGGAAAAGAAGAAGAAGTGGAAGAAGAAATTATGTAAACTATTTACTATCCCACTGCGCCATTGACGTCTTTTACTCTTTGTTTTTATGGGTTATGTACTAATCCAGTGGACAAGAAATTATACACCATTAACAATTTCACCTGTGCTAACTTTGAAGTTGGTATATAATGTGTAATATTGTTGGACCTTTTCAAGTAGAAAATTGGTATGTATTCCTATCTATATATGTAAAAGCTTGTTTCTTTGTTCTTTATGCTTTTTCTTTCTTTTTTTCTTTCTTTTTTTCTTAACATTAAAACATTAATAAAATTCTAATTAAAAAAAACAGTTTCATCATATGCCATTTGCTTGGGGTCATGTATATTATAAATATCCTTGTGAGAAGCTGTACATTGGCAAAACACTAAGGAAACTAAAAATATGAATTGCAGGAGCATAAAAGCAGCATCTACCCCCCTCCCAAAAAACAGGTGTCCCCTTTGTTCAACTTTTTTAGAACACAACCATGACTCAGCAGACTTCTTGTTCTGGGCTGTTTTTAAATCTGAAAGCCACTGGCACATAGTGTTATTGAAAAAAGATGCTAAGCAGATTCTCAGACTGGAAACTTTGGTACCTAATGGGTTAAATGTGTGTCTTGAATTTTAGATAAAAGACTGAATCAGCGTAATGCACTTTATTCTCTAAGAAACCGCTGCTATTGAAAGCACCTGATATTATTATACAGATCAGTTGTGTATACACTTCTCCAGCTTTTTTTTTACTGTTGTAATATTGTTTTAAGGTCAATGTTAGCATCATAGTATTGCACCTGAAATTTAATTGCAAATTTTGCAGCTCTATGATTCTGGATCTATTTTACAAGCTGATCAGTATTCTTTGTCTTTTAATGTTTTTATTTAATTCTATTTTTAATGGCATATGTTTTATTGATGTTTTTACATTACCCCCCCCCCACACACCTCACCAAAGTAGACATGGGCACAAATGGAAAAAAACAATGAACACCCCGTTCGTTGTTTGTTGCCATCCACAAACAACGAACAACGAACATGGCCGAACATGAACTGTTCCCGGACATGTTCATTGTTCATTGTTCGTGGGGGCCAAAACCACCCCACCACCCCCACTTAGCCCCCCTCCCCCAAACCCACATATCTGGCCCTTTAAAGATCCCTGAATTTCCCCCTGCCACCTGCCAGCTGATAGTTTAAAGGACTCTGTCCTGGCAAAAACAGCAGTGTCTGCTGGCAGCTACTTTGAGAGGTTTCCAACTGACCTTCCCAACGTCCAATACCCACCAAATTTGCAGGGAACATAGTCCTCACTGTTCTCCGAAGACCTCCAAGTTTCAGAGAGATTGTACCCCAGGAAAGGCATGATCCATGGGTCTCCCCATTGGCTGTAATTTTCTCTTTACAGTGGCAAAAACAGGACTCTCTGCTGGAAGTACTTTGAAGGGTAAAAGCCCGAAGGAAAGCCAGAAGGAGTTCACACAGCGTTCAGTCCCTGCCTCCGGTTGCCAAGGGGATTGATTGCAGGTGCCAGACTGTCTGGCTTGATGAATGGCTGCCGAAGGCAACGAAGAAGGCTTGCAACAATCACCTGTTCGTTTAGGATGGGCCCTCACAAACAGCTTGTTCGCGAACAGCAGATGGGGCTGTTCGTGATTTTTTTCTGTTCATAATGCTGTTCGTGCCCATGTCTACAACAAAGACGCATCCGCAAGATGTGTAAGGGCAGTATATTGGAATAAAAAGACTTTTCCCACTGTACCACTGAGAGTTTTGTTTGTTTGTTTCTTGCACTGTATTAAGTGCATCCCTCTTCTATGTCTTTTGGGATTGAGTTATGTGCCACAAAACACCAGAGAGTCTACTTGACTGACCTATTGATTGTGTCATATCTTTCTGTATTTTCCAGGACTGCACTCCACAATTGATTTGGAACAATTTTGCCAGAAATGTGATTACCAAGAATAGTTTCCCTTCCCTGGGCTCTATTATTCATAGCAGATATTCTCTGGGCTCGGATCAGATGTGAAAAGTCAGTTTGAAAAAATCCTGAAGGAAACACCATGAGTTGAGAATCACAGGCTTAGTTTGCTTGGGGTTGGGATGAGGGGAAATGGCTTTTGAACAAAGTATGGACTAAGCAGTCCTTCTTGCAATCAACTCCACATTATGATTTTATGTTTGCATAAAAAGAAATAATTCAAATAAACCAAATACATAAACATAACTTACTTTATTATTTGGCAACATACAGTGTAACAAAAATATTAACATATTATTTGGCAACATACAGTGTAACAAAAATATTAACATATTATTTGGCAACATACAGTGTAACAAAAATATTAAGTTTGGCAACATACAGTGTAACAAAAATATTAACATATTATTTGGCAACATACAGTGTAACAAATAATAAATACTAAAAATAAATACTCAGTTTGAATTTTTCCTTGTCTTAAAGTGCGTTGGCAGCAGTTCTTCGGAAGACAAAATAATATAGGCTTAATTGAACAATGCCAGTAAGTAGTAAGGCTGGATGCAGGGCTTCTCTTGTTCTTTGCTACTGCATTTTCTCCCCTGGTCACTGGCAGCCAATCCAGAAGTTGCTTTTGTTTATGCCAATAAACCTTTTGCTTTTGCTGTAAAACTCATATTGCTTTGAGCCACTGAATAAATACAAATGTCCTAAAAGAAAAACAAGAAGAGTCAAGCTGTTGAATCTAATGGCATGGTTAGGGCTTTTTTTTTAGCTGGAACGCGGTGGAACGGAGTTCCAGAACCTCTTGAAAATGGTCACATGGCTGGTGGCCCCGCCCCCTGATCTCCAGGGCAGTGTGGAGGGCAATCTAAATTCTCCTCTGTCTGGAGATCAGGGGGCGGGGCCCACCAGCCATGTGACCATTTTCTCTGCGGGCAACCCACTGAGTTCCACCACCTTTTTTCCCAGAAAAAAAGCCCTGGACATGGTCAACTTTCAAATCCTATTATACAGTTTCCTTCTTTCTATCCTGCATCCACCCAATGTCACCCTCTAATTTTCCATTTTCCAGGCTTTCCCTATCTTTAGTACATTCCTTATCAAACCTAGTTTAGTATGATCTTTCTAGAAAGAACGCAGTCCAAGCATGTTAGCAAGCCCTCTGGACTGGCAGGTGTGTATTTTCAAAGACCCTGTCCAGATTGGTGCCATTTTCCATCCATCAGCATCTCACAATTGCCAGACCACAGAAGGTTTCTTTAAAATCGATCTATGCCAAAATCTACAAGAACCTCTGAATTCCCAGGTATCACTTTTTTTAAAAAAGATGTCTCTCTAGTTCTTCTCATTGCAGGAATATAAGGGATGGACCTTTCCACATGTCCTGCATCAAAAAGGGGCTAGATACTTCTTTTTTTTTAAAGGAACTTAGAAATTCATAAGAACTAGTAGATCACAGCAACAGATCATTATAACATTACTGAGCAATAGCACAATAGCAATTACCAATTTTTAAAATTATTATCCCTACAATACAGCTGGGGAGCTGGGGCTGAGAGAAGTGGCTGACCCAAGGCTACCTGCTGAGTTCATGGCAGAAGTGGAACTAGCAGAGTGCTGATTCACAGCCCAGACACTTAACCACTATGCTACAGCAGCTCTCTGGCATCTGTGTCAGAGAGGCTGCTCTGACATCAGTATGAATGGCAGGGCAAGACTGAGTCCTCGCCATTATTATGAAAGATCTTTTAAAAATGCTAATCTGTGGGAACTGTCTTCCGCTTACCATTATGTTGTAAAGCAGCATCCACAGTGGAGCCAATATCAGGGAAATCAACGGCTATCTTTCGGGGATAGCTCTTCTCTATAGAATTCTTGGTTTCATCATATCTAAAGAAAGAAATGGGCTAGAAATCAGTGGAGCTGAGAAGACGACATGCTAACTGTAGGTGTCAGCATTGTCCCAAATAACCAAATCTAATTCTTACATTTAAACTTTTTACATGTAGCGAGAAGAGCCACAAAATTGTACTTTTCAAGTAAAGCAAATGTATGCAAAATCAGCTTGATTGTTTATTTAAGAGCTTTATAAGCACTCCTTTTTCTGGGAAACAAATGAAAGTTAACATATTACTTCTTTTTTAAAAAAAAAAACAGAATTAAATTAACCAGCGGAATCTATGTAAATTTGGTTTCAGTGTAAATATTTTAGTCTTTTCCACTGTCTTTATCAGTAGAGAAAGTGTGCCCATTTTTAACATGAGCAAGCCCATCGTGGTGCATTAGTGTAGGTTAAGTGACCATTGGAGTGATGTCTTGTGTGCTGATACTGTACATGTGGCCACCTCTTTTCTTTTGAACTCTTGTGACTTCCTATTTAGAAAGGAATCAGGCTAGTCCAATGCTTTTTAATCTCAAATAAGTTTTGCTGAGCTCAGTGGAGTGTACTCCCAAAGAATTATACAATGGGTTTGGTGTGAACTAGTAAATAAAGGTTGTACCTATGGAGTGATATAATTTTCTCAATTCCAGTAGCAAAGTATTAAAAGGGTTTCTAGGACTGTCTAGTGTCAGACAAAGAATTTCCACTCACCTCCAGTACTTGCCGCTTGAAAAGAATAATGTTCTCTTTGTGTTCTTATCATAAACAGCTGCATCAATTTTCTTTACACTTCGGGGGAAGCCGAGTGTGTGGATGTTCTTCGGGAAACCTGGCTGTATAATATTGCCTTTGGTAGCCCAGTACTTCTCTCCTGTTTTTTTCAAATAGGATAGAAAAGATTGGAACCATGGATGTTTCTGTATTTTAAATCCATTCAAAGGGCATTACCCCACCCCCCACCCCCCCAAAAAGAGAATTGATGTAAAGAGGATAAGACTTTCATTCAGGGAAATAGGATTTTGGAAGAGATCAGGGCACCTCAATTACATTGTGCGCATAAAAGCTATTTAGATGTCTTTCCCTAGTTATAATAAGGACCTGAATTTCTCTGGGTGACTTTAGGGCATTTGTTCTCTTAACCTAATGTACCTCTTGTGGGGGATTTGAGTCCAAAGGCATCTTAGAAACCAACAAGATTTTCAGGATATGAGCTTTCGAGAGCCAAAGCGCATTATCATTCATCAGAGATGAATGTTGGTCATCTTTTGTGTTTTGTACTTTGTAAGTAGTTTTGAGTCCATATTGCATGAAGAAAAGTGAGTTCAAAGTGTCTCAAATAAGAACAAATTAAATTCCACAGCAGAAATTTCATTCTGGCTGACACGCGCTCTAGCTTCAGAAATGTCAGTGTCTTCAGGTTAAAAAGATACATATCAGACTTAAAATAGTTACCTTTGAAAAGAAATAATATGTCTTTATTTTCAACTTCATATGCAGCATCTATTCCACCACTCAAAGCTGGCCAGAATGCAGAAATCAGATCTTTTTCAATATTGTTTTCCGCAGGGTTCTTCCGCCACATGAAGCTGCAGGGAGAAAAAAAGAAGAAACTTTACCTCAAACTACATCAAAATTCCAACTAAAGAAGCATTTGCATGAAACCCTTGGACTCATTTTGACAGCTGATTTAGAAATCCATCCACAAAGTTCCCAGGATATAACTGACAATTAAAGGAGACTAATTATGAGTGATATGATAAGCCTCATGTTTGCCACCCATTGATGATATGTTAAATGCACATAATAGGCAGTTCAGTTAATGTATTGTGGTTGATTTTGTCTCCTGGATGAGGAAGTAATTCTGTCAGCTCCTTGGGCCGTTGTCTTTAACACAACTTTTAACACTTGACAGTCAACTTCTGCCTATTATATGAAGAAGATCATTGGGGGACATCATACCATAGCCGAGGTGACTATTACAAGCAAAGAAATGGCCAGAGGAGCAGTCTATATTTTGTGGTCAACGTGTTCGGGAGTCAAACATACTGTGCTTGGCACTCATGAACAGCCTCTGAAAACAACATTAACGTGTCAGGGATATGTTCATATTGCATCAAGCATCTTGAACAGCTGCTGAAAAAGTCTGCAGCTGCTTGTTGGTCAGAAACCGACTCACATCTGATCAAGAGATTGACTGGAAGTTGGATTCTGATTCCCCCTCCCCTCAAAAAAATTGCTACATTGCAAAGTTGTAAATCAACTGCTCTGGGTCTCCAATTGCAAAATGGAGAGGACAAAGGCATTGTTTCTTTCCTTTTCTCCGCAGCACAAGCTGATTTTTTCATAGGTGCAGGGGACACAGGAGAAATAATGTGTTTCTTTCTCCCAAACTCACGTTGAGAGCTTGGGCTGTGGATAACTGCAGCAATCCTCTGGGGTGGTCTTGGTGATTCTGGGATCGTGGCCAAAAGTCCCAGATGTGCCCCCAGAAGCACTGCCATCTTGCAGCTACCTCCCTCATCAGAGCCAAGCAAGGGGTGGCCCTTGCCCCATGCATTATGTGTGGGAGCTACTTCAGCAAAATCATGTATGATGGGCATAAGTGGCTTCTTCTCCTCCTCTTTGAGGGGGAGGTGATCAAGGTCCCTCTGAGGATGGGGCCTGGGACAACTGTTCCTGTTGCCTATTGGCTAAGACCACTCCTGCAACATCCTACTTTTCACTGCAGCACAAGGGCCGATTCCAGACGGCCCTCTGCCTCCCGAAACGTTGCGCGTCGTCGCGCGTCGTCGCGTGGAAAACGCGAAATATCGCGTTTTCTCGCACGAGTTTTGCGCGAGGTCGTGCAAAACTCGCACGAGAAAACGCGATATTTTGCGTTTTCCGCGCGATGACGCGTGACGACGCGCAACGTTTCGGGAGGCAGAGGGCCGTCTGGAATCGGCCAAGATTAGAGCAGAGTAGGGAGAAGAAAAGGGAAATCAGCTAGACTTCTGATCCTCCCCCCAAATTTCCTGCATCTCTGTACATTTGGGATACAGGAGAGTTTCCAAGATGGGAGACCAGAAGACCCCCAAATTCCAGGCAGATTGACTGGTAGTCCAGTCTTGATAGTTCTCCCCCCACCCCTCAATACTTTGCTGAGTACAGAGCAAAGTTTCCCCAAGCAGCAAATCAGAGCCTAACTCTCAATTGGCCCCTTATCAGTAGGGGACTGGCTTCTAATGGGTGTGAGTAGTTTATTCCAATGAATAGACACAAACTGGTGTGAACACCCAAATAGCCCATGGATTAATTGGTTGTCTGATTGCCAATGGTGAACAGGAAGTGAGTCGAACCAGAAGGTGTTTGAATATCCTAGTAAAGATTGTTGTTCCCATAGCTTTGAGGATATTTTAAAAAATACACTGAACTAGTGTCTTGAAGAAGTTTGGACTTGTTTACCTGTCTTTAAAGAATAAAGTTTCTCCTCGGAGAGTGGCAGCAGCATCAAAAGTCAGGTGAGGGTTGCATAAATCTGTTGCCTGTTCTTGTAGGTGTGTTGGTGATCCAGAGCCTGATGGCTGACCATCACCACCAGCTTCTTCAGGGGGTCCTTGAAAAAGAGGCAAAGAGAAGGGCTGAAGAACAATTGCACAGCTCAGAGAACTTGTTAGATGATACATCAAGACACAAGATTAATCTCAGTGAAGCTCTGCCAAGTTCCATTAGGTGATGATCTGACACACTATTTTGTTCCTTAAATCTTGTGCAATTCATAAACCTCTGAGTTAGTCTGGGAGGATCCAGAATCCCCCAGGACTTAAGAATGCCTAACAGGAAGAAAGAAGTGTCACACTTTCTGCACAATTCTATGCATATTTTATTCAGTCCTACTGAGTGGGCTGGGCTGGGCACAGGGCTGGTGGTCACATCTCCTAATATATTGTCCCAGAGTGGGCATCCCTAAGACAAAACATATGAGACTCATCCTCTGCTTAGAATTTCACTGGGAGTGAGGGAACCTGAGCTGTATTGTTTGATGGCATTTTTAAAAATTTGAGCTGGCTTTGGAGGCCTGCCTGAATCAGCTTGTAAAGAGCTGGGGCATTGTGGATTGTGGTATCCACCCCCACCCCCCCTGTTCTGCTTGGATTCTGTAATAGGCTACCGTTTACTTGTCTTTCTTAAATCAGATCAGGCTACTCAGTTGATGACTTGCATGTGTGAATGGGGCATCCCGCATCTAATACCATAAAGGGAATGTTCTTATCAGCCTCGAATGCCTTCAAATCCATTGCTCTTATATGGAATCCATCCACTTTTGAGGCAGGAATCTGTGCTTACCATAAAGAGACTGGATGCCCTCGATGTCATCTTGGTGGAGTTTGACCTTTGCAGGGTCTGAACGTATGTATTTTGGAAACATCAGAGCTTCCTTGACATTGGTGTGGGAGAGACCTAGAGAGTGGCCAAACTCATGGGCAGCAACGTGAAAAAGATTGATTCCTAAAAAGAATGAGGAAAAGCATGAATGGCGGTGAGATGACTTTGGCTGTATGGAAGTGAAAATTATATATCAGCCTTATGTACAATATCAGACATGCTTTGTGTAAGGTTTCAAAAGCCACATATTCTCTTTCTCCCTTCAGAGATACACATCTTGAATTAAGAAAGGCTTGTAAGCTTTAATGCCATAAAAGCAGAGCACTGGTTTTTTTCCCCATCATAAAGATTCCCATAAAGAACTGAAGAGACTTTTTCAAGAGAATAGATACGAACAGCCGCGTTACATTAAGTCTGACACATGGCTTACTATAAAACCAATTAGAATTGTTGCCACAGATAAATCATCCTCATTAGCCTTATTCTACCAAGAGGGTTGCTGTGGGAAGGAAACCCTATGTGGGAATTTACCCACTCAACTTTTCCAACAAAGGAACCATCTATGTGGTTTGAGCCCAAGGTAACTATGACAGGGAAAATTCTCTGGATAACCTGTGGCTGCTATGAGCCCAAGCCACAAGGCTGAATCTTGCTTCAAGCACCTGACTCCAAGAGTCACTCTAATTGTTACTTCATGAGTTCTCCACAGAGCTAAACCCAGGTTTATACAAACACACAGCAGTTTTGGGGAATGGCTTGGATAAAAAGAAAGGTGAGCCCAAAGGGTCTCAGAAAGCTGCTGCCAAGGAAGCGAGAGCCCCTGCCTTTCTCCCAAGAGTGCGGGGGGGGGGGGAGTTTCCCATTTTGTCCGTTCCACGTGGAAGTATTTTATGCATGTGAGGCAGCAAAAATAGGGAAACTGTCCCCTCCACACTGTTTTCGTAGAGAGGGGGAAAATTGGGAGAAAGGCAGGAGCTCTTCTTCCTCCGGCGGCAGCTTTCCAAGCCCTTTTTTTAAATGCAAGCCATTCCCCAAAGCTACTGTGTGTTTGGGCAACCCCAGGTTGGCTTTGTGGAGAACTTGTGAAGGAAATAACAATTAGAGTGACCCAAGAGGTTCATCCAATTCAGTTTCTTGGAGGCAGTCTCCACACCAGTGTGGGATGTGAGCAGGCCCTGAGTTTCTGCATACATGTAAAAAGGGGACATTGTTTCTGTTATTAGAAACACTGTGTGATAGCAGTCTAGGCTGAGAACATGCTTGGAATAAGTATTACTAATTTTAGCAGAACAAAGGCTGAAGTCCTTGTGTTGACTTCAGTGGCCCTATGAGGCTGCCTTATCCTGCATCAGAACATTGGTCCATTGAGTTCAGTAGATATGTCAAACTTCAAAAGTCAGTCTCATGGTTGTTTTTGTCAAAGTGTCTGATAAATCTATAAATGTATAGATATTTTTACACCCTGATGGATAAATGGTATTTCTGTCTGAAAATTTTGCAGTAAAAGGATTTTACCATCTAATAGCTGCTACAAGAACCTACAAAATGGAATGCATAAATGCCAAAGACTTGAAAATACCTGTTGCATCCTTTGTCCAGTCTTCATCTTCATCAAAATGAACGTATCCACCATGAGCTGGTGAAAAGGCATGTCCCACCTCTCCATTGGGCCCATCAAAACGAGGGTCAAAGGGAATCTTGCTGTGTTCTTGAAAAATCAAAGGGGGGGGGGAATCTGAAACTCTTTCTATTCAGAAAATCAGGTAAACCTGCCTATAATTTTTTCTGATTTACTTACCTCCAGCACCAAATAAGATTAATATATCTGCAGAGTCCCCTGATACCATTGTGAAGGTTAGGGGGGTCACATCACTCCACACTTTCCATGCTCTCCTGATGGCCTCTTCTACATCAGCACGAGCCATGTCTGGCGTGTAATTCTGAAGACTTTAAAACAAGCAAATAGCAGCAAAGGAAATGAATATTTGATCTAAAAGGAACAACAGATTCTGAGAGAACTGGGACCCATTTCCAACCTAGTATATGCCAGTAGCCCATTGGCCTGCACTCAGTACCTACTTCCTTGCTCAGCCATGAAGCTTGAGTAGGTAGCAGTGGCCAGTTCAAGATCTCCCAAGTAATATGACCAATAGGTTTCCTATGAGAATAAAATGGGGACATTCCGGCATATGGTCCCTGATGATGCTTGAAAGTATAGTGGGATAAAAGTGCAGCTGAACATCCTCCTCCAACTGTGAAAATCTGGAGGAAGACTAATAATAGTAGAAAGTTGGGAAATTTGTCCACTATGACTAATTTCACCAAGAAAACTCCCCAGGCTAAAAATGGGTACCTTGTACATCCACCTGTTACTACATGTATTTGATTTTTTTTCTGGATTAATATTTTTTCAACTGGCAGGGTCCTGGATGTAGTAAGCTAATTTTATTCATGGCTTTCATTTTTTTGTATTAACCATTATTTTATTTGAATTTATTAATTTTTCTTCATTTATACCCCACCTTTCTTCCCCATGGGGACCCAAAGTGGCTTACTTCCTTCTCCTCACCTCCATTTTTTCTCTCACAAGAACTCTGTGAGGTAGTTTAGGTAGAGAGTGTGTGATAGGCCCAAAGGCACCTAGCAAGATTGCATGGCAGAATGGGGAACTTGAACCTGGGCCATCTGGATCCTAGTCTGCCACTCCAGCCTCTATGCCACACAGACACATTAATTAGAGACAGGGCTTTTTTTCTGGGAGAAGAGGTGGTAGAACTCAGTGGTGGAACTTAAGTCCGCACAATGATGTCACTTTGGGTCAGCTGGAACAAGGGGAGTTTTTAAAGTTTAAATTGCCCTTAGCAAAAATGGTCACATGGCCAGTGGCCCCACCCCCTGATCTCCAGACAGAGGGGAGTTTAGATTGTTTAGTGGCACAGAGGGCAATCTAAACTCCCCTCTGTCTGGAGATCAGGAGGCGGGGCCACCAGCCATGTGACCATTTTCAAGAGGTGCCAGAACTCCGTTCCACCGCGTTCCCACTGAAAAAAGCCCTGGTTAGAGATAATCGTTATCATCATCCATTGGTTGTCTTGGTCTAATTATAAACAGTTTTGTATCCCTTTTAGCATTATTCCTTTCCATGGTGAATGCACAATGACAAAGAAAGTAAAGACTGCCTGTCTAGTTTCCTCCTCTGGCTCAAGGAAGCAGGAGGAAAATGGGAAGAGTTACATTGCTTCTCTCCCCGCCCAACTCTAGATGCCCCACAAAGGGTATGCCACTCTCTCCAAGTTTGCAACCTTTCTTGTAACTATGCCATGCCATATCATACCATACCATAACGTCCACCTTTTTAAAAAAAAAGCCAGAAATGCAGCTCAAGAAAGCATATTGAACTCTTACCTATATGTCAGGTCTTTCTTTGGCCATTTTGGAGATAGCGGAAAGGTTTTGAATCCTTCTATATCAGGAACCCCACATCTGGGAGCTTTCATTTCATCCAACGTGGTAGAATCTAATTTGCCTGTCACTTTCAGTCCGAAGAATTCCTGCATTTGTCGTAGTTTGTTGACGTCAATGTTATTGTGTTTGCTTCGAAAGACAGGCATTTCTTCGGGTTCAGGGTAATAGCTGTTGAGGTATTTCTGATAAGAAGAACAGATATATTTGATTGCTTTAAGCATTTTTTACATGTATTCTTTTATTTTTAAAAACTTGCTTTTAAATTTTTTGCCTTTGTGGTCAATATATTTTCCATGCAGAAGGCCATTTATTTTGGAACATTTCTGAGTCAGGCTCTCCCAAAATATACATCTGGCATCATCATCTTTGGCAGCCTTTTCGACATCAGGCAAAGATACTGTTATTAAATTGTCTCTAAAGAAGATCACTTAGAAATATTACACAACGGACCCTTGATCTTGTCTTATCCTGATTCTGTTCTTTGATTTTGACTTTGTTGTTTATAACTTTTAAATCTTGTTTCTATTCTTGTGAGCTTCTTCAAACTGCAGTTGAAAGGCAAGATTCATATAGCTGTAATAAATAATTTCTATACTATATAGAATGATTCCATCTATTTTGCAGGTGTGCAGAAGGTCCCAGGTTCAATCCTTGGCATCTCCGGACAAAAGGAGATATGTTAAGTGATATGAAAGACCTGTACCTGAGATGCTGCCAGTCAGAGTAGGCAATACTGATCTTCAGAGACCAGTGGTCTAATTCAGTATAAGGCAGATTCATGTGCACAGGTGAGGAAACTGAAGACAACAAACCTATTACCTGCACAAATCTTATCAGCTTACATTGCAGCTGACATTGAGGGCCAAACTAGTGACACCTGACACTAGTTGGACACTTGTCAGCTTCCCTCAAGTTTTGATGGGAAATGTAGGCAGCTTGGTGGAATGTTGGACAAGTGACAGTTGAAAAGTCCATTGGACAGCAATCAGAGAGCCAAGCTGCGAGACCAGGATGCCTCCATTTCCCATCAAAACTTGAGGAAAGCTGACAAGTGTCCAACTAGTGTCAGGCATCACTTGTAGTTTGGCCCTGAGCCTAAATCCTCCTCCTCTTACACAGGATCACACTGGGATAATTTTAAAGCAATATATTTAGAGACTGACTACCCATTCCTAATTGGTCTACTTCTCTGCTCAATAAATCTGCTAATGCTCCTTACCTGGGCAAGCTGCGTGTCCTCTTCTGTGGCTTGTTCAGTCTGTGGAAGGATGGGCAAAGTCCACGAAAGCACTCCACAGAACCCAATCATGAGTAAGAAACTTTTCATGTCTGCCTTCTCTTCTTCACACCAGCCTCAAAACTCTTCCGTCTCTGCCAGTTGATCTGTTAATGTGCCGCACATTCCCTCATATATATACTTCATGTTTGTACTATAAAATCAACAGATGTATGACTCATAGCATTAGAACATCCTCTGACTTGTCAGCCACAGAAAATAATTTCAGAATAAATGAAATGTAACCTAACTTCTCAAATCCCTGATTTGGCAGTCACTAAAAATGAGACTGGAATTATAATTCTACTTGTTTTTGGTTTATATTTTTGTATTCTAGAAAATGAAGTATTCAGACAATCTGAAACACTGTTTTCTAGGAGGACTTTTTAAATAGTTTTGATGGACTTTCAAAGAGAATGAAATTATCCCCTACCAAAAATAAAGGTAGGAATGACCCAACCCACAATGACAAAATAATATGAAGTGTATAACAATCTTTCCCAGCCTATCACCGGACAACCTTTAATAAGGCTTAGGCTGTTAAAATATTTTTATTTCAACCTACTATCTACTAACAATTTAAAATACAGAAGGAAAGACTACGTATTTCTACTGCTACTATTTTTAATAATTATAAGTGTTTTTAGAATTGTGCTGTATGTGACTTGGTTATATATATATATATATATATATATATAACATTAATGTTATGCAAACAAGCATTAATGATGTAAAAATAAAATTCTTCTCAATTAATACCAGAGTCTCCTGACACAGGACAAATTCTGGGGATATTTCTGTTATGGGAAACATTTAATTAACTTGTGAACGTTGACGTTTCTTGATCATTTATTAGAAAGCCAGCAGAAATGTTAGGAATATTCTGACAATTATTACTAAAACTCATGGTCAACGAAGTTGTCATGATTGCCATTTGTTGGTACAGAATGACATTTTGTGCCTCTGTTATAAAGTTTCTAAATTAATTAGTATATGTTAAGAAATGTACTATTAATTCATTAGTATATGTTAAGAAGAAAAGAACCTCGTGGTGTGGAGTGGTAAGCTGCTTACAACTAGAGATGGGCACAAACAGAAAAAAAACCAGAA
This sequence comes from Eublepharis macularius, assembly GCF_028583425.1. NCBI lineage: Eukaryota > Metazoa > Chordata > Lepidosauria > Squamata > Eublepharidae > Eublepharis > Eublepharis macularius. The sequence continues at coordinate 163,240,509 of NC_072792.1, read as the reverse complement.
CATGATGTTCATTGTTCGGGGCCATCCTAGAACAGGGACTCACGAATAACCATGAACATGACCCTGTTCATGAACATGTTCATGGTTGGCTGTTTGTAGGGGGCAGCAGGCTCTCCTCCAGCCATCATCCAAGTTTGGTCAATCAATCAAGTACCTTTAATGGCATACAGAAGTTTGGTCAAGATACCTACTGCGCCACTCCCAGAAACCTGACCTGAGCAGGCACCAGGAAAGGTACCAATAATAAATAATAGCTTGGCCCCAGAGCCTGGCAGCAGCCCTGGAACCTAAGGGTGGGTAGATCCCTACCACACCACTCCCAGAAACCCTACCTGAGCAGGCAGCAGGAAAGGTACCAATAGTAAATAATAACTTGACCCCAGAGCCTGGCAACGGTACTGGAACCTGAAGGGGTAGATTCCTATCCCACCACACACAAAGAAAATTCAAGCTCCAATGCACTCTCCCTGTCTCTCTATCAAAATGCCAACAGCAGCTGTCTCTCCTCTCCACTGTCTGCAAAGTGAGCTGGGAGCCCCCCCTCCCCCATTGTTGTTGCTCTCTTGTAACAAATTTGGAGTTCCACACTTGGAAGGAATACCTGCCTATCAAGCTAAATTGGGCTTAGATTGGGGTTTCCAGGGCAACAGCAGGAGTTCAGACAGAGTTCAGACAATCCCTGCCTACGTTGCCAAAGAAATTGATTGCAGGTGCCAGACTGGCTTGACGAATAGCAATGGACAAGCTTGCAATGACCACCTGTTCGTTTAGAATGCGGCCTCATGAACAGCTTGTTCTTGAACAGCAGATTGGGCTGTTTGTGGCTTTTTTTTGGTTCGTATTGCTGTTCATGCCCATCTCTACTCATGACCTGAGTTCAATCCTGGCGGAAGCCAGGTTCAGGTAGCCAGCTCAAGGTTGACTCAGCCTTCCATCCTTCCGAGGTCGGTAAAATAAGTACCCAGTTTCCTGGGGGTAAAGTGTAGATGACTGGGAAAGCCAATGGCAAACCACCCCGTAAAAAGTCTGCCAAGAAAACTTTGTGATGCTACATCCCCCATCGGTCAGTAATGACTCGGTGCTTGCACAGGGGACTAACTTTTCCTCTTTATGTTAAGAAGCACCAGCAATGTTATTGTGAACAGGTCTGCTCAGAGTCCTACTCGTCTACCCAACAGGGCTTAATCCTTGGGAAATGTTTTTAGGACTGCAGTACAGGTTTTTTTTAAAGTAATAACCAAACTCTACCCTTTCCCTATCATTTGCCAGTAAATATTAGCATTTACCAGGAGATGCTGGGAAATGTCCAAAACTGAACAAATTAGTGCACTTTTTCAGACTTTTTCTTCCATGTTTGATGACTTCATTTAACAGCATTGAAAGAATTGTGAGTTGCATTGAGTTCATATTATTTTAGCCTCTTCTGCTCCCAAACTCCTATCTTATACTCTTCACTCTATATTTTGTTGTTGCGGATAAAACATGAGAATGGGTGGGAGGAGAGAGAACATTGACAATGAGGAAACGATATGAAATTGCCAGGAAAAGAAGCTGATAGAACTACTTTCTTTTCAAAAATGGAAAAATGCACCCAATAGGCCTCATCCGTTGCTTTTCTAAAGATAACACAGTAATAGAATTGCCATTAATTTAATTTGTTACATTCATTTCCTACGACCAGGCATTAGGGTTCAGAGCATGCAAGGTGAATTGATGGGAGGAAAAATTTGAAACTAACATAGAAACTTTTCAGTCATCAAAGTCAAACAGATCTTGTAACAAACTAGAATTTGGGGTGAACTGTAATGAAATGAATATAAGAATAAGAAGGAACACAGTGAGTGTAACAAAGTTTTTCAAATGAAAACAATTAGAAAAGAACAAGAAAGGAATATGTATATCCCAGGTTAGAAGAATGAGATAGATGTAAGGAGACAGGGGGTGCTGAAACAATTTCATCTGAAGTCTAAGGAGACAGGGGATGTTGAAACAATTTCAGCTGAAGTCTATGATTGGCAAGGCAAGGTGCTATGAGTAAATTTAGTCATTTGTGCCCAGTAACAGAAAGCTTCTATATGCCCTTTAAAACTCTCAGGCTGATTCCACACACATTGGATAATGCACTTTCAATGCACTTTATCAATCATTTGAGGTGGATTTTTTGTTCCGTACATAAAAAAATCCGTTCCAAATTATCTATAAAGAGGATTTGAAGTGCATTATCCAATGTGTGCAGTCAGTTTGAACCTGTTATTACGGCCACGCAGTAACAAGCAGCATGATATGTGACTAAAGTTCACTTCTTTTTTTAAAAAGCTGAAAGAAGCAGGAGGGGGCCAGTTTCAATAGATGCACGACATTGGAAAGTGGACACTTTTTTGCTGGAAGTGTCTCTGAATCTGTTATGCAATCTAAAGATGCCCAATGAGTTTCTTTGTGGTGCAGGGCATATATTCTGCACTTGATCAAAGGAACCTTCTTTTTTATTGTTTTACACATTGCAAAACTAAGACTTGTCTCACACCAAAACCCCCTTATGATGGTAGTCTTAAAAAATTATAATGTTTTTACCTTGAATACTATGGGCTATAGTCTACTAACTGTGGTTCAGTCCATCCAACAATTATGTTTATAAAAGTCAATGGAACAAAGTCTTTGATGAATAGCAACTTGCTTGGACCTGCCAGCCAGTTTCTTTACAAATTTCCAACTAATTGTATATTTTGATTCATATATATGCGCACACCTATGCAAACAAAATTACTTCTGAAGCATGACAAAAGAAAGGTCCATAGTCACACAAACCTCATGTTCTAATTGTTTGCTGCCATCCTAATTGTGGTTTTATACAACATTCTATGAGCAGAGGCCAATAAACACAGGCTTGTTCCTGCAGGAAAGTCTGCTGAAAAACGTGCCTTTAACTGTGTCATATGTGGGTGATCCATCCTCTTCCCGGCATATCTGCTCTGGGAAATGTGAAGAACATAAACAAGCATTTAGTAGCTGCAACACTGTGTAGAAATGAAACACGTAGCTCTGCATCTAACTCACAACTTCATGGAAATCAAATCAGCTTGCAATGCACACCTAAGCGGGGTTAACTTACATCCTTCAAAGTTCATTGACTTCAATAGACTTCAAAAAGTGTGACTCTGTTTAGGATTGCACTGTCCATATGCAGAACCTTTGATTACTGGAAATACAACATTGCATGATTCCTATTCCCACGTCATGTGTGATTTGAAGTTCCTAGGAAAGATTCTAGAAGGCCTTTTCTGGTGAAGATGAATAACTGGAGCCTGGAGATATTCCTCCTTCCCTTTCTTCCACATCTCCACACCCTGATTCAAGCAAAGAGATCCATGTGCAGAAATAGCTTTCCATACATTTGTTGGCTAAGGAGCCGCAAAAGTAAAATAGAATATACATTTAAATGTGCCGCCAAAAGCTGATGCTGTCTGTCCCTAAGGCATTGTTTTCAATGGGCTATACATTCCGAGGCACATCTGAGACCATCTCAGCAAGCAGTCATTGGCTGTGCAGGATGTGCAACACCCTCAGCTTCATATTTTCTAAACCCAACTTCATCTCTATACCTAGCAAACATGGGATGGTTATTTCAGCACAAACATCACACTGCATTGTTTCCAAAGGAATGCACAGTTAGATAGGCTTCAATTGTCAATTCCACTGAAACTACAGATAGGCCATTTCAGCTCTGATGTGTATTCAGTTGTGCCTCCAGCTGCATATGTGATTTCTTTTGCCCTCTCCCAAATTGATTTCAGTGGAGTAAGAATTTGGTTGTATGCAAAGTGTTCTTCCACCACTTTGGGGGTTGTTTGGGGACATGGTCATTTCTGTATTTATTTTATTTAATCCCCTCCTCCCTCCTTCTTATATAGGTCTAGGCTGATGTTGGGGCTGGAGCTGGAATTGCTCCTGCCAGAAAGAAAGGCAGTGGTTTGTGCAGACCAGTATCGCCTCTGACTCCCCCAGTGCCTCGGACATTCTTTCTGATGTGTTCAAGGGGCTGTGCATCTGTGCCCCCTGGGAAATGTAGTTCCAGGATGCCTAACTTAAGCAGTAGTTGGGATGGGCTGATAGCACTGATGGCAACAGCTTTGGCATGGGATTTATCCCTGGGCCACATAGAAAAGGGCAGGAGGCAGAAAGTTTGCCTATCACATTCCTCATTGACACAGTGACCTCTTAACTTGATAGAGGTATATGACTTTGCTTAGGACAGGGCTTTTACTCATCTAGAAGAACTAGTTGACAAGTCAGGTTAACCGATTAGCACAGTTGTGCAAAGTATATCACAAACATCTATCAGTACAATCCTAAGCAGAGTTATGCCCTTCAAAGTTCACTGAAGTCAATGATCTTATAATGGTATGACTCTGCTTAGGATTACACTATAAATCAATACTCCTTACAATAACCAAATAAGGCAGGACAGTTCAGTGATGGTTCAGTATTTGCAAAAGACACACAGAAAAATAAAGTTACTTGGCAATTCCTGTTTTCTCTCCATCTGAGGAGCCTATATGATTACATTTCTGATTTCTTCATAATTGAAAATGAGCAGTATTTCAAGTGACCCAAGCAAGAGAAGTCTGGGAATCAATGGTAGCCAGTGCACTTATACAGAATCAAATTGCTCCCCAGCCCCACAAGCTAGGGAACCAGCATTTAAGATAGACCTTTGGGAGCAAACCTCTTCAGTAGCAAGATGTGTGTAACTGTTGATTGGTGATTGTCTTTCAGTGCTATCCTATGTAGCATTTCACCCTTCTACACCGATTAAAGTCAATAGCAATAGTACTAGTAGCCTCAGCTGCAGCATTTCTGATTGACAACTCCAGCTTGGAAAATTCCTGGAGATTTCAGGGTGATCCCTGGAGAAGGGAGGATTGGGAAAGAGAGGGAGTTCATTACGGGTGTTATGTCATTCTAGGATTTATGTTCCTCCTAGAATCTCTATGGTGTACCATAGAGTACATGTTCTTCTGAAGCTGCCATTTTGTCCCAGGAAATTGATATCTGAAGTCTGAGATCCATTGTAATTCCAGGAGAACTCCAGACCTCACCTTGAGGTTGGTGGCCATACTACTATCACTATTGATTTCAGGGTCTGACTAAAGAAAAATGGTCTTACAAGGAGAACATGAGTTTGGGAACTCCCAGTTTGCTCATAATTTGTAATTCAATCATCTGATCCCACCAAAGAAAGCATCAAAGCTCTTCATCCTCTCACACAAGGCAAAGTTTTTTAAAGCAGTTGATGACTGGCTTCTAAATCCAAACAAGTCCAGTAATTGCATGCAATGTTTAAAGAGGAAACAAATTAAATAAAGGAACGCTGGAAATTCCACCAGACCTATTTTCTCCTCAAGTTGGCGAAATCAGCTCCAGAACCAGGTGATATCCTGTTGGGACAAGGGCCAATTGGGGGGCGGAGTGTCAGGAGGGCCATTTGGCCCGGGCCTCAAGTTTTGAGTCTTGTTTTTTAGGTGCATCATGTGCCATCATTTTAAAATTTATATTATGGCTAGAGGCCTCAAAAGCTGAATGTAGCCCTGACTTCCCTGAGTATCTGAGATGGCCCGCACTGGACATATGTGAAACATTCTGTGTGGTGACATCTTCTGCATTTGAAGCCCCTTCCTTCATAATCCTTTTCTTCATCTCTGCCTCTTCACTACCTTAGACTTTTCCTCCCTAGCTCTTCCTTTGGTGACTCTCTGTCATGCCTCAGATGGGGTGAGTCACCATACACTGCCACCACTCTGGGATTTAGGGTCCCTTGGGAAGACCCTCCCAACCCTTCTGACCTCCGTAGCTTGGCCAATAAACAGGCGTTAGGACCCAGCAGAGTAACAACAGACGGAAGGATTTATTTACAAGGAGGTCAGTTAATAACAAACAAACAAGCAAGGTGCATTACCAACAATAGATGGGTGAAAGCAAAATAAACAAAAGGCCCTAGCGTGACTGAACTCACTGTCCCTCTGTCTGTCAGGCCTGTCTTCTCACCTTACCTGGATGAGGGCCTCTCTCCCTAGCAAAAACCTTCTCTGGCCTGCTCCCTGGGAGAAAGAACACAGGCTTTTCTCCCTCCAAGACTTATATAGCACTATCCCCCTGTGTTCTGATTGGCCAAAAAAGGTGTCAAAACGGCCCAGGGGCTCCTGGGAATCATAGGCAGGCCTACTCCCACTGCTAACAGGTTTCTGAGGCCTTGCTAGGCCTTCCAGGCACAGCCAGATCATGACACTATCCTTTGGTGAAATTAAGACTGTAAACTCCTTAGCTTTGGTACTAATCTCTGAGTTTGTTAATTCTGTCTAGTGCCATGCAGATCTATGGAGTAATGATAATAATGTTGGAGACTAGAGATGGGCACGAACCGTAAAAAAAAGAACCATGTGGTTCATGGTTCGTCAAATTTCACAAACCATGAACCACAAACTTTCATGAACCTGCCCCCGGTTCATGAACCGGTTTGTTTGGTTCGTGAAATTGTCACATCCAGGTCAGAAAATCATCATTTTCGGGTTAGCAGAAGGTCTGCAGGAAGTCCACCCCCTGTTGCCTAGGAAACTGATTGATCAGCACCAGGCTGTCTGCAGTGACAAACCAAAAAATGAACCAAACGAACCAGCCTAAAGTTTGTGGCAGTTCGTCAGAAATGGGATCTGATGAACCGCTGGTTCATGAACCACAAACTGGCCTGGTTCGTCATGAATTTTGGTTCATATTTTGGTTCGTGCCCATCTCTATTGGAGACCATTGCCCGCTAGAAGGTTAAATCACTGGCAGTTCCAGTCAAGATTTCAAGGCTAGGAGAGAACGCTGCTAGAAACCTGAGAGAACAGCTATCTGTCATAGTGGTTGGATCTTGTATGAGAATATGTTGGTCTACAATTATTGCATAGGAGCAGTTTCAGGTTGGTCTTTGGTTGTTACAGCTATCCACCACTGTTTCTGTGAAGATTGTATTGAAACTATATTCATCCTTCTTAAGAGGACAGAGTTACCAGGTGCCCACTGGTGGCGGGCAAACTCCCAGCAGTTTCCTCCATTGCTTGCCAATCACTGGCATTTAGTGAGACTTTGCAAGCCACCCATTGATCGCCCACCACCAGCAGGCAACTGGGCAAGCATGTGGAGGGTGTGCTCCTGGCAGGGCACGGCAATGTCACTTCCTAAAGTGATGTCATTGTGCTTCATGTGGGAGTAGTCCCACGGTTTGCAGAGGCCAATTTTGGAAGGAAATGACATCATTGCATCAAGGCTGGGAGTGCACATGGGCAAATATTGTCTAACTGATAAGTACTGGTCCCCCCCCCCACTGCTGGGAGAATATGATTACCTGGCAACACTAGACCGAATACAAAACATTTCGTAATGTGCTTCTGTGCAGCTCTATGGTGCAGCTGTATTTGGAATACTGAATTGAAATGGGTGGAGCATTTTCCCCATGAGAAAAGGTTAAGACGTTTGAGATTTTTTAGTTTACAGAAAAGGCAAATAAGGGTACAGAAGACAACAAAATTCATGGTTTGTAGAAAGTCGATAGACAGAACTTTTTCTCCTTCTCCCATAATTCTAGGACTTGAGAGCACCCAATGAAGTGGAAGTGTGGCAGGTTCATAACAAGCAAAAGAAAGAACTTCACTCAAAGAGTAGTTAACTCATGCAAAAAATGGCTCCCAGACTTACCTGGGGACTCGGGTTGCAGGCAGTGCGAGGAGGTGAGTGGGGAGACGGCATGGCGGCTACCATGTTGTAGAGGGGCAAGGAGGTACCAGGAGCCGGGGGATCATGCCCAGGCACAACTGGCACATGCCCCTGGTCTGGGTAGCTGGCCCCCGCCCCTCAGCACTTGGCCTGTGGCGGCATCCCCACCGAGCCCTCCCTTTCATCAAAACTTGGAATGAGCAGACTATGGATTGGGCACTAATCCATTTGGGGAGGAAACAGGGCCCTCAGGCTCAGTTTCCCTATTATGGGGATCCCCATAAGGGATCTGGGGAGTAAGCAATGGCTGATGCAAGCCCAGTTGGGGGCTGTCAGTCCGCCTCACTCCCAGGTAGCAGAGGATGATTCACACAGGGGTGTATACCCACATGGCATCCCACTAGCTGTCATTCCATGGTCCCCCCCGCCCCCAGCAGGGGTCTGAGAGGGTGTGTGGATCATCGGCTTGGCAGGTGGGTCAGCCAATGCTCGGATCCATGCCCTAAGCATGGCTCCATGAGCTGTAATTTCAATAAAGTTGTGGCCCCTTCTACCTCCAGCACTGTGTCTGAGTGTTTTTGTTGCTATGCCCCCTCCCTGCTCTCCCCCCCCCCACTTAGCACTTTCCTGCAACTCATTGGCACAGAATGCTGTGATGGCCACTAGTTTGTCTGGCTTAAAGGAGAATTAGAAAGATTCATGAAAGATGCGCACATCAGTGGCTCTTAGTCACAATGACTATGCAGGATCAACTCACTCCATACTAGTGCCAGTGGGGAGCAATAGGGAGAGGCTTTGGCCTCCAGACCTTCTTTATGGGTCTTCTGGGGACATCCGGTTGACCCCTGTGTGAAACTGGTCACTGGACTAGAAGGACTGTAGATCTGATCCAGCACACCTTCTCTCATGTTAAGCTGAATAGCTAAATTAATAGAACAAATCCACCTACCAATATATGATGCATTTGGGTATTTCCAAAGAGTTGTTTGAATGAGTATTTTGAGCTTCTTGGCTCTTCCCCCAAACTATTTCCATGGCTCATATGTGTGGTTTGGAAAGGATTTTGTCACAAAATCATTCGAGTGCTTCCTTAGACTGATGTGTTAATTTTATGACAGAGGGGTTATTTAAAATTATGAAAGTTGCACTGCAGTTCTAACATGTTCTAAAATCACCTCAGCTGGGACTTTTCCTACCCTGCAGCAGTTACCTACTTGACACCTGGCAGAGGTATTAATTAGGAAGTGTGGAAAAGCTGAGGGGAAAAAAAGAGTTTTAAAGTCTGAGTGGCAGATAAATTTGGACACCGTTGCAGAAGGTGGGGGCACGATGCTAAAGTAGGGCCCCAGAGGCCCAGATCAACCCCAGGAAGCCAAATTATCACTGCCTCTCAAAGAACATGAGGATGGGCCGTGGCGGCGGCTGTCCTTCCCATGGGTTAGGGGTGATTCCTGTCAGAGTGCTGAGGCCTCAGCAGCTGCCTAACTCCAACCCTCTCCAAAAACTTCCCCAAAAAAGTCCACATCCAGTCTGTTTCTCTTACCAGCTGTTTCAAGATCACTTGAGCTTCATATTTGGCTGTGTTGTGTAATGAGACAGGAAACTGAACGACTCATATTTAACAGAACAGAAAGTCACTTTTGGATCGCTTTTGTGAAGTGCTGTGCAAAACATACCCTAAAATGACTACAAATTTGTTTTGTTTATTGGAGTTTTTGACTAAGGTTGACTTAATGTGCTTTGTTTGGTAAGGCCATTGAGGACACGCAGAATGTGCTGGAGGGCCCTGGCCATCGTTTTCAGGAAAAGAGCAAACATCCTGCCAGAGAGACTGCAAATGTGTATATTCTGTCATATTCCTTTTTTCTGAAGCTGTGACTCTCCATATATCCAAAGCCCCTCACTTAAGAGCACATATCCTCTGCTGAACTCAATGTGACCAAATTTGCTACATTCTTTCCTGGCTGAATGACAGACTCCTGTGAGTATGTGGAAAGATCAGAAAGTACATAGAATCACCTAAGAAACTGATGCCCCCATTCTACCACTTCTGGTGCTCTTCCTGGTAAATGTAGGACAGAATAAAAATGGCAAGCAGGTAGCAAGGACGGATGGTGGTGGTAGCTCAGGATATTTTTCATCACTCAAAAGTAGGTCTCGTTAAAGAAAAGGCTGGTAATCCTTGACCTACCCTTTCTACCATCTCTCTTTCCTCACTCATACAACTCACCCATCACTGTTTATACTCTGTTCTCTCCAGGACCAGGGAGAAGGGAATAATGTTTGCAGGAAATGTAATATGTAGCTTACCTATCCCTAGAATTTCCCCATTAATTCTAAACAACAAATCAGTACATATCTTGCTGGACAAATGGATTTTAGATAATCTGCACCTTCATCTGGAACTTTGGAGCTTTCTTCTTTCATGGCTAGCTAACTATTTCTATTGGCTTTTCACTTTGGTTAAATAAGAATAATTGCTTTTTAAAATTTGGGATTAGCCTTTATACCTAAGGAGCTCAGAAAACGAGTCTCATTTGAACTGGCTGTCTAATATAATGATGCTTGTGGTGGGAGGGGAGGATGGAGTTAATTATGACTTTTTTTTCCCTTTCAAATTTGATGCCCAGAATGATAGAGTTAAGCATTCATTGATTGCAATGGGACTTAAGTACCCATAGTTATTGTTAAGGGACCTCCGCAAGTGAGCCTATTAGCTATGATAGTGGTCCAGCTTTTCAAACCTCCTCTCTTGAGGGATTTTTAAAGAAAGCTATAAATGTCAAACTGTTAAAAGTAAATATTTAAGTGGGGAAATCAGTGATGATGCCATTCTAAATTCCCTCCTGCCACAGCTGAAAAGTTCATACACCCTTACCCAAACTCATGATGAGCCAGAAAAGTTCAGGCCAAGCTCATGATGAGTTCACCAGTGACATGATTAGTTCTTACCAGGGCTTTTTTTCAGGGGGAACGTGGGGGAACGGAGTTCCGGAACCTCTTGAAAATGGTCACATGGCTGGTGGCCCCGCCCCCTGATCTTCAGACAGAGGGGAGTTTAGATTGCCCTACGCGCCGCTCAGCAATCTAAATTTCCCTCTGTCTGGAGATCAGGGGGCGGAGCCACCAGCCATGTGACCATTTTGTCCAAAGGCAACCCACTGAGTTCCACCACCTCTTTTCCCAGAAAAAAAGTCCTGGTTCCTACCACTGCCGTTATCCCCCTTCCCTTCTCATTGCTCTCCCTCTAGGCAGCAAACAAATGAGTACAGTGAAGAGGAAGAGCAATCTCCACTGACTACATTGTTTGCGTGCACTCTTTTTCCAGTCACCACCAGTTGGTACTGGGCCCAACATCATAGCAGCATCAAGGTTAGATTATCATGCATTATATATCCGGATGGCTGTGAAAAACAATGGACTTAGAAGGGTGTAATGTTGCTTAGGATGGTAGTGTGAGTCCCTTTGACAAAACGTATCTTCCTCTACTGTCGACAAGATAACCTTATAAATGAAGTTTAGGAAGAGACCACAAAAATAATCTCAACACCCTCGTCTTTTGTGGAACTAGGTGATTGAAACTGATCATTTGAATGAGTGATGTCTCAAAGTATAAGTAGTGGTTTAGACTGATAGTTTTCCTGGAAAAGAAAGATCTCTGGGTGTTTCTTGCTTAGTCGCCACTTGTCTCTGAACTGGATTAGCTAAACCCTTCATATTGCACATTACAATCTTGAAGCCTTCAATCACAGTCCAGTTAAAAAGAAGACTCAGATATCAATAGCCATTGTTGTACAGGCAGATAGACCTGTGAGGACACTAGTTAGAGAGACAAAATAAATACATTGAAAAGGAACTATCCAAAATATAAAAACAGATATGTACATGCTGTCAAGTTGCAACTGAGTTATGGCAACGCCAGCAAGGGGCTTTCAAGGCAAATGAGAAATAGATGTGGTTTGCAACTGCTTCCTCTACAGAGTTTTTGTTGGTGGTCCCCCATCCAAGTACCAACCCTGCTTAGTTTCTGACATCTGACAACATCAGGCAACCCCATGCAGTTGTCCTTCCCTGAAAACAAATAGTTGAAGTATAAAACTTTTACCCAAATCCCCACTTGAACTCCAACTGGGCAAGATCTCTGGAGGAGGAAATCAACACAAGTGGTCTTAATTGGGTAGATCTGGAGAATAACTGAGGGATTCAAACTTTGGGTAAAATAGAGTCACCCTATATCTGCTCACCCAAGTGCAAAGGGGGGAAACTGACAGAAGATCAGTATAAAACATATAAAGACAAGAGTAAGAAAAGCAGTAGACATTTTATATGTTCTTATTTGAAATTGTTTTACTCTATCCTTTGAGAACAGGACCCACCGAAGTGGCTCACACTTTCCATAGATAGATAGATAGATAGATAGATAGATAGATAGATAGATAGATAGATAGATAGATAGATAGATAGATAGATAGACAGACAGACAGACAGACAGACAGACGGACAGACGGATGGACGGACGGACGGACGGACGGACGGACGGACAGACGGACATCTATCTATCTATCTATCTATCTATCTATCTATCTATCTATCTATCTATCTATCTATCTATCTATCTATCTATCTATCTATCTATCTATCTATCTATCTATCTATCCAAGACTGGAAGCCAAAGCAAAACATTTAGCCGTGATCTGCACAACAGAAAAACATTAGCAGCATAATATACATTGAAATTAAATATCAGTGAGTGTCTGGTTTTTGACTGATGCTTAAATGCTAACAGAGTGCTGTGTGCCATGTGCACAGATATGGGAAGGAGTACCATAAATGGTGTGTCATCATCAGAAATACCATTTCCCTGGTAGTCATTCATCGTGCAACCTCATTAAAGTCTGCTGTTCCCTCCACACCTCTAATCTGTTGTATAGGAACAAATTGCTACTGATTAGAGGACTGAAGGTCTTAAACACAGAATTCAGTGTTTTCCACAAATTCACTGAGATCATTCAAAGAGGTGCTCATACTCTCCACAGTATGTTTGATGAGGACCAAAGCAAAAGTTTCCCCTAGATTTTTAATCTCAATCCTCCAGAGTTAAATTTCACCATTTTATTATAGACTTTTTAAAAATTCCAGAAGGTCTTTAATTAGAATCTTTTTTTTTCCAATTGAAGATGATGTGCTAATGAAACAGAGTATAATAATTTTGGATTCTGGCTATTTGGGAGGAGAAAGGTTCATCAAAGACACCTTTAAGATTGATCGGTCTCAGAAATTGAAGGCTTTTTTGTTTCCTGCACAAAATTTAATTACGATCTTATCTCTGGTTTTAAACTTTGGTCCCAATAATTTAAGCTTTAAAAAGGATATTACTAATATTTATGATGATGTTGTTGTTGTGACTGTGAGCCATACTGGACATTGTCTTATGAAAAAGTAACCTATGCATAGAATCTTGATTGTGTACTATGCCAAACAGCACACTTGGCAGACAAGTTTATGACAGCTAAGCAATCATAATTGTGTATCAAATCTCTGTAAAGTTTTAATATGCTGCAGGAATCCAAACATATACACAGTTCTCAGTGACTCATTTGTACCCTAACAATATTATAATATGTTTGGAGAAAAATGGAAGATCAGCAGATTTCATATTCCATTTCTCTGCTGTTCTTTCAGTTTGTTCTGACCTACATTCTGAGTTGGAACATACACATGTCACAGATATAGCCAGAAATATAGAGGAACAGTTACTGGATCTGACCAAGAATATAGTTTCATGATTTATCATACTCATTACGTGATTCCCAACTGGTTGCCATCAAAATTCCAGAAAGAAGATCGACATTGTCCCTTCCTCTCAGCAGTTACTTTTTCCTCCCTTCAAGGCTAATCTCTACAGGCTTACCATCACTGTGTCCCCCAATCACAGTAATTATTTCTTCCTCCCTCCAAAGCAGAGTTCTTGTGTGAGCGAAAATGTGGGACAGCCATTATCAGGAGTTACACTATGCCTTGAATGAGTAAAAACACAAACTAGGTCCTTTAATTAAAAAAAAGCAACCCATGTTTATTAAATGGCACATTCCAAGACTGTCTGTTAGAACAAGGGTCCAGCGAGATTTACTATCTGTCTGTTGGGCCTGCAAGACAGAGATCTTCCACTAGGCATGTGGTTGAGGCTGAGGCAGAGGCTAGCTCTTCTACTGGTCTCCTGTTGAGGGGGATAGAACAAAAAGCTCTCACCCCCAGTTTTCTCCACCAATATATTAACACTGTCTGCCTGCCCCCATCTCAGGAGATGTTTTTGGACAGGGTTGAGCAATATGGATTGCCGCCAAATTTTATTGTGTTAATTGTTTTTTATGCTTTTAATATTGATTGTATTTATCTATGTTGTGATCCACTCTGAGCCCATTCGCGGGGAGAGCAGATAATAAATCCAATAAATAAAAAATAAAAATAAATAAGCTTCCAAATGCCTATTTAAATGCCAGTTTGGTGTAGTAGTTAAGAGCAGCAGGACTCTAAACTGGTGAACCAGGTTTGATTCCCCACTCCTCCACTTGAAGCCAGCTGGGTGACCTTGGGTCAGTCACAGCTAGAGATGGGCACGAACAGAAAAAAAATTAATGATGTTCATTGTTTGTTGCCATCCATGAACATAGACTCACGAACAACCACGAACATGGCCCTGTTCATGAACATGTTCATAGTTGGCTGTTCGTGGAGGCCAACAGGCTCTCCTCCAGCCATCATCCAAGTCAAGATCCCTACTGCACCACTCCCAGAAACCTGATTTGAGTGGGCACCAGGAAAGGTACCAGTGATAAATAATAGCTTGGCTCCAGAGCCTGGCAATAGCCCTAGAACTTGAAGGGGTAGATCCCTACCGCACCACTCCCAGAAACCCTACCTGAGCAGGCAGCAGGAAAGGTACCAATAGTAAATAATAGCTTGGCCCAGAGCCTGGCAGCAGCCCTGGAAGGGGTAGATCCCTATCCCACCACACACAAAGAAAATTCAGGCTCCAATTTACTCTATTAAAATGCCAACAGCAACTGTCTCGCCACTGTCTGCAAAATCAGAGCTGGGAGCCCCCCTCCCCCCTGGTCTTTGCTCCCTTGTTGTAACAAATTTGGAGCTCCACACTTGAAAGGAAGACCTGCCTATCAAGCTAAATTGGGCTTAGATTGGGGTTCCCAGGGCAACAGCAGGAGTTCAGACAGAGTTCAGACAATCCCTGCCTAAGTTGCCAAGGGAATTGATTGCAGGTGCCAGACTGTCTGGCTTAACGAACAGAAACGAACAAGGCTTGCAATGACCACCTGTTCATTTAGAATGGGGCCTCACAAACAGCTTGTTTGCAAACAGCAGATTGGGCTGTTCATGGCTTTTTTTGGTTTGTATTGCTGTTTGTGCCCATCACTAGTCACAGCTTCTAGGAGCTCTCTCAGCCCCACCCACTTCACAGGGTGTTTTGTTGTGGGGATAATAATAACATACTTTGTAAACTGCTCTGAGTGGGTGTTGTTAAATTGTTCTGAAGGGCAGTATATAAATTTAATGTTATTATTGTCATGTCTGCACCCCTCCATGCCATTGATTTCAGCTGATGTGTTGCTATGAACCATTGTTCTGTGCTCTGCCTTGATGTCATATTGCTAATACCATAACTTTGCTTGCATTCACAAGCCTGTTGTATCCAGAGTGTCTTATCTCTTGTGCTTTGAAGCTCTGTGTCTCTGACCTTGTAAACCTGCTGGTTCTCAGACGGAAGAAGAATAACCATGTTTCATTCTTAATCTATTGCCTCTCTTATGTCTAAACAAAGCATGTAAACTATTTAGGGAGTTCTCAGGACCACTTAGCGCCAAAAGTTATGTTTTCCTATTGGGAGGGGGGAGAGTGCTTGAAACCTATATGAACAATGCTATTTATGTATTTTACCATTCCTGTCAACTTCTGATCAACTTGTGGACATATCTATGAACATGATTTGATTCCTGAATAAAGCCTTTCCAACCAAGACCATGGAGTGCTTGCTGTGAGGGTACAGGGGTCTATCTGCCATAGCCTGTCATCCATAGACCTGACAATTATTATATAAAACGAACATTGTTGTTGTCATTGTTAATACTCATCCCTTTCCTTCAGTCATAAAGAAAACACAGTAATGAGTTGATTTCAGCCCAGTATATAGAAAGCAAATTACAAAACAAGAAAGTGACATCTCAGATTTTCCAGTTCTCCCATGGAAGTTTATTGTCTCCATTTTGGGGATGAATCTTGAAAAATGGAAGAGAAGAAGAAAGACCAGGATGGGTGGTGAAGGACCCTCTTTGGTAGCCCTGGCATTAAAAAAGTGTATTCGCTTTCTTTAAAAATATGTGTAAATAAATTAAATTAACTTGCTGGGGAGCTGCCCTTGAACCGCTCAAGATGGTGGGTTCAAGAGGAAAGGAAGCTGTTCAGAATGCTGACAATGAGCTCTTACAATGACCAGGAATTCAAGATTCAAACAGGCAATGTAATTTATGCTGGCATCTTCCTAATCTTGGCTGGCAAACAGCTATAATCCCTTTGCATGTTACAGCAAGTGAAACTTCCTGTGATAGATTGCTCTAGTGTGTTAGTACATCTGTTCTTTTTGAATGGGTGTGTTGTACCCTGTTAAGTTTCTCTTTTTCCTCCCATTCTTCCATCTGCGTAATATAGTTACTACTTGCAAAAAGAAAACCGCAAAACACTTTAGGCACAATCCAACAGAGGCAATTTAAAATCCTGTTAATTTCAATAAGAGAGAAAGAGAAAGAATTTAAATTTAATTTTGGCTGAATGGTACCTGATGGATTCTCCCACACATGCACTTCTTTTGCTAACAATTAGTTTACTCATAGATACAGTTATAATGATAGGATGGAGTTAAATCCCTACTGCCAATGTAAAGAGGCGAAACATGGCATATAGTTTTGTAGCAAGTACTAATCTTTTACATATACCTCAGGTTGAATCCAACCAACTTTTCCACTAATAAAAAGGAGGGTATGGGGGTCCAACTTGACCACAGAAAAAGGTATGCTAATGACTAGAGATGAGCATGAACTGGGGAAAAACCAAACTGTGAGGTTCATGGTTTGTTGCATTTCACGAACCACGAACTTTCATGAACCTGCCCCAGTTCGCAAACTGGTTTGTTTGGTTCGTGAAAATGTCACTTCCAGGTCAGCAAATTTTCACTTCCAGGTCAGCAGAAGGTCAATTCTGAGTCAGCAGAAGGTCTGCAGAAAGCTCAGCCCCCCGTTGTCTAGGAAACTGATTGATCGGTGCCAGGCTGTCTGCAGTGACAAACCAAAAAATGAACCAGCCTAAAGTACATGGTGGTTCATCAGAAATGGGCTCTGATGAACTGCCGGTTCACGAACCACGAACTGGCCTGGTTTGTGCTGAACTTGGGTTCGTATTTTGGTTCATGCCCAAAATAGTGACAGATGGACCCACATGAACAAAAGCCACAATTGGAGGCTGTAGTAAAGATAGAAAGAGATTTGAGTGAAAGAGCTAGCTTGATCCAAACTGTCATTTCCAAATGCTGCTGTTTTTCACTGGTTATTAAACAAACCTCACATTGAAAAGGTTTGGAGGGAGTTGAACAGAAACATATCAGAGAAGAAACAGCTACAGTTATTTCCAACAACTATAGGAAATTCTTCCAGATATAGCAGAACCACAAGTGACAAAAGGCACAGATTGGACACTTGTCAGCTTCCCTCAAGTTTTGATGGGAAATGTAGGCATCCTGGTCTCGCAGCTTCGCTCTCTGACTACTGTCCAATGGACTTTTCAACTGTCACTTGTCCAACATTCCGCCAAGCTGCCTACATTTCCCATCAAGACTTGAGGGAAGCTGACAAGTGTCCAATCTGTGCCTTTTGTCACTTGTAGTTCTGCTCAAATTATGAGAAACAGATTGTTTTTAAAGTATCTTCCTACAAATGGGAAGATTTTCACAATTCCATTTAGTATAAATCTACAAGGATTTTTTTCCATTTACCAAAAAATTGTGCTCACAATGTTTCAAATATTTGAATTTTTTTTAAAAAATCCTTCTCATTTTTATAACTATTGGATAAAATTATTATGACAAATGCGTAACAAACATTCTACAATTTCACCAAATATATCAAGATTAAATATGGTGGCATTTGATACGATTTGTTTAAAGCATTTTCAACCCATCTTTCTCCAAAACAGGACTCAAAGTACATTAGATTATAATGATAATAAAAAATATACCATTAAAATCCATTAAAACTTTAAACAATGTAATTAAATTAGGTGACAGCGTCAAAAATATTTCTGAATAATTTCAATTTTCACCTCAACAAAATGGAAAACAGAAGGAACCACTGAAAAAGCCTTAGGTCTAGTAATGATGACAGTCTAATTATCATACAGGAGGGAATAACCGATAAATGATGGTCTGACAAATGGAGTGGGTATACTGTTTGGTACTGGGAGAAGTGACACTGCAGATAAAATAATTTGAAGAAATTTTATCTTGACTCTGCATCAGCAAACTAAACAGAAGATTTGGCATTGCCTTCAAACTATATGAGGTATATATGTCATGTCCTATGATGCTTACAGATTTTTGGTTTCTAGCAGCATTGTTTTGAAGAGATGATTTCAGAAAATAGGTTTACAAAAAAAATCCTTCGAAGTCCCATTAAGCACTTGCATCGTACCATATCTCTCATGCTCATGAGCTGTCCTCATGTGCTCATCAGAGGAAGAGGAATTTTGTGGTTAGAAAAATGATTCTTTACGAAGAGGTTTGTTTTGAAGAGAAAATTTCGAATGCAGCTTCTCATGATGACACAATTTCTTCAAAGACAGCTGGCATTATATCACTTCTCATTGCTGTCCTCAGATGCTTTTGAGAGAGGAAATTGGTGGTTTTAAAGGACATTTTTCTAAGAAACCTGTTTGGAAGAGAGAGTTTTTAAAGGAAGCTTTCTATTACAAAAGACTTTCCTTAGAGTTTCAGAAACTGATGATGTGGCAGAATTCCTCTGGTCCCATGTACAGTAGCCATATTAGCAAAATTCTTAGCCATATTCAGATGTTCTAAGACTGGGAATAAACATGTGTAGAGTAGGGAAAATAGGATTTTTGAGTGGCAAACTCAAGGTCATTCAAATGTATCAGAAACATACATAGATACAGCATTATGTGCAAAGTGGTTTATGGGGTCCTCCATTCTACAGAGAATGGCTCATTTCCTTCAATACACAATAAATGTATGTGGGTAAGATGAAAAGTTTTCTGCATTGATCACATTACCCCCCCCATTCTTTCCTCCACTGAGACATCTGAAAGGGCTTTGTTAAAGCTAGCCCAATGGGACTGTTTATCTTACCTTTAAACACCTAACACCAATGCTTTAAAGCTCTGAATATTTCAAGAGAATCATGTCCACCACAGGCCCTACACATGACTGTTGTTTCAGCAGCCATTCCCTTCCTTGATATGGGTTTGTCAGCTAACTAGAAAAAGGCCTTGACTGTTTATTTTTAATTTGTTTTACTTCTGTTACAGAGAAGTAGAAATTTTTAAAACATTAAATGGTCAACAGATGTACAAAATAACAATAGATTTATAATTGGGGAGGGGGGCTTATTCAAAAATAATACAGGGATACACTTTTCGTGAAATGTGTCAGTTTATTGTGCAGTTCAATTTTTCCTGTCAGAAACTGATATATAGAAGAGAGTAACTGACCAAATCCTTCATAACCAGTCTGACATAGGAATAAGTTCTGCTTTTTCCCAGTGTGAGGCGTTGCTGGTTTTAGTAACTCAATTAATTCTTACAAGTTGAAAACCTGAATCTATAATTGAGCCTTGCCACCTCCACAAGAAATTATTTTAGAATTGTGGTAGTATATATCTGGTTGCTTCCTTTATTTACATGTTTTGCTTTGCTTTCAGGCCTGTTGCTAGAAAACCAAAGGTCAAGTCAGGGGTTTTTCCTTCATAGCCATTAACTTGAAGTGAATAGATATATTTTTGCCCTAAACTTGCCAAAGCATGACTATCTCTGTCATCAACACAGATGCACACAATAAAAAGTCCATCAGCAGCTGCTCTGGGCTCCAGCCTCAGGTCCGGTCAGGTACCAGAATGTTTTATTTCAGTTACCCTAGTCATGGGGCACAGGGTGAAGAAAGGGCTGCTACAGATTCATTAAAACCACCGGGAACCCATCAGCAAAAACTAGAAGGGCAAAGAAGCTTCTCTGGCGATTATTGGCCAGATTACGTCACATGGAGCCCAATCCTGGAAAAGATTCCAGATTGGGCTTGCTGTCTGACCTGAACAGGAAAGGAATTCTGCTGATGTCACCACAGCAACATCTGTCACCATCATCAGTATCACCACCATGCTGAGTTTTTTGGCTATGACTAGCCTTTGTCTTACTTTGCTTTCAGGAGCTTGTTCCCACACTGGCTGGAAACAGAGGAATGGAGCTGTCTTCTCATGAGAAAGAGGCCTTTTTTGGCATAGGTGATTTTTGCCAGTTTGGGCCCCATACCTGTTCGGGTTTTCTTACAAATTCTGGAAGATTAGCTCCCCCTTCAGATTTCAGTGAGGTGTTTCAAGGGTTCTTCTGCCTGTGCTTTTTTTGTGCAGGGAGAAAATTTGGAAAACCCTTGAAATGCTGCATTGAAATCTGAAGGGGGAGTTAATTATCTGGAATTTGGAAAAAAAATCCAAAAGAGGTCTAGGGCCAAAAGCAGCAAAAATTGCCTATGCAAAAAAAAGGCTCGTGAGTGTTGGAACCATTGGAGTTTTCCGCACTTTTCATATCACTATTTTGACCTACCATTGTAAAAATAGATGCGGCAGATTTTCTGAATTCTCAGCTTTCAGTTTGAAAAATAAATAAATCTCTAGCCTGTTCCATTGTGGAAAGAAACCCTTTCTCTTATATCTCTGCAGGGAAGGAACTAAAGACTTACTTTTTTAAAAAAGAAAGAAAGCTGGAAATTCAAAGAATCTGCTGTATCTATTATTTCAACAGTAGTTCAATATAGCAATATGAAAATGACATTTTTAAAAATGTCAAAAGCCCAAGTGGCCCAGGGGAGGGGTTAGTGGCTGCTGCTCCAGGGGAGGGGGTAGTGGCTGCTGTCTCAGCCGAAGTTAGTTTTCCCTGCCAGTGGCAGCCTCTTCCTTCTGGCCCTGAGTCAGCCTGAGCAGGTTCTCTAGTTTGGACCCAGGGGGGGGTGGCGGGGCTTAAGTCTGGGTGACAGAGCTGCTCTCCTTTTAGATTTCCCCATGCACATTTCCCCATGTGTTCATTTTTGATCCATTTTTTTAAAATTCAGCCCTTATACCGATATAGCGATATAAACAAGCACAAAAAATAAAAAAATGGGCAGGTGTTGTTGTGACATCACCACTGAGGCCACCAATGACATCACCCTCACATGAAAATCCTGATTATTTAAGGCACGGGCAGAACAAAATTAACCTACTCCACAACTGTAAAAATGCAAAGGGAAGGCAAATGTATGGAAGAATCCAAACTACCTGAAATGCTTGGGGATTGACTGCTAAGAAAACCAGGAATAAGTTGAGTGTGGTTGGCTGTGTTTACTGTCAAAGATGTAGCCTTCTGCATTACTAATTGGGAAGCTTATTCCCCTTTAGGAGACATTGAAACATTGCATGAACAACAACTGAGGCTTAATTCTTTAGTTAGCAGCTGTGTTGTTGTATATAACTTTTTAGGGCTGAGCTTCCTGGTGTAAGGCCAACCAAATAGCAGGGGAGTGGTGCCATCTAGTGTTGTCTTTGAAAGTTTTTCATTTGCTCCTGAAGGGATCTTCAATGCCCTTCAGAAATGGCACTCTGAACAAAAGCATGGATCCAATAACACAAGACAACAGTTTTAGGTGGGTAGCTGTCTTGGTCTGCCATAGAACAGTAGGATTTATGTCCAGTGGCACCTTACAGACAAATATCCTGAAAATCTTTTTGGCCTCTAAAGTGCTGCTAGACACAAAGGAAACAGCAAGCCCAAATTGCTAAGTGAAAGAAGTGCAAGGTTGTTTATTCCCCGGTGTGCTCTTCAATGATTCCTCCCACTGCTGCTCTTGGCTTGGGCCTGTAAATTTCTCTGGCTTGGGCCTGTAAAGAAATTGCCAATTCCCTCAGTCAAGCTCCGTACCTTCTCTCTCCTGCTGCACAACAGACTGATTGAGAAGATGAGGGTCTTGCAGTTGGTGATATAGGAATAACTTTACTAACTACCCATGCTTTTAGGGTTGCCAGGTCCCCTGGGGCTCAAACCATAGGACATGGTGTGTGCACGCTGGGGGCACACCAAGGGAAGTTACCTAGAATTGGGAGCCAATTTTTACCAAAATGGCCCCTGGCACAAACCCACGCTTCTATATTGTGTAGGGTTGCCAGGTCCAGGTTCAGAAATTCCTAGAGATTTTGGGGGTGGAGCCTGGAGAGGATGGGGTTTGGGAAGGGGAGGGGCCCCAGTGGGGTATAATGCCATAGAGTCCACCCTTCATGGCAGCCATTTTCTCCAGGGGAACTGATCTCTGTCACCTGGAGATCAGTTGTAATTCCGGGAGATCTCCAGCCACCTCCTGGAAGCTGGCAACCCTACTCACCATGCCCACAAAAGAGTGTGTGCCAAAGTGCATATATCCATACTACCAGTGAACATTCATAGCAGAAAGTGGCATGTCATTCTCTGCAAGTCATTACCTGGCAGAGTTTTAAAAACTGAAAGGAAGCAGAGGGATTGTAGTAAGAATCCAGACTGCAGTGCACATGGGCAGTTACATTTCTGTATACGTTTGCACATTCATTCATAGAATCATAGGGTTGGAAGGGATCTTTAGTATCATCTAGTGCAACCCCCTGCACAATGCAGGAAATTCACAACTACCCCCCCCCTCCACTGCTCCAGTGACCCCTGCTCCATGCCCAGATGATGGCAAAACACCTCCAGGATCCCTAGCCAAACTGGCCTGTGGAAAATTGCTGCCTGAGCATTGCTACCATTCGATTTAGGCTCCTTGATCCTACTCCAGCAATTCACAAAGGCTATGGGTGAGAAGAAGGCATGGATAGGGCTGGAAAGGGCAAGTAAAAGGAGGGCAGATTTCCTCCTCTTTAGAGCAAAGATACACAACCCAATAATTTTGTGGCTTCACGCTTGTATTTATAAATTTCTATTTTAGCCTTAAATAGCATGAAAAATAAGACCCATCATTTCATGGTTTTTATTTTATTTATTTAGCAACTTCAAAAATATGACAAAGAAACAAACATACTTTTTACATCATATACTATCTACGGGCTGGCAATTTACTGACAATATTGGAATAAATAAAAAGTGGGCAAAATACAATGTGGAAATAAATGACAGCGCGTTTTTGTTTTTGTAAAACAAATAATATACCTTATTACTAGCCCCAAATGGTTTATCTTTAAAACTCTTACTCAGCTCCCACAAACTCTTCCAAGGAACCGTAAGAAATTGGGGTTACTGCTGGGATACTACAATTTTATAGTTCCACTCAATTTCCTGACATTCCTTGGGTAAAAGTAACAGTCACATCATGATAAACCATTTTTGTACCTTTAATGCATACCTTACGGTTAGGGTTAGGGTTAGGAAGCATGTAGACATGCTCCGTAGAGGAAAACCTTTGGCACTTTGCCATTATGTTGTTTCCAATGAGATGAATAAGGCCTTCACATATATTTTCACATATATTTTTTGTCCTGTTTGCCACTTTAAGCCCGATTTGTATTTGTAGCAGAATGAGGTGGTAGGGTGCTGAGGTGGTAGAATGGACTATACCATATCAGAATGCAGGTGGTAGATCATATTTACCATGTTTTTGAGAGCTCCCCAGTATTATAACCTCATAACGACTCAGAAACCAAAATAGCAGGTTAAAGAACAGACTAGAATCCCCTTTTCTTATAAATGGTTTTGTTACCAGGGGGAAAAATTACCCCCTGTAACCTGAGGTGGTACACTCCATGGTCCCATCTTAGCCGTTCTACCACTCCACTCTCTTGTGTGTATGATTCTGGCCTAATTTTCAACACCTTGGAAGTCAACTATCAGCAAAAGAGATAATTGCTTAAACATTTTATCAAATTCATTCTGTGTATATGGGCGCCCTTAGCTGGGCTGTCCCCTTTTTGTAGGACAACATGTGACAATAATATGAGGTAATTTTTGATGAATATTACATCCTGCACTGGGCAGGGGGTTGGACTAGATGGTCTGTATGGCCCCTTCCAACTCTATGATTCTGTGATGATTCTATGATGAGTTCAGCCTACCTAATTGCTCAAGGATAACTTCCAGATTTATTCTGGAATTTACGTTCTGGGAAAATATTAATCACTGCACATACGAAACAGAACAGTGCTGCTACCTGCCTATCTCCCCCAATGTCTAGGTCTCTCTTATTTTTATTTATTGAATACAGCTTGCACGTTATAAACATAAACACAGATCTAGATGCTAGTGGAATCCTTCTTTTAATCTGAGACAGATTCAGCTGTATAAAGAGTGGAATCCCCATAATCAGTTGGTTTATCCTATCTATGCCTTGGCTTAGCTTGTGTGCTTCCTAGATGGTGAAGGAGTACAAATTTGATACCCTTGTCAGCGATGGATGTCTATAAATATCCTGCTTCTTTTTTTTTTAAGTAGTAAGTCTAAATTAGAAAAAAAAGAAACTATTTAAACTGCAATAAATTAATCTGGGCTTTGTCTAATAAGCATTTAACTCCACACATAAGGACTTCAGAGAGTGTCCTCTGAGCAGAAAGATGTCAAACTTAAGTCGTTCATTATTTATAGTCAAATAATTGCCAGTTCCTGACCCAAAAACACCCTCATAGTTTTAACACCTCCAGGGCAAGTGTCCAACCTGTGTCAGGCGTCACTTGTGGTCCCGCTCTGAGACTTGAGTTTCCAAGGGTTTGTTTGTTTTCAACAGCTATGAGACACAGACATTCAGCTGGTAGAGGTTTTCCTCTTCCTAGCTCTGCAGTGATTGGAAAGCTTTCTGTTGGATTTCTGCCTGTTTTGCAACTACTCAAGGTACTGGAGTCCTCCTGGCAAGCAACCCCCCCCCCCCAAAAAAAACTTATGTGGAAATAGTATTTTTCCTCAGTATCGTAAAGGCCTATCAACTGCTTGCTTCTCCTGTAGCTTTCTGCTGCAGCCAGAAAGACAACCAAATGGATCATTGTAACACAGAAATGGGCAACACAAATCCACCACAATGTCTCTCTACTTCAAATCTTTAAAGCAATGGATAATGTCTTTAAGTCAGGACTCGGAGACAGAAGCCCTAACATCCTCTCTAGGCTGCTGTAGCTTTATCCTGAAAAACGTTGTAATATTTCAACACAATGCTAATTCTTCTTAACCCCTGGGGTTGTAGTATTCTCACAGAATTGCACTTGATAGGAAACCTGACCTCTTTTGATTTTTAAATAGGGTTGCCAACCTCCAGGTAGGGCCTGGCAATCTCCCAGAATTACAACTGATCTCCAAAAAACAGAGATCAGTTCCCCAGGAGACAAATGACTGCTTTGAAGAGTAGACTTTATGCCATTGTACCCTGTTGAGGCCTTTCCTTTCCCCAAACCCAGCCCCTCCTCAGGTTCTTCTCCAAAAGTCCCCAGGAATTTCCCGACCGAAAGTTGGCAACCCTATTTTTAAATACCATAATGCCCCTCAAAATGCTTATGCATTCATTCTACCCCTTTTTAGTTTAATTCAGTTCCAGACTGATGTATGTGGCACTATACTGTCCCATATATACAATATACATTTGATAGCAGAATTACCAGAGCTTATTCACAGAATCAAGCTTCTAGGTTAAAAAAAATACCCTTTCCCCACAATATCCCTCTTTATGGGTGACAGAGTGTCCCACAGCTCAGAACCTGGCCCTGTGCAGTTAGCAGAAGAAAATCGAGTTGGTGTTCAAGACACGAAGGATTCTTTCACTCCAGATGCTGTATTCAAACTGCAACGGTCCATTGAAAAAATATATATAACCTGCAAGAAAAGAAGACCAGTTTGATGAAATTGCATGTATGTGTCTCTGTCATTGGTTTTGTTAAGAGTGTTTATTTCATATTTTAAAAACGCAATACAGGGTGAGATTTTTTTTAAAAAAATCAGTTTACAATATGATTTGTTGATCTAGAGTAGGCCAGCACGACTGCTGATTCACTCAGCCGATGAAAACTAACCCACTAACCACACATTTCGTAACTTGCCAGGTGTTTGGCAACCCTCTTCTTTCCTCAAATGTAAGTAAGTTATATAAACAGAAGGTGGAGTCTAAATTATGAATATATATTATGTTCAACTTGGAGCATCACAAGTTGTTTAGGCTTGTGTTTAAAGGATTTTTTCCAGGTGCTGGCCAGCCAACCTGTACACATATTGATACTTTACAGTAATTCAGTTTCTTGAAAACTTTACATTCCTTTGTGTAGCATTAGCTGCAAACATGCAGGAGTCTGATTATTTTTACTCATTTTTTAAGCTGTCAAAAAGAATAAGGCAAGTGATTTGGGGACATGAGAGCAACATTAAGACTGGAACCAGCCAAGAAAACCTGACTTCTGGCCCCATCTTTCTAGCTGCTGAATGTCGCTATTGTAAACACACTAGTTCTATTCAAATGGTTTTGATTCCCATTGATAGGATGGAATTAATTAGCTGGGATTAACTGAAGCCCAATTCTAGGCATGTTGACTCAAAAGTAAGTCCCACTGAGTTCATTGGCGGTTGCCTCCTGCAACCATAATCACCACTCGCTCAAGGCTGCTTGCTTCCTTGGTGATTTACTTATAAGTAAGTGTGCTTCGTATGGGACTATTACTTGGGCTGACAACATCCTTTTGGGATTGTGCCTTCTTAACAACATGGGGGAAAATCAAGATGGAAATACACACCATTTTTCTGGTAGGCTGCATCTACTCGGTTACCAATCCCTGGAAAGTCTTCTTCTATGATTCTAGGATAGCCTTTGTCCATAACTTGGTTTTGTTCATCATAGCTATATGAAAGAGTTTTTTAAAAAGACTATTTATTTGCAGCTTGCACGTATTTACAATTCTATTTCAAGTAGTACACAAATGCAGTTTACAATGATATAATACCTGTGCACAACATAAAGTAGAGGTTTTAAAAGAATCATAAAACTAGAAATATGAAACAGCTGTAGCAAGCTTTTAAAATACATGTATATATAATCAGCCCGTAAACTCCTGCCTGGACAGAAAAGTACATATTTGGTGTCCACCCCCACTTACACTACAGAATAAACAAATCTTATTACAGAAAGGGCAGTATCTCATACTCAAGTAGGTCTCATAATGAACTGCCTTTATTGAATAAGATTCTTAGTCTGTTGAGGTCAATATAATCTATTCTGATTGGGAGGTAGAGCTCTTTTACATTACCTACAACTTGATCCTTTTAAGCTGGAGGTGCAGGGGATTGAACCTTGGACTTTCTACATGTCAAGAAGAGGCATTTACGCTGAGCCATAGCCTCTCCCTGAACCAACACACCTATTTAGCCCACCCCTCATCCACTGAGCTCAGTGCATCATGTTTGGCACTCTCCTCCCCATTTAATCCTTACAAGAAGGTTGGCTAGGTTGGACTCAGTACAATCCTAAACAGGCTTAGACCCTTATAAGGTCTAATCTGTTTAGGATTCCACTGTAAATTTCATTCTGATCCGGAAAGAGTATGAATTAAAAAAGGTTTCATCAAATGTAAATCCAACCATCATATATATGCCATTGTCATACTTCTCATTTATAAAAAAGAAACCCAATATTTCTGAAATGTACAAAACCCCAAATAAAAATAACTTAAAGATACTATGGTTGTGGATCTTAGGTCAGTGAGAATGAGCAAGAGAAGCAGATTAGACCACGGGCATAGGAGCACCATCGGGTGTACAGGCTTTCCCACATACCTCCAGTAAGTTTCGCCAGTGAAAAAAAGAGTTTTGCCAGTGTCACTGATATGGACAGCTGCATCGATGGTCTTCACAGATCTCGGAAATCCCAGTTCATAAAGTTTTTTGGGATAGCCTTCTACTATGTCGTATCCCTTCAGAGCCCAGAATTTCTTGCCTGAGAGTAAATATGAATCATGTATTAGACTATCTGGGTTCAAAATTGCAATTCAATAGTATGGCATAAAATGTATTACTCTCTCAATCTCCAAGTCTATTCTCTAAAATAAAATTGAGGGCCATTTATCCCACTGTGATTAAAAAAGGGTGAAGTGAGTTAAGCAAACGCTTGCCATAAAACTTTAAGATCCAGCCAAAGTTATGCACATTTAAGTCCCACTCTAGTCAATAGGACATTAAAGCAAGTGCTTAACTCTGCTCTCTGGAAAGCAAAAGGACTTAAAAGTAGTAATTTTGGCTCTTAATGTGCTTTTTGAAGCAGGTTATTATTCATGGTGTGACAGCCCATAGTCACACCATGAGCTTCGTGGCTGAGTGAGAGGTTAGAACCAGCTTCCCCCAAGCTTATTCCAACATTGCAACCACTACAAAGCACTGTCTCTATTTTAATGACAAACTTTGAAAGTTCAAATGCCACCGCCTGGCTCTGGAGCCCTGCAAATACCTTGTTCTTGCAACAATCATGCTAATGTAAGCAGATAATTTCATGATACACATCGTCATTTTCCCTTTTGAATTGATGATCAGTCACTAGGAAAGTTTACATGAATAAAAATGACCCAATGGGCCAGTGAAGATCCATGTGTTCCTTTGATCTTCTAGGCCAACAGAGAGAGACTCTTTTTTTTTTTTTTAGAGTAAGAGTCAAATAGTCTGGGAATAACAAACCCAGATTAAGCAAAGCCTGATAGGACGATAAATGCACAGGGCCAGATCTAGGGTTGCCGGCGCTCCCAGCAGCTGGCAGCCAAGTCTGGCTCCTCACACGCGCATGCACTCCCGGCACTACGTGATGATGTCACTTGCCGGCTGCCCCGGCGTGCTGCGGAGTTGGCAGAGGCAGCGCAGGGGGCTGGGAAGCCACCCACGCCATGCGCCTGCCCCACAGGACAGGAGGCGGCTGCCCGCCCCCTGTCTTGCGGGGCAGTCGAATGGCGTGGGTGGCCTCCCAGCCACCTGTGCTGCTATTCACCTATCCCACAGTACAGGGGGCGTGCAGTAAGCCAGCGCCCCCTGTCCTGTGGGGCAGGCGAATGGCGCGGTCAGCCTCCCAGCCCCCCGTGCTGTCGCCCCTGTGCTCCCGGTGGCTGGCAGCTGCATCCGGCACCCCCTCTTTGGCGGTGCCAGGGGAAGACTACCCCCCTGCCCCCCCCAATCGATCTGGCCCTGTAAATGCATCCCTTCTCTTTAGAGATAAAAGATGATCCAAGGAACTGTAATTTGATGAAGAAGGCTTCTGGATGAGTCTCCTGCATCCCTGAAGACAACAGGTAAGAATGGATCCCAAGAGCAACTTCCTAGGAACGTATGAACAGGCTGCTACTGAAAATGGGGAAAGCACCCATTTGTTTGTTCTATTTGTGGATTGATAATTTATAGTCTGCCTGTGTCCGAAAGACTCAAGCCAAGACTTTAAAAGTGAGATCATAGACTGATTTCTACCCTTTGAAGCCTGTGGATTTCAATGGATATTGAAGAGTGTAGCTCTGCTTAGGATCGCGCTGCCTGTCTGTTGCTGCTGTTTACCCGTTTACCCAGGCAGCCCATAACACAGAGTGCGAGGCCTTTGTTGTTCTGTTCTGTTCTGTTATCTGCAGAAGACTTACCCCTAAAAAGCAGCACATGGTCATTGGTAGGGTGTTCATAGGCAGCATCGATCTTAGCCGGCATTTCTGGCCAAAATGATTTAATTTGTACCAATTCTGCTTCAACCATCTGAGGGTGCAGGCGCCAGAAGAACCTGTGATGAGAAGAGGAACGTTTTCAGTGAAAAGCAGGGCAAAATTTAACTGAGCTGTTCTCATTCATAAGAAAGTATATATAAGTGCTCCACAAACGAACTCTCTGTAAAAAATATAAGAAATGCATCTCTTAGCTCTAAAGGATTCGAAACTCAAATGGCAAGCATCTTTCTTGCTCGGGATTCATGCACAAAAAGCATATTCTAGTGTGTGACCTGGCCTATGAAATGACTTAAATCTGGCATAGGGCTACCAACCTCCAGGTGGGGGCAGAATTACAATTGATCCCCTGACCACAGAGAGTAGTTCCCCTGGAGAAAATGGCTACTTTGGAAGGTGGACATGATGGCATTGTACCCCACTGAGGTCCCTCCCATCCTCCAACCCCACCCTCCCCAGGCTCCTTCCCCAAATCTCCAGGCATTTCCCTGGAGTTGACATGACAACCCTAATTTGGCACTAGAACAAGTTAGAACCCACCAAGCTCAACATACCCCACTAGCCATGCATTGACAAATCCCCTTTCTTTTGGAGTTCTAGATAGATAGCAGAGACAGGAGCTTTATCAAACTTTTGGGAAGCCTCCAGAGGTTAGTAAGCCGCATTTTGCATGGAGTCTTAACTTGTACATGTCTGAACTATTGCAGTTCACCATAATTTATCACAGTCCTTTTATCAAGGGTCAGATCCTATAATTTATTTCAACTGGTGCACTTCTGCCAGGAGAGTGTGTTGGCATGTGCAATTTTTGCAGATTTCTACTCCTAGGTTATAACACCACAGCACTGTTCCTATGAGTCCCCTAAACCCTGGATGCAGCATTTCAGGGGGAATGAGGGGCTTCTGCAGTAGGAGGAGAAAGTTCCATGAGCAGAGCAGAGTTCATAGATCACTGGATCCAGTCTAAAGTGTATATACAGCTCGGAGTACATGTGCATAAGCGAACTGCTTCATTTGTGTCTCACCTGTCCTTAAATATCATTGTTTCTCCTCGAAGGTCTGTTATCGCATCAAGGGTCAAATTTTTATCACATTTCTCCGGAGTTTTAGGGTGATCAGGATGTGGATCATATTCTCCTTTACCTGTGCAGGTGAATTACAAGATACGTTGTAAATGTCTTCTTGCAGGCTACAACTATATATTCATGGCAGCCTAATGCATTTGTTTAATAATATATGGCAAATAAAAGAAACCAACCAGGCAGAAGAGTGGAGATTGCTAATGCCTGATTTACTATTTGTCTCACCAATATGTAGAAAGAGAGCCAGTTTGTTGTATTGTTAAGAGCGGCAGGACTCTAATCTGGAGAACCGGGTTTCATTCCCCACTCCTCCGCTTGAAGCCAGCTAGGTGACCTTGGGCCAGTCACAGCTCTCGCAGAGCTCTCTCAGCCCCACCCACCTCACAGGGTGATTGCTGTGAGGATAATAATAACACATTTTGTAAACTGCTCTGAGTGGGCAATAAGTTGCCTGAAGGGCAGTATATAAATCAAATATTATTATGTTATTAAAGGTAGAGGCGGTACAAACAGCTTCAGCCACCAGTTACTTTCCAGGGTGTAACTGGTAGCTGAAGCTATTTGTACCATGAACCTTAAGGCTCAGCTACACATCCAGATAAAGCAGGTGGTTTCAATCTTCTGGGATGCTATCATTTCAGAGCAGGCGAGAGATCTGTATTTTTAATAGTCTCTTGCATAGAAGTCTCTCTGCATATAGTCTCGATCTCCCATATATGTTATTTTTCTACACAGAGGGAGTTGGATTTCCCCCCCTAAATGTCAGCAGCATTTTAACATGAGATCCCACCACTTAACATCTGGCATGGTACAGTCCCAAGAAGCCTATAGCACATGATTGATCAGAATATAATTATTTGTTTTCATTTAATAAAACTTGTATCCCACCTTTCTGCCCTCACAAGTGCCACTAAGACTGCTAACAAGTTAAAATGTAAATAATAAAAACAAATTTTAAAATAATTATAATCAACCAAAACAATAACAATGCATATACATAAAAACCAGCAGAGTCGCCAGCACTGATTTCTTTTTCTGCTTTGCACTAATAAAATAATAATTAAAAATAAAAAGAATGGGCAAGAGCAGCCACAAGCTACAATGTTCTAGCCTGAGAGAGTAGGCAGTGACTACATAGTAGAGTAGGCAGTGACTATATAGTCACAAGAGGCTCAAGTCAAACTACACAACTACAGTCACTGAGGTAACCAGATTAGGAGTTTGGCTTGCATGTACTGAAATCTAGGGAGACACACAGGGTGGGTTTGTATCAAAAAGTTCTTAACTTGCATTTAAGAAATTGTGGGATGGTAGACACTGGTGAGAGGTATGAGCGAAAAGATGCTAGATAATATTGAAAGAAGAAACAGAGACGGGGGATTTTTATGATAAAAACTGGGCAACTTGTCCATGTGGCAGACAGGAATAAAAGCATGGAGCTGATAACTGATATGGTTTTGAAACTGCATATGCAATTCTGCAGAATCTAGACCATTTCATAGATGAAACCTGTAGTTTCATATGTCTACACAAGGTCTTACAATGGCTTTCTTGCATCATCATCCTAGTAAAAGGATGCCTGTGGAAATTTACTATCCACAATTCTACCACAGGATCAGGTTTTTTTTTTCAAAAGAAGCATGAGTTCTGGCACCTCTGGTGTTTTTTTTAAAGAAAAAAAGCACTGCAGAGAATATTTACGCAAATCGAGGAAATGGCAGGCATACCATAAAGGGTCTGGATGCCTTGTACGTCATCATCTGGAAGTACAAAGCCAGTGTTGCCTGTGTATGTGTAGACAGGATACATCAGCGCTCCGGGGTCTCTGGAATGCTCGAGTCCCAGTGAATGACCAAACTCATGGGCAGCAACAAGGAACAGGTTGTAGCCTAGAAAACAGCACATCAATATTGAAACAACAAAAACTGATACTGTATAATTGATTTAGCCTATTTTTTTTACTAGCTGGCTACTTTTTTATAATGTATGTTAAAATATGAAAACATTATGCATTATTCACCTCAGTTCCCTGCACAGTGAAATGAGAAATATTATCTGTTGTCTAAAGATTAGCATTCCAGGATCTACTTGGACATGTTTTGATCCCACTAAAATCAGTCATATCCTATATATACTTATATATATATAAGTATATATAAATATATACTTTTAGATATATAAGTATATATATATATATATACTCCTACATATACTTATGTGCCACTGAATTCAATGTGCCTGATTTCCCAGTAAACATAAATTGCAAGAGATTGCCTGTGTGCTTATCTGGGTATAACACAGGCAATATTTATTATTTTATTTATTATGAACAATGGATGACAAATAAGCAATAATCAAACATCCTGTTTAGCTACTGTTGGTGAAATTATTAACATATGCAGTTATGCCTGCAAAAAAAAAAGAGAGAGAATCTGCTTGCTAAGCAATTTGCTGGCTAAACTTTGTAGTTCTAACTTCATGGTGAATGTGAGAGCAAGAACCAGGTTCAGTAGCACCTTAAAGACAAACTAGTTTTCCTGACTATGAGTTTTCGAGAGTCAGAGCTCCCTTTGGCAGATGAAGCTCTTCTACTACAGACAAACTTGGCTACTGATCTGAAACTATCTTCTTGGTGAATGAAGTTCATTTATTTATTTATTTTATTTGTAGCCCACCTTACTCAAGGAGTATTACAGAGTATAAAACAATGCAATCAGACAGCATAAGACAACCAAAGAATAATGCAACAGTGGTTGTGGAAAGTGATGTCAAGTCATAGCTCACTTATGGTGACCTCTGCTGGGGTTTTCAAGGCAAGATGCTAACAGAGGTGGCTTTGCCTTTGCCATTGACTGCCTCTGCACAGCAATCCTGGGCTTTCTTGGAAGTCTCTCATTCAATTGCTAACCAAGGCTGGCCTCATTTGGCTTCAGAGATCTGACAAGATCAGGCTATCCTGGGCTCTCCAGGTCAGAGTAATGCAATTGTACAAAATCAAAAGACAAAGTGCATAACAAACTGCCTAAGGCAAGATAATGTAGTAAGTGAAATTGCAAATGCAGAAGACAATATAGTAAAAGCTTGTGATGCCTACAATAATCATTGCGGTGGACTACAATTCTATTCCATTATAAAGGCCCCACCTGGATTCTTCCTTTAGAACCAATAAGCTGCATGTTTCCAATAAAAATGATATTTAAAGCACATC
Source organism: Eublepharis macularius (assembly GCF_028583425.1). Classification (NCBI taxonomy): domain Eukaryota; kingdom Metazoa; phylum Chordata; class Lepidosauria; order Squamata; family Eublepharidae; genus Eublepharis; species Eublepharis macularius. Next base: position 163,206,490 of record NC_072792.1, on the reverse strand, counting down.
ACCTTTAGCATCAGTTGACCAGAGTTCGTCCTCATCAAAATGAGCATCTCCTCCAACTTTTGGTCCTGGAGGGAAAGCATGAGCCAGTAGCCCAGAAGGTCCGTCAAATGGATAGAAGTCGCCGTGCTCTACAATCATTTGAAAAATCAATAAATCCCATTAGCATTTTTAACTGATAAGCAACACAAGCTCTAGGTCAACTAAGCACACATCACTTTCTCTCTCATTACCTCTCCTTCCAAAGGAGATCATGATGTCAGCGGTGCCACTGCGGATTCTAGTGAAGTTGAGCGGCGTCACATCAGACCACACCTTGAAAGCTTTTTTGAATGCTTTGTCCACTTCAGCCTTGGGCAGATCTGGGGTGTAATTGACAATCCTGGCAAACAAAAGCCATATTTTCAATTGATTTTTCACAGACTCAAATAATAGTGCCTTGTACTCCTTGGGATAACGCTCCCAAGGTTTTAAATTTTCCTCCACTCTCAGCAAATACTCTCAGTTTAGCAAACACACACCTTTCCTATTATAGAGGTGAGGTTTTTCCCTTACAAAATGAATGATTTTTTAAAAATTGTAGCATTATAATAACTTCCTTTTTTTAAATTAAAAAAAGTAGCTATAACGATAAGTTAAACCTGTTCAAGAAGACCCTTTGATTTGCTGGGCTAGTATCTTGATCCTACTCAGAAGTAATTCTCACTGACTTCATTCTGATTCGCTTTCTAGTCCATATGCATTTAAATTGTACTGCTATCATCCTATTGCTAGCAATGTACAGTATTAAATCCAGGGCTCATTTCGAGGGGGAACACGCAGGAATGCAGTTACAGCAGTTCCCCAAAAAAGTTAATGTCAGATGGCCCTGCCCAACTTACTCTTGGCCATTTTGGGCCCGTTTCAGCCTGGATTGGGGCCGAAACAGCCCAGATCAGGCCTCTGACGGGTGGTGGATCACTCTCCCACTCAGCAGCAGCCTGATCCTGACCATTTTGGGCCCCTTTGTGGCCATTTTCAGCCCCTTTTTGCCATTTTGGGCCCAATTTCGGCCCTGAATGGCCAGGATTGGGTCCAAAACAGCCAGGATAAGTGATGTGAGGGGGTGTGGCATACGCAAATCAGCTATGCAAATGACACACTTCCGGTGATGGCAAGGGATGGCATATGCTAATGAGTTATGCTAATGAGTTCCTCCAGCTCTTTTTCTACGAAATGACCCCCCTCTAAAGCCACACAATTCCACCCAAGGATTCTGATGGTTGATTCTGCAGTGAATTATTGAACACTTTATTTCTGGTTTTTCTGATACCAGTTCCACAAAATTCTTCTGTCCTTCTGCTCCATCCTAACCCACCAATTTTCTAATTGATGCATTAAAAGAAAATTATGTAGGTGAGATGAAACAAACTTGCTTGGCCTTCAAAGGTGCACAGGAAATGCAAAACGTACAGAGCTTATAATTGCTGCGCTTAATTTTCTTCCACATTTTGTTAATGTGAGGAATGGCCCTGGTATTAAACAAGTACAGAAAGGTAGTTTACAGGATCGGAAAGCGTAATAACATGCCAAGATCCTGCTCCTGCATCAGAAAATAAGTACTTAATAGAAAGACTGAAGCTTAGTGGACTATATACATTGCATATACGAATTAAGTAAAGGAAAACTTTGCAAAACTGTTGCTTAGAAAGTACTTAGAGACAGGCTCAACAATGGTCAGACTGCATAAGACAGTTTCCTTTACATACTTGAGGGCGCACTGAAGCATGAGTCAACTCCAGTCTCCCTAATCATAGCATTACATGGCTGTTTTACATTTTGAATCCAGGACAGTTTACCTGTAGGTTAAATTATTTTGGGACCATTTCAGCTTTCGAGGGAAAAAATTGTATTCCCCCACATCAGGGACGCCACATCTTGGTTCTTGCATCAGCTCAAAGGTTTCTTCGTCCAGCTTGCCTGTCACTTCCAGTCCAAAAAATGCTTGCATTTCCCGAAGTTTGGAAGCCATTGAATCAGCCGACTTCTTCAGCAGACCGGAAGGATTGGACTTGAGATTGTAATGAGTCTTTAGATAGCGCTGGGGAGAAGAAAAGAACAATGATTTTTGCTTCTCATGTTGCTGCAGCATCATTGTATTAACATACGTATTTACTTCATTTATAGTCCGCCTTTCTCATTGAGACTCAAAGCAGATTATGGAAGGAGATTATGGAAGGAGCAATAAAAACAGTAGAATACATACAAATAATGCAATAAAATGTAACACATACTGAAAAACAATGCAACAGAGTGGCATTATTATAAACATTATAATTATTATTCCCAAGAATGTACAGGGTACTTTAAGCAAAAAAGACGGATCTGTTCCCTAAAGATCTTAAGTTTCAGTGGACAGGAAATCAACAGAAAGAGGAGGAGAAAGACAGAGGGTCGCACTACGAGGAAAGAACAGACACAAGAAACCCTGGCTATACCTCTGCAAATGCAAAATCTTCCTTTTTGAACTCATCACTGTCATCTTCATCTGACAAAGGCAGCTTAAAACACCCTGACAAGCCAAGCAAGAGAAAGAAGGATGCTGCAGAGGTTGGATGCATCTTGCTGGATGGATACAGAGGGTTTGGAACTCTGATTAGTCCATTAAATGGTTTGACTTTTATAGACCTGGTGGAGTGAGTCACCTCTCTGAGACAAGTTACAACTTCCTAGTGACTGTAAAGTAAACATGCTTACACGGCTGTTTTCCTCCCCCCCCCGCTCCCCCCCCCCGCTCCAGGAAGGCATGGTTTTGGGAATCTACTGTCCCACTAGTGGCTTCAAAACCATGTCTTTACATAAACATGGGCTCAGCATATTTCCAGCCACTGTGGGAAGTGTTGAGGCCCAGAGCAATTTTGATTACTTTGCAAGTACCTCCTTGACCTTTTATACCTAAAGTTCTTTCCCTTTTGTTAAGGTGGACATTTGCCACCCAGGACCTGCATGAAAAGATTCATTTGCAAAAGTAAAGTAATGATTGACTGTTTTAAAGAAGTACAATAGCAAAACGTATCTCAAACATGGCTCTAAGGGGGACAGAGGTAAAGCAAAGATTTTAAAATGAAAAGTGATTTTAACATAAGCGAATCCCATAGTGGTCAGAAGTTCACTTGGGAGTGACCAGTCACTCTCCAAGCAATTAAAAGGAGTTCTCTGCCTCTTCAGGTCTGCTACAATCACTTCCTTATCCTTCCCTTTAAAGCTACCACAGTGACTTCTCTCCACTTTCCCTTTTGAGAAAAGGAGATGACAACAGAAGCACATTTGCCCTGAATGGGGAAACAGTATCACCATTAAGGTTGACAGGTCCCCATACCTTCCCAGCAGGAGGGGGGACCTGGCATTTACCTCGGGCCTTGGCCGTTTTCACACGACCATGTGCCCGGAAGATCGTGCAAAACTCACGGCATAAAAGTGTCTTCCTAGCACGATTTCCTGGCACAATCCCGTTTAATGGCCCTTTTTCTGATATCATGGGCCATTAAAGGGGATCTTGCCGGGAGATGGTACTAGGAAGATGCTTCATGCTGTGAGTTTACACGATCTCCTGAGGATCATGTGAAAACGGCCCATGTGAGTGAGTGAGTGTGTGTGTGTTTTCACATGCGTGAAAGTGACATCATCACACCAGCCGCGGATGTGCTCCCACGCTTTGCACGGGGCTAATTCTGGTCCATTTGGGGCCAAAATTGGCTCCTGCAAAGTGCAAGAGCGTGCCCGCGGCAGGTGCAATGTCTCTTCAGGAAGTGATGTCATCATCATCACGCCACTGGCAGGCAACTGGTAAGCCTAATCTACCACCCTTTCCTCATCCAACTGTCTTCCTCCTCTTTTAAGCATGCACATATGTACCCTTGTTTGCTTATGGTGTTTCTCCCCATAGCAGCTTATATTGTTCTCCTTTCTGCCATTTTATCCTCACAACAGCCCTTTGAGGTAGGTTAATCTGAGAATTTGTGACTGACCCAAGGTCACCCAGCAGGTTTCCATGGCAGAGTGGAAATTTGATCCTCGGTTTCCCAGATCTTTGTCTAGCACTCTTAACTACACCATGCTTGCTCTGGATTGGAAAAAAGTATGCTATTGAATGAAACTTTCACCTTGTGTCAAAGCTGCTATTTCCACTGTATATTTTTCTCCTGCTGGGTAAGCTGACATTTGAGCCACTGGTGTTGGTGGTTTGCTTTTGGAAAACAACAGAGGAAAGATTTCCCCACCCAAACACTGCAGGCTTGCTCTGAAAAATTATGATTTTTGTATAAACCATCATTTTGTGACCAGCTCCACCCATTTTGTGACTGGTAGCTGTTGAAAGAAAGGTTAAGTAGACCGTTTCCACACGTCTTACCTTTTGCCGGCACATCGCGGAAGACAGCATCTTCGCACGTGAAATCGCGCCAGGAAGACACTGTTATCGCAGAAGACAGCATCATTTCGTGCGATGACAGCATCTTCCTGGCGCGATTTCACGCACGAAGACACTGTCTTCCGTGATGTGCCGGCAAAAGGTAAGACGTTTGGAAACGGCCCATGAAGTCCGTCCTCCTCTGAAATCAATGGATGACAAAACAGAGAGGTGTTGAAGTCTCAATATTTCACCTTCCACCTTCTTCAGTAAGAGCTGGTTTTTGAAAAGCAGCAAAAGGGGACCAATCCGAGGGACATATCATCCAGTTCACCCCAAGTTAATTGTTAAATGTCTACAATGCAAACGGATAGCAGCTTTAAATGATGTTTCCAGAGTGAGCACCATTATTTTCTTTTTAAGGTAGGACTGCTTTGAAAGCAAATCTAAACAGGTTTACACAGAAGACCCATTTTATTCTAGGCTCCCCTTACTCCCAAGAGAGTGCTTTTAGGATTGTAGCCTTTATTGCATGCAGAAAACCTCATCATGGCAACTGCATTCAATATTATTGAATATAGTTTAATACTGGAGTTCTTTGGCAGATAAAGGTTCCCTCTGAAAAGCTGCACTTGTGTTACACACCTGTTGGTCTGTGTACATTGAATTGGATCACGATTTTTATTATTCCTGGACTTTGCCCACCCTCTTTGTGTCACCCGTTTAGTCACTCAGTGTTTTCCTGCCTACTCTTCAGACAGCTGACAAACTTGGAGTCAGACAGGAAATGGGTGGCAAACGATCAGCTAACTTTTTGAATAATGCTGTAGGAGAATAGTAAGAAGCAGTGCCAATGATCCAAAACAATTGAGAGTGGGTAGAAATGCAGACAGGGTTAATTTTTTACCAGGTTTTTAGTTTCACCTACTGCCCGGAGTGGTAGTTTCTGAAGGGAACTACCTATAAATCACATTAGCCGTACTCTCGACTATATGGAATTTCCCCATTGTGTCTGTATAGAGGGCAAGGGTTTAAATGTTATAGGAGAGGTACAGATTGATTTAATGACTCTTATTGGTTGTTGATGGTGAGTTCACTCAGTCTGTTATCAAAACTTACCTGTTTACGTTAGTGTTTATGCCTTGTCTTGCGTACTCCCTGACAGGGTTGAACTGATTGTGAAGCAACAGGAAGCGGTCTATCAGGCCACAGGTTTTAGAGAGGGTGTCATTGCCCTACCTCTATGTACTTTTTTTCAAAAAAGGGCCTCTTCTCCCACAAAACACAAGCTAAATAAATGACTTTAGTGAAAATGTATAGTGTAGTTCACAGTGTATCCCCCCACTACCCTCTCTCTCCCATCCCACTGCCGTTTCCAATACTACTAATAAAAAGGTATAAATTCTAAGAAAGTGCCTTTTAAAAAGAGGTAATTCATTACTGAGGACGGAAGGAAGATAGGCACAATGCAGCCATAGTAAAGCGCTCCAATTTTGATTGATTTCAAATGGAGAGTTAAGAATGTGCCTTAAAGCAGTGATCCCCAAAGTGGCACCTATAGGACATGGTGTCTGCTGATGTGTTTTCTGGTGTTCACTTGCTTACTCCACAAAATACCTCTCCCCCAAAGCAAAGATCCATTTATGATTTTCTTTGACCTTACCGGAGAAGGAGATACTTCAAAAGACTACAGGAGGTATCTCTTACCTTGGATCTGTTGAGATGGGCACAAACAGCATTACGAACAGAAAAAACCCATGAACAGCATAATCTGCTGTTCTTGAACAAGCTGTTCGTGAGGACCTAAATGAATAGGTGCTTGTTAAAAGCCTATTTCATTGCCTTCAGCAGCCGTTTGGCAAGCCAGACAGTCTGGAGCCTGCTGCAATCAATCCCCTTAGCAATCAGAGGCAGAAAGGGACTGAACTCTGTCTGAACTCCTTCTGGCTTTCCTTCTGGCTTTAACCCTTCAAAATACTTCCAGCAGAGAGTCCCGTTTTTGCCACTGTGAAGAGAAAATGACAGCCAACGGGGAGACCCCTGGATCACACCTTTCCTAGGGTGCAATCTCTCTGAAACTTGGGGGGTCTTCAGAGGACAGTGAGGACTATGTCCCCTGCAAATTTGGTGGGTATTGGACATTGGGAAGGTCAGTTTGTGGGGTGTTTAAAGGGCCCTGCCCCTTGCACATGGCAGGAAAGGGCCCTTTAAACTATTAGCTGGCAGGCAGCAGGGAGGAATCCCCCCCTGCCACCTGCCAGCTGATAGTTTAAAGGGATCTTTAAAGGGCCAGGTAAGTGTGTTTGAGGGGAGGGGGGCTAATTGGGGGGGTTGGTGGGGGGTTCTGGCCCCCACAAACAACGAACATGTCCGGGAACAGTTCATGTTCGTCCATGTTCGTTGTTTATTGTTCGTTGTTCGTGGATGGCACCAAATGATGAACAGGGTGTTTGGGGTTTTTTTTCCATTCATGCCCATGTCTAGTAGAGATCCCATTCAGAATTAGCAACCACCACCATAGGAGGATACTTGGCTTGAAACCTCCCAATATTTTGTAGTTGTCCCCTATAGCAGCCGTTTTATGATTGGTCCTTCCTCCCATGGTAGTAGGGTAGGGCAGCTGGAAAAACCCCTCCCCAGCAGTGCCACTGCTCATGGCCAATCAGCTGGGTAGCAGGAGGAAAATAACAAGTGAAATGGGGATGGGTGATAGGCATCCTTGGCATAATGACACTACTTCTGATGCAACCTAGAAGTGACATCATGATGGCAGGTGATGCTCTAGGATTTGCCCCCAAATTCTATAGCTATGCTAGAGCACCCCATGGTCACAATGACATCACTTCCAGGTCATGCTGGGGATTCTGACCACCTGACCCGCCCCTCCATAAGTCCCTCCTCCCCCATGCACTGCTGGTTATAGTGCCTGGTAATCTCATGTGGCAACCATTTTGTGGTGGCACTCATTACCCATCTCATAATTGCAAAAGTGCAGATGGGATCAATGAAGTTAAGGGTCCCAGACTGTAAACTTGCCTCGAAGCACAGATGGATTTAAAAGTGGATTCAACCTTTATTTATTTAGGGACTTCATTTATACCATTGAAGAGCCACAGTGGCTTGCGTCATTCTTCCCTCCTCCAGTTTAGTCATGGAGGAGTGGTCCATCAATAGCTACTAGCCATGGTGTCTAAAGGGAAGCTCCATATTCACAGTCAGTAAACCTCTGTATATCAGTGCTAGGAGGCAACAACAGGGGAAGGCCCTGTCCTCTGTGCCCTGTTTGTCAGCCTTCCAAATGGTTGACCACTGTGCGAAACAGGATGCTGCACTAGATGGGATACTAGACTGTATCAGCTTGGCTCCTCTTATGTCCCTGTGCGATAAATAAATTGTGGCACCTAGGGATTTCAACATAAATAAATATCAATGTTGATTTCCATTATTCAGAAGTTATAACAACATGGTATGAGTCAGAAAGTCCAATGGAATCTTCCGTTTCTTAAACCAGCGTCAAAGAATGTGTCTTCACAGCTTGCTCATCTCCGTTCAGCTGTACAAAATACAGTGCTGCCGTGTCTGTAGAGTAATCCCTTGCTTTTTTGCATCCTGTAAAGAAAGCCATGTTGGAACGAAGCTGTTGAATGAGATAGCCAGACATTTTACATTATGCAAGACTGGAAGGTTGCAAATTATTTAAAACAAACTATTATGCAACTCTGATACTTGGGGTGTGTATGGGTGAGGTGGATTAATGGGAATTCTCTAGCAGACGGTGAAGGAGGGCAAAAGGAGGTCAGCTGGGAGAAAGAGGAAAAGAGCAAATTCAAAATCGCTGTGTTGGTTCTAATGATTAAACAAAAAACAAACATAAAGATATTGCCAGGAAGCAATTACAAACACCCACAAATATATATTTTATTCCAAAATATCTGCTAGTCAGAATAACTGTATTAAGCGTGCCAGAAACTATTTCCTGAAAAATAAAATGCTAAGTACTCTCTCTTTTTAGCTCTTCATAGCTACATTTGCACATAGACATTTTCGTTGCTGGGCCCAGTTGTATAAAATGTGGCTTTTGCTGGACTGTGCTGGACAAGATGCAACTTGTGGAAATACAAGAAAGATGTTTTTCAAAGTGACGTGTATTCCTAGTACTTGACCTATTGTCATTCACACTCTACACATACAATTCCTGGACAAGAGGGCAATATAGACACAGGGTTAGTCTCATGATATGGTTTGCAAACATTTAAAGAGCATCTCCGAACTATAGTAAGAAATAAGCAATTCTATCAAGAGATGTGGACCACCAAACTTCAGGGCTGCTGAGAGCCATCAGTCCCAAACAAAGATTCCTTCTGGTCTCCACTTTACATCATTCAGACCCTAAGAACATGAAAGCAAATGACATGACCCATCCAACTCTGCATACTCCAAGTTTGACATGGACTCTGCATTTTGCAGTGCAATTCTAAGAAGAGTTACTCCAGTCTAAGCCTGTTGATTTCAATGAGCTCAGACTGGGGTAACTCTTCTTAGGATTGCACTGTTTGTCTCTCTAGATCCTCACATTTGGCAGACCTTCTAGGCTCATTTTATTTGCCTGCTTCTTCCTGCCCATGGGAGCCTTCTTCCCACAATTTTCCAAGGCATACACAAAAGATGGCTTGTTCTGATGACAGCTGTTCAAGGCCAGCCCTCAATGCCACATTTCAGGATATTTTGGAGGACAGTTTAGTTCAGGATGGAAGGCATTTGAAAACTCTTCTCTGTTGGTTTCAAGTAAAATTCTTTAATTATCAGGTGACAAAATAACGCAAGGTGTGTCTGGAGCTGAGGGAAGGATGGACTAGCAAGTTATTGTTCGCCCAGTATAAATAAGGGTCAAGAACTTAAGACTGAGAGTGAGAACAGGAATCTGTTTTCCCTACGTGAGGAAGAAGAGAATAAGAATCAGTGAGAGGGAGTTCTAAGATAGCTTGAGGATAGGTAGTTTGAGGATTGACTTCATCTTGGGACAGTTATTATCTGTTGGTTGATTTTATGATGAACTGTTGTTTATGAATTGTTTTTAATATTTGCAGGACTTTTTTCTGGGAAAAGAGGTGGTGGAACTCAGTGGGTTGCCCTCAGAGAAAATGGTCACATGGCTGGTGTCCCCACCCCTTGATCTCCAGAGGGAAGTTTAGATTGCCATCCGCGCCAGTGGCTGGCAATCAGGGGGCAGGGCCACCAGCCATGTGACCATTTTCAAGAGGTTCCAGAACTCTGTCCCACCATATTCCAGCTGAAAAAAAGCCCTGAATATTTGTATTATATTTTTATAACTGCTGTACCTCGCCCTGAGCCCGCTTGCGGGAAGGACGGGTTGGAAATGTAATTAATCAATGTTAATGTTAGTGTTAATGTTAATGTTAATGTTAATGTTAATGTTGATAATGATAGTGATAGATTTCAGGCACCAGGGAAGGTTTTCAATGAGAAAATGTATTTATTTTATTTATATGTTGCATTTATATTACATCTTTATTTCCCATTTAAGAATACAAGACAGATCACAGACATTCAGAACTGTATAATTATAATAAACCATCCACATCTGCAGCAATGAAACAGGAGGATCAACACAATCTTCCTGGAGCCCACAGCACTGCCCTTGTTCTGTGCTCAGTTCTACAACAATCACCAGAAGTCCAAACCTTTAAGAAAAGGTGAACCTAAAACTCTTCAGAGAAAATCAATGCAGTGGAGGCCTTCATCTTAGCCATCTTTCAGGCCATTTCACAACAAAGGGACTGCCACCAAAAAGAATCTGTCCTAAACAGTTGCTGATTTTACCTGCTTGATCGACGGTGCCACCAGCAGTGCCTCATGCATAGACAGGGAAACTGTTGACCTGGGGGGCTGCCTCTCGCTGGTGCTACTGTCCCAAAGAGAGAGGCTGGCACAACCCACCACCAAAAGCTGGAGGAGCAAGGAGAAGGTGCCTGGCACATCCCTACTCAAAGAAGGAAAAGGGGGTGGGGAAATACTTCCTCCGAGATCAACACAAGAGACCAAAAGGAAGTATGCTACTGCAAATTATATATCACACAATAAATTACAATTTCAAGACCAGTGGAACTTCATTCTCATTCCAAAATTAAAGTCACATTCATAAACAATTCCTGTAGATAGAACAATATGCACAACCAAAATCCAATCGCTTAAGTCCATGTAAGTTCCATACACGTCTGTAGGTCAGCCGTTAGACTCTTGACCACGACGTCGTGTGACTGTAATGCCGCCAAGGGGAGCAAATCGCAAGTAAAGTTGACTCCAAGTAACAGACCAGCAATGTGGTACAATACAATAATAGCGCGCAGGACAATAGCGTGGCAACGAGCTGTGCGGGCCCTATCAAGGTTATGATCTCTGGATGGAGCTTTTTGCTGATATATGGATTCTTTGAAATTGCACTGATTCAGAATATTGGAATTATTGAGTGGCCTGATGAAAGATCTTGTCTGAAACGAGCGAAGCGTGATAGGGCCGGCACAGCTCGTTGCCACGCTATTGTCCTGCGCGCTATTATTGTATTGTACCACATTGCTGGTCTGTTACTTGGAGTCAACTTTACTTGCGATTAATGCAACTTTACTTGCGATTAACCTTCTCAAGGCTTTCCAGGCAGGTGGACTTTTCCTCTTTTGCAAGTGAGGCCAAGGCAGGCTGAAGGTGGGGCTCTTGTCCAGGGCCATTTCCCCCTCCCAATCATAGAACAGAGCTGGCACAAGGAAGTATATTGAGGTCCTACAGATGTGAAAGTTCCAGACTATGAAGGCCTCTAAAGGCCATAATCAGCACCTTGAGTTGAACACAAAAAGTAACTGGAAGTTAATGTAGACCTTTCAGAACAGATGTTAACAGGTACATCCTGGAGGATCTGGATTTCCACATTTAACACTAGCTGTTCTGAATTGTCTTCAAGGGCAGCCCCCAAGCAGAGCATGTTATGGTAGTCTAGCCTTGTAGCATGGATCAGTATGACTAGGATAACTGTGTGATGGAGGCATCTTCCAAATCAAGAAAATATGAGGGGGGGGAACATTTTTTGTTTGCAGAATCCATTTCTTTCTCTATTAAGAGCTCAAGCATAAGTCCCAAGCTGAGTCTGCTATGGCCAGTTGGGTCCCGCTGTATATTGGAAGGAAAACACTCTCAAGAACCTCTGCTTTCCCAACCAGCATCACCTCTGTCTTGTCTGAATTCAGCTTCAGTTTGTCTCCACCAACTGCTTGCGCACATTTATTAGACACTGGCCAGAGACTGCAGTCTCTGCTGGCTTAGTTAATGAACTATAGAGTTGGGTTTCACTGGCATACTGATGACACCCAGCCCTGAAGCTAATGATGAACTGTCTCAAAGGTTGCTCAGAAAGATTAAAAAGCATCAAGGATAACACTGAACCCTGGGGGACCCTACATTATCACTTGCAAGCGGCTGATTTTATATTTTCAACAGTGAACCTCTGAACAGGCTCAGTAAAGAATGATTTCAACCATTTCAAAGCCTTTTCTCTAACGTTTATTCCCACCTCTGTCATAATAAAACCACATGGTCAACTGTATCAAGAGACCTAACAAACTGCTGAGAGATCTAACAAAACAGTAAAGAAGCACAGTCCTTGTGCATAGCCAAATGGAAGAGAGGTATGTAAACAGGAACACTGAAACAAGGTTTATTTATCATAGGACAGATGACTGCCTCCTTCAGAAATCCCCCATGTCAAAGAATAACAACAACAACGTTCAATTTATATACTGCCCTTCAGGACAACTTAATGCACACTCAGAGCAGTTTAACAAATTTGGAGCTCCACACTTGAAAGGAAGACCTGCCTATAAAGATAATTGGGCTTAGATTGGGGTTTCCAGGGCAACAGCAGAGTTCAGACATGTTGCCAAGTAGGCCCCCTCTCCTGCTTTAAGGCCTGCCATGGACTGCGTTAAAGTTCCTGCATTGCTGTTTTACTGCTACACAAAGATTGCCCTGCACGTGTGTGTCCTGGTACACGTGTCAGTTTCCTGTCTGCTTGTTGATTACCTTGCTGCTGCAATAGACTGTGTTAGTTTCCTGACACCATGCCTGGATAACTGCACGAAGGACTCTCTTCCTGGGCAGCCTTGCCTATATCTGGACCTCCCAGTGTGTGTTTGGACTTTGTTACAAGTGTGCCCCATGCCTGCATTGCCATCTGCCACAGACCGTGCCTGTTCCCTGCTATGGACTGTGTTTTACATGCTGTTCCCCCTGCCTCCATGGAAGCCTGCCTCATCTGGGCCCAAGCCGCCGCTGGCAGCCGGGCGCCTGCCGGGGAAACCTCCAGTGAGCCTGGCTAGGCGCTCTCTGGTCAGTTCCCACCTGGAGCCTCCCGCGGACCGGTCCCCGAGCCTGCCCTTGCTACCGGACAACCTGCTAACCAGCCCCTGCCATGCACAGCCGGCGACCATGTTTTTAGGCAGCCAGAAGACCAAGAGGAAAAAGACTGCGTTGGGAAGCCATTTCGGCGAAGCGGACACACCACGTCCGCAGCGAGAGTACCTCGCCCCGCTCTGCATATCTTAGGAGCTGCCCCGGAGAAGAAGCTAAGTGCCGACTGTCAGAACTGTGGCTAGATAATGTCCTTACTCCAGAGTACCTTCTGCAATCAGACAAAAGCCCGTTGTTTTCAAAAGTTTACTGAAGAAAGAATGCATTATAGTCCACGAGCCTGAATACAATATTCAGGATGGTACATGTGAATTGTTACCAATGACAGGCAAAGCATGAGGTACACAGTAACAGATCCCAGCAGGCCCAACCTCCCCACATAGTTCTCATAACAATCCCTTTGAAGCTCGGAAAGCGAAAGTCCTTCGAGACTGGAACAGCGATAGCCAAAACATTCCTCCTCTGGGAGATAGCTGCCTGGGAACATCCTGGCACCTGTGAAGAAAGCACTCATAACACTGAAAGGATTAAAATGGAGTCTCTTTAGCACTATCATATCTGAAAGTATTCTGAACCTGACATTCTGCCCCCTCTAAGACGCTCCCCCCCCCAGGTTTATGGGGATAACGCTGGTTCAATACACGTATAGATCAACAGACAGACAGAAATCATACAGAGGAAAGGCTCCCTTAATCACAAACCCTGAAGTCGATAATTGGCCCACTTTCAACAATTAACAATACAATTATAACAATTACGCAGCAGTACAAGAAGCAATACTACTTACACCACATACCAGAATCTGACAGTAACATTAAAGGAACATGCCGACAACATGAATGATATATCTTAAAGGATGTTAATCATAAAACCTTTTTATACAGCCCCGAAGGGCGCCTGATGGATAAAGCAACGTGGGCTATACGTGTATTGAAGCTTGGAAAAGAAGGTATAAGCAGCAATAATTGAGTCACCAGCGTATTGGGGACCGGTGAGTGGATGAAATAGACGTAGATATTTATATATTTATATTTATATATGAGAAATTGAATTTTTAATGGAATTTTTAATGGATTTTAATGGATGTTAAAGTGAATTTGTCTATGTTATACTCTTGCCCACAGTCCATGTTTAATCGTGCCCAGGAAGAAGTATGTAATATACGAAATGGGAATTGTATAAATATGCACGCATAATCCCGTCGGCACTTTTGGAACAACTTACAGTTTGGACTGGAGTCACCCAGCATCCACATCAGGACTCTCCATTCACAACTTTGTATGCTGCTAAATTTCCATCATATACCATTTACGGACATTGATCTTTGAAAACCTTCTCCATAATGATTTGGACAAAGGATAAAAATAAGTAATATTTATTGCACGTTGAGACAGAGAGAGCAGATATTCCTTTTGTATTTATTGTATATATATCAATTTGTATATTTATATAATTGGTCTTTGCACTTTGCACCTTCGCACTGAATATAAAGTATTGATAACTTAATATTCCCGGAATTGTTTGCTACAGTTTATCACTATCCGGGTAGATTCCCTTGGTTTGCCTAGATTTAGTCTTCATAGGGAAGATGTCAGTTCTTGTTGGATGTGCAAGTTCAGGCTTACGCCACACTATTAGTAAATACACGTGTTTATTGAACCTATTTGTAGTCTGCCTCTTTGTCACTAGAGTGTCTGGAATCGGGACCTCCGTAAACGTTGGTTAGATCCGCGCTAATTTTAGTTCCAGACTGCTAAAGCTAATTTCCCCCATTATAAAAAGCAGTTCTGGTAATAGGCAATACCTGCCTAAGTTGCCAAGAGAATTGATTGCAGGTGCCAGACTGTCTGGCTTGATGAACAGCAACAAATGAGGCTTGCAACGACCACCTGTTCGTTTAGAATGGGGCCTCACAAACAGCTTGTTCGCGAACAGCAGATTGGCCTCTTCGTGCCTTTTTTTTGTTCGTATTGCTGTTCGTGCCCATCTCTACTCTTAACCACTTACACGAAACTGGAACTATTCATAATGCCCAGTGATGGCTTTCTTACTTTTTTGCAGCACAATTTAGTTAGCCAGGATAGACAGGGAAATGCTATGCCTCCTCTTTCAGTAAAAGTGGGGGAAGCAAAAACCAAGAACTCAGATCCATTAAGTAAGAGGCAGGGGAGCAGCAGTGGGCAGGGGGAAAGGAAGAGTCTGAAAATGAAAAAGGACCAAACCCCATGGTGGGAATGTTCATATCATGCTGCTTTTCAGTAGTGTTGTTTCTCCCATTCAGGTGTAAATATTCATGCCTCATTGGAAGCCCTTTGATCTTCTCTTCCATCTCAAATCACTGCATCTCCAAGTGATGGTTTTATGAGAAGATGCTTAATAGTCTATAGCTGGTCATAATTATGATAACCATGTTTTTTTGCCAGAGATGCAAACAAGTAAACTTGTTTCTTTGCTGAATTCAGTTGCATCTTACTTATTGAAGAAGAAATATCTTGTGGCTTCTTCAACCAGAAGACATTTCAACTGTAGTATATTGGCCATACTTCTGATCCAAACAATGCTATCAGAATTTACCATGCTACCATGTTTGTAATCTTCTTTGTTTTGTAAAATCTTTGGATGACTCAACTTCTTTGTTAACAGAATTCCTTGTGACTTAACAGCCTAACACATAGTTTGCTTGCAAAGTACAGATGATTTCTTTATGGCAGATGCTGTATTCAAATTGCACTGATCCACGGAAGACAAAAATGGAACCTACAAGAAGAGAGACATGTTAGAAGCAGTAATCCTAAGTGTGATGTAATGTTATGAAACTATCTTTTGTGAACTTCATTCCTTGCTAATAGGCAGGGATGGCCAGCTGCTGTGTTTAGGTACAAAAGTCATGTGGCACCTTAAAGGCTAACAAATATCGCATAAACTTTTATGGGCCAGAGCCCATTTCATTAGATGTAGTCAGGGCTTTTTTTCTGGGAAAAGAGGTGGTGGAACTCAGTGGGTTGCCCTCGGAGAAAAGGGTCACATGGCTGGTGACCCCGCCCCCTGATCTCCAGACAGAGGGGAGTTTAGATTGCCGAGCAGCACCCAGAGCAATCTAAACTCCCCTCTGTCTGGAGATCATGGGGTGGGGCCACCAGCCATGTGACCATTTTCAATAGGTTCCGGAACTCCATTCCCCCACATTCCAGCTGAAAAAAAGCCCTGGATGTAGTGCAGATGCAATCTTAATGGCCTTTGACAGCTAAACAATATGTTTTGAATGACATACCCCACCGTGTTTGGACGGAGACTAGAGATACAGTTGGACAGATGCAATCTAGGTAGCAAGGGAGAAAGAAGTCTAAGTTTTGTGCCTTAAGGGAATGAGGAACTGCAGTCTGAGTGTGTGTAAGTGATTATAAGACTATGCATGTTTGCCTGCACAAGGATGATACACCATTCATGATCTGTTCTTTGTATCTGTCTGAGTGGCTCTATGCCAAAAAATGTGCACACCCACATGTTCGGGATTTCACCCAGTGGCAATGAGGACTTCAGTTCCATCAAGCATTTTCTTTTCCGGTGGAAATTTTTACCATTCTGTTGATATGCTGCATCAATCTTGTCCACAATTCCAGGAAATTCCTCCTTTGCTAGTTTAGGATAGCCATGGTCCATAGACTGCAATCTCTCATCGTAACTGGAATATCAAAATGAATGAGAAACATGGTATAAATCTTCCATCATGTTCTATGTAGGTTTCAAGAATCTCAACTTTTTCTTCTAACAGACAGAGATGAATACAAGTAAAAGGGCTGTGGATCAGTTTGAGTATCATCAACAAGAAGTAAGAGAAGCTGGTAGGGTTTTTAAAAAGATGTTGAGAGAGAAGTGAGGGGCAGCTCTAATCTAATAAATGTTCTGCTGTCATATTCAGGGTATTTGGAGAGATGCACAGCTGATTCATTCATTCATTCATTCACCTACTAGCCTACCTTTCTTGCTGCAAAAAAGGCAGATTGCAAAATATAAAAACAGTTTAGAAAGCATAAGGCACCCAATAAATAACACAATAGGACTAGTATTCGAGAGTTAGAAGTTTGTTTTAAAAGCTGTGCAAGGAATGACATAACGTAATGCAGAAACTGTATTACAAAAGTTGAAGATGGTGCAATAAAAACATGGAGAGACTATGCAATAGGCTACGATTCGATTCCTTTATAAAAGCTTCCTCCTGAGCTGTTCCATATACTACAGTTTCAATCCCCTTTCTAAAAAAGCCCTCCAGAACATTTCTGTTCTTGAACAGGTCTAATCTCCTCAGGCAGGTTGTTCCATTAGGTGGGGGCTGCCACAAGAGAATGCACATGTATGGCTCATTGCTGATCCCAGATCTAGCCACATGGATCCATGCGACTGTAACTTCAAGGCAAGACTATTGTAATGCACTCTATCTGGGTCCACCCTTAAAATCAACTTGGAAACTCTGGTTGGTACAAAACCCTGCAGCATGGTTGATCTCAGAAGCTAGGTGGAGGATGCTTATCACGCCCCTTCTGCAACCCCTCTATTGGTTACCAAATTAGAGCAAAGTCTGGTGTGCATTTGTGAACTACATGATCCAGTGTGGGATTTTGTCTTGGAGACTTGATTTCTTTTATTTATATAGTGAATATAGTCAAGCGGAAGAGTCAGGTAGGCTTAGACATACTTCCATAATGCTCCAGCAACCAAAAGAGGTCAGCATAAAATTGTACTGAGATGCTGTCTGATCTAGCCAGTGGGATCCATGGCACTGTAACCTCAAGACTATCATTGGGTAGATAAGAAGCATGCACTCTTCTTTTTCTTTGTACTCATCAGCATCTCATATAACAGTGTGAAAAGTCTTGTAGACAGATATTTATCTACTGTTTCAGATATCTGCCTTTCAGTAATCAGTAGACATGGGCACAAACCGCATTACGAACCAAAAAAACCCACAAACCGCCTGATTGTCTGTTCACGAACTGGTGGTTCATGAGGATCCATGGCCAATGAACCAGTGTTCATTGGAAGCCCGGTTCATTGAGTTCGCCCGCGGTTTATGAAGCCAGACGGTCAGGCACCATCAATCAATTCCCTTGGAAACGGAGCTGGGGGAATGCCTGAACTCTCTCTGCCCTCCTTCTGTCACCCTGGAAACCAGTATTGAAGCCCAGCTTACCTTGATAGGCAGGTCTTCCTTCCAACCATGGAGCTGCAAATTGGTTACAATTGGTTACATGGGAGAAGACACCTGGGGGGAGGGAGGGGGGAGGGAGTGTTCTGTAGCCATGGGCACTCCAATCTCATCCCTGCAAACCCTGATAGGCAGTTCTGACGGCCAACCCCTTGTACACTGGGCCAACGTCAACTGGTGGCTCTAATTGTATTGAATGGGAGTTTCCTGGGGGCCTTGGATTGGAGAGGGTATAACTCCAAGATCCCTACTGCAATTTGACCAAACTTGGGTGCTGGCTGGAGGAGAGCCTGCTAAACACTCCCCGGGAATATGGGCTCTCTAAGTCCAACAGGGGCCATTCCGACACCCATAAACCATGAACCTCGAACCGGTCCGTCAGCAGGAAATGTTTGTTGCAGTTCGCTGGTTCAGGTTCGTTGTCGGCACCGAACCACGAACCGCAGGTTCATTAAATTTTTTTGGTTCATGCCCATGTCTAGTAATCAGTACTGCCACATATTTGACAAAAAGGAACATTAGGTTTGCACTATGTGAGCAAACAAGAGTTTATGGTATTGTTCTAGGCAAGCAAACTGCTGTATTGGGCCTACTACAGAATGTTTGAAAGATTAACGTCAAATGCACTTGCTGGCACTGATAACACAGCACCTAACTAGAAAAAGTATGATGGACGCCAATGCAATTTTTGTCAAACTGAGAATCTAGAATAATCTCCTTATAGCGCCAGACTGCCTTTGCCCAGCAAAAGCCACTTAAGATGTCTTGTGAAGAGGAGGAAAAAAGCTTGAATCAGTCATTCAAAGGCAAATTGTGACAGAAAGCTTCAGGAAAGGAAGAGATTAGCCAGCCTTGGGGTAAAGGAAGCCTGGAACAGATTTACCTTGCGAAAGATTTGTGGAGAGAGATCTGAGCGCCACATTAACCACAGAATCATGAGCAACGCCATAGAAGTGCTGTAACAGATTGTAAACAGACTGTGCCACCATGACGGAGAAATGGGTTTTGGTGGGTTTAGAGACTTTAAAGTACATCTCACAAACATTTACAGATTTTTACTGCAAGACGTGCATGAATGCAGATTAAATGAGCCATATCCTTTATATTCCCACTTCCTTCCTACCTCCACATCTCATCTCCGGTGAAAAACTTTGTCTTTCCACTCTTTACATCATGAAAAGCAGCATCTATCTTTTGAACATTATTTGGGAATCCGAGATCATAAAGTTTCTGGGGATAGCCACGAAGAGTATTGTAGCCTTTCACAGCCCAAAATTTATTCCCTGTAGAAAAAAGAGCTATGATAAATAACTAATGGATTTATGTAATGATGATAAAATCATAAGGACGATTATAAAACAGGGCTGGACACAAACTCTGTTTGCAGTTTGTGTAAATTTTTTGCAGTCCAAGGACCAAATATTTAATTCCATCTCGCAATATTGTTATGGAATTATAGTTTTATCAGGCTAGAGTCCTCAGATTGTCCTTGCTGGAATCATAAACTCCGAACTCCAGATATGCATATTACATTTCCTTTTCTACAGAAGGCATTTCCACCAGTGGGAAAAGGGGGGGGGGAGGTCAGAAAGTTTTCTTCTGTGAACACTGCTCCACTTGAACTAAATAAGATCCAGGTCTTCATTTCTGCTTCTGAATGTAGGGAAGCTGTGTGATACTGAGTTACATCATAGCTCCATCTAGCCTATTACTGTCTACTTTGGCTGCTTTCCCAGTGGTTTTTTCCCAGCTCTTTTCCCCAAGACTGTGTGGTTAGTGACTGCAACACAGATTGCGGAAGGACACATGAGTAGCAAAGCTACCACTAGTTTTTCTTCTCTGTAGGGAATTGACTGCCCTAATCTGGATGATCCAGGCTAGTCCACTCTCATCAGACCTCAGAACCTAAGCAGGGGTTAGACCTAGTCACTATTTGGATGGGAGACCACAAGGAAGTCCAGGCTTACTACTAGAGGCAGCAATAAACCACCTCTGAATGTCTCTTGGCTTGAAAACCCCGGCAGAAGTCACCATAAATTGGCTGTGACATGACAGCACTTTCCACTAGGGAATTGATTCTCTGAGGCCCTAGCCATTATATAGAGTGCAAATAATGGGTTCCTTTGCCTTGCCTGTAAGACGTCTGCCTTAATGAGTACAACTACAAGGATAAGGCAAAGGGGAAAATGGGCAAGAAAGTAGAAAGTTGCATCTAGAAATTCCTGAACTGAAACTAAACTCAGAAGATGCCTTTTAGGGACATTCTGTGTGTGGTTATAGAGTAATAATAATTAAAAAAGAACTTAACGGAATTTTTCCAGAATTATGAAAAAAATGAAAAAATTGGGTGGAATAGCGAATATTTCTGGGGGGTCTGGAGCTGGTGCTTTTAGAGAAAATAATACCTTATTTGCAGGGAACCTCTGTCCTGAAGATACCCCAAATTTGAAGGGGATTGGACGAAGGGGTCCAAAGTGATAAATCCCTGAACAGGGTGCCTGTTCATCCTCCTCTCCTTTATTTTCCAAAACAAATACCATACTTCCTCTTGCCCTTCAAACTTGAGGGGTCTTTAGGAGAAGAGAATCGAATTCCCTGCAAATAAGAGTGTCATTTTCTCTAAAAACACCCCCTCTTGACCCACAGAAAAATCCCCCGTTCCCCCATCAAAAACAATGGACATAAAAATCCAGAAATCCAAAAAAATTTAAAACTCCTGAAAATATACCTAAACTGGTACTAGAATACCCAAAATCCAGGATTATGGTATCAGTGCCCTACCCAAAACCCATATCTAAATTGTTCATGATTTTCCCCCCAGTACGCTTCCCTACAAGGAACCCTGGGTTCCTTCACTCACGTTGTTCCCTTTTTCCCTTTATTGTTCCCCATGTCTTCCAAGACATTTGCAATTTAATAGAGAAGCTAGAAAAGTAGGACTTCTTCAGCTTCACTTCCAGTGAGTGTGGGGTACAGTACTTCAATAGAAGAGGAGCTGATTGAAAGGTGGCAAAGAAATGGTTTCGGGCATCCCACCAAAGATTCGTTTAACAAGAAGTGTCAGGGATCACAGCTGGAGTCATTTGCTTAGAAAACTTGCACACTGCTACTGAGTTATAGCCCTCCCTTAAGAGTGAAGCTCTTGAGAATTTATTATCAATCCTATCTGAACAAGTAACATGAATCTTCTACTCTGGAAGGTCCTTTGAATGTGCAGCATCCATGATCGCCTTTCAGAGACAGAAAAACTTTGATCAAGAAAATGTTTCCAGTGTCCTGGATGTACAAAGACCAAGGTTTGGTATATGAATGGGGTTGGAAATAAGATTTTGGAGTTTAACTAAAAGATAGTCTTTGATACCCTTATTTCAATACAAAGAAGAAGCACAGAAGTCAGGGAGGGACAGAGCTGCTTGGCTGCAAATATTCGGAAAGTGCTACCTTCCAAACCAAAGAACAGTGTTCTGTCGTGTAAAAACACTCAAGCAGAGTTAAGTCCCAGCTATTCCAGGCTTTAATATGAAAGTGTGAATACAAAAATTGCCATATTGAAATGCTTCTCTCCTATGGCAGTAGTATATAAGACCTCAAAAACAAAAAACAAAAAAACACCAGATCTTTAGTTTTTCAGTATGTATTTCTAACCCAGTCCTCTTATATGCAGAACTCCAAACTTCAGGCAACTTAGTCAACTGATAGAATGGCTACTGCAACATTAATACATGTGGATTACTGCACAGAAAGGCTAATATAAAAGACAAGAATGTTCACCTCGAAATAGGAAGACTAGTTCCTTGTCTGGAAGGCTGTAAGCAGCATCGATTTGGTTTGGAAGTCCTGGCCAAAGGGAATCAATGACAACCCAACCTTTTTGAGACTTAGGATTGTGATGCCACACGAACCTGGTTGAGAAAGGAAAAATAGTGATGATTATCTTGGGACGCATACTCCAGGTCAAAACTAATTATAGAGAAAAAAAATGAAGATATTTAAGGCAGGAGCAAAGGATCTTGATTGAAACACAAACCAGCTTGGATGATTGGAAATCATTCTCCAGCCATGCTTCATGGAAGGTTTGCAAGGGAAAACAGAAAGGGATGAGTTACTGTTTCTATTACGGTGGTAAGATTGGAATAACGTTGCCTAGGATTGCACTGTGGATGACTCACATGACCTCCATTTGATGGCATATCTTCTCTATCATAGCATTGGTTCATAATTACTACAGAAGGATAGTGATTAAATATATATTTTTAAGAACTGCAACGGGAGAATGCCTCGATGAATTTCTTACCTGTCCTTGAATATGATTTTGTGCCCATGTATTTCTGCAATAGCATCTGCAGAAAAATTGGGGTCACATCTATTTGGAGTTTCAGAACTGACTGTTCTTGTTCGTGGACCTGCAAAAATGAAAGGTGGCCTGTCGGTTACTTCTGCCTCCCTTTTCACTGTCAGGTTTTCGTCTTGTTTCTGCAATTCTGTCTGCCAGCCACTGCTTTGACAGAGAACGATATTGGCAGGGAGACTTCACAGGACCACATGAGAATTAAGCCATGGCTCTTAGGAAATGTGGGTACGTGTATGAATAGGATACCATAAAGAGCTTGGATGCCTTCAACATCATCTTCAGGAAGGACAAAGTCCTTCAAGCCTCTGTAGGTGTAAAGGGGGTACATCAGGGCTCTGGGATTGCTCGAGTGTTCTAGTCCCAAAGCGTGGCCGAATTCATGGGCTGCAACTGCAAACAAATTAAAAGCTGGAAAACAGCAGAACAATTTGAGTTAGCAACAAATGCCTCAGAGTCAGCAAACCTCAGCATTGCTTGCCGGGAAAGCTAGGTTTCTACTCTCCCTGCCATAAATAGTAGATGTGTGTTTCCCCTTCTCTTTTACCTGTGAGTATGCATGCCAGCTTGTCTCAGCAAGCCTATTAATGTATACATTGATCTGTATTTTGTAATCTTACTTCTCCACTGCTTTTTGCATTTATATGTTACGAAGTAGTACAGTAACAGTAAGAGGACCTATTTTTTTAAAGGTGAAATTAACTGCAACAGACGGGCTCCAGTGCAGGTGAAAACAGGATTTCTAATTTTTAAACTTGCCTGTTTAGGTGTTCCTTTAATATCAGTTTGATCTACAAGCAATAGTCTGGTGATGTTATTTAACTAAGAGACTCTCTACACAAGAGATATCTCACATGGGGATGCTCAAGTGACTTACTATGTAGTCTTGTATTCAAGTGTACTCTGTCTCCAGTGCATGTGATGTCACAAAGGGAGAACAAATGTAAAATCTTTCACTTGAGCATCTCCATGCAAGATGACTTGTACAGAGAGATTCTAAGCTTCAACTGCCCGTTTCTGCTCATTAACAGGATAGGACATTTTTCTCCTTTCCGGTTGACAACAGGATGACCCAGTGTGCTTGCAAAATGCTTTAAAAGAGATTTATAAAGTGCTAACTAAACTTTTTTTCTTGATTTGCACACTGCCTACACGAGACCTAATAGGATTGGCCCTGCAAACATGACTGGGGACCACAGCTGGTCTAAGAGATTGTACGGGCCAAAGAGGTGGGATAGTTTTTCACACTGCAGGGCACCTGGAGATATCAATCTCAGCATTATGTCTAACATGTGACAATAAAGCATAATGTAATCTCTGTGACATCACAAGGGTTCCTGAGACACACCTCTAGGATCCTGGGCTGCATCCATTCCGCAGCCCCCTTTTAAGAAAGAATGAATGTCAGCCCCTAAAAGGATGCTGCATCAAGCAGCTCCTTAGAACGCCTGCAGATATTCCAGCCTTGTGGTGCAGAGTCCAGGCGTCGTCTCTCTGGGCCTACTACACACTCATAACATGTCCATTCCTATGAATACACAGTCCCAACCCAACCCATACACAACGCAAAAAAATTCTATTGTATTTCTAAAATGACAAAAGTAGACCATATCACAGTAAAGGATTTGCAGCCTAGACTGATCTCTAGGTAGAGAGTTCCCCAACGTTATGCTTGTTTCTAATTTCTGTAAATGCTACAAATACAAATAACTGTGTATTACCACCTCTGGAATCACTGGTCCAGGTTTCGTCATCATCAAAGTGGACATCTCCACCAATATTGTCACCAGGAGGGAAAGCGTGAGCCAGCTGGCCCAATGGCCCATCAAAAGGAAAGAAGTCCCCGTGGTCTAAAAAATAAATCACCAGAAGAATAAACAATTGTCAAAAATAATACAACTTATATAATTAAACTATGCTTTTCTCTCCAATGACGACCCGAAGTGGTTTACAGCATCGTTTCCCTTGTAGGTTAGGCTGAGAGACAGTGGCTGTTTTCAAACTGCTTACCGACCACAGAACATCGCACCAAGCTCCCGGAATGACAGCGTCTTCCTGGCGTGATTTTGCACGAGAACTACTGTTCTCGTGCGAAATCTCACCAGGAAGACGCTGTCGTTCCAGGAGCTTGACACAACGTTCTGTGGCCGATAAGCAGTGTGAAAATGGCCAGTGACTGGCCCTGTGGTCACCCAGCAAGCTTCCATGGCAGAGCAGGGATTTAGACCTGGGTCTCCCAGATCCTAATCTGGCACTCTAACCACTACACCATGCTGGATCTTTAATAAACTGGATTAAATGTTGATACTTCACATGAAAATCTGATCCCCAGTTTGAGGATAGTGGATTTTAGAGTAATCATGGCAAGAACTCCTCTTGCCTCCAGTCACCTTTCTTTCCAAAAGAGATCACAATGTCAGCTGAGCCACTGGAGATTCTGGTGAAACAAAGTGGGGTGACATCACTCCATACTTGGAACGCTTCTTGAATGGCTTGGTCCGTTTCTTCATGGCTCAGATCCAGAGTATAGTTCACAATTCTGTTGAAATGACAGGTGCACAGTTACCAAAAACTTTCTGGATTGTTTTGAGGTAGAATATTTGAGAGTGGAGTGGTGAGTGCTCTCAAGTCATAGCTGACTTATGGTGACCCCTAGTGGGGTTTTCAAGGCAAGAAACTATCAGAGATGGTGTGCCACTTCCTGCCTCTGCGATCCTGGTCTTTTTTGGAGATCTCCCATCCAATTACTAATCAAGGTCAGCCCTGCTTAGCTTCTGAGATACAACAAGATCAGGCTCACCTGGGCTATCCAGGCCAGGACAGAATATTTGAGAAGGGGAGGAAAATTCCCGACTCTTTCTCCTCTGTGGTCATTTATCTAGGAATGTTAAGCACAGCATTTTGACCACCATATGACTAACTGAAGTGGGTGAGACTAACAGTGTGATACAGAGTTTTACAATTTGCTTGCAAGCCACAAGAAAATGTGTGCAAAGTATGCCCTAATAGAATCATAGGGTTGGAAGGGACCTCTAGGGTCATCTAGTCCTTTAATAACAATATATGATAATATGAATTGTGCATAAATTGCTCTAAAAGCAAGGTGCCATACAATAAAAATACAAAGTCAGTAAAGTCTAAAGCCAGTGTGACATCTGAGTAATTCCTATTTCTCATTTAATAAAAACAAGAAGGCTGTTAAAGTTACATTATCACAACCGTTAACGTGTCGTATCAAAAAGGAAGCACCACTGAAACCGGTGGCTCTGAGTCCGTTATCTCCACAGTGTTCCAGTGATGGAGGAATAATAGCTGCTCTGAAGGATGTTATTCAGAAGAGACACAAATCAATGCATGTTTCAGATGAAGAATCTGATTTGGAGAAAGGAGGTGAATGGGATGAAGATGTTACCAACCCTCAGGAGGAGAGACAATAGACTAACCATTATTTGAATTAATATAAATTTTTCTAAGACTATGAAACAGTTTGATTGTAGGGCATGAAATGTGTGCCTTTAACAATGTGTCAATTTTAAATGAATATTTTTAAAATGAATAAAGTGTAGATAACATTATCACAACCAATTTTTTAAAAAATCTATTTCTCCTCTTAATAAAAAAAAAGTACGGGTGCTGTGAATTATTCTGCATTGACTCCTAATGAAGATCATGTTTATTATTTGACTCCGTTTATTAATTCATCACATGAATACATAGAAACACACGCATACCCATAGACACCATTAATCCCATGAACATTTCCTCTAATTCTTCAGTTGCAATACTATTAAACAGCCCTTTGGATTTGCTTAATACCTGAAGCTCAGATATTATCCAATCAAGATCTACCTTCCTTCCTAAAGAGGAGCCTCCTTCATAATGTATGATATGAATGAATGAGAAGCGAACAGGGAAAAACTGGCAAATTAAAATGGCCCAGCAGTAACTGAGCAGTGGTGATGATGGACTCGGGAGTGGGGGGCACCTGTTGCCTGATCATGTGCTGCTGCTGACCAGGAGAAGGCAATGGGGAGCCTGTCTCCATCACCGTTCCCACTGGATCCAAACTGATCATGCCCTGTAGTGTTGTCCACAATGCTGAGGCTCAGTTTGGTTTGCTTCTGGCCTCCTGTCATGGCAGTGGCCCTCTGGGAGCTTTCCTAGTATAGTAAAGAGCCTGTCCTTTCCTGGGAGAGAAAGTGTAGCCAAAATGCAACAGGGGCATCAGCTGTCCCGGTGATAGGGTTGTTTCTCCAGTACAAGATTAATGTGATGTCAGTCAACGTCAGCATCAAGATTGGGGGTTTTGTCTAAGTTTTTGAAAATCAGCAGGGGCTAAAAAGTGATAATGTGGACAAATCTGCAGGAATGCCATCTCCATGTACAAATGCAAAGCAAGGGAAAGAATAAGCAACTCATTTTACCTGTATGTCAATTTCCGTGTCGGCCATTTAATTTTCCTGGGGAAAAAGTTGTAACCTGCCACATCAGGGACGCCACACCGTGGTTGTTTCATCAGTTCAAGGGTCTCTGTGTCCAGCTGCCCATTGGCATCCAGGCCAAAAAATGATTGCATCTGGCTGAGCTGATAGGGAAGAGAGTCTGAGCTCCTTTTCCAAATTGGTCTTTGACTGTAGTAGGCACCCAGATAGCTCTGGAGACACACAGGGAAAGCAACCATTACAGAAGAACAATATGAAAAGATAACAAAGGGAATGGATGTGCATTCAAGAAGATACCTCTGCAAAAAGTAGATCTTCAGATGGATGAGCATCAGGTTCTAATGTTCCAGTCTTGGGAAGTGGTAAAGGCAAACCAGGAGCAAGAGCCCAGGATAGGAAGACCATGGAAATAAGATGCCTCATTTCTGCAGCTCTGAATCCTTTTAGGTTTAGCTAATGTTCCTTTTTGGATAGCTTTTTATAGTGTATGCAGCAAAACATTTGACTCATCTCTTATCTGAAAGATAACAGTGCAGTCTTCTTCCTATTCAAGGCCAAAAGAGTTTGCATCATATTTTTTACACCCCTGTCCCAAAAACTGATGGTTTAAGAGTTCAGGTTAACCTAACAAAACCAGTTGCTGACACTAAAGCTTTCCTCAAGAACCACAAGCATGAGAAATAATTTAATTTAAGTATAAGGACAGTATGCTTTTTCTGTTTTTTAAAAATGGATGTCTTTAAGCCATCAGAGAAAATTTAGTTAAACAGTTTCAGTTGGGGTTTCCTTCCATTGGACTATGGACTGCACACACAGAAACAAAAAGAATTGCAACTGGTCATTTCTGTACAGACTTATTGCTCCAGCTTGCCTTCTTAACTACACTGTTTTTTCTCCAGTCTTACAAACACCACCATTTGCCAGTCTTTGCTGGGCCAGTTTCCAGCCAACCTTCCCCCACGTTTTTCAGACCACCTTTCCACCAAACTTTCTGGAAAAAGGAGGGAAAGAGCACTGAGTACTCCTGCTATGGAAACAAGGCAATGAGGAAATGGGGTCAGGTGGGGTGAGAGGCAGTAGGTAGCCAGGAACCAATTTTCTTAATTTGTTTCTGTTAAAATATCTTGGATTGCTTTCAATTGTCATTGGGAGATAAGTGCTGATTTGGATAGACTCCTGACCAATCTGGTAAAGTTGACAGCTCAGCTCTATTTAATTTGGGGGGAGAGAACCTACCCCCTCTGTTGAAGTGAATGTAGAATCCCTTGCATTAGTTTAGTACCAGTACTATACCATGTCAACATGCTCAAGTACCAGTCTAGTGTAGTGGTTAGAGTGTTGTATTAGGAACTGGGAAACCCAAGTTTGAATCCCCGCCGTGCCATGGAAGCTGGCTGAATGGCCTTGGGCCAGTCATCATCATCATAACCTTTTATTAGCATATACAAGAAAAAAAAATGAGACAAGATAAGTACAAGATTAATACCCAAGGGTAATTTAAAAAATCAAAATCGGACAAGAACCATAGTAATATAGGCAATACAATACAAAAAAGATACACAGTAAAATCTTGGGCCAGTCACATACTCACAGCCTGTCCTACCTCACAGAGTTGTTATGAAGATAAAATGGAAGAGAGGACAACAACATAAACCATTTTGGTAGAGTATAAATGAAGTAAAATAAAATATAGTATATACTTCTTTTGGCAGAAGATAGGAGAGCAATCTACTGATTTCTCTCTTCCACTTGAGATGCCCACTTTATCTTACTCAATGCACATATATCCTTGCAGCCCCCTTGACCCTAAGAGCTAAAATACAGGAGACGAATTACATGAGGATGCTCATGTGAAAGAGTCACAATGTTAGCTGGGAAGCTGAGTTTTAAAAGAGATCGGAAGGCTTTGTCAATTTCCCCTCTCTACAGAGCCAGCAAAGATCTGCTCAGAGGGTTTGTTTATTTCCTCTTCACCTCTTAGAAAGGTAGGTTAAACTGACACAGCCTTATGGAGGCAAAGAGGAAATAAACCCTCTGAGGAGCTATTTTTGCGGCTCCGTAGAGAGGGGAAATTGACAGAGCCTTTCTTTTTCTTTTTAAAACTCAGCTTCCTGGCTAACATTTGCGACTCCCTTCACGTGCACGTCCTCGTGTAATTCATCTCTTGTAGCTTAACTCTAAGAAACAGGATTTCTGGGAGCTCAGAGTATTGCAGTTAGAGTGAAAAGGTGGGGATTTCCTGCTCGACTTGCTTCAAAACATAGGTGATAGTTTGGATACAGAACAATAAAAACAACCAGCACCAGATAAACCATCAACAGTCCAAAATTCTTTCCTAAAGGCTAGTGAAGAAGGTGCCTTATGCACTTCCTCTTGCAACCTATTCTGCAGAGAGGGAGTCATGATAGAAAAGGCTTGAGATTAGCCTGCAGAGGCACACACCAACCAGAAAGGAATGATAAGCCACAAAGACGGTGGCAAAAAGGAGCACAGGTTCCTACACAGTGGGAGAGTCCATTGGGGATGAGCTCCCCAGGTTATCAAAGGCTTTTAAAGGTAAATAGAGATGGACACAAACCGAAATACGAACCAAAATTAAGCACAAACCAGGCCAGTTCATGGTTCGCGAAACACAGTTTGTCAGATCCCATTTCTGACGAACCACCATGAACTTTAGGCTGGTTTGTTTGCTGTGTTTTTTGGTTCGTCACTGCAGACAGCCTGGTGCCAATCAATCACTTTCCTAGGCAACAGGGGATGGACTTCCTGCAGACCTTCTGCTGACCTGGAAGTGATCTTCTGCTGGCCCAGAAGTGACCTTCTGCTGACCTGGAAGTGATTATTTTCTGACCTGGATGTGACGTTTTCACGAACCAAACAAACCGGTTCGCGAACCAGGGGCAGGTTCGTGAAAGTTTGTGGTTCGTGAAATTTGATGAACCATGAACCACATGGTTGTTGTGGATTTTCTGGGCTGTATGGTTTGTTTTTTTCCAGTTCGTGCCCATCTCTAAAGGTAAATGACAGAACCTTGAAATGCACCCAGAATCAATAAATGTATGCATGTGCTTTCTCCTGGTGAAATCAATAATTCTTTAAAAATGGTTTCATTTTGTCTGGATCATGCCTGCTGCAGATTGTCATCCAGCATCTAGCCAGGCTGGAGAATGATGACAAAAGCACCATTGCCTATAAGGTAAGCCTTTATGTCTTTTCTCCTGCTTTTCTCTCTGGTCAAACAGGTTCAGTAGGCTTTTTGAAGCACTGCAATAAAAATTCTGGAGCTTTCAAGCAATGTGGAGTTTCAATTATTTGCTATTGATGTCATGTTCAGTGCAGCTGTGGAGGGTTTTTTGTTGTTTGGTTTTATTTATTTTTTTTGTTTTGATTATTTTACGGCTTTATTTATTTATATTTGGGTTGGATCATGCAGAACTGTTCCACTAATTTTCCTCCAGTGTAAGAAGCCTTGGCCCAGTGCAAGACGAGGAGAATAGCAGGATGAAATCCAAACCAATGTAAACTACCATGAGGACTGAGGGTTTTTCAGTGAAAAAGCAGGCTCTAAGAGTTCTTAATAAGCAGAATAATTCTATCATACCTTCTACAGAAAGAATCCTGCTGCCTAAACCTTTGACTGAATAACTGGCCACAATGTGGAAAAATAATGTGGGTTTTTTGTTGTTGTTCAGTCTGCTTTACAATAAATCTAAACAGCAAAGGAAAACTAGAATTCATAGATGTGGTTAACATCTGTAAGAAACCTGTAAACTCTACGGACTGTTTATTGTGCAATTTGTACCACCATGTGTTGTCAGTTATCATTTACTGGAAAGAAAGAAATATCAGGAACAATTAAAACATTTCTGAGTCCAAGATAACATGAAAGAATGTTTTCTTCAGGACAGATGTGAAAAAACAGCATTTGGGTCAAGTGTTAAGATCTGTACCAATACTATGATTTGGTTCTTGCTTAAAATGCTACCAGTAAAAAGTCTGTTATGAACTAATAATTCCTTGCAGTTACTAAGCTCCTTATTTCATTGCAAAACAAATTATTTACAAAATAATTGTCCACATGACAGCACCAGCAGAGGGATTGCTATCACCTTCTGTGAGAGTGAATAGCCACAAATTTGGCAAACAGTTGCTGAGAAGATAGCTTTTTAAAAAGTTTCTTTCACATTTACAGCTGTAGCCAAAATATCCTGTGTAACCCAGCATCATGGCTTTGAGGAGCATCTTCATACTGCTTTGTTTTTATACTTATATAATACAATTTTCCGCATTGTTTAACATGCCGTACCTAATACTTTATGCCCTATTTCAGACTGCTGTAATCCTAGTCCTACTACATTGCTTATTAAATATCTCATCCTATTGATTGAAATGGTCTAAATGTCTAGAGCCTCAGTGAGAAGTAAGCAAGCAAGTAAATAAGAAAAACTGAGCACCATCTTCATATAAATTATTGTATTTTCTTCTCCAATGTGATGTGAATCTAACAGATGTGGCTCATAATTTTCAATGTATTTCTTTATGACCTTCCCAACTTGTCTCAGTTTTAGAAGCTCCTGCCAAGTGCTATGGCCTGAATCCTGTATGAGTGCAGACAAAAGGGACTAAGGCTTTGCCAAGATTCTAATGCTGCGATCCCAAGAAGAGTTACTCCAGTCTAAGCCCATTGAAGTCAATGGCCTTAGACTGGAATAACTCTTCTTAGAATTGTACTGTAATTGAGGTCCCCTACTTCTGATGCTGTTGGACAGAAAGCTCTTTCATTGGTATGCTCACAGTTTTGGCCATGCTTGCTAATTTTTCTGATCATTCTCCTGCTATGTGTTTCCCAATATAAAATAATAGAGTGTGTAGCATGAGCCTGCAGGCATATGGTGATATGTATATTTAGGGTCCCCAGCCATTGCCTGGCACCCAGTAAGACACTGGGGGATGAGGACATGGAGGAGGTGCCATTGATGGCATAATGTCATTTCCAGGTGTGAGCTAACAGCACCGGACGTTATGTTACTGAAGGCTTAAGTGCAAGTCAAAAGTGGATGAAGGATACGTCGGAGTGCACATATACCATCTTTGAGAAAGGGATTCCAGAAATGGGACTCTACACCGGTTTCCCATCAGATGGATCTTTCTATATGATTTATGACCTATAGTGCTTTCCTGGCCATCTATATTGTTGCATTGAATTGCATTGGACTGAGTTATTCTGTTTATGGATTTATGTATATAGCTATATAGCTGTGGTTATGGACTATTTTCTATACCAACACTGAGCACTTTATGTGTCTTGTCACGAAGACTGTATGTATTAATATAACTTTGCATTGTGAATGGAATTTGAATATTGTATGAACTGCATGTAATCTGGCAAATTGTAATTGTATTGAATATATGAGTGTTCACTTTTGAAGTGGGTGTCGTTAGGTGGTCCTGAATTCTTCTGTTAGCTTGCCCTGTCAGGACTCTCCAGTTTCTGTTACCTTATTTCCAGGTGTGAACCTGAAAGTTCTGTCATGCCATCAGCAGAATGTTCTAGGATTCACCAGAAACTCTGTCATAAAACCATAGGGTTTACAATGAACCCTAGAACATTGTACTAATAGCATGATGTCACTTCCAGGTTCCCCTCAGAAATGATGTCACACTGTCACCATGATGGAAATGTTTGGCTTAGTTTTTCACCCACTGCTCTACTGAATGACAGAATGGCACCAGGAGTTGGGAGCTCTCATAGGAAGATCTCCTGCTAAAACAGTCCTGTGTATATTCTATCCTATGAACATTCATGTCACCATTATTGTGTAGGTGATTAATATGACAATCAGTATTTTTCTGTTACTGATATGAGTGGAGAATATTATTCACTGGGTATTACACCCAAGAAAGTGCCCTTAGGATTGTACCGTGAATTTACATAGAGCAGAACCACAAGTGACAAAAGGCACAGGTTGGACACTTGCCAACTTCCCTCAAGTTTTGATGGGAAATGTAGGCAGCTTGGCGGAATGTTGGACAAGTGACAGTTGAAAAGTCCATTGGACAGCAGTCAGAGAGCCAAGCTGCAAGACCAGGATGCCTACATTTCCCATCAAAGCTTGAGGGGAGCTGACAAGTGTCCAATCTGTGCCTTTTGTCACTTGTGGTTCTGCTCATAGTCCTGCTTTTCCAGAAGAGGCGGTATTACATAGTCTTAGAGGCATCCACTTCACAGTAAGGCTGGGAGGAGAATTTGATGGGGCTTGAAGACACAGGAATAGGAAGGCAGTGTCAGGACTTGGAAGGAAACCTCTTCTGGGGAGATACAGGCAGAAGGCTGGTTCCTCCTAGCAGAATGGGAATCAGGTAGTAGAAGGGAATGCAGGCTAATTCAAACTGGACGTGGAGGGTCACGGAGAATCACATTTTGGAATGCCATCCTCATGCTAAGAACTCCCTGCAATGGAAAGCCAATGCAGCAGAAGTGTTGCCAACAGGCCTGGAGAAAAATGTCCTATCCCGTTAACTAAGGCTTCTTGTGTGGAAATGGGCAGCTGAAGCTTCTCATGGCAGGGAGATAAATAACATGATCTGGTCAATAGCATCCCATTAAATGAACAGGCTTTATTTTCTCTAGGCAATTGGCAACCCTAGCCAGCCACCAAAAAAGAGCAGTAGAGCTTCTCTCCATGCTATGCTAGTTTACAGGGGGAGGATTCTTTTTTAAAGGCAAAGCACCATTCAAAGCCGGAATCTACTGTCTGCGATCAGAAGTGGTGGAATCCATTCTAACCATCTTTTTCTCCCGCATATTTGAACCAGAGTTCTGTTCCTTTACAGAGGCTTATTGATCAAGCAAGCAATTGATCCCTCCATGGCATGAAAATATTCAGCTGCCCATTTCCACGCATTTAACCTCTGTTAAAGGTACAGGGCTGTGTTCTGGATATAAAGCTCCCCATCCGATTCTTGAAGCTCTCGATATCTTTCTACTTTGCTGGAACTTGCAGGCAAGTACTCTCTCCCAATAAAGTAAAATGGGGAGGGGGGAGGGGAAAGGAGCCTAGGTAGGCCAGAGGCCTGCAAGGGCTGGGTATAAACCTGCTTTAGCCCTCCGGACTGATAGACAACAGGTCCCAAATGTAAGTAAGAAAAAGACTCTGCCAAACCAATGAGCCTGGCACTGGACCCTGGCTCTCCTCCTGGAGTTTGAAGGTAGCAAGCAGGGGAATATCACAGCTTCTCCAAGGCACTTATCCCTGCATAACCATGAGGGCCTTTGGAAAACAGCCTCAGAGGAGCTTGGCTGAGAGAGCATGCAGAGCAACTGCCAGCCAGCTGGGCGGAGTTGCCTCATAAGGCGCCTGTCTCTGCCCCCTGGCCTGAGACCCAGATACCATGGAAATGCTCTGTCTCCTCCTCCTTCCAGGAAGGCAAAGAGCGGCCCTCGGCCTTATCAGTGGAAGCTGCTGGCAGGGAGGGCCGTAATCTTTTTACTTTGCTGGAACTTGTAGGGTTTGTCACTAAGCCTGGTGTCCCTTCTGTAGTTTGTGCAATTTTTGTAGGGAACAAGCAGTTTTTAAAAACTGATGGCAATGTATGGATTGAAATTATATGGAAGGATATAAAAATTAAGAAAATTTTACATACACCTTCAAACTACATACATAAAAGAAGTTTTTTTCTTATAGACAGCCCCCTAAAATGAAAATGTCCATAAAAACTATGAGCAGGTAGCAACCTAGAGAGTGACAGGAAGCACACAGATAGAAGCAGAACAGAAAATCATTAGGTACCAATATTTATTTATTATTTATTTATTAATTTAATTTATAGTCTGCTCTCCCTGCAAGTGGGCTCCGAGTGGATTTAAATCAGAAATTTAAAAACAATTTAAAACATTGGTAGCAAGCAACCATAAAACACAGCATTTAAACATAAACAGGCAGCTCATATTTGCACCCTACATAGCACCTTGGGCCCACAGGACAGGGCAGTTAAAAACTCAGCCAGTGTAGAATTGACACATTATCTCCCCCCCCCCCTCCATTAGGCGGGGCCGGTTGGGTGGCTTGTCCGACTGCCTCAACTCCCATAAGCATGGCAGACTAGTAAGATAGAGGTCTGGAACAGAGCTAGTACGAAGGTATGCAAGCTTCTAGATATCTAGTTCTCCAGGGAAAGAGAAAATGGAACAAGTATCTCCAGGTACTAGAATGAATGAGTGGGTTACTGCTACTATGCTGGATGCAAAGTACTGTCAATAGAACTATGGATTAAACAGAATTTTTCTGTCTCCTCCCTCAATAAAGCCCAGTGATCTTCACAAAATAGTACTTCTGAGGTACAGTGTGTGTTTCCGGGGAAGGAGTATGTGACCAGATCTCTGCAGTGGGAAGCAAAAGTGCCATCCATTAGCAGAAGATGACCTAAGATTACCAACCTCCAGGTATGGAGTTCTCCCAGAATTGCAACCAATCTCCAGAGTTCAGACTACAGAGATCAGTTCTCCTGGAGGAAATGGTTGCTTCGGAGGGTGGTTTCATAGGAATCCCATTCCCAGTGGAGGAAGGGAATCCCCTGCTTTCACCCTTCACCTCCACTTACCTGGCCGCCAGGGGAGGAAGGCACGGGAATGGGCCTCCTGGATGTGCTCCGGGGCTGACGTGATCATGTCTTCCTGAGGCACTCCCATGCTTCACCACAGGCCGATATGGGCCCTAAATGCCCACTGTGAAGCATGCATGCCCTCCTGCACCCCGTGCAGTGATGTCACCAGAAGTGCCGCCACTGAAAAGAATGTCATTGTACAGTTACGGGGCCACACGTACTGCACACAAGCAAGTGTAAAAGATGAAGAGGGAAAGAAGGGGCAAGAGCTAGGTCTCTCTCCCCCCACCCAGGAGAGTAAGGGAGCCTGGCAACCCTAGGTCTCTATGACATAGGGTTGCCAACCTCCAGATGGTGGTTGGAGATCTCCTGGAATTACAACTGATCTCCAGGCAACAGAAATCAGTTCCCCTGGAGAAAATGGCTACTTTGGAATGAGGACTCCATGGCGTTATACACTGCTGACATCCTACCCCTCCTCAAAGCCTGACCTCTCCAACTTCTGCCTCCAAAATCTCCAGGAATTTCCCAACCCTGAGCTGGCAACCCTACTGTGACATCACATGTCCGCTGAGTTCCCTCCCTTCCTGAAACTCCACCCTTCCCTGGCACCCCCCCCCCCCCCCAAATCTCCAGGAATTTCCCAGGTCAGAGATGGTAACCCGAAGATGACCTTTAGATTCAGTTCATTGTTGTATTTACCACCTCATTGGCACTGATCCCTCCCAGTCCATTTGGAGTAGCAGCAATCAGCACATTCTTCTTTGTGGGGCTTAAGCATGCTGATTCAGTTATCCATGCCAAACAAAGTAGGGAAAGTAACATAAAAGTAAGACTTCATGTGTCACATAATTCAGGGATGACCAATTATTTTTGCACTTGCTCTGTAACCTAGAAATAATTACATCTAATCTCTTATGAATTGATAAAGCCCCTGCATAGGGCAACTTGAGTCACTTAAGCTCTTGAATCAAGTTCCGGCCTGAAGATCTACAATATTTGTGCCCTGATAAACAAAAGGAGGCCCATAAAACCCCTCAGCTGTTTCCCTGAGGGAAAGAAAGGTGTGCCCTACAGATATGTTTGCCTCACGATCATTTTTCAGTGATTCATCACTGGGGTTTTCCACAGCAAATTCAAAAGTAGACTCCAAAGACCAATGCATATACACAAAACTACCCAAACTGTAGGATGCATTCCACAATATCAGCCATATTTCAGTGGAAAAGGCTCCAGTTAAGGGAGGCTGTCAGTATCAGCGACATGTTGCTCTGTTCTGAAGTAGTATATAATGCTTAGCTAGCTACTAATATTATATTTAGGAGCCCCTTGAAAACCCAAGTTGTATAATAAGTAGAGGAATGGATACAGTAACCTAAGAGTCAGTTTAATGGGATGGCTAGATCTGGGTCCAAATCTCCGCAAATTAAATCCAAACACACGAACTCATCAGTCTTCTCCAATCTAGTTTGCCTACTTAGGGCTAAAAACAGCGTTCCTTAAGTCATCTCTATATAGCAAATGTTGGATTGCCATAGAGATTTGATCCCTTGGTGATTTTCAGATTGGACTATTGTGATGTGCCTTGCATGGATCTGTCCATGATGCTTTTCCGGAAAATTCAGAGTGCTATGGCTTGAGGAATCATACCGAGTTTACTACAACTTTGTTGGCTACAGATATGTTTCCAGACACAAATCAAGGTGTTAGCTTGAAGCAATTAAGCCCTTCACATTTTGGTCTATCATGGCCATTTCCACACGGCTTACTTTGTTCCGGAAAACAGCAAAATCTCGTGAGAAGACTCTGTTATCGCGTCTTCTCACGCAATAACAGCGTCTTCTCACAAGATTTCATGCGAGATTTTGCTGTTTTCCAGAACAAGATAAGCCGTGTGGAAACGGCCCATATCAGGGAATATATTTTTCTGCACAACACCCCCCACCTCATACTTTAAGATCTGCCAATGTTTAAAGACAGTATACAAATTTCTGATGTACCTCACAACATTGGTCTATCATCTTGAAGAAATCCGGGAGTGGGAGCTGTTGTCTCAGTCTTTAAGAAAAGAAGGATCCAAGAAATGGCAAACGAGTCAGTCTAATTTAATTTCCAGGGGAAAATTAGAATAAAATATAAACTGATGATTCTATAAGTATCTTGAAAATAATGTAGTGGTCAGTGGAACCTAGCATGAAGTTATCAAGAATGATCCTGCCAGACTATTCTTATTGCAAGGTGGATTTTTCTCCCTAATCAGTTATTAGTTTAGTGAATTTGATGTAACTTGGTTTCAATTGGTCATTTGACAAAATCCCTCTGCCATGATCCTTTTGCTAGAGAGCTGGTTAAATGTGAGCTGGGTGGTCTATAAGGTTCCTTCCAGCTCTAAGACTCTATAATAATTACAGCTAAAAATAATAGTAACAAAAATACATATTGCCATATCACTTGCCTCTTTTGGAAAGCAGGCAGATATTTCTGTTGTGCCAGACTTTGGAGAGCCAGGCATTGGTGTATTTAAACTGATTTGTTCTGAAAGACTCATGATTCTTCAAATGTCTGGTTCTTTGTTGTATTCTTGGTTTTGGCTATGTAGCCTGCTTGGCTGACGAACACTGCAAGTAAGTAAATGCATAACTGGCCATCCACAAGAAATAGCTCTGTTGTCTTATTTTGAAATACTCCTTAATTGTGTAACTGTTAACTCTAATTTTAACTACAGAAGAAATGAAACAGAAGGAAGGAGATAGAAGGTCTGTTAGGGATGCTATGAAATATTATGATTTTGGTGTTAATTTATTAAAATGTCTCAGTACCATACCACAGAGAAAGCAAAAAATAAGCTTGCTATGGTTTCTGAGCATGAACTTGCACGCATGCACGCACTAGCGTGTGCACATGCACACACAATGGCATCCTGCTTTCAAACTTGTCTGTGAAAACATAGGAATTAGAAACAGTTCTTAAAGCAAGCACTAGAGTCCATCCAATTGTACAGTCAGGTTGAGCTCATCTGGGTATTCCCTAGAGATCTGGGTATGCCCCGGAGCAATTTGAGTAGGTTTATTGTTTATTTTCCCCATTGTGTCTGGCTTTGATGACAGAATATGAATCACAGTTTATTTATGAGATGCTGTATATCATTTTGGAGATACAATAGAAAAGGAGAGGTTTGCGACTCTTAAGACTACAAATGTGATTTTGTTGAAAGCCCTCACCTTACTGACCTACCTCTTCTATCTGTAGATCTTCTGCAGATTTGGGCAATAATATTCACAAATGAGCATAGAAGAGCCTACTATGGAATAAATCTGCCAGGCAAGCTTGCTGGGTGACAATGGGCCAGTTACTCTCTCTCACACACCTAACCAACCAAACAGGGTTGTTTTTCTGAAGATAAAATGGAGAGGAGAACAATGCTGTTAGCAGGTTTAGGTCTGCATTGAACAGAAAAGTGGAGCACAAATAGCTAAAATCAGTACATCTGGGGAGTAGGGTTGAAAACCTATGAGTAGAGCATGGAGGATTCCCACAATTACAAGTGACCTACAGTCTACAGAGATCAGTTT
Source organism: Eublepharis macularius (assembly GCF_028583425.1). Classification (NCBI taxonomy): domain Eukaryota; kingdom Metazoa; phylum Chordata; class Lepidosauria; order Squamata; family Eublepharidae; genus Eublepharis; species Eublepharis macularius. The sequence continues at coordinate 163,167,462 of NC_072792.1, read as the reverse complement.
CTCTGGATAAAATGGGCACTTTGAAGGGTATTTATATAGTATTTATTCCCTGCTGAGGTCCCTCCCATCCCCATACTCCATGCTTCCCAATCCCTACCCCAAAATATCCAGGGATTTCCCAACCAGGAGTTGGCAACACTTTGTGGGAGGTTGGAACTTTCAGTTGCCACTAGAGATGGCACGAACCGCATTACGAACTTCAAAAACCCATGAAATTGGCGATCGCGATCCTGTGGTTCGTGATTGTTCTCGTCCAATGAACCAGAGTTGGGAAGAAGCCTGGTTCAGTGCTTTCGGACGCAGTTCGGGAAGCCAGTCAGGTGCCAGCAATCAATTCCCCTGGAAATGGAGCTGGGGGAATGCCTGAACTCTGTCTGCACTCCTTCTGTCGCCCTGGAAACCTGAATGGAAGCCCAGCTTACCTTGATCGGCAGGTCTTCCTCCCAACCACGGAGCTGCAAAGCAGTTACAAGTTGGGAGAAGACACCCAGGGGAGGGAGGGGGAATGGGGTGTTCTGTAGCCATGGACACTCCAATCTCATCCCTGCAAACCCTGATAGGCAGCTCTGACGGCCAAACACAGACCTCCTGCGTTGCTCAATGGGACCTCTGCTTATAAATAGCCGTGGGCTCCTAGGCTGGGTTTCACTTTCAGTGAGCAGTGGAGTGGGACAGAGCTCTTGCTTGCCACTTGCTAGCCTTTGGGGAGAGAGACTAATTCAGCTTGGATTTGGGGGATAGGGATCTATCTCCTCTGGTTCCAGGGCTGCTGCCAGGCCCTGGGGCCAAGCTCAGTAGGCACCATGGCGGAGGGCACACAGAGTCATCTCCTTTCCTGTCCTCCTTAATTCTAGTTTGGTGGCACAATGAGTCTTCCTGTTGTGTTGGCCGCCAAGGGTGGTTGTGGGGTGAAGTGCAATGGCAGTCCTCCTGGTTCAGTTGTGGAAAGCAGTATTGGGTGTGGCTCAGGAGCCGCAGAGAGTCCTCCTACTCCCCCCAATTCACCTGTGTGGGCTTTGGAGAAGGCCAAAGAGGTCTTTCCGCAGTGGGGAGAGAATCTCTCTCAACATTTTGAGGAGGGGTGGGTGGGCAATGGATCCCTGGAAGAATGGTATGTGTGTTATGAAAGATCCCTCCCATCCTCATCCCAAACTCTCGGTGGTGTCCCCACCTGCAGTCCACCCCTCACCCTGTCGTCCATGTCCAGCCCCACAGCGCAGCCTGAAACCATTCGTCCTTCTTCCCCTGGGACAGTTAGCGGCCGACATTTCAACGCCTCCAAATGGAGGCACTTCTGGCCCCTTCCCGATGACCCCCGTGTGGTGCGGTGCCGCACCTGTGATGTCTTGGTGCGCAGGGGCAAAAACCCGAAGCACCTGTCTTCGACGGCCCTGACTCGGCACCTGAAGAAGCACCACCAAGCCTGTCTCCCACCTCACCCAGTGAAACATCCATTGGGAGGAGAAAGGGGGCGACCAGCTCTTCTGAGCGGTGGTCAATGGGAGGGTCACTTTGCACTGAGGGTGACACTGGTGGGAGCAGAGCGCTCCGGCAGGCCGCACTCGCAGAGGTTGTCCCCTCGGGGTCTGGGACAGTGCCCTTTAGAACCTCGAGGCTGATGGCTCAGGAGGCAGCTGCTGCCACACTGTTCCTCAGTGGGACCCTCGGGTGAGGACCCATGGTGGCTGGGGGATCAGGCCCCCAGTCTGAATAATATGTCCTCTCCCTCCCATGCCGGGAATACCAGTGCGCTCCTCTTTGGCCTGGCGGTTGTGGGGGGATCTTCCCACTTACCCCCCACATGACAGGTCCTCTCCCTCCCATCCTTTCCGGCAAGGCAGGAAGGTGTTGGCTGCTGCCGCCACACTGTTCCTCAGTGGGACCCTCGGGTGAGGACCCGCGGATGCTGAGGGATCAGGCCCCTGTCCGAATGTCATGTCCTCTCCCACCCACGCCGGGAATACCAGCGCGCTCCTCTTTGGCCTGGTGGTTGCTGAGGGATCTTCCCCTTCCCCCTCCTTATGATGACATGTCCTCTCCCTCCCATTCTTTCCAGCAAAGCAGGAAGGTGGGTACTGTTGGCTGCTGCCACTGCACTGTTCCTCAGTGGGACCCTCGGGTGAGGACACGCAGTTGCTGAGGGATCTTACCCCTCCCCCTCCTTATGATGACATGTCCTCTCCCTCCCATTCTTTCCAGCAAAGCAGGAAGGTGGGTACTGTTGGCTGCTGCCACTGCACTGTTCCTCAGTGGGACCCTCGGGTGAGGACACGCAGTTGCTGAGGGATCTTACCCCTCCCCCTCCTTATGATGACATGTCCTCTCCCTCCCATTCTTTCCAGCAAAGCAGGAAGGTGGGTACTGTTGGCTGCCACTGCCACACTGTTCCTCAGTGGGACCCTCGGGTGAGGACACGCAGTTGCTGAGGGATCTTACCCCTCCCCCTCCTCATGATGACATGTCGTCTCCCTCCCATCCTTTCCAGCAAGGCAGGAAGGTGGGTACTGTCGGCTGCTGTCGAAATTTTCCTTAGTGGGAATACCAGCACACTCCTCCTTGGCCTGGCGGGCGGGCACATGGGGGATCCCACCGGCGAGTGGCCAGACACCCCGCCCCCTGAGGGAAGGCAGCTCATTGCCACCTCCCCATGCCCGCCAGGCCTGGCGGCCGCCATCATACTCACATTCCTGCCCTCGCTGGGAATACCAGCGTGCTCCTCTTTGGCCTGGCGGGCGGGCACATGGGGGGTGCCACCTGCGAGCGGCAAGACACCCCGCCCCCTGAGGGGAGGCAGCTTGCCACTCCCTCCCCTTCCCCACCAGGCCCGGCAGCCGCCGTCAACACCCTCCTTCTGTACACTGGGCCAACGTCAACCGGTGGCTCTAATTGTATCGAGTGGGAGTTTCCTGGGGGCCTTGGATTGGAGAGGGTATAACTCCAAGATCCCTTTTGCAATCTTATCCAAACTTGGGTGATGGTTGTAGGAGAGCTTGCAAAACACTCCCCGGGAATATGGGCTCTCTAAGTGCCACAGGGGCCGTTCTGTGCCCCACGAACCACGAACCACAAACTGGTTCGGCAATGAAAAATGTTCGTTGCAGTTCATGACCTCAGGATCATCGTTGGCACCGAACCACGAACCGCAGAGTCATTAAATTCTTTTGGTTCGTGCCCATGTCTAGTTGCGACCATACAAAGCAAATTAGCTTCCTGTTGTGGGTGGTGGAAGTATAAAGCATAGAAAGCTGCAGCAAAACTGAGATTGGTGGCGATTAATGCAAAAACACCCCACATTATGGGAACAAAACCGCAAAGCACAAGGAAACATGGCACCAATGGGCAACAGCAGGCACTATAGAAAAAGAAAAAAGCTAACATAAAGCAAGATTGTTTTTAATGCTGCTGCCACTCCTCCACCACACACCCCTGCCATAGTGTGTATTTTATTTATTTATTTATTTATTTATTTATTTATTTAATTTATAGTTCGGTCTCCCTGCAAGCGAACAAGTGTACCCACCCACACTCGCCTTATTCAGGGTCTGTTGTTCTGTGTGTGCATTGAAGTCAATAGTCTTAGAAGAGTGTATTTCTGTTCAGGATTGCACTGTGAGTTTCCTAAATGCCATCACTAGGTTCTTACAGATCTTCCTCCTTAGATCGCTGTCATGGTTCATGTTTGACCTGACTGTCCTTTGGCAAACACAAAAGAGAACAAAGAAGAATCAAGCTAAAGAATACACTTTGGCTTTTTATATTTATTTCAAATCTTAAAATCCCTTCAAATCTTAAAAACCCATTGTGCGATTCAGTCCATCTGAGTCTCTTGCCTGTATGGTGGGGATTGCTGTATGCTTATTCATTGAAGTAATATTTAGTATCAATGACTATCAGTTCCAAGGCCCTAGACAGTGTCTGGCGCTCTGCTCCCAGGTCAACTGGCTCTATCATTTGATATTGTTGCCTTAGCCAAACTCAATTTAGCCATACTCAAATTATTGCCTTAGCCATACTCAACTTTGGTTGCACGCATGCATCCATGTGCATACATACACACAAGGATGGTGGGATGGTTGTTGTGACTAAATGATCTTTGGATCATCGTATTGTTCTTGAGGGCTTCCTGGAAGTATCTGACTGACCACTTTTAGAAACAGGATGCTAGACAAGATCTTGTCCAAATTAAGCAGGGATGTTCTTATATTTCATAAATGTATTCATCTTGTTTTCTAACCAGTGAGGTTCTTTGCTTCCTTGAGCATTCCAGGAAGACTGTGGTATCTTGGTAAAGTCTGAAGCCTAACTGCAAAGTTTGCAAAATTTGTTAGAGTCAATAAGTGCGCAAGGGCACTGAATGTTTGTAATAAATCATGATGACATTTTACATCAATTTATATATAGAAGAGACTTTGACCAGAGTTATAGAAACAATTGAGAACCCACTCATGACCTTGCCCCAGTTATTGTACACAACTCTAATACTGTACCTAAAAAAAAATTGTGATGGCAGTCTGCTAACTGGTTCACATGGGGATTAAGCATGGTATACTCTTTAAGTAGTCTCACCACAATAACAATGGAAGAAAATCATAAAGATTTCTTTTGTGTTTTGATTCAGTATAGTTCCAAACCTGTCCCCAAGCCAAGGACTGAGGCAAGCTCTGAAAAGTGAGCATGCAGCAAATTTCAGAAGTTAAAATTAAACATAACTGGGGGTGGGAAGATAACAGGAAGAACACGAGAGGTCAAAAATACAGTGCAATGCAAAAGGCACCATCAGGTATGATTGCCAACTCCAGGTTGAGAAATGCCTGGTGATTTGGGGGTGGATCCTGGGAAAGGCAGGGTTTGGAGGGGGGACATCACCAGATATCATGCCATAAATTCTGCCCCCCAAAGCTTCCATTTTCCCCAGGGGAGTTGGTCTCTATAGCCTAGAGATGATCAGTTGTAATTCTAGGATATCTGCAAGCCCCACCTGGAGGCTGATAACTCTAATAGCAGGCATTTTACGATTAGTCCAGTGAAAACAACAGGGAAGATGATTCTAGAGGAGTAGCCATGTTAGCCTGTTGCACAAAAACCAAACCAGAATCTTTGGCACTTTACTAACAAACACATTTTTATTCAAGCATCATCTTTTGTAGACTAGCGCCCACTTCTTCAGCTGCATTTTTAAAAAGCTAAGCGATGTTGAAGGGCCATGCAATGCAGGAAGTACAAGCTGAGATGTAATCATGTAAGATGCAAATGTAATGAAAAAAAGCGCAAGACCATTCATGACATCAGTAATGGGTGGCAACACTATTTTCTCAGTTTTGGCATGTAATTTTGCACCTGTAATGCCCTTACCTGGATGGTTCACACTAGCTTGATATCTTTGGCTATTGCAAGCTAAGCAGGGTTGAACCTGGTTAGTACTTGGATGGGAGACTACCAAGGAAGTCCATTGGTGCTATGCAGAGGCAGCCCAATGGCAAGCCACTGTTTGCCTCTTGCCTTGAAAAACCTATGGGATCTCCATGAGTCAGCTGTGACTTGATGGCCCTTCACACGTACAATGGCTGGGTCACTTTCGAATAGCCCAGTGTTATATGTGTCTATGTTAGTTGCCACCTAGTGGCCAAGCTGTAGAAAATTTTGTTTAAAAGTCAGACTAGGCACGTTCCTGGGAGCGTAGCCTCTGCGGTGATTTGCTAAAATGCAAGTATGATGGACCCCTTTACTCTCCTCACTGTGAGGCAGATTTTCCCGCCAAAATTCAGTCTCCCTGCTTTGACTGAGCTGCCCCAAGTAGGGTGGTAATATTTGTGGTTTTGAAAGTCTGTTTGTCCCACCCTGACTATGCAGATAGAATTATGGCTTTTAGCTCAGCCCAGGAACTTGATGGGGAGAAGCAGGAGCCAGGATGGTATTGGGACCTGACAACCCTATGAAGTGGGGATCAGCATTTACGATTATGTCATGTATAGCCAAAGGGTTGCCAAGCTCCAGGTGAGGTTCTCCTGGAATTAGAACTGATTTCCCAAGGGCAGAGATCAATTCCTCTAGGAGAAATAGCAACTTTGGAAGGTGGTCTGTATGGCATTGTATCCTCATGGAACTACTTCTCCCCAAACTTCATCTTCACCAACCACTGTCCCCAAATTGCCAAGATGTCCCAAACCAGAGAGGGCAACCCTAATCTACATCTGTGCACAGAAGTCATAAGAGGTAAATTCAGTAGAGTTATGGCTTGCTTAGAGGTACCAATCTGGCTTGTGGAAATTCCTGGAGATTTGCATAGGACAGATTTTGGGAATGGAGGTGAACTCAATAGGGATGTGATGCCATAGAGACTGTCCTCAATAGCTGGCATTTCCTCCAACAGAATTGATCTATGTAATCTGTAGATCTATTGTAATTCTGAGGAACTGGGGGCCAGCCCCTATCTTGACATTTATAACTCTAAGTACATTAGACCAGTGGTTTCAAATTGTGCCCCAGGGAATGCTAATTTTCTTTTAATGCTTCTTAGGGATTCCTCAGTAATGGGAGACACATTTCCTTGAAAGCCAGCTGATCCACTGCAGCCAACCTTCCCCTTTCGTGGGTGTATTCTAGACTGGGTTCTCAGTTCATGAGGAATGCAGTAGCCTTGGTGTGTAAACTGTGTGCACCCTACAATGATCCTATTTTAAGATACATGGGTTCTTCAGCAGACAATATGAAAAATGTCAAGTGAAGGTAGGAAGTTTGAAAACCAATTCACGAGAGACAAAACCACAGCAAGGCCCCAGGGGAATTGTATGTTGTATACAGCAGAGTGGAATAGGGTTATACTGTGGGCTTGAATTGTGGCTCAGTTGCAGGGTTAACCTTGGTTAGTAACCAAATGGAAGGCTTCCAACAAAGACCAGAGTTGCAGAGGCAAGTAATGGCCAACCACCTCTGTTAGTCTCTTGCCATGAAAACCCCACCAGGGATTGCCAGAAATCAACTATGACTTGAGGGTAGGATTTCATTTCATTTTGCAAAACAGGTAGGCTACTTCTGATTCACAAGGAGGATTTATGATGACTGCCTCTGTGCAATCACAGGGAGGGCTATAAATAGGAGTCTTACTGCACTTTAAAGCACTTTAAGAGCCAGTTTAGTGTAGTGGTCAAGAGTGGCGGGACTCTGATCTGGAGAACCAGGTTTGATTCCCCACTCCTCCGCATGAAGCCAGCTGGGTGACCTTGGGTCAGTCACAGCTCTCTCAGAGCTCTCTTAGCCCCATCCACCTCACAGGGTGATTGTTGTTGTGGGTATAATAATAGCATACTTTGTAGATCACTCTGAGTGGGCGTTAAGTTATCCTGAAGGGCAGTATATAAATTGAATGTTGTTGTTGTTAACAACAGCATTTTAGAGATATTATTTCAGCTGTACTCTGTCTATGCCTCTAATACAGGATTGCCAGAGGGAGACTAGGTGGATGGGGACATGGAGGAGCGCAGGAAGTGATGTCATACTGTTGGTCCTGGCGTTTTAAAATTTTTCTGTTTCTCCTGCAAGCCCCTGGAGTGCTCCACCCTCAGTAGGCATATGGCAACCCTTCTCTAGTTTGTCCTGATGAGGGTGGTGATGTCCCCCAGGGCTGAAGGGGGGGACAATGGGGAGTTGTTGGGTGTGTGTGCCAGTGGAAACTTACCGTGTGTGCATGCACTCTGGAATGCTCCTATGTTGCACTGGGAATGACAAACTGGGAGCCAGTTTGGTATAGTGGTTAAGAGTGCGGGACTCTAATCTGGAGAGATTAGAGTCCAGTGATTCCAGACCCATCCCCACACCTTCCCCCACTGCTGGCCAGATGAGAGGTGGTGAGGGTGGAATCTGGGAACAGGAGATCCCCCAACCCCACCAGTGACCCTACTCCTGACTTTTCACCCCTTTGTAATCAGATTTCTGAAATAAGCAATAAAAAGTATATTTATAATTGTTCCTATTGGTATTCTACTTGGAGTGTAGTAGCTTGTACCAGGACAATTTCTTTAATTTCAAAGCTGAGCTATTGCCTTGGGAATTCATACTCACCAACATGTTATGGCAACACTAAACAGCTACACCTTGCTCCTTGTTCTACCCCAGAGTGATGCGCGGGAACTTGTCTTTCTTGCTACACAAAAGCTTTTTTTGGAATCCAGCTGCTACTCGCTAGACTCTGATAAGCCCTGCTACAATTTTTGTTGGAGGCATCTGTCTTGCAAATGTAGAGTGGGGATTTCTTAAAAAATGCAAATTGGGAATTCCCAGCAGGGAATATTGTCTGACTCTACATTTTTGCCAAACACTGGAAATAACAACATAAGATCTCGCCCTGAAGATCTTTCTGTAGGGCTGGCTCGTCGTCATCCTTCCATGTTGACTCCAGAGTTATGAACACATGGAGATATTTGTTTTGGAGATATTATTGGCAATCCAGCACATGTTGCCAACAAATGAAAATAAGTACTGGCCAGACACCACAAATAAACAGTCAGTGGAATATCATATATTGCAAATGATATGCAAGATAATTACATACACATATATAAGCAAAGTTCAAACTGCCTTTATTTTGGCTATGGACCATGACAGAGTAGAAATGTCACCCCATTACATTCAAATATCACACTATGGGATCACTTAAACAAACACAAATTAATTAATGGAAAACAGCAAGAGTCCAGTAGCACCTATAAGATTAACAAAATTAGTGGTAGTCTTAATCTTTGTTAGTCTTATAGGTGCTACTGGACTCTTGCTCTTTTCCACTGCTACAGACAGACTAACACAGCTGCCCATCTTGATCTATCATAAATTAATTAGTTCAGATAGAAATATGTTATTTGAGATTCCCCATGGTAAGCAAAAATTCATCTGTATTTGATCATATACATCCCTCACTATTTTTTCCAAGAGGATTTTGTCCTTCCAGAGGATTTCCAGGCCAGCCCCTGCTCAGTTATATGAATTTTTATTTTTATTTTAAGAGTGGTTAACCCTCAGAGATTAATGGGTCCTCTTGGTTTCTAGGAGGCCAGTTTGGTGTAGTGGTTAAAAGCGGCAGGACTCTAATATAGAGAACCAGGTTTGATTCCCCACTCCTCCACTTGAAGCCAGCTGGGTGACCATGGGCTACTCACAGCTCTCTGGAGCTCTCTCAGCCCCATCCACCTCCCAGCGTGATTGTTGTGGGGATAATAATGACATACTTTGTAAACTGCTCTGAGATGGTGTTAAGTTGTCCTGAAGGGCAGTATGTAAATCAAATGTTGCTGTTGTTGTTATAGGCTCAAGGGTGTGTGTGTTAGAGCCTCCCCAGTGACTCTGTGAGGACCCTGGTAGCTGCATAGAATAATGGGCTGGCTGGGGCTGTAAACAGAGTTGCTCCTTGGCATCCTCTTCCACAATCTGTTGGGCCCCCAGGTTTACCAGGAAGGTTGATGATATGAAGCAGACTGGGAAAAGACTAGAGCAACGATGGTGGGAGACTCAGGATGAACCAAAGCCCATCACAGAGCCCCTTTGCAGGCCTATGAGGTGGCAGTGATGGCAGCAAAGAAGACTTTCTTCTCTGTCACCATTGCGTCAGCAGAATCTCACCCAGCTCAATTGTTTAAAGTGGTTCATGACTTGGTATTACCTAGTACAACTCTGCCAGTGATGAAAATTTGGCCCCAGTTGATGTTTTTGCAAGGCTCTTTGCTGACAAAACCTCTCTCATTCATTTAGACTTGGAGGCCAAGTTGAGAGTAGAGATGGGAATGAACAAAAAAAAGAACCATGAGGTTCGTGGTTTGTGGGTTTTCACGAACTAGGAACCACGAACTGGGGCCAGTTACGAACCAGTTTGTGGTTTGTGGGGTTTAAATGCCCCTTTCCGGCTGCTTAGCAGTGGCGGGAAAGGGGCATTGAACAGTTTAAAGGGCCCTTTCCTGCCTTGCTAGTGGCAGGTCCCTTTAAACTATCAGCTGGCAGGTGGCAGGGGGAATCCCCCCTCACCGCCTGCCAGCTGATAGTTTAAAGAGACCTGCTGGTGGCAGGGCTGGGGTTTGGGCAGTTTAAAGGGCCCTGTCACAGCAGGTCCCTTTAACCAGCAGCTGGCAGGCAGTGAGGGGGGGTCCCCCCTGCCGCTTGCCAGCTGATAGTTTAAATGGACCTGCCACTTGCAAGCGGCAGGAAAAGTTTATATGGCCATTTCCCCGGGGAAATGGCTATTTAAACTGCCCCTTTAAATATGACCCAACGAACCAGTAGACCAATTTGTGGAAGTTTGTGGAAACAAGCTTCCAGGAACCGGCCTGGTTCATGTGGTTTTTTGGGTCGTAATTCAATTCGTGCCCATCTCTAGTTGAGAGCAGATCCAGTATCTGAGGTGTTAGAAGCACGTGCTTGTCCTTTTGTTATGAATAAGTTTTAATTGATCTTGCCTATGGATGCTGACAGGGTACTTGGGGGTACTGGGCCACCGCTTATGCTCTGGAACCATGCCCATCCTGGCTTCTAAAATCTTGCTGGGAAAAATATCTTGGAGCCATTTGGTGAAAATTGTCAATTTCTCCCTGATTGAGTGGGCTGTCCCTAAACCTCTGAAGGAGGCAGATACCAGACCTCTGCTCAAAAAATCTTCATTGCCTAGGGATGATTCAAAATCTACATTGCATAGGCCAATTACAGGCCACTCTCCAATTTACCTTTTCTAAGGAAGGTGATGGGAGGGAAGGCAGCGTGGTATAGGCTGATCTGGGCAGGTATCAAAAGTTAAGCATGGTTGGTACTTGGAAGGGTGACCATTAAGAAAGACTCTGCTGAGGAAGGCATTGGCAAACCCCTTCAGCTTCTCACTTCCCCTGACAGCCCCTTGCTGGGATTGCCATATGTCAATTGTGACTTGACTTCACCCTTATGTTGGAAACAATGTGGGAAAATAGGTGGTCACGCTCATTGTTGGTGGAAATGCCAATATGCAACAGAATTTTGGAATACTATCCCAAATTGCATCTATAAACAATTATAAAATTCCTCTTAAACCAGAAATCATTTTTTTATATATATGGAAAGAGCAAAAGATACCGACTATTAGAAAAGACTTAATAACAACACAGTTACATGCAGCCAAAACATCTTTGGCATTATACTGGAAATCAAAATCAATTTCCACTATCACCACCTGGTTTAATAAAGTTTGGGATATTTAATTAATGGAGAAAATAACTGAAAAATTATATTTGCAATCCAATCCCACAGGCAATTCAAACTTCTATGCCAAATGGGAACCTTTTTTAGAATTTCTTTCAAAAAACAAACTTTTACTAACAAAATTACGTTATCAAGAAGCTGTCAAAATGGAAATGTGGGGATTATGGTAATTACATGTAATAATAGTCTTCTTCAATATTTCTGTTATAACAATAGGAATTTCTATTAGGAATTTATAAAGGCAAAGAAAGGTATCTCTGTATTAATAGTAGATTGATATTTTGTAATGTTATGTAAGGTATATTGTTTTATAAAATTAAAAATTTAATTTTAAAAAATTGTGACTTGACAACACATAAACACACATGCAGGGAAGGTGATAGAGAATGTGATGGTAGAGCAGCTCCAGGGCTTCCTGGATAACACACCTGCCCTTGATCCATTTCAATCTGGTTTCAGGCTGGAGTTTGGTACCGAGATGGCTTTAGTTGCACTTTGTTTAAAGTTGGACAGCTGTTGATCCAGCTAGATATTTCCACAGCCTTTGACAAGTTGATGACTACATTCTCTGGTGGTTTCACTCTTTTCTGTCTGAACAGACACAGGGAGTCTCCACTGGAGGTGACTGATTGACTTAATTTATATTTCACCCTCCCCATGAATGGGCTCAGGACAGATAACAACGATAGTTAAAACTAACAATAAAATCATAAACACAGACAATTCAATTCAATAAAACAGCACCCAGAATGGCAGCTATAGTGTCTTGACCCCAACCAACATATCCCATGGGGTGGAGGAGGTAACCAGATAGGCTGATAGACACCGGCGGGAACCAGAGCAGGGGGTTGCATTAACCGCCCCACCCCTGGTTGGATTTGTCTTGTGGAGTGCCACAGGATTCTATTTTCTCACCCATGTTCTTTAATATGAGGCCCCTCTATGAGATTTTCCAGAACTTTGGGGCTGGGTGTCATCAATATGTAGACAACATGCAGCTCTATATTTCATTATTCAAGATGTATCCATCTTGTTCCTAATCCAGTGCTTTTATGACTATGGCAGAACAAACTGAAGCTGAATCCAGACAAGGCAGATTCAATGCTGGTGGGGAAGGCTGATATTCTAGAGGGGTTGAATGAATCCACCGCTTCTTGGATGTATTCACAATTAAATTCCTAAATAGAGTAGAATGTATTTTCAGAGCATTTCTTGCTTTTATTTTTTATACCTTATTATAGGGAGAATTATAGGTGCTCCTGAATAAAATTCATTCATTCATTCATTCATTCCCCCCTTTTCTCACTGAGACTCAAATCTTGTGTGGTCTGAAACGGAGAGTGGGTGGAGAGATTAGCTTCCTTATAGCTCCCTTCCTCATTGGTGGCCTCTGTTATCACAGCAGCACTGGAACTCTATCCTAGTGCAAGTGACCAACCCACACATTCCTCGAATGTGTGGGGAGAGTGGGCACAAGTGCACTGGCCCTGCCTCACCTTTGTGCAATTGCCTGCAGGGGGTAACCATGGGGAGGAAGTGGCCTCTCATATGCCCCCTCTCTGTGATCAGTGAGGCTGCTTTCCTGTACATTCAGCGAAGGTGTGGGGCTGTCATCTGTACCGGACTACACTGAAAGCTTTAGCAGAAGTTCAGTGTGTTCATTTTATACACACTGGGAGATTTTAGTATCCATTGTATGGCATATTATTCTTTTATTTAAAGGGCCTAAGAACCCTAAAGCTTTGGTAGCAAGATCTTTGGATAATAGAAACACTTTTAAAAACAGAGTTGCTGATAGCAATGAGATGAGTATGATATACAATAGGAAGTTTTGGACAGGTCATTTCTAGTGCACGTGCTTTACATCCTGCTCCATATGGATGCAAAACATTAACCAAATACGCAGTTTGTGATGCTCTACATCAGAGCAGTAGCCAATAAGCAGCCAGCATTTCCAGTCCTTTATTTTTGGCCAGCATGGTCCAAGGATGATATAGGATTCAAAGTCTTACTCAATAATGATCTGCTGTTTATCATTCAAGCAAATATCCAAACTCACCGCATTCACTTGATTACGATATCTGGGTTTGTTGCTTAGGTTAGCTCTGTTTTTCACTGGGGCTGTAAAATAAACGTACCACTGCCAGCTCACTCTTGACCCTCAAGCTGTGGGCTTGACATTCCTAGAAGCCCTGACTTTGCCAGGAATGCCCGCCACAAAAACGGTCATTCTAGTACTTTGCAGCCAGGAAGACAAACCACAAACGTCTCCCTTCTTGCAGTGGGAAAATGTAAAAGGGTAGGCTGAGAGCATCTCGGCCAAGAGGTGACTGGGTAACTGTGTCGGGTCGCAGGTGGGGGGAAAGCAGGAAATAACTGGTTTCAGAGAGCAGATAGGGACAGAATTTTAAAAACAAGGAGCACAATCCATTGGGTTGTCCTGTGTTGATAAACTCCCCAATGAAGAGGAAGGGGTACCGCACCAAGGCAAAATGAAAAAAAAAACAACGGTGCAAAGGGAAGAATCTTTAATAATAATACAATCCCTACTCATTTCGCATACAGCTTCCTCAGGGGGATCTGTAAATTAAAACAGTATATAAATTGATAATTAGTACATCATCTTAAAAACTGATAAAACATATTATTAGCATATTATTAAAACACAGGGCAATCACACAGAGCATGTACAGAGTGCAATTCATAATATATACTTAGTATCTGGATATCTGAAGCAACAGTAACATACACTAAATATTTCATAACGACAAAAATGTTTCATGTTTTTGAATAAACATTGGAAAATCTTACTGGCCTTCCAAATTCCTATGTGTGTATTTTGAATTTCACTCTGTACATGCTCTGTGTAATTGCCCTGTGTTTTAAGAATATGTTGATTAGTTTTTAAGATGATGTACTAATTATCAATTTTATATTCTGTTTTAATTGATAGATTCCCCTAATGAAGCTGTACACAAAACGCATAGGGGTTATACTATTATTGAAGATTCTTCCCTTTGCACCAATTACTGTTTTTTCTTTGTTTTGATAACCTCCCCCGCACTGACATCAATGGGCATTGTGCAAGGGCAACAGTGCACAATAAAGACATTCTCCTATCCCTCCCCAGCCTCACTGCGCCACATGTTCTTTTTTCTGAGTATGTAGCTCAGCATTCAGTCAATTAATGCATCGTTTTTGAACCACCTTAAATTCTTTAAAATAAAAAGGAAGCTACTTGGAAAGTTAATTGAGATGATTTGAAAAAAATATTATACATATGTGATTACCCACTAACTAGTAAATGAGTATATCAAATAAACCCATCAGCTAACGAGACCCAGTGTAGCATAGTGGCTGGAGTGACAAACTAGGATCTGGGTGTCCCAGGTTCAATTCCCTGCTCTGCTATGGAAGATCTCAATGGGTTACTTGGACGAGTTACATAACCTACCTCCCAGGGTTGTTGTGAAGAAAAAGGGAGGGGAGTAGAATGATGTAAGCTGCTTTGAATCCTCACTGGGAAGAAAGGTGAGATATAAATGAAATAAAATTTTAGAAATACAATATATTTTCCTGCGAGCAATTTAGGGTTTCCAAGGCATCGCGTGGCAATTTGCAGGAGCCCAGGGGGAACATGATGGGCAGGGGAGCATTGTCAGTAAAACCATAGAGTTTCTGGTGATTCCTAGAGAGGACTGACATCATGCCATTGGCTAGACAGTGGTTTTTTTATTTTTCTCCCACAGCTGTGTTGCTGGCATGCCATAGCGGGAGACTGGGCAACTCTGAGGCCATTCTATAATTTCTTTTGTACCTGCATCCACAACTAAAGAGTTCATATCTGGAGAAGCAGCTACTGATAGCTCATTCTGCATAAACTGGAATAATTATCATGAATAAAGAGACTGTAAAATACAGTTATACAACTTATAAATGATATTACAACTTGTTGGCAATAATTCTCTGTACACTGGACACCAAAAAACAGGCTCATATATATAGGGTCTTGCTTAGCCTAGTGGAATTCTTTTTTTCTTTGAACAGTTGATCCTAAAGCCCTACCAGAAACTGCTCTTGAAATATCCGGGATATGGGAACTGCTCGTCGGAAAAAGTAAATTCAAAGCTCCTTTGGAACTAATTCTATGGTTCTGTGGATCCTGGACTCTCAGCCTCTATCCAATCCAAGAGAAAGTTGTTGCTAACTAGACTGATAGTTAGTCACCTATATGGAAGGAATGAGAGGTTCAATACCTCTCTTTCCCCTTGTTCCCAACTTGAAAAAAGGACTGGGCAAACTCTTTGCAAGCTACCCAAGCACATCTTGTAGGGTTTATCTTGGGTTGCCAACCTCGAGGTGGATCCTGGAGTTCTGGGATTACAATGGATCTCTAGAATGTAGAGATCGCTTCCCCTGAAGAAAATGGTAGCTTTGGAGGTTGGACTATGTAATCAAATCCTCTCCTCAAACTCCATCCTGAAAAGCCCCACCTCCAAATCTCCAGGAATTTCCCAAGTTGGAGTTGGCAAGGATCCTGTTTGACAGAGTGAAAGAGCCTTTAAAGAAAAGTCCGCTGTGCTGTAATTTCATCAACATAACGACGTGGGACCTGGAACTATTTGATGAAATCATGTGTGACTAGATTTCAAAATTCTTGGGATTTTTTTTAATGATGAAAAAAGGCTTTTCATTTTCTGTATGATGATAAATAGGCCCTGCTGTACTGCAATGGAAACATAGATTTAGCCAAAATAAACTCATAACTACTTGAAATGGTTGACGAATGTGAAGTTTGTAAAAGCTGAATGCCTTCAAATCCAGGAATTAAATCTGTTCTGACTAGACTGACACACACCCTACAAATAACATCCAGCTAGTCTTAGGCTAGCTGGGTGTTAGTTGTAGTCAGCTCTAATGCCAAGGCGTCTCTGAGCATTCCCTCATTTCAACACGGAAAGGAATCTAGTTTGGTTTCCCCTTTATTTTAAAGAGATTTATTAAATTAAGATACTTATTTTGTCTGTAATTTATATTTGTCATATAAATTATTTAGCAAATCATGACCAGATTATGTAATAGGGCTGCCGGCTCCAAACTGGGAAATTTCTGGAAATTGGGGGAGGGGGTGAAGCTGGGGAGGGCGGGGTGTAATAACATAGAGCCCACCCTCTAAATAAGCCATTTTCTCCAGGGGAACTGATCTCTGAAGTCTGGAGAACAGTTAGAATTCCGATAGATCTCCAGGCCACACCTGAAGGTTAGCAACCCTAAAACTCAGCAACCCTCACAGACAGTCCTTTTTATTTTGGGAAGTCTATCTGCAAAAACCGTAACAATGATCATGAATAAACAGACTGTAAAAGACAGATGTACAACCTATAAGTGTTTTTAAATGACTTCATACAAACTAAGAAATCTATGAAAATGAGATTTCTTTTCCCCTTAAAGCAGGATGGGTGGGAAAGAGACTTATTTAGAGAACGGGCATTGAGTGGCAGCATTTTTTTGTGGCTTCATGGGACTGAAATGCCAAGCATTTCTGGTCTTGAACCGACTGGCCAAGTCAACCACCGGGCACAATATCACATTGCTCCTCCAATTAAATTCACAGGCCAGCTATTAAGAAGCTCTGCAGCAGAGAGCTGTGTTTGAGTTGACACGGAAGCTGGCAGAACATCAAGTGGTTTCATGCCCTGTTGGCAAGCACAAAGTGGTGACTGTTTTAACATAGATCGCTTTCGATAACCTGGTTACTTCTGTCACAACACAACATGAAAAGCGATCTGATCCCGCTCCCTGACTTACCATGCTGCGGAATGTTTGCGAAGAAGAAAAGTTTATTGTCTTGCATTATTGCATGCATTATCCTGTTATACTACACTGTTTCCAATTTTGTAAGTTACCTTGGGTGTCAGTGAGAAAGGCAGACTATAAACGAAGATTTATTTATTTATTTATTTTATGGAGTCAGAGTTCAGTGTTGTAACACCTTAAATTGTCTATTTTCCTTGATTGTGCCTTGGATAAGCCTCAACGTATAGAAATGGGGGGGGGGGGGTCCCTTTCAGCATCTTGGGAATGGTCTGGCTCTCCCTGGGCTGTGAGTGAAGGGAATTTGGGCCAGTGGTAGGGATCCCAGGTGGGGGTGAGGGATCCTCCGCTCCCATCCTCTGCCCCCCCGCCACCATTCACCTGGTCGGTGGGGTGGGGAGGCAGAGAAGAGGCCGCCTGGGCACACTCCTGGAGTGGTGCAGTGATATTACTCCTGGGAGTTACGTCATTGCGCTGCCCCGAGAGTGCTCCCACACTTTGCAGTGGAGCCCATTTGGGGCCCAAACTGACCCACTGAGAAGCGGGGGCATGCTACCGTGCCTGCGCTATGATGTCACTTCATGACATTTGTGTTATTTATATGCTGCCTTTCTCACTGAGTCTCAAGGTATATTACATACTGCAAGTCAATGAAGTTTATAGGACAGGACATCCAATAAGCAATGTAAAATAGGATTGGGATATAGAAGCCAAGTTAAACTCTGGAATAAAGCAGAAGTGTTAACAGATAGCATGTACTATAGTATAGCCCACAGTATCTGCCTTCTTTATTAAACCATTTTTACAGAATCAGTCCATTATAATAAAGCCCTATTTCCTTTGTAAAATGGTCTCTTGAATAATTCAGTTTTGCATAGTTTGTGAAATGTTGGGAGAAAGGGGACAACTAAGTAGACATTGGGTAAGTCATAAAATCATAAGAGAAGGGAACACAGTTTGGCCCATTTTCTGAAAAGAGTGCTTAAGTAGAAAAAGATCTCTTCAGGTATGGAAATCAGATTCATGAGGTTATCTGTCGAAAAAACAAGGTATGATAGTAATAGGATGGCCGTGAACTCTGTGGTGATAACACTACTGAATCATCTTCAGGCTTATTTCTGAATAGTTATATACACAAAATCTTTGACAAGTATAAGGGAAAGGTGAATTGGAAGACAGAAAGTGCTTTGGTCACTTGAAATGTGCTCAGTAATGCTAATTATGCTAAATGCTAATTATTATTAAATACAAATTTATGATCAACGTTGAGTTAGATGCTGCCATATGGAAGAACAAACATTTGAGTTCTTTTTATTTTTTCTAGATGCTGGAGATAGTTTCACTCCCTAACCCAACTGCAGTTCAGTTGGAATTGCGTTATGATTACAAAGTTTCTGAGTTCCAGGCTTAATTAGAACATCAACAAAAAAGGCAACCATTTCCTCCAACAATATTGACTAGAATGAAGTTCCTATCAAGAAAAAAAGAAATAAAATTATGCTTAAACTTTGTAGCACTCTTAGGTTTCAGCAGATGCTATTATAATTTGTTAAGGTGTTTGGGAGACCTCTAGTGGTAACGATTTGCCATAAACCTTAAAGAGCTTTGGTTTATTTTAAAACTTTAATACCCCACTTTTCCGCATGGTTCAAGGCAGCTTACAACCATTACACTATGTTGGCTTGTTTACTGTCAGACCTAATCCAGCAAAAAAAAAAGTGACTAATTCATAGTTTGGCGGTTTTTGAACGTTCAATGAACTGGATGTGAGGTTGCCAGGTCCCCTGGAGTCCAACCTGGGGGACGGGGTGACATGGGGTATGTGGGGGACTTACCTTGCGCACACTCCGGAGCTCTCTTTGTCACTCGGGGAATGATGTCATTCCTGGCATGACAAAGAAGAGCTCCTGGGCCCATTTCCTGGATTTCCCACCTGCTGGCCAGGTAAGTGGGGATGGGCAGTGGAAGCTGGAAGCAGGGGATTACCCACTCCCACTAGGGGGATGGTAATCTTAACTGGATGGTGGAATGCTCCAAAAATGTAGAATACATTTCCCACAGCAAGCCTTCTTGCTCAGAGCTACCACAGACCGTGTCAAAGATTACACCACACAGACATACCTCAAACACAATATGAAAACAAATCACATTGCTTAGATGCCTCCCTTAGGCATCCAGAATGACAGGAATTCCCCCCCCCCCCAGTCGCCCCGCCCCGCTCCTCCCGTGGCCCTGGTCTACACATGCTCTGCGACTGAGACAGGAAAATGTTGAGGTGGGTAGAATGCACTGTACCCCTTCAGACTACAGACAGGGAATGCTCCCAGCACTGTGTGATGACGTCACTTCTGGTAGTGACATCACTTCGCAGGCCCTGGGAGTGCTCCTGGTGATCCAGTTCTTAAAGCCTCATGTTAGAGGCTTTGATGGGCTACATATCTTAGTTTTATATTTTTATAGAAAAATCCAAATGCTATCAAGTATTAGCATGTCAATTTGTAATTAGAAACTAAATTTAAAGCATTACTACAGAAGTCTACTACTCTCACCAACAAAACTGAAAATGTGAACACCTACGATTTTTTTAAAAAAAAAACTAGTCAAGAAGATCTTGCGACTTTTCGCTACAAGAATTCTTAGAATACAGAGTGCACAAACGCTTAAAT
Source organism: Eublepharis macularius (assembly GCF_028583425.1). Taxonomy (NCBI): domain Eukaryota; kingdom Metazoa; phylum Chordata; class Lepidosauria; order Squamata; family Eublepharidae; genus Eublepharis; species Eublepharis macularius. The sequence continues at coordinate 163,147,777 of NC_072792.1, read as the reverse complement.
CTTTTTCAATATTTATCCATATAGCAATGAAGATTGCAACTGTTAAGTCCCATTACTATATATTATTCCTCCTACGAAAATTCTTAAGGTACCCCTTCCTTCATGATCTAGAGAGCTTTTGGATGCAAGGCACACAGCCTTCAATGTAGGATGTTTATTCTTCTAGTGAGTGTATTCTCTTAACTATTCGGCTGTTGCTAGCTGTTCTTTTTCTTTAATACGGGCAGTGCCATCAACATTTCCTGTCACAGTTCTATTTTGTGCTCGCCTTCACGTCTTTCATTATCCCTTCAGTTTACACAGTCTTTTTAAACTTCAAACTTTTGCTTGCTGGGGCGGTGGGGGTAGGGAGTCTGTACAATGGTTCTACTAAGGGATTGAATAGATGTGTCTACTTTTTGGAGAAAAATCTGAAAACATAAAATAGGATGAGGGTTTAACTCCTTCCAAAAAGCAATTGTGAAGGGGAAAAAATATTTAGGTGAATTTTAGGTTGCTAAAGCAACCCAAAATAGTACTGTGGTGTGTGGCATGCATCAGGACTTGAAGAGGTCACAAGTAGGGAGTAGCAAAGAAAGTACAGGGGCAGGCAGGCAAGCAGCTGCTATGGGGTAGGGAAACTGATGGGAAAACATTCAAAAATTAGAGAGGATAAAGGGAGGTGGCAGAAAACCGCATGATCTGAAGGCAGCAGAAGAGTAGGGAAATGAGGCAAATATGACTTTCCTTTCCCTGTAAGTCTTCGAGTCTCCCTCTTGTGCTTCATTGACAGTAACTTATCCTTGTTAGGCATCTAATTTTCTCCCCTCTTTACTCTTTCTATAATTTTGCTCCCATTAATTTTGCTCCCATTTTGTTCTTTCCAACAGACTATTTTTTGCCTTTTTGTGAACTGGTACAACTCATTTATTAGAAATTCCTGAATTTAGAAGAAGAATGTACAAACATCTTTAAAAACGTTAAGCAGATGAGACCCAAGAGGCAGGATGTTGTCAGAAGGGGTGTAAACAAAATCGCGACAGAATGAAAAAGGTCAAGAATTGGTGGAGCTTCAAAACTATCCTTCATTTGTTGATACTTAAAAAGGCAACAATGTGATAGTAAAATAAAAACTCCTGATTTTAAAAAATCAGTGACATCTGTACTTTAAAACTAGTACCCATTCTCTATGCATTTCAAAATAATCACTTGTGTTCATACATAGTTGTTATGACCTCATTCCTAAATGCGTATTATTTTAACATGAATTCATAATTGCATTGTTCTTTGCTGGATTTTTTCAGTAGGAAGCTGTTATTTTAGAATTATAAAATAAGAAAAAGAAACACAAAGTGATCCTTGTGCAGAACTGGTTCACTGTAGTGCATTCATGGCTACTCTTTACAGCATCTTATTACTCTTAAAAAAACTCACTCACAAAAACAAGTTGCAAATCCCTGAAATATGGTTTTATTATAAGAATACTGATAAAACCTCAGAGATACAAGTCACACACAGCAATTTGAAATCCTTCACAGTAAGTAAAGATGTTGGCATTGGATGACACAACATCTTGAATGGTTACCATGCTAATACCAGCTCTTTTGGGCTAAATTACTTAAAACAGAATCTATGACCTGAATTTAGAGATTGTTTCATTGACATTATAAAAATTCGGGGTCACTTGATTTCTTGAGATTTCACAAGAAATGTTTTAGAAAACCTTATGAAAGGAACAGGGTAATAAATTAGAGTGACCAGGGTGGCGGCTAGTGTCGCTGACAATAATGAGCTCACACATGGCAGGTTTTCCCAGTTTCCCTTTTCCAGCCCCCCAGCAGCAGCTACCACTCCTCCCGTGGCCACCAGGGCTTTTGTGGTTTTTTAAAACTCTACTCTAGAATATTGATATGTTATACCAGTAAGCATACTACGTTCTCTGAATTCCCAGCTTTCATTTTTCAAAAAGTCTCTAGCCTCTTTATTGCAGAGATATAAGGGGAAAGGCATATCTCCACAATGGAAGGAGCTAGCAATTTAAAAAATAACTCAGAATTTGGAGAACCTGGTACACATATTGGTATAATGTTATAAACAATATTCTAGGGCCATTCCCCCCCCCCCCACATACACTGCGGCCATCCAGCCTTCACTGCACTTACTCAAAACTTCAGAGCAAACCAGGTATGAGAAAGGTCAGAGAGAAGGTGGAGAAATTGCACAAGGTGTACAAATGCACCACAATGCTGTGAGGAAGAAGGAAAAAAAAATTGCTTCTTGACAGGATTGAACTTCGGGCAGATAACCCATGTGGAAACAGCCTAGCAGTTCAGTTCTATGCAGAGCTGAGCACAGCAGTTCAGTTCTATTGACTCAGAAGTGAGTCCCATAAAGGTTGTAGGAGAGGCTTACTCTCAAGCCAGTGTGAATATAATGACAGCACTGGGACAAGGTGCTGTTGGAAGCATCATGGCGCTACAGTGAGAGAGAACGCATGCTTCACTTAAAAGGGCTACCTCTGGATAGTTTCACACTGCTTCCTCCAACCCAGATCAACGCTTGAGAGAGTACAAGACCCTCAGCTGGGAAAGTGGCAATATGAGAAAGCAATCTAATGCCATCTCTGGTAGATATGCCGACATATTGCGGGGGGAGGCACCCATCTTACTCCCATAGTTTTCCATCCTTAGGAGGACTCCATCCTAACAACAGCCTATTCTGGAAAACCGTAATGAGGATTTTAACAAGTACTGAATTAAAAACTACCATTTCAACAATATCTTAATGAATTTATCTTATGACTTCAGCTAAGTACTGCAACATTTTCATACATCCATTCCACTGATTTGGATATGGATTTTCAACTGCTCACGTCCAAAGTGGCTAACCATAAAAACTGATGGTCATGTGTGGAAACAGCCCTCTTGTAATAGTCAAGAAGAGTGTTCCTCTGATTATCAGACCCGCAGCACAATTCTACATGTCAGAAGTGATACCATGTCCAGGTGGACTTATTCCCAAGTTATATATGCAGGCTTCAGGAGATTTCCAAGAGAGTGGCATGAAACAATGGACACCAAACATTAACTAGTTGTATTTCTGTCCCTCCACAGGAAAAACCTGCTAGATCAACCAACTATGTTCACATGAGGCTGTTCCCCCAAGTTTTAAAAGTTGCAATGGGATAAACACAAGACAACATGAGCTGTTACGGAATAGCAGTAAGTCTGGAAACGCTTCTCTCCCTTAACCTCCTCATCTCCTTTCCAGAAAAAATCCACAGTGTAAGGTCATCCCCGTAAGATGACGCAAAAGGCAATCCTTGATTAACTCGGTCAGGCACCTGAATAGCAAGGAAAGCTGAAAAAAGAAGTAGACCTTTTCTATAAAATACCAGAAAAAGATACTGGAGCAAAATTCCAAAAACAATTACCAAAACCTAACCCCCTCCCTCACCTCTGAGTAAGAGTTTATCTTGTCCTATCTGCAATTAATTGAATACACCAACAGGTTTATCATTATCTTGAGGCAAATGCTACCATTTCTTACCTAGCATGGTAAGCTCTTGGGACACCCCATGTATTTAAAGTCAACCCAGGTTTGCTAAAAGGATGATACAGCCATCAGAACAGTTAACTCAGTTGAAGGTGGCCAATGAGATGCCAGTTTATTTCCTGAATCTTTGCCCACCTATTAACTGGTTATTGTTTTTCATATGCTTTAATTGTTTTACATATTTGCAAACCAGGCCTTAGGCATGTCTGTGTTTGGCTAAGCTGAGAGGCAATTTTAATATTTATCAAAGTAACATTTGAGTGTATGGCACTTGATGGTGCTCAAGTATTCAAATACAGAGCTAATTAAGCACTTCAGATTTCCATACTTGCCCATTTAAGTCAACACGCACACATAACACACCGAGTTTCTCTCTCTTGCATGCTCCTGATAGGCAGCAGCAACCACACCAGGGAAGTGCAGCCACTTTCTACCTCCACACTGAGGTGCAACCAGCTTATCAGGTAATACTAACACAGTTACCCAAATCTGGAGAATGGAAGGAAAGGTCATTCTCTGAATGTTCTCAGTCCAGTGTCCATTAAAGGGACCTTACTTTGTCCTAAGAGTTCCTAGGCTTTTCTTTTTAATATTACAAACCATTTACAAAACAAAACACAACTGAATAACTGTTTTAAGAACTTGCAGTTGCTCTATTATAGACACCGTCATCTTAGTTAAAGGTAGGATGAATTAAAGATATGCCATCTTACGGCAGTATGCTACAAAGGTCCCAATCAAACTCACATTATTCATGGAAACTGAAGTAATCAAAACTAAGGCCATGCCTTCCTTGCGAAGAGGTAGCCTATGGCACGAATGAGGCTGAGCATTAGTACACCACCAGCCAAGGCCTAATGTTAACACGATCATTCTTCCTAAAGACAGTCGTTCCATTAGCAAGCTACCATACCCGAACCATATCCTACTACATTTGTCAAATACATCTCTGATATTCAAACACCCTGACAGGCCACTTCCAATGCAGCTTACAATATTTTGGTTTTGAGAGTACAGAAACTACATTTTTTACTCAAGGGATGTCCTTCACTTTTAAGACGGTTAAAAATCTGAATGTTTATTGTTCTGAAATGATTGAAACTTAAGACATTTTTTTTCAAATTCTCAGTCTCAGAAGAAGTGTGGTTCAATGGCTGTTTCACATGTAACAAGGCTTCCTTTAAAAATAAAAGGAAAAAAAATGACTATAAAGTTCATAAGGAGGTGGACCTCTGGTTTTGACTCCATTTTTGTAGAGGTGTGCAATGTCAGATCCAGCGTTTTCTTCAGAGCTGCTTTTGCTATGATGCCTGGCGAACCTTCTGCCACTCCACAAATTCATCAAGAAGAACAGGCCCTAAAAATGGAGTAATGCCAGTTACAGACAGCAATGTTATGGTTTTCAGATGTCTATCATTACCTAAAACTGGAAAGGTTAAATAAAGTCTTAGAATGCAGCATGGGGCCACTGAAATTCCTGTTGATTCCCCTGCCCACCCCCCCGCCAATATCCTTCCCTCCAGTAGTCCATCATTCCTGTGCGCCCCCCCCCCCCCCGATATCCTTCCCTCCAGTAGTCCATTTTGATCCCCAGAGCAGTGATTCCTGGTGTTCTGGGACTATGTGGACAAACAATATGGAAGGGGCTAAGAGAGACTTCTTCTAAGATGGAACCTGTATCCACAAGCAGCGTCTGCTGACAGACCGCTGGATCAAGGCCAGAGTAATTACTAACTAATTGGTCCATGGATTCCACTCCAGTGCAGGTTTTAAGAAATTATGTTGAGGACAATACAGGCACAGTTCTTGAGGCAAACATTTACAGAAGTCACCACAACCTTTTGAACTCCACGACAGGAGTTACAACAGTGAGCTACAACACCTTGTCTGCATTCCCTTTCAGTGGAACTGCAAGTTCCAAGCGTTGCTACAGAAGTGATGTCTTACTACACACTACATATACTTGGAACCTGTTGCGCTGTGCCGCAACTTAAAAAAACAAACTCTCGCAGATAAAGGTTCATCTGATTTGTTCATTACTTCATCCATCAGAGGACAGAAGAAAATCCCATAAATATGGTAAAAATTACACAAACACTACCGTTCTGGCTGAGAAGAGAAAGGCTAAAAGCGCAACAATGCCACCACATGTTACCGCAGCAGTCCTATACGCGCTGACTGGAATGAGATTTCATTGAGATGAACAGAACCTCCCAGTCAATACACACAAAATCAAGCTGTACATATTTCAAAGCAAGGATTAACTGATTAGGTGCCTGACAGTGCAATCCTAAACAGAGTTACTCCAGTCTAAGCCCACTGATTTCAGTGGGTTTAGATAGGAGCAACTCTGCTATGAATTGCACTGTGAAGGCTGCAGCAGCAAGATGGCATATCCCTTGTACCGCAGACTCAAGACAGAGACTGCAGAAAACATTCTCACTAGAGCCTTTGGCAAGGGATGATATATTTAATCTGTTCTTTTCAGCTGACGTCGGTTGAGATTTTTTTTTTTAAAAAGTCGTTACCATTGGCACTGTATCAATGCCTCAACGCAATGCTGAAATGCATACTTTACCCAGCTTGTAACAAATTCATTTTACAAAAGTTCAATTAGTTTTCCATCCCCCTCCCCACTGCTTTTTCTGGTAAATGATGAAATTCATTGGAAAGTGATGGAACTGGACCATTTTTAAAGAAAGGTCCATACAAACTAAAAGAGAATTTGAAATGAAATGTATGCTTCCAAAGAAGATTCTTCTGAATCAACAGGAATTTAGCAGTTGTAGGTTTGAGACAAGAACTTCTTGTTAAATCATCTTTCTAGAGGGCAGCCAGACACTTCAGCTCACTGTGCTAGCATCATGAGAAACAGAGATCATCATACCTCAGATGGCAGAGATGCAGGTTCAAAGGGGAATACAGCCTTGAAACTCAGGGTATAGTCCTGGGAATGTCAGGATCTTTCCATGTAACTTAGTGTGTAAGACTAATTCATGACTGTGTAAGACTAATTCAAGACAGGGACTGTGAAGTACTTTGGTATCCTGAAAAGTACTAGAGTCGTTACAAACACCACCAGCACTGGCACATCAAAATTATGTAAAAACCGTTTCAAAATCAGATCAATGAAATCGATTTTTATAATGTGTGTTTCCTTTTAAGAACACTGTTAGTTCCTGTGTTCTTAAAAAACGAAACACAACAGCATTTTGATTAAAATGCAAATACTTACATGCCCCATCTTCATCATAGTTGCTAAGATCTGTGTGGACAGTTCGGCTGAATTCTAACACATTGTACCACTGGTCTTTGTTAACAACTTTGTATTTTGACTGCTATAGAAAAAAACAAATGAGAAATTGGTACAGTTCTCAGCCACTACAATGTCATATACGGGAATATAAATACAGGTGTTTTTTTCTACAGAGATTCAAGTTACCCAGTGCTTCTTTCCTTAAAAAAAGAGGCACCCAGTACTCATGATGTTCTCCCCTCCCAAATTCCCAAGAGGTGCTAGTGCTCTGTAAAGAGGTGCCTATACTACGTGCCACTGCGTACCCCCTGCATTTCCTAATAAGTGTTTCTGAGGACTTGGTAGGATGTACAAGTGAGATTTAAGGGAGCAGGCCCAAATGTCAGAACAGCATATTGTTTTGCAACGGGAGGAGGAAGCAACATTTAGCAGGGCACAAAAGTGGAATTTTTATTTAGTTCTTTTATACACAACTTTCTCCTCAAGGGGGACCTAAAGTGGCTTAAAACAATGGAAAAAAGGTCAGGGCTTTTTTTCAGTGGGAATGTGGTGGAACGGAGTTCCGGCACGCCTTAAAAATGGTCACATGGCTGGTGGCCCTGCCCCCTGATCTCCGGACAGAGGGGAGCAGCGCGGAGGACAATCTAAACTCTCCTCTGTCTGGAGATTAGGGGGCAGGGCCACTGGCCATGTGACCATTTTCGCTGAGGGCAATTTAAACTTTAAAAAACTCCCCCCTTGTTCCAGCTGACCCAAAGTGATGTCATTGTGCGGTCTTAAGTTCCACCACTGAGTTCCACCACCTCTTTTCCCAGAAAAAAAGCCCTGAAAAAGGTAAATGGCAGCAAGTAATAACATGGAGTGTTACTCCCAGTTTCTATAGAATGAACACCTGGTACAGATAACAACCTCCATGCACTCACTGAGCATGTGGGGGGAGAGAGTGGACATGATAGCGCTGACTCCACCCCCTACCTCCATGCAATCACCTGGCCATCTGCAGGGGCAGCCGCATGGAAGAAGTGGCCATGCGCACTCTCCCTCTCTGTGATCAGTGATGGTTCTGAAAGTAGCATCACTGATTATGGGGAGGGGGCATACATGTCGCCACTTTCTTCATGCAGTCACACCCTACAGACAACCAGGTGATCACATGGAGTCAGGGGATGGGACCAGTGTGCTCACATCCAGTATCTCTTCCCATGAATGCATGGGGCTGTTGTCTGGACTGGGCTACAGCAACTGGGCTTATTAAAGACATAACGAACACTGAGTAAGTAATTTACTGTGCAATCCTGAACACAGTTACAGCCTTCTATGTCCACTGAAATTAGTGGGCTTAGAAAGGCATAACACTGTTTAGGGTTGCATCATCAGTAACTGTTATTCTTTGCAAAACAGATTAAAGTGAAGCCTGTGCTGACAAGTTTTTTTTTAAAAAAATGCGTACCTCCAAGTATTGGTAAAATACTGAAAACAGCGGCCACGTTCTTCCCAGTAGAAGAGCTAACATAGATTTTGCTGTATCTATATCAAGACTTCTCTGGTCTTTATCCTAAAAGAAGAAAACAAGACTGAGAATGTGCAACAACTGTTTCTTGAGGTCACTTTGCTCCTAAGGAGCTAAAGAACTTACCCTTGCAAAGTCAAAGGCGTATCTGTAGATATTCTTAAACGCAGAAATGTCATTCAATTGTGAGCGCAAAAAATCAAATTTACTTTGCAGCCTCTCTGTGCAGTCACATCTAAAATAAAAGGTGATAAACATATGATGGGATGGGAAATACAATTTCCTTTTTTAAAGATTAGCATAACAGCATTTACTAGCAGGGTCAGATGTGCTTTCCACGGACAAATACTGGGTCATATTTCTGGCTCTACAAAATATACAAATATATTACAGCCTGACTTGCTGACAGCTTTAACTTTGATCAGGTTTTAATTGAAACAGAATTCATAAACATTTACAAATTGATATTTATAATCACAGGCAGGCCTCTCTCTCTCAGCTCTTATAATAACTGGCTTGCTAGAAGCAGCACACATTAAAGTAAGATATATTTAATATAATAAAGGTTGATAATATCTATAAAGCCTTCCAAATAAAGTCACTGATTGCATTCAGATGACATAAGCAATTGCACTAACATTGAGTAGATAACAACAGTTTACCAGCATCTACCACAACTAGCTCATCTATTTATTGTGCACGCATATCCACTTTGTGCCCCCTACCTCCTCTTTTGTGGAAAGCTAGACTAAGCCCCGATTTACACTGATATCTGGATGCAGGTGCCTTGTCAACATTGAAGCTTGCTTATTCCCCATAAACCATGATTGTAAACTTGGATTAAACAGAAGTTTAAATCCTGGTTCATGGAGAGGAAAAAAATTCCAATTTGCCAAGGTGCCTACACTCGGACATCACAACCTTGCTCAAACTAAGTAGTTTTTAATCAAGCTTCACATGCTAGCAGTAATGGAAAAAATAAGGGGAGTAAGTAAGCACTGCTTAACAAACAAGCTGAGTTTGCGCCCATGTCCACAATACTGATTAGTTAAAGTTTAGAATGGTACCTGAAAGCGGCTACTGTCTTGCATACAAATCCCAGGAGAAACTTATACATATAATATACATGAGATAAGGACTATATGACCAATTCTAAACCTAGCTTTGAATTGTATTTTATTTGCTGCTATGATTTTTTTTAAAGTGTTCAACATGACATTCCCAAATAAATTTACCCTAGGAGTAGCAAAACATATTTCAGAGAAAAACTGAAATAGAAATCATTATACCAGCATCTCTCGTTTGTTTAGAATAGTCAGAAAGAGGAAGGTTTTGGCAAGACCGCTGGCCAAAAACCTTTAAGTTTACTTATAAGCAAGCAGTTAGATGCTCAGGAACTAGAGCATGGGTCTGTGGAGACATTTCAGGGGGTCCATGAACATGGATGGGAAAAAATTTACATCTTTATTTTCACTAACCTAAGTGAAATTATGTATTTTATTTTATGCATTTAAAAACATTATTCTGAGAAGGGGGTCACAGGCTTCACCAGACTGCCAAAGGAGTCCATGGCACAAAAGATGTTAAGAACCCCTGAACAGAGGGACCAGTTACGAACCTACTGAAACTATTCCAAGCTTTTAAAAAGAATGAGTCCTAACATAATTTAAGTTACACTGATTCTTTCTAACTCGATATTCAGAGTCAGGAATTTTTTTTGGACTTGAGCTGAAAGTGCTCCCTCTTATAATAAAAAAATAGCCAGTCCTCAACATTCCCTTCATCAACATTCTGTATCCCTTCCCCAATATTCCATCGCAGTCTAAGATGACTGAGATTTCAGATCCAAGGCCAGGCTTCGCTGAGAGTGGGATTCAGCAAAGAGTGGCCGGCTCAGTATGCAGCAGCACAATGTACACAGGCTTTAATCTCCAATGGTTAGAAAAGGGGGAGAAGTCATGCTTCCCACTCCAAATACTAAGATCATCAAGCAGGCAGCTGATTATGACTTGCTTCTACTGGTGGTCTCTGACCTTTACTTCTTCCTGCATAACCCATTGGCTACCTTTTATGGGAACCATGGTTAATACTGTACATAAGGTAAGATACAATTCATTGCCAAGAAGAAACAGAAAGTACTTGTGGAGACACGAGTGGATTAACCGCAAAACCTGCACAAAGCTACAACACTATACAAGCCAGGCACAACCAAAAAGATACATGGGATAAGGGAGAAATGCCCGCTGCCTAGCCTACCTTAAGGCAGGTCTGCAGGGGGAAAGTGTATGGTTATATGCGCCAATGGTCCCCCTTCCTAACAAAAAGGTAAGAAGCCATTTTTGAGTTAAGTCAGTATTCTAAACCAACTTGACCATCAATTCCTCTTCCTTCCCACTCGATGCTAAACTTTCTTTCCACTAGAAGCATCTACCATCGGCCCTCGGGGGAAAAACTACCAACATGAAACATGGCAGGCACCCCCACTGAATGACTAAGAAGCCTGTTTAAAATAGATGCCCCTACAGACAATCAACTACGTTACGAGTAATTGTAAGAAAAAAACAGATGTCATTTCATTCACGCACACAAATGTGATTTCAAATATAGAAAGTTCTTACTGCAATGAGGTCATTCCCTTTAACCATTCTTCCTTGGTAAAAAATCCCATGTTTTCAGCCTCCAGTTTCCAGGCTAAAACTAACATAATAATCTAAATGGGTGAAGAGAAAAATGGGAGAGATAAATACACAAGGAAAAAATATATTAACAGGAAACTCAGCAGAAAACTGCAAGTTTTGCCAGGAACTGGGCTTGTAGGGGCATTGCAGAATCACATGCACAAAGAAATATTTTGTGGATCTTGTGGAGAGATTATATAAAAGTGGAATCAATGTGCTACACAAAGCTTCAACCAAATGATATATATCAAATGCTCTTATTATAAAATGGATATATCAAGGAACCTCAACAGTTATTGAGAAACACCAATGTCAATATTCTTTAGAAGAGATTTGTTGCCGTCCTTGTCTTGACATTCAAACCCAGACACATTGCAGTTTGGACTGTACACAGATCTAACATCTACTTTAATAAGAAGCAGATTAGATTTTAAGACTGTAAACTATGGTTTGGATTCTATGAACAAGTTCCTTGTATACTGGATCGTCTCTACCATGGCGCATACTTCCTCTTGCGCTAGCACTTCCGGGTATGCTAGACCAATGGTTTTCCATGAGTCCTCAGACAAACGGAAGTACTAGTACAAGAGGAAATGTGCACCATGGCAGAGACTAGCTAGCTCATAAGGAACTTGTTCAAAGGATCCAATGTCATTCACACCAAAGGATTAAATGAAAATCTTGAGCTATCACAACAGATTTATCCTAGAGGAAATATACATAATTTCCTTTCCACACTACTCATTAGTAACATTCATGCAAGGAGACACAGCTTCTCTGGAAATAGTTGTTGCTGTGAGTGTTCTCTTTTCAGTCAATGTATGCAGGTTCTACCTCTCTATACTTTTAGCCTGACTGCATTTAGAGGAACAGTCCTTAGTGCTGACTAGAACACTGACACTTCCAAAGCAGTCTGCCGGTAAGTAATTTCCATGTTAACATATATTGATGACACACATTTCATGTACTTCACTGTTTTTGAAGGCAGATATACTTGAAGAGATTTTACTCTTTTTAAAGTGGTTTTATGAGTACATCTCCCATCCTTAGGTAGCAATACGTTAATATATTTAAGATTACCGTTATTTATCTAAGATTTTAGTAGATTTACCTAAGCAAAAAGTCTGTGGGGAATTTTAAAATAGATTTCTTACTTCCAACTGAAATTTTATTTCAGCTCCTTCCACACACAATTACCTGCCCCTGTAACTACCCCCAATGCAGTTTTTAACTTAGCTGTGGTTACGTCTGACTGCAGAAGCTGAGGCAGGGGAGAGGAGAAGGAGCAGAGTTTAAAAGTCGCCCAGGGGATTTAAGCACCTCCCTCCCATTCTCCAACTACCCTTCTGCCCTCACATTTACCTTACAAGGAAAACAAAGGGTTAAGAACTTTTCTTCTTGTCATTCATTAGTGATCACTAATGAATCAGCGTATCTATCCTAACATACAAAATGAAAACCGGGGCCCTGAGGTGAGCTAAGGAAGACAACAGAAACCCAGAGCAAAACAAAGAAAGCAAAAAAAAAAAAATGGAGAATCAGAGTTATGCCAGTTTTACCAAATGGCTATAAATCTGCAACAGCAAAACTCACGTTTTCGGGTTCAACGCCAATATCTTCACAGAATTTCTCCATTCCTTCCGGCCCTACAACTTCATCATCGCCTCCAAGAAGAAAGCAGGTGGAGATATGTATGAGGTACGAATCACAGTTGTCTTTCATTTAAGACCAAAGCAGACTGTTTGAGGTAAATAAGGTCTGGGCTGCTGGAATACGGGGCAGAAAAGGCCACAAGAGGAGAAGGGGATGAACAACCCTTTCCCCCACCAGCAGCGATTTGCTCTTTTCAGTCTCTGCTGCTTCTGACAGAGAATAGGGTACCCAAACCCATCTGCGCCACCAAATGTGTACTTCCAAACTCACACCAACATTAAAAACTGCTTCATGGCTTCTACCCTGAACCGAGCCCTTGCTAAGGCAACGTATTTGAAGATATTTCAGGAAACATCTCTCAGAGCATCAACTCAGTTCACTGTGCATTTGGGGTGACTTCCGAACATCAGCCACATCCCAAAACAGTATTACATAACTGTTTAAATAATTACATGCAAACAAAGGCAAAGTAAAAGGTCCTAATTATTCACAGACCATCTTTAATGCTTTCAATTCAATTTAACCCCCTTTTTTGTATAAAAACAGGCATCTAGATGTATGTGATTTAAGAGTGCAGACAAAGTCAATGCAGTTAAGAGGTTGGAACAGACTGAAGGACCACATACATCTTCTTTCCTTCTATCTTTCCTACTATCAAGGAAAACATCAGCGATTTTGTACCTCTTAATAGTAATCAAGAAAGGAGGGACTCTTTGGAAGGATGGTCTATGCACTGGCCAAATTCTTATTCTCTATTAGCAAGGGTTTTCTCCTTCCCTATTGGTATTTTTAAAAAAGAAAAAGTATTTCCATGTTCATTGTATAGAATACTGAACATATGTAAAGTTATTTTAATTCTTGCAGCTTCATATTAAATAGAACTACAGCTCAGCTTCAGAAATGGTTTATAATTTGCATATTTAACACTGAAGTTATGTTCAAAGGAAGTAATCTGAAATTAAATCTAAAGAAAAAGCTTATATTTTAGTTGTACAGTTTAGTGAAGACCCAGCACGCCACAAAAAGCTACTGAAACATCACTGATGCTCTCTGGTTTATACTGGCGCATTTGTACATGGACCTTTTATCATTGAGGTGGGCTGTACCAAGTATTTTATCGCACAAATCTGTGCAACACAGATGGGCAAGCTAACATGAACAAAATGAGATGAGAAAATACAGAACAGCAGCCTTGAAAGCAGAACAAAAAGAAAACAATATCCTTTTTAGCCATGCTATCTTCTTTTTAGAATATCTATGTTTTGGGGAATGATGGGAGATTAAACTTTTTGCATACAGCAAAAGGAAACAGCCACTATACAGTAATGAGTTCAAAGGAAGGCAATAGTAGGGAATAAATCCTGAGATCAATCTTTTATTTTTTGCTGTTGGTAGAGAAGAATGGTCACTGTTCTGTTGTTGCTTCCTTTGGGCTCCCAGTTACCAAAGAAGAGCAGGCACAGGGGACAGAAAAACAGGCTGGCTAAGTAGCTGCTGACAAGGTTTCCTCACAAACTTGATTTGAGTCCTATAGCACCTTAAAGACCAACAAGATTTCCAGGGTATAAGCTTTTGGGAGTACAAAGCGTTGACTCTTGAAAATTTACACCCTGAAAAATGTGTTGGTCTTTTAAGGTGCTTCTGGACTCCAACCTTGCTGTTCTATTGCAGATCAGTATGGCTACCCACTTGAAACTGGCAAGCCTAAAATTAGCTTTTAGAATTTGGATACTTTTACTAGTTAAATTATGCTTAAGTACTTCAAGTGAACTGGTTAAGATGTCTAAAACACATTTTAAAATTATATATTACTACTAATTAATCGATATCAAAACCAAGAATTTAAAAACAAGCATCAGTTTCATACCTGCATATTCATAAAACCAGGCCAGGCACTTTTTGCTTGAGAAATGGTCCTCACCACTTATCACTTTACTAGAAGCTTGCGACCTACAATAGCTTACAAAAATATAAGGAGACCAATGACATAGTTACAGTCACATTTTCCAAGTGTTATTCCCATAATAAGCTATTAAATGACGCAAAGCACTTCTCCAAAGAGCAAAAGAGTTCAGTCGAAACGAATTAGTCGTGCTTGAACTTATTTCACGTTTTACAGGGGACTAAATAATACCCTAAGTACCAAACTGAGAACAATAACATTCCTTGTAACTCTATCCCCTTAAGAATTCAAAAGGAGAATGCATATGATCCAAACCACAACGGGACAGGTCAAGAACTGGCTTTTATTCTCATTGCCAAGTTTTTCAAGTATGAACTGGCATAATGTTTATGCCGACATATACTAAGATATAGAATGTTTTAGTACAGGAAGTGGAAGAACTCAAAAAACTGCCTTTGATAGCAGATACAATAACTATGCTTCTTTGACAGGTCACCTAACTGTATTTTAAAAATGGCCTTTTAAAATAAGTAACAAAGCCAGTATATTTAAATGACAAAAGGGTATCTGGACCCACTGGATGCACCTTCTGGTGTGTAAGAGTATCTGGACCCATATTAACAGTAATAGCAATGCACAATAAGTACATGCTTATTATAGCTGAATCAGAGCCAGAGATATCAAACTGTTGGCAGAATAAAATGATATACAAAATGATCACATAACCAAAAGAGCAGAAGGTCTGCAGTTGAGCATAAACGTCATTTCCTTGTATTTTCTGACCTGATGGTAAAATTGTTCATAGGTACAAAACACCAATCCCTATGGAAGACCCAATAGATATTCTCACTGATAGCTAAAAGTCAACATATATGTTGTTTCGGATCCAGCATACTTGAGGGAGCGTTTTTACCCATACGGACTCCCCTGCTCTTTCAGGAGAGCCTTCACTTCATAGAATTTGGGCTTTACAGCCCAAATTCATAGAATTCTCTTTGCCATAAGAAAGCCACTGTATCTGTATTTATTCAAGCATGTAGATCTGCTTGTTTTGTTTGGTGGAGGGCTGGCTACTGATGCTTTAATGTTGGTTTAATACTGCCGACTTTTAGCCTGACTGCTTTCATTATTTTTTTATGTTAATGTTGATATTATTCTTTATTTTGCAGGCTGCTTGTAAGCACATCTGAAGAGCAGGGTACGAACCAAGGAAGTAAAATAGATTCCAATAAAAGCATGAAAATAAGCATGTTTATTCAGAAGTGCCCACCAAATTCAAGGAGACTTCTTAGTTATCTAAGTTCAGGGTTTCAGTTTAGAAGCTTCTCAACTGTAAATGACAGCTCAGAGCCAACACTTTATCTGGAGGCCACGTAACAGTGAAACCCATGTCTACCAGTTTCATTTAATAGGTTTCATGTTCAACTGAAAGTCTGAATCCTGGGTAACCCTGAACATTCACACACCACCAGTAAAATGTGTATTTTAATGTGTCAAGACAGCAGCAGAATATCTACCACTGCACAACTGCGAGATACCTATGAATTTAATATTTAAAGTGCAAGCAGTTAGAATGAATCTTCGTATATATTCCTGTGCTGACTTTGACTACTCTGAATAAATTGGTAACAATGCACCTAGGTACAGAACAACCGGATACTATTATTACAACTAATGACTTTTCTGATTTTAGACAATGGTTTATCTGGTATTCCATCATTTGCCATTGGGTAAAAGCACCAAGTCATTTCTGCACGTGAGTATAAATTATTTAGCCGTTCCTGTAATGAGGGTTCTAATCCAAGATGCCTTCACCAGCACCATCATCCTTGACACTGTCCTTGGGAAGAAGGGGAAAATTCTGAAGGATAATGAAAAGTTCTTGGGAGACCGGCGGAGTCCCTGGCTTGCCAGTTAAATCCCTCTGGTGCAAAATATTAACATGTACAAAATACTGGTAAGACCAGATGAGCAGATGGAAGACAAAGTATCCCACAGAGATAGGTGCACAGGCAGATTGAAAACAAGCCCCTTGGGGTAGGGACCTGCTGCATATTACACAATGGAGTACTCTGTATACTAAGGTCTCTCTATAAACACGATGTATCTGTTTCGAAGGAGTAGGAATTTGGAGGAGTTTGGGAGCCTCTCACTTGAGTAGAGCTGTCAAGCTCCAGCATCTGTGTAAGAAATGCCAGAAGTGGAAAGGCCCAACAGAAGTCAGAGGCATAAATCCAAGCACCTTGAGAAGTTAAGATCCACCGACTGAAGAGACAAAGGAAGCGCCATCAGCCCATGTTTCATATGGGCAACCAACCACCCTCCTCACCACACATCTCTCAACACGAAACCACATCCATCCTTTGAAACATCACTATAAGCTGACAAAGGCCTAGACCTAACGGCAACACACTGGTGTATGTTATTTAAACAGCACCATCATCGTACATGATGCTTCACAGAGGAAGGTCTGTGACGCCATGGCAGAGCACGTGCTTTGCATCTGGGACTGAGGCTCAATTCATGACACCTCCAGTTAAAAGGATCAGACAGCAGGTAATGTGGGGCAAGGGCAGGGAACTCTGGAGATCCTGGAGAATTAGAGTAAACAATACTCTTTCTGACAGATCAATGGCCTGACTCATGTGTTCATTAGAAATATCATCATGCACGTGTACATGTGGGAGGGGGCACACAAACAGTGCTTTGCCTGCAGAACATCCCAAGCACCTCCAGATAAAAAGATCAGATAGTAGGTGATGTGAAAGACCTCCATTGGAGAGCCACTGCCACGAAGATGGTGGAGATACAATCTTTGACCCATGTAAAAAGACCAAGAGTTGAGCCCCTTAAAAGACCAACCAGATGTCCAGAGTAAGAGCTTTCAAGAGTCAAAACTTCCTTCTTCAGATACAAGAAGGAATGGAGATCCCTAATTTGGATATAAGGGCTCAGGGATTGCCATTCATACTTGGATCTGATAAAGGAAGTTTGACTCTTGAAAGTGCATATCCTGGAAATCTAGTTGGTCTTTAATGTGCTCCAGGACTTAAATCTTGTTCTTCTACGACAGACCAACACAGCTACCTACTGGAAATTATCTCCACATAAAAAAAGCAACGCTGGAGGAGAAAATATGCAAAACTGAGGTGGGGGGGGGGGATGCACACAACATCCATTACAATATTTCAGTTTGGGGGAGGCAAGGAGGGTAACAGCTGGCATTATACAGATAAACAGATATGTATCAAAGGTGGGTGAGAAAAGGAAGGGAGAGCGGAGGGGGGAGGGGTCCCTCTAGGTATGCCAACATCAGGTTGGGAAATTCCTGGAGATTATGGGGGGGGAGACCCTGGAGAAGGCAGAGTTTGGCGATGAGACCCAAGCAGGGTAAAAGGCCACAGAGTCCACCCCCCAAAGCAGTCATTTTCTCCAGGGGATCCGATTTCTGCGGCCTGGAGATCTGCTGTAATTCCGGGAGATCTCCAGACACCCCCTGGAGGTTAGTGACGCCCGAGGCGCCCCTCCGCTGTGGGGCTGTGAGCGCCTGAACCCCGCCCGCGGTGGGAGCCGAGCCCGGCCGGCCGCTACCTGGTGATTTTGCATTTCTTGAGGCCCGTCTCGTCCCCCGCCTGCCCCGAGGATTTGCGCTTCTTCTTCACCGGCATCTCCCCGCTTCCAGAGGGGGAGCCGCGCCCCGCCCCAACGCCCGCGCGGGGCCCGAGGGCGCCTCTGCCGCCCGCCGGCCTTCCAAGGAGGAGGCTGCGTCGCCCCTTCCCGGCTTCTCTCCGGCGGGGCAGCGGGGACGCCGGCGAGGAACAGCGAAGGCGAAGGAACGCGTCGCGCCGCCCTGACGCGGGGAGGCGGGAGCAGGAAGTGACAGCGCTCGCTTCGTCCGGCCCCTGAGGAGGGACTGGGCGTGGCCACAGTCGCCCCGCCCACCTCTGGGCGGAGCTAACAGACGGGGGCGGGGCCAAAGCCACGGACGCGTCCTCCGCGTCAAGCCTAGGCAATAGCCGGACCTGTGATGGATGGGGCGGTGTTGCTCAGGACGGCAACTCGCCGCTCGGCTTTCAACCGCAGGCCTCTTTGGCGGACACTTTGTGATTTTTTTTCTGCTTTAGGAAGGATGTACAACTATTTAGCCAACTACGCAGGGCTAGAATAATAATTTTGGGACACTGGAGAGGATCGCTAACCTCCAGGTGTCGGCTGGAGATCTCCCGGAATTGCCAGTGATCTCCAGGCTACAGGAATCAGTTCTTCTGGAGAAAATGGCTGATTTGGAGAGTGGTATCTATGGTAGTCTAGCCCACTGCGGTCCCTCCCCAAACCCTGCCCTGCCGAAATTTCCAGGAGTGTCTCAACCTGGAGCACAGCGTCATGCAGGCATGAGTGAAAGCTTGAATTTTATTTGTCTTTACGGTGTTCCTACTTTACCCCACCTTAAAATCCGCAATCAATAAATTGTCGAACATAAAACTAAAAACACAACATGAGTGGAAATACCCTCTTCTCCAAAACTCTTCCTTTGCATGGTCTCTCTTTATCTTTTTCTTAAAGCACAGGCAAAAGCTGGTTCCATGATCTAGGAGCCACTACAGAAAACGCCCGTGCAGGCATGGTTACAGCTTTAATGGGTGCTGGCACAATAAGAAATTTAGTTGAAGCTGATCTCAGCAAGCAAGGAATGTATGGGACAAGATGCTCCCTAAAACAGCTGGGGCCAATACTGTAAAGTACTTTAAAGGTAAGCACCAATACCCTGAATTACTCCAGAAAGATATTGGTAATCATTGGCACTGAAACAAGATTGGTGTTGAAACAAGATGCATCACGTGGATAACCCCAGAACTCAGTCTGACTTCTGATTCTGGACCTGTTGCGGTTTCCAAGCAATCTTCATGGACAACCATATGTATGTGAGGAGGCAGATTCCACAAGAATGGATGGAAAACAAAGTAAATCTATGATAGAAAACAAAAAGAATAATAATCACTATTTTTTATTATTTTAAAATCCTTTCTCTAGATTCTGTTTTAGGACTCGCAATACAAATTACTCAGAAATTGGTTACTTCCAGGTCTGTTCAATGGGGCTTAATCCCAGGAAGGTGTTTTTAGGATTGCAGTGTGATCGAGACATGAGCCCAGTTCATCAGATGCAGAATTTTGCTGATTTATTCACATACCATACCCATCTCTATGGAAAACAATTTACAATTAAAAATGAAAAAGCAATGAAATGCAAGTACAATTCATGACATCTGTATGAACTGCTTGGATGTTTTCGAGAGAAGCTCAGTGCCCTGCAATAATTAGAAAAGTTTATTATGAATTAAACATACTTCATTTATATGCCATTTTCCCTAGTAGGAACTCAATGTGGTTTTCACTGTTCTCCTTTCTTCCATCTTATCCTCACAACCATGTGAGGTACGTGGGGCTGAGAATGTGCAAGAGGCCAAGTTCTCCCAACAGGCTTCCATGGCAGAGCAGGGATTCGAAGCCGGCACTTCTAGATTCTAGTCCAGTGCTTTAAACACTAGACCATACTGGCTGTTTTACCTCTAGATAAGGCTTTTTTCAGAGGCTTACAAAGGATAGCTGCCAGCACGCCAAGCAGATTATCAGTTTCTTTGTGTATTTGTGCTTGAAACCAAAGGGCATTTACAGTCCCATCTAGGGTTGCTGTGCTGGGAAATTCCTGGAGGTTTGGCTGTGGATCCTGGAGAAGACAGGGGCCTCAATGGCATATAATGCCAGAGAGTCCACCTTCCAAAGCAGCCATTTTCTCCAGTGGAACTTATCACTTTAGCTTGGAGATCAGTTATGATTCTAGGAGCTTTCCAGGCCCTGCCTGGAGGCTGGCAACCCTAGGTGTCTTATTCAGGCTTACTCAATGAAGACTGCTTGTATCGTTACACTGAAATCCTGAGTGTTACTCCAGTCTAAGCCCATTGAAATCAATGGGCGTAGATTGGAGTAACTCTGTCTAGGATTTCACGGTTAGCTACTGAATACTGTTAGCAGGAAGGGGAAAACAGGACAGCAGCGACCAACGGGCAGGATTTGCTGAGGGCCCGCAATAGGAAACGAAGCACCTGATTGCAAGACCACGTGGCTGCCTTGAAGCCCCGGGACAGTTCTGGGCCTAGACGATCGCCTATCTCATCGATCGAAAGCGGCTTTCTCTTCCTCTACCCTTGAGGGGGCGGGGATAGCGGTTCGCCGGGAAGGCGTCCGCCATTTCCCCTGTTGCTATAGTTACCAGGCCTCGCAACGCTCGGACGCCGGGAAGCCTCAAGGGGAGAACGACGAGCGATTCTCAGCTGCTTCTTCCAGTACAGCCGCCTTTTCTTTCCAGTGCCATGACTGGCCGCCCTGTGCTTTCTGGTAGGCAGCCGCCGCACCGCTTAAGTCCCCCTCCATCCTTCCAGGAACGAGCCCCGTGTCCCCCTACGAGCGACGTATCCTTTCGTTTGCCTTTTCTTTTTTGCTATAGGGAGGTCGCCTCCATTCCCTTGAAAGAGCTTTCCCTTTCCTCTCCGCAGGTTGAGCCTCCCGTCGCTGGCTCCGCCGTCATGCCTCTGGACGGGGACGGCGACCAGAGGAAGCGCTTCATTTCGGCCACGGCCGCCAACTACTTCGGCTTGCCCCCCTCGGCCAGCTTCGATGCCCTGTCCGACAGCTCCCAGCTGGCCAACTTCCTGGACGACGGCAACGAGTTTCTCCTCTCCGTGCTGCACTCGCAAGGCCGGCTCGTTGTCTCCAAAACGGTAACGAACGCCTTGAGCGGGTCAGCCGCTCCACGGTCGCCCGAGGGAGAGCGCCTCGCCAGGGAGTAGGGTTGCCAGCCTCCAGGTAGTGGCGGGAGATCTCCTGGAATTACAACTGGTCTCCAAGCCACAGAGATCAGTTCACCTGGAGAAAATGGCTACTTTGGGTGGTGGACTCTATGGAATTATGCCATGCCAAGGTCCTTTCCCTCCCCAAGCCCCACTTTCTCCAGGTTTCACCCTCCAGATCTCCAGGAATTTACCAACTTGAAGCTGGCAACCCTACCAGGGAGCAGGGTCAAACGTAGAAAAACTATAGGTTTTCCTAAAGACCCTTCGCACATTTCCTAAAATAAAACGAACATATCCCACAATGAAACTTCCGAAGGATAATACCGTCTCTTCGACTTCACATCCTGAAATAGCAAATAATGGAAGCATTTGCCATAGGAAATAACAAAAGTATCAAAGAAACGTAGAGCTGGAAGGATCCCCAAGGGTTATCTAGTCCAACCCCCTGCCCAATGCCGGAAATTCATAGCTGTCTCTCCCCACCCCCTCTAGTGATCCCTGCTCAGTGCCCAGAGGAAGGCAAAAAACTTCCAGGATCTCCAGCCAATCTGGCCTGGAGGAAAATTCTTCCTTGTCCCCAAAATGGCAATTGACGTTACCCTGGGCATATAAGAAAGAGCCAGGAGAGCCAAGCACCTGCTCATCCTTCCTCTCCTGGCTCTCCCAATTTGCATACATTCATGTTGAGTCATAGAATCATCATAGCTGGCCATCTAGCCTCTTTTTAAATACTTCCAAGGAAGGAGAGCCCACCAGCTCCCTAGGGAAGCCTTTTCCACTGAGAAACCACTATGTCAGGATGTACTTCCTAATGTTTAGCCAAAAACTCTTTTTCTTTCATTTTAACCCATTGTTTCTGGTCCAGCCCTCTGGGGCAACAGAAAACCACTCTGCTCCATCCTCTACGTAACAGCCCTTCAAGTACTTGAAGAGGGCTATCATATTACTTCTCCTTATCCCCCTCTCCAGGCTAAACATACCCAGCTCCTTCAACCTTTCCTCATAAGACTTAGTCTCCAGACCCCTCACCATTTTTGTTTCCCTCCTTTGGACACATCCTTCTTAAACTCTGGTGCCCAAAACAGAACACAGTACTCTAAGACAAGCCTAACCTGAGCAGAGTAAAGTGATACTATTACTTTGTGTGATCTGGAGACTATACTGTTGATAAGACCTAAAACTGCATTTGCCTTTTTAGCGTCTGCATCACACTGCTGACTCATGTTCAGTCAGTGTATGGAGTTGGAGGAAGGGGTGTTGCAGCTCTGTGGTAGAAAAAAGCTATTTGCAGCAAGGAGATGCATCTTCCGAGGCCTCAAAGGAAGCAAGCTGTGAATTTAAAAAGTTATGTTGTGCTCTGTTGTCTTTAGGGTACCACTGGGCTCCTGATATATTTGGTTGCTAGAGGTTCACATGGCTTCCCATAAGCAGTATTAAGACGAGTCTGTCATGAGAAGCAAGATTTGAGTCCATTAGTGCCATAAAGACCAGCAAGATTTCAAGAGTCAGTGTGGTGTAGTGGTTAGAGTGTCAAACTAGGCTCTAGGAAATCCAAGTTTTGAATCCTCACCCTGCCATGGAAGATCACTGGGTGATCTTAGGCCAGTCACACACACACTCAGCCTAACCTACCTCACAGGGTTGTTGAGAGGATAAATGGAGGAGAGGAGAATGAAGTCAGCTGTTTGGATCCCCAATGGGAAGAAAGGTGGTATATAAATGGTATATAAATAAATAACAACAGTAACAACAGGATATAAGCTTTTGAGAGTCAAGCTCCCGTCATGAGATAGCTTGCCACCCCCTGCCCAGCTCCTTAACAGTGCGTCATGATGAGCTAGCCTTTATCAAGCTGGGCTTTTCATGGGATGACATTGCAGTGTTGAAAAAGAAAGAGAAATAAAACTTCACTCAGGAGGAAGTGAACTTCTCTCTCAATATTTCTGAACAAATCTGATTTTAATCTGCCCTTGCTTGATCCCCTGTTTGTTAATGAGAGTGCCCCTAAAGTTTCTATCCTAACTTGTTTAAAATGCTTTTAACATGCTGGTTGTTGTTTTTAATTGAGATTGGTGTTTGTATTGTCATTTTTTGGTCCTTTGATTTTCTTTTTAATGCCTGGTTGTTTTGAAGATACCTTGGGAGCAATGCTAACAGTGCAGGGTATAATTGTTTCTAATGAATAAAAAATTAATTTTGATACCTTTTATGTAAATATATGCATATTTAGAATTGCTTAAACATATAGTCATTATGTCTTAGTTACAGAGAGATACATAGTTTATAATATAAAACCTATAAATGCTCATTTAAAAAAGCCACAACTCCCCCGTGACTCGACCTTGCTTTTCTCCTTTTGTTCCATGTGCATCCATATTCCTTTAGTCTCTTCTCTGTGTATTGTGATTAAAGCCAGAAGTGTTTCTTTCCAAGCTTGATTTTTCTCTTTTTTTCCTTTTATATTCTTGGAACTATGGTAATATTTTCCCTAATACTTTACTTCAGTATTGGAATTTATTTCTCTCTTTTTTCTCCTTGCATTACAGAATGAGCTTGTGAGGGAAAACTCAATTGTGTTTGACATATTAGTGCTTTATAAAATTATATTTTATTTAGTACGTTTTTATTCTGCCTCCAAGGACCTTAGTGTGAGGGCATATGTCCTTTTCCTTGCCTCCATTTTGTCTTCACAACAGCCCTATGTGGTGGGTTAGGCTGAGTGGGAGAGTCAGTTGTTCTTAGTGGTTGGAGTATCAAACTAACATCTGGGTGACCCAAATTTAAATCCCCCCCCCCATGGAAGCTTGCTAGGTGACCTTCAGCCAGTCATGCTCTCTCAACCTATCTTACATGTTGTGAAGATAAAATGGAGGAGAGGAGAATGATGTACGCCCTTGGAGAGAAGGGTGGGATAAATAAATATAAATAAAATAAACTGGCCCAAGCTCATCCAATGAGTTTCATGATATGTGGGGATTTGAACTCAATCTCCCCAAACCTAATCCACTACTGTAACATTGATTAATCACGTTTCCCCCAATTTGAGAAACACTGCGCTGCACCACAGTGAATATTCTAAGTATGAGTATTTGCATTTCCTAATCATACAGATTGAAGCTTGCAGTTCAAAAGACAAAATACTAGTATTCTTCAAGCTGCGACCAGATGTTATCACAGAAGATAATCTTCATAGCAATATCCTTGTATCATCTATGTTAGATTCTCCTATCAATATGCTTTATCAAGCAGTGCGACAGGTATTTGCACCAATACTGTTGAAGGTGAGTAATACAATATACGTCAATTTTTTAAAAAGATTTTTTTGCGTGTTGCCTACATTCTGCTATCGTACAGTGACTTTTAATTCACTTTAGCTCTTTTTGTCAAAGTATGAAAGAAAAATTACAGTGATAGAGTTATAATTTGACATACTATGTTAAATTATGGTACCCGGTTGCTATATCTGAAGAAGGGAGCTTTGGTTCTCAAAAAGTTTATACCCTGAAAATCTTGCTGGTCTCTCAGGTGCCATTGGGCTCAAATCCTGCTGTTCTACTGCAGACCAACACGGCTACTTAGCGGAAACTATGGTACCCAACTTTTCTCTTTTTCAAGAAAGACGTTTCTCTGTATGCTCTTCCTGAAGGTCTCGGGACCTCCAAGAACAAAACATTTGTAGGCTCTGTAGACTGTAGCAGGTGGCAAGTGGAAAAGCTCTATTCCACATAATCAGCAGCTGGCTGGATATATGCCATTAGTATTAAGATACACAATCATAGTACACAATTAATATTATCCTTCTCTTTGTTGCAGGATGAGAAATGGAGTAAAGATTTTGATCCCAAGCTCCAGAATCTTTTGCATGAATTAGAGGAAGGTTTGGGTTCTGTTCTGAGAAGAACAGATTATGCCGAAAAAGGAACCAAATATCGTGAGGATGACGTCCAAGGTACATGACATTGTTATTTATATACAACAACAACAACAGCAATTTAAATTAAAAATAGATTATAGCAATTTGTCAGGCTCCGTTGAAATATGTTCCCTTGATTTCAGCAGAACTTGCTTCCAAATGAGTGCATTTGCAGTTGTGGTTTAAGGCTTTCAGTGCTAATTTAGTATTTTTGTTGGTCTTCATATTTCATATTTTAAAATGAACATGTTACGTTCATTAAGGGATTAATTCCATAGTAAGCATTTTTCAGGCTTGCTGCTTTACTTTCTGGTAATGGGAATGGAATTGGCTCAATTCTATAATTTCAGCATTTCTTTAACTTAAAATTCAGCACTTACTTCAAGTTCAAGATAGTAGGCAGCTCTGAATGTTGTATCTGCTGGAATAAACTCCTGTTTCTTTTCTCTTCCCCCCCTTCCCCCAGCAATACTTTCTCCAAGTGATGAGTTTCAGTTCTGGACAGAACGTGCACAACATGGAAGCAAACTATGTAGCAAGGAGAGAGCCTCTCATTTTAAAGAGCTGTTTGAAGCCATTGCATACGTGCGTAATTTATTTATTTTATGATGTTTTGCATACCCACATGGTGGAATATGTGTTAACAAATATTGAAGGGTAGAGGGGCATCCAAGGGTCTTTAGATGGTACACACATTTGCTTGTGTATGTTCCACTGATTTTCATAGATTCTCCCCATAAGCTGCATCACCCTGTACCACATACTGCACTGTTCCGGTGGTCTTGGAAACCTCAAAAATGGTTTTTTGAGGAATACAAGGGGCTGCAGCAAAGAAAGAGGAGGTGAGAAATTCTCATTATTGTGAGTTTCTGGTTGACCTCAATAGGATACAGGATGCTGGATTAGCAGAAGCTGTTGGTATAATCTAGTAGAGCTCTTTGGTGAACAGAATTGTGCTCATGATAATGTGCAAGCCAGCCAGCAGTCACCACTCCATATGCCTGCAGAGTTTATATTCCCCACTCTGGAAGAGCTCTGCAAAGACATTCTCTTTTTCCCCCTTCAGAGTCAAAGGAATACAGGAGCCCCTGTTGCATGTTCTGGGATGTCTTGCTAGACTGTGGTCTTCATTGGTACTGGGTTTTGCTGATAGTGTACTGCAGTGATCTTGTGAATCTTTAAGCAAGGACAAAACAGATAATGAGTTCTGGACTGTGAGCATGTGGCCATTGGAATAGGTTTTTTTATTCACTGCAGAAATCAGGTGGTCTCAAATATCAGAGCGTCTTTATGATTTGCCTTTATCCTTCCAAAGATTTGTAAATAAGTGGGTGCAGCCTGGGTTGTATGTCATTCTCATGAACATCAGTGTCCCTTGTGGAACTACATTTCTGGTTGAATGAAGTCTTTGTAATTAGTGGCTCTTGGTAAGGTGGAGTATTGGAAGTATGAAGCTGCTCTCATTAAGTATTCAAAGAGTGGAAGAAGTCTTTATCATCAGATAAAGACTTCTTCCACTCTTTGAATACTTAGTCTTTATCATCGGATAAAGACTTCTTACCATCAGACATTGGGAGGGACATGGGGCCGCTAAGTCAGCAATGTGCAGGCTTTTAGTTATGGAAAAATGAAAGTCAGTGTTTCCATAAGAGGGAATGGGCCTTTGTTACTAATGATGATATATTAATTTTCTATTTCAATTTTTTACAGTTTGTCCTGTGTTGAAAGGTTTCTAACACACATAAATAAAGGATAGATATTAGAGTAATTGCTAATAATAAATTAAAATGGCAAAATCTGGAAGCACTTAAATCCCAGTGTCTTCAGATACGCTGTTTTCATAGAAATATTCCTGAGTGACTGATTTATGGATTGCAGCCTTCTCATTCCTGTATGCACCCATATCTTTAAAATATGTACTGTACTTACAGGACTATTACAATTTGGACAGCTTGTCTTTATTTGAAGTTGTGGATTTAGTGGAGACAACACAAGATACAGCTGATGATGTATGGAAACAAACTGAGCATGAACCTTTTCCACAGCTACGCATGCAAAACCTTTTGGATATCATAGGTAAAATACACTGTGATGGTGAACAAATGTTCAAAAGGTAGCTTATGTGCAAAGAGTAGTCTTGTTTAAAATGTAGTCTGCTATCTCTGTGTTGTACTCTCTGGACCCCCTCCCCACCATTTCATTTAACTTTTGTTTGTAGGATGGGTCTTTAGGGAATTTTCCAGCATTTTTATCTTGGCACTTTAGAGCTTCATTGGAAGTGAATTAAAAAAAACAACCTGAAATGGAACAGTATAATATAGAATAGGGTACCTGCACCCAGCATTATTGCTTTCCTTCATGCATTCAATGTGTGATTCCCTCTTGGCTGCAGTGCTAGTTAACGGGAAAGCTGGCTAGACTGAAAACAGGTACCCTGACTTGCAAGTAATCAGGCTCGATAATTGAGGGCATCCAGTGACCAGCACTTCCTTTGTGCCCATGTGGCTGTAACATTTAGTTTACTGAGCTAATAACAGGGCAATCTTAAGTAGAGTTACATCTTTTTAAGGCTCATCTAAGTCAATGGGCTTATTCCCAGGTAAGTACCTATGTGACTGCAACTTTTGTTATTTATAGAGCAACGTTATGCAGATGGTTGTTGTGGATTTTCCGGGCTGTATAGCCGTGGTCTTGGCATTGTAGTTCCTGACGTTTCGCCAGCAGCTGTGACTGGCATCTTTAGAGGTGTAGCACCAAAAGACACCTCTCTGTGTCTATCTTTTGGTGCTACACCTCTGAAGATGCCAGTCACAGCTGCTGGCAAAACGTCAGGAACTACAATGCCAAGACCACGGCTATACAGCCCGGAAGATCCACAACAACCATCGTTCTCCGGCCGTGAAAGCCTTCGACAGTATAATGTTATGCAGAGTTTCTCCAGTTTAAGACCATTGACTTCATTGGGCTTAGACAGGACGGAATAACTCTGCTAAGGATTTATTTATTTACTTCATTTATACACTGCCTTTCTCACTCATGCGAACCCAAATTGGCATACATCCTCCTCCTATCCTCCCACAACAGTCCTGTGAGCTAGGTTATGCTAAGAATGTGTGATTGGTCAGAGGTCACCAAGCTAACTTCTGTGGCAGAGCAAGAATTCAAATGTGGGTCTTCAACATTTTAACCCAGCGCTCTAATCAGATGTTTAATGCCAGAATATAGCAGGTGGTAATGATGACTTGGTATCAGTATTGTTCCTCACTCCCTGTTAGGATACTCTTAGGTGCTATATTTGTTATGTGCAGACTGAGAAATAGTGGCTAAGTGGATGGGCTGTGAATCAGCATTCAGCTAGTTTGACTCCCACTACTGCCATGAACTCTGCTGCTGCTACCACAGAGGTGATGGGAAGGCTGCGTGAGAGTGGCGGGGCTCCCTGCACTGCACAACTGCCCACCAGCTCTGCAGCCCCTCAAAGGCCTGCTGCCGGCAGCACAGAGGCCCGACACGGACCTTCCAAGTGCCTGCCGCTGCCACGAAGGTGGCAGGAAGGCCACGTGGGGAGAGGGGCTCCCCTGCACTGCTCCTCCCTGCTGGCTCCGTGGCCCCCAGGGGCCTGCTGCCGGTGGCACGGAGGCCTGGCATGGACCTCCCAATGCGGTGCAACCGCTGCAGAGGCGGCAGGAAGGCCATGTTGGGGTGGGTGAGGGTCCCCCGCATTGCACCTCCCTGATGGCTCTGTGGCCCCTCAGAGGCCTACTGCACCAATGAGTCAGTTTTTATCCTGGTGCAGGCGCCCCTCCAGAGCCATCAGTGTGCCTGCGCCAGGATAAAAAGTGAGTCATCGCCAATACGGCTCGGCTTTTATGTATAGGATATTCATCTCAGAGCATTTATCGCCAGTCCCTCCCCCCTTATATCGAGTTATTGTTCAGCCAAGACACAAACCTTTTGGTCAACAACAGTGAGTGAGAGCTATTCATGTTTGTAGCAATCTGCTACAGTGTATCACTGTGCCCACATCATTATTATTCTTTAGAGGTTGATTCATGTGAGATGAGACTACTTGTGTTGCCCTTTAAAATAGTGAAAACTAGCACAGGTGGAGTCTTTTTCCTTTTTGTGAATCTTTAAAAATCAGTTAATATTATTCAATGAAGGTTGCGCATTCATCGTTTGTAGTGTTGAAATTAATTTGGATAATTTGTGTGTTTGTTTTTTCAGCTGGCTCTCTTGGAAGATTTGTCCAGAAGAAGTTAGGAACGTTAAATCTATGGGAGGATGCTTTTCATATTGTGAAAGAAAATCTGAAGGCTGGCATCATGATTTGTGAACAATGGGTAACAGCCTGTGATCACCTTACAGGGCAAGTGTGGCAGCGTTACACCCCACACTTGTGGCAAGATGAAAAATATGTTCCTGAAAGACTAGACAAACTTGGCAAACGACTTGAGGAGGTATCTGTTTGCTACAGTTTGCACTTTTTGGGATGGGAGGAAAACTAAAGGTTTTCTTGTAAACGTTTCCTCATGGAGAAGAGCTGTACCTCAGTGATAAGAACACATGCTTTTTGTATATGAGGTCCCATGCTTCTGTTCCCTCAATCACTAAGTTAAAGGTTTTTGGTAATGGAGCTAGGGTAAAAAAATGCCACAGAGAGTGACTGTCTGAATAGACAGTATAAAACAAGACATTCTGATGTGAAGTCCGCTTCACATGTTCATATGTTGAGGGAATCCAGTGCTATCGGGAAGGGCGATTGCTCATTGGTGCAGTATGTGCTGTTTCTGTGAATGATCCTAATTTTGGACTCCATGATCTCCAGCTAAAAAAGAGCTTAGGTTACAGTGCTAGCAGTTCTAAGCACTGGAAAACCTGACTTTGTATGTGTTCAGGAATTTCTTTATCGGAAACTTCACTTGTATTCTCTTGTGGAACTCTCATTCATAGCACTGAAGAATGCTTTGGAGAATCTCTTTGTATGTATTCCCATAAAATGCATTTTTGGTGCATTCATTTAACAGGAAGTTTTAATATGCCTCAATGGAACATTTTTGAACTAATTACTTCAAATGTTACAGTGCTACATAGTTATGTAATATAACTATGGTGGTGGAAAATGCCCTCAAGTCACAGCTAACGTATGGTGAGCCCTGCTTGGGTTTTTACGGCAACAGACTAACGGAGGTGGTTTGCCATGGCCTGCCTCTGCGACCCTGGTCTTTGAAGATCTCCCCTTCAATTCCTAACCCAGGCTGACCCTGCTTAACTTCTGAGATCTGATAAGATCGGGGCCTGGCTGGGCTATCCAGGTCAGGGCACTATAACCCTAGGAATTGCTTATAATAGTCTTACATGCTAATTAATTTTATGAGGGGGTGAATATGCTTTTCCAGGATTGTGCATTTAATTGAAGTTTTTTTCTTACAACTTTGGATGGAATGATCATGGGGTCTCTATTCATAATATTTTATGTTATTAGAAATTGACAAAATGTAGGTGATAGGTTTTTATCTACAGTTAAATATTCATTTTTCTCTTACAGGTGCTAACTATTAGAACCCTCCATGAGAAACTTACCTATTTCTTACCAACTGGTGAACAGCAAGCATTGCATCTCGCTCAGGTTTTTGAGCCCTTTGCTGGTTTGAATCCTGTGCACTATAATCCCTACACCGAGGTATAACACTTATTTCTTATGTTATTTGTATGCTTGTTTTGTTGGTGCTTGATATTTGAATTTTGATTAAAGTGTTCCAAACTAAACTGAGGCCCATTACTCCTAGCCTCTGTGGAAAGCAGCAGTATGTCAATATGAAAGAATTATTGCTCCAGCAGAACAGAAAATAGCAAGTAAACTGAAGAAGTTTATTTCAGAAATTCAAGACAGTCCACAACAGGTAAACAGTTTATTTTAAATAACCCGACAGTTCTACTGGTGGCATGGGTAGGCATCTGAGGGCACATGTACAAGAAGTAATGCATCATCCAACTTCTAGCTCTGTGATTCCTGACTGTGTGCCAAGGCTTGCATACCTTAAAGGAGGAAAAATGTGCCTGAAAAAAAACTGTTCTTGAAGGATCTCTTGGCCTGCTTTGGCTTTTCTTCATACAACAGAAAAAGAGTTATGGTAATAAGCTCACAGAGAAAACAATTTCTACCTACCTCGATTAAGAGTTACTTGTATACTATCCAATATTGTACTGTGATTTATCTATAATTAGAAAGTTACAGGGTTTTTTTTTTTGTTTTCTCTGTTGGCTTTTCTTCATGGCTTGTCTAAAGCTTAGGATTCTCTGTTTAGCTGGATTTTTCTTTGTCAAAATTCTCCAGTTATTAAATTAGAATGAATAATTCAGTAAGAAAGATAAAACAGTTATGAAGAGCAGTTCATAATTATTTGTTGCATTTTATTAAAAAGATTTTTTTTAAATTTCTAGCTTTTTCAAGCATTTCAGAAATACAAGGAACTAGTAAAACGCCCAAGCATTAGCAAAGAATTGCTTTTGGAAAGAGAAACTTTGTTGGTGAAACTTCAAGATTCAGTCAGAGGTAACTGTATATGAAAGTAAACTGCCATAAGTATTTCTTCTACTTTATTTGTGCAACGTAAAATATAAGCCCTTCAGGTAATCTTAAAGTCTAGTATGTCTGTTCATTTCAGTAATGTTTTGTCTCTTTTTTCTTCTTTTGTCATAAGCTTTTCATAGAGTTTAACCTAATTTTTAGGAAATTGAAATGCCTTGAGTCGTCATGAAATGTCTCTTTTTAAAAGCAGCAAAGTTAGGTTATACGTGCTGCTTTGCACTTGCATACTTGGCAACATTTATTAGTGGTTTTCCTCCTTGTCATCTTTTCCCCTTGCTTTCCACAGCAGGAACTTACTTTCTTTTTAAATCATGTTCTATATTAATTGTTCTATATTTTATGAAGCTGCTCTCCAAGTGGCTAAGAAAGCTTTGGTCAATTTCATTCCAGGCTCCTGTGTCCAAATCTGCCCTCCTCCAGACTAACAGTACAGTCAGAGATACACTCTTACAGTTGAGTTCAGTGGACTTAGCGGAATGTGATTTTGCTTTTGCTGTTACAGTGCCATCCTGTACAGTTATTGAAGTTTGTTGAAATATATGGGTTGAGACTGGAATAACTCTTTATAGCATTGCAAAGTAGAAGTTCTCACCAAGAGTTTTGAGCAAGTCTCTCAGGGTCTAAGGATACCAGTTTTATTTTCAACACACTGAGTGGCGCTCTTAGTTTGGACGAGTGCAGGTACATAGAACCTGAAATGAAATCAATGAAGGATTTCTGAGCCATTGGATATATAGGTACTTTTGCCTGTTGAGACATCTATAACATGGAAATGATACTGCTCATCTACCTTATAGCGTTATTGTTTGGATTTCAACAAGATAAGGTATATACAGGTGGATGCAACCTAAATATATGTACCTCTGCCTGTGGAGACCTCATCTGTATTTGAGAGACAGCCTATTTGATAAAATATTTTTCTTTTATTTGGACAGAAATCGTTTTGGTAAGAAGTCAGCTATGGCAAAAAAAATACAGTAGTGCTTGCTTATTCAGTTCCAGGCATTTTTTTAACATTCTTTTTTCCCCCTGAGCAGTGAGAGTGCTGATCACAGTTTGTTAGCACTTTGAGATCCACATAGTGATCAAGCATCCTTACTTAGCTGCTATTATCATAATAACCTTTACCATTTATATAGTATTTTATAGTGTTGAAAGTGCTTACCATACATTATCTTGTTGTAATCCATACAATAACCCTATAAGGTAGATGAGTAGTGTCATTTCCAAATTGTAGATGAAGAGATGAGATACAGTGGCTTTCCTAAGGCTGCTATGAACCTATTTGTTATGACTTGCTTTCAGTTATATAATTAGATTTTGCCTTTAACCCTCTTCTTCTTGCCCCTCTGGGTAGATTGCTGCCACCAGGAATTATGTTCCAAACTAGTTAATTTATATTTCCCCTTTAATAACGTGCCCAAGCATCAGGCTCCTTCGTGGGACTATGTGGCCCTGAGGATAGGAATGAGATATAGGAATAACATATACTCTGGGATGAACAAAAAAAAACAAAATTAACTTTTATTTTTACAAGATGCATATTGGTTTCACACTATTACTTAAGCTTGATGGTTTCAAAGATAGTTATTGGTTCTTAAAGTTTCTTTACATAGGCTCAGTCACACAGATATACATAAACTTTCTCAGGCGTGCACACAGTTTGCCTGCTCTAGACGGAATGAATGTTCTCTCACAGACACCCACAGTTCAGGCTTCCACACACATTGCCTGCTTTGCCCAGACTGAATATTCTTTTTCAGAAATACTTAGACACTCTCAGACTGCACATAGCTAGCCTGTCTAAACCTCTTTTCTCTCTGCTCAGTAACTAAAAAACTGCAGTTCACTCCACCCTTAGAGCGCTACTACTGTCCAATCAGATTTCACTCCAGTCACAGTTCTCAACTCCGCCCACACTCTCAGTCATCAACCAATCATCTCATTCACTCACCCCTCTCTTTCACTCCCACTCTTCATCTGTAGCACACCAAGCATTTAAAGAAATACATACACTTAAACCATTACACCACAATAGAGGGGAATTTGAATAAGGGCCTTCTTGATTCTTAGGCTAGCCTCTTAGCTACACCAGCTCCATGTTTTTAAATACTTTTCTAATTTCTGTTTTTAGCGCATTAAGCAGAAACAAGTGCCATGGATCAGTGAACAGATTTCAGTCCTGTTAAGTCAGGCATTTGTGGGAGAGTTCCTGTGGGGCTCAGTGCACCTGTGTTGTATAGTAATAGGTTGCTTGATGCTGTTATGTAGATTATCGAACAGACTTTGAGACAAGATGCCATGGTGTTCCTGGTGATGCTTCCGGGCCACTTGCAGGCAAAAATCTTTCTGAAGTTGTGAATAATATTGTTTGGGTACGCCAGCTGGAATTGAAGGTACCAGTTTAAATTCGTGTTCTCGTGCTGAATATAACATTTAAGTACAATAGTGTATAGTATGTTTATTTTTAAGATGCTGATCGTCTGACAAGCTAACTGCAAGAATTTTCCTGAAAAGGAAATCTGTGGCTACAATCCTGCAGTTAAAGTGCTAAAATAAATCTCATTAAAGAAATGTTGCAGAGCAACTCTCACAAGGCTAAGAGTTTTCCCTTCACAACATGCACTGTATGCGCTCTTCCCAATGCACTTTCACCAGTTGTGGTGGGCAGTCATTCAACACAATCTGAAGCTCTCTTATGTCTTAGTGGCAGCATCCTGTTGTCAGCTTTTCTTGATGTTCCTACACTTGGTTCTGGTCATACTTTATCTAGGAGTAACCTGTGTATGGTAGGAGGGAAACAGCTGGTAACAGGAGTCTTCTAGTAAGACACTGGAGGACTTTTGATGCTTTTGAATGAACTCAGTAGTTCAAAGGGCATTTGGAAGAGAAGTATCCTGTGAGGGTGTGTGTTACGACCTTTACTTTCTTTAGGGTAGATTTTTCTTTTAATCTATCCCTTAACCCTCTGGGTAGTCTGCTGCCACCAGGAATATTTTATTCCAAGTTATTTTATTTAAATTTTCCCTTTGGTAACGTTCCCAAAGCGTAAGGCTCCTTCGTGGTTCTACGTGGCCCTGAGGATAGGAATGGAATATAGCAATAACAGCTACACTGGGATATAACAAAACAAAATAAACTTTTATTTAGTTAAGAAGCGTATTGGTTTCATAAAAGTGGTTGTCGGTTCTTAAAGTTACTTCATTTACTCTCATTCACACAGATCTCTTCTAAGGCTTCACACACAGTTAGCCTCTTTCACTAGACTCAATAGTTCTCTCACAAATACTTCAATATACTCAGGCAGCACACAGCTAGCCTCTCTTTCTCTGACTCTCATTCACAGAAATATGAAACCTGCTCAGGCAGCACACAGCTGGCCTCCCTTTCCCTGACTGAGTGTCCTTTCACAAACATGCTCAGTTCAGGTTCCACACAGG
Organism: Eublepharis macularius; assembly: GCF_028583425.1. NCBI lineage: Eukaryota > Metazoa > Chordata > Lepidosauria > Squamata > Eublepharidae > Eublepharis > Eublepharis macularius. Next base: position 163,112,448 of record NC_072792.1, on the reverse strand, counting down.
TCATATTTCTCTCATAAACTCTTCAACATATTCAGGCAGCACACGGCTAGCCTGCTTTCTTCTGACTGCCACTTTGCTCTCTGCACTGTCAGTCTAAACTGCATTCACTCCGCCCACACTCTCAGTCATCAACCAATCATATCACTCACTCTTCCCTCTCTCACCCCCACTCTTCACCTAGTTCAAACCAAGCATTTAAAGATACATGCACACATTTACTTGAAATCATTACAGTGTGGTTTATATTTTATAGTGGCTCCTACCGTGGTCTCTGTGCCCCATTTTCCATAAGCAGAGGTAGTGCTGTGCTGAGTGAGAGTTCAGCAATCTAAATATATACCTATAGCCTTTTTATTTTTGACATCTGAAGTGTTGACTGTGTATTTCTTTTATAACTAGTTTGTTTAGGCTTAAATTATTCTAATAAACTGTGGTTGCAGCTTAAAAAACCCCTTTCCCTAGTGTAATGGGGGGGAGTGTAGCCCAGGCCCTGCATGTGAAAATTCACGGGCACAGCCCTTTGCCTGTGTGGGGGAGGGGCAATGCAGTGCAGGCTCAGCATCAGAAGGGTTTTGTTTGCAGAACAGCATCAGTGAGAGGGACAAGGAAGGAATAGTGGAGGAACAGATTGTGTCCAGAGTGTTTTGTTCATATGTTGTTCATTAGAAGATCTCCCTCCTGTGCTTAGAATTTTTTTTCTCTAATCATTGGAGAATTTTACATTTAAATAGAACATTTATAGTAGGAAGAGTGTAAGTTCTATGGATTTTTAGGGGAACATCTTTATTTTTAGAAATGAAAATACTATTACATTTGGGTTTTTTGTAGACGTATGAGCAATTTAGGCTGGATATATGTTGATAGCTTATCCTTTATACCTTAATACTCTGGGTTTCTAGGAGAAAAAAGTTAATAACCACATTTTAAATTTTGAATCTTTGAATCTTTTTATTCTTAAGGTGGATGATGCTGTTAAGATTGGAGAGGCGCTTCTTTCAGACCTGTCTGGATTTCGAAACTTCCGACGAACTGCGGATAGTCTTCTAGAACAGTTCAAAGTATATGAACAAGAACAATTTGATGATTGGTCCAGGGACATTCAGGCAGGTTTGTCAAATCCAAAGTCTGGTCTTTGGTAAGTAAAAATACATTACTGAATAAGGATAATATTAGAATCTATAGTTGCATAATTTAGCTGGCAAGCAATTCGCTTTCTAGAACTAGGGCTTCTCTCTAGGTTATTAAAGTACTCTGAAAAGTTGGTCCAGAGCTTGTACCAATAGTCAGTTTACTAAATTTACACTATTTACTAGAAGTTACATTATTAATGCACATTGCATACTTGAAAAATTCTGTTTGCTTCAGTGTTTCTAGTAACGAGGTCATAGTCAACCCAGGGATTGTGCACAAGATCCTTGTCATTAAATGAACTTAAATGATAGCGTAGGGAGAAGCAAAAAGATGGGCACTTGTGACAGAGTTGCCTCATTGCTCTCAGTGTGTCATGAATTTGAAGGTCCCATTTATTTTGCAAACAGGCCCAGACCATTGATGAGGTTCAGTGAAGATCCCTCTTCTGGTAGCAGACTGGAGAGGGCAGGGGACTGAGGGAACCTTATCTGCCATCTTGTGGCCCCCAGCAAAGAAAGAAGAGCTAGTGTGGACGACCTTATTTAAATCCTTACTCAGGTCACTAAGGTTTCCCTGGGGAATCTTAGGCCTTCTCTCATTCTGGCCTACCTCCTTCTTGTGAAGATCAGATGGAGGGGAGAACCCCATATACTGCCGTGAACTCTGTGGAGGAAGGACATGATACAAATGTGAGGGATAAGTCGAAGGAAAGAGATTATTAGGTCCTTCCCCTCCTTTCCACGGGAATTATCTGTGAAACACAGTGATTGTGAGGTGGGGTTTACTCCTCATGATGGAAAAAGCAAAGATGCTTCCTTCATCGTGTTGTATACCATGAGAAGGAGAAAAGTTTCCCTCTTTGTTCACTGTCTGGTAATCTGCAACTTCCAACACCTCCTTCTCTGACTGGGAAAGGCAGTGGTGAAAAGGTTTGGGGCCAGCTCAGTTTGCTTATTTGTATGCATATGTTGCCATTCTGGTACAAAATGGAAAGCAAGCAAGTCTCTTGGAGATAAATGCCAGCTGATAATTGCCAGTTCAGTATATACTGTAAAAATCTTAAGTTCTGAAACATATTGACTAGTAATTTACATTTTTTGGCTTAGTATACAGGCTAGCAGTCTGGTTATGGAACTGGATCATTCTGATGGAGCATTAAAAATACATTATTCAGATCGTTTGGTGATCCTCATAAGAGAAGTGCGACAGCTCTCAGCGCTTGGCTTTGTTATTCCTGCTAAAATACAGCAAGCTTCAAACATAGCACAAAAATTCTTCAAGCAAGCCATTATTCTCAAGCAGGTGACAGCATAAGCTACAGGTTCTGTTGTACTGCACTGAATTCTGTCAAGTGGATGGTGTTGGTTTTGATTATTCTGCTGATTTTTATTGTTTTAACTTTATTGTTTTAACTTTTATTGTTTTGTAACTTTTTGCTGCACATTTCACTGTTAACTTTTTTTTCTCTGCTACTGTTGTGTTTTTACTGCTAAATCTTGAATTTTATTGCCCTCAGTTTTTAATGTATTTTTTTTCTTGTGGCTCTGTGGTTGTTATTTGGATGATGGTATTTTCTTTTTGGTTTGTATTTTTAAAATTTTTTATGGTGCGGGGAGCTTCCTCAAGAGTTTATGTGCTAAGGATGTCATTGTTAAGAAGGGCAATGTACGTCATACTAAAGAAAAATAAATATGGTGCTTGTGCATAATGGGCTTAATTTTTTCTGCCTTATAGGTGGCACATTTTTACAACTCTATTGACCAACAAATGATTCAAAGTCAGAAACCAATGATGTTGCAGTTGGCCTTAGCATTTGAACAGATAATTAAGGTAATTTTTAAAATTGAATTAACACCTTTTATTCCCTTCAGGATGCATGACAAAATTTTTTTTTACATATTTCCTCTCGGTAGCCTGCCTGTCCGTAATTATTAACTAATGGGTTTGATTAGATCTCATCTTATCTGAATTAATTCTATGAATTAAGTCTATCTTTTCATGTTTAATTTTGAAAGTAATTTTTGTTCACCATACAACCAAATAGATTACTTTGTTATATTGATCACAGTATGCTGAAACGTATGCATGCACAACTTTTTACTTTACTCTGAATTCAGAATCAAAAAGAGTCCAGTAGCACCTTTAAGACTAACCAATTTTATTGTAGCATAAGCTTTCGAGAATCAAGTTCTCTTCGTCATGTTTTGGTTGCATCCTCCCTCCCCCCCCCCTAATTGCATCTTCTCTCTCCCCCCCTTCTCCTCCCTCCTCTTCTATATTTGACCAGTTTCTGTACCATGCATCTGACGAAGAGAACTTGATTCTCGAAAGCTTATGCTACAATAAAATTGGTTAGTCTTAAAGGTGCTGCTGGACTCTTTTTGATTTTGCTACCACAGACTAACACGGCTAACTCCTCTGCATCTGAATTCAGAGTTTCTTACTTTCCTGTGCATTTTTGTATCCATACTTATATAGCAGTGAATGATCTAATATACTTTATGAACATGAAGAAATGTAAACATTTGTCACTTAACCACACAATTCCTTTCTCTTGTAGCATTCAAAGTCTGAGGGACCAATAACTTGGGATAACCCTAAAGTATTAGAAGCATATATCAAAAAGCTCCAAAGTGCAGCAGAACGGCTTGCCACAGAAAATAGGAAGTTAAGAAAATGGCACACTACTTTTGCTGAAAGGGTACTCTAAAACTATCATGTATGGTTTCCGTCTTTCTTTCTACCTAATTGTTGACACTTTTTAATGTGTGCTAAATTCTTCTTGATAGGTAGTTGGACTAATGAACATTGATCTGCTTCGACAGCAACAACGTTGGAAGGATGGGTTACAGCAACTGCGAGCTGTTTTTTCTTCCATTGAGAGACAGGCATGGTTTAATTATTACTAATTTTTTAAAATAACAACAACAATAATAGTAACAATGTGCTTATATACCACCCTTCTATACAGATTAGTGCCCCACTCAGAATGGTGAACAAAGTCTGTGTTATCAGTATTCCCACAATACAGCTCGGGAGCTAGAGCTGAGAGTGGCTTACCGAAGACTGCCTGCTGAGATCATGGCAGTCATGGGAGTTGAACCAACAGAGTAGTGATTCACAGTCCAGCCACTGTGCTACAGAAGCTCTCAATCAAGTTAAATATGGTGGGAAGCTAACACAAATATATGCAGTGTGGACTCTGTCTTAACAAAATGTTTATTACAGTAATATCAGCTTGTTAAATCTATGGTAACCTTTGAAAATTGGCTGTGGATGAAATGTTTAGATTCAGCTGTAGGGTATGTGAGATTCATAGCTGAGGCTCCTGCTCGGCTTTTCATATCCCTGACTGGCATGGCCCAGTGTTAGCCAAAATTATCCTACATTTGTTAGAAGTTAGTAGCCTGTTAGATTTTCAGGATTCTGTTGTTTTAACATGGTTAGTTTGGAATTTGCCGTGCATGGTTGCGGTGAAGATAACATTTGACATAAGGGCATATAATATAATCGGTGACCTAGTATAGCTGGTGTCCTAGTAAAAACAGAGCAAGGAATTATACCATTAAAAACATAAAAGGTTGTTCTAATTGCCTTTAAAATGGAAAAGCCAAAATGCATATATTCATAGTTGCTAATTAGGGTTGCCAGTAGGCCTGGAGGAAAGTGTCCTGTCCCTCCAGGAGAGGCTTATTGTATGGAAATTGGCAGCTGAAGCTTTTTGTGGCATTGCGCTAGATAACATCACCTGGTGAATAACAACCCACTAAACCTATTTGAATGGGACAAGACATTCTTTTTCTCCAGGGAATTGGCCACTTGGCAACTCTACTGCCAGTGCAAATCTCTGATGGAATTCTGATCTGATTAAGTTGCCTTCCCAAGTTAAATTTGATGATGGAAAAACTTGACAAGGATATTGAACTGCCCCGGTAGTTTCAGAGAACGGGGACTAGCCGTATTCCTGCATATACAGTGAGAGGTTAAATTATGGTGTTTGGGCTGAAGGGGTATCAAAGGCCATTTAGTTTGGTTATTATTTGTTCTTATGTGGGGTGTTCTGTTGCTGCACAATCTCTAAAGATGCCTGTACAGTCTTCTTCTTGCCCTCCATGCATCTGACGAAGAGAACTGTGATTCTCGAAAGCTTATGCTACAATAAAGTTGGTTAGTCTTAAAGGTGCTACTGGACTCTTTTTGATTTTGCTACTACAGACTAACATGGCTAACTCCTCTGCATCTATGTACAGTCTATTCTTGAAAAATGAAAGTGTTCAATTTGATGAATTGCTCTTATATGCTTAAGCTGCATCTGCATTCTCTTACTGTTGAACTGTAGGGTTTTCTTTCACGTGACATGAAGGCATGGAGACTGCACTGGAACCATCAACTGTACAAAGCCCTGGAGCATCAGTATCAGATGGGTTTGGAGGCACTCAATGAAAATCTGCCAGAAATAAACATTGATTTAACTTACAAGTAAGATATTTTTTTGTTTGTAAAATTGATGAAAGATCCTTGTGTTTTCATATCTACAAATGGAGTAATTGCTGTTCCAAAATGTGATTTGTGGATCAAGGTCTGAGAAATAGGAATTTTAATATATTTTAAAATCTTTTTCAGACAAGGGAGATTACAGTTTAAACCTCCTTTTGAAGAAGTGCGAGCACGGTATTACAGAGAAATGAAGCGATTCATCTCTATTCCCAATCAGTTTAAGGGAGTGAGTGAGACAGATGACGAGTGCATTTTTTCTGTTATGACTGAAAGAAATGCAAGTGGGTTTCTGACTACGTTCACTAAAGCAGAAAACTTGTTCAGAAGATTGGCAGAAGTTGCAGACTCATTTAAGGTGCATAAATATTTGGATTTGGTTCAGAGACTTCTAAGGATGAGTATTTTACTAGCTGCTAAACATTGATTTGTATTACGTTGTGTTTATTTGAGATAATTATGCTTAACATTAAGCTCCTGAGAGCCTCTTCACACTTCATCTGGCAATAATGTTTGTTTCAATGCCAGTGGTAATACTCCAGTCGTTTTGTGCAGGAAATACATAAAGGGCAGAAGTATATCTTGAAAGGATATGACTAAAGGGCATGAATAATTTCTTTTTAAATGTTACCAGTATAAGAAAGTTATTGCTAACTCATCTCCAAGGAAAGCTCCTGGTGTTATTGATAATCATGGCTAGGGAATTCTAAGCAGCCGCATTCGGCTGAGTTAGAATTTGAGAAGGTCCACAGGGAAGAGCTTGCAGAAGGTCAGCTGGAGGAATCCTGATGAGCCTCTGTTTGAAATGAATTCTGGAAAAGTAGTGGTAGCACCTTAAATACTATCCGAGGGCAGAATTCAGTCCTCTGCTGTGTGGTCAGGGGACCAGGGTGTAGAATCTAATGTGCAGAGACCATAATGATGAGATACATCGTACGTATCTGCCCCTCTGGAGGTCACCCTGTGGGTGTGTTACAGCATTTATCAAGGATCAGGCATTTGCCACAGGACTTCCTGCAGGCTGAGGGAGGCGGAAAGGCCAGGGGGATGGGCAGTGCGGTGCCTTCTGGGTCCTGTAAATGCCCATGGAGTATCCTGATTCTTGCTGTTCCCTTTGACCCCCTAGGATGCCGTCTGGTGAATGACCCCTGCCTGTCTCAGAGTACTTTGCTTGCTCCAGCATAGGGCCTCCCCACCCCCCGGGGCAGTGATTGACACACAGCTGCAGCCTTTCCTTCTCAGACTGAGAAGATTGGATTGCACTGTGGCTTATTATTTTTCCATTTAATGTGATCGGAGCTTATGTAGGCACGAGTCAGCTTCACCATATGCATCTGAACCTCTTGGTACTCCCTGATCATTATGCCTTATTTGAAAAGATAATATCTTGTAAAGAAAATGTGTTCTGTACTTAATAAGACCTTTTTTATTCTGTATTATTTTTTTAAAAAACACCACAAATGCTATGAAAAAAGGAGTGGGTTGTGATGGGACAAGTGGATATGGAAGCTATGGTGGAGAAGCACCTTTTCAGTGAGCAAGATTGGGAAAAAAACTTCAAAACACTGAAAGTGAAAGGGAAAGATGCAGAGCGTCTACCAAGGTATTGTATTGTGAAAGAATTATATGTGCATTGTAGACTACCAGATAAGTAATTTTCAATAGCGTGAATCTATTTTTATATATGTTTTGCTGTTACTTTTTATTGTGAAATGTGGTTCTAATCTTACTTAGAATGAAACTTCTCAAAAAGGTTTCTGTTGATTTCACAGTGATTGTATACAGTGCTAATAGAGTAGTTTCAAGTGGATAGTCTTGTTCGTCTCCAGTAGAACAGCAAGATTTGAGTCCAATGGCACCTTAAAAACGAACAAGATTTTCAGGGTATAAGCTTTTGAGAGTTAAAGCTGCCTTCATCAAATGGCCTTCCCTTGGCCACTCAAAGAGGCAGTTATCTGCCCACTACTTCAAAAACCATCCCTAGACAAAAATGATGTTGTCAGTTATCATCCAATCTCCAATCTGCCCTTTCAAAAGAGCACTAGCATGTCCATTCTTTATAGTGACCCCCAGCTTATGGAATGGCCTGCCTGAAGAGGTCACGAAATCTCCCACTTTCCTAGCTTTTTACAAACTATGTAAAAGTGAATTATCCATGAGAGCTTTTTTTCACAGGTAGGAGAACTGTGCTGTAAGGAAATGGTTCAGAGATATGATTTGGTTAGTGGACAGGGGCTGTGGACTATATTACTGTGTACCTACTGAGTATTGCTGCTCCATTATTTAATATACCATGTCTAATTGCTTATACTTTGCTCATTGCTTATGTTTTGTTTCAGCTCTGAATCAGATATCTGGGTATATTCAAATTTCTACAATCCATACCCTATTGCATTGTTTTTGTAAATTTGAGCCATTGATTGCATTGATTCATATTGTGTAGTCCACGAATCTCATTGAGAAAGGTGGACTATAAATAAAATAAATTAATACCCTGAAAATCGTATTGGTTTTTAAGGTGCCACTGGACTCGATTCTTGCAGCTGTAATATTGTGGTATATTTGGGCCTGGGAATAGTACCATTTCAGTGCTTGCATAGACAAGTATGCAATTTGAAATGGGAGTTTATAAGATGGATTTGCCATAACCTGTGAAGCCTGGAGTTCTCAAATGGTTGAGAGTTAGCTAGATTTGTTATTATTAGTAAGAAACATTTGATACAGGGCTGCAGTTTGCTCTTGGTGTTTCAGCATAAACTGAGAATTTCTTTTACTTCTGGTCAACTCTGTCTCTCTGTAGAATAATCTACTGCCCATGTAGAGCCTAACTTTGAAGTGGATGGGAATCTCCTGTGGGAACTTTGTGTTTGTGTGTGTTTCAGACAAGATTTTGCTGCAGTGGGGCTAATACTTTTGGTAGCTGCAGAATGTTTTGTTTCAGTTATATATGCAGGACTAGTAGTTTGCAATTTACAGTGAAATCCTAAGAAGAGCAGCAAAATCTTGTCTGAAACGCACACAAACACAAAGTTCCCACAGGAGATTCCCATTCACTCCAAAGTTAGGCTCTACATGGGCAGTTGAAGTCAATGGGCTTAAACTGGTATAACTCTGCTTAGGATTTCATTGTTCATTTAGAAAGTGTTGTACAGTTGAACTCCTAATTTGCTCCATCATGCTAGTGTTGTTTTTAGATACCTGTAAATATGTTATTATGAATGTCTATTATAGCTAAGTTGACATAGCCCAAAATTTGGGGGGGATTGAGTTATTGTCTCTTTGAAATTTGAAGAACATGAAATGGTACCTGTTATCTTTAGAACCAAGGCTTGTGTGTGTGTATAATTTTTTCAGGTTGAGTACAATTTATAATCATTCTAAATAAAGTTGTCAATTTTCATCATTGAATTTTGTACTTCATTATGAAGGATTTTTGTTGGTATGTATTCAAATTATAAAACAGTATTGCATGAGATAATGAATCATATTTCTACTTTTTTTCAAACTTTGCTTAATAATATTAAATATAGCCACTAATGTTCTTTTTCTGATAACTGAAAAGCTGCTATCTTAATTTTTGAAGCACTGTGAAAGTGGATTGCATAATTGTGAACTGCAACCCAGTGAAGACGATGGTTGATGATCTTACCCAGAAGTTGTATGACGTTCTTGTGATGTCTTTGCGAAAATCTATACAAGGTAATAAACAAGGGAGAGAAGTTCTTGTTTTGGATAATAGTTATAGTTTGCTTGTTTATCCTTTTTTGAAGAATAGTTATTTTGACTAGTCACTTGCATGTAATTTTTACTTTTATGATACGATGCAAAATTGTGAACTTTAGGTAAATAAACTGGGTTGATCTGGTGGGATGTATTGAACTTACAGAAAGTTTTTTTTTATTATGAGTTTCATACTTAATTGTTCCATCTCTAAACATTTTTTATACTTCTATACAAGGTGCTATGATAACTTGCCAGTAAGTTTCATTTGTTTCAGAAGCTGTGTGCATTGTTTCCTGAGGGCAGGAGTTCATGTGTAGCTACAACCCTGAATTAAAAACAGTGGGCAAACCATCCTCTCTGCTCCCTGCCTCCCAACAATAACAAAAGTGTAGTAAAAGCAGTACAAGGGTTTCTGTTCTATTTACACTGTTCTTTGTGTTTGGAGAGGAGGCATAGCTAAAGGAATAACCCTCCCCATTCCTTTCCCTCTTGGCTTGTGAGAGAGATACTCTTATACCTAATTCTTAATGTATTTTTGTGTCCTAAGTCTTCCACTCTAGCCCAGAATGCTTAGCCTTATGTGTTACTTTTTTCCTGTGGAAAAATAAATCTTCAAGTAGGAACAGTGCAGTTATTCCTGTCTGTGTGTATGTGCTGTCAAATCGCAATCCACTTACGGCAACCCCAGCAAGGGGTTGTCAAGGCAAGTGAGAAGCAGAGGTGGTTTGCCAGTGCCTTTGTCTACAGTCTTCCTTGGTGATTGCCTATCCAAGTACTGACCCTGCTTAGCTTCCAAGATCTGATGAGATCAGACTATGCGGTGATGCCTCCCCTCCCTACTCCAGTCTAAGCCGGTTGAAGTCAATGGGTTTAGACTGGAGTAACTCTTCCGAGGTTTACGCTGGAAACTTGGTGAATTTTGGAAGTTAGCATGAATATGTTAAACCAGTAAGCCGCTATAGTGTAGTAGTTAAAATATCATACTACGGTCTGGAAGACCTGGATTAAAATATCTGCTGTAGAAACTTGCTGGGTGACCTTTGGTCATTCACCTTCTCAGCCCAGCCTACTTCACAGAATTATTGTGAGGATAAAATGGAGGAAGGGAGAACAGTGTACATTACTCTGAGCTCTGTGGGGGAAGAGTGAGGTATACATAGGGTTGTGAAATCTCCCACTATGGTGGGAGACTTCATGTTGGCAACACTTGCTGCTACTCTATTGGCCGACAGGTGAAGAATAATTTTAAAAAATCACTGTTGGTACAATGGTGTTGCATCCCTTGCAGGGAAAACCCAGGTGGCATCATGCCTCTCTTCAGGCCATGCTTCATGGAATGATTTCCTACATGCTTTGGAAAAGTATATGTCTTCATCAGCTGAAGCACCATCAGATGTGGCTTTTTACTGAGAATATGAGCTAGCCATTTACAATATATTGTTATATGTGAAGCAACCCGTGAGGGCTATTAAAAATCTAATACATTTGTTTTTCATTTGTCTTTATGTAGTTCATCTACATGAAATTTCTTCATTCCTTAGTGATTCCATGGAAAGTTTAATAACCAGACCCCAAAGTGTGGATGAGATAACTCAAGATAATTTAAATTATAAAAACTTAACAGAAAAAAAAGAAGAGGTAATTTTTTCTATAACACTAAGAAAGATACTTAAAATTACTCCCCAAATTTTCTATTACAGGTACAGCTTTAATTGCATAATTTTGATTAAAATTGTTCAGTTATTAGACTCATATTTTGTCGTCTTATAATCACATATTTCACTGTATTTCCCCTTTTTGGCTTATTGATAACGTCCTGTTTCTTAATGGCCTGCTTAGTTCTCTTCTATGTCACTTAAATTAGGGAAACGATACTTGCTGTCTATTAAAATTACATAGGGGAAGATCTCAGTGGGAGGGTTCCAGGGGGCTACATCAGGTGCATCCAAGAACTTGAGCATGCCCACTACATTTAAAAAAACTTTTTTGTTCATCATCATCCCACATTGAGACTGTGCGTGTGCAGGCCTATCAACAGAGAAGCTTTCTAGCTTCTTTAGAGTTCCATTAGGGGCCGCTTCTCCTAGGTCATGTAGAGGAGAAACTGTGTTTCTGAGCTCATTCAGATTATCACTATCTGATTGTTTTTTCTGACTGATTTCTTTGAAATTTTGACTTCAGACTGTTCTTTGACTATCTTGAAATTGGTGATTTTGACCTTTCTGCTCAAGCTGTGCCAGTTGAGTGCAACTGTTACGTTAGTGATCATGAGTATGTCTCAAAAGGCAGTCTTTAAGAAATGTTCCCAGTGTGGAACAACAATGAGACACTCTGATCAACACGATCTGTGTCTGTTGTGTTTGGGCAAGGGGCATAAGGTTGGCGTGTGTTGCATATGTTAACAATTCACCCTGAAGGCAAGGAACGAAAGAGCCCAAAGATTAAAGGCTGCATTGTGGAAGAGTATTCCCTGGCACTGACTCTTTAACAGCGAAAAATCCAACCATCTTTGGATCCGAAAACAGGGTTGTACATACCTGTAACTAGTGTTCATTGAGTTCTTCTGTGCAGGCACACATCCATCCCTCCTGCCCCACTGTGAACTCTCTGGTGGTAACTAGTGGTAGTTTGCAGCAGTTCAGGAGAACTGGGGGGGGGGAGGGGTTGCTCCTCTGGTGGTCATGTGACTGTTTAGGCAGGAAAAATGGTTTCTCTACATGACCTAGGAGAAGCAGCCCCTAATGGAGCTCTAAAGAAGCTAGAAAGTTTCTTCATTAGTAGGCCTCTGCATGCGCAGTCTGAATGTGAGACTGCAGAGAAGAACTCAATGAACACTAGTTACAGGCAGGGTTTTTTTTCTGGGAAAAGAGGTGGTGGAACTCAGTGGGTTGCCCTCGGAGAAAATGGTCACATGGCTGGTGGCCCCGCCCCCTGATCTCCAGACAGAGGGGAGTTTAGATTGCCCTCCGCGCCGCTCTGTGGCACGGAGGGCAATCTAAACTCCTCTCTGTCTGGAGATCAGGGGCGGGGCCACCGGCCATGTGACCATTTTCAAGAGGTTCCGGAACTCCATTCCACCGCGTTCCTGCTGAAAAAAAGCCCTGGTTACAGGTATGTACAACCCTGTTTTCTTTGAACTGCAAGCTCCCAAGCCATATATCGCAAACAGTTTTTAAAGATTTCCCCTGTTTCAAAAGTAGAGCCCAGTAGGCTTGCTTATTGACAGGCACTAAGCCATCTTAGAGATACAGAAATAAGTTCAATTGTTCTTTGGATCCCAGCTCACATAGAGATATAGTATAATTCACAATGCATTTACTTCGCATAAGTTAGTGGGATGTTCCAGAGTAGGGAGATTGTTGGTTGGGGCTGTTGTATTGTCAAAAATGTGTTGACAATGAAGTTGAAGGGCTTACTTCCCCTTATCTGTGATGCCTGTTCTGGTGGTTTTTTTTGGGTGGCTTTAATAGTTTTAAAATGTGTGTGTGTATAAATTACATTTAAAACCATTAAAACCACCCAATTTGTTAGCTGTCTTGATGGCCCTTTTGATGGCCCTTATTTATTCTGCTAAATAAAAAAAAATATTCTGCTAAATAAAAAAAATACTAAAGTGCTGCCTAAACTGGGAGCTTGATGCACTCCACAACAGGTACAGTGTGTGAGCACAGTGAGGACCTTCCTCTATCCCTTCCTGCTTTGGCATGTGCTCTAAGCCGCTCAGAGCATCAAGCCATTATGTAGACTGGGAGATGTGTATCTGTCTCCCACATCTCTATCCATCCCTAGCATTAAGAAACCCATGTGGGCATTTTACTTGTGGTGGACTGGATGAGACCCAGCTTGTGTTAGAATAACCAGACGTAAAACAGTGAAGAGAATGGCCATTATGAATTCTCATTGCTATAACTGCATTGAAAGAAAAAAAGATACTTTTATTTTTCTCTTAATGTAAATGTATTTATTAGTTTTCATCAATCTATTTTTGAATATTCAGTTTCATTTTAAAAGCTATTTTAAATTAGATTCTCGTAGATTCTTTTAAAGCACAAAATTACACATTTTTTACTCAACATATTTTTCTTTTTTCTCATAAATGTATTGGTATGTTGACAAAAAGCTTAGTTAATGATGTGCTTATTAGCAAATAAGATAAAAGAACAGCAGAATATAAATCTAATATAATCACAGAGAGAATTAAGGTTTCATTTATATCTTTATATTCATCTACAATCTTTTTATTTAGGTTTTCCTCCTATTTAAAGGAGCAGAAGGTAAAAACAAGCTCCTTCGGACTGTGGCTGGTGGGGGCATTGACACAATCAGCAATCTGAGAGCTACATGGGACAAGTTTGAATTAATGATGGAAAGCCATAAGCTTATGATTAAAGAACAGGTAATTTGGGATGGATCACAAACATCTTTTTGTCCCTGGCTCTAACCTTTTATCCAGTTTGGCATGGGCAAATCTTGAATACTCTTTGACATGAATGATTTACTGCAGATGCAGAGATCTCTAATGTTGTCATTGTTCTCAGCAGAGTTGCTTGGGCTGCTTTATAGATGCAACATCTCTTCCTGAATGACCGATCCCTGACAAAGGGATATCCAGAGTTAGAATACCTGGAAGTAGGGAGTGTGCATTTGTTGGTCCCTGCCTATTGTATTGAAGATCTGAGAGTGTGTACTTGGCAATAATGTGTGCTGGAGGAACAGGGTGGGGCAGAATGTTATGAAAAATATGATCAATATAAGTTAAGTAACTGGGAACTCCCTAAACGCATTGCGTGGCACCAACTATGAATTTTCCACTCTGTGTACATTTGATAAGAAACTGCAGCAAATGAACTTATGTGTATTTTCAAACATTGCTTTCTTATGGTCACAATTTACATTTTTTGATGACAGTAATAATATTTTGACTACACATCAGAGTTCTGTGTTAGAGGCTTCCCACCCACCAGCCATCCCACCTGCCTCCCAGCTGGCTGCCTCAGCAGCGTTTTTTTGGGATTGGGAGGGGAGGAGGGAGGGAAAGGGAAGGAAAGAGGGACAAAGAGGCTTCTCCCAGCTGGCTGTGTGAATGGTATTTTCTGGAACAGGAGAGGGGGAGTGACAGAGGCTTCTCCCCTCCTCCACCAACCTGCCTGCCTTCCAGCTAACTCCCTCAGCAGCCTTTTCAGGACTGGGGGAGGGGGGCAAAAGAAGCTTCCCCAACCCATCTGCCTCCATGCTGTCATTGGTGACTCCCTACCTGCACACCTGAGATGTCCCCCATATTTGGCAAACTATCTTCTGTCTGTGTGGCCCCAGTCCTTGGATTTAAATATCCACAGATGGAGCCACACTTGGCTATTAGAATATGTGATATAAGTACTGAGGTTTTAAAGTTAGAAATACTTAAGTGTGTGCTGTTCACACATCTCAGTATGCAGCCTGAGGAAGTCCCTGGGCATGATTATGGGATCCCCATAGCATGCTGCTCACCTAGCTCTGGCACTCCATTCATTGAGAGCAGATGTAGCATAACCTAGGTCAAGGAAGCCAAATTTCCTTTTGAGAAGCCTAGAGGGTTGCCACTATCATGCCACTGCTTGCTTCAGCTCTATATGCCTTGCAGTTTTTTGTGAGGGGGGGTGGGGAGTAGGTTTCACGTGTGAGCTGGCCTCCTGTGTCTGAACGTGGTGCTGCTGGCACCCTGTGCATAACTGATAAAACACAATGTTGAAAGAATAGGCTTTTTATAGTCTCAATATCTTTCATTAACTGCCAAAGACAAAGAATTTTTAAAAGCAAATCATATACTCTTTTCCCCCCCAGGTCGAAGTGATGAAAGGTAACGTGATGTCTCGTGTTAATATGTACCTTCAAGAACTGGAGAAATTTAAAGCACGCTGGGACCAGTTAAAACCCAGTGACGATATCATTGAGACAGGTCCTCATGATATGCTGCAGAAAAGCGCGCAGACAATAAAGGAAAAGAAAGCCGAGTTTGATGAACTTGAGGATACAAAACAAAAGCTAATGTGTGTTTATTTCTGTAGATGCATATTATTAAAATTAGGGGTCTGACCAAATACACATTTATGAAAACAAGTTAGACCACTGGTAATTAGATATAACCATACTGTGTAGAAACTGTCATTTTTAGTTGCATACAGAATGAAGAGCATATCTATTAATTATTGAATAGATAAGTGATTGCAACATTTTTAACCAAAACAGAAATCTCCAGTGGATGTGTTAAATTAGTTAATATCTGAATGCAACGTGGTGGTTAATATTTTTGGTGATGACTTAGTTTTAGGCAGGCTTTTTTTCAGCGGGATCTCCCAGGATCTGAGATCTGGCACCCATGAAAAAAGATCACGTGACTGGTGGCCCTGCCCCTGGCACTCAAAGACCCATGGGCTGTCTCCCTGGGTGGAGCTTCTCCCAGGCCACCTGCTTCCCCGACCTCTTCCCCAGCCTTTCCCTCCCTCCCTTTTTCTTTCCTTGCTTCCTTCTTTCTTTCCCACCCTCCCTCCCTCTTTCCATGTCTTTTCTTCTTCCCTTTCTTCCTGCCGCGCCGCCACGAGGTCACTACCAGAAGTGATGTCACCTCCCAGAAATGACATCATCGTGCGTTTGCAGCGGTGCACATGCACGTATGATAATAGAGAGATCCACCACCTCATTTCCCAGTAAAAAAAGCCCTGGTTTTAGGCATTCTCTTTTGTCTTCCAGCTGCTTTCTAGGGGACTCCATCCTGGCTCTGAGCCCTTGAGTTCACCCATATTGTTCAGACTTTTCACTGTATACTTCTGGTCAGGGTTTTATTTCTGGGAAAAGAGATGGTGGAACTCTCAAGAGGGAAATGAGGAAGAAACACCAGGGATTCTTTGAAATCATATTATTTTCAAGCACTATTGCCGAGTATTTTCAAGAGGTGCCGGAACTCTGTTCCCCTGCGTTCCCCCTGAAAAAAAGCCCGGCTTCTGGTGTTCGTGGTGTGTGTGTCACCATGAGCCCATCTCCCTGTTCATATGTTTTTGTCCTAGAAGTCTAGCTGACCCCAAAGGTGGTTCCTATTCTGTTCCTTAAGCCAAAGTCCCTAAGAGATTAGACTGAGAAGGCCCCATTTTACCATGCAAATAATGCCTCAAACTGCTCATGAATATTTACTCATCTGTATTAGGTTAACCCACATGGTATCTGTAAAGAGTGACCAGTTGAAAGATTTAGCTAAGGCATCCAAAACAATGCACTAAAGAAGACTGGGTGTATGTGAGAGTAAGTGAAAAGCCCTCATTCTGATAGTTAGGCCAAAGCTGGAAAAAAATGTGCTCAGCTTGAACAGGGAATTAGTTCACTCCACAATGCAATATCAGGAGGGTGCCATTCTAGGTGAAAAGGATATCAATTAAAATATCTGGCCTGAACTTGCATCCCAAGAGGAAACCAGAGTGAAGCAGAGTAATGCTGACATATCTATGCCCACCCCACATACCTACTGATGGACTGAGGGAGAAGGAAGAAGGATTCTGTAACTAATCTTGTAGTGTTAAATGATAAGACAATATGCACATCTGCTATCTTTTCTACTGAGAGTTATGGAATGAAAGGATTTAAATTCTCTTTAATGTTGAATAAGTCTTTGTGCACATGTACATTACAACAGTTGTAAATTTTTCATATGTCTAAGGGGTAATCAAGTTTAAGAAAAAATGACCAAGCCCAGTGAATTCTCTGGGACTCTGCTGTATAAAGTCTATTACGCCCCAGTGGCTGTCATGGTTTGGGATCCCCATCGAACAGTCTGAGCTCTCTAATGAAAGAATTTATCAGCTTTTATTTCAAATGCATTTTTATCCATACAATTTTCTTCTTCTTCAGCAACGACTGTCATCACTTTGAATTAGAAGAGCCTGATTTCTCTTTGGCTGAGGAAGTACGCCGAGACATCGAAACTTGTGCAGAAGTTTGGGCATTATATGAACAATTTCATGAAGGCTTTCAAGAAAAAGCCAATGAAGACTGGATTACATTTAGGTCTAGCTTTGTTTTCAAACTGTTGTATAAATTCCTTCTTTATGACAGTAGTTATGTTATGATGAACTTCCTTACGTTTGTATTTCATGCAGGAGCAAAACCTACTTGTTTGAGGAATTTTTATTGAGCTGGCATGATAAACTGAGGAAGATTGAAGAGCATAATATAATGACTGTGAAGCTGCAGAAAGAAGTTGATAAGTACAAAGTAAGATCCTTTAATATGAAAACAAAATAAAGCCAATAGAAAATTTGAGGCATAGTTATATAATTCTTGAGATCCATTCCAGATATTTGCATACACACACACATGCACACATATATGTATATATATGTATATATATATATATATATATATATATATGTATATTTGACCTTTCCTGTGGCTCGTGGCTCACAAAGCATAATTTAAAATATCACAGTAAAAAAAAAACAAAATAAAATCCCAAATAATTCCCCTCCTCCAGTATAGTTTATGTATCACGTCCCAAGTTGTAGAGGTACATGTCATGTTGTTTCCCTAATAGTGGCAGATCTGAAACTAGCTACCAGCCTATCTTGTGATGGAGATGAAATCTGAATTAGAGTCTCTTTGCTAAGCAATGTGGTGATAATACTGCATTTTGCTTTGTTTGTTTATTAAAACTATTTTTTTACTTTAGCATTGCTCTTTAAAGTAACTCTTCCAAAGTATTTTTACGTCTTGTTTTGCTGTAGTAGAATGAGACAATTATTACAAAACAGTAGCATTAAGTTAGAGGTTACTAGTGTATATGAGAGGGAAAAATTTTAATTATGATTTCAGAATGTAATATTCTGTCTGTCTAGGTATGTTCAGAAATTATTTTATTTTTTGCAACAGATGTCACTTCCTGTCTTGAAATATGTTAGAGGAGAACACCTCTCTGCAGATCATTGGCTGGACCTCTTTCGGATTCTTGGTCTTCCTAGGGGGACTAGTCTAGAAAACCTGTTGTTTGGAGATCTGTTAAAAGTAGCAGATGTCATTGTGGAAAGAGCAGCAGAACTTAAGGTAATTTTTGAAGTTTTACTTCAGGTGATTTCTTAATAGTTTAGTCACCTGTTCTGGAATATGCTAAGGTTCTCAGCATGGTTTATCTCATGCTCAGTAAACCTTCAATTCAAGTTTATTAAGATCACTTTGACATAGACTTAATTTCTGTCCTCTGACCTGCACTAGACAAAAGAATCGCCTAGTGTAAATAATTCGGGTGATGGGGCGGGGGGAGGTTCCTTGACCTCTAGTCAAGGAACAGATTCCTTTGGTTTGTTTGGGCTGTGTTAGTTTGCTCATGAGAGCAATTGGTGAGAAGACGATGGTATTTTTTAAAGAACTTGGAATTTTTGGTCCATTATTCTGTATAGAGGATCATTTTCAAGGAGCTGGAGTGACTGTTTTCCAAGTAAATGACTCCAAAATAGCAGGGAACATAGTCCTGCCTGTCCACTAAAGATCCCTCCCCAAAGGTTAAAGCAAATTGGAACAAGGGGTCCGCTTCTATGGGCCTCTGAACAAGGTTCCCCCAACCATCCTAGTTGCCTCAGTTCTTTTCCTATGGGGGAAAATGTCATGCTTTCTCCAGGACAAAGAAGCCAATAGCCAAACTTACAAGAGTAACCACTGGCCCAAAGCCTCTAAATGTAAACAGAACCAACAAGCCCAACAAAACCCACATCAAGCCAGAGAATCCCAGCAGAACCATGGGCCAGTGTGGCAAGCCCAACACAACCATTGTCAAAGCAGGGAATCCAAGCCAAACCAACTGAATTGAGGGGCACTGTTGCAAGCCCAACAGAACCAACGTCAAACCACAGAAGCCAAGCAGAACCCAGGACCAATGTGGCAAGCTCAAGAGAACCAATGTCAAACCAGAGAATCAAAGCAAAACCAACCTGTCAAGACAGCCATTTAGACCCACCGAGATAGTGACATGGTGATGTCACTTTCCCAAGGAAAGCCTCAAAAAGCAAGACGGGAGATTTGGAGTACCCGAGTTCTTTCTCTTCAATCTGCAGCCTATTCTGTCACTGTCTCTCAGGAGGAGCCACAAGAGCTGCAGCTGCCCTTCCTCACTGGTACTCCTGTTCCCTATCAACCCTGCAAAAACAAACACAACAGCATGCATGCAGTTCATTTTAGGTGCTTTTGTGGAATCTGCTTACTTTAAATAGGATACTTGTCTATTTTCCTAACATCTCTTGTTCCAATGATATTTGTGGGTCTTTTTCTTTATGACAGTGGCAAAAACAATACACTTGGCACAGATTTTTGCACAGATTTGTGCCAAGTGGTACTGAGCCCCGCCAATGTCCTCCTGTGCAGCACAACAACTAGGGTTCGGTTGAGGGGTTTTTTGGAACGTAATTTAGAAGGCGGATTTTACACAATGGCAAGTTAAAAGTTCTAAAAAGAGCCAAGAGATGAGAACCCAAAACAAGATCAAGGAAAACTATTTTTAAAAGAACCTGAAAGGGGGGGGGACGCTCCAGGTCAAAAACACCCAGAAAAATTTGAAATAATGAAGTCCATTGTGATGAAACCAGTCATAAAGATAGCCAGCCGCAGGACAAGAAGAAATTTTCCCTGTTAGGCAGCAGCAGGTGCATAAATCCAGGGCAGAGATCAGAGGAGCAGCAGCAGCACTTAAAAAACAACAACTAGCTTTTGAGAGGGAGCAGGCCTGCTTCTTTATACTCTTTGCCCATACTCATAATTGGGCAGACAATTCTAGCGATTCCCCTAATGTCTGATCCCATTGGCTAGGAGAGCTGACTCCCTGCCCCACCTCGCCCCCATTGCCCAGGAAGTCTGAAAAATTAAAGGAAAACAGGTCTGGGATCCTTAAAATACTAGCTCTGAATATTCCCAAAGATTTCTAGAATTTTTCAGGACCCCATTACCGATATTCCAGAAAACCTGAATATCTCTGAACATATCTGAAAAATACTAATAATGTATATTTTGAATATGTATATTTGGACTGAAAATATCCATTTCGGAGCACTCATTCCTATATTGTATTCATTTATAAATTGCATTTAATAACTATCTGAAATGGTTTAGTCCTTCGGTTAAAGGTGTATAATTTATTGTTTAAAACAGGATTTGAATAGTCGTGCTCATGGTGAGGTCACAATCAGAGAAGCTTTGCGTGAACTTGAACTCTGGGGAGCTGGAGCCATTTTTACATTAACAGACTATGAAGATAGCCATGGCCGGATGATGAAACTGATTAAGGACTGGAAAGACATAGTCAACCAGGTTGGAGATAATCGGTGCCTTCTTCAGTCTCTAAAAGATTCTCCATATTATAAAGGTTTTCAAGATAAAGTTTCTGTTTGGGAGAAGAAACTTGCTGAGCTGGATGAGTACCTGCAGAATTTAAACCAAATTCAGAGGAAGTGGGTCTATCTGGAACCCATTTTTGGTCGTGGAGCTTTACCCAGAGAACAGGGCCGCTTCAACAGAGTGGATGAAGACTTTAGGTGAGTAGTATTTTGTGTTACATCTTTGGCTTCATTTAATCTCAAAACACTTTTCTCAGTAGAATAGTGTAAAACAGCTTAAAATGTACGCAAAGCTCAGTTTATGACACTCTGACCAGTGTGGTGTACTAGTTAAGGCTGTCAGATGAGGATCTGGGAGAAGCCTTAGTAGCTTGCTGAATGACCATGGGCTAGTCACATGTCACCTAACCTACCTCACAAGGTTTGGGGGAGAATAAAGTGAAGTTAAAGGAGAGCAATGTAAGCTGTTTTTGGTCCTCATTGGGGAAGAAAAGAGGGGTATAAATGGAGTACATAAATAAAATTAATTTATGCATCTTAACATTCTGGAACTGAATTAGTAGAGTTGTGACTATGACAGATATTTGATTCTTCATATTTAAGCTAAAAAAAATTAAGACATATTTTCACACCATAATTTTTCTTTTTAAAGATCAATATTGGCTGATATCAAGCAGGACAACCGAATAATTTCCTTGAATGCACGAGCAGGAATAAGAAATGCCTTGATGACTATTCTGGACCAGCTTCAAAGATGTCAAAAATCCTTAAATGAATTTTTGGAGGTAAAATTTCTAATACTAATCCAGCACTGCCCAAAAGTGTAGAATTTTAGCTCCTAGCTGAAACATAACACATCTTAAATCTTTTTTTAAAACAGGAAAAGCGTTCAGCATTCCCTAGATTCTATTTCATTGGGGATGATGATCTTCTAGAAATCTTGGGGCAGTCCACTAATCCTTCAGTTATCCAGTCTCACCTTAAGAAACTTTTTGCTGGTAAGCTGCAATCCATCCCATTGCAATATTAGTGAAGAGATTTTATTGTTAGTACAAGAACCTTCAGTTTGTGTACATGGAATGATGGCCCAGCTTTGCAAATGATTTAGGTGGATTTTATCCTCACATGAGTTTTTATTAGCCCACTTATCTGATCATTAGAGTCAGCTCCCAATTTAGAAACAATTCCCTGTCTCATTGCCTAGAGTTTATTTTTTAGTTGCCTGTAATGATGAGGAAAGGTTGTGAGAAATTTGTATTTTCCCACACATGAAGCGCTGAGAGATTTAATGGTTTCCTGGAGCTGAAGACTTTCAAATCACCTTTGTTTATAGTAACCGTCCCTTAGAAATTTTAATTTTTCATCCCTTTTTTAAAAGTTCTGCATATGGAAAGCTGTAATATCTACTTCTACGATAGTGAACAAAATCTTTTTTCAGAATTATGCTTTTAAAAATTCCAGGGCCTTTTTTCAGGCATACATAATATAACTGTTAAGAAATTGTAAACAAACTTAATGCTCAGTTGTAAATAGTGTTATACCTTAATTAACAGGCATTCACAGTGTAAGCTTCGATGATGATTTTAAACACATACTTGCAATGAAATCGTTAGAGGGCGAGGTTGTACCTTTCAGAAATAAAATCCTCCTGTCAAACGATGTTGAGGTAAGACTGTAAGCTCCAAATTATAAAAATATTTCAGAAAAAAGCATTCTTTTATTATTTGTGACATTTGTCTGATTTTTTTTAATTTCTAGGTTTGGTTAAACAAACTGTCTTCAGAGATGAAGGAGACACTGAAGCATTTATTGATCAACTGTGTGACTATTGGGAAAAGATCACACGGTTCTATTGATCCTTCTCTTTTCCCCTCACAGGTAAGATTTTTTTCTCTTTCATCTCAATAGTTGTTAAAATCATGTAAGAAGAAACTTACTTGGGAGAACAGCTGGTATAAAAAGAAAGTACTTTTCCTGTACACTTTGCTTGTTAGTTAACAGGCTTAGAATGAGGTCTGCTTAAAATGATTTTAATGTACTGTATCTCCTAGTGTTGTTGTTTTTTTATAGTTAACCTTTGAAGGTCATGCACATCTTGCATAGGAAATTCTAGTAAAAGTGGAAAAAATGTTTTGATAGAAAGTATAAACATTATTAAGGTAGCTGTATATAAAATGTAATAGATATAAATTTATAAGCCTTTTCCACAGCCACTGCTGGGAATCTGCTCCAACAAAATGCAGTGCTAGGCATACCTAGACTTGGACTGTATACAACATGCAGGCTGAACAGAAGACTCCAATGCGTCTGTGGCTTATGGAAAAACCGCAGCTTCTCACAGCCGAAGCCTGCAAGCCTAGGGCAGCTTGTTCCAGGCTAGGAACTGTTGTGAATGCTCCTACTTGTAAATGATATCACTAGCTATTCCGTATGCCTTGTGCTTTCTACCTAGAATACTTTAGGAAAAAACATTCAGGTAGTGTATGGTTTTCATTTATGCCCTCAGCCTTTTGCATCACAGACACCATGAATCATTTGCAGGTTAAGGCACACTGTGAATGTTTAGCTCAACCTCTGAAGTGATCATTGTTACCTTTGGACCTTCAAGTAATCATAATAACCCTTTATATAGTTATGGAATCAGTTGCTTAAAGCAATGGTTCTCAACATTTCATATATGTTTATAGACATTCTGTTGATATATTTATCATTTATGGTAAGTGTTAAGGACATAAAAAAATTGCAGAGGCACAGTGGGTAATCCCTGGCAGGAAGAGTTGGCAGGAAGTGGCACATCAAAACTTGCTGGAAGGAAGGGTGACCAGGTGATCAGGAGAAACACCAGCAGTACAAGGTTACTGCTAGCAAGCTAAAAGTGCACAAGTGGATAATCCATGGCAGATATGGTTAGGAGGGGACAGTATGTAATGCATGCAGGTGAACATAGGGATTGAAGAAGAGCAAATTCTTAATAATTATGAAAACTGCATCCAACTTAGATTATTTCTGTGTCCCTCCAGTGATACATGTACCACAGATTGAGAACCACTGGCTCAAAGAACTGCTTGCTTATTATTACTTAACAAGTAACAAAGCCCATTGTGGGAAAAAATACAATGGGTTGTAGAAAGGGGAGGGCAGACAGGCAGGCATTGCCTCCTCCTCCATGACTGATCCTGGCCAGGTGAAGGTGGTGGGGGGGAGACATTGCCACCTGCTCCGCTCCTGGTCCCAGCTGGGTAGAGGCAGGAGGTGGGCATTGCCACCTGCTCTACTCCTGTTCCCAGCTGGGTGAAGGCAGGGGAAGGGCATTGCCACCTACTCCACACCCGATCCCAGCTCCTGATCCTGCTCTGGGCCTGATTCCTTCCAGGTGAAGGCATTGCCACCTGCTCCGCTCCTGATCTCAGCTGGGTGAAGATGGGGGACAGGCATTGCTCTGCTCCTGAACCTGGCTGGGTGAAGTGGGGAATGGGCATTGCCGCCTGCTCCACGCCTGATCCCAACGTGGGCTTCCCGCCATGGTGTGCTCTCAGAGGGACTGGGTGCCTCCTCTGGGCTTCCCTCCACAGCAGCGCCCCCTGGAGGCACACCAGGGTATGAAGTGAGTCGGCTGGAACATGGTTTGCCTTTAATGTAGTGTTATAGTTACTGACTGAAATTCTGTGGATTTGTGGTATGGTTAAATCTAAATAGATAAAAGTAGTATTAAGTTTTATTTAAATAGTTATTTTGGAATACTCGTACATTAAACATGGACTTGGTTCAGACTGCACAGTGAAGCCATGGGTTAATTAAACTAACCGATTAGTGAATAGTTTGAACTCCACCATCCTGCTAAACATTGTTAGTTTGATTATCCTCAAGCCATGCTCTGAAGCGGCTTATTAGCTGTAGTAAGTCTTACCTGTAGTTTTACATGATGTATGACTGTAGGCATCCCAAGTTGGGGAAGTCTGCATCCCTCCTCCCTTCACCTGTGCTGCTGCCTCTAGAGCTCACTTTGGACCTGGGAGCCACAGATGCCTATCTGGGAGGCATGTACGTGCCTGATCAGATGTGCTCTGCCAACAGAATCTGGCAAGTGTATCCCCCCCCCCAAATCTTCCTCCCTTCTGCCAGGGAACGAGGCAAGCTCTAGCAGCAGTGTATGATGAAACTAGGTGCAGGGGGAGGTTTGTTGGATGCTTGGAATTCTGGCCAAGTTTGTTGTGTCTTGTTTGGGTTTGGTGTGAGAAAAGGTTTAATGTTGGAAGCAAGACAGAATTACAAGGAAGGGGGCATTGACCTGTGGCCTTATAATAATGCAGACCAATAATAAGTGTCTTCGTGACATGGTGAAACTTAGCGTTAGCCTGGTGCCACAATGCAGGCTGGGATAATAGCTGGGTCTTTGTAATAGAGATGGGAGGAGGAAGACAGTGCATGGAAATGAGGGTTTATTGATGCAGACCAAGATGGAGTCTGTGAACTGAATCTTGGTTTCACAAACCATCTACAGCTACATGTGACGTCTGAACCAAGCAACGTTGTTGCTTATGAGTTCTGTTTTTTTCAATAGATTCTTTGTCTGGCTGAACAAATTCAGTTCACTGAAGACGTGGAAAATGCAATCAAGGAACATAATTTGCAAGAGATAGAATTAGAATTAATGGCTAAATTGGAGCATTATACCAGCATAGACACTAATACAGAAGATTCAGACAGTGCAGGTATGGAAGATTTGAAAGTACATGTTTGTGCCTGAAACACTCCTTTACTCTCATTTAATGAAATGACTTTGATCCTTCCTAAAATTTATGCTTGTGGGGAAGATGATTTTCACCAATTCCCCTCTTATACTAAAGATTTCTCCTTCACCCTGCCCCTGCCCCTCCATCAACCCCTTGGGACAGAATTTCAGAAGGCATGATAAACTTCAGGGGGGGGGGGGTGCATTTTTGTTCCCTGCTTCTTTATTTCACTGGTGGTCACTGTAAGTAGAAAACTTAAGTAGGATCCAAGCCATTGCTCATCTAGCATATGGTTGAAATATTATTAACTCTACAGTATATAGTTTACTAGTGACTTTCCCACTTAACTTTGATGCTATAAACCAGAACGGTTAGACATAATACCCAGTAACTTTACTGAATCCACTGGATTTTTACTGTGACCTATGATACCTCGCCATACTTTGTGAAAATTACTAATTACCTTTGGGGTTACCTATTGTCAGCATACACTTTTCCTTTAGATTTTTTCCCCCTCTTCATTTCTAAGCATGTGAAAATATAATGATGGGAGAAAGCAACATGACCAAAAAAATCCATCATTCTTTTAAACTACTAACCCGTGTCTCTAAAAATTATTTATTCCCAGAATCTGGAATCCTTGAGTTGAAGCTTAAAGCCCTTATTCTTGATGTTATTCATAATATCGATATTGTACGACAGCTTCATGAAGCCCAGATTCATAGTGTCGATGACTGGGTGTGGAAGAAGCAACTTAGATTCTATCTTAAGGACCAAAAATGCTACATTCAAATGGTAGATGCTGAGCTCCAGTACACTTACGAATACCAGGTACTATTTTCAGTTGAATTTTAAAGGCTGCATATTCTGTTCATCCTACGTGCTATCTATCTTCCTTTCATTAAGAAATACTGCTTATTTATTTTGATCTCTGATCAAGTTTTCAAGAGCTCCAAACGTGCAGTTGTCCCAGTCATTTTGTTGTGTGTAATAGGGTCTTACTCATAAAATAGCTCTCATACGTGCTGGATAATATGGGACACCTGCAAAATATTTTGCCTAGGATCCAAAAAGCTCTCTTAAATATGCTCAGCAATTGCATTTTTACAGTTTTTCTTTGCACAGCAGCCTTCCCTTTGTTTCAGAAGCTGTAAGATGTATCATAGGCTGCTTCCACACACGTTGGATAATCCCCTTTCAATACTCTTTAGTGAACATTTGAAACTGATTTTCCATGTGTGAAACAAAAAATCCACTTCAAAAGGATTGCGAAAGTGCATTATTCAGCATGTGTGGAAACGGCCATAGTAACTGCTGTTTCAGAAGACAAAATCCAAAGCACAAACTTAGTTTGGATCTGACTTGAATCCCAGCTGTTTTGCTTCCTCTAACCCTTGTGTGCCTCTGTTGCCACCAGCCCCTGTGTTCTTTTTGCCCTCTTGCTTTCTGCTTCTTCTTCTGTCTGTTCTTGGGTAGCTGTGGAATAACATGCTTATTTGTTTTCTAATAACATACTTCCTGTTTTCCTTAATTACACAGCCAGTTTACAGATCTGCAAGAGACTTCAGATAAGCTGTGCAGACATGAACTTCTGCATAGTATGTGTTTTTCATTAGTTGACACCCATGGATAATTAGTCATTTGGAGTTTGCAGTTTTATTGTCTATATTAGGACTGAGTTGGCCAGTTTATGAGTTTTAAGATAAAATACTAACTAATACTATGTGTGTTACATCTTTAGGGTAATTCTCCAAAGCTTGTTTATACACCATTGACTGATAAGTGTTACCTCACGCTTACTCAAGCCATGAAGATGGGCCTTGGAGGAAATCCTTATGGTCCAGCTGGAACTGGCAAAACAGAATCTGTAAAGGCTTTGGGAGGACTACTTGGAAGACAAGTTTTGGTTTTTAATTGTGATGAGGTGAAGTAACCCACATTTGTTCGGTTGTTATTTCTATCTGCTCAAAGATCTTTGGGTGGAGACATCATGGCCATTTTCTTTGTGCCTCCTACCCCGTCCCCACTCCCCTCGTAGCATTTTCAGTGCAACTCCTGAACGAGGAAGATCTATAGTCAAATAAATGAGGAATCTTCTTTTTTGGGTGCCATCTCCTCTGTGTGGTGTGGGGAAAAGTCAGGAAGTGGACAAGCCCAAGATCTACTCCCAGACTCTACATTTGTAGTTGTTTTGATGGGGCTTGTGCCAGTTCTAATTTCTACATATGGCTAGTTAATTACTCTATATAAATCTTCTCCCCATCTCTTAATATTTAATGTAGTGAGTCAGATAGGAAAGTTGGATACTGCAAGTGCCACATCTGAAGTCAACTTCTCTTGTTTTAAGGGCATTGATGTTAAATCAATGGGCCGAATATTTGTTGGTTTGGTGAAGTGTGGAGCCTGGGGCTGTTTTGATGAGTTCAACCGTCTTGAGGAAGCTGTATTGTCTGCTGTATCCATGCAAATTCAGACAATTCAACATGCTTTGAAGAAACATCAGCCTGTGTGCGAGCTGCTTGGGAAGGAGGTACAGTACAACATCCTGCCGTTATTCATGCTTTTCCCATGAAGAGAGGCTCACTTCCTTGAGTCAGTTTTATCAGTGTTCCTAGCTACTGGTGTGATACGCCTTTTTTTGTTTCTTCTGTTTGTGGTTCTGTCTAACGGACAAATGTATAAGGCCTTCATATGTAGAAGATCTAGCAGTAGTACCTGCAGACTTCTTTGCTGATAGCAAGTTTCCGTATTCGAAACCTCTTGCAAATCATGTTTTGCATAGGAAACAAAAAATAAAGGACAAATTGTCCTAATTCCAAACCAATGATAATGCTAAAGATTACATTAATTAAAATGCTCCATACTCTTTTTTCCCTCTCAAGAACTATGCTTGATTTGAAATGGCTAAATCAATGATGAAGGGGGAAAGAAACCCCTTCCAGATGGGAATACCATAGAGGCTTCTTCCAATTTGTGTAGGAAGGGAACACTTTCAATACATCTAACTTTGCTGTTCATGTCATGTTCACGAAGACAATGGTATCTTTGGCTGACTTTCTCTAAGTCTAGGGACTCCGGTTTTTTGTACATGAATGACGTGTAGATCAAATAGAAAGTCCAAGGTATCTGCATCACTGTTGTGACTCTCCAGAGCCAAGTCATTTGAAAGCACCAGGAGCATCTGATAATCCAGTTTGAAATCCTTGGTATATTGATTTCCTGTCAGGAGGGGATCTCATGGCTGAGATTTTATGCAAGCCCCCTACAGAGGCAGTTCTTCCCATTCCTAGGGGAGATGTTGGCCAAAGCATCAACTAGCTAATACTAGCCACACGACGGGCACTTCCAGATTTCCAGAACCATCCAAGGAAACAGAATTTGTTGGTCTAGACAGATAATGTTTTGGCCAAAGTGCATATAAATCATCTGGGACACGATCGAGCTTACTTCATGAGGGAGCATCCAAGATATTAATCTGGGCAGAATTTCATCTTCGATCAATCAAAGCCGAGCATGTGGTGGGAGTGGAGAACACAGTGGCAGTCTCAGTAGATAGAAGTTAGAACAGTTGGAGCAGTATCCCAACCTCATTCAACCAAATTCAGTGTTTTGGAAGCTTCCTTTTCATCAGCTGAAGCAGCTGTTGATAATCTGAAAGGCGTTACCTGCCGCTTAAGTATCTCATCTCCTGGAAGGCCAACTCAGTTATA
The DNA here is from genome assembly GCF_028583425.1 of Eublepharis macularius. Classification (NCBI taxonomy): domain Eukaryota; kingdom Metazoa; phylum Chordata; class Lepidosauria; order Squamata; family Eublepharidae; genus Eublepharis; species Eublepharis macularius. Next base: position 163,083,318 of record NC_072792.1, on the reverse strand, counting down.
TCTCATCTTTCAAAACTATCCCTCCCCTGGAACCATTAGAGATTATAACATTGGCACTTACTGTGAAGTTTCATTCCATAGCAGTTCTGGGGTGGGGCAGTGTCCCAGTTAATGCACAACATGAGCTTGGCTTGGTTTTGCTTATTATTTTGGGATAGCAAGCACACCTCTGTTGTAGACTTAGGTGGCTTCCACACAGGGATGGGATTTTGTGGTTTCCCTGTTGTTAATGAGCACAAAAGCAGTGGGGCTTCCACATGGCAGGTTTCCCTGCCCCAGCCCCCCAGAAGTGGCCACTCCCCCTCCCCAGGCCACCAGGGCTTTCACCTCTTCACTTGTGAAGAGATGCCTTTTTACTTATATCTCTGCAAGGGGCTACAGACTTCTTTTTTAAAAATGAAAGCTATGAATTCAGAGAACCTGCTATACTTGTTGTTAAAATGGTTTACCAATATAATGATATTCTAGTGCTGACTTTTTTTGTAAAAGCCCCAGGTGGTGAGGACAGGGTCAGAGAAAATGGCTCCATGTGGGCTGGAAAAACCAAATTTTGCCACCGACAAAGCAGCCATCCAGACTTCACTGTGCTCTTCCTCAAAGCTTCAGAGCAAAGAAGGTCTGAGAAAGATCAGTGAAAATCTGACGAAACCCCCAGGAGTGCATGTATGCACCATGATGCTGAGGGGAGACAGGACAAAAACCACTTTTTGAAAGCATTGAACTCAGGGAAGATAACCCATGTGGAAATGGCCTTAGTCATTTCTTGTCAGGTGGTACATCCTTTCTCTGTTAATCTTTCTATTTTCTGCAACAAAAATGATTCTTCATGTTCTGTAGTTTCAGGTGGGTAGTTGTGTTGGTCTGCTGTGAATGAGCAAGATTCGTTAGAAGAGAGCTTGACTCTCAAAATCTTATACCCTGGAAAATCTCTTTGGTCTTTAAGGTGCTGCTAGGCTCAAATTTTGCTCTTTATGTTATGTAGGATTGTATAGTTATAGGGGACAGGTTAAGGGGCTTTTCCACACTCCAGTTCATTCTGGGTGCTGCAGGGAAGCCCTTTCTCTTGTTGCTGAATCCAGGAAGAGATGCCTTCCCATTTATTAATACTACCCCCACCTGGGAACCACTAAGAATGAAACTTCATGGTAAGTACTATTTTTCCTTTTTCAGGAGGGGCTCATAACCTGAAAGAAAGCACAAGAAAAATAATACAATAAAACCCATTGGGGTTTCTTCACTGGATCTATCTCTTTAGTGCAATTAATATCTCCACATTGAGGTAAGAATCCAGAAGAAGAATCCAGCAGAAGAAATAATATGGAGTCCTCTGTCACTTTTCCCAGTTTGTGGCAAACAGGAAATTGGGAATGCAATTTCTTTAGTAGTCATTGGGGCGTAGAATTGTGTTAAAAGTTTATAACACAAAGCTCTTAAGTATCTGGTTAGTAATTCAAATGATACATTTAATCCCTGTTAGTAAAGCTGTGTCTCATTAAAATGCATTTTTTAATGTCAGGTTGAAATGGATCACAATTCTGGAATCTTTATCACAATGAATCCTGCCGGAAAGGGCTATGGAGGTAGACAAAAATTACCAGACAATCTCAAACAGCTGTTCCGGCCAGTTGCTATGACTCGCCCGGACAACGAGCTCATTGCAGAAGTGATTTTATATTCAGAAGGCTTTAAAGAAGCTAAAATTCTAGGAAGAAAATTGGTGGATATTTTCAATTTAGCAAGGTAAGTATGTGGAAACTTATCTTTTCTTCTTCCCCCAGATAGTCTAATCTACTTTCTTCTGCTTATTTTTCTTTTGGCAGTAGATTTCTATTATTCCTGTATGATGAATATTGATTCTTCAGTGTTAACATATATCATACTTAAATATTAAATATTAATATTACATATTAATATTAAATCTGTAGAAAGAGAAGTTATTCTTGTGCAGCATTCTTGTAATATTGCTTTGATATAGAATAGTATAGTTATTAAGAACATGAGCTATGAGCTGGATAATCTTTGTTTGCGTATTAGCTCAGTCATGAACTCACATGCTACTCATAGTCTTTGTGTGAACTGATATGGTGCCATGTCAGATTAGGAGCAGAAAGATCTGGGTTCAAATGCTACTCAGCCATGAAGCAAATTGGTGACCTTAGGGTTATGGTAAGGATAAAATAGAGGAAAGAACCATGTAAGCTTCCCTGAGCTCTTTGGATGAAAGTTGGATAAAAAGAAAACAGATAACTCTGGTTTCTCCTTACCACTCCTCCCCCTATATTATGAGGGTACTATTAGTGGCTTATAATAGAAAGTTATTTTAAAAACTGCTAGGATAAAGTATACAGAGTGCTTTGTGGATTTGGGAACCATTTTGTATACATTCTTTGTAGAATCCCATATATAAGCAGCAAGCAGTTTGCTTTTGATTAATGCATTGTGTGATCTGTCTTGTGTCTCAGTGAGAAAGGCAGTCTAAAAACGAAATAAATAAATACATATTTTTTCCTCTCATTTATTTATTTACTTCATTTGTACCCACCTTTCTTCCCAATGGGGACCCAGATCAGATTGTTCTACTCTCTTCAGCTGCCTTGTGGAGGAGTGGGGCTCATTCCTTTTTGTTCTTTTGATGCTTCGCCCTATTCCCTTCTGCAGAGGTTAAGGATTTTATCTGCTTGTGATTGCCATTGAAATATATGTGTTGTTTGCTTTTAAATTAATTTATAAATTGTTATTTATGTTGTTGGCATATTGCTTTAACCGTTAGTTGTTTTGAACAAGCACTATGGAAAATCAGGAGATCAGTAATTTAAATAAATAAATAATATATGGTTATCTTAAATACATAAATAATATATGGTTATCTTAAAAATCCAGGGAACTTTTGACACCTCAGCAGCACTATGATTGGGGCTTGCGTGCCCTGAAAACAGTTCTGAGGGGATGTGGAAACCTACTTCGTCAGCTGAAAAAGAATGGAATGAAAGATAAAGGTAAAAAATGTAGTCCTTCTAAAAGTCTTCTTGAAGTAAATGTTCATAGGTTTATAATAATTTCATGCAAATTCTCTTGATCTTAAGTTCATTTCCTGCCAGAATGTATTTTAAAGCTTAATATGAGAACATTGAATAATTAGATTGTTGGATGTCGAAACAATTATTATCAGTTTCAAGAGAACTGGAGGATTAACAGATAGTTCATGTGAATCTGATTGCTGTTACTGTATGTTAAAGACATACCTTTGCATAGTTGGGGAAGGGGGCTGGGAGTGATTATTTTCTCTTCTTTTTCTGTCCCTAATATTTCTATTCTGCCGGTTTCTAAAAGGAAATGCTGCATCAGACAAAACCCAAAATCCAATGCTGCTTTTAAGTATTATTAAGATGATTGCAGAAAGAACTTTTTTCTGTTTTTTGTGTCAAGGGCTGACTTTCAGTAGATCACAGGGAGTGAGATGCTCTGCTATATACTAAACCCTGACCTAGAATCAGGTCATCCACAAATAATTTAGCGCTGGGATCCTCACAAATGTGCGATGCACTACAGGTGCACTACACTTCTGGCCACTCTCTGCTCCTGAGACGGACAACTCTCTGCATTGGTTGATTGATTTGATTTATTTAACTTGTATCCTGCCCTCTCCAAGAATGGGCTCAGGGTGAAATAAAGAACCTTTTTTTAACAAGCTGACACATCTTGTGGTTCATTAAAGTGAATCCAGCCAGATGCTTAAGAACCCCCCCTCTTTCTGCAGTGCAAACCTGGAAGTTAATGAGCTTCTGGTGGACTATAATAGATGGCTGATAAGGCAATCCAAAATGGTGCTTCACAAGTTCTGTGGGATTTCTGTAAAGTTATTAATTTTTTTCTATTTAGTATGATGTTAACAAGAACATTATTTTGACCACCAAAAAATGACCCTTTGGGTTTATGACCTGACTATGCTGGTATTGTACTTTCATAGCCCGTATATTAATCATTTCTCATCCCATGTCTACTAATTTACATCTGAAATCTAAGATGTCAGTTTACCATATGTAGTGGCTGAAGTTCTCCTGTAATATTAGAAATCAAATTGATAAACTTACCTTGCCACTTCAACCCAAAAATGATCAAATTGTGCCTTTTCTTTCTTTTCTCTTGTGCAGTTAATGAAAACCATATTGTGGTCCAAGCTTTGCGACTTAATACCATGTCAAAGCTTACATTTGCAGATTGTGCACGGTTTGATGCATTAGTTAAAGATGTCTTCCCCGGTATTGATTTTAAGGATGTAGATTATAATGAGCTCCACAATGCTTTACAAGAAGTCTTTGAGGAGGCTAATTTGGAAATCATATCTACCCAGGTAAATATCACAATGAGGCTAATCGTAATGCTGAGTACTTTAATTGTAACAACTTTGAAACTTTCTAGTGATTTATTTTGTTCACAAAAATACTAAAGGAAAAATCTTCCTTAAATCGAAATATTAATACATGTATGTAAAAGTAAGACAAGAATTCTTATAGACATGTGTAATCATTTCTATCGATTGCCATGTTACTGTTGCAAAACTGTAAGATTAGAGTCATAGTGTTTGAAACCACACTATGTTCAGTAGACTTTCACAGGCCCAACATAAACACTGAAATGTTTATGTTGGGTTAATAACACCCATAACATTACTTTATTCCCACTGGGAAACTGAAATTCTGAAAATGTCAATTATTTGCTGCCTATTAATGTGAGTGGAAGTCTCATTTTGTGCTGTTAATCATGCTTCATCCTTCTGGTTTTTCACAGATCAAGAAGGGTTTGGAGTTGTATGAACAACTACGTCAGAGGATGGGGGTGGTTATTGTAGGCCCAAGTGGTGCTGGTAAATCAACCCTTTGGCGAATGTTAAGAGCTGCCCTTGGGAAGATTGGCAAAGTAGTGAAATCATATGCCATGAACCCCAAAGCTATGCCTCGTCATCAGTTGTTGGGCCATATTGACATGGACACAAGAGAATGGTCTGATGGTGTCCTTACAAACAGTGCTCGGCAAGTGGTCCGCGAACCACCAGGTATGTCTGTGTTAGTCTTTATAATCCTATGCATGTTTATTTGAAAGCAAACCTTACCAAGTCCATTGAACGTTTTCAGGTAAATGTGTGTAGAATTGTGCCTTAGTATGTTTAATCTTATGGCAATATCAGAATAAGATTAACTAGGTTATTTTATGCCAGTGTGAAGGTACTCTCTAGTCTCTGTCAATCATCTTTGTGACAAGATTCCTTGAAATCAGTATCCAGAGCAAGCTACTAAAACTACCTTTATCTGAGAATATCAAATGCAAAGTTGAAAAACAGCATTCAAGCTTGTCAGAATTAAGGGAAGAAGCAAACTCAAGTCCTCTTCCAAAAGGATTTCAATTTAGACAGAGATCCAGAGGAGTTAGCCGTGTTAGTCTGTAGTTGAAAAATCTGACGAAGAGAGCTGTGGTTCTCAAAAGTTTATCTACAATAAAGTTGGTTAGTCTTAAAGGTGCTACTGGACTCTTTGCTAGTTTAGGCAAGGTTTTTTTACTTTGGGTATTTGAAATTTCTGTTGGTAATGATTTAGAATTAGTTAATCATTCTGATTACTGCTGCTAGCATGTGTATAACTAAGATGCTAAAAACTAATGATTATGGACTCTGACACTCTTTAATAAATGAAATTCTGCTACATAGAAGGGAAATGTATAAATCTCAATCAAGTAGATTTATGAGAAATTGGGTCTTGTTCATTGACCTCTAGAATATGAGAGTCTCTTACTATGTGCAACCATATGTATATATTTTGAATATGATAGAACAACTTGATAGGTTGCTGTGGTTGGTGCTGATTTGGGAGGGTGGAAGTAGCTTCCCTTATTCATAAGTTTAGTGACTTAAATTGTATTTCATTTGGTTTTAAGTTGTATTGTGAACTGCTCTAGGAACTGGATATGAGATTAAAATTGCTGTAGAAATATTCTAAATAAATAAGTCATATTAATATAGTTTCATCCAGTGCTCTGTATACACATTCCAGATGTAAAGTAAATCCCAATTTTAGCACCTCATGAAAGGTGGGTAGCTTTTTTAATTAATAGGACATGACAATATATTGTTGTTGCTCATAAACAGATATTACGTCATGGATAATCTGTGATGGTGACATAGACCCTGAGTGGATTGAATCTTTGAACTCTGTCCTTGATGACAACCGCCTGCTCACTATGCCCAGTGGAGAAAGAATTCAATTTGGCCCAAATGTGAACTTTGTATTTGAAACACATGACCTGAGTTGTGCTTCTCCCGCTACAATATCTCGCATGGGAATGATCTTTCTAAGGTAATGCATAATAACGTTTGACAGATGTGCATTAGAGTGCTTTACAATCTTCACACATGCTGAAGAAGGGGAAAGCTTCAACTTGATTTAAGTGTTAAATAAAACCGCATATTTTAACGTACCATGGTCTCATTTGGGTTTGCCTTTACTGTTTTCACTTGCTCTGTGCCCTTATCTATTTCATCTGAAAAATAATCAGTTTTGTGAATGAAATCCTTGCACAAATGTTCTCACTGTTGGTGAGCTCCACTTTATATGCTGGTACTGTATTGATTCTCTTGGAGTTTTCTGATTGCAATTTAAATGTGATTCCTATGTGTTTTTTACAACTCAGACTCTGAAGTGGGGTGTAAAAATGACAATCAGTTACTTTAGTGCCTAGCTAATGTGCTGCACTGGAACGAATAACTAATTTATTTATTACTGTAACCCTGGTATGATTCTTGATATAATTTTTATAGGGTTGTTAAAAGGGATTATATATCTCAAAATAAATAAATGAAAATTAGAGCTTTTCACTGAAATATGAATAAAAAGCATCAACATCTCAGTACAACCACTAGTGTACACACACAGAAATAGGCTTAGATTAGCTTTACTCAAAATATTAAAGATAGGTGGAAATCCCTTGTCTAACAGTTCATTCATGAGTGCAATGTCTTAGCTGCGCCGATCTCCATTTACAGGACAGGATAGTGTAGGAGTAAATGCCCTTTTCTTCCCCTCCCACCATGCTTATAGGTGATGGTGCTGTCATATAACAACATCTTGGATAAGGTTGCCAACTCTGGGCTGGGAAATTCCTGGAACTTTGTGGGTAGAGCCTGGAAACGTGGAGTTTGGGGAAGGGAGAGAACTCAGCAGGGATGTGGTGCCTCCAGAACTGCCCTTTTTCTCCAAGGAAACTGATTTATGTAGTCTGATAATCAGTTGTAATTCTGGGAGAACTCCAGGCCCCACATGAAGGCTGGCAACCTTGCTCTTGGCAGAGGACTCAAATAAAGTTAATATAGTTTTCTGATAATGTTCCTTGGACTGGGGTTAGAGATGTGACCTTATCTATTATAATGCCTTGTGATGCATTATCTATTATAGCACCTTGTGATGCATAATTAGAGTAGCTGTAAGTAAAATAGGAAGGTATAATTATAACCTACTTACTCCTAATATATTTTTTTTAAGTTGGTTTTACAGCCTGTTATTGAGCCTGATCATTCTGTTACCATCCCAGATTGGAGCCTTCTGGTGCATGAATGGTTTGTTATAATGAAATAGGAATTACAAAAATTATTTTGGGTTTAATCTGAGGTATATCTAATTCTAGTGATGAAGATACTAATCTTAATTCATTGATAAAATCATGGCTAAGAAATCAGCCAGAGGAATGCAGGCGCAATCTTGAAAACTGGATTGGGGACTATTTTGAGAAGGCTTTAAATTGGGTCCTAAAACAGGTGAGTAGCTCAAGGTTTTTAATACATTTCAAGTTTCTTAAATTCTATTTGGTCAGTGTAAAAAAATTCCTTGTCATAACTCTTATCTTTGATATCTAAAGACTAAAGGTGTATCTTTATTCAGAAGGGTAACATCATCTATTAAAAAGTTACTATTGTTACCCGCATTTTGTGTAAATTCAGTCATGGTGTCTGATAGATGTGCCCCTTCCTTGAAAGCATCCAGTGACTCTACTTGGCTTAGAAGTAAGAAAGTAAAGAAGGCCAGGAAGGGGCGGGGGTAGGAAGGGGGGGGGGATAAGCCAGGAGGGGGGCAGGAAGGGGGGATAAGCCAGGAGGGGGGGCAGGAAGGGGGGGATAAGCCAACTGGTTAGTCCCCTTCCATCTCTTCCTCTTGCATGTCTCCCCCCCCCCACAGCTATGGAGCCCCCCACATTTGCATACAACCCTTCATTGGAGGAGGTGTGGGCAGCTCTGCTGTTCAAGCGCAGATGGATGAATTGTAGCTATTTTGCTGCTACCAGTCCTGTTGTTGAAAACTAGTTCATAGCATGCTCAGCTCACTGCATTTGTTCCGTTTTATAGAATGACTATGTGGTAGAAACAAGTTTGGTTGGAACAGTGATGAATGGCTTGTCTCATCTGCATGGCTGCACTGAACGGGGACAGTTTATAATCAGCCTGATAAGAGGACTGGGTGGAAATCTCAACATGAAATCAAGACAGGAATTTACAAAGGAGGTAATTCTGTATGAATCAAAATTATTCCAATGATTGCAGTTTCAGTATAGAATTTTCATTTTGCTGTTATTCAGGACCACAAACAGAACTGTAGCTGCTTATATGGCATAGGGTGGAGGGATATTAATGGGGCTCAGCACCTTGCAGTACAATTCTGCGCAGAAAATAGATAGGGTGCCCCAAATGTTCTATTTGCCGCTATCATTTGCTTAATAAAGTAATAATTGATCACAAGTATGCTCAAGAAATGTTTTAGTGCTGAAATGATAATGGCATGCAGCTGTAAAAGATACAGTGGCCCCATTCAGATATCGTTGTACATAACAAAACTTTCAGCAGTACTAATGCCAGGGACAGGGAGTGGGAACTACTTAATGCTTTTTTTTAGACAGCATATAAAAATATGCATCCCCACCTACATCTTGTGATTAGTTATTTACTTAATTATTTACTACATTTGTACCTGGTCTTTCTCCCCAGTGGGAACCTTAAAGTGGTTTGCATTGTTTCCCTCGCCTTCATTTTATCCTCGTAACCTTGTGAGGTTGGTATTGGTAAGAGTGGGTGACTGCCTGAAGTCACTCACTCACCTGGCAGAGTGGGGATTCAAGCCTGGTTTTGCCAGATCCTAGTCCAAGTCTCTAACCACAACACTACACTGTATCAAGTGATGAGTGGGAATGCACAACTTCTCTTGATGCGTTATGGGGGGGGGGCTCTTAATCTGCTCTTTGTCTCAAATTGCGACAGAATTTTCAGCATCTTTACACACAGAGAAAGTGGCTTATAAGTGTCGTTCTGCATGCCTAAAGCTATCGCTGGATCAGTGCACTAACCAGGTCTACTGAGAGTCCTGTAGAAGAAGTCTATGCATTGGGGCTGACTCCTAGAAAACTGTTCTGAGGATGGCTCTGCAAAAGGACAAAAAATATAGCACAAGTTTTTATATTATGTTAGCTAAGACCATGATAGTTTATGGGAACTTTAATCTTTTAAAATAGTGGATATAATATACACATGGCCATCCAGTTGAAAGCTGAGGTTAGGGAGGGGCTGGGCAGAGGAAGTCACTAGCACAGGTGAAGCCATGCAAGTCAGTATGAATATGTTCAGGATTTTATGTTTCGTGTGATATAGAAAATGGAGCCAGTGGAAATATTAAAGGAGGTTTTTTTTTTAAGTAATTGGGAGAAAGTTTGGCTGATGTGTGGAGAAAGGACTGTTACTGTCTGCAGCTTAATTTCTATATATATTGACTAATACGATTTTTATTGTAGTTATGGGGTTTTTTTTTACTTTTTAAAGAATTTTTTAAAAAAAGAGATTAATATTTTAAAACCATATATTTTAAGGTTTTTTCCTGGGCAAGAGAGACTCCACCAAATCCCAGCAAAGTTCTGGACATGTTTTATGATTCAGAGACTGAGCGCTTAATGACATACCAGCTGAAAAAACCTGAAAACTTGACTGCTGATGACTTCAGTAATATTCAGACTCTTCCTGTCATTCAGACTCCTGATATGCAAAGAGGTTTAGATTACTTTAAACCTTGGCTAGGTTTTGATAGTAAGCAGCCATTTCTTCTTGTTGGCCCTGAAGGATGCGGGAAAGGGTAAGGATTCTTACTTTCATACTGACAATAACAATATGGTACTCCTAATGCTAAAAATAATGATGGAGATAACAGTATGTTTAGAAAGCAAAATGTTCCCCACAGCTCTGTTCTACACCCTAAAATAAAAAGTCTGAGGTTTATTAACTCAGTCTAGTTGAGACGAAGCACCTGTAATGATCCTATGCTACCATAGATTATAGATATAAGGGATAAGATTACCTAAGCAAGATCTGGGTTGTCTTGAAAGCTTGCTGGAATAGGCGAAAGTTTCGACTGCCTCCTGAAGCAAAGTAGATCCAAGTTCCATAAGAAGGCACTCAGCACTAATCTCTGAGGAAAATAGGCAAACTGTTGGTTGCTCAGAGTGACTGTTTTAATTGGGGTCAGAGGATGTAGAAGATCAGAAGTTGCTCCTGCAAGGCCAGTCATCAGGCTTTGCATAATGGGCTCTAGACTGTGCTGAGAGATTTAGTGGGGGCACAGACTTGGCTTGAAGCTATGGTCGCTAGCAGTGCTTAGTAGCCCCCAGTTTTGTTTTTTTGCTATCCAGGATATGGGTTCTGGGGAAGGAGGGAATGTGGAAAAATGACGAGACAAGGGAGTCTTAAGCACATCTACTGAAAATGCTAGTGAGGTCTGTTCAATGGGACTTGCTCTCAGGATGGTTTTCTTAGGATTGGAGTTTCCCCAAAAAAGTACAGCACAAGAACAAATCCATACAGGGATTCAACAAAATATGAACTAAATGTATTAATGAAAAGGCAGGAGTATTTGAATAATAATTGGTCCTTCATTGGTTAAACTCCTTTTAGTGAATGTTCTTCCTCAAACAGGTTATAAAGTGAAGGAAATGTACTCTGTTTCTACATAATTTGTGGTATCTTTGATATTTAGCTAAGTAGCTGCATTCTAGTTAACATTCTTGTACAAACTATATACATGCTCAGTAGCATGTTTTGTCATCATCTGCTTTTCTTTTGATATGACTGAGGGTAAAGCGATATGTGCAGGTTTTCAAAGTGTCGGGTTTGGGTTCCCCTGACCCAACTTGGATTCTTTTCTGCTGCATAGCTGTTTTGTGGGATGGCTGTTAAAAAATAAAGGAGAACATAAGCGGCCTCAGAATGCCTCTGTGGGGGGAGGAGAGGCTACCCCTCCCCGCTCAAGCTATTTCCCCATGTCAAAATGGCACAGGAGGGAAGTTTTTCCCTGTTTTTTTCTGCTCCACATGGAGCAATAAAAGAAGAGGGGAAATCTCCTCCTGTGCTATTTTGACGGGGGCGGGGGGGAATGGCTTGAGCAGGGAGGGAGGAGCCCCTCCTCCCCCACACAGAGGCAGAGATATTTTTGAACAGCCATTTCCCAAAGCAGCTGTGTGGCTGCAGGGAACCCAGGTTGGGTCAGACCAAAAACTTTAAAAACCTGCATGTATAGCTTGACCCTGAGACAGAACTTAGGTCGGTAAGTTTCCTTTGATGTGCTATATAACATTTTAAGTTTGTATTTTTTTTAAAAAAACTTTTTGTTTTAAAGAATGCTGCTCCGTTATGCCTTTTCCCAACTACGGTCTACTCAGATCGCTACAGTTCACTGCAGTGCTCAGACCACCTCTCGGCATCTTCTGCAAAAATTAAGCCAGACATGCTTGGTCATCAGCACAAATACTGGACGAGTGTACAGGCCAAAAGATTGTGAAAGGCTCGTTTTATACCTTAAGGATATCAACTTGCCCAAACCTGATAAATGGGGAACCAGCACGCTCGTGGCTTTCTTGCAGCAGGTGACTAGAATGTGGCTTTGAATTTCTTCATAGTTGCTTTCAGAAGTGTTTTCTTCAAAACTGTGGCAGGATTTAAGATGCTTAAAATTTTCCACTATTTAAAATATTTACAAAAACACTTTTCTTTACAAGAATGTTGTGCAATTGAACAAATCAATTGTTATTCACAGCTTCTGATGCCAGTAATCAAAAAATGGTTTCCAACTTGTGGAAACAAGGTTTCTTAGCTCAGATATCTCGTAGCTGTTTCACTTTGGTTAATTTTGGTTATTTTGCTACCTCCCATATTCTTAAACAGTGCAGGTACTTGTTGGTAAAGATTTATTGTTCATGAGTAGGACCTTTTAGGTATTTTATGGCTGTCTGCTTCTTCCTTATGGTCTCACCATAACTCAGTAGCTTAGGCTCACTCTTTTCCATATATCAGGCACTGCTCTCCTACTTGCCAAAAATTAGATACCACATCAGACATTGGCTTTGAAACAAAATTTCCTGGCAAACAAGATTATAGAAAACAAGCAAAGATGTATAATAAACAGATAAATAATGTATAATAAACAGATAAATAATAAACAATTTAAGCAGCAAGCCTAAGGAGGTCTACTTAAAAATAAGTCTTATTTTATTCAAAGTTGCTTACTTCCAGGGAAGTGTTCTTAGAATTTCAGCTTTTAGTACACAATTTTGGTCCTCTTATTGTTGAATTCTGATGAATAACCCTAGTGACATGAAATGAAACTAGATGCATCTTTGTTAATTTTGAATCTAACTCACTTTGAATCTATATTTTTCTTGTTTTGACCATATTCAGTTGATCAAATGAAATAACAATAATACCGGAATCTTTGCTTTAGTTCCCATAAATGTTTGAGAGTGAAAATTATAATAAGAAGGGTTAATCTCAGAGCTGATTTGTAAATATATACCATGGTTGTCTAATCACTTAATAGTATTTCTCCAAATGACTTGCAGCTCATTGTATGAACTGCCTACAGTTAGGCATTGTGTGAGATCTCTGTAATGTTTGATTTGTGCAAGGGCCCATACATTTTGGCATGAGTATATAGCCAAATTTTGTGGCCACCACAATTCTCAGGGAGGGAATTCTGTTTCTTATGTTAAGCTGAGCTTTGGAAGTGCTTGTATCATCTTAAAAGCATGAATTGAGATTAGGGATAATACTATCCTGCACCAACTTCAGTCTCAAGAGCTAGGTGGGAGCTTGGCCATGCCGCAAGCTGGGCAGCTGAGGAAGGAATTCTCATGATGGTGACTGAATTTGTAGAACTCTACATGGCTGGATATTTCATGCATACAAATAATTGCCTGATGCCACAGACATTGAATGCTTTTTTGAATAGATGATATTTGCAGAATTTAGGTTTTGTCTTTGGAGAATGCCTGTTTTGCAGAAAGTGAAACTTCATAGATTAATGTGTCCTTCATTATATACTAGGGTTGCCAGTCTCCATTGGTAGTGGGGCATTCCCTGCAACCTGCCTCCCCTGCACCCAGCTGCTGCCCCCCACCACTCACCTAGCTGGTGGAGGGGGGGGGGGCGTGGAGAACTGGCTGAGTGTGCACTCCTCCTTGGGAGGCATTTCACTGAAAAGGGCACATGTGCTCTCATGTCACTGTAAATGACATTTCCTAAGCGATGTGAAAGCAGTACATCACAGTGGGGGCTAGTTCTTTAAAAATCAGCTCCAAAGTTGAGTTTGCTGCCAGTTTTTAGAGAAGCAGTCTCCAGCATGACCTGTTGCTTCCACATCATGCCAGAAATGTTATTTTCTGGTGATGCAGGACCACACGTGCTTTGCGTGCACGTGGGGTAAATACCTGCTAGCTCATCTATCCCCATTTCCTGATTTGGCCCCCAGGGGACCTGGCAACTGTATTATATATCTTATGGAATTATACTTAAGTATGTGGTTGGTGGGAACAAAATAATGACAATTTTTTTCTCATTGTTTGCTTTTGTGTGTAACTGTATTCCCCTCACCCCCAGGTGCTGACATACCAGGGATTTTATGATGAAAATCTTGAATGGGTTGGGTTAGAAAACATCCAAATTGTGGCCTCCATGTCTGCCGGAGGAATGCTGGGAAGACATAAACTTACCTCCAGGTTTACATCTGTTGTTCGACTCTGTGCAATTGAGTAAGTGTCTGCTTGAATTGTTCATGTATATTTCTCTTGAACTTGGTTGGACTTTGCGATTGTGGATGACAGGCATGCATATTGATGATTCTGAAATTTGGGGATCAAGAAAAAGAACAAGATAGAAACAAACAAACAAAAAGCTGAAAAACTCCTTTGATCTCCTTTGCCAAAAGAGGTGATTTTCTTTCTTTAGTTTCCATACTTCTGATATATTAAGGTCTAGTTTTGGAGGAGTTTCTACTGTTTCTTTGCTAGTGTGATACAGAAGAATGGAATCACACTCTTTTGCAACATAGAAATAAAAAATAGACAAACATTTAAAAGTTGTTTGATGATTTGGGCATATAAAGGGTTAGTTTTGAACAGGTTTCTGTTGTGTGGTGCATTCTTCCTGGAATCCTTGATTCTTGGTGTTACAGAACTCTTTAAAAATTTCCTTGGCCTCCACAGATTTTTACTAATTCCCAGTAAAAGAGTTATGTAAACATAGAGTGATTCCGCACACATTGGATAATGCGCTTCTAATCCTCTTTATAGATCATTTGGAACGGATTTTTTCGTGTGCTGAACAAAAAAATGATTGATAAAGTGAATTGAAAGTGCATTATCCAACATGTGCGGAATCAGTCACTGTTTATTATTTGTAAAATTTTCCCCCAAGAATTTTTACTGCAATATGCCTGTTTGACTGCTGCTTTTATTTACCTTCCCTACTTCTCAAATGACATTTGTTAGGAAGGAAGCAGGGCTTTTTTCCTGTGGAAAGAAGTGGGGGAACTCTCACCTGGGGAACTCCCAGCAGGAGGTGGCATCCCTGTACGTGTGCGCTCCTGGGACCATGTGATAACATCATTTCCGGGAATGATGGGGATCCTCCCGATGGGCCAGCTGGCAGTTAAAGGGGCCTTTCCCTGCTGTGCAGGTGGCAGGGGAACGGCCCGTTCAGCCGTGTTTCATTTGGCCTGCGGGGGGAGAGATCCCCTCGAGGGCTAGTTGGCAGTTAATGGGCCCTTTCCCTGCCGCACAATCGGCAGGGGAAGGACCCTTTCGGAAGAGCTTCAGATGGCCTGCAGGGAGGGAGATCCCACCAAGGGCCAGCTGGCAGCCTTTTTCTCTAAGGGAACTGATTTGTATCTGGAGATCAGGGGGCAGGGCCACGGGACACGTGACTGTTTTCAGGAGCTGCCGGAATGCTGTTCCACCACGTTCCGGCTGAAATAAAAGCCCTGGAAGGAAGTAATCAGCTATCCCAGAATCAGAGTCTGCACAACTCAGAGCACTATAGCTTGCCCTTTACACTTTTAGCTGGTCTTCTGATCAGTGTCAAGGCTACCAAAGCCTCAGAGTGAGCTTTGACACTTTTATTTCTTGTAGACCCCCACCTAAGCCAAAGAATGCTGTTACCATACATGGTAACATTCCACCCTAAAATACAGGTTTTTCTTTGAACATGAGGTGCATCTGCTGTTTTTGTAACGAGCGCTTCCTGGTCCTTACTTTTCTAGTAATAAATTGTATCTTAAGCTTGAGCTATTATCCTTAAGGCATACTTTACATAATTTTAAAGTGTCTCAGTTGCTTTATACTTTTCAGTTTCATTATTTAATTGTTTTGTTACTTTTCTAGCCTTTTCGTTTATTTTGGAATTGAAGGTGCCATAATTAGGGTTCCCAGGAGGTCTTCCATCAGGCACTTGCTACACTCAGACCTACTGCCAGATTACCGGATCCCATATCTTCCCACTCTACCTTGTATTATAAAATATTACTTTGCTGCTGGATATAAGGGATTACAGATTTTTAAAGGGATTAAGGCCATTTTTTAACCAAAAAATCTAGTGAAATCCTTAAAATGGAATACTTCAAAGAAGCAGGACTTTATTTCAGTTTTGCTGTGTTTGGCTTAGAAAGTGATTGTTGTGGTTATATGTAAATGTAGATGATGCTGATTAATACCACACTCTTCAACATTTGTTTTCTAGTTATCCTGAGAGAGATCAACTACAAACTATTTATAGTGCCTATTTAGAACCTGTTCTGCATAAAAATCTAAAGAATCATCCTGCCTGGGGATCATTAGCAAAAATCTATCAGTTGGCCGGATCTATGGTTCAAGTATATGAGCAGGTACAAACTGCTTAGTTTGGTTTCTAAGTAACTAAGATATGTTTTAATTCAGGACTGATGTCCTCCGTCCCTGTGTTGCTGCATACCTCTGCTGCAGTGGTCTCGCCTGCTTTATTACCGATGTCGTAATGAGGAGAAGACCATATATATGACTGTACCAGAAATTCCAACTTGCAATCATTCAAAAGATCCTTGCTGTCTACAGCAGGGGTGTGTGGAAAAGGGCAGCCAAAATGATTCAAGGGCCTAGAGCACCTCCGTGCTCTGCTTGGCTTCTTAAAAACATCTGGCTGGCTACTGTTGTTCACAGCAGGGCAGATGATCATGAGAGGGACCTTTGGTCACTCTCAACCAGCAGGGATGTGTTCTCAAAAGCTTTTGATACAGGATTGTGCTCTATACTAAACTAAAATGGTATTAATTTGGTGTGTGCAGGGTCAGATTTTCAGGTTAATCATTTAAATTTCACTCAGCTAACCACTAGGACTACTTTTTTTCTCATTAATAGATTTTTATTGGATGGGTCAATATATATTCAATTTCAAATACAAATACATTCCATTTCAATTCCCCTGTGTATATTTCCTCCCCCTCCCCCCTTTTTCAATATGTACTTCCAACAGCACTCCAGCCCCCCGTTATTAATAATACCTTATTTCTATACTAAAGTTGTTCTTTTCTTATTATTAGTAAAGATCTTAATTATATCTTATCTTACTTAATTTTTTAAAACCCCTCGAAAGACCATAATTGTCCTTTAAAATCCCATTTCTTTTCCATGTATTTTTTCAACTTTTTCCAATCTTCCAAAAATGCTTCTGGATCTTGCTCCTTCAAATTTCTTGTTAGTTTGTCCATTTCAGCCATGTACAACAATTTCCTTGTCCATTCTTCAATTTCAGGTATTTCTTCTCTCTTCCAGTACTGAGCATATATTATTCTAGCTGCTGATACCATATAATATAACAATATCTTATCATTTCTATTAACATCTTCCAAATGCAATGATAATAACAACATTTCTGGATTTTTTGCAACATTATAACAAAGTATCAAAGACATCTCAGTACATATTTTAGTCCAAAAGTCTCTAGCCTTACGATAAGGCCACCACATATGAAATAGAGAACCTTCATGCTCCTTACATTTACCACTAGGACTACTTTTGAAAGGTGGGGAAGATTTCTGGTCAGAAGTATTGTGAGTGACAAGTGCAATTATTTAGTTTGGCTGTTTGGTACTAGGAATGAAAATACTACAGATGATCTTTTCTTTTAACAGTAAGTGCCATTTTTTGTTGAATTGTAAAATATCTGGTATTTCTTCAGTACTTTCAGTTTATATCAACAAGGCACCTATTGAGAATTTTCATGATGGGTGTATTTGTTCAACTTTAAGAAATGATTTTATTAATTGAATGAAGAGCTGTGGTGTTTATATGCTGTTTATATGGATCATTTATTAGCCTCATTCTCTATAGAAATAAGCCTGAAGCAGTTTACAGAAAGAGAGTCTGTTATGCAGATTAATCAATTGATCAATTAAAATGGAATTAATGTAATGGAATTTACAGAAATGTAATTAATGTGATCAATTCAGATGGAATTAACTGAACAGAATTTTTTTGAATTGCAGCTACTTTTAATGTACCAAGCTTTAGATGGCGGGCAGAGTCCTTTGTCTGTATCAACAAAAAGTTTTTCGGTTGGTTGGGATCCCTTATAAATAGAAACAAAGTTGTAAGTTCGAAGTAAAATACTTGGATCTGTTAAGCAAAATGCACCCTGTGAAATTCTCAGTGGCTCGAATGAATGCATTCTGATATAGCATTCATTCTAACTATCCTGACAGTGCTTTGAAAGCTATTTATGCATATGCACCAAAGCACTTCGCACCCAAGCCTTAATGACCAAAGCTGCTTATTATTCAGACACACTCTGTGCCCTCCATATTAATGTTTATTTGTGCCAGTGTCTTTTAGAGAAATGATGCTGTACTACCTATATTGTATCTGGAAGCAAGATTATATGCCGTTTTGCAGCCAATGAAATAATAAGGCATGTGATAAGTGTGTGTTTAAATACATTTTGTAGG
Organism: Eublepharis macularius; assembly: GCF_028583425.1. NCBI lineage: Eukaryota > Metazoa > Chordata > Lepidosauria > Squamata > Eublepharidae > Eublepharis > Eublepharis macularius. Next base: position 163,064,998 of record NC_072792.1, on the reverse strand, counting down.
AAAATTTAGAAAACCACTACTGCATATTGCTGGGAGAACTACTAGATTAAAAAAAAAGAATATATGTAATGTTTGTATGATCTGTTTTTCTAGGTTCGAGCCAAATTCACAGTGGATGACCATAGTCACTATCTCTTTACACCTTGCATTCTTACTCAGTGGGTTCTAGGCTTGTTCAGATATGATTTAACAGGAGGTGAGTAATTGTGGCTTATTATATTATATGACTTTCAGTGCAATCCCTACACTAATTTTCATCCTTCTAAACCCATTGCCTTTAGTGTTGGAGAGCAATCTGAAGCAGGTCTCCCCCATATCCTACTCAGACTGGTAAAATGGAACACTTCCCGGAATATGTTCTTAGGATTGCACTGAAAATACCTTACCATCTGCTTGATTTCTTGTCTCTTCAGACTCTGAAGGCTGTCCTTTTATATATGCTGGTTCTGCATTAAGATGTTAACTTATTACGTCATTAGGCTTAAAAGGTTGATAAATTAGGTTTTTTGTTTAAAATTCCAGAACAGTATTGAAGCAAAAATTTAAAAGCTCATCATGGCAACTTAAACACAGTCATCTGAGGATATAGGCTTTTGCCTATGTATGCTTAGTCTGCAATTGATTTGTTATCTTTGTTGGCCACAGTACGTTTTGTTGTTGTATTTGCAAGCATTATTCTGCAGAACCAGTTTTAAACTGTACCATTCTGAGTTTTGCCTGTCCTTGTAAAGGAGGAAATTTGTTCTTCCTGAGGTACTAAATTCATTTATATTATTTTATACTATTAAATATCCTGCTGTTATATGAATGAAAACTGATACTTGGGATAATCGATGAGGAGTTAAATTGATACTTATTGTCCAGTTATTTTGTTGATGTTGCTTACTTAGAGTTAGATTATAATCTGCATTATTGTCAGTAAACTTTTTACAAGATAGATAAAGTTTGTGAATTTTTTCATTTTTTGTTTTTCTTTTCTTTCCTGCATCTTGATGGTCTCACTTTGGTAGGTAGTCTTGCTTTCATTTTTTCCCTGCATATTAAAATGCAGAGTTTCAGAATTTGAATTTTATAATTTACAAAAATATATGTGTACTTCACAGGGGCATCTACAAAAACACTAGATACTGTCTTGGAAATTGTTGCTTATGAAGCACGTCGTCTCTTCCGTGACAAAATTGTTGGTGCCAAGAAACTTCTTATATTTGATAATATTTTAATCAGCGTCTTTGAAGGAGATTGGGGTTCTGATATTCTGGACAATATGGCAGGTAATGTAAAATGAAACGGTCTAGGATTGTTTTGCTGTTTGCCTGTTATGTTTGTTGCTTACCGTGGTAAAGCTCTGTCTCCCTTTTGTTATATGTTTACAGATAGCTTTTATGTAACATGGGGAGCTCGTCATGAACTAGGAGCAATTATGGCTCCAGGGCAGACATTACCACCTCATGGAAGACCACTTGGCAAACTTAACTCAGTAGATTTAAAAGATGTTATCAAAAAGGTATGTCACTGCAGATTGATATGTCCAGATGGAATTCTCAGAAATTCAAATTTATGTTTGTGCAGTGCACCTGTAACCAGGGTCAGTATCGTTTGCATATTTGGGAAGATACTTTCACACAACCCTAGGACCATCTTATCTTTTCTGTCCTCCTAGGCCGATCCAGCACATATAGGTATTATTGTATAATGAGTACAGACTGGAAAGAAGTCTGAAGAATGAATAATGTAACACTGTACGCAGGTGGGCGGGCATTGGGCAGCCTCTCTGGGGAATAAGAGGCGGGACTGGGCCAAGGAAGGGGCAGGACATGCGCTGGCGTTTGGACAGCCCCACAGAAGCAGAAAAAGGGAAATTCGGCTGCGGAGGAGGGGGAGGCCTTGGGCTTGCCGGTGCTGTGCTCTCCCATTGGACTCCAACAGCACAAGCCTGGGCGCATCTGCTTCAAGGGCGCTCGCTCCCAGTTACGTGTGCCCTTTAAGCCATCTAGAGCAAAGCACCCTCCCTCTTGCCCAGCAGGACAGGGAGCACACAGCAAGCTGGCCGCCCCATCAGCGGAGCAGGCGAATGGCTCGGGCAGCCTCCCAGCCCTCCGCTCAGCCACCCGCGCCGCCGCCGCCGCCAGCTCCACAGCACACCGTGCACCGGGGAGGCCGGCTTGCTACACGGGCAGCACGCCTCCGGGCCCCTGCGTGATGATATCACAGAAGTGACATCATGGTGCAGTGCCGGGAGTGCGTGCGCTGCGTGTGCGTGCAGAGGGGGGGGAATACCAGACTTGGGGTGCTCCTGGGCACTGGCAACCCTAGATCTGGCCCTGGCAAACACAGACAAGGGGATTGGCAGAAGTGACGTGTAAAGGTTTGGAGGCGCTAGTTATAGGGCAAGTTCCCGCCTATAGGATATGGACAGTTAGGATTCTGGCGCGAAAGAGCCAGGAAGAGGGGAAAGGGGTTTTGAGATAGGAGCAAAGAAGAAGAGAAGCAAAAAATGAAGTCATTTTAAGTTCCCAGGCTCAAGCCGGCCCTCAAGGACACATTTCTCAAGCGGCTGCAAAAACTAAAGTAGACACCACAGTAGGCACTTGTAAGATAAGCAACTCCCAGCCAAACAGGCCCCTGATATGGAACCTCATATATTCTCAGAGGATCAGTATGGAGCACAGACGACAGAAAAAATACTCATGGCAGATACGTAGACAGACATATATGATATCAGGCACCTTTGAGCTCTGCAAACTGCGCTCGCTGCCCCTTGCCTTGTCCACAGCTGCTGTTCCCCATGGCTGGCTGCTGGATTGCTCTCCCTGTGTTCTCAGTTCCAGGCGCCTCCACCCCTGTCAGTGCCTCAGACTGCAACTCTGTGTTCCATACACCATTGGCCCTTGTGGTGCTGCCACCGCTGCCGTTTAACTGCAAGGCTGTCTAGGGTGGACCTTGCCCCCTGTCAGTGTCCCAGTGGTTCCTTCAGCCCAGCCATTTTTGCTTCCAGTTAGCCTGTTGGGGACCTGAGGATGCTGCTTGGACTTCACTGGGCCGCACTGGGCCACCCAAGCTGGCTACATGACCACGGTAAATTAAGAAGGGGGGGAAAGCCTAAGAAAGACAGCTGAAAGCACTTGTGCATCAGTTAAAAGAGAAAAGTGTGAGTGTGTGTGGGAAATTAATATTCAGATTATTGAGAGCTTATAGAACCCTGGAAGGTTGATTTTTGGATTGAGGAGGGGGTGTAAAAATTTCCTCTGTTGCAATTCCTTGCAGGTGACCAACTTGCTATTAGTTTGATTTTTAAAGTAGTGTGGGCTGCTAGAGACCATGATTTATTTCCATGGTTTGCTTCTCTTTTTTTCTTCCTTAGGGTATTATTCATTATGGGCGAGATAACCAGGAGATAGAAATTTTGCTTTTCCCAGAAGTTCTTGATTATGTGTCTAGAGTTGACCGAGTACTGAGTTTTCCTGGAGGTTCACTTCTTTTAGCAGGCCACAGCGGGGTCGGACGTCGAACAGTTACCTCTTTAGTGAGTCACATGCATGGAGCTCTTCTGATTACACCCAAAATTTCTAGAGGCTATGAAATGAAGCAATTCAAAAATGATTTGAAACACGTAAGTTGTAACATTTAGTTTCCTTGCCAACAGATTTTGAAAAGTGCAATCCAATATATGTTGATAGTTTCTGGTGTGTAGCCATGTTGCTCTGTAGTAGATGAGCACGATTCATATCCACCTCCTATTCATATCTGATGAAGGGAGCTTGACTCTCAAAGTTTATACCGTGGAAACTCTTGTTGGTCTTTAAGGTGCTACTGGACTCAAGCTTTGCTTATCCAGCCTGTGTTTTAAACAATATCTTGTCTATGACAAATTAAATGGAACTGAACTAAATGTATCTTTGAAAAGTCAAATGACTTAGATAAAAGTTTGTTGTCACATTCAGATTTTCAAGGGCATTCACAGTTAGGGGATTAGCAGTACAATCATAAAAAGAGTTACTCCAGTCTAAACCCATTAATTTCAGTGGGCTGGAATAACTCAGTTTAGGGTTGCACTGCAAATCTGTTCAAGTCTTAGGAGGGGGCAGACCTGCTTAGGATGTTATTCTAAGCCTGCTGTGTGCTTCCCTGATGCACATCTATCCCCCAGTATCTGGGCATGGAACTCTGCATGTTTGCTTAGGAACCCTTAGATTTACAATCCCTTACCTATAGGACCTATAGGAATGGTACATTTCAGTGTTCAGCTCTGTGCTTTTGGAGTTTACAGGTGTTAGATTTTACATACATGATGCAGATGTGACAGTGCACAGTCACTGCAGGATAGAACCATAGAATGCAATCCAGTCCCTTCGTCATGCATAGTTTCAACCATCTCTGCAGTGTTAATGTGTGAGTTAATATTTCTTGGTATACTCATTTATGGATATAAAAAAACCAGAGTTGTGTTATACTGGATTAAAGTCTGAAATATATCGTGCAGTTTGGGATATTTGTTTTTTTAAGGTAAATTATAAGTAGAGCTTCAGATTCATTGGGCCAGTGAGATGAATAAAATAAATAAATAACCCTTGCCATAAACATTGCTTATTTCGTTGCAGGGACCTTTTACTCAAATCAAGCATGCATATATATTAAGAAATTATAACAAACGGCTTCTCTTTCTTCAGGTGATACAGCTTGCAGGAATTGAAGCACAACATGTTGTGCTGTTGCTGGAGGACTATCAGTTTATCCACCCTACGTTTCTTGAGATGATCAACAGCTTACTGTCTTCAGGTAAGAAGAGCACATTAGGTTAAAGGGTCTAACATGAGCCTACCTATCAGCTAAAATCTCCCAAGGTCCTACCTTTAGCTTCAGAGGCAAAGTGGCTAGTGATTTTAGAGGTACATTGTGTGGCAAACAGTGGCAGAGTTTGGGTGGGGGCTAGGGTTGCCAACCTCCAGGTGGGATCTGGATATCACCTAAAGTTTGTATCCAGATAGCAGAGATCAGTTCCGCTAGAGAAAATGGCTGCTTTGGAAGGTGGACTGTCTGCCATTATACCCCACTGAGGTCCCTCCATGGGCTCTACACCTAAATCTCCAGGAATTTCTCAACCTGGAGTTTGCAGCCTTTGTGGTACCCTGTACCCTTCTGTTCCCTGCCATATTGATTTGCTTGGCACCAAGTTTGTAAAATACTAGTGAGGAATTGTTGTTGTTGTTATTATTTTCCCAGGCATCCTTTTGTTATTTTTCTAATCCTGCCTTGTTTAATCTGTTTCTGCATCATTATTTTGACCTGCTTTATTATGCTCTTTACTATGCTTTTATGACCTGAGATAGTGTTTTATTGGCTGATATTTTAATAGATGCTGTCTGCTCCTTTTTGATTATTTATGCAAAGTCTGATGTCTATGTTGAGAATTATTATCTCTGCACAGAATTCTCAATGTTGTGGATATGTTTGGATGTTTCTTGCAGTTTATTTTAAGCTGGTTATATGCATTTGTGTTTTGATCAGGAAAAGCCCCTGAAGTTCTATAAAAGATTTAAAAATTATTTTTCATTGGCAAAGAAAAGCAAGACTTTTCTTCCTTTCTTCTATATGAAATTTTATATTTAAAAAATGTATAGTGAGAATGGGAAAAAGGAAACTGAAATTATCCTCCCTTTACTTTGTGGGCTCTGTGGATCACATTGATGGACTTTGTACCTGCACAGAGCAGCAATTCAGAGATGTCTAGAGCTAGCTTTTTGATGTGAGAACTTCCCCTCAGAATTGCCACCTCAGAGGATTCATCCTTCAAAGGGAGGAGAAGCTCCATCCCACAGTTCCTTTGCTGTTGCTGCTGCAGTTAGCAGCGTTCTGGAACTTCTCCTGAAGAACTTTCTCCACAGCTAGTTTTTAAAAAATAAATAAAATACAGCTTCACTGTTTGTGGCTTATACAGTTAGATTTTACTTATTAGGGTTAGTTCTTAGTGCTATAGGTAGAACAGTATAAATATTTCTCCTCAGTTTGTTGTTTGGTGCCTATGGCACAAGCAGTCACCTGTAAGGTGTAGTTCTTACAGAAGAAATATCCTACCTACACATGACAGTGATATTTTTTTTATTTTAGTGGCATATACTAAAGTAGATTTAAAAACCTGTTTCTGAAATAGGTGAAGTTCCTGGATTGTATACAATAGAAGAATTAGAGCCGCTTCTGTCCCCTCTGAAAGATCAAGCTTCACAAGATGGGTTTACAGGACCAGTGTTTAACTATTTTACTTACAGTAAGTGAATCAGGCTGTGTAAATATGTGCTTAATTACAAAAGGTGGTGGAAGAAATGTGACATGTTTACATTAAAAAAAGGAAACATTTAAGCAGCATGTAACTTGGAAGATCATATAAACACCTGCTCTCCTATTTGATAATTTTCCAGCTAAAATCTTTATTAGCCAAGTTGGGTTTTAAAACCTGACTGGTTATCTGTTGTTGGTGGCCATGATGACAATGAACCAGTAGCATATCTATAAGTAGTAATCCATTACACATTATTTGTGATGACTGGCTTTTCCGTTCAGTATCATACTGTTGAATCAAACTGCCTAGGATGAAGACATGGATATAATCTGTCCCTGCTCACTGCTCAGAAATTTTAAGCCAGGATTAGAGATGAGTATGAACTGGGAAAGTGGTGGTTCATGTTTTGTCGCGTTTCATGAACCACGAACCTGGACTAACTTGCCCAGTTCGTGAACTGGTTTGTGTCACTTCCAGAGACTGTAGAACAGCCCTCTTGACAGGCAGAGATGCCAAACTCACAGAGAGTCTTCAGAAGGCTCTCCTCCAGCCACCCTCCAAGTTTGGTGAAGATTGGATTTTGGATGTCCGAGTTATAGACCTCCAAAATGGGTGCCCCCAGGAAAGTTCCATTGGATATAATGGGAGCTACAAATGCCAATTGACTTGCATTGGCTCCATTGAAATACATTGCAGCACAAAAAAGTTGCAATGAAAACGTGGGATGGAGTTAGAAAATCTTCCTCTGAGAACAGAATGACATCTCCCAGAGTGGAATGACGGTCCCTGGGAGCAGCTAAACTGCTCTGGGGCTGGATTGAAGTCCCCCAGAGTGGAATGATGGTTCCTGGGAGTGGAATAGATGTTCTTTGGGGAGACAGGAATATTCTTGTACTGGAAAGAACAGAGGTGATCCATGAGGGAAGGTCAATCCTGGGGTGAAGATAGGGTTGCCAGTCTCCAGGTGGTGGAAATCCCCAGGAAGACCAGAAACAATCGTAAACATACAATATATTATTATTAATTATTACAAGGGGTTAGTGCACAGTGTGAGAGTAACAATCATCTCATTTTGACATCCATAAACCAATGCATTGGAATTGTAATCCTATCTCAGTATTTTCATTAATCAAGAACAAGAAAAACGCCGAGGTAAGTCTTTTGGCATCTTCAAAGTAAAGCAGCAGTAATTGACATGAAGACAATTGACATGAAGGCTATGAACTTGAAATCCGCTCGTTTCGAGATTCTTCTTCCTGGCCAATATTTATTACATTTCTCATCTGATTTTGAAATCTCTAATCCGTTTAGGAGCAATGCATTGGTAGGTTTCCATATCATGTCCTCTCCATGCTCCACCCCTCAATTCTCCAGGAATTTCCCAACCTGGAGCTGGCAACCTTAACTCTGTGGCATTATAGCTTGCTTAAGTCCCTCTCCTCCCCAAAACCCGCCCTCTTCAGGCTCTCCCCGCCCACATCTCCAGGAATTTCCCAACCTGGAGCTGGCAACCTTAACTCTATGGCATTATACCTTACTGAAGTCCCTCTCCTCCCCAAACCCCATCCTTTCCAGCCCCCCCCCCCCCATCTCCAGGAATTTCCCAACCTGGAGCTGGCAGCCCTATGGGAGAGGTGCTCAAAATAATAATAAAAGACTACTGAGATGAATAACCCAGTAGGCTTAGCCTCTGAGTCTGGCTATGGAATAGAAGCAGGTGCACCAGAATATCAAGCACAAGCTTCAAATAGCTCCCCCTCTATGACTGAAAATCCAACAGCAGTTCTTCCCCATCTAACTGCCTGCAGGAAACTGAAATCACTCACCTGAGAGCTGGGGGTTATACTCCTTCTGCTCTCATAGAGCAGAATGGGAGCTCTCTAGTTGGCAGCCAGAGCTGCCTATCAAGCTTTGGAGGGCTGATATTGGTGTTCCCAGGGCTGTAGGAAGGTCTGTAGAAGTCCATCCCCCCTGTTGCCTAGGGAATAGATTGAACGACTCCAGGCTGTCTGCAATGAAGAAGCAAAAAATGAACCGCCCTAAAAATAATCATAGTGATTTGTCGCGGTTTGTCAGAAGTGTGCTCCAACGAACCGCTGGTTCATGAACTACAGACTGGCCTGGTTCGTGATGCACTTTGGTTCGTATTTCGGTTCGTGCCCATCTCTAGTCACGATCCAAGTGGTGCCTATTAGTAAAATGTATTCCAGCGCGAGATTTCATGAATCAGAACTTGTTTCATCAGATGCATTGTAAAATGTTCAGTGGTTTTCTGATTTAAAAGTTTGGATTTTGTTGGTATAATTGAATGCAAGTTAAAATGTCAGGCAAAGTTTAACACTTGCATAGGGCCATCAGTTTCATAGGACTTTTTAACTGTATGTAACTCTCTTTAAAAACAGTGGAATGTAAAACTGTTGTACTTGGCTAGATCACAACCTTGAATTTAGATATTTCTTATAAACTAAATATGCAACTGCTACATATGAAAAGAATATTACCTACATTAATCAATTGGATTACAGCCAGTATAAAAACTGACCAGAGAGTCACATGCAAGTATGAACATTCAGAGACTTTTCAACTCCCATTCCCAGTGATACCTGTTTTCCATGCATCTCCAAAATGCACTCAAATGTTGGGAGCCTGTAGCAGAATCCTATGAGGGTCAAAGGGGTACAGCCACAAAGGAAAAAATGACTATTGCTCTTGTATATGCCCAAAAGTCTCTGGATCTCTGCGACTGTATTTTATCACTATCTTTTTGTGGCCAGTGTAATTGAAGTCATACATTTCTAGGAATTACTTGATTAGAATTTTAAAATGTTATACAAGGGGATAATAGAACATTTTTTTTAAATATATGTATCTGTTGAATAACCTTTAGGAATACAACAAAATCTTCATGTGGTGTTGATTATGGATTCTACTAACCTGAATTTCACAATAAACTGTGAAAGTAATCCTGCACTTTATAAGAAATGCCAAGTGCTCTGGATGGAAGGTTGGTCTGAAAGCAGTATGAAAAAGGTAACTCAATTTCCATTCCTTACCATTAGAGGAGTGCACCTGGTAAACCTGAAGTGGGAAAATGATCTGTAATACCCTGAAAGCCGAAGCGTAGCATACTGAAGTGAGGGGAAGCTGCCTGTCTCCCAGCCCCCCAATTACTCCCCCTCCTCCGCACCCCACCCCACTCCACTTACCTGGCTGTGGAGCCAGGAAGCTGGGTGACAGGGAAGCCCGGAGACAGCTCCTCCGCAGTCCGCGCTGCCTTCTCTGCTATCGCAACGTCCAGGTGGGCAGCAGGAAAGCCTGGAGCTGGCTTCTGCAGGGCCTGTGCTGCCTTCGCCGCTGCAGCGGCCATTTGATGGGTGGGAAGGGCCCGAGCTGGCTCCTCTGCTACCGCAGCAGCCAGTTGGGTGGTGGGGAAGCCCGGAGCTGACTCTTCTGTGGCCTGCACCGCCTTCGTGGCTGCAGCAGCCAGCAGGGAAGGCCCATATCAGCTGCTTGGCAGGGATCTCCCCGCCAAACAGTTGATTCACAGGTTTAAATGCCCCTTTCCATGCTGCTTCAAATTGCTTCAAGAAGCTTTGATTCAAGGTTTCCGAATATCGTGCAGCATTTGGAAATCCCGAATCATTGCGAATCAAGTCTGATTCGGGTACTTTACCCGAATCCGAAACCCAAATCACACATTCCTACTTATCATACAAAGTAGTTCTTAAATAGAAGCTGGGATAACAATTGTTCTTTTCTTATACTGGTTGTATGACTCTATCTCCTCAAAGTATGTGTAATTGAGCTGCTCTCATCAGGAGGAGAGAATACTGTTAGGATTAAGTTTGGTGGGGGGAGTGTTTCTTTGGTAAATTTCTATCTGTAGTAAACCTTTGCAGTGGCAGTATTTGGTATTATCTACATTTTTTACATTTTTAGATACCGGAAATGTTATTTACAGAATCAGATGAAAAGGCAGCTAGAGCATCAAAGGAACAAAACAAAAATCATTCTGGTAAGAGCTATGCTTATTCATTCAGAGTTACATAACTTCTTTAAAACAGTAGTCTGTTGTTTTATGCCCAAGAACCAGTATGCCAAATACAATTAAAAGAAAAATTAGAAAAGGAGATTCCCCACTCCCACCACAGTGCCATATTGTAAATTGCTTTTGAAAAGTATCTTCAGTGGTTTGCCATGCTTGAGCGGAGTGGGAGTGGAGATACTACTGTTTAAAAAACAGAAGCTTAAAAGCTTCTTGAGAATACAGATCAAGTTACACATGTCTTTGGAACCTGGCCATAACAATGTCATAAGTATCTCCAATATCCCATATAGTGCAAAGAAGCTGAACCATAAGAATATGTTGAGCCTTTGTCCACACACTAAACAGACTGATATTCCTTATCTCAAAGAGTAGGCCTTGTAATATGTCTGTGGGGACAAAAGATGAAGTAAGAGATACAAAACAATTGATTGTATCTAATCATGATACTCTTGTGATTTCTGAACTGAAAAAGACCATCTTTCATAAAGAGAATACTTGGTATTTCCAGTCTTTCTAGCAGCCCTGTAAAATGCTTGTTTTTAGTAATATTTGTGTATCTCATCCCATAAAAAATGCTAAATTTGTAAAATATTATATAGGTGATTCTGATTTCTTAAAGTCATTTTTGATGATCCATGAGTCATGTAAAACGTATGGAGCTACTCCCAGAAGATATATGACTTTCCTGCACATGTATTGTGCTATTCATAACAGCAAAAGAACAGAGTTAATTAAAAGGCAGAGCCATTTGCAGGTATGTAAGATGTTTGTGACTTGCATCATCATCTTAGAATATTTTGTGAGCTGGTCTTTGCACTTCCCCACTATCACCCTAGAACCTGCCAGTGTATTATATATGTATTTTAGAAAATGTATTCCCCACCTTTCTGCCCTTTCAAGGGCTATCAAAGTGGTTAACAAATTAAAACATGCATAATAAATGCACATCTTAAAAAACATTTAAACCAATGAAAATAACATATTTAAAGTTAGAGTTTAAAATATATTTTAAAAACCTTTTAAAACAACAAGTAAAACATTGGGCAGGAAGGAGGGATCATGGTAGAAATGCCAAAAAAAAAAAAACCTCTCCACCTGCTGGCAGAAACGAGTGTCTGGGAAGAGAATTCCAGAGTTTTGGTGCTACAACCAAGAAGATCCTCTCTTAGGTGGCCATCCACTTAATCTCTGAAGGCGGGGGCACCCAAAACAGACCTCAGAAGAATGCCATAGTTATCAGGTAGGTTCACAAAGAAGTAGGGAGTAGAGATGGGCACAAACCACAAAAAAACCAAACCATGAGGTTCATGGTTCGTGGGTTTCACGAACCAGGAATCACAAACTGGCATGAACTGGGGCAAGGTTACGAACCAGTTTGTGGGTCATGGTTCGTGGGGTTTAAATGCCTCTTTCTGGCTGCTTAGCAGCTGCAGGGAAAGAGGCATTTGACAGTTTAAAGGGCCCATTCGTGCCTTGCAAGTGGCAGGTCCCTTTAAACTATCAGCTGGCAAGCGGCGGGGGGGGGATCCCCCCTTGCTGCCTGCCAGCTGATAGTTTAAAGGGACCTGCTGCTTGCAAGCGGCAGGGCCCTTTAAACTGCCCAAACCCCAGCCCCCCAGCCCCAGCACCACACTTAACTTGCCCTGTGGGCCCATGTCGTCATCCCCCTCCTCCTGCGAGGGGTGGGAAGGCCGTTTTTGGCCTCTTCCGCCACTGCGCGGCCATTTGAGGGGCAGGGAGGCCATTTTTGGCTTCCTCTACCGCACTGTGGGCCCGCATGACAGCAGAGAAGGCCGAAAACGGCCTTCCCACCCCTCAAATGGCCGCTGCAGAGGCCATTTGAGGGGCAGAGAGACCATTTTTGGCCTCCTCTGCTGCTCTGCAGGCCCACACAGTGGTGGAAGAGGCCAAAAACGGCCTTCCCACCCCTCACGGGAGGAGGGGGAGAACACCGTGGGCCCACAGGGCAAGGTAAGTGTGGGACTGGGGGCTGGGGCAGTTCAAAGGGCCCTACAGCTTGCAAGCGGCAGGTCCCTTTAAACTATCAGGTGGCAAGCGGCAAGGGGGGAACCCTCCCTGCCGCCTGCCAGCTGATAGTTTAAAGGGACCTGCTGCTTGCAAACCGCAGGAAAAGTTTAAACTGCCCCTTTATGATCCAAACAAACCAGTAGACCAGTTCATGGAAGTTCATGGAAACGAGCTTCCACTAACCACTGGTTCGCGAACCACGAACCGGCCTCGTTCGTGTGTTTTTTTGGGTCATAATTCGATTTGTGCCCATCTCTAGTAGGGAGTCCTTCAGGATTGTTGGTCCCAAACAATATAGGTCAGCACCAGCAGTTTGAATTGTGCCTGGAAACAAACTGGGAGCCAGTGTAAATAGGCTAAGATTGGAGTGATATTGTCCCTATGACCCACTCCAGTTCAAGAGTATGACCTGTGCAATGTGCAGGACCCCTTATTACCTGTGACAGGCCCATACTTATGGAGGTCATGAAATCCTGAGCCACTTCTGACAAAACAGCCTTGGTACAAATGTTGAAATCCCCCAGAACAACCAGCCTAGGGATCCTGTACACCACCCATAAGACAATGTCTGTCAGCTCAGACAGGAAGAATGTTAGGCAGTGGGTGTTATACCAACAGAATCTCAATCCTGTTTCTCAATCTCAACATTAGTTACACAGCCTTGAAACTGGAAGTGTCCTGGATTGGGCATTGTGCTACAGTGACAGAGTCCTTATAGACCACTGCAACACCACCTCCCTGCCTGCCAGAGCGATGTTGATGTATCACCGAGTACCCTGAGGGGACACAGTTGGAAGAGGTTAATCCCTCCCCTCAGCCCTGTCACTCAGGATTAAATCTTAGATAGTTGCTGTTTTTCCTCTGACTGACCAGGTGTTTAGCAGCAGGAATTTATAGCCTGGTGGGTTGTTGATATTGTTACCAACATCACTTGGCTGTAAGAAGTGCCAGAAAGGGCAAAGGCATGCTAATATCCATATCCAAATGTCCCTTCTCCTTCTCTGGACTCGCACCACCATATCTCCCTCTACCCCACACACAATGAATCGTGGCGCCATGTCTCATCGCATTCTGTCCCCCAAAGCACTTTTCTCCCACCAGCAGACAAGGGAAGCACTAAACAGCAAAGAAAAGACACACCCACAGCTAACAGTCACTTAGCTACTGGTTATGATACCATCAGCCAAAAGCCACAGGCTCTTTTGCGGCTGCCAGCCATGGTCTAAATAATCATACCTGCTGGAAAGAAGCACAGTGACTCAGCAGCAATGGTTAACGAATAGCAGCTGTCTACATTCTGTCTAATGCACTCAGAGGCTTCTTCCTGCTTCCGGTCAGTCTCTTTTCCCACTGTATATAAAAATATATGTAATCAGAACTGGCAGGCTGGACATCTCAGTAACCTAATAGTGTCTGTCCCCTGCTTATACCAATACACTTAAAGTGTTGGACAAATTACTATTTGTTCAGAAATTTCTTTAATATTCTTAATATTTTTATCAATTCAGGAGTATTTTCTACAAGAAAATTATTAGACATGAGTGGATTATTGCAGTTTTCTCCTGTTTACAACTCCCTCCCTCTATACTACTGGGAATTTTATTGGAAGATCTTCCACTGAAGTTTGTAAAGTTTTAAGACAGCGGAGTGCTGGGGGTAGACCCCCCCCCCTTCACCTCTTCTCCTGCAGACACTGGAGGAAAGGATTCTGATTCTGGAGTTTAGTGATGGCTCTCTAGGTACCACCTTACTTCTCTAAACCCAAAAGTCCACACTTCTGGGCTCTGAGCCTGAATTTTGACACAATTTTAAGGGCCAGCATAAAGTCTCAACTTCAGACTTGTCTTTTGAAAATACCTGGGAATAAGCTTTAATCCAGTTAACAATTCAGGAGAATGTAGACTATAATTCAGTTACAAAATCCTAATCTAATTGGATTGTGCAATAACAGCTGCTGATTAGGTTTGTGTTTACTTCAGTTGTTCCTTTTTGATATTTCTGTTTTACATGATGTTCCCTTTTTAAGAAAAATACCTATTTGAGTTGCCAGGAAAGTGTTAATACAAATATATAGAGAAGAATAAAATGGTTGTCCCACAAGTGTTAGTCCCTATCATTTCCAGTTAAAAGGATCAGGTGATGTAAAAGATCTCTTCCTGAGACTCTGAAGAATCACTGCTGGAGGAGACAGTACCGACCTTGAGAGACCAGTGCTCTGCCTCAGTATAAGGCAGCTTTGTTTGTTTGTTTATTCGTTCATTCATTCATTCATTCATTCATTTATTTATAGTCCACCTTTCTTACTGAGACTCAAGGCAGATTACACCATGTGAGATTCGTACAGTCAATATCAAGAGCATTTCCATAAACAATGCCATAGGGTAAATAGATACAAGTTCACAAAGACCTAGCATTAGTAAGAATCCTGTACAACATAGTGGTGAAGTCTGTTGTTCCTAACTCATTAACGGATCATCTGAAATCCCCTCCCTACGATACAGCCCTCCTATCTGAGTTTCTCTGTGTTGACAATATTATTTCTGTGTGTTTTTCACTTTCTAAAGTATGTTTATCCACCAGCTGTTTGTAATCTTCATAGGCTGGAGTGGCTAAGCTGAATGAAGCAAAAGCTCTTGTTGATGAGCTGAACAGAAAAGCTGAAGAACAAAGTATATTGCTCAAAGTGAAACAAGATGAGGCTGATGCTGCACTCCGAGAAATCACTGTTTCTATGCAGGTAACACATATAAGCACAGAAGTATATGAGGGACTTTGTCTTTTTCTTGGTTCAGTTGATATCACATTTACAGACTGAAAGAATCAAATGTAAAAGAGAGAAGGTGGAAAGAAAAGGGCACAATTAGCAAGAAAAAGTGGAAAGCTAAGATGCTGTGATAAAAATAGGATCAAACATAAATTGACAAGGTTGCATGATATAAAATGTCTGTAAAATACAAAACTGCTCATTCTGCTGGAGATCTTTTATGTCTTTGACTTGTTTTATATTAAGATGGAACAATCCATTATGATTCTGTGCCACGTCTAGAGGTTTGTGTTAGATTACCACTGCATGCCCTGCACCACTCTTCCTGCCCAGGTGAGCAGGAGGAGAGGGTCCCTCCTCCTGCTCGCTTGGCTGGAGGAATGGCCAGCGTGATGCAGGGCATTTTAATGCCCTTCGCTGCTCTCCCAGCCCAGGTGAGCAGGAGTTGCTCCTCCTGCTCACCTCAGCTGGAAGACCAGCCAGTGCGACATGGGGCATTTAAATGCCCTGTGCTGTTCTTCCCTGCCGAGGCGAGCGGGTGGAGGAATCCCCTCCTCCTGCTCGCCTCAGCTGAAAGCAACCCAGGGCATTTGAAAGCAACAACGCTTAAAGCAGCGCTTTAACCTCCCCTTGCTCCAGCTGATTGGCAGGCCGCCAGTCAGCTGGAGCAAGGGGGGGGCTTTAAACTTTAAAGCACTCCTCGCACCGCTTGCAACCGGCACTGGGAGCACTTTAAACCACACACCCCCATGTCTGGATTCACGGATGACAGACCAATGGACCGGCTGAAAAGTCATGGGGTCCATGGAAAACAGGCATCCCACAACCCACCGGTTCACAAACTCTGAATCAGGCCATTCCGTGTCACTTTCTGGTCTGTTTTTCAGTCAGTGCCCATGTCTACTTACCAGGCATTTGGTGTTGAATTGGACAGCTCTGGCATAAAGAAAGGAAGGGAAGGAAAAGGGGAGGCTGAAGCCCTATTCTCTCCCACATGCATACACTTTAGTGGTTGGCTGGAGGGAGCCAGGGAAAGGGACAGTTCTAACATAATCTACCCTGAAGAAAGATACCTTTGGTGGTGGCGGGCCTACCCAGCTCACCCCAAGAGAAAAAGAGAGAGGTTTTTTAAAACAGGCAGGGTTTCCTGGCAGTCTTGTTTCATGGAGCTGAGCTTCTAACGTGGTGGAGGCAGTTAGTGGTTGGGAGAATCAGGGGCCAGGGTGTGTCATTCTCCCTGCCCCACTTAATTTGTAATTTAGGTTGCTTATTTATCTGAGCCTACTTCTACTGTTATACTGCCATTAAGGCTGTTGAGATCTAGGGCTGGTAGATGGAGACCTTGCTAATTGATCCTGTGAACCTTTATATCAATGCAATGCAGACGTTTATAAAACTGGGCAAATTAGTGCAAAATATGCCATAAATAGTAAAATCCTAATGTTTCAGAGAAATATGAAGGCTGGATACATTGTACAACCCCAACAATTGAGAATCATGTATGTAAATGTCTTGAATAATACCTGTGTCTAATAGGATGCAAGTGAGCAAAAGGCAGAAATGGAAAAAATAAAACAGAAGATAGCAGAAGAAGCTGTGAAAATAGAAGAAAGAAAAGCAATAATTGAGGATGAACTAAAGGAAGTTCAGGTAATCAGAAGAGGTTATTTATTAACCCCTTGACTACAGAGTCTGTTTCTGAAATACACATGGTATCACAGAGTTTGGCATGTGTTTTTGTTCCATGGTACTTCTGTAAACTGCGTACCAAATTGTGTTTGTGTGTCTTTATCTGTGTATATATTACAAAAACAAATCTTATTGAAACCACATTGGAATGAATATATAAAACATCTGGGAGTGGAATCAATACGTTTTCCCTGTGGCTTCATTTTGCCCTTAGTGAACCTGGGAGTTCACTAAGATGATCAGCATTCCGTAGAGGAACGTCCAGCAAAACCCATGTGCCTCAACTGCACTTCTGCAAATTTTGCCTGAAATATATTTGATGGTGTCTGAGTGATAACAGGCAATTTTGATTACGATGCATCTTATGATCGTAATGCCTGATCGCATCTTTCTTAGGGAGGATAGGTTCTTTAGTGGCTAAAAGCCATGGTGACAAAAAGGAACCTCCACATTCAGGGGCAGTAAGCTTCTGAATAACAATGCTAGCAGGCAATGTCGGGGGAAGGCCTTGGTCTCTCTATTCCAGGTTTGCTGGCCCTCCCAACAAACTAACCTCTGTAAAAAAACCTTGGTGATGGGCTAAGTGGAGCACTGTTCTGAGCCCAAAGGGCTCTTTTTATATGCCTATATAAGTTACACTGAGAGGTGATTTTTACTTTTCTTCTTGTATGGGGGAAACTGCAGACAGACGACATCAGAGATGATGGGCGCACACTTGTGGTCTGATGTCTTGATTCCTGTCCTGGTGTCTTGTTCCTTTTTCCTTCTCTGCATCTGTTCCTTGAGCTTTTTAAAATCCTTCAAGAAAATGCTGAAGCTGTGTAATGTCCGGGCACTGGTTCTGGCATGGGCAGGATCAGAAGCAGGGGAAGAGCTAACCAGGGAAGATGGCAGCAAATACGGGATCGGAAAAGAATGTTGATGGTAGAGGAGAAATCATGGGTGGGGCTGGTGACAAAACATTTTGAATGAGTTTGCTAGGAAGTATGATAGGAATCATAACCTCCTGCATGAGAGAAGGCAAGTATGATTGGTCCTACAGCCTCGCATTAATCTGTACTCTTATTTTGTATAAAAATGACCACATCATCTGTTTGAAAATGCTAATATATTCCTATTTGTTTCCAGTTATTATTTGAAATTGTGATTTTTTTAAAAAGGTAGTATTTAGGTATAATAAAAAGCATTAAATGGTGATTGTGTTAAAACTAAGCAACTATTTTTCTGCTCTGGTTTTTAGCCACTAGTTAATGAAGCTAAATTAGCAGTTGGAAACATCAAACCTGAATCTCTGTCAGAAATCCGCTCCCTTCGTATGCCACCTGACATCATTAGAGATATATTGGAGGGTGTCTTACGGTTGATGGGTATTTTTGATACATCGTGGGTTAGCATGAAGAGGTAATTGGAGATTTTTCTTTGGCTATCCTGTTGTTTTTCAAAAGGTGATTTTTTTTATTCTCAATATGAAAGGATTGTGGATGAAATCCATATAAATTCTTGCAAAGTATTGTAACACAAAGACCGATTTCATTGAAATGCAAAGTTGTTTAGTGATTTATTCTTTTGAATTCAGTTATTTAATATATTTGACAGTTTCCTTGCCAAACGAGGAGTCAGAGAAGATATTGCAACATTTGATGCTCGGAACATTCCAAAGCAAATCCGTGAGAGTGTAGAAGAACTTCTAGCTAGAAATAAGGCATCTTTTGACTCGAAGGTAATCTCTTTATGTATTTAGCAAACATTGATTAAATGAGCTGTAGATTTGAGGCAGCTATTTTTCCAAGGATTCTTTGCATTACCACTTCACACAGGTCAACAGCTGGAGAAGGTGTTTGAAAAGTATTATTTATTATAATGAGATGTAGCTGCATATTTAACTGCATTATTGATCCAAAGCATAATTGCCAGTGATGCCACTTTGCTTATTTTTAATATGGTGAGTCTATTTAAGCTCTCCAAAGTAACCAGCTTTTACATCCTTGAGGTAAAGTGTTTGTGTTGAATTTTTCAGAATGCTAAAAGAGCTAGTATTGCAGCTGCACCCCTGGCAGCATGGGTGAAGGCCAATGTTCAGTATTCCTATGTCCTGGAACGAATTCAGCCTCTGGAAAATGAACAGGCAGGTCTCAAAGCGTGAGTAAAACATTTTCTATTTCCATTCCAAATTACAAATCTGGCTAAATGCCATCCTAAGCATTTGCACTCTTCTAAGCCCATTGACTTCAATTGACTTAGAAGGGTGTAATTTTGCTTAGGACAGCGCCGTTAAAGTAGAAAATATGATCTCTTGCTCTGTACTTAATTCTTTATAGACAGTTTCTAACTGGAAATCAGTTTTTACTTCATTTTTTCTGGAATAAATATAATGTGCTGATGATATTATTATGTCACTATTGTGCTCATCTAATACTGCCTCTGAGAGGTGTATGTAGTTTGTTGTAGTTGAATAGTCTGTCATTTGCTTTCACAACATTTTCAGAAGCCATGGATATATTCACATGAAACAGTTTCTGAGTAAAGCCATGTAGTATCTGGATCTGTTTCCAGACTTTCACTCTACAAATGTCTTCTCTGAAAAACAGACTGATGTCTGAACACGCATTTTTGTGCTATCCATGCATGTGCTCACTGTGTATTTTAAAAGCAGTGTGGATGTCAGATCTCCACATTATGCTTCTCATCTAATACTAAACCAATATTATCTAAGATAAATGATGCAGATGGAAATACACAGTTGCATCTCTTCAAGCCGTTATTCTGGGGGTAACCCTATTGGCCTACATCAGACAACAGCTGGTCCATTTATTCGGTTTGACTGTGGTTTTCCAACTTACTACCTACGAGCCTTTTAATTGGCGATGAAAGGGACTGAACCTGGGACTTTCTTCATGCTCTGTATGTGTTGTACCACTGAACTGTGGCATCAGCAAGCATTAGGGTTGTAGCTTAGATTGCTTTTGCATCTTGACGGATAAGGATCTTAATTTGCATTTCTAATATATTCTAGTAACCTTAGGAAAACTGAAGAGAGAAAACAGAAACTAGAAGACTTGCTTAATTCTGTTGGTCAGAAAGTAGCAGAATTGAGAGATAAGTATGTATTGGTTATTTTCTTAACAAACGTACATGTTTTGTTTTGAATATTTATTTGTATAGTGCTTTAATATTTAAGTTATCACCAGCTCTGGTTTTAAAAAGTAATGCTTTCTGAAAGTTTTTTGCTTCAATAAGAGCACAGTCTTTGGTTCTTAAAGAATAATTTAAAATGTAATTGTTATATAGGTTTCAGGCCAGAACTACTGAGGCAGCTAAGCTTGAAGCAGAAGTTGCTAAAGCACAAGAAACAGTGGAAGCTGCAGAGATGCTGATAAATCAGCTTGATAGGGAGCACAAGAGATGGAACACACAGGTTGGTTGCTGAATCGTTGCATTGCATTACCAAGTAAACTGTTACATTTTCAATTTGTTTGAAATGCATTTCTTTGAAATTAATAGGGATTCCTTATTCATGAATAGACATAGGGTTGGATCCAGACCGAACTGGCAGTTTCTACCTGTTCCCCCTTTCTGCTGCTTCCCCCCAACCACCCCCGCATAATATCTCAGAGTCCCCTATCCCCCAGGAACAGCCCTTTGCAGTAGGAAGGGAGAAGCAGAATAGTTACATTCTGCCATTGGGAAATTTAGTCTGGATCCAATCCATAAAATTTTATCTCACTTTCTTCAAGTTTGAGTCTCTGAATGATGGGTAGCAATTTCTGTCAAGGACATCAGGAAGTCTCAGAATGCTTAAACATTTAATTTTTATGTCTCTGCCTTTCCTTTTGATCTACCAGATAGTGCCTCAGTCTCTACAAGAGAATATATTTCACATTCTCACCCTCCAAGACTTTGCCTTTGCTTACTGTGGATAGTCTCTTCAACCTGCCCAGGGATGATCTTTTTAATTGTTTTTTCCGTCTGATTCTAGCCTGAGAACAGCTACGAAGATCATTTAGTTTGCCACTGCCAACTATTTATGCTTCTCTGGGCTTCTGTTAGCTGGGTTTTATGGTTAAAATCGTTATAATTTTGTTTTTATGATTTTATTTTTGAGCCACCTTGATCAGGGCTCTAAGGAGGCACCATATAAATATTTTAATTACATAAACATCTAAAGGACTTTTTTGCCCTTTCTGTCAGAAATGGCATGTTTCAGTAGCTTCATGAGATGTTCTGTTATAGAAAAGATTTGTAATGCTTGGCAAATTCTATTTTTTTTCCACTAAGCTTGAAAAATTCACTCTTGTTCATTGGCTGCTGATATTTGTAGTCTAAGCATCTCCACCGAGTTTCGGACCAGTAATTCCACCAATGGACTCTATATCAGTTCTGCTCTCTTTAGAACTTCTACTTTTAAGCGCCCTGAAATGTCTCTGCCTGTATCCAGAGAAAGGAATTTTGTCTTACTTGGAGGATCTTATTGGATGTGAGCAGAGGAACATTCCATCTCATACTTTCTGATCCCATCTGTTGTAGATCTCCTAGTAGGTTCCATTTTTCTTGATCCTGTTACTGTGTTCCATTTCCATTGTTCTTCTGTTAAAAGTTCTGAATTCCATACCCGATCACCTTGTGAGACAAAATTTCACTTTCTTCTTCACATGTAAACATAGGACAGAAGGCATGCCATGCCCATGACAACAGTTGCCTATGGCAGATAAAGTAGATGAGTTGTGTAATATATAAGCACACTGTTATTATTTAACATGAGTTTCCAACTGTTGTCTGTATTTCTGAAGATGCATCGGAAGAGACATCTCTTTATGAACATACAGTTTTTCCACGAATCATATTCACCAGTAATGTCATGCTGAAAATCTATTCTTTTTAGGTTTCAGAGATAGCAGATGAATTGACCACATTGCCAAGAAGAGCTCAATTGGCTGCTGCTTTCATTACTTATCTTTCTGCTGCACCAGAAGATCAAAGAAAAGCAAGTTTGGATGCATGGACAAAATCAGCTGGTCTGGAAAGTAAATATTGCACTTTGTTCAGAAAACAAGAAACTGTACAATGTACTTCTGGGAGATAAAGAAATGATTGTATTGGTGTACAATCAAAAATAACTTGGGGTCTTCAAGATCATTATGTATTACCTTTCTATGCCAATTTACTAGGATGAAAATATACCAAGTCGCATAGCTAGCAGTGCTCATTTTCTTGTTATTCCAGAAAAAGGGGGGGGAAATAAGTTGGCAAATAATCTGGATTTTAATACACCATTTCAAGTGATGGACATTTCAATTCTAAGAATACTTTTCTAGGAGTTGGACCCACTGCATAAACATGAGTAGGATTATGAGTCTTGTTTAGGAATGTTCTTGGAAATCTCAGGGAGCAATATCCATATGATAAATAATAGGTTGTCAATGAACTCATCATATAAAAACTTGGTGTGGATGGGTTAGGGAAAAGGAGATTCTGTCTTTGAGGAGCTACCCCCAATTCCTTAGAAAATTCCATGGCCCAAACTTGGAGAATCATGTGTCTAGGAATTTGCCAACAGTGTTCTTTGCTCAGGCAAAGAATATCTGCTGCTTTGCTAAGTGGTTGATGGCACAATGATTTGTGACTGTGGGCAGATCATCTGATCTTGGGAAAGGAATGGTTCCTACTCTTCAGGATCCAATTCCATTAGTGGCTAGGCAGGGGAAATGATACCACCTCAGGACAGCACTTTTAGAGTTCAGTCCTCCTAGGAGTGTAGCTACTCTAGTCTTTTTACACAGCCTAATTAAAACAAATCCTCTAAAATGCATTTTGGAAAAATGTTCATTTCATAACAGACTGACTGCGGATAAATATAGCAGCACTGAGGGAAAAGCAGATACGGAATAAATTATAGTTTTTTTCCTATAGCTAATTTAGTCATGCCCAGTAGATGAGTGACTCCCTTGAAGCAATAATCTGTTCTGTCTCTGCATGATTAAATAACATTTCCTGTAGTATCGGAGCATTAACTGAATGCAATTCTGTAAAATCTTATTTCAAAGCTTCCCTTATCTGGATTCAACAATAAGGAAAGCTTCTCATCTCATGGTAATAATTGTTAAACACAGAAGAAACAAAAAGCGTTTGTTTGACCCTCATTTCCAGACAATAGTAAAAAAACGTGCCTTTTTTCATGGTTATTTGGGATGGGATGGGGGTCCCAACATCTTATCTTGAAATAGAACTTTAATTTTCTGTCGTTTTGCCATTCAAGCATTGTTTGGAGAATGCAGCTTTCCCCCTGCTGATGCTTTCATAAGTTCTTGTGGATTTTAATCATTGTTGTAGTGTAAGATTAGTTTAACAGTTTTAAATTGATTTTGTATTTCTTTTTTTTATGTGTGTCTGGGGGGATGTTTTTAAAAATAAAAAAGCCATGTATAAGTTGTCTAAACAGACAAAATGTTCAGAGGCTGAATGCTTATCTAGCTGTAGATACTTATTTGTGTACTGCTTTTATTCAGGAAGGCTCGTAAATCAGGTTATTTGTTTTAATACCTCTCTCCTTGTAGATCATTTTATTTTTAAGAAAAAGAGGTCTTAAAATCCCATTAAAGTGCTACAATCTCAGTATAAAAACTAAGTGCAAACATATTGTTAAAGCATCTTCAAAACAATACCCTCAGGTTTCAGCACAGAGTCAGCAGATTAAGTATCAGTCCCAAAAGTTTGGATAAATAAAAATTTACCTCCAAGGTGAGCTGGGGAAGGGAGTAGCATGGGCTGGCCGCATAACGTCAGGATGCCTACTGAAAAAGCCCTGCTCCTAGTCCTTCCACAGTATGATGGAATTCAGAACAAGTCTCACTGTAGGTCTCTGCAAGTAGCAGGGTTTGTATGAGAGAAGAACTTTATACTCTGCTTTTCTCCCCCGTGGAGAACTGGAGCAGTTTACAACATTCTCCGCTTTTCTATATCATCCTCATAACAACAACCCTGTGAGCTTGAGAGAAAGTGAGTGGTCCAAGGTATCCCAGTGAGCTTTGGTGGCGGAATGGGGACTCGAACCTTGTTGTCCTAGGTCTGTTAACCCGTACACCATGCTTGTGTTTTAGTCTACATGCCCCTGTGTTTTTCCTGACACTTCTTCTATCTTGTAAAACCATAGTTTTATAGGCTGGATAAGCCCCCCTGTAATTACAATTTGTTTTAGTTGCCAGTTTGGTATAGTGGTTAAAAGCTACGGGACTCTAATCTGGAGAACCAGGTTTAATTCCCCATACTTTGTAAACCACTCTGAATGGGTGTTCAGTTGTCCTGAAGGGTAGTATATAAATCGAATGTTACTATTATTAAAATGTCACTGTCCCTGGAGGGTCTGAATTGTCAAGGTTCTGTCTTCACCACCAATAATTAAATTGCAGAAGAAAATGCATACTGTATTTACTCAAAAAGAAGATAACTCTGAATGTAAGATGACCCCCACGTTGTATATAACTATAATTAGAATGCAAATTTAAAATGACCTGTTCTCTTTTCTCTCTTGTCTCTTCTCTCTCCTCCCTTCTCTCTGGTATACCTGGAAAAAACCTAGTCTTGAATTTGAGTTAATACTGTATGTGTTTTCTAGGTGCTTATTAGTCTGAGGAGAAGCCATTTAAATGCTCAGACAAATTCAGCTGGATTAAAAGAGATTTTTCTGTTTGTTAGAATTTGATCTTATGCGATTCCTGTGCACAGAGAGTGAGCAATTGATTTGGAAAAGTGAAGGTTTGCCCTCAGATGATCTGTCAATAGAAAATGCCCTTGTGATATTTCAGGTAAATTTTGTTGATTTTTTTACACTTTTCACGTCACTGCCTGTATAACATACTATGTTCATATTGACATGCTGGACCCTGAGGGAGGGTTCTTTCTGTGCTAGATTCTTACTGCTAGCCTGTCTGTTTGCTAAGGGCAAGCAAGGAAGAGGTTTCCTTTCACTTTCTCTTAGGTCTGAAACACATCAGGGAAGTTGTGCTTGGCCAGAGGGTGGTTATCTCCTTTCCTTCTGTAGAAATTCTTCCACAATTTAAAATGCCCTCTAAAGTTGCAGTTAGCTGTGGGTTGGGGAAAAGATGGGTAGAAGAACCTAATTTCAGTGATGTCTGTTCTGAGTATCAGATAAGTATCCATGTTCATACAGTACTGTCTCAGGGGGCTGAAGGAACAAAATTGCTAGAATGCTTGCTTACATTATTTGAAACAACTGGGAATAGTTTCTCCCCAAATGTACCCTAGTGCACTTTTCAGCAGCCAAAACATCTTTCACTTTCATACTTGAAATGCTTCTGGTCTAAGAAGTATAGAAGAGTTTAACCTTTAAAATGTGGAATGAGTCACACATGTAATGATTCGTTCAAATGTTATACATTTTGATGGATATACTGTATAAATTGTGTTTACCTTCTAACTATCCAACTCTGCTTCAATATTATTTCTTGCTGGAGAAAGACAGATTAGAAGTATCTTAAAATCGGTGGGGGGTAGCTGTATATTTTCTGCCCACAACAAACATGTTTTCAACATAACCCTCTTTTCCCAACAGAGTAAAGTTTGTCCATTTTTGATAGACCCTTCTTCCAGAGCTACAGAATGGCTGAAGACCCATCTGAAAGAATCACGCTTGGAAATTATTAACCAGCAGGTTTGCATAGAAACTTGCTGCTTGTGTTGTGATTGTGGAGAAGGAAACCTTTTGGTTCCTTTTTTTGTCTGGCAGTCATGTAAAATGAAACAGAAAGCTGTGCTGCAATCTTATGCATGTTTTCTTGGACGTAAGTCCCAGTGAACTCACTGGGATTTACTTCTTAGTAAGTGTATTTAGATCTGCTGTCTTAATCTCTTTCTAAGTGTCAAGATATGCACTTAGGAAATTTCATTTCCCTTTGTAAAGTTATCTGGGTTTCCCTCAGTGGCTTTGCAAAGATCAACCATCTCACCAAGCATTCCTGATCTGTTAAATTTGCCTTCACCATATTATTAGAGCCATTTCACACAAACACATACACACAGATCTCTCCCCACCCACCCCCACCCCAGCTTGCAAAAGAATGGGTAGGATTCAGACAGTTTTTTTCACTTAATCTCTCTTCCTTGCTACACGTCCTGCCTCCTGCCTTTTTCATTTATGAAAAAGCTGGTTGAATCCCACCCAGTTTTCTTCATTGGGCAAATGAAGACGCAGCAAGTCAGCTCCAGCCTCCTTCTTTTTCACAAGTAGATTCAAAGGCATTTAATCCATAGAGGGATTAATTCTCATCAATAACACGTTGGCTTGAGTCAGACATCTATGAGCCTGGCAAGAGTCTTTATATAATGGAGACCAAATGTACACAGATAGCCAGCCGCCTTATACTGAATTGGACCATTGGTGCAGCAAGGGCAGAATTGTCTACTCAGACTGGCAGCAGTTCTCCAGGGTCTCAGGTAGTATTCTTCCACATCACATGCTATCTGGTCCTTTTAACTGGAGGTGCTGTGGAGTGAACTTGGGACCACCTGTATGCCAAGCAAATGTTCTGCCACTGAGCCATGGCCACTCTACCACTTAGTCATGGTACCCATCTCTCATTTGCCTAAGTAACGTTGCATGTGACTTGGGTGCTCCACACAAATAGTCATTTCCCCCTTTTTAGAGGGAGAAGAATTGTGCAGATCAGTTGGCTGTACAGTTGGATAAAAATATTTAAAAATAAATAAAAATATCACTTGTGTCATCTGCCCAGTAGAGAATGCAGCACAACTGCTCCTCAACCGTTTGAAGAGTCTTACTGCACCAGGTCTTTGTAAAAATGTCTGTTCAAGTACGGCTCTTTCCTCTACTTTTCAAATACATTTGCTCCTGAAATATATACAGACTGTATCTGGCTGCTGCCCTTCAGGAGAACAGCAAAATGGGAGCTCTTGTCTCCCACTCCCTAAACTTTTCAGAATACCTTGGAAGGTTGTTCTTTCTGGGGCTAGGTATGAGTTTTTCTTTCATGTTTTAAAAAAATAATATTATGTACATTACAGTCAATGAAATATGAATGTACCATCTGTCCGGGGTCTGAGGCACAGCCCCCGGCCTCAACAAGAGGAAGCAGGGGGAGGCAGCCAGGAGACAGCAGTCCTGCCACCTCAGCCAGAACCTGCCTACACCAAAGGGAGAGGGCAGAGGCAGGAAGAATTGGGACCCAGCAGCAGCCCAAACAGGGCTCTTACCTGCAAAGGGGGAGAAGCAGCCACAGCAACTCAGAGCCAAGCCCAAGCATCCACCCCAGCTTGAAGAGGGCAACCTGATTCAGGAGGTGCTCAGAAGCCAGCCCCTCCAGGTGGAGTTGCTGAGGGCACTCTGTGGGAAGAGCTGGGCAGCCAGCCAAGGGGCCGCAGCTGGGCCCACCTTCCCTAATCAGCTCAGCCAGAGAAGCCCAGTAGCCAGCCAACATGGTGCAGCTGTGGCTGATCCCGGCAGCCCAGCCAGCTACCCCTGCTGCAGCAGCTTGAGACAGCCCAGGGCCACGCCAGGGCTAGAAGACAGCAGCCTGGCTCAGGAGTTGCTAGAAGCCAAGCCTCTACAGGGGGGGGCTGCCACAGGCATTCTGGGGGAGGAGATGGGTAGCCCTGCCCAGCATTGCCAAGCAGGCAGCACGGAAGCTGGCTAAGGCAGCTCCTCGTGAGCAAGGCCAGGCAAGTTCAGTAGCTCAGAGGCTGGCTGGGGCAGCCCCTCGTGAGCAAGGCCAAGGAGCCCTCAGCTGGGGATGGCTCACACTCAACCCCACCCTGCCAGCTAGGCAAAGGAGCCCAGAAGGGATTAGTGGTTGGAGGGAAACACCTGGGGGAACGCACAGCTGGGCCCGGTCAGGAGAGGGAACAAGCCTGGAAGGAGGGCGGGGTGGAGACAGGAAGCCCTATAAAGGGTGGCTGGGAAGAGCTCTGAGGTGGTGGGTGTGAGTAGGGAGTGAGGATGTGGAGTGAGAGCAGAGCAATGTGAGAGTGGAGGATTGGAGGAGAGTTCTGGGAGGCGAAGGTGATGGAGGATGCAGAGGGTGAGCAGGCCAGGTTGAGCAGTCCAGCGAGTGGGCTGAGAGGGAGTCTGGGTGATGTATACCGCCCCTCCTCCCACAGAGCAGGGTCCTGCAGAATCCCTGGCCCCCCTTTGATGTCAGGAGCAGACCGCCCAGTGCCCTGCCCAGTGGCGGCTGCTGCTAGCCCTGACACCATCCACTTATAACTCTTTTCTTACAGGAACAGTCAAGTTCCATATCACTCATGCTATCTTCAGTCTTCCAAAAGAAGGAAGTAAGACCCTCCCCACACACACACACAGTTATCCGTATATTGCATCCAATAAAACTAATAAAATATAAGTTACAGCTTCTTTTTTACAGAGACAATCAAGCTTCACATCACCCTTAGTACCTTCCAATTTTCAAAGGAAAGAAATAAAGCCACCACAGATACCCTACATTTCAATCTCAACATACCGTTTACATATGTATTACATCTTTCCTTGTTCTGGTTTTCTTTCTATCCAGAAAAAAAATCCACTGCTGTTTTTAGAAGACAATTTTTTTTAGATAGGACAGTGACCTATACACTCACCACTACTTGGGAGTATTAAATCTGTACATTGCTTAATCTGGAAATTTCATTATCTCTAGATACAAGTTTCAAAGGATTTACTTATATTTTCTTTCATATGTTTAGTTCTTGATTGCTGGATCCAAGGAACTGTATAATATAGTTGCCTGAAGGCATGTTGAAGAACATCCTGTTTGTAGTAGGAAAATTGTTGGCAGTCCATCTTTCCTAATATAGTTCTGACAAAAATGACTTCACCAAACTTTGTTTATGTCTGGGCACACTCTGAAAAACTCTGCTTGTATATCATTTTTGCAGTCATTTATCGATGATGAACTAGACCAATCGTTGTTGAAATCTTGTTTGTGCAGGATGCGAACTTCATTAATGCCCTTGAATTGGCTGTGCGATTTGGGAAAACACTTATCATACAGGAAATGGATGGAGTAGAGCCTGTGCTTTATCCATTGCTAAGAAAGGATCTTGTTGCACAAGGTAATTTTCCAGCTTAAAATACAGGACTAATGAAAGGTATTGTTTCTTTTCTCAGTCAGATAAAAGGACAAAACAATGCACCATTCAGAAGTGTTCTTCAGTGTGGATAAAAAGAAATGTTTAATTGTAATGTTTCAATTATAATCATTTTTGGTAAAAAGTCTGGTTTTATATTATTTAGATTCTGAAGTGTTTCTGCTTCTATGCATGCATGTGTATGCATGAGTGGGGAGGTTTTACTAAAATATTATTGGGGTCCCAAGGTATTGTTAGGGTTTAACTGAGTCCAGCAGGATTAAAACTTCTAGTCAACAAATTTGTATCTGCTTTCCTGTTGATGGGGCAATATAAAAAGAGATCTAAATTAAAAATATAGCAAATAGTTATGTCTCATTGAGACAGCCAGAGATTATTAGTTGAATGAATAAAGACATCAGAGGATCTATAAAACTGTGTAGGCATTAATACTGGAGATAATTCGAAATCTCAGGCACTATCCAGTTATAGTATTAGCTCTGCACTATAAACAATAATCCTTTATAAAGGCATATGTTGCATTATGAGAAACTGTTGTCAAATACTTCTTGTTTTTAAAAATGTATATCTTCAGTGTGCCCATGATTTCAGATTGTTATTTATTTTTTGAAATATTTGTCCCATTTTCCCATTAGCATTTGACAAGTGGAAAAAAGTTAATATAAAGAACCTTATTAAAGCATATAATTTCTTAAAACAAAAGCCGTGACCCTTCATCAGACTGTGGCCACAATCCAAAGAATAACCTGCCTATTTCCAGAGAGACAGTTGTTTGGGGCTTATTCTTGAACAGAGTTCAAAACGAGTTTATCTGCTGTTTAGGGGTCGGGGGGCTCAGTATAGTACTAGCTTGAAAAGAAGTCCTGGGGAGAAATATATGATTAAAGCCACTGAGGTAAAAGCTGATTTTTATGTAATGAAATAATTAGGGGGGGTATCTTCCTTTCTATATAGCACAATAGGTTATGTGCTATTTTTATCATATTGGCTTGATACTGAGGGATGGAGTCTAGCAAGTCACCATAGGTATTAAGACGAAGCCCCTGCCTCCAAGAGATGCATAAGGTGAGAAACAAACAGAAATCTATTGTTTCCTTTTTGTGTCAAACATGTCAAATACTGTAGTGTGTGCTGTTATGGGCTGTGGGAATAAAGGCTTTGGATTACACTCCTAGGAAATCTAAAGGTCCAGGTGTCTTAAAGATAATGTTTGAATAGTTGTATCAACTACTTAGTTAAGAATGTCTGAAATTCAGATGGAAAGCTGGATTTAAATCATGGATTTAAATTCATATTAAATCTTCTTGTCCCGCTGCAGTTTTTTGAAGGGTACGACTTCCTCTTTTGGGGGGGTTAGCCCTGCTATCTTTCTAGCTCACTCAATTTTGGCTCTTGAAACATCATTCTCTAGAGTGGCATAGCTGAGGAAATCAGAAAGTTTCTGCTGTGCAGAACCTTCATTTGCAGGTGCACAATTCCTGTGGTGGCCAGTCATGGACGCAACCCAAGGGTGCTTTGCTAATTTGCTTTTGGCGGTCATGTATTGGTAATGTTTCACTGCCTGTTATAAAAAATACGATTTATATGTTGCACTGACTTGATATTTGTACAGATCGTATTTGGGATTTGACATTTTTACAACTTGCAGGGGAAATTTATGTGGCTGGAAAATAAAACAAGTATACAACTTCATGAAGCAGTCTGCCAACTGATTGTTCATACTAGGGACTGCATTGACCTTTTTGTTCTCAGTGAAAGGATGAGACAGTCTCCCTGTCTCCGAAAGCCTGTCACTGCCCCTTAACTGCAGAGGAGAAAATGCTTCTTGCATTCTCCCCTCTGTCTCCAATATCTGACAATTTTCCTGTGTGGAACAAAAATCTGATGACTCTGGAATTTGGTCCACAATCCACGTAAGAAGGAGCACCTGTAGGCTTGATGTCAGCCATGTGTGTTAAATAAGTAAGGGGTAAGATTATGATCCTTTCTGCTCAAGTTATTTTTTTTTTAATTCTTAAAAACAGCATCTACCAATACCTGAATATCAACTTTCTAAGTTGTTACTCAATGCAATACTTGCATTCTCTGTACCACTTCCCACCTTGTGGAATGATATGCCTCAGATGATCAGAAAGACTCCCACATTTCGGTCATTTTGCAAACTGTGTAAAAAAGAGTTGTCCAGGAGGGCATTTTTATAAAAAAAAATGGGGCTATACAATAATGGAATGAGTTAGAAAGGCACTTTTATATAAGAAGTCAGGAGTGGACTATAGACCGTGCCACTGTTTATGAAACATATTATCTGCTTGTGCTATCCTGTACTTAGTACATTGTTTTCTACTTCTGTAATTCCACTCTTTGCTTTGTTTAACTGTGTCTAATGCTTTATTGCACTGTTTGTAAATTTGTAATCCCAGTCCTGTTGCATTATTTATTACATACTTCTTGCTACTTGGTTGCATTGTTTACTGTGTAATCCACCTTAAGTCTTAGTGAGAAAGGTGGGCTGTAAATAAAGTAAATAAATAAATATATAATCAGCTCTGTTAAACTCACCATTATTTCATTCCTATGAAATTAGTTAATTTTCTTTTTGCCCTGAAGCCAAAATATTGATTGATTGATTTTATTTAATAAAATGTATTATCCTGCCGTTCTCCACTTACAGGGTTTACCAAAGTGGCTAACAAGTTAATATATACATAATAAAATCACATCTTAAATGATTAAAGCCAACCAAAACAACAACAGCACATCATTAAAACAGTTAAATCTGAGCTAAAAACGTAAAAACAGCAATTAAAATATTTTAAAACATTGGGGATGAAGGAGGGATCACTGAGGGCATGCAAAACTAAACAAAAAACGTTTTCACTTTCTTATTGCTCTTTTATTAGAGCTTTATTTTGTCATCTATCATGTTTAATAAGTATATTCAGTCATTAAAGAAGATTATCCAGAGCTTTAGGATTATTATAAAATTGTTCGTTGGAAAACAACTTAGAGACATGACAAAGTGCTTTTTCCCAACTGCACTTGGTTGAGGAAGTAGCCCTTCTTTCTAGACTTGGCCAATCTGACCATATCGATTCATGTACCAGTGTAGAGAGAGCCACCCCAACCCTTCTCCTTCGGGCACTGAAAACAGCCACGTCAGCAGTCAGGCAGGTAAAATGCACTACCTCTTTATTTGGTGGGACTGAGAACTCTGCCTTCCCTAAGGCCTTGGCTCTCCAGTATCCACATCTCAGTCAGTAATTCCAAATTCAGTTTAAAATATAAATTAAGTATTGAGTTACATGAGTGTTGCAAAGTATAAAGCGCTCAAACAGGCAATGGACTTAAAAAAAATAAACCTTACTTTTGCTAACTAAAAGTTTGCATATCTAAAACTTAAAAGCTTGCTAACTTAAGCATCTCTGGTTGGCATTGATAGGATGTTCATCTTACCCATCTGGTAGAATACATGGCCTCTCCCTGCCTAGGTCGTCCAGCTTGGAGCCCTGCCAAGATGAGAAAATGGTGAAGGGTTTTTTAGTTCACTGAGAAGCCATCTTTTCTAGAACTAAGTGCATCATCAAGCAACTCAGGAGCCAATCAGGGCAAAGCAATTAATTAGTTTGCGGCTGTGAGAACATTCCGGGAGAATGGATAGAGCTTCTCTGAGACAAACCTTCAAGGTCGAATCACTTGGGACCTCAGAGCCACTCTGCAGGTGTTCAGTTTGCTTAGCCGGCACATTTAACACTAAGCCAGGACCTGGAAACACATTGAACCAAAGTTCTCCCGTTCTTACTAGAATCCTGGCCTTAGCTGGTAACTTCCATACCCCCAGTAACTTTAAGTCTTGACTATTATAATGCACTCTATGAGTGGCTGCTGTCAAAGACATCTCAAAGGCTTCAGCTAGTGAAGAATGTGTCTTAATGTGTTCTTATGGGCACAAGTTATTCTGAGCATGTAGTCCCTAAGAAACCAGTTGCATTAGATTCTAAATTGCTTCTGGGTTTAGCTCAAGGTGCTAGATGTTACCTTTAAATCCCCCTCATGATCTAGGGCCTGCATATCTGAGGGGTCCACATTTTCTGGTATAGTTCCATGGTATAGTTCCTCAATCCCAAACTGACTGTCCTGGTGTTGCAAAAGTTCCATCTGATTTCAAAAACAGAGCATTTTCTGTTGCTTCTTCCTAATTCTTAAAACAACCTCCCTGATGCTCACAGTTGTTTGTCAAACTCTCACCCTCATGATGACTTTTAGGAAAACCTGCAAAATGTAGCTTTTCTAGATAGCCTTTTGTTGATAATTGCTGTGTTGCTTGTGGTTGAATAGAAACAGAGTAAAGGCCTGTTTTTATAGCAGTGTTGGTGTGAGGAGTGATTTATTTGTATTTCTTATATTATAAAGATTGTTTATGTTAACTTTTGTTGTAAATTTATGTTTGTTGGAAAGGCAGGTTACATTTTTTTACATAAATAGATAAATAAACCATCAAGATTGTGGTGGGAATCTGGGAGATTTGGGCCAGGTTGTCACCAATATGCAAATGACACTCAGCTCTATCTTGTGCTTCCAGCTGATCTCAGGGAAACTATAGAAACCCTGAATTGGTGCCTGGAGGCAATTTTGGAGTGAATATGTGATCTCTTCTTCCTGACCAATGTTTTAATAGTTGTGTTTATGGTTTTTAAAATTTTAGCTCTTTTAATTGTTTTATTCATGATTTTTTTATTGGTTTCAGTGTTTTTATTTGATTTTATTGTGTGTGTTTTAATTTGTAAGCCAGCTGGTGGCCCTTATGAGGATAGAAAGGTAGGATATACGTTTTGTAAAATAAAATAAGTACGTAGAGGACAGACTTTACCTCTCCGATGAAGTTTCTGCATTCTGAAACTGCCCCAGGGAGCTTTTATTTGTCCCATTGAGGGAAACATACGTATATTAAATCCCAAAGAGGATTACCTCATTTCCTTTTCTTCCCTTTTTATCCTCACAGTCACAACAACTTTGTGAGATAGGTCTTGCTGAGAATGTGCGACTGGCCCAGGGTCCCCCAGCAAGCGTCCATGGCAGATTGGGGTTTGAAGCTGGTCATTCTAACCACTACATGAACCTGACTCATTGCTTTTGATATACAATGTCCTTGTCAGCAGAAGTATTTTGCAATATGTGAAAAGCCTTGTGGGCTTAAGTAGCCCAGGTGAAAAAATGTGTTATACCCTGGAGGCCGTTGCTGGGAATTAGAGGAACAGATCCTGGAGGTGTTTGCTTCGGGACTTGGTGGGATATGGAAAAGCCCCATCTTAAGCTAGGGATGATTTTAAGGAGTCATCAGAGCCAGAGGGAAGAGCTTGCTCCTGGTCACAGGGAATGGTTGTATCCCTGTCCCTCCCGCTCTGTGCAAGTCTCAGAACAGGCAGTTGCTTGCAAATCAGGTAGTTTTAAAAGCTTTGGTGATTTTATGTGCAATTATTGTTCTTATGTAAATGACATGATTGTTTTATGTTGCTATTGGGACTGTAATTGTTAGCTGCTTTAAGGGTTCTTGGATGAAAAAGCAGGCTAGAGATATGTAATTAAGCGGTTTGGCTTCAGGTTATGTAAACATTATTACAGTGCATTCCATTAGTATTGAAGATTCCACAGTGGCTGCAACTGGTACAGAGGAGGGAAGCGCTACACCAGTACTCCACTTTAAGACATATAGGAAGTTATGCAGTTTCGGCACTGTAATAACAATGCGTTCTTACTGGATTTTTTTCCATAAGAAGTTAAATTGTGATTACATTTTCCAAATCGTTTGTTTTGGTATTTTTCACCACACAGCTGGCTTTAAACACTTTCTCTTGTTTGCATACATTGTCTTCGAACACAGTTCTTTGTTTTCTTGCAGGGCCAAGGTATGCTGTACAAATAGGGGACAAAATAATTGACTACAATGAAGAATTTCACTTATTCCTGTCAACACGGAATCCAAATCCTTATATCCCACCTGACGCAGCTTCAATTGTAACGGAAGTTAACTTTACTATTACAAGAAGTGGCTTAAGGGGGCAGGTAAGCATTTCAAGTAATATATTCTTCTTTTGATGAAAAGACATTGGATTGCATGCAATTTGTGGAAGATACTGATTACTTTCCTTGAAATGCTCCTTTGGCAATATTAATGCTTGCAGCACAAAGATTTGGAGATACGTTAATTTCTTCTAGCACTCTTATCCAGCTGGTTTCTGCTGAAGGTTTTTAAAGATATTTCCCACTGAGAAAAGATCCCATTTTAGTTAATGTTTCCTTCAGTGTCTTTTTTTAGATCTGAAAGTTCTACTGTATAGAACATAACTTGTGAAAAAGATAGTTAATGCTAAAAAGCAGGATGTGAGAGTCCATCTGGCTCATCAGGCCTCGTTTTTAATCATTATGGATTATGAAGTGCTGCTTCTCAGTCTCCATAGTTTAATTATTTGCTGCAGGCATGGGATTCTAATATACGTGTGAAATTTCCTGCCTACAAAAAAAACCCAACCCATTTGCTGTCTTTTCTGTTAAAATGAATGGTGCTTCCTTATCATGCAGGAACCACCTGGGGTTCTGGATCAAGGTAACTGAGTATGCATCTTTTGAGTGTGAAAAATAAAACTGCTTTTGTTCTTCTGAGGCTACTGGTAAAACGTCAGAGAGTACAAGAAAGTTTCTCAAGTTCTTAGGGTCGTATTCAGAGAAGATTCTCCTCACTTCACATGACTGCATCCTTACTCATACACCAAGCTGTTCCTAAGGTGGAAGAGGGGGCTACAGATGGCAGATGAAATCAGGGACCTCCACTGTTCAAGCAGAAGAGCCTTCTGCTTGCATAAAAAGCTCTTTGGTTATCAGCTGTTCTATTATTCACTTAATGCTGTTAAGGGTAGATAATAATTTTGTTTATTGGCATAAATGATTACCAAGGCAGTGAAAGGAAAATGTTTTTGTTTTTGTTCATGTTACTGATAAACAAAATACACTGACAAACTAAGACCATCTGTGTTTTGCATGTACTCCATACATATTTCAGTATGAATTTTAAAAAAAATTAGAGCATTAGTTATCTTTCCATTCATTTGATTTTTATGGAGATCTACAAGAGAATGCAAAAAAGCAAACAATAACAATTGTGTGAAAATGCTGCCTAGTTCCCCTGATTTATATTTATATAATGCTTATGCTTGCTTCTGTCTTTTTATTAATAGCATTGCATTCCATTTAGCTTTTAGCATTGACAATCCAGCATGAGAAACCAGATTTGGAAGAACAGAAGACAAAACTGTTGCAACAGGAAGAAGATAAGAAGATACAGTTAGCAAAACTTGAAGAGACGCTTTTGGAGGTAGATTAATAATTTGCTAGATTAATACAGGAATTTGGTACTTGAAAATACAGGATGGTTCTATATTAATGACAGTAATGGAATGTAGTAAAGAGTCCAGTAGCACCTTTAAGACTAGCCAACTTTATTGTAGCATACGTTTTCGAGAACTACAGCTATTTTGTCAGATGCATCTGACAAAGAGAGCTGTGGTTCTTGAAAGCTTATGCTACTATAAAGTTGGTTAGTCTTAAACATGCTGCTGGATTCTTTACTATTTTGCAACTACAGACTAACACAGCTAACTCCCCTGGAGTAATGGACAATGTACTGTAAGGAACCTAAAAAGTTTATTCTTGTCAAGCATGGATTTCTGTGACATTCTCCAAATGTCAAAAGTTTGTTTTCCTTCCATCATATTATTTTTTTATTAACGGATGAGAATATAAAAACATTTAGGCATATTTATAGTGAAATGTTGAATTGCTTGTGGGAAAAAGATGCTTAAAATAGGATCGGACAAACCTGTTGCATTTTTATAGATTGTAAAACAAAAATTGGCATGTTTGGTTCCCCAGTAGGGCTGTGCAGAGACAGGTTGCTTCAGGTTTCCTGATTTGTATTTACCCAAATCGGGAAACCGCTTCGGGTAAAGTGTATTTCCAAAGCGGCAAGCTGCTTCGGAAATACTGCTTCAGAAAAATTCGGGTTTGCCTCGGAAAGATTCAGGTGTCAATTTCACTCCCAGCTTTCCGGTGCCCTGGGGGGGGGGCAATTTCTTTCCGAGGCAAACCAAACTTGGTGGGAACCTTCTCCTACCTCTTCTCTAACAACCTCCCAAGTTTCAGAAAGTTTGGAATTTGAGGGGCCATGTTATGGCCCCCCCAAAGAAGGTACCCCCATCCTCCTCTACTCGCCATTATTCTCTATGGGAAAAACAGGCGACTTTTCTAGGTTGCTAGGGGTGGCATTTTGCAAGCAAAATGCACCCAAATTTCAGGGGCCCTTCTACCTGTCCTCTCACCCTCCACCAAGTTTCAGGCAGATCCCACTTGGGGGGGGGGCATTTTATGGCCCCCCAAAGAAGGTGCCCCTATCCTTCCCCACTCCACTATTCTTTAGGGAGGGGGGAAAGAGGCTTGTCTGGCTAGGGGTGGCATTTTTTATGCAAAATGCCCCCAACCTTCAGGGGACCTCCTCCTACCTGTCCTCCCACCCTCCACCAAGTCTCAACCAGATCCCACTTTGGGGGGGGGCATTTTATGGCCTCCCAAAGAAGCTGCTCTTAGCCCCCCCTTCTCCATTATTTCCTATGGGGAAAAAAAAGAAGCTTGTCTGGCTAGGCCTGGAAAGAGTCAGAGGCACAGCTGAGATTTTACTCCGTCAGACCTGGTCACTTGGGATAAGTCGTTCATGCTGACTGGCCCCAAACACCAGTAATTTTGCCTAGCACCCTTCCACGTAGCCATCCCTCTGACGGATTCATTATCAGAGGTTAATTGACACTGCCTGCTGCTATTCATCTCAGCCGCTCATGTTTTTCATCTCCCCTTCAAATGTCTTGTGTAATCAGCCATAATCAGAAGGATTGTGAATCTAGGGGAGTTTGTTCATCCCCCTTGCTAGAAACAACTGTGCTGACATTTGAGGATCGTCTCAGCACCCTCCCAGTGTCAGTCCCATGCTGAAGACTGCTAAGCTTAATAATGAGCAGGGTTGGCATAGATCCTTGTTTACCCAAGCCTATTAAATGAGACACCTAACTGGAATAATCCAAGCATTTATTGAGAATGGACACCTAACTGGAATAATCCAAGCATTTATTGAGCAGCTGCAGAAATGGAGTTCTGAATACAAGTCAGATGAATGGAGTAGCCAATTATTCTGGCTGACTCTGGTCAGGCCTGATTCAGATACAGTCATGCACTTAAGAAGCCCTGAGTGTCTAGTTAGCTTTCCTGTATCGAATCATTTAACTCCTGGCAAGAGATAACATTTTAGGTTCGTTACTGGGTATTGTACATAAATAATAGAATTACGGAGTCTCTGCTTCCGTTTTAAGCCTTTATTATTACAAAATAATTATTCAGTATTCTTGATATTAACTCAATCAACAGAAAAGTATACCATCCGTTATAACTACATAGATCATTAAAGGAGAGCAATTACATGAGTCCAAAAAAGTATCTTACCTAAAGATACAAAGGTCACAGGCAAGGAGCCCCTCCAAAGAGGAAGCTCCTGATTAATTTAGCTTGTCATATTTATAGGGTTTCAGAACCGTTTCTTAACAATAGCTGCTTCAGAGACTCAGATTCTTAGTTAACTATTATCTTCTGATTTCATACACCAAACAAGATTATCCATATTTGAAACATCTTCTTGAAGCATATAACAATAACTAGTTCATTCTTGCTTCTTTTTGTGTTAACAGAGTCTATATAGAATTAGTGTTTACAAGTTTCTCGTAATTTGAGTATCTTTTGACCCTCTACCAATGTAACTGTCCTTGGATAATGTTGCCAGCCTCTATGAAGTTAGACATTCCTGCCATTCTCAGTTACTCCCTGCAGCTGGGCCTTGGCACTTTGTATGTATTAGTATGAGTTAGATGGCTCTTCTAGTCTACACATGACTAACTCTATTGTAACTCTATTGTTTTTTTGCCTCTCTCCAAGGTTGTTTTATTCTAAGTCTCTAGACTCTTTGTGGCCTATCAAATTATTGGGATGGACTAGCCCTGTTTCTGTGTGCATTGGTGTCTTGAACTTTTTTCGTTATATCCAGCAGTTGTTCCCCTATAGTTCTAGCCATATCCATGACTAGAGATGGGCACAAACAGAAAAAAAACCCGAACATGATGTTCATTGCCATCCACGAACAGGGACTCACGAACAACCATGAACATGGCCCTGTTCACAAACAAGACCCTGTTCACGAATATGTTCGTGATTGGCTATTCGTGGGGGCCAGCAGGCTCTCCTCCAGCCATCATCCAAGTCAAGTTCCCTACTGCACCACTCCCAGAAACCTGACCTGAGCAGGCACCAGGAAAGGTACCAATAATAAATAATAGCTTGGCCCCAGAGCCTGGCAGCAGCCTTGGAACTTGAAGGGGTAGATCCCTACTGCACCACTCCCAGAAACCTTACCTGTGCAGGCAGCAGGAAAAGTACCAATAATAAATAATAGCTTGGCCCAGATCCTGGCAGCAGCCCTGGAAGGGGTAGATCCCACCACACACAAAGAAAATTCAAGCTCCAAATGCACTCTCTATCAAAATGCCAACAACAACTTTCTCCCTCTCCACTGTCTGCAAACTAAACCAGAGCTGGGAGCCCCCCTCCCTCCTGCTCTTTGCTCCCTTGTAACAGATTTGGAGCTCCACACTTGAAATGAAGACCTGCCTGTCAAGCTAAATTGGGCTTAGATTGGGGTTTCCAGGGCAACAGCAGGAGTTCGGGCAGAGTTCAGATAATCCCTGCCTAAGTTGCAAAGGGAATTGATTGCAGGTGCCAGACTGTCTGGCTTGACGAACAGCAATGAACGAGGCTTGCAATGACCACTTGTTCGTTTAGAATGAGGCCTCATGAACAGCTTGTTCGTGAACAGCAGATTGGGCTGTTTGTGGCTTTTTTTTATTCGTATTGCTGTTCATGCCCATCTCTATCCATGACACAGTTGTCTTGCTTTAGCAAGGCTCTGTGTTGACAGACTGCAGAATCATAGATGTAGCTGTCCCATGGCTATATACCATGATATGTACAACTGCAATGGAGAGGCAATTGGCAATTAACCAATTGGTGGTGATGAGGGAACTAGGCTAGAATTAGAGAGTTGACAGCTCCACAGTAGAACAGCTAGATGCAAATTGGCCATTACTGCCGTTGCCATGATGTAGGCTCAGTAGGTGGTTGGCACTGAACCATGCATGAGGTTTATCCTGGCTTCTTCCCTTGTTGAAGGGCTGCCTGCAAAGATCCAAAAGAAACATAAAGGTAGCGATGGATAGGATACTGCACAGCAGCAGCAACAATCATATGTGGGCTCCAACACTCTGCCATTGGTAGTTGGTATTTTTTATTACTATGGTTAGTTTATTATGGTTTATTGGTGTTTGTTTATTGATTCTTGTTATAAACTTCCCTGAACACCTTGATGGAAAGCCAATATACAAATATTTTAACTAAACTAATAAATCAAGCTATTGTGATTGTGAAGATTCCCATTGGAATCTTGGAATTCCTATTGACTTAGATGCCATTGTTGTTTTCCAAGGAATACTTTAGTAAACTCTTAATCTACATATACATCTTACATTTTTTCCGAAATAATCTAGTTATAACAAAAGTGAACTATTTCTGCCCCCCACCCCCACCCCACCCCACAGACCCTTGCAACTTCTCAGGGAAATATACTTGAAAATAAAGATCTGATTGAATCCCTGAATCAGACTAAAGCAAGTAGTGCTCTCATCCAGGAATCACTTGTGGAGTTTCATAGACTTCAGATTTCTCTTGATCAGGTAAGTTGGGCTCTTTATTTTTTTTTTTGGAGGGGGAGCATATTTGCTAAACAAAATTTAATAGTACGGCTTCCATTTAATTCTTGCCCTGAACTAGATTCTTTTAGAGAGCCATGTATGACACTTTTACTTTGAATAATTTTACTTCTTGTTTGAGACAGGCATAAGTGATGGCCAGTGATATTAGATGTTTATTATTTTATGCTGGTTTGCAAGAAACATAGTGCACAATCCAGCCCAGAAGTATGCTTTAGTTGAGCATGATGCAACCAAAGTGAATAATTTTTTAATCACATACATTTCAATGATAAAGAGTTTAACAATTGCTTTGTTCTTCCACTGATACCAGCGCGACCTAAATTGGATCATTGCCATATGCAGCTCCAAAATATCTGTTTTCTCTTCCTCCATTGTAGCCTTTGGGTTGTGCCCCCATCCAAGGATAAGGCAGATATTCTGTCTGAGGTTTTCAGCTGGGGGCTGGAAGGGGGGAGATGCACTCAGAGGAAGATGCCTCTAGTTTGTGGAGTGCTTGGAGCACTGGAGCTCCTAGACTTCCATTTCTGTTTCTTTCTACTCCTCTACTCTTTTTCTTCCCTCACCCCCCCACCTCTGTTCTTTGTTTTCCTTCCATTTGATTGGGACTGTAAATCATCTAGTAAAGGGATCTCTCAAGAAGGTTTAGATATGCGTTGGGTATCTGAAAGACAGTTTGATGCATAACTTTATTCTGGCTTTGCAGAATGCCTCATATGACAGACACGTCACCTCCACATTAAACTGACATGCATATTAGATACCAACTGTCATTTTATCACCTCTGTGTTACCACTTACATTCCCAGTAAATATTTTCCTCTCATGAAGAATAATTAAATGTAGAAATTTACATATCAAACAATTGAGGTGAAGTTTTTGCATTTTGGATTAATAAAAAAGTATGGATCCAACTCCAGAGAAAATTATTCAAGATATATCTAAGTTCTTAAACTACACCCAGGGGAACTTTTGGATTCTTAGCCTTGAAACAGGTGACCAGCATGCCAAATCACAGATGCCTTTTGAGATGCTAGAGAGCTTTTAAAGTGATTTGTCATAATCGGACAAACATTTTCCCCCTCACTCTCCTAATACTACCCTTTCCTATTTCAGATTCATTTCCAGCTTCCAACCCCTTTCCAATTGATGGTTGAGCAGTTGTAAAGGTGTATGAAATATGTTTGTTCCTAGAACATTATTTTCAGTGCTGTG
This sequence comes from Eublepharis macularius, assembly GCF_028583425.1. NCBI lineage: Eukaryota > Metazoa > Chordata > Lepidosauria > Squamata > Eublepharidae > Eublepharis > Eublepharis macularius. Next base: position 163,022,961 of record NC_072792.1, on the reverse strand, counting down.
TGCACAGCTGCTGCCAAACCTGAATGTGTGTCTTTTTTTCTAGCTGAAGTTGCTTTCTTCTCTGTGACTGCTAGATGGCAGTAGCATTCTAATACCAAGTCCTTTTTATTCCCAGGAAAGGGATGCCTATCTCCCTCTGGCTGAAAGTGCCAGCAAGATGTACTTTATTATCTCTGACTTGTCCAAAATTAATAATATGTACCGCTTTAGCTTGGCTTCTTTCCTAAGACTTTTTCAAAGGGCTCTGCAAAGTGAACTGGTATGTACTATTATCCTGAAGCAGAGGATATATTGTTTATTTTTAGTCTTTTATGTATGCATTTCTTTTACATAGTTATTTCCCTCAAGTCCTGAGAAAAAGGAGACAAAACTCTAAATAAATGAAAAGTGTAAAGGGGTGGAAGGAAAAGCAGCACAAAATATAAGGGAACTCTGAATGTAACAACATAAAATTAACAGTGACAGCATAGCCTATACTATACTGTCAACATATTCAGAAAGGGGAAGATCCTAAATGGGCTACACAAATCTCTCACAAAAGTCCTAAATAAATTGTTTATCGAAGGACCTAGGCTAAAATGTAGCACAAATTCTGAAAAACAAGTTAAAATATTGATATTATTTGTATAAATACATGCTTATCAGTAATTAGCTGGTGTGTAAATTGAGCACATTATTTTTGTTTTCATTAACATAGTTTGCATTAATGGCTCAAAGGTGTGGTCACAGGAGCTATTTCTTTAAACAAAAGCAAAAGGGGCCACTCCTAAATTTCTAATTTAGGACTAACTCAAAGTCCGCAGCAAATTTCTTTTAGTGTACGGAGGATTTGGGGGCCCCTTATATAATTTATATAATGAATTAGTCCTCCTAATCTCCTAGTCCATTAACCATGATTAAAGTAGCAGGCCACTTTTCTGCCTCTCTAAACCTGCCTTGACTGTTGTAAAGATTTACATTGGCGGTTAATTTGAACCATGGCCATTAGCTAGGATTTGAAATCTAAGCCCTGGTTAATAGTTATCACCATGGTTAATGCTAATTCAGGAGCAGCCCTCAACCATGGGTCCAGGCCAGCTGGGGAGAATTCATTCCACTTTATACAAGAGCTGCTTGGAGTGTATGCATGATCCTGCATTTTGTTCCTGTTCCTGATCTCTTAATTATGGGCAAAGGTCAGACATGTTACATTTTTATCATCCCTCTTTCAATCTAAGAAACAAGTTTTGAGGGGCGAAGTTGCTTATTTGTATTACTTTATTAACTTAGAATATATTGTTACTCCCTTTTCAGCCAGAAGCACTCTCAGCAGAAATAAAAATATAATTTCAAATGTTTCACAAAAATGAATTAACAAAATATCAGCAAAAAAATCTCTAATGAGGGGCATCAGGGAGCTTCCAGTCTCCACTCTAATGGGTCCACAGTCGGGAAGGAGAAATGCAGTCCTCCAGAGTGCCTATTCAGCTTTATTTCCTATTTATGAAAACTAAAATATCACTCTGGTTATAAAAGAAAGATCCAGACATCTACAATATTAATGTGCTGACCTGTTTTCAATTTGTGAAGAAGTCTCCTTGGGCTCTCTGTTATGTAGGCTGGCCTTAATGTCATTCATCTGTGCTTAGGTGGGCTCCTTGGATGATGCCATCTTGAATTCAGCCAGACAAGCATATTGAGCTATTTGTATTTTGCTATGAACTTGTACTGAAATGAATCGTACTATGGGGTTAGGATGTTATGGCCTATGGCTACAACAATAAATATTTTGCTTGCTATACTGCATATCTATCCTGGGTTTACTAACACTGGTGCAATAATTCAGGATGACATACCCTTGCCACCCATTTCTGCACAAGCTGCTTTGAACTTGTCTCAGATATTCTGAGACTTTGATAAAGCGAAAGACGGAAGTTAATTTTACAAAAAGTCTCATTCCTTATATTTAGGTGAGAGTTCTGTTTCTAGAAGTGTTGGGGTGATAAAGTTTAGATTTCATTTTATTTGGCAAGGCTGAGGAGCCATCCAGCAGGGCAACAAATAGCATTTAGGACAAGGTTGCTGAAATAGCAGGAGAACTGTCCATCCATGAAACTTGAGGCAGATGGCACAGAGTTGATCAGAAATAGATGTTTCCAGCTGCCAGGTAGCAGCAGAGGGCTTTTTTAAAAAAACCAGCCTTACAATCTCATCCTACTAAACAGTGAAAATAAATAAAGGCTTGGTTTTTGGTAGCACAAAATACTGCTCTCTGATTTTAAAGATATTTTGGTCAGGGATTCTTCTTTGGGGTACTGGTAATGGGAAAGATTTCATACTGCTTGATACTGCTCCATCCTCTGCATTTTTGTTCAGGCCTGCTGCTTTTTCTATACTTGGGGTCAAGGGGTAATGGTGGGAAGTCCTGAAACGGAGGATGGTTTCAGAAAGTGAGCAGTAGATTCCCAAATTCTGCGCATTCTGAGGATGGAATGTCCTCTAAAGTTGCTGCTTTGGGCCTCCACAGGAGGTACTAACTCCCTCTTGTCTCTGTATAGGCTGGTACCTTCAGTGGTATCCTCCTATGATGATGTCCCATCCAGTTCTAGCTCTGGAAATTGGCATGTGCTTACAAGGTCTAAATTCTAATGAGTTCTGAAATAAATAGAATATACAAGTAAGGTTTTATATGTGATCGTGAACTTTTATGAAGTGGCCATTGGGTATGATGAGCTGCTTTCTCCAGGTTTAGAAAACCAGCCCAGTATGAATGCCTGAAACAGCCTAGTATGCATGCCTATATTCCAAGTTATTTTTGTGACTTGATTGAATTAATGAAATGTTTCTTGATTGTATGACACAACTATTGTTTTGAGATTTAACATAGAGATAGGTAGCCAGATTCATATAAAGCTTCTATAGACTTCACAGAAATTTGGATCACTCTTTCCCCATTTATAAAGAGATATTTAATATGTGTCTATATCTAATCCATAATTTTCAGGATTTAGGAAATACTGAAGAAAGAATCAGGTCCCTTATCAGCTTGTTAAAACACATGGTGTATGAATATGTTTGCCGTTGCTTATTTAAGGTAAGTTTTTGTTTTTCTTTCTGACTTAAAATGTGAAATTATATTCCCAGTGCAGTCGTAGTTGGGCACACTAGAATATATGGATCATTGGATAGACAATAATGGCAGTTTTTGCTTATTTGTTAGTAACAGGTATTTGCCTTTTACTCATGAGAGCTTTGCACTGCAGCTTTTTGTCTTGTTTGGCAGAACAAATGAGTTTCCTGTTCCGTGAACAGTCTCTGCTCTTCTCAAGATCATGGGCTTATTACAACACTGGGGTAACATTAACTTCAACAGCCTCAGTGACTGGAATAAGAAGGAAAGGAAGGTTATCCAAAACAAATAACACTTTTTCAGAGTTCCCTTGTTGCTTTCCAATCAAGACTTCTTTCTTAAGTATACAGCAGTTAGCTCATAAAATAGTCAATCTGTGTGCCGTATTGGGTTCTCATATTCTGCGATAGTAGTATATATATAGCAGCTCTTGTGCTTACTAACAGATCACACATACACACACACACAGCTGCCTCCCCAAAGCTGTTGTAACCCATTTTTTCTTCTTTGTTGCCCCATTAGTATTTGAATGCATGGATCTGACTGGCCAGATAGGAAAACAGGGTAGGCACAATAGATACAACCATGAGAGATGTGTGAATGGATCCCTCATTATTTTAAAAGCTTTTAATGGCAGCTCATGGTGCAAGAGAAGAGCTTTTCTCCCATAGTATTTTCACGATATGAATTTTCTCCTCTCTAGGCTATTATTTGACTATTCTTGGGCAGGGGGAGGAGGCATACAGATGCCATACTGCTAGTTTAAAGTTTAAAAATACTAGAGGATCCATTCTATATACCTTAAATGGAAGGAAGGACCTTAAGTGGAAGAATCTGGATGTCTTTTCCCCTCTGGTTGATTGTGGCAACAGTGGATTCCATCTCTGTAGCTAACCACTTGATATGTACATGTTCATCAGTCCCCTATAATTTTACCCACTGTGACCTGTGCACTATACTGTACTGAAAACGCCAACAGAAATACAGATTATTGGTTTGGAGGTACATGTATTTTCAGGCCTTAAGGAAACCTTCCATTAGGCCCCCCAAGAACCTGCTATGAAGGTTTCCCTAGTTCCCTAATGGAATGAGCCCTATATTTCAAGCACGAGAGTTCCAAATATAACATGTCTGAGCACAGCACCGCCATGAATTGGTGCTTCGTTAACAGATAAATTATTCCAGTGAATGAGCAAGATGCTGTCTCTCTTGAATTGAAGATATAAGTATTATTTTAAAAGGCTTTGTTATGATAAACAAAGGGATGGCAGGCTTAATCACAGATACGGTGATGCGATGAAAGAGTGCTAAGGAAGGAGTATGTTACAGTTCTGTAGTTCAGGGAGAGCCCTGACCTGGATAGCCCAGGTGAGCCTGATCTCATCAGATTTCAGAAGCAGTGTCAGCCTTGGTTAGTTATTGGATGGGAGACCTCCAGCGAAGACCAGGGTTGCAGAGGCAGCCAATGGCAAACCACCTCTGTTAGTCTCTTGCCATGAAAACCCTGCAAAGGGTCACCATAAGTCAGCTATGACTTGAGGGAATCATGCACACACACAGTTCAGGGAGAATTAGAAAAGAACAATGAGTTGAGCATCCTTGCCTACTTGTTATGCTTGGGAATATGTTGCTTTCTGTTTCGTGTGAACCTTTTCTTCCCCTCCATTGCTGGTATTGAAGAAATAATTTCTTTCATCCAGAGTTAGGTTTATAAAACATTTCAGTCCCATTAAGCGCTGAATGATAATGCTTCTGTTTAAGAAACAATAAAATTGTACAGTGCTGCCTTACCATCCTGTATGTTTCATCCTCTGATATTGTATCTGTTGTGTTCATTAATCCTTAATAAATATGCAGCTATTTATAACTGTTTCGATTCTGGCCTCGCTTGATATGAAATAACTTGGTTTTGCTTAAATAAAAGCTGTTTAGTGGTAAACATGACACTTGGACCCCAGGGTAGGCTGGAATACTGATATTTTGCTGCTGTGCTTCTTCACGGTTGCAACAACCACGTAGGCTTTTGGAGAGCAAGGGGAAAGCAGGATGCCATGATATTAGTATGCAAGGTGCAATAGACTGAAAGGGAGAGAGCTGGCACTGAAAAATGATTGACCTGTTTTGTAACAGCCCATTGAGCTCCTTGAATATTTTTCAAGTGTACTAACCAATCAGTCAATTTTGAAAAGAGGAAAATGGTTATCTCTACCTGGATTAAAATAAGTATACATAATATTTAGATTATCTGTGTTCAAATGTCATGAAGGCAAAATACGTGCTAAAGCTGTGTTTAGACCTGGTGATGGATTTCCCTTCCATAAATCTCAGGCTTGTATATAGCAAACAATATAACTGAAATTGCCTAAATTAATAAAACAATACTTATATTTCTGTGTTTCACTGGATAGAATGATTGGAGGCTAGCATTAGTATTAGTGTATTAGTGTATTAGTAAAGAGACTGAGCAACAAATCACTAGGTCCTCCTTAGTTCAACCTTTACCACTAATGCAACCTTCTTAGGTGGCTACTTGGAAATAATAAACTACATTACTGAGATTACAACGGAATAACGTATGTGAAGTGCATTGCACTCTTAAATGCTATGTAAATGTATATTATCGTGTAACATGTAACAGCTTATTCTCATTACAGATAAATTAAGCCTCATACTTTTTTATTTCAGGATATTCTTATTTGTATTCTAGACTTTTAATATTGTTAACATCTGTGTCAGGAGAGAAGAATGTTTCAGTAACTCAGTAATTGAAATCAACCTTTTTCTTGTTAAATCATTAAAACTTGATTTCTCTAAAAACTAGAAACGTAACCCAAAAATAATAGGCAGAAAGCATGGGGGGCATTTATTGCAAAAGACATAATGAAAACAGAAATATTTTCACGTAAAATACAGAAGAGTTGACACCAGGCAAATAGGAGTGGGGAGAGAGTTTCATGGATGGGCCGCCATGACATAAAAAGATAACCCCTCTCACTGCAGAAGATTTGGAGAGGGGCGGGCACTGAGAGCAGATCCTTTGTCAAAGATTTTAACAATTGAGCAGATTCATCTACACACACAGGCACATACACTTTCAGATTTTCCCCCAAGGAACAGAAGATGAATGGAAGGTTAAAGATATAATTTTGAGATATCAAAATGAATTATTACCATTTGCTTTTGTTATGATGGTGCTCTACATCACCAGCCCTGCTGCATCTGACCCTTTGTTTCAGCTGGGTACCATAGATGATTTTAAAATGCTGCCGGTTAACTCTGAAAGCAAATTCATTGAAAAACTATAAATTAATAGTTAGGGATTTATGTAGTTGCTTGGTGCAGAAATGAGCTAGTTCAATTACCCTTTCACTTCAACTGATATATGGCTGAAATGTAACCCTGCCTGCTGCATAGACATCTCAGCCATTCCACATTAAAAAGATTTCCAAGCTAAAGTTATAAGCCTTTGTGCATTACAAAATTGAATTAGTCAGATCTCCTTTGCATTATTTATATTTTGTTTTAAAAAATCATGACATGACATTAAAATACACCAGTTATAGAGCATCAAGCCACAAACAGGGTAGATTAGAGGAGTATAATCTTCAGACGTGACATATTATTCATTGAAAGGGTATGAAATGATTTCAAGTCCTGATAAGGTACAAATCCTGGTAATCATTAATCATGCTTAAAGTTGGTCTTGCCATAATGCTGAATCATTGTAAGGGCTGGTGGGCACAATTGGTGCACGAGAAAGGAAAAACTAGGAAAAGAAACGTGTGGTCCCTTGATCCACTTTCATAATCATTCATGACTAGGGGATCAGTACTATTAAGCTGTACTGGCACCCAATTTATTTGTTGCTGACATGGGATTTAAAGTGGGAATTTCCTGGCTCCTTGGCCACTACATTTTACCAGTATGTTTCTCAACTGGGTCTGGCTTCAATAGGGTGTAAAAAAAAAACCTTGCTGCTGCATCTAACGCCCAATCTAATTCCTGGCACGTAGAGCAGAACCCCCTTGTATTTCCAATTCTGTTTGGCATTTTATAGTGATGGAATAAAATTGTGCTATCAGTTAAAATTCTCATTCTCCCTTGCCCCCAGCTATATAGAGTCACACACTGTAGGAGAAATTTGTCATACATTTTCATATTGTAGTCCACCAGTGAAGTCCATATGCTATGTAACTTTGGGACTCTTAATTTTGTTTTAAATAAGGGGCACATCCATCAGAACCAGTTCACTTCTAAGCATGTGTGCAGTGCCATTGTAAGCAGTGTTATGCCTTTCTGAGTCCATTACAGTCAAAAGGAACAGAAGGGTATAACTTTGCTTAAGATTGCAGTTCAATTGTATTGATAGTACCAAGAAGAAAGCATTACATTTGTGGTATCAAAATTCCAAAAATAAAGGTGCAGAGCTGTGGAGCAGAAATTTCTTCAAATGAGGGACTTTCGTTTATCTCATGAAACTGAGATATTCAGTTTTTGGAAAATCCAAGCAAGAGATGCACTGAGGGTATTTTGTCAGGTCCTTGAAATCCTTATATACGTACAATCCTGCAATCAGCATTGCTTTTGATTTCATTGAGTATAAATTCCTAAAGAGGTTGTGCAATAGGATAACCTTATTAATTTGTTTGGCTTTCTGTTGTTGTAGGCTGATCAACTAATGTTTGCATTACATTTTGTGAAAGGGATGCATCCTGAACTTTTTCAAGACAATGTAAGTAGTTTAGTGATGGCTCAACAATGCTGTATGGTTACTTACTTGCTTTATTAGCTACTACCTGGGACAGTATGAAGTTGTCTGGTAGCATTCAAGCAAATTCTAGAGAATAACCAAGCTAGATCATACCTAATACGCACTGGTCAGAGATAAATTTCCCCCACCTGTAGAAGAAGTGAAGGAATCTTGCCCCTTCACTTCCCATTGGAGTGTTGTGAAATCATTGGGAAGAAAGTTTTCTTGCCTGTGCATCTTCTGCAATGGCTAGGGACTACAGAAACGTGGTCTAATGCTATTTTAATTACCTGGGTCTATATACAAGAAAGGTACTGATTATTTTTTAAAACGGGGGGTACTAATAATAAGTATTTCTCTTTAGTTTCTATGCGGACCTCTTCTATGTTCAAATTATTTTTTCTCAGCAAAGAGAGTAGCTGCAGGTTAAAGTGCACTCTTCCTAGCACAGGAATGGCAAACTACCTCTGCTTCTCATTTATTATTATTTTTATTATTATTTATTATATTTATATCCCGCCCTCCCCGCAAGCAGGCTCAGGGCATGTCAAAACTAGGGCTGTGTATCCATAGAACAAGGGGCCTTAAATAGCTGGACGCCCCCTCTGTCTCATTTGTGGAGGTTTGCTTAGGCAAAAAGGTAGCCAGATACTGTCTAAGGAGGTTGACTAGAGGATGTATTATACCAGTATGTTAGTATTCAGGTCAGGCTCCCAACTTTCACTACCAAGTCAATCAGGGGAACAGCCACACAGCAACACTGTCAGAAAGATAATTTCCAGGGTGGCAATTTGGGCTGGCTCACTGTAAAAATACCAGTGTAGTTTGGCTGAGAATGCCTTTGGGAGAACGGTTCTACAGAAAGTACTCTACAAAGCGGCTTGTCTTCACACAGATCTTGCCCATGGTATTTTGCTGCTGTGTAGCCTGATTCAGAATGTTCTTGTTCCCGGAGAAAGAAATCTGATATTTGATATGAACATCCTCTGAGGATGGAGAGCAGCCTGCTGTATTCCCCGAAGATTCCTCAGCAGCATAACCATAACCTATGATTAGTGCAGGGAAAGGTAGCAGGATCCATTTGAGTCAATCCTATTGTCTCATACGTTTTCTCTAAGAATTGGTTACATTGTGATTGGGGAAAGAAAATTCCCCTGCGTATTCTCATTCTGAGCTGTGGCCTTGCCTGGGGGAGGGGGGAAGTAGAATCTTCTTGTCAAAAAACTAGCTCCAGAAGTTTCCAAATCCTAGTTCTGCACAGGTGCTAAGCCCATCACTATGAATGCACAAATGACTTGAAGAATATCAGTTACAGGCAAGTAGCCAGTTCTCAGTGGTCTCAGAATGTTAAAAGCAGATTTCCCCCCTGATGTTCTATCCTACACCCCCAAAATGAGAGGTGCTCCTATCATAAGTTTCAGTTTGATTTTGGTTCTGTCTCTGGGAGTAGAGGAGCTTCCCAGTCCCTCCTGTTTTTTATGTATTGAGAAATTTTACTTGGACTACTCCTATTAATTACACTGCTCTTTTTCATCAGATTATATTCTGAAGTGTGATGGTTTTTGTATTCTTACTATAATCATTAACTAACAAAAACATACTCTTGCATGTTACAGGCAAACATTTCAAAGTAAATTCTGGTAATGATTGTTGTTATTTTAGGGAAAGTCACTTTAGGTGAGGGTAGTTTGGACCTGTGAAGGGAGGGAAGAGAGGGGGCTTAATTGTTTTCCTACTGCCAATTCTCCTCTCTCCCCCCCTCCACACACACATGCCCCCCTCCATTTAATTGCAAATACATTGTTCGTCATTATTGGATCAAGATGCACACTTCCTTAGATCCTTTTGAAAATGCAGCCATTATGTTTAATTTTTTTTTAGAATTTCCATATATGCATATTTGTATTGATTATTTTCATAGGAATGGGACACATTCACTGGAGTAATCATTGGAGACATGTTAAGAAAATCGGTAAGAATAACTAAGCTTTTTCTTATAAAAAGTACCACACTATAACTTTCAAAGACAGTGATGGGAAACTGTACAGTGTTATTTATTATGAGAATCACTTGCAATGCTTTGGTATGATTTTTCCATATTTAATAGAATATATAGTTTCTATTAACTTTAAAATTTTCCTATGCTTTTGTAACATCGTCATGAGAAAAAGCTGTGAAAAAAGGGCAGTGAAAATGCCATACTTGAATTATGGTGCCTGTGTTAGTTTTGTTTATTTAGATTTAGAGCCAACCCCAGAAGGCAAGAGAGGCCAACCAAAGCAACCTCCTCACCTCCACCACACCAGTAATAATGCCACTGGTCCACTGCGCATGCATATCTATTATATGAGTTCTGTTTACTTGATAACTCAGTAGTTGAATGCTTGCAGCTAAGTGTGAGAACTGACTCGCTTGCGATGCACTGGGTTGGATCCAGACTAAATTTTCTGTTCATGCAGGACACTTTTGTCAGTGGAACAGAACATTCCGGCCCTGCGCCCCTTGCTGCATCCCACTGATCTCCCCAAAATGCTGCTTCTCGGGGACAGGGGACTCTCAGAAACAGCATGATGAGGGCTTTGCAACTGGAAGAGGGAATTGCTGGAAATTACACCTCCCCTTCCGTTGGTGGAGAAAGTAGCCTGGATCCATCCCACTGTGTTTGTGATGCTTAATCTTTAATAAGTCTTTCACAAATGCAGATCATCACTTGATACTTTTGAGTCATCAAATGGTAAACATGCATAAGTGAACAGGACCTTTTTCTCTCTCGGAGAAACAATGTGTAACCTCTAGTTGCTTCTGTGATTTTGCTGTCAGGGATGCACGTCTATATTATTAGGGCTGAGCTATGTTAGAGTGTGTAGGTTTTGTGAAGAACTTGCTCTTTGGCTGCAATCCAGAGGTCAGTTTCCTGGAAGCAAGCCACACAAAATAAAATGGGACTTCCTCCTGAGTAGACCTGCTTCAGATTGTTCCCTCATTTCTGGGAACAGTTAGAGGGTCTGCAAGAATGTTGAGCATAATGGCTGGAAACGTTTCCCTCTTTCTCATTTGACTTTGTGACATTACTAGTTAGCCAAATCATACTGATTTCATGGTATGATTTTCTTCATGATCCCTGAGGAGCTAAAGTGACCTCCGGACAAAGCCTGATTTTTAAAAACAATAACACCAGCGCAGCAGATGGGGGAAAGAACCAGCAGTGATTAAAACTTTGTGAGAGGGGGTGGGGAAGAGAGTCTGTGAAACTTTTCTCCCTTTCAGCTCTCATCAACGGGATTTTTGTGTGTGTGCGTGCACAGTTATTTAATTGAAAAAAAAGAGAAGTAGATCTCTGAGTAAAATATTTGAGACAGGTGTGAACAGGATGTAGTTCTAGTGTTACCTTAGCGTCCAGGGATGCCCGTGCTTCATTGATACAAATATGACTGGCATAAATACATTAGACAAAAGTCTAGTTTCTAAATTAAATGTTAGACTCAAGTTGGCAGCATCGGGCTGGCACATTTATAGCCCTGTTTTTAGACACTGATAAATGCTGCTCCTTTTTTGTGTGCCTTTTTTTTGTTCCAAGCAAATACTGAATGGGGTTGCCAAATTTAAGCACTTTCAATTGCCATTGATTTCAAAGAGGCAAAGTTGAGATCTGTCCAAGGCCGGTTTTCCACTCAAGCGGATTCTTGGGATGCCATATCCTCGGGAGGGGAATGAGAAGAGGCATGCCCCCACGGCACTGCCACTTGGCTCCAAGACAGACTGCAGAAGAGGCATCTGCACCCCTTCCATCTGATTCAGAGGCAAATGTCTTGGCACTCTTTCTAGATTTCAGCTTACACCCAGCTCAGGCAGCACAGGAAGAATTCTTGGGGCAGCAGAATGCCTTGAACTGGAGCGGGATATGCCCAACTCTTCTGTGTTTAGCATGTCTGAACTTGCCTCCTTGGAATAAGTGCAATTTGAAATAGAGCTTAAACAGTAGGGCTAACATGTTTATATTTGGCCAAATTATGTTCCCAAGAAATGGCTTCTCTCCAAGAACATTCTTGTTGACAACGATCACAACCTAATGCCTTTGTTCTATTAAGGATTCCCAAAAAAACATCCGAGACCAGATTCCCTCTTGGATAGAACAGGAAAGAGCCTGGGCAGTAGCATCTCTTAAGGTAATATTTCATTTCAGCGTTCCTGCTGAAGTTAATTTAGCTTTATGGAAACTGATGTTTGCCAATGTGATAAGTGTTTGAAGGATTAGTATTTGAAGCAGCTGGTATTATTAGTTTGTCCTCCTTTAGCAACCTATTCTTGTAGCGACTTTTCTGCATTAAAACCACCTCTGTAGTCTGTAGCTTTTTCTCCCTTTTAGCATAGCTAGAGTTTAGCTACCCATACTTGTGTGTGATGTATAGTTAGGCCCCTATTATATAAGTGTGTGTATATTAAATATAACCCTTGTGTTTTTTTAACTCACATAAAAAGCTCAGATTACTTGAATTAAATAATAGTTTTGCTCTTTTATGTTAGCATTTCTGCTTTTTCATGCATGCATGCGAAAGCTTGACGTAAAGTTGCTGGTTATGTTGGGTTAGTTTTGAAATGAGAGTACTGATTTTTATATCTGAACCATTGGTCCAGAATCAGTTTACACTGGTGTAAATCCAGTCTATTCCTACTGTTGTTGCAGCTGAATATTTACTGATATGTTGTGGGCATTGCTCACAATCTAAGTAACAAAAAGAAAAAAGAGAAAAGTGGGTCACGGCTAGATAAAAGGCAGAATGGATCAGTTACATCTGTGGACCAAGAATGATTCTGAGAGGAAATATAATGTGACGAGCGATTTTAAGGAGAGCAAGGTGACTGGGGTGATAGTCTGGAGAAAGCATCCTAATTCAGCAGTGGCGTAGCATAAACCATGAAGGTGGGAGTAAGTGAAGGGGGAAAAGTCTTGGATGTAGATAAGTTTGCAAGGCACACCCCAGTGAAAAGGAGAGTAAGAAAGGATCCGAGGGGTCAGGGATGCACAGCCTTGATTATGAGAAATGGAAGCTGGTGAAGGGCTAGCAAATAGTCACTAGCAAAGACACTTGTCGAGAGAAGAAAGGAACTTAGTGCAAGAGCAAAAGGTTATTGCAGCAGATGAATTCTGAAATGAAAGCAAAAAAATAAAGGATAAGACCACAAGGACGTTGTAGGGCTCTAGAGACAAGAGATGAGAACTTGGATGAGTATTCTGGCAATATGGGCTGGAAGGATTCCAGGGTGTTCAGTTTGAGTTGTTGCCACACACAGAAACGAATTGTTTATTGTTTATTTTAGTTTGTATATAGCTTATATTGTTCGTTTTAGAATATATAGTATAATAATCATGTAGCTGTTGTATTAAAATATTAATGAAGGAACAACAGTTTATTGGATTCTGTTCACAAAACCCTGTGGGCCGGACCAATCATGTGAGTTTTTTTTCTAGCTAGAAGAGTACCAGTCAATGGGAAGGTCAAGTGGCTGTATTTATTTAATTCCAACATTCACACATGCAGTGGTGGTATGGGATCATACGGTAGGGGAAGCAGCATCTGTATGGCTAGAAGTATATGCAAATAGCATCACAGACTTAGTTAGCCACAATCTTATCCAATTATGCATGGTGTGGGAAAAGGATATGTTGAGCTTTTTCTTCCACTCCCATGATAATAAAATTTAGTGGACTCTCTATGAAGTTGATAGGCAGTGGATTCGGGATGGAGAAAAGAAAGCTCTTCTTCACACAGTGCATATATAACTTTTGAAACCTGCTTACCACAAGATGTAGTGATGGCCACTAGCTTAGATAGCTGACAGATGTACAGCTATAAGGATAATGGCAAAACAGAATCATTAAGATCAGAGGCAGTAGGCTCCTGAATGCTGGTTTCTGAAGGGACAACAATTTGTTCTCTGTGCTCCTGCAGGTCTCGTCTTACATTCTTACATGGATTACAGTTAAAAACTATTTCAGTTTGTCTTCATTGTTTAAATGCATTCTTTTTCCTGATAAATGTATATCACTTGTTCTGTAGATCTCCCTCCCGACTTTGTACCAAACAGTTTGCTTTCAAGATGAAGCACTGTGGCAGCCTTTCTCACGAAGCTCAATGTGTGAACAAAATTTTCCATCCATTATTGCAAACAGAATCTCTCTGTTTCAGCAGGTACATTGTCATGTTTGATGTTTTGTTGTGACTTAACCTCATTGAAACGAATGGAAGCAATTTACTGCAGCAACTTAAGTTGCCTCATTTTCAGTGAAGCCAGTGAGTATCAGACTTGGACTTGAGAGTCCCAGGTTTGGATCCAAATTTCAAGTCAGCACTCAGCCATGACTCTTACTGGGTGAACTTGAGCAAGTCATTTACTGTCAGCGTAACCTATCTCACAGGAGCCCTGAGTGTCCAACTTTCTCTGTGTTAACTGAATGTGTGGAGAAGAGAGTGGGCACGAGCATGTTGCCCACTGGCCCAGTTTCCATGTGTTCGCCAGCTAGTGAGTGCAGTGCCCCACTCAAGTGTCTGCCTGTACAGTCCCTCCCCATGGTCAGCAGTGTTTGGAAAGCAGCGACACTGATGGCCCAGTAACTGTGTGGAGGTGGTGGGCAGCGCAGCGGGCTCATATCTTCACTGTACATTCAGTCAGTGTGTGTGAAGGGGGTCATGTGTACAGGGTTAGAGTTGCTGTATGAACAAAATTTGGGGTGGGGAGATTATATATACCACCATGAGCTCTTTGAAGAAAGAGAGTGCCCAATTGAGGCCTTGGTTTTTAAAGTGGTTTGAAGCCTTTTAAATATGTAGCAGCGATGCAAGGAAAAGACTAGTGATTGCTAGAACTGCAGTGCAGACCATTTATTCCTGTGTTTATCCTTTTAGATCAACAGTTTGAAACAACTGTACTGTCATACAAGCAGCTCTTTTTTTTGCTTAGCAAAAACCAGGGAGACAACCCGGTTAGTGAGAACAAACAGACAACAAAGCCGGGAATATCGCAATATATATCTCTATTCTGTTAAAGTGCATTAAAGTGCAAATAGCAAAGGTGTTGTAAACAGTGTACAAAAAGCAATAAATATATCAATCACAGTCCAATCCGTCAGTGTCCATGTATATATTCCACAATGGGAGATCCCAGGAAGGGGAGGTGGAGTTCCAGTTGGAAACTAAATTTCCAGGAAAATTCATAAATAATTTGAAAAGTCATAATCCATGCATGATGAAACCATTATTGTCTTTTTTTTTGCTTATGCTTGTTTTGCCTCATGTCTACAATCTGTTAGAATACTAGCGTTAATTTTTACTCAAAACTAGCTTATTCAAGTTTTATAATAAAGCAAATGTGATTAAAATACCCAGGAAAGATATGACTCTATTTGTTAAGCATAGTGGTTGCCTGTATCTCTACATGTTAAGGGGGAACCCATGAATAAGTAGTGTGGTGTGAGTGCATTAAGAGGTTCCCTTTTCGATCATCAGAATACCAAGGTTAGAAAAGACTTTGAAGAGCTGCTGTCAGTCTGGGTAGATAAATACCAGGCTGGCTCAGTATCAGGCAGCTCTACGTGAACAGAGCAAAAGCAGTGAAAATAATACATTTTCTGCTTTATGTACCCTCCTCACTGTTCTGCAGCTCTCTTCCCATAGGCCATAGCCCCCCCCCCCCACCCCCCAATTAACACGAACAAGACCTCTCGTGGCATTCCCCATGGATTAGTGGTTCAGACAAATTAAATAGAAGGGAAATCAAGAACACCTAGGCAATATATTCTGTCTTAGATTTCGCAAAGATGTAACAAATTAAATGGGAGAAAGTCATCACCAAGCAACCAGGGGAAAAGGACAAACAGAAATCCTTTTTACATCCAAGCCTTTTCTGAGCGTTGTATTCTTTTGTTCTCATCCACATCAAAAATTACTACCACTGATGTATGGCTAGCCTTTGCCAGTTAAAATGCATATCCATATAAAAATAATATTAAGGTTTGGGGCAGGAAGTACTGATTTACTGAGCAATGGAATTAATAGATCACCAGTGCCATCCTAAAGAGAGTAACACCCTCCAAGCCCATGGACTTCAACTGACTGTTGCTCTGCTTAGGACGGCACCATTCATTCAATGCAATTTGTGGATCAAAACCTGCCAGTTTTAATCAGGACTTAATTTGAGTTGTCTCATGCAAAAAGAATGCTCATTGTTGATGGTGCTGTTTAAATAATTTGCATACCTTTTTAATTCAGGCACTGTGCTTAACAGGTTTTTTTAAATGCATTATCTGTTCATTTTATTTAAAGAAATTGTCTTCATTAAATGCCTTCAGATATCTATATAATGAAAAAAAATGGAGATTTACTGTCACTGTTTGATATAAGGAGTTAATCAGGTGTGCCAGTTATGTTTATTTTTGTATGTTTTTTGTTTATATAAAGTTGCAGAAGTTCCAGTGCTTGCATAGTTTGGTCTGCAGTCCTATGCTCATATACCGGGGAGCAAGCCTTACTGAACACAGTGATACTGACTCCTGAATTAATATGCATAGGATTTTATTGAGAGACAATTACCTAGAATTTGAATATATGCAAATACAGATTAAAGTAAATACTTAGAGACTGAAGAATGTTTGTCTTCCTTCCCATTGCTTGGAAATGAAGTATTTAGTGTGCATGAAGCATTTCATTGCTCATAACATGTACAGAAATCAACTTTACCTAGTGTTACTTCACAAATAATAATAAATAAGCATAACTGGTTGGCATCTCAAAGTTACATTTTACGTGTTGAGACCATTATATCTTTTCAAATAAGTGTTTATGGAAGACTCTTTTCAGGTTGCTGCATTCTAAACCCTATTGTATTGTTCATTGAATGTCCCAGCCACTGAGCATGTTGATTTACACTGTGTAATACACCTTGAGTCTCAGTGAGAAAGGTGAACTATAAATCATGTTGTTGATGATGATGGTGATGATGATTATAATAATAATATTTATTATTGGTTGTGTTGCATGTAATTCAAATAATAATAATAACCATTTAATAGTGGTGTTTGAAGTCTGTTATGAATATATTTGTTTTAAGGTACTTGTGGTCCAAGCTGTCAGGCCAGACAGACTGCAGAGTTCTATGGCTGTTTTTGCTTGTAAAGCTCTGGGTAAGTGATGACACTCTCTGTCGCATACACGTACACATGCTCTCTCTCACTCTGTGTGTGTGTGTGTAATTTCCTCTTTGATCCAGGAGTGCACATGGAGTTCTTTTTTTAAAAGCTGAATCACTCATACTTGATTTAGAGGGAGTGGAGGGGGAGCTGGATTCATCCCTCTCCCTGTTCCTCAACAGGGAAAAGGATCGACAGGGTTTTAGCACTGAAGAAAGAGCTCCGTGCTTATGTGCAGCCCTGGTCGGTTTGCATATCCTCCATTGAATTGATGCTTTTGACTTTAGTTCTTACCATCTCTTTTAATTCCTATTCAAAATGTAAATTTTACTCTTTTTTTCCCTAGTGTATACAGTTAATAGTGGTGATGGAATTGAAATATCCAGAATCCCTTATATTTATTTAAAAAATACAATAATATTTGATTTGGAACAGAAATGGACAATCTATGAAGAAGTTTTTCTGCACAAACCCTGCTGAAATTAAAAGTAAAGCGAGGAGGTTTACTGAAGATCCAAATTGTCCTTCAAAAATTTTCCTGCATTTTTGCCACGTGTGGAAAACTCTATTTGCATTAACTAATCAAAGAGAACATAGGCAGGAGACATCTTGTGTTTTTCCCTAACACCTTGTGTGCATGTGAAACAGTGCTTGCTTTCTTGCTTTCCAGTGTTTTTGATTTACGATTCGATGCAGTTTATTCGATTTATAGCCTGCTCTCCCTACAAGTTGGCTCAAGGCGGGTTACAGCAGTATAATGATTAAAAAAAAACAATTAAATATATTAAAACCACAGTCACCAGTATATATGTACAATCAAAGTCCCAAGATGGCACCCCCCTCCACTCTTTCCCAATCAAAATGTAAACTGGTGAAGGAAAGGGGGTACAAACTGGTGTCGCCACAGTGACTGCGCAAATGGGGGACAGATGATTATGTAGCCCCCCCCTCCCAATGGGAGACCAGTAGGGAGGCATTTTTAGAAACCTTAGACTGGCCTCAGCTGTACACCTGGAGGAACATCTCTGTCTTACAGGCCCGCCGAAAGGATATAAGGTCTTGGCGGGCCTAAGTATCCTCTGACAGAGACTTTCACCAGGTTAGGGCCAGGACTGAAAAAGCCCTGGCCCTGATTGAGGCCAACCAAACCTCCCTGGGCCCAGGGACCACCAGTAGGTGTTTTCCTGCTGATCTAAGTGCTCTCCGGGGTATATATGGGGAGAGGCAGTCTCTTAGGTATGTTGGTCCCAGTCCATTTAGGGCTTTAAGGGTTAAGACCAAAACCTTGAACCTAATATGGAACTCCACGGGAAGCCAGTGCAGCCACTGCAAGATTGGGGTAACATGTGCCCTATATGGTATCCTTTTCAGGACATGTGCAACAGCATTCTGGACCCACTGCAATATCCGGGTCAGACCCAAGGGAAGCCCTGCGCAGAGCGAGTTACAGTAATCTAATCTGAAGGTGACCGTTGCATGGATCACTGTAGTTAGGTCATGAGTAGACAGATAAGGTACAAGCTGCCTGGCCTGCCGGAGGTGAAAAAATGGAGACTGGGCAACTGCCTCGACCTGGCCCTCCATTGACAGAGAAGAATCCAGTGTCACTTCGAGACTTCTGACTGATGAGATGGGCACCAATGGTGCACCATCAAAGGTCAGAAGTCAGATTCCAAAATCCAGTGACCCATGGCCCAAGTATAGGACCTCCGTCTTCACCGGATTCAGCTTCAGCCGGCTCTGCTTCACCCATCCAGACACGGCCTCTAAAGCTCTGACCAGGGCATCCAGGGCTGAGCCAGGCCAGCCATCCATCAGCAGATACAACTGGGTGTCATCCACGTATTGGTGACAACCTAGTCCAAAACTTTGTACCAGCTGGGCGAGGGGGCACACACAAAGATTGAACAACAAGGGACCCCTTATGGGATGCCACACACCAATGGTTGGCATGCAGTTTTATTTCTAGTGTCATTGCTGTTTGGTACCCAGCAAGCTTTGCCCCTTGGTTTTTGTCACTCAAGTTTCTGTTGCCTTATCAAATAAAGCTAAGCCTGTAAATGAACCCTTTCATTACAGCTGTTGAGATGCTGATATTCCACTTGGAGTATTCAGGTCAAACTGGACATGCAGCTTGACAGAATACTCCACATGGAGCAGAAAGAATGGGGGGAAACCTCCCTCCTGTGCTATTTTGATACTGAGAAATGGCTTGACACCCCCCGCCCCCCGCGAAGGCATTCTGAAGCCATTTGGGCTCTCCTTTATTTTGTTAATAGGTATTCCCCAAAGCTGCTGTGTAGATGCAGGGTACCCCGACCCAACTCTTTTAAAAACTTGCACATCTAGCTTGACCTTCCTAGGTCCTGCAATCAAGATTCCTTTCTGGCAAGACTCCTCTCATACCCTCAAGTCAAAGGTTCAAGCTAGAACTGTGTGTGAAATGAATTGGAGTCTTTGTTCAAGTTTTTTTTTTCTATGTCGATACAGCATTGTTGATACAAAAAACTATTTCTTGCCATTTTCATTTAGTTTTCGGGATGGCATAGATCACTAAGAAGAACTAGATTCACTATCCTGTGCCTTCAGGGAAGTCTGAAAATGCTCTTCAGATATATTGCACAGGAAACTTTGGTTTTATAAAACATTGACAAGTAAATAATATGGCAGTGGTAATACTTACCCTGTAATGCTGAACATGAATCGTTTTATGAAGGCTTTTGCCATTGTTAGCGTACACTTGGGGGCTGCTTAGGTTTATAAGCTACACGTGTACATTTTACCATCCTTTCATCATTTTACCATTAGAGAAGGTCTGGTTTTAGTACTGGAGGTTCCAAAATTGATCTCTTTTGAAGTACTGCTATTTATATGCGCAGGTGCACAATTGAATTATGGTAGTTTTAACTAATATGTTTCCAACTTAGGCATTTTTATCACCAGCTTCTGCATCAGCAAAAAAGGTCAATATCTATGACAGCATCCATCTTGTTGTAGTTTACTGTCTGATTTTGCAGTGTGATTTTATATACCATGATGTTTTATGTACCAAAGATTTATACTGTGAAGTGGAATTGAGAACTCAGAGAGCTTAAGGAGCTGATGCACTTCAGTCTATTCAGTGCACAGATTTTTACTTATTTATTTTTTAAAATATTTATATCCTGTCTTTCGATACAAATCTCCAGGACAGGTTGATAGGAAGAGATGGCTACCCAAAATGTATTATCAGCTTTAGTAGCATTATATATATTTTTAAATATTCATCCATTTCTTAGGGATAAAAGAGTTGTCACCTCCACCACTGAATTTGAAACGTCTGTACAAAGAAACCTTAGAAATTGAACCCATCCTGATTATTATTTCTCCTGGCGCTGATCCTTCTCAAGAATTACAAGAACTTGCAAGTGTTGAAAGAAATGGGGAATGCTATCATCAGGCAAGTTTCATATGTGCATCAGTCCCAAAAAAGCCCAACAAATGTTTTGCATTCATTGGTGTAGAAGATACGGATTTCCAATGCTTTAGTGCAGTTTGAGCTGGGGCGAAGCATTATAGCTGCAAGTGCAAGCTACATTTGTTTCTTCATTATCCATGAAGGAATTGTCATTGTCATATATACCAGTCTTCTGCATAGATTAGTGCCAACTCAGAGCGATGAACAAAGACATCTGGGAAGCTATGGCTGAGAGGAGTGGCTTACCCAAGGCCACCTGGTGAGTTCATGGCAGTAGTGAGATTTGAACCAGCAAAGTCCTGCATTGCTGCTGAATTACTTAACCACTACGCTATACTAGCCTTCACTGTACCAGCTCATATGTTTGTTTCAAGGTCAGCCTGGTGACTATCAGAGACCATCATACCAGGGGATAGTCCAGTGAAATAGACACATGAACATGATAAACATCAGCTTTTAAAAGAGTAATCACATCAGAATTAACATGAGACATTCCTAACCTCAGCAGTTTCTAAACTCTACTATTGAGATATATCAAGCATACAGTAATATGAGGAACATTCATGGCTTCATTCATCTGCTGACCTCTAATTCTATTAACTATGAAAGGCACACGCTGATATATCTTTTCTTAATATATTTGTGATTATTCATCTATTAGGTTTCTTCTCTGATATCAGTATAGCTGATATCTTATTTCCATTAACTGTGGTTTATGTGATCCAGAAAGATTCACAAATAAGCATCACATTCTATTTAGGTGGCACTTGGTGCCATCTGCCATATTTTTGCAGTGTCATAATTTTTAGCATTCCATATCTGATTGTAATGTTTCATCTGCAAGATTCAAAAGAAAATTATTTTCCATGATAAATTAGAAAAAAATAATTCTATTTTATAGGTTGCGATGGGCCAGGGCCAAGCTGATCTAGCTATTCAGACTGTCAAAGAATGTGCCCGAAACGGAGAATGGCTTTGCTTAAAGAACTTGCATCTTGTTGTGTCATGGCTTCCCATACTGGAAAAGGTAAATGATGATACATAATTCAGCAGCCTTTAGACCTAGTTCCAATAAAAATGCTGATGTAGGAAGTGTAAGTGATCTATGCCGCAGGAGTGGCTGGGCCTGAACTCTGCTTAGCATCATAAGCCTTGGTTTTATACAAATTAAATGAAATAAATATAGTGTGCAGATATTACTGAAGCACTTCTGTCTATTTATCACTACAGTTCTCCATTTATATATGTTGTTTAAAGCCTCATACTCAACCATTTTTGGCACTGTTGGCAGGTTCGTAGTTTGTGGGTGCCCAGTACCGCTAAGGTGGTATTTAGGCCCATCCTTCAGTTTTTGCCAAAGGTCTTGACTGTGTTCCATCTGACACAGGATAGTTCTTTACCTGTGTTTTTTCCTAACCCAGTGTTGAAAGGAGAAAGAGCTCTGCACACTTTAGATTTAAAAAGAGCTTTAGCTTTTTATTTAGACACAACAAAAGGTTTTTGTACAAACTCAGAAAAGAGCAAAAAGGTATCCTCTCAGACTGTATCGCAATGGATTGTGTCAGCCATTGAAAAAGCATACGGTCTGTCTGGGGTACAGTGTCTGTTCACTTTGAGGGCTCATTCCACAAGGTCGCAAGTAGACATGGGAACAAAACAGAAAAAACCTGAAACGAGAGGTTCGTGTTTCGTCATGTTTCAGGAATCATGAACCACGATTTTTCATGAAATTGACCCGTTTCACAAAATGTTTCGTTGGCTTCATGATTTGTCAGAACCAGGGGCATTTCAATGGCCCCCTTCACCCAGAGATGCCAGAAAAAGACAAGCAAAGAATAAATAAGGGAGGCCTCAGTCAAGCTAGGCCCCAGAGCCAGGCACAGGCCTGAGGATGGGGGTGGGGTTGAGTTGGGTTGGAACTTAGAGAGGAAAAGGCACCCTCACCCAAAAGACCTTCCCAGCAAGCTCCTAAATCCACTCTCCCTCCACTCTCTTTCCAAAAGCCCCGAAATCAACTCTTTCAATTCCAGCAACAATTTCTCCCTCTCCCTCTGTCTGCTGGAACTGAACCACGAGGCAGAGAGAGCTGTGCCTTAAATAAGAAATGTTCACATAGAGCAGAACAGGAGCTCTCTGGTGGTTGGCAGACAGACCTGGCCATCAGGGATTGGAAGGAAGAGATTGGTGTTCCCATGGCTACAGAAGGCCCATCTCCTCAGTTGCCTAATCCCCTGCCTCTTGCTGTATAGGGCAAATTGAGAGATCTCCAGTTGGCAGGGAGAGCTGCCTGTCAGGGTTTTGAGGGCTAAGATTGGGGTTTCCCGGACAACAAAAGGTCTGCAGACTTTCCTGGCCTCTGCTGCCTAGGGAATCAATACATTGGCGCCAGCCTGTCTGGCGTTACAAATCAACCACGGAGCTTACGAATCGGCCACAAAAGTCATGGATTTCGTGAAAAACACAGCCCCACGAATCATGTTTTCGCGAAGCACAAAACAGCCCAATTTGTCACGAAATTTGAGTTGTATTTCGATTCATGCCATGTCTAGTTGTAAGCAGCATCCTCTGCTTTCCTCAGGGCTGTCCTTGTCGCACATATTTGTAAGGTAGCAACATGGTCTTATGCTGATACATTTGTGAAGCATTATGCTATTAATGTCAGTGCAACTCAGGGTGTAGCAGTTGCAAGGGCCATTGTACAATCTTTGTTTTCCTAAAAGGGAATCAGAGAGTATGATGTGAACATACTGAGAACTGTGTAACGTTTGTTAATGGTATTTATAATAATCTGTATTAGAGTGATAGTTGTTGAGCGTGTTGTTCTTTAATGTTACATTATATTATTACTGATTGCTGCATCTTGACTCTTTCAGTTACCAACTTTTGAACTTACTATTAGTGTTGTGGTTTACAAATTTTAAATTTGTTACATTATACTTGCTGGTTGCAGTGTTGGTTATTGTTACTTTTGTCAGGGCTTGCCGCCGCTGCCGCTGGGCGTGGCATTGGGCGGTCTGCTCCTGACGTCATAGGGGGGCCAGGGATGCTGCAGGACCCTGCTCTGTGAAAGGAGGGGCAGTATACCTCACCCAGACTCCCTCTCAGTCCACTCGCTGGCCTGCTCAACCTGGCCTGCTTGCCCCCTGTGTCCTTCTTCATCCCCTCCTTCCAGAACTCTCCTCCAAACCTCCACTCTTGCATTGCACCGCTCTCACTCCACATTATCACTCCTTACTCACATCCACCACCACAGGGCTCTTCCCAGCCAGCTTTTATAGGGCTTCCTTCTACTGCCCCACCCCTCTTCCAGCCCAGTCTTGGGCTGCACCAAGCAGTTGCAGCTGGGGTAGCTGATCTGGCCCCACTGACCAGCACCAGCTGTGCCTTGTTCCCTGGCTGCCCAGCCTCCCTGCCTTGGCTGATTGCTGAAGGCCTGTCCAGCTGCAGTCCCCTGGCTAGCAGCTCGGCCTCCCTGGCTGAGCTGATGGCTGAAGGTGGGTCCAGCTGCGGCTCCTTGGCTGGTTGCCCAGGGCTTCCTGCAGAGTGCCTCCAATAGCCCCACCTGGAGTGGCTTGGCTTCTGGCAACTCCTGGGCCAGGCTACTATTTTCTAGCTGGGGCGTGGCTTTGGGCTGTTGGGGCTGCTGCTGCTTCTCCTCCTTAGGTAAGGTCTTTGGGTGGGTGACTGCTGGGCCCCCAATCCCTCTGCCCTTGCCCCCTTCTGCCTTGCTTAGTCCCCTTTCCTTCCCCAGGGGAGTGGGACTCGCTGGCTTCTCTCTGTCTCCCCCTGACTCCTGAGGCCCTGGGCCTTTGCCTCTTGCCCCTGGCGCCGGCAGGTTCTGGCTCCATTTGCCCGTGGGAGGGGATGACCTGCTGTCCCCAGGCTGCCCCCTCTGCTTGCCAGTCAGACCGGTTGACCTACTGCCTGCTGGCTGACCGGTTGACCTGCTGGCTGCTGGCTGCCCCCTCTGTTTGCCCGTCAGCCCGGTTGACCTGCTGTTCCCTCTTGTCAAGTCTGGGGGCTGGGGCTCAGACCCCGGACACACCTCCCCGCTTGGCTTTGAGTTGTGGGGGTCCGGTTCAGCCTTGAACATGCGGGACATGAAGTCCGCGTCCACATGCCGCGCCCCCTGGCGGTATTTGACGGTGAATTGGAAGGGTAGGAGGGAGAGGTACCACCGCAGCACCCTGGGGTTGTGCGCCTTCATGCGATGGAGCCACTGCAGGGGTGCATGGTCTGTCAGCAGTACAAAGGGGTTGTTGGCCAGGTAGTACTGCAGGGCCCCAACCGCCCACTTGACCGCTAGGGCCTCCCGCTCTACCGTGGCGTAGCGCTTCTCGGCGGGCTGGAGCTTCCGGCTTAGGAATAGAATTGGGACATCCACGCCATCCCGCTCCTGGGTCAGCACGGCCCCGAGGCCGGTGTCCGAGGCGTCCGTGGCCAGTGTGAAGGGCCGGTCAAAGTCTGGGTTCCATAGGGCAGTGGCATTGGAGAGGGCTGACCGCAGGTCCTTAAAAGCTGCCTCTAGTTCTGGGGTCCACCGGACTTGGTTGGGCAGCCCCTTCCTCAAGCTGTCTGTCAGGGGCGCCGCTCGGGAGGCAAAGTGGGGGATGAACCGCCCGTAATACCCCAGCAGTCCTAGGAATCGCCGAACCTGCTTCTTGGTCTTGGGCTGTGGGGCGTCGGCTATTGAGACCACCTTGTCCGGTGGTGGCCTGACTCGTCCTCCCCCGACCACAAAGCCCAGGTATTGGAGTTCCCGGAACCCCAGGTGGCTTTTCTTTGGGTTGGCCCGCAGTCCGGCCTGTTGAAGGGCTCTCAAGACTGACTCCAGGTGCTGGAGATGGGTGGGCCAGTCCGGGCTAAAGACAATGATGTCATCAATGTAGGCCATAGCGTATGCCCGGCACTTGCCCAGCACCTGGTCCACTAGTCGCTGGAACGTGGCTGCTGCACCATGGAGCCCGAAAGGCATTTTCTTAAATTGAAAAAGACCTTGGGGAGTGGCGAAGGCTGTTTTCTCCCGATCTTCAGGTCGCACGGGCACCTGCCAGTACCCCTTGGTTAAATCGAGAGCTGACAGGTAGCGAGCGGACCCCAGGTGATCCACCAGCACATCTGCTCGGGGCATGGGATAGGCGTCGAACTTGGCCACCTTATTCAGCTCTCGGTAATCGACGCAGAAGCGGGTGGTCCCGTCCGGCTTGGGCACCAAGACTATTGGACTCCTCCAGGCACTCTGTGAGGGCTCAATCACCCCCAGCTGGAGCATCTCGTCCGTCTCCTTTTCCACCGCCTCCCACCGCTTTCTAGGGATGGGTCGCCACGTAGCCCGAGCCGCCTGCCCTGGCTCGGTTGGGATGGCATGCTGTATCAGGCTGGTGCTACCTGGTCTGCGGGAGAAGACGCCTGGTACCCGGGCCCATAGAGCCTGTAGCTGGGCCCGCTGAGTTGGGTCGAGCTGGGGGTCCACCTTGGGCTCCTCGAATTCTGGGCCTTCTGTGGTCCACGGCAGCTCACTGGACGGGAGTTCCAGGGGGTCCTCCGCCAGCTGGCACTCCTCGCTGTCCCGCTCGTACCACCTCTTCAGCAGGTTCATGTGGAGCGTCTTCCTCTGGCGTCGACGAGGCCCACACTGGACCTCATAGGTGGTAGGTCCTAGTACCTTTGTCACCACATAGGGGCCTCGCCAGGGGTCCCCCTCCTCCCTGGGAAAAACTGTGCGGTGGACGAGGACCTTCTCCCCCAGCTGGAAGGTTCTCTGTCGCGTACCCCGGTCGTACGCGGCCTTCTGGTGTGTCTGGGCGTGGGCCAGCCGTCGGCCTGCTTCTGCTTGGAACTGCTGCACCTGCTCGCGGAGTTGGCTCACGTACTCCTGGACTGGGGGGGCTGGGGGGCTGGCTTGGGGGCCCCATTGCTCCACCAGGCAGGAGAGCATTCCTCGTGGCTTTCGCCCATACAGCAGTTCAAATGGGCTAAAGCCAGTGGAGGCCTGGGGGGTCTCTCGGAGGGCAAACATCAGGGGGTCGATATACAGGTCCCACTGGTGAGGTTTGTCATGCGTCATCTTTTTCAGGGCCTCCTTAACAGTCTGATTCAGGCGCTCTGCCAATCCATCTGTTTGGGGGTGGTAGGCAGAGGTGAACACCTGCCGGATCCCCAAGTTCTGACAGAGCTGACGCATGGCCTTTGCTCGGAAGGGCCCTCCCCGGTCTGTCAAGATTTCGCTGGGCAGCCCCACCATTGCGAACAGCTTGGACAACGCCCGGACCACCCCCGGGGTCTGCATAGTTTTCAAAGGAATGACCTCCGGGAAACGTGTGGCGTAGTCCACGATCACCAGGGCAAAACGGTAGCCCCGGGGTGTGCGTGGCAGTGGGCCGATAAAGTCCATCGCTATCCGCTGGAAGGGCACCCCCATCACTGGCAGCGGGGAAAGAGGGGCCTTTGGCGGGCGTCTCGCTGCCACCCTCTGGCAGGTGGGGCATGAGCGGCAGTATGCCTTCACGTCCGCATTCACCGAGGGCCAGAAGAAACGCTCGAGGATCTTCCTCAGGGTCTTGTGGTGCCCCAGGTGCCCGGCCCAAGCGTGCTCATGGGCGGTGCGGAGGACCTCCGGCCGATAGCCTGCTGGCACAAGTAGTTGGCGGACCTCTCCCTGGCCATTCGGGGCACGAGCTATGCGAACCCAAACCCCTCCTTGCTTCTCAATGCGAGGGAGCCGTTGGGACCTCCGTTCATCCCGCACCTGCTCCTCCTCACGAGCGGCTGTCTCTCGCAAGCGCTGCAAGGACTCATCTGCCCCTTGGGCATCACAGAATGGGCGATCTGCTGGGGGTCCAGCTGGGTCTTCAGTCTGTGGTTCTGCCCCTGGTCTGGTGGAGGGACCCTCTCCCGGGTCGTCGGCCTCCTCCACTTGCAGAGTGGTGGCAACTTGTGGGTCTGTCAATTCCCGTGCCGCCTCCCGCCGAGGCCTGGCGATCCCTGGGGCGTCTCTTCCCGATTTCTTCGCTGCCTGCTGGAGGAGCCTGAAGAACCCCGGGGCATCTCTTCCCAGCAGCATTGGCACGGGTAGGTGAGCTACCTGGGCAACTTCCATTTGGTGGCAGACCCCTAGGTACTCTACCGTGATTAGGGCCGTAGGGTACGGCTGGGTGCGGCCCATCACATCTGTCACCGGGATCCAGCGGTGCACTGGGGTGGCAGCTGGGAGGAGTTGGGGCCGAATTGCTGAGACTGCACTCCCGGAGTCCAACAGGGCTTGTAGGATCAGCTGGCCTATCCTCACGGTGGCGCATAGACTCAGCACCTGCTTGCCAGGTGGTGGGTTACTTTCCCAAGCCAACGCACATACCACTGGCGAGGAGGCTGTGGGTGTGCAGGCTTGCATCCGCTGCTCCACGGCCTGCATTAGCTCTGCCTGAGCTGTTTGGAAGGCCGCCTCCAACTTCCTCCACATCCTGTCCAAGCATTCCTCCAGCCACAGTCTGAGGTCTGCTGGGGCTACGGCATTGGGATGCATCCCTTCGACTGGCGCCTGCGTCGGAACGGCTTTCCCCGTACGGGCCACCAACTTGTCAGGGCTTGCCGCCGCTGCCGCTGGGCGTGGCATTGGGCGGTCTGCTCCTGACGTCATAGGGGGGCCAGGGATGCTGCAGGACCCTGCTCTGTGAAAGGAGGGGCGGTATACCTCACCCAGACTCCCTCTCAGTCCACTCGCTGGCCTGCTCAACCTGGCCTGCTTGCCCCCTGTGTCCTTCTTCATCCCCTCCTTCCAGAACTCTCCTCCAAACCTCCACTCTTGCATTGCACCGCTCTCACTCCACATTATCACTCCTTACTCACATCCACCACCACAGGGCTCTTCCCAGCCAGCTTTTATAGGGCTTCCTTCTACTGCCCCACCCCTCTTCCAGCCCAGTCTTGGGCTGCACCAAGCAGTTGCAGCTGGGGTAGCTGATCTGGCCCCACTGACCAGCACCAGCTGTGCCTTGTTCCCTGGCTGCCCAGCCTCCCTGCCTTGGCTGATTGCTGAAGGCCTGTCCAGCTGCAGTCCCCTGGCTAGCAGCTCGGCCTCCCTGGCTGAGCTGATGGCTGAAGGTGGGTCCAGCTGCGGCTCCTTGGCTGGTTGCCCAGGGCTTCCTGCAGAGTGCCTCCAATAGCCCCACCTGGAGTGGCTTGGCTTCTGGCAACTCCTGGGCCAGGCTACTATTTTCTAGCTGGGGCGTGGCTTTGGGCTGTTGGGGCTGCTGCTGCTTCTCCTCCTTAGGTAAGGTCTTTGGGTGGGTGACTGCTGGGCCCCCAATCCCTCTGCCCTTGCCCCCTTCTGCCTTGCTTAGTCCCCTTTCCTTCCCCAGGGGAGTGGGACTCGCTGGCTTCTCTCTGTCTCCCCCTGACTCCTGAGGCCCTGGGCCTTTGCCTCTTGCCCCTGGCGCCGGCAGGTTCTGGCTCCATTTGCCCGTGGGAGGGGATGACCTGCTGTCCCCAGGCTGCCCCCTCTGCTTGCCAGTCAGACCGGTTGACCTACTGCCTGCTGGCTGACCGGTTGACCTGCTGGCTGCTGGCTGCCCCCTCTGTTTGCCCGTCAGCCCGGTTGACCTGCTGTTCCCTCTTGTCAAGTCTGGGGGCTGGGGCTCAGACCCCGGACAACTTTATTAAAATTGAGTTGGAAATTCACCCCGCCTCATTGTGTGTAGCTTGGTACCGTCCCATGTGGGACTGCCCAGAAGAACAACGATGAAAACAGGGTTGTACATACCTGTAATAATTATTCATCGAGTTCTTCTGTGCAGGCACACATACCCTCCCTCCTACCCTGCTGTGAACTCTCTGGTTAAGTCCAATGGTGAGTCATGGCAGTTTAGGAGAACCGAGGGAAGGGGCCGTTGCTCTCCATTAACCCTTTTGAGCGGGAAACAGTTGCTATGTGGCCCGAGAGCAATGGCCCCTAGCGGGGCTCTAAAGAAGCATTAAAAAATTCTCTGTCAGTAGGCCTGCGCATGCACAGTCCCATGTGTGCCTGCACAGAAGAACTCGATGAACAATAGTTACAGGTATCTACAACTCTTTTTTTCCTGCCTACTACCAGCCTCTTGGCCAACATACCAGTCCCGAGCTTGGCTGTCATGCCCCTCATCCCAGGGCCTATTAAAGGGATTCCCCCCCACACACACACTTTTAGGATCATGCAGGGGAATCCAATTATTGCTCCAACTTAAATTAAGGTTGTGAGCTGGACTTCTTGCCATTGTTAACCCAATTTCCCTAATGTTTAGGAGTATCTACTTGTTTCAGTGCACATCCAGTAGCTACAATCTAAACTGGTATTTGCCTTGGATTGTGCTAAAGTTTTCACTCCCATAGAAAATAATGGAAACATTCCTGTATTTGAGGGGCTCTGATTTGTGCTCGATGTACACACACTTCTGAATTAACATCCCACTCCTCACACAGCTGTGTTGACAGAAATCCAGCTGAAGAAAATGTTGTTTGTAGTATACTATGTTTTCAGTTTGGGGTATGAACTGCATGCCACTCTTATATAATTTTGAGAGTGTTTTGCAGTGATATTTTCATCTTTTAAATAGCCTGTTGACATAGCAGCAAGTGCAAATGATTATGGAGGAGCAGAGCTAGTATTTCCACAAGTCTCTTTCAATGCATTAAAATATTCATTGTTGCCCAGGGTTTTCAGGTAGGAGGAGAACGGCATCAAAACGACTGTTGCTTTATGCTTTTATCTTTCTATGATAGCATATATGGAACACAACATAAATACATTTTTTTAAACAACAGGAATTGAACAATCTTCAGCCCCAACCTGGTTTTCGGCTTTGGCTGACTGCTGAAGTCCATCCCAGTTTTTCTCCCATTTTGCTGCAGTCAAGTCTGAAGATAACATATGAGGTAAGATCACTAACATATAATGAAGTGGTGTCCTTACAAAATAAAATGTTGTTTAAAACAATACATAGTATTCTTACAACAAGGCTGTATCTTCTCCCATAGGCACCTCCAGGCCTTAAAAAGAACTTAATGCGAACATATGAATCTTGGACTCCAGAGCAAATGAGCAAAAAGGACAATGTATCTCGAGCTCATGCTCTCTTTAGCCTGGCTTGGTTTCATGCTGCATGTCAAGAAAGAAGGAATTATATCCCTCAGGTAAGGATGAATATTCCTTGCCAGCATTTTTACTCTTGCTTTTCATATACTGTTATCCTTCATTTCATATTTATTCCCCTATATGCGTTGATTAAATTAATTGTATAAATTATACTAAGACTTCAGACCTGTGCAGAATTATGTTGGGATA
Organism: Eublepharis macularius; assembly: GCF_028583425.1. Taxonomy (NCBI): domain Eukaryota; kingdom Metazoa; phylum Chordata; class Lepidosauria; order Squamata; family Eublepharidae; genus Eublepharis; species Eublepharis macularius. Next base: position 162,992,146 of record NC_072792.1, on the reverse strand, counting down.
AGCCCAAAGTAACCGAGTCAAATTTACTTCTGATTATACCAGGCATTATTTCTGCTGTGTAGGTCAAACTGTATAAAGAAGCAGGGGGTTTTTTTTAGAGCGTACAGTGCGCTTCTAAGCAGAGTTGCGTCCTTCTAAACCCACTGAAGTCAATGGGGTGGTTAGAAGGGTGTTCTGAGTTGTTCTGTTAATGATATACCATGTGCCCATGGCCCAGGCACTCACCATAGTAGCTTGGGTAAGTGTGGAATATCTTGTATTAAAAAGAATGTGTTGTAATAATTGATGCTACTTTGGGCTGGGGAGGAGGTTGGTTTGTAAGGAACTGACTTCAGACAATGCAGGCAAGTGTTTGATTTAGACTTAGGCCTTATCAGCTGTGTTTTCTTCTATAGGGCTGGACCAAATTTTATGAATTTTCTTTATCTGATCTCCGTGCAGGGTATGATATTATTGACAGACTCTTTGATGGTGAGTCATCATGTCCTCAAGGAAACTTGATTTCATAGTCTGACTTTGCTTTTCTGAAAATCATTTCACCTTGCATACTTGCACTCAGCAAGGAATAGGGAGTGAAGTGTTACATCAAAACATTGTAATGAAGTACAACCACCGTCTATCCATGAAATCATATGTTATACACATTCAAAAAGGCTTCCTCAGATGATATTTAAGATCATTTTTTTAAAAAGTCTATAAATACACATGCAGTTAGAAATGAGTGAAACCCTATATACAAGATCTTTATAAAAACATTACTGTTGATTATTAAAATCTGTATCTGTGCTAATAAAATCATTTCACAAACTCCAGGTATAAAAACTGATTATAGATTCATAAAGGACCCTTATCCAGAAAGATGTGCAGAAGAATAGGAATTAATTATTTAAAATATGCTTCTGTTCGTGTTTAACAGTTCACAATTTATAGCTTAGTTTCAGTGTAGCAGGTTTGATGGCTTTACCTTAATAGATATAGTTTAACTCATCTTTATTTTGATGGCTCTGAAGTGCATCTGAAATAACTCTAGAGGGAGGAAATTCCACGGCTGAAGAATTCCTCTTAGCATTCTCTTGCCGGTGTTATTTAACACATAGAGCTATGTATCCGTAGTAGTTTGAACATAAAGAAGGACATGGTATCTGAGGTACCTCAAGCCAAAGTATTTAAGCCTCCACAAGGAGCTCTAATGGAGGCAATGTCACAGTTAAATCAGAGCATTGGATCCTTCTACTACAAAACATGCAGTTTTTTCACTGCATTTAAGGTCGTTTTAATGATGAAATGTAATAATCTACAACCTAGCCATCATGACATACTTTACTAGCTTCATATTTAATAATTTTCAGGCCCAAAAGATTTTCAGTGGGAATTCGTGCATGGTTTATTGGAAAATGCTATATATGGAGGTCGTATAGATAATTACTTCGATATGCGAGTCCTTCGATCCTACCTGGAACAGTTTTTTAATTCCAGAGTCATTGCTGACTCAAATTTCCGGACCAAGAAGATGAGCAGATTTCCTTATTCCATCTCTCTCCCTAACTCCTGCAATATATTGGTGAGTGAGTTTCCCTTCTTATCAGGCATTCAAACCAAAATTAATTTTCTTTTGCTTTATTAAATTGGTAGATGATCATGCTTCTTGTTGCCTCATTGAAAGCCACCTTTGGTGCTGCTGAAGTGAGGCTTTGTTTTGTCTGCTGTCTTCTTCAAAGCTCCTTTCTCAGTCAGTGCTGAGAGGAGCTCAGAGGCCAGTCTTCTCAAAACGATATGAATAAGTCCACCAAACCGTCAAGCACAATAGTGGAGTTGCAGTCTTCTGTTGGACTCGTGGTTCTTTGGATCAGTACTAGAATCCAGGATCTGCCATATCTCATTGAAGTAATATCTCCAATTTTCCCCCCTTAGAAATGCTATTTTATTTTGCTCCACAAACAGCTCCCTATTCCTACTATTTTTAGTATTAACATACTATGCAATGTAACTCTTGGCATGTATACTAAAGTGTAAGCGCTGAATTCAGCAAGGCTTCCTCCTATATAAGTGTACATAGAATTGCAGCCCTAGCTATGTTATTATTAGATATCTTATTATTAAGGCTTCTAATTATTTTCCTAGTTTCAATTTATTTTCCACTTTAAAGATAAAAGGTTCTTTTGGTTCAAGGTCACTTGAGATTTATTAAAAGTCGCCATTTCTAGAAGCATATTTAAAATTATTTCTTTATTGGTATATTTAGAATTCAGTTTGCTAAGACTGTGTTAATTAAAAGATTTTGATCTAGATCTGAAATCTGTTTTGAAAGTTCTGTGTTTTTACCCTTCTTTCACTGAACTGCTGTTGCTCAGGGATTTTTGAAATATATTTCTTATTAATCTTCCTTTCTGCATAGGATTACCGTCAAGTTATTGAAAGCCTTCCAGAAGATGATAAACCTGATTTCTTCGGCCTGCCTGCCAACATTGCACGCTCATCTCAACGAATGATTAGTTCCCTAGTAAGCTTTGATTTTTTTTTCTTTTTGCTGATTATTATTAAAATGTGAGTGGTCACTTGCTGAAGAGACTACATCTATTTATTATTTATTTTACTTTATATTTTTAAAAAGCAGTCTTCCAAATGTGATTGTACAGGTTTGATCTGTCATTGTGAGCAGTTGTTGTTCGTTTTCTTTTGGACAGAGACAGAGAAAAGAATTTGTTAGGACAGACAGTGCAATCCTAAGAAGAGTTACTCCAGTCTAAGCCCATTGATTTCAGTGAGCTGAGACGGGAGTAACTCTCCTTAGAACTGCACTGAGAAAAACAGTTGGAAGGTGGCGAAGCTCAGATGAGGTGGTGATAGATGTGGAAAGATTCTCTTCAGCCTCTATTGTCTAGACCATGCTGGCACTAGCGCTGTGAAGAAGGGTTAGGTTGTTTCTGCAGACATCAAAAGAGATGTTTCCACCACCTGCAGGAAGAGAAATACATCTCTGACGTGTGGTTGTGGAAATTCACTCTGCTGTAGACTTGGGAATGTTTGGATTTTCCAGTGTGACAAAGAGGTTCCTGTTGACAGAACCTGAGTTCATCGTCGTTCTTCTGTGCCTCCACACATGGGACTGTGCAGGCGCAGGCCAGCCACCGGAACATTCTTCACTGCTTTCTTGAGTTCCAAAGGGGCCATTGCTCACGGGCCTATACCAACCATTTCCTGCCCAAATGGTCACATACACCAACGGCGAGCAACAGCCCCTTCCCTCAGTTCTCTTCTTGCCGCCACTAGGAGAAGGACGTCTGCTTCATAGCTCCGTGTTTGAATCCTGTCTGACTTGATTTTGGTTGTGACTTGGACTGTTTACTGGACTAACACTTCTTGCTGATTCGGACTTTGTTTTGGACTTGGTGTGTATTGATCTGGTTTGTTTGACGACGCGTATCCTCATATCCCTCAATGATGGCTTCTAAGGCCCTCTTTAAGCATTGTACTCAGTGCCAGACAAAGATGACCCATGTTGATGGTCATGATCTCTGTTTGATCTGCCTCGGGGAGGGCCATAATGTGCCTGTGTGTAAGATTTGCCAGAACTTCACTCTGAAGACGAGGCACTAGAAGGCTCAATGATTGAGGGCATCGTAATGGCAAAAGGTGCTCGATTGAGATGAAGTGCCTAAGCCCCCTTCTGTGACAGGAAAGACGCCATTGTCAGCCCCAAAGGTGGGACACGGTTCTGGTTTGGTTGACCGACGCTCTAGAGCAGGTTCCGTGATGTCATTGAGATCGATCCCGAGATCCAATCCGACAGGAAAGTCAACTCCTAAGTCAGATCCAAAGGGGAAGATGACTCCAAGGTCAGATATGACAGGGAAGAAGTCGAGCTCAGAGGTATTTGGATCCGAGAGCCAGTTCGGAACCGCCTCCGAAGAAGCCAAAGAAGTCGAAACATCGGTCGGCTTCATGCTCTAAGCGTCATTCTCGGTCTCCGCAGCCTGAGTCTAATGATGAGGTGGTGTTGGTTTCACCACGTATGCCATCACCCCATTTGGGTTCCCCGGATTGTTCAGTTTCTGAAGGTGAAGTGCCGGATCTGGTTATTGACCATCCAGCTAAAACAAGTGCCATCGTCACTGGAGGAGGGCATTCTCCGGTTCCGGAACTGGGTTCGACTGAGCATCATCGGATCCGAGAACACTCTCGAGGCAGCCATCACCCGCGTCTTCCCTTCGAAGTCGACATCATTCGTTGGATAAGGAGGGCTCAGGTTTGAGGCATTCACTTTCCGTACAGCACCATCATGCCTGCTGCATTACAGCTCCGTATCATTGCCAGTGGAAGGGAGCGCCCTCGGGTTATGAGCCATTGGATCCGAGGCCCTCAGCATCGAGGGAGCATGGGTGGTTGCCTCCACCTTTTCCAGAAGAGGTGCTATTAACTCCTGCTTCTGAGGTTGAGGAGATTGATGCAGAGTACTCTGAATTGGGGTCCAAGTCACCATCAAATCCTTCACCAGATGAGAACATGGGACCTAGTTCGAGTTCTCCTTTTGAAGGTCTACATATATACTCAGAACAGATGACCCGTATGGCGAAGGCACTGGATATCGACATGTCATCTGTCGTCCCTAAGATTAAGGACAAGTTGCTTTGCCATATTTATGGTAATTCTCCAGCAACAGTGGGTTTTCCAATGTTAGAAGGCCTGGAGGAGATAGTGGAAAAGGTTTGGAAGGTGCCCTCCAAATGTATTACATAAACCAACAAGGTGGTACTGCATCACTGACCCTGCAAGGAAGCCATGCTCGTCTGGCAAGGGGCGATTCTGAACGGTGTAACAATTCAGGTTATACACATAGCAGGATCCAGCAATGCCTGCCACCTCCCAGCTGATAGTTTAAAGGGACCTTTCCTGCCGCTTGCAAGTAGCAGTGCCCTTTAAACACCCCACAACCCCCAGCCCCAGCCCGAACCCCCAACCCCCACTTACCTTGGCTCTGCTGCTCTGGCCTTCTCCACCTCCCTGTGGGCCTGTGCGGTGGTGGTGGAGGCCAAAAAGGCCCTTTCTGCCCCTCAAATGGCCGCCACAGGGACCACAGTGACCATTTGAGGGTCAGGAAGGGCCTCCTCCACCTCGTTCACTGATGGCTGGAGGGAGGGGGGAGAGCTTAAAGGATAGAAGGCTCTGTGCACTGTTCTCGAACGGTGCGGAGAGCTTTCTACCCTTTAAGCTCTCCTCCTTTCCAGCTGGCTGGAGGGTCGAGGGAAGAGCTTAAAGGGTAGAAGGCACTGCATGCCATTTGTGGACGGCACAGAGAGCCTTTTACCCTTTACGTTCTCCCCCTTTCCAGCTGGCTGGAGGGATGGGGGGAGAGCTTAAAGGGTAGAAGGCTCCGTGCACTGTTCGCGAACAGCGCAGAGAGCTTTCTATTCTTTAAGCTCTCCCCCTTTCCAGCTGGCTGGAGGGTCGAGGGAAGAGCTTAAAGGGTAGAAGGCTCCGTGCACTGTTCGCGAACAGCGCAGAGAGCTTTCTACTCTTTAAGCTCTCCCCCTTTCCAGCTGGCTGGAGGGTCGAGGGAAGAGCTTAAAGGGTAGAAGGCACTGCACGACATTTGTGGACGGCACAGAGAGCCTTTTACCCTTTACGTTCTCCCCCTTTCCAGCTGGCTGGAGGGATGGGAGGAGAGCTTAAAGGGTAGAAGGCTCCGTGCACTGTTCGCGAACAGCGCAGAGAGCTTTCTATTCTTTAAGCTCTCCCCCTTTCCAGCTGGCTGGAGGGTCGAGGGAAGAGCTTAAAGGGTAGAAGGCTCCGTGCACTGTTCGCGAACAGCGCAGAGAGCTTTCTATTCTTTAAGCTCTCCCCCTTTCCAGCTGGCTGGAGGGTCGAGGGAAGAGCTTAAAGGGTAGAAGGCTCCGTGCAGTGTTCGCGAACAGCGCAGAGAGCTTTCTACTCTTTAAGCTCTCCCCCTTTCCAGCTGGCTGGAGGGTCGAGGGAAGAGCTTAAAGGGTAGAAGGCGCTGCACGCCATTTGTGGACGGCACGGAGAGCCTTTTACCCTTTAAGTTCTCCCCCTTTCCAGCTGGATGGAGGTACAGGGGAAGAGCTTAAAGGATAGAAGGCTCCTGGCTAGTTGCAAACGATGCGGGAGCCTTCTGCCCTTTAAACTCTCCCCCTTTCAAGCCGGCTGGAAGGAGGGAGGGAGAGCTTAAAGGGTAGAAGGCTCCCTGTGCCGTTTGCAAATGGCGCGGGGAGTGTTTTTCCCTTCAGACTCCCCCCCTCCAGCATGCCCAGAAGGCGGGCCAGCTGAAGTTTAAAGGGCCCCGAAGCTTCCCCAAGCAACCTGAATTGCTTCAGGAAGCTTTGATTCAGCTGTTCTGAATCAGGGCCAGATTCAGAAAAACTGAATCTTTACAGATAGGGTCCTATTCAGGCATTTTTTCCAAATCAGAAACCTGAAGCGCACACCCCTAATTTTAATTAATTTACCTTGCATGGAATAGCTGTATGCTTTTGTTTGTGAATGGGAATGTGCACTAGAAAAAATTCAGTTAATTTGGTAATACTGAACTGGGAAAGAAAATGGGTATTCCCCAAATACGGAATTTATTCTCCATTTCGATTTAGTAATGCAGATCAAATTAGGTAAAATTCAGCCATTGTTTCCTATGGGAAACTCAATTTGGAAATTTCTGGTAACCGGGGGTGGTGGTGAGAATTTTGGACTAAATTTCACCAGTTTTGCAGGGGGCCTACTCATAACTGTCCTCTAACTATCCCCCAAGTTTCATGAAGATGGAACTTGGGGGGGGGGGCATTTTATGGTCTCCAAAGAAGGTGCCCCCAGCCAACTCTAATCTCCATTATTCTCTTTGGTTAAAACTATACAGCCTATCCAGGAGGTTTAGGTGGAATTTTGAAAGCAAAATCCACTGAATTAGCCGCGGACCTACTCCTAACTATCCTCTAACGAACCCTCAGGTTTTGTGAAGATTGGGCACTGGGGGGCCATTTTATACCCCCCTGAAAGTATCCCCAGCAACCTCCAAACTCCATTATTCCTCATGAGGAAAACCTACAACTTGCCTATCTTAAAAACACTTTTTAAAAATTTACACTTCACAACTCTCTCAGAATACTCAAACAGTACACCCAAACACCACTAGGTTAAGTTAACAAACTGAACCAAGTACCTCAACAAACACCGCCCCCCCCAGAAGTAGAACAACCAACAACAATTGAACACCTAACCAAACCAAACTTCTATGCCAATAGAAAACAGAACCCAGCAAAAAACACCAACCAAACTTTTGTAAAGAAAGCCCAACAACTGGGGAAAACAGCTCCCCAGAAGAACAAGCAGCAAAATGAACAGTAAATATAACCAACTAAAAGCCAGAAATCAAAGCCCCCCCTACACAAACGCCAAACCAAAGCCACATACATAGCAAACAAAGTAATTTTTAAAATGCAAACTAATAAAAAACCCTTTCCCTTCCCCTCTACCTTTATTCCTCCCCAGACACCAGGCCAACCTCCTCCCCGCAAATAGCGAAAAAAACCCAGTGAATCTACAACTCTCAAACCAGGCAGCAACCAGGAATCCTCTTTACTCACTGAGCAGCAGGATCCAGTCGCAGTCCAAAGCAGGCCAAGAGAGGAAGCCAGCAGCAAGCAAGCAGTGGCTGATTCCACACACGTTGGATAATGCACTTTCAATGCACTTTAGCAATCGTTTGGAAGTGGATTTTTTGTTTCACACACAAAAAATTCAGTTCCAAATGATCTCTAAAGAGGATTGGAAGTGCATTATCCAACATGTGCAGAATCAGCCAGTCTCTCTCAATCTCCAGGCCAGAGCAAAATGGAGGCTGGCTGAGGCAAGCCTCCTTATTTAACTCCTTGCAACAGTTTTAAAAAGTTACTCTCCTTCTTGAGAATCCCATTGTCCAGAGAACAAGAGCTGCTGCAAGGACTGGCCAGTTACACTCCTCCCCCCTTCCTTTTTCTCCTGCCCCTTCTGCCTTTGACTCCCTCCCCCTCCCTTCTCCCCCCTCCCATCTGGTAAGAAATGGCAGGAAGCAGTGTTTCTTTGCTGTTCCTTAGAATTGGTCCCTGTGGTTCAATTTGCTGAAAACTTGGAGGGTCTTTAGTAGATAGGCAGGACTAGGATTCCTGCAATTTTGGTGTAGTGTTCTTGAAAAATAGCTCCTCTAACACCCCCCCCCCCGAAAGATCCTCCCATAGGAAATAATGGAGCTGAATATATTTGGAATGCTGAACAAAACCCGAATGTGAATACTCTACTGGTGTTTTTGGACCCGGATATTGGGAGTACTGAATATATAGTATTCCCGATATCCAATTCCAAAAGAGAGAAACAGAGTACACTACTAGCTGTATCCACTCTTATTTTCCTGCTTGTGCCCTGACATCAGATGAGGGGGCTCTTCGATGGGAAACTGCATCGTCACAGATGCATCTGGTGGGAATCTGTGCAAGTGCCTTCACAACTGCAGCCCCAAACTTTGGGACTCTCTCCTTGACGTGTTGCTCTAATTGAAGACTTCCTGGAGAAAGCTGAAAATATATTTATTAGAGAAGGCCTTTGAGAATGATGGAGAGTCACCTATTTGACTCTCCATCATATGCCAAATAGGTGCTGGAAGTGTAACTTTCGTATGTGGTGGTCCTGTAAAGAGGTGCATAGATAGTGGATAATGGTACAAAAACTAATACAAACTATTCTGCAGATATCAATTCCGCTCAAACGAGAAACTTTTTTTATTAAACTGTATGCTGGACATGAGCAAGGAGAAAAAACATTTGATAATTCATGTGGTAACGGCAGCTAGAATTTTACTAGCGTCTTACTGGAAACAACAAAGAATTCCACAGCAAGAAGAGCTAATAGAGAAAATAATGGAAACCGCAGAAATAGACAAATTAACTTCATTAATGAAAGGGCAAATGGAAGAAGACTTTTCCGCACCATGGGAGCCCTTTTACAAATGGATGATAAACCAATACAATGACTAAATGTAATGTAATATTAAGGGTACTAATACATGATATAATGAAACTCACACTTAAAGATGTAGTAGGATGAAATATAGGTGAAGAACTAGATAATGGATCTAGGCAAGCATAATGATAACTGTCTCATGTTTCCTTACGTATCTGTGAAAAACAATAAAAATATCTATTAAAAAAAGAGAGAATGATAGAGAGTCTTCTCCCTGGGTTTTAGCTGTATTGGTTTTATGATTTGCCTGTTCTGAACGTATCTGTTTTACTGGTCTTAATTGTTAGAGTTTCTTGTGTATTATGTTGTTTTTATTTATGAGGTGCTTTGAGGAGGCATTAGGTCCAGAAAGGCAGCATATACATCAACAATATTCCCAAACAGTTCAAATATTTTTCAAAGCATAGTTAAAATCATTAGAGAAATTCTGGATTACACACTATTACTTAATCTAGGCAAATGATTACTTGGATATTTTAAACTAGTAATAGGAGACAACAGGGAACTAATTAACTGTGAATTTCATTAGCTCTAGGATTAAAATTTCTTATAAATCCCATAGTAATGAACCATAGCTGGATTAAGGGAGTTTGGCAAATGGTAGGTATAATAAAAATGACACATTTTATAAACATAAATATGGCATATAGAGAGCTACAATGGTACCCTTTTATTCGCTCTATCAACCCATTTAACAGGTTGCAGTTTCTCTCTCTGAATAATTATGATGAGTCCTACTCTCTGCTGCTTTCCTGATGTAAAACACAGTCACCTTTCTAAGATGCATCAGAAACTATTTAAAAAGCCCTTCCTTTATCAGGAGATCCAGTCCTGTCCTTGACTTTATTTCAGACTGTGATTATGTACTTACGGAGTGTAGGCAAATCAGATGTTGATAGATTTAAGTGGTTGCTTGCTATTGATATATGTTTGCTGATTTCTAAACATTTCATTCAAAATAAAGACATGACGGGAATGGACCTTTCCGTGATGTTGTTGCTCTGTACTGACTTTCTCATCTTTTGTGGTTTTCACTTAATTGTCTTTCTAGCTGTTTGCATAGAATTTGTGTACGTTTGTTTCCCTAGTGGAAATCAGTGCTGGAGCAGCACCAGTCTCCTTTGATGCAAAAGACAAAGATGTGCTGCAGCACAGTGCAGCATACTGCAGAGTCAAGGGATCCCTTCTGAAACTTTACTGCATCATGAGTGCTTTTATGAGCTGAAAGCTGTAGTCACTCGAGAGGAAAGCAAGCTTCAGAACAAATGTTTATCAGAGTATCCTGCCTAAGCAATATTAGTGGCATTCTTCAAATCTGTGTCTTTAATATTTGATAGATTTTGACAGCAAGAGCACAATCCAGACTGTTTATGGTTCCAAACAGTGTGTAAATTCTTTAAAATTTAGAAATGAATTCCTTAGAGGTACCACCCAGACACTCTGGTGCTATGCTGAACAGAGGTGTGCGTGTAAAGATCTGACCACATAGAGCATTTTTTCTCCCTTGCTTGAGACTACAGAAATGAACGGGGGAAAATCATATCCAAAAAATCATTTGCTAGTAGATAGTGTAAACAATATTTTGCACTAATGCTTGAGTACTATCTGTCTAATGAGATGTTAGCATCTGTTGAGTATGAAAGCTCTACAGAAGTATGTAAAGATAGAAGCTGTGGTATGTTCTCTTGTTTATATTGGAGAACCATTCAGGTTCCTTGTTTCTCTAATGAAATCATCTGTTTAAATTGAATCATATGCAGTTCCCTTTTATTGATGAAAGCTGTCACAAGATTGCTATTTCAAGCAATTCCTCTGTTACCCAAAGGGAAGGTCTCCTTGTGAGTTGTGGGGAATTAGCAGCAAGGAGACGGTAACAGGGATCTCTACCAATATATACAAGGATTGTCCCAGCTAGAGAACTTCTTTCAATAACCAGACAGATATTTCAACAAAAGGGAGTTTTATTAAGAGTTTCTAGGATCAACAGCACACAACACACACACACAACATGTGTTCAGGGCTAACAAGGAAGGAGAGTAAAAGTTGGTTGATACTTACCATCCAGATGTCCAGAAGAGAGAAGGAGCGATGAGTGGCCTGTGCTTCAAGGCGGAAGGGCTTGAACAGAGGTTCAAGGGTGGATGCTGGATCCAAAGCATGCACACAGTTCAGGGAAGAGGGGCAGTCTATTTTCTACCATGGATCCTACCCAGGGTCAAGATTGTATCTTCTGCCCCAAAAACAAAGGCTTCAGTGGTTGTTCCCAGATGGGACAAAGGATTGAGAAGTTGTCTCCAGAGCGAGACAAAAAGCTGGTGAACTGTCTCCAAAGTGGGACAGTAAGCCAGTAAACCATCTTCAGGGTGTAACAATGAACTAGGAAGGTTTGATTATGTCTTCCCGGGAGGAACTAAAGTTATCAATTATGACTGATGATCTGCAAAGTGAATGGGAGAGGCTATCAGTTCTCGGAATCGCTTAAGAATAAAGTGGTTAAGGTGTGATCAATAGGGTGTGTTGCATTGATTAATTCAAGAACTCCTTAGTGCATCTCCAGGGCATGGGAGGGGGTGAGCTGGCCTCGCCTGTCATCCCGATGTTTGCACATTCCATCTCCCAGCCAGGATCTGGCTTCCAAGTGTCTGCCTGCTTGGGCAGCAGCTTCCATGTTTTCTGCCTGCTTGGGCAGTAGTTTTTATTTATTTATTTATTCAATTTATATACCGCCCATCCCCAGGGGCTCTGGGCGGTGAACAGTTAAAATCGATAAAAACAAGAACTAAAATCAATATACAAATAATAAAACAAATTAACAAAGTGCAGTGGTGGGGAGAACCCTCCCCCACCCCAAAGGTGGGAGGCCGACATGGCACCACCCCCTTCAATCACCGAATGCCTGGCGGAACAGCTCTGTCTTACAGGCCCGGCAGAATGATAATATGTCCCGCTGGGCCCGGGTTTCCATTGACAGAGCGTTCCACCAGGCTGGGGCCAGGACTGAAAAGGCCCTGACCCTGGTTGAAGCGAGGCGGGCTTCCTTAGGGCCGGGGACCACAAGTAAATATTCATTTGCTGATCGAAGCGATCTCCGGGGAACGTACAGGTCCCGAAGATATGCTGGTCCCAACCCACTCAGGGCTTTAAAGGTAAGAACCAACACTTTGAACCTGATTCGGAATTCAACCGGAAGCCAGTGCAGCTGGCGCAGGACAGGTGTGATGTGTGACTGGTAAGGTATACCAGTCAGGACCCGTGCCACCGCATTCTGGACCAGCTGTAGTTTCCGGATCAGGCCCAGGGGTAGCCCAGCATAGTTTTAGTGCTTGAAGCACATTCAGAGAAAGGACTTATCACATAGCCATAATCGTAAGCCTTCTAATATTATGGGGGCGGGTCTGACCATTAAAAACCATCATATTTCAAGGGTAGTCAACACGTCAATAGATGATGTTCATTATGTCATTTCCTGTCAACTATGTGTGAACACTGGAGAATAACTCATCTGAGAGTTTTATACCTGCTTAACAGACTGTATGTCAAAAATATGTACATTCATTTGGTATTGTTTGCAATAGCTCTTGAAAAAAGATGGAATTTCTGTACCACGTTATGGAGATCCTTTTAAAAAATCAATAAGGTCACTGCCCCCTTTTGATGTACTTTTGGATTTCCTGGCTACAGTTTGGATGATATTCTCATGTTCATCTTTCTAAGCATGTAGGCACTGTGAAATGGTGTGGTGTTCCTTCCTGCATTCTTTTTCTGTGTCAGAGGCCACATTAGTGTGTGCATAGGTAACCCAGTGCATATGAGCCCAGATGCATCATTTTATCTGTGATACTGATTATGCTATTCAGATCTACACATGCTGGATTTTTTGCATATGTGCTTGTTCAAATGTTACACTCAATTTCCAGTCACTTTTGAGGCTTGATAGCTATGCTGAGTGAGTAGGGAGGGAAGGGCATGATTTTGTTTCCTCATCATGCATTGAGAGGGCATCATCCAAACCAAGCCTACGGCTCTGAGCTTTTTATAACTACAGCAAGACAAATGGATGTGCTGAGCTGGTTCATCCACATGACCCTCTTTTTAGTTTTTAAAGCTCTTTTGCTTTTGCTTGTTTATAGCAACCTATGGTTATCTGCAAACAAAGATTGACTAACTGACTGTATTACTAATAAAATGTAGTATATGCCCTTTTCAAAGGAACAAATGGCACATAGTTTTGAAATTTGATTATATTCATATTCATAGCTGGCGAATGAACAGATTTCCCCAGGACATAGAGGTTCACTCTCAGTTTGCTTAAGTTAAAATTGCATAAGCTAGCATGTCTGCTGTGATTTGTATTCAAGCTTTTAAGACCTAATTCCCTTGGAAAAATATGCTGATGCAGTTCCTTGACATAGTATAAAGCCTTCACATTTTACTTCTGATACTTAGTAAAAACCTCATCTTGCAAATCACCACCATAAATTATAATTTGGACATGAACAAGACTAGAATTCATAGTTTAGAAGCACCCCAAAATAATCTATATCCTTATAATGTTCAGTGCCTTCATAAAGTACATGATGGTATTATAGATGGGAATCTTTATTACTACATCACACTAACAGACCTTTGGTCTGGTTGTGTACTGTTTGGCCAAGTAAATAAGTGATTTAAAATGCCAAAAAAGATTTGGTTAAAGCAGTGATAAATGCTATGCCACTTAATTCTCTGTACTGGAATCCACAATACTTATTTCTTTGCAGTTATATCGAAATAACTTTATCTTGATTTTTTAAAAGATTGTGAAAGTTGGATTTCAAAAACAAATATAGCATACTTAAATACTTAGCTATATACACACATTAAATTTATACATCGACTGTTCCTCCTCTCACATGTCAAATTACAAGTCACAGAAAAGACCAGTGTTAAGGTTGAACTAAGCATACTTTCCATGAACGTCCACAGAAAGTAGTTTACTTCCAAGTAAACATGCTGCAGATTATGGGCCTGATCCACACCGTTATGTGGCCTGATCCACACCATCTCTTCTGTTTAGGCAGCAGCAGTGCCCACCCTGTGGCTCTCCATGCATAACGGGGCTGCAGTGAAGGAGAGAGGGTCAGCAGGAAGGAAGTTCTCTCATTCTTAAGTGAGGAGGATACAGAGGAGAACTGTGTCTTGTTCTGCATTTTTCAGTAGCATATGTTGCTTCCCTAGCTTAATAATAATTGCAGCATCATTGTCTTCCTAGTCCATGTTTATAAGAGATACATAAAACTCTGCAAATAATTGTTAGGTACTAGGGGCCTTGAATGGCTTGATTCTGAGAGAAAGAATCAGACTTCTCATACCAGTTTGCCAGAAGGATGCTTTAAGTCTGTTACTTGCTGCTAGTATAACTGTCCAGAAGGAGGCACTAGAGTCTGAAGTTGAGTTGATTCAGCCATTTGTCAGGTAACACAACAGGCTGATACGTTTTCACCCTGCTCTTCAAGTTCCCACAGTCTGTATGGTGCTTTATGCTAAGCACTTCACCTCCACATAAAAGATTGAGATATTACCTGTCTATGGTCTTTGCCGGCATATTTGCCTATTTGATATTTGCTGCTTTGCCTCGTCATATGGGTTTGCAATCCTGCTACAAAATACTGACTGCTTTCTAGATTTTCCCTTGACTATATTTTCATATTGCCTTTCCTGACATAGGTCCTGAAGGAGGGTTAATATTGCTTGTTGTATTTCCATTCTCCTCTGTAAGTATAGATCCCCAATACAGCTCTGATGTTGAATTTGTGACACTGCAGATGTGACTTTATACACCCAAGTCTTAACATGTATTTATATGTGTATACAAATTACCCACAACACGATAAAACAACCCCTTCCACAGAATAATAAGTAGCAAATATAAAGCCAGAAATCAAAGCCTCCCTCTAAACAAAAGCCCAACCAAAGCACATCACACAGACAGCAAATAACAACAACAACTATGCTTATATACCACTCTTGTAGACAGATTAGTGTCCCACCCAGAGTAGTGAACAAGTTAGTGTTATTCTTATCCCCACGATACAGCTGGGGAGCTGGAGCTGAGAGGAGTGGCTGACCCGAGGCCACCTACTGAGCTCATGGTAGTAGTGGGATTTAAACAGTCAAGTACTGATTCGCAGCCAAACCACTTAACCACTGTGCTACAGCCACTCTCTAAAAGTGCAGGTTTTAAAATGCAAACTAAAAAACCCTTTTCCCTCTCCCCTCCACCTACCAGGCCAAACCCCTTCCTCCAAAGAGAGAAAAACCCCAGTGAGTCTAATGACTCTCACACCAGTCTCCTAGGTGCAGAGCTAGCTTCAGGTGCAGGATCCAAGCAGTGGCAAAGCAGGCCAGCCAGAGTCCCAGCCCAGACCACAGAGAGAGAGAGAGAGAGAGAGAGGCAGCCAGCATGCAGCAAGCCAGGTAATGCCTCTCATTCTTCGGGCCAGAGCAAAATGGAGGCTAACTGAGGCAAGCTCCCTAATTTAACTCCTTGCAGCAGTTTTAAAAAGGCACTCTCCTTCTTGAGAATCCCATTGGCCAGAGAAGGAGAGCTGCCGAAGGATTGGCCACTCCCCCCCCCCAAACAACCCTGGTTTTAAAAGGTGGGAAGCAGTGTTTCTTTGCTGTTCCTTAGCAAAAGAACAGCACTACTGTGCTTCCCAAATTTTACCAAATAAATTCAGTAAACTTAAATTTTGTATTAACTAATTTATTCAGGAATACATATTTAAGTTTGGTAATACCAGACCTGAATTGCACACCCCTACTCACCACCATTACTACCACTTTCAGATTTTGGATTTTAAGCTTTTTTAAATTGGGATCCGTCTTTTTGTGTTTGTTGCCTTCAAAGCCATCATTTTAAAAAATATTATCCATTTTTGTAGGTGTGTCCCTCACTGATGATATTGCAAGGAAGCTCGTACATCTAAAATTGGGGAGGCAGGGGAGGTAACAAGTAACACACAGCCTTGTTTCTGCAGAAAAAACATCTGCACTGTTACCAGGTGGTTAGAGTGTTGGAGTTGAGATCTTGGGTTCAGATCCCCATTTAGCAATAAATTATCTGTAATTTACCTTGAACTATTAAATCTTACTCTTCCTTACTCTAAGGATAATTGCCTTAATATGAGCTCCCAGGGAGGGTCAGTATGAGAAATGAATGCAGTAAAGAAATAATGCACTGTACTGTCCAATATTGCTCAGGTATCAAACTACAATAAAAGCCTTGCTAAAAAGTATCCATGGAATATGGGGGTTGCCAGTTTACTAAAATATCACTTTGCAAAGCTTTTACATGACAGCAAGCAGGCAGCAGATTCAAGGGGGCAGCAGCAGCCGTAGCCTAAGACCCACACCAGCTCAGCCCTGCTTCTGAAGGCCAGTAAGATCAGCTGGGCAGAGACAAAAAGGCAATAGTATTAGGTGGGCAGCGGCCATGCCCAGAACCTAGCCAGGACCTGCTGCCCACTCAAACACGTCTTGTTCATCATTTCTGTCTTCTTACCAGGCTGGTTCTACTGGCCAGTAGCAGCAGTGCCAAGCACATGATGGAGTAGTAGATTGCAGATCCTGGCCATGCCAGTTAACCAAGCTGTCTGGTTAATTGAGTGCTGGTTGATTTATTTAAACATTTCTATCCCATCCTCAGACTCAAAGCAGTTTTTAAAAGCTTTTAGTGCATTCACTGTTTTATAGATGATGATTTCAAGGTTTTTTTTTAAAGATGGTGGTTTTAGGAAGACTAAAACGAAAGCCATTATTAAGGGAAAATATTTTGGAAAAGGCAGGGAAAAAATAACTAGCAATCCAATCCCTGAACCAGACCACCCAGTCAGCTTTCAGCAGCAGGCACTCACACTTGCCCAGAAATTTTATCCCCCTCACCTGAGCTTCCATGGGCAGCCATGCTTTCCAATACATAATTTACATTGTGGGTATGATGTCCAGAGTTATTTACTTGATATTAATTCACGGTAAATAACATAATTATAAATGTGGAACTAATAGGTATTCTTCAAGATGCCTTTTGAAATTTGAATGAGAAGAGAGATAATTTCAAACACAGTTGATAGAAACTAAAGAAGCGTGTGTGTGTGTGTGTGTATGCGAATCTGTGTGCATGTGTAAAAATACAGTAACTAATTCTGGTAGATGGCAGTAGAGTACTTGTGTTGTTTTTAATGATGTGTAGGTAAAAGGGGGATTATTGTGTAGTTTTATATGGACAAATAAAAAGTACAGGTTTTACACTTTAAAAGTTCTGCAAGGGGGCTTTTAAGAAAAGTCTCCTTTGGAAGTGTTACAAAATGCAATTTTATCATCTAGCTGAATATAATATGTGGTAGTAGTGTTTCTTTGCTTTGTTAGAACAAACTCTGTGTTGAGTAGATATGCATAAATAAACAGTTCCTCATTTCAGTTATATCGAGTACTGAATTTCATTGCAAATAAAACGGATTAATGCTGGGTATGAAATTACATAGTTTCTGAAATGTGAAGCATTTTTAAATAGTGCAGTACATGTATTTTCAGTGATACAATTCTTGCATAAAACTTTGTTTTACAGAAGTTTTGTTGTGCCTCCTTTCCCTCTGTGAAAAATTGCTATACTGGCTTATAGAGCAGCTAGCAACAGTAATTATTCCCATGAAAGTTAGAGCATCATTAGCTGATTCCTGGCAGCAGCCATACAGTTTTGGCATAGTAGAGAATTGCAGGGCCATCAAGAGTGAGACAAAATTCTGGGGGCCCAGAGCATCCCAAATAGTAGACCCATGAAGCCAAGCAACTCAATGAAATTTGTTTTCATATGAGAACCAGTGTGGTGCAATGGTTAGAGTTTTGGACCTCGGACACCATTGTTCAAATTCCTGCCCTGCCATTGAAGCTTGCTCGGTGGCTTTAAGCTAGTTACAGACCAGCCTAACCTACCTCACAGGGTTGTTGTCAGGATGCTGTGGAGGAAAAGAGAATGTCGTCACTTGTAAGCCCCTTTGGGTCCCCATTGGAGAGACAGAGTATAAATGAGGTAAATGAATAAACAGGATGGTTTGGGTTTGATCTGGGTGGTATGAATGGGTACAGAGAGAATATGACTGTGATTACTTCTCAGCAGCCCCGGAAGACTGAGCCATACTTATGTGTATCTTGAAAATATTAATGGCACAACTGGATACAGTTAGTTTATATTTTAGTAATATTTATTAATTGGAAGTATGTCCCTGAAACGTCACAATATAACATTTTTCTAAATAAGTAACTTTATTCTGACAGTACTTATGAGTGTGCTTGTCTCTGTTCCTACATGTGGATCTGTTTAGCTTTTTAAGTTGGAGTCATTTTCAACTATATGTCAGGAAACATCCCTGTAGAATCAGTCTCTCAATATGTTCACTCTCAGTATGTCAAAATAGATAAATGAGAAACAAGAAGAGAACTTGGAACTATAAAAATCCTGGAATGAAAAGAAAGCTCCGGCTTATTATGTTATCTTCTGTTTGTTGTACTTGAGAATTTTCTCTCTGAATACCGCTGAAATTTTCCTGTTAGTACATTGGTTAGATTGTAAGATCTTCAAGCATGATGTCATTTGGGTTTGTATAAAATGTTCTTTCTTGTTTAGATTTGATATTTGTACTTTTTAGCAGTGCCTCTATTGGTCGTCAGTTTTGAGTGCATTTTCCTCTTTACTGCTACCATAATGCAACTAAGTATGTTAGTCATGTTTTCTTGACAAATGAAAGAAATTATTCTGTATGCCATAAATATAACAATATAAGAAGAACCCTGCTGAATCAGACATGTTGCTGTGTAGGGCTACTAAACCCAGCACTGGGGCCAAGGCCTTCCCCTAATGTTGCCTGCTAGCACACAATTTCAAAGGTTTACTGCCTGTGAATTTGGAGGTTCTCTTTACTAATCATGGCTAGTAGCCATTGATAGACCTAGCATTGAATCCATGAATCTGTCTAACACCATTTTAAAGCATGCAATTCACATGTTGCAAAGTCCTCACGTGCCTCATGTGTTCTGTTGACAGAGGTGGTTTAAGAATCCTGTACTTGGAACTTAATTCACAGGCATGTACAGGCTCAGTTTAGATTGGGACCATTGTGCAATGGGAGAGAAGGCTTAAGCCTTCCTCCTCCAGGTGGTTTTTCTGAAATTCAATGGCCTCCAGGAGTTACTAATTGTCCTACTGGGGAGACTTATGTATACTGATGTGCTACATGTACATTTCTCCTGTGGGGTAAATAGCAGCTCCCCAGGGCTGTTCCAAGTCAGGAAAATAACATAGGCATGAATCTCCGTCTCGTTGTCTGTCATCATCCCAGTACAAATTGGAGCCTTGTACTCCTAGGAATTAAGTTCTGAGCACAGAACTCTCAGCGTAAGCTGGAGAACAGGGCCAGGGCAAACACATGGGGGGGGGAGACGGATGTCAATATCTCAAGGCTAATCCACATATTACAGAGCCTAGCTTGCAGGGCAGTCTTTCTCTCTTTGTGAGACACCTGTAATCTGTTTTGCATCTTTTAAGATAAGGGTTTCTGCTTGTTTGTTACTTAGGGAGATTTATAGCCAACCTTTCCTGTCTTCAGGGTGGCTTACAAACATTAATCAAGGAATATAGGATCTAGTAAAACAATAAGGTACATATATACATCACTCATAATTCAAATTACAATGCATTACAATTTAAAACAGTCCAATACAATTTCTGCATTGATTGAATGATTTCAATGGTGTCCCATTAAAAATGCCCTATGACTCAGATCATTAATTAAAAGCTAAAAAGAAAGGTCTTGACAATATTTATGAAAACTCAGGAGAGTTTGCTTTCCTTAGCTTTTCTGAGGAACAGTCCCCGAAAGATGGGGGCAGCTACTGAAAAAGCTCTGTTATATGTCTGCATTTCTCTCAGTTGATGATGACAAGAAAGCACTATTAGAAAAAAATGTTGATTGTTTCAGTTGTAAGAGAGAGGGGCTGTCTTTTAGGTACGAGGTCCCAGGCCCTGAAGGGCTTCAAACACAAATATCAGCACTCTGAACTGAACTGAGAAGCAAAGTGGTACCCAATGTGGCTACTGCTGTACCAATTGAATGTGGTCACAGTGCCCCATACCAGACAAAAGGTGAGCAGCAGTATTTTATGCCAGGTGGAGCTTCCAAGTTGCTATCAAACGAAACCTGCATAAAACATATCACAGTAGCCAGCTATCTGGAAGTAACAAATGCATGGAACCATATGTTCAGTTAAGGAGGATTAAAAATGGAGCGATACTCTATGGTGTAATGACACCATAATGTATTCTACATGGGTCTGTCTTTGAAAATGATCTGGAAAATGCAATTGGTCCAAAATGTCAGAACTTCATACCGACTTCAGAATCCATTAACCATAAGCACTTTTTATTTACCCAGAGAAATGACCAACCAGCAATACAGTCAGTGAATATTCACATATTTATTAACAGTGCAGTCATATGCCAAGTAACTCCAATCTAAACCTTTTTGGACTGGATTAACTCTGCATAGGATTGTACTGTGAGTTGTCCGGGGTCTGAGTCCCAGCCCCCAGACTTGCCGGGAGGGAACAGTGGGAGGCAACCGGGAGGCAGCAGCCCTGCCACCCCAGCCAGCAACCAGGTCCAGAACCTGCCTACTCCAGGGGGAAGGGGCAAAAGGCCAAAGCCTCAGAGGGCTGGAGGGAGCAGGGAGAGACCAGCTAGTCCCACCCTCCAGGGGGAGGAGAGGGGGCTAAGCAGGCCAGAGGAAAAGGGCCAAGGCAGGGGGAATAGGGGCCCAGCAGCAGCCCAAACAGAGCCCTTACCAGCCAAGGAGGAGAAGCAGCCACTACAGCCCAGAGCCACACCCCGGCTAGAAGACAGTAGCCTGGCTCAGGAATTGCTAGGAGCCAAGCCCCTCCAGGTGGAGCTGCCACAGGCATTCTGGGGGAGGAGATGGGTAGCCCCGCCCAACATCAGTGAGCAGGCAGCCCAGAAGCTGGCCAGGGCAATTCCTCGCAAGCAAGGCCAGGGAAGCTCAGCAGCACAGAAGCCGGCTGGGGCAGCTCCTCGCGAGCAAGGCCAGGCAAGCTCAGCAGCTCAAAGGCCTACTGGGGCAGCTCCTCGTGAGCAAGGCCAAGGAGACCTCAGCTAGGGATGGCTCGCATTCAACCCCACCCTGCCAGCAAGGCAAGGAAGCCTAGAAGGGATTAGTGATAGGAGGGAAACACCTGAGGGAAGGCACAGCTGGGCCAAGTCAGGAGAGGGAACAAGCCTGGAAGGAGGGCAGGGCGGAGAAAGGAAACCCTATAAAGGGTGGCTAGGAAGAGCTCTGAGGTGGTGGGTGTGAGTAAGGAGTGATGGCGTGGAGTGAGAGCAGAGCAGTGCGAGAGTGGAGGCTTGGAGGAGAGTTCTGGGAGGAGGAGATGATGGAGGATGCAGGGGGTGAGCAGGCTAGGTTGAGCAGGCCAGCGAGTGGACTGAGAGGGAGTCTGGGTGATGTATACCGCCCCTCCTTCCACAGAGCAGGGTCCTGCAGAATCCCTGGTGCCCCTCTGACGTCAGGGCCGGCCCAGCTGGTGCCCCGCCCAGTGGTGGCAGCGACAAGCCCTGACGAGTCACTAGCTGCAGTTGATTCTCTGCCTCTGAATCGGGTATTATTAACCAGAAGTATGATTTGCAACACAGTTCTGCATCCCTCTTAGCATCAAACTTTTTGACACTGAAGTCAGAGTTACACACTTCTAAGAAAGTGTTTTTTCCTTTCACATGACCGGAGAAGAAACTGTTAGAGGCCTGTGTAAGCTGTAAAAGTCTGGAATCTTTTTTTCATGTACCAACCTCCATCCCTAGAATTCACAAAGATTTAGCAGCTTCAGTAGTAGCAGAAACATTGCTTAGATTTCTCTTTACCAAAAGCAATTTGTAAGGCAGAAAAACTTCCAGTTCGTAGATATATTTTTCATTCAAAAGCATGCTATTTTGTATTTTGACTCGGAGAGGAAACGTTGTGCCTGGTTTTTTTTCATTTTTGTATATGTTCTTTTAAAGTTCTAATTTATTTTCCTAAATGTTTAGCAAATTAATCAATAGCAACAATTATAAAAGTTAAAATTACACTTCTACTGACTACCAACTAGTGAGGCTTCATGTTCCAGTAAGGCTGATAAATTATTTTAATTTGCCTTCGCTGAACCAAACAACAACACCTAATTTATCAGACAAACAGAGAAAATGAAACACTGCATCATCACATATTTTTCAAGATTAGAAAATCAATCAAAAATGCAGGAGCAAGTGGACTTTAAGTGTATCATACTGTGTGCTTAACAACTAAATAGTTCAGCCCTGTAGAAAGATTAATGTGTATTTATTATAAAAATTGTGTGAGGCCAAGCAAAACAAGAATTACAGTTTAGTTTGAAAACCTTAGAAGAGCCAGCCACCTTAAATAATATGTAAAACACACACACACACACACACACACACACACACACACACACACACACAAAATCATGCTATTATGGTATGTCAGTGTATTACTGCAGGTCTATGGCAAGAAGGCAGAACAAGGCAGAACTAAAGCTTTTACTTATATGAGCAAGCCTGGGGGATTCTTGAGTTCACATACTTCATCCTAACTTTGCATGCAATTTGACAATTAAATATTTCCACTTCCATTGCAAACTGAAGGTTGTCGTTACATCCAAAGTATAAGCTAGAACTTGCTTTCTATCTTTCATATCAGAATTTCCACACCAAAATTGGACCAGAGTTTTAAAATCCTGATTTAGAAGGAGGAAAATAAACCATAGTGTGTGGTTCAGATATAAAAGCAAACTCTAGGTTGACACAAAGGGAAAAGTTATTTAATGATTGAATTGAAGGGAGGAGGAGAGTGTGTGTAGCACCAAGGATTAATGTATTGACCTCTATTGTTTGGTTAATGGCTGGACCATGTCAGTGACTTAGAAGTGAAAATCCTGGACATATATAACATGGAAATCTAGATTAAACAGTTGCTTAGGTAAATTATCACCTTGATTTTGTTTTCACCTAACCCTTATGAGTATAACCATAATTGGAGTTTACTTCATTGATCCTTGGTTGGGACCCTGAAAGCCTACCGCTACCACTGTAAGCTTTGGACTTTTCCCCCACTCACCAGGGCTCCATTATTCTCACAAGGTCAGCCCAAGGGAAACAGAATGCTTTGCTTTTCTCCAGCTGCCTATTCCTACAGAGCTGAACAAATCCTAATCCCTGATGTTGCTAACTCAACAGTAAAGGCCTCAGATCGTTCTATACTTGCTCCCTTGCCCCATTCCCATCACAAGAGAACAGATCCATACTACACTGGCAGTTTCCACCAATTCCCCCTTCCCTCTGCATACCTCCATCATTTCATTCCACAAGGTCCCCTATCCCTCAGGAGCAGCACTTTGTGGAGATCACTGGGCAGCAGTGAGAGACAGAGGCAGGCAAGTTCATTTCACTGATGGAAATTTTAGGTTGGATACAAACCAAAGCCTTGACAACCAGCAGTCATTCATGATCAGTCTTATATGCAGTTGAGATTGCTGCTTTCCTATTGACATCATGAATTCAGGAATAATAACTGAGTGGAGTATTGAAGTAATTATATCAAAATAGGTAGACAGGACGCTGTAGTCTTAAAATACTAGATTGTTTTTGTAAGGAAGACATTTCTGTTTATTTGACTTATCTGTAATCCTGTTTGTGTCAGCGCGTTGTCATATTATCTTTTTATCTTACAGGTAATTTCACAGCTTCGGATTCTGAGCAGGTCTGTAACTGCTGGCTGCAAATTTGACAGAGAAATCTGGTCTAATGAGCTTTCTCCAGTCCTCAATCTGTGGAAGAAGCTTAATCAGGTAAGAAGGTCAATAGCTAGAACAGATTTCAATTCCATCTTTAAAATAACAGCCTGGGTTAAATGTGTACATTTCAGCATGCATCTTTCTACAAAAATGTAAATTTAATAAAATGCAGATGCTGCAGTCTAAATCAGTTTCAAGTACCATTTTATTTTTGTTCCATATCCAGAATATCAGTTGCTGTACAATCAACTGCTATTAGCTCTAGGCAAAATGATGCTTAAAGTATACTAAAGTCTGCATTTGGGGCATTTTTAAATTCCCCCCCCCCAGACTCTCACTAAATTTTAGTGCATATGTTGAGACACCTGGGAAGACATTGTAGTTGTCTTCAACTAAGAAAAATACCAGACAGGCAGAGAAGACCATGACATTTCATGAAATACTTATGAAACGTGAGCATTAATAGAACATATTAAAATGTCCAGTATAAAGGGTGTGGAATAAGATACATTTACTGTTCTACTGTCAAAAGCTGAACGATTAAACATTTGTTCCTTCTGTCATATGGTTCATAAGTTCACTAAAATGTGTGTATTAAAATGCGAACTAATTAATATGTAGGGTTATTAATCTTAAGGTAGGAAGGCTGAAGTTCTCCACTCTCCAGTAATTACAGTTGATCTGCAGATGGCAGAGTTTGGTTCCACTGGACAAAATTGCAGCTTTGGTGGGTGAACTCGGTGGCATCACACTGAGTAACCTCTCCAGGCACCACCCCCGAATCTCCAGGAATTTCCCAAGCCAGAGCTGGCAACCTTAATTATATGTTGCTTGTCTTTTTAATAATTCCTTTGTGGTTGCGCTTGTAGAGTCTTCACATATAATTTCACTTCTTGGCTCTTTCTTGAAGAAAGTATGGGAAATAAATATTGGCTTGTACGCTACTGCTCCACTAAGCAAAGTGTAAAGCCTTCTTCCGGCCTAAGAGCTTTCGTTAAACTTTAGCGGCTCTTCCTCCAACGGGCTCTGCTTTCCCTCTCAGTTCTTCGTTGTTCTTTTTTTCAGTATGGAACTATGCCCGTCCTTCCTTTCCTCTGTTCTCTCCATCTCCAATTTCCCCCTAGTTTCAAGGTATTTTTCCAGTTTGGCACAGAGATCCAGTTTAAACGGTATCTCCAGGGTGTTGCTAAATTGTTTCTGACCAGCATGTTCATTGCTTTCTCTACCAAGGCAAAAAGAACAGAGTGAAATGCTTCTCTCATTGCCAGCAATTTATGATGTCCTCCTGACCACACACTATGCTATTCTTGGGTCCACACTGGATACTGTCAAGCCAGACATGTGCGGGGAATTCCATGCTCAGAGCACCCAGTGATTTTTGAAGCATAGTTTTCAGGTGTGTGTAGGCCCAAGTCATATCAAGACTGGGGGGTGGGTGTTCAACATTGCACTAGGTACTGTTTTCCCAGCCTAAAATAGTCTCATCTGTGTTTTCCTGTATTTGGCCTTCTCTATTAAGAGGACCACCCCTTTCTGGAAGGAATCTAACCTGTTTCTCTGCCATGGGGAAATGCAAATGTCAATTTAGTGTCACAACAATATTTCAGCCATTGGATAACATCTATTATTAGACTGCAGTGAGCTGGCACATCATCTTTCCCCCCATTTCAGCTCACTCTGCAAGGTGGCTTATTACGTCTACAGCTTTTGGTACAGATGCCTACATAAGCAGGCTTGGTCCCAACTTTATTTTCAGGAAATGTTATTTAGGTGTCCAGGCCAGAACTGATGCATCCTTAGTCAGGAGGACAGAGTGCTCAACTCTCTTTTCTCCTGATCTCACCTGTGCCTTATTCCAGGTAAAATAATAAAAAGTCCAGTAGCATCTTTCAGACTAACCAACTTTACTATAGCATAAGCTTTCGAGAACCACAGTTCTCTTCATCAGATGTATCTGTGGTTCTCGAACTGTGGTTCTCGAAAGCTTATGCTACAGTAAAGTTGGTTAGTCTGAAAGATGCTACTGGACTCTTTACTATTTTGCTACTACAGACTAACACAGCTAACTCCTCTGGATCTTATTCCAGGTAGTTCAGCTTGCTGGTCTCCAAACACTGTGCCTACACAGAGACCAAGTTGCTTACTGTAACTGGTGTTCTATAAGTGGGCATCTGTGTTGTCACACAGTCCATTCTCCCTCCTTGTAACAGATGTTGCACTTTGAACCTGCTGCATCTTCTTAGTAAAAAACTTAATAGAAAGGCAGGGCAAGAAAAGACTCGGTTGCGGGCAGCTTGTCCAAGGCGAGCAGAGACAGTTCTCAAGGACAGGAAAGGCAACGGGACTGGAGACGGAAAGGACCACACAGAGTTGCTCCCTAGGTGAGATGGGGGCTGGTTTTCACCAGACAGTCTGGTATTTTTGTAGACATGTACATATTGAATTTAGCTTTTGGTACCTCACTGTAGATGTTGCTTTTTAAGCGTTTTTTGAAGTTTCGGCTTAACAAAACTGTAATGTGGGTTCAATCATAAGTATACTGAATGAATTGTCATGGACATTTCCACAGGCTACCACAACTGAATGTCAGTATATTGGCTGAAGACTGAAAGATCTATTACACATAAATGTATATCGAATATTACAAAGCTTCTGTTTTATTTTCACCTGTCATCAAAATGCTTCTGTTTTTCAATATCTGTTTTGTCTATGTTTTATCTAAATCTTAAATACAAGACTATGCTAAAACACCCAACAGCTGCCTGTTAAGGCTCCTGAGAATTGTGTGGTTGTCAAACTAACCCACAGGGCATGCTTTAGGGAAAAACAAAAGCCTTGGGAGCAAAGTAGCTATGATGTCCCAGAGGTAGCCTGACCAAGGGATGGCATAGATCCTTGGAGCCTTAAAAATCAGTCTTTGGTGTCTTTTCCATAATTAAGCTGTGATTGATGACAAGAACCTTGAGGAGAAACAGAAATTCTTTTTGTTTCTATGTAATTTGCTTAACTGTTCAGTGAAAATTTTTCCTTTTATCAAACATAAAAAATTGAAACTAAAAGAAAAAAAAGCCCATGTGGAAACAGCCTCTGTCCATAGACGGAAAATGTTTCTATAGAGACTGATCTGGATCTTTCTTGTTGCAGTGCATAGAACTTCCTAACCAATTAGTTTCTGGCATACCTGAATAATTATGAATTTTTTAACATTAGACATGCATCTGTTTTCGAATTAATTTAAATGAGTTATATTTCTATTTTAATTTAAAATCAAGATGATTTTGAGCACATTTATTTCTGATGGTCATTCAGAATTAAAGATTACTCACTGATATCTTTTTAGAATACTAATCAACATAGGTACAGCTTTTATAACATTATTTTTACATTTACATAAATGTAATTAATTTGCTGATGAATGCTTTTAACTTTAATTCTTGCAAAGAAACTTTAAAGACTTTTAAAATAACATTAACAATTCTATTTTGTATTTTTCAATGCACCACCTACAGTATATTTCACTGTTAAAGTGTGGCAGCCCAATTGATGCTACAGGCCTGCTGTTAGAAACACTTTTTAACCTATTTTAAAATTTCATTGGATATAACTTTATTTCCAGGTTCCATTCAAGGAGCTGAGATTTTATTGTTTGATGTTTGTAATTGTGAATATAAGCCACTTTGAGCCATAAGGAAAAGTGGGATATAATTTTTTAAATAAATTATTCAAAGGCCTTCACATTCAGTGAACATGATAGCTGCACCTACCATTTCGAGCAATAGTTATTTTACTTGTCTCTGACTTCATGTAAAAAGTTCAGGAATGTCAGAATGAGTCAGAAGCTTAGGACAAAATCAGAGACAAAGCCCTGCCTCTTTTTCTGTCTTTCAAGCATAATCAGTAATAGAGATGGGCATGAAACAGGGAAAAAAGAAATGAGAGTTTCATGTTTCATCACGTTCCACAAATCACAAAACACGAACTTCCACAAAATTGTCCTGTTTTGCTATACAATTCGTTAGTTTCATGATTCGTCAGAACCCGGGGCACTTCAATGGCCCCCTTCATACTCAGAGAGACTGGGCTAGGGGGAAGGGCCCCAAAACCATCACACAGACACCTGCCCAGGCGGGAGAGGTGCACAAAATAAAACCAAAGGAAACAACAAGAGTGTGAGCCCTCAAAAGAGCAGAGGAAGAATTAAGAAGAAACAAAGACAAGCAAAAAAAAATAAGGGAGGCCTCAGTCAAGCTAGGCCCCAGAGCCAGGCAAAGGCCTGAGACTAGGGTGGGGTGGAAGAAAAAAAGCACCCTCACTCAAAGACCTTCCCAGCAAGGCCAAGAACTGGAAATAAGAGGCTTTTCAGTCTCTTTTAAAGCTGCAGCAGCAAAAGCTCAATTCCACTCTCTCTCACTCCAGTCCCAGCAGCAGGTCCTCCCTCTCCCTCTGTCCACTGGGACTGAAAAGCACGAGGCAGAGAGCTGTGCCTTATGTAAGAAATGCTCACAAAGAGCAGAACAGGTGGTCTCTGGTTGGCAGACAGACCTACCTAACAGGGTTTGGAGGAATGAGATTGGTATTCCCATGGCTGCAGAAGGCCCATCTCCTTAGTTGCCTAGGGGATTAACCCCCCTGCTCCTTACTGTAGTGGGCAGAAAGGAAGCTCTCCTCTTGGCAAGGAGAGCTGCCTATCAAGGTTATGTGGGCTAAGATTCTGGTTTCTAATGGCAACAAAAGGCCCTATGTTGCCTAGGGAATCAATGGATCGGCCAGCCTGTCTAGCATCACAAATCATTCATAAATTGAACAAATTGGGCCAAAAAGTCGTGAATTTCATAAAAACCGCAACCCCACAAAACACATTTCACAAAACATGAATCAGCCCAATTTGTCATGAAAATTTATTTGTATTTCGATTCATGCCCATGTCTGATCAGTAACTGACACCACACTGAAATTTGGATACATGCTAAGCAACTCTGAAGTCTGTACATTCCAAAGAACTTGACAGACTGCACACTTGGCAACAGCCACAAATATTAGCTTGCTGTGGAGTTGCCGTTTTCTCGGTGGGTCCAGGGGATCCCCCACGTTCAGCCTCCTCCTCCTCCTTCCACTACTCACCTGGCTGGAGGGGGGAAAGACCTCCCAGGACATGTTCCCAAAGTGTTCCCACTTCCAGGAGTGATGTCATTGCATGGATCCTGGAAGTGGTCCCAGGCTTTGGGCTGGCCAGTTCATCCTATTTGGTGGCCCAAATCAGCCAGATGTGAAGCCTGGGACCACTCCTGGGGCCTGAGCGATGACATCACTCCTGGAAATGATATCATTTGTGTTGTTCTGGGAACATGTGCATGCTTTGTGTGCGCACAACAGAAAGGTAAGTGCCTGGTCCCACCCCCCCTGCCAGGCAGATAAGGGGATGTGGCAACCAAAGATGGCTATCGGTGACCACTAAAATTTGTGGACCTCATCTTTCTTTGTAGCCTGCTTACCAGTAGAAACATATCACACTAGTTATTGATGATCTGTACCTGTTTCCAAGCACATTTTGTTTGTTTTTCAAAATTTATATCCTGCCTTTTTGCCAGCACAAGGACCACCAAGGAGGCTAACAAATTAAAATATATATGATAAAATCACATTTTAAAACCATTAAAACCAACCAAAAAGACCAACAAGGCATCATTAAACAATTAACATCAGAACTAAAGTACAAAGATACAAAAACAAGAATTCAGTTTATGGAGAGACTGTTAGAAAGAAGGCAAGCCAGTGCACCACTAGGCTGTACAACACTATAGCAAAGTGCAAGAGTCCAGTAGCACCTATAAGGCTAACAAAATTTGTGGTAGGGTATGAGCCTTCGTGAGTCACCTCAGAAGAAGTGAGCTGTATCTCACAAAAGCTCATACCCTACTGGATCTCGGCCTAAGCTTTAGATTTACTATGTGGATTGGCATCAACCTGGTGACTTTTCTACCCTTGGCCATATCACCTAGTGGAACTCCTCCCATGAGAACATCACATTGTTAGTTTCCTTGTTCTGGCTGGCAAAAACCATTGACGTGGATTTGGATGAAGAACTTGATTGAATAAACCAAGGCAAGCAGAAGAAAGGAATCATGCGATTGCCAAAGTGACACAGTTCTCCCATATTATGTTTCTTTGTCTTGATAGTGGTGACTGGGAAGCTAGTAATAAATGAAAAGCTACGTAAATCAATTTTAGTACTCAGGCCTTTGTGTGAAGGAGCTTCTGAGTTAGAAATGACAGATGATGAAGAAGGGGTTATCATTGCTGAACCTGACAGTAAATGTAGTAACTTTGTTCTGCTTACTGAATTCTAAACAAATCAGTCACTTGGCTCAAGATCATGAAATTTAATTTAATGCACTCTTATGCATACAACCAGAATTAGCCTACAGTGAAATAAGTTGGCATTTTCATTTGTGACCTTGTTCCCTGAAATAATAGAGAGAAAATGTTTTACCAATAGATTGCATTAATGCAATGCATAGCCAGAGTTCAATATGTATAATCTATTTCCTGTTAAAATCTGAGACCAAAGTGTTTTTACTTACTCAATTACAAATTCCTTTTTGTTATTCAAATGATGTGGCATGCTCTTAGATAGCTTTTTATTCAGTACTGAACACGAAGGGTAGACAAGACCACTTATTAACAAGAAACACATTTAAAATCATGTAATTTTCTTTGATTGGGAACACTTTTATACCTTTCTGATAGATCAGAATCCAGAAAATCTAGTGTATATATACATGGCATGGAATTTGCCATCTGTGATACTCTAGGAAGCCTCTATCAGAACCTTCTATCAGAAACACATTTCTGGCAAAATACACTTATTTTTTTTCCAAATTATCACAAAGTAGATTCTGGAAAATTTCTGCAGCAGTCCTTTCCTTCTGGTGAGGTGAAGCTTTCATTTTTTACATACTATACAGTATTTACAGGTAGGTACTCATAAATGCTATTTGCATTCTTTGTGCAAGTAATATATATTCCTGGCTGCCCTTGGAAATGGTGTGTGGTAGAGTGTATAGAGGTCAGAAATGTGATGCTGCAGTCTTGAAAATGGAGGGTTTGGAATTGGAAACTTGGAACTAGTTGTGGAAAAACCAAAATTACCTCCCTGCCCCCATTTATTTTATTGTGGTGGTGGGGGGGATTATGCTACCTCTCCAGGAAACTGCCTGAGGAGGCTTACAAAATTTAATTCAAGTATGCACACTGATTCTGTACTTTATAGAACCTCAGTAGTTAGATTGAAGAATTTTGATATGTAATAAAAACAAGAAAAAAAGTAACGGTGGTGAGAAGAAGAGAGTTGCTGTTAAGATATAAGATTTTTTTAAAAAATTAAAGGCACAGAGATATTGTTTGTTTTGTAATGTTAAGACAGAGCTTCAGTCATTAGAGCAGGTAACAAACATATCTCAGTTTTTAAAGTTACTAAAATATGCCAGTTTTACTTGCTGTAGTGTATTAAAATATGTCTACCTAGCTGAGCCATAGAATCTAAAAAAGAAAAAAAATCAGTCACAGTGATGTAAGCCTCCATCTTGCTTGATAATTTATTGTCACGGTTTTGGTTTGGTTTCCTTCTTTTCATGCACATGGACAGCATAAATCAACCATAAGTAACCTTCTACTTTAAAGTAACTGTATTATCACACCACATAAATTGTCCTTAGTCGTTACATTACATCCTTATGCAGATTGCATTCTTCTGCAGAAGTGCAGCCAGGTTAGGTTCTAATAGTATGCTGATAGCAGAGGAGATAAGATGAGACAGGAACATTTGTTGGTTCATATGCCTGCCTTATTCACATGTAAGGCTACAAACAAAATGTTACCCTTGTAAACTTACTAACGTATTCAAAATGTTATTAACAATAATGTATAGGCACATAACAGTATATAGAAATTGATTATTGAACTGTATAAATACTTGACGTCAACCCTGCTCACAGTTAGAAAACCATTTACGCCGGTGCTAACCACTAGGATTTGCCTCAACAATTGATAAAGTGCTTAAGTGCTCGAAGTGCTAACAATATGAATATTGCACAACAATGTAAAGTACAAATGCAAGTAAAGCACCATACGGACACTAGTCCTTCCAACAGTTTGTGTGGTCCTGAGCACCGTGTGTCCAACTTGCAGGGAAGAAACGTTGCCAGAGATTTTTTCTTTTCACTCCAGATGACTGTAACCACTACACAGGTAGTTCCTTAATATTATTTCTTCTTTAATAATTCCTCTAATGGGTCATCTAGATCCTGGTAAGGCCCTTTCTCAAAGAGTACAGACACTAGAGAGAAATACAGCAATTAACAATACTACTATAAAATTACAGTCCATAATTACAATATTATAAAAACTTAAAGTTATTTCTTTAAAGTTTTTTTCTCATGAGTACCCAGTAGTACATCCACTTCATACAGCATCATTTTAATCACTAGCTTAGTGTAGAGCAGGGGTGGGCAAATTGTGGCCCGCGGGCCACATGCGGCCCGCACAGAGCCACATGCAGCCCGCCAAGCCAGTCACCTACTGGGCACCTGGCACCGAAAGAGCAACACTGCAGCTTTTCTCCCTCACACAATAAATAAATTGAATAAAACTACCACTATTTTATTTAATTTATATTTATTGATTTTTATGATATAATTTATACCTTTTCTGAAATGCAAAGTTAACTAATGAATGCAGTCATTTTAAAAGGTGCGGCCCTCCGCTCCCACAAAGTGGCCCCCGAGCCAAAACAATTGCCCACCCCTGGTGTAGAGCCATTATATATTATCCATACCACACCTTCATGTTGGGGAAATATCTCCTTAAAGGGAACCATACATGGTAACAACTATGTCCTTAAAGCACCCCTACATATTATATTTGTGTCCATAGCTTAACCCAAAAAACATGAGAAGTCATTGGCAACATTCAAGCCTCGCGGTTTTCTAACTGTGAGCAGGGTTGATGTCAAGTATTTATACAGTTCAATAATCAATTTCTATATACTGTTACGTGCCTATACATTATTGTTAATAAAATTTTGAATACGTTAGTAAGTTTACAAGGGTAACATTTTGTTTGTAGCCTTGTATTACCATGTTGCTCTCTGTTGCTGGTATCATTCACATGTAAAGCACAGGGTGTAATTTGTTACAACAAAAATATGTCTAGGAGAAGAGACCTGAAGCCTCCTTGGTCTCCTACTTTATTTATTCTTTATTTAGAGAGCTGTTGTAGCACAGTGGTTAAGTGGTTCAGCTGCAAATCAGCACTCTGCTGGTTCAAATCCCACTACTGCCATGAGCTCAGTAGGTGGCCTTGGGTAAGCCACTCTTCTCAGCCCCAGCTCCCCAGCTGTTTTATGGGGATAATAATAACACCAACTTGTTTTCCGCTCTGGGTGAGGCACTAATATGTCTAGAAGAGCAGTATATAAGTGCAGTTGTTGTTGTTATTCATTTATACCCTGCCTTTCAATCCAATGGGGACCCAAAGCGGCTTACATCATTCTCCTCCATGTTATCCTCACAATAACCCTGTGAGAGGTAGGTTAGGTTGAAACAGTGTGACTCAAGGTCCTCCAAGAGAGCTTCCATGACAGAGTGGGGATTTGAACCTGGGTATCTCAGATTCTGGTCTGCCTTCCTAACCACTACTCCACACTGGTTGCATAGTATTGCTTTCTGTGCCATTGGAGCTGGGATACCTGAAGTGACGAGGGCAGAAATTCTATGCATGTAATATATTTTGCATGGTTTCTACCTAAGTGCAGAAAACAGGTTGCTCACTTGAACTTTTTCTTTTTATTGAAGAAAGCTGTGAATTCATTTTTTCCCACATTACACTGCTATTAGCACAAACCGTTTTTTAAATACTGTTTTGCTCAGGGAGTATCTGTGGCTCAGTGCCTGTGTGGCATGCAGAAGGGCTCAGTTTCAATCCTTGATCTCTCCAGTTAAAAGGATCAGGTTATAGGTGACGTGGAAGACCTTTACCTGAAACTCTGGGGAGCTGCTGCCAGTTTGACTAGACAATACTGACCTTGATGGACCAATGGTCTGATTCAATATAAGGCAGCTTTGTGTGTTCCTGTCGTCCTGTCAGAACTGCCTCAAAATTAGACGGCGAAAATGAATTTTGCTGCTGTATGACTGTATATCAGCAAAAATAGATTGCTATAAGCTGATCACTTATGTAATGAATTTTACTTTATGTCCTTTGTCATTATCTGTATGATTTTAGTGTTTGATTTTGGAAGAAATCAGGATCCTGAGAAAATTATGTCAGAAGTAATTTTCTACTAATGGCTTTAGTTGAGCAATTTTCAGAGTTGTGAGAATTTAAAAGCATTGATTATTGAAGAGGAAGTGCTAATTAGCTACATTTAAACTACAGATTCAGATGTTTTCCCAAAATATGCATTTCAAATGCCTCTAGTCTAATTCTGTTATTACAGGCTATTTAAGTTGTTCTTGTCTTTCTGACATGAATTAAGTTTCATCCATCAGAATTTCAAGTGCAGACTCTAAATCTTAAGGATCATTTCACATATTATGTAGATGTAAACATGGGTTTGCCACTAAATGTACACTTAACATGGATCTGTGGGCAACAACAGTATCATAATAAGTGTACCTGGATGATGCATGTATTTATTTATTTATTTACGCCATTTATAGTCCACCTTTCTCACTGAGACTCAAGGCAGATTACGCAGTATGAGGTTAATACAATCAGTATCAAATACATTTCAATACAATTACCATAAGGGAAACAGATACAAGTTTAAAATTCATAGCATTAGCAAGGATCCAAGACAGAGTAGAAAAAATACTGGAGCAAAACAATCAATTCTAGGATTAACATTAGACAACATGGAGTGCTGGTTGTACATAGGAGTACGTATTTAAAGCAGCAGACAATATATAAGGCAAAAATAGCGATGAAGTCTATGATCCCCAACTCGTTAGTGAAGCATCTGAGATCCCATCCCTACAATACAGCCCTCCCATTTGAGTAAAAAGCTTTTTGGAATAGTTTGGTTTTGCATCGTTTATGGAAAGCCAGGAGATGGGGGCACTTCTGACTTCCTCAGACAGGTCATTCCACAGGATAGGGGCCACCACAGACAAAGCCATTGTACGGGCTGCTGCTGACTTCACCTGTGTGCAGCCTGGCACACTCTTGCCTAATTTTTCCTTCAGATACTTAGAAATTTATCACAGTTAAAAATGTAATATATTCTGTGATCCTGATTAAAATTTACCAAAATTACGTCTCAACATCCCACAAAGTTAACATTTCTTGCCATAATAATTTTACTTTTAACTGTTCATGTTTTATGTTTACCCCAGGTACAAGGTAGATTGGTTGGGGCTATTAGAGATCTGAGGGAATTATCCACCTAAGACTCAAGGGAAGGAGCCATTCAAGACACACAAGTCCAGGGAAATCCACAACTGGATCTTCCTAGCATTTTTTTTAAAGTAACTTTGTGTAGCTTTAATTTGGAACAAGCTGTGGTGCGGGAGAGCGGGGATGGGACAGGTAACCATTCTCCCAAATGCTGCTATGGGATAGTTTTCTAATCAAAATTGCCCCCCAGCCCTAGTATTTGTCCTAGAAGGAAGAAAGATAGACACCTTCTCTTTGTCTGTCCATTTTTTGCTTCTTTGGCTAACAAGGGTCAAATGGCATAGGCCATTTTTGGTCAGCAAAACTACACAGACAAAAGTGTTAAATCCCTCTTGCTCATCATTCTTGCCAACATTACAGCCCTTAATTGACTGATTTGCTATATGATTCTATTTCAACCTTTGTAATGGATAATGGAGTCTTGCAGAGTATCAGTTCTGTATTACTCACCTAAGTATGACTCTTTTTGACTCTTCATTTCACAAATGCTTTAAGTGTGAGGACTGTTTCCCTTTCTTCCTAGAGCATGTGAATAGTGACTTCAGTAGACCCCAAAATAATTGAATTGTCCATTCTCAGTGATTCTCTGGGTTGCAGAGGGTTTCAAACATTACCAGCCTTAGAACAAAGAATGAAAAAAGAAGAAAAATGAGCTGCTTTCTCCTCATTCCTATATCAGGCATGTGACCAATGATTCCAGTAAATGTTAACTTGCATTTGAAATTTTAAAGACCTTGCTATCTGAAAATACATGCCAGCTAAAGTGATTTGACTGTGAAATAATACAAATCATAAATAATGATCAAAATGTATTGGACTGCTTTGGCCACTGGAAAAAAATAAGAAAATACAATGTTTTCCTTCATTAAAGCCCCAACGTACATCACTCTGTATTTAAAATACAAAAGTGACAGCAAAATTCACAACTGTGAGTGGTTAGGATGCTATGTGTGAATGTGTAGTAAATTTCCCTTTCAGCTCCGTCCATGACAACCACCCAATATAGTTTTAAAAGCAGATGATACTTTTGAATTATGAAGCTCGTTGTGGAAGTAGCTGAAAGAGAAACAATAAGCAGCTCTGGTATGTGAACCTCAGCAGTATTTTTTAAGAAAAATATTGTATAAATCTTGGCTCCTTGCTGTAGTTTATTAACTGAATGGCTTGCCTTTTTCTTTTAGAATTCCAACCTGATTCATCAAAAGGTGTCTCCCCCTACTGAACGGCAAGGATCCCCAGTTCTTTCATTCATTATTCTTGAACAATTCAATGCCATTCGTTTAATTCAGAGTGTTCATCAGTCCCTTGCTGCTCTCAGTAAAGTCATCAGAGGTACCTCGCTGCTGAGTTCAGAAGTACAACAATTAGCAAGTGCTTTATTAAATCAGAAGGTAAGGATTTATTTAAATTAGGCAGTGCATCTTTGTTATGTGACTATGATGATCCAGAACCAAAACTGATTAATTCAGGCAATATGTTTATTTCAGTCATCACGTTTGTTTACTTTTGGTTTAAAACTTCAAGAAATTATTGGTTCAAAACCCATCAACATAGGTACCCACCATTAAAATAAACACCAAAAAAGTTGTATAATCCTGCAGCGCTCTTGGATAATGGAAGTTGCTGGTTAATCAAATGCTGGTTAATAGAGCTTCTTTCTGTTTTCTCATGCAAAAAAAGAAAAAAATATTAAAAGTATTTCGCAGAGAATTGGATGCAAATCTCGTCAGATCTTCCTTCTGCACCTTGATACTGTATATAGAAAGAGTGACTCAGTGCCATATTCACACATCTGTAGGCTCTAGGTTTCTCCTCTTTCGGGGCTCCTAATATCCAGTTTCTGGGCTTGCTAACATAATACATTTTCTTGTCTTGTCCTTTGTTGATGGAATATTGGTAGTGTGATACAGAGAAAGGAAGAGATTGACAAATTCCCTTGGTCGTCGTCCTCCTTGTAAGGAAATTTGGATCTTTGGGAAACTGTTCTCAGAGATGCAGAGGAGTTAGCCGTGTTAGTCTGTGGTAGCAAAATCAAAAAGAGTCCAGTAGCACTTTAAGACTAACCAATTTTATTGTAGCATAAGCTTTCGAGAATCAAGTTCTCTTCGTCAGATGCATGATACAGAGACTGGTCAAATATAGAAGAGGAGGGAGGAGAAGGGGAGGAGAGAGAAGAGGCAATTAGGGGGGGAGGGGGGTGCAACCAAAACATTCCTTTGCTAGTATATGTAAACATCTCCTTTCGGTGTGTGGATCAGTTGGCTTCAAAGGAGTTTGCCCTGTTAGTTTGTAGCAGCCAAACAGCTAGACCATCCAATTCCAATGCAGTATGAGCCTTCGATAACCACAGCTCTCCTTGCCAGATGCATCTAACAAAGAGATCTGTGGTCCCCGAAAGCCCACGCCAGGTGCCACTGAGCTCCCCCAGACCCCGCCTCTGTAAAGGAAATCTGTTACCTGTGATAATGTGACCCAGAGACTGGAAACCCAAGGCCTTTGGGTAAAGAAGAAATTTCAGTCTCACAAACATAAGAGAATGCGTCCCACCTGCCTGATTGCTGAAGTGGCTGTGATCAGTGTTCAGAATTAGGAGGAGGGGAGGTGACCTTCGCAACACTCCTCTCTTTCCTCTTTAGGTTGAAGAAGTTGGAGGAGGGTTGGACTATCTTGCCTAGCAAGTTTGTCTCAGGCTAGCTATAGTGCTGCCTCACCAGTTCTACCATGCCCCACAGTGTTCCCCAGCCTCCTTCTGAGCCTCTAGTGGTATGTGAACCTCGGCAGTGTTTTTAAGAAACACTAGGGGCTCAGGAGGAGGCTGGGGCAAGTTTGGCAAGAGTGGCACAGTCCCAGATCAGCACAGCAGCATCCTGGGTAGTGAAACCTGGTGTTGGTGGGCCCAGGGAAAGCCGGGTCAGGTCCTGAGGGCCTGCACTCTGCTCCAGCCAATCTCTTGGCTCAGCCAATTGGTGGAGGGAGTGGGGGTCAGCTGGAGAGCAAGGAACAGCTGGTGGAAAAACAGAGGAAGAAACTGAGGAGAGAGCAATCCCCCCCCTCCACAGGAATAGCCCAAATTATCAGTTGAGGCAAGGAGAGGAAGGGTGGTGGGCTGAGAGGAAGGGTGGGGTAGATGACCCCTTTAAAAGCACAGGCTCCCATAAGAGGCCAGGAAGGAAGGCTGGACACCGCTCTGGATCTGGGGGAGGTGCTGTCCCAGGAATGAGAAAGAACCCCTTTCCATTCTGAAACCTGGGGAGACCCCCCTCCCTGGAGAGGGGGTCCTCGCACTAGAGTCTTCAGTATCTGCAAAAGGCTTGCCTCCTTGCTTGCCCTCCCCAGTATCTTCAGCATAGGATTAGAGAGCAAATCAACAACAGTGAGGGCCTTCCCCTCCTTTAGGTTGCAGACATGGATAGGAGTCTATCTTGCCCAGCAAGCTGACTTTGTGGCCTGTCTCAGCCTGGCATGACTGCAATCTAGACAGTCCAGCCTCTTTGCCACCCTCACAACAAACAGCAGTGCCTGCAAAAGGCTCAGCTAGTTGCTTGCCCTTGCTGAGAACTTCAGCCCTGAGTAAATGAGCAAATTGGCGCTAGTGAACCACTTGGCCAGTGGGTTTTTTTTCATTCTTCCCTGTTATGACAGATAATTACAAGGATAGATCTTTTGCCTCCATGCATATTGCTAGCCGTGACAGATGCCAGTTAACTGAGTTGTCCAATTAACAAAGTGCCTGATAACACAACTTTTACTGTATGAAATCATGCCCAGAAACAAAGAACTGTAGAAAAAGCTTTGCCTTCTGTCTCCTTTTGAGTAATTTTGGGACTTGGCGGCACAGATTTTCATACCTTTCCTGGTAAAAAGAAAGTATAAACCCAGTCTCCTTTTCAGCTTACACAATGGATGAATCTGGATGCATGTGGTAAGGTTGCTCTGCTTAGACATAGGATAGAGTGAACCTCACTGCTTCCTTCCAAGAGATCACGTATTCCTTTCCTCCATTTTATCCTCTCAGCTCTGTGAATCAAATTAGTCTTAGAGAGAGTGACTGGCCCAAGATCATCCAGTGAGCTTCATGGTTGGGTGTGTATTTGAACTCAGGTTTCCTCAGACCTATACCAACTACTACACCACACTACCTACCTGTTTTGCCAGTTTCCAGTAGGTTGCCATCTTGGTCTGCAGTAGAAGAGCAAGATTTGAGACCAGTAGCACCTTAAAGGCCAACAAGATTTCCAGCATATAAGCTTTCTAGAGTCAAAGCTCCCTTCATCAGATACAGGCAGGACCAGAGACCCCTAATTTGGATATAAGGACTGAGGAATCTCTATTTGTACTTGTATCTGATGATGGGAGGTTTGACTCTCAGAAGTTTATACTCTGGAAATCTTGTTGGTCTTTAAGGTGCTACTGGATTTGAATCTGCCAGAAGGAATGGGCACGGGGCCCTTGTGAGCCTTCACAGTTTATGTGCCTTTTTAAAAATCCTATGTAATCTTACTAAACATTTGACAAAGAACTACAGTAGTGATTAGAGATGGGCACAAACCGGAAAAAAAACAAACCGTGCGGTTCGTGGTTCGTCGCATTTCATGAACCACGAACTTTCACAAACCTGCCCCCGTTCGCGAACCGGTTCGTTTGGTTTGTGAAAACATCACATCCAGGTCAGCAAATTGTCACTTCCAAGCCAGCAGAAGGCCACTTCCGGGTCAGCAGAAGGTCTGCAGGAAGTCCATCCCCTGTTGCCTAGGGAACTGATTGATTGGCACCAGACTGTCTGCAGTGACAAACCAAAAAAATGAACCAAACGAACCAGCCTAAAGTTTGTGGCAGTTCGTCAGAAATGGGCTCTGACGAACCACCGGTTTGCGAACCACGAACCGGCCCGGTTCGTCACAAACTTTAGTTCGTATTTTGGTTCGTGCCCATCTCTAGTAGTGATCGTGCAATTCTGTGGCTAGTTACTCTTTCTCTATTTCAGTGCCCCCTCACATGGCAAAGCAAGTGGGAAGGTCCAGAAGATCCATTACAGTATCTCAGAGCCATTGTTGCACGAACGCTTGCTATCCAGGTACAATTTTGTATTTCACTAAGAATTAGCATTTGATTAATTTTAACATTTGCATGCATTTATGTATATTTATATCCCACCGTTCCTTTTTAAAAGAAAACCACAGGCTGGCTACTGACACAAGAAAGAGAAACTGTAATTGGGCTTAGCAGGCATTGTTGTGTGTCTGTCTTCCTGTGCTAGCCACAGGGTGTTGGAGTGTTGACAGATTCATCACTTTATATGAACTTGAACTTCTGTGCTGTGAATATAGTGACTCATCATTGATTGTGCACAGCTTACCAATGATAGTAATGGATTCCTTCATATAATGATGCATTTCTGACAGTGACACCGTAAAAAGAATATTAGCTTTTATGCAGTGTTATTTTCCAGAGTATTCAAAGTACTTTGCATGTATTATCTTGAATCCTTACACATGCTTTGCAAGCTAGGTGGGCATTGTCCCCATACTGCAGATAGGGGGCTGAGGCAAATAGAACAGTGGTTTGCCCAGGGCCATGTCTTGAATTCATGGCAAGACATTCTCATCCAATCAAAAGGATAGCGAATTGTAATCATTCTTGAGTCCTTTCACAACTCCTTCTGCCTCAGGGACTCTAGAGCTGGTAAATCATGTTAGAATCACACAGGGTTCAGGTCTTAAACAGTCCAATATGGGGGTCCTGGAGGAAGAAAGCTGTCAGTCTGTCAGCTAAGACAAGAATCGTGTAGCATAGTCTAAGGCAGGGAATGGTCAAGTTCCATTATCAGCTACTGAAAGACAGAAGGCTCAGGAGCAAGTAAACATAGTCCAAGAGATCAAGTCCTAAAAAGCAACAGTGCAGAGAAAAGGACCAGAAGCTTAGCCAGGCAGAGTCCTCCAGTGAGTCAAGATGTTCGGGCTGAAGAGCAAGCTCCAAGTCTTTGGGGTTTTATAAGACTTCGTGGAGCCAGGATGGTCCTTGTTTCTAGCTATTAAGTTAACTACGAAGCCTGAGATCACATGAATGACAGTTAAGCCAGCACTTGTACCGCAGCCTGGACCACCCCAAAGAACACAGTGCAGTCTGCAAGTCTTGTGGTGGGAATGCCCATCTAGCAGCAGAGGAGCCAAGTCACTGAAGCCTGGCTGCTGGAAGCTTTGGTTCAATATTATCTTATAACCACTAGAAACCACTCAAAGAAGCCCAAGCTGTCATCTAAGAACAACCTTGTAAGTTGCCCCGGAAGTAGTAATCAGCCTTATCCCAGAGATCCTTGATCAGGAGCTGGTTTCAGCATTTTGCTGCTGAGTTAATTCAAATCATTACCAGCTGAATATGCTGACTGACAAGTATGCTATTAAAGTGTCATGTATACCATAAGATTGCTTGCTTCTGATGACAAGGATCTATGGGATATAAGCAAGATTAAAACAAAGAACAAATGTCTGCATACCAAGATGAAGTCAAAGATCTGCCTTTTGCACAAGGATATGAATATGAAGTGATGCATCTGATATTGGGGAAGACTTCCGGTTTGGGATCCATGGAGGTCTAACGCAGCTCCAATAGTGGAGCTGACCGGACTGCCGTTTTCAGCGGCCGGTGGGGCAAATTTAGCCCGTGGCCACCTGCTCCCAGGCGGGGAACAGGCAAAGAACGCTCAAGTACCTCAGGGCGCGTCGATCTCGGGCGAGGGGGGGTTCTGCGCTAAGGATTCTCTCTCGTCCCTTGAGGTCCCACCCTAAGACAGGTCGGCATAAATCTCTGCGGCAGATCCGGGGCCAGTGCGACTGGCATAAGATCTTCATACCCAAGCTTCAGCAGGGGAAATTAATTTCGGAAGAAAATTTGGAATCGAAGCAGTGATTACAACCCAGAAAGACGTGTGAAAAGGTAAAGATCACTATCTCTCAAATCGGAAGAGACTGTTTAAAGTAATGAGGCTTTAAAGTGAACTTTTAAACTGCAACAGTTGGATTATATTGAGAAAAAGATCCGGCAAGAATTTGATTAGAAAAAGGACTAAGTTAAAGAAAGTTATTGAAGAAAATAGATAATTGTTTACCATACCTGTGGTTAT
Source organism: Eublepharis macularius (assembly GCF_028583425.1). Taxonomy (NCBI): domain Eukaryota; kingdom Metazoa; phylum Chordata; class Lepidosauria; order Squamata; family Eublepharidae; genus Eublepharis; species Eublepharis macularius. The sequence goes on along the minus strand of NC_072792.1, from coordinate 162,949,683 downwards.
AAAGTGATAGCAAGCTGTGAGAAAACTTCTACCATCGCGAGAGCTGCAGTGGAGAGTCGGCAAACAGGAAGTGCGTAACAGCGATAGAGGTGCCTGTGAGAGAAGGTCCCCATCGAAGGACAGGAAGAAGGGAATCGCCATTTTTGAAAAGGGAAGGGCATAGACTTCAACAGGAGCGGAAGTAGGACATCTTGGATTATAAAAAGACTATAGAAAAACCATAGAGAAAAGACGCCCGACATTTTGGATTTTGTAAGTGTCTCTTGTTTATTTTAAGAACCGGGACATTTAAATTATTTCAAAGGGACATCAATTTAGACGCCACGGAGCTAAGGAAACGTGCAGACTCGTGGGAGCGAGGTAAATCAAGCCCCACAATGTCGAAGAAAGAGTGGCAAACAGCTATTGAGAATTTGGACAAAAAATTCCTGGAAATGTTAAAGGAACTGAAGGAGACAAAACAGGAGTTGGTGAGAAGTTAAAGATGTTAAAGAGACAGTAAAAAACGAATTGGCAGAGGTGAAGAAGGGAATGGAAACAATACAGACCGATTTACAGGCAGTGCAGCAGAAAGTTAATGTTGTGGAAAAAGCGATGGAGAATCTTACAGAGACGCAACGAACAGACATGAGAGTGATAAGGGGGAGAATGGCGGTTGCGGAGAGTAAATATATGGAGAAACAGCTGAGGTTTCGAGGTCTGCCGGAAATAGAGACAAAGACAGCACAAGAACAGGTGACTGAAGTGTTAGCTGAATACCTGGGAAAAGAGGAGGAGGAAGTTGTGGCTATCCTGGATGTTGTGTACCGAATAAATTCCAGATTCGCGGCCCAGAGGAAAATACCAAGGGACGTGATTGTGCAATTCACGACGAGGAATATAAGAGAAATGATAGTGAGTAAACAGTTTCAAGATCCATTGGTAGTCGATGGCAAGACGATTATCATCATGAAGGAGCTACCCAGATCGGTGTTGCTTGATCGGAAAAAATATAAAGTGCTTGTGCAGAATTTGAAGGATATGAAAATAAGATATAGATGGGAATTACCGGAAGGGATATCTTTTGAATTTGGAGGAATGAAAAAGCGCATCAGATCTGAATTTGAGATGGAAAAGTTTATGAGGGACAATGTCATGAGTCAGCCCCAGCCCCGACTGGCCACCTTACCTACTGCCTCAGAGTCCTCCTCAGAGGATGAGCAGGAAGGGCCAGCAGAATCTCCTCTGGAGTCGGAAGCCCCTGCAGAAGCTATGGGAGAGGAGGAGCAGTCAGAAACTACTGCTGCTGCTCCAGAGGGAATTCAGCAGGAACAGCCTGGAGCTTCTGCAGAGACTGTCAGGGACGAGGAACAGCCAGAAACCTCCACAGAGGCTGTAAGAGACAAAGACTCCCCCAGGGCTAGAGCGAAATCCGAGCCTCTGGGGCCAGCTGAAAGGAGGAAACTTAGAGATAAGGCAGCGTTTCTGGAAAGGCGGAGGAGTAGCCGGCTATTAGCACAACGCCGGGCAGAGCTGTTCGAGGGAGAGGCAACAGCTGGCCCTCATTAGAACAGCAATAAAGGAAGACGCTGAGAAGACCAAGCGTGGAAGCAACTCAGCTCGCCACTCCCTGCTACCTGGACGTTCGTGTACCTTGCTCTACTGCTTGTTTGGACTTGATCTTGGGCTGCCTATTGACTACTCCTCTGCCTGCCGCTCTCTCACTCCCTGACTGATAGCCTGACCCTGGCACCTGGCCTGACTCCTGGACCCTGGTTTGCTGTCTTGCAATACTGAACTCCTGCCTGCTGTGTTCAGCCCTGCAGTACCAGTGAGCCTCCTGCCTGCTGTGCCCAGCCCTGTGCGCGACAGACAATGAAAAGGACTTACCAACAACAAGGCTATGAATATGGAGTGTAAAGTTTTATCTTGGAATGTAAATGGACTTAATTCACCCAAAAAGAGAAAAAGTACTTTCCACTGGCTAGTAAAACAAAAATGTGACATTGTATGTTTGCAAGAGACCCATATCAGAAATCAGGATGTAAAATATCTCAAAGTGAGTAAGTTGGGCATTGATTTTGTAGCGGCCTCAAAAAAGAAAAAAAAGGGAGTGGTACTATATATTAAAGACGAGCTACAGCCAAAATTAATGATTAGAGATGTGGAAGCCAGATTTATAGCAGTGGAATGTATATGGAATTTTAAAAAAGTGTTGGTTATTGGAATTTATGCACCAAACGGTGCTAAAGAAAGCTTCTTTGAGGATTTAAGGAAGCAACTAGATGAACTTACGTATGATCAGATAATCCTTGCAGGAGACTTCAATGGAATTACAAATTTGGAACAGGACAAAAAATCAGTAACTGCACAAAAGAAAAGAGGACTTTTGCCAAAGACGTTCTTTGCATTAGTGCAGCAGGAAACTTTGGAAGATGTATGGAGAACGCGGAATCCCACAAGTAGACAGTATACATTTTTCTCCGCAAGACACTCTACTCTATCACGTATTGATATGATCTGGGCCTCAAAGGATTTAGTGCTTTGGACTAAGGATGTTGAAATAATGCCCATGGTAGGCTCAGATCATAATCCAATTATGTGGAAGTTCGGGAAAAGAAATAAGAGGAAAGGATGGAGAATAAATGAGGATTTGCTACAGGAGGGAGAAAATATGGAGATGCTGAGAAGGGAAACCAAGTTCTTCATACAACATAATATGAATCGAGAAGTACCAACCAATAAGGTCTGGGATGCATATAAAGCAGTGATTAGAGGCATACTAATGGATTTAAATGGAAGAGCACGAAAGAAACGAGAGGAGAAGAGACAGGAGATTATGGAGAAAATAAAAGCCAAAGAAATACAACTAAAGAAAAGACCAGGCAAGAAGAAAATTTATCAGGATATTAAAATTTTACAAGAGTAGTTGACGGCAATGAATAATAGAGAATTGGAATGGAATTTGAAAAGAATGAATCAAAAGTCGTTTGAAGGTGCAAATAAACCTGGGAAATATTTGGCATGGCAACTGAAGAAGAGAAAAGAAAAAAAGATAATAAATAAAATATGTGAGGACAACAAAGTGCATCTGGAACAGACTGCCATTAGTAGAGCCTTTTACAAATTTTACGCCAAACTGTATGGGGAAAAAGAAGTGAAAAGAGATTCAATAGCGACATATCTGGGAAAAGTAAAACTCCCAATAATCTCGGAAGACTGGAGAGTTAAACTAAATAGTGAAATAACAGAGGAAGAAATAAAGAAAGCAATACAGTCAACAAATTTGGGGAAAGCGCCAGGGCCTGATGGACTTACAGCAAAATTTTATAAGGTAATGGCCAATGAGCTGGCGCCATTTCTAAAAGAGGTGATCAATGGGGTCTTGAGAGACCAAAGAACTCCAGATACTTGGAGTGAAGCTAATATATCATTGATCCCTAAAGAGGGACAGGACTTGACAAATGTTAAAAATTACAGACCTATTTCTTTACTTAATAATGATTACAAGATCTTTGCGAAGATCTTGGCAGAGAGACTAAAGGGATGGCTAGCTGAGGCTATTGGGGAAGAACAAGCAGGTTTTCTTCCAAACAGACAAATTAGAGACAACTTAAGGACAGTTATAAATGCTATTGAATACTATGACAGGCGTTGTGATAAAGAGGTTGGGTTCTTCTTTGTAGATGCTGAAAAAGCGTTTGACAATTTGAACTGGGACTTTATGTTTGCAACTATGGAACAGCTACAAATGGGAGAAAGATTCATAAGAGCAGTTAAAGAAATTTACAGAGACCAAAGTGCAGCAATTGTGGTGAATGATGAGGCGACTAAGAAACTGACTATAGGGAAAGGTACAAGACAAGGTTGTCCGTTGTCTCCACTGTTGTTTATTTTGGTATTGGAAATTCTGATGATATAGATTCGAGAAGATAATGCAATCCGTGGAATAAAGATAAAGGACTTTTCCTATAAGGTCAGAGCATTTGCAGATGACATAATGTTAATTGTGGAAGATCCAATTGAAAACATGCCTAAGGTAATAGATAAAATCAAAGAGTTTGGAGACTTGGCAGGTTTTTTTGTAAACAAAAAGAAGTCAAAGATATTGTGTAAAAATATGACTAAACAAAAACAACAGCAACTTATGAAAATAACAGACTGTGAAGTAACAAGCAAGGTAAAATATTTGGGAATCGAACTGACTGCAAAAAAAATAGATCTATTTAAGAATAATTATGAGAAATTATGGACTCAAATAGAGCAGGATTTGATTAAGTGGAATAGATTGAAGTTGTCATGGTTGGGAAGAATTGCAGCAGTTAAGATGAATGTTTTGCCAAGAGTGATGTTTTTGTTACAGACAATACCAATTATTCGGGACTCTAAACAATTTGAAAAATGGCAAAGGAAAATATCGGAGTTTGTGTGGGCAGGCAGGAAACCTAGGGTGAAAATGAAAGTGTTGCAGGATGCAAAAGAAAGGGGTGGAATGCAACTGCCCAACCTGAGACTTTACTATGATGCAATCTGTCTGGTATGGCTGAAAGATTGGATGACGCTGGAAAATTGCAAATTGCTGGCCTTAGAGGGATATAAAAAACTGTTTGGATGGCATGCATATTTATGGTATGACAAAGTGAAAGCAGATTCTATGTTTCTACACCACTATATTCGGAGAAGCCTCTTCACGGTCTGGAAGAAATATAAAGATTACCTACAGGAAGGAACTCCCTCCTGGGTGGTTCCATATGAAGTTATTGATCCAAGAACGGTTGATAATAAGCAACAGTGTTTAACGTATAAGGAGATAACTCAAACAGAACTTTCTAAAGTTAGAATAAAGACACAACAAGAGCTGTCCCCAAACTATGATTGGTTTCAATATAGACAAATCAGAGATCTTTATTATTCGGACTGTGCGAAGGGAGGAATAAGAATGGAGAATTTAGAATTAGAGAAAGTAATTCTACAAGGAGATAAAAAAGAAATTTCAAAGGTCTACAAAGTGTTGCTAAAATGGTATACTGAGGATGAGGTAGTTAAAGTACAAATGGTGAAGTGGGCTATAAACTTTAATAAAGAAATAACAATGGAGGCGTGGGAATACTTGTGGAAAAATACGCTGAAGATTACGACATGCACTAATATTAAAGAGAATGTTTATAAAATGATGTATCGTTGGTATCTGACACCAAAGAAGATAGCGCTAGGGAATTTGAACATGTCTAACAAATGTTGGAAATGTAGAAAACATGAGGGTTCTTTGTACCATATGTGGTGGACTTGTGAGGTAGCTAGGCAGTACTGGGGGGAAATAATAAAAGTAATGAGTGAGATTTTACAATTTCAAGTGAATAAGAACCCAGAACTCCTGCTACTGAACTTGGGAATGCAAGATATGCCAGCACAATACAGGACATTGTTATTCTATATGACAGCAGCAGCTAGACTTTTGTACGCGCAGAAGTGGAAAGTACAAGAGGTGCCAACCATTGAGGATTGGATCTACAAATTGCTGTACATGGCGGAGATGGATAAAATGACAAGAAAATTGAGAGACCTTGACCCAGGGCAGTTTAACAAGGACTGGGAGAAGCTGAAACAATATCTGGTGAAGAAATGGGAGGTGGGTGGAGAACTGTGGCAGTTTGAAAATTACTGAAACACAATGGAAGAAGAGGGAGGTGACTATACCGAGGGGGGGAGAGTTGACTGAATAATTCTAAGCAAATACCATATTGGATTATTATATAGAGTATTAGTAGTGCTATTATTATAAGAAATGTAAGGATAAAAGCTAAACTAAATATCCTTCTGACGTAAATAATAGTTGTAAAAGGGTGAATGGATACATATCAGCAGGTGAAATGTGGAAATAATAGATTGACTTATGTTAAACGAATATATGAATGGATTACTCTAGTTAAAAAGCTCTATAACGGAGAAATTAGATAATTATATTGGATATGGTATGTAAAAGGAAGTAAGGAGCAACACATACAGAATATAAGTCAAATTGATTGATTTATTATGAATATCTGCAAAGTTTATAGAAGTACTAGAAAATATGTATAAGGTGGGGCAAATTGCTTGTCCCATATTGAAGAGAGTAGAAAGAGTAAAATAGAGTATAGGTGATCAGAATGAATATTATTGAAAGGAAGCAGAAATAGCACAAATATGATAGATAAGCTTAGAAGAATTTGAAAGTATATTATAATAAATATAGTAAAATTCATATGAGTAAAGGGAAAATAGATGAGGGGTTGGAAAACTGTTGAAAGTCAACAAAAGGGGGGGAATGGGAGGGGGTTAGAATTGGAAATTTAAAGGAATGTGAGTGTAAATGATATGATATGATATATTTCTAATCCAATAAAAATTTTTACAAAAAAAAAAAAGATATTGGGGACTAGGTACCCAGAGATATGGAAAAGATTGTGGGAGTCTGCCCGGCAGCATCTGACTAGACCTGAGGGTTGTGTTTCTGACACTGTTTACAGGTGCAGTTCAAGGAAACTGTTATCAGTAACACAAATCCAAGCTGTATGTCAGTATGTAACACGATATGATTGAAACTCCTTAAAAGGAAGGCTACACTCTTGCTGTTGTGGACAGACCCCCTCCCTTGCTGCAGTGTGATTGAGGAAAACATGTACAGAGGATTGTTAGCTGAATGCTAGATAGGCTCAGCCATTAGGCCATCAGACAGGTGGAATAGCACAGCACTCTTTAACAGAGCAAGTGGAAGCTGGGTTAAATAGTATTGGAACATTTCTTATCAACAGAGTGATCTTCTGCAGGTTGTGTTGAAGGGACAGCAGATGTGCGGTCAACATGGGGCACATTTTCCTCAAGGCCCTTCTACATACTGCACTCTTACCTATTATTTTGCAAGCACTCCAGGAGATAAAAGCATCGTTCCTTTGTATAGCTTGCGCTATTGGCGAAAAGTCATGGGCTGGAACCTGCTTTTGGAGTATGTCTTTCTCCAATGGAACAAGCATTCCTCTGATGGAACCATCTTCTTTCTGCCAGAACAATGCTCCTTCCTCACTTCTGTCGAAAGTAGGCTGTTTGGTCAGCAGAAGGGAGCTGTTAAATGCAACTTTGTGATTCTTGGAGTTTTCCCAGATTAAGTGTTAATGAAGGGAGTTGGAACATCCTGACCTGAGTTATCAGCAGAAGCCCTCCCTCTTGTCCCCCCCCCCCCAGCTATTTGTAGAGGAAGCTAAAGTTGTCTCTGTTAGGCATAACTCATAAGGAAATAAAGTGAAGAATTTCAGAAGTGGCCATCGGCTTCAGGGTGATGGCATTCATTCCAAAAATAAAGGGAATTGGACCATGCTGGCTCAGATGATTGGCAGAATACTCCTCTCCCACATTCTTTTTGCAATAGAAGCTAAAGTTTTCTGAGTGTGGCAGACATAACTCATCAAAAAATAAAGCTAGGAGTCTCAACTGTGACCACTAGCCTCAGGATAGGACTTGCACTGCAAAAAATGAAGGAAATTCAAACATCCTGGCCCATGTTAACCTGAGAAACCCGCACCCTAATGCTATTTGCAAGGGAAACTGAAGTGCTGTTTACAGTAGGCATAACTCACCAGAAAATAAAACTTGGAGTTTCAAAATTGGCCACTAGGTTCAGCTTAAGGGTGGGACTTGCAGTGCCAAAAATTAAGGGAATCAGAACATCATGGCACAGATTAGCTCCCAAACATCCCTCTGCTATCGAAAATGGAAACAGGGTTGTTGTGTGTATAATGTAGCAGAGAGATGCAACACAGAGTGTGTGACTGGCCCAAGACAGTGTGTGCCTACCAGAGACATATCCCACCACCACCTTTACAAAACAAAGGGGGTTTAAGAAACTCTCAGAGTTATCACAGGCAGTGTGGGGTAGTGATTAGAGTGTCCGACTAGGATTTAGGAGACCAAAGTTCAAATTCTACCTCTGCCACACAAGTTTGCTGTCTGAGCTTGGCCCAGTCACACACTCTCAATTAGACCTACCTTGTTGTGAAAATAAAATGGAGGAGAGGGAGACAACTTACGATGTTTTGGTTCCCCATTGGAGAGAAAGTCAAGGTAGGATATTTATTATAAATCTAATTTTGGCTACAGTTGGCAAAAAAAGGATGGTTGTTCTTGCTGTTGCTTCATTATCGCTGCAGTGCTTTTGGCAGGAGGCAGAACTGCTCATTCAGTATTGAAACTACTGCGAATCCAGCAAGCTGTGGGGCAAGGCCAGAGCCCCTAGGTTGAAATATCACAGAAATTACTTAATTTTTTGCAGATTAAAATGCTAACATGAATTGCTCAGTTCTTTTGTCTGGTATTGTAGTTCATACTAGATTAAAATCTGCAAGTCTAAGAAAACACACACGCACGCGCGCACACACACACACACACACACACACACACACACACACAGAGGGAGTGGCAGGGAGTTCCCTAAGTTCCCTATGTGCTGTGTGAAGAGGTAATTCCTTTTGTCTGTCCTGAATCTCCTATCCCTCAGCTTCAGTACATGACCCCGGTTTCTATTATTATGAGAGAGGGAGAAAAGCTTCTCCCTGTCCATCCCCTCCACAACATGTATAATTTTATAGACTTCCATCATGTCTACCCTTACCTTTTTTTAAGCTAAACAGTCTTAAGAATTTTAACTAATCCTCTTAGGGCAGTTGCTCTAGCTCCCTGATCACTTTGGTTACTCTTTTCTGCACTTTTTCAAGGACTGCATGCATGCAGTGTTCCAAGTGTGGTCTCTGTGACAAATAATTTTAATTTAGAAAGGATATTCAAGTCCGTCGATACATTAACTTAACTCCTAAACATTTACTGGGTACCTTTTCAAGGAATTGCATGTAACGAGAGAAATATTGTGACAGATTTAAATATGATCTAGAAAATATGCTGGAAGAAAAAAGGTGCATAACATTTATAACTGCATTACGAAGCAGCTAATTATATTCAGTATGTTACTTTTTTCCAAAAGCTGAGCTTCCACTCATGCAAAGATCTATCCACAGAACATGATAAATACTGTAGTCCAGAGTTTATTAATGCCACCAGCTCAGAAATTCATTCCCTTAATAGGCTCCCTAGAATTCTCTATAGATGTGGCATATTGTATTAGGAAGTTCTATAATAAAGAGTATTTTAATTTCATTCTTCCATGTAGAATAGCTTTACCCTTGGGAACATACAATGAGATGAGGAATGCTCCAGCAAATTAACATTTCAGCCTTTTGTATTGCCATGGATTATTAGATACATTAGGCCATTCCACAGGCATGAAACTTCATTAAACCTTGCAAAAACTCTGTGACAATAGTGCTTTGTGTGTACTACTTTGATTCTCCATTTCAGTAGCATTCTTTTAGTCAAGTTTGTGTTTATCAGGGGAAAGGTTTATACTAGTATCTGTTCTCACATTGGTGTCCAGAATCCTTTCAAAAATGACACTTCCTGGTTGAAGACTCTCGGGAACTTTGGAGATTTGAATCGGCAGCCCTGAGATTGGAAGCACTGCTCCCCATGTAGTGAACTACAGTGGCTGCAGAGTAGGCTAGTTCTAAGCGCTATGGGAAGGCCTGAGTTTCTGGGAAGACCTCGTCTACAAGTTAGCCATTGGCTCCCTGGGCCAGAAATTGACTATAAAGCCTCAGGGAGACCTGGGAGCCTTTGCCTAGTCAGCATCCTCATTGTGCATCCTGGTGCTCTCATTGGCCCTTTTCACACTGCTTACTGGGACTCGCAACAACGCAGAACATCGTGCTACAAATGCGAAAAATCGCATTTTCTCATGCAAGATTTGCGCGACATCGCGCAAATCTCGCGCAGATCTCACGCGAAAAAATGCGATTTTCCGCGTTTGTAGCGCGATGTTCCGCGTCGTTGCAAGTCCCGGTAAGCAGTGTGAAAAGGGCCATTGTTCCTACTACTCTCCTGCTTGCTGCCTCTTTCTTCTCATGTGACCTTGGCTCCTGGTTTAGGACTGTGTCAGCTTCTGGCCACCAAACACCAGTTCCCGGCCTTCTCTGTAACCTCTGCTCCCAGCTCATGATTGGCCTGGTTACTGATCTCCCAGAAACCTCTGGTCTTCTCTGCAACTTTGACTGGGAGCACCTGTTTCAGTACCACCTTGGCCTCTGCTCTGCTGGCTTTTCCCTCTGGACTTACTTCTACTCCATCCTCAGCTCCTGGTTTCCTGTCCCAGGCTTTGCCCCGCTGCCACCTATGATCCAAGCCTAGACAGTTTTAAACTTTGTGGCTCCAGGGGTGGGACTTTTCTGACTTCTAAAACCATCCTTTTCTGTTTGCCATGAAGCAAGATCTGGGAGGAGCTTTTCAAGGTTCTAATCTTAAGTACCTCCTGGTTGGAGGTCATTACCAAAGTTTATTGAACAGGTCCATCATCTCCTAACTGGTGTTGGAATAACAGCTGCTGAGAAATTCACCACACAATTGCCAGGCAAGTATCCACCTCCATGGTAACCACTTGTACTGCAGGGTGAGAGGGCCAGGTTATGCAGTTCATCAAGCAGTCAACTCACATGTTGCAACTGGTGAGCAGGATGGAAGCTGAACCAACAGATGGTCAAGTATCTTTGGCTAGAATTGCACATTCGGCTATGCCTTAAGCCAGGGGTGGGCAAATTGCGGCCCGCGGGCCACATGCAGCCCGCTACAGAGTTTTTTGTGGCCCACCAAGGCAGTCAGAAAAATCCACCTTGAACCGAGATTTCCTAAAATTAAATGTGCTTGCAGTTATAGATGATATGAAATTAGCACAATAAATAAATTGAATAAAACTACCACTATTTTATTTAATTTATATTTATTGATTTTTATGATACAATTCATACCTTTTTTGAAATGCAAAGTTAACTAATGAATGCAGTTATTTTAAAAGGTGCGGCCCTCCGCTAACCTCCGCTCCCACAAAGTGGCCCCCGAGCCAAAACAATTGCCCACCCCTGCCTTAAGCGATTGCCTGAAAACCCAGGATTTGGGGGTGGGGGTTGCTCCTATCTGCAACAGTCCCTCCAAACACTACCAGCTCTCCAGAATGATCCAACCCCTAGAAATCAAAGCCATTAAATCAGTGGTCTACCAGGAAAGAGCATGAGCTCTGAATCTTAAGACAAACCTGTCCAATTTAAGTCTTTTGTTTTGTGATGCCCTGTTCTTTTCTGATTGTTTGATTAGGACTATTTATTGCTAGTTAGAAATAATCCTAAGGGGCATTTTTTTAGTGAGGAGGCTTTATATACCCACTACTCTACTAGGCACAAACTTGTTCACATCCAGCATTGCAGCCCTCTTGGCACCATCAGTGCATGTACAGTGTATCCCCAGCTGTTCTGACTTAGAGAGTGAACTGACAGTAGCAACTACCTTAGTCAGTTTGAATTGGTTTGGAGTTTCCAGTCACCTATTCTATGCCCCCTCCCCAAGGTCACACAATTGGTCAATCACATGAGCCACCAAATCATGAAAAATTAAAACTTTTTCTTCTTGGAATTTGATCAGTTGCTTATGTCCTGTGGCTTAGATCCACCCACTGATCTTTGAAAATGTTATTTACTTAGTTCATTTATGCCTCACCTTCCCCACAATGAGACTCAAAGCATTACTCTCTTCTCCATTTTATCCTCACAAGAACCCTGTGAGGGTGGTTAGGGTGAGTGTGTGTGACTGGCCCAAGGTCACCCAGCAGTACCACTCTGCCATGAAAGCTTGTCACATGCTCCCAGCCTAACTAAACTGATAGGGTTATTTTGACTCCCAGAGGCTGTACTGGGAGTACACCACACTGGCTAATGTTTGGTTTACATCATTAAGGAAACTCAGCTCATTGCTATGATCACACTCTTTCTTACTATGCCACAAGGGCATTAGGTGTCCCCACTGCCCCCAGTGCTCTGTAAAACTATGTCACAAAGTATATGGGGAAGACCCCTGACGCAGCAACACTTGGGTTGAGGTTAATATCTCTTCCCTTTTTGTATCATTTCAGGGATTGGTTATATAAAATTGCGCTTTCTAATATCAACTTCCAAGACAAGCTTTGAATTTATGAAACATAAAATACAAAATAATTATTTCTGACTTCAGTGATGACAAAATATGATTGTCAGCCATTTTAGTCTCTTAGAATTTGATTCAATGCAAGCACTTGGCCATAACTTTTCTAGAGAGTTGAGTTAAATGTTCATTTGAAGACGCAACTAAAATGAATTTATTAAACACAAATTGCAAAATGACTCCATGACACTTGGATAACTGAACAATTTGCAAACTCTCATCCTTCTAATGGGAATGAGATTGCAGCTATAAAAAAAACTGTTGTTAAATCATCAAAAGCATGCAGAGTTGGCCAATATATTGCTGATGAATATAGAAAGAAAGAAAAGCGTCCAACTCAGCCTTAATTGTCTGGGATGAGCATTCATAATCTGTGCTGTGACACATTTAAAGGTCACCGGATTAAATAGCTGTGGTTAGGAGAAAGGGCATAGTGATGTTTTTTGACACTGTGACAGAAAAACAAATACATTTTATTTAGTGCTGGAATAGTGTCAGCGGCTTCTCCAGCTATGGTTCAGTACTATGAGATCAGCAATTTTTGCAGGAGAAAAATATATGTATGATGAAGTTTCTTGGTTGTTGAAGCTATCTCCCCACTTGGTAGGGTTATCAACCTCCAGGTTGGGCATGGAGATCTCTCAGAATTTCAGTTGATCTCCATACAAAAAAGATCATTTCCCCTAGAGAAAAGGGCTGCTTTGGAGGGTGGACTCTGGCATTATACCCCACAGAGAGCTCTCCCCAAACCAGGCCCCACCTCCAAAATCTCCAGTAATTTCCCAACCAAGAGTTGGCAACTTACCACATGTTCAAGAGTCAGGCCAGGTAGGGATTCCCTGCCCACAGTGGGGCCAGGGGATCCTGTGCTCCCAGCCTCTACCCCCCCCCATCACCACTTACCTGGCTGGTGGGGGGGGGGAAGCACTTCCTTGTCACACCAGGAAGGACATCGTTTCTGGCATGACAAGGAAGTGTGAAGGCCCTCACACCAGGTTGATTTGATAAATTATTGCTGCATGGGAGGCTTCACTTCCTTGTCATGCCAGGAATGATATCATTCCCAGTGTGACAAGGAAGTTCTCCAGTAAGTTCCCCCCTACGTGTGTTCCCATGACCCATCCCCCAGTTTGGGCCCCAGGGGACTTGGCAACCCTATGTCCAGCCCATACACGAAATAGAACAAGAGAAGTAACTGAAGCCTACAAGACAAGGTTTCTAGCCAAAAAGTTCTAGTTCTATCTGGCATTAAATGAGAAGAGATTTTTAAATGCAAGAAGCTGGCTGCATGGGGTGGGCCCCAATTTTGCCTCCATCAGTGAACCGTACACCTATTTGCTGAAGGGGTCAACAGACTAAAGTCAGCTGGATCCAAAGAGAGACTTAGTTGCAAACTATAGGAAGAGGCAGCTAAGAAATGACTTGAGAGCTTTTTAAAAAACAGAATAGTACAGATTGATAGGAAGAAGGAATGCATATAAAGATACAAGGAAGAGGCAGGATTTTGGTCCTCTTCCATTAACTTCACATGCAATATAGTTATAGTAAAGGTGGTTTGCTGTTCACTGAAGTTGTGAGAGAAGATGCATAATATGCCCTTCATCTTTTCACATATCTGGAGCAGTATGCAAAGCAGGAACTTTGTGTATTCCTCCTCAGCCCTCCATCTACGTCTGGAGTTCATACAGTTTACCACCGAATTTTATGCTTTCCCCATTAATAAGGACTTCTGAGGACTTCTCTATCTTTCATAATGACAAGGTGGCCCTTCAGACTGATCCTACATTCAAATCTAAAGTTAATTTGGTGTTTCATAGGGCAGAGGCAGTTGTCTTACCCTCATTCTATTCTAACCTTTCTCACCCATGAGATTAGGATTAATTCTGTAGACAGCAAAAGGGCACTCATCTTGTATATGTATAGAGCAAAGGATATTAGACAGTCTTGAATTTTGTATCCCTTCGGGATGACTCCTTGGGGGTACAAATATCAATCTCTGTGATATGATGGTGGATCATGGGGCCCATAGTTACAGCATATCAGGCTTGGGGGCACAGAAACTCCAGAGGGCATTGCTGTGCACTGTCAGTGGGCATCCGTTTGGAAATTGGGTTATTCCTCATTATACTGATGCTCTTGCCTCTGCTGATGCAGTATTTAGGATTAAGGGTTTACTGCCAAACAGTTTTCGTTGATTCTGCAAACTCTGTAAAACAGAATTGTTCAGATATCATTTAAGCCTGTTGGATTATCTTCTTAATGAATAGTTATCTAGTAATGGTTTGGGGAGGGAAGCCCCTTTGTTTGGGGGTTATGGGCCTGCAGCCATGGGAGATGCCTATCCCAACAGTGCCAGCTACCCCAGTCCAGAACCATCAAGAATGGAAATTCACAGTAAATGAACAAATTCCATCTTTTCCCTTCTTAGTTTCTCAGCACTGCTTTGCATATGCATGGCTCTGCTAATTTCTTCAGTCACCTGTGTAGGCAAAGCCTCTCCCTACCCATTTCAGCAGCACTCTCCTTTTCCTTTCTCCTTATTTTGTGGTAACAGCTGCCAGTGCTTCTTTGAACATCTGGTCATGCTCACTGTGTTTTTAATGGTGAATTTCAGAAAATTTCAGTTCATTGTGAATTTCACTTCATCGTGGGGATTGCATTATTTTTTTTACTATTTCATTATTCCCCATGGTGCGTGTTATGTGTGAATTTCATTTTCTATACTTTAAAGTACAATATTGATATATTTATAGACTGCTTGGGGGAGATTATACGTAGTAGCTGTCCAACTTACTCAAAAGCATGGTAAATATTGTTGCACAAAATGGCGTGCTAGTGTGAGAAGAAATTAACGATGCTCCTGAATTTCTGAGCCCCACAATTCTACACGAAAAGCCATCTTTTTGTTTGCTCTTCAGTTGCACAGATGTTAGTGCCATTTCTGTTTCCATGCTCTACTTTTCTCCCATGTCCCATTAACTTTATGTAATTGTCAATTTTATCGTTGCATCTGTTGTGTATAAATAGTATAAAAACACCATAAAACAAGTAAAACAAGAAGTGCATTAAAAAAATGGGTGAAAAAATCACTAAAATTTAAAATAGAAATTAAAAATTAAATATTTGTCCATCCATAGTACGAATGAATGGGTAAAATACTTTATATCAAGAAATGATACATATTTTATTTATTATTTTATTTAGAATATTTCTGTGTTGCCTCTTCAGAGTCCTGCTCGAGGCAGCTTACAATTTAAAAGCATATCAAAATGCAAGCCGTTAAAATCTATTTTAAGCAATTAATTTTGTGCAAGATTTTTTTTTTAAGCATGGGTTTTGTTATGCTGAAATTTCAGGGGGGTTATTTCTGTTATAGGAAATGCTTTCAGGCCCAGTTTGCATTTGGGAATTTCTGCACCCCAACATCATTCCCTTATGATTCCTATCCCATCATGATTTCCATCACTTTACTTCTCAGTTGGGAACTCAAAGCAGCTTCGAAAATTGTTTTTCCCTCCTCTGTTTTCCCACAACGACGACCCTATAGGCCAGGCTGAGAGCTTATGAGAGGTCCAACGTCACCCAGGGATCTTCCATAATAGAAGGATTCAAACCCAGATTTCCCAGAATCCTTATCTGACGTTTTATCCACCTCACCATACTGGCTCTCTCCAGGTAGTAGACCTGGCTTCTGGAGGCAAAGTGTACCATTCATTATTTTCAGTAGGCAGTAGCCCTGGTCTCCAAATCTGGAGGCCAGGTTAACTGCCCATAAGTGACTCTCCCCAGCAGTACAGCAGTGCATCTGCCCTTTAAATAACCATGATTTTCAATGGGGGGGGGACCTGGCCTCCAGAGAGTAGACCCCTGATTTCCCATTAAAAATTGTGGCCTTTTAACTTTAAAGGGACAGTGTGCTGCGGAACAGCTTGGGGCTGTGGTGTGCTCCTTCTCCCTCCTTCTCTGTTCCTGCTGTCTCTCCGAAACCTGAGACTCTCAAAAATTTCTGGCTGATAAATTATCATTACTCCTGGACTTTCAAGAATGTTTTGGGTCATTTTAAATATCCCTGAAGCCAACCCTAAGCAACTCGTTTCAGGTTTAATTTCAGTTTGGGGAATATCTAAATTTCATAATTTTAATTTCATAACTGTACCTATGTTTTCTGTTAGCAGAGTGTGGTCCTACACTGCCCTGTAGCTCAGCACTGAATCATATAATGCCAGCTAAATGCCCATCAAACATAGACAGAACAGTACTGTGAGGCCCCGCCCCGCCCCCAACCGCGCCCTCCTCGTGCTCCGCCGTCCCTTCCTTTGCCTCCAGGGGGAGGGGTGAGTTCCCTCTGCCTCAGACTGGGCTGGGACCGTGGCTGCTCCAGCAGCCTCTGTCTCCAGCTAGCTGTCTCCGAGAACTTCTCCTTCCCTCTCTCTGTGCCACCTCTCAGTCAGCTACTCCTCTTCCCCGTTGATGGCTCGCCGGTGCTGGCCCTGCGCCAATCCCTGCCCGTGGCTCACACCGGCGAGCCCTCCCAGGAGCCGTCCAGCCAGTCAGGGGATGGCGTGGCTGGCTCTCCGTCCCGCCCCCTCGCCCCGCTGCCGGCCAGGCCCACTCCTGCGCCTCCGACCCGGACGGTGCGGGCGGCCGCCTCGGCGTTTCCTGGGCCGCAGCCCTTCCCCTCGTCGGAGCGGCTTCCCTCGGCGCGGCGGCCGTCCATGCCGGCCCGTGCGGCTCTGCTGACAGGGGCGGCGGCGCGGGTGAGCGCTTCCTTGTTTCGGCCCGGCTCGCCGTGCGCCCCGTCCATGCTCCCCGCAGGTAGGGGGTCCCCGAGGGATGTGGGGGGTGTGTGGGGGGTGCGCGGGATTGGGGAGGGGAGTTCCGTGGGTGGGGAGGGGAGCTTCGCAGGTGGGGGGGGAGCTCCGCGGGCGGCAGGGAGGCCGGCGTGCGCGCCCAGTCCGGGGCAGGAGGAGCCTGCTCCGGACACACCCCCTCCCTGGGGTTGGGCGCCTCCTGGTCCGCTGTCTCCTCGTGGACCCGCGACATGTAATCCGCATTCAGATGGAGACGCCCTGGCCGGTGCCGTAGTTGGAAGCTGAAAGGGAGCAGAGAGAGATACCATCTGAGGATCCGTGGGTTATGGTCCTTCATGCGGGCCATCCAGAGCAGGGGGGCGTGGTCCGTGACCAGGGTGAAGGGGTTGTTGGAGAGGTAGAATTGGAGGGCCCCCACGGCCCACTTCACCGCCAGGGCCTCCTTCTCCACCGTGGCGTATTTGACCTCGGCTGGTTGCAGCTTCCTACTGATGAACAACACTGGATGTTCTTGGCCCTCTACTTCTTGGGACAGGACCGCTCCAAGCCCCACGTCCGATGCGTCCGTTTGGACGAGGAAGGGTCGGTTGAAGTCGGGGTTCCTGAGGACGGGGGCCGCGGACAAGGCTTTGCGCAGAGCCTCGAAGGCTTGTACTCGTTCGGGTCGCCATTGGATTGTGGAGGGCTGGTCCTTCCGCAGGCAGTCGGAAAGGGGGCTGGCTTGGCTGGCAAAATGGGGGATGAATTTGCTGTAGTAGCCAACCAGCCCCAGGAAGCGCCTCATCTGGCGCTTGGTCCGGGGTCGCGGGCTTTGTTCTAGCGTGGTCACCTTGTCGGGCACTGGGCGGAGCACCCCATGCCCCACTTGGTACCCGAGGTAGGTGAGCTCCCGGAACCCGATCCGGCTCTTGCTCGGGTTGGCTCGCAAGCCTGCTGCCGCCAACGCCTTCAACACCGTGTCCAGGTGCCGGAGGTGGGACGACCAATCGGGGCTGAATATGATGATGTCGTCAATATAGGCACGGGCGAATCCCTGGCAATGGGCCAACACGTGGTCGACGAGCCGCTGGAAGGTCGCCGCGGCCCCATGGAGACCGAATGGCATGACTCGGAACTGGAATAACCCCTGTGGGGTGGCGAAGGCTGTCTTCTCCCGGTCTTCTGGAACCATGGGGATCTGCCAGTACCCCTTTGTGAGGTCCAGGGCAGATAGGTACTGGGCGGTTCCCAGCTGATCTACCAGCACGTCGGCCCGCGGCATAGGGTAGGCGTCAAAACTTGCGATCGCATTGACCTGGCGGTAGTCCACGCAGAAGCGGACAGAGCCATCTGGCTTGCCCACTAGCACAATAGGACTCCGCCAGGCGCTGCGGGACGGCTCTATCACCCCGAGGCGGAGCATGTCATCTACCTCCCGGGCCACGATTTCCCAGCGCTTCAGAGGTAGTGGCCTCCAGGGCGCACGGGCCACCTGCCCTGGCGGGGTGGAGATGGAATGGGTGATCACCGTGGTCTGCCCCGGCTGCCGAGAGAAAAGGCCCGGGTTCTCCTGGAGCACCTGCCGCACTTGGGCCCGCTGGTCCCCCGTGAGCGCGGGGTCAAGGACCGGTTCCTCATCCGGGGGTCCGGCTGGGGTCCAAGGCAGCTCCCCGGCTGGGAGCTCGAGAGGTTCGGGGGACAGGTTGCACTGAAGGGGCTCTGCCTCGTGCCAGGCCTTCAAGTCATTAACATGGAGGCGTTTCCGCTGCCGGGGCGTCGCGCCGCACTGGACCTCGTAGGACCAAGGCCCCCGAACCTTGGTAATGCGATAGGGACCTCGCCAGGGGTCCCCCGGGCCCGGCCCCATGACTCGGTGGTGGACCAAGACCTTTTCTCCGACCTGGAACCTTCGGGCCGCTGTTCCCCGGTCGTAATAAGCCTTCTGGGATTGTTGGGCTGCCTGGAGCCTCTGCCGGGCCTCGGCCCGACAGGCCTCGAGGCGCGCTCGGAGCTCCTGCACGTATGTGGGGACCGGGCGGGCCTCCGAGGCGGTCGGGGGGGCCCATTGTTCCTCCACCAGCCCCAGTATCCCGCGGGGGCGCCGGCCATACAGGAGCTCAAAGGGGGCGAATCCCGTGGAGGCCTGGGGTGTCTCGCGTACTGCGAACAGTAGGGGGTCAACATACAGGTCCCACTGCTTGGGCCGGTCGTGGGCCATCTTATGGAGCATGGTCTTCAGGGTCTGGTTGAACCTCTCCACCAGGCCGTCGGTCTGGGGGTGGTAGATGCTAGTGAAGATCTGTCGGACGTGCAGCGTTCGGCATAGGTGTCGGGTGATCTGGGCCGTGAAGGGTTTCCCACAATCCGACAGCAGTTCCCTGGGTAGCCCCACCTGTGCAAAGAACCTTACCAGCGCCCGGGCTACCCCTGGGGCCTTCATGTCGCGGAGAGGGACGGCCTCCGGGTACCGTGTGGCATAGTCCATCAGGACCAGGAGGTAGCGTGCCCCGCGGGGGGTGCGGGGTAAAGGTCCTACGAAGTCCATGGCCACCCGGGAGAAGGGTTCCTCGATGACCGGCAGGGGAGCCAAGGGGGCCCTGGCGGGACGGCGGCCGACCAGCCGCTGGCACAGGGGGCAGGCTTGGCAATAGCGCTTGGCCTCCTTAACTAAGCCTGGCCAGAAGAAGTGGGCCTTGATCCGGGCGGTCGTGCCCCAGGCTCCCTGGTGCCCGGCCCACGGGTGGTCGTGGGCGGCCTTCAAGACCTCCGGTCGGAAGGCGGTGGGGACTAGGAGTTGACGGATCTCTCTGCCTCTCTCCTTCACCAGGCGATACCAACGGCCCCCCTCCTGGATGACCCGCGGCCACCGGTTGGCTCGGCGGGGATCTAAGACTCGCCCGTTACTTACTGCGGTCGCCCGTCGCAAGCTCTCCAACGAGGGGTCTTCCGTCTGGGCAGTGGCAAACCGTGGCTCCCTATTCCATCCCTGGAGTAGCTGCATCGAGGCCCCTTCTGCCCCCTCTCCCTCGTCTGGTTCCGATGGGTCGCTCACCGACGCTCCGGCCAGTGTCTCATCGCCGTCCACCGGCTCCGGGGGAAGGGCGGTCCGCATGGCTAGCCGGAAGTGGGGGGCGTCCCTCCCCAAGAGGACGGGGTAGGGCAGGGCGTTCACTCGAGCCAAGTGCGTCTCAAGGGTTTGGCCACGGTAGGTCACGGGCACCTGGACCACTGGGCACTCCTCGACGTGGTGATGCACGCAGGCAATGGTGGCTTGGCGGACTACGGGCAGGTCGGGCGGCAGGAGATGGGTCCTGACCATAGACACCGAACTCCCGCTATCAAGCAAGGCGGTCAATCGCCTCCCGGCCAGTGACACCAAGATCAGCATGGGTGGCGGCCTAGAGGACCGGGCGGTGGTTGGCAGGGCGGTGTCCCAACCCAAGTCGCACTCCATAAGGGGGCACTCCCTCTTCCAGTGTCCACGCTGCCCACAGGTGAAGCAGGGCCCCTTGTCGCTGGGGTCCCGGCTCGCTCCGGCCGGCTTGGTAGGTGGGGTGGTGGGCGGAGGGAAGGTCCACCGAGGTCCCTGGGGAGGCCCGGCGGCTGGCCGACCGGCGTTGAGCGGGGTGGGTGGGCGAGGCCCGGACCGGGCCCGGCCACCCCTCCCGCCGGGACCTTGGCCCCCTTCGCCACCCAGACGAGCTTCTGCCTTCGGGGGGTCTCGAGCCTCCACGGCCATCACGTTTTCCCAGAGGGTGGTGGCCTCCTTCAGGGTGCCGGGCTTATTGTAGGCCACCCAGTTTCTGGCTCGGGCGGGAATCACCTGCAGCAGCTGCTCGAGGACCACCTGGTCCACAATCCTCCGCCCCTCGTCTGTGGTGGGCCTTAGCCATCGGTACGCCGTATCTTGGAGGGCGGTTACCAGCGTGCGGGGGCGGTCTGACTTTTGGAAGGTGATGGCCCGAAACCTCTGGCGGTAGGTTTCCGGCGTTATCTCATAGCGGTCGAGGACCGCCTCTTTGAGTTTGACGTAGTCGGCACTCTCGGCCTTGGGGAGGGCCTTCAGGGCGGCTTGGGCCTCTCCGGTCAAGTAAGGGCCAATGATGAAGGCCCACTGGGCCTGCGGCCAGCCTGCCGCCTCCGCCGTGCGTTCAAAGGCCTCCAAAAAGGCATCTACGTCGTCTTCTGGCCCTAACTTGGCCAGGTGAAAGGGCGGGCGGGGGTTGGCGCCTCCCCCGCCCCCGCCGGCACCGGCCCCTGCCTGGGCCAGGGTCTGTTGGAGTCCCCGGATCAGGGCCGCCTGAGCGTCTTGCTGCTGGCGGGCGAGAGCGGCCTGGGCATCCAGCTGCTGCTGGGCCACCTCCTTCAGCAGCTGGCCCTGATGCTCCGTGAGCCACTGCCCGAACTGGGTGAGATCCATGGCAGGGCTGGCCGGGGGTGTCTCTCCGCTCGGCTTCTGCAGCACTGCCGGGCGTATAAGGGTACGGGAGCTGCTCCAGCCTGCGGGGGTGGGTAGGTGCGGAAGCGGGTGCCTCACGGGTCCGCCGGTGCCTGCATTCTCCACCAGTTTGTGAGGCCCCGCCCCGCCCCCAACCGCGCCCTCCTCGTGCTCCGCCGTCCCTTCCTTTGCCTCCAGGGGGAGGGGTGAGTTCCCTCTGCCTCAGACTGGGCTGGGACCGTGGCTGCTCCAGCAGCCTCTGTCTCCAGCTAGCTGTCTCCGAGAACTTCTCCTTCCCTCTCTCTGTGCCACCTCTCAGTCAGCTACTCCTCTTCCCCGTTGATGGCTCGCCGGTGCTGGCCCTGCGCCAATCCCTGCCCGTGGCTCACACCGGCGAGCCCTCCCAGGAGCCGTCCAGCCAGTCAGGGGATGGCGTGGCTGGCTCTCCGTCCCGCCCCCTCGCCCCGCTGCCGGCCAGGCCCACTCCTGCGCCTCCGACCCGGACGGTGCGGGCGGCCGCCTCGGCGTTTCCTGGGCCGCAGCCCTTCCCCTCGTCGGAGCGGCTTCCCTCGGCGCGGCGGCCGTCCATGCCGGCCCGTGCGGCTCTGCTGACAGGGGCGGCGGCGCGGGTGAGCGCTTCCTTGTTTCGGCCCGGCTCGCCGTGCGCCCCGTCCATGCTCCCCGCAGGTAGGGGGTCCCCGAGGGGTGTGGGGGGGGTGTGGGGGGTGCGCGGGATTGGGGAGGGGAGTTCCGTGGGTGGGGAGGGGAGCTTCGCAGGTGGGGGGGGAGCTCCGCGGGCGGCAGGGAGGCCGGCGTGCGCGCCCAGTCCGGGGCAGGAGGAGCCTGCTCCGGACAAGTACCCTGCAAAATCTCAGATTTTCCCAACCAACACCATCTCTGTCTTGTCAGGATTCAGCTTGACTATCTCTCCAGGAGTTGAGAGCTGCCACATCAATAGATTTTCAGCAGCCACATTGTGTGTCATATCAGCTTGAGAATGCCAAATGGGGTTCACCGTGTCTGTATTACCATTCACCAAAAATGCCAGAAGAAATACTTCCTTTCAAACACTTCATTAAGGATGCAGAACAACACATCATCATTTACCTCCAAGGCTCTAGTCTTGCACACAATTACACAGTAATTGTCATTGATTTCCATGAGACGTGTGTGTATAAAGGTGTGCAGAGTATCAGTGAATGTGCAACAAATAAAGCTGATGGTTTTCCCAGTTGATGAACAATGCTTTTCTCTTTTATAGAACTGGGTTAGTAAAGCAGAAAAGCAGACCTTGCTCTCAGATATCCTTGACCTCTCAGAACTCTTCCATCCAGACACATTTCTAAACGCCTTGCGACAGGAGACTGCAAGGTAGGCAAAATAAGGCAGCTATCGTACGAACCTCTTACAGTCGTCTTCCTTTTATTGTTATTTAATTGCTTCACTTCCCCTGTCAGGGTAGCCTAATCAGATCAGAAACCAGTCTGACAGACTTGTACGGCTTATAACCCATCAAGCCAAATGCAGTCCACCAGCTAAGTATGGCACCGCAGTAGGATTCAGAAATGCTTGTGTTTTTACTGCTTGCTTAGGGGGGAAAAGAGAGGAAAACAAGGGTGTTGAGTACCTGACAGGCTCAAATGCATGGCCAGTGGGCTTGGTGGTCACAAGTTTAGCATTCACACTCTACAACTTTCTTGAAATAATGTTCTCCTGTTTCTGGGAAGCATTCCTAGGCTTATCTTATGAAGGCCGCTAACTTTTGTGAATAGATCTGTAATGTAATAGTTCACTCTGAATTATTTGTATTAACATCTAACCACCAATAATTCCTGTATTATTTTGTTTTTTTAGTTGAGAATTTAGGTTCAGTAAACATTGAGACAGGATGCAGCATTCTTTAAAACTTAGTTTTAATTAGTTCCACAACAGAGAATCTAGAGAGGAAGCAGAAAGAAGGTGTTTAGACATTACCAGGTGGGTGCAGTAGTCAAGGAGGAAAAGTAAAACAAAGATCAAAGAAACGTACGTTGCAGACCAGAATATAGTCCGTCTGAAAGCAAAGTACAACCGAAATCTGTTAGGTACAAGCATTAAGGAGTACTGTGACTGCATCTGTGTTTACTTGGAAGTTCCACATTTCACTGGTACTTGTGTATCTCAGAATGCTTAGGAACCAACTGCATGTAACTGTTGCAGTCCAGATATGTGTAGCAGAGCCCCATCCCCATTTCTTCAAGTAAGTTAATTTTGGAAGGTAAAATTTTAATCAGGTGATAACGAGAAGGGTTGCATCTCCAGATCTTTTAATCTCAAAGCACCTTTTCTTTAAAAAAAAGTAGCATCGAGGTTATCTTATGCACATTTAAATATAGCATCCTTTAATGTCAGAGTAGAGAATCCGTTAGGATTATAACAGTAGTCTCAGAAATAATCAGAGATATGCAGCTGGGCATTGACAGAGCACAAGACAGCAGAATATAAGGAATACAACTGGACTGCCCGAAAGGAGCCACATTCCATGCTGGGATTTAGTTATAGAAAAAATGGTCATACAGTCTGCCAGTACAAACTTGGAAGCAGTCTCTGGTCAGTGAAGGGAAAGGTAGACAACAATACGTTATGGTGAAAGCACTTTTGTGCCTGTGGTTTTAATTCTTTCTTTCTAGCAGCAGTAGCTCTGATACAACTTAAGCCAATTCCCACCTTCTCCATTTCTGGTTGAAGCCCAAACATTTCTGGTAATTAAAGCTAGAGCACTCAGGAGAAGGGATGAGGAGACCTCCAAGGGGGATGGTACCAAAGTGTGAGGAGAATGTGAGAGAAATTAAAATGCTGTTCATTTTTGTGGAGATAGCATTCTCTTGTATAAAGGCACATAAATGAGAAATTCAGATCAAAAAGATCTTCTGCAGGAATAAAAAGTATACATTAAGAGAAAATTTGTGTAGCTTTTTTGCCTTCTTAGTCTCACTGAAATAACCTTGTTTGCCACCACAAACATTATTTTAATTTAAAGTATACTGCATCTCATTACTTCAGATCTTTTTAAAAATATGATTCCTATGATTAGCATATTTAATCATCTTTAACCATTCTTTTATTTCCTACTGAATATACAGCATTTAGAGTTTCCCAGGGTGTGGAATGCTAATGGCGGGAGGCTTCACTGTATCCTGAGGAGGTTCTTTTGCATATGGATTGGTGCTTGATGTGCTAATCTTCTCTGCAGGGCTATTGTCGGGTGTGGAGTGTTTTGTTGGCCTGGTGTTTTTCAGAACTGGAGCCCATGCTCTGTTCATTCTTAAGGTTTCTTCTTTCCTGTTGAAGTTTTGCTTATGCTTGTGAATTTCAATGGCTTCCCTGTGCAGTCTGACAAAGTAGTTGGAAGTGTTGTCCAGTATTTTGGTGTCCTGGAATAAGATACTGTGCCCTGTTTGAGTTAGGCTATGTTCAGCCACTGCTGATTTTTCAGGCTGTCCAAGTCTGCAGTGTCTTTCATGTTCTTTTATTCTTGTCTGGATGCTACGCTTTGTGGTCCCGATGTAAACTTGTCCACAGCTGCAGGGTATACGGTATACTCCTGCAGAGGTGAGGGGGTCTCTGCTGTCTTTTGCTGATCGTAGCATCTGTTGTATTTTTCGGGTGGGTCTGAATACTGCTTGGAGGTTATGCTTTTTCATAAGCTTTCCCATCTGATCAGTAATTCCTTTGATATATGGCAAAAACACTTTTCCTGTAGGTGACTGTTTTTCCTTGGTTGTTTGATTCATCCTGGGTTTGATTGCTCTTCGGATTGCTTCGGTTTTTGAGTTTTTGAATCATCTCAACAACATCCACCTGAACATACAATTCACAATGGAAAAAGAAAGTGAGGGAAAACTCTCATTCCTGGATACCTTGGTCATCCGCAAAGCAAACTCTCAGTTAGGTCACAAGGTCTACAGGAAACCAACTCACACTGATCGGTACTTACACAAAAACTCCAATCACCACCCCCGACAGAAAAGAGGCATAATGAAAACATTAGTGGATCGTGCAAGACGGATATGTGAGCCGCGCTTTCTCAATGAGGAAATTAATCATCTAAACCACGCACTTCAGGCAAATGGCTACTCCAGAAATGAAATCCGAAGAGCAATCAAACCCAGGATGAATCAAACAACCAAGGAAAAACAGTCACCTACAGGAAAAGTGTTTTTGCCATATATCAAAGGAATTACTGATCAGATGGGAAAGCTTATGAAAAAGCATAACCTCCAAGCAGTATTCAGACCCACCCGAAAAATACAACAGATGCTACGATCAGCAAAAGACAGCAGAGACCCCCTCACCTCTGCAGGAGTATACCGTATACCCTGCAGCTGTGGACAAGTTTACATCGGGACCACAAAGCGTAGCATCCAGACAAGAATAAAAGAACATGAAAGACACTGCAGACTTGGACAGCCTGAAAAATCAGCAGTGGCTGAACATAGCCTAACTCAAACAGGGCACAGTATCTTATTCCAGGACACCAAAATACTGGACAACACTTCCAACTACTTTGTCAGACTGCACAGGGAAGCCATTGAAATTCACAAGCATAAGCAAAACTTCAACAGGAAAGAAGAAACCTTAAGAATGAACAGAGCATGGGCTCCAGTTCTGAAAAACACCAGGCCAACAAAACACTCCACACCCGACAATAGCCCTGCAGAGAAGATTAGCACATCAAGCACCAATCCATATGCAAAAGAACCTCCTCAGGATACAGTGAAGCCTCCCGCCATTAGCATTCCACACCCTGGGAAACTCTTACAGAATGACTCAGTGAAGCCTCCCGCCATTAGCATTCCACACCCTGGGAAACTCTTACAGAATGACTCAGCTCAACCCCACCCCTCCTGAGTAGATACAAATGACCTACATCTTTTCCACACTGTGACACTGAGAGATCTCTGTCTTTTGGTGCTACACCTCTGAAGATGCCAGCCACAGCTGCTGGCGAAACGTCAGGAACTACAATGCCAAGACCACGGCAATACAGCCCGGAAAACCCCCAACAACCATCGTTCTCCGGCCGTGAAAGCCTTCGACAATACAGCATTTAGGCTTTCTCTTTCTCTTCTAGGGTGATGAGCTGTTCAGTAGACAGTTTAAAATTTACAGCATCATGGAAAGGTCAGATACGAGGAGCAAAGCTCCAAGTTCAGGTACTGTGTGTGTTCAGATTTCATCTCGGTGAAATTGTGTGTGTAAAGTGACATATCTATAAAACAGGAACATGTTTTAATTGGACCCTATCCTGAGTTCATTGTGTGTAATGATGGGCACCACATTTTACCCTATTCCTTTATTTGGCAATCTAAAGCTAGTTTGACTAAGAATATTCCTTGCCTCACTTTTGAAAAACAACCCAGTGATGTCCAGGGGGAAGGAATATTAAAGCTGAGAGTGGAAATCACAAATCTCTCATCAGAATCTTCACATAGCAATCACGACAAACTGATTTTTAAGATCTTTCTGGTGCACCTTAAATAGAAATGGTTGTCGAAAGGGGTAGATATTTGAAAGGAAAACTTGATGGTGGCAGCAGCTGTCAGAAACCACCCTCTTAAAGAGATGTAGAGAACAGCCATCCTTGGTCATGCTGTTTAGAGCTGGAAGAGCTCAGGTGGAGTAACATTATTTGAGTAACAAGAAGAGGTTTAGTTAGATACGGACGAAACTGACTGAGAGAAAGACACCAGTGATGGGAGCAAAGGAATCTATCATGTCTTCCCGAAGGTCGGGCCCTAAAGGTCATCATAAGCATGGGATGAAAATTGTCAGTTACAAATCTGCTTTTCTTCCAGTCATCTTTCTGATATTATTTTACCAATATATGTTGAAAGGTCATCTTATAAACCTTAGTGGAATATCTGGAAGACCATTTGAAAGGCAGATGTCATCTTAATCGTTCTGAAACCAAGGTTACAACTTGGTCTAGAGGGGATTATTATCTCTGAAATTGATGTTTAATACAGCAGATAACCTCAAGGCATTATTACAGTAGTGATACTGCCCACTAAGGCTGTGGTGAATTTTTTAATTCAAAATCAGTTTGTGCTTAATTAGATCTTTCTAATGACATTTAGAATTTCTTGGACAGTCACTTGTCCATATACAAATTAACAGACTGATTTGACTGTATTCTCTCATTCATCTTGAGATATAAGACACTTAAAATCACTGCTGGAAGAACATTTTGACAGTGCTATGAATTCATTTAAAACAGAAATATAAATTTTGCAGAGAAAATGTAAAAAAGAAAATTTTAAGTAACTATGCTACCAGTAGTAAAGCATTAATCTCTTCATGATGGCACTTAATAACCTGCAGTTCTCCCTCATTCCCGTTCCCTGTCCTCTTGATACAAAAGGAGAAGGATATCCAAGCTGCCATTTTGCAACACACAATGCAGGCAGCAAAGGAAGTCAGCCTCTTTAATACCCACTTTACCAGTGTCGTGCTATGTTGCTTTCTTCCAGCAACTTGTCCTGGCTGTTCTGGCTGTTAACTTAGTTCTGGCTTACTGGAGAAAGCGGTGGACTGGGAATTTACTTGGGGCTCCAAAGAGAACCAATTAGTAATGAAGTTGTGCGGTAAGGGAAAGTGTAACCTCCACCAGAAGATGGCATATGGTACAAGATTTCACATATCAGACTGGCTTTGGGTGAATGAGAGGAATGTTTTGAGATGCATCGTGAAATATCTTCAGTGATTGCTTTGCTGTGATTCAAAAATGTAGACGGAAAGAAAGTGAGGTTAGAAACATCTGCTGCAAAAATATCACTGGCTTTGGCATTAAATCCAGCTGAACTTAACTTCCATTAAAAGTAGGGATGAAGCACTTTGCTCAGCTCTGTGTGTTGCCTTCATGATCATTTACTAAAATTAAACATCCCAAACGTGTTACATTGTGGTGGAGTTGTTACCTCAACAGACCAACGAAAGTTTGCATTAGATCTTGTAGAGTTTTTTATACAGTTAATATTTCTTTTATTCATTCCCCTTGTGCATTATTTCTGCACAATACTGGCAAGAACATTTCAGTGACTCGTGGAAAACATGCTGTAGCACAATCCATTCTTTGAAAGCTAATGTCAAACTTCACAACAGGAAGCTATGCTTATTCTGAAATTTATTTTTCCTTTTTCTTGGCATTGTTAATAAATGTTTACTTTGCTCTTGCTGCTCTATTTCCATTACTGTAATGTCCCAGCACCTGCCAGTGACATAAATGCTGATATATACATGTATATTTCCTAGCTTAATAACGAATGCAAATCTTAACTATATTTATGTAGCCATCTAGATCTTTTTTCTAACGACTATTTTCTAGAAAATTTCTGCATTTCTTTTATGCTATTTACATGATCTCTATATGTGTACTTTAAGGTGTACTTCAAGTGTACTTTAAGGAGTAGTATAATCATTGCTTTCATTATTGTATCCAATATATTTCAGAATTATTTTATATTTCCATGATAGATCAGCGGCCTTCAGCTGGAAGGCTGTAGTTTTGATGGAAATCGACTTTCAGAAAACCAGCATGACTCTCCCAGCGTGTCATCAGTGCTCCCTTGTTACATGGCCTGGATTCCACAGGTACTTCATTATTAAGAGTCCTAAACGTTAAGCCCTATAATTGGGTTCCTGTGCTATAACAAGTTTCCAGTATGGTGTCTGACCTGCTTTTTTAATAAAGAGGCCAGATTCCTTGCAGTTTAATAACTATATTCCTGACAATTGCAAAAAGTCAGTTTTCTTTTTCTCTGAAGCCACACTTCAGAGGAAAAGGAATTGGGTTGGTTTTCACAGCCTGCATTGGGCTTATTCGCTCTGTTTGTTATCGCTTCAAAAGTGATATAATACTGATAATTCTGAAAATAAATTGAATATTCCTAATGGAAAAAAATATAATTTAAATTTCCTCAAATATTTTTGGAAATATATAACATGAAGAACCACTAAAACCATCTTGAATAACCGGTTCAGCGCTAAACTTTCATGGTCAAAGCCAAAATTGTGCCTGTTGACCTTTTTTGTAGTTTATTGAAGATATCATGGATTTGCATGTGCTGAATTGGGTTTGTGAAGGGCTTCATGTATGCCCAGATCATATGCGCAACTAGGCATGCAGAGAACTTTGACATGAACATGATCAACAGGCAAACTTAATTTGCTTGTCTCCTGCAACCAGATGCAAGGCAGCTCTTGATTGGATCACCTTGATGTTTGTTATTGAAGATTGCCTCAAACAGCAATGAGTCTGTGAAATAGACACTTATTTTACATGGCCAAGTTGTGCTACCTTCAGTTCATCTTCGTTCTTCTGTGCCTCCACACATGGGGACTGCGCAGGCGCAGGCCAGCCGCCGGAGAATTTTCTAGAGCTTCCATGGCTCCGAAGGGGCCGTTTGTCGCGCGCCTCAGCGACCGTTTTCCCGCCCAAACGGTCACGTGATCCTCCAGCGACCAACGGCCCCTTCCCCCAGTTCTCTTCTTGCCGCCGCTTGGAGAGAACGTGAGCTTCGTTGCTCTGTGCTTTTTGTGCTTCGTGCTTTATTCTGACTGATTGCTTGGCTTTTGACTTCGGACTTCGTGACCTCGACTATTCTTCGGATCTCGTTTTGGACTTTGTTGTGGACTCGGTAATTTGACTCGGACTGTTTTTGACCTTCCTTTCGCGTGCCCCTGAAGATGGCCTCAAAGGCTCTCTTCAAGCATTGCCTCCAATGCCACACGAAAATGGCCAAGACCGATGGCCATGAACTGTGCCTGTTTTGTTTGGGGGAGACCCATAATGTGTCGGCCTGTAAGATTTGCCAGGGCTTCACCAGCAAGGCCCGGCAGGAGCGCAAGGCCCGACTGAACTCCTCCCTGTGGCAGAAGGTCATGTCCGGAGGCGCTCCGTTGCCCTCCCCCAAGGCCGGCCCTAGCCCCTCTGCCGAACGGCATTCAAGAGCTGGCTCAGTGGCCTCCGCGAGGTCGGGGTCGAAACCGCGTCCCCCGAGTACCTCGGCGTCGAGAGCGGCCTCTCCAGCGCAGGGACCGGTGCGGCCGCCCCGTAGCGCGTCATCTACCAGGTCGGATCCGAGACCTACGTCGGAACCGAGGATCCTGGTACCGAGTCCCCGGTCGGAACCGGCGTCCGGATCGGTTCCGATGAAGCCTAAGAGGTCGAAGCCGAGGTCCCCTTCGAAGGCGAGGAGCGCGTCGGTTCCGAGGTCTTCTTCGGAACCAGCGAAGAAGAAGAAGAAGACCAAGCATCATCGGTCGCCGCGTCCCGCTCCTCAGGAGGAGGTCATCGTGCTTCCTCACACGCCTTCCCCTCATCTGGGCTCCCCGGAGCCAGAAGACATCTCCGTGCCAGTGCCGGATCCGATGGCCTTCGAGACGGTGCCCGCAGAGTTCTCGTCGGGGCCGGAGCCGAGCCCGCACCGTCGGAGCCGACCGTCGCTTGCCCTTCGGTCGCCGAGGCTGGAACCGAGCCCGTCTCCTCGTCGGAGCCGTCCGTCGCCTGTCCGTCCGTCTCCACCTCCGGTCGGTCGTGAGCGGCATGGTTCGGGGGACAGTGTCCGATCAGTCCGGTCCACTGCGTCCCGGCATCGACAGGCCTCCTACCTCCCCTCGCCATACCGTTGCCAATGGGAGGGGGCACCTGCGGGCTTCTCCGTGTCGGAACCGAGGCCTTCGACATCGAGGTCGGCGTGGGCTCCCCCTCCGCTCCAGGTTCCGGAATCCCAGCTCGGTTCCGATGAGGAGGATGTGGAGAGCTTTGGCGGCTACCAGTCGGAGTCCTGGTCCGAACCATCGCCAGCTGAGGAGCTAGTGCCATCTGCGGACTCCCCATTCGAGGACCTCCGCATCTACGCCGACCAGATGGCAAGGATGGCCAAGGCTCTCGAGATGGACATCTCTTCGGCAGTCCCCCAGACCAAGGACAAGCTCCTCAAGCGTATCTATGGGGATAATCCGGCGTACGTTGGCTTTCCCATGCTCGAGGGTATTGAGGAGATTGTGGAGAAGGTGTGGCAGGTGCCCTGTGATCAACCTCCAACGTCCAAGCGCATCGAGCAGCTTTACAAGATCAAGCAGGGCACCTGGCCGGCGTTGGTGAAACACCCTCCACCTTCCTCCTTGGTCACAGAGGAGTTCAACCCCCGACAATCGGGTCACTCCTCGGTGCCTGCCGATAAAGAGGGCAAGAAGCTGGATGCCATGGGCAGGCGCCAGTACATCGTAGCTTCGCTGGGTCTGAGGATTGCCAACTACCAGACCATCATGGCAGGGTACCAGCTGTACCTCTGGGAGAAGTTGGCATCCTATACCCGGGACCTCCCTCCTGAGCAGAAGGCTGTGGTGTCCCTGCTGCAAACAGAGGCTGTCCGGCTGTCTAAACAGCAAATGAACGCTGGGAGCCACGCTGCTGACACTGCTGCTAGGGGGATGGCGTCGGCGGTGGTCCTCAGGCGCCACTCTTGGTTGCGGTCGACGGCCCTGTCCCAAGAGGTGCGTTCCAGGGTGGAGAGCATGCCCTTTGAAGGGGACTCGCTGTTCTCCAAGTCCACCGACGAGACCCTGAAGAAGAAAAAGGAGGACAGGCAGACGGCGCGGTCTTTGGGTCTGGCTCCAGCGGACAAGCCCTCCTCCAGGCCACGGTACGCTCCCCGGTCCGGCCCTTACCACTACCAGGGCAGATACCAACATCAGCGGCCGGGCTACCAGCAGTATCCTGCATACCAGCAGCGGCCTTACCCTCCCGCACAACAGCAGAGGAGGCTTCGGCCCTTCAAGCCTCGTCCGGCACAACAACCGGCCCAGCAGAAAGATCAGCAGGGCGCCGGGAGGCAGTACTGACGGGTCATGCCAGCCGTATCCCCGAACTTTTCGGACAGACTGAGTCCACTCCTCTCTGAGTGGGAGTCAATAACATCTGACTCATGGGTCTTAACGATTGTTGAAATGGGATACGGGCTGGAGTTTGTTGAGCTGCCTAGATGCAGTTCACCCCTGACAGCTGTCAATAACACTATGGCCGAGCTGGATGCGGAGATCGTGTCGCTCTTGGCCAAGGGTGCTGTGGAAGAATTGCCCTATGAGGACTCTGTAAGGGGGTTCTTCTCTAGGTTCTTCCTGGTCCCTAAAAAGGATGGGGGCTTACGTCCCATTTTAGATCTGAGGGGCCTTAATGCCTTCCTCAAGGTGACCAAATTCAAACTGGTTACGTTGGCGGCTGTGATCGCCTTGCTGAAACAGGGAGATTGGTTTGCGGTTCTTGACTTAAAAGACGCATACTTTCACGTGGGCATAAGGAAGGAGCACAGGAAATACCTGAGCTTTGTTTACCGGCAAAGGGTTTTCCGGTATAAGGTGCTCCCCTTTGGCCTGTCCACTGCCCCACGAGTGTTCACTAAATGTGTGGCCCCTGTGGTTTCCTTCCTACGGGAAGAAGGCTGTACCATCTTTCCGTACCTTGATGACTGGCTCATCGTAGCTGAATCAGAGTCTAGGCTGGTGCAGGACATTGGCTTGGTACTTAGCACTTGCCAACGCCTGGGGCTCCTGGTGAACTTGGAGAAATCCAAGCTGGTGCCCAATTGCAAGGTGTCCTACATTGGTGCACTGTTAGACTCTGTGGAGGGTAAGGCCCTGCTCCCCTTGGAGAGGGCTCGGTCCCTAAGGGGTCTAGTGTCCATGTTTAAAAGGAACCGATTCCAGTCTGTGCGCGCTATCCAGTGCTTACTAGGGCATATGGCAGCGGCCACCTCTGTGGTGCCTTTCGCTAGGCTGCGTATGCGCCCTCTCCAGAACTGGTTTGTGCGGAGGTACGATGCTCTGCTGCACCCTCCGTCCCTCAAATTCTCTATCCCGAGGGTCATCCTCTCCTCCTTGGACTGGTGGCTGTCTGATGACAACTTGTTTAGAGGGACCCCTTTTGGGTATCAACACCATGACATCACGGTTACCACTGATGCCTCTCTGTTGGGATGGGGGGCTTACTGTGGTGAGGTGTCTGTGCAGGATGTCTGGTCTGACAGGGAAAAGACCCTCCATATCAATGTGCTTGAACTAAGGGCCATTCGTTTCGCACTTGTGTCTCTTACAGCACTGCTGAGAAATCGTCAGGTCTTGGTGCAGACGGACAACACGACTGCCATGTACTACGTGAATCAGCAGGGGGGCACAGTGTCCATGGCCCTGTGCCGGGAAGCCACACTCACTTGGCAGTGGGCTATCAAGAACGGCGTGTCGCTCCGAGCTATACACGTGGCTGGGTCAGACAATGCCCGGGCAGATGCCCTCAGCAGGGCCCCTTTACTAGACCACGAGTGGGAACTGAACGGAGAGTGCGTTGGGCCGATCTTCCAGATGTGGGGTCATCCGGTGATAGACGTGTTCGCCACTGCGGCGACCACCAAGGCCCACACGTTCTGTTCCAGGGCAGGGAGCGACCCCCTCTCTATTGGGGATGCCTTCCAGTTTACGTGGACGCAGGGCTTGCACTACATGTTTCCTCCGTTCCCCTTGATTCCCAGGGTCCTGTGCAAGATAGAGGAGGACGGGACGGACTGCATCCTGGTGGCCCCCTTCTGGCCACGGCAGGTTTGGTTCCCGAAGCTCCTGCGGATGTCCCAACGGACATATGTGAGTCTGCCCCCTCGGCAAGACCTTCTCCTAAACGGGAGCCTAGTCCACCACGATCCCAGGAAGCTGCACCTAACGGCTTGGCGGATCGTTCCTCCCCTGTAGGCTTTACTGACGAGGTACAGAGGGTCCTCCTGAATGCTCGTCGGCCATCCACTAGGCGCGCTTATGCGGCCAAGTGGCGCAGGTTTGAGCTCTGGGCACTTGCCAGAGGAGTGGTGCCTGACAGCAGTCCCTTGGGGGTTGTATTCGAGTATTTGTGCCACTTGCGTGGCCTGGGCTTGAAGGTGTCCTCCCTCAAGGTACACTTGGCAGCGATATCAGCTGCTCACGCCCGAGTAGAGGGTGCTACGGTGTTTTCTCACCCACAATCCCGCCAGTTCCTTAAGGGCATGTACAATCTTTACCCACCTGTGTCGGCGCCAGTGCCTCAGTGGTCGCTGTCCTTGGTGCTCTCACGTCTCATGTTGCCTCCATTTGAACCTATGGCTACATGCCCCTTGGATATGCTATCCTACAAGGTAGCATTCTTGGTGGCCGTCACATCGGCCAGAAGGGTCAGTGAGCTGTCTGCACTGCGGTCTGACCCTCCCTTTCTTGTGTTTCATCCCAACAAGGTGGTCCTGCGTCCCTGCCTCGGGTTCCTGCCCAAGGTGGTGTCCGCCTTCCACCTCTCGCAGGATATCTCACTGCCTGCATTCTTTCCTCAACCCTCCTCTAAGGGGGAAAAGGCCCTCCATTCCCTAGACTTGAAGAGGGCCCTAGCCTATTACCTGGATAGGACGAAGGGATTCCGCTCCAGTCCTCACCTGTTTGTATGTTTTGGGGCCAAGGACAGGGGTAGCAGGGCTTCCTCACAGACCCTGTCTAGGTGGATTGTGACGGCCATTAGCAAGGCCTATTCCCTGGCAGGGGTGGCTTGCCCGCTTCATGTCAGAGCCCACTCCACGCGGTCCCAAGCATCCTCTTCGGCACTCCTCAGGGGGGTGCCCCTGGTTAACATTTGTAAAGCGGCCACATGGTCCTCTGCAGACACCTTTGTCAGGCATTACGCCGTAGATGTCAATGCGGAGCAGGATGTATCTGTGGCCAAGGCTGTCTTACACTCCCTTTTTTCCTGAGGGAGTTTTGGAATGACTTTCTTGGCGTACCTGTTGGGTACCCTTGAGTGAAAGTGTATATATGTACCTGGGGGTGTGTATATATGTAAATATTGAGTATTTATGTGTCCCTACACAGTATTTTTACATAGATGTATATATGCATATCTATTTATTGTTGTTCTTGTTTGCTTAATAAAATTGTGTTGGACTTCACCCCCGCCTTCCTTATTGTGTGAAGCTTGGTACACTCCCATGTGTGGAGGCACAGAAGAACGAAGATGAAAACAGGGTTAACATACCTGTAACTTATGTTCATCGAGTTCTTCTGTGCTGACACACAACCCTCCCTCCTACCCCGCTGTGAACTCCAATGCACAATAATGTGATGGCTGTAACGGAAATTGGTGTTTTTAAGGTGTTATGGCTGAGGTGTGTTGGTCAAGCGGCGGCAAGGGAGAACTGAGGGAAGGGGCCGTTGGTCGCTGGAGGATCACGTGACCGTTTGGGCGGGAAAACGGTCGCTGAGGCGCGCGACAAACGGCCCCTTCGGAGCCATGGAAGCGCTAGAAAATTCTCCGGCGGCTGGCCTGCGCCTGCGCAGTCCCCATGTGTGTCAGCACAGAAGAACTCGATGAACATAAGTTACAGGTATGTTAACCCTGTTTTCTTGCAGTTGCAGCTGTTAACTGCTGAACTGCTTACGGTTTTAAAAACAAATACAAAATTACTGCTATTATGCTATTTCTAACATTTTGCGATAAGCTGGGGACCTGGGAGACTCCCAGAGGAGAAAAATCCTATTCCTCCACACTGACCCCCCCCACACACACACACACACACACTCACAACTTCTTTCTCTTTTTTCCCAAGTTTTCTCCTCCCTTCTTACCCTCCCCCCCTTTCCACATTCTGTCTGTCTTCCCCACCCTTTCTCTATTTTGCCCCACTCATCACTGTCTTCCTCTCTTAGGTGCTGCTGCTGCTTTCACCCAACTTTCTACTAGTATGGCCTAGGCCCAGGCCCAGTACTTTTGTTGCTAGGGAACCCCCAGCAAACACTGTGATTTCACGAGATTTCATAAGATCTCAGTCAGCATTCTTCACTTTGTGGAAATCTTACTCTCTCCTTGTCTTTCTTTTTAAAAACTTTTTGTGTGTGTCTGAAAACCTGTGGCTTCTCCGAGATGCTTCAAAAATTCCTTCTGCCTGTACATGGACCCATATTGTACATGGATTGGTCTGTATTCAATTGCTGTTGTTCAGAATTAAATATTTGATTCTTTAATTGACAACAGTAAAAAAGAGAGAAGAAGATAATGATCATAAAGAGAAGACACTGAAAACACATAGGGGCACTTTAATAAGAAGTCTCAATTTAAATAGAACGTTTTTGTTTTAACTATGTGTATTTTGCAGATGGGGGGGGGTGCTGTCAAGAAATAGCATAATTGGTGACCTAATAACACTTCTCCCTCTGTTTCCTTATATGATATTTCTAATTGTGAACCTAGTCTATCAAAAACCCTACACAATAGAACAAGGTACAGACAAAGGCTATTTTTCTGCAAACCTGTGGGAAACCCCGAGTTGTTTTTTTTTAAGTTAAGAAGAATTTACAAAGAATACCCAAACCAGAGCAGGTCTGCACAACTAGACAATGGACAAGACAAATTGCACAGACAGGTGCGCCTGCTTTCTCCTTTATTCTTGTCTGCTGCCACAGTCTCTGCCAGAGGAAGAATGAGAGCAAGTGGTGAGGAGGATAAGGAGGGGGAAGCTTCCCTTCATTCCACCCCCTCTTCCCCCATGCGTTTCTCTTGGGTCTCCGTAATTCTTTTTTAAGTTTAGGACAATTAGCACTACTATGCTATGAGACTAGGAAAATGTCCTGATGATAGAATGACATCCATTTCTTTATCTTTTTAATGGTGATGGCAACAAATAGTTCTAATAGTAGTT
The DNA here is from genome assembly GCF_028583425.1 of Eublepharis macularius. Classification (NCBI taxonomy): domain Eukaryota; kingdom Metazoa; phylum Chordata; class Lepidosauria; order Squamata; family Eublepharidae; genus Eublepharis; species Eublepharis macularius. The sequence goes on along the minus strand of NC_072792.1, from coordinate 162,912,637 downwards.
GACAGCTTTCTAACTTGTGCGAGAAAACAGTGTAATGACACAAAATGAATGCACCAAATGGTTGTCTTCCTGTTTATGACTGGTGAGCAGGATGTGAGCCAAACTGGCAGCTGCAGGAGCATCTGTACCCATGACCTCTTGATTCACCATATTGAGTCAGCACAATGGTTTGTGGAAGCTACCTGCGTATGTATTGGAACTTTCATGGAAGAAATCTGTTCAGAAACTGTTTTAAATTTATTCTTCAGTGAATTGCTGTAGAAATGGTTGTATGCAAGAGAGTGTGATAATACTAAAGTGCTTATCAAAACTTGCGTAAGACCTAAACTACACCTAAATATTTAAAAACCTAAGCAAGAAGTGTCCTGCAAGCAACAAGAACAGCCAGTGAAGTTCAAGGAATACAAAGAAGGCGGCTGCATGTCAATGTATTGATGGGGCCTTAGCTGGGCATAGTATAGCACGGCTGGGTTCATGCATAACTCCATAGGGAGAGACCCTTCCCTTAAGAATAACGTGGGTTCATTATCTGCCGCCTTTGACACTTTCTAAATTACCAACAAAAAAACAGAAACCTTTACGTCTGCATTCTTATCACCACATCAGCAAAGCTGTTTTCCACAAAATTGAAATACCTGACCAGTTAGATGGCAACCATAGCCTCAGAGACTCCAGTCAGGAGGAGACTGCTGGGACTCAACAGTGTGGCCATTTGTTATTTAGAGCTGCATCCCACAACTCATCTGCTTTCCCACCCATAGGTGAAAAAGATATCCAGCCTTGTATGCCCCCCCAATAGAGAGAAAAACAGCAAAGGAGGAGCAGACAAAACATCTGGAAGAGAAAGGGCCAGTCATTGGCACCCCTCCCCATAATCTGCTCCTCAAGGCTGTTTTTCATTCTTTAAAAATGGTAGGGGGAAATAGACACAGCTGTGTAGCACATCTAATTTGGTCCTCTTGGCAGTCAAAGCCATTAGTGCAAGAGTGGTTCAGAAACTCTTCAGTGTCATGTGTGAAAATTCCCTACAGTTCCATAAATCTTCATGGTGTATTGTGGGCTTTCATCTCTGTAAACCTCTGCATTGTTTCAGCATCTTTTACTCCGCCAATAGCCTGAATAAAGCTGTGACACCGCTGGAACACTGCAGAGTTCATTGCTCCTACTTTGCCATGTGTAAAAAGGGGAACTTTGAATGTGACCTTAAAAGAATATTCTGTAAGCTTCAGGGTTGCATTGGGCATTATTTTATGCCTCACGAAAAACAAATTCCAAAGATTATTCAAATGCATAGAATTAAGAAGAAAAACAATAAACCAAACATTAAAAATTGTACCCCATACAACTTTCCAATTACAGAAATAATCTTTATTTAATACAGGCATTGGAAGGCTGAAATGATTTCTTTTACATATTAATTTGTTTAAGCATGGGTTCGCATTATAAAAGAATAACTTAGTTATTGTCTTGCAGAAAGACAGTTCATTTCTCCTTGAAGAAAAGGAAGGGCGGATTTCCAGAGCAGAAAAGGGATGAAAGGCATATGGGTGGGGTGGAATTACTATCTCTGAACTTTGTTTCTTCATATTAAAGCATTTAAAGTGTGCTCTTGTTTTGACAGTTCAGAATTTGCAAGCAGGTTTTGGATGCACGTTGGACATTCTACGATAATGAATAAGACTGTATATCATAGGGTGTACAAGGTTATCCATACACCTACAGTGGTAGGAAAGATGCTGACGTGAATGTCAGCAAAATAGCATGAACTGACAATCTTCAGATAAATATAACTCTGTTCAGTCTGAGTACAGTTTACATTTTGTGATGGGGTCTTTCCAAAGTGGTTTTGTATTTTTATCCATTAGTATACACTAACATAACTGTTAGTTGTTAGTACTATGGGGCCAGGTAAAGCATCAGAAAAACTTCTAGGCAAACAAAAGAAGTTATTCAAGAACCATTCCTACGTTAATGGAGCACACTGGAAGCCGTTTCCCTTTGAGCTTGTCACGTTCCACTCTAGTAACATCTTTAAAGTGAATGAACGGATTGTTCTTTCCCACACCAGCATTACTCAGAGACCAGAGAAGCGTAAGGCCCATGTCGGAAGATACTATGCCAACTGGCCAACACTGCAATTCAAAGACATGTTATATGTGAGGATTTTCTGGCTGTGGAAACCTGACTCCAACCACACAAGAGTCCCAGTCAGCAAAGACTACTAGCATGATCCTACACCAGTATGATCCTACACCTTCTAAACACACTGACTTCGGTGGGCTTAGAAGGATGTAACACTGCTTAGGATTGAGCTGTATATCACCTATACTCAAAAGAAATTGATAGTATTTCACAGAATAATAACATCATAACATTTGATTTATATACCGCCCTTCAGTACAACTTAATGCCCACTCGGAACGGTTTATAAAGTGTGTTATTATCTTCACAACAATCACCCTGTGAGGTGGGTGGATGGGGCTGAGAGAGCTCCGAGAAGCTGTGACTGACCCAAGGTCCCCCAGCTGGCTTCAAGCAGAGGAGTGGGGAATCAAACCTGGCTCTTCAGACTAGAGTCCTGCTGCTCTTAACCACTACACCAAACTGGCTCTGTTTTAGTGATCCCCAGCAGCTACTCTCCTTTTCTACACAGAATTAAAGTTATTACAGTCAGCCTCTGACTCCCCCCTTCACTAAGAGTTAGACTAGACATGGGAAATCCATGATTATGATGCCCTGTTTGTTTTCTAAGTGGCAGCTGACACAGCTGCTTTGAGGAAATGGCACAGGAAGAAGGAGTTGAACAACCCTTCCCTCAACAGTAATGACCTGAATTTCCGTTTAAATGACCCTCAGCCCTAAGCTTCAAAGGACCACCACCACCCCTCACCCAAAAAAGATGCGAATGCTGTGCTTTATCTTTTGTTCTCAGCTCAACTATAATAGCAGTGCTGGAGTGCTGGGATGGAGAGGAATTTAGATCAGGAAAACAACTTGGGGTGAAAAGGGTTTAAACCGCTACCTCCCAAATTACCTGGGGCTGCTTTACGTAATTTTTTGTAAAAGATAGGCGATCCTAATCATGGATTTCCCTCATCCCATGGAATTTGATCATAATTCTATGACCAAAGGCATCCCATGGCTCAAATTAACACATACAATGTTTTCAAATTGAAATGAATTATTCATTTCTTGACAGAACGCTTATGGGCCCTATTCCCCTGAGGAGTGTATCTCTTTACCCGTTTACACCAGTGCTGAGAGGGACTGCGTTGTGACCAACATTGATGTTCCATGTGGAGGCAACCAAGACCGATGGATCCAATGTGGAGCTGCGTTATTTCTGAAAAACCAATAAGAGGAAAATAGACTGTGAATGTCCTTGCTGCTAGCTGCTTTTTAAAAAATTCAATCTCTGTATTTATATATATGTATGCTACAGTGATTTAAAACTAATATGAGAAATCCAAATACGTTGTTTAACCCTGTTCTTTTAAAAATAGCTGTGTCTGGGAAGCAAACTCATTGCAGACTGCTGGTTTGATAGCAAATAAAAAATAAAAAGGCTCCACTGTGTATCTTTCATAGTCAATGGGCATAGAGTTACTAGGCCCAGTGCGCTGAGATATGCCCCTGCACAAATGCCATTGAAATGAACGTGAGTGGTTCATTTCCGCAGGACTTGTGCAGGAGAACTTCTCAGTGGATTGTACCCATTATCCACTCACTTCTGGTGAATTTCACTCATTCATTTTGTGTGTCCTCCACTGAAATGAATAGAGGTTGTAGATCGTTCCCTTTACTGAGATCAATGCCTCATTGAGATAATTTACAAAACACTAACCACCAGTTTCTCAAGACTGTAATGCTGGGCTTTCAGGTATATTTTATTAAAACGTTTTACCTTGGCTGTTCCAATCTTAAAATTCCTTTGACCTCTCTGTTTCTGCATCTGGTATGTTTTTATTCTGCTATGAGCTGCCATTTTTCTAAGAGCACAATTGTTTTTAAAAGTGAAAGCTACAAAGTACTGCTATTAAGCCTCTTAGAATTTTTTAAAGAACCAACTAGAGAAAGGCTGTTTGTACTGAAATGAACATATTTGTTATAAAGCTCATTAAATTGGGTTGTTGTTGTTTTTTAAGCTTTTCAGTTGCCATTTTGTTTGAATGGTTCTCAAGTAATCTTCATCTTTAGTGTTCTACATTTTAAATGCATTATCTGTCTCCTGCAGTAAGTGCATCACAGGGAGAGAACAAAGAATAATGGGTGGACTGGACTGAATCCTAATAAGAATCTGGATTGTATGCACAAATTAAGGAGAATATTAATAAGTTCCAAATTAGAATGATAAAGAGTTGCATTTCCCTCATATGCAAATAGCCACAAGTCTTACTCTGGAAAAAAAAAGCTGTCAGTAATATTGGAATGAACACAGTCTGATCAAAGAGACCTGGCAGTAGGCTGACATACCAAAATGATTTACATTCTGTTCCAACTGCAGCAGCAAATGAGAGTTGGGACGGCGATAAGTAATATGTGCTGAGCCAGGACAAAGTCAGGAGATTGCACCGTCTCAGCAGTGTAGCTTCCTATGCCAGTAATAGCCACTAGAGGTAGTTAGGCAGCACAAAGGAATCTTAAAGGGAGGTATAATGTCTTGGGAAGCAGGTATATAAACTGATATATGTGCATAACCACTCTAGAGCTGATTCAGTGGCACAAGCCTCATAAGCATGCCTCAGGGCATGCCTCGTGGATGAACTATATTGTGAAACAAATAGGGGCACAGGAAAGGAGGAATATACATTTTTTAAACCAGATTTAATTTAAATAAATTGGCCAGTCTTATTCCCTCCCAGCTTTGGGTTTAGCCTTAGGCCAAAGAGAAGGATGATGCTCATTCTTGTCGTCTTGTTTTTTCACACTCTCAAACTCAGAGAGGGCCAGAGAAGTCCTTTGCAGCCCATGCTGGATGCAAGTCAGCAGCCCCGCCCCCCTTTCTCCAATTGCATAGCATCAAGGCCTCACTCTCCCAGGAGAAGCATCAGTCTCGCCAGGTCAGCAACATGATGCCTCCCAGCGTTGTCATTCCCACAGTCCTCTTTCCCCAAATTCTCTGTTGCTTTGATAACAGCTATGGTTTGCTAGAGCATTGGCCAACCTGCCTTCCCCACTTCGTTGCTTTGTCAGCCAGACTGACTGTGGCAAGGTCTCATTGGCAGCAATCAAGCATTCTTTGATACTTAAATTGGCCCTTCTCGGACACATAGGGCATGATACCATTCAGGTTTATTATTTTTCATGAAGTGCTTGATGAAAAGTAGGTGCTAAGCCATAGTGATGGCAGTGAACTGAGACAATAAGACTGAAGCATAGTACAAATCTACTTCAGGTACCCCATGCAGAATATACAGAGCGCAAATTGCATGAGTACTGGTAGACATAACTTATGATCTGTTTGTAAAACGATGCATAATTAAACTGCAGATAACTCTTCTAGACTTGCTCCTGGAGTCTAACAAGCAGGGGAGAGATGCACAGTGACACTTCAGAAGGCCAGTAGGAGAACAGAATCCTGTAGCAAAAAGTCAAGAGCAGACATGGGCATGGAACAAACAAACAAACAAAAAAACCCCACAAACCACGGAACTGGACCAGTTACGAACCAGTTCATGGTTCATGGGGTTTACATGCCCCTTTCTGGTCTTAACAGCAGCAGGAAAAGGGGCATTTAACAGTTTAAAGGGCCCTTTCCTGCCTTGCAAGTGGCAGGTCCTTTTAAACTGCCCAAACCCCAGCCCCCCCTACCCCCCCAGCCCCACACTTACCTTATCCTGCAGCACAGTCCTTCCTCTCCTCCCAGGAGGGGCAGGAAGGCCTTTTTCGGCCTCTTCCGCCACCCTGGGGGCCTGCAGGGTGACGGAAGAGGCCGAAAATGGCCTTCCTGCCCTTCAAATGGCTGCTACATTGTAGCCTGATATTCCCATACTTCTTTCTCTATATGACATTATATAGTGCAAGCAAAATATGTACAGCTATGGTAGTTTCAGGTGGGTAGCCATGTTGGTCTGAATTGGAAGAGCCAGTAGCACTTTAAAGACCTAGAGTTCCAAGGTATGAGCCTTCAAGAGTCAAAGCTCAAACTTTACATACTTCCTCTTCTAAATGTTTATGAAGAAGGGAGCTATGGTACGTTTTGCCTTTCAAAAAGGAAAACACTAAGAATTCTTTGCACTGAAATTTTCAGACCTCTCAAGATACATGTGCCACAAGGGAATTAAATCATGGAACTCATTAGCAGAACCGTTTAGAATGTCATCTTGACCAACCAAGTTAATTGTTGCCAGAGCTAGACTTATTGACAGTTCTGCCTCCAATGAGTTTTCTTATTTCTAAAGACAGATTTGCTCATAGTTCAAGAATGGCTTGACTAAAATGGTCTTTATTATGTCGATTCAGGGAGGAATGACGTGGCGGGGGAGGAAGAATATTATAAATTTCCATATTCTGAGAGGTTTTGACCTTGAGGTGTTAACAGTCAGACCCTTCCTCGTACTAGAAGGGAAGTTTATGGATATGAAATATCAAAAACCCCTTTTGCCTCATGTGCTTCAAATACAGAAATACTGCTTAGCTAGGCAGAAGAGTTGTCAACCCTGGCTGGAGCTGGAAAACTACCAGAAGATTAATCAGCTTGACTAACTGCCCCTCACATCCCGAAGAAGCGAAACAATGAGGACTCTAAAGAGTTTTTGAGTTTATCTCATCCACACCCTTCTAACCTTCCCTCTCCCTCTTTGGGTTATTCAGAGACCTGATAAGCCCTTCCTGTCTGGTAATCGCAGGTCATCAAGCATTTTTCTCACCTATAGCTCTGTGTGTCTGCTGTGTGTGATTTTCTGCATGTTTGCCTTTTATTGCTCTGTTAATAAACCTTTCCCGCAGAACATCTGCCTGTTCATTTAAGAGTTTCTCTAAAGGAATATCCTGGTATACGTTGGTGGAGATCCCAGTTATCCCTTCTTGCTGTGTCTCCTTGAATGCTCATTCTCTCAACTCACAAGGAGACCCCCCCCCAAATTGGGTAACAGGCATAGACTAACCACATATTCTATGTGGGTCTGGGTGTGGTGCCCTCAAGTCATAGCTGACTTATGGTGACCCCCTGAAAGGGTTTTCACGGCAAGAGACTATTAGAAGTGGCTTGTCATCGCCTGCCTTTGCAGCCCTGGTCTTTGCTGGAGGTTTCCCATCCAGTTACTAATCAAAGCTGACCCTGCTTAGCTTCTGAGATCTGATGAGATCAGGCTCACATGGGCCCATTTTGTTCTATGCTGCTGCCTATATAGTGTCATAGAAAGGAGCTGTCATTAAATGAGAATGGCAAGCTTGTTATTCAGGGCTGCACAATTCCTTGTACAAACTGCTAAACTTAGGAAAGACATTGTCAATTTCTACTTGTTAAACTAGAAGGACAATGAATTGGTTTGCTTTAGCATGGGGCAGATAATATGTATTACTGTTCTGTTGATTTATACTTTTAACTAATTAATTTATAATATTGTACTGATTTAGACCATATGAGTGCCTTGGATCTCACTGAAAATTTGTCCTGGCTCTGGTGACAGGGTAACTTTATGCCAGCAAAACATGCTGTGCAAGTTAAAATGGTCTCTCTAAACTTAACGGAGAGACAAAAATAACTGCTCCTGTTCTGCCCGTCCTACCCAAACAGGGCACAAAACTCTGAGTAATTTTGCCACCATTTATAGATACCATGGGAATTCTAATAATAATAGCAGTAATAATAACAGTGTGCTTATATACCACTCTTCTAGACAGATTAGTGCCAGCTGAGAGCTGTGAACATGGTATTATTATCCCCACAATACAGCTGGGGCTGAGAGAAGTGACTTACCCAAGGCCATCGGCCAAGCTCATGGCAGTAGTGGGAGTGGAACTAGCAGAGAGCTGATTCGCAGCCCATCCACTTAGCCACTATGCTATAGCAGCTCTCCTTTGTAGTGAAAGCGCAGTTTGAAAAATTGAGTCCTTTGCACAGACTAGCCTGGTAGCAAATATAGAAATAGCCTTTATTTTATTCATTTATTTAAATACATAAAAGTGAGTTTCATCTCTCTTTTGTCCCTGAAGGTTACCTGAAGTTGCTTACAACAATATAAAAACATACAATATAAATAAACCAATAAAAAAAGAAGAAATGCATTCTAGGCTTGGTCCAGCCCAGGTTACAATAGCTAGTTCACAAGAAGACACAGGCTGTGAGCCACATGCTAAGGGCCATTCAGCTAGTGTCCAAGCCCCCAGACATGCTCTGCCCTTATACCAGCAGACAGGAAGGAGATGAAACACACTGCTGAGACAGCGTGCACCTGGTGAGGTGTTCCCCAACAACATTTCGCCTCTGCCTTCAGAAGACTCTGAGAATGCCCAGCTCTTATATGTGCAGATAGAAAGGAGACAAAAAAGGTATAGCTGAATTTGTGTGTAGTCAGAAAGTTGTCCCCCAACAACAGTTCTCCCCACCTCCTTTGCTAGCTGTTGTCATCTTCAAGCCCTCACAGCTATTCCACAAACACCTAATCTAACTGGTTATGAGGGAGTGTGTGACTACATCCAGGTAAGCAAGTGGATGGGAATTCCATCTCACATTTTTTACTTCTGCAAAAGTCCTCATGTTTTCTCTCCATTACCCTGCAATATGTGGTTGTGTTGTTTTGGCCTAACCACCCTTCCTCCCTCAACAACTGCTAGCATTGTTCTTCTGAACAGTTGAACATCCAGCACCAGTGAAAGAAACTATCCTAAAGCACCAGGCATTCCAGCCATGGCTACTGCTTGTCAAGTATTCATGACACTTTGAGACTTGCACCAATGGAAACTACCCTACTCTCTAAGAAGACAAAGGACTAGTTTATGCATCCATGCACCTCACTTGATTACAACTATTGACTTGCAACTGAACTGACTCCAGAGAAAGCATTGTGGTTGCGAGTTGTTGTGAAAGGCTTTTCTATAGACTTGAGTTTGTGCATGACTCCATTACAGGGTCGAAATTTTCACTTGATAACAATCCTAAAGTGACAAGCATGTGCTTGTACCTACATTGGACAACATTGCACCGAAGTTTCCATTGTTTGGAGTTGTCTTAACATAAATTGATATTTACCATAGTTGGTTTGGCTTTAAAGCAATCCAAAGTTACAAAGGAGAAGACGATTACATGTAGCTGGTCTGGTACATGGGACAGATGTAGAGAGGAGCTGAGAACTGCTGATATTAGAGATATTCACAGAGTCTCAGTGGTTTGTGGAACACTGCTGGGATTTGATTGCAAATATTGTACAGGGGTGCTGCTAAAAAAACTGATAATTTCAGAATTTTTTTCACTGCTGAGAGGATATTGAGTGCTATGATTGCTAGAAAAAGCTTCAACAACTGAGAGCAGCTGGTGGGAAAGAATGGCACCATGCTGGTAAGTACAACCAGTTTCTGGAAGTGTATTAAATTTTCTTTTGTTATTAGTTTATTAAATGGTAGAGTGCAAACATCCAGTGTGCACATGTATCAGTAACACATTCTTCTTCCATTAAATCCAGCTGCTCGCTCTCATTCCCTGTCTCTCCACCAATTTAAATAACCCCATATCAATAATGAATCAAGATCTATAACTCTTGATATGATTGGTAAATGGAATCAAACTTTACTGAATAATTTCTTTTATTTTTTTTAGTTATCTCCTTATTGGCAGGATCCTATTTCAACCCACTTCTCTACATAAGGAGAGGAAGTAAATCACCTGGATAACAATATTAGGCCACTTGTTCTATCATAGCAAATCATAACTTTTGAATCTTAAGAGAAGATCCCATGATATCGGGATGTATGCCAGGATAAGATTAAGAATTGAAAATATCACTTGTAAAGACAGAAACAAATTAATTTGTACACTAACATCTAACCTGAAGGATGTAAAGGATAAACAGTTCTGAGACTTGTGGACTAAGGTTGTTTGCAACCTGTTATATTTCAAACAATCATTTGCTAGTTATCAAATCTCATAAATATGCTAGGAGTCCAATGAATCTGAAATACAACTTTCTGCTGATTATCTGGAGCCTTAAAACCATAGAAGCACACTTAAGTAGCATCTTCCACTATGACTGTATGTTTTTGTCCTGACTGTTACATCATTCCCATATTAACTTGTTATTCAAGACTATTTATACCCAGATTATAGGGCTATGTCATAAGTAGTCATGGGCACGAACAGCATTACAAACAGAAAAAACCCACGAACAGCCCAATCAGGTGGCTGTTAAAAGCCTTGTTTGTTGCCATCGGCAGCCGTTCGGCAAGCTAGACAGTCTGGCACCTGCTGCAATCAATCCTCTTGGCAACCGGAGGGAGGGACTGAACTCTGTCTGAACTCCTTCTGGCTTCTGGCTTTAACCCTTCAAAGTACTTCCAGCAGAGAGTCCCGTTTTTGCCACTGTGAAGAGAAAATGACAACAAAGGGGAGACCCATACATCATGCCTTTCCCAGGGTGGGGGTGGTTCTAGCCCCCACAAACAATGAACAACGAACATGTTCATGTTCGTCCATGTTTGTTGTTCATTGTTTGTGGATGGCACCGAACGTCGAACAGGGTGTTTGGGGTTTTTTTCCCATTCGTGCCTATGTCTAGTCATAAGAAATAGCTCAGAGAGTTGCTTTGGTAGGGACAGGGACTATATGCTATGCTACTGGGTACTGTCAGCTGGTGCAGATATGTGCCACTAGGGAGTTTTCACATTGCTTAACATGCCATGTAAATTAGTTATGCGTTTTCCAGAAAGATTACATCTTTATGCTCAACTTTTTTGCTTTTTCAAATTTTCTATGATGCCCTACTAAATCTGTTCATTGAATGTTCTAACTGTTGTTGATTATTGCACTTGCTCAGTGAATGTCCTAACTGTTGATTACATTGTATTTCGCTTGTCCTGTGTAATCCACCCTGGATCTCAGTGAGAAAGGCTGTCTATGAATGAATGAATGAATATGAATGAATGAATGCAGATTTAGGATTTTAATTTTTTTTTAATCCAGACTCCTCGAAGATGCTGAGGGCAATGAGTGCAAGAACACATTTAGGTGGCAATGGCAAAACTGAGTATGCCACTTTCAGCAGATATAGGCAAATTGTAGGAGCTTTGCAACCCATTTAAGGAGCAAAACTTATCATCAGAGCTACTTATTTAATAAAGCATATGAATGCCACCTTCTACTCCTATATACAGTAAGATTTTGCCTGCAACCAGTTCAGGTCTCTACATTTTTGAGCATAGCATGTATAGAGGACAAAGGCAGTAGTTGTTTACCATGCCTTCCCCACTCCTAGTATTAAACACATTCCTGTCAATGTTGTCAATCCAAGCCTACCCAATTATGTAGCAAAGCAAATCAAATGGCCTACATGGGACTCTAGAAGACTTGTGTACCTTAGCTCTTCACATTTCAAAACAAATCTTTGAGAAAGATGCATAATAAAAAGAAGATCTTCTGCATACAGAAGCAATTATTGGCCGTGTCCCCAAACTATGACCCTCTTAATCATTATCGGCTCTTAGATTGTACAAGTTAAAACATTCTGTTTTAACAACACACAGCAAAAGTAGAAGAGCCTCTTTCCAAGGAAAGAGTATAAAGAGGTCCCAATGAAGATATTTGATATAAATCCTTAATATAATTTCCTCCCCCTTTTTTTGCAAAGCCAAACTTTGCAAAAACATTATATAGAATTTGATCAAATGCCTTTTCAGCATCTAGTACAAGAACCAAGTTTGGGTCATGTCTGTGTTCAACCTGACACCATCCTAACGAAGTGGCTGAGCTGACCAAGATCCTTGGCTACCTGTTTGGTTGAAGTGAATAATCAAAGGCAAAATTCTCTTTAATCTCACTGCTCAAATTGTTGAAAGAATCTTGGTGTCAGCTTTGGTAAGAAAGACTGGCCTATAGCTTGAACAATGGAGAGGTTCTTTTCCCGTCTTCAATAAGGCAGAAATATATGCTCTGTACATAGAATCAGGCAATTGATTAATCTGTCTAGCTTCTCATTCAACTTTAAGCAGTAAGGGGATAAGTTTATCGTTAAACACTTTGTACCACTCTGATGAAAATCTATCTAGCCCTGGCACCTTCCCCTACTCCAATTTGTCTATTGAAGCTTTACTTGGATGCTGTTCCAGGGATGCAGAAGAAGAGCTTTGTGTTCACCTAAGAGAGATGGTAGTTAGGCATTATTTAGAAATGGTTCTATATTGACCTGATATCGATTACTGTCTCACCTGTATAGATCTGAATGTTTAGATGATTGAACAATGTTCTCATGCCATTCGTTGTTTGATAGAAACACTTCTGCCTTTTACAGTTTGTACTTTGTATCAGCCTATAACGTTTTTGAAAATGAATGCTAGTTGCCAGAGTCCCAAAATGGGTGTTTCACACAAATCAATAAAAATTCAGATTTGTAGGGGTGCCTTTTGTTCTCTTGATGCTAAAAATGTCACTAAATGATTGTGGGCTATTCTCCCCTAGGGAAACTGAGCTTATTCCTTAAAGTTTAGCACCTGACCTAACCCCAGGCTTGCAATTAATCTTCAGCTAGATAACACATTAATGGTCCAGAGCTATTCCAGCTAAAAGAAAGGAGATTTTCTATCGTTTGGTTAGAAAGAAACTTGATAGCACTAGAAAAGCTTATAAAGTACTTAGAGGACAAACCAGAATTGTCCTTGTTTTGCTAAAACAATTGAATGTATGTATTTCACAGAATCACAGAGTTGGAAGGGGCCATACAGACCATCTAGTCCAACCCTCTGCCCAGTGCAGGATCAGCCCAAAGCATCTCTGACAAATATTCATCTACCTTCTTCTTGAAAACTGCCAGTGAAGGGGAGCTCTCCACCTCCCTAGGCAGCTGATTCCACCTTTGAACTACTCTGACAGTGAAAAAGTTTTTCCTAATATCCAGCCAGTACCTTTCTGCGTGCAATTTAAGCCCATTGCTTCAAGTTCTATCCTCGAGTTCTGTACTTATTATATTGGATATTTAGCCCATTCCCCTGCAAGCAGGCTCAGGGCAGGTTACAATCTGAACAAACAATACACAATAAATATCATATAAAACACAATTAAAATCTCAACATGGCATCTAATTAGCTTAAAGTGCAGCAACTGTAACCGTTTATTAGGATGTATCTATTTCTCCCCCAAAAGACCCAAACATAACACTAAGTTGTTCACTCTGGGTCACATGCTAAGAGGCAAGGTCCAACAGCTGTTTGGCTCTTGCTTGTTGGCTTTAGAGATGGGCACGAACCGAAAGACGAACCAAAATTAAGCATAAACCAGGCCTGTTTGTGGTTCGCAAACCACGGTTCGTCAGATCCCATTTCTGATGAACCACCATAAACTTTAGGCTGGTTCATTTGGTTCATTTTTCGGTTTGTCACTGCAGACAGCCTGGTGCCAATCAATCAGTTTCCTAGGCAAAAGGGGATGGACTTCCTGCAGACCTTCTGCTGACTTGGAAGTGACCTTCTGCTGACCCAGAAGTGATGATTTTCTGACCTGGATGTGACGTTTTTATGAACCAAATGAACCAGTTCGCGAACCAGAGGCAGGTTCATGAAAGTTCGTGGGTCGTGAAACTTGATGAACCAAGAACCACATGGTTCTTTTTTTTCCTGGTTCGTTCCTATCTCTAGTTGGTTTGCATCTCTGGCCAAGGCCAGGAGCATTGAAGATAATTTCAAAACTCTCTTGAACTGATTGCTACCGATACTTGAAATAACTTGTTGTTTTGATTTTTCATAGATGTGTAAAAAATCTTGTATTTATCAACCTCAGTTTTCTTTCCCCAATATATATTGCATGGTACATCCATCGAATGAATTTGGAATAATTTTTGCCAGTTGCACTTAATTCGGTTTCTATTCTTTCTAGGTGGCAGCTTGGGCTAAATGTGATAGAACTCAGCTATTGCTTTCAGCGGACAGGTTATGCTAGTAAGCTCCCCCAGATCAAAGCCTTTGGTAAATGTTGGCTGTTCAGTACATTAATTTGTCTGGTGCACACTGGTATAGCTCCAGAAGGTTCATTGGCTTCAAGCTTATCAGCAATTTCTGATGTTGGTTGTTGTGGGTTTTCCGGGCTGTATTGCCGTGGTCTTGGCATTGTAGTTCCTGACGTTTCGCCAGCAGCTGTGTCTGGCATCTACAGAGTCTTTTGGTGCTACACCTCTGAAGATGCCAGCCACAGCTGCTGGCGAAACGTCAGGAACTACAATGCCAAGACCACGGCAATACAGCCCGGAAAACCCACAACAACCATCGTTCTCCGGCCGTGAAAGCCTTCGACAATACAATTTCTGATGTCTTTTTTTGTTTTCGTGGAATAGCTATGAAACACATTCCGTTGGCTAAAGTTTTATAACCTCCATATCAGGGGCATGAAATATGATGCGGCTTAATATTGTTCCTATGACAGGTTCCAACAGGTTTCGATTATGATAGCCAGTTTGGTGTAGTGGTTAAGAGCGTGGGACTCTAATCTGGAGAACTGAGTTTGATTCCCCACTCTTCCACTTGAAGCCGGCTGGGTGACCTCGGGTCAGTCACAGCTCTTCCAGAGCTCTCTCAGCCCCACCCACCTCACAGGGTGTTTGCAGTGGGGATAATAACGACATACTTAGTAAACCACTCTGAGTGGGCATTAAGTTGTCCTGAAGGGCAGTATATAAATCAAATATTATTATATATCCTTACTCTCTATCCTCTTTTTGCAAGGCACATTTTATTTACATTTAGTTATTTATATCCCACTTTTCTCCTCAGTTGGGGACTAAAAGCAGCTTAAAAATTCATTATCCCCTCCTCCACTTTTTCACAACAATGACCCTGTGAGGTAGGCCAGGCTGAGAGCATATCAAGGTCACCCAGCTAGCTTCCATAGTAGAAGTAAGAGTTTGAACCTGGGTCTCCCAGGATCGTAGTCCAATACTCTATGTACTACACCATGCCAGCACAATCCTTATTCAGAGTCCGCTGACTTTCCAAGTGCAAACAAAATGTTAGTTGGTCTCATAGCATCAGTGGACAGCTTGTAGCAATGTCTCAGATTCCAGACTCCTTTATTCCAGCTTACTCTGACTGCAGTACTGGTAATAAAGACTAGCGGTGATATCTCAGTATCAACATTCCCTGTTTCTGTTACTGATCATTTCAGTACCTGAGATGATGAAGCCAACTGGATGTGTGAGGCCTTTTAAAATTACAAGAAATAAATTGGGAATTGACAGTGAGAAAGAAATGAGGATACAGAAAATCATGTTTTTACTGTCCACCTTGATTTGTTGACTGTCACTTCATCCATCTCAGCCAATTGTTATTTGTTAAGGCAAAGCCAACCATTATAGGTTTGAAATACAATCTTAAGGCTCGCATTGACTGTGATTACTGCAGATTCAGATGGCAAATTGCTCACTGCAGTTGGTGGATAACAACATCCATATGGTTGAATTGGTTCCCAGCATGTAACGCACATGCAGGAAGAAGTTGTCCCAATGATTTAAATAGGAGCTATTTCTATTCAAGCTTGTAAATGTGTTTGTGGCCTTGGATGATGCAAATACATATAAGTATCATTCGGCCGTACAAACCTGCCAAAATATTCTGCTAATTATAAATCTTAGCAGAAAGTCTGACATAGAATGTTCAAATGAACTAGTTAGTTATCCTGATACTGAAGCCACTTTTTCCAGAGAGCCAGTTTGGTGTAGTGGTTAAGAGCGGCAGGACTCTAATCTGGAGAACCAGGTTTGATTCCCCACTCCTCCGCTTGAAGCCAGCTGGGTGACCTTGGGTCAGTCACAGCTCTCTCAGCCCCACCCACCTCACAGGGTGATTGTTGTGGGGATAATAGTAACATACTTCGTAAACCGCTCTTAAGTTTGGGCATTAAGTTGTTCTGAAGGGTGGTATATAAATCGAATGTTATTATTATGTTATGTTGTTATTAGAGCTCTTGCAAACAGATATTTCCTGTTTACCTTCACTAGGGAGTCCAGCTCTGTGTACACATTGCATTGCATCCATTAATATCCTGCCCAGGAAAGAGTTCTGTGTGCCAACTGGCACACACAGAAATCTTTGAATTGTAACCATCATTTTTTAATTGAAGATGTGATCAACTTTTATCAGGTTTGAATCAATATGCTCTCTTTCCAGCTAAGTAATAATTAGCTGGAAAAATCCACAGGATTACCCCGTTCACATGGCTATGATATTTTTTGCCTCTGATATTGTTTGCTGGGGCCTGTAGTTCTCCTGGAATTACAGGTGATTTCCAGATTTACAAAGAACAGGAGTCCTAGAAGAAATGGCAGCTTTGGAAGATGGGCCTTAGGACATCACATCCCTCCCCTCTCCAAGCTCTACCATCCACAGCTCCTAAATCTCCAGGAATTCCCCCAGCCAGAGTTGGTAACCATATCTGGTAATCACATGCATACTGTAGCTGCTGGGGGGGAGCTCCTGTGCCACAACAGAGGTTTGTAAAGCATCCCATAGAAACGGATTTGGCTGCAGCAGTGCAGGTGGTTGTGCTGGCCAGCGAATGGGGGGCCCAGCAAGGGAGAGAGGGTAGGATCCCCCCCGCCAAGTCTCACAGTTCCCCCACTTATGTGTATATATACACACATGCAGACTTAATTACATTCAAGTGTCGTACGCACCCCAAATTAAAATAGAAGGAGCTCAAAAGTTTGTTCACTGATGACAAACTTCCTAAACAATAATCACAGTCCATGTGTAAATATTCTCTCGCATTGTAATTTTCTTGCAAAAGGCACGGAAGGAGAGTGAGAAGAGTGGACCACATGAAGTTTTGGATGTTCATAGCACCAGTTATTTTTAAACCATGAATAACTTCCATTCCTAAAGAGTCAGTAATGCTGTTTTACTTCCTGTATTAATTCCAGCTAAACGGTCAAGACTTTGAAGTGGAGTAGTCCAAGAGAGAAGTAAAAGTTTTGCATAAGAATAGCATAAGGAGCAAGGAAAGGCTTTTTATCTTGACACCTATGCTGTCATTCAGGAGCAATGGAACAGACTGTACATTCTAACAATTCCCCACAGCAGAGCAAAGGTCACACAAGGAATTAACATCGGCTGTGGGATCTTGACAACACTTCTTGATGAGCTCGTACTGTTTCACAGAGAAGACCTCAGGGTTGAAAGTTGAGCACTTTCAATGTCTCAAGGGCTGCCCCGGGGATGGTTTTGTAAGACCGGAAACTCTTTTATTATGATGGGCCAATCCAATTGACCTGGCTGTGCATTTAATGTACTAAGGTAATTAATCCCACTGTAGTTTTAATATTTTTGACAGTTTTTAACACTTTTGTTTAAAGATAGTGTTACATTCTAGCTCTTAAGTGAAGGGGGAAAAGCTAAAAATGAAATCTGGTTTTAGTTACCTTATAGATTAAAACTAGTGGCTATGATGGAGTAATTATGTAACATTTTTATGTTTGCTGAATCCCTAACATTCACCAAAGACTTATGGATACATCTCACCAAAGATGTGGTGGGCTTTGGGCCGTTTAAAGGGCCTTGCCCTTTAAAGGGTCCTTTAAACTATCAAATGTCCCTTTCCCTGCCGCTGCTAAGCAGCTGGAAAGGGGCATTTAAACCCCATGAACCACGAACTGGTTCATGAACTTGCCCCAGTTCATGGGGGTTCCTGGTTCGTGAAAACGCCACAGACTATGAACCTCATGGTTCAGTTTTTTTGTGGTTCATGCCCATGTCTAGTGGTTAAGTGGTGGAGCTGCGAATCAGCACTCTGCTATTCTGAATCCCACTACTGCCTGACCACCATGAGCTCAGCAGGGGGCCTTGGATAAGCCACTCCTATTAGCCCCAGCTCCCCAGCTGTATAATCGGGATAAGAATAACACAGACTTTGTTCACTGCTCTGAGTGGGGAGCTAATCTGTCTAGAAGGGGAGTATATAAATGTAGTTATTATCTGGGAACTTGCATTGTCATCCTGACTGCACTTTCCCAAAGGAAAAAGCTTTCTTTGATTGTAACTAGGTCAAAGAGTCTGAACCAATGTTTGAATAGGCCAAGAAACAAACTAGGCATAATCAATTTCTTGACAATGATGTCTTCAGAAACTTTAGAGCAATGAATCTCTTAACCCTGGAAGTTGAGGGGAAAAGTATAGAAATTAAATGAGTTTGCTTAATTTGAATGTTGCATCCAGTTCAACAGGAGAGTTTCATCCTACAGGTATCTTGGCCTCAGTTCACTAGACAACAGCTTTTAATGAAATCCCTTAAAACAAAACACAGTGTTGCTGCACTATAATGACTTTAATGACATTTGCTTTTGGAACTTTCATCCGGCATCTCTATTCTTATATAATGGGGGGAAATCATCCATAAACCCAAGGTAATCGGGGAGTACTGGGAAATTACTTTTGCCTGGCTTTAGGAATTCTCAGAGACTTTGTTTACAGTCAGTCAGCAAATAAATTTTAACTGATCTAACATCAAAAAGAACATCACTTAGCTGTCAAAGACCATGACTGCCTGATCCATCTTCAAAGCCAGGAAAGATAGGCCCAATCAAAGTGCCTCTGCAAGAATCTGATAAACCCAATGGGACGAAATGGAGAGCTGATATAATAGTTGATTTATCTAATGATGTTCTATGTCCTTTTACATTATCTATGAAATTAACCAGTCGAATCCCTTCAAAAATGTCTATTCTTAATTTAATAGTAATAATAACATTTGATTTATATACCACCCTTCAGGATAACTTAATGCCCACTCAGAGCAGTTTACAAAGTATGATACTATTATTCCCACAACAATCACCCTGTGAGGTGGGTCGGGTTGAGATATTTATTTATTTACTTACTTACTTAAATTTATAGTCCGCCCTCCCCAACCAAGTGGGCTCAGGGTGGATCACAACAATTTAAAACACACTTTCAGACAGCTCTGAAAGAGCTGTGACTGACCCAAGGTCACCCAGCTGGCTCCAAGTGGAGGAGTGAGGAATCAAACCTGGTTCTCCAGATTAGAGTCCTGCCTCTCTTAAGCACTACACTAGACTGGCTCTTTCAAATCAGTTTCAGAATGAGGCCATTTTATACTCCAGACGTTTAACAGTCTCGTGATTGTCCTTCCATGTAAATTATCTTGCCCAGCTCTCTCTGCTGTGACTGACAGCAGCACCAAGTCCTCCATCAGGTTCCAAGCAAGCCTGCCTGGATCCCCAGGGGCTGCCAGTCACCTTCAGTAGTGCCAGAAGGCAAAGTTCCAAAAGGTATGGCAAGTGAGGCCTCACTGCCAGGGTAATGAGCTGCCACTAGCTTCTTTTAAACCACAGCTTAAGGCCAAGAGGCCAACTTCAAACCCTCTGAGTGCTAACAGGCAAAACCAGCCCTGCGAGGTAGCCATGTTGCAGACTTGATTGAAAAACACAAATAATTTGGTAGCTTGTGGCACGTCGGCCCAGATGCTGGATGTAGATTGAAGCCACAACTCTTGTTCATGCTGCACCAATGTAAGAAAAGACATTTATTAAAAAAAAATTCCAAAAAAAAATAGAGGTATGAAGGAAAAGCATTAAAACAACAATAGGCTATTTTAGCTAGGCTGCATTCACTTGAAGTCCCTAACTTGTCCCAGATATTACCTTCAGCAAGTTTCAAAGTCCAAATGGGAGCTTTAGCTCTTAAGTTCAAAAATCCAAAAGAAAAAAGCACAAACGTTGCTAGCACAGGAATCCACCAGTGGCATGGCATGCAGGAGCAAAAGGGTCCTCCAGGAAGGTGTGTGCCCAAGGAGCAGGAACAGGCGGGAAGAGACTGAGAGCAGAACCACAAGTGACAAAAGGCACAGGTTGAACACTTGTCAGCTTCCCTCAAGTTTTGATGGGAAATGTAGGCATCCTAGTCTTGCAGCTTCACCCCCTTTCTGCTGTCCAATGGACTTTTCAACTGTCACTTGTCCAACATTCCGCCAAGCTGCCTACATTTCCCATCAAAACTTGAGGGAAGCTGACAAGTGTCCAATCTGTGCCTTTTGTCACTTGTGGTTCTGCTCTGAGAAACAGCTCTTTTCAAGGCCAGCCACCTGCAGCTGGCCTAAACTCATAGCCAATGAAAAGTGCCAAAAAAACCCCTCTGACAACAAGCCTGGCTGCAACCTGTCCTCCTTGGTAAGGAGGAGGGAAAGAACTCATCATTACCCCATCCCATAACGCTACATGCTAACAAGCCAGGAGGCTGGTGCCAGTGTCCATCAACTCTGTTCTTGGAAGATATTGCAGATCTGCACCTGCAACTCAAAGTCTCTTTTATCCGGCTGGAATGGACAGTACCGACCAGCCCGTCTCTCAAAGGGGGGGAAAAAAATCTCCAAAGCCTTAATCAAGAGGTTTAAACTGAAAAAAAATTGACTAAATGAATTTCTTTACATGACATTTCCATAGTCAGTCTTTTGCTACAAGGAGCCCTAGATTCTGTAGCTCAGTGACAGAGGCTATGAAAAAGAGCTGGAGGAACTTATTAGCATAGCTCATCAGCATAACTCATTAACATATGCCATGCTCCTTGACATCACTAGACGTGTGTCATTAGCATAACTGATTTGCATATGCCACACCCCCTGGCTGTTTTGGACCCAATCCTGGCCATTCAGGGCCAAAATTGGGCCCCAAATGGTCAGGATTGGGCAGCTGCTGAGCAGGAGAGTGATCCACCACCCATCAGAGGCCCGATCCGGGCCATTTCAGCCCCAATCCAGGATAAAACGGGCCCAAACTGGCTGAGAGTCAGGTGGGTGGGGCCACCTGACATGTGACCTCTTTGGGGAACTGCCGGAACTGTGATCCTGCGCGTTCCCCCTCGAAATGAGCCCTGGTTCATAGCACCATCACCAAATGCAATTCACAGGATTCTTTAGGATAAGCCATTGACAGTTAAATCAATGAAGGAAACTGCAGATGGTTGAAGGCATTCTGCAGCCATACAAGAATACTCAAACTTTGCAAATTACAAATATGCATTCATAATTCCGATGTATCCTTTCCAAACAGGGGCATACAACTGTACCATATTCCAACTGTATTTTCAATTAAACCTGAGTCCCTTCCTGTGTGTGCCATGTGTTGTCAAGTAGCTTCCGATGTATGGTGACCCTTTGAATTAAGTCCAGAGGAGTTAGCCATGTTAGTCTGTAGTAGCAAAATCAAAAATAGTCCAGTAGCACCTTTAAGACTAACCAACTTTATTGTAGCATAAGCTTTCGAGAAACTCAGTTCTCTTCATCAGATGCATGGAGGGCAAGAAGAAACTGGTCAGATATATAGGTGGAGAGGGGAGGGAGGAGTAGATGCAAACAGTAGCTTCTGATATGGAGATCAGTTTGCTTCTGTTAAGGAAGTCAGTTACTTCTGATAATGAGATAACCATTCATAGTCTCTATTCAATCCCAGCCTGACTGAGTCAAATTTACATATGAATTCCAATTAACAACCTCCCAAATGTGCTATGATTAACAGTCTTGCTCAGATTTTGCAAACTGAAGCTTATGACTTCTTTTATTGAATGAAGCCATCTAAGTTTGGCTCTTCCCCTTTTCCTACTGGCATTTGTAGGTTGATTTTGATATTGTTATTGGCTGAACTCCATATGATTGATATATTATTTATTTTATTTGTTTAAATTTGTATTCCGCCCTCCCCGCACCAGCAGGCTCAGGGCGGATCACATTTATAGACATTAAAATTACAAGCACAATTTAAAACATAATAGACAATGGGCAAGAGTAGGATTCAGTGATGGCGCTGTTTGTTGTTGAGATGGATGGGTTTTAATGTTTGAATTCTATTGTGCTACTAGTTTTTGATGTTCAACATTAAAGTCTATGGGAGGATTGATAAGAAACAACACATAAAGCAGCTTAAGGAATGGCACTGAAGCCACTTAGTTTGAAGAACAGTAGTTTGAGCTTGCAGGTGGAACTTTCAGTGTCAGGTAGACTGCTACTACTGTTGGCTGCTGCTACTTTTTCAAAATCATCCGTTCCGCTCCCTTTCCCTCTGTCAGATCTGCCCCCAACATGCTGCACATTCTTCCCACTAAAGCCACAAGATCCCCGGCTGGTCATGATGTGCTGTCTTTGTGTACAGATGCCAGATTAGATACTGCAGTGTGTGCATGAAATGGATGTAATTTTATTATGGACTATGTGTGATAAAATAGAACTAACGTGTTGTGCTTGGGTTACAATTGAGACACCCAGGCATAGAACACAGACTGTGTTACACATAGACAAACCCAAAATTAATTGTAATTCCCAAAGAAGCACAGCAGCCTCAGTGTGAGGGGGGGGGCACAGTTAAAAATCAAAAGGGTTTGGTAGGAGAAGGACACTAAATCAACTCACAATCACAGCAAGTCAAAGACAAAGAACTAAAGAAGCGATTAAACCTCAGTTATGATTAAATTATTGGGCTCCAAAGATTCAGAAATAAATTAGGAAGCCAGAAGGCAAGCTCCAAATAACGAATCTTTTGCCACTGTGAAAAGAAAATGACAGGAAAGGGAGGGACCCATGGATCATGTCTTTCCCAGGGTCCAATCTTTCTGAAACTTGGGGGGTCTTCAGAGGACAGTGAGGACTATGTCCCCTGCAAATTTGTTGGGTATTGGACATTGGGAAGGTCAGTTTGTAACCCCTCAAAGTAGCTTCCAGCAGACAGTCCAGTTTTTGTCACTGTGAAGAGAAAATGACATGAAAGGGGGAGACCCATGGACTCTTCTTTCCCCGGCTCAAGTTCAGCTAAGTCCCAGGAGGGCATTCTGGCTCCCATGAACCTCCAACTACAAACATGTTAATGAACATGTCATGTTCGTCGATGTTCGTGAATCCCTGTTTGTGAACGGCAACGAACATTGTGTTCATTTTTTTTCCTGTTCGTGCCCATCTCTAGTCACAAATGGAGTTGAGATTTTCATCAATCTGTCTACTAAAATGCCTAGATCTCTTTCCCTTTCAATCTCTGTCAGTTCAGACCCAATCAGCATATATTTAAAGTGAGGATTATTATGGATATGTTTACCTTTCTTTTCCTTTCTCCTTTTCCTAACTATACTCTTTTTCTGCTATTGCTTCTCTTTTTTTCCCTCTTCTCTTTATATGCTACCTATTTGAAAACTAATAAAAAAAATTTTTTTAAAGTGAGGATTATTTTTTCCAGTGTACATCTCATAACACTTGCCTATATTGAACATCATTTGCCATGTTGTTGCCCAGTCACAAAATCTAGAGAGATCCTTCTAAATGATGTAAGCTACTCTGGGCCTCCATTGCGAAACATGGGATATAAATGAAGTAATCCTTTAAAAAAATCAATTTATATCCACTTGCTGTGATCTATTTACCAGTGGGAAGAAAGGAAACTGTAAATGGAATTATTCAAACTTACCTGTCAAGAATTTGGTACTGCAAGGAAATGGAAAGAATTATTCCGCCTGCCATATCAGCCTGCATGTCAGAATGATCCGTTTTTCTCAACTGTATGTTTTGCTGAAAGTTATGCTTTATTCAGCAAGTACCTGAGACAAGTCTATGGAGTTCATCACCATTAGAGATACCACAAAATATTCTGAAATGCATTTAATCTTTTCCCACACAAATTCACATGCACAGTGGCCATCTCTCTTTCTCGCTGTCATGTGCACACACACACACAGAGTGCTGCAATCATACCTCATTCATATCACCTGTTTATTTCCTGCATGTTAAAGCTAGCACAGCTGGAAGATTTAGTGCAGCATTCTTGTACATACATACGGAGTTTCATCGATAAAATGGCTTTATGTAGTAGCAGAAAGAGATATGAAGGGGGGGGCATGGCATACATTGAAAAGGTGCTATGATTCCTCTAAAGAGGAATATGTCTACTAGCAAGCTTCAGAGTCATAATTGGGTTTTCAGATGGAATGGGAGGCTGTCAGTGGCTTTGGGTCTGAGTTAAGAGTTCAGTTGTGAATTTGATTGCACTGACCTGGAAGGTCTCATCAGTCATCAGAAGTGATATTGAAAACGGTAATATTTTCAAATAATTGGCTGCTTTTACTGAGATCTGGAATAATCAACGTGTCCATTTTTCATGATGAAAATGAACTGTGAATTTGGGTGCCTTGCAGCAAGCACAGTCTGTTCTCCACAAGGACCTGGCTGGCAAAGAAACATTTTCATTTTGTTGCAAAAATTGTATTAATGGAAATGTGCATGCAAGAGGTGATAAACATTAAAGGTAATTTGATTTCAAAGGTACTTAGAGAGGAGGGGAAATATTATCCGGGCAAATTATTGCCTGATTTGGACTTCATTTAAAATTCCAGACAGAAACAGAAACTAGAATGTCCAACTGATTTTTAAAAAGTGCCTGTATGAGAACCTGGCACAGAAGAGACAGGTCAGTTGACAATATACAATTGTGCTGCACTTTTAAGTATGCCCAGCCTGGCAGAGTTAATCAAAACTTCGGCTCATCCACCAGCTCTTTTTGAATTCCTTAAAGAAACGTATCAGCACAGGCAATTCATACATCAAGGCTTCAGCCTCAGCTTCCTTGACATTCCAAGCAGATTAGCCTGTGGCAGGTTCTTTTACATCCCAGCAAAAAAAGTCCAAAGCGAATCTCTGAAGGAAAATGACAAGCAAATCTTTGGGCATTTGGAGTCATCCACTTGTTCCTTCAGAGCCAAGAAAGGTGCCAGAAAACTAACTGTAGGCCTGGCCCTGGGCTGAGCAGGCAGTGGAATAAGATAGCACAGTCCTATGTAGGAGAGGGGACTGTACTTGCCAATTCAACCTTCAGGAGCCCTTTAATCTCCTCTGTGCAAAAAAAAAAAAAAACTCCCTTTGAGTTTCATACTGACACAGGGCTACAGTATAAACCTTTAAAACTAACAGACAAGCAATTGTGGGATGATGTGAGTTTGAATAGGGAAATAGCACTGGAAGCAGCACTTCCTCACGGGGCATTTTCCCTTCCCTTCTTCTTTTGAGGCAAATGTATGGGGGTGTCCATTGAGCAAGAAAATGGCCAGAGGGGAAAAGCTTAAGCGCTCCCCACCCCCATCTTCCTCATAAATTAGAATGCCCTAAGGCTAATTTTTAGATTAAAGTATGTGGGCAACTGTGTGTTTGTGTCTACTTTAGACCTGAGTGGAAAACTAGCAAAACAGGGAAATGGTTGAGCTTTCCCTGTGATGTGCTGGGGGTTCCCACCCTTGCAGAGGGTTGAACATCTCTGGCTTCTTCATCCTGTTGCTGAACTTACACAGTTGCTTAGTTTGCTCATCTCTTATCTTTTTAAAGACACTTTGGTATAGAGTTGCCAGGACCATGTCTGCAATCCTAGAAACTTTTGGCGGTGTTGCAGATTCTATGATGTTACTTGCAGGTGGTCACTTGAAAGTGACATCATAGCCTCCCTCCAATGCTCTAGGAATCCTTTCAATTTCTGTGGGAAAGACTATAGAGATTGGGGACATTCTTAGAGCATCATAGAGCAAGGGGGCTGTGACATTACAATGTCTGCAATGTTGTCCCCCATTTTTTTCTCTCACTTCTTGACTGACTGTGGGCAATTGAGGGTGGGGGCAGGAGTTCACCCGCCACAGGCGGGCACCCAGTAAGCTTACTTTGGCTGCAGTCCTAAAATTACTTTCTGGGGAATAAGCCCTGTTCACATATGACTAAGTAGACCAAAGTAGGATTGCCCCAAAGTGGTTGCGATGTTTCCGTGTTGGGGCTATCTTGTTCTATTTGTTGGTCATTTAGTGGAGCATGGAGACAACTGTCTCATAGCCGAAGTCACCCTCTGAGTTTAGGAAGCTGTACAAGGTGTTGGGGGTGGAGCTAGTAGCAGTATATCTGTTATCTAATCAAACAAAAGCACAGATGCAATGCGGGGAGGGCAGATTAGAGAGACCTTTTTGAACTCCTGGTAGCTCTCATGCATCTCCTTTTTAGAAATCCATTTTATGTCTAGTTTTGCTGACATTTCACCAGGTTAGAACTAACGGAAATTATCCATTCCTTGTAGAAGACCAGTCACAGAGTCTCTTTCAGCAAACCCCATGGCACTGAGTCTTTTTCATCATCTTGCAGTGAGTATTGCTGCATATCCCTTTATAGCATCATTTCACTGGCAGTCTAGATTTTATAAAAAAAAATTCAGCATTTCTGCTAAACAGTCTCACAGTTTAGCACTTTTAAATTGTGATAATTCTTTTCCAAATCCCTATTATTAACATAATAGACCAATAGCTGAATTTGGGGGGAAATGGGGGGATTTCTTTGATTACTTAGGCCAGTAGCAACATTAAGGTATCTTAGTATACAGATAAAGTAAAATAGTTGAAATTAAATTTTGTGTAACTATAAGAAACCAAGGAGAGGGAAGGAAATTTACTACACAACTAAGTTCTGTTATTAAAATCCTTTTTATCATACTTTTTATCAGTTTAACTCAATTTTAAATGTAGTGCTTGTTTAAGTTATAAATTAATTTTAAATGTACTAATTGTATAAGTTAGTGTAAGTCTCAAATTAATCTCAACTACTGCTTGTATAAGCTTTATTATGCACTTTCTATTGTCTAGTGTTTTCTCCTAAATAAAAACTTCTATTTAAAAAAATCCATATTATTAGACAAATGATTACATAAATGGATGCATTATAATGCAAATTAAACCAATCCAGGTTTTTGAAGATACTGATGGAAGCATGTGGTAATTGGTGGTCATTTTACCAGTTTAAGTTTTTTAATTGTTATTCATAAGAGGAACCCTGCTACGTTAGGTCAGTGGACCATCTAGTCCAGCGTTCTGTTTCACACAGTAGCCAACCAGTTGACCTGGAGGACCAGCAATCAGGCAATGGAGGCCAAGGCCTCCTTCTGAGGCTGCCTTTGAGCACCTATTCAGAGGTTTGCTGCTTTTCAATATGGAAGTTTCCTTTAGTCATCGTGGCTGGTAGCCATTAATAAATGGTATCCTCCATGAATCTATCTGGTGGTGAAGAGTGCGCTCAAGTCATAGCTGACTTATGGCGACCCCTGGTGGGGTTTTTATAGCAAGAGATTAACAGAGGTGGTTTACCATTGCCTGCCTCTGCAAGCCTGGTCTTGGTTGGAGGTCTCCCATCCAATTACTAACCAAGGCGGATCCTGTTTGGCTTCTGAGATCTAAAAGACCAGGGAATCACAAAGATGTACAAAATTGATATTAGTAGTTCAAAGTGCAAACGTGCAAAATTGTGTCAAATTTGAATAAATACAGTACAGAGTTACAGAGTCCATCAATGACCAATTCATACAATACAAAATAAATAGTCCATAGCGTTCATTAGACAATTGTAAAGTGCAAGATGCTATCAATGAAAAGCTGCCAGTAGGTGGAATGCGGTGCAAGATGTTATCTCTTAGCAGTCCATAGAATAAATATATAAATGCGTAGAAAATCGCCGACGGGAATATGCAGGCAATTTTTCAATAACCCGTTTCGTGAGTACAAACTCACTTCATCCTGGGCGTACAACAATTAGGACTGGGCACAAAGTGCAGCATATTATACAGAAGCACCTTCTCCTACGGCTCACAAGACGGTGGTGTGGACGGACCAATGTCTAATTGAAAAGGACGCTGTATAATATGCTGCACTTTGTGCCCAGTCCTAATTGTTGTACGCCCAGGATGAAGTGAGTTTGTACTCACGAAACGGGTTATTGAAAAATTGCCTGCATATTCCCGTCGGCGATTTTCTACGCATTTATATATTTATTCTATGGACTGCTAAGAGATAACATCTTGCACCGCATTCCACCTACTGGCGGCTTTTCATTGATAGCATCTTGCACTTTACAATTGTCTAATGAACGCTATGGACTATTTATTTTGTATTGTATGAATTGGTCATTGATGGACTCTGTAACTCTGTACTGTATTTATTCAAATTTGACACAATTTTGCACGTTTGCACTTTGAACTACTAATATCAATTTTGTACATCTTTGTGATTCCCTGGTCTTGTTGTTTTTCTGTCTGTAGTCACCGGGGTTGCCCGTTGTTTTTCTCTGGCTTCTGAGATCTGACAAGATCAGGCTCACCTGGGCTATCCAAGTCAAGACATGAATCTATCTAACCCTCTTTTAAAGTTATCTATACTAGTGGCCATCACTACATCTACTGGCATCAGATTTCACAGTTGAATTACTCACTGAGTAAAGAAGTTCTTCCTTTCAGTAGACCCCTTAACATGTTCGTAAACACATGTACATTGTGCATGTAGGTGTTTACACCTGTTTGAGAGAATGAGCTAATGCATGCAGGCCATGTTTCCCCTCAAAAGGATCCATGCCCAGTGCTGAAACCACCCTACCTCAAGTTGTGACAGGGGAAAGACAATAAGCAAATAACCCTTAGTGTAAGGCACAGATAGTGCAATTGTCTTGTTCCCCCCTCCCCCGCACACATGCATTAACAGCTGTAAAGCATCCTAGAGTAACAGTGACAAAAGAGGGATGGCAGAGTGGGAAGCTGGCAGCAGACAAAGTGAAGCGAAAGCCTGGCTAGCTCCCAGCTGTATATCTGGCTGGTGGACCAGAGGAAAGACTACATCTTCTCGGTCTGCTGCCCAAAGCCCGCTTCCTCAGCAACCTGGCTGGCGGTTCTGATTGGCTGGTCAGGAATTTTGAATTGAGGGCTGCTGGGAGCCACCTGGTGTTGAAGAAGATGGCAGCCGCCATGTGCTGCACCCCTCCACCTTGTGGGTTGCAACCGTAGCCCCAGGTAAGTCTTGGGTCAGTGTTTTATACTCTGAAGAGAAACCAGAGTATGTACACAGATCGTATATGTGTGTTCACTGTAACTTGTGAACAGGGCTAGTAGCTGATGCTGCTCCAGTCCTGCCAGGCTGGAAAAATCTCTTTGGATAATATCAACTAGGAATGCTCAAACACCCACCAGTTCAGCTCATGTCCTATATAACAGGTTGCTTCACTGTCTTTTTTCCTAAGTCTGCAGTGCAGCACAACTGGCTTTTCATGCATATGCCTTCTCACTCAGCCCAGTTAAGTTCTGTTACCCCCCCTCCCATTTGTTGCCATGTAACTGCTGCACTTGGCACATGATTGTTTAAATAGACAATTAAATCAGCTGCAAATTATAATCAGTCATAAAGAAATGCTGTGTTTTAATAAAATCCTACCCTTCAACGTTTGCCTAAGTAGTTCCTAGAGATGCTAAAGGGTGCTGGTTGCTTTGAACCAACATGTTTTTTGAGGTGGTGGTGGAATATATATAAACCTGTCTGGCAGTCTTCAATTGGTACAAACCAAAAAAGGTGAGCAATCTGATAATTTCTGATCAAACATGGTAAGTTTGACAGTTGAACATGTGATGAAATTCTCAGCATTCCTAACAAAGAGCTGAGCTCAGCTTCGTCAAGCCACAAAGATCTGGCAGTTGCTATTGCTCTTTTACGAGCAACAAATTCCATCAATTTCAAAGGTAGCTGCTACTAAACATAGAACATTTCCAGCCACCAGAACCCATTTATAAAAGCACCGACGTCATTTAAATGTATTATTCTATTAGTGACCTTAATGAAGTCAATGCCATAAGTGTTTCACCCTATAGGCATATCAATAGACTTTATGGGAGGGTAATTTATCTAGGTAATATGTGGCTGTTTGAAATTCACCTTTCCTAGGCCTCTTCTCTTAGCCTTTGAACATTTTCGCTAATCCTTCAGAGAAGGTCACTGATGGGCTGTAAATGTTAGCAAGCCTTTTGTGAATGAATTATCCATTAAGAGAAAGGCTGCTGTTAGCAAGCCTTTTGTGAATGAATTACCCATTAATAGGAAGGCTGCTGTAACTTAACCACTATTGCATATATCACATTTGAAGAAGAGCGGGGAGAAGGAGAGGGGAGGCCAAAGTCAGGTTTTTCTACCTGATCGTTGCTCTTACGTGATCTAAATGGGGCAGGGGGGAAGGCTTAGATAATACATGCAGAGGTGGGCAAATTATTTAAGTTTTATTCTGTCCCTCAAGCTGCTTAACAATTTGTCAAGGGCCATTTCCACACACTGTTAAAGAGACAGACCACTCACTGAACTCTGGCATTTTTTTTCACTCACTCCATACGTCTCCAATTTCTGAGTGGAAGCAGGCAGTTTGGCTTCTGTTTTTTCAACATCTTTTAGCTGGCATAGGAAAGTGTGGGAAATTCCATTCTCAGAAAAGATGCTGAAAAAACAGAAGCCAAACTGCCTGTTTCCACTTTGAAATCGGAGACATATGGAGTGAGTGGGGGCAAAGCCAGAGTTCAGTGAGTGAGCCGTCTCTTTAACAGCGTGTAGAAACAGCCTACCAGTCATCAGCAGCATCCAGCGGGCCAGTGCTCCCTACAAAAGGTTACACAGGTCGAGAGACAAGAGTGAGAGAATTTCTGTCCTCTACAAGCAGCAGCCTGCAGTGGCTCCTTTGCACTGCAGCTGTCTAAATGTAAACACTGGTGAACCAGAAGTGATGCTGGTCTATCAAAACCAGAAACAGGAAGAGCTGGGTCCAGCTTGGATCCCTCAAAAGTAGGCAGAGACCAGGTATAAACGTTAGGCTGAAAAATTTGCTTTCTCCTGTTTTAGGAACCCCAGGAGAACAGAAATTTAGGAGGTGAAACTTTCCTCAATACCACCATGCCAGTAAAAGCTTCACGGGCTGAGTTGTTATGCCTGTTACAAGGTAGTTTAAAGCAGAACAACCCCGCCAGAGAAGAGGGGGTGGTAGCCCTAATTGCTGGATATTGGTGCAGTCCCTCCCCCAGGACGTGCACAGAGATGAGGCATATACATTTAAATACTCTGAAGAGCTGAGAGAGAAGGTAGTGATTCCTCTACCAACCCCTTCAGCCATCCTTCTCCTGAACCTGCAAACCCTGATAGGCAGTTCTGATGGCCAACCCCTTGTACACTGGGCCAATGTCAACTGGTGGCTCTAATTGTATCGAATGGGAGTTTCCTGGGGGCCTCGGATTGGAGAGGGTATAACTCCAAGATCCCTAGTGTAATCTTGACCAAACTGGGTGCTGGCTGAAGGAGAACCTGCTAAACACTCCTTGGGAATATGGGCTCTCTAGGTCCAACGGGGGCCGTTCTGACGCCCACAAACCATGAACCTCGAACCGGTTCATCAGCGGGAAAAGTTCATTCCGGTTCATTAGTTTGGGTTCGTCGGCAGCACCGAACCATGAACCGCTGGTTTGTTAAATTTTTTTGGTTCGTGCCCATGTCTAGTCCTAGCTATTGATTATATTGTATTCACTTGCAGTATGTAATCTGTCTTGGATCTCCGTGAGAAAGGTGGACTATAAATAAACAACAACACTAAAAAAGCCAAATTACAGCCATCACCTTTACGCATGGGGGACTTTGCAAACCTCGTTCTACCCATCATTGTAACAAATCCTGTTCATGTCTTTTCAGAAATCCCAGTTCCTCGTGCTGGACCCATAGGTTCAAATGTTTGTTTAGAAGAAGTGATTTTGTTTCACAAACGCTCATACCCTATCACAAATTGTATTAGTCTTGTAGGTGCTACTGGACTCTTGTTCTTTTCTACTGCTACAGACAGACTAAGACAGCTACCCATCTTGATCTACACACACACAGACTGACTGACTGACTGACTCACTCACTCACTCGCTCGCTCACTCATGCAGAAATAGCAAGTCTAGAAAACTGTGTAATGAATAAGAATGTGTAAAGTTGACTTGTCTGCAAGGTTGAGTGATTTGAGGGAAAGAAGAATAGCTCTCCCTACTTTTCTTTTACTCTAGTGACAGAATGTTGTTCTTTGGAAATAGTGGGATACCTAATTTAGGGACAGTCATACCTGAAAGACGTAGAGGAGTGGATCCATATCTTTGTCTCTGCTACCCAGTTGACTAGAGTTAGCTTTTGGTTTTCAAGTATATCAGAAACAACTTTTGTCCAGCAGATTATTAAGATGCCCCTCTCAGTTCTTGGTTGTAACCAAAGTTGTTTCTAGGTGAAGAATTATTGTTTGCCTGATGGTGGTGATTTTCTGAAGGTCAAGATATTTACCGTACACAAGGAGGGGTCAAAGCCCCAATTGAGTATTTTTTTTATTACATGGTAAGGTAATTGAACAAGAATCCCAGGTGCCAAAATCACAGGGCCCAGGTGCTTTTTGTGGTGTCTAACAGAACAATATCCTAACATGAGTGAAAAGATAAACATCTGTCATGATAAAGGCCCCAATTACTTCAAGCATCCACCAGTGGGATGTCCAATTAGTTCTTGCCACTTTACATCTCATCCATCTGTTTCCACTAATGCAGCCCCAGGTGTGCACTTTCGTGACGCCAGGTATGGGTCAGGGTTGTTTTGTTGAAGCCTGTGGCATCTGCTTCCAGCTAAGCAAGCAGCACTTAAAAGGCTGTTCACAAGATCACCACTGTGATAAGTGCTGCATTTTACCTTGCCAAAGAGCAGTCTAAGCATTTACTTGGACAATGTTTTCCTTCCTTCCTTTCTTTCTTGTTAAAGGCCCACTCACCTGGCCCATATGGAGAGGAGCAAGAGTCAAGCCAGACAATCAGCCACCTCCCCTGAGTGATCTGTTGCTGGGACGTTCCACTTTGGGCTGTTCATACTGAGAGGGGTGGGGGAAGTATTAGAAAAAATTGTTAGCTAATGTAGAAAAATTGCATTGTCAGGAAAATTTGAAATTGTGTGCAGTGAAACAGCCTCTGAGCCAGTATATTGCAACAGATAAAACTTACTTTTACTGAAGCTGAATCACATTTACTTGGTTTTTTGTTGTTGCAGAACAAAAATAGAAACTTAATATATTCAACACTATTCCCTATTAGAAAAGGCCAGCTAATGCCACCATTGCCAGCTGCCTGCCAGGGACAGACAATCCCCTGCCCCCAGTTGCTACCTTCCCATCACCATTCACTTGGTTGTGCTGGGCTTTGTTGTTTCGGCTTGCATTGGGAGTGGGACTTGCATTTGGGACTGGCTTTTGGCCAGGGGTTGCCTTTGCTGAAGATTTCCTTTTGCCTGGAAAACCTAGGAAATGTTTTCCCCATAGGAAGCAATGGAGACTGGCTGGGGGCAGCTTGTTCAGAGGGCCATAGAACCGGATCTTAGGTTCAATTTTCCTGAAACTTTGGGGAGCTTTAGTGGACAAATTCCCTTCAAATTTGGTGGAGTTTGATTGAGTCCCCAAATAGTTTCCCCTTAAGGAATAATGGCTGGATATATTTGGGATTCTTTAACCAGATTAGAGAATCTGACCCGGGAGCCAGTTTGGTGTAGTGGTTAAGAGCGCGGGACTCTAATCTGGAGAACCGGGTTTGATTCCCCACTCCTCCACTTGAAGCCAGCTGGGTGACCTTGGGCCAGTCGCAGCTCTCTCAGAGCTCTCTCAGCCCCACCCACCTCACAGGGTGATTGTTGTGGGTATAATAATAACATACTTTGTAAACCGCTGTGAGTGGGTGTTAAGTTGTCCTGAAGGGCAGTATATAAATTGAATGTTGTTGTTGTTGTCGTCGTCATCGTCGTCATCATCATCATCATCATCATCATCATCATCATCATCATCATCATCATCATCATATTAGGGATACCAAGTTTTTTTGGTATCCCTGAAGCTCGTATCTGGATCTCCTGAATGTTCAGGCCTTTAAATTTGAAAGGAGTCAATGTAAATAGCCCTTCCTTTACTGTCTCTGTCTCCTAAACTCCCTTGTAAATCTGAGAGGGAGTACAGTGGTAGAATTTAGAGATGTTCCCTTATATTTTCCAAAGATAAGGAACTGGTGATTAGTAGATGTATCCCAAGATAACAGGATTTTAGTTTATCCTAGAACAAGGCTTGGAGACTGCTGTACAAGATGTTTTCATTGCTCTTCACATTAAAGTTGCTTTAAGCCATCCCGTGTTCTATTTGTCTTTCTGGGGACATAGAGATATTACAGGGAGGAGATAGTGTTTTCCATCGCCCACAGCCTCTGTTTTCCTCATCAATGCCAACAGTGCGCAGATCTTTAAACTGGAGAATGTTAAAAGCCTACCTTCTCCTACTTTAGGAAAGGCAAAATAGTCCAAAGCTCAGAAGGGGGAGGGGATCTTAAGCAGCTCACAGAGTTGCCTCTTGCCACCAGATTGCAGGCCTCTGAGCTGGGTCAGAACCCTTCTGGATCGACTCTGGTTTGGCTTGAGGTATGCATTGTGCAAATTTAGTGACCATTACTCCAGCACAAAGGGAGAGAGAACAGGAAGATTCCAAAAGGTTAGCATCCTGTGATGACACAGTGTTTCATTAATCACATGAACACATGAACTGCTTTATACTGAATCAGATCATTGGTCCATGAAGGTCAGTACTGCCTGGCAGTGGCTTTCCAGGACTCAGGCACTGGTCTTCTACATCACCTGATCCTTTTCACTGGAGATGCCAGGGATTGAACCTGGGACCTCCTGTAAGCCCAACAGATGCTCAGCCACTGAGCCACAGCCCCTCCCAATCCAATTCTGTTGAGAAGAACTGATATAAAACTATCACAGTCAGTACTGTCTGCTATGATTAGCAGAAGCTCTCCAGGTTCTTGGATAAAGATATTTCCCATCACCTCTTACCTTTCGACTGGAGATACCACGGATTGTAGCTGGGATTTTCTGTGTGCAAAGCAGATGCTCTGCCAGTGAGCCACAGGCCCCTCCCCACCCTAAAGAGACACCTTTAATGGGATCTGCTCTGTTCAGCACTGGAAAGTGGTAAGTTCTCGTTTTCTCGTAAACAAATGGGAATATGCAGTACAGTAAACTGATGCCCTAATAGGGCTGCCAGGTTGGAACTCCTGGAAGATTTTTGGGAGAAGCGCATGAAGGAAGGATGTCGGCGATGTGTCAGTGTCACTTCCAGATGGAACCCAAAAATGATGGAGGCTTCTGCCTGATCTCTATGGTAAAAAACATAAGATGAAAATATTCTGTCCCCATCCACTACTACCATCCCCTGGTCAATTGAGCACCAGAAGGGATGGGGGAGCATTAGTAGAAGATTGCCCGCCAGTAGTAGGCAAACGGTCTTGGGCTGCAGAGACAGTGGAGAGACTGCTGCATAGCTATTCCCATCCCTGAGTTCTATAGAGAGATTTCCCTTTCGCCCTGCATGGCTTTGAAATGCGGCTTAACCTGTCAAGCCCCAGTGCTAAGCTTTTTATTATTTTAATGAAAAAGACAACGTGAATATTTTTCAAGTTGTGAAATTATAAAAATGTCACTTCATAATAATGTAACAATAATAAAGGGAGAGATAGAAAACAGAATTACACGAGCAAGAAGTTCAGCTATATGGTTGGGGAAAAAATTCATGTTTCTATTAACAAAAGCATGTATGTGATAAAGAGTTCGTCAATTAGGAATCATTGCACAGGGATTTGTGGCCAAATGGTGGACGAGTGTTTATTGGACCGCTATTTAGATATGCAATGGGAGATGGCCGAACGTTACAGAATGATTGGGTTCCAGATTTGGGTGCACTATTACTGTAGCACTAACAGTCCTAACAAGCACACTTACAATAAGTCCATTGAAGTCAATGTGCTTAGAAGATTTTATCTTTGATTACAGTGGCACTGTAAAACTATAAAGTTTTAGATTGCCCAGTGGCTTTGTTTAACAAAAGAATTAGAAGTATGATCAAGCTTTGATGAGTTGCTTCCTTTTTGCTACCAATGCATATGCCTAGCAAGGCATCTCTTAGATCAAGGGTAATATCTTGCTGCTTTATGTATGTATGTATGTATGTATGTATGTATGTATGTATGTATGTATGTATGTATGTATGTATTTATTTATTTATTTATTTATTTGCTTGCCCTGACCTGGATAGCCCAAGTGAGCCTGATCTTGCCGGATTTCAGAAGCTAAGTAGGGTCAGCCTTGGTTTGGAATTGGATGGGAGACTTCCAATGAAGACCAGGGTTGCAGAGGCAGGCAATGGCAAACCACCTCTGCTAGTCTCTTGCCATGAAAAACCCACCAGGAGTTGCTGTAAGTCAACTATGACTTGAGAGCAGGATTTCTATCTATCTATCTATCTATCTATCTATCTATCTATCTATCTATCTATCTATCTATCTATCTATCTATCTATCTATCTATCTATCTATCTATCTATCTATCTATCTATCTATCGTCTGTCTCCCTCTGACTCAAGATGGATTACACTTCATGTAAGTGTACATTTGGGGTCAAGTATACTTCATCAACCCCAAAGTTAGCCACAACTTTACAATCCCACCACATATGTATAAAGGTACCTTTGAATTCACTCTCTCTCCAGCCCAAGGGAGACTGGCTCTTAATAATGTGTTTTAACTTGTGTGTGCAGATCAGGTTTAAAGTATATGTCTTAGTGCCACAGATACTGTTTGGTAGAGTTGCCTTCCTTGTTCAAATGCAGGGCTGTGTTTCAAAAGGAATGTCAAAAACTAGATGTGTTTCCCATGCAGATATAGCCAAGAAGACCCCAAATGTCTTCCCTGTCAAAACTGTGGCCCTCGCTCTGACCAGTGATCAGTGGGGGTAATGTCAATCAAAGGACAAAGGTAATAGCACCTTCAGCAATGGGCATTGTTTTGCTGAGTCTGAATGGCACTTTTTATTTCAAATAGCTTTTAACGTGCATTAGCAGTGAAATCCTAAGCAGAGTTACTCCAGTCTAAGCCCATTGTAACTCTGTTTAGGAATGGATTTCACTGTAAGCTCTTTATGTATCTCAAAAGCATGTACATGTCATTCAGACTACCTGAACACAGAATGAAGATGGGGTATGGGGAAACGGCAGGGGAAGTCTGTTACTTTTATTCCCTGTTTGTTGGCTTTCAAAAGCATGTGGGTGACCAGGAAGAAGAAAGAGAAGAATAGCTGGTTTTATACCCCGCCCACTACCTGAAGAAGTCTTGGGAGTGGCTTACAATCACCTTCCATTCTTCTCCCCACAGCAATCACCCTGTGAGGTGGGTGGGGCAGAGAGTGCTCTGAGAGAGCTGTGATCGACCTAAGGTCACCCAGCTGGCTTCAGGCAGAGGAGTGGGGAATCAAACCTGGTTCTCCAGATCAGAGACCTGTTATTCTTAACCACTACACCAAACTGGCCCTGCAAAAGGATGTTGGACTGAGTGGATTTTTGATCTGATCCTGCAAGGACCTTCTTCTTTTCTTGTTTTCTAACTCTGTTGAAGAATGCTGGAAGTTTGTACAAAATCCTTGCAGGAATGGAATGGTTATAACAATGAACAACCAACTGAACTCTCTCTCTCTCTCTCTCTCTCTCTCTCTCTCTCTCTCTTTAAAAAAAGGCTTTCAAAAATCCTCACCAAACTGCAAAACAACACCCCATACAACCACCCACATTAACAAGACTGCAAGAATATTTAATAAATTTTGTCCTGATTTCATTCACCCATTGAACAGATCAGGAAACATCACCCAAATGGATGAAAAATCCAAAACAAGCAACAACAACAGAACAGATGAATTTCAATTTGCAAATCCAATTGAGATTCGGAAACCTATTTGTCCAACCTCTGTGTTAAGACTTCAAAATCACATTCTGAATTTTGAAAAGTAGTTACATTTTGATATTTTAAAAAACCTGATCACCCAGTTCCATAATTCTTTATCATTTCTCTCTTTGTTTTAAATAGTTATATGCCCTGCGGGTGAGCTACACTTTCATGTAAAAGATTGAAATCAAAACTATCACCTTTCCCCAGGAACTCAGGATTAAAGCAGTGTATTCATTTAACTTTAATGATATTGAAAAGGGAATGAGCACTGAAATCTCAGCGGCAGCCTAACAGAATGACACTTTATTACATTAAAAATTTACCTGAAGAATTGATGAGCACTTCCTGGAATATTTACATAGATGAGTGGAAAATGCCAAATTAGGTCACTGCTTCTTTTTTCACTTCCTCTGTGCTCCATTTATACCCATTGCCATCACTATGATATCACTCAAGTGTATTGTCTGCTCATAGCAGGGATACCACACCGGGGATCTTCCCGGAAGTTAAAACATACCTTCCATATATATGACAGTCTGGAAAATTCTATCACTCTCTATTGTGACCAGGAAACAGAACTCAAGATGGAATGTTGAAGAGGAAGAGGCGGGATTTATAAAAACCACAAACAGTCTTGCATCTCCATGGCTACCATCAGCTGGGGCACAGAGATAGTTAATGGGGACATAGATGCAGAGGAGTTAGCCATGTTAGTCTGTGGTAGCAAAATCAAAAAGAGTCCAGTAGCACCTTTAAGACTAACCAATTTTATCGTAGCATAAGCTTTCGAGAATCAAGTTCTCTTCGTCAGATGCATGATACAGAAACTGGTCAAATATAGAAGAGGAGGGAGGAGAAGGGGAGGAGAGAGAAGAGGCAATTAGGGGGGAGAGGGGGAGGGTGCAACCAAAACGTTCCTTTGCTAGTATATGTAAACATCTCCTTTTGGTGTGTGGATCAGTTGGCTTCAAAGGAGCTTGCCCTGTTAGTTTGTAGCAGCCAAACAGCTAGACCATCCCATTCCAATGCAGTATGAGCCTTCGACAACCACAGCTCTCCCTGCCAGATGCATCTGACCACAGATCTCTTTGGTTACATAAAGCTAGTCATCACATGAGTGTGGATGTGGAAAGTCATGCATATCCGATTCCTGACTACTAGAGCAGCATTTCATCAGCATTCATTGTCAGTATTAAACAGAAGACACAATTCAGAACAGGGTAAAGAGACTGAACACATCCTGGTTTTACACCAGCTCATGTGAGTCACCTGTGTGCCTAAGAGGGCTATCAACATCCAAGTGGAATCTGGAGTTCTCCTGGAATGACAACTGATCTCCAGACTACAAAGATCAGTTTCCCTAGATTCTAAAATCCATTGGTCCAATCTCTCTGCTAAATTTTGAAATCATATTCTGAATTGTAAAAAGTAATTGCATTTTAACATTTTTAAAAAAGATTACCAAATTCCATATTCAGAAGATGGACTCACATACCAGCTGGTCTCCCTCCCTTCCCAAACTTTGTCCTCCCTGGTAAGGCTGCCGGGTCTCCTGCTACAATAGGAAGACTCCCATCAGAAGTCCTAGTTGCCTGCTGCTGCACTGAGAGACAGCAGGAGAAAAATAAAAAATACGGTGACATCAGCTGCATCAATACATCACCATAAAGTTATCATAGAGTTTCCAGCGATTTCTAGTGCTACCCTACATCACATCCAGGAAGTGACATATCAACACAGCCAACATCGTCTCCCCTTTGTCCCCATCCCAAACTCTCCTGTTGGTTCCACACTTGAGGCAGCATGTGTGAAGAGCCCCAAGGCACCTCTGTGTAAAGTTCTATGGCCTGGGGGATGTTTCCCATACCTTTAACGCAGGCACACAACGTAGTGAAATACAACTCTAGCACTATCATCTGCAGGCTGGTATAGTGGATGCATGCTTGCACATTATTTTGTGAACCATGTCCAACTTCTCTGTGGTAACAAATGCTTTAATCATTCATAGTTCACTACAAGTGTGTGTGGGGTGTGTGGGTCCATCCCCTGGAGATTGTTTGGGGAAGAAAGTGTCAGGCTGCAAGGAGAATACATGTGAGTGTATTTGAAGAGGCTTGTGTGGAGGTATTTTTCTTTAAAACAAGGTGTGATAGAGAATTTTCTCCTAAATTAAATAGTAAAAAACTAGTGAACAGAGAAATCAAAGTCTTACAGAAGCAATTTTGTGGAGATGCTTAGCCCAGACCTTTACCTGTAACAATGTGGGTGTGTGGTGGTGGTGGGGGGGGGGGGCTGCATCTGTTAAAATTGTGACAAATTCCATGTTTTTACTTTATTGGGTTCTAGAGAAATGGGTTGTGGGAATCTCTTTGAAAACCAATTTACAGGTTAGGTATTGAAATGAACATATGACAAGTTGATTAGTACAATACTAAACAGCATTACACCCTTCCAAGCTCATTGTGTATAACTCTGCTTATGATTGCAGTATAAATAAATTGGTCCATTTATGTGTGGTTAGGTTGTACTGGCAGTGTCAGAGGGGTTTCAGATCCCATCTTTCCTACTGTCTCTCTTTTCCTTCCCCCTTTCAATACAGATGATGGAATACATGATACTGAGCTCCTTTTAACATTAGTTTTTAGGAATTACATAGTCTACTTTTCTCATGCTGTACTGATAATTCCAGAAGATCCAAGCCATGTGGATCTTCCAGTTTCTTCGAATATTGGAAGGGACCCAGGGCCAAACTAGACATCCAGGTTTATAAAGAGTTGGATCTGCGTTCCCCAGACCCAACTCGGGTTTCCGCAGCCATACAGTAGTTAAAAAGTAATGGCTGTTAAAAAAATAAAGGAGACCCCAAACGGCCTCAGAATGCCTCTATTGCAGAAGGAGGGGTTCCTCCATCTCTCCTCAAGCCATTTCCACCTATCACAATAGAATGGGAGAAGTTTTTACTGCTCCATATGCACAGAATATCCCATGTGGATCAGAAAAAAGGGGGAAAAACCTCCCTCCCCTGCTATTTTGACATGGGGAAATGGCTTGATGCGGGAAAGAGGAGCCCCTCCTCCCCCACAGAGGCGTTCTGAGGCCATTTAGGGTCTCCTTTATTTATCACTCCTCAAAGCTGCTGTGTAACTGCAGGGAACTCGAGCTGGGCTCAACTTTTTAAAAAACTGCATTTCTAGCTTGGCCCTTAGCTGGCATGAAAGAAGCCATGGCATTGGCTTCTACCACATCGCCTGGCTCTCCTGATGTTACTGGAATGGTGCAGGAGCAGCGCATGCTACAGAGGGGGACACAACATGTGTCTTTGGCATTACCAGGGCTCATTTGGAGGCGGTGCGTGCCAGAACGGTGTTCCAGTAGCTCTGAAAGGAGGTCATGTGGGTTTTGGCCCTGCCCACATGATTCCTTTTCCTCCTGACTGTCCTCATCTTTAGCAGCAGGCTCTGCTCATTGTGTATAACTCTGCTTATGATTGCAGTATAAATAAATTGGTCCATAAATTGGTCCAATTGGAGAGAGAGAGAGAGAGAGAGAGAGAGAGAGAAAGAAAATGGGTGAATGAGTGCAAGCCGAGTGGGGCTAGGCTTCAAAGGAATGTAAGCTGCTTAGAATTCATTCTGCTCTGCTGCTTGCTTTATTTTCATTTGTGACTCATGAAGGGGGGGAGGGGGAGACAGAGAGAGAAAACGAGTGAGTGAGTGAGTGCGAGCTGAGTGGGGCTGGTGTCCAAAGGAATGTAAGCTGCTTTGAATTCATTCTGATCTGCTGCTTGTTTTATTTTCATTTGTGACTCGTGGGAGAGAGGGAGAGAGAAAATGAGTGAGTGCAAGCCGGGTGGGGCTGGACTCCAAAGGAGGGTAAGCTGCTTTGAATTCATTCTGCTGCTTTATTTTCATTTGTGAATTGTGTGAGAGAGTGCGTGCAAGCAAGCAAGCAAGCAAGCAAGCAAGCAAGCAAGCAGGGCTGGCTCTCCAGAGGAGGGTAAGCTGCTTTGAGTTCATTCTGCTTTAAAGAAATACCTGAAGATTTTTGGGGGAAAGGGGCCTGAGGCGTGGATGGTGCCTTCTGACACACTTCTGGTGATGTCAGGGGGTGTGGCATATGCT
Source organism: Eublepharis macularius (assembly GCF_028583425.1). Lineage (NCBI taxonomy): Eukaryota > Metazoa > Chordata > Lepidosauria > Squamata > Eublepharidae > Eublepharis > Eublepharis macularius. The sequence goes on along the minus strand of NC_072792.1, from coordinate 162,870,726 downwards.
AATGAGATATGCTAATGATTCCTGCAGTTCTTTTTCTAGGAAATGAACCCTGCACATTACTATAGCATTACCATAACCTCTTGCTCTTTACAGCAGATGGGACATATTTTTCAATGGTCATTGTTTGTTTGTTTATTATTTATTTTATTCGATTTATACCCCGCCCTCCCCACAGATGGGCTCAGGGTGGCTAACAACATTAAAAAATACATTAAAATCACAAAAACATAAAATCAATAATAATTTTTTAAAAATAATTAAAATAGTCCAGGAGCAGGCTGTTTAAACAAATAGGCATCAGGTTTTGATGAAACACTCTTCCTAAGTAGGAATTCTCTCAAGTTTTTGAATGTTTAGTCACATTCAGCTATAATAATAATAATATCCGATTTATATACCGCCCTTCAGGATGACTTAACATCCACTCAGAACAGTTTACAAAGTATGTTGTTATTATTCCCACAACAACAAATACCTGTGAGGTGGGTGGGGCTGAGAGAGCATTGAGAGAGCTGTGACCGACTCAAGGTCACCCAGCTGGCTTCAAGTGGAGGAGTGGGGAATCAAACCTGGCTCTCCAGATTAGAGTCCTGCCACTCTTAACCACTACAATAAACTGTTCCTAGCTCCATTGCTAGGAACAGGAAAGGGCACATCTGCACCAGCCCTTTCAGAAATCAGCAACCAGCCATTCACCTCTTCAACAAGGGGGCTAAATTTCCCTCTTCCACTTACCTTCCCAAGCAACTGATTGGTGCTATTGCAGGTTTTCTAAACGGGCTATGTGCATGCAGCCTCACCAACAGGAGGAGGGGAAGGAGCCACATGTGGCAGTCACAATTTCGGCCCGTCGTTCCTCATCCATCACTTTCTGTAACATGTGACTATTTTGAATGGAGTTGCAGCTTCTTAAATCAGCAGAGAAGGACAAAATTGAGGAGTTTTATGTTTTAAAATGGTGTCTACTATAGACTCTGGAGAGGTGGCCTATAAATTTGCTACCTCGATAAATATGATGCACTTCAAATGGGCACTCTGTACTCAAGCCACATCCAAAAATTGGGCAAGGATTGGGGCCAAATGGCCGGGATCCGGTTGGTGCTGGGCAGGGGAGCATCCCCCCACCTGGCACTGACCCGATCCAGGCTGTTTCGGCCATGATCTGGGCCATTTCGGCCCCAATCGAGGCCTAAACAGCCCAAAAAAGTCAGGTGGGCGGGGTAGTTGAGGGAACTACTGGAATGGTGTTCCGGTGCGTTTCCCCTTCAAATGAGCCCTGGGTGTAGTGGTTAAGAGCGACAGGACTCTAATCTGGAAAACTGGGTTTGGTTCCCCATTCCTCCACTTGAAGCCAGCCAGGTGATCTTGGGTCAGTCCCTGCTCTCTTAGAGCTCTCTCAGCCCCACAGGGTGTTTGTTGTGGGGGTAATAATGACATACTTTGTAAACCGCTTTGAGTGGGCATTAAGTTGTCCTAAAGGGCAGTATATAAATTGAATGTTGTTGTTGTTATTGTTGTTGTTATAACTGTATTATTATACAGTTCCTACAATGGATTAGCATGTCCATCTGAAGAAGAGGGGCGTTAATTTCCTCTGAAGGTACGCTCCCACTGCAAATCCTCATTTTAAACCCTATACACAAGTGGACTATAGTTTTCTGAGGTAGAGGCTGTGAAAGGAGGGAAGGAAGGAAAGCTGAGGAAGATAACAGGTAGATAAAATTAGCTTCACTGGTGACTGGGAACAAGTCAAGGAAGCAGGAAAATGGGAGAGCCTGTGGGGAGTTTCAGGGAGGGGAAAGAGGAAATTGTGGGGAAAATGACATGCTCTACCCCACAAGTCTTTGTGGTTCTCCCCTTGTAATACTATAATACAGAAACGAATGAAAATGAATTCCTGCCCTCAAATCATAGTGGACTTATGGCGACCCCCTAGTGGAGTTTTCATGGCAAGAGACTAACAGAGGTTTGGCACAACAATGTGGTTTGTCATCATCCGCCTCTGTAACCCTGGTCTTTGTTGGAGGTCTCCCATCCAATTACTAATCAAGGACAACCCTGCTTATCTTCTGAGATCTGACAAGATCAGGTTCTCCTGGGCTATCAAGATCAGGGCTACAGAAATGAATAAAAATATTAAAATAATAAAGAACAATAAAACCCAAACAATTCTTTGTGCACACCTATTAACAATTATAAGCTCCCTAGCCTTCTATGTTACATTATTTTTTTGCAGATCAGTGCTTATAAAATAAAAAAGAGCAGCAAGTCAAATTGTATTGTAATCATATTTGGTCTCTAGCTTGACAAATGTAGCACAAACGGGAGACAGACTGTTCAACACACATCCTCCTCCCTTCAAAGAATGGTTAGAAACTTAATTTATGAGCATACTGTTCACTTCTTGCCTTAACTGCTATGCACAGAAATGATGCTATATGTAAGATAAAGGTTTCTTTTATTAGACTGAGCTGTTCCGAAAGAAACTAATTACATTAGCATTTTCTGGCTTTTGCTCCTAGGGGATTCTCTCCAGCATTTCACAGATGAAAAGACTCACCCTTGCCCGCGTCTCTGGGAGAAGGCCCAGAGAAGTGGCCTAGGAGACAGCTGGAGAAATCCTAGGAGGCAGAGTCAATACTGTTCAGACCACAGACCTGCCACAAGCCAAAATGAATCATTTGAATGCAAAAGACTTAACACAGGAAGGTAATTTCAAGTCAGATTAAAGATACATATAATACAGTGTTGAAGAATTAATGTTCAATCTAGAAAATATTTGCACCTTGTTATGTATGGGCAATGCTGACGAAGATCAGGAATAGGACAATAAACCAGGTTACTGGGAGGACTCCCACCATAGCAGGAGGCCTGGTATCTCACTGACCTCCCTACCACTGGATGTCATTAGCCCTGCCCTGAAGCCACCCTGCACCCAGTGATCAGAGTGGACTGGGAGACAAAAACATCTCTGGAATATCACACCTATCTGCAGTAGCTCCATTGGTTACCGATAGGGTTGCCAGGTCCCTATACTGTCCCAGCAGTAGGCGGGGGGGGGGGGCCTGGCACTTACCTCGTGCCTTGGGCATGACACGTGCCCTGCACATGTCCTCCCAGCACCAATGTGATGACATCACTTCCGGAAATGACATCATCATGCTGGCTGCAGGAGCATTCCAAAATCAGCCCCAAAGAAGCGCGGAAGCAGTCCTGCAGCTGGCACAACAATGTCACTTCAGGAAGTTACATTGTCATGTACCCCCCCCCGGGAACGCATGCACTGCACATGTTCCTGGGTTGCCTGTTGGTGGTAGGTGATCTCCAGGCACCCCAAAACCTCCTGACAGTCGCTCGCAACTGGTAGGCAAGCAGGTAAACCGCCGGGAGATTACTAGGGACCTGAGATCCCTCGTTACTGATTCGTTTCTGGGTTCAATTCAAGGTACTGACTCTCACCTACAAAGCTCTTTATGGTGTAGATAACCAAAAGATACCAAGGGCTGTCTTTCCTTATCTGCCCCACTGTGATAGCAGTGCTCCTGGGAGCCAAGTCTGCTGAATGGGTAAAAACAGTGGCTGCCTGTATCTGATCAACTCCCCCCGCCCCCCGACACACACACTGTGTGGAATGGCCTGCCTGAGAAGGAACAGAGTGGAAGGCTCCTGCAGAACGTGCAAAATGGAATTGCTCAGGAGAACATTTTTATAAAGGGAATAGGGTGGTAGGAAAACTGGAATTGTTCAGGAGGCTGCTTTATAACAAGGAGACAAGAGCTGTAGTTGATGGCACTCCTCATGACTGCATTGTTTTTTAACCTTGCAATTCAACCTTACTCTGATGTTTATCATCTGTCTTAAAGGGCTTTTCCACGATGGGTTTTTGCTGCAGCTCAGCTTCTTAATGGTATCACTCTCCTGCCCCCATTACACACCGTGCCATTTGCAAGTTGTTGCTCTCGTTTTCATTTTTTTCCCTACGTTTTTCAGTCCACTGCTGGGGACTTGGCAACCCTAGGCCTGGAGATCATTTGTAATTCCAGGAGATCTCTAGCCACCACCTGGAGGTTGGCAAACCTAGTCACAGCACTGACGTCACATCTGGCAAAAATGAAAGTGACATGGTGGACGCCCTAGCATTTTGCAAACATGTTGTAAGAACAGGGCAACAAAACAGGATACTGGAAGGTCTCTCATTATAGCAGGAGGCCTGGTATATCTAGCACTGATTTATAAAATGCCAGAGTACAGCGTTTTGTTATATTTTACATCAACCATAAAATTCATTCTCTGGAACTCCAAGTTATTCTGCTCTGTTTCTTTCCAGGGGTGGCTGATTCATTTAAATATTTGCAATATTACCGAAGCCCAGTGGTCCTTGCAGGTAAACATGACAATGAAATCAACCATTAGCCCTGCAGAAGTGGTCAACTCATTCCTTTCCTACTAGAAAAATGTGAAGGTTTAATATACTACAGTGTAATGTTGGTACTCTAGCAAAGCTCAGCCTATTCATTTCAGCCTTTTGTCATTTTTTTACGTTACGGGATACTATAAATGTGGTTGCCTATTGCAGCACTTATTTTTAAAAGAGAACCTAATCAAACGGCATTCTTACAATATTCTGCATTCAGACCCATGACTCAGTGATGCTTGGGCTGGCAGCAGCTTAACATAATGATCAACGGAAAAAATATTCTTATCATGGTAAAGGCGAAAGCACAGACTTGACAGTACAAGCCACTGGGAGAGGATGAAGTGAATTTTAATCTGCAAAATGTCCTTTGGTTGTGCTGGGGAGGACAATAACTACCTGCAAACACTCTCCCAAAACTGAAAAGGGTTTTATGTAGGGCCTTCTGCATACAATTGTACTGGGACTTGATTGGAGAGTAAATTCCAGAAATGGGGCATTTTCACGCCCTTAAAAGGACGGAATGCTGACGACGTCTCCATTTGCAAAACGTTTGCGGGTTGTTTGGCTTCTGTTTTTCCAGTGCCTTTTTTGTGATTGCAGAAAGTGCATTCCTAGAAAAGGTACTGAAAAAACAAAAGACAAACGGCCCGGAACCGTTTTGCAAATGGCGTGTGGACTATCCCTTTAAGGGCATGTGGAAATGGCCATGGTTTGCAATGCTATGCTGAAGTTATAGGCAGACTGGTCCTTTAACTTACAGGGAAATTCCCTGGTAGTCCAGTGCCTTAGGGGGGCAAGAGGAAGCATAACCAAGCTCTAACAGCTGTGTTAGAACCTCTGGGTCAGTTGGCTCAGACCCTTCATTGGTGTCAGTTCACCAGTTGTCACTTCCTCCTGAGGATTGGCAGCTGTGTGGGTCACGACCTTTGGTGAACTGACACCAACTACCACTGCCAGTGAGCGAGCTAATACCCACCACTGTCTGCACCACTAAGCTGAATGATATCTGCAGATCTGGCTTGCTCCAGGGTCATTTTCACCAGCCACTGTTGTCCTCTACAGGCAGCATTGTGTATATTGAAATCAACATGTGAAGAGGGGGAGCAGACTGGTCCCACAGTATGCCCACATGTGATTGCCAGGCATAGAATCCAGGCGCATAGGAAGCATAAATGCTGTCCCCATGACCTACTTTTTAAAATGTTCCCAATCATGGGGATGGAGCCTGCATTCACTTCCTACTTGTGTGGTCAACATGCTTTCAAGCTGGGGAGAGGCTGTGGCACAGCGGCTGTGTGCACTGCACTGGGAACGTCTTAGGTTCAATCCTTGGTATTTCTAGGTAAAAGGATCAGGTAGTAGGTGATGTGAAAGATCTCTGCCTAGACCCTGGACAGCCGCTGCCAGTTTGAGTAGACAATACATACCTTAATACATAAATGGTCTGACTCACTATAAGGTATCTTCATGTGCTGGCCATACATAGGTGTGGGCAGGACCAGGATGCTCAAGGCTACTCCCTCTCTATGTGTCTTGATTTCAAAGCCTATAGTGTCTCTCTAGAGGCAAATCAAGGTTGGGAAATGTCATGTGGTAGAGGCCTCCTGGGACTATATCACTTCAGATGGAATCTGATCACGAACCAACAAAGCAACCCTAATATACTTAGGCAAACACATAAGAATGAGACTGGGCTCAAACAAGGCTAATTCAAAGTAAGGGCAAGGCCCAGCATCACCCTGAGTTAGGCTGACAGGTCCCCTAGTGGGGGCTGGGGGTCCCTCATTCCCAGCCTCTGCCCCCCACTGCCACTCACCTGGCTGAAGGGGGAAAATGGGCCCAGAAGGCAAAAAACCTCCCAGACCACTGCACAGGGGGCATGCTCCCACTGGCCACGACATCACTTCCTTAAGTGACATCATCGCTCCTCTCGGTGGACATGCTCCTGCACTTCACAGGGGCTGAAACTGGCTGCTGTGAAGTGCAGAACTGATGTCATTGCATCTGCCAGGAGCATGTGCACGAAGAGATCAACCAAGGTAAGAGCCTGGTCCTCCTGCCTCCTGCTGGGAGGGTAGAGGGGCCTGGCAACCCTACCCTGATTCTGAATTAACTTGTTTGCCTTCATAACTATTGAAAGCTGTCTGGTTTGCTCAGAGCCTAACAACAAGTGACACTTGACACAGGTTAGACAAGTGACAGCTGAAAAGTCCATTGGACAGCAGTCGGAGGGCCAAGCTGCAAGACCAGGATGCCTCCATTTCCCATCAAAACTTGAGGGAAGCTGACAAGTGTCCAACCTGTGTCAGGCGTCACTTGTAGTTTGGCTCTCAGTTACAAGAAGGATGAAAGAGGAAGAGGAGCAGAAGGAGAATATTCTGCACTTCACAGCAGCCAATAGCAATTTAAAAACCAATTTCCCCCCTCCCCAAGGTATAAGCTTTCATAAGTTAAAGCTCACTTTATCAGATACCAAAGCTTGTACCCAGGAAGCTTGCATAACCTGGAAAGTTTTGTTGATCTTTAAAGTGCAATTGGACTCAAATTTTGTTCTACTCTTACAAACTGACGCAGCTAACTGTCTGAACTAGAGAGAAGAAGGAAGGTTTCAAGGATACTGGAGACACAGTTGAATGGGACTGCCAAGAAACTATAGGAAACCTGAATGTGTGTGGGCAGGTGGGGGGGGGGAAATGTCTCTCTGCAGTGCTTCAGTGGAAAAAATATAACAATAGTCTCCCCTCAAAACCTGAGGAAGATTTTGCAGAGAGAAAAAATCACAACATAACCCTCCTAATGTGACTTAGCCGAAATAAAATCGCTCTCAATCAGAATTAACCTAAGAAACACACACACCCTGCCTGCATATGATCTGTTTAGAAATGAAGAGGGTTTTCTTTTTAAATGTTTGTTCCTTTATGCAACAGTTCAGGCATGAGAAGTAACAGCCAACTTTCTAGGAATGCCAAACACAATAACAAAACAGGAAACAGATGGCAATTGTATGTGTATGTCAAACGGCTTGTACGAATCCACGACTTCCACTTGTCACCGTGGATAAACTCTCTTAAGAAAGAAAGACAAATGGTTTTTCATTACCTAGAATTCTGTTTCCTGAAAGGATGGGCTTTACTGAAGGAAAACAATTTGATTGTTTTCTATCAAGGGATTAAGATCTTGAAACTCAGAGGCCTCATAAAATGGATTAACCCTAAATCTTCTTTATGCAAGGATGTTAACTATGCAATTAGCTCCTGGCCTTAGCTCTGTAACCAATTTCTACCCTTCTGCAATTGTGACTGTCCCACTCAAACGAATTGGGTGAAACATTTTTAAAGTGATGGAAAAGAACCTCGTCCTGATAGCTTGGGGCTTCACTTCTGTCCAGCATTCTGGCTTGTGGGATTTCCCTGTTTCATTACCTAGAATTCTGTCACCAAGGTTTAATAGCTCTTCAACTGCAGTAAATGTATGTGGATAAACCAGTCTAATATGTTTTCCACGTCCTTGTAGAATACTTCAAAATTAATCCGGTCCTGGAATCAGGGCCAATTTAGTGGCCACTAGCATTTGCAGCACTGATGTTCTGCTGATTCTCCCTTCTTCTGCAGATTTCCAGTTCCCTTCTCCATGCTGTTACTGGGGTCCCTTGGCCCCCAGAAGCCATCTTTGTGGTGGCGCATTGGAGGAGGATAGAGGTGATAAAGACTAGACATGGGCATGAACGAAAAAAAATTAACAAATCCGCAGTTCGGGGTTTGGTGCCGATGACGATCCCAAAGTCGCAAACCACAACGAACATTTTCCGTTGCTGAAACGGTTCATGGTTCAGGGTTTGTGGTGCTCAGAACGGCCCCCTGTTGCACTTAGAGAGCCCATATTCACACAGAGTGTGTAGCAGGCTCTCCTCCAGCCAGCACCCAAGTTTGGTCAAGATTGCAATAGGGATCTTGGAGTTATACCCTCTCCAATCCGAGGCCCCCAGGAAACTCCCACAAAAATCCAAGCTCAATTATACTCTCTCTGTCTCTCCCCAAAGGCTAGTGAGTAGCAAGCAACAGCTCTCACACTCCACTGCTCGCTGAAAGTGAAAGCCAGCCTAGGAGCGCAGTGCTTTTTATAAGCTGAGGTCCCATAGAGCAATGCAGAAGGTCTGTGTTTGGCCGTCAGAGCTGCCTATCAGGGTTTGCAGGGATGAGATTGGAGTGCCCATGGCTACAGAACACCCGTCCCCCTCCCTCCCCCGGGTGTCTTCTCCCAACTTGTAACCACTTTGCAGCTGGTTGGAAGGAAGACCTGCCGATCAAGGTAAGCTGGGCTTCGATTCGGGTTTCCCGGGCGACAGAAGGAGCACAGACAGAGTTCAGGCATTCCCCCGGCTCTGTTTCCAGGGGAATTGATTGATGGCTCGTGACTGTCTGGCTTCCCAAACCATGGCCAAACGCAATGAACCAGGCTTCTTCCGAACGCTGGTTCATTTGCCGTGGACAATCACGAACAGCTGGATCGTGATTGCACGATCACCAATTTTAAGGGTTTTTGAAGTTCGTAATGCAGTTAATGCCCATGTCTAATAAAGACCCACCCTACCAAGAGAAATCTGTTCATCAGTGAAGATTTTCCACAGAATCCAATCCTTTGATATGGTGATTTGTTTCTATTGTTATTTTTTGTATTTGTATAACTTGCTTAGTATTTAGTGTAGTTTTTATTAAAAGCTGCCTTGAACTTCTAGTAAAGGCAGGGCAGAAATTCTACTCCATAAATGAAGATGTGGTGGTGGTGGAAAATGTCTTCAGGCTGACATGGCAACCCCTACTGGGGTTTTAAAGGCAAGAGATGAACAGAGGCGGTCTACCACTGCCTGCCACTGCATAGCAACACTGGAATTCCTTGGTGGTCTCCAAGCCAATATTATCCTTGGCCAACCCTGCTCAGCTTCTGAGATCTGATGAGACTGGGCTAGCCTGGGCAAGGGAAGATGCCAGGTCAGGGAAAATGAATATGAACTCGTATTTTTGCATTGCTGAATAAACATGAAATAATAACAGCAACAATAATAATGCAAAAAGTATGAGCTACCATACATGAAATATTGATGGGAACAGAAGCCTGAGAAAGTTAAGATCTTGTGGGATTTCAAACTCCAAACAGATAAGAAGTCAGAACATAATACTCCAGATATTACTGTGCTTGAAAGTAAGAAGGTCAAACTGATTGATATGGCAATCCCAGGTGACGGCTGAATTGAAGAAAAAGAGATTTAAAAGATGATAACATATCAAGATCTAAGATCTGAACTTCATCATCTTCTGGGAGAAACATACATTGATTATTCCAATAGGTGTGCTAAGTGTGATTCGAAAAGGACTAATTAAACATCTAGGTGATATTGGCATAGGCAGGATAACAACTGGACAGTTGCAAACAGCCATGCTATTTGGAACATGCCACATACTAAAATGATATCTCACTGACTCCTAGATTCTTGAGTAAAATCAGACTATATCATCATCATCATCATCATCATCATCATCATCATCATCATTAATCAAGTGTTTCCCAAATCCTTTCTTAACTCTTACCTGCATTGTATGATGCTCATAGTTTTTTTTGGGGGGGGGGGCGCTTTTCCCCAGATAAGCACAATAAAAGGCAAAAGTGCCTAGACTATTGCATGGCTGTTGAACGTGTCAAGCTCGGATTGGAGGCTTCATTGCTACTTGTTTAACCAGAGTTCATTATTTAAAAGAAATGCCAGTTTTTAAACAAAAATTCTTAGGTAAAGCAAATCAATACTCAGGTAAGAAGAAACGCCCACTGGCCCCGCCATATCTATAGCCCTGGCTGGCATAAGAATTATAGAGCTCTTGTTCCTACATATCTATTATGCATGGATGGGCCAACACAGAGGACATAGCCCATGAAGCTACCTTATACTGAGTCAGATAATTGGTCTATCTAATTACAATAATATCTAATATGATTGGCAGCCATTCTCCAGTAGAATTGCCATCCAGGATTAACTACCTCCAGAAGGCATGAGGGGAAAGTGTGATGATTGGCTTGCACCAACTGCAAGCATAGAGTTTTGGGCAAATCCTAGAGTGTCACCCCAACAGGATGAAGTCACTTCTTGGTCCATGCTGGAAGTGACATTAGAGCATTGGCACAATATCCTCTCCCCTCAATTTTTCTCCCACTGCTCCATGGAACAATGGAGGGAGAGGGGGTAGAAAAGTCTTCTGCTATAGTGGGAAACCTGGCTGCACTACTCACCAGGATCTCAGGCAGAGCTTTCACATGATCTGTTAGCTACTCCCTTTAATTGAACACGTCAGGGACCAAACCTGGGACCTTCTATATGCAAAGCAAATTCTCTACACTGAACCACTGAGTGTAGCTCTTACATAACTGGCTTGGTCAGCAACCAGTTTTTGACAGGACCAATGCTTTGAATGGATCAAGGAATAGAGGACCAGCCATCTTAACTCTGCCCATCCACTGTGTCTCTTGCACAAGCTGAGAATCAGGCAAAGGTGTCTTCAACTGCCTCCTTCACACAATGAACTGTAGCCAACAACTGCAGTTATTCCCTCCTCAGCAAAGGAATCTTCTTATGCACTCCAGATGCTTGTTTAGGCTTAATTACAATAATTAGTGAACACACGCGGTAAGTGGTAAACTTTAGAGGTGGTAGAAAGCTAGGGTTGCCAGGTCCCCTGGGGCTCAAACTGGGGGATGGGGGGGGAGTCACTGGGGAGGGGGTGCACCAAGATAACCTATCTTGCACATGCTCCGGATCATTTCCACGTCGTGCAAGGAATAATATTGTTCCTGGTGTGATGCAGAAGTAGCGGGTTGCACCAGAGGATGATTGGGTAATTGGCCACCAATCTAGTGTTGGGGGCTGATTTTTATCCAATCGACTGATTTTTATCCAATGCCGCACCAAGAATGTCATTCCCACCGCAAGGTGGAGGTGATTAGTGCACAGGAGCTCAGGGTTCACCCTGTTCCTGCGCCTTTCTGCCTGCCGGCCAGGTGGGAAATGGGAGGAAGAGGCTGGGAGTGGGAGGTCCCCTGCCCCCACCAAGGAATGAGATCCCTAAACACTAAGTCACTTCAGACTACAGGTGGGGAAAATACCATTATTCAATGCTGCTTACACCAAAACCTTCCTACACAATCAGGAGAAGACTCGGCTAGGATGTTTTCCTCTGGTGTTGCCTTTCTTTTAATTTGCAAGATTTTTTAAAAATGTAATTTAAATCAAATGACATTCCCAACTGCATTCTGAAGTGGTGCATTCCTTTCTATCATCTCTCGGCATTATAAGGTTGCCCGCTTCAGGCTGGGACATTCCTGGTGATTTGGGGGCAGACCATAGGGAGGAAGATCAACAGGGATGTGATGCCACTCTCGGATGCTGCCATTTTCTCCAGGGGAACTGATCCCTATAGGCTGGAGGCCAGTTGGAATTCTGGACAATCTCCAAGCCCCACCTATATTACAAATAGGTAAAGAGAGTGGTACCAGAGCTTCTCAGTCAGAAGCATTTTCTTCAACGTGCAGCAATTAATCCTCAGGCAATCAGAAAAGATAGAATTTACCATTTATTGAGGTAGATTCTATTCATGGCAGTATCTTGGTGTAGAAAGAAAAAGTCCTAGTCTAAAAAGTCAATTTCCCTATCTACCAGCTAATACAGCATCAAGTCTGCATGCAGGTGTACAGATAAGGTCTTCATGGCAGGAGCTCTGAGAAATACATCCTTCCCCTTTGGAAGGCCATGAGGCAAGAAGAAAACATCCAAAGAGACACAGTGATAGAGGAGGATTCAGAAGGTGTTCCCACTAGGGGTCACATTCCTGCACCCACTTACTTGGCCAGTGGGGGAGGCACACTCCCTGGGGCACCCCCTCTGCAGGTGATGCAGTGTGCCCCTGGGTGGAAGGCATGCTCCCATGCCACCAGAGTGGGCGGCGGTGGTGAGAGCAGCCCACTCTTGCTGCTGCCGCCGTGGCCTGGTCTTGCTGCCATCGCTCTCACTGCTGCCACCACGGCCCGCTCTTGCCACCCGCCACCGTGGCCCACTCTCACTGCCGCTGCCATGACCCCTTTGCACCAAACGAGAGTGGGTGGTAGCAGTGGCAGCAAGAGCAGGCCATGGCCGCGGCGGTGACAGCAGCCCGTGCCAGTGAGGACAAGGGCCCCTTTGACCTGGGGGTGTCCTTGGACCCCCATGTGATGATGTCACTCCAGGAAGTGACATTATGCACGCCAGGAGTGCGGATGCACTGCGCACGTGCACGTGTGCATGATGAAAGAAGCCAGGGTAAGTGCTGGGGCCTCAGGCCCGGGGCCCAATTCCCCGCCTGGACAGCCTAGGGACCTGGGGATCTCCCATCGAGGAACTCCATGTCCCTGGCAACCCTAGTTCCCACTTTAGACAAAGAGAAGCAGCTTACTATCAAGGAAGTTTCACATACAGGGATTCGTTTTCGTTTTCGCAGCCATGTCGGACGCTCCTCTCAGCAGGTCCGAGAGGAAGCGGCCGAGCCGCCTGGCCGGGTGGCTGATCTGCAAAGGCTAGCCCCCAGACTCTCAGGCAGGGAGTCTGAGTCCGGGACGCGGCGGGAAGAGCCCTCTGACAGATCGAGGCAGGGGGTAAATCGCCCGTTTGTCCCTATGGAGGCTGGCAGACGAGCGCGGCACCCAGTGTGCTGCCGGGCTATGGAAAACGGCAAGGAGCAGGATTAGGCGAAAGCCTGCAAGTAAGTGAATCCCTTCTGTTACTACAAGCGCATGTGAGGAGTGGTGGGGTCTGAAGGTTAGAAGACTCGGATTTTTCCCCCCTCATAGAGTCTCGGAAGATTGGCGGTTCCCCCCCCCCCCCAAAATGGCAGCGAAAAAGCAGAGTCCTTCTCTTGGCAAGTCAGTTACGGTGGCCTTGCAGAGGGGCGAGACGCTTGAGAACTGGTTAAAAGAGCGGTTATGGAAGCCATAAAACCCTTTGTTGACAAGCTGAATGAAACAGATCAAAGGGTGGGCTTAATTGAAAGCGATGTGAAAGCCATTAAAGAAGCAGCGGGGGGGGCAGAGAAGTCTGCCCGGGAAAGTGCGTCACTTACGAGAGCAGCGAACAGGGAATTAAAGTTGGTGGAAAATCAGCTGATCGGATTGCAAGTAGAGCGAACACAAACCATTTTGCGTCTCCAGAATGTTAAAGAGGAGGAAAAAGAGGATTTATGGGATCTCGCCTCGGAACTTTTAGCGACACCCGCGAGGGCAACTAAAGAAGAAGTGAAAAGCGCCATTTTGGGAGTCCGTCGGGCATCTTCAAAATATGCAATGAAGCGGCAGCTGCCTCGCGAGATTGTTATCGAGTTTTCATCTAGGAGGGTCCGGGACAGTATCCTATATAATTCATACAATGCGGAATTGGACTTTCTGGGAAATAAAGTCAAGATATTGAAGGACGTTCCATTTTTAGTGCGGAAGAAAAGATTTAAGTACAAGATGTTGGCAGCTCTTTTGAGGGAACGGGACATAAAGTACAAATGGCTACTCCCGGAAGGAATCGGGTTTAGTTATAAAGATAAAGCTTACAAGATTAATTCGGAAGATCAGCTAAGGGATTTTGTGGATAAAAATTCAGAATTTGGACCAGACACCAAGCAAAGAGAAGAGGATCCGAAGCCTGAAGGGAGGGGGGAGGCAATGAGCGCTCTGGCGGTAGCTGCGCAGAGGGAATTGCGCCCGAGGCCCAGGGGAGGGAAAAAGTTAATTTGAACTGTAATTTGTAATTCGTATGATCAACCACTCCGTCACTATTTTATTAAGCTATTTTTTACTATGGCGGTATGAAGGGAAAGCATTGAAATGTAGTGTTTAGTGTTTGTAGGTCACCTTCCCCTTTTTTCCACCCCTCCTTCCCTTTCTCTTTTTTTCCCCCTTCTTTCCCATCCCTTGTGCTATTGTAGTCTTTTGTAGTTACTGTCTTGTAGGTTATGTATGTATGCAGTAGTTTTGTATGTTAGATATTGAAAAATAAAAAATATTATAAAAAAAGAAGAAGAAAGTTTCACATACACACAGAGAGACTCACAGTGCCCCCCAGTGTCCACGGAATGCTGAGTCACCTGTTACATCAAACTGGAGGTTGGCAGCCATAGGGTTTTATCACTTCCTTCTTCTTCGAGTGTAGATGAGGCCTCAGAGTTGTTGGCAAAGAGTTCTTAATAATCAGGCTGAGGCGTGTAACAAAGTTTTCCCCTCGGGCTTGCGTGTTAAGGGATGTGACATCCTGGAGGAGCTTGTTAAGGTTGATGCTGCTTGTCCCTACAGTTAGGGAGTTACAGCAGTTCTACATGCAATGAGCTTCATGTCAAGCCAATGTTTAAACACAAACAATCTTAGCACCAGGATCTGTGTGGTTTGTGCACTCAACACACGTAGGGCAGCCAAAACGAAGGCATTTCTTTTCCAGCTGCAGACAGCACCAATTGATCTCAAGAGCTTTTGAGAATGGGGAAAAAATGGCAAAAAAGTGTTAATTTACCTGATTTATGTAGGCCATTAAGACACTACTCGTATGGTCTGATCCAATTTGGGCTGTAAATTTTCTATGACAAAGGAAAACAGTGATATGCACAGAAATGGTAAGATGTTCCCAAATGAATGAAACTGTTTTACCAAATGCATCTTGTTTTTGAATTATTACTTTCCTCCTACTGGTTTATATTAGACTAAGGGCACCTTGATTTTTGTTTAACATATTAAATCCATACCGTGGGATCCAGCGTTTCTTTTACTAATTTGTATGAGAGTTTGATCAAAAATCTTGATTGCCCACCTCTTTCGGTTACTTGAAATTCGCTTCTTGTTATATAAGAAATATTCTTCTGCAGCTAATGCAGATCAGTGCTGACCTTCTCTTAGGGAAGATCAGTCTTAAATATCATGCAGCTATTTCCCCAGTGAACGGTTTGGACTGGGAATGCTCTGCAAGTGTAGCAGTATTGAAGCTTAGCAGGGATGGCTCTGATCAACGCCTGGACGGGGCGGGGGGGTGTCCCCTGAGAGAACCTCCTCAGAGCTTTCTAAAAGGAGGTCAGGAGAATAACAACACTTAGTGTTTATAGAATGCTTTTAGAGCTTTCAGAGCACTTCATATCCAACCTCTCCACGTGTCCGAGCAGAAAACGTTTTTCCCATGCATGAGGGGATGTACATTTAATTGTTGAGTGTGACCAGCTGTGCATAGCTAAAATGGGATTGGGTTAAAACCTTATTGCAATACCACGTAGTGAGCTGAATCCAGTTGCTGCTGTAAAATAGTGGTTAAGTGGCTGGGCTGCAAGTCAAATCCTACTACTGCCATGAGTTCGGCAGGTGGCCTTGAGCAAGCCATCCTGTCAGGCCCAGCTCCCCAGCTGTATTTTGGGGGATAATAATAACACCAACTTTTTTCACTGCTCTGAGTGGGACACTGACTCAAAGAGCGGTGTATAAGCACTTCTTCTTCTTCTTCTTTTCATCATTCTCATCCTCAGCTTTATCCTCCTCCTCCGCCTCCTCATCTGTTTGTAAGATCAAGCGTAGATTTTTCATTTCCAATAAATATTACTGAGTACAAAATCATAGGCAAAAGATAATTTTGATGCAGTCATTGCAGTCTAATTGGAAGGTAAAATATGATTTGATTGAAGAAGGTCATTATCAGGAGTGGAGCTGTTGTAATATACCTTGTGTTAGGGCTTGTGAAAGCAGCAACACAAGTCTGGGATATGGTCATGTAAGCGGTCGGCCCGGCCTCCGCCATTTTAATAAGCACTTCTGGACATGGCTGCTTATGATATTAAAAATGTTCAGGCATCTGGAGTTAAAATGGCTGCGGTATTGCCACTAGAGAGCCTCTAACAGCAATATGAACAAAAAAAAAGCCACGAACAACCCAATCTGCTGTTTGTGAGCAAGCTGTTTGTGAGGCCCATTTCCTGGCGAACATGTGTTTGTTCCAAGTCCTCTTCATGGTATTCATCAGATGTTCGTAAAACCCGACAGTCTGGTGCCTTTCAATCAATTCCCGTGGCAACATAGGCAAGGACTGTCTGAACTCTGTCTGAACTCCTTCTGGCTTTCCTTCTGGCTTGCAACCCCTCAAAGTAGCTTCCAGCAGACAGTCCAGTTTTTGCCACTGTGAAGAGAAAATAACAGGAAAGGGAGGGACCCATGGATCATGCCTTTCTCGGGGTGCAATCTCTCTGAAACTTGGGGGGTCTTCAGAGGACAGTGAGGACTATTTCCCCTCCAAATATGGCATGTATTGGTAATTGGGAATGCCAGTTTCTAACTCCTCAATTGGCTTCCAGCAGACAGTCCAGTTTTTGCCACTGTAAAGAGAAAATGACATGAAAGGGGGAGACCTATGGACTCTCCTTTCCCCGGCTAAAGTTCAGCTATGTCCCAAGGGGGCTGTTCTGGCTCCCATGAACCTCCAACTACGAACACGTTTGTGAACATGTCATGTCCATCGATGTTCATGAATCCCTGTTCCTGGATGGCAACGAACAACGAACATTGTGTTCATTTTTTTTTCCTGTTTGTGCCCATCTCTGTTGCTGATTCCCACCCGGGAGAACCTGGCATGCATAGAATGCTGCACAGGAATGCGATGAAGAGGTGATTGGATTTACTATTCTTCCATCCCCAAAGGTGCCCAGTGCAACAAAGGTATCATAGAGTCATCCCCACTTAACACATTCCTTTCCCTTCTTCGGTGATGAGTTCTCCTGTCACTGATTGAGGAGCTAATCAAATGACATTCATAAGTATATACAGTTGTTATTTGGTAAGTACAGTCCCCACCTAAAATCCATCAACTTAGCTCTGGTGGAATTCACTAACAAACTATCTCTTTTGTACAGTACTAGAACATGTTTTGCATTTGCTTTCACACACCCCGACAGCTACCAATCAAGGTACTGAAACCTTTTGTCAAATCCAGGAACCAACCGTTGGAGTCTTTGTTCTAACGGGTAGGTGGGCTCTTCCTCCTCAGGGCACATTTTACCTATAAAGGTAGAGTCCTGGCCTCATTCAAATGGTACACGCTTCTGGATCCACAAGCACTGTTCCCTTGAGGTTTGCCCAAGCCTCTTGCTCAAGCCTCTTGCTCTCTTGACTAGTGCTCTTGAGCAGGTGAAAATGCTAAACAAAGACGTGAGCCAGTACTTGCATTAAATTAAACTTATTGAACCCACACTTGCATTTCTGCTTGTGCAACATGTTGTGCAACCAATCTCAGGGCTTCAGGAAGTGAACCTAGCAGCAGTTTCAATATGGGAAGGGGAGAATAGTTGCACAGAATCCATATGTCATTGTGTATAGAGCAAGCTATGATGGGAGTGGGAGATATTACACAGGATCTTGCACAATTCCTTCCGTAAGTATAAGTATGTTAAGTACATTTCTTTCTCTGTCTGCACATCAGTGGATCCAATCCAATGTATATTTCTGTAGTCACTGCAGAAAGCCTACCACAAAGAGCATGCCAACCCCTATCAGAAGAATAAGAAGAGCTTATTTTATACCCTACTCTTCACTACCCGGAGGAGTCTCAGAGCGGCTTACAATCACCTTCCCTACTCTCCCCACAACAGACAACCTGTGAGGTAGATGAGTTCATGCGTGAGATTTTAGCTTAGGACTTCCCACTCACAATTTATTATGTCTCGGGGCACAACCAGAGACCAGAGGCATCATTCACAGACATCACTTTACTCGGTGTCAGAAACTTAAATTATACTACAGTACAGAGAACCAAATTCTGAATTATGCAAATGCTGTTTGATTATCTGATCCAATAAAATTGAATTTGCTTTATTACACAGAATCTATCCAGCATCTGCAGAACTAGTAACAGTTTCTTTGAGACATACTCATTGAATTCCATATTAGGTTGGGCTCTCAGCTGTAGTTGTGATAATAGTGGAAGAGGGGGGAGTAAGGAGATAGACATGCCTGCTAATCCTGCAGCTGAGAACTACAGGATGGAGATAAACAAAATACAAATGGGACTCATTTCCTGCAAACTGTGTACTTTTTATTATGGTAAAGAGTGTATAAAGTATGCAAACACATGCACACACCCTTTTATCACATTCCAATAAATCCACCAATTAAATGTGGATCTATGTATTGAATCCCTTTAAAAGATGTGGTGGATCATACATCACAACAATGGCATTTTGGGAGGGAGCTGCAAGAGGTTTTGTGGCTTTCCAAAGCATTGATTCTACATCTCCTTGCTCATATAAGATACTGTTAAGGTTGCCAGGGGGGAGCACAGGAGGGGTGGGGGGCATTTGGGGAGTGGAGAGAGTGGAAACAATGTTGAACGATGCTGTGTGACATCACTTCTGGGTGAATAATAATAACAATAATAACATTTGATTTAAATTCTGCCCTTCAGGACAACTTAATGCCACATTCAGAGCAGTTTACAAAGTGTGTTATTATCCTCATGACAATCACCCTATGAGGTGCGTGGGGCTGAGAGAGCTCTGAAAAAGCTGTGACTGACCCAAGGTCACCCAGCCAGCTTCAAGCAGAAGAGCAGGGAATCAAACTTGGTTCTCCAGATTAGAGTCCTGCAGCTCTTAATCTCTACACCAAACTGGCTCTAGTAACCATGTAGATTCACAAAAGATCAAAGAAGAATGCCCACGAGAACAATGAGATTAGATAACCTCAAATAGCACATTCCACCCTGTTAAAATCACCAGGTGTTTTGTTTCCCTACCAAAACATTGAGTGGTATCCTATCTCAGGCTAGAGGAACTTCCTGCAACCTAAGGGGTCCTACGACTGAATGAGCCTTCCTCCAATTTATGCAGATCTTCTATTGGAGGAAGAGCCACTTTAGCGGTTAAGTGGTTGGGTTGCAAATCAGCTCTCTGCTGGCTTGAATCCCACAACTGCCATGAGCTTAGCAGGAGCATTAACTTTGTTCACTGCTCTGAGTGGGGCACTAATCTGTCTAGAAGAGTGGCATATAGCATTGTTTGTTTATTTATGTATTTATTTATGACATTTATAATCCGCCTTTCTCACGGAGACTCAAGGCGGATTACATTTCTACATTTGGAGAAAGTGTGTGTGTATAAATACCAGCACACACATCCATACTTGGAATAAATTTTGAATTACTGAATTTCTTGAGTCTCTTGGCACTTGAATCTTATTTTTTCAAAATTAATTCTTAAGCACTGAACATAATGAAATAGAAATACATAGTTCCAAGATCTTTGTTTGCCAAAACAGGGCTTTAAAATATAGCAGTTATTAAAACTGAAACATGAATAAATAGGCTTGCTAGGTGCCCATCAATGGTGGGGAACCTCCCAGCGGTTTGTTCTTTGGCCTGCCTGTCTCTGGCAGGAGGCAGCAATTGCCCACCACCAGCAAGCAGCCCAGGCAAATGGCAGTGAGCACACATTTGTGCCCCTTTAAGAATTGCCCTCAAATGCTATGTCTAGAAGTGACATCATCGTGCAGGGTGTGGAAGCACATGTACACTTTGTGTGTGCGTGAAGTCTCCACATAGTAAGTGCCTGCACCCTCATTGCGCCTCACGCACTCCTGACCTCTGGGCAGTTGCTGGGGGACCTGACAACTCTATGAATAAAGTAGCGCATTGGCAGATTCTGGACCTCATTGAGCCAGATTATATCAAGGTGGGACAACTTGCTACAATTGCCACTCCCAACTGGAATAAAGTTGTTGTTGTTGTTGTTGTTGTTGTTGTTGTTGTTGTTGTTGTTGTTGTTGTTGAGAAAATCTCCTTAGGCTGGAGAAGGGCAACAAACTTTGGTTAGTATAGTAGTAGAATTGAATACAGGACATTATGCTTAACCCCAAGGCAATGGAGGACTGGGGAGCAATTCATAAGGGCAACTGATGGGATGATGGTTTATTTATCTCAATATTAATATTCTGTCTGTGGATTCAAGGCAGCTCACCAATACCAATATTACAAAACAAACCCCACAGCATAAAACCATAGGAAACAACAACAACAATAAAATAATAACTGTTCTTCTAGTAAGAGCCCTGTGGCATAGAGTGGTAAGCTGCAGTACTGCAGCCCATGCTCTGCTCATGACCTGAGTTTGATCCTGGCAGAAGCTGGGTTCAGGTAGCCGGCTCAAGGTTGACTCAACTTTCCATCCTTCTGAGGTTGGTAAAATGAGTAAAAGTGTAGATGACTGGGGAAGGCAATGGCAAACCACTGCCAAGAAAATGTTGTGATACGACATCCCCCCCCCCCCGACCCCGCATGGGTCAGTAAGTGTTTGCACAGTGGACTATTTTTTTACCTTTACCTAACTGTTCTTCTAGATAGATTAGTGCCCCACTCAGAGCGGTAAACATAGTCAGTGTTATTATCCTTACAACTCGGGAGCTGGGGCTGAGAGGCGTGGCTTGCTGAACTCATGGCAGTAGTGAGATTCGAACCAGCAGAGTGCTTAATCACTATACTACAGAAACATGATCTAACTAGAGCTAACCAATAGACAATCTATTACATTAGCTATCTCAGCATGATCCAGAATGCCTGCAGAAGTGCTGCAACCACATGCTCTCTGAAGGAGGAGAGCCTTTCTAAGGAGCAGATGAAATGGAGAAACCACAGCAAATGTGGATATTTTGGGCCATTGTTCTTGATGTTGTGAATGTTAGAAGAAGGGACTGGCGATGTCTCTTACTCAGACCTTCAGGACTGCCAGCAGAGAAGAAGGAAGGCAACAACCATAGAGTCACTTAGATAGATAGGCTATTATCAGTCTCCTTCCTGCCAGGGGAACTTCCTTCCTTCCCTTCTGTCCTCCTCCTCGCTCTCTTCTTCCCTGCATGCACCAGGAGAGGCAGCATGGTGTCTCCTCCTAGACAGATGGCCTACTTTCAATCTAAAGCCATCCTAGCTAGTTAGATCAGTTACTAGTTCTTTCTCCCCAACTAAACTTATGTAAATATATTTCTTTAGATACACAAACAGTTTTTGGTTCTCTGATTTGGATGAGAGCTTTCTGCATGCAGTTTGTTTAGTTAACGTGTCTTAACTAAAACCCAATAGTGAATGCTCAGAGGACAATATCAAGGTGCACAATGCATTATATAGGTTTTGCATGACATAATGGACTGCCCTCTGAACACTTGTTGGAGCATCCATGTGTCCAATGTTGATTAAATTTCTTGTAAACTAAGGAACAGGTGTCAGTTAAAGAAAGCACCATTCCATGTACTTTGATGCTATTTCTTTAACTCTAATGTGTGAAGCCTCAGGGACTGGCTGTGTGATGAGGTGCTGAATGGCTCTGGATGAAGTGCCAATGGATGCTAAAGGCACATGAATGGCTTCCACTTAGGGTCTGAACAGCAAAGTGAACATTTTACTGTGTACTACTTTGATTTATAGATGAGAAGGCAAATAACAAATTATTATCATCTCCGGATCCTTACTGCCTAAATAAATCTGCTTTAATTTCTATAGCATTTTGAATCAACAGTTTTATTTGTAATTGTTAACATTGTCACGTGATGTTTGACCCCCAAGGCAGTCAGATTTAGCTAATGGTCGGAACACTCCTATATTTCTTTCCTGACTACATATTGACCATTTGCCCTTTTTCAGAGACACCTCTAGTTTCTCCGGGGGGGCGGGGGGGGCCCCCTTGAGCCAGGTCTCCAACCTAAATCACACACAAGAATCCTCCCATTCTCTCTCTCTCTCTGTCTCATGCACACAGACACAGACATAAACACACTATTATAATAGTTATTTAGCAATACTAACACCCTGGAAGTCTACTCGCAAATCTCCCAGGATGTGATTTAGTTCTAGTCTTGCCAGAGATACAAATGCTCATAGAAGGAGATTGCAAAGAGAAGCAAGGAAGCAGAAATCTGTCAAAGACTATCCAGAAATTTCAGTCCCTACATAACATGACATCAGGCCACGAGTAACTGAGCAATAAGGTAAGAAAAGCCATACCTGCTGAAGTTCTCTGTTCTAATATTAAATGACCTGGATGCCACATTGAATGTATATACATACTATGTATGGGTAGATAGACAGATCGATCACATCTCAGCTGATTCACACATTACTTCTTTCTTATACAAAGGAGTAGTCCAATCAAGAAATAGGCCTGAAAAAAATGCTCACTTCAGACACGGAGAATGTTTTGTTTTGTTTTCTTGCACCAATGGTTAAAAATGGCAATATCGGGGTGACTTGAAGAAAACCCATTTTGAGGACTGAGATATCATTTTTTTTAAGTAAACTTTTTTAGACAAGCTATTACCAGCTTCTGGTTAGGTTAGGTTGATGTCATTCAAGTCACGGATGTCACATGCCTTTAATATCAAATATGATGCATGACTGAAAGAATTCCATTGCTGCACAGCCTATCATTGTATTGGAAAATTTCAGTGACTGAAGTGGTTCATAAAGTGGTTCATAAAGTCTGAAACTATGATCCATGTTGCTTTCTGAGCAGTCCGTGATATAGAATTTTCAAGCCAAAGGAGTCGCAATCAGAGTTTTACAGTAATGTAGTAGTCATTAGCTCAAAGATTATTAGCACAAAATGACACCATACGATTCTCACCTTTCCTTATTATAGAACAACAAGGGAAGATTGCAACAAACCGCAGCAGGACCAGATGTTCCCCTATGTCATGGTTGCAAGTGAGTCTAACAGATCATGATAAATGACTGGATGGCCCATACCTTCTGTTTCATTGTTTGCAAGGGAAGGCTTTAAGCATGATAAATATTTGTCTAGGCTGTGCAGCTGAGCCGTACATAGATTTGCATAATAGTCATCAAGGTGATGGGAAACATAGTAATGACATCTAGTCTTATACAACTACGAGGTTTAGGGGTAGACAATAAATATGGTGGGCACACTTCTAGTAAGGGCCAAACTAGACATTTGCTTTTTAAAAGACTTGGTTCCGGGTTCTCTGAACCCATCTTGGGTTCCCTGCAGTCCCAAAGGAGGCGCGGATAATGTCTATTAAAAAAACAAAGCAGAGCCTGTTTGTGCTCAGAACACGCTCCTGCCTCCATGCCCCCAGCCACTTTCCATGCCAAAACTGCACAGAAAATTCCACAAGGAGCAGCAAAAAATGGGGAATTAACTCACCCCAGTGCTGTTTTGGTGTGGAAAAACAGCTAGTGGAAAGGCAGGAGCCATTACTCACCCTGCAGCAGCATTCTGAGCCGAAACGGACTTTGTTTTATTTTAAATAGCCATCTCATGCAGTTGCTGTGTGGCTGTAAGGAACCCAAGTTTGGTCCGAGGAACCCAGAACAACTCTTCAAAAGTGTGAATGTCTAGGTTGGCCCTTCACAAAGGCAGACAATGGCAAACCACCTATGTTAGTCTCTTGCCATGAAAACCCCTCCAGAGGTCACCATAAGTCAACTATGACTTGAGGGCAGGATTTCCTTTTCTACATTGGTTAACAGCACCGTCTTGGTTCCACAACAAAACCTTGTTACAATTAGAAATAGGTCTGTCACCTGGTTGAAGAATTTTAGTTGGCTTCAACCAATTGATTACATTCGAATTATTTGGCATATACTGTGTTGAACTTTGGTCAACATGGAAAGGACTTGGGTAGCTCTTATTGCAATGCATGAAGTGGCTTGTTTGGGGACAGAGACAAAACCAGTTTTGGCGGGGGGGGGGTGGAAATTCTCAACAAAATCCTACTTCAAAGTTTCCAGAAAAAAAAATATTCTCCTAATTTAACTCTCCCCCTCCAACCCCTGGCAGATGTTTCTTGCCATTGCTCTGAGCAGCAACAGGAGAAAAATAAAATTAAATAAACAGACTTTGGCCGACAGCCACTGCCCCATGTCCCTACCCCCTGGTCTCCCATTGGTTGTCAATGCCAGGACAAGCCTGGGAACCGTAATGCCCAATGTTAACATTCGCAGAAGTGTGTTAGAAGAAGGGACTGGCAATGTCTCTTGCTCAGGCCTTTAGGATGGCCAGCAGAGAAGGCAACAACCATAGAGTCACTTAGATAGATAGGCTGCTATTAGGCTTGCCAGCCTCCAGGTGATAGCTGGAGATTTCCTGGAATTACAACTGATCTCCAGGCAACAGAGATCAGTTCCTCTGGAGAAAATGGCTGCTTTGAAGAGTGAACTCTATGGAATTATACCCCACTGAGGCCCCTCCCCTCTCCAAACCCTGCCTTCTTCAGGCTCCACCCCCCAAATCTCCAGTAATTTCCCAACCTGGACCTGGCAACCCTAGCTGCTATCACTCTTCGTCCTGCCAGTGAACTTCCTTCCTTCCTTTCTCTCCTCCTCCTCTCTCTCTTCTTCCCAGCATGCACCAGGAGAGGCCTACTTTCAATTTAAAGCCATCCTAGCTAGTTATATCAGTTACTAGTTCTTTCTCTCCACTAAACTTATGTAAATATATTTCTTTAAATAAACAGTTATTGGTTCTCTAACTTGGATGAGAGCTTCCTGCGTGCAGTTTGTTTAGTTAACGTACCTTAACTAAAACCCAATAAAGTGGGCCTCCAGGCAAGTCCTTGGACCCTGTCAGCTGCCTCTGACAATGGTGCCCCTGACAATGGATACTGCTGGACTTGGGGATTTTAGGACAAACAAGGGCTATTATCTACCCAGCCATGTCCTCATATGTTCAGTTCTGAACCATAAAACAAAACCCATTTTCTCACCTACCATGTATCTGCAGCCACGACACAGCCTTTATTTATGACAGGAATGCTTTTTCAGTGCTCCAATCGTCAGGTCAGGCAGTTCCATTGATCTTTTTCAGGGCTGTGCATACAGGTGACTTGTGTACATGCCGAGTCTTGAATACATATGAGGAGAAGGATTGTTTTGTTAGCCTTACGAGCATGTTGCAAACTGGGAACTTCTTGTCAGGTAATTTAGCTTCAAACCTGTCATGGTATATAATGTTATGAGACTAAAGGGTTACATGTCACTGGAAAGGTACTCCGGGTCCATGAAGGCTGTCAGTAGAATTGCCGGGAGCTCAGAGTTAGTTATTGCTGTTTTCTCCTACGGCAATCGAGAATTATTATGGGAGAACATCAGATGTATAACTATCTGCATTAAGGCAGAGTCGCCTGGGGCTGATTTTTGACTTATATGTCTACCTTCATCTTGTGAAACAAAAACAGAACATCAATTTCAGAATAAAACATAAAAATGTAAAGCGCGATTTGAGAAATCTCCATATATCATAAAGGGGGAAGGGATGTCAGGTTTTGTCAGGCTGTGCAACTGATGATCTTCATTTGCATACAGTGAATGTAATTAGAAAAGAAATAATTCTCACATCAAACCCCCAAAGTGAATAATCAGCTCAAAGTGGCAGCTATGAACCTCTTTCCTTATGCAGCACATTGTGCGCACTGGAGCAAGGCTGGCTGCATGTGGAATACAATGCACATTTGTCAGAACAAAGCTACAGTTTCAAATGCATCAGTTGTGCAGAGAGAGTTGCCCTTAGACGAGAAATCTGTCAATGAGTTTTGGCACTGAGAACTTCCAGTTGGCTGGCAGTGGGCACTGGTTGCTTACTTACTCCACTTACACTTCACCCTTTTACAAAGTGCCAAGGAGGATTACAAATTGGAAACATTTTTTTAAAAATAAAAATTAAAGAACAACATTTCAGACCCCCAAACACCAGCATGATCCTAAAACCTGTAACATTTTAAGACCTTATCAAACAGAAAAAAACCTAACAACACATCAATAAACATTTCAACGAATAACATACAGTAATGCAGCAGAAAAAAAAAAGAAATGAAAAGACGAGACTTCCATGTGAGCCAACCCAGTTCCAAGGTCTTTAGTGGGGAGCAGGGTGAACTTCCCAGAGTTGGGTCCTGATGGAAGACAATGCAGTAGATATCAAACTTTGGAAATGGGATCTTTGCTTAATTGGCTGATCCTCTGAAATTTCATTGAGATTTTTATGGTCAAAGGTGCTTCTTGAGATGACAAGTAAACTATTCAATAAAAAAACCCTTTTATTTGGAGTTGAAACAGTTTCCCACAACCAACTATTCATTTCACCTGGAACTTCACCTGTTCTGCTTGGAAATAAGCCATACATTTCAACTTGGTTCAATGGCTAAATTGGCTTCCAAATTTGCAAACAAATACCTTAGTGCAAAACCATCATTCCTACAAGAAAAATGCAAGTGCATTTCTTGAAGAGACTCAGGAAGACAATTGGATAAATTTTTGATAAGGGGATGTCTGGTTTCCGCTCCAGAACAGACATTAAAGTCATGGAGATGAATTAAATAGTGCTGTTTAGAATTTGGGGAGTTCATAGAAATCATCTCATTTGATATTTTAAAACTGTCTCGTGCCTGGCCTGCAGGCTGTGCTACAGTGGAATCTGGTGGCCCAGGAAGAACTAACGCATCTCTTCTATTTGCAATTTGTTACAGTTCAAGGAAGGGTTAAGGAAGGGAAAGGAATTGACATTCTATGCCCATATCTCCCGGTTTGCACGTCGGAAACATTCCCTCGGTTTCTGTTGAAACCTGACAGCTTCTCTCTTGTGTTAAACATCATTTCGAGGGCAGTTCTAACAAGAGATTCTGCTAGAATATACAATTGCTTGCTGATCTGGTAATTGATGGATGGCAGGAGATGTTTGAGCATTGATATTAAATTACATTCACCATGGGAATACATTGCAATGCCATCACCGGAGGTGTATTTATTTGAACAAGCAATCATGGTGGTCATTTTCTCTGCCCGTTGAGGAATTGGATGCAGCTCCATTTTCCACAGCGTGGGCACTTTCAGGGGACTGCAAACAGAATGAGGGTGGGGGTCTATTCTGGAGACACAAAGTGCACGGGAATTAGAGGTTTACCTGACTGTCTGTCATTTCCTCTAAAAGGTGGACAAAGTGTAAACTCGTGCCAATTTCACGAGTGAAAACAAACAGCACTAAGCCTTGCCAATGCCCTCTAGGAGAGAAGAATGTCTTTGTTCAAAACTGTCATGAATTGCAATCCTAAAAAAACCCTTCCTGGAGGCAAATTGGACTGATGCTTGTGGAAATTTGGAGGTGGAAAAGCTACGGGTGAAGAGATTTGGAGTGAAGAAATGGAAGTCACGGAGAGGAAACACGCTCCTGTTGTGGATGCTGATCAAGATAAGGGCAGGTGAGATCAGCTAATTGTCCATGGCCGCAATTAGCATCACGATGATGCCACCAGATTTCAGGGGAGGCATGATAAAATGTTTGACTATAGCTGTATTTGTTTCCAAGCTGCAGTAAATACTGATTTTCAACACCTCATTTTTGGATCCTGTATGTAAAGGTTTGCAATATGTAAATTTCTGCATTTTGCATGCAGTGCTATGCCTGAACACATGAGCTGCATAACCGGATAGGGCCAGCTGCTCATAATAAGGACAGTTAGTGTGAGAAAACACACTTCTGCCCCTCCCCTACCTGCGCATGCAGTCTGGACATTACAGTGTTGCCCTTCTTGATTCAAGGCTCAAGTAATGTGCAGAACAATGAAGTTTTGAGAAGAAATTGGTGCCTGGACTCGTATCAATGCCCAGCACCAAAGCCTTGAGGTGGTAGAATGCAAGGAATTTGACAGATGGCAGAGGAGTTCAGTCCTGCTTGCAGATATGGACTTTGCATTAGGGAAGCTGCAAAATTTTATGTCCAATATGCTTGATAGTCAAACTTTTCTTGTTTGACAGTGAGGATTGAACTTGAATCATTCACTGGATCTGTTCAGTTTGGGCTCTGAATGACTGGACAGCCTGCCAAACAGATGTGCATCGCTGCCCCCTCCCCTGCAAATTGCACATGCATGAAAACATGCATGAAAACAGCCCAGGAAATAAGGCTAGGAAATGGTGAGATTTTTGTATGAACTGCTTGATACTCATATTTTTTGTAACTGCTGTGAAGAAGCGTTGAAACGGGAACATTTGGCTAGCATGCCTCTAGCAATGACTACCGCAGTTACTACTGGGAGCAACATGAAGAAGACATCTCTGATGAACTATATTATTGATAAATTTATTATATATTGATGTATGGGTTTTGATCTTTATGTGATTGTATTTATATTACACCATATATTTGTATGAGTATCAGAAGGCACGGTCACTTTTTGAATAGGCACTAGCACTTTATAAACTTTACATACTGTGAACGGACGTTATATAATCAGGGCTCATTTCGAGGGGGAACGCACAGGAACGCAGTTCTGGCAGTTCCCCAAAGAGGTCACGTGTCAAGTGGCCCAGCCCACCTGACCCTCAGCCATTTAGGGCCAGTTTCAGCCTGGATTGGGGCCAAACCTGCCCGGATTGGGCCTCTGACAGGTGGTGGATCACTCTCCCACCTGTCCAAAACAGCCAGGATAGGTGATGTCAGGGGGTGTGGCATGCGCAAATCAGTTATGCTAATGACACTTCCGGCGCTGTCAAGGGGTGTGGCATATGCTAATGAGTTATGCTAATGAGTTATGCTAATGAGCTCCTCCTGCTCTTTTTCTACGAAATGACCCCTGTATATAATTAAGAAGCACTTTGCACTTTGATATTGATTTGTTTACAATTCGAGACACTGTGATATGCCTTAGTGCCTTACTCTGAAGTCAGACTATTTGCCTATACACATTTTGTGGTTGTATTTGCCTCTCATTGATTATATGAGCGTTGGTGCTCCGTTGATTTCTATGTTTTGTATGAAGAATGTTTACTATTGCAGAAATAGTAATGAATGTTGCTATATAAATAGTGTGGTTAGTTAGTGGTTCATGGCATATTTACTCTTTCTTGGTTTCAAAATCTCAACGAATCAAAATAGGTTTGCAGCCATTAGCATCAGTAAGGCGTACTTAGATGAATGACAAATGGTAGGATTTAAAATATATATCTATAGCATTTTTATGACTGAGTTATACAGTTTGTAACTGATTTAACCATTTATTTCAATAATTGCCTGCTGGGCAGAGCAGCAATAGAGTAAGGGGGTGAAGGAGAACTCGGTTGTGGGAAAATATGCATATGCAAAGAAACAATTGCACCATTAATGGGTTGAACAGTATGTCAGAAAAAGTCATCTCTTTATCTGCAGTTGGGGAACAGGAGGAAAGTTGAGTTCAAGCATCCCCGCTTTGCCCTGAGCTCATTTTGTTTTTATCCTCTTCTTTTGATCCTGCTAGGTTAGAAAGCCATGACTGATTAATTGCATCTTCATTAGGCTGGGTCTCCGAAGTATTAAGGAAGCGGGGACTCAAAAGCACAGCATGCTTGGTGAAGCTGCAGCAAGTCTGAGAGTGTTCAGCTTTGTTGTTCTTCAGATGTGGGACAGCAAAGTCACTGCTGATTATTACTGGACAGAAAGCAGAGATTCCACCTAAATGGGAAAGCCAAAGAGTTTAAGGGGCCACAATTGTGCTCTTATACCAGGAGTGTTAGAACCATCCACAGGTGAAAATCCATTTTCTTGGCTTGGTATGAATTTTTAAAGGATAGTTATAAAAAGACTAGCTCTGAACTCTTTTTAAGAATGATGACCAGTTGATCCATGGCTTTAGTTAACAAAACCAAGTGAAAAATATAGAAACAAAAGCAAATTCCTGGCTCATCTTTAGAAAATTTCTTTCACAACTGTCAAATTTGCTGCTCTGTGTATAAAAGAAAGGCCATTGATATATCTTATCTCGTTAGAAACAGTTCAGGGATTATGAGGCAGCAGGGATTTATTCACTTTATAAAAGAGTTGATGATACATTGAAGTTGAACGCCCATAGTTATTCAGAAGTTGAAAGAAAAGCTCAACTCATGCCATGTAATATAAAAGCAGGATTGGGAAGAGTGAAGAAAGGCGACAAATTACCACAATCCATAGAATCTCAAACAGCTGGGGGAAAACATATTAATTTCAGCTCAGATTACATCATTTTCCATAAGCCATTTCTGAGGTGAACTAATTTTTGTCTACGGTAGCTCAATAGGTACACATTTAATTATAGCAGGACCTCAAATCTTCATCATTACATGCAGCAAGATAACATGGTTCAGGAGGACTGAAAAATGGCTTAAAATTTAACATTTTAAAAATTCTGGCTGCAAATGAACTCTGCTTCCATATGTTGTAGTGTGAACAGATACAGACAAGTATGTGTGTATGTACGTACACACACATGCATACACAGGAGGAGGGGTGGC
Source organism: Eublepharis macularius (assembly GCF_028583425.1). NCBI lineage: Eukaryota > Metazoa > Chordata > Lepidosauria > Squamata > Eublepharidae > Eublepharis > Eublepharis macularius. Next base: position 162,839,998 of record NC_072792.1, on the reverse strand, counting down.
GAAGGAAGTCCCTCCTGCTGCCCTTGATCAACTGAGTACATACAATTTTTTGTGTTGTTCGTAATGTTCACAGTGTATGGAGTGCATAGTGAATGCATGTGTCCATCTCTCACCCTTCTCTACTTTATTTTGACCGTTTGTACATTCGAAGTGCTGCCATAAATTCTTTTTTAAGATGCCACAGCATAACATATTCAACACAGATGCTGAGGAAACTTACAATGAAGCGTCAAATTTTCAAGTATTTTTATTACTCCTTTCGTTTCATTCTGATAATTAGAATTGTGTAACAATCACTGACATTTGCCAAGTTCTGATTTACCAAGACGATAAAAGTTTGTGAGGGTTTTCTTATCCCATCCCATTTCCATTAGCTAGAATTATCATCAACATGGGTTCCAATTTATTTTAAATACTCAAAATGGCAAATTTAGACTCTCACTAAATTATGATTAAGTCAACACACTGAGAAACCAGTCCCTTGTCCTCCTCAGGTTAATTATTGCTGTTAATAATTCTCATTGTAAAAATTCCTGCTTAGACTAATTGTTCTCATAAATCTCTTCAGATAAGTATAAAATTCACATTACTTAAATGATTAGGCACATCATCTACTCCCCTTTCTCTGAAAAGATTTCATATCATTTGAATATAGGCTTAATATACTAATAGTGAAGTGGCTCTGATCTGAGGATAATTAAATCCAGAGACTGGAGCCATGAAAAGACAAGGCAGATCATCCTATACACCCAGGGCTTTTTTTCAGCTGGAACGCGGTGGAACGGAGTTCCGGAACCTCTTGAAAATGGTCACATGGCTGGTGGCCCCGCCCCCTGATCTCCAGACAGAGGGGAGTTTAGATTGCCTTCTGTGCCGCTCCAGTGGCGCGGAAGGCAATCTAAACTCCCCTCTGTCTGGAGATCAGGGGGCGGGGCCACCAGCCATGTGACCATTTTCTCCAAGGGCAACCCACTGAGTTCCACCACCTCTTTTCCCAGAAAAAAAGCCCTGTATACACCTAAAAATTGCTCTAGGTTTGCAGAAAAATCAGAAATCTAAAAAAAAAAAATGAGTTTTTTAAAAGCCAAAATGAAAAAAGGAGTGCCTGTAGCTTTAACCAGATGCCCTTAGTGGCCATTGCTAGGCAACCATAAGAGTTCAGCCAATATTCCAGGCTTGGTTTGCATAAGTAAAAGGCAGGGGGAAGGGGCTAGTTTCTTTTCAGGGTTGTTTTGGCCTTTCAGGGAGGACTCAAACAAAACAGTTTCAGGTGGAGAGCCATGTTGGTCTTCAGTAGAAGAGCAAGATTCAAGACCAGGAACACCTTAAAGATCAACGAACTTCCCAGGGTATAAGCTTTCAAGAATCAAAGCTCCTCTTGTCAGATACCTGATGAAGGGAACTTTGGTTCTCGAAAGTTTATACCCTGGAAAGCTTGTTGGTCTTCAAGGTGCTGCTTGTCTCAAATCTTGTTTTTAACAAGGTAGAGCTGAATGATGCTCCAAAAGTGTTCTAAGAAGTCCCTTGGGATTGTGAAATTTGATTATTGAAGAATCCTTTAATATTTGTTTTGTTTGGGGAATAGTACAACATTATGCATTTAAGAAATTAAAAAGGTTCCAGGGAACGGACTATGAATTGTAAAGCCAAAAAAAAAAATTCTAAAATCTCAATTAATTTTCTGTTGATTGGTTGAAAGAAACACACTATGTTGCTTCCATCTAACTCCTTTTATCTTCCTTGTGAATTCCAAAAGATGGACAGAATCTTCAAAATTTGTTTTAGTTCCCTTTCAGATGACAGTCAAATGACATATGATCAGGGCTCATTCTGAGGGGGAACGCACTGGAACACAGTTCCAGCAGTTCTCCAAAGAGGTAACTTGTCTGGTGGCCCCGCCCACCTGATTTTTGGCCATTCTGGGCCTGTTTCGGTCTGGATTGAGGCTGAAATGGCCCGGATTGGGGCCGAAACGGCCCGGATCAGAGCCAAAATGGCCTGGATCAGGTCAGTGCCAGGCAGGGAAGGGTTCACTCACCCAGCACCAACCTGATCCGGGCCATTTCGGCCCTGATCCGAGTCCAAAAGGGCCCCAAAGGGCCACTTTCAGGGCCAAAACAGACCAGATCGGGTTGTTGCTGGGCAGGGGAGGATTCCCCCTCCTGGCACCAACCCCATCCAGGCCATTTCGGCCCCAATCCAAGCCCAAAAGGGTCCAAAATTGCCACTTTGGGCCCTTTTTGGCCAGGATTGGGGCCAAAACTGCCTGGATTGGGTCAGTGACAGGTGGGGGACCCCTCCCCTGCTTGGCACCAACCCAATCTGGGCTGTTTTGAGCCCAATCCAGGCCAAAATGTGCCCCAAATGGCCATTTTGAGCCATTTTGGGCCCATTTTGGCCTGGATCGCCTGATTTCATCCTGAATTGGGGCCAAAACAGCTCTGATCAGGCCACAGCCAGGTGGGGGAACACTCTCTCGTCTAGGAGCAGCTGAACCCCGGGCATTTTGGGCCTGATCTGGGCCATTTTGGGCCCCTTTCAGCCATTTTGGGCCCAATTCGGACCCAAAATGGCCAGGATCAGTCCCAAAACAACCAGGATTGTTCCTGAAGCAGCCAGGATCGGGCCTCTGACAAGTGGTGGATCACTCTCCCACACAGCAGTGGGCCAGTCCTGTCCATTTGGGGCCTCTTTTCAGCTCCTTTTTGCCATTTTGAGCCCTATTTCATCCCTGAATGGTCAGGATTGGTCCAAAACAGCCAGGATAGGTGATGTCAGGGGGTGTGGCATATGCAAATCAGTTATGCTAATGACACACTTCCAGTGATGGCAAGGGGCATGGCATATGCTAATGAATTATGCTAATGAGTTCCTGCAGCTCTTTTTCTATGAAATGGCACCTGCATATGATGATGAAGGTGTGACTGGAGGCCCGGCGCGCCCATTGAGGCCAGGTAGGCGGTGGCCTCGTGCGCGAGGGCACTGGAGAGGCGCCGGAGGGGGTGTCAGGGGCGGAGGCGCGCGCAGGGGAGCTGGCATGACTGGGCTGCAGCTGCTGCTGCTGCTGCAGCCAGCCATCCCTGTGCCACTGCCGCCGCCGCCACATGCCCCAGCTGGGCGCAGAAGCCGTGAGCACGGAGAAGCCTCCGCGCACCGCCCCAGCAGTGGCTCACGGCTTCTGCGCCTGGCTGGGGCATGTGGCGGCGGCAGCACGGGGCTGGCTGGCTGCAGCAGCTGCTGCTGCCAGCCAAGCCAGCTCCGCACTCCTCCACCCCCACACACCCCAGCCAGGCGCAGAAGCCGTCAAGCTGCTGCTGGGGCGGCGTGCGGAGCACGGAACAGCTTTCACGCGCCACCCCAGCCATCCTGCACTGTGTGATGATGTCATCGCATGATGACGTCAGTGGCGTGCGTGTGCACGAGTGGCCGCAGGAGCCAGAAACTGTGGCGCCAGCCCTGTGTGACTGCCCTGCGTCCCCTCTCCTGCATGTACTTGAAGGGGGCTAGAAGAAGTTTCTTGAGTCTAAGCAGTTTTCCTTCAACTTAAGTGAGTCTGCAATGGGGAGGAGGAGACACTAACTTTGCAGGAAGGCTCCTCAGACTGAGGAAAGCATTTCAAACTTTGCTCGGTTGAGTAGAAGGCAGCAGCAACACAAAAGCTCTTTAACAGAATTTTAAACAAAATAATAGCATGCATACAGAGCAATGGAATGTACAAACTGAAGGTTCACATGATGTTGTTTAATTGAGTTTGCACATACAGAAAAGATAGTGGGAATAGAATCATTTTCACATAGTGCAGGAATAATTTTGGGGTGTCCACTTGTGCTAGGACTGTGGTGCATGTGGAAATCTTTCATGGGAGCCGACCCATAATCTGTTTTGTACATTCCAACCCTGAGTGATTCTATGTATGCTCTGTCACATTAACTAATGAGGACCCAAAGCAGCTTACATTATCCTCCTCTCTTCCATTTTATCCTCACAGCAACCCTGCGAGGTAGATTAGGCTGACAGAGTGTGACTGGCCCAAGATCACCCAGCAAGCTTCCATGACAGAGTGGAGATTCGAACCTGGGTCTCCCTGATCCTAGCCCAACACACTTACCACTAAACCACACCGGCAGATCATTGTACTTTGTAGACTGCAGCGACATTTGAACCAGAGCCTTCCCTGCACAAAGTGTGAACCAGGAAGGCCCTAGTCCTTGCTCCCTGCAAACAGCAGGCTTACAATTATTAAACTGCTCGTTCCGGTGGCTCATGTAGCTCGGGAACTCCTAACTCTGTGCCAGAAACTCCTTTCCCATTCTCTGTTGTTTTCACAGCCACGACTTGCTCCTTGAGTAAGTGAAGAGCAATCATGTGTCGGAGCTTCAGTCTCGGCATTTGAATACGATTTACAGGTAGCTATCCAGATCTATTTTGGGCATGGGGGGAGATAAAACAAGAGCACTAGAGAGAAAATAAATTGCCGTGCGAAGCTTCACGTTTAGAGAAGTGTAAAATGTTCACTTAATTGCACTTGTTGGGGCTGATCCTCTCATCTGGTTAAGAAGCACATGCAGGTGTTTGTTCTTGAGAAAAAAATATAGGAATCAGCTGGAGAGAATGAAGCAAAGTGGGAGGATTTTGCCAAAGACTTCTTGTTGGAGTGTGGCAAAAACCTTCTTAAGAGCTGGCACAGTATAGTCGGCAAGAAGGCAAGCTGTGAAAGAAGAGGTCTATGGGACACACTTTTGCCATAAGCCCACTAGATGTCCTTGGGCATCACTCCCCTCCCCATCAGCAATATGGGGATAACAATAATACTGTCCTGCTTTGCAGGGGTATTGTACAGCTTGTACTAGGTAACCTATATGAAGCAATCTGAGCACCAAATGTGCTATGTATATGCCAAGTATGACAAGCTGGGGATTCACGAGGAATTATGCGGAGGGGCAATTTGGAAATCCTCCCAACCTTTTCCAGAGGTTTGAGCAGGCTAAATTCTCTAGTTACAGGGGAAAGGCAGTGGTACAAACATTTGAATAAATGACTCTCACATTGTGTTTAAACGAGGAGGAGTACTGCAGATCAGCGGCAGCCCTGTGTTGTTAGAAGCAGTGACAGCTTAGAGTGGTTTGATCCTTCAATGCCTAGATGGTTTACCCTGTTGAAATTAGAGCCAAGCTACAAGTGACACCTTACACAGGTTGGACACTTGTCAGCTTCCCTCAAGTTTTGATGGGAAATGTAGGCGTCCCGGCTCTCCATTACAGCTGCAAGACCAGGATGCCTACATTTCCCATCAAAACTTGAAGGAAACTGACGAGTGTCTAACCTGTGTCAGGCGTCACTTGTAGCTTGGCTCTCAGTCAAACTGAACAAATCTGGTGACCAGCACACGTCTTTCCTTGCTGGGCTATCAGATCCATTTGGTGTGAAGTTCACAGCATCCCGAATTGGATGCAGCTGAAAGAAGGTACTCAGTGGGACCTTCAGAAGGAGGGCAAGTTGCCACCAGCCAGGCTCCCCTCCACTATGCCTATATACATCCTCCAACATCCATCAATGGGGCATCAGAGGGAGAAAAGGCAGTGGCATGCACCCTTCTATCATACCTAGATCTGGCTCATGTTGATGTGCTTTTGCACGCAGAGCATTTTTTGTACATTTTAATTTGTATTTGTACTGGGTTTTAAAGAGCCGCTTTCTGGCTGAAAAGTGGGATTAAAACCCAGGAGGGAAGCAGCATGGCATAGCCTGATCTCATCAGATCTAGGAAGCTAAAGAGGACCAGTGCTTGGATGGGCGGCCACCAAGAAAGACTCTGCAGAGGAAGGCAATGGCAAACCACCTCTGCTTCTCACTTCCTTTGAAAGCCCCTTGCTGGGGTCGTCACAACTGGGCTGTGACTTGACTGTGCATACAGATGCAAATAAATGCAGAGCGAACCACTGTGGGGACAGCAGATTCAAAAAGGCCAGCATCGATGTCCTATTTGAAATGCTGTTGTGAAACTTCGGAGTCATGTATCCGCATTGTTCTAGCTCTCTTGGTGCTATGAGGCCTCTGGGAACCATACTTCAAGGTGTAATTGTCCTTAAGATTTTATGGGTTATTTTAACAGACTATCAAAGATCAGACACCAAGACTTTTCATACACAGCTTGAGCAACTTTATTGAGGAAGGTTGTTTCTCCCATTAAAGATTAGTTGGTCTCATAAGAACGCTGTTCCAACATGGGGTTGGCTGGCTGCTCCTTCAAAGAGAGTTGTTTCAATAAGTGTTTCCCGTTGACTGAGAAAAGAGAGGGAACGCACACTGCTTAATGATTAAAAGGACAGGACTGGAATATTCCAGTCAGACTGATAAGGCCCAGCGCTGAAGTCTGAAATATTTTTAGACCTGGGAGAATTCTTCAGGTTATGGCTTCATTTATAAGATCCATGTCCAATTTTCCTTTCAAGGTGCTTAAAGGGGGAACACTGCCTGCACAGTGGTTATGAAGGGCAATGACAAAGCAGAATGGGGTGTCTCAGGTTCAAATTGTGCCGTGAAGTTCACTGGGTGGCCTTGGGCCTAGTACTCTGTCTCTTGGGTTAAGCAAGTCACAACAACCCTGCAAGGTAGGTTAAACCAAGGTAGGTCTGGCTCACGGTTGCATAGAAGGCTTTATGGCAGAGGCAAAGAACTGAACCAATCTGGTTTGTTTGGTTCACCTCCAATGTTCTAGTTGGGCATGGCACAAATGTCATGTGTTTGACAGCCCGACATACTGTATTGGACTGTCACAAACAGAGGTCTGCTGATCCCTGGAATAGCAAGCATCTAGTCCAGTAGTACCTTCTTCTTGTGATGTTACCCAATAATTTGCAACTGTTTTCTTAAGTATCCATTCAAGGTGAAGGTCAGAATGTATGTATGTATGTATGTATGTATGTATGTATGTATGTAGGGCCTTTTTTTCAGCTGGAATGTGGTGGAACAGAGTTCTGGAACCTCTTGAAAATGGTCACATGGCTGGTGGCCCTGCCCCTTGATCTCCAGACAGAGGGGAGTTTAGATCGCTGGAGCGGCGCAGAGGGAAATCTAAACTCCCCTCTGTCTGGAGATCAGGGGGCAGGGCTGCCAGCCATGTGACCATTTTCGCTGAGTTTGATTTAAACTTTTAAAAACTCCCCCCTTGTTCCAGCTGACCCAAAGTGATGTCATTGGTCCTAGGAGTGTGCACGCACTTTGCACACGCACATGTGGTACCAGGGGCACCACCTCCTGCTAAGAGTTGTTCCCTGTGCTGGCAACCCACTGAGTTCCACCACCTCTTTTCCTAGAAAAAAAGCCCTGTATGTATGTATGTATGTATGTATGTATGTATGTATGTATGTATGTATGTATGTATGTATGTATGTATGTATGTATGTATGTATGTATGTATTTGTTGTCTGCCTTCCTCACTGAGATCTAAGGCAGATTACACAGTGCAAGTGAAATCCAATATAATCAACAGCTAGGACATTCACTGAGCAAAGTACAATAATGAACCATGGTTAAGACATTCTGTGAACCGATACAATAGCATATGGTAGCGGAAAATTTGAAAGCAAGCAAACAGTTAAGCATAGAGATGAAATCTTTCTAAACAACACATAACTATATCTAAACTAGTATTGTCCAGTGTTATACTTCAACCTAAGAGCAGCAAGAATTGGATCCAGTGGCACTTTAAAGATTTTCGGGGTATATGATTTTGAGAGTCGACAGTGCACTCTCTTCATCAGAAAGGAAGGAGCTTTGCTTTTGCGTTATACAAGTAATTATATCAGACAGCAAGTTGGGTTGAGCTCCCATGTTCTGACTTGTGTCACTCGTAACTAGACATGGGCACGAACAGAAAAAAACCCCTAACATGGTGTTCGTTGTTCGTTGCCATCCACGAACAACGAACAACAAACACTGACAAACATGACCTGTTCATGAACATGTTTTTGTTTGTTGTTCGTGGGGGCCAGCAGGCTCTCCTCCAGCCATCAAGATCCCTACCACACCACTCCCAGAATCTCTACCTGAGCAGGCAGCAGGAAATGTACCAATAATAAATAATACCTTGGCCCCAGAGCCTGGCAGCAGCCCTGGAACCTGAAGGGGTAGATCCCTATCCCACCACACACAAAGAAAATTTAAGCTCCAATGCACTCTTCCTGTCTCTCTCTCAAAATGCCAACAGCAACTGTCTCTCTCCCTCTCCACTGTCTGCAAACTAAGCCAGAGCTGGGAACCCTCCTCCTCCCCCCTAGTCTTTGCTCCCTTGTAACAAATTTGGAGCTCCACACTTGAAAGGAAGACCTGCCTATCAAGCTAAATTGGGCTTAGATTGGGGTTTCCAGGGCAACAGCAGGAGTTCAGACAGAGTTCAGGCAGTCCCTGCCTAAGTTGCCAAGGGAATTGATTGCAGGTCCCAGACTGTCTGGCTTGACAAACAGCAACGAACAGCAACAAACGAGGCTTGCAACGACCACCTGTTTGGAATGGGGCCTCGCAAACAGCTGATTGGGCTGTTCGTGGCTTTTTTTTAGTTTGCATTGCTGTTCATGCCCATTTCTACTCGTAACATCTAGTTTAGCTCACTGAGTTATAACATAACTAGGAGAGCTATTCTGAAAGGTCAACTCAAAATCCTACTCAGATCTATTCAGTGTGGCTTACTCCCAGGAAAGTGATCTCAGGATTGCCCTGTAGAGCCATGAGTCAGCATGGTTGTAGTGGTCAGAGTGTCAGACTTGGACCTGGGTCAACCAGCTTTGAATCTCCCCTCTCCTATGAACGCTTGCCCTGTGACCTTGGGCCTGCCACAATCTCTCAGCCTAACCTACCTCACAGGGTTGTGAGGATAAAATGGAGAACGGGAGGTTGAGGCGATAAGCTTTGGGTCTCCATTAGGGAAGCAAACAGGCAAGCAAACAAAAATAAGGATTTAAATGCAGAGTCCTTGTTGCATTAGGACAGCCAACGACATGTTTGCTTTTATTTAAAAGTCTTGACAAAATTTTTTAGAGTGAGTCCAAAGCAAATTCTCCTTCTGTAAAGGAGTCTGATTTAATATGTAACAGCATTTTTCATCCTAATTTTAATGGCAGAAGAGGCAGCATCTTTGTTCTCCCTCCCCTTCGTTTGATAACAAGTGACTCTACCATATGTTGATGTAATATTGCAAAAACATTTCAATAGGATGAAAAATACAGGGGCCGTCAAGATCGTTTGCACATCTCCATCTGTTTATCACAATGGCCATTCAGACTTACAGAAAGAAAGAAACCGAATGGGTTTGACATTGAAAAGGGAGAAGTGGCTTAGGGAGAAAAAGTATTTCTTGCATAAGAGATGCTCACTTCGGGATTACTGTTCAGCCTGATCCAACGCATGCTTATCTGCAAGTAAGCCCCATTATAATCACTGGGGCTTACTCTCATGTAAGTATTATAGGAGTGAAGCACTACCCTGCTGCCCTAAGATGTTATACCTTTCTAATAAATCCATTAAACCTACTAAATCCTTCTAAATCCATCCAATGGGCCATGTGGCTGATCCTTAGAAGGGTATAACTCAGCTTAGGATGGTACTGTTGCTTACAGAATCTGTCAAATGCAAACTCCACACACATTGGATAATGCACTTTTGTGATCATTTAGAACTGGGTTTTCGTGTGTGAAACAAAAAATCCACTTCTAAAAGATTTCTAAAGATCATTGAAAGTGCATTATCCAACACCTGTGGAGACGGCCATAGTTACCGCAGTGGGGTATTCTGGTAGGGTTGCCAACAACCTGGAGAAAAAAATGTCCTGTCCCTTTAATAGAAATTGCATGTCTGGAAATGGGACAGAAGTAAATGACATCACCTGGTAATTAACATTCCATTAAGCCTCTGTTAAAGGGGCAGGGCATGCATTCTCCAGGTTGCTGACAATCCTAGAATCTGGACAACTGTACTGTTCTTCTGTTAGGAGGGATACACAAGTATGTGTTGTTCAAAGTACTGAGCAGCCAGCTACCGCTCTTGAAATGGAGCTGTTCCCTAAAACGCTAGGCTATTGCATAAACCTCGGTTTTCCGTGCAATTTCTTTGAATGTACAAGCAAGGTCACCTCCACATGGAGATGATTCTTCACTGTGGACTTATTTCCATTGCAAATGTGAAAGCTTTTGCAGGGGCAACCAAGTGTCCACGCTGGCCAGTTGTCCTGGGGCAGAGAACTGGGATCCCTGCAGCCTCTCCCACGCTCAACAAGTTCCGTTCCTCAACTAAGGAAAAAGCTTGGGAGGTATACATAAGTAGTCACCATCTCAGAACACAAGGAAGCACAAACCCAAACTTGACCATCAGCACAAGAGTGTCTCTGTCCTCCAGGTAGTGCCTGGAGTTCTCCTGAAATTATAATTGATTTCCTGACTCCACTGATCAGTTCCCCTGGAGGAAATGGAAGCTTTGGAGGGTAACTCTAGAGACGCACATCCCCACCGAACTCCTTCCTCTCCTCAAACTCCATCCTCCCCAAACTTCACCTCCAAACCTCCAGGAACTTCCCAAACTGGAGCTGGCAACTGATTCAGCCACTTCTCTCATTCTCTTCCCTGCCCCATTCCTGCCGGCTCGCTTTTATTCCCAAAACAACATTTGCAGCAGCATCTGTCCTTCACAGCCACCTCTGTGGGAAAATTTCCTTTGTGGCTTCTTTTTGCTGCTCCTAACAGCTTCCACCCTGAGGAGGAAATCTTGTGAGCATCTTGTACCTTCTCCTCTCCTTGACCTGCTGATCAGGTCTCCTCCTCCTCCTCCTCTCCTCCCTCTGAGGTTAATTAACTTTGGCTGGGATCTCCACAGAGGCAGCCTAATATTCTTCCGAAAGCCGCTGTCTCTCACGCACAAATGCACAGCGACACACACACATCAACAAGACAGCAGCAGAAATACAAACACAAGCCACACACCGACTGCACCTTTCCGCCCTAAGTATTCTCTCTACCATGCAGTGTTTGTGAAAGGGGGCAAGGGGAAAAGGCTTCTCAGAGCCAAGCTACAAGTGATGAATTACACTTGCCTGGCAAGTGAACAGGGAGGAATACACACAAGTCTGTTCACTTGCCAGGCAAGTGTAATTCGTCACTTGTAGCTTGGCTATCAGAGCTGGTTGCTTTGTGCTGCTTCAGGGTTATATTCCAGGGCAGATGTTCAACATATCGCATTGGCAGCCTATCTCAAGGGCCAAGGAGCATCTCCCCCACCTTTCAAAGCAGTAGCCTGAGTGTGTAGGCCAGTGGGTACGCAATGATTTCATAGCAACAGTTCAACCTATATACTTTTTTAAAAAAGGGCTTCTAAATTTATGGCACACCTGTTTCTATTTGAATAGGAAAAAGTCTATTAAAAAAAAAAGAATCAGTGAGGGCACGTGCCCCCTCCCAATGTTCAGCTTATATGTTTCTCATATACAAACACACAATTAATAGAATTAATTGGGCTTAATAATGGTGCAACATTTACAAAGTAACATTTATATTGTGTGAAGAGTGTCCTCAAGTCATAGCTGACTTATGGCAAGCCCTGGTGGGGTTTTCATGGCCAGAGACTAACAGACATAGTTTGCCATTGCCTGCCTCTGCAACCCTGGTCTTCTTTGGAGATTGCCCGTCCAATTACTAACCAATGCTGACCCTGCTTAGCTTCTGAGATCTGATGAGATCAGGCTTACCTGAGCTATCCAGGTATTAAGAAAGTGAACTGGGATTCTTCTCTGAAACCCACCTAAAAACAGGGCAGCCTCTCCCTGCAAGGAAAGCTGGTTATTGCATTGGCACTTACACAGGTTCTCTTCATGCATGAAAGGCAATTGCTGAGCCTCTTTTGTCCAGCACCTGCTTGACTGCCACCATCGTCTTACACCACTGGCTATGTTTAAAATCTAGCATATAGTCAGCCATCTTTTATGATAAAAAAGCCAGCTACAATAAAATCCAGCAGAAAATCAACAAACAACCGGTATAAGAAATCTCATTTGCCTTATTAGAACTGTACAACACAGCATAACTGATAGATTGTCCTATTGATTAATAATCCATAACATTTCCACAGCCCCTACTCTGGTTGTTGCAAGTCTCAAATTAAGTCTTAAATGTACACGAGAGGACCCCGTGCAATTACTTTAATGCACTAGCATAAATCTGCACTTGGGTTGCACTATCAGCCTCACAACTATTCACCTTTATCAATGCACTTTCTGTAAAGTATTTCTAAGAATCTCTTTAGTGCCATACAAATCTTTACTTGTCAACCTATTTGCATACTAGTTATTCTAGCCTCCAGTGGATTCCTCTTATAACTTAAAGTCTATATTTTTTCTTCTTGTTTTAAGAGCCATATTTGCTTCTGAACTGAGGAGCATTTACCATAGGATCTATACCTCTGATCCAACTTGTAGCTGCAAACAGCAGACAGTCAGATGAGGATCTGTACGAATGTCACGGTGACCTTCACTTTACAACAGAAATAGGAAATCATCTGGGAAGTCATTTTCATTGTATAAACTGTTGGTTATTTCCAGGACATAAAACAGGCCATCCAAATAGCACATAGCGTGATTTCTTATGGGAACAAAATAATAAAGTTTAACACCTTTGGATTTATACAAATAAAAATCTGATTACAGCTGTCTCTTGCCTCTTTAACAGCGCAACTTTTATTGTATTTATTAGAGCTGCATTAGTCAGTAATCCCAGAGTGAGCCTAATTAGAGGGAAGTGAGAAAAAACATTAAGTATTTGAGAAAACAGGCTGGATGTGTTGAAATATAAAGCTCTTCAATTCGTGTTCACTGGGTTTGCTTCAAAGGCCCTCCTTCCGAGATATATGAAAACTTGCTAAAATCGATTTGCAGTACATTTGGAGTGCTAATGTCCAAAGGAATAAAAGTGGGCTAGAGAGATCTTACTAATGTCTTCGTTAGGAACTGTGTTATGAACATTTACCTTTTTTTTTTTTAAAGCTGAAGTGCTTTCCTTCATTGGCTTTAAAAAGTCCCATATAGTAACTGATGGATGATGGTATTACAGTTGCCAACTGCCTGAAGAAAAGGCTTAATGTGATGTTATTGACCTCTCTGCCATGAAAAGCATCAAATACCCCTTTCCTCGTATGAAAGGGACACAATGTTTTCCCCATGCCTGATGGAAGCCCTGGATGGGATTAATTCTAGCACCATTACTCATAGTTTATAAAGCTCAGTCAAACAATTATCAGTCATGCACAGGTTCATTATGATACATGGCCTATGTATGGTGAGGAGGAGTACATGTGTGAGGAATAAGTCCTATCTCTGATGACAATCGTGTTTACATGGTGGTTTAATGTGCAGCCTGGGCCAAAATCCAACCCATGTATGTTCCACAAACAAGAGATGATGTCTGGATTGTTTTTATTCCCTGAAGCAGCTTAGAGTGGTGTTCCAAGTTCCCTCATTATATTCACTTCATCCCAGTGAGGTAGTTTAGTCTGACACAGTGACGCCTGACACAGGTTGGACACTTGTCAGCTTCCCTCAAGTTTTGATGGGAAATGTAGGCAATGGCATCCTGGTCTTGGAGCTGTAATGGAGAGCCAAGCTGTAAAACCAAGATGCCTACATTTCCCATCAAAACTTGAGGGAAGCTGACAAGTGTCCAACTTGTATCAGGCGTCACTTGTAGCTTGGCTCTCTGAGAGTGACTGGTCTGAGGTTACCCAGTGAGTTTCATTGCTGAGTGATGAAATTCCTAGTCCATCACCCTAGCTACTACTCCATTCTGCTTTCTGCATATAAAACATATAGGATAGATCTGGCCAGATCCTTCTCCACACCACCATGCACAGCCAGTGGCATTGGAGGTGAGGTTGTTTAGAAAGTTAAGGCTTTCTTTCCATTCCAGCCACTCAAAGGAAAGTTACCTAACCTGGCTAATGTCATCTTTATGAGCTCTTTCCTATGGCACTTTAATGTTATAACCAAGTAATGTTGAATTCCTTCTCCCCTGTTTCGATACAATCATGACAATGGGGTGGATCCAACCATCCTCCCACTAGCCTTCCTCCAACTTAACAGAACAGTCACTTAGGCTCAACGAAGGCATCTTAGATTGGAGGAAGGTTTCATATTTGAGCCAAAAGAAAAGGTGGGGTATAAATAAACATTTTAATAAATATGTTTCCTCAATGGAAAGGGTGGTAGGATGGGGTACAATCCGCCGCACTAGCCGGCTCAAGGTTGACTCAGCCTTCCATCCTTCCGAGATCGGTAAAATGAGTACCCAGTTTCCTGAGGGTAAAGTGTAGATGACTGGGGAAGGCAATAGCAAACCACCCCATAACAAAAAGTCTGCCAAAAAAACGTAGTGATGCAACGCCCCCAGTAATGATGACTCGGTGCTTGCACAGGGGACTACCTTTACCTTTATTTCCAAATGATTTTTTTTAAAAAAAGACACTCCCTTTAGCCACTGTCTTTCCCAACACATGCACACTTACACTCTGATGTCTTTTGTTCTTTTTTTAAGTATCACCTCTGCATTAGCAACTAAACCTGGAATCCTGATTCATGTTAGACTGTTTAAATACCATTCACATTCAATGGAATTTAAGCACCATTAACAGGGTGCAGCATTGAGAGTGACTTCACTCTAAATGAGAGTGAAGTCTGTACCAGATAAGCCTTAAGGATGCAGACAAACTGGAACGGGTGCAGAGGAGAGCAACCAGGATAATCAGGGGCCTGGAGAACAAGCCAGAGAAGGAAAGACCGAGGGACCTGGGAATGTTCAATTTGGAGAAGAGGAGGCTGAGGGGATTCATGATTGTTTTCTTTAAGTATTTAAGGCTGTCACTTAGAGGAGCAAAGGGAGCTGTTCCTGTTGGCAACAGAGGATAGGTGTCAGGTCTGTTACCCACAGCACTGCCATATTGTTTTCTCACTACTGTTCTGATGTAATTTTCCAGTGTTGTTTTGTGTGCAGGTTCACAGGAACAGATGTGGTTCCCAAGACAGCCTTATCTGAAGAGGCTCGCAGAGACCTTGGAGCAATAACTTTCACATTCCCCAGCTTGTCTATACTAACTGGGCACACGGGGGGGGGGGGAATGGAAAGGAGGGTTTGATAACTGTAGCAAGAAACTAACACGTCATTCTCAACAAAGGCCTTGTGTTCAGCCAGGCGCTTCTGTAGCATTTGGATTATCTAGGGACACTTGTACCTTGAATATATACTCTTCCAATAAAAACCTTTGACTCAAGAGATTTGGATTTCTTGCTGCAAGGGGTGGGAGATGAAATCAAAGTAACTTGAACTCCATAGACTGACAATAGGACTCAAAACAATGGGTTTAAACTACAGAATGGGTTTAAACTCAAAACAATGGGTTTAAACTCTTCATGTTAAGAGTAATTCAACAATAGAATCGGCTGTCTAGGGATGTGGTGGGTTCTCCCTCATAGGCAGTCTTCAAGGAGCAGCTGAACAAATACTGGTCGGGGATGCTTTAGGTGATTCCTGCATTGGGCAGGGGGTTGCTCTAGGTGGTCTGTAAGGCCCCTTCCAAATCTAGGATTCTATGAGTTCAAACAGATATAAACAGCCACTGAGATCTCATTTCTTATTCCTCTCTGTTTGTCCCCTTGCCTCCTTTCCGTTCACTTGAATCTCCTAACTCTAACTTCTCTAGCATTTCTTCCTGCATACCAATATGGTGTCTAAGCAGGAACAAGACTGGCTTTACTGTGCCTTGCATAACTGCTGGACAGAGACATAAAAATACTAGAAAAATCTGAGGAGGTAAAACAGAGGCTAAATGCTGCTCTTTCCCTTGAAGTCTTTCCAAAAAGATAGGAAAGGATCCCTTAAGATGCCATGTCTTCTTCCACACCTCATTTAGCTTTGTAATTTGGACAATGGGCTGAAAAACTGAGCAGCTGCTTCTACAGATATGATTTAGCTGCCACAAACATCTGGTAACTGATAGAGGGATTATAAAGAACTAGGAAGTATGTGAGAGTCCTCAAACTATTCCCCATGTAATATCTAAGCAATAGTGAGTGAGGATGCATGCCCAGTGTTAATGAAAACAATAAACAGTTCTCTGAAAGGCTTCTTATATGCATAATTTGAATGCAAAATCACAGCTTCGTATTCATTATAGATGCTATAAAATGGCAGTAAATCCCCAAATTTATAACCAGCTGGATTTTCTATAAATGATGTGTGCTTTATTGTCTGTTAATACACAGTTACTGCAGTCAAGTTTTCTATCCTGCCAATTTTATAACTTTTTGCCATTCATATTAGAACAGCATGTTCACATCAGCGTAGTTAAGGATGAATTGCAGTTTCCATAAAAAAAACCTTCTGTTTTCAATCATGAAGAATGTATTCCACGTGCTAATCTGGCACATATGGTTGTTTGTAAAGTTCAGAGTCATATTTTTTGTCCTTGATTAGCTGCCAAATTAGCTCAAGTAATTCTCAAGTAATTTATGTGTGAATGCCAAGACAGACAGACGTACGTTTGGGGGTTTGGAAGAGGAAAATAAAAAGAGCCCTCATCTGATACTCTGTCCTTTACACCATTCTGGCTCAGTTATATATAAATGTAAATTTGGGCCCTAATTCAGCATTATACTGTATACGGAAGTCTGCTTGCTTATTTGATAACTATACCTATATGATACACGTTGTTGCATTTGTGTACATCTTTAATTTTATATTGTTTTGCACAGAGGGCAAACTGCAATAACTAACCTCCATTTTAATATCGAGCCCTCTCCAAAGGATTTCCTGTTGTAGGTTATGTAAGCATCCCCATATCTGATAGTAGAAAAGATGATTGTTTGGCCTCTTAAGTGTTTTTATGAAAGGTAAAGCTCATGGAGATATTAATTCTCTCCCATTTGAAGAAAAAGCAATTTAAAATTCCAAATTGTAATTTGGAAGTAGAGCATTTCCACACATTTCTCTCCCAGCAGCCAGAGTCTAAAACACTCATTTTTCCTTTGGTGTCTCTGCAGGTGTGTTGGATGCACTGTGAGGTGAATTTTTATCTTCTATGGTCCTTTGTGTGTTCAGAGTACAGAAATAACGTGAAATCATAGGATTTTTTTAAAAATCCCACTGATTTGTCAAAATGGCAGAGGTCAAAGAGTGAGAATTCATTTCTGTGTAGAATCAATAACAAATAATGTAAGATTTGGCTACTGATAAACTTCCAGCCATAGTCTCCAAATAAATCCCCCGTCCCCCGCAGTTATCTGTCACTCCTCTCAGGGTCAAGCTAAACGTGCAGGTTTTTAAAGAGTTGGATCTGAGTTCCCCTGAACCAACTCGGGTTTCTGCAGTCATACAGCAGTTAAAAAGTAAATGGCTGTTAAAAAATAAGGGAGAACCTAAGCGGCCTCAGAATTAGGTTTGCCAGCTCCAGGTTGGGAAATTCCTGGAGATCTAGGGGGTGAAACCCGGAGAAACCTGGAGAAAGTGGGGGTTGGGGAAGGGCAGGACCTTGGCATGGCATAATTCCATAGAGTCCACCCCCCAAAGTAGCCATTTTCTCCAGGTGAACTGATCTCTTTGGCCTGGAGACCAGTCGTAATTCCAGGAGATCTCCAGACACTACCTGGAGGCTGGCAACCCTACTCAGAATACCTCCATGGAGGAAGGAGGAGCTGCTCCCTCCCCCCTCAAGCCATTTCCCCATCAAAATAGCATGAGGGGAGATTTTCCCTCCCCTTTTTTACTGTTCCACAGACGTAGAATAATCCACATGGAGTAGAAAAAGAAGAGAGAAAACCCTCCCCTTCTACTATTATGCCATGGGAAAACAGCTTGAGGGGGGAGGGGGGAGCCCCTTCTCCCCCCCCCCTTAAGAGGCATTTTGAGCCTGTTCGGACTCTCCTTTATTTTTTAACAGCCATTCCCCAAAGTGGTCATGTAGCTCCAGGGAACTCGAGTTGGGTCTGGAGAATCCACACTCAAATCTTTACAAACCTGCATGTTTAGCTTGACCTTTAGTTTTCAGGAAAGCAAAGCTGGGATGTGGAGCAGCTTCAGGAATCCAAGAACCAATTTTTTTTAAAAAAAATCTATTAAGAATCATCTGGTACCAAAGCCACAGTCTCAATTTGGAGTCAAAGCAAGTCTTCCTGAAAACAGCATATCTTCCATTTTTCCCCTTTATATGCCTCTACAGAGGAAGGTGCAAATATTTCTATCATTTTAAAGGAATGATTGTAATGTAAGGAAGCAAAAGGACATCTAGTCTAATCCTCCTCCACCTTTCCCCCATTCAGAGTACAAACCTGACCACTTATATCCTTTCTCTGCTGAAATCATCCTATGCAAGAGAAATGTTTGGACATTTGTTGCTGGTTGGTGTTTGGGAAAACAAGATGACCCTTTAACAGGTACAGCTTTAAGCGCAGCATCATGGTGAATGGACGTTCATGGAGGACAAGGTTGAGATTGCACCAAGTAGTTCTACCCTTGACTTTTATTTTGTTCGTCGTAACTTCTGAACATATGGCTCTGCATTTACAATTGGTACCCATGATCGATCATCTGCTGGACTGAGTCACATCCTGCTTGCTGGTTATGACTATGAGCAGGGAGCTGATCATTCACCAATCTGTTCAGATGCGTCCAAACAAATTCCTATGCATCTCTTTTGCTTGGTTACACTGCTTTTCTCCTAACAATTAGTGATATTTGACAACAGCAGCCGTCCCATACCCCTGCACTGGTTTACTGCCACCTCCAATTTTTTTAAAAAATAGATAAAAGGGAAAAAAGTCAACTGGCACTGAGATGTCTCTGTATGCTTAAGTGTCTGTTTGTAATGACCAGGAATCCATTTCTACTTTTTTAAAATTGAACCAGTGAAGCATACTTGGATAATTCACTTTTTACTTAGAGCTGATTTTAGCAATATTATGCCATGACGAGTGTTATAGTGTAATAGTGCTAATTTCAGTTTCAAAAATTCACAACCACCAAAGTAAGCAGTTCAAAAGTTGACTGTCCAGCTCCAAAGCTGCACCACATGAATTTAACAATCATCTATTCTCTTCAGGAGCTTGCATGGAGTCTGGTAAATGGTAATTTAGTAATCAGTAATCCATCAGGTTCCTGAGTGCTATGCGCCCAGGTATGAAATAGACCTAGGTTGCCAGTCACCAGGTAGGACCTGGAGATCTCCTGGAATTACAGCCGAACTCCAGACTACAGACAGCCGTTTCCATGGAGAAAATGACAGCTTTGGGGGGGGGGGGTGGACTGATGGCACTGTACCCCGCTGAGATACCACCACAAAATCTCCAGGAATTTCTCAACCCAGAACTAGTGGCAGCCCTTCTTAGGAACCATTCCCATTAAGCTTCACAGCTTAATTCCATCTTCTTATAGTCAGTACATGGGGCAACATTTTATTAGAAAACATACAGTGTAATACGAAGAATGCTTTCCTGGGAGTAAGGCCCCACTGAGCAGACTTTG
The DNA here is from genome assembly GCF_028583425.1 of Eublepharis macularius. Classification (NCBI taxonomy): domain Eukaryota; kingdom Metazoa; phylum Chordata; class Lepidosauria; order Squamata; family Eublepharidae; genus Eublepharis; species Eublepharis macularius. The sequence goes on along the minus strand of NC_072792.1, from coordinate 162,820,457 downwards.
AGTAGGATAGGGAGAGAGAAATATATATATATATTACTCTAGAGTCTGACATGTCACCCTTAATTAGTCTAGCTGTCACTTAAGACACATACAAAAAGCTAAAGCAAAAAGATAGGATTCATATTGCTAAGTAGGTTTGCCTTTTCCCTTTGCTAGGTGTCAAATTGCCAACAGATTTCCTCAAGTGAATGATAGTGGAGCTATGTGAAATCTTCTTTAGCAGACACTTGGTTTAAATGAAGAACAGCCATGTCCTTTGTCAGTATGTGGTCTTTCTTAAAGCGATTCTACACGTTACAGAGAACAAGGTGATAGACTGAGGTGGTAGGAATAAGGACTGTACCAATTCAGGCTGCAAATTGTTTTTGTAATGCTCCCCTAGATTAAAAAAAGCTCCCCGCCTGCAGCAATGTATCTCGTCAGGAATAAGTCTACACTTAACACTCAGCACTCCTTTGGTAGCATAATAGTTAAGTAGTTGGGATGTGAATCAGTCCTCTGCTAGTTCGAATCCCACTATTGCCATGAACTCTCTGCACTTGGCTTTGGGTACACCACAGCTCCAGCTCCCCAGCTGCATTGTGGGGATAATAACCTTGTGGGGATAATAATAACATGGACTTTTTTCACCTCTCTGAATGGACACTAAACTGTCCAGACTGGTGGTGCATAAGCATGCTATTGTTGTTCTTGTTGTTGTTGTGTGCAAGTTGCTACATGCAGGAAACAGGGTTGTAGACAGGCCCTTAGGCAAAGTTTTCCTCTGGAATCATCCCCATCATATCACCCAGACTTAAGTAAACATCATGTGACTACACCTTTCTGTCATATGTATTCAAGCACTCCCCTCCCACTCCGGTACCTTTCTCTCCTTGGCAAGGCATTTTCTTATCCATGTGGTCGATCATTCAAACCTATATATAATTCACCTACATCCTTGCAGTCTGAATTGTATTGGGAATCCAGTCACTTTTTCTCGGCCTGAACCTACCTCATAGGGTTGCTGTGAAGATAAAGTGCAAGAGGCGAGAACCACATGTGTCCCTCAGAGCTTCTAGGAGGAGACCTGGGATAAAATTTTTACAGCTAAGACAAAATGTGGATTTTCAGATCTCAGCAGCAAGTTCTCTCTCAGAATGCAGTTTTACTGGCCAGTCCACTGACCAGTAATGTGGTTAAGTGTAAGAAAAAGTGATAATATGAGGGATAAAACAGACACAACAAAGAACATGAATATCCGTCAAAGGTGAATTTTTTGCATGCACAGTCATAATTTGCATGAGGATCATGTGGGAAAGGAAGAAAGGATTTACCTCCTGCTTGACATCACTAATCAAAACTTCCTGCACTGTCATGAGGGGAATTTACAGAAATAAAAGGATTTTAAAGAATAAAAGATGAATGAAAATCCATACAACTTACTTTTTCCACAGACTGACGGAGAACCAGGATCCTTGTCATTATCTGTTTCAGCTCTGAAAGGAAGGTATGAGCGTGTGTGTTTTTTTCCATGTTGGAGCAAGTTTTTTATTCCCCCCTTTCCCATTTACCTCTTTAACCATCTTCATTAAGTCACAGGTGCTTCATTGAAGGATTCATTTCCAGACCTCACTGCCGAGAACGCTTAATAATTAATAACCAATTCTCTCTCCCAGCCAAGCTGACAGACAGTGTCTTCTTAGTCCCCTGCTGTTTTCTAATTGGCACCTTTTGCGATGTGCACCACACAAAGCAAATGAGCTAAATAGGATATCTTCCTAAGGAGGCCCTAGACATTCAGCTACAAGTGTCCATGCAAATGAGCGGCTGTCAGGGCAAGAAAAAAAAAAGTGCGTACCTGAGCGATGCTGAGGAAATGAGAATAGACAGTTGTTGTTGTGTGGATCCCAGTGATTTTTTTTTTAAGTGATACCTTATTATTTGGCCAACAGATGTTTATGTAAAAGTATACACGTTTTCACAACAGCAAAGAGGCCAACATATGACAGATGTTAGAAAAAAGCAAAGCCTAATCAGTTTTTTAAAAAATCAGGCAAAGCTACATAGAGTGCTTTCCATATGTATCATCCTGGTGTTCCATGAAACAATCCTGTAAGGTAGCTCAGGGCACAACTAGAAAATACAGCAAAACTGGAGACACGGCAGCCATTTTACTACCATAATTCTCTTGCTTTAAAAATGCTATCGGGGTCCTGGGGGGTTGGGCTCTTGAAACCCCCCCCCTGGCACAGGGGGAGACAGGAGCCCTCCCCCATGATCCAGAGCATTTTTAAAACAACAGAAATCCTGAGGTAAAGTGGCTGATGTGGTATTTCCGGGTTGTTCCTGGGGAGGCTGTATTGTCTAATTGTGCCCTCAGCTTTATCACTTCTGTTTTGCAGATGGTGGACTAAGGTACAATGGCTCACCTAAAGCCACCTGACAAATTTATGACTGAGGCGATATTTGAACTGGGGACTTTTAAGCTCTTCCTTTCAGCTGCAACACAAAACCAACATATTAAGAAAGGCAAACTGCCATATAATCAATGCCACAGTGGTCAGCGAATAAGTGAAACAATACAGTCTTTCATGATAATAATAATAAATGCTGAGCTTCACCTACCTGCTCACAGTAATCAATGTATAAATAAGTACTATTATTCCTATAAGTTGAGAATTGTGTAATATATAAGATAGTAACATGATGACGTTTGTGGTGAAATGTGATATATTGTATGACAACAGGGGAACCCATCATATTTGTGAGGGAGAGAAATTTCTTTCCTCTGCTGAGTGCCCATTTTTCATCCTTTTGTTCAATCTTCCTTCTTCTGCCACCCCACTTTCCCCCTTGCATCTTCACATTTGCCCACACCTATGCCACCAACCTGTTTCATACTGTTTCATACTGCAGTAAAAGATCATTGAAATCTCACAAGATCACTTCACATGAACTATGGAGTCATTTTAAATTTTGAATTGCCTAGGTAACCAATGTGGTCTGATTACCTTAGTTAATGCAAAATGGCTGCTGAAATCTCATGGTGCAAGCTAAGCACAAAGCAGCAACAGGCAACAGCAGAATGCTCAGGTAATAAGTTATTGGCACTATAGAAAAAGAAAAAAGTGAGCATGCTTCATGCACTGGTTGGAATGCTTTCCTGCTTTGGACTGCCCCGCCCACGGATACTTGCCTTCTACGGGTCTATTGCTGGGTGTGTGTTATGCTTGAGGGAAAACTCAGCGGCTAAATAGTTTAGACTTGGAAGGTGACTAATGGTTGAAATGCTGATGTGGCGATCCAAGGGACTGCCTTGCAGTGGCTTGTCTCTTTTCTCCACGGTCGGGGACAGAGAGTGGCGCTGGGGGAGAGGTTATCAGCATGCCAATCCTTGGTGTGCAGTGTCCCGCAGGGGGCGTTACTCTCTCCATTCTTGTTTAATCTCTACATGCGCCCTCTCATGCAGCTGGCACAGAATTTTGAAAAAGAAAAGTATGGCCGTTTCTGCAACCGCAGTAGAGACAAGGGAGGGGTTACCCACAGAAACGTCTGCACTCTATGTGCATGCCACAACAATAATGAATGATTATACAATTTTCAAAGTGCAAGTGCCTCTTGTTCATCGAGCCAATATTGCAATTCATACAAAGACCATTGCTCATAGGACAATTCATACATGTGCAAATCGTACAAGTGCAAAATCATACATGTGCAATTTCATTTCTGGTGCAGTACAACTCTACAATACCAGGTATATAAGTAATACAATGAATTTTATACAGCTTCACTCCTTCCTCTCCTTCAACTAGTTCTTCCCAAAGGTGGTGTAAAGCCCAAATAAATTCCAAAGGAGGGAGTGGAGACCGCCACGCTCAATCTGGGGCCGGCTACGAACGCAGATTTCGTGCCACCTTCTTCAGGAGCGTGCCATAAACACTCCCCAGTAGAATGTCACCACCACATTTCTCTCATCGCCTGGTTAGTAGGTATGCTTGTTCTCTTCCTTGTATTACTTATATACCTGGTATTGTAGAGTTGTACTGCACCAGAAATGAAATTGCACATGTATGATTTTGCACTTGTACGATTTGCACATGTATGAATTGTCCTATGAGCAATGGTCTTTGTATGAATTGCAATATTGGCTCGATGAACAAGAGGCACTTGCACTTTGAAAATTGTATAATCATTCATTATTGTTGTGGCGTGCACATAGAGTGCAGACGTTTCTGTGGGCACAGAATTTTGGACTGGGTTGCCATCAATATTCAAATGATACCCAGTTGTGCCTGTTGATGAACAGCTGGCCTGGCTCTGCTCCTGAGGCCCTAATTAGAGCATTGGGGGCCATGTCTGGATGGGTGAAGCAGAGCAGACTGAAGCTGAACCCCATGAAGATGGAGGTCCTGTACTTGGGCCATGGGGGGGGGGGGCGTAGATTTGAGGATTTAGTTCCGGCCTTTGAGGGGGCACCACTTGTGCCTGTTTCATTGGTCAGGAGCCTTGGTGTGACGCTGGACTCCTCCTTGTCAATGGAGGTCCAGGTCAAGGCAGCTGCCAGAACTGCCTTTTCCCATCTCCGGCAGGCCAAGCAGCTCACCCCCTATCTCTCAACTCATGACCTAGTGACAGTGATCCATGCAACAGTCACCTCCAGATTAGACTACTGTAACTCGCTCTTCACAGGGCTTCCCTTGGGTCTGACCTGGAAACTGCAGCAGGTCCAAAATGCTGTTGCTCGTGTCCTGACAGGAATTTCATTCAGTGCATGTGTGACTCCAACTTTGCAGCAGCTGCATTGGCTTCCCGTGGAGTTCCGGATCAGGTTCAAGGTTCTGGTTCTGACCTAAAAAGCCCTAAACAGACTGGGACCAGCATACCTGATGGACCTCCTCTCCCTGTATGTACCTCAGAGAGCTCTTAGATCTGCAGATAAACACCTACTGGTGGTCCCTGGCCCCAGGGAAGCTCGGCTGGCCTCAACCAGGGCCAGGGTGTTTTCTGTCCTGACCCCAACCTGGTAGAACTCTCTGTTGGAAGATACTCGGGCACGCCAAGATCTTGTATCTTTTCAGTGGGCCTGTAAGACAGAGATATTCTGCCAGGCATATGGTTGAGGCCAGCACTAATCAATCAATCAATCAATCAAGTACAAAAACAGCTGCCCCAGAGCCTTGTTTTCCCACCCCACCCCCAAAAATAACAGCATGTGTTCGCTCGTGTGCAGACAACATGCATGCAATGGGCTGAAACTCCTGGTGGTAGTAAGCCTAAGAGGACCAAGCATGAAAATCAGGAAATACACTAGTTTTAAACAGATGTAGAGTTCCATGAATAAATTCCTTCTCTGTGCATAGTTGCAACAACTATCTTACTATAATTCCAGAGCTTCCTTTTTCCTCCTTCTAGTCCACTGTGAATTCTGGTGTGAACTATCATGTAGTTAATCTAGGACTGTCTAAAATTCTGGCCTGGATCAAGAAATGGAATTTGTTATGACCACCATACCAAAGTTTGTACATTTATCAGGTTTATGGTGATTTCCATAGAAGATGTCATGGGTTGCTGTCACTGACATCTAGTTTGGTGTAGTGGTTAAGAGTGTGGGACTCTAATCTGGAGAACCACGTTTGATTCCCCACTCCTCTGCCTGAAGCTAGTTGGGTAACCTTGGGTCAGTCACAGCTCTCTTAGAGCTCTCTCAGCCCCACCCACCTCACAGGGTGATTATTGTTGTGGGGATAATAATAACCAGGGCTCTTTTTCAGCTGGAATGCAGTGGAACAGAGTTCCGGCACATCTTGAAAATGGTCAAATGGCCGGTGGCCCCGCCCCCTGATCTCCAGACAGAGGGGAGTTTAGATTGGACTCCACGCTGCTCCAGCAGTTTAGATTGCCCTCCGGTGATGTGGAGGGAGATCTAAACTCCCCTCTGTCTGGAGATCAGGGAGCAGGGCCACTGGCCATGTGACCATTTTCGCTGACAGCAATTTAAACTTTAAAAAACTACCCCCTTGTTCCAGCTGACCCAAAGTGATATCATTGCGCAGTCCTGGGAGCTGAGTTCCACCACCTCTTTTCCAGATAAAAAGCCCTGATAATAACATACTTTGTAAACCGCTCTGAGTGGGTGTTGTGTTCCTGAGGGACGGTATATAAATCGAATGTTATTGTTGTTGTTATCATCACCATCATTTTTATGTAAAAACTTATGGTTGCCAATCTCTAAGTGGGGCCTGGTGATCTCCTGGAATTACAACCTATCTTCAGACTACAGAGATTAGTTCTCCTTGAGAAAATAGCTGCTTTGAAGGATGGACTCTATGGTATTATACTCTACTGAGATTCCCTCCCCTCTCCAAACCCCATAGTTCCCAGGCTCCATTCCGTGAATCTCTAAGAAATTCCCAACCCAGAGTTGGCAGCCCTATAGGGACCTGATCTACATCTTTGCTTCAGTGCGGAAACTGTGAGAAAGCTGTCTTCATAGTCTATCATATTACCATCTCTTAATTCCTTCTTCAGGTAGGTAGAATGCCTGTTCACCCATATGGGGGATTGCAAAGACTCCCTGCCCTGAAGTGCCAAAGTGCTATTTTGTACAATCATGCACCCTGTTTTCTAGACCCACAAAAGTCAACTGTTCAGAGAGTTATGTTTTGGGTCAGATTGTCTGTGATGAGCAGTAAGACGCTACCTCTTTGTGTTGTGGAAGGAAGGATATGACATATGGGCAAGGTAGAAGATGTCAGTGCTCCAGGGATTTGTGGAAGGTTCTTTCTACAGTCTTCACAGCCTGGAAACCAAAAGGACTGGAGGCAGGGACATGGGGGTGGCAACATCACAGATGTCACCAAAGTTACTATGTCACTTCTGGGTTGAACCAGGATGTGACAAAAGGTAGCTCTAGGAATTGCCAGAAACTTAAAAAAAAAATTATCCCACGGCTGTTCAGAGCAGTGGCAGACAAAGGAGCTTGCCAGCAGGAGACCTCCCACTGTAGTGGAGACTTGGCAAGCCTAACAGGTGGTCATAGTTGTAGGTCTCCTAGTAGCCATGGTAGAGCTACTAGCTTCACACACTATACAGTAGTGTGAAGGAAAGGGAATGCAGGCTCTGCTCCCGAATGTGAGAGCAGGTAACAAGAGGGCTTAGAAGTAAGTGGGGGATGGACACACAGGTGTGGGGACATTCAGGTGGGTGGGAGGGAAGAGAGGTGTGAGTGGGGTCACATGATAGTGGGTGGAGGAGGCTCCCTGGACACTCTCGGCTTGGCATCTCCCAGAACCTGGAACTGGCCCTGTGGTTGTGGTTTGATGTGCAATGAGAGGGAGTGAATGGGATGGGAGTGAATGGGATCAATGTAATGATAAATCCTTTCTGCAACATTTTACAGGCCTCCATGTCAGTTTAGCAAAATTTCACAAGTCTGCATTTCTCGTTAAAAGAAAAACTGCAGGCCTTTTCCATATTGATTCAGACTTTATGCTGCTTCATACCGGATTCTGGATGTTTGATGCAAACTAGGCGCCTTTGGTTCCTATTGAATGTAGAATTGGAAAAAGTCACATGTTAAATTCTTTGGCATGTGCTGCTGAGCTCAATTTATGAACCGTTCAGAGTTATTTCAGACAAATTCATTTTCTACAGCTCTCTCCTTTCCCAAGAATGCCAAGTGTCTGCTCCCATTGTCTGTTGTCATGATTCTGTCCATTTTCTCCAATTTGCCTGTCTTATCTGCAAACGTTATTTCTATTCTCTGTTAGCCTTTGAAGTCATATTCCCATAAAAGACATTCAAAGAGCTTTAATTCACTTTGGGTTGCATGCCTTTACTTGTGAAGGAAATTTTATAGTGAGAAAATGTAATGGGCATTTTGATTGACTGAACAGGAACGGCCATTTGTCCTAAACTCATAGCTAACTATGTCGTGGAACAGCTATAAATATGTCAGCATCTTCTGCAGTGTCTGGTACATAAAAGACACAGCGCTGGCTCTCTGCAATCTATGGTTTGCAAACTGGGAGTGTAGCAGCCCTATGCAAATCTAATACTGACTCCTTATGGACTCTGGTTTGCAATTTGGGAGGCAACCTCAGGAATATTTTCAGCCCAGATCCCCACCACACTAGCCTGAGCTAAGGTTGCCAGGTCCCCTTACCCTCCTGGAGGGAGTAGGGGACCCAGAACTGACCTTTTGGGGAGTCTTTGCACATGCACTTTATGCACACGAGCTTCCAGGCAACACAGTGACATCATGAAGGGGCTGGAAGAGCTCCCACACTTCACTGTGGGCTAATTTGGGCCCCAAACAGACCCAATTTGGGGCCCAAATCAGCCCACTGTGAAGCATGGGAGCACTCCCAGCCCCTGAGTGATAATGTCACTCTCAGGAGTGATGTTGTCACGCCACCGTGGGAGGTATGCCCAGGAGGCTTATTCCCCCCCCTTTCCCCCCTGCTGGTTGGCCAGGTGAGTGGTGGGGAGGGGCAGAGGGTGGGAGTGGGGAGATCTCCCACCCCCATCGGGGGACCTGGAATTCCTAGCCTGAGCATAAGGAAGCTATCTTCCTTCCACTGCCTCTCATTTGTAAACTGAAGGAGCTGCTGGCTTAAGTTCCACATCCATCTTGAAGAATGCTCCGAATCTGGGCAGTGACCCATTTCCTTACCTATTTTATCTGTGTTTTCCCATGGGGATCCAAAGTGGCTTAAAAATGCAATTTAAATATTCAAATGTTGGAGGGAGAGATAGTATAATATGCACCATCCTGGGTAAATCCTGAATCCACTGGCCAAACTCAAGGCCACGGGTGACAAAATAGCATGGCCAGGGTGTAGCCAGCAACCTCCGGAAGCATTTAAAGGTGGGGACTGTCATCATGCTTGTGCTCCAGTTTCACTTCTGATGAGGACCAGAAGTGACTGTGGAGTGCTCTATGACTTGAAACTGTGTGGTTTTACCATAGGGTTTTTGCAAACCCTAGAGCATCCCATGACATCACTTTCAGTTCTCAGCAGAAGTGACATCAACGTGCCACTGCAATGTCCCCATTTCCTCACTATAGCAATCCTAGTGACAAGCCATGAGCTGGAAGCCAAGGGTCAAGAGCCCTGTGGTTCTTACACATTGCAGTACACCAAAGTCTTATGCTTTTGGCCATGCCCAGACTCAATACTAGAGATAGCGGAGGAATAGCTGTGTGGCCCAGATTTCCTTCTACTGCCGTGGCATTATGGGATCTTTGATAAAATGATGTGTCTCTAGAGGAACATTGATAATCTGGACAGAACAAAAACTGAAATTAAGTTTATTTAGAAGAACTGTAAAGATATTTAGGGGGACAAATCAGCAAACATCAAGCATTCAAATGTCAGTACTAGGAACAGCCAGTCATTCTAAGCATCCAAACAGAATACAAGTGACTCTATTCAAGAGGAGAGACAGGTGTCCAAAGCAGCACAGCAAGAGTGTCAGAAGACTGCTGGTCCCTTGTAGGCTTCCCAATTACCTGGGCTCAGTGGGGAATTTTCTGCTCCAGCCCGTTTCCTGCCCTCAAAAAATTAGAGCATGAGGAAAAATGGAAACGACATCAGATTGTCCCCAAACTCCACCTTCTTTGGCACTGCTTCCAAAATCTCCCAACATTTGCCTAGGCAGTGTCGGGAATGCTAGCCCCTTGACAAGTCTAAGCAGTGGACTGAACACCGAAGCGAGGCAACAAATAATCCCAAAATCAGTCAAAGCAAGGATATACCATATTTCTCAACAGGAAACTCAAGCAGCCAGACATGTTTAGGGAAGAATTCCCTGACCCAGTTAGGAGTGGGTTATTCAGGCTGCAATTCTAAGGACACTTTCCTGGCAGTAAATCCCACTAAATAAAAAAACAAGACTTACTTCTGAGTAGACTTGCTTTGGATCGTTCCCTTGGGGTCCTGGGAAGCCCCTCTGCAATAACAAACAATTGTTGCTGTAAGTGTGGTGAAAGGCTGGTTTTAAAAGCAGATGCTGGACGTGCCAGAAAGCGTCACCTGCAGAGCTTTGCATTCACAGAACGTCTTGCTTAAGCTGGGCTGCTGCCCCCAGTGGAGCTGCTTTGCACAGATTGAGTCGAGATGGTGCATGCGTGCACACAGTCCCCCAGGAAAGACCTTCTGCTTCACGAGCACCAGGTTTAAAACAAAGCCTCGATGTTCTGAAAATATGTGGTGAAGGAATGGTATAGGTCTCCTGATAAATTAGCAAAAATGAGTAAAGGTATGTCAAACAAATGTTGGAAATGTGAGCATCTTTGGTGGACTTATGATAATACAGAAAATTTTTGAAGATCAATATACAATTTAAACCATAGATGCAGAGGAGTTAGCCGTGTTAGTCTGTGGTAGCAAAATCAAAAAGAGTCCAGTAGCACCTTTAAGACTAACCAATTTTATTGTAGCATAAGCTTTCGAGAATCAAGTTCTCTTCGTCAGATGCATGATACAGAGACTGGTCAAATATAGAAGAGGAGGGAGAGAAGAGGGGGAGGAGAGAGAAGAGGCAATTAGGGGGGGAGAGGGGGAGGGTGCAACCAAAACGTTCCTTTGCTAGTATATGTAAACATCTCCTTTTGGTGTGTGGATCAGTTGGCTTCAAAGGAGTTTGCCCTGTTAGTTTGTAGCAGCCAAACAGCTAGACCATCCAATTCCAATGTAGTATGGGCCTTCGATAACCACAGCTCTCCCTGCCAGATGCATCTGACAAAGAGATCTGTGGTCAGATAGAAGGGGGCAGTATTGAAAAGGTACATTTTGGAGGTATCAAAACTACAAGTATCATGTTTGTAAAGATATGATAGGTGTTGTTGAGAAAAATGGAAAATGAAATATGTTTTCTTTTTCTTTTTTTCTTTATTTTTCGTCTTTCTCTTTTTCTTGCTTTTTGTATTCCTTTTTCTTTACTCTCTCATTTTCCTACCCTTTTTATTGGGCTTTTAATCTTATCAATAAAATAAAAAGTATTATTTAAAAAACGAAAACGCGGTGAAAGCTATGGACATTGCAGGAATCCCAGGTGGGTTCAAATCAGAGAAATCCGCGAGACTTGAGGATACTAAGGAGATAAGTACCGAGGATGGCATTTGGCCCCCACCCCAAGGCATAAAAGCATCAGCATTGCTTTTCTTATCAATACAATTCACTTCCTACAATGAATTCCACTGGCTGTCGCAAGAACCGAACATCTATCATATCAGAGCTTGGTAGGCGTTTGGAGTAGAGTTGTAAATATAACTTCATAGTGATTTAATTTTGAAGAAAAGAAGGTTTATATGATGTGACACATTTATCTAAAATTGATTTCAGTGCTTCTGGTGTTCCCATTTCCTCTTCTTCATCCCCACCCTCTCTTTGGGGATTGTAATAAAAAGTGAAATACGGGCTAACAACATGGCTCCTGATAGAGGGAGCCATAACAGCTGTGGCAGGCTGAACTTTAGTACTGATGGATGGGTGGAAGAAACCTCAAATATATTACCGGGAACCTTTTTACAGTCACCTGGGAGAAGAGAAAACTAGTTGCTGCTACCATGTCCATACCTGCTGGAGAGAAATGGATTGCAAAAAGTGGCATAAGGGAATGTGTCCTTTCATTATGGTGCTCATTGAAACATTTTCTTTCTCATGTCTGTACTTCTTACTTAAGCATGCCTATTTACAGTTTAGTGTAGTGGTTAAGAGCATGGGACTCTAATCTGGAGAACCGGGTTTGATTCCCCACTCCTCCACTTGAAGCCAGCTGGGTGACTTTGGGTCAGTCACAGTCTTTCAGAGCTCTCTCAGCCCCACCCACACTCCAAGAGGTTTAAAAAGAGAGGAACGGGAAAGGAGATGCTGACATGGAAAATTTCTTCCCACCTCCATGACCCCAGGCTGGTGCAGAGACTGGGGCTTCTCACTAGGGTTGCCAGCACTGCCTTGGCAAATGGTGGGAAGTTTTAAGGGCGGAGGCTAGGAAGGGAAGAATTTGAAGATGACGTGAGGTCACTTTTGGGTGATGTTCTAGGAATTTTCTCTAATTTGGTAAAAGACCATAGAGACATGAGAGAATTACTAGAGCATCACCATGCACCATTTTCCAGCCATTTTTTCTCCCGCTCTTCAATTTCTTGATGACAGGGTATTGGGACTGAGGGCAGGGTTGTTAAGGCTGTGGTGGGCATGGAGGATTCCCTTTCCCCAGGTCATGTTACTTGCTGTGGCTTGGAGCAGTACGGGGAGATTTTTTTTTTTAATGCAGCCTTGTGTACTTATTGGAAGTTCTTACTGGAAGTGATAAAAGGTAGCTCTAGGGATTGCTGGAAACTCTATGGTGATTCCTAGATACATCATTCATCACTTTCAGTAAGAACTTCCAATAAGTACTCAAGGATGCATTTTTAAAAATTCTCTTGCGATGCCACCTCCCCGCCCCCCAACAACCCTTTTGCCAATTTCCAGGCCCTTCCTGGCAACCCTAGCTGAGGGTATAGGATTTACCCACCATTGGTGGCCAAATATCATGCCTACTTTCTACCATGTTTTTTATCGGTTTGCTAAAAACATTGCGCACCATGGTTTGGCTCATTCTGTTCTTGAAAGTTTATCCCTCAATAAGTCTTAAAGGTGCTACTGGACTTTTTACTATTTTGCAACTACAGACTAACAGGGCTAACTCCTCTGGAAAGACGTCAGGGCACACATTTATTAATTCCAAGGATTATGATAGCAACAAAATTAAATATTAATCTCAAGCACTGAAGAACTGAAAGGAGAGCTAGATGATAACCAAATGCATGTTTCTAGAATCTATGAAAGTGGTAGAAGAGGTGAGGAACACCTGTGTCAGCCAGCTCAGAGGATGCAGCCATATTTGTCCAGGTAGCGTGTACTTGCTAGGTTTTTTTTTTTGAAATATGTCTAAAGAGGAACATTGTGAAACATTATTATATGCTTCCGTGGCTTTCCTCATGCCAATTCCCCCCTCACACAGTAGACTTCTGGCTCCTGTCCCCCAGAGCATTTTTTGCTGCAGCAGGCAGTGGAGAAGGTAAGAAACTTGTGTTCCACTGTCACCAGTCAAGAGTGTCCTCAAATATCTTCATTCCACATGCATAAAAACAGGGCTTTTTTTCAGCAGGAACGCGGTGGAACGGAGTTCCGGAACCTCTCGAAAATGGTCACATGACTGGTGGCCCCGCCTCCTGATCTCCAGACAGAGGGGAGTTTAGATTGCCCTCCGCGCCGCTTGGTGGCACAGAGGGCAATCTAAACTCCCCTCTGTCCGGAGATCAGGGGGCGGGGCCACCAGCCATGTGACCATTTTCTCCAAGGGCAACCCCCTGAGTTCCACCACTTCTTTTCCCAGAAAAAAAGCCCTGCATAAAAAGTTTGACAGCCTAAATTTAAATATGAATTGACCCTGATTGCTCTAATGTTAGGGGTCTGCCTTAAAATAATTTCAGGGAAACTTATAACAGATAAAAGGGTATTGTCTCCTGGGACATAAGGGCTGCACTCAAACATCACATGAAGCTGACTTTAAGCCTAGATGGGAACCAACACAGCTTTTTGCTGGGCTTTCTCGTGAATTTAGCTAGTACATTGCACCCTTTCTCCAAGAAGTTCAAAGTGGTATACACAATTCTTCTTTCCTCATTTTATTTTCACAAAAACCCTATGAAGTAGATTGTTTAAAAAATATTTATTATATGAATTCATATGCATACAAAGTATAAGTCCAAAAGTCACAAAATAAACGAAGCTTTTCATCTGGTCTGCCACCCCAACATCCCAATATAAAGTTACCAATTTTGCATTTGTGTTTATTTATTTATATCCTGCTTTTCCTCCTAGTTAGGACTAGAGATGGGCATGAACAGCAATACGAACAAAAAAAACCCCACGAACAGCCCAATCTGCTGTTTGCGAGGCCCCATTCTAAATGAACAGGTGGCCGTTGCAAGCCTCCTTCGCTGCTATTCATTGCTGTTCGTCAAGCCAGACAGTCTGGCACCTGCAATCAATTCCCATGGCAACTCAGGCAGGGATTGTCTGAACTCTGTCTAAACTCCTGCGGTTGCCCTGGAAACCCCAATCTAAGCCCAATTTAGCTTGATAGGCAGGTCTTCCTTTCAAGTGTGGAGCTCCAAATTTGTTACAAGGAAACAAAGAGCAGGGGGGAGGGGGGCTACCAGCTCTGGCTTAGTTTGGAGACAGTGGAGAGGGAGAGAGTTGCTATTGGAATTTTGATAGAGTGCATTGGAGCTTGAATTTTCTTTGTGTGTGGTGGGATAGGGATCTACCCCTTCAAGTTCCAGGGCTGCTGCCAGGCTCTGGTGCAAGCTTTTATTTATTATTGGTACCTTTCCTGGTGCCTGCTCAGGTCAGGTTTCTGGGAGTGGTGCGGTAGGGATCTACCCCTTCAAGTTCCAGGGCTGCTGCCAGGCTCTGGGGCAAGCTATTATTTATTATTGGTACCTTTCCTGCTGCCTGCTCAGGTAAGGTTTCTGCGAGTGATGCGGTAGGGATCTTGACTTGGATGATGGCTGGAGGAGAGCCTGCTGGCCCCCACGAACAGCCAACCACTAACATGTTTGTGAACAGGGCGATGGTCGTGGTTTTTCATAAGTTTCTGTTCATGGATGGCAACAAATAACGAACATCACGTTTGGTTTTTTTTCTGTTTGTGCCCATCTCTAGTTAAGACTCAAAGCAGCTTAAACTTTGTTCTCCCCTCCTCCAATTTCCTACAACAACAACCCTATGAGGCAGTCTAGGTTGAGAGACTGTGACAGGTTCAAGTTCACCCAGTGAGCTTCTATGCTAGAAGTGAAGATTTGAACTCAGATTTCCCAGGATCCTAGTCTGACACTCTGTCTACTATATCATGCCAGCTCCAGTTAGGAAAATTCCTGGATATTTTGGGATGGAGCCAATGGAGGGTGGAATTTGGTGAGGGGAGGAGCTTAGCAAGGATGTGATGTCATACAGTCCACCCTCCAAAGCTGCCATTTTGCCAGTGGGAAGTGACCTCTGTAGCCGGGAGAACTCCAGACTCCACTTGGAGGATTACAAAATCAGGAATAAACCACTATGATGGCTGACTAGAGCAACAATATTGCCAACAATGTAACAAAATTTAATACTAAATTCTAAATAAATAAATATACAAATACATCATGAGCACACTTTGTAATTTATAGGTAATGAATATGTACAATGAGGAAATTTTTGTAACACTTTATTTAGAATTTAGTATTAATTTTTTTTACATTGTTGGCTATATTGTTGCTCTAGTCAGCCATCATAGCAGTTTATTCCTGAATTTGTAAACTTTTTACTGTGACTTTCTCTTTATATCTCCACTTAGAGGATGGGAACCTACCATAACATCAAGTGAATAAACACCTGTCACTACAAACTAACCATGTTGCTAGGAGGAAAGCATATCACACCTTCACAGTCTCCATGTGCTGAATAATTGGATACCACAGAGTATCTACTTTTTAACATCCATTCCACTCCCCCCCCCCGGTAAGTAGATGATGTTAATAAGGAGTAACTGGTTCAAAGTCACCCAGTAAGCTTCATTGAACATGTGACTCCTAGATCCTAGTCAAACTAAACCAGTACATTACCCCATCTTTCTCTTGCTTCTTTCTTCTCTGGTTACCTGCAATGTAGAAATATCAAGCAGTCTGTGGAGCAAACAACCTCTGGACATACAGTTGTTATTCTTCAGGTGGGACCTGAAGATTTCCCCAAAATTACAACTGATCTCCAGAGTCCAGACTACAAAGACCAGTTCCCGTGAAGGAAATGACTAGGGCAGAGTCTATGGCATTATTCCCCACTGGGTCCCCCCATCTCCCCAAAGTTTGCTCTTTCCAGGCTCTGCCTACAAATCTCCAGGAATCTCCCAACCCAGAGTTGGAAACCCTAACTGGTTCATCCGCATGCCTAGATTTGTGTTCTTGAGGAACCAGAATTTGTTTTTAAACTGGGATTCCATCTTTGTGCACTGTCCAAGATGTGAGAGGAAGGGAAACAAGACTGAAGTATGTACACAAGGATGATAGCACAAGTCGGGTTGCCAGGTCCCCTTACCCTCCTGGCGAGAGGAGGGGGGAGTCCCGATGCTCACCTTTTGCAGTTTCTCACGCAGGTGCGGGAGTGCATGCATGCTTTGCAGCAGGCCAATATAGCCCCCAATGGACCTGATTCAGTCCGTTTGGGGCCCAAATCGGCCCACTATAAAGCATGGAAAAGCTGTCGGGATGACGCGACAATGTCACTCCCAGGAACAACGTTGCTGTGCCACCCTGGGAGTGCACTGGGGGAGGGCTATTCCCCCGCCTTTCCTCCTTGTCATCCAGGAGAGTGGTGGGCAGAGGGTGTGAATGGGAGATTTCCTGCCCCTACCTGAGGACGGGATCCCTAGTGGCAAGCCATGTCCATGAATCCTATAGGGCCATCTTCAGCAGAGATACACCCTTCTAAGCGTATTGTCTTCAATGGATATAGAAGGGTGTAGCTGTATTTGGGATGGCACTGTTAATGTCCTCCCCCCCTCCCCCGCTCCAACACAATGACTGAATTCAGCCAGGGATCAAGATGTTTGCATGGAAGAGGCAGCAGGGTGAACAGCAGCATACAAACAGAACGCAAGACCTAAATTACCACGTACAATCAGATCACAAAATTGGTGCTTGAGTATTCTAACCCTTGATTGTAATAACTGCCATTAATTTGCATTTTAAGCACCAGGGTATCGTATTAGTCAGATTTCTGCAAACACGTGAACTGTGACTTTTTCTCTGGAGTGGTTTATCTTCCGCCTTTGTTTCACTCTTAGCATCTTAATGAAGCCCTCGGTGATTTTTTAAAAAGCAATTTGCATTTTGATTTTGGTTTTCCTTAGCAGCAGGGAGAAGGTGATGCTAATCCTGCAAATATACTCTAAAAGTCACATTAAAAACCACACCAGGGAGAATTCAGATTCAACGTGTGTTGCTAACAAGATAAACCGTTTTTTGTAGGGACCAAACTGGCCATTACCCCAGCGGTTTCAAGATGGAGAGTGAAACATTTCATTCAGTTGCTCTCAATGCGGTTTTATCATTCCTTTGACTCTGAAACTTTTGTCATTTTTAGTATTGCTTGTGTTTTTGTTGGAGTTTTTTTGTTGGAGTTAATTTTAATATTATTTTTTTCTTAAAAGAACCACCTAGAGAGCACTTTTAGGGTGGGATGAAAATATATGCCTTTAAACATAAATGAAATATAAATATATATCTCCCATTGACAACAGTGATACTTAAAAGTGCTTAATCTAGACTGGATTGGGCCCTCTGTTTATTCTGAAGTAAATTCCATTTACTCTTGTATTTCCTTCTTGGTAAATAGATTTAGGGCAATTTTTTAAGACAATTCCTTAAGGTAATTTTAGGAAATGTGGTACTAGCAAATGAGGAATGTTGCCTGTTATGAGTAAGTTATGGGATTTTCTTCAGTGTTTCTTCTCTGCATAGGGAAAAGTCTTATGGAAAGGACAGAAGGCAGTATCTCTCAATAAATGATTATTTTCTTATTTTCCTATGAAAACAGGTAGCTATTTAGACTATGGTCGAATCCACATTACTCATTCTAAGTTACATGTTCCCCGCATTCCCCACGCAATCCCGAGTGCCGGTCACACTACCTCATTAAACAGACGCATTTCATTCGCATTTCTCCTGAATATGTGGTCACAGGTTTTCAACGAGAGTTTCACGGTGGCTGTGAACGGGCCAATGCGCAATTTACGTGGTTTTTTTAAAAACCACCCCCCTTCCTGTCTCTCCGGCCGTTCCGAGAGTTCCTATTGGCTGATTCAACTTGCAAGTGCTCCGTAGTCTGCAAAAGACTGTTTTTGACTTCATAGCATTGGATTTATTGATTATGCTGTTTCTGAATCAAATCTGGTAGTTTGAAAAATCATTTTGGGGTTAATCCATCCTCAGAACGGACTCGTGAAACTTCCTTTTTAACTGTTTTTTATTTTTTTTATTTTATATTACTGTAATATCGAAATTACGAAATATCAAAATAATGACAATCCAAGGAAGTGAAACTTCAGTAAAATTCAGGCACTGAACTGTCCTGCATAGGAAATACCCACGAAAGCTTCCCACATGCTTCCAAATTTCCAAAAAAGAAACGGGAGAGAGCCATCAGTGCTGTCAGTGGGGGAAAGAGAGGCATCATTATCTTCAATGATGTTTCTTTATAAGGCAAGATCGAAATAACGGAAAAGTGCGCTAAAAAAAATAAATGGGATGTGAAAGGAGAACTGTGGCAGTTTGAGAATTTTTAAAGAACAATGTTGTAAAGGGAAGAGAGAAGTGATCTTACCATTTAGGGGAGAATGTAATTATAATCTAAGCTAGTATAATATTTAGGGAAATTTTACTTAGAATACATGGGATAATGAAAATAGTTAAACAGATATATTAGTGTGGTATATTATATACAATACATTATGATGGGTTAGTGGATCAGATTTTATACTATACTGTGTTGTTGTGTTGTATTATGTTGTGTGCTGTGCTACATTGGTGGCATAGCATACAATATATGTTATATAATATATACTATATTGATAGTATACCTGATAGAGTATATGTTCAAAAGAAATAGAATATGTTTAAAGTAAGAGATATTGTGATCCTTGCTATATATTATACTACATTGTATTATGCTACATTGAGTGGTATATGATATACACTATATTGATAGTATATTTGATAGAGTTTGTGTAAAAGAATTACAATGTGCTTAGAGCAAGAGATATTATGATTTATAGGTGGTAGGATAATATAAATGAAATAGATTTAAGTAATAAGAAGGGTTAAGGGTTGGAAAGCTGTTGGAAGTCGACAGGGAGGGGGGAGGGAAAGGGTGGGGGATAGAGTAAAAAAAATGGGATTATATGTACTAAACTTGGAAATTTTTCTTTTTTTCCACTCACCAATAAAATTTTATAAAAAAAATAAAAAAAATGGGTGGGGAAAAAAGGTCCTGCCCAAAAAAGCGGTTTTCGAGCGGCCGCGTGACCGGAGGGACGCGCGAGAAAGACGGATTGGAAGCAGGAATGTGAACGAAGAAGAAAAAATCGCGGATTGGAGGCAAACAGAAGATATCCGATAAACATGCAGGTAATGGGTGAATGTGGATTTGACCTATGTCTAGATCAGGTTGACTTCAATGTGGTACAGGGCCTTTTCAGTGATAGCTCCAAAGCAGAGTGATGTCCATCCCACAGGGATTCACCTTGGCGCGTCTTTGATTCCAAAAAGCTTTGAAAATATTGTTATACCGAAGGAACTTTGATGTTTTAGGCACTGATTGTTGGTCATTTGGTAACTACTACAATAATATTGTGTGGCATGTTACAATGTTTATTCATTGGTCACTGTGCGATGTAGTTGTCTTTCTGTTGTTTTAACTTTATACATTTGGTGTAGATGTTACTTGGGAAGTTGTTGAAAATTGGCTTATCCATTTTTAGTAAATAGATTGAATAATTGATCAATTACAAAGAATTCAGAGTAGTGGGGTTATAAGAGCTCTGGAATCCAAAGGTAAATGTTTTATTTAGTCCCCACGGCTAATATGCGCCATGAATTTTACCATCTAAGTTAGTGGTCATCCCTACATCTTATGGCAGTAAGTTCCACATAACAGTACGTCATGTAAAGACGTTCTTTTTTTCTGCCCTGCCCATAAGGTTCATTGGGTGCCCCCAGAATTTTGGGAGCGAGACTTATCTCTTATCAATTTTCTCTACCTGGTGCATCATTTTATAAACCATTACCATATCCCCTCTTAGTCCCTTTTTTGCTATGCTGTGGTGTAGGGGTTAGATTATTCGTCTAGAATAGTCAAGTTTAAATCCCCACTCTGCCGTGGAAGCCTACTGAGTGATCTTAAGCTAGTCATGCTCTCTCAATCTAACCTTCTTTTATTTATTTATTTGCACTGTTTGTAGCCCACCTTTGTTATTGAGACTCAAGGCAGATTTACACAGTGCGAGTCAATACAATCAATGGCTTGAACATACAATAACAATGCAATAGAGTATGGATTACAGAACTTTGAATCAATCAGAAATCAGGATTTGAGTCCAGTGGCACTTTAGAGACCAAAAAGGTATCTGAAGAAGGGAGCTTTGACTCTCAAAAGCTCACACCCTGAAAATCTTGGTCTCGAAGGTACCACTGGACTCAAATCCTGCTGTTCTACTACAGACCAACACAGCTACTTACCTAACAACCCAGAAATCAAATACAGAGCTGAAACAAAGTATAAGCAATTACCAAAGTAAATATAATTAGACATGGCCTATTAAATGATACGGATGCTACTCAGTAGGTATGCAGTCACATAGCACACAGCCCTGTCCCTTATCCAAAACACACTCTGAACCATTTCTTTGCGGTATGAATCTCCTACCTGTATAAAAAAGCCTTCCTGAATAATTCATAGTTTGCAGAAAGCCAGGAGAATGGGAGCTTTCTTGACCTCTTCAAGCAGGCTATTCCATAGGTAGGTGCCACCATAGAGAATGTGCATGTATGGGTGGTTGTTGATTTGCCCATTTACAGAATGACACTTGAAGAAGGCCTTGTTCAGATGAGCAAAGCTGCTGTGGCAGAGCATAGGGAAAGAGACGGTCAGGGCCGGTGCCACCACTGAGGCGGTGAGGCAGGCGCCATAGATGCTGGGGTGCCGGAGGGGGCGCAGGAGGGGGTGCTGGGGCGGAGGCATGCGCCACAGAGCTGGCGTGCCTGGCCCGCAGCTGCTGCTGCCGGCCATCCCCATGCCACCGTTGCTGCCACACACCCCTGGCCGGGCGCAGCAGCCGCAGGCCAGGCATGGCAGGCATCCAGGGCAGTGTGCGGAGTACGGGCAGCCTCTGCATGTCCCAGCCGCCCGCCGGCCAATGGGGCCAGCTTTGCTGTGTGATGACATTATCACACAATGATGTCATCACGCAGTCCGGGGGGGCCACGCGTGCACTGCGTGCGTGTGCACACAGGAGCAGCTGCAGGCACCAGAAACCCTGGCGCTGCCCCTGGAGATGGTCCCATAGATATGAGGAATGAAAGCCATAAAGGGCTTTGTATCAGATAGCAAATAATTTGAACTGAGCCTGGTAACTGATAGCTAGCAAATGAATAGACTGCAGAATCGGAGTAATATGCATGCCCTGATAATAACTGAGCCTTGGCATTCTGCACTAACTGGAGTCTTTGAGGTGACTTTGAGAGAAGACCTATTTAGAGTGCATCACAGTAGTCCAGTCTTGACATGCCATGCTGTGAATCCAGGTGGCAAGACTGACCATGTTATGGCAGGGGGCCATCTTCCAGGGTAGGCTGCGTTGGGAGGAAGTCTTTTTTGCAGCAATGCTGGCTCCAGTATAACCCATAGGCTCTTAACTGAGTCTGCAAGAGTCAACTGAACCCCACCAAAATGGGGGAGCACAATATCCTTCAAGATGTCTGGCTTCCCAACCAGCATCACTTCCATCTGGTCTGGGTTTAATTTCAGTTTTTTCACTTTTAGTCATTTGACCACAGCAGCAACCCAAGACCTCTGCTAAATCACCAGGGGATTTGGACAGTGAGATACAGAGCTGAGTGTCATCCACATATTGATGATGTCCAAGCTCTGAATGATTTCTCCTAAAAGCTTTACATAGAGGTCAAATAGCATGGAAGATAAGATTACACTCTCTGGAACCCTGCACTTTCCACACTGAAGACAGCTGGTCTGTTACATGAGGAATGATTGAAAACAGTCCAAGACATGTCCTCTGATGTGTAGTTGTGTCTCCAAACACCTCAACTAGATGGCATGGTCTACTTTATCAAAGGCTGCAGTTAGATCCAGGAAGAGCCTTTGTCTACAATCAGATGAAGTTCATCCACTAAAGCTACTAGAGCCACCTCTGTTCCATAGCCCAGCCTGAACTCAAACTGAAAAAGGTCCAGAGTTATTCAAGAAAACCTGTAGTTGGTCTGCTACTGTTCTCTCAATTACTTTGCCTAGAAGGGCAAATTAGATACTGGGCAATAACTGGCCACATCATTTTTATTTAGGGATGGATATTTAAGTAGTGGGTGGTTAACCACCTCTTTGAGTGGCCAAGGGAAAGTGCTTTGAGTTAGTAACTAAGAGCCAAGCTACAAGTGACGCCTTACACAGGTTGGACACTTGTCAGCTTCCCTCAAGTTTTGATGGGAAATGTAGGCGTCCTGGTTTTACAGCTTGGCTCTCCATTACAGCTGCAAGACCAGGACGCCTACATTTCCCATGAAAACTTGAGGGAAGCTGACAAGTGTCCAACCTGTGTCAGGCATCACTTGTAGCTTGGCTCTAAATTATGTTGTACATCAAAGGCTCATTTATGTAGTTCTTATATGATATTACAGCCAAGACGGGGCAAAGATCCAGTGCACAAATAGTAGCCTTCACAGATGCCAGAATCCTGTTAATATCCATCACTGTAACTGGGTCAAAATGGTCCATATGTGGACCAGATGGCATAGTAAGCATTCCTTCTGCCATGCCTATATTACAGCTGGCCTGCAGATCAGAGTGTATTTATACTATTTTATCTGCAAAAAACTTTGTCTGTTCTTGAGCCTGCAAAAGTTCAGATTTTGGATTCAAAAGGCCTTAAACAATTGGAATGATTATGAACTAGCTGATGTAATGGTTGCAGAGAAATAATATTTCTTTGTCGCTATCACCACTGCTTCCTAGATCTTCCAATGAGTTCTGTATCATGCTCTATCAGATTCAGTGTGAGATTTCCACGATCATCTTTATAGATGTCATCGAGCCCTCTTTAGGTCTCTCAGCACCAGGGTAAACCCTGCGGCTGGTTTCTGTCCCAACAGAGGGTGAGGTCAATGAGGAGCAATCTTGTCAATAAATAGCTTCTAAAAACTTCACATTCCAAGCTCCCACCACGGCCTCAATAGAGTATGTGTTTGGAACGGGTTTTTTTTTTCTGGGAAAAGAGGTGATGGAACTCAGTGGTGGAACTCAAGACTGCACAATGACATCACTTTGGGTCAGCTGGAACAAGGGGGGAGTTTTTAAAGTTTAAATTGCCCTAGGCGAAAATGGTCACATGGCTGGTGGCCCCGCCCCCTGATCTCCAGACAGAGGGGAGTTTAGATTGCCCTCCGTGCCACTGGTGCCACTGGCGTGGATTAATTGCATTCTGCCTCTGGCGCGGAGGGCAATCTAAACTCCTCTCTGTCTGGAGATCAGGGGGCGGGGCCACCGACCATGTGACCATTTTTAAGAGGTGCTAGAACTCTGTTCCACTGTGTTCCCGCTGAAAAAAAGCCCTGGTTTGGAATCCTAAACCTCTGTCCCCAGGGCCTTTTGGAATCTAGAAGGATCCATGAGCCTCTGTGGGTGGACCATTTTAACAGATCCCCCTTGATGCAAGGTTTCAGGGCCAGATTTACTCTTGCCTTTAGTAGATAATGGTTGGGCCATGATTCAGGCTGAATTTCCAGTCCCGAAAGAAGACCTCCCCTCAAAAGCTCAGTGCAACAGATTAAGTCCAAGCTGTGGCCTCTTTTATGTGTGAGGCCTGTCACTATTTGAGAGAGGCCCAGGGCAGCCAAAGAAGCTATCAAATCCTGGCCCGGCCCTGGTGAGGATCATGCAGCATGAACGTTGTAGTCACCCAGAACAGTCAGTCTAGGTGTCTCCAGCACAACATCTGAGATCACCTCGGTACTTGTTCATTTCTGTAAATTTGATAAATCTATTTTATTTCAACGCTTGTGTGTTTATTGTCCTCACTTCCAAAAGAACCATTTCCCCTTGGCGACACACAACCTGTCACGTAAAAGAAAATAAAGTAAGTGCTGGACAAGCCTCAAGGGGGAGGGCATTCCAGAGGTAAGGTGCCATCTTATAATGTTATAGTAAAACAACATTCAGTGTTGAGCATCTCACATGGAAATAGAATACAGCACAGTGCTTGCAGATGCTCTTTGTTTAAAAATTGCAGTTTTAAGGGACATTAGTTACTTAATCACAAAGTGCTAATTACTCTCTTTTGTTGTTGTTTTAATGAACATAACCCCTTCCCACCCTGTAGCCCTATTCAACTTAAGACAAGGATGAATCTGGCTGATTTTGTGTGTTAAAGAGATTATCATATTAGCGCTTTGCACTTAGATAACATGGAGTCTCTCAGGATCTCACAGCACTTTGCAAGTGTTAATTAAGTCTCAGTTCCCCTGGCAGTGAAGGAGGTTGGTGGCAAACTCATTTAAAATCTTACTGAGTCCATTTAAAATCGTGGCATCATTTTTTAAACCCCCACTTCTTCTGTGGACTCCCTAAGGGCTGACTGTGGTGTGTGATTGATATTTTTCTGCCATTAAACACTAAAAAAGCCAGTAGGAGGGTCAGGTATACAAATATTTCTCACCAAGACTCTACAGTATACTTGGAAGTTAGAAAGTTCCAGAAAAATGCTTGTTAACTTGGTTTAACCATGGAGCCTCTAATTCTTGATGGCCTGTATCCAGGTAGAGTACATTGATACTGCCGCTGTCTACTGTTGGATCTTCCTACTTGGCATTTTGTAAAAGTTACCATAATTATCTGGAGCAAGTTCATAATTACAGAAGAGTGAGTTAAAGGCTAGACACCCCCTATGAAGAAATTTATGGAAAAATTGATGCTCCTGGTTAGACGCCCACATCATGCCCCTCAGAGCAGATTCAGAGTGGCCTCATTCTTAAACAAAGAGGAAGGGCAGGAGCCAAGCTAGACTGAATTGAGAGAAAGTCTCTTTTTGGCAGCTGCATTTACTTGGTTCTCTAGCCACAATGCTCGCTCCAGTATAACCTTTGGGCTCTTAACTGAGTCTGCAAGAGTTAATTGAACCTCATCAAAACTGGGGAGTACAATGTCCTTCAAGATCTCTGCCTTCCCTATCAGCATCACTTCCTTCTTGTTTGGGTTTGGTTTCATTTTTTTTTTGCTTTCAGCAATTTGACCAGAGCTGTCAAGCAGCAACCCAGTATCTCTACTGTGTCACCTGGGAATTTGGATAGTGAGGGACAGAGCTGGGTATCATCTGCATATTGATGACATCCAATTCCATAGCTATGAATGATTCCTCCTAAAGGCTTTACATAGATGTTGAATCACATGGGGGATAAGATTGCTCCTTGTGTACCCAGCAAGATAATTCCCACTTTGAAGACAGCTGCTCTCCAGCAATAACCCTTTGAGTCTTTTCCAAGAGGAGCAACTTAAACTAGTCCAAGGCACTTTCCCTGATACCTACGAGTCACTCTAAACATTACTTCCTTCACGAGTTTGCCACAGAGCCAGCCAAGGTTTGTGCAGACACACAGCAGCTCTGGGGGATGGCTTCTATAAAAAAGAGAGCCTAAATGGGTTCGGAAAGCTGCCGCTGGGGGAGGGAGAGCTCCTGCCTTTCTCCTAAGCTTTTTTTCCCATGCAAAAACAGGGTAGGGGGTTTCCTGTTTCTGTTGTTGCACATGGAAGTATTGTGTGACCCTACTTCTCCCTTCAAACATCTCAACAGGATGGCATAGTCTACTGTATCAAAGGGTGCAGATAGATCCAGGAAGAGCAACCAAGATGTGTGGCCTTTGTCTATATTCAGGGGCAATTCATCAACTAAAGCCACACAAGCTTGGACCAATGGATTAAATAAGGGAATAATGAAATGCAACACTGGGAGACTGGAGATTGGAACTTTCAAGCAATGTTAGAACTTTAGTGGGGGAGCGATGGAATGATAACCATGAATTTTGATTGGCTGTTAAGTAAAATCACAAGCAAAAAGGAAACCATAATGAATGGAAAACAACTTTTCAGTGTTCTCAGGACAGACAACCCCAAGAGGCTATTACTGGACTTCTCTTCAGCAGGGCCAATATTTACTTCCCTATTCAATAATTACTGAGATCAACACAGAAGAAAGAATCTCTGTATCAGAATGGAGATGCCAGTAGAACTAATCAGCTTATTGACTGGGTGCATGGAGCATTCTCAGAAGTCAGAAGATACAAAATCCAAGGCCAAATGCACAAATAGCCAAAAACATATGAGAGCAGCAAAAGAATTAGCCCCCCATGTGTCCACTGTAAGCAAAATACATTTTCTTTTTAATCCTTGGGAGAGAAAAGCAACAGCTGCTGATTTGCAGAGCTCCTATTTTTCAGCCATGCTGGAATCCTGTCTGACCTTTCACGTCAGAATGCTAGCGAAACCTGGATGGCCTTAAAAGACTTCTATGAATGGCTATTCACCAGCCAAGTCAATTACACACAAATGCCGGATGAACAGTGGCTGATGTCCAGTATTTGGCCAAAGGGTGAAGCTTATTCTTTATATGTTTGTTTTTTCATCCACCCTTACCAATTGCTGGCATTCATGAATTTTTAAATAAGAAGGCAACACAGGTTTCAGGGCTCCCAAATTTAAAGCGGGAAGGGAGACAAATGAAGTTATACGAACCTTCAGGAACCCTGAAAAAAAAATTGTGTTAGATCAGGCAGGGATGCCAGCACCCCAGAGGGGGAAGGGAATCACCCACCATTCACGCCCCCCCCCCAGTCTAGCTTACCAGGCAGGAGGAGGGGGGAAGGAAGGGAGAGGCAGGCTGGGAGGAACTGGAGCATGTAGCAAAAAGGCACGATAGCTCTGAAGACCCTCATGACACACTTCCTATGGAAAACTGGAAGCTACAGTGTCTCAGCGGCGCCAAATCAGCCACAAACATAGCAAAAATGCTAAGTTTAAGGCTGATTTTGGCCCCTCGGAGTTTTCAGCTGGAAATGACATTGTTGGGACCTTGGTAGGGTGCACATGTGCCAGGGCCTGGATCAGGCCCTGCACCTGCCCCTCACTTCTGAGGTAAGGGGGGGTTGGCAACCCTAGATCCACAGTCTAATTAGTAAAGATGCTATGGGAGCTGTGGTTGTATGTACTTTGCATTTTTAAAAACCCACAGCAGCCACATTGGACCATCCCTCAAGGGACATGTTGCAGATATGGACACAGTTTAACTCTTCCACCCAATGTTACACCAATAGAAACCTATCCATCCTAAGAGCCAACAAAATTAGAGTGTTGGACTAGGAGCACATCCTCATTCTGGCCATGAAGCTCACTGGACCTTGGGCTGGTCAGTTTCTTTCTCACACCTAATCAAACTTACCTCACAGGGTTATGTTAACATTGTGGGAGCTACCCTGAACTCCTCAGAGGGGGGAAATGTTTGTGTATGAGAGAGACACAAACTTCTATGTGTGCCAAAGCATTCAGGGAGGTCCTCCACAGTAGGTCCTTCACCTACTTGTTCCAAAGCTCTTGGAAATATGTGCTTTGGAGCAGAATGATCAGAGCTGGTAACCGTTTCTCCCTCCAAAACTCAGCATATAGAGAAACAGCCTCCTAAGATGATTACTAACTCTAGAATGGGAGTCTCCTGGAGCTCTAGGAGCAGAGTCTGGATAGGGTAGAAATTGAAGTGAGGAGGGATGTGGATGACACAGAGTTTACTGTCTGAAGTGGTCATTTCTTGCAGGGGAACTGTCATCAGGAGACCAATTGTAATTCTGGTAGAACTCCAGGCCCCATCTCCTAGATGTCCTCCTAGACAATGTGGAGTAAAGAGCCTCTCTTATTCATTGATCTTTGAAGCAGGCAGTCTGCTCCCAAATCCCCCTTCCAAAATATTTGTTCCCCTCCGCTCCTGGAGAATGGATAAGTGGCTTCTTATAACAACAACAATAACAACAACATTCGATTTATATACCGCCCTTCAGGATGACTTAACACCCACTCAGAGCATTTACAAAGTATGTTATTATTATCTCCACAACAAAACACCCTGTGAGGTGGTTGGGGCTGAGAGAGCTAGAAGCTGTGACTGACCCAAGGTCACCCAGTTGGCTTCACGTGGAGGAGTGGGGAATCAAACCTGGTTCTCCAGATTACAGTCCTGTGCTCTTAACCACTACACTAAACTGGCTCTTACACTGCATGTCCCATTTTAGTGTGATATGAGATTCTTCTCCTTTCTTCTGCCCAGTTGGATAGGGGCTTCTTATAGTTTCCTGAGCAGGATTTGTAGTGGCTTGCCATAAAGATCTATTGAGTCCTGAAGTTGTTCACATTATTACCACCCCACCCCCCCCAGCATTTCAGGCTTCTATGGGAGAGAAGAAGGAGACATACTTGTGCCCTTGGAAATGCTTATCAGGACCAGCTGAACAGAATGCCCAATCGGCTGAGAGATATCTGGCCTCTTCCATCCTGACCTTCTGGTGAAATATATCAAATATATTTGTTACAGGATACCTTTGGTTTAGAACAGTATTATTTTAGCAGTGATTTGTGCTGCCAATTTATTTTAAGATTTTTTTTATGATTGCTACTACTCCTATTTATTTGTTTCTCTTTATCTTTCCTATAGTTTTACTGTTTTGCTTAGTAGCGTCATTACTTGCTTATACTGTTTATTGACTGCAAGCTACCGAGAGTGCTATCTCATGAGCAGAAAGGTGGGATGAAAATGAATAAGCGCTTGAAAGATGTTGCTGTCTAGCAACACCAGAGAAAGCCATGGAAACAGGGTTATTGTCTTGGAAAAATACTTTGGTCAAAATTTCAACTGGCTCTTGGATAAGATGGTCCAAATTACCAAAAATAAACCAGAAGATTGACACTTGGAAGAGCAGCTATGAGGGAGCTAGAAAAGATCCTTAAAGATAAAGATGTCTTTCAGGGAACCAAGATCAAGATAACCCAAACGATGGTATTCCCCATTATTATTTATGAATGTGAAAGTTGGACAGTGAAGAAAGCTGACAGGAAGAAAATCAGTTCATTTGAAATGTGGTGCTGGAGGAGAGTTTTGCGGATACCATGGATGGCCAAAAAGACAAATAACTGGGTACTAGATCAAATCAAGCCTGAATTCTCCCTAGAAGCTAAAATGAGGCGATTGTACTTTGGGCACATCATGTGAAGGCCAGATTCATTGGAAAAGTCAATAATGCTAGGAAAAGTGGAAGGCAGTAAAAAAAGAGGAAGACCTAAAATGGAATGTCTTGACTCAATAAAAGAAACAACTTCCTCCAGTTTGCAGGATCTGAGCAAGTCTGTTAATGATAGGATGTTTTGGAAGTCTTTCATTCATTGGGTTGCCATAGGTTGGAAGTGCCTTGAGGGCACATAACACACACACACAATTACCAACCACCCCAAATAGTATTTGAGTTGTAATTAGGGTTGCTAAGCATGGTCTTGAAAACAGTGGGAGACAAGGGGCAGTGAAACAGGGAGTACCAGTAACAACGTCATGATGTCACTTCTGAGGAAAACCTAGAAAATGATGTTACACCTCTCTAGGAATCACTGGAGTTTTGAATGTGATAGCCAATGTCTTGGAGTGAGCCCAGTAGCTAATAGGTAGCCAGGGGAGTGACTGCAGAATGGGAGTAATATTCATGCTTCTCCTAGCTCCTGATAATTTTAGAATATGGAGAACAGTCTTAGGTTTAATTGTGTTTATACCAGCATTTCCTCCTTTACCAAATGAGATTTTCAAACAAGGTTGAAGCCGTGAAGCCGTTTCTTTGGTCTGTTTCCCCAGCTCCCTGGGTTTGTATAAACATGTCAGTCAACCCTGCCTCCACTATTTTTTTGCCTTTCATATGGCTGCGAAGATAATGAATAAGAAAAAGCTGTCCCCTGTTGCTTCTCAGTGCTCTGTTTTCTTGACATCCATTCCACAGAGCTTGATAGTGGTAGGAAATTTAAACACTTTCATTGTCTGCGATTCGTAGATCTGTTTAAAGCCAAGCTCTCCCTGGGCTTTATGCAAAGGCAATTCACATTAGCACAAAACTAACAGGCATTGCTGCTTAGCATCATAATAGCTCCATTTACTAAGTGGCACTGAAATTAATTCCAGCGTATCTTGTTTAGCTAGGCAATTTTTTTTACAGGGAGTAGACAGAGAATAGTTATCTGTTCACTTCAGCGAAAGGGGGAAACTCCAAGCTCCTTTACATGTGTGGGACCTCCCTTCCATTGATATGAATGGGAGAACCCTCATAGGTTGGGGAGTACATTGCATTAGTAAGGTCCCCAAGAACCATAACATTTCTGAACAGCCTGGATATGCCTAAAAATTTTAAACAGCTTAGCTTCACATCATTCCTCATTTTTTGTACTGTAGTGTATTTACACCCATAAGCTTCCAGAGGCACAAATACTGAAAAGCAGAGAATGTGTAATTTAACATGAACATAGTAAGAGCTCTAATAGAACAAACTGGTCCAGTGTACTGTTTCCCACAGTGGCCAACAAGGTATCCCAGAAGGCCTACACGCAAGGCATGGAGACCAATCTACAAGCAAGTAGTAAACAGAGGTATACCAGTGATGAGGCACAGTATGAATAATACTGAATAATGTAGACTGTCTTCTCACTGCATGAAAGGTGTTCTAAAAATGCAAGATGGTGGCTTTCATCAAGTGTAGAAGGGAGTATGAAAACCTTTGTAAAAATGCCCCTCATTTGAGGATTGGAGGAGGAACATATGTCAAAGGAAACAATGTCTTTGTAAGGGAGACCAGGACTAAAGTAGGAGTTCACAAAGAGTGCAAATGACTGGTACAGCATCATAGCAATCTCAGTCACAACTCCTGTTTTGAACCTGTACTTTGCTAGGAAACATTGGCCATGATGAGTAACTTCCCTTTCACAGAAGTTTGTACACCGTTAATAAACTTCTCATTGAGGAATTCCAGACAAGCTTCCAGCTTGAAATCCCCTGGTTCACAAGAACAGAACGCAGAGAGCCAAACTACACTAGACGACTGACACGTGTTTGCCATGTGTTGGGTCCCGTAAGGTTCCCTGGGTAGTGTCATTTTACAAAGAACAGCCACTCCATGTGATTCTCTGCTGGGGGAAGAGAGTGTGTGTGTGTGTGTGGGGGGGGAATTCTCTCTCTGTCTCTTGCAAAAAAACCTCTGCTTGGATTTTCCTCCAGGAGCTCAAGAGCAGGGGGGGAGAGGGCGTGGACGTAATAGGAGGACCCAATAGGACCCAACATGTGCCCGGGCATCTTGTGTCATTTCCCTTAGAGTGAGCCACTTGTTTAGAATAAGCACCCCAAATGGCCCCATGGTATAGTTGGAAGGCTATGCTGAAGCTAAGCTAAGTAGGTCTGTGTCCTCCTAGAAAGGGAACCCACAGAAAACCCTGGGTTAGATCCACTTTTCTGCTGGTAACGAAGGGAAGAGAAGTCTTCACTGACTACCCAAAAAGGCTATATTGAGAATCATGGAATTTCCATGTACAAAAGCTATGTGGATGGGGGTTGTAGTGCGAAGGGGAAATGGGTAAGACTGATCTGAGAGCGGAACTACAAGTGACAAAAGGCACAGATTGGACACTTGTCAGCTTCCCTCAAGTTTTGATGGGAAATGTAGGCATCCTGGTCTCGCAGCTTCGCTCTCTGACTGCTGTCCAATGGACTTTTCAACTGTCACTTGTCCAACATTCCGCCAAGCTGCCTACATTTCCCATCAAAACTTGAGGGAAACTGACAAGTGTCCAATCTGTGCCTTTTGTCACTTGTGGTTCTGCTCTGAATCCAACTCCCTGTATTTCCAGGTGAGGTAACCGGGAATGCTCTGTCAGTGACCCTGTGCTTGCCCTTGAAAGCTACAGTTCCCTGGGGAGAGGGATTGTCTATGAAACCAGTTTAAGCATGCTGACAAGTTACAGCTGGTCTAAAAACAGAAAACCAGACCGAAATTGATATGTGTGAAGGAGAGAGTTTTGAGGGGGAAAATCTGAGTCCTATTGATGTAACTTTCTGCTTCTTTGGCTTTTGGCAGTCAGACTGTCTACATCTTGCCTGCACCACTTTGTTTGTCCCTCACAGCACAATCCTAATCAAGGAGCACATGATCAGTAAGATGATGTCACACTGCTTTATATCCAATCAGAACTGGCTATGTAGCAAATTGGCTCAGGATTAAAAACATTGCCGTAGTGATTTGGAACTAATTCCTTCATGAGAGAAAAATGTGTCAGGGAGTGGTGAAGCTGAAATTAATATTAGGTTGAACTGTACAAACAAAGTCTGACTTCTAAAGTCACCAGTCACCCTGTCTAGCCCTGTGTTCTGGATTTTTCCTGATCTGACATTTTAAGGTCAAGAAGTTTAAATATTATGGGATTTTCTGTCAGTATTGTCCACAGCTCCCTGTCAGGGTTGCTAAGTGAAGTCTTCTTGTGTAGCTAAAGCTTTTTAGTATAGGGGAAGAACAAAAAGGGGAACATGATACAGTTTATAGAATTATGAATTGTGTGGTAAAACTTGGGCAAGTATTTTTCTTCTTTTAAAAAACTAGACATTTTGATCAGGTTGAAACTTTCAAAAGAAAGCATTTCTTCTTCATACAATGCATAACCAACATTTCTCCATGAACTTATGGAATTCACTGCAACAGGATAAGATTATTCACTATTTATCTTAGATAGCTTTTTAAAAAGAATTAGTTTAGTTCATACTGGATAGCTCAATCAATGTTTAAGGCATGATTTTTAAATAGAACTTCCAAGTTCAGAGGCAATATGCTGAGGAAGCATGTTTGTCACTGTGTTGGTAGGATTTTGAAGACATCTTATTGGTGGAATCAAGAGGTAGGGTTAGGTGGCATTTCTAGCAAAACAATCCTTAAGATGAAGCCTTTCTAACAATTCCAGGCAAAGAGAGATCAAGGGTAAATTTGGAATTGGTATTGCAAGATGTTAGTAAGTTGCATCTGATTTCATTATGGGTGAACTAAATAGAATCTTGTTTTTCAATCTGCATCTTAATACATTTCAAACCCCTTGACAGATTCACTACTTCATATTCTGCTACCTTGACAACCAACCTGCATTCCATAATTTGTTCTGTCTCTCACTTGCCTTGGTGTTTTGCTGGAAAACTGCAGGATAACCTAAAACGACAAACTCCAGTTAGAATTTTTGAACACAAAGCTCAGACATCTAAGCAGAGCTGCCTGACAGCTGAAAGCTGTATCTCGAAAAAAGAAAAAAAAAGGGGGGGGGGAAGTATGATCAGGGCTTTTTTTCAGCGGGAACACAGTGGAACAGAGTTCCAGCAGCTCTTGAAAATCTTTGGCAATAGTGCATGAAAATAATATTATTTCAAAGAATCCCGTGTGTTTCTTCCTCATTTCCCTCTTGAGAGTTCTGCCACCTCTTTCCCCAGAAAAAAACCCTGGGTATGATAATGCTGGAAACAATGCCAAAAAAGTCAATGAATATGGTCAAGGGGTTGGAGCACATTACCTTCAAAAATGATCCAACACACACACACACACACACACACACACACACACACACACACACACACACACACACACACACACACACACACAGAGGGTGAGCTGCTATCTGAACATGTCTGCATAACTCATTGCTGGGCTAAATTAAAAAAAAAACCATAGTTGTTTTCTCACATAATCAACATAAAATTATTTTCATGGTCTGATTATTTCACACTAACTGCAGGTTTTCCTTTGACCTCTTTTCCAGATGATGGAAACATGGGTAGCTTCCAAATTCTGCTTAAAATGGAACTCATGACACAATGTTCCATTGTGTAAACTCAGAAAATGTGCCTTCAGTTAGTAAGTACTTTTTTCAGTTTCAAGCAGAATATGCTGTCTCAGTATGACATAGACTGAAATATGCATAGATGAGATTGACCAGCACTAGACTTTAACTCTATTAATCCCAAGATACAGAGTAACCGTGAGTTCACGTGCAAAATTATCCATGGGCTGAAATACAGTAAAGAATTTATTTATGGGCGGAATACTGGATCAGATTCAAAGTTTTGGTATTAATCTATGAAGTCCTATGAGGACTGGGACCAGCTTATCTATGGGACCGCTTCTCTCCGTATGTGCCCCAGAGGATGCGCCAATCAGGGGACAAACAACTATTGGTGGTCCCTGGCACCAGGGAGGCCTGCCTGGCCTCAATCAGAGCCAGGGCCTTTTCAATCCTGGCTCCAATCTGGTGGAACTCTGTCTAGTGAGACCAGGGCCTGGCAGGATTTACTATCCTTCCGCTGGGCTTGTAAAACAGAGATGTTCTGCCAGGCATATGGTTGAGGCTAGGCTAGGCCTCCACAGGCCTAAATAGAGGAGAAGTGAAGATTGAGTCCCTCCCTATTAGCGGCATCCACCATCCGGTTTTTAAATGGCCGGTTTTAAGTGGCAGATGGATTGTCCCCCTCTAGCTGATTGCTGCTATTTGTATTATTTTAAACTGATATTTTACTGCTGTGTTTTATTGTTAAGATATAAATTTTATTGTAAATGCTTTTGTATTGATATAATCCACCCTGAGCCTGATTGTGGGGGGAGGGTGGAATAAAAGTTGAAACAAACAAACAAACAAAGAATGAAAGGACAAACTGGACAATGAAATTTTAAAGGAATTTTTGTGTCTAGGGTGAAATCCTGCTGTAAGTTTTGGACAGTAAAGCAATTCTCATCCTCTCTGCTTGATATTAATGTGAACATTTTTCTTCAAACTTTGCTGAGTTTTGTATCTTCATCATTTTGCTGCAACTTGAAAGAACCCTATCAACAGAAACAATTATTATAACCTCTTTCCTCTCACTTAGGAACATCATTATTATTCTTCTGTTATTTCCCCTCAATGCTATGCAAACTCTTAATTGACTTATAATTAAGTGGTGCATCGTTGACAACTGAATACTCTTTAAGTGTCATACATACCCTCAGGATTTGCACATGATGGTTTAACCACTTTAAACTCTTGCTTTGGCATGCTTAAATTATAAAAAGGTATGTAGGAAAAGTGAAGCTTGAAACAAAATCAGGAGTAGATGTTTGTGAAGAGCTGAAGTTATAAATTGCATGGGAATTAACCAACTCTAACAAAGAGTTCTCGGCTCCGCTCAGCACTAGGAAAGTCTTGTTTAGACGACCATTAATCTTATTTCTGAGCACCAACTTCTCGGATCAGAAGATTATTGAGAAATGAAAGTAAAGGATACCATATCTTTACATTTAGCTATTTTTCTCTCCAGGGATTTTTTAAGCACTTCTTTCAAAGACTAACAAATATATTGTGGAATTATATTTTGGGAACCAGAACCCAAAATGGTGCCCGATTTCACAAATAGGTCAGGGAGGGGGTCACATGGAAGTTTATGCCACAATAAATGCCTTAGTTTTTTTAGTACCCTGTTTTGGCAACAACAAAGTACCACAGTGTGCTCTCTCTGCCCCCTGCCCCACTATTGTTCATTCTGCTCTGAAATTATTTTATTATCCATGGAAAGTCCAGCTGCCTGGCCATGAGTGTTTATACTAGGCTTGCCCAATTCCAGTTTCACCTACAGTGAACCTACCAATTGCAATAATGTAGCTCCACTACAAACACAGCCCTGAACCAAAGCACCCTGAGTTCTTTTTCCTTTTATAGCTTCACAACTGGTAGAAATTTAATAGGAGTGTCTTTTTTCATTTCTTCATCATGTAATCTGTGAAAAAAAGTCACCTGCTGGATTTCCTAACTGGAAGCTAATAAAAATGCTGGTGGGATCGAGTCTCAATGATAGCACAAGAGGTCCTAAGTTCAACCACTTGGAATCCCCATGTCAAAGGATCTCAGGAACCAGGGAACCACCTTTCTCTGACTTGAGACCCTGGAAAGCTGGTATCAGTCAGAGGAAATAAAACTGGGCATAGTTCACTGATGGCCTGATGGGTAGAGTAAGGCAACTCCATACACACAAAAGACAGTAGTCCTGGCCAGAAAATGGAGAAGCAAGCAAACTTGAGTATTTTGACACAAACAAAATTGCCCTGTGCACTTATTTAAGTTGCCTCTTCAGACTCCCACTTGAGGCAGCTTACAATTAAAAACCACACTATTAAAAAAAAAACCAAAACAATTTTTAAAAAGCCATGTGGTGTGGACGTGAGGGAAGGGGGGAAACAAGCCATTACCTTGTGCAAACTCCCCTGCTTACACAGACATCGGACCCTTGATTGGCTAACCATGATATTGTCTGTCCATTTGTTTTGAGAAGCACAGCTTTTCACCTACCCAGTAGCCCATTGTGTTATGTGGCCAAGTAGTGCAAGTAACAAATACCTTGCTGCCTTTACCTTTACATAGTCCACCAACTAAATATTGTTGATTACTAGAGGAGAGGTATGTATCTACCTGGCTTGCAGCCTAGTTGCTAAAACAATTTGCTTAGGAAAAATGGTATTAACAACAACATTTGATTTATATACTGCCCTTCAGGACAACTTAATGCCCATTCAGAGAGGTTTACAAAGTATGTCATTATTACCCCCACAACAAAACATCCTGTGAGGTGAGTGGGGCTGAGAGAGCTCCAGAGAGCTGTGATTAGCTCAAGGTCACCCAGCTGGCTAAGCTGGCTTCAAGTGGAGGAGTGGGGAATCGAACCCAGCTCTCCAGATTAGAGTCCCGCATTCTTAACCACTACACCAAACTGGCTCTCTATTACTTGCAGTTCATCCCCTCTTTGTGCCTCTACAATCAGATGCATCTTTAAAAGTGCACCTGCACAGTCAAGGGACTGATTGTGAAGTCATTGTGAGAACCTATGGCAAGATTAGCTAGAATCATAGGCAGACACTGAAGAGACACACAAACACCTATGTAGTAAGTCTCAAACAAAATCTCAAAGAAGATTTAAAAAAAAAAACAACCGTTGCCAAACAAAGGGTGGCAGGGGGCAACAGCACAAGAAAGCAGTCAATACTTATGCAAATGAACACATCTGACTTTGGTTAGGCACATAACAATTGACTTCCTGCTCATGAGTGATGGGTAATGGAGCATGCCTGTACTTGAACTTCTCCCACATACACTTGCACAAGAACCTTCTTTATACTAAATCAGATGTCCGGTTTCTCAGTCTCTGTTGTCTACTCTGGCTTTCCCTGGTCTCAGCTGGAGGTCTTTCTTGTTACCTATTTCCTGATCCTTTTAGCTGAAGAGACTAGAGGTTGAATCTGGGACCATCTGTATGGAAAGTAGACTCCTACTCACTGAGCAACAGCTCTTCCCTAGTTCTTCTTTTCCTGTATAGCTCACAACTAGACATGGGCATGAACCGGGAAAAAAATTGAACCACATGGGTCATGGTTCGTCCAGTTTCACGAACCCTGAACAACAAACTTTCCTGAACTTGACCCAGTTCGTGAACCGGTTCATAGTTCATGGGTGCCCAGAACAGGCCATGCTCAGAGAGTACAAACTCACAGGGAGTTTTCAGCCCTCCAAAAAGCAGAGAAAGAAAAAGAGAAAAGCAAATAAAAGTGAGGCTCCCGGGGGGGGGGACCCACAAACCCCCACAAACCAAACCAGAAGAGAGACCCTCCAAAAAGCAGAGAAAGAAAAGAAGAAAAGCAAATAGGCCTCACTCAGTCAAGCAAGGCCCCAGTTCAACTCAAAGGCCTAAGACTAGGCTGGGGGCGGGAGGGGGGAGGTAAAAAACTAAGACTAGGCTGTGGTGGAGAGAGAGGAAAAAAGCACCCTTTCCCAAACACCTTCCCAGTAAGAAAAGAAAAAAGAAAAGAGGCTTTTCAGTCACTTTTCCAGAAACAGGTGCAGGCCAAAGATCCCAAGCAATCTCTCTCAAGAGCCAAGTTCCAGCAAGCCCTACTCTCCCTCTCCCTCTCTTCTGAAACTGAAACCACGAGGCACAGAGCTTTCTCTTTTATATAAAACCAGCAACAAAGCCCATTGTGGGAAAAAATACAACAGGCTCTAGAAAGGTGAGGGCGGGCAGGCAGGTATTTGCTCCTCCTCCGTCACTGATTCCAGCTGGTGAAGGAGGGGTGGGTGGGCATTGTCATCCACTCCACGCCTGATCTCGGCCATGTGAAGGTGTGGTGGGCTTTTCTACCTGATACATGCCTGATACATGCTGGGTAAAGGGGGGAGTATTGCCTCCTATTCTGTGCCTGACTACAGCTGGGTGAAGGGGGGCAGGCATTGCTGCCTGCTCTGAGCCTGATCCCAGCTGGGTGAAGGGGGGTGGGCATTGCCACCTGCTCCCTGCTGGGTGAAGGGAGGAAGAGGCATTGCCTCGTGCTCTGTGCCTGACAGGTGAAGCTGGGCGGCTGGCTTTACTACCTGCTCTGCTCCTGATCTCAGCTGAGTGAAGGGTGTGTGGGCATTGCCACTTGCTCTGCTCTTGATTCTAGCAGGTTGAAGGGAGGCAGGCATTGCTGCATGCTTGGCTCTTGGCACCAGAAGGTTGAAGACAGGGTGGGCATTGCCGCCTGTTCAGTGGCTTATTTCACTATGTTGAAGAGGGCGGGAGTTGCCCCCTGATCTGCTCCTTATCCCGGATGAGTGAATTTAAATGGAAAAACTCGGAATTGGAAGAATGTATACTACAAGAAGGCAAGAAAAAGATTTCTAAAGTTTATAAGATCTTGTTAAAATGGTATACAGAAGATGAAACTGTTAAAGTCCAGATGGTGAAGTGGGCTATAAACTGCAATAGAGACATAACAATGGAGGCATGGGAATACTTATGGAAAAATACATTGAAGATATCGACTTGTACTAATATTAAAGAAAACGTTTACAAGATGATATATAGAAGGTACTTAACGCCGAAGAAAATAGCATATGGGAATAACAAAATGTCAGATAAGTGCTGGAAATGTAAAAACCATGAAGGTTCATTATATCATATGTGGTGGACCTGTGAGGTAGCAAAGCAGTTCTGGGGAGATATTATAGAAGCTATGACTGCAATTTTACAAATTCAAATAAATAAGAATCCAGAACTGCTGTTGTTGAATCTGAATATGGAGGGGATTCCCAGACAATATAGAACATTACTATTTTACATGACAACAGCGGCGAGAATTCTATATGCTCAGAAGTGGAAGACAAAAGAAGTACCATCTATTGAAAATTGGATACAAAAATTGCTGTACATGGCAGAAATGGACAAAATGACAAGAACGCTGAGAGAACAGAATCCAGAGGAATTCTTTAATGACTGGGGGAAACTAAAACAGTATTTGGAAAAGAAGTGGGACATAAAGGGAGAAATGTGGGTGCTAGACAACTATTAATTTGGCAGAAGGGAAGAGAGGGCGATCTTTATAAGAGGAGAAGAGATAAGTTAGAAACATGTTGTAATTGTTAATTTGTTATTAGGTTTTTTATCTATTTTAGTAGCATATTAGAATGAATAAGAAAAGAAAAAGAGATATAAGTAGTAGATTTAGACAGCGGGTTGGAAAACTGTTGGAAGTCTGAGATAAAGTGGGGAGGGGAAAGGGTGGGGGAATATGGAAATGAGGGTATTAATCAAAAAAATTGTAACATTAAATTTTACTCACCCAATAAAAATCTTTTTTTTAAAAAAAAGAGCTTCTAACCCCCCCCCCTTTCCTGGCTGGATGGGCCAGAATGTGAGCTCTCTAGTTGGCAGGGACAGCTGCCAATCAAGTGTGGAGGCTACTGATTGGGGGCAACCCAAAGACTGGCAACCATTGCCTGGGCAATGTATTGAATGGCGCCAAAGTGTCTGATTCCAAAACCAGCCATAGAATGGCAGGAAAAAGTTGTTTGGTTCGTAAAAACGCGACCCCATGAACCACATGTTTCTTTGCCTACGAACCGGCCAATCCATCATGAATTTTGGTTTGTGGTTCGTTTCGTGCCCATCTCTATTCACAACCTAAATTTTCAAGTGTTTCCACAGCTCTGAGACAAATGTCCAATAATTTGAACTCGTCAGAAGACACTGTTTGGTATTTTGCATTTTTTACAGAGCATGAATATTGAAAAATTAAATGAAGTCACTTTTGCCATTCAAATGTACCTCATGACAAAGTATGCGCAAATAATCTCATGCATGCAGGCTGGATGTATTAAAAATTAATGGTGACATAAAATTAACAACTAGCTTGCTGTTCCTGTTATCTCATGGAAATGTAACTCAGTGATGGACCCACCAGAGAATGCAGTCTGTCAGGTGATCAGTGCTTGGAAGAAATACTAGATGGTTTATTCATATGGGACTTTCAGTGAGGTCTTTTTCAATAGAATGACCAGATGTAAAGGAGAACAGAGCTTCTATACTTGGTACAATCGTTGTTACTATTTATCTTTAGTATTCAGGGAGTTTTACAGATTTTTCTAAGCCTGCAGTGAATTTGCAGTCTAAAAAAGTTGTGAGGATATGTTATTATTGTTGTTAGATGTTTATACCCTGCTTCCTTCCTAATAGGAATCCAAATTGTTTTTTCCCTCCTCAATTTTATTCTCACATCAACAACCCTGTGTGGTTGGTTAAGCTGATGGTAAGTGACTAGCCAAAGGTCACCTAGTGAGTTTTCATGGCAGAGTGGGGATTTGAACCTGAGTTTTTCAGTTTCTAGTCCAATGCTGTAACCACTATATTATCCTTGGATAGCCAGTAGGCAGAGACAGCTTGTTATGCAAAGGTGGGGAGAGTCACACTCAGGGCTAGCCTTACCATTAGACAAGGGGATGAGGATTTTGAAGAGCCATTAAAGTAGATTGTCTGTTATTTAGCTGTTGCTGTTTATATATTTTAAATCAGCATAGGAAACTACATTTGGATGTTATTCTTGAGGCACCAAAATGTCTTGGATGATTACTAGCAACAAGTCAAGTGATTTAGTTTTGTAAAATGTTTGGATTGCATCTTAATGATACGAGAGGACACCCAGAGAGAAACTTTCTCAGGGTGCGGCTGGGGCTGTGGTGTCCCTTGGCAGCCTAATGGAATTCAGGGATTAAAAAAAATCATCCTTTTTTCCTGATTTCCTAGCATTAATCCTTTAAGAAAAAATGACCAGAGAATCTTGTACAAAATTACTCTGCTCTTACAAGTCCCCCATTCTCTTAATTATTCCTGTCAAAATAGGAGACAGGACTTTGGATCTGCGCAGACAGTAATTCAAGGAATTCTTTGAGGATGGAGAGGGGTACTGTTACTGATTTAAGAATTATTTCTTGGGGACACCTATGTCTTAGGAGTTGGACCAATATTTATTTTGTTTGTTTATACTCTGCCTTTTCCTCTGAGACCCAAGGTGGATTACACAGTGCAAGTAAAGATGATCAGATCAACACCTAGGACATTCAGTGAACAAATACAATGTGGTCAACAGCTAGGACTTTCAGTGAACAAATACAATATGATGTGGGTTAAAGACATTTGAAAACAAGCATAAATCTGAATATAGAAATGCAACATTGCTGAAATGAAGCATAAGTAATTAAACATGACCTCTTTAATGCTGTG
This sequence comes from Eublepharis macularius, assembly GCF_028583425.1. Lineage (NCBI taxonomy): Eukaryota > Metazoa > Chordata > Lepidosauria > Squamata > Eublepharidae > Eublepharis > Eublepharis macularius. Next base: position 162,778,964 of record NC_072792.1, on the reverse strand, counting down.
GAAACTACCCAGTAGGAGCATATATAAATCAATAGACAGTACCCAGTAGAACCGTATTAAGTATAAGAAGTATAAAGAAATAACTATAAGAAATACACAGCTTTAAAGCTTAAACTAGAATATCTTAAAGAACTGAAATGTTAACAGATCCAGAGGAGTTAGCCATGTTAGTCTGTAGTAGCAAAATAAAAAAGAGTCCAGTAGCACCTTTAAGACTAACCAATTTTATTGTAGCATAAGCTTTCGAGAATCACGTTCTCTTCGTCAGATGCAAAGGTCCCCATCAGCAGCAGAAGATGGCCGACCTGCCACCAGATCGACTCAGCACTGAGCCCCCTTTCACTAATGATGGACTTGACGTATTTGGCCCCTGGAATGTAGTGACACACAAGACCAGGGGAGGACAAGCCAACAGCAAGAGATGAGCAGTGCTATTCACATGTCTGAGAACATGATTCTCGAAAGCTTATGCTACAATAAAATTGGTTAGTCTTAAAGGTGCTACTGGACTCTTTTTGAAATGTTAACAGCGCTGTACTTTGAATCTTGGCCCTCCCTACCAAAGAAATCTCTTTGAAATTAAAAATGACACCCCTTAAATCACTATAAACAGTAAACATGCCAAGGTATTAGTTTCTATGCATGTATACAATATGATTCTTAATAGCATTTCTTGCCATTTTTATCCCCACCTTCTTACAAGCAGTGTTTCATCTTGAGATGTTTAAGATGGTGAGAACCTTCTTTTTCAGCAAAGCGTTTGGATGAAGTTGAATAAGGACTCCTGAGCGATTGTTTTGACCTTTTCTCAGTGGGACATTTTAATGGGCTCCCGTCTGGTTTTGCCCCCTGCTGGCTTATTATTTCTTTTACAGACTGTGTTATATTTTATCCATTGGGCTGGATCCAAACTAAATTTTGTTCACTAACTAATGGAAAAATGAAGCCATTTCTACCGGTTCGCTCTTCCTGCCTCAGACTCCTGATTTGCCTTTAATGCTGTTCTTCCTGAGGGTCCCTGTCCCAGCGGGCTGCAGTAGGAGTGGGGAGGAAGGAATGTTTTGTTCCAGTGACAAAAGTGCCTTACGTGAGCAGAAAATTGAGTCTGGATCCAGCCTATTGTTCAGTCCAGCTCCCATGATTTTTGTAAGCTACTTTGTGGGAACCCTGATGACAAAAACCAATCTCATTTTAATTGATAAGTAGACACACACTTTTTCTTTCCTCCATACCTCCAAAACCAGAGTTCAGGCATGAATACTTGATGTTTTACAGGAAGTATCTTTAGTATGGAATTCACAAGCACCAAATTCAGGGCTAAAATCCATCTTCCATTATCATGTTTCATTTTAAAACGGCTGGGTAGCAGAGGCTATTCATCATAGCTGTACCCAGTACTGTATCTCTTTGAAAAGTATCCTATTAATTTACTGTTTAGTGATATTATTTTTCCCCCACAAACATTTTGGTTATTACAAATCCATGATTAATTAACAGTGTTCAAGGGTTGTGTTCTTCTAACTGGTTTCTGGCTTCATATGCACAACCTAGTCTTTTTGCTGGTAAGCAGCAAGGAAATAAGCGAGATTGAACCAATGTAATGAAGGATGAATTTGCACGTTTGTTCCATTGCTGGAGGCATGAAATATAACATCATCTCTAAGCCACTGATCTGACAAATCTAATTTGCCTAGAACATGGAACATAAGAAGAGTCTCCCTAGGGCTACCAAGGCTTCCTTTGGTTCACAGATGGCTGTGATTTCTAAGCAACAGGGAACCATCCCTAGGAAGAGATCATTGCTCATTGAAAATGCATGTGTTTTGCATATATGGGTCCCAGTTCAGTTCCAGACATCCTTACATAGAAAGATCTCCAATTAAAGGAATGGGAGAGGACTTTGCCTAGATGTTAGAAAGGCCCTGCCAGAGTATGCAGTCCTGGGCTACTGGTTCATAACTGTTACCTGTCTCCAAGGAGTTTAAGGTGGAATGCATAGCTGTCTCTTTCATCTCTACAGCAGTTCTGTAAGGAAGGTTAGAAAGAAGGAGAGGGGGCTTACCCAAAATCATCCAATGAGATTCATGGTTGAGAGAAGATTTGCATTTGGGTCTCTCAAATCTGGACTGGCAGTCTACCCACTGAACCATGTTGGTTTTCATGACTCTTCTCCCTAGTAAAAGTTTGGGTCTTTCTTCTCAGCCAAGTGAAGTTTACCCTAACAGGTATGGCGGAGAAAAAGTTTGAATAAATCAAGGAGAGTAGATATGGGAATAAAAGTAGCACAATTAATTAGTGTTCTTTCACACTAAAGCTGTGTTGAGGATACAGCTATAGGGTATATGATATAGCAACTAGAGATGGGCACAAACCAGAAAAAACTGAACCATGCAGTTTGTGGTTCGTCAAATTTCACGAACCACGAACTTTCACAAACCTGCCCCTGGTTCACGAACCATTTCGTTTGGTTCATGAAAACGTCACATCTGGGTCAGAAAATCATCACTTCTGGGCCAGCAGAAAGTCACTTCTGGGCCAGCAGAAGGTCACTTCCGGGTCAGCAGAAGGTCTGCAGGAAGTCCATCCCCTGTTGCCTAGGAAACTGATTGATTAGCAACAGGCTGTCTGCAGTCACAAACCAAAAACCGAACCAAACGAACCAGCCTAAAAGTTCATGGCAGTTCATTAGAAATGGGATCTGATGAACCGCGGTTCGCGAACCATGAACCGGCCTGGTTTGTGCTTAATTTTGGTTCATATTTTGGTTCATGCCCATCTCTAATAGCAACCATGTTGAAGCTAAGGAGATACGAGACAGGTCAGTGTGTGCAAAGGAGTTCTCCTCGATGTCCCATGTATGCTGCTGTGATTCGCATGATGGAAGTAAGATGGAATAGAAATGAAATGACCAAAATGTCAACTCTAAGATAGCTTTTCCATGAACTGGAATTATGGTGTGAACGATAGCACAATGGCAGTGCCCTGAAGATGCAGCATCCCACTTGCAATAATCCCTCTAGTGCAGATCAGATACTGTTACAATTGTTCAGTTATCCTTTTAGAAGAAAACCCCCGATATGAGAGATGCTATTCCTGAACTGTGAATCTTTGTCAGATATTTCAGAACCTTCCAAACAAAGTTCAGCACAGAGACATCTTGTATGTTTTCTCTGAAGAAAAAATACATAGGATGCTATCCTGTCAGTGCTCAGTACTTGAAAGCCTCATTGATGTGAATTGGAACTAAAAGTTTTTCACATTGGATGGATCATGGAGTATCACTGTCTTCAAACTGGAGTATTGCTGTCTTCAAATTGGTTTCTTTGCCCTCCTAAGCAGGTCTACTCTGACTCCTACACAGGTCTACTCAATAGGGCTTACTCCCAGGAATAGAATTGCACTGTAAGCGAGGTATTGCATGGCTTTCCATGGAATGAATTAAATAGATTTTAGCGATATAGCATTTGGTTCATGAACATTGCTATGCAGTTAATTGTGCTCTATGGAGCTTGCATTTTCGTTGTTTCCATCTCACAGCAAGTTCAGCCTTTCCAAGCTTAGCCATTTGTAAGTTGGTCTATGTTACATGAGCATCGGAAAAGTTATTGATTGCTCTCTTGGACTAAACAATAGTTGCTTTTCTTGTCAGGTTGTTTAAAATGAGTTTTGCTCCCTCCCACCATTGTGATCTCTCTAATCTTTTAAAAGCCATCGATGCCTCGCTTTCCCCCCAGCAGTCAGTTTTATGGACTATCGCTTACAGAATCTCTCATTTTAATCAGTAGAGATTGATGGAGACTGCACTTTTACAATTCAGTCTTCTGTAGAAAATTTTTCATGGCATTCTCCATTAAGAAATGCTCAGTCAAGGAAACTTAAAAGTCTTTATAGGCAAAGTTTCTGTCATCAGAGAAGACAAGATCTGACATTTTAATCTTTTGAAAAATATTTGAAGAGAATACAGTGGGTTTAAAAAAAAACAAAAACCTGTACCACACAGGCTCTCTTTGATCCTCAGCAGGATAAAGTGAAGAATAGATCTTTCTGTTTTCTGCTTTGCTTAAATGAAAGCAGACCTCTTAGAGAAAGTTCCCCATAACTTGTACCATCAAATGAATAGTGTCCACTTGTTAGAGGGAGATAATAGCCCTGTAAAGATGACCTATCCATGCATTGAATGACTGTGCAGGGCAAAGAGAGTGGGCATGAGTGCACTGCCCCCCCCCCGCCTCTGGGTGATTAATGATAAGTCATCTGCATGGTTCAAAAGCATGCAACAACAACGACAACATTCAGTTTATATACCACCCTGCAGGACAACTTAATGCCACAGTCAGAGCAGTTTATAAAGTGTGTTATTATTATCCCCACAACAAAACACCCTGTGAGGTGGGTGGGGGTGAGAGAGCTCTGAGAGAGCTGTGAGTCTGTCACTAACCCAAGTTCATCCAGCTGGCTTCAAGTGGAGGAGTGAGGAATCAAACCCAGTTCTCCAGATTAGAGTCCTGCCGCTCTTAGCCACCACGCCAAACAGTAATCATGTGGAGGTGGGGGTGGGGCCAGTACATTTGTGCCTGTTCTCTCAACCTGTGCTGTCAGTCAAGGTGCAGACAGACCACGTGTATTGGGCTTCTATTTATTTATTTATTTACTTCATTTATACCCTGCCTTTATCCTCAGTAGGGACTCAGAATGGCTTACCTTGTTCTCTTCACCTCCATTTTATCCTCACAAGAAGCCTGTGAGGTAGGTTTGGCTGAGTGTGTGAGTGAGACTGCCCAAGGTCACCAGCAAGATTCAATGGCAGAGAGGGGATTCGAACTCAGGTCTCACAGATCCTAGTCTGACAGGTTTCTTTTGGGGGGGGGGTTGTAAAATAATGGAACAGGAGCACAGAATACAAAACACAATGCAATAACACATATTTATATTTGATCACAGAATTCCATAAATTCAAGGTGAAATTTAAAAGAAAAAGTGCCAACTGCAAGAAAAATATCATAAAAACAAGTGGTGTGTCTTATCAGGGGAAAACGGGCACCTTTGAGGCTAGAACTGCACACTGCAACCAATCTCTCTTTTTATTTTTCCACATTCTACTTTAGAACATGAGGTGACATCACTGTGTTCTGCATTTCCCTGCTTTGTTGGGTGCTCCTTGCAAGGGCAGGAAAAAATGCCATGCAAATGCGGTCTTGTCCTGAGTGTTGCCTTTTAAAAAATGTTAATGGGATTGAGGAGGGAGAGGAGGAGATGCATGGCTGCCTCAGCCTTCAGATGCAGTTCTTCTGACCTAAATGAAGCCTGTTCTCCCCCCCACCCCCGAACTGGTTCTTGTAATCGAGGAGTAATATTAGCATTCATGCAGCAGCCACAAGTAATAGGTGCCCCATCATGTCCCATATAAATGCCAGTGTAATCAAGGGTGCATCATAAAAGCACTTTTACAACCCCTTTTATGAGACTGCTCCCTGCCCCCATTTTTGAGTCCCAGCTGACCAGTGTCTTGCATGTAACCAATGTGTCACAGTTTAGCACCCCCTGAGGCCAAAGCCATAGAGATGCCTCATTAATAAATACTGTTTTCCTGACAAAGACATTACATAATTAGAAAGAATGTGCAGAATTACAGCCTTCAGCAACTGCGTTGGTCAGTTCTGCCCAGTGTCCAGGGAAAAGGCAGAGATCACGGACCAATTGCCTCATCCAAGAAGGGATTCATATGTTGCCTTAACAATAGGATAGCATGCCAGGGAATCATTCCTAGTTACCTTCATGGCAGGATTTGATCACGGTGAAATGTATGGCCGATCCCCATATGTATCTGGGTTTCCCCCCCTTTTTTAATTAATTTTTTTATAAAAGAAAGAATAACAAATAACATAGTGATAACAAGACAAAAAAATAAGATCGAAACTATATAAACTAGAAGAAGGCTTCCCATTTTCTCTGCGACAAATGTTAAGTATGATTTCAAAATTTTCTCTTACTTTTTGTTTACAAAAAAAGCTCTCTTTTTTCTTTTGTCCAAATCATCAAACCCACAAATCATCAAACCTATTATTATCTATTTTATGCAAAAAGTCTATAAGGGGTTTCCAATCAGCGATAAACAAACTTATGGTCCTATTTCTAATCAGTGAAGTAAGTTTAGCCATCGCTGTAAACTCCAGCACCTTCACCAATCATTCCTCTGTTGTAGGCAATATTGGACTCTTCCACTTTTGCACATGTGATAATCTCGCTGTTCCACATGTGTCTGTATTATTTACATGTGTGAACAAGCTCCCACAAAAACATGCATGAAGACTTTCTTGAAACCAACCATTGACCTAGGTATTGTCTACTCTGACTGGAGACAGATCTCCAAGGTTTCAGGTAGAAGTTTTCGGAAAACATTGAAAAGTTTTCCCAACTTTTTGATGTTGGGAAATAGTGGGGACCTTCTACTTGCAAAACATGTCACTCTGCCACTGGGATATATATAGCCCTTCACAGTTAGAACCTCATGTTGCCTCAAATGCAGCACCATTCAATGGAATCAGTTCTCACATTTGGCTGCCACAAATCAAGGGCATAAATATCAAATTGCAGGCAGAAATAAGATTTTTGGTCTTTAATACATAAGCTACTGATTGGGCTCCAGTTGTTATAAAATAAAATCTATACAGTGCAGCCAACGTGAGTGACAAACTCTCCACTCATAAGATATGGAATCTTCAAAAACTGACATGCACATTAATTAGGTTGTTAGAGTTAATAAACTATTTAAAAAACCAACAAGAACATAAAAACAAGCTCTTTTAACTGTTTGTTTCCTTGAGGGCCCTATATGAGTGGAAAGGTATGATAAGTTTAAGAATTATTTTAAGTAATAAATAAATAAAATATATAGCACCTTAAAACAAGTTGAAAACGAGTTTAAAGATCAATTCCTTAATTAAAAGCCTGATAAAAAGAAATGCTTCAGCCCCATGCCAGAAGACAATAGTGAGCCTCAAGAGGAAAGACATTCTACAGGTGGGGTGTCACTACGGAAAAAGCCCTGACTCTGACAGCCACATGCCTCCCTTAAGGTGAGGCCACAGAAATTTATTTAGTTCATTTAGGACATGAATCTCAAGGCGGCATACACGATCTCCTATCATGAATATCTGCTGAGTGTCAGCAAAGTTGCTGTTGTCTCATGAACCTTCCGTCTATATCCCAAATTCTACCCTTTTAGCTAGAGTTGTGAAATCTCTGGAGATTGGGAAGTCTCTGCAGTTTGGGAAGGGGAGGGAGTAGAGATGGGCACGAGCCGGAAAAAAACTGAACTGTGCAGTTTGTGGTTCATCACATTTCACGGATCACAAACCACAACCTTTCATGAACCTTCCCCAGTTCGTGAACTGGTTCGTTTGGTTCACGAAAACATCACATCCACGTCAGAAAATCGTCACTTCTGGGTCAGCAGAAGGTCTGCAGGAAGTCCATCCCCTGTTGCCTAGGAAACTGATTAATCGGCGCCAGGCTGTCTGCAGTGATGAACCGAAAAATGAACTAAATGAACCAGCCTAAAGTTCATGGCGGTTCATCAGAAATGGGTGCTGACAAACCACTGGTTTGCGAACCATGAACCGGTATGGTTCATCACGAATTTTGGTTCATATTTCAGTTCATGCCCATCTCTAGGAGGGAGTCCACCCTCCAAAACAGACATTTTCTCCAGGGAAACTTCTCTCTGTTATCTTGAGCTTACTTGTAATTCTGGGAGATCATCACCCCCCACCTGGAGACTGGCAATTCTACATTTAGCCTTTATTTTGGCCACCCAATGGGCTCTTCTTGCTATGTTAAGCCCTTTTTTCTGCTGTTAACTAAATATTCAAATGTTTTGCATGGAGGAAGAGGTCTGGATTTATGCCTGCTGTGTCTCTGTCCTTCTCCATGCCCCATTTCCACCACATGTTGTAGAAGTACAGCTAAAAGTCTCTAACATAACTCCCTCTTCCTCCTTGCTCCCCCCACAAGTGTCCCAAACCACAAACCATATTTTAAAAGTTCTATTTTGCAGGATAATTTAATATTTGAGAATCTGAGTCCGAATTTCCTCTGTGCAAATTTGTCCCCTTCAGTCTGTGCTTTTAGTACTCAGATCTATTCTCATGTGGGTCATTTTTATTTCTCTTTCTGAACTTTGACTCTATAATATTATGCCCTTTCTCTTGCTCGAGAAGGCTTGATCTTTTCAATAATGTAAGCAACAGATTTACAAGAGGTGTCATTAATCTTTGCCTTCTCTTCTTAGAGTCTTACTTCTATTTCTACTTGCATCCGTCATACTCAGACCCATATTAGTAAGAAATATGCATTTTTCATTTCCAGGGGTTTCAGAATATGAAACTTCATCCTCTTGGGATGCAGCAAAAAATCTGATAGGGTGGGCGACCATGGTGCTTTGTGCTTAAGCAGTTTTCCTCTTAGCATTTCTTCTTTTAGGAAACTTCAACATTAAGAGCTATTTCACGTGTTTGTACCTCATTTGATATATATCTATTATAAAATTGATGAGTTCTAACTGTATGATGACCTATTGTGAAGATAAACTTTGCTTCCCCACATGCCTGATATCTATGAAAAAGCCACCGTCTCAGATATCCTTGCTTTTCTGTAAACCTCTTTTGTTTGTGGTGTCCTTCCCCCACCCACCCCAAAAGGATTTTCACTAATTGATGTATGTACATAATAGAGGTAGGCGGGTGAAAGTGTGTTGATTAGCTGTGATTAGACATGTGCATTGGAATGTCTATTCTATTGTTAGTAATGTGATGCTGACAGATGTTTATTGAGTAAATTTTTTATCCCATCCTTTCTGCAAGAAACTTCGGGTGGTATACATGGTTGTGTCCTCTATTTTATCCTCACAGCAACAACCCTGTGAGTTAGGTTTGGCTGAGAGAATGTCTGGCTCAAGGTCATTAAGGGAGCTTCATGGCTAAGCAGAGATCCGAACCTGGGTGGCACGGGGTGGGTCTTGCCAGTCCTACTATTCCACATTGGCTGTCTTCCACATCCACATTGCAGTGCACTGGTTCACATTCTGGATTTTTTTCCCCAAGTGCACATCTGTAAAGGAACCGTTCCAAATCTGGATTTATGTGAAAGATTTCACATTCTTTATACAATCCTCCCCAAAGCCTACCCATTTTGACTCTGAGGAGTTAGCCATGTTAGTCTGTAGTTGCAAAATAGTAAAGAGTCCAGTAGCACCATTAAGACTAACCAACTTTATTGTAGTATAAGCTTTCGAGAACGGATCTCGAAAGTTTATGCTACAATAAAGTTGGTTAGTCTTAAAGTTGCTACTGGACTCTTTCTCATTTTGACTGTTATTGATGCATCTATTTATTTATTTTATTTATTTACTTCATTTATACTTCACCTTTTTCTCCAATGGGGACCCAAGGTGGCTTACATTGCTCTCCTGTCCTCCATTTTATCAACACGACAGCCCTTAGGCTGACAATGTGTCATGTAATTAATATTCTGTCATGAATATTAATAATTATTCAGGAGTTTCCTAGGTAAAGAATTTCCTGTGAACCTGCCTGTAGAAAGGGATGCCAGGTCTTCTGCTTATACCTATAATGGGAGACCTCCTGCCAGCCATCCCTGATCCTTGCCACTGCTTGGCAGGATGGCAGGGGAAAATTGACATTGTGGCAAAGCTGTGACATCACTTCTGGAGTGAACCCAGAAGAGACGTCAGCATGTTGGAACAATGCTCAAGGTAAAACCATAGAATTTCTGGTGAATCCTAGAGCGTCAAGCAGATGCAATGATGTCACAAGGTTGTGGCGCTTTTAAAAAATTATTTATTTTCACAGGTTTTGTGTGACAGATGTTGTAATGTCTACCACACCTATTGATTCAGTTCTGTTGTTCCCTATAATAATGCCTGGCTGATTGCAGACCATTTTGTAACAAGGAAGGACCTCCCAATATAAAATGCAATAGTTAATTTCAAGAACTAGATCTGGACGTTAATTGTGGCACGGGGGTAGCAGAGTCATTTAACAGTCAACCTTCAGGAGGCCGGATGGTAGAACTGGAAGAGCAAAGGGCCTTTCCTATCATTGACTTGAGTAGCTTTATTTAAACATCAGAATGAGTCCAAAATCAATGTCTGTCTGCAGTTGTAAAGCCCATAGAGATTAGCTTTTGTTGGAGAGAATTGTGTGTCTATTTTCTTGAAATAACAATCTCTTCTTTGGCCACGGGCATCTGAAGGCTTCTATTATAGATCTATATCAGTTCATCAAGAAGCTTGCTTAGAGTTAGCCTCACTTTGTTATAGAGTAGAACTGAGAGACAAAATAATAAGATGATGTCTTGATAGCAACAATCCAAAGTAGTAAACAAATACTGTTCAGATTTCACATAGAATTGTTCGCAGGGCTGCTAAGTATGAGGTGGAGGTCAGGGGGACAAAATTCCATGGGCCCTTATCTTGCTGGGTTGCCCAACTAAAAATCTCAGGGAAGGAGGTTGAGTTGTTAAGTGGAATTCTTTGAATACTTCTTTGCTGAATTTCTGTCTGAAATCCAGCTGTCCGTTTCTGTTCCTCTCTTTAAGAATTTGAGTCAGTTTTGAATAAATTCCTCTGTCATGAAGAGGAAGATTTGATTAAATTAGATCTCAAAGAAGTCATGTATTCGAACTACTACACCATACTGTCTCTGACAGCTCAGGAAAGTTCTAAAACACGCCCCCCCCCTGTTATGTAAAGGATGGGATATTTCCCCCTCTCCTCCTCACCACTGTCTTTCCCCCCAGCAGTTTATATCATTCTCTTCTCCTCCATTTTATCCCCACAACAACTCTGTCAGATCAGTTAGGCTGGGAGTGTCTGACTGGCCCAAGGTGTTGGTAGTGAGTGTCAGTCTTATCAGGTAGAATCCCCAAGTTCTCCACAGCAAACATGCAGTTGTATTGGTTGAAGTAACTTCATTAGAGATCCATCAGGTTCAAGGTGCTCAGACAACTGAATTGGCAGAAGTGACTATATGGGATTGGTGATGTTAGTTATAGGGAAAGTTCCTGCCATCAGGATAAGGACCGTTAAAGTTTTGGGCGCGAAAGAGCCGGGGGCGGGGTGAAAGGGAGAAGCTAGGTTTAGGCTAGACAGAACAAAGATGAAATCCCAAGAAGGATACATTTCAAGCTGGCTGCAGCCAGCCTTCAAGGACACTTGCTGGAGGCACCGGGGAAAGAGAAAGTAAATACTTGTGAGATAACCTACTGCCTTAACATCAATAAGAAACTTCTCATGCCCTCAGAGAACCAGTACATAACACAGAATACATTCATGGCAGATATGCTGACAGACATATATGACAGTGAGAATATATAAAGGAAATAAAGTAGCAGAATTTGATATCAGCGCATTGGAAATAAGTAGACAGACTTCTGTGGTTTTAGCTCTATAAAAATACTTTACTACATAACAAGGAATAAGGGTACATTTGGTAAGAAAATAAAGAGTATCTAACTAACTACATCTTGATGGCTGGACTAGGAGTTTAGAGATAGAAACTTAGAGACTAAACACTGAACACGCAAACAGAATTGAGAGAGCTGAAAAGTGAACAATGAGCAATAAAACCTTAGTATATGTTGCTAGTTAATTGCCCCCCTATAAACTGGCTCATCCAATAGACAATCCTAGATTCCTTCATTAAGACTAAAGTCTCCCCTTTCTATGTCGGGAACTTTTACTCGAAGCCTAAGTGGTCCTATGCTAACTAGCTTTCTGACTAAACCAACAGAATAACAATTAAACTCTTTCATGACTGAACGTAGGATACTTGCAAAAATCCCAACATAAGGTTAACCAGCAAGCTTCTGTGGCAGAGGTGGGAGTCAACCCAGTTCAACATCCTAACCACTGCACCACACTGTCTCCATTTTTATCCTCACAACAACTGTGTGAGGTGGGTAAGACTGAAAGGGCTGAAGGGCACATAGAACTCCATTGTATAGTATCAACAGAAATGGCACTACCACATGGTAAAAGATCCCCCCCAAACCCTGAAAAATACATTAATGAGAAATCAAAGAGAATTCCTCTTTTGAAAAAGGAAAGAATAATAAGAGGAATCAATTGATATATGTAAAAAAAAAATTGGAAAAAGAAATTCCGCCCGCCCCCACTCCAACCCATAACAACCTTAGAAGGGACGAAGCTCCCTCCCACCACATTAACCACTACAGTTTAACCACTACACCACCACATCCAATTGGTCATTAAGGGGGACCACAGCCCAATCCAACAGAGGTACAACAGAACTTACTTGATTTGATAGGCCCCTAACCATATCTATCATGTTGAGACTGAGCTTTAGTTTATGCACTGTCAGCCAGCTTGTCCCTGATTACAAGCGTTGTTTTGCCAAAGGAACACCAGTGTCTGGTCTTTCCACCAAAAGCATGAACTTCCAGACAGAGCAGTCCCTCAGTGGAACAGGCTTCCTCGGGAGGTGGTGGGCTCTCCTTCTTTGGAGGTTTTAAAGCAGAGGCTAGATGGCCATCTGACAGCAACGCTGTTTCTGTGAACCTGGGCAGATCATGAGAGGGAGGGCAGGAAGGGTTACATCAGTGCTTAGTTCTTGTGGCCCTTTCTTACACGCCCAGGGTAATGCCAATCGCTACCTTTGGGGTCAGGTAGCAATTTTCCCCAGGCCAGTTCAGCTAGGGATCCTGACAGTGTTTTACCATCTTCTGGGCATGGAATAAGGGTCACTCTGTGTGTGTGTGTGTGTATGTAGGTATTTGTGAATTTCCTGCATTGTGCAGGGGGTTGGACTAGATGACCCGGGAGGACCTTTCCAACCCTATGATTCTAGGTGATGTGAAAGATCTCTGTGTAAGACAGAGTTATTGCAGGTTATGTCCTAGAGTAGTGGGAGTAACTTCCAGGTTTTCCCCAGAAGTGATGTAACACTGTTCACCAGTGATGTCCCCCCATATGCCCATGTCTCCTACTCCTTAGTTTCTTGAGGGTGGTAACTTTGGGTCAAGGATGAGAGTTTACCCACCATTATTATTGTTGTTGTTGTTATTTTATCGTATTTATATTCCACCCTCCCCGCAAGCAGGCTCAGGGTGGATAACAACATTAAAACATTTAAAACATTTCATTAAACATTAAACATAAAACATTAAAAACATTGTATAAAGATATTAAAAATAGCAGCACTCTTTTCTTGGTGGCGGCAATATCATTGATTACAGAAAGTGCAACAGTGCAATTGAACATGGCAGCAGCTTCAGAACAGTGGTGGGCAGCTCTCACAGGGAGGGGAGTAGATGTTATGGTTGCCATGGAAAGGCAAATGGCAACCCTAAGTACAACCCTTGTCTCCTCTCCATTGTGTTTGCTGGCACACTAACCGCTTCAAATATAGACCTTTTTTTGGCACTTGGACCAAAGAAGTTGCCTCTCGTTGTCCTGTATGAATGCCACTATGGTCCTTATGAATGGTTTAGGGCACAAATCACAATGAATGCTATTAAAATCAAACTGTATTGCATGCAGCTAAAAGCAGGGTTTTGCCCAGCTGAATGTTGTCTCTCTCACCTTCCTCTAACAGATCCTTGAAAGGTCAGCCCTGGAGCTTCTCCAAAACGGAAGCAGGGATGCGCCCGTGAAGCTGTTGTTCTTCCGAGTTTTGTCCTAAGTAAACTCTGCTTGTGCGTTCTTTTAAAAGTGACATTCAAATGTATGTTTCTGCAGTGCCAAGTAGGGGGTAGCAGCAACCAATTTTTAAACCAAGATGTGTGTGCTTTTTTTGAGGCTGTTCTAGTCAAGAATTCTTTCCTGCCTTAAAAGAGAGAGAGAGAGAGAAAGCATTGTTTTTCCTACAGTCAGCCCTGTGTTCCAGGCACAGTCCAGTATTAGGCATTCTTTGCTTGTTTGCTTCCTTTGTTTTTGCCATTTCCCTTTTACAAAAAGCATCTTATGTAAACCAGTCACCAGGCAGCAGAAGTGTAGTATTATTACATGGTTTAACTGCATCTTTTGAAAGACACAGGAAGCGAGCTCAGAGTTCTAGGTCTCTGTACAGAAACTGGGCCGTTTCCAGATGGCTTACCTTCTGCCGCTCCATGCCGCAACGTCGTGGCTCGTGCCGGGGAAAACGCGAAATATCACGTTTTCTCCCGCGAGTTTTGCGCAACATCGCACAAAACTCGCGTGATATTTCGCGTTCGCCCCAGGATGAGCCGCGGCGTTGCGGCATGGAGCGGCAGAAGGTAAGCCATCTGGAAATGACCCTGGTCAAGATGGGTCCTCAAGACAGATGAAGTATTTTTCAAAATGGCTTCAATTTTGTCTGTGCCAGGCAGAGTTGACTTTATGTACAAACTGAGGGAGCTAATGTTTAGGGCCTTAGATTGGCAGAAGCCTCTAGATACACCCTCCATTACCATTTTTTTTTTATTTTAAATTTGACATGATTTAGGGCCTCAGTGTGTCTGGTTCTAGTGCAAGGAAATCCTTAATGCAAAAGGCAGTATCAGTTTTTTATATTTAAAACATCAAGGTGATTAGAATATTTTTTTAAAAAGAATCTGAATAACATATTCAATACTGGATTGTTATTTCTTTTGTTTGTGCACTGTGAAGTGCCTTCCCTGAGTTCAGATTGTGCCCACTTAGAATCATAGAATCATAGGGTTGGAAGGTACCTCCAGGGACATCTAGTCCAACCCTCTGCACAATGCAGGAAATTCACAAATCCCTTTCCCCATCCCCCCACACATACCCAGTGACCTTTGCTCCATGCCCAGAAGATGGCAAAACATCATCAGGATCCGCAGCCAAACTGGCCTGGGAAAAATTGCTATCTGACCCCAACGTGGTGATCTGCCTTACCCTGGGCATGTGAGAAGGGTCACGAGAACCAAGCTCTGATGTAACCCTTCCTACCCTCCTTCTCATGATCTGTCTAGGTTCACAGAATCAGCATTGCTGTCAGATGGCCATCTGGTCTCTGCTTCAAAACCTCCAAAGAAAGAGAGCCCACCACCTCCCAAGGAAGCCTGTTCCACTGAGGGACCATTCTGTCAGGAAGTTCTTCCTCATGTTTAGCCAAAAACTCTTTTGATTTAATTTCAACCCATTGGTTCTGGTCTGACCCTCTGAGGCAGTCCTCCTCTATATGAATGAGAGGTCCCATTCTGGAATATGGGAAGCTATATAGTTGTATCTTCAGAAGTAAAAGGCAAAGAAATGGCCATCCAAGCTTGTAGAACAAACTCCAGAAGAAGTAGATGCAGGGAGCTTATTACCATCTTCCACCTACTAGAAAGACCCCTGATCTGGCCGCCCATTGCCCTAATAGAAGATACCATGACCTGTGTACCCAAATAGCCAGGTTAAGCAGATTGCCAAAACAACAAAGGGCATATTAAAACCAATGATTGAGGTTGACAGGGAAAATCATCTTGTAGCTTTCTTTCAGACATGATACATCCCACAACTACAGGCACATGACAGGTCAGCTAGATCACATGCACTGTGACCTGAGAACTAAAGAGTACTGCGATTGACACTGTTATGGGTGAAGTCCAAAGGCTCCTGTATTTATTCCCCCCCCCCCCCAGATGACCCTGTCTACATCACAGACTATGGACCTATTTCAGCATGGATTCCTGCTATTGTGACTCAAGCTACAGGGCCCCTGTCCTACTGGATTAAGACACTAGGTCGGTCATGGGCTATGATCACCTGTGAGGACCAGATGAAGAGCTGTGTAACTGAGTCACCATCTTCCATTACAAACAATAGTGGTGCTCCAGCATCAGAGAACATTGAGCCAATGACTGGCTAGGAACTCAGCCGAGGAGATGTTGATACACCCACAAATGAGCTAGAGCCTACTGAGACATCAAGTGTTACTCAGTCCATCCCACTGTATAATCAGCATTAGGCACATTTCGCTAAAACCTGTCCCCAGTATGATGAAGACTGTGTTCGCTGAGGAGTGAGGGTTATAGTGTATTGGCCCTCCTGGCTTGCTGTACTTGATTGTGGTGGAATTAATCTTCTGAGCAAAAGAGTTTCGTTTCACTTTGCCTCTTGCTAGCAACCAGTATGCTTTAAGTTTTCCTCCTGATGTACCATGATGCCTACAATTAATAACAACAACAACAACAACATTTGATTTATATACCGCCCTTCAGGATGACTTAACACCCACTCAGAGCGGTTTACAAAGTATGTTATTATTAACTTGTGGTGGCTATAGATCTTCTGTATGGCCTCCTCTTCACATTGTTCAGCAAATGTAGATTCAGAGGAGTTAGCTGTGTTAGTGTTCAGTAGCAAAATAGCAAAGAGTCCAGTAGCACCTTTCAGACTAATCAACTTTATTGTAGCCTAAGTTTTCGAGAGCCACAGCTCTCTTCTGACGAGAGCTGTGGCTCTCGAAAACTTAGGCTACAATAAAGTTGGTTAGTCTGAAAGGTGCTACTGGACTCTTTGCTATTTTGCAAATGTAGATTGTAATTCTACAATTGTAGAATATAACAGACCAATGGTATATTGTCGAAGGCTTTCACGGCCAGAGAATGATGGTTGTTGTGGGTTTTCCGGGCTGTATTGCCATGGTCTTGGCAAAAGACAGAGTGTCACACTGTGACACTGAGAGATCTCTGTCTTTTGGTGCTACACCTCTGAAGATGCCAGCCACAGCTGCTGGCGAAACATCAGGAACTACAATGCCAAGACCACGGCAATACAGCCCGGAAAACCCACAACAACCATCAGACCAATGGTACTTCTGTGTTCCACGCTAACAGCCTCTAGTATGCTGCTAGTCTTAATATCAATGTCACTCTCTCTTTGAGAAACTCATTTGTATACATTTTACATTTGATTTTTTTTCTACAGTCAGCCCCCCCCCCCCGAGACAATTGACCAGAACAGAATTCGGGCTCTGCTTTGCAGAGTTCCAGTACCTCTTTATGGAATTCCGGCACCTCTTGGGCATTCTGACATCAATGCCTCTCTTCCTTATTTTTTTTAAAGAAAAAATGCACTGAAGTGGTTGATTTCCCTATTGGCCTGATGCTATTTATATCTACTTTACTGATTATTGTTTGCAGTTGTCAAATTTTTATTTTGTTGCCATTGTTTTCATTGCAGAATTCAAGGATGGTTTGTTCTCACCTTGGGCAATGTTTGCTGATACATGCCGAGTAAACAATCACTCACGCATCCCCACAAGTACCTGAGGGCATCCTGTGTTACTTTACACTTTTAGGTTTTCCACATTGCGGCATTATTTTGGAGACAGATAAACAAGAAGAAAGCAGAAGAATGTTGTTGGTGTGGATGAGATGAGGCCTGAGACCGACTTCATTATTTTACCCACTGTCATTTTTCATCTAGACAAGGGAAAATAACTCTCTCCTGTTTTATCTGCCAGGTTTTCTTTTTTAACTGCAGTCCAGAATCTAGAGATTTTATCGCTTCTGCACTAGTGCATCAAGTGGTGGGAATTTCAGGGCAACCTTTGTGAGGTAAGTTGCTTCAGAGACAGCTGGCTAAGAAGGAATGACAAAAAAAATGGGGCAGCCAATCTGTGCTGTGCTGGCACAGTATCCATTATTTTACTTGTTGACTAGAAAATGTGCTCTGTCTGGTTAGATAAAAAGGATCATGGTCTGAAAATCCAATCAACTTCAGAGGTGGCATTACAGAAATGATTAGTTATTGATTCCACCTGGGACATGTCACTTTCTTGATCTTGGCCGTTTTCACACTGCTTACCAGTCACGGAACACTGCACCGAGCTCCTGGATTGACAGTGTCTTTCTGGCGCAATTTCGTGTGAGAACGGTAGTTCTCACGCGAAATCGCGCCAGGAAGACACTGTCGTTCCGGGAGCTCGGTGCAGTGTTCCGTGGCTGGTAAGCAGTGTGAAAACCGCCCTTGTCACTATTCTCTCCCTGATCCTACACATGATACTGCTTCCACCCCTACCTAGTATAGGTTTGCAGTATAATCTTGTTGTCTGTGCTTGGTTTGCATAATAAGCAAACAATTTGCATGACATGCTAAACAGGGCAACCAGAATGAGGCAGTCCTACCCGGATCCATTAATTTCCTGGGTTAGGTGTTAGGATTAACCCTAACCATTATCCTGTATCATCCTGACTCCACATTTTTTGATATCAAATACCACCAACTTTCACTATCAATTCCCGAGAAAATCAGTCAGAGTCCAAAATGGTAAGAGCGCTGCTGCTTCCAGGCCTGATCTACTTCAAGATCAGATGAAGTGCTAAAACTGCTTTAGAAATGTGACAGCAAGCATAGGGAAAAAGCTATCTGACAAGTTTGTTAGCGTTGCCCTGTTCATGTTTTAAACTTAAGGAATCCTTATCTGGCAATTTCTTCAATATTAAATTACATACATCCTGTGACTATAAAAATATGTATATACAGTTTTATCCTAGTTATTGCAGTCTTGCCTTATGAAGAAAACCCCAAATCTGTTGCCATTTTTTTTTAAAAGTATGGCTCCTAAAGAGCAAGAGAAAAGTTTCCCACAGCCCTTTCCTTTTTTTCTTCTCTTCCTGAACCATAAAGACTAGGGAGAGAAGAGAGGGAGTGCATGCAACGGTGTAGTGGGAAGAAAAAATATTTTATTCCGTTGTATTTCCCCTATGTATTTCGCCTATACTTCTTCAGAGGGATCTATAAAATTGTATAGCTAGAGCAGTTCCCACAACAATCTAACTTCAGAGAGACAGGAGACATGTGGAACTGGCAGTGAGACAAACAGCCTGCTCCCCACAGCCCTCTTCTGCTAGTGAAAGAGCGTGCGGTGGAAAGGAAGGAATAATGAAGCCCTCCTGCCCCCACACACTGCTTGGGAGCGGATTTGCCATTCCTATTTTTGCGGTGTGTGCCGGGTCACATGCTAAAAATAAGCTGACTTGAGGTTTCCTGCAACTCATGTTTAATGTATCGTCTAATCAGATCCCAGGTTTCAGGTATGTACTTAGCCATGAAGTTCACTCAGTGACCTTGGGCCAGTCACTATCCCTGACCTATCTCATATGCAGTGGAAAAGAGCAAGAGTCCTTTGCTAGGCTGTGGCTTTTGGCAGATGCAATCATGCCAAACTGTGCTGTTGTTCCTGTACTATATGCTGGCCGTTTCCACACGGCTTACCTTGTTCCAGAAAACAGCGAAACATCTTCTCATGTGATAACAGCATCTTCTCGCGCGATTTCGTGCGAGATTTCGCTGTTTTCCGGAACAAGGTAAGCCGTGTGGAAATGGCCGTTATCTTTTAGACAAGTTTAATAATAATAATAATAATAATAATAATAATAATAATAATAATAATAATAATAATAATAATAATAATAATAAACATTCAATTTATATACTATGGGGACTTTGGGACTTGCAGCCATAGTGCAGCTGCTAGTTTTGACTCTGAGTGATTGCTCCATTTAGAAACTCTGTAGGGGCCCAGTGAGGGTTGAGACTGTGGTATGAGGGAGGGCCAGAGGACCTTGCCTCTTCCTAGCACTCTTTTCCTCAGCCAAAATGGCCCTTGGTGGTGCTTTGTGCCCTGTGGGGGGGGGGGCTGCATGTACACTAAATGCTTGAACATGCACCCACTAATGAGGCAAACAATGCCCTCCCTGGAGCCATTTTGGCAAGGTCCAGACTCTGTACCACTTCTAAATGGAATTGCCACCAGGAATTCCTGGCTGCAGAGTGCCTGCAAGTCCCCATGGCAAACTTGTGAGCAAGCTAATGTGGCTTGGACCTTCTTTTCTTGACAACAAAAGCTGCATTTTGCAGCTTCCCTATTTCCTTCTGTATTGCCAAGTTAGGGGGAAACGCCTGTTCATTACTTTCTAAAATGTTAAGTCGTGCGACTCCTTTTTCTTTTCTTTTTTTAAATGGTAGAGCGTTTTTATCGTTTCTGCTTGGTGAATCTTTCTGTTCTCCCAACTCCACCCTCAGATCTGCGCTGTGCAGCTTACAAATTGGTAACAAGCTAAGTGTCTCAGAGACTGACGGCAGCTGCTGAGTTTAACGTTTGATCCGCAGACTTGCTGCTGGAGCTCCAACAGCACGAATCTTGTAATCAGCACGCGTCTTGTATTCACTTATGGTGGGCTCTTAATCTTAAGTGGAACATGGCTGAATCAAGAGGAATTAAACTTAAGACATTTCCTTATTGCTAGGATGGGGCTGTTTGGCTGTTTGCTATCAGTTCAGGTTCAAAACGTCCATCTGCTGAAGTCATTACAGCAAGTCCTGTGGATTTCAGGGGACGTTGGTTCAGGTTTCCAGATCCTAATGAACCTCCCTAATGGCCAGTTCACATAAGCATGGAAATCCCTTGCAGAATCAAGAGGTGGTTTGCATGTATAGACGAGTAATCATTGGTGTCATTCGGCAAAGTTAGTAGTTGGCGCAGTCAGTTGAACGGTTATTTGAGAAGCCTGGATAAAAGGATAGAAAACCTGGCATGCTCGAACTCCCACCGCTTCAGCTGACGTTCTATTTGTCAGTTGGGAGTTGGGAGCCAAATTTTTCTTGAGCCATCCATTCAGCAGGATTTTCAACCAGTACAGTGCAGCTAGCCACAACATAAGAGAGCTGCTGTAGCATAGTGGCTAAGTGGTTGGGTTGCAAATCAGAACTCTGCTGGTTCAAGTCCCACTACTGCCATGAGCTCAGCAGGGGCTCTTGGGTAAGCCACTCCTCTCAGCCTCAACTCCCCAGTTGTATTGTGGGGATAATGATGACACTGATTTTGTTCACTGCTCTGAGTGTGGCACTAATCTGTCCAGAAGGGTGGTATATAAGCACACTATTGTTATTATTATCATCAGTCATAGTAGTATTATCATAGAATCAAATAAGTCTCTAAGGCTGAAGGGAATCTTCCATGTTGGGTACTGGTAGGTATCCATCAACCCAAGTTTTAGATATGCAGAATTTCAACCCTCAATGCTGCCCCCAGTCTCCACAAGTGCTTCTTTTTACTCTGCCTTTATTTCATGAGAAAACTTGGCATGATTTTTGCAGACACCCATCTTGCAAGGCCTGTGGGGTACAGATGAAGAATTAGAATAAACATTACTAAACACCTTGAAGTTGAAAAGTTCATTACAATAGTTAAACACCCTACTATATAAAAAGCTAACAGTATTCAAGACAACACACTTTCTACCCTGGTGTGCCTCTAGATGGCACTGCTGTGGAGGGAAACCCAGATGAGGCAGCCAAACCTCCAGAGAGTGCGCCACGGTGGGAAGTCCAGGCCAGGAGCAGGAGGGGAGCAGGTGGCATGGAGCAGACAGCAATGCCTGTCCCCGCCTTTACCCAGCTGGGATGAGGAGCGGAGCAGGTGGCAATGCTGACTACCATCTTAACCCAGCTGGGATCAGGACCAAAGCAGGAGGCAATACCCATGCCCAATATTCACCAAGGTGGGATCAGGAACGGAGCAGGTAGCAATGCCCACCCCCTGCCATCACCCAGCTGAGATCAGGAGTGGAGCAGATGGCGATGCCTGACCCCTGCCTTCACCCAGCTGGTATCAGGAGCAGAGCAGGTGGCAATGCCCATGCCCAGTCTTCACCAAGGTGGGATCAGAAGTGGAGCAGGTGGCAATGCCCATCCCCCTTCACTTGGCCAGGATCAGGTGCAGAGGAGGTGGCCATGCCTACCCCCCCCCCCCGCCTTGATCTGGATGAGTGACAGAGGAGAAGGGAATGCCTGCCCTCCCATTTCTAGAGCCCATTGTATTTTTCCCACAACAGGCTTTGTTGCTAGTATACCATAAAATAGAAAGAACAGCAGCTATAAATCCCCAAACCCACCCTTGCTTAGAATGCCCTACTGCAATCCATACATTCCCATATAAGCTGCTGTAGCGTAGTGGTTAAGGGGTGTGGCTGCAAATCAGCACTCTGCTGGTTCAAATTCCACTGCTGCCATGAACTCCACAGATGGCCTTGGTTAAGCCACTCCTCTCAGCCCCAGCTCCCCATGTGTATTGTGGAGATAATAATGACGCTCGTTTTGTTCAGTACTCTGAGTAGACACTAACCTGTGCCACTGCAGCAGCCAGCTCGGCTCCCAGCAAGCTGGCTGCCTCATCAGCACATGGGTGACTGCGCTGGACTGTTCAGGAGGATAGCTGCACTGATTAGCCATCAACCATATGAAACT
This sequence comes from Eublepharis macularius, assembly GCF_028583425.1. Lineage (NCBI taxonomy): Eukaryota > Metazoa > Chordata > Lepidosauria > Squamata > Eublepharidae > Eublepharis > Eublepharis macularius. Next base: position 162,756,703 of record NC_072792.1, on the reverse strand, counting down.
TGTGGGGTGCCTCCGGGGGGGCACTTTCTGCAGGAGCCTATCTATTTACAGGTTCAGTTAAAACCCATGAAGTGTTTTCTTGGCTACTGCCCCTACATTTTGGCATTCCTTCCTGTAGTCCATACATTCGCAGTTCTGGTATCACCAGACGACTAGCTTGTTTTGAAGATCTTTGGGGGAAATTAAATGTTCATGCCTGGGGTTTTAATTGTTTATGACTGTTTTCAGTTTTTTATATTTTATTCTTTTTCATACCATAAAAGATATGGTAGGAACATTATAGCCAGCTGTAATGTCTGAGCTGTTTGTTTTTCCTCCTTATTTCCAGATATAAAACTTAGGTACTGCCAGGGGTGTGAGTAAGGCTGCCAACAGGCCTGGGGAAATTTGTCCTGCCCTTTAATAGAGGCATAATGTGTGAAAATGGGCACCTGAAACTCTTCATGGTGCAGAGGTAAATAGCATTCCTCTCTTAAAGGGACAGGATACTCCTCCCTCCCACCCCGAGGCAGTGGGCAGCCTTAGCCGTAAGCTTTTATCAAGAGCCAAAGGCTTCTGCTTAGGTTCTTTGACTTGGGCTGGTGCTCTTTGGACTTGAACAAGCTGACCTCTTGGATCCAGGACTGGCTCAAGATCATCCCCTGGTATGCTTTTGTTTGTTTTATTTAAATTGTATTTTTTCTATTGTTGTAAGCCACATTGTACCTGACCTGGAGAGTTCCTGGTAGCCTGATCTCATCACATCTCAGAGCTGGGTTGGGAAGTCACCAAGCAAGGCCAGGGTGTCTGTGCAGAGGCAGGCAATGGCAAGCCACCTTTGAATGTCTCTGTTCTTGAAAACACTATGGGGTCGTCATAAATCGGCTGCAACTGGATGGTAAATAGTAAAAATAAAAAGCTGCTTTGTGTCCCTTTGGGGAGAAAGTGGGGAGTATTTATTATTTATTTTATTAATGTCATTTACAGTCCACCTTTCTCATTGAGACTTGTGGGGGGAGGGATTTCTCCACCCTGCTACCAGGACCCGGTCCACTGGTAGCCTTCTGGTTCTTGCTTATGGTTGCCCCTTACTGAAGGCACAATTGGACCTCTTTGCTAGACTTTTATTTCCCTAATTCTAAAGTTGCTGGCTAAGGTGATGTACACAGCACAGAAAAAGTTTTTAACCAGAGCTGGAAGTTTTATTAAAAAGGACAAAGAGATTACAAAGTGGTAGGGGCAGGCACCAGTCCTGGGCCCATCCCTCCAACTCCATAACAGTTAGAAACAGATACAGAATACAAGACAGCATACAAGACACAACAATGCACTAAGATAGCTACAATACCCTTTCCCCGCAACCGAGAGCTCTCGTGACTCCCCCCTTCCCCCCCCCCGTTGCACAGCAGCAGGACCTCAATAGGTCACTGCATGTTGGCAAGAGCAAGGAGTCACGGGTGCCTGGTTCGTCCCTCTTTTATAGGGAAATATCAAAGGCTTGCTTCATTAACATCCTAATCAATTACGTTGTCTTTGTTCATGAAAGACAGTTCCGTTGAGGGTGTTTCATGTAAACATAAGTCTATACATCCTTTACCTCTAAGACAGACTGCTTCTTTGATATGCATTTGGTTACATTGTAAATTACAAAGGAATGTTCACACTTCACTAGCTATAGTTTTGGGATGTCCTGTTCTTCCCGGAGATAAGGTGTTTGCTGTTTGCCCCAGTTCTTATCACCTTGCTCTTTAGTGATTTACATGCAAAGGCCAGAGGACCCTTCAAAGGTCCCAAACAATTAACAACTTTTATGGCCTTATCTGTTCCCTGTCACAGAGGGTGAAATCTCAGGAAACACAACTTTATTCTTCAGAGAGACAGGGCTTTTGGAAGATTTCTTTTTCCAAACTATAGCTGGTTCTCTATTTCTAACATGGGCAAAAAGGCCTGGTTTTGACCCACTAACAAAATTCTGACGACAAGACTCAAGGCGGATTACATAGTGTGAGATTAGCACAGTCAGTATCAAGGACATTTCAATAAGCAATGCCATGGAGTAAATAAATGCAAGTTTACAAAGACATAGCATTAGCAAAAATCCAATACAGAGTTGAAGAAATGTTGAAACAGGCTAAGCACTTCTAGGACTGACATTAGACAACACAGAACTACCCAGTAGGGTCATACTTAAAGCAACACAGGAGCACATACTTAAAGCAACATAGTGACGTCTATGGTCCCTAACTCGTTAGTGAATCATCTCTTTGAGACCACCTCCCTACAATACAACCCTAATATTTACTTGATATATTTAAGTATGTTTATCAATAAATGGAAAGTAGCATAAAAGTCAATTAAATTGAGTTAAATAAAAAATGTGCTCAGCACCTGCAGTCCAAAGTGATATAATCCATTTACCACCTCAAGCTTCCTTCCACCACCTCATTGTACTCTAAGTAGTACAGAGGGGACTCAGGGGCTCAAGAAACCATAGAGCTTGTGTGAATCAACCTGGACTGCAACAGTGATGAAATGACAAAGGATTCACCAAGTGTAATAATGATCACAAGTAGAAACAGTCTGTGTGTCTTTTTCATTTTTGTCCTTAGCCTGTAAATAAAATGAAAAACTGAAGGAAAGTAGAAGGTAAAACAAAAACAAAAAAATACTTCTGCCCACTGCTTGCTTGAAGGCCCTAGTCTCCAACGAGATTGGCCTTGGGAACAGTCTAGAATCACCTGACAACTCACTTGTTTCTCTTCCCCTGGCAACCTGAACCACCCCTTGAGATTTCCTCTGCGGTTGCTGTTGCTTTGAGTTGAGCTCTATAGCTGGGTTTATGCAACAGGACTCAGGAGATTTAATTACAGAAGAAGGAGAGGTGGAAATTAGCGGAACTATGCAAGAGGTTACCTAGCAACCAACCAAATGTCCTCTCCACGCTGTCATGATATGACTTGAAGGAACAGACATGCCAAGCGACTGCCCACTTGGCCCTCCCATTCTCCCTCTGCTATTTAGCCTTTTGGATCTGCAAGCACAAAGGTGGTTCTAAGGTTTAGATGTGTTATTGCTGTAGGGCCGCCATCTGTTCTCTTGGCTCAGTTTTTTTAAAAACAGTTGTAAAAATCAAACTACTAAAGATGCATTCAAACACTCAACCAGCATCGTGTTATTGCAAACTAAATTAAACCAGACATCTTTTTAGGTCTGTGGAGGCATTCATTGTTATGTGGTACACTGTAACAGATTTAATTGACATTTTCATTGTCCCTTAACATATTGGGAGCTGCTATAGCATAGTGGTAAAGTGGTTGGGTTGTGAATCGGCACTTTGCTGGTTCAAATCTCACTACTGCCATGAGCTCATCAGGGTTGCTTTTGGTAAGCCACTCCTCTCATCTCCACCTCCTGAGCTCTGTTGTGAGAATAATAATAACACTGCCATTGTTCACTGCAATGAGTGGGACACTAATCTTCACGCCACTCCAACGGGGCGGCTGGCTCGCTGGGCGCAGAGCTGGCCCTTCAGCAGTGGCTGCTAGCCAAGGAGCATGCTGAACTGGTGGCGGCAGCAGGGGCAGCTGTGCTGAAGGGCTGCCAGATAAGGGGTGGGGAGGTGAGTGGGCCCGAATCCCAGAAATGATGTCATTCCGCAGTCCCAGGAGCACGTGTGCACTGCCAGGAGCACCACCTCTTGCCGGGAGTTGCCCTGGGAGCTTGCAACCCATGCTACGCCACTGAGTTCCACCACCTCTTTTCCCAGAAAAAAGCCCTGCATATAAGTGCAGTAGTAGTAGTAGTAGTAGTAGTAGTAGTAGTAGTAGTAGTAGTAGTAGTAGTAGTAGTAGTAGTTGTTGTTGTTGTTGTTGTTGTTGTTGTTGTTATTGCTGCATGCAAACTTGGCTATGTTTAAATATCCATTCCTTTTTAAAAAAGAGGCAAGTCTTTTTGCTTCCATTTTTGTGTGAATATTAATCTAGGTACTGTGATTAGGTTAAGCACAGTTATCTGTCAATCTTTAGAGATCAGTGATACATAATTCAAAAAAATATTGTTCCTGGAGTACAAGATACAGCAACAGCTAATACTTATGATAATATCATTGAGGTTGTTTTCCAAAAAGAACAGGCTCCCACTCAAAGCCATGACATATGGGGAAAAATTGCTTTAGAAGCCAGTGGCTTGATTCTTGTGCTTTTAACAGCAGTTTGATATAAGATCAACCAGCTTAATTTGTGGGTGTCAGCTTCTTTGAAAGCACTGATGGAAAAGATGGCCATCAAGTATGGCTATCAAATGGAGATTCTGTTCCCACAGTGATCTTGGTGTGGGCCTACACCAGCCATCACCCACTATTTTACAGTTGCTAGCTTTGTGCTGGCAAACCCTAAGAAATTTAAGGTGCAGTGCCTGGCCAGGGTGAGGTTTTAGGGGATGTGATATCCTCCGTGACATTCTAGGAATTTCCCCAAATTCTATGGTAAAAACCATAAAGATTATGGAAATTCCTAGAGTGTCCTGGCTATCCCCCATCTTATAAGTATGCCTTTGATTTTTTCCTCCCTAAATACAGGACTTTGCATTTATCTCTGTTGAAATTCATTTTGTTAGTTTTAGCCCAATTTTCTAGCCGGTCAAGATCATCCTGTATCGTGACTCTATCTTCTACCATATTTGCTACCCCTCCCAATTTAGTATCAGCTGCAAATTTAATGAGAATCCCTTCTATTCCTTCATCTAAGTCATTTATAAAGATGTTGAATAACACAGAGCCCAGAACAGATCCCTGAGGCACTCCACTTGTCTCTGCTCTCCAAGATGATGTGGAACCATCTACAAGCACTCCATCCTTACAGCACCTTCTAACTCAAATTCAAGATGTATCAGCCTTGTGCAATTTATAAAGGATTCTTATTAATAAGGCAATGAGCCATAACACTTTTACTCCAGAATATTCCATAGAGAATGGATCTGCTCTTGTCGCCCTTTTTAAAATGCTGATCGCCACTTTAGCATCAGGAAGGAATTTTCCTTCCAGGCCAGAGTGGCCAGGGATTGTGGAGTGTTTTTGCCTTCCTCTGGGCATAAAGCAGAACTCACTGAGGGAGGGGAGGGAAGGAGGGAGGGGTAGCTTTGAATTTCCTGCATTGTGCAGAGGGCTGGACTAGATGACCTTTGGGGTACCTGCCAGTTCTAGGTTTCTATGAGTCATTATCTTTGCACTTATGGATACAGAAATCCCCAAGTGCATTCAGTGAACACATACAGCTGCCTTATACTGAGTCAGACCATTGGTCTCCCAAGGCCATTACTGACTTTGACTGGCAGCTGGTATCCAGGGTCTTAGGTCTTTCATATTACTGCCTTTGGTGATGTCAGGGATTGAACCTGGGACCTTCTGCATGCAATGCACATAATATACCACTAAGCTACCCTCTCATCCCTAAGAGCAGCTTTGAAAGAAACTTGTGCCTCACTAGTAAACAGGGTGATGCGGATGACTCCCCCCCCCAAGAACTTTGATGACTCTCCCCCAAGAATGTTGATAGTACAAGAATAAAGTTGAAATATATCAGAGAAATTACTTTGTGCCTTCAATATTTATTTACTCTCCCCTCCACACACACACTCCATTATTGGACTCAGCTTTGTACCGCTATTTATTTCCCTTTTCTACTTGGTTAATTGGATTGGATCTCAAGGCTTGGAAAGTAGAAAACACAGATGATGCCCTGAGATTTGAGGGGCTTCTTTCTGGAACGAAGAGGGCCGGCTATTGTATCTCCTGCCACTTGAAAGACAGGAGTTGTGATGAAGTATACACCCGACGTTGTGATGAATGGTTATGGAGAGAGAGCCAATTTGGAAGGACTCTCGGCAAAGAACGAAAACGTATATAACCCGAAAATTGACCAGAAACACTGAAGCTCACAAAGGGAGCATAATCTACCAAGCCAAAATAGCCTGTGTTGTGAAACAGCGACTCACGAGAAAGAAAGAAAGAAAGAAAGAAAGAAAGAAAGAAAGAAAGAAAGAAAGAAAGAAAGAAAAAGACATTTGAAACGTCATTGGCCATTAAGCTTACTGGCAAGTCTTGTTCTAATTACTGTGTTGGATCCTGTCTAAACTTTTTTGCAAGCAAAAATATTTGCATGTGCAGAAGCCCAGTTCCCCTACCTCTCCCATCCTGCTGCAGCCTGAAATGCACCCTCCCCCAAACTGTTCCTTGGGGACTTCCCAGGTAGGGTTTCCAGCCATTGGCTGCCCATTGATGAAAGAGGGAGGCTGATCAGGAGACGACAGTGGCACAACCAACAGTGAAACCATAGAGTTTGGGGAGGGAAATCCTAGAGCAGCATGCTAACATGGTGATGTCACTTTTGTTTTTATTCCAGAAGTGATGCCACGATCACGGTTTATAGGGTTGCAAGCCTACAGGTGGGGCTTGGAGATCTCTTGAAATTACAACTGATCTCCAGACTACAGAGATTGGTTCCTCTGGAGAAAATGGCTGCTTTGGAAGGTAGCCTCTATGGTATTATACCTAGCTGAAGTCTCTCTACAGCTCTCCAGGCTCTATCTCAAAATTTTCAGGAATTTCGTAATCTGGAGTTGGCAACCGTATCTCTTTCCTTCCCTTTCTCCCTTTCTGCCCTTCTGAGCAGCAGCAAGCCAGATTTTTTTTGGGGGGGGGGGTTCTCCCACCACAGCAGTAAGTCTGGTAAAACTATCCCCAAAAATAACTTGGGGGAGTCAGAAATATGCAGTGAGGCTAAAATCATTCCCCCTTGTGCACAAGGAACTTTTAGCTGGGATCCAACCCATAATTTCTAAGCCTAAACAACCTCAAATTATATTGGAGTGACAACAGATGCAATCTGAAAACACTTCTGTGTTTTGTCACATATTTACAACACACAAACACACACACAGCTATTTGAAACATCACCACTAGGCCCTGACCAGAATAGCTCAGGCAAGTCCAATCTCATCAGATCTTGGAAGATAAGCATGGTTGGCCTTGATTAGTAATTGGATCATGGGAGACCTCCAGAGAAGACCAGAGTAGACAGGCAATGGCAAACCTCCCGTTAGTCTCTTGCATTGAAAATTGGCTGAGATAGTCCAAACAACTGGCTGCTGCTGGAAAGTAGCGTGGCCTGAAAGTGGTGTGTACGTTTTTCGATTGTAGATTCTTGAAGTCATTCTGCCATAAAATACACAGGAGCCGATTGCAGGCTTTGTTGTAAAGAGATTAGAGGTTTTGTCTAGGATTTGGGAGGCCTCCTTCAGCCATAAAGTTTGCTAGGTGATTTTGGGCCAGCCACTGTCACGTAGTCTAACCTACCTCACAGGGCTGTTGTGAGGATAAAATGAGGACGTGAGAGCAATATATGCCACTCTGAGCTCTTTGGAGGAAGGTAGGATTGAAGTAGCAAGATGAACAACCTCTCACAGTTATTGTTTGATATTCTGATGTCATGGATGTGTACTTTGGAAGGAATAAATAAAACGGACAGATATTAAATTTAAAAAGATAATGGCTTTGCTTTGTGTTATCTTCATGACTTTTTTTTTTAAAAAAGCATGATTTACAGTGTAATCCTAAACAGAGCAATGGCTTTCTAAAGCCCACTGATGGAATCAGACGAGTGTAACTCTGTTTAGGATTGCACTCTTACTGACACTTAGACCAATGGCTGGGAAAAGATGAGACAGTCACAAAGGTCAAAATCACATCGCTCTTTTGAGCTACACTGACTTTTTAATGTAATCATTGCTTATTGAATGTGATCATGGAAATGTCTAAGAAATGTCAACCTACTGGTTCATCTAGCTTAGTTTGTTCTGCCTAGCAGGAGCGCCAGAATTTCACCAGAGGGAGGTCTTTCCTGACACCTGCTAAGATCTTTTAACTAGAGATGCCAGGGGATTGAACCCTGCCCTTTCAGCATGAGACAGGACCACTAAAGGTGTGGGGGGGAGGTAACATTCCAGGGTCCATGAGTATTAGGTTCTCTGAATTCCCAGCTTTCGTGTTTTTTTTTAAGTAATTCTCTAGCCCCTTCCATTGCAGAGATATGCTTTCACCCTTATATCTCTGCACTATGGCATGGGAAGGAACAGGCTTCCCATTTAGTTTACTGGAGCAGGAAATTACTCTCTCCAGGCCTAATTTTCCACCCCAGAGGAACAGATGGGATGCTCAAGGAATTTTCTCTACTCTCTATGGTAAAGACCATAGAGACTAGGGAAAGCAGCCTAGAGAGTCACCTGGAAGTGATGTCACATCCTGTCCAAAATCTATACTCTGCTGGTACTCCTCCCCAAATCTCCAGGCATTTGCAGAGGCAGTGTTGGGAATACTAGAGGGGAGAAGATGTTCATGCCTTCCCTCTGCACTGTTCTTGGGAGCCAAAATGGTCTGTGGAATGTCAGGAATTTTATTTGCCCTGTCAAAGGGCTGATCATGCACTGAATGCTTAAAATGAATGCATCTTAAATTAATATAAAAGGTACAGTTGTGTACAATAATAACCTTTTAGAGGGTGATCATCTTACATTCTAGGTTCCTCTTCCTTTCCACTAAGCATGGTAACAGTCTTTTTTAATTATTTTGAGCAGTTTGATCTTATGCAGAATTTCCAAAGTCTGCAATCCTGTGCACGCTTACCTGGAAGTAAGCCCTGCAGAAATCAGTGGGATTTTCTTCCAAGTTAACACACACAGAACAGGCCTGCAATCTCTGCCTTCCAATAAAAGAATGAAACTGCATCCTCAATACCATTAATTAAAAACCGCATACATCAGTGTAAAAAAGTTTAAATAAAATCAACAGAGCAATAAACTGCAACAGAAGAGCAATGTTTGTTATTTCTCCCCAGCCTCGGGAGAGTAAATTTCTGACTAGCCTTTAAAGGTCCACAGGGTTATTACTTCATTCAGCCTTCTCTGGGAGTACATTCACTGCCTGGATTCAAAAGGCTATGCACAATCTATTGTATGTGCAAGGGTTTTTCAGCCTCTGTCTGTGCCTCTGGAAACCAAAAGATGGGGTTCTCTTCAGAGCAGCATTCTACCAGGAGAGAAAATTTGCTACCCCTATATGCGTGCAGAGGAGAACATGAAGTGCATGCATGGTTTTGGAGCACTGCTCACACTTGTGGAATCGCCATGTGTTCTAAGGCTAGTTATATCTGACTCCATCCTGATCCACTCCATATTAGAATGACTCTGGTGGCATTACCATCAACAACAGCCGTCATGTTGAGCTTTACCCATAGATCAGACCAAACAATATTGCATTACAAATAATTGCAATGGGCAATTATGATTCTTCAGATTCTCTGTGCAACTGCCTAGACCCTTTGAATAAACAAAGTTATATTGCATTTAGGTCTGATCTGTGAAGTTGGGGGAAAAAAAACATATCCTATGTTTTAAGTTCAATTAAAAATATGTTTTTGCCTACGGTAAAGGATCCCAATCCTCTGTTTTCAGAGCAATCCTAAAAATTATCATTCAGCATAAATTTTAATCAGCACATTCTCAAGAGCACCAGCTATACTCTAATTAATGGGTGAAATAATTATGCCCTGTACGTTATCTGGCTGACAGCCCCGCGCCTTGGTTAACTGTATGATTGCTGTTTTTCCCCCTCCTACCTCCTCTATTGAGAAATCATGCTATTACTCTTTGGGGATAATCAGCATTTGCTGTTAATGTGTGGCAGATCGGCAGCATGGAGCTTTTATAGACTGGAGCAAGCTTATGTGTAATGTGGTGCATTGCAGCAAGTAAGCTGAGAACTCAGTGGAGCAAAACATATTTGCTGCTAAAACATGACACTGGAGTGCATGCGAGGCCCCTGTTATGCTGTAATCTCTATTCACAAACATTCAAGGGGGACATTGCTAAGGAATTAAGCCAATTTTGTGAACATACACAAGAACTTTTTGCAAAAACATCTTCTCTGTTTCAGAAATACATTTCTGAATATTCAGGGGCTTAGTAATAGAAGTCTGCAGGATGGGCATAACCTCCTAACATTTGGGGCTCTGACTGGTCCAGACTCCAGACTGAGGGCCCAACATACACAATACAAAATCCATGTGTCGGGAAATGAGTTCCTGACCTGACTCATGGTTACACTAGCCTTTAAAGGTCCACAGGGTTATTACTTCATTCAGCCTTCTCTGGGAGTACATTCACTGCCTGGATTCAAAAGGCTATGCACAATCTATTGGGACTCAGCTTTCAAAAGCTCTCCATTTCTCCATTTGTCTACAGACAAGGCCTATGTGGGGTAGAGGCTTCAGGTTTCCCTCCCGTGGCATTTTCACCATTGGAAAGGATGTTGGGGGAGCCCCTTTGCCCCTTCCTCTGGCTGCACGTGCCCTGGGATAGACACATGATGCCTGCTAAAGGGGCAAACAGGGGCCCCCAACACCTTTCCAGTGACAAAAATGGTGTGGAAGGGAAGCCTGAAGATGTCCCTTTCCATGTGCCATTTTTGCTGCCAAACTGAGAGCTTTTAAAAGCGAGTCCCTGCTTGAATGTATACATGTGAATCTGGTTGGGAACCTGTACTCGGACATGTGGATTCCATACATGTGTTGTTTGGCCCTTGGAAACATGCAGCCACTGCAAGCCAGAAATATTGGGTGGAGCTGGACATGCCAGGTGCCCACTTATGGCGGGCAATCTTCTGGCAATCCATGCCTCTGCCCCCTGATCCCCAGATGATCAACAGGAGGAGACAGGCTGAAGAAATGGTGTATGCACATGACCATCATCCTCAGAAGATGACACCCATCACAACGCAGAAGCAACTGCATCATGTTGGGGCTGATTCTTTAACACTCAGACAAAAACACAGCGCTTTTGGCCAGAATGCTATGTTTTAGATTGGGTGCTACGGAATCAATCCTGTGGCAGTGCTATAGCTTCCAGGTTCTAATGGAAGTGATGTCATTGGCTGGGGACAATAATTGTGCGTGCACCCCAGAAAGTGGCCCACACCTCCCGCTGGTTACCAGGGGAGACATGGCAACCCTAGGTGGGGCTCAGATGCACATTGACAGTGCCAAATGATGACATTATGGGCCTTTGCAGTCACATACAGCAGAGGTTCTTTACCTTACTACCTTCCAATGTGTACAACATTATCATCAAATACTGCCCAAGCCACAAGTAAAAAATTAGGGCATCAAATAGGGAGCTTTATTCCTGACACAATCATGCAACACACAGATTTCAGGCAAACATTCAATGAGTTGCTTTAATCTGATACCTATCAGCCAGATCTTTAAAGTCAGATATGTAAAATTAACTGCCCCCTCCCAAGTCAGTTAAAATCCAGAAATATTTAAGAGCACTAGCTGGCCTGCACTACAAACACAGCAGAGCCAAACATCTAATGGGAAAAAAAGACTTCCACCCAAAGTCTTGGTGAAAAGAACAGTTTTCATGTCAAACTCATTAGCCAAGGCACCACACAAACCTCAACAGTTTTGTAAACAGGTCAGCAATGCACAAAGATTCTTGCCTTTGTGGACTTACTTCAGGAGAAAGAAGGGCCTGTCCAAACAGGAAGATCTTAATTTTTAGGTAGATCACACCATGTGAGGCATGCATGGGAACATTTTGGGGTGCCGGTTGGGTTGCCAACCTTTGGGAGGGGCCTGAAGATCTCCTGGAATTACAACTGATCTCGAGACTACAGAGATCCCTCTCCTGAATAAAATAGCAGCTTCAGAGGGTGGACTGTCTGGTATCACATTCCTGTTGAGCTCCCTTCCCTCCTTAAACTACAGCCTCTCCAAGCTACTCCTCCAAATCTCCAGGAATTTATCAAGCTGAAGTTGGCAACCCTAGGTACTAGGTCTTTGTCTATTATAAGACTGTGGATTGGACCCCCCACCCCATTACAGCGTCTGCCCACACCAAAGCCAGTTTATTCCCCCCCACCCCAGATATGAATATATGAGGCAATCAATGGTGACTACATAAAGTTCCCAGATGCCCACTGGTGGCGGACAACTCCAAGCAGTTTGCCTTGGTGCCCGATGATCACTGGTGATCAGTGGTAGGTGACAAGTCACCCGACCATCACCTGCCACTGGCAGGCTACCTGGGCAAGAACATGGCAGGCGTGCTCCCAGAGGGGAGTGACAACATCACTTCCTGCCGTAGGAGTGCTCCCTCACTTCACGGAGGCAGATTTGGCTCCAGACAGGCCAGTTCTGAAAAAATTGTCCATGTGTGAAGTGCAGGAACATTCCTGCTGCCTGCATGATGATGTTGCTTCTGATGTTGCTGCCTGCATGATGATGTTGCTGCGAATGAGGGGGCAAATCTCTGAGAGTTTGCCCACCACCAGTGGACACCTGGGAACCCTAGTCACAATAGGCTTGTGAGCGAGTCTTAGATGAGAGAGAGAAAGGGAGAATGTGCCTGGCACAAGGTCACCAAGGGAGTATCTTGACCCAACTTGGTTCATATCTAAATTCCACGCTTATATGGTGGAAGTTCCGGCCCACAGGTGTTCAGTCTACTTGACAATTCAATATAAAACCACACTGTGCAATTATGCTAGCTAAAATACATACATTTCCAAGATGGCTTATTATAGTGCTAACAAGTTGTATGCCCCTACTGTACTATCACCGTGGGACACAATCACACCTTTGACAAGAACTGAACATTTAATTCCTGTTTGTTAGAAAGTTAACTCCACCATAGGCCTTTAAATGTCACCAGGAAGTAGGCAAAATATTTAACATGTACTGGAAATGCAGGCAATATTGCTTGGAGTGGGAAAAGAATACTCAGTTTGACAGGCAAAGTTTGCTAAGTCATCCTTTAAATACTCTTCCAAATGGCATTATAAAAAAGAAGCTGAGACCAGAAGGAGATTTTTTAAAAGGTTACTTTATATTTTTCAGAGTGATCAAAATATCCAGACACAATGCTGTCAGGCTTGCTTTCCTTCTCTAGCAATGCTACAAATATTTTTTTTATTTTTATTTTTATTTTTTAAATAAACAACTTTTATTAATTATAAACAGAAAGAATAACAATAAACATTAAATTGCAAATACATGGAGTAATATATTGGTTATACAAGCTTGCAGGTTTCGAAGAAAAACATTTTAAACACTTGCTTACTATAATTTGTAGTTCATATACCACAAGAATAAGTCACAGTATATTGGTATAGTCGGTTTAGTTCATAGTGCTAGACTTTCAATATATCTTGGTATAGATGGTTGGGAGGAAGTGTTTCAGTTTCGTCAATGAAATTTAAAAAAGACCACCATTTTTCATAATAGTTAGATGTCGAGGAATTAGCCGATAAATTGTCTCTTATTTTATCTATAATGAGCTGATTCCACACTCTGGAGTACCAATGGTTCAAGGAAGGTGGAGACTGGTTTTTCCAAAAATATGCTGATGATTTTGCTATGGGAAGTAGATTAGTAATTAAATCTCGTTGAGGTGGTGGCACGTTTACCCCTTGCCATAAATTCAAAAAAATTAATTGGGGCTCCAGGGGTATGTCGTAGTGCGTTATTAATTTTATTTGCTTTAGTATCTCCTCCCAGAATGTTTTGATTTTGGGGCACTGCCACCAAAGGTGGGCAAATGTGCCTATACTTCCGCATTTTTTCCAACACATGGGTGAGTATTTTGATGTGATGAAAGATAGCTTTTTAGGGGTTAGGTACCAACGTGTTAAAATTTTAAATGATTGTAATTTTATATTTATTGCTTTTGAGTTTAGAGTGGGAGATGACCAGATTTCTTTTCATTGATCTTGAGAGATTTGCAAATCACAATCTTGTTGCCAGTTTTTTTGATATGCATATTGTTTTGGCTTGTGAAGCTGTATAATGATTTAATATATTTTTGAGATCAGCCCTCTTTTACGGTGAGTATTAGTGTCTAAAAGTTCTTCAAAGTGCGTTTTTGGAGCCAGTATTATGTCTTTTAGGTGTATTTTGTTTTTCATGTTGGTTAGTTGTAGGTATGTAAACCAGGGGATGGAAGTGTTCAGTTTCTTTTCTAGGTCAGTTTTTGTTACAAGGCCCATGGTTGATGTTATGTCTAAAAGGCGTATATTTCTTAAGAATGCCCATTGCTTACTATTTAGAATGTTGCATCCTGGTGGAAACCATTCTTGGAAGAGAATAGTCGAGTACCGTGACACTGGTGGGAACAGTTTGTCTTTGTAATGATCCCATAATTTTAATAGGCCTGTCCAAAATGTGTTATTGTCAGTTTGAATAGGTCTGAGGCACTTTTTGCACCATAATATTTCGTGGATCGACAAAGGGGAGTTTACTGTTTCTAATACTTGTGACCAGATTGTTTCCTCCTTAGATCTTAGAATTTGTAGTATGATGGAAAGGTGGATTGAGTGTGCATACAATTCAATGTCTGGGTATTAAAAACCCCCATTATGAGGGCATTGCCGCAGTATATGGAAAGCAATTCTGAGTTGCTTGTGATTCCATAAAAAGTTATTAAAGATTGTTTGCCATTGTCTCAGTGTTTTTTGTGGTATCTATACAGGGATTTTTATTTTATTTTAAATGCAGGATATATTTTCCAGAAGTGGTTCCTTTTGAGTTGCTTGCAATCCTGAACTAGGGCGGGGGATAGGGACCTGGCACTTAATTGGGGGAGAGGGGGTGACGTTATCGCACAGCCCCTGGGAGCTTGTCCAGGCTCCACAGGGGCTCAAAATGGGCCTGATCCGTGCTGAAACGGGCCCGTTTTTTAGGCGCTGTGGAGCTCAGGAGTGCTTCTACGCTCTGCAGTGCCTGAAAATGGGCCCATTCTGCATGGATTGGGCCCATTTTGAGGCACTGTGGAGTGCAGGAGCGCTCCTGCACTCTGCAGTGCCTGAAAATGGGCCCGTTCTGCATGGATTGGGCCCATTTTTGAGGCGCTGCGGAGTGCAGGAGTGCTTCTACGCTCTGCAGCGCCTGAAAATGGGCCCGTTCTGCCACGGATCGGGCCCATTTTGAGGCGCTGTGGAGTGCAGGAGTGTTCCTGTGCTCTGCAGTGCCTCAAAACGGGCCCAATTTGCACCGAAACAGCTTTGTTTTCTGATGAGTTATGGTTGCCACAATCAGAGAGCTTCCTTCACAAATAGCATGGGGAGGAGGGCTTAGGAGAGAGCCAGAGAGAGGATGTTCTAGTTGCCTTCATTTTTGGTACTGCAACTTCTATGACCATCCTGAAGCTGGTAGCCAGCTTTGAAACACGTGGCTTTATTTTGTGATAAGTTATGACTGCCAGCAACAACTGTCACTTCAAAAGCAAAAAGCAGAGGGTGGGGTCAGGGTGTCTGTGGAGATTACCGTGGTAATTCCCTTCATGGTTGGTGTTGCAACTTCCACAATCATCTTGAAGGTGGTGGCCAATTTTGAGACTCCTGGTCGGCTTTTCTGATGAGTTGTGTGTGCCCCAGAAAGAAGCATTGATCATTTTATTATTACAGAAGATGCTAAGGAGGGCGACTTGAATTAACAAGCCCAGGCTTAACATGAGCTGCCTGAATAAAGGCATATGGTTTAACTGGTACAGCAATCCATGCTTCTGATTCCATTCACATATCCCACTTCTGCAGCAGTCGCTGGTCGAGGGTGTGCCTTGTGAATTCAGGATGCTTGACCAGCAATATTGAATGGACTCTGGTGCCCTAGGCTGTATTAATGCACTGTATTTAACCTCACCAACTTCTAGTTGTTTTCTCCTCTAGGAGATGGTATTATTTTGTTGCAATAGCATGTCTTTGTTTCTCTTATCTAAAACATACAATTTTAGCTTGAGGAGAAAACACAGCAGCTCTGCTGGGAAATACTGTTTCCTCAACAGAAACCTAAACCATTTTCTATCCCATTTGGTAACAGAGCTAAACAATGCAATCTTTATTTCAAAGTCTCTCACGCTAAGAAACAATACCCAGGCTGAGTAGCAGTCTTCTGCATTTGGAAGTCTCAATTGCACAGGTCTTATGGTGGAGCTAAACTGAAAATAGATACGTATCCAAAAACTGGTAGGCAAGGAAACTACAGGGAGGAGAAGATGCAGTGGGGGAAAAAAACAGCAGAGTGGAACAGGGTTAAGCATCCTTTTTCTCTCTCTCTATTCCAACCAACCACTCCTCAATAGTGTCTTTTCCTAACAAAACAAGCTGACTGCAGAGAAGAGCAATTAGGATGATCAGGGGCCTGGAGACCAAGCCCTACCATAAAAGACTGAGGGATCTGGGAAGGTTCAGTCTTGAGAAGAGGAGGCTGAGGGGAGACAGGATTGCTCTCTTTAAGTATTTAAGACTGTCACTTGGGGGAGGGGAGGGAGCTGTTCCTGTTGGCAGCAGAGGATAGGACATGAAACAATAAGTTTAAACTACAGGAGAGAGGGTACCTGCTGGGTGTTAGGAAAAAGGTTCTTCATCTTAAGAGTAATTCAACAGTGGAATTGGCTGCCTAGGGATATAGTGGGTTTTCCCTCATTGGCAGACTTCAAGGAGCGACTAGACGAATACTTGTAGGGGATGATTTAGGGCCTAAAGTTTAGGCTGTTCCTGCATTGGGCAGGGGGTTGGACGAGATGTCTGTAAGGCCCCTTCCAACTCTATGATTCTATGACTATATAAAATTCCAGAGGTCCTGATCATCTAGGATTGCCAACTCTGAGTAAGGAAATTCCTGGAGATTTCAGGTGGAGCCTGGAGAGGGAGGGGTTTGGGGAGGTGAGGGAGCTCAGCAGGGATATGAGGCCATAGAGTCTGCTCTCTGAAGATGCCAATTTCTCTAAGGGAACTGATCACTCTCTTCTGGAGAACAGTTGTAATTCCAGGCCCCACCTGGAAGTTGGCAACCCTAGCAGAAGCAATAAGGCCTTATGTGAAGCTTTCCCTACCTAATGAATATGTCAAGCAGTATTCACAAAAGATCTGTTCTGTGCCATGGAGACCAGAGAGAACCGTGGCACATTTGGGGCAAGTCTCATATGAAATTCTTTTTTTTTTAAGTTCTGTCTTTTTTCTATTATTTGCTACTGTAATTTGGGTTGGGGCGTGTGACCACGCTATAAAGAAATTTGTGACTGAACCAGAAACAATTTCTGTAAGCAACGAGTTGAAGAATACAGAGGCTACTGTTTTGTATTGCTGGACAAAAACTACCAGTGATTGTATTTCTTTAAAGCTGCAATTTCTATATTATTTCTTCCACTGTTTCTTAAAAGGGGGGGAAGTCTCTTATTGTCTGTCTTGAAAGTGGAGATGACTGCAGGAAGGAAAGTAGCATGCATTAATTGGTGCCAATGAATATGCACACAACAAAATAAATGTGCTCCTGTAAAGGTTGTTGTGAGTCGATGTTCACACACACATTCACACTCTTGCTTGTGTCGCTGGGCCTCGAGGGCAACAGGATTTCACGTAGTTAAATGTGGAAAATCAATCCATTTCCTCAAGCACCGTCCTTTAAAGCTTCTAAGTGGGCACACAGACTGTTTCTGATAGAGACCGTTAGGGAGAAATTCAACGGACAGCGGCTACGTTTCACGGGTTCAAGGGCTTCTATTTGTGCATCAAGAGGTTTATATTTGGGGGGTGGGGAGGAGGGTGTCTGATTGAGTGTCTGGTTTCTTTTTGTGCATAGAGCTTGTCTACACTTCTCCAGGCCTTTCATTTCCCTGTTAGTGACTCTTAAGTTTGTCTGATATGTGGGTTCTGCATGTTTTCCCGTTTAACCATAAAACCTCTCTTTGGCTGAACTACAAACGGTTCTTCCCACCCACCTATTTTCTACGCTCCCTTGTCCCTGAAGGGTTATCATTTTAACTCCTATCTGTTCCATGAGAGCCTTCCTATTTTAATGAAGGATTGTTTTATTATTGTTGTTTCTGTTGCCTTAATTATTCATCACAGGTTCCACCTTTCTGCTGCCACAGTCAGGAGGACACAATGTGGGTGATGACAATAAAGCAATAAAATGAAGAAAATTTTGATATTAAATTAAACACAGTTAAAACAGATGATTAAAACAAAAAACAATTAATTAAGACAATTAAGCCAGAGCCCGTTTAAGCCCTTTCATAAGTTCTTTTCCTGGCAGGCTCACCAGCAGGCCAAGAGACTGTTCCATGACAGTAGTGCAAGAACAGAAAAGGCCTAGATCCGGGTTGCTGCAGATGGTATCCTTGAGAGCAAGGGGTGTATTATAAGATCTTGTTGTGAAGAACAGATCGATGCCATAATTCTTATAAGCAGAAATGGTTCTTCAAGTATGTGGTTCCATGTCGTGAAGAGCTTTGAAGGTAGAACATAAGAACATAAGAACATAAGCAAAGCCATGTTGGATCAGGCCAGTGGCCCATCCAGTCCAACATTCTGTCACACACAGTGGCTAGAAATCCAGTGCCATCTAAAGGACTGTCAGTGAGGCCAGGACACCAGAAGCCCTCCCACTGCCTTCCTTCCAGCACCAAGACAACAGAGCACCACCTCCCCACAAAGAGAATACCATCTATCTCCTGTGGCTAATAGCCACTGATGGACCTCTGCTCCATATATTTGTCCAGTCCCCTCTTGAAGCTGGCAATGCTTGTAGCTGCCACCACCTCCTGTGGCAACGAATTCCATGTGTTTATCACCCTTTGTGTAAAGTAGTATTTTCTTCTATCTGTTCTAACCCGACTGCTCAATAATTTCATAGAGTGCCCACGAGTTCTTGAATTGTGAGAAAGGGAGAAAAACACATCTTTCTCTACCTTCTCTAACCCGTGCATTATCTTGTAAACCTCTATCATGTCTCCCCTCAGTCGTCTTTTCTCCAGGCTAAAGAGCCCCAAGCGCCTCAATCTTTCCTCATAGGGAAAGTGTTCCAGCCACCAGCAACTTAAATTGTACCAGAAAACACAGAGGGGGCCACTAAGGTGATTTCATGTTTTTTGTAACACGGTCTCACAGTCTCTCTACACATTACTTCTTTCACACGTTCTCCACGAGTTCTCCACAGAGCAAACATGTGCTCTGGGTAGACACACATCAGATTGCGGATTGGCTTCTATTAAAAAACAAGAGTGTAAGTGGCATGGAAAGCTGTTGCCAGGGGAGGAAGAGAACCTGCTTTTCTCCCAAGCTTTTTTCCCTGTGCAAAAACAGTTAGGAGTGGAAAAGTTTTTCCCACTCTGATGCCACACATGCACATAATACCTCCATGTGGAACAGTAGAAAGGGGAAATCCAGGCCAGTTTGGCTAGGGATCCTGATGGTGTTTTACCATCTTCTGGGGATGGAGCAGGGGTCTCTAGGGGTGTGGAGGAGGAGATAGTTGTGAATGTCCTGCATTGTGCAGAGGGTTAGACTCTGGAAGTCCCTTCCAACTCTATGACTCTATGCCAGGTAATGACAACTGAGCTACCAAACATTCCAAACCAGAGTTTCAGTAAAGTCAAGCTGTGGGACAAGGAGTAGGAGTGGACTGGGAGGCTGAAAAATCTCAGGAAAATACCCTTTGCTTTGTGATGTCCCCAGTGGAGTAGGAGTTGACATTGACAGGTCCATTGACAACTATGAGAACCTCACTACTCACAAAATGACCCAAGCCAGTTGAGTGGTGGCTGCTGCTAGCACCCAGGCTTGGTGCTAGCAGCAGCTACCACTCAACTGGGACTGGATGTGAGCTGGCAGCCCCCATACAGCTTAACCAGATTTTCATGGGAAGACCTTAAGGGGCAGAAAAGGAGGGGAAGCAGAAAAGAGGGAAGCAAATTAAGGTAGGATGGCTGTCAAGTGGGAAGGAAGAAGAATGGAAAGGGAAGGGCGGAGGGAGCACCAGGGAAGGGAAAGAGGAAATAGCAGGGGAGGGAGACACAATGGCAAATGGGATGTTCTCCCAACGTTCTTGCAGGGGGGGGGATATATAAACCCATTGAAAGAAACTGAATCATAGAGATGACAGCGGGTGAGGAGAGGGGCTCATATACTTGACATTTTGCCACACATGGCCTCTGGGCTATTGTGACACAACAGTCCCAGCACAGAAAAGCACTTGTTGCCTTGGAGACACTACAAACTTCAGTAAATGCCAATCTCAGGAGCACCCAGACCACCAGGAGCCTCAAAGCTGGAGGTGTGGCTGTAGGTAGTTGCTGTGAAGTAGTTGCCTTGGGAGAGTTGAGTTCCCAGACATGCCCTTAAGTCCTGTCCCTCTGTGTCTCCCCCAGACAGAGGCAAGCAGGCAGTTCCAGGCCGACAACAGAAGCGGATGGAGAGAGCAGGGCGATCCTGTCGATGGGAGAAGATCAAGAAGGCAAGTTCTCCTGTGAAAGCGGGCGGACTTGTAGTGTAAGCAGGGGGTGATGATGACTGGTGGCTTGAAGCCTGGCGGAGTTCCACGGCCTGAAGCTCCTGTTGATGTTAGCTGACGGAAGATAGCAGAAGTCAGCTAGCGGAAGCGGGTGGATATTTGTGGATGGAAGCTGGGGAGTGTTTGTGTATGACTGTGAATGGATGGAGAGTGTGCGAGTGAATCAGAATGGGCCCATCCCATAAGCTGGATGGAGCTCATTGAGTGTCTGTGTATGGAAGGGAGTGAAGGTGATGGGCTGAACGTGGTGTGAACAGGGGTGTCCCATGCTGGCATGCACCCTGCGCAGTCAATATGGGCACTGGCGTGTGTGGATGGTGGATGACTGATGATGGATGAATGGGAGCTGGCGGCTGTTCATGGATTGAAGCCGGTGGATGTGGGCAGACGGACGCTGGTGGATGTTGGCCAAGCGAAGGGGGTGGAAGAGACCTGGACAATGCCGGTGGATGGAAGCATATGAGCTGCCTGCTCACCATGCTTTTGTCTTACAGGGACATCTCAGGGTGGAGTTTGGGTGACGTGAGCCTGCATCCCATCAAGAGGGCCATGATGCTTAAGCCGGGTATATAAAACAAACAAGAGAGTATTGCAATATGAAAGGCTACGGCACCAAGAACAATTCTTGAAATCTTACTAAATATATATCATTACCAAATAATAAATATAATTCACAGAATCATTTACTCAAGAGTCAAACAAGTAATTATTCACAAAGTTTTGGGATGAACAAGCAAGGTACTGCTTCCGCAGATCAAGAATGAACTGCTCAAAGTGGCATGTGCAAATTAACTATCATTCAAATCTCAAATATACAATAAAGTATTTTTACGAAAATACATGTCCTTCAGTCTTCATTAAACATTGTAATCATAAGGCAAGCATAGAATATTGCACAATTCCATGAAAGATGAAATAATTGTTTTTCGTTGCCCCAGTAGATCTGACCAGAACAAATGGGTTGAAATTAAGAGTTTTCGACTAAACGTTAGAAAGAACTTCC
Source organism: Eublepharis macularius (assembly GCF_028583425.1). Taxonomy (NCBI): domain Eukaryota; kingdom Metazoa; phylum Chordata; class Lepidosauria; order Squamata; family Eublepharidae; genus Eublepharis; species Eublepharis macularius. Next base: position 162,735,322 of record NC_072792.1, on the reverse strand, counting down.
TGACAGAGCAGTCCCTCAGTGGAACAGGCTTCCTCAGGAGGTGACAGGCTCTTCTTCTTTGGAGGTTTTAAAGCAGAGACTAGATGGCCTTCTGACAGCAATTCTTATTCCGTAAACCTACGCAGATCATGAGAGGGAGGGCAGGAAGGGTTACATCAGTGCTTAGTTCTCGTGACCCCTTCTTATATGCTCGGGGTTAGGCCAATTGCCACAGTGTCACGTAGCAAATTTTCCCAGGCTAGTTTGGCTAGGGATCCTGGAGTTGTTTTGCCATCTCCTGGGCATGGAATAAGGGTCACTGTGTGTGTATGTGGGGGGCGGGGGGGGCGGGGGGAGGTATTTGTGAATTTCCTGCATTGTGCAGGGGTTCGGACTACGTGACCCTGGAGGTGACAGAATCACAGAATCAAAGAGTTGGGCCATACAGACCTTCTTGTCCAACCCCCTGCCCAATGCAGGATGAGCCTAAAGCATCCCTGACAAATATTCATCCAGCCTCTTCTTGAAAACTGCCAGTGAAGGGGAGCTTACCACCTCCTTAGGCAGCTGATTCCACCTTGGAACTATACTGACTGTGAAAAAGTTTTTCCTAATATCCAGCCGGTACCTTTCTGCATGTAATTTAAGCCCATTGCTTCGGGTCCTCTGCTGCCAACGGGAACAGCTCCTTGCCCTCCTCCAAATGACAGCCTTTCAAATATTTAAAGAGAGCAATCAGCCCCCCCTGCCCCATCTCCTCCAAACTAAACATTCCCAAGGCCCTCAGCCTTTCCTCATAGGGCTCAGTCTCCAGACCCCTGATCATTCTTATCACTCTCTTCTGCACCCTCTCAATTTTATCCACATCCTTTTTGAAGTGAGGCCTCCAGAACTGCACACACTACTCCAGGTGCGGCCTGACCAAGACAGTATAGAAAGGGGCTATGACCTCCTGCAATTTCTATGCAATGGCCCTTTTTGATACAACCCAAGACTGAGTTTGCCTTTTTTGCCACTGCATCACACTGACTGCTCATATTTAGTTTAGAGTCCACTCTTACCCCAAGGTCTCTTTCGCACACACTACTACCTAGAAGTGTATTCCCCATCCAGTATTTGTGCTTCCCATTTTTGTGGCCCAGATGTAATACTGTACACTTATCTATGTTGAACTGCATCCTATTCACAACTGCCCACTTCTCCAGAGTATTTAGGTCTTGCTGAATTTTATCTTCTTGGGTGTTTGCCACTCCTCCCAATTTTGTATCATCAGCAAATTTAATGAGTAGCCTGTTTTACCCCTTCATCCAGATCATTGATAAAAATATTGAAAAGTACCGGGCCCAAAACCGAGCCCTGTGGCACCCCACTGGACACCTCCTTCCAATCTGATGAAACACCATTAACCACCACTCTTTGGGTGTGGTCCCTTCCACCCCTATGATTCTAAAGCTGGAGGTATGGCTCTAGGTAGTTGCTGTAACTTGTGCCTTGGGAGAGTGCAACACAGAAGGCTGATTTCTCTGAGAGGCCCTTCCTGTCCCTTTGTATCTCCCCCAGACAGAGGCAAGCAGGCAATTCAAGGCTGTCAATAGGGTGGAGAGAGCAGGCTGATCCTGTCGATTGGAGAAGATCAAGAAGGCAAGTTCTCCCACGAAAGCTCGCCTATTGAGCCACATGGGAGCTTGCATGCTCAGGCCTTAGAGCTCTCTTCAGGGATGGGTGTCATATCCATATCAGTTCCTACAATTAAAAGAGCTCAAGCCCCTATCGGTTCAGCTATGCTCTGCTTAGCGGTTGCAAGCTGGGAGCCGATATTTTATCAGGTACTTTGACTGTCTGTGGGAAACTCGAGCCTGTTCAGAGCTACTTTCTGCATATTCAAATGGTACAGTACAGTGCGATTGAGACTGCTTCATGAGTCCTAGTTTCCCACGCACAGGCTTGTCACTGCACTCTGTTCCGTAGCCAATTGTTTCAACAAAGAGTGAACAGACCACTGAGTCGGTTATTTATAACTAAGCACTTTAAAGGGGAAGGGGAAGCTTTACTATTTGGTCTTCACCTAAGTCCATGTTATCGACATTCTTTCACGCATACACCTTTTCACGCAGCCTTATGTGACTGTAGTTCCCTTCTCTTGCATCACTTAATTACTTGATCCAACCTCCATGACCCTGAAGGAAAATTGATTTCACCTTCTGTGCAAATTTATAAGTGGCCACAGGATAGAAGGAAATGAAACTCCACCACCACAGCTACAGCACAGCCACAAAGCACTTCAGCACACTGCTTAAGTCATGCGCAGCTGTCAAAAATGATCTGTTCCCAAACCTCAAACTCGGATTTAGCTCAGGTTTGAGCTAAATCCAAAAATATGCTATAATGTTACAAAATATGCGACAATGTTGCAAAAGAACAGGGAGACCTTTTTCGGTACATGGTGACAGCAGCAAGACTGCTCTATGCAGCGAAATGGAAATCTGTGCCCTGACTTGTCAGAGTAGATAGACAAGATCTACGAATATGCATCTATGGCCAAACTATCTTCTTATGTGCATAATTGATGAATAGCTGAATTTTGGAAAAAATGGAAAGATTTCTTTGATTATTTAGGTTAAAACTAAGATAAGGTAACTTAATTTACAAAATCAAAAAGAGTCCAGTAGCACCTTTAAGACTAACCAACTTTATTGTAGCATAAGCTTTCGAGAATCACAGTTCTCTTTGTCAGATGCATCTGACAAAGAGAATTGTGATTTATTGTCGAAGGCTTTCACGGCCGGAGAACGATGGTTGTTGGGGGTTTTCCGGGCTGTATTGCCGTGGTCTTGGCATTGTAGTTCCTGACGTTTCGCCAGCAGCTGTGGCTGGCATCTTCAGAGGTGTAGCACCAAAAGACAGAGATCTCTCAGTGAGACACTGAGAGATCTCTGTCTTTTGGTGCTACACCTCTGAAGATGCCAGCCACAGCTGCTGGCGAAACGTCAGGAACTACAATGCCAAGACCACGGCAATACAGCCCGGAAAACCCCCAACAACCAGAATTGTGATTCTCGAAAGCTTATGCTACAATAAAGTTGGTTAGTCTTAAAGGTGCTACTGGACTCTTTTTGATTTTGCTACTACAGACTAACACGGCTAACTCCTCTGCATTATTTTACAAAGACAAAAAGATAAAACACAGGAGCAATGATTAATTAAAAATTGTTGATATTAAAGTTTGGGTATAAGCAACTAAGGACAGAGCCTGGAGAGCAGCATCAGCATCAGGGCTTTTTTTCTGGGAAAAGAGGTGGTAGAACTCAGGACTGCCCAATGACATCACTTTGGGTCAGCTGGAACAAGGGGGGAGTTTTTAAAAGTTAAAATCGCCCTTGGCGAAAATGGTCACATGGCTGGTGGGCCCACCCCCTGATCTCCAGACAGAGAGGAGTTTGGATTGCCCTTCACGCCGCAGTGGCTCCAGCTCCCTGGGTGTGCCCCAAGGTCTGCTGCAGCCAGTGAGAAGCCGGTGAGTGGGCTCGTGGGTTGGATGGAGTCCAGCTGATGAGGGCCGGCACCCTCAAGGCTGGCGCAGTCGTCTGTGTCAGACATATCTTTTCTTTTTATATATATATTTTTAAAAAACAAGGTATGTTCCTTTGCAAAAGATATTCTCTGAAAAGTTCACTGTATCCCATTCAGTAGCCGCTAGAAAGCCAATGTATGGATTGGCCAAACCTGTCACAAATAGTAATTTATCTACCTCTACATCTGGATTTTGCTTTTTACACCAATCGGGACAAGAAGTAGCTTATAGCATCATTCTCCCCTTCTCCATTTTATCCTGATACTGAAACCCCTGTGAAGTAGGACACACTGAGTAACCCAATACGCTTCCATGGCAGAGTGGGGATTCAAACTTGCCCAAACTGATAAGACAAACTAACCACTACACCACATTGTCCTGCTGCCTTTGGTCAGGTCCCCAGAACAAGATGTCCTCTTTGCTGAACTCCAACAACAGTAGCTGATCTCAGTGAGCTTGGATAATGGAACATACGTTCCCAGTCTGGCTTTGGGTATGGTCAACTTGACCCTGAGATAGTAAAGAAATGGGGAAATGATTCTGTAACTTTTCTGCTGCCATTTTCATGGGAGGAAATGGAATCATTACTGCCTAGTAGCCTGATGAAGTCCACAGAGATGCCGATCTTGTTTGCACAGACTACATTACGGAGATATTAGCATGTGGCAGATGAGCTTCTGTCTATGGCAGGGCTGATTCTGAACACTTCTGCGGTTCAACATGAGCAATCTGCAGATATGCGTTTTCAGCTGTAGTTTCTCTCCGTAATATTTGCATTTCTCATAATACCACCACCCCTGATAGAGAGCAACTGCACCATTGATTTTAATGGAATTTAGCTTAGTGCACACTGCCTAAAGCAGGCTGCACAGAGAGAGTAATGTGGTTGCTGGTGCATAAAATAGCCCAGACCAATATTCTTAGTAATATTCATTTGCTGTGAAACCTTACTACTTTCCTTGGTATTATTCCTAGATATTTTTCATGACATTAAAGAAGATACATCTTAGTTGATGTAATTTGTTTTCACTATAATAGCTTTTTCTTGGCATGGGAGGGGGAAGAAAGGAGTGGGTCTCTTTTACAGATGCCGCTGGTGTCTGTTGTTTCTGCTGCACTTGAATGTGGTGAATGTACAGGGTCTTGGGGACAACGTTGGAGAGCCCTTTCCATTTATTCTCCCCATGAGCCCAGCAAAATGTTTACCAGGCATATGTTCTCTGACATTTGCCACACCACCGTTTCAGCGAAGCCCGAGAATATCTCACCCTGGTCCTATAATAACAGCAACAACAATGTGCTTATATACTGCCCTTCTAGACAGATTAGTGTCCTATTCAGAATGGTGAACAAAGTCAGTGTTGTTATTATCCCCACAATAAAGCTGAGGCTGAGTGGCTTACCCAAGGCCACCTGCTGAGCTCACGGCCATCATGGGCGCTGAACCAACAAAGTGCTATCACAAGTTTTGAGTCCTAAGTTTTCTTTTACTGATGTACCTATGGAAATGTTATAACTTTTGCATTTTTCAAAAGCCAATTTATTCTCACTGTCGGAGCAATATTGGCCTTTTGCTCACATTTCTGAGGAGTTTCTCCCCCTTCTGATGCAGTTTCCATTGGCATCCGTTCCACTTGACTGAACTGTATCTGATTCCAGGGAAGCGTTTCCAAGCAAGGTCGCTCCAAAGACTCGAGGTGTTATCTAAGATTGGAAACTGCCTTTCGAGTTCAGTGGCCAAACATTGGCCTGCTCAAAACACTCCATGCCTCCTCCAGCATTTCACAGCTGAAAGTGGGGACTCTCTGGCATACTTGTAACACCCCTCTTTCTTCACACTAAGGGTTGCCGCCTGCACCGCTGCACCACCGTTACATAGTGCTGATACTTTTTCTTGACATGTTGCATCCATTTACTGTGCTAAAATTCGTTCTGAACTGGCTGCAGAAGAAGCAGGATTTTTAATAGACTATAACAGGTTTTATTTTTGTTTTTACGGTCACATTTAAGAAAGTTTAATAAAATGCCTAATTACAGGATGGACATTATTGTACTTAATACAAAATAGCTGCCGTTCAGACAATATATGTACTATCTATCCAGATGTTTAGGGAGGGGTTATGAAAGGGGAGTATTGCACGAGCATTCCATGAGCATGGAACTGCATGAGAAAAATGTTGCGAGCTGCTTACTGTGTCTGTGCTACAGTCCCTCCAGAGCGGCTCTTTAACTGGACAGATAATGTAAAGCCTTCACTAAGAAAAGCTAGTTTCAATAACCTTTATACCTCATACAACTTAAGGAGATTTGCATATTTTCCATCTGTGCTAGTCGTGGAGTGGGGAAAGGAATATAACTCTGAATCTCTCTACATGAGACATCTGACACGTGAAGAATACATATCAGGAGATGCAATGGTAGCTGGGAAGGGTAGTTTAAAAAGATAGGGCTGGCAGGAGGGCAAAGGCTTTGCTATACAGTGGAGCTGTGTGAAGGGGCTGTGAAATGCCAGAAGGGGAAACTTCAGCTTATTATAACTTCTGCAGGTCTAAGCCCCGCTCTGGAAGGCAGTTCCAGCCCATTTCCATTCCTTGCGGCCCTCTGGTTGTGATCCCACAGCATGAAGCACTGTTTACTTTTAAGCACACCTTGGAAGGTCTAGCATTAAAAGCCAGAGTTGCTGTTGAAGTTTGTTTAAAGGAACTAGGTGAGGTGAATTTAGAAATTCCTATGCAAATAAAATATCTGAGTAATTCTGAGAGAATTACCATGAAGCTGCTGTATGCTGAGTCAGACCATTTGTCTATCAAGATCGGTATTGCCGACACACGCTGGCAGCGGCTCTCCAGGGTCTCTGTCAGAGGTCTTTCTCACCACCTCCTGCCTGGTCCTTTTAACTGGAGATGCTGGGGATTGAACTTGGCACCTTCTGCATGTAAGACAAATGCTCTACCACTGAGCCACACCCCCAAAGAATTTTGAAGTTCTGTACATCCCTGATAGAAAATGGAAAACGTTAACCAGGATCACCCTGTGCTGTGGGTGGCATCTGTCTTTCACCAGCTGCAGAAGTTTTGCTGCCTATCCAAGATGGGTCAAGAAGACCATTTCTGCACTGTGGGCAAAATGAATAACCCATGGCTCTAAAATTGGCACAGAACTTCATATCTGGTAAGATCTTGCATGGTATCATAGAATACACATTCTTCTCCGCCTTCTCCACCTCCTTACTAGTTAGGAAATTTTCAGTTCCTGTTACCAATAGAAATATGTTCTGTGCTATTTAATCCTCTCCTGTCTTCCCAGCTTAGAATTTAGTACCCAGAGAATGAGTGCTTTTGGGGGCATCCTTTTTTGTTCTCTATCACCAAGCCTTCCAGTTTTCTCTAGCAAGTGGACAAGACTGCTGTTTGTTAATGAAGCTGGGATGGGAATGACTTTAATAATCATGGCTTTTCGATTTGCTTTTTTGGATTCATCATGTTGTATTGTCTAAAGACAAGGGAGAAAATACTATTGTGGAGAAAAGCTGACAGCTGGTATCTTGGGCCATTTGTGGCAGCTGGTTATTACATTGCTGTAGGCTTGTGTGTGTGTGTGTGTGTGTGAATGTAGAAAATGGTTTCCTTCAGTCTTTGGTGTAATTCGTTGTTTGCTAGGGCATTTGTTCAGTTAAACAGAAAGTAATTCAATTTACCCGGATAAATGAAATATTTTGGTCTGAAAGAGGGCTGTCATCTCAGAATTTCAAACAAAAGAACCTGAGGGGCATTGTAAAGGTTTGTTCTGTGGTACATTCACAGTCAAGTACATTCACAGTCCTTACGCGGACTACTTTCATTGGCTTCAGAGGTTGGGGCCCTGGCTTGTGTCGAATGTCTGCTCAGCACCCTAAATTACTGTCCCTGTCAAAGAACACGCATGAGGCTTATCTCATCAGAGGCCTCAGAGTAATAATAACAAATAATAACTTTGGATTTACATACCGCCCTTCAGAACAACTTAATGCCCACTCAAAGTGGTTTATGAAGTGTGTTACTATTATCCTTACAACAATCACCCTGTGAGGTGGGTGGGGCTGAGAGAGCTCCGGAGAGCTGTGACTGACCCAAGATCACCCAGCTGCCTTCAAGCGGAGGAGTGAGGAATCAAACCTGGCTCTCCAGATCAGAGTCCTGCCGCTCTGTCTTAACTACTACACCAAATGGATGCTGCTTCATGGTTTTAGCATCTTACCCCCAGAGCATTCTGGGAGGAGCCTTTGAGCAAGATTCCTGCCTTACAGTGTCAGGGTGAGCAAGTAGGCAAGACAAAAAGCAAAGCTGAACTGCAGTTCTCCCCTATTAGACAGACTCAGAATATAGAAGAAGGGCAAGAGCTCAGTGGTAGAGCATTTGCACGTAGGAAGGTCCCTGGTTCGGACTCCAGTTAAAAGGATCAGGAGGAGGAGAGCTAGTTTGGTGTAGTGGTTAAGAGTGCAGGACTCTAATCTGGAGAACTGGGTTTGATTCTCCACTCTTCCACTTGAAGGCAGCTGGGTGATCTTGGGTCAGTCACAGCTCTTCCCAGAGATCTCTCAGCCCCATCCGCCTCACAGGGTGATTGTTGTAAGGATAATAATAACACACTTTGTAAACTGCTCTGAATGGGCATTAAGTTGTCCGGAAGGGCGGTATTTAAATCGAATGTTGTTGTTGTTGTTAGATGTGAAATTCCTCAGTCTGAGCCCCCAGGACATCCACTGTGCCTAGGGATGGAGGTGTTTGGGGATAGGAGAGAGCTCGACAGTGATATCATACCATAGAGTTCACCCTCCAAAGCTGTCATTTCCTCCAGAGGAACTGATCTCTGTAGTCTGGAGATCAGAAGTCATCCCAAGACAACTCCAGGCCCTACCTGCTGAGTCCTTTTTAGCCGTAGATGAGGTCGGCTTCCTTGGTCCTCCCACCTCATTGGCCTCTTCAGTCTTTGGTCTTTCATTCTGGCTATGATATCCCAATATTCAGCAAAAGTTGCAATCATCAGGATTTTTAAAGAACGAGTGGCTCTTCTTCATCAAAATGGCATGCACCTGATGGGTGGTTGCCGCAGATGGAATGCAGGTAGGGCTGCCCACTCTGAGTAGAAAATTCCTGGATATTTGGTTGTGGAGAAGCAGCATTTGGGGAGGTGAGGGAGCTCAGCGGCAATGTGATGCCAGTTTGGTGTAGTGGTTAAGAGCACGGGACTGTAATCTGGAGAACCGGGTTTGATTCCCCACTCTTCCGCTTGAAGCCAGCTGGGTGACCTTGGACAAGTCACGGCTCTCTGGAACTCTCTCAGCCCCACCCACCTTACAGGGTATTTTGTTGTGGGGTAATAACAACATACTTTGTAAACCGCTGAGTGGGCATTAAGTTGTCCTGAAGGGCGGTATATAAATCAAATGTTGTTGTTGTTGTTGTTGTTGTTGTTATTATTATTATGCCATAGAGTCCACTGTCTGAAGCTTCCATTTCCTCCTGGGGAACAGATCGCTGAAATCTGGAGATCAGTTGTAATTCTGGGAGACAGCCAGATCCCACCTGGAAGCTTGCAACCCTAATGAGGGGTTGATTGATTTTGTTTTCTCTTGACTGGTGTAAGGAGTTGCTCAGGAGAAATCAACATGACCTGCCCATGTTTCTGGGCTCAGGCAACTGAAGCTTTGAGTTCGGCACATTCACCAACATGATGAATGGTAGAGACTGCACAGGTGCAAAAGCAGTACATACTCTTAACATTCTGGTGATTTAAGCGATGCCTGCTAGCTACACAGGCACCAAGAAAGGGTGATTTCTCATTTCCACTCAAAATGTAGGCTAACAATCCAACCATGTCTTTGGGGGATATATGCTTTGATCAGTGACCCGGGAAGTGTTGCAATCAAATCAGTGAACATGAACAGGTGGGCTGCTTGACCCGACAAGAAACAATAATTTTAGTAATGTTAAATTAGGTTTTCAAAAACATTTATTCTGAACTAGCAACAAAGCCCGTTGGAAAAAAATACAACAGTCTCTAGAAAGGGGAGAGCGGGAGGGCGGGCAGGCATTCATGCCTCCTCCATCACTGATTCCAGCTGGTGAAGGAGGGGGGTGGGCATTATTATCTGCTCCATGCCTGATACATGCTGGGTAAAGGGGGAGCATTGCCTCATATACTGCGCCTGACTACAGCTGGGTGAAGGGGGGCAGGCATTGCCGCCTGCTCCAAGCCTGCTCCCAGCTGGGTGAAGGGGGGTGGGCATTGACTCCTGCTCCGTGCCATATCCTGACAGGTGAAGGTGGGTGGCAGGCTTTACTACCTGCTCTGCTCCTGATTACGGCAGGTTGAAGGGGGGCAGGCATTGCTGCATGCTTGGCTCCTGACTCTGGCAGGGTGAAGACAGGGTGGGCATTGCTGCCTGCTCAGTGGCTTATTCCGGTAGGTTGAAGAGGGCGGGCATTGCCACCTGCTCTGCTCCTTATCCCGGCTGGGTGAAGGGAAGAAGGGCATTGCCTCCTGCTCTGAGCCTGATTCCAAGTGAAGGTGTGAGGTAGGCATTGCCACCTGTTCCACTCCTCATCCCAAATGGGTGATGGTGGGAGGTGGACATTGCCACCTTCTCCGCCAATAATACCAACTGGGCTAAGGCAGGGGAGGGCATTGCCACTTGCTCCACTCCTAATACCAGCTGGGTTAAGGTGGGGGTGGGCATTGCCACCTCCTTCTTTCCTAATACCAGCTGGGTTAAGGTGGGGGAGGCATTGTCACCTGCTCCACTCCTGATCCCAGTTGGATGAAGGAGGATGGGCATTGCTGGGATCTGCTCCTGGGAGCTGGGATCTGCTCCTGATCACAGCTGGGTTGAGGTGGGGGGTGGGCATTGCCACCTGTTCCGCTCTTAATATCTGCTAGGTTAAGGCAGTAGGTGGGCAAAGCTACCTGCTTTACTTCTGATCCCAGCTGGGTGAAGGGGGTGGGCATTGCCAAGTGATCCGCTCCTAATACTGGCTGTTAAGGTCAGAGGTGGCATTGCCACCTGCTCTTCTCCTAATAACAGCTGAGTTAAGGCAGGCAGTGGGCATTGCCACCTGCTCCACTCCTAATACCAGCTGGGTTAAGGCAGGGGGTGGGCATTGCCATCTGTTCTGCTCCTAATACCAGCTGGATTAAGGCAGGGGGAGGTCATTGTCACCTACTCCGCTCCTAATACCAGCTGGGTTAAGGCAGGGGGTGGGCATTGCCACCTGCTCCACTCCTTATACCAGCTAGGTCAAGGTGAGGGGTGGGCATTGCTACCTGCTCCACTACTAATACCAGCTGTGTTAAGGTGGGGGGTGGGCATTGCCATCTGCTCTGCTCTGCTTCTAATACCAGCTTGGTTAAGGCAGGGGGCAGAAATTGCCACCGGCTCTGCTCCTGATCCCACCTGGCTGAAAGAGAGTGGGCATCGTCACCTGCTCTGCTTCTAATACTGGCTGGGTTAAGGTGTGGGGAGGGTGGGCATTTCCAACTGCTCCACTCCTGATCCCAACTGGTTTAAAGGTGGGTGAGCATTGCCACCTGCTCCGCTGCTGATACCAACTGGGTTAAGGCAGGGGGTGGGCATTGCCTCCTGCTCCACTCCTAATACCAACTGGGTTAAGGCAGGGGGTGGGCATTGCCTCCTGCTCCGCTCCTAATACCAGCTGGGTTATGGCAGGGAGAGGGCATTGCCACCTACTCTGCTCTTAATACCAACTGGGTTAAGGCAGGGGGTGGGCATTGCCTCCTGCTCCGCTCCTAATACCAACTGGGTTAAGGCGGGGGGGGGGGCATTGCCACCTCCTCCACTGCTGATACCAGCTGGGTTAGGGCAGGGGTTAGGCATTGCCACTGCTCCTAATACCAGCTGAGTTAAGGTGGGGAGAGGGCATTGCCACCTCCTCCACTCCTAATACCAGCTGGGTGAAGGCAAGGGGTGGGCATTACCACCTGCTCCATTCCTAATATCAGTTGGGAGAAAGCATTGCCACCTGCTCCCATCCTGCTCCTGGCCTGGGCTTCCCACCATGGCATGTTTTCTGGAGGCACATGGTGCCTTGCCTAGGCTTCCCTCCATGGCAGCACCCTCTGGTGGTGCACCAGGGTATAAAGTGAATTTTCTGAAATATGCTTACTCGATTATATATTGAACCATCACTAGGTTTCATTCTTTCTACCTTTTGGCAGAACTCTTCTTTTTCCTGCTGCCTATTAATATTCAAGCTACCACCACCATTTTTACTTAAAACAAAGCCGGTTAAGTTTGGAAATTCCTTTTCCAAGTCAAAACTTTGAAGGAACTTTAGGAAAGCCAAAAATAATTTTATAGGACTAGAAACTTTTTGTCCTAGGTTGTCACCATATTTTGACTCAAGTGAAATTCAAAATTAATGTAATGCTCCCACCTCACAGACTGAAAATGTGAGGAAACTGGAGAGAAACTTCTGTTGGGGTATAAGTAATGCTAGCAAAATCTGTCAAGGGACTGTTGCGCATTCTGAATTAATGCTGATTCGGTAATACTGTTTTCATGTTTCTAACTTTTACAATGCAGTCCCAAGCAGAGTTGCTCTGATCTGGATATCCCAGGTAAGCTTGATCTCATCAGATCTCAGAATCTAAGCAGGGTCGGCCTTGGTTAGAAATTGGATGGGAAACCTTCAACAAAGAGCAGGGTTGCAGAGGCAGGCAATGGCCAACCACCTTCATTAGTCTCTTGCCATGAAAACTTCACCAGGAGTTTCCATAAGTCTGCTATGACTTGAGGGCACTCTCTACCACCACCCAAGCAGTGCTACACCCTTCCAAGTCAGTTGAAGTCAATGGGCTTAAAATGGCATATAAGGTAGGGATTAGGATAAGGATAAATTGCATAATAAATAAACGGTCAAGGTAAGTCCAACATCCCACCTCACATTCCCCTCATCCTTATAATGATAGCAATGATTTACTAGCAGTATGTCAAGCTTTGTTTTTGCATATGCCTTCAATTAGCATCATGCTAGAAGGCAAAAAAATGTACAAGGGGTTTTTAATTAACCCAATCTTCTAGTTTCAAAGATTTCAGGTGCATGCAAAATACAGTTTTGAGGGAAAGCTAATTTGCTTACCTTTCCCTGCCAAAGATTTAAATTGGGCCCAAGTGCCTTAATTAAAATCAAAGGGGGAAAATTAATAATCAGTCGTACACACAATCCTGCAACGTTTATCTTGAGTGAATAACTGAAAGTGTAGCTGTTGTTCAGATGTTGGATAACTGGGGAATAAAAACCGCCTGCATTTGGCATACTGAGCATTCCTCAGCCACAGATAGTGTTTATTTTCTGAGAACATGCAAATCCTTGCTTGGTTTTTGGAAAGAAATTATTGTAGCTGCCGAGATGAAGCCTTTCCAAGCTGAAGATATAAAGGTTACTGTGAATGTCATGTGTGTCCTTCAAAAAGAACGGTATTTATAACCTCCCAAAACCCAAAATATTACGCATACCAAAACAAATGGCAACAAGATTGTAACGCCCAAATTTCACCGGATCAATGGGAAGAAATTTGGTCCTCCTCCTAAGCAATAAATATCAAACTTCAATCATTTAAAATTCTCACTCGTTGGTACCTAACCTCAAAGAAGCTTTCAGTTATGACCTCTAATTATTCACCTATGTGCTAGAAAAATTGTGGCAGTATAGGCACATTTGCTCACCTTTGGTGGCAATGCCCCCAAATAAATGCATTTTGGGTAGAGATACTAAAACAGATAAAATTAATAATGAATTATGAAATACCACTGGACCCTCTTTTAATCTTTTTAAACCTTTGGGAAAATCAAAACATACCATCCTTGCAAAAAGAGTTAATCATTAACCTACTAACTATAGCAAAATCTTCAATTGCTTACTTTTGGAAAAAACAAATACCCCCACCAATCTCCCACTTGCTATCCAAAGTATGGGATCAGCTTATCATAGACAAAATAACAGACAATTTAACCAACACAACACTCAAATCCAACTTTTATGAAAAATGGTGGCATTTCTTAGACTACATTGATAGGACAGAAGCAAATCCTCCATACCATTTATATCAGAAAATACTAGATAGTTATGAGCTAAGTTGCTTCAAGAAAATTTTGTATAATATCTTTAACTGTAAGAACTGCAAATCATAGCATTCTGTCAGTAATTTTATTTATGAAGAGTATCTTATTGTTACTTCCATATATTACTTTTTGTATTTACTGTTCAAGTTGTATGGTTAAAGTTGTTTATTGTTTTGTTGATAAATAAAATTTATTATTAAAAAAGAAAAAAGAAAAAAAAGAACAGTATTTCAACGTATTTCTTGCCTCCTTAAGGGTCCAGTCTGTTTACTGTGTAATTTACATACTTTAAATGCAGTGTGTCATGGATATGGCCAAACATATAGGGGAACAGTTTCTGGGTTTGACTACAAAGTTCATGTAGGGTACTTCTGCAGGCCAGAAGTAGGGCTAGCCTGGACTCTCAGTGAAACCTTCCAAATAGATAATCCAGTGACCCAGAATAAAACAGCCTTTGAGAGGGATAAGGCACAAAGGAGTAACAGAATAATATGTTTTTGATAGACTAGGAACAATCTAACCTGTATCAGTGGATATGTGTTGGGCCCAAGTACAAGAAGCTTCCGAGGGTGGCAAGAATGCCCAACCAAATACAGAAGTGAAGCTATAGTTCAAAGGTGGGTGTATTGGTTGGGGTTAGTAATACTAAGGAAAAACTTGTGATTACTATTTTTTCTATTATTGATTATGGTTAAAACTAGCAAGAATGAGTTAAGACAGTGACATATTTTTTAAAGTTGTGTGGGTGTTATATGCCATCATGTCTCCTCCCACTTGTGGTGACCGTATGAATCGACAACCTTCATATGATATCTTGCGGCAAGGAATTGTATAATTATGCTGTCATATCAGGAGAAGACAAGGCTCACTGGAAAAGATGATAATGCTAGGAAAGGTGAAGGCAGTAGGAAAAGAGGAAGACTGAAAATGAAATAGCTTGACTCAATAAAGGACAGCACAGCATCCAGTTTACAAGATTGGAGCAAGGCTGTTAACGATAGAACGTTTTGGAGGTCTTTAATTCATGGGATTGCAAAAACTCAGAAGTAACTCAGTGGCTCATCACAAATACACACACACAAGTTCCATGTATAGCATAACTTGATTTTTCTTTATACACGTGCTAATGATGATCATGTTACATTCAACGCACGCATCGTTGAACATGTAATTTAAATCCTGCATTTATCCAGGTATTGATCCCCCGTTTCATTTGTAAAGTGAACATATGTTGGCTGTTTCTCACAAACAGATATATACATGTACGTGTGTCCACTGTAACATAGGAACAGGGCTACTGAGGGCCAAGCTACACATGACAAATGACACTTGAACGGCAAGTGGATTGAGTGGAGGGCAAGTGAACAGGGAGAAATACACTTGCTGTTCAAGTGTCATTCGTCATGTGTAGCTTGGCCCTGAGTCCGACAATCAAGGGCAATGGTGTTTATCAGGATATGGCTCTCCAGAGTCTCTGGCACCTCCTACCCAAAGTTTTAAGTGGGTATGGCAGGGTTTGAACCTGGGAATTTCTGAATGCAAAGCAGATGCTCTACCACTCAACCACAGTCCCTGGCCTGGGAGAGTATTGGAAGGAAATTGCAAGTTATTTTCAACCTTTTTCTGAACAGCGCATAGCATGTGATTTGTTTTTTCGTTTTTATTGATCTTGCAGCTATGGCCCCACGATCATTTTCTTGGGTAAACAAAGTCAATCAGACCTCTTGTGTATGGGGCATTCAGATTTTATTTTGGCCCAAATTTACCTTCTATGTACTTACAATAAAAGCCCTGACCTGGATAGCCCAGGTGAGCCTGATCTCATCAGATCTCAGAAGCCAAGCAGAGTCGGCCTTGGTTAGTAATTAGATGGGTGACCTCCAACAAAGACCAGGGTTGCAGATGCAGGCAATGGCAAACCACTGCTGTTAATCTCTTGTCATGAAAACCCCGCTAGGGGTCGCCATAAGTCAATTATGACTTGATGGCACTCCCCTCCACCACTTACAATGCACTTCACTTGCCCTATAGTTGCCCACTAACCCAGTTTTGCGATATCTGTTTGCAAGCTCATTTGAGTGTTTACAATCGTGGGTATTTGGGTGTCCACTGTCCTCTATACACACAGCCACCTCATTGCTCTACTGATGCCCTATCATGTATAAACAAAGTAACTAGCAACACATCCCAGGAAAGATCTTTGGGTGGGGGACCTTTTCTACCTCCCAGCTGAGGGCTAATCAGGAGGAAGACAGAAATGAGACCCCCTCCAAGCTTTCCAAGCAATAGAGACAGACCTGCTTATTGCGTGTGTCGGAAGAGGTGGTGGGGTGCCTTCATTTTAAATGCTATTTCTGCCATCAGCTACCAGGGCACTTTCTAAATTTCAATAACTTTGGTTCAGTTGAATTAATCAAAGCCGACTCCTTCAAAAGCTAAAGTTTTTTTTTTAATGGCTGATAAAAGACAAATATTATGTGCGGTACTGTCAAAATGTCAGACTATAAAAGGCAGCATTTTAGGGATACAACAAACAAACAATACATATATCAACGACACACGAGAATACAATTTGTTTTTAAAGCCATCATCTCAAACCGTGGAGCCACTTTGAAATTATGGATCCATTTCAGGGTTCTTTGAAAGCAGTATTTGTGCAATGGCTTTGATACTTCTTGAATCAAACAAAAACAAATTGAAAGAACTGATTAATAGCACTTGTAGAGAAGGCAAAGGGCAGTGTGCTTTTGTGCAGCAGTTCTCATTCATTGCAATGTTTCTGTGCTCCTGGCAGACTGTGTCCAGACCAGAATGGTACTACTGAAGCTATTGCAGGGTGGGGGCAAAAGGAAAGGAAAAACAGAATAGCATGGCAGGTATCCAATGAGAGCCATCTGTAGAGCAGACCTCATAGAATAGGACTTTCCACCTTCCCCTCTGACACACTGACACCCCCCGCCCCCCAAGTGGGGGTCTGCAGCGAGATGGAGAATCCTTGGAAATCATCACTCCTTCATCCAAAGATGAAAGTGCTCTTCCCCCTTAGTAGGACACAAAGCAATGAACTTCCTTGCAATAGAGTGACATATATTCTGGGATTGTTCTTTCAGCATGAATCTTGACGTGGCTGTTTGGACAGCAGCTTCATGCTAGTCTTGGGGAAAGGGGAGTGCTCATGCGTTCAGCAAGACGCCTCTGATACTCAGATATCTGCACATATGCGCATATGAACACCTGCACAAGCCTGATGTTCTCTCCCTGTGAACCTAATGTTTTATGCTAACCTATTTATGTCTTGCCCTGGCCTGGATGGGTTCTGGGGTTGCCCCCCTATGTCCTATGTAACTGTCAGACGTGAGTTGCAGGTTCTCTTCAATTTTTTTGTGTTGCCTGATTTGGAGTGTGACTGTGGCACACAGGAAGAGGCTTCAGCCTTTCCCCCTGCATCCTTTTCTTGATCTGATACGGTCTGGGGGTGGGGCATTATTTGGAAAATTGGGGAAACCCGGATGCGTACACAGGGTGGCACAAATTGTCATCCCCCCCGCTGCCCCACGGATCATTTCAGGCTGGAAGACAGCTCAGGGGGGAAGGCTGAATTTCAAGCTCCATTCACACCACAAACGTGATCCGAATTGGGCACAAAACCCACAGGAACGAAGGGACTCATGTGTGACTGCTACACGGGGAACAGGGGTTGACTTGTGTACTCCATAGAGTATAAATTGGCCCTTATAAATCGGCAGACTGAAGGCAGGAAGTGGTTGTTGCAGTTATAACCTTTGCTTGATCAGTTAATCAAGACTGTTCACACGCATGATCCCATGTCTTCCCATAAGCATGTGTGCCAATTAGGGTTGCCGCTTCCAGGTAGTGGCTGGAGATCTCCTGGAATTACAACTGATCTCCAGGTGACAACAGTCATTTCCCCTGCAGAAAAGAGCTGCTTCAGAGGGTGCATTGTATGGCATTATACCCCACTGAGGCCCCTCCCCAAACCCCACCCTTTCCAGGCTCCACCTCCCAAATCTCCAGGAATTTCCCAACCTGGACCTGACAACCCTAGTGCCAATTCACATGCCAGCCTATGTTGACGAGGCCAAGAAGCAAGCTGAGGGCTCATGTCCACTTGTCTACAAGGCTTGTGGCTAAGCTCACCTGCACAGTTATACACACCCCACATGTGGGACCAGTGTGGAAAGAATTTGCAGGAAGACCGTATGTACACCTTGTCAGTTATGACTTCGCCACCCACCCCTATCAAATTTCTACAGATCATCTCACTCTGTTCCGGTTTATGAATTTATTAAACCTCACTCCCCTGGCCCCCCATTACTTCTAAGCTTCTGGGCTGACTCAACATTTCATGTCCTGCCTGGGCTTGACGCCCATTCATATCGCCAACTCTGTGTTGATAGTGAATCAACGTCTCCCAACTGTTCTGATCGATCAGTGTTTGTAGTGCGCCAGGTGCTAGTTTTGTTTGCCAGCAGCATAAGACACACATTGGCCAGCCACTCTGAATCCCCCAAGGGCGTGTGGGAGGGGGGGCAGCTTTGTGCCATCACTGCATAGTCCAGATGGTGGATTAGATGATGGAAAGATTTCCATCTGCAGTGTGGCCTCCATTCCTCTCCCGCTCTGTCCCCTCAGACGCTTCTCTCATGGGACACCTAGAAATAGCTTGGAGGCAGTAGATCTATTGTGGAAGGGAGAAATCTGTGAAAATTTTCCCTCTATTTTAGGCAGGGTCGTCTCTGATTTGTTTGCCAAAAACATGTCTGAATTCAGTCATGGAGAAATTAACCAACGCAAAGGGATCCTTCAGAAATCCTTAGAAATAAGGTTGTCAATAGACTGGCTCAGGCAGTTCTATCCTACTGAGTCAGTGCAGAGCAGTGGTTAGAGTCTCAGACTAGAAGCTGTGAGACCAAGGTTCGAATTTCTACTCTGCCATGGAAGCTTGCTGGGTAACATTGGGACAGTCACACACTCCCAGCCTAACCTACTTCACATGGTTGTTATGAGGATGAAATGGAGGAAAGAAGAATGATGTAAACCACTTTGGGTCTCCACCGAGGAGAAAGGAATGGTATAAATAAAGTTAATAAATAAATGATCAGCCCCCACCAATTTAAAAGTCGCATTTATCTACAAAGGTCACTATAATAGTTAGTAGCTGAGCATTGGCCAATTAGTAGTTTGTTCCATTTTTTAAAAGCTTCTGAAACTCTAATTTATCCCAGAGTTTTGTATTCCATATTCTCTGGTCTTGCTTCCATTTTAAGTTCTGAATTTTGTAACTAGCCCAGCACATGTGCATGTTGTGGCACCTTTCAGTTCCTTCTATTATTTTGTGCCTTCCTCCCTACAATACTATGTGCTTGTATGCACTGATAAAATACTGTGCAAGAACACATGATTGTGCATATGGTTGAATCAAAATGCTATCCATGTGGGGTCCATTTGTGAAGCAGTAAAACATTATGCAAAAAAATAATAATCATTTTTTTAGAGTTTTATCAATACTCATACATGTATCAGTAATTTTATGGAGGAAGGGGAATTGCAAATGAGCAAAAGAAATTGAAAGTTGCATGCTCCGGCTTCAGAATTAATTTTAGAAAATCTAGTTACACTGGGGTTAAAGAGTGGAATGCAAGGCAGAGTGAACTTCTCAACCAATACATGAATACAATGAGCAAAATGCTTTCATTCTTAGAAAGAGATTGCTCAGATGTCTTACCACCCAATTACCAACATGCAGCACATTTGCTTGAATACCCATGGAATAAAATTGGCTCTGGGATGTCCCAGGTGTGAAGTGAAAAGTAAACATTCAAATGGAGTAGTCAAGCTACATGAAGCCAATAATTTAGTTAAATAAATGTGCAATGGTGCTCACTGGACTACAATCCAGTTAATAATGTCCATTAAGGATTATAAATCCACCAATTATTTCCCAGTGTTAGCTAGAATCCAGGGAGTGTCTGGCCAAAGGAAGGCAGGTTGAAGTTATGTGCAGAATCTTTCGGAGATGTTCAAATTAAGTAATGAAGCTGAGAATCTTTGGTTTCTCATTAAAGACAGGGACAGAATGAATAAAGCATCTTAAAGAGGCATCTGGGAAAGAGGCACATTCCAGTCAATAGAAATAAGGGAAAACGAAGAAGTCAGAGGGGCTGTTTGTGAGTCCTCGAGTATTCAGCCAGAATAGCAAGTGGCAACTTGTTCAATATTTAAACTGTATTCCAGGAAGGGTTTGATAGAGTTATAAAAACAGGGAGTAGATAACAGATTCAACTTGATAAAGGAAGAAACTCAAGCCAGAGGTGGGAGGGAATTTTAGGATTCTACCCCTGATAGGATCACTAGAACAGGGAGGGTTATAAAAGTTTGCAGTATTACCTGACAAGAAGCCCATTTCCATTTATTGCAGAAAATGCTATTGTAAAATCATTTCTTCCTTTCTTAGCGATAGGAACCCAAAAGCAACACACAAAATGAGCTGTGGCTTCAGAGTGCTATTAAATATAGATCCTTGGCTCTGAAGCCTTTCCAATTTCCTTCATTATATTCACAATCAAAAGTTAAGTTCCCTTTCAGCCTTAAGCCAGCCTACATTTTATACTGGAGAGCATTCAGAAATCTTTTTTATTTTTTTAAAGAAAACCTTAATTGGAAAGTATCTTCTTCCTTATGTTAATCAAAGAACTTTCCCATAGTATGACCAAAGCACAGGAAGCTGGCTATGCTATAGCTTTTAAGGTACTTTCTTTTATTTTTATCAAGAGGCAGGCGGTAAATGACTAATATCTGTATTCCATGAAAATAATAAATGCTTAGGTATTGTTTGGCAAGAGACAGGCAATGAGCAAGGAGTTAACAGGCCTCCGTAAAATGCAGTCCAAAAAGACTTTCTGTTTAGTGCCAATATAAATTTGCCCACGGAAGCGACTAAAGGCAGTTAACTAGCATTAGTGTCTATAATGAGAGAAGAGCAGCATTCCTTTATGTAGCTAAGGAAATATTTATGTTTAAACCTGTCATCTAAAAGCTAGAACTGTTTTTGCTTTCTGCTTCGATATATGTGCAAGAAGAGTCATTTTAAGGTGCTCCAGTTTAAACACTTGTGCAGATGGGGACGTGTTAAGGATTGAAATTCTGCACATCTGAAATTTGGGTTGTTGGGTACCCAACAAGGTAGATACCCTTCAGCCTTAGAGGCTTATGTGGATCTATGACAATACTCCTACTACTAATAATAACAGTGTGCTTATATACCGCCCTACTGGTTAGTGCCCCACTCAGAGTGGTGAACAAAGTCAGTGTTATCATTATCCCCACAATGCAATTGGGGAGCTGAGGCTGAAAGGAGTGGCTTGCCCAAGGCCACCTGCTCAGCTAATGGCAGTAGCGGGAGTCAAACCAGCAGAATGCAGATTTGCAACCCGACCACTTAACCACTATGCTATAGCAGCTCTCTTTGGGCCGGGATATTTAGAGACCTTTGTTCAAACACCACTGGTATATCTGTGTGGGTCAGTATTTCATTGCATGAAGGCTGCCCCGAGGCCTCTATCCAACTCTAAAGATGTCTGTAGATGCTGGGATGGGTGTGGATGCTGGAGGCAGCTTTCACAACTGGCCAAAGCTTTCAGTATATTCTTGTGAAAATCCACTATGACCCTCATCCAAATGAAGAGGAATATAGTGGCACTTAGAGCACTGTTTGCAGAGCAGAGTGTCCTGGGCTGGATTTATGCACAGGCTAAGTAAACTACAATGTAGGGTCTCAGATTAAGATGGAACTCTAAATCCAAATATCTTCACAAAAAAAGACTAAATTACTTTTTTGGGGAGGGGGTAATGCTATGGGACCTCAAACTTGACAAAGTTTGGGGACTCAGCACATCTTATTCTCACCCTGAGAAAAGCTAATAGAGTACTTAAGATGGATACTAGCATTACATGCCCCCATTTGAAGATGGCCCAATTGAAAAGGTATTTTGTAATGGATGATTCTGCCTGTTTTTGTGTTTTGGGCACCAGTATTTTGAGGGGGAAAGGGGCCAGCTATTTTTGGGAGCTCTTTGCCTCAATTCAGAAAATTGTACGAAGGCGCCCAATGCTCTGCACATGTTCCAGCATTCTTGGGTTCAGGTTGTTTAATGCTATGCACAGGCTCGCATAGGATGGTTTGTTTGTTGTAAGGCATGCATCTGCTTATTGCTGGATGTGGCCTCTTGTTCCTCATACCACACCTGGATTTTGCATACCCAGTTTATCAGATCCACAAAGAGAAATCTGTTCCTACAGAGTGATTACATTTACCGGATCCTGGATTGGGCTGCCATTTATGAATTAACTATTTCCGAAATATGTTGTTATGGACCTTCCCACCCCCTCAATTTGCATCTGTGTAGGTGTGCTTACCTTGTGGGAGGAGTTGTGTGTAAGAATATGTGACACCTGTCATTTATGCATGTATGATTCTGAAAACGAAATTCAGCTGCAAGAATAATTGTCACCATGCAGGCGGGTCTCATTGCAGACAGGAACGTTTTCGGCACTAGGGTTTCTCTTTCTCCATTTAAATATTTCATCCCACATTTGGATTAGATATGTAAATCTGTGTTATTATTGATTAACTGTCATGGTACTTAGTACTTTAAGTTGAAAGGCTGGGGATGTCTCTCTACCAGTTACAATGCAAGCTGATAGCAACGCTTAATTGGTCGCTGGGAAGAGATCCTCAAACTGCCCTTTCCTGACGAGAAAGAGGTCCTTTAAGTTGCAAACTGGATGGGGTGAGTCTGTCTTTTATCGTGGTGGCCTTGAACTGCAGACACAATCGCAGCGCTCATGGTGCTCCAGCTGAATATCTATCAACGCCATGTTGTTCTTGGTTCTGCCCCTTCGTCGGATATGACCAGCTTCAGGGATGAACCTCAGCACCTAGGAAGAGAATGGAACAGTTAGTCCAAAACCAGTTTAGAATTAATTAGTTAGTTAGTTTATTTATGTCATTTATAGTCCATCTTTCTCACTGAGACTCAAGGCGGATTACACAGTATGAGATTAGTGCAATCAGTATCAATGACATTTCAATACAGTATTGACATTTCCATAAACAATGCCATAGGGTAAATAGATACAAGTTTAAAAGACATAGTATTAACAAGAATCCAATACAGAGTAGAAAAAATACTGGAGCAGAACATAACCAATTCTAAGACTAACATTGGACAACATGAAGCACTGGTGGTACATAGGAGTACATATTTAAAGCAGCAGTTAATACGTAAGGCAATATAGTGATGAAGTCTATGGTCCCTAACTTATTAGTGAAGCATCTGAGACCCCATGAGAGAAGGACTCACTGTGATTTGAGGAGAAGAATCACAGAAGGGTAGTTGTGTACAGCCAATATGGTGTATTGGTTAGAGAGTCAGATTCCGATCTGGGAGACCCTGTTTTGAACCATCAGTCGGCCACGGAGTTCAGTGGGTAACTTTGGGCCAGTCGCTCTCAGCCAAACTTACCACAAGGAGTTGCTGTTGTTTGGGTAAAATGGAGGAGAGGAGAATCCTATAGTAAGCTGCTTTGGGTCCCATTGGGGAGAAAAAAAGGGCATAAATATCTAAATAGTCATTGCAAGTGTCATGGCTTTCTGCATTTTCAGTAATATGACAGTGCTGCAGCAGTTATTATTTTTATCATTATTTATACAGCACCATCAGTGTGCACAGCATGTTACAGAAATGAAAGAAGTTCAGTTCCAAATCCAAGAAGCTTCCAATCTGAAACTTGCCATAAGAGAGGGGAAAATAAGGGGGTGGGGGGAGGAGATGGGAGTAAACGGGAAGTATTTGAATTAATTCTGGTTTGATGTGAACACACATGGTGGTGGTGGAGACTGCCTTCAAGTCAAAGCTGACTTATGACGAGTCCGACCCCTGCTGGGGTTTTCATGGCAAGAGACTAACAGAGGTTAGTCTCTTGCCTACCTCTGCAACTCTGATCCTCACTGGAGGTCTCCCATCCAATTACTAACCAAGGCCGACTCTGCTTAGCTTCTGAGATCTGACAAAACCAGGCTCTCTTGGGATATCCAGGGCCGATTCCAGATGACTAACCTTAAGGCGCTTCATGCCGCCCTCTTCCGGATCGCGACGGGGAAAATGCGAAATATTGCGTTTCCTCGCGCGAGTTTTGCGCGTCGTCGCACAAAACTCGCGCGAGGAAACGCGATATTTCGCATTTTCCCCGTCGCGATCCGGAAGAGGGCGGCATGAAGCGCCTTAAGGTTAGTCATCTGGAATCGGCCCAGGTCAGAACACACATGAGGCGGCCTTATACTGAATCAGATCTTGGTCAATATTGTCTTCTTAGGCTGACAGTGGCTCTCTGAGGTCTCAGGCAGAGGTCTTTCTCATCATCTTCTACCTGACCCTTTTAAAACTGGTGGTACCAGGGACTGAACCTGGGACCTGCTGCATGCCAAGCATATTTTCTGCCACTGAGCCACAGCCCCCATGAGCTCCCACATATGCTTAGTGTCAGCTTAAGTAAGGGAGGGAGATTGTTCCCAAGTGATCCTGGAAAAGCAGGGACTCAGGAGGGGTTTTGAGGAAGCAGAAAAGCTATCACAAAAGAAATGACTTTTTTTTAAAAAGGTGGGTGTCGTTGTTTTAAAAAACAAAATACTCCAGTGGGATAAGAACAAAGAGACCAGCTGTATTTAAGCTAATGGACCTCCTGATACATTTAAGGAGTTCATCTTCTTTCTATTTTTCTGAACCACAAGCACAGTATGTGTGCTTTTCTGATAACAGAGAAATGAGTTGCCGGACAAGACTGCAACACAATCTTTGAGCAATTGGATGGCTCAACGGAATGATGTTTGACATTTCAGTCCTAGCTTCCATCTAATAGTTTAGGCTCAGTTTTTCTTAAGTAGACGTAGGGGAAAAGGGGGGAAGGCAAGGTCATTTACCATGGTCATAGTATTTTAAAGAAAGCCCAGTGTATCAGAAATAAAGCTGATGTTTACAGGAGAGGGATACACTGTTTGCGCGCAGTAAATAAACAGTTCTGTTGGATTCATCTGTAATGGAATGGAACCTATCTAGTGCAAGGAAGTTCTTTGCCTAATAGGGAATGAGACCAAGGCAGATGTTCAAAGCTTGCATAGATGAACATTGGGAGAAAGGGGTCAGGCCTACTGGCTCAGCACACACATATTCACTCACCTCTCTGCACAGTGCATGCAACCTTTATATGCATGACCTTGGTTGCCATTTTTCTCAGTGTACATGTTACATGATCAAAGGAGGTACAAGTATAGGCCCCTGTGCAGAACTCATAAAGAGGCAGGGAGAGCAGAAGGGTTCTCTCACTATCATACAGTCCTCTGCACACAATTTGAACATTTGGCTTTCATGTTGAACATGAAGCCCCATGGACCAAAAGCCCATTGACTCAAATTGTCCAAATGCCAGGACAGCCACTGAAGTCCAAATGGTGGTATGCCCCAAGCTGCTTTCACATATGTTGGATAATGCGCTTTCATTCCCCTTTAGTGATCATTTGCAACTGGATTTGCTGCTGTGAACTAGGAAAATCCACTTGCAAACTATTCTTAAAATGCACTGAAAGCCAGGTGAAAGAGGCATCAGCAAAATATAGTAACACAGTGGAAAGTCTGTAGAATATTCTTCTGCATAGTACTTAAGTGAAACATCCACATTCTACAGGAAGAATATATCCATCCCTCTCTTGCCATCTCGAGAGGCTTTGAGGAAGCTTGAAAACAAGGAAAATTCATTTCTAAACCCATATGAGGCCAAAAAAAGAAAAGACCCCATCCAGGAGGGACTCTGTGAGATATGAAGAGGTAGATTAGCTTTGAATTTGTAGGACAATGGCAAAGAAGACAAAATATAGGGATCAAGCCTAATTAGGTCTACTCAGAAGTAAGGCCCATTATATTGTGGGGCTTATTCCCAGAAAAGTGTTCTGAGGACTGTAGACTTAATGGTAGGAAATGGGAAACTGAAATCTGTCCAGCATTATTTTTATCCTGCCCTTCTTCTGTAGTCCTCAGGGCAGTGTATGTGGTTCTCTGTCTCCCATTTTAGCCTCACGATAACCTTGTGAGGTAATTTAGGCTGCACGAACTTGTCTGACCCAAGTTCACCTACTGAACTTCATGGTAACATGGGCATTTGAACCCAGGTCTTCCAGATACTCGTCCAAC
Organism: Eublepharis macularius; assembly: GCF_028583425.1. Taxonomy (NCBI): domain Eukaryota; kingdom Metazoa; phylum Chordata; class Lepidosauria; order Squamata; family Eublepharidae; genus Eublepharis; species Eublepharis macularius. The sequence goes on along the minus strand of NC_072792.1, from coordinate 162,709,390 downwards.
TCTCTAACCACTACACTACACGGGCAATCCAAAAAACATTCCTCACATCTTTCTTTAATGTGCATGAGATTGAATCAATCATGTATACGGAGACACGTTAATAAAAATGAGCTAGGGAAATGCAACTGCTGAGCTGGATACTGTGTTTATAGGAATATAAAAGATTACGATGGCCTTGTAAAAGATCTCATAGAACTGACTATATAGGAGAAGCAGACAAATGTGCTGGTGCCCAAGCTTTCCCCCTTGTAGATGTCTTGAAGGATAACAAGGAACTGCACTTTAGCGTCACTTTTTCTTCAGTGATAAATGCTCGCGCTTTTTAATGCCACCAGCATCACACTCACTGACCTTGTGTGGAATTTAACTGAGTATGGAATGATCTGTACTTGCTAAAAAATGCTCGAGAACAAAGTTGTTATGAAAGGACTGTCTACTAAGCAAAGATTTTTGATCACTTATTTGCCGGTTAATCAATTGGTAACATTTAACCTTCCTAAGCTTTTAAAAATCACATTTGCTAACCTGGCATTGAGGGTCAAAAAGTTTAAAAATGAGGAGTAGATTTTTTTTTTAAAAAAAAAATGTGTGTTTGAGAATGGCTCCAATTTATGCTCAACAAATTTTTAAAAATTGTCTTGAGGATTATTGTATAAACTTCTGTGATGTGACTCAGCTGTACAGGGACTTCAGGTTTTGCTTGTGTATCCAACTCAAAACCTGAAGAGGTATGTGCCCATCCATTCATCTGTCTCTCCATCCTTACCATATGAAATAGCTACTGGACTGCCAAAATATAGCGATTACAAGATCTGCGGACACCCAAAGAGCTCCAGAAGGAAGAGGAACAATCTGGAAATCCCACTCTACAGTCCAAAAAACTCCCCCTCCAGGATCTACCAAGGTATCTGAGGGGGTTGTGCAGGCTGATTTCTGCATTTTATTTTCACCCTTCAGTTTACTCTGAATGGCTCTATAACAACAACAACAACAACAACATTTGATTTATATACCACCCTTCAGGATAACTTTACGCTCACTCAGAGCAGTTTACAAAGTATGTCATTATTATCCCCGCAGCTGTCTAGACACCCTAGACACCTGTCTAGGGCAGTGATGCTCTGTATTCGTGGTGTTTGGGGGGGGGCAATCAGTTGGAGGGCTTCTAGTGTCCTTTTCCCACTGGCAGACCTCCTGATGACACCTGGTTTATTTGGCCACTGTGTGACACAGAGTGTTGGTCTGGACGGGCCATTGGCCTGATCCAACAGGGCTTCTCTTATGTTCTAATGTTCTTATCACGTTTAGTTTGGCTCTATCGTGTCTGTGGATAGTCTGGTATTGCTGCCTGTGTCATTTGCAGAGGGAGCTAACAAGTCATCCAGTTTACTGCTAGAGCTCCAATAGCTCTGATGAGCAGCACTTTATCTCTCCCCTTCATAATTAATGCCTATACTGGTTACCTGTGCCTAGGGTGGATTGAAAGTGCTGGTTGACCTTTAAAGCCCTAAATATTTAGTTCAATTTCCCTGGTATTGTAGAAGGAGTCAGGGCATAGGAAGTGACACAATTTGATGGATGAAATAATTGTCTATATTTTTCTTAGAAGCAATTAGCCCTAATGACTAAATGAAACTTCCATGTTCAGAGGCAGTAACCCTCTGAATACCAGCAACTGGGGGCAGTAGGTCGACTTTGCTAAAGAAGTCATGTTAATTACTTAAGCTTTAAATTCAGAAAGATTTCATCCATGTATTTGAGCTTTCTGCTAGTTTTTCAAACCTGCAGCTACCATATCCTATTGTATCTGTTTTCACTGAATGTCCTAACTGTTGACCGTGTTGTATTTTTGCTCTGCGAACGTCCTAGTTATTTATTATATTGTATTCACCTGCAGTATGTAATCCACCTTGGATCTCAGGGCCAAGCTACACATGATGAATGACACTTGAATGGCAAGGGTATTTCTCCCTGTTCACTTGCCCTCCACTCAATCCACTTGCCGTTCAAGTGTCATTCGTCATGTGTAACTTGGCCCTCAGTGAGAAAGATAGGCTATAAATAACAACAACACCAACAACTGGGGGAGTTAGGGTTGCCAGCTGTGCTGTGCTGGCAACCAGCAGGGGTGTACAGGCACAAGGACGTGCAAATATATGATGTTCCAATACTATGGAACAAAATAACAACCAGTAAAAAAAAAATTAAAATTTTAGAAACAAAAGTGGCATATATCCAATAAGAACTGGGAAAAGTGCAGTAGGGCAGGCAAAAGCACGCCAATTAAAAGTCACCATTAAAAGCAGCACAGGATAAAACACAGTAACATAAGAAACACCTAAAATATTTTTGTAGCGGTGAGAAAACTTCTACTTCTTCCCCTGCTGCAAAGACTCCTGTGCAATTAAATATCAGCTAGTTTCAAACAGTGCAATCCTAAACAGAGAGACTCCCTTCTAAACACATAGAACGGGGTAACTAGCAGCCGACTGTTGCTTCCAGGATAATACTGCCTTAGCAGCAGTCGGATGTGACCTCGCTTGGGTACCTTCCTTCTCTTGCTCTAGGATTGCTTTTCTAAGGATTGACCCTGTTCTTCTTCTGACTTGACTCACGTAGTGCTCCTCCCAACTCAGATGCTTACAAGGCCAAAGCTCTTTCACCTCAGCAGCAGAACTGTATCATGTGCCTCCAGACCAAGCTTGGTTTGCCAACAGGACCGGAGGGAAAAATGTCCTGTCCCTTTAACAGAAGCTCAATGGGGTGTCATTTACCAGGTAATTCTATTTACTTCCATGTGAGCAAAAGCTTCAATTGCCCATTTCCTCACATCAAGCTTCTTTTAAAATGACAGGACTCCCCCCACTCCCTTTCAGGCTCATTTAAGGCTCTAGACCAAGTTATAACATTCAATTTATAACATTCGATTTATACACTGCCCTTCAGGACAACTTAACGCTCACTCAGAGTGGTCTTCAAAATATGCTATTATTATTCCCACAACAACAATCACCTTGTGAGGTGGGTGAGGCTAAGAGAGCTCTGGGAGAGCTGTGACTGACCAAGGTCACCCAGCTCGCTTCAAGTGGAGGAGTGGGGAATCAAACCCAGTTCTCCAGATTAGAGTCCCATGCTCTTAACCACTACACCAAACTGGCTCTCAGGGCTGGCATCAAACACTCCCTATAAATTGGGTTGCCAAACTGGTGAGGCCTGGTGATCTCCTGGAATTACAACATCTCCAGAGGACAGAGACCAGTTCCCCTCAGCTGAAGTCCCTCTCTTCCCTAAACCCTGCCTTCCCCAGGTTCCACCCGAAATCTCCAGAAATTTCTCAAACCAGGGTTGGGAAATTGTTCCCTGTGAATTCCGAGGTGATATAGTTCTTTGTGCCATATGCCCTTGCTAAATGGTCCTGCTGGTTCTAAGTTAGGAATGACACAAGAAACACAAGAAGCCAAGGGTGACCTTGGGTCAGTCACAGTTTCTCAGAGCTCTCTCAGCCCCACCCACCTCACAGGGTGATTGTTGTGGGTATAATAACAACATACTTTTTAAACAGCTCTGAGTGAGTGTTAAGTTGTCCTGAAGCACAGTATATAAATTGGATGTTATTATTATGTTATTATATTATTTTTCATCTGTTTCTGTGCCCCCTGCTGACAGGAATTTTTTTAACGGTTTGAGAAATGTGGAACAGAGCCAATAGAGAACAGCTAGCCTTAGAAACAGAAAAATTAAATAATCTTGCCCAGGAAGAATACAGTGGGCCAATATCAATCTCAGCTTTGATGTCCCTATATAGATTTATCTTCACAGCACCTATTAATGCTAATGTCTACATTTCTGTTCATTGTGCTGTTAATTCATCCCTAAAGGATACATTTACATTTACATTTACAAAAGGCAGGTCATTCATAGCTAAAGCTGGAACATTGTCCTTAATTAATTCCAGTACAGGAGATAAAAAGAATGAAAAGAATTAATAGCAATGAGGTAGACTTGGTGAGTGAATATATTTTTTTTTTATCATTCCTGTGGAACACAAGCGTTTGCACCTGATAGCAACCCAACAGGCTAAAAATCTGTTATCCTGACATGATAGCCATTGGCAGAACCTTTAACATTCACCATAAATCATCATAAATTATATTAACATTTTGGTGGTATAGAAGCCTTTTCTTAACCCTACAAACCAAGGTGTGACATTTTTTATTTTCTCATCTCCACGTAGTTATTTTATAATGCCATTAAAAATTTCTCTCCTCCCCCACCAGTTAAATCAACCTGAATAGCAATAAGCTCTCCCATCTATAAATGTATTAGTTATGAACATACCTTTAAAAGCTTAAAATTTCACTGATCAGATAGATGGCGGAGAAGGAGAAACCGGGGGCAATATAATGAAGCTCCCTGGTTTTCCTAGCAAATAGCTGGTTGGTGAGATTTTTACCCTTCTTATGAAAGAAGTTTTATATATATATATACAGAGCCCTGGCCATACAGGGGTAGCTTACTGTCTCTTTATATGAGACGGCTTGGCGCGTGTTCGTCAAGTGTAAGGAGCTGAAATGTTAGCCGGGAAGCATGGTTTAAAAAGACAGAGCCAGCAGAGATCGCTCCTCAGAGGGTTTGTTAATTTCATCTTCGCATCCCAGAAGGCTCTGTCAATTTCCCCTCACCAGAACTGTGTGGGATGGCAACCAGAAGGCAGTGACAAATGGAAATTGGCTGGAGCTGCCTTCCAGTGCTCAGTTTGGACTTGGAGAGGTTATAATGGGGCTGAAGTTTCCCTTCGGGCATTTCACAGCCCCTTCACACAGCTCCACTGTATAGCAAAGCCTTTGCCCTGCTGCCGGCTCTGCTCTGTCTTTTTAAATTACTCTACCCGGCTAACATTGCATCTCCCAACATGTGTTCTTCACGTGTCAGCTGTCTCATGTAAAGAGGCTCTTACAATAGGGGGAAATTTATACTGCTCTAAAAACCCAATCAGAATTACTCTCTCCCACACATACGCAAAGCTAGTTTTGTCTTTAAGAAAAAAAGTATCAGAGACTGTGATCATGGAACCCCCCCCCCACCACTACATGTGAGGTTTGATCCTTAGACTATTCTAGAGAAGGGTGGTAGGCATGCATCAATAAGCCCCCTGGCCTCCAGGAGTCATTGAAAGGATAGGTACAGCAGCTTTGCAAAAGGTAAAACCAGGTTTGGGGTATGGCGAGGGCCTGGATGGGGGACCGCTTGGAAACTGCACGTAAACTGCTTGAGTTCTGCAATGGAAGAAAAGAGAATGGAAATACCCCAAATAAAAAAATATACCTCATGATACTTTTTCACTAGTTTTCCTGCTGTGCACGTGCAGGATTTCCAGTGTGTAAAACCACAGCCACAGTTTCCTCCACAGCGCTGGACGAGAAGACATCGTGGAAAGAAAACAGCATTGGTCACTCTCAGCTCTTCCCGGATGTTGACAGAATAGTTCCTTGGAGTGCAACTGTAACGTTTCACATCATCGTTCAACCTGTCCAGGTCAACTAGAAGGTGGGGGGAGGAATTAGAGATCATTTGTAAAGAAAGATTATGCTAGAATCAGCGCCCTCTCGATTGCTACACAGATTGGACCGAAGAGGAATTCTCAATTGGAAGGATTCACGGTATGGGCCAACAGCAGCATTTCCCACAGCAATGTGTAGAAGACACACTCAGTCACATGAATCTGGAAATGCTGACCCAGTCAGTGTTCCTACCTGCATACGTGTCCTTGTTGCAAGGAAAATTGCTGAGGCACTGGAATATTGTGCCTCTCAAATATGTTTGCCATATAGTTCCTGGAACTGCCCTACAGCTACCAGGGATATACATACTTGGCAACTGCACACCAAATCACCCAATTGTCTTCAGAGTCAACTGAACACCTGAAAGCCTGAAATACCCTTAAAGGTATTCCTTAAAAGCTCTGATTTAAACAACTTTTCAAAAGGCGTTTGTCTTATAAGCTTAAGCAAACTGTTCCACAAGAATGGGCAGGCCATATAAAAAGTTCAGGACCAAGGATCTGCATGGGTCTGCTCACGAGAAGAGAGAGAGTCCTTCAGGAGTGTAAGGCCATGAACTGGAACTGGAAACAAATTGGTAGCCAGTGCGGTACCTTTAAAATAGAAGTTGTGAGGGCAAAGCAAGCTGTTCCATTCAACAGCATAGCTGCACATTTTGGAGTAAATTTTAGTTATCTTCAAGGATAACCTCACATACAGCATGTTACAATAGTCCATTCTTGAGAGTACTATAGCATGGATCCACGTGGCAAGGTTGGCTATCACCAAGGGAAGTGCTAATTTCTGCACAACAAAACTGGAAAAAAAATGTACTTCTGACTTGAAAATTAACTTGTTTCTCAAAGAACAGAGCTGGGTCCAGAAGGACACCTAAACGGTTGCTTCTGTTAAGAATGTGCAATATAATTTCCTCCAGGATGTCTACATTGCCAACAGATTTGAGAAATGTAGATTTCTTCTCCTTATGACTACAAAGTTACTTTTTAAAAGAATGGGGGCAATTCCGGGTAAACTCTGGAAAGAGAAGTTGGGGGAAATTATACAGGGTCTTCACTGGTCAGTGCTTGCCATATATCACATGTATAGGATGTTTAACCAAAGCAAAAGTGCTCCATTTCCCCACAAATGTTTACCTATCCCCCCACCAGAGCTAGTATCTCTACAAAGAAGTATGTCTTGCTTCAGATCTAACCACAAAATCAATGGGAGTTACTAGTGCACTCAAGTCTGAGTGGAAAACGTCACCCTCGTGTACATAGCAAAGGCCGAGGAGAATAGAAAACTATTGATCTCTTTGTGCTCACAGATGAAATTTTGTTCAGTGTTGTCATTCTTCAAATCCATGGCCTCTCAGGCATCACCCTTCAAGCTAATTCCACTTATAAGGAGAGGAGTTTCTCAAAGTGTCTTTAAACACAATTTTGCAAAATCGTGGCTCAGAAAACATTGGCGGTGTTCTAGACTGTGGCCATAGAACTTCTGCCCTGTCTGTGGCCACCGTTAAGGAGTTCAACTTCTGGCCATACCTGCAGCCACCTGACATGCACTGTAAAACTAGCTTGACTTAGTGGGTGGTAGCATTCAGCAGATAAGAGAATGGAGAGTCTAATTTATTTCTGTGCTGTTTCCCCAACATTTATAGAACACGGAGTGTAAAATATTATAAAAACACACATTTTTTAAAAAAATTAAAAACAATAACAGTAGGCATTGAAATAAACAAGTTGAACAACCTGACAGTGAACTAATATTCATATGTCTTGAGTCATAGGTTTTATGAAAGGTAGAAAAAGGGGTTCAAACCTCTCATCAGAATAGTCACTCTATAGCAGCAACAGGATATCCCTGGCATGTGTGTCAAACACTGGCCTGCATTAGCTCACATGCAGGACCAGTTCTTAGCCTAAGCCATCCTTGAAGCCTTGGTGATATCACTGGCTCTAGTGGCATAGGGGAAAGATGATAGCAATTGCTTTGGCATTGGCTCCTGGACCCACACATAGATCCAGAAGAGTTAGCCGTGTTAGTCTGTAGTTGCAAAATAGTAAAGAGTCCAGTAGCACCTTTAAGACTAACCAACCTTATGCTACAATAAAGTTGGTTAGTTTTAAAGATGCTACTGGACTCTACTATTTTGGACCTACACAGCCGCCATCTGAATAATAGATGAGTTCCTGAGGTGTTGCGAGTTCCTCTGAGACTCAGTTGGACCCCCTATATTTTTCCATCTCCTTCTTCAGCATGTTTCTTCAGCTTTTGTTTACTGGCATACCAAGATCTTCATAGGTGGACCTTGTGGATTTCTTTTGCCATTTGGGTCAAAAAAGGTCAAAAAAGGTTGCCAACCCTTAGCTATAATGAAATTTTGTAGCTCGGGACCCAATCCATCATATATATCTAGTGCGGTGAGTGATGGTTGATATATAAGGTTGCTGGACCCTTGGTGAGGGCGGGGGAATCCCTCTTCCAGGCCTCTGCCCCCACCACCACTCACCTAGATGGTGGGGGGAAGTTGCGGGAACAGCCTCCAGAAGCGCGAGAGCACTCCCACAGCCTGCGTTATGACGTCACTCCCAGAAGTGACGTCGTTGCGTCAGTGCTGAAAGCGCATGCATGCTTTGTGTGTGTGTGTGTGAAGACTTACTAAAGGTGAGTGCCAGTTCCCTCCTGCTGGGTGGCTAAGGGGGCCTGACAACCCTACTTATAGGAAGAGGTAGTCTCTAAAGTAAACCAATTCCAGGCCATGAAGTGCTTAAAAGACAGAACCAGCCCACTGGAAGTTAATTATTGACCAGAGTAGTTGCTACAAAACTGACTTTTATTCCCATGCCTCTTAATATCCCATAAAGAGGGACAAAATGGTAGGTTTCTGTATCAGCTGAAGTTTCCAAGCTAAATTCAAGGGCAGCCTCATACAAGGAACATGTTTACAAAAAGCATGCATTAATGAAAGAGACCCCCCCCCTTTTTTTTTCAATAGGACTTAATGTCAGGCAGGCCAGCTAGCCTGCCTGCCATAGCTGTGAATGCCTATCTACTATGGGGGATCTTCCTGTAGTGTGGCTTCCTTCACTATGCCTATGCTTTGCTAAGAGACCTTATCAGTACAGCTGGCAGCCTGTGGGAACCAGCCATGGGAAATTCAGCTTTGTATCTTTTGCAAGACTTTCGCTGACTTCTACTGACTTGTTTGGACTGGGGGGAGGGGAACTGGAGTATAACCTCTCGGGGAAGACTGTACTTCAGCATTCTGGGCAATCTCTATGTATCAGTGCTCTTCTAGGGAGTTTTATCTGAATAAAGACTTTTAACTCATACAACCGTGTTGGATGAAGTAGAGAATCTGCGAAGATCCCCTAGCCAGACCTGACACTTAAATACTACGCAACAGGTGCAGCTGAGAAAAGGCAACCCCCAAGCTAACAATACTATCTGTTTATCAAGGAGCATTATTCCTGAGGTCTTGAGCCTTATATGGATATCATCACCCTATCTAGGACAGGCACACGACCCTGTCCCAAACCTGTTTTTTCCTTTCCCCACTGCCTCTGCCTTGTCAAGTCTGTTTAATCTTATTCTCTTGATGTTAATTTGGTCCACTTTTATTTCTCTTCCAGGAACCTCCTTGTATATGAGACCAGAAACAGTGTTATGAGATCATTCAGTTTGCCTTGCGTTCTCAGGGACCAGGAAGACTTCAGTTAATCACATTAAATGTCTGACCAAGCTGGCTCCAAACGCAATAATTTGCATTCCTCCACAGCCCTGGTTGGCCACTAACTTTTAAGAGCTGCCATATTTTTAAATAAACAGCATAAGAGCCTGGCTCTGTCCACGGACTCCCTCCCACAGAAGCAAAGGGCTCTTTAATCCTTGGTCCCTCAATGTGAACAGCAACAGAGACTCTGTTGGTGTGTCTCGTGTTCATATGAGCTCCTCAGTTCCTGTTTTCTGGTCCAGGCTTTGTAGGAAAGTGAGTCACTGAACTGCAAAAATGGGGAGAGGGCTAATGGAGGTTTCCTTGTTCCAACCGGGGAGATGGGAGTTACAAAGATTTAAATTTTGAACTGAAGAAAGAAGTCGAAGAACATGATAAGAGGTTGGGGAGGGGGGAGGGAGACAAAAATTTCTCCAAGGCTGCCATCCAGGATGCCAGTTGCTACCCCTATTCCATAGCCTTGATGTATCAGCAGAACTGCAGCGCATCCTGTTTGAAAAAGATGCACAGAGATTTTTAAAAATTAGACTAAACTGCAGTAGTAGCTTCCCTGTGGAGCCATAATCTTCAGATTTCGCTCCCCTCTGATTTATGCTTGATTAAAATGGCCCTATTAAAAGCTAAGTGCCACATTGTTTTCATTTTAAAGACACACAGTTCTTTGTGTGAACTGAAGACATGTGTGTGTCTGTGTGGGATGTATATGTGTGCCTGCAACTGGAGTACAAACGCAAGGGAAAGTTTCTCTGACACAAAGATAGCTTCTTCCAAAGGAAGACTGACAGAGCTGGAATTTTCTTTGGAATTCCATAAGCAACGAGACAGCAACTCATCTAAGCTGGCATGCCAATTACCTCCAAGAAAGAAGGTCAACTGGTCCAAGCAGAATGAAATTACTGCTGTCAAAAGTGGACGCAGCTCTCCTGAAATCAATGGAACCGAGCCCGTAATGAATCTGGCTTCATATATCGCCCCTGTCATTTTAAAAAGGATTTATGCTACACTGTTGGCTCAATGTGAGCCAAACATCAGACAGAAGCTTAACATTCAGTGACAAAAAATCTTAAGAAGAGCCCTGCTGTATCGAACCAGAGGTCCATTTAACCCAGCATCCTGTTTTCCACAGTGGACAACCGGTTGCCCCAGAGAGTTACCGAATTGTACAACTCCTAGCACCAGTGTTTAGAGGATTACTGCCTCTGGATGTGGATGCGTGTCCTTTTTATCAAAGTTAGTTTGGTCTGGTCATTACACATCCGCATCAGTGGTCCCATTCTCCAGGTATACCCTCCTAATGAAAGATTCAACAGAAACCTTTCAAAAACAAAATCCAACGGGAAGCTGCTGAATTGGAATTCATATGTAAATTTGACTCTGTCAAGCTGGGACTGAATAGTGACTATGAATGGTTATCTCATTATCAAAAGTAACTGATTTCCTTTACAGAAGCAAACTGATCTCCATATCAGAAGCAGCTGTTTGCATCTACTCCTCCCTCCCCTCTCCTCCTCTATATCTGACCAGTTTCTTCTTTCCCTCCATGCATCTGACAAAGAGAACTGTGATTCTCGAAAGCTTATGCTACAATAAAGTTGGTTAGTCTTAAAGGTGCTACTGGACTCTTTTTGATTTTGCTACTACAGACTAACACGGCTAACTCCTCTGAATGTGTGACAAGACAGCTCACATGATGAATGGCCACAACTTATAGATAGATCGCCAATCAGAAGGTTTGGGGGTCCAATCCTTGGCATCTCTTAAAGGATCTCAAGACAGCAGATGTTGGGAAAAACCTCTCCCTGTCTGAGGCCCTGAAGAGTTGCTGCCAGTCAACTCTGAGCTGGATGGACCGATTCAGTAAAAGGCAGCTTCATGTATGTGAAATTCTCAGGTCACAGAGTCTACAGCTGAAATGGCCTTACAGGTCATCTAAGTCCAATCCCTTGATCAATGCACGAATCTCCAAGGTAGAGCATTCTTAACAGGCAGCTGTCCAGCCTCCATTTGAAGACCTCCAGCAAGGGACAGCCTGCCACTCCACAATGGGTATTTCCTTCATAACAATTCTATCCTTGGGTTACCATTGCAGTTTATACCATAGTTCCACTACTCTCCTTCCTTGCAGGCACCAATAAAATTAAAACTAATCATGTATGTGATCCTACACACCTTTCCCCCAAATTTATTGTATTTACAGGGACAAATGGCAGAGTTTTAGATAGGACTGCACCCACATAATTCCTGATAAAAGTTTATTTCCATCCCCATCCCAGCCTTCAATAAGAGGCATTATGATAATAGCACCCCCCCCCCCCGGTTTCATCAATTCATTTTTTCATCTTTGTTTCCATCTTTGCAGTATAATCTACCACCTGTAAAAAATCACCGTCATAGCACTGTGATGGCAGCAGAGAGATGCTCATCAAAATGACTATTGTGCTGAGTTAGAACAATAAACGTTATCACTGTATTTTTTGCTGACTTACAGTAGTAGTTTTCAAAGAGCATTCAAGGGAACCCACAAGTTCCTCAGAAGCTTATCAAGGGGTCTTCCCCATTTTCCAGGGTGACCATTTGGGTGTACTTCCTTTGAAGTGCTCAACCACAGGAATTGCCCATGAACTTATGAACCTGCCTTAGAGTGCGTCAGACCGTTGGTTTATTGAGGTAAGTGTTGTCTGCCCTGACTGTTAGTGTCTCTCCAGGGTGTGAGGTGCCAAGGACCTTCACATCATCTGATCCTTTCAACTGGAGATGGTGGAGATGGAACCTGGGACCTTTGGTATGCAAAGCAGATGGTCTACCGCTAATCAGCTTCCGCTTCCCACTGTGTGAATTTTAGGTTGTACTCTAAGTTCATGTGTGATGAAGGTAAGCCCTAATAAACCTGCTAAAATATTCTGCACAAATGGGCTATTCACTTGTAAACACGTCCCAGAATTCTTTGCAGCATACCACTGACATATCACCATGGAAAGGACTCTCTGTAGGTAGAACATTTGAAATCCATTGACTTAAGAGTGTTTACCAGTTTTGCAAATGGAGTTCCAGATCAAGTTCAAGGTTTTGGTTTTAACCTTTAAAGCTTTAAATTGACTGGAACCAGCATACCTGAGGGACGGCCTCTCCTTGTATGTACCCGGGAGAGCACTAAGATCAGCAGATAAGAACTCAGTGGTGGTCCCTGGCCCAAGAGAGGCCTTACTGGCCTTGACCAGACCCGGGCCTTCTCAATCCTGGCCCCGATCTGGTGGAATTCTCTGTCAGAGAACACTCAGGCCAGCCAAGACCTTATATCTTTTTGGTGGCCCTGTAAGACAGAGATGTTCTGCCAGGCATACGGTTGAGGCCAGCCCTTGGTTGTCTTAGGAGCCTTCCTACTGGTCACCCGCCACGGGGGGCTATGAAATCATCTGCCCCCTACTGAAATGTTATTAACTGTGGTCTCCACCCTCCCCTCTTTTGTTCATATAATGATTGAGGAAATTGGAGGGGGCCATCATCTGAGATGTCCATATAGGTATCATGGTTTTGATTTTTAAATGTATTTTAAATGTTTTAGTGTGTATTAGGCATTTTATTGTACCCTGCCCTGAGTTTGCTGGGCGGGCGGGCTAAAAATCTAATTTAATAAACAAATAAAATAAAATATTTTCAGAGCACCAAATGCATATTTGCCATGAGTGAGCACATGCAATATTTGTATTTAACCTCGACTGCATTGTGACTTACTGGCAGATGGCCCAGAACCTTTCAAGCATACGGAAGATTACAGTAATTTACTGGTGTCTCCTTGCAAACTCCTGAGACATGAAATTCCTCAGTTCAAGCCTTGTTTAAAGTCTTGAAAAATAATGGTTATTAATGATAAAGGGTTCCTTTGTTAAGGACAATGGGCATTCACATGAAATCTCAAAACTAGTCTGTAGTGATTTCTCCCATGTACAGAAGAATAATGCCAGGGTGTGAGGACTCACACCCTGTCCATTCCTTTGATACAGTCTTCATATAAAGCACGTCTTGGCTGTGCCAGAAAACTTTAATTTGTAAACTTTCCATGGAGAGCCGAAGTAATTTCAAGAATGTCTCACCTGATTAAGCTGTCTCAGGTTGCTGTTACATATAATTCCATGGGGTTTCATAATGAAGTGTATGGAATGGGTAGACATTAAGGATGGTCAAATTCCCCTAAGGGCAATCTAAAAGCTGTTCACTGCATTTATTTATTTATATAATTGATGCCACCACTTTTCTTCTTAAAGGGGACTCAAAGCAGCTTACACAACACTATTGTCTCCTCCTCCATTTTATCCTAACAGAAGCCTGTGAGGTAGGTTAGGCTAAGAGAGATTCACCAGCCCAGGGTCACCCAGAAAGCTTCTGTTGGCAGAGCGTGGATTTGATCCTGGGTCTCATAGAGCCAAACTACAAGTGACGCCTGAAACTAGTTGGACACTTGTCAGCTTTCCTCAAGTTTTGATGGGAAATGTAGGCAGCTTGGTGGAATGTTGGACAAGTGACAGCTGAAAAGTCCATTGGACAGCAGTTGGAGAGTCAAGCTGCAAGACCAGGACGCCTACATTTCGCATCAAAACTTGAGGGAAGCTGACAAGTGTCCAACTAGTGTCAGGCGTCATGTGTAGTTTGGCTCTCAGTTCCTAGTCTAACACTCTAACTCAGGGCTCCCTAACCTTTTTCAGCCTTCAGGCACCTTTGGAATTCTGACAGAGGGTGTGAGCACAAGAACAAAATGGTTGCCGTGGGAGGTACAGCCAATCATAAAATATCAAGGAGTGAGATTGTGGATAACTCTGACTTCAGGCCTTCAGTATTTCAAGAAGAAGCTCTGTTTAATTGGTTGCCTTTTAAAATTATGAAATTTTAACTAAAATATTTTCTTACATACACACAAAATAAGGATACACATTGAGCTAGCTAAGAAACACTCATTAGGCATTATGTGTCTTTATTGTGCAGGCTCCCTATGCAGTTATGCAAAAGAAAAATTTTAAAAAATGCATCCTGGCTATCTCCTTTACATGAGCTGTTTGCATTATTACTTGTAACACTGACAGATGGTGTTGAGGGGCTGGTGAGAGCTCCTTGCCCGTGTGTCCACTAAGAGAAACTCGGGTCAGATTTTGATTGGAACACAAATGATTTTTTAAAAGTGAACAAAATTTGATGTGGTGATGTTATTCTCAACTTCCACCAGAATTTAAAAAATCATTAAAATTGGGAAGATTTGATTACTTCAATAGCATTTACAGTTAGATGCATTAAGCATTTTAGCCATGCAACCCAATCATGTTTAGTCAGAATCAAGTCCCATTAGGTTTTTAGAATTCTGCTCCCCGATTTGCACAGGTAAGATACTTTATATAAAGCCACTGTCAGCTTTATACTAGAAACATCAAAAGCTCAAACAGCCCCACCTGACTGTCCACTTTCCAAAAGCACTTGGTGGATATCAGGAAAGGTGCCAGCAGGTTCCACACTACACTATACTGATTTTAGTAGGAATGAATCATACCTCGCTGGGTTGCTCCCTTCAGTTCCATGAATATGCCCAAGTGCACATTCTTTATTATTATAGGGATAGCTCATGCATGCATGTTAATTATTTGAATTTTCATCAATAGATTATTGAACATTTAGTCAAAGGCTCCTAAGGGGTGAGGATAAGGGGCCAGCTGATGGCTGGGAGAGCAAAGCAGAGATTTGTGGGGGTGCAAGGAAAGGCAAGTATTATGAGGATCAGAGAGAACAAAGGACGGCCTGGGAAATAATGCTTGAAAGAGATCTGTAGGTAGTAAAATGAGAGAAAGACAGTAATTGAGCAAGAGGTTACATGCTATGGGATGCAACGAGAGCAAAGACTGTGAAATAAAATGGAGATAGGATTAGCAGGGAGAAGGCTCAAAGACAACTGCAGTGGTAAAGGTAAAAGATGGTGCAGAGAAAAGAGGGCATTGACATGGGTTAGAAAGGTCACAGAGTTAAATTATAGCAAAAATGCTTTATCATGATTATCAGTTCTCTTGAGTTTTATTTGTTAGCAAAGTAAAAGTGTCCTTCAGACTAATTGTGAATCTCTGATTTATATGTTTCCCTTTGTTTCTAATTTGGGGAATTGACAATGCGATCCTAAGGAGAGTTATATTTTTCTAAATCCATTGGAGTAAAAGGACTTAGAACATTGTAAATCTCTTTAGGACCGCATTGTTGATATGTGAGGAAATTTTCAGCAGGGGGCAAAATGTACTGCATATTTCACTGGAATTCCCAATGGTTGACATTGTTAAGATTAAAAAAAGTCTATTAGGAGTTTCCTAAGCAAATACAAACACAAAAGCTAATTAAGACTGAGTTCCCTTGACTCCAAGAAACTTATGCTTATAAATCAATAATCAAGAATTGCTTGTAAATAAAGCATATACAACACAACTCTAAGTATGTCACCTTTATGAAAATTTAAAACATGACTAAAAAATGGTTGTTGTGGGTTTTCCGGGCTGTATTGCCGTGGTCTTGGCATTGTAGTTCCTGACGTTTCGCCAGCAGCTGTGGCTGGCATCTTCAGAGGTGTAGCACCAAAAGACAGAGATCTCTCAGTGTCACAGGCCGTCCCCAGAAGTGACATCAATGCGCAGTAAAGAATGAAGACAGGAAGGAGTAACAGCCAGGTCTCCCCTCCATACTGAAAAGGTAAGGGGTCTGGCAACCCTACATCTGGCCACCAACGTATCTTTTATCTGCTCCTCATCTTCAGCTATATTTATTATTTATATACTTCATTTAAACCTCAACTTTCTCCACATGGTGCCAAAACTTTGGAACTCCGTCCCCAGGGAGATTCATCATGTGTCTCCCTCTATTGTTCTCTACCAGTGAGTGAAAACTCTTTGTGTTTCATGTAGCATCCCTGAAGTAACTATTATTGGCCCTCCTCCCTGGTTTTGGTGTTGTGTGTTTTTGAGTGTGTCTGTTTTTACTGAAATACGTTATACAATATTTTACAACATTTCTACATTTGGGTGGAAAGGTGGCATTAAAATGTCTTAAATCAATAAATAAAATATTAAAATATTATTTGTCCTTCAAGAGTTCAGTGGTTCTCACACTGGTGTTGAGTTGTGTAGACAGATGAGGCCACAACACTGTCATATCCTAGGCAATGGCGCAAGTCAGTATCTCAGTGGCCACAGTTGAGAAATCATGGTTTATAGTGATAGTAAACATTTCTCCAATTCCACAGATTCCATACCGTAAAATCTTGGAGCATTTCCAACAAAAATATTTTGAAACTTTTCCCCATAGAAATTTCAGTATGTCTATCTATTTTGCTGCTTTTTACTGCCAAACTTCTGTTGCAGAAGTCATTATTAGAGGTCGACAGATTAAATGAGAAACAACAATTGTGTGTTTAAATGAGCGCGGTTGGCAGCCACATTAAAAAAAATTCCTCAAACAGCAGGAAGGTTCTTTTTGTTGGAAAAAAGATGATAAATATTACACAATACTTACTCCTGTCCTTTTGGTTAGATTTGGAACCCTATTTTTCCTTTTTTTTTTTTTGAAAAATTTTTATTGGGTTAGAATCCATTATTTCCACATTTACATTCAATTTTCCCCAATTTTTTCATCTCTAACCCCCTCCCTTTCCCCCCCCCTTTTTGTTGACTTCCAACAGCTTTCCAACCCTTTGTCCCCTTTCCCTTACTTTTATTAGCTTCCTCTATCTAAAACAAATATATATTCTCCATTATTCTAAGCAGTACATCCTTAACTATTTTTAACATTATATGCCCAAACTGTAAGCCTTTGTTTCCATCTTAGATAAACAATTTATCCCAATTTTTCAATTTCAGGTATTTCTATATATCATAAACCATATAGATCATACATTCGTTTATATCAAACAATTTGACTTATTCTCTATATATATTACTCATTCTATCTTTTTATAATAGTTCTATATATCTCTCCTCACGTAGTCAATCAATTTGACCCATCTATATCTTCAGACATTCAGTTTGGTACAAAACTTGTCAGAAAAAAAAGAAAATATTGTTAGTTAATCGCTCCTTATATTTAGTCCTTATAATTAATTATTTTCTCTATGTTCTGTTTGTTAACCTATATATATCTATATATATGTCAATCTATTAATCTGACTGCTTATTAATTCACATTTATCTCTTCTCCCCCCGGTAAAGTCTCCCCCCTCTACTTCAATACTTCAGTAGTTCTCAAACTGCCACAGTTTTCCTCCCACCTCCCATTTCTTCTCCAGGTATTGTTTCAGCTTCTCCCAGTCTGTGTTGAACTGCCCTGAGTCCAGATCTCTCAATTTTCTTGTCATCTTGTCCATTTCAGCCATATACAGCAATTTGTAAGTCCAATCTTCAATAGTTGGCACTTCTTGTACTTTCCATTTTTGCGCATACAAAAGTCTAGCTGCTGCTGTCATATAAAATATCAACGTCCTGTGTTGGGCTGGAATTCCCTCCATTCCCAAGTTCAGTAGCAGGAGTTCTGGGTTCTTATTAATTTGAAATTGTATTTTTCCAACAGCATGTTGTTATTCCTAAGTACTGAATTTTATTTTACTCTGTAGAGGAACCTTTACACATCTGCATAACCAAAAACACTCAATCGGTACTTAGCTACTACTTCAAGCTATAATCATCTCTTTCTCTGACAATTAGGACTACATGCATATTTTTCATACCAAACTTCCATTTTTCACAGATTTTTGGTAGGAAATATATATTGTAATATTTTATATAAAGAAATAACATAGAAGTGCAGACTGCAACATACACTAGAATAATCTCCTGTATGGTTGCCAGCAGAGTGCTAGCAACTAGCAGGAGCCTTTTGGGGAGCGGGTGTGTGTATGTGCGTGATGGTGAATAATGTTACGATGCCCCTTTTGGTTTGTATCTGGAAGAGATGTCATAGCGGTCTAAGAATTTGTCCATCTCTGTTGTTTTTTTTTACCACAGAGACGGACCAATTCCTAGAGTGTTATGACATCACTTCCAGGTACAAACAGGAAGTCGCATCACAACAGTGCTCATCATCATGAGATGTTGCTCCCTACCCTTGCCTCTTGCTCCCATTGAAGCAAATAGGCCCAGCAGACCCTGGAACCCAGCAGCAGGAGCCTGCCTATCCCCCCCGGGAAAATGGTAAGCCTAGCCTCCCACAACAGGCCAGGGGGGATCCTATCCTCCTGGCTTTCCAGTGAAGTTGTAAGACACAGTTATCTTGGACAGCTTCTGAGCAGCCTGAATAAAGGGGTTATGCCTTACTGTGGGGGCACAGGGTGGTTTTAGTTTGGTTTTTAATGTCTTTTTTATTTGTTTGCTGTTTTATCAAATCATTATATTTGTGTTACCCACCTTGGGGCCTGGAATGCCCAGGAGAAAGGTAGGTGTATAAATATTTTAAATAAAGAAATATATATGTATAAAACACGTGCAATAAATATATCCAATCACACAGTCTGTGTGTACAACTGCACAACAGTCATAGAAATTTAGAATGGAAGGATGAATACTTGATGCAGCAAGATCATGAAACAGAATGAATCATCCAATATTAACATGTACATATATCACAATTGCAACAGTATTCTATGATGAGGTTTAAGAAGGTTTTGTGGATATTATAGTTTATTTTCATTTTACTTCTGTATACATTGATGTTGAGCGATATAGAAGGTTAATCAATCAGTCATCGCTTGAGTACTTCCCTTTTATGGTTTGTCTTTCTACCACCGCACTTTTAAAGTCAAGTTTTAGCAGATGGATGCTACTAAAAGAAGGGGACAGGGTCTGCAATATAGAAGTCTGTACTTTGTTCCATTACAATTAAAAATGCTTAACCATCCTGCCGACATAATGAAAATGGGTGAGATGTTCACAGCCTATAAAAACCACCTGCTCCAACAGGTGTGAATACCAGATGTTCCTCTAAGTGAAAGGTGATAAAAATGATTATCCCACTCTTATTATAAAGCAGGGTAGTTAAAAAGGTGGGGATGGGGGTGGGAGAGAACCAGTAATTAGAATGTCTATAACTGTTATGCAAAACTTGAGTTTTGGCTTTACTTCAAATCCACTTGACCTCTGGAGAAATTATTACTGGTGTCTGGATTTTCTTTGGCAAAGTTATTCAAGATGAGAAGCAGCAGGCAGTTAGTTAGCTTGAATGACACATCAGTCAGTCTGATGGACTGAAGGAGACAGACTGAAAGAATCTGAGGACCTTCCACGATATCCTTGGGTAATGCACAGTCCTCATTACTGCAACACCTTGAGAACTTCATTATCGACAGATTATAGTATTTTTACTGAAACTTGTAAATCATTTCAGTCCTAGATGTACATACATGGAAGTAAGCAACATTGATTTCAGTGCAATGTATTTCTAAATAGCTTTGCTTAGAATAACATTTTCAAGATGATAGAAAGAAGAAGAGTTAAGTTTTCCTGCCATCTTGCAAATTATAAATATATCTTGGTAAATATTCAAAAGCCCTGACCTGGATAGGTAGGGACAGAGATTCTACACTACACTTTGGGTACAGTCTGCTAATGTAGACATGTACCTACTGGGGAGTTTCCATGTTGCTAAACATGTCATGTAAATTAGTTATACCTTGTTCCAGAAGGATTTCATTTCTGTGCTTAGCTTTATGCTTATTTTCAAATTTTCTGCAACCATACCCTATTGTATCTGTTCACAGAATGTCCTAACCGTTGTTCATTGTTGTATCTTGGATCTCAGTGAGAAAGGTGGACTATAAACAAGCAAACAAGAAACAAGCAAACAGTTAATTGACCCCTCTTACTTGATCTGAACTGGAACCACCAAAAAGGTGATGTGAAATTGCCTGCTCACACACACAAGTCTCCACTTGATTAACATGCATATGTGAACCAGTGACAAAATGCATTAATTTTGTCAAATCTGAACTATTTTTGCATTCAACTTTTTAAACACAATCAAAATGCTGATTTTGTACGCTTCGAAATCCACTCAAATTTAGTATCAAAATGGAACAATTAGGGCCCAAGTAGATAATATGCTGGGAATTCCAAGCCACAAATTCCCAATGATTTTGAAAAAGTCTCTCATGTCTGCAGATGCCTGATTCAAACTGGGACCATCCTAGAAGAGAGGGAGAGTGTTTCCTGACAGCCTGCTGTGTGCTATTTACCCCAACTGGCACTCTAGTTCATGGAACTCTGAGGTCCAAGCTACGAGTGACAAAAGGCACAGGTTGGACACTTGTCAGCTTCCCTCAAGTTTTGATGGGAAATGTAGGCATCCTGGTCTTGAAGCTTGGCTCTCCAACTGCTGTCCAATGGACTTTTCAATTGTCACTTGTCCAACATTCTGCCAAGCTGCCTACATTTCCCATCAAAACTTGAGGGAAGCTGACAAGTGTCCAAACTGCGTCAGGCATCACTTGTAGTTTGGCCCTCAGTATATCAGCTAGTTAGGCCATGAGAATGGATCCCAGAAAAGAACATTTTATTGAATAGCAATCACTTGGGTAACAGAAAGGGGAGACCATCAATTTCCCCATTCTGCACATGCTACTCCATGGATTATTAGAGCAAGATTCGGATCCAGTAGCACCTTAAAGACCAACCAGATTTTAAAATTAGGGTTGCCAGGCCCTCTTATGCTCCTGATGAGAGGGGGGACCCAGCACTCACCTTTTTCTTCTCCTCATGTGCACGTAAAACGTGCACGTGCTCCTGCTGTGGCACGATGACATCACTTCCTGGAGTGATGTCATTGCGCAGGGCCTGGGATTGCTCCTGCACTTTGCACCTGGCTAATGCAGGCCCCAAATGAGGCCATTTGGGTCCCAAATAGGCCCAGTTAGAAGTGTAGGAGTGTGCCTGGGGCCTGTGCAGTAACAGCACTACTGGGAGTGATGTTTTTGTGCCACACCGGAACTGTACCCTGGAGGCTTGTGCCCTCACCTTTCCCCCCTGCCAGCCAGGTGAGTGGTGGCAGGGAGTGGAGGATGTGAGTGGAGGATCTCCCACCCCCACCGGGGGACCTGGCAACCCTATTTCCAGGGTATGAGCTTTCAAGAGTCAGAGCTCCTTTCTTCAGATATGAGGAGTGGAGAAAGGAAGGGGTTCTTATAGTCCTGGCAGAGGGTGGATGGAGGATATTATAAATTAGTCTGTCAGGAAGCTAGCAACAATACATGTTGTAGAGCAAGATTAGAGCCTTGATGCGAAGTGCAGAAATTTAGCATCTGTTGTTACCTAGATGGGCCTCCTTGTGAGTAGGGGGAATTAGCACATGAGGAGAAAGCTGCGAGTGGTGGTAACAAGCGAGATCCTCCACAAGTGTATACCAGGTCCCATCCCTGAGGAAACTGACTATATGGGTGTTTTCCAAAACAAAGATTATTTTATTGAAGAGGAAATTCATACACAGCAATAGGCAAATGTATAAAAATCATAGGCACACAAGAGTCCTAGGAAAAGTAGTAAGAAAAAAGGGAGCAGATGTAGGATTCGGGTGATAGCAACCTATCAGAAGAGTAGACAGGTCCGTGGAGGAAAGTATTTTTGAACATCCAGCATTCTTGCAGAGATGCTCAGACTGGCTCTGAGGGTGACAGCCTTGGGAAGCTGCACACACTTACTGGGTCCAGTTGGGCCCATTTATATCTTAAGATGGACCATAAGGCAGGAAGGCATTCCTGTCCTCAATAAGAATAATTTAAAAGTTGTCTCCAGGAAAAAAACAAGACAAAGGACATTTCTTTCAGGAGATGCTAGAAAAAGAAAACATTTGTCTCTGGAAGCGGCAGGTGAATAGCGACATCGCTTCAAGTCTTTCATGTGAATCAAGGGAATGGAGGAATGTTGACCCCTGTTGTAAAATAAACAAATTGAGGTAATAGCCTAGGAAGATTGGATGGGGTAAAATAATTAACCCTTTGATTAGGAAAGAGATCAGAAGTGTGCCATCAGGGAAGTTCTTTATTGTTAGGATTCCTGCATAACCCAGAGGTTTGCAGATGAGGTTAAAGTTTAGATTGCAGGTCCCCAGGAATAACGTACAGTTTATCAGTGAGTGTTGATGGCCCTTAATTGCTGGATAGGATTTTAGCCGGAGTTCTGATCCATGAGAGAAAGGAGGGTGGGTTGTCCGAAGGGTGTTGTTTATGGAAATTCCCTCACTTTTCTTGTCAGGAATCTGGCACAGCTGCAGTGGAGGGGGCGGGGCAGGAACCAATCATACCTAATCACTCAGCATTCCTTTTCATATTCCAGTCTCCCAGGTGGGAGCTGGCAACACTTCGCCCAGCCGGGCAGCTTGCTGTTGTGGCTGACAGCGCATTAGTTAGAGGGCTTAGTTTTGCTACTCATAAGTGCGTATTAAACAGCGGAGGGCTAGGCGGACAGCTCACACTGTAATGTGAGAAAAATCCTATGTCCTGATTCAGCCTTGGAGGATACATTCCAAATTTGCTAATAAACTCAATTTCAGCAATCTCACGATGTAATTTTCCTTTGAAGTTTCTCTGTTGAGAACTGGTACTCTTAGGTCAGTGATGGAATGCCCTGGCAGACTGAAATGTTTTCCCACTAGTCTTTGAATGTTGTGATTTTTGATATCAGATTTATGCCCATTCATTCTTTTGCGAAGGGACTAACCTGTTTGTCCAATGCAGAGATTTGAAGGCCATTGTTGACACTTGATGGCAAATATAATGTTGGAAGATGAACAAGTGAATGAGCCTGAGATGGTATAGCTGGTGTTGTTAGGTCCAGTGGTTGTGTTGTAGGGGTGAATATGGGGGCAGAGTTGGCATCTTGGTTTAGTGCAGGCCCTCGTTCCAGAGTTCATGTCCATATTGGGAAGTGCATTGTTTTGAGTGAAGAGTGGTTTAAAGTGGGGGAGGGGGGCTGTCTGTGGGCAAGAAAAGGTTTGGCTCCCAATGCTTGTGAGAGAGCAGTATCATTGTCCAGCATAGGTTGCAGGTCATTAATAATGCACTGAACTAGTCTGAGCTGGGAGAGGTATGTGACTAGTCGTCATGTTCTGTTGTTGTTCCATTTGGGCTTATTTTATGGGTTTACGGTTTATGGATTATTGACTCTGCTTTTAAAAATGCATTATTTCATGACTGCTACTCATCATTCTGTTGTTTTTAACCATTAATATTAATTATTTTTGCCTGAAAGGAACTGCCACAATACAATACAGTACAGTACAGTGCTATAAAGGGTTAGGAAGTTCCATTAAACCAACTCAAAATCCATTAACATTCAGTGAGAATGCTCTATTTCTACAATAGCAATGAAGTCACAATTCTGAGAATAAGAAGAAGCATTCTGAGATTCAGGACTCTGAGGTTACTCTGGTAATGAATATTCTTGTTTCTCTTACCAAGAGTAAATGTGTCAGGAATTGAATTTCTGTGTGGTGGCTGGAGTCCTTAGGGAATATCGACACTACAAATGTAAGCTGGTTTAACAGTCAGCTCCGCTTCTCAGAGTTCTAGTTGCATTAAAGGAAGGCTAGCAATCTGTCAGAGAAAATCCTTAACTCTCTCAACAAACTACACTTCCCAGGTTTCTTTGAGGGAATCTATGTCAGTTATGTCAGAGACGCCCTCTTATTTTACACATTTTTTCTCTCTCCATTGACCCTTCAGTTTATACATTTTTATCTCTCTCCGCCTCACAATGTAGTAAGAGAGTTTCTAAAACTTTGTGACATCACTGCCCCTCCCAGATTCTCCCAATGTTGCTGCTATGTGGAATGACTGGCCAATCTGGCCTTAGGTGAGGCCAAGCTTTGCCACAAAACCAACCTCCCATGGCCTAGTTCTTTTAGAAGATCACGCCCTCAGCAACAGTCAAGGAACCAGGAAGAATGAGGTTAATTGCTAAGCTTGTTATGCGCATTCTGTGTAAGCTGCCTTGAAAACAAATAGCAGAATATTATTAAAATCTAACAACAACAACAACATTCAATTTATATACTGCTTTTCAGGACAATGTAACATCTACTCAGAGCGGTTTACAAAGTGTGTTATTATCCCCACAATAACAAACACCCTTTGAGGTGGGTGGGGCTGAGAGAGCTCTGAGAGAGCTGCGACTGACCCAAGGTCACCCAGCTGGCTTCAAGCGGAGGAGTGGGGAATCAAACCCGGCTCTCCAGATTAGAGTCCTGTCGCTCTTAACCGCTACACCAAACTGGCTAAAAGCAACAGCTGCCTGGTCCCATCTCACTCTTCTTTTGAGCCATTGGGCAGTAGCTTTCTTTGCAGGCAAAGGAGAGCTGTATCAGTGCTATACCAAAGTCAGACACCCACACCACTCCCCGCAATCTCCTCCCGTACCTTTTGATTTTCTTTCATAGAAATTTCTCCCTCTGTACTGGGCAGTGTCTGTGTACAGATTCTCCAGATCTTCTTGCCAAGTATCAGGATTAAAATGCTTCAGCAGTTCTTCCACAGTGTCAAAGCCAGCTATGGTCTGATCCAGAGCTTCCGCAGTAAGGGTTGGGTCAGTTACTGATGGAGAGCGATAAGATACCCCCTAAGACAGACACAGAACATAGTGTCTTTTGAAAAAAGGCAGGTAGAAAATGACAACATTTGAGAGAAACATTCTATATAGCTGACCCACAGAATGTGTTCATGCAAGGACAGTATAGCATATGCTTAAAAACAATGGTTTTGAGCTTTACCTTTCTACATTTTTAACTTTATTTATAATTATTTATACTCTACAAAATTTAGCCACCAAGGGAGCCAAGTAATTAAAAACATACATAATAAAATCACATCTTAAAAGGCATTAAAACCAACAAAATACATTAAAAACAATTTAAACCAGAGCTCAAATACACGTACAAAAACATAAAAACAGCAATTAAAACATGGGGCAGGAAGAAGGGATCACTGAGGGAAACACAATGACATGACTTTTGGGAAGTGATGTCATCATATAGGAACTGGAAGCACTCTTTCAGTTTACAGCAGGTGATTTGGGCCCAAATTGGCCCACTGCGAAACGCACTTGGGAAGGCTGTTCCCCTGCTTTCCTCCCCACCGGCCAGATGAGTGGTGGAGGGGGTGGGGGACAGTGGGAGCGAGGAATCCCCTGCCCACACCAGGGGACCTGGGATCCCTACAGCCACCCAATCTCAGAATGTGGAGACACCTAAAGAAGGGCCATGGAAGATAACTGTAGTGGTCAGGAAGGTTCATAAGGGAGTACACCATTGGTGTATCAAAGTCAATATTGCCTACTTGGAGTGGCAGTGACTTTCAAGGGTCTCTGAATGAGGTCTTTCACATCAAGCCCTTGTTAATCCTTTCAACTGGAAATGCTGGAGGTTGAACTTGGTACCTTCTGCATACAAAGCAGGTGTTCAACCACCAAGTCACAACCTGACCCATAAGTACTTTTACTGTAATAATAAAAAGGAACTGTAGTAGCCCTGATTGGATTGGGGCCACAGCACTGGGGTTATGCACTTTCTTAATCACTGTTTTTCCCCCTTACCAGATATAATAACAAGTCTGTGTGTGTGTGTGTGTGTGTGTGTGTGTGAGTGAGTGAGTGAGTGAGTGAGTGAGGGGAGGGGGCTGGTAATATCTAGCAGAGAGAATGATGCAGGGGAGGATTAATATCCCCACCCCAGTTATAAATCAACCCTCCTGTGACCGTTTTTTTGTAACACTGAAGTAAACAAGAGCAGATTAGATCACAGATCTCTGGAGGAACATGGTTTTTGATCCACAGAAAAGTTGTCACCAAGTGTAATGTGGCTCAAAAAACCAAAATAATAATAATAATGGTATAATGGGCAATATTCAACTTTCCACACTATCAGTCTCATTATTGCTATTCAGTAATATTCAGTAAATTGTTCCTTGACAGGAAACATTGACTGCCAAGCTGCTAGTGATGTCCTTATTTTTTAGAGAAGGATAGCATAGAAAAGAATTCAGAATGAGATTGCACAACAATTATTTTAAAATGCGAACAGTGGGCTTAGACTGGAGTAACTCTGCTTAGGAAGGCTTACACTGGAGTAAATCTGTTTAGGATGGGCTTAGATTGGAGTACTTTCTTAGGATGGGCTTTAGGGTTGCCAGTCCCCCGCTGGGGTGGGGGATCTCCCGCTCTCACCCTCCATCCCCAGCAGCGGGATACGCCTCCCGGGGCACGTTCCCAGCAGCACGGTGCACTCCCATGCTCCGCAGCTGGCTGATTTGCACCCAAAATGGGCACAGATCTCGCCAGGGCCCTCCTGGCAGTGCTCCTGTGCTCTGCACCAGCTAATAGGATAATACAAAGGGTCATCTTAAACAGAGTTACACCCTTCTAAATCCATCAAAGTCAACTTGCTTAGAAGGGGAGCAAAAATTGAGTCCAGTGGCACCTTAGAGACTAACAAGATTTTTAGGGTGTAAGCTTTCGAGAGTCAGAGCAGCCTACTTCAGAAACTTGGTTCTGGAGTTTGTGGAAACCTATATCCAAAAACACTTGGCAGGTGCCAGGAAAGATGTCAGTGGGTGCCACACTGCGGATGCTTGTTCTATGGTATCTACCTAGTATCTGAAGAAGGGAGTTCTGACTTGCGAAAGCTCATACCCTGAAAATCTTGTTGGTCTCTAAGATGTCTCTAATCTTGCTGTTTTACTGCAGACCAACCCAGCTACCCAACTAAAACAATCCTGCTTGGAAGGGTAACTCTGCTTAGAAGGGTGACATTCCCTAGTACATACCACAACTGCCTATTGTACCTAGATAGGCCATTTGGGCATGTTGCCCACCAGGAATATTATCAAATTGCTCAATCCCATTGGTTCAACTAAAAATCCACATTTCATTTCTGTTGAATTTCTGTTATTTCTGCAACAATTACATATAGATGGTATATCAATGCTATACAATGCATAAATGTAATAAGAAATAATAAACTAATAGTGAATACCAGTAAACAGGAAGAATGAAAACTTTTACGATGACAACATACAAAACAAAAAAGGGGCATGTCCAAACATCCCTAACGCCCAGCTAGGCTTGCTTCCAGAGAACCCCGTCCAAACTCTCTTAGCCTGTTCACCGTTCCTCAATCGAGTCATGGCATTATGGCAAATATCTCTGGAGCAGAATTGAGGAGATGCATGTCACTCTCCAATGGTATTTTCAGCATTTCCTTCATTTGGGAATTGAGCAGAACTTCAGATTGCTTCCCCACAGGTAACTGCCAATGCATGACTTACCAAAACAGGGCTTGTGACTGATTCCCAGTTGGTTTCAGATGCAGCAGGTGGCAGGTCATCCTGGAGATCAAAAAGAAATACAAAGAAATTGAGGTTGCAACACACCCCTTTTTTTAAAAAAGAAGCAGCAGGAGTGGACATGTTACTCTAAAACATATTTTTCCATTCTTGAAATTTATTTATAGATTTTTGGTCTTTTGACTCTGTTCTAGGGTTATCAGGTCCCCTTAGTCTCCCGGCAGGAGGTTAGGATCTAGAATTTACCTTATTGCTGAGCCCATGGTGCTCCTTGCGCATACGCTTTGTGAGTGCGTGCCCCCACACCTGCACGGTAATTTCACTTCCGGGAAGTGACATCATCGCGCAGGCATGGAAGTGCATGCGTGCTTTGCATTGAGCCAATTCTGGCCTCAAATGGGCCCAAATAGGCCTGTTTGGGACCAAAATTAGCCAGTTGCAAAGCTCAGGAGCGTTCTTGGGGTGGCGCTAGGAGTGGCACTGGGAGTGATGTCATTGCATCACCCCGAAAGCACACCTGGGAGGCCCATTTCTGTGCTTTCCTCCCCTGCTAGCCATGTAAGTGGAGGCGGGAACAGAGAGTGGAAGTGGGGGATCCCCCGCCCACACTGGGGAAATGGGATCCCTACTCTGCTCACATGAACAAACATAGAAAACATGGTTGTGATAGATTTCCTGACACCCCTCCCCTCCAAAGGATTATTCCATCATCACACATTTTCCTGCCTAGTACACTGGACTGGAGTTTTCAGAAGGAAACTAAAAAGTAATAAACAAACTTCAAGGGGATAGAATCTGGGCCCAAGTGTTATCAACCCAGGTCTGTATTAATGCCTGAGGGATAAGAAGGACAGATGACAGGAACAAGATGGCTTTTTAAGGGAAGAAGGACAACGTTTATTTAGAAAGAAGCATATAGAGACAGGTAAAAATTAACATGCAACTGGGAATTGTGGGATGTTAGGGTTCAATAGGGCTGACATGAATTCCATAGAGTTTCTGGAAATTCCTAGAGCTACCTTAAGCTTCCTAGAGCTATCTGCCATCTCTTCTGGATTTTCCCTGGAAGTGACATTGTCATGCTGGAGGTCCAGGCCCCCAATTCTCCCCCACTTGTTGTCAGATTTGGCTTGGCAACCCTAGGCTTCAAGCAGTACAGCCTAAGAAAAATGTTTTCTCAGAAAGCTTTAATACATACAAAGAGTTGTATTCTGCTGCAACCAAGTCATGCACCAGACTCAGCAACTCTGCCGGCATAGTGTAACATCTTTGTTCCCCAGACAGGGGAACTTAATACTCCTCTTAACTTCGCCCTTCTGTCTCTCTAACAACTTCCAACCCCTAATGCTCAATTCTCCACACCTATGTGACTTTAACCTCCCCGTCTCTTAACCAGTACCCAGCTCCCATTGGCTGGGCCAGAACACTGCTCTTATTGGTTCATGTGTCGCTGGGGTAATTGCCTACATTCTACTTGTCAAAATGCTGTATTCCTGTAAGATTTATTCAAGATAAAATGCCTTGCTTTTGCTCAAAAGGAGTTAATTCCCTACGTTTCCACCCCAAAAGAAGTTCATTTTCAGGAGAGGCATTTGAGTATTTCTTAGGTGGGCTTGAATAGCAGCATTAGAACAGGATGAACTACATTTGCTGCCATGTTTTCCTAACAGGCTCCTGTATTTCCCCCCTCATTTTATTGTTAGGTAAGCAAGAGCTTTGCCAGCTTAGTCTCCAAAAATAAGGCTGTTGTTAGAGTCCCCAGAACAGGGACGTTTAAAAAAAATGCAGGGAAGACACAGACTGCTTCAAGCATTTTGGTGCCTGAGGCAGAAATCCCACCTGGTGACAGTAACAATATGACAATAACCTAAATAATTGGCAATTTGCTGCTCTTAATAGTACCCCTGCCTGACAATAGAGCTGGAACAGGAGTTCTGCAAATTGTCTTCATATCAGTCCCCCCAACCAGGAAAGATACATAATTTCCCCCTGGTGCCATTCCCATCCAGGCACAAATGAGGCCAACTGGCCAAGACCTACTTAACTTCAAAAAAGTAGCACCCTCATGTGCCCTCCGACCATTCAGCAAGAGGGATGTTTCTTTCCATTGAAGTAAACGAGAAAGGCTTTCTGGGATGTTGCCTTTGCAGTTTAGATATTATGAGGGACATTTGTTTGGAAATCTCATCTTGTTCAAAATGCAGCAGCAATATTTCCTTTGGGTATATATTATGGAGCATACCAAAAATGTACAGTAACTGCTGATTGCTTCTGGGCTCAATTCAAAGGGCTGGTTACAACTAGAGATCGGCATGAACAGGGGAAAAAATGAGCACGATGTTCGTTGTTCGTTGCCATCCACGAACAGGGATTCACAAACATCGACGGACATGACATGTTCACGAACATGTTCGTAGCTGGAGGTTCGTGAGAGCCAGAACGGCCCCCTTGGGACTGCAATTGTCTGGGTCATTGGGTGCACTCTTTACCAAGACTGAGATTGCTTAGCCGTGCATCTTAGCATGCTGCTATTCTGAGTGCAATTTGAACATCCTCTGGTTTAGTTCACATGTTTGCCAGTCATGAACTGGGATCCAATTTTTTAATGGGCTATTAGTCTGTTTGTAGACCTGTTTGTGGCTTTTTAGCCATTTGTTTCAACTACAGTGGCACAGTAAAGTGCAAACTGGCTTTTCATGCATGTGTGTTTTCACATAGCCTAATTCAGTTCTCCTTCCCCAGATATTTAAATAGACAATTAAATCAGTCACAAAATCAGTCCCATACTGTCCGCCCTGCTAGTTAAGATTTGCCTCCCAAACTCTGATCTTTGTGCCCTTGGCTTCAGAGGTGAGGCAACTGAGAGTATACAGACAGGACATTTTTTGTGGTGGCCCCTTACCTCTAGAATGTCTTCCCCCTCGAGGCTTGGCTGCGGCCCACGTTATTGGTTTTGTACTGACAGTTTTTGAAGATTTTATTTATAAGCTACATTGAATAGGATTCTGAAGAGGTAACATAAAAATCTCCTGAATAAATAAAGTGCTGTGTTTTTTTAAAAAAATCTCCTATCATTTGATATTTGTCTAAGTACTCCTTAGATTGTGCATTGGTTAATGGCTTCCGATCTGTTCAGATCAGCAGCGTTTTCATGCAAACGCGCTTTTGAAAAAACCTGTTTGGCAGACATTCAAGTCATTCGGTGCCAAACTGAACAGACCTGATAATCGAATCATGTCTGATCACCATAGCCACTTGGTAAAGCTTGACTATCAAACAGGCTTACTGCAAAATCTGTGGTATTTTTGGATAGGATAATGAGATGCAAAAGAGGAGGAGCCCTTAGCTTGATGGGGTTTCTGTGCCTGTAACCCTATTTTAAGTTCTTGATCCACAAGCAAAAGTGAGAAATAAGTTGACAGGTTGAATGAATAAAAGAGGTAACTTGTAAATAAAGCAAGGATGTTAAAGCTAAACCTGCTGAAATGGGTTCTTCTGTACAAAGATGAAAACTGGAGGGAAGGGTGTGAACTTCTGAACCTGCCCTTGTAGCTCTCCTTTCAGTAATTAGCAGCCATGTAATCCCACGTCATAAAGAAGTTGTACCTATTGGGTTGTACTTCACGAAAGCCGTGATAAAAGACAGGAGTACATCAGGGCAGCTCCTCTCTGCCAAGCTGGCTACTCTAGCTAAAAACAATATTGTTTATAAAGTAGCAAAGAGTCCAGTATCACTAACCATCTTATTTGTAGCATAAGCTTTTGAGAACGACATCTCTCTTCGTCAGATTCATTAAAGCTTTGCTTATCCATAGTAGGATATTACACAATCATCACCATGGTACAACTTTAAAACAAAAACTCATCCCCCAAAAAGCAGCAGCCAGCATATAAGAAGGATCTCCACGACAGCATATTTTACATTACAAAGGTCTTTTCCAGCTTTTGTGCTGCCATAGCAAACTGAAGTAGCTTACAGGTAACGTTTTGAAAGGGACAGGAGCCATTGTTTGTTCCTCTATCCTACTCGCCTGTTTGGCAACCAGAAATCTGCTCTAAACTTAGCATGGTCTAGACTAATTAACCCTGCATAAATTCATCAGCAATCCATTTTAAGATTATTACAAACCAAATGCATGTCATTAAGTTTTTCAACCATTCCCTGAAACATATTCCCCCCTCCTTTTTTACCGAATATCTAGCCTGGTAAAGAGTTCTGGGGAATCTGAATCTTGCTCAAAACTTTATGATATCTTAGGTTATATGAACACAAGCTATTACCCTAGGGGCTTTAGATTCCCCCTTCCAATGAACTAGCAATGGCTTCCTGTAATTTTCTCTGTATTGACTGCAATTTCACAAAAGATATGTAACTTCCCTGGAACACAATGCAATCAATGTCTTGTATCTAGATATCTATATCCAGATATCTTAGGATAGAGCAATAATTTTTGTAGCTAGGCTTAACACACGTCTCACCATCTGCCTGTTGTCCCCCTATACCGCTTGGCATTGGGGGGGGGGATGAGGGGAAGCCATCATGCCATTACTTCCAGCACAAATCTGGAAGTGACATCATCACATCTGCATGGTACTCTAGGATGTCCCCTCCCCCAAATTCTATGATTTTACCTTAGAGTTTTGGGAAGATCCTAGAGTATCATGCTGGTGTGGTGACATCACTTCTGGGTTTGTTCCAGAAGTGACATTGTAACATCAGCACAATTACATTCCCTGCATTCTTATCCCCTCCTCCTTCTGCTGCTTGTCAGCCTACGGAATCAAATCCAGCCTCAGAATTTCAAGGGTCATGATGATGTCATAAGCCATTAAATAATTCTTATGGAGAACAGGTTCATCAGTGGCTGCTCATCATAAAGACTAAAGGAAACCTTTACTTTCAGAGGCCGTAAGCCTGTGCTACTACTGCTGGGAGGCAGCACATGTGGAAGGCCTTGGCCTCTATTCCCTTCTTGTCATTCCTCTAGGGCAACTGACTGGACACTGTGTGAAGCAGGATGCTGGACTGGTCTGACCCAGCAGTACTCCATATCATTATGGAGATGTGTTATAAGTAGAGATGGGCACGAACTGCATTATGAGCATCAAAAAACCACTAAAATGGTGACCGCGCGATCGTGACCCGGCGGATTGTGATCGTCCACGGCCAATGATCCAGCGGTCGGGAGAGGCCTGGATCATGGTGTTCGGGCTCGGTTCGGGAATCCAGACACTCAGGCACCAGCAATCTATTCCTCTGGCAACGGAGCCATGGGAATGCCTGAGCTCTGTCTGCCCTCCTTCTGTCGCCCTGGAAACCTAAATGGAAGCCCAGCTTTCCTTGATCAGCAGGGCTTCCTTCCAACCGTGGAGCTGCAAAGCAGTTACAAGTTGGGAGAAGAGAAGACACCCAGGGGAGGGAGGGGGAAGGGGGTGTTCTGTAGCCATGGGCACTCCAATCTCATCCCTGCAAACCCCGATAGGCAGCTCTGATGGCCAAACACAGACCTCCTGTGTTGCTGAATGGGACCCATGCTTATAAATAGCCATGGGATGGGAACAGCAGTGTGCCCCATTGCGTTTTCCACGATCCAGGTTCGGTTCGGGGACGGGAGATTGTCGTTGCTGTTCGGGAATTCGGGATCGTGGTCTGCACCGAACCACGATCCGCTGGTTCGATAATTTTTTTTGGTTCGTGTCCATGTCTAGTTATAAGAGGCACTATGTGTCAAACCATGCCAAGACATACAAAATCATGCCTTATGGCTGCACAATTTCATGCTGCAGGAAGATACAGTGTTTAAGTAGTTTGTCTCCAGAAAGCAACAATAAGAGGGTAGAATCATTTGGAGATTTAAATTAGACTAGATGTATTGCCTTGTGGCAGAGTGGGGAATTGGACCTTGGCTGCCCACATCCATGTCTGTCAGTCTAGCCACTATCCCACACTTGCAGTCAGTGTGGTGAATTGCAATGTGTGGTGAATTGCTATATAAATACATATAAGCAATTCTAGCTCTCGGAGTACTTCCTCCTGCAAGTTTCCTTCTAACCTACCATTCAGGCACCAGCCTTCTTTGCTAGATACATTCAAACTTCCTTCTAGTTTTCTTCTAGTTTCCTTCTAGTTACCAACACAAGCTGGTGCCCTATACCTAGCAGATATTAGCCATCAATGCTCATTTGAGCAAGCATCTTCTATCCATTAATGCCCACGAAAGAAACATCTTTGGCAATTTGCTATAAAAAAAACCTAGAGAAAAGGTCATCTCCTCCCTTGGCACAACTGTAACAATATGCAATTACTTGGTAGGAGTATAAAAAAGGAATCCAATGAATGAAGGCAGATACAGTATCAGTCAGTCTGTCTCCACTTTCTTTTCTTTCTCAGGCTGGCTTTTCCTATTTTTAAAACCCTAGTCAAAGAGAAAACGCAGGCCAAGAATATGTTGAGCTCTGAAGAGAAAGGCAACCCCTGTCCAGGATTCCAGATGTTCAGAAATGATTTGATGTTTCTACCAGCTCCTTGCTCATGCTCCACTCTCTATTCATTGCCCCACTCAGTATTCCTAATGCAGCTTCTGCTTCTGAAGGATTTTCCACCAAACCATTTTTCAGTTTACATTGCTAGCTGAAGATCCAAGTTGCAGACACTTAAAGAACAACATTAACGTAACTTAACATCCTAGCTTTCCTAGTCTGAAAGCAACAGCACTTATTATTATGCTACTGACTGAATCCAAATTGGATTTACGTACTTTTATACACAAGTTTCCAAAGAGCTGAAAATGTGGACTTTTTAATTAGCAATGCATTGCTATGTTCCCCCTTCCTCATTTTTAAAAAGAGTAGGTATAGCGTAGGCAACCAGCTCCCCTCACTAACTGATAGTTTTACATATTATGGAGCTACAATCTGGATTTGCCATCAAGAATATGCAAAACAGGAATTTACAGCCAGCATGGCTATCTGGCAACTGTATGTCATAGCCTTGATCAATACATTCTGAAATAGATGAGATACTTTATCCATACCAAAATGCAGAGGCGGATTTCAGTGAAAATTAGATTGCCATGAAGCCACCACCAAGCCTGTTTGAAGTACTGGAAAGTCGATTTGGGGCAAGCACGCCTAGACTTGAACCGCCACAGCCAACAGCTCCTCTTCATTGTCAACTACGGTTCTTGTAAGATCTGGCCTCCAGACCACAATTACTGATAGTAAAAGTTGGAAGCTTGCGGCTAAGGTAGTTAGCTTGCTATTTTCAACTACTGGCTGTGTTAACTAGTTGTTACTGCTGTTGGGATCTCCTATGGCTAGAACTTTACCTCACCCTGCAAGAATCATGAGAGACTACTGTATGCTATATAGGGTTGCCAGGTCTCCTTACCCTCAGGGTGGGAGGTGGGAAATCTGGTACATGATGTAGTGCTGCCCTCGTGTGTGCAGCCTGCACGATGATGTCACTTCTGGGAAGTGACATCATTGTGCAGGCCATGTGCTGCCCCTGAGAGATCGGCCAGGTTGGTTAACTGCCAAACCTACAGGGGTGGCTATGGAGGCACCATCTTCCCACCTTTCCCACAAAGGCATCTCCCACACACAGTTGGTTCACCCACCATCCATTCCTAAGGGCAACCTTATATTAGCTGGTGATTTCAGGGACAAGTAGGAATTTTTGGTTCTCCCATGACTGGAATTTTAGGGACCTGTTTTTAAGTGTGTGTGTGTGTTGTGATGTTTACGGGAGCGTTGGGATAAACAGGCCTGGTCCTTGAACTGGTTAGGTTATATAACTAGAGATTACAGAAATAGGGCAGGTCGCTCATGATAGGTAGCATGAATTGGCCAGCACTCTGAGGCATCCCACAACAGCTTCATAGTATGGCAGGGAGGGCAGCAACTGAACATCCTGGAGCATCAACCAACCTCAGCTCTTTAGGGGTAAGACTTGTCATCTCTTAGCTCACTTAATGGCTAGGCAAGAATGATCAAGGCCAGCAAAATTGCTGTCCAAATTAGGAGCCAGAGGGGGCGGGGAGTTGCCCAACTGAGGGTATCTGTTGGCTACTTAGAGCATCCCAACCTTAAATTTACTAATATTTATTTATTTAGTATATTTGTATTCTACTCCAAGGGGGACCCAAAGCACAAAGAGGGAAAAAATTCAACAGACTTATGATGGCATAGATCAGCCATTTAAATAAGCTAGTTAAACCCATGTATGGTTGTCCAGCATCTTTATTTGAGGAGGGACAAAATAAGCTAGTTTTTACTACTATATCTGAACTGAGCCCCAAAATTTCACATGCTACACATGGCTAGCTGCTGCAGACCCAATTGCCACTATATATCACTAGCTCTAAGTTCATTATTGGCAATAACTCTGTTAATAATGGTGTGAAATGATGTACTGGGTGCCTCCTGATACATTCTGTCACAGTCCCTTATTATCATAGGCAAGACAGCCTGCTATTCCAAACTCTTCAAAGAAACATGAAAGTTCTCAGCTGTAATTACAGTCAAGGCCAGTCTGGGTTAATTTGTCTATCGATGAACTGTGTAAAGAGTGAGGGAAATGACTAGGTGTGTTTGGTCAAGACCTATCTAATTTGCTCACTGTTAGTCGGGGAAAGGTCTCCAGTGCACAACCTAATAATGCAAGTATTACTGTCCAAATAGATTTTTAAAAAACAGAATAATAGTCATTGAATGAATTTCATCTGTTTCCCCAGTGCCTCGTAGTCTGGTAGGAAAGTCAGAGGGAAGGAGAGAGAATCAGGGGATAGCTGGCAATATGAAACTGGCATGGAAGCTTTCCAATCGGCAAAGTCAAACTGATCTTGGAACAGAGGAAGTAGGAGGTCAGAGCGAAGAAGAGAGTGAGTGGGGAGATATGAATTTAGAATCAAAGGGGTTTTTTATTGAAACCAAAGAAACAATAAGGAAAAAATAAAAATAATGGGAATAATAATGCATACAAAATATACTTTGGAAATGAGCATGGAAAAGTCACACCCCTACTTGAAACCATGCAAGCTAAATCAACAACTGCCTGCATGTGTATATTCTCTGTGGTGGCTCCCACCTTATGGAATGGCCTGCCTGAAGAGGTCAGGGAAGCCCCCACTCTCTTGGCTTCCTGCAAACTAAGCAAAATTGAACTATTCAGGAGGGCTTTTTTACACAGGCAATAGGGCTGAGCTGTTAGAAATGGCTCAAAGAGATGCAGTGGAAAAAGGGATAGGGACTGTACACTATACTACTGCGTACTTTCTGTTGCTGTAAGTATGCTCCTACTGGGTAGTTTCTGCATTATTTAATATGTTATCTTAAATTGCTTGTATTTTGTTTCAGCATTGTTTCAGATCTTGTATCATATTTCTGCTTGCATTCTTTTAAAAAAATCTCTGTATTTATTGAATGTCCCAGCCATTGATCATATTGACTTACACTGAGCCTTGAGTCTCGGAGAGAAAGGTAGACTATATAAATAACGTAAATAAAAATAAACCAGCTTTCCACAGGTGAGGTGACAAGGAAGAAAAGTTGTCTCTTCTCCTGCTGTAAAAAAGGGTTTTGGAGTCATCCTCTGAAATGAGCAAGTATCAGATTTGAGACGAGCACTTCACAAAATAACTCCTACATCTAAAGAATTCATTGCCATCACTGAGGAGCAGGATCCTGCCGTGTTGCCCTTTGGACCCAGGTCACCACTGCAAACATGAACTGGAAAGCTGAGCCGGAGGGAATGCTTAAGTGCCCTCTGCCCAGGGTGCTTTGCAAAAGGACATTTGTGGCTCAGCCTTCCTCTGAAGATGGCCTTTGGGGATATGAATACACCTCACCTTCTGTATCACACCTCCTCCCCCTACCTGAGAAACCCCCGAAGCGGAGAGCTTGAATCTCATTTTCCATTCAAAATCCAATGCCCTTGAGAGGACTTTGGTGAACTTCTGTCATGCTGACTGACAGATTCTGAAGTCAGCCTCCTTGGCAATACGAGAGTGTGCTTTGACTGAAATTGCAAACCAGAGCTGATGC
The DNA here is from genome assembly GCF_028583425.1 of Eublepharis macularius. Classification (NCBI taxonomy): domain Eukaryota; kingdom Metazoa; phylum Chordata; class Lepidosauria; order Squamata; family Eublepharidae; genus Eublepharis; species Eublepharis macularius. Next base: position 162,671,742 of record NC_072792.1, on the reverse strand, counting down.
TTCAGCAACCTCTCCGGTGTCCAGCAGAGCAGAAAAACAGCCCAGCGGAATTAACAGGAGGTTAATGACTGTGTGTGAGAGAGGTAGACTGGCCATTCCCGAATCCTTTCTCCCTGGGTGTGAGTGACATTGAAGGATGACATTTTGAAGTGGCCCTGTAAATAAGGGCTATGCAGGATTTAAAAAAAAATTACGGGAAATGTTTCTGAAGCAATAAAACATGATTTCCCAATGTTCAACCCACAGAAAACTGTAATAGAGGTTTGAATTACCAGTGTTAAATATATCTGTGCATTACAAGCAAGGCTTTTTCAAATGTTCCTTTGTCTCCAGGATAGAAAACCTATGATGATGATGATGATGATGATGATGACGACGACTACTACTACTACTACTACTAATATTACGACGACGACGACGACGACGATGACGACTACTACTACTACTACTACTACTATCATCATCATCAAAAGAGTCACTTTAGGCTTAGCATAATTCTAGACTTTCCCTCTCTGCATATCTGATCTCTGCCCCTAAGAGAAGATTGTGCTGCCTATGCTTGTCTCTGTTGGTCTCAGTTAAGAGACTGGGGGAGTTATTGGACCCAGGCTCTTTTACTGGAGAAACAGGTTGAGGCAATGGCAAATAGTACCTTCTGTCGGTGGCAGAGAGTGCCATCAAGTCATAGCTGACTTAATGCTGACCTCAGCTGGGGTTTTCAAGGCTAGCAGAGGTGATTTGCTGTTGCCTGATTCTGCATAGTGACCCTGGTCTTCTTCAGAGATCTTCCATGCAATTACTTACCAAGGCTGACCCTGCTTAGTTTTCGAGATCAGACAAAATTGGGCTTGCCTGGGCTATCCAGGTCAGGGCTCTGGAACTTTCCTCTGCATAGAGACCCAGGACTTCCTTGGAGGTCTCCCATCCAATTACTAACCAAGGCTGACCCTGCTTAGTAGCCAAGATCTGACAAGATCCAGCTTGCCTGAGCTATTGGTTCTATCTAATTTGGAAGCTGGACCCAGTGATCCTAGCCATGCTGATCTATGCACCAGTAACCTCAAGACTGGATGGAAGGTGAAGGAATGGGTGATTGAGCACACCTAATAAAGACAATGATGGTTTTCTACAGGCTCTGAAACTGTTCCCTGCCCCCATAGGACTGAATCACTTACAATTCAAAGAGAAAGGTGTATTGTACAAGCGACAAAGTGCAAGAGCTTTCCCTTGCAGTCACAGCATAAAAGAACCATGTTTCCTCCCCTTCCCTTTGAGATGTGCATCATGCGTACATGGGAGCATACACAAACTTCACACCAGGACTCAAAGGGGTATGGCAAGACTATGCACACCTCCTACATCTCCATGCAGCTCAGTTTCCACTTGATCAAAGAAGGAAGTAGAAGTGTGATGTTTGAGTGCAGAAGGTGAAATCTGAATGGATATAATCACAGACCTCCAGTTCCTTGTAACAGTTTAATGTGGTGCTTGTATGCACATCATTGGATGCACACTGATAGGGAGAGGAAATAATCAGGTCCCTGTTCCTTCTGGGGCCCCGTTTTGGCTGGGTGCCCCAGGAGAAAGGACCATGCCCAAGATTATCTGCTGCAATCTTTAGCTTTCTCTTTGCAGTTCCATTTCTGATGTTTCTATTTAATTTTGTACTATAAAAGTATGCCTCATGTTTAGGGATAATGGAAGGACAAATAATTTGTTTGCTTGCTTTCTTTCTGAAACTGAAGGGACAGCTCTTTTAAGAGACAAGCTAGATAGATGTCCCACCCCAGATGAAAACAAACAAAAAGTATATCAGATTTTGATAAGCGTAGTACATAACGAGATCTTCATAGTATTGAATGATTAGAAGCACAAGTTTCTGCCAGGACGTGAAAGATGCTTATATAGTATAAGCAATGAAGAACACTGCTTAGGTGGATTGTTTTAACCTGAGCTCAGCTCGATAGTCAGAAGAAGAATGGGAAAAGGGAGCAGTGAATTTGCAACACTAGGGTTTCCATGTCAAGGTCTTTAGAGCAAAATCAGAGTACCTAGTTGATCATAGCTGGACAGAATAGAACGAGTTATATCAGGGCTTTTTTTCTGGGAAAAGAGGTGGTGGAACTCAGAGCAGAACTACAAGTGACAAAAGGCACAGGTTGGACACTTGTCAGCTTCCCTCAAGTTTTGATGGGAAATGTAGGCGTCCTGGTCTTGCAGCTTGGCTCTCCGACTGCTGTCCAATGGACTTTTCAACTGTCACTTGTCCAACATTCCGCCAAGCTGCCTACATTTCCCATCAAATCTTGAGGGAAGCTGACAAGTGTCCAACCTGTGCCTTTTGTCACTTGTAGTTCCGCTTTCAGTGGGTTGCCCTTGGCGGAAATGATCACATGGCTGGTGGCCCCGCCCTCTGATCTCCAGACAGAGGGGAGTTTAGATTGCCCTCCGTGCCGCAATCTAAATTCCCCTCTGTCTGGAGATCAGGGGGCGGGGCCACCAGCCATGTGATCATTTTCAAGAGGTTCTGGAACTCCGTTCCACCGCGTTCCAGCTGAAAAAAAGCCCTGAGTTATATCAGGAGTGCTATTTCAAATTTCAGTAGGAGCAGCAAAAACATTTTAGTAGGGGGAGCATTGGTTCACTCAGGTCCAAAGACTAAACTGCAAAACAGAGCAGATCCAATTGATGCTTTACTTAACAGGATTACTGCAAAGTGGTTTGCTATATCTCCAGTGTCTCAAGCTCTGAGTCTCCATCTATACATTATGAAGTCCTTGTGTTTGTTGGGGAACAACACAAGGACTTGGTATCAGAGGTGCAACGGGAAGTTTTGTGCCTCCCACATACAAACTAGCGCCTTTCTGTTTGCAACCACAGCGCTCAGGGAAAAACAGCGGTAGCCTCCCACCCGTTTTTTTGGGGTCTCACAATGGGGCCAATAGTGACTCTCTGGGGCAGTTTTCGGATGCAACAAAGTGTGTGTGTACCTGTGATACAAAGACCTGGTATTGTTTCCCAAGAAACATGAGGGCTTTGTAATATGGAGATGGTCCCTGACAGTCCTCTGGAATTGTACCACATGGTATTTGTGCATGTGAGTAGGCCCAGCCATCTGGCTCTGAAGAGATGGTACAATTCACCATCAACCATTTTTTAAAAAATGGAACTATGTGCCACATGGAAAACGTATTTGGACTGCTTGTACCAGATTATTGCTTCTTATTTACATGTGTTTACCACAAGCAGGCAGGCACAGAAGTCTAAGCAAGCGTCATCCAGCATGTGGGCTAGCTAACAGCCCTGATATTTCATTTTTCCATCTTGAGAAGGAGTCTCCGTCCAAGTCAGAGGACTTTCTATGGCCCACCACCATTTCTTTTTAACCTTGGTTCGGCCAAGGTATTTGCCTGTTTTTCTTGTGCGGCCTCGTGCCATGTAAGCAGCTATGGCTGCAGAAAGAAACACCTGCATATTTGCTGGCTTATGACTATTGGAGGCTGGACTGTGCACATAAGCAGTTTTCACACTTTTAATCCCTTTCTAAATACACCTGGCAAATCTACCTGAACCAGCACTGAGCTGGCACTGTAAGCTTGGAGAGCTGCAGCTAAAGCAAAGAAACAGAAGGTTTTTTAAAAAACCTTTTGCATATTTATGAAGGAGATAAATCACTGGTCTTGGCTCGAACGCTTTCTGGCTTTTGCATGTGCAAAGAAGAGACAGTAGCTGTGTGATGGTTTTATTCTGTTTCAGATTTTGTGGGCACTTTAGTGCCCTGTCCACTAAAACTGTTGCCCCATCCTCCACATGCCATGTATTCCTTCATGGACAGAGCACCAGAGCATGACTTTTTCATATTCCTTGATGCTGTATCAGAGCTGGAAGGGCTAGAAAGGAGCACAAAAGAGTTCGAGACATTTGAAGGCAATTTGCCACTACTCATATGAACATATGCTCATATACTACTAAATCAGATCATTGATCCATTAAGTTTGTTGCTGATTGGTAGTGATTGTCCAAGGGGTTGGGGAGAGGTTTTCCTCCTTCTAACTGGAATGAACTTCGGACCTTATTCCTACTAAGCTTGTGTTCTATCACTGAGCTAGAAAGACTTAGGAAAGATAGAGGGAGTCCAAAATGGACCATTCAGCTATAAAGGTAGAGCTGGCTGTAGATCAGAAGGCACCCTATACATCTTCCATTTGTCCAGTTTCTGAATGTCTTATTTTTCAATGCATTTGTAGATCATTTCACAACTTCGACCCATGATTTGCATGCATGATTTATCTCTGTCATATCAGACAATAAATGTGCATGCTAGGATTTATAAATCTGAATTTATTTGTGCCATACAGAAACAAATGAAACAAATGTGTTGGCGTTTCAAATTTACTAATCTCATGATGGTCAATTATCTTTATGGTATTCCTGATATCACAATCACTCATATGTCGACGGTTGTTGAATGAGCACTAGTGTTGTAAATTTCCCCAAAAATAATAAGAATAATGAAGAGTGTTAACGTAATGTTGGTCAGGCAGAACAGTGTTTCCAGATTTACAAGTGAATAATAATAACAACAACAGCAGCAGCAGCAACATTTGATTTATATACCGCCCTTTGGGACAACTTAATGCCCACTCGGAGCAGTTTACAAAGTATGTTGTTACTATTCCCACAACAATCACCCTGTGAGGTGGGTGGGGCTGAGAGAACTCTGAGAGAGCCATGAGTAGCCCAAGGTCACCCAGCTGGCTTCAAGTAGAGGAATGGGGAATCAAACCTGGTTCTCCAGAGTCCTGCCACTCTTAACCATTACACAAAACAGGCAAACTGGTTGTGCTATCTTTTTCAGCTACTGAATGGATAAATTGTGAAGATGACCCATAATAGCTGTCCCCAAACCAGCTGCCCTAGGTGGTCACTTGTGTCACCCATTTCTCAACCCAGCTCTGCATGAAGGAATATTATTTTAGGCACCAAAACTACAATCCCATTTTTCTTTTCAAATCAGCAATTTCTTATACCCAGGAGCAAAACTGAACTACCCAACTCTTTGGTTTGGTGTATCTAACAATCTGAAGTCTCAGAGGGTCCTGCAATCTTGTACTGTTTGGTATAACAGAGATTCCAGCCATCCATTCCATCTCTTACAAAGGGATACAGAAAGGATACCTTTTCCTAGATTACCGCAGCACATTCACTCTAGAATTGTAGCATTGGAAAAGAGCGAATACAAGTAAATATCTTAGCTGAGTCAGGTTGCTGGTCTAGCAAGAACAGTCTTGTCTACAACATCTAGCAGCCACTCTCTAAGGTACAGATTTTTCATCACTTATTGTCACCTAGGGGCTATGTCGGACTGCGTTACAGCTCAATAAGCACACCAGACACTTGCGCGGGTTAGAAAATGGCCACAACTTTATTGATTACAGCTGTATGGAGCATTGGTCTGGCATCTGGGCTGGATCCCCATTGGCATCGTAGGCCTCACTGCCGAACCGATGCATCACCTGCCAGCCTCCCGCTGGCACCTTGGCATATGCTGTTCCATCGCCGGCTCCGCCTGGCGACCCTTGCTTCCAGATCCGTCAGGGTGAGCAGCTCGCAGGCCCACTCACCCTGTTGGGATCCAGCCCAATGCCCTAAAAACCACCAATCCGTAAAGTTGTGACAGAGTTCCCTCGATAGCTCTGAAAATGCGGAGGGTGGGAGGGTGAAACTTGCTGCTGCAGATGCTCGGACAATAATGGCGTTGACCACGCGGCTGGACCCTTGCGGGATGGACGCTCCGCCTCCACTCTTCGCCCCGCCTCCACTCCGTCCGGCCCCAGGTGCCAACTCCGCTTGCTGGTGAGTCAGCCACTGCTTTTTACTGGATCCTCTTAACTAGAGTCGCTGGGGATTGAACTTGGAACCTACTGCTGGCAAAGTGGATGCTCTGCCATGACGCTTTTCAGTTGGCCTTAAGGAGGCAGGAAAATTGATCATTACCCCAAACCATCAGCTACAACCTGAACAACTGACATGAAGAAGAGAGTACAGGTGAAACAAAATTTCAAATTCTGAAAACAAATCAGAATTTGAATTCCCTTGCTAGGGCTTTTCTATCAGTTCCAGTGGGGTTTCCTGAGTGGCTAAATGAATGTGTGGATTTTGCACAAAAGTTTACTCATTATTTATGTGTGTCAGCTATTGAATTCACTGAATACTGAGTGCATGTAAGTTGTCACGACACTTTTGAGTGCTGAGTGCTACTGCATGGCAGTTGCTAAGTAGTGCTAGCTATGTATCATACTGCCGAACAGTGTTTTTTTGCTCCGTGCTAGCTATTAGATACTGTTAAATACTTGCTGCTGCCGTGCCAGATAATGTCAAATATTTAGTTCTGCTGCATGTCAGATCCCAGAAACTGTCAGATGCTTACCATTACTGTACAATTATTAGATGTTGATGTCAAATGCTCAAACATCCACTGAATATTCAGAGAATACTTGCCATCAACATTCACAGATCATCGTTTTTAAGGATAGTTTATAAAGCCGTCCTAAGCAGGCTTGGATCCTATACAGTGCAAACAGAGTTGCACTGCATAAAGGGCTAGTTTCCTGTCTCCTCTCTCCTGTCAGGTTCAGAATGCTTCCCTATATGTTGTAACCAAAGAGACTCCATTTTAATTCTTTTAGTGTTCTGAGTGCTTTCTTCACAGGTGCCAAGATGTTCCCTAGCAGCTATCTCTCAGAGGAGGAATGTTTTGGCTACAGCTTTTCCAGTCCTGGGAAACTTTCACTGTCTCAGCTTCAAAGGGATTGTTTTGAGAACTATGGGGGGAGGCTGGGCCTACTGAGTCTTGATACTTTGTACTGTATTCTTTGCCTCTCATTCGTAACAATACACGTGTACCAGCCCAGATATTGCATCTGGGCCAGCGGACTATAATGGTTGCTTTTTCAGTAAATCTTTTGAAAACAACGGACTCTTGTCTGATTGCAGAAGGTAGTCTGGATACAACTATTATTTAGCCACAGATCTGACATCTCCTGCTGTATTCTTCTGAAATTGTTCCTCTGTAGGTCAGTGGACCAACAGGGACATGATGGTGGACAAAGTGGGAGTCAAGCTTCAGTGAGAGGGCAGAGGAATTGCCCTCGCCCTCTTCTGAGAGAAGACTTACGTACCGCCAATGGAAAGGCAACTTAGGATCTCAGCCATACTCTTCTAAGGCCATGGACTTTTAGGAAGCTGCTTACGACACCCCATGTTTCAACTACAGAGCAGTGTGAGTTGGTAAGTAGTAAATAGGACCGAGCAAACCAGGGAATGGGACAGATGGGCTTGGTGGAGATAGGGAATGGAGAGGAGAATGAACAAGGAGTATAGATAAGCAAGCAAGGTTGGGGCTGTGGGATATGGCCGTGTGTTTTGATGTATCCTTCAAGTGGGATTATCATTATTTCGAAAGCACCTAAGGTACAATTTAAAAAGCAAACAAACTAATCCCTTGCCAGTGGGTTACAAGCCAACAAAACAGACTGAGACTAGAAGGAAGAAGAAGTAATAAAGCATTTTAAAGAGTGCCATGGAAATGGCCGGATCTAAAGATAACTGTAATGAGCAGAAGACCAAAGAGAAGAGGGTGGCTTTCTTGTAAGAGATGGAGACAGAGCTTGTTAATAAAGTTATGGCCTAGTTTTATTCCAGCCAACATGTGGGTCTCAGTTTTTTGCCGTGCCCCTTTCCCTTCCCTGCCCTCAGCCATAGGCGGCAACACATTTTGTAAACTGCTCTGAGTGTGGCATTAAATTCTCCTGAAGGGTGGTACATAAATCAAATGTTATTATTATTTGTGCTGCCTCTGTCTGTAGGGAATGGGTTGCTGGTTAAAGTAGGGCCTGTATCTTCTCTTGTTCTATTCAGAGGGCTGTATAAGACTGAGATTCAGTATGGTATAATGGTTAGAGTAGTGTAGTAGGACTGGGAAGAAACAGGTTCAAATCCCCACTTGTCCAGGTGACCTGAGGCACACCATTCTCTCTGGGCATAACCTTCCTCACAGGATTCTTGTGAAAATGAAAGGGAGGAGGTAAGGACCACATTTGCCAAACTGGGTAAAAATTTACCCAAGAAGCAAGTACTGATTAGTCGAGCTTTTTTCTGACTTGGTTTTATTTGTTCTATTACAAAATGTTTTTGTTTATTATTTTCAGCAGGTCAGGTTCTGGCTGCCTGAAATCTGTTTGATTTTATGGTATTGTGTAACGAGGAAAAGCAGTATAGAACAGTATCAAAATCAGTCAATCAACCATTCGAGGAATGGCAAAGGGCCCCTGTTACGAGAAATTCACAGACTGTCACTCTGAGTAGACAATACTGACCAAGATGGACAAAGGAGCTGATTCACTATAAGGCACCATCATGTGTCTTCAAGGGCAAGAAGCTTTGCACTTGGCCTTAGTGGGGGCAGAAAGTGGTATAAGGAACTCTGTGGCATGTGGCTCATAAGGAGTAGAACGATCCATGAACCTGCCAAATTAAGGTGTCTGAAGAAGGGAGCTTTGATTCATGAAAGCTTACACATTGAACATCTTATTGGTCTCTTAGGTGCCACTGGACACCAATTCTGCTGTTCTACGGCAGACCAATATGGTTACCCATCTGCGGCTACCCACCGGCCCCCTGCCATAAGGGAGGGTTACCACCCGCCCTGTTTTGCTAACATCTAGCAGCCCCATGGTTTGTTGTCATTGCTGGGTTATGCAATATGTGTGCTGCCTCTATTTTTTAGATCCAGGGGAGTTAGCCGTGTTAGTCTGTAGTAGCAAAATAGTAAAGAGTCCAGTAGCACTTTTAAGACTAACCAACTTTATTGTAGCATAAGCTTTCGAGAGCCACAGCTCTCTTTGTTAGATGCTATCTTTTAGAAATCGCTGTTTTTATTGATGATTTGAGTTGGTTTTAATCTAAATTGTTATGCTGTTTTATATTTGTTGTGCTCTGCTCTGAGCCTGCCTGTGGGAAGAGAAGACTAAAAACAAAACAAACAATCCTCATGGAAGGCACCACATTTCCACATATGGAGTAGAAATCTATTAATTGGTGTCTGAAGAAGGGAGCTCTGACCCTTGAAAGCTTACACCCTGAAAATCTTATTGGTTTCTTAGGAGCCACTGGACTCAAATCTTGCAGCCAAATTAAGTGACAGGAGACCTTCTATGAACGTAAGAAGTGCCCTGCTAGATCGGATGAGTGGCCTATCTAGTCCAGCATCCTGTTTCACACAGTGGCCAACCAGATGTCCTGGAGAGCCAACAATCAGGGCACCGAGGCCAAGACCTTCCCCCTGACGTTGCTTCCTGATCACCTCTGGTATTCAAAGGTTTACTACATCCAAATATGGAGGTTCCCTTTAGACACCATGGCCAATAGCCATTGATGGACTGACCCTTCATTAATCCGCCTAATCCCCTTTTAAAATCATCTATGCTAGGGGCATCCAAACCTGTTATGTGCTTTAAGGGTGTGTGTGTGTTATGTGCCGTCAAGTCGTTTCCGACCTATGGCGACCCTATGAATGAAAGACCTCCAAAACGTTCTCTCTCTAACAGACCTACTCAGATCCTGAAAACTGGAGGACATGGCTTCTTTTATTGTCAAGCCACCTCATTTTAGGTCTTCCTCTTTTCCTGCTGCCTTCCACTTTTCCTATCATTATTGACTTTTCCAGAGAATCTTGTCTTCTCATGATGTGACCAAAGTATGATAGCTTTAGTCTTGTCATTTTAGCTTCTAAGGAGAATTCCGGCTTGATTTGATCTAGTACCCACTTATTTGTCCTTTTGGCTGTCCATGGTATCTGCAAAACTCTCCTCCAGCACCACATTTCAAATTAATCCATTTTTTTCCTGTCAGCTTTCTTTACCGTCCAACTTTCACATCCATACGTGGCAATGGGGAATACCATAGTTTGGATTATCTTGATCTTGATTCCCAGAGGGACATCTTTATCTTTAAGGATCTTATCTAGCTCCCTCAAAGCTGCTCTCCCAAGTCTCAATCTTCTTCTGATTTCTTCAAGGGTATTTTTTTAAAAAAAATTGGCTAGGGAAGGAGTGGGAAAGAGTGTCTGGATCTTTAAAATGGCAAGACACAGCACGAGTAATGTAGAGACATTAAAGAAAGAAAATATAGGCTTGCTATGAAGAAAAATTTTCCTGACAGTGAGATTTTTCTTTGTGATGATCTCCCTGAAGGAGTGATAGAAGATTCATTTGTTGGGGATTTTATAACAAGTCTGGACTGAAAGAAAAATACGGCAGCAGAGATTTCCACCCTGAGATATAGTTTAACAAAATGCCCCAATAGCTTTTTTTCAAATCTTTAGTCCCAGCCTTCCTCTCTCACAATGCTGCAATGGAATAATAAAAGCACACACACAAAAATAAACATTCTATATATTTGTGCAATGTATAAAACATTATTAATATTTGACCTAAGCCTGCAAATGTCTCCCAATGGTTCTTGGAGCTTAACACGACAAATCTTAGCCAGTGTTTTATTTTGTAAATAACTACATACTTGGACAAAGCATCTTCCCATTGTGGGGTGATTTTTGTGATCAAGAGTCAGTGAGTTTTTAAAATGCATTCATGACAAATATTTCAATGTGGAATACCTATAATATATCCATGAGAGACTGTGGGTTTGTAACTTGACCTACTGGTAATGGTAGAGGAAAACTTTCAGAATACAATATAAAATGAAATAAACATAAATACAGTACAATAAAAAATATTTACTAAAACACCCACAAGATTTAAAGTATCTCTAAAGAGTGTTATGAAGTTGCTTCTAAAATAAAAGTACTTATCTGTATACAAATAGAAAAGTCCCAGGTTTTCCTCGGGAGAGGCTGTGATAGGCCTGGCCAGGCAGTGCTGGAGAAGGCCAAGGGAGTGAGCAAAGGAAGTCCTTCCCAGGGGATAAATGGCCCAAGACCAAAAGATTCCCCAAGGGGGCCACTCTGGAGGCTTATAGCCCAGATGGGGGCCAGGCTCCAATCAGGAGAAACACAGATGGAGAGTAGGGTTACCAGCCTCCAGGTAGTAGCTGGAGATCCCCTGGAATTACAACTGGTCTCCAGGCCACAGAAATCAGTTTACCTGCAGAAAATGGCTATTTGGGGGGGGGGGTGGACTCTATGGAATTATGCCACGCTAATGTCCTTTCCCTCCCCAAACCCCACTTTCTCCAAGTTTTTCCAGGTTTCACCCCCTAGATCTCCAGGAATTTCCCAACTTGGAGCTGGCAACCCTAATGGAGAGCCTTTACAGCTTAAATGAGAGGGGATTCTCCTGGGGCTGTGGTATGGACAGGGAGAGAGGGCAGAACTTGCAACTAGGGTTGACTCTAGGCCCTTTGTGACTACTTAGGAACTGCTGCCCTGAGATTCTGGGGGTGGGCAAGGGAAAGGGGAGCTGGAGGGAAGAAGCTCAGCTGTGGAAAGTGAGAGAACTTTCCTGGTTCCTCCAAGGACACTTGTATCAAGGAAACAGTAGAATAAAGGGAAGCTTGTAGTATGCTGGTGGGTCCAAGTATCCTTCCAAGCTGTTGGGCTGGGTGATGGATAAGCAACCACTATCAGCCTGTCGCACCCTCCAATGCTCACAGAGGCACTGGCAAAATTAGCGAAAACAAGATCCAGAGCTGAGAAGCGATCACTGAGAAAACTTCTTCTATTTGAAACTGGCACAAGACTGGTCTACTGACATGGGCATACAAGACAGTCTAGAGACCTGGGAATTGTTCTGCAGTTCAGACTCTGCTGAGCCTATGAGCAATCCTTTGTCTCTTTCAACCTCAAACTCTTTAGCAATCCAGCTGCCAACAATCAGAGTCATTTCTTGGGCACAGATACCAGACTACAAGACACATGCAGACGGCATTAGTTGTGAATCACTCCTGTGTTTCTTGGAGGTATCTTGCCAGTCGCTGTTGGAAACAAGCTGGTGAACTAGAAAGTCCTTTGATCTGATTCAGATCTGATCCTCTTATTTGCCATTTTTCCTTTAAAAGGCATGTGAGCATCAACCAGGAAATTATCAGGAGCCCCAAACTTATGGCTTTTAAAGGAGGCAAAGCAGCAATTTATATATTTGTGTATCATTCAAAACACCCATGTCCTTCGTACTTCACCTAAGTACAAAACACAACATGAGAAACGTCTCGGCAAAGAGTGGGGCTTGGGGAGGGGAAGAGAATAATGCCATAGATACTACCCTTCAAAGCAACCATTTCCTCCAGGGAAACTGACCTCTGTAGTCTACAGATCAGTTGTATTGCTGGGAGATCTCCAGGCGCCACCTGGAGGTTGGCAAACCAACTAGCATTCCAATATGTTCCCGTGTGTGCCCTGCCTTAAAATAAAAATCTTCAAATCTGGACAGGCCTTTCCTACAGGAAACGGTGGTGGAGGGATTCCGATAAGGTAGAAGGAGCAGTACCACTTCATTTCTAATGCTCCACTGTATGGAAAAAGACCTGCAAATTATAAATGGCACATCAAGGAAACTGTGCCTAGCCTGATCTTTCTCATGCAGTGCTAGTTTTCCATTTACAGGGAATTATGAATACAGAGGAACTGTAAACTATGCAGGCTATTCAGAGAATGCAGCTTGAAGTGGTCCGTTTTATCACTTCCTCATAGAGCCACTTCAGTGTCGTGACAGGACTCTAATCTAGAGAACCAGGTTTGATTCCCCACTCCATCACTTGAAGCCAGTCAGTTACAGCTCTTCCAGAGCTCTCTCAGCCCCACCCACCTCACCAGTTGATTGTTGTGGGGATAATAATATAACATACTTTGTAAACTGCTCTGAGTGGGCGCTAAGTTGTCCTGAAGGGCAGTATATAAATAATCAAATATTGTTCTTATTATACTACCTTATTCTGCTGCATGTCTGGACCAGGCCTCATGAGGAAGAGATCTGGATTTTGTGATAATGGATTGGATTCTGTGAGAATTATCTACTAATAGAAGGGGGGTCATGACTTCTCCCAATTCCCCTCCCACTACAGACTTCTGATTCCTTCCTCATGCAGGTTCCCTATCCGCCCAGAACAGAAAAAAATGGGGATTTGGGACTGCAACAGAGGAGGGGAGCAGAAAACCTCTGATTTCACTTTCCATATATAGGGATGTACCATGAGATCCAAGGCAATGTGATTAGATTTTATCTTCGCTATGATGCTCTCTTCTACAATATCACTATCTTGGGTAGTCTCAATCATTGTAATAGAATCCAAAGTTCTGCATGCAGATATTTGAACATTTATAACCACTATTAAGCCAGTGTCACCTGTATTATTAGAAGAGGGATAAATGCTATTTGATTCAGACAATGGACTAGAACTTCTTTCTCCCGGAAATGTTTGTAACTTAAAAAAAAAAATCCAGTCTTACACTGTTCCCAAAAGTATATCTCTAACTTTTGATGTTATCTGCAGCAGATGGCTTCATACTTTCTGATGAAGGCTCATAGATTCTTTTTTGTAAGGTAGCAAACGCCACTGCAATCATTTTAATGAAATTTCATGGAAAATTCATAGACATTGATTTAACACAGTAATTTTGGCATCAAAAGCAAGATGTACCTTTAGTATGTCTGATAAAACCTGCGCTGCCTGCTAAACCCATAAAAGCTCAATGATTAGAAAGAGACCAGAGGCATCATTCACAGACATTACTTTACTCGGTGTCAGAAACTTAAATTATACTACAGAACGGAGAACCAAATTCTGAATTATGCAAATGCTATTTGATTATCTGATCCAATAAAATCGAATTTGCTTTATTACACAGAATCCATTCAGCATATGCGGAACTAGTAACAGTTTTTTTGAGACATGCCCCTTGAATTCCATATTAGGTTAGGCTCTCAGCCGTAGTTGTAATAATAGTGGAAGAGGAGGGAGTAAAGAGATAGACATGCTTGCTAATCCTGCAGCTGAGAACTACAGGATGGAGATAAACAAAATACAAATGGGACTCATTTCCTGCAAACTGTGTACTTTTTTTACACAAACTAATGTACACACACCCTTTTATCATACTTCTAAAATCCATCAGTTAGATGTGGAATTACGTATCCAATCCCTTTTAAAGAGGTGGTGGATAATATATCACAACGATGGCATTTTTGGACGGTGCAGCAAGAGGTTTTGTGGCTTTCCAATGGATTGATTCTACATCTCCTTGCTCATATACGATACTGTTAAGGTTGCCAGGGGGGAGCACAGAAGGGGTGGGGCATTTGAGTGGTGGAGCCCGAAGAAAGATTGTTGAACGGTGCTGTGGCATCACTTCTGGGCAAATGATGTTACAGCACTGTGCAATACTCAAGGAATTACTGCAGTCTCTACAGAGAAACCATAGAGGCTTTGGTAATTCCAAAGGAGGATCGACAGCACTTCTGAGCATATGGGAGGATGGCCATTATTGTGTGACATCACTTCCAGGAAAGCCCAGAAGTGACACCAGGCCTCTCTAGGAATCTCCAGAAACTCTGTTTTTACAACAGAATTTCCAGCGATTCCTAGAGATGTGATGTCACATCTGTATTTTTCCAGAACTGATTTAACACTGTTGACAACAGCTGCCCTCCTATGTCCCTGCCTCACATCTACAACTGGTTTCCAAGCCAGGACTGACAAGCCTAGCTTGGAAAGAACTTTCTGTCCCTGTGATCCTGGAGAATGCTTGCTAGTTGAAACAAACAATGCTGAGCTAAATAAATTAGAAGTGGGAAGATCTGGGTTCAAATTCCCACTCAGCTCACTGGCTGAACTTTGGCCTAGTTACTCATTCTCAGCCTAACCCCACAGAGTTGCTAGAAATGTGGAAGGGAGAATCACATAAGACATTCTGAGAGGAAACGTTGGAAAGTGTATACAGCAGCTTTACAGATGCAAGTAGTTTTATAGACGGAGAGCCAGATTCACGATGACTAGAATTGTGCCAATGCCCTGACATCAATTCCACTATCAACCCAGAAGTGACATCACTGTCACTCTGTGAGTTTTGGGAGAATCCTAGATCATCACTCTGATGTAGTGATCTCATTCCTGGATTCACAATGGAAGTAGGATTGCAAGCCCCAGTGGAGGCAGAGGATCCTCTACCCCAAACTCCCACTGCTGCCGCCGGCATCTCCAAGTGGCAATCGTAGCTGGAAGTGATGTCAGCATTGGTGCAGCGCTGATTTCTCCCCCATTTTTTCTCCTGCTGCTCCACTGACCAATGGCAGGAGCGGCGAGGCCTGGGGCAGGAGGTCTCCAAAGTGGGGAGACCTGGCCACCCTACAACCTGGGCTGTCCCAGTTCTCTCACAGCACCTGGGGGAAGGGGGAGGGAAGGAAGAAAACATTCTGGTGGCAGGCATCTTGTTTTTAGTCTGTTAGAAATTCATGATATATAATAGAGTAAGTTTCAGCAAAACAAGGTGCCTGAAGAAATGCGGCATTTAACCTTCTGGGATTGCCAGTTTGCAGTAGATTTCTTGTGTGTACATTGTCCAGAGAGATTATGCAGAATACCAACCAAAGATATTAATTATGAAATGTATGGATTTTTTTAAAATAAAAAAATGGATATTAAAGTACCAGAAAGCAGAAAGGTACATTTTATTTCACCTCTGCCACAAAACGCTCAGCTATTTTATAGCAGAGAAAAGGAACATTTTGGATTCTGACTATGTTGGAACAGATAAGATTCTCTCCTAAAGATTATCCAGGGTGCAAAAGATCTTTCCATTCACATGCCTGACATGATAGATGCTCAGCAACCGTACTTACCATTTTTCACTGCTGAAAACCTGCTGTGATACATATTTTCTTTCTTTCTACCTCTGCCCCCCCAGGTCCTATAGCTGTACACGATTCCCCATAAAGCTGGATAATTGTAACATGAATACTCTCGTGTATCCAGCAATGCTGCATTGCTTCATTTTTATGTATGGTGATACTCCAGGGAGAGTATCATAAATTGTTGTTTTGCTAAATTCCATTCAGACTAAAGCCCTACACAGTGTGGTAATTTGCTCAAAAGAACAGTTTGTACAGAGCCCAACCAATAGTTGATTCAGCCCAATATCTTGTCTTCAGCAGTGACCAGATCCAAATTTTTCTGGTTTTTTTTTTTTTAAATAAGGGTTTCAATAAGATCTTTTAAAACATTCTGTCCCTTGGTTGTTTTCCTTAGATGTTCAAATGGATATTAGGGCCGACATAATGATAAGGATGGAGATTCTGAGCACCCAATTTAGGAACTGTCTGTATTCATGTATTCTGGAAATCGGTCTCATCTTCTTTTGAAGTGGGAGAATATTGGGTATTTCTGCTTCCATAGAATAGGAATGAGCATATTTCATTTGTTTATATTTTTTGCTGAAGGTTTTGTAGATTTGTTTGCATTGAGTAGACCTGCTGCACAACTCTTACATAGTGATTTAGAGCCAGAAGGGGCTTTATAAGCCATCTAGTCCAACCACCCAATAGCCTTGCCAACTTCCAAGTGGTGGCTGGAGATCTCCCAGAATTACAACTGATTTTTGGGCTACAGAGAGCAGTTCCTCTAGAGAAAGTGGCTGCTTTGGAGGGTGGAGTCTATGGCATTATACCCTGATGAGGACCCTCCCCTCTCCAATCTGCACCCTCTCCAGGCTCCACCCCTCCAAATCTCCAAGAATTTCCTAACCTGGAGCTGGCAGCCCTACTCATGTTCAATGCAGGAAACCCAAAGCTCATTTCATTCAGATGACCGCTCGAAAACCTCCGGCGATGGAGATCTCAACACTCCTAAGTAATTGCTCCATTGTTTAATCACACTTACCATTAGGAAGTTTCTTCTCAAAGTTCAATCAAAATTTATTTCACCTGTAACTTAAAGAGGGTGAATGAATGGGGAGAGAAGAAGCATAGCTGTAATACAAAAGGGAATGAAGGCTGGAAAAAACAGAAAGAGCAAGAATGGAGGAAAAGAGACCAAGAGAACTGAGTGGAAAATGAGGTTTGTGCTCTACCACAAGTCCTGATGCCCCCAGCCCAATACAAAATCTGCCTTCCTAGATATCAAAAGCTTTCACAGGATGGTGAGCATGGAAGGTCTTGGCATGGGAGAGTAAACAAGGTGCCCAACTCAATAATCTGCTATGGCATACTCTGTCCGGCTGAAGTATTATTGTATATGACTCAAGCATAATCCCCTATAAGGCAACTTTTCTTCTCTCCACATGAGAACTAAACCAAAGCTTCAAAAGAGCAGCTGTTTCCCTTGTTATTGTTCTGGTCCTTTGATAGTGTCCTCAGATTGTCTCTTCTGCCCAGAATCTGATAGCATTTCTAAAACATGTTATTAAAATGAATAAAAGCTAGTTTTAGTTTATGATTTCCCTTGAGTTCTTATTTTGGAAGCGGATGGTCATTTTACTTTGATATAGTCTCTGAAAAGAGATGTTGATGGAAAAGTCCATCTTTTTTGCTTTTGTTCTAGTAACTACAGCACCTCCATTTGTTCTTAAAGCTTCCACTGTCCTTCCTCTCCACAACCTTTGCTTTAATCCAACAAGGGACCCTGTGACTTACCACACGGGAATAATAAATTTTGAATCCAGGTTTAGCCACAAAGTAGTCATCAGACTTGAAGGTTATCTTCAGCTGATTTGTTTTGGAGGTTATTCTCGGAGGAGTTTCCTTGTGCCCACACCATCGCCCTCGGATGATCGTGCTGATTTCAGATATATCTTCCACTTCCACAAAGTCGTATCTGGAGCCAGGGTGACAGAACGAGAAGCTGGTGTTAAAATGTTTTTTTTTACATTTTCAGTAGCTCACTCTTTAGAACTGGACCCAGTATATTAAGCTATTTAGGAGAAGGCTTTCCCACTGTCAGGTCCCATGAATGAACCCCACCCACAGAACACTGACGGCTTTTCCCCAGGAATGCAGACGTCTCCATTCACAAAACATTTGTGGGCTGCTTGGCTTCCATTTTGTGAAGGGAGATGTCACCAGCGTTCCGTGAGTAGGCCGTCTCTATAAGGGCACGTGAAAATGGCCCAGAAGTGATGCCATTGTATTGTGGGTGAGACTTAAGCATTTGGTCCAAGCTCCATGGTTTAATCATAGAGTTTTGACTGAAAGTTAACGTGATGTGCTAACATCACTTCCAGTCATGATGAAGGTAATGTCAGCGTATCAAGAAGCCGGTAATTCCACACACATCCATTTTTCTACCACTACCCAGCTGAGTGGTGGTGAGAAAGGGGTGCTGAGGTCAGGAGATATCCCACCTTCCAGCCAGAACCTGGCAACCCTTCATTCATCTCCCATTAATACACACCCTTCTCGCCTTCTGCCCACTTGATACTACACCAATTGCCCCCCCCCCCACACACACAATCACAAACATAGAGGTGGGGAGAAAGGTAGAGAAGAGATTTTTTCTGCAGGTCAGATTTTAATCCCAGTTTTTTAAAAAAATCATCTGTTTTCTATTCTCTCTTAAGATTTTAAGTGACAATTATGGGCCACCAAACTTTGCATTCTGAGCTTAGGGAATAGGAATTGGTGGCATTGATATACAAGGCAAAGCTCTGGACTTTATGTTTGACTGGCATGATTAGCCTAAGGAGAAGTCCAGTAGATAGTCTGGCGCTGGTGCTGTACTATGCAAGTGTGATCTGAGAATTACCTGGGACAAAGGCTCTCAATTTCCCCCCTTGGATACTGCAGTATTTACCATGAGAACTGAACAGTGAGAGCAGTATGGATCATGTTGGCCTAAGAGCTTTGTGGACTAACAGTGAACCATTATATGCTGAAATTCACTGCAGGGACTCTAACAGCTTATCCAATCAACTGAATTCAGCCAGTGCAGACATTTTGGTCTGGTTTACAAACCCTGGTTGAAAGCTAATTCTGGTTAACTTCAACCATGGCTACTGTCCGTGAAAGTGTGTTGCTGCTATACCACGGCTGATGCTTGCT
The DNA here is from genome assembly GCF_028583425.1 of Eublepharis macularius. Classification (NCBI taxonomy): domain Eukaryota; kingdom Metazoa; phylum Chordata; class Lepidosauria; order Squamata; family Eublepharidae; genus Eublepharis; species Eublepharis macularius. The sequence goes on along the minus strand of NC_072792.1, from coordinate 162,652,699 downwards.
GACAAGTTTGCATGTTAGAGAGAAGATAACAGCAGGCCCGTAGACGACAGATTGACAGGCCAAATCAGTGTATTGTTATGGAAATCTGATTTGCCTTTACCAGCTAAGCCAAGTCACTTTGACTCCTCTGAACAACAACACAAGCAAGCAGAGTATTAAAATCTGATAGTTCAAACTTTTAATGTGACAGTTCTGAAACCACAGAGATCTTTCCTTGGAAACACGTTACATGAAATTCACGCATGCCTGAATCTCTCCTTGGCAACAACCCGTTTCATTTTTTTTAAAAAAAATACCCCCAACAGAACTTGGTAGTTTATTTATTATGGGCTAAAATCTATCCATATGCTTTGAAAGCTCCGTGGAAGCAAAAGAGCTATAAAGCAGCCAGTGCATTGAGGGATATGGCTCCTCTGAGTGTCCAAATGAGTCCAAATCGTATCTTTATGCAAATAAACATTAAAAAGAACAAACTCTGCATACAGACACTGACTTAGTTATATGTCTGTCATTTCTCTATTCCTTCACTCTTCCTCTTCCTTTCTTGACAAGACTGCCGTACAAATAAGAATATGCATTAGATCATGAATTGAATTTACTGCTAATCAGATGAAAGTCCGGTGCTTACATATCTCCAAGGGTACAGCCAGTCTCTGTCTTGCCAGTGCATGGGAGAGTAGTGGCGGGAGAAAAATAAAAAATTTTAAATGACCATATGTGACATCGTTTTGTGGAAAACACTGAAAGGAGTATCACGTCTCTTCTACAGTTTTACTACAGAGTTTCGGCCAATGCCTAGAGAGGCACAACATCGCTTCTGGGTTTTTCTAGAAGTGATGTCACACCACTGACCACCACCCCTTCCCTTGTCTAGGGTTGTCAGAGATGGAGGCTGGAGAGGGCAGGGTTTGGGGTGGGGCCTCAGCGGGATATAATGCTGTAGAGTCCACTCTCCAAAGCAGCCATTTTCTCCAAGGCAACTGATCTCTGTGACCTCTCTCTTTTAGCCCTAGTTCTCTTCTTCTATAGTCTGGGGTACGTCACTGAACATAACAATTATTGTTATATACATGTGCTCATTGGTCCCACTCCCATACCAGGCCTGATTTTCACATACTGGTGATGTCTGCACAAATGGTATATACATGTAACACCCCAATGTGTGTAGTAGGCACAATATATATGAAATCTACACCTTTGAAATAGGGTTGCTAGTTTCCAGGTGGTGGAAACAAAGGAGGGGCAGCCCCGGTGCAAACGCAAGCGGAAGGAAAAAAGAAAACCGAAGCCTCAAAATGAAAAGCATATAATGAGCACACAATGAAGCCACAGAAACAGAAATATATCAAAAGTGTGAATATAATAAATATCACAATTGGTGTATACTAATTAAACGCCAAATTGTATATACATAAACTACAACCATGCCAATAAATACAAGTCCAATGAACACCAGGGTGCTCACAGGCACCAAAAGGGGTAATACCAATATAAGGGTGCACGCAGGCACTTTCTCACAAGTAATCCAAAAAAATTACAATGACAAAGGGGTAATACCAGTATAAGGGTGCACACAGGCACTTCCTCACAAGTAAACCAAAAAATACAATGACAGAAACAGTATCAGGGTTAAGGGTATCAGGATGGTCACCGCATTAAAACCATTATGAGCGTTTTCACTGAGGCAGACTTTTGAGATTGGTTTGGTTGCAACATTGTATACAAGAAATATGTGCCTGTTGAAGAAGTGAAGTAATCACGAAACGGGGTGAGATCTTATATGCTGGCAAATCCCGTAGGCGTGGCATATGAAGTCTGACTCCACGTCGGACATCTGATTTCCATCATCCTCTGCATTCTTCATACTGCACTTACTTTTTGGACGTTATAGCCGCTTCTGTTTTTGGGTGGTTTCCTTCCAACCACCCTTACTGTCTCTTATTTATGTGAGTGCCTGTGTGCACCCTGATACTGTTTCTGTCATTCTAGTTTCCAGGTGGTGGCTGGAGATCTCCTGGAATTACAATAGATCTCCAGATGACAGAGATCAGTTCCCCTGTAGAAAATGGCTGCTTTGGAGGGTGGATTCTGGCATTATATCCTGCTGAGGTCTCTCTTCTCACCAAACCCCACACTCTCCAGGCTGCACCCCCTAAAATCTCCAGGAATTTCCCAGCCCGGAGCAGGCAGCCCTGCTTTGGAAAACGTACAGACTGTAAGTTAGGAGAATATTGGGCAGTGTAAGGAGTCAGGGCAGGCAGCTGAGATCCTGGCTCCACTCTGTGAATGCAAAATTATCATCTATCTCATAGACAAAGTCACATATCAAGGTCTGTCTGCTTCCCAAAATGCATCCAAAGGTCTGTGAACATGGGAATTGAGCCTAAAACACAAATTTAGGTCCTAGAATGTGATTTTAATGATAGATTTTTATTGAACCAAATAATGATAACAACAACAACATCTGATTTACTTACAGAAACTTAAATGTACTGCTTGTTTTATTCCCAAGACTTTTATAACTGTACTGTTTATATACTTGTTGGTTGTATAAGATTGGATAACTTTCAATTTAATGTTTAATTTAGAATCTGCATAACTTTTATACTATGAACTTACTTTACTCTATTTTCTTTTCTTTAAATAATTTGGCACTCCCGGCTGCAGCAACGCTGCTTAGCCGGGGGCCATGTTTTGCAGGCTTGCCCGGGAAAGAGACAGACTCCCTTCCCGGGCATACGGGTACTTGGCCGGGGGCGGAGCCTGAGCCTTAGAAGGCGGCTCCGCTTTCCCGGCCTCCCAGTTGCTGGCTTCGCTCAGCCCACCCACCTCACCCTGTTGTAGTGCAGGATTAGCCGGCTGCTGTTACCAGAGCCAGGTAGGAATTTTTTGCCCCTGTTTCCGTATTGGCTGTTGGTGCGGGGGTTTTTTCGCCTACCTTGCACTGCCGGCAGAGGTGATGGTTTTTGGCCGGGGTGGTGCCGTTTAGGTTTCCCTGGCAGGAGATTCTCGGGGAATAGGGAGCGGGCCGGTGAGCACCCAGTGGCATTTCCCCCATACGTGGGGGAACAGGGTCTGCCATCAGTGCGGTATGCTTGTGACGGCTACCAGGGCACAGGCAGACGCCTGCCGGGATCCCCAGGAACAAGTCCTTCCCTCATGCTGTACGGCTGGGGCGATTGGAGCTTGATGGGGGGATCCGTTAGCCTGGCTGGCCGGGTTGCAGCCATTCTATGAATGGCCTACACTCGGGGCTTTGGGGCTCGCCCAGACAGGCCAAGGCGGCAGTCAGGTGTGACCCCGTGGCTTGACCTGTACCGCATAGTTGGCCCTTGCCGTAGTTACAGTTATTATATGTTGTAGTTATATTAATAAACGGCCATTTATCTCCAAGCCTGTGTCTGTCTCTTATTACGGCTAAGCTTGCAAAATTCTTTATATTAAAAAAAAACATTCGATTTTTATACCACCCTTCAGGACAACTTAATGCCCACTCAGAATGGTTTACAACCGTGTGAGGTGGGTTGGGCTGTGTGAGGTGGGTTTGGTTGAGAGAGTTCCTAGAAGCTGTGACTGACCCAAGGCCATCCAGCTGGCTTCAAGTGGAGGAGTGGGGAATCAAACCCAGTTCTCCAGATTAGAGTCCCGCGCTCTTAACCACTACACCACACTGGCTTCTTACAGCATTTATTTCCTATATAGTTCCTTACTGCATTTATTTCCTGCCTTTTGGCCCCTGGTGTGGAGGAAAGCATAGGGGCTTTGCAGGCATTCATAAAGAAGGTAAGGTAACTGAGAGAGTGGTGGCTGAACAGCTCCAGGTTTTCCTGGAGTACTCCTATACCCGGGACTCGTTCCAGTCTGGCTTCTGCCCTGGCCATGGGATGGAGATGGTGCTGGTCTCCCTCACGGATGGTCAACATTTGGATTGAGGTGGGTCGGTAGTGCTGTTGTTATTAGATCTAACAGCCGTGTTCGACACGGCTGATGATGCTCTTATGGCCTACTGCCTTACCGACGTGGGGATATGAGGGACTGCCTTGCAGTGGCTAACCTCCTTCCTCCACAGCTGGGGACAAAGGGGTGTCACTGTGTAACCCTTTGGTATGTGGCATTCCTCAGGGGCAATCCTCTCTCCTATGGTGTTTACTATCTATATGCACCCTCTTGCTCTGATGGTCCAAAACTTTGGGCCTGGCTGTCATCAATATGCTAAGGACACCCAAGTGTATCTGATTAAGGACGGCCGGCTGGATAATGCACCAGATACATGGGCCAGGGACCTGGATGCTGTGGATACACGGTTAAAGTAGGGCCTGGGAAATGGAAATGTTCCGCCAGGCTTATGATTGAGGTGATGATGGCACCGTCTTCTTGCCGCCGCCCCCTTCCTTCTCTGCTTACTTTTTTGGAAGATCTTTGTCCACCTATCGCACTGCTGGCTACAGCTGCAACATTTTAAATGTGCTTGTGGACATCATCAATTGTTTGCATTATTTAATTGATGTTTTAGATTTATAGGCTAGTTTTATAGGAAGATTTTATTTATGCATATTTGATGCTGTTATAACCCACCCTGAGCCTGTTTGCAGGGTGGGCAGGCTATTGTGGGGCAGCCTGTTGTGGGGAATAAATAAATAAATAAATAAATAAATGATCTGCCGGCTCCATCTGAGATGTATTCTTAAATCCACTTCCTATAAAATAGGTATCCTTGAACCCTGTAGAATTTAAATCTGAGTAAACAGGCATAGAAGCTAGTTGCACCAAATCTTACTATATAATTGAATAAGCGTATTTCAGACTATACCCTGGTGCACCACCAGAGGGTGCTGCTATGGAGAGAAGCCTAGGCAAGGCATCATGTCACTCCAGAAAACGTGTCATGGTGGGAAGCCCAGGCCAAGAGCAGGATGGGAGCAGGTGGCGATGCTTTCTCCCAGCTGGTATTAGGAGTGAGGCAGGTGGCAATGCCCATCACCCAACTTAACTCAGCTGATATTTGGAGTGGAGCAAGTGGCAATGCCCACCCCTGCCTTCATCTAGCTGGTATTAGGAGCAGAGCAGGTGGCAATGCCCTCTCCCTGCCTTAACCCAGTTGGTATTAGAAGTGAAGCAGGTGGCAATGCCCACCCCCACCTTAATGCAGTTGATATTAGGAGTGGAGCAGGTGGCAATGCCTAACCCCCACCTTAACCCAGCTGGTATCAGCAGCAGAGCAGGTAGCAATGCCCACCCCCATCTGAACCAGTTAGGATCAGGAGTGGAGCAGTTGGAAATGCTTAACCCACCTTAACCCAGCTGTTATTAGGAGCAGAGCAGGTGGAATTTCCTCTCCTGCCTTAACACAGCTGTTATTAGGAGCAGAGCAGGTGGCAATGCCACCTCTGACCTTAACCCAGCAGGTATTAGGAGCAGATCACTTGGCAATGCCCACCCCACTTCACCCTGCTGTGATCAGAAGCAAAGCAGGTAGCTTTGCCCACCCACTGCCTTAACCCAGCAGGTATTAGGAGTGGAGAAGGCGGCAATGCTTTAACCCAGCAGGTATTAGAAGTGGAGCAGGTGACAATGCCCTCCCCTGCCTTAACCCAGTTGGTATTAGTGGCGGAGCAGGTATCAATGCCCACCCCCCACCATCACCCATTTGGGATCAGTAGTGGAGCAGGTGGCAATGCCTACCTCACACCTTCACCTGGAATCAGGCACAGAGCAGGAGGCAATGCCCTTCTTCCCTTCACCAGCCAGGATAAGGAGCAGAGCAGGAGGCAATGCCTGCGCTCTTCAACCTACCGGAATAAGCCACTGAGCAGGCAGGAATGCCCTCCCTGTCTTCACCCTGCCAGAGTCAGGATCCAAGCATGCAGCAATGCCTATCCCCCTTCACCCAGCTGTAGTCAGGTGCAGAATAGGAGGCAATGCCCCCCTTCACCCAGCACATACCAGGCATGGAGCAGGGAGCAAAGCCCACCACCCCTTCACATGGCCGAGATCAGACAGATCAGGCATGGAGCAGATGACAATGCCCACCAACCTCCTTTATGAGCTGGAATCAGTGACAGAGGAGGAGCAAATGCCTGCCCGCCTGACCGCCCGTTTCTAGAGCCCATTGTATTTTTTCCACACAACAGGCTTTGTTGCTAGTTTTAAATAAATCAGTGAAAGACCTAGACCTATCCTGAATTATCTTAACTTCAGCTGCTGCAAGATAACAAAAGCTTGGGATGTTCTTGCAATGTACAAATTAATATTCCGAGTGCAAAGTGAGGACGAGAGGTAGCCCTGAGAATGTCTGTACCAGGATATCCTTCTTACTTAAGTGAACCATTTAATGACCTTTACTAAGGTCCAAACTACATTTGACATTGAGGATCCATCATAGGATCTTCTGGTATGTAATTTAAGATTTTTTTTAAAAAAAGCAGCCACAGAAGAAAGGCACTGGGGTAGGGAGGTGAAATCCTGTTCCATGAGTAGTTAGCTCCAGAGATACATATATTGATGTGCTATAACTTTCGAACTATGTAGGTAAGCAAGTCACCACAAGAGCTGAAATTCTACTTCATTTTAGTTGTCTATTTTGAGTATACTTATATGCTGTGTGGTCTTTATCTAATCTTTAAATCCACATATCTTCAGTTAGGCTTATTCTTTCTGTTTTTTGTTTTTACAATGTGATTTTTGTTTTTACAATGTGAATTGTGTGTGTGTATATTTAAAAACTCACGCCTGGTCTTCGCAGTGCTGTTTGCAGAGGTAATTCAGACAGTCTTTGCATAGTTAACAGGTGAGGTCATCCCCATGGCCTCTAGAAGTCAAACTATCAGTCACTCTTTGGTAATCAGTTACATCCACAGAAAGAGGCTTCTGCTTGTGGGAAGGATGCCAACCAGAATGGAGTTAAACTCTGATAACCAGCCATCTTGTGAAATGAAATAGAAGTCCCACAGGGTTCCTTAAATGTGCCAACCAAGAATTCGTCTTGGCTGTTCGTCTTTATTACAATGATTCAGCATACTTACGGAACCGCCTCTCACCATATGTTCCCCAGAGACTGCTCCGTTCGGCAGATAAACATCACCTGATGGTTCCTGGCTCTAGGGAGGTTCACCTTTCCTCAACTAGGGCCAGGGATTCCTTGGTCTAGGCCTCAATCTCTGTCTGTGGAAACCCAGGCCCAGCTGGATTTATTATCTTTCCACTGGGCCTGTAAGACATAGATGGGATATGGGACAGATAGACATACGGGAGCTGAGGCGGGCGGGCTGAATAACCAGCATCCTACCGGGGGGGAGAGTGTTGTCCCCAAAATTATTGTCATCTGGTAGCTGGCCACCCTGCCCCACAGATGTATCTTAATGCTTGTCGATATGGATTATGGGCGCCACTGTCCATTTTAGACAGGCTGCTCTGGCTAATATGTTTTAATCTAATTTATGCAATCTGTTTTTATTGTATTTATTACCACCTGAGATCCACTTTAAGCCCGCTTGTGGGGAGAGCGGAATATACATTGAATAAAATAAAAATAAAATAAATGATAATGATAACTTTTTGGTGACTTCCTACCCGGCCCCCTGCCTCCAACTCACCTGCAGATCTCATTCTCTGGCTCTTCCAGTCCAAACTGGTTATCGAACACCAGCTGTATTCTTGTATTCTCAGGCGAAAGCAGCCTCCACGTCAAGAGCAAGTTCCTGGGGTAGCTGTTTGGAAAACGGGGGCTGTGGATGTGGCCGCTTCCCCGGATATTGATGGTTTCTTCTTTCCGGTACAAGGCTGTGAGGTGATTGCTCTCTGTTAGGAATCACAACGTTTAGAAATTAGTATGTGGTTCAGAACAGGAGGGAGAGCAAAGAAAGAAAGATTCAAAGTAAGTGAACAATAACAGCTTGTTACAGGAGTTCTCAAATTCTCTATTCTCCTTGGCTTAATACATGGTTATGTAAATAAAAAGCATGTAAATACAATTTTAGATTTCATCTTAGCTGCTAAAATGTTAATCGCAAGAAATTGGAAACATGCTGAAATTTTAAACACTAGTTAGTATCAATAAAGTCCAGTGAGTTATTCAAAATAGTAGGCCTTATGGTAATTCGAACTGTTATTTCTTTTTACCTGTAAAACTTTTATTGATTTCTGCCAACATAATTTAGAATGTATTTAATTGTTGCTGGGAGTTTCTTTGGAAGTTGTGAGGGTTTTTTTTCTATGGCCGTTTCCACACTGCCTTAAAATAGCGGCAGGCTCCTGGAACGCTGGCAACTTCTTCGCGCGATATGAGCTGAAAAAACGTCCCACATCCGTTTTAAAGAAAACATCGCACAAAGAAGCCACCAGCGTTTTGGGAGCCTGCTGCTTTTTAAGGTAGTATGGAAACGGCCTATGTCATTTTATTCCCTGTTTCATAGTATTAGGTAAAGGTAAAGGTAGTCCACTTTGCAAGCCCCGAGTCATTACTGACCCATGGGGGGACGTTGCATCACGAAGTTTTCTTGGCAGACTTTTTATGGGGTGGTTTGCCATTGCCTTCCCCAGTCACCTACATTTTACCCCCAGGAAACTGGTTACTCATTTTACTTAAAGGGATGGCCTTTTGGATGAGGGCTCTCATAATGAGTCATCCGCTGTCAGAAGAATGGCAAATGACATTTTGTGGATCCATGACCGGATCCCCAGACATGTCATTTTCAGAATTTCATTCAGCAGATGTCCAGAGACAGACAATGTCTTCCCAAACCTTCCTGTGTTCCTTTATAAGCACCACCCTGTGTTACATACCCTGTGGTATGACACATAAAACATCTGCAAGGGTGCAGTGATGATGCCTCTTCAAAGAGAAATGAAAGAGAAATCCCTTTTTAAAAGAAAAAAAAGAGTATAAGAGTAATCAAAGTCTATATGAAAAAAAGGGAATTTTGGAAAAAGGAAATTCCCCTCTTCATTAGAACATTATACTTGATGCCTAAAACTGAGGAGAGCAGATGACATCCTTCAAAGGCATATTCAAAGCCCCATTTCCCTCTGTCTTACTAAGGTTATACAGAATTTAGGCAGAGATGTGCTTCCATGTACTGAGTTTTTAAAGACACTTGGCTACATAAGAACTGCCTTATTGCTGGATCAACCAAGAGTCCATCTAGACCAGAACTTAGTGTCCAGCAGTGGCCAACTATACACCTTGAAAATGGAGATAGTCATCAACAGTTAGATCAAGATAGGTAGCCATGTTAGTCTGTTGGTAGCAGTAGAAAAGAACAAGAGTCCAGCAGCACCTATAAGACTAACAAAATTTGTGGTCAAGTATGAGCTTTGGTGAACCACAGCTCATATCTGAAGAAGTGAGCTGTGGCTCATGAAAGCTAATACCGTACCACAAATTTTGTTAGTCTTATAGGTGCTACTGGACTCATCACCTGTTGTTTACCCCTAAATTCTAGAACATGCTATTCTGTTGCAGAAAAAACAACCCAAGGGCACAGCACATTTGTTAGTCATTAATGTATCCCAGGATTGTTTGTTGTTGTTCCTAAAAGACGCCCCAAGTCATGAATCATTACCCCTTTGGCCTAAGTCAACTGAACTGGGATTCAGTTGACATCTGTCTGCTCAGTAACTTCCCATCATTATTTCCCACCATTGTTCTCAGAGTAATTAGGAAAAACTAAGAACCCAAACTGCTTTTTAATTTTCCTCTGATCACCAGAAGAAGAATTTCCACTGATCTGGAAAACATACATTTAAAAAAGTAAAGAAGATATAATAACAATATTTATATTACCTCACCCTGTTCTATATTTTTTTAATACGTACTAAGACCCAAAATATATGTTACAGTCGCTATAGAGATGATACTGAAAATATTCCTTTCCAGGTGAGTCATCCAAACATTTGGAATTGCTGACTAATTGGACAATTATCTTCTGACTGAGAATATCTAATGCCCCTGCAGGACACACATGCTAACCTGTTGTGTGTTAAATGTAGTTCTCCCTGCTTGGCTCCATTCTCCTTCCTGGCTTCCTTTTTCAGGCCCTGCCCTGGGGCACCGCTCACCTTCTTGGCCAGTTGGAGGGCTTGTCTTGGTCCCTGTCCTTCCCTGGGCATTGGGGTCTGTCCTGTGACTTGTTTCTTCAAGTGGGTTGTTGTCAGCTGCCTCACCCCTTGGTTGACAGCCTCCAGCTCCATTTTGACTCCACAAGCTGCACTGCTTCATTTGCAACTCAGCCATGTTTACTACCAGCCAGGCAAGTTGGAGTATCTCAGTGCTGGCTGGGATCTGTCTACCATCCTACAGCTCATTATTTCTCGCTCCCCAAACTCATTTTAGAACATTTAAACAACTAGCTTATTTCTTGCTAAGATCACTTTAATCCTTCCCTGTGATTCAGGTTGAAATATTTCCTTCATCAACCCATTCTTTAGGAGTAGAAAAGAACAAGAGTCCAGTAGCACCTGTAAGATTAACAAAATTTGTGGTAGGGTATGAGATTTCATGAGCCACAGCTCACTTCTTCAGGTACAGCTAGGACGTGAGTCCATATGTCCTTATATCTTGAAGAGTGAGAAGCCGAATGATAATAGCCGTGCATGACAATGGCAGGCGTGATTGGGGTGGAGTATGCAGAGGGGTAGTGGGAGTGGAGAAATTAGCATTGGCAATGAGACAGGAAGTCCATGTCTCGATTCAGTCCAGGTGGATGCATTATCTTGAGCTTTGTTATGAGTTGCAATTCAGCAGTCTCTTTAGGTACATTTACATTCTTTAGGTACAAGTGTAAATGTACCATTCTTTAGGTACAATTACACTTGAGGTCTAGCCTGCTGCTAAGAAAATGCCAGAGGCAATGTAGGTTTTAACTAAGCCTTACAATGTTTGGAGGGGGAAAGGTGGCGTGAGTTAATCCTCCCAGCTAAGAATGGAAAGCATTCCCACACCACATAGCAGATAAGCTCAGTATCATCCTTCTTCATTGCTTGGCTGAGGAAGATTTCGCCCTGTGTTCTTTGCTTTGGGAACACATGCACATCGACCTCAGGTCTATGCTGAAGACACAGTGGTCTGACTGAATTCTGAAATAACCAAGTCTCGCTTTTGAATAATGCATATGTGTAAGGGGTAGGGAAACAAACACAATATATTAAAGGGTCAAGTTAGAAGAGCCTCCGTGATTTCATTCTTAGCAAGAAGTACCTTTTCCTTTTCATTTCTTTTCCTGTTCCCCCACTGGAACATGTAAGAAACAAACAGAAATGGATTACGGAGAAAGCTGTAGTGTTCGGAAGTATGGTGGGGGTTGGGGGGTGGCGAGACCAATGTTTATGATCAAAGTGAAATGGGAAGATAATTGTCTGTTAATATTGACATCAAGTTAAGGGTTTTTTTTTCTGTGCAAGAAAAACAGAAACCCTGAATTCACTGAAAATGCTAGAGCTGGTGAGCCCTAGAAAAGTGTAAGGAAGGATGGCATGAGGAGACAGCTCAGTGGTACAGAGCATGTCTTGCATGTTTGTAGAAGATCCTGGCTCAGTCTCTAGCCTCTCCAGTTAATAGTGAAATTCCTGAATATTTGTGGGGGTGGGGGGAGTTTAGGGACCCTTGATGCCAGCTGTCGTTGATCTTGACACTCGAAGTCCTGCTCCCTGTTGACTTCAAAACCACAAGAATAATCATATTTTTACTAGAGGCCAATAGCAAGGTGGTTAGACTATTGCCTCCTTAACTCCTGGTAGAAAGGCCAAAATAAGAGAGTGTTGAAACTTGCAAAAGTCTATATACTTTGCATTTTAATGAATGCAGGATGTTCTGTATTCCCAGTCCATTCCCAAAGACTAAAAATGATAGTAAAGTGCTGTCACGCTGCAGCTGAGTTATAGCAACCCCTCAATGAGTTTTCACATCAAGAGACAGAGGTGGTTTGCCATTACCTGCCTCTATACAGTGATCTTGGACTTCCTTGGTGATATCCCATCCAAATCCTAACCAGGTCTGACCCACCTTAGCTCGGGAGATCTGACAATATTAGGCTAATCTGGGACATCCAAGCATAAAATTGGTGATTTTAAACAAGAAAAGGTTTATCAGGGAAATGCAAATAAAGGCCAAAATAAAAACATTAATGAATAACAATTTAAATCCCTCTTTTTAGTTGATATGGCTAAACCCTGGACAAGTACCAGCTATGTTTAGCAATGAAATGCTACGCCAAGTTATTTCAGTCTAAGCACATTATTTCAATGGGCTTAGACTGGAATGCACCTGAAGGATGGCTCCGTTAGATATCTAACAGCCACATAAAGACAAATAAAATGATGGCGCAGTTAAAAGTTGATAAAGTTTAAGAAAGCAGAACAGTGGTTTGGATCCAACAGAAAATTTCCATGAACCGAGAGGGTGATTTTCGCTAATCCTCCTTTCTACTGTGACTCGCCTGTCACACTGTTTGTGGTCCCATTTTAGAGATAATTTGGGGCTGAAGTAAGAGGGGCAAGGAAGATCTGTTCCATTATCAGAAAGGTTTTCCATGGAAATTTCTGGAAGGATCCAAGTCAGTATATGTAAATCAATCTTCTAGAGAGAAAAAAAGGATGCCACGAACTACCTTAAATTTAAGCACATTTATATCTAATTGATTTCAACTGGATCATGCTGAATTTTACTGAATAAGCATGAAGCATGGGATAAAGTGTAAGAATACAAAACAGAAAACAGATGAAGTGATATGTTTCCATTGGCACAATTTTCATTGCTGAACCAGCATGGAAAGTTTTGTGCTTTGTAGGCAGGCTAAAAAGAAGACAGACAAATATAGAATCAAGTTACATGCCAAAACGAAGAATTGACTTCTGTGTATTGCATACGGTCAGCCAAGAACTGGTGAAGTACATGGCCTGTATTGAACCAAAGAGTCAGCACCCTTCCCTCTTTGGAAGAGTGAGTCAAATCACCCATGACCTGATCCTTTAACACATGATTGAACCTGAGCTAGAAGCCCCTTGTTCAGAAGACTAGGAAAAACAAGTGCAGGCTGGATTCTGTAGCTTATTTTTCCAGTCTCCTGTCCTGATGGATCTGCAGAATTTAGATTAAGAATACTTAATATGTACAAACTGGGAAGATTACTTGTTTAATTGTGTACTCATGCTTTCTCCAGATCATGAGGTCAATCCACATGATATTAAAGCCTTAGACAAGAAATATGGGCCACTGACAATGCCATCCTTAGCAGAGTTACACTCTTCTTAGTGTAACTTTAAAAAAATATGGGGTATATTTGGCTGTAATACTTGAAAAGACCTAATTCTCAAGTCTGTAACATTCTCTTTCTGGGTCTCCAATATGGTGCCTGTGGATGCCACAGTGCCCACCGACACCTTTCTTGACATCTGCCAATAGTTTTTAGAAAGTGGATAGGGCCAGGTGGGGCTTTTGTCCAGCAAGGCTTCTGAATGGTGGTTGGAGATTTGATTGGCTGTGCAGATTTTTTAAAAACATTGCTTTGGCAGCAGCTGCCACCACAGCCCAAAGAACTTTACTGTGTGACCAAATGTAACCTGCAGCAGCCATTTTGTGGCAGCCATTTTGTGGTGGCGCCCACCTTACATTGTCAAAATTCCGAAGGATCCCAGAGGTTCGGAAAGGTTGGGAACCCCTCTCCTAGTTCATACACAGGCCCTGCCATTACAAAGAGTGTGTGGAAACTTCAGTGTGAATTGGGTGGGGCCATTTTTCACAATTGTCTATTTGCTTATTCTTCAAAGGAGGGCTGGCTTGCATGGGCGGGGGGATGGCTGAATAGTAGGAGAACTGCTTTGCATGCAGGAAGTGTCAGTGTCAATCTCTGGTATCTCCACTTGAGAGGATCAGAGAGGTGAAAGACCTCAACGTGAAACCCTGTAGAGCTGCTTCCAGTCAGAGAAGCCTAAATACTGACTTGATGCACTAATGGTCTGCTTCGGTATAAGGCAGCTTCACGTGTTCCTGTCTTAATCCCACACTGGGCTCATCCACAGAGACTGCTTCCAGACAGAAGCTTTGAGCTCCCCAATGTTGTTCTTCAGGAGTTCTTCCTTACTTTTTTGCCAGCCTCCTCATTGTCCTTTTCATTAACTCCCCTACAGACATCAGTCAATGTTTTGTTATGTTTCCAGCTTTTTCCACCTCCAAGTTGTTGTTTTTTTTGCAGAAAAACATTCTTTCATTTTCCATGCTTTGACAGCTAGCAAGATCTAACCAGTCGAGCCCATAGAGCTCCAAGTCAAGAGCACAAAAGCATTTTTGAATTCATGCCACAGAACAGTTCATCTTTGGGTCAAGACATGTCAAATGAACTGAAATTTGTACAGCTAGTTCTGTTGCTCATTCTCCCCCCCACCGTCTCTCCCCCCACCCCATGTCGTTTCCCCATAGTAAGCAGGATTTTTATTTGCTGTGTTCAAGAACCCTGTGTAAATCAGAAGGAACGCTGACAGATTGCATGGGGGGCTCTGTGGTCAACACGGCAAATTACATCACTGGATGCAGCTTGTTGGGAACAGGAAGCAATTGCAAACTGCAGAATGATTTCCCTTGGTAAACTTCACATGCACATTGGTGTGTGTGAGTGAGCGAGAGAAAAGATCTAAACAATACAATGAATCACAGCCAATGATTTCTGCATTACATCACTGATGCTCTTATAAGGAAAAGGATATCCTACAGTGCCGGTGTTCCAAATCATTCATGCCTTTCCTTTTAAAGGTAAATTGTTCATACCTCGACTCCTACAGAAAATGCAAGGGCCGAACTGCAGTTGCTGTGATGGATATTTATTTACTGATTAACTAATCAAAAGCCTTTTCAGACCACTATCCCCAAATGTTCAGTGCAACTCACACTAGGTGGCAAAGTCATGTGTGAATATTCCCTTTTCTCTTCCTTTTTCTGGTTGTCGTGAGGCTTTTCATTGCACTAATTTTTGCTGCTGGCATTCCTGATTGATTTAGTTGTCTCTTATATGGCATTTTTATGCTGTTGGTATGCTAGATGCATTTGTACACAACTGATACAAAACGGAAATTAAAAATAATGGGCTGTATCATACCATAGACTGGAAGAACCTTCCTCCACGCTCAGGAAACTTCTTCCAGATAAGTTGGCACTCCCATTGCACAACCGCTCACCTCTTAGAATTGTCTACAAAAAGACTGGACTGAATTGTCCAACTGTGCATTATTGTCCAACTGTGCATTAATTGTCCAACTGTGACCGCACAATTCCCAGCAATAGGTGGATAAAGGCTATGTAAAAGGTAAAGCACCGAGTCATTACTGACCCATGGGGGGATGTCGCATCACGATGTTTTCTTGGCAGACTTTTTGTTATAGGGTGGTTTGCCATTGCTTTCCCCAGTCACCTACACTTTACCCCCAGGAAACTAGGTACTCATTTTACCGACCTCAGAAGGATGGCTGAGTCAACCTTGAGCTGGCTACCTGAACCCAGCTTCTGCCGGGATCAAACTCAGGTTGTGAGCACAGCTTGGACTGTAGTACTGCAGCTTACCACTCTGCGCCACGGGGCTCACCTTGTGTGAGTTGCACTGAACATTTGGGGAAAGTGGTCTGGATAAAGGCTATGAGTATCCTTAAAATGTGGCTACTGCACAGGAACTGGAAGCACAAGGTTTCCCACACTTCCCTGGGACATGTGCATTTATGCTTACCGTCCCCCCTTCCCCCCCATGATGGGTAAGCCCCAATCCTGTTCCCTCAAGGAACTGGCCAGGAGGAAAAAAATGTCTGAAAATGGCCTCCATAGTGATGCTCTTGGAATCTTGCCATGTCTCTATAACAGGGGTCTTTTTTTGAGCCTGGGGACAACTTTGGAATTCTGACACAAAAAGATGGGTTCATCCATAAAGCAGCTGCTGCAAGAGGTAGAGCTAACTGTATAATGGCTGCCCCAAGAGGCAGGACCAGCCATACAATGTCAGGGGTTGGAGTCATGAATAACTCTAATAGTACCTCTCCAACATTTCTGGCAGAAGCTCTGCTTAACTGGGTGCCTTTTATAATGAATATACAGTTTGAAAATAGCTTACTTTCAGTGACACAGTGAAGAGTCTTGTGCTGTGGTGACAGAAACTGATTAAACAACTTTTAAAACATCTTCACAATCAGAAACACTGCTGGGTTAAAGCTCCACCTGGCCCTACTCACTTAAAAAAAACACTTGGTGGGTGACAGGAAAGATGTCAGCGGATGCCACATTGGGGATGTCTGTTCTGTGGTAGGATTTGAGTCCAGTGGCACCTTAGAGACCAAAAAGCTTTTGATAGTCCGCGCTCCCTTCTTCCTCAAAAGCTTATACTGTGAGAATACTTTCAATCTGTAAAATCCTGCTCTTCTACTGCAGACCAGGACTTTTTTTCAGCTGGAACGCTGTGAAACGGAGTTCTGGAACCTCTTGAAAATGGTCACATGGCTGGTGGTCCCGCTGGAGTGGCGCGGAGGGCAATCTAAACTCCCCTCTGTCTGGAGATCAGGGGGCGGGGCCACCAGCCATGTGACCATTTTTGTCGAGGGCAACCCACTAAGTTCCACCACCTCTTTCCCCAGGAAAAAAGCCCTGCTGCAGACCAACATGGCAACCCACATAAAACTATTCTAGGGTATTTATCGTAAAGATTAGCAGAAATTCCTAGAGTGTCACCTAGAAGTGAGGTCGCACTTTCCCCTCCTCTACTCCACATCCCTCAGGCACTACCCTCAAAATCTCCTGGCAATTGCCAAGCCAATGCTGGTACCTCAAAGGCGGACTATAAGAAACATAAATGAAATGAATAAAAACATAGAGAATGTGTGTTTCTTCAGGGTGCATCTCCCTGGCGGGGGAAGGGGACCTGGCACTTACCTTGGTGGTCTCCTCATGTGTGCACATTGAGCTCATCAGCCCTGTGAAGTACAGAAGCATGCCTGCCACTGGGCATGATTATATCACTTGAGGAAGCGACATCGTCGTCCCTATGGGGAGTGCACCCATTGTGTGCTGACTCAGGAGGTTTTTTGCCTCCTGGGCCCATTCCCCAGGGCCTTTTCCCCCGCCAGCCACATGAGTGGTGGGGAGGGGGAGGCAGAGGCTCGGAGTGGGGGCCCACCAGCAGCCCTAGTGCGGACATGCCTTCAACATTTGGGGGATAAACAAGCTCAGGGCACTTAGACATCTGGTTACCACTTTGCAAGGCTACAGTCCCTTTAACATGTTCAAACCATACACACTGAACATTCATAGAGGACAGCACTGCGGAAGCAACTTCCACCCACAATTCACTGTCATCTTACTACATAATTCTGTGAGCGTATTTCCGATGACTCACTGGCACAGGCGCAGTCCAGGCAAGCCTCTGGGGCTTCAGAAGGGCCCGCAGGTCGGCTCCGCCCTCCTCAGCCCTGATTGGGCCAGCCGGAATGGGCCATGGTTGGCTGGCCTGCGCTCCCCTCCCAAGCCTTCCTGGCAAGCCTCTAACTACTGTTGGGGGGGGCATGGCTTTCCTGCCCTTTCCCTCTCCAAGCCTTCCCTCTCAGACCTGGAAACACGTTGGGGGGGCCCACAGGGGGCAGCGAGGCTTGCCTTCACTCCCCCTCCAAGCCTCAATCAGCCGCCGGGGGGGGGGCGGGGCACGGGGAGACCTGCGAAGGCCAGATGTATTCATCATACCTTTGCAAGGCAAATAGACCTGACCTCTAGACCTGTGGAGGCCAGGTCTACTCACCATAACTTTGCAAGGTGAGTAGACTTGGCCTCTGGATCCACAGAGCCCAGATCTACCTGCCATAGATTTGCAGGACAGGTAGACCTGGCCTCCATCCTCTCCTGAGCACCACAGTAGGATGATTTTGGCCCAAAGCAGGCCCAATTTGACCCACTGCAGAGCACAGAGGTGCTCCAGGGCCCTTCCCCCCACCAATGGCAATGCCAGACCTGACCACCCTGCCCTCCCCCTGCCCCGATCAGGGAACTGGGGAGGGGGCAATGCCAGGCCAGGCCTGGCTGGCCCTGCCCTCCCCCTGCCCAGATTGAGCCACAGAGGAGGCAACAATGTCAGGCCCAGCCACCCTGCCCTCCCATCGAAGGGATCAGGTTGTGGTGGAGTCAGCAATGCTTGGCCCACCTGCCCTGCCCTTTCTAGAGCCTGTTGTATTTTTTCTCCAAACGGGCTTTGTTACTAGAGTATGAATAATGTTGATAACAGATATGGCTCTCTCCAAAAGAACTGGTAACTGTTTTTTTCTGGATTCTTGCATGCATGGAGAAAGCACTATGTGCATATACTTGTATGTTCATATTCCCCCAACAGATATTTAGTGCATGTGCTTGGCGAATCCATCAAGAGCCGTAAGCATCTCTAATTTACATGGGAAAAGCTGTTTGCTTTTAAATGGCTGCTGGCCCTTTCACCCCCACCCCCCACCCCCGCCCATGATTTACAGCCACTTAGTATGGCTAATCCCAACCAAGAGAGATGGCTTATTTTGAAAACCATGTTTATTTTACACAAGTTGGATTCACATTTGCTATTAACCTCCCAGAACCTCTAGGATGGTTGCAGGGGACAAAAAAAAATCTAAAGAAATAACCAACAATGCCTTTCCTGTGTAACAAGCATCTTCCACTGTAGGGCTGACAATATAGCTTTTATCCATTGGGAGATCAACCCTGTTATTATGTGCATTTTGAAAAACTTTCTCTTGCACAGAACCACAGCACTGGGAAAAGGCAATTTTTGCTAACACAAAAAATCCCACAAGGTGGTACAGCTGTTTTGAATTTCAGCACTGAATTAAGGACTAAAGTTTTCTTTTCCTTTTTTTTAAATAACATGCTTAGTATTCATGCATTTCCACAGGGTGTAGTTGTGAAGGGTCAGAGATCACTGATGTATATCCTTCAACTGGAGTGAAGAGAAAACAGCACTTTACTTATTTTATTGAGGTTTTGAACTATACTGCATGCTGCTTCCAGAACAAACTTTATTCACAGTCTTTTGCTTGGCTTCTGGATGGAGCTTTGGATCTTTAATGGCTTTTCCAGATGATTTTTTTTAAAAAATGGATTTTCTTTTCACTGCTTGGTGTGATTCTTTTGCTGGCCTTGCTGAAATTATGCATTCTCTCCATCATTCCCCAGATAAAAACTAAGGACGTGCTTGTAACACCCCTAGTTTTTCAACAAGGATCGCTGCCTGAGCTCTCCCTCCCTTCATTCCACACTGCCAAAGGCTATATTGTGCCTGATGAAAAGTACATTAATTTGCCCACTACTATGTCACATCTACTCCACTGATTTAAAAGCCAAACATTGGTTCCTGGGGCTGAAGAAATACTAGAAGAATAAAATTATCCTGCAATATGTTCATAAGAGTTCAAAATTATAACACTATAGCTATAGTGTGCGGGAAACAAATCTGCACATTGCAAATTGCCAAAGTGGTCATGTGCATGTATTTATATCTATGTGCTCTAGAGATGCCATCATCACTCCCCTGTTCAGAAATTTAAGTTAATTTTCGAGATCCCAAGGAAGAAATTGAACCTGAAGAACAATGTGCTCGCGCGAGCACGTGTGTGTGTGTGAGAGAGATGTAGTTGTTTTTATGTTGTGTCCACACATCATTGGATATTGTACCATCTTTGAGCAACAGGATTAATTTGTGATCAGATTCTCCTGTGTGGACAAGCCAATTCAGTTTCAAATAACTGCTTTAGCTCAATGCCATTGTAATACCCAATGAAATGCTGAGAAGAGGGAGACCCACGTTCAATCCCCAATCAGCCACAAAGGCCATCTGGACGGCTAGTCACCATCATGATCCGTAACTACCGCATTGGGTTAAAGCTAGGGAGGGGAGAATTTGCTCTGCTGCCTTGAGGTTCTTGGAGGAAGAATGGCATAAAAATATGGAAGATAAACTCTAGCATCTATAAGCCACCCCAAGAGCACGTGAGGAGAGTCGGTGGCTCAGTGGCAGAGCATCTCCTTTGCATGCAGAAGGTCCCAGGTTCAATCCCCGGCAACTTCAGCTAAAAAGGTCAGGTAGAAGGTGATGTCAAAAATCTCTGCTTCAGACCTTGGAGATATGCTACCTAAACAGACTGCTTATCTGAATCACTGTAAGACAGCTTCATGTATACGTGTACAGATAGTGATTTATCAGAGGCGGGTTTGGGCATGCCCTGTAGCCCTTTTCTGAACTGCCGAGTCTACCAAGACACTGCTGTGGGTTTGCAAAGGAACCCTTGTGGACATATTTTGGGACATACAGGCAGTACATATGGAGTGCTAGCTAGGCCTGTTTAGGGTCCATTGTTGGCCAGTGTGAAAGATTCGTAAGGGTGGTCAAACAATCTCAGGGAAGTTTTCCCGGCACTGCTGATCTCCTTGAGAAACCTCTTGATAACCTTTAGAGAACACCAAGTGTGAAATCAAACCAATGCAGGTACTAGGAGAACCTCAAGAAGAAGGACATTCCACAAGCAAGATGCCACTACTGAAAAAGCCCTTTCTCTGGTTGCCGCTCACCTTACCTCTCAAGGTGGGGCACATAGAACAGGGCTTGTGAGGCAGATCTTAACTGGCAGGCTGCACAATATGGGAGGAAGTGGTCCTTCAAGGACCCTGGCCCTGAGTTATTTAGGGCTTTAAAGGTAAGAACCAGAACTTTGAATTGTGCCCAGAAACAAACGGGCAGCAACTGCTGATCTTTTAACATTGGAGTGATACAATCCCTCTGTCCTGCCCTGACAACAGCCTGGCTGCTGCACTTTGGATTAGCTGAAGTTTCTCAACTGTTTTCGAAGGCAGCCCCATGTAAAGTGCATTACAGTAGTCTAACCTGGATGTAATCAGAGCCTGGATGACTGTGGCCAGATCACACCTATCAAGGAAGGGATGTAGGTAGTGTGTTATGTACTGGGCTAGCTTCGAGTAAGACAGGGCTTCTCAAGTATCCAATCCTATTGAGAATTAGGGTTAGCAGCAGCCAATTGTTCCTCTGGGTTATGAGCCAATTGCTGCCTTGTAAATGTGTTACCTTTTGTTCAGTGCATGCAAATGAAGGATCCCAGCGCCTGTGTTCTTATTGGGGGCGTTACTGAAAGGGGGTGTAGTTTGAGGTGTCTATATCTGGCTCCTCCGGGAGCCACAACAGTGTTCTCTTGCAATAACATTACTCTCATGAGCTGAAACCACTACCTGGTTGAAATCACTTGAGCACAAGGTCCAATATCTAATATAGTGTATCAACAGAAACTGGTAGAAGATGTTCTGTGCCACAAGAGGAGATCTGGGACTCCAACTGTAGGCCAGGACTCAACAAATGCACCAAAGCTATGAACCTCTTCCTTGAGGGAATGGCAACTCCCTCCAGCACTGGCTGACTCCTTAGTCCTTGAGCAGCTTTGTCATTAGACAGCAGCATCTTAGTTTTGTCTGGAGTGAGCTTCAGTTTATTGGCCCTCATCCATTCCATTACCACCTCCAGGTACCTGTCCAGGTATTCCACAGATGCCATAAACTTCACAGAGAATATGTTTGTCTAGTGAACATACCATTTTCAACAATTGTGAAAACATGGTGCTTATTTATAAATCAAAGACTGGCTCGTCTGCTCATTCTATATTGGCTGTGAAGTGGTGGCACATGGTGACAACTGGTCTGTGGGAGGAGAAAAAGTAGAGCTCCCCTCAGACTGTGTGGGAACGTGAATGCACGACATGCTGCTGATCGCACAGTACCACATTGTTTGAGTAACCTGCCAAACAGGCTCAAGCTGAACTGCGCCGTGAAAAATCAACACTCATTTGCAACTGGCAAACACAACATGAGTTGAAATTGCAGGTGCTCAAGCACAATAGTACAGCTTGCTGGAAGAATATATTTGAAATAGTTTCTAATGGTGGCTATCCAAAGCTTGGTGTGTGGCATGTCCTATGGAAATTTTATGAGCTTTATTATACCTTTTGCCTGTTAGTATTTTGTTAGCCACCTTGAGGCCCTGAAGAAAGGCAGGATATAAATATATTGAAAGTAATTTTCTTTTTAGTAAGGTGGGCCTTTCCATCCGATGAGGCCCCTACGTGCATTCTGAAGTGGTCTCACCCAGACACAGGCTTAACACCTCAGTGACGGCTAAACTAAAGAATGAATTATACTGCCTGCTCTAACAGGTGAGTTACGTTTCATGCCTTCTCAGCTAGTGAAACACATCTGCATATGCAAGGAGGCAGGAACTAGAGCCAAGCTACAAGTGATGCCTTACACAGGTTGGACACTTGTCAGCTTCCCTCAAGTTTTGATGGGAAATGTAGGCATCCTGGTTTTACAGCTTGGCTCTCCATTACAGCTGCAAGACCAGGATGCCTACATTTCCCATCAAAACTTGAGGGAAACTGACAAGTGTCCAACCTGTGTCAGGCGTCACTTGTAGCTTGGCTCTTAGTGACAAGCTGCTTCACATCTAACCACATATGTTCATTGGAACGTATGCATCGGGCTCTCTCTCTCTGCACAACTGAGACGAGGGGGGGGGGAAACCCCATTGTATACATGTACACAAATCGTACGCATGGTGCATATGTACAAATGAATGTGCTTGGGTTGGGGACAGAAATTGCTGCTGTGGCATCTCTTCTCCTCTCCTTGATATACATACATTCTACAAGCAGTGCTCCAGATGGTGGCTGTAGATCTCCTGGAATTATAACTGATCTCCTGGTCACAGAGGTCAGTTCCCCTGGAGAAAATGGCTGCTTCGGAGGGTGGACTCCATGACATTACACCCTGCTGATGTCCCTCCCATCCCTGAACCCTACCCTCTCCAGGCTTTACCCCCCAAATCTCCAGGAATTTCCCAACCTGGAGCTGGTGGCAACCCTAACAAATTTAGAACATCTAAAAAGGGCCTGAAAGTTCTCACTTACACAGGGAAAAGGTCTCCTTATATTCTGATCATTTGTAAGAAAAGATACACAAACCTGTTTACACACATTTTCAATGTATAATGAACTTACGAAATTCGATATCACAACATTTCAGATGGCACCAGGTCATTGGTGAGGGGATCTGGTCACCACTGTTTGGGGGAGAGGGCATTTCTTTCAGCATTTTTTTTACAGTCCAAACATTTTCAAAATGGAGCCAAAAAGCTTTGAAGGGACTTGTGCCTGGTTAGTTATTAAAGAGATTACTTCAGGGGACTGACGTTCTCACTGACACCTCACACAGCCATCTGGGGTTCAGAGCGATGGAAACAGGACTGCAATAAAAAAAAAAAATTGGCCAAACCTCTGTGAGGATTCAACAATTTTTTTTATTTTATCCAGAATATTGCTGTCTTGCACCTCTGCCTAAAGCAGCTTATAGAAATATGTCAAAGTCTCACAGAACTCCACGATCCAGTTTTGCAACATCCCTAGCGGAGAGTAAGCACCTGGGTCTGCTGTTTTACTTTAACTGAAAGATGGACAAATATGAAAGTCGTGTTGACATGAGAGGTACTGTTTATCCCAGCTTAGTTTCTTGGTATCTCAGGGTCATTCTTGGAAAACAGCTGTTTGGCTTCCTATCAAGAGATTAGTGGTACAAAAAGCTCCAACTCTTTTATGCTCCATGTGTTTGTGAGAGAGAGAAGGGGGGTGGGAGCGGTGGTGGGGGGAAGGATTTCCAAATACAAACAGCAATTGCTGAGGGAATTAATTGGTTGAAATCTGAACAGCATGCCATGACTTCCCTGGGTATACCAAGGGGGAATGGATATGAATGTCAACAGAGAGATGACCAAGAGGTTATTTCTAAATTAGATCTTAAGGCTATTAGGAACATCCAGACCTCATTCCCTCTGATGGTAAAAGCCTTTTTTGAATGTTTATTTTAACTGTGTTATCTAGTGCAACAACAAACTGAACCAGCAAAACAGATCAATCTCGCAACCTTCCATTTTGCAAAAAGATTTCTTAGGTGACTTTACATGATTCCTCACTGAGGGCCAAGCTACACATGACGAATGACACTTGAACAGCAAGTGGATTGAGTGGAGGGCAAGTGAACAGGGAGAAATACACTTGCTGTTCAAGTGTCATTCGTCATGTGTAGCTTGGCCCTGAGATTTTGGGGAGACCAATTAACTTTAACTATATGTGGACATCAGAGCAGAATCTGCTGCTGTCATCTATTCTTTTATGTACTGACTAAACCCACAGTCTGAATGGCTGAATAAGCCTCTAGACTCTACCATTCCACTGCATAAGATGAGGTAGTTTGGATATGGGGTGAAGAGCTTCATCAATTCAGTACTCCTAGTCGAGCCAGTGTGGTGTAGTGATTAGAGTATTAAACTAGGATCTGGGAGGCTCAGGTTTGAATCCCCACTCCACCATGGAAGCCCACTGGGTGACCTTGGCCCTTGAGCCAATCACACACACTCAGCCTAATCTATTTCACAGTGGTGTTGTGAGGAGAAAATGGAGGAGAAAAGAATGAAGTAGCTTTCGGTACCTATTGGGAAGGAAAGGTGGGGTATAAACAAACAAGCAAACAAACAAAGCACACTGCTGCAGTGGCATTCAACAGGGGTGAAAACTGACCAGTAGTGTAAACTCACATGCTATGGGATCACACTACTGAGAGGAACTGCCTCACTAGGGAGCCAGTGCCGCACCAGTCATTTGTACTATTGCACTCACAAACTTACTCTCCTCCTTTCCAAATCAAAGCTCACAGGGTGAACTTGGGCCAGACTCTCCAATGATCTGCTAATGAATTAGGAATAGGGTTGTCAGGTCCCTTGCCAGGAAGAGGAAGGGACCTGGCACTTACCTCATGCCAGGTGCACTCTGGCGACTGTGTGATGTCACTCCTGGAAGTGACAACATTGTGCTGGCCATGGGAGCACTCTCATGCTCCGTGTGGGGCCAATTCTGCCCATTTGGGGCCCAAATTGGCCCAAACGAAGTGCAGGAGTGCTCCCACGACTGGCGTGACGATGTCACTTCTGGGAGTGACATCGTCACACCTGTTGAAAGCGTGTGCATGGCACATGTTCCTGAGGTGCCTGCTGGTGGCGGACAACCTCTGGGAGCTTGCCCCTCCTGCTGATTGCTGGATGATCGGCAGGCATGTGGGCAAAGCCATGGGAGTTTGCCTGCCACTGGCGGACACCTGGGAGCCCTGGTTAGGAACCATAGACCTCACCACTATGTTCTATTGGATTCCTACTCTAATGCTATGTCTTTGTGAACTTGCATCTATTTACCCTATGGCATTGTTTATGGAAATGTTCCTGACTGTACTAATCCCACACAGTGTAATCCACCTTGAGTCTCAGGGCCAAGCTACAAGTGATGAATGACACTTGAACGGCAAGTGTATTTCTCCCTGTTCACTTGCCCTCCACTCAATCCACTTGCTGTTCAAGTGTCATTCGTTACTTGTAGCTTGACCTTCAGTGAGAAAGGTGGATTATAAATGACATAAATAAATTTAAAAAATACATTTAAGGAGGTTAAATAGGATAAACATGTGATAGATAATATACCTATCTAATTTTCTCAACTGTTGCTATGTACATTCTGGAGGCCTCACTTCAAAAAGGATGTGGATAAAATTGAGAGGGTGCAGAAGAGAGTGATAAGAATGATCAGGGGTCTGGAGACTGAGCCCTATGAGGAAAGGCTGAGGGCCTTGGGACTGTTTAGTTTGGAGAAGAGGAGATTGAGAGGGGACATGATTGCTCTCTTTGAATATCTGAAAGGCTGTCATTTGGAGGAGGGCAAGGAGCTGTTCCAGTTGGCAGCAGAGGATAGAACTCGAAGCAAGGGGCTTAAATTACATGCAGAAAGGTACTGGCTGGATATTAGGAAAAACTTTTTCACGGTCAGAGTAGTTCAAAGGTGGAATCAGCTGCCTAGGGAGGTGGTGAGCTCCCCTTCACTGGCAGTTTTCAAGAAGAGGCTGGATGAATATTTGTCAGGGATGCTTTAGGTTCATCCTGCATTGGGCAGGGGGTTGGACTAGAAGGTCTGTATGGCCCCTTCCAACTCTGTGATTCTGTGATCATTGTGTTAAAAGTAGCAAATTTATCAACATCAGCTACTAAATGCATGCCCTGACCTGGATAGCCCAAGTGAGCCTGATCTCGTCAGATCTTAGAAGCTAAGCAGGGTCAGCCTTGTTTAGTAATTGGATGGGAGACTTCAGACGAAGACCAGGGTTGCAGAGGCAGGCAACAGCAAACCACCTCTGTTAGTCTCTAGCCATGAAAACCCCATCAGGGGTTTCCATAAATCAGCTCTGACTTGAGGGCACTCTCTACCACCACTAAATGCATAACCCTGTCAGTATCTGCTGCTTCCCACAAATTTGCTAAGCATTTGCACAATGAACATATCTCTATGGTGCTTATATAACAAGCAATGCACATGATACTGATCATCTTCTACAGATTTCTGCCCAGATGTACAATAGTCATTGACGAGGAGCAGCCATGAAGTTGAGTATAGAGGTGGATGCTCCCGAGGAACGAGGACATGGACATATGGCAGGAGACCCTGAAAAACTACCGAGTTAGTCATACAAATGGTTGTCATGATATAAGACAGCTTCACACGTGCAATTCTCACCCCACACCTCTCTGTATGGGCCTCTGGATCAGGTTTTCAACGAGATTTTCATTTTTGGTTTGTTTGATTGGGTTTTTTTTTTTACTGTCGAGTGTATAAAATGTGTCTCTTTCCAATGTGCTTATACATTGCCTCTAGCATTTCAACAAATTTTTTAATAATATTTTAAATAAGTAAATACACAAATAAAAATTATGCTGACGTGGCCATAAAATCATGCCATGATTTAATAATGTAATTTTGTCACGAGACAATTTGTTATTGTACGCAAAATGAATTTGCTCCTAAACTAACCTCAAAAATGCAGGGCCAGATGCTACCAATTAGAGAATAAAAATCTATCACTTTCTTGCCTAATATAAAATATTTTTGCACGTCTCATATAATATGGGAAAGAGCAATGAACAGCACTCTCTTTCTTTGTGAACAAGAAAGGCACGGGGGGGGGGAGGTTATGTTCGCAACACGATTTGTCAGTCTTGCCAGACTGAATCCTTTGCTACCACACTCTTCTGAGGGTGGGGGTTAAAACACATTTTACACTAAGAAGAAAAATAAAGGATTCTGCTTGGTAGAAAATAAGCAAAACAGGATTTATGAGAAATTTGGTGTGTCATTTTCACTTTGGGCTGGTGCTTATTTGGTTGAGCAAAATTTGGAAAGGACAATGGTCTCCCAGGCTGGAAATCAGGAGATGGTTTATGTTATCTATTAGGGCTATGAAACGCTGGAATAACCATTTTGAAAAATTTGCACAAGGAAACTCACTTGGATGCGATTCACAAATCTCAACTCATATATTATTATACCATTATATGATTCCTGTGCTTATATATGATTCTTTCCTTCATATAGTTTCTAGCTAGCAGCTGGCAACTAGCAAGAATTGGAGTGGGGAGTGGTCAGGGAAATGAGGGACATTGTCAGCTCAACAGCAGTATGTCACTTCCAGGGAGAAACACAGAAGTGATGTCAATCTGCTCTAGGAATTGGCAGAAACTCTGTGGTTGGTTTCTGGCAATTCCTAGAGCAGACTGATGAAACTTCTGGGTTTTCCCTGGAAGTGACGTAACACTGTTGCACCAATAGCATTTCCCCCCCTATCAGCTATTATAATGGCATCTGGAAACGGGAGCCAAAAAGGGCGGGGGGAGAGACCAGGAACTTGGAATCTCTATCCCCTCACTACTGGGAGAAAAATGTTGAAATAACAACATTCAATTTATATACCACTCTTCAGGATGATTTAACACCCACTCAGAGTGGTTTACAAAGTATGTTATTATTATCCCCACAACAATCATCCTGTGAGGTGGGGGGCTGAGAGAGCTCCAAGAAGCTGTGACTGACCCAAGATCACCCAGCTGGCTTCAAGTGGAGGAGTGGGGAATCAAACCCAGTTCTCCAGATTAGAGTCCTGCCTCTCTTAACCGCCACACCAAACAGGTCTCATGAGGATGTACCATATTTAGCAGTGTTACCCAATAACCACCCTTCTGAGTTTATGGTTAGCCTTTTCACTATCTGGACAGAGGAAGGTGATGGCTGAGAAAGAGGTTCCTGAGACTGAGAAGTCAGGCCAGAATCAGCCCGTTTGGTTCCTTCTATCACCAGATCCTTGCTGAGCTGGTAGATGCAAGCAATACCACTTTCTGACCATTGGCATTGGTGAGCAGCTCAGCACACGCACAGTTCAGCAACTCCCTCCTCCACAGTGGTTAAGGCACTTGTGTCTGGCTCTCAGAGGTCCCAGTCTGGAGAGAGGAGCCCTTCAGTATCATCCTAAATAGAGTCACACCATTCTAAACTCATTCACTTCAAAGGATATAACTCTGCTTAGGATTGCGCTATAAGTTACAGCCAGCAATTGATCTAAACATGAACCCTGTTAGCCTGGTAAGCATGCCCGCCAGCCAGCCTGGGACCTTATTCTAACCTGCCTTTGTTCGTTTTGCTGTTAATCTAAATCATCTCAGATTTAGTCAGTCTACATTAGAAATTATGGAACCGCAATTACTTGAGTAAGAAAAAAACTTCACTGTTACTTGATTTAGGAACTGACACCCATCTTTGCAGCAGAGAGCCTACAATGTTTGGCGAATGAAATAGACAACCGATATTCTTTCAGGTCCCCTTGGGTGATGCGCTCTATTTTTACAGTCTAGCCTGCAAGTATAAAAGGAATTGCAGCGACGACCTTGAATATCTTCTGGCATAGACTATAATTAAAAAACTGACATCTTTGCTAAAGAAGAACTCTGCAGAGCCACCCTCAAGTCAGTGATAAGTGGCGATTGTTTACATATATCTCTGCCTATTGATTTATTTGATTTAAAGAAGCTCCTCTTGACATTTTCACAGTCCTCTTCCTCTGACGGGGCGCACTGCCCTCTTCATCTCTTTGTCTCTTCATTTTTGATTTCCTTATTAAAACAAACCTTCTATATCACCACAATCCTATGTGACAGGCACCTCACTTTTTAAAATATAAAAAACAACTCCTCCAAAGTTTTAAAACACGGAACCTTGAACAGATGTTCAGTGTTTCTTTTCTTTCAGCATCAGGGGAAAGGGACTGGATTGCAGTATTTGCATGGGCCCCCTCCATATGCATAATGTCCACGTGCATACTGGAGAATGTTTGCACAAGAGCCTACACATGGAGACGACGACAATGAGCATCAGGGACATGGAAGGGGAGGGCCTCCCGCTGCCATTCCAATTCCGTTCTGACACGTGGCAAAGAAATTAGATGAAATGTCTGTATATGCCAGGGTTTTGCACATTATTTCAGAACGTAAAATTCTAGCCCAGGACACTTCCTGATTTGCTAGCTTTCTACATACAGAATTTTTTACAATTCCAGAACAGCATTCAAAATTGCTTTCGTATTTTAAACAGCTATGTTTATAAATTAAATTCAATCAAAAATACATATGGATACACTTTGTCTTAGAATTATTATTCCAAAACGTAATGAACACAGACAATTTCTGAACAAAGTCATTTCTTGGTTAGCTCTTATGAATCAATTTTGGATACAAACATTTGAAAATTTGTTTCTCTGCCCGCAGCCTCCTTCTCCTTCTTCTCCCTCAGGACTTTAGTAGCCCATTTCCACTGTTTGTGTTGAGTCTTGAGTAGAGATGGGCATGAACAGGAATACAAACAAAAAAAAAAGCCACGAACAGCCCAATCTGCTGTTCATGAACAAGCTGTTCATGAGGCCCCATTCTAAACAAACAGGTGGTCGTTGCAAGCCTAGTTGGTTGTGTTCGTCAGCTGTTCATCAAGCCAGACAGTCTGGCACCTGCAATCAATTCCCTTGGCAACGTAGGCAGGGATTGTCTGAACTCTGTCTGAACTCCTGCTATTGCCCTGGAAACCCCTGTCCAGGGTCCACAGCCCAGCACCTGGACTTACCGGGAGAAAAGGGTGGGAGACCTCCAGGAGACGACTGCCCAGCTGCCTCAACAGGCAGTTGTCCGGGGTTGAGCAGTCACGGCAACCCAGCAGCAGAGTCAGGGTGCCCAGAGGCTCCAGAGAAGGCAACACAGCCAGCAGCAAGTGTGGAAGGGGGAGATCCAGAGGGGGAAGCCAGCCAGGGAAGGACAGCCACGCCCAGCATCAATGGACAGGCAGCCCAGATGCCGGCAGCGGTGGCACCTCATGAGCAGAGGCAGAGACGGCCAAGGTGCATCACCTGGAAAGGCCCTGCCAGCCCAGTCCTGCAGGAACAACTGAAGGAGAAGGGAGGAGGAAGAAAAGGAGGCACACCTAGAGGAAGCCTCAGCTGGGACACATTCACATTCAGCCCCACCCGGCTAGAGAGGCAAGGAAGGCCAGGAGGAGTTAGTGAAAGGGAAGGAATACCGGAGAGCAGACACAGCTGGGCAGCATCAGGAGAAGGAAGGAGCTTGGAAGGGAGGGCGGGGACAGCTAAAGGAAACCCTATAAAAGCTGACTCAGGAGAATGTTCGTGGTGGGTTGTGTAGGAGTGATGGAGTGGAGTCGGAGGGGAGTGAGAGAAGGTGAGGAGGAAAGTTGATGGAGGAGGAGATAGAGGAGATCAAGGGGGATGATGGGAGCAGGTTGAACAGGCCAGTGAGGGGATTGAGAGAGAGTCTGGGTGAGGTATACTGCCTCTCCTTCCACAGAGCAGGGTGGTGTATCCCTGACACCCCTTTGGAGTCAGAGCCAGGCAAGCTGACATCCTGCCCAGCGGTGTCTGCTGCGAGTCCTGACAACCCCAATCTAAGCCCAATCTAGCTTGATAGGGAGGTCTTCCAAGTGTGGAGCTTCAAATTTGTTACAAGGGAGCAAAGACCAGGGGGGAGGAGGAGGGCTCCCAGCTCTGGCTTTCTTTGCAGGCAGTGGAGAGGTAGAGACAGCTGCAGATGGCATTTTGATAGAAAGACAGGGAGAGTGCATTGGAGCTTGAATTTTCTTTGTGTGGTGGGATATGGATCTACCCCTTCAGCTTCCAGGGCTGCTGCCAGGCTCTGGGGCCAAGCTATTATTTATTATCGGTACCTTTCCTGCTGCCTGCTCAGGTAGGGTTTCTGGGAGTGGTGCGGTAGGGATCTTGTCCAAATTTGGATGATGGCTGGACGAGAGCCTGCTGGCCCCCACGAACAACCAACCACGAACATGTTCGTGAACAGGGTCATGTTCGTGGTTGTTCGTGAGTCCGTGTTCGTGGATTGCAACAAAGAATGAACATCATGTTCGGGGTGTTTTTTTCTGTTCGTGCCCATCTCTATTCTTGAGTGTGAGGATGTGCAGAAGGGAAGAGCTGCAGAAGGAACCAGGCCAGAGAAGTACACAGATGAGTTGGGTGGGGCTTCATTGGCTAAAGCAGCAGAGCCCCCAAATCTGTTTTGAATGACAGCCTCGAAAAATGTGAGGTAACTAGAGCGCCTTTCAGAGTTTGTGAAGAGTGCCTTTCTCTCATCAATACAAAACCATGACCACCTGTCACATATCCTGGATTCAAAGACAGGAACAGCAATCCCTTCATTGTTATTGGTGTTCAAGATATATTTCAGGAAGACTCAAAAATTCACTCAAACATAATATATGTATGTATTACACATTACACAGACTGGACTAATGTCGTATGCCTGACTCCACTTTAAAAATGCTTCAGACCCAATTGCTGTGGAAGCAATTAAGTGCATCCCACATTGTAAAAACCCCACTAGAAGCAGCTGTGAAGACAATAATTCTTTTCCGATATTAGAACCTGGTCGCCATGTCCCTAATTCTTTAAATATTTTGCAAGCCAATAAACCTATTACAAACATTCCCATAGCTTGAAAAATAAATATTTAACCAAGTCTATTTCCTCCCTTGTATTCTTCTCTCCAATCCACCTCCTGCTTTCTGTGGCGGCTCCACCGGAATGCTGCAGTTTATCTCCAAAGCCACTGGAATGTCAAGGATGCCGGTGGTCATATTTTTTTGCCTGGCAGGCACAAGAAGGGGGTACAGATTGCTGCTTACCCCCAACACTTGAAGGTGTATTTCAGTCATCAATAATTTGCCTCTTCGCCTCATGGAAATTACTGTTGCTTTAGTTAACATACAATTAACTGGCCTGATATACCACAGAGTCTAGGATAAACGGAAGGTTTTTTTTCCAGGTACTGCCCCCAAATCTCCAAGAATTTCCCAATCATAAATGCTACTGTGACAATCCGCAGACTATGGTTCCTCATGAAAATAAAAGCAGAAACGGCCTATCCAGACATTTTTAAATTACCGTATATAACTTGCATCTCAAGGGGATAAAGTTGTAAGCCATATTGACGCAACAAGCCATAAATACCAAGGGGAAAGAACAAAACAAGCCAGAACAAAAATAAAAGCTACTGTGATATGATGAACAAATCACTGTTTAATAACAACATAAACGTCAAACAGAGAGAGCTAAACTACAAGTGACGCCTGGCACATGTTCTTCAAGTGCTGAGTGACACAATTTTACCTGGGAACTGTTTTAAAAGAGCCCCTTGGGATCGCTGTGGAGAAGATGGTTGAAAATACAAGCAAAATTAGGTTTGAAGCATTTTTCTAGTGTGGTTTATGAGCACAAGCCTTTAGTCCCCCCTTCCCCCAGTGGAGTCTGCCAGGTCTCTCCCTTCCCCACTCTGGGTGGAATGGCAAAGTTCCTCTCCCCCTGAGATCTCTGCAACTTTTCTTTTAAGACTTGGCAGGCATCACTTGTAGTTTAGCTCTAACATGACCCTCCGGCATGTTACTTTCCCCCAAATAACAGTATATGGTGTGTGCTTGCAGACAAACATGTACAGCAACCATGGGAGAAGGAGATTTAGGTGGCTTCCACATAGAGGTCTTGCTCTGTGCTCTCCCCAAATGGCAGCATTTTAAAAAAAAATCTTTGGGCCGCCACACAATATGATTTGTGCATTCACTCCCCTTCTGGGATTTTCCTGGTTCCAGTGCAGGTTTCTCCAAACCTGCTTCAGTATGATCTTTCCAGGAACTAGGGTTGCCAGGGACATGGAGTCCCTCAACGGGAGATGCCCAGGTCCCTGGACTCTCCCAGCAGAGGATTGGGAGCTGGCACTTGCCCTGGCTTTCTTCTTCGTGCGCACGCACTCCCAGCTCCCAAGGGCACCCCTGGGTCAAAGGGGGCCCGCTGCTCTCGCCGTGACTGCAGCCCGCTTTCGCCACCACCACTGCGGCCTGCTCTCATTTGGCGCAGGGCGGCGGGGGCGAGAGCGGCGTGCTCTTGCCACAGCCCACTCTCGCCGCCGTGGCCTGCTCTCACTGCCTCTGCTGTGATCCGTTCTTGCTGCCGCCACGGCTCACTTTTGTGGCATGGGAGCGCGCGCCCCTCCTGGGGGCACGCCGACCACCTGGGGAAGGGTGCCCCCAGGGAGTGCGCTCCCTGCCAGCCAAGTAAGTGGGCACGGAGAGGAAAGGGTGGAATTGGGGGAATCCCTCGCCCGGGGCGGGTGAATGGGAACCCTACCAGGAACATCTTACAGAAAAGTGAGTTTGGGGAAAGTGTGGGTGGGAATGTGCAGAAACAAACAAACAAAAAAAGGAGATGAATCAGGGATGTTCCAGTGTTACTAAAACACTGGAAGTCTGGGCTAAATCCTGAGAAGCCTTCCAAGGTAGAGTATCACTTCCTTGCCTCCAACACCTTTTACAGAGCAGGAGAAATGACAGACTATTATTTGACAAAGCTATTCAAACTACACAAGGGAAGAAAGGTAAGTGTAGGGCACTGGAAGGAGGAAGACGTTAACTTTTGTGTGTCTTTTCTGCAGCAGAATTTTTAACTTTCCCTTGATGATTCCATCATTCATCACCTTTCAGTATTTTAAATACTGTCTGATGTTTAATAATCATCTGAACATGAAGATAAGTGAGCACATTAAAGCTGGAGCATTCTATTTGTATGTTCTTTTTTCGTACATCAGACTGAATCTGACAGTAATTGGTTCTCTTTTCCTTTATCCTTCCTATTTCCAAACACATTTTGTTGGCAGTAAAGCTATCAGATGTGAAATTGCATGTTCTGAAGCAAACTGTGTACTGTTGTTGACTCACATTAAAGAGAGCTACTTGTGATTGTGTTTCTGATTGCAGAAATGCGTATGTTCTATGGGATCCAACTCACAGTTTGAGATTCAAACGCAGCAAGTGGGGGACCTGCAAGGACTTGTGGGGAGGCACATCATTTTACTTCCCCTCACCACGTCCTCTTTCCCTTCCCTGCCCCCCATAGCCTTTCCCCCTTTTCCCGCTTCCTTCTCTTCTTCCCTCCACCTTTGTCTCCCCCCACCCCTGGCAGCCTCTTCCCTATGGCTCAGTTGCATGGTGCTGACTGAGTTGGGTCCAGTTGAATGGTGGGAAACCTGCAAGGACTTCCAGGGGTACTTCACTTTTCCCTATATCCTCTTCCCACATTATTTCCTCTTTCCCTCTTCCTGGCAGCCTTCATAAGCTCACCTTTCCCTGCATTGTTCTCTCCTTCAAACCCACTAAACAACTCACCTTTTACCTGCCCCCCCCCCATTTTCATCCATATTCATTCATTTACTTCATATACTGCCTTTCTCCACAATGAGGACCCATAGTGGCTTGCATTATTCTCCTTGCCTCCAAATTATCCTCACAAGAACCCCAAGAGATAGGTTATGCTCAGAGTATGAGACTGGATCAAAGTTACCCAGGGAGTTTCCACAGCAGAGTGGTGATTCAAATATGAGTCTCCCAGATCCTACTTGGAAACTCTAACCACTATACTACACTGGCCTTTTTGAGCGGGGGACTGCTGCTAAACGTAGCAAGCAGGCAGGCCTGGTTGAATCATGCAAGTCATGTGGTATCAAGTCACTCAGTGGTTGCTTTTGGCCCGGAGCCAATACTTCCTCCATCCAAGGCCAAAACAGCCCTGGAAAGGGCCCTGCCCCACCTTCTGCTTTTTCCTGACCAAAACCAAACCTGGAATACCAGCTAATAGTTGCTCAGCAACTGCCACTGTGTTCATCAGATTAAAGCTAAAGGAACTACTTTTTATAATTTGTTTTTTTTTTTTTTAAATGTATTTTTTTCCAGATTTTTCTGCAAACCTTGGCATTTTTCAGGTGTGTAGGAAGATCCGTCTTGTCCATTCATGGCTCGAATCTCTGGATTTAAACATCCTCAGATCAGGGCCACTTGGCTATTAGTATATAAGATTACAGATTATGGCTTGCTATGAGAAGACACGAACGGGAAAAAAACCTCGAACACCCTGTTTGTCGTTCGGTGCCATCCACGAACAACGAACATGAATGAACATGAACTGTTCCCAGACATGTTCATTGTTCATGGGGGCCAGAACCACGCCCCCAACCCTCCCACTTAGCCCCTCCCCTCAAACCCACTTACCTGGCCCTTTAAAGAATCCTTTACACTATCAGCTGGCAGGCGGCAGGGGGAGATTCCCCCCTGCCGCCTGCCAGCTGATAGTTTAAAGGGCCCTGTCCTGGCAAAACCAGCAGTGTCTGCTGGCAGCTACTTTGAGGGGTTACAAAAGTGACCTTCCCAATGTCCAATACCCACCAAATTTGCAGGGGACATAGTCCTCACAGTCCTCTGAAGACCCCCCAAGTTTCAGAGAGATTGCACCCCAGGAAAGGCATGATCCACGGGTCTCCCCATTGGCTGTCATTTTCTCTACACAGTGGCAAAAACGGGACTCTCTGCTGGAAGTACTTTGAAGGGTTAAAGCCAGAAGGCAAGCCAGAAGGAGTTCAGATAGAGTTCAGTCCCTCCCTGCCTCCAGTTGCCAAGGGGATTGATTGCAGCAGGCTCCAGACTGTCTCGCTTGCCGAAGGGATGCCGAAGGCAATGAACGAGGCTTGCAACAACCTGTTCATTTAGGATGAGGCCTCACAAACAGCTTGTTCGAGAACAGCAGATTGGGCTGTTTGTTGTTTTTTTCTGTTCGTAATGCTGTTTGTGCCCATGTCTAGCTATGAGTATCCAAGGGGTTAATGACCAAGTCATAAACAAGGGGGTGTATAAGACTGAGGTTGGTGTATAAGACTGAGGATTTCACCAAAATGCTATGCCCCCTACCCTGTGGAACGGCCTGCCTCAGGAGAGCTCCCACCCTCCTGGCTTTCTGCAAACAATGTGAAACTGAATTATTCAAAAAGGCCTTTTTTCTCCGCTAAGAGGGTGGTATTGTAGGAAAGGGATCCCAGATGTTTCGTTAATGAGTTAGAAACCATAATTTCACCATTATGTTGCCTTATATGTTATCTGTTGCTTTAAATATGTACTCCTATATCCTACCTGTGCTTTATGTTGTTCAATGTAAGTCCTAGAATTGATTCTGTTCCGTTTCAGCAATTCCTCAACCCCATACTGGATCCTTGCTAATACTATATCTTTGTAACCTTAATATTCTTTTACCCCATGACATTGCTATGGAAATGTTCTTGACACTGTATGGAAATGCCTGCCCTTGTCATTGACACTAGTGTCATTTCACACTATGTAATCCGCCTTGAGTCTCAGTGAGAAAGGCGGAATATAAATAAATAAATAAATAAATAAATAAATAAATAAATAAATAAATAATGAAATGATCACTTCATCCACTGCAGAATATTCACACAGCTTGGAAATGTACTGGTGGACCTTTGATCCAATTCAACAAGACAATGCTCCTTAATCGCTTCGAGCAAATGTTTTCCTCTTGTCTGGAGCTTACACTTCATAGCTCTTTAAATCCCCAGCATTAAAATGAGAAACAAGTCATTCTGCTACCACAGGAGGTGTGTGTGTGCATCTTATGAAGACCATCACATACAGTAATTACGTCAAACTAATGGCACTGCGAAGCAACTGAGGGGTGCCCAGAGACTCCCACTCACTTCAAAATAAATGCAGAGGGACCTCCTAAGACCTTCCGTCTCAAAAGCTCATTTCATTGAGCTGAATTATCAAGCCTCATTATGCAGAAAACAACTGTCTAAGTTTACAAAGCGGAGGCAGGTAATTGCTGATTGAGAAATGATTTCTTGTTTATAGGAACAGCCAGTACAATGAGCAGGCCGGTCACAAACAGAAACAAAGGGCCGGCATTAAATCATTTACTGGCACTTCACACACAAGAACTGAAAACAACATGGCAAAAAACAAAAACAAAAAGAAGGATGTCTCCTCACAAAAGGAAACTCTGGCAGGAGAAGTCATGACCTTTCCTGGAGAATTGTTTGGAGAAGGTGTTAAAACATGTTTGGAGAAACTTAGCCAAGGCATGCCAACAGAAACAAGAATGCTAGACATCTCCAACAAGAACAGGACCTGTCTAAGGGAAGAACACCTGCAAAGTACTGTGTGGTTTAAAGAATAGACCCAATCAGGGCTCTTTTTATTACCTTGGAAGGGAAAGAGTTCCAGACTTGTTTCAAATCACAAGCCAAGCATCTTGTTTACCCACTCCAAAAACGTTAAGTCACAAAGCATTTTATTTGAGGACTCAACAAAAACCAGTCTCTGATAAACAGAATAACCTCAACTGGTTATTCATTTAATAGTCAAATTCAGCATATCAATTAAAACATTTGCATAAATATGCTAAGGGGAAGAGGGAGGAAGTTCTCCTGAATGAACCCTTTTAAAACAAATGAGCTCTCACAGGGTTCCTATCTTCCTGCTGGGGGCAAGAGATCTTCTGTCCCGTACCTTCCTTTGCCTGTCACCACTCAGCTGGATAAGGAGAGGAAATGCCTGGGCAAATAGGGCATGATGGGCCTCCTGGCACAATGACATCGCTTCTGATGCAATCTGGAAGAAACATCCTCACACTGGATGATGCTCTAGCATTTACCCCAAACTCTATGGTTAAACCATAGCATTTTGGACTGGTGCTAGAGAGTCATCAGGCACAATGACATCACTTCCAGGTCATGCCAGAAGCAATGCTATTTTACCAGGCCTCTGACTAGGGATGCCAGACCCCCAGCAGGGATGGGAGATCCACTGCCCCCGCCCCCACCCCGCCCCCACTTACCTGGCCAGTGGGAGGAGTGCACACCTTCGTGCGCACTTTCCTGCAGCACTGCGTGCTCCCATGCACAGCAGCCACCTGGATTGGGCTTGCTCCCATGCTCCATAGTGGCCCCAATCCGGGCCAAAACGGGCCCAATCCAGGCCAAAATGAGCCCAAAATGAGCCCATTTTGGTGCAGATCGGGCCCATTTGGGCCGCTCTGGAGCGCAGGTGTGCTCCTGCACGCCGCAGTGGTCCCAATCCGAGCCCTACGGAGTGCGCTCTCTGCGGGCATGCTCCCAGTGGTGCTACATGATAACGTCACTTCCCAGAAGTGACGTCATCGTGCTTGCAGAAGCGCGTGCACACCCCCCCCACACACACACCCCAAGAGGAGAGTGCAGGGAGCCAGTCCCCTGACGGCAGGTTAAGATGGACTGGCAACCTTACTTCTGACTGTCCTCCAAGCCTCAAGTCTCTGCTTCTCCCATCTCCAGCATCCTAGACTCTCAATAGAGGTGAATAAAGCTGTTGCTCTAAGCCAAAAAGTGGTGCTACAGATTCTCTGTCATTCCATTGTTCTTGTATAGGCTTCTTTTTTGCCAACTCTCTTTCAATCTGAAGTGGGAAACAGGCCAGACAGACATTTCTAAATCCTTTTTCCTTACATCATTTTCTTGTTGAAAATCACCATCCCACCAAGTTATTTTTACCCTTGTTGGGAGAAGGAGATATGTAAACCTGTATATTTTCCCAAATAGGGGTAAAGTTAGTTTGGGGGAGGGGTTGTTGATTTATAATGGAAAATTAAGCAAACAGAAATAATTAAACAGGAAGGCTCACCATGTCTCCCCCTATAGCAGAAGACTTCCCACTGGCAACTCCCCAACCCCTGCCATTGCTTGGTAGGCTAGTATGGGGGGAAAATGAAGAAAAAATACTACGGCGGAAATGGCATGATATCATTTCTCGGCTGAGCCCACTCTTCAATTCACCACCACATCATGCCACTCTTCAATTCAGCCCCAAGTTGTTAGGTCCTCCCATGTCAAAACCAGGAGGGGGGAGGCACAGGTTCTTAGTTGCCTGCGCCTGCATCCCCCATTGTTTATGTTGCTTTTGATGCGACCCAGAAACGATGGGTTGTGCCAGGAATCAATTCTTTATTTTTTAAAAAATGAAAAAGTTTTGGGGGGAAGTTTAAAAAAAAATTGGCCTGGTTTGACCCATTGCTTCCAGATCACACTGGTAATAACATAACCACGGGGGTGCATGCACTTTGTGTGCATGCCTTCCAGCCAGTCACCCCCATTTCCAGACGTCTTTCCCCCTGCTGTCCAGGTGAGCAGCGGCGGGGTGGGGGACAGCAATGCCCTGCCATAGTGGGGGGAACTGTCATGCCTACATCAACTCCCCCTATGTCCCTACCCCTAGTCTCTTAGCAAGGGCCAGCTGCTGGTTGACAAACCCATTAAATAAGCATTCTTACTCCCACTCCCAGATAAAATACTGGCCAGTGCCAGTGGCTGGGGCTGTGTGTATACTAGAATTCCATGGACCACAAAATATAGTAAAACAAAGTACATAATAGTACACAATTGAACTTCGTGAGAACTTTGGAATGATCTTAGCCTTTAGGGTCATGGAATTACATTTAAAACTATACAGGCAAAGCTTGCAGAATGGTCTAAAGCTGGAGAAGTTGCTGAATGAAGTTCCCAGTGGTGGGAGACAAAGCTGGAGTGCCCTAGTAACTCCTTGCAAAATGCAGAATGAATATGCTGAATTTGCTCAATTTATAGAATCATGGAGTTTTACTTACTTCATTTATACCTGGCCTTTCTCTCCAATGGGGACCCAAAGCAGTTCCCCTCTCCACCATTTTATCCTCACAACTACACTGTGAGACAGGTTAGGTGAGGAGAGACAGTGACTGGTCCAAAGTTACCCAGCTAGCATCCACGGCAGCATCGAGGTTCAAACCTGGGTCAACATTCAAAACATTAAGCCATAGGAGCCCTTTTAATTAAAAAGGTGATGAGTCATCTGCTACATCACATGTCCTCCCTGAGAATGTCAGGGCTTCTTCTCAAAGTATGATCCAATGTCTAGATTAAGACTTTTTTTTTAAACTATGTATACACTTCGCTGCTGTTAAGTTGCCAGCTATGAGAAACAAGATGCCATGCTCTCTGAAACACACTAGATTTCAGATACTGATATACCACCCCACTTTCCCAGAGTTTTTAAAGGATTGAAGAGACATGATCCTGGCACGTACTGAGCAAGGCACTTCCTAATTTCCTATAGATTGTGATATGATATTGAATACCTCTTTTTCTTCCTGCATTTCACCCTAAAGTAGAATGAACACAATGAAAATCATTTCCTCCCACTTTGGAGTCACTTGCTTGGGATATTTTCTATATCAGGAAATATGTCTACCTTTTTTCCAAAATATTTGTTGTAATGATTTCTATATTCATCGATCCCATATGTGAACGGCTGAAGTATAAAATTCATATATAATTTTCTAAAAAGCAAAAGCACAAAATGCAAACCACACAAAGAAAAGAGCACATTGTCAGTGATTAGGAAGAGAATTAGAATTCTTGACCAAATCATAAATAGATAAAGAAATGAAACATGACACATGGGCTGATTCCGCACACGTTGGATAATGCACTTTCAATGCACTTTATCAATAGTTTGAGGTGGATTCTTTGTTCCGCACACAAAAAAATCCATTCCAAATGATCTATAAAGAGGACTGGAAGTGCATTATCCAACGTGTGCAAAATCACTCATTCATACATTGCTAGTGCAAGAAATTGCTTTTTGATACATTTATAAGAAAAGTCAGCACGCCAAAAGCAGTCAACTTGTGGCAGGGTTTGCTTTGAATAGCACATAAAATTTTTATATATGAGTTGGCCCCAACTCTCAGACATGTGTGAAAGCCTCTCTTTGCCCATCTGGATAGAAGCCCTTTTAATTAAAAAGGTGATGAGTACTTTGCAACATTGCATGTACACCCTGAGAATGTCATTTCCCTTCTTCTTGCCAGGAATACCATCTGAGCATATAAATATTCACATTTAATAGCATAATCTTTCCAACAAGGTCTGGTTTCCACGTACATTATTAACAACATCTCAAAACAGTAAGAGACAAGATCAGTTTGGGAGACGGGGTTGCCTGGGGAAATTGCCAGAGAGTTGGCGGTAGTGCCTGAGCAGCCTGGAGTTTGGGCGATGGGGTGCCATAGAGTTTGTCCTCTGAAGTTGCCATTTCCCCAGGGGAACTGATCTCTGTTGTCTGGAGATCAGTTTCAATTGGGGGAGCACTTCAGGTCTAGCTGGTAACTCTAATTGGGGGAGGACTGGAGTGCAGTGATAGAGCATCTGCTTTGCATGTGGAAGGTCACCTGTTCAGTCTCCGGGATCTCCACTTAAAAGGATTAGTAGCAGATGAGATAAAAAATTCCTCCTGAGGAATTTTCATGAGTTTAGATAGTTTAAAGTGATAATGACGAGTTATGTGAATTGGGTATGTTCAAGTGTACAGTTAATATTTTGTTGGTGTTTGTATGGCTTATGGCTTCGGCCGGAAAAGCAATAAACATAATTATTATTATTAAATTCCTCCTGCAGGTCAGAATAGACAATATTGACCTTGAGAGACTAACAGCCTGACTCACGATCACCCAGTGTCATGTGTTCAGGTAGTCCAATACTGTGTGTTGGACTGCTGGCCATAAAACAAACGAGAAGGAGCACAGGAAGGCAACTGCTGTCTCCCCTAGTCTTCCCTCCCAGAACCTGCTGTTCAGAGGACTGTTGTATCTGAACTATGCACAGTCAAGCCATTTTTATTGCTATTTTCATACATAGTGATTTTGAGTATTTTCATCCTACTTATTTCCTTTGCTAGCTCTCCAATTCTTTCAATTTTATGGAAGTTTTTTTAAAAAACATTTTTGCTAGATTGCAGAGAGTAGATAGCAAGAAGCAGCCAACAGGCTTGCTCTCTGCTGCCTTTAGGAGGTGGGGGTTTCTGCCCCTGCTGCACAAGCAGCAACAGCAGGTAGAGGTAGCCATGGCTGTCCAGAGGAAGAGAAATGAGGGAGCTAACTTTTCCTGCTCACATAGGTTGAACACATGCAGGGGAAGGGCCATGGCTCAGTGGTAGAGCATCTGTTTGGCACGCAGAAGCTCTCAGGTTCAATCCTCAGCATTTCCAGTTAAAAGGACCAGGCAGTAGGTGATGTGAGAGCCTTGGAGAGCGACTGCCAGTCTGAATAGACTTTATTGACCTTGATGGATCTGTGACTTCTGCTGAGTCAGACCACTGGGCTACCAAGCTCAGCATTGTCCACTCTATAAGTGGCTCGCCAGGGTCTCAGAAAGAGGTCTTTTCCTGTCACCAACTACCTGGTCCTTTTAGTAAGGTGCTGGGGATTGAACCCTGGACCTCCTACCACTGATCCACGACCCCCCCCCCCCAAAGGGGACGCAGTGTGCGAGTGAGCACCTATTGCCCTGGCTGCTGCCTGTCTCCTTGCACA
Source organism: Eublepharis macularius (assembly GCF_028583425.1). Taxonomy (NCBI): domain Eukaryota; kingdom Metazoa; phylum Chordata; class Lepidosauria; order Squamata; family Eublepharidae; genus Eublepharis; species Eublepharis macularius. The sequence goes on along the minus strand of NC_072792.1, from coordinate 162,609,948 downwards.
GCCATTGCCAGGACAGCCAGTCCCATCTCCTAAGGGAGATGGACCGTGCAATGCTAAGCAGAACTACATCCCAAATAAACAACAGGTCTTTGAGCAGCTGCTACAGTTCCATGAAGAATTTATTTTTTCTTTTTAGAAAAACTGTAACTATTGACTAGGATCAGATAGGAGGCACAGTGATGTACTCTTTCAAGCATATGAAAGCTGCACTTTTCAACATGCAACCATGAACAATTTGGCCACTTTCTTTCCCAATCCCTTTATTAAAAACCAGCAGTGTGATTTGCCCATATATGCATATGTACCTGTAAAATAAAACCTTTTAAAGTAAAACAAGGATACACACTTCTGAACTGGGAATGATGTGCAGTTTACAAAAGTAACCTTAAACCGAGTTACATCTTAAGAGCTCTATCCTAAGTCTGTTGGCAATGAAGTTAGTTCTTGGGGGAGATGGAATCTATTCCCATGCTAGGACCGGAAACGACAAACCAAAGAACTTGGAAAACCTGCCTTCACAAAAATCACATATCCACTTTTGCAGCTAAGTACCCTGTGCAAGCAATGCCAGAGTTGGGCAACATGGATATAATGTGGAAGTTGCCACATATTCTGGGGCAACAGTTGTTTCTTTCTCTGAACAGAAAAGTGTACCGGAAGAGGCCAGGAGATATGCCCAGACTGCACAGTACCAGACCACGGGTTAGAAAAACCAACTGTTAGAATAGATGATGATTCTAAACCCTCCTCCTTAGTATAGCACCAGAGCTCTGTCCTTGAACAAGTAAGCCAGTCCAAGGCATAAGGAGATGAAATGACCTCAAAGCATTCTTGGGCAATGAAAAGACCCAATCAGGGGCAATTTCAAATTGGCCCTGCATACGGGACGGTCTGAGGTCTATTCACAAATGGATCCCTACATCTGAAAACCTAGTTTGGTTAAGCTGATAGACAATACTAATTGAGTGATAAAAGAAATCTCTGTGGGGGGAAATGACTGTGTCTCTCTCAAACGGTGAAGCAATACTGCCTTCTTGTTCAGGTCTCCTCACACTGCTACAATGACAGCCATTTTGAAATCAGCGTCTGCTAACCACTACCACTCAGTGACAGTCTAGGCTGTCAGGTGTCCTGCACACATGGGAACAGAATAGATAACGCACGACAAAGACCAACCTGCAAAACAAGTGTCTTTGACACAAGCGGTAAGACAGGACAGAAGCTGAGAAAAAACTGTGAAGGGGGAACAGAAAGGGTGGATGGAGAAGGCTCTTGTAAGGATTTGTACATTATCAGAAAAATCAAGAACACGTCTCAGGAGCAGTACACTGACAGAAGAGAAGTCACAGAAACAGAGGAAGAGTCCTTATGCCGCGTCAGCCTGCTAGTCCCTCTAACTATGTATTGTCTATCCTGATTGGCTGCAGGGTCTTGGGCAGAGAAAGATTGTCCCTAGTTTGGTGTAGCCAGTTTGGTGTAGTGGTTAAGAGCAGCAGGACTCTAATCTGAAGAACCAGGTTTGGTTCCCCACTCCTCTGCTTGAAGTCAGCTGGGTGATCTTGGGTCAGTCACAGCTCTCTTAGAGCGCTCTCATCCCCACCCACCTCACAGGGTGATTGTTGTGGGGATAATAATAACATACTTTGTAAACTTCTCTGAGCAGGTGTTAAGTTGTCCTGAAGGGCAGTATATAAATTGAGATCTGGGAAATTCTGAATGCAAAGCACTTGCTCTACCACGGAGACACAACCTGCCCTATGATACAGCCCCTTCCAATATGAAGGAGCCCAAATTAACAGCAACAAACTATGGTGTAGTCATTGATAGAAGCCTCTCCACTGAAGCCAGCAGACTGCACATAATTTGACATTTGAAGGAAAAACACATCTCTGATAATTCGGTTTAAAAATCCAAAATTTGGAAAGCTGATAAATAAAATAACTGCTGTCTAAGTAATCAACCAGTACTTCAGATTTAGTCCTTACAGGGGCTGAATCCACGTTACCTCCGCGCGTCCCAGTGTTGCACTAAATGTTCGCTAAACACCCATAAGTATAGTGTCTTTCAAGTGCGATTTCTGAATCGTGCTAAAAAGACGCTATATTTCCGGGTGTTTAGCAAACATTTAGTGCAACACCGGGATGCGTGGGGGTAATGTGGATTCAGCCCTGGATAGCCCAGACAAGCCCCATCTTGTCAGATCCTGGGATCTAAGCAGGGTTGGCCTTGGATGGGAGACCTCCCAAGAAGACCAGGGTTGCAGAGGCAGGCAATGGCAAACCACCACCGTTAATCTCTTGCCGTGAAAACCTCAGTAGAGATGGACATAAGTCAGCTATGACTCGATGGCACTTTCCACCACAACTCCAAGTTTAACTTTTCCACACTGAAGAACTGTCATTTAAGTTCCTATATGTGTCATTGGCTGATTCTGCACACATTGGATAATGCACTTTCAATACACTTTATCAATTGCTTGAGGTGGATTTTTCCATTCCAAATGATTTATAAAGAGGATTGGAAGTGCATTATCCAATGTGTGCGGAATCAGCCATTGTGGGAATTCTAGAAATCCTGTATACAAAATAGTGTACTCCATACCATCAAATTCTCAACTGCGCACTCAGAAATGCTAAATTCTGCCTAGGAATGATTTAGGACGATGGTGCTGGTGTGTATCATTTGACTGCCTTTATGTTTTATCCTGTCATGGGGAGAAGAATGGATATGCGGAATTCAGTCTGCCCAACACGGCTGACGTGGCCCACAGAGATGACGTGGGGAAGATGCAATCAAAGTGAAACTGCAAATTGGGAACTGAAAATCCAGTGGAAAACACAAAGTGCAGCTTTCAGCAAACTTTTTCTCCACTTCTGTGGCTGACTGTATGTCTATGTCTTTTTACGCTGGATTGAACTATTCTATTGATTGCTAAGGATGTATTGTCATTGTTAGGTCTCTGACCACAAATAATTCATTCATTCATTCATTCATTCATTCATTCATTCATTCATTCATTCATTCATTCATGTTTATGTTGGATTTAGGATTGCCAGTTCTGAGTTGGGAAATTCCTAGAGATTTTAGGAGTGGAGCCTGGGGAAGGTGGGGTTGGAGGAGGGTATAATACCCTCAGCAGGGTATAATACTATAGAGTCCACCTTCCAAGGCAGCCATTTTCTTCAGGGGAACTGATCTCTGTTGCCTGGAGATCAATTGTAATTTCGGGAGATCCTACCCTAAACATTGCTGGTAAAACATCCAGGCAAAATTTGCAACTGAAGGCTCCCATTGTTTAATGCGCCAGCAAGGTCAAAGAGTTATCGGACACTCTCCGTCTGGGCCTGCCTTAAAGCCCTTTTGCAGGTCTGCTTCAAATGCATGCTCCCCTGACCTTACCTCCTAAGCCAGAGGTCTGGCAATCTCTGCGACTATCACCGGCCTTGTCTGGCACGGGACATCTCTCTTTGAGCATTTGGCTGAGAAAGTCAGCTCAGCCGCAGAGGCAGTCTAGGCTCGCAATAGGCAGGCTGAGGAGGATTAGCTTGCTATCGGCTTTGCCCACACAGCAGCTGATATGAGTATCTGTTTAACCATCTCCCTTGCTCATCAGCTGCGCTTCCGTCAAACAGAGAGGGGTTCATGTTATTGCAGTTGTCCTTTCTATCGCCGGCTGCAGCCTGTCGCTGGAAACTTACTTCAAAATGCTGCAGCCTTTCTAGCAGAAGCAGAACCAAAGGCCAACCCTTTCTTCCCCTGGTCTTTGTCCCAACTGGTGTAATATGCATTTGTTATTCCCACTTTTGTTTTCTAGGGAAATATCCAAAACACTAAGGTGCTTATTTTTCCCTGCCTTGTTTCTGAGCTTAACCTATCATCACATACATAAATATTCACCTTTCCCTCTTCCCTATGGATTAAATGCCAGCTTTTATTTTGCCAAAGGTCTCAGCTCAACGGGTTTGGTAGGGACACAGGTGGTAAAGTGGTCTGCAGTCCCATTTGCAAAGAACACAAGCTGCCGTTTCTTTGTTCAGCATTTTTTCCCCATATCTCTGAGGCCACTGTAACATAAGCAGAACACATCCATCCCCCCCCCAAACCTAAATAAGTGAATAAATAGGATTGCAGCAGTTTTTTCCCCTAATCTGTCTCTCTCTGCTACCATTTGGTGTTGCTGTCGACCTACAACAGGCACGACCTGTTTTCCTTCCGCTAAATAAGGACAAATGTGATTGTACATTTAAGAAAAAGTAGGCAGTGTACATGTAAGGTAGAAAAATAGAACAAGTTGCACATCATAAGCGTGTTTTTTGTGTATGAACCCAAGTTATGTTTCAGTTTCTAGCTTGAAATTGAAGAGCTGTTACTGTGTCTTTAAATATGGTACTGCCTGAGGAGAAATTGCCCTGCTAGCCCATGAGTGCCACTCAGGGCTTTTTTTCAGCTGGAACGCGGTGGAACGGAGTTCCAGAATTTCTTGAAAATGGTCACATGGCTGGTGGCCCCGCCCCCTGATCTCCAGACAGAGGGGAGTTTAGAGGGGACAATCTAAACTCCCCTCTGTCTGGAGATTAGGGGGCGGGGCCACCAGCCATGTGACCATTTTCTCCGAGGGCAAACCACTGAGTTCCACCACCTCTTTTCCCAGAAAAAAAGCCCTGGTGCCACTCCATTTAGCCCTCCAAAGAATCTAAGTACCCAGCAACCATCATGACGAGTCTCCACCTGTCCTACCCTGCCCACTCTGGGAGGGGTTTTCTTGCTCTTTCTTCAATATGCTGCCACCAATTGGTCATTTTAGGAATTGTCCATCAAGAGAGCCCATACTCCCAGCTTCCCTTCCATGCTGCTGTCCTAAGGCTCTGCCAGGAGCTCATATCTCCCACTGCCCAAGGTCTGGTTACCACAGGGACAGCTTGCCATGCTTGCGCACTCCTGGGAAAACAGTGATTTAGCAACCGACTGCCTCCCTTCCACGGCACCTGTTTTAAATGTTGTGTTCAAAGGGTGGAGGGCTAAGTGGTACAGAAAACAACTACCAGCATTTGAAATAGTGAACAATTTTTTTTTATTGAAGGAAATTGGGAATGGAGGCATATAAATGGGACTCCCAGAGATAACTTACAGAGCAATCCTAAGAACGCTTCCCTGCATGCTCCACTTAATTGACCTGAGTAGAATCTGCAACTTCTCATAGGAGATGCATGGAATAGTCTCCCTAAACTGAGAGGAGTCGGGTCAAGAAGAGACCTAAAATACTAGAATATACTTCTAAAGAACGCTGTTTCAAATAGCACTTGGCCTCATACCAGGTAATTTCCTCTAGCCCAGCAAACTATATGGGGGATCAGGCCCATTGGAATTAACATGGAAGGAAAGCAGGTGTCGGAGCTCTGGTCAGATTGCTCCTTCCTGTTTACAGAATTTGCAAAACGTAATCCCGCTATCGGTGGTTCAACGCTTAAGATGGGCTGTGCCTTTTAACACCATACAGGAGGAAGCAAATGAAAAGGCTGTTATGAATTAATAATGACACAAGATAAATCTCTCGTCTAATGAAAAAGCTTTTTGTTTTGTCTGGAACCTTATTAAAGAGTAGGCATGTAGGCAGCAGATCAGTTCCACCAGCTCCTATGTAGCAACTGGGGAGGAGGATTTTCCTCTGCTTAACATGCAATCCTTACTTTCTCCCATAGAAGTGAATGGTCACCATTCATGCCACTGAGATGGAGTGCCCCTTCAACCATGACACTGGGAGGTACGAACTGAATGGATTCCATGGGAGGGAGATTTTGCAGCGTGTCTCTGTATGTAGATGCCAAGCAATACTGTACTCTCCCCTGAGTTCTTGCATTATTCAAGGTCTCTTTTCATATACATCCCACCTGTCATAATGACAGCCAAATGCTAGTATAACAAATTTAGCTAATCTGAATAAATGTCTAAACACCAGAAGCACAATGTCTGCATTGTTCAATATAAGCACCATAAATGTTTGAGCTTTCAAGCACATCAGAAGAGTCTTCAGTTGCTGATTCTTCTGCCTTACAAGGGCAATCATTTTTTAAAAAGAAGCTATTTTGTCTTGTAAGAAGAACATAGCCCAACAAAAGCACTGAAGAAATAACTTTGCAGAAAGCCCTTGATGAAATGTTCAGTAAAACCGTGAGATCAATAAAATCTTTGAAGTGGTGCTCTGAATGACAACTGGTCTCATTTTCTCATCCTGCTAGGAAAAATTGATTCCTAAGCAATGTTTCATGAAAAGGAAATGCGAGAAATTGCCATATTAGCAATGGAGACCATCAGAGGTTCGATCTGAGCCCTCGTCGGCTTCTGAATCCATAAAAAAAATGCTTCTAAAATACATCCCATTAATAATAATTAAAGCGGAGCAAACGAAGTCTCCCTCCTTTCATTTAAAATGCACCTTCTTAAGAAATGCTGAATGTACTTGGCATATGTGTACAATATATGGGGTTATTGGCTTAAGAATAAAGGATACTTGTTAAGAATTGACACTCATCCAGTGTACTTTTGAATAACAAATCCTGGGAACATACACCCGGGCCCGTCAGGATCTTCTATCATTTCGGCGGGCCTGTAAGACGGAGATGTTCCACCAGGCATATGGTTGAGGCCAGCATGAGATCCTCACTGAGCCTCCCACTAAGTGTGGGGTTATACAATGTCCACCGGCCGGCTGCCCAACATATGGGCACAGCACGGGGCTATGTAATGCCCATTTATTTGCTGACCCACATATGGGTTGCAGTACATTATCTGTCCGCTTCCCTCCCCCTGTATGTTGATGGGCAGGAATCTGCAATTGACCTCATCTTGGGACAGTTATAATCTGATTGTTGATTTTATGATGAACTGTTGTTTTATGAATTGTTTCAATATTTGTATTATATTTTTATAACTGCTGTACCTCACCCTGAGCCCGCTTGTGGGAAGGGCGAGTTAGAAATGTAATAAATAATAACAATAACAATAACACAAAAGTAAATTAGTTAATGGGGGAGGGGAGAAGAGTTCTATCCTAGTTCATCCAGATACGCTAACTTTTTTTAATTTGTGAGAACTCTAATATGGACTCCCCCACCTACAATCTATAGCAGTACAGTCTAGGTACATTTACCACAAGTTGGTGTTAGTCTACATTTTGGTTGGCTGAGGCCACTGTTTTTTCAAAGATTGTAAGAGTTCTTTCTGTAGGGCTTGATCTATGACCTTATTTACACATAAAACTGTAGCCATCAAGTGATGAGCATGCCCAAATAAACCAGTCTAGAATTTCAAGACAGTCTTCTTGATTGAATAAAATATGATAACGTGAATATGTGACACAGTCTTGTCCTGAAATGAATGAAGCCCCGTAGCACTGAGTGGTAAGCTGCAGTACTGCAGCCCAAGCTCTGCTCACGACCTGAGTTCGATCCTGGTGGAAGCCAGGTTCAGGTAGCCGGCTCAAGGTTGACTCAGCCTTCCACCCTTCCGAGGTCAGTAAAATGAGCACCCAGTTTCCTGGAGGTAAAGTGTAGATGACTGGGGAAGGCAACGGCAAACCACCCCATAACAAGAAGTCTGCCAAGAAAACGTCGTGATGCGACATCCCCTATGGGTCAGTATTGACTCGGTGCTTGCACAGGGGACTACGTTTACCTACCTTACTATAAAATCAGGGGCAGGATTACACCTATGTTTGGCTGATTTCCAATAATATATAAAATATAAGAACAAATGTCCATTCACATCACCCATGAAGCTGCCTTATATTAAGCCAGACCATGGTTTTATCAAGATCAGAGTTGTCTATTCTGTTATCCAGGATCTCAGGCAGAAGACGTTTTTCACATCAGCTACTATCTGATCCTTTTAACTAGAACTGCCAGAGATTAAAGTTGGGACTTTCTGAGCCATGGCACCTTCCTAACATCAGTTCAGAGCTGGCTGCAGGGTGCCCTGGGCCATTAGGCATAGGTGTCCATGGGCTCTTGATCACAACTTCCTTCTCCACTCCTCTTTATGGCCCTCTTCCTCTCCAGTTGTAACTCTACTGTCCACCACAATGCAGCTTCTCCCCAACTGTGACTACACTACAAATGTCAGTTTGACACTGAGAGATCCCTGTCTTTCGGTGCTACACCTCTGAAGATGCCAGTCACAGCTGCTGGCGAAACGTCAGGAACTACAATGCCAAGACCACGGCTATACAGCCCGGAAAATCCACAACAACCAGCAAATGTCATTCTTGCAATCCTCTTAGCCTCAATGATGCTAGTCGGTCTAAAAGGAGCAAGCAGTGCTGCAAGGCTTCTTGATCTATGGGAGTGTGTTCTCAGAGGAAGATGGCTCAGTTATTGTCTGCTTCTTTTGCTAGCTTTGGGCGCTTCTCTAACTGGGAAATGGGAAACGGACCCAATGCCTCCAGTTAGGGATGGAACCTGTGCCAGGGAACCTGTGGTGGTCCCTGGCCCCAGTGAGACTTGCCTGGCCTCGACCAGAGCCAGGGCCTTCTTGGTCATGGTTCCAACTTGGTAGAACTCTCTGTCTAATGAGACCAGGGCCTGGCAGGATTTACTATTCTTCCGCCAGGCCTGTAAGACACAGATTTTCCGCCAGGCATATGGTTGGGGCTAGGCTAGGCCTCCACTGGCCTAATGGAGGAGAAGAAGGAAGATCAAATCCTTCCCATTAGAGGCATCCACCATCTAGTTGTTAAATGGCAGGCTTCAGTGGCAAACTGACTGCCCCCAATGAGCTGATTGCCGCTATCTGTATTTTTTAAATTTACATTTTACTGCTGTGTTCTGGCTGGTTTTAATTTTAATCTGTTTTAAGGTGTAAGTTTTATTATGACTGCTTTATAAATGCAATGCGCCCTGAGCCTGCTTGTGCGGGGAGGGTGGAATAAAAGTCGAAATAAAGAAATAAGCTGCAGGCGTCAACAGATGTGCCAGGCTGGGCCAGCTCTTGGTCTTTTTAGCCTCAACAGTACCTGGTAGCCAAAATAGCATTGTTAATAGAAAATCTCTTAATTATTCTTTACCTATTTCTTTCCCTCTTTTAAAGAACTTGGGGTCTGTTTCAAATGTATTGATTTTTGATCAAAAGACAAATAAAAAGAGAGGAGGGGCAGGAAGGGAGCTTCTGCAAACTTTCAGAATTTCACTGGGCAGATGCTCCGAGGCAGGCCACGTCAACCCAAACCTTCCTCCTGCTAGAGCACCACCCAGTGGTAACATCCAGAAATCTGCAAGAGCTGAATTTACAAAAACGTGCATAGAGGGTGCAGTAGAAATCTACAAAGACAAATCAAAGAGAAATTAGAGAGGAATTCCTCTTTCGAAAGAGGAAAAAATAGTAAAAGCAACAGATCTAAAAAAAAAAAAGAATTTCGGAAAAAGGAATCTTACTCCTCATAACAAAGCTAGTGTTCAAGGAGAAGGTTCCAGCTATGAAAGAGCAAAGTATACCTAGAATGTCAGTGCACAGTTTCTTCTAAGCAAAGCTAGCAGGAATTCCATCACTTTCATTGTAAATAGTTCCTTGGGTAGTTCTGTCCGTTTGCATAACTGTGGGCTTGGGCTTCTGTCCTTTTTCAATACCCCCCACTTTGTTGACTGACACCAATGCATGCTTTGATGCAAATATATATCTCCAGGTGTGATTAATCTGGGGCAGACTTAATTGCAGGCAGAAAAGAAGAAACAGATGGGCAGGCTGTAAAAACGAAGGCAAAGATATTTGCTATTTAAGATATATGCCAACTGCTGCTGGTCTCCAAACTCGCTATTGACAGATGCTTCATTGGTATTCTATAAGCTACAGCACTTTATGCCGCCATATGTCAACACATCAGTGATCATGGCATTGACAAGCAGAGCTGTGGAGTTTAGCTTCTGTCAGCTTCTTCATTAACACTCTTAAGGATTATGGAGCTAGATTTGTTCTGCCGTGGTGAAGTCATAAGTCTTTATCCCAACTGATTTTTTAGAAAAAAGCCTTTGGTTATAATGGACCCAGGGACATTGGTCCTACAGAAGCAGGTAGTTCCAAAAACTTGCCAAATAGCTTGGATTGATGATAGGTAGCATTTGCCATAATGCCATTAGGTTGCACTCATGAAGCTGCCTTAGTAACGTTAATAACATTCGATTCATATACCGTCCTTCAGGACAACTTAACACCCTCTCAGAGCGGTTTACAAAGTATGTTATTATCATCCTCATGACAATCACCCTGTGAGGTGGGTTGAGCTGAGAGAGCTCCGAGAGAGCTGTGACTGACTCAAGGTCACCCAGCTGGCTTCAAGCAGAGGAGTGGGGAATGAAACCTGATTCTCCAGATTAGAGTCCTGCCGCTCTTAACCACTACACCAAACTGGCTCTCATACTGAGTAAGACCATTGGCCTGTTAAGGCCAGCAATGTCTACTGTGACAGGCAGCAGAGATTCAGGCAAATATCTTTCACATCACCCACTAGAGATGCCGGGGATTAAATCCGGTGCCTTCTGCATCCAAAGTAGATGCTCTACCACTTAGAAACAGCCCCTACCCTTCATTAGATGGCCTTGTGTGTGTGTGTGTGACAGATGTTGGATAACGACTGGAATGATCTGGGTTAAAAATCCTCCTTTGGAGGCACAAATATCAATGGGTGATGATATCGGGCAAAGTCCCAGTCTCTTGGCCTCTTCTCCCTCACAGGATGGTCGTGAGGACAAAACTGGATGCAACCCGTGTTTGCTGCACTGAGCTCCTTAGAGAAAGGTGGAGATATTATTCCTTAATTGAATTTCTTAGGTCATTAGTACACAAATGTGAAAAGCTTTCCAGCGTGCTGAGCAAATTGATTAATGAACTTACTGAGCCATGGACAATTATTTTTAAAACGTCACGGGGAACTGGGGAGGTAGCAAGGAAACAAAGAATAGTAAATATGGTATCAATCTGTATTTTTTAAAAAAAAACCGTAGAAATTGTCTTTAACAAAGTCTGTGTCCGTGCTTATAATTTAAAATCTTTTAAATTATATTAAGATTCTACTCAGCGTAAACCACCTTGTTAACGATTTCATTATTCTATCATTTGCATTTACCAATTTTTGGATAAATCTGCTTTTCTTCAGCTGCCTGCCTGCACGGGAATGTTGGCTGCTGTGACATTTGTTGTGAAGCATCACTCCTCAAAAAACAAAAATATTTTATTTACCTTACAGACCTGAAAGTAAAATTGCCATTTTTCTTGGGACACAGGCCTTTACCAGCTGCACAACAGAAAATAGTTTAGGTGGATAGCCATGTCTGAAGAAGGGAGCCATGACTCTTGAAAGCTTACACTCTGAAAATCTTGTTGGTCTCTAAGGTACTGCTGGACTCCAAACCCGCTGCACAACAGAGAGAAATCCAAGAGGTGTGGCTTTGTCCTAGAGGATATCATTGTTAGGAAAGATTGTGGTGGTGCAATGGCTGGGCATGTTGTTCACATGACAAGGTACCAGATTCAGTCACTGGTATCTCAGTTAAAGGAACTCAGAGCCAAGCTACAAGTGATGAATGACACTTGCCTGGCAAGTGAACAGACTCACGTGTATTCGTCCCTGTTCACTTGCCATTCACAGGGACGAATACACGTGAGTCTGTTCACTTGCCAGGCAAGTGTCATTCATCACTTGTAGCTTGGCTCTGAGTTAACAGGTGCTGTCTCTTCTTCACCCAAGCTCAAAGAAAGCTACTGTCGGTTAGAATAGACAACACTCTGATAGATGGACCAATGGTCTGACTCATATTAGAAATATGCTAGTAAGAAATTCATTTTCTGTTCCACTGGCTTTGCATGCACAGAAGATGGTAGGTTAGATCCTATGTTCTGCTCATTGCCTTCCCCAATGCAAAAAGCCTGGAGGAAAGGACCGTGCGCAGGATGAAGGTACTATTTTAAGTGGATAGGGCTGCCAGCCTCCAGGTGGTTAGCTAAACAAGAGGGGTCCTCTGAGTGTGGAACACTCTCAAACAATATACGAGCCTCAAAGGTTTTCACTTATATAAATTTCTATATTTAGTACATTTGATACATTTTTACATTTTTAATTCATACAAAAGTGCTATGCGCTCAAATGTGATAAGCATTCTACAATAAATATCTAAAATTCATCCAATCTATATCCAATAAATATTTATAAATATATAAATAATCATAAATATTCATCAAGCGTCCAATCAATCAAATCCACTTTGGGTAATAAATTCCAATTTCCAGAGATGTGAATGGTATTTACTTTGTTCTTGTTCTCTTTCAGAGCTGTTAATATCCGTGTGGAGTTTCTTCAGTCAACAACATTTCCTAGCGGTTATAGCTGAAACTCTCAAAATTGGGCTCATTTTCCTAGAGATGAGTGTGGTGGTGTTGGAGTGATTCATACCCTGGTGCACCAGACTTGAGCCTTTGATAAAGAAAGACATTGTCAAAATGGAAAAGTAGGCTGCTGGAACCCGTCAGGCTCTCACAGCCCAATTTTGAGGGTTTCAGCTATAACCAGTAGGAAATGTTGTCATCTGAAGAAACTCCACATGGATATTAACAGCTCTGAAATAGAACAAGAACAAAGTAAATACCGTTAACATCTCTGGAAACTGGAATTTATTACCCAAAGTGGATTTGATTGATTGGACGCTTGATGAATATTTATGATTATTTATATATTTATAAATATTTATTGGATATAGATTGGATGGATTTTAGATATTTATTGTAGAATATCACATTTGAGCACATAGCATTTTTGTATGAATTAAAAACATAAACATTTATAAAATGTACTAAATATAAAAAATTATATAAGTGAAAACCTTGGAGGTTCGTATATTGAGAGCCTCCAGGTGGTGGCTGGAGATTACTGAGAAGGGCGACTGATCTCCAGGCCATAAAGAACAGTTCCCCATGAGAAAATTGCTGCTTAGGAGGGTGGAATCTATGGCATTATACCCTGCTGAGGTCCCTCCCGGCTTCCCCAAACCCCTCCCTTCTCCAGGCTCCACCCTCAAAATCTCCAGGAATTTCCCAACCTGGAGCTGGCAACCCTATAAGTGGAATAAATCTGCAGTCATTCCTGAAATTTAGGCATCAAGACCTTCTTACTTGTTCAAGCTTATAATAAAGGAATTTGTATAAAAGTCCTGGTTTTGTGTGAATTTCATCCCCCTCCACCCAGAAGATAGCTGAGGTCTCAAGACTGCTGTAGCCATTTAAAGCTGATTACAGCACCACAAAGGTTGAAAAGGAAGCTTAAAAATTATGGTCACTGTCGTGAGAAAAATGTAAAAAGTTAAAATCCAATATGTGGGAGTAGAAAGGGATGTCAAGTCATACCTGACTTATGGCCGTGGCTCTCAAGGCAAGAGACTAACAGCCATGGTTAGCTGTTGTCTGCCTCTGCATAGCAACCACATTCGAGCAGTCACGGTTAACACAGTCCTCTTCTTGAATCAATAACTACATTATGTCTGACCATAAGACTTGAACCTATTTAGAGAATGAATTTTCATTGCCTGCATTTTATCTTTGCCTTTTCTTAGTGTTGCCAACCCCCCCCCCCCCAATTATGGAGCCCACTCTGGACTATGCCAACTTCCTGCCTTGCCGTTTTGAGGCCCCACCAGAGACTCTGTTAAGGGCAGCATTTCCCCTGCTTGCTTCCTGCCTCTTTGCTGTTATGGACTGTGCCATCTATGCCTGTTTCCTGCCTCCTTGGACACCTACCTCACCTGGGCCCAGAGCCATAAGAACATAAGAACATAAGCAAAGCCATGTTGGATCAGGCCAGTGGCCCATCCAGTCCAACATTCTGTCACACACAGTGGCTAGAAATCCAGTGCCATCTAAAGGACTGTCAGTGAGGCCAGGACACCAGAAGCCCTCCCACTGCCTTCCTTCCAGCACCAAGAAAACAGAGCACCACCTCCCCACAAAGAGAATACCAGCCATGCCATTAGCAGCACAGTGCCAGCCGGAGGGACCCTTGGCGAGCCTGGCCAGGCACCCCCTGGTCAGTTCTCATGGGGAGCTCCTTGCAGGACGGTCACTGGGTCTGCCCTCGCCACTGGGCAGCCTGCAAGCCAGCCCATGAAGAGTGCCAGGAGAGAAGCCATGTTCCCAGGCAGCAAAGACAGTTTGCTCTGAGGCTGCCATCACGAGATCAGGCTCCTGTCACGTTCACGGAGCCCAGCCTCACCCTGCTGTGCATATCGCTGGAAGCCGCCCTGAGATGGGAGCTACGTGCCGGCTGCCCAGAACATCTAATGGACGCATGTCAATACAACCACCGCTTTCCAGAGCAGATGCCATCAAGACAACTCCAGCTTCCTGGCAGATTTGATCAACCCACCTGGCACTCCCCTCCCCTCCTTTGTCCCCTCTTCCCAAGGTGTCACACTCATACATTCAGACCCTAAAGTGGCCCATTAGGGATAGTTAAGCTTTTGTCTCCCCTCCTGAGAACCACATGGAAGGCCCTCACCTCAGGGTACGTCTTGGGGTACTTAAGCAGGCTCTGCCTGCCATGAGGTGTGCGTCATTCTTCTCCCAACCCTGACCAGGCGTGCCATTCCTCTCCCGAACCGCCACCGTCACTCTGCATATCTAGTGCAGGCATTAGATATCGCCCCGCTTCGCTGCTGCTTCTCTGCTTCTCGCCGTGATCAGGTAACGTATCGCCCCGCTTCCTCGATCTCAAGTGGGCTCCCTGCTCATGCGAACAGCTCTATTTTTCTACCCTTTATTTCTCAGCTCTTGTATGTATCTTGCTTGTATGTCATATTGTAGGCATACGCAACATTTCTAGTAAACACGTTTTGTACTGATTAGTCCTTGCCTCTTTATTACGAGAGTAAACCGGAAGTATGGACTCTGGTATACATTGGTTAAGATCCGCACTAATTTAAGCCGGACTGCATGCTAATTTCCCCATAAAATAGCAGTTCTGGTAACATTAGGGAAAACTTGAAATAGTTCAATCATTTGTTGCATGTTTATATTAGCCTCTCAGTCAACAGACAGATTTTGGTTTCAGATACATTTAAGTCATAAAGGTTTGGGGTGACACTTTGTATATAGTGTGCATGGACGGAGAGCAAGAAAGGAGGTTCACTACATGGGGGCTTGGAGTATCTTTTAAGCCTTGTGGCTCAGCTACCATTTTGCCTTCTCAGAAATTAGTTCCTAGGCTTGAAACAACGGCAACATTTCAAAAGCTGTCTGGTTAGATTCCAACTTCCCCATTTCAATTTCACATCTCCCTTGTGAGAAAGAAAACTGTGAGTCCTTATTTTCACACCCAGCCACTCTTTCATGATACTGAATTTTCACCATTCGAATTACCAAGCTTTCCTCTTAGTTTTCTATCAATTGCACATCAGTGGCCTAGAAGAAACAAAAGTATCACCAAAGATAACAAAGAAAGTGAAGCAAACCGAAACCAATGCCCATGACAACCTGCAAAATCAACGAGAAATTAAAACGGGCCCTATCGACTCAGCCTCTGCAGACTTCTCTGTCATTCTCTGAATGCCATGGTGGAAAGCAAGACAGAGACAGGATGCTGGGGACCGCTATTACATATACGCAGAATGCTTGGAGCAAAGATCTAACCAGACAAAACAAAACCCTGTTGCTTGTGAATTATTTTTGTGATATAACTAGACACACTCAAGCATCTGTCAGTTCAGCTCACATCCTGCTTCCTGATCGCAAGCTGGAAGCCGATAACTTTGAAAGCTTCGGAAAGAATTTGGAGGGATCCATTTCTGCACGATCATGATGGGGTTTTTTGCTGCCACTTGGGGTGTGCATATGGCTGACCCTAAAAGTCATCTGACTCACCCAGCATCGAATCAGGTAGCCTATATACGAGAGAGTCAAACGCTTCCCAGAACAACTTCCAGAGCTTCTAGCACTGTTAATTAATTGTCAGGAATTTAATGGATCCTGCCTGCCTGTTTTGTTTTGTTTTTAATTTTCTCCCAATTCCCCAGGAAACAACTTTTCTCTCAACTAATCTTAACTCTGGGATTGATCAGGCAACTTGCCTTGGCCAACCACATAATCTCTCTTGGAAGGGAGGGAAATTTTGCAATCCATCAAGTTGGGCATTTCTTGGCTATTCTGGTTGCCTTCAGAGAGCTAGTTGGGTGTAGTGGTTAAGAGCGGCAGGACTCTAATCTGGAGAGCCAGATTTGATTCCTCACTCCTCCGCTTGAAGCCAACTGGGTGACCTTGAGTCAGTCACAGCCCTTTGGAGCTCTCTCAGCCCCACTCACCTCATAGGGTGATTGTCATGAGGATAATAATAACACACTTTGTAAACCACTCTGAGTGGGTGTCAAGTTATCCTGAAGGGAGGTATATAAATAGAATATTGTTATTATTATTAACACATTACCTGTTTTCCATCTTTTTTCAGGTTAGTGATTTTGAATAACATCACATTTTTAATTGCTTTCCATTGCTTAGATTTGGATGATACCATTTGATGGGGAAAAAAACACCAGCTTGAGAAAACTTGCCATTTCCACACACAGAAAACAATGGGCAGATAGTCACGAAAACCGAAATGGAACTCAATGCATTTTCACAACACAGCAACAACATTTCCAATAATTATTAAAACTGATGTACCTTCCCTTTCTTAAATTATGATACAGAAATGATATTTTTTCCAATGTGCAGTCCTAACTACCACCCCATCAAAGCCACCTGCCTTCTGCCTCCTCCTCCTCCAGTTTATATATAGCATATTGTTTTAATAAATCCTGTTTGAGATTTTAGAATTGAGACTTACTCTTTAGGTATGTGGGTGCCTTCAGTGACTGCCCATGAACCCAGATAACCTTGTGATCAATGCTTTCTTGAATCAACGCCGCTAACTGTATAGCCACAAAAAGCAGGCAAGGTAATCTACCAGATGTTACTCACTTGAAGGATGTATATGAATACAAAAGAGGAGCAAATCACAAGTCATTCCATGATTTACAAGTCAGTAATTCTAATGATCTGATCATGGCCTCCTCTCTATCAACTGATGGCCCCATAACGCAAGTAGCTACCATACCAGCTGAGTGCTATTTGAGACAAATGTTTACAGCAACCATTGAGGAGGTTCAATAAGGAGATTACCTTGCATGTAACTAAGGGAGTTTGAAAAAGGTATGTTTTTCCTGGTGATAGTGTTCATGTTGGAGTCTGCAGCATGTCTAGATATAACAGCCTAGCATTTATAAACTAAAAACACATCAGTATTTAAAAGAGTGTGAAAAATATGCTCTGCAAAAGAAAAAGAAAAAAGCTAGTCTAAGGACAGCAATGCAGAGAAGAAAGGTTAGACTCCCCCTTTTCAAGACTGAAGCAATCTATGTAATAAGTGGAATGCATAATACTGGAGGGAAGTGGTGATGTATATATTCAGATGTCAGGCACAAACTAAATGGAGAAGCACACTTCTTTCCTTCAAAGGCAAGAGGGTTTTTTTTCCTGCCCTTGGTGCTGAAGTTGTATTTTTATCCATTGCCAAATGTCAGAATGTTTTTCCCCCCTTTCGTTCTGAGACATCAAAAACGCAATGGCCTTTTATGATGACTGTTTGTGACAGCCAGTGCCTAGCAAACAGACGCAGGGCTGGGGGATGTAGAGGAAAGTTCACTGGAGCGGCTTTACTTGTGGCTTTGACAGGAAATTTTGTTATGCGAAAATATGAAATGGTGTTTGTAACGCTCACAGATTTAACACATTTTATAGCCAGTATAAGACACACATGGAGGATTTTCCCCTCCCTCATCACCAGGCTAAGGGATTCAAACAGTGAGCAAAATACTGATTTCCATTGCTATATGGGCAGATATTATTTTAATTTTGTTAGTAATATCATTTGCAGATCACTTTATTGTGATGTTTGATAATCCTACTATATAAAAGGCTAAGTGTATTCAAGACAACTCACTTCCTACCCTGGCGCACCACCAGAGGGCACTGCTGTGGAGGGAAGCTCAGATGAGGCAGCCAGACCTTCAGAGAGCGCACCACAGCTGGAAGCCCAGGCCGGGATCAGGGTGGAGCAGGCAGCAATGCCTGCCCCCGGCCTTCACACAGCTGGAATCAGGAGTAGAGCAGGTGGCAATGCCCCTGCTTTCACCCATCTGGGATCTGAAGTGGAGCAGGTGGCAATGCCCGCCCCCTTCACCCAGTGGGGATCAGGAGTGGAGCATGAGACAATGCCCATCCCCCTTCACCCAGCCTGGGTCAGGCGCAGAGCAGGTGGCCATGCCCACCACCCCCTGCCTTCATCTGGCCAGGATCAGTGATGGAGGAGGAGGGAATGCCTGCCTGCCTGTCCTCCCCTTTCTAAATCTCGTTGAATTTTTCCCCACAACGGGCTTTGTTGCTAGTAAGTTAAAACATTCAATTTATACACGGCCCTTCAGGACAACTTAATGCCATGCTCAGAGTGGTTTAAAAAGCATGTTATTATTATCCTCGATACAATCACTCTGTGAGGAGGGTGGGACTAAGTGAGCTCCAAGAAAGCTGTGACTGACCCAAGGTCACCCAGCTGGCTTCAAGTGGAGGAGTGGGGAATCAAACTGATTCTCCAGATTACAGTCCTGCTGCTCTTAACCACTACACTAAACTGGCTCTTAGTGTGGGGACTGCATATTGCAAGAAGCTTGGGGATTCTGCAAATCTCTGCATTCTGAGGTATTCCTGTCAGTGACAACAGCATCACAGCATTGTCATTAGAACACACAAAGATGCCTTATATCAAATCAGACTGTTCATCTATGTAGTTTTGCTTTGCCCATTCTGACCAGGGAGGGGGCTGTGGTCCAGAGCTAAACTGCAAGAGATGAATTACACAAGGACGCTCACATGAAGGGAGTCACAATGTTAGCTGAGAAGCCGAGTTTTAAAAGACATATTGAAAAGCTTTTTCAATTTCCCCTCTCTACAGAGCCAGCAAAGATCACTCCTCAGAGCGTTTGTTAATTTCCTCTTTGCCTCCTGAAAGCTCTGTCAGTTTCACATCCTCTTCTATGAGGGGAAGAAGGAATAAACAAACCCTCTGAGGAGCCATCTTTGCTGGCTCTGTAGAGAGGGGAAATTGACAGAGCCTTCCGATCTGTCTTTTAAAACTCCGTGTCCAGGCTAACATTGTGACTCCCTTCACGTGAACATCCTTGTGTAATTCGTCTCTTATAGTTTAACGCTCCATTACAGAACACTTGCTAAGCATGCAGAAGTTACCAGGTTCAGTCTTCAACCAGGGCAATCCTAAGCAATTATACCCTTCTAAGTTCTCGGCATAACCCTGCTGAAGATTGCACTGAAGGTGAGTCACTCAATGTCATAATGGAAGGTGTTAGGACATTTCTGCCCTACAGAGATCTTGAAAAGTCACTGTCAGCCATTGTAGATGATTGCAAGCTAGATGACTCAATGGTCTGACTACATCCATGGCGGCTTCAGACATTGATATGACTGGTCGTAGCTTGTCAACATATGAAGAGGGAAAAGTTTTTAACCTGCCCCCCCCACCCCATCCCCCCGTTCCCACTACCCAGTCTCTTTGAAACGGAGCTGCCAGGGACTCATCCTAGGAGTTGCTCCATTCACTTGCCTTCATTTTTTTACCTCCCACTGGTGAGCAAGCCTATACATGCAGAGCCCTTGCTCTTTGTGTAGCCAGCTTCATCTTAAATTTTGTTCCTTGATCTTATATAAGACAGCTGCTGATGAAAATAGTAGAATGAGAAAACATTGAGGGGTGTGATCTCTGTCCTTCTCCTACATGAATCTTCACAGAATTACCACCCTAGGACAAACACACCGGAGCCAATAGTTGGATTATATCTGACAGGCAAAGTCAGAAGAATATGGCCCAGCTGCAATCAGCCCCCAAGCACTATTTCTCTGGGCCAGGTACAAATCTGCCACATAGCTGCCTCTGTGTACACAAAACCATCCCATACCTGTAAATGTATGATTCCTGAAAGAAATATTTCTATTTTATTCCTGAAATGGTCACCATGATAGGCTTGCAGTTCAGGCCAAGACTTCACAGAGTCTGGTAAAGTGTTCTCTTTCCCTCCCATGAGTCTATCAGTGTGAGGGAGACCTTGGGATATGCTGAGCTTAGGAAGGCAGTAGCTATTCGGGGAATTGGGCACAAATCTAAAGGCAGGGTGGGAAGCACCAGAAAGGAATTTGAACATAAGGCCAGGTAGACACCTGAGACAGGATTTACCCTGACCTGGAAGTTTTCACCTCACGAAGGCCATCATGGGAGCCATGTCACCAGGCAGGCCTATAACACAGAACAAGGCCTCTGATGCCAAAGAACAGCAAGTACCGCTAGTTTGGCAAGCAGCTAGTAACTGAAATCTAACATTGCTGGTTTAGCTCAGGGCTGACAGAAATGAAGAATGTGATACTTAAAAGCTACATCATAGAGTGTTCCATTTCCCTATGGTAACATTGTTTTATCTAGTAACGGGGAAAAAACCTGGGTGAATCAGTGTAAGCGCAGAAGCTCAGAGCATAGTATGAATGGGTTCATACCAAGAGGAGGGATTTAAGATAAGATAGGGCATTTCCCCACTCCCCTTAAGCATTACCACTGGTTCCTAAGGGCTTACAGGGCTCAGTTCGGAGTCTTGTTCTAATTTGGACTGAGAGAATAGAGATAATCTCTCAGTCCTAAAGCCTGAGAGAATATCTCTAAAATCAATCTAGAATGCTCTTTTAGGTGTACTACTGGGGCACCAAATTCAGAGAGCAAGGTAGAGTTGCCAACCTCCAGGTGAGCTCTGGAGATCCCCCAGAATCACAACTGATCTCCACATGACACAGATCAGTACCCCAGGAGAAAATGGCACCTTTGGATGGTGGACTTAATGACAGTATACCCTGATGGGGTCCCTCCCTTCTCCAACCCCCCACCCCCAAGCTTCACTCTTAAATCTGGAGGAATTTCTCAACCCAGAGTTGGCAACCCTGGTACAAGGCCACATGAAGGGGAGGGGCAGGTTCAACATTGAGAAGTTATATTAGAATGGTATTATAGGAGTTTGCCAACCCAGGAATTACAGTTTGGTGTGGGTGTCAAAAATTCTGATGCACATCTGGGTAGGAGTCAGATGTATGTCCTCGGTTCCAGCACATGACACAAGCATGGGACATTGCTGATATGCACAGATCTGCTTACCTGGCTCATGGCATATATTTGCATATTTAATATGAGTTAATAAGTTACAAAACAATTGAAGGCAACAATAATAAGTGATGAAAACTGAATAAGGCACTGTAATGCTTTAAATCAATTTGAATTATGCTTAATTTTAAGATTTCCCACCATCAAGTCTTTAAGATCAACCCTAGGGGTGCCATTTCCCTGCTTCCACCTGCCTGGCAGTGGGGAAGAAGGCACCTAGGGGACAGGCACATGTGCTGCCCCATGAAACCAGTATATGATGTCATTTTCTATCATGATGGGGAAGCTATGGGTCGAGCCAGGAGGTGCAATTCATTAAAAATCACCACCCAACAGTGTTTTAGGGTGATTTTTAATGAACCCTCCCTCCCGACACAACCCATAGCTTCCCCAACAGCCCAGAAAACGACATAATTTTCCAGCTCCATGGGGTGTGTGACATGTGCTTTTTGTGTGAGGGTGAGTCCCCCACTGCCAATTGTCCTACCACCCCACTGTGCCCCAGTTTTGACCCTGGGGGACTTGATAACCCTAATCTGCCTTGATTGTATTCAGTGGTTTTTTTTGGGGGGGGGGAATAGGTACTGGTACTCTCAGCTCAAGTCCTGAATGCTCCCGGAGCACCAGTACTCCATAAAGAAGCATCAGTGCTCTTCTGAGAAACACCACTGATTGTATTTAACTGAGATTTAAAATGCAGAATACAGTAAGTAGACGTGTAGGTGAATTTCTGTGGATCGAGAACAATTTCTTCATCAGATTCTGCACAAACTCTAATTATAATCAGTGTTTAATATCCTGATGATTAGCTTGTCCTATTCTTTTATATTTTTGACATGCTGTTATCCAACTGGCCTTGAGGCTATAGAAGTAGATGGGCTACAAGAAAATCAAATACATAAATAAGATAATGTGTTTTTCCTGCCTCTTGACTGATTGATGATGCTGGATAACTGTTAACAGGGAAAACCAGAGCAAGCAGACAAGTTCAAAGCACAGCAGATTCTAGACCCACCTAACATCAGCTGCCAGCATCAGAGAGAGGCCAAATCCAGCCCCATTTGTCAACGCTGGTGCTGACACTAAAGAAAACACACTGCCAGCAGCAGATGGAAGGTCCAGAATTCTCTCCCTAAATTTTCCATCAAGAATCATTTCCCATATGACAGTCTTTATGTCTGCAATAACTTTGCATTGAGTTGTCGAAAGTGCTTTGTACAGGGGTGATTTTGTTAGCCACCATGAGCATACTAATGTAGCAGTAAGATGAAAACAAAATACATACCTATAGCACTGCTTTAGCATTTTGTTTGTTGCTTGGGTAAGAGAATTTGCACTGAGATCAAAAAAGTGCCACCTGTTTTGTAGGCAGGGAGGGTCCCAAATGTCACAGCTTCACTGTTTCTCTGTTTCACTGGACTCTTTTTGATTTTGCTACTACAGACTAACACGGCTAACTCCTCTGTTTCTATTGAGAATCCCTGTTTTCAATTTTACTTCTCCCTTCTCCATGAGTCTACTGTTATGCTTTCTTACAGTTCTTTCTGTCAAATGTTCCTATTTAATCTGACACATTTTCAAATATTTTGTGTTGTAAGTGGCATAACGATGATATAAAATGGAGCAAAAGCAATGGGCCAAGGAAAAACGAATCCATGAAGACCAAATGTGAGACCAAACAGCAATGAAATAGAGTAATTTTTGTTTATTGTAGATGTGGAAAACTACAGTGCATCCATACAAGATATAACTCAAATTAAATAAATACATGCAATGCAAATAACAAACACAAAGACTTGTATGTAGTATAGTAGATATATACACACACTTCAAATATCTTCATGTTCTATACATCAACCATTTTGTCTGCACACATGACATATACTTTGGTTTCACCTTATTCCAATAGACAGCAAAATGTTTCCATCTTTGAACAAATTCAGTTTGCGTAAGAGTCTTCTTCCCCCTTAATTGTTATATACTGACCTGTTGAACAAAAATTTTCTGAGCCAAATCTGCACTGATGATGCTGCCTTTCGTGTCCAATAATCTAGCTGTCACCACTAAATTTCTTAACAGATAGCCATGGTTCCTTTTCAAGTTTTTCATCAACAGATCTGACCATATCAACATTGGACTATAGAGTGTTGTCTTACATTTCAAAATTGCACTAAAAATTCTGCATATGTCACACCAAGGCAGATTTTAATTTACTGTATTTTATACTACTTTTCAAAGTACATTCAAAGGTTTTTCAAAATCAGTATATGTAATTCTCAACATGGCCAAATCTGTGGATACTTAAATCCAGAGACTGGAACCATGAACAGAGAGGATAGATCTCACTTTAAATCTGAAAAATAAACCCCAGGTTTGCAGAAACAATCTGAAATTGAAGAATAAATACACTGGTGGTTAAATAATAATAATAAAATCAGCACTTGTAGCTTTAAGAATCTCAATGGCCATGGTAGGGGTTGCTAGGCAACCATAACAGTATTGCCAACCTCCAAGCCTTGGTTTCTGCCAGTAATAGTGTGGTACCCTAAGGGTTAATCTCGTGTTCTATAGGAGATATACCAGACTATCGTGGGCAAGTTAAAACATCATTAAATTGGATCCTACCAGAAAGATGTGTTTGATCTTTGGACCCTGAACCATCCTGGCCTGGTTTTGAACACTTTGTATTAGGGTTGCCAGCCCCCTTCCTGCAAACCCCAGAAGCTTATGGAAGAGGAGACTGAGGAGAGGGAGGGTTGCAGAAGCCCTTGAGACACTCTAGGAATTCCCCTATTCTCTATTGTAAAGACCATAGAAATTACAAGAAATTCCTACAGCATCCTGGATGCTGTTACATCATCCCACCCCCAATTTTTCTCCTGCCACTCAACTGAACAAGAGCAGGAAACTGATGGTTGGGGCTACAGTTTGCCTGCCATGGGCGGCATATAGTAAGCCTAATTTATGTAAGTGCAAACTCTTGCTGTTTTCCTTTTATTCTCATGAAAAAAAAACCTGTTTGTACTGATGCTGTCTGTGTTAGCCTCTTAAAGAGGCACTACATCACAGTATCAGTGATGACAGGGGAGAAAACCCTCTCTTTTCTGCCTTACCTGCACAACACAGATCTTCAAACAAGCTCTCTAGTGTGCTCTATCATAGGGCTGGTTCTAGGTTGGGGGGGGGGCTGGGCAGAGAGTGCTCAGTGGCCCCCCATGCCCACTACTAGGCTCCCCTCCTTGCTGTCCCACCCACGTGCCCCCACCTGCCTGTGTGTCTTTCCTTTGCCCAGCCACAAGCTCTCCTACCACCTGCAGTCACAACTGCCTATACTGCCCGCACTCCCTTTCCCCAAAGGTGCTGCGTTGTGGGTGGAGATTGGAATGCCACGGCCACGGCCACCAGGGATGGCGATGCTTTGCGCACCACCCACATGCCGTTCTCCAGCAGCACATGCAGCTCGGAGCGCAGATGACAAAGCGCTCACAAGCGGACAGTGGGAAGGTGTGAATGCAGGCATCGGAGGAGATGTGTGGGTAGGGAGTCTGCAGCAGTGGGCCCCACCAGAAGCCATGGGTCCTGGCAGCTGCCCCACCTCGTCATGTGCTGATGCCAGCCCTGCTCCATCATATGGCATATTCATACCATCCCAACTGGGTTTGGGCTCTTTTCTGAGGTGGTAGTATTGAGCTGTCAATTTTATCTTATAATTTTAAATGTAAGATGGATCAGTATTTTGTTGTTGTTGTTGTTGTTGACATTTTAACTGCTTTCGCTATTTTGATTACCAATCAGCAAGTGATCAATAAGCCTATAAATCTCCATCACATTTTCTCCCACCCTTCCTACAAATAGCTTAAAATGGTACACATCCTATCATTTAATCCTCACAACAGCCATGTGAGGTAGACCAAGAGACATTGTGATTGACTCAGGATCACCAAGTGAGTGGCTGAGCAGAGAAAAAGGTTGTACAAGCCCATTGTATGCATATACGTCAACAAATTTAAATTTTTAAAGAAGGTAAGACAAGTTCTGAATTAATTATGCTTCCATCCATGGCAAATTAATTTTTTTTTTTTTGCACACCAGCTTCCATTCTAACTTACTTTGAATGGTTATGCAATGTGCATGCATAAATGCATGCTAAAAGAGAGACTTAAGGAAAGATCTTTATCACAGAATGGATGCACATGAAAGAAAGCCTTCAAAAACAAATAAGGCTATAAATCTTACATGAAAAGTGTTCTTCCTAGCATGAACTCCCCAGAAAGAGCGACACACATAGAAGAAGAGATACTGGAGATGAAGGCAGGAACTTAATTCTTTGGAAGATATCAAATTTTCTACTCTCTCTGTAACCCTGGGAAATGGTGCCCTAATACAATCACATAAAAGGCTTTTAATCCTATGATGTGACAAATGTGAACATGATAATATGGCATTTTTGTCAAAAATTTTAAAAAATTGTGCCGGTTGAAGGGATGCGATAGTTTTCTGTGTGGGGGTCAACTCTGCTTGAAGAGAACATCTTCCTCTCTTATAAACCCCTGAATTTCTAAAGGCAATCCACGGAAACCAGATTGTGAAACGAGACCTGGAAGAGATTGAGATAGGATAACTGCCCTGGATAACATGCGCTGAGCAAGAGAAATTGACACCCTGTGTAAGAATAGCAGGAATGTCCTCAGATTATTTATTTAGATATTTATATCCTGCTTTTTTCTCCAATGGAGACCCAAAGCAACCTACAAGATTGTTCTCCACTACTCAGGGTTGCCATCCTCCAGGTGGAGCCTAGAGATCTCCCTAAATTATAACTGATCTCCAGGACTACAGAGATCAGTTCTCCTATGCATGCCTCCCAGGGCATTTGGTTAGCCATTGTGGAACACTGAATGCTGAATTTGATGGACGGCTGATTTGCTTCAGCAGGCATCTTTTGATGTTCTCCTTTTGCTGGGTCCACACAGAGAGGCTCCTCTACACTTACTTCAACCTTGCAGCCTTAATCACAAAACCCCACCATGCATCACTCAAATATTCTGCAGCAGGACGCCAGAATCAACATTAAATCAGTGGATCAGCCATGCATTCTCCCTATACCAGCTGATAATTATATTCCCAAGTGAAGAAGCCACCCCATGCCCTTCACCATAGTAACCTAAAGGGATTGATAGACTTAACTTCGATGAGTCTCTCTAATGTTGAAAGCTATTCCAATTTCTTTGGAATAGCAAAGAAAGAATAAGAGAGATATCAGTGTGTTTCCAGATGTCCGTATGCATTAAACAGTGGGTTGGATCTGGCAGTAATTTTTTGTTAACAGAAGTACTTGTGTCAATGGAAGTACTTGTTTCTAGTTGCACACCATTAGAATCCCCGAAACACTGCCCCTGGGGGACAGGAAAAACTCAAGAACAGTTTGAGATCAAACTGGGGGGTGGGGGGGATGCAGTACATGGACAACAGCCACCCTTCTGTTGGTTAATTAATGTTGGATTGAAAACAGAATGTGGTACATGTCTCTGTGTGAGTTTCAGGCCTTTGCCTGTATAGCACACAGGGAGCAGCTTTCCTGGCCGTCAATAAATTGGAGTCTGTTTCATTTGCAGAGAGGATGGCCTCAGGTTTAGAAGGCTTTTCAAAGGGGCCTAAACAATTTCATGGAGGACGGGTATTAGCTCCAATGTCTAAATGAAACTACTAAGATCAGAAGCAGTTTACCTTTAAATGCCAGTTGACTAGGAGACAAAAGCAAGGGAAGGCCGTAGTCTTTATGCCCTGTTTGTGTGCCTTCTAGAAGCATTCTGGTTGACCATTATGAGAAACAAGATGTTGGAATAGAAGGGCCGTTGGTCTGATACAACAAGATTGTCGTTGCATTCTTGAATATGTAACTCAGAATGGCTCCATCACATGCTGATCCCCCCCCGCCCCCACATCACCACTCCCGGGGACTCCCACTTGTTGCCAGGCTGTGCCTTAGTTCCCACCCATGTTACATAGCATAACAGGATGTTACCACGATAGTCATTTGTAGAGCACCTCAGGATTTACATCACCATGAGGAGCAGGCTGGGAAAAGAATATGACCCTGGAGCAGGTTAAGCTGAGCAGCCCTGGCTGTGCTAGAAGCCAGCACCACAGGACCACTTGACACACGGAGGCCGACAGTAGGCATTGTCCACTCACAGCACCAACATTCAAACTGGAAGCAGCGGAGGAGGAGACAGGTGGTGATCTGACACTGCCATGGTTGAACTGGGGTCTGGACCAAGCAGACCCTGAGGATTGGGCAGAGTTGCTGCGGCTTGGCTCAGCTTGTTCCTGGCTACCAGTGGCCCTCTAAGGGTGGAAATACATGTTACTAAGTACCTAGGGATGCTCAAGTGAACCTCATTTCATGTGTCCCCCCTCCAACTTTCCATGCACTCACTTGCAGAGTCACACTTCAATTTGCTCCACGTGAATACATTCATACATTCGATATCAGTTCCTCCTCAACTGCTAAAAGTGTCCCAGTTTCCCCCACCTCCCACATCCATTCATTGAAATACAGATCTTGACACTTTCTCACACCTTAAAGAAATGCCAATTGGCAAGTCAAAGGAGCCTTCAGTACTTGCTCTCATAGTGAAAGCAGAGCTGAACTGGTGCTCTGACCTCTGGACTCACTCACATATGCAATCACACAAAGGGAGATCCCATGAGAGCAGCATGCACGCGCACCAAGCAGGAACAGCCTGCATGTGAATCGAGGACCACACATAAAATCTGCACTTGAGCATCCCCAGGTAATTCACAATGTATATTTGAGAGCCAGTTTGGTGTAGTGTTTAAGAGCACGGGACTCTTATCTGGAGAACCGGGTTTGATTCCCCACTCCTCCACTTGAAGCCGGCTGGGTGACCTTGGGTCAGCCACAGCTTCTAGGCACTCTCTTAGCCCCACCCACCTCACAGGGTGCTTGTTGTTGTGGGGATAATGATGACATAATTTGTAAACTGCTCTGAGTGGGCGTTAAGTCATCTTGAAGGGCGCTATACAAATCAAATACCATCATCATCATCATCATCATCATCTCCTCTCTAAGGCAGTGGCCCACTAGGAAATTTCCCTGTAAGTTAAATGGCCATTCCACACCTGATCATTGCTTCTCAAGAGAGACTAGGACAATGCGGATATCTTTACAAGCTAGGAAATGCTGCCTGACCACCTCTAATTGCTGTTTAAAGAGCCCAGTGAAATGAAGATGTAACTTCAATGCTCAATGGCAGCTTATCAAGCTTGTGCAAATCATTAGAAGGACTCTTTCCTCATATAATAGGGGAGAGCATGATTATTACAGAAAGGCTAATTAACACCGTTTTGTTCAAGGTGTGATGAGAGTTCTCCTTATTAAACAGGAACAAAGAACACTTTTAGGTGGCTTGTTAATAAACTGAAAGGAAATTTTGAAAGTTTAACCTCACTGCTGACTCTGTAGTCGTGATGGACTCCACAGTTAAATGTGGTGCTATTTGGGCTGAAATGGCTTCACTGACCCAAGCAGACCTGGATTTACGCACAAGCTAAATAAGGTCGAGCTTAGAGCCTCAGATTTGAGGGGCTAAACACACAGTGTTTCAGGCAGGTAGTTGTGTTGGTCTACAGTAGAATGGCAAAATTCAAGTTCAGTAGTGCCTTAAAGGCCCTGACTTGCATAGCCCAGGTGAGCCTGATCTCATCAGATCTCAGGAGCTTAAGTAGAGTTGGCCTTGGCTAGTAATTGGATGGGAGACCTCCAACGGAGATAAAGGTTGCAGAGACAGGTAAGGGCAGACCACCTCTGTTAGTCTCTTGCCATGAAAACTCCACCAGAGGTTGCCATAAGCCTGCTATGACTTGAGGGCACTCTCTACCACCAGTGCATTAAAGACCAACAAGATCTCCAGAGTATAAACTTTCAATAGTCAAAACTCCCTTCATCTGATGAAAGGCGCTTTGGCTCTTGAAAGCTTATACCCTGAAGATCTTATTGGTCTTTAAGGGTATCTGACAAAGAGACCTCTGGCTCTCGAAAGCTTTTCCTTGAAAGTCATATTGGTCTTGCAGGTGCTACTGGAATGGAATCTTGCTAAACACAAGCAAAATCACTACATTTAAATGTTAGAATAATACACTTTTTTGATAATGCTCAGAAGACCCTTATATTTGACCTATGAAATGAGTGAAATGCAGATGCTTAAGGCCTCAGCATGTCTTAATCCTGCCCTGGAAGAGGAAGCTGGCAGGAAGTGCTGGCCCAACTCGGCTTCCTAGTCATTGCCTTCCTGTCTTTGGACTGTCACAGAACGTTTACTCAAATGTCTAACTCCGCAGTAGCAACGCTCTATCTTCACTTGTAAAGCTGGCAACACCGACCTGTGTGGACAGTGCTATGTTCATTTTGTGTGTGTGTGTGAAAGGAGATGGTTATTTACCGGGAAATGTACAATCTCAACTCCCATACAACAAATGACACGTGTGTGAGGGATTGTTGACACTGTCAATACCAGAGAAATAAATGGACATTGTGAAATTAGTAAGTCCCAAACCCACGTTAAGCATAACAGTGATTGATCATCTTATATAACAGGGATAAAATAGATGCGCATATCACACATCAATGTTGGGAAATGGGCTAGAAATGTAATTAAAAAGTGAAGTAATCAAAAAGTTGAACAAATGGAGGTCAAGTGCTCAAGACACTCCTCCTTGCCTGGAGCACCATTTTGTCTAAGGTAAGCCTTGGAAAAGAGATTTCCTTCCACTCATCTGTGCAGGTGGGATGTAGCAGAATGGTCCTTTCAGGTGCCTCAACTCTACTGTAAGAAGGGAGGCCAGGTCTTCTGCTTTTGGGACTCCTGCTCCTTGGCAAACTGGCTTGCCCACCACCACCCAGCTAGATGATGGTAGGGGTGGGATTCTGGGGGAAATAAATGCGGAATGAGTGGCAGGCTATATGATGATATCACTTGTGACATGACCCAGAAATTATATCAAGGATGCCATCACACTGATGATACTCTAGCATTCACCTAAAACTCTGTGATTAAACCATAGAATTCTGGGTGAATGTTAAAGAGTTGCTGAGATGAGATGAAATTTCCAGTTCATGCTGGAAGTGTCATCATGTCACCAGCAATGAGAGGACCCCCGGGGTAAATCTGCTGCTGGTTGCTAGCCTTGGAAACTATAACCATAAGGAACATGGAATTTACCTATTGGGTCAGGTCCTAAACTGATAAGTCCTCAATGAGGCATTCATCTCCCCAGTCTTGTCCCCCCCCTCCACACACACACACACACACACAACAGAAATAACTCCTTTTATCACTTTCTATCACCAGCGTCTTGTTGCAAAATACAAATTTAGTCACACTGGAAACTAAACTATCTTTTTCTTCTGTCTCTTTAAAGACACACAAATTTTCTCAAATTGTGAACTCCAGGCTTTTCCTGGCCCCATTTCTTATCCCATGTTTAACAGCCCGAGTTTGGGATTTTTATGAGGTGCAGAATGACCACAACACTACATGCATAATAAAGAAAAACAAAACTTATTTGCAATTAAAATGATGGGTTACAAAAACTAAAAACAAGCTTTATAGCTAAGCCAGAATCATCTAACAAATGATAAACACAATCCTTTCTTCCTAGGTCTAAAAAGTATTCCCTGTATAATAGTGATTTAAGATTTCAGTTTCCATACATTTGTCATATTTCTGAAGCCCATTTCTTTCTTCACCAAGCTAAAACATGGCCTCTATCAGACAAGAGCCAAAAAGGACAACCCTTATCTTTCTCTCTCTGAGGATGCTCTCCAGGAATTTTTCATATTCCCAGCCAAGACTGTCTAACAAAAGACAGAGTTTCCCTCTTTTAAGCACTGACAGCCCCCTTTGCCTCTACCTGTGGAAAATCACACAGCTCTAACAGATTTCTGTAAGTGCATTGCTGAGGCAACGGGGGAAAAGCCCCCGTTTTCTCTTGGCTACCCACCATTAACACATGAATTGACATCCTCCCACTCAGAAGGGCTGAACGCTAGCCAGAGAAACTAGTTCTAAACTGTCCAGCTGCAACGGCTATCTTAAATTAGCTTCTGAACATGATCAGAGTACAAAACAAAAATGCTTTCAAAATAGTAATTTTTACACACACCTTACCTGTGTGACGAGGGTCTCCTGAAACAATAAGAAGTATAGAGATTGGATCCAGGGTCCCCACCCTGAGTCCTATAGGTCAGAAATAGGTTGTTGGGGGTTCTCCTCAGTTACCTCATGTCACGCCTGATTCAGAGCATAACTGTGGTACCCACGGAGGAGGGGCGTCACCCTTCCCCCTCCCTGTTTGCCAGCTCAGTCTTGGTAAATCCCAAGTGGGCAGGGAGGGAGGTCAGCAGGGATGTGTTGCCATACCGTCCACCTTCCAAAGCTGCCATTTTCTCCAGGTGAACTCATCTCTGTCATCTGAAGATCAGTTGCAATTCTGGGAGCTCTCCAGGCCCCACCTGAGTTTTGTGATGCTACCTCCATGCCATTTACCTGGACTGAAACTATCCAGGAGGAGGAGCAGGCCAAATTACACAACTTTGGACCACTGACAGTTGGGAAAATAAAGGGGGGGGGGAGGCTGAAACCTGTTCTCTGTGCATGCTAGAGCTGCAATCTGAAATGGCATTATGTTCACAGGAATTGAGGTGAGCCCACAGGGCTATGTCCACTCCTAAAGCAACCTACTCTGTATCCAGAAGAGTTGAATAATTACCATCCAGTATACTCTGTATCCAGAAGAGTTGAATAATTACCATCCAGTATCAAATGTGCCCCAACCTGGATAGCCCAGCTGAGCCTGATCTCATCAGATCTGAGAAGCTAAGCAGGCTCGGCCTTGGTTAGTAATTAGATGGGAGACCTCCAACGAACCCCAAGGTTGCAGAGGCAGGAAATGGCAAACCCCCTCTGTTTGTCTTTTGCCATGAAATCCCCACCAGGGGTTGCCATAAGTCAGCTATGACTTGAGGGCACTCTCCATCAGTATCAAAAGTACAGTATCTTGAGCAACTTGGTTGGGCTTTAGGTATTCCTGAATGAAATGGATTGTGTGGATCCAATTCAATCTGATTTCAGCCATGATCATGAAATGGCCGTAGTTGCCTTTGTGGCAACCTGCACTGGGAGATGGACAGGTTAGTAAAACAGTGTTAATTCTCCAGGACCTCTTGGCAGCTTTTGATACCACCGCATCCATTATAGTATTCTTCAGGAACACTTTTTGGGGTTGTGACTGGAAGGCACTGTTTTGTGGTGGTTTCGATCCTACCTTGAAAGTAGGTTTCAGAGAGTACAGCTGGGTCCAGTTCCTTGACCTCTGGCCTACGGGGTCCCTTAAGGTTCCATCTTGTCCCCCATGCCTTTTTAAAACATGCCTTTTTAAGCTGCTGAGAGAGGTCATATGGAGAGTACGCTGAGTTACCAACAACATGAGGATGACACTCAGCTCTGTCTCGTGCTTCCAGCAGATCACAGAGAGCCTGTAGACAACTTGAACAGGTGCCTGGAGACGATTCTGGAATGGATGAGGGTTAACAAGCTGAAACTTAATACCAACAAAATGGAGGTGCTGTTGGCAGGGGAAAGGTTTGACCCAGGAATTGGAACGTCTCATGTTCTGGAGGGGGTTGCGTAGCTTGGGGGCACTGTTGGACCCAGTCCTTCTTGTTTAAACAGCTGGTACTGGTGGCCAGGGGTGCCTTTCATGAGCTTTGGCTGATGAACCAGCTGCGGCCCATCCTGAGCATGAAAGATTTTACCACTGTGGTGCATGCCCTGGTAATATCTAGATCAGATTACTGCAATGTGCTCAATGTGGTACTGCCCTGCCTGGAAGCTACAGTTGGTACAGAAAGCCAGAAGGGTGACTGGAGTGGATCATGAGGAACTTATCACTCCAGTTACGTTCCATCTACACAGCTCCCAATTTGCTTCCAGGTCCTATTCAAGGTGCTGGAATTGGCGTCAGCATACCTGAGGGACCACGTACTCCAGTCATCTTCAGAAGCCCTGCTTTAGGTGCCCTAGCCATCTGAGATTAAGTAGGCAATCCAGGAGAGCATAGCAGAGTATTAGCTGCTCCATCATAGTGGTTTAGTGGTCTGGCTGCGAATCAGCACTCTGCTGGTTCAAATCTCACTACTGCCATGAGCTCAGCAGGTGGCCTTGGGTCAGCCACTCCTCTCAGCACCAGCTCCCCAGCTGTATTGTGGGGATAATAATAACACTGACTTTCTTCACCACTCTGAGTGGGGCACTAAGCAGCTTATATAAGCACACTGTTATGACTGCGAGGGGAGCATTTGTTTTAAAGCACACACATGGAAACAAGAGAATCTTTGTTTTATAGCGTTGCTCTAACCACCAAACCACAGTGCTGTATTTAAGACAGCTTTTCTCTCCCACAGCTTATCTGTTACTGGTAAACAGTCTTCTGACTGGAAGTGGTCAAAATTTCTTTTATCCAGGTATAAAGTGAAAACCATTTTTCCTACCAATAATCACACAATGTTGCTTTCTGAGACTTTTATTATAAATCATACAAGGGTCTGCAACAAGACGGCCTTACTTGGTCATAGAACCAGAATTCTGGAACTTTCTACTCAGAGAGACTCGCCTGTCACCTTCTGTTTCTGTCTTCTGCCAGCAGGTGAAGACTTTTTATTTGGGGTTCCCTTTCTAACTCTTATTAGCCCTCCTCACTGTGTGTGTGTTTATATGTGTTTTTTAATACGTTCGTACATTTTGTGTGATTTTAAACTATTTATATATATATATTATTGTAATTGTTTGAAACGTTTTAATGTTCACTGCCTTGAGGACTCAGAGTTGTATGGAAACTAGTCAGCATAGAAACGAATAAATGAATAAATAAATTTACGCCTGAGTGATACACAGGACAAAGGGCAGCAAACCTGGACCCAGGTTGTGTAATGTGTAAAGATTGTAGCTACCTCCTGCTTGTCATTCTGGAGAGATTCCCTACACTATATGGAACTGCAATTGTCCTTGTTTGAGAAAATCTGCAAATACTCCCCAGTGTAAAAGATGTCTGCCTTGACCGGGATAGCCCAGGCAAGCCTGATTACATCAGATCTTAGAAGCTAAGCCAGGTTGGCCTTGGTTAGTAATTGGACAGGAAACCTCCAATGAGGACTGGGGTTGCAGAGGCAGGTAATGGCAAATCACCGCCATTAGTCTCCTGCCATAAAATCCCCACCTGGGGTGGTTATAAGTCAGCTATGACTTGATGGTACTCTCCACCACCATCACGAGACGTCTACAGTAGCCAGGCATGGTGACGGGGCTAGAAGCAGAAAGCTGAGTAAGTTTGAAAAGTTGAATAAAGGTGTCTGTCATAAAGTTTGCTAAAGATTGAACTATACTACACTGAACTCAATAAGATATAGATTCAAGAAGAATGTAAAATATATCTTCAAGTTTCCTACTAGTAACACCTCTTTTTTCATCCACACAGCATCAGTTCTAGAGAACTGTTCAATAATTGTAACAATCGCATTTGTACTTTTATATGTTTACATGGCTCAAACTCTTGGACTACCTTGTTTAAGAATAATGTGTGCATTTCTTGGCAATAGAAGAAGCCTTATTTAAAATGCTTAACTTGTTTCAATGGCCACACTCCAAGTTAAGAGTACATACTTATTTAAAGTTTAAATCGCAGCGTTTCTTATTTTTAAAGGGGGGGGGGGGTGTTGGTAGATTTTTAGTTATAAATAGTTCTCAGTAGGCGCCACTTAAATGCAGCACAGACATTTCAGTTGCTTGCCCGTTTTTGCACGATCGTTACAAAGTATATTTGGGTAATTCTGAATGCAGATTGGCATCTGTTTTATTAGTTTGCTGTCTCAGTTTCATTAGATATTTTGCCCTGAAGCTGGGAGTGACCAGACTTACCCCAGTCTCAATGTGGCCTGCTAAATACTGCATATCTGTTAAAGGAGCCAATGAATATTTGCACAACAAACCGTTCACATCTACAAATTACTTACCAGAAGTGAAACTCTACTCCTTCTAATAAAATGTTATTGTCTTAATGCATATAGTTAATGCTTTGACCTGGAATGCTTCCCACAAAATAGCTTGGCAAGGAGGGTTATTATCTTTGTTCAGAATAAGGATCTATAAAGCCAGTTTGTCTCCAACAATCCATTACATTCCACTAGGACAAAATCTAGGTGGGGGTTATGCAGACATGGACTAGTTGAAATTTCAGGTACAGTTTTCATTGGGAGGGGGTCAGACTCTAGGAGGGGGGGATCACTAAGTTGAAGCAGGTTTCTAAGGAGGCTGGTTGGCCTGGCTTACAAAATCAGAGAGCCCATGTAATGCATTCCTTGCATGCATGTAAGATTGTTTGTCAACTTTTTACTGGCCTCCGTTTCTGTGCTAAAGAGCCACTCAGTCTGTGGAACAGAGAAAGCTCATCAAAGAGGTGGTGTGGAAAATTTTCCAGTGCTTTATTTTTGGAAGGTTTACCCCAGTGGGGTGAACAGAAGGATGCATAGGGTCTGGCAAAAGAAGTATAAATTAACAATTAGGTGAGCAAAAACAGAATGTGAGGAGCAGACTGCTAGAAACATCAAGACAAGCAATCAGCATTTCCTTAAATATATCAGGAACAGGGAACCAGCCAGAGAAGACACTGTGCTAGGGGTGCCATTCCCCTGCCCAGGGCAGGGGATCCCCTCTCCCACCCTTCCTCCTCCACGCTCACTTACTTGGCTGGTGGGGGGGGACAAGCTCCCCATGACACTCCCCCCAGGTGGTGCAGCACACCCCCGCGGCCACAGCAGCTCAAATCGTGCCCCACAGCACTCTACAGCAGGCCCGTTTTGGGCCAAATTGTGCTCATCATTGAGCACGGGGATTGCCCTTTGACATGCAGGTCGCCCTTTGACCCACGTGATGACATCACTTCCCGGAAGTGACATCATCCTGCAAACCAGGAGCACACAGACACAGCAGGGTAAGAGCTGCGCTCCCAGTCTCCTGCCGGGGGAGACAAGGGACTTGGCGACCCTATGCCATGCCCTTGGGTGTCAAAAAATAAAAGGATATCTTAAGGAAGATAGGGAGATGACAGTGAAGCCAAATGTTTTTTTGCTTCTATGTTCACTGTGGAAAGTATGGGTCATGTACCCAGGCTAGAGCCATGGCTTTTGGGAAGACTGTCTTAAGAACCGAGTCAAACTGAAGGGAAGGTCTAGACTACCAGGCAAATTAAAAACCAGTAAGTACCTGGGTCCAGATATTACACACCTGAGGCTTTTAAGGAACTCAAATATGAAACCGATGATCTACTACTAAGCAGTATATGTAAGCTGTTGCTAAAATTGGCCTCTATAACTGAGGACTGGAGAAGAACAAATATTACATCAATTTAAAAAAATGTGTCTCAGGTAAATTAGTAGAAACTGTTGTTAAAGAGAAAAGTATTCAGCACATAGAAGAATAAAACCTGCAGAGGGGAAATCAGCCTTGCCAACATTTGGGAAGACATCAAGCATTTGGCCAAGGGTGATGTATCAGGGAGAGTCTTAATCAAGAGGCAACAGGGAAATCTGCCCCAGGCCCCATACTGGTGGAGGGGGAGGGTAGACTGGCCACACACACACACCAATGAAGGAGGAAGTCTGCTTGGTGGCAGCGGCGACTGGCACTTGCCCCACCTGGCTTCTGAAGACAGTAGTGGCCCCTGCCCTCCTCACACAGTGTGAGGGCCACTCCTTGCCTGGACCCCGGAGGCAGGAGGCACGTGGTCTCAGAGGTCTGGTGGGGGAGTGACAGTGATTCAGGAGCCCCAGAAACACTTCAGACTGCCCCTGACCGGTCAACATTATATCCTTGGATTTCGCAAAGGCATTTAACGAGGTACTTCACCAAAGACTCCTGAGAAGGCTGGCAACGACGAGATAACAGGATGGGCCCCCTCATGGATTAAAAACTGGTTCAATGACAGGAAGCAGAGAGCAGAATTAAGTGGACAATTTTTGCAATGGAGAAAAGTGAGCAGTGAAGTCGCACAAAGTTCGGTACTGTCACCCATCAGGACAGCTGCACAGGGAAAGGGGGGGCTCTTGAATCCACCCACTCCATTTTCAGCAGCCACAACAGCATGTGGGCTGTGGGGCAAGTATTATTCACACTGTTGGGAGTATATATGTGCACTGAATATTTGCACTTGCAGTCTCCCGATGCTGCAAATAACGCCCACTCCCAGAGTCTCCAGGATATTCTGCCTGCCCAAATTGGTTCCTGGGGGAAGAAGAAGCCCCCTCCCCCGCAACATCACCATACTGATCAGAATTGGGCCTGCCTGTACTTTCTACACACAAGTTGTCACAGGGTCTTGCAGCAGCAGTATGGCTGCAAGTCCCCACAGAGAACTTGTGAAAAAAACAAAAACAAAGTTTGAGTGAGTCTCCCAGTTTCAATGGCATCTAGGGGCTAAACTACAAGTGACGAATGACACTTGAACGGCAAGTGTATTCCTCCCTGTTCACTTGCCCTCCACTTGCTCTCCACTTGATCCACCTGCGGTTCAAGTGTCATTCGTCACTTGTAGCTTGGCCCTAGCCTGATGCATATGGAAAGCTTACAAGGGGAAACAACAGCTCTCCCCTGTTGTTCGTACTCAGAAGCCTCTGAATATGGACGTTCATCATGAGAAATCATTGACGGAGCAGTCTTCCACGACCGTGTCAGCCACTTTTAAAACCGCAGCTCACACAAA
Organism: Eublepharis macularius; assembly: GCF_028583425.1. Lineage (NCBI taxonomy): Eukaryota > Metazoa > Chordata > Lepidosauria > Squamata > Eublepharidae > Eublepharis > Eublepharis macularius. The sequence continues at coordinate 162,571,844 of NC_072792.1, read as the reverse complement.
CGTCCACCATGGCACGGCCCTCTAACTGGGCCTATGTTTGTTGAGCGTTTCTCAGTTCCAGCCAGTTCTCTCACCTCATAATGCCCTCTGCACAGCATGTTTCTTGCTTGCTTTGGAGACAAAGAAGGTTTTGCAAAATGGAAATCTAAACCATTCGTGTCTGCTTTCCATGGTAGCCAAAAATGATTGTATTTTCCTACAAGCAGCCTCTCTGGCTCTGCCTTTTTCCTTTGCTTCAGCTATCCAGTATCATCCGGGGACGCAAACACACCAAATGGTATGCTGCTTTTAAACACTGAAACAGTTCAGAGAAAACTGCCAGCGCTTGCACTGTGTTCAACACATCCCCTGTCTCGCTGGGTCCATTTTCAGAAAGACCTAGATTGCTTCCATGTGTTGGACGCCAGCCTCTCCGCCAGCCTTCTGCATTCTGCCTTTTGGGCACACGCTCGAACAGCTTGGAGACAAAGTAGAGGTGGAGAGGTCGGAACTTTGCAGAGTCGTTAGGTCTGCGCAATTAGCGAGCTCGTGGCTAAGCAAACTTGACAGGAATGTTTTGGCAGCTCCTTTCTTTGGAAAGAACGTCCCCTCGTTGCCAAATGGAAGAAATACAAAGAGCCTGCTAAATGAGAATGAACTGGAGGGAAATAACACAGAACATCCCACTGGTGCAAAGAAGTCTACCAAAAAGCCTGTTACAGGAATACCATTTTGTAGGAATGCTCTCTTCAGGGATGCGCAGCGACCAGCCATCTCACGCCCTGCTGAAAGGTAGCGATAACTGGAGCCAAATGCTCAGCGTGCTGTCCAGCTGCATCCAGACATCAAATGTGGATGATTGCGGAAAACGGATAACTGTGCATGTGCAATTTATGTTTTCCCTACCACTGCCAACTCCAGTTGTTAAAAGATGACTGGCCTATCTGTAACTGCAGCACATTATGCAGGAGAGGGTTCCCCCCATATTTAGCCTTACCCATCATTCAGAAACATGCTCGATCACTGCTATGGGGGGTGTGATTGCTGGGGGGAAACTGAGGCAATATCCTGCAGTCACAATGTGCAATACAGTAATCCAGTTGTGAGGTTACACAAGCAGGGATCAGAAAGGCCAGAACAGCTGACTTGAAGAAAAGAGAGAATTGGAGAAGCAGGTGCAGATGATAGAAGGCACTCTTGGACACTACGCCAACCTGCTTTTCAAACCGCAAGGTTGGATTCATGAACACATCTAGGCTCAGCCTGCTCTGCAAATGTCAATTCCACTCCATTGTGTGGATCCAATCCTTCTAAAATATCAGCCTCCCCAACCCCCATCCTCTCTGTCCTGTTTGCATTCAGCCTCAAAGCACTAGTTCGGGGCCACGATGGACGGAGGATACATCTCGAACTTGCCATCCGCTCTAGTGATTAGAGAAGCAATGCAGAAGTTATAAAAGCAACTTACTGACCGAAGCATGGACAGGTTATGACCCTGAGAGTTTGGGGTACAGCATCTGAAAGCAAATACTGAACAACAACAACAGAAGCAATCTGGTAAAAATGCTCAACTCATGCATAAACATGGAGTTCCATCAAGGCAAGCTTGGCTACTGATCACATTTATGCCTGAGTTCAAAGCATCCCTTGTCTTCATGTCCTGCTGAAAAGATGCCCAAGTATGCAGAAATACATTTGCTGGCAAATCCCGCCCCCCCCCCCATGTTAACAAAGGAAAGGAAAGCAAGGAAGGAGAACAGCCATGGAGTCTTGATTACTGTCAGAGAGCGACCGTGGTATAGCAGTTAGAAGTGTCAGACTAGGATCTAGGAGACCCAGGTTCAAATCCCCACTCTTGCTGGGTGACCCTGGGCCAGTTATACACTCTCAGCCTAAACTACCTCAGAGAGATTTTGTGAGGAGGGCAGAACGTTGTAAGCCACTTTGGGCCCCCATTGAAAATGAAGTAAATGTATACTTTTTAAGGGCACCGAAGCAGCGGCATACATTTTCCTGTAAAGAACTGTGTAGGATGAGGGGTCTGTATACAATGAATAATACATACCAAAGTATCTGGCAAAGGGAGCTTGGCACTCAAAAGCTTATACCCTGAAAGTCTTGTTGGTCTTTAAGGTGCTACTAGACCCGAATCATACCATTCTACTGCAGAACCACACAGCTACCCCCCTGAAATTACGTTTCACAGTGTTGGGTCTGTGGCTCCTTCATTCAAGTAACTCACCCCAGAAGACGCAGAAGGTTGCTTCTATTCAGATAAGGAATTGCCATCCTAGGAACACATTTTCCCTGTTCACAAACTGTTAGCATTGACTCAAAAATGAACACTCACATGGTGAGATCTGCTGTTATTTCTTTAGCAGTAAGACAATTTAGGATCAACTAGGAACTAGCCTAGAGGCGTAGGAGAGCAAGATGACAGAATGGGCTGCATCATGTCTGAATACAGGTGGTGGATGCTCATCTGTGAAAGTGCCTCGAATCCAAACAAGAACAAAGCTTCCCTGAAAATGGAAAAGTAGCACTGCACAGAGAAAAAAGGCACAAAGCCAGCTTTTGTCAGCTGTGCTAGTCTTCTAATTGCAAGGAGCTTTTAACATGGGGGAGCTCTCAGAGATGTGAGTTTCTACCTGCAGTCTACTACCACCTCATTCTGCAGTATGTGTGAAGCAGGCCTGGGAAGTGGTACAGTGCAGGGGATATTAGAGAATGCAGACCAATTCACAAAGCAAATCAACTTTTGTTGAATGTACAGAGGGAAGACCACAATTGAAACCACTGGCTCTGCAACCAATTTCTGTACATTCAGTAGAATATGTGGACAGAGCTAGAGATGGGCAAGAACTGGAAAAAAACCAAACCATGTGCTTCGTGGTTCGTCAAATTTCACGAACCACGAACTTTCATGAACCTGCTCCTGGTTCGCGAAACGGTTCGTTTGGTTAATGAAAATGTCACATCCAGGTCAGAAAACCATCACTTCCGGGTCTGCAGAAGGTCTACAGGAAGTCCATCCCCTGTTGCCTAGGAAACTGATTGATTGGCACCAGGCTGTCTGCAGTGATGAACCAAAAATGAACCAAACAAACTAGCCTACCAGGCAAAAGTTCGTGGCAGTTCATCAGAAATGGGATCTGACGAACCGTGGTTCGCGAACCACGAACCGGCCTGGTTCGTGCTTAATTTTGGATCGTATTTCGGTTCGTGCCCATCTCTAAACAGCGCCCTCCACATGGATTTTTAACATTTCCACTTTATTTATCTGCCACATTTTTACCCCACCCTTCCTCCAAGAAGCTCAGAGTGGCATGTTGGGTTGCATTCAGCCTAATCTATCCTTCGGTCTCACTGAATTCCTTACTCCAGTCCACATCATTAATGCCTTTGGCTATGTAGGTCCCATGATCTCCAGGTGGTAAGCTGCAGTACTGCAGTCGAAGCTCTGCTCACAATCTGAGTTTGATCTTGGCAGAAGCCGGGTCCAGGTAGCCGGCTCAAGATTGACTCAGCCTTCCATCCTTCCAAGGTCGGTAAAATGAGTACCCAGGTTCCTGGGGGTAAAGTGTAGGTGACTGGGGAAGGCAATGGCAAACCACCCCGTAAAAAGTCTGCCAAGAAAACGTCATGATGTGAAGTCCCCCCACGGGTCAGTGATGACTCAGTGCTTAAACTGGGGACTACCTTTACCTTTTACCTATGTAGGTCCCATGATCTCCAGCACAGTCGTTTGGTGGTCAGAGTGGACCATTGCCTCCCTTTTTCTGCAGCAGAAAAGTTTATGTAGCTAACCCATTATTATCCTCTCCTCCACTGTGGTGGTTTTCACCATAACAGGCTTCTACGTTTTCCCCACTGCTAGCTCAGCTGCTGATAAAATGCAGCAGCCATGGACTTTCACATGGCAGGTTTCTCCACAGTTTTCCTGCCCTAGTTCCCCAACAGAAAACCCCCTCTTCTCACGTCCGCTAGTGCTTTTGCAATTTTTTAAAAAACAGCACTAGACTATCATTATATCAACAGAACGTTATATCAATATGTGTAACAGGTTCTCTGAATTCTCATCTTCCATTTTTTTGAAAAAGTAAATCTCTGGACCCTTCTATTAAGGACAGATGTCTTTCCCCTTATACGTCTGCAAAGGAAGGGGGCAGATGGTTACTTTTTTAAATGAAAGCTTGGAATCCAGAGAAACTGTTACACATATTGATCGAATGTTATATTGATATAACAACATTCTAGTGCCATTTTTTAAAAAATGAAAAGGCCCCTTGAGGCAGGGGAAGAAATGGCTGCTATAAGGAACTGTGTCAGGGTAAATGGATGCCACATGGGTGGGAAAATCCAAAATTTCCCACCTACACAGGAGCCATGCAGGCTGTACTGCTACCCTTCCCAGAATTTCCAAGTAAAGCAGTTTGGAGAAAAAGAAGAAAGAGAAGACGGGGAAAACGCAGGTGGTACTGGAATATACCATAATGTTGTTGGAAAGCAGGAAAAAGGTGCTTCCTAGTAGCAATGAACCTGCGGCAGATAACATTACTTATTTTAGCCAAATTTTTAGTTCAGGCCATGAGAATTCAAGCAACTTATAAGAAATCAGCCTTTTTGTAGTTTATGGACTAACTTTCTCTGGCCTGAATTCTTCCTTTCTTCCTCAGATTCTCAGTTACTACTTAAGACTTATAGGACAGAAGAGAAGAGAAGAGAAGAGAAGAGAAGAGAAGAGAAGAGAAGAGAAGAGAAGAGAAAAAAGCAAGCAAGCAAGCAAGCCTCTGTGGAAATATCCTATATCCCCATAACAACCCTGCAAGTTGGGCTAAACTGAGAGAGTGACTGGCCCAAGGTCACACAATTAGCTTCGTGGTAGAGTGGGGATTTGAACCTGGATTTTCTAAATCCCAGACTGACACCCTAAACCACACCACCACACAGGCCACTGGGGCCCCTTTCTTTTGTATGATTCCTGATTACACCGAAGAGTCTTATGCGCTGTCCACCCATAAGGTTCCCCATCCATATCTTCTGCTAAACATGTGGAAGTTGAGGGTGGGGAAAAAAAACAGATCAGAGACAGTTGGGAGTAACGGATGGTGTTATTAATGCAAGATGAACACCTCCTCACAGACTCTTCTTGTTCGAAGTATCTATTGGGGATTGAAAGGCTGTTCAATCGAAGATAAAGCACCTGACTCCTATTACATTTTCTGGAATTATTGATTGCTCCGACCTTCCTTGCTGATATTTCTGCTGAGGCTTCAATGCATTTTCATATACCACCTGGCTTGCTGGAAACAGTCCTTCGTGATCTCCACCAACAGAAGAAACCAAGCTTCATGACAGATACAGGCTTGTTATTTTCCTTTTTCCAAAACACAGATAATAAATGAGATGAGGTAATGTAGCTTGGTGGGATCTATGGAGCTAAAAGAGAGGAATTCCTAAATTCTCATTAGAGACGGTGCTTTCCTGTCTGGACAAGATGGATGAAGTCTAAAAGGCAAACATTTTTTCTGAACTTGCTCTTACAATAACTTTCCAGTTTCCCCCTCTTCCCTGTTTATAATCTTGCAGCACAAGAAGAGCATAATTAGGTCAGCATGGTTCTCTGCAACAGAATATGGAACGTCTCCCTCCAACAGCTCGGTCCCTTTCCCTTTATAGCTCTGCAATGAAAGGGGCTAAAGACGTAATTTTTTTTGTTTTTTAAAATGCAAGCTGAGAATTCAAAGAATGTGATAGAAACAGTCTTATAACAGTATAATGATTGTTAATAACTGATTTTTAAGAAATCCGAAAAAGCACCCAGTGGCAGGGGCTGGGCAGCCAATAATAGGAGATTGGAGCCGAGAAGACATGAGAAATCTTGCCACGAGGAACGCTCATTGTCGCTGTGCTGTATTGGTAGCCATAGCTGCAAAACCCATCTTCATGTGGGAAATACTCTAGAATCATTGAAATACAACTCCAGAAACGGCCAGATCTTCTAGACTCATAACGACATGCGTTCAGAGTAAACTTCAAGACTGAAGCCACTTCAGTTGGCAACCAGCCCCTGGATTTAACAGCAGTGGGAACTCTGACCCCTTGAGCTCTCGGCTGCATTTGATAAACTGATCATCAAATTGTCCTGGGCAAATAAAGTATGAATCAGTGGCTCCAACTCTCAGATTCCCAGAAGGGCAAAGGTACCCCATACCAACTTCCCCCTGGATTCCACTGCTTATTATGCCTGCAGAACTCTCTCAATAGCCTCAGGGCCATAGCTTGAGATCTCCCTCCGCCCCTTTGTCTTTATCATTCAGCTTAATCAAGAGCTCTGGACAAGTCAAAACCTTACGAACTGTTTTGTGTCATTTTGGGTGGTCTTAAACAGTATTACATGGATTTAGTTTGTAGATCCAACCTATCACATATGTATCTCACCCTTCCTCCAAGAACCTTGGCAACACACACACGGTTCTTCCTGGACCATTTTATCCTCACAATAATTCTGTGAGGTAGGTTAAGTTGGGACAGACTGATTGATTGAAATCTGGATAGATAATATAATAATAGAATTGTAGAATCATAGGGTTAGAAGGTGCCTCCAGGGTCATCTAGTCCAACCCGCTGCACAGTGCAGAAAATTCACACTACCTCCCCCCCACACACACACACTCACACCCTCATGCCCAGAAGATAGCAAAATACCTCCAGGATCCCTAGCCAAACTGGCCTGAGGAAAATTGCTTCCTGACCTCAAGTTGGCAATTGGCATTACCTTGGACGTGTAAAAAGGGGCCACAAGAACTAAACACTTATGTAACCCTTCCTGCCCTCCTTCTCATGATCTGCCTAGGTTCACAGAAACAGCATTGCTGATGAAAGGGACGATGTGGTATAGTGGTTGGAGTATCAGACTGGGACAAGGGAGGCCTGGTTTGAATTCTGCAGTAGGCCATGAAGCTTACTGGATGACATGCCCTGCCCCCCTTCCCCGGCCTAACCTACCCCACACAGTTGTTGTAAGGATAATGGAAAACTAGAATCTGGGACTGAGAAATCTCATGTGTATATATGGACTCTGAGATCATCAGATCAGAACCAGTACCACAAATTGCTTCTGGAAGCAAACCACACCCAATTTAGAGGCTCAAGCTGTGGTGAAATATATCCCTTCAGGGGATATATAAAGCCAGGGAATGCCTAGAGCTGGGAAGATTAACTAGCGAGGGAGAGAAAGAGCCACTCTGCATTCAGAAGCCGTGCCCGTTTTTTTTTTTCTATTGCATTCTGTGCGTATTGTAAGCCACTTTGGGTCCCTGGTGTGGTGAAAAGCAGGATATATAAAATGGAATCAGGAAGAACAATGATCTCCTTGGAGGAAGGGCAGCAGGACAGAAATGAGAGAAAAAATTGTTTCAGCCTAATCTTAGTTGCTTTGAGTGACTTGCTGCCAGGGGCACCGGAGCACAGCAAAGAAGCCTTTGGCTCTATTCCTAGGCCTTCCTTCCAGCAGCTAAATAAGAGAGAAAGGGAAAAGTTAGAATTTTTTTGCATGCATAAATCCAATAGCTGCTTACATTTAAGTAAGTGCTCAACGGTGAGTCTCTCTCTTGAAAGGAAGGAAGTGAAGTTGCATTTCTTTCATATGCGCAGGGGGTGAATACCATAAATTTAAAATCAACAGCTCTACAATGCGGGCAGTCAACTGAATGTTGCTTTATACAGAATGAAGAAAATCATCCTATGGGGGGCGGGTGGGGGGAGGTTGCCTTTGCTTCCCTCTCTTTTTAAAATTTATGTTCCACCGTGTTCCTGCACAAGACAGATAAAGTATCATTGCTGAAGAAGCCCTGCAACACTGTGATGGAGCAGAGAGCCACAGGGTGTATATTCTCAAGCAGATTCTACATTTCATTCATTCTTCTAACATTTCTCCAAGTTACGGAGTATTTTGTTGAAAATACAGAGATGACACTAGGACTGAAGGTGTCCCTTGCAGATAATTACTGAATGCCGCTACCTGAATTATTTAAAATACTCACGCCTACACTGGTACTCCCTGTTTTTTTTAAAAAAAGAAGAACAAATCAATTTCTATTCATGCTAGTCAAGTAATTTAAATACCATTATCATAATGTTAAAACCCAGTTCCCTGAATTATCCATTGGAGCTTGGAAATGGAGTGTGGGACGGTGAGCCCAATTGGGAAATTCTGTATCAGAAGAAACATAGAGCTGGGAACAGGGCCAGATTGATGGGGGGGGGAGTTTGCCCCGATGGGGTGGCTGGCATGCTGCGCGTGAGGACAGGGAGCGCACTGCAAGCTGGCTGCCATGTCAGCGGGGCAGGCAAATGGTGTGGGCGGCCTCCCAACTGCCCGCGCTGCTGCTGGCAGCTCCGCGGCGCACGGAAGTGACATCATCATGAAGTGCCGGGAGCGCACATGCACGCGCACGGGCCAGTCTTGGGTTGCCCTGGGCGCCGGCAACCCTAGATCCAGCCCTGGCTGGGAGGGACATCAAGGGTTATGTAGTCTAACCTCCTGCCAAACGCAGGAAGTTCACAGCTACCTCCCCCCTCACCTCCCCCAGTGACCTCTGCTCAATGGCCAGAGGAAGGCAAAAAACCTGCAGAATCCCAGGTCAATTTGGCCTGGAGGAAAATTCCTTTCTGACCCCAAAGTGGTGATTGGCATTATCCTGGGCATATAAGAAAGGGCCATGAGAGCCTAGCACTGGCTCATCCTTTCATGCCCTCTTTCTCACAATTTGCGTAAGTTCATACTGAGACACAGAATCATTATTGCTGTCAGAGGTCCATCTCACCTCTTTAAAACTTCCCAAGAAGGAGAACACTCACCACCTTCTGAGGAAGGCTCTTCCATTGAGGAATCGCTCTAATGTCAGGAAATTCTTCATGTTCAGCCAAAAACTCTTTTGATGTAATTTTAATCCTTTGGTTCTGATCTGACCCTCTGGGGCAACAGAAAACAACTCTGCTACATCTTGTATATGACAGCCCTTCAAATACTTGAAGATGGCTATCACATCCCGTTTCAGTTCTCCTCTCCAGGCTAAACATCCCCAGCTCTTTCAATCTTTCTTCATAGGACTTAGTCTCCAGACCCCTCCCCATCTTCGTTGCTTTCCTTTGGACACATTCCAGCCTGTCAACATCCTTCTTCAACTTTGGTGCCCAAAACTGAGCACAGTATTACAAGTGAGTTCTTCTAACCAGAGCAGAGTAAAGTGATACCATCAATTTGTGTGATCTGGACTCTATACTTTTATTGATACAACCCAAAATCGCATTTGCCTTTTTAGCTACCGCATTACACTGTTGACTCATGTTCAGTGTATGAGCTATTAAAACCTCTAGATCCTTTTCATATGCATTACTGCCCAGACAAATCTCCCCCATCCTATAATTATGCGTTTGATTTTTTCTACCTAAATGCAGAAGTTTATATTGCTTTGTGCTGAAATTCATTTTGTTAGTTTTAGCCCAGTTTTCAAGCCTGTCAATATCATCCTAAATATGGATTCTATCTTCGACTGTATTTGCCACCCCTAATAATTTAGTACCATCTGCAAATTTAATTAGCATCCCCTCTATTCCTTCATCCAAGTCATTTATAAAGATGCTGAACATTAAGACATGCATGATTTACATCCAAAAATAAGAATTGCTCAGACGTTGACTCAGTTTTCTGATATTTGGTAATATTATGTATGCTTTGTTTAAAAGTTATTGTAATGTTCATATTCTTCAAAACTTGTAAACTATTGTTGATTAGTTGTTGTGTTATAGTTGATGTTCATTGTTGATTTCTATTTGTTGTATGTTATAAAGCTTAATTAAAAAAAAAACATTAAAAGGCCCAAGATAGATCCCTGAGGCATTTAGGATTTCCTGGTGGTCTCCCCACAAAAAACAGACCCTGGGGAGGCAGCAGTCACCTTAGGCAAGATCCTCTCTCATATGCACCTTCCAGCCCCAGTGCGATGGTATCACTTCCGGAAGTGAAATCATTGTGCCAAACTGTGCAGGCCTCAGCCTCCAACTCTGGCAACCCCAGAGGCACTTTACTTGCCACTCCTTTCCAAGAGGATGAGGTACCATTTACAAGCACTCTTTGGGGGTGATCAGTCAACCCCCAAATCCACCTAAAAGTGGAACGATCCAAACCACATTTTACCAACTTGTCAAAAAGAATATTATGTGGAACCTTATCAAAGGCCTTACTGAAATCAAGCTAAACTACGTCTACAGCATTCCCCTGATCCAGCAACGTAGTAACTTTCTCAAAAAAAGAGATAAGGTTACTCTGACATGACTTGTTCTTGAGGAACCCTGGCTAACTCTTAGTAATCACAGCCATACTTTCTAAATGCTCAAGGACTGACTATTAGATGATTTCTTCTAAAAGTATGGACATCAAGCTGATGGGTTGCCTGGATCCTCCTTTTTCCCCTTGTCGAAGATGGGGACATTTGCTCTCCTCCAAACTTCTGGCACCTCACCTGTTCTCCAAGAATTCTCAAAGATGATAGACAGGCTCTGAAATTCCTTAGGACCTTTCTGGCCCTGAGGATGATTTCACTTAAAGAAGCTAGGTGTTTACATACCACTCCTATGTCTATCCTAGGCTGCAACTCCCTTTTTTCATTGTGTGTTCTCTTTTGCCAGGTTGAAGACAGTTTTTCTTGCAAGAGAAGACCGAGGCAAAGTAAAAATTGAGCAGTTCTGTCCTCTTTTTATCACTTTTTAAAATTCCACTTCTCTTTCCCCACAGTGTTCCACTTCCTACCACTGCCTTGTTCATTTTCTTGCACTGAACATAACCAAAGAACTCTATTTTGTTGTGTTTAGTGTCTCTCACTAGCCTAAGCTCATACTGAACTTTAGCCTTTCTAACATTCTCTACAAGCACTGGCAATTTGTTTCTATTCCTTCTTGGTTATGTGGCCTTCCTTCCTTTTCTTAAATGTGCATTTTTAAATTCTCCAATCTTTAGAAAGCTGTTTATGGAGCTACCCTGGCTTCTTTAGATTCCTCCCATGTTTCTTTCTCACTGGAATTGTTTGTGATCGTGCCTTCAATATCTTACTTTTAAGAAAATCAAAAAGAGTCCAGTAGCACCTTTAAGACTAACCAATTTTATTTTATTGTAGCATAAGCTTTCGAGAATCAAGTTCTCTTCGTCAGATGCCTGATACAGAGACTGGACAAACACAGAAGAGCAAGAGAGGGAAGAGGCAATTAGGGGGGGAGGGGGAGGGAGCAATCAAAACATTCCTTTGCTAGTATATGTAAACATCTCCTTTTGGTGTGTGTATCAGTTGGCTTCAAAGGAGTTTGCCCTGTTAGTTTGTAGAAGCCAAACAGCTAGACCATCCAATTCCAATGCAGTATGGGCCTTCGATAACCACAGCTCTCCCTGCCAGATGCATCTGACAAAGAGATCTGTGGTTCCCGAAAGCCCACACCAGGTACCACTGAGCTCCCCCAGACCCCACCTCTGTAAAGGAAATCTGTTACCTGTGGTAATGTGATAACCATTCATAGTCCCTATTCAGTCCCAGCTTGACAGAGTCAAATTTGCATATGAATTCCAGTTCAGCAGCCTCCCGTTGGATTTTGTTTTTGAAAGGTTTCTGTTGAACTACAGTGACCTTTAAGTCTTTGATGGAATGTCCTGGTAGGTTGAAGTGTTCTCCCACTGGTTTCTGGACGTTTCCATTTCTAATGTCAGATTTGTGTCCATTTATTCTTTTGCGTAGAGGTTGGCTGGTTTGTCCAATGTACAGAGCAGAAGGACATTGTTGGCACATGAGGGCATATATCAGATTGGAGGATGAGCAGCTGTAAGAGCCAGAGACAGTGTAGTTGATGCCATTGGGTCCTGTAATTGTATTCCCTGGGTAGATATAGGGGCAGAGCTGGCATCTGGGTCTGTTGCAGGGCCTGGTACCTGTGCTGGTGGCCCTGCTGGCCGATTCATGATTGTAAGTGAGAAGTCGTTTAAGATTGGGGGGCTGTCTGTAGGCAAGGACAGGTCTTCCACCCAGGACTTCTGAGAGAGAGGTATCATTTTCCAGGATGGGTTGTAGCTCCCTGATGATACGTTGGATGGGTTTGAGCTGGGAGCTATAGGTGACAACCAGTGGTGTTCTGTTGTTAGTTCCTTTAGGTATGTCCTGGAGCAGACTGTTTCTGGGTACTAGTCTGGCCCTGTTGATTTGTTTCTTCACTTCATTTGGTGGGTACTGTAGTCTCAAAAATGCTTGTTGTAAATCTCTTAAGTGTGAGTCTCGGTTGAGAGCATCGGAGCAGATACGGTTGTAACGTAAGGCTTGGCTGTAGACAATAGACCGAGTGGTATGTTTAGGGTGGAAGCTGGAGGCATGTAGATATGAGTATCGGTCTGTTGGTTTCCGGTATAAGGTGGTATTTATTCGTCCATTATGTAGTTGTACAGTGGTGTCCAGGAAGTGTACCTGTTGTGTAGAGTGGTCCAGGCTTAGGTTGATAGTAGGGTGAAAGTTATTGAAGTCCTGATGAAATCTCTCAAGGGCTTCCTTCCCATGGGTCCAAATGATGAAGATGTCATCCAGGAATCTTAAGTATAGTAGTGGTTCCAGTGGATGGGAGCTGAGGAAGCGTTGCTCCAAGTCCGCCATGAATATGTTAGCATATTGTGGTGCCATGCGTGTGCCCATGGCTGTGCCATTCACCTGTAGATATAAGTTGTCACCAAATTCGAAGTAATTGTGAGTGAGTACGAAGTGACAAAGTTCAGTGGCGAGGTGTGCTGTGGTTTTGTCCGTGATAATATTCCGTATGGCTTGCAGTCCATCTGCATGTGGGATATTGGTGTACAGGGCCTCCACATCCATGGTTGCTAGGATGGTGTCATCTGGTAGGTTGTCAATGGACTGTATTTTCCTGAGGAAGTCAGTGGTGTCCCGTAAGTAGCTGTGTGTGCTTGTGGCATAGGGCCTGAGGATAGAGTCCATGTATGTTGTTTTAAGAAACTCTCACCTATCTAGAACTCCCTTCTCCTTGAGTATTTCTGACCCAGGGATTCTACCCAGCACCTTAACTCACCCCCACCCCCACCCCCACCTTAACTCAGTTGGTATCAGGAGTGGAGCAGGTGGCAATGCCCACCCCACCTTAACCCAGTTGGTATTAGTGGTGGAGCAGGTGGCAATGCCCACCTCCCGCCATCACCCATTAGGGATCAGGAGTGCAGCAGGTGGCAATGCCCACCTCGTGCCTTCACCTGGCTGGGATCAGGTGCAAAACAGGAGGCAACGCCCTTCCTCCTTTCACCCAGTTGGGATAAGGAGCAGAGCAGGTGGCAATGTCCGCCCTCTTCAACCTACCAGAATAAACCACTGAGCTGGTGGCAATGCCCACTCTGTCTTCACCCTGCCGGAGTCAGGAGCTAAGCATGCAGCAATGCCTGCCCCCCTTCAACCTGCCAGAATCAGGAGCAGAGCAGGTGGCAATGCCTGACCCCCTTCACCAAGCTGGGATCAGGAGCAGAGCAGGTAGTAAAGCCCGCTGCCCACCTTCACCTGTCAGGATCAGATGCAGAGCAGGAGGCAATGCCTGTTCCTCCCTTCACCCAGCAGGGAGCAGGTGGCAATGCCCACCCCCTTTCACCCAGCTTGGTTCAGGCTCGGAACAGGAGGCAATGCCTGCCCCCCTTCACCCAGCTGTAGTCAGGTGCAGAATAGGAGGCACTGCTTCTCTCTTTACCCGGCATGTATCAGGCATGGAGCAGGTAGCAAAGCCCACCACCCCTTCACATGGCTGAGATCAGGCAGATCAGGCGTGCAGCAGATGACAATGCCCAACCTCCTCCTTCACCAGCTGGAATCAGTGATGGTGGAGGAGTGAATGCCTGCCTGCCCGCCCTCCCCTTTCTAGAGCCCGTTGTATTTTTCCCCACAATGGGCTTTGTTGCTAGTAGGTTGCTAATGAGAGAAACAGCCAGCCACTTTCACTAGGAATGGTCTCAGTACTTTTCTTGATCCCATTTGAATTTTAAATTTATATTGCCCCTTACATTCTTGGCCTTTCGTGGCACATTTTGAAGAGGCTGTTTTGTTTGTTTTATATAATGGTCTGCTGGCTCAGGAGGACCCCACTACATTGCATCTGATGAAGTGAGCTTTAGTCCACAAGTGCTAATGCTGGAATGAAATCTTGTTAGTCTTTAATGTGTTATTAAACTCCTGTTTATCCTTCACATCAAATGGAGGAGGACCTCCATCAGACTGAGGGCCAAGCTACAAGTGATGAATGACACTTGAACGGCAAGTCTATTTCTCCCTGTTCACTTGCCCTCCACTTGCCCTCCACTCGATCCACTTGCTGTTCAAGTGTCATTTGTCACTTGTAGCTTGGCCCTGAGCTGCTGCTTCTCTTGTTGTCAAGAATGTCCTTTGTTAATATCCTCAAATATGAATGTAGCTGCCTTTATACTTAGGGCCAAGCTACACATGACGAATGACACTTGAACGGCAAGTGGATTGAGTGGAGGGCAAGTGAACAGGGAGAAATACACTTGCCGTTCAAGTGTCATTCGTCATGTGTAGCTTGGCCCTGAGTCAGATCAGGTTGTTGTGAGGAAAAAAATTAAGGTAATGTAAACTGCTTCAGGTCCCCAGAAAAGCAGGATATAAATGAAGTAAAAATAAAAATAAAGACTCGCCATAAATCTCCAGTAAGTGTTCATCACAAGAAAACTGACTCTGTAACAACATTAAAACTAAACAGTTTCTAATCTATGTCAGGTGTTTACTCTCCTGGCTACCACATTCGCCCTTATTTTCCTAGCAGCCAGGGCATAGAGGGCCATCCTATTCGAAACTGACTCTGTAAACGATTCCTATTGAGCAGTACAAAAACACTTGTAGCATTTTAGACAGCGCTGCCAGAAGTTACCAGATCCTGTATGTGACTTCCTGAAGCCAGCCCAGATTTCACTGAAATCTCTCAGAATCCATCCCTAACTAATATTAGGCACTAATCATTGGTCAGAATGTGACTGGAAATAATTAACCAGCCCAATTTGCAGGGGGGTTTCCTAAGGATTTTAGCTACTAACATAGTGGACTCTCCTAAGGAGCTAGAAATGCATCTTTTATTACAATTACTGGTTATAATTGTAATTTATAATTGTGGAAGCATACATAATCATCTTTTACAAGCAATAAGCAATGAGCCTTGCATAGCAGAACTAAGCTTGGCACCAATGTTTTAAAAGGCTCTTCTAATTCCCTCTGCTGTGTAGAGATCCATAAAGAGCAACAGAATCACAGAGCTTTTAACTATCTTCAAAATCTATAATATGCATCTCATACATTGCAAGGTTCCCACCGGTAGGTTCACAATCTAGATTTTAAAAATGGAGATAATGTAAAGCTGCTGTGTATGAAGTGAGCCTATTGAGTCATTCAGCCCAGTATTGTCTGTTCTGACAGCAGCTCCTGGGGCGGTCAGACGGAAATAGGTCTTTCCTGTCTCCTGCTACCTGAGACTTTCCAAGAGGAAATGTCATTGATTCAACTTGGAACCTTATGTACATATCGGGCAATGTATACTCTGCCACTGAGTGATGGTCCCTAAATAAGGGGCTTGGAAGAAGAAGGACAGATACATATAATCATTTTAGCTATACTGAATTTTCAGTATGCACAATTCAGTGACATTTTTATTTGGGTCTTGTATCCAAAGTCTGAAGTGGAAAACAATGTTCAGAGATTCAAAAATGTTTAACTTCCATCAGCTGCTGGCAGCAATGATCCCTTATCGTCTCCTGTCCGTTGTCCTTGTTGTTACATTGTTCTTGAATTCTATATACTTGCTTTTCCAGCATTCAAAACAATTATACAACAAGTTAAAAAGTATCAAGTAAAATTCTCCATATTTTTAATGCAACCAAAACCACCACGCTTAGAAAACGGCCAAGCGAACTCCATTCACTGAGCAACTTTCTTCACCTACTCAGCAAGGAGTTTCTATAAGACCAGGACTACCAGGGAAAAAATGGTATTGGCGTTATCATGTGGATTGATGGACTTGCCAAAGGTGCTGCTGTCATAACTTCAAAATAGTCTGTGGGCAATACTGGGAAAAATTATCCATCAGGTACAGTGCCTTTGCTCTGTTCCCTTAATTATGTTGATGCTTGCAGTTTACATCACTTTAACACTATGTGGCAAAAGATGCTATGTATTTCATTCAAAATGGCTAATGCACACATGATGCTGTGCCGTAAGGATAGCACATGGGGGGAAGCTATCCTTAGAATGGCAGAAGCCATCTTAAGGATGACCAGGAAGGAATGTTAATCAGCAAGCCCCACAGTCCCCCCGCCCCCAAACTCCTGACTCCCTTCACCATTTACAACCTCAGTAGATATTTACACCCTGCTTTTTTCCTCATCTGGGGACTCAAAACGGCTTCGAAAATCAATGCAAAACTACAGCTTCAGAAAACATAGATATATACAATACAATGTTCCAACATCCTGGGACAGTGCCAGTTCCGTAGTTGACCCAAGGTAGGTTGACAAGCCACAGGCTAAGAGCTCTTTGACTCTTGCCATTTGATTTGTGCTAAAGACCCCAGGCCATGCCTAAGCTAAAAAACTAGCAAGGAGGAACAGAAGATCTTCCTGGGTATCCTTCAAATGGAAGAAATACATTCCCACACTTCCTTACCCCCTAGCCTTCTTAACAGTGCAATCCTAAACAGAGTTACTCCAGTTGTTTACATAAAAAGTTCTCTCCCCCACCTCTCCCCAGGGTCCAGTATTAGTCTGGACCTCATCTGGCAACCCTATGGCCTGCCTCCTCCCACCAATCACCAGCAACTGCCAGGCAGAGAGGCAAGTCAATAGGATTTTGCCCATCACTAGCAGGTGTAACCCCATTAGGTAATTGGTTTAGCTCAGTAGGGTGGAGTCAGTAGCTAGAGCCAAGCTGCTGAGGAGGAGGTTGGTTGCTGGGAAGCTAAATAATAATTTATATGCTCTTATCACCTTGAATAAGGTAATCAAATGTTGTATGTTGTATGTGTGGAATTGTATTATTTTTGCAGGGCTGTAATTCCCCAACAAGAAGACAGAAGCCTGGGCTACCGTTGCTTCGAATTCGAGAAAAAGGACTCTTATCACTTGGTGGAATCAGACAAGTTTAACTGTTTGTTTTACCTTTTCAAAGACATTGTTGGTTTATAGTTTCTGTATGGTTGCACTTATGAGTTTAGTTTTTTTTTAAAGTTATATTTTATTAATTGTTAAAAGGGTTTTAAAAAAATTCTTAAATTTGTGTGGAAGTTTGCTTCCTAAGCCCCACAGAGCCCATGCAAGGAGAAGTTACACAGCCACCTGGCAAGTTTATCCAACGGTCACCCAATATTCTAACCACTAAGCCACTGGCTTTCGCAAAATAATACTTCCTACAAACTTGAGGGTAATAAAAATGTGGCCACAAAACTCTTTGTTTTCTAAACAAACTCTGTAATAGTGACTGGCTATTCAGATCTTAAAAAACAAACATTTTAGACAAAGAAAACGACACCAGGCCCATTTTAGAGCCACCGCTCTATTCATTGTAGGATTCACACTTGACAAATCATTTTGGCACTGCTGGCGTTTTCCTGCAGTGTTTTCCAGATGGGAAGCTGCCACCAGAATTTGGATACCCCTGAGGGGAAAACGGCCAGGACAGTGCCTCTGCGATTTTTCAATCTGGGCTGCTTTTGGCTGAGATCACTTTTGCTCAGCAAGGGAACATTATATGTCTGTTCTGAAGTAAGATTAGATGTGCTGTAGAGGTGAGAAGAGATTCAAGAAAAAATATACTGGTAGCAAAATCCATGAAGTCATCTATCTGTTTTGTTTTGTTTTTAACTGTGAGGTTGAAGCTATTTTCAGTTGATTAATCTTATGTTTGCTAAAATCAACTGAATTTAAATAATTCTGTTGGTTACCAAATTTTTAATACATATGCCTTTTAATAGATATTGAAATATATGTATAATGGCTTGTGATTTAATCAACATAGCTTTTTATAGTGCAATCTTAAACAGAATTACTCCAGTCTAAGCCCATCGAAAATAAGAGAAGATTAATATTTTCTTCATTCCCAAGATAAGATGGCTTCAAAAATAAACAAGCGTCAGGACAATGAAGACTGGCCTCCACTTATAAGTGCCCAGCTATTCAAGTGAAGCGATAGTGGATTGATTTGCTTATTAAACTAATTAACATATGGAGTCTAAGGTATAAGCTATCACATTAAACTTACACCACTGACTGTTTTCTCTGTGTGAGAATGCTACTTGTTTTTTTCTCTGTTTTTTAAAACTGAGTGTGAATCTGTGGTAAAACGACAAGATTTGGGCCTACTAGCACCTTAAAGACCAACTAGATTTCCAGCGTATGGCCTTTCTAGATCCAAAGCTCCCTTTGTTAGATACAAGGAGCAGGAGGGAAAAAGAGTAGAAAAAAATCATCTCCAAACTTGGTGGACAATTCCAGACAACTAGCTTATTGTATAGTGAGATGCACACCCTGATAACTGGTTGCTTTTATTTATCCATGATCAGAACAGTACTTATGCACAAGAACTCACATTACGGTGGCTAGGTCCTCTTATCCTCCTGGCAGGAACAGGGGATCTGGAACTCACCTTCTTTTTGCTCTTCGCACGCACTCCCAGGGTGTTGTGATGACATCACTTCTGGGAAGCAACATCATTGTATAGGCCCAGGAAACTGCATGTGCTGCACTCCGGGCTGATGGGGCCACAAACAGGCCCAACGCGGTCCGTTTCTGGCCTACCGAGGGACCTGGGATCCCTAACTCACATCACTGTGTTATTCTGTCAGACTTTGGCCTAGTAGCAAAGCAGGACAACGAGAGCATTCTGCCGTGTATTCAAAAAGAAGATATCATTTTTGTCTGTATAAATAAAACCAGAAAATCAGCATAACACCAGAGCGTTCTTTTTATCCCCTTAGTTTCCAATTCAAAATGTACACTGTCTGCTTGAGTGTATTCTAAGTTCTATTTTTTCTACTGCTGAGATGTCCAACCACCAATTCAAATTTTGAAGAAATTGTAAATCATTAACAACTTCTGGGAGAAATATTTATCTTTTTATCTGGAGTCCTCCAGATGAATTACTGGAGGATTCCAGATAAAAAGATAAATATTTCTCCCAGAAGTTGTTAATGAATTACAATTTCTTCAAAATTTGAATTGGTGGTTGGACATCTTGGCAGCAGAAAAATTAGTGCTTAAAATACACTCAAGCAGACAGTATAAATTTTGAATTGGAAACTAAGGGGATAAGAAAAATGCTCTGGTGTTATGCTGATCTTCTGGTTTTATTTATACAGATAAAAATGATGTCTTCTCTTTGAATACATGGGAAGAACAGGATTTAGGTTTGATCCAGCTGTGCAAGAATGATGCACAGTTCAGTATTTATTGGACAGTAACATTTCAGATTGTAGGTGGTACATATTTCAAAGTTCCTACATGCACCATTAGAGCAGGGCTGTGCTATATGCTATTTTTATACTTCAACAGGTCTTAAAACATTAAGAGCAGTAAGTATCAGAAGTAATAATTAGTAGAGATGGGCACGAACAGCAATACAAACAAAAAAAAGCCACAAACAGCCCAATCTGCTATTCACAAACAAGCTGTTCGTGAGGCCCCATTCTAAATGAACAGGTGGTCGTTGCAAGCCTCGTTCGTTGCTGTTCATCAAGCCAGACAGTCTGACACCTGCAATCAATTCCCTTGGCAACTTAGACAGGGATTGTCTGAACTCTTTCTGAACTACTGCTGTTGCCCTGGAAACCCCAATCTAAGCCCATATTGTTATTCAGCTTATGATATGTTGCAATAGCCTCTTGCACCTGCTCCCTGTTGCTTTCCAGATTCCAGGACGGGCGAGCCCTTATCTCAGATGGCTCACCGCAGCGGCCTTGGGACAGCTCCTTCCGTCTCGCTACTGATTGTGTTCGGCTGGGAGAGCCGGAGGGGTGGGGGAACATGTGAATGGGTTGACATAATGTATCCTGTGCTCAATGCGTTATTCTTAACAAGAGACCTGTGTACAGTCAGACGCCTTTAATTGCTTCTGTGTAACCTATGGACATATGTATCGAGAAGCCTGTGATATCTGAATAAAGGCCCATTTACTCAAGAGAGCTTGGATTTCTTGCTGCAAGGGTTGGGAGTCACCTTCAACATATCCTGTCTTCCATAGATTGACACCAATTTAGCTTGATAGGCAGGTCTTCCTCTGTTATGTAGTTTTTAACAATTTACCCATGTTGTATTTCATATTGTAAACAGTTTTGTTAATAATTGAAATAAATTTTTTTTTTTAAAAAAAGGGCAGATCTTCCTTTCAAGCATGGAGCTCCAAATTTGTTACAACAAGGGAGCAAAGACCAGGGGGGAGGGGGCTCCTAGCTCTGACTTTGCAGACAGTGGAGAGACAGTTGCTGTTGGCATTTTGATAGAGTGCATTGGAGCTTGAATTTTCTTTGTGTGTAGTGGGACAGGGATCTACTCCTTCAAGTTCTAGGGCTGCTGCCAGGCTCTGGGCCAAGCTTTATTTATTATTGGTACCTTTCCTGCTGCCTACTCAGGTCAGGTTTCTGGGAGTGGTGCAGTAGGGATCTTGACTTGGATGATGGCTGGAGGAGAGCCTGCTGGCCCCCACGAACAACCAACCACGAACATGTTCGTGAACAGGGCCATGTTTGTGGTTTTTTATGAGTCCCTGTTCATGGATGGCAACGAACCACAAACATCATGTTCATTTTTTTCCTGTTCATGCACATCTCTAATAATTAGTAGATATTGTGGATTTGGAAAATGTGCCTTGAGAACTTGCTTCTAATCTGTCCAGTCTCTCTCCACATGCGACTTCAAACATTATGGAACGATTTCCCAATATTTTAACAAAATAATATTATAAACTCGTGGAAAGAATTGAACCTGCTAAATCCAACCACACTGGAACACAGTGTCATTAAAATCAGGCCTATAATTTTGGTTACCATACACAAGAGAAAATGTATTAACAGTGTAAGAAAGAATAAATAGGGAAAATGTGTGGGGTTTTTTAAAGGCTTTTATTTGTTATGAACTGTAGAACATTTCTAACAAGACTTCTCACTGAAGAAGTTGAAAATCTATTCCCATTTCTGGCAGAGATGTAAAATTTCTGGAAATTTCCCCTCACTGAACTGTTAGCCAGGGAGCGCCTCTCCCCATGCGACAGAGCACAAGTGAAGTCTGAGGTGCCTGGTAAGCTGTCCCACTGTGCTCTGCAGATCAACTGGCCAAACAACCCTGGGACACATTGCCTTTCAGAATGAGAGTCCTATGTAGCAGCAATGGATTGATCAAGCACAATAGCAAAGCACTTCCTCATGGGTTTGGTGTCAGTATGGCAAAAGCATGCCCCTCAAAGGGGGGGGGATCTCCTGGCAAATGCCCCCCGCAGGTGAGACTATGGACCCTGCAAGGATCCCATAGACATGGCTGTGGCCGGCACTATGCTGCACATGTCCCTGTTTCACTTCTGAGCAGGTGATTCTGCGCAAGAGGAAGACCCAGAAGCATGACCATTGGCCTTCTTGCCACTCTGCCCAAACAATAGTTCTAGCTCACTTCCTAGAGCATCCTGCAGCAAACTGCTTTTTGACCTGGGAGCCTGCCTCAGATATATGCTGTGCTATGGTCAGTTCTACCTGTCATCCCATGGCCCCTGGGAACAGCTCACAAAGGCAGAAATGCCATATTGGACAGAGGGTGTTTGCAACCCACTTCACTGGGCCTCATCAGTGAGAGCCAGTGAGAGCCAAACTGAGAGCCAGTTTGGTGTAGTGGATAAGAGCGTGGGACTCTAATCTGGAGAGCCGGGTTTGATTCCCCACTCCTCTACTTGAAGGCAGCCGGGTGACCTTGGGTCAGTTACAGCTCTCTCAGAGCTCTCTCAGCACCACCCACCTCACAGGGTGACTATTGTTGTGGGAATAATAATAACATACTTTGTAAACTGCTTTGAGTGGGCATTAAGTTGTCCTGAAGGGCGGTATATAAATCAAATGTTATTATCATAATTTGCAGTACAGTAAAGTCTGGGGTGTTCTACAACTCTGTCCCTGTCTAGCTCCATGCTCCTCCCTGCCCCACCTACTCTCCCATTATCTTTGACTTCCTCTTAGGGCTGCCTCCTTAAACATCCAAGAAGATGGGCTTCTTGCCCATGTTGGGATGGCTATGGTTGGTCTTGCAGGTGCCACTGGCCTTCTATTTTGTTCAACTGCAAAACCTAGCAAGGATCTAGTGGCAACTGGGCAGCTGACCACACACTTAGGTCCACAGCCTCCCCTCTGCACACTCTGCTGGCTGCTGTATGCAGTGTGCATGGGGAATGGGCTGATAGCGGTTCTGTGTGTGTGTGTGTGTGTGGTTGCTCTGGGGAGGGGTAGCCTTTGGTCCCACTCTCTCCCACAGCACAGCTGGCATCTGATAAGCTACAAAGCTTGTCAGTGCAGGTGCATGGGATTCATTGTGGATGCAAAATCTGCTGCCACAGGTGTAGTGGAGGTGAGAGGGTATGGTTTGGCATCTCGGCCAAACTGATGGATTTCAGGGGCATCCCATCAGCTATACCATCCTCTTTCAACTTTGGTCATTTGTGGGAGCAACGTATCAGCTTCAGGACTTTTGCCTGCCTCACCTCTTTCCATTTGGGGATCGAACTGGGAACCCAGGCCGTGCTATCCCAGTGCCTTTCCACTGAGCAGTACTTTCCTGTGCAGTATTCTCTGCTGTACGTTATTCTCTGCTATACAAGATTTTCATGCTGTACATTTTGAATGAGGGAAGTTTTTTATTTTATTTTACTTAATTTATACCTCACCTTTCTCCCCAATGGGAACCCAAAACGGCTTACATCATTCTTCCCTCCATTTTTTCCTCACAACAAACCCAGTGAGGTGGGTTAGGCTGAGAGTGTGTGAGTAGCCCAAGGTCACCCAGCAAGCTTCCACGACCAAGTGGGGGTTCGAACCTGGGTCTCCCGGATCCTAATCATTCACTCTAGCCACTACAGCACACTGGCTCTCTTTGTAAGAAACACTTTGTAAAGACAAGGCTTTCTCATTCAAAAAGAAAAAAAATATCATTGGAGGCCTTCTCATTGATTCCCCCAATTTCCCAGTTTTCATGGGGAAAACTGAAGAAGTCCTGAGACTTTTTCATGCAATACATTCGAAGCGTAAAAATAATTGCTTTAAGAAACTTTTTTTTTCATTCTAAAAGAGAGACTATTTCATACGAGTTTCCTTTCATTGTTCCCTCATATTGGAAAAATTGAAAAAACGTCCTTGGGAAAAAAAATTCTAGGTCTTCATATCTCTAATCTTCAGTTCGCTTTCAATATATAAAGCAGTATAATTATTTTTATATATATATATATAGTGGAAATTGTTCTCAGCTAATGCTTTGGATCAAAGGAATGAAGAGCAGCTGAACAATAAGCTCGAGAAGCATAGACAACTTTTGTGGCTTTAGACACCATAAACTTGCAGGGGAATCCAACAACCGTGCATTGCCAATCTCATATACAATATAGGGAGAGGCACATCCAGATGTCTTCAGACAGAAAGGGGGTGGGTGGGAAACCCTGATAATTAACTTACAGGATATTATTAGCACAAAGCGGGGAGGGACTGACTTCCAAGTTCCCCGTTTTTGGCATTGTAATGGTCTCTGACCGCAAATAAATCCATTCATTCATTCATTCATTCATTCATTCATTCATTCATTCATTCATTCTATTTCCCTGTTAGGAAACAATATGGTATAAATACATAACTCTCTGACCCATTTCATTGGAGTCAGGTTGATAACAGGCTACCACCTAAGACCAGGGCTTTTTTTCAGGGGGAACGTGGGGGAACAGAGTTCCGGAACCTCTTGAAAATGGTCACATGGCTGGTGGCCCCTCCCCCTGATCTCCAGACAGAGGGGAGTTTAGATTGCCCTCCACGCCGCTCAGCGGCGCGAAGGACAATCTAAATTCCCCTCTGTCTGGAGATCAGGGGGCGGGGCCACCAGCCATGTGACCATTTTCTCTGAGGGCAACCCACTGAGTTCCACCACCTCTTTTCCCAGAAAAAAAGCCCTGCCTAAGACTAATATTGCATATAAGTAACTACATAACCAATTTTGCAGGGTGCAACACTTGTTTTTAAATACTTTTAAGTGAGTTATATTAAAATAGCATCAGGTTAAGGTTAAATTACATATTTTTAAAATATTATAGCACGTCATGCATAATTTCCAACTATTTTAGTTGAAAATGTGTTTTTTCCCTTAAGAATGGGGCGCCCAGCTGAATAGCTGGAAGATGATGAGTTCTCAGATTATTTGATCTCATACTTCAGTAGTTTTTGCAATATTCAGATTTCATTATGACTCACTGTAAATAAAATATATTCTTTTGACGTTTGAGATAAGTAAAATTGATGGCTTTGTAATCATGCATCAATAATACATACAGATATTTTGAGGGTTTCAAGAAGTACACCTATCATGGCATACATGAAGAGCTTTGCTAACATCTGAAATAGAGAGAAATTAGAAATAGAAACATGAAAATTATTGCTCCCCACACAATGTCTAGGAATTAAAATTGGCAGTAAATACATACAACTGCAATGTTTCTTGCTAACCAATCAGTCACAGCTGAGTTATCTTCAGATTTCATCAATATCAATAAAAGTTCTCTTTCACTAGTAGAAATCCCACCATCATCTATTATTAAGCTTGCCACAAAAATGCATAAAGTTGGGACTCAGATAAATTATTGCACTGGGGAAACTCGTGATGTGAAATTTCTGACACTTGTTCTGAAATCCATTGTACTTTTCACAAATTAACTTATGAGTCATATTTACATGAATAAGCATTACGTATTTCCATATTATCTGCTTTCTTGTGATATTATCCTTCAATGCCAGTCTTCATATTCTTGGTATTTTTACAATTTTGTACCATGCAATCACAACTTGCATGAGATGGGTAGCTGTGTTAGTCTGTAGGAGTAGAAAAGAGCAAGTGCCCAGTAGCACCTATAAAACTAACAAAATTTGTGCTAGGATATGAGCTTTCTCTGGACTCTTGCTCTTTTCAACTTGCATGAGCAAAGCATGCATTCAAAAGAACAAGTTTATGCAGCCTAAATATTATAAAACCCATTATGCAATGTGACAGAGAATGAATTTTACATGCATGTGTAAAAATGTCTGGGACCCTTAAAATGAGCAACTGACAGAACTGAATGATTGGCAGCCCAAGTGGAACAAGTTAAAATTTCAATCAGCAAGGAGGAGGTTAGACAAACTAAGCTGAAGGTCCTATACAAAGATGCTGAATTTTAAACAAGCAAGAATGACAAGTAGACTAGCTGAGGCATTCATGACTTTCTAGATAGAAACTTATTAAAACTATTTTACTTATTTAATCCATCAATGATGTTTAAACTGTGGATTGGATTGCTATCTCACAGCCAAAGGTTTTATAGAACAGGTGAAGTTTCAGAAGACACTCACTCATTCATTCATGCACTTTATTTATTTATTTATAATTCATCTTTCTCATTGAGACTCAAGGTGAATTACACAGTGAACGCCAAGGTGAGGCTACCTGCATGCTCTGAGCATTGAAGCACAACACGTGACACTGCCTTATATCGAATCAGACCATTGGTCCAACACTGTCTACTCTGCCTGGCAGCTCACCATGGTCTCAGGTAGAGACCACACATCACCTGCTACCTGATTCTTTTTGCTGAGATCTCAGGATGTTGAATGCTGAATGTGGGACATTCTGCATGCCAAGCAGATACTCTACCATTGAGCCACAGCCTCTCCCCTACATATGTGGTCCCAGAAAAGCATTACCACTGCCCAACACACTGTTGTCTGTATCGATGGGTGGGAAGTCACCAGTGATGCAAGCCTGATAAAGTCATCAAAGGACAAGTGTGGCATTGAGAAGATGAGATTTATTAGATAATGGAATAAGTTTGCAAAGAAGATACAAAGGCCCTATCAACATGCACACTGTGGTTATGGCTATTGGGTCTCTCTCTCTCTCTCTCTCTCTCTCTCTCTCTCTCTCTCTCTCTCTCTCTGCTCTAAAATCAATTAAGGGAAAGCCTCATAAACACCAGAACAATTTGTCAAATTCCTTTCATTCATATTAGATCAAATGAATAGTTTTCTGTTCCACTGAGAGAGTTACTACTATCCAAAGCCAAGGAAAAACAGCCACTGTGTTTGCTGATGCATATCCTATTATCTTCAACACATTGTAGACAATTGTCTGTGTTTTTTTTCCTTTTGCTTAATTCAAATCCAGCGGACAGAGGCTTGGCGGAGGGAGGATTAATTAGATTATTGGTCAGGTTTTCTTTCTAATAGGAATTTTGCCAGGATACCGGGAGGGCTCAGTGGTAGAGCATCTGCTTGGCACACAGAAGGTCCCAGGTTTAATCCCCGGCATCTCTAGTTAGAAGGACCAGGCAGTAGATGATGTGAAAGATGTCGGCCTGAGACCCGGACGACCACTGCCAGTCTGAGTAGGCAATACGGACCTCAATTGATCAATGGTCTGATTTGGTAGAATGCAGTTTCATGTGTTCCTGCAGAGGCATAAGCAATAATGAATCAAGCTAACATGTATCATGTGGCTTGGTGTCATATCTTTGCTAAAAATATTTCGAGCAAGGATCTGAAAGGTGTCCAATTCCAGAGGAAATTCTACATTATTAAAGGGAAGCCTCCAGGCAGAAGAGACAGGAAACCCTGATTTTTCCAGCGTCTATAGTAGAGATGGGCACGAACAGCAATACGAACAAAAAAAAGGCACGAATGGCCCAATCTGCTGTTCGCAAACAAGCTGTTCGTGAGGCCCCATTTTGAAAGAACAGGTGGTCGTTGCAAGCCTCGTTTGTTGCTGTTCGTCTTGCTGTTCGTCAAGCCAGACAGTCTGGCACCTGCAATCAATTCCCTTGGCAACTTAGGCAGGGATTGTATAAACTGACTGAACTCCTGCTGTTGCCTTGGAAACCCCAATCTAAGCCCAATTTGGCTTGATAGGCAGGTCTTCCTTTCAAGTGTGGAGCTCCAAATTTGTTACAACAAGGGAGCAAAGACCAGGGGGGAGGGGGGCTCCCAGCTCTGACTTTGCAGACAGTGGAGAGGGAGTGACACAGTTGCAGTTGGCATTTTGATAGAGTGCATTGGAGCTTTGATTTTCTTTGGGTGTGGTGGGATAGGGATCTACCCCTTTAAATTCCAGGGCTGCTGCCAGGCTCTGGGCCAAACTACTATTTACTATTGGCAGGGCCGGTGCCAGAGTTTGCAGCCAGCCAGCCCTGTGCCGCCGCCACATGCCCCAGCCGGGTGCAAGAGCCGTCAGGCTACTGCTGGGGTGGCGTGCGGAGCACGGAGCAGCCTCCGCGTGCCACCCCAGTAGCAGCTTGTGGCTTCTGAGCCTGGCTGGGGCGTGTGGTGGCAGCGGCGGCACAGGGCTGGCTGGCTGCAGCAGCAGTCCAGTCACACCAGCTCCACTGCGCGTGCCTCCGCCCCCCGACACCCCCTCTGGCGCCTCTCCAGTGCCCTTGCGCCTGAGGCCACCGCCTACCTGACCTCAATGGGCGTGCCAGTCCTGACTACTGGTACCTTTCCTGCTGCCTGCTCAGGTAAGGTTTCTGGGAGTGGTGCAGTAGGGATCTACCCCTTCAAGTTCCAGAGCTGCTGCCAGGCTCTGGGGCCAAGCTATTATTTATTACTGGTACCTTTCCTGCTGCATGCTCAGGTCAGGTTGCTGAGAGTGGTGCAGTAGGGATCTTGACTTGGATGATGGCTGGAGGAGAGCCTGCTGGCCCCCACGAAGAGCCAACCATGAACATGTTCGTGAACAGGGCCATGTTCGTGGTTGTTCATGAGTACCTGCTCGTGGATGGCAACAAACAACGAACATCATGTTCTTTTTTTTCTGTTCGTGCCCATCTCTAGTGTATAGTAATTTCAGCCTTCTTTTGGACATCTGACTGAAATTACTAAACGTCTGAAATGACGTCCAAAAGGACTCGGGAGCTCTCTGAAGACTCTTGGCTCCAAAACATACCAGTTGTGTCAACTGGTTCACCCTGTAGTCTAGCATTCTTGTATATTCTGCTTGAAGCCAGCTGGGGTCAGTCACAGCTTCTTGGAGCTTTCTCAGTTGCACCCACTTCACAGGGTGATTGTCGTGAGGATAACAACAACACACTTTGTAAACCGCTCTGAGTGGGTGGTAAGTTGTCGTGAAGGGCAGTATATAAATAAAATGTTATTATTATCCCATCCTTTCACAATCTGGGACCCTCATTTTTTTAATGTTTACTTTATTTATATTCCACCTTTCTCCCCTATGGAGACCCAAAGCGGCTTACATCATTCTCTTATCCTCCATTTTATCCTCACAACAATCCTGTGAGGTAGGTTAGATTGAGAGCATGTGACTGGCTCAAGGCCACCCAGTGAGTTTCCATGGCACATCACTTCCAGTGCCCTGTCCTTGTAAAGATTTCAGAGGTTCTGGTAAAATGGAGCATTTCCTACATACTTTTGATAGCTTGCGAGTGAAAGTCTGCTTCTCAGTTGTCTTTCTGTGGATTGAAATTTGAACTGGCAGCACTAGTGAGGCTCAGTTTGCTCCCAATGTCTTTATCCAAGCACAACCCAAGTTCAACCCTCACTTCTCTCTCACAGATACCCTTTTGTTTGCTAGCACATCAGCATCTTCATGGGTAAACGTTGCAGGGGGTTTTAGCACTCAGGCAAAACCAGGTTGCCTATCCCTGTTTTAGGAGTTCTACTCTAGCTTGGATTGTATCTCAAACCAGAGAAATGCTGCCTCCTGCACTTCTTTCTGTACATTCAGCCACCTCATCACATACGACATCAAGCGAGATGTCTCTGTAACCACCGCCACAGTGCTTCTTTGGTAATTTCTCATCTCCTTAATGTGAATACATCAGATAGTCTCAAAACAACATGTCACAGGATTATTGGCAAAAGAATAGATGAACCATAGGAGCCTGTGCAACAGAAAACTACTGGATGTTTGAAGATGAGAGGCATGGAAGGTTGGGCCTGCCCTGCCAAGACTGTGGGCCAAGCTACACATGACGAAAGACACTTGCCTGGCAAGTGGATTGAGTGGAGGGCAAGTGAACAGGGAGAAATACACTTGCCATTCAAGTGTCATTTGTCACTTGTAGCTTGGCCCTCAGTTTGCTCAGTATGACAACAGTGAATCAAGAATGGGGGTGCCTTGATAGAAGACACAAAGCTGCAGTGTCTTTTTATGACTAGTTCCAGACATACTCCATTCACAGAGGGTGCAGGATTACAGCCAAACACTTTTTCATTCATTAAAATTATGAAATTTTCATTTCATAACTATTTGTAAACAGGGGCTGACGATGGTAGATAACCATCCATCTTTCTATACTTATCCATCTTATACTTTCTATACTTATAATTTCTATGGTAGATAACCATCCATCTTTCAGAGTATAGCCACTTATAGCCACTAGAGTTACCTTGAATGTCAACAAGAGTTCAAGAGCTGTCTTTGCAGTTGTGATGTTGTTTATCCCATTGTCATGTCAGCCAGAAGCCACACATCTGGATATATAATTTTATAAACATTTCCAGGTGCAAATTCTCTCTCTCTTTCTCTCTCCGTAGTATTGTGGAATGTCAGCTAGAATTAGAATGTCCTCTTATTTTATACCAAGATACATTTTTGGACTTAACCCGCATGGTCTTAATTCCTCAAATCTGAACATGTGTGCTATAATCTTTCACATCTGTGGAATACTTATGTTTATGTACAGATTTTGAAGCAGGAATTGTAATATTTAGTGCTGTAGTCAGCGTATTTCTCAGGTCTCATTTTTGGTAGGCCTGGTGGTGTAGCATAGCATAGCATAGCTGAAGCATAGCTCCTTTCCAAGGCGTAGGCGGTGACATGAGAAACCGCATGAGAGGAGCTCATGCTGTGGATTCTCCTCCCACCAACAGCAGCCCTCCAAAAAACTGGGACAATATTAGGATGAGGAGGAGCTGCAGTGTGGACTCTTTGTGTTATCTCAGCATCCCAAGAAAAAGCAAGATTGCAGCAATCCTACATAATGAACCACTTCTCTGGTACAGTCTATATGGAAGGACCAAAAGGGTATCATTATCTTTATTTATTTATTTGTTTGTTTGTTTGTTTGTTTGTTTGTTTGTTTGTTTGTTTGTTTGTTTGTTTGTTTGTTTGTTTGTTTGTTTGTTTGTTTGTTTGTTATAGCCTGCCCTCCCTGCATGCAGGCTCAGGGCGGGTTACAACAAAAATAAAAACACAGGCATAACAATAACATCACAAATCTTACAATACAGCAGTTCAGCAATTCACCTGCTCAAAGGGTGAAGGTGTGGGTTGATATCCTGTGGCTACTCATATCTTGTTAGTTGCCTTCAGGCACATTTTTAAAATATTCACTTCACCATTTTAAAACTTTAAAATTTTAATTTGGTTCAATTTAATTGGCCATGTGGACCTTTCTTCTGTGCTATTTGGCATGTATTACTACATCTTACTGCTGTATTCACAGGCGGTATGATACATTGGCTTTATTACAGGGAATGCGAAGTCTTTTAAATACACAGCTTGTGTTTTAAGTATACAAGTCTTCTCCCCTGTTTATTACAATGTAATGAATCTCAAGCATTTAATGTATTGGAGTGTACAATATGCCCTGAGAGAGGCGATGGGGAGATTCTTTCATCCCAGCTTTGCTAAAGGGCTTACTCCACTTTCCCTCTGATATTTCTTCTTCAACCCAGGTGACACTTCCAGGAGAGTTCCCAGGAGATTGCTCATCCAAGCACCGACTAGACATGCATAGTTTCAACAAATGTGCTATGTCATTGTCCCTCCATCCCTACCTGGGCTATGCAGGGACAAGGAAACAAATTGAGATTTGTTTTATTATTATTATTATTATTATTATTATTATTATTATTATTATTATTTAATCGAGATTTGTTATTTCTTTTTCAAGATGGCATTATGAAGGAGTGACAAGTCGCATCTGAACAAAGGGTTAAAATATCAGGGCACGGCTGAGAAGGGGGGAAGGTTCAGGAGCACAGACTTCCCTCTGTCTATTACCAGACAGCTGGAAATGCAGAACAGTTACTAAATTTACAGTGCAACCCTAAAAATACTTTCCCGGGAGTATTGAACGGACAGGATTGCTCTCTTAGATTCTGACACGGTAAGGCTTGCCACAATAACCTTGTTAGTCTTCAGATTTAGGAGTTGTTTACTACAGCGGTATTCACAAAATGGAAAACTGAACCGTCCAGTCTATTATGCTTGTTCTAAGAACCAGCCAGCAGAGAACATATCATCTTTGACTGTCTGACTACTGGGCCGTTTCCACACGGCTTACCTTTGTTCGTAAGGACCCGGAACACCACACAAAAAACGCGGAAGATCGCGTTTTCTAGCGCAAGATTTGCACGACGTTGCACAGCTTCGCACAAATCTCGCACGAAAAAATGCAATCTTCCGCGTTTTTTGTGCGATGTTCCGGGTCCTTATGAACAAAGGTAAGCCGTGTGGAAACGGCCCTGATCTCAAGGATTTCAGTCACAGAAGGGTCTTTCCCAATGCCTACTACTCCTTTGAGTGGAAATGTTTGAAATTGAACCTGGGACCTTCTACATGCAAAGCATGTCTGCCGTCATTGAGCCATGTCTAGGGTTGCCAACTAGGCTCACCAACCTCCAAGTGGTAGCTGGGGATCTCCTGGAATTACAAGTGATCTCCAAGCCACAGGAATCAGTTCCCCTGGAGAAAATGGCTGCTTTGGAAGGTAGAGTATATGGCATTATACACCTCTGAGTTTTCCTTGCCTCCCCCAACACCATCAACCCCAGGCTCCACCACCCAAATAACCAGAAATTTCCCAGCTCGGATCTGGTAACCCTATAGCCAACCCAGTGTGGGCAACCAATGGGAGACAGTGGTGGGTGTGGACATGTAAACTGCCATCACTCCAATGATGCAGCATCACTTCCAATGCAAACCCGAAAGTGATGCCATCGTGTAGGAAGATGCTCTAGGATTCCAATGAAACTCTATGGCAAAAGCATAGAGTTTCACAGTGGAATCTTAGAACATCACTCTGATGCAATGATATCAATTCTGGGTTCACATTGTCAGAGTGACAATGACTCCTCCCCCCAACATTTTCCCCTCACCAACCTACTGAGAAGTAGCAAGGGACCAGGGTTGCCAGCTTAGAAGTCTTCGACTGGAGCAAAAAACCTGGTGGCCTCCACCATGGCCTTCCCTGTAGAATTCTGGATTGTACCACTTCACAATAAACATGAAGGTCATATTTTTAACTACTTCTCCACCCTGCATATAGGTAACGTAGCATATCAAACAGAAAGGGTTCACTGTTTTCCAGTATACCAATTTACTACATGGGAGGCCAAGGCCAGTGTAAATTTCCCAGAAAATATAGGTTAATATGACAAAGATACAGTTCTAACCATGGCACTGCTTGATGTACTGTAATTATCTATTCTCTGTAAATATATCCTTTTTTAAAAAAATACCTGGTACCTATTCAGTCTAGCGTGCAAATTACACACTAATTAAAACCATACAAATACCTGAACTTCTGCATCTCAAAGCTGTAAAGTAAATTAGCATTTTATTTACTGGTCATTAGCATGAGGTGAAAAAAGTAGCTGAAAACACACTACTTTTAATAAGGTCACAATTACAGTAAATTACTTTTAAACTAATTGGGCACAATCAGCCCAAGATAAACATTCTGGACTTGAAAAGATGACAGAACGTGCAGAGGGGAAAAAATATGCACGGCGAGGGAGTATTTTCATACCCGGGGTTTCCTATAGCAAGCAGTGACAGCTGGAGCTTCTCTGGCTTACCTCTGCTACATTTTTTGCAAGCTAATGACCAAGATCAGTACGCAGCAGCAATCAACGAATTGTGACCAACTAGTTCGGCAAACAAGCCGTGTCTTCATATAGCGCAAGGGCAAAAGCAGAATCTCTGTGAATTTAAGCCGAACACCATGGCCTGGCAACATCCTTCATTGCTAAGAGCATCACTTGCAAACTCCGATAGATACTCTGCATATAGTACAGCACGATCCTGCACGTTTACTCAGAAGTCACCGCCACCGAGTGCAACGGGACTTACTCCTACGTAAGCATACACAGAGAATGGCAGTGTTTGCTAATGATATTTGGGGGAAGAGTGATTGGCTACGAATCTTTTCCAACCCAATCCTTTGGCAGCTTTAGGCAGTCTAGCCAGACTTACTAGCACAGAAAGAAACCATTAATCTCAGCAGAACATAAGAAAGCATGAATAAGGCCATGGTGTTCATTATTAGCTTTTCATCATGAATAACCAACATTATATTACATAAGAACATTAGAAGAGTCCGGTTGCATCAGACCGAGTACCCATCCGGTCCCATTGCTGCGGAAGTCACAAATGAAAACCTGAAGTTGCCTTATGCCAGGGGTGGGCAAATTGCGGCCCGCGGGCCACATGCGGCCCGCTACAGAGTTTTTTGTGGCCCGCCAAGACAGTCAGAAAAATCCGCCTTGAACCGAGATTTCCTTCCCGTGCGCGACTGAAGATTCGTCTCGTATTTTCCACTAGGACGGCTAGTGGATGTGCTTGCAACTATAGATGATATGAAATTAGCACAATAAATAAATTGAATAAAACTACCACTATTTTATTTAATTTATATTTATTGATTTTTATGATACAATTTATACCTTTTCTGAAATGCAAAGTTAACTAATGAATGCAATCATTTTAAAAGATACGGCCCTACGCTAACCTCCGCTCCCACAAAGTGGCCCCCGAGCCAAAACATTTGCCCACCCCTGCCTTATGCGGAGTCAGACCACTCGTATATCAAGTTCAGTATTGTCTGCTTTGGTTGGCAGCTTCTTGCCAGGGTCTCAGGCTTTTCATATTGCCTACTACCTGGCCCTGTTAACTGGAGATGGCGTGGATTGAACCAGGGACCTTCTGCATGCAAAGCAGCTACTCTACCACTAAGCCACAGTCCCATCACACAATAAACTAGACGAATGCTTCCAGAAAGTCCAAATTCAGGTCAACACAACAAAAGTGGTCACCTGTTCCCCCCTCCCCTCTAGCAAATGGTATTCAGAGGCATACTGCCTCCAAGTATGGAGGTTAACTTCCATGTATGGAGGTTGCCAGCCTCCATGCTGTAACTCGAGATCCCCTGGAATTGCAACTGATCTCCAGCCAGAGATCAGTTCCCCTGGAGAAAATTGCTCCTTTGGAGGGTGGACTCTATGGCATTCTACCCTACTGAGGTCCCTCCCCTCCTCAAACCTTGTCCTCCCCAGGCTCCGCCGCCCAAATCTCCAGGAATTTCCCCACTTAAAGTTGGTAACCCTAAGGACATCTTTTTTAAAATAACCTTATGCTTATATACCACGCTTCAGTACAAATTAACACCACAGAGCAGTTTACAAAGTCAGTGTTGTTATTATACCCACAACCCTGTGAGGTAGGTGGGGCTGAGGGCCAAGCTACACATGACGAATGACACTTGAACAGTAAGTGTATTTCTCCCTGTTCACTTGCCCTCCACTCAATCCACTTGCCGTTCAAGTGTCATTCGTCATGTGTAGCTTGGCCCTGAGAGAACTCTGAGAGAGCTGTGGCTGACCCAAAGTCACCCAGCTGGCTTCAAGTGGAATCAAACCCCATTCTCCAGATTAGAGGGCTGCCATTCTTCACCACTACACCAAACCGGCTGCTGTGTGGCTGGCTTCCTTACTGAGATGGACAGGAGCTATAATCAGACTTCCTTAGATTTTATATGTTATTTGAACTATTGAACAAGGCCATTCTCAGAAGCACTGAAGATCTACTCACAAGACGCTAACCTGGCTTGATTCAAACATATAGATTGTCAGTGCTTTTAATAAGAGAGTAGGCTCACTGGGAACTGCTTCAGGAGCTAACGTTTAAATTTATGTATCCAATATTATATGAAAATGTATGTCTTTCATTTTAAGTGTCCCCATCCTCTCTAATGTACCAAAACTTGCCTGAGTACCTGGAATTGTTGGTTTTCGGGGGGGGGGGGGAGGCGAAATGTGAAGTTAAATAACTAGTATGCTGGTTGCTGAAAAAAGTTTAGCTAAAAAACAGTAAGAAAAAGGACTTGGCGTATTTGATGTCCCCTGCTGAAAAAACAAAGGAAACAAGTATGTGGGGTTAAGTTGTCCTAGTACAATGAATGTTATTAGAAAGATACCAAATCACAGCTGCTGGAACTTTAAAAAAATTCAATTAAGAGAAGTTATGTTTTCCAAACCACAGAAATCTGTATTTGATTTTAATCATACTAATAAAAAGAAATAGAGACTAGAGTGCTGTTTAAAAACAGTTTCCTCATCTTTTCAGAATTAAAACTGCACATCTACATTAATTTTTTTCTCATTTGTCTTCACTGTGAGGCTGAATAACTACTCTGACAACGAGATAAGAACAGATACACTTTCGAGATCTTCTTGTTGCAATGTGGGCTAAGAGTAGTTTTACATTCTGTTGCTAAACCATTACAACTGAAAGAACAATGAGACAGATTTCCTGCTATTGATCCAAGGAACTAGTTCTCTCAGATTATACCATAAGTCTTTTTAGGGGGGAGGGGGGGTTAGTACAACAGTTTCTATGTGCGTCCCAAAGGACAGGTTATACAAGGAATGTAGTAGGATAGCGTATAAACTTTCAGATTTCATAGAATATGCCCAATGAACAGTTTCATGGAACTCAAAAACCTTTAGTGAGGATGATAAAATACGTAGTGCCTATGATGAATCTCCTGTCCTGTGGGACAGACAATTTGGTCTATTAAAACACATCATATTACTTAACTCCACAACATCTGAAAATCTAGGCTGTCTTCATTGCATTGATTCCTATATCGGACTGTTTTGTTGTATTGTTCTCCAGTTTTGTAATCCTACTTTAATAAACATATCATTCAGTGTTCTAGTGAATTCTAGTGTATTCTCTGAGTTTCTAATCCAGTTTTTTAATTGAGTTGCTTGTTGTTTTGCACTGTTTCTATTGTGTTGTTTTAAACCGTGTAAACTGCCTTGATCCTCAATGAGAAAGGAGGACTAAAAATGATAAATTTCTGAAACCAGTTTTGAGTTTTCCTTCTTCGAAACCCAACAAACATAAAAAAAAAAATGAATCACAAGTCTTTATTGATGAATGTTTAAGGTACCTGTGTTCAGTCAAACTTGTTGACTTCAGCAGGCTTATGCACTGTTTCTAAAATCCTGAAATCCAGCAGGATCCATAACTATAAACAGAAAATATAAATCTGAACTTGCTTGTGAGAAAAAAAATGTGTTTGGAATGTTCCTTTACCTGCTCAACCCTATTTCAGGATCACTTCCTTGCAGTTAAGCTTTAAAAGCCATCCTTTTGTACTCTGTAATTTGGAAATACTGTGCGATGCTTTCATCCTGTTATCAACCCAGTTTACAGATAATGGAATGCTGTCCAAAAGCCATTCTGTACATTATGTGGCAGTAAACACAACTTTGCCATTGAATATACACTTAACAAGCAGCCCCGTGGCACAGAGTGGTAAGCTGCAGTACTGCAGCCCAAGGTCTGCTCACGACCTGAGTTTGATCCTGGCGGAAGCTGGGTTCAGACAGCCGGCTCAAGGTTGACTCAGCCTTCCATCCTTCCAAGGTACCCAGTTTCCTGGGGGTAAAGTGTAGATGACTGGGGAAGACAATGGCAAACCACCCCGTAACAAAAGTCTGCCAAGAAAACGTCATGATGCGACGTCCCCCCCTGGGTCAGTAATGACTCGGCGCTTGCACAGGGGACTAACTTTACCTTTTTTATACACTTAACAACAAACTCCAGCCAATCCTAGCTCTTTGAGTATCTGTACATATCATACACTTCCAAACACAAGCTTGGTTTACTGATTGTTTATAGTTTTAGATGTACATTTTTTTAAAATCCTAGGTTATGTTTTCAAAATAAGCTGTGTAGGAGAAATTGAGGATTAGAGACAAGGGATATGGCATCATATCCCTTGTCATTTGTAGGGTGAAACTGGAAGTGACATCATCATGTTCAGGGTGATGCTCTAGGATTTGCCTATAGCATCGTGTTAACATGGTGCCATCACTTCCAGTCGATGTATGACATTGAACCCCTCCCCCCATTTCCCCCTCACTGCACTGTCAAGCAGCAGTGGGGAAAGTAGGCCCGGGCCAGGAGGCCTCCCTCTGTAGCAGGAAACCTGGCCACATTAGTGCTGTGTAAATCAGCCCTCGTATTTTCCAGTCATCTGAACATTACAGATCTCATGCTCATTGCTCATGCAAATTTCTGTTTCATACACCATGAAAGCTGTAATGCTTCCAGATTAACTTTCTCTAAACTGCCGGTGTCAGGAAAGAACTTTAATGCTCTCCAAATGGATTTGCAAGTTTACTCTTTTAGGGCTGCAAGGCACCCACGATACTTCAGAAAATCTCCTTATGGGGATTTCAAATGAAGCTTCCTTGACCTGCAAGACAACTCTGAGCACTCGAGAGGGAAAAACATAAACAGCACTTCCTGTCATGATCATGCTACCATCAGATGATTCAGAAATAACTTAGGTCAGCATCTTACTAATGTGAACAGAAACAGTACACTGGGGCTTACTGTGCGGTCCCGCTTATTATATTGCAAACTCAGTTTGGGCCAGTCAAGGAGGTTAAATTGATGG
This sequence comes from Eublepharis macularius, assembly GCF_028583425.1. NCBI lineage: Eukaryota > Metazoa > Chordata > Lepidosauria > Squamata > Eublepharidae > Eublepharis > Eublepharis macularius. The sequence goes on along the minus strand of NC_072792.1, from coordinate 162,533,823 downwards.
CGTTTATTCCATGGGCAATCCTTCTCCCTCAGCCATTAGAATTCTGTGCTCTCTGTGACATCATAGCAGCCCTGGAAGGGGCGGGAATTGCAGATAGTAAATACACAACCAATTTATATAGATCAGAATCCAATACTACTCAGTACATTCCAAACAATTTCTTTGCACCTTATGAATAGCAAATGGTTTTACAAAGACAACCAGCTCCTTTGGAACTGAGACTGATGGGGAATTTTGCCACTTCTTATTTCAGCGGGAGGGATCAAGGTCAAGTTCATTATCTTTTTAAGCTTTTCAACACGTTTGCTTTTTTATATTCCTCATGGAGTTCAACTTCATGTAATCCTAACCATGCCACAGGGTATTTGGGGATGGCAGGAAGTCTATTCAGAAAGCAAGGTTTGTCCTCTCGCACCATTCCCGCTGTGACGTGTAGCCAGACTGCCAAAACACAAATGTAGGAAGCCGGCTTTTAAAAAGAGAAACAAAGCCCTGCACTGAGGAATGAAACCAGGGATTACTCATGTACAAGAGGAAGCTTGATGTCACAGAGAATTTATTACTTGCCAGAATAATAAAAACGGCCACATTAAAAAACCTTTTTTTTTTTTTGCTCACTCAGACTGCTATACTTACTTGCATGAAAAATCTATAGCTGTTACAACATCTCTTTAGCCTCATCAGTAGTTCACTCCACCCACATATACTATTTTCTGTCTATCACAGTGTTGTCCAACCTTCATGGTAAATTCCCAATCAGAATGAATGTACCCTTTTGGGCGGCATTTTTTCCACAGATGTTGACCCTTAGCCTGACATCCCAGTTATCCTCTTCCTGCCCTTTTAGCCAAGTAGCAACTTCATAGGGCTGCAAGGCCTCAGTCTCCATTGTTCTGTCCCTAGCTCCCTCTGGTACAGCCGGTGTAGAAAAAACAGCAGTGTCCTCCTCATCCATCTTTCCTCAGCCATTCATGCTCCATGCCTTACCTGGCCTCTCACACCAGCTCCCCCCCTCATGAGAAGTCAGGAAGGCTGCTGACCAGCTCTGTAGCCCTATCGCAGCCTCCACCCTTTACAGGCCTTCCAGGGATTCTGCTAATCAGCTCTGGTGCCCTTTCAAGGAAAAGTGGCCCCACATCAGCCATTCCTTTGCTTCCAGGGGGTTCACAGATAATTCAGGTAGTTCCCCTACTCGGACAACTGGCTCAGTCCATGGCCCTTTTCACACTGCTTACCTGCTCCCGGGGACGTTGTGAAATATCACACAAAAAACGCAGAAGATAGCGTCTTCTCGTGAGAGTTTTGTGCAAAGTTGCGCAAAACTGTTGCGCGAAGACGCTGTCTTCCGCGTTTTTTGCACAATATTTCGCAACATTCTGGGAGCAGGTAAGCAGTGTGAAAAGGGCCCATTTAAACTTCCAGACTGGTTGTAAACCAATATATCTCTTCAAGGAACCTGGTTATTCTGCTTAGTGCAGGCTTTATTGTTTTAATTCTTAATATGGCTGGATACATCGTTCAAAAGTTAACATAGTTCAAAAATATTTTCGTAAGTTGCCTTTGAGTGCTCTTTTTGGCACACATGCAGGTTTATAATCATAAATAACATTCCTGAAGTGTAAATTTTTGGAACTAATGTGTTATTTTGCTGCATCTAAATAAGATTAAAATAGGAGAGGGGGTAACGGTAGCAATACTGAAAATGTTTAGTCATGTGTTAAAGTGTAAACAACTCAGCTTTCCTTTTTTGAAATCCAGAGCACATAAACTCCTAGACTATGGGTTCAGGGTCACATCAGGACATCTTGAGAGATCTGTTTGTCTGCAGTGCGAAATTACTAAATTAAATATAGACTCCTTTAAGTGCAGAGTAGCCATCAAAAGTCAAGGTTGCTCACTACATGTCTTGACACGCTCTGCTTATCTTCTTTTTAATGGGCCTCTACTGAAGGTGTGTAATTTTCCCTCTTCTCCGGATTGGGCACCGTTAGACCATCCAGTGATGTAAAGATGCAGCAGTATTGCCCTCCCTTATATGAGGCTATTCAGTAGGTCTCTGCATGAGTCACTGTTCTTAGAGGCATGCCCATCAGGAAGCACAGCCAAATCATCGATAGGTAGAAATACAAGGAAGGGCCTACTTTTAAGGTAGCAAATTCCAGTGACGTAGCTTGCAGCAAAATCAAAATGGAGACTTAGAGCTTTTGGGGAGCATATGTTTTGACAGATGCACAAAGTGACTCCTCGGTCAGGAGGTACATACATGGGGTGGGGGTGGGGGGTGAACAACACATTAAAAGGCCATAAAATTCAAAGTGCGATGTGAAATTTCTATGCAAAACTCAGAAGTATACATGGTAAGTACAGTAACCATTCACAACAGCCATTGTCAGATGCTTGGGAAACAGTGCAATAGCGCAATTTAAAGGTTTGACATGAGGTAGATTTAGATTATCAGGATTATTGGAGAAACAGAAAGGACAGCTTCTTCATCTCCCTGCACTAGGGTTGCCAGATCCAAGTTGGGAAATTCCTGGAGATCTGGGAGTGGAACCTGGAGAAATCTAGAGAAAGTGGGGTTTGGGGAGGGAAAGGACCTCAGCATGGCATAATTCCATAGAGTCCACCCCACAAAGTAGCCATTTTCTCCAGGTGAACTGATCTCTGTGGCCTGGAGACCAGCTGTAATCCCGGGAGATCTCCAGCCACTACCTGGAGGCTGCACAGATAATTCCCCATGTCTGCCTACTATCTTTGGACCCAATCATGCAATTCTTTCAGAAACAGACAAATGAAAGTCTATGAACAAAAGAAAAATGATTCTTAAAAAAAGGGGGGGGGAAAGGAATGTATTTTATGGAGTTCTTAAAGGCTGGTGCTGATAATTCCATTCAGCAGTTTAAAAGCTGCTCTAACTCCCAAGACTGCTGGTGAGTTTATAATTGAAATATCTGCCTTAGCGTGATATACATCTATCTGATAAAACAAGACTGCCACTGCTGGGACTTTTGTTGAACTCCATTGTATTGATCACAGCTGAGTCAGAGTTGTAATTTCTCTAGTTTCTTTGGTTCTTGAAGACAACAATATAGCTAATGAGATAGTGCAGTGGTTAAACACATCCATTTTAAACTAGAAGTTCTACATTCAAATCTCGGCTTAGCCCAGATTTGGGAGGCAAGCTGCTATCTCTCAGCCTTAACCTCCCACTAGTTATGGGGAGGGGGGGGGGGCTGTAGAGACAAATGGCATTTTTGTTGGAAGTCGTAGGGTAGAAATGAACCAAAAAGTGTATGTGTGTACGCATGTGTCACTCACAACCCCCTTTCTGCCCATGAAAAGTGCTCCCTTTGGACAATTGTTCACAAAGAAAGGCAAAGGCTTTCACTGTGTCACTGTGTCACTGTGACACTGAGAGATCTCTGTCTTTTGGTGCTACACCTCTGAAGATGCCAGCCACAGCTGCTGGCGAAACGTCAGAAACTACAATGCCCGGAAAACCCACAACAACCAAAGGCAAAGGCTGTTTCCCATTGTGCAAGGGTGAGGTGTGGAGGAAAGAGGGGTCCAAGGCAACTGAGCCACTGCTTCCTTTCCTTTCTTCCCAAGCTGTACTGGGGAGCAATGGAACTTCCAGCACAGCCTAAGCAACAAGGTGTCTTTCCTCATTCAAAGAGAGGGTGCTGAGTGTATCTGCTATGACACCCACTCCATCTGATTCATTTGCGGTGTCCTGAAGTTCATTATGGCATCCCTGATTGGCTGGGGTCACACAGTGAACGAGGAAGAATTCTTAAAGAAGGGGAGAAATGGGTGCTGAAGTACCTGCTCAGACTGTGAACAAAATAGTAAAGAGTCCAGTGGTATCTCTAAGACTTACCAACTTAATTGTAGCATAAGCTTACAAGAGCCCTGTGGCTCTCGTAAGCATATGCAACAATTAAGTTCGTTAGTCTTAAAGGTGCTGCTGGACTCTTTACTATTTTGCTACTGTAGACTAACACGGCTAACTCCTCTGGATCCAAGTCTGTGAACAAACATAATACAAATAAAAATTAGGCAAGGAATTGGAGGGAGGGGTCAAACGCCATAAAATCACAAGGTTTTTTTTTACTCTCAAAGTATTCAGAGGAGAAAATCTAGCACAGATCTAGTGTGCATGAATGATAGCCCTATTTCCTTCATGTAACATACACAAAGCTTGCATAGGAACAAAGTGCAAGATCCCAATGCAAAAACAGTTTGCACTCTGTTCAAGGCATGTTGCCTTGTGCTTACCCCACCCCCCTTCTTCAGAATGTCCAACCTCCCCCCTTTCTCCAAGCTGATAGTCTTACTTACTTTCCCACCAACAAACATCTCCTTCCTTCAGCCTCTCACCACAACCCTTCCATTTCACTACAATTTTTTAGTTTCCCTCCTGTGCTTCAGGATGGGAAGTTTCTTTATGAGTAAATTTACTAGCAGGGAAGAAACCTAGCCTGTTCCTGTGGGTGATAGGGTTTCCAGCCTCCAGGTAGTGGCTGGAGATCTCCCAGAATTACAACTGGTCTCCAGGCCACAGAGATCAGTTCACCTGGAGAAAATGGCTACTTTGGGGGGTGAGCTGTGTGGAATTATGCCATGCCAAGGTCCTTTCCCTCCCCAAACCCCACTTTCTCCAGGTTTCTCCAGGTCTCACCCCCCAGAGCTTCAGGAATTTCCCAAATAGGAGCTGGCAACCCTAGTTGGTGAGGAATCCAACCATACTTAGTCCAATACTTTTCCTCCACTTTTCTTTGGAAACAACTTGGCCTCTTGCTCACCCCATCACTCCTTCCTCTTCCTTCTCCCCACTGCTTCAGTTCTTCTCGTCCCACTGCGGTTGCTTCTTGCGCCTGCCCCCTCCCACCTTCTGCCACATCTTCCCCCTCTCCTGCTGGTGCCTCCACTTGCTAAGCAACCCTGTAAATGCTAAGCCACAATCTCACAAGATCTCAGCCCGCATTTTCACTTGTATGCAACAAAACAAGGTTGTGCTTGGATTAATAAGATAATTATATTATACACCACTTTTCTCCCCAACGAGTACTCCAAAGCAGCTTATATCATTATTTCCTCCTCTATTTTATCCTCAACACAAAAACCCTGTGAGGCAAGATAGGCTAAAAGAGAATGACTTGGCCAAGTTCACACAACAAGCTTCTATGGCAGAGTGAGGATCTGAACTCAGATCTCCTAGATCTTACTCAAACAGTCTATCCACATTTCTATCACAGAAATGGGGATTTAAAAAAAATATTTTGAAGAAACACTTCCTCTTTCTGTGCCTGGTTCCATTGAGGGATATTTTAATCCACATTCCGGGGACAAGGTCAGAATGAGGTATAAAAATGAGATGAGATTTCATACTTTCACAGCCCTCCTTTTGCTTCTGAGAGCTTTAGCCCCCACAAACCAATTTAACTCCCTGGGTGTCCCAACACTTATCTTTACACAGAAGGGTCTTTATTTGGTGAAAAGGATACACGGGATCACCATATTTAAGCCACTCAACAATTAAAACGAATGTGTTCTTCCTCAAGGCTACTGGCAATAATAATCCAAAAGGTTATTCCTCCACTGTCTGAAACAACTTCTTTTGCCATTGAGCTCCCAACCTCTAATCTTTGTATTCTGCTGCAGTCAAAAGACCTGGATCCCCTAGAGATGTCTTTGCAAATCTGCAAGTTAAGGTTGCTGGAATCTGGACATGAGCCCGGAGTACTTTACTGAATTAGGTTTTGTCCTTGTGTTGTAATTAAAGTAGCAATGTTGGAACATGTTCAGGACAGACCTTTTAAAACTCATCTGCTCTGTGTCAGCAATTCCCAGCTAGTAGGTTAGGACACCGCTGAACATCACAGAAACTGTATTAGCTAGAGCCAAGTTACAAGTATTCAAAAAAGTACAAGAAAAGAGTGGCACACAGCTGAAACCACAGAAAATGTCCCTGGAAAACAGGCTGTATCCACACATCACTGGAGATTGTGCTGTCGTTGCGCTATAGCAATTGTCTGCAACTTGATTTTCCTGCGCAAACAAAACAATTTGGATGCAAATGACTTCTGTAGGGTCATAACAGCACAATGCTCAATGATAATAACGATAACATTAGATTTACATACTGCCCTTCAGGACAACTTAACGGCCACTCAGACTGGTTTACAAAGTATGTTATTATTATCCCTACAACAAACAAACACCCTGTGAGGTGGGTGGGGCTGAGAAAGCTCCGAGAAGCCATGACTTACCCAAGGTCACCCAGCTGGCTTCAAGTGGAGAAGAGGGGAATCAAACCCAGATCTCCAGATTAAAGCCCCACACTCTTAACCACTACACCAAACTCGTTCTCCTGCAGGATAAGAGTGGAGAGCCACATAGGCATGGCGCATAGCGCACAATCATCCTACCAGTGTAAGGTATGTGCAAATAGGGAGGCCTTCAATCTGAATTAAGTAATAACTAGCAAAATGTGGATTATAACGGGTGAGTTGTAGATATCAGTGGTTTAGTACAGAATACTGGTGGAGCAGAGTGCATCCGCACACAATACAAATGTACTTTTCTGAGATCCCAGACAGAAAGGGTTGGGCCATCCGGTTGTCCAGGGTAGGAGTAACTGAATGCACTGACATGAATCTGTGATATACTGAGCTGGGCCATTGGTTCCTCTTAGCTCAGTATTGTCTACTCTTGATTTGTGGCAGCTGTCCAGGGTCTAAGACAAAAGCCTTTTCCCAACACCTGCTACCTGAATGCAAAGACTGTTCTCAAGCACTGAGCCAAAGACTTCCCTCAGCAACAACCATTCATTTAAAAGTGAGAAACAAGAGGGATGACGGCCAAAGCTGTTCCCCACCCCCACACAATAAAGAAAGAGGATTTAAAGCCAACGTAGTTTTGTAATTTGGTCCCAGTCTTTTTTTCTTAAATAAATTCAGACTTAGAAGCTACTGCACAATTCTATCAAGTCAAATTCAAGTAATGCTAGAAAAGACCTACTATCATTTTGTCCTCTTTGCAGAAGCAGTGTGTAGTTGTTGTGGCAGTTCTATGATAGCATCTTGCTAAACTGTCTGAAGTGACCCGGCACACAGTGGATTCTATAGCCAAACCCTTTTTGACATGGCAGCATCTAGTGATCTGTCTCAGGTACAAGGTCCATGGAGTCTCATCTGGTCCAGATCTAGCCCCTTCTAGTCTAGTTGCTCAGGGATTCACACTGTGAATGTCACACAGTGTTTTCGTACATCACTCCACAATGACCAGGGAGAGTAACAAGGGCCCTATGAGCCTGCTCTGTAGGTAGTTGGAGCCCAAACCCTTTATCCCATTAGCAAATCAGAAGGGCAGTACCAAGTACAAAGGCCAAGATATGTCCTGCACCCCCATGTAGTTTCTTTTTCGAGGAACTTCTCCTGAATGTCTGATTTTGCTGAATCAGGAATGAAGGGGGGGGACTTTCAGTTGCACTCTGAGAAGTCTGCAATGCAAATAAATAAAACAGACGCTCAATGACCAACGAAAACTACTCTGTCCAAGAGATAGTACATCTCTTGCAACCCTCCAGGCTTGTTTGAGACCTTTTAAGTGCTACTTTTCCTTCAAGGGCTTTCGTTAGTAAACATTTGCTATGGAGAAATATTGAATTCCAGCTGTTTGCAGCTGTAAATCCTTGCATGTCTAGTATTTACTCTGTGGGGGGGCAGGATTTATTCACTGCTGTTGTGTTCTCCTGCATTCCTTCTTCCACTCAACTCCCTGTGAAAGAAAACAAAAACTCACCCACAAATATCTCAAAACTTTTTTGCTTGTTCCTGGATCACCATGAGTCTTATGACACCCCGTGATTGCTGCTGCAAGATTTTCAACATAGTGTGTATACAAAGAACAGGGCTAGGGGAAGGAAGAGGATTTGGAAGCTGCTTGACTGAAATCTTGGCATCTCAACATCTATGGAAGTCAGCAATGTATCGTAGACTAATGGAAGACTGGTACACATTATTATATGTTAACGTTTTGTTATTCAGCCAAACTGAAACAACCGGCATAGACAGACCCCCATTCCAATACAAGCTCAAGCAATTGTGGGGCTTGACTGATTGATTTTCGCGAGGTGCTTTACAAACAGATGAAGAAGACACGCTCCATTCAGATAGCTCAAGATGGGTAGCCGTGTTAGTCTGTCTGTAGCAGCGGAAAAGAGCAAGAATCCAGTAGCACCTATAAGACGAACAAAATCGGCATCCAAAGAAGTGAGCTGTGGCTCACAAAAGCTCATACCCTACCACTAATTTTGTTAGTCTTACAGGTGCTACTGGATTCTTGCTCTTTTCCATTTAGATAGTTTGACATTCATTCTAGAGCCAAGGATCCCACTAAGAAATTATTGCAAACAGACAAAGCCAGTAATTGCTGAATCAGGGAACTAATTTTCTGTGCAGGATTCTGCTCTCAAACGTGTATAGGAGACAGTTTAGAACTTCTCTGGATTGTCAATCTGTGATATCGGCTACCCGAGGAAGAGAGGATGTCTTGGGGAAGAAGTGATGTTCCAAGAGGGAGAGGTTCCTTCCCTCCTTCACTACCGACACCCTGGCAAGAGAAATCTCATTGATTCACACTGGATTTATCCACCCCTCACTGTCCCAAGCTGGTAGAAGAAAAAAAGAGCTCCTGACGAGCTGCGTCTTTGTGTTGTCTAAGGTGCCTGGAGATGCCCTATCCCTCTTAGGAGAAATTTGCGTCAGAACAACAGTTCACTGACCCTTACATTCAACAGTAGGTGGCATATGCTCATTTGCATGCAAGACCTACACACATGATCAGATAGCTGCTGCAGGGTTGGCCAACAGCCAGTTTGGTGTACTGGTTAAGAGCGCGAGACTCTAATCTGGAGAGCCGGGTTTGGTTCCCCACTCCTCTACTTGAAGCCAGCCAGGTGACCTTGGGTCAGTCACAGCTTCTCAGAGCTCTCTCAGCCACACCCACCTCACTGGGTGTTTGTTGTTGTGAGGATAATGATAACATACTTTGTAGACCGCTCTGAGTGGATGTTAAGTCATCCTGAAGGGTGGTATATAAACTGAATGTTGTTAAGTTACTCTATTTTAGAATGGGGGATGCATAAAGATCAAGTAAGAAGGGAATGGTAACTTTCACATTTCTTTCCAGTGTTACCTGGGCCATCCTGCCTGCCAATTCTCTTCCTAAAACAAGAACCAGTGTGGTGTAGTCGGACTAGGGTCTGGGAGAACCAGATTTGAATCTCCATTCTGACCTGGAAGATCACTGGGTGGCCTTGGACCTGTCTCTCTACCTTACTTATATAGCACAGGGGTAAAATGGAAGAGAGAAGAATTATGTAAGCTGCTTGGGTCCCCAGAGGAGAAAAAGGTGGGTATAAGTGAAGTAAGTAAGATAAATAAAAGAATAAATAAAATTAGAGAGGCAGGTGTTTTTGATTGGAAGATGTCCTAAAGACACTCTGGCTCCAGCATCTCTAATTTAAGATATTAGCTCCAGTCAGGGCCTATTAATTTGCTTCATTATTATCCCATGGAAATATTCCATAAATTGCACTCAGAAGTTTGCAACAAGCAGTGAGTCCTTTCCCCCTTTTCATCCAGAAGGTGTTATAAATATGAGACTGCAGAATATGAAAGAAAAAATGAAGACCACTTCTCTGGGGTTGAGAACAAACTATTTCAAAATGTAACTGCAATTTTCAACCTGTAAGAACAAGTCCTACTCAGTTGGAAGGCTATGCTTTCCCTAAAGCTCCCAGGAGGATAAATTCAGACAACCATCTAGCCGGGAAACAAGTTTTGTTTGTTTTCAATCACCCAGTAGAATGAAGTTGTCAGAAGAGAACCGACATACATTGACCACCACAGTGATGTGACTTATCCCACTCCAGACAAATTTCGATAAACAAACTTTCTAACACTCCAGTGAAAACGTAAGAGCACTGCCTATTTAAGCGAGAGCTGGATTTGATCTGGGACTGATTACTCAGGGCTGTCTGGAATCATGAGCAACCTCTAGATGCCTGGATCAGGCTACTTGATTATTGGTCACCCTTTCTTACTGACCGTGCCTCTCTAATATCCCAGCACAGTTCCCTCCCCGCAACTTGGTACTGTGGTCTTAAAGCTGTAGATGCCTGAGACTGGATTCTGGCACACCCCGCAATACACTACCATTGATCTACGCATCCTTGGCTACTCGCCTACTGAGGCAAGTCTTCAAGATCAGACAGCGCAACTTCCAGATGGCGCAACCCCCGTCTTTTTAGAATAAACACTCAATGAACTATTTCAGATGTCTTTCCATCGACTTCCCACCATTTGGTGAGTCTATTCTGCATACTTTGCAAGGGTCATACTTTCACAGTTTTCCCATCCGAATGTGGAAAGCACTTCAATACTGAGAAAATGCAGTTCAGCATGTTTGATGATCCTTTGCATCATATTCTGTATACATTGATTTGCAGAGCATGAACATTACATGTACATATGTTTCATACATGCATGAATTTCCCACCCACTGGATAGCTCCGAGTGATTACCTGGTTTCACGCAATTTCCCACACAGAAGTATTTTCCTGCTTGGGAACTGCTGGTGTACTAAGTCGCTCTGCATGTGATTGCAGGCAGGGATCAAATGCATGAAATTCATCCAGTCCTCAAAGAATATGCAGCACACTCAAGTTGTTGGCTCACCCCAACCGGTCCACAAGTTCAAATAATGTGCTTTCCTAATTTATATGTGAGCTGTCATCATGTTCACTGGGATAATAGCATCTGCCCTTTCTATAACCACTTCCTACCTCTACTGATGTATTACAGTGCATAGTTTCAGGTGGGTAGCCATGTCGGTCTGCAGTCAAAGAGCAAGATCCAGGTCCAACAGCACCTAAAAGACCAACTAGATCCCCAAGTATAGGCTTTTGAGAGTCAAAGCTCCCTGTGCTATTACAGTGCACGTTTAACTTCCAAGCAAGCCCTACTGGATTTGATGGGGTTTACTGTCCAGTGACCATGGCCAGGTTTGCATCCCGAAGTGATAAACCCAACCAACACAAGCAACTGCTGCAGATGGTCTACTAAGATGCTAAAGTTCCTCCAACACTTCTGCTTTTCTTAGACAGAAAGCATTTCATGTAGGAAGAAACCTCGCACCCATGGCTACCCATCTCGGAGGAAGGTGTAGCTAGGTCTGGCTTAACAATGACATTGTGAGACTCTGAGTACAAGTTTCATGTAGGAAATGCATTGTGTATAAAACATTCCTTAAAAAAGAGCGAGATCTGGATCCATTAGCTCCTTAAAGACCAACTAGATTTCCAAGGCATGAGCTTTTGAGAGTCAAGACTGCTTTCGACTCTCAAAAGCTCAATCTTTTGAAATCTAAGCTGTCTTTTAAGGAGCTGTTGGACCCAGATCTTGCTCTTTGGCTGCAGACCAACACAGCTACCCACCTGAAACTATTCCTTAAAAAGTAATTGCTGGACTCTGTGTGTGTGTGTGTGTGTGTTGTGGGGGGTGGATTGTCTGAATTCTCCCCCTCCCACACACAATCCCTTGTTACCATTTCTCTGTCCGTTCAAATGCACATCTCAGGAAAACTTGCAGGGGGCGCCTTTTCACCACCTCTAGGCTTTGGCGTCCGCCTGGTCCCCTTCCCGCATCCCCAACCAGTCGCCGCTGGAAGAAGCCACTCACCATCTCTCCGCAGGTTCGAGGCTCGCAGCGCTCGGATAGACCCGCTCTGGGCTGCAGCGGTGGAGCCCGGACGGTGGCAAAAGTTGGCCCAGGCCGCGACGTAAAGGAGGGAGGGCACCAGCAGTCGCATCGGGACCCCTTGATGCTTGGCACGGCGTCTCAAAGAACAAGAAGTGACACGCGACTCCCTTCCAAAGGGGAGATCTGCTTTTCCAGTATACTTTTGTCAAAGCTGGCAGATACTTTCCTCTGTCTCTCTCTCTCTCTCTCTCTCTCCCTGTCTCTCCAAGCGAATCCCCAAGAACTTTTTTTATTGGCTGGTTGCAGGGATGCGGGGAGGGAGGAATCGCTTTGCCAAGTTGCAGCAAGAGCGGGAGACAGGTTGCCTCCCCCTGCCTCTTCTTTCTTTTCCTACCGGCAGGAAAAAAGTGATCTTTTTAGATGCAGGAAAAAAGTGGGGGTTTTGACATGCATGAGTTTTAGATGCGGAAAAAATGTGATTTTTTTTTAATGCATGAAAAAAGTGATTTTTTTTTTTAAGATGCAAAAGAAAAAGTGATTTTTAAAAAAATGGAGAGGCAGATCCCAACGTGCTGTGGGGGGCTGCTTTGCCCAGCAGCAGTCTGCAACGCCTCTCGCCCTGCCGACTACTCTGCTTTGCCCTTGGCGCCCCTGCAGCGCCCCACAGACCTCCACCCTGCCCGGCCTGGAGCGCTGGGGCGAGGGACTCTTCGCCCGTGCGTGGCTGCGAGGAGCGGCCGGCGCGCAGGGCTGGAGCGAGCCGCCGGTTGTCGCTGGGCAGGAAGACAAGCCGGCGACGGCTCCGCCGGGAGGAAAGGAGGCGGCGGCGACACAGGCGCCTTTGGCCGCGGGGGCAAGAGAGGCGGGAGAAGGAGCCGAGGTGGGACGTTGAGGAGAGCGCCTGGAGCTCCCCGAGGGAAGGGAGACACGTGTGAGTGGAACGTGTACTTCGACACACGTGTCTTAAAGCGCCGGTCGGTTGGGGGTGTGTGTGTGCTAAAACGAGTAATAAGAATGCCCATTGAAAACAATGGGAGATGCCTGACGGCCCATTGGATAAAACGGGAGCCGGGAATGCCCACTGACTTGCAAGGGCTCCGTTGAAATACATTGCAGCACAAAAAAGCCCACAAACAAAACGTGGAGTCCTCCTGCTCTGGTGCTTGGAATGACAGCCCCTAATCTGGAGTTCTGCACTTTCTTCGCAACTTTTTTGTGCTGCAGGGTATTTCAATTAAACCCATGTGAGTCAGTTGGCATTCCTGGCTCCCGTTCTATCCAGGGGGCCTTCAGGCATCTCCCATTGTTCTCAATGGCCATCCTTGTCATTTGTTTTAGTTCTGCAGAGATCCTCATTTGTTTTACTCTAGAGTCCCCCCCCCCGCCCCAAAACATGGTCCACATTAGTGCCCTGAATCCATAAAATCGTGGATCCATTGTCTGCTAGTCCATGTGGTCCCGTGGTTGCCCTTTGACTACCTCTCTCAGCCAAATCTACCTCACGACGTTGTTGTGAGGACAGAGGCAGGCTGAGCCATGGTTGTGGCTTGGAGCTCCTTGTAGAAAGAGCAAGGTAAACATTAGCAACTATCTTGCACAGTAATGTGGATCAAAAACAATGGATCTTTATGAGTTTTACAGGGCATATCTCCAAACACCCCCATCACATTGCTGGATACCTAGGTATCCAGGGCCTTCAATACAAAAAGTAACAAGGGGGGCCACAAGGACTTGTGAGGGGCATCTTATTCCACATCTTCCATTATTTCCTCTTCCCCAGCAGCTTCCATAGCTTCTTCCCTTTTCCTGTTGCCTTCTCTCTTTCCCACCCACCAATCAACCTACCTTTATCTGCCCCGTTTTCAGTTTTCCCTCTCCCTGGGAAAACTCTAGCCAAATTGTGTGGTGCTGGCTGAGCTGGGCCAAGTTACACAGTGGGGAACCCTCAAGGACTTGAGGGAGGAGACTTCACTTTCACCTGTGCTCCTCCTCACACTATGTCCTCTTTCCCCCCTCCTGGCAGCCTGCATGTCTTCACCTTTCCCTGCTTCTCTCTCCCCCCCCCTGCCCCCAACAATTAACCTATCTCTTCTCTGCCCCTCCAGCTTAGTCTATATTTATTATTTATTTACTTCATTTATATCCTGTCTCTCCCCATTTTATCCTTACAACAAACCTCTGAGGTTGGTTAGACTGAGAATGTATGACTGGGTTAAATTCACCGATGACAGTGAGCACCATGGCAGAGTGGGGATTTGAACCTGGGTCTCCAAGACATTAGGCTGAAACTCTAACCACCACACAACAGGCTTTTATGCAGTGGCAACTGTTTGCTGCACTGGCCAGTAGTTGCTGGTTGTCATGGCCCTAATGAGTCCTTCCTCAAAGGCCAAAACAACCCTGTAAAGGGCTTTTCCCCTCCTTCTGTCTTTTTCTGACAAAAACCAAGGCTTGAAGGTTGGCAGTACTGTTGTGGTTGCCTAGCAATGGCCACTGAAGGCATCGGTTTCGTAAAGCTATAAGGACTCCTTTTATCACTTGGGGAGTTTTTAACCCTCCAATGGGGGTATTTTTAAAAAATATTTCAAATTTATCTGAAAACGTAAGGGTTTTCTCATGTTTGTAGAAAGATCTGTATTGGCTGTCCGTGCTCCAATATCTAGATTTTAGACATAGCCACACTGAGAACAGATATACTGATGGGGCCAGCATGCGGCGGGGCTGCTGTAGTGCAAAACCAAAGATCTGAAGCAGAAATCCACATGGGTTTTGCAGGGAGCTCCCCCCTCTCCCATCTACCATCTGATGATGGCAAGCTAGAGAAATTCTCCCTCCCCACCCTTCCCTTCCCTACTATAGCATGCTCAGTCCTCATGAAGCAGTTTGGGATCTTCTTTCTTTGGCCCAGGAAATCTTTGTGACTGGTAAGAGTCACCCATTTATTCATTTGTTTATTTATACCCTGCCACTTCTACAAACCACCAGCCAATATTAAATCCAGCCACTGCCATAAATCTACCAAACACAGGATGCCAAAACATCCATTTAGAAGGGGCACATGGGCAGAAAGAGAATGACTTGGAGGGAAGAAAGGACACGGGGCTGAAAGGAGAGAGTGATTGTGCAAAAATGCAGACACAGCCCAACTAGCAATCAGAGTACCCAAGGCTATAAGCCTTATTTCAAACCAAGTGGCTGAAACAGGCATAAAAATGAGATGTTTGGCTGAACGAACCTCTTCGCTCCAATGTCATTTTCTTTCGGGAGATGCTAATTTCAGCCTAGTAGTAGAGTAGCAGCAGCAGCAGAAGTAATATAATAGCAGCAATAGCAGCAGCATAGGTATTATGTATTAGCATCACTAACAGACTTTTATCTCATCCTCCCAGGAACTTGGGGTGGCATACATCCTCTCCCCCATTGTATCTTCATAATATTCCTGTAAGGTCAGTGAAGCTAAGCGATGCTCTACATCACCCAGGATTCTTCCTGACTGACTGTGGTTTCACCAATCCAGCCTTCTAATAGTTACACCGCAATTGGTCTCTGATATATTTCTGTTTCCAAATACACCACAGTGGGACTGTAGAAGGAAGATCAATTCAGTCTGCTCTCTCAGGATGAGGTTGACAGGATCCTGTGAGCGATGAGGCCCACCACCTGTCTCTTGGACCTTTGCCCATCTTGCCTGGTGAAAGACAATGCTGATGGGCTTTGGGTTCCTTTGGAGGCCATTGTTAATCTCTCCTTAAGCTCTGGGATCTTTCCTGGAGCACTGAAGGAAGCGATGGTGGGGCCTCTCCTGAAGAAACCATCTTTGGACCCCACCAACCCAGGCAATTACTGCCCAGTTTCAAACCTCCCATTCCTGGACAAGGAGATTGAATGGGCAGTGGTAGAACAGCTGCAGGCATTCTTGGAGGATTCCTCAGTCCTGGATCCATTTCAGTCTGGTTTCTTCCCTGGGCATGGGACAGAAACGGTGTTGGTCGCCCTCACAGATGATCTCCATAGACAGCTGGATCGTGGGAGGTTGGTGCTGCTGGCTGCCGTGTCAAACACTGCTGCAGTGTTTGACATGGTCGATTACGAGCTTCTGACCCATCTCACCAATGTGGGGAATTGTGGGACGACCTTACAGTGACTAGTCTTACTGTTTCTCCATGGTTGAGAACAGAGGGTGGCACTGGGGGAGCAGTTGCCGTCATGCCACCCATTGGCGTTTGGTGTCCCTCAGTGGGCGATACTCTCCTCAATGTTATTTAACATCTACATGTGCCCCCTTGCCTAGCTGGTGCAAAGTTTCGGTTTGGGTTGTCATCAATATGTGGATGACACCCAACTTTATCTGCTGATTGACAGCCAGCCAGATACTACTTCAGATGAACTGGTCAGGGCTTTGGAGGCCGTGACTGGATGCTTAAAGCAGACAAGTTGAATCCAATGAAGACGGAGGTCCTGTACCTAGGTTGTGGCTTGTCGGGTTCAGGGATCCTGCTCCTATTCCTCGATGGGACACCACTTGCACTTGCTTCATCAGTAAGGAGTCTGGGTGTGGTCTTGGATGCTTCCTTATTGATGGAGGCCCAGGTTGCAGCAGTTGCCAGATCGGCGTTTTACTATCTTAGTCAGATCAGGCAACTTGCGACCTGGCAACAGTGATCCATGCAATGGTCACCTCCAGGTTGGACTACTGTATCTCACTCTACACTGGGCTGCCCTTGGGCCTGCTCTGGAAGTTACAACTGGTCCAGAATGCAGCGGTGCATGTTCTGACCGGGACTTCATTCCGGTCACATGTGGCACCTGGTCTTCACCAGCTGCACTGGCTCCCAGTGAAATTCCAGATCAAGTTCAAGGTTTTGGTTCTGACCTTTAAAGCCCTTAGTGGACTGGGACCAGCATACTTGCAGGACCGCCTCTTACCCTATATTTCCTGGAGGGTGCTCCATTCAGCAGGAAAACATCTACTGGTGGTCCCTGGCTTCAAGGAGGTCCATCCTCCCTTGACCAGGGCCCAGGCTTTTTCAGCCCTGGCTCCAAGCTGGTAGAACTCTCTATCTGAGGGCCAAGCTACACATGACGAATGACACTTGAACAGCAAGTGGATTGAGTGGAGGGCAAGTGAACAGGGAGAAATACACTTGCCATTCAAGTGTCATTCGTCATGTGTAGCTTGGCCCTGAGACAGCTTGGGCCCAGCGGGATTTATTACCATTCTGCTGGGTCTGTAAGACAGAGATCTTCTGGCAGGCATTTGGTGGTTGAGGCAAATGGGCCCCCTCCCTGGCCTCCTACTGGGGGGGGGGAGACTGTATGTCCTCCCCAACCTTAGCATCTTTATTTGTTGTTTGCTATCGGCCACTGTGGGCCCAAATTATTCCCTGCGGGATTGTGCAATATGCATTGCTAAGAGTGGGTTGTGAAATTGGCAACTGTTCTTGTTCTGCTACTAGTTTTAATTGTTTTGCTTATTTCAGCAACTGAATTGTTTTTGTTTTATTTTGCAACTGAATTTTTGAATCTGTTGAGATCACTGGGTTTAGACTGGACTAACTCGGCACAGATAGTCCCCCCACTTCTATATAATGAGGAGGAGGAGGGAGAGGCTAAAATTCTGAATCATGAACGTGAAAAGTTTTTTATCTCAACAGTCATGGAAGGCTTTGCTTGCTTGCTTAAGTTAAAAAAACTTAACAAATTCTAGGCAGCAACAGTGCAAAAGGAATTTAATTTCATTTATAAAGGAACATATTCTGATTGAGATGACATCTCAAAATAGACTCTCTGAAAGGTTGGTACACTGGCTAACCCACCCCCAACTTTCAAGGTCAGTTGACCCTGAATACAGAAGGTTTGATTATTTGACATGATATTCAAATGAAAGCTACATCTCGCTTTTCCAAACAAAGAAATTTTGTTCAAAGTGGCTTTCGAAAAAACAATTAAATCCATACATAAAAATTTACAACTGGATATAAGATAAACGCGTGAAAATACATCTACTTTTCGGTACATTAAAATTAACAAGTGGATATAAGAATAATTAACAGCAGCAAATGCATTTTATCATGGCGCTGCAAAAACCAAGCAAAAGTCAACCTAAATCATGTAGGAATAATACGGATTTTGCCTTGAGTTTAAAATGCCAGCAATGGAGACATTTATAAGACTTTACAAAGGCGGACATTCCAAAGATGTAACGCCACCACCAAAAAGATCCTGCAACTTATCATGAGCTTCTGTACCTTAGCAGATGAGGAGATCCAGGGAAGACCCTCCAAGGCACAGCTAAGTGATTGGATAAGTTCCTGTAACATAATATACGTGCATCACTTTAAATACCCTTTACAAAGCCCTGTATAAATGCCAAGAATAATTGCAAAAATTATCCTCAGGCTTGCATAAGATGACTGCAAAGTTACCTCAAAGGGGGTCTGTTTGGGCTGATAATGTATATCTACTTTTTTTAAACATATGAAAAACAGCTGTGGAGAATATGTAGTATAAAACTAAAAGTCTAAATCGTGTTTACAGTCTAAAAGGTGAGGGTAGCAGGTGAGTGGAATGCTTTTTTTATTCCCCTGAAAAGGTTTTCTTTTCTCAAATACAATTTCATATTTTTAGCATGTATACTGAGTTAATGAAAACTCTCACTGCCCACAAAGTCATATCTAAAAGCAGGGAAGCCCTACCAGCCATAGGATGTAGAGGCTACACGGCTGGTTGGTTGTAAAATAAACCGTATGGTAAGAAACAGCCTTGCTGCAACTGAACCCTGCCAATGAACTCCACCAATCGTGCTGCATCCCCACATCATTAGATGTTGTTATATTATAGCAGGGGTTCCCAACTTTTTGAGTCTATGGACAGCGTTGGAATTCTGACATAGGGCAAAGGGCGCAACCACAAAATGTCTACCATAGGAGATGGAGCCAACCACAAAATGTAACTCTTCAACATTTCAGACAAAATGGCTGCTTAATACAATGCCTTTTAAAATGAAGTATGGTTTAAAAGCATTTTCTTGCATATGTAACCGCTCTTGTATTGGTTCTGCGGGGCTAACTGGGAAGCAAACTTTCAACACAAATGTAAGTTAAGAAAATTTCTTTACATCAACCTTTCCACAAATCAGAACACTACAACTGTTTTTTTTTTCTAACCAAACTCATAGGTTCAACAAAAAAACCCAGAAACTTGCAGCCAACTATGGGCCAGAAGCCTGATACAGGTTGGACACTTTTCAGCTTCCCTCAAGTTTTGATGGGAAATGTAGGCAGCTTGGCGGAATGTTGGACAAGTGACAGTTGAAATGTCCATTGGACAGCAGTTGGAGAGCCAAGCTGCAAGACCAGGACGCCTACATTTCCCATCAAAACTTGAGGGAAGCTGACAAGTGTCCAACCTGTGTCATTCGTCACGTGTAGCTTGGCCCTAAGTCTTTCAAGTTTAGTTAAGTAACTGGTTGTCTTTGAAACCACTCATGGTAAGCAAGTTCAACTTTTCAAATCAAGTATTAGAGTCCTTTGCCACAATCCTCCTGATTATGAAGCAACTGGAACCCAGGCTTCTGTCCTCTTCTTGGGAATTAGCCCTGAAATAATGATTCCAATAATACACACTAAATATAACACATCTGACTTTTTAGTTCACCCTACTGGGCTAAACCAATTAGCTCAGGAGGGTTACACACACACACAGCTCACCTTCAGTCATGCTGTGAAGTAGCCAAAGCAATTTTTTAAAAACACAGCCAGTCGGATCTCCATTAGCTGATCAGAAGCCCTGCTGGGCAAAATCCCCATCTGGCCCTGTCCACTTTCTAAAGACGCTTGGCAGATGTCAGGAAAGGTGTTGGTGGGCACGTCGTTGGATACCACTGCACTATAGTAATCATTCCCCATTGAATTATTCCATGGGGTTAAGAAAGTCCAGGAGATGAAGGATTAGTATAACGCAATGACGACACAGTGTCCAAGAATAAGTGGATACACCCTAAGTTGAAAGAATGGCTTTCACAGCTATGGAAAAACCTGGCTGCCCAGCCTCATTTGAGTCACTGCAGACCACTTTTGAGAAAGACAGAATACAGAATCAACCAAAGCTGTCTCTTCTCTGAACTGTGACAAGACTATTTCCCCTGAGCTTTTTAAAAAAGGCTCCCCTCCCTTATTCGTTTTTAAAATATGCCTTCAGATGTTAAGACACAGGATGGTAAAGAAGTCTTCACAGCTTAAATAAATAAATAGCAGGGCGGGAAGCTGTCTCAAGAGATCCGGTTATCATGTCACTTCACAAGAGAACTATGAATCTGAATGTCTTACTCGAGTTAGAGCCATTCAACTGTTTGCAGTGTGGCCCTTCTCTCGGTTGTTGCATTTTTAGGGTTTGTGATTTACTTCATCTATTACCAAATGTAATTTGCAAAATCCCATTGACCTGAGTCATTTAAAACACTTGCACACACACGTGCACACAAAATACACAACATATCTCCTTTTACAATCCCAGTGTCCATCATTTTCTATTCTTGATTTCATTAGTTAACATTTCTTTTTATTTCCTTTTTATGTTTGCTATCTACATTTTCGGCTGCTGCAGGAGACAAGTCTATTGCCTGTGCTGCAGTAATCTTCCTTAATTGATTTGGGATGTATGCCAGTCGCTTCTGGTATTTGGGGCTGGTATCTTTATGTGACTGGCTTTCATCCAGTGGCTGTCATCCTTTGAGTTCGCTTTATCCCTTTGCTCTTCTGGTACTAGGATATTTGGCACTTGGAGTTCTTGCTTCCTGCTCTTTCATCCCTCATGCTTGTGGCTTAATTAACTAGAGAAAATGGGAAGAATTTTAAAAGACACCAGTGCCAGTCTCTCTGAGGAGCCCTCTCCTTGAAAATAGCTGCCCTGATGGTGCGTGTAACTTGCAAATCATGGTAGGCAAGCATGGAAGATTTCTGGAATACACTTCTTCCAGAAAACAAGTCACTTTTAATACATGAGCTCATGATAAAAACAGACAAAGCTCAGAGACTCATGGGAGAAAATGGCCCAGAGCCATTTCTCTTGTGCACACAACGCTGGTGTGTGTGGATTAAAGATTAGGGCAGGAGTTCCTAGACATTGGGCCTGTGGACAATTTGGGAATTTTGGGAATGGTGAGTGGGCACCACTACATAATGGGGGGCAGAATCGGTCACAAAATGAGTGGGAGGACAATTACAAATTGTTTGGAGTTCCCAAACCAATACCTCACATGTCATTGTGCAACACGTTGATATCACATCTGGGTGGAAACCAGATGTGACATCAGGCATCAGCTGAAGGTCTGGAAACCATTACAATAGACTTCTCAGAGCATCACCTAATGTGCGGATCTTCACCCAGATGTGATGTTGATGGATTATGTGATGCCATTTCTGCCCTCTACTGTTTCTCCTGCCAGCCCGCAAGCAAGGGCTGGTGGAAGAGCCCAGGTGGCATGCCTGGGTCAAGGTGCTGGAATGGCACTGGAGAGATATGGCTTCAATCCAAGGCAGCTATCGTGCTCACTGGAAGTCTGGTCACTATCATCAGCTCCAACCTTGTAATGGATAAAATGGGATGGCCCCATGTGCTCCTGAAGAGCATGATACAAACGTAATAATAAAACCCAGCATTCCTGGCCATTTCATTTCTTGTCAGGGTCTTCCTTGCTGTCCAGTTCTATGCTGTTTCTTCCAATTTGGAAATCAATGGACTGGGGATGTAATAGTGAACTATAATGGAACTATAAGCTGCCACGCCTATTGGCCTTGGGTCAGAAAAATCTGCTTAGCTCACTGGTCGTTGCTAAGTGATACCTCTTATTCTCAGTTGTCCAGGAGTACGGAAATGTATAAAGTTGTGGGTTTTTTGCATAATTGTAAAGTCTTGCTTTGTTCACTTACCCAAGTGTTTCTGCTAGGATAGCTAGGATTAATTTCCAAGGGAAGGCACAGACAATGTTAGAATTGTTTCAAGAGAGAGTCACTGTTCATATATATATATATATATATATATATATTGGGAAGTGTTCTCTGATCTGGATGCAAACACATTCATCATTTGCCTTAACGGTAAGCCTGTTTCATGTTCTGTTGTGAATGCTGTATATCCCTGGATGCCAGATATGCAGCATGTGATTCAGAGACCCTGTTTGAATCCAAGCAGGCCTGGATGTGCTCCATGCCTGGCTGGGAGATGTCTTGGGAATCCTGTGTAAGCTGTGCTGAGTCTCTTGACATGAGAAAGACAAGACAGGATGATAATGCAATAAAAATAATAAACTTGTGCTGCTGGATTTGGAAAATGGAGCTATTTGGCATCGTCCCTTTACTATCGGATCACTTTTCATAAAAGCGGCACCTGGCTTACTGCTCTTGAGGGACCGCAGTTAAGTCACAGATTGTTCCCACTATCCTTCTTCATTTCCATCCGCAGCGTTTCTTACCGTCATTTTTTCCCCTTCTCCTTAAATAGAAGAGACGTAATGTCAACACTCCGGGGAAGCTTCTTTTCTTTAAAAAAAAAAGATTTGTGTTTTGCCATATCACTTTCCAAATCTGTTCAGAGAAAGGTGGCTTTTGGTTGCTGTGATGGCACAACCGTAATCATTCCTGAACAGAGGCAAATTGTCCATGAACCAAATCAATACATCTGTAATTATTACTTAAGATCTTTAAGGGCAGAATTTCAGTACATAATATGGAATAGTGGAATAGTGCTTAATAAATATAACAATAATATAATAACATTCTATCTATATACCACCCTTCAGGACAACTTAACACCCACTCACAGTGGTTTACGAAATGTGTTATTGTTATCCTCACTGTTGCCCAGAGCCCCCTTCATTATAATTTGGGCATGGACTTTACGTGGGAACAGTGCATAACTGGATGGTGAGGCCAATGCAAGGCATGAAGAAGGGAGAGCCAAGGAACTGGCAGAGCAGCTCCTGAGCCAGCATCCACAAGCGCCCCCACCTCTGCAAAAGTGTTGAAATGGCCACCCTGCACCCAGATAAGTGAGTTTGCGCGCCAAGATGCCAACCACTGCTAATGTGCCCATAGGAACCAAGGCTAGCAGTGGGAGGGAGAGAGAGAAGCCATGGTTCCAGAGCAGTTTCAAAAGGACAACAACTTTTCCTGTGGACGCCATAGCCAGCCAGGGCTGCCGGCAGGAACCGTTTACACATTGCACCTTGGATGTGCAGATACCCAAAGCGAAGACCAGGAAATGAGGCGCCTCTAACTCTGGGAATCACCCATTGAAACAATCGCCTCCAACTATCAAAACAATGGAGTGCAGTAAAATGCAGGTGCTGCCCCATTTGTATCTTCTGCATAGAAGTGACACAAATAAGCACCATCAATAAATTCAATCGCTTTCTTCCCTCTCCTTCCCCTTCCTCCTTCCCTCTATCGAGGTGGTCACAACAGAAAACATTAGATCCCAAATTATCCTTTTTGGATATCAAGTGTCTTGCTAAATTGACCCATTTATTGCTTTTGGTAAATTTCTTGAGAACCATCAATAGGGCACAGCCCATTCCAATAATAGTACCCCAGGATAGAGAATTAGGTATTTAAGGGAGAGGCCAATTCTCCCTGGCGCGCGCACCGTTCCCCCCATCCTAACTAATGTACTGCAGGCACTGCATTAGACTCCCCCCCACCCCGCTGCTAAGATCTCTGCTTCTAGATGGACAAGTGAGTATTGCCCAACAACGACACCCTGCTAATGCACTGTCTCTATACGCTTTCCACCCCTTTTATTTCCTAGTCTTGTAATGAACGTGTGTGTGATTCCTGTATTTTGCATAAGAAAAATCATTAAGTAAAGGATGTGATTCATTAAAATATTAGTCTCCTCGCTTATTGAAGGTGGTCTGGATTACTGACCCTGGTGTACATTTGGTCAAGATCCCTGATTTTAGCCTACTGTACATTAATTCCCCATTTTTAGAGCAGTTTGGCTACACTCACAACCATCACCCTGGTAGGTGGGTGGGGCTGCGAGAGCTCTGAGAGAGCCGTGACTGACCCAAGGTCACCCAGCTGACTTCAAGTAGAGGAGTAAGGAATCAAACCTGGTTCCCCAGATTAAAGTTCTGCTGCTCTTAACCACTACACCAAATTGACTTCATCAACTGACCATCAAGCTGGCTCCATCAGGCATTCACTCCTCCTCTGTCACTGATTCCAGCTCGTAAAGGAGGTGGGTGGGCATTGTCATCTGCTCCATGCCTGCTGCCCGATCTCAGCCATGTGAAAGGGTAGTGGGCTTTGCTCCATGCACCATGCCTGATATATGATGGGTAAAGGGGGGGGCATTGCCTCCTATTCTGTGCCTGACTACAGCTGGGTGAAGGGGGGCAGGCATTGCTGCATGCTTGGCTCCTGACTCTGGCAGAGTGAAGACAGGGTGGGCACTGAGCTGCCTGCTCAGTGGCTTATTCCGGTAGGTTGAAGAGTGCAGGCATTGCCACCTGCTCTGCTCCTTATCCTAGCTAGGTGAAGGGAAGAAGGGCATTGCCTCCTGCTCTGTGCCTGATTCCAGGTGAAGGCGTGAGGTGGGTATTGCCACCTGCTCCACTAATGATCCCAAATGGGTGATGGGGGGGCATTGCCACCTGCTCTGCTCCTGACCCCAGCTGGGTTAAGGTGGGGGTGGGCATTGCCATCTGCTCCACTCCTAATACCTGCTGGGTTAAGGCAGTGGGTGGGCAAAGCTACCTGCTTTGCTTCTGATCCCAGCTGGGTGAAGGGGGGTGGGCATTGCCAAGTGATCCGCTCCTAATACCAGCTGAGTTAAGGTCAGAGGTGGCATTGCCATCTGCTCTGCTCCTAATAACAGCTGTGTTAAGGCGGGAGAGGAAATTCCACCTGCTCCGTTCCTAATACCAGCTGGGTTAAGGCAGGCAGTGGGTATTGCCACCTGCTCTACTCCTAATACCAGCTGGGTTAAGGCAGGGGGTGGGCATTGCCATCTGTTCTGCTCCTAATACCAGCTGGATTAAGGC
This sequence comes from Eublepharis macularius, assembly GCF_028583425.1. Taxonomy (NCBI): domain Eukaryota; kingdom Metazoa; phylum Chordata; class Lepidosauria; order Squamata; family Eublepharidae; genus Eublepharis; species Eublepharis macularius. The sequence continues at coordinate 162,509,010 of NC_072792.1, read as the reverse complement.
AGGGGGAGGGCATTGCCACCTTCTCCACCACTAATACCAGCTGCGTTAAGGCAGGGGGCAGGAATTGCTAGCTGCTCTGCTGATCCCAGCTGGCTGAAGGGGAGTGGGCATTGCCACCTTCTCCGCTCCTAATACCAGCTAGGTTAAGATGGGGGGTGGGCATTTCCAACTGATATGAGCTGGGTTAAGGTGAGGGTGGGCATTACCACCTGCTTCACTCCTAATACCAACTGGGTTAAGGCAGGAGTGGGCATTGCCTCCTGCTCCACTCCTAATACCAACTGGGTTAAGGCAGGGAGAGGGCATTGCCACCTGCTGTACTCCTAATATCAGCTGGGTTAAGTTGGGTGATGGCATTGCTACCTGCCTCACTCGTAATACCAGCTGTGAAAAAGCATTGCCACTTGCTCCCATCCTGCTCCTGGCCTGGGTTTCCCACCATGACACATTTTCTGGAGTGACATAGTGCCTTCCCTAGGATTCCCTCCACCAGGGTATAAAGTGAGTTGTCTGAAATACGCTTTCTCAATTATATAGTAAGATATCAGAAACTCTGGCTCCACTTTAAGAAGCTATGTGGGTGAGCATGGTACAGGTACTGGCTCACAGTTTGTTGAATTCCATCTCCATAGGGGCTCACCTGGCACAAATTTACAATCTTTAAGGTGCCAAGTGAAGATAGTTTTTATTTTCCTGAGCTTATGGATAAAATCTGCACCTCAGTGTTCTTTGTCATTTTTGCTAAGCTCTTACTGCTCTTGTGCTATGTGGCTCTTAGGAAAACAGTTAAGATCATTCATCTCAATATTTTGATTAAGTTTCAGACTATTCAAATTAAATTTCAGGCTATGTTCTGGGACACTCAATTCTTATCATCACTCTGCCCATGGAATCTTGCTGGGTGACCTTGGGCCAGTCACACACACAGCCTACCTGACAGGGTTGCTGTGAAGACAAAATAGAAGAGAATGATGTGGGAGAAATGCAGAACATACATGTAGTAAAAAAATTAATAAATATAGCTGAAGATGGAGAAAGATAAAATGTAGGTTGGCGGTTGGGTTGAAAGGAGAGAAGGGAGAAGGGAAAGGTGAGGATACAGGGGCTATCAGGAGAGGGGAAGAGGAAATAGTGAGGGGAGAAAGATACATGTCCTTGTAGGTTCTCCTGTGCATCTGGGCCTGACCCAGGAGCTGGCACTATGTGACTTGGTCAGACATTTCCCAAGAGATAGGAAAGGCGGGAAAACTGAGGGGAGATAAAGGTAGATTGGCTAGTAGATGAGAAGGAGAGAGGAAGCAAGAAAAGGGGAGAGCCTATGGTAGCTTTTAGGGAAGGGAAAATGGAAATAGTGGAGGATGGGAAAATGAAATGGCCCCACAAGTCTCTGCAGGTCCCCTGCTTGTGTATATGTGGCCAGCTTGTGTGTGAATTTAAAAAAAAACCCTTTCCCTGGGGTATAAATATCTTCCCTAGGAAGTCCACGCTCACACGCGCACACACACCTCCCAGATCTGACAGAGAAAACAAATCTGAGGAACAGAATTCCGGTGTAATCACCCTCCAGTACCATTAATCTTAATTTAAATCCAAAAGGAAAACCAAGACGCATCAATCTCATTTTATTTCACATAAACTCTCAGACAAGCCGTACCTCCAAAGCATTTCAATTACTCAATAGAATTCTACCATTCAAAGAGAAAAACAGAGAGACGGAGGGGAAGAAAGGTGAAGGTAAACATCATCGAATCCGTCCCTTGACAAATCCAACCTATGTTTGGAAGACCTAGAGCCAAACCTAACATTACATCACAGTGTCAACAAAAGAGCAATAAAAAGAGATGAAAACAGAGAGGGAACCAGTAGATTAGTCTACACACCCATAAAAACATGACAGAAAGGAATTCATGCATGCCTGAAGGCTTGGATATTGCCAGCCGCTTCTGGAACCCACATAGTCTACAAATCTGGGATAACCACAGAGAAGGCATTGCTGGTCAGGAAAACAGGGGTGGTTTCTGCCCCCCCCCCACTCCCAGTACCATAGTTTGAATTATTGTCTGTTCTGAAAGACACATTCTGGTTTCTTATGGCTGGGACCATAAGAACACGCAAAGAACCCTGTTAGATCAGACCAGTGGTGCAGCATCCTATTCACATAGCAACCAACCAGTTGCTCTGGAGAGCCAACCAACTGGTTATACAGGACCAGCCTCCCCTTGATGTTGCTTCCTAGAACTCACATTCAGAGGCTTACTTGCCGGGCACTAGAGATATTGATTTCATTCATAAAAAAACTGGAACTGAAAGTGAATAAGGAGGTAGTAAATTAACAGATGACACCCAGTCATTCAGGATGGTGCAAATAAAAGTGAATCGTGAAGAGCTGCAAAAAAGACTTCTCTGAATGGGCAATGAAATTCAGTGTGAGCGCCTGGTGCTTGATGAAGCAAAACTTTCCTAATTTTCCCACATAATACGGAAGGGGTCTGAACCAGTGACAGATCAGCAGAGAGAGAGGGCCAAGCTACAAGTGACGAATGACACTTGAACGGCAAGTGTATTTCTCCCTGTTCACTTGCCCTCCACTCGAATCCACTTGCCATTCAAGTGTCATTCGTCACTTGTAGCTTGGCCCTCAGTGCCGTCAAGTGGTCGGAGTGTGGAATCCTATGGGAGACATCCAGGTTCAGATCTCCACTCTGCTATGGAAGCTCACTGTGAGCCAAGCTACAAGTAACACCTTACACAGGTTGGACACTTGTCAGCTTCCCTCAAGTTTTGATGGGAAATGTAGGCATCCTGGTCTTGCAGCTGTAATGGAGAGCCAAGCTGTAAAACCAGGATGCCTACATTTCCCATCAAAACTTGAGGGAAGCTGACCAGTGTCCAATCTGTGTAAGGTGTCACTTGTAGCTTGGCTCTGTCTCTCAGCCTAACCTATCTCCCAGAGTTGTCATGAGGATCACATGGAGGGAAGACAGAATGGTGTTGTAAGCCACTTTGGGTTCCCACTGAGGAGAAAAGTGGAGAATAAACAAACAAATAAATAAACAGGCCCCGAGGTTGTGGTTGATAGCATGCTGAACATGTTAACTCACTGGGTACTGGAGATGAAAGCAAATTCCATTCTGGAAATACCCTTGGGGTGTACGTCCAATCCTGCTGGTATTTTTCTCAGCAATATGCAGAGAAACGTGACTCTAGAACTTTCCCATCTTCAGGCATTGTCACCATTGTGATAGAAACGTGAGGAGGCTTCTCTAGATGGGCCATTGATCTGATCCAGCTATGCTACCTTTACAGTCTTATTTTATACAAACCAGGTTAGAAAATAGGCTTGACTGTGAGGCTGGAGCAACAATAATCAGCCCAAGCAGGAAGAAGAGAAGACAGACTTCCCTTGTTAGAAAGCTCAGTCTTACGGGAATCATGTCCTGCCTCGGGAGGGGAATACCAAATGGAGACGACAACTTCCTGTGAGGCAGAGAAACAACATCCTGTATAGGCATTGGGAACTAGCTTGCCACTATGAAATATTAATAGCAGGGTCTTTTAAAAATCAACAAGACTTGTCATCTTGAAAGCACATTGGGTGGGTTAAAACCTACAATGCCATTGTTCCAGAGGCGTTAGCCGTGTTAGTCTGTAGCAGCAAGACATTAGAGTCCAGTAGCACCTTTAAGACTAACCAACTTTACTGGTTCTCGAAAGCTTATGCTACAGTAAAGTTGGTTAGTCTTAAAGGTATGACTGGACTCAATGCCATTGTTGGATCCAATTATTTGGGGGGGGGGGCAACACAACAGAAAAGACTCACAAAAAAGTTAAGTGTAACCAATGGGAATCTCGTGGCACCTTAAAGACGAACAAGGTTTTATTCTGTCAGGACCGGTTCTAAGTTCCAAGTCTTGGGGGTCTCTGGGCAAAGAGTGCTTGGGCTCCCCTCCTTGCCCTCCCACACGTGCCCCCGCTTGCCTGTGTGTCTTTTCTTTGCCCGCTTGCAAACTCTTCCACCACCTGCAGTCACAGCTGCCCGTGATGCTTGCATACCCTTTCCTTGATGTTGGTGGTTGCAGCTAGGAGGGCCACTGCCATGGCTACCAGGAACACTGATGCTTTGTACACCACCCACAAGCCCTTCTTCAGAAGTTCTAGGCAGAATACGCAGCTGGGAGCAGAGGTGACAAAACACAAGCAGGCAATGGAAAGGTGTGAGTGCAGGCATCATAGGCGATGCATGAATAGGGAGTCAACAGCAATGGGCCCTATCAGAAGCCATGGGCCCCGGCAGCTGTGCCTCCTTGACATGTGCTGGCACTGGCTCGGATTCCAGTTAGGGCCTTCAGGAGCATCCGCATTCCATATTATGGAATAAAAACTTGGTCTTTAAAGGGCCACGAGACTCCTGTTTATTTTTGTTGCAACAGACGAACACTGCAAATCCTCTGCTGTTACACTGCATCAAAACTGTGTGATCACTCACAACCCTTGTCTCAACAATCCTGTGAAATGAGTCACTCTTAGACAATTAAATTCTCCCTGCTTCCTCAAGCACTAGTGACAGTCCTGCCAACCGATTTTCTTTTGGATAAAAGTCCACTGGAGATTTCTGTTCTCTCTGTAATATTTGCCGCAATGCAGAAGCAGAGCACAGAGGAGTAAGCCCTACAGAACAGGCTGGAGCAGGACTCCCAGCAGACCAGTTTAGGATTGCCCTGTACTGTTAGCCATTCAGAATCACCTCAGATGTCTGATAACGCCAGACTATTTTTAGGTCATAAAGCACGTAGAGTGAACTCATATTAGGGTGTGTTGTTTGGAATCAACCCATCTGAGTCTACGTTTGATCTACGAGTGTTTAATTGTAAGTCAGTACACAGCCTACAGCTGGTTATTTTTGTACATATGTTGCCACATTGTCCTAAGACAAATGTTTGGAGAACATCTTTAAAGCTATAAAGGGAGGTTCGCACCCAGCCACAACTCTTTGCTGACTGTCATTGGGAGCAGCCATTAAGTTTCAGCATAGCTCACCTCACAAGAGTTGCTGTGAGGATAAAAGGGTGTGTATAACATGCCGCCTTGATCTTCTTGAGGGAAGGGTGAGACAAAAAGGAGTTTAATAAATTTAAAAAGAATGCCATTGGATCATGCAGTTGGGCTGTTAGGACTTAAGATCACAAAGGAGGGGGCAGGGTGGATCTGACAGAACCATTTTGCAGTTACACACATTTAAGTGAATTGAAGTCAATAGGCTTAGAAGAGTGTAACTGCATAGGGTGGTACTGTAAATTTCCCCCCTGTCTATTAGCAATGACAAAATTGTTTGTAGTACAAAAGAAGGGGGAGGATTACTATCAACCACTGGTTAAATTTTGAACCCACTGTAGCTGCCTTGCATCATTAAATATACAAAGAGGTTACTCTATGGGCCCAATCCATTCAGCGTTAATCACCTTTAACAGTGCAATCCAAAACAGAGCAATCCTAAATCCATTGACTTCCAAGCTGTTGTGGACCATCCCAGCCCAACAGGGCAAAGAGCAGAGGACTCTTCTGAGGAAGGGGCAGCCAACAAACCTGACCCAGATCCACCACCAGTGGCAGAAGTGCTACAGGAGGCGGCAGTCTCTGAAGGATCAGATATAGACTCACAGCCAGGTCCCAGCACATCGGCCCCTCAGCTTTCCAGCCCTGGGCCGGCAACAAGGAGAGCCAGGCACCAGCCAGCTCTCCCCCCTCATCACCAGAGCCTTGGGGGTACCATCAGAGGAGGGCAAGGAGAGCCCTCCAAGTCAGAAGGTGCAGTGCCAGGCTAGAAGCACAGCACCGGCCCAGCATCAGTAGTAATGATGAGTGCTTGCAGGAGCAGGAATGAGAGAGCTGGGAGGTGCAGGATGCAGCACAAGTGGCTGACCAGCCTGAGGCTTAAAAGCAGCAGAGAAGGGAGTGGCTGTGTGGAAGCAACATGACTGCTTACTACTGACCTTGCTGCTGTGTTTGGAATGGAGTCCCTTGTCTCTGACCTTGGCCTGTTATTGTGGACTTGATTCTGGAATACCTCCTTTGGACTTGAAGCTGTGATTGTTGTCTAACCTGTGCCTGAACCTAGCCTGCAGTCTGTGTGAGTCAGCAATCAGGGCACAAGCCCAATTAACTTGGATGCACAAAAGTTTGTTTAGAACTGCAATGCAAGTCCTCTTAATATCAGCTGGACTTAAGTATATACTTAACTCTGCACTTTTATGGAAAATAAGAATGATATCAATGGAAATGAGAATGGAATCATTCTGAAAGCTGCCCTGGGCTCTTGTGTGCTGATCAGATGGCTGGCATCTTGTTTACTGTTACTGAGTAGATGCTCAAGCGTGGTGTGAATGTTTTCTTAGAGCTAGGATGTCTGGATATCCTCTCCATAAGATTCATCCACTCCCCAAATGGCACATTTTCCAGAAAAATTTATGAGATCAAATCAGTATTTATGAACAATGCCTCTGTCATACTAACATGGATGTCCAAATCTGTAGAGATGAGATACATGGTTCTATGAACAAATTCGTGGGAGAGATGTGCCAGGAAGGGACACGGTTCTATGAACAAATTAACAGGAGAGGCAAAAAATCCAAAACTCTGTTGCTTGGTTAAGAAATATAACCAGCTGAAACTAACATGCCAGACCAGATGGTAGCTTTGTAGAATTCTTTGCAATAGTCCGTATCCCTGTTGCTTCCTTAAGGCAGGTGCTAATGGGGACCCTTTAGCACCCATCCCTTAAGTGAAACCTTGGGAAAAGCTATTCTGATCCTCCTTCAGATCTGAAAGACACTATCTGGTTAGCCTGCAATCATTTTTACCTGTTGGGTTGCATGAGCCACCAAGACGCTTTCATTAATGAACTCCCTGTTGGCAAAAAATAGGAGTAGGGACCGTTCCTCAATATATTTGGATCTTCCTGGAAGGCTGGGACCACTGAGTATTAACTGCATCTTCTGACCTCTGAAAAAGCTTTGTTGGGTAGTTTAATTAAACACTTTCGGGTTCTATGGAACTTGGGGCAGGTGGCTGGAGAAACAGAAGGAACAGTCTTGGAGCAGCTGGGTCAAGCTGAAGTAAGCTACAAATTGCTGCAGTGCCACCCTCTGGCCATCAGCCGCAATGGCTCTTCAGCACAGCAGACATCAAGGCAACAATCCCCAGCAGATGCAGTATTTGGGATCCAGGGGCATAGGAACTGTTCTGACCCCCCTGGCAACTTGCAGTGTATACACTTTATTGATGTATTAAAATACTTATTCCCTCCCTTTCCTCTTGGCTCTAGACAAGGCCCTGCTCCAGTTTGCATTCACTGTCATGCACTCAAATGAGTTTTCCTACCAAATGACTAAGCAAGTTCTAGGTGCTGGAGGGAGCTGAAAAGGGCTGCACCTGTCGGCCTCCTCTTCCAACACCCATGCATTAAACAGAACTGATGTATTTTGAATGGAGCTCGTGCACAGATGACTATGCAAAAAGTATACTTAGAGCCAAATGAGACATTACTTCTTGCCTGAGTTTGGCAGCTATAAGTCCCTTGGCAGCTCATGTGTAAAAAGCACAGACGGACAGCCTGGGGGAAAGGGAGGACTCGTGACTCCCCCCCTGCACTATTTTTGTCAGCCAAAACGACCTAGGGATTGGGGTGGCAGGCATGTCCCACCAGGAGGGTGCAAGCGCAAGCATTCCTTGACAGCAGTAGCGTCTACTTTGGGTCTTAAACGCATGGAGGCTGGGGATGGCGCCAGCGGGCATGCCCTTAATTGCTGCACTTCATGCCTTCATTTGTACCCAAACAAATGCCTGGAGAAGGCTCCAGCCACAAAGCAAAGCATTTGCAAGCACTCTGCAAGGAACGGGTTGCATTCTAAAGAGCGATGAGCAGATTTCCCTCTTTCATTCCTTTACAGCTGCGTGTTTTCTGTCGGAGCTGCTCTCCATCCCTCCTTAATTCCCATTTAATTAGGAGAATTTCTAAAATTAATCTCAGCGCTGAATAATCTGCAATTAGCTGCAGTTTCAGTTTGTTTGCATCTTCTTCTCCTTTGTACTTTTCTGGGGCACGTGCACATTGGAGAGGTAGGGGAAACACTGCAAAGCCCTTCAAACCATTTGACTCTGTTTTGTATAGAATTGCATTTAGGCTCTTTTTTTTAATGTGGAAGTACTGATTCGCATATGCAGTCTTGCACATTGTTGAAACATTGTACCACTGTGCATATAAGTGCATCCTGGTAAGATTTTTGCAGTGTTTTATCCACATGATGCACAAATTGGTAATGGGAGAGGGGAGATGTGCATGTACTGAAAACTGTGGTAAGCAGCATGTGCACAGTACCCTGTGCAGAACTAAGAAATGGAATGGCTAGGGGTGGGTGGGAGCCCTTCCCTTCCCCTCCCCACAGTGACTTTCCAAGTGCAGGTGGGCTCTCCTTTCATTTTTTTTAACACACGTTCCCTCCAGCTGCTATGTGGCTGGATCCAGTTCTTTTTAAAAGAGCATGTCTAGTTTGGCCCTAAGAGAGATGAGTGTGACCTAGTGTGTGTCACCTATTATTGTTGTTGTTGTTAATTATTATTATTATTACATTCGATTTATATTCCGCCCCTCAGGACAACTCAATGCCCACTCAGAGCAGTATGTCATTATTATCCGCACAACAAAACACCTTGTGAGGTGGGTGGGGCTGAGAGAGCTCCAGAGAGCTGTGACTAGCCCAAGGTCACCCAGCTGGCTTCAAGTGGAGGAGTGAGGAATCAAACCCGGCTCTCCAGATTAGAGTCCCACACTCTTAACCACTACACCAAACTGGCTCTTATTATTATTATTTGAATTATACAAAACACAATCAACAATAAGGAGAGGTCATATGTTATTATTGATTGGCCTTGCTAAGCTGATACACCTTTCCACCGGAGACCTAAGTATCAACCAGATATTGGTGTAATATGTACGCTGTTCCAAGTAGCGCCGTCTTTTGCAGTTCTGTAGGTGTTATGTCAGAAAGCTGCAGTTTTTCCATATGAATTGCAAAGTTTTTTGAGATGGTTCCAAGTGCCCCGAAGGCAATGGGGACTACTATTGCATTCTTCTTCCATAGTCGGGTGGTTTCTATTGCCAGATCTCTATATTTAATAATTTTTTCTTGTTCTTTTTCTTCGACTCTGGCATCCCCGGGAATTGCAATGTCGATTATCCAGACTTTTTGATTTTCCACGACTGTTGTGTCTGGTGCCGATCAGTTTGAATTCTGAAATCCCACAAGATCTTGACTTGTTCATTTTCTAGCACCTTTTCCACCTGATGTTCCCATGAATTCTTTGATACTGGAAAGTATCATCATTATCATCATCATCAAATTCTGCTATCCGTGCAAGCAGGCTCAGAGCGGAGAACAACATATATAAATATAAATATAAACCACATTAAAATATAAAATACAGTCAATTTCAATCCAATAAAAGGACCTCAGTGCGGCAACCCGTACAGCCAACCCATATATATACATCCCATGGGTGGGAGGTGGCAGCTGTAATAATGGGCTCTTTTTTGGGGGGAGGTTTTTAAGCAGAGGCTAGATGGCCATCTGACAGCAATGCTGATTCTGTAAACCAAGGCAGATTATAAGAGGGAGGGGAGGAAGGGTTACATCAGTGCTTAGTTCTTGTGGCCCTGTCTTACATGCCCAGGGTAATGCCGATTGCCACTTTGGGGTCAAGAAGCAATTTTCCCCAGGCCAGTTTGGCTAGGGATCCTGGAGATGTTTTGCCATCCTTTGGGCATGAAGCAGTGGTCACTGGGACTGGGCGGGGGGAGAGAGATAATTGTGATGTTTTTGTATTGTGCAGGTGGTTGTACTAGATGACCCAGGAGGTCCATTCCAACTCTATGATTCTAAGAGACCCTGAGTGTCATGGCAAATGGAGATTTGCACCAGTGCCAGGAAGACCTTGTTTCAGCACTGTAACCCCTACACCTCTCTGGCTCTCATCTTCTCAACATTAAAAAAACTAGAAAAATACCTGAGGAAAGTCCAACATATTTATAGCATTATAGGCTTGGAGTGGTTCTGTGAGTATTCAGTCTCTGGCCTGTGACGCTCCTTGTGATCTATAGCATCTTTGCATTAGTCACCTATCCCTGGTTGTGATGAATGTGAACTTCACTTGCTCCACTATATTTACCCTCTGATTTCTTGTCCAGTGTGGGTGAGGAGTGGAGCAGACCAAGGAAGGCCAGCAGCATTCGCAAAAGTCTGCAGCATTCGGAAGCTGCAGCAAGCGCAGGATGCTGTGGCTAGACTGCTGGCTGGGGCTAGCTGTCGGGGGCATGTGATGTGATCCCAATAGCAATAGCAATTACCCTGGCTACCCATCCACTCCTGAGGATAATTCAAGGTGTTGGTTTTGGCCTTTCAAGCCCTTCATGGCTTGGGACTAGTTTATCTGAAGGCTGGTCTTCTCTCATATGTTCCTGCCCAGGAATTAAGACCACAGGGAGAGGCCCCGACTGTCCCTTCTGCTAAAGAAGCTCACTTGGTAGATACATAGAGGAGCAGCATCTTCATGGAGGTGTGCCTGGCCCCCTCACTGCCAATCTTTAGGAGGCAGCTGAAGACATTTTTAGTTAGGACTGCCTTTCATTAACTTTTGTGTTTATGTTTATTGGCAACCCTAAACTGCATTTTTAAAATTTGTTTTTATTCATTTTATGTTTATTTTATTTATATTGTAAGCTGCCTTGAGATCCTGCAAGGAAGAAAGGCAGCTAATAAATGTTTTAAACAAACAAACAAATAAATATTGTGCTTTGTCACAATAGGACCGAGACATCTCTTCTTCCTCACCCCAAGAAGCAGGTGAAACTGGTGAACCGGGGCTCAAAACTAGTCCGCTACGTGGCTTTGTGAACTGTCTGTTCTTTTGAGCAGTACAATGCTTTGAGAGATGAAGTGGAACAAAGACTGAAGAATACAGCCAGTTGTGGAAACATATTCCCCTTTAAAACCAACGTGGAATCAAAAATTAGACCTTCATTATTGTGCTGGAAAAAGTAATGAGAAGAACTGTAATGGTTTCAGTGTATCGCCAAGTATAGGCAATCAAGTGAGGATGTCGTATAATGCTCAATTTCTCTACATTTTGAAGGGAGCCAATAAGTGTGATATCCAAGCAGCAATTTGTTGATTTTTAGTCTCCAAGATGCAGGGTGTGAAAACCATTTCCATACCATTTAAAGGCAGCACAAAAAGCTCAGAGGTGAATAGGACCAGAGCATGTTCAGCCTTCCAAATAAGGAAATGAGGCAACTGGGCAACTGAATGGATGAGACTGTCCAAGTATTAAATAGGCTGGCTGGGCAGTTCCTGCGGCAATTAATGACAACAGCATCATAACGTGAGGCTGGGACACATCCTTCACGCCGATAAACATGCAGAAATTGGAAGATTCTTGTTCGGCTTGCCAGTACTTAAGGCCAGCTAGATGTGATGCAGGAAATTTGTAATGCAAATTTCTAGCAGAGTTATTTTGTAATTTTTTCTTAGTTCATCCACATTGCTTCTCCCAGTCTTGCCTCCACCCCAAACTGGTATATGCAGGAAAACATACAGGGTTTGTGGCTTTCTCTCTCTCTATATTTTCCCCTAATGACCTAATAGGAACTTTGGCCACTGGCTTCAGCTGAAAAAAATGATGCAGTAAAGAGGATTAGACCGCCTGTCATAAAAGGACAAGTACATTCATGCCACAAATTAAACATGATGGATTAATTAAATGCCCTCTTAACTGCTGTAGCCCCTGTCTGATTTGAACAGGTAGTAGTGGAAACAGGTGATCCTCATCACAGATGTATGTTCTGGGTAGTTTTGGATCTTTGAAATGGCGCTGTGTATGATGTACATTCCCTGTGAACACTGGTTGCATGCATGTGTGAGGAGTATTTCAAAAGGAATCAGTGTTCTATAGGAAGGACCAAGTTTGGTCCTTGAGTTGGATATGCATTCTGGCTAGGTCAAGGTGATGCTGTTAGCATTGGCTCATAATATAGCGGTGGGTGGGTTTCCGTGTCAAAATCGGGGCCAGGTTGGAATGAGCACAGGAGAAGATCTACATGAAAGTCAATCTAGTGATGACGACGACATCATCACCATCCAACCTGATCAGTTGTGGGTTCCTCTGGATCAAGAAGTTCATCTAAAGTAGAGCTTGATGCTGGTAGGCAACAAGCAGCAGGAAGATGAGAAATCCAGGAGAGGAGAAGCACATCCTTTCATTATTTCACAGAGGAAAACTGGAAATGTTCCCATGCATGCACTGGTGAGGCGTCGGCCAAAGCCTGGGCAGCCAGCCCAGCAGTATGGTCTGGTGGACAAGAGTGGTATCAACACAATCCAATCATACCTACGTCTGCCATGAGCAGGAAGCAGGACCTAAAAAGGCATGCCAGCAAATGGGACTTGATGACAAAAACAGTGATGTCAGAATATACAGTTGTCACTCCAACTCACAGTGAGCTTGAAGATTTACGGCAGACTGGCATTATCTCCTGAACCTATTAAAACTCCAACTCCTGTTTCTGCCCTGATCCTACCCAGGGATGTCACAGACTTCACAGTAAACACATTTTATAGGTGATCATGATGTGTTCAGGAGCCATGATTGCCCTTGAACTGAATCTCAGATATGTCTGACTCTGCCATCCACCCTGAGGGATCATTAAACAGCTTTCCAGCGGTGCAACACTATGGTGGTCAAGTTTCATTTCCTTGTGGTGGTGGAGTTTCATTTCTTTGCCTTGCGGGTGCTTTTGCATCTGAGTAGTAGGTGGGATGAGTCTACCCAGGGTCATGGATCAACAGGTCAGGAGGTTGAATGGCATGGGATGGGGGCAACTACACCTCCCATAAGCCTGTGCGATAGGCACATGTGCAAAATAATCTTAATTTCAATGCTTTATCAATACATTAAGAGTGTGTTTGTGTGTGTGCGGCTGAAAAATATCCTTTGGTCCATCCCCACCACCTGGACTGCCTTTTGCAATCTGAGTAGGCTGGAACTAGCTGAGAGTAAAGCAATCTAATTTGTTGTATTGTCGAAGGCTTTCACGGCTGGAGAACGATGGTTGTTGGGGGTTTTCCGGGCTGTATTGCCGTGGTCTTGGCATTGTAGTTCCTGACGTTTCGCCAGCAGCTGTGGCTGGCATCTTCAGAGGTGTGAAGGTGTAAATTTGTATTTAACACCAAAGTTTGGGGGAGAAAAAAAATGCAAGGGGAGCCATTCAGCAAATTCATTTAAAAGAATAGATTTTGCGCCAGTTTCTTTGCATGCCTCAGTCAGAATTCCATAGTTACATAATCAATGATGAGAGTGCTTTGACATCTGCCTAAATTCTAGGGCCTCAAAATCCAGAGGACTATCTGCCACTTGGGGAGTCAGCTGCTGCATGAATCGTTCTCTGGACTTCATCTTTAGTTGCCCTAGGAATGTATAGTGCAAAAATAAACCAAAAGAACTGCTGTTTTAGAGTCAGGATGCTTGGAGGGTGTGGTTTTCCTGGAAGAGGGCTAAGAAAACATGCCCCTGCAGCTCAGTTAGAGGATATGGAGTAGGCAGGCAAACAAGGGACAAGGGCATAAGCCGAGGCAATTGACAGGGCTTGGGATTAGCATAACCAAGGCCTGAGTCTGGCTGTTGAAAGGTGAAGAATTAGGTGTGGCCTGGAAACATTTTTAAAAAGGCAAGGTAGGGACTGTCTCTCTGTGTATGGGTTTGTGTGTTCATGCACCAAGGAAGACAATATGCTTTCTCTATATATAGCCTTGAGGTGCTCACACCACAATGGGTATCAGGACACAGATGAGAAAACTTGTTTTGATTCCTGTCTGACCCCTGACAAGTGCATAAAAATTATGGATACTGTGAACTTTGCAGCAAACATATTCAGTGGCATATCGTGTTTGAAAGCTGCAATCACTCATGAGTAGCGTTGCCAGACCCAGGTTGGAAAATCCCTGGAGATTTGGGGACTGCGCCTTGGCACAGCAGGGTTAGGGAAGGGGCGGGACCTATAATACCATAGAACCCACCTTCAAAAGCAGCTGGTCTCTGTCGGCTGGAGATTGCTTGTAGTTCTGAGAGATCTCCAGGCTCCATCTGGAGGGTGGCACCCCTGCTCATGAGGAGCCTAGCCTCAGTTCTCCATGCTTCACCCCATCCTACTCAACCAAGTGCCGATCAGCTTTGCAACGGTGTGGGTAGATGTGGTGGCGAATTTTCATTGTCTTCAGCCTCACGGAGTGCTTTTGCATTTATCTTGTAGGTGAAATCACTTCTCCCTCAGGATCATGGATAACCATGGTTAGGCAATTAAATGACACTTCTGTGTGGATTACTATGACTCCCATAAATCTGTGATAAAATGCTCGTGTGAAATAACCTCAGTAGTAACATGGACATCAATACCCGACAATAAGACTTTATTAAAAAAAAATGCAACGTGTCTTTATAATCACTGGCTGACTGATTAATTTGCCCATTGTTTATTTAAATGTACGGTTGCCAAGTGGCCTGCGGCAATGAGAGATCTGTGAGGGAGTGGGAACTAAGACTGTCATCAGGCTGTGTGAGAACTAGGTGCCTGTGTGAAAGGCTGCAAATGGCAATTGCACCATACTGTTTGAATAAATAAAAAGTAACCCAATGAACTAAACTGGTGAACGAAATACCAGCTCCCTACTCACAATGGGTGAACTGAGCCAGTAAACTATTGATGGAAAGTGCTGTCAAATCATAGCTGACTTATGGGCCGAATCCACATTACCTCCGCGCGTCCCGGTGTTGCGCTAAATGTCCGCGAAACACCCGGAAGTATAGCGTCTTTCAAGCACGATTTCAGAAATCGCGCTTGAAAGACGCTATACTTCCGGGTGTTTCGCGGACATTTAGCGCAACACCGGGACGCGTGGAGGTAATGAGGATTCGGCCATGGTGATCCTTGCCAGTATTTTCAGGGCAAGAGACTAACAAAAGTGGCTTGCCATTGCCTATGTCTACATTCTTTTTTGGAAGTTTCCCATCCAATTACGAACCAAGGTCAACCCTGCTCAGCTCCTGAGATCTAAAGGAAAGCAAGGGGCTCCGCTTCCCACTTAAGGTACAAACAGAACAAACAGGGAAAGTAGCAACACAGTCTGAAAAGTATACTACTCAATCAGAAATGTAATAAATTGGCAATGAAAATAAATATATACAATCTATAAATCAACAATGATGATGCATATGAAAAAATGGGGACCCAATACAGTTTAACATAAAGGCAATTTATATAAGTTTGATAAAGGCAATTTATATACAGTATAACACAAATGAGTTGGTTTGTTTAAAGTAATGTGTAATAACAACAATTTCTAATCACGAGGAATGCGTCCAAGTCTGTGTAGGTAATGCTTCAGGTGTGCCAAAAGTAAAGTTCATTAAAGAGCCAACAGGGAAAATGCTTGCATCTTCTGACGTTCCCGTTTCACCATGCAAAAGCTTCCTCAGGGCATTCAAAGGAAAGCACACCCATGCGGAATATTTATAGTCAATGCATTCAATGAAGTAATTCAAACCAACACAACTGGATACCGCTCCACAGTGGGAGTCTCTCGACGGGCAATCACCGCTCCTGAGATCTGACAAGACGAGGCTTGCCTGGGCTATCCAGATCAGGGAAGCAAACGATGAGAAATAGGTTTTTTTTTTTTCCAAAAAGGAACTTGCTGGTGGTCACATGTGCTAGAGGCATACAGTATTTGAGGCAGACTCAGGGCCTCAGTGGGACATAATGAATGGGCACAAAAGTTGAGTTAACAAAGAGGTCTCTTTTTTAATGGATCATTTATGCACTCTCATATGTGGGGGGGGGGGAAAGGTTAGCAGAAGAACCATGTAACAGCTCAGGGCTGGCTGTCCCAAAAGTAGGAGAGACTGAAAAATCACCCTTTTTCTAGACTAGAAGAAGTTGGATAAGCCTTTCTTCTCTTTAGGACTGGCATGCCAAAGAATGGCTTTCACCACCAGGCCATCTTCCCAGTTCTTTAGCCTTCTTATGAGCATTAGCAAATGTCGCTCAAAGTGGAATTCACAAACAGATTGGTGACCTAAATCAAGCAGGAATCCATATTTATTGCAGCGCATTGGGTTTGTTCTAAGTTTAGTAAGCTTTTCAATGGCATTAGTCTATAACAGCTGCACATAAAAGAGTCCAGTGTTGGCATGGCACAAAGGGTTGGATCCAAAGTGGAGGGAGGCTCACAGAAGGGGACTTCCCTGTCCTTTACCCAATGCAGCCCACTCAACCATCCCAGTTCAGCTCACAAACGGGGGATGTTAACAAACAGTTGGGAGAAAAGTGAGGGGCATGTTGTGGAAGAAAAGGCAAACCACCCACTTCTCTACCAATGAAAATGCCATTGCACCAATATAAGGGCCATTATGCTGGTGGAAGAGCAGCTTTGGATTGAACCCAGTCACTTTACTGTACCGCACTAATGAGAGAACAATGCAGTAGCCTACAATTGCCCCTGGGAATTGGTTTACAATGTTCTGGAAGTGTCCAGGTTGCCCACATCCATCAAATACCAGCATGTTCATTGGCAGAACGAAGGCATCTGGAATCCAGGCCAGGGAAGACATTTAATGTGATTCTTGGACAACACTCCTGCTAGAACAAGATGGTTCACCCAGGCACACACGTCACAACTCCGTCATAAATCAATACGCTTAAAAGCATGTACCTCTGGGTGGAAATACATGTTACTAAGTGCCTAGGGACGTTTAAGGGAACCTCATTTCATATGTCCCCTGTCTAAATTTCCATGCACTCATTCACACAGTCACACTTCCATTTGGTCCACATGAATACATTCATGTGTTCGATATCCATTCCTCCTCAGCTGCTAAAAGTATCCCAGTTTCCCCCACATCCAGTCATTGAAGTGCAGATCTTGATGCTTTCTCACACCATAAAGAAATGCAAATCAGCAAGGCAAAGGAGCACATAGTACTTGTTCTCACAGCAAAAACAGAGCTGAACTGGCATTCTTCCCTTCCGGATTCACTTGCAGATGCAGTCACACAAAGGGAGCTCTTGTGAAAGAACAGCCTGCACGTGAATGGAGGACTACACATAAAATCCTGCACTTGAGCATCCCCAGGTAATTCGTAGTGTGTGTTTCTACTCTCTATTTAAGAGGGCGCTGTTAACCTCTTCAGATCTGATGACACTTCATGAAGGGCTGCTAAATGTGCAAACTATCACCATCAGAAGGCATTGCTCTTGATCTTTTGTGTCAGAGGTGTTAAACCCATTCAGACATCTTTAAATAATGAATATGCATGTGCAAACCTTCCTTTTAGGGTGTTAGGGCAGTTCTACAATGCTACCTTCCAACCTAGGGAAGGTATCATTTACCCATTTGTGTTGCTCATATCTTAAAAAGAAATTTCTCCAGAAGATTAATCTCATTTAATAAAGACATTTGATGGAAACATCTCAGTCTAGGGACATAAAAATGTCAAAGCTGGGATAGTTAATGGCCCAATCTGGGATGTGTTGTGACAGCAAATGAATGTAGCTATTTGGACCGCAGTCCTTAGCAAATCACTTTTTCCAACTGGCATTACTGAGGGAGTTTTCATCTGCCGATATCTAAGTAATGCTTCTGTTTAATGTCTCCCTTTTTCAGAGCTTCGAGAGCATCGGAAGCTACTTAACTATTGCTGAGCGAAGGCTCCTGAGTCCTGTCCTGTAGTTATGCTGACTAGAAACAAAATTATTCTGGAAGAAGCGTGTGCATGTGGCATCCAAGAAATCCTGCTTAGTCTCCGGGAAACCTTTTCTCTATTTATTGACCTCTCCAGACATACTGGTCTCTGGAGATATTTCCAGCATAACAGCAGTTCATTCAAAGTCGGTCAGTTTTTAAGCATTCAACTTTTCCTTCCAGACAGGGCTAAACAACTGTCATCCTTCGGATATTTTCCTGCATTGAATTGTATCCTCTACATAAGCAGCAAGCATCTGCTTTGGGGCCAATTATTGTCCATTTCAAATATCAGAAACCGCTTGGCTGATTGCACTAACAAGGAGTCATTTCAAGGCCCTGAACCTGTCTGTACAACCTTTGTGTGGTTTACTTTAAGAAAAAATGATTTAGGAAATGGAGTGCTGTGTCTGGCCTCAACAGAGTTGCCAACTTCTGCTTGGGAAATTCCTGAAGATTTGGGGATTTTGTCTGTGGAGGGTGGAGTTTGGGGAAGAGAAGGAGCTCGCTGAGGATGTGATGCCATAGAGTCACAGGGCCAAGCTACACATGACGAATGACACTTGAACAGCAAGTGTATTTCTCCCTGTTCACTTGCCCTCCAATCAATCCACTTGCCGTTCAAGTGTCATTCGTCATGTGTAGCTTGGCCCTCAAGCTTCAGAGGAAGTGATGTCTGTCATCTGGAGAGCAGTTGTAATTCCAGGAGAACTCCAAGCCCTACCTGGAGGCTGGCAACCCTAGTCTGCATATGAGACACCTGGGGAAATTAGGTGGCTCTTCCTTTTCCTCTGTCTATGCTGGCTTCTGAAAACTCTGCATCTGCTCTAGGTAAGGAGTGGCTGTATTTCTATCATTCTGTTCCTGTTTCTATCATTCTGTTCATTGTTATTCTGGATATTCTTGTTCCATTCCTGATTTAACTAGGGGAATGAGGTGAAATCCAGAAGCAATGATTGTATACTTTGTACAGCTGCTTCAGATCGCTGGCCTCCTTTTCTCACAAGCACAACAACAACAACAACAACAACAACAACAACAATGCCTTTATTGGCATATCTCAGGATTCTCACAAGCACATTGATAAAACACTGCAAGAAAGCAACCCAGAGGCACTTTTGTATGTGATTGCATTAATTAACTTGTTGCACAGTTTACATTTGCAAATAGTGTGCTGCCAGGAAGCAAACGGAGATATGATTGTGCATGTAACTGCCTTTTTTTTTTGCAGCGCTTTATCAAACTGCTCTTGATTAGGGGTGATGTTAAGGATATTAAGGAAAGGAGGGTGGGACACGAAAGCTGTAGCTGACAGCACAGAGAAATAAAACAAATGCAATAATGGAGACGTCCTAATGTGGACAGAAATCTGGACAGAAATTTGGATGTAGGAAGTGAGATGAAGTTCATGTGGATGACAGGGGCTATCCCACTTTTTCATAAAGACACCTCCGTTCTGCTAATCAAATTGATGTACCATTTTATAGATCATTGTCAACACTTAAAGGATCTAAAAACTCCATTCGACATGGGAGATTTTGAGTGCTCTGGGTCACGTGATTTTCTATGACTATTTAATTGTAGTTTCTTGGTGTTCCCTTGCTTTTTTAAAAAATAAAGTTTTATTAAATTTTTTAAAGTTAATTATAAAAACATACAGAAAAAAGATGGGGGAGACATATTTCTAAAAAAGAACAAAAAAGAAAAAATACTATGTAAATAGGAATACATACCAATTTTCTCTTTGAAAAGGTATAACGATATTATCTAATGTATACTAACTCTAAAATTACCATAAATGACTACTTGTCCTTCCCATTAGACATTCTTTCCCTATCTTCGAAAGCACAAATCATTAATTCATCTCTTTCTGTCTCCTGCAAGAAGGGGCATCCAAACAATCAAATATTTATCTGTCTTTTCTCTGATCAAAGATGTCAATTTAGCCATCTCAGCATAATCCATCATTCTCTTCAGCAACTCTTCTACTGTAAGTAATATTGTAGCTTTTCATTTTTGAGACAACTGCTGTTGTCATATACAAAAAAAGTTTGCCATGTGTAGCTTCCAACTGTTTATCCATTAAGCCCGCCAAAAAGGCATCTGGCTTTAAAATCTTAGTCTTTAAAATATTCTGAATAATTGAATGTATTTGTTTCCAAAACTAGTGTTCCCTTGCTTTTCAATTTTCCTTTGCAAATCAGAAGCAAGCCTAAAATGAAATTCTCAGTCTGAATCCTGCTTCTGCCATGAACTCACCAAGTGGCCTTGGGCTAGCCAAAATTTCTTAGCCTGAGGCCCCTATCTTACAATATGAGGGGTGACCAACATACTTTATAGGGTGGTAGTAAGGTTTACAACTGTGTGATATCTTTGAAACCCTCTGAACAACCAAGATGCACTATATAAATGGAAAACATTATTATCATAGTATTAGCCAATAACATGGATACTCTGATTCAATATAATGAAAATGCTGTCCCAGAATATCAAAATCATTTGCCCACTTGCCTTCAGGCATGTGTTATTGGTGCTGCAATCCCTGACCTTTGTGCCACAATTGAATAGATTTATAAGCTCTCCCTGTCCGTGTGACATATTTTATTTGTCAAGCCCATCGTTGGCTTGGTTTGTTCCCCATAATTTATTGTGGCATCATTCAACGCAGAACTGATTTGGTAGCAAATTGATTATTGCCTTGGATGAGATGACCTGGCTGTCTCTTTCCTGCTTGGAAAACAGTGAGTCATCTTTCTCTATCGGCGAGACACCTGTAACGGAATTAGAAATGTATGCTCGATTTGATTAGCATCAGTGGACAGAGCAAATTTCTCTGCTACATTGCAAATACTTTGTCCATGGAAGAGTTCTAATCAGAATCAGGTAGCAATATTATTTATATAGCCTTCGCCATTGGAGAAAACAAAGTTTTAAATTCAAGGATATTTTGGGAATGGATTCTGCAGCTAAAGCCAGCACCGTTTGCAGTGTAATATCAGCAGTGTAATATCAGAGTTACAAAATCTCATGAGAGGGGCTTTGAGGGAGAGGCTGTGGCTCAGTGGAAGAGCCTTTGCTTTGCATATAGGAGATCTCAGGTTCAATCCCCAACACAGAATCATAGGGTTGAAAGGGACCTATAGGGTCATCTAGTCCAACAATGCAGGAAATTCAAATACCTTCCTCCCCAGTGACTCTTACTCCATGCCCAGAAGATGGCAAAACATTGCTAGGATCCCTAGCTAAACTGGCCTGGAGAAAACTGCTACCTGATCCAAAGGTAGTGATCGGCCTTACCCTGGGCGTGTAAGAAGGGGCCAGGAGAACTAAGCATTGATGTAACCGTTCCTGCCCTCCCTCTCATTGCTGTCAGATGGCCGTCTAGCCTCGGCTTAAAAACGTCCAAAGAAGGAGAGCCCATCACCTCCCAAGGGAGCCTGTTCCACTGAGGGGCCACTCTAATTGTCAAGAAATTCTTCCTAACATTTAGTCAAAAACTCTTTGGATTTAATTTCAATCCATTGGTTCTGGTCCAACCTTCTGGGGAAGGGGAAAACAACTCTTTGCCATCCTCTGTATGGCAGCCCTTCAAGTAATTGAAGATGGATATCATACAACCTCTCAGTCGTCTCCTCCCCAAGCTAAACATACCGAGCTCCTTCAACCTTTCCTCATAGGACTTGGTCTCCATCTTCCTTGCCCTCCTCTGAACACGTTCCAGCTTGTCTAGATCCTTCTTAAATTGTGGTGCCCCAAACTGAACACAATATTCTTAATGAGGTCTAACCACAACAGAGTGATACTATCACTGTGCATGCTCTGGACACTATGATTCTGTCGATACACCCCAAAATTGCATTTGCCTTTTTAGCTATCACATCACACTGCTGACTCATGTTCAGTTAAAAGAATTAGGGTGTAGATGATGTGTTCCTGAAAAGCCACTGCCAGTCCAAGTAGACAACACTGACCTTGATAGAAGTCTGACTCTATAGCTTTGTTCATATGTTATAGTGCATTCATGCACATCCTTCCCGTACGTGCAAGAGAGTCAACACATTTTGCACTCTATGAATGAAACTAGCACCTAGATAAATGTGGGGTTTTGACCATACTTTCATTGCTTTCAGTGCATGCATTGAATGTAATATGAGAATTACTTGACATGTAGATAAAAAAAAATCAAATGTACACTGTACTTTAATTGTATATGCATTCACTGTAACTTATAAACAGGGCTAGTGTAAGGCTCCTTCTCTTTGTATTGACCCTTCCTTTCTATGAGCTTGAAATTGTAAAGGAGTTATTCTTACAGTTCATGGAAAAGATGCTGCTATCTTCTGTGAGTTTGTGGCTGTGGCAGTACACAGCTCATATGAGTAGACTGCAGTTATTTGTCGAGCAGACATGCTGGCTGCTCATCAAAAGTGACTATTGGAGTTCCTTCCAACAGTTTTGGGAGGTAGGTGACAATTGTTTTTATGTTACGGAAGCCAGCTAATGTCTGAGAGACAGTTTCTTGTCCCAAATAATCAAAAGGGGCAACAGATTCTCCACAAAACCACATCAACTTTTATTTCTATACTAGCAAACGTGCATTTTGTTTAAATCTTTGAAAGCACTGCCTTTACCTGAGGCAAAAATCTTTTTTGTGTGTGTCTTTGTTGGCTCAATAAAGAAGTCGTCACAGATATCTGTTAATTCATCTGTTGCTCTCTGCCTGCTGAATTAATAAATCTCACCTCTTGCTCTGAGTCCCTCAGGTTGTTTCCCATATTACACAGCAGAAAACTTGGGTGCCACCAAGTGAATATACAGTGGGGAGCTGCAACCAATCTCAGCTTGCTGAAAAATGTGTCTGTAGCATACAAATGTTTTCCAGGATTCATAACTTGCATTTTTAGGGTTGTCATCCTCCAGTTGGGACTTGGAATTCTCCCAGAATGACAACTTATCTCCAGACTACAGAGATCAGCTCCCCTTCAGAGGATGGGCTCTATAATATCACATCCCTGCAGAGTTCCCACCTCTTCCCAAATTCTGCCGTCCCCTGATTCTGCCCCTCAAATCTCCAGGAATTGCTCAACCCAGAGTGGGCATCCCTAGGCATACAAGAAAAGTCAATGAAGGGTGTGCATAAAACATGTCACATGTGGCCTTGAGAAAGAGACAGAAATGCAAAGGGTCATTTCTCTTGCCAAGCAGCAAAGACTATTTGAATGTATAAGTCATTGGTGACTTGCAAAATCCTAGCAACTAAGAACTCACACCGATTTTGTATAACTTTTGACAGACCGTGGTGGAACAGTCCCACTGACCCCACAGGAGCTGCTCTGCCTGACCCTTCAGGGTGTTTAGGCACCAGTGGCTATCTGTGCCCAGCCCCACACCATTCTCTTGGCTTTCTTGACCCTCAGAGGGTTTTTTCTCTCCCTCTCTCGATATACCACTTCCACCTCCTGGCCTTTGTAGGAATTACCCACTGAGAGGACCAGAGCTCCCTCCCAACTCCCCTTCTCTGTTGCTGTTCTAAAGCCCTTCATCGTGCCTGAGAGCCAAACTACAAGTGACGTCTTACACAGGTTGGACACTAGTCGGCTTCCCTCAAGTTTTGATGGGAAATGTAGGCATCCTGGTCTTGCAGCTGTAATGGAGAGCCAAGCTGTAAAACCAGGGCGCCTACATTTCCCATCAAAACTTGAGGGAAGCCGACTAGTGTCCAACCTGTGTAAGACGTCACTTGTAGTTTGGCTCTGAGTTTCCCAGTACCCAATGTATGATCACTACAGGGACAGCTTACTGCACTTTTGCACAATTAGGGGATTATCAGTTTGCCAACTGGCCACTACCTTTCTCCTGATGCCCATTTTAAGTAGTGTGTTCAAATGGTTGAGGTCTGTGTGGTACGGAGAACATGTGCCAGCATTAAAAATGATAAAACATTTATTAAAAAGAAAAGGTCCACACACATGTTCTCAGCAGAGCAACAGATTGAGCAAGATGCAGAGGAGTTAGCCGTGTTAGGCTGTGGTAGCAAAATCAAAAAGAGTCCAGTAGCACCTTTAAGACTAACCAATTTTATTGTAGCATAAGCTTTCGAGAATCAAGTTCTCAGGCATCTGACGAAGAGAATTTGATTCTCGAAAGCTTATGCTACAATAAAATTGGTTAGTCTTAAAGGTGCTACTGGACTCTTTTTGAGATTGAGCAAGGAATCCAAAAGATTCCTGTCCACCTCTAGTGTATACCCATCAAGGTTTTTTTAATGTAGGGAAATCTAATTTCACAACCATTATTCTTAAGTTTGCTGATAAGGCACCAGGATTAGCCAAAAGTAGATACAACTGTCAGCAGATCTGGCTCCAAAGAGTGGTGAAGTTACAAATTTGCCAATCAGGGCCAAGCTACACATGACGAATGACACTTGAACAGCAAGTGTATTTCTCCCTGTTCACTTGCCCTCCACTCAATCCACTTGCCGTTCAAGTGTCATTCGTCATGTGTAGCTTGGCCCTCAGTCTCAAGCCTAATAAGAGGCCTTTTGCCTTAACAACACTGTACTTTAGATGGGGCACCCAGAAAAGTCCAAGCATCACATAACCTTGCTTTCCCCAATGCCTACTTTCTAGAGATACCTCCAAAACAAATCTTAGTGCTAGCAGTGATTTGTTGGTATGCTCCAATTTTTTTTTTTACCGTAGAAATTTAGCACATATCAGATTTCTTGGAATGTAAGAAAACAGCTGCTGGACACTTTAAAATTGGCACAGATGGAAGATGCATTCTTCCCCCCATTCCACATGGTCTATCCCGCATCTGTTTCTGAATACTTTCTATTTGGCTCTCCCTTTGCTACAATTTGCTGTATCCCCATTCCATTTGGGGAGGTAAAGAAAGAGAACATCTGCGACATCTCAAATACAAAAGTGATGGGAAACTTCAGTTTGGAGTGCCAGGATCCAGACATAACACCAGCTTAATCCAAGAACAATTTCGAAGTAAGAATGAAAACAATGAGAGAGAGAGGCAGATGGTAGTATCTGGACATGGATGAGTTGGCCTCTGTCTGAAATCCATTTTTAAAACGACGATCCAACCTTTGTGTGGTCATGAGGCACTGAAACCACCTGTCTGAATGCAGGCCTTAGATATGAACAATCCTTTAGAGTCCATGGGCAACAGTGATAATTTAAAACTGGTCTGTGAGTTGCATGAAAACCTATGCATATGAACACCATAAGCTAGAAAGCAGATAGCAGATTTGATCCAGGCAGCTTTTCCACTTGTGAAAAAGCGAAAAGGAATTGCTTTTTGATCACCAGAAAGGCTATTTTAGGGATCATGGGATCTGAGTAAGCAAACACCATGTCATAAAGAGGTAACAACAACAACATTTGATTTATATATGATCTTCAAGACAACTTAATGCCCACTCAGAGCACTTTACAAAGTGTGTTATTACCTTCATGACAATCACTCTATGAGGTGGGTGGGGCTGAGAGAGCTCCAAGAAGCCGTGACTGACCCAAGGTCACCCAGCTGGCTTTAAGTGGAAGAGTGGGGAATCAAACCCAGCTCTCCAGATTAGAGTCCTGCTGCTCTTAACCATTACATCAAACTGGCTCTCAGTTTAGTAGGGCTGCCAACTCCAGGTAAGGAAATACCTGGAGATTCTGGGGGTGGAGCCTGCAGAGGGCAGGGTTTGGGGAGAGGAGAGACTTCAGCAGGGTTTAATTCCATAGAGTCCATTCTCCAAAGCTGCCATTTTCTCCAAGGGAACTCTCCTCTATGGCCTGGAGATAGGTTGTAAATCCGGAAGATCTCCAGCTACCACCTGGAGGCTGGAAACCCTATAAAGAGGAGAACTGGGCAAGACTGAACAAAAAAAGCTGGATGGATCCGTTCCACTGTATTGTGTTGTATTTAAAGTATCCCATAAAGATTGTTCAGAAACTAAGCTGAAGCAAATTAGCTCCTCAATGTTTTTGAGAAATTCTCCTTTGTGGGTTTTAATGTCAAATATTTTCCAGGTATTCCCTTGTCTTTTCAAATATTATCCATGGGTGTTATGTCCTAAAACATAGGGTTGCCAGCTCTGAATTGTTAAATTCCTAGAGATTTTTGGGTGGAGCCTGGG
The DNA here is from genome assembly GCF_028583425.1 of Eublepharis macularius. NCBI lineage: Eukaryota > Metazoa > Chordata > Lepidosauria > Squamata > Eublepharidae > Eublepharis > Eublepharis macularius. Next base: position 162,483,030 of record NC_072792.1, on the reverse strand, counting down.
GAGGGTTGGATTTAGGAAGGGGAGGGATCTTGGTGGCTATAATGCCATATAGTCCAGCCTCTAAAGCAGCCATTTTCTCTGGGAGAACTGATCTCTGTAGTCTGGAGATCAGTTTTAGTTCTAGGAGATATCCAGGACCCACTGGAGATTGGCAACTCTAAATACACCCAACATTTCTCAGTGGCTGATCATCACAGAGGAAAATCAGTACCTAAATGGAGACATACAAGTCTTTGGAATCTCCTGAGCATCATATGACAAGGCCTACACATTCAGATTTTAAAGAGTTGAGGTGGAATGCACTATTCCACTTCACACTGTTGGCAAGGGATTACATTTTTGCAAAATTCATGCACATGAATAATATTTTACAAGCAGAAAACTAGCACAGCATGCATGTGAAGGGGTAAGCTAGAACCTGTCTCTTTGATATACTAATCTTGCTTTTATTTGCAGGGAACTTTTTACACGAGGGTGTTACCATCTTCAGTCTGCAGTGGTACACCCCACTGACAGCTTCTGAAGTTTCATATTTGAAGTGTGTCAAAAAAAGAAGCAAGTCTAAAATACTTGGCCTTTGAGTTAACACTACAGATGTGCACGAACCAGAAAAAAACTGAACCATGCGGTTCGTGGTTCGTTGCATTTCATGAACCATGAACTTTCACAAACCTGCCCCAGTTCGCAAACCAGTTTGTTTGGTTCGTGAAAATGGCACATCTAGGTTATCAAATTGTCACTTCTGGGTCAGCAGAAGGTCACTTCCGGGTCAGCAGAAGGTCTGCAGGAAGTCTTGTATGCCCTTGTTAGTGTTGCCCGACAACTGGCGGGAGGGCTGTGGGTGGGGATATGAGGGGGCACGATGCAGACTGTGGCATCATGCCACATCTGGGGAAAAACGGTAAAATCGGCAGCTCCAGGGATTGCTGGGAACACCATAGAGTTTCCTGAAATTCCTAGAAGTACCCTATACCACTTGCAGCTTTTTATTTTAAGTGACGTGACACTGCAGACGACTCTGCTGGTTTTAAAAAAATGTTCTTCTACTGCTGCAGTGAGCAGTGACAGACAACAAGAGGGGTATGGGGTATCCTCCACCCTGCTGGGTGAGTGGGCCCCCCGGCTGTTGTGCTGAACTTGGCATGTAGCAGTCACAAGACAGTTTTTCCTCAACACACTGGTGAACTTGAACTCATCATGGATTGAGCACATGGGAATCATATGACTCATCTATTACCAGTTATGAAATCATGTTTGCGTGCACTACTCAGACTTTTGATGCTCTCTTATAAGTGCCAAAATCTTTATGAGATTTATTTGGGGAGATGAAAACATCAATAAATTTGTTATTATTTTTTTTTCCTTTTTGTGGCAACATACCACAAAAAATTCACCTTCCTGGCACATAACATCCGACCAAAACAATAACAGCTGTTCCATCTTTTGATGAACCAGTGTCTCCACAGAGTTCACTGGTAGGTTAATAGTGCCATCCTAGGCAGATCAATGGAGCTACAAGGGTATGACTCTGCTTATGACTGCACTTTGAGCATCTTCCATTTCAAGAATAATGGCATTTAATAGTTTGTGCATCACCCCACATCAGTGTTCACCAATTTCATAGCTGCCACCTGCACAACAACAGCGCAACTGAACAGGTTGATAATTGATAGGTTGGGCAGTTTTTATTTTCGTCAGGATTCTTCTGCAAATATAAACAACACCTGATCATCTGGATAGAAATAGTCCTCAAGAGAATACCTGGGCCATCTGCCTAAATCTTGGCGGATGATTCAGCCAAGCCTAATAAACGGCAATTAAGAGTGTCTTCAAAAATCTCTGTAATGACAGCAGTCAAAGAAGTTCTCCATCACAACAATTTTCCAGTTTGTTTCAATTTCAGAACATTGGGCTGGTTCAGCGATCTTTCCTTGATAACAAAGAAAGTGATGGAAGACAGATCCATCAATGTCTATTTAACCATGATGGAGAAATCGAACCTCTACGTCCAGATGTGGTTTGCCTCTGAATAGCAGCTGCTTAGGAGGCAATGAGAGAGAGAGACTTTGGCATCTGTGTGCCTGCTTTTATTGAGGATTCTGGGACATTTGGTTGGCCACTATGGAAATCAAGATGCTAGACTAGGTGAACTGTTGGTCTGATCCAGGAAAGTCCTTATCGTGCTCTTACATACAAATGAACCATCACAAAATATGACCCTACTGATACAGTATACTGTAGCTTAAACACAATCATCCCCCCCTCCCAGTTGAATTAATTCATGCATTCAGCTATGAATTATCAAATATCAGTGTGGTGTAATGGTCTGAATGTCTGATTAGCACCTGGGAGACCTGGGTTCTAATCCACACACAGGCATGAAGCTACTCAGAGTTATTGTGACGATGAAATGGGGAACCTTGTACACCTGGAGTTCTTTGGGGGAAGGGTGGAAAATGTATGACATTTACAGCTGAATAATCACCCTTCCTTTTTCCCCTGCCATTCTCTGTAGTTGGCTCCGCTCTCCCTCAGCATGGGTTCTGGGATTCATTTGCCACTCGAGAGGGAAAAAACAGCTGATGGGAGGGATTGCAGAGATTAAATGCCTTCCCTCCTGCTCTCCGTTTTTCTTCTACAAATCCTAAACCTTCCCATCACCACTTTCCATGCTGGCAACAAGTAGAGATTTGGGAACTGAATGTACATACTACCAAATGCACAATTCTGCCTTTTCATAGAAGCCATCTTGACCCCAAAGGAACAGTAGGGTATAAATATTTTAGTAAAATAACATGTTTTTAAAAATCAGCTGTTTTTGTCTTTGAGACCACTTTCAGACGTGCTCCCAGTTGTGTGGGAGCTACTTCTATAGCATGAGATCCAGCATTTCTGCTGCACATATGTGAATACGGGCTTGTATTCAACCACCTGTGGACTATACGGAACAGAACTTTCCCACTTTTCCTTCAGTTTGGTGTAGCGGTTAAGAGCAGTGGGACTCTAGTCTGGAGAACTGGGTTTTGATTCCCCACTCCTCCACTTGAAGCCAGCTGGGTGACCTTGGGTCAGTCACGGCTCTCCCAGAGCTCTCTCAGCCCCACCCACCTCACAGGCTGATTGTCATGAGGATAATAATAACACACTTTGTAAACCACTCTGAGTGGGCGTTAAGTTGTCCTGAAGGGCAGTATATAAATCAAATGTTATTATTATTAATGTTCTAGCCCACTAAGCTCCCTAATTTTTTTTGGGGGGGGGTGCTCAGTGGATGCTCAGGAACGGGGGCAAAATGCAGGTCTGCAGGAGGAAGAGGAAATTGCTGGAAATCAATGCCCCCACTTCCAGGAATGGAAATGCCATTCCATTGTAGGAACTGTGTGCTTTGATCATGACAATGTGACTCCCAGGCAACTCCCAGGCAACTGGATAACTTTTCCTCTCACATCCAGCTCTCTGTCATGCGGAAAGCACCCCTCAGGAGAGGAAAAATTCCATGCGTCCATCCCTGCCTTTGTGGTTGTGCTATTCACCTGTGTGCCCCTACCACAGAGGATCCTGAAATGGCTCCCTTGCAGCTGGAAGAGCATTTGAAGGGGACTAAGTTCTCAGCTGTTTCTCAGTTATTTTGGAATTACAGTAACCAGAAAGTATCCATTTTCTAATCATCTTGATTTGTTTTAGAAAGAGTAACTTATACTTACATAATCAAACATGATGCTGTTTCTTTATAAACACTGTTATTATTCTTATTTGATAGAGCTACTGAGTATGGGGGGGGGGAACCTTGAAGAAAAAAATTGTTTCTGTCATTAAAGAGTTTGGATGGGTGCACTTAGTAATGAATTCTCCAATCTGTTCTTTAAATGCAGCAAGAATGGCAGTGGCAAAGAATCTGATGATTAAAGAAAAACCTCCAAAGAAAGAATAGATGGAGTCAGTTTAGTATGTAATGCTAATGAAAACCATTACAACTTTTAAACAAATAGGAAGGAAGACGTTAACAGTGGCTTACAAAAAAAAAGCCGGGAACCGTTTCTAGATGTGCAGAACAATCAAACCGTTTGAGCCACTCACAAATGAAGACATGAATATAGGAAGCTGCCATAGACTGTGGGCCAAGCTACACATGACGAATGACACTTGAACGGCAAGTGTATTTCTCCCTGTTCACTTGCCCTCCACTCAATCCACTTGCCGTTCGAGTGTCATTCGTCATGTGTAGCTTGGCCCTGAGTCACATCACTTGTCTACTGTGGTCAGTATACTGCCAGCAGGGTCACAGGTGGAAATCTTAAACTACTGTGGGCAAAAATATTATAAATAATTAGAGCAGGGGCCCCCAACTTTGTTGAGCCTGGAGATACTTTGGGAATTTTGAAAAAGGAGAACTACTGAAAACGAATGCCATGGAACAAAGGGCCAACAGTAAAATGTTAGAATATTCCAAGCCAAGTCCTTTTGTGAATGGATGTTCATTGCAAACTCAAAGGCGATCCTTCCTGGCTTCTTCTGAAGCACCGCCTACTTGCTAGGCTTTGGTAAAGTGATGCTTTTTTGTGTTCTCTGCACAAGGAAAGAATATTGCCAAATCCAGAGGCACCCGCAAGTCCTTTCTATAGTAAAGCCAAGTGTGCACGGTTGTGATTTATTTTATTTTATCAAATTTATACCCCACACTCCCCGTGAATGGGCTCAGGGTGGCTAACAACATATACAATTAAAACCATATACATATCTAAAAAACCATAAAAACAATACAAATAACTGGTGCCATGGTCAACTTTTAAGTAGCTTAAAAACCATGTTCATAGCTGCAGCCCAGCCCAGGGTGTGATGTGCCTGCCGGCAACCTTCTTCCCCTTTCCATTCTTTTCCATTCACTTTTTGGGGCTTTATCCCAAAGACTAAAGAAGCAAGCAGTTCTCACGAGCCATATCAGCAAGTGCTTGTGGGTGCCATGTTGAGGATACATTCGTTCTAAATTTTTGGTCATACTTTATATTTTTCTGATCTTTTGCCGTTATGATACATACACTGAATGATAAAAATACATGATACACATATATGTTTAGATTAGTCTGGTTTGCATTGCTCTGCAGTTGTACTATATGCTTAATAATAAAACTGAATATGAAAAAGAATGTGATACCAGCTGAAGGTGCCTATTGTTGATAATAGTCAGCAATTCAACACCTAGATCGTTTGTCAAATTCCCAGCTTAATCCCCGTTAACAAATATATTGGTTAATCTGTAAATAATGACTCAAATTTCTGTGTCACTATAATGGAACTGAACTTTCAAGTATTATGAAGTTTGCAAAAATAAAGTATAATATAAGACTGTGGCTGTCAATGTACAAAAGTAAATGTTGGGAGGATTCATTATAACTCTATAATGGTGCAATGAAGATTCCCCAAAAGGTTTAAAAAAGTCTCTGACAGTGGCTGCACAGTGGTGGAATTTCATCTCCTTATGACTTGCGGCCACTTCTGCACCTACATAGCAGGTGAAATCGATTCTCTCCCAGAATCATGGATGGTTGGGTCAGGTGATTGAACAATGAGGGGTGGAGAGTATGAACCCCATAAGGCTATGCAAAAGCATGCTTGCATAAAATGCTGCCAGTCCAAACAGATCAACTGCCTTTATTGATAACATAGGCTGAGATGAACACCAACCAGTGAGACTTTTTAAAAAACACAGTGCAATCGTAATCAAAGTTACTCCACTCTAAGCCCATTGATTTCAGTGGGTTTCAACTGGAGTATCTCTGCTTACGATTGCACCGACAATGTATTTTTAAACAAATGACTGCCTGGTCTGTTCAGTCTTTGTTAAAATAATTGGCTATGGAGTGGTGCACGGCAATGAAAGGAGAGTGTGGAAAAAAACTAGAATTCCCATTTAATTACATGAGAATGTGCATGGATGAAATGCTACTGATTACACCGTATTGTACTGTTTGACTATGAGGAAAGGAACTTGTTCAAGAGACTTGAACTGCTCCTGAATAACCAAACTGCCCAATGAAAAACAATCTCTGTTGTGTTCACGATTTGAGAAAAGAATGTGCGCTGAACCATCAGGGGCTCAGACATCCTCGCACTAAGCTTGATAGAACAACAATCTAAAAAAAATCATATTCATAATTCAAGAATATTACCATGCAATCTTGAGCAGAGTCACAGCCTTCTAAATCCATTTAAGTTACTGGTGTAACTCTGTTTAGGATTACACTGTTAGTCTGTTAGCTTTACAGTGCAATCCTAGACAGAGATACACCCTTCTAAATCCATTGGCTTACAATGGTTAAGACCTTGTTTAGGACTATGCTAGTTATGTGTGGTGGTTCCCCGCTAGGCAAACATGTAGGAGGCTATAATTTTTTAAAAAAATGTAACTAGCAGGGTCAAAGGGCCATTAAATACAGGGAAATGCATAAATACCTAAAATGAAAAGAACAGAAACCATTCACAGTCAGAGTTATTTTCTCTACTTTTGCTTTGTTCTTTAAAATCTGGAATGGCTGCATGTTTAGATGTTCTTGTTAGCTCCAGATGTTAAGTAGTTTCATATGTTAAGTTGTATATGAATTTTATTATAATACTAGGTTTGATGGTCTGATTCCCATAACAGTTTGGAGGAGGTCTGAGAGTAGACAGTACTGAGCTTGACAGACCAATAGTTTGACTCATATGTTCCAATCCAGTGTTGCAGCATCTAGATGGACCTAGATGGACCAATGGTTGGATTCAGTATGAGGCAGTTTCATATGCATGGCTTTGTGTGTCAGCTTTGTAAAATAACTTCAACATTTGGCAGCCCTGGCCTAGACAACCCTATCAGTCTTCATTTCCCCACAGGGGAAAAAATTTAAAGAGTGATCAGATGTTTTGGATCAAATAAAGATATCTGTAAAATGGTTATGATTCTTTGTTATTGCCTAGACTTTCATAGTCAACAAGATGTGAATACTGACTGGCAGCAACTGGCCAATCTTATTGTCCAATACTTCTGTCATATGACAATTTTCAGGAGACTAGCACAGTCCTCCTCTTTCTGGCATCAGAGAGTTCAGATTGGTATGGGGAAGCTGTCTCATTTCTGCTTCCATCTCCCATACATATTGGAAGAGCGAGATTTGGGTCCAGTAACACCTTAAAGACCCAGTAGATTTCCACGTTTTCAAGAATCAAAGCTCCCTTTGTCAGAGTCAGCTTTGATTCTCGAAAGCTCATACCCTGGAATTCTAGTTGGTCTTTAAGGTGTTACTGGACCTGAATCTTGCTCTTCTACTACGTGATGGAATAGGTGACTCAGCATGCCTTGGACATTGGGGGGTGCTGCATGTCTGTCTGTGCATATGTGTAACTCTTTGGATAGTAAGCTGCTTCTCCTGATTCGTCCTCTGTCTCTGTGCCTCTTGGGAGATTTCCCCCCCCTCTTGCCTCATGGTCTTCTGAAGGAAAAGGATGTGGTTCTCAGAACTCCTGTTATGAAGGCCTCATTCGCAGACCCACAAGCAGCCTCACTACCAGGCTCAGGCCGTGGTTTATTAGTAGGGAAAGTGACTCTTTAGATTAGGACTCTTTCTCTGTTCTCTGAGATATTGCTATCGATGGAATCTACCTCAATAAAACTGCAAATTCTATCTTTCTCCAGTTTGTCTGAGGATTAATTAATGCATGTTGGGGTAAACACTTCTAAGTAACTGCTACCCAAACCGAAAAACAACTAATTCCTAATACGATAGACCAACATGGCTACCGCCCTGAAACTGCCTACACAGTGGGTATCTTTGTATACATGCATCTTGCTTGACCCTAAGTACTATAATTTTTTAAAATGTAAGGCATGATTACAATATGGGTAGCTTTTATGGTTCAAATACCAAACCGTTTATGACAAACCTTTGAATAGTTGCTTCCTTTTTAATTTGATCTTGCATGCTTGTTAAATTTATTTCCAGTGATTTTTTTCTGCCAGTGGATGTTTTGGTATGGATGATCTTTTAAAATTATAGACCTGTTTTCCATGGCACTGTGAATAAAGTAAACTGGATTTGACAAATAGATACTACCTTTTGATGGTGGTGATGAAATGTCCCCCTGGAAAAAAATCCAGATGGAGCTTGAAGAAATATGATTTCCATATGGAACTGATGGAGATGTAATGACAGCTGATCGTAATGGGTTTGGACCAGGAAGAAGCATCGACTGCATTGTTTAATTAACATTTTATGACAAACTCAAAGGATTTCATCGGTGGAGGCAGGTGGGAGTAACTTTTTTGACCACAGTTAATCACATCTATTGCAGCATCACTTACACATTTGTGGGGAGGTAGTTCACCATCTCTGATTTGCCTTTCCTTCGGCTCAGCAATGCAGAGATTGATTATCTTCTGCCTGAAAAAGATCAGCAAGATATTAAGCAGTAAGTCAAATCCATTGGCCTGCTTTTTGCAATTTTTTTCTTTTTTTGCTTATCACTCCACCAGGTAAATTAAACTGTTCTCCTCCTGTAAGCTTCCATTTCAGTATAAATTGCCCACATTTTATTGTAAGCTCTGTTTTAACAACAGATTTGACCCAACCAGTTAGTCCTACCTATCCATACTCACTGGCACAAAAATCTTTCAAGCCAGATAACATCTGCCTGCAGTGGGTTCCAAAATATTTCAGCAGATACAGAAGTGTCTGTAATAAACATATCAGTGGTTTGCTGTTATAGGAGTAGCAGTAACATCCACCATACAGAAGACCATAGGGCTGGCTTCAGGTTTTTGGAAGGGGAATGGTGCAATATCCATTCCGTGCCCCCCCCCCCCACTAAGAACACCAGCACCATTTCATCCTAGACACACAGAGTCCATATCAGTAAGACTAAAGAGACCCAGGGAGTCACCGGTTTACACCCGACAGCAGAGTTCCTCCAACGTGGTTCTCAATTGGCACAATGGTGCCTGGAAGTACTTCCCTTGACACCCAATAAGCTTTGCAGAAAGTGGGTGGGGCCATTGTAAAGCAGGGCCTGCCCCTGAAGAAAATGGCAGCTTTGGAGGGTGGACTCTACAGCATCACATTCTCACTGAACTTCCTCCACTCTCCAAAACTCCTCCTAGGCTGTGCCCCAAATTCTCTGAAAATTTCACAACCTAGAGTTCACAATCTTACTGTACAGAGTCATCGTGAGAATTAAAAAGATATGTCTTTAGAACCCTAGTCCCCCCCAAGGAGAATAGAATTGAATCTTAATCAACAATAATGGTAAAATATAGCTGTGATCTAATAATTCACTTATTCCAAAAGAAACTGTGCAAGGCTAAGCAGACTTTTACCCTTCTAAGTCCACTGATGTCTATGGTCTTAGACAGGGGTCATTTTGTAGAAAAAGAGCTGGAGGAACTCATTAGCATAACTCATTGGCATGACTGATTTGCATATGCCACTCCCCCTGACATCATCTATCCTGCCTGTTTTGGACCCAATCCTGGCCATTCAAGGCCAAAATTGGGCCCAAAATGGCATAAAGGGGCTGAAATGGCCAAAAAGGGGCCCAAAATGGTCAGGATCGGGCCGCTGCTGAGTGGGAGAGTGATCCACCACCCATCAGAGGCCTTATCCGGGCCGTTTCGTCCCCAATCCAGGCTGAAATGAGCCCAAAATGGCTGAGAGTCAGGTGGGTGGGACCACCTGACATGTGACCTCTTTGAGGAACTCCTAGAACTGCGTTCCTGCGCGTTCCCCCTCGAAATGAGCCCTGGTCTTAGAAAAGTGCTTAATATTGTTCTGCTCGTGTACTACTAATTTTAAGACAGAGTTTCTCTGGCGAGGTTTTTGTTAAAAGTCCAAAGCAATATCTTCTGATTGACCTAAGAACTGACATTTTTACACTTACCTTACTGGATGTTCCCAACCCAAGGTATTTCCCCTCCAATGTGAAAAAAGATGCAAGATGTTAGGGCTCATGGTTACTTCTCTCTTGCCCAGGCTGTTTAAATGATGTGTTTGTTTTATTACTAAACACAATTAATCCATACTTTCCATTAAAAATGCCCAAGGCAATCCACAAGAGAGTAATTTGAAATTGATACTGATTAAAAAAATATAAAAACTAAGCAGTAAAACTTAAACCAGCAAAAGGTAAAACAACAGTCCTATTAAAAGCAGTTGCACATAAAAACAGCTTCTCAAGTTATAAAACAAGAGCAGAAATGTTTTAAAAAGCAAAAAGCTACAGGCCCCACAAAATCAGCAAAACACGTGGAAAGGTAATAAAGTTTTCACCAGGTACCTAGCTGTCTTAATGCTAAACAAGCCGCTGGAGGGAGTGGATTCCAGAATCAGAGACACCATCGATGAGATCCTGTCTGTGGTTGCCACCCATCTTATCTCCAGTGGTGATGGGAAGGCACAGAGAGCAGGGCTTTTGTGGAGGATGGAGATTAATATGCAATTCATTTTCAAATCTGCAGATAATATAAGAGCAGATTTTGGGGTGTCTCCAGTACAAAGTATATTCAGCAATCGACACAGCTTTATTTTTTAGTGCATTTTTCTAAAGGAGCTCAGGCTGGGAAATATATGTTTCCCCTCCTCCATTTTATCTTCTCAGCAACTTTGTGAGGTAGGTTAGGCTGAGAGAGAGTGACTAGCTCAAGATCACCCAGTAACGTCCATCGTAAGTGGGAATTTGAACCCAGGTCTCTCTAGTCCTAGTTCAGCATACTAACCACTCTATAACATTGGGCCAAGCTACACATGACGAATGACACTTGAACAGCAAGTGGATTGAGTGGAGGGCAAGTGAACAGGGAGAAATACACTTGTCGTTCAAGTGTCATTCGTCATGTGTAGCTTGGCCCATTGTCTCACCCAAGAGAGAACTTTGCTTTAGGACTTTTCTTTGAATAATGTTGCCATTTTTTAGCAAACCTTTGCCTTAGTTTAATGTAGAAAAGTATTCAATAGTGATATAATAGGAAAAAATCTCCAACTAGTTGCTTGGAATAAAGCATCTGCTAGCATTTCTTTTTTATTACAATCCAGTAGGTACATCTTGCTATATTTTACTGGGATGCTCATTGATGTTTGAAAATAATTGCCTGCAAATCTGCAGTGCTATTCTGTTATTGCTTTCTTCAAACACAAGCCTGTCTGATGCAAGTTTTTAAAGCTGCTGAAAGAAGAAAAAGAATGTTCCAAAGATTAAAAGTTTGTTGCCTAAGCGAGGCATTTTTTTGGGTATTTTTGAAATGAAAAGATATTTAAACTGGCATTTCAAGCAGATGAAGAGATGATTGAAAGATAACTGCCACAATAATTGTGGTTTCATTAGCTGAGGATTCTGAGCCTATATTGGCAAGCTTACAAATTATGACTTGGACTTGTATTGATTATGACAAAGTGGTGAAAGTATATAATATTGAATATGTAGCAGTGATGAACTACTAATAATGTACTTGCAGAACAGATTAGTTATGAAATGTGTAACTTAAAATGTTGAATATAAATGTACCCTAATATAAATAGGGAGGTAGTTGTGAATTTCCTGCATTGTGCTGGGGGTTGGACTAGATGACCCCTGAGGTCTCTTCCAACCCTATGATTCTAAGTAAGTATCATTGTATCTTATAGATATAGTCTTAACACATTTAATGAAGGGGATGTTGGGGAGAAATACTTGGTTTTATATATTGTCGAAGGCTTTCACAGCCAGATAACGTTAGTTGTTGTAGATACTCCGGGCTGTATAGCCGTGGTCTTGGCATTGTAGTTCCTGACGTTTCATCAGCAGCTGTGACTGGCATCTCCAGAGATGTAGCAATGAAAGACAGAGATCTCTCAGTGTCAGATAGCAGACAATCAAAAGAGGATCCTTTGTTGCATTTTGGGGTTAAAGTTGGATTTGAACATTTTGAAGATAATATAATCATGTGAAATCGAGAAAATGAAGCCTCATTTCTTTTCTTTTGCAGAATAATGCTTTTTTAGCAATAGATTCTGATCAGAGACCAGAATGTTATTCCTATTTCTTGATCGATATGGATTGCCATAATCTTTACAACCATAGTTCCAATGGGGAGAATGTAACATTACTTCATTGTGCTTCTCCCTGTTCCCTCTTTTCTTTCCAAAAAATTTCTGTTGGGACAAATCCAAAATGGTTTCTGTAATCCCTTTCATAAGTATCACTTGGAAGAATCATGGGGGTACAAAAGCCGCCTGGTGAGGCCTCCACAAGAGCAAAGTTTGAACACACCACACGTAACAATCTTCAATACACAAAGGAGCAACTGTGATTTTCCATTTTAAGGTTTATTACAATCCAGAGTGATGAAAGAACAATAAAAATGAAACACTACAAGGACATTTAAAAGCTGTGTTCAGCATCACCAGTGAATGTGCTAATAGAAGGAGATGTCTGAACTACATCAGCCGTGAATGAGATTTTTATAGGGGTCATTTCATGCTGTATCAAACTGATGTCCAAAGTAGACTTGTTTCCAATGTTGTCTGCAGTAGTTTATTGCCTTTTGCATATTTTGATTTCGAGAATGTGGGTTCTTTTAGTGGGGAAAAAATTCTACAGTTGATGTAGTCTTCTGTATAACTAAATGAGATTGCCAACTTCCAGGTAGGGCCTGGAGTTCTCCCAGAGTTATGACTGATCGAGACCAGAGAGATGAATTCCCTTGGAGAAAATGGCAGCTTTAGCGGGTGGAGTCTATGGCATCTCATCCCTGCTGAGCTCCCTTGGTTTCCCAAACTTTGTTCTCTCCAGTCATGCCCCAAAATTTCTAGGAATTTCCCTAATCAGAGTTGACAATTTAAATCTGTCACCTTCATTAACCTTCTACCTGGAACTATGGGAGAAGGGCTGACAATGAAATTTCAGGAAGGTTACAGTCTGCTTCAGTCATTTTCTTGCAGTATAAAATATAACAATTTATTTCATTTTTATACAACAACTCATTAGTCTAGAAGTTAACAAAAATCCGTTCTGTAATGCTGCTTTTAATCCACAGGCAGATGTAAATTCACCTCTGGGTGTGCATAATGGAAAGACACACACACAGACACACACACACAGAGAATATATATATTACAGTGGAGTAAAGAGAAGCCTTGAGACCCATGTTAGACAAAATGCTTATGCAGGGTATATTAAAACCATTTGTCATATTCTAGTAATTGTTTTATTCTGGCTGCTGCTACATTACTAAATATAAAAGGATAACATGGTTAAATTTAATAATGCCAGCGTATGAAATGTGCCTGGAAGACACGGGCATGAAAAAAAAGGCTGTATTTTAAAATAATTTCCTTTAAAAAAATCCGGAGAAGAGCTGTGGCTCAGTGGTAGAGCATTTGTTTTTTGTGCAGAAGGGCCCAAATTTAATCCCCAGCATTTAATCCCCGATTCCAGACGGCCCTCCCCATTCCGAAACGTCGTGCGTCGTTGCGCATCGTCGTGCGGAAAACGCGAAATATTGCATTTTCTCGCGCGAGTTTTGCGCGACATCGCGCAAAACTCACGTGAGAAAACACGATATTTCGCGTTTTCCGCGCGACGACGCGTGACGTTTCGGAATGGGGAGAGCCGTCTGGAATTGGCCCAGGGAACAGGTGATGTGGCCTGGAGACCCCTTGCGAGTCAGTGAAGACAGGATGGATCTTGAGGGACAAAACGGGCTAAGTACCTTGTTCACAACTTACAGTGAGCACACAAACAATCCGAGTACGCAAAGAATCCTTCTAACAAATCCCTCTGATGCCTCAAATTATTTTTCTAGACCTATAAAATAAAATCCCAACGATAAGATGTGACCTCATATCTAGCCTGCTGGTAGTCATGAAAACATGGATCGCTTCATGTTGGAATAAGCAAACACCCCACCCCCCTCAATAAGCCAATGGTACTCAAAAATATGAGATCGTTTTATTATTCAAAAGATAACAGATATTCTGCAACAATCCAATGCCGTTCCCAAAACAATGCAATTTCATGACAAATAGCTACCCTTTTTCAAATACATCAGTAAAAAAGATTTGCAAACTCCAAATCAACTATACCAACATAGTCTTTTTTTTTTTTGAAAATTTTTTTATTGGGTTAGGATCAATTATTTTCACATTACAATCAATTCTCCCATTTCCCAATTTCTAACCCCCTCCCTTTCCCCCCCTTTTTGTTGACTTCCAACAGTTTTCCAACCCTTTGTCCCTTTTCCCTTACTCCTTTTATATTCCTCTATCTAACAAGTATATATTCTCCCTTTATTCTAAGCAATAATTCTTTAACTATTTTTGATACTCTGTACCCTAACTTTGAGTCCCCTTTTCCCTGTTGGATAAACAATTTATCCCATTTTTCATAATTTCAAATATTTCTATAGATCATAAACCATATAAACCATACATTCATATAAGTCAACCAATTTAACTTATGCTCTATGTGTTACTCATTCTACTTATCTTCTTCTTTCTGCTTTAGTTATATTTAATTACATTACTATTTTTGTCCCCCTTCAATTATAAATCTATATAACTATCATCATATAATATCAATCAATTTGACTCATATATATCTTCAGATAAACTTATTCAGTTTGGTACATTATACAAATTTTACCAAAAATAATGTTAATTAGTCAGTCCTTATGATTAATCCTTATGGTTAATTATTTTCTATCAATATTCTATATCTTATTCTACATATAATAATCTAATGACATAACTGCTTAGAAATTTTCATTTACCTCTTCGCCCCCCCGGTAAAGTCACCCCCCTCTGCATTTTATTGTATTTCAATAGTTCTCAAACTGCCACAGTTCTCCTCCCACCTCCCATTTCTTCACCAAATATTGTTTCAGCTTCTCCCAGTCTGTGTTGAACTGTCCTGGGTCAAGGTTTCTCAATTTTCTTGTCATTTTGTCCATTTCCGCCATATACAGCAATTTGTAAATCCAGTCTTCGATAGTTGGCACTTCTTGTACTTTCCATTTTTGCGCATACAAAAGTCTAGCTGCTGCTGTCATGTAAAATAACAATGTCCTATGTTGAGCTGGAATGCCCTCCATTCCCAAGTTCAGTAGCAGGAGTTCTGGGTTCTTATTAATTTGAAATTGTAAAATCTCACTTATTACTCTTATTATTTCCCCCCAGTACTGCCTAGCTACCTCACACGTCCACCACATATGATACAGGGAACCCTCATGTTTTTTACATTTCCAGCATTTGTTAGAGGTGTTCAAATTCCCTAGCGCAATCTTCTTTGGTGTCATGTACCAACGATAAATCATTTTGTAAATGTTCTCTTTGATATTAGTACACGTCGTAGTCTTCATTGTAGTCTTCCACAAGTATTCCCATGCCTCCATTGTTATTTCTTTATTAAAATTTATGGCCCACTTCACCATTTGTACTTTAACTGTTTCATCTTCAGTATACCATTTCAACAGTACTAGGTATACCTTAGAAATTTCCTTCTTGTCATCTTTTAAAAGTGTCTGCTCTAGTTCCGAATTCTCTGTTCTTATGCCTCCCTTTGCAGAGTCCGAATTGTAGAGATCTCTGATCTGTCTGTACTGAAACCAATCATAATTTGGTGATAACTCGTCCTCTGTCTTTATTTTAAGTTTAGAAGATTCTATTCGGGTTATCTCCTTGTAAGTTAAACACTGTTGCTCAGTATCGACAGCTCTCGGATCTATTACCTCATATGGAACCACCCACAGGGGGGTTCCTTCTTGTAAATAGTCTCTGTACTTCTTCCAGGTTGCATATAGGCTTCTCCGTATATAATGATGTAAGAACATCGAATTCGCTTTTACTTTGTCATACCATAGATATGCATGCCATCCAAATATTTTTTTGTATCCCTCTAGGGCCAGTAATTTCTTATTCTTCAGCGTCATCCAATCTTTCAACCACACTAGGCAGATTGCGTCGTAGTAAAGTCTTAGATTGGGCAGTTGCATTCCGCCTCTTTCTTTTGCATCTTGTAAAACTTTCATTTTCACTCGAGGCTTCTTGCCTGCCCAGACAAAATCTGATATTTTCCTCTGCCATTTTTCAAACTGCTTAGAGTCCCGAATAATTGGTATTGTCTGTAGCAAAAACATTACTCTTGGTAACACATTCATCTTAACTGCTGCAATCCTTCCCAACCATGACAAATTCAATCTATTCCATTTAATCAGATCTTGCTCTATCTGAGTCCATAATTTTTCATAGTTATTTTTGAATAGATCTATATTCTTAGCCGTCAGTTCAATTCCCAAATATTTCACCTTACTTGTTACTTCGCAATCTGTTATTTCCATTAGCAATTGTTGTTTTTGCTTAGTCATATTTTTACATAATATCTTTGACTTCTTTTTATTAATATAAAAACCTGCTAAATCTCCAAACTCCTTGATCTTGTCTATCACTTTTGGCATATTCTCCATTGGGTCCTCTACAATTAACATTATATCGTCCGCAAATGCTCTGACCTTGTAAAAAAGTCCTTTATTTTTATTCCCCGAATTTCTTCGTCTTGTCGTATTTGTATCATCAGGATCTCCAATACCAAAATGAATAACAGCGGAGACAACGGGCAACCTTGTCTTGTTCCTTTGCTTATAGTCAGTTTCTTAGTCGTCTCGTCATTCACTACAATTGCTGCATTCTGGTCTCTGTAAATTTCCTTAATTGCTCTTATGAATCTTTCTCCCATTTGTAGCTTTTCCATAGTGGCAAACATAAAGTCCCAGTTTAAATTGTCAAACGCTTTTTCAGCATCAACAAAGAAGAAACCAACCTCTTTATCACAACGCTTGTCGTAGTATTCAATAGCGTTAATCACTGTCCTTAAATTGTCTCTAATTTGTCTATCTGGCAAAAAGCCTGCTTGTTCCTCCTCAATAACTTCCGAAAGCCATCCCTTCACTCTCTCCGCCAGTATCTTCGCAAAAATTTTATAGTCATTATTAAGTAACGATATAGGTCGGTAGTTTTTCACATTAGTCAGATCTTGACCCTCTTTAGGGATCAATGATATGTTAGCTTCGTTCCAAGTATCTGGAGTCCGTTGATCCTTTAAAACTCCATTGATCACCTCTTTTAGGAATGGTGCCAGTTCATTGGCCATTACCTTATAGAATTTAGCTGTAAGTCCATCTGGCCCTGGCGCCTTTCCCAAATTTGTTGACTGTATTGCCTTTCTTATTTCCTCATCCGTTACTTCATTATTCAATCTATCTCTCCAAGCTTCCGAAATTACTGGGAGTTTCATTTTATCCAAGTATGTCGCTATTAATTCTTTATTCACCTCTTTCTTGTTGTACAATTTAGCATAAAATTTGTAGAAGGCTCTACTAATGGCTGTCTGTTCCAAATATGTTTTATTATCTTCACATATTTTATTTATAGTTTTCTTTTCCTTTCTTTTTTTCAGTTGCCATGCCAGGTATTTCCCAGGTTTATTTGCACCTTCAAACGCTTTTTGATTCAGTCTTTTAAGATTCCACTCCAATTCTTTGTTATTCATTGCTGTCAGCTGTTCTTGAAGTATTTTAATGTCCTGATAAATTTTCTTTTTCCCTGGTCTCTTCTTTAACTGTGTTTCTTTGACTTTTATTTTTTCCACAATCTCCTGTCTCTTCTCTTCTTTCTTTTTCCTGGCTCTACCATTTAAGTCCATTAGTATGCCCCTAATTACCGCCTTGTAGGTATCCCAAACCTTGTTGGTTGGTACTTCTTTATTCATGTTATATTGTATGAAGAATTTTGTCTCTCTTCTCAACATTTCCAGGTTCTCTCCCTCTTGTAACAAATCCTCATTTATTCTCCATCCTTTCCTTTTTCTCCTTCTCCCCAATTTCCACATGATTGGATTATGATCTGAGCCTACCATCGGCATTATTTCCACCTCCTTAGTCCATAACGCTAAGTCTTTTGAGGCCCAGATCATGTCAATTCTCGATAGTGTAGAATGCCTTGCAGAAAAGAACGTAAATTGTCTACTTTTGGGGTTTTGTCTTCTCCATACATCTTCTAAAGTCTCCTGTTGTATCAATTCAAAAAAGAGCTTTGGTAACAGTCCTCTTTTCTTTTGTGCCGTTGATAATTTTTTGTCTAATTCCAAATTTGTCACTCCATTGAAGTCTCCAGCAAGAATTATCTGGTCATATGAAAGTTCATCTAGTTGCCTCCTCAAATCCTCAAAGAAGCTTTCTTTTGCTCCGTTAGGTGCATAAACTCCGACTACCAGCACTCTCTTTAGATTCCATATACATCCCACTGCTATAAATCTGGCTTCCACATCTTTCATTACAAATTTTGGCTGCAGCTCCTCTTTTATATACAACACCACTCCTCTTTTTTTCTTATTAGAGGCTGCTGCAAAATCATTACCCAATTTTTTCAGTTTCAAATATTTTACATCTTGTTTTCTGATATGGGTCTCTTGCAAACATACAATATCACATTTTTGTTTTAATAGCCAGTGGAAAATACTTTTTCTCTTGTTTGGTGAATTTAGTCCATTTACATTCCAAGATAAAACTTTACATTCCATATTCATAGTCTTGTTGCTGGTAAGTCTTTTTCATTGTCCCTTAAGAATCGCTCCATCTCTCGCTCAGATCTGATACGCTTTTTGGCCCCTCCAAATTCAAAGGACACACCTTCTGGTAATTCCCATCTATACCTGATTTTCATGTCCTTCAGAATCTGAATTAGTGCTTTATATTTTTTCCGATCTAGTAACACCGATCTGGGTAGTTCCTTCATGATGATAATCGTCTTGCCATCAATCTCCAATGGATCTTGAAACTGTTTAGTCACAATCTTCTCTTTCATATTTCGAGTCGTGAACTGCACAATCACGTCTCTTGGTAATTTCCTCTGGGTCGCGATTCTTGAATTTACACGATATACCACATCAAGGATAGCCACAACTTCCTCCTCCTCCTTTCCCAGGTATTCAGCTAACACCTCAGTCATCTGTTCTTGCGCTGTCTTTCCTTCCACTTCCGGCAAGCCGCGAAATCTCAGCTGCTTCTCCATATGTTTACTTTCCGCAACCGCCATTCTTCCCCTCATCAGTCTCATCTCTGTTTGTTGCGTGTCAGCTAAGTTCTCCACCGCACCTTCCACTACTTTGACTCTCTGCTGTGTCCCTTGCAATTCGTTTTGTATTATTTCCATACCTTTCTTCACTTCTGACAGCTCAGTTTTCACTGTCTGTTTAACCTCTTTAATCAGCTCCAGTTTCGTGTCCTTAAGTTCTTTAATCACTTCTAAAAGTTTTTTATCCAGGTTTTCTATTGCCGATTGCCACTCTTTTTTCGACATCGTGGGGCTTGCTTTAGCTCGCTCCCACGAGTCCGCTCTCTTCCTTAACTCCGTGGCGTAAAATTTAATGTCTTTTTAAATTCAAATGTCCCGGTCTTCTTGCAAAAAAAAAAGGCTTTTAAAAAGTCCAAAATGTCGGGCGTCTTTTCTCTATGGTTTTTCTATGATTTTTGTAATCCAAAATGGCTTACTTCCTCTTCCGCTGAAGCCGCGACCCTTCCCCTTTCAAAGATGGCGATTCCCTTCTTCCTGCCCTTCGGCAAGGGCCGCTTCTCTCCAGCATCTCTATTGCTATTACGTACTTCCTGTTTCCCGACTTCCCACAGTAGCTCTCGCGATGGTAAATTTTTCTCACAGCTCCGTAACCGCAAGTATTCAAAACAATAGTCCAATTTCTTTAATAACTCCTTAAACTTAGTCTCTTTTCTTATGCAACTCTTGCCGAGTCTTCCCCTCCTTTTTACTAGCCTGTTGCAGTTTGAAAATCTACTTTAATTCTTCTTTACTTTTTACAATCTGTCCCGTATCAGAAGATAGTGATCTTTACCTTCTCATTCACTTTCCTTGGGTTGTAATCGCTGTTTCAATCTTAATTTCTCCTCTCCACTTCTTTCCCCTTTTGAAGCTTGGGTACGTAGGTCTTATGCCAACCGCATTGGCCCCAAAACTGCCGCAGAGATCTTAGCCGACCTGTCGCAGGGTGGGACCTCAAGGGTCGGGAGGGGGCCCGTTGCACAGAGCCCCCCCTCGCCCGAGATCAACGCGCCCTGAGGTCTTGAGCGTTCTTTGCCTGCTCTCCGCCTGAGAGCAGTCGGCCGCGGGCTAAATTTCCCCCGCCGGCCGCTTAAAACGGCAGTCCGGTCAGCTCCGCAAATGGAGCTGCTTCAGACCTCCATGAATCCCAAACCGGAAGTCTCTATACCAACATAGTCTTAACTCATAAAAACAATACAAATATGTAAATATCACAATGCCAAAGCTATTAAAACCACGAAAATGAAAAGGAAAACGTATGTATCATAAAATAGAACATTCAGGCTTATTGTATACTGTAACAAAACCCATTGTTGGGAAAAATACAATGGGCTTTAGAAAAGGGAGGGTGGGCACTTGGGCATTGCCTCATCCTCCGTGACTGATCCTGGTCAGGCAAATGGGGGGCAGGAATTGCCACCTGTTCTGCTACTGATCCTGGCTGGGTGAAGGGGGGGCAGGTATTGCGACCTGCTCCACGCCTGATTCTGTACAGGTGAAGGGTTGGGCATTACTGCTTGATCCGCTTCTGATCTCAACTGAGAGAAGGGGGTGGGTGGGTATTGCCTCCTGCTCCATGCCTAATCCCAGCTGGGTGAAGTCGGGGGCAGGCATTGCCACCTGTTCCACTTCTGATCCCAGCTGGGTGAAGATGTGGTGGTGGGCATTGCCATCTGCTCCTCTCTTGATCCCAGCTGGGTAAAGGGGGGCAGGCATTGCCACCTGCTCTGCTACTGATCCCAGCTGGGTGAAGGTGGGGGGGGGCATTGCCACCTGCTCCACTCCTGTTCCCATCTGGGTGAAGGCAGGGGTGGGCACCACCACCTGCTCCATTCCTGATCCCAGCTGGGTGAACCCAGCAGGCAGGCACTGCCACCTCCTCTGCTCCTTATCTCAGCTGGGTGAAGGGGGGCTGGCATTGCCTCCTGCTCTGCTCCTTCCTGATCCCAGCTGTGTGAAGGCAGGGGGGCGGGCATTGCCACCTGCTCCGTGCCTGATCTTGGCCTAGGCTTCCCTCTGTGGCATGGTCTTGAAGGGCCAGGCAGCCTCTTCTGGGCTTCTCACCAGAGCAGCATGCTCAGGAGGCACACCAATGTATGAAGTGAGTTGTCTGGAACAAAGTTAGCTTTTTATATAGTAGGATAGTTATCTTAGTAAAGTTTGCTTCAATGAATGTATTTCATACTATGTACTCTTTTCTTTAATGTATGTGACTGTGAAGGATTTATCCAATAAAATAATTATATATATAAAAAAGATGGTTCCAACAAAAATACTTGACACACTTGGTAAAAATTTGTTGACCAAAATACACACACATAATAAAAAAGAGGCTTGTGTGTGATGAGTCATGTAAGGTTTTAATGGCATGGAGGTAAATAATGTCTTATTAAACCTATTAAGATATTTTTCTCCAGGCAGCTGGCAACTCTAGCCTAGTCTGGCCTGCTTAGCACTACTATACCACACACACACACACACACACACACACACACACACACACACACACACACACACACACACACACACACACCATTTAAAACACAAACATACAGGGATTTCTGGTTTTAAAATAGTTGCACAGCCAGTAGAATTTCAACAGACAAAGCTTTCAGTTTAAGTTTTCTTTATACTGCTGTTTTATAGCTTCTATAGCATATATAGAAATGGCTAGCATGCCAGGCAAAAGACGAAGCTGCAGCCCTTCTCCCTGATATCTAGTTTTCTATCTGCAGAAAGGTTTATTTGTTTTATTTATTTCATTCTATCCCACCTTTCTCTCCAATCGGGGCCCACAATGGCTTATTTCATTCTTCTGTCCTCCATTTTATCCTCACAACAACCCTGTCAGGTAGGTTAGGATAAGAGTGTGTGGCTGGCCCAAGGTAGCCCAGCAAACATTCATGGCAGAGTGCGGATTTGAACCTGGGTCTCTCAGATCCTAGTCCTACACTCTAACCACTACACCACACTGGCTCTCTCTATTTGTTGTTTCTTTTTGAATATGAGTGTTCCATTTTGAATCTGAAAGTGGTATAGTCCAGGCCCAGGTTTACCCTGTGAGAACTTGGCCAGAGAGTCCTGTGGCACCTTAAAGACAAACACATCTATTGTCGCTTTGTAGTTACATTTTTAAAATTTAAAATTTAAAATTTAAAAATGTAACATTTCTAAAATCATGATTATATTTAACATAATATACAGTGTAATTCTATGCAGTTACTGCAGTCTATTGAAATCAATGAAGTAATTAGAAAGGAATAAATCCCCATAGGATTACACAGTCTAGCAAATTATATTTTATACAGTATAAAAGGAGCACAATAAGAGATACAATCCATCCAAAGAGAAGGATTTTAAAAACCCTGTTGTCCTGAATGGAAAACAGCATATGCTTAACTCACCCACTGAAATCATTGGGAGAATTACCACAGGATCCTAACCATGTTTACTCGGAAAGAAACAAAGAGCATACGCATGGAGCTTTGCTGTGGCAGTTGCTGGTTTACTTAATTAGAAAATACTGGACATTTATATGTCTGATATTTTCTCAGTTTATTTACCGGACAGAAAAGGCAAATTCTGGACTGTTCAGTTCAAAACAGGACACCTGACAACTCTGATTGTACAGCGTCTATTTGATCTTGTTCCTACATACGTTGAGTAATTCTCATGTTACATTCAGCGCATGTACAGCTGAACAGGGGGGTTCGTTTGTAAAGTAAATGTTTGTAGACTGTAGTCTCTCTCTTGCAAACAGATGTACATGCATCCATGCAAGGGGAGAGCAGGATTAAAAGCCTAATAAAGTAATTAATAAAATAATAAATGTACACATCCATTCACTATGTGAAATGTGAACACAGCTACACAAGGCAAATGCATGTGTTCACAAGGAGCATGGGGAAGGAGAGAAACACTGTTTTATGTGCAAATAATCCCAGGCTCAAGACAAGCAAGAAGCACGAATGAGACACTGAGGGGTGGAGCGGCCTGATAAGGCCTCCTACTCCACCCCCTCCAGCATTTCCAGATGGCCGGGAAAGCGCCACTGACTCCTCCTCCTTCGGGGAGGCAAACTGCAGCCCCCAGTCGAAGCAGCTGTTGCTGCCGGCTGGGAGTGCCATATTGCATGCAGATAATCCTAGGTTCAAGGCCTGAAATCTCCAGTGAAAAGGATCAAATAGTAAGTGAAAGATCTCTGCCTTAGACTTGGGAGAGCTGCTGCCAGTCAGAGTACACAGTACTGACTTTGACTTTGTATAAGGCAGTTTCATATGCTCGTGTAGGTTCATATTGGAGGATGCTGCCATAGTCTTGCTTTTTTCACTCACCTTTTGCTTGTGGAAAGGAAAGAGATTTGACCCAATTCAGAGATGGAAAGTGTGGTGGACTTCAAAGCTGAAACTTCATACCATTTCCACGTGCAACTTGAATGGGGGTGGTTTTGAGGCAAACTAATGGTAAATGCTGGTGCATTTGCCATGTGGTTCTGAGAATTTTCACCATATCAAAGTTTCTGTTTTGCAGGTTGTAATGGAAGGAACCCATAGAATGTTCTTTCAGAAGTGGGGATCCTATTTTGATTTAGCCTACAATAGGGATGACTAGGGGTGGAAATACATGTTACTAAGTACCTAGGGATGCTCAAGGGAACCTTATTTCATGTGTCTCTCTTCCAACTTTCCATGCACTTGCTTGCACAGTCACACTTCAGTTTGCTCCACATGAGTACATTCATGTGTTCAATGTCAGTTCCTCCTCAACTGCTAAAAGTATCCCAGTTTCCCCCAACTCCCACATCCATTTATTGAAATGCAGATCTTGACACTTGCTCACACCTTAAAGAAATGCAAATTGATGAGTCAAAGGAGCCTACAGTACTTGTTCTTGCAGCAAAAACAGCTGAATTGGCACTCTGCCCTCTGGACTCACTCACAGATGCAATCATACAATCCTATGAAAGCAGCATGCATGAGCACCAAGCAAGAACAGCCTGCATGTGAATTGAAGACCGCACATAAAACCCTGTATTTGAGCATCCCCAGGTAAGCCACTTAGTTTCTAAGTTCTGATAAGATTAGGCTTGCCTGGGCTATCCAGGTCAGGGTAAGCTACTTTTACACTAGGATAAAAGCTGAACTGTGCTACATGCAGAGCCCAAGATGCCTCAGTAAATCTGGAAAAGAGGTATTTGTAAGTCCAGTAGAACTCAAAGTGAAACCCAAATGCTTAAGGTACTTCCAGGACATCTAAAAAGTTGATATTTGGCACACAGTGATTACTAAAAAAGACTTTAAAAATTCATTCATTCATTCATTCATTCATTCATTCATTCATTCATTCATGCCGTTTTCCCACAATATGCCCCCAAAGCAACTTACAATACAAAAATAAAAGCAAATAAAAAAGAGAAAAGTGGGGGGCGATTCAGTCTTCTTTTTTCCCAACAGGTCAAGGATGTGACCCTCAGGCTAAATATCTGTGAGCAGAAGAACAAACTCAGATAGATGTTACTGAGCTGCTGCTAAATAGTTAGCAGGCTCTTCCCCATGTCCTCCCATGCCAAGGCAGGCATCTTTTGCAATAAACATTTCCCAGTAGGGACAAGAAATAGGGTTGCCAGCTCCAAGTTGAGAAGTTCCTGGAGATGTTAGGGCTGGAGCCTAGAAAGACTGGAGTTTGGGAAGGAGGAGGACCTCAGCAGGGTATAATGCCATAGAGTCCACCCTCCAAAGCAGCCATTTTCTCCAAGAGAACTGATCCTTTTGCTCTTGAGATCAGTTTTAATTTCAGGAAATCTCCACCTACCACCTGGAGGTCAGCAACCCTAGACTAGCATTCCACAATACAGCAAAAGGGGATTGAATATCTGTGGGATTGAATATCTGTTTTCTTTTAGTGTTTGGGGAAGGAGGCACTATATGGAATAAAATCCATATAGATTAAGACCATTTATAGTGGGAATCTGGCATGCAGAGACAAATCTAGTGGAACAAGGTTGTAGGAAAAGGTTTAATTTGTGATACATCTTCTCCCACCACCAGCACCAGGGTTTCTGGCACCTGTGGCCACTCTTTCATGCATGTGTGTGCAGCGCATGCACGCACCCCCGGACTGCATGATGACATCATCACGTGATGACATCATTGCACAGCAAAGCCGGGCCCATTGGCCAGCGGGTGGCTGGGGTGGCGCGAGGAGGCCGCCTGCTGTTCCTGGCCCACGGCTGCTGTGCTCGGCTGGGGGCATGTGGCGGCGGTGGTGGTGCGGGGCTGGCTGGCTGCAGCAGCAGCTGCGGGCCTGCCATGCCAGCTCAGTGGTGTGCGCCTCTGCCCCCGGCACCCCCTCTGGTGCCCCCTCCAGTCCTGTGGCACCTGCGGCACCCGCCTCATCGCCTCAATGGTGGCGCTGGCCCTGTCTTCTCCACTGCCATCATATTTTCAGCAAAGAAAGTATTTGTCAGCTTGTCCTAAGAACAGAAACATTACAGGCCATATGCACAATCTCCCTTCATATCACCCAGTTCTGGGTAATGGAATAAGTAATCATGCCAGTGGAAAGGAAATGAATTTTGCAAGTTGCATGATACTTACCCACATCCATAATTTTAATAGAATGTTGAGGTCCTGCCCAATGTGGCAAATCTCAGTTTTCATCAGCTGAGGCCCATTCTGAAAAAATGTCAATATGTGAAAATGGTAGCCAATAATCAAACTCTGGAGTATTTAAATGAACATTAACATTTTAAAATGGATTAAAATCTTGAAATTAAAAGGAATGTGAGAATCTTTTAGCATTGTGCCTCTTAGCCTAGTAATGATAGTAATGATATATACAGAAATCAAGCTGAGAGAGAATCTAACTTCTCCTTCTGCTAACAAGCACAGAAATTGCCCCTGCTTACAGTAATAGGGGCCTAATATATGTTGTATTTCATCAAGCATAAACTGAGAGATTTTCCTCCCTCACTTTTCCAATGTTTACAATGTCCATGGAACTCACTAACCTGAGGCACCATGACTAGACTTGTCACATTATATTAAGGTAAACGCTGTTTACTAAACAGTGGCCTAAAATCCCGAGAAATGAAAATAGACAAAGCTTACACAGTTTTATTCTTTGTGTTCCATTGAGTCTGACAAGGTTTCTCTCCCTTTCATCCCTTCCCTCCAAATTGGATAGTTATGTCCATACAGCACACAAGATTTCTTGATGGGCACCTTTTTTCACCAGTTGTGTCCCATTCAAGCTCTAGTCCTCTCTTTCTGGTGGAACAAAGTTCTTCAGGATTCTCTCTTCCACAG
This sequence comes from Eublepharis macularius, assembly GCF_028583425.1. Taxonomy (NCBI): domain Eukaryota; kingdom Metazoa; phylum Chordata; class Lepidosauria; order Squamata; family Eublepharidae; genus Eublepharis; species Eublepharis macularius. The sequence goes on along the minus strand of NC_072792.1, from coordinate 162,456,620 downwards.
CTGCTTATAGGAGAAATCTAGCAAAGAAAAGAAATCACCTGAGCATGCATTCCATGGCATTCCTAATATACACTATTTTAATCCTTTCTGCATGATATATTTGTGTACAAGGCCAATGTGTATAGAGGGAGAGAAATTCCAAAATACAGACAAGCAATAATGTTTGCGAGATGGGTAAGTGCACTGCCTTCTGCAGTCTCTGAAGGCTGCATTTTGGGTATACCTTTCTCAAATAGATACTGGTGTTTTCCGCATGGTCACTTTACAGCATTTCAGAATTTATTCTGCTTCCCATGTTCTCCTGAGTTCTCTACCTGCAAGGGAGTCATGGGAAGCAGAAACGGTTTCTGTCCATCTTCTCCCCATTTTTTCCCATGGGCACATTTTGCAATTTGTTAAAAAATTATTAATTTATTTTATTTATATTCGATTTATATTCCACCCTCCCCACATCAGCAGGCTCAGGGTGGATTACAATTAAAAATTTAAAATTACATTACACAGTTTATACGATTTAAAACCATAAAGCATTTAAATACCATAATTAAAATACATACATACAAATATATATATATGTTATGACCATGAAGAATCAAAAACTCCCATTCTGCTTCTCATGCCCCCCTCTTCCTTTCCCTCAGGAAATGATTGGTCTGTCGGCCAGTAACCACTCCCACCTTCCTCAGCTCTCTAAACTCCCTTCCCACCATTTTTATCAATAAAGTGAGGTAAGGATCATAAGACTGCTTCTCTGTTTGCTTCCTTCTGCCCGGGCATGCACACACACACTCTTTTTTTCCAAAATCAGAAACAAGTCCTAATATTGCTGCTTATTCCCTGCTGGCTTTAAAAGCCAGGAAAGGGTTAAAGGGCTGCTTTTCCCTCCCTCCGTTGATGGTATGAGCACACTCTTTTTATTCAAAGCTAGGAATGAGTTGTAACATTGCTGCTCATTCCTGCTGGCTTTAAAAGCCAGGAAAGGGTTGAAGGGCTGCTTTTCCCCCCCTCCCGACATGTTTCAGGTTTCATGTTTCTGCTAATGTCAAAAAGGAAAAAAACCCACAAGAGTTTTGCACTGTCATTTGTGAAAAAAGTGGCAGGAAGCTTCTGGAAGGGAATGAAGCAGCAGCATTTTAACTCTTCCCTGGCTTGGCTTTTTTTTTTTAAAAAAAGAGAGTGAAACAAGCATGAAAAGTACATATCTCCCCCCAGAACTCCGCCACCAATTGCCTCTCCAGTGGGCAAAGGACAGGCTGATCAGCAAATACAGGAAGGGATGAGTTCCAACATTGCTACGTTACCATGCATGCGATTTTTTTTTTAAAAAAATGACATCGGCTCCAGCCTCCACAAAATGTGGCTCCAAACAGACACAGCTCAACTTGTCAGCAGACACCAAATTGCCTTGAGGTTGTGCAGTGCAGAACACTACTTAAGACTTATGGGTTAGAAGAGTAGAAAGAAAGAAAGAAAGAAAGAAAGAAAGAAAGAAAGAAAGAAAGAAAGAAAGAAAGAAAGAAAGAAAGAAAGAAAGAAAGAAAGAAAGAAAGAAAGAAAGAAAGAAAAAGAAGGATGCTGGCCTTACTCCCCTGAGCATCAGTGCCTGTATGTTCATAGGGACAGTTTAAGTTTCTGTGCATAGGTATTTTATGTTGTTAATTATGCTTTGGGTTTTTTGTGTGCTGCTTTTATGATTTTGGTTTGTTTTGCTGTTTTATGCTTATGAGTTCTTAATTCATGGTTTTTACAATTTTGAATTTTAATTATTTATGTTTTATGATTTTTGTCCTGTTTTATTCTGTGAACCATGTCAAGCAGAACTTTGGAGGCAGCATATAAATGTTTGAAACAAACAAAGAAAGCACCTAGTTGAGGGGAAGGGCAAGTGTACGCATGCACTGACCCTAGACATGTGCACAGAACTTTCATTGCGCAGGGGACGAGCAACTATGAGCTGGAAGAGGGAGAAATCAAGATCCTCTGGAGTCAGCTTATACTTGCTTTCATTTGGTTGAATTGCTAAAATTTTGGACCTTGAACCCACAACGCTTTGAGGCAATGGACTCACTCCAGATATGCGCTCAGGTGTGGCCACCTATAGCCCTGACATGATTACATACGATCCATAATTGAGGACCGTGTGTAATCAACGTTCTCTTCAGCTGAAGTAGCCACACAAATGCTGTTCTGAATTAAAAATGATCATTTTATTTTGTCTATTGGGAAAATTAAGTGTTTCAGAAAATAAGGGAAATTCCCCTAATACATTAACTATTCCTTCTAATGATCTGTTTAAATAATCATTACATCATTTAGACATGCCTAATTTCCACACTTGTTTTTTGCATTGTCTAAGTGATAAATCTTTCAAGGTTACATTTCATTTATCAAGAAATGAAATTCCTTTTAATCTATGCTCACAAAAAGGATAATGGCAATTTGTATGCAAAGCACAATTAGTCGCATACCGCAAAGTTGCAAGGATGGCACTTTCATGTGATATTAATTTTTATTTAATCTGCTTCTATTTCATTTTCAGATTGACCACTTTTTTTTGTTTGCTTTCTTTTTTGCTTGCCACTGGAATGTGACTTTGATTCTTACTGTTTCTAAAGGGTTTTCAATTCTGTTCTGTGTTGGGACATGAATATGTCATTCATTCTTCTCTTGATAGCAAATCATTCAAGGGAGGATACGCTGCCAAAATTCTGAGCCATTGGAATGCAAATTTAATCAATGTGATAACTTGGAAGAATTCTGACCTTGGGGAGCTTACAAGTGGTCAGCTGTCCAGAAACACTTTATTAAATAAAACTGCTCTGACAATACTTCCTTTGAAAATTCTTGGGGAGGGGCTGTAGTTCCATGGTAGAACATCTACTTGGCATGCAGGTCCCAGGTTCCTCCAATTCCCAGAGAGCTGTGCCACTCTGAATAAATAATACTGACCTTGACAAATGAATGGTCAGATTCAGTTCGTCCTGTTCACAAGTCACAGTGCATGCATGTGCTATCCACGTACAGTGTACAACTGATTTTTTAACATATGTGCGTAGAGGAATTCTCATTTTAAATTTAATGCTCATACAGCTGAACATGCGCTACTGATCTCATGTTTATCCAGGTTCTGGTCCCTGGCTTTAATTCCAAAGAGAATACCTGTTGTCTCTTGACTACAAAAAGATATAAGCACGTGCATGCAGGAGGTGCATACATTCACTGCAATATGTGAACAGGACTATACATAAGGCAACTTCACCTGTTCATACGGTCTGCCTTCCTCACAGGGACTTAACGTGGATCAAGGCATTTTGCCTTCAGCTGGCTCTTCTCCCAGCCACTCTGCCTGTTGCTTCCTGTCCTGTCCCCAACTGGCTTCATGTCACTCTCCTGTTCCAGTGTGGAACTTGTCTCCACTTTGCACTGCTGCCCTCTCACTTGCTGCTTCTCTGCCTCTGCTGCCTGCTTTGCTATGTGAGATGAGAGCCACACAGCCCTCACTTCACAGAGAAAGGCAGGCAGCCACGCAGAGGCAGAGCAGCAGTGAGCAAGAGGGCAGTGGCACAAAGTGGAGCAAGCTCTGTGCCACAGCAGGAGAACGGCATGAGTCCAGTGGGCAACAGGAGGCAGCAGCCAGAGTAGATTCTCATCCTGCCCCTCCGCCCATGCCCAAGCTCCAAAAGAGTTCTTCAAGCTGCCACCAGCCAGCTTCTGAACTCCACACTTCTTGCAAGCCCCCCCCCCCTTCAGTTTGAGATTCTCTGGTTTGACATTGAGGTTCTTTAGTTTGATATTTGGGTTCTCTGGTTTGACATTGGTTCCCTAGCTGAAGTTCGGTTCTGTTTGGCTTTGCTGGTTCAGCTTGCATTGGGAATGGAACTAACATTGGGATTGGCTTTTCCAGGGGTTGCCTTTGCTTAAGATGAAATTGGCTGCCTAGGGATGTGGTGGGTTCCCCCTCATTGACAGGCTTCAAGGAGCAGCTGGACGAATACTTGTTGGGGATGCTTTAGGCTGTTCTGCATTGAGCAGGGGATTGGACTAGATTGTCTGTAACTCCACTTCCAATGCTATGATTCTATGATCTATTATTCTTTTTGCCTGGAAAGCCTTGGAAATATTTCCACCATAGGAAATAATGAAGAGTGGCTGGGGGCACCTTGTTCAGGGGCCCATAGAATTGGACCCCAGAGATCAATCTTCCTGAAACTTGGGAGGTCATTAGTGGGAGTACATTCCCAGCAAATTTGGCTGCATTTACTTGAAAAATGCCCCCCCCACACACACACACTACATGGAGCTTTTCCCCTATAGTGTAAAATGACTGGATAAATCTGGGATTCTCTAATCTTGCTGAAATATATTACAGAATCTTATCTGGATTTCACAGATAGCAAATTATTTTGGTATCCCTGAAACCCAGATCTTGGTCAACCAAAAAAAACCCTGTATCTCTCTTCTCCTCCTAAAATACTGCCTCCTACAACTTCCTTTAAGAATTTAGCAATGACGGGATAAGAAGTTGCTGGAACTCTGGAGGAAAGGACACGGCAACATTTAGAAGGAAATGCTTAAAAAAAAATTACACAGCACAATGCTGATTAAGTTTTACAACAATCATCACATGTGGAAAGTACTCACCCAAGCCTCATTTCAGAGGCAGATGTGATACATTCATTACATGTGCAACACCATTTCATTATGCAGCTGGGCTGCAGAAATCTGGCATGATAACTTTTCACACATAGTGGCTAAGATTCCAGTTTCAATGAGACACTGCACATGTGCAGTTTTGCCTAGGTAAGATCTTCTTGCCCATCGGTGCTGTGTTAAAGCTGGAGGTAGTAGAATAGACTGTAACTACAGTTTTGGGAGATAGGGGAGGCAGGGAATTATGTGTGTGTGTGAGGGGGTGCAATTAGTACGTTCTCAGTGTGGTGACACCACTTCTGAAGTGACCCGAAAGTGACATCATCATACCAGGGGTGGTGCTCCAGCATTTGCCCCAAACCCTGTAGTTTAACCATAGAGTTTGGAGGCAAATGCTAGAGTATTGACTGATGTGTTGATGTCATTTCCAGGTTGCTCTATCAACATGATGTTATCATGCTGGGGATGTCACTAGCACCCCCATCATTTCACTGGCCATTTTCCTCCTGCTGCCCAGCTGAATGGTGGTGGGCAGAGTCAGGGGGCAGGGGAGATCTGCTGTCACCAGCTGGTAAGTGGCAACTGGCAACCTTAACCATACCATTTTAGATTGCAGATGGAGGATCACATTTTGTCATGTCTCCTCCCTACACAAAAGACCTGTTACGACTATGAAAGTAGCACAATGGGGATTTTCTTCCTGATGAGCTTTTTTTTCTTGACTTGAAGCAGTTTTATTGTTTTAAATACAGTGGCATTCCAAAATAGTATAGTTAACAGGCAGCTATGGGTGCTGTTCACTCAGGAATTTCTCACCTAATTCTGCTGCACATGTAGTCTAAAGGCTTGCCATCAGAAAGAGCAAAGCAGCCAAGTGTGCTTCCATCATACCTAGATTCAGTGCAGAACCCCTCTTCCTCCAGCTACCACCTGCCACTGATGAGGCCAGACAGAAAAGAGACAGATGCCCAGCCACCACGTGGGAACCAGTGTGGTGTAATGATTAAAGTGTTGTACTAGGACTAGGAGACCCAGGTTTGAATCCTGGCTTTGCCACAGAAGATTGCTGGGTGATCTTGGGCCAGTCACAGTCTCTCAGCCTAACCTACCTCACAGGGTTGTTGTGAGGATAAAATGGAGGGAAGAAGAATGGCTGGCTACTGGGGAGAAAAGTGGGGTATAAATAAATACATCCCCTGCCAAGACATACAAAAATGATGTGATATTTGCATGTATATTTAATTATCAGAAGCTGCTTTGAAAGCCCGTTTCTTTTTCGTTCAAAAGTGAGACTATAAACATAAAAAAATTCACCTTTTAAAACCAAAGACCAAATGGAACATGGGCAGTGTGCCTAGGAGGTCACAAAGAAGCAAATAATAATAATATTTGATTTACATACCGCCCTGCAGGACAACTTAATGCCCACTCAGAATGGTTTACAAAGTATGTTATTATTATCCCCACAACAAACACCCTGTGAGGTGAGTGGGGCCGAGAGAGCTCTTTTTTATTTTTTTTTATTTTTATTTTACATATATAATAAATTTATTCCACATTAACTTAAAACATAACCATACAAAACCCAAAATATAACAATTCCTAAGGGGTTCCATACATCGAGAAATTCAATAGTTCTGAGAGCTCTGAGAGAGCTGTGACTAGCCCAAGGTCACCCAGCTGCCTTCAAGCAGAGGAGTGGGGAATCAAACTCAGTTCTCCAGATTAGAGTCCCGCCGCTCTTAAAAACTACCCCCAATTTCTACCTGGACTTTGACTACAAGACAGAAGTAACCAAGACAGTATGTTAATTGTATGTTTAGCCCACTCTTTCTCCAAGGAGCTCAAGGCAGCTCCACTTTATCTTCACTATCTTCAGTACATAATGAAGTAGGTTCATCAGAGATGAGTGATTGGCCTAAGATCACCCTGTGACTTCATCATGGGGTCTTTTCAATCTCAGACGAATATTCTAACCACTACACATCCCGGTCTCTTGCCTTTGTAGCCAAGCCTGGCCTTTCCCGGGTTTCTTTCATACATGGGTCATTAGCAGCGCCCCTGCAGGTGAGGGTTGAAAGGTTGTACACGAACCATGCTGGCATGTGGAAATTGTTCTCTGTGAGTCACTCAGGTTAGGGAAGATAATGCATGAATGGGCTGGTGGGCGGGGGGCAGACATTGCTTTTTCTAGATGACGTGGGCTCTGAATAAGACCAGAAAGCAGCATGGTAACCCAACCGAATGAAAGCAGCTCTAATGCCTCCTTTCCATGAACGTATGAATTGAGCCTAACTCTCCTTAGTTGAAAGACCAACTGGAAGGCAAAATTGCTATGATGATTCATAATTAATCGAGGCAGCCAACGTCACTTGTCAGATGAAGATTTTATGTGTTGAGATTCGATTTTGCCCCTGGAAACAATGTTTAAAATTTGATTCCAAACTATGCAACAACTGTTCCAATTAAGAAAACAGATATCTCATTGATTTATTTGTCTGCTTTCAGTTCAATTAATTATATTCTGCCACATAACAACAACCTTCAGTTAACCCTAGTGCATCCTCAGCTTCCAGTTTTGTACTGGGCTTCATTATTTAAAACAATCTGTCTGGCTGATACGTTACCTTTAGTCTGGGATAGTGACCACTGTGCCTAATGCTCCGCTCTGCTGTGGTTCTGTTGGTCAGAATGAATTTTATAGATATGCATAATACTGACTGCCTACATTCCAATGAGGGTAATTTCCACACAGGTGATTTGTCCCAGGTTCAATGCTGAAGTGTTTTTTCCTGCTACTTCCTCATATTATTGTGGTGCTTCTGTGCACTCCCTGGTTTTCCTTGACTTTTCTGGACTCTTTCCCGAACTTGCTTTGCTTTGATGTTTTGGGAAAGATCACAGAAAATCCATATTGGCAGCCACCTATGCAGGGAAATCTGGATTTTCCTGGTTTAATCCACCAGGCAGCCATTTTTACTGCCACTGTTCCCATGGAAAGCATCCCCACCCTCACATACTACCAGAAGGCTTGAAAAGTTATGTTTTTTAATCAGTAATTGACATATCGATATAATGCTAATGCTCATTGTTAGTTAAAAATAATTTTGGAAAAAGCCTCTCACTGGAGCATGGGGAAGGAAACAGATACAACAGGGATTAGGGCAGGCAAAATGCCACAAGAGCTGCCCCCGTGAAGCCCAATTGCCATGGCACTGCATTAGCAGTTGCAGTGACAGCCAGGCTTCCATAGGGAAATGTTGCCATGTGGAAAAGTCCAAGGTGGGAAACCCTAGCGTGGCAGGGCCAATTATCCAACCAAGCCACTCAAGCAACTGATGGAAGAGCTATGGTTCAGTAGTAGAGCATCTGCTTTGCACACAGAACTTCTCAAGTTCAATCCTCAGCATCTCCAGTTACGAGGATATAGTAGGTGATCTCTCCCCGAGACCTAGGAGAGCCCCTACCATTTAGAGGACACAATAATGACCTCAACAAGCCCATGGGCTACCTCAACTAACCAATTTGCTGACTCAGTATATGACTGCTTCATGAGTAAATATGTTGGAGTATTAAAATAAGGAGGTGGCTCAACACATGGCAGGGGTTCCCCTCCATCTTGACCATCTTGACATGAAGTAATAAGTATTGGGGGCATTAGTTAGTGGTTGCAGCAAAGTTATACAATTAAGAAAGTGTGGAATCATATCTGATGAAAAACTCTCCAAACCAGTATATTGCAACAGGTAAAATTTTTATTGAAGCTGATTCATATTCACTTGCATTCTTGTAGCAGCAGAAGAAAACGTATAAACCTAATCTAAATAACATGATTCCTTATCACAAGTGGCTAGCTAATCTAGCTGCCTGTGAGAGGGAGGATGGTTGTACCTCTTGACACACTTGCACAAAAGAGATTTGCAGAAAGTGTCTTGCTTCTTGCAAGACCAGGAGGAGAGAGAGAACAAAAAGAGAAGGGGGAGTCAGATAGAGGCTTCTAGCACAGAAAAGAAGAGGCATCACACAAATATATAATCTGTTTCAAATGTAAAGGGAAATATAGAACCCCCCAGTGTCCACGCATATTCAGTCGCTTCTATTCCACCAATGGGTATCCTGAATCTGACTAGCGGTGGCATAGGGGCACCTTGGTTAAGGTAGCAAAATACTGTCAACTGGCTCTGCAGCATAGTAAACAGTCTAACACATTGTCTGGAACAGCATAAGATCAGAAAACAGCAACACTGACAGTGCGGAAAGTACCACGTAAACCAGATGTACTACAGGTTCACAAAACCAAACATTACAGATAATTGAAAGTCAATTAATGGTGCCTCCCTGTAATCTCTATGAGAAATATGAGGCAAAGAATATGGGAAAATCAAAGCAACATCCCTCCTTTGCCAGGATGCTTGGAAGTCTATTGGAAATTATATTTTTGCAGTCATTTATGACCACTAAGCAACCTTGGGAATTCAAGTAGAAAATCAATTTCAGGCGTTTTGCAGATGAATGCGTAAAACTTTCCGCTGGCCACGTTGAATAGCCCCAGTATACTAAAAGAAAATAACTTCTGGAGAGGCCAGAGCCTTCAATTGTAGGGGAAATTATTCATGTGGTTAATGCAAGATTTCACCACTGACCTTTTAATGTGCAAGCCAGAAGTGCACTAAACACCTGATGGGAAAGAACAATGGGGTGCAATACACTCCCATCGCACCATATTTAAATGTCTGCATTATCTGCTTGTGGTAAATCAAGTGCACAGAAAACAACATGTAGTCCAAAAATGAAGCAATTCTTTTCAAGGTTGGTCCTTTATTCCTTTATACTTTTGCATGAGAACAGCATATCTGTTGAACTGGGGCAAAGCTAACATGTGTTCAGGAGAGAGTGAAATTGTGACTGTGAGCTCTGCTTCTCTGAACATATTAGACTCAAAATATGCATATAATTCTGCTTCTTGTAGGTTCCCAATTGGATAGACAGACCTACACATACACAGGTTGTACAACTGAATGCTCTGGGCAAATTTAGAAGGTCTCTTCATATATTACAACCACAAGTACAGGGATCACACCAACAGCAGCAAATGCTACCAACAATGCTCCTAACACACACAGTTGCCATCATGTGAATGGCAATGTGTGGACAAAGGGGAAATGCTGGTGGGTGCGAAAGGTATTTTAGATTGGTCTTTAATGTTTTTATGTCTGTTCTTTTAATGTACTTGTACATTAAAGTAAATTCAATTAAGTTGTTTTGATATTGCTTTTACATGCCCTTAGTTCTAAGGTGCTTCGAAGAAAGGTAGATATACCTACTATATAAAAGGCTAACTGTGTTCCAGACAACTCACTTCCTACCTTTCTGCGCCTCCAAACAGCACTGCTGTGGAGGGAAGCCCAGAAGAGGCAACCTGTTCCTCTGAGAGTGCGCCGCGGTGGGAAGCCCACTCCAGGATCGGGTGCAGAGTAGGTGGCAATGCCTTCCCCCCACCTTCACCCAGCTGGGATCAGGAGCGGAGCAGGTGGCAATGCCTGCCCCCTGCCTTCACCCAGCTGGGATTAAGAGTGGAGAAGGTGGCAATGCCTGCCCCCTGCCTTCACCCAGCTGGGATCAGGCACAGAGCAGGTGGCAATGTCCACCCCCTGCCTTCACTCAGCTGGGATCAGGAGCAGAGCAGGTGGCAATGCCTTCCCCCTGCCTTCACCCAGCTGGGATCAAGAGTGGAGAAGGTGGCAATGCGTGCCCCCTGCCTTCACTCAGCTGGGATCAGGAGCGGAGCAGGTGGCAATGCCTGCCCCCTGCCTTCACTCAGCTGGGATCAGGAACAGAGCAGGTGGCAATGTCTGCCCCCTGCCTTCACCCGGTCCAGATCAGTCATGGAAGAGGAGGTAATGCCTGCCTGCCCGCCCTCCCCTTTCTAGAGGCCATTGTATTTCCCCCCACAGTGGGCTTTGTTACTAGTTGTAAATAAATGCATATTTTTAATGCATGTACAGCTTCAGTACATGCTACAATGAACCTAGGGTATGCATGCATCAAAGGTGTTTGTGCACAGAATATCTATGTGTTGTCCTATTCATATGAAATGGTGGCAGTATACAGTAGAAGCATTGTTGGGTAATGCATGCTGCTGTTAGTGACTGGTAGGATTTCAGTATGCATGGTTATGATACCTGAAAGGGCAAGTGTCAAATATGCTGGGGGAGGGGGTTCCATATTTATTTATTTTATTTTACATAATTTATACCTTGCCTTTCTACTCTCATATGGGCCACCAAGGCAGCTATCAAGTTAAAAGTTACATAATAAAATCACACCTTAAAAACAATTAAAACCAACAAAACACACCATTATAAAAAAATCAGAGCAAATACATACAAAAACCATAAAAAGAACAATTAAAACATTGGGCTGTAAGGAGAATCACTGAGGGAATGCTAAACAGGAGAAGGCCCTCTTCTAGGTAGCCACCCACCTAATCTCAGAAGATGGTCCTTCAAGTATGTTGGTACCAAACCGTAAGGGTTTTAAGGTTAGTATGAACACCTTGAATTGTGCCTGAAAACAGATTGGGAGCCAGTGTAGACAGGCCCAGACTGGAGATTGTCCCTATGACCAACTCCAGTCAACATTCTGGATACAGTGTTCTGTATATGTATGTTGCCTGTACTCTGATATAATATGCACACTGTCATATGGATAGACAATACTGCAAATAAATCAATAGAAGAAGATACTAGCTTACCAAAAAGAGTAACTAAGCTGCTTCCCATGCAACATTGATGCTAGTCATTTATGTTATAGCATTTTTTTAAAAAAAAATATCTTCCAGATTTCCATAATTTATCTTCCTGTCCACTTGGAGGCAATTGTTACTTATATACTTACATATTTATCAATAGAAAAGTTATGTTCCAGAATTCCAAAAACTAACAAAGGAATCCAGTTTGGAACTATATTCTTGCTGCTATGAAGCAATCCATTATATTTTTGCATTTTGTCCATTAACATGTCCATTTCAACAAAATCCAAAATTTTAATCAACCAATCTGTGATTGTTGAAGTCATAGCCTTCTTCCAGTATCATGCCCTTATCATTTTGGCTATGACCAACAAATTCTGGAAAAACAATTTAACATTACCCAACAAGACACTGTCAAACATATTCAGCATGAATGTACCCATATCAAATAACTGAATTTGGGTAATTTGCCATCAATTTGAGTCCAATATATCTGAACATAATTGTTATTTAATATTTATGGTATTAAATACCAGTGCTACATGAACATAAATTACTATTAGGAGTAAATTCTTGTACAGACTTATAAATAATTCCCTGTTCCTGACTGAAATTTTATAATCTACATCTCTAGCCAATAAGAATTTACATGAGTCTTTCTGATTATTATGCCATTATTCTATACCAACAGGATAGAAGATTCTTACACTGACTTTAGATTCTTTATCAGTGGCTCACTTAGGGCTAACTTGAATATATTTGTTTATTTTTATAGATTGGTGTGTATGTGTGTGTAGAGTGCCCTCAAGTCAGAGTTAATTTATGCCTCCCCTGGTGGGGTTTTCATGGGAAGAGGCTAATAGAGGTGGTCTGCTACTGTCTGCCTCCACAATCCTTGCCGTCGTTGGAGTTCTCCCATCCAATTACTAACCAAGGCCAACCCTACTTAGCTTCTGAGATCTGATGAGATCAGGCTCACCTGGGCTATCCAGGTCAGAGCATCCATCTATCTATCTCTTGAGATATGTGTGTGTGTGTGCGCACGCACACACACACACGCACACACACACACACACAGAGAGAGATTAAGACATATCTGTTACAGTCTACTTTGAAGCATACCAGTGAGTCAGAAAGGTAGCATTTACTTTTTAAAAAGCAAACACAATTTCAAAACATTGATTATTTCTGCTTTTGATTTTTCTTGCAATATAGTTTTTCATAATAAAGCAGGAGGCCAACTATTTCTTCCTGCTCTGTTGGCATAAAGCATTACCAGTGTCTTTTGGTATTATTCCCCCTCCACCACGTCTCTCTCATCTGAGTAAAGGATTATGGGAGGGCAATAGAGCCAAACCAACACCCGCTATGTCAAAGCATCAACTAAAGAATTCTGATTTTTAGCACATTTCATCAGAATTTGATCTTGTCCGCAGTTATCAGAAATGAAGGGGCCTGATCTGGAGAAAGGGAGTCACGCTTATGCTTGAGCCTCACTGAAAGCCATTGGATGCATTAGTCGTGACTTAGCTGCCCCATTGATTTCAGGACATTATGGCAGGTCTCTAAGTCCATTGCATTTTCTTTGCGACACAACACCACCAGGAAATGAACTGGAAAGCCTTGGCTTTTGTCAGTAGATGTTTGTAAGTTTCTTTAGAAAGCACTTGCATTTATGAATGCGTACATTTAGTCTGTTTGACCTGATAAAGCTTTTAAGCTGACTTTGCATTCTTTTTTTTAATGCTCTCAGGTCCTGGGTACACAATGGCAAACAGACTTTTCTGAACTGGGGCTGGGGGCAGGTCGATGAATTGAAGAGCACATATACTATTTAGATAAGCATTTTTCATTATCCTGTAGATATTCTCACATGAATGATGCATAAGAATTTTTTTTAGTGAATTGGGACACTTTCAATATCCAATATTTATAACCCAAACTGTGAAATTTTCCTTTTGCTCATCTGCTAGCGGAGGGACCAAATTACACATTTTGGAGAACATTTATCAGGAGACATGGCAGGCTTCCCTTTAGCTTAGCCGATCGCTTAAGAGGACAGATATGCACAGAAAAAGATTCCATGAATTTGGCATCTGCAGTGAAGTTCTTGGTCTATTCATTTTCTCCACACCTACTTTACATAATTATATTACATGCTGAACGCAATTGCAGGTTCATATGCTGCCATGCGTCTTGCTCTATATTGCAATACATTGAGCCTAACTTCTATTTATGTACTGTGTAGTCATATTTTTTTTTTACACCAAGCATAATAACGTTATAACCTTATGATGTTATAACATTATAATGCTGTTATGCTTGGTTTAAAAAAAAATCCCCAATATACGACAGCCATGCTCTGAGAAGACAATCTTGTTTAGGATTTATGACCCCCCTGGTCCCAACCAGAAAGCCCGCCCAGGCTGACTCAGAGCTGGGAAACAGAGGCTGGCACCAGGAGGACAAAACGACACAATGCAATAATGACTTTACAATTTTATAATATCATTACATTTTATTTCAAAAAATAATGTGTCTTGGGAAAAGAGGGGCACAAGAGGAAGGAAAATGGAGGGGGGACTGAGAGGAGGATGGAGAGACCAATCAGCAAGATGTGCCCTACATGATGGGGGGGAACAGAGGGCAGAGGGGGAAATAAAGAAAGGACAACTGCGCAATTGAAAAAGCCAACTCAAAACTACATTGAGAAAAACATCAGGGAATCAGTGCATGCAGAAAATTCCAAGAGAAACCTTGGAAAAGCCACATTGAAATCTGACAAAGTGGTATGGGGTGAGAGCAAGGCTCATTTCGAAGGGGAACGCGCAAGAACGCAGATCTGGCAGTTCCCCAAAGAGGTCACATGTCAGGTGGCCCTGCCCACCTGACTCTTGGCCATTTTGGGCCCGTTTCAGCCTGGATTGGGGACGAAACAGCCTGAATCGGGCCTCTGATGGGTGGTGGATCACTCTCCCTCTCAGAAGCGGCCCGATCCTGGCCATTTTGGGCCCCTTTTCAGCCATTTTCAGCCCTTTTTTTGCTCTTTTGGGCCCAATTTCGGCCCTGAATGGCCAGGATTGGGTCCAAAACAGCCAGGACAGGTGATGACAGGGGGCATGGTATATGCTAATGAGTTATGCTAATGAGTTCTTCCAGCTTTTTTTTCCTACGAAATGACCCCTGGGTGAGAGTCAGTGAAAATCATCTGTGAGGAAAAGGCCTGAGTTTCTTGGAGGGAGGATGGGGTAAAAGGAAGACAGTAAGTAAATAAATAATTTCTTCTGATCTATGATGTTAGCCTTGTCAGAGTTTATTCCACTATTTACTCCTTGACGACTTTAGCGCCTCAGCCACCACCTCATCTGCATCCATCCAAGGACGACTGAAGGAAGGGCTGGAGAAAATTATTTTCAAGGTAATTAGCTTCTCTCTGCTCAGAGAACCTTATATGATTGTGTACTCTTTAGGATTATTAAAGATGTTTGCAGAATCTGTTGAGCAAATTACTTGGCTAATTCATTTGGGTCCCCCCCCCTTCATGCTCTATAAAGTGGAAAAAACAAATAATGGGGGAGAAAAATGATTATATTATTTATATGATAAATAATCATGAAATTGGATGAATAAATTATTCAGATATTATTATTCATAACCCTTCTGTTCTGGGTCAGTCAATAGCACACATGTGCAGAGGAATTCTCTGGGGGAGCTGGAGGCAAGTACATGTGAGACAGACATTTTCTCCCATTTATCAACTCGGAACAAAAGAACTTGTGATGAGGAAAGTACTACCTAAGGGGTCGTTTAAGGATTACCTCCAGATTGTTTATGTTTCTTTTCACGATTTTGCATGAGAACAGCAGTTCTCACGCAAAATCGTGCCAGGAAGATGCTGCCATTCCAGGAGCTTGGCGCAAAGTTCTGTGGCCGGTAAGCAGTGTGAAAACAACCAAGTTTATACATGGTAGATTGCATGTGCACATCGCAATATGTTAGGCCATTTATTTATTTATTTACACTCCACTTTTCTCCGCAATGGGCACCCAAAGCCCACTCACAACCTTCTCATCTCCTACATTTTACCTTCTCAACAACCCTGTGAGGTAGGTTAGGCAGAGAGAGAGTTACTGGCACAAGGAAACCTGCAGCAAAGTGCACAGCACTATATATAATTCAGAAATATGGAAGAGTACAATGGAGAGTGTGTAGTGCAGCTACTGTAGTTTGGAAACAAGGCCAAGTCATAGGGTTGCCAGCCAATTGCTAGTAACCAACCGGAGGAGAGGCAGGAATGGGGGGAAATGGAACCACACTGGCAGTGTGACATCATTTGCAGCAAACACCAAACATAATGTCATGTCACCAACGTGATATCAAGGCAACATTAGGATTCGGGCAAACCATAGAGATTTTGCCGAAATACCAAAATGGTTCTAGTGTGGTGATGTCACTCCTGGAAGTGACAGCATCACATTGGCCAGCACACATGCATGCTGCCATGTATACAAAGGAAAGACTTCCCTCACTGCTTGCTGTCTCCCCCACCCTCACCAGTTACCAGGGGCAACCCCACACCAAGCCTTTGTCTCTGCTGCCACTGAGTGATGTTCTCCACAAACAACAGCGTTTCCTTTCTGCTTCTTGGTTGCCAGTCGTGGCCAAATAAGGCTTTCATCATCCGCACTGCATCCAAGTTACAGCATTCCCACCTCCCTCTGCTTCTGCAAAAGATGCCCATATTCAGAATCGATGAATGCCACAGCAAAAAAAAACCCTCAAAACAAAAACCTGCTCAGATCCAATCTTCATTTTCTTGAACACATAGGCCGGCCAGCCTACAGGTGGGGCCCGGAGATCTTCTGGAATTACAACTGATCTTCAGACAATAGAGATCAGTTCCTCTGGAGAAAGTGGATGCTTTGGAGGGTAGACACTATATGCATTATACCCCACTGAGCTCCCTTCCTCCCCACAAAAGATCTTTTTGTGTTGGGCTGTGCTGCCCCCGCCCCCCCATTACACACCCAGAGACATTAGATAAGGGGAAACTCTTATCTTCAGTAAGATAGAACAATGAATGGAGACCATTCTTACAACTATAGGGTATCCCTGTTAATATTGCCTCCCATCTCCTTACCCAACAATTTGCTTGTTCTATCAAGGTTCAGATTTAGGACTGGTCTTCTTGATCAATGGCGATGCTTCTGGGATTCCTATGCAACCCTAAGCAGAGTTATGCTTTCTAAACCCACTGACTTCAAGGGATGTCAAAGGATACAACTCTGCTTAGGACTGCACTGCTGATCTATTTCTAGAATGTTTTACAAAGGATAGGAAGGAGGCCAATCTACCCATTCCTATAGGGAATATTAACGCTACTGGGAAAGGAAAAGCTGCAGGAAACCATGGCTGAGGGTGACCTTGATGGTGCAAGAGGATCGTGGCCATCTGCACAACTACACATTGGGTATGGCTGTGACTCAGTGATAAGAGTACATTGCTTAGCATGCATAAAATCCTAGGCTTGATCTCCAACATGAAAGAACCTTGAGTGACTAGTGCTGAGAATGTTAGAAGATCTCTTGCCAGTCAGAGTGGACTACACCAAACAAGATGGGCCAGTGGCCCATCTTATTCATCGAAGACGTCTACAGACAACTCCTTGTATAATGCTAGATGGATCGACTCTGTACATATTTGAAAAAACACCAGTTTGATTCAGTGTGCAGGGCTGCAATACAAAGAGATTAATGGGACTTCCAAGTAAACCTTTTTAAGATGAAGCTATAGGCCTTCCATTTTTTATTAAGAACCAATATATTTTCTATACCCATGGGGCAAAGACAAACTTTATTACCAGTGATCCTAGAAAGATGGTGAGAGGCAATGGCGTTATCTTTCGGATCGCAAAGGCCAAATGACCTTTCTGCCATTTTTATCCCAGTCTGCTGAAGCCAGTTACATCATTTGCACATTAACTGCTGCACGCCTGTTTTGCAAGTCAGTGCTTTCCGTGTAATTCAATTTCCCCTCATGCCGAGGACAGACATAAAAAATGGGAGTGCACTAAAGTAAAAAGAAAAGGATGTAAAACTTTAGCACAGTGTACTTTGGAGGAAGGATGGTCTCTACAATTCAAACTGAGAAGCCCAATAAACCAAGTGAGCATCTACTGGGGACTATATCCTGGTGGGCCAGAGATATAGGTTAGACTGTCCATCTGTCCCCTTCTTTCATTAACAACTGTACGCTTTTCACATTCAGTATGTGCTAAGCCATGTGAGTTTTATGTATGCATTTTATTGATGGGGTGCTGCCTTTGATATATCTGTATCACTGAGGAAGGCCTTTGGGCTGAAACACATCTAGAATTATTGGCTTTGTATCAAGATGGGTAGCTGTGTGAAAGCCGAACTACACAATACGAATGACATGCAAACGACACACGAGTGGACTTACACGTCTCCCCATTGCTTTCCTATACACTAGCCAGTGTGGTCAAACTGCGCTTGATCCCGTGTCTGTGCTAGCACAGGTTTCTTCTGCGCTCCTCCAAGACACAGGAATGGTATTGATATAAGTGAATTTATGCACTGCCAGTTTGCACATGCTTAAACCATCTCCTGTAATTGTCCCCCTGTAACTGTTCCCTGTAACCTTTCTGTGCGGGAAGAGGGAAGCGGAAGCAAAACAGAATCACCACTTTGCAATAGTGACTCGATGATTTGGTCTGTGGACACGCGCCAATGTAAACCGCTTTTTTGCTGACACATGCACAGAGCAGAGCCACGGACACGAGTTCATCAGGGCTAAAAGAGACACGGGAAGGTGAGGGAAAAAACAAATCCGACCACTCACATAGACTCATATAATTCATCTCATCTAGTTCGGCTCTTAGTCTGTCTGTAGCTGTAGAAAAGAGCAAGAGTCCAGTAGCACCTATAAGACTAACAAAAATTGTGGTAGGGTATGAGCTTTCGTGAGTCATAGCTCACTTCTTCAGACACCAGCTGAAGAAGTGAGCTGTGATTCACGAAAGCTCATACCCTACCACAAATTTTGTTAGTCTTATAGGTGCTACTGGCTCCTTTTTTTTTTTTTTTGGTTTTGTATGTATGGCTATTAGTTATACCAGAATATTAATTATTTTATTTTGTAGCTATACAAGGTTTTAATATGTATCATTACAGCCATATGATGCTTTTAATCTAAACTGTATATTCCTATTAAACTTTATACCTGTGTTTTTAATTTACATTTTTAGTTATTTTCAACTATTTGATATATATTTATTTCTGTTGTGCCAATCTTCTTGGTTAGCCTGGGTTTGCAGGGTTGTTGTTTTTCAATCTCCTTTTTTGCTGTCTTTATCATTCATCCCATCAGTTCCTTCTTATTATTCCCTCTCATAGGGAGACATGGATGATAGCAGCCCGCTCCAGCGCTTTGGAACATGGCCTCCAGTTGAATTACAACTCCTTCCACCCTAGCAGTCTTTTGCAAAGCTTGTCAGGCAGTTATATTCATACAGCTATGGCGAAATAAGTTTATACTGTCAGATTTAGAATTTCTGTCTTGAAGAAGGTATTTATATTTTTTGCAATATTGTGGATAGCTTTGGATATAGTTCTATCTGATTTTATCAGAGGAAATATTTATACCAGCTGTATGCATGTAAGATGCCTTGAGCTCATCTGGGGAAATGGGGCCTAGAAATTTTTAAATAAATACGTGAGCTGAGATATGAGAAGTCACCAATTCAGATTGACTGGCTGGCCCTGGGCATGCCCCATTCTCTCTGTCTTAGTTCCCCCGTCTGCAACTTGGAGGAAATAGCATTGACCTACATTTCAGGAATGGTGTAAAGATTACACGAGCCCTATCCAGCTGTTCAAAGTTCATCCATTTCTGCGCAGGTAGAAAGAAGGAGGATCATAATCTACTGGCCCTGCCTCCCAGCATCCATCCATTCAGACAAATGTCTTCAGGGCACGCACATGTGCAGGCTTCATTTGTACCACAAACTGTGCAATCCTATGAAAAGTTATTGCAGCCAAAGCCCATTGAAATCAAGGGGCTTAGAGTGGAGTAACTCTGTACAGGATTACATTGCAAGAATGCTGCTAAAACCAGGGTGCCAAACATATGTGCAAAGTCTATAGTTCTTTAGGGTTTCATACACGTTTTCATTTGCAAGCACGGATGTTTAGGATATGGACAGCAGATGTGATTCTGATCTCCTCAATACACGTGGAACGACTCAACAGGGATATTTATAACATGTTTGAAGTTCTCTGAACCCTGACAGGCTGCTGCTGCTGTTGGCATCGAACCATTTCAAATGGCATTTTTTAAAAAAAACTTGTAAGGATTTTATTATAGAAGGAATTATTTGGTTGCAATGGGCATATTTAACCAACTAAATCCAAGCTGCGGCATGACTCATTCTAAAGCTACAACATGCAGAGGGCCAAAGTATATCTACACATTATACAGTCGTTGTTCACAGAAAGCCAGAGCAGGAAGACAGCAGTAGGCGCCTGTACCGGATTCCTAATCCTTATAGCTTGGCAGAAACAGCCTCGGGTCTTTAATTCCTATGTCATCTTCTGATTAAAGGATATAGCTGATTCGCTGCCGTATGTATCTGATAAAAACAAGAAAAGTTGATTTCAAAAAGATCTGGGAATGCTTTTGATTCAATGGACTCTGATTCACAGTCTCTGAACAGATGACATCATTGAAGTATTCTCTTCTTTAGATGATTTCAAAGATTCTATGCATCACTGCTCTATCCATTAATATGAGGGTCCGGTGGGCAGATTTGTACCCAGAGCCCTGCAAACCTACAGCCAACTTGGTCCGTCTTTATGTTAGACATTTTGGTGTTTCTTGAGACCTGTGTCTTTTCATGAAAGTTCTTTGCCATGTGGTATCACTTTCCAGTTGTATGACATGTTCTGCAGCTCTGAGCATGCAATGCATCAGGCCACTGTTAGCATATATCTGATGAAGCAACAGAAAAAAGATCATCTGTTCCTGTGAACTGTACCAAAATTAGATTTGTAAAAAATGTCACGCTCCATCGTTCAACTCAATGAGAGTTCCCAAAGTGGCTTTCATGGTTCTCCTCTCCTTTGTTTTATCCTCACTACAATCCTTTGACATAGGGCCAAGCTACACATGACGAATGACACTTGAACAGCAAGTGTATTTCTCCCTGTTCACTTGCCCTCCACTCAATCCACTTGCCGTTCAAGTGTCATTCGTCATGTGTAGCTTGGCCCATAGATTAGGCTCAGAATGTGTGTGTGATCCAAGGTCACTCAGCAAGCTTCCATGGCAGACTGAGGATTTGAACCTGGGTCTATGAGCTCCTAGACAGGCCATTGTAATCCTACATGGTTTATTTGATGCCCTGTATGGTCCAAGTGAATTGTTTCTCTATTTATATTTTCTAATCTGCCTGGAGTCTCAGGGCCAAGCTACACATGATGAATGACACTTGAATGGCAAGTGTATTTCTCCCTGTTCACTTGCCCTCCACTCAATCCACTTGCCGTTCAAGTGTCATTCGTCATGTGTAGCTTGGCCCTCAGTGAGAAAGGCGGGTAAATAAATAACTGCACTTCTATGCTGTTTTTCAAGACAAATTAGTGCCCCACTCAAAGCAGTGAACAAAGTCAGTGTTATTATTATCCTCAGAAGAGGAACGGCTTACCCAAGGCTGCTTACTGAGCTCACAGCAGTAGTGGGATAATAGATATGCGGACTCTAGGCCGTAATGGGTTTTAAAGATAAAAACTATCACCTTGAACTCAAATACAAACTGGCAGCCAACCTAGTTGTTTTAAAATAGGCAAGATATATTCTCTCATCAGCTAACACCTGACAATAATAAGACCCATGCAATCTGAAGCAGCCGCTGTTTGCATGTGTTTGCTAGAGGATGGCAGATAGAATTAGGCCATTTTCACACTTATATGATATCACAGACTAAGGCCGTTTTCACACTGCTTACCTTCCCTCGCAACGACCCGGAACATCGCGCAAAAAATGCGGAAGATCGCGTTTTCTTGTGCGAGATTTGCACGATGTCGCGACAAACTCACATGAGAAAACACAATCTTCCATGTTTTTTGCGCGATGTTCTGGGTCGTTGCGAGGGAAGGTAAGCAGTGTGAAAACGGCCTTAGTCTGTGATATCATATAAATGCAGTATATGTCACTGGAGGCAACTTTACCACATGATGTTTTCACATGAAAACACCTTACTTCACTTCATGGTGCAATTTGCCGTATGTTAGAACAACGTTACAATGGTTTCACTGTTCGAGTTATATGAAGATTTAAATCCCCATTTTTTAATAAAAAAAATCTCATCTACTCTGCGCTATCCCTGAGTCTTTTAAGATGTTATAAAAGGAATCAGAGACAAGGTTGAAAGTTAACATTTCCCCCTAAATATAAGAGTGATCAAAATGATGCACAGGCCTATTTTGAAAAGTGAAGCGATAAAATAAAAATTGCATTCCTATTGCACACTTTCCCATTATGGCTGTAGAGGGAATTCATGGCAGCACGGAGTGATATAACATTATACGCCAGGAAATTTCACACTATTTCTCACTGTCATTTATTTGGCATATGTCATACATCTTGCAGAAAAGGACTTTTGAAACTGTGTCATATTACCAATACACAAGCACATTTTAACCACTTTCCATAAATCTAAGCACTGTTATTTGTACTTCAAAGAATTAAGAGGAAGGCAGAATGTCTGCTTCAAAGGATTAATTCCCATATTAGACTATTGAATACGGAAGTCCAAATTAGTATGAAAAAGAGTATGCAGGTGACCATTTAATGTGGTAACTTATCAGGATGGGCATGTAAGCTGTTTGTCTAGAAAAGATATAGATAACCCTCTTACAACACATCTGCAGCTGTTGTGAAATACAATTCTTATTAGTGGATGAGATGAGATAGATGACTAAAGTACGCTGTAGACCTTGGCCTGTGGCAGCTTGATTGTCTTTCTCAGATCCTACCAAGTGGTAAGGATCATTTAGTTTCTGATCAAGAGATTTCTCATCAGGAAAGAAAAATCTCTTGGCCGCTTAATGGTGTTACAGAAATTCCATTCTACCACACATCAGCAAATCCCCTCAAGCTTCATCTTGTCTCCAACGCAGAATTACCACAGAGCTCCATTGACTGGGGTGGGAGGGTCTGTGGTTGGCAGTTGAACCCAGATCAGCACCCAAAGGATCTGTCAGCTATTGAACAGAAAGCAAGCAGATCAGCAGCAGGGTGGTTCAGAGAAAGATACAGAGCAGGTATGAAGGAAAAGTCATAGCAAAACTCTGGCTCCAGCCAAGGAGTTTTTATTTGTTGGGTTCCGCTAGTCTTCCTGCTGACTTGAGAGGAGCCCTGATTCTGGCTTTGCTTATTTGCTTAACTAGGACTATGGAACAGGAAGGTCCATGATACCAGTGGCATATTTCATTTTCTGGTCTGGGCTTTTTCTCAAACACGCTTCCTTCTCTGTTCTTGTGATCCTCATGGGCTAGTAATGACTTGGTACTTGCACCTTTACCTTACCTACTAGACAATAAGAAATACTACAACTTGCAACCCCAGAAAGTTGATGCCAGTCAGAGCAGACAATAATAACTTTGATAGTCCACAGATGAGCACCAGTGTCCATGTCAGTGACAGGAAAAGGTATAAGTGGATCAGGAGAGGAGCAGGTGGCAATGCCCGCCCCCGCCTCAACCCAGCTGGTATTAGGAGCAGGGCAGATGGAAATGCCCACCCCTCGCCTTAACCCAGCTGGTATTAGGAGCAGAGCAGGTGGCAATGTCCTCCCTTGCCTTAACCCAGCTGGTATTAGGAGCAGAGCAGATGGAAATGCCCTCCCCCTGCCTTTACCCAGTTGGTATCAGGAGCAGAGCAGGTGGCAATGCACCCCCTTCACCCAGCTGGGATCAGGAGTGGAGCAGGTAGCAAAGCCCGCCTCCTGCTTTTGCCTGTCGTGATCAGGCAAGGAGCAGGAGGCTATGCCTGCTCCTCCCTTCACCCAGGGTGGAGCAGGTGGCAATGCCCACCCTCCTTCACCCAGCTGGGATCATGCTCAGAGCAGGCGGTAATGCTTTCCCCCCTTCACCCAGCCAGAATCAGGCATGGAGCAGGAGGCAATGCCCATTTCTCCTTTATCTGGCTGGGAGTGGAGCAGGTGGCAATGCTCACCCCCTTTTACCCAGCCTGTATCAAGCATGGAGCAGGTAGCAAAGCCCACCACCCTTCATGTGGCCTCCCCTTTCTAGAGCCCATCTACATCTGAGTGTGCATGGCCCTAAGGAGCCCCAAAGCATCTTCCCTAGCCGGGGGTGGGGGGAGTAAGGGCATGGGGTAATATGTCACATCACATGCTGACTTTATGGGTATGGTAGAATTAACAGCTGGCTAAGTGTATGATACAGTCCTTAGGTCTGTTCTTGAAAGCAAAAGCTCGCTCAGTCAATTCCCACTCCTTTCCTGAAAGTGATTTTAGGACATAAAGATCCAATGTCTTCTAGCTAAAGTATTTCCAAAGAGGGAGAAAAGTGATCCGACTGGTGGAAAGAGGTAAATCTGGACTGAGCATGGCACATGCTGAAATAGTTAAGTGACTGTTTCACAATACAGCCCATTACCCAGATTGCAATTTGGCCCACCCTGGGAAATCTACAAAAAGATGTAGGGGTAAATATGAATCGACCTGATTGCCTTGCCTGTCAAAAGTCAAAACAAAAACTTCAGCACAATTCATTGGATAATTTTGAACAATAAAATGCTAGGAAAAAGGAAAAAAACATCCCTCCAGGCTTGGTTTATATGAAAAGAAATTGCTACATGTTGGCTTTGAAGGATAAGAAACAGCTTGGAGGCAAATGGTTATTTTTTAAATAATGCAGCTGTTACCCTTCTCTCTTAGAAACACATGATTTAGACACTTTGCTGAAGCAAAAGTATATTTATCTATCATCTGTGTACCCAGAAAAATATACGTCTTAGAGACATTGAAATATGCTCCTGTGGCTGGGTCACCTTTTGGCAAGGGAGGGAGAAAGATATTGGGGAAAAAATAACAACTACAGAAAAGCTCTTGAAGTAACAGATAATATGTAAACATGGAGTTACTTCAGTCCCTTGGTCAAAATGGAAAACAGATGATACAACATTTGTGCTCTTTTAGACTAAAGGAACCATTCAGAGAGGATTGAAGAACTTAAGCTGCTGATCCCCACGGAAGCAAGAAACATCTGCCCGCGTCCTGCTAGTGAAATAGGATATAAAGTAATTAGTGATAATATATTCCCCCAGGACTGAGGGCCAAGCTAGAAGTGACAAGTTACACTTGAATGGCAAGTGAACAGGCTCACATGTATTCCTCCCTGTTTACTTGCGCTCCACTTGCACTCCACTCGAGTGCAAGTGGAGCGCAAGTGAACAGGGAGGAATACGTGTGAGTCTGTTCACTTGCCATTCAAGTGTAACTCGTCACTTCTAGCTTCGCCCTGAGGTAAATCTCTTGAGGCGATACTTCTGAGTTCCCAGACAGCTGATAAAAGAAAGGTACAGAGTGATCCAAGGACAAAGAGTGGACCTAATCATTACAGTGAGAGTGCAGCAACCACTGAAAATGTCAACCGACATTCCTTCCTTCCCCTTAACATCTAGTTCAGCTTAATTTGATGCCTGAAATCATTGCAATGTGTGTGTTTTTCATAAAGAGTCCAGTAGCACCTTTAAGACTAACCAATTTTATTGCAGCATAATCTTTCGAGAATCACAGCTCTCTTCATCAGATGCATGAAGGGCAAAAAGAAACTGGTCAGATATAGAGGAGGAGAGGGGAGGGCGGAGTAGATGCAAACAGTTCCTTCTGATATGGAGATGCAAACAGCTCCTTCTGATATGGAGATCAGTTTGCTTCTGTAGAGGAAATCAGTTACTTTTGATAATGTGATAACCATTCATAGTCCCTATTCAGTCCCAGCTTGACAGAGTCAAATTTACATATGAATTCCAATTCAGCAGCTTTCCTTTTGTTTTTGAAAGGTTTCTGTTGAACTACAGTGACCTTTAAGTCTTTGATGGAATGTCCTGGTAGATTGAAGTGTTCTCCCACTGGTTTCTGGACGTTGCCACTTCTAATGTCAGATTTGTGTCCATTTATTCTTTTGTGTAGAGGTTGGCTGGTTGGTCCAATGTACAGAGCAGATGGACATTGTTGGCACATGAGGGCATATATCACATTGGAGGATGAGCAGTTGTAAGAGCCAGAGACAGTGTAGTTGACGCCATTGGGTCCTGTAATTGTATTTCCTGGGTAGATATAAGGGCAGAGCTGGCATCTGGGTCTGTTGCAGGGCCTGGTACCTGTGCTGGTGACTCTGCTGGCCGATTCATGATTGTAAGTGAGAACTTGTTTAAGGCTGGGGAGCTGTCTGTAGGCAAGGAGAGGTCTTCCACCCAGGGCTTCTGAGAGAGAGGTATCATTTTCCAGGATGGGTTGTAGCTCACTGATGATACGTTGGATGGGTTTGAGCTGGGAACTATAGATGACAACCAGTGGTGTTCTGTTGTTAGTTCCTTTAGGTTTGTCCTGGAGCAGACTGTTTCTGGGTACTAGTCTGGCCCTGTTGATTTGTTTCCTCACTTCATTTGGTGGGTACTGTAGCTCCAAAAATGCTTGTTGTAAATCTCTTAAGTGGGAGTCCCGATCAAGAGCATTGGAGCAGATACGGTTGTAATGTAAGGCTTGGCTGTAGACAATTGACCGAGTGGTGTGTTTAGGGTGGTAGCTGGAGGCATGTATATATTAGTATCGGTCTGTGGGTTTCCAGTATAAGGTGGTATTTATCCGTCCATTATGTAGTTGTACAGTCGTGTCCAGGAAGTGTACCTGTTGTGTAGAGTGGTCCAGGCTCAGGTTGATAGTAGGGTGAAAGTTGTTGAAGTCCTGATGAAATCTCTCAAGGGCTTCCTTCCCATGGGTCCAAATGATGAAAATGTCATCCAAGAATCTTAAGTATAGTAGTGGTTCCAGTGGATGGGAGCTGAGGAAGCGTTGCTCCAAGTCCACCATGAATATGTTAGCATATTGTGGTGCCATGCGTGTGCCCATGGCTGTGCCATTAATCTGTAGATATAAGCTGTCACCAAATTTGAAGTAATTGTGAGTGAGTACGAAGTGACAAAGTTCAGTGGCGAGGTGTGCTGTGGTTTTGTCCGGGATAATATTCCTTATGGCTTGTAGTCCATCTGCATGTGGGATATTGGTGTCTAAAGCCTCCACATCCATGGTTGCTAGGATGGTGTCATCTGGTAGGTTGTCAATGGACTGTATTTTCCTGAGGAAGTCAGTGGTGTCCCGTAAATATCTTTTTGATTTTGCTACTACAGACTAACAAGGCTAACTCCTCTGGATCTGTGTTTTTCATGTGTCTCTCCTCATCACCGGCTACCAATGGATGTGGAGAAATAGACATCCAAATTGCATCAGGCCATGGAATAAGTTAAACTAGATGTTACAATGAGGAAGGAAGGAACACGGCACTTCCATTTTGGGCAGCAAACCATAGTGCAGGGGTAGTCGTGAGCAGCAGGATTTGAGTCCAGTGGCATTTTAGAGACCAAGGTTTTTAGAGAAGTAAGCTTTTGAGAGTCAGAGCTCCCTTCTTCAGACACGAGTAGGTATGGAGATGCCTGAACCTTTATATCCCAGCCAATGCTCACTACAGATATGAATTTCTTCTCTAATCAAGCAGCATTGTACCAATGTACCTTTACATCCAGACATCTTCCTTTGTGAAGCTCAGGGCCATAGCTAGACTTCCTTACTCACTCCCTTAGGATATTTATTGCCTGTTTTTCTCCCCATAGGAACCCAAAGTGGCTTACAACATTCAGGAAAGACAATAGAAAAAAACAATACAGTTTAAATGAGATTGAAAGCAGCCAACTAGGGCTGACCTTGAATGCAACTGATCAGCTCATTCAAGGGCATGAACCATGGGTCAAGAACCCTTTGCTGTCACCCTTCAGCTCTCACTTAAGAGCTTCTGCCTGGAGGCAGGAACAGCAGGGGAAAAAGCTCAGTTGTCAGCACTGATGCTCCTTCAATTCTGCCCTCCCTGCTTGCAGAGCCTCTGGCCCTCTTCTGACTCCAATAGCAAGGGCTTAAAACACTCAAAGGATTCCTCAGAAGCGAGGAGTTCACCTAGCAGATGGAGAACAGTTCCACTCTTCTGAAGAGCGCTGAAATCAGGGTAGCAGTCTGAGAGCTGCATCGGAGACAGCCGCCACATCGGTGAAGCTCCAGCCAAGGGATTTGCTGCTGCTGCTGCTGCTGCTGCTGCTCTGACATGCCCTGCTGGCTTCCTCTGGCTCTACAGCTCTTCAGCAAGCAAGGGGAGCCTCACAGAGAGGGGAAGGAGTCTCCTACACTTCCCAGGTAAACTTGCGCTGACCCACCACATGAAACTCATCTCTTGTGATTCGGCTCTAAGTAGCTGGGCTGAGCTCACAGGAAGCACACAAGCAAGCTAGCTGTATAAAATGCCTGAGCCAGTGACGTTCTCTGTTCCTGGGCTTCCTCTGGCCAGCACTTGATTGAGCCACAATCCTTCGAAGAATTATATGTGCTTAGGCATTAATCTGGCTCAGGAGCTGGAATGTGGGCTGCCAACCCAGCAGGGACCGCCTCCCTCCCTGTGCTCCACCATGGCAGCTTTGCTCTTCCAAACAAGGTCTCCTCCAGGTGTCACCCAGCGCATTGGTGAAATCAAAAGCAGCCTGTAGATGGGCTTTCTCTGTAGTGGCCCCCACCCTGTGGAATGGCCTGCCTGAGGAGGTCAGGAGAGCCCCCAGTCTCCTGGCTTTCTGCAAATAATGCAACACCGAATTATTCAAAAAGGTTTTTTACTCAGAGAAAAGGGCTGTGTTGCAGGGAGGGGGTCTCAGGGCCAAGCTACACATGACGAACGACACTTGAATGGCAAGTGGATTGAGTGGAGGGCAAGTGAACAGGGAGAAATACACTTGCTGTTCAAGTGTTATTCGTCATGTGTAGCTTGGCCCTCAGATGATCTGCTAATGAGTTAGGAACCAGAGACCTCACCACTATGTTGTATTGGATTCCTACTAATGCTGGCTGAATCTACACATCCTGGCATTGCACTAAACTTTCGCTAAACTTCCGGAAGTATAGCATCTTTCTAGCACAATTTCTGACTTGTGGCACGATAAGTCAGAAATCACACTAGAAAGATGCTATACTTCCGGAAGTTTAGAGCAAACTTCTGGAAGTTTAGCGCAACGCCGGGACGCGCTGGGATGTGTGGATTCAGCTGCTATGTCTTTGTGAACTTCTATCTATTTACCCTATGGCATTGTTTATGGAAATATTCCTGATCTTGACTGCATTAATCTCACACTGTGTAATCCACCTTGAGTCTCAGAGAGAAAGGCAGAGTATAAATAACGTAAATAAAATAAACTTCCATAGCAGAGTGGGGATTTGAATCTGGGTCTCGTAATCCAACACTAACCATTATGCAAGGTGGGGTCAGAATAATTAAAACTAGATAAAGTGCCTTCAAATTCTTTGGCAAGACATACCACCTTGCCCAAAGGGACTGATAGGCAATGTTTCCAGGATCTCACTTTGATTACTTTTTGCAACATGATGATAATTTTTTATCAAAATCACCCCCCTCTCCATGTCTCTAGTGAGTTCCTTTCTAAACTGATTGTTTAGATGGCTTTTGAGCAAATGCTAATGTCTGGTTGCTATTTCAGGAGCATGAGAAGGCTCAAGCTGTAAAGAATTATAGCTAGAAGCACACTCGTCCAAGGAGTTGCCACTAGCTACATTTCAACTTTGTCAAGACACAGAACAGCAGGGACATTGTCAAATGTCCTCATTTAACTCAGCTGGAAGTGAGATCCAAGCCCGACAGCTTCAAAGTATTCCACTGCGGAAAGAAAAAGAAGTTATCATGTTGTATAAGCAACCTTTTCCATTTTTAGGAGGTTATAATTTCCTTGTATAAGAGTGGAACTAAACATCCAACGGATTGTGGGACTGCCGTTGAAAATGGAAAACCTGAGTCCAGCTACCTCTTCTCTCCCTGTAATGTTTTGTAATTGAAGGGGATGAGGGTGTCCCATTTTCCTCTTACTTGATGTTATCTGGAGAGAAGTGAGAAATGAACATAATTTGCAGTTTGGGGCATCAGTTCCATGTTCAGCATCACATCTAATTCCTATAATGCTCAGTTCTGATGAAGATAGGCCCTTTTCACACTACTTACCTTCTCCTGTAATGTAGCAAAACATCGCGCAAAAACCATGGAAGATAGCGTCTTCTTGCGAGAGTTTTGTGTGACATTGCGCAAAACTCTCGTGAGAAGACGCTATCTTCTGTGTTTTTTACGTGATGTTTCGCTACATTCCGGGAGCAGGTAAGTAGTGTGAAAAGGGCTATATTGAAACCCTTGCTCCCTTTCAAAAGGAAGAAAAATCCACATATGCTGTCACATCATAAGCATTGCAGAAGTCAGTGTGGTGTAGTAGTCAGAGCTAGACATGGGCATGAACCAAAAAAAATTAATGAACCAGCAGTTTGCAGTTTGGTGCCGTCAACGATCCCGAGATCGCGAACCACAATGAACATTTTCTGTTGCCGAACCAGTTCGTGGTTCGTTGGGCGCAGAATGCCCCCTGTGGCACTTAGAGAGCCCATATTCCCGGGGAGTGTTTTGCAAGCTCTCCTACAGCCATCACCCAAGTTTGGACAAGATCGCAAAAGGGATCTTGGAGTTATACCCTCTCCAATCCTAGGCCCCCAGACAACTCCCACAAAAATCCAAGCTGAATTATACTCTCAGTCTCTCTCCCCAAAGGCTAGCAAGTGGCAAGCAAGAGCTCTGTCCCACTCCACTGCTCGCTGAAAGTGAAACCCAGCCTGGGAGCCCACAGCTGTTTATAAGCACAGGTCCCATTGAGCAACGCAGGAGGTCTGTGTTTGGCCGTCAGAGCTGCCTGTCAGGGTTTGCAGGGATGAGATTGGAGTGTCCATGGCTACAGAACACCCCCTTCCCCCTCCCTCCCCTGGGTGTCTTCTCCCCACTTGTAACCGCTTTGCAGCTCTGTGGTTGGAAAGAAGACCTGCCGATCAAGGTAAGCTGGGCTTCCATTCGGGTTTCCAGGGCGACAGAAGGAGCGCAGTCAGAGTTCAGGCATTCCCCTGGCTCCGTTGCCAGGGGAATTGATTGCTGGCACCTGACTGTCTGGCTTCCCGAACCATGGCCGAACACACCGAACCAGGCTTTTACCGACTGCTGGTTCATTTGCTGTGGACAATCACG
Organism: Eublepharis macularius; assembly: GCF_028583425.1. Lineage (NCBI taxonomy): Eukaryota > Metazoa > Chordata > Lepidosauria > Squamata > Eublepharidae > Eublepharis > Eublepharis macularius. The sequence continues at coordinate 162,425,795 of NC_072792.1, read as the reverse complement.
AACCGCCGGATCGCGATTGCGCGATCGCCAATTTTGTGAGTTTTTGAAGTTTGTAATGTGGTCCGTGCCCATCTCTAGTCAGAGCACTGCACTGTGACCTGAGAGATTTGGTCGCAGATCCAATAATGGCATACATTGTAAACCACTCTGAGTGGGCATTAAGTTGTCCTGAAGGGCGGTATATAAATCAAACATTATTATTATTATCCCCACTCAGCCATAAAGCTCATTGCAGAACCTTGGGCCTTTTGCACTTCCCCAGGCTAACTTACCCATCAGGATGTAATATGATAAAAGTGGGGGGGTGTATGTGAAGGATAGGAAATCATGTTATAAAGTCTCAAATGCTCTAGTGCAGCTGCTACTTTGTACAACTGACTTTGCATGAAGTACACATTTCTGGTTTGATTTAGTGACAAATGCTTATAATTGTGAACCATCACGTATCTGACTGACCTATAGTGCAATCCTAACCATGGGCTGAGAAGGGTGTAAGGACTGCAATGAAAGGCTACCACATATTTGCCTAACTTAGCAAGAATCTAGCAAGAAAGGGGGTTCCTTTTTCATATACAGACAAAGCTACAATCTCACTGCCACAATGAAATAATACTTCTTATTTCTGAGCTTGGTACAATGTTATAAAATAGGGCCTTCCATGCACATAATCCCATTCTATGTGTACAATCTCACGCGGGTCATGAAAGAAAAAAATTACATATATTTCTGAAATAATATCTATAGACTGATAACACACTTGCAGCCCGAGACAGACCCCCCTGAACTACCATGCACTAGTAAAGTGGTCTTATGCCCTCCACCCATGTTTGGGTCCTTCCTACCCCAATTGCATCAAAACAATTCAAAGCAATGAGAAACTGTACAGCTGCAGATTAGGGAGACTGAGGAAAAGCAGATTGGGGAGCCTACTCAATTTCTATTATCCTAGAATATAAAAAACAATAAATGTATGTATTTATTTAAATAATTATACTCTTGTCCGACTCCAGGTAGCTTACAATCCCATACATTAAAAACATACAACATACAGTAAAACTCCATTTGACATTCAAGCTTACGCACCATGAAAAACCCGTACAAATTAAACTGGTTGACCGGCTCCTCCAAAAAACTTCTAAGGGCGGCGTCTAGTCCCCCCCCCCCATCTCTTCAGGAATCCTTTTCCACAGGGTGTGAGTCACTATAGAGAATGAATGGGATCTCTCTGATGCCAAGTTGGCCACATTAAGCAGGGGGACAACAAGCAACAACCAAAAGACAATAATTGGCATAGGGTAACATATTGGGAGAGACCTAATTGATTATCAGCACCTTCTTTAGTTGAGCTGAAGGTATTTGGTAAATTAATAGAAGAGATTAATCAACTAAGTATCGTAGCTATCTTTGAGAAATGGACTTAAATGCCTGTAACGCAGCCAGTGTGATTCCCTATCAGCACTGTGGAATGTCCATTCTTTATAAACAGCCCAGCCTCCACACTGAGACTACAGGCAATTTATTTGGAGCATAATCTCACTGCGTTAGTGGCAAAAAGAATGTCTCCAGGCAGAAAAATGAATATTAATTCCCAATGAATTAATGACACAGAAAGACAAATTGCTGAGCAATTAAAGATCAATGAATACGTTAATTACCAAACAGAGAGAAAGGGATATTTGTATCATTAGCTTAATAGCAAAGAGACTTTGGTAGAAGCCTTTCAAGTGCTACACTGCCAACATGTGATTAACCAGTTAAGGTCAGAGCTAGAAGATTAACAAATAGAATAATTAATTTCTTGATTCTGGTAGAGTTCTCTGGCAAGAAGATCAGTTTTCCTAAAGAATGGGACTAGAGCGGTGGTGATTAAGGGCCTGTTGGATACTTCTGGGCATGATAATTTGAATTAAGTCTAGGGAAGTTGCACATTTTGCCAAGAACATGTTCTGAAAGTTGAACTTACCATGCGCAAAGTTGTCAATCAGACATGAACTGATCACCCAGCCTCTTTGGTTCATGCCAAGGAGATATGAATGCCTGCTAAACAGGTTTGCATGGTATTTTTGGAAAGCTGAGGGGGCACAAAAATGCTGCTGATTCAAGCCAATCCAGATACAGCCTCTTGTGTCCTGTTTGCAATGCATGGTTGAGCCTTCTTCTTCTCCTTCTTCTTCTTTTTTAAAATCCCTTTCTTCCATTCTCAAGCATTCTCTGTGCTTTTCATTCACTGCAGTTTATGGCTTGAAATGTTGGTGGCACTTTTTCCAGTGCCTTTTCATTTTCCTGCCTATTTCTAGCACATTCTATTTTTTTTAACAGATAGTGATTATCACTATAGTGCTATAGCATTGTAATGATACGTATATCTGAATTCCCAGCTTTCATTTAAAAAATGTATATCTCTGGCCCTTCCCTTGTGGAGATATGCCTTTTCCTTATATCTCTGCAAGAGAAAGGGCTAGAGACTTACTCTTTTTTCAAAGAGAAGCTGGGAATTCAAAGAATCTGCTACACTTATCATTGTAACACCATAGTGCTATAGCAATAGTTTTGTGCCAATTCTTTTAAAAAAATTGTAAAAGCCTTGGTGGCTCATGGGAAGGAGGTAGCCTCTTCCAGTGCCCAAAAAGTGGTGCTGTTTCAAATGTCCTTGGTGATTTATATATGGTTCATAAACAGATGTAAATGCTATTTGAAACTGCCTGCCCCACTTCATTTTATGCAAAGTCAGGGCAGCAATGAATATAGAAATGTGAAACGTGAAATGGTCCTTAGACAAATTCAGACATGTAGGATTTGAGAGCTGCTGTAGCATAATGGTTAAGTGGTTCGGCTGCAAATCAGCACTCTACTGGTTCAAATTCCAGTAATACCATGAGCTCAGTAGGTGGCCATGGGTAAGCCACTCCTCTCAGCCCCAGCTCCCCAGCTATATTGTGGGGATAATAATAACACTAACTTGTTCACCGCTCTGGGTGAAGCACTATTCTGTTTAGAAGAGTGATATATAAGTGCAGTTGTTGTTGTTAATTATTATTATTATTATTATTATTATGGTTGATGTATATGATTTGTGACTGATAAAATGTATTTAATCGCTGAGTGGAGCAGTTATGCTGCAAGGACAGCTGGGACAGTAGAGCTCAATCATGCTGTGTGAGAATACACATGTGCAAAAAGCCAGTTGTGCTACACTGCACCATTATGAAGAAATTTGAAGTAACCTGCCAAACAGCCATGAATGGGATGATGAATGGTTGAACTAATCAACTCAAAAATCCACTCCCTGTTAGCAACTGGAAAACAGAATGTAAGCACTGGCAGGTGTTCAAGTATCCTGAATTAGGCTCTTTGTTTAATAAAGTTTTTTGGCTAAATTTGTGCTGTCCCCAAATGTGAGTGTGTGGGGGAGGGGTGAGATAAATTACTGACTGCATGGCTCTCAGAGTCATATGACTTGAATTGGATCTTCCAAAAATCTCAACACTGATCTGGAAAGCCATGGTCGACTTTAAATACAGACTGCAAAACTCCAAAGATCTTCCAGTCTTCACTAAATCAACAGCCCTAGAGTGCTGTTGGTTAAGGTGGAATGAAACTATGGACATGGAAATAAATTAAGTTCATTGGACCCAAGAGCTTTAACAGGGAAAAGACAAGAACTACTCATAGAGAAACTGCTTAAGCAGGACTGGGATTCCCTTCAAAAGGACACTGCATGAAAATGCTCACCACTCTATGTGGGAATTAAATATTCTACCCAATTTGACCCGCCTCATTACTTTAGTATGCTAGTAGTTCCAAAACTGAGGTGGTCATATATGATTGCATATTGCAATGTATTTCCAACAGCCCAGATGTACAGCCACTTCCTCAAGATGCCCACAGACCAGCGCTTCGGTGACTGCCCTTTGGCTGAAGTTGATGCACTGTCCCATACCTTCTTTCACTGTACAAAGCATGAACTGACCACAGAGATCCCTTAAAAAATAATTACTGAAGCATTCAAACATTCTTAACTCCTTAAAATTAAGACTACTACTGAGTAGCCTTTGCAAAAGCTGCATTGTGGACATGGCAACCTTTTCTTTAACTGTTATTTTTAATTCTTAAACTTTGTTATAGTGTATAGCCTATGGGCTGTTAAACTGAATAAACTAACCAACCAACCAACTATTTATTATTTATTTATTTGCCTCAACATATTCCGCCCTCCCCACACCAGGAGGCTCAGGGCAAATTACACTGCATAAACATTTCAATAAAACGTTACATTTCAAAAGATTTAAAACCACAAATAAATACAATATAAATATTTAAAAATTACAGAAAACTGACTGACTGCACGGCTCCATTGCTTCCAGGTTATTATTTCCCTCTAAGACCGTTGGTCCCCTGGTGGGGGCAGGGGATCCCCCATTCCCAGCCTCTGCCCCCCACAACTACTCACCTGGCCAGCAGGGGGGAAAGGTGGGGGAACAGGCCTCCTGGGATCACTCCTGGTATGCTACAGTCTGCTACAATGAAAATACCCGTAATGGAAACCACAGGAAAAATGTCTCAAACGGCAGCGGGAGACTGGATTAAAGAAAACAAACTTTATATCCCTGCCAGCCTCAGGAAAGAAGTGATACAACAATGTCATGATGCCCGCACCGCAGGCCATTTCGGTTATCTAAAGTCTTTACACTTAGTTCAAAGACAGTTTTGGTGGCCAGGAATGAGAAGGGATGTGTCGCAATATGTGTCTTCTTGTCCTACGTGCATTATGGCCAAACCCAGAAGGGGAAAGCCTCCTGGATTGTTACACTCCCCAAAAGTTCCCAATCGGCCTTGGGAGGTGATCTCTATGAACTTTATCACTGATCTACCCCCCTCTAAAGGTTGTCCATGCATTTTAGTGGTGGTGGATTTATTTTCTAAACAAGCTCATTTCATTCCGTGCACCACCGTGCCTACAGCCAGAAAACTAGCCAGTTTGTTCATGAAGCATATTGTAAAGTTACACTCTTTTCCTTCCAAGGTGATTTCGGATCGTGGTGGACAATTCGTTGCCAACTTCTGGCGGGAGCTTTTACAAATGACGGGCATTGAGCAAGGATTAAGCTCCGCCTACCATCCCGAGAGCGATGGGCAGTCTGAAAGACTAAATCAAGTATTAGAACAGTTCCTCAGGTGTTACATTAATTTTCAACAAGATAATTGGATTGAGCTGCTTCATTTGGCAGAATACGCTTATAACAATTCGATCCACAGTTATTGAGGGGTTTGCCCAGATCGCCCTCCCGTTAACAGATTTACTCAAGACAAAAGGGAGGGGATAACCACAAGCAAGCTTAGCTGGGGTCCTGGATGCCAGGCTTCATTTGAAAAATTGAAGGACCAATTTACTTCTGAACCGGTCCTCCAACATCCAGACGAAAACCAAACCTTCATAGTGCAAGTGGATGCGAATGATGCGGCCGTTGGGGGAGTCCTCTTGCAGAAAGGGGGGGGGATGGAAAAGTACGGCCCTGTGCATACTTGTCTAGAACATTCATTGAGGCTGAGCGTAATTGGAATGTCTGGGAGAAAGAAGCTTTCGCAGTTAAGGTAGCCCTTTCTACGTGGCGGCACTGGCTGGAGGGGGCACGTCACCAGTTTGAGGTGTGGACTGACCACAAAAACGTAGAAGCTTTACATTTGCTTTCTGGCTGTAGGGAAAGGAGGGAGGGGCACCGATACGCAGTGTCCAATCTGTGCCTTTTGTCACTTGTGGTTCTGCTCTGAGTTCAGGGAATACATCCCTGAAAAATTAAAAGCAGGCCTCTGAGGTATTTTGCATGTTTCTTTCTAAGACATGGCCGAAAAATAAACATAATTTCAGCAAAGGTGAGAGCACACCTCAAATGGAGGCGCTTCCTCTTAATAATACCAGATATGAAAATGAAATGGGAAAAGTCCCTTTGGGCTCACCTTTGATCTGGAACATGGCTCATTATTTTAAGAAAATACTTTATAGGGCCTCTCTTACATGTCTGAACAATGGGGCTTACTCCTAGGATTGCAGTATTATAGACATACTCTCTACAATGTGACTAAATAATTTCCTAAAGATTCCTTTAAGTGGAGTTTTGTCTTTTGTATGGAGATCAGCTGTGTTGTATTTCTAGCTCAAGTTAAAACAGAATTGCTTCTGGTGAATGGATGTTCTACTTCCAAGAACTTTCAATTATGTGCATTATTTTAATGAGATACATCTGAATATTAACCACTGTGAGGGCTATAGCTTATGTTTGATTACAGCACTAATATATGTGGGTGAAAATGCAAATGTGATTATTGCAAGGGAGCTGGAGGAATGTAAACATACATCGAGCAGCATCTGTCCTTCAATAACATGCACATTTGTTAACGCATTCAAGCTCCACGATAATGAGAGTGTTTTTAATGAAAAGAAAAGGAATTAAGTTATTATAAACAATAAAGGCTGAAATTATATTGCAAAAACTCCTCTCTTTAAATGAAGTCACATACAAAGCTCACCATACCTCTACATTTAAAATTTCATTGGCAGACTATAATGTGTACTGAAAGTAAAAAAAAAAAAAAACTTTATCTGTGGGGAAAAAGTGCGACAACCAAGCCCACTGAATACAACAGCATGATACATTTTAGAAATATGTAGTAGTAGGCATTCCAGCAGCTCTGCAAAGTAGTCACATGTTCAGGTGGCCCTGAACAGCTTTTGAGAGAAAGGAACTCTTTAACCGCTGCTCTTCAGCTGGTCAGGGGAAGTCCCCCCCACCAGCTGAAGAGCAGGGGTTAAAAGAGCTCCTTTCTGCTTGGCAAGTGTGGGAAAGGAGCTCTTTAATCCACACTCTTCAGCTGGTTGAGGGAAGCCCCAAATGGGCTTTAAATTTCAATGGAGAGGTGGGGGATTCCCCTTCTCCCAACTGAAGCTTTCCTTACTTCCTCTCTCCCTCCCTCCCTTTCTCTTTCCATGTCTGTCTGTCTTTTCATGTTTTTCCTTCTTTTCTTCTTTCCCTCCCTCCCTCCCTCCCCTCCTCTCTCTCTCTCTCTCTCTCTCTCTCTCTCTCTCTCTCTCTCTTTCTCTCCCTCTCTCCCCCTCCCTCTTTCCTTCCAGGTCTTTCCTTCTTTCTTTCCCTTCTTTTCTCTTTCTTTCTCCCACTGGGGGGGGGGGCGGCCACACCATGTACGATGACGTCACTTCCCAGTAGGAAGGTGACTACAGGCTAGAACAGATAACTGGCTGTTGAGGAGGATCATGCAGCAATTTGTCCCTAGAAGAGAAAATAAATGTTTCACTGTTAGCAACTGATGGGTATGCAAGTCTATCAGCATTCTCAAGAACCCTTACACAGGTATATACGTATTTTGAAAAAATATGAAGAACATTCTCATGAGGTATTTTGTTACAATTACTTCAATTTATGTATTTTTTAAAGCTGGTTTTCTTTACTCACAAAGGCTTATTCTGGAATAAAATTTCTTCAGTTTCTCAAGTGCCACTGGTCTTCTGTTTAATTTTGCTGTAACAGATAAGACGGGGCTGTCTTTCTGGGTCTAGACTAGAGGGAGAGCACTCTTTCCTCCAAAAATAATGCAGAGATCAAAAACAGGAGCCTTGTGGTACTTAAAGACTAACACAATTTTTTCCAACATAAGCTTTTGTGAATCAGAGTTCACTTCATCAGATGTATGGAGTTTACACCCACAGCAGATATATCTCTACTTAGTATCAAGCAACCAAAAGTCAGGGGTGGAGAGACATATGTTTCAAACTGACCTCTCTTTGTAACATCTCTATGTTCCCACATTTCTGCTGCTTGTAAATTTAGGTATAAATGTGTCTAGTATGGATGCATATTTGGTGTGTCTGATGACCACTGTGGAATAAATTTTATTAGTCTTTAACAGGCCACTGGACATCTTTTAATTTTACCATAACAAACTAATGCTCCATGGATTAACCGCCCTCAGTTCTGTGTTAAGCATTCTGGGCAAGGACCGTGGCATTATAACTGTCCTCTTTGTTTACCTTGGTCCCTTCCATGGTGACAAAAATATCTCTTAATGACATGAGTGGAAAGGTGGGTGGGTAGGCAAGGGAGAGGGACTGAGAACAAAATTAACTCAGGGAAAGAGCAGCAGGTGCTTCCTTTGCATGCTGTCCAAATGAGATGCAGCTGTTTAAATGTAAATATTAAACAGGGAAGAAGAGTTCTTTAATTAGCCTTCCAAAAAGAGATGGGGAAGCTCTAAGAACACACCTGACACTAAGCAGGGCAAGATAAACTCTTCCCAGCTGTCATCGAACTCCCCATTTGAAGGCAGAGCAGTGCTATTTTGTGCAAACAATGTGGGGAAAAATGCTTTGGGAAGCTGCAATTAGCATTAGCATGCATAGAGCAAATGAATGGCGCCTGATGGTGTTTACTTGGCTTGGGACTGCCGGAGTTCTGAGGTAAGAGGGGGAAGGAGAGGCACAGGGAATGGTTTAACCCAAACTGATAGTCAATTCAGCACAGAGGTAGTGCGCAAATTGTCAGTCGCAACACTGCCTTGGAATCAGTGCTGTTGAAAGGGACCTGATGAAGCCTCTAATCCAGGGTGGCCAGCAGCTAACACATTGGAAGAAGAAGGGAGGGACCATGGTTTAGTATTAGCGCATCTTTTTGGCATGCAGAAGGTCCCAGGTCCAATCCTCGGCATCTCTAATTGAAACGATGAGATAGTAGGAAATGTGAAAAGCTCAGAGACCATGGAGAGTGACTGCCAGTCAGAAAAAAAACAATACCAGCCCTGACAGACCAATGGTCTGACTCAGGCCATTTCCACACGTCCTTAAAGTGACGGCCCACTCACCGAACACCAGTGGCTTTTCTCCTTCACTCCGCACATCTTTCATTGCAAAGAGGTAGCAGGCTTCCATTTTTTCAGTGCCTTCTATGAGAACATTTCCTGCACTTTCCTGCGTCCCCAAAAAGGCACAGAAAAAACGGAAGCCAAACAGCCTGCTACTGCTTTTGAAATCAGAGATGTGTGGAGTGAAAGAGAAAAACCACCAGTGTTTGGTGAGTGGGCCAACCCTTTAAGGACGTGTGGAAATGGTCTTAGTATAAAGCAGCTTATTTGTTCATGTGGATCTTCACTGTGCTTTGAAACAACTTCACTGGGAAGCCCTGCATGGTACCAAATGTTAACTACGTAGTCAGGATATTATTTTTTACACATAATTATTTTCATAGTGATGTATGTGCTGTGACAGAGAGAGAGAGAGAGAGAGAGAGAGAGAGAGAGAGAGAGAGAGAGAGAGAGAGAGAGAAAGGATGTAAATGAGTTCAGTATTTAACCAGCAATAACAACAACAATATACAATTTCATATATAGCCCACATTTCTCACTGAGATGCAAGGCAGATTATAAAATAAGATAAAAACCATCCAGTTGGATAACAAGGCTCTTTAATATGCAGAACAATATAGTGGGGCTAAGACTGAAGAATTAGGAAACGATGCTAGGAGTGCCTTAAGCAGTGTTCTCTCTTTGATTAAGAGACCCTTTCTAAACTAGATACTTTTCTCATCATTTAAGACATTTGAAGACAAATGATCTGATGTGTATTTTTCCTGCATATCTGTAATCAAAAGACCAGAGGATCTTAGGGTGTCTCTGTTAGTGATGGCAGGCCACACAATATTAAAATACTCTTTTGTGTTTTTCAGAAAGAAGACTATATTCAGGCAATTCAGGAAGGAATGATATGTTTTATTCACCCTGTGAATTGTGCCCCTCCTATGGTGAGCATTCGTGGTAGTAAATTTTTGAAAAGAACCAAAATGTTTGCACCCCTCCCTGTTCATTCAGCGCGATGTCCCTCTTCATGTCAGTTTCCTTTATTTCCAAAAAGAAAAGCAGATTCTTCCCAACCTTCTAGGCAGAGAAGTTTGAATGGGGGCAGAACTCTTGAAAAAGGGGATTCTTTGCTGCCCTAATTGACGGTGTCCCACTGCTAGCATTTTTCCTTTTCAAACCATTGTTTTTGCAATTAGTGAAGCATTTGCATAGCTACTAAAAACTGATACCCCTGGGAATGAAGCAAGAGATTCCCTAAAGCCAACATGATTTGATTGTGTGTCAGGATCACTGGAGGACTAAGCAAACACTGAGTAGGGGAATCCCTTTCTTTGCATTAGCTCCACTCGCCATCTGTGACCTGGCAGGTAGCCACATCTTATGGGGTACGTGATCGCTTCACTTCTTTGTAAGAACTGAAAAGAACAAATGTTTGATAGGGAAAAAACTCATACTGCTGCAAGAATCTATTTTGAACAGACACAAAATAGATGTTTCCTCCAAAATATCCCCTTTTGCCAAAAAATATTCACTATGGAACATTCGGCTGAACTCTAGCAAAAGCCATTGTTAGTCTAAGCTCTGCAAGGAGAACAGTTTTCAAGATATCGATGTAAAGATCATCCCCATTCCATTTCTTTATTGTTGTAAAATTTCTATGAATCCAACTCTTATCATTTTGATTGATCTTGGAGAATTTCTAAAATAGATCTAGGAGAATTAGAGCATGCACAATGGAGAATTGGGTGAGTCTATAATAGTGCATTAGAATTTGGGAGTTAAGCAGGGTCGATTTCGATGGGAAACCACCAAAGAAGACTGGGGTTGCTATACAGAGGAAGTCAAGGACAAACTTATTTGTCCTCTGCTCCTATCTTGTCTTGAACACCCCATGGTTGGGATGGACGTAAGTTGGTTGCAATTCCATGGCACAGTCTCTCTTTCATGACTCAATAGTAAAGCATTTGCCTTCTATGCAGAACAGCCTAAGTCATCTCCAGTTAATAGCATCAGGTAGTTGGTAATGTGAAAGAGCTTCACCTAAGACTCCAGAGAGCCACTGCCAAGCAGAACAGACAATGCTGATCTTGACTCAATGTAAGACAGGTTCATGAATTCATAATGAAAATGAGCTTTTCTCAATGCCTTCTCTTCATTTATATCTTTTTTTCCCCTCTTCACATTACTGATGTTCATGTATGCACAGATAAACACTGCAAAAAAGCAAGCTTGTCCTTATTGTCTGGTGTGTCACTGTAGGCTTTTTATGTATGTTATTTTACCACAGAAGACCAGAAGGCACATCAGTAAATCACATCAAAGACTCTTGATGCACTTTATACATTGCTGGGAGGGTTCTTATTGATATGCATGTGGGAAAGACTTGTGAATCAAACATGCAATTAAAAAAAAATCTTCATCTCTATATATTAGACTTGTAATCTACCCACCTCAATGTCTTCATTTATGCATTACCCAGGGCAGTACTCTTCTTCTCATAATGAAAGAGTAGATGTGCCGCTCTTGTGATTGCATTATAACACAAGAAGAGCCATGCTGAATCAGACATGTGGTTCATTTAGTCCAGCAGGACTAAAGCTGCCTTGGAGTATTAACGAGTATTAATGAACAGGGCATAGAGGCCAAGTCCTTGCCTCCTGCAACTGGGATTCAGAGGTTTGCTTCCGTTGAATATGAAGGTTCCTTTTAGTCACATAGCTAACAGCCATTGATGGAGCTTTCCTCCATGAATCCATTCTCCTTTCAGAGGCATCTGTGCTTTGTGTGAATGGGGGGGGCACACATCATTGCATTATTTTAATAATTTCCCAAATGTGATTGGAATAGCGTGACACCCATGCACATATAGTGAAAATTGGGACCGACTAAGCCATTTATCGCCTGTAAGCAAGGCCTTCTGAGAGACATATTCCAAAAAGGCATTAAAAACACATTATAAAAAGGCACCAATTTAAAATATCCATTTGAAGATATATTAAAAAAATTACAATACTTTCCCAATAATCATTTTATGAGCACCAAGTACCACGTTTAGCCCAGTTTTGCTTCCCACCCCTAATTTAAGAACAATACACAAACTTAGATATTGCAAAGTGCAGAAAAGAAAGAAGACCGCTCCCCCACTGTTGTCTGCTAGATGAAGCAAACCACATCATAATGCCAGGAAATCATTGCTCTGTCTTTGCGGGCCGATTACCCCTCTTCATTCCCTGACAGTTCCCTCTGTTGCAGCACTAGTTAACAGTATCAGTATGTTTTATACACTTTGCAGAAGAGCGTTTAGTGTTTGACATTCCCCAACTGTCCCTCTTCTGAACACAGAACAAATATGTTTGTAAGGGGATGACACAAGACTTTTCAGGCAGCTGTTCATCCTTTCATAGAAATTATTCATTCTGGGAGCGGGGAGGTCCTCATTCTACTATATAAAAGGCTAACCATGTTCCAAACAACTCACTTCTTACCCTGGTGTGCATCCAGGGGATGCTGCCACGGAGGGAAGCCCAGAAGAGGCAGCCAATCCCTCCAAGAGCACGCTGTGGGGGAAAGCCCAGGCCAGGATCAGGCACGGAGCAGGCGGCAATATCTACCCCTATCTTCACCCAGCTGGAATCAGACACAGAGCAAGTGGCAATGCTCACCCCCACCTTAACCTAGCTGGTATTAGGCATGCAGCAGGTGGCAATGCCCACCCCCGTCTTCACCCATCTGGGATCAGGAGCAGAGCAGATGGCAATGCCCACCCCCAGCTATCACCCAGCTGGGATCAGGAGCAGAGCGGGAGGCAATGTCCACTCCCCTCTTCACCCAGCCAGATTCAGGCATGGATCAGGAGGCAATATCCAACCCCTCTTCACTCGGCCAGGATCAGGAACTGAGCAGGCAGAAATGGCTGTCCCACCTTCACCTCACCTGGATCAGACACAGAGCAGGCAGCAATGCCTGCCTCTCTTCACTTGGACAGAATCAGGTGCAGACCAGGAGGCAATGCCCACCCACCCTTCACCTAGCTGGATCAGGAGCAGAGCAGGTGACAATGCTCACCCACCTTCATGCGGCTGGGATCAGGAATGGAGCAGGTGTCAATGCCCACCCCCAACTTCACCCAGCTGGGGTCAGGAGCAGAGCAGGTGGCAATGCCCACTCCCCCTTCAACCTGCCAGAATCAAGTGCAGAGCAGGCGGTAATGCTTCCCCCTTTCACCCCATCGGGATGAGATGCAGAGCAGGCAGCAATTCCTGCCCCCCCTCACCCAGACAGAATCAGGCACAGAGCAGGAGAGAATGCCTGCCCCCCCCCCTTTACCCAGCCGGGATCAGGCATGGAGCAGGTGGCAATGCCCGCCCCCCCTCACACTGCCAGGATCAGGAGCGGAGCAGGTGGTAATGTCTGCCCCACACCTTCACCCAGCTGGGTTAAGTCACAGAGGAAGAGGCATTGCCCACCTACCTGCCCTCCCCTTTCTAGAGCCCATTGTATTTTTTTGCACAATGGGCTTTATTACTAATGGGGGAATAAATGCTTTATTCCTCTTTTTCCCCCTTGCTGGATATGTCTGTGGATCAGATAGCAGCAGCATTGCTGTAGTGGTTCATCATCATTGGGGGTGTGCATGCTGCCCGGCATTGCAATTGCCTCTGAAGACTGCTCCTGTGGTTCTAAATGAATGCTGCGGACGTCAGTTTCACCAAACATCAGTATTCCCACCATGTGTTTCCATCCAAGAGTGAAGCACCATTAAAGTGTGCTTTGCATGCCTTGACGGTTCTCATTTGAAATTGTTCAGAAGGGTGGTCCGTATCTAAAGGGGGGCATTCATATAACATTTACTGTAAGCCACAATAAAGATGGCCACTTAGCACTTGCTGTCAGTCAAATATCTGACACAGCAGTTCTGGGGATTGGCAGCACTGTTGAGTCATTCTGCTTGATCAATACCTTCCTACCTGACTACATGTTCTTTCACTTGCAAGGGCATTTTTGGACAAAAAAAAAATCCCCAACGTCAATCATAGCTAAGTATCTCCTTCTGCCTTTGGTGCAGTAGGAATAATCTAACTAATGGCCTCATTCTGCAACCTCTAATATGCATGTCAGTTTCTTCATCGCTAGAGCATGAGGTGGAACGGAATGTACCCTAAACAAATTAGCTGTATGCTGCAGTTTTTCTGCCCACTCAGATTTTTACTCAGCATTTATAAAGACACATTTCTGTGAAGCAAGACAGAGCACATAACATGGGTGGGAAATGATCCAGAACTAATCAGGATGCTCACGGCAGAACCGCTAATGGAAAAGCAAAGAGATAAAATACGGGGAGAAATCTTAACTCACCCCCTCTCCTGAATGCTGATTTGTTTAGTGCCACCTATGTTAATCAAGGTCCCTTAATAATGAATAATATTTATAATAAAACTTTGTTGTATAGTTATTTACTATCATTTTAGCTTACATTTCAGCTAAAAGACACCAGATCTCAAAGGGGAATACAGCAATGAGAATACAGCAATTAGAAACTTGACCCATCCTGCAGTCACTCCATTGGCTACCCATTAGTTTTCGTGCTCAGTTCAAGGTATTGGTTATCACTTACAAAGCTCTTCATGGCTTTGGTCCGGCATACCTACGGGACCACCTCCCTCCCTAGGCTCCTCCATGGCAGCTTCACTCTTCTGAAAAGGGTCTCCTGTGGGTGCTACCCTGAACATCGGCAAAATTGACACCAGCCCGTACATGGGCTTTCTCTGTGGTGGCCCCCACCCTGTGGAATGACCTGCCTGAGGAAGCCAGGACCCTCCTGGCTTTCTGCAAACAATGCAAAACCGAATTATTCAAAAAGGCTTTTTACTCAGATAGGAGGGCTGTATTGTAGGGAGGTCCGCCTGGCCTCTACCAGAGCCAGGGCCTTCTCAGTTCTGGCTCCGACCTGGTGGAACTCTCTGTCTGAGGAAACTAAAGCCCGGCAGGATTTGCAAGACGGAGATGTCCCACCGGGCATTTGGTGGGGGCTAGGCTGTCCTCTCGCTGGCCATACCACTGAAGACCTTCCACCACCCATGCAGGACAATGCTGCATTTTAATATTTAATATTCTACACCCGCCAATTTTAATGGTTTTTTATACGATGTTTTAATGTTTTTATAATGTTTTTACTGTTTTTAATTTGTTGTCAAACCGCCCTGAGCCCGTCTGACGGGGAGGGCGGTCTAAAAATGTAATTAAATAAATAAATATGTACCCTATGGCATTGTTTATGGACATGTTCCTGATATTGACTGTACTAAATCTCACACTGTGTAATTTGCCTTGAGTCTCAGTGAGAAAGGCAGACTATAAATGACACAAATAAATAAATAAATAAATAAATAAATAAATAAATAAATAAATAAATAAATAAATAAATATGTTAAAAATATAGGTTGAGAGAGGTCCTGGTACAGGGAAAGAAGGATATCTTCCTGGCTTATATATTCCTGGCTGCCAGGTAGTTGCTAGCTAGGGAAAGAGTAACTCTCAACTGGAGATGGTTCCAGGGCTGGCTCCCCCTTGCTTTACTGATAGGAGTTGTTAACTGGGGGGGGGGGGGGGGAGTCTCAGTTGGAACGAGATCCAAGCATGACAGTAAGGTATCAGTTTTATATAATGTTGACTCCTATTCAAAGTGCTGGTTAAGACCTTCAAAGGCCTAAAAGATTTGGTACCATGATCTCTTTGGAATGCCATCCCCCTTGAAGCTTGCCTGGCGCCCACCTTACTATTCTTCAAGTGCTTTTTTACCCAGGCTTTTAGTGAAGAGCTTTTTAAAATGGTCTGCTTTTGACCTGAGGGTAGTTGTCTCAATATAATTTTAGGTTGCTCATGCCACACAGAGACATTTCTGCCTGTGGAACTGTCCCACTTCTGTCTGAGGTGTTTCTAGTCAGTGTGCCAGAAGCAGCAGCCCCCAGAGTTACCTGGGCAGCTGGTTTGATGCCCATGAGGCAACGGAGGGGCATGAGGCAGGGTGGCCACCATGTTTGGGCCTCCTAGGATCCTGAGAGGGCCTGCAGCCCAATCAAATTTGAAATGCCCAGCCAATCGGAGCTGGCCAGGGGGCCAGCCAGCAGGGGTGGGGCTTGGCACCAGACCTGGGGAGCCCAGGTCCAGCAGGATGCAGTTTAAGGGAAGCTGGCCCCACCTCACCTCACTCGTGCTCAGCCAGTGAAATCCTGCCCAGCCCTCCCTACATTTCAGATGGTTTTGCTCAGGCTGTAGTTATTGACTGTTCTTATATGTTTCCACTTGTCACAACTTTGTGGGCAGTTTTGCATTGGGATCAGATACCTTTGCGGGGAGACAGGGCCTGTGTGCTCAGTATCCTCATTAATGGGATTCCCCTAAGGAATCTTGGAGGTGAGTCATGGTGATGCATGCCCTGCTCAGGGGCTGCTGGGGCATACTCACTCCCAGGTGTCAGGGGATCCACACAGGGATTTACACCCACGTGATATCCCGTTTGCTGCCACTTCATGGTTTCTCCCACTCTGCAGGGTCTGAGGGGGCTGGAAGTCATTGGCTGGCAGGCAGGTCAGCTGATGATTGGGATCCAACCCCTATGCATTGCCAATGCTCCTATTAGCTGTATTTAATAAAGTTGTGGCTTCTTTTTACTGCAGTTACTTGTGTTGGGTGTTTTTGTTGCTGTGTCCTCTTCTACTCTGTGCGCCCCCCCCTCAACACTGGGCAGCAACCCCCCCCCCACTTTCCAGTGATACAGCCCAGTGCCTTTGGAACTCCCTGCCTCCAGAAGTTCACTGCAGTCTTTCTCTGTGCACATCAGATGACAGGTAAACATCATTGCTTCATTATGAGTTTGAATAGAATGGTGGCTAAATTTCTGTTTGGCTCTAAATATGCTTTTTGTTACCTATTTGCTATTTTTTTAAATGTTACTGTTTTTGTTGTTAAAACTATTTCTTGTTTTTATTGCTTTGCTGTTGTATTAACAATGTGTTATTATTTTAATCATGGAAAGTCCCAGGTTCCGTCCCTGGCATCTCTAGTAAAAAGGATCAAGTAGTCACTTATTTGTGAAAGGCCTCGACCTGAGACCCTAGAGAGCTGCTGCCAGCCTGAATAGACAATACTGACCTTTACAGACCAATGAATGGCCTGACTCCATAGCACTGTTCAGAAGTTACATTGAACTCACAATCTGTGTACAGCATACACTTGGTTTTTCTTTATACGAGCACTGAGTAATTATTTTGTTAAATTCAGTACATCTACCCCTGAACATGTGGTGTAAACCCTACATTTATCTGGGTACTGGTCCCTGGTTTCGATTGCAAAATGAACACACACCAGCTTTTCCTTGCAAGTGGATGTTCTTGTGGGATGTATGTGCATTCACTGCAACACGGAAACGAGGCTTGTAGAAAAGACCTCTCTATGTTCATGAGCAATCATTACACTACACTGGTGGTCGATTTTCTTAGCCAATGCTTTAGGCAGAACCATAGTGGGAGACCAATTCAAAGTCAACCGGTCAACCCAAACTCCTAACAAAAACACAACTTCTAAAAGAATAAAGGAATCCAGGAAACTCACTAAGCCCCAGTTATGCGCAGCTTTGCTGCTCCTTATTGAACCAGTTAGGCCCTCTCCCTTCCTAGACATACATTGCCTATATACCTCATTTGGAGCTGGGGTCTGGGTTAGCTGCCGTGACTTTCCATCCCCCCTCCTAGGATACAATAGGCTAAACTTTGATGTTGTCTCTCTGTGAGCCTCATGTAGCCATTTGCTTATGTGGCTTGTGAAGTTCAAAAGCATTTAAATAGTGAGAAGAGGCATCAGAAGCTGAAGTCAGCAATCAGCTTATGTGGAAGGCATGAAAGGGGAAGATCTGTGTTAAGTTTGTGGATGGACAGAGGAAGCTTGTGGCGCAAGAGGGAGGACAGACAGAGGCTAAAAATTCAAGGGAATACTTGGGATTTCAGGAATGCAGGCTGGAGAGGCAGCAAAACCATATTGGGGAGGTTTTGATTGAAACTGGTGAGAAAAGATGAACACCAACTATCACACATTAGAAAGATGTACAAAGATGCTCTTTTCCATATAGTTTTCATTTCATTCATTTTTGTATGTCATTTTATGCCATATATAACATATTTTTGCCCTGACCTGGATAGCCCAGGGAAGCCTGATCTTGTCAGATTTTGGCTGCTAAGCAGGGTCAGCCTTGGATAGAAATTGGATGGGAGACCTCCAAAAAAGACTAGGATTACTAGGCAGAGGCAGGCAATGGCAAACCACCTCTGTTAGTCTCTTGCCTTGAAAACATCAGCAGGGGTTGATATAAGTCAGCTATGGCAGGATGGCACTTTCCACCACCAATACCATCCCCCATTTCTGCACCACTGTTCTATTGATGCCAGTCAGGCACAGCTATCACAATAATAACATATAAAGTGCATCAGCGTAACTGGAACAACTTAAGGGAACAAAAATGAGAACAAAATAAACACCCATGGGTTTGATTTGTACAAGGAAGATCAACACAGGGATTTTTTAGTTAAAAGCGGGCCTGGGAACCTGAACAAGCAAGTCAGTAGCATTCCTATTTGTTGAGTCAAAATGAGAAGATACTCCCTAGTTCCCATAACCTCAGACTGGAAGGGGTTTTCTCCAGTGCCTGGTTTCTCCTTAGCACTGCCAAGTGGCCTGGAGAAAAATGTTATGTCCATTTAATGGAAGTAAAGTGGGGTGTTATTTACCATTATGACATGAACAACTTCCATGGCCCCTTTCCACATAAGCTTATTTTCCCCATCTCCTCCACCGTGCTTCTCAACCGGAAGGCAGAGAACCACCTTCTTGTACTCTGTAAAGTGCTGCATGCATTGTTGATATAAAGAAATAATTATTCCACAGCCAGACAGGCTTCAGAAGAAAGTTTCCTTCGCAACAATAGACTAAGGGCCAAACTACTCGCATTTTAAAACCCATTTGCTTTCCCCGCAGTCACACAGCAGTGGCAGGGAAAGGCATTTTTGAAGACCCCAGGCTCGGGATGATAGTACAGTCGAGTAGGGGTGACATTTTCCTAAGTTAAACTGGAACTCATTAGCATATTTCATTAGCATATGCCACACCCCCTGACATCACCGGAAGTGTGTCAGAAGGCAACATCCACCCCTCAGGCCTCTTTCTCCAAAAGTTTCCAGGTATTTCCTTAAAGCAGAATTAACTCAAAGCAGCTTACCCTCCTCTGGAGAACCAGCCCTACTTGCATGCACACACACACGGACTCACTCTTTCTCACAAGTCACAAATGAAAATAAAGCAGCAGAGTGAATTCAAAGCAGCTTACCCTCCTTTGGAGTCCAGCCCCACCCGGCTTGCACTCACTCATTTTCTCTCTCTCACTCTCTCTCTCACAAGTCACAAATGAAAATAAAGCAGCAGAGCAGAATGAATTCAAAGCAGCTTACGTTCCTTTGGAGCCCAGTCCCACTCGGCTTGCACTCACACATTCTCTCTCTCCCTCTCACTCACAACAAGTCACAATTGAAAATAAAGCAGCAGAGCAGAATGAATTCAAAGCAGCTTACGTTCCTTCGGAGCCCAGTCCCACTCGGCTTGCACTCACACATTCTCTCTCTCCCTCTCACTCACAACAAGTCACAATTGAAAATAAAGCAGCAGAGCAGAATGAATTTAAAGCAGCTTACGTTCCTTTGGAGCCCAGCCCCAGTTGGCTTGCACGCACTCTGCTGCCTGCTGCTAAAGACAAGAACAGCCAGGAGGAAAAGGAATCACGTGGGTGGGGCCAAAACCTACATGACCTCTTTTCAGACCTACCAGAATGCTGTTCTGGTGCGTTCCACCTCCAAATGAGCCCTATATATAATATATATAATAATATAATCCTACTATATAAAAAGGCTAACCATGTTCCAGACAACTCACTTCCTGCCTTTCTGCGCCTACAGAGGGCACTGCCATGGAGGGAAACCCGGAAGAGGCAGCCCGTCCCTCAGAGAGAGTGGCGCGACGTAAGGTTCAGGATGGGATTAGGCGCAGAGCAGGCAGCAATGACCGCCTCTGCCTTCTTCCAGCTGGGATCAGGAGCAGAGCAGGTGGCAATGCTCACCTGCTACCTTCACCCAGCTGGGAACAGGAGGAAAGTAGGTGGCAAGGCCTGCCCCCTGCCTTCACCAGCTGGGATCAGGAGCAAAGCAGGGGGCAATGTCTCCCCCCACCTCGCCTTCACTCAGTTGAGATCAGGAGAGGAGCAGGTGGCAATGCCCACTCCCCTCCTTCACCCAGCTGGGATCAGGAGCAGAACAGGTGGCAATGTCTACTCCCAACTTCATCCAGCTGGGATCAGGAGCAGGTGAACTGACAGTGGATAACTACTCCTAAGGGACTGATACTACCCACAAAATGACTTATTCAAACTATGCATTTTTTATTTTATTTTTTTGAATTTTTAGAAATTTAAAGTTTCAAAGTGCAAGGTGCTAATAATACTGGAATAAATACATAAATAATCAATACAATTGTATACAATTATTCAATACAATACAAAACGCTGAATTCAAGAATAACATTTGAATGCCTATCAAGCAATGGCCATAGGTAGAGTTCATTCAAACAATTATTTTCAAATAGAATCCTCTTATACCCAGCAGCAAAGAGGATTCTATTTGAACAAGTCATTTTCTGGGTAGTTTTAGTCCCATAGGTGTGGTTATCCACTGTCAGTTCGCCTGATTATACTAAGGGAGCTTCTGTTTGTTATAATATGTGGGATCAGTCATGGAGGAGGAGGCAATGCCCACTGTCCACCCTCCTCTTTCTAGAGCCCATTGTACTTTTCCCCACAATGGGCTTTGTTACTAGTAGTATACAATGTGTATTACCTGTTGGAATCTAGAAACTCTACAAGAGTGTAAATAATATGACTCCATCAGCAGAATGCTTCTTCACTAAATGTTTTAATTTTAATTGGTTTTTAATGGCCCTGAGATCTGATACAGAATGGTGGCAACAAAAAACTAAATGGCTTCTTAGGCAGGAAACACACATGATCTGATTTTCTTTATTGCTGTTATTTGTATTCACTTTATCCACCTAATGGTATCTCACTGGTAGTGTTCAGCTATTCTAATTAAACTTCAAGGCTTTAAAAATAATCCAGTCATGCCGAGAACAAATCTCAAGGAGCAAGGCAGAAATAGATGTCTTCCTAATACTTTCACGGTATGCTTTTCAGGCATATCCTAGGTTTGTAAGGAATCTGTCAAATATGCTGAGGCTTGATAAAAATCTTTCCATTCAATTTTATGGACTCAAAGAACCACTGGACACGCTGTCTTTCTTCCTCACTGGCACTTCCAATTGTATTTATAGATTGTTTAGTTAAACTATTGCAGCCTTCTCTGTAGTTACAGTGTAATCTTAAGAACATTTTCCTGAGAGTAAGCTCATTGACCTGAGTAGACTCACTTAGGATTGCTACCTAGTAACACAGCTTTTGTTATGCATCATTAAAAAAAAAATTATTGGCTATACCTGTCACATGTGCTGAGGTGCTATTCTCTTTGCAGCCCAGAATTTTAAATTCTGGTGATGCAATACAAAAAGAGAAACTCTATATTATGGACATTTGTGTGATTTTTTTCCTTATAACTGCTTTGATTTAATAAAATGCAGCTGGTAAAGATTGCTCAGGGCCAAAGTGATATCATCTAGTCCCTAATATCATCTAGTTTGTAAAATGACTTCCCATGATATACAGGGCTTTTTTTCAATGGGAACACAGTGGAACGGAGTTCTGGCACCTCTTTAAAATGGTCACATGGCTGGTGGCCCCGCCCCCTGATCTCCAGACAGAGGGGAGTTTAGATTGCCCTCCATGCCGCCGAGTGGCACGGAGGGCAATCTAAACTCCCCTCTGTCTAGAGATCAGGGGCGGGGCCACCGGCCATGTGACCATTTTCACCAAGGGCAATTTAAACTTTAAAAACTCCCCCCTTGTTCCAGCTGACCCAAAGTGATGTCATTGTGCAGTCTTGAGTTCCACCACTGAGTTCCACCACCTCTTTTCCCAGAAAAAAAGCCCTAGTGATCTATAACCTGGATCTAATACAAAGACTTCTAGTCTGGCTCTCAGTATGTGGGAGAGAGTCTCTTCTCCCCACCCTCATTCCATAATTTTCCTGCTAAAAATTGCTAACCCCAATCTACCTTTACTTCATCGGCAGAAATTTAGGGAATATTTGCTCTTTTTGAAGACTGGAACAGAGAGAGAGGATTCATTTCACCCAGGATATGTTCATGACGGATGCTTCCTTTTCCTGAGGATTTCATAGCTTACGGACTGAATTTTCAGGTTGTCCATAATAAAAGTATTTGATATATATGTTTTCAGCAGTCCTTTCTCAATGTTTTAAGGTAGGTCAGGGTTATGAGTCCTATTTTTCAAAGGGGTTTGGGAGAGTGAAAATAAAAGGAACTACAGCTAAGATTAAGGGAGAACGACAATCACAAATGTTAGCAGAATATGGTAGGTGAGGGATATGAATAAGTCAAGAAAAATATAGAAGCAAAAAAAATCAGTGGAATGCGGTACTTTGATCTTTTCATAGGCTTTCTTATTCAGCACAATATGAATATTAAAACAAGATAGTATTTCTCAATTAATTCCTTCTTTAATACTTCACAGGCAGGATGTATCAAGTTTGCATGCATTGGACTATAAAGCAGCAAGATTCATGCGGCTGATAACCCCAATCCATGTGAATGAAATCTCCTTAATTTTTTCCCCACTGGGTACTAGTAACATCACAATCCCTGAACATATTTAAGGTAAAAGTTAGTTTGGGCCATCAGCTCATGATGCAGTATGTACACAGCCATCTCTGCCTGCACTGGGGCATCTTCTTTTGCTTGCCACAGGCTGAAACAGTTGTATGAACAGACAATGACGTGGCATGAGTTGCATCTGCTCTGTAAAATGGCTTCCCATGGTAAGTGATCTATAACTTGGATCTAATACAAAGAATTCTTTACATGTGGTCATTCCCATCTTGCTAAAATTTCCAGGGTCTCCCAGATCCTAGTCTGACACTATGACTAGTACTACATTGGTTCTCACGGGCCTTTGGCAAAGAAGAAATTGTTAAGAGAGAGGCCAGAACCAGGTTGATTCTGCAAAGGTAAATGCAACTCCGGCTGGATTTTGGAAATGTGTTGTTTTTTAATGTAACATTTGCCAAAGTGCTTTTATCATCTTTAAATCGGCTGCAGATACAATAGACAAATAAGTGCTCAGGTGTAGGGAGGAGTGGCAAACTGAATTTTACTAGTGTACCGGATGGATACTGTGTGATATTATTTGCAACAAAATGGCAGGTTATACAAGAGGTTTTGAGAAAAACAATGCCGCTAACTGAATTGTCATAGATTTCCATGTTCCCAAATAATTATTTCTTTTCGTAAATTGATTTATTCTGGTACTGGTTCACACTGGCAGCTAGCTCTTATTAAATCCTCGTGTATTTCAGCCAAATCCTTAGAGGCACAGAAATATCTTCCATTTTCTCCGACTAAATTCAGCAGTGTATTCCCAGAAAAGAAACAAGAGTGTTAACGTGCCAGGTGAGAAAGTGAGTTTCATCAGTCGAGAAGGAAACCTTGATGCAATTACCCTAAAAAAGATAAAAGCATTTTAATTCTGTACGATTTTCTCCTCAAAAGGAATTTAAATCATCTGAACAAATGCTCTCGAGTAACTTTGTTTCAAGTAAGTGTTTTTATTTCCTTTCTCTCTCTCTCTTTTTTTTTTAAAATCGCTGTCCGTGTTTTAAATCCTCAAGTTGTCATAATGGAATGAGACTATTCTGTTGTGGTGTTGGTAGAGTCTGTGATGTCACGGGAGCCATTTTATTTGCATTCTTATAGTTTTGTACAAAAACAAGATTTATGTTAAGTGTCTTCAGAGCTGATATCTCCAGGGGAAAGTGTAGTCTTCCAGGATGTACAAGAGAAAAGGGGAAGAGAGGGCATATCTGCAATGACCTCCTCCTCAATAGACTGTGAAGATCCACAGATGAGAGGCAGCTGAGAAGAGGGGAAGCGGTTCAGCTTCCACCCACTTCACAAGCACAACAGGAAGAAGATTCTGCAATGATGCAGCTGCATTCTTGATCTACCCACCCACTCTACAATGAAAACACATCTCACATAAAGGCATGAAGATTAATTTGGCAATTTTTGGAAGTTAGATATCTCACTTTATAGAAAACAAAGGGTTTCCATGCCATTATTCCTAAAGTGAACTGGGAACCCTCCTTTTATTTAAATGATCAAAGTTCATCACGCTTTGCTGCAACTACTTTTTCAAAAGGGTAATTAACTTCCTGGATCACACAGGTGAAAAAGACACTTCAGCCTTATGTACAACTCTTGTCTTTACGCATCAAACTAGATAGACAGGTACCAGTGGCAAACTCACTAGCATCACAAAAGAACACCAGTGTATCCATATGGTGTAAACCTAATCCTTCTTGTTTCCCATGCAAGTCATATCCTGACTTGCATTTAAAAGGCTGTTCTGAGCTACTGTAGCCTTTCAGCCCCTTAGTGCTATTAAGTAAGACCTTACAAACAAGGGATTTCAAAACACCTTTCCCCAGGTACACCGACTTCTGGTCTCCAAAAAGCAGTAGGCATCATAAATCAAAATCTCTGAACCTTCTCACTACATTTTAAACATGGCTACCTCCATTCTCAATCTGAATTAAGTAAAGGGGCCCAATTGGAACAGAGACATGGACAAAGCGTCCATATTAATCAGTCTAATTTACATGGTATGATAACTATAAAGGTATAAAGGTAACCCTAAAAAGAATTGTTCTTTGTCCTTTGTGGGCTGCAGCTCTGAGATCTGAGGGTCTTGCTCTGTCCTTTTTTCTTGGTTTTCTGTGCCCCTTCACTCGCCCTTTTTGTGCCTCTTTGTGCTCCTTTTGTACAATTGTCTTTGGTTCTTTCTGGGCCCATTTTTATTGTATTTGTGTGTATCTGACTTTTGGCTGCTTTTAGTGGCTCTGTATGTTTTGGACAGTATATGTGTGTGCATCTAAAAATCTAATAAATTAAATCAATCTTATCTCTTGCATCCTTTTTGAAGCATCACAAACAACATTGCCTAATAGTAGCCCAGGCTCATTTATTTGGTGTATGGTGGAAAGTACCTTCTCTGTCTTATAGAATGTATGCAGGTCAACATTTGCCTGAATGACTGTTGCACCCTTCCTGCCCCTGGACTGTCTGCCCTCTATTGTCCTACCATCCTCGCTGGCCTCAGAAGCAGGAGAGATGTCTGGTTGTATCACCTGGCCAACCCCCATGCCTGACAGGGAATGTTGCCCTTGAGCAGCTGGGCCAACTCCTTCCAATGTCTCCTCCCCAGCCTGGGTTGTGGAGCCTTCCCTCCCTATTTGTAGCCTCACCCCCAAGACCCTTCCACCAGGACTTACCCCAGAGTCCTGCCCAATGACAGCCACACCCGATCATGCTTGGCCCATCCCTCTCACTCCCAAGCCATTCCTAGGGCTTCACTGTCTCTGGCTACCCCTTTGGAGCCCTGCCCCTCCATCCTTCCAGGCCACAGCAGGCCTCTCCCCTGCCACTACCTGTTTTGAGTTCCAGGTGTGCTTAAGCTTGCTGAAACCCCTGCCGGCTCCTTGCCCAAGGCCCCTGAGCTGCTGTTGAACTGATGGCCTTTCTGGAGACCCGTTCTGCCAGGCCTCCTGGGGTGTCACTCACAGACATCACCTCCTGCTGCAGCAATGTTCCCAGTCGAGCCATGGTCAGTTGGGGGGTGTCCTGTACTTCCGGAATTGGGCCGGTGTCTTCTGCCTCTGTTTCTGGAGGCTTCTGGCTGTCCCTCCTCCTCCTTCTCTAAGGCTGGGTAAGCACAGCCCCACTGGGGGTCGTTGCTGGGAGCATTGTTAACATCGGGGGGAAGGGGGGCTTGGTGCTCTGTCCCACACTTTGTCCTGCCTATGGGCCCTCTTTGGCTCTGGACAGATAAATGCTGGTCTTGAAATAGGAAACTGCAGTCCAGATAGCTGGCGCCTGGAGTTGCCATAAACCTTCACCTGGGATTTCTAACATTGTGCATGAAAGCAGAAATTTTATCACTTGCTTAATGTTTCCATCACCACTTCTTTTTTTGTTCAGGCAAAGAAAGCCAACAGTCCTACCTCAGGACCAAACTAGACACAACAGTGTCCTTGAAGCCAGCTGGGTGGCCTTGAGTCAGAGTCTATATGATACTACTTATACTATGATGTTCAAGTGAAAGGAGACAAAATGGTAGCTGGGACTTGTAGCTTAACAAAACAGAACAGAAGACTCTTGTCAATTCCCCCTCTCCACAGGAGGGTAGTTTAAAAAGACAGCTGGCAGAGATGCTCCTCAGAGGGTTTGTTAATCAGATGCAATTAACAAACCCTTTGAGGAGCAATGGGGCCCTGTCTTTTCAAACCACTGTCCTGTGGAGAGGGGAAATTGACAGAGCCTTTGCCTTTTAAACTACAACTCTCGGCTATTACTGCATCTCCCTTTACTTGAGCGTCCTCGTGAAAGAAGTATCATATAGAAAGACTCTCAGTCACAGCTCTTTCAGAGCTCTCTCAGCCCCGCCCAACTGACAGGGTGATTGTTGTGAGGATAATAAGTAACACACTTCGTAAACCACTCTGAGTGGGTGTTAAGTTGTCCAGAAGGGCAGTATATAAATTGAATGTTACTGTGTTATTAGAAAGGGACAATGCATGGATGGGATGGATCTTTTCAACCCTGCTATCAGTTTCTCTAATCAAAACTTGGCTCCTCTTACTGTTTTTGGCATTTTCATGGAGAAAAAATAGATGTCCTTTAGACCACTCATCTCATTCTTTAAAACACTAAGGCAAGGACCCCAATTTTGAATAGCAAAACTGCACAGGTCTCGAAGGATCATATCTGCTCTCCTCTTCCTATGTGGCCCTGATCTCATTTTTCATCTTGAAAATGGATTAAACAAGACTCATATTGCATTTTTTTTTACTTTTTATTTATGTTATTTATAGTCCACCTATCTCCCTGAGCCTCAAAGCAGATTACATAATGTAAATCAATGCAATCAATAGGATGACACATTTAATAAACTCGTGTCTAAAGAAGGGAGCTCTGACTCTCGAAAGCTGACGCTCTGAAAATCTTGTCGGTCTCTAAGGTGCCACTGGATGAAAATCTTGCTGATTTAATAAAGCAATAGAACTAGGTATGGTAGAAATTTTAAGCAGAGCTGCCTAAGCGTTAGCCTGGAGATATCACACATTGGCTTCTAGGAGACAGTTGTGGCAGAGTGACTATATACTGTGTTTGCAGAACTTAATACAATGGTATTTTTATTTATTTATTGAAACATCTGTTTTTCTTGCTGTAGACAGTGACTCATTTCTATCAACGTGTCTGCTTAGACTACTTTGAAATATAAGTATTTCTCCAGCAGCCCAGTTCTCATGCCCCTTTTTTGATAGTGAAGTCACCACAATGGAAGTTCTACACATTGTTTCCACATGTTGGATTTTTCTTTTGCATGCATTCTCCTCTGATGTGATCTGGATTTACTATGTTCTAAAGAAGTTTTGCTTACAGCTGACTGGACCCAATCGATATCCAGGAGAGACATGTTCACAAGTTCATTATCTGAAAATGGCAAAGGCAAATCTCATCAGGATAGCCATACCATGAAATAGTTAATCTGAATATTAGGTGTCCACTACTATAAGTGATTCCACACACATTGGATAATGCACTTCCAATCCTCTTTATAGATCATTTGGAATGGATTTTTTTGTGTGCGGAACAAAAAATCCACCTCAAACGATTGATAAAGTGCATTGAAAGTGCATTATCCAATGTGTGCGGAATCAGCCTATGTTGGTGAGAATCTAAGAAGGGGAGGAAATATAGAAGACAGGTCTTTGTAGCACATTTTTGTTTGGTCAAGAAAAAAAAAATCCCGACAATAGCAAAAAAGCTGTCAATTCTATTCTGCTAACCTTCACCCATTCATTAAGATGTCAGTTTGTGATCTGAAGTTACGGAATACTGAAAACAAGTATGGGAAAGATGTTTGTGTTCTTGGAGCTGGCCCTTGTTGCCCTCCTTCTGCTTCAAAACCACAAGGCCTTTTCAGACAGGAAGAACTGCAGAGCTTGCAAATTACAGTCATGTTGAGCTAGCAGAAACCCATTCTCAACCGCAATTTGGTTCCAGGATGTCATGCTTTTGAATTTGTTACAATAGCTGAGTTTCCCAGCAATAATCTCATCCTTCACTTTCCAGATGTGATGTAGTCCAAAGAGACCAATCTCTATTTTCTTCTAGTCTGATTAATCTTTCCCCACAGTAACTCAAGGGTTTAACATCCCTGCATGGAGACTGTTGTTACCAATGCCTACACTACATGGAAACTCCCTACAGTGCCTTTTCTGTTGAATAGTATCATGGTTCCAGATGGAGAAATGTCCATCTCTGTAGTAATAACACTACCTGACCTGGATAGCCCAGGCAAGCATGATCTCATCTGATCTCAGAAGCTAAGCAGGGTCGGGAGTCGGTTTCGTTTTCTCAGCCATGCCGGACGCTCCTCTCGGCTGGTCCGGGAGGAAACGACCGGGCACCCTGACCGGGCGGCTGATCTGCAAGGATTAGCCCCCAGGACTCCCAGGGAGGGAGCCAGGGTCCGGGACGCGGCGGGAAGAACTCCCCGAAATCAATGCGGGGAGGGAATTGCCCGTTTGTCCCTATGGAGGCCGGCAGATGTGCGCGGCGCCTCGAGTGCCGCCGGGCAACGAGAAACGGCAAGTAAAAGAAACAGGCGGAAGCCTGTAAACAAGCGAATCCCTTCTGTTCTACAAGCGTTTGTGAAGGAGAGGTTGATCTGAAGAAGACTCGCTCTTCCCCTTCGTGGAGTTCCAGAATTTTGTTGGCGCCCCCCCCCCAAAATGGCAGCAAAGAAGCAAAGTCCCGCTCTCGGTAAGTCAATCTCGGCCACCTTGCAGAAAGGGGAGTCGCTCGAAGAATTGGTGCGCAGGGCGGTGGTGGAAGCTATAAAACCCTTTGTTGACAAGCTGAATGAAACTGATCAAAGGGTGGGCTTAATTGAAAGCGAGGTGAAAACCATTAAGGTAGCAGCGGGGGGGGGCAGAAAAGTCTGCTCTGGAAAGTGCGTCACTTGTGAAGGCTACAAAAAAGGAGTTGAAGTTGGTGGAGAACCAACTGATCGGGCTACAAGTGGAACGAACGCAGACAATTTTGCGTCTCCAAAACGTGAAAGAGGAGGAAAATGAGGATCTGTGGGATTTGGTCTCGGAACTACTGGCGACACCCGCGAGGACGACTAAAGAAGAGGTTAAAAGCGCCATTTTGGAGGTCCGTCGGGCTTCTTCAAAATATGCAACAAAGCGACAGTTGCCTCGTGAGATCATTATTGACTTTTCAACTAAAAAGATTCGGGACACCATCCTATATAACTCATACAATGCGGATTTGGACTTTATGGGTTTGAAAGTCAAGATTTTGAAGGACGTTCCATTTCTAGTCCGGAAACGGCGTTTTAAATATAAAAAGTTTGCAGCTCTTCTGAGGGACCATGGAATAAAGTACAAATGGTTATTCCCGGAAGGAATATGGTTCAGATATAAAGATCAGGCCTATAAGATATTATCAGAAGATCAACTAAAGGATTTTGAGAATAAAAACCCAGAATTCTGCTGCACCAAGAACGAAGAAAAGGAGGAGCCGGAGGGGGGGGGAAGAGGAGAGCATTGCAACAGCAGTTGCACAGAGAGAATTGCGTCCGGGACCCAGAAGGGGGAGGAAAGTTTAATCAGAATTTGAAATGTTTATTCTCTGTATGATTAACCACTCCATCATTATTCTATGGAGCTATTTTTGTATTATGACAGTATGAAGGGAAACATTGAAGTGTAGTGTTTAGTGTTTGTAGTTCATTCCCCCCCCCCCTTTTCTTTTTCCACTCCCCTTTGTCCCTTCCCTCTTCCCTTTCCTTGTGATAGTCTGGTGTAGTGTTTTGTAGTTATGAAAAATAAAAAAATTTATATAAAAAAAAAAAAGAAGCTAAGCAGGGTCGGCCTTGGTTAGTAATTGGATGAGAGACCTCCAAGGAAGACCAGGTTTGCTATGCAGAGGCAGGCAATGGCCTGTTAGTCTCTTGCCTGGAAAAGCCCGGCAGGGGTAGTTATATGTTGGCTATGACTTGATGGCACTTTTCACTAACAGTAACACAGTAATAAGTTTAGTAGCCAATGCTAACTCTATGCCACTGAGTCTGGGGACATGGAGCATGTCAGTGCCTTACCCCTGGTTCAACCAGACAGCTTCCCTCAAGATCTATGTAGGTCTCCTCTAAGTCTTTTGAACTTCCCTAACCACAGTCTTTCCCCTCACTACTGCATCCGTAAACCATTGCCATGTCTGCAAGCATCATTAACTCAGCCATACATGCCCTTCATTCATTCATTCATAGTCCATTCTCCCTGCAAGCAGGCTCAGGGTGGATTCACAACATATAAACACATAACATAAAACATATAATAAAACATTGGTAGCGATCATATAATACATTAAAATACTCCACTAAAACATTGAAGGTAGCTCTCATCACACCTCACATCTCAGGACATCCTCAACGTCCATGAGGAAAGGTGGCAAGGACTTAATAAATATCGGTCAGGCGTATCCCTCCCCTGCTGGTAAGGGCCAGTTGGGCGATTCATCTGCCTCAATCACCATAAGCCTGGCAGAACATCTCTGCCCAATGAAATGATAACAGATCTTGCTGAGATGGGGCCTCCACAGAGAGAGTTCCACCAAGTGGGTGCCAGGACCAAAAAAGCCCTGGCCCTGCTTGAGGCCAGGCGAACCTCCCTGGGGCCAGGGATCACCAGTAGTTGTTTGTCTCCTGATTGAAACAGCCTCTGGGGAATATACGGTGAGAGGCGGTCCCACAGATACATCAGTCCCAGTCCACTAAGGGCCTTGAAGGTAAAAAAAAACAATACCTTGAACCCAACCTGAAACTCCACCGAGAGCCAACGAAGCTGGCACAGAACAGGTGTAATATGTGACTGGAATGGAGTCCCGGTCAGAACACGAGCTGATAAATTTTGGACCAATTGTAACTTCCAGAGCAGGCACAAGGGCAGTTCAACACAGAGCGAGTTACAGTACTCCAGCCTGTGGCCATTCCAACCAAGAGATGGTGTCTGCGTGGTTATTCGCCGGAACTCAGACTGAACATAGCACACAACAGTCATGCTATTACTCAGTCATGCTCAGACTGAACATAGTGACAACAGTCATGCTATTACTCTCCTCCACTCAGCCCCAAGAACAACCAGGAACCCTGGATTTATGTGCCCTTAAGTCCACCCCTCTCAGAAGCATGTGCACACATGGTGGGGAATTATGTTGGAGCTTTTATCTGTGAATAAAATAATGAAGTTAAATGCTTCACATGCTAGATCTCAGTTTGGATTAAATATTTGCTGGATGAGGAAGCAATTTACTACAGCATTGCATAGGTACCTTCTTGAGTAAATATCCACTGTGTGTTGTTCCTTTGCTCAATTGACGTCTGTGTCATCAAACAGACAGCTCACTTCTTGCGAGGAGGGATAAGCAATGCAATTAATAAGAGCCTTTTCCATCCACAAAGACAAAGATTTTAGTGAAACTCGTTTCACAAGCAGTTGACGCTTAAATGTGTATTAATTTGTTTTTCTCACTTTCAATTTACTGTTGACTGGGGTTGTGTCCAGAGAATACAGTATAAAGGTGATAGGGTATATGTCTTCTAATCAGGGCTTTTTTTCTGGGAAAAGAGGTGGTGGAACTCAGTGGGTTGCCCTCGGAGAAAATGGTCACATGACTGGTGGCCCCCGCCCCCTGATCTCCAGACAGGAGATCAGGAGGTGGGGCCACCAGCCATGTGACCATTTTCAAGAGGTTCCAGAACTGTTCCACCACATTCCCACTGAAAAAAAGCCCTGCTTCTAATAAAGAACTACATTGGAACAAATAAAAGAAATTTTAGGCCAAATAACGTTAGTAGAAGTTTACTGGAGATTATAATGGAAGGAGGGTTCTCTTTTAATTTAGGTATCAAAAGAACGTAAGAAGAGTCCTGATGGAGCAGGCTAAATATCCATCTAATAGTCCAGTATCCTATTTCTTTGGAGTAGGACAATCAGATGCCTCCTAGAAGCTTGCAAGCAAGACAAGACAGCAACCTTCACCTGCTCAAAACATGGAAGCTGAACATGAACACACCTGTCCATCTTACTGGAGTCGCATCCTTGTTCTACCAAGCTCCACATTGTTTAGCATGACTGGCAGTAGCTGCACAGGTTCTCAGGTCTTTTACATCATCTACAGCTTGATCCTTTTAGCTGGAGATGCTGGAAATTGAACTCGGGACCTTCTGTATACAGATCAGATTCTCCGCTGCTGAACCACGGCCCCGCCTTTCCTCCACTGAGCAATCATGAATACTAGATAATGCCTGTTAGTCTATAATTTATGGATTTCTCTAAAACCCTTCCAAAGCCACAAAAACTAGTGGTTGTAGCCATATCTTGGGGCAATGAATTTCCATGCACAAAGTACACATTGTGTGTATATTTGTTACCATTCTACATCTATTACGATTCAGCTTCCTCAAGTGACTCCAAGTTGATTAATATGGGAGAGTGAGAACTGAGAAGTTCTCTCTCATCCACATGTAATTTTATTGTGTGTCTCTTTAGTCATTCTCTTTTCTAAACTAAAAAGCCCCAAACACTTGATTCTTTCCTTATAGGGACTGTGTGTCGGCCTCTTGATCATTGTGAACATGCCTTCAGATCTTAACTAATCAAAACCCCAATTTGAATGCCATGTTTTTTTTCATACAATTATTACAACTAATCCAAACTGATCAAAGAAACATTGCTCCTGCTGGTCCTAGTCTCTTGAAGAACCTACATGTTGTCATTATTTGAATTATTATCTTGCTGCTAGATTTGCGGTGTGCGCTAAAAAAAAAGTCGTATTATTCAGATTCGGGTATCCAGAATGCCATATATTTTCTGTATTCCCAATATTTGTGTCCAAAAATACCAGCATAGTATTCAGCTTCCGGTTTTGTTCAGAATTCTGAATATATTCAGCTCCGTTATTCCCTATTGGGAAATCTTTCTGTGGGGATTGGAGGGACCATTTTTCAAACAAACTACACCAAAATTGCAGGGAACCTAGTTCTGTCTGACCACTAAAGACTGCCCAAATTTTAAGTGAATTTTACATGACCCTGAACAAGCTACCCCCAGCCACTCTCTATTGTTTCTGAGGGGGGGAAAGCCCCAAGGCTTTTTACAGGATACAGGAAGCCTTAGCCAAACACACAACAGCAATCAATGACCAAAAGCCTCCCAAAGCCTAACAGAACCAATTTCAAACTTGAGAATCTCACCAGAACCAAAGTCCAACCAGACAACCCTGGCAGACTCAAACTGAAGCAAGAGACTCTGTTATAAGCCCAATAGTGTCACTCAAACATGCTAGGCAGAACCCAGCACTGCTGCATGCCCAACAGAACCAACATTAAACTGGAGAATCCCAGCATCCAATTTAGTATGCCAGTAATGCCAAGGCAGCAGCCAGACATGTCAATAGCATATGAAAAGCAAGCAACACTGACACAGACACACATGCAGTAATGCTGCCTCCCTCCCCACGCCACCTCTTGCCTGGACAGCCTGCAAATGTGTGTGGGGGGTGGGTGGGTGGGGGAGAGACAAGCTTCCTGGATATACTCAAATACATCCAGATTATTCAATAGGAATACCAGTGTCAGCTTCCGCCATGAGCACTACTATGCGGGGCACCAGCACGCCTGACCTTGATCCTGGGAAGCCGTCAGAGACAGTGCAGGTTCTTGCTCTGTGGAAGGAGGGGGGTATACATCACCCTCACTCCCTCTCAGTCCACTCGCAGGCCTGCTCAACCTGACAGAGTCCTGGCTGCCATCCCTTTCTCCTCACTTTTCAAAGCCTCTGCCCTCTTCACCTCCTCTGGGTTTGATCTTCCTCTTGTTATCTCTCTCATTCTTACTTCTTCCAGCTTCTCCCTCTCCAGACTCCTCCATATTCCTACACAACCCACCCCACCCTGTGGGTGGACTTCCCTATTATCTATTCATCTCTTCCCTGCTCCATCTGTCAGCCACGCCCCCCTCCTGCACTCTATCCACAGCCCTGGCCTACTCAGGCAGTT
This sequence comes from Eublepharis macularius, assembly GCF_028583425.1. NCBI lineage: Eukaryota > Metazoa > Chordata > Lepidosauria > Squamata > Eublepharidae > Eublepharis > Eublepharis macularius. The sequence continues at coordinate 162,391,529 of NC_072792.1, read as the reverse complement.
GCACCTGGGCTTGCTCTGCTGGCTGATTGGGGCAGGTACACCTGTGCCTCCTTGGCTGGCTGCCAAGCTTTTCCTGCAGATTGCCTCAGGTGGCTTCACCTGGGATTGTTTTGCTCCTGGCTTCTCCTGGACCAGGCTACTGCCTTCTAGCTGGCTTGCAGGCTGGGATGTGGCTCTGTGCTGCTTTGGCTGCCTCTTCTCCCTGTCTGGTAAGGCTGCTGGCTGACTGCCTTTGCTTCTTGCACCTCCTCCTTGGGGTCTACTCCCCTCCTGGGGGTCCTCACTTTCCCTGCCTGGCCCCCTGCCTTCCCACCAGAGGGTGGGGCAGCTGGCTTCCACCTGCCTCACCTGATTCTCTGAGGCTTGGGTGCTTCTTTGCCCTCCTGTGGTGGGGATGCCTCCTCCTTCTCTTCTGTTGTTGGTCTGCTCTGATCCTGGGTGCCTGTTGGGCTAGCTGTCCCCCAACTGCTTCCCATCCCCTTCTCTTGGTAAGTCTGGGGGCTGAGCCTCAGACCCCAGACAACTAGTTTAGCCAAATATACCCTAATACACTGGATATATCCAGATATACCTGAATAATACAAAATGGATATTTTGGGGGTATATGTTCAGCTTGAGAATACCAAATCGCATACCCCTATGCTAGATTTTACCTCTCCCATTCAAACTTTTGTTTAATAGTCTTCATTTCCGTATGCAAGGTTTAAAGATGAGTTCAAAATTCTATTTCCTATTTTTTTTAAAAAGCTAAATATTAAAAATGAGAAAAAAATGTACATTTTTGCCTTTCCATACTGTGTTTTATTAGTGTATGCCCACCCACCCCTGTTGCAAATTTGCATTCTAAGGAGAGTTACTTTCTTGGTTATAGAATATGAGGAGGAAGAAACTGTTCTGAATAATGCTACCCTTATACTTCAATGTTTTTAATTACCTTTGGCTCAGTGTTTTCTGTTATTGTGGTTATTACATTGCATCTGGACAATATCCTGGTCAATTATATTGACTGTCCCAAATGGCAGTGATCTGATAAGATTTACCTTTTCATATCTAGATGTGCAGCTGTTTGGGTAGCTCTCAGAAAAAAATGCCCCCAGGGACTTCCAGAGGGGTTGAGGGAGACGATGTTATCTTGTCAAAGAACATTGCTACCCTGGATGAGATGGATCAATGCGTGCTGAAAGCTGTGCTTTAGTTGTCAGATGTGCTCATTTGTTTGCAACAGACCTGTGCTTGTGCATACTATTAATGCAGGGTGTAGAACTTATAAATTAAAGCACTGTCACCTTGAAATTAATTAGAATTTATTAGTAAACATCTGATGTGCCAAGACCATTTTTCATTGACGAGCTGAATGGTCTCATTCTTTCTGTGTGTTCGTTTCACTTCTTTCCTGTTTATCTGTTCTCGCTTATCACTGACTAGAACGTCTTAAGATGCAAGAGTGCTCCTTCTGTCCATTGTGCCCAGCTCTCAAACTGGGATACTCGTCTGTCTGTCTGTCTGATTTTTTATTCCATCTCTTCTCCAAAAAATTCAGGGCACTATACATAAGGCTATCTCCCATGGTGATCCATGCTCTGTTCACATCCAGATACTCTTCGTGGGGCTTCCTTTGAAAACTGCTGGGAAACGTCAGCTGGTGGCCAGGCCACTGTTGGGGGCCGATACAAAAATTATATCATCCATGTGCTGAACTATTAGCATTGGCTGCCCATCTGTTTCAGGCACAATTCAAAGTGCAGCTTTATTTTTTAACCTTTAAACCCCTAAAGTGATCGGGTTAGTGATCTTGAATTACCGTGGTCTCTCATATTGTCCAGAGGACCAATTAAATCCTCCTTACATTCCTTGCTCTCTGTGCTTCCACCAGCAGAGGAGATGCAGGTAGAGATCAGGACCGGAGCCTGTTCAGTAGTGGCACCTCACCTATGAAATACCCTTCCCCTTGAGGCTCACATAGTACCTAGCCTACTATCTTTTAGGCGTCAGGCCAAAACATTTCTTTTGACCTAGGCTTTTAATTTAAGGGGTCTGATATTTTCAATTCAATTCACACAAAGGAGATATAAAACCAAATGATGAATTTGAGTCAAAACACTGAAGAGAAATTCAAGAACATGCCTAGTTCTTACCAATTTTCCTGCCCTTGCTTTAACCTCTGCAACACAAAGGTTTGGGAGGTGGGGGAGGCTAATGGTTTCTGCTTATTGGACTTCAGTTTGCTCTGCATCCTCTCAGTTTCAAGTTCTGAAATTAGGAAAATGAACTCCCTCCAGGCCTGACCCTCCCACACACTGATATATGCCACTTGGGCAATTCTCCCCTCCAAGGTTCAAGGACACCTCACTTTCTACAAATATCCTCCCCTTCCAGATTAAGCAGTGAGAGAATTTGCCGCTTGCTAAGTTTAGAGGGAACAGGACCTAGGAAACATGTAATCTCTAACATTTTCATGGATCCCCTATATTTATTTATTTCTGTTATACCCAGGGCTTTTTTTCAGGGGGAACGCAGTGGAACGGAGTTCTGGCACCTCTTGAAAATGGTCACATGGCTGGTGGCCCCGCCCCCTGATCTCCAGACAGAGGGGAGTTCAGATTGCCCTCCATGCTGCCAAGTGGCACAGAGGGCAATCTAAACTCCCCTCTGTCTGGAGATCAGGGGGCGGGGCCACCAGCCATGTGATCACTTCCTCCGAGGGCAACCCACTGAGTTCCACCACCTCTTTTCCCATTAAAAAAAGCCCTGGTTATACTCTATCTATATTTCATGGTAGTCATGGCAACATACATGGGGTTCCTGGGCAGTCTTTCATTGCCAAAATGATTGGGTTCAGACCTGCCTAGTTTCAGCATGGTTGCTGGGTCATGTGCCTTCTGATCAAGCTCCGGGACTTAATTCTAAGATATTGCTCTAAAGCTGCAGTTCAAGGTTACATCCTCATCATTTGTCTTTGTTGTTGAGTTAAAATATGGTAGCAGGAGCAATAGAAGCTTTAACTCCCCTTCCTTCAAAGGAACCATCCTTCTTATTCCAGGCACTTACTCTGGGGAAATGAATAGAAAATATTAGAGCAATAAAGCATCTCCCTTATCAGTGTTTACTTAGGGTATGTTTATACTACAGACCTAAATCTATCAACTGTCATTGGTCCGAAGGAACGCTGGGTATTGTAGTTCTGTGAAGAGTCTCAGTATTCCTTTTGTTATCATTACTTGGAATTGTTTTAAAACAAAACTCATCATAACAATTATTAGGGCTGGATTAGGATAACCCAGGCTTATCTGTTTTAAGTGGGCAATAATATCCCAAACTACATTCCCAGAAGGAAAGATTATTTGACAAATATGCCAATTTGGTCAGCCTGTCATGGGCTGTTGCCACACATCCTTAAAGAGATGGCCCACTCACTGAATGCTTCCCCTTCACTCCACACATCTCTGATTTCAAAACAGTAGCAGGCTCTTTGGTTTCTATATTTTTGGTGCCTTTTCTGAGAACGCAGTTTCCAATGGTCCCTGAAAAGGCACCAACAAAACAGAAGCCAAATAGTCTGCTACCATTTTGAAATCAGAGACATGTGAAGGGGGAAAGCTGGCAGCATTTGCTGAGTGGGCCATCCCTTTAAGGACATGTGGAAATGGCCGTGGTCTCTGCAAGAGTATTCCTGGTCCTCACCTCTCTGCATGCAGCAGTACTATTTCTACCATGGCATTAATTTTGGAGAGGAGTGCAAAAAATTTTCTGGATTTCTAAACTGGTTGGTTAAAGTCTTCTTAGAGGGAATTTTGAATCTGAATACTAAGTTCTGCTTGGCTTAGGAAGAAAACTCCCAAACCAAAGGGGAAACTCCAAAAATAGGGAAGCCTGGGTGATGTACTTTGTTCAAGGTACTTTATTCAAGGTTCATGGTTTATGGCCTTTTCCGGACATGTGTATTGTAGGTATATTCAAACAACAGAAGTCTCTGATAACTGCTTGGGCAAAGCTTCAGTAAGCTTTTTGACAAAGGGAGATGGATACTTAAGCACTGCAAGTAGATCTAGCTAGCAAGGGCATTTTCTTTCCCTTCATACATTTCTGACCCCCTAGATGGCTCAAGCTAGACTGATCATGTTGGATCTCAGAAGCTAAGAGGGGTTGATCCTGGTTAGTACTTGGATGAAAAACCACCAAGGAATTCTAGGATTGCCAGACAAAGGCAGGCAATAGCAAACCACCTCTGTGAAAATCCTCTGGGATTGTTAAGTGTAACTTGACTGCATTTTACAGACACACACATTCTGAGAGCCAGTTTGGTGTAGTGGTTAAGAACACGGGACTGGAGAGCCAGGTTTGATTCTCCACTCCTCCACTTGAAGTCAGCTGGGTGACCTTGGGCTTGTCACAGCTCTCTGGAGCTCTCTCAGCCCCACCCACCTCACTGGGTGTTTGTTGTGGGGATAATAACATACTTTGTAAACCACTCTGAGTGGGCATTGTTGTCCTGAAGGGAGGTATATAAATCAAATGTTATTACCTATCTATAGATAGTTTCCAAATAAGTATATTTTCTAGGATTCTATGTTTATTCAATAAAGCTTTAAAAACTTGATCTTTTTTTTTTTTGGAAGAGACCCACATGCCACCAGCTTGTTTATTGCAACTCTACCAAATGATAGCAAAAACAACAAAATAGTAAAATGATAGTAAAAACAAATGATAGTAAAAACAACAAAATAGTCCAATAGCACCTTTAAGACTAACCAACTTTATTGTAGCATAAGCTTTTGAGAGCCTCAGCTCTCTTTGTCAGATGCACGACAAACAGAGCCTCTGACAAAGAGAGCTGTGGCTCTCGAAAGCTTATGCTGCTATAAAGTTGGTTAGTCTTAAAGGTGCTACTGGGCTCTTTACTATTTTGCTACTACAGACTAACACAGCTAACTCCTCTGAATCAACAACAACAACAGTGTGCTTATCTGGACAGATTAGTGCCCAGAGAGGTAAACAAAGTCGGTGTTATCATTATCCCCCCATGGGGGGCTGAAGGAAGTGGCTTACCCAAGGCCACCTGCAGACTTCATGGCAGTAGTGGGAGGGAAACCAACAAGAGTGCTGATTTGTAGCCCAACCACTTAACCACTATGCTAAAGCAACTAGAGGTGCTGACAGAGAGAACAAAAGAGAGGAGACAGGGGAGAAAATTAAGTCACATTTTTTCTGACTCTTATGCAGTCTTCCACATTTCAATAAGGGAACAGAGGAACTGACCAAGGGCAGTCTGAATCAGTACTGAGAAAAGTCTAAAGGGTCAATTAGTCCAGAAATGAGGCTGCCCTCATATTGAACAAATCTGTTCAATGGTGCCTTGGTAGTGGTAGCTAGTAAGTTTTACTTGGGTTAGTAAACCAAAAGGAGTTAGGATTTCAGTCCAATGGCACCTTAGAGACCAACAAGATAGTGAGGGTATAACTTCACGAGTCAATGCTCCCTTCTTCAGTTTTTTTAAAGCTTTTAAAAAGCTAAAATACTATACTAAGATCTTTCCACTCATAAGGAAAAACAGCTATATGAGGGTACCTGGGATATATGAGGACTATTTCGCCTTTTAAATTTGTTCCTTATCTCCAAAATGGCTTTCACACAGAAATTCAATCAAATAATAAAATCTAAATGTGTAAGATTACTTCGTTATTTGCTTCTTCCAGTTCCTTTCCTTAATTGTTAATTCTTTAAATGTTCTTTAAAACGTGATGAAGTGATTGAGATAATATTGCTAGATTTCCCCCTGCAGTGGGAGATCTCCCAGCAACCTGGTATCTTGCCTGCCAGTGCCAGAGGGAGATAATGGGGTGTATGTGTGTGCACATCACTGCCAGTGAGAACCAGAAGTGATATCATGGGACACACTAGGATTTGCAAAAACTCTCCAGTTTTACCATAACCCTAGACATCCCTTCCAGTGAAAACTGGAAGAGATGTCAGCATGCTAGGGTTGCCAGGTCCCTCAAGTCTCCCAGCGGGAGACTGGGACACTGGTTCTTACCCTGTTGACGCTCTTGATCTTGTGGCTGCACACACACTCCTGGCGTACATGATGACATCGCTTCCGGGAGTGACATCATCACGCAGGGTCAAAGGGCATCCCGCGTGATGATGTCACATGCACCGGGAGGGGCAGCAAGAGTAGGCAGCTCTCTCTGTCTCGTCGCCGCCACCATCGTGCCCCTTGTCCCTGCTGGCGCGGGCTGCACAGGGGTAGTGGCGGCTGTGGTGAGAGAGAGAGAGCTGTGGTGGCTACGGCCTGCTCTCTCGCTGTGGCAACCCATGTGCAGCTGGCGGCAGAAGGGAGAAGAGGCACGGCGGCAGCAACAGTGGCAAGAGAGCAGGCTGTGGCCACCGCAGCTCACTCTCTCACCACCACCACCACCGCGCCCTTGTCCCTGCCGGCATCAGCTGCACAGGGGCAGCCGCGGCAAGAGAGTGGGCCACAGTGGCGGCGATGAGAGCGGCCTGCTCTTGCCACCACCACCTCATCTCTGCCACCACTGCCACCCGCTCTCACGGTGTGGGAGTGCACCCCACACCCAGGGGCGTGCCTGGGGAGGGGGCGCCCCAGGAAGTGTGCCCCCTGCCAGCCAGGTAAGTGGGTGCAGGGGGGAGGGGGGATTTGGGGATGGCTACCCTACAGCATGCTGACATGACACTAGCATGTTAAACCCCTCCCTTTACATTTTCGTAGGTGTTTTCCAGCTGTGGCCTGGCACCCTCCCCATCCGGGATCAAGAAAGAGTCGGCATATTTATCCAGGAGCCTATAGTTGCAGCTCAGGCAATATCTGCATATCTTAAAATTGAATAAATTGATTAATCTCAGACATCTCTTATTTTGTTCTAAAGGCTATTGAAAATGGGTTCATTAAATACAGCAAACAACAAATCTGCTAAGGATAGTCCTTACAAAGTGATGCCTGTGGGAAAAGCAAAAACTAGTGTAAGTTCACTGTGTAGGTATGGCAGTGTTATGTTAGTAGTCATGGTTTCAGGGAAACAGAGTTAATAAAGAGGACTTAGTTCCAAATACCTCTTTCACCTGTATTGAAGAAAAAGAATTCTCTGTGATCTATGGTAATTTCTATACGATGTTTACAGAATAAAACCTTCTGGGGCATTCATTTGCAGATGATAGGCAAGCCGAGTAGTTCCCAGGAGCATCGTATACGCTTTCTTATCTGAGAAGTAAAACAGTCTTCTTCGATGGTTCTCTAGGAATCTCTTTTCTGAAGAATGACTGGCATACTTCATGCTTGTGCGCTCTTGCTACCAATACAAGTTAGGGACATTGCTTTCAGAGCACCCGGTGGAGCAATAAGCATTCCCTCATGCTACCGATATGTGATGGAATTCAGTCAGCCTTTTTCTGTAGATGCCTTAAAATAACCATTGCTGCAAACGGGGGTGGGGTGTGTGTGCCAAGGCTCAGGCAGGGAGTAGAAGCTTACACACCAGGGCCACTGAATGGCTGAAGCAAAGCAGGGATTTCCTGTCATTGTCTAAGCAATGTCTGAACTTGAAGCTTTTGTCTAGTATATGTGGTTCTTCCTCTTATGGAAGAGCCACTTTGTTTACAGGAAGGATCCTGAAACTGTAGAAATGTCCTCCAGCCTCAGCCTTAAATTTTATTTATTTAATGTATTGTCGAAGGCTTTCACGGCCGGAGAACGATGGTTGTTGTGGGTTTTCCGGGCTGTATTGCCGTGGTCTTGGCATTGTAGTTCCTGAGGAACTACAATGCCAAGACCACGGCAATACAGCCCGGAAAACCCACAACAACCATTTATTTATTTACTTTATTTATACTCTGCCTTTCTCAATGGGGACTCAAAACAGTTTATAGTATTTTCCTTTTCTCCATTTTATCTTCACAACAACCTGTGAGGTAGGTTAGGCTGAGGGTGTGTGACAGCCCATGGTCACCCAGCAAGCTTCCATGGCAGAGCGGGGATATGAACTTGGGCCTCCCAGATCCCAACTCTCTAAGCATTATTCCACACTGTCTCTGTTGACAGAAATCATCAGTCAAATTTGGGATTTTTAAAAAGACAAAACAGGCAAAAACAATTTGCAATCCTCAGACATAAGTGAAAGCCTAAAAATACTTTTAAAATGACAGGTTTGTGCCTCTCTACTAGATACTCAGTCTGACCTTGTTAATCTGTTTCATCACTTCATTCGGCGGGTCTTTCATGTGCCACTGGCTGAAAATTCCCTCTTGGTTTTTTTCGTAACAAACTAACAATGCCACTCCCTCAGCAACTTTTCTTGGTAATATTGCTGTTGTGCAGTTATTATGAAGTACAAAAAATAACAACAGATGTTCTTCAAACATTCTGCTCTTCAACAGTTTTACCTCTGAGTATGTTCAAGTGAGCTTTAAGCCTTGCAGAGAATCTTCTTATGCCCCTTCTAAAATGATACTTCCACCTACTACCTCATCACTTTCATGGCATTTGATGAGCAGGTGGGATATGCCTTCGAAGCAGAGATAATTCACACCATCATGAGTCAGAGTGCACGGTATGTTATGAAGCAGCTCTCCAAATGCTTTACCACACACCTAGGTCTCTGGACAGATTTTGATTAGGATAGAGCTTGCTTTCAAACTTAATGCAACTCAAACAATCTGTTGCTTTGTATTCACTCCCATGCAGAAAGGAGTCTATTAACAACCTAGCATATGCAAGAATTCCTGTGAATTGGCTCTCAGGTATCTCCTTAAATCACAAAGAGTGTTTCCTGCCCTTATTGTCACAGTATCCGAGAGCACTCCCACTCTTTACAGAGGGTTGATTTGGGCTCCAAATAGGCCTGATTGGGCCCATTTGAGGCCAAAATCAGCCTGCTATGAAATGCATGCGTGTTTCTGCATCTTCGTGATGACGTCGCCCGGAAGTGACATCACCAGAAGTGATGTCATCATCACAGCTCATCTTGCTTTCTGTCAAGACACACAAGGTGATTTACAATTTAAAATTTGAAAACACAAAACAATAAACCATAGAAATTGCTCAGGAGTTGATGGCATTCGCTCCCGGGCCCAAGCTTCCCGTCTCCTGGTGTCAGGTCTTCTCAGAGGCTCTTCCAGCTTTTGAGGCCCCTAGCTATAATTTTTTTTTATAAGTGATGTACATAAAAAGTTGGGAACCTTATCAAATGTCAAAATATTAACAAGTGTATACATTCAAAAGCCCCTTTGTGCTCCCAGACCTATTGGGAGCCATCGTGCTACCCATGTTGTCCCTGCCTGGCATCCTTTCAGGCCTCACAGATAGGCTTCCCAATTGCACAGACCCAGTGGAGAATTCCCAGGCCCATCTCCTGCCCTTGCGAAATTTAGGAACAAGAAAAAAAATGGCCTCCATAGTGATGCTTCAGAAACTTCCACTAGTTTCTATGGTCCTTTCCATAGAGATAGAGGATATTCCTAGACCTTGGAAATTACATCATACCCTCCTTAACTCTACTCTCCACAATCTTTCCCCCCACAATCTCCTGGCATTTGCCTAGGCGGTGTTGGGAACCCATCTTGCAGATCTGGAAGCAATGCCAGCAAAGACAGGATCAACTGCCCCAGCTGGTGTTTTTTCAGGTTCTTAGCATTCCCTTCTGGAGATTATAGCAAGAGCTTCCTGGCCTGGAGTTCTCCTCCCTCGCCTTCCCCTTAGGACTCATTAGCCTTAGGCCACCCAGAAGCATGCTATCACTTTCCTATCTAGACATACCAGGCTGCCCACCTCCTTCCCCCACTCCTCCAGCCCCCAACCTTCCTCAAAGGAGCAGCAGGAGCTCCCACTCCCCAAATGTTCCCTGCTGGCAACAGTACTTTTACTCTATTATGAACTTTCCTTCACCCTTCTCAGTTTAAGAGTGCTCTTTCTCTGTTAAAATTTAGAAGCCCTATTTTGCAACATCAGCAGCTGCGAAGCCCTGATTAGCCCAACATTCCATTATATCTTTCAAAATTACAAGGAGATTAACACAGTTTGCCACAAACCTCAGAACAACGATAGCGGCTCGCAAGCATTTCATCTTGCACACAAGCACATTCTTGAGGAAGACTCCGTAAGGCTGGTTTTACAAGCAGTCTCCTTCTGCTTTTCTTCCTCCTCCTAGTAAATGATGTGATAACATAGTTGTGGCCAGGCTTTCAAAGAATTCATCTCCCCCTAATAAAACCCTGCTGAACTATCTTGGCTGCCAGGGTATGAGAGATATGAGGGAGTTTTTAGCCAAAATTAAAGACATAACTAAAACGAAAGAATAAAGCTATTTTAAAAACAAAGAAAAATCTTATAATTTACAAAGAGTAACTTAGAGTATTTGGAGCCACCTAGGTTCTTACTAAGCTTACCAACTCCAGGTGGGACCTGGCGATCTTCCAGAATTATGATGATCACACTGCAGAGATCAGTCCTCTGGAGAAAACAGTGGCTTTGGAGGGTGGATTCTATCGCATGCCTATACCCTGCTGGGGCAAGTATTGTCCCATTCTTAGGAAGACTGGGTCTTTTTTTGTGTCAAACCACTTTTCTTCAGGTTTTGTTGTATGATTGCGTTTCTGATTTGCGGGAGATGTTTTCTGAACTCTTTATAGCGGTTTGTACTGAACAGCTTTATTTTTCCTGTCGTTTTATATTTTTTAAAAAACCGAAACAGTTTTTTTTAAATATTGTGATTTAATGATATATCAATATAGTGCAGTCTCCTTGCAGTGAAAACTGCAATGAAGACATCAGAAGAAGATGGAGACTCAGAAGAGCAGCTGTGAGGGAGCTAGAAAAGATCCTTAAAGATAAAGATGTCTCTCTGGGAACCACGATCAAGATAAGCCAAAGTAAGGTATTCCCCATTACTATGTATGGATGTGAAAGTTGGATAGTGAAGAAAGCTGACGGAAGAAAATGGATTCATTTGAAATTTGGTGCTGGAGGAGAGTTTTGCAGATATCATGAATGGTCAAAAAGACAAATGACAAAACTGAGGCTATCGTACTTTGGTCACATCATGAGAAGATTCTCTGGGAAAGTCAATAATACTAGGAAAAGTGGAAGGTAGTAGGAAAAGAGGAAGACCCAAAACGAGATCTCTTGACTCAATAAAAGAAGCCATGCCCTCCAGTTTGCAGGATCTGAGCAAGTCCGTTAATGATAGAACATTTTGGAGGTCTTTCATTCATAGGGTCGCCATAGGTCAGAGATGAGTTGGCAGCACATCACACACACAATATAGTACAAAATTGAGGGAGAAGAACAAAAAAATAGTGGGAGCACAGTGGAGTGGGAAAATGTGGCACCATCTGACAGTCGTCATCTGATCCAAATGTGCTGTGCATATAAAGGAGCCCCTCTGAAAGTGCCCCTTTGAAATGATCCTGTCTTGCTTTTACAATATTCAGAACTGAATCTGATTCAAAATGGGATGTTTTAGTGTGGAAGTACCCTAAGAGAAAATAAGAATGCTTACCATGAACTTTTTCATCACTTCAGTCATGCTTTGAGACAGCTAAGTAAATGCTAAGTGGATGGTAACCAAGGAATGCCTCATTGGCTGACCGCAAAACAAAAACTGCTGACTGGGTTTTTTTTTTTTTTAAAGCTAAGTGCTTCTTGGGCATTTGATCATTTAATGTTTTCACATTTGTGGTGAGAAAGGCTACAATCTAATAATCCCCTCCCTTTCATGCAATGCTTTTAATTTTTTCTCTGCATCTTTGATGAATAGATTTTACAGTTGCACCATTTCCAGGTTCAGCCTTTTACAGAAAACAAGGAAATGTTTTGCCTTCCAAAATGAGGTACATTTCTTTTTGGTGCGCTTGTAGAGCAGAACAGATTTTTGAATTAATTATTTACCAGTCATTTATGAGTAGGGATTTGCAAACCACAAAGCATTGGCTCAGAAAATAGCACAGAAAACCCTCTTTTTAAAAGAGCTGTTTCCTGGTGAGTTTTTCATTGGATGGATATGGTTACTATGGTTCACAATGGAAATTTATTGTTGAAAAGACAACTTCAACTTTGTTGCCTCTGGCATAGACAAAGTTGAGAAAAATGGATGGGATTCCTGTAAATAAAACTTCTAACCCATTAACTCATATCATCTAGATGTATAAAACAGCACTGCAAAACTGATCTTTAAATTATACAAAGTGATTTAATGATTTAATGTAGCCTTGTCTGGGACAAGCCATCAGTCTGGTCATTGTATCAAAAGTCCAGAACAGAGGAAAACAGACTTCTATTGAATCAGACCATTTGGTTCATCTAGCTCTACTCTACTCTAGAGATGGGCACGAACCAGAAAAACACCAAACCATGTGGTTCGTGGTTTGTCAAATTTCACAAACCACGAACTTTCACAAACCTGCCCCTAATTCATGAACTGGTTCATTTGGTTTGTGAAAATGTCACATCTGGGTCACAAAACCATCACTTCCGGCCAGCAGAAGTTCACTTCCAGGTCAGCAGAACGTCTGCAGGAAGTCCATCCCCTGTTGCCTAGGAAACTGATTGATTGGCACCAGGCTGTCTGCAGTGACGAACTAAAAAACGAACGAAATGAACCAGCCTAAAAGTTCATGACGGTTCATCAGAAATGGGATCTGACGAACTCTGGTTCATGAACCACGAACCGGCCTGGTTTGTGCTTAGTATTTCGGTTCGTGCCTATCTCTACTCTACTCTAATTGGCGGCAGATTAGGACTCAGGCCAACAAAAATCATTCCCAATACTTGCAACCAAAGATCCTTTAATTAGAAATCCTAAAGATGAACCCAGAACCTTCTGCATGTCACTGAGCTGCACCCTTCTGTCGTTATATTAGATGAAAGAGCTCCATACCTTTTGCAACACAAACAGAACTGCCGGTGTACACCAGTGTTACAAAATGATTTCTTGCTGAAAACATACAAAGATGTATTTCCCATATGCACTTTGAAACAACATCCTTGGTCCAATTGGGTTCCAGAATATTATGTACGGAAACAGAAATAGAACTCTTTATTGTGTCCACATTGCATACATATGCTGTGGGAAACAAGTACAATGGAGGGATAACTTGGTAAGGGACAATGAGGGACTATACTATGCTATTGAGTTGTGTCTGCTGACGTACATATGCTCCTACTGGATAGTTCTACGTTACTAAAGATGTTACTTACTTACACTTTAATTCAGAAGGGTTTCATTCATGCATTTGGCTTTCTGCTCATTTTTCAAACCTGCAGCTACCATATCCTATTGTATCTGTTTTCATTGAATGTCCTAACTGTTGATCATGTTGTAGTTATGCTCTGTGAATGTCCTAGTTATTCATCATATTTTATTCACCTGTGGTATGTAATCTTCCTTGGATCCCAGTGAGAAAAGTGGACTACAATCAAACAAAAACAATAATAAATGCAGCAATGGCTCTTGTCCTGTAAGTGCAGAACTGCCTTAACCTTCCTTATCTTGCCTTAGTAGGGAAAAATGTCGGTGTATTTTGCCAGATTTTGTATTTATATCAACTTTTATATTCCTTGGCTCAATCATCAACCAACTTTTATATTCCTTATATTAACTTTTATATTCCTTGGCTCAATCATCAACCAACAGGGAGACTGCAATGAAGAAATCAGAAGAAGATTGAGACTTGGAAGAGCAGCTTTGAGGGAGCTAGATAAGATCCTTAAAGATAAAGATGTCCCTCTGGGAACCAAGATCAAGATAATCCAAACTACGGTATTCCCTGTTGCCACGTACGGATGTGAAAATTGGACGGTAAAGAAAGCTGACAGGAAAAAAATTGATTCATTTGAAATGTGGTGCTGGAGGAGAGTTTTGCAGATACCATGGACAGCCAAAAAGACAAATAAGAGGGTACTAGATCAAATGAAGCCGGAATTCTCCTTAGAAGCTGACAAGACTAACGCTATCGTACTTTGGTCACATCATGAGAAGACAAGATTCTCTAGAAAAGTCAATAATGCTAGGAAAATTGGAAGGCAGAAGGAAAAGAGGAAGACCTAAAACGAGGTGGCTTGACTCAATAAAAGAAGCCACATCCTCCAGTTTGCAGGATCTGAGTAGGTCTGTTAGAGAGAGAACGTTTTGGAGGCCTTTCATTCATAGGGTCGCCATAGGTCAGAAATGACTTGACAGCACAATAACACACACACACAACTTTTATACCCCACTTTTCTCCTCAATGGAAAGTCAAAGAAACTTGTAACATGTTATCTCCCCCTCCCCTTTATCCTCACAACAACCTTGCAAATTAGGTTAGACTGAGAAAGAATGCCTGGCCCAAGGTTACCCAATAAGTTTAACAGCAGGTGGAGATTTGAACCTGGATCTCTCCAGTTGTAGGCCAATATTCTCACCACTATACCACTTCTCAGGAGATGGAGGGAAGCATCAAGAATACTGCTCTTGTTTTGGGAGGATGGATGCCACTTTAGTGAGCATTACCTCTTTATCTGCCTATGTCTCCTCTGCTCTCCTTAACAAATCCAGTATCACAAAAATGTTCCAAGTCTTCCACACTTCCCTTCACACTGAAACTGGCTGCAGAAAGGAGCAATTATATGCAGTTTCTTCAATCTAAGATCATTGACTAGACTAACTCTGCATGGGATTGCACTGTAACATCCCACAGCTTACAAATGGGGCCACGGCTCAGTGGTACAGTATCTGGCTTGCATGCACAATGTCCCAGGTTCAGTCCCTAGCATCTCCAGCTGAAAGATCCCATGTTGGAAAACATTTTTTTGTCTGAAACCAAGAAATGCTGCTGCCAGCCAGAGTACCGAGCAAGCTGGACCAGTGTTCCGATTTGGTATAAAGCAGTTTCATACATTCGTGCATATATCCAGTAGCACTTATTGTGAAAGACCTGAGGCCTGAATCCCCACATCCTGGCGTTGCACTAAAAAACAGCTGCTGACTCACCAGCGAGCGGAGTTGGCACCCGGGGCCGGACGGAGTGGAGGCGGGGAGAAGAGTAGAGGCGGAGCATCCATCCCGCGAAGGTCCAGCCGCGTGGTCATCACCATTGTTGTCCAAGCATCTGCAGCAGCAAGATTCACCCTCCCACCCTCTGCATTTTCAGAGCTATTGAGGGGGCTCTGTCACAACTTTATGGGTTGGCGGTATTTTAGGGCATTGGGCTGGATCCCAACAGGGTGAGCGGGCCTGCGAGCTGCTCACCCCGACGGATTTGGAGGCAAGGGTCGCCAGGCGGAGCCGGTGACGGAACAGCTCATGCCAAGGCGCCAGCGGGAGGCTGGCGGGTGATGCATCGGTTCGGCAGCGAGGCCTACGATGCCAACGGGGATCCAGCCCAGATGCTAGGCCAATGCTCCATATAGCTGTAATCAATAAAGTTGTGGCCATTTTATAACCCACGCAAGTGTCTGGTGTGTTTATTGAGCCGCAACGCAGTTCGACGTAGCCCCTGGGTGACAAACTTTTGCTAAACTTCCGGAAGTATAGCATCTTTCTAGCGCAATTTCTGACTTGTGGCGTGATGAGTCAGAAATCGCGCTAGAAATACGCTATACTTCCAGAAGTTTAGCACAAACTTCCGGAAGTTTAGTGCAACGTGGGGAAGTGCGCAGAACATGTGGATTCACCCCTGGGACCAGCCAGAAAAGATGATACTGACCTTGATAGACCAAGGCTGTGACTCAGTATAAGGCAGCTTCATGGGTTCATTGACAAAATGGGGATCATGAAATGGTAAGTTAGGGAGTTCGCTAACTTGTTCTGAAGTCCTTTTTTGGTAGCTTAGCCCTGAACACTAATGGCCTGTACAGATAGTTTTTAATGCTTCCAGAAAATGCCTGGGCTTTAGCAGATCTCCAAGGGAAGAGACTCACTGCAGCAGCTTGCGTCTAACAATACCTTGCTTCATGCTTTGCTTGTATAATTTGGTGCATGAGTGGTTAACCTCCGAAGGGCAATTCCCGGAAGCTCCTACTGTTGAATCAGTACTACCCTCTGGATGATGGAAAGTGTGTAATCAACCCTCCCCAGATTTTAATACAGAGCTCAACTCTTCTGCAAACATTTTCAACACAAGAAGGGTCCAGAACGTTTCCTTCAAACTGTATCTTCTTACAGCTGGTCACCGGTATTCACAAGCCTGATCAACTGCAGATCAAGAATATAAGAATGTAAGAAGAGCTCTGTTGGATCAGAGCAGTAGTCCATCTAGTCCAGTATCCTGTTTCACACATGCCCTATCAGACACCTGGAGGGCCAACAAACGGCGCAGAGGCCAAGCCTTCCCCTGATGTTTCCTCCTAGCCCTGGATTTCAGAGGTTTATTATGGTCTCCATATGGAAGTTCCCCTTACTCATCATGGCTATTTTCCATGAATCTGTTTCACCCTCTTTTAAAGGCTTTACTAGTGGGCAGATTTGTATTTTGTAACAAGTCACTAAGATTTTCCCTGCTCCTTTTGCAGCCCAGTATGTTCACTTGCCGGTACACAAGTGGAGCAGATAGATCTCTAATGATCACATAAACAGGCACTGAGAAGTTTGCCAGAACCCCTTACTCATGACAACTATCTGTTTTGGGTCACAAATGTGCAAGAAGTTCGTTGTGCTCCTGATTCTCTCTCCAGAGGCTGCTGATGTCTCTTGAATGGCTAGGTTGACATGGATGCATGAAGCTGCCTTATACTGAATCATCAAGGTCAGAATTGACTGGCAGTGGCTCTCCCGGGTCTTTGGCAGAGTACTTTCACAACATGTACTGCCTGTTTCTTTTACCTGGAGATGCCGGGAATTGAACCTGGGACTTTATGCATCCAAAGCAGATGCTCTACTGCTGATCATAGCCCTATCCTTCTTTTCTGTCCTTCAGAAAAGATCAGCTCCCAGAAAGAACAAGGAATGCAAAAGGGCAAGCCAAGAATGCCAGTTTGCAGATGGGCAGTTGTAATGGTCTGCACATTTTAAAGAAAGCTTGGAAGGGCTGTACACACACATTTGCAGGACTGTTAAGAGTTAATCTATCACAGAATCAGAAAGCTTTGATTGGCAGGCAACTCCAAGGCATCTGATTGGGTAGCCTGAGCTGAGAGGAGGGTCCTAGTTCAGTCCTGGCACAAAGATCCACAGAGAGAGAGAGAGAGAGAGAGAGAGAGAGATCCAGTGGGGAGAATTGAGGAGAGTTCTCATGGAGAGTAGTTTTCTAGAGACAGGAGAACTAGGAAGAGTTGGCAAGGAGGTTTGGGTGCAGACTCCCAAATGGGCCAAAGAAAAGGGTAGATCTTCTAAGAAGAAGAGATTTTCCCTACCCACTCAAACAGGGACTTATATCTGCAGAGTGAAGAGATCTCTGGTTAGGTGTGATTGGAAACTGCCTGTGGAGATTCAGTTAATGACTGAAGGAAAGCACTGGTGTGTGGAGAGAGGGGTTTGGGGGTACTAGAAAGTGGGTCCCAGCCTCCCTAACCACAGAACAGAAAAAGAATACTGAAAGAAAGTAGAATGGGGGGGGGGGAAACAAGGGAACCAAAGCCTGCAAACATAAGCCTTAAGTAACAGTGAAAACCATAAGAACTGAAGTCTGTGCATTTTCTGAATTTTACCTCGCAATTTTTCTGCCCCGGACTTCACCTAACCTTTCCCCTCTAATGCAAATAAATTTATGAGTTATTTTTTAGAACTTTAAAAATGCCTCTAGTGCAATTTCTGTGGTTTAAGGACAAGGGAACATCATAGCAGTTTACCCTTTTTATTTCATTGCAGTGTCTGTCGTTAGCAAGGCAGGATTAAGTCTGCCCTTTTGCCCTGCAGAAGTGAGGGGCAAACTGAGCAGCAATGCAAAACTTTTCCTTTGGCTATAACAGCAGCCTGCACCTCCAAACAGAAAGTGGACCCATGCACAGGAATCAGGGACAAAGGTTATATCCAGCACAATTTTAATAGTCAATGTTATTGTTTCCACACGAGGGTGAATACAATTGTTTTTAGAATTAGCGTAACTACCCAACCTGCCAGTAACCTTGTTTTCTTATTCTAATGAAATTCCAATTACTTGACCTTGGTTTGATCAGTCAACGGACCCCTTCATTTTTCACTGGTCAAATGTCAAACCCTGCTTGCCTACTAATAATAAATTGGGAGCTAGATAGTCAAAAGGAACTAAAAGGAACAAAAGGAACTGAAGAGTTCTCGTTGAGGTATAAGAGTCAGGGCTTTTTTTCTGGGGAAAGAGGTGGTGGAACTCAGTGGGTTGCCCTCAGAGAAAATGGTCATGTGGCCGATGGCCCCGCCCCCTGATCTCCAGACAGATGGGAGTTAAGATTGCCCTCAATGCCGCTTGGTGGCGCAGAGGGCAATCTAAACTCCCCTCTGGCTGGAGATCAGGGGGTGGGGCCACCAGACACGTGACCATTTTCAAGAGGTTCCGGAACTCTGTTCCCCCACATTCCCCCTGAAAAAAAGCCCTGGTTAGAGTGCTAGACTGGGAACTGGGAGACCCAGGTTCAAATCCATACTTTGCCATGGAAGCTCACTGGGTGACCCTGGGCTAGGCATTCTCTTCACTTGCCCTGTCTCACAGTGCTGTTATTGTGAATATAAAATAAAGAGAACGGGTTTTAAGCTGCTTTCGGAAGAAAAGCAGAGTATGAATAAATAACTGCTGGAAAAAGACATTGTATATTTTGCTCCTCCCTTTTATACTTCTCCCTTTTCATTATAAGTTAAATGCAACAGTATTTTGATTTTAATGCTAAGTGTGGACCTCTCTCAGAAGGCTTACAAGAACTAGGGTTGCCAGCTCCAAGTTGGGAAATTCCTGGAGATCTGGGGGGTGAAACCTGGAGAAAGTGGGGTTTGGGGAGGGAAAGGACCTTAGCATGGCATAATTCCATAGAATTGACCACCCAAAGTAGCCATTTTCTCCAGGTGAACTGATCTCTGTGGCCTGGAGACTGGTTTTAATTCCAGGAGATCTCCAGCCACTACCTGGAGGCTGGCAACCCTAACAAGAACCCCAGCTCTTCCTTCCTTCCACCATCCCATTGTACTCCTACCCGTACTTCCTTACCCATATCCAGTAAAGCCTATTGATTTTAACAAGGAAGTGAAATGTGTGCTAAAATCTTTGTCTCTGAAAACCAATAAGATTCTTACCATTATTTATTAGCCACTGGTCACTTTGTAAGCCAACCCTGTGGCTTGCCATGGTCACAATATGAGACACTCATTTGAATTCTCAATGAGCAGTTCTGCCTCCTAACAAAATAAGGCAGAAAACACCAGATGAAGCAACAGCAAAAGAGATCATTATCCATTCTTGCGAACAGTACTCAAAATTAGGTTGATAACAAATGCCATACCCCACCGTTCTCCCCAGTAGGAACCCACAGTGGCTTACATCATTCTCCTCTTCTCCACTTTATCCTCACAAAAACCACCCTGTGAAGTAGGTTAGGGCAAGAAGGTGTGGATGGCCCAAGGTCTCTCAGTAAGCTGAAGTGGCAGAGGTGGGATTCAAACCTAGCCAGACACTAACCACAACCTGCACTGGCTGTGATAGCTCAGGTTGGTCCTTAAGCCCCTTTGTTTTCTAAAGGAGGGGCTATGTTCCATCCTCTCTGTCTGTGCTGCCTTTCTCTCCACTGGGGACCCCAAGTGACTGATCCTAGTCAGATATTAACTGCTATACCACATGGACTCCAATAGGTTAGGGAAGTTGTTAAACCCATTAGTTGTGTCACAGACGGTCAATTTTCCACCCTCCTATCTGTGCTGCCTGCACTTTCCCATCTTGTCATGAATAAACCTTGGCTTCCATTGCAAATAGCAGAGGGATGTTGTAGAGCTTCTCTCTGCCAGAACGGTGCAATTTGCTTCATTTTTGGCACTGCAGCTCCCACCATCATCCTGGAGTCAGTGGCCAATTTTGAGACATGTCGCTTTGTTTCCTGAGGAGTTATGCCTGCCACAGACAGACAGATGAACAAATCCTTTTATTATTATAGATTCCTCAAGCATTGTTTATTGACCAAATTGTTTTACGGTTTTTTATTTGCTTCTTGACATTGCTCAAGTGGCACAAGGAGCAGGTGAATAGCCCCAGCCATAAAGGTAACCTTGGAAGGAAGCCAGAGTCCATGCCACAACCCCAGCCCTCTAACATGCAGTTTGCAAGTCCTGTTGCCACGACCACCTTCCCAACACGACCCCTTCGGGCTTTAAATTGACAACTGAGGGGAAAGAGATTCCAACATTTCATTTCAATGTTTCTGGAACCTGAGCAGAGCAAGGCATGGAGGTTTGCTAGCCACACAGCTATCAGAAAAGTTCACGTGCAACATGGTGCCTTTGGTCTCTCACATGACAGCATATGAAATGGTCCCCTCAATGGCCCAGCTCATTCGTATGCCTGTCTTGGTGCACTGTTCAAGTATATGTACTAAGTAGGAAAAATGCCGCTAACATTTACCTTCAGAAATGTCTGGTAGCTATAAACTATAAGTAGTTTGTAGTTTAAATAAAGAAATTTTAATTCAAGAAATATCTGGTAACAAGGTCTAAATTCTGGCTGTTATATGAGAAAACTGGCCAAGAGTTAAAAGAAATAAGGTTCTGAGTGCTTTTTTTCTGGTCAATTGGCAAACATTTGGGGAGTAGGTTTGCTAGCCCTGTAGCTGGAAGTGATAGCACCACATCCGCAACACTCTAGGCCTTTCTTTAATCTCTGTTGTCACGAATCCAGTGACATCATAGCATTCACAACATTGCTCCTTCCATTTTTCTCCTGAAGCTTGACATATTGAGTATGAGCGATGAGGGACAAGAGCAGGAGATTGTCCACAACAGGTGGGCAACTGGCGTTCCTAACTGGGAGAGGCGTTTCAAGAGGACCTGTCTGACTCAAAGCCCTGCACTGACTAATATTTAATAACTGGCACATTTCAGAAACTAGGAGTTGTTACAGAAGAATTCTCTTGGTTCAGATCTCCTCAAACTGATACAAGTTGAATCATGCTACCTCTGAACTGTAGCTCATAATGGCCCTTCATAGGCCTTCTCATGTTCCAGTATCCCCCTCCCACACACCATTATTTTTCCCAATCTGTGAATGGCTGATGGAAAATAGCAGTTCTGGAGAAAGTTGACAACTCTTTCTATCTCCACCCCCTCCAACACCAAATCTTCAGTAAAGGCTCATTGCTGATAACAAGCCTAAAAACAATAATTCTGCATTCCTCCTCCACTGTCCAGGTAAGGATACTAATAACAGTTCAAGAAATTTCCATTGAGAATGTAGGAACTGCTTTCCCCAGCCCTTTCTCCTGCACGCTCATTTGATAGTTTGTAGAAGTGGGGAGGGGGGGGGCCTCCAGGTGCATCATTTGTAAAAACCAGGTTAGCAGATAAAGCCCTCCGATAACATGACTAGCAAAGCAGAGTTATGCCTTTCTACATCTGTTGAAATAAAGGAGCTTAGAAGGGTGTAACTCTGCTTAGGACTGCCATGTAAATGCACTGGGTCTTCGAAGAACTCTCAGAAGATCCTAGATACTTCCTGAGAGTTTCTCCACAGAGACGTGGATAGGCCAGCCCATTCCAGGTTGAGTCAGGCAGATTTTGCCTGGTACAGGTTATACAGATTGCACTTCAGGCTATCATGGCTTCTAATAGATGCATTCAACACATAACCATGTGGGGTTTTTTTTGAAAGTTCTCTATTCCTGTGGCCATGGCAACAACCTGGTGCAGTGAGGTGTATAGATTAATGGTGTATAATGGGAAGAAGAACTTAATTTTGTGTCTTCAGCCATCCGCATTTTTAATTTTAGTATCTGACCGTAACTGCTTGTAATGAAAGAGGATGAATAATGTCTTCCTATTCATGCTCCCGACATCATATATGATTTTATAACCCTCTAGCATGACCTTCTTTTCATCATCTTTGTTGTAAGCTAAAAAGGGGCTAGCTGTTTGGGGAGCTTCATTACTCTTTCACTATTCCAACTGTACAAAGTATGCTGATAACACAGACCTCTCTTCCATGACCCCCAAAAGAAAAAAATTAACTTCAATGAAGTCAAAAGTGCAATTGATTTCCACCCCCCACTCCCAAACAGGCATATGTGTTTGATAAGGAGTGATATCTCCTTAGGCACGGTTTGGAAATTTGCTAGCCTTCATGACAAAAACTCTAGTTTCTGGAAATAATAATTATAGTTCATCTAGCTTCATTAATAAATGATGATGGCAGGTTTTACAGCAATACATCTAACTTGCCTTTATATGTTAGCAAGATGGTTGGAGACAAAACAATCAAAAATTTTCATTTTTATTAAGCAGTTCCTTAATTCAATTGTTACATGTTTTTGTTTGTGCCTCTGGGGCTTGTGGAAAAACAAATAAATGAAGGCAGATTATTAATAAATCTAGAGAACGGGGGGGGGCAGTAAAGAAAATGGGGGTACACCAATATAAGGCAGAAAGGGAAAGGGTGGGTCCACTTACAAACTGCAAAGCAATTACTGTAACAAAGTATTACGTTTCAGTGGGGTGTTATTTTCTTGCAGCAAAATAAAACAGAAATCCAGTTGCACCTTAAAGACTGGTAAAAATTATTTTAGCATAAGCTTTCATGAATAAGAGCTCACTGATCAGAGGCAAGAATCATAGAATTGGGAGGGGGCATCTTGTCCAACCTCTTCCTCGATACAGGACGTCCAAAGTTAGAGAAGCCCTTACAGATGGCTGTCCATCACCTGCCTCTAGTAAGAGAGAGTCCACCCTTAGGTGCCAAAAATTGAACTTATCATTAGTAAGTTTTTCCTAATGTTCAGCTGAAATCTACCTTCCCGTAGATTCCCTGTAGATTTCGTATAGACTGCCTTGATGCCCATCAGATCTAGCCTTGCCCTGTGGAGCTGCAGAGATAACATCATTGCCCTCTTCCATATGGCAACCCTTCAAATATTTGAAGAATGTGATCCATCTCCAACTCCACTACTTCTTCAGGCAAAACAAACCTTCAACCATACACACTCCCAATCATCTTTGTCCTCCTCTGAATCCTTTCCAATTTGTTTACACCTTTCTTAAAGCGTGGTGCCCAAAACTGGACCCAGTACTCCAGATAAGTTCTGTATTTGATTTTTTTTAACCTAAATAATTCCTGCTGTTTTCACTTCCTCAACCAAGTTTCCCTGTTGGTTAAGACACCTTCCTCCACCTTCACCTTCCTCCACCTTCTGAAAATTGTTAACAAAGTGTGTCGAGAATGTAATGGACGTTCCAATGGTTAGCCGAGTTTTCCTCCCAGCAGATACCAGCGTTGTTGAAAGTCCTCTATTTTTATTAAAGTTTGATTCCTTAACGTATCTGTCAGTTGTTAAAGGAAAATACCATCTGCATCCTTGGTTAAGTGGTCTGTAGAATGCTCCATGTAATCTATTACATTTTTATCCTTCATCCAATATTTTAGGGCAGCATATGCCTTCTGCCCATTTTAACCCATGCACATTTTAATCCCTTTGTAAACTCTTGGAAGTAAGATATAAATGGCCTATAGGTACCCAGTGACAGAAACCAGATTTGAATCCAGGCCTCCCTGATCCTTGTCTGTCATTCTAACTATTATACTACACTGGATCGGAGGAATCACATGCAAATAGCCAGTTTGGTGTAGTGGTTAAGAGTGCGGGCGGGACTCTAATCTGGAGAACCGGGTTTGATTCCCCACTCTTCCAGTTGAAGCCACCTGGGTGACCTTGGGTCAGTCACCGCTTCTGGGAGCTCTCTCAGCCCCACCCACCTCACAGGGTGTTTGTTGTTGTGGGGATAATAATAATATACTTCGTAAACTGCTCTGAGTGGGTGTTAAGTCATCCTGAAGGGCAGTATATAAACCAAATGTAATTATAATAATGTTATTAAATAGGTGCTACAGCCTGATATCTAGAAATAGCTGAACGCCTCCCAGATATCTGATCATGGGGGAGTGGTAAATGGGGTTAACCCCCCCCCCCACATGATTCTGGCTTTAAAGCGCTACACACATACAGTGCCAGTTTCTTTGTTTGTGCTTCATTAGATATGGGTTATTTGATATTGCTATGCATTCCCCATGTCCCCAAGCAGGGAAGAGTCCAGAAACACTGGTTTAAGCCTTGTTTCCCTTTGGATGAGAGGAAGAGCACACTGGAAACCCCCAATGTCTTTGCAAGATCTGTTTTCTTTACATGCATAATAGAAGCAAATAGACTCTTGCAGCCCCCACAGCTGTTTATCCCCCATCAGATAATTTAGCCATCACTGCTTAAAAAGATTGCTCTTTAGTCGCTGTCCACAAGGAAACTGCAAACCACAGTTTCTTTTCCTACTTTCATTCACACACACACACTCATATCTGTCTTTCCACAAGTTCTACCCTGCAGGTAAATTAACCATTGAGGGGGAGCGGTGGGGAAAGCCTTAGTCATTCGCTACCATTCAGCGGGGGTGGGGGTGGGGTGGAAACCCCAAGCCAATCATTCATATTAGCAAGCAAAACTGCTTAACAAAGCATGGTCAATCAGCAGCTGTTACAGCATAATTATACAAATATTGTATAATTATATATAAACACATATCAGATACAGAGAGTGTAAAGATATCCAAAGTGTGTCCTATGCCACAGTTTATTAACCCCACTCCGACTTCATAATGAAGATATATGCTGATGCAAATAAAATATGAGAATCCTGCAGAAGTCAGGGGTGTAGAAGCATGGAATGCAAGAAGAAGATTTGGTATCCACCTCCTTAATTACCTGATATGGTTCTTGAGGATCAACAAATTATGGGAGAAATATATGCCTTGCCCACAAATCTGGAGTCCAGATTGTTAACAGCCTCATATCGTCTTTGAGGGATTAAGGACAACAGGCCACGGGCAGGATCCACTGGTAACTTCTGCAGATGGAAGAGATTTCTGTTTCATAGAGTGCAGCTTCCCCACCTTTCTTCTCTCACTGCAGCCTAGGGCTACCCATCTCCTTCGCTCCCCACCATCATTCACCTGGCCGGTGGGGAGCATGGGGAATGGGCCTAGGAGCTCCAGATTATGCAGGAGCATGCTCCGGAGCTCCTTCTTGTTGCTCTAGGAATTGTATTTATCATATGGTATTTATTGTATAAATTGTATTTATTGTAAAGGAGTCCATCCACTTGCCATCTTTTCTCCTGATCTTTCCATCAGATGCCCCATCCTTCATCAAATCAGCCCTCCCCCCGCCCATGGGAGCCTTCTCTTCCTTGTTGCACCAGGAATGACATCATTTCCGCCACAACAAAGAAGAGCTCTGGAGTCTGCGTGAGGTAAGTTACCCCCATGCCCTCCCATGCCCCCCCCATCCCCTGGGTTGGGCTGTAGGGGACCTGGCCCCCCTACTGCAGCCCAAGATCCCCCTTAAATGCTGTTCCTGAGGGAAAGGCAGGATCAGATTAAAACATGATGACTGACGAGGTGTAAACTGAAATGGTAACTTAGAAATATTTGGGAGTGGGGGTGTATTTAGAGGCCCTTAGAATCAGGGGCCCTAAACTGTAGCTTACTTAACTTGTGTATAAATTCAGCTCTGGGGACAAGGAACATAACCTGGGAACAGAAGTGGGTCTGTAGCAATGGGAGGAATCAGTGAAACCAACCCCCTTTCTGTCAGTGGAAATCCTCAACTGGGCCTAAGCCCATTATTCTTTATCATGCAATAAAGATTCCTTAGTTCCATTAATTAGTCTGCTGTTTACTATAAAAGCATTCATCCTCTCACCATGTTTTCTCTTGATTTATCCATCCATTGATTTATCCATTTATACCCTCTGTGGGGAATGCAGGGTATAAATTGAATAAAATAAATAAATAATATGTACCATACATATCTGTATGCTTCTAAAGGAGTAAAGAAATACATATTAAAATAAATAAATTTCCAGAAATGGTAAAAAAATTGAAATGTTTAGTCAACAAGCATGAAATGAAAAGTTTCAGATTAAAAGTTACTGTTCCAGGGAAAGTTTAGTTCAAAGCTCAAGCAGCTTTTAAGGACTTGGACTGACCTCATCTTCTTAAAATATTGTTTAATTAATAATGACTTGCCCAGATTTACTTTCTGAGAGCCAGTTTGGTGCAGTGGTTAAAAGCGGCAGGACTCTAATCTGGAGAACCGGGTTTGATTCCCCACTCCTCCACTTGAAGTCACCTGGATGACCTGGGGTCAGTCACAGCTTCTATGAGCTCTCTCAGCCCCCCCCCCACCTCACAGGGTGTTTGTTGTTGTGGGGATAATAATAATATACTTTGTAAACTGCTCTGAGTGGGTGTTAAGTCATCCTGAAGGGCAGTATATAAACCGAATGTTATTATAGTATATAAATTGAACATTATTGTTGTTTTGTGTATAAAAATATTCATATTGTGTGCCTCCCTGTGGCTCAAGGTGGCTTACAAATTTAAATTAAAAACATAAAAATGCAATAAATCTCACAATCCCCTCCCTCCTTAAAAATGTCCCATAGCCTATACTCTCTTAAAGTGTGTCATGACAAAAATGGTCTTGCAGCACCTCCTAAACTAGGATTACAAATGTTGGGTTGGGGAATCCCTGAAGATTTGGTGGGCAGAGCATAGGAAAGGCAGAGTTTCGAGAGGGGAGGGAGTTGAGTGAGGTATAGTTCCATAGAGTCCCCCCTCAAAGCAGCCATTTTATCTAGGGGAACGTGGTCTGGAGATCAGTTGTAATTTCTGTAGATCTCTAGGCCCCAACTGTAGGGCACCAAGCACACGACACAACAAATTGTCTAGTATTTGCCCAAAAGAGCTTGAGACAAACAAGAGCTTGAGGTAAAACCATCAAGTTTCTGGTGATTCCTAGAGCTACCCTATGTCACTTCTGGTAAGAACTTCTGATAAGTACGCAAAGCTGCATTTTAAATAATAATAATAACAATTCTGCATTCAGCAGCTCTGCACCATGGATGGCAATTAGACCTGGAAGTTTGGCAGCCCTGTCTGGAAATCAGTGATAATTCCAGGAGATATCCAGGCCTCACTTGGATGTTGGCAACCTTATCCTAAACACTTCTGGAGACAGTGCCCTTTCACCTCCTCAGGCAACCTGTTCCATAGTGTGGGAGCTATAAGGCAAAAAACATAGCTCTTTTTGCCATGTAGCCCCAAACTTCAACAAGGAAGTGGAAAGAACCCCAGACTCTGCTAGTGCCAGGATTGCTGCAGCAGTCTGTATCTCCCTGGCAACCAGAGATGCCTCAGAGATGGTAAGGCTGTGTTGGTTGCCTCCACTTTTATTGGCCGCAGTCATCATAGTAACCAGGGGATGTGGTGGGCTGATTTAGAAGAAAGGAAGAGTGGGGTCAGTGACAGCCCATTTGCCTGTCTCATAAGTCATGAAGAGGAGATTGGGAAGAGAGGAACCAGATAGGAAGCTGTTAAATTCTAGCTCTCCTTGGCTAAAGAGGGCTGTTTCAGGGCTCTACTTCGGGCAGCAGTAGTCAGATATGGTTGCCAACCTCCAGGTGGAGGACAGAGACCAATTCCCTTGGAGAAAATGGCAGTATTGGAGGGTGGACTCTATGGCATTATACCGAATTGCAGTCCCTCCCCTTGCCCAAACTCCAGCCTGCCCAGGCTTCACCCCCAAATTTCCAGGAATTTCCCAACCCAAAGTTGGCAAGCCTAGTCTGACCAAGAAGGAAGCAGAAATGTTGGGTTCACTTAACCCTTTCTTTAAGGAGGTAGATGGAGCCAGAATGGGTTCTCAGCAAAGAAGAAGGTGGGTTCATAGCTACCCATCTCCTATCAGTAGCACTCACTAGTGAACAAAGCTGCTTACAATTACTTTTAAAAGGTTTGGTAAACTATTATTTTATGGGAAAGCTGTTCTGTGGCAGGCTAGAAGTCCCCCAAATCTCTAATGGGTGACCAGCAAGCCTAGTTGCAACACCTCGCTGCCTCACCCTACTGGGATGATAGCTGGAAAATAGCTGCGGCCAGAGCTTTTTTTCAGCAGGAACATGGTAGAATGGAGTTCCAGCACCTCTTGAAAATGGTCACATGGCCGGTGGCCCCACCTCCTGATCTCCCGATGGAGGGGAGTTTAGATTGCCCTACGTGCTGTGGAGGGCAATCTAAACTCCCCTATGTCTGGAGATCAGGGGGCGGGGAGACTGGCCATGTGACCGTTTCTGCCGAGGGCGATTTAAACTTTAAAAAACGCTGCTGATCCTGTGTGTGTTTGTGTGTGTCTCTCTCTGTGTGTAATTTGGTCCCCTAGAAATTAGCTAATATGGGGGAGGGAGATAATTTAGCCCTTGGGCCTCAAATTGTTGATCCCTAATTTAAGGTTCATCTTCCAACTGTACTACTGGAAAATATCTGCTTAAGAGAGATATGGTGAAATGGAGGCGTAATGCTAGGATTTCTGATCAAGATTCTTCCCCCGATTAACCCTGAAACAGGTAAGTAAAAGAAAATGTTCATCATCTTTGGTTTTGTATTTCAAATCTCATTTGCCCTTCATCTTGATCATTTCTGTCACCTTTGTCTAAGTTCCCTTCGGCTAGTCTATAACTTTTTGGGCATTTGGAACCCAAGACAGAGGTCGTATTGAGCGGCACAATGAGATTTCAAAGATCACTTCAGGCACATGTGATATATAGACAAGAGAGTGCTTTGTAACTGTAGCATCTTCCTTGATTTGGTGCCACTGCCGTAAGCGATGTATGCACAATCAATAGGAAAGGTATTCTTTGGTTTACAAAAGGTCTGCTTTTTCTTGATGGCAGTTGTGTGTGGGGAAAATATATACACCATTTTTATTTTTCATTGCCAAATAACGTGTGTGAACAGTTTTTGACAGACTATTTGTCATGACGATTAGTTTCACCTATAAAGCAGTGGGGGGAAAACATTAACGCTTAACTTTTATTAAGAAAATAAATTACTCTGGAAGATAACTCAGAATACTTCTGAAAGAAAACATCAATCATCACTTCATTCAGAGGAGGATGGGGCTAATGAAAGTGGAAAGGAGAGAAATATTTTAGGTGGGACAGAATTCTCTGGTCAAAGCCTATGATCTACCAAACAATGTCATTTTTAATAGAATGAACAGAGTCTCAGGCAAGGATCCTTTACATAAAATAAAGCTTAACTGAAAACATGAATGCATCTCAAGCTAACTTCATTCATACTGCACTTACCCAAAGCATAGATTGGCCAGACCTGTTGGTGTACACATATTTGTCAAGCAGACTGCTCAAGAACAAGTGCTCCATTAATGATGGAAAGTAGAACGCTGCCCAGGCCAATATTTGCTCCATTGTTTGAAGGGCTGATGATGTAATGGTATGTCTGGTCCTTCTTGGCTCCTTCTTTGCCTCTTCTGCCCTTCCTTCTTATTCTCCAAAAGTGGGTCCACTCAGTTCTTGCTTGGTACCAGATGTTCCTTATTGACATCTTTGCTACCCTTTTGCCAGGTGCATCATCTCTATCTGTCTCTGGCTGTTTCAGGGTTGTTTCTTCTTATGTTGCTCTGCTGGCTGAAAGAGGAAAGGAGAAGCTGACTACACAGAGAAGTTCAAGCACATCATATGAGTCTTTCTGGAGTACAGCAAGCTGTTTTAGGCCCAGAGGGTGGGATCTGACCTCTGGTGTACAGCAGCTTTTCACACTCACTTCCCACATGTGTTTAAGAACATTCTTCATCTCTAAACCAGATGACCCCAACCCATCCCTGGTAGGAGCAGAGGATTTCCTGCCCCCAGATGGCATTACTTGCCACCACTCTGAGTGGCAGCGGGAGAAAAATTACATAAAATGGCTGTCAGCTGACAACATGACAGTTTTCCCGGAAGTGACATAACACCTCTGTAAGAATAGGCAAGAACAGTTTTCCCTAGAATGGACATCAGTCTTGTCTAAGAATCTCCAAAAACTCTGGTGAGTTTTGGCCAATTCCTAAAGAGACATGATGTCACTTTTGCTTTTAGCCGGAAGTGACATCATGCCAATGGCCACCCCCCCCCCCTCCCTAATGTCTTGGCCCTCCTGGTCTCCCACTGGTTGACAGACTGGTCCAGGCAACCATACTAAACAAGCTTAATGTTAAAGCTGTTGAATACACAAAATAGTTCAGGGACAGTTGCAGTAAGTCAGCTGTTTTTCTTCACCTTGAAGACTTAAAAACAGACATATAAGCATTTAAAGAAGCACAATCTATTAGCAACTAGTGTTACGTGTGGAATAAGACTTTAAAAAATTACCAGTAAGATTTTCTTAAATTACCAGTTTATTTTGTTGACACAGCACTATTTTTCTCCCAGCCTTACTGAATCCCAAAACTGAGGCCAGAAAAAAAAAACAGAGTTTATGAACCATGCAGCTAAAAGGTGGGGAAAGGAAATGTTTGGTGTACCTTTTTGATGAAAAAAAAAATCAGATGCACCCCCCCCCCACACACACACACTTTATAAGTAGACAACTGAACAACCAGTGTGGTTGCTGCTGTCATATCTGCTTGGAGCCTACAGTTTTATCAAGAAATTGGAAGGTCCTGAGACATCATCTTTTCCAATGTTTAGTTTACTAGTATGGAGTTTCTCCTCTGACAAAATAGGGAGGAGGAATACTTGCTGATAAAGTTCCAGAGTAGCTTGGGCTATCAGAGCATTTGAAGGAAAAAGATTGTAAATGAAACATTTGATATGAGGAGGGGGAAATCATCCTTCAAAAGGCTCCTTTCCTTTGTGTGTAACTTTGTCTTGTCAGCATTTGATGATGAAAAAAGCCTTTTGGAGGAAGTATCAAGAAAAAATAAGAGCAATAAAGAGGAGCTGGGTGAAGATTTCCTCATTCATGTATTATTCTTTTGAACAGAAGCCAACTATTCTTTCAAGTTACAGAAGGCAAGATTCTGCATTTAACTGATACATCTGTCGACCAGTGGGCCTTCTATCTTTGAGATAACTGGAGACATTCTCAGCCAGTGATCCCCAACATGTCACCTGCAAGTACCATGAAGCCCACCAACATGCTGCCAGGTACTTGTTTGCTTCTTTAGTATTGGGGATAAAGCCCATAGGATCTGGAACGGAGCAGGAAAAAAAACAGGGAGCTTTGTATCACTCCCTTCCAGCTGACTGATAAGCAAACTTCTGGGCTCATCCCAGGAATGTGCGGAACAACACTGTGCCCTTTGACCAGGCTACAGACACAGACTTCCTTATGTTTCTGAATTTGATAGCCTTTCCCTGTATTTGCACAGGAAGTAAACTCTCCCCTTTTTTGGAGAAATTATTTTAAAATATTTATTAGCCACCTTTCCACCAAAGAAGGGAAATCAAGGCAGATTATAGTATAAAATATAAACAAAACAATAGGAAAAAATAATTAAAATATAAACAACCCAAACAACTAAAAACAGAGGTTAAAAACAGAATATAAAATACAACTAAAAATCTATCCTAAATAAAGTGGTCTTCAGCTGCCTCCTGAAGCTAGAGAGGGAGGGGGTCAGATGCACCTCCCTAAGGAGATCGTGCTACAATAGTGTGGCAGTCACCAAAAAGGCCCTTTCCCGTGTATCCACCAACCAAAGGACAATAAGGAGGGCCTTCCCAGTGATCTTTAATTGAAACAGTACATCTTCTCTTCCTCAAAGCAATCAGCTGATCATGCCTCCCATGGCAGCCATTTTGTGACTGGCTCCACCTTATTTCAGCCATTTTGTGACCAGCCTCACTCCCCCACTAGAACCATTTTGTGGTAGTACACACTACCCTTTTTCAAACTTCCAAAAGTACCTGCAGGCTCAAAAGATTGGGGACCTCTTCTTCTAAACAATAACAGATGTAGATATTACTGATTCACAGAAAGGAAATCATCACTGGAGTATAACAACTTTCAAAATGATCACGTACCCCATTTTTAAGCATTCTGATGTGTTAACTGTCATAATACTTGAAAATGTATGTAACCAAAAATTTCCCAGTGCCTAGAGCAAGTTCTCATTTTTTTAACTGGAGGATGTCTTGTTCCAAATGAAAAACGCTCTTTCTGAAAGGATTATCTGGTAGAACTTATCTATGCTTGTGTGCAATAGTGCACAAGTGGTGCTATCCTGTTTAAGGCTCTGGGTGGGCCTTTCTGCCTTTTGTCCTGTTCCTCTACCTGTCCTGCTAGTATCTGTATACGTGAGTGAAGTCAGAGAACAAAGAGACTCCCTCCCTGTTCAACCCTATTCACAAACATTGTGTGGGAAGTTATTTTATTTTTATAACAGCTTTCTTCTCAATGGGGATTTGAAGCAGCTTATAAAAAATGGAAATGTCAATGAAATACAATATAAAAACAAATAAAGCAAAAAGTATACATCCTGGACTAATGTCCACCCTGTTAGTCAATAAAGGCTACAATTGTCATCGGGCAGGAGACTGGGGGTGGGGAATATGTGGGGAACTATCACACCAATGGTAACATCATTTCTGGGGGAAATTAGCCTGATGCTCTAGGATTTACCGGATACTTTATGGTTTCACCACAGAGTTGCTGGTGAATCCTAGAGTATCATGTCAATTTATGGGTTTGTCCTAGAAATTATATCACATTGTCAATGTGACTCCAATTTTCAGCATTCTTCTTCCACCACACTAACGATTAACAGCAGAGGTCAAGGTCTGCTGCTGGAAAGTCTAGCACAATAGCAGTAGACCGGATAGCCCTAAATTAAATTCAAAGCCCAGTCAGGCTGCAAGCCACAGGCAAAGAGTCAAAGCCAACAGCTTTTCAGCTCAGAGTCAAGGGTTTGTTCCTCTATCTATAATAATGATAAATATTGCAGTAGGAGAGAAATATTCAGTGTGGATGTCACAAACCTGCAGCCATCATCCCACAATTCCTCTTCCTACATTGGGTGTAAGCATGTATATGTCTGCACATTAGATAGAGTGCGTATGGGAGACCACTGTGTCTGTTATCATGGTGGGTAGAAGATATAGTAGACTCCTGTTTCCCCCTCCAATTATCACACATCTCCATGGATACCAACTATCTCAGATTTAGAGACGGGCATGAACAGGAAAAAATGAAAACGATTTTCGTTGTTCGTTGCCATCCACGAACAGGGATTCACAAACATCGACGGACATGACATGTTTACGAACATGTTCGTAGTTGGAGGTTTGTGGGAGCCAGAATGGCCCCCCTGGGACTTAGCTGAACTTGAGCCAGGGAAAGGAGAGTCCATGGGTCTCCCCCTTCATGTCATTTTCTCTTTACAGTGGCAAACACTGGACTGTCTGCTGGAAGCAAATTGAGAAGTTACAAACTGACCTTCCCAATGTCCAATACCCACCAAATTTGCAGGGGAAATAGTCCTCACTGTCCTCTGAAGACTCCCCAAGTTTCAGAGAGACTGCCCCCTGAGAAAGGCATGATCCATGGGTCTCCCCCTTTCATGTCATTTTCTCTTCACAGTGGTAAAAACTGGACTGTCTGCTGGAAGCTACTGTGAGGGGTTACAAACTGACCTTCCCAATGTCCAATACCCAACAAATTTGTAGGGGACATAGTCCTCACTGTCCTCTGAAGACCTCCCAAGTTTCAAACAGCTTAGACCCTGAGAAAGCCATGATCCATGGGTCCCTCCCTTTTCTGCCATTTTCTTTTCACAGTGGCAAAAACTGGACTGACTGTCTGCTGGAAGCTACTTTGAGGGGTTACAAGCCAGAAGGAAAGCCAGAAGGATTTCAGACAGAGTTCAGACAGTCTATGCCTATGTTGCTAGGGGAATTGATTGAAAGGTGCCAGACTGTCTGGCTGTACGAATGGCTGATGAACGCCACGAAGAGGGCTTGCGATGACCACCTGTTCATTTAGAATGAGTCCTCATGAACAGCTTGCTCTCGGACAGCAGATTCGGATGTTCATGGCTTTTTTTTGTTTGCATTGCTGTTCGTGCCCACCTCTGTCTCAGATAACAGTAATAAGGTTTCTTTAGAATCCTAATACCATTATCTAATTGATGAACAGCTGCTAGAGGCTTGCATGATTGTTACTGAATTGACAACTTTAATGAATAAAGGAAAAATCTGAATTCTTCATTTTCAGTCTGTTACAATATGCCTGTAACATCTTCCATGCTGTTCTAGTATTTTCAGCAAAGCTCTCTCCTGTGATTAAGCAAGTCACTGAAAGTTAGATTGAGCTGCAGCTCTGAAAATTATTGCACTGCTGAAGCAGCTACCTCCTTTGCCAGAATATATTGATTTTAAATTAATTCTCATTGAATCAAAACCCATTTGCTTTTAATGTAGAGTAGAGGATGTAGAGTAGAGGATGGTGGTATACTTCAACTTAAAATGACTCTGAATTTGAAATATCTAGTCTTTCAAAATTAACATGTTTGCAGCTATAGCTGGACTTTGAAATCTTGACAGCATTAGCACTTTCAAATCTCTGAAACTCTACTGCACCAAACAATATTGGATGGGGACTTTTGCATCTCTTTAAGAATAACAGATATTATTATTAAACAGTCTTGCAAAGGTTTGTAGTGATGTTTATCTCATAGCAAGTTTCCTTGGTTGCGGGTGTACTTTGTCCAAAAACATGGGTAGATCCAGCCAGTTTTTAAGTAAATCTTTCCCATTTCCCCTCTTTATTCTTATCCCTGTTACTTGGCTTTTGTTTATGCTGATCTCATTATCCACATCATAGACTTTTTTGTGACCAAGTGGAACTCCTTTTGCACCTGGAGAAAAGCTGCCTGGATCCAACTTAATGAGTTGAATCTGATGGCTCTGTTCCTCTAAGTTTGATCCAATGATCCACTAAGCCAATGCCTTCTTCCAGTGGAAAAAGACTTCATCTGATGGAGGAAGTCTTTCTCAATCAGAAAACAACTTAGTGGAAGAGAAGTCCCTGGATCTAACTTAGAGAAAGGGAGTCACTGGGACCAACTCCTGGTTTTCTTCTCTAAAATAGTGTGTGTGTGTCATGAAGGTAAAAATATTCAGTGGATCATAAATGGGAAAAGGAGGAATCACTAAATTCTACCACACACCAAACATTTTGTAATCTACATTTTGGGGTCTAGAGGGATGGGCAGAACCTAGGGCTGCCCACTTCAGACTGGGGAATTCCTGTAGATTTTAGAGGTGGAGACCAAGAATAGCGTCAGTTGGGGAGGGATCACAGTGATATATATAATGCCATAGAGTCCTTCTTCAAAGCAGCCATTTTCTTCAGGAGAACTGATCTCTGTTGTATGGAGATCAGTTGTAATTCCAGGAAATCTCCAGCCCCCACCTCAAGGTTGGAAACCCTAGCAGAATCCTTGAGACCTTGGGTAATTTTGCTGATTTGTGGGCAAATATGAGCCATTTTATCTAGGAAAACAGGGAAAAGGGTTAAGCCACTTCTCCACAGTGATTTCGAATCTGACCTGTGAACACCTTGGAATTAGGTTTCTAACATGGAACCAGGGCTTTTTTTTTCAGCGGATGGAATGGAGTTCTGGCACCTCTTAAAAATGGTCACATAGCCGGTGGCCCCGCCCCCTGATCTCCAGACAGAGGGGAGTTTAGACTGCCCTCCGCACCACTGAGGAATCTAAACTCCCCTCTGTCTGGAGATCAGGGGGTGAGGCCACCGGCCATGAGACCATTTTCGCCAAGGGCAATTTAAATTTAAAAAAAAAACAAAAAACCCTTGTTCCAGCTGACCCAAAGTGACATCATTGTGCAGTCTTGAGTTCCACCACTGAGTTCCACCACTCTTTTCCCAGAAAAAAAGCCCTGCATGGAACTCTCATACAAATGCACAAATAATGGCCCACAGGAGTCATAACAGCCACTTGGAAGACAGAACTTTGTAACATGTGAATCAATATCATCTGTGCTAACTAGCAGGATCTTAGGCAAAGAAAGATCTTTCCAAACACAGGTCACTTGAGATAATTTGATTGGAAAAGATAGGGATTAAACCAGTAATGTTCCTCATACATAGACTGTTTGGTTTTGCCATAGTTTCCTGGTGAGATGTGCTGCACATTCTGTCTTTGAGCACTCTGACAGAGATATTTCAAAAAGATTGGACACAAGAATGACCGTCACAGTAAGTCACTAGAGCAGTCTGAGCAAT
This sequence comes from Eublepharis macularius, assembly GCF_028583425.1. NCBI lineage: Eukaryota > Metazoa > Chordata > Lepidosauria > Squamata > Eublepharidae > Eublepharis > Eublepharis macularius. The sequence goes on along the minus strand of NC_072792.1, from coordinate 162,355,314 downwards.
GCATTGAGATTCATCAATATTCATTAATGTTTGTTTACTACTTTCAGTCAATGTTCAGGATCCGTGGCACACTCCCCTTTGATGGCAATTTGAATTAATGTTGCAAGCAGCACTTCAGGAGACACTTTAAGTAATGCACAAATAATGGCCCAGTAAATTATATTTACCAACTTCCTTTCTACTAATTTGGTAGATGTATTAAAAGAAAATAATCAGTTTTGATGGGCAGGACAAGTTCTTTATTTGTCCTTCATAGATTTAATAACTAAGCTGTTACAAAAATATCAGGAATGTTCAAGGGGAAAATAACCCATTTGTTCACAAAAGGGGGAAAATAATTTATTTTGTGGTTTCTCTCCTCACTGATGTGGTTTTAACTCTTCACCCCCTGCCAACTCCCCATGTATGAAAAGTGGGCCTTCTAAGATCTCCTTTTCCCAGTTTAATTCTCTCTTAGTGATTTCCACACTTCCACACTTCCCTTCCTCTCATGAAGATAGTTTCAGGTGGGTAGAGATTTCAGTCTGCAGTACAACTGCAAAATTCAAGTCCAGTAAGAAAATTTCCAGGGTATAAACTTTCAAATTCAAAGCCCTCTTCATCAGATACGTCTTCTACGGGAGCATGATCACAAGCTCATGATCACCAGCTCATGGGCATAATGTGATTGCCACTCTTGAGCACAGCACCTAGCATAGAGGAAGTGTACCTGGCTCTCTGTTACCAGCTCAGGGCTGGGAAGCTGAGGAGCCAATGCGCTGGGTCCTGGCTGTGGAACTCTGAGTCAAACCACACAATACAAATTACATGAGACTGAGCGAATGTCTTACCCCAAATGCCCATGTCCAGCATTCTATCAATGAGCACGTGTCCCGGTCCAGGAACGCATTCAAAATTTTCTGCTCCAGTGTAGTCGCGACGGCACGTGTATGCGGTCATGATCAGTAAGTCGGCAATGCAGAGCGTCCTTATTTCCTATATCTTCCGCTTCCTATCTGTGAAAAGTGGAGATGCATGATGGGATATCTTGGAGGTACATGGAGAAAACCCGTGCCACTGCAAACATGGGTTCGATGGAGGTCCTGCAGTCCTGGTGTGTGTAGTTGAAAACAACGTTGGAACACGTGTAAGTAAGTTTTCATGTCATTCGTGTGTAATTCGTATCGTGTGGTTCAGCTCTCAGAGACTGCCTCTTCCTGCACTGCCTTTGCCACTGGCTATGGGTTTGGGTCAGGTTCACTGGCTACCTCTTCCTCAGAAGAGTCCTCTGTGTCTCTTTGCTCTCCTGGGTTTGGCTGGCCCACAACACCCAGGCTGGCCATTACCAGAGGTCTTTTTGGTACTACACACTAATCAACTTAGAGCATTACACAAGCTAAAATTGAAAGCATAGGTTCTATTAAAGCTGTATTTCCCATAGTGCCAAAGCCAAATGGGGGCTAAAAGGATTAAAGATTCATTTAATAGTACTTTGATAATCTTTAATTTTCTGAAATAAATGAATGGTTGGAAACCTTGGAATAAGAGCACTTGACAGGGTTTTAAAAAGCCAAAATGTTAGTTTGACCAGGGTTGCTGAATGGGAGACCTTGTTGTTTAATAGAAAAGCATTAAGCTCTCAAGATGCAGTGCCTTACCAATAATGTTTTTCAGTTCTATATAGAAATAGAAGAAATAAATAAGAAAAATATATACATGTACCATTAGTATTTTTTTTGGAAATTTTTATTAAAACTGTAAAACCCACAAAAATACAGTAAGATAACAGTGTAAAACAACAAACAATACAACATAGCTTTCTAAAGTACAAGAAGATACAGCTGGTTGTATAAGTACATGTTCAGAGAGAATATTAGCAGTATCCAACTTGGTAGCACAAAGCATATGTCATGTATGACTATACCCATTCATCCATGCCAATGTTAATTCTGATGCTTATGTTCTAATGCCAGTCATTGTAAACGTAACCCTGCTGTAACTCAATTTCCTGTTGCTAGTATTCTAACAGTTTCTCAGACTTTCACAGGTGGCTATCTGTTGAGCTCAACTATTTACGACCTTGGACTTTCCCTCGGACTATGATATGTCTTTCTTCTTAGTGGCGCAGCATGATAGCACAAATATGCAAAATGTTCTCACACCGAAAAAGTGACAAGGGAGTGTTTGGGAATTGGGAGGGGGAAGAAAAGCAGGGTATAAAAGAGATGTAATTTTCCCATGTTGCCATTCTTATCAAACTTCTACTCGAGCTACTTAGATGCTTACCTTACTCCTAAGTAGACCTTGACTTGAATATGGAAAAGATCTGATTTCTGAATAAAACCAAGGACCTGTGTCTTGAGATAATGATCCAGCGATCTGTCTGCCATATCCTGTCATCCAGAGCCTGACAGTATAAGCATACATACATACATACATACATACATACATACATACATACATATACAATCCAGGTAAGGAACTATTATTTTCTATATGATCAAAGAACAGAATCCATTTCTTAATAAAGTTCGTGGGTGTTTGGAAAATGCTCTATATGGTATATTTTGTCGTATAGTTTTTTGGAAATTTAATGATCCCAGGTTTTAGAATACCAATTATCAATTGAGGGGATAGATTTTGTTTTCCATAATGTAGCTATTGCACTTTTCGCAGCTACTAGCAAAGTACCTATAAGATCTTTTCTTATCTTGGGAATCGGGGTCTGGATTTTGTCCCATTAGTCCAGGAAAAGAATCTCTGGTGCAAGAGGAATCTCATACCCTGTTATATGCTTGATTTCTATTAGGACATTCTTCCAAAAATTTTCAATAAAAGGGCACCCCCACCAGCAATGTGAGAAGTCTCCTTCCTCCCCACAATTCTTCCAACAATCTGGGGAGCATGAAGATGAGATTTGGGATAGCTTTTTTGGTGTTATGTACCATCTATTAATTATTTTATATGATTGCAACTTAGTAACAATTGCTTTTGAGTTGTAGATATTGGACGACCACCATTAGTATTTTTTTAAAAGATAATATAGGCTTGTTGATAATGCTCTGAAGATTTAATCCTTTCCTAGCTTCATTAATTTTAGTCTCTTCCCCTCTCCCATCTAAGCAGGTCTGTACCATTTTAAAGTCACACATTTTAACAAAAACTCCTGGAATGTAAAGGATACACAATTTTTAAAAGTCCACTGGGATCCAAATTGCAGATAAGTGACTATTTAAACCACAGTTTGAAAACATCACATATTGGAAAACATTTACAAAAACACCCAAGCCATGTGAAAGAGAGTAGCTCTATAGATTAAGCTAAACAGGTAAAGTGGCTCTGATGGGTCTAAATCAGCTCTGTAGCAGCGCCATGCTTTTCAAAATCCATGGGAATCAGTGGACTTACCTCTGCAAAGAATGGCTTTGTAAGATGCTTTATTTTTGCTGAAATGGGAAAGACCTTATCAATTACAGGAAGAACACTTTTTGTTCTATATGCCTTGGTAAGTCAAAAGAGAGAGGACACCTAATTCCTCAATAAACATTTAAACACATGAAACTGTCTTATACCCAATATTGGTCCATCTAGTTCAGTGGTGATGAGCCCCGTGGCGCAGAGTGGTAAGCTGCAGTATTGCAACCCAAGCTCTGCTCACGACCTGAGTGTGATCCTGGTGGAAGCCGGGTTCGGATAGCTGGCTCAAGGTTGACTCAGCCTTCCATCCTTCCAAGGTTGGTAAAATAAGTACCCAGTTTCCTGGGGGTAAAGTGTAGATGACTGGGGAAGGCAATGGCAAACCACCCCATAACAAGAAGTCTGCCAAGAAAACATCATGATGCGACATCCCTCCATGGGTCAGTAATGACTTGGTGCAGGCATAGGGGACTACCTTTACCTCTAGTACAGTGGTAGGCAGCCTCCAGCACATGCTTTGATAGAGGCACGCCAAATCATTTTGCTTGGCATCCAGAGATGGATCTCCGCCCTAGCAACCAAAATGCTGGCAGCAGTTAGTGCAGAAGAAGTCAACAGGCACAGCTGGTGCCGGTCATCATCTCCCAGAGCTGTGCAGCCACCAACTGAGTCCAAGATGAGTCCCTGAGATGTCGGTGTGCCACTGTGATATGGTTGGCTCTAAGTGTGCCTGCAAGTACAACCCTCCCCCCTCCATTTTGTTTGCTGACACATCAACATCTTCATGGGCAGATGTTGCATTTCCCCCTACACTTGGGTCAAAAAAGAGGCTAGGTTCAATATTGTTTCCTTTCACTGGCAGTGGCTCTTGTTCGAGGTAAACAGGGCCTTTCCCTTCACCTGCTCACTAAGAACCTTTTAGCTGGAGTTGCCAAGGTTTGCTGATAACAGGCAGTTCTAATTCTCATTTTGAGCAGACCATAGATGTTCCGAACAGGGCTCTGGAGGCAGTACTAGTCCAGATGAGAGCCAATAAACTGATGCTCAGTCTAGACAAGACCTGTTATGTTGCTGATTGATAATTTAGCCATCCAGGAAACGAAGAGTCAACTAGTTCTAGGTAAGTTTGCAGCTCCATCAAATGCCCAGGTTTTCACTTCAAGATTGCTATTTTATTTGGAACTTTAGATAGAGGCTGAGGTCTTACCTGAGGCCCAATAAGTGGGTGCACTGGGGATCTTCCTCAATGGCCTAATCTGTGTAGTTACTTTTTAGAGGGTGAGTGGCTACCAGGAATGTTTTTTTGGCTTCTCGCTGCCTCATTTTTGGAATCCTCTGCCCGTAGTAATTTATTTTTATTCATGCCATGCATTTCTCCCCCGTGGATTTCTCCTCTCTTCTATTTTATCCTCACAACAATGACCCTGAGAGGTAGGTATGCTGAGGGACCATGACTGGGCCAAGATCACCCAGTGAGATTCCATGGCAGAGTGGGGATTTGGGCCTGGGCCTTTCTGATCCTAGTCTGACACTCTATCCTCTACACCACGTTGGCTGTCTAGCCTGGTGACAAACTTGTTGAGTTTTAGGTGCCAAGAGGAACAGAATATTTTATTTTCCCAGATATTTATTGGTGGTTATCTCTGCACTTTTAAAAACCTGGCTATCATACCTGCTTCTGCTTTGACTCTGCTTTTTGTTTCTCATCTACTTCTTTGATCTTTATGGGTTTTTTGTTCTGCTAGTAAGGTTTCATTGCTTTGGTTGCTTTGCAGCATAATTGTTGTTTTTATATTGTAGCTTTAAATTTGTGATGTTGCTTTTGTGCTGCAAGTTTTCTTTTTCTTTATACATGCTTTCTATGTGTCTCTTCCTTCTCTTAGTGTAAGACCATTTCTCCCAGTGGTTAAAGGGGGAGAGCAATGCTTTGTATAGTCTCAAATGACCAAATTTCCTCTTTATGGCACTGGTACTGGTATGTTATAAGGCTGCCAACAAGCCAGGAAAAATGCTCTGTCCCTTTAATAGAACCTTAATGGGATGTTATTTACTAGATGATATTGTTTACCTCCATGACATGAAAAGATTCAACTGCAGTTTCAATCACATATGAATCCTGTATGAGACAGGATATTTTTCTCCAGATGAGTTGGCAATAGGGGTGTGCAAGGAAAAAACTTTCGGCTTTCTTGTTTCGGGATTACCCGAAACAAGATTCTCTACCGTCATTAGCCGAAAGCCGAAACAAGAATCTCTTTCGGGATTCGGGATTCGGCATTATTTCGGCATTCTTTCGGGATTCTTTCGGGTTTTTTTGCTGGGAAAATGCCTCCGTCTTTCAGGACGCCTGGAGGAGGCATTTTCCCACCAAATAAGCCCAAAATTGGTGGGGACCTTCCTCTAACCCTTCTCTAACAACTACCCAAGTTTCAGACAGATTGGACTTTGGGGGGCCATGTTATGGCCCCCCAAAGCAGGTCCCCCCATCCTCCCCATAAGAAAGCAAAGGAGCAGCATATTGTTAGCATGCTGCTGCTGATCTCTCTTCATTATTTCCTATGGGGAAAAAATGAAGAGGCAGGCTTCCTTTGCCAGGGGTGGCATTTTGCATGCAAAATGCCCCCCAGCCCTCAGGGGCCCTTCTACCACCCCTCCTCCCACCCCCCACCAAGGCTCAGCCTGCTCCCACTTGGGGGGGCCATTTCATGGCCTCCCCAAGTAGGTGCTCTAATCTCTACCACTGACAGCTGGGGGAGGCTTGTGTTGCCAGGGGTGGCATTTTGCATGCAAAATGCCCCCCAACCCTCTGGGGCCCTTCTCCCACCCCTCCTCCCACCCCCCACCAAGGCTCAGCCTGCTCCCACTTGGGGGGGCCATTTCATGGCCTCCCCAAGTAGGTGCTCTCAGCCCCTAAAGTCCACCCCTCACAGCCCCACACAAACCCAGTTCCCCCACCCCAGCTGCCACACACAGACCCAAATCCCCCCAGTAGCCCCTCACAGACCCAAATCCACCCCCACCTGCCCCACACCCACCATAACCCCAGGAACAGGCTGGCCTGCCCTCCCCTTTTGGGAACCCCTAAACTCTCTTTCCCAGGGCAGTTCTGCACAGACAAGGGGTGCCACAATGGTGGCAGTGCCAAATCGTCCCTGGGAAAGAGCACCTGCCCTGGCACACAGACAACCACCCCCCTGACCCCCCCACCACCCGCAGAGAAGGCTGGCCAGCCTGCCCCATTGTTCCCTATGCTGGGAACCAACCTCCCATCAAAGAAGGGAACACAGACACACAATCATTAAGTTTAAAAAACCTTTATTTTCTCATTTTCAAATTACAAGTGGTCAACAAATCACAACATATTACACTTATTGTCCCTCATAGCACAACACAACACAATTAACTACACATCAGAGAATCTTAAACACAATTTTTTTTTTGAAATGGACAAACAGTAAAGTTTTGAACATTACAACAGGTCACATAGTGAGCGGGCACAACAGGGCATGGAAACAGAAGATGATCATAATAACTACCAGCCTAATACAACTCTCCCTCCATAACATGACTTAATGGGGGGGAACCACAGCAACAAAATCCCCCCCCAACCCTCTGGGGCCCTTCTCCCACCCTTCCTCCCATCCCCCCACCAAGGCTCAGCCTGCTCCCACTTGGGGGGGCCATTTCATGGCCTCCCCAAGTGGGTGCTCTGCTCTCATCTCTACCACCGACAGCTGGGAGAGGCTTGTCTTGCCAGGGGTGGCATTTTGCATGCCAAATGCCACCCTCACCCTCAGGTGCCCTTCTCCCACCCTTCCCCCCTACCCCCCACCACATGCATTCCTTGACAATCAAGAAATCTGGAGTTAAATATAATGTGCATGTAAGTCCCTCAAAGACAGAAGCAATATGGAGGTAATGACCCATTTGATTTCCACAACCTCAGACACAATTAGGGATCCGTTTCCCCTTGGTGGGGGATCCCCCACTCTCACCTATCACCCCGAAGGGGGAAAGTCAGTGAATGAGCCTTCAAGGTACGCTCCAGGGGCTGCTGCCGTGATGTCACTGATGTCATCTGGCTGCCCTGAGAGTATGCCTGTGCTTTGCAGTGGGCTGATTTGGGCCCTACAGGCCAAAGCAGGATCCCTTGTGGCCCAAATCTGCCTGCTGTGAATTGTGCGTGCTCCCCAGCCTTGTGTGATGATCACATCACCTCCTAGAACAAACATCATCATGCCAGAGCATTGCCATTAAATGATCATGCGTGTGTGAACAGACCCTAAGTATCCTGTAGGCTTCAGTGATGGTATAGTAATGTTTTCACTCACATTATAGAGAGAGAGAGAGACAGAGAAGGGGGGGAGGCACTGAAGCTAGATTATTTCTTCTATTTTACTGTCCCCTTCCAAAGCCAGGGTGGCATTGGCACAATGCCCCCCTCCCCCCGGCCAGAGCCTTAGTACCAGTATGCATTGACAGGCCCATGCATCATAGTCCTTTTTGAGACCCAGCCAAGTTGTGCCTTTTGGAGAAAAATGTTCAAGTTGCTGGTGGGGGTATGAACAGTTTTTAGATATCCACTGTAGTGCAATGGCTAGAGAGTTGGTCTAGAATCTGGCAGACTCTGATTCTGTGCCTTGTAGGCTTGATGGATGTTCTTGGCTCAGCCTAAGTAAACAATTGTGTTGTGTTTTCCAGAGGCAGTCTACGTGATTTTGGGGCCCTGGACAAATGTTCTGGACGGGGCCCCAGAACCAGTGCCGCCCCACCACTGGCTCCTTGCCAAGGCCAAGCAATTTGGTCACCTAGGCCCCAGATAGAGTGGGCAGGAGTGCGTTGTTTCCTTCCTCCCCCCCCCTCCACCCCCTCCAACAACTAAGAAGGCCATCGGTGGAGTCACTCCAATGTGAGGCATGGAGCAGCTGTCTATTGTTAGCCTGGTTGTGATGAGGGTGAAACAAATCAAGGGAGAACAGCAATGTGTAAACCACTCTAGGTTCCCATGGGGGAGAAAACCGGGGCATAAGATAAACCTTTAATTTGGTGGGGAGGGGGTATATACATTTTATGTGTATGTGTCTGTATGTTTTATGCATTCAAATCACTTGTGGTGTACTTTAGAATTATATTGAGCTCCACAGTATCCCAAAAACCTTGTCCATGTATTGCAAACCGAAGTCAATCTACCACATCTAGGGTATTCTTCTTTTCCCTACTGCCTTCAATTTTTCTTAGCATTATTGTCTTTTCTAGTGAACCTTGTCTTCTCATGATGTGACATAAGCACTATCATCAATTGATATCTTCAAGGGAGAAAGCAGGCCTGATTTGGTCTGGATCCCACTTACATGTCTTTTTCGGAGTCCATGGTACATGTAAATTGAAACTTTCTTCCCACTTCACAGTGTGAATGCTTTTTCCTCCTATGAGCTTAGTCTAAATTTTACTGTACTGATACTGCTCATTTGGCCAAAAGGCCTGCCCTTGATCAATGCCACATTAAATACTTCATAATAAAAAAATGTTTTTAGAACCATTTAAAAGTGTCCTTAAGTGCCATACGCTGATTTAAAAAAACATAAGCTAAATGTTTGGGAACACAACCAGATATGTGAATGACTGAAATGCAGCCCAATCCCACTGCTACTTAAAATCCATTTTTGATGGAGGTCTGGATTGTCTTACATTGGTGTCATTGGGCTTGGAATCAGGAACCTGGAAGCGTTCCATGGGGGCTACAACTTTCATGCCAAGGCTAAGAGGGTGGGAACGGGATCTCTCTGGGGTGGCAAACTCTGGCCTTGGAAGTTACTGGCAATTTGGGGGTGGGACTTGTGGAAAGGAAAATCTGAGTAGGGATCTCCCCCAGAATCCATGGTCCGCATTTGCCCTCTAAAGAGATTGCCCTTGGAAGCAGCCAGTTTCTCTGTAGGGAACTACTCTCTCTAACCTGAACTCAAGCCCAACCAGGAGTTTGGCAGCCCTAGGAAAATTTCAGAAAAAGATGGCAAAGGAGGGCCAGCAACTGATGGAGGCATGGAAGCCCACACCAGGACAGTAGCAGGGGCCTACTTGGGCACAAGGGACAACCAGTGCTCTCATCCCCCATAGTCCACTCCTTACAGCCCCACACAAACCCAGTTCCCCCACCCCAGCTGCCACACACAGACCCAAATCCTCCACTCAGCCCGTCTCAGAACCAAAACCACCCTCAGCTGCCCCACACCCAGTACCCCAGGAACAGGCTGGCCAGCCTGCCCCATTGTTCCCTATGCTGGGAACCAACCTCCCATCAAAGAAGGGAACACAGACACACAATCATTAAGTTTAAAAAACCTTTATTTTCTCATTTTCAAATTACAAGTGGTCAGCAAATCACAACATATTACACTTATTGTCCCTCATAGCACAACACAACACAATTAACTACACATCAGAGAATCTTAAACACAATTTTTCTTTTGAAATGGACAAACAGTAAAGTTTTGAACATTACAGCAGGTTACATAGTGAGCGGGCACAACAGGGCATGGAAACAGAAGATGATCATAACTACCAGCCTAATACAACTCTCCCTCCATAACATGACTAAATGGGGGGGGAACCACTGCAACAGGGTCCAGCAGAACCTATGTCATTTCCTGTGGCTGTGCTTTCAGTTCAGACACACAAAGCTGAACTGGGCACTTCCAAGGCACTGGACAATGGTATTTCTGGAGCGGTTCTGCAGAGGTCTCCCCCCACCCCCACACCAGCCTCAGAATTTACCTGGGAACATCTGTGAGAGATCATCATTGGCCGGTGCCCATCCACCACTCTACCCGCATCCCCCAACCATGCAAACCCAACATTAACATCAATTTTTTTTTTTTTTAAACATGAACATTCAATCAACTTTTAAAAAACATAATCACAACATTTTTTTTTGGTTTTTTTTTCCTTTTTTTTACATGAACGGAACATCAACTTTTAAAAAACATAATCACAACATTTTTTTGGGGTTTTTTTTTTTTATGAACATTCAATCAACTTTTAAAAAACATAATCACAACATTTTTTTTTGGTTTTTTTTCCTTTTTTTTACATGAACGGAACATCAACTTGCAAAAAACAGTACAACAATTCTTCTACAATTTTTTTTTACAAGGAGTTCATCTGATAAAAACACCTAAGCAATCCCTATCTAACCTGTTTCTCCCTCCAGTAGCAATGTGAACCCGGACTCGCTCACAGTAACACCAGTCCTGCAGTCCAGCGATGTTCAGGCGGTCTTGCAGCTGGTCCTCCTCTCCTCCACGATGCTGTCAAGAAAATTGGAAATGTTAGCAGAGTCAACACCACACGCCGCACACGCAACCCCAAAATTCAAGGCCCCGTTGCACAAGCCAAGTCAGCCCCCCCCCCTTAAAGGCTAGGGCCAACCAGCAGCAAAACAAAACACATCCACCCAGCAGAGCTTCTGGCCTGTGCAGGCCAGAAGCTGGCACACTCATTTTTTAGTCCTGTGAAACAGCAGTTCATGCCCACCCCACACTCAAACTTGAAAAATGAAACATGAAAGAAAGCAGGCACTGCGATCAATGCTGGCCCCCCTAACCCCCAAACAATATCCTCTTGCCCAACCAGAAAATGCCCCCCCCCCCGGCCCAAGCCATAAAGACAGAGCCAAAGCATATGCTCGCAGGTAGGCACAGCAGCAGACATAAGCTCAAAAACCAAATTTAACAACAACCCTACCAGTCCACCAGTGCAGATGTCCAGCAATGTTGATCCTCCACGCAGAGATCTGCAGGCCGATGTCAACCAAGTGCAGTCCAGTCCAGAAGAGGTCCACCAACGATAAACAACCTGAATGTGAAGCAAAACAGTGAGTGCCAGGCCAGCAAACGGGAAGGGTTACCAAAGCCGGAGCAGCAGGCCTGTGTGTGGGCCGAAGGCTGGCACAGTTGATCAGGACGGAGCCTGTTGGGAATCCTTGCAAGCAGGGGACCAGACACAGAAACGCAAGCCACACCATTCCAGATTGTGGAGCACAACTGTGAGTGCCAGGCCAGCAACCAAAAAGGGTTACCTTGGCCAAAGCAGCATACCTGTGTGTGGCCCACAGGCTGGCACAGTTGATCAGGACGGAGCCTGTTGGGAATCCTTGCTAGCAGGGGACCAGACACAGAAAAGCAAGCCACACCATTCCAGATTGTGAAGCACAACTGTGAGAGCCAGCCAGAAGAAAGGCTTCTGGCCTGTGTAGGCCCGAAGCTGGCACACTCTGGTTTTAATCTTAAAACAGTGGATCAAGCTTAAAGAAGGCAAGCACAACAACCAATGCTGAAACCCCCCCCCCCCACCATCAAACATTGTCTGCCCAACCTGTCCCCCAGGCCATACCTGTGTGTGGCCCACAGGCTGGCACAGTTGATCAGGACGGAGCCTGTTGGGAATCCTTGCAAGCAGGGGACCAGACACAGAAACGCAAGCCACACCATTCCAGATTGTGGAGCACAACTGTGAGTGCCAGGCCAGCAACCAAAAAGGGTTACCTTGGCCAAAGCAGCATACCTGTGTGTGGCCCACAGGCTGGCACAGTTGATCAGGACGGAGCCTGTTGGGAATCCTTGCAAGCAGGGGACCAGACACAGAAACGCAAGCCACACCATTCCAGATTGTGGAGCACAACTGTGAGTGCCAGGCCAGCAACCAAAAAGGGTTACCTTGGCCAAAGCAGCATACCTGTGTGTGGCCCACAGGCTGGCACAGTTGATCAGGACGGAGCCTGTTGGGAATCCTTGCTAGCAGGGGACCAGACACAGAAAAGCAAGCCACACCATTCCAGATTGTGAAGCACAACTGTGAGAGCCAGCCAGAAGAAAGGCTTCTGGCCTGTGTAGGCCCGAAGCTGGCACACTCTTGTTTTAATCTTAAAACAGTGGATCAAGCTTAAAGAAGGCAAGCACAACAACCAATGCTGAAACCCCCCCCCCCCCACCATCAAACATTGTCTGCCCAACCTGTCCCCCAGGCCATACCTGTGTGTGGCCCACAGGCTGGCACAGTTGATCAGGACGGAGCCTGTTGGGAATCCTTGCAAGCAGGGGACCAGACACAGAAAGGCAAGCCACACCATTCCAGATTGTGAAGCACAACTGTGAGAGCCAGCCAGAAGAAAGGCTTCTGGCCTGTGTAGGCCCGAAGCTGGCACACTCTTGTTTTAATCTTAAAACAGTGGATCAAGCTTAAAGAAGGCAAGCACAACAACCAATGCTGAACCCCCCCCCCCCCCCACCATCAAAGATTGTCTGCCCAACCTGTCCCCCAGGCCATACCTGTGTGTGGCCCACAGGCTTGCACAGTTGATCAGGACGGAGCCTGTTGGGAATCCTTGCAAGCAGGGGACCAGACACAGAAAAGCAAGCCACACCATTCCAGATTGTGAAGCACAACTGTGAGAGCCAGCCAGAAGAAAGGCTTCTGGCCTGTGTAGGCCCGAAGCTGGCACACTCTGGTTTTAATCTTAAAACAGTGGATCAAGCTTAAAGAAGGCAAGCACAACAACCAATGCTGAACCCCCCCCCCCCACCATCAAACATTGTCTGCCCAACCTGTCCCCCAGGCCATACCTGTGTGTGGCCCACAGGCTGGCACAGTTGATCAGGACGGAGCCTGTTGGGAATCCTTGCAAGCAGGGGACCAGACACAGAAAAGCAAGCCACACCATTCCAGATTGTGAAGCACAACTGTGAGAGCCAGCCAGAAGAAAGGCTTCTGGCCTGTGTAGGCCCGAAGCTGGCACACTCTTGTTTTAATCTTAAAACAGTGGATCAAGCTTAAAGAAGGCAAGCACAACAACCAATGCTGAACCCCCCCCCCCCCACCATCAAACATTGTCTGCCCAACCTGTCCCCCAGGCCATACCTGTGTGTGGCCCACAGGCTGGCACAGTTGATCAGGACGGAGCCTGTTGGGAATCCTTGCAAGCAGGGGACCAGACACAGAAAAGCAAGCCACACCATTCCAGATTGTGAAGCACAACTGTGAGAGCCAGCCAGAAGAAAGGCTTCTGGCCTGTGTAGGCCCAAAGCTGGCACACTCTTGTTTTAATCTTAAAACAGTGGATCAAGCTTTAAGAAGGCAAGCACAACAACCAATGCTGAAACCCCCACCCCACCATCAAACATTGTCTGCCCAACCTGTCCCCCAGGCCATGCCAAGAATAAACTGCAACACCTTTTTGCAGAGGCAGGCCACAGCAGCACATTGCCCAGCATCAAAAAAATTTACAAAAATTTTAAAAAGGCCTACCAGGTGTCCTCTCAGGATGTCCAGCACAGTTGATCCTCCAGGCAGATGTCCTCCAGGCTCCAGGTGCAGTCTCTCTTCTTCTCCTCTCTCGGTCACAGCTCAGCAGCAGCAGCAACAGAAGTGTTCCAGACAGTCTTGCTCCAAATTTAAATCCCCTGCTGCAGCCTCAGCCAAAGATTTAAATCTATTGGCTGGCATGAGAATGCAGCAGTGGGATTGGTGACTCCTAAAGTCCCCAGTCCCCTGCCTTTCCCCACCCACACTCCAAGAGCCACCCTCCTCCTGCTCCCCCTCCCCTACCTGTTAGTTTTGGCGGGAATCTCTGCTGCTTTGCAAATGCAAAGTGCAATGCAATGCTTGCACCTTGCATTTGCAAGGCAAAGCAGGATTCCCTATCCTCCTTTGCAAGAGGGGTGGGGGGTGACAGAAGGAGTGAGTGATTCACTCCTTCTCCCCCCCTCCCCTCTTCTAAGAGCCTGCAGGAAGCCTTTGCTTCCAGCAGGATTTTGCTAGCCGCTTGCTAAGGCAAACGGCTAGCAAAATCAAAATGGCGATTCTCGAATGCCGAAAGAATGCCGAAAGAATCCCGAAACGTTTCGGGTTTTTCTTTCGGCAATCCCGAAACGTTTCGGCATTCCCCGAAACGTTTCGGGATTCTTGAAGAATGCCGAAACACTTTTGTTTCGGCATTCTTTCGGCATTCTGAATGCCGAAACGCACATCCCTAGTTGGCAACCCTATAGGCTTACCTCTACCTGTTATTCTCTTTTGACTTGTTTTGAAAAGAGATATGGGGGCGGGGAAGGCTGCTAGCCTCTCGGAGTGTTCCTCCTCGTTCTTTGGGAGGCTTGTCTTAAGAACAGAATATCAAGTTTCATCCTCCTTTTTGCTATTGATCGTTTTGCTCAAACTGAATGTTAATTAACCTGGGGTGTTTTATTTTGTCAAAATTTGAGGACCCCTGAGGTAAAACTTCCCATGCACCATGAAATCCAGATGTTTCCTTTTGGTTTTAAAATGAACAACTCAGTGGTTTTGTGACACACACTGCGTTGGAGGGCTTCTGCTTACTTTTAACATGATAAATGGTGCCATTCTGGAAAGGAAGAAGGATGGATTCCAGTTTATGAACATTTTCTCAAAATTATTTCCCTCAGAGAATTGCAGTAAACAGGCAGCTCGTTCAATCTTACTTCCTGATAACATTTTATCAATGAGCCTGCCACAGTATTCAGTGGAGGTAGCTCTTGGGAACAAATGTCACCCATCTGTGAGCCTTGCAAAGTCAGCAGAAAAAAACAGCTTGCATCTCCTAGAAGATGTCCAGGATGGATTGTCTTATTTAAATTTGAGCTGCATCAATGAAATGGCCATGTTATCTCCAAGTGGCATTGACATAGTATTCATTTATTCCATGCCTTGAAAAACCCTGAGAGGTTTGTGTTTGTTTTTGTCTGTTCCCTTCACACCAGAGAGAGAGAGAGAGAGAGAGAGAGAGAGAGAGAGAGAGAGAGAGAGAGAGAGAGAGAGAGATGCAAACAAACTAATTGATAAACCAGTTGATTAAATTAAAATAGCTTTGTGTATTGCCAAAACCTGAAGGAGGAAGTTTACAACTAGAGAAAGAAAGGCTTTATTAATCAATCAATCAATCAATTAATTGAAGATTTTAATACCACCTTTCCTCCCAAACAGAGTCCCCAACATGGCAAACATTAAAACATTAACAAACAATTTTAAACATTTTAAACTATTTAAATTTAAAATAACATTTAAAATAGTATTAAACCAATTGAATAAATACAGCCACACAAACACAAAGCACAAAGAACAGGGAGGAGGCCAATAACAGTTATTTTGTGCGTGAAAATGTACAATTTTTAAAAAACACAGCATGATCCCATGTAGGATTTCTCACAAGTAACATTCTTTGTGTTCTTTAGCATAGAGATTGGGGAAATTCCTACAGCATTGCTCAACCGAATTTACGCCTCAAAAGGTCCTTGAAGTTCCTGGCACAGAACTGGCAACCCTATATAACAGGATGATACTTGGTGCTACACCTCTGAAGATGCCAGCCACAGCTGCTGGCGAAACGTCAGGAACTACAATACCAAGACCACAGCAATACAGCCCGGAAAACCCACAACAACCATCGTTCTCCGGCCGTGAAAGCCTTCGACAATACATAGGATGATACTTAGCTTGGAACCTCCCAATATTTTATGACTTGTCCCTGTTTCCATGGCAGCCATACTAGAACAGGATTTTCCAACCTTGTAGAGCCTTTTGGAATTTTGAGAAAGTGTAGTGAGCGTTACCACAAAATGGCTGCCATGAAAGCAGAGACTAATAGAATGTTGGGAGGTTCCAAGCTAAGCATCATGCTGTTATGAATAGGGTTACTAGGCCAATCTAAAGCCGTCCTAGCTAGTTAGATCGGTACTAGTTCTTTCTCTTCACTAAACTTATGTAAATATATTTCTTTAGGTAAATAAACAGTTATTGGTTCTCTAACTTGGATGAGAGCTTTCTGCGTGCAGTTTTTTTAGTTAACGTGCCTTAACTAAAACCCAATAATGGTTATGGGCCCAGCCTCACCAAGTTAATTATCAGAACATACTATTTGAGTTCAGATTAACCAAGTAGAACCTCAAAACTGTGGAGAGAGAAGAAGAAAGTATATGTCATATACCCATTCATCCATGCCAATTTTAATTCTGATTCTGAGGCTTAATCCAGTTATTATAAACATGATCCTAGTGTAATTCAATTTCCTTTGACTAGTGTTCTAACTGTTTCTCAGGCTTTCACAGGTGTTTGTCTGCTGGACTGCAACGGCTTCCCATGGTTTCAATCTTTATGACCTTGCAATTCTTCCCAGACCATGCTGTGTCTCACATCTTAGCAACTCATCCTGATATCACAAATATGTAAAGTGTTCTCACACAAAATGAACGCCAAAGTATTGTTTATAGTTAGAAGGAGGGGGGAACGGAGTAAACGAGATGGGTAAAAGGATGACATCTTTTACATGACATCTTTTACATGATGTCATTCCAGTGAATTTCTACTCATGCTGCTTGGTGCTCTGTCTTGCTATTAAGTAGACCTACGGAACTTGCTATTAAGTAGACCTATGGAACTGTATATTGAAATG
Organism: Eublepharis macularius; assembly: GCF_028583425.1. NCBI lineage: Eukaryota > Metazoa > Chordata > Lepidosauria > Squamata > Eublepharidae > Eublepharis > Eublepharis macularius. The sequence goes on along the minus strand of NC_072792.1, from coordinate 162,338,459 downwards.
AACTGATTTCTGAATAAAATCCATTTGACTAAGTACTGGTGTCTTACTGCAAATGGGCCAGAGATCTGTCTGCAGTATCCTGTCATCCATAGTCAGTATAAGGCATAATGGATATAACAGCAAAGACCACAGAACGTGCCTACTAACAATCACAATGATGTATTTAATCATAAAATTACATAAACCACATTACACAGTAAAACACATATACAATAAAACATCTATTCATGCAATAAATTCCACACATCACATATGGAAAACCATTAATACAGTTGCTAAAATACAGGTACCACAGGACAATAAAGTGCTGGTGCTACAAATTGCTACATGAAATCATTGCACATATAATTATTAAAGTGCAAGTATATAGTAACAACTCAGCATATTCTATTTCACAAGTCCTGGATAGCAACAGTCCAATTAATGAGTGAGAATATCCAGTGAAATAAAGTCAATTCTTGTTGTATATTATTTCATTTCTTGTTGTATATTATTTCATAATAGCTGTGTGAAGTCCAAAGGTTGGTCTCACTCACCAATTGGACTCACTCACTAATATGCAAATCTGTGAACAACATAACCCGGAGAGACATTTTGATAAAGAGAACATTGTATTTGCAAAGAATGAAAAGGTGTATCTCTCAAGCAGTACCAAAAGTGGACTTTATATACTGGACAAAATATCAGAGACTGTCCAAAATAATTTTTACATGAACAAATATCAAGAAGAATCAGACATAGAGGAAGATGATGAAGAGAAAGACTTTACTGATACGTTGCAGCAAGAGTCATCTGATTGTAAAAATAGAGAAGAGCAAGTAAATTTCACTACAACCTGTGACCATAAAGAATGTACCACCCTGTGGCACCTAAGATTTTGTTACAGGAACTTAGAAACTATAAAGGAAATGAATGCAAAGGGGCTTGTCAGAAATATGTGTATCAATGATTGCAAAATTAACCAAAGCTGTGTTTCTTGTTTAGAATGCAAGGCAGTGCAGCAGCCTTTCCTAAAGGGAAGCCAGGAGAAGACAAATGCCCCAATCCATCTGGTTCACACAGACTTATGTGGACCACTCCCAACCACAGTGGGAGGAAACAGATACATTCTGAATTTTATAGATAATTTTAGCAGGTATAATGTTTGCTATCTCTTAAAGGAAAAGTCTCAAGTGTTTTGCAGGCTCAAAGAATACATAGCGATGGTGTCCAACAGATTTGGAAGAAAACTAGAGGTCCGATGCTCAGACAACGGAGGCGAATACATGTCAAATGAGCTCCAACAGTTCCTGAGAAACCAAGGCATCGCTCACAAAAGGACCATCCCCAGATGTCCAGAACAAAATGGCATAGCTGAAAGGAAGAATCCACATCCAGCTATCTACTGGATGTGGTGAGATGCATGATTAAATGTTCACACCTACCACACACTTTTTGGGGCGAGGCTGCCCTTACAGCTAATTACACACAAAATAGACTACTCACTAAAGCCACAGGTGTAACAACTTTGAAATTTTTTTTATTAGGTGAGAATATTAACACATACAACTTTCAAATAACATCTCAGTATCATTTTCCCCCACCCTTTCCCTCCCCCCTTTTTCAGGACTTCCAACAGCTTTCCAACCCTATATCTTAATCTATTCCTAATCTATCCCCTTTTTCTATAACTCATTATATTGTGTTTACATTCTGCTTTGTTAAGCTAAGCTCTATCTGTGTAACAACTTTGGTTTGGCCGCAAGCCATCAGTTGAGCACTTAAGAGTCTTTGGGTGCAGAGCTTATGCACATGTTCCAAAAGAAAATAGGCACAAGCTAGATGATAGAGCAGTGACTGGCATATTCATAGGTTACGCTGCCAGCTGCTAGGGTTACAAAACCCTTCAGACCAAGGAAGTGATAGTAAGCAGATCAGTTCATTTCGAAGAGAACGCAGAACCTCCCAGTTCAGAGGGGGTAACTCCCAACAAAGGAAAGACGCAGCTCCAATATCCTGCCATTCCCGATGTCCAAGACACAAGATAAGAGAGGGAATCAGGTAATCCAGATGTAATCCTGACAGATTAAGCTGCCCCACAAGCAATGCCTGAACCAGAAGGGGAAAGTAAAAATGTTCTACCAAATGTACAAACAGTACCTGAAGAGCAGAGGGAACCCGAAAAGGCCACACAGAAGATGCTGAGAAGGTCAGAATGCTCCAACAAAGGTATCCCAGCTCCAAAGTTAAACCTGATTATTAGGGATGAGGAAGAAGTGGAGCCCAGATCCTGGACAGACATCTGAAGCTTGCCACCTGCTCAAGCACAAAAATGGAAGCAAGCTGCAAGAACAGAGTTAAATGCCATGTACAAGAACAACACATGGGCACTCACTGAACTTCTTAGAAATAAGAAAGCTGTGGGGAGCAAGTGGATTTTAAAACTGAAATGAGACAATGAAGGTAAAATCCAACATTACAAAGCCAGACTTATAAAGCTACACACAAAGATTTGGTGAGGATTACGATGAGACATCTGCACTTGTTGCGAAACACACTATGATAAGAACACTCCTTAATGTTGCAGCATGCAAGAGGATGCAAGTAGAGCACCTAGATGTCGAGACTGCTTTCTTACACGGTGACCTAACAGAAGGAGTCTACATGAAGCAACCACCAGCTTTCATTTAAAAAAGGCATGGAAGATCTCGTATGCAAGCTTCAGAAACCAATCTACGGCCTAAAACAAAGTGCAAAATGCTGGAACGACAAGCTAAATGACATCCTTCTAAAGGCAGGCTTCCAAAGAAGTGAGTCTGACCCATGCCTATATGCACAATGTAAAAATGAACAATGGATGTACATTCTAGTTTATGTTGATGATCTAATGTTGGCCTATGAGAATTTAAATGATGGCAAAGAAGTTGTAGATCATCCGAGTAAGGAAGTCATCATCAAACAGCTTGGGAACATGACTAACTATTTAGGCATTCAAATACAGAGAGAAGCTAATAGAAGTTTCCTTCTCAGCCAAGAACAAAAGATTAGAGATTTATTGAAAGATCTGAAATTGGAAGACAGTGCTCCCAAATACATTCCAATGGAGCCTAACTATAACAAACACAATGAAGCGTCTGAAGAACTACCCAAAGAGAACAGATATCATGAAATCTTGGGTAAGATCTTATACATTTCAACCCTGACACAACCAGACATTAGTTCAGCAGTAGGACTATTGTGCAGAAAGTTTACCAAACCCACAAAGAAAGACTGGAAAGCCCTAATGACTTCAGTAAGATATTTAAAGCAAACTGCAAGCCTTAGGCTACCAGCAGACAACATGCCTAAATTGACACTTTACGTGGTTGCAGATCATGCCGGGGACAAATCTGACAGGAAGTCCACAAGTGGCAACATAATCTTCTATGGTGGTGGAGCCATAAGCTGAGCAAGTAAGAAACAGACCATCACTGCTGGATCTACTGCAGAAGCTGAATATGTTTCAGCATTAGGATGCAGAAAAATTCAGTGGCTACTCAAAGAAACTGAAGATCTAGGCCTAAATATACCTACACCTGTTATCATATATGAGAATAATGAAACTTGCATTCGCACTGAAGACATCAGTAAATCTTCGAAGCAGATTGACCTGAAGTACCACATAGTTAAGCATCTGTACAAAGATGGGACTATTAAATTAGTCTACTGTCCTACTAACAAAATGATTGCTGATGTTTTAACTAAACCTCTCCAGAGAGAATGTTTTGAAGCTCTCTGAAAGAAGATGGGCCTGGTACAGATCCATCGAGAGGGGGTGTTAGAAAAAGGGACTGAGGTGATGTCTCTTGCTCAGGCCTTTTAGGACTGCCAGCAGAGAAGAAGGAAGGCAACAACCATAGAGTCATTTAGATAAATAGGCCGCTATCAGTCTCCTTCCTGCCAGGGAAATTTCCTTCCTTCCCTTCTCTCCCCTCCTCCCTCTCTTCTTCCCTATATGTACCAGGAGAGGCAGCATGGTGTCTCCTCCTAGAGAGCTGGCCTACTTTCAATCTAAAGCCATCCTAGCTAGTTAGATCAGTACTAGTTCTTTCTGTCCACTAAACTTATGTAAATATATTTCTTTAGATAAACAAACAGTTATTGGTTCTCTAACTTGGATGAGAGCTTTCTGCGTGCAGTTTGTTAAGTTAACGTGCCTTAACTAAAACCCAATAGGTTCTTCGAGTTTATGTTGGAAATGTGAACAACATCAACAAACATTTTACCATATGTGGTGGACATGTAAGAAAGCAAAGATTTTAAAGATTAATATAGAATGGAAACCAGTCTTTTCTTTTGGAATTAATGGGTACTTAGCTGGAAAGAAGTCGACTTTGTTTTTATATATGACAACAGCAGTGAGATTGTTATATGCATGAAAGTGGAGGAGTCTAATACTGCCTACAATAGAGGAATGGTTGGTGAATGTGCTAGAACTTGCAGCAATGGCTAAATTTACTTCACTGCTTAGAGAAAAGACAGTAAGTTCTCTTATTGTTGGTTAGAAACCCCTTACAGACTTTTTGCATGAAACAGGTAACGATTTGATGATTTGTGGGTTTGATGAATAAGGAATTTGGACACTGGAAAACACAGAGCTTTTTTTTGTAAACACAAAGTAAGAGAAAAGTTTGTAATTATACCTATATTCGTCGCAGAGAAAATCAGAAGCCTTCTTTTAGTTCATGTAGATTTTCTTTTTCTAGATTTTAGTATTTTTCTGTTAGTTGTTATTCTTTTTTCTTTTATGTGTGTGAGCTGAAGTTTATAAGCTTTAATTTTTAAAAAAACTTTAATTTTTTAAAAAGAAAGAGTTGAGGGGAAGGAGGTTGCCCACTATGGGAGGGAAACTAGCAGCCCTAATTAGGGAGGTAGCGATTTCTGAATGAATGCTCCATGCTAACACAAAAGTGGGGTACTTCTTGGATTCTTCTGAAGCACCTTCTGTAACAATGAGGTGGCGGAACACCAGAATTGGCTCTTTGCTTTGAGGAAAAGATACTTAAATGAAGGACATGGGCACTAGAAAGCACATTGGTGGGTGCTATGGCACCTATGGGCACCATCCTGGGTATTATTGTACTAAACTGTGCAATCTTTGAATGATAAATTGACAGTTAGCTGACCTAACAGGTAAACTATTATTACTATTCTCAGTTCACAAAGGAAGACCTGCAACTGGTAGTTAATAGAAGGGTGGTGAGCCTGAATTAGTGGCTTGATGAATAAGTGTTTCTCTAGCTCTAGCAGTATCTCATTATTTAAGAGATTAATTAGCCTTGCAGCATACCTCTATACAGTGACATTCACACTCTGCTTTCCATATTCAAATACAAAAAAAATTGTCAAAATTGCTTTTGCAAAACTAAATAGCATAATTTTTAAAAAAGCTACGAAGTGCCTTATTTCCCTTTCTAGATGGATGATAAACTATCCCCTCTGGAGTTTGCTACCCATCCCCCCATCCTAAAATGAACCATAATGTAATGTATGCACATTTCATAATTTCAGGCGCTCCTTTCATTTGTTATGTCACTTTAAAGTTCCTTTTGGGAATTAAATGTAAATTGCTGCTGTTGAGCTCTCAAAAGCCGAGAAGTGCATATTATTTTGTGAGTATGACATGTGTTCGGGGCTACAAAGTGCACCTGATCTGGCTTAAAGAAAGAAATCAACTCCTTTCCACCCTCTAACTACACACACACACACAAAAGAAAACCATAAGAATATTAAAAAGATCCCTGCTGGATTAGACCAGTGATCTATCTAGTCCTGCATCCTGTTTCACACAGTTGCCCAGGAGGGTAACAAGCTGGGCACAGAGGCCAAGACCTGGCTGCCAACCCCCTGGAGAGGATTGGGGATCTTCTGAAATTACAACTGATCTCCAAACTACAATATCCCTTGAAAAAGTGGCTGTTTTGGAGGGTGGACTATGTGGCATTATACCCTGCTGAGGTCCCTCCCCCAAGCCACACCCCTCCCCAGGTTCCACCTCCAAATGTCCAGGAATTTCCCAGCCCAGAGTTGACAACTCTGTGCCTCCTAGAAGTTTATTGTTTCTAGTGGCTAGTAGCAGGTAGTGGCTGGAGATCTCTCAGAATTACAACAGGTCTCCGGGCCGCAGAAATCAATTCCGCTGGAGAAAATGGCTGCCTTGGAAAATGGACTTTACGGTGTTATACCCTTCTGAGGTCCCTCCCCCTCCCAAAACCTGCACTCTTTAGGCTCCTCCCCCAGAATCTCCAGGAATTTCTGACAACCCTGCAGCCCTGGGTGGATCTCTCCTCTGTGATTTTGTCTAATCTCCTTTTAAAGCCATTTGTCATGGGCCAGGCTTGCCCAAACTGGTAGTCCCAAGTCTAAGCCCTCACTCACACAAAAGCCCAGGGGGTGTCCAAGGTACAAAAGCCAAGTCCAGTCCATGGTCAGAGCACAAGGTAACCACCAGGAGTGAGTCCAGAGTCCAAGAGCCAGTCCAGTCCAGTCCAGTCCAGTCCAGTCCAGTCCAGTCCAGTCCAGTCCAGTCCAGTCCAGTCCAGTCCAGTCCAGTCCAAGGTCAGTTACCAATAGCATCAGGCACAAGCACGGTGGCCAGCACAAAGAGTGGTTGCAGGTAGTTTAACACTTTGCTTCCATGCCTGGCAGTTCCCTCAGCTCAGCTTTTATAGCAAGGCGTGGATTGCAGTCAGCTGCTGGGGCTCCATCCTACTGCTACTCATCATCGCTCTCCAGCAGCTGGCATTGGTTCTGGAGACGAGCACTGCGCTGCCTCTCCTGCAGCTCCAGCCTCTGTCTTTGTATGTGGTGTTCTTTAGGTGTGGGCGAACCTGGGGGGGTGGAAGCCCCTAGCTGGGCTTCCCCTGTGGTGTTGGCAGTCCCTGGCAGAGCTTCCCCTGTGGAAGTCCCTGGCTGAGCTTTCTCTGGGGTGCTGGGGCTGGAGAGTACTGGTGGCTCTGCCTCAGCTGCTGGCTGTAGGCTCCGATTAGCCAGCAGCTGTGGCTCCTGATTACCAGCCTCTACCGAGTCAGGGCTGGCTACATGGAGCTCCTCTTTTCCTGAGGAGTCCTGGCTGGCTACACGAAGCTCCTCTCCTCCTGAGGAGTCCTAACTCTCACTGAGCCCAGACTGGGCCATGACACCATTAGCGCTCATGGCATCCTATGGCAGTGAATTCCACAATTTAGTTAGTCACTACATAGAGAAGTACTTTCTTATTTCTATCATGAATAGACTGCCCATCAGCTTCATCAGGTGCCTGCAAGTTTTTTTAATATATATTCTTTATATATATATATATATAAAGAATTTTAATTAAAAGAAAAGAAAGTATAGTGCCTGCAAGTTGTAGTATTATGGGAGCCACACAGTGGCACATGTCACAACAACACCAGAATTTAGAGGTTCCCCCTGGTAAATAGGGATAGTTGGAACATATGCTGTAATGCCGGTCAGAATTATTGACTGTTTATTGAAGATTGGAGATTGAGGCCAGATAGTATCTTGCTTAACACTCAAGGGTATGCCAAAATATGAAATGGGAGTTTTTATGGTTCACAGACCAGTCACTTTAATACTATGTAGCTAAAAGTCTCTCTGTACTAATGGCAGCTCACTGGAAAGGGGCTGGGGAATATCCCAACCCCACCGCCAGCATTGACAGAAGACAGCACCCGTATTGGTTGGTGTCAGGATGCAGTTGTGGAACTGTTGAAGCCATGGCTGCAACAGGGTAATGACATCACTTCCTGGTACTGAGTTCTACAAGCACTGCAGAGCTATGCACAGCAGCTCAGTTGGCATCTCCTGATTTCTTCCAGTAATGGTGCATCTTCCCCTCCCCTGTTAGCAGCACTCACGGTCTTTCAAAATGATACATTTCTTCAATGGCATGCACTGGTTTAAACTGTTCTTTGCAGCCACACATTAGCTGCTTATTTTTTTTTTAAAAGAGTGCTTGAACAAGCTCAGAACAGCACCCCAAGAGGAGGGAGAGCTCCCGCCTCCCCCCCCCCCGCCAGTGATTTTCCTTGGCAAAAATAAAACCTGTGGCAAGGGAGTTATTTTGTCACCTTTGCTGTGCACAGATTCTTCATGTGGAGCTGCAAAATCAGTGAAATAACTCCCCTCACATAAGAACATAAGAACATAAGCAAAGCCATGTTGGATCAGGCCAGTGGCCCATCCAGTCCAACATTCTGTCACACACAGTGGCTAGAAATCCAGTGCCATCTAAAGGACTGTCAGTGAGGCCAGGACACCAGAAGCCCTCCCACTGCCTTCCTTCCAGCACCAAGACAACAGAGCACCACCTCCCCACAAAGAGAATACCATCTATCTCCTGTGGCTAATAGCCACTGATGGACCTCTGCTCCATATATTTGTCCAGGCCCCTCTTGAAGCTGGCAATGCTTGTAGCTGCCACCACCTCCTGTGGCAACGAATTCCATGTGTTTATCACCCGTTGTGTAAAGTAGTATTTTCTTCTATCTGTTCTAACCCGACTGCTCAATAATTTCATAGGGTGCCCACGAGTTCTTGTATTGTGAGAAAGGGAGAAAAACACATCTTTCTCTACCTTCTCTAACCCGTGCATTATCTTGTAAACCTCTATCATGTCTCCCCTCAGTCGTCTTTTCTCCAGGCTAAAGAGCCCCAAGCGCCTCAATCTTTCCTCATAGGGAAAGTGTTCCAACCCTTTAATCATTTTAGTTGCCCTTCTCTGTACTTTTTCCAGTGCTATGATATCTTTTTTAAGGTGTGGCGACCAGAACTGTACACAGTACTCCAAATGAGGCCTCACCATCGATTTATACAGAGGCATTATGATACCGGCTGATTTGTTTTCAATCCCTTTCCTAATAACCCCTAGCATAGCATTAGCTTTTTTTATGGCAGTCGCACACTGTGCTGACGTTTTTAGTGAGTTATCTATCATGACTCCAAGATCTCTCTCTTGGTCAGTCTCCGCCAGTTCAGACCCCATCAACTTGTATTTATATTTTGGATTTTTGGTTCCAATGTGCATTACTTTGCACTTGGCTACATTGAACCTCATTTGCCACATGGATGCCCACTCTTCTAGCCTCGACAGATCCCTTTGGAGTGCCTCACAATCCTCTCTGGCTTTCACCACCCTGAACAATTTCGTGTCATCTGCAAATTTAGCCACTTCACTGCTTAATCCCAATTCCAAATCATTAATAAACAAGTTAAAAAGCATTGGACCCAATACCGACCCCTGTGGCACCCCACTGCTCACCACCCTCCTCTGTGAGAAGTGCCCGTTTATACTCACTCTCTATTTCCTATTAATTAGCCAGTTTTCGATCCACAAGAGGACTTGGCCCTTTATCCCATAGCTACTGAGCTTACTTAGGAGCCTTTGATGAGGAACTTTGTCAAAAGCTTTCTGGAAGTCAAGATAAACAATATCTATCGGGTCTCCCTTGTCCACTTGTTTGTTCACTCCCTCAAAGAACTCTAACAGATTGGTGAGACAAGATCTTCCCTTACAGAACCCATGCTGAGTTTTCCTCATCAGCTTTTGGTCATCAATGTGCCCACTAATTTTATTTTTGATAATAGTTTCCACCAACTTACCCGGTATTGATGTCAGGCTGACTGGCCTGTAATTTCCCGGATCTCCCCTGGAACCTTTTTTAACGATGGGGACAACATTAGCTACCTTCCAGTTCTCAGGAACAGATGCAGAGTTTAATGACAGATTACATATTTTTGTGAGGAGATCTACAAGTTCACACTTGAGTTCTTTCAGAACTCTTGGATGTATGCCATCTGGGCCCGGTGATTTATCAGTTTTTAAATTATCTAGCAGTCGCATAACCTCCTCTCTCGTCACCTCAATGTGACTCAGGTCTTTCAAAACCCCTCCCAAAGTCAGTGCTTCCGGAGTGGGCATGCACTTCTTATCTTCCACAGTGAAGACAGAAGCAAAGAACGCATTCAGCTTCTCGGCCATTTCCCTATCACCCTTTAGTAATCCTTTTACGCCTTGGTCATCCAAGGGCCCCACTGCCTCCCTAGCTGGTTTCCTACTTCTAATATATTTAAAGAATTGTTTATTGTTTTTCTTTATGTTCTTTGCAATATGCTCCTCATATTCCCTTTTTGCCTGTCTGATCACAGACTTGCACTTTTTTTGCCACAGCTTATGCTCCTTTTTATCAACCTCACTCCGACTAGTTTTCCACTGCCTAAAAGAATCCTTTTTACCTTTTACAGCTTCTATTACATTGCTTGTTAACCATGCTGGCCTTTTCCTAAACCTATTTGTGCCTTTCCTAACCAGCGGTATATATTTAATTTGAGCTTCCAGGATTGTAGTTTTAAATAGTCTCCAAGATTCCCCAAGTGTTTTGACCTTTTTTACTTTCCCTTTCAGTTTCTTCTTCACGTACCCCCTCATCTCAGAAAAGTTGCCCCTTTTGAAGTTAAACATGGCTGTGTTGGTCTTATTTGGCAATTTCCTATTTATACATATGTTGTACTCAATAACATTATGGTCACTGTTCCCAAGTGGTGCAATCACATTTACATCTCTCACCAGGTCTTCAGCATTACTGAGGACCAAATCCAGGATCACCTCTCCCCTAGTAGGTTCTGTAACCATCTGTTCCATAGCACAGTCATTGAGACAGTCTAGAAACTCACTTTCTCTCCCCCGATTCGAACACCCATTGGCCCAGTCAATGTGTGGGTAGTTAAAATCACCCATTATAACACAGTTTTTTTTTGTTTAGCAGCCATCTTTAATCCTGTCATCATTTTATAATCCTCCTCTATTTTCTGATCTGGAGGGCGATAACAAACTCCCACAGTTAAGTTTCCATTTGGGCCCGTAATTTCAACCCATAGCATTTCCAGAAGCGAATCTAATTCAGTTACCTTCTCAATCTTACTGGAATGTATACCTTCTCTGACATATAGAGCCACCCCACCACCAACCCTTCCCTCCCTATCCTTCCGATATAATTTATATCCAGGAATCACCGTGTCCCACTGATTTTCCTCATCCCACCAAGTTTCTGATATGCCCACAATGTCTATGGATTTGCCCAACACTAAACATTCCAGCTCCCCAATTTTACCTCGGACACTTCTAGCATTTGTATATAAACACCTGTAACTTCCCCGGCACACTTTGCCTCGAGACGTAGTTAGGTCATCTGCACTGTTTGTCTCCATCTCAGTTGACAACTCTAATCTATCTCCCTGTAGAAGTGTTATACCTAGCCCTTCATCTCTCTGAGATGAACCATCCTGAACCAGAGACACTTTATCTCTTGTCGGCTTTCCCCTAGCATTTAGTTTAAAAACTGCTCTGCCACCTTTTTGATTTTAAGTGCCAGCAGCCGGGTTCCTTCTCGGGACAAGTGGAGACCGTCTCTCTTGTACAGCTCCCGCTTGTCCCAAAAAGAATCCCAGTGCCTAACAAACTTGAACCCTTCCTCCCTACACCATCGTCTCATCCACGCATTGAGACTCCTGATCTGCGTTTGTCTCTCTGGCCCTGCGCGTGGAACAGGTAGCACTTCTGAGAAGGCTACCTTGGAGGTCCTGGCCTTGAGTCTCCTACCTAACAGCCTAAATTTTTGTCCCAAGACCTCACGACTGCATTTCCCAACATCGTTGGTTCCTATATGGACCACGACCGCTGACTCCTCCCCAGCACTATCTACCAGCCTATCTATAACACGCGTAATGTCCGCTACCTTCGCACCAGGCAGGCAAGTCACCATACGGTCAGAACGCGGTTGTGCCACCCAGCTATCTACTTGTCTAAGGATCGAATCACCAACTACCAAGAGCCTCCCTCCCGCCCCACCCAGGGATGGTTCCTTGATGCGAAAGGAAACCTGCTCACCAACTGAAGAAGAGGTCCCTTCTGAGGGCATGTTCCCCTTATCCTCAGTACGGTGCCCTGATTCCACAAGATCCTCATTCTCCTTGACAACAAGAACGCTGCCATTTTTAGAGTGGGACACATCTATCCTGTCCCTGAGAATCTTGTCCTCGTGCCTATCTAACTGTCTCCGCTTCTCCAGGTCAGCCACCTTGGCCTCAAGGGTACGAACTCGTTCCCTGAGAACCAGGAGCTCCTTGCAGCGAGCACACATCCAGGACTTCTGACCAGAAGGCAGATAGTCATACATGTGACACTCAGTGCAATACACTGGAAAGCCCCCAACCCCCTGCTGGCATTCTGACTTCATTATTCTGTTTTAGGAATAACACACTAAGAGGAAAGAAAACGGCTATGATCCTCCGGCTAAGAGCCACAGGCCAAGAGCCCTTTAGCTCTCGCCCTTCGGCTCGCGCCAAAGGCTCGCGCCCCTGCCCAGCAGTTGCCTTTTCTTTTTTTTTTTTTAATAAATTTTTTATTTTTCATAGCTACAAAACACTACACAAAACTATCACAAGGAAAGGGGAGAGGGAAGGGACAAAGGGGGGGGGTGGAAAAAGAAAAGGGGGGGAATGAACTACAAACACTAAACACTACACTTCAATGTTTCCCTTCATACTGTCAATACAAAAATAGCTCCATAAAATAATGATGGAGTGGTTAATCATACAGAGAATAAACATTTCAAATTCTGGTTAAACTTTCCTCCCCCTTCTAGGTCCCGGACGCAATTCTCTCTGTGCAACTGCTGTTGCGATGCTCTCCTCCCCCCCCCCCCTCCGGCTCCTCCTTTTCTTCGTTCTTGGTGCAGCAGAGTTCTGGGTTTTTATTCTCAAAATCCTTTAGTTGATCTTCTGATAATATCTTATAGGCCTGATCTTTATATCTGAACCATATTCCTTCCGGGAATAACCATTTGTACTTTATTCCATGGTCCCTCAGAAGTGCTACAAACTTTTTATATTTAAAACGCCGTTTCCGGACTAGAAATGGAACGTCCTTCAAAATCTTGACTTTCAAACCCATAAAGTCCAAATCCGCATTGTATGAGTTATATAGGATGGTGTCCCGAATCTTTTTAGATGAAAAGTCAATAATGATCTCACGAGGCAACTGTCGCTTTGTTGCATATTTTGAAGAAGCCCGACGGACCTCCAAAATGGCGCTTTTAACCTCTTCTTTAGTCGTCCTCGTGGGTGTCGCCAGTAATTCCGAGACCAAATCCCACAGATCCTCATTTTCCTCCTCTTTCACGTTTTGGAGACGCAAAATTGTCTGCGTTCGTTCCACCTGTAGCCCGATCAGCTGGTTCTCCACCAACTTCAGGTCCTTTTTTGTAGCCTTCACAAGTGACGCACTTTCCAGAGCAGACTTTTCTGCCCCCCCCCCCGCTGCTGCCTTAATGGTTTTCACCTCGCTTTCAATTAAGCCCACCCTTTGATCAGTTTCGTTCAGCTTGTCAACAAAGGGTTTTATAGCTTCCACCACCGCCCTGCGTACCAACTCTTCGAGCGACTCCCCCTTCTGCAAGGTAGCCGAGATTGACTTACCGAGAGCGGGACTTTGCCTCTTTGCTGCCATTTGGGGGGGGGGGGGCGCCAACAAAATTCTGGAACTCAACGAAGGGGAAGAGCGAGTCTTCTTCAGATCAACCTCTCCTTCACAAACGCTTGTAGAACAGAAGGGATTCGCTTGTTTACAGGCTTCCGCCTGTTTCTTTTACTTGCCGTTTCTCGTTGCCCGGCGGCACTCGAGGCGCCGCGCACATCTGCCGGCCTCCATAGGGACAAACGGGCAATTCCCCCCCCGCATTGATTTCGGGGAGTTCTTCCCGCCGCGTCCCGGACCCTGGCTCCCTCCCTGGGAGTCCTGGGGGCTAATCCTTGCGGGTCAGCCGCCCGGTCAGGGTGCCCGGTCGTTTCCTCCCAGACCAGCCGAGAGGAGCGTCCGGCATGGCTGAGAAAACGAAACCGAATCTCCCAGCAGTTGCCTTTTCAATGCAAAAGGTCACTTCCTGCTAAGCACAGGAGGTGAGCACAAAGGGGGGGTGTGGCTTGTACTCCAGCAACCCCCAGCAGCCTTACAAACACACTCACCCTCAAACACAATCAAGCCCAAACACACTCAGCCTCAAAACTACACTCAAATCAACACAAAACTACACACAAAAGCCCCAAAGCTAGAGAGGACCACCCTTAGCTTCTCAGCTTAACCCACCACAGCCAAGAAAGGCAAAAAGCCCATTACCTCCTCTAGCAGCTGCAGACCATGTGCTCCTGAGCCCAGGTGACTCTGCTTTCATGAAAACATGCAGTTTTCATGAAAGAAAATAGCATCAGGGGTAGGATAGGCTCCATTCTGAGCTTGTTTGAGCCCTTCATTTTTAAAAAGAAGCAGTTCCCCTCAGCTGATGAGTGGCCGCGAGGAGCATGCTAAAACCAGTGGATGCTTGTGCAGAAATGTATTGTCCAGAGAGACCCTCAGTGGTGGGAGCTGAACATTCTCTGTGCCCCTCCCATGGTAGTCAGTACATACTTTCAGGAAGATAAACAATTATGTAATCACCAAATATGAGCCTTTATGCTGGCTCCTTTTAATTCAATCCCAATGGCAGAACTATATGGCTGTTTTGGAAGGATTCCATTAGCAGACAGATGCTGTAACTACAATACAGGGAGCCTTGGCACCTTGCTCCATTGTCTGATGGACTGTCCAAAATTCCAAAGGTATAGAATCATGTTTGTTTCTTCCTTTTTAAAGGATCTGATTTGTGTCCCAGCTCACTATAAGTGACATAATTTATTGGCCAGAAGTGATTACAGTATTGCTTTGGCAGTAGCCAATTTTTTTCATATGTAATCAAATCTAACATATAATCAAATCTGGACAATCCAGTGTTTTAGCTGTAATGGCTATATTTTCATTATTATGATTATTTGTAATAACCAAATAAAAGGAAATTCTGGAAGAAATGGAAGTCTCGTTGTGTCTCTCATAAGACACACACACTGAATTCATTGATCAGCAAGGTGAAAACCAGAGGTAATATTCACGCATGGCACAAAGTTGCCAACAGCAAGATTAAGAAGTTAATTAAATCAAAAATAGAAGCAATTTAGTCTGAATTGTGGTCTAATCAGCTTTAAGGTTTTAGCAAGGAACACAAGATGAAGATAAGATGAAGATGAATGATGTACCTTTTCAGTTCATTTTGCAACTCCTGCCTTAGGATTTTTTTGCACGTATCTATTTTTAAGGAGATAGTTGTGCTGCCTCTCCAGAGACCTTAACATATTTTCAGAGGTTATTATGGGGTTGAAGAACTGGAAGGCTCCCTCATACTGTTTTTCTGTCTGACACCTGGAACCTTGAGGTATGAGATAATGGAATGAATATGAGATCTGGGGTATGATACCCAAACATACTACGTTTTATTACCCTGTGTTAAGTCCCTGACAAATGTTAGGCTGCTCCTTGGACCTCAGAGACCCTGCCCACTCTATCACCCAAATAGGACAACTATATAGATCTGCTCCCTATGCTACTTGGTGAGAACAGAGTTTACCACCATCAAATGATGCTATAGACAGGCCGGCTTTGCACAGCCTCCATTAATGGGCTAGCGTGAAAGCCCTTGTGACCTCTTCAGGGATGCTGTTTCAGAGGGTTGGTACCACAGCCTAGCATGACTCATTTCAGGCTGTGGTGGATCTAAGAGTTTTAAGACAAGGAGAGAGCTCTGCAAAGATGGTGTACAGGTTCATACCAGAAGATATTAATTTGTAATATTTTCAGTCATTGTGGACTTATGACTAAAACTCAAAAATATCTTCATTAGCTGTGTAGTTTGGATGTTTCTGCTTTGTTTTTAAAAATATGAAACTTTCCTGGACACATGGGCCAACAGCTAGTGTATTCTTGACTAAATCCCAAGTTGTGTCCCTCATCAAGGCTTCATTTCGAGGTTCTGCCGCAGAAGTTAGTACCATGTGGTGATGAACTTTCTCTCTTTCCCCATGTTTCAAATGCTAGCAGGTACTTGACAGTAGACATCTAGCTGAACTTCCATAGCAGTACATTTATTCCATAGTATATTGCCTTATTGAACTGACAGTGCCAATCTAAGCAGAGGTACATCTTCTTAAGCCCACTGATTTCAAGGGACTTAGAAGGGTATCTTCTAAGTCCCTTCTAAGTCCCTAAAGATGGGCATGAAAAAACCATGGACAGCCCAATCTGCTGTTCGCGAACAAGCTGTTCACGAGGCCCCATTCTAAATAAACAGGTGGTCGCTGCAAGCCTTGTTTGTTGCTGTTCGTTGCTATTTGTCAAGCCAGACAGTCTGGCACCTGCAATCAATTCCCATGGCAACTCAGGCAGGGATGGTCTGAACTCTGAACTCCTGCTGCTGCCCTGGAAACCCTAATCTAAGCCCAATTTAGCTTGATAGGCAGGTCTTCCTTCCAAGTGTGGACTGGAGCTGCAAATTTGTTTCAAGAGGAAAAGACCTGGAGGGAGGGGGCTCCCAGCTCTGGCTTTCAGGGAGAGACAGCTGCTGTTAGAGAGACAGGGTGAGTGCATTGGAGCTTGAATTTTCTTTGTGTGTGGTGGGATAGGGATCTACCCCTTCAAGTTCCAGGGTTGCTGCTAGGCTCTGGGGCCAAGCTATTATTTATTATTGGTACCTTTCCTGCTGCCTGCTCAGGTAGGGTTTCTGGGAGTGGTGCAGTAGGGATCTACCCCTTCAAGTTCCAGGGTTGCTGCTAGGCTCTGGGGCCAAGCTATTATTTATTATTGGTACATTTCCTGCTGCCTGCTCAGGTAGTGTTTCTGGGAGTGGTGCAGTAGGGATCTTGATGGCTGGAGGAGAGCCTGCTGGACCCCACGAACAATGAACAATGAACATGTTCATGACAGGATCATGTTCGTCAGTGTTCGTTGTTTGTGGATAGCAAAGAACAACGAACACCATGTTCGTTTTTTTCCTGTTCATGCCCATGTCTAGGTATAACTCTGCTTAGGATTGCATGGTGAGTAAATTCACTCAAGAGGTGTTACATGCTGCTCAGATCTCAAAGGGGAGTGATCTTTCACAGCTTGTTCACCATTTCCAATCTTTTTCGAAAATTCACTTTTTACAGAAGGTGGGTTACATTCATTTATTTATATTCGATTTATATTTGATACATGTTCCAGGATGAGATCACATCACTGTGAGGCAGAATGTGAGACCAAACATGCCTCTTCAGGTACTCTATAAGTCAGAATTTAGCAGTATTTCTATCCCCAGCGCATTCAGAATCAAGCTGTAAGAGTCTCGCTAAGGGATTTTTACCGCCAGATTTCAGAAATACCAATGCTGCTTAAAAAAAAAACCCAGAAGAACCCAGAGAATTCATCAGTTAGAGATTTGGAAGAAAGCATGCCAAATTAGCAAACTTGAACTAGAAGTCACAGGAGTATAGAATAAGATGACCCAGGATATAAATCTAAAGCAAAATGGCATTTTTTCAGAGTTGACTTATCTAATTGGAGCCACATTTCATGTTGAGTGATTAGCCACTTACTCAGCAGAAATTGCCTGAGGTCTCGCTGACCTTGGCAGCATCACTGGGGTCACATTTGCATACTTATTTATATGCATGTCTGTAGTTGAAATTTTACAGCACATTAAACACAAAAGTGGTCTCTCTTCCTTGTTTTCATGCATGGGTGTCTTCGTTCCATCTTTTTCTTTAAAGCAATAACAGCAAGTTGCATCAACATTTCAGTTCTTAAGTCCCTCCTCCAGGAGAAGCAGAATAGGATAAACATGACTGCATTCCCCTCGGATTCATTCAGTACTAAGCTTGGCCAGTATGAGCAATCACCCCATAAAAGGCAACAACCAAACTTACAAAATAATTTATTTCTTTAAGCCAGTTTCAAAATGTAAATGCCCTATAATTCTTTCGATAGCAATATTGGAAATATAGTAGGGCCAGAATACTTCACCATTCCTAGAGCTCTCTCTAAAGTGACCACCTACAAACCCTGCCATACTCTTCCTTTTGCCCAGATCTTACCTGGCACTGGTATCCGGCAGAGACCCCTCTGCAAGACCACCATTCCATTGTGGTCCCAGGAATGCTGAAAAGGTAAGACCCTAGGAGCTAGGAACCCTGGTTCATGTACAGTGCAATCCAAAACAGAGTTGATCCAGTCTAAACCCACTGATTTCAAGTGGGCTTAGGCTACAGTACCTCTTCTTAGGATTGCACTGGCAGTGTTCTAAGGCACCTGACAACTCAGTAGGAATGTCTGGCAACCTAGAAATGGCACAGCTCCGTTCACCTGAGATGTGTGACAATACGTACTTACAATAGCATCTAAGTAGGATTGCCAACTCCAGTTTGGGAAATTCCTGGAGATTTGGAGGAGAAGCCTAGGGAGGACGAGGTTTGGGGAAGGGAGGGACCTTAGCAGGGTATAATGCCATAGAGTCCACCTTTCAAAGCAGCCATTTTCTCCAAAGGAAATAATCTCTTTTGTCTTGCAATTCCAGGGGATCTCCAGGCCCCTTCTGGAGGCTGGCAATTCTGGAGACTGGCAATATCTAAAGTATAAAGAGACTTGGGACATGTTTGTTCAGAAGAAACTTGCAAACTGAACCAAGTAAATACCGACTTTGGTGACATTGGTAAACTACTGGCGGATTCCTCTGTTCTTTGACACTGGTGAGGCCAAAGAACTTACCTGTGCAGTGTCACTCCCATGCAAAATGACTCAAGTGATTTTGCACATACTCAGTATCTCATTTCAACTGGGCCGTTACCTGTACAAAGCTACTGTATGTCCAACTTTAGCAGGCCAGTACAAGCCCATTCACTGAGACTGCAGATCTCTGATGCACTAATGTTGCAGGCATATAGCTGCTTTTCACAGGATAGCAACCTAGTTTTAATGAGTTGCTGAGCCAGTGCAAAGTCTCTCTAGCATGTTCTTTTGTTTCTCCAGTGTCAGATTTAAATTGCACCCAAGATTCTTAGTTTTGGTAACAGGTCAAGCTCCATTGCCATAATAAATTTTTGTGATCCGTTGAAAGAAGAGGTGAACCTAGATCCACTTCCAAGTGTCATTTTTACTACTGACTCATATAGCGTTTACTTCATGTGGGCTAATGTTAGCCTTAGTGGTTGGACTATACCATGGGAATAATATTGATTCACTTTTGTAGGGTTTTAAAAGGGGAAACGATAGTTATATCACTTAAAATCTCTACCCATTTGCTCTTCTTCTTCTGTAAAAATATGACATGGTATGGATTACATTTGATCATTTATGTGTAGCTTTGTATGTGATAGTCAATACTTTGAATTGAACTCAGTAACTGATGGACAGCCAATGGAGTGACTGCAGAATAGGTGTGAGGTGCATAATATGCATAACTTCTAATAGTAAACAAGCTGAGGCATTCTGTACCAACTGGGACTTCTGAGCTGACATCAGGGCAGGCCAAGGAAAGTGGATTACGATTGTCTAGCATTGATGCTACTTTGCTATGGATCCAGGTGACCTGATCAGCCAAGTCAAGTAAGGGGCCATCTCCCAGGCTAAACTAAACTGGAAGAAAGCATTGTTTGCAGCTGCATTAACTTGCTTACCTAGTATTGGTCCTGGTTATTTATGGCCTGAGTCTTCTTCTTAACATTTTATTTGATCCTGTACCAATTATTTGCCTTGACCTGGATAGCCCAGGCAAGCCCGATCTTGTTAGATCTCAGAAGCTAAGCAGGGTCGGCCTTTGTGAGTAATTGTATGAGAGATCTCCAAGGAAGACTAGGATCACTATGCAGAGGCAGGCAATGGCAGACCACCCTTGTTAGACTCTTGCCTTGAAAACTTCAGCAGAGGTTGCCATAAGTCAGCTAGGACTTGAGAGAACCTCCCACCACCACTGAGTACTTAATTCATGGCAGCAGAAATGTAGGAGAGGGAGGGCAACATGGATCAGTGTTAGAGCACATTCTTTGCATGTAGAAAATCCCAAGTTCAGCCTGAGGAATCTCCAATTAAAATAAAGGAAAGACCTTTTCTCAGCCTGAGGTCCTGGAGAGCAGCTGCCTGTCAAAAAGCACATTATTGATGACAGGGACACCAGCTCTCTCTCTACAGCAGGAGACTTCCCACCTTTCACCTGCTCTGCCCACTACTGCTTGGTGTAGCTGCAGCATGAGGCGGGGGAATGGGTGTGAAACTTGGAGTTATGACATCACTTCCTGCAAATAACCAGGATATCCATTCCAGTATGACATTCTTTGATTCCCCCCAAACTCTATGGTTAAAAAGTACAAAACTGTTTTCAGAGTAGTAGACTTACTGTGAATTTTCAAATCCCATCTGAACTATAACAACCAAAGACAAGACAATGATCTCCTAAGCTTACCCTAAACACAAAATCAGTAACCACTCAGGAGTTGGACAGATGTCCAACTCCTGAGTGGTTACTGATTTTGTGTTTAGGGTAAGCTTAGGAGATCATTGTCTTGTCTTTGGTTGTTATAGTTCAGATGGGATTTGAAAATTCACAGTAAGTCTACTACTCTGAAAACAGTTTTGTACTTTTTAACCATAGAGTTTGGGGGGAATCATAGAATGTCACACTGGAATGGATATCCTGGTTATGTTCAAATTGCCTTTTCCTCCTGTCTCTTATGCTTCCTTACATTCTAGTTAAACAGAAAGACCTTGTAGCATTCTGCAGATGAAAGGTTATTTCAGATCAAGTAGCTTGGAGGAATCTGCTATCCTGAGGAACATGGTGCTGACATTTCTTCCTTTATTAAGTATGAATGCTCCTGCTGTGACTGCATTACAAAGAAAGACATTGTCACACAGGCCTTCAAGGAGGCAGGTACAGCAGAAGCTACTTAAAGCTGCTGTCCAAAATAGGAAAACATTTTCTACCAGCTTTGGCAGCCGAGCAACACAGCTATTTTGATTCATCACTGGAAAGAAACCAAGGAAATAGGACTTTGGCTTTTAAAAATAACCATTTAACTGTGGGCATTTCAGCTCCATATTAGGTCCTACTGTGTCATGAGCCTTCAGTTTAGAGCCAAATATATATTATCTGGAGATCCAAAATCCTATCACCTGATGGTGTGTGGGGGGCAGTTAATTATTTAGATATTTTATACCCTGCTTTGCTCCCCAGTGGGGACCCAGACTAGCTTACAACATTGTTTTCTCATCCTCCATTTTACCTCATAACAACCCTGTGAAGTGCATTAGGCTAAGAGAGAGTGATTGGCCCAAGGTCCTCCAAGGAGCTTCCATGACAGAGTGGGGATTTGGACCAAGTTCTCCCAAATCTTAGTCCAACTTTCCAGTCACTACACCATGCTGGATCTCTGACCAGGAATGGGGTCATGGTGGTAGACAAGGGGTAGGGGATTAATTCTTTCTTCTGTGCCATATGTATACATTGACTGATCATATGATTGCAGAATATTTTGTAATTGGCTCTATTTTTTATAAATATTACTGTATGACAGAACCCTGCTTTGGACACATATTTTTAGAGGTTATCATATCAGATATCTTTGCTGGTCTTTGACTGTAATGATTGACTGATTGAGAGCCAGTTTGGTGTAGTGGTCAAGAGCATGGGACTCTAATCTGGAGAGCCGAGTTTGATTCCCCAGCTGGGTGACCTTGGGCTAGTCATAGATCTCTGGAGCTCTCTCAGCCCCACCCACCTCACAGGGTGTTTTGTTGTGGGGATAATAATAACATACTTTGTAAACTGCTCTGAGTGGGCGTTAAGTTGTTCTGAAGGGCAGTATATAAATCGAATGTTATTATTATGATGATGATGATTGACAGACATCTTCTTTTACAAGATACAAGAGACACAATGAGTAGTTGTGAGGATGCTGATCTTCATGGCAGTCACACAGGCCTCATTCCATCTAGTTTGGCCATCAGAAAAGCCCTATAGATGGATCTGATAGATAACCTTCCAACTAACCCTCACTGCTCCTCATCCACTTTCCAATTTCTCATAGCCTTTTTTTCTTCTCATCGGATTCAGGAATTAAGTCAGTGATTTGCCACTCATCTGCCTGCCTCATTAGCTTTGGTGTTGGCTATTTTCCCTGTAGAGCTTGCTTTACCAATAACTTCAATGGACGGCAGCTTCTGTCCTTATGATGGCTCATTAAAAGTTTGTATTTGAAAACAGTTCACATAACATGTCCTATCAGTAAGTAACATAGTATTTAGGTCGGGAGCTCTGAAAACAAAGATCCCACTTTTCACAAACTAAAGTTCTTTTGAACAACTATTTTTGAGGAAAATACTAATGACTACAAAATACTAATTAATGACCAGGGAGGAAATATAATAGCATACCAAAACTGCTCAATGTTTCCTTAATTCCCTAGGAACTAGGATATATGAAGCTGGGAAAATAGCATAAAGCATGACAAGAATATGAAGCTTGGAAAAGAGGGAAGGGCTGTGGTGTGGTGTTGTAGCAGAGCATCTGCTCTGAATGCAGAAGGTCTCACATTCAATCACTAGTTAATAGGAGCAGCTAGTACGGGAAATAAATATAAGTATTTCCAGTACTAGCTGCTCCTATTAACCAGTGATTGAATGTGAGATCTTGGTAGCAGAGTTAGAGCCAAGCTACAAGTGAGGCCTGACACAGGTTGGACACTTGTCAGCTTCCCTCAAGTTTTGATGGGAAATGTAGGCATCCTGGTCTTGCAGCTGTAATGGAGAGCCAAGCTGTAAAACCAGGACACCTACATTTCCCATCAAAACTTGAGGGAAGCTGACAAGTGTCCAACCTGTGTAAGGCATCACTTCTAGCTTGGCTCTTAGTCAAAAGCGTTTCCCCCAATGTGCAGTAATTAATCTTTAGACAATTAAATTGTAGAAAAGATATAATTTATAGTTTATTAATGTAGAATTCCATTCATAGTAATATCTTGGAGTAGAAAGAAAGAGTCCTACTCTAAAGCATTACTTATCTCTATACCACGGCCACCTTGTACAGCATCGAGTCTGGATGTGGGTGTGTGGGTCAGGCCTTCATGGCAGGAGCTCTAAAAAATACATTCTTCTTCTTTGGAAGGCCACGAGGCAAGAAGGAGACTCTCCCAAGAGGAAAAGTAAGGAGACGTTCCCACCTTAGACAAAGAGAAATAGAATAGATTACTTAACAAGAGAGCAGCACATACACACAGAGAGACATGTGCGCCCCACTGTCCAAGGCATGTTAAATTGCCCATTGCAACTGGTAAAAGGGGTATGTCAAAGACCTCTACTTGAGACCCTGGAGAGTACTGCCAGTCAAAGTGAATTATAGGGACAAATGGTTTGACTCAGTGTAAGGTAGATTCATGGGTGCAAAAGAGATGATTGAGTTGGCTTTTGGGAGGATGGGGTTAGCTGCCTTTTGGGACGATGGGGTTCGCTGCCTGATAGAGCCAGACAGAAGAGATGAGTCAAACTACAAGGCTATCTGCCAAGAACGGTGACAGTGAGAAGCAACCCCTTACCAATGGCTTGGAACTAAGATGTGTTGTTTCCCCTTCTTTCTGGCTTACAAGTAGTTGGTCTGCTATTGTTTGCCCACATAATTTATGGACCTAATACACAATGTGTAGGCCCAGACAAGCCCTTTGCCTGCATTTCTTGCAGCTTCTCCACACTTTGGAAGCTCTGACTATGTGATCTTTGATCCTCCAGATTTCTTTTGTTGATCTGTTTAGCTGTTCGCCTTGGATACTTGTTCTTCTGGACCTTTGCTTCCATAAGTTCACTTATTTTCCTCATCCTAAACATTATTGTTCTAGCCTCATATACCTGAACTCACTGTAAATATCAACAAGCCTAGAGTTCAGTTTCTGAGTTTCCCATCACTGCAGAATAAAGCGAAATGATATGCTGTTTCAGTGTTTCTGAACTAAACAGAGCAACTGTATGGCAAGAGGCTTAGCAGTGCAATGTGAAAGAGAATTACACCCTTATAAACCCACTAGCTTCCATGAAGAATGTTAGGATTGCATTGTAACACCCACAGCTACAGATTCTCAGTTACAGTTTCTTTTTTAAGTCTAATATATTACCATTATAATTGATCCAAAATCCAAACGATGGATTTCAGCTGCTCTTGCCAGTTTACATCCATTATTAAATTCCTACAGGATTCCTTACCAGTTTAGTTAAGAGGCCCTGACAGTAATTGAAAACTAAATTTTAAAAATGGCCCATTTATTATAGTCGTTGTTATTCTTTCATAACAAAGTAGCTTGAATAAAAAAGTGCTTTGCATTGTAATAATTAACCCCACCCCACCCCAATATTTCTAAAAGACAAATTTGTTTGGGGGCATTATGAAGTTTAATAGCATTCACATTGCTGGTGCCTTTGCAATATTATGGCTAATTAAATAAATTGATATGATTCAGTGAAAACATAACACAGACATTTCATTGAGGCAAGAAAATATATTGCCGTAAATGTTTTTTTAGATACAAGACATAGAACTGAGACTCTGCCAGATGTTTATTTAGGGGTCTTTTGGATTGTGGCTAGTAACCCTTTTCACACATTGAGGGAGGGGCCATAGCTCATCAACAGAGCATCTGTTTTTTGCATGCAGGTCGATTACTGGCATCTCCAGTTAAAAAGATCAGGTGGTAGATGATGTGAGAGACCTCTCTCGGACCCCTTGGAGAGCAACCGCCAGTCAGGACAGACTGATATAGACCATTGGTCTGCTGCAGTAACCCCCGACAGATAACCTGTCTGCATGTTGATTCACTATGCAACCCAACTCACCTCTGTGCAATTGTCTAGTCATCTGCATGGTGCAAATATGCAGAGAAAGGCCTGGAAAATTCCCTCCCAGAGACCATCAGTGTTCAGAAAGCAACATTTGAGAGGAAGGGAACGTATGCCTGGGCACTTTCTCCGCACATTTGCCCCATGCAGATAACTCAGCAATGACATGGAGGTGGGGGGCAGGGCCAGTGTGCTTGTGCCTGCCTTCCCTCCTTACATAGTGGGTCAATGTGTGAATGGATCATACTTATAGGGCTTTCGTAAGATAACTTCATGTGTTTATTTGCATTCAGTATACATGAGTTCACTCTGTAGTCTACATGTGTGGGCTGTGAGCCTTGTACACATATTCAGTCAATGCACCTATAGCAATAATTCGGATTCTGGATTTTTCAGAATACTCAGGAAAAAAATGTGCATTCAGACTAGAGGTGGACACAAACAGGAAAAAACCCCAAACACAATGTTCGTTGTTCGTTGCCATCCATGAACAGGGAATCACGAACAACCACGAACATTACCCTGTTCACGAACATGTTCATGGTTGGCTGTTCATGGAAGGGAGGGGAGAGACTTGGAAGGGAAGAAAGTTCCCTGCACCATTTTCAAATGGTGTGGGGAACCTCCTTCCCTTCAAAGTCTCCCTCCTTCAAGCCGGTTGGTGGGGGGGGGAGAGACTTTGTCAGGAAACCCCTGACAAGTGGCTGAGTTGGGGGTGAAGTGCCCCTCTCCCTGCTGCTGTGCAGCAGCAGGGAGAAGGGCATTTCACCCCAGCAGGCTGCACTAAGCCACTTGTCAGGGGTTTCCCTGACAAGCAGCTGAGTGGGGGATTTAAATGTCCCTCTTCCTGAGCTGCGCAGCAGCAGGGAGAGGGAAATTTAAACCCTGGCAGGCTGCAATCAGCCCTTGTCAGGGTTTTCCCCGACAAGCGGCTGAGTTGGCGGTGAAGTGCCCTTGGGCTTAGATTGGGGTTTCCAGGGCAACAGGAGTTCAGTCAGAGTTCAGAAAGTCCGTGCCTACTGTTGCCAAGGGAATGGATTGAAAAGAGCCAGACTGTCTGGCTTTATGAACGGCTGATGAACACCACAAATAGGGTTTGGAACAAACACATGTTCATCGGGAATGGGATGAACATGTTGCTCATGAACAGCTGATCAGGCTGTTCGTGGCTTTTTTTGGTTTGTATTGCTGTTTGTGCCCACCTCTAATTCAGACATCCATACAAACAACTCTATGCATAGACAGTATGTGTGACGTAAGATGTGAAAAGCCACATTATGTTGTGCTGTTCTGTATACGTTCATGAGAATTCATTGAATCTCACAAAGCTGTGGTTTGCCCTCAGGTGAATTTTGTTAATTAATCATTATCCTTTACCTGACTACTTCCTTTGATTTTGTCTAGAACTTAACCTTATCTGCATGTTTCTTATCAGCCAATTTTGTGTTGTTAAAATAACATATTATGCACAGCATGGGGCTTTTGCACAAAACAGCATCTCCATGTTAATTCCTCCCCTTCTCCCTGCATTCCATGGAATCACCATCCCATGTTATCATGGCTCTGTGACATGATGTCATCAAATTGTGTACTTCCCTGCCCCTGCTTCTCGCCACTGAGGAAAAGTAGAAGAGGAAGATATCCTGACATAGGATATATGATATATGAACTGTCACATTATAGGGGGCACAAAGCTGCCATTTTTGGTGGCAACTCCATGTCAAGCAAAGTAGATCCCCTCTCTTTTCATTCCAGAATTTTGTTCTGTGCTGTGTTCCATTCCTCTTTAATTTCATTTTAACATGGAGAATTTCTGGAACAAGAGCATACACAATTGGCTGCAATTTTCAGTTCCCTCAGCTCATTTCCATCTTATGCCTTTCTGTACTATTGATGCATCAGCGTGTCATCATGACAAAACCCTACAAATATTTACATCCAACTTTGTTTTGTGTGGTGTTTCAGTTATGTAAAATGTGAAATAAGAAAATGAATAAACAGATTATTCCTTTTGGAATATTAGAGTTAGTATTAAATTGAGGTAAGAATATCAGAAGCATGTTGTTCCACTCTGTGTTCAGGGAAAAATTTGTTGGGGGACATTCGTATATACAATCTCCCTCAACACACACCACCATGCAGTCTGAAATGGTACAGACTATAAACAGTTACCATGTGATCTGCTGATTATGTCGATCAGGGTTAACAACAGCAGTCCCTGATGTTCTATTAGTCCTTGATGATGTCTCTTTAAGAAAGGTGCCTGGGAGAGAACAACTTACCGAAGCTGAGCAACATAACCTTGAATCAGCAGCAATCTGGCCACAGGTGAATTTTGCTAATTAACCTTTTAATTAATCTTTTGATATCTTCTCCAGAATGTCACCTTCTTTCTACATACTGCTTTCTGTGTTCATTTTGCTAGACCAAGACAATCCACATCATACTCTCATAAATAACAACTGAAAATTACAGTTACTGCTAATCTGTAGGATTGGCAAGAGACTAGACTAGAGCCGAAGAGAGCTCTTCCTAAGCAGTACATCAGACTTATAAGCATAGGTTCAGTTGTTAAGAGTTTTCCTGGGGAATTGGTCATGCTTTGGAATCCTCACTAATAATACTGCCTCTTCCCATACTGCCCAGCCCATCAGCTGAGATTTTCCTCACAAACCTTACTTCTCATGCCCCCTGCCTTCAGAGGTGAGGTAAGTGGCAACCAGAGATGGCTTTTTCAACTGTGGCACCTCATCTGTGGACTGCCCTTCTCCTCGAGGCTGGCGTGACACCTAGTTCCATTTAAGCCAGGCTTTTCATTGCAATGTTGATCTTTTGATGTCATTTTTGTAGTCTGCTTCAAGCCTGAAGTGTTCTTTTAAGATGATGAATATTTTATGCTGTTTTGATGCTCTGGCCTGGTTTTTAATGTTGGGTTAATCGTTAACAACTTTTATGGTTTTGTTATATTTTATTTTGTGAAGATAAGATGCTAGGAAAAGTGGAAGGCAGTGGGAAAAGAGGAAGACCTAAAATGAGATGGCTTGACTCAATAAAAGAAGCCACATCCTCCAGTTTGCAAGATCTGAGTAAGTCTGTTAACAATAGCATGTTTTGAATGTCTTTCATTCATAGGGTCGCCATAGGTTGGAGGTGACTTGATGGCACATAGCACAAAGAACACAGGCTGCCTCTAGCAGCTTCTCCGAAGAGGAGGAATAGATGTTCGCTAAATAAATTAAAAAACGGAGGCCAGATCTCCAAGTTCTTTAGAACAGAATTTTCCCAGTCCTTTTATTTAAGATCTTTAACTAGAGCTGAACAGAGAAATTTTTAGCTGCTAGACAGGAGCCCTGCAACCAAGCTAAGGTTATTGAATCAAAGCCAATATTTGCTGAATGTATCTATGGACAGAGGGGGTAGTTTCTATGGACTACAGTTTCTCCATAAATCTAGAAAAAGTTTTTTTAAAAAAACTCTGGAAAAGGTGTCAGTGTTCACAAATATTTTGGCCTGCTTCATGACTCAGTCCCAGGCAATGTACACCAATAGACAGGCAAGCAAGATTTCCATGGTATTTCAAGCATGTTATTTTCTTCAGAAATTCAGAAACAAATACCACTGCAATGACATCATAATTTTAATCCCACTGGGGTTGTTTTGATTGATTGTTTTTTATTTTTATTTCATTGTAGGACATGTATTTGGAGCTCATAATAAAACAGCTTCATTGGCTTCCAGTATGTTTCTGAGCTCTATTCAGGCCCTTAAAGGCCTTTAGAGCCATATGTCTGGGGGACTGCCCCTCATCCCCACACCAATTTCGATGTGCTGACATTTTTTCCTGGTGTTTCCATCAGTTTGCTAGGTGCAGCTGGCCTCAGTGAGGCCTTGTAACATAATCCCCACTCTTTGGGAAAGGTTTCCAGATAGGGTTGCCAGGTACAGGCTGGGAAATTCCTGGAGATTTTGGGGGTGGAGCCTGGAGTGGGCTGGGTTTGGGTAGGGTAGGGGCCTCATAATGGTATAATACCATAGAGTCCCCCCTCCAAAGCAGCCATTTCCTCCAGGTGAACTGATCTCTGTCACCTGGAGATCAGATCTCCAGCCACCACCTGGAGACTGGCAACCCTATTTCCAGAGGATGACTAGCTTTGTTCCCTCCCTTTCCCTCATTTCGGAAAGCTTGTAAAGTTGTTCCTTTTCGATAGGACTTTTAGCTGCTGTAGACTGAACGCATATCAATGCTTTGAGGAAGCTGTTCACATGGCCTTTTTTTTTTTGGCTGATAATTTTATGTTGAGTTTTGCACAGTAATTGCATCAATTATAAGCTGTTATGATATTGCTTGGGGAAATAGAATATATTTATCAATGCATCGATGTAGATGTTTAAAAGTTTAGACATTTATTCCCTGCCTTTCTCCCCAATAAGGACCTAAATTGGCTCACAGTATCAATCTCCTTTCCTCCATCTTATCTTCACAACAATAACCCTGTGAGGTAGGTTGGGTAGAGAAAGCGTGACAGGCCCAAGATCACTCAGTAAGTTTCCATGACAAAGCAGGGATTCACACTCAGGTCTCCCAGATCCAAAACGGACGCTCTAACCAGTGTAACACAAAATGTGATTTTAGTTTACAGAGATCACCATTTCCTACCATTCCCTTTCTTTCTTATCTCCGTTATAAACTTGAGGAGAGAGTCTGTCATCAACACTTTCTGACACACAAAATATTACATGTAATAAAAAGGACAAAGAAGGAGTGGGAAAAAGAAGAAAGCTAACCCCTCATGCATTCTTCAGCAGAGAAAAAGAAATCCAAACAAAGCAAGAAATAAACTGTCTGGCTTTGTTGACTGTATTAAAGTTTAATTTCTATCGCTTTGTGTGTAGTGATATTTTCTAATTTTCACTGTTCTTCACACAGTATATGAATCTATATTATAATATGATTGGTGCTGGTCGTTTTTTCATTTTATTACTCAATGTCGTTAAGATTTTAGCATCCTGTTTTACAAATCTCCTGTTTACACATCACTGGGAAAGTATTTCAAAATGTGCCCAGCTATATTTATTTCACAGTTCTCCTTTGCATCTCTGATGCCAGTTTATGTAGTGGTGTTTATAATTTCCATAATACAATCAAAAGAGCGACATTATGACTATTTCATAAGTATGTCTTTGCAAATGTTAAAGCAATATTAAAAGATTTGTAAAAAAAAAAAAGTATCTAAACTCCCATCTTTTTTCTATTATTTCTCAGACAATGAAGGGGGAAAAAACCCTTTTGAAATAAAAAGTGATCCTAACAAAATATCTTTTAATTTAGAAGGATGAAAGTCTGTAGGGAAAGAAATTAATTTTTATAATTTGGTTTAAGTAGTGAATTTTTGAATAAATGTCCATATTTAAATATCTGTTATGAAATGTAAGTTTAAGACTATCTAAGAGCAATAAGAATAAGACTATTTATTAATTTTCATTTCATTTATTGGATTTTTAGCCTGCCCTCCCCACAAACGGGATCAGGGCGGGTTACAACAGGATATAATTTCAATTACAGTTAAAACGTAAGAAAGCTGAGCAAACATAAAATACAGTAAAATCCAATGATAAAATGTGATCCCCAAAATAACGGTCTATACCAACTACCCCTGCCAATAATGCATAGGGGGAGGGAGCTCTTAAGGGGAAGGGAGGAAACCGGAAACAGCCATTCATAGTGTGACTCCTGTGGGGAGGCAATTATAATTTTCTTTATTAACCATTTATAACTTACCTTTCTAGCCATAGAGTGGACAGATGGATTACAGTACATTAAAAACATTCTATTGAATACTGTGTCCATCCCTCTGTTGGTGAAGCCTTCTTCAAGCTTAAGCCTCCAGCAGAAGAGGTATGTGCCACCAAAACAAGGATTCTTGTGCCAGAGAAATGGCTCCTGATTAGTGGAGTGGAATGTAACAGGACTGTAATCTCAACAAATTACCATAATAGCAGGACATCAAAATAACATCAACACAACAATCAAAATTCATAAAAATAACAGCATTAAAACTAGGATCAAGTTAAAAATCTTAACGAAAAACAGAAGATGTCATCTGTTCGCCATCGTGAGTTAAACCAACAAAAAGTAAAATCATTTCAAAAGAGAGTTGATCCTGGTATAATGTACAAAATCTCATTTAAAAAAAAATATCTTGAGCCTTCTGTGGAACAACCCCCCCCCCCCCCGCCAGGGGAAAAAAACTGGACCAGAGACCCTCCCTTGAGAGAGAGTTTCAAAGCCATGCTGCAGCCACTGAGAAGGTCTTCTCCCTCCTGGTCACTTACCATAGTTTAAATGTTGGAGATGCACAGAGAAAGCCTTCAAAGACACTGGCTGCTCAGGGTTATTTCACAAGGTTATTGCACAGTTATTTATATATTTGGGGATTTAACTGTCTAGATAAGGACAATATATTAAGACTTCAGAAAAATGAATCCATACTACGGCCATTTTCACATGTCTTACCGGCTCCGGTACGTTGCGCAAAGCTCCCGCAAGGACAGTGTCTTCCTGGCACGATTTCCCAGTTCTTGTGCAAAATCATGCTAGGAAGACGCTGTCCTTGCAAGAGCTTTGTGTGACATACCGGGGCTGGTAAGACATGTGAAAACTCATAAACTCATAAAAGACCTAGATTACTCAAGAAACTCATAAAAGACCTAGATTACTCAGTTCAGTTATACAAGCTCAGAGAGTATGTCCCACCCAGTTCTTTGGCATCCTTCCATTTTCAACCATTCCAACCTATACTAATATCTACCAGTTTCTTGCTACTGTAAATCCAGAGGAGTTAGCCGTGTTAGCCTGCAGTAGCAAAATAGAAAAGAGTCCAGTAGCACCTTTAAGACTAACCAACTTTACTGTAGCATAAGCTTCGAGAACCACAATTCTCTTCATCAGATTCTCTCCCAAGATGGTGAGCCCTACCAACTACCCCAGCCAAAAGTGCATAGAGGGGGGAGCTCTTAAAGGAATGAGAGGGGAGGGAAGGGAAGGGGGAACAGCCATTCTGGTTGCATTATGACTTCAGTGGGGGGGAGGAAAGGTGCTTGTGGATGAATGGGATAAAAATGTATAGGTCACACATCTTGAAGCTCAGTTTTTAGTACAATGGCCATCAGCTCTGAGGCATTTATTTATCATTCATTTAGCTAAGCAGCCTTTAGCTAGGGGAGGCTTTTACCCCTGGACTCCTTAATTTTCTGAGGATTCAAACAGAGGAGAGACCGGGTCTTCATATGCATTACATCCATCTGTCACATGTTTATCCTACATTGTTCTCCTCTCCTCTATCCTATCTAGACAGCCACTCTTTGACATAGGTTGGGTTGAGAATTGGTGGCTGGCCCAAGGTCAGCAAGAGAGCTTTCTGGCTGAGTGAGAATTTGAACTAGGGTCTTCCCAAACTGGCAGTCTAACCACTGCAACACAGTGCCCATGTTCAACATACTCCAGTGTCTATCTTTTAATTAAATAAATCAAATTAAGCATTACAATGAAAATGGGTCAGGAGTGTATGATGGAGACCTACTCAAAATGCTTCTAGGATTACCAAAGCATCATTTCAGTAAAATGTGGTTTGGATCCTATTAGTCTTAGGTGGATCTGTGACTGGTTGACAGATCACACCCAAAAAGTGTTAATGGTTCCTCATCCTCTTGGAGAAAAGTGACAAGTGGAGTGCCTCAGGGATCAGTCCTGGGATCTGTTCTGATCAACATTTTTGGGTGGAAATCTGGGTAAATTTCTTTTGTCAGGCGCATGAGGGGACCAGAAGTGTACAACATCAGCTCTTGTGATTGGCAGGCTGTTTGAAGCCTCCAGATTAGGACTAGCATACATACTATTGGTTTTTGGCCTGTAGACTAAGCCCCATAACTTTGTTTTCCACCTCAAGTCACTGATTTCAGCAATCCTAAGTTTGATAAGCATGACCTCTAAGAGCCAAGCTACAAGTAACGCCTTACACAGGTTGGACACTTGTCAGCTTACCTCAAGTTTTGATGGGAAATGTAGGCGTCCTGGTTTTACAGCTTGGCTCTCCATTACAGCTGCAAGACCAGGATGCCTACATTTCCCATCAAAACTTGAGGGAAGCTGACAAGTGTCCAACCTGTGTCGGGCATCACTTGTAGCTTGGCTCTAAGACTAGATTCAGGTCAGGCCAATGTCAGAGGGCAGCCTCATGGTACACACTGGAGAGGTTCAGAAGCAGCAAGAAAAAAGCCACGCTTTTTTCGGGTTCACTGATGTAACTATATTTCAAATACAGAAACTTTTCAGGGTGGCTGGTTCAAAATAAATTGAACAAAACAAAATACCCAGTTTTTAACTCATCTGCTTTGCCAGAGAGCCTTTTTTGTCAAAGACGCCTAGTTTCGTTCTCTTTTAGTCAAGAACTCAAAAGAGAAAATATAAAATTTTAGTTAAATTGCACTGATCTGTTTATAAATTGAAAATTGAAAGGGAAAAAAATCAGTTTGCTAAAGCTTTGATTTGAAAATAAGTTAAGTTTCTGAAACTTTTAAAATTCCTTTTTCTTAGTATAATGTGCTAAAGAAGAATTGAGCTTAGCAGTTAATATTGGAAGAGACCATGCACACCAAGAATGTTTTTAAAGTAGATGATGGGTGTGTGTTTACTGCCTACTCCAGTTACTTCTGTTCACAAGGAGGCAATTTTTTTATTATTATTTAGCATGTAGGGAAAAAAAAAAGAAATCCAACTCAACTTTGGTCTTGCTTCTATAAATATATAGTGTATACTTGGTGTAGACTTTGCTTATATAAAAATTTGTAGTATTTTCTTGTTTTGATATCTAATCTGTATCTATAATGTACCCTAGTAGTGGAACATACTTTTGATTGTACAATTGTACATCTGTAAACCTTCTGTAATGTAAATGTGGAGAAGTTTGAATCAACATAAAGATTTGTATTGCTTCGAGTGTCTCCAAAGACCAGGGCAACATCGAGCATGAGTTCCCAGTGTTTCTGTGAGTTCCAAGAGATCCACTGATATTCAAGAAGACCCCTCCCTGATTACCATGCCTTTAAACCTAGTTCTGGCCCCATGAACATACCATGCACCAGATCGGACCGCTGGGTCATGCCACCTAGTGTTCTGACTGATAGTGGCATTCCAGGGTCTGAAACAGATGAAGGTCTTTCCTATCACTTTCTGCTATTTGAGGTCCTTTAACTGGAGGTCGCAGAAATTGAACTTTGGGCCTCCTGCATGCAAAGCATGGGCACTGCTTTGGAGTTACATTCCCTCCCCCATGTAGAAAAATCACAAAATAGTTAACAAAGTGGTCTCCATCCCACAGAGGCTTGTTAACTTTGAAGATGCTACCAAGCGAATTCATTTTGCTACCGCAAACTAATCTAGCCAACCCAT
Organism: Eublepharis macularius; assembly: GCF_028583425.1. Taxonomy (NCBI): domain Eukaryota; kingdom Metazoa; phylum Chordata; class Lepidosauria; order Squamata; family Eublepharidae; genus Eublepharis; species Eublepharis macularius. The sequence continues at coordinate 162,304,227 of NC_072792.1, read as the reverse complement.
CCAGCACCTTTCAAGTTTGGCATGCCCTAAGCTGACCTTGAGAATTATTCAGTACAGTCTGCTCTTCATTAGCATTTTTCCTCTGCATATTAGGGAGTGTAATGAAAACAGCAAGCAAACCCTTTCGCTTGGCAGGTACCCCCCACGACACACTTGCCTCCCTTCAGAGAGCCAGATTAAATAAGTGCAGCGCTTGAAATATTAAGATCTAACTTAATGTTCCTTGTCAAAGCTGTACCTTGGAGCGGAATCCTCATCTGTTCCCATGGATAGTCATTTAAGAAGGTGCACTAAAAAGAAATACGGTTCCACCAAGAGGTAATTAGCTGTAGAGCAATTCATTTGAGGAGGCCGAAAGGCAGTGACATCAGTTGTCCAATTAAGCAGCACTGATTGGAAACTTTTAAAATATATGTATGCTTGCTACCTTTTAGAGATTGTGAGATCCTCTTCACGATTGTTTAATGATGGTTCAGAACAGACAACTTAACTGGAGACAATAAGATGTTTCAGTCTTTCACTGTCTGCAGCCCATCCTCCTCGTTCTGCAGAATGAAGTGTGGGAGGACCTTCCTGACCTCTTCACGAGGGCCACTCCACAAAGTGGGAGCCCCCATAGACAACACTCAAGTACTGTTGGCTGCTGATCTTCCTTGTTTGCAGGATGGTTCCTTCAACAGACTCTGTTCAGATGAGCACAGCTGTCACAGCAGGGCAGATCAGGCGAGGCAGTGGGTCCTAGGCCATGAAGGGTTTTGAAGGTGACAGTTAATAAACTGTAATGATGTTCTCTGGGAGTTCAGAAACGTGGATTTTTGCTGGTAATGGATATAAAAATGTGCAAATTGAGACAATTTTCATGAGTAACAGAGGAACAGGTGGGAAAGAGCTGTTGGAGGATCTTTGGAAGTACCAGAACTGTATGATTTACAACCAGGTCTTTTTTTCAGGGGGTATGCTCTTGTATGGAGTACTAGTACCTGTTTATAGAATACTAGGAGTACTGGGCAGCACCTCTTGGGCATTTGGGACTTGAGCTGAAAGGGGAGAACATCACGAATAGAGGTGGGCACGATCCAAAAAAAATTAACGATCCAGCTGATCGTGGTTCGGCGCTGGCAACGATCTCAAATTAACAATCCACACCAATCATCTCCCGTTCCCGAGCCGTGGATCATGGATCATGGATCATGGATGCCAAAGCGGAGCACGCTGGTATTCCCAGCTATGTGGGAAGGTGGGTTGTGGTGGCGGCCGACTCTCTCAGTCTCTCTCTCTCTTCAAAGGCTAGCAAGTAGCAAGCAAGGGCTCTGTCCCACTCCACTGCTCGCAGAAAGTGAAACCCAGCCTGGGAGACCACGGCTATTTATAAGCATGGGTCCCATTCAGCAACACAGGAGGTCTGTGTTTGGCCGTCAGAGCTGCCTATCAGGGTTTGCAGGGATGAGATTGGAGTGCCCATGGCTACAGAACACCCCCTTCCCCCTCCCTCCCCTGGGTGTCTTCTCCCAACTGGTGACTTCTTTGCTGCTCCGTGGTTGGAAGGAAGCCCTGCTGATCAAGGAAAGCTGGGCTTCCATTCGGGTTTCCAGGGCGACAGAAGGAGGGTAAACAGAGCTCAGGCATTCCCCTGGCTCCGTTGTCAGGGGAATAGATTGCTGGCACCTGAGTGTCTGGATCCCCGATCCGAGCCCGGATGCCCCGATCCAGGCCCCTCCCGATCGCTGGATCATTGGCCGTGGACAATCATGATCCGTCGGGTCACGATCGCGCGATCGCCATTATCATGGGTTTTTTTCCGTTCGTAATGTGGATCGTGCCCATCTCTAATCACAAAAGCCAGTTTGGTGTAGTGGTTAAGAGCATGGGACTCTAATCTGGAGAGCTGGGTTTGATTCCCCACTCCTCCACTGGAAGCAACCTTAGGTCAGTCACAGCTTCTAGCTCTCTCAGCCCCACCCACTTCACAGGGTTGTGAGGATAATAATGGCATACTTTGTAAACCACTCTGAGTGGGCATTAAGTTGTTCTGAAGGGCGGTATATAAATTGAATGTTGTTGTTGTTGCTGTTGTTGTTATTTTTGCTGTTGTTAGTATGAGTTTTGATAGAAAAAAAGTATTGGGTACAAAGTGTTGTTGGAACAAATAAATTGTTCTTGTCTTAGAAGGTGCAACATGTAAGATATACGTGGGTGTTAATTTTACATTATTTCCTTTTATAATGGCTTTCTACAGTTTGTATGAGCCACTGTCTCCTGTCAGACTGGCCCTCCAGATGGGACACAAACCTAATTCCCTAGCTGAGGTTGTGCGTTTCCCACCTTTGAAGAATCAACTTGAGAAAATGGCTCCTCAAGGGGAAAAATTAGCACTTATGCATCTCCTTCCACAAAGTGTCTTGAAACCTGAATAATGAATAAGATGAATAAGAAGAAGGACACGCTGTATATGTGCCAAAAACTCCGGGGAAAGTTGTTAGGTCCTGCCACCCATCTGCTGCTTTTGTCTAAAAGTAGACGAGCATACCCTTTCTTTTTACATGTGAACAGGAGTTTGCCAGTATTAATGGGTGAAAAGGCAACTGGTCTGTGAGTGTCAATTCATATCAGGGAATTGGCTCAGATGCATTTACATGAAAAGCCGCATCAGAAAATCTCTAAAAATAGAGACTCACTAGTCTCCAGGGAAGAACTCAATTATTTTATAGAAATTTTAATAAAGTGCAAGCGCTAACTATGTGCAAAATTAATTGTGAAAAATTCATAAACTATTCAATATACAAACATCATACATCTATAAATTCCCGCTTCAAAATACAATGATATAATCAATACATAAATATGGACAATACATAGCTGACACACTGATCTGTCTGGTGAGATACAATTGTAAGTTTCTACTGCAACCAATTGTATAAAAATGCATGATGCAATGGAGTAGTTCATAAGCCTGAGTGACCATTCATCTTCCACCAAGACAACGCAAGAGTGGAGAAGGACGAATGCTGAAGGTAGCAGCCAGATGGGTATGATGCCGACTTAATTATCAATTTCTGTTTCGTTGTCACTTGTTCACCGGCTATATTTTAAGTCCTAGTACAGGAGATCATAGAACAGCATGTGTGACCTAAATTACTTCACACCTGGTGATGAATGGTCACTCATTATCCTGGTGCGCAGGGGCAAAAAGCTGAAGCACCTGTCTTCGATGACCCTGACTCGGCACCTGAAGAGGCACCAACCGAGCCTCTCTCTCTCCTCACCCAGTGAAACATCCATTGGGGGGAGAAAGGGGGTGACCAGGTCTTCTGAGCGGGGGTCCGTGGGAGGGTCAGTTTGCCCTGAGGGTGATGCTGGTGAGAGCAGAGCGCTCCGGCAGGCCGCACTCGCAGAGGTTGTCTCCTCGGGGTCTGGGACAGCACTGCTTACAACCTCAAGGCTGATGGCTCAGGAGGCAGCTGCCGCCACACTGTTCCTCAGTGGGACCCTCAGGTGAGGACCTGTGGTGGCTGGTGGATCAGGCCCCCGGTCCGAATGACACGTGCTCTCCCTCCCACGCCAGGAATACCAGCACGCTCCTCTTCGGCCTGGCAGTTGTGGGGGGACCTTCCCACTTACCCCCCACATGACAGGTCCTCTCCCTCCCATCCTTTCCGGCAAGGCAGGAAGGTGGGTGATGCTGCTGATGGCAGCCTCCTTTGGGCACTTGCGCAGCAGCTCAGGAACTGTTTCACATATAGTTTAGCCACATGGTGCCCCCATCCATCGCAAACGCTGAGGCCTCTGAGCAGGGGAGAATGGGTCGCTCGACTGATGTCCTTCCCGCAAAGGCAGGAAGGTGGCCGATATCAGCTGCTGTTGCTGTCACATTTCCATCTCCCCCTCTCAGGAACCACTCTGACCCGTCCAAACAATGTCTCCTGTCCTGCCCATCCCCTACTTTCCGTAAAGGCAGGACGGCGGATCAGGTCAGTCCCTGCTTCACAAGGGACTGTCCTGTTACTGCTCCCTCCTTGGTTACACAGCTTGGTTGCGATCGCACAGCCCATTGTATTGTATAGGGATACAGTCGGTTGACAACGTGGTGGCTCTCCTGTCAACAGGACTGACGGAACCCCTTTCAGCTGGGTGCGAATGTGTCCCACAACTCCCGTCCTTTCCGTCAAGGCAGGAAAGTGGGTACTGTTGGCTGCCACCATATTACTCCTCAGTGGGACCCTCAGATGAGGATCCACGGTTGCTGGGGGATCTTCCCCCTCTCTGTCCTCATGTCAGACAGAACAAGACAGAGAGACTGATAGAAAGATGTATTGAAAAACAAAAACAAAACCATTGGAAAAAGATGGAAACACAAGCCTACATATGGATGATGATAGAGAAAGGAATATAGAAAACAACATAGTTATAGAAAGAGAAAAAAAGACAGCTAGAGATGGAAAGAAATAATAAAGGACAGATATATATGTAGAAAGAGATAGATTCAGATAAATAGTGGTGGAATCACATAGGAAGAGACAGAGAGAGATAGAAAGTTGCAAATAGACAGTGAGAGGGAGAAAAACAGAGTAACAGATAGAAAGGCACATGGGGGGTGCTGCCGGCGAGCGGCCAGACTCCCCGCCCCCTGAGGGGAGATGGCTTGCCGCCGCCTCCCCGTGCCCACCAGGCCCTGCAGTGGCCGCTGGTACACACCTTCCATCCTGCGCCGGGAATACCAGCGCACTCCTCTTTGGCCTGGCAGGCGGACACATGGGGGGTGCTGCCAGCGAGTGGCCAGACCCCTCACCCCCTGAGGGGAGGCGGCTCACCGCCACCTCCCTGTGCCCGCTGCCAGTACACACCTTCTGGCCTGCGTCGGGAATACCAGTGCGCTCCTGTTTGGCCTGGTGGGTGGGCACATGGGGGTGCCGCCAGCGAGCGGCCAGACCCCCTGCCTCCCCGTGCCCACCAGGTCTGGCGGCCACCGCCAGTACCCACCTTCTGTACACTGGGCCAATGTCAACTGGTGGCTCTAATTGTATTGAGTGGGAGTTTCCTGGGGGTCTTGGATTGGAGAGGGTGTAACTCCAAGATCCCTTTTGCAACCTTGTCCAAACTTAGGTGATGGCTGTAGGAGAGCCTGCAAAAGATGGGCTCTCTAAGTGCCATGGGGGCTGTTCCACGCCCAATGAACCACGGACCGTGAACTGGTTCGGTAACAGAAAATGTTTGTTGTGGTTCATGATCTCGGGATCGTCATTGCCACCGACCGCTGGTTCATTAATTTTTTTTGGTTCGCGCCCATGTCTAGTTGTAACACTGCAACATCATGTCTCACACGTATTGTATTGTGAATACTGTTGACTTCAGACTGCTCACAGTTGCCCTCAAATTATCTTTTTCAGATCTGACTGGTGATGCTAGAAGAAGCCTAACCACAAATCCCAAGCAAGCGATCTAACCCCCTCCCCTTTTTAAATGTGTGTGTGGGGGATTGCAATGCTGTAATGTCTGTACCTGTTATCCATTTAAGCACAATTTCCATCCCATCAATCCACACTCAACATTACAAATTGTTTCTTGGGATTACACATATTTCCTTTCTTTATACTGGGGTTTAAGATTGTGGTGATGGAAACCTTTTTGTGGTGGTGGTGAGGATTTAAATTCAGAATTAACTCCTCCTCAGCAGAGAACACAGTCATGTGATGCAAAGAGGCCAATGAGAACACTGCTTCTGAGGGCAACCAACTTTGAATACCTTCCACAGGCAGAGAGGCATAATTTTGCTTTTGCAGAAGTGCCAGTTTCTGCTGCCCCTTCAAGAAAGTGACACCTTTGGAAATGTCTGCACAGAAGGCTGCTGGTGGCTGAGCCATTTCCTGGCATGAGCAAAAGACAGTCAATCTCCTGGACGTATGAGGGGAAGAGAATGTGCAGGAGACTCTGGCTGTCCCTCATAGAAATACTGAGAGAATTGCAGATGGTGGCAAGGGGCCACAACAGGACATCTGTGGAGTGCAGAAAACAAACTAAAGCCATGCATCAGTTAGACAAGAGGGTGGTAGTACACAATAGCTGCTCTGGAAATTCTCCACTGCCCTGTCCCTTCTACCATCAACTGCACTTTATATTCAGAGCAGATGCCAGCATCAAGCCCCATCGAGTGGCTAGGAGCCTTTTGTTCCTGACTGAGGAAATGGCCCAAGGACAAATGGCAACCTTCATGGAGGGCTCAGAGGAGCTCTTCAGCCAAAACCTATTCACCATTAACTTGCAGGGCATCAGCTACTCCACCCTTTCAGATACCGGCGAGTACATTGTGCATTCTGTGTTCATTTCTAGCTTTCACATTGACAGTACTGTGTCAAGGGGGCATGGGGAGGGGGACAGCATTTACCGCAGCCTTACATTGTACATTTCTATGATTTCAGATTTCCAGGGTTGTGTCACGGAGGCACATGGGTTGGGGGGCTGCATTCACTACAGCTTCACACTGCGAAGGTCTTCCCATTATCCTTTCTCTTCCATCTTTTCATCTGTTTTATGATTCCCAGTTCCAGGAGACTGCTGAGGACTGAATGGACAAGGGAAAGGGAAAGGGGTTTTTTTTTTAAGGCAAGTGCAGCACTGTACTCCTGTGGAGTGGAGTTTTTCCTAAGTGCAATTTACAAAGAGACATCTGGATTCCATTCCTTACAGTGCCCTTTCCCCCCAGGATCTTCTCCTGAGAATTATGCTGGTGGATTCCAAGCTACTTAGGACTGTGAATCCAGAACATAAAGGATGGTACAGAATGAAGAGGGTGGTAAGTTTACATGAATGGCCAGCAACATCCTTCCTAAATTAAGTATTTCTCTTTCCTTCCCTGCCTCCCAGGGTGCCTAACAATGCAGGACTGCAGAATGCTTAATAAAACAAACCTTGGATGAATCTAATAGTGCAGAAAGAATATTTACTCCCTTTGGGATCACCACTGATTATTTTTTTTTGTCCTAGATGCAAGGCTGAGGGCAGTGCATGCCTTGTGTGTGTAGAAAGAGCTACTGCTTTAATTGTTTTAATTATTAACAAAGTTAATAATTGGAAAGCCTGATCCGTTTAAAATCTTTGGTGCCTTAAAAATGGGTTATTCCTTTAAAATACATGGAAACATTCATTTTGGGTGGGTAGTTTACAATAATATCCACTGGCACTTGGAATCAGGGAGAAGAAGGATTCTTTTAAGCCCCATTGATTTCCAAAGGAGAGACTAATGTTCTTCCTTCTAATATGATATACTAAAACAATACAGGGAAATGTCAACCCAATTCTGGGAAGTAGAAGGGTTCTTTTTTTAACCCTTCATATACTAGAACTCATTTTAATCAAGAAGATTGATTAAGAAGATGTCTTTAGCCATACAATTGTAAAACTAACCTCATACATGCTAGCATGGAAGGATCACCCAAATGGGATGCATAAAAAAGAGAATAACTTAGGGATGAAGCAAGACTCATTGATCCCCAGATAACGGAACATTTACAGGATTGTGCATCTCTTAGGAAAAGTTCCCAAATTGCCGGGTGGCATCAGGAGTTTATTATATTCAGTAGACATGATGCAAAGTGTCTTCTTTGCATTTCATTCATAATTCTGTGATCATGAGCCACTGGATGAAACATAGTTCCAATTTTTCATCATTTACCGTTAGTCGTATTTATTATTGTTTCAGCCAGGATGTAAAATATAACAACAGCAGCAGCAGCAGCAGCAGTGCTTATTTACTGCTCTTCTAGAAAATTAGTTCCTCACCCAGAGCGGTGAACAAGTTACTGTTATTATTATCCCCACAATACAGCTGCGGAGCTGGGGCTGAGAGGAGTGGCTGACTCAAGGCCACCTGCTGAGCTCATGGAAGTAGTGGGATTCGAACCAGTAGAGTGCTGATTTGCAGCCAAACCACTTAACCACTGTGCTACAGCAGCTTACCCATTGATGTATGGCACTTTGGTCTTCCTGGGCATATAAAATATGTTGTTATCTTGATGTTGTTACCATAAGAACATAGTTTTATTTGTGTGTGTGTGGGGGTCTCTAAATATTTCAAATATAGACACTGACAGTGCAATCCTAAGAAATGTTACTCCAGTCTAAGACCATTGAAATCAATGGTCTTCGACCCTGTTTAGGATTGCACTATAATTCAGATCACTGTGATTAAACTAAGTCCAGTCAACTATCATGTATGGAGCTCAGCTTAGGTTCATGCAATGCAAACCACTCAAATTCATGCAATGCAAACCACTCAGGTTCATGCAATGCAAACTGTTAAGCAACAGCAACTAGACATGGGCACGAACTGCATTATGAACTTCAAAAACCCACGAAATTGATGATTGCGCAATCGCAATCCGGCAGTTCGTGATTGTCCACGGCCAACAAACCAGCGTTCGGAAGAAGCATGGTTCGGTGCATTTGGCTGCGGTTCGGGAAGCCAGACAGTCAGGCGCCATCAATCAATTCCCCTGGAAACAGAGCCGGGGGAATGCCTGAACTCTGTCTGCGCTCCTTCTGTTGCCCTGGAAACCCAAATCAAAGCCCCACTTACCTTGATTGGCAGGTCTTCCTTCCAACTGCAAAGTGGTTACAACCTGGGTGAAGACACCCGGGGGAGGGAGCAGGAGGGGGTGTTCTGTAGCCACGGGCACTCCAATCTCATCCCTGCAAACCCTGATAGGCAGCTCTGATGGCCAAACACAGACCTCCTGCGTTGCTCTATGGGACCTCAGCTTATAAAAAGCACTGCGCTCCTAGGCTGGCTTTCACTTTCAGCGAGCAGTGGAGTGTGAGAGCTGTTGCTTGCTACTTGCTAGCCTTTGGGGAGAGACAGAGAGAATATAATTGAGCTTGGATTTTTGTGGGCGTTTCCTGGGTCCCTCGGATTGGAGAGGGTATAACTCCAAGATCCCTATTGCAATCTTGACCAAACTTGGGTGCTGGCTGGAGGAGATCCTGCTACACACTCCCTGTGAATATAGGCTCTCTAAGTGCAATGGGGGCCATTCTGAGCACCACAAACCACGAACTGCAAACCGGTTCAGCAACAGGAAGTGTCTGTTGCGGTTCACGATTTCAGGATCATCATCGGCACTGAACCACGAACCGAGGATTTGTTATTTTTTTTGGGTTCGTGCCCATGTCTAACAGCAGCAACAACAAAAACAATAAAAATCAGGAAGTTAATTATGGTCCTTGTAGGCCCCCATACGGTGTGTTCCACAGTTTGGTGGGCCACTACCTCAGTTCATTAAGTCTGGCTATTTGTGGAACGGAGCTCTAGGTTGTGCCTACTTTGTTCAAGCAGCGAATTCACTGAACTTTTTTTAAGCCTTAATTTGTTTGGGTTTTTTCCCTTTCTAGTGTTGGGGGAGGGGGTTGGAGGCATAAAAGAAGAATGTCAGATAAATGGTATCATCTCAGCAAAGCTGTGCTTAGTTCTGCTTTTATAAGCTTGACTGCTTAGATGAGATGTTGACAGGAGGTCAGCAGCTTGCCTTGTACCTGTGTACATAAGAGGGGGTAGAATAAACTCAAACTGTCATCGCTTGTTATGATAGATCTTTCTCTGTGTTTATGTCTGTTAACTACTCTTGTTCACATTGATCTTTGCAATACTCCAGAGATCTAGCACTTCAATTTTGAAGAAAGTATGAGGGGCCTATAAAGACTTTGAAAGGCTATGAAATTGTTATACAACTTTTTAAAAGGTGATGGGTTTTTTGTGGAGGGACAGATTTGTGTTTAGCTGGGCATAATAGACAACAACATTCTGGAATCAATATGTCAGGCTCAATGTTTTTGGTGTTCCATATTGCCCATTAAAGCTTTGGAGGGTGAGATCGCATTTTTTGGGAAGGGAACGAGTTTGCTTTTCTTACATTCATCCCAAGATCATGAATCCCATCAAGCACCTGAACAGCTCTTTGGTCTCTGTTTCATGAAAAGGAAAAAGAACCAAGAGGAAGGGGGGAAAGACCCCTTGAACGTGATGCAACCACAGCCAAGTACTTTAGCATTGCAGTTCTGAGCAGAGTCATATCTTTCTAAGTCCATTGACTTCAGTGGAGTTAGAAGGGTGTAACTTTGCTTGGGTTTGCACTACAGGTTCCACTGGGTTAAATAAGAAAGATTTAAGCATATGCATAACCCTCTCAATGAAGTTAATACATTTTAGTTCAGTTGGTTGTGATGAGTTTAGTTTTGGCTGGATTGTGCCCCCACACAAACACTTTTAAATCAAGGAGCACAGGGAACCGACAAGTGTTCAGATTGTGCCAGAAAAACATTCTTAGAGGTTGGATGCAGGCTAACATCTACAGAAAGAAGAAATAAAATTGAAATGGAGATTCTGTGATCAAAACATCAGGGATAAGAAATATGAAATTATCCTAAGGTTATGGCATGTGATGATGTAGAGTTGCACATGTCTATCTCACAGGTTATGTAATGCGGTAAATTCCAGCAGATCCATTCAATCTAGATGGTTATCGGCAGCTAAGTGCCAAGTCCTGTCAATGTGGTTTCTGGAAAGCAACTTCAGTGATTTCCCTACTTGCACAATGAGAGAATATTTCCAGTCTCATAGGAAAAGAAAGGTCCAGCTATTTAACAACATACTCTCTCATCCACAAATAAGAATGGCCTTTATGTTGCCAGCTGGAGCTTCTGAAACTATTCTCGAAAGAGCGACTGTGATCAGAAAACCTGTGCTGACTCTTTGGCCAAAATGTTTTTCCCTGTGGATGAGAATGGAAGAGCAAGGTGCTCTTCCATTCTAACCTAGAGACAGACAGCAAGAAAGAACTCACTAATAGTGAAATCCTGCTTAAGATTTCACTATAAACAGCAGGGAGGAGAGAAAACAAAATTAGTCTGAAAATGTGAGTCTTAAAAAGACAAGATAAAAAGTTTTGAGAGAATCTAATTAGGCTCCTTGTGCAGTTGTCAAAGCAGAGGAAAGAATTTAAAGGAAAAGAGACATTGTTTGGAAATGGCAAAAGCTCACTTCATAAAGAAGTAAGAGGAAACCTCCTGTGGAGAGAAAGAAGAATGAACCCATTAAGAATGGAACAAAATAAAGAGGGGGAGGGGGTAAACCTTTATGGGTTCTTTATAAATTCCTGCCAATGCAGGATAAGGAAGAGGTTCAGAGATATTCAAGCTATTATAACGGGATTTCTTTTTTAAAAAAATTCAAAATAATAAGGTATAATATGCTGAATAGTATGTTCATCTATTATAAATTATGCTGAACTGAATAATGGCAATGATGTAGTGGTGTATAGTGGTTAGATGTATGCAATGGTGTAGTGATATGTACTCTTTAGACATATGCTGAAGAGACTCAGTTTCAATGAGTGATGCTGTGATCCTTGTAAATAACGTGTCCGTAAAACAAACTTACCCCCGTCTAATACTTGTGTTCTTTCAAGTCCAATAGCCCAAGTTTTGCTGATTTTGTACATAGGAAGTGGATTAGGATCTGGAAGACCTGAGTTCTAATCTCCATTCTGCCACAAAGCTCATTGCATGATCTTGGGCCGATTACTTTGTCTCGTCTACCTCACAGTCTTGTTTTGAGGATAAAATGGATAATGGAAAACCACGTGTGCTGCTCTGGCCTCCCTGTAGGAAGGGTGGGATAAAAAGGTACTAGATGTATCTAAATGAGCAGTATTTTGTTTATTTATGGTTTGGTTGAGAATGACTGGCCCAAGGTCAACCACAGGGCTTCCATGGCAGATGGGGGATTCAAACTTTGGTCTCTCAGATCCCAGTGTGACATTCCTGCCATTATACCACACTTGATCTCTATTGAGAATATTTGCATTTGGTGTAGTTGGTGGTATTCATCATAAGCAGCCATCTGATAGCCTCTGTTGGTGGCCATTGAAATTAGTAAATCTAGTAAGATTGAGGAATGCTGTACTTTCTTTAGCCGTTTGATTCGGTCCATGAAGTTGCAAAATTGACAATTCTTATTAACTCCACCAGGAAGTCATAGGGAAGAAGACTGAGAAATATAAATGATAGCAAAGATAGGTCCCCATCACAGCCTATTTTTTGTTTAAAGAATCATGGCAGATTATTCCCTCCTCCTTGGGCCAGTGATATTCTGTTTTTCTCTGCTACCTTGCAATGTTGTTGATTCAAAACAGATTGTATACTTGCAGCCCTGCTGTATTCTGTCAAACCCCTCCCCTGATTACATGTGCATGCTTTGTCGTAGTTGAAGGCCATTTTCACATGTCCTTGTAGGGACAGCCCACTCACGGAATGCTGGCAGCTTTGCCCCCAGGATTCCAGAGGTCTCCATTTGCAAAATGGTTGCAGGCTGTTTGGTTTCCATTTTTTCAGCACCTTTTCAGGGACTGCACTTTCCCGCAGTCCCAGAGAAGACACCAAAAAAATGGAAACCAAACAGCCTGCAACCATTTTGCAAACAGAGACGTGTGGAATCCTGGGGGCAAAGCTGCCAGCATTCCATGAGTGGGCCATCCCTATAAGGACGTGTGGAAATGGCCGGTTGCAAGGAATGAACCCCTGCAAAGTTCCAACCATCTCCCTTTTCATAATATCGGTCCTGCAAAATTAGTTGGGTGCAACAGGTAGTGTGGGAGGGGGAAAGCATTAAAATTTCATAATGGATTCATATAGACAAAGTAATATATAGAGTATAAGTTAAATTGGTTGACTTATATGAATGTATGGTCTATATGGTCTAGGATATATAGAAATATTTGAAATTATGAAAAACGGGACAAATTGTTTGTCTAATATGGAAGAAGGGATTTAAAGATAGGGTACAGAGTATTAAAAATAGTTAAATAATTATTGCTTGGAATAAAGGGAAAGTATATATTTGTTAGACAGATGAATTTAAAATGAGTAAGGGAAAAGGGACAAAGGGTTGGAAAACTGTTGGAAGTCTATAAAAAGGGGGGGAAAGGGAGGGGGTTAGAAATTGGGAAATGGGGGGATTGAATGTAATGTGAAAATAAATGATTCTAATCCAATAAAAAATTTATTAAAATTTTTTTAAAAAAATTTCATAATGGATTCAAGCAGCTTAATGAAGACTGCTTGAGATTTGGGTCACAGATAGGATCACCAACTTACAGGTGGGGACCACAATTCTCCTGGAATTGCAACTGTTCTTCAGACTACAGAGATCAGTTCCCCTGGAGGAAATTTTGGCTTCTGAGAGTGGACTCTGTAACATCAAATCTCCAGGAATTTCCCAGACCAGAGTTGGCAACCCTATTCACGCATGCACATCAAAAAGTGTGTTTGTATCCGCAGTGTGCTGGTAACCATGCAGGCCTGCCTTGCTAAACTGGGGTTATAAACGGCTATAAAAACAAACGTTCTTGATGCATTTATTTTTTTAATAAACTGCTGCTCTTCCTTTCCCGATGTTTGAGGCAGCCTAAAAGCCAGCAATCATCAACGAAAAGCTCAAACTCAGTAAGTGAAAAACAGTGTAACAAAAAAAGGTTATAGCAGCATCTCCAGAAAGCATCTCTAGCCTTTTCACAAAGAACTAGGCTGTGGTTCCTTGAAAAATCCAACACAGTAATATCCCAAAGCCTTTCTAAAGAACTGGGTTTTTGCTCTGCCTTCCAGAATCCAACAGGGACATGCGTAAGCAAAGTGCTTGAGGGAGATCATTCTACAGCCCTGGGGCAACCATCAAAAAGAACCTGTTCCGTACTGCAGATGTCAAAATAATGACATCGTATTGTTTAATGTTCCTTGGATCAAAGGAACATTGAACAGGGCCCTCAAATGTGACCTTTATAGGCAAGCTTATGCAATCATATATCTGAGATATATGATTCCTGGACTGAAGCACAAGGAACATTTAAAAATAAGGCATGAGGTCAGATCCAACTAGGTTTTCTCCTAATGCAGAGGGAGGAAGGGGTCTCCTTTGACCCCCCAAAATGCTTTCCTGAGGACCTGCATGGACAATAAAACCATTTAGGACAGGGGCTATAGTGAAGTGGGGAACTGGACAAAATCTAGTGAACAAGCTGGCTAGATTCAACCCATGACAGGAGCAAGATGTGATCAGTATGATGACTATTTCTTCTGAATGCACATTCAGAGCCATCTGTGTTGATATTGGACAGTGCTCGAAATGATTCTGCTAGTGCCTCAGAAACCTTGTTCTTGCAGGCAACGAAACTGGTAGCAAGTCCTGTTTTAATGTCTGTTATGTGTAATGGTTCAAACATAACAGATCTTTATGCATCAATATCAGCAGAGTGCCCTCAAGTCATGGCAGGGTTTTCATGGCAAGAGACTAACAGAGGTGGTTTGCCATTGCCTGCCTCTGCAACCCTGGTCTTCGTTGGAGGTCTCCCATCCAGTTACTAATGAAGGCCGACCCTGCTTAGCTTCTGAGATCTGATGAGATCAGGCTCACCTGGGCTATCCAGGTCAGGGCTTCAGGGTAATTGCTTTTAAAAAAATGGGAAAGACCTTAGTATTTCAAAGAGTAACATTAGAAAAAAATATCAGCACATCCAAAATTTCACATTTGAATTCTGATTTGGGGAGAAATTTGCATTTCTCTTTTACAAATTGACATGTTCGTCATGAAGGCTATACAACAGGCTTGCCAAAGGAAACAGAAAACCAATGATGTTTGAGCCTTGGAATTAGTATGAAGCAGCTGGCAAAAATGCTATTTTCTTGAAACAGGGTATAATTATGTCTGGGAGTGGGCCAAGGCTAGAGAAGTGTTTATAGTGAAATTAGAAGCTGTGGGGGCAAAGATGGGGTACAGATTTCGAAATTGTTTTTGACCTGATACAAATTCATTTTGTAGAGCCTTTCTCATCTGACCGTGGTCCCAGAAGAGTTCACTCCGTCACCATCCTGTAATTCATCTGCATATGAATGAGATCTTATTTGGAACCCAATCTTATTTTTAAAACCGTATATTATATTTGTAGTGCAAAGAAGACTGAACACTGATAAGAGAAATGTTGATGAAATGTGTTATACATATTCTTAATTAACATTTTAAGCCTCAGTAAACCTTTAATAGAATTCTTTTGTTGTTGAAATAATGAAGTACCAAGATATTGTCTCCTTTCTTCAGCTACATGCTACATGACAAATTGGGTAAATTTTACTCCCTGGTTTAAATTACTGGATCTAGTTGCTGGATTGCATAAATGAAATTCGTACTTTATCCTGAAAAATACCCAAACACCTGCAAAGTCAAAGCAAAGGTAGTTTGACTTCATCCCACTTCATGGTCGAAACTATGAAGGAATCCACTCCAAATGACCGTCCTTAACTGTCCTGCTGCTCCTCTCAGGATACATGAAGAGGTGATGGAGGCACGCTACTCTTGCTTCTTATACAGCACGCCCGTCCAAAGGCAGCAAAGAAGACATAGAGGGGCTTATCGTTGGAATAAACAATGTCTTATGTACAAAGAAGAGAAAAAGATCCTGAAGGGGGCAGCGAGCTCTATCTAGACAGGAGGTAGGCGGAAGACCTTCTTTCTAAAGGGGCTTTTCCTTGTCTGTCTACGGAATGATAGTCTACAACTCTGTACTTTGTCTCAACTAACAAGCCAACTAGATTTATTTTCTTCTTTTTCCTATCCAGTTTATTAGTTCTCTAATAAAGCTTTTATGATCCCATTGGAGGGTCTCAAACTATAGATTGAAGACAAATGCACATTTTGATGACACTGAAACATACATAATATTCTTAGATACCGTTGCAAGCAGTACTTCCATAAAACTTCTGTAATGATATATGTATCCCGATGCAATATCAATGTGTGACCCAAAAGACATCAGCAGAAAATAGGCGGAAAGAACATCTATGCAGTTCTGTGTCCATGCCCATGCAAAGGACTACTCAGAATGGAATGGCATATTCTGGGGGAAATTCTCATCAGGGAAAAATTTGGAAGCATTCCCAGTGATGGTCAAATCTCTAGCACATTCCTTTCAGGCATGTGCTTGTGATTTACAGAACCTTTGAGGCCTAAACCTGTACTGCAGTACTAGTAAGACTGGTGCTCTGGCAAGTGACCAGTATTGGAGTTTAACAAATTATGCTACTATCCCGTAGCAGTCACTTCTGTCTCTGAGTAGGCTTGCCTCGTCTCCTGGGGACCAAACCAAGGATGGGGGCAGTGAGTACTTACTTCACATGCATGTGTTCCCATGCTCACCCATTGCATTGGAAAATGACATCATTTCGAGCACAATGTGGAAGTGATAGGTTGAGCCAGGGGCCAATTCTCTAAAAATTGGCCCAATCCATTTGGTCCCCAGGTGACCAATCAAGTCTGCTCAGAGAACAATGTGACAGCTG
The DNA here is from genome assembly GCF_028583425.1 of Eublepharis macularius. Lineage (NCBI taxonomy): Eukaryota > Metazoa > Chordata > Lepidosauria > Squamata > Eublepharidae > Eublepharis > Eublepharis macularius. Next base: position 162,287,856 of record NC_072792.1, on the reverse strand, counting down.
CAGGACAGTGGAATAATTTGTTTAACTCCAGTACTGATCACTTACCAGAGCACAGTTTTGCTAGTTGGCACAATAGAATATGAAGAGGTTGCAACCCTAGCTGGAAAACGGCTAAAAGATGAACCAAAATCCCCATTTGAAACATGCACAGTAGAAGACCGCCTGAGCCTAAAATTGCCCATGTCTCTTTATTAAAGCCTTTTAGCAATTAAATTGACACTGAAAATGTACCATCACTTGGGCTAATTAAATTAACAAAGCTGTCATTTATCTTGCATCGGTTCAGCATGCAGCGAGATGGAATTCTTCTAAATCTTGAATGGCCTCCAAATCCAAGACATTTCTCTCAGTAATGCGGTGGGCAGAGACCACCAATCACCAGTTCTGACACATCCTTCAGCAGTAGATCATTTGAACAATATCTGGGTTTTAAAGGTTATTATTACTGTAAATAGTGAATGAAAAGAGGCAGCTGTAAAATGTGTAAATGTGCTAAAAATACTAGAGGCCCTGCATCGAAATATAATAGAGCATCCTATATCTGGAAATCTCTGGAGCCATAAAATTTGTCTTCCAGAAAGGGGAACAGAAGAACAGAAGGAGGTATAAAACATGCCGTCAGTGTACATAGTACATTTATAGAATATAAAACATGTTCAAAGAATATTAAATGTTCTGCTTAAAAAATTCTCAGAAAATGGGGTTTGCGATATTACTGGTTTTAAAAGGAGATGGCAGCATGAAGCAGCAGAGGGAAATAGAATAAAGCATAGAGGTACCCAGGAAGAGTCACGGGTGGGGGTGGAATCTCACCCCCCCCTTTGCTGGTTTTTCTCTCATACTACCTCTAATTTTCCTCCTGCTGATAGCCCTTGCAGTTTCTCTGCCTTCTCTGCTTCCTTCCTACTTAACCTTCTTCGTTTCCTTCCTGTCTACCACTTTTCTTCCAGTTTGCCCATCCTTCCTCCTTTCCTTATCCTGCTTCTTTCCCTATGTCCAACTTCCACTTCCCCTTTTGTTCCATTTTTATTTCATCCCTCCCTCTACCTTCACTCCCCCATTCTTCTTGCCTTGCCCCCAGCCTTCAGTTTAAAAGTAAAATTGCAGCAGCCATTTTGGATCACCTTGGCAACATGGCTGTCTTGAGAGCTAAGATCTTGACATTTTGAAAGTATTTTATTTTCTTTTACTCCCTTAATTTTTATAACAAGTTTTTTTTCTGTAGATTTGGAGGTTCCCCCAGGATTGCATAAATAGCTGCCCTGTTTTTTTCCTAGCCCATTGTGTAGATTTGTGAACTTGGTGTGAGGTTCAAAATTGGATATATAGATGTTCCTTTTATTCCTTTAATGTTCAGTCCTGAAGAAATTAACCATAAGCAATTGCCAGGGGTGTTTTCGAAATTGTCCTCAGTGGAAATTCTCCTTGGATTTTGGCATTCCAAATAACAGGTCTTGTTTCCAAAGTGGTATTATCAATTCTATATTGTCCCATTTTTTATTTCTGAGGTTTTTGTACAGAGCGAATCAATAATGGTTTGCTGCAGTTTTCAGTTCTTTCAGTCCATATCCATCTTTCCTGTCCTCTGTGTTAAACTAATCTGACCCCTCATATTACTAAAACACTGCAAAAAAGCAATCAGTTGTATCATGATTCTGGGTTGGATCCAGACTAAATGGGCAATTTCCACCAATTCTCACTCCCACTTTAGGCCCCTCTCATGAATTTCCTCATGGCCCCTGTCCCTCAGGAGCAGCATTTTGTGGAGATCAGTGAGCAGTGGTGGAAGGGAGTGGAAGCATAGAAGTTCCATTCCATGGATGGAAAATTTAGTCTGGCCCAAACCATTCTTTACCAATACTGGGTGGCATAAGTAAAACACTGGGTGGCATAAGTAAAACACTGCACAAAAAGATTGAAGATCCTTTTTACAATGTCAATGTGCGTGTGTACATCAGTAACGTACATCAGTAATGTAGACATAAAGGAACAAGGGCTGTGGAAAACTGTGCATGACCCAATTCTAAAATCCATTTAAGACATCCTCCTAGGTAACTTAGAATAAAGAAGTAGAGACATTTGGAGATCCTAAAGAACAAAACATGAAATACCAAGGAACTGCTTCTTTACCAGAAAATAGAAGGCCACTCAAAGAACCAACTCTGTTTTATGAACTTGTTCAAATGCCATTCAGTCCAAATGTTCTCCACTGTTCCATCTTAAATGGCTGTTCAAATGCCCAGTGTAACATAAGATACGGAAGATTTCAGCACCAAACTGTGTGAACCCTCATTGCTGTTCTTTGCTTCACTGGAGAAGCTAATTTACTATACTAAATAAGTTTGGGATTTGTCATTGGAGACGCTATATGGTGGATATGACAGGTACCTTTACTGAATACAGTATAATAATGAATTATCTTAATGTAAAGAAGAGTCTAGAGAATTATTGTAGACTTGGCTTCTCTCTCTCTCCATTTATGATAACCACCCAGGTCTGATAACATCTAAGCTATTCCTAGGGTTTCTTTTGGGTGTGCACACTGCACACATCACACGCGCATGCACACACACATACACTCATGCATACTAGCATCCCAAAAGGCAAAAGATGTCCTCCTTTGTATTGTTATGCCATGTAGTTGTAGTATGTGTGTAAATATCAGAACCAAATGAGTGAAGGCTAGTTGCATATTTTCCCCACACACAACTGATCAGCATTCTCCACTTAATGGGGGAACTGATTAGGTGTTAATAACCCTTAAACACAAGTCCTCTGATTGCGTGGGTTCTTGTCACACAGGTGCATATGTGACTGTCAGTAGGAAGATACAGACTCCAAAGTGTTACTGATACAAATTAAGCAGTTTATTGAAGGCACTATTTCACACAATACACTACAACAGCAAATTACAAACAGCAAACTGAATCAGATGCATGATACAAGAATAGATATGAAAAGGCATGGATATAAAACCATCAGAAAGATGTATATGGCTACAGCAAATACTATGGGATACATAAATAGGCAGTGCATAAGCATGAAGATATAAAACATGAGTCTACAGCATAATTCTAAAACTGTCCTCAGTAGAGGACACACTAGGTAGTAGAGATGAACCATAAACCAATAGGCATTGCAAAATATCCCTGAAATAAGCTGAATGCATGTTGTGTGTGTGTGTGTGTGTGTATTATGTGCCATCAAGTCACTTCTGACTTATGGCAATCCTATGAATTAATGACTAGAGATGGTCACGAACAGCAATACAAACTAAAAAAACCCCACAAACAGCCCAATCTGCTGTTTGCGAACAAGCTGTTCATGAGGCCCCATTCTAAACAAACAGGTGGTTGTTGCAAGCCTCGTTCATTGCTATTCGTCAAGCCAAACAGTCTGGTACTTGCAATCAATTCCCTGGGCAACTCAGGCAGGGATTGCCTTAACTCTGTCTGAACTCCTTCTGTTGCCCTGGAAATCCCAATCTAAGACCAATTTAGCTTGACCAATTTAGTCTTCCTTCCAAGTGTAGACTGGAGCTCCAAATTTGTTACAAGAGGAAAAGACCAGGGGGGAGGGGGGCTCCCAGCTCTGGCTTTCAGGGAGAGACAGCTGCTGTTAAAGAGACAGGGTGAGTGCATTGGGGCTTGAATTTTCTTTGTGTGTGGTGAGATAGGGATCTACCCCTTCAGGTTCCAGGGCTGCTACCAGGCTCTGGGGCTTAGCTATTATTTATTATTGGTACATTTCCTGCTGCCTGCTCAGGTAGGGTTTCTGGGAGTGGTGCAGTAGGGATGGCTGGAGAAGAGCCTGCTGGCCCCCACGAACAATAAACATGTTTGTGACAGGATCATGTTCGTCAATTCGGGGATGGCAATGAACAACGATCATCATGGTTGTTGTGGGTTTTCCGGGCTGTATTGCCGTGGTCTTGGCATTGTAGTTCCTGATGTTTCGCCAGCAGCTGTGGCTGGCATCTTCAGAGGTGTAGCACCAAAAGACAGAGATCTCTCAGTGTCACAGTGTGGAAAAAATGTAGGTCATTTGTATCTACTCAGGAGGGGTAGGGTTGAGCTGAGTCATCCTGTAAGAGTTTCCCAGGGTGTGGAATGCTAATGGCGGGAGGCTTCACTGTATCCTGAGGAGGTTTTTTTGCATATGGATTGGTGCTTGATGTGCTAATCTTCTCTGCAGGGCTATTGTTGGGTGTAAAGTGTTTTGTTAGCCTGGTGTTTTTCAGAACTGGAAACCATGCTCTGTTCATTCTTAAGGTTTCTTCTTTCCTGTTGAAGTTTTGCTTATGCTTGTGAATTTCAATGGCTTCCCTGTGCAGTCTGACAAAGTAGTTGGAAGTGTTGTCCAGTATTTTGGTGTCCTGGAATAAGATACTGTGCCCTGTTTGAGTTAGGCTATATTCAGCCACTGCTGATTTTTCAGGTTGTCCAAGTCTGCAGTGTCTTTCATGTTCTTTTATTCTTGTCTGGATGCTACGCTTTGTGGTCCCAATGTAAACTTGTCCACAGCTGCAGGGTATACGGTATACTCCTGCAGAGGTGAGGGGGTCTCTACTGTCTTTTGCTGATTGTAGCATCTGTTGTATTTTTCGGGTGGGTCTGAATACTGCTTGAAGGTTATGCTTTTTCATAAGCTTTCCCATCTGATCAGTAATTCCTTTGATATATGGCAAAAACACTTTTCCTGTAGGAGACTGTTTTTCTTTGGTTGTTTGATTCATCCTGGGTTTGATTGCTCTTCGAATTTCATTTCTGGAGTAGCCATTTGCCTGAAGTGCGTGGTTTAGATGATTAATTTCCTCATTGAGAAAGTGCGGCTCACATATCCGTCTTGCATGATCCACTAATGTTTTCATGATGCCTCTTTTCTGTCGGGGGTGGTGATTGGAGTTTTTGTGTAAGTACCGATCAGTGTGAGTTGGTTTCCTGTAGACCTTGTGACCTAACTGAAAGTTTGCTTTGCGGATGACCAAGGTATCCAGAAATGGGAGTTTTCCCTCGATTTCTTTCTCCATTGTGAATTGTATGTTCAGGTGGATGTTGTTGAGATGATTCAAAAACCCCATCAATTCTTCCTCCCCATGGCTCCAAATGATAAATGTATCATCCACAAACCGGAACCATACACTAGGTTTGTGGGGTGCTGATTCTAGAGCTGTTTTTTCAAAATGTTCCATGTAGAAGTTTGCTATAACTGGGCTGAGTGGGCTCCCCATGGCCACCCCATCCATCTGTTCATAGAATTCGTTGTCCCATTGGAAGTAACTGGTTGTCAGACAATGGTGGAATAAGGCTGTTACATCCTCTGGGAAAATCTGATTAATAAGTGCAATAGTGTCTTTTACTGGAACCTTGGTGAACAGGGATACAACATCAAAACTGACAAGTATGTCTTGTGGATTGAGTTTCAGAGAACTGATTTTGTTGATGAAATCTGCTGAATCTTTGATGTAAGACGAGGTTTTCCCGATGTGGTCCTGCAGGAGATCTGCCAGATGTCTAGCTAATTCATATGTCGGTGAACCAATGGCACTCACAATGGGTCGGAGTGGGACTGAATCCTTATGTATTTTGGGGAGTCCATATAGTCTAGGTGGCTGTGCTTCAGTCTTGCATAGTTTTCTGTGCATGTCGGGATGTAGTGAGGAATTCTTGATCAGCGCATTTATTAGCCTGGTGATTTTGCAAGTGGGATCTCGTTTTAGTTTTTTGTAGGTGGAGGGGTCCAGGAGTTCATTAATCTTCTTTTTGTATTCCTCTGTTTTCATGATCACCGTAGCATTGCCTTTATCAAAACATTCTATCCCCGACAATAGCCCTGCAGAGAAGATTAGCACATCAAGTACCAATCCATATGCAAAAGAACCTCCTCAGGATACAGTGAAGCCTCCCCCCATTAGCATTCCACACCCTGGGAAACTCTTACAGGATGACTCAGCTCAACCCCACCCCTCCTGAGTAGATACAAATGACCTACATCTTTTCCACACTGTGACACTGAGAGATCTCTGTCTTTTGGTGCTACACCTCTGAAGATGCCAGCCACAGCTGCTGGTGAAATGTCAGGAACTACAATGCCAAGACCACGGCAATACAGCCCGGAAAACCCACAACAACCATCGTTCTCCGGCCGTGAAAGCCTTCGACAATACAACGAACTTCATGTTCGGGTTTTTTTCTGTTCGTGCCCATGTCTATTAATGACCTACAAAACATCCTGTCATTAACAGCCTTGTTTAGATCTTGCTAACTGGAGGCTGTGGCTTCTGTTATTGAATCAAGTCATCTCATTTTGGGGTTTCCTCTTTTCATACTGTGTTCCAGCCTTCCTAGCATTATTAACTTTTCCATGAGTCTTGTCTTCACATGATGTGACCAAAGTACGATGGCTTCTGTTTTGTCATTTTAGCTTCTAGGGAGAATTCAGGCTTGATTTGATCTAGAACCCACTTACTTGACTTTTTGACAGTCCATGGTGTCTGCAAATCTCTCCTCCAGCACCACATTTCAAATGAATCAATTTTCTTTCTGTCAGCTTTCTTCCTTGTCCAACTTTCACATCCATGCATAGTAATGGGGACTACCATAGTATGTGATCTTCTTCCCCAGACCTTTTTTAATTCCTTCATGGCTGCCTTTCCAAGTCTCGGTCTCCCTCTAATTTCTTGGTTGCAGTCTCCCTTTTGGCTGATGATTGAGCCGAGGAATAGAAAAACTTGTTAGCATGTTAGTCTAAATGTTAAACCATTAATTGCTACTCTTCCACTCCTCTTCTGCTTATAGCTCAGTTTCCTAGTAAGCAAGTTGATGCAGCTTCATAGCTACCGATCCAAGGATCCAGGAAAGTTGAAGAGGCAGGATCCTCATGGGCTTGTGGGCTTGTCAACCATGAGACTCCTGAGAATTAGGAGGAGGTTGGGAGAGGTGAGAATAGGCCTTCCAAGGTCTTAAGGCCTCAAGACATCCTCAAAGCAGGACAACCCGAAACAGAAAAGGCTATTGCTGCTCAAAAAGAAAAGTCGCTCCTAAGCCCACCTTTTTCTTGGACTTTTCTACATTTCCCCTGGGCAGAAGCAGTACCATGGTAGCACCCACTCCCCGGTGGTGGAGACAGAGACATGAACCTAATTTCCCCCTCTTTCATTGTCTACTTTGGAACCCAGGGGACAGGAAAACTCCATACCCATAACATCTGCCAGTAAACCAAAACAATACGCCAATTCCATATTGTCATTAGACTGGTCAACTTGTTCATCAGAGCTGCAGGTGTGCACTTGTGTCCTTGGTCCTTTTTGTTTTCTCAGCAATCAGCAGCGCATATTGGACACTTCAACTGGGGAGTTTCTGGCTGGGGTTCAAGGAAAAATACTCCTGTATGGCATGATTGTGTGTGTAAACAGAGAGTGAGGTCCCCCATATTTGTGGAACCTGGTACTGTGCAGTCTGGTACTTCCAGCATGTCAGCAGCTACTTGACTTAACTCAGTTCATATCCAAATTGACACACCACTTTTTGGGTTCCTTCAGCTGAATCCACAGATTCTCCCAAATCCATTGAAACAATCACACAGGATAAGGCCCAAAATTATAGCAATCCATACTTCTTTTTGCCCCATAGTATCATGTAGGGTCAAACACAAACGCTGTCTGGTGGGAGGGATTTTCTGTTGTCAAAACCAATCTGGGCAAGTTTTAGACAAGATGCCCCCTCAAACAAACACTTTCTATCACTACATTAAGTGATACTTTTCAAGTGTTTACAGTGATTTAAGGTTGGATGTTCCTCATTGAATGCATGACAATCACCCAGAGCTGTACTGCTGCAGCCTCAGAAAAAGTCACAATGTCTGATAGCAAACTACCAGAGTCAAAGTCTGAAATCCATTTTGTTCAAAGATAGAGGCAGATCCAGGTAAAAAATGGACAAGATTAAGATGCAAGATCCAATGAATCAGCCCAATCCATGTGGTTGTAGAGAGTCACACCATATGGCTTAAGTCGGGGAGGACAGCTTCCTCATAACTCTCTCTTTGTATAGGTGTGTGTGAGAGAGAGAAAGAATGGATGGAGGGGAGAATCTTCCATTCTTGCCAACGCAAGAGCCTGGGAGTGAATGAGCAAGGGAGCTGCCTAGCAAGGTAGCCTAGAGATGGGCTACATCCAAGGACTCAGTTGCTGAAACAACCAACACAAGAGATGTCCATGAGGTCAGTAGAACTGAGCTGAGATGTTGCATCAACAGCCCCAGGGCAACGTGGAGGGAGAGTTGTATTAGGCCCGGCCACTCCATTCCTCCTGGTGCATCACTAGAGGCCTCGATCCTGGAATCAAAATAGAACTTGGGAAAGGGTTCCAGGCTGTATGAGTCACTGCAGTGGACTCCCCTTTCTCTTCTGAAAAGGTTCTCTTGGGCTAAGGTATCTGGCAGGTTTCCTCAGGAACTTAATGTGATTTCATTATTAACAGCTGTTAAACATGATGGCTAAATTAATAAAACCTCGATGTTAGGAGGCAGTATAGTTCTAAACATCAAAAGCTGAGAACAAACAAGATGGAATCTTGTCAGCCACTGTCAGAGACAGAACGTTGCCTATCTCTCCACTGAAATATATTTGAAGCAACTCACAATGATTGTGAAAAGGGGGCGGAGGGGAGGGGAGAAGTTCAAAAAGGAAACAACGATAAATCAAAGGCTACTAAAGTCAGTAGATAAAACACCAGATAAGATTTGTATTAAGAAAGCAGCAGAATAAACAGAAGTCAAATATTAAAACAGAATGTTCCTAGCCAGCAGTTATACTTTTATTTTATTTTATCATATTTATATTCCGTCCTCCCCGCAAGCAGGCTCGTGGCGGATACTAACCAGCACATTAAAAAAAAAAAAACCTTGAGGGAAAAGAATGTTTTCATCTGGCACCTAATAATTTGCTACCAGGTAGACCAGTGTGGGAAAAGTATTTCATAGTCAAGGTGCATCACAGAAAAGGCAATGTCTCTGGTTGATGCCCACTTTATTTTTAAAGATAGGAGCATATAGAACAGAATCTCTGCTCCAGGTTGCAGCTGGATGGCAAGATTATATGGGAATAGGACCCCTCCCCCTCTAATATCTTGGTCTCAGTTTATTTAGGATTTAAAAGCAAGAAACAGCTCTTGCCTTTGCTCAGATATAAACCAACAATCAATGTTCCTCTTTTAAAAAAAATGGAACGATATGTCCCCACAACTTATGCCCAGTTAAATATTCATCGGCCGCAAGTTGCATGTTATAGCGGGCTTACAAAAAAGTGCACTGAATTCCCAATGCAGCTTGAAAGTGACAATTATTATTTCTAGATAAAAAAAATAACAAAAGTTATGTTATCATCGACATCAAGCTGGCCTACAATTTTTCCAGGAAGTTAATGGAGCAGATGAAGCTTTCCCCACAAAATTATTTGTCCTCATTATTAGAACAAGTTGTAAACTGGTCATTGTTTTCAGCTAGTATTTCTGCCAACAGATGGCAGAATATACCCTGCTCACTAGCTGCCCATAAGAGGACACACTGAACTTCATCAGCAGTCTGAACTTCTCTGAGTACGTTTTTGGACACGTTTACAGTGTTCTCATGATGACTCAGCTGATGTGTGGTGAAGGAGCCTTTGGGAGCCAGCAACAGGGAAAGCCAGAGAGAGAAAAGAGCTGTGCGTGACAACTGGGGCTAGCTGAAGCCAGCCGGCAATAACTGTTGGTATAGACTGCCTATTCATATAGGCAAGAAAAGCTCGTTTCTAGTTTTAAAAAAATTAGGGATGCCAAGAAATCTGAAAGTGATGGGTTTATAATGTGAAATTGTGAATCTTTCCTGCTTGCGATACTTGTTTTAATTACCAGTAGGGATGACCTAAGTTCCCTGTTTTATTTCTTTTTCTGTTAGTTCAAATTTTATTGACTGGTTGTTACTCTGAGATTTAACTATTGGTAGTTTGTAGATTAACTATTTGTAGATTAGTCTGTTTTGTGCCTAGATACTGTTCAGTTTTTATATGCAGTTTATACTTACTTGTATCCTACCACTCCGCTCAACTAACAGTGCAATCCTATGAAGAGTTACTCCAGTCTAAGCTCATTGATTTCAATGGGGATAGACTGAGTAACTCCACATAGGATTGCACTCCAGGGGCACTTCCTCTGGCAGAAGAGGCTTTTTCTCCAGAGGGAGGCTCCTTCTTCTGGAGGAAGGCTTCACAGATAGTTTAAAGACATGGTAGGATGCATTTACAAAGACAATGTTTATAACTCATGCCTACATATACTGTACTGCTAGTTCAAATATAATTGGAAGAGGTGTACATTTTATTAGAAAAAAATTGGTGTGAGCAAAAAATTGTACCCCTCAAACACACAAGTTTGATACACACAAAGAAGATGAAGCATCAAAACAGGGATTTAAGAAAAACTGAAGCAATTTAAAATCATCCCAAATTATGCCCTGAAATGATAAGTCCATTCACAACTGAAAACATGATATGAACCACTTTTGTAGCTAGTTGGTCAGCATTCATCAGACTAGGGTTGCCAGGTCCCCTTACCCTCCTGGAGGGAGGGGTAAAGGGACACTCACCTTTTGGAATGTCTTCACACATGGGCAAAGTGAATGCAACTGGAGCGGCATGATGATGTCACTTCCAGAAACTGACATCATCACGCATGTGCCAGGAGTGCTCCCACGCTTCACAGTGGGCTGATTTGGGCCCCAAGCAGATCTGATTTGGCCCATTTTGGACCCAAATTGGACTGCTGTAAAGTGCAGGAGTGCTCCTGGGGCAATCTGATATCACTCCTGGGAGTGACATCATTGAGCCACCCCAAGGGTGCTCCTGGGAGGCCTATTCCCCTGCCTTTCCCCCCTGCTGGTCAGGTGAATGGTAGAGGGAGGTGGAGGGTGGGACGGGGAAACCCCTGCCCCATCGGGGGACCTGGGATCCTTACATCAGACCAAAACCAGCAGCAAACTCCAACATAATCAAGTTGATTAGCTGCTCTAGATGAATCAATGCTGCATCCTTTCTTCCCATCAAACGGGACCAACACAAGATACATGTACAAAGAAGACATGCAGCAAAAAAAGATGACAGTAAAATCATAATCACAGCACCAATAGGAATAACCACATTCCAGATAAATTAGCCTTCAAAGGTCCTCATAAGGAGAACTATTTTATGCTGCCTCCTAAAGCTACTTAAAAAGAAAAAGCATTCCTACGTTCTGCTTATAGTTGGTGACCCGATAATGTTTTGAACCATGAAAAATTCATTGATTGCTACAGAAAACCATTCTATGTCAGTGTTAGAGAAAGAATTGCATTTGTATAAACATACAGCTACCGTTAGGCCCAAGTGTTTGGTTCTCTTTGGAATTTTCAACAATAGCAGCCCTGATTTCTCTCTCTAAAGCTAAAAGATAAAGTGAAGTCCAGTCTTATAAATAATAAGAGAGAGGAATTGCAAGTTAAAATGCTTCTCTCAAGCAACAAACAAAGACAAAACCCTTTTTTCAAACTTAGAAAATGAACCCATCTGAGAGAGAATTAACATACAACTTTTCTAACTAATGTGTTTGTTTTTTTAACCAAAGTGAAGGTTTAGAAAAGAAAAATATGGAGATCAACAAATTTTAGAAGCCTGACCTTGGGACAGTTGCTATCTTTGCCTGCAAGTTGTTCAGAGATTGAAACATAATAACTCATATATGCTGTCATTACTCTGGAGGAAAAGCAACTTACATATACACTAAATTAGTATAAATAAATTGGTTGATTTCTAACTCCAGAGTAGAGGTGGGCATGAATCGTAATATGAATTTTAAAAAACACACGAACCAGGTGAGCAGCAGGAGAAGGGGGCTGTCACTTTCACACACCCCGCACTGAGTTCAGCCGATTGGCTGAAGCCGGCCCAGGGTGTGTGAAAGTGACAGCCCCCTTCTCCTGCTGCCCGCAAGTGGCAGGAGAATAGGGCAGTCTGTTTCAAACGCCCCACACCGGCTTCACCCAATTGGATGAAGCCTGCACAAGGTGTTTTGAAACTGACAGCCTTCCTCTGCCGGTTGCAACCTACAGAAGAAAGCTGCGACTTTCAAACACCCCGCGCTGGCTGCATCCGATTGGATGAAGCCAGTGTGAGGTGTTTTGAAACCGACAGCCTTCTTCTGCCACTTCCGGGCGACAGGAGAAGGGGGCTGTCAGTTTCAAACACCCCACGCCAGCTTCAGCAGCTGGTGCCGGGTGTTTGAAATGCCATGAACCAATTCATGAACCAGGGAAAGTTCATGGAAGTTTGTGGTTTGTGGAACGCGGCAAACCACGAATGACATGGTTTGTTTTTTTCCGATTTGTGCCCATGTCTACTCCAGAGATGCATCGTTTGGAGTTTTGCCATTTCAAATATGATATATATATATATATATACCATACTTACAGATTTTTTTTCTTTCCGGCATCTCATCCCCTATGAGAATTTTGAGACTTCCAAGAGAAACTATTCCAGCATCTTGGAATTTTCTACAAACTTTCAAAATTGCATTGAATTGTATGCCTTTGCAGCCCATCATACTGATTGTTACAGGAAGCTACTCGAAGCAAACGGCTGTGTTTCTATTTCAGCTAACACCATCCTGGAACAATTGGCAGGAACAGTAATAGACACAGCTGTTTCAGTGAGAAGTTTTAGGTTCTTTGTTACTTACAATGAGGATTGCAGTAAGCTGATACATTGCTGTAATATAGCGCACACATACACCCCCAAAAAATCCCTCTCAGTAAGCAGATTGGAAAACTCCCTCACTAAGGTGGCTACTTAAATTCAACCTAACCTAAGGCCCTTTGAAACCATTGACTCAGGTACTATGTCTTTGATTAAATGGATTATGTGTTGGATTACCTATGAGTGGCCTCTAGTAAATATTGATTTGAGAAGACTTAGCATAAGGCAAAGATTATAGTTGATTGTTAATTGCATCTGATGAGCAAGGCCACCTTCTGCCTTCAGTCATCATTTCGTATGATTTCAAGGGATACATTTCTGTGAAGGTGACAGGCACCAAGTTGCTTGGAAATCATGTCTTAGCACTGTAAAACATTGCACCCTAATCTCAGAGACTGTGGCAGTCATTGATCAGGAAGAAAGAAAACTCTACAGGAACGCTGGCCAAGTATAAAGCAGTAGAGCTGAGCTGCTTACTCCCTGCTTCTAGCAAGCATTTTGGGCAGTGTCAAAGGAATTCTTTCCTTTTCAATAGTTGTCTGCCTTGAAAAACATTCACTTATCATTGCCCTCAGTTGCCCTCTGTGCTATTGTCATGTGGTAGTGGTAGATAGTACCCTCAAGTCATAGCTGACTTATAGCAACCCCTACTGGGGTTTTCATAGCAAGAGACTTACAGAGGTAGTTTGCAATTGCCTGCCTTTGCAGCCCTGGTCTTCATTGGAGGTCTCCTATCCAATTACTAACCAAGGCTTACCCTGCTTAGCTTCTGAGATCTGAGGAGATCAGGCTCACTTGGGCTATCCAGGTCAGGGGCTATTGTCATGTAGACAAATATAATTGACCAAATAGTGCTCTGACATCATCCTGTTCACAAGCCCTAGTTGGGTAGGGTCAACCATATAAATAATCCAGAAATAAATAAACATCAGACCTGGAAATGCAAGTGCCAAACAGGATCTTAAAACGGGGATATTGGTACAAAATTTTCTTCTGTAAAAAGATTCCACCACTAAAACTGCAACTTTTCTCCAGGAAATCTGAAACATGAGAATATTCACTGCATTCCTATTCCTGCATCAGTTCAAAGCTGAAGATCACTATTGATCTCATGGGTCAATTATGTGACCCACCATCATGTGTGAATCTGCTCAGAAACATACCTTTCTCTTTTGTTATGTCACAGGAACCCTTCCACTGAAAGTAGATCCAAGCCCTTATAAAAAGCAATGGCAATTTCAATCAGAAGTAATCACACTTTCCAGAGAAAATACATGGGGTCCTTTCCTAAAATAACATTTCCCCCCACACACAGAAACGTCATTAAGCAGCAGAGAGCAGAGTAGTTACAATGAGAAATCTATTCTTCTATATCCACCCACATCCCCTAATCTGTGTGGTGTATTTAAATTAACTTTGTGGGTTTAAAGACTAGAGGCTAATTTCCCCAGAGACCGAAACTATCCTTTTAGTTATTTACTTATTTATTGGAACACTATTAGAGTAATGCTTAAAGAATGACTTGCTTTTCTTCTGGTGAACAGTGAGTGGCTCATGATAGTGACCTCCCAACAATTCTTGTTTGGAGAGAATAATTTACCTTCTCAGCATAATTAATACAAACCTTTTACAGAGCCATGGCTTCCACAGCGGAGGTGCTATATTAAGACTTTCTTCCACCAATCCTTTCTAGAACACAGACTTTTCCTCAGGGTTCTTCCTTCTTCACAGGAGGCCATATGGTGGTACTAGAAGGAGCCCTTTTTTGTGTTAGATTCGTTCACACACGGATGTGCTCTACTTGGTGACTTGCATGTCTAGATGGACTACATAGGTCAAACACTACAGAGAGAATACACCATGTTTGTGGTAATGTATTTCTAGTGATGTTCTTTAGTTTCAAAGAAAAAGACTTGTGTAGGTGAGAGCTAAGACTGTGTTTCTTTTCTTTTTTTACTCTCTACAAAGACATCCCGTACCTTTGACTACTATAACACTGATTGTCACCTTCTCAGAAATCCATCTTTCAGGCATCATTAGAGGGCAGATTCTCCCTCAGTATTGATCATCAAATAGCCAGAAATTTTAACCTACACTTTAATAATAATATACCACCCTTCAGGACTACTTAACACCAACTCAGAGCGGATTACAAAATATGTTATTATGCTTACAACAAGCACCCTGTGAGGTGGGTTGGGCTGAGAGAGCTCCTAGAAGTTGTGACTGACCTAAGGTCACCCAGCTAGCTTCAAGTGGAGGAGTTGGGAATCAAACCCTGTTCTTCAGATTAGAATCCTGCCGCTCCTAACCACTACACCAAACTGGCTATTCAAAATTCCATGTTTATTACCCTCAGAGGTTATGATGCCAAAGGTGTAGGCAAACTCTATGTTGCATTAAACAAGAGAATCCCAACAGGAATTAAGTGCAATACAATACCATCTTATGATGAGATAGAAACTGTCACACCCCTTTGTGAAAGGCTGGTCTTGTGACTCCAGGGTATCTCCCAACAACAACCAGGCCAAAATGAATTATGGGTGCTTCAGGGACAAGAACCTTGTGTTCAATTCCCACATAACACACATCAGCCTAATCCAGCGTTTAATCTTCTGGGTAACTTCATCTCTGGTCCATTAATTATCATTTCTTTTAGAATAACTCAAGAAATGAAATCTTTCCCCACTGGTGGAAAAGGGCCCCCACCAGGACAGGTTCAGTAATAACTCCCTCACCTGCAGCCAGTGGACACTTGTACCCTCTCTCAAATATATCTCGCCCCCTTCTCACCACAAATATATGCAGCGTGGTTACAGCAAGTCGATCCTCTACTAGGAACAGAAAGAATGAGTCAAACAAGGTTAACATTGTAAAGCAGACTTTGTGAGGATTTCTGGATTGTGTGCAAACACACTATATATTTATTTAGTGCAAATTGCTCTTCTATCTCTGTGCAAAATGGCCCTAAGGTTGTGTTCAAGCCATACTTGAGGTAACTAATCAAGTACCTCATACTTGAGGTAACTAATCAAAATATGGCTTAATGCTTGAACCAAAGGATAATGATTTGCAATCAGCCATAAAACCAGAAACTGTGGATCCAACCAGCTTTTCCATTAACAAACAAGGAAAGAAGTGATCCCCTTTGAGTACCAAAAGGCTATGCAGGAGATTATGGGACCTACGTGAACAAAAACCATATGGGGGGCTATCATATGGAGGGGAGCTGGGCGAGATTCAGTGAACAAAATGGCTGGAACCAACCCCATAACTTGAAATCAGATTTCATACCATGATTTGTACTTCCTGGCATGTATCCTACCACTTTTTGCATGGAATGCAGAGTTTCTTGGGTTCTTCTCTGTTCCTGCAGCCACTTCTGGCTTGTTCAAAGATCACTTCCCAAGGTCACAGAACCCATGAAGAGGAATAACTATCTGGATTGAGAGGGAAGGAGTGAGGAAAGACAAGGGGTTGAATTCATTCCTCTTTCCTCTTCCAGATGCATAACTCCAATGAAGAAAGAATTCAGTTCCATCCCTTTGTCCCTCCTCATTTTATCCCACTTGCATACAGGGCAGCCCTTCCACATGGAAGCCATGACCCCAGGAATGAACTTCCCAGAGGATGAGTGAGAGCACAGGAACAGAAATGAACTCAACATGTGCCTTCCATGCAGAGATACATACCTCTATGGTTTGGCATATGATAGCAGAATAACCCAACTATATTTGATGTTGAGGCTGGTCCCCCAGCTCCAGGGACCAATGTTTGCTGCAGTGTAGACAGAAAAAGAAAACAGATTTTTTAAAAAATCTAGTACTGTTAGTTTCGAACCCCCTACCATGGTTTGGGTTCTAAACCATGGTGAGTTCAAACCATGATATGTCATGTCATCTGACGTGAGCTTTCATGTGTGATAGGCTAGAGATTCAGAATCAGGCCCACACAGTTCTGTTTTCTTTTTATGCATCAGAGATCTATTGCCTTCCTTTATATTTGAATTTCTGCCTTATGCCCTCACATTCTGATGATCTGTAATGGAGCCAATTTGTTCTGACAGGGCCCATTATAAATGGAACCAGGCACAGATATACCCAGCCTAACCTGCTGTTTGTTTTATATATGGAACTTGACAGTGGCTATTTTAAGGAACTGCGGTAAGGTTTGATTTGTATAACTTGTCTCTATCTGCATCTTGACATAAAACTTTCTGCTAGTTGTTATGGCTACAGCAAATAATAATGAAATGAGTCATCAGAGAAATATAGACATATGACCTGCGGAGACAGAGCAAGAGCACAAGCTTCTGTCATTGTTTTGGCAATGGTCTGAAAAGAACAGCTTGCAGGAGCAGAAAATGGGTTGGTGGCTTCTTCTACTCACTGAAATCATGAGTGGCCTGATCGGTGATCAGCAGGGAGAGGCAGTCAGCCTGCTCTTTCAGGGCACGTGGCTTGGATCTTGTCCTGTTTGGGTGGGGATAAGTGGGGTGGATTCTACCCCATCTTACAACTCCACAAAGGAAAGCCAGAAGCCTTCTTCGATTCCAAGGAGACTTCTTCCAAGTTAAGTGGCTCTTCCATTGAAGGAAGAGACGTTTACATTGGAGGAAAGCTCCTTAGGCTGGGGGAAGTCAGAGACTTTGCTCTGTGGAGTGGTGGGATCCATCCAGTGTCACGGTATCAATTGAAGCATAATTTTAGACAGGGAAACATACAAAACTGCCTCATACGCAGTCAGCCCGCTGGCCTTGTTGTGGATTACTGCATTTTTACATTGCTGTGAGTCAGGAGGAGAAAGAAGCACTCTGAGTTCAGAGGTAGCCAGTTGCTTCTTTTTATTGAAAGCACACAGTACAAGCAAGGGCTCAAGAGACAAGTGGAAATAAGTGTTTTGTCTTTCATTCTACTTCTCTGAATCTGGCCCTGGGACTTTCAGCAAGTGTTGGTAAATAAGTAACGCTTGGTAAAGAATGAGGCTGTTTACAATGCAATCCAAAGAAGAATTATACCTTTCTAAGAGCTGAACCTCTTTGACTTGAGTGGATTTAGAAGGGTATAAATATGCTTGGAACTGTACTGTTAGCTGTTCTTAAAACACAACAGACATACCAAGCCAAGGACTACCTAGCACTAACTAGCAGTGCCTCTCCAAGACTCCAGGCCAAGGTCTCTCTGACCCATGTTAAATGAAATCTTTCTCACTAGAGCCCTTGAGGAATGAACAAAGGGACCTTGTTCATATAAACTAATAACTGAGCTATTCAACCCTTCCAATCCAATAGGAAAGATTAGTGGACCATCAAGCTCAGCACAGCCCCACTGTGATTAACAGGGGTTTCTCAGGCAGAGAGGGGTCTTTCCCAGTACCTGCAGCATGAGTTCCTCCTCACTGGTGCTGAAGAGCATGTGTTCCTCCCAACACTGAGCTATAGCCCTTCTGCAGGCTCAGTGACTGAGGGTCAAACCTGATGAGATGCTGAAAGTTCTGTGCTTGGATCTTCCTGGAACCTGTTCTTTGTAAATAGCAGCCATGCAGCAACCCAATTCAGAGACGAGCTAACCTTTTATCCCCATGCAATTACATGGCTGGGGAAGGCAATGGCAACCACCCCGTAACAAAAAGTCTGCCACGAAAATGTGATGCGACGTCCCCCCATGGGTCAGTAATGACTTGGCACTTGCACAGGGGACAATCTTTACCTTTACTACTTATGTGTCATGTAATGGTCTGCACCTGCTATTTACCCTACTATGGTAAGAGATTGCCTATAATGCTTCCCTAACCGGCAAATAGCAGCCCTCAGAAGGTTGTTTAGGGCTGACAATCCTTTCCTGCCCCATACTGTTGATCTGAATTGGGCTACTGCGCAGCTGTTGTTTAAAAGGGTCTGTTTCCTGTTTTAATGAGAGCAGGTCAGCAAGGACCATTTTTGCCTCCATCCTGATTTCAAACAGAGCACAAGACTCCAGTCTGGACAGGGTGGAGCCAAGCATCTCATGCCTTGTCCAGTGAATAAGCGGTGGATGGATTACTAGGAAATGGACTGAAAATAGAATAGCCCATATTATAATGCCCTGTATAAGAGCTATGGTGCAGCCTTGCTTGGAATCTCGTATTCACTACATTTCTTCTCACTGTATTTCAAAAAAGGCAATTACAAGTAGAGATGCGCATGAACCAAAATACAAACCAAAATTAAGCATGAACCAGTCCGGTTCGTGGTT
This sequence comes from Eublepharis macularius, assembly GCF_028583425.1. Classification (NCBI taxonomy): domain Eukaryota; kingdom Metazoa; phylum Chordata; class Lepidosauria; order Squamata; family Eublepharidae; genus Eublepharis; species Eublepharis macularius. The sequence continues at coordinate 162,268,861 of NC_072792.1, read as the reverse complement.
CGCGAACCACAGTTGGTCAGATCACATTTCTGACGAACTGCCATGAACTTTTAGGCTGATTCGTTTGGTTCATTTTTTGGTTCGTCACTGCAGACAGCCTGGTGCCAATCAATCAGTTTCCTAGGCAATAGGGGATGGACTTCCTGCAGACCTTCTGCTGGCCGGACATGACCTTCTGCTGACCCGGAAGTGATGATTTTCTGACCTGGATGTGACATGTTCATGAACCACGGGGCAGGTTTGTGAAAGTTTGTGGTTCGTGAAATTTGACGAACCACGAACCACGAACCACATGGTTCGGGTTTTTTCTGGTTTGTGCCCATCAGGAAAGACTGAATAGTCTGGGACTTATCAGTTTAGGGAAAAAATAAGATGTCTAAGGGGGAACATGATAGAATATTATGCATGAGAAAGTGGAAAGAGAGAGAGTTCTCTCTCTTTCACAAACAGGGCACAGTATCTTATTCCAGGACACCAAAATACTGGACAACACTTCCAACTACTTTGTCAGACTGCACAGGGAAGCCATTGAAATTCACAAGCATAAGCAAAACTTCAACAGGAAAGAAGAAACCTTAAGAATGAACAGAGCATGGTTTCCAGTTCTGAAAAACACCAGGCTAACAAAACACTCTACACCCGACAATAGCCCTGCAGAGAAGATTAGCACGTCAAGCGCCAATCCATATGCAAAAGAACCTCCTCAGGATACAGTGAAGCCTCCCGCCATTAGCATTCCACACCCTGGGAAACTCTTACAGGATGACTCAGCTCAACCCCACCGCTCCTGAGTAGATACAAATGACCTGCCCAACACCTTTTCCACACTGTGACACTGAGAGATCTCTGTCTTTTGGTGCTACACCTCTGAAGATGCCAGCCACAGCTGCTGGCTAAACGTCAGGAACTACAATGCCAAGACCACGGCAATACAGCCCGGAAAACCCACAACAACCAACCAGAGAGAGTTCTCTCCATCGTCCAGAACACTAGAACTTGGGGGCACCCAATTAAGTTGATAGGCAATAGGTTAAGGGCAACCAAAAGGAAATAGTTTATTCAATGAATAATTAAATGGTGGAATTCACTACCCGTGGTGTAGTGATAGCAATAGATGGATTTAAAAGGGGGTTAGACAGACTTATGGAGGATATTTCTACTATCCATTTTGAGTAAAGGGAACTTCTAGACAGAAAACCTCCAAATACTGGTGCTAGGAGGCAGTGCCAGGTGAAGCTCTTGGTCTCTATATTCTGATTGTCAGCCCACAAGGGTACCTGGTTGACCAGTATGTGAAACAGGATGCTGGACTAGATGGACCCCTGGTCTGATCCAGCAGGGCTGTTCTTATGTCCTTATGAGATGTCGATCTGCTACTGAAACCAGTAGCAGGACTTTTTTTAAAACTAGAGAGTGTAAAACACATGAGAACGTCTCGTGTCTTCATCGAGAGTAGCCCCCCCGCCCAAAAGTGGATTGGGAGCTCCAAATACAGAATGCCCAACATGTCACCATCCCTGCAGAATTTGTTACAGTTCTGCAAAGCCTATAAAACAGAGATGTTCCATCAGGCCTATGACTGCGGTGCTGATGATCTGTCCCCCCCTGACTGCCCATGCCCCGCCATGCCTGCTCCGGATGCAACTGGTAGTTTTATCTCGCTTTTCTGCACTTTATGGCCTAGCTACAGCCTTTTATTTGGATTCGATGACTGACGTCTTGAATAGCTGTTTATTGATCTTTTATGTGATCTATTTCTGCTTTAATATATTCTTAACTTCGTATGATTTATTGCTCTTGTGACCCACCCTGAGCCTAATTAATTAATTAAATAGTATGACTCTGAGAAGAGTTATTCATCTAGGCCTTCCTAGTCATGGTCAAATACTCTGTTCAGAACTACATCACATTAGTTTTCTGGTTAGCCTAACCTGTTTGGATTTACCATTGCAGGAGAGTAGAAAATTACAAAGCATATGATGACTCCTTTGTCCTCCCTCACATATGAATTCTGAAAGTGAAAGAAAAGCAGTGCAGATGTTTCTCTCTTCTGGAGAAAAGTTGGCACTTCAAAACCCACCTTAGTTTCAGCTTGGGTGTACTTTTTATTCATTTCTGAAAAGAAAGAATCACCCTCGATTGGCACTTGTGCTATAGAAATGTATGAAAGTCCTCTGGAAAAGCGTCCATTTAACACTTACTGCTTAACTAGAAAGTTGTACTATTCAAGAATGCAATCGTATGAACATTATTTGCACTTAAAGAAAACAAAAGGAACAGGTGTATTCAAAGAGGGTTACTGCAGATGTACCAAAGCTTTTGCACACATTGGTGCAACCTTTTCAGACAACAGAGAACAAGCCTCGCTTGGCAACTATTCAAGCGACATCCTTGACAAAACAAATTTCCATCTAGAACTAATCTTTCAAAAGTCACCTGCAAGGTTCTTAAAAAACAGAGAAGTTTTCAGAGGGAATCAGTATACATTGAAAGTGCAGAATATTTGTTGCAGCCCTCAACTATCAAGATATTTGTCATACACTTGCATTTTAAACTCCTTCTTCTCCCCAAATGTTTTGTTGTTTGAAGACAGCCTTGTTTGGGTCCACTTCTTAAGATTCATTGTCACAATTCAGCAAGGAAGCCCAATAAACTCATCATAGCTGTAAAAAGATAATTAAGGGAGGGAGCTTTCTTGCCATGGTAACTTACTGCTGCCAACGAGGCACCCCATTCACAATCTCACTGGGGTGGAACTTAAATACTCTTCCTCCACAGGGATGCCTTTTCCTACTGACCACCAGGCAGCTCCAATACTTGCTTCCTGTGAATTTTCTGGGGGTTTGCCCCCAAACCAGAGCAATTCTGGCAGGCCAGCAATGTAATGATGCCACTTCCAGAAATGATGTCATTACCAGCAAGCATGCACAATGGCTGGTACACTCCGCCCCCCCCCCCTCTGCTGGTTGCAGAATTTTAGCTTGGCAATGTGAGACAAAGACTTGCACCTTTTTGGCCCGTGTTTCTGGGGTTCTTTTGGATTGGGAGGTTCCCTTTTTAGATCAGTCAGAAAGTGGGATGGCCTTTCAAAACTCATGCCAAAGAAGGATTTAAACTAATAAACTTTCCCCTAAAAATCTGTGCCTTTAAAATGATGTGGTATGTAAATAAAGAGCGGAGTACAGAGAGTAAGGGATAGGTGTTAAATTGTGCAACTGCTTTATTGATCCCCGTTGGGTCGACAGGATATTGTGGCAAATAGCTAAAGTGTGATATTTGTTTGTTGGTATCTCTTTCTCATACTTCCCTTCAGAGATGTGTATGGGGCATGTTCAAAACATCTCCTTGAAACACAGTTTGGGCCTGGAAAACAGAACTGGTTTATAACAGCTTCCTCTCTTCCTTGTCCAAGTGGACTTCCCTCTCTGCTTGTTCCATCCATAGTTGTTGATATTACTTAGTCCTGCAGCAAGACTCAAGCACTCCTAGTAGAACTTCTATGGTTCCTATTGCAGTCAGCCACCAGAATATGGAGCTGCCTGACTTCTGTGGTTCAGTTAGGGTACTTCCTTCTCTGTGTGCCCTCAGCATTTCTCCAGGTTACCTGCAGCCTGGTGCCATTTGGGATATCAGGCAAACCAGACCTCTGTCTAGGGGAGCTCTGGTAGTCATGGCTGCAGGCAATGGTTTCAATCCTGCAACCTGTCCTCGGATCTTTCCTTTGCACCTCTCTCCCCAGAAGTCATTTCTAATTACAGAAAAGTTAATTTCTATGGGACTCAGATGGACTAAAAGCCCTGTATGTCAAGAGGTTGCAGTGGGGAGGAGAAAGGGGACAAAGTCACCTTTTCTGCCTCTTCTGTCCATGCAGGATCCAACCCCGTAGCTCCAGCTATTTTACACACTGAGCTATAGCAATGCCTAACCACAGTTATTCAAATTTCTTGTTCTGCTGCATTCTGTTTTGGATCTGCCAGGGGATTTGGACACTTGCCTGTGGCTGTAGAAATGGGTTGCTGCCCTCCTAAAGACCAGATGACTGTGTTGGCTGAGCTAAAAGAGTTCTGTGCCACTGTTTCTGGGAGAACATAGAATTTCAACTATGGTGAATTCTAGTGTAGTGGCCAGCATCTTAGCTAGACAGTGCATAGGCCTGGAAGTGTGCCTAAGAGACTGAGCCCGCTTGTGGGGACAGCGGCTTATAAATCTAATAAATAAAATAAATAAAATTTTGATATTGCTATATACTTCTATAGTTGCTCATTTATGGGTGGACTCTGTCGAATAATTCTGCTGCCCATTAAATTTGCGCTGAACACGTACATTGCCTCAAATCGCAGTACAGTAGCCAGGAAATCTTGGCAGTAACTCTAGAATATGTGCATTTTCTGGACTTGATGTTGTAAATCTATGATAAGCACATCCCTCCAATATGCTGTCTCATTCCACATTCTGTGTGTGCACCATAATCCCAGCATTTGCTTAGTGGTGTTCTGTTAATAAAGGATAATGAGATACTATAACATGGCAATGGAAATTATGAGAAAACATTTAAGGAAAAGATGCAAAAAATAAAGTGTACCAGTCATAACAATGATATAGCCATTTTCGAACAATAACTTGACATTCTGCTCTATGGAAAATTAAATAAAAAATTATTGAAAGGCCTGTGATTAGAACATGGTGAACCAGATGTCTCATACAGCTTACTAATTGATTCCTCCATCCAGAAAATCAGCAACATTTGTTATTGTTCATGCAAACAAGAAAAAAAAAATCTTGCATGGCTATTTTTTCCAACTAATGTTTTCATTGGGTTTCTTTTAAGAAAAGGTAAAGTAAATTTAAGTCTTTTCCTGTAGTATTTTATGGAACTTTGCAACAGTTTTGCAGCTCTGCAGTCCAGCAAGAAAGAGAGGCTGCTTTTTAGAAAATAGCTAGTTGCTGTTCCATCTAAAAGAGAAGACATGCCTGGTTGTGTTCGATGGCCTTACTAGTTTAAACCAGGAGTAAGGTAGAAGACCTTTTGTTTGAGGGCATATCCCTCTTCTCGAAAAAGACAGATGACTCTTTTTACAAAAATGAAAGGATAGATAAACGGCCAGGTTGCACGGTGTCCTCCCGCCAACTTAACAGGGCTCTGGCAAACCGCAGTACAAACACCAGTAGTACTACAGAGGCAGACAATATCATTACCAGCAGGCTCTTGTAGAAAAAGGGGCTGCACAGTTGGTCTCCCCTGAACAGGAGCAAATGGGGTTTCACTCAAACTTCTTCCTAGAGGAGAAAAAAGATGGGGGTTTCAGACCTATATTGGATCTTAGATATTTGAGTAAGTTTATAGAAGTGCAGAAGTTCAGGATGACTACCCTCAATGTGGTGATGCCCTCACTGCCTCCTAATACTTGGTATGCAGTAATCGATCTGAAAGATGCGTACTTTCATATTGCCATTCATCCCTCCCATAGGAGGTATCTAAGATTTCTTTGTGCAGGTAGCGTGTATCAGTACTGGGTACTGCCCTTTGGATTCTCTACAGCCCCTAGAGTTTTCACTAAGTGTGTGGCAGTGGTCGTGGCCCATCTTAGGACATTGGGTTACTCTATCTACCTATACTTAGATGACCGGTTGATCTTGGCCATGTTAGAGGTCAAAGCCCTGGTTGCAGAGTCAACCGTGTTCCTGCCTGTGTTTATCCGGTGTCTTGCCAGTTGAAGAGCCTCTTCCTTGATGACTTAGGCTAACAGTTTCTGCTCATTGGGAAGTTTCTCATGGAAGATAGCCACATTCCCCCATAGGAATATCTGACATGCAGCCATCATTGTGGTATAATTGCTGACTTTTATGCTCAACGCCGCAGACTCATATATCTTCCTCCCTATAGCATCCAGTTTCCTCCCCTCCTTGTCCAAAGGTGCAGAGTGTGAACCCTGCCATTGACAAGACTGCATCTCTTCAGTCACTAAAGATGAAGGAGGGGGGTGGATCGAGAGGCAAGGACATGAGTCATCTCTAGTCTTGTATAATGCCTCCTCCTTTTTTGTAGTAGGTGGGTTCGAAGCTGGTTTCTCACAGAGTAAGTTCATAAGGTCCATGATGATGGGGAGGTTACACTTGTCGTGGTCCCAGAATACAAGTGTTCTAAAACTTTATTTTTGGGTTTGGGTTCCAAGGATGTAATGTCAATCTCCAAGGCCTTAACCATCCTTTGAAGTTGTTCAGCATAGAACCTGAAATTGTCTGTAGAGGGAGGTCTCACCAGTCTCTCCCAGCACTTCATCTGGAGACGGGTCTGATGGACCACTCGGACCAGCCTCTTTGTCTTAAGGATCAGGTTCTGGATCCTGAAGTCGGAAGGCCATTGCAGACTCTGGAATACAGTGAAGTCTCGCTTGGGCTCAGAGTGGGATCCCTGAGAAAAAAACGACTCCACATGGAAAGACTCTCCAAGGTTGCTATCTGCATAGTACCTCAGAGAACGTCCCTGTGAGCAGCATCACCCCGAGTGAGAATAATGGGTACGTCCCATAGATGACCGGTCTTCTTAGGATCTCACCCTCTTCTACAGAAGTTGTAGCAGAGGAGGACCTCGGTGAGAGAGTTCTCAGTGGATCCGACATCTCCAGTTCTGATGCAAGCCAGTCTATTGTCAGCTTGGCTTTGCTCAGTTCCTTACTAGACAGGTGCTTCATCTTTGCCCGCTTCTTCCTGGGAGGTTCTGGAAGCATCAGATCTGATGTTGGAGTCTGGGCCTCTGTAGGTGTGCATGTTGACACCACAGGTCGTACTGACTCAGTTGACTTCGAGCAGTGGGTTTGAGATGTTTGTGGATCCAAGTGCACTAGTGCCCTCAGTTCTGAATGCCGTTTTCGACTCTGGCCAGAGTTAGACTGGCTGGATGGTTCCCGAGAGGGGATTTGGATCCAAGATGTCATCGATTCCGATTGGGAACCCTGGGGCACTCGGATCGCAGTCGGATCTGGTTGGCCCGTGTCATCCTCGGTCGGGTTCGACTCCATACGTTTTGGCTTTGGGCTTGTTGCAGCCATCGCCTTCTTCCAGAGGGCCACTTTTAAGTGGGAAGACTGCTTCATTCTCACTTTTGGAGTGAAGGCCCTGCAGATCTTGCAGGTATGGGCATTATGCTCCTCATCCAAGCAAAGGAGACAGAGTGAGTGTCCATCCGTTTTTGCCATCTTGGTGTTGCAATTCAAACAACGCTTAAAGAGGGCCTTGTCAGCCATGACTTTCTCTAATCCTTCTCTAACTTCTGTCTTCTAGGTGAAGAGAGAAAGAAAAGCAAAGACTCACGAAGAGAACTGACTCCAGCTATCAATATAATAATAATATTAGCATTCGATTTATATACTGTCCTTCAGGACAACTTAATGTCCACTCAGAGTGGTTTACAAAGTATGTTGTTATTACTGAACCTCTCACGGCAGCGGCAAAAGAGGAACTGAGGGCAAAGGGCGCCGCGCCTCTCCGGACTAGGCTCTTTTAGCAGGAAAACAGCTGTGCCTGCACTCCGGGAGGCATTGAGCACCCTCTAGTGGAAAAAATTAAGCTACAAATCCTCCAAGTGGTAGGCCTGCGCATGTGAAAATGCTCAGAAGACCGACAGTGAAGATGAGGTTATAGGGGCTTCCAGGAGAAGGGCAAGAGGAAATAGTGGAGGTGGTGGATTGAAAATGAGGTGCCCCCAGCAAGCCCTTGCAGCTTCCCCAATGTGCAATTGGGTCTAGTCTGATGGACAGCACCACACGACTGGGCCTAGCCTGACCCAGTGACTGAATTCACACAGTTTTCCCACAGAGAAGCTGCCAGAGGGAGGAAAGTAGGGGAAGTTGAGGGAAAGAGGGCAGGTAAAGGTAGGTTGCCTGGTGGGTGGGAAAGAGAGAAGAAAGCAGTAAAAGGGGAGAAGGTATGGGGGCCTTCAGGAAAGGAAAAGAGGGGAAATGGGTGAGCAGAAAATGAGATGCCCCCGTACAAGTCTTTGTTGGTCCTCTTCATGTATGTCTCCAATTCTGAATTATGTAAGAAAGAAAGAATGTCCAAAGAACTCTACAAACTCCATCCAAAGGTCTTTAAATATAAAGGTGTCAGGCTGGCACTAAAACTAAGTAAACTCAGCACTCGTTGAAAATCTGTGTGGATTATGTTCCTTAATGTTGGTTGTATTGTTATTAAAATTCTAATTTTAAGTCTCTTTGAGTACTTCTAAAGTAAAAATGTAGGATATACATTCTTAGAATAGTAAAGAGTCCAGTAGCACCTTTAAGACTAACCAACTTATTTGTAGCATAAGCTTTTGAGAACCACAGCTCTCTTCGTCAGATGCATCTGACGAAGAGAGCTGTGGTTCTTGAAAGCTTATGCTACAAATAAGTTGGTTAGTCTTAAAGGTGCTACTGGACTCTACTATTTTGCAACTACAGACTAACATGGCTAACTCGTCTGGATCCATTCTTAGAATTAATCAGTTCCAAGTTGGGCAGGAACTAGCAGAACACAGGTGAGATTCTTTAACAAATGTTTCCTGAGAAATCTCATCAATATTAAATCAGTTTTTAACTGAATCAAGGGAAACTTGCTGGTTACTAGAATTAATGTTATATTCTGTGAGTGAGACTAGAGACATTTACATTTTAACATTAGAGTTACAAAAATCCTAACAGCTTGTTCATTCAAACCCAAGGTCACAAAAGTTTACGTAATTGTGGGTAATTAATACTTCCGTAATCACTTTTGTTGGCAGCGTTTGAAAGGAAAGCAGTTCTTCAACTTTAATCCTTTTAATCGAAACTTAAGAATAAGTCAGTATTATACAATCAAAGCCAGAAATATTGAATGCTGAATTACCAATGGGGTTTGAGTCTCCAGGAAAAGAGTGATCTTACTATCTTCCAATATCTTTTATAGTTATTTGCTGACACATGGATTTCTGAATTGCATACACATTTTAAGTGCATATGCCTGAGGAATATTAAAAAATCAGCAACCTCAAATGCCTTCACAAGAACATGCTACTTTGGTAACTCCTGAATTTCTGTAAATGCAAAAGCCTACATCCAAGCATACCAGGAGCCCCCAGCTGTGTGTAGATCCACCTGCTACCATGTTGACTGAACACCACTAACACATGTATTTGGCCTGCACCTACAACTTCAGTATATATGAACAGGCCTTCAGATTTCTGGAGTTCTTGTTCACACACACTAAAGCTGTATGATTATGCCAGATGGGCATTTCCCTGCTCAGACAATATGGAGACCATGTGTATTGGGAGCACTGTGGGCAGTGCTGTTTAGTGGTTAGTGGACCAGGATCTGGGAGACCCGGGTTCAAAACCTCACTCTGCCATGGAAGCTTGCTGGGTGACCTTGGGCTAGTTCCTCTCTATCAGCCTAACCTACCCCACAGGGATGTTGTGAGGTTAAAAGTGAGGAGAAGAGAACAATGTAAACCAATTTGAGTCCCCCTTGAAGAAAAAAGGTAGGATATAAATAGAGTAAGTAAGTAAATGGGCAGCACATGCTCATGATATTTATGGTTGCCAGGCTCCTAGTACACATCTGAAAAGAGGTACAGCTTTGGTGTGATGTGTGAATGCAGAAAGATTTGTATTTGATCTGACAGCAGAGGTGGCAACTTTTGATTTCCAAGCCTGTGGCACCTAGATGACCGGGGCAGAGCTCAATAGACACAGCCAGGCTGGAAGAGAAATGCAGAGGAAGACGTGCTAGGAAAATTGCTCTGCTCTTTAGCAGTCTCCATCTCCCCTGCTTCCCCCAGCACAACAGAGTCTATGGAGGCTGCTACAAGGGAACCAGACAGACACACTTTGCAGTCTGAAAAGCAGCAGACTGTGGAACAGCAAGTGAGTAACAAGCTCAATAACGTGATGCTTTTATGTGCATACACAAGTTACATAGCTCAAATGTGTTCAAGTTGTGAAACAACCGCTGTTGGCTTTGATACAAAAAATGCCTGCTTTACATGAAGAATTCTGACAACCAGACTACATTTCCAGCTCACAGAGAGAGAGACAATTCTGGCAACATGTCCTATTCCCTGCCGCCCCCCTCCATCGAACCAGGGTATCATTCCTGCTTCATTGGCACCTTTCCAGAGAAATAGGAATCTTTGCCCAGGCAGAAATTCTCGACGTGGCCTAGGGCAAGCTATTTTCTCTCTGCTTTTCAGGTCAACAGACACCATTTGGGGGGAGGGGGGAGATTTGAGATCACTTATTAAATGGTACCAAAAAACCCTCTGCATCTTCTACCTGTCTGTCCCCCTGCGTACACCCTCTCTGTCTGCTCTGGGGCAAAACTAGAATCCTTCCTGCAAGGTTTGCCAGGTCCCCTTATCCTCCTGGCATGAGTGGGGACATGGCACTCACCTTCCCATTGCCCTGAGGGCCAAGCTACACATGACGAATGACACTTGAACGGCAAGTGGATTGAGTGGAGGGCAAGTGAACAGGGAGAAATACACTTGCCATTCAAGTGTCATTCGTCATGTGTAGCTTGGCCCTGAGTCTGCTTCTTGCATAGTGACATCATCACACAGGCACAGGAGCGCACATGCACTTTGCAGCAGGCCAATTTGGGCCCCAAATAGGCCTGATTCAGCCTGTTTGGGATCAAAATCGGCCCACTGCAAAGTGCAGGAGCTGTCTCGAGGCAGCATGACTCCCAGCACAATGTAGAAGTGATCTGGAGTGCACAAGAACGGGGGGGCGGGGTCAACTTGTTCCCATGCTTTCCCCCCACTGGCCCGATGAGTGGTGGTGGTGGAGGGTGGAGGGTGGGAGCAGAGAATTACCCGCACCCACTGCAGGACCTGGGATCCCTACTTCCTGCTTAAGATCAACAGTGAGGGTCAAGCTAGATGCGCAAGTTTTTAAAGAGCTCCTTGCGGCCACACAGCAGCATTGGGGAATTGCTGTTAAAAAATAAAGCAGAGTCCAAATGGCCTCAGAATGCCTCTGAGGGGGGTGGAAGGGCTCCTCCCTTCACCCTCAAGCCCTTTCCTCATGTCAGAATAGTATGGGAGGGAGGTTTTTCCCGTGTTTTTTCCTGTTCCATGTGGAGTATTCTATGCATATGGGGTGGTCAACCAATTACTATTTTAGGGTGTGTAAGATGTTTAATTAGTCGATGGAATAAAGATAAATTGGCCACTGAATAAAATATTTTCTACTGACTACATACTCATTACTGAGTTTTCCTGTATAAATCCTGGCCTTTGTGTCCATACACTGGGCAAAGACCTTAGGATAGAACCCGCTGAAATGAGTCGTAGACATCACTCTATCTATTGTTTCCTGGATCCCAGGACAGAATCAAGCTGTTTTCCATGTCACCCAGAAAAGCATATCCCCTTCAGTGCTTTCTTGGGTGTTGAGTGGTCAGTTGCCACATCTCTGCTTTAGCTAGAAAAAAAGAACCAATTTTGGCATATCATTTAAGTAAGAGTTCCCCAAAGTCGAATCACCGAGGAGAGGAGAATGATTTAAGCAAATTTGGGTCCCCAATGGGGACAAAGGTAAGGTATATAAATTAAGTAAATAAAATAAAATAAATGGAACTTCAATATCCTACACACTATAGATTTTTTGGGACATGCCAGCAGGCTTCAGAAAGCATGGCTTCTGCGCAAGTAAAGATTCCCCTCTTAAAAAGAAAATGCATAGTCAGCTGTTCCTTACAATACATCTTTTGCTAGACTGTATCATTTCCAACTATAGTTGGGGGCTGAAATGTTATTATTCATTTATTTAGAACATGCATATATTTATTTAGAGAATTTACGTGGAGACTGATGTATTGTGGAGACTCTCCAGACATCTGGTCTGCTATTTATTTATATTTTGTCAATTATTTCAATGCTCCATTTTTACTTTTGGGTTTTTTTTAGAATTGTTTGCATTTTATATGCACATTGTATAGATTTTAAATAAAACTGATATGGTATTTATATGTATAATTTGTGTTATTTGTGTGTGTGTGTGCTATATAATAATACAAAACATGTTGGAAAATGTGTGCAGTTTATGGGGAAAATTCTGTGCCTGGAAACTGAATGAGGCAAGAAAATAGTCACAGCTTCAACTCACGCAAAGGTGAAGTGGAATTAAAAGAGGAGTTTGGGGTTTAAAGAGAAAGAATGAAAGAAAATTGAAACCACCCTTAATATAAAGAACGTGACAGGAAGACGTTGCTAGGCTTATGCTCTCTCTGTTCATATTTATTTATTTATCTATCTATCCACTTTTCTTGTTGAGACTGAAGGTGGATTACAGAATTATAGGAGACAAGGTAATGAAGACAATATAATGCATATAATGAACAATGCAATAAAACTGGATTACACTAATTAAAGTACAATGAAATAGAAAAAAGTATAATGCATCACATAAACTGGATTTCACTATTAGAGAACAATGATCCAGGAAACTGGATTTTATGATTAGAGGACAGGGAAGTACAGACAGTATAATACATCCAGTAGACAATGCAGATAAAGGGGGAGGAGAAGAAGGTATCTTAAAATTTCATAGCAATTAAAAGTAGAATCTTATTTCCTATCTAGAAAGTACTCTTCCTGCAGAATTCCATTTTTATTATTTATTTCTGTTGCCATTAGGCAAATGCCTTCTTGAATAGTTCCATTTTACATATTCTGCGAAACAACAAAAGTATATGAGCCAGACTGTTCCTGCTTTTGAAATAATTAAAAATTCAGATATTCTGTCCTCTACTTGCACTCTATAGTGGTATAGTCCAGTAGGAGATTCATTAACTGAGCCTGCTGATCATGTGTTTCCTTATGAGCCCTAGCTGTTCGACATTTCACTTATGTGGTAAGGCTTCCATACTAGAGTTGCCACCCCCTGGCTGGCTACCCATGGGAGCATTGGGGGGGTAGGGACTGCAGAAATGTCACTTAAAGTTTTGTATCTGGAAATAGTGTTGCACAAGACCCCAGGAATTCCCCAGATGTCTATGGTTTTTACCATAAGAGATTTGGGAAATTCCTAGATCATTGCTTGAAGATGTGGTGCTGCTTCAGGGTATGAAATCGAGATGCCAATTCCGGATTGGGAAATTCATGGAACCTGGGAACGGTGTATTTTGGCCTCAGCAGAGACATGATGCCACAGAGTCTACCCTCCAAAGCAGCCATTTCTCCAGTGGAACTGATCTCTGTAGCCTGGAACTCAGTTGTAATTCCAGGAGATGTCGAGGCCCTACCTGGAGGTTAGCAACTCTAGTATGACCCCAGGAGTGACATTGCAATGTCATGTGATACTAGTGCCTCCCATTTTGCTTCCACTATTCCTTTGAGCATCAGTGGGAGCCCTGGAGGTTGAGGCCATGAAGTTTCTCAATTTAGCATTTTTTTAAAAATGCAACGTTTTGCAAACCTTTTCTTTGTAAAACTATGCTAGTATTAACAACCCTTGCTGATTTCCACAGTTTTCTGGCTTTCCTCCAATGTGTGCCATTGTGTGCCATCCGCTCCCTAGACTGAAACCATGGCACTGCCAGGAGGGCCCTGGAGAGCTCCTGTGCTTCACAGCGGGCCAATTTAGGCCCCAAATGGGCCTAATTCGGCCACAAACAGGCTGAAATCAGCTAGCTACAGAGCACAGGAGCGCTCTCAGGGGCAGCACAAGGCCCTGCGCAATGACATTACTTCCCAGAAGTGACATCATCATGCAGCCTGGAAGACAACTACAAAGGAGAGTGCCAGGTCTCCTGCCCCCCCCCCCGCCCCCCGGCCAGGAGAGCGAGGGGACCTGGCAACCCTAGTTCCAGAACTGCTGCTGCTGCTGCTGCTGCTGCCCCTTCTGGTGTAAAACTGGAAGCTCTAGGGTCTTGGCAGGGCTAAATCAGCCACAAACACAGAGAAACCATAACCAATGAGCACACACACACACACCCCGCAGCCCATCCACTGCTTTCAAGGTACGTGGGGTTGGCAAATCTAAAAACTGGTTTGGTTAAAAATATAACCAAATCAAACACATCACTTTGCCACCTATGTTCTATGTTCCAGCTGGGTTCTGGCGAATGATACACAGACATTTCTGCTTTAGTTGGAATGGCCACAACTTTATTGATTACAGCTGAGTGGAGCATTGGCCAGGCATATGGGCAATGGATCCTCCACTGGCATCAAAAGGCCCCATGCTGTTTGATGGATACTACTCCAGCCCAATTCTGGCCTCATGAGACAGCAAGCCGTATTCCACCACCAGCCATGCTGGTTGGCTCTTGCCTCCCTTTTCTGCAGAGGTGAGCCACCCGACTGCTCCACTCACCCCTTAAGAATTTGGCCCAATACCTCAAAACCACACCAAACTCTTAAAGTTGTGGCAGGCCTACGGCTGCCCTGGTTGAGCAGTGGGTGGGCAGGAAAGCATCCTGCTCCTGCCCGAGTATCTCTGGAATGGCACCGACCATGCTGCACTCTCTGTGGAAGAGGCCTCCTCACATTCCTCCTCTTCCCCCTCTGGCCCTGCCTCTACCTCAGCCTTGCCCTCAGTGACAACTCAGCCCACGATGAGTCTGCAAGCTTCTTTTCCCTTCACCAAGTGCCCTCTGACACCAAACTGCCTTCCTACATGCAGCAAGCAAAGGTGGGCTCTGCACCCACTCTGGTAGGCCATTCCTTAGGAACAGACCTCCCACCCCCACCCCCCAAATTCTGTGACTTAGCTGTTGCCTTATAGAGAGAGTACTTTCAAGAGCAGGCTGTCTAAAGAGTGTAGGTCACACATAGCAGTATACGGGGAGATTAAGTCTGAAAAGTGTGAGGGCTTTAAAGATCACAATCAGCACTTTCAACTGGGCCTGGAGGCAAATAGGTCCTGAAATAAGCAAACTGTTGTCTCTTTTCTTCTGCAGATGTTTTATTGATCTTTCTTCCACCTGCCTCACCACCCACCCCTCCCCCTGGAACTGCCATGCTTCCACGAGGAAAAGAAATGGTTGAGTTCTTCCTGTTCCATTTTTGTTTCAGTACAAAGTTGTTTTTGCACAAAGCAGGTGGGCCTTTAGATGGATATCTGTGGGACTGTGAAATACAAATTTCACAGCTTTCTGACTATGCCTGCCTAGAGGGAATCATTTTCATGTATGTAGAAGACTGACCTTCATTTGTTTACTGCCTGGACTGCTCCTGATTGCTCTTCTGCATCGTAGATATTAATGAGGAAATATATTCTCCCTACCTGCCTGGTTATATGACACTCTTAAGTTGGCTTGGGATGGGGGGAGGGAATACAAAAACAAAGTTCAAAAGTACAAGACGGTATATCGAAAATAGGGCTGTGTTAAAAACAGCACCTGAATCCACAATATGAGAAAAATCAATAACAAGCATGAGATTATAAACAATATTCAACATTCCAATAACAAATATATAAATGCACAGGAATAAAATAGAAAACAACTGACAGAATAAATGTATAATAACAATAGCAACAGCAATAACAGTAACAATAACTTTGCTTATATTCCGCTCTTCTAGACAAATTAGTGCCCACTCAGAGTGGTGAACAAGGTCAATGTTATCCTTGTCCCCACAATACAGCTGGGGAGCTGAGGCTGAGAGGAGTGGCTTACTCAAGGCCACCTGCTGAGCTCCTGGCAGTAGTGGGAGTCGAACCAGCAGAGTGCTGATTTGCAACCCAACCACTTAAAGGAGTGGGGTTGGGTTGACAGACAGATTGCCAGCCAAACTACTCTTTATTCAGACTGTTTGTAATTTTACAGCCACCAATTCAAAACATGCTTTTATTACAGTTAAATTGGTTGTTATATAAACATTCAAGTTTAAAAAAAAACGAAACTGAGAAACATGTACTACTCTAAAGCATGATGTTGCAGCATCTCCCCCAATAAGTCTTTTATTTTTACTTTATACGGCACTGCTGATAGCCTCTCTTAAGATTGTCCGTAGGGCAGACATCGGTTGTAAGTTTCTTCTGTATTTGGGATGGCTTCCTAGAGTAGCTACCCAGGGTGGTTTCACGTTCTGCAGCTAGGAAGGCATGTAGGATGGTTTTATTTCAGAGGACCTTTGGGGGAAGGGAAATTGTTCTGGCAGGTTCTGGGTGTGTTTTTATCTTGTGCATTCTTATCTTCTCACTGACGGACTGTTTATATTGGTTTTATGTGTTTTCAATGCACTGTTGCTTGGTTGGCCACTGCTGTGAGCCGACAGAAATAAGGAAGGATATAATTTTTTTAAAGAAAGAAAGAAATTTTTAGGAATAGATGTTACAGAAAGGAGGACAAGAGAAGCCTACAACAGCTCCTATCATGCCGGCTTCTACATATTTCATTTCAACCTTGAAAAGATACTTGAATTATATTTTATGAATAACTGTTTGTAAAGTCATTAACTTGGGATCCAGCTCATCAAGTCTACTCTATCCATGGCCAATTCAGGATATGTTCTTGTCCCAAGCAAGGTATACTCTTCTCCTGGGTCCATATAGCCACCACCCAGATCTAGCCAAGCGTGGCTTGGATATACTCCATGGTGGCATGAGCCCTGGAGGGGAAGCCAGTTACCTCCCCTGAAGCTCGGAGCATGTTGAGCTCTCACAGAGCATTGACTGGCTGGCCAGTGAGGCCCAAGCAACAGTGGGGCGCTCCCAAAGGCCCAACTGGAAGTAATTATGGCCTTGCTGGAAGTGGTATGCCACTACTGATGGGGGAGCAGGGCCTGTCCCAACCACCAAGGCCTTCAAAGTCCATCAGTGGACCAGTAGATAGGGGATACAAAGAGCTGCTGTGGAGGGCAGGAAAGACTCATGGCAGCAGCAGGCTGGAGAGGAAAGATGAGGCAGAACCCAGCATGGTGGAGCCTGGAGCAGCAGAGGCCAGTGCAGCTGAACCTCACATGGCTAAGTCAGGCACAGCAGTGTCCAGTGTGGCCCAAGAAAGGCCTCAGATGGAGGAATCACACAAAGAACTCCAGGGGGGCAGGGCTGGGAGAGAGCCCACAGGTCACAGGAGGGGAAAGGGAATCCTACCCTCAGAGAGAGCTGGAGCCCCAGAAGTCTCCAAATGGTCTGGAAAGGCCCAGGGTCCCCCCAGGAAAGAAGCAGGAATGTGGGCTTGGACTCTTAGAGCCCCCCCCCCAAGCAGGAAACTGAGGCTTATCTGGAAGTCAGGTTGTACCCAGGCAGCAGAAATACAGAGGTGTGAGGGATCCACAAAGTGACCTAAGCTGTAATTGAAAACAGGGACTAGTAAACAGGAACCCCTTGCAGGGCCAAGGTGGAACCTCTGGGGACGCTCGCTGAACAGAAGGAGCAGGAGCCTCGGTCTGAGGCCATGGCTGGAGGGATAGCACACTCCTTTGTGTGTTGGCCTAACCAGGTGCTGGAGAAGCAGCCCTTGAGCTATCAGAATAGATATTAGTTCAATGTCATTTGCAAGGGAGAAGGAGACAAAAACCCTCAAACCTATTTGAATGGACTGATACATCAAACCTCTGTCGTCTATCAAATGAACACGATTCATATTGATATTTATGTATCAATCCAGACTCTGCTCATGGTTCATAAATGAAGTTTATGAGGACTGTCAAACCCAGTGGCATGAATGACTAACAATAGAACGTTGTCCTTGAGACTAAAGCTCCAAACTATAAGATTATCAGAAAAAGAAAAATCAATGCAAACTCTTAAAATGTTCCATTGTCCTTCAAGGGACTATCCAAGCAGCCTGAAGTCAAAATAAAAACAGATGCCTTCATATCTCATATATGGACTGAGTTGTTTATCGCATAAAAATTTGGGGGCTCCTTCTCTTTCTGAAATGCAAGGATTTTAATCTTTTTTTGTATTTGAAAGTGTTCAAAATCACCAAATATCTGAGTAAAGGAATAGCCTTTATAAATCAATCTAGCCCAGTATCCAGTCTTATAACCCCAGGCATTATAAGATACAGTAAAGTTAAAACCCTTGCTTCAAAGCCTATGTTATAACTCATCTAATTGAACCAGAGCTGAGGAAATTGAGAGAACAAGATGGTTCCCAATTTAGTAAAGCAAGAACCACAAAAAAAAATATAAACTATAATACTGATGAACGGGACACATCTATACACATGCTCTTCCAAGTCCTCAACTCATGGGAAATCTGCCATGAAACAATGTAATATTAGGCTTACAGGATCCTGCTGTAACTGGGTAGCAGCACCTGAAGACAAAAAATAACATGGAGTGTTCAGGGAAGGGGTGGGTCATACCAAGAATCCCAGATTTGTTTTACCTTTCCAGGAAATCACTCTTGCAACCTGAACCAATGGTTTCTATGTATATGTTTAGCATGGGAATTTCATAATGAGTGTCCCTACTGCCCCTTCCGTGTGCCTTTTACTGACAGAAACCCAGTGCTGAAGGTAGAGTTGCCAGCTCCAAGTTGGGAAATTCCTGGAGATCTAGGGGGTGAAACCTGGAGAAACCTGGAGAAAGAGGGGTTTGGGGAAGGAAAGGACCTTGGCATAGCATAATTCCATAGAGCCCAACCCCAAAAGTAGCCATTTTCTCCAGGTGATCTCTGTGGCCTGGAGACCAGCTGTAATTCTGGGAGATCTCCAGCCACTACCTGGAGGCTGGCAACCCTAGCTGAAGGCTGGTAATACAGCATGTTTGCTTAGCAACAACCACTGAGGGCATTTGTTTCTTAAAGCTACATGATCTGCTTCTATTATTGGGAGAGTTAACCCCACTCCCATTTTTTTTCTAGATATTAGAATTTTCTTCAAACGGTTTTTCCCCTTCAGATTTGTAAAATGATCTCTCTTTTCTGTCCATAGCCCCCATCTCTGTATTAAGTCTCAGCAGACGGGGACACGTTGAGAATTAGATATATTGATGCAGTTCAACAGTGGAATCAATTATGACAGGCAGTGCTCTCCTTCGTTCTAGGATTCCAAGCCAAGATCAGACAGCCTTCAGCTGGTGATGCTTTTGCTTTGGATTTTCTTTCCTTTTTTTTTTTTTTTGAGGTTCAAAACGTAACTGAAGGTTTATTTACAGAAGGTTAAAATCAAAAGGCAGGTAGGCAGGTAGGCAGGTGTTTGAACTGAAGAAACAGGAACTTCACTGGTGTGAAGCACAAAACACTTGGAATAACACTAGGTTGCTGGCTTCATTCAGAGGTTGACACTGCTTCACAGATGTTACACTTTATATACTCAAACACAAACACAGCACGACTTTCCCTCCTCTCCAGACCTTAAGGGTGCTCCACTGAGACAAACCCTTCCTAGATACTGGATAGGTGTTATAGTTATGAGCTATAACCTTGTTCCTGGCACTGAAGGGGAGGCTCCTCTCTACCCACTTCCTTGGCCCTCTATAATTCTCAGATCTCTTGAGTCTAAGTCAGTGCTGATTTCCCTCACTTTAGTCCTAGGACTAAAAGTGTTTCACGAACATTATTTCCTCTCACAGGTTTGCTTTGGATTTCCTGTACTGAGAAGGTGATTGGACTAGATAGCACAGAAATTGCCTTCAAATTCTACGACTTATGCTACAGCTGATAGTGGCCCCTCCACTGAATTCACGTCTGAACAAATCACAGAACACAACACCCCAATATTCCAACCTGTAAGCAGCAAGTGCCGATATACTATCAACTATCTTGAGGTAAAAATCCATGCCAAAGATTTTTCCTGTTAGATACAGAATATTCAATTTTCATCAATGTGCTAAGATGGTGAGTATGGAAATGTGTATATTAATTTTTTTTCTGTCAGGGAAACATGACCGTTCCTCAGCCAGATCTCTCCTTACATTTTTTAGAGAGAGACTTAGAAATGTCTCCTTTTCATATTTTCCTATTAATCAAGATGACTTGGAGTTATGAAGTACCAGAGTATGAAGGAGAAAAAATTGAAGGTGTTAGGGAGGTTCTCAGACCACTCCTCTATTGCCTGGTTGGCCAGCCAACCAACAGTGCCATCTAATGCAGAGTCACTCCATTGAAATAACTCTGAGTCTGAACAGAATGACACTGCAATACTACCAGCCTGCCTCTCCAGAAGCCATGGCAACAGCAGCCACAAGGTAATCCAAGGGCGATTTCGCATGTCCTGGCATAGCTTTATACTCCCTTCGAATACAGGGATCGATTAAACAGGAAAAGTACTCACTAAATGGAATCCCCCATTGAACAGGAGAGCAATGTCCCGAGGCGAGGCTTCTAAGGTCTTGCATCTCCATGTCAATTAGCCTCTGTTTAATCCTAACAAAAGCATTCTTCTCAGATAAAAGGTACAGATCTTCTACGTTGAGCCCCATCAATGTGATTTTCCTTTCAATATAGTTCAACCAGTCACATGTGTTAGTAGCGCTATACGCACGCAATGAGGGCATCTTCCTGGCATGATTTCTGACATCATCGTGCCTCGAGAGCGGCATTTAAGTGCAATGACATCAGAAATTGTGCCAGGAAGATGCCCTCATTGCACAAGTATAGTGCTATGCCAGGGCACGTGGAATCGCCCCAAGTTAGAGAAGGCGGGCAGAGAGTCTTTCAGTGGGTCAGATATACAATGCTTGGTAGATGAGGTCAGGGTTGTAATGCTTACCATACTGAGGGTGAGAATTCTGAACCCAGGGAATAGAAACTTGTGCAGCACTGCCACTCCGATGCACAAAGATTTCTGCTGTTCATTATCAATGAGCAGCAATCTTGCATGTATGTTCCTTTATTTCAACATTGGTGGCACACCAGCATTGTCAGAACTGCTTTCCACACCTAACAATTGAACTTATCACCTAACAACTTTGGACTTCAGTGGAAGAAGTATTTAACTGTGTATTGGACAGCACTGTAAATGTTCAAAAGAAGAGTTAAAACTCTCTGTATACCACATTATACCTATACAAAAACATTGGGATATAATGGACTTCATCTTATTGTCCTACATTTTACACCCATTCCCAATTTTAAGAGGCATTTTCAGCTTTTTGCCAAATATCCATATTTAAGCAGTCGTACAGAGATCCTCATGGAACCATGCACAATCAAGCATGGCTAATGTCATACATCTATTTAAACCTGACCTTCAACTGTTCTATCTGATCAAAACAGTTTCTTCACTGTTCTTTAGATAATGGATTTTTAGCACATATTATATATGCCATGTGGAATGTGGATCAGCATCTTCCATGTTACAATGAAAGATGGTGGGTTTGTTTTTTGTAAAAAAAAAAAGCTGTGCTGAAAGAAGGGGGAAAATAGTCTAAATGGATTCAGCTGTAACCAACACAGCCTATTCATCTACACGGGGGAATATGAATGACAGAACTAAGTTTAAAACCTGGAGAGCTGCCAGCTTAATTGAGACTGATAAATATGCATATTAAGGCCAACAGCCATTCAGCTCATTATTTGTGGATTTTGTTCCCGTAAATTCTACTTAGAGAAAAATGGCTAAATCTCCTTTTGTTTCATCCAAATGAAACCTCCTCTCTATCATCACCCTTATTTTCTCTACATTTTCTGTGTGCTTGGTTGCAAATATTTATTTCTTCAATGGATATTCCTGCAGACCTGACTAGGGATCATAGCCAGATTTTTAAAAGGAAGAAATGACATTTCATTATTAGCTAGAGAAAGACCAGTGATGTGAAAACTATACGCTAAGAGAGGAGAATTATAAGGAATGACACTGCTGTGCAACCTCCATTCATGACAGTTCTACACATATGGGTTGGGGGGGGGAGTCAAGAATGGGCAGGTGAGAAGAAGCTAAGGCTCCCTGCTTCATCTATGTAAAAGGCAGAGTCTCACCTGGGATTGTTTTCCATGTTCATACATTCATGATTGCAGCATCAAGGAGTAATTTGCATATGTGAATAAGCTATTGATCAAACAACTCCATTTGAACTTCCATATTGCTTCCCATTACATCAGATACAGTGAACTGTATCCTTTCACTCCATGAAGCAAAGTTTGTGGCCTTCCGTAAGCCCAAGGAGCATGTCTCCAACATCAGTGGCTCTTCATTCAATGGGAGCAGTGTTTTGGGAGTGGCAACCCTCTACCCCATCACCCCCAGCTACGGCTGCTCCATACTTCACAATGAACAGTTTTGGAAACAAGGAAATACCATGTTTGTCAGCCATGATCACTTGTGAACTGAGCCTCAAATGTTCCTGCCTTGCTTTTGTCCACCTTGAGCAACTTCTGAACAGCTTTGAGACTGCACAGCAGCTGCAGTGTTTGGGTCGTATTGCCTCCTGCCTTGCAGAACACTTTTGCATCTGCATAGTAGGTGAAATTGATGCTCTTCCAGGGTAATGTATGGTCAGGTAAGATAATTAAATTATGAGGGAGAACCGCAGCTTCCACATGACCATGTGAAAGTACACATGCATGAAGTAATCATGAAGATAACAAGAACTTAAATTAATACCAAACAGTAAGACTTTAAAAAATTACAGTGTTTATTTATAATAATTGGCTAACTGATTAATTTTTCTCCCCTTTTATTTCTATGATTGGCTTGCCAAACAGCAAGTAGCCATAACAGGCCTGTGGGGACGCAAGAAATGCTGCCAACAGAATGATTTGAATACATGAAAAAATAACCTGGCAAAGAGGCTCACGCTGATTACAAACATCACATATGAAAATGTTTGATTGTGTCACATCTCCAGCACGGTGGCTTGGATCCCTCAGAATATTTCAACAGTTGGAAGGAGATGAGATCATGGAGTGCAACTTTCTGACTTACCCCTTCCCATGACAGCCTGGGGAACGTCCCTGAAATTTTCTTCCCCCAGGAAGAGGATTTCAGGCTGCTGGGGAGGGGAGAGGAGAAAGTTGCACTCTGCGCATATCCTTCCATCCCCCTAAAATATGTCAGAGGATCGAAGCCTGTGCTTTTCAGTGAAGTCATTTCTTAGCTTTGCCTGCCAGTCAGTAACTTGTACAGCAATGAGGTGACGCGCTTGTGTACAGGTCTTAGAAGAGAACAGAAGCAGATCAAGGATGCTGGGTGGAAATTTCTTTTCCCATCTGAAAAGAAATCAATGGAAGAGATAGGATTAGTGATGCTTTGAAAGAGGTGGCATACGGGGAAGGGGGAGATGGTAAAAATACATAAAAGGAGCCTAGGAATGATAGGTGAGCACATGCTAATGAGGCTTAATCCATTGCAACAATTTGCATTCCTCGAGAATCCCCTGGCTTTTGTTCAACTGCAGTTTTCTTCTTTTATTTCTGCTTGTTTCCAAAATGCAAATCTCTTTCTGGCTGTTGAGAAAATGCACAGTAGGTGTCTCCTGTATTAATATGCACTCGCTCTGAGTTGTCTTTCCTCCTTTCCTAACTATAGCCTTGAAACCCTGCAGCACGAGAAGCTCAGTAACAGATGCTTTCATATTCATACTGGTCAATGTCTTATATGGCTAATGTTGCAGCAACCAGGCATTGTTACGTTTCGTTAACTTTGGTTTTAAATGGGTGTTTATTAGTTGTGATTTACCTTTCCTCCACCCTGACCTGCATCAGGTAAGCCGGATCTTGTCAGACCTTAGAAGCTAGCACAAAAGACACCGCTGGGAGGGCAATATGTATAAATTCAGATTGTAATGTTCAAAAGTGCAAAGTGCTATGTGCAATAGATAACAATATTCAATACAATATTAATACAAAATTCATACTACAATAACAGTAGAAAATTCATACAACAAATACAATAGACAATTCATGCGACCTGTGATCATCTGTATCAATTAATAATTCTAAGCTCACATGAGCTATTACATAGAATTGCAGGATAGCACGGCAAGGTAAGAGTCTAGAATAATCACCAGGCTAAGAAGCTAAGCAAGGGTTATTTCCACACATCCTGGCATAACGCTAAACTGATGCAATGAAGTCTTCTTCCTGGCACAATTTCTGATGTCATTGTGCCACAAAAACAGGATCGTGGCACAATGATGTCAGAAATCGCACCAGGAAGATGCCCTCATTGCATTTGTTTAGAGCTATGCTGGGACATGGGGAAACAACATGGGGAAACAGCCTTGGATAGTAGACCTCCAAGGAAGTCCCGTGTCACAATGCAGAGGCAGGCAATGGCAAATCACCTCCGTTCATCTCTTGTCTTAAAAACCCCAGTGTGTGTGTGTGTGTGTGGGTCTCCATAAGCCAGCTATGGCTTGCTGGCACTGTGACAGCCTGCACTTTTTAAAAGCTTAGAAATGTTGTACAAACAGCTGAAGGACTGTGAAAGGTTAATTCTTCACAGAAACAGGGCCTTGAATGACAGGTTACTCCAAGGAATCTGATTGGATAGTATGAGCTGAACAGAGAAAGAACTTCTGGACTTGATGCTGGGGAGAAGGGAGCCTGATTTCAGCCATAGCTGAGAGGAGTTGAGTTCTGACAGTTTGGAGATTCAGCCCTGATTGAGAGCAGTTTAACGCAGACAGAACTGGAGGAAAGCTGGCAAGGAAATTTGGGAAGTAGGTGCAGACTCCCATTTGGGCCAAAGAAAGGGGATCGATCTACTAAGGAGAGGAGAATTCCCCTAACCAGTCAAACAATTAGCTCTGAAGAATGAAAGATACCTGGTCTGGTGTGGTTAGAAACTGGCTTTGGAGACCTTAAGGATCAGTTAAAAACTCAAGACAAGTACTGGTGTTTTAAGAGAAGGGGTTTGAGTACTGGAAAGAGGATACTACCCTTCTTGAAACCAAAAGGATAAGAGAATAGTCAAAGAATCCCAAGAGTAATTGGGAAAACACTGGAACAAAAGCCTTTCAACACAGAAATTTAAGTAACCCTGAAGAGTTTAAGAAGCTCTCATTAGTCTGAAACATAAGAACTAAAGTCTGAGTATGTACTGATTTTACCTCAGAGATATCTATACTGAGTTACCTCAGAAAGTTTCAACTCCTGATTTCACCTGACCTCTATGTTAAATAAAATATTTTGTTATTTTTGAATTTAAAAACACCTCTAGTGCCAATTAAGTTGTTTAAGTCAAAGGGGGGGGCATCATAGGCACTTTCCACCACCGTCTGTCCTCCAAGGTGCTTAGCATGGGAGGTTACTGGGTTGAGATAAATTGATTGGCCTGAAGTCATCCTATGAATTCCATATTGTTATTATAAAAAATAATCGTTATATATCATCACAACATGACTTCCACTTTTCCTGTATCGATGAGTCTTCATAATCCTGGAAGAACCCTTTCACAATGTATAAATGTATACAATATTAGAGATGACCACAGGTCATGTTCAATGTAGACAGAGATAAGAAGTTATTTCAAACTAGCCCAAATACCTGAAAAATTAGTGCCTTTGCTTTGTGTGATATTTGGGACTCTTCAACTCCAGAGGGACCCACATTCCCTTCTTCAAGCTGATTCAACATCACCAGCCCATGATCTATGAAACTTCCCTTCTCTATATGGGTGAACCACATGAAAGACTGCTCAACGGCAATGTCTGTATAAAGAAAGATTCTGTTCGAGGCTGGATGAATCTTTTATATATTCACACTTTCAGTTAAGTTCATTTATTTTTGTATCTTTGCTTTAAAATGTCAAATAACGACAGTGACATTTTCAAGGCATCTGACATTCACTCCTTCTATCCCACGTTCCCAAGCACAAAAAAAAACCATTGAAAGATTTGTAAAATGGATCCAATCTGATGTATTTGAAAAAAATAATGATACCACAGTCCTCAGACTAAGTGATGGTTATTCTCTTGGACATTAAAAGTGATATATTGGGAAGGCTAGGGAACAATGATCTTGTGGTATCATTAAGACTAGATACTTCTCCTGTATTAAGATGAGTGTTTTAAATCAGGCATAAGCAGATTAACTCTGAGAAAGACAATATGCCCGACTGAGTCTAGATTTCAGCATGAGTACACCAGTACGATGAGTCTATGTTTCTTCTTGATTTATACTTTCAAACAGATCAAGGCTGGGAGGACATCCAAGCTATTAACAGCCAGGTGATTGTGGGCCAAATGGAATCTTCCATTAAGGACAAGATTGGCGCTAGCAATTTGTTTTGGATTCAGGAATTTTTTACAGCCGTGTCCTATTCTGCTGCTGCTGCAGTTTAGTCACCCACAGCTAATGGCTTCCTCATGCTCTTGTTCTAGAGAATCTAAAAGAACTCATCACAGTCTATAAGGGAGACCCTTTACAGGGCCTGTCCAGAAAGTCATGTTATAGCTAACAAATGCTGGGAAGTAGCTGTATCTCTGTGCTAGAATATCTGTTTTGCCTGTATTAGGTCCCAGGTTCAATCACTGGCCTCTACAATTAAAGGGTTTTCAGTAGCAAATAATGTGAAATTGAACATGTTAGAAAAAAAACAATACTCTAGCATGATGCACACTAGAACAAAAAAACACTACTTTAAGTATATGATGATGGGGTCTGAAATTGCTGAAAAGGAGAGGAGAAGAGACTGTAAGGTCATAGAGGGTAGTTCAATGAAAATGTTGACCCAGTGTGTGAGTGCACTGAAAAAGGCAAACTCTATACTGGGGGATTATTAGAAAAGGAACTGAAAATAAATTTGCCAATATTATAAAGCCCCTGTATAGATCTATGATGCAGCTTCCTTTGGAATAGTGATTGCAGTTTTGTTTACTGTATCTCAAAAAGGATATTGTAGAGGTAGAAAAAGTATGGAAGAGGGCAACCAAGATGATTAGGAGGTAGAGGCACCTTTTTAGTGAAGAAAGTCTAGGACTTTTCAGTTTAGAAAAGGGGGACGTGATAGAGGCTTTTGTGAGGGGGTACATGATAGAGGTTATGAAGTTATGCATGGGGAAGAGACAGTAGATAGAGAGAACTCTCTTTCCCAAAGTACTACTCCTTGAGGGCCCCCACTTGATGGGTGATAGATTAAGGACAGGTAATGAATTATTAAAATGTGGAATTTCACTGCCAGGTGGTGTAGTGATGGCCACATCCGCATATGACTTTAAAGGGGGTCTAGATATATTCATGGAGGATAGGTCTGTCAGTGGCTACCAACCATGGTGGCTAAAGGGAGCCTCCACAATCAAAGGTTTTAAACCTCAGAATATCAGTACTAGGAGGTAACACTGGGAGAAATCCTTGGCCACTATGGTTGACCACTATGTGAGAGAGGATGCTACTAGATGGACAATTAGCTCTATACAGCAAGACTTTTCTTATGCTTCATGCTTTTGCATTCTCTTTTATTTCATCTTTCTCGCCTTATATTTTGTTAGTGGGTTAATGATTAATTCTTCTGGAAATTCTTTCCTTCCATTTTGTTTTTCCTTCCTAATTGGAGTACTGTGACAAATAGCTAGAACCCAGGTATACACCACGCTGTTCAACCCCCCCCCCCGCAAACAATTACCCCATTACATTGTCTAACCGTACGCATGTAGAGAACACTTTGAATGTTACAGGCCCAACACTTGTATTAATTTGGGTAACAACACGATTTTCTATGTCCCTGTGGAAGCATTTGCAGCAGTAGTGGAGTGTCCATGTATTAGTTTTCCCTGGATTTTTTTTTTTGCCTCAGTTCCCCTGGCTACCATTTCAGGTCCACAATACCACTTCAGGGATTTTTTTAAAAAAAAATAATAATCAAAGTACTGCTACAGTGTTTCACTATAGCAACTTAATAATTATTGATCTTCTTTTTTAAAAATTAACTGGGAAGAACAGCAAGGTATAGCCTAGGAAAACTTTGCCAGTAAAGAGAAGGAATTTATACTGGATGTGGAAGAATAGGGTAGGAGGTTACTACCAATGATAATGTGTTCTCTAACATGCAGGTGCAATCTTTTTTCTCCGTGGTGGACAACAATATTCTCCCCTTCTCCACTCCATCTTCACAAGAACAACCCTGTAAAATAGATTAGACTAAAAGGGTGACTGGCTCTAGGCCACCCGGTGAGCTTTGATGGCAGAAAAAAACCCCCAGATCTGCCAGATTCTACTCTAACATCATGCCAGAATTTAACTCAAGTAATAATGATCATGATCATGATGATAATAGCAATAATAACAATAACAAAAACAATAATAATATAACATTTGGTTTATATACCGCCCTTCAGGACAAC
The DNA here is from genome assembly GCF_028583425.1 of Eublepharis macularius. Lineage (NCBI taxonomy): Eukaryota > Metazoa > Chordata > Lepidosauria > Squamata > Eublepharidae > Eublepharis > Eublepharis macularius. Next base: position 162,240,718 of record NC_072792.1, on the reverse strand, counting down.
TTAATGCCCACTCAGAGCGGATTACAAAGTATGTCATTATTGGGGCTGAGAGAGCTCCAGAGAGCCATGACTAGCCCAAGGTCACCCAGCTGGCTTCAAGTGGGGGAGTGGAGAATCAAACCTGGCTCTCCAGATTAGAGTCCCATGCTCTTAACCACTATACCAAACTGGCTCTTGGTTTTGAAGTAGCTTCAAAAGGGAACTCATGTGTATGTCCAGTACTGTGGATCTCTTTATATTGTATATCTGTATGCAGCCCAATTGTTTCTTAATCTTAAAAAAATACCCTCAATAAAGCAGTGACAACAGCAGCTATTGGATTACGGATTTAGAGCCCATCAACCCATTAATACCACAACCCTCCTATTAGTATTAATACGCTCACTGACGTTATAATCACCAAGAATAACTACTAATTAAAAGTTGGTTGCCAACCTTTTTCAAAATTGGTGGACAGTTTTTAATATCTTCCACAAATGAGGAAGTGACCTGCATTTGTAAAGCTCTTGAACTTTCCAATTGCTAATCTTGCAGACACTCAAGAACAGCTCCTATAAAATGAGATGTGTAACGTGGCACGGTAATGAATTTTGCAGCTGCTAACTCCTGAGCTGCTTTACATATCTAAATTCCATAATTACAAATATAATTATGATTATTAACTTGTTCCATTTTTATATTTGCTTCACCCAGATCTATTTTATGCCTGTGACATACACCGGCTTTTTCTTTTAAATGAATTCTAGAACTTTTTATTATTATTATTGGTAGGGCTGAACCAAATTCTTGTCTGTTAGTTTATGAGGCTGTGGAATGTCAAGAAGTTTCAGTCAGCGTGTTCCAAATGTAGTAAATCTGATGAGAAAAGAAAAGGAGCCCTGGCCCATTTATCCAGACAATCAAAGGCAAAGCAATATGTAGTATTCTGAGTGGCCACAACATTGCTGCATAGCTAGGGAACATTGCAGCGGGTACAGAATCAGCATAATGAAAATCTCTCCTTTCACATTGGCAGAAAGATGAAAAAGGGGGAAAGCAAATGTTTGGTGCAGTTTCAGATCAGAACAGATTTTTTATTTTTATTTTGATACCAATAAAAAAAGATAAGATTTCTAGAGTGGGTTCTGTTTACCTCCCTGGGCCCTGGAGTTGTCCAAACTGACCAGCTGAGTTGTGAGACACCCTGTGGGGCAAGGCAATTCACAATAGCCAGTAGCAGAGAACAATATTGTACCACAGCAGCCCCAAGGACCCTGGGATAGACAACCAGTCAGTGACTGACACAACGTCTAGGAGACAGCCAAATGCTTCCTGGGGCACTGGGTCAATCTCAAAGGAAGTTTGAGTCTCATGAGATGCAGAAGTCTTGTGAGGTGAGGAGGGGTATAGGCAGTGCCTTTCTGAACTTGTGAAAGGCTGTCTGAACTCTCACAGTTCAAGGCTGAGTCTGAGGCGGATGACTCTCAGAGCTAAGCTACAAGAGACAAATTGCACAAGGAGGAGCACATGAAGGGAGTCACAGGAAGCTGAGTTTTAAAAGAGATTTTTACAGAGCCAGGGAGAGGCTGCTCAGAGGGTTTGTTTATTTCCTGTCCCCTCTTAGAAGGGGAGGTGAAACTGACAGAGCCTTGGGGAAGCAAAGAGGAAATTAACAAACCCTCTGAGCAGCCATCTCCCTGGATTTGTAGAGAGGGGAAATTGACAGAGCCTTCCGATCTCTTTTAAAACTCAGCTTCCTGGCTAACACTGCAACTCTCTTCATGTGCTCCTCCTTGTGTAATTCATCTCTTGTAGCTTGGCTCTCAGTGTCTGCAGAGAGACAGGATGTAGCCTGGAGAGAGGAAGAGGAACTTTCCTAATGGAGGCCTTGGAAGTTCTCACGAAGACATGGAACACTCCATGAGGAAGAGGGTGAGGACATCCCCCTAAACTCCACAAAGATTAATTAAATGAACCAGGTTCCTAACCGGGGTGGGAACAATGGGTGCACCATGATCCCTGATAAACTGATTTGCTATACATAATTGTTTTAATAAAAAATACTATTTTTTTAAAAAAAACCTGTGTCATTTTCATTTAAAGAATGATAGCTGCCTTTTAGAACAGGAAATCTGAAATATTTGTCACAACTGGATCCCTTTCCCAATCTGATTGTATACCAAATGACACTCTTCTGATCTGTCCAGCCCTGCTCACTCAAGATTTCCTAGGTGGATTTCTAAATAGATTATGGATTACATGAGTTTTTCAAAAATCCAGTTTTATTACTATTCTTAATATATTGAGATACTTAAGGAAGATAAGGAAGTTGTCATTTATTCAACTTTTGAATGCTAGCCTTAGGTCTGAGAGCCTGACATTGCTTGAGAGTTTACATCTTTGACTGGAGACTTTGGCTGCATTCATACTGTCAGACTATGGAATCCCAGTTATCTAGAGTTCGTCTCCCCCCATCTGCAAGAAGCACAAGGTTTTCAAAAGGTTTATTGGAAGATTATGCTCAGGATACAGGGGTCCATGATCCAAGGACTTGAGGCCCTTGGCTGAACCAAAGCTTTGTTGAGAATGACACATAAAATGAAAGTAACAACACTTCAAACACCCCTTCCCAGCCTCCCCCCTTAGTCCTGTCTAGAAGGCCTGGGAAGGCAAGGACATCAAGGTCGGCCAGGCTGATAAGAATTCTTCATTCCCATGGATATAGGCGGCCTGGGCAGCACCTGGGCCTGGAGGGAGAGAACTAAATAACTACAGATTATAACAGGAGAACATGGCGTAGCTTTGGCTTGAGAACTGACATTCTGACACATACAACACTGGATAGTTCATGGTTGTTGGACTCTAGCAATCATTTACAACTGGATTTCCATGTACATAGAAGAAAATCCAGTTGCAAACAATTTCCATAATATTGTCGAAGGCTTTCACGGCCGGAGAACGATGGTTGTTGGGGGTTTTCCGGGCTGTCTTGCCGTGGTCTTGGCATTGTAGTTCCTGACGTTTCGCCAGCAGCTGTGGCTGGCATCTTCAGAGGTGTAGCACCAAAAGACAGAGATCTCTCAGTGTCACAGTGTGGAAAAGATGTAGATGACCTACATCTTTTCCACACTGTGACACTGAGAGATCTCTGTCTTTTGGTGCTACACCTCTGAAGATGCCAGCCACAGCTGCTGGCGAAACGTCAGGAACTACAATGCCAAGACCACGGCAAGACAGCCCGGAAAACCCCCAACAACCAATTTCCATAATACATAAACAGTGGACTATCCAACAGTAAATGGATGTACCCCCTGAATGTAGTATTCCTGGGACCCAGAGAGACCATCAGTATCAGGAATGGCTTAAACAACTTTAATGTGATGACCAACCAAAACATCTTGTGCAGCAGTCTCTAAGCCTTAGGGATACCAGGAGATGTCTTTGCCTCCCATGTCTCTGGCGGCCACTATTTGGAGGGTAGCAGGGCAAAAAATAATTGGAAAAGTGACATCATACAGATGTTCCAGGAAATATGTGGAAGTGATAGCATTTTGTTGATGAGACACTCTAGGGTTTAGCTCAACATCTATTGTTTTACCATAGAGTTTTGGTGAATTCTAGAGACATCACACTGGCATGGTGACATCACTTCCAGGCATTAATTGGAAGTTATGTAGCATGTAATTCTCCCTCCCCCCCATCTTTCCCCTTCCCTCTTCTGCTGGTTACCAGCTGAAGCCTTGTGCTAGAAAAAAATACGAAGGTCATGGGATCTTAGGACAAGTACACAAAGTACCAATACTTTAACATTACTACTGTGAAATATTTCTAAATTCTGTATTCTGTCACCACGCTGAGAAGGAAGTTATGGGTCACACTATATTTTGTAATTGGAAGCAGGCTGAGGAGTAGAGGTTGGATTTTGAGTGGCCCCATGGCATTGGAGCAAGAAGGTTTTAATTCTCTCTCCTTTCTCCCAATAACAGGGAAAGTTTAACCAGTGTTTCCCTGAATGCCATAATTTTACCTGTCTTCCCCCAACACACCCCAGTCAGGTCTAATAGCAGTTCCTGAGAGTGTATATAGATTTCAGTATAACAAAGGATATAGCACCCCCATTGACACTCTAGTGTGATGGCCCAAGTCCATGGCTCAGAGGTGTTTTTTGCCGCTTTAAACATTAGGGGGAAGGAAGGTGGCATGGTACAACCCAATCTTGTCAGATCACAGAAGCTAAGCAGGGTCGGTACTTGGATGGGAGACCGCCAAGGAAGACCCTGCAGAGGCAAACCTCCTCTGCTTCTCACTTGCCTTGACAGCCCCTTGTGACTTGAGGGCACTTTACACACACAATATATCAGGACAAAATTCAAGCATCAATAGGGTATAATATGTATGTTGAGACTTGACAGCCCTGCAGCCGGGAAGTCCTTCATCAATGCACCTGTACTCTAAAACGTAGTTTTCATTCATGTCATTCCAGTAGCTGGCTGAAACCTGCATGCTTGATCACATAAATAAAGTAAACAAAATCATGCTGACAAAAAACGCATATCAAAAAGGGGGAAGCAAGATCTTTTACTGGCCCACTCTGCAGATATAACATATCATAGGAGAATTTGGAGAGGGATTTCACCTAGAATCTCTGGCATATCATGAAGTTTGCCCTCTGAAGCTGCCATTGATCCCTGTAAGCTGAAGATCAGTAACAACTTCAGGAGAATTCCAGGTCCTACTTGAAGGTTTGCAACCATACCCCTTATCTAAGCCTTCAGCCACTGCCAAGGTTCTCTGGATTCTAACTTGCCCCTTCCCAAGCAGCTCTGTTAGGATGGAATCTGGCTCCCAGCCTTGTAGCGACCTGCTAAGTATCCTTCACACCCGAAACAGTATTCCACATGTTCTCTCCCTTAATTTAGTACAAATGATGATACGTAAGCCAAAATAAAGTGCTCAAGAAAGGAACTGTGTGGAAAGTTCAGGGTCATCTATACCCTTTGGCAGCTGTGGAAGATGCCCTGTAACATCCTGTTTAATGATAGAGCTGAATCCCTGCCGAAAGAGTCAGGCCTGTTCAATCTGCCTTGCTTTTTGTCATGCGTAGCCTTGAGGTTTATGCTTGTCTTTCAGATACCTTAAAGTTACAGTTTCAAGGATAGTATTATTAATCCTGGTAATTAGCAGTGCCAGCCGTAACTTAATGAGAGCACCGAGCAATCAATGCCCTGAAATGATGCGCTAAACAGAACACGGCAAGAGCATTCGACATGGACCGGTTCACAAATGATAGAAAGGACAGTGGCTTCTGTGTCTGGGCAAAGGAAACGGGGGTAGGAGATGGATAGTAGTATATATTGCAGTGGAATAAGAAGTGGCGCATTTGTGCTCTGTCATAAGGTCACAAGCAGCACAGAAAAATACTTACTTTCGCTAAGAGGAGCCTCAAAATGACAGCATTCAATTCACAATTCACCTGTTAGTTAGAGACCCTTTCCAAAACCAGCTCTGGACAGAGCCATACAATAGCCAGAGCTGTGGATGTACTAATTCAATTAAGATGCTGGTTGCGATAGTGCTAGTTGTTAGTTCTGAGCGGAACAGAGAGGAACTGAATCCTGCCTGGGCAGACAATTGGGGCTATCCTTGGGAAGCAAAGCTGAAATCCTTTCCTAGGAATATGCATCTTTGAATAAATTCGGATTCCGAGTAGACCTGCCTAAGCTTGCTCCTTACACCTGCTGGATGGGGCTTTTTAGCTCCTGGGATTCATAGTACACAAACACCCACCAGTTCAGCTTGTGCCCTGTTCACCAGTCGTGAACAGAGATATGATGTTGCTACAATCAGTTTAATAGTTTGTTGATCTGCTTGTGGGTGTTCAACAGGTTGTCCCACTGTATTCCTTATTAACCATGCAGTATGGCACAACTGGCTTTTCATGCATGCATGTTCTCACACAGCCTCCCCATCGTTGCTGCATAACTGGTCTGCTCAGCAGGCAAGTATGTAAATAGACAATTAAACCTCTCACAAAGCATCTAAATCAATCGTCAATACATGCTCTGTTTCAGTACAGCCCTACTCTTTGGTGTTCCTCCAACTAGTCCTTAGTGATGCAGCCCCACCCACCTCACAGGGTGATTGTTGTGAGGATAATAATAACACTTTGTAAACCACTCTGAGTGGGTATTAAGTTGTCCCGAAAGGCGGTATATAGATCGAATGTTGTTAACGTTGTTAATGACTGCACCTTAGTTTGAATTGGAAGCATCTTTGAAATAGCATACACAGTTTTGGGAAAACTCAATGGAAAACAATTTGAATCACTCACAAATCACATTAATCAGTTATTGATAAATGTTGTGTTTCAATAAAATCCTACCCTTTGTTGTTTGGCAAAGTAGTTTTTAGTGAGGCTAATGGATCACTAATGTGCAGTTTTGGGAAAACCTGATGCAAACTAATTTGACAGGCATTTGGAGCTGCTTGGCACAAACTGAGTGTCTGGCTCACATCTGATGGCTGCCTTCAAACAGAGCATGTTCGAGTATTGAATGTGTTCTCAGTGAAATTCACAACATCTCTACCTGGATTTCATGAAAATTTCCCCATGCCATTAGATTAAATACTGGATATAGCTGGATCAGGATTACGTCTTGATTACATCTTGGTAGCTGAAGAAGTGAGCTGTGGCTCACAAAAGCTCATACCCTACCACTAATTTTGTTAGTCTTATAGGTGCTACTGAACTCTTGCTCTTTTCCACTGCTACAGACAGACTAACACAGATACCCATCTTGTTCTTGAAATCTGTTAGGGATTTTGCTTTCCTTGTAACAAAACAATGGCAAAAAGCCAGCCCTGTGACAGAGATGTCATCTAAGCCTTCAGAATAGCTCCTTGGACAATTCTGGGTACATTTGCACTGGGAATTTACCAGTAGTTTATTAACAGCTAATGCTAGATGTTCACAGCAGTGGTTCAGTATTAAATTTTCCTGTAGGAAAACCCAACAGTTGTTTACTTCTGTTTCACAAGGAAACAGTTCTGCAGGGCTGTGTTATTCATAAGACCAACTAGGCTGAAGCCTAGGGGCCCCACAGTGACTAGGGGCCTGTCTTCTTCTTCTTTTTTTTTTGCTGAGGCCCTGTTACCTGCGCCCTAAAGTTCCAATGGTTAAAGGTTCTTTACACTCTGCATCGTAGCAATATATGTAGCAAGATATATACTCTCATAAGTATATATGAATAGAATTCTTCAAAGCCCCTCAAAATGAATATAAGGCTATGTACAGTGGTCTAGTACCTACCATACCAGGGTCAGGCTGCCAGCTGTAGTGGAGGGAAAGATTGAAGTGCTGAAGGGGGCTCAAAATACCTGAAAGCCTCGGGACCCAGCCTAGGGTTGCCAGGTCCCCAAATCCCCCAGTAGAAGATCAGGAGCCTGGCACCTACCTTGCAGCATCTATGCACGTGCTCCCTGGCATGTGTGATGACATCACTTCCGGGAAGTGTTGTCATTGCACGGGTCAAAGGGTGGCTTGGGATCACACCCGTGCTCACCAGGGGGGACAAATTGGCCCACTTCTGGGCATGATTCAGCCTGAATTGGGCCTGTTGCATGCATAATTCAGCCCAAATCAGGCCACTGTTGGTGTGAGAATGTGCCACACCTCCACCCAGGAAGTGTGCACCCCTGCCAGCCAGCTAAGTGGGGGCAGGGGAAGGGTGGGAGCAGGGGATCCCCCACCCCAGGCAGGGGAATGCACCCCTAGCCTGGCCATGGGTTAATACAGCCCTGCAATTCTGGAGTAGAGTGTAACTGGGAATAAGTCCCAGAATAGACTTCTGCTATTGAGAAATATGTGTTTAATATGGCAGCAATAAACTGGAAGGCATCTTCACTCACACAGAGTGTGAGTGAAGATGCAGTCCCTATTCTCTTATGCAGGTATAGTGAATGACGTTGCTGCTGCCTTACTTTCCCCAGTTTAATTCCATTACAGACAAGTAGACACAGGTTGGAGAGTGCAGTGGGGAGGTCTTGAGAACGGCTGTCACCAAGATGGGAAAAGTCTGAGAGTCACTTCCAAAAGTTCTAAAGAATATAAAAAAGAGGTCTACTTGGTCAAACCAATTGTGTATCTAGTTCCTGTATTGCTGCTGAGGCCTGCCAGATACTTCCAGAAAGCCCCAAGAAGAGACTGAAGGCAATAGCCCTTCCTCACCCTTCCCTCCAGTCTCAGCCTTTTGTTATTTCTAGCTATGCTGCCTCTGAACATGGAGTTCCCTTTAGCCATCCTGAATAATAGCAGTTGACAGACTTGTTCTCCACGAATTTGTCTCATCTTCTTGTAAAGCCATCAAAGCTACAGGCCATTACCGTAAACTGTGGCAGCAAATTCCATCAATTAATTATACATCGTCTGAAGAAGTACTTTATTTTGTCTGGACTAAATCTAATGCTGATCAAGTCCAAAAGAACTTACAGTCTTGCATACCAAAAAGTGAACAACAGCGGCAGTGCAACGCAGTCACCAACAGTTATCCTATTCGGAAGCCAACTCATTGAACTAACTCTGTTTAGGATTGCAGTGCAAGTTTACCTGTATTGGTTACCAAAACTATACATGAGTTGCATGAGACTGAGTCAGTGTGTTGTCTCAGAGCTCTGGCAGCCTCAGGGCAGAGGTGAGAATCAGGAAAGTAGCTGTAGCAAGGCCTGGTGGAGCAGACAGGCTAAAGCAGGCATCTCCAACCTTTTTGAACCTGAGGGTTCATTTTGAACTTTCACACAGTGTGGTGGGTGCAGCAATAAAATGGCTGCCACAAAATGGCTGCTGCAGGAGATGGAGCCAGCCACAAAATGGCTGCTACAGTATACCTTCAGCCACACAGTGAAAATCCTTGTGCTGTTGAAGCAGCTTGTACCAAAGCAATTTAAAAAAAAATTTGCACAGCCAATCAAATCTCCAACGGCCAATCAGAAGCCATAGTTGGCACACACAAAAAAAACCACCGGGCCACACCCACTTTCTAGAAAGACCTGGCAGGCACCAGGAAAGGTGTCAGTGGGCACAATTGTGCCTATAGGCACCATGTTGGGAACTCCTGGGCTAAAGTAACTCCTAGGAGGACTACAGGCCCATGGTCCAATCAGATGCCTAAGATGGATTTTGGTAGGTGCATAATTAGCTGTCAAAGGGGTTAAATGTTATTCCAATTTGAGTAAGGTATCAAATGTCTTTCAGAAGAATTTAGGTATGCCAGCATATTTTGCAAAATGTAATTTGTTCTTCATACTGTATAATATCATAAGCTGTGCAGCAGCAAAGCCTTTGTATCATGCAAATTTGTGTAAACAAAATTAAATAACAGACACAGTTTTGAAATAATACATTTTTATTGAAATCACACTGCATCTGAAGAGAAGAGAAAAGGAGGGCAGGGAAGACTGAGTATGCAGTTAAACAAGGCAACACTTTCAAAATGATACATTTGCCGCTATGTACAATGCAAAGTGTGTGGGCTCTGCAGTACAACCACACATAATCCGCAATTGTCCAAGAATAGTATTACCCCCTCATTTCTTGTTTGCGAAGACCAGCCCATAGCCTGGGCACTATGGCACCCACTGATGTGTTTCCTGGTGCCCACTTGCCCTTCTAAAGCCAAAAGCAACTCCTGACTTCTCTCTACTTCACTGTATGGAGTGAAGTTGGAGGTGTTGCAGAAGATTCCGTTTGACACTCCCTCTGTGTCTTCAGATAGTACCTATTTGGAAAGATTCCTATTTGGAGGTCCCATTGTGGAACCTCACAAAATTTTGTGACTGGACCCAGCCACTCTTGGCATCATTTTGTATGGAGCCTAATATCTGTTCTCAAAATTTCAAAAATGCTCAATGGTTCAACAAGGTTGGGGACCCTGCCATAGAGTCAGGTGAACACAAGATGCTGTCCTATACTGTGTCAGACCAGTGGTCCATCAAAGTCTGGCAGTGGCTTCCTAGGGTCTCAGATACAGGTCTTTCATATTGCCTATTACCGGATCTTTTTAACTGGAGATTCCAGGGACTGGATTTAGGACCTTCTGCATGGCAAACACATACTCCGCTGCTGAACAATGGCCATTTCTGCACAGCCTGCTGTTCCTGCCTTTTCGCCTCTTTAGGTCTGAGTTTTGCTGAGTCGCTCCGAAAACTCATCTTCCACATGTAGTCCCCACAAGCTCTTAACTTTCATTGTGAGGTCACAGGATAACCTCCAAACAGTCCAAACCAAAAGTGGTTTCAGAAGGGAGGTTGGACATTTCGTCATCATAGCCTAAAAGCACCCACCCCCTTTTATTTATTTATTTTACTTTGCACCTGCGTGACTGCCTGCAGCTCCTGTTGCAAGCAGGCTACCACAACTGAATGGATATGTGAAGGAGGAAGGAAAAGAGCCTGGGGGAGAACTGGGCAGAGACTGAGAGGAGTAGGAAGTTTCTTCAGAAGCACTTTAACCATTCATATGCTAGAAAATGCAAAAAACCCACACCATAAACTCTCAACAAAAGAAAACACGAGAGCAAGTGCAATCCCAGTAAAGTTGCAGAAAATGCAATAACAAAACAATATGCATACGTTTGGCAAACAATAACATGTGGGTGCTTGGAGAAAAGCTGCCACAGTTCCAAGGGTGAACCGTACCTCTAAGGATGGCGGAAACGACCAATGACTCCTTTTGCTGCTTGCAAAAAGAAACAAAACAAACATCTTCCCTCTCCGATTTCTTCTCTGCCAATTACAGTATCTGAACACGGCTGTAAAGTCAATGGCAAACATAATGAGAATTCCCATATTAGCTGAGAAAATAAAAGCAAAAGGAGGGGATCCGGAGAAGCAAATCTATTAGGGTCAAGGGCAAATGGGATTTTATTAGGAAATGAGTCTTTCCAGCAGTGAAATTAAAGCAAATAAGAAGAGCCTATTAAAGAGCTGGGAACAGTTGGCACAAAGAGTGGTATATAAGAGCAGTTTTATTATTGTTGTTATTGTTATTATTATTAAGCGAAACAATAATCTTCAAGGAGAAAATTTAGGAAAAATTAAAGAAGCAGGTGGATTCCTCAGGATTCCCAGTGCACCCAGTGCATGCCTTCCTGGGTTGCCTGCTGGTGGCGGGCGATCGCCAGGGGGGTTTTCACCTTGGGGCAAACCCCTGAGATTGCCCACTACTGGCTCCTGCAACTTGCCCCATACAGAGCTTGGGTGAGCTGGTCTCAGCCCTTCTGTCCCAGGGCTGGCTAGGTCTGGCCTCTGGGTTCCTGAAGCGACGTCATCGCACTGGCACTGGCTTCTGCGCTTTGCAGTGGCCAATTTTGGGCCCAGATGGGCCAGAATTGCCCCTACACAAAGTGCGGGCGCATGCCCATGGCTGGCTTGATGATGTCACTTCCCAGAAGTGCTGTCATTGGTCTTCTCTGGGAGCACAAGTGGGAGAAGTCTACTCAAGGTAAGTTCCAGGTCCCCGCTGCTCCTGCCATGCAGCTATAGTGACCTGGGGACCCTAGGCACATTTTTGGCTTTAGCTCGCCCCGCATTCTTCCTTCATGCTGGAAAACGCCATCATTTTCCAGCACAATGGAGGAAACGTCGGGCGCACTGAAGCCAGTTCAATGGGATGGGGGAGCGTTCACACGCTTCTGCCGCCCACGCCTCTCCACCCACCAGCCAGGTGAGCAGGGCCAGGGGGCAGGAGGTGAAGGCAGGGGGATATCAAGTCTAGCCCAGCAACCTGTACTGCACAAGTATGTCATATTTTTCCTGGGGGCAGGCTTCCCAGGGGAGGGAAGGAGAGAAAGCTGAAGATATGGGGACAGTTAAAGGTATGTTGGCTGCTGGGTGGGAAGGAGAGCAGATGGAAGGAAAAGGAAGACGCCACAGGAGGTTTCAGGGAAGGGAAAGAGCAAATAGTGGCGGAGGGGGAAATGAGATGCCCCCTGCAAGTCCTTGCTGCTTCCTGCTTGCTAATACTAATAAACTGCTGTAATCTGCATGGAAAGAGGAGTGATTTCTCCCAGGAGTACCTATGAATGGCCATGGTATATACTTACGTGCAAAAAAGTTTGTTGCACAACTATTGGAACCAATATTAACAGATGGCTCCTTTTTTTCCTGGGCCGCAAGCTTCAAGCGTGTGAAAGAGAATATCACTCCTTTGTGGAGATCGATGGTAGTTTAAGCAGGTCGGTAAGCAGTGGATGCTCCTTCCAACAGATGTTTCGTGTCTTCAATTAGATTGAGAAGTAATGTTTAATGGGATGGTTTTTAAAGTTCAAGCTACCTCAGGGAAATGCAAGGACTACAATGAGAGGGGAAGACGAATGAAAGAAAACTGGCGCCTGGTTACTTTTTAAAAATTGGCCTTCTGTTGTGTTTATGCTCGTTTAACCTTCAGTTTATCCTCTGAAAAAGCTTGCATAAATTGCATTTGGAGTATATTTCCATCCCAAATCACATTCTCTATGCATCTAGAGGTAAAAAGTCCCCATCGAATTTTGTTGTTGTTGTTCGTGGTTGTCACGATGAGCACTTAAAAATGGTTCTCCTGGATTTCTTAATAGTTTCTTAATAAACTCATGGGGTAGAAAGTACAAAAATACTTATTCGTCCCAATAGTGGTTTCAGGGTAAGTTCCATTAAGCCAAATCATGTATCATCAACTGACCGATCAAGGGTTGAGAGAGTGCCTTCTTAACTAAGCATTTAACATGCACTTACTTATTGTACTTTGGTCACTGAAGTCTCACTGAAAAAGACAATAATCATAGGAAAAACTGAAGACATTAGGAAAAGAGGAAGATCCAGCATGAGGTGGATTGACTCAATAAAGGAAGCCAAAGCCCTCACTTTGCAAGACCTGAGGAAGCCAAAGCCTTCACTTTGCAAGACCTGAGCAAGGCTGTCAATGATAGGACATTTTGGAGGAGGTTAATTCATTGGGTTGTCATTGAATTGGAAGTAACTTCACAGCAGACACACAAACACACACACAATAGCACTGGGAGGTAGATATTGATGCGTAAACTCCCCATAGCTTAAACCCTAATTGAGTCACTAGTTTTGAAATGCTTGGAAAACCTTGCTTTTTCTCAAAAGTTCTAAATTGGTTCACATTTGAGGTCTCTTTTTTGCCCATCTTTTTGTTCTCTCTGTGCATGATATGCATGTTTGCATTTATTACCTGTGCCTTGAAAGGTCTTCTTTGTTACCTATTCGTTTTGTAATTAAATCCAAAGTACTGGGTTTAACCTACATGAGCTGTCTGAAGGACCAATATAACCCTATGCACCAACTGCCCTCTTCAGAATAGCTGTAGTTTGTTGTTCCTTCGTGGGCCCATTCCACACTAATGTTTTCTGTGGGTGTAATGACTTGCAGAGTATTATTTTCCTGCCTCCATTCTCCTGCAACAGCCTGAAATGCTCCCCCTCACATCTTGTTTCTAAGAAATGGGATGCCCTGGAACAGGATTTAGAGGGGAATCAGGGCTGCCATGGGATGGGTGAGGGGCAGAAATCGTGCTCCATGGACAGGAGTTCTTACGCCCCTGGAAACATTAGTCTCTGGCTCCAAGCTGGTGCCATTTGTTCTACTGCTGCACACCCTTGGCCTGTGTCTTTCAAGAGCTGCCAAACTCCAGAAAGGACCAGGAGGTCTTCTGCAATTACAGCTGATCCCCAGATTACAGAGATCTGTTCCCCTGGAGGAAATGGAAGTTTGAAGGGTGGACTCTGTGGCATCACATCGCCACTGAGCATCTTCACTGTCCACCACCTCCAAATCTCCAGCAATTTCCGAATCCAGAATTGGCAACTCTTTCTGCTGTTGCTCACACCTTATGCAATGACCATCTCAAGGGAGTCAGGAGGCCTCTGTCCTTCAACAAACACAAACTTTTTATAACATTTTGTGATAAGCCAATTTTGCTGCCTCCTAGGCCTTCAGAAAATGTGGGAAGGGAGCACTACCGAGCACCTAGCATGCCTCAATACATGGGGGGTAGGCTGCATTCAGCTTGATAGGTCACAAATTGTGCAGGGCTGGTTGATTGTCATATTGTCCCATGTAACGGGCCTGCAGGGGATGAGGCACGGAACAATGTGTAGAGTATGTGCAAAGGGGCTGTCTGTAAATCTTGAATTCAAGTCTAAGCATAATGAACTTGTTCTTTGGCAGATACTGGATGACATGGCTTTCACTTGATCAACTGTGGCCTTATTCTAAAGGAATGTACATCTCTCAGATTCCTTACCGCAGGGACCACTTGTATAAAACAGCACCTGAGGATCTCGCTTTTGAAGTGATCCAATGAGGCCAACATAGCACTTTTGCAGATCTCATTTTGAATTTGGCACATGACACTACCAGAATGGCTACCCAAGTTTGTCCCCAGGACTCTAGAGGCATCCCTCTGAGCACCTCCAAAATTCAAATGAAAACATGAACACTGGGTGAAGTTCATATGAGGATCTTTCCTGTGTATACTCGGACCCAGTGGCTGGGCTATCCCTGAATATCGGGAAGAAAGACATTTACAAGGGAGAGAAAAATCTTATAGCTCTCCTGGCATTGAAACTTTACTATTGGGGAATTAACACTGTCAGATCATCTTCAAAGAGAACTGCTTAGACAATTTGTGGCCTTCTGGTATGAAAATGTTTACTAACTTAAGGAAGACATATACAGGGATAATAACAAAGGAAATAATCCATACCACAACAAATTCAGAGCAACAAGAAGTTCTGTCAACACCACAATTACAGATGTAAATGCCACTTTCAGCCTCTATGTTCTGACACAAGGCTTGGTTAAATAACACACAATATCAAAGGAATGGCTCCTGAGGAAAAGATTAATAAAAATATCACAACGAAAATGTAAGTGAAGATAGAGTAGATGGTTTCTACAATATATTAAACAAAATGCTGTTTTTGGTTGGATTTTTACTTAATGTGTAGGTGCAAAATAAGACCATATGACCTGGCCTGGAGAGATGACAACTGGGAAGTTATTCTCCTCTGTTGTTGGTAATATTCCAGATTTGGTGGTGCAAAATGAAAAGGAAAGTTCAGTATCACAGGTGACAGATAGGAAAAGATGGCATTGAACACTCTCCTCTCTCCCTCTCTCTCACAAACAAATGCACACATGCACACAGACAGACACACACACCAAGCCATAGATAGCCACTTAAAGGCAGCCAAAAGTTGCATACGTATCTGCTACAGGAAATGAATCAAGAGTTAAAGTAGGCAAGTTCAGAGAGGCTCTTCCTCTTTGGCTGCCTTCTTGAGCTGACTTCCCTCTGCGAATTCTTCCTGATCCATCCTCTGTGTGTGTGGGGGGGCGGGGGGGAGACATTGCAAACACACCCTATTTGCCCCTTCTCCATTGTACATGCCGATTGACTACAGTATCCCCTGGGGGTGTCAGCTCTGGAAGCATATGTTATGAATATCATTTGTGCTTAAAAGCATATGGAAGCAAATAAAATGGTGGCTATGATATCACAACAATACATCTTTCATTGCTTCCCAGGGAAGCTTGTTCTTCACCAGGGATGCTTTCCTTCTCATTGTCCATATTAGTTGTTCTTCTGTTAATATCAACCAATCGTTTCTCTTCCATTGGCCTTTGTCCCTCTCCTTTGAGTTTAGATCTGTCAAGTGCTTATACATTGTTGTCAAGCCCCCTTTAGTCATTTCAGAGCCAAGCTGTGACTCTGTAGCACATTTAATAATTCCACACCTCATTCATCCATCATTCCAGGCGACTAATTGTTTGTGTAGTGTGTCTTCTGATCTTCCTCCAACATCTGACTATGCTTTGAATAAGGCGACACTTGAAACTGAGCACAGTGCATGCAAATCACAGCTAGTGCACATTCGTGAGAATTCCATTGACTACCTAATGAATGTTGTTTTGTTGAGTTTTGTTGAGTTTCCAAATATTGCAGAACAATAGACTGGAATCAGAGAGTCACAGAACTGGGAAGTCTGACCAGATCATCTTGTTTAGTCCTGTGATAATATGTAACACTACCTATCGACTCATTTCTAGTTGCTGGCAGGGGAAGAAGTTGAGAAATTCCTGCTAGTTGGACTATGTTTCCTTCTCAGCCCAATCTGAGCACGATCGCCCCGATCAAGCCCCGATCCAGCCCCCCTCCCGACCGCTGGATCGTTGGCCGTGCCTGAGCACAATCCGCCAGGTCCCGATCGTGCAATCGCCATTATCGTGGGTTTTTTTCAATCATAATGCGGATCGTGCCCACCTCTAGTTTTATGCAGCCAGCCATATTGGTCTGCAGTAGAACAGCAGGATTTGAGTCCCATGACACCTTAGAGACCAACAAGATTTTCAAGTTGTAAGCTTTCAAGAGTCAGAGCTCCCTTATTCAGATACCTTAAAAAGGGAGCTCTGACTCTCTGAGGCTTACATCCTGAAAATCTTGTTGGTCTCTAAGATGCCACTGGACTCCAATCCTGCTGTTCTACCACAGACCGACACAGCTACCCACCTAAAAGTGAACGCAAACACATTTTTGTGTTTGTTGGTTTACTTTGTGTGGTTGTTGGTTTACTTATATTTTATGTTTGCTTTGTTGTAAGATGCTTTGGGTGCCTTTGGGAAGAAAAAGTGGGGTATACATATTTAAACAAACAAGTAATCCAGACCACAAGCAGGGAGCTGGTGAACTGCAGAATGAAATCTGCAAAGCCAATAGTGTGAGATGAATCAAACAAACAGAGTCACTTTCTTCAAGCACAAGGCAACTGCACCGCTATGGGGTAGGGGTTAGTGTGTCAAACTAGGATCTGGGAGAACCAGATTTGAATGTGACACTCTGCAATGGAAAGTTGCTGGGTGATCTTGGGCCAATCCATCCCTCTTGGCCTAACTCACCCCACAGGACTGTGTTTTTTGTGAGGATAAAATGGAAGAGGGGAGAACGGTGCTTTAAACTGCTTTGAGTCCCCATTGGAGAGAAAAGTGAGGTATAAATATCTAAAACAATAAATAAATGTTCTATTTGATTTATCCTGGGAGGACATTCTTACTAGGCTAAATGTAGATAGTATCAGTGGTGCAAGTCTGTTGCAACGTATACATTGATCACTAATTTTAGGTCTGGGACATCAGGGCCGTTTCCACACACTGTTAAAGAGACGGCTCACTCACTGAACTCTGGCATTGTTTTTTTTTCCACTCACTCCATATGTCTCTGATTTCAAAGCGGAAGCAGGCAGTTTGGCTTTCACTTTTTCAGTGTCTTTTAGCCAGCACAGGTAAGTGTGGGAGATTCCATTCTCAGAAAAGACGCTGAAGAAACGGAAGCCAAACCTCCTGCTTCCGCTTTGAAATTGGAGATGTATGGAGTGAGTGAAAAAAAACCACCAGTGTTCAGTGAGTGAGCCATCTCTTTAACAGTGTGTGGAAATGACCCAAGTTAACAGAGGCATCAAACTCAGTCCTGCTATAGACAAAATGACATCTGCTCTCATAACTATGGTTAGGAAACCAGGAGTGCAACACTGGCTCACACATTTAGCTTCGTCCTTAAGATTGAGCTGCAAGTTGCACATTCCACTTGCCATAATCTCTGTAATGATTTTTATACTGCAATGATAAGCACTGGCAGAACCATAGTTAGCTTTGAAACAACAGATGGCTGCCAACTTCAAATGTTGATTTGAAACTCTATGTCAAGGGACAGGGACTTACCCAGTCCCAAATGGTGGCTGCTCTGGGTAGGGGAGCAGCTCAGGCAGCCACCACAATGGAGGCAACTTCTGAGGAAAGTGAGGAGGCATCATTGTGGCAGTAACCGATGGAAAAATGAGAGTTCTCGCAAGAAGGTGGAGACCCCACCAGTGCATTTGTGGCTCTTGAGGAGGTACCCAGTCCCCCAGTCCAGGCAGCAAAGACCTTGGGGGTCAGTGACGGATGAAGATTCAGATTGTAGCAATCCTCCCCTTTTGATCTGAGGTCATTGAGGAGATCAAGGAAGGATGAATGTTGGGAGAGTGTGGATGGAACGCCCTCCCTGATACTTTCATATAAAACTAGCTATGATTAGTGGCTGGAGGGAAGGTGGCATGTTATATAGTCCAATCTTGCCAGAACTCAGAAGCAAAGGAGTGTCAATACTTGGGTGGGGGACCACCAAAGATGGCTCTGCAGAGGAAGGCAATGGCAAAACCACCTCTGCTTCTTACTTACCTGGAAAGTCCCTTACTGAGATTGCCATGCATTGGCATGACTGGCGCATACATACATGTGTATGGTGAGTGGTATCTGTGTTTATGCCAAAATGATCTCTTAGTTGGTTAATTGTATTTAAGTTCTTAAATGTTTTAGATTCTCAACATATATAGCACTTCAAGTGAAGTACTTAGATTCTTTTGAAGGAACTGAGAGAATTAGGAGAAAAACCCTAATTTAGCAATCTGATTGACTCTCTGAAGTGAATTTCTTGTTTTTCTTGTTCTTTTTGACAATGAAATATTTTTGCTAAATCTATCCAGAAATAGGACTGAAATACCTTTTAGGTCACACCATTTGTCCTCTAGTGGATTATTAATTTGACATTTCCTTTGTTTCAGACAACAGAATTGATAACAGATGAATGAAGTACATTCCCTGATCAATAATTCAAAGAGGAAGACTCAGGAAACAATGGTCTTCTTGAACACCACATCTCATGCTTACCTGACCAGAAGGTCCTTTTTCTCTGGTAGACACTCAACAGCAGTTCCCATCTCCCAGTATGTGATCTGGACATTATGTGGAGGACTGAATCCTCACGTCTATTTGCATGATCTCAAAATGAAAAGGGGGAGATCATTGGAACTGGGTCTCCATGCATTTGCATGCACATAATATTTTGCAATTTCCTGTAGTCTCTCAAGGAAGCATTGATCAGGCCATGGTTGAAATGATCTGGCTAGTTATCGACTGGTCTCCAATATTTGATATTTTGGCAAGATTTTTACCCGTGTGGTGGCAGAGCAACTTCAGGCATTTTTGTAAATTACATCTTTCTTTCCTCCTTAATCTTAGCTTCACGCTTGGTTATAAGGAAGGAGATGGTATTGGTGTTAAATTCGTGAAATCCTTATAAAGCTTTTTATATGATTGGACATTTCATCTTTTTGAACCCTTTCATGTATATGGCAGGGGTATCAAATATTGTATTCTTCTGATCATTTTGGTCTCTTTTTTTGTCCAGTTAGACCCATTGAGTTTCCACCAGGGAGATGAAATAATTTGGGGGGCGGACCTAATCTGTAGAGTTCTTTAAGGCTCAGTCTTATGCTTGTTTAACACTTGCATTAAACCATCCAGGGGTTAGGGACTGAGTGTTGTCAATGTGCTGCTGGTGCCCATCTCTTTAACTAAGCAACCAAATGCAGCTGCGCTGTCATTAAGTGCACAAGGGCAACCAACCAAAAATCAAATCCAGGAAAAATGAAGCTGACGCTGATGGAGAAAAGCTCTTCTGGCTTTGAACTGGGTATGGATGGGGAGTGTTCCAGATCCAGCCTCGCCAATCAGGAAAGACGGTTGGTTTTGCTGCTAGGAATTCTCTTTTTTTTAACATCTAATTTGCAATCTATCTTTCCTTCAAGATTGATCCATGCTTCAGTAACTTCAGGGGCAGATTATTGTACTGTGTAGTTCATGGGGCTGTCCTTGAAGACAAACCAGAGTCTTTCGCTGGCACAAAAATCCAGTTGTATTTATGTGTTCCGGGTGGCATTGGTTAGCTTATACAGAGCCACTAGTTCTGAATTTGCTTTTGGCCTCAATTTAAGAAGCTAGTTCTTACCATTAAACTCTACATGGCCTGGGAGCCACATACCTTAAGCATTGCCTCCACCTACATAACCCCACACAACAGCTTAGTTCTGCTTATCAGAGCCTGCTGGCTGTACCCTTCATCTGCCTGCAACACACATTCACAGCAAGCAGGTCTGTCTGAACCGCTGGGCACATCTAGACAATTTCCTAGAGTGTTAGATTTCGAAGGAGGCCAAAATGATAAAAAAAGGCCTTCTCTGAAGGCTTGAAGGGAAGTTTCTTTTCTTTCCATTGAATGGGGGTGCCAGTTATAATATGTCTAGGGCACTAGAAAACTTTAGGTTGTTCCCGACAGCAGGACCGTGTTCCTTTTTGCTAGCTGCTCTGCTTTTGTGGAATAGCTTATCAGAGTCTGTGCAGAAGGTAGAGTTGCCAGGCAACTGGAAGGAAGTTTGGGGGTGGGGCCATGAGAGGATGTGACAATGTATGCACTAGAGATGGGCACGAACCAAAAAAAGCTGAACCATGCGGTTCATGGTTCATCAAATTTCATGAACCATGAACCACAAACTTTCATGAACCTGCCCCTGGTTCGCGATCCAGTTCATTTGGTTCGTGAAAATGTCACATCCAGGTCAGAAAATCATCACTTCCGGGTCAGAAGAAGGTCACTTCTGGGTTAGCAGAAGGTCTGCAGGAAGTCCATCCCTTGTTGCCTAGGAAACTGATTGATTGGCACCAGGCTGTCTGCAGTCACGAACCAAAAAACGAACCAAACAAACCAGCCTAAAGTTCATGGCAGTTTGTCAGAAATAGGATCTGACAAACTGTGGTTCGCGAACCACGAACCAGCCTGGTTCGTGCTTAATTTTGGTTCGTATTTCAGTTGCCCATCTCTAGTGTGCACCATTACACAATTTCCGGTGAAAACTCAGAAGTGACGTATACTCTAGTAATTACCTAGAGTTTTCATTGCATCCTAGAGCTACCCTCCATCACTTTCAGGTTTTCACTGGGTATGACATAATGGTGCACATAACACCACTAGGTTTTTAAGAAGTTTTCTCCCATTGCCTCTTAAAATAATAGCAGGCAAGAGGACCTGGGGTCAGGGGACTCCCTGCTTCAACCAGGGGACGAGCATGCCTAGCAGAAGGCAACCTCCCTACTGTGAGTCTGCTTTGTTCTGCTGGGCTTAAATAGAATAATTTGTTCTTGATTGGTCTCTGGTTGTTCTTTCGTCTGGGCATCTTGATTTTTAACTTGATTTTAAAGTTGAACGTATTTTTTTAATCTGTGTTTTACTCCTTCATTTTTTCTTCAGATGTATTGTGAGCCATTCAGTATAAGGTACCATATAACATTTTAAAGCATAACAAAATGTGAACATTGGATTTATTGCTCGAAATTGGAGGTACTTCATCAAACGTATAAGCAGCTTTTACAGCTCCTTTGTTCCACAAAATCTTTTTCTGCAGCAGACAGAGAAATTTCTACCCAGTTTCCATATCAAGGCTCTTAAAACTAAAGGTCACAGGAGGGAGGAATTTATATTCTGCTGAAAATTGAACCCTTTCTGCATGAAGGGCAACTTGATCCTATGGGTGCTTATAAAGGGCTATTGTTGCATGAGTATTTGGTCCAGTACAAGATAGCATATATTCCGAGTTAGATAAAACAGATAACACTTTATCAGTTGGTAGAACCAACAGCCGCTGCAACAAACCAATCTTCCTACGTGTATATGTGTCAGTTGGGGTCAAAGTCAGACTCAGCTCCTTGCCGTGAGCCTCTATTCAGGATACAAATAATTACTAGTACGAAACACACCTTGCCAACAGGTATAAATGAGAGTTGTCAAGAAACTGTCCTTGCCTAGTCCATTTCTTGGCTTTGGATCAGGCTTTTGGACCTAGTTAAGCTGCAGGAAGAGAAATCTCTGGAAATTAGTTGCGCTTGGAGTTAGCAGTTCTCAGAGAGAGAAAATGAAATACTGGTGAAAGTGAGATCAAGGGATCAGAGGGCTTCAAAGCTACAGACCCTCTCTGAAGACTCAGGGGGTTGTGACAAGACTCATTTAAAGAAAGCATGATGTAGTGGTTAGAGAGTCCAGGAGATTCAAATACTCACTCTGCCAAGGAAGCTTGCTGAGTGAACTTGGGACAGTCTCGCTTGCACAGCCTAACCTACCTTATAGGGTTGTTGTTATGAGAATAAATGGAGGAGGGGAATAATGATGTTATATGCTATATTTGATCCTCATTGGGGAGTAGAGCAGAGTATTAAAAAAACTAAGTCAAAAAGAAATGGAAAATTAAGGTGAAAGATTGTCTATTGGGGAAAGAGAGTAAATACGTGGGTCTCAATGAGATGCTAGAATTAGGGTTGGGAAATTGCTGGAAATGTGGGGAGAGGAAACTTAAAGACAAGAAGAGAGGAAATGTTGCTAGAGGAATGAGGAATGTTGCTAGAAAAAAGAGGAATGTTGCTAGAGTGTAATATATTCTGAGGGTCACATGAGACGTTCTAGAAGAGTAGCTGTGTTGCCCTGTTGCAACAACAACAACCACTCCCCTAGAGTCTTGTGGCATGGTGCATCAAGTATATCAGGTGCAGCAGGTGGCTTGCATGATGGAGTGCCAGGAAGGAGTTACATCGATGTGGGGACTGTGGCTACAGCACCATGCAGGCATTCAGCTCTGCAGTGGCTAGCAGATTCTGCCTTGGATGCAAGTGATGGCATCATTCGGTGGTCCTCGGCAGTACTGCCATCCCAGTACCTCTGGGGAGCCCATAGGCAAGTGCTGCCCCCTGCTGTAAAGGATATGCACTTGGATATACCTAATCCAAACATATACCTAAAAAATACCTTATTGGGATTTTGGAGGTATATTTGGGTATCTGAAGCAGTAGCTGGGATTTCTGGGAATATCGGTATCAAGGTCCTGTGTATTTCTAGAAATTTGGGGAAATATCCATGGATGACATTATAATAAAATTAACAACAACAATTCTTATATATCACTCTTCTAGACAGAATAGTGCCTCACCCAGAGCAGTGAAAAAGTTAGTGTGATTATTATCCCCACAATAAACCTGGGAAGCTGAGGCTGAGTGGAGTGGCTTACCCAAGGCCACCTACTGAGCTCATGTTTAAGAATCACTGGCCTGTTTTCTTTCCCTTTAACAGGTTTCCCGAGCAAAAGGAGGGAAGGAGGAGGGAGACATCTCTCCCATTCCAGGTAAGGTGTGACTCCAGCCCGGGTGTCAGGCTATGGATGACAGGATATGGTAAACAGGTCTCTGTACCGTTGCAACAAGCTCTTAGTTAAATGGTTTTTATTCAGAAATCCAATCATTTCCATATATATGTCCATAGAATTACTCAGAGGCAAGAAAGCATCTAAGCAGTACACGCTTCCTTGATAGGAATAGATACTTGAGAAAAGTACAGCTCTAAATACTCAATTATTTCCTCTCTCCCAAACCACGCAGGAAGGAGTCTGGGAACTTCTGCTGGAGTTTACACATCAGCTAGACATGACAAAGAGGCATAAAAGAAATGGCAACATTTCAGACAGTGCAAGGTCACTTCAGTGAGCTTCAAAGATAACACAGCTGTGTTCTCAGGCTGTGAGAGAAAGAAACGAAAGTGATGATTAGAGCATTTGCAACCTGAAATGAAGGCACAGTATTAGCAATGGTTCAATACCTAGAACAATGACATGGATGTAGGGGTACAGACATGACATCCGGGGAGATGGTTCCTGACTGGCACATATCTCATCCAGCCCACAAAAAGTGCACCAAGGCCGGGTGAGCCAGATGCAGGGTCTGGCTAGCTCCTTCACTTTCCTTCCCTCCCTGCTTTGTGGAGGTGGGCCCTTTTTCCAGGCCTGTGTTATCCTCCCATTCTACACTCCTGCAAATGAGATGTCTTGTTTGGGAGCTAATAGACTTGGACCCTGTGGTTTGATTCCACTCAAAACTTGCGGGGTCTTTAACGAACAGGCAGCACTAGGTCCCTGTTTGAAAAACAGTCACTCTGGACCCCCTCATATCTCCCATAAGCAATAATGGAAGCTGGATAATTCTTGAATCCTGCAAAAAACCAGAATCCCAACCTCACAACAATCCTGGGGGACCTGAACACTATTGAAGACTGGTATTTATTCCCTTCTCAAAATCCAAATCCGAAAAGTACTTTTTTTAAAGGTGCAGATTCCTATTTCCATTTTCAGCAGTTCGCTGTCATAGGTAATTGCACAACAGGCAAAAGCCAAGATTCAATAGACTGTTTTTTTGCTGAAGTGGTATTTGTCAATCACTTCGACAAGCAAGGACCAGCTTGCGCACCAAGTGTGCAAAGCTGAGCAGATTTACATCCTTCAATGGACGTAGAGGGGTATAACTCTACTTAGGATGGCAGAAAGAATCAAAGCAAAAGCAAAAAGACTTGTTTGTCTTGCTTCATTTACCAAGTGTTTCAAAAAAGATCCAAAGAGATTCATTTATTTAGATTCATCATCTGCCTAATCGAATGCATCTCCATGTTAATAAAAACTAGAAAAGACCTGACACTCCCAGCGTTACTTTTGTTCCAACCAGCAGCACACCAGTCTCCCTAGGGTGCGGCCCTCTTATTGATAATGAATCTAGAACTGAGTCTGGCACCAGAGCTAATGTTACAGTGCTCCTTGAGGAGAGATCTGGATGAGTACTTAATATAATTGCATTTGACAGAAGTCGCACGAGGCTTTGGAGGGGATTAGAGAAATAGTCAGTCTCCACTTTCCAGCAACATTTGAATGCAGAAGTCACAATTCTTCAAACCTCCCAGGTATGACTTAAACACATGCCCCGAAGAAATGACTTTAAAAGAATTAATTGTCAAGAAAAAACATTCATGGAAGACAAATGGTCCCAAGGAAAGATTATAGAGAAGATTTTAAAAGGAGGTAATCATTCAAGCAGGAAAATTAGGGCTTGACACAGGGCTTTTTTCTGGGAAAAGAGGTGGTGGAATTTGGTGGTGGAACTCAGGACTGCACAATGACATCACTTTGGGTCAGCTGTTTTTTAAAGTTTAAATCACCCTTGGCAAAAATGGTCACATGGCCGGTGTTTAGATTGCCTTTAGATTAGAGGGGTGTTTAGATTGCCTTCCGTGCCGCTGGAGCTAGAGTGGCACGGAGGGCAATCTAAACTCCCCTCTGTCTGGAGATCAGGGGTTGGGGCCACCGGCCATGTGACCATTTTCAAGAGGTTCCAAAACTCTGTTCCACCACGTTCCCACTGAAAAAAAGCCCTGGCTTAACATAAGTCCCAAATCAGCTAAGCTTGGTCCAGCAGGAGGCAGGGATGTGGTGGTGGGGGTATCAGCGATGAAATAACATCACTTCTAGGGAAAATTCAGAAGTGACACCACGCCTCTCTAGGAATTGACAGAATCTCTATCAAGAAGTGATGTCACACCATCTTCTATGGTGGTTTTTAAAAATGTTTTCTTTCCCCACCAGCTGTTAAAGTGCTGGTGGGCAAAATCCACTGGGGGCAGGAGATTTCCTGCTTCCAGTGGACATGTGGCAACCATAGATGCTACACATGCTATGTTCCACATGCAGCCAGTTGGCTAAAGATAAATTTCTAGAAGGAAAAGATATGCAGAAATGTTTGGGGGGGCATGAGTGCCCTAAAGCGGGTATAGAGTTGGCAAGCCCCATCAGTCAAAACCCTGAAATTCCCCAGGTGGGGTCTGAAGATGTCTTGGGTGGGATCCAGGGATGTCATGAGGAGGGGCCTGGTGACATTGCATGGAATAGTGATATTGAGTCGAGAGAATCCCATGACCTCGTATTCCCCCGTGATCCCGTAGCTTCACACTTCCCTGCAGGAATTTGATATGCATCTTAAGAAACAGGAGTGCTGTTCACTGTGCATCCTTTAGCAAATGTGAGTTGGTATTTCAAGAGCTGGTGATCTGCTATGTTATCCCTGGAGGAAGGAGTCGCATAAAACCCCTAGACTGGAGAATCTCTCAAAAGGCTGGACCAGTGATTTTTAACAGATGTCAGCATGAGAATTTGCAGAGGCTGCTGGGATACTGGAAGGCAGGCCTCTGACTTTTGGCGGAGTACCTGAGTAGTTTTAAGGGAAACTTTTTGGAGTGAAACCTGCTTTTGTGACTTATGAACAAGCAAGCTGCATCCTTGAGGTGTTCTTAACTCTGAAGCTTTCCTGTTTATAAAAGCTTCAAATACCAAGCAATTATTTTAGCAAAAACTCACCGAGCGATGCTTTTGAATACAAAACTCATTTCAGCAAAAGCTTGCTAAGCCATGTTTTTGAATACAAAACTCTCTGTGGAATATTCTTGCGACCAGTGCCTGGAAGGATCTCTCTTTGTATCTGCCGTTTATTGCTGCCTGCTTCTTCTTCCGTCATCCTTACGGTGCTTTCTACTTTGTCAAGCGGATCTGTAATGCATTTTTTCTTTATCTCCTTGAAAACACTGAGTTTTATTCTCAAGTTGATAGCCCAGGGATTTACAGAAGTAATTCTAATTAATGCTAATGAGAGAGTTATCCAGTTTTTATACCCACACTTACTGATAATGGGAACAGACAAAACTTCTAAATGGCTCTAGAAAGCAAGACTGCAAACCGACAATATACCAGGAGCTGCAGATTGATAGGGACATCATCAAATGTGGTTCCTTTTATGTGCTTCCATAGTTCTAATCTGTTTGAATTTTTGTCACCATAAGGGCTAGAAACTTAATTAAAAAATACCAGGAGTTTGTGAACCCATTAATAGGCATATAGCTTATTGCCCTAATGTTGGCCATCTCTGCCGAAAACAACCTTGGAGCACAAATCTTTGGCTTTTCCTTGCAACAGCAGAAGTCTTAATTCTTATTCTACAATTCTCTTTCTCTACAAATTCTCATAAATTCTCTTTCTCTACAATTTGGATCTGGCACATAGCCAGAAATGTTACGGTGAAGAGGAAATAGTACACTAAAAGGGAATTAGGGTTGGCAAACCCCCATAACTAAACCTAGGTAACTCATTTGGTGGGGCCTGAGGGTGTCACAGGTGGGTGGGGGTACAGTGGTCTCATAGGGTGTATCCTGGTGATATCACACTGAATGGCAGTAATAATGGCAGTACTTCCTACCATTTTGGTGTAGCGGTTAGAAGCGGCAGGACTCTAATCTGGAGAACCGGGGTTGATTCCCCACTCCTCCATTTGAAGCCAGCCGGGTGATCCTGGGTCAGTCACAGCTCTTCCAGAGCTCACTCAGCCCCACCCTCCTCACAGGGTGATTGTTGTGGTGGGGATAATAATAGCATACTTCGTAAACCATGGGTGTTACATTGTTCTTAAGGGTGGTATATAAATCAAATGTTGTTATTATTATTCCACACACCACTAGGTATTGTACCACATGATACCTGTGAATAGGGTTGCCAGCTCCAAGTTGGGAAATTCCTGGAGATCTAGGGGGTGAAACCTGGAGAAAGGGGGGTTTGGGGAGGAAAAGGACCTTGGCATGGCATAATTCCATAGAGTCCACCCCCCAAAGTAGCTATTTTCTCCAGGTGAACTGATCTCTGTGGCCTGGAGACCAGTTGTAATTCCGGGAGATCTCCAGCCACTACCTGGAGGCTGGCAACCCTACCTGTGAAGCTGTATAATCACAATCATATGGCTTTGAAGAGATGGATGAGTTAACTGATCCAACTCCAGTTCTCCTGCTGCTTCTCTTCCCCAATACCTGCCCAGGCAAACTGCACATTTTCCATTTTATCTGCACAAGGAAAATGCCTAGAGATTTTTTTTTTAAAAAATGAAAGCTTGGAATTTAGACAGCTCCATAGCATATTTCTGAGGGGTCATCACTCCCCTATGCCAGGGTAAGTGATTTGAATTCAGTAATTTTTTTCCCATTTAAATGCCTCACCATATGCAGAGATCTGGTATCTCACATGGAAGGAAGAGCTGTCGTTTTCATAAATAAGAGTACTGTAGCACCTTAAAGACTAATGAATATGTTTTGACATAAATTTTCCTGACCCAAAGTCCACTTGGTCAGAGGCATGAAACTGGCTTGCCTAATGCCACTTTCACATCATATAATTTTCACATCATCCCCTCATGTGAAGAGCCTTTGATTTTCAAAAAAAAATTACCACATGAGGCTGATGTGGTTGGGTTAACATCTTATCTTAGTGTTCCGTTTCAGAAGTTATCGTGTACGTTGGTCTGGGGATAGCATGTAGTAGTAAAATCTCTTCTACAGAGTGTTGTGATTGGTCCAAAGTTTATGAAAAACACACTTCACGTGAATCGTTCGTTACATATTGGTAATCACCTTCCTCATACCAGCCAGCCGCCATCCTGAGTATCTTACAAGGAGAAATCTTTCTCAACATTCCAGTTTGTGCGAAAGGGCCTTGTTAGGAAAATTGTGCCTTCCCATCCCTGAATGATTTATGTCCTCAGTTAGTAATGGCTCGAAATATTCCACATCTCTTTTTAAACAAACACAACTTTTTCTCTCCTCAGTAAGTTCTGAAGCTATTAAATTTACGCAACACAGGTTTTGTGCAAATTACCCCCTTAAAAGTTCAGTAGAGGCCAGAAACACAACTGGATCCTGCAAGCCTACCAGCGAATACAAAATCTAATAAATTTCACTGAGGGATGTATCTTATGTACCAGCTGATGAAGCCATGTTTGTTTTTTTAAAAGCTTGATTTTTTTTTATTTTTAGTTTCTTTCATTTGAATAATCAAGCTTTCTAAATTGGAGCACTTAAAGGGAAGTCAAAGAACCTGAAGAGGTGACAGAGGAAGCAGCAATCAGTTTGAAAAAGATGCTGCCTCTCTGAAGTGTGCTGAAGATGTTATGTCCTAGAAAGGGAGGATCCCGCAACAACTGTTAGTCACTTTAAATTACTCTGCATTTCAAACAGGAAATCATCCAATTAGATTAACAGCTGCAGAGATGGGAATAAGCCTTGCATAGGAGGAAAAAAGTAATAAAGCCAACTCAGTGAAGAGCTATATAAAGTTATTCACTTAACCCCTTCTTTCCCCTTCCTTGGCTGTAACAACCATCCTGTTCCCCAAGACGTTTACAGATATAGCGTGATGATTTCCCAGTTTGATCGACTTGGGTTAAACTCGTACAAACACAAAATCATGAATTGGAAGAAAGGTTGTGGAGATTTGCAGTCAGATCTTGTGTTATTTGCTTCTAGTAAATGGTCAGGGATATGGTAAGTGCCTGGAAAAGAGCCAGTAGAGGCCCTGGGCAAGCTGGTCTGAGCAATCTACAAGGTGAAAGGAATATCAATATGACTAATAAATTCCAGTGATAAAAATACTCAAAAGTTTTCTCTGAATCAAACTAATCTTTTCAAAATCTGTCCGTACGTTAAACAACACTCTATTATTCTGTTTCAAGGGGAAAAAACTGGAAGTAAATTATACCTGTAAAAAGTTCCTCTTTTTTGGCTCTTGATTTTAAATGGCAGCCATCTTTTAAGGGGAGAGAGGGATTTGGGGATTGTTATTTTATTTTGATTTTACCTGTGAATGTTTTTAATCTCAGGTAGATAGTCATGTTGGTCTACAGTAGAACACTAGGATTTGAGTCCAGTGGCACCTTAGAGACCAACGAGAATTTCAGAGCGGGACCACAAGTGACGCCTGACACAGGTTGGAAACTAGTCAGCTTCGCTCAAGTTTTGATGGGAAATGTAGGCATCCTGGTCTTGCAGCGTGACTCTCTGACTGCTGTCCAATGGACTTTTCAACTGTCACTTGTCCAACATTCCGCCAAGCTGCCTACATTTCCCGCCAAAACTTGAGGGAAGCTGACAAGTGTCCAACCTGTGTCAGGCGTCACTTGTGGTCCCGCTCTCAGAGTATGAGCTTTCAAGAGTCAAAGCTCCCTTCTTCAGGTATGTGAAGAAGCGCTTTGACTCTTGAATGCTTATACCCTGAAAATGTTGTTAGCAAGGTGCCTCTGGTCTCAAATCCTACTGTTTGTAATCAATCGTAAGCTGCCTTGAACCATGATAAAAGGCATGGTAAAAAAATTTAATAAATACAACAAATAAGAAGAGATTATCTCTAAATAGTCAGATCTAAATATTCTGATCTTTCACATTGGAAAGAACTAATCATAAAACATGCACAGTTTTGCACATATTTAATAGAAACATGTTTAGCTTTCTTGAAAATTCTCCAGAGATTTTTTCACTTAAAGATCATATTCAGGTTGTGATGGAATCTGGTAAAAGATAGAAGGGATCTCCCTAAGAAACATGATGATCTTTTGGCTTCTCACAAAATCCCTCTGATGCTCCGATTGAGCAGGGACTCCAAATTCGTTTCATTTTCCCTCCTAGGTCTGCTTATGAGTTTTCAAAAGATCTTAATCATGGTGTTTTTTTTTAAATCTACTTTGGCCTTTCAGTGAGTACAAAAGAAAACTGATTTCACAACTGGCATGTGTGGATCACTTTAAGTGAACCTTCAAGAACTAGTTTTCCCCTCAAGATGCCTCAGTTGGCTCTTGAATATAGTATTGGGTTTGTTGTCTCCCTGTCTATTAGTATTCTCATTAGTCAGTGTCATGGTTGAAAGCGATCAGCAAACCTGTTGTTGCAATTCTCAGTCTCTCTTGTGTGTTGGTTTCAAAGCAGGACTGACCATGAACAGGAAGCAGTATAAGAAAGCTCACATTTACCCCCAGAGGATACAACAATAAGCCTATTCAGCCTTGAAGTTCTCTCTCTCTCAGCCTAACCAACCTCACTGGGTTGTTGTGAGTAGAAAATGGAATTCTCCAGATATACTCTCTTGAAATCCTGAGGGAAGAGTGGGATGCACTCAGCTCCTTTCATGTAATGCACGGGTTGCTATTGCAGTAAATCTGCCCCATTGTTCAGGTGTTATCAGCATAAGAGAGGTGATAAAGTATTTCTTAGGAAGTAGATAAAGAGATGGCTGGCTGTATTAAACTTGTGAAAGGAGGGAAAACTATTGCATATGAGAACCCCACACTGGGTTAGACCGCATGCCATGTGTATCCCCTAATTCAGTTGTATGTGTATGTGTCTAATGAGCACATTAAACTGTCTTAATACTAAGTCAGTCAAGTCTACCCTTTCAGTCTGGTTTTATGATGTCAGCCTATGGGATGGAGTTGGCTCTGATGGCTCTAGTTGATGATCTCCGCCTGAATGCAGACAAAGGCCATGCTCATTGTTGCTTCTAGTAGATCTATCTGCAGCATTCAGTACGGCCTTCAATACATGCCACCATTTTGAGGTGTTTGGAGGCAGAAGTAGGTATCAGAGGGGGTGTCTTGTACTGGTTTATATGTTCCTCATGGAACAGACTCAAACGAATTGAATCTGAACCCAGATAAGACAGGAGTGATGCTGGTTGGAAAAGCAAAGATCTTGAAGGACGTTGTGCTTCTGATCTTTGATGGGGTTCTGTTGACCTTGGCTGATACAGATCTTGCCCAGGGGCTATACTGAATCCAGCACTGCTGTCAGAGAAGCGAATAAATGCAGCAGCAAAAAAAAGCCTTGCCCCAAACCAGATTAGCAGACGGTGGCCCTCATGGCTGATCTGGCCACTTGGATTTATGCCACGATAACACCAAGACTAGACTACTATAATGCATTGCACATAGGACTACCCTCTCAGTCACCTCAGAGACTCCAGCTGGTGGAAAACACTGCAGTTGGGCAAAATCAACAACTGCCCATACACATGCTTTCTCTGTGGTAGCCCCCAACTTATGGAATGGCCTGCCTGAGGAGGTCAGGAAAGCTCCTACTCTCCTGGCTTTCCACAAACTACATAAAACTGAATTAGGAGAGCTTTCTTCTCAGATTATCGGGCTATATCATATAGACTACTACTGGCGACTGTCTGCTGATGTAGATATGCTCCTATTGGGTAGTTTCTACATTGTTAAAGATGTAATACTAATAAGTTACACTTTGTTTCAGAAAGGTTTCTTTTCTGTGTGTTCAGATTTATGCTTGTTTTCAAATTTTCTGCAACCATTCCCTAGTGTATCCGCTTCACTGAATGTTCGAACAGTTGTTCATTATTGTACTTTGCTTGGTGAATGTCCTAGTTGCGGATTATATTGTATTCACTTGCCCTGTGTAACCCACTTTGGGTCTCAGTGAGAAAGGTGGCCTATAAATAAAACAAATAAATATATATTTTAAAAAAAAGTCAGTGGTGTCTACTCTGAAGTTCTCTAAGGTCTTCAGTTTTTTATACTTAATCTTTTCAACTGGAGATACAGGAGACTGAAACAGGGACTGTCTACATGCAATGCAGGTGCTCTACCACAGAGCCACAGAACCCACCCAAGGTTGTAAGTAAATGGCTAATAAATTATGATGATGATGATGATGATGATGATGATGATGATGATGATGATAAGCATATGTCTAAATGAGTTTAGACGAAGTTGCCAACTTCAATCTGCCCAGGGCTTAGAAGCACTTTCCTCTTGGGACTTCCATTGTGCCTTTGTGGTGAGGGAAGCCATCAGAGCAGAACTACAAGTGACAAAAGGCACAGATTGGACACTTGTCAGCTTCCCTCAAGTTTTGATGGGAAATGTAGGCATCCTAGTCTTGCAGCTTGGCTCTCCGACTGCTGTCCAATGGACTTTTCAACTGTCACTTGTCCAACATTCCGCCAAGCTGCCTACATTTCCCATCAAAATTTGAGGGAAGCTGACAAGTGTCCAATCTGTGCCTTTTGTCACTTGTGGTTCTGCTCTGGGAGACAACTGAAGATGTGAGTAAGGGCTCTTCTCCGGTGAAGTTTCTGAAACAGCATTCTGTTACCCTGTTCTAGTGGGACTTTGGAGTTATGGTCTATCATTGCTATCTGTAGTTGTCATTGAATTATGTTGTTGGAATCTTCCCTCCAATTTGGTGCATTATTAAGTGTTCTGCTGGCTTTGCTTCCTTGAAGTCGAACACACGACATTTTTCTTTGGACATATAATAACATTCATAACATTATATATATATACCACCCTTCAGGACAACTTAATGCCCACTCAGAGCAGATTACAAAGTATGTTTTTTTTTATCCCCATAACAATCAGCTTGCGAGGTGGGTGGGGCTGAGAGAGCTCTGGGAGAGCTGTGACTAACCCAAGGTCACCCAGCTGACTTCAAGCAGAGGAGTGGGGAATCAAACCCGGCTCTCCAGGGCCGTCGTCACACGGGCTTTTATTTAGCGCTAAAATGGCGCTATTTCCCGGCAAACACCCACCTTATTCCAACACTGTAGCGATTTTCTCTCTTCTGCTTTGTGCTTGATAGTCGCGCTATTTTGTGCCTCAGTGTGAATGCCTCACATCAATGTATTTCGCCTCGCAACGTCCTATGCCCTCCCTTCAATCCCAGAATCCATTTCTTCCTGCGACTCCCCTTTTTAATTTTATTATGTCCTTATAACGACATAACAACATAACACAATCCAAACTTTCTGCTGAAGTAAAAATGACTCAAT
Organism: Eublepharis macularius; assembly: GCF_028583425.1. Lineage (NCBI taxonomy): Eukaryota > Metazoa > Chordata > Lepidosauria > Squamata > Eublepharidae > Eublepharis > Eublepharis macularius. The sequence goes on along the minus strand of NC_072792.1, from coordinate 162,207,308 downwards.
CGCCATGGCAGAGTCATCAGCGATGGGGATCACGTCAGACAGGGAGTTTTCTGCGAGCAAAGGGCTATTTATATAATTTCAAAGTTGGAAAAACAAAAGGGTCGTAATGTTTTGCTCTAACGGAATGTTTATATGCTGTTATTCCATTATAGTGGAATTAAACACCAGAATAATTTTAAAAAAAGGGGGGGGAGGAGCTGCTTCTGCGCGGTTAGAGAGAACAGAACAGAGTGCTTCGGTGTGGACAGCTGGTGGCACAAAGAGCCGTTAGGTGACCCAAAGAAACGTTACTGTGCCGATAACAGGTAGGACGCTATATGCTGTAAATTTAACGGAAGAGATGCCCGTGTGACGATGACCCAGATTAGAGTCCTGCCACTCTTAACTACTACACCAAACTGGCTCTCATATACCTGCTTCTTTGGACGGATAGACACTTAATGTTTAGTGTTGTTTATTGAATTGGGATATTTTCATCCTTTACTGATTTGCATGAAAAATGGGTTTTTAAAAGCTCAAATAAATAAGATATCTAAACATTTAATACATTTCTCTCCTGCCTTGTCTCCTTGAACTCAAGGCAACAAGGCAGCAAGCAAGTTGCATGGACACACAAATTATAAGAACCCAATTAACAGTGATGACCCAAAGCGGCTTATATTGTTCGCCTCTCCTCCATTTTATAAAAAACATAGAATTAGAACACACACAGCCAAATCTGCTGAAACAAATAAAAGTATTTATATAGCATGTGAACAGCTGAAGATGCCCAATGCCAAGCGAAAGCACTGATCACTATTGTCTACTTTAGCAGGGAGCATCTGCCAGGATTTAGGCAGAGAAGTGTTTTCCAGCAACTGCTGGCTGAGATACTGTCACTGAAGATGCCAGAAATCAAAATAGGGACCTTTTGCAGGCAAACTAGTGCCTCCCCTTACACTGTCGTTATCTTGTGGGGTTAAGAATTTGATCTGCAAAGACAGGTGTCTGCAGTTCAAATCTCACCTTTGCTATAAATTCAATCAGTGGCCTTAGGCAACTTCAGCTTTATAGAGTTCAATGCACCTTGCATACATCGGTATCCACACTGTATTGCAGCGGGTGGCTGAAGCGGAGGGATAGTGGTGCCTTGGGAGTTCACAGCAGAGGTGAGATTTGGACTGCAGACAGTCTGATTACATCATCCTTAGTCATTTGGACAATAGTAAAGAGCCCAGTAGCATAAACTTTCAAGAACCACAGTTCTCTTCATCACATGCATTTGGACAATGGTGCTCTTCAACCAACTCTGGTATTTCTGTGAGTCATGTAAGTGGGCCACATCTTACATCTAGGCTTGTTCTGTTTCAGTGTAAAATAGTGGTGCAGACAATTACTCTCCCAGTGGATGAATATTAATCTCGCATTCTGAAGAGCTCCTACCTGTATTCTGAATTTTAAGATCCACAATAGAGATACATGCTGCCTAGGTCCTGATTTGTGCTATGTAGCAGCTTATAGAAATCCTTCCCAATTTATCACAGGCTACTGATACAATGTGCCCTGACCTGGCTAGCCCAGGTGAGCCTGATCTCATCAGATCTCAGAAGCTAAGCAGGGTTCGTCTTGGTTAGTAATTGAATGGGGGACCTCCAAGAAAGACCAGGATGGCAGAGGCAGGCAATGGCAAACTTCCTCTGTTAGTCTTTTGCCATGAAACCCCCACCAGGGGTCGCCATGAGTAGTTTATGATTTGAGGGCACTCTCCACCATCACTACCACCACCTCCACCATCACCACAAAGACTTCTCCAGCCATACAAGTTTTTTTGTTCTGAAGCGAAGCACCAAGCATTGCTTTCCAGAAGGGAATTAATTCCATTATACCTCCAGCTTAGAAATCCTATCAGAACCTACCTGTTGCTGCCTGACTTTGTGGGCACAGGGAGGCTCAATTTGTGAAGTCTTTTACTGAGCTGGATATTAGACTTCTTGTTTGGAAGGTTAGAAATACTATTAAGCCTTCCCCTGCCCCCCCCCGACTCCCCAAGCCAGGAAAGATCATGGAAAATGACTAATGATCGTTAGCTGAGAACTGCTGCTAGCAGAGATTTAGCAAGAATGAATTCCTTACCCAAGAGGCACATGCTGAAGTGGTGCAGCCATCAGACAGAACGATTGATAGGAATCTGAATGAACAGAGAGAATGAAAGGAAATCAGGATCCAGGAGGCAAGTTCTCATTTGCTCAGACTTCTGAAGCTGATAATATACCTTCCACTGTTCTCCCAGCAAATGATCTCTTCAACAGGAGCGCAAATTAATTTGGGAGAAGAGATGAGATGCAATCTTTTATGTATTATTTACATGCCCTCGTCAAAAGAGCACAGCCCAAAATTAAATGCAAGAGGCTTTCATTAATACCCTTGGTCTCCCCAGTATACTAGAGAGATTAGTTGACCCACTGAACTCCACTAACCAGCTTCGTAAACTCTGTTTCATTTGATTCAAAACGAACAGGTAGCTGCCTTGTATTATTCGTGAGCATCTTAATAAAACAAAACAGATGACGTGATTTCTGTTTTTTGGATTATGCTTCGTGTGGTTTGAAATGTTTTCTTTCTGACTAAATTTAGTCCAAGTTCATGGCAAAACGGATGCACTTACTAGCAAAGATAAGTCCTATTTAACCTTAAATTGTGCAAATCAGTGCAATTCTGTGCAAAACAGAAATGGACAGGAAGGCGTTTTTATACAGGGATTAGAATTGCTGTACAATAGAACAGTCCAGTAGGTCACTTTTATAAGGGAATAGGAGCGTCATCTGGTTCCAGAACCTGGTTCCAAGTTCTGGGGAGGCCTGGACAGACAGTGCTTGTTCCCCCCTCACTAGGCTCCCCTTCTTTCCCTCCCACTCATATGCCCCTACTTTCCTGGGTGTCCTTCCTTTGCCTCACTTGCAAGCTCTCCCACACCCTGCAGTCACAGCTGCTTACACTGCCTGTACACATTTTCCCTGATCGTGCAGGGCTGGGGGGTGGGGGAGGTGCAGCAGATTTTTATGCATCTATGGAAAGATGTGAGCAGGACTGGGCTGGTGGTCAAGATTTTAATGTTGGGAATAGCTCCTTGGCCACCCAGGGTGAACAGAAGCAGAATAAGTTAGGCAAAGCAGATGGCATGTACAGGCTTGCTTTGCCTAATGTATATAGGATCAGATTTTGTTGCCAGAAAATATGGGTTATTGTGACTCATTTTTTCTTTCATATGACATGGGCTCTGCCTTTACAATCAAGATTCTTCTATCATCATTATGTTCAAAATTAGCTTTAATATTAAGACAATCTTGTGCTTCGGGGACTAAGTCATTGTATTTCCAAACTACAATGACAAGATGCTCATTGGACAGAGGGTGAACCTTGCAAAAACCTGTATGACATCTTCCATGTGTGTCCAGCATCCATTTTTGCCATTGTTTTGCACATGGCTTGAAATGTTCACTGCAGGATAATATGCACTCCCTCTCTCCTCATATACTGAGAATCATTGGAAACATCTTGATTTGGGAAGCATTCAATTAATCTCCAGTTTGCCATAACATCTGAACAAACTGGTGGCACCCAGGCACACTAGAGTTGGCCTACAGATCCCAGTTTTAAATCCTGGGTTTCAAGGGCCAACAATAAACTCCAGTTTGCACAAGCACCTGTATTGGGATTACCATGGCAAATGGGAGTTTGATTGAAGGATTCAGAAACCAAGGAGACAATGACTGACAGCCAAACTACAAGAGACGTATTACATGAGGAGGAGCACGTGAAGGGAGTTGCTATGTTAGCCGGGAAGCTGAGTTTTGAAAGAGATCGGAAGGCTCTGTCAATTTCCCCTCTCTACAGAGCCAGCAAAGATGGCTCCTCAGAGGGTTTGCTAATTTCCTCTGCCTCCTGAAGGCTCTGTCAGTTTCACCTCCCTTTCTAGGAGGCAAAGAGGAAATAAACAACCCCACCCCCCTCTGAGAAGCAATCTTTGCTGGCTCTGTAGAGAGGGGAAATTAACAGAGCCTTCCGATCTCTTTCAAAACTCAGCTTCCCAGCTAACATTGCAACTCCCTTCACTTGAGAATCCTTGTGTGATTTGTCTCTTGTAGTTTAGCTCTGAGCCCTGAATGTCTGGTGACTCCTGCATAGATAGGGCAGCCATAGGGAGGGGCCATGCTCGAGACTCCCTCCAGCAGCCTGACATCACGGGAAGTAGGAAAGGGGGTGATTGCAGTAGTGCCTGCCCAGAAGGCATGACTGAAGAGGCCCCTGGCTGATCCAGTGAGGGAGAGGTGAGGCTTGATTCAGCATGAACTGAGCAGTGCAGACCAAGGCCAAGAAACCAGAGAAGCTCAACAGGGCCTGGCAAGCTGGGACAGCTGCTGACTTTATACCCTCCTGGGTATAAGGGGAGAAGAGGAGGGTGATCACCCAGCTTGCACAGGAAGCACAACCCTATTTAGTGGACTGGGGGGAAGCATATCTGAGGAGGAAGGATATGAACCTGCTTCCTAGAGCAAAGATGTGCAAGAAAGGAGGAGGACGAAGATGCTGTATACCCTCTCCCCTCTCCATCTGAGCCTTGGGAAGGAAGGGTCTTCACAGCAGATCCGTGAGGACAGGACGGGGGCCTGACAGCTTCAACACACCACCACCACCCATTCCTGACCATGGAGCCACCCAGGGCGATGACCGGTGGTAACTTGGGTACCCTACCCAATGACACCTTTTCCCATAAAATGAACACGTTTCAAAATAATTTGCATATCAATAAATCATTATCATGTACATTATATATTATACATGTATATGACACTGTACATAGAAATACCAAATAAATTGCATTGGAAAAGCTGTACTATTGACAAAGACAAAGCAGAGAACTCTGCAAAGCCAACAGCAAAAAAATAAGAGACATGAAATGGACAAAAAATGTAAAACCATAAAATTCAACTAAATAGGGGACATCCCGAGTACTAGCAGAATTATTCTGACAGATTTCAGGCTCTGTATTAAGATGGGGAAAAGTTTCATCAATATATTTTTCTCTATAACTACACAATCACATACTTGGCCATCTACGGGCAAGGGGGAGGAAGCATTTTCTCATTTGAAGAGAATATCTAGTGGGAGATAGTAATGGTTATTTTGCTTTTTAGGTAGATCTATGATGTCTCAAATTATCTTCTGAAAACTGCTTATGCTTCAAACGGCACTTTATAATTCTGTTTTAGAGGGAGGGACTAGAAAATTACAAAATAGGTTTTTGAAAAGTTTCCCTTATGATAAGTGCCTCTGATAAGGCAGAATATAAATATTCAGGTGTAAAGGTCACTTTCAAATACTATTATTCCATTTTTACTCTTTAAAGTTTCTTCTTATGAAACACAAATGAAACTAGAGATGTGAACTCTGCAGAGATGTGATAGCAGTCTTAGTTTCTCTTGAAACTGTACCAATGAAAATATGGATGACAGAAAAACCCTTAAATTTTCTTTACATTTTGTTTTCAGAAAAAAATTGGCAACCATTTTGAGGCAAACAAGAATAACTACATACTATTCTCACACTTTTGTGTTGTTGCTAGCTTTGTTGAAACTCTTTTGGAGTTGGGGAAGGAGGTTAGGGAAGTCGAAGACCTCACTCAGGCCGTGTGAGAATGTGTCTGTAAGAAAAGCCAATTGCTCTATATTGCACGGTTAGGAAGGAATATAGTGAAACAACCTGTAAAACACCCACAAACAGGTCAACAAGCTAGTGAACTGATTGGCAAAAATTCCTATCTCTGTTCTCAGCTCGCAAAAAGGCCACAAGACAAACAGGAAAGAAGAAAGAAGAAACCTTAAGAATGAACCGAGCATGGTTTCCAGTTCTGAAAAACACCAGGCTAACAAAACACTCCACACCCGACAATAGCCCTGCAGAGAAGATTAGCACATCAAGTACCAATCCATATGCAAAAGAACCTCCTCAGGATACAGTGAAGCCTCCCGCCATTAGCATTCCACACCCTGGGAAACTCTTACAGGATGACTCAGCTCAACCCCACACCTCCTGAGTAGATACAAATGACCTGCCAACATCTTTTCCACACTGTGACACTGAGAGATCTCTGTCTTTTGGTGCTACACCTCTGAAGATGCCAGCCACAGCTGCTGGCGAAACGTCAGGAACTGCAATGCCAAGACCACGGCAATACAGCCCGGAAAACCCACAACAACCATCGTTCTCCGGCCGTGAAAGCCTTCGACAATACATAAAACTGGTGGGTGTTTAAGCATCCCTAAACTAGACCTGGTAAGAATAAGAATAATAACAATGGCAACAACAACAGCACCAACATTTGATTTATATACTGCCCTTCAGGATGACTTAACACCCACTCAGAGTGGTTTATAAAGTATGTTATTATCATCCCTACAACAAAACACCCTGTGAGGTGGGTGGGGCTGAGACAGACCAGAGAGCCGTGACCTAGCCCAAGGTCACCCAGCTGGCTTCAAGTGGAGGAGTGGGGAATCAAACCCAGCTCTCCAGATTAGAGTCCTGTACTCTTAACCACTACACCAAGACTTTACACTGCCCCTTGTCTCAAGTTACAGAAAGAGATATACTATAGAGACAGAGAGGAAGAGGGGACAGGGTACCTGCATTCCACCTTTTTCCTCTACCGGGACAATCCCTTTGATCAGGAGATTGCTACTCTCAGGAACTCCTTCCTTCTGCCTTCTCCTTCGCTTGCACACCCACTTTCTCTCCATCTTGCAACCACTGAAGATGCAGGACATGCCTCATGCATTCTGTCAGGAAGGTCTTTCTATGTTTAGCCAAAAGCTCTTTTGATTTAATTTCAAGCCATTGGTTCTGGTCAGACCTTCTGGGGCAGGGGAAAACAACTCTGTGCCATCCTCTGTATGGCAGCCCTTCAAGTAATTGAAGAAAGTTATCATATAACTCCTCAGTCATCTCCTCCCCAAGCTAAACATACTGAGCTCCTTCAACCTTTCCTCATAGGACTTGGTCTCCAACTTCGTTGTCCTCCTCTGGACAAGTTCCAGCTTGTCTATATCCTTTTAAAAACATGGTGCCCAAAACTGAACACAATATTCTCAGTGAGGCCTAACCAGAGCAGAGTAGAGCGATACTATCACTTTGCATGATCTGCTTCTGTTTATACAGCCCAAAATCGCATTTGCCTTTTTAGCTACCACATCACACTGCTGACTCATATTCAGAGTATGGTCTACTAAGACCCCTAGATCCTTTTCGTACGTACTACTGCCAAGATGAGTCTTCCCCCATCCTATAATTATGCATTTGATTTTTCCTACCACTCAGCCCTTGGCCATGGGACCACCCAGCCTCACCTTGACTGGCAGTGCAGCTTGTCCAGACCCCTCTTGTTTTGGGTTGGCCAGGCAGGCTCTCCCTCCTTCTTGGTGGGGCAGGCCCAAGGCAAGCTGTGGGCAGGGCCTTTTCCAGAGCTGTTTCCTCCCTCCATCCACCCCAATCCAAAAAGCTGAAGACGACAAGTTAGGGCACGATTATAGAGATGCTTCCAAATTCCTCAACGATAAGAATTGTCTTCAGATTATGCCACTCTGACCTGAGTAGCCTGAGTTATGGAGTGGAAATGTATTTGTATTCTGTCTGTCCATTTTCCATTGGTGTTTCCTGGCTTTGGAAGTAGGGTATATGTTAGGGCCAAGCTAGACGTGCAGGTTTTTAAAGAGTTGGGACTGGGTTTCCCAGACCCAACTCAGGTTTCTGTAGCTATACAGCAGTTAAAAAGTAAATGGCTATTAAAAAATAGAGGCGAGCCCAAATGGCCTCAGAATGCCTCTGCGGGAGAAGGAGGGGATCCTCCTCCCCCCAAGCCATTTCCCTGTGTCACAATAGTATGGGAGGAGTTCCCGCCTTTTTAACTGCTCCATGTGCACAGAATACTCCATGTAGTGCAGAAAAAATGGGGGGAAACCTCCCTCCCCTGCTCTTTTGATGTGGGGAAACAGCTTGAGGGGGGGAGGGGGGAGCAACTCCTCCCCTCACGGAGGCATTCCACAGCCGTTTGGTCTCTCCTTTATTTTTAAACAGCTATTCCCCAAAGCTGCTGTGTAGCTGCAGGGAACTTGAATTCCCCAAACCCAACTCTTTAAAAACCTGCATGTCTAGGTTGGCCCTTAGATACGTATGCATTTGGATATGTAGTATCATTATGATAGCATTATATAAATTGCAACATGCATGAAATGCCTGTAAAACATGCCCAATACAAATTGTGCAAGGTGAGCACAGACAACCTTGACAGAAATCGCCGTGAAGGAAGGATACAGAATGGAATATAATACCAGAAAACTGCGGAACAGGTATGGACTGGGAATTCTAGGCATTGTACACTGTAGGGCTCTTGTATAGCCGTTTCAGTGCCTCAGGAAAACTCTCAGTAAATTGCACCTTTAACCTTTTGCTTTCATGTTCATAATATTCGAGGGGGGGGGGGTTAAGTACAATATACTAATGTTGTATCTCACATGTAGTTGAGAAGGTTGTCCTATTTTTAATTCCCAACAATCTCGAGGCTGAGAAGCAGTGCCTGACCTTAGGTGACCCCATAAATTTCATAGATTTAAAACCCAGTTTTTGCCAAGCGGCGTCCAACACTCAATTCATTGTTCCATAGCGGCTCTCAAGAGCTACACATCTGAAATTATTGCTGCATATTCCCGTATGTTCAATTTGCTATAAAAGCTCTTGTCTTGGAACAGTTATTGTGTGGTTCATGTTTAGGGATATAATTTATGGCTGCTTAAACTGAGCCTCACATTTAACTATCACATTCAAACCTTTTTGTTGCAGCTGTTTCCTTCTTTTGCCTTTAGCTGATATAATTTTTATAATTATATTTTGGTAAATTGGTCACCCATCAAAATTGAATTGCACCAAAAGAACAGGCCCACTGCTGAGTATAATATATATCCTAAGATAAATAATTATTGTTTTTCCCACATGCAATACATTTTCCCATCTTGCAACGGCAAACAGGAATTGTGTGTGTGTCGGGGGGGGGGGGGAAGAACCCTCATACACAAAACGTCTAAATCAGGGTATTTTTGACCTATTGAGTAAACAGAATTATAGTAGAAGGGGAAAGAGAATGTAAGTGATGTTGACAGAGTAGGGTTGCCAGGTACCCACTGAGGGCAGGAGACCTCTCTCATATCCCATAGCCTGACACCACTCCAGCAGCCAGTGGGACAAAAATAAAGAATCACAGTTGGCACAACACTTCTGAGGAAAACCCAAAAGTAACATCATGCCTCTCTAGGACTTGCTGGAAACTTCATGGTAACCAAGAAAAGCATGACATCACTTCCCAGTTTTCCCCAGAATTGATGTAACACCCTCACACAGATAGCTCCAATCACAAGTCCCCAACTAAAACTGTAAGATCCAGTGGAAAAGCTCATGGAAGGAATTGGTGGGGTTGGAGTTGCCAAATCCAGGTTGGGGGAGAGGGTGGGGTTTGGGGGAGGGGGAAGAATCTCAGAAGAGTGCAAAGGCACAGAGTTCACCCTCCAAAGTTGCCATTTTCTCCATGAGAACTGATTTCTGGAGATCAGTTGTAATTCAGGAAATCTACAGCTTCCATATGAAGGTTAGAAGGTTGCAACCCTAGGTGAAGTGGATCTTTCCACACCTTTCCTTTCTCCAACCAGCTTGCCATTTGTCCTTTCTGTAGATTGGGACAGCCTTGCAAACAAAATGCACACATCATGGGAAGACGGAGAGGGAAGCCATTTTACCTGATTCCCCCTTTTTGCTGCAGCATCCACTCCTTCAGAGCAGTTTGCTTGAGAGATTTTGCCAGTTATCAGAGAGGAGTTGTGGCGGGGGAGAGAGGAAAGAAGGCTGCTTAGAGAACAGGAAGGTGGGAAGAGATCTACTTTACCAATTCCTTATGTGAGTTTTTCCACTAGATCCTACCCAGGGTACTAAAATGCACCAGAAGCAAGCACAAATGTTTAAGGGCCCAACTGACTGAATATATGAAGTAGTGTTTCATGTTGGAAGGCTTACAAGATCACATTTTTTTAAAAAAGATAACTGTTCACGTGGGGTGTTGCTGCTTGAAAAATGTGCAAAATTTCAGCACCTGATTCATAAATTCCTTACATTGCGGTATAACTGTTATACTCACAGGTGAAAATGTGCACAGTTGTTTGAATGGCTCATTGAGGCTGTAGACCTAAGAACACTTTCCCTACTATATAAAATGGGACTTATTTCTGAGAAAACTTGCTAAAGATTGCTCCCTTAGTTTTTTTTAATTGCAACAATAAAATCCAAATACTGTTTTTTTTGCACTTGTGTGACCTTGCAAGAGCGTAATACCTGGGATGTTACTCCACACACTTTTCATGTGCCGACTGATATATCTTTATCATACAACCAAACATTCAGTACTCCTCTCTTTAATAGCTGTTGTCACAACCTTTTGGCTGCTGAGCTGTGAATTACATTTTTATCCTTTTAGGTATGCAGCTTGTAACCCCAGAATAGCTGTGGCACATTTTGTTCCGCTCAACAGCTGAGTGAACAACAACTCAAAAAGATGGCATGTGTGCATGCACACACACTACAGTAATGGGGCACTCAGTGCAGGAAATGGTGATTTTAATTGTTCCCCATATTTGTTGCCAAATGGTTTTTAGTGGAGCTCTTCAAGTGTTCCCTACTGCATTGCTGAGGCATTTGTGAGCACAGAAAGCCTTTTAAACCATTCTTATTATTGCAGAGAGCTAAGGACAGGATCCAGGCAGTTAAATGACACCAATAAAGGACTGGAGAAAATAAGCAGAAGCGTCTGATTGATGGGTAGCCATAGAATCAGTTAGAACCATCAGTGGAAGACTGAAGCAGGATCCAAACGTCAAAAACTTGGTTCAGGGGCTCAGAATTAATTCTTTCCTTTGGAGTGCTAATTTGATGCAACTGGAAAAATGTGTATATCTGAATAAAAGCTATGCTTTCTCCATCAAGTAGACATAGGGATCTCATTCCCTTAGTGGGAGTGGGGGATCCCCTGCCTCCACCCTCAGCCCCCTGCCAACACTTACCTGGCTGGAGGGGGGAAAAGGTGCGGGAACGGGCCTCCTGGACATGCCCCTGAGGCAACATCACTTCCCAGGAGGGACATCATTGGTCCGCCCTGAGAGTGCTCCTGCACTTCACAGCAGGCTCTGAAGGGTCCGCTGCAAAGTGCCCCTGTGCACACGCCCCGGTGCCTACGTGATGACATCACTTCCTGGAACCACCAATGGTCCTACTGTGTATATGAGTAAGGAAATTACAATATTCACCTTTATTCAAAACATATTCTGATATCTCTCAGCAATTATATTTTCTTAAAGAGCTCCAGAACAACATGGATCAAGATCTTCCAGAAGTTTCAGGACTTGAGAGCGATTGAGGCTGACTGGATGAAAGATTCACCAGCAGACTTTTTGTTGTCTCTCAAGCAGGCATTACAAATCATATGACAAATCATTCACCCAGATGCCTCATGGGTGGATCACTGGTAAAATGCCTTGTTATGCTTTTCCTAGTAGGCACAATAAGAGGATTCTATCATTCATCTTCCCACTGTCTTGGCAACCTCCTGAAGACCTGGAAGCAAAATGATAAAACCATCCTGACCTCCCAGATAGAGATATCCCTTACAATATTTCAATGTTTTCTCAGCTGCCTGCACCTCATACTCTGTCCCGGTGATTCTTACCCTTTAAGCACATCTACCCTCAAATAGTAACATTGTCCTCAAATGGCCTCCAATTAATTAATGCAGCGGAGGGGAAGGGGGGCGCCTGGTAAGAGCCGGATGCCTGTAATCCCCTCCCAACCACATGTTCTCCCTACCATAGACTGCCGCTCTGTAAACTTCAGTTAACTGGAGCCAAGCTGTAAGACCAGGATGCCTACCACACAGGGAAGCCCGTTGTGGGCGTGACTCGGTACTATGCATTGGTCACCCCATTCCGCCCTGAGCACATTGTATGCATTTTGGATACTGAAAAGAACTGCCACATCTAACAGGAAAAAAAAGTAGATTCTTCATTATCTGTAGAAGTATGTGTGTTATCTCACGTTGAGGAAAATGATTTCCATTGAGGAAATTATTTATTTTAAAAAAAAAAGTTTGAATGAGACTGAGATGTGGAGGAGAAGGAAGTACACAAAGCACACAAAGCTGCCTTCTACTGAGCTAAACAGCTGGTCCATGAAGATCAGCATTGTCTATCCTGCCTGGCAATGTGGTGGTGGAGAGCGCCTTCAAGTCACAGTTGACTCATGGCAACCCTTTGTGGGGTTTTCATAGCAAGAGACTAACAGGTGGTTTTGCCTTGCCTGCCTCTGCAACCCTGGTCCTTGTTGGAGGTCTCCCATCCAATTACTAACCAAGGCCCACCCTGCTTAGCTTCTGAGATCTGATGAGACTAGGCCCACCTGGGCTATCCAGGTCAGCAATGCAGTAGCTCTCAAGTAAAAGCCTTTCACATCACCTGCTTCCTGATCCTTTTAACTGGAGATGCCATGAATTGAACCTGAGACTTTCAACATGCAAAGCAGATGCTCTGCCACTGAGCCAAAACCCTTCCCAAAGACTGATGCGCTCGGTATTAATATTGTATCCAAAGCTGCTCTCTGTCCATTTATACCCATGACCCAAATCAGTTTTTGCATTTCTCATACGCACAATGCAAATGGCAACATCTCATGGCTAGAATATACATGTGATGTAAACATCATGTCTACTTTCAATCCCTCAACAACTGCGTTCACACATGATGCTGGTCAGATTGAAACATTCACTGAGCTACATTGATGAAAACACACAACACAACCCTACCACTTATTTACAAGGCCATCTGTCCAGCGTTCTTGAGTCAAACCCCTTCAGAATTCTGGGGTTGTAGTAAGGTTGCCAACTCTGGGTTGAGGAATTCCTGGAGATTCAGGGATGAAACTTGGGGAGGGCAGGGTTTGGAGACAGTACTAACTACAGCAAGGTATAATGCCATAGTGTCCAGCCTCCAAAGCACCCATTTCCTTCAGTGGAATTGATCTCTAGCCTCTGGAGATTATTTGTAATTCTGGGAGATCTCCAGACCCTACATGGAGATTTGCAACTCTAGGTTATAGTATTCATATTTGACTATTCTACTGAGTCAGCTCCCTGGCATGCCTGGGAGAAGGGTCAGCTAAATCATTTTTCTCTGATATGATACTCTACCAAGCGAGTATTTGAAGAACTCCAACTTGTAGCTTCTGGTTTGGGTCCAGCTAGAGTTGTCAGGTGCCCTTACCCTCCCAGCAGGAGTTGAAAGACCTAGCACTCACCTTTGTTGTGGTGGTCCCAGGCTGTGCAATGATGTCACTTCTGGGAAGTGACATCATCATGCAGGACGTCGTGCTGCCACTTGAAGCACTCCTGTGCGCTCAGCAGCGGGCCAATTTTGGCCATTTGGGGGCTGAATTGGGCCTGTTTGGGGCCTAAATTGGCCTGCTGTAAAGCACAGGACCTCTCCCGGGGCAGCATAATGCCCTGCTCTGCAGCGGGCCAAATTGGGATCCATGTTCACCTGCCTTTCCTCCCCCCCCCCCCGCTGGATAGGTAAGTGATGGCAGGGGGTGGGAGCAGGGTCCAGCAGAAATTTTCACCGATGGAATTGTCACATGTTCCCTGTTCTTGCTGCAGGTCTCTGACTTTTTCCTCATGCTATTCCTGGGGTCTCCTGCCCCCAAGATCAGCATATGAAGAGCACTTCAAGCTTCAAGAGAATGGGGGGGGGGGCTGAGTAAAGTCTGCTCCATTGATGGAAATGCCTTCACAGTAGAGATTTTTTTTGAGAGCTCCATACCCGCCCCCCCAGGCAATTAGAATGGTATAGTCCTGGGAATGTATACCTTTTCTTTACATCTGCATTAGCTCTGTAGGGAGGCCACATTAATCTTTTTTTTACACTGACAGGTAAAAATTGTAATTTTGTTCCCTTGTCCCAAGCATGCTTGTTCTGCCCATTGTTACACGCTAAATGTAAAAATAGTTTGACATTACTAACCAAGGAATATTTGCCAAGAATAAATGTAGGCATCACAAATATAATGCAAGCTCAACAGAACTGGGAAGAAACCAGACATTCTAGGGAAAAAAATGCACCTTGAGAACATGATACCATATATCTTTTTGTTTTGTTTTCTATTGACCAAGTTGCTATGAGAAAGTCATTTTCCCCCGGAGCTGGCGATGAAGCGTGATTAAAAAGAAAATTGTTTTTGTCATCTATCACCATTCAGGATAACACACCTGGAAATGCATCTGCTGAATGCACAAAAATGGAGGCAAAAACTCTCCGCAAAACAACACTTCCTTCAGATGAAAATGCAGACCATTTTTTTGCCCGTTGATATTGGTATGGATTGATAATGACAGTTCATGATTTCCCGTACAATACACAATTGGAAGAAACAGGTTCAATTATTTCTGCCTGAGACAGAAAAGGAAGGAAACAGGGTAAACGAGAAAGGAAATGCGGATTTGTGTGGTGGTGTTTCAATGGTCTCATTGTCAAGATCCAGACTAGCACGTGTTGATTGGGGAAGTTTAATTACCAATCAAGAAATTGTTAAGGACAACAAAGAGCACTTCCTTTGTCAATTCGCTGTTGATTAAGATTGGAGGAGTAAATTAAAGCCAGAAACACACATGGTGGTTGCGGGGAGGGGAGGGAGGAATACAATGTTGTCAATAACTCAACAACAATTTGGCTCATTTTGTTACCATTTTTTCCTCTAATTGCCTCTTTGGGACAATCAGCCTAGAATCTAAAAAGACCATCTGGGCAGTTTATCTCATCATTCATTGGTTCTATTAAGAGAGGACATGGAGCCAAACAAAAGAAATTTGCCTCTTTCTGACAGCAGTTAAGAAGGGATGGGCCACACAAGCCTGTGTGGGCCCTGAGGGCCAATTCACCCAATATAAAGTCCCTGTGTCCCTTGCAAAATCAATGGACACACATGGTCTAGGAGTTCTATGCTTGGGAAATTGTTCCCAGTAGAGTTCCCAACTTTAGGTTAGGAAATTCCTGGAAATTTGGAGGTGGAGCCTGAGGAGGATGGGGTTGAGGGAGGGGAGGAATTTTAGTGGGGCCCCCAGAGTCCACTCTCTGAGGAAGCCATTTTCTCGGGGGGAACTGATCTCTGCAGTCTGGAGCTTGGTTGTAATTTGAGTTTTTCAGGCTCCACTTGGAGGCTGGCAAAGCTAGTTTCTGGGGGCATGCAGGTCTAATTCAAATTGGGACCATGGTGTCAGGGGACAGGGGACTTTACCCCCCCCCCATATTTTCCTGACTGAAATGGCAACAACTTACTCCATAAGTGACTCAGGTCAAGGTAGGATTCCCAGGTGCTCGCCGGTGCCAGGTAAACTCCAGGGAGTTTGCCCATTGACTGCCAATCCGCCAGTGATCAGCAGGATGTGGCAAGCCTCCTGGAGGCTACCTGTCACCAGCAGACTCCTTAGGAACACATGTGGTGCATGACCTCCCAGGGGGTGTGACAACATCACTTCCCGGAAGGGACCTTATCACGCAAGCGCTGGAAGGGATCATGGGCAAGGCAGAAGGTAAGTTCAGGCTTCCGCACCTCCCGCCAGGAGAGTAAGGGGGCCTGGCAACCCTAAGTCAGGGAAATGATACTGGGGAAAAGGCTGAAGGCTGTCTTTTCCTGCACAGTGGCCCCAATCTGAATCAGGCCCCCACACATCTGGAAATTAAGTTCCCAGCATGCAACTCTAGGTGAATGCTTGCTCTTGCTCTATCGTGACCTGCAGTGGCATATGAGGGACACCCGTCCTTTATTATGTGGGAATCAGCTTTGGTAGTCCATGTTCACCTACCGGCAGAATTACGGTAGGTGGCGACAAGGTAGAGGGTCATCCATAGAGCAGTGTGGTGCCTTTGGAACCCCCCCCCTTTTTTTCAGGAAATTCCTTTTGTTCCACCTTTGCTGGTGTTCCATTATACAATTAATGTGTGGGTCGAGGGGGGAAATAACTTTTTACTTCACTGTGATGTGGCTGTTTATTGGTTTTTCTGGGAGGTTTTGAATGCTTTGTAATTGATGCTGGCTTTAACCCAAGGTGAGTTTTTATGGTATGGTTAAGAAGAGAATTAGAGGCAACTCACCAGACAATGAGTCAGTGGCAAATTCAGAGATTATGGCAATGGTGTAAAGCAGGCTTCAGCAGCAAAGTATTGCAGATTACCATCCGCCGTTCAGTTTCTCTACTACCAGTAATGATGAATGCTAAGTCAAGCATTCAACAGGATGTCTATTCCCCACCTGACCCACAGGCTTCCCAATGCTGAGCATTCGTGTGGAAGATGGCAACTGGAGTGCTAATATTTTCTTCTGCTATACAGATTTTGAACATTAATTAAGCCTCATGACAGTTATGGAAACACTCCAGTAAGCGATCTATGAACAGAGTCTTGACATAAAATGCTATGGCAACTCTACCTGAATGCACATCTCTTGATTAACATTCTAGTGAGCCCCCAAACCAGCCAGATCATGTAGTGGGAAAGTACACTGAATGTGCCCTAATGAATGTACACTGAATGTGCACTTGTAGAGGGGAAGGAGAAGACGAAGTGCTCCTCTGCCCCATCCTGAAAACCTATGCTCAATAATGACTGGAGTACACTGTCCTGAGAATTCTGTCTTTCAGTCATTTCATCTTCCATCTATGCCTAATGTGCTGGCAAAGCTCTGGCATGTAGGTTGAACATGCAGCAGTGGAGTGCAGGAGCAAGCTTTGGGCTCCTGTTCATGGTATGAACCTTATATGTGGAAAGTGTTCTGTTCATATAAATTGCCCCTCTTGGCCACTTAAATGTCATGAGGCACAGAGCCATACAGAGGTAAGAAGAAGGCATCATGCCTGGCCATTGTTAGAGGTTTGAGGAGAGGAAGACGTTGGGAACAAATAACAACAGCAACATTCGATTTATATACCACCCTTCAGGACAACTTAATGCCCACTCACAGTGGTGTACAAAGTGTGTTAATATTATCCCCACAACAATCACCCTGTGAAGTGAGTGAGGTTGAAAGAGCTCTGAGGGAGCTGTGACTGACCCAAGGTCACTCAGCTGGCTTCAAGTGGAAGAGGGGGGAATCGAACCCAGATCTCCAGATTAGAGTCCTACCACTCTTAACCACTACACCAAATTGGCTGCACAAAATCTAGGCTGTACTTCTGTCTCCCTTCCTTCAATAGGAGCTCTAAAACTTGGGCAGAGCCAGAGACACGAGATTTTACTATGAGACAAAGGCTGAGTTGCGAGTCTCCAGGTGGAGCCTTGAGATGTCCTGGATGTACAGACTACAGAGATCAGTGTGGTACATTGGTACTCCCTTGAAGAAAATAGCTGTTTTGGAATATATAGCATTATACTCTGCTGAGGTCCCAACCTCTCAAACCCTGCCTTCCCCAGGCTTCACCCCCAAATCTCCAGGAATTTCCAAACTCAGAGCTTGTGACCCTAGAAAGGCCAAGACACCCTCTGGCTCTTGGTCTGTGGCCTGCAGCCTCTGGCCTTGTATGAACCTGGCCAGAGGGATAAAACCAGCCCAGAATTGTACTGTGTGGAGGAACTGCCAGTTTTAGCATAAAATTTCCAGCAATTCTTAGAGTGATGTGATGTCACTTCCAGTTGAGCCTGGAAGTGACATCACATTGTGTGTGATGACAGTACCCCCCTCCATGTCCCAGCTCCCACTAGGTGCCAGTCATCAGCTGGCAGAGCTGTGTGCTGTAGATAAGGCTGTGGAGGAAGGAATAGAATCAACATACAGATACTACCTTTTGGCCATCCTGTCACTGCCTTTAATCCTCTGAATGGCAGGGAAGGGGGACTCAAAGGTATTCACAATATAACTCCACTCTTGTTTTAATAAGGTGCAATCATATCAGAAGCACACCAAGTAAAAGTAGCTGTAATAATTTATTGCCAGATGAACTCAGTACTCCCCCAGCTTTCTTGAATGCTGGTCTGCTCCTACAGCCTGCAGCTCCTCCCTCCTAGCCAGCAGGGATCCTCTATAAACTCCCATCCTCTTATGTTCCTATGAAGATGCAGGGCTTTTTTTCAGGGGGAATGCAGGGGAACGGTGTTCCGGAACCTCTTGAAAATGGTCACATGGCTGGTGGCCCTGCCCCTGATCTCCAGACAGAGAGGAGTTTAGATTGCCCTCCGTGCCACAGGAGCGGCGCGGAGGGCGATCTAAACTCCCCTCTGTCTGGAGATCAGGGGGCGGGGCCACCAGCCATTTGACCATTTTCTCCGAGGGCAACCCACTGAGTTCCACCACCTCTTTTCCCAGAAAAAAAAGCCCTGTGAAGATGTATCTCTAAATTACAACAGTCACCACACTCATCCTGCCCAGTGCCCCTGACACACTAATTTATACACATCTCTGTTAGGAGGAGCTGAGTACAACAAGAGAACTTTACTTTACTTTGATTGGTCAAAATCTCCTGGTAGAGAATTTTGGATTTATATCCCAAGTTCTGATTTGCCCTGGAAGGGAACTCCCACACTACAAGAAAACCCATAAATAGGAGACCCAACGTTGCAAACTTTTGTTAAGTCTTGTCAAGCTTTTACTTACCATACCCAGACACTGAGGCAGAGCAGGGGAAGTTGAACCATCTCTCAGGGGAGAGAACCATAAAGTGTAAGTAAATCTAACAAGCAACTGTATTTCTTTTTATTTTCTAGCATTCTGTATTATGCAACCAGTCTGTAGATCTTTGCAAAATATAAGATTTTGTAGCATGTGTAGGTTTGCTATGGACAGCCAAAAAGACAAATAATTGGGAACTAGATCAAATCAAGCCTGAATTCTCCCTAGAAGCTAAAACGACAAAACTGAGGCTATCATACTTTGGGCACATCATGAGAAGACAAGATTCTCTGGAAAAATCAATAATACTAGGAAAAGTGGAAAGCAGTTTGAAAAGAGGAAGACCTAAAACAGGATGGCTTGACTCAATAAAAGGAGCCACGCCCTCCAGTTTGCAGGAGCAAGTTTGTTAATGATAGGACATTTTGGAGGTCTTTCATTCATAGGGTTGCCATAGATCAGAGGTGACTTGATGGCATGTAACACACAGCACAGCATGTATTTTTAGAAAGTAAAACTTATAAAATATGGTACTTACTCTGAAAGGGAAACCCTGGAGAAAACTTACTCACCAGCTTTTCAGGTCAGGTTCTACCTTAAAAAGAAGAAAGCAGAACCGGGGACACATAAACATGTGTTGCATACATTCTAGTAGGGAATATACAGATTGGCTTCCCAATATGGTGACTGGTGTAATAGTACAGTGTCTAAAAAATGAGATTGGTCCATTATTGATAGCATCTCCCAGTGGTGGCAGTGAGAAATCTACCCCCAAGTTCATGGGTTCTTTTGGATTTGAATTCCTAACATTCATGCATCTTGCTAGGACCAAGCCAGACAGAAAGAAGTGTGTGTGTGTTTGTGTGTGTACGTGAGAGCACACATGTGCACGCAGATGGTGTTAGGAGGGAGATCTGTAGCTGGAAGAACCATGCACACCACCTCAGACTTCCTGAAGGAAGAGTGGGATAAAAAGGTACAATACAGAGAGAGAGAGAGAGAGAGAAAGCCTTACAATTAGCTTCTGACATGAATAATTGCAGGGAAATGCATACAATACCTTCCCTTTCAAACTTAATTATATAGGCTTAGATCCAAAATATCTTTTCAGTCTGCAGAATCAGGGATTGCAATTTTTGCCCATTCTTCTCTCCCAATGCAGACCCCTACAATGTCCTCATGCTTCTCCCCTGGTTCACCAACCCCTGGGGCAGATTTTCATGATGTCTTGGCAGGCAGCTGCTCTCACTTGGTTCAGGATCCAGGCTAACGTGCATGGACCGGGACAATATTTGTATATTTATTTGTATATTATATTTTTAAGGGAACTTCTGCTATAGTGGGAGCCCTTTCACTGGCAAGCTTTGTTTCATGAGAGAGAGAAAAAAAGTGGTGTTGCCAACATCACTATGTCACTATGTTTTACCACAGAGTTTCCAGCAATTCCTAGAGCTACCCTTTCTCACTTCTAGGTTTTACCCAGAATTGATGTACCAGTGTCAGCAATGTTGTACCTACCTGCCATGTCCCTATCCCCTTCCCTCCCACGGGCTGTCAGAATTGGACTGGCAACCCCATCAGTAGGGAATAGTGTTGCTAGGCCTGGCCTGATCACCAGGAGGAGACTGGAGGAACATGGGGGGAGCTGTCAGGAACAGCATAACATCATTTCTGTTATGTCAGCAACATGATATCACACTGGAAGTGATGCTAGTCCTCTCTAGGAATTGCCCATGGTTCCTAGAGAGGACTGACATCACATCTGGGTTTTACCATAGAGTTTCTGGCAATTCCTAGAGAGAGAAGATGTCATTCTGAGGTTTTCCTCAAAGTGACATCATGCTATCGGTCTGAGTGCTATCCCCCCCCCCCCCACTTCTCTAAGCAGCAGTAGCAAACAAGATACTGGCAACCCTAGAATGGTCAGGGTGCTTGATTCCTGGGAGCTGTCACAAGAGCGCTCAACATTATCTTAGCTGGACAGACAACCAGAGGTGCCTCTGCTGAATATTCAGCAATTTAGTAATTTTTAAAACTATTATTTAGAGGTCCGTCATAATCTGAGACCCTAAATTGTACCTTACTTAGCTTGCGAATAAATCTAGCTTTAGAAGTAGAGCGAAATCTACTCACCCCTAGTTGTAACATCATCCTTTACTGCAGGAACTCTGCTTAGGTGAGTTTACTGATGAAAAGAAAAAGCAGGAGCAGCTATCAGGAAAATGAGCCGGAGGAAACAATTGCCTCGGCCAGGACTGAAGAGAAGGGAATATTAATATTGACACCCTCCAGCCCAGCAAAATGGCCAGCGATCTGCCCTGCAATTCAGAACTGGATAATATTCAGGGTAGCACTAATTGAAATTGCTTAATTTCTTGCAATAAAAAGAAAAGAAGCAGAACGTGATTTGGCAGGACGTTTGCCCACATTTACAAAAATTGAAAAAGAAGCAAGAGGGAACAATCCATCTTTGAAACTTTAATAACCATGATAGTAAAATATTGAATTTAATTGCCTATTGAACATGTTCTTTCCCATACTTCTAAAACCAGTATACTCAGACAGATTCAATATATTATGATTGTCTATATAGTAATTACATCCCCAGACCCTGCAAACACAGTACACTGTATTGGGGTTGGTATGCCAATAGAGACAGGACACCACCAGATTCTATATTACCCTCTTGGTATCTACTTTTCAGGGTTTTTTTAAAAATCTTGTTTCACTGTATTTGATGCCAATAAACGGTTTATGATATGATATGATATGATATGATATGATATGATATGATATCATATCATATCATATCATATCATATCATATCATATCATATCATATCATATCATATCACAGGGTGTTTTGTTGTGGGGATAATAATAACATACTTTGTAAACCACTCTGAGTGGGCATTAAGTTGTCCCAAAGGGCGGTATATAAAACGAATGTTATTATTATGATATGATATGATATGATATGATATGATATGATATGATATGATATGATATGATATGATATGATATGATATGATATGATATGATATGATATGTGTGGTAATGCAACTGTATCCATATATTTATCCCAGAAACAGCTTTGCTAATCTGCACAGGGATGTAACCTGCCATAAGCAGAAGGATTGAAGTGCAGTTACAGTGCAATCCTAAATAAAGTTACTCCAGTCTACGCCCATTGATTTCAGTGGGCGTAGACTGCAGTAACTCTGCTTAGGATTGCACTGTTAAAGATAGCACCCTGTATTCTACTCTAATATGAACCCTTTCTCCAGCCAAAGGAGCTTTCCTCCAACTTCAGCGGTTTGCTCTCCAACGAAAGAGTCACGTAAGTCGGAGGAAAGCTTCTCATGCTGGAAGAACGTGCTTCAGCCTGAGGTGGATTAACACACACAGATTTGTCAGTCGTATCATATATCAAAATATTTTCACCACCGTGGATTTTCTGCCTTAGGAATCAACATTCTTGAGCCCTTTCTATTGGTTTGTAATTCATTTAATTTATTTATCAAATAAATTACATGGCAACTGCAAAAGCATAAACATTTTAATAAACCTACAATCCAATGCATCATGGCATCCTAGATATCAAATAAATTATATGAGAAACTTTTTAAAAAATGACATGCTGTGTGGCTGATCTGTAATAAGCAACTTCCTGTACAATGTCCATATTGCTGTTTGATCTTTTTCTACCACACGAGAAGCTTCATGTTTGAAGTCTCTCTCTGCCTTTGACATTTGCATAGCTATGGGTGCAACCGTGTGTTTGCCTGCACCCTTCTCCTGCCCTTGCAGTTTTCTGGGTTAGGACAAGAGTATGTACATTCAAAACTAGAATGTCAGGAAGAAAGTAAAACTAGAACATTTTCCTGGCTTGCTAGTTTTGTGCCAAGAAGATGTCTGGAGAAATATTTAAGCACGCAAATCTCTAAATTGCATTTTATAGTACTACAACCTGGGAGAGGAAATGTGCCATATGATGTTTCTGAAAACAAAGTGTAATTACATAAACAATAGCTGTGCTATTGTCTAATATGGTGGGGATGCAGGACTCCATAAAGAAGTACAGTGACCAGTGAATGACACGCCATGTGGGTCAAGGTGACACATCTAGAAGAGGATTGAATTCTCAGTGTCAACAGTCTTGAAATGATAACTTTTGCTAGGAGACAAATTTAATCAAAGGCCTCTATGCCCTATTGGTTGGCCCTCCATGGCAACTGGTGGCAACTGTGCAGGACAGCATGGTAGACTAGATGGGCAACTGGTCTGATTCAGCAGGGCTGTTATGTTTTTAACTTTGGAAATGGGTTGTGTAAAAAAACTTGAGAATATTTAGTGCAGGTAACCAAATGCCACAAATGGTCACAAATCTTTTGTCAGAAGTAAGGGTCCCATTGAAGGGTCTAGCACTTATTTTCCACTAGCAGGTTTGCCGACAGGCCTGAAGATACATGCCCTGTCCCATTAACACAGGCTTAACGGGGTGTTATTTCCTTCCATATCATGGAAAGCATCCGTTGCACATTTTCTCTGTTAAAGGGAAAGGATTTTTTTCTTCAGGACTACTGGCAGCCTTATCCACCAGGAAATTCTGTGCTAATTCTAAGCTCATTCAGGAAAACTGAGTCCCCAACTAATTGCATTTTTAAAAGCTGTTTTAAACCATCTAACTTTATAATTCACCAACAAACAAAAACTAGCCCCTATGTGTAACTTAGTAATTGCAGAGGTCTCCTGTTAACAGTTTACACAGTTGTATATCTTGGGCTTAAACAAAATATGACATTGTTTTGTGAGGCAGATTGGTGTTCCCTTGACCCAACTAACTTTCCCCACAGCCACACAGCGACTTCAGGGAACTTTCTACCCAAGCTCTGCAAGGACCAATTCAGATCATGAGTGACTGCAGCCATAGAGGAGGAGGGGCCTCTTTCTCCCACTGTGTCATTTTCCTGAGCCAAAAAGGCCTTGGGAGGCATTATTTGCTCCATTGCAGGGCTGCACATGCTTTGAATAGTGTGTGCACAGCCACTCAAAGGGGCAAAAAGCATTCCCCGAGGCCATTTCAGCTCGGGAAAATGGCTAAAAGTGAAGACACTTTAATCAGGTCCTGCAGCTCTTGGGGAATTAACAGCACAGTCCTAAGAAGAGTTATTCCAGTCTATGCCCATTGATTTCAATGGGCTTAGATTGGGTAACTCTGCTTAGGATTACACTGTAAATACCATGCAGTGAGTGTGTTCTCAGAACCAACTCATTAAGAAACGGCACATCTACTTTCAGCCTTCAAGTGTTAGGCTAGCACTGAGAAGACCTGGGTTCAAATCCCACAGCCACGGTACTCACTGTCAGGGCAATCCTAACCCATTATACTGTTCTAAGCTCAGTTTCAAATGTTCTCCCTCAGTCTAAACTACCGCACAGGATTGTTGTGAGGATCCAAAAGGGGAGAAGAGAAAATTATAGATTTTGCTTTTTTGCTCTTGGTTTGCTAAAAATATAACCAAGCTGCATTGTATTTGAGATCCTCTTTCTCCCTTCTTCTCTATTTGAACATTGTAAGACATGCCAGGGCGGGGGGGGGGGGGGTGGACTATGCAGTGAATCACTGGAATACTGGAAGACGATAGAGAAGGATCACACAATGACTCTGTTAAGATCAAGCTTCACTATTTTATTCACAGACATCAAACTTATATTGTGTCGCTCTTCTGACAGTGTAAAAACCTCTCTGAAACCTTTAGCCTTACCCTCCTAAGCCTCTCGGAGCAGAGCCATTTTTGAAAAAGATAGAAAAGGAGGATCTACGCTGAGCTGCCTGCTAAATTTTTGAAGTCAAAACAGCTTCAGCAGTCCTAGATGAATAATCCAGAAGATATAAAATAAGACGAGGAGCTACTTCAGTTTGAATCACTGTGCAAGAAGTACTTGAGAGGAGGGTCAAGACTCCAAAAGCTGTTCAGAAAACCATCCGCACGCTGTAAGCTAGGGACACTTTTGAATCTCTCGGTGGTTATGAGTCAATATTGAATGCCTCTTTTCATTCCTCAATATAGGAAGCAAAGTGGAATAAACACAAGGACACCCCCCATGCATTTTTAAAAAAATATTTTCCATCAGGAAATATCCATCTTTACATCTTTATGGATGTTGTAACCGTGACTTGTCTAAACTGTGTAAAACTAACATAAATTGCAAAGAGGATTTTTGAAACAGGAAAAAACGCTAACAAATAAAACAAAATGCCAGAGTTTAAGCAAACAGGAAAAACATAAAAAATTATTGTTATAGTCACAAATGGATAAAGAACATTCACATCCATGCACGCCTCTTGCTTAATGATGTGGTTGTCCTGTACCAGGGCTGGGTATTGTGGGTCACTCTTCAGGCACGGTGAGAAATGGAAGTTGTGCTGTACAGCCCCAGCTAGCCCACCTCTCGCCTCCACTGCCACCTAGTGGCATCCTCTTGTAATATTACCTCTCTTGTTCCTCAGTTGCCTAAATCGTATTTTCAGCTGAGGGAGCTAAACAACTCCTGCTCACAGCGCATATGGCCACTGTGCTCAGTAGCACTGAGAGCATTGCACAGAGGAGAAAATATTGTAAAGAAACATATTCACCATGACCAGGATGCTACGGGGGGGGGGGACTTCTGGGGAACAACAACGCATATCTGCGCGCTCCATAGGCTAATACTTCCAACTGTGCAGTTCAAAGCAGTTATACCTTTCTAATTTGATGGGCTTAGAAGGGTATACTCTGCTTAGGACTGCAGTGTGAATATGGGCTTCGGTCCAAAGCTCCAGGTGCGCTTTAGTGCACTCGTGGAGCTGCTATCCGCACCTCATTTCTGTTCACAAAGAGGTATGTGGATGAGCTCATGAAAGACAATGCAAGAAACCTTTCTCCACCTATTTCTGTATATATCCCGTTAGTACTTCTACACAGGGAAGGACTCGAAGGGGTAAAAGCTCCTTTGGGAACGTTTCGTTAAGTGATTGCATATGGCGGGGGCACACGTAGTCACCATATTTCCCATGATTCCAAAATACTTTCTTTCAAATTGCAATGATAGTGCTAATTGCACTTGCCATATGTACTGATTCCAAATGGAAGGGAGTGGTTCACAGAGTTGGTTCCTCCTCTGAGAACATTCTATAACCTTTATAACATGAGGATAGTTTGGGGTGGGTAGCAGTGTTGGCGTGCAGGTCTGAAGAAAGGAGCTTTGACTCTAGAAAGTGAATACCCTGAAAATCTTGTTGGTCTCTAAGGTGCCACTGAGCTCAAATCATGCTGTTCTACTGCAGACGAACACAATACCCACCTATAGCGATCCTTTGGGGAGCAGAACATGGGGGGGGGGAGACATTGTGTGTGTGTGGATATCACTTCCAGCTAAAACCTGGAAGTGATGTCACCAACTGCCTAGGACATTGCTGATCTCTATGGTAAAACAATAGAGATCGGCAAAATTTTAGAGTATTAGTGACATCACATCTGGGTTTTTAGCCAGAAGTGATGTCTACTTGTATGTGATGTCTCCTCCTTCATCCCACCTACCACTCATTTGAGCAGTGATGGGGACAATCACCCACTATAGCAGGTGAGTTGGCAATCCTACCCCAGCAGTTCTAGACCAGCTCCTGTGGTGCTGCAGGTCCAGGAGGGGATGCCAGTCCCCTCCCATGCAATAGATGGCTGTAAGTGAGCTGAAGGCCTATGGTGCACTGACATCCACCTCATTGTGCCAGTCCAAGGCATCACTCAGTAGTATGGCTGGAGCACCAGCCCGGTGGTAGGCAGTACGGGCTGTGCTTTACTGCAGTCACATGGACGTTGCCTTCCCATTTTCCTGGGAGCCACTTTGGTTTAGTGGTTAAGAGTGCGGGACTCTAATCTGGAGAGCCAGGTTTGATTCCCCACTCCTCCACTTGAAGCCAGCTGGGTGACCTTGGGTCAGTTACAGCTTCTAGCTCTCTCAGCCCCAGTCACCTCACAGGGTGTTTGTTGTGGGGATAATAATAACATACTTTGTAAACCGCTCTGAGTGGGTGTTAAGTTGTCCTGAAGGGTGGTATGTAAATCGAATGTTGTTGTTGTTGTTATGTGGAAACAGATATGCATCTATATGAGCAGGGCCGGATCTACGGTTGCTGGCACCCAGGGCAACCAAAGATTGTCCATTCGCATGTGCGCGCAGTGCGTGAGCGCTCCCAGTGGCGGCAGCACAAGTGGCTGGGAGGCTGGCTTGCCACGTGCCCCCTGTCCTGCAGGACAGCCAAATGGTGCAGGTGGCCTCCCAGACACCCATGCTTTCTTTCACCTGCCCCGCAGGACAGAGGGCGCGCTTGCCACATGACCCCTGTCCTGCTGGCCGGGTGCTCCCGGCACTGGCAGCTGCGCCCAGCGACCCCTCTGTGACATCATCACGCAGGGTGGTGCGTGCCACCCCGCGGCAATCTGGCTGTCCCGGTGCACCGCAGAGCTGGCGGCGGCAGTGCAAGTGGCTGGGAGGCAGCCCGCACCATTCGCCTGCCCTGCAGGACAGGGGGCAGCTGGCTTGCCGCCCGGGTGCTCCTGGGGCTGGCAGCTGCACCCGGCACCCCCTCTTTGGCGGTGCTGGGGGCAGACTACCCCCCTGCCCCCCCCATTGATCCGGCCCTGTATATGAGTATCCTGCTGTGTAACATGGGAAGCCTAGAATTTAGAGATTCAAGATTCCCAAGATCCAAGTGAGAACTTGGCTAATGAATTAAAAGTCTCAGAAGGTATAGATGATAAAAAGATTTCCAGCTATAAAAGGCCCATGTGCTGATAATTGTAGACCCTCTGGTAAGTATCTGAAGGCAAGAGATAAAAGAAGTTAAGCAATGTGCAGTTATACTGTGTGGAGTTTAGAAGTCTTTTCTTGGTGGGCCCTCTACATCAATATATGGAAAAATGAGGAGATAACTCATTTATTTATTTAATCATATTTATATACCACCCTCCCCATGAATGGGCTCAGAGCTGCACACAACAATAAAATGCAGGGTTACAGAGTTAACACCATAAAATACAGAAAATCTAGCACAACAATCCAAAAATCAATTAAAAAAAACCTTACACAAAGTAATAATTAGAATAGACACTGCTGCTTGAGACAACATGCAAAAGTAATTAGGAAGAGGATGGACCTGAAGTGGTTAGAATGTTAGCTTTAATACACATGAAAGTGTTTTGGGACTATATGTAGTCAGAAGTTGAACAGGCACTTAAAAGACAGTTACAGGGAGAGGATATAATTTAGCTTTTAACCTACTAATAGATAGCAAGAGAGACATTTTTCTTTAAATGAGGACCCATTAGCCAAGGGGACTAGAGCAGCCCAGCGAGAGAATCCCAGAGAGATACCATCCTCAGAAACTTGCCTTGGTTCTATGCTCTCCAGTTCCAATGTCACAGGAACAAAGATACCTGTGACTGTTTGTTTTGGCTTCCTCCTTGTCTTCCCTGAGAAGACCAGATGTGATCTCTACCTCTGAAATAAACAGCTGGCCATCCTGTAGCTTTACTAGGGTTCCTGTGGGTAGGTAATATGACATGTTCTGTATCCTTTTTTCAGGTCATTTGTGATTGTGCTTTATAAAATTGTTTGATTAATAAATCTAACCAGTTGTATAAGTTGGTCTTGGTCTCACTAGCAGCCTGATAAGAACCTGTGTCACTGTGACCTAAACTGCTGACTGGAATGTCTGTTGGGAACTGTACGGGAACTGTTGCCAAGTGTGAACCAGCCCACAGGTAGAGAAATACCTCATTCATTAACTTTAGGAGAGCCTTTATTTTGGAGCTCCTCTGAAAGAGCTGTCATTTCACTTTAAATTGAACTGATGAGTTGTTGTACGGAGCCTGGTTATTTTAGTAAATGAAGAAATCACAGTGCCAAAGAGCCACTGATAGATAATATGTGTGCCCTTTCAGAATCAGGAACAAAATGTGACACACTGGAATCCATAATCTGTGGGGATGTGACAGTACACGATTAGGCAGAAGGAGCCGTGGTATGTGACATCATTAGCCCGAGGTGAAGAAATGACATCTTCTGTATCTTTTCAAAGCTCCAGACTGGAGGATGATTTTCTGTCAAATCATTACTCTAAACAAGAGACATGATGCATACCAAATATGCAAAAACCTCAGTGGGAGGATAATGCCTTCCGATATCACCAGCCTGAAAAGACAGATGAACTCTGACTTCATCTGCCCAAAGAAAAGAGAATGAAGGATGGGAGCAATAGAACCTATAAGCAACGACTAATGCATTTTTTACATCATTAGCAAAAGCCAAAATGAATGTTCTATTTTCGTAAGATGAGGAAAAGTAAGAGAATTCGTGTTCACAACACAAGCCCCGTGCTCCATCTCATTCAAACCATTGTATCCAACACAAAAAAAGCCTCCCTGCGATGGATTTGGCTGCCACTCAGCAATTGTCCCATTTGCTCCATAATGAATATGGGCCACCATCTGGATTTGCTTCCTAACGCCAAGACTTGTACAGGTCCATGATAGAAAAGGAAGAGACAAAACAATAAGTTTACTGCAACAGTAGCTGTTGGTAAGAATTTGCAGGTGACACATAACAGCATAGAGAGATGTTGCCATGCTGGTTTCATAGGTCTAGTTCATGCATGTATTTTTGTTTTCATTTATAGCCTGCCTTTTTCACTGAGACTCAGAATTAGAAAGCAATGCAATGAAACGGTATAATACCGACAGCAAACAATGCAGTACCAGCAGACTGCGGAATTAGAAAACAGTGTAATAAAACAGCATAATACATATAACAGTCATTTTAAAAAGCTGCCTAAATTAACCTGAGCGTTCAGCTGGGAGATAATGGGACACAGAGCCCATAGTGGGACTTACTTGTGAGTAGACATGCTTAGGATTTACCAGATGGTTACAGCATCAAAAGATGCATAAAGAATTACAAATAAGATGCTCGCATTTTAATACAACGGCTTGCTCATCAGGATCCATTGTTGTGTCCTGTGTTCCTTTTCCCAAGTATAATGCAGATCGAAACTACTGTTGCTCATCACATGCATAGCTGACTTCTGTGTGCAAACGGTGTGCAACCACTTGTTCCATTAGCCAGTGCTTCTTTCCCACTAGCAGATCAAATGGCAACATTCATAAACCTGCTAATTTTGGGGGGAGACTTGTCTGCCAAAAGCAGTTACGCCATTCATTTTCATTTTGGGAGTGGAAGACTGTGGATATACACAAAGCCTTGCTAATTGGGAAGCCCTTCTTGATTCCTTGCAGCCTTCCTTTTTAATATGGATCTAATTAGAAACTCTGCATCATCATTTCAGTTTTGCCCCGTGTGATTCATTATTGAATTATTGCTCTATTGTCTTTAATGAAAACATACATAAGGTAATAAAATTAGCTCAAAATATATTAAATGTGAAATTTAACACTTGAACATTTGTAGCATCCATGCATCTTGCTCTGAATGCAAAGAAGCATTGGTTGCATGTTCAAGTGATTTATTAAGATCTTGATGTACAGATATATCAGATATGGTCCAAAACAATTAAGAAAAAGATGTAATTACATATTTCAGGATATTTCAAAGTTCAATGGTGCTGCTGACTCAAAACAGAGGCAAGCTTGATTCTCCTAAATTCTGAATTTGTCTAAACTGGATTAGTATTTTAAATTAGGTGAACTTTGACTTTGCCCACTGGCACCCAAAAATCTTGTGGGAGAAAATGGCAGCAAATTGAGAGGCACATACCAGTATTGTTCTGGTACATGACGTCCCTCCCAGTGAAAACGGAAACTGACATTATGATGTAAGCCCACTCACCCCCCCACTGTGAGGCAGATTCTCCCTCCAAAATGATCAGGATTGCTTGCTGTGGCTGGGCAGCCTCTGATAGCATGTCTCTGAGTACGATTTAAAGGTCTTTTTGTCCCACACTTTAAAACATATATTTTTTTGGTAAGGGAGAAGCAAGGGCCCACATCTTCAAATGAAATGGCACTAGAGGATGGGTAAAGTTTAAAAGGAAACAGTAGGTTTATTAAACAGGCAGGGTTGGTAAATAGGTAGGCAAGGAAAGAAAAGCTGAAGTAAATTTTGATTGTTGAACAGAATACTTCACAAGCATTAGGCACAATAATCTCCTTAAATCTAGTTTCAGTACTTAAAAGTGAGAGGGTGGTAATTTCAGACTTAGATTACTTTAACAAGGTTTCTTCATAGATTTCACTTTACAGCTTAGGTGTTCTGACTTCAGTACAGCACCCTTTCCCCACAACACCAGGCCTAGGGTCCTCCTCAGAGCCAAACCCCCCTTTTTAGATACTGGGTAGGAATTATTCTGATCACTTGGCTGAAGGGGAGTCTCCTTTTCTCTTCCTCTGGCAACAACAGTTCTGACTTGATTGCGTAAATCAGTGTTGGCTTTCACACTTAAGTACTTTAACTAAAGTCTTCTTTAAACCTAAAGCTGTCCCATTTAGGGCAAACTTTTCCTTTTTCCTCACACAGAGGATTACTAGTCTGACCCTCCTTGTCAGACTCCAAACTTTAACTCATCCAACAATTCTGTCAGCACCAATTGTTACTTTCTCACTGGCCAGTCATGAGGGGGAGGGATCAGCCTGTCAATCATTCTCCCTTCAGGCAGTTTTTAACCCTTTCCCTTCTACTCTCTGGGTGCTGCACTTATCAAACCTTTCATTTAAAAGCCCGATCTGTTACAGACATCATGGGATGCTCTAGAATTTGCAAAAAAAAAAAAAAAGGGAGTATCCTATACATTACTTCCAGTTTCTCCTGGAAGTGACATCAGCATGCCAGTCCCCACCCCCACAAATGTTCTGAGGGATTGCCAGCTGTGATCTGCCAACCATATAAATAACACAGGTTCAAATTTCGTAGGCAAGATATTTCTGTTGAATAGATTGACTTCATAGGAAGAGCTCATGATTCATCCTATTAAAAAAAAGAGACAGTTCTTAGGTGGGAAATATTGCAGCAGCAATAGTATGCACACCACTCAAGTAACAAGGTCATATTGGAGGAATTGACAATAAAGCTACTTCACATGCCAGCACTATCCCAGTTCCCAGGAAGGGCAATGTTGGTGCAGTAAGTGACCATGTTGTTGGTTCCTCCAAGGTAACAATGTAAAAAGATCCCTGCTGGATCAGCCCAGTGTACCATCTAGTCCAGCATCCTATTTCACCCAGCGACTAAAACAGTTGCTCCTGAGGGCCAACAAACAGGGCACAGAAGCTGAGGCCTTTCCCTGATGCTACCTCCTAATGCTTGTATTCAGAAGTTTGCTGCCTTTGTATATGGAGATTTCTTTTACCCAGGATAGCTAGGAGCCATTGATGGATGGATCTATCCTCCATGAATCTATTTCCTCTCAAAAGTGTGTTCAATGGCCATCCCTATGTCCACTAGAAAAGAGCAAGAATCCAGTATTACCTATAAAACTAACAAAATTTGAGGTAGGGTATGAACTTTCATGAGTCAATACTCACTTCTTCAGATATGGCTACCCATCTTGACCTACACCCACTGGCAGTGAATCCAGATTTCTAAGGTACTAGAGTGATATGGGCAGCAGACACATCACAGTGCATGTCCCCTCTTCATTCTTATAAGACAGGGATATGTCTAAGATTCATCCAGTGGAAGGAGATGTAGAATTGGAACCATCATGAACACCACCATCACAATGAGATCATAACTTTTGAAAGAAATCTTCCAGGAGGTTAACTATGTGTATCTATTCCACCAAAACTAGAGCATCAAACATGTTTTATTGAAAGATTTATACCCTGATGCATGTACAACAATTAAAAATGAGCAGATTTCGTTCAAAGAGTAACTAACTTGTGGAGTTCACTGCCACTGGTTTTAGTTGGTTTTAAAAGGGGCTTATCCAATGACAAAACGAAAACTCCATGATCAGAGGCGTTTTTCCTCTGGATACCAGTGCTAGGAGCCAGCAGTGGAGGGGAGGTTAAATCTCTGGACCTTGTTTGTAGGCCTTCTGGGGGCATCTTTTTGAAGGCTCTGTGAAATAGAGTGCAGGACTAGAGAGACCATTGCTCTGACCTCACGGCTACTTTTATGTTCTTATGGCAGCTCAAGATTTGGGTTTATTGATTTATATATTCAATTTCTGGCCTGCTGTACCTTAGGAACCCAGAGCTCTTTACAGCAGCAAATTCATGAGAAACAGCTACCAGTTTAATGCTGATGTAGGGGCCCAATCCTGAAAGTCTACCTGATGGTAACCTGGCTGGGCAGAGACTCAGGTGAGTTTCCCCTAGAAAATAAAATGGTGCAGAGGGCAGACACAGGAGCCCCGGCAGCAGCAGAGACAAAAGGCAATGTTTGCCAAGCAATAAAGGTAACTTTGTCAACCCCTCTGCCTGTTCCCTTATCTCCTGGCAAGTACCACCCCTCACCTCTGGTGAAGACTCAGCTCATTTCATTTCATTTATTGGATTTATAGCTCATCCTCCCCACAAGTAGGCTCAGGGTGGGTTACAACAACATTAAAACATACAAAGATAATTTACATTAAAATGATAAAACCACATCAATATCAATAAATTACACATACAAAGAGGCATCTACTGTCAATTCCAGTCAAAAGACTGAGTAAAGCTGTAAAGTACAGTGGGCAAAATAAATTCATATCCAGGGAAGGGGTGGCGGTACATGAGCAATTAGGAGGGACAAATCACCTCAGCCATAGGCCTGGCGGAACATTTTGGTCTTACAGCCCCTGCGGAACTGAAACTGATCTCAAAGATCTCGAGATTTCTCCATTTTCAACCGTCCTCTGGGAGAACTCTGCCTGGGTCTCCACCTGGGTGGGTCATCATCAGATAGGCTTTCAGGATTGGGGCCCTCTGTTATTTTTGAAAGGGCATAACCCCACCCTTAAAATGATGGTGACCGTCCTTGTGGTGAACATGGGGATACCATCTCATCTAATTGAACCCTGAATTCAAGTTATAAGAATCCCAATAAAAGTTCCAGTTGATACAAATGAAATCTGATTCACACATACCCCCCCCCCATTCCATGCCATACATAACTAGTCTCAAGATTTATTAAAATTACAGAGCTTTCTTCAGGCTGTCATCAGTGTGGTATAGTAGTCAGATCATCAGATTACAGCTGCTTTGGCATGGAAGCACCGTGGGTGACTTTGGGACAGTCACTGCCTCTTAGTCTTCCAGGGTTGTTATTGTGAGGATTAAATAGAAGAGGGGAGAATGATGTGAGTCGCTTTGGGTTCCCATTGGGGACAAAAGTGAAATATCTAAATAAATAAAAGTTTATGTGCTGCTCCAGAACAGGATGGGATGATCATGACCTTTGAGCTCTGAACAGGAGGTAGGTAGATCTTCACTCCCAGGTTCAGCAAAGCCCCTCTTTTCCAGTGCCCATGATGCCTTATTCCACAACGCATTTGCTAATCTTTCATGTGCCCCCCAAGACTCTTTCTTGCCTTTGAAATGATAAGTTATATCCTCGGCAAAACCATTTAAAATGGATAACTAGTTTTAAGACAAGAGGGAGAGACACACAGATTAATGTCAGCTCAGGGTACCAAATTGCATTTGCAGTTTTTGAAAACTGTACCATTGGAAACTCATTATTCATTATCCATCATTTTATTCTGAAAAAGTCATTTGCTGTACCACAAATGAACTCTAAAGACCTCATTTTCTTCTTGCCGTAAGAAGGTAATTCATATTTCATGTTCTTCCATGCAGTACATACCCAATGGAGGTTTATGGAACGATAGATACCAAGTGTGTGATTAATACACAAATCACTAGGAAGAGAACTTCAAACCTGTAATGTTTGAATCAAATGGACGAAAGAGTTGAATGACATAGTTCCAATGTGTTTTTAAGTCTCTTTGTCTTGTTATTTCCAGCTCCCTTTAACATCTAAAGCCTATCTGTGACATGAACACATGAAGAAGGATCATGCTAGCTCTGTACAGAAGACCTATACATAAAGAGAACCAGTGTAGTGTAGTTGTCAAAGTGATGAATTAGGAATTGGGAGACCCAGGTTTGATTCCCTGCTCTGCCATGGAAGATCACTGGGTGACCTTAGGCCACTCACAAACTCTCAACCTAACTTACCTCCCAGGGTTTGTCATGAAGAAAAATGGAGGAGAAGAGAATGATGTGATCCAGTTTGGGTCCCCACTGGAGACAAAGGTGGAGTATACAAAAATGTAAAATAAATAAGAACATTCAATGAGAGAGAGTTGTCATTTTTCATTTCGTTCTGCTTAGGAGGTAGTTCTAAGACTGGAGTGGGAGGATTTTCCTGAGATATCTGGGTATTGCACTCCATCTCTAAAACTGCATATTTATTTGGGGAAGTGAGATTTGAAAGGTCACTTACTGCCTCTGTCCATGAGATGAGATCATCCAGACAAAGTTGCTTGGCTGATTTAATCAGAGAGCAGCAGTCCAAATGGACTCTTTGGTGCCTTTTCTTCCCCATGGAAATTTATTCTTTTTCTTTGAATTTTGAAGGATATCCTTCCAAGCAAGGCTGTAATCTTCTTCCTAGGAACTTCAGGCCAGCTGTGCTGATCAAAGCTTACTTGGTGCTCAAAGTAGAGTAAACAAAGGCAGGAGTGTTTTGCTGGTGTGTCCACTCAGGATACCACCTTCCAGCACTGAAGAGTTGTCATGAGTATACTGGCCCTGTCCCCACTTCCCCACACTTGTTGAGTAGTCCCCATGATGTGAATACTCAGAGGAAGTGTCTATGCATACACCCTACCATGGATCAGTGATACTGCTTTCCAAATTTCACTGATCACAGGGAGAGAGCATATACATGGATACTTTCTCTGAGCATTCACACCATACAGACCACTCAGTGAGTGTGTGGAGTAGGGGATGGGAACAGCATGCTCATGTGTGCTCTCCCTCCCTGCATGGTCAGTCAACATGTGGACAGTTTGCTTCTCCAGGGCTACTGAGTCAGATCTTTGGTCTACCAAGATTCTTGCCTCCTCTTATCAGCAACAGTTGTCCAAGGTCTCAGGCCAAGGTCTTTCACATCACCTACTACATGTTCCTTTTAGTTGGAGATTCTGGGGTTTGAGCTTAGCACCTTCTGTCTGGAGAGCAAATGCTCTCGCACTCAGCCACAACTCTTCTCCTCACATCTCAATACAAAGAATGCACCAGGTTGGATTACCCCTAAAACAAACCCCGAATCAGGAATACTACAAAGCAGTATATTCCAATTTAATCTAAATTAAAATTGGAAGCATACTTCTATTTTATACTCATAATTAGAGACGGGCACGAACAGCAATACGAACTAAAAAAACCCCACAAACAGACCAATCTGCTGTTCGCGAACAAGCTGTTCATGAGGCCCCATTCAAAACGAACAGGTGATCATTGCAAGCCTCGTTCGTTGCTGTTCATCAAGCCAGACAGTCTGGCACCTGCAATCAATTCCCTTGGCAACTTAAGCAGGGATTGTCTGAACTCTGTCTGAACTCCTGCTGTTGCCCTGGAAACCCCAATCTAAGCCCAATTTAGCTTGATAGGCAGGTCTTCCTTCCAAGTGTGGACTGGAGCTCCAAATTTGTTACAAGAGGAAAAGACCAGGGGGGAGGGGGCTCTCAGCTCTGGCTTTCAGGGAGAGACAGCTGCTGTTAGAGAGACAGGATGAGTGCATTGGAGCTTGAATTTTCTTTGTGTGTGGTGGGATAGGGATCTACCCCTTCAGGTTCCAGGGCTGCTGCCAGGCTCTGGGACCAAGCATTCTGCACTGACTTGATTTGGCCTTAAGTGGGCAGAAATTGGACCCATGCAGAGTGCAGTAGGACTCCAGGGCCCATCCCACCACCCTGGCAGTATTCCTGCACTCTGCACTGGCCTGATTCAGCCTCAAGCAGGTGGAAATTGGAGAGCGCAGCAGTATTCCATGGCCCATCACGACCCGGTGTGGCATGCAGGAGCACTCCAGGGCCTATTGTGCCAACACTGCAGCATTCCTGAGTTCTGCACCAGCCCAATTCAACCTCAAGTGGGTGGAAATTGGAGAGCGCAGCAGTATTCCATGGCCTGTCACGACCATCTGGCCTTCTTGGGGCATGCTGAGGACTGGGCTGGCATGGCAGGCCTCCCTGGTGCCTCAGCAGCTGTGGCAGCATGACCCTCCGGGTGCTCCAAGGAGGTTGCTGCAGTGATGGAGAAGGCTGGCACAGGAGCACAGCCCTCCTTGCCAACACACCGGGTGGTAGTACAGGGCCATGCTGGGCCTTCCCAAGCTGATGTGGAGCCTTGGGAAGGGTACACCGGCCCTCCCCACCCACTCTCAAGCAAACCATATTGGCAATGACTCTTTATCCTCATGGAGGTCAGAGTGCGCCTGCATGGGGACAAAAAGTGAATCGTTTTGAGCACAGCTTGCTTTTATATAGTAGGATAGATGCATATCTATTTCCACAGACGACTCCCAGAAAAATGGGAAGACCACCTCTGTATAACTAGAGGAAAGTCCAGCCAGTATTGCCTACCACAGGGCTGGTTCTCCAGCCAAACCACCCTAGTGATGGCTTGAGCTGGCACCATGAGATGGGTGCCAGTGCACCACAGGGGTTCAGCTCACTTACAGCCATCCATCGAATGGGATGGGACTGGCATCCCACCCCCACCCCCACCCCCCGGGCCTGCAGCACCACAGGAGCCTGTCTTGAACTGCTGGATTAGGCTTGCCAATTCACCTGTTACAGTGTGTGATCTCCTGCTGTTGCCTCCTTGTCCCCATCTCTGCTCAAATGAGCAGAGGGTGGGATGAGACAGAAGACATAACGTACATGTAGCCATCACTTTTGGCTAAACCCAGACGTGATGTCACCAATACTCTAGAATTTCACCTGTCACTATTGTTTTATCATAGGGATCAGCAAAGTCCTAGGCAGCTGATGAGATCACTTCCAGGTTTTTGCTGGAAGTAACATCCACATTTATACAATGTCTTTTTTCCTCTATGCCCTGCTCCCAAAAGGATAGCTGGGTAGCTGTGCTGGTCTGCACTAGAACAGTTTGGTGTAGTGGTTAAGAGCAGCAGGTCTCTAATCTGGAGAACCAATTTGGATTCCCCACTACTTCACTTGAAGCCAGCTGGGTGACCTTGAGTCAGTCACAGCTCTCTCAGAGCTCTCTCAGCCCCAGCCACCTCATCGGGTGATTGTCATGATAATAACACACTTTGTAAACCACTCTAAGTGGGTGTTAAGTTGTCCTGAAGGGTGGTATATAAATCAAATGTTGTTGTTATTACAGCAATATTTGAGTCCAGTGGCACTTTAGAGACCAGCACGATTTCCAGGGTGTA
Organism: Eublepharis macularius; assembly: GCF_028583425.1. Lineage (NCBI taxonomy): Eukaryota > Metazoa > Chordata > Lepidosauria > Squamata > Eublepharidae > Eublepharis > Eublepharis macularius. The sequence goes on along the minus strand of NC_072792.1, from coordinate 162,169,089 downwards.
AGCTATCGAGAGTTTGAGCTCCCTTCACGTTTCTCGACTCAAATCCTACCGCTCCCCAAAGTGTTCTGAGGGTCATAGGCATGTGGCTGCCAACCATACACTGGGGACAGTATGAGACCAGGAACAGAGGACTGTACATTTGCTGGGGCAACAAGACACCTTGAACCTGCCCATTCCATGTTCCATTTGTTCATTCAGAGCTTGTTGAGCCGTGAAGAAACTTCCCATGTGTGGTTCAGTCATAGCTCTCCCTGTAGGGAATACCATTCTTCCTCCCCTTGGATAACATCACAGCCCATACATATGAAAGGGAATGGGGTTGATTCGATGTTGTATGTGATTTCCATGCAGTGAGCCTGAATGCAGAGGGACTCAGGAATCTGCCTTACTGCAAATCAGGACTGAATCTCAAAGCTTATATATGAAAAGGTGTGTTCTACCCACTTAATACGTCCTTGATGCATCCAATAGCTGCAGCCAGGGAATGTGAAAATCCATTAAGAAGGCCCTGGGAGAGTCAAGAGAAGGGCATGGATATTTCCTTTGTAGTGGGACACAGTCTGGAAATGTGAGCTGTGGATTCCATGACCGTGACACTTCTGTAATCCGTACTGCCCCCAATATCCTCTTCTACTAGGAAAATATTGAGCCACAGTAACAGTAAAATCTGAGTTGGGGCTCACCAAACTTCGTAGAATTGCAAAAGAAGCAGCCTTGTGACATTGTACAAATAGTCAGAGCAAGGTTCCAGTTTGTAAATAAAACAAGTTAATCCAGAACTCTGTAATCTGGGGTGAAATTTAGATGTGCAGAATTCCAGAACTAGGAACAAATGAGCCAACATGCCTCTTTTCAGGGCAAGCCTAAACAGAGTTGCACACTTCTAAGCCCATTGACTTACATTGATTTAGAAGAGTATAACTGTGCTAAGGAGTGATCGCACCGTTTGTTTCTTTTTGATTCTGTAAATGGTTGTTGTTTTCAGTCTTCCATATTTTCACTGTTGCTCACCATTCTCTTGCTTTTCTCTCGCTTTCTAATGCTATTTAATATAGTTTTCATGCCATTTGCACACCATTTATAATGCCATTTAGATGTATGCACCATTTTTATACTATTTGCATGTCATTTTGTACTCAACCAGTGCTTAAAGAATATAGAAAGAGGCTTCTGTTTTATGGGGAAATTTGGCATAAGGTTACAGAAAATGGTGTGAAAATAAAGACTCGCAGTTTTGTTTCTCACAAAGGAGAAGTGAAATTGAAACGGGGATATTAGAAACCAAATATTGAGTTTGTAAACATTCACATTGCTAGCTGGAACTATTCCTAATCCTCACAAGAAGTTACTGCATATAATTGAAAAATGCTAAACTGACAGTGTAATCCTATGAAGAGTTACTCCCTACTAAACCCATTGACTTCAATGGACTTAGAAGCATATAATAGCAAAGGTGACCTCCACTTATAAGTTCAGTTCAGAAGTTTATTTTATTTATTTAAAACATTGCTGTGCTGCCTTTCCAACCAATTCAGGGACCCCCAAGGCAGCATACATGAAAACATTAAAATATCAAACATTAAACCATTTAAAACATTTTTAAAAATTAAAATACAAATATATATAAAATATTTAAAATAATTAAATAAAGCTTGATATTAGCACAAAAATATTAACCAATTCCCCACCGGGAGAAACCGCAGCTGAGACATCCAGCCCTCAGGGACTGTAAGCAGAGATATACATTTTTGCATGTTGTTTAAATTGTTTTATTCATATAGCTGCATTGTGATTTTGTAACATAGCATATGCATGATTACTTTGATAGGCACAACCACCAATTGCACGGTGCTCTTGAAAAAGAGATTATGAAACAGGAGTTCAGCTTGCGCCCTGTTGAGCGCATGGTGGTCTGTTGTCTTCCCTGAGGGTTGGACATCTCAGCTGGGGTTTCTCCCGGTGGGGAATTGGTCTCAGGAACGTTTTCGTCATAGACCACTGCAGACAAGAAGAAAGGAATACCTTCCACAACATTTGAAAGTTACTTTTGGGACGTTTACACCCTGTTGGGGAGGACTTTTGGTTTGTGCATTCTCTATAGTGCTTACTTAACAACTGTGAACAGCAGCCTGAACTCGGAGATATATATATATAACGTGTTTGGCTTATTTTGTTACATTTGTGTGACTGTATAATTATTGTATGGGTCTGTAGACCTTATCACTGTGGGTTGGGTTTTTTGTGTGCATTCTGGTTACCACACAGTATTGCTCTTCCATTGAACACCACTTGGAGGCTGGCAACCCTACCACCCCCTCTCGCAGGGAGACTTTTACTGTTCACTATCACTACACTCAAATGAAGTCTGTAAGTAAAGTAAATCTGTCTGTTTCTTTATTTAGAGCATTTCAAGCCCACCTTTCTCTAATGAAGGACTCAAGGCAGGTTACAAAACATTAATTAAAATCAACGGTAGTAAAAATCAATTGAGATTCACAGTATTTAAACGCTACCATAAAGTTCCATAGAATGACAAAATCCAGTCCTTCCTAAGTGACATAACATGCACCCCTCCAAACTAAATGTGGCCCTGCCTCATGTGAATCCGGAAGGCCATTCCACAATATGTGTGTTGCTACACAAAAAGTACTGGAAAACTTGCAGACAATCTTGACCCACTGCCATGATGGTACCATAACCAGGCCTTGGGTCAAAGAAGCAGAGCTAGCACAGAAGCATACCATAAAGACAGTCTTAGGTGTACACAGCTTTGGCATGTACATTTGTACATGTGTAGGATTCCTTACAGACAGTCTGTAAGGAGTCTGTGCCTGTGGACAATGGGAGCTAGATGGTATAATCCTGCTCCCCTTTATATGTAGAGTTGTCAGCATTCTGAATGGTTTAAACAGGTTTTTAACTTCATGGCATTGCGTGGCAACAAGAGTGGTATCATTTATAGTGCTCCCACATTTGGGTCTAATCTTGTTTTGCTCCAAAACCAAGAGTGTTGCCATTTTGTTATGCAGGTAGAATGCCACATAAACTTCATAGATAGATAGCAAGTCTTTGTCTTTGAGCATAGCGAAATTTCCCCTGACGTTTACAAGTGAATTGACTTGAACACAAATTCTTTTTTTATATAAATGAGGCCTATAAGACATTAAGCCAAAGACATTTCTTTTTTTGGTCCCCTGAAGATCTTAGAGAATAACATAGCTGCTTCACATTTCCTATGGGACTTAATGTTCTAAAATCTTTTGAACAGGCAATCTTTGAAAAATATCTTAAGAATTAGCAATCTATGATATTTCCCAGAACAGCCTCTTGGTCGCTCAACAAAATCCGAGTTGTGACACTTCAACATAATCATGTTTGATTACACACAGGATGTCATCACAGATATCAACGAGTGGAACTGAAATAGCATCTTAGCACCATATTGCTAGATAATTGCAATATGTTCTCTCCCCAGATCAGATTTTTGTTTTATAAAAGAGAAATAAAGTAATATATTGTTTAGTGATAATGGCATGCTCTCTTGACAGAATTACCCAAGTATTCATTCTCAGGGAAGGATGCCGAACAGTTCTTTAAGCTGCTCCATTCTTCCAAGGCTTTAAAGCCTGGACGGCCATTCTGTAGTACAGGTGCAACAAATAGGTCAGTTGATGGTGGGAGAAAAGGGGTAGGTATGAGATTAAATTTTACAAGCTTTCTGGTTGAGGGAGGTTTATTAGGTCACAACAACTGGATTGCTATACATTGCTGAAGGGCTGCATTCAGTTTAATGGGTCACAGGATGTGTTTGGAGTGCCGAAGCATCTGTCTGCCTCTGTTGCTAGTTCCTCATCTCACCAAATTAGAGGCAAAACTACCCTCAATAAATTGGGAAAGGGGTCATATAAACCTGTTCTCTTCCTCTTCTCTCCACATGCACACAGTGATTGGTGTCACATGTATCCAAAAGTTTGACCAATCAGAAGGGTGCTTGCTACTCAGTCCTAATTATGGCATGCGGTTGAGTGAGTTTGCATGAAAGGATATATTTTACAACCCACCCCTTCCCATTTCAGCCCTTTGCATTCTTCCAAAACCTGTTCCTGAAAGTCAGAGACCTGTAGGAATGGTGTAGCATGTGACACTGTGGGCTGAAGCCAAATGGAGAGAAGTTTCTTCCTTACTGTGCCTGAGCCAGGACATCTACAGTGCTCAGGAGCACCTTCTACTAGCTGTAGTCCCTGGGGGAGCCCCCATGCCCAACAATCAGGATTGTTTTTTCAAAGGGCATACGGGGCTGCAGTGTAAAGGGTAAGGGAGCAAAAATCCCATATGTGCCCTAGTTCCATTGGCAATTCATTAGTATCCAATCCTATATTTACTCAGTGAAGTTCTACTGACTCTAGTGCAATTGATTCCCCAGGAAATTTAAACAAAATTAAGAGAAATTCTCTTAATGCCACTTTACCCAGTTTCTCCTTGAAATCCAATAATCCCTTTCTTTTCATCTTTTTAGGAATTTGGACTCAGTGTCTAATCAATTCCTTTTTGATCAAGGAGACATTTGAAGAGAGGAGGGGCAGGAAGGGAGGTTCTGCAGAATTTCAGAATCTGTAGATGCTCAGAGGCTGGTCATGTCTTCTCAAGCTTTCCTATCTTCCTGCTAGAGCACCACCCTGAGGATGTAAAACATAAAACAACTGCAAGAGCTCAGGTCAAAAAAGGGAGGCATTGATTTTTCTTTGAAGAGAAATGAAAGAGAAATCCTGCCCTTAAGAGAAAAAAAAATCAATAGGCTATCAGTTTAATCCTAAACAGAGTTACTCCAGTCTAAACCAATGGGATTAGACTGGAGTAACTCAGTTTAGGATTGCACTGTAAACAGGGTTGGATCTTGGGTTCCCGGCACCCGGGACAACCCAATTCTGGCTGCCCTTGTGCATATGTGCAGCGCGTGCTCCCATTGCTACGTGATGATGTCACAGCAGCGCCGGTGGCGGAGAGGCCGCCTGCGTCACTCGCCTGCACGGCTGGGGGGGGCAGCAGGTTTGCTGTGCACTCCCTGTCCTGCTGGGCAGGCAAATGGCGTGGGCAGCCTCCCAGCCCTCCATGCCACTCGCTTGCCCAGCAGGACAGGGAGTGTGCGGCAAGCCGGCTGCCACCTCAGCAGGACAGGCGAGTGGTGTGGGCAGCCTCCCAGCTCTCCATGCCATTCACCTGCCCAGCCGAGGGGGTGGCCAGCTTGCCGTGCACTCCCTGTCCTCCTGGGCAGGCGAATGGTGCGGGCAGCCACTAAGCCACCCGCGCTGCTGCCCGCGCACTCCCAGCGGCTGGCAGCTGCACCCGGTGCCCCCTCTTTGGCGGTGCAGGGGGTAGACTACCCCCTGCCCCCCCCCTCAATCCAGCCCTGACTGTAAATATAAAAAAGTAAATTTCAGGAAAAGAAATTCCTCACCCCATAACAACCCTAGATAGGATTTATGATGCATACGCCTTCTACGCCCATTCTTAAATACCAGAGATCAATAGATTTGCAGAGAAATACTGTGGGTTTCATCTCAGCTTCCTCAGAAGTGGAAACTTGCAGGGTAATGCCAGAATCTAGGAGGATATTCCCCACCCCCACCCCGAACAGAGAACAATAAATCACAATGTGAGTGACAGATCTTTTGTATAAAACATCTTGCTATAAGCACACTTTATAATATATTACACAGCCATACAGAACAATACCGGCTTTCTACCTCCCCTGTATAGGTCGAGGATAAATTGGTACATGCATATTTATCACTCAGTGTTTGCTACATCAAGCAACAACTTGTGGGTATGAAACAGCAAACATCAAATGCTTCAGATGGAGCTTTTATATCATTTTGTAGCCTCAGTGGAGGCCATTCATGGGTTGAGCTGCAAGGCGCTACATGACATTTAGTCATTATGTGCCAGTGCAAATCAACCATGAGGAATTGGTGTGATCAGGGTGGGGATGAGGGCAATTTACCCTCATTTCTAATTTTCTATTCGATTTAAAATCCTCGAGCAAAACACCATGCCCAGCCCTGACCTGGTAGCTCAGGTGAGCCTGATCTCGTCAAGGTTGGCTTTGGTTAGTAATTAGATGGGAGATCTCCAACGAAGACCAGGTTCTCTATGCAGAGGCAGGCAATGACAAACCACCTCTGTTAGTCTCTTGCTTTGAAAACCCCACCAGGGGGCGTCATAAGTCAGCTATGACTTGTCAGCACTCTCCACAACCAAACACACACAGCAATTTAGAAAAGGCCATAAGAACATCAGAAGAGCCCAGCTGGAACAGACCAGCAGTCCAGCATCCAGTCACATGCAGCTGCCAATCAGTTGACCTGGAGGGCCAACAAACATGGCTCAGAGACCCAGGCTTTCCCCTGCTGTTGTCTCCTAGAACTGGTATTCAGAGGTCTGCTGCCTTTTAAGGCTAGTGGCCTCTCTATAAATCTGCCTGTTCCCCTTTTAAAGCCATCTATTTCCCAGCAGCTACTTTTTTTCAGAGGGACAGACTTGTGTGTGGGTGTCCCCTCACATTATAAGGAAAAAATGTTTTATGACCTGGAGCCACTTGATTTACTAGAGCAAAATTTCTGAGCTTCTCCTCCAAGAAAGCATAGGGTAATGGGAATTTAGCAATGGAAAGTGCAGAGATATAGGATTTACAGTCTAAGGGCCAAACAACACAAGACTTTTTAAATGAGTTGAGTTCAGGTTCCCCAGACCCGATTTGCTTTCCTTGCAGCCATACGGAAGCAACAGGGAATGTAATCTTTCAAGCCTGTGGAGGACCAATTCCGCTCCCCCCACTAGGGATGACAGACCCCCGCTGAGGGCGGGGGATCCCCCGCTCCCACCCCTCACACCCTGTCCCTGCTTACATGGCCAGCGGGAGGAAGCACACCTTCCATGCACGCTCCCCTGTGGCACTGTGTGCTCCCATGTGATGCTGCCACCTGGATTGGGCCTGTTTTGGCCCAGATCGGGGCTGCTGCAGAGTGTGGGAGCACTCCTGCCCTCCGCAGGGGCCCAAAATGCACCCGTTTCTGCCCAGATTGGGCTTGTTCCAGGCCTATTTTGGCACAGATCGGGCCCGTTTTGAGCCGCTGTGGAGCGCAGGAGCTTCTGAACTCAGCAGCATCTGAAAACATGCCCAATCTGCAACAAAATGGGCCCAAAATGAGCCCAATCTGGGCCAAAACAGGCACATTTGGGGTCCCTGTGGAGTGTGGGCGCACACCCACCGGCTGCATGATGACTTCACTTCCCAGAAGTGACATCATCACACAAACACCACCAAAACAGGTAAGTGCCAGACCACAATCCCCCACCGGGAGGTTGAGGGGGCCTAGAAACCCTACCCCCACCCTGCCCACATACAGTTGCCAGACCACACCTGGAAACCACTAGGAGGCTTCAGGCTGGGGACATGGGATGCAAACTTCTCAGAAGTGGAGGAAATCTAGAAGTGATGCAGTGGCACATGGGCTACTCACTTAAAAAAATTTCTCCCACTGCCGTTCAAGCAGAAGCTGGCAAGGCCAGCTACCAGCAAAAGGCTTTCTACCATAGCTAGAGACTTGGCAGCCCAACATCTACACTTTTTTCCTCAAGTTAAAATGGTGCTGGTGTGGAGTTGTTTGCATCCCTTTGGAGCTGTATGCTCACAGAATACAGACCTGAATCTTTCAAAAACATCTTGTGCAGTCTGCCACTTAGAGACATGCAAAGAAATCTGTATTAGAAACAGAGCACTGCTGCCTCCCCCTAATGACATTTTTGCCTTGTTTAACATGAATGCGAGTCATGTCGAGATGAGCACTGTAAGCCTGGCTCATCCCAGGGAAGCCAATATTTCAGGAGAGAGATTAGCCGATCTAAGGAAGGTGGGCAAGGTGTGGGAGTATGTTCTGCAGATGTTCCTCAAGGGTCTTGCGTTCTGTAAATAATGGGGGATTCCGCATGATCGACTTTGATCGGACTTTCTGAGCAGTCGTGCTGCAGTGGAGTCGTACCAATCCACCGCTCTCCAATTCCACATTAAGGCTTTTGTTTCACATTGACATTTCATTTCATCATGCTCAAAGTCCATCATGCGGAATTTGCCAGTATAAAAATCGATTCCTCATCGCTTTTTCCAGAGGAAGTGTCGACAGAAGTGCGTCTTCTTCATTTTTTAATTTTTTTTAAACATTGCTATGTATAAATGTTGACTCAAACAAACACATCAAAAAATTTTCTCAAAACACACGTTGCTACATGTAAAAGTTGCATCAAACAAACACATCTGATAGGTCAGAGCATTTCCCTCTGATATCGTGGAATGAGTATTGGTTATTGACATTTGGAGGGGAAATTGTTACCGATGACCCCACTTTCCATCTGCCTCAGAAGCTGTCAGCTGTCAGTGAGCAACAAGTAACAAATTTGGCACATTGAAAAATGGACCTGTTAATGGGCAGCTGTCATCACATGACACAGGATACGTTTCTGCATAGACATGTAGAAACGTTGCAATGTTTTTTATAATTTTTTTTTTTTTAAAAAGAGAGAAACAAGAGGGGAAGGGAAAGGGTAGAGGGTGTGGCTTGGAAAACATGATCAACCAATCAAATTTAGTTGAGTCGAAGGGCAGGAGAAAAGGGCAAGGGTGGGGAGAACATCAGATAAAGAATTTCGCACGATTAAAATCCCTAATCTGCAGCGAATGGATAAATAAGTCAGGGGAAAGCAGGAAGGAAAAAAACCAGACAAAACCTGCAGTGACTTCAAAGCTGCTGCTAGGATCGCCTTCCCACATGTGGAAATGCAAAAAAAACCCATGGAAAACCACTAGTGGGGAATCACCCACTGTCAGATGGGTCAATACAACCAAACAACTGCTGATTTAATATTATTACAAGAGGGAGACTCACAAGGAGTTGTGGGGAGGATCTCATTTCCCCCCTCCCCTATTATTTCCCTCCCTTGAAAGTCCCCATGGGCTTTTCCCTTTTTCTGCTTTCTCATTTTCTTCCCACCAATCAGCCAACCTAAATTTATCTGCCTCTCCATCTTCACTTTTCCCTCCTTTCCTCCCCTGGCAGCCTCTACCTGGGAAAACTATGGCCCAGTTGCGTGGTGCCAAACACTGGGCCGGGTCCAGTTGTATGGTGGGAAACCCACAAGGAGTGCAGGGGGCACTTCATTTTCTTGTACCCTTGTCCCCACACCTTTTCTTTCTTCCTCCTCTTCCCACCCACCCACCAACCAACTTTTTTATCTGCCTCCCCATCTTCAGCTACATTTATTACATCATTTATACCCCATTTTTTCCACAATGGGGACCCAAAGCAGCTTACATTACCACCGTCTGTTCTGTTTTATCCTCTCAACAACCCTGTGAGGTAAGTTAGGCTGAGAATGTGTAACTGGCCAAAGTCACCCTGTGATCTTCCAGGACAGAGTGGTGATTTGAACCTGGGTCTCCCAGATCCTAGTGTGAAACTCTAAAGTTACAGCACTCTAGCTTTTGAGGGGTGGCTGCTGTTGAACAGGAGCAAGCAGTTATCCTGGGTGAGTCATACAAGTCACATGGTATCAAGTCTTCTGGCCCTGATTGCTTCTGGGCTAGGGCCCGATGACTCCTCCCACAAAAGCCCGAACTTCCCTGGAAAGGGCCCTGTTCCCTTCCCCAGCCTTTTACTGATATATAACATTGCCTGAAGGCTGGTAGTACAGTGTAGTTGCCTAGCAACAGCCACCAAGGGCATTTGTTTCTTAAAGCTACAGGCATTGCTTCTGTTATTTGGGGGTTAACCTCCCAAGTATTTTTTGTTAGATTTCAGATTTTTCTGCAAGCCTATCCCTCCCCCCAGGTTTGTAAAAAGGTCTGTCTTGTCTGATCATGGTTCCAGTCTCTGGACTTATGTATCCACAGATGTAGCCATGTTATATAGGTGTTGATCTACACACGCCTTCAAGGAGATGAGGGCAGTAACAGCCTGAGAGGTAGGTTAGGCTGAAAGATGGGAGACTAACCTAGAGTTTCCTGGTGAGAACTGGAGTTCAGCAGAGATTTGAACCTTCATCTTAGCCTATCGGTTCCATCACACTGGCTCTTGCTCCTTAAAGCCCATAGAATAGTTTTCAAGAATTAACGATTTAAAATTCAGTGTGAAAGCACCCTGCGATTCTGTCAAAAACGTTTGACAAAGTAATATTAATTTGCATCTCAGTGCTTAATTTGTGTTAATTAATTTAGCATTGCAGAGCTTTGTCCTCTATTTCTCTTTCAAACTGGAGTTTCGCTACAGGCAGTGGATTTTCAAGGTTGTTCAAGAAGGGCAAAAATCATGATTTTGTTTCCTTCCCAGCCTCTTTGATGACTTTCTCTCATGGTTGTTTCTTTCTGACACAATTATTTGAAATATTTTTATCTATGATCTTTCTTGCCATTGTCCCTTTTATAACCTGTACTTCCCAACTCAAAACTGAATATCAGAGCATTTAGAGTCAGGACATACTATTTTCTTCATAAAAGCAATATTCTGGACCGAAGCCATACCTTGGCCTTTTCCTCTATTGACTGCAGCAATTCCTTCTGCCTTTGATTTGCCAATTACTAATCACAATTGACTCCAAAAGCTCCAGAGTTCTCCTGGGAGACCAATGGTTTACATTAGTCAAAACATTACTCATAGGTTATCGCAATGATGCTCAGGCGTCTAGGGTAAAGTTTGACATTGAATTAGTTTTCAGGATGTTCTTGACTTTTGTCAAGGTTTCAGGGGTTAACATCTTGCTTGATCTTTCATTTGCAGATGATGTTCAGAACCCAACAACTGCAAAGTCTATTGTAATGCACTAAGGGTTTTCTGAAGTGGTAGAGAAGGCTGCCATTTGTTGAATAGCTTAGACTGTAGAGAGGGATGAATCAAATGTAAAGGCCTACAAGCAAAGGTAAAAGCATAAACTTAAGAAAGCAACAGTTGGGTGGGAGCATGGAGGTTTAAGAAATCAATTTCATGGCTTAGCAAACGTTAGTGCAACAATTTTACCTGTAGATGAACCATTGAGATACATACTAGCAATCCTTTAACTAACCATGTTGTATAATACTCAAACTGAAGTAAATAAAAGCTTTGCTTATTGCATCTCAAAAGCTTTCCTGAACCAGTTGAGCATAATGCTTGTTCTTGGCATCCATGCCAATATATTCAATGGTAGCTGCTCCTGAAAGTCTTAAAGATGCAAAGTGTTATAAACATATACAGGGCTTTTTTTCTGGGAAAAGAGGTGGTGGAACTCAGTGGGTTGCCCTAGGAGAAAATGGTCACATGGCTGGTGGCCCGTCCCCTGATATCCAGACAGAGGGGAGTTTAGATTTCCATTCATGCCACTGCAGCGGCACGGAGGGCAATCTAAACTCCCCTCTGTCTGGAGATCAGGGGGCGGGGCCACCAGCCATGTGACCATTTTCAAGAGGTTCCAGAACTCCGTTCCACCGCGTTCCCGCTGAAAAAAAGCCCTGGACATATATATGTATTGGACTTAACACTTGGAGGTAGGCAACCTTAGATCAGGTTTTGTTGCTACTGGGGAACATCTTGACCTGGTGAGACTGATAATCAGCTCCCTTTGGGACCTACCCCACAAACACAAGATATGCCCCCAGTGATAGACTGGCCTTTAAATTTAGCTCCCCACACCCCACCTCACTGCTCGGTACCCTCATATATTTAAAGGACATATGAACCAAATGTGCTTTCCCCCCCTCAACACACACACAGCTTTTTCATTGCGTTCATTTCCCTGTGAGAGGAAACCTCTCCACCAGGACAAAGAGAAAGATGGGCTAGAAGCTTGTTCATGTAGAACAAAGGAACGAAATTATTTGCAGCTTCCCATTGTTGTGTTTTCAGTCCCTGTGCCCCAAAAAGAATTGCTATTCCCCTTCAGTGACTTAGCGTCTGCCAATATAAGGTGGTTGTGTGGGGTGGATATGGAGGGAGCCTAGAGAGGGTTTTTATCTTACCCCTTTTGTGTTTCAGATCATATGTAATTATTTTTCAGAAGTGCCTCTCTATCGATTTCAACAGCATGAAGCAGGTACTCAGCTCTTAAAAATGCTGAGCTACTCTGAATTGTGCCAAACATAGCTTTATTAGTTTGCTTATGTTGGATCTCTGTTCTCTATTACTTTTTTTACTCCGCCTCAGCCTCCAACCCACTCCAAAGCAGAAGGCAGCATCCATTTTCCTTCTTTCCAAGATTATCACTGCAGCTCTGTGAGACAGGCTGGGCTAACAGAAGGACTGACCCTAAGCATGTATACTCAAACATAAATCCTGTGTTATGTAATGGGGCTTATTCCCAGGAAAGTGATTTTAGGATTGCAGCCAGAGAGAATAGTTCATGTTCACCCAGGAAGTTTTATGGCCAAGAGAGGATCTCACCTGAGCCTCTGTGGTCTTCGTCCAGAAGTCTAACCACTACACTTTACTGTCCTCCTCTTTGCTTTTGTGCAGAGTACACTCAGAACTGGTCATGGAATTAGTGGCTCTTCAATAGTTTTCCAGTGAAAATTGTACTTGAGCAGGTTTGGGTTGAGTTTCTTCGTTCATACATTACTGAAGGAAACTATCTGTCATTGAATGGAACCCCTTACCAGTGTATGTTGTCATGTAAATACAAGGCATTGCTTGGTTGTGAAAAGCCTTTCACACTCCAGGGTGCAACTTGGCCATCGATTCATTTATTCTATTACTCAGTTTATACCCTACCACTCTGCTTTCCATACAAAAATAAGCTTCTAAGGTAGCTTAGAAATCATGCTAACCAGCAATAAAAGCATAATATAAAAAGAAACAGCAACTGCAGCAATTTTGTTATTAAAAAAGACAGAGCCAGCAGCAATAAAGATCAGTGTGAAAACAACATTTGCTCAGCATCATTGAACAATATGGTTTTCACTTTTGATTGGAAGGCCAGGCCAGGCTAGTCTTTTTTTCAGTTCACCATGACTGCACCCATTTCAATACATCATGGGTATGGCTCCCATCATGGAGTCATTGGCTCTTAAATATGGTGGCCTGTATTCTACCGCTCTGCTCAGCAATGTCAGAAGCTTTCCTTCAGTTTAAGGAACCTTCCTCCAACTTAAAAGACTCTTCCTCTGGACAAGGACCCACTTCAGTTGGAGAATGACTCCTTAGGCTGGAGGTAGCCTTCGAAATTATCTTGGCAGATACCATCCAATGTATCCGTATTTGAAGCCTGATGGTAGATACTGAACATTTCTAAGGTCAATACACATGGGGCCTGTTGATGCAGACTTAGACCCTTTCTTTATAAGAAGGCTCTCTATACCATCAGTAGGTTTTTTTAGACACATACCAACCTAAAAACCAATTCTAGTCAAGCAAGCCAGGATTCTCTTCGTGTCTTGCAAGAAAAAAAAAGAAGAATACAGAGACTACGTCCGCCAGCACTAGAGAAAGCGGGCTGCTTCTGCAATATTCAGAGCTAGTGTGGACAAGCATTTATGTAACTAATCCTATTATCCAAATGTGTTGGGCTGTGGCCAAACATTCTTTATCATTAAAATTCAGCAGCACTGCTGAAATGCAAAGACAGGCCCTCAGAAACATATGGAAACAAGATGAAAGGCGAGCAATGATGAAAGAGATTCCTGTTGGGATCTCTCCCTTTCTCTTTGCATATAACTGCTGCTGGAGGAGGGATATTGCCCAATTTCACACAATTTTTACACCTGCAAAGTAACAAGTACAAAAAACAAGGTGCATAGGCTTTTTTCCCCAGCGGGACAGGATTTTAAGGCAGGGATGGAAGATGCTTCTCTGACAGATATCTTTCAAGTATAGCAAATGATGCTTCACTGGAAGGAACTGAACTGAGTCTCTGGTTTTCTTTATTTGAAACGTTTCTATCTTGCCTTATCTCTTCAGACTCTAGCAAGCAACCAGGTTGCAAGGACATAAATTACAGTAGTCTAATTAACAAATTCAACAACATATAGACGGATTAAAATGCACAAATTGGAAATTTTAAAGAATTCAAGATTTGAGACACATACAACCAATAAAATCAGTTACAATCAGATTGGCTGAACCATTCACCCTCCACTAAATGGTCTCTAGAACAAGACTCACTTGCATGCCTTCTCTTCACTCACTCTGGCAGGCCAATCCAAAGGGAAAAGCCATATGCACAGACTGAAGGGAGGGCACCTTAAGAAGGAGGCTGCCTGGAGATTGTAAATAGAGATGGGCACGAACCTAAATACGAACCAAAAAAACCCACAAACCAGGCCGGTTCGGGGTTTGTGAACCAGGGTTCGTGGAAGCTCCTTTTCATGGAATTTCCATGAACTGTATACTGGTTCGTTGAGTCGTATTTACAGGGGCAGTTTAAATGGCCATTTCCCCAGGGAAATAGCCATTTAAACTGCCCCTTTAAGGGACTTGCAAGGGCAGGTCCCTTTAAACTATCAGCTGGCAAGTGGCAGGGGGGATCCCCCCCTGCTGCCTGCCAGCTGTTAGTTTAAAGGGACCTGCCACTTGCAAGGCAGGAAAGGGCCCTTTAAACTGTTAAATGCCCCTTTCCCTGCTGCTGTTAAGGCTGGAAAGGGGCATTTAAACCCCACAAACCATGAACTGGTTTGTAACTGGTCCAGTTCCATGGTTCATGGTTTGTGAAACCCACGAACCACGAACCTCCTGGTTCATTTTTTTTTTGTTCCGTGCCCATCTCTAATTGTAACTAGTGCAGGGAGTACACTAGGAGATGCAATTCAATAAGTATGAAGACCCTGGGGCCTGGAAGGCTTTAAAGCATTTTGAATTGGGCTTACAAGCAAATAGGAATCCAGAATAGTTACTTCAGCACAGGAGTTATGTGTGCTGAGCAGGTGACCCCCCCAGAGAGGAGACTTCCAGCTGCAGTTTGTGCCAACTGAAGCTTTCAAGATGTCCTGAAAGGTGGACCCACATAGGCCATATCCCAGTCGTTTAATTTGGAGGGTATGGTAGCATGGATCAGTAAAGCCAGGTTAGCAGAATCTAGATAAAGGGCTATCTAGATAATGTTAGATGTAAATGCAAGGAAGCACTCCTAGCAACAGCACATCAAGTTCTTGACCTGATCTACTACAGAAAGCTTGACGCATCTAAAACTGATAAATCAACCCATTTTTCCTTCCTAGTCTGCATCCGCGCCATCTTGTCTGGATCTCAAAGGGGGAGCTTTTCATCCAATACTCATAATATTAGGTGCTGTGCAAAGATAAAAATCCGATTGGAAGTCAGAGTGTGCCCAAGGTGTTGTGGTTAATTGAAAAGAGAAAAGAGAGTCCTTAACGGATCTCCTTCCAAATTCATTTCTGAGGAAGGCTGGAATTAAATGTTATAGGCAGTTGTAAGCAGTCGGCCTGGCCTCCACCATCTTTAATAGCCATTTAATATAGCTACCTGTGATATAAAATCACAAGGCCCTAGATTTAAAATGGCAGTTTGGTTTGCAGCCAAGGAGTATTCCAGCTAACAGTTGCTGAGTCCCGCCCAGGAAACCCAGGCAAGAATGGAATGCCACATGTAAATGCGGAGAGACTAGTGGTGATTAGTTTTGCAGTTTCTCCAGCTCATAAAGGAATCTAGAGCAACAAAGGTCTCACAGAGTCACCCTTACTTAACACATTCCTTTCCCTCCTTCCATGATGAGATCTGCTGTCCATGATTGAGGAGAGAATCAACTAACATTCATAAGTATTTATAATTCATTCCTGGGAAGGTACATTTCCCAACGAAATTCATCAACTTAGCTCTGGTGGACTTCATTAACAAACTGTCCTTTTGTGCCGAACCAGGACGAGTTTTGCATTCTCTTTCACATGCCCCGGCAGCTACCAATCAAGGTAATCAGACCATTAGTTACTCCCAGGAACTGACCGTTGGAGTCTTTGTTCCAATGGCTAGGTGGGATCTCCCACCTCAGGGCATGTTTTACCCTCTAAGAGTAGTGCCCTGGCCCCATTCAAATCGTGCATGCTTCCAGGACCCCTGCTTCCAGGATGCTGCTCCCTTAGGGTCTCTTCCCTAAGACTCTCTCTCTGTACATGCTTACTGGATCCAAAGCGCTGTTCCCTTGAGGTTTGCCCTAAGCCTCTTGCTCTCCTGGCCAAGAACGCTGGGGTTTGAAGCTGCCCTTTTCCCCGTGGACTGGATTACTCTTCAGGATACATAGATATACTTTGCCCTCCCTCACTCTATTCCAACTTCTGCCTAGCTTCCTTGGACTCTGTGTGTGTGTAACCATTTTTACTATTTACCCTGTGTGTATGTGCATTCATTTTCCTCTTACAATAAATATTGCTCTTTGAAATTTAAGCACCAGCCTTGTTTGCTATTCTGGGAAGAGACTCCGTAAAAATTGGTGGAAAAGATCCCATAGTTACTGCCTCTCTCATAGCCATCTTCCTTGCTGCTAATTCCCCCCACTATTCTCTTACTTGGAAGGAGGCCAATTCAGGTAACAGTGACTGGCTGCCATCAAACCTATCTGTCTCTGTATTCTTAATTTCCAGCAAGTAATTATTGAACAGCTAATTTCAAGCAGGGAAGGCAACTACAAACTCATCTGGGCTTTAAAGAAAGTACATGAGTGATTTCAAAAGCCAAACAGCCACCTCCATTGCCACAATGCTGTACCAAGCAAGTATAACTTAAGTCTAAACCAGGTTGAAACTTACATATGTATTAACAGGCAAAACTTTCGCACCACTAAGTAAGACAGACTAGGCCCAAGCCAGATCTCCTCCCTTCTACAGCTAGGTTTGCTAATCCCCCAGTTGGACAAGGCATTCCCCATCTTCAGAGCCCATTGAGTGCTGCCACTCCAAGCAGTGGCAGAATTTTTTTTAAAGGCAGCGTTACATGCACTATTGCATCACTTTCAGGGAAAACCCAAAAATGTCAAAAGGTAGCTCTAGGAATTAAGTGAGGGCGTGCACTGGGGCAGCTGGCTTGCCACGCTGGTGGCTGAGCGCAGGGCTGGGAGGTCCTGCACATGCGGCAAGCCAGCCAGCCGCCCCATCGGCGGGGCTGGAGAGGGTCTCCCAACCCTGCGCTCAGTCTCCCAGGTGGCTGGCAGCCACGCCCGGTGCCCCCTCTTTGGCGGCGCCGGGGGCAGGCTACCCCCTGCCCCCCTCGATCCAGCCCTGGAAAGATCCCAGTATAAAAGTTCGCCTGGTGATGTTATATTGGTCTGTACTTTGGACATGCTCAGAGAGATGTCTCTAGAGGCAAGGGGACAAACTTGGATGGCCATCTGGTAACAGTCTGCTGTTCTAAGTGATAGCTACTTGTATCTTGTACCAGATACTTCCAGCCTAAATCTCAGTAACTTTTACAGACTTTTCCACCCATGGCTGCCTTATAATGAACTTCAAATCATGTCCTCTTTGCCCTTCACTTTCTCTGTTCTGAGCCCTGTTCTAGCATCAGCTTTCACATGAGACCCACAAAGTGGAGGAAAGGAAGCATAACTTACCCTTCTCTTCTTTGCAGAATGTACAAAACCCTCCTAAAGTAGCCAGGTGAAATCAATGATGCAGATAAAGGATAACAAAGATTAACTTCCAGCTCTACCGACTTCACAGTAATCTTCAAAACCCAGCCCAGCATCATGGGCGGAACACAGTGGAAGTAAGATGAATTGATTTCAGCTTAACTTTCTGTCCAGGTAAGCGTGTTTAGGATCACATCTCAAACAAAACATGTGCCTCTGAAAAATGCTACTCCGGGATAAAATATATGGTTTATTTATTTATTTAAGATATTTTTATTCCACCTTTCCTAAAAAGCTTAGAGCAAACTGTTGATAAATTAATTCATAATCTCAAATAATACTTGTAAAATCAGAACAACTATTAAACCTGCTTCAGAGGGCCCAGAATAAAACCATGACATCAACAAAATACCCTCCTGATTAGCTTTGCTCTAAATTGTGAAAAAGGGAGAAAACAAGTTCCTTCCTGGCAGCCTGCCAAGCCAATGGTTGCCTCCCCCTCTCCCTCCAAGTCTCCCTTAAGGACCAAATTTGATACAGAAGGAGAAAGAGAACAGTCTTTTTTGAGAAAAAGGGCAAGGTCCAGTCCTCTGGCCTGCTTTTTCTTATTTGGTTTTCTTTTGAAAAAAGGAGGATGGGATATAAATATGCTAAATAAATAAATGATAAATGTTTTCCTCAGTATTAACAGAAATAATACAGCCACCACCTCACTCAGCAGCCCACTCCACAGTGAAGAGACTGACAGAGAAAAATCTCTTGTTTGGGCTTAAGCCATCCATACCTTCCTCAAAGAAAATATCCTGCCAAGGGACTGAAGCATCTGAAGTTTCGTTCCTGACATTTCCAACAAAGTAGATCTCAGCAGGCTCAGAATTT
Organism: Eublepharis macularius; assembly: GCF_028583425.1. Classification (NCBI taxonomy): domain Eukaryota; kingdom Metazoa; phylum Chordata; class Lepidosauria; order Squamata; family Eublepharidae; genus Eublepharis; species Eublepharis macularius. The sequence goes on along the minus strand of NC_072792.1, from coordinate 162,150,621 downwards.
GGAAATCTACTGCCTACCAGAGTACTGAGCTCAGCTGACCAATACTTTGATCCTATATAAGACAGTCTCATATTTTTCAGAGTACAAATAAAACGAAGTTCTGCTAAGAGGAAATTTTGGGTGTGGATGCCTCAGGTGATCTGGAGCAATGTTAAAAGGTGGGAAGTTATCAGTTATTGCATAAGAAAAACCAGAGGACAATTTTGAGTTTCTTCCTCAGGTACCAAAACATCTCAGGCCAACCTTTCAAAAGATTTAGCCCCAAGATCATTTTGCAAACAAGAAATGATTTATCTCTTGTATTACTGAACTCCAAAGAAATGGTTATCATCATTATATAGTTCGATGATATCTTATGTGCTGAGACATTAGAATATTGATTTTAATCAGTAGATTTAATGGATTAATCTGTTAAAAAGCAAGACATTTAACTATAAAAAACCTCCACAGGTTTGACAGCCCAGAAATTAGGCTTGGTTTGGTGACTCAACAGAATGAAAAATTAGAAGTATTTTATGAAAGGTGGGGCGGATGAGCTATAGAGCCACTGAAACCTGGAAATATCTTCAAACTATTTAGTGTTGTATTTCTATTCAAGGGGCACTTTATATCTGGACTAAATGCATGACACTAGTTGCCTGACCTTACTCTAGGAATGCTTCTGAATTCCTCACCAAAAGAAACTCCCCCTAGAATGTTCTATTCCAGTCCAAGTGATCACAGTTACAGAACTGATCTGCCTGCATTATTTTGCCCATTTGTGTGTGTGTGTGTGTGTGTGTGTTGGTTTCTAGAATTAGAAGACAAATTGGATATGCATTTTCATATGCATTTATTTAAAATATTTATTATCTGCCTTTCCACCGAAAAGGAGCTCAAGTCAGCTCACAGTGTAACATATAAACAAACACCCAACAGTTTTTACAATATAAAACAAATAATTAAAATATAAACAACCACAACAGTTAAAAACAGAGATTAATAACACAGTTTGCAATACATTTAAAAAGTTGTACTAAATAACACCATCTTCAGCTGCCTCCTGAAGCTACAGAATGAGGAGTCTGGGACCACCTCCCTGCCACCGAGAAAGATCTCTCCTGTATACCCACCAACTGAGCTTCTTTGGTCAGGAAGACAGTCAGGAGGACCTCTCCCTCCCGAGAGGGTAAAGGTGGTCCTTCAGATAACATTTGGATACATATTACCATTGTAAAAGTGTTTATTGGAAGAGTAACCAGGTTGGTACAATATACCTATCCAAATGCATTTGGTCTGCACACCCAAATAAACGGAGTTCATAGAAACTCACTGTGGCATAACCAGGAGAATGTGGAACACAACACTGTGATTACCAACTTATACAATCTTACTTCATTCGTGTGGTCATGCAGCTTAAATAATAATGAGGAGGAGGAGGAGGATAATGTTATCACAGTCCCCCAGATGTTTGGGCTGGAATTCTTTGGTCCTTCACCAACTTGGATTTTATCCAAGAATCTAGGAATCAAGGAGGTATCATCTTAGTTTGTGGCATGTTCCAAGTAGTGCAGTTGTTTGCAACTGTACAACTATTTTCCTGTTTATGCCAATATTGCCTAGATAGTTAGTTAGTCCTTTTGGAATCACACCTCGCACTCCTATCAGTACTGGCATAACCATTGTATGTTTACCCCAGAGATGCCCTTTCTTACATGCCCAGGGTAATGCCGATCACCACTTTGGGGTCAGGAAGCAATTTCCCCCAGGCCAATTTGCCTGGGGATCCTGATGGTGTTTTGCTATTGTCCGGGCATAGAGCAGGGGTCACTGTGTGTGTGTGTGAGAGGGAGGTAGTTGTTAATTTCCTGCATTGTGCAGGAGGTTGGACTAGATGACCCTGGAGGTATCTTCCAACCTTATGGTTCTATGCTGAACTTCAGTTCTTAGCTCTTGATATTTTGTTATCTTCTCAATCTCTTTTTCTTCCATTCAACTGTCACCTGGGATTGCCACATCAATCAGTTTGATCTTCTTACTTTCCAACACAGCAATATCCCGAGTATTTTGTTCTAACTTCTTATTTGGATTTTGAAATTCCACAAACAAAAACCAAAAAGTAAACAACAATTTTTTGGTTGCTGCCCATCAGATCAATCCAACTGGCCAAGGCCATGGGCTATAATACGCAGGCTAAAAGCCATAAGCAAAGAGCTTAGATTCTTGTCCTTCAGTTCTTGCCAAAGGCTCATGCCCTCAGCCATGCCCAGGTTATAAATACCTGCAGCAGGAGAGAATAAAACAGAAGTCCGGTGACACCTTAAAGATTAACATTTATTTCAAGATGAGCTTACATGAGTCACAGCTCACTAAAGCCATTCTAAAAAGAGAATGTTTAAACCACCTGAAATGCGACCTGGCAGGATAATTCTTTTCTTTGCAGATTTTATAAGCTTCTTTCTCAAAACAGTCTGCTTCATCTTGAACAAATGGAACTTGTACTACAAACCCTCTGAGGATTGAACTACCCAAAAGGAAATACTGTACAATTCCCCTTGCGGCTGAAGGCTTCTTGGGGGCTGACATTTCTGTTCTATTAGTATCTCTGTATACAACTATTTCTGTTCACTTCACACAGAGCAGTGCTAGCAAATCTTGAAATCAGTGTGCAGGAAACCAATCCCCCTGGCTCCTAGCTTGGTTCTTTCCCTACTTTCCAGTCTGACATTTCTTTGTAAGTCTATAAGTGTTTCCTCCCTGGCCACAGTACTGTTTTTATCATGCTGCAAGAAAGAGAATAAAACAAAAGCAGCAGTAGGAGAACTGTTGAAAACAGGGATACTGTAGAGTTAGGAACTTTCATAGGCAACCAAACTACCACAGGGTAAGCTCTTTCAGTCAGTGGAGAAGTATGGCCATCTGTATCGACCTGACTGGTGGTAAAGAGAATTTTAGTACACATCCCAATTGCTGGTTTTCATGAGGCAGACTTGCAAAACGCAGCAGGAGTCGACAGCAATCTATTGACAATCAGGACCATGGACAGTTCACTAGAACGAGTAATTTAGGCAGGAACACTCAAACGGTTGCTCTAGTAAAGGTCTCAGGGTGAATGAAGATTTAAATAGTCCTCCAGGGACAATTTCAGCCCCCTTCCAAATCCCACCTCCCACAAATCCAATCTCCCAAGATTAAAGGGGATCCTTTCTGTTCTGGAAGTACGTGCTCTGGTGGGGCAGGAATACCTCAAGGCTTGATAGGAAAGTGGAGGTGCACATCTCCAGCTGTGTATAGTTCAGAGTTAGAGAAAAAGTAAATAACCACTTTCAGGGGAGCAATGGATGAAGGGGTGTCTGCTCTTTGGGGTTCCTCACTGAGAATCTCGTGTGGGTTAGCTGCCTCTGGAGAAGGTTCCCAATTTCAGTCTGTTCTCCTTCCCTCTCAACCATCTGTGTCTTCAAACCCTCTTTCTGTCAGGTCAAAGCCCTGACTGGCAACAAGGAAAGTGTGGTAGAATGTTTAGGTGCATGAAGTTTTGTTTCATTTTATATTCAGTTATGGTTTCGGCAATAGCTTTTATTCTCCATTTTCACTGCTACTTTTCAAGATCCTATTGTTTATTTATTTATAGTCAGCCTTTATTGTTGAGACTCAAAGTAGATTACACAGTGTAGTTAATATGATCACAGCTGGGCATTCAATAAACAATACAATAAGGTAAGGATTGGAGGAAAAAACAAGCAGAAATCTGATAAAGAGCTGAAACAAAAACAAACTGACAAGACACATTATGAGATGTGGAACTATCCAGTAGGATCATACCCACAGGAACATACAGTACAGAGTAGTATAGTCTACAGTCCTTATCTGTTTCCAAACAATCTCTCTGAACCATTTCCTTACAGCACAGTTCTGTTTACCTGGGTAAAAAGGCACTCCTGAACAATTCAGTTTTGCATAGTTGGCAGAAAGCTAGGAGAATGGGAGCTCTCCTGGCCTCTTCACTCAGTTCATTCCATAAGGTGGGGCCTCCACAGAAAGTCCATGTTTATGGGCAGCTGTTGATTTCACCCATGTGCAGGGTGGCACTTGCAGAAGGTCCTGTTCAGATGAGTGAAGCTGCCATGCTGGGACATAAGGAAAGAAGTGGTCCTATAGATGTGATGTACCAAGGCTGTTAAGGGCGGTGACTTACCCAAGGCCACATACTAAGCTCATGGCAGTAGTGAGATTCAAATCAGCAGAATACTGTTTATGTGGTCTTGACATGATTTTAGAGGGCAGAGATCTGGTGCACAAGCAGCAGCCTTCACAGATGCCAGAATCATGTCAATATCCATCACTATAACTGAGTCAGAATGGTCGATAAATATACACTTATTATACACTTATAAAAATGTATAAGTATACACTTGTACAGTGTTTACTCATATTGTTTATATCTAGAAGCCCATTATTGTACATTTAATATGTGGATTACATTGACTGAATGATGCACAAATAACACTGGATGAAATTTTACATGAAAAAAAATACTTAACGTGAGAAAACTTGAAATATAGAATTGGGAAAATGTGAAATTGAAATAGAGAGTTCTAAGTTCAAAGAGGAGGTATAAGATATTTGAAAACATCCCTAATGGAAGGGTCAATAACATGGCCTCTCTGTTGGGTGTCTCTACGTAACTTTTCTATAAAGTAGGAGCCCACATTTTTTGCCTTCCTTAGCTCACCCTCTTGCATCTGGTGAAGGAAAATGATACTCATGAAAGCTTATGCTGAAATAGAGTTTGTTAGTCTTTATAGTGCCACTGGATTTCTCCTTTATCTTCTTGAGCTCAATAGTTCATTTCTGACATAGAGATGATGGGACTTATATTAAATTAACATCCTGAAACCTGAAAGCTTTTTTTCCATCCTAACAGATGAATTGAACTGGTTCAGGGCATAATTACTCAGGAATGACTAAAAGCATTCTGCACAGGCTCAGAAAAACTCACTTCTTAGCTGCACCACACATTCTGGCACTGCAGAGAGATAATGAAGCTGCAATCATGGGCTCTGTGTATAATTTGTCTTTTCTAACACAGTTTGTGGAGACAATGCTGTCAGGTCGATTTGCATGCTGAGGTATTTGAGTTGGAGGAAGAGGAGGAGGAGGAGGCGGTTGGCAATTGCTGCTGTCCTGTGAGACCACTATCCGGTTTTCTATTCTTCTCTATCAATGTGTTGCTTTTGATAAAGGAAGAAGCAAAGAACAGAAGGATTAAGGTGCATGATCACTTCATTTCTATGTATCTAAAATGTCATTGTTAATTCATGTTTATCCCACACATCCTTTCATTACTTAGACTGTGAGCCCCTTGGGGTCAGAAATGTTGCATTATGGGAAACTGCTGCAAGCTACTCTGAACCCACAGGACAGAACAGGATATAAATGGAATGGGAATAAATGTGCATAACTCTGTAGCAGATTGTGACCATGGTGTGTACCAGCTGTGAATACGCAGAGACTGGCTGGTATGTATATGTACTGCTGGTAAGCAGTATGGTGTACCATTTATCTTATGGTTTTGTTCCAAAACACACCATCTGAAAGTAAATTCCATTGAAATCAATACAATTGTCTTTCATGTAATGTTCCTAGAATCAGGGAGCTAATGTCAGTACAAATGGGTAGAACTGAAGGAGAGCATAAAATGAGCCTCGGTATAATTCACTGGACATCTGCTTTGATAGCACAGGTCATGGAAATGAACTTTATCGATTCTCACACACCCCAGTTGCTAGAGTTTTACTGAAATCCAGCATTTGCCATTAAAACCATTGTGATGTATTTACCGCCAGGCTTTGCAGAAAATACAGTGTCTGAGATAATTAGATTTTCTACTGCTTATTATAAAGAGTGTATTTTTGAAGGGAGAATAGAATCTTGCAATGGAGTATGTGATATAATGTAATGTGTTTTTCAAGGAGTTTAAAATCAAACTGTTTCTGTAACATCTGTTTTCTCATGACTTCAGAAATAGCTGATGAGGCTTGTACCTCAACCTGGGTGGAGTGCCTGAGGAGATTTCCAGGTTTTATGGTGGATATGCTACGATGTCATTAAAGAGGTGTTCACTTTCCCACAATATGATATGAGGAAAAACGATATGAGGAAAAACTGTCACTCTCAAATAGCACTGATAAAGTGTTTACCTGCCAGTAGATTTAATTGAGGCTAATAATGTGTATTTCCACTGAAGGCAGTAGGGTGTAGGGTTCCTACCTGCCAACAGATGTGGAAATTGTTCAACATGCCAGCCGGCTGGGGTTATTAATGGAAAAATTCTCATCTGCTCAATTTGGAATGGGCTCAATTCAGAATAGCTTGCTGTATTTCCAAGCTGCCTGTATTTTGGTTGATACCCCCCACCCACTCACCCCACACATATTTCATCTTGAAAATGGAACAGGCTCCTTTGGGTGGGGACTGGGCCACAAAAAGGTTTTCCACTACGAAGGGCAAAGTAAGTTGTACTGTGCTTATCTCATCACAGTAATTGAGTATAATAATAGCCACCCTGAAGAAGAATCAATCCTTGCTTAAGCTATTTATTTATTTAAACATTTTTATCCCACCTTTCTCCCAAAGCTACTCAAAGCAGCTCAATGGCAAAACACACACAATATAAATAAACCAACCACCCAAGAAAATTGAGCTAAGCCTCTCAGAATTTAATCAGGGCAATATTTTGCCACCTTGTCATAGACATTACTATTTCCCACAAAAAGAGTTTTGGTTCAGACTGAATTAACTCAGAATGGTTTGAACTACATGACAAATTCCAGCTCTGTGAGGTAGCCAAGCCTGCCTCTAAACACACCTCTTTCCATGTGGAAATATTTTCCTCTTTCCCTTGTCTCTTTCAGTTGATTAGAATCTACTCTGAAAGTACAATCCATCCAGCTCCAAACTACCCATGTTTATTTAGCTGTGGCATACCTGACCAGACACCCTGTCACATGACACCATTGCTCTTCCCTTTGAAGAACTTCTTGGATTATTTGCTGCCTGGATTCCAGACTTTTGATGGATTTGCATGGATAAACTATGAATGCTTGCTTTCCATTCTCTCTTTACTTTTTTGACCTCTTGGAGGTCAATGGAGACATTGCTGGCCGCCCTCACAGACAATCTTTGCAGGCATCTGGATCGAGGCAGGTTGGCGCTGCTGATATTATTAAATCTATCAGCAGCGTCCGATATGGTTGATTATGATCTTTTGACCCACTGCCTCGCCGATGTGGGAATTCAAGGGATGGCACTACAGTGGCTAGTCTCTTTTCTCCATGGTTGAGGACAGAGGGTGGCGCTGGGGGAGAAGTTATCATCCCGTAGGCCACTAATACGTGGTGCGCTACAGGGGGCGATACTCTCCCCATTATTGTTTAACATCTATATGCACCCCCTCACCCAGTTGGTGCAAAGTTTCAGGCTCGGGTATCACCGATATGTGGATGACACCCAGCTTTATCTGTTGATGGATGGTTGGCCTGGATTGGCCCCGGATGTCCTGGAGCATGCTTTTGAAGCCGTGGCTGGATGGTTGAGGCAAAGTCGGCTGAAACGAAACCCTACAAAGATGAAGATCCTGTACTTGAGTTGCGGAAATGTGGATTCGGGACCTCACCTTCCTATACTCAATGGGGCAGTGCTTACATTAGCCCTGAGAATTAGGAGCCTGGGGGTGATCCTAGATGCTTTCCTGACAATGGAAGTCCAGGTCACTGCAGTTGCCAGGTCTTTTTTTTCTACCTTTGACAGACCAGGCAGCTTGCCCCTTATCTTTCATCCCACGACTTGACTGCAGTGGTCCAGGCAATGGTCACCTCTAGGTTAGACTACTGTAACACACTCTACGCTGGGTTTCCCCTGAACCTGATCTGGTGGTTACAGCTGGTGCAGAATGCAGCGGCGCATGTCATCACTGGAATGCCAAGGTGTGCGCATATAATGCCGGTATTGCGTCAGCTGCACTGGATACCGGTGGAGTACCAAATAAGGTTCAAGGTTTTGGTATTAACCTATAAATCCCTATGCATACTGGAACTGGTGTATCTGTGGGACTGCCTCTCCCCATATGAACCCGAGAGGACTCTTTGTTCTAGTGGTAAACATCTGTTAAAGGTCCCTGGCCCCAGGGATGCCCACCTGGCATCAACCAGGACCAGGGCTTTCTCGGTCCTGGCCCCAGCCTGGTGGAACGCTCTGTCTAATGAGACCAGGGCCCAGCAGGACCTGTTATCTTTCTGCCAGGTCTGTAAGACAGAGCTGTTCCACCAGGAGTATGGTTGATGCTAGGCGGAACCCCCTGTCTGGTTGAGCACAGGACATGCCCTCCCCACTAGTGGTGCCCTCCATCTATTGAATATTCCCTGACAAAGCTCTGGAGATGGCTAAAGGGTGGTGCTGCTGTGTATGTGCATATTGTATTTTATTTTGCCACTGTGTATATGTATATCTATTTTAATCTTTGGGATTTTGAATGTTATATAATTTTAAACTGTATGAATTGTTAAATGTAATTTTAAACTGTATCTAAACTGTAATCCGCCCTGAGCCTGCTGGTGTGGGGAGGGTGGAATATAAATCGAAAATAAATAAATAAATAAATTGCTTCCCTTTCTTGACTTCAGTACTTTGCTCAGTGTATATGGCTGGAATGTTTGTCTCTTTCCTGGGCATTCTAATGTCAGGTTTTATTGCCGAATATGTGACATTATTTTGTCTGCATCTCCAGGACAGCTTCTTGTATCATCCCGCTCAATAAACCATTTCCTCTGTTTTTATTCTATCCAGATTCTCATTATTCTTTCCAAACCTCTAGAGGTGACTTACCACTTGGACAGCCAATCTCTTCAAGCAGTACATCATTGTCCAGAGTGGTGATGTCATCTAATGATACTTCTAGTTTTTATGTTGGAAGTGATGTCATGAGTTGGGCCAATGCCAGAGAACCCCTACGGTTTCCCCCCGGCTGGGTTGTCAAGCCGTGGCGAGGAACAGGAGATATGAACCAGGAAAACTGCCCACCCTAGTACTACTTGTAATTTTTCCCAAGTCCAAAAGACATTTAAAAGGAGATTTCACACTAAAGCTAAAAAACCAAAACCATCTTTTCTTAGTCAGTGCTCAATAGAGAGCAATCTTACTGAACATGGTAGAGCAATCCTGATTCTCCATGAATCACAGCCAATCCTGAGGCTGGACTTGCCTATATATTATATTGTGCCAGTATTTAGGGTTTGGAGAAAACATCATTACAAGAGAAGTGTCTAAAGGCTGTGAATTACTAACCAATAGAAACGGAGCCATCTGAAGCTGACCATTATTTTTATCATATAGAAAGCCAGAGACAGTCAATTTCTGCTTTCTAATAGGTAACAGGATGGCTTGGGGTTAAGTAGAGTTAAAACCTAAATGGTCAAAAAATGTATTGGATTCAACAGCATTATACAAGAGGAGTGTGCACAAAAGATAAGGGGAAATTGTGCTGTACAATTTCATTTCCACATAGTTAGAGGAACAAAACACTTCAAGGGAATCTGAGGTGGTGGTTGTTAGTTTGCATGCCTCTTTTTGGTGAAGGGGATATTGAATTATCTAATGCCTGCTTGGGCAGACTACACAAAATGATATTTTTAATTTCCAACAAAGGATTTATCTTGTTTGTTGACTTGTTAAAATGGTCTCAAAATATGGCTGTGAGACTTACTAATGGCTGTGAATAAACTTTGAAAGGAAGGCATGTATCTACATATAAAAATTGGTTTTCCAGATTTTATCACACATTACCATGACCAAGAGATAAATTCAGAGTTTAAAAAAATCATTCAATATTTCTTATTGCCTTTCCTGCAATGAGGTCAGAGAAGCGTACATGGTTCTCTCCTTCTCCATTTTTCCCTCACAGTAACTCTGTGAGGTACATTTGGCTTAGCGAGAGCGACTGGCCCAAGAACACTCAGTGAGTTCCAAGATTGGGAGGGTTTTGAATAAAAGATCTCTTCAAGGGGGTTCCACTGTTCTAACCACTAGGCAGCAATGACTCTTAGGTCCCCCCCATGCCCTATGAATTAACAACAACAACAACATTAGATTTAAATACCACCCTTCATGACAACTTAATGCCCACTCAGAGCAATTTACAAAGTGTATTGTTATTATTATTCTGACAACAATCACTCTATGAAGTGGGTGGGGCTGAGAGATCTCTGAGAGACCTGTGACTGACCCAAAGTCACCCAGCTGGCTTCAAGCAGAGGACAGGGGAATCTTAACCACTGCACCAAACATCATATGTTACAGTTATATGCTTGCCTCCCACCAAGGAGCTCAAACAGGTATTCGTGGTTCCCCCATCCACCATTTTATCATCCCAACAAACCTATGAGGTTAGGTTGAGATACAATGCCTGATTTAAGGCTACCCAACAAGCTTTAGGAGAGAAGGTGGACTGGAACCAAGGTCTCCCACATTCTCAAACACTCTTAAGAACTGCACTTCACTGACCATCATCAAGGTTCTATAGATGAAGGAGCAACACAGGTTTGATTCTACATGGTTGTAGTAATGAAGAAAACTGGGGAAGAAAGGAGATTTAGGTGTTACAACAAAAGTGCCCCTGAGTTCATCCTTGCTTCTAGAGTTGCAACTCTGAGTTGGGAAATTCCTGGCGATTTGGGGGTGGAGCTTGGAGAGGGTGAGGCTTGGGGAGGGGAAGGACCTCAGCAGAGTATAATGCCATACAGTCCACCCTCCAAAGCAGCCATTTTCTCCAAGGGAACTGATCTCTGTAGTCTGGAGATCAGTTGTAATTGCAGGAGATTAAATTATGGCCTTTGTATCCTGCTGTTGGCTGCTAGTTTCGTGTTTCTTTGGGCTTACTCTTAGGGAAATGCTTTTAGAATTGCAGCCCATGACTGAAGTCTTCCAGGGCTTTCAACAAGTTTGATTGATTGAAGAGACCAGTTGCATCTTCTCTCCCAGAGGCACTTTTCCTCACAGTAACCATCCAAGCGCCTTCTACTGCTGGGAGGGACAGACCAGTGCCAAGGTAGCACTGCAAAACAAATCAAGACACACCCCAACAGGTCTATTCAGATGTAAGTCCCAAGTGATTCAATAGGTTTACTCCTAGGGCAGTGTCTTTAGAATTTTAGCCTGTGACTGAAGTCTGCACGGTCCCCCTTCTGAACATTTCCAAACTTGATAGGGAGGGAGGACTCTCCCCTTGTGAGGACCCTATTTGCAGGGAGACAATGGCATTGTTCAGGTAACAACAGAAAAAAAGATGCACTCGTGTTCATTGCACATGCTCTCCCTTCCCACCCACGGAGTTAATAACATAAAGGCTCTCTCCCCTTGGGTGAATGCCATTTAGGAAAATAAGATGCTGCCATGTGGGCCCTGTGCCTTCCTGTTGCTGCCACTGCTGCGAGGTAAGAAACAAAATGAAACACACAAACTTTTTGGTGGGATGCTGTCATCATAATTTGGTTTCTCGGATTTGGTTCAGCATTCTGGAAGCTGCTTTAACAAAACGAAACAGCAGTTTCCAGGTGTATTGCCAGCTTGTTTGTTTCATTTTGCACACCTGTGATATCAGGGCATTTATCTACATTCCTTAGCCATCAGCCCCTGCTTCTGAACACAGCATCATGGAAAAAGAAGAAATAAATTTTTAATTTTTTAAAAAATTAAAACATTTATGAAACATTTATAACCTGCCTTTCTATGTGGTTCTAGGTAGCTAACAATAATAGTTAAAAATATTTTCTGTTAATATCAAAATAAAATAATAATCCCCATATCTCAAGATATTTCACTTGCATTCATGTACTCCCCACTGTTCTTTCAATGGCTAACAGTGGAGCTTACATAAGGACTTTACCCTCACAGCAATCCTGTAAGATACATTTGGTTGAAAAATGTCTATTGGCATAAAGTTACCCAGTGAGTTTTTTGGACAAATAGATATTTAAACCCACATCTTCCTGGAAAAATCACGAGAAACTGCACTACATCACAATGGTTCTCTTACTACACAGTTTGAAGGTTACTTCATAATTGCTGCTGTATTTTAAGGGGAAGGGGTAGAGCCTGGGAAGGAGAGGGTTTGGGAAGGAGAGAGATCTCAGCTGGATATAATTCCATATAGTCCACCCTCCAAAGCAGCCGTTTTCTCCAAAGGGAACTGATTGCTGTTTCTTAGAGGTCTGTAATTCCAGGAGATCTCCAGCCACCACTTGGACGTTGACAACCCTAGCGTAACCTTGGTAAGACTTGTAAAAACTATGTGAACTTAAAGCAACAAAAAATTCATATACCTCAGGACTTACAAGGACAAGCAAGGATCTTACAAACTTCAGGCATTTCCTAATTTTTAAAAGGTTAGGGTCCCATACTTGAAAACAGCATGGAGAATGCTATGTTTGATTTGCATAGAAGAGTATTAATTAATTATAAGGTGTGCTTTGTTGGCCTCTAGGCTTCCAAAATTAGCATTGCCTTCACAATGAAATATTCCACTCATTCAAAGATTTGAGGAGGCTGGTAGACTAGAAGAGAAGTAGAGGTGAAGACTCAATAGACAGCTGCCTCTAAAAACAAGGAATGCTTGAAACCTCATCTGTTCAGCTCACATCCTGTTTGCCATCCACAAAAAGAGAGCTGGTTTTATGACAGCCTGTTCATGTGTTTGTCAATCCATTTGTGGTTGTTCAACAGGTTGCTCCACCCTGTTCAGTCGTAAACAGTGTAGTACAGTGCAGTCAACTTTTCACGCATGCGTGTTCTTCAGAGCCCAATTTGTTTCCTACTTCCTCCATCCCTTGTTTTGCCACTCTTGGCAGGCAATTGCTTAAAGAGACAACACTCCACAGCTCACGGAGAGCTGCATTTGCCATCAACCAAAATAGCCACATTGACATCCATCCCTGGCTTGTGGCCTGTACTTCAATGAGGTTCACAGCTTCCCTATTCATCCACATGCAGCTGTTTCAAGCCAGGAACTGCCTGCCAATCACAAACTCCACCGGGCAAGAACCTTGCCCACTTTCCTGAAACATGGAGCAGGTGCCACACTGGGAAATGTTGCTCAGAAAAGCAACAGGTGCCATGTCAAAGAGCCCATGTGGCTCCCAAGCCGCTGAGTGAATATCACTGAGATAGACTGTTCAACCAGTTACAAATCATATAAATCAAACATAAAACCCCCATTTTTTAAAAGTTCTACAATTTGGTGTTCATTTAAGCAGTCTGTAGTGGCATTAATGTTGCTGATCTGCTTGTATCGGCAGTGTGTGTGTGTGTGTGAACCTGTTTAGTGGTCATTTGAGTCATTTAGTGCTCAGCTAAACAAACCCAGCGATCAGCTCACATCCAGTTGTCACCATAAACCACTGTAAATTTGATTGCTGAACACATTCAAGGATTCAGATATGCAGTGTCCCTACCGAAAATTCAACATCATGTTGAGTTCTCTCCCTGTAATATTTAGGAATATCATAATCGTGTTCTAACATGTGTGTTTGCCTGCAATAATGTAAAGTGGAAGGACGTGCGTGGTGTCATAGTCTGATTCTCATGAGAAAAGAGATCTTCTGGTGTTCCCCACTCTGAAGTCTGGCTGCAGAGCTCCTGTACATAGGATTGCCAGGTCTCCCCCCCCCATTTCAAAACCAGGGGGGGCACAACAGGTGTGGGAAGTATCTATGTGTGTGCACTTGCATCCCCTGGTGATTGCATTGTTTCTGTCACACAACCCTTTAAAAATCGGCCCCAAACATTGATTTTTGAAAAAACGGCCTAGCACAATCGGTTGCTTCCTTGTTATGCCAGGAATGATGCAGAGATCAGGGGACATGTAAGCATGCTTTGCGCTTGTGGCTGCCAGCCTGCTGCAGCCTGTTCCTGGATGCCTTTCTCTGCTGCCAGCCAGGTGAGCATCAGGAGAGGGGGCAGTGTTGGCAGGGGCGAAGGATCCCCCAGCATAGTAGGGGACCTGGCGTCCCTGCCTGTACATGGCATTTTAATTTAATAAATGGAGAAGCCTTTGCAGATGTAGAAGCTCTATATGCACACCGGAGCATTTCTGGGGGTGGAAAGTGCAGTCAAGTCATAGCCAACTTATTGCAACCCCTGCTAGGGTTTTCAGGGCAAGAGACTAACACAGTTGGTTTGCCGTTGCCTGCCTTTGCATAGTAACCTTAGTCTTCTTTGGAGGTTTCCCATGCACTTACTAACCAAATACGACCCTACTTAACTCTTGCGATCAGATGAGATCAGGCTTGCCTGGGCTATCCAGGTCAGGATGGAGCATTCTACCTGCAACAAATTGCTAAGCCTGGCCCCAGGTTGGTTTGCATGTATTGGTAAGTATGTGTTTTTTTACATGTGGTTCAGAAGGCACAATCACTAAAAAGAGGCTGTTCATGCTAAAGAATCAAACCTTTGTAGATAAGATCCAGAAGAGTTAATAAGATGCATGCAATAGATCATTAACATGTACCAAGTCTGTACAGCTGTTTTCACCATAACCATTTCTTGTGCTAAACTTCAACCAATTTGTATTGGTATAAAAAGCAGCAGGGGCAATTTAACACTGGAAAACTGGTTACATGGAAATGAGAAAAAACTGCAGGCTAGCACATGGTCAAGGGAAGAAAACACCATATAGCATAGCAGAGAAGAGTCAACTAAGGGGGCCACCTATCATGACAATAAAATGTGATCGCTTTTCCAACGTACTACTTTTCTGTTCTTCATTTATTCTTTTTTGATTTCCATCTTCACTCTCTAGGGTGTCCTTAATAAATCTCATTTGATCAGAGTACATCAAGGAGGTGCTGTCATTTGAAAGACAGTTGATGATCGTCACTGGACTTGACAAAGTCTGTAGGGAAATGCATAACAGTGATAATACTCAGAAGAGTTTAGTAAAACCACGTATTGCCCAGCCTGAAACATCGGTGTGATGTCTGCATTTTAAGGGACAGATAAGAATATCAGAGAAATAAATTACTGCCCAGCTTGAACAATAATGGAGAACTGTTACAAGGAATGGCCATTAAAAATGGTGAGGGGGGTATAGCATCTCAGCATGTCAAATCAATCAGCAGCAGACCACAGGCTAAGAAAGATGAGCCCCTACTTACTTAAATTCTGTAAGGATATTCCATGACTTAGCTAATGGCAGGCCTCAGAGGGCACAGCCATGACTGGATATTCAACTGCCCCATCCAAAGAGATGACCCAGATTGAGGGTTTGCCCATAGCTGTTGAGTTGCCTACAACAGTTCATCTGTCTAATCTCATGATTTGGCTGCAGGCTGAGGCCTCATAGAAACAGGCCACTCCCAGTGATCAGTTCATACCAGATTGCCTCAGGAACCCATTCCAGCTTCCAGGCCTCAGCTCAGACCTGCCTTCAATCCTACCTTTTTGTCTCCGGGAGTTTTCATGGAACTAGACTTCTCATGGAACCACCTCACTAACTCTCTCTGAAATCCATCAGTTCCCAGCTCTATGTATCCTTCTGCCTTGGCTTTCACATGCTTCAGAACATGCAGTAGGATATTAATATCATGCCTCTGGCAACCATGTGGCGCTTTGTGACCAATATGATCAACATCTAGCTGGAATAATTGCATGGCTGAGCCAACGGGAAGAAAACTCTAAAAGTCAGCTCTATCAATCCATTTGTGATGCACAGTCTCACATGAAGTCTCAACTACATCATTTGCATGCCAGCAAGAGTTCATATGAAATCATCCCACACATAAAAAACAGGAACTTCTCATATCAGAGCCCCCCGACGGCAGCAGGGGATCCCTACCCCCGCCTTTGCCCCCCCAGCCCTGCCAGCAGGAGGGAAAGGAGGAGGGAGGAAGACCAGGAGCCACTGGAGCACATGGCAAATAGCGCATGCGTGTGCTCCAGAGGCTCTGATGATGTACTTCTGGTGGAAAACTGGAAGCTAGGATTTCTCCAAAGCAAAGCAAGCTGCTTATCTATACCATGTACTTTTCCTGGGGAGGGGGGGTGAGAGAAGAAACCAGTTCCTGGATTGCCACAAAAAACCAAAAGAGGGATGTTTCAGACTTTCTCAGAAATATGGTACTCACAGAGGATTAGGCTGAATAACCCATTATTTTCCATGGACTCTTTGTCTGCCCTACTACATCCATCAGACCTCATCTGGGGTACTGTGCCCACTCTGGGCAACCTACTTCTCTGAACCTGTTCCTCTGAAACTCTTCCAGTCTGTCCATTCTGTAGACAAACTGGAACAAGTTCAGAAGAGGGCAACAAAAATAGTTACAGGTCTGGAAAATGAGTCCTCTGCGGAAAGGCAAACTGAACATTGGTATGTTTAGCCTGAAGAAGCGAGTGAGCAGAGACATGAGCACACCTGAAGGGAAGTCACGTAGAAGAGAAAACTTGTTCTCTGCTGATCCAGAGGGCAAGAATAGATCTTATGGGCTTAAATTACACAAGGGGAGATAGGGAAAACTTCCTAATAGCTTGGCAATGGAACCTGCTGTCTAAAGGCCCATCCTCAGTGGAATTCTTCAAGCAGAGGTTGGACAACCATATGTCAGGGACATTATGCTTTCGGATTTCCTACACTGAATAGAGCTTTGGAATAGATGGCCTATAAAGCCTTTCCAAATGCTAGGAGTCAATGCCCCATTCATTTATTAAGCTCCTTGGGTGACTTTGTCTCACAATCTCCCAGCCTAACCTTCCTCAAAGGACTGTGACAAGGAGGGGGAGAGAGCAATGTAGGCAACCCTTGAGTACCTTAGAGGAAGGGTGGAATAAAAATGGATAGATAGCCTGGAGGCCACCTGCCACTCAGGGAACACTTACACGTCCATCACCTCCTTATGCTACATGGACACAACTGATATATTAAAAATGGCAACAGTACCCAGTGAGAAGGGGAACACTTCAGTCATCATTCAAATTTGAATTGCCCTCACAGACATATATAAAACAAATAAGCTTTCTGGCTATTTCAATCTCAGACTGTTTTTAGCCATCAAGTTGGACTGAGTGTTTGATGACCAGATGCCATTTGCCTTGATTTATTTGTAAAGTCTCCTCCAAAAAAAGATTGCATTGGGAATAAAGGATTCCAAGCTCCTAGCTCATGTCTTTAACCATAACAGTGCTCCTGATCCAGGAAAAGACAATGTCTTATGATGCAGGTCTGTGGGTCTCTTATGAAAGAGGCCAGAGAAGGTAGGGAGATCTTGGAAATGTGCCAGACATCAAGTTAAATCACATTAAGAACTTTTTATATTATAAAGAAAATTGGAGGGGGGGAGGAATAATGAGGAAGAAAAAAGTTCCATATTAAGATCTTTATTGGGTATTGAACTTGGACATTTTTTTTATCATGTCTCTTTCTTTGCATATAAAAGAACTGATTTAAGGACTTCTACTATTTTTATTGAGGGAGATCAAACACCCGGCTCAGATAGAATGAACTGTCTTATCAGCATAATGACAAAAATAGAAAAACTATATAGTTTGGTTAAGATTTATAGGCTGTGTATATCTGGAGCTGCATGCATAAAAGTTCAAAGCCATGCAGGCTCTACAGAGAACAGGAATCATAAAAACAGCCATAGAATGTGGTTTTTTGTGTCTTTCGGAACACCTGGCTTATTATGCTCTTTGGCATAACAACTCTTCACAAATCAAAAGTGTCCCTTTGGGGAACAGTTTCTGTTATTACATTATTAATATTAATTTACCCTCCTGTTCCACTTAATAGGATATGGAATCTTTCCACTGAAGGAGGAGATTTGTGACCTTCAACAATATATAACTTGCCTTGAAAACTTCATGCAGCGATTGCCCTGGCATTTCTTCTAATGGACATAACAATTTAATTCCCTGTAATATGACTTGCACCCTGACCCAGATAGCCCAGGCAAGTCCAGTCTCGTCAGATCTTGGAAACCAAGTAGGGTCGGCCTTGGTTAGTACTTGGATGAGAGACCCTCAAGGAAGACAAGGTTGCAGAACCAGGCAATGGCAAACCACCTCTGTTTGTCTCTTGCCATGAAAACCCCACCAACTGTTGCCATAACTCAGCTATGACCTGATGGCACTTTCCACCACCAATATAACTTGTAAAGATAAGGAAATATATTCTTAACATAGCTGCTCAGGCAGGCATTTTTTAAGCAGATAGTCACCCAGCCAACATTAAATGTATTGCAGATGATCTCAAATAGACAAGTCTACATGAATAAAGGGGAATGGTAATATGGCTCTCAAGTTGCAACTGTTTGATGTCACTCTAAGCTCACCTCCTTTCTACTGAGATGTCAAGATGAAGAAAGGAAGGAGCAAGTGTACAGGGGAGGGGCCATGGCTCAGTGGTATCACATCTGCTTGGCATGCAAAAGATCCCAGGTTCAACCCCTAGCATCTCCAACTAAATGATCAGGTGGTAGACGATATGAAAGACCTGAGATGCTGGAAAGCCACTGCCAGTCTGAGTAGACCATACTGACCTTGATGGACCAAGGGCCTGATTCAGCATACAGTAGCTGTACACAGTTTGGTGTAGTGGTTAAGGGCAGTGGGACTCTAATCTGGAGAACCGGGGTTGATTCCCCACTCCTCCACTGGAAGCCAGCTGGGTGACCTTGGGCCAGTCACAGCTTCTAGGAGCTCTCTCAGCCCTACCCACCTCACAGGGTGATTGTTGTGGGGATAATAATAACATACTTTGTAAACCACTCTGAGTGGGCATTAAGTTGTCCTGAAGGGCGGTATATAAATCTAATGTTGTTTTTGTTATTCATGTGCTTGGTTGTGGGTTTTTTTATCCTTTTATATTTTAACAAGAACTCCAGTTCTGGTTTTGCTATTAGTTTTGTAGATTTGTTGGCATGTTGTTTGTCTGTTGTACTATTTTCATACACAATTTATAATACACATTAACCCCATTCTAATGTCAGGTAGAATGTCCATACATACAATCACACGATGCTGATGTACTGATGCACAAAAGATGTGTTCGTGTTATGGGGGAAATGTGAGGCAACAGAAAATGTTGTGAAGATAAAGAATCACGGGGCAAATCATACAAGAACCAAACTGGGGGTTTTCAGGTCAAAAGAACAGGGATGAAAAATTCAAAAACGTCCCTCCTTTGGACTTGTTTTTTCTCTCCCTGGCCACAGACTCTTTCCTCATCTCATTCTAGCTTCTACTTCCCAGTAATCAGAACTAAAGTCCAAGTTGAAATACTTTTCTGACAAGCTAGTAATTCATATATATTGCTTTTGTGGTTTTTGTTGCTTTTTCTTCTTGAAATTTCAGCTGAATCAGCCTAATAAAGAAAAGCTTTCTGCCTCTGTTAAGACATACTTCCTTTCTTATTGACATTTTGCTGGGATTTCTTGCTTGGATTCAGTCACCCCTTCATCTCAACCCGATTGACGGGATGGGAACAGGCAGGTCATGGCTCTGCCTCTGTGAAGTTCTGCCTAAATTCAAAGTTCAGGATGAGAATTTTTGTTATGTCTCTTTCCTTGTGTTTTCTTGCTGTTGAAAGAAATGCCAATTTGGTGTAGTGGTTAAGAGCACAGGACTCTAATCTGGAGAGCCGGGTTTGATTCCCCACTCCTCCACTTGAAGCCAGCTGGGTGACCTCAGGTCAGTCACAGCTCTCTCGGGGCTCTCTCAGCCCCACCCACCTCACAGGGTGATTGTTGTGGGGATAATAATAACATATTTTGTTTATATCCATAGGCAGGCAAGAGGGGCACATGGGAGAGAATAGAGGCTCAGATACTCCCTCCCCTCATGGTACGTAGCCAGTACCAGCCAACTCACTAGGCAAGCCAGGAATAGAGAGAAATGTTTCACTTGTACTGTTTGAAATATAGGTTTGGAGTGGGGGTCAAAAGAAAAAGCCCTGGTTTGCAGTCCTTCAAAAGGCAGCACATCTACCTTACAGATAGACATATATACCATAATAGCAAAGAGAAAAAAGAAAAACTGACTCGAGCAGTCAAAGCAGGAACAGAGAGAAACAACACACACACACAAGAACTAATGTGAGAGATTAGTGATGGGTGGGTGTCTATAAATGAAACTGGAATACACAGATAAGGGAGACTAAAACCTGCCCCATTTTGGTTATTTTCTCCTGATGAAGCTCTGATATAGAGTGTCTTTTTCTTTTCATATTGTCATGCGATTTTTTGTGATTTTCCATTTTGTAACAGTTGATCGTGGTCTGTTTGCTTATTTATACCACTGCTTTAGACCATGCATGCAAAAATCATATTAAAATATTTGGCATGAGGAAAGAGAAAACAGCATAGAAGCAAGGGTTCAATCTGCACAAGGGAGAAATGAAAAAGAAATGGGATTTTTTAAAAAGATAAACCAGCAGTGATAAGAAATTTGACAGCATCCCTAATACTACCTTAACCATTGAAAATGCACTGTAAGCTAGATGAGAACAACAGCCTTGCAGTGTAGTGCCAGAAGGGAGTGAAACTGCTGAGATAAAATAAGAGCAACAAAAATTGAGGCGTCCCCAAGGGATCTGGAAAATTACACAAACTACACAACTCCCAGGAACAATGTCAATCAAATATACAGTGTAACCAACCTCAAAAAGTACTCACACAATAGGATTCTATTTTATACAGAAATATCAATTTATATACAAACTCATATAATAATTCTACTATCTCTCATTAATGTACAATTATAATTATGAACATGAAACAAAGCCAGATTCTGTCCACCATAATTTTTCTGAAGATTCATAGGTATAATCAACCATATAATAAGAGAAAAGCTTGAGTAATCATTTATGGGATTGTATCTGCCAAATCAGAATTCCAGCTTGCGGAAATTAATTTTTTAAAAAAAACATTTACAACCTTTTCATTGTAGAAAGAAAAAAAGATTCTTTTATAAAACTCAGATTCCATGCACAAAATACATAAGGATAAGATAGTATCTTAAAACATTATTTAGGATCAAAGATAACAGTGTTAAGTGCACACCATCCATTATTCAAAGTTTTGAGTTTCATTGATTTCAGTGGAAGCGTTAAGTACAAATACAACCATCTCCTATTGAAAAAGATTTTATTTGTTTAAAATATTTATATCTTTCCCCCCCCAATTTTGAGAATTACCAGAAAGGCCAACAAATCAAAATAAATGAATAAGACACCAACTGTTAATGCAAACAAGATCAATCTAACAAGCAGCATAAAAATAACAGAGGAACATAAAATAGCTCAAAAAGCAGCAGTCAACAATATACATTGCAGACCTAAAGAGATTTGTATCCCTCTATATCCACTGAAGGGTTTGGAATCACGTGACTCTGTTCCGGATTTCACTCC
The DNA here is from genome assembly GCF_028583425.1 of Eublepharis macularius. Lineage (NCBI taxonomy): Eukaryota > Metazoa > Chordata > Lepidosauria > Squamata > Eublepharidae > Eublepharis > Eublepharis macularius. The sequence goes on along the minus strand of NC_072792.1, from coordinate 162,129,194 downwards.
TGAAAGCTCCTGCAAGCGAGATAATCTTACCCTGGGAATCAATTATCAATTAAGGAAGACCCAGTTGCAATCTACTTCACTAGTGAAAGCAGAGGCAATCAAAGAAGAGCCTCATTTTATGACTTTGATCAATAGGCAGGTTCCGATGGTAGAAGATGGCCCTTTAGATGAATTGCAAAAGTTCTCATCATTGAAGAGGTTGTGCCTCATGCACATCATCTTTCAGAATGTATTCATGCTACAAAAGCCACATAGAAAGGAACAGGGGATGTGCAAGAGGACAGCCCATATTTTCTGGAATGTACTTAAATTGCCACCTCTATTTTGCTTCTTGGTGAAATTTTAAAGGGTGGTTAGTGTGCATGCCAGTGTGCTCTTGATTCACAACTCTGTGCATTTGTGCAGTTCCCCATTACTTCAATGGGGTTTTGCACGAGAACTTCCCAGAGGGCCGTACCATGCATTTGCCATCATAACAAAACTGAAACAAAGGAAGCATCCGAAAGCACTCGCTGATGCTATGCCAGCGGTCTGATTAACAATGGCTTTGGTGTTCGATGGAAGGAGCACAGCGTCCCAATTAACTGGATGGCCACATTAAGAACATGTCATAAAAACGTAATTAGAAAAACACACAGCTTTTATTTGGAATTTTGTAAGCACTTCATTATAATTTTATAGAGCCCTGAAGTACTCCGGGCTACATTCGGGGCCTGCTCAATTACTTTGTGTCATCTTTGTCCAGTTGAGCAGAGGAAAAAGGGATAAACAGAGCCAAAAGATCTCAGGGGCTGCACCTGTTTGGGTGGGTGGGTGGAATTAAAATGTAGGCAATCCAAATTATCCAAATAATGTAGGAAATCCATATAAATTGGCTCCTGGTATAAAAGCTGTCACCGTTGCTGCAGACACTGTCTGTGTGAACAAAGTACAATGGTGCATATCCATGAGCTATTAATAATAAGAGCATCTTCTTCAGCAAAAAAGAAAAATAGTTGCAGTGACATTCTCATGCGTTATGCCAATTCCCATAGCCATGGGTATCTTGTAACTGGTAAGACAGGCTGAGTTACAGATCAAGTTGTTGGCTATAACAGCTTCTTGCATCAGAGACAGGCTTGTTGCCTAGAAAACTGGAGCTAAGTCCTGAAAATACATATTTTGCTCTCACGCCCAGCCTCCTCTAGACATGAGCATGTTCTAAGAACAACAGTGACATTTTTCAGTGTGCTAAATCAGAAGGGCAATGCTTTCTCAATACTGTCTCTGTGCAGGTGGGCAGCTTTAGATGTCTGTTTCTTGCCAATGATCTTCCTGTTCTTTTTAGTTCGAAAAGATTCCTGATGAGAATGTCCATGAAAAAGGCATCTTCTGTTCTCCACTCCAAATTCAGATGAGCACATATCCCTCTTCCCCTCCCTCCCAATTCAGGTCTTTGCCCTGCCAGACGTTATCCTCCTGCTACAACTTTTGAAGCTGCAGCTTGTCTATGTTTCAAGTTGTGTGCAGAAATACTAGTGAGCAAGAACTGCAATAACCAGGGGAAAGAGAGTGGGCAGATGACCGGAAAATACGGATGATTATGAATCAGTGCCTTTACAGACTCTTTTCCTTCCCCCTGTCAGAATAGACAGACCTGCAGCCTCAAAGACAATCTGGTGCATTCTGATTTCAAGGAACCAGGAAGAGACTTAAATAGACCCATAGAACATTTTCCCTGAGGTCATTGCAGTATTTGCCACCTGGTCTCTCCTGGCAAGGTGTTCATTCGACCAGATATAGTATTCATGTATATGATATTTTGTGAGGGATATGGAAGAGCTGATGATTCATTTGATGATGGTTGTTGTGGATTTTCCGGGCTGTATCGCCGTGGTCTTGGCATTGTAGTTCCTGACGTTTCACCAGCAGCTGTGACTGGCATCTTCAGAGGTGTAGCACCAAAAGACAGAGATCTCTCAGTGTCAAACTGTGGAGAAGATGTGGAGAAGAAAATCCACAACAACCATCGTTCTCCGGCCGTGAAAGCCTTCAACAATATATTCATTTGATGCATTTGACACTTTACACTGTATAAATTCTATTTGATCTATTCATTTTATAATATTACTGATTTTGAGTGGGCTGCTGCCCTGATCAGCAGGAAGAAGTGGGCCAGTGAAACTGGTCGGGGGGAATTGCACAGGTCTTTGACATCACTGACTACCTAATTAACTAGTGAAACCAGAGACTGCCCCTGGAACTGCATGCAAAGCAAATACTCTTCCACAGATTCACGGCCATCTCCCATTCTTTTTAAGCCTCCAATTTACCCACATAGCCTGGAGAATTACCACCCCAAGCCTCAATTCCCCATTCCTGAGGAATTGAGGAGTCAGAGGGGAAAAAACGGTCTCTGCACTGAGACACTCTAGGAATTTCCCCCAGTCTCTATTGTAAAGACTATAGAGGCTCAGGAAGGCAGCTTAGAGTATCACCTTAAAGTGGCATCACAGCCTTCTCCAACTCCACCCTCCTCAGGCACCACTACCCCAAATCACCCAGCATTTGCTGAGGCAATGTTGGGAAGCCTGGCTCTTTTGCAGGGGCTACGTAATAAAAAGAAAATGCCGGTCTCAGAGTACAACTGCATAAAGGCTCTCTGTGCACAGTAAAGTGTGAAGTCAGAGATTACTCAAAGCTAAACATATTTTGTCTTGCCTTTTGCTATGCAACTTTGGGGAAGCCATGATACTGAAGTTCATACTTTCCTGACACAGCTTGGGTTGCTCACCCAAACTGCAAGGTCATCATACAGCCCTAAGAATTCTTTCTTGCTCACCTTTCAGTGTTGAAAGGAGGAAAAGATCTCCTGCCTAACTTCCTGCTGTTTTCTGAAATACCACCGAGGAACTCTTAATATGGATAACAGGGGTCCAATGGCAGGGGACCAACCTAAGCAGGTCTCTCACTTCCGTCAGAAATGCCACTATTTTTATCTTCTCTTAGAATCCTTCTGATGTTTTACCTCAGGTTGGCTGTGAATATTGTTGCGGAGGATATTCAGTGGCAACTCTACTGAAGAGCAGCAATATTGCTCGTGCAGGTTTAGCATTAGCCGTCTTCATCCCTAAGGCCCTTCCCCTTCATCAGCTGGTTTGCTTAGTGATTTTGTCATTCCATGATGACACACCACTAAACATGTGAACGGCCTCCACTACAGAATACAGGGCCAGATCCTAAGCTCTGTATGAGCAGCAGCACTCCGATTTTCCCCTTCGTGCCCTAACCTGCTGTGCTTACAGAAATGCAGCATGGGGCAGGGGGAGTAGCAGGGTGGAGTGCTTGCAGGGGAGGAAACATTGATAGAAATCTCATGCAAACAGAAACATCATTTGTGCAAGCAGAAGGAAGCTTAGGAGCCAGCCTTTGAGTCTGAGACAATGATTTGTCTGCAGCATTTGATCCATGGCAACTACTTCAGGGATGCAGCTAACCACTTGAGCTTACAGTCTGAAGGTCACTAAAAGTTACTTTCTCCTGGGGGGGGGGTTGTTCCCATTTCTGCTGCTGCATGCGGAGGTATTGTGTGCACGTGTGGCAGCAAAAATGGGAGAAACGCCCCCCTCCCCACACTACTATTTTGTGCAGAGAAAAAAAGTTGGGAGAAAGACAGGAACTTTTCCTCCCTCCAGCAACTGCCTTCCAATTGTGCTCTCCTTTTTCTTTACAAGCCATTCCCTAGAGCTGCTGTGTGTCTGCGTGAGCCCAGGTTGGTTCTGTGGAGAACTTGTGAAGAATGTAACATTTAGAGTGACCCCCCGAGTAATATTTGCAGAGGTGTTCTTTAGTAGCCTTTATAACACAGAGCACATTCCCTGTGGAACCTCCATATTCAGTCGCAGCAAACTTCTGAATACTAGGATGCAAGATCAAGGGAAGGCAGCCTTCATACCTTGTTTGTTAGTCCTCTAAGGCAACCGGTTGGCCACTGTATGCAACAGGTTGCTGGACTAATGGACCACTAATCTGATCCAATAGTGCTTGTTTGTTTGTTTGTTTGTTTGTTTGTTTGTTTGTTTGTTTGTTTGTTTGTTTGTTTGTTTGTTTGTTTGTTTGTTTGTTTGTTGCATTTCTAGACTGCCCTCCCCATCAGATGAACTGAGGGCAGTGTAACAGCATACAATTTGTAACAGACAGTTTAAAAACAATAAAAAATATTATAAATTAACATGTTCTTAATTATGTTCTTAATATGCAAACAGGTATGAAGTATAACAATGCAGACACAGTTTTCACAGCTCTTAAAATGTCCCATCAGAAGATCTTTCCAGCTTATTCACCTAAAGGGGCTCAGAGACTTACCAAGAGGGTGACGTTGCAGCCAGGAGATGAGGCCGGGGCAGAGGGAAGGCTGTTTATCCAGGGTGATGTGGCTCATGCTGGGAAGGAGCAGATGAGGAGAGTAGGAGAGGCTAGGCTTCTCTCCAGCAGCCTCTTGCAGTCCACTGTTGGGAGAAGAAGTGGACAGACCATCTCCTGTCCTCCCTCTCTAGGTTCACTAATATCTGCAAAGAGGCCGCGGTTTTGCTAGCAAACAAACAGTGAAAATGACACAGCCACGAATACAATCAAATTCTTAAAGTGCACAATACAACAATATACAAAAGTATGTCACTTTAATACAAAAATCAAAGAGCTTAACATCTACTCTCTCTTAAGGGGCACTATGCAATCTTTATCAATGGTTTTTGTAGATTACACAGTTATAATCATAAGTTTCAACTCCATCCATGTTTTTTCATTAAGAGTTTGAAATTGACAAAGTCCGTGTCAATGAAGTTGTAATGAAGAAAGTGATCACACCGATTTCTTTTCCTTGTGCAATTCAAAGCCAAGGCTGGGAAAATTAAATTCTATGGTAAATTGCTCAGTCTCTTTACCAGGAGAATCCCTGCAACGGAAGTGGCTCACATGGATGCTGTCTCCCAGTCAGGAGAAACATCAAGGTACCCAATCTCGAAAAGGAGAATTCACAGCCGTTCAGAACCTCTCAACAGGACGCCAGCACCTCCCCTGTTTCGTACTCCCTTTATCAAGAGGGTTCTTTTAGCAGTTGTCTCCAAGTACTCCGTATGCTTGTGGAACTTCCCCTCTCTCAATCCAATTGGAATCACAGATCTGTGTAAAAAGCCTGTGTAAAACGCCATCCTGAATAATTTGGTTTTGCATAGTTTGTGGGAAACCAGGAGAGTGGGAATTTCCTGTCCTCTTCTAGTAGCTCATTCCCTATGGTGGGGAGGCCACCACAAAGAACGTGCATGTCTGGGAAGCTGTTGATTTTGCTTATTTGTAGGATAGCATCTGCAGAAGACCTGCCCCTTCCCCATCATTACATTACATTGCAAAACACCATAGAGAGAGACTGATGATGCTCAGGAGCTGTCACTCTCACAGATCGGTCCACACATTTTAATATTTAAATTTTACAATGGGTTTGTTCTAAAAAAAAAAAATGTCTTTAACCCAACACCATACACTGTAACAGCCATCCCTCTCCAGATCTGCTACCTCATGATCTTACACTGATCTATTACATTTTTATCCTCGTTTCAGGTGGATAGCCATGTTGGTCTGCAGGAGAAGAGCAAGATTAGAGTCCAGTAGTACCTTAAAGACCTACAAGAATTCCAGGGTATAAACTTTTGAGAATCAAAGCTCCCTTCATCTGATTTTTATCTCATCCTTCCTCCAAGAAGGTCACGCAGTGAACATTTTCATCTTTTCAATTTTATCTAACAATGCTACCAAGTTTCAGCATGAAAAATCCCATTCTCAGTTTTTGCTTCACCTTGTGCAACTCAGACCCAAGAGACTCAAAGTTTGTCTTTTCTGTTTCCTGCTGCCTGTTTTCTATGAAAATTAAAACTTTCTTTTACATCTTTGAATGTAATGGTTTATAAACAAAGGAACTGGGAACACAATCAATGGGAATGAGTAGAACAGAAAGGCTCACACTAGCAAAAGAAAAAAAATCCAAAGCAAATATTTGTACATCTTATTCTCTCAACAATCCATTCCTTAGGTTAGATTGAGGGAGACAGATAGAGTCTTCATTGCCGGAGTTTCCAGTCCCTGCTAGGGGTGGGGGATTGCCTATCATCAGAGTGGTGAGGCCTAAACACCACAGTCTTTGACTGATCAGGTGAACAGTGAAATCCTGAGTTATTCTAGTTAGTCTAAGCCCAGTGGTAGGCAGCAGTACTGCAGTCCAAGCTCTGCTCACAACCTGAGTTCAATCCTGGCGGAAGCCGGGTTCAAATAGCCGGCTCAAGGTTGAATCAGCCTTCCATCCTTCCAAGGTCAGTAAAATGAGTACCCAGGTTCCTGGAGGTAAAGTATAGATGACTGGGGAAGGCAATGGCAAACCACCCCATAAAAAGTCTGCCAAGAAAACGTTGTGATGCAACGTCCCCCCATGGATCAGTAATGACTCGGTGCTTGCATACGGGACTACCTTTACCTTTTACTTAGATTGGAGTAACGCTGCTTAGGATTTCACTGGAAAATTGCAATGGTGACTATGTAACGCTTCTCTAACATCTATACTTTTATAGGGTACCCCTGTCCTTTCTACATTTCCAGAGGAATTTCCTTTGGCAAATGAGTCTACAGCTGTTTAAATTACTCCTGAAGTTTAATTGTTTTTGCTCAGATAGTGCTTTTATTGTATCTCTATATACCTTATATACCTCTACATATACCTCCTCTCTCTCTAATTAAACTTCAGGAGTAATTTTAAACACCTGCAGACTCATTTGCCGAAGGACATTCCTCTGGAAATTCAGGAAAGAAAGGAGTATCCTATAAAAGTAGAGATGCCAGAGAAATGTTACATAGTCACCATGTTACATAGTCACCTATATATGTTTTGCAAAATGGTTTTGAACTTCAGAAAAGATGTGTATCTATCTTATAAATGACATACAAAAATAGGTGCCTGCACCCCAGAGCATAAGGCACCTTGGCATAAACCTCCAAAAACATTCAGAAAAGTAATAAATCTCTCTAGAATTGTGTTTCTAGGCTTTCACTTTGAATTGTGGGTATATTTTTTAAAAAATGAAAAGTCTGCAACTGCTGCTGGTGCTACTAGCAGGCATAGAAAATGCTTCATAGAATTTAGAACTAGTAAGCAGTGGGGGATGGGGTGCAACGAGCCGCTCACAGCCTGATTTGTGTCCCCCCCCCAAAAAATCCCTAGCCTTCGCTTCACATCACCATCTTACCAAATGAAATATGTACATTTTGCAAAAGCTCTTGAAGTATAAAAGCCAACACTGACAGCAGAAACAAATACCTTGAAGCTTCTTCTCTGTCTGAGTCGTGTGCTAGTCTGATTTGTTTGCTAGCATCTATTATTACCAATGTTACCACAACGGCAGTAACATCAAGACACAATTCATTACTGCTGGGCCTGTTGCAAAGCGAAAATTATGCCTCAAAAAGCTTGTATGCTTATGGCTTTGAGATGGGCACCATTGTGGGGCTGGAGCAAAAGCAAGGCCTGTACCCATAATAATTACAACAACAACAACATTCAGTTTATATACCGTCCTTCAGGACACCTTAACACCCACTCAGAGCGGTTTACAAAGTATGTTATTATTCCCACAACAATCACCCTGTGAGGTGGGCGGGGCTGAGAGAGCTCTGAGAGAGCTGTGACTGACCCACGGTCACCCAGCTGGCTTCAAACAGAGGAATGGGAATCAAACCTGGTTCTCCAGATTATTGTCCTGCTGCTCTGAACCACTACACCAAACTGGCTCTCATCAAGAGATAAATAATATCCATCCCTGGGGGCTCCTTGTGTATCACATGTTGCTTTTCTGTTCATAGCTAGCTGATGTTTCATTTAAGAGACACGGGATATGCTAGGTCTGAAAATGACAAGTCATACACAGATGTATTTTTAAAAATTGTTTGCAGAGTCTAAATTAGCCTTTGGAACTACCAGGCAGCTCCTTGTTGATAAGCAACGAAATGCCTTCTGCTTGTTGTGCTTTTCTCAAAACCCAGTAGGAGGAACTTCTACTACCCTGGCACTTCTTTAGGATCAAATCAGAGCATGGCAGCTAAACAGCCCACTAGCTCTGAGATCACTTTAATGGCCCAGCCACCTTTGCTTGGCAGCATGTTCCAAGTAACTTATAAAAAATCAATCAAAAAAACATACGGCACGCCAAGATCCAACAAGTCACGCCATTCGTTCCAAGCACTCTTTGAGGAACATCACCCATTTATTTCAAAAAGGTTTAAATGGAGGAATTTTGTGGAAGATTCTGTTGCATGTTACTTAACTGGGGGAAAAGATACCAGCTAGATTTTTCTAAGGGCACTTGGTTGGCTCTGCAGCTCCTCCTGTGTTCTCCCAACAGTCTTACCACTGGATTCCATACACACGTTGAGGCATATTTTTCAATACTGAAAAAGCTAAAGGGGGGTGGGGGACAAAGATTCCTACTTCGCATGAAAAACAAAAGACTCTGCTGCCTGGATCTTAGTACTAGATGGCTATATTAATGGATCAATACCTCCACTAAAATTAGATGCATTTGACTTCCTTTCACTTCTTTGCAAACAACTAAAATAATTGTAAATGTAAAGAATCTGTGCAGAAAACATTTGAGCCTGGCTGTGGAAGACAGCATATAACCACAGAGACACTTCAGAGTTAACAGAAACGCAGGACGATTCCATAATATGAATCAATGAGGCTGCCTTATTCCAAGTCAGAGCGCTGGTCCATCTTGGACTGTTAGACCATGTATTGTCTACTCCGGTTGGCTGCCACTTCCTAAAGCCAGTTGTCTGAGATCCTTTAACTGGTGGTAGAGATGAACAAACTCTATAGAAGGAAGAAGGAAACTGCAAGCTGAGAAGATCTTCTGTGAGCAAAGCATGACATGATCCATCACTGAGCTATGGCTGCTCCTGAAAGCAAAGTTGATCTCTATTATCATATCATGTTCTTCATTTGAGCACCCAGAGCAGATTACAAGATCCAGCAATCTTTCCCACAGTGCCTAATCAGCTCCATCCCTCTCCTGTGTAGCTTCAGCAATGGATGTTCAGCAATGGATGAAACAATCTCTGGGCAATTATGGCAAGTCCCAGAGGTTAAATATCTAAAGAACAATCTGTATTTATGTGGTTAATCCAAAGCCAGGGACGATGATTTCCTGTCAACCCTCAACTTCTCTAGGATTCTGAAGGTTGATATTGCAGTCCTCCAGGGAAGCTTCTCTGTTGAAAAGTTTTCAGTGGGTAGCTGTGTTGGTCTGCAGTAGAACAGCAGGATTTGAGTCCAGTGGCACCTTAGAAAGTGGCTGAACAAGGGAGTTCAGATTCTCTGAAAATCTTGTTGGTCTCTAAGGTGCCACTGGACTCAAATTCTGTAGTTCTGTTGAAAAGTAGATTTGATGACTGGGGAATGCTGATAGTTCACTCTGAAGCCAGATGGCCTGCCCAAAGATCAACTGCTATTCTGTACAAAATGGTGGAAGATTCAGTAATTACAATATAGACTTCTCTGGCAGAGTGAACTTTCCTGTTTAATTAATGTATTCATACTTTTCCTGTTTTAGAGAGATTTCTTGATCCTTTTTTAAAAATCTGCCAACATAGTTATCAGGTGCAGTAATATTCAGAACCTCCCCCTGCAAAGAAATGTAACTTGATTTATTAATTCCTTCAAAAATCGTATTTCTTCCATGATCTCTTCAACGTTTTCCTTTAAACGAAATATCAGTGAAAATTCAGTCAGCTTCTGAATATTGATTGAAGCAGGCTCTGCAATCAACCAGAAGCCAGCAAAGGAATTGCAACAGTGGTGTTATCCATGGACAGGGACCGTGACTCAGTTACAGAAGGTTCCAGGTTCAATCCCCGGTATCTCCAGTTTAAAGGATCAGGTAGTAGGTGATATGAAAGACCTTCACCTGAGACCCCTGTCTAGCGGAGCCATGTTAAGTCTATCACCTACATTGGTTCAGGCTTCTAAGTTTCCACAGGCCCAGTTCTGGCCTGACACCCTGGGAGTGGAATGTGCAGCTCAGTTAATTAATTGCACCTGTGAGCTGTTGCCTAGAAAAAGTGTCCTTGAGTGACAAGGGAGTCCTAGCTCTGCAAGTACTCCTTCTCAGTTCTCAGGCTAGTAATGCTGATTGCAAGTGTACCTCTGATTGGCTAACAATCATAGGAAAGATGGCTCCTCTCAGCTCTCACAACCGTGCTACACACTCGCACTGAGACTTCGTTGGATCATTCCATGCTATCCTTTTCCATCAGCATGTGAGAGATTTTGCTCCATTCCAGGCCTGAGATGACCAGTTCTGCCTGGCATGGTTTATGGACTATGTTTGTGAGTATGAGCTTCAAGCTTCTTCAGAGAAATGCAAGTTAGCCAGCTTATGTTTTTAGTCAGTTAGCTATAGTAAAGAATAGGCAAGTTGTTTGTTGTTTTAATGCCATTTGCTTGTGCCTTAATAGAGTGGTTCCTACTACCTGCATGCACTCTTCTAAAATAATAAACATCATTTATATATAAGCCTTGTGTCTTTGAGTGTCTGACCAACTGTGTGCAGAATCCCCCCAGTGAAAGAACCCGGAGGCTGGTAAGTCTCAAACAAACGGGGTAAGCCATCCTTCCAGAAGGCCTGCTAGGGGTTTGAGTGGCTGTAATCAGTGCTTGAAACGGCAGGCAGGAGGTTGGTTACCACCACCACCCCGCCACCCGGACAACCCCAGAGAGCCATTACCAGTCAAAGGAGACAACACTGAACTTCATAGACTAGATCTAAGGATCCCAGATCCCTCAGTGGGGGTGGGGGATTCCTCGCTCCCACCTTCTACCCCCTGACAGCACTAAACTAACCAGCAGGGAGGTAAAGGTGGGGGAATAGGCTTCCTGGGCATGTTCCTGGGGCTCCACGGCAATATCAGTCCTGTTGGGGGCCCCAATCAGCCCACTGTGAAGCACAGGAAGGTGCTGGGAGTGCAAGGGGACCTGAGAACTCTAACTAGGTCTGATTCACTATAAGGCAGCTTTATGTATTCTTTGAGGTCTACTCTATTTAATACTCTGGGAACAACATTTGGGATCAATTACACTTTTCAAAAGCAGGCCTGTTTAGAGTGTTTTACAGCAGTCCAACGTAGTTGTTCCTAGGGCATGTGTTATTAGGTTCTTTTCATCCAGGAATGCATGCAACTGCTGACTCCATTAGAAAAGAACCCCTAAGCTGGAGGAAGGCTCTTTAGGCTGAAGGAAGCCTTTTAAGTTTGCTGAGCAGAGCGGCTCCTCGGATTGTCCTGTGAGGAGTGACACTTTTCATATGGCATGCACATGGGGGGAAGGGGTCACTCAAGCCAGAATGTGCATCCCTTGAGTCAAAGTAGGACTGACAACCCAGCACAAAGGATGAGTCAACTTATATTTAACATCTTATTCCTAAACTGTAAAGCCAAAGGTATGTGGAGTCTCGAGATAGTTAGAAAAGGCTAGCCTTTCAGCTGGCTGTCTTCCAGGTAGAGATTTTGCCTCCTTTTGTGCACATTCCAAAAATCTTTTCCTTGGAGCTTTATCACCTTGGAAAGTTGCCGCGTCCAATAACAGAGGAATCCAAAACAGCATTTGTCAAGAAAAGTTGAAATCAATGGTAGCCAATATTTTGGCAAGTATGCCCCAAGTGAAGTCTGAAGCAGGGCATAATGCCACTCAGGAGGCTCCTACAATACTTGCAAAGCCCCACATACATTACAGCATAATCCAAAGGATGTTTACTCAAGGGTTGATTTGAATATCTCATTTCTGCTGTTTCAATCTGAAGATTCTCATTTTGATCTCCCCTCTCCCTTCTTTGAATTAGATTTACAGTTTCCTATTTCCTTACACACACGCACCCATAATATGCATTTATCAATCTGATTTGTGCATCAGTAAATCAGCATGAAATGGAAATTAGATGCGTAAATGCATTGTATGTATAAATACAGATATGGGCTATAACAGCAATACAATATTCAAATGCAATACAAACAAACCTATAAAACTAACTGCAAAAGCCGTGAACTGAAACTGTTAAAACTCTAAAGAGAGACAAAGCAGGGAGCATTTGATAAGCCTTACTTTCCTCAGGTATAAATGGAGAATAGGTCTGTCAATCACTACTAGCTATGCTGACCAAAGGGAACCTTCACAGAGCTGTATCTGACTAAGGGAGCGTGACTCTCGAAAATTTATATCCTGGAAATCTTGTTGATATTTAAGGAGCTACTGAACTTGAATCTTGCTCTTCTACTGCTGTCCAATACTGCTACTCACTGTCTCCATAGAAGCAGTAGACATCTGAATAATAGTGCTAAGAGGCAACATCTGTTGAAGGCCTTGGCCTTTATGCTATGTTTGTTGGCCTCCCAGGGAAATTGGATTGCTGGATGAAATGGACTACTGATCTCGTACAGCAAGCCTCTTCTTCTGTTCTTAAGTCTCACAGAGTTTAGGGAAATCCACAGTGTTGTTCTAAGCAGATTTACACCCTTCTAAGACCATTGCCTTGAATGGGCTTAGAAGGGCCCATTGCCTTGAATGGGTGTTAGAATTGCATTTAGAATGTGTGCTTAGAACTACATATGCTCTGGGTACTGAGTAGAGATGGGCACAAACCAGAAAAAAACCAACCATGCGGTTCGTGGTTCATCGCATTTCACAAACTATGAACGATGAACTTTCACAAACCTGCCCCAGTTCACGAACTGGTTCATTTGGTTCGTGAAAATGTCACATCCAGGTTAGCAAATAGTCACTTCCGGGTCAGCAGAAGGTCACTTCCAGGCCAGCAGAAGGTCTGCAGGAAGTCCATCCCCTGTTGCCTAGGAAACTGATTGATCGGCGCCAGGCTGTCTGCAGTGACGAACCAAAAAACGAACCAGCCTAAAGTTTGTGGCGGTTCATCAGAAATGGGCTCTGATGAACTGCCAGTTCGAGAATCATGAACCGGCCTGGTTCATCATTAACTTTGATTCATATTTCAATTCGTGCCCATCTCTAGTATTGAGCCACAAGATGAGGAAGCAGCACTCTGCTGAGTAGGTAGCAGTTTCTAGATTCAAAGTTCCCCTTGCATCAGGATGACAGAAATTTCCACTCCCTGCCCAAGGATGACTGAAATTTCCACTTCCACCCTTTGAGGCACTCATGCCTACATGTTGGCTACTCAGCTTTTAAGTAACTTTCAATGCAATCATAGGCCGCTAAACTTTTCTAAACCCATAGGTTAGAAAGGAAGTAACTGTGTTTTGATTTGTGATAGGGTATGAACTTTCACAGCTCACTTCGGATACCAAGAAGATGAGCTGGTATCTGAAGAAGTGAGCTGTGTCCCATGAAAGCTCATACCCTACCACAAATTTTGTTAGTCTTATAGGTGCTACTGGAGACTTGCTCTTTTCTGCTACTACAGACAGAATAACATGGTTACCCATCTTGATCTAGGATTACACTGTTAAGCTGAAATCCTAAGGACACGTTCCTGGGAATAACGTCCATTGAATAACATGGGCTGTGCTTCTGAGTAGAGCTGTACACATGATGCAATAGAAACAAACCATTCTGACATCGCAGACAGACATGCAATTGTAATGAACAGTTTTCCTTCCTCACTGGTCCCTTGCGTGTTAGAGAATGCCATGCTCACAGCTCAGCAAAGCTGAAATAATTGAATTTGCTAATGACAAGAAGTAGGTGAATTGCAGAGGCAAATGGAGCTGAGCAAAAAAGTGGACTAAAATTAGCAACAGCATGCCCCTTGCCTTGGGCAGCACGCAGCTGATGCATGGAAACAGATGGCAGTTCAATCTTCTCCTACCTTCTGCCTACTGGCAGAAAATTTCCAGTTATGTCATCATCATAACACTGGAAACTTATGTAATAACAATACCAAGTATATGGGGATGATTTCTTTCCCCCAGATTTCATAAGGGTTCTCCTGAATTAGATGGAATCTGTAAGCTCGTGTTTTCATGAATGCTATTAATCTTTGATATGCCTTTTGACTTCTCCACTATTTTACTGCAACAGACATGGCTACCTCTCTTCAGTTAATTTCCTTAGACACGTAACAAGGAGAATTAATAGAAAAACTTTACTCCCTAGAAAACTCAAATAATCCTTCGCTACATAGTTTGTACATAGAATACTTTAATATGATATTAGTGAAATGCTTTAGAATTCATTGCCTATGTAGTTTTCTTACAGCAGCGGCAGCACGGTCTGGCATAGCAGCACTGATTGGTGGCAATGAATGTGAGAACACCCTCTCATTATGTGAACAAAAATGCAAAGTGCAAAAAATATAGCACCAACAGGCAACAGCAATACAAAGCTAATTGGCACTATAGAAAAAGAAAAAAAGTGAACATAAAGCAGGATTGTTTTTAATGCTGCCCTCTACCCCTTTGCCAATTGATTTCCCACCATAGTGTGCACCTGCGGAGACTCGCCTTCTTCAGGATCCATTGTTGGGTGTGTAGTATAAATGATGAAAAACTCAGTGGATTGATGGTTTAGAGGAAGAATTGCATTTTGTGCAATTTTGGTGCTGTTAAGTGCAACAACAGGTGCCTGAGAGAGCATGGAAGACTTCATTGCAAGGTACAGAGCTGAAACTCATAATAATAATAAAAAAACCAAACAGATTAGATCCTAGTTGGCCACGCCTCATCTGGAACAAACATAGTTTGTTCAGAAATCCCAGATTCAAAACTGAAATGGAATCTTTTTTCAGTGCACACCGCTGCTCATCATATCAGTTTAATATTGCTTTTATCTCTCTGCATATGTGTACAGAAGCATACACATACTTTCCTTTATTTTAATTTACTATTTTATACTGCATTATGAATTTTATTGACATCTTTTGTTAAAATGACAATAAATAAAACGTAAAAAAAGAAGAACGATGCTAGACAGGTGTTTCCTAAAGAGAGACTAGGAAAGGAAGCAGAAGCAGAGAAGGAAAGAACAAGCCACAGGCAGCTCGGCGGCACATGAGAAGCGGTCCTTTTCTCCTTATGCTCTTCCCCAAGTAACTGCTTGTATCACTTAGAGACCAAAAAGAAAGATCCTGAGGAGGCAAATATAGCAAGAGAAGTCACTATAAGGGTTCTTCTCTCATATTATGATCCAGGCTTCCTCCTATCTTCCCACATACAGACAGGGAACAAATCATCAAAGGAGTAGGAAAAATCCCCTTGGGGGGAAAAGCTGGGGCTCAAAAACCACTGAGTGAATTTCAAACAACAAAATTCATTTAAAACAGGGTCTAGGGACCATCTTCTTCATACTCCCTCCCTTCAGTTGGTACAGTTCTCTTGGTTTAATGTCATAATTTGCACAGTCAATAGAGATGCTTGTGAATCAGGCACTGGCTCTGTTCTCCAGCTTACCCATCTTATAAAGCATCTTATAGCTGCCACTGGAGTCTTCCCTCAGCATTCCCAGGCATCCCGAAAAACTGCATGCCCAACAGGACTTCCCAGACTCTCACATGTTGTCAGAAGGGGGCGAGGGGTAAATAGAGGAGAGAATGAGGTGGTGGTGGAGAAGGAGGCAGAGACTACTCCTTGACTTCTTCTGCCTAAGACCTTTTCCTCACTTCACTTTGCCATAGAGTTTACCCGTGTCACAGTATGTGCAGACCTGGCAAAGAGGTAGCATTGTGCCTTGTGGGTGGGTGTGTATATAGATGAAGAAAGAGATTTTTGCAAGGGCCAAAGTTATATATACACTCACAGGCAGTCTACGAATGAGATTGATCCCCTTTGTGAAAATCACAAAACAATACATCCTTTCACTATTCTTTGGAGTAGCTGCTCAACATTTAATAAAATGATTGATTGATTGATTGATTGATTGATTGATTGATTGATTGATTGATTGATTGATTGATTGATTGATTGATTGATTGATTGATTGATTGATTGATTGATTGAGAAAAAAATATGCCACCTCTCCAGGAACCTGCCCAAGGTGGCTTACAAAATTTTTAAAAAATTAAGATGAAACATATAGTGGAAGATATAGTTTAAAATTCACAATTAAAAACCCAGCCCTGCATAAAAACATAGACCATAAAAAGGCCACTGACCACTTAAAATAGCATTTTCCAGATTAAAATAGTATCAAAAGATCAATGTCCTCATTAAAAGCCTAGGTGAACAAAAAGTGTTTTGGCCTGGTGGTGCTTGAAAGAAAATGTAGGTGCCAGGTGAGCCTCAAAGCGAAGGCCATTCCACGAGCAAGAGGCTACTACTGAAAAAGCCCTGTCTCTGGTTGCTACCCACCTCTCCTCTGAAGGTGAGAGAGCAGAGAGAAGGACTTATGAGGCAGATCTTAATTGTCAGGCTGGACAATATGTGGCAAGGTGGTCTTATAAGTACCCTGACTCCAAGCCATTTAGGACTTTAAAGGAAAGAACCAGCACTTTGAATTGTGTCCAGAATACGTGTTCTTCACTCATTGATAAATCACCTTTCGCTTTATTGTTCTTTTACAACCTGAAAGCAGTTTTTAAAAAGTTGTAGAGATTAGGGGGTAGGAAATGAGTTTGTGATTCACAGGTTCCAGCCAATAAGGCTAGCAGACCTTCCCTGTTCAGGCTTTACCACACTGAAGTCTGGCACAACCATTTTAGGATCACGTTTATGAACACAGCCACACCTGTTTCTAAAGAAGCAAAAGAGCCCCTGCCACCATCACAGCATTTTGTTGGTATGTACCCTTAATCCACAGGAGCATAATTTCCAAAACTCCCCCACAGGTCTTCAAAAATCATTTGCTTTGCTGAGAGTCCTCCTAAGCCTGAAAACATAGCCTGGAAATATTTCACCTGGACAAAATTTAATATTTAATGCCTTTCCTTTTGATTATGGCATCAAACCAATGGTAGAGAAGACTTGTACCACTTGTCCCTGATCCTGCAAAGATTTATCCCTGTGACAATTCCATATGAAGGGGAGGAGTAGCCAGACCCAGGAGGCAAGCATGAGAAATTGAAATATTGGGCACAATTCAACCAGCATGAAACACTTTAAATACGGGGGTGGGGGTGCCATTTGGGAACGCTCTTGATATGCAGTCCTATACACCAGGGGTCCCCAAAATTGTTGATCTTCTGGAGACTTCAGAATTTTTGAGGTTGATGAGTGGGTGCCACAACAAAATGGGTGCCATAGGGATTGGAGCCAATCACAAAGTATTGGGATCCTCCAACCACATCCTTCTAAGAAGGAGGCAATTGTTTTTCAATGCCTCCTGGATTTTGCTGAAGCTCCTTCTACCCCAATGAGGAAAGCTGGAACTGGCTCTTAGCTTTGGAGAACAGACAGTTTGCTGAAGAAGTAAATGGATACCAGGAAAACCACTGGCAGGTGCCATGGCAGCCATGGGCACCAAATTGAGGATGATGGCTGCACATAATTTCCTAGGAGTTGGCTCATGTGTAGGATTCCACTAAACATCTCAAGAAGAAAACAATGGGGCTTAAAAAAGGCTCAATCCTGTCTGGACAGTGAAAACACCAGTCAGTTATTTGTCTGCACCTCAGATTTATAAATGCTTGCTGAAAAAGAAAAATTGACCATGTTTTCAGGTAACACAGTGGTTGTGTGGGAGGGGACTCCTATGAATATATTTCAGTTCACTGATAACAAAAAGTGATGGGGAATGCATCAAAGGATCAGGAATCCTTACCTGGGAATCTTTTTTGGCTCATTTATTTCAGTAACAAGTGATTTTCAAGATTTACTAGATGCCTACCTGGCTTGATACATAAAAGTGGGATCAGCAATAACAGTGTCAACTGAAACTGTAGGAAGGAGAAAATAGACTTCATACATCTCACTTTAAGTCTGCCCTGTAGCTCAAATTTATATTGGGCAGCAATCAGAAACAGGCTTCATCCTGATACTGAGGAATGATCTTCAAGAGATATTTTTGCCCAGCGGTCCCTACAGTCTTGAAGAAGATGTGGTAGTTTCACCAAAGTGACCTAGTTTCAAATCCCAGATAGGAAAATAATACTATCTTGTAATAATAATAATAACATTCGATTTATAATACCGCCCTTCAGGACAACTTAATGCCCACTCAGAGCGGTTTACAAAGTGTTATTATTACCCCACAACAATCACCCTGTGAGGTGGGTGGGGCTAAGAGAGCTCAAGAGAACTGTGACTCGCCCAAGGTCACCCAGCTGGCTTTGTGGAGGAGTGGGGAATCAAACCCGGCTCTCCAGATTAGAGTCCCGTGCTCTTAACCACTACACCAAACTGGCTCTGAATGAAGAGATTATTGTAGAGATTATGTGCCAAATATGCACACCTAGGATTGGGTCCCACCATGGGGCAGCAGAAGTTTTACTTAAAGCAGTCTCACATAACAACAACAACAACTTTGTGCTTACATACTGCTCTTCAGGACAGATTAGTGCCACACTCAGAGCGGTTAAGAAATCAGTGTTATTATTCTTATTTGACATGCAAGAGCTATTGTAAGATCAAGTGCTAATTTTTCTTTTCTTTTTTTTATTAATATCTAACATACAACTACTACATACATACATACCCTACAGAACAGTAACTACAAAAGACTACAATAACACAAGGGATAGGAAAGAGGAGAGAAAAAAGAGAGAGGGAGGGAGGGGTGGAAAAAAGGGGAAGGTACCCTACAAACACTAAACACTAAACACTACATTTCTGTTTTCCCTTCATACTGCCATTATTCAAAAGTTAAAGCTTTATATTATATTGATGGAGTGGTTGACCTTACTAAATGCAAATTACAATTTAATTTCAAGTTAAATTTTTCTTCCCCTCCTGGGTCCCGGACGGAGTTCTCTCTGCGCAACTGCAGCTGCAGTGCTCGTTTCCTCCCCCTCCCCCTCAGACTTCTCCTTTTCGTCTTGCTTGGTGCACTGGAATTCTGGGTTCCTGTCCTCAAAATCCCTTAGTTGATCTTCTGATAATATCTTAAAGGCTTGATCTTTATGGGTGAACCAGATTCCTTCCGGAAATAACCATTTGTACTTTATTCCACGTTCTCTCAGAAGAGCTGCGAACTTTTTATACTTAAAACGTCTTTTCCGGACTAGAAATGGGACGTCTTTCAATATCTTAATTTTGTTGCCCAAGAAGTCCAAATCCGCATTGTATGAATTATATAGGATAGTGTCCCGGATCCTCTTAGATGAAAAATCGATGATGATCTCGCGCGGCAACTGACGCTTCATTGCATACTTTGAAGTAGCCCGACGGGCTTACAAAATGGCGCTTTTAACTTCTTCTTTAGTTGCCCTCGCGGGTGTCGCCAATAGTTCCGAGACAAGACCCCGTAAGTCCTCGTTTTCCTCCTCTTTCACATTCTGGAGGCGCAAAATTGTCTGTGTTCGTTCCACTTGTAGCCCGATCAACTGATTCTCCACCAGTTTAAGCTCTTTATTCGTAGCCTTCACGAGTGACGCACTTTCCCGAGCAGACTTCTCTGCCCCCCCCCGCTGCTTCCTTGATGGTTTTCACTTCGCTCTCCATTAAGCCCACCCTTTGATCTGTTTCATTCAGCTTGTCAACAAAGGGTTTTATAGCTTCACCAACCGCCCTCCGTACAATTTCCTCCAGCAATTCTCCCTTTAAGGCAGCCGAAACTGACTTGCCAAGGGCAGGACTTTGTTTTTTTGTTGCCATTTTGGGGGGGGGCGCCAACCAAATTTTGAGACTCAGCAAAGGGGAAGAGTGAGCCTTCTTAGCTTCAGATCTCACCTCTCCTTCACGTACGCTTGTAATAACAGAAGGAATTCGCTTACTTGTAGGCTCTCGCCTAGTTCTGCTCTTTGCCGTTTCTCATGGCCCGGCAGCACTCGAGGCGCCGCGCACGTCCGCCGGCCTCCGTAGGGACAAACGGGCAATTAACCCCCCGCATTGATTCCAGGGGGCTCTTCCCGCAGCGTCCCGGACCCAGCCTCCCTCACTGGGAGTTTTGGGGGCTAATCTTCGCAGATCAGCCGCCCGGACAGGGTGCCCAGCCGCTTCCTCTCGAGCCAGCGAAGAGGAGCGTCCGACATGGCGGAGAAAACGAAACCGAATCCTCAAGTGCTAATTTTTCATTTCCAATCAGTATAGGAGCCAGTGTGATATAGTGGTTAGAGTGCTGGACTAGAATCTGGGAGACCCCGGTTCGAGTCCCCACTCTGCCATGGAAGTTTGCTGAGTGACTTTGGGCCAGTCACACACTCTCAGCCTAACCTACCTGGAGGAGAGGAGAGCAATGAAAGCCACTTTGGTTCCCCATTGGGGGGGGGGAAGAGGTGTGGTATAAATGAAGTAAATAAATAAATATATAAGTAAATAAATACTGTTGTGTACAAAAATCAAAGGGCAAAAGGATTTTCTACAGCTGAATACAGGAGGCATTATATACATTTCAACTGGGCCTAGAGAAATGATGCTTTGGATCTGCCCCATCGAGGAACATAGTACAGCTGCTGTGAACTCATCAGAGGAATCATGGGTACAATCAATAAATATTAATTATACAGATGTGTATTGCCAGGCCACTATAATGGGAAGTCCTCTGATCATCATCTCCACTGCCTGCCACTGAAGGAGAAAATGTCAGCAGGAGAAAAATAAAGAAAAAATTGGTATCTGTGCAGTACATTACTTCCAGGTACAACCAGGAAGTGACAATGGGGAGCTCTACATATTGCTAGAAACTCTATTGTAGAATCATAGTTTCTGGCAATTCCACTGTCACTTTTGGGTTTTACCTGGAAGTGACATAGCGACATTGACAACATCAATGATATCACATGCGCCTCAAGTTCCCACCCCCAAATCTTCCTGCATAGCCTGGCCATCCATTCTGGTTACATGTACTCAGAGAAGCTTGGCTGGAAGAGACAGCAATTTTTCCCAGTTTCCTCCTTCCATTACAGATGCCTAATGCCACCTTCTTGCTGTTCTTGGGGCTCTCCTCTCGGCTAGGATTGTAATTTTGATGGCATTTTGAGCTGTAGCAGGAGTGGGGAGGCAAGAAACATGCACACCAACAATGGAAATCAGCTCCATCCATGGAAATAACTGGTGGATACAAGCTAGGAATGGGCAGCTTACATTCCATGCATTTTCTTCCAAATCTGGGATCACATGGGGGGGGGGGCTTCAGTGTGCACCAAGCTGCGTGTGGACATTATATACTGTGGTTCAGGGACTTGTTCACAACAGCTTATGAAAGGAGTCATCACAACAACTCCTTTCATAAGAGTAGTTTGGTGTAGTGGTTAAGAGCGGCAGGACTCTAATCTGGAGAACTGGGTTTGATTCCCCACTCCTCCACTTGAAGCCAGCTGGGTGACCTTGGGCCAGTCGCAGCTCTCTCAGAGTTCTCTCAGCCCCACCCACCTCACAGGGATAATAATAACACACTTTGTAAACCACTGTGAGTGGGCATTAAGTTGTCCTGAAGGGCAGTGTTTAAATAGAATGTTATCATTATTATTATAACTGCTAAAATGGTTGCTGATTAGCACATACAGTATCTGTATACAGATCACAAGGATGTTTCTCCATATAATCCTGTTCATGGGAGCAATTTCCTGTTGATGGGTTTAAACTGGAATAACTCTGTTTAGGATTGCACGGTAAGAGGATGTGGCACACTAGCCAGGAGACTTTACCAGCCTTGTGACCTGAGAAACCAACAATGGAGGTACAAGTGAGCTGGACCTCTTTCTGACCTCAGCTTCTCTGTTTCTCACACCAACATTGCATGGTGCCACAAACCCACGTCCAACTCAGGCTTAGGCTGACCTTCCCCTACCCTGAGGTAAAACTTCTCCTCTTTAAGCCCATGAAGCTGTATACTGGGCTGGGAAGCCTCTGGTAGCATGGTTGATGTTAAGCTTCAACTTTCCTTCTTGTCCTACCCTTAAGAAATGTTAAAAATGGTTACCCAGCCAAATCTTAGTAGGGAACAGATCAGGGGTTTGCGCTTTCCTGTAGCGCACAAGGCTTGGGGAGCTTCAAAATGCAACTGAAGGTTTATTTACAGTAGGTAAAGTCAGAAGGCAGGTAGGCAGATATTTGAACTGACGTAACAGAAAGGTTTTTATACAGCAACTTCACTGGTGTGAGGCACAAAACACTTAGAGCCAAACTACAAGTGACGTCTTACACAGGTTGGACACTAGTCGGCTTCCCTCAAGTTTTGATGGGAAATGTAGGTGCCCTGGTTTTACAACTTGGCTCTCCATTACAGCTGCAAGACCAGGATGCCTACATTTCCCATCAAAACTTGAGGGAAGCCGACTAGTGTCCAACCTGTGTAAGACGTCACTTGTAGTTTGGCTCTAAGAATAACACTAGGTTGCTGGCTTTGTTCAGAGGTTGACACTGCTTCACAGATGTTACACTTTATATACTGAAACACAGCATGACTTTCCTTCCTCTCCAGACTTAAGGGTGCTCCACTGAAATAAACCCTTCCTAGATACTGGGCAGGCATTATAGTGATGAGCTATAACCCTGTTCCTGGCACTGAAGGGGACACTTCTCTCTACCCACTTCCTTGGCCCTCTATAATTCCCAGATCTCTTGAGTCTAAGTAGGCGTTAGTGCTGGTTTTCCCCACTTTAGTCCTAGGACGAAAAGTGTTTCACAAACATTATTTCCTCTCAAAGAGGGTTCTCTGGCTGACCCTCTCTGGTCTAAAGCCAGGCTCCAACTCCCTTGCACTCTCTTGTTTACTCTCCCACTCCAACTGACAGCTTCCCCAACATTCCATCCCCAACTGCCATTTCAGGCTAGCCCCGTGGGCGGGGGAGGGGGGAGGAAACATGTCAATCATAGCTCACTGACTGGAAATCTCAGCATCTGAAGCTGAGTCCGTCACACATGGCTTTGCTATTGTGTGAGTTCCAGATGAAGAGTGCAGCCTGCACTGAAGTAGTCACAATAGTTTTCAGCCACTTTGGGTCCCCACTGGGGAGAAAAGCAGAGTATAAATAGTTATATGTAAATAAATTAATCGGTGAGGTGGGAAACCGGAGACAGAGATCTTGTGACGACAGGGTGCTCTGCAAAGAGTCAGACTTAGTTAGAACACACGCAGTCACCAGGTGGCATAGTTATTTCCAAGCCGCCTGCATGTGAGCAACTCTGTACAGGCAGATTAGAATTTCAATGACTAGATGTGGATATCAAATGGGAAAAACCGCCAGGCACCTGGATGAGATATAAAGCCAATAATGAGGCCTCTCAAATATCCTCCCACCGTCTTACGTGACTCTGTTTGCCTATCTTTTCCTGTCACATCTTATGAATGAACATAAAATGCAGCCCTGAGTTCACATTTGGAAATAAACCCTTAGCAAAACAAGTATTTCGGTGCCCAAAGAGCCGAGCGTGTGCACAGCAGGAACAGCAGAGCATAAAAGCGCCGTGTGGTACCTCCTTTTGAATGACACATTTTAAATATGATTCTCTACACTCTCATTAGAAAACGCTATTATCTTCAGGTTTATTCTTGCCTCAGGTTCCGAAGTGATTCTGTCACTGGATATAAGTAGGTGTGCCCAAGCCAGCCCAAAGCCTTTGACTCCTGCAGGTTGATTTGAAATTCATGTACTAATGTTGTTACACGACAAATTGCCTGCCGCTCTCAGGGGTTAAAGTTGCATTCTCTGCAGAGGACAATAATTAAGTTATCCAGAGAAAACTCCATTTGTTCTTGCCCCTCAGCTTTCCTTGTTACACACGCTGCTTTCCTTCTGCCTTTAAATTATCTGTGAGCACAAGTAAACACTGTTGAATGGCCTTACTTTGCCATCAAGTCCCTAGTGGGTTATTTCCACTCTCTCCCCATGCCCCTGATTCTTGAAGGCCTCATTTTGAAAATAGTGTTCCTTCCACCTTTAAAATGATTCAAGCGTCCATTAGCACCCTGCTCAGTCTTCACCCTGACAAGTTCCTGCCACTGCTCTAATGGAATTAAGAATCTCTAAAGTGACTTATGATAAACTAGAACAGAGAAACTGGCAGGCAATAAACCAATTCCTGCCCCCCATGGCACCTTTCTCTGGCCCTGAGTAGCCCTTCCCATACATTGTAATAGTCTAGTAAAGTAAATAAATTGCTATTTCAGGCCTTTGACCTGTGGCTCCATCTTGTCCCCTATGCTCTTCAGACATTTGAACTAGGTTGTCACCAAGATGCAGTTGACACTTAGCTCTATCTTGCACTTTCAGCTGATCCTAGAGAGGCCATCAAAACTCTGCGTCAGTGGTCATTTTCACACATTGTTAACATCGCACAACATCACGCAGCACTCACGGAATGGTGGCCACTTCATGGTGTGATATCTGATGTCATGAAAACAGAATCATGACGGGGTGAGATCAGAAATCATGCCATGAAGTTGCCACCATTCCATGAGTGTTGCGTGATGTTGCATGTCTTTAACGACCTGTGAAAACAGCCAGTGACTGCAGGCATTTATGGAGTGGACACAGGCTAATAAACTGAAACTCAATCCTGGTAAGATAGAAGTGCTACTTGTGAGCAGAAAGTCTGGCCCAGGAATTAAGTTGTTACCCATTGCGCTCCTTTTGAAGGAATAAGTCTGTAGTTGGGGGTGCTCTTGGCCCCAGGCCTACTGCTGGATAAGGATAAGCAAGTGACAACTGTGGCCAGGAATGTCTTTTACCAGCTTCAACCGGTTAGCCAGCCACAGCCTTTCCTGGGCTAGGATCTGGCCACTGCATTACATGCCCTAGTTGCATCTAGAATAGATTATTGTATTGGAGCTGCCCTTGGAAATTATTTGGAAATTTCAGTTTGTGCGGAATGGTGCAGCAAGGATGCTGACTGGGGTGGTTCATATGTTCCTGCCTAGGAATTAAGATCCCAGGGACAGGACCTCTTCAGAGTCCCTTCAGCCAAAGAATCTCATCTGGTAGGTACGTGAGAGAGGGCCTTTTCAGCAGCAGCTCCAAGATTATGGAACAATCTCCCCAGCGAGGTGCACCTGACCTCCTCTCTTTCGATCTGAAGACAGCTTTATTTAGCACTGAAGCTGAGTGATTTTAAATTAAGGTTTTTAAATGTATTTTTATGTCTGTTGTAAACTGGTTGAGTGCCATAAAGTAGAAAGGTGGCTAATTTATTTATGTCATTTATATTCCGCCTTTCTCATTGAAAGTCAAGGCAGATTACATAGGGTGAGTATACAGGAGGACATATTTACAACAATAAATAATATGTAAGGCAACATAACGGTGAAATCTATTGTTTCTAACTCATTAGCGAAACATCTGGGACCCCTTTCCTACAATACCACCCCCTTAGCTGAGAAAAAAAAGGCCTTTTTGAATAATTCAATTTTGTATTGTTTGTGGAAAGCCAGGAGCATGGGGGCTCTCCTGACCTCCTTGGGCAGGCCGTTCCATAGGGTAGGGACCACCACAGAGAAAGCCTGTGTATAGGCTGCTGTTGGTTTTGCCCATGTACAGGCTGGCACCTGCAAGAGACCCTGTTCAGATGAGCAAAGCTGCTGTCAAGGGACATAGGGAGGGAGGTGGTCCCATAGGTATGCTGGACCAAGGCCACGAAGAGCTTTGTATGTTCCATCAAGGACCAATACCTTGAACTGAGCATGGTAACTGATAGGTAGCCAAGGGAGTGACTGTAGGATGGGAGTGATGTTCAAGCTCCTGCTCATTCCTGATAATTGTCAAGCCCCAGCATTTTGTACCAATTGAAGCCTCCTAGTTAACTTAGATGGGAGACCAATGTATAATGCATTACAATAGTCAAGTTTTGATGTTACCATAGCATGGATCCAGGTGGCCAGATCAGCCGTGTCGAGATAAGAAGCCATTTTCCAGCCTAGAGTGAGATTGTAATAAGCATTTTTTGCAGCTGCCTTAACATGTTTTTCTAGTAGTAGCGCTGGATCCAGTATAACCCCTAGGCTCTTAACTGAGTCTGCAAGGGTCAAACGAACTCCATTGAAAGTGGGGAGTACAATGATTTTCAAGATCTCTGACTTCCCAACAAGCATCACTTCAGTCTTGTCTGGGTTCAATTTTAATTTGTTTTTTTCCAGCCATTTCACCACAGCTGTCAGGCAGCGATCTAAGATTTCTACTGCATCCTGTGGGGACCTGGATAGTGAGATATAGAGTTGGGTATCATCTGCATATTGATGACATCCAACTCCATCGCTGTGAATGAGTTCTCCTAAAAGTTTTACATAGAGGTTGAATAACATGGGAGATAAGATTGCATCCTGCAGGACCCCGCAAGATAGTTCCCATTCTAGAGATAGCTGATCTCTGATGGCAACACTTTGAGTCCGTTCTATGAGAAACGATTTATACCAGTCCAAGGCACATCCTTTGATGCCCACTTTTGTTTCTAAATGCCTCAACAGGATGGCGTGGTCTACTGTATCAAGGGCTGCAGACAGATCCAGGAGGAACAATAAGGAGGCATGTCCTTTGTCTACATTCAGATGGAGATCATCCACTAACGCTACTAGTGCTGTTTCTGTCCCATGCCCTGGTCTGAATCCAGACTGGAAAGGGTCTAGAATGCTAGAATTTTCCAAGAAGATCTAGAGTTGGTCAGCTTCTACTCTCTCGATCACTTTGCCCAGAAATGGCATATTAGAGACTGGACAATAATTGGCCACATCAGTTTTGTCTAGAGATTTTTTTTTAATTAACAGGCGGATAACTGCTTGTTTGAGCGGCCAGGGGAACATGCCCTGAGTTAGTGATTGGTTTACAATAGATCTCAATGGTTCACTTATGTGATCTTTACTTGATTTTAACAGCCAAGATGGGCAAGGATCAAGCACACAAGTAGTGGCTTTCATAGATGCCAGGATCCTGTTAAGGTCTGTTATTATAATTGGTTCAAAGCAGCCCAAATATAGGCCAGATGGTGTATTAAGCATTTCTTCTATCTCATTTGTATTGCAGCTAGCATCTAGATCAGAGCATATTCATGCTATTTTATCAGCAAAAAACTTAGGAAAGGCCTCACAGCTAATTGTCTGTCCTTGGGTCTGTAAAGGTTCAGATTTAGGGGTTAGAAGGTGTCTGGATACCCTGAACAACTGGGACAGCTGTGAACTAGCCAACACAATGGTTGCTGAGAAGTAACATTTCTTTGCTGCTTTCATTTCCGCTTCATAGATCCTCCAATGTGTTCTGTAGCTATCAGTTTCTGTGCATGTTTTATGCCAGTGTCTTTCTAGATGTCTTCCAGCTCTCTTCAGGTCAGCCAGCTCCGTGGTAAACCATGGTGCCTGCTTCCATCCCAAGGGCCGGAGGGGTTGACAAGGAGCAATGGTGTTGATAGCTTCAAGGAGCTTTGCATTTCACGCTTCTACAGCAACTTCTGTGGAGCATGTGTCTGTAATTCTAAAATTCCCCAAGGCATTTTGGAATCTAAAAGGGTCTATGAACCTTTGTGGGCAAATCATTTTAATTGGACCCCCTATTTTGTGGGGTGTTGGGGCTATATTCACTTTTGTCTTCAGCAGATGATGATCTGACCATGGTTGAGGCCGAACCTCCAATACTGAAACAAGGTTTTCTCTTAAAGGCGCAGTGCAAAATACTAAGTCTAGTGTGTGGCCTCTTTTATGTGTAGAGCCTGACACTATTTGAGAGAGGCCCAGGGTTGCCAGGAAAACTATAAATTCCTGAGCTGGGCCTGACTTTGAATACTCAGCATGGATATTGAAGTTTCCCAGAGCAGTAAGTCTAGGTGTCTCCAGCACCATGTTTGCTAGCAGCTCTGCCAACTCAGAAAGGGTGCTTATGGGGGAGCTGGGTGGTCGGTAAACAAGCAGGATACCCAGTCTATCTTTAATTCCCAGAGACAGGAACATGCAGTCAATACCAGCTATACCTTGTACTGGAGATCTGTGGAAGTTGAAGGACTCATGAAAAATGATAGCAACTCCTCCACCCCGGCTGCCATAACGAGGTTGGTGTAGGACTGCATAACCAGGAGGAGTTGGGAAAGACACACCTTGTCATTTTCCTGCAGCCAAGCCTCTGTTAGGCAAGCCACATCAATTTTCTCATCCTGTAACATCCCAGCAATGCATGCAACCTTGTTCCTAAGAGATCTGGTACTACATAGTATTAGTGTAGTGGTGGTGGAAGTGGCCCCATTATCAGTACGGGGAATACTAGAGAGGTTGGATAAGCAGCAAGCACTACTGCTTGATGTTGGTTGCCTTTGGTAATTCCTGCTCCCATATTTACCAGCTCCCAACTGCACTGGAATAGCAAATGTGCCAGACATTTTCACCAAGCAAGTAAGTAGTAAGAAGCTTAGCATGGGACTCTAAAACCATGTAACTAGAGTATCAGACATACTGGTGGTCTCAATTCAGGCAACAGACCAGAGCGACAATTGTGGTACAGTTAAGAAAACAGTGTCAAAATGAAGTTGCAACCATCCCAGGAACAGTTCACAATATAGTGAAGTTCTTCCTATTCTCTTGCGTCCACCACCTCATGTAGTTGATGGTTATTCCTAAGCTAAGAGCCACGGGCCAAGAGCCCTTGTGCTCATGCCAAGAGGCTCATGCCTCCTGCACAGAGCCCCAGTTAAATAGCCAGCGGTACCTGTGAGAGAGAAAGCAGGGTGGGCAATAAGGCCTGGATCACCAAATAGCCCCCAGCTGCAGATCAAAGGGAAGCACCATGAGCTCCTTGCGAGCAAGCATCCATCTAGCTCTCAAAAACAGACTCCTCATAAGTAGGCATGCCTACCTTTTGCATGGAGCCCTCTTAAATAGCCAGCGGTACTTGTGAGAGAGAAGGCAGGGTGGGCAACAATAAATATTTTAAATAAATAAATCTCAGAGACCATATAACTCCAGAACTGGCACAATTCAAGATGCCGATGTTGACCTTTACAGCCCTGTATAGCTTGCATAGCTGAAGAACCTAATCCTTTCTAACCTATCTGGCCATTACAGCCGTCTTCAGAGGCCCTTCTTTGGGTGCTCCTGTCTTCTCAGACTAGGCAGGTAGAAATCCAGGAAAGGGCCTTCCTCTCAGTCAAGGTACCAAAACTCTAGAATTCTCTCTTCAGCAAGACTGTCCGCTTCTGTTGCCATCTTGGACCAGCAAGTGAAACCGTTTTTGTTTCACCTGCCATTCCCCCAGTGATCCCTCCTACTATGTTTTAATTGTGTGTGTGTGTGTATTTTAGCTATGTTTTAAGTGACTTAATGATTTGTGTTTGTTTGGTTTTCATGCTTTTTAAGATGTATTTTTATTATGTATGTTTTTAATCTGGTGGTCACCTTGGTGTCCTCAATGAAGGCAGAAAGGCAGGATATAGGCAGGCAGTCAGTCAGACAGACTGACTGACTGACAGAGTTCCCAGGCAGATACAAGCCTGATATGAACTGAAGCAAGTGTACACAAAGAGAAGAGGATTCAACCTCCCCTGCAAAAATAAATAATAATAACATTTGATTTATATACTGTCCTTCATGGCAACTTAATGCCCACTCAGAGCTGTTTACAAAGTATGTTATTATTATCCTCACGACAATCACCCTGTGAGGTGGGTGGGACTGAGAGAGCTCTGAGAGAGCTGTGACTGACCCAAGGCCACCCAGTTGGCTTCAAGCAGAGTAGTGGGGAATCAAACCCGGCTCTCCAGATTAGAGTCCCATACTTTTAACCACTACACCAAACTGGCTCTTCAGGAACTGTTTTCCTGATCTGCAATGGTCCCAGTTGGAAAAACTGAAGAGTAGGCATCAGTATATGTAAGTTTCCCCAACAGGACAAAAGGGACAGGTCAGGAAAACAGCAGGCAGGAGAAGGCAAAATCAGGTCCATGCATGCACTCCCATCTGTAAAAAATCCACATGGGAGACACATGTGTACTGTGGACTGTGTAGATTGGCCCTAATTTTAATCAAGATGTGTAAAATATACTGCTGATGGTTATGGCTTATGTGAGCAACAGAAGCAGTGAATATCTACATGTATTTAATTTTATACACATTCTGGAAAAATTAAAGGCCAAACTTCTTCTTGAGGAAGCACACACACACATGGCCTTTCCAGTCAATAACATCCCACCATGTGAGAACATGAGCCCTCTATCTGTGAAGCCATTTTCTAGTATGTGAAGCTATTGATTACAGGGTCTTACTATTCATGAAGCAGCTGGAATGTTCTAGACCTTGAACTAGTGCCTGGAGAATAGACTGGCTCCGGAGTCGGCCATCCCTTCCCTCGTATCTGTTCCATGGCTTGTTTTCTGTTGTGCTGATACGGCAAGTACATTTGATATAGATGTTTCCAGAGAAGTAATAACAACAATACCTTCCTTTCTGTACCCTCACTGCTGCCGTAACACTTCAACCTCCCTTTTGTTTATCCAAACCTCCTCAGAGCCCTATATAATGAAAGCTACATTTCTTTAGAAAGTACTACATTTTAGTATCCAAAGGTGGAGCTGCAGCTCTCATGAAAGAACAATCCCAAGTTGCCTTTGGCGATAAAGATGCCTCCCCTTCCAACAGATAAAAACAAATAAATTGAAGGGAGGGGGGACAATCTACTAAAAGGAGGGGCATAAAAGAGCTATGATATTTCATATCTGTTTACTTTCTCTTGCTTCTTAAGCCTTAGTGAGCTATTGGTTAAAGTCTCTGACACTGCATAATATCTGTGTTTTTTGTGAGGATGTGGCTGAGAACCAAGCAACTAAAGTCTCCCCCTTTTTTTAGTAGTCACATGTATGAATGAAACTACATACTACTGAGTAAGGCCATTGATCTATCAAGGTCAGTATTGTTTATTCAGGCTGGCAATGGCTCCCCTTTCACATCACCTGCTGCCTGGCTGTTTTAACTGGATATAATAACATTCAATTTATATATCACCCTTCAGGATAACTTAATGCTCACTCAGGGCAGTTTACAAAGTGTGTTGTTATGATCCTCACAACAATCTCCCTGTGAGGTGGGTGGGGCCAAGAGAGCTCTGGAAGAGCTGTGTGACTGACCCAAGGTCACCCAGCTGGCTTCAAGTGGAGGAGTGGGGAATCAAACCCGGCTGTCCAGATCAGAGTCCTGCCGCTCTTAACCACCACACCAAGTTGGCTCTCTCCATTGAGACCCTGAAGAGCCACTACCAATCAAAGTAGACAATACTGAGCTTGATAGACTCAGTGGAAGATAGTGCTTACATTAGGCCAAGAGACAGGCTGACTCAACGTCATCCCATCCCATTACGTTCCTTATAAGAATGTGTTGTTGAATCTAGGACTCCCTGGCCTAATATGATAGTCTAGCTACTGTACATGGGGTTAATCCCTACCTATCACAACAACCCAGAAGAGTTGTTTAGACTGAGAAAGAGGGTGGTTGTCCCAAGGACACCTAGTAAATTTCATGGTTAAATGGGGATTTAAACCTAAGTCTTTCTCATTCTAGTCCAACTACAATGCCATACCTTTACTGGTCAACTGGCAGCCATATAGCTCACAGAGGGCACCTGTCAAAAATGTTTTCTGTCAGTTAGATTGCCCCAGTGAAATGTATTGCTCAACCACAAACAATCCACAAGAGACAGTGGAATCCCTTTTGCAAAACCCACAGAGTTTACAATAGATAGCCACTTGTTCCTCAAAACCATTAGAAATGAGGGAGAGTAAACAATTTTATGAGAATAGCTTTTACAAACCATAGCATTTGTAAATGCTATGGTTTGTAAATGCTATTCTGTTGCAGACTTTCAGAGAAAGAGAAGGAGAACAGCCCAATAACACTTTCCTACACTTCATGAATTATAAAAGACCACTTTGGAATGGTCGCAGTGTTCCTATCTATCCAGATGACTCTGCATTATTTGTTCAACAAACCCTGCCAAAGAGTGAACCTAAATGCCCCTTACTAAAATGTTTGTCAGAGTAAACTGAATTATCAGTGCTCTTTTTTCCTCTCTGATCAAAAAGCCTTATTTAGTTTACTTCAATCTAAACAATGGTGCGGGAGAGGTGTTAAAAAAAAACTACACTGCAGCACCAATTTAGCCTTCAGGAATGTGTTAGGCCTATATGTTACCCAAATAGGCTACACACATGGAGGCTCCGTAACAAGCAAAGGTGTCCCCTTACCAGCCTAGAACAATCATGGGTGTAGGTAGGCAATCTCCTAATTGGTTGGGGAGATTAGCTTAAGGAGACAAGCGAGAGGGGGTAACTGGGATTCTCCACCAATGTTTTTGGGGATTAGTCCCTTAGAGAACTCTCAAATAAGCCAGGCAGATGTTCAACTGGAAATGTTTTTTTTATTATTATTAAAGAGAAATAAATGAGCAAACATTCAGAAAATCACACACAGCACACATACAAGGCTAACTAAGAAAATCAGGGGGGAAAGGGAGAGAAGGCAAGTTTCAGGGTAATATTTACCAGTCTCAAAGATAGGGGTTCATGAGGCTGACAGCAAAACAACCAACATTTCACAAGGAGAAGAGAAGAAGCCCAAGCAGATTTGGGGGTATGTGGACAGATCCAGAATACATACACACAATTGTAGCTAGGGAGTCCAATTACAGGACAAAAAACTCCCTGGGGCAAGCTGACATCCTTGCCCCCAAAACAATAATTTAATGAGTTGTCCAGAGGTTGGACAATAAGTTGGGAGAGGTTTGATGGTTCCTATCTACAGTAGATTCTAGCTGAAAAAGTGCTTAATTACCCTTTGAGTACTGGATGGGAAAAGCTACCAGGTTTACTGAATAGTGTGATTAGGGTAAGTAGGTGCAGGGGAAAGAGATCGGGCATTGATGAGATAACACAGGAGTTTCTTGGAGACCTCATTGCCCTAAGTTATGCGTCTCTCTCTAAGGCATGGAGGGGCATCAGTAAGTCAGCTGCTCTGACTCACATTCTGGTAATTTTCCCGGTTCCCACCTGGCTGGTGTCTGCCCTAGCTCAGGCAGCGCCTTGGACTTCTGATACATGAAAAAGGGCAGGGGGTATGATATTCCATCTACAAACTGCCCTCATAGCAGTGAGGAGAGGTCTGATTGCTAACACACACACACATATTGATTGATTGATATTTATTGATGTATATACATATAGCAGAATGCTGTGGAAGAATTCAGAGGAGGCAAAGTGATCTGTACTGCTTCACATGGCAGTGGGAAAGCCTCGATTTTTAACCTCATGTCAAAACTCTCAGCAAATAGAGGAAAATATCAAGGGGAAAAGGTTCTAGCCCATCCCTTTACTTGTTGTGCTAGCTTTTTACTTATAGGGAATTCTTTGTGTAGGAGAATATTGAATACAGACAACCTGCAGGTGGGACCTGGCGATCTCCTGGAATTACAACTAATCTCCAGATGAAACAGATTAGTTACCCTGGAAAAAATTGCTACTTTGGAGGGTGGAATGTATGGCATTAAACCCTGCAGATGTCCCTCTAGCTCTCCACAGGCTCCACCCCCAAATATCCAGGTATTTATCAACCTGGAGTTGGCAACCCTAGCTGAACAATATACTTCCGCATCACCAGTGCTCTGAAGTACAGCCCATCCCACCACCTCAGAATTCTGCCATGTAATAATAACCACTCCATTTTGTAGCACGTGTCTGGAACTCGTTCTCAGGGAACGAGTACGTACTCTCAGGGAACGAGTACGTACCCTTGAGGCCAAGGTGGCTGACCTGGAGAAGCGGAGACAGTTAGATAGGCATGAGGACAAGATTCTCAGGGACAGGACAGATGTGTCCCACTCTAAAAATGGCAGCGTTCTTGTTGTCAAGGAGAATGAGGATCTTGTGGAATCAGGGCACCGTATTGAGGATAAGGGGAACATGCCCTCAGAAGGGACCTCTTCTTCAGTTGGTGAGCAGGTTTCCTTTCGCATCAAGGAACCATCCCTGGGTGGGGCGGGAGGGAGGCTCTTGGTAGTTGGTGATTCAATCCTTAGACAAGTAGATAGCTGGGTGGCACAACCGCGTTCTGACCGTATGGTGACTTGCCTGCCTGGTGCGAAGGTAGCGGACATTACGCGTGTTATAGATAGGCTGGTAGATAGTGCTGGGGAAGAGTCAGCGGTCGTGGTCCATGTTGGAACCAACGATGTTGGGAAATGCAGTCGTGAGGTCTTGGAACAAAAATTTAGGCTGTTAGGCAGGAGACTCAAGGCCAGGACCTCCAAGGTAGCCTTCTCAGAAGTGCTACCTGTTCCACGCGCAGGGCCAGAGAGACAAACGCAGATCAGGAGTCTCAATGCGTGGATGAGACGATGGTGTAGGGAGGAAGGGTTCAAGTTTGTTAGGCACTGGGATTCTTTTTGGGACAAGCGGGAGCTGTACAAGAGAGACGGTCTCCACTTGTCCCGAGAAGGAACCCGGCTGCTGGCACTTAAAATCAAAAAGGTGGCAGAGCAGTTTTTAAACTAAATGCTAGGGGAAAGCCGACAAGAGATAAAGTGTCTCTGGTTCAGGATGGTTCATCTCAGAGAGATGAAGGGCTAGGTATAACACTTCTACAGGGAGATAGATTAGAGTTGTCAACTGAGATGGAGACAAACAGTGCAGATGACCTAACTACGTCTCGAGGCAAAGTGTGCCGGGGAAGTTACAGGTGTTTATATACAAATGCTAGAAGTGTCCGAGGTAAAATTGGGGAGCTGGAATGTTAGTGTTGGGCGAATCCATAGACATTGTGGGCATATCAGAAACTTGGTGGGATGAGGAAAATCAGTGGGACACGGTGATTCCTGGATATAAATTATATCGGAAGGATAGGGAGGGAAGGGTTGGTGGTGGGGTGGCTCTATATGTCAGAGAAGGTATACATTCCAGTAAGATTGAGAAGGTAACTGAATTAGATTCGCTTCTGGAAATGCTATGGGTTGAAATTACGGGCCCAAATGGAAACTTAACTGTGGGAGTTTGTTATCGCCCTCCAGATCAGAAAATAGAGGAGGATTATAAAATGATGACAGGATTAAAGATGGCTGCTAAACAAAAAAACTGTGTTGTAATGGGTGATTTTAACTACCCACACATTGA
This sequence comes from Eublepharis macularius, assembly GCF_028583425.1. Taxonomy (NCBI): domain Eukaryota; kingdom Metazoa; phylum Chordata; class Lepidosauria; order Squamata; family Eublepharidae; genus Eublepharis; species Eublepharis macularius. The sequence goes on along the minus strand of NC_072792.1, from coordinate 162,094,007 downwards.
CTGGGCCAATGGGTGTTCAAATCGGGGGAGAGAAAGTGAGTTTCTAGACTGTCTCAATGACTGTGCTATGGAACAGATGGTTACAGAACCTACTAGGGGAGAGGTGATCCTGGATTTGGTCCTCAGTAATGCTGAAGACCTGGTGAGAGATGTAAATGTGATTGCACCACTTGGGAACAGTGACCATAATGTTATTGAGTACAACATATGTATAAATAGGAAATTGCCAAATAAGACCAACACAGCCATGTTTAACTTCAAAAGGGGTAACTTTTCTGAGATGAGGGGGTACGTGAAGAAGAAACTGAAAGGGAAAGTAAAAAAGGTCAAAACACTTGGGGAATCTTGGAGACTATTTAAAACTACAATCCTGGAAGCTCAAATTAAATATATACCGCTGGTTAGGAAAGGCACAAATAGGTTTAGGAAAAGGCCAGCATGGTTAACAAGCAATGTAATAGAAGCTGTAAAAGGTAAAAAGGATTCTTTTAGGCAGTGGAAAACTAGTCGGAGTGAGGTTGATAAAAAGGAGCATAAGCTGTGGCAAAAAAAGTGCAAGTCTGTGATCAGACAGGCAAAAAGGGAATATGAGGAGCATATTGCAAAGAACATAAAGAAAAACAATAAACAATTCTTTAAATATATTAGAAGTAGGAAACCAGCTAGGGAGGCCGTGGGGCCCTTGGATGACCAAGGCATAAAAGGATTACTAAAGGGTGATAGGGAAATGGCCGAGAAGCTGAATGCGTTCTTTGCTTCTGTCTTCACTGTGGAAGATAAGAAGTGCATGCCCACTCCGGAAGCACTGACTTTGGGAGGGGTTTTGAAAGACCTGAGTCACATTGAGGTGACGAGAGAGGAGGTTATGCGACTGCTAGATAATTTAAAAACTGATAAATCACCGGGCCCAGATGGCATACATCCAAGAGTTCTGAAAGAACTCAAGTGTGAACTTGTAGATCTCCTCACAAAAATATGTAATCTGTCATTAAACTCTGCATCTGTTCCTGAGGACTGGAAGGTAGCTAATGTTGTCCCCATCTTTAAAAAAGGTTCCAGGGGAGATCCGGGAAATTACAGGCCAATCAGCCTGACGTCAATACCGGGTAAGTTGGTGGAAACTATTATCAAAAATAAAATTAGTGGGCACATTGATGACCAAAAGCTGATGAGGAAAACTCAGCATGGGTTCTGTAAGGGAAGATCTTGTCTCACCAATCTGTTAGAGTTCTTTGAGGGAGTGAACAAACAAGTGGACAAGGGAGACCCGATAGATATTGTTTATCTTGACTTCCAGAAAGCTTTTGACAAAGTTCCTCATCAAAGGCTCCTAAGTAAGCTCAGTAGCTATGGGATAAAGGGCCAAGTCCTCTTGTGGATCGAAAACTGGCTAATTAATAGGAAACAGAGAGTGAGCATAAACGGGCACTTCTCACAGTGGAGGGTGGTGAGCAGTGGGGTGCCACAGGGGTCGGTATTGGGTCCAATGCTTTTTAACTTGTTTATTAATGATTTGGAATTGGGATTAAGCAGTGAAGTGGCTAAATTTGCAGATGACACGAAATTGTTCAGGGTGGTGAAAGCCAGAGAGGATTGTGAGGCACTCCAAAGGGATCTGTCGAGGCTAGAAGAGTGGGCATCCATGTGGCAAATGAGGTTCAATGTAGCCAAGTGCAAAGTAATGCACATTGGAACCAAAAATCCAAAATATAAATACAAGTTGATGGGGTCTGAACTGGCGGAGACTGACCAAGAGAGAGATCTTGGAGTCATGATAGATAACTCACTAAAAACGTCAGCACAGTGTGCGACTGCCATAAAAAAAGCTAATGCTATGCTAGGGGTTATTAGGAAAGGGATTGAAAACAAATCAGCCGGTATCATAATGCCTCTGTATAAATCGATGGTGAGGCCTCATTTGGAGTACTGTGTACAGTTCTGGTCGCCACACCTTAAAAAAGATATCATAGCACTGGAAAAAGTACAGAGAAGGGCAACTAAAATGATTAAAGGGTTGGAACACTTTCCCTATGAGGAAAGATTGAGGCGCTTGGGGCTCTTTAGCCTGGAGAAAAGACGACTGAGGGGAGACATGATAGAGGTTTACAAGATAATGCACGGGTTAGAGAAGGTCGAGAAAGATGTGTTTTTCTCCCTTTCTCACAATACAAGAACTCGTGGGCACTCTATGAAATTATTGAGCAGTCGGGTTAGAACAGATAGAAGAAAATACTACTTTACACAAAGGGTGATAAACACATGGAATTCGTTGCCACAGGAGGTGGTGGCAGCTACAAGCATTGCCAGCTTCAAGAGGGGACTGGACAAATATATGGAGCAGAGGTCCATCAGTGGCTATTAGCCACAGGAGATAGATGGTATTCTCTTTGTGGGGAGGTGGTGCTCTGTTGTCTTGGTGCTGGAAGGAAGGCAGTGGGAGGGCATCTGGTGTCCTGGCCTCACTGACAGTCCTTTAGATGGCACTGGATTTCTAGCCACTGTGTGTGACAGAATGTTGGACTGGATGGGCCACTGGCCTGATCCAACATGGCTTTGCTTATGTTCTTAACTAGGAAGCAGGTTATATAGAGAGCTGTCAGGCCGTGGTGGGGATTGGGCAGGCTCAAGGGATTTTTTTCCCCTTGGAATCAAGGGGTCTTACCTTTGGCTCTGCCGAGGCTAAATACATTCTGGAAGATTATTTTTTTTAAAGAAAGCCTAGCTGGAGTTCAGCTGCTGCTAGCAGGATCTCCCTTAATCTGCCCCCTCCAAAAGGGATGACTCAATGCAAAACGTTCCTGCATCTTTAGGAATTGAGGAGGAGGGGTCAACAGGCACTGCTGTTCCTCCCTCCTCCGCCTAATAAACCTCCCTCTTTGGCGTCCATCTCTGCAGCTGTTCACTCTAGCTCTACACATTACTGATCAAGGGCAAGACTGGCTTTCCAGAAAGCAATACTGGAAAGGTAAAATTAGCCATTAAAACACTACTGCATTTGCTTAAAAAGCCACTTTGGATGCATTATTCATATGGAAGTAATCTTCACTGACAGCATTCTTGTTGCAGCTATGTGGTTGGTCTAGCTTTGAGCTTTCAGGGCCCTCCCCCAAAGAACCCAGTTCTTCCCCCGGCTACAAAGGAGTACAGCCAAGGCAACTCTGTCCTTGGATAACTCACCTGCATTCATTTGCCTTGTACAGTCGGCTTCAGAACAGCATTCATTGATTTATTTCCCCCCCCCCTGCTGCTGCTTTCCATCACCTCCAATGACTTGCATCGTCTTAGCTCCTGGCCGCAGGTGTCTGTTTCTGGAGAGGCTAAAAATGTGGTCAGCCGTTGGGGGGATACAATGAGAGTGACCGGATGCACAGAAGGATAAAATATTTCTTCTAATCAATTAGAAAGGGGCAGATCCAAAGCCACCGAGGGCATTCACCAGAATTTCTAGCGGTTGAGAAATGCAGCGTAGCTCCCTTCCTGTGTCTAGCAAGCACAAACAGGATAACTTCCGCAAATAAGCAAATACATGCAATTTTGCTGAATTTATGTTGTTCTACACATTGCAGGATTCAGCAGTTTGTGGCTCACCTTGGCTGAGAATTTCAATCATTTTAGTGCAGTGTACATATAGCTCTGGCTCCCAGGTCCAATGTATGCAAGACCTTTTGCATAGGCAATGCTTTCCCATGGAAGCCCCAGCACAGTAGCCACAGGGGTCCCACAAGGTGGGCTTCCCCACATGTCCCCTGTGGCAGCCATTTCCCTCCCCCCACTCACCAACTGGGGACTTTTAAAATAAATTCTTAAAAATCAGTAATTGACATACTGTTTTAACAATGCATTGCTATGTCAGTTACCAATTTTTAAAAGCTGTCCCATGGCATACAAAGGGAAAATGGCTGCTGCAGAGATTAAGGAAGGGGGGGAAATAGTACTGATGGGAGATTTTCCCACCCACACAGCAGCTATCCCAGCTTTTGCTCTGATCTGTCCAAAGGCATTGCAGCAAAGCAGGTTTGTGGAAGATCAGAGAAGCTGGGGAAACCCTGGGAGGTGCACAAACGCAGCATCACAATGCTGTGAAGAAGCAGGGTGGGGGGGACTACTCACAGTAGCATCCAAGGCAGACCCAATTACACACGATTTCCATGAAGAATAAAGATTGTGATCAGAGATGAGAGTGCCATGAGTAAAATTAAATGATACTCTGGTGGTCTTGAGGGACCCCCCCCCCCCCTTATTCAAGTGAGATACTTGCATGAGCAGCATAGCATCAGAGCTGTGGCTGCACTTTAAACCGCAGTTCCTCTTGGCATTTTTCACTTCATGAAAGAGGAGCTGCTATCTTGTGTGAGGCTATGGCTCGCACGAACAGTTTGTCCCTCAAAGGAATGCCATCAGAACTGACTCAAATTCTAAAGAGCAGGGCTTTTTTTCCTGGGAAAAGAGGTGGTGGGACTCAGTGGATTGCCAGCACAGGGGGCAACTCCTGGCAGGAGGTGGTGCCCCGGTACCCCATGCACATGCGCAAAGTGCACGCACATTCTGGGGACCACACAGTGATATCACTTTGGGTCAGCTGGAACAAAGGGAGAGTTTTTTAAAGTTTAATCACCCGTGGTGAAAATGGTCACATGGTTGATGGCCCCACCCCCTGATTTCCAGACAGAGGGAAGTTTAGATCGCCCTCTGGAGGGCAATCTAAACTCCCCTCTGTCTGGAGATCAGGGGGTGGGGCCACCAGCCATGTGACCATTTTCAAGAGGTGTTGGAACTCTGTTTCACTGCGTTCCAGCTGAAAAAAAGCCCTGCTAAAGAGTATTATTGTACAGTTCTATATTGTAATTTCTAGTAGAATTTTTTAATTCAGACTTACTAAATGATGCTTTAATATGTGGCAGTTCAAGTTCTTATCTTAAGTATGTTTGTTTTTGGTTACTGTTGTTTATTGTTAAAAGTGCTTATAAAAAGTTAAAAATAAAAAGTTTTTTTTAAAAAAAAAAGAACGGACTCAACAGCACAAAAGCATCTGTTCCCAAAGTGACAGACTCTTCAGAAACCAAAGTTTCATTGGTGACCCAAAGAATAATTTAATCTTAGCTCTTCTTATGATGTAACAGTGCATGGTATTGGATAAAAAGACATTGTCGGAGGTAAAACCAGCCCCACAAGGAAAGGTTGGAAGTGCGGGGTCCGTTTAGCAGGGAGAAGAAAAGACTGAGGGCAGACATGGCCTGTCACATGGAAGAAGGCAAAGTCTTGTTCTCTGCTGATCCAGAGGGGGGAGACTGGATCTCAAGTTACAGGAGGGTTGATTTCAGTTGAACCTTCCTATGAGTAAGAGCACTTTGACAGTGGAACCAATTGACTAGTGGAGTGATGGGTTTTTGCTTGCTCAAGTTGCGGCCTTCCAGAAGAGGTGGGGCGGCCAGGCATCTGTCAGGAATACCCCAGCAGTGGGTTGGGGCGGCGAGAGGAGACTCGATGGTTTACAAGGCTGCTTCCAACTCTAGGATTATGACAACCCGTGATTTCATGTACTGATTTAGAGTCCTTTAAATTTGGGGGGGGAAACACAGAGCAAATAAAACGGGCAGTGATGAAGCATAAGTGCTATCCAACCCACTTTTGCACACCCACACACTCATAGTGCAATCTGAAGCAGAGTTACACCCTTTTAAATCTATGGAAGTCAATGGGATTGGAAGGATGTAGTTTTGTTTAGGATTGCACTATCCTCGGGCTAATATTACTTGTACGGATCGGCTCTCAGTACCCTGCGTGTGCCCATCTGAATTACTTTACCAACTTTCATACAATGATTATTCCTCAGATATATTTTGCTCTTCTTCTAAGTCCCTTGCCAGTATTTTCTGTCAGATCTGGGTTAGTTCTATAATCCTATATTTTTTATTAACAAGTTCCAAAAATCAGAAGGAGAATACAGGTCCTCCTTGGCCACATTTTTATATGCTTGCTGGTCCTGTGTTTTTTTTTAATTTAAAAGGAAGTGTTAGAAGGAGAAGGGCTTGAGGGGGCGGGACATAAAAACCAACTGTCAACTTGTCAAATAAAATTGTCAATAGGAATTAAAGTGCCATGAAAAATTATCTTTTTCCTCTTTCCCTCTACAGTGTGTTCAGTTATATTCCTAGAGCTATATCTGACAGTCTTCAGTGTAACATCCTACACTCTAAACCTTTCAAATACGTCTTTATTCTACCAGAGGATGAGTTGGGGTAGGTAGAAAAGATTTTGGCTTCAAGAGAGTGGGGAATGGTTTATGTAATATTTATTTTTACTTGCTTCTTATTCCCCTAATGTCTTGGGTGAATTGCCATAAATGGTTACAGCTTCTCAGTTTCACATAAAATGTCTGGACTTGCATAAAATGGATGGAAGGCTGTTTCACATAGACGTGTGCAGTGGTCTCCTAAACAGAATTGCACCCATCTAAAAGACCATTGATTTCAATAGATGAGCTAGGGTTACCAACCTCCAGGTGGGACCTGAAGATCTTCTGGAATTACAACTGATCTCCAGAGGCACCTATTTGACTAACAAAATTAGTGGTAGGGTATGAGCTGTTGTGAGCCACAGCACACTTCTTCAGACACTTCTTCAGATTCTTCAGTATCTGAAGAAGTAATCTGTGGCTCACGAAAGCCCATACCCCACCACAATTTTGTTAGTCTTATAGGGGCTACTGGACTCTTGCTCTTTTCTACTGCTACAGACAGACAAAAATGGCTACCCATCTTGATCTAACTGATCTCCAGGCTACAAAGATCAGTTACTCTGAAGAAAATGGGTAGACTCAATGGCTTTATACCCAGGTGAGGTCCTCAAACCCTGCCTTCCCCTAGCTCCACCTTCAAAGTCTCCTGGAATTTCCTAACCCAGTGATGGAAAGTGGAAACCCTCTGAGGGAATAACTCTGCTAAGGATTGCAGGGACTATTCCTAGGACCTTCTATTTGCAAGCAGGTGCCCTATCAGTAAATCACTGCACCTCATCTCCTTTCTGGTATATCTCTGCTCATTTCTTCCTCCCTCCCAGGTTGAATATATTCTATTAACTTTCCCATTCCAGCAATTATTTAATTTTTGTAATACCAAGTGCTTTGTTGCAAATAAACTTACCAGAAGTGCATTCTATTATACCTGTTTGCTGGAATTCATTTAAAGATGGTTTACATTTTTATTTTATTTATGTTGTTAGGTTTATTTCTGAGCTGCGTGAGGTCCGCACCATAAAAATCATTTTCATAAATAAATAGATCCTGACTCTCCCTTTGAAAGCCATGAGACTTGGTGGAGTTCCAGTTCCTCATCACAGAAAGCCGTGGCTCGTTTCACCAAGTTATTTTTCTGCCCATTTCCCAATTAATAGTTCTCATGAAGAAGACTGGAAATCCTGTTAGGAAAATAGTTTATGCTGCAGAGAGATTTGTCCCATTAATCTCGTGCTAATTTAAGATCAAAGACAGCATGTTTTAAAGGATGGAACGTTTACCCATAAAACAAATCTTATGTAGAGATTATAAAATATATGGTGGCTTTGGAACACCATCAGATTTATTGAGAAGCCTTTGTGGCACGAGTAGTACTTTGTTTTGTGCTTGTTTTACCTTACAGAAACGTCCGATGCAGTAGCCTGGTATAGACAACAGCCCTGTCTATTCAGTGAAAATATAGGGAGGAGGAGAGGGAGAGACTGTGCTGGCCCCACCTCCTAGATGTCTGCAGGGTGACCATGTGAGAGAAGTTGCCACATGAACTCTCCCTCCCTGTGGTCTGTGATTTTCAAAAAACAGTGTCAGTGATCACAGGGAGGGAGCATACATGCAGCCACTTTCTCTGTGCCATGCACCCTGCGCATGACCAGTCAATCACACAGAGGCAAAGGGCACGAACCACATTACAAACAGAAAAAAACCACCGAACAGCCTAATCTGCTGTTCTTGAACAAGCTGTTCGTGAGGCCCCATCCTAAACAAACAGGTGCTCGTTAAAAGCCTCCTTGGGTGAGCCAGACAGTCTGGCACCTGCTGCAATCAATCCCCTTGGCAACCGGAGGCAGGGAGGGACTGAACTCTGTCTGAACTCCTTCTGGCTTTCCTTCTGGCTTTAACCCTTCAAAGTACTTCCAGCAGAGAGTCCCATTTTTGCCACTGTGAAGAGAAAATGACAGCCAACGGGGAGACCCGTGGATCATGACTTTCCCGGGGTGCAATCTCTCTGAAACTTGGGGGGTCTTCAGAGGACAGTGAGGACTATGTCCCCTGCCCCTGCATGTGGCAGGAAAAGGTCCTTTAAACTATCAGCTGGCAGGTGGCAGGGAGGCTAAGTGGGGGGGTTCTGGCCCCCATGAACAATGATCAATGAACATGTTCGGGAACAGTTCATGTTCGTCCATGTTCATTGTTCTTTGTTCGTGGATGGCACCGAATGACAAACAGGGTGTTCGGGGTTTTTTTCCCATGAACACATGGGGCTGTTGTCTGGGCTAATGAGAACCAGCATGGTGTAGTGGTTAGCATATCAGACTAGGCTCTAGGAGGCTCTAGATTCTTCACTACGCCATGAAAGCTTGCTTGGTGACTTTGGGCCGATTACACTCTCTCAGCTTAACTGCCCACACAAGGTTGTTGTTGCAAAGATAAAATGAAGAGGAGAAAGATTATGTAACAATAATATGATAATAATAGCATTGTGAACAGGCTTTGATTCCCCAGTCCTTCTCTTGAAGCCAGCTGGGTGACTTTGGGTCAGTCACACGTTCTCAGAGCTCTCTCAGCCCCACCCACCTCACAGTGTGTTTCGTTGTGGGGATAATAATAGAATACTTTGTAAACTGCTCTGAGGGGCATTAAGTTGTCCTGAAGGGTGGTATATAAATTTAATATTGTTGTTGTTGTTATACTGCCCTTCTGGAGAGATTAGTGCCCCACTCAAAGCAGTGAACAAGGTCAGTGTTATTATTATCCCCACAGTACAGTTGGGCAGCTAGGGATGAGAGGAGTGACATACCGAGGGTGACCCACTGAGCTCATGGCAGTAGTGGGATTCAAACCAGCAGAGTGCTGATTTGCAACCTAGGTATGTAACCAGCAGCTGGGTGACCTCATTAAGGAGAAAAGCAGGGTACAAATATCTAAATAAATAATGAGCCTAGCTCTGTGATGGGACTGTTCATAAATTTGTCAATGTAAGTGTTTTGATGTAATTGGGTTTTTCATTTTTAATGAACCTGGAAACTGTATGAGGTGTGGATATTTCCCTGTGGCTGTTCTTGGAAAATGCAGAGACTGTTTGTCTTTTCAAGTGGAAACATTTAAAATACTGTAGTGGCTTAAGAGTGTGCGTTATTAATCAAGAAGTCTTTGGTTTGTTTCCACCTTAGCCATCATCCCATGGCCCTCATTCTCTTGTCTTTAACAACCATTTGCAGTATGAGGATAAATGTTTTAATTGTTGTTTTATGTCTTTGTATGTTTTTAAAGCTCTGGTTTTAACTGTTTTAATGTTGTGTTTTGGTTGATTTTAATGGTATTATGTGAAATTAGTATGTATGTTTTAATTTGTTAGCTGCCTTGCAAGGGCAGAAAGGCAGGATATAAATTTCATTAAATGAAATCAGTTATATTGTAATACCTCACAGAACTATTGTAAGCATTATTGAGATAGCATGTGGTGCTTAAAGTTATTGAGCCTGTGACACAACTGGAATTTTGAGTCCTCCCCCAAATGCCTGCCAAAATAGCAAGGGGCTCTCACAAAATGTTCAGCATTCTCCTATAATGGCAGCCGCTATGTCTGAATAGCAGATAGAGTGGCAGATTATGACAAACTAGAAGCAGGTCACTTAATGTTCTCATGTGATATTCATGAATCAACTGCACAGTTTGGTTTTATTGGTCTCTCTAACTGCACACAGCAATGGAACCCAGAATAGAGCTTCCACTTTGCATGCAAGAGGTTTGATTCCTGGCATTTCCAGTTTAAAGGACCAGGTGGGAGGGAATGTGAAAGACCTCTACCTGAGACTCTGGAGAGTGGCTGCCAGTCTGAGCAGACAATGCTGACCTTGAGGGTTTGATTCAGTATAAGGCAGCTTCATGTGTACTCATCACGATTCCCTATTGGGTGACAGTAAGGACTTGGTCCAGACAGGGCCAGATTAAGACAAGCTATCCAAACTGGCAATTCAGTACTTTTATTATTATTATTATTATTATTATTATTATTATTATTATTATTATTATTATTATTATTATTATTATTTAGAGGTCCTTCATAATCTGAGGCCCCAAACAGTTGCTTACTTAATTTGGTCTGGGTCTGGGTGTGAAGATGTGTTCTGGAGACAGAGGGCAAGAAGGTAGTACCATTGTAAGTTTGGGGGGGCAACTGGGGGCACCTTAATCATGGATTCTCCCCAAACCAGACATTAGCACTGGCCCCATTTACTAACCAAATGGTTGGGAAGTTCCATGCTGGAGATGTAAAGGCAACCACTAAGGTACTTCAGCTATCCATGCATACCTCCATGTTGAGGGAAAACTCACAGGAAAATCCCAGAGGTGAATGATTGCAATAGCACACTATCCAGTGATGCTTGGATCCTATTCTGGTAAGATGGGTAGCCATGTTAGTCAGTCTGCAACAGTAGAAAAGAGCAAGAGTCCAGTAATACCTATAAGACTATCAAAATTTGTGGTAGGGTATGGCTTTTGTGAGTCACAGCTATCTGAAGAAGTGAGCTGTGACTTACGAAAGCTCACACCCTAACACAAATTTTATTAGTCTTGCAGGTGCTACTGGATTCTTGCTCTTTTCTACTGGTCAGAAGACAGTAAAACCTTTAATATCCTTGTCAATGTAAAAAAGAAGCCCATCAACTTTGTACCAAGTTTCCCATTTACCTTACCTTTTATCCTTTCTCTTTAGCTTTTTGAAATAAACCATCCAGCTCCTGGGTTGCTGTATTTCTGTATTCAGTATGCATTCTTTCATTTAAAAACTACTATTTTGTTAGACTTTATCAGTGCTGGCCTAGATATTACTATTCAATGAAGTATCCCTCTAGAGGAAATCTCTATATGATATTTCATCTTTATACAGGTTTTTATACAGGAATCTATTTGCATGAAAACTGTATCAAATTAATGTATGATCCACATTGGAGGGCAGATACTCATGCTGAAGACTGGAACGCAGTGTTGTTAACGCAGAAATTGTTAGTGCCACCAGTTGGCAGGAAATGTAATAAAGAAAGGCAGTAGGTCTAATACAAAGAGGCAAATTCCGTTGACCTCAAAGGGAAACATGTTTGAGTAAACATAAGATAAAGCCGGCAAGATTGTTGAAAAGATTGTTGCTTCCCTCCCCCCCCTCTCAGTGGTTACTTTGACAAGCTCCACTTCCCAAGCTCAGCTCCTCCTATTTTATTTCTACATGTTGTCTCCTGAACTACATCCAGTAGTAGAACTATTTGTAACATTTCATCCATTTTGTGTTTTTTTTTTTCTGTGAATCGGTTTGGAGAACACATTTTTAGATGCTGGACACTCTTGTCAAACACTGGGCGATTCATTCCAAGCAGGTTTCTAGCTTGAATCTAGAAGTACATGTCTAATCATCCAAGAGAAACTTGATGGAGACAAGATGGGGCAATAGTGTTTAATGTTTCTTTACTTATTCAAATATTTATGTCTTCCTTTTCAATCAAAAGGTCCTTTAGGAGATTACTATTTTACATAATGCTAAAGGTCAGAGAATGATTGGCAATTCTGTTAAAGGCTGTAAATTGGTTAACGTGAAGGCTTTGTTACTCTCTTCCTGTGATGACTCTGACCTTATATGAGCCCGTGCACCAGTTGCCCTCCTCTGATCACTTCCTGCTGCTTTTTCCCACCACCCAGATGTGTTTCATCTTCACTCTGTCTGTCTAAGCTCATGTTCCAGCTTTATGGAATGGCCTGCTTGAAGAGGCACAGGTGAGTCCCTTCTCCTAAATCTTTAGAAAAAGGCTCATATCTATAGAATGTATACTATAGAACTTTGCCCTAAAATCACACAACCTTAGATTAACATTCCCAAAGAAATGGGGGTTATTTTGACCCCAGAAGTCTTTGAAAAAAATTGGTTTACCTATTTAAAACTTTCTAGAGACACCAGTCTCCTGTTATACTTTCTCCTCAATGAACTCTAATGCCCTGAAGTCCATTTCTTCCCTCCATACTTCCTTTCTTTTTAAAGCTTGAGGTTCATCAAAAATTTGGGGGTACTGCTTGAGGAGGATGGAGTTTGGGGAGGGGAGAGAGCTCAATAGGGATGTAATTCCATAAAGCATACTCGCTGGAACTCTCATTTATGCCACAGGATCGGTTCTCAGTTGTCTAGAGATCAGTTGTAATTCCAGGAGAACTCCAGGCCCTACCTAGATGTTGTCAATTTTATGGGTGACAGCTTTGTTCCAGGAGGACATTCTGTTGAGGTGTTATTGTCAGACTCTGCTAGAAGATTCTCCAAGACTGATTCACTTCAACAGACCAGGCTGGATGAGTTAAAGGTCTTTATTTAAGAGATTACCACCGTTAGAGCACAGTACAACTTAATTGCCAGGAACACCAGGGGAAGGCCCAGTGGGCTAGTTATACCCTCTTTTCCCCTCCTCCCTTTCCAAGCAAAAGCCCGTTAGTCTTGGTGCGCAGTTTCTTGCAGGAAATCTGGAAGGAAAAGAGAGGCAGGCACCAAGGTCACCCGGCTGGTTCCCAAGCGCCTTGAGATAAAGCAGCCGAGTACAGAACAGCAACAGCAGAGAAGATAGTAAGAGAACAGCAAACCTACAATCTATCCCCCACAGGAAAAGGAATCACCGAGTATGGCAGGCAGGTCACAGGCCTGCTTGACCGTTATGGGCTGTTGAATCAAGAGAATGTATTTGTTGGTATAATTTTGAGTCGATGCCTTGCATTTCCAAGTCATGTAGAACCCTCCAAGGAAATAGCACAATAGAAGTATTTTAAATAATCTATGTACACATTTCATGGATGATGTAATAAGGCAGGCTGCACACCTTATTACTGTTAACAAATTGCATTGATATCCCATCAGGAAACTTATGTCAGGCTGCCTGAGTTCCTATGAGGTCTCTCATCCAGGTAATGTCCAGCCCATTCCAATTTAGCTTCAGCCTTCCAAACATACTCACTATCTCCAACACAGTCTATCAGCTATAGACTGTAGACTCAGGGGAGTAAGCTGTGTTAGTCTGTAGTAGCAAAATCGAAAAGAGTCCAGTAGCCCCTTTAAGACTAACCAACTTTACGGTAGCATAAGCTTTTGAGAATCATAGTTCTCTTCTACTCACATCTGACGAAGAGAACTGTGATTCTCGAAAGCTTGTGCTACAGACTGTAGACTGAGAAGGGCTTCACAATCACCTTAAAGTTTGCCGGTTTGGGGAGGGAATTAGTGGATTTCCCCCATTACATTCATTTAACATGTCATGGGTTTCAGCCCACATTCCATTCCTCCTAAATTCTGCTTTAAAAAGAATATCTAAAATTAATCCCAGTGTCGCAACCTGTATAGTTTGCTGTATTTTAATTCTATCTGAAGTTTAATTTCCATATTTCGTACCCCCTGTTTATCCCATGGAAAATTTGTGGGAGGAGCTGATGGAGCAGATCTCTCTGTGCCCTTCCTTTCCTCCAGCATCCTGTTGTCCCAAAAAGCCTCTTTAAAGACTACGCTGATTCGTAAATAAAATGCACTACAGTGTACAAGTGTCCATTGCGGTAGAGGATTCAGATAAGATCACCTCCACTAATACAAGTCAGTGGAAAGAGGGGAAAGTGATTTTGCTTGCTCTCCCCTCATTCTCCAATAACTGTTCCATAATTAGATATGAGATGAGCTTATGATTGGATCATCTCAAGGGCTGTTGTTGAAGTTCCTCTTGAGCAACTTGGAGCCTGCACAGTAGCTGTTTATTCCACAGGACTGTTCAGGTCTTGCAATTCTGCTTGTTAACCTCTGAACTGTTTGTCATGGTTACGAGTTATAAAATAATGCTTTAAATTGTTGACAGTTAGACCTTTACACTGGCCCATATTCTACCACTCTGATCAGCAAAGGCCCTTCACTAGCCTGAGGAGCTTTCCTCAAACTTCAATAGCACTTCTGCAGGAGGAAGATTCCTTGGTCTAGCAGAAGGCTTCTGTGACTGTTAGTGCCTGGTGGTCACTACTTTTTAACATATATTGTTATTTGCCCCTGATTTTTAATGTGTGGGGTCACCCTGTTATGATAGAGAAAAGATAATAACAGAGAACTGAGTGGGAAAGGCTTCTGAGGTAAACTGCCTCTTTAGTAGAGATGGGCACAAACAGCAATACAAACAAAAAAAAGCCACGAACAGCCCAATCTGCTGTTTGAGAACAAGCTGTTCGTGAGGCCATGAACAGGTAGTTGTTGTTGCAAGCCTCGTTCATTGCTGTTCGTCTTGCTGTTTGTCAAGCCAGACAGTCTGGCACCTGCAATCAATTCCCTTGGCAATTTAGGTAGGGATTGTCTGAACTCTGTCTAAACTCCTACTGTTGCCCTGGAAACCCCAATCTAAGCCCAATTTAGCTTGATAGACAGGTCTTCCTTTCAAGTGTGGAGCTCCAAATTTGTTACAACAAGGGAGCAAAGAGCAGGGGGGAGGGGGGCTCCCAGCTCTGGCTTAGCAGACAGTGGAGAGGGAGAGACAGTTGCTGTTGACATTTTGATAGAGAGAGTGCATTGGAGCTTGAATTTTCTTTGTGTGTGGTGGGATAGGGATCTACCCTTTTAAGTTCCAGGGCTGCTGCCAGGCTCTGGGGCCAAGCTATTATTTATTATTGGTAACTTTCCTGGTGCCTGCTCAGGTCAGGTTTCTGGGAGTGGTGCAGTAGGGATCTTGACTTGGACGATGGCTGGAGGAGAGCCTGCTGGCCCCCACAAACAGCCAACCACAAACATGTTCGTGAACAGGGCCATGTTCATGGTTGTTCGTGAGTCCCTGTTCATGGATGGCAATGAACAATGAACATCATGTTTGGGTTTTTTTCTGTTCATGCCCATCTCTACTCTTTAAACTGAAGGCACTCTGATCTCCCCTTTCCTTCTGTTTAAACCCCAGCTGCCACAATATCAATAAAAAGGGGGTGCAAGCTTTTATTAATTGGATGGTAGTGTGCAGCTTTGTGTTCCCTAAAGGGCTTGTAGCTCTGACCCTAATAATATGGTACTTGATAGTGAGGTGATTAGAAACCCCTTTCCCACAGCTATTTTTGACTGGACAGACAGCACACTGTTGGAACAGAACAGCCAAAGATTTATTTACAGGAAATCAGTTATAGAAAAGGTTATAGTGTAGAATTAATAAAAAGCACAAATGTATAACTGGTTCACATCTTCCTTCCCCCAAAGTTATGTTTCTTCCCCCAGTGGGGTGACTGGTTAATCCTTAGCCTGAGTTGGACACACACACAAAACTGAGGGGAGATAACAATTCCTTTTTCTCCAGATCTGGCTCCTCAACAAATAATCACCACTCATAGACTTCTACTCGGAGTCTAGGCTGCTCTATTAACTTAAGAGAACCTAGCCTCAGAACTAGTACAAAACACTTAGATTTTGGTTGGCCTTTCAGAAAAGGTGTGGGGGTTTTGCCTCATTAAAACAAGGACTCTACCCTAGCCTGACCCTACCCCCACCCAAATCCTAACTGAACACAAAAGATAAGCCTGACTCAGCTCACGCTTTTATCCAAGGCCACAAACACCCCTAGCTGAGGGGAAGAAGTATCAGTTCTCCTTATTAAAAGGGAGCTGGCTCACCTCCCCCCCCCCACCCATACCAGTATACTTCCAGGGCTATGATTGGCTGACCAGTCTTTGGGGCTTTCTTCTGGAAAATTCCCCAGGATTGGTTCAGAGCTCTGGAGACAGGCAGGACTTTGGTGTTAATTGTCACAGCTTCAAACTTTGCTAAGCAAAGTAGTAGGATGCAGGCCATTATTTCTACCATTAGGCAATATTCCTGGTGTCATGATGTAACATTGCTAATGTGTACCAATTGAAAAAAAATGGGGAAGGGTATGTCCATCAACTGCAGTAAACAGATTCGTGATCGTAAGGAACAGACACACAAGATATTGACACCTAAATTGAAAGTGTCAATATTCAAATAGGATGATTATCTTTTAACTAGGTGCCTTTTGACAGATGTGAGGTGAGGAGTAGCTGCTGTGAGGAGGCATTGTAATTGGGGAGCTAATAGCACTTCTCTGTTTACCTAAGTCATGATAGTATACTTCCATGTACATACATATTTTTTTTTTAAGTTGGATTATTTAGCACTATTATGCCAAGTCCAGGAATATCATCTAGTGATAGACACAGTGTAAAGCTGTAATAGCACCAATTTTGATTCCAAGAAAATGGTGGCCATAGCAATTAGTTCAAAAAGACGTTGACAACTAACACTATGCTTTTAAACACATGCAAGAAAGCAGTGTAATCACACAAAATGAACAGGTCTGAATTTGTCTGACACATTGAAATAGGTTGCTGAATTACTGACTCCATGCTTGTGACTGGTTGGCAGTATATAAGCTGCACTGGTGGGTGATCATCTGTACATCATCTGAGCTGTATTCCACATCTATGTTAAAGTCACTAGAGATGTATAATTGTAATTTCACAAAATTTAACCCAGATTGTTAATAAATAATGATCTAAATGGGAACAAAATTGTTTCCGGTGCTTGGGAGTGGTTGGAAACCTTCCACTTTGACAGTCTTGCACCCTACTTTCTAATTTCATTTCCCAGGCAGTGGGAGGCAGAATGATGAAGGGAAGAAAAGTGATTCAGCAGATACATAACTGACAGATACATCATCCAACCAGAACAGTTAGCCCATCTTCCTATCAAACAGGATTTTCCACTTGGAACTTTTGTGTACAGTATTCACACTTTCAATCACTCCATGGTATCAATGACTTTACGGGGTTCCTTTTTATTTTCTGTAAGCATGGAGGCTATTTTTACATGAAATATCCACTCCTATTTGCAATGGCAGTCTGTCTCAGGTGATAAAGGCAAAGCCTTTGACTATGCACACTGACTGCCCTGCATTACTGCAGAGACTGAGAGAAAGAGGCATCCTCTCCTGATGACAGGCATTCTGGGGAGCAGGTAAAGGCAGTTTTCTTCCTCTCGCTAAGAATAAAATAGAATAAAAAAGAAACACAAAGATGGTCACACTTGAGAAACATGAACAAGATCAGTGATGAGGAAAGATCCAGTCATTTATCTATACAAGAAAGAACTTCTGATTCAGGATATGATATCTGTCAGATACCTTTCTTGTATTAGAAAACTTGAGGAGTGACCTAATCTGCTCATGTCTATCCATTCACAAGTAAAGCAGTGGGACCTACTCTTAAATAAAAGTAGAACAGGAAAACAAGTGGCGATACCTCTGTTCTTCCCCGCAACTTCACTGCACCATGCTGAGCTTTTATTTTTCGTCCAGCCAGGGTCCTATATTGCAAGTCTTTTAGCCTGGAAGGAAAATTCTGAAATCAGACAAGGATAGCAATGTATGGTGGTGGGAAGCAGGATTTAGCTCCCCTTGTCAGAGTGCTCAGTTTTTGTAAATAAGTGTGTCACCATCGCCGCCACCACCAGACTAACAATCATAGATAAAGAAGGGGGAAAACCTATTCGCATGTCAATTCATGGCTTCTTCTACTTGTTCTGCAAATAAAATTTTAATTTTCTGTACACCATGAATGCTTTTCTTCTACCATTCTGACTCCTTGATTGAGCAGTACGATCCATAACAATCTCATCCTAGTTGGGCAAGGGAAAACCAAAAATCAATTATACAACTACTGAATTTATTTCCCCATACTAGTTTTAATTCTAATATTACAGATCACATCTCAAGTTTTAATAACAAAACAACAAAACCCAAATCTAAGGAGAGGGTTTTTTGGCAAAGCTCCAAAAGTCACAGCTTCCCCTAATTAACTTTCCTACAGCATCGATCAATTTTGTATGCACGTACATCTTATACGCCTACATGCACAAAATTATCACAGCCAACATGGAACATGCACTAGTGTGTGTTATTTATTCCATTTTCTTCATTTAGAGCTTTGATCTCCCACCACCCTAGAAATATTGGCACCATGGGTGGCTTTCAGTATAAAACAAAAAGTATCACACAGAAAGAGTGATGTTTGGGGCTTTAATAATTGCACAGTTGCTTCTCTTTTTCTCTGCAGCATTGCTGGAAGTCTAAGAGGGGGGAAAAGCTGAGAAAGTCACCAGTCCGCAGACGGACCTGCTGCTGTAGCAGCTGTTGTGTCTTTTGGAGGTGCAGGAAGCCCAAAGGCTGTAGCTCCCCTCCCCAGTAACTGTCAAGCAATCTCAGCAACAGATGTCAACACTCAATAAGAAGGGAAGGTGGTACACGCTTGTAATAGTTGGTGGGGAAAGGGATATAGAACCAAGCATATGGAAATCAATACTGCAAACTGAATTCCGCTTACCGATGAACTTACCTTGAATGTTAGATCTTGCTTTTATAGAACAATATTATAGAGAGAAACAGAAGCTGGCAACATAAGGCATGAAGAGGGAAATCCACACATCTACTCCCCTATAGTAAAATGTTTAAGATCCAGATGTATGAAGAGTTCACATATCTCAAGCATAGCAGAGATGGCCAAGTAGGCACAAACAACACTTCCTTACACAGTTCTCTCTGTCAGATGCATCTGACGGGGAGAGCTGTGGTTATCGAAGGCTTATACTACATAGGAATTGGATGGTCTAGCTGTTTTACTGCTGCAAACTAATACGGCAAACTCCTTTGAAGCCTCACCCAAGCCAACTGACCCCCACTCCAAAAGGAGATGTTTACATTTACTAGCAAAGGAATGTTTTGGTTTCATCCTCCCTCTCCCCCCCTAACTACATCTTCTTTCTCCTCCCCTCCTCCCTCTCCTATATTTGACCTGTTTCTGTACCATGCATCTGACGAAGAGAACTTGATTCTCAAAAGCTTATGCTACAATAAAATTGGTTAGTCTTAAAGGTGCTACTGGACTCTTTTTGATTTTGCTACTACAGACTAACACGGCTAACTCCTCTGGATCTAACACTTCCTTACAGTGTCAAAAAGAGTCCAGTGGTTCCCGAAAGCCCACGCCAGGTACCACTGAGCTCCCCCAGACCCCACCTCTGTAAAGGAAATCTGTTACCTGTGGTAATGTGATAACCATTCATAGTCCCTATTCAGTCCCAGCTTGACAGAGTCAAATTTGCATATGAATTCCAGTTCAGCAGCCTCCCGTTGGATTTTGTTTTTGAAAGGTTTCTGTTGAACTACAGTGACCTTTAAGTCTTTGATGGAATGTCCTGGTAGGTTGAAGTGTTCTCCCACTGGTTTCTGGACGTTTCTATTTCTAATGTCAGATTTGTGTCCATTTATTCTTTTGCGTAGAGGTTGGCTGGTTTGTCCAATGTACAGAGCAGAAGGACATTGTTGGCACATGAGGGCATATATCAGATTGGAGGATGAGCAGCTGTAAGAGCCAGAGACAGTGTAGTTTGCATATGAATTCCAGTTCAGCAGCCTCCCGTTGGATTTTGTTTTTGAAAGGTTTCTGTTGAACTACAGTGACCTTTAAGTCTTTGATGGAATGTCCTGGTAGGTTGAAGTGTTCTCCCTGCTGAACTGGAATTCATATGCAAATTTGATTCTGTCAAGCTGGGACTGAATAGGGACTATGAATAGTTATCACATTACCACAGGTAACAGATTTCCTTTACAGAGGTGGGGTCTGGGGGAGCTCAGTGGTACCTGGCGTGGGCTTTCGGGAACCACAGATCTCTTTGTCAGATGCATCTGGCAGGGAGAGCTGTGGTTATCGAAGGCCCATACTGCATTGGAATTGGATGGTCTAGCTGTTTGGCTTCTACAAACTAACAGGGCAAACTCCTTTGAAGCCAACTGATACACACACCAAAAGGAGATGTTTACATATACTAGCAAAGGAATGTTTTGATTGCTCCCTCCCCTTCCCCCCCTAATTGCCTCTTCCCTCTGCTCTTCTGTGTTTGTCCAGTCTCTGTATCAGGCATCTGACAAAGAGAACTTGATTCTCGAAAGCTTATGCTAAAATAAAATTGGTTAGTCTTAAAGGTGCTACTGGACTCTTTTTGATTTTGCTACCACAGACTAACACGGCTAACTTCTCTGCATCTATTCCTTACAGTGTGTGATCCTCAGCTGAGTCGCACCCTTCTAAGTCCATTGAAGACAAGTTCAAGAAACTGTTACATGTAACAGCAGAAGATATAAAGGACCGGGAGGTTACTCATTACCTAAAGGCATTCCTGCGCTAGCTCTATTCCTGGGTTTTTGTTGTGTTTAGTTTCCATGGCATAAACAACTCCTGGTTTGGAGACAGATCAAGATGGGTAGCTGTGTTAGTCTGTCTGTAGCAGTAGAAAAGAGCAAGAGTCCAGTAGCACTTATAAGTTTAACAATTTGTGGTAGGGTATGAGCTTTCATGAATCACAGCTCACTTCTTCAGGAAGTTCATACCCTACCACAAATTTTGTTAGTCTTATAGTTGCTACTGGACTCTTGCTCTTTTTTACAACTCCTGGTTTGTACATCAAACTGAAGATTGGTTGTAGATCAACAAACATGTTCCCAGTTATTGTATGAGCAATAGAAACACATACAAAATGCACCTGAAGCTCTCTTATACTGAGTCAAATCATTAGTCTATCAAGTTGCCAGTCAAAGTACAGACTATGTCTGACCTCGCTAAAACAATGGTCTGACTCAGTATAAGTGAGAATTCAAGCTTGGTTTTTGCTTTGAATTCTGTCTTAAACCTATTGGCTTCCCACCATTTTCCGTGCCCTAAAATGGAATCCACATGTTATTAGATATTGTGCTATTGTAATTGTTCATAGAGGAATGCTTTACAGATGTTTTTAGAGTGCTAAATGGTTATATTATACTATTATATGCCTCTGGCTTGTTTCTATATATAAATTCCATACTTATAAATAAATAAAATTCACTTTATTGGAAAATTCAGGAAGTGATTACAGCAGTGCAATATTAAGCAACATATGGGTCCAACCTAAGAATCTTTGTTCCCTGGATCAGATACCAGTCCAGTTCTCATTTAACCAGAAATGTCTTCAGCCTGCTATTTATTTATTTAGAAAATTAATCTGTTGCCTCTCTAGAACTTGCTTGAAGCAGCTCACAACTAAAATGATAGCAAGTAAATAAATACAAGTCAAGCAAATACAAACCAGTCAAGCCAAACAAAATAGGTCATTAAAATATGCCAGGGTATAAAAGCAGCATAAAACAAACAGAGCAGTATAAAATGGTATTGATAAAATAATCTTCCGGCTCAGAGCAGACCATAAAGCCCCTGAAAAAGATACATCTCCTTAGTTTAAAAGCCTGGGTGAAGAAAAATGTTTTGGCTTAACTCCTAAAGGTAAATAAGGTAGGCACTAGGCGAGCCTTCATAAGAAAGGGCAATAGTGAGGTGCCACCACTGAAAAGACCTGTCTCTGATCACCACCTATCCTATGCAGATAAGGGCACAGAGAACAAGGCTTGAGAAAATGAACTTAATTGGCAGGCTGGACAATATGGGAGAAGGCAGTCCTTCAAGTACAAACCTCATTCATGTTCTATTAGTCCCTAATATCCTGCTGTTTCACTAGGCATGAATTTGGTGCAAATAACCTGAAAATCACATATGTGATGTCAATATGTGGCATAAATTTCACAAGCCACGAACCATGAACTTTCACAAGCCTGCCCCTGGTTTGCGAAACGGTTCATTTGGTTTGCGAAAACATCACATCCAGGTAAGAAAGCCATCACTTCCGGGTCAGCAGAAGGTCTGCAGGAAGTCCATCCCCTGTTGCCTAGGAAACTGATTGATTGGCATCAGGCTGTCTGCAGTGACAAATCAAAAAAACGAACCAAACAAACCAGCCTAAAATTTCGTGGCGGTTCATCAGAAATGGGATCTGACGAACCGTGGTTCGTGAGCCATGAAGCAGTCTGGTTTGTGCTTAATTTTTGTTCGTATTTTGGTTTGTGCCCATCTCTTGTCAACAGCACATAATCTAGCTGGACTAAGAAACAGAACCCAGAAAGTGGCTGCACAGAAGGGGTGAGGCTATTCAGATATGTGCAATCTTCATTGCAGATGCTACTGAGCCCACTGGAATGAAGGAAATGTAATCTGGGACATAGATCAGGAGGCAAACCCTTCCCTATTCTCCAGACAAGGGGGTAACCAGTGTCATGGGAGGATTAGTACTCACTACAACGGCATCCTGAAAAGCATGGTGGTGGTTTGTATGATGTTTTTTTGAAGGATTCTTGAGCTTCTACCACTGAGCACTGCTGAATGTAGGGGAGGGAAACGCCATTCATTTATACTACACCAGGTACATCCAGCATGTTTAAGAATATCCAAATGAAAATATCATTGCCCTTGATAAAGCACTATCTGCGAAACAAATGTGGCTAGCAATTTGTTGGGCAAGCCCTTTGAGGCATCTCCCCAAAGAGAAGGTGTGACGCCTGCATTGATTGCTCTCTTTGACCACAGCGGCTTTCATCCTTGTCAGACCAGAATGGGGGAGAGCGCTGTGGACATGACTGGAGACTTAAACACTTGGCTTACTACTATTGACTGCATAAATTACTGAGTATGTGCATGTGTATCTGTCTTTCTGTCAATCAGTCAATATGTGGCAGTTAGGGGTGTGCAAGGAAAAAACTTTCGGCTTTCTTGTTTCGGGATTACCCGAAACAAGATTCTCTACCGGCATTAGCCGAAAGCCGAAACAAGAATCTCTTTCGGGATTCGGGATTCGGCATTATTTCGGCATTCTTTCGGGATTCTTTCGGGTTTTTTTGCTGGGAAAATGCCTCCGTCTTTCAGGACGCCTGGAGGAGGCATTTTCCCACCAAATAAGCCCAAAATTGGTGGGGACCTTCCTCTAACCCTTCTCTAACAACTACCCAAGTTTCAGACAGATTGGACTTTGGGGGGCCATGTTATGGCCCCCCAAAGCAGGTCCCCCCATCCTCCCCCCATATTGTTAGCATGCTGCTGCTGATCTCTCTTCATTATTTCCTATGGGGAAAAAATGAAGAGGCAGGCTTCCTTTGCCAGGGGTGGCATTTTGCATGCAAAATGCCCCCCAGCCCTCAGGGGCCCTTCTACCACCCCTCCTCCCACCCCCCACCAAGGCTCAGCCTGCTCCCACTTGGGGGGGCCATTTCATGGCCTCCCCAAGTAGGTGCTCTAATCTCTACCACTGACAGCTGGGGGAGGCTTGTGTTGCCAGGGGTGGCATTTTGCATGCAAAATGCCCCCCAACCCTCTGGGGCCCTTCTCCCACCCCTCCTCCCACCCCCCACCAAGGCTCAGCCTGCTCCCACTTGGGGGGGCCATTTCATGGCCTCCCCAAGTAGGTGCTCTCAGCCCCTAAAGTCCACCCCTCACAGCCCCACACAAACCCAGTTCCCCCACCCCAGCTGCCACACACAGACCCAAATCCCCCCAGTAGCCCCTCACAGACCCAAATCCACCCCCACCTGCCCCACACCCACCATAACCCCAGGAACAGGCTGGCCTGCCCTCCCCTTTTGGGAACCCCTAAACTCTCTTTCCCAGGGCAGTTCTGCACAGACAAGGGGTGCCACAATGGTGGCAGTGCCAAATCGTCCCTGGGAAAGAGCACCTGCCCTGGCACACAGACAACCACCCCCCCTGACCCCCCCACCACCCGCAGAGAAGGCTGGCCAGCCTGCCCCATTGTTCCCTATGCTGGGAACCAACCTCCCATCAAAGAAGGGAACACAGACACACAATCATTAAGTTTAAAAAACCTTTATTTTCTCATTTTCAAATTACAAGTGGTCAACAAATCACAACATATTACACTTATTGTCCCTCATAGCACAACACAACACAATTAACTACACATCAGAGAATCTTAAACACAATTTTTCTTTTGAAATGGACAAACAGTAAAGTTTTGAACATTACAACAGGTCACATAGTGAGCGGGCACAACAGGGCATGGAAACAGAAGATGATCATAATAACTACCAGCCTAATACAACTCTCCCTCCATAACATGACTTAATGGGGGGGAACCACAGCAACAAAATCCCCCCCCAACCCTCTGGGGCCCTTCTCCCACCCTTCCTCCCATCCCCCCACCAAGGCTCAGCCTGCTCCCACTTGGGGGGGCCATTTCATGGCCTCCCCAAGTGGGTGCTCTGCTCTCATCTCTACCACCGACAGCTGGGAGAGGCTTGTCTTGCCAGGGGTGGCATTTTGCATGCCAAATGCCACCCTCACCCTCAGGTGCCCTTCTCCCACCCTTCCCCCCTACCCCCCACCACATGCATTCCTTGACAATCAAGAAATCTGGAGTTAAATATAATGTGCATGTAAGTCCCTCAAAGACAGAAGCAATATGGAGGTAATGACCCATTTGATTTCCACAACCTCAGACACAATTAGGGATCCGTTTCCCCTTGGTGGGGGATCCCCCACTCTCACCTATCACCCCGAAGGGGGAAAGTCAGTGAATGAGCCTTCAAGGTACGCTCCAGGGGCTGCTGCCGTGATGTCACTGATGTCATCTGGCTGCCCTGAGAGTATGCCTGTGCTTTGCAGTGGGCTGATTTGGGCCCTACAGGCCAAAGCAGGATCCCTTGTGGCCCAAATCTGCCTGCTGTGAATTGTGCGTGCTCCCCAGCCTTGTGTGATGATCACATCACCTCCTAGAACAAACATCATCATGCCAGAGCATTGCCATTGAATGATCATGCGTGTGTGAACAGACCCTAAGTATCCTGTAGGCTTCAGTGATGGTATAGTAATGTTTTCACTCACATTATAGAGAGAGAGAGAGACAGAGAAGGGGGGGAGGCACTGAAGCTAGATTATTTCTTCTATTTTACTGTCCCCTTCCAAAGCCAGGGTGGCATTGGCACAATGCCCCCCTCCCCCCGGCCAGAGCCTTAGTACCAGTATGCATTGACAGGCCCATGCATCATAGTCCTTTTTGAGACCCAGCCAAGTTGTGCCTTTTGGAGAAAAATGTTCAAGTTGCTGGTGGGGGTATGAACAGTTTTTAGATATCCACTGTAGTGCAATGGCTAGAGAGTTGGTCTAGAATCTGGCAGACTCTGATTCTGTGCCTTGTAGGCTTGATGGATGTTCTTGGCTCAGCCTAAGTAAACAATTGTGTTGTGTTTTCCAGAGGCAGTCTACGTGATTTTGGGGCCCTGGACAAATGTTCTGGACGGGGCCCCAGAACCAGTGCCGCCCCACCACTGGCTCCTTGCCAAGGCCAAGCAATTTGGTCACCTAGGCCCCAGATAGAGTGGGCAGGAGTGCGTTGTTTCCTTCCTCCCCCCCCTCCACCCCCTCCAACAACTAAGAAGGCCATCGGTGGAGTCACTCCAATGTGAGGCATGGAGCAGCTGTCTATTGTTAGCCTGGTTGTGATGAGGGTGAAACAAATCAAGGGAGAACAGCAATGTGTAAACCACTCTAGGTTCCCATGGGGGAGAAAACCGGGGCATAAGATAAACCTTTAATTTGGTGGGGAGGGGGTATATACATTTTATGTGTATGTGTCTGTATGTTTTATGCATTCAAATCACTTGTGGTGTACTTTAGAATTATATTGAGCTCCACAGTATCCCAAAAACCTTGTCCATGTATTGCAAACCGCAGTCAATCTACCACATCTAGGGTATTCTTCTTTTCCCTACTGCCTTCAATTTTTCTTAGCATTATTGTCTTTTCTAGTGAACCTTGTCTTCTCATGATGTGACATAAGCACTATCATCAATTGATATCTTCAAGGGAGAAAGCAGGCCTGATTTGGTCTGGATCCCACTTACATGTCTTTTTCGGAGTCCATGGTACATGTAAATTGAAACTTTCTTCCCACTTCACAGTGTGAATGCTTTTTCCTCCTATGAGCTTAGTCTAAATTTTACTGTACTGATACTGCTCATTTGGCCAAAAGGCCTGCCCTTGATCAATGCCACATTAAATACTTCATAATAAAAAAATGTTTTTAGAACCATTTAAAAGTGTCCTTAAGTGCCATACGCTGATTTAAAAAAACATAAGCTAAATGTTTGGGAACACAACCAGATATGTGAATGACTGAAATGCAGCCCAATCCCACTGCTACTTAAAATCCATTTTTGATGGAGGTCTGGATTGTCTTACATTGGTGTCATTGGGCTTGGAATCAGGAACCTGGAAGCGTTCCATGGGGGCTACAACTTTCATGCCAAGGCTAAGAGGGTGGGAACGGGATCTCTCTGGGGTGGCAAACTCTGGCCTTTGAAGTTACTGGCAATTTGGGGGTGGGACTTGTGGAAAGGAAAATCTGAGTAGGGATCTCCCCCAGAATCCATGGTCCGCATTTGCCCTCTAAAGAGATTGCCCTTGGAAGCAGCCAGTTTCTCTGTAGGGAACTACTCTCTCTAACCTGAACTCAAGCCCAACCAGGAGTTTGGCAGCCCTAGGAAAATTTCAGAAAAAGATGGCAAAGGAGGGCCAGCAACTGATGGAGGCATGGAAGCCCACACCAGGACAGTAGCAGGGGCCTACTTGGGCACAAGGGACAACCAGTGCTCTCATCCCCCATAGTCCACTCCTTACAGCCCCACACAAACCCAGTTCCCCCACCCCAGCTGCCACACACAGACCCAAATCCTCCACTCAGCCCGTCTCAGAACCAAAACCACCCTCAGCTGCCCCACACCCAGTACCCCAGGAACAGGCTGGCCAGCCTGCCCCATTGTTCCCTATGCTGGGAACCAACCTCCCATCAAAGAAGGGAACACAGACACACAATCATTAAGTTTAAAAAACCTTTATTTTCTCATTTTCAAATTACAAGTGGTCAACAAATCACAACATATTACACTTATTGTCCCTCATAGCACAACACAACACAATTAACTACACATCAGAGAATCTTAAACACAATTTTTCTTTTGAAATGGACAAACAGTAAAGTTTTGAACATTACAGCAGGTTACATAGTGAGCGGGCACAACAGGGCATGGAAACAGAAGATGATCATAACTACCACCTAATACAACTCTCCCTCCATAACATGACTAAATGGGGGGGGAACCACTGCAACAGGGTCCAGCAGAACCTATGTCATTTCCTGTGGCTGTGCTTTCAGTTCAGACACACAAAGCTGAACTGGGCACTTCCAAGGCACTGGACAATGGTATTTCTGGAGCAGTTCTGCAGAGGTCTCCCCCCACCCCCACACCAGCCTCAGAATTTACCTGGGAACATCTGTGAGAGATCATCATTGGCCGGTGCCCATCCACCACTCTACCCGCATCCCCCAACCATGCAAACCCAACATTAACATCAAATTTTTTTTTTTAAAACATGAACATTCAATCAACTTTTAAAAAACATAATCACAACATTTTTTTTTGGGTTTTTTTCCTTTTTTTTACATGAACGGAACATCAACTTTTAAAAAACATAATCACAACATTTTTTTGGGTTTTTTTTTTTTATGAACATTCAATCAACTTTTAAAAAACATAATCACAACATTTTTTTTTGGTTTTTTTTCCTTTTTTTTACATGAACGGAACATCAACTTGCAAAAAACAGTACAACAATTCTTCTACAATTTTTTTTTACAAGGAGTTCATCTGATAAAAACACCTAAGCAATCCCTATCTAACCTGTTTCTCCCTCCAGTAGCAATCCATGTTTCTGGGGCATTATTTCTCATAATAAATTTGGTCCCACAGGGTATGTCTCAGTGATGGGAGATGTTTTGAATACCCTGGGGGGGGGGGCTTTCAAATTGCTGGGTGTTTTCCCTTTGCCACTGGTTCCTAACCACCCTCCCTCTACTGGCCGGTTTTAACTGTATATACAGGGTTTTATACAGGGGAGAGCGCGATTCCAAAGGATTGGACTCATAGAGGATGCAGGCCACAAGTTGGGCTCACCTCAGTCACTCTGGAAGTCCAGTCCTGAGAAATCGAAGAGGCGAGAGTTGACCTTCAGGAAGGTCAACTGCTCGACTCTCCATGGGAGAAGGCGAGTGCGATGTGGGCCGACAATGTCGCCCGCATGTGAAAAGACGCGCTCGCTCTCCACGCTCGTCGGAGGGCATGAGAGCAGCCGCTGCGCCTCGAGGGAGAGGTCCGGCCAGACCGACTCCTTCCTGGCCCAGTAGCTGAGCGGATCGGTGGAGAGCGACTCGCAGGGCTCCGCGAGGTAGTCCCTGACCATCGCCTCCGCCGGATCCTCTCTCACGGTCCTCATGACCCCAGAGGGGACGAGGGCCCACCGGAGCATCTCCATCTCCATCGGCACTCCGGTGGTGGCCTCGGGGGGGGCCTGCGCAGAGGGGGCGTCAGAGGGACCCGCACGGCAGGGCCCCTCTTGCGTCCCCCCTGTCGACAGGCGTCCCCTCTTGGCCTGCCTGCGCCTCACCCAAGAGCAGAGGCCGTCTCTGGCTTGGGTGAGGTTCCCGTCCCGCTCGGCGAAAGTGCCCTTTATGCGCGGGTCACACATGGTCGCCAACATGTATGACTCTTCCTTAGTGAGAGGAGTTAGCCTGGCAGCTATGCCCTGCTGCAGCCTTCTCACTAATGCGCGCACCGCTGGAACAAGGTCAGCACGGGGCGCGACCCGGTCTGCAAGGGTGGCCAGATTCCTCTGGAGCGTGTGCACCAGGGGAATGACCAGACCGAGGGTCACCGTGTCTGACGAGACCGCCACAGTGAAGTCCTTGAAGGGCTTCAGGACCTCCACTGTCTGGGTGATGGTGAGCCAATCCTCCCGGTTGAACTCACCCACCTGACTCGCACCGCGGTGCTCGGAGAGCCACGCGTGGAGTGCGGCCTGCTGCTCCACCAAGCGCTCAAGCATGGCGCAGGTGGAGTTCCAGCGAGTGCTGACGTCAGTGATCAGAGCGTGCTCTGGCACACCTGTCCTGACCTGTGTCTGGCGCAGTTCGTGCGTGGCCTTCACGCTGCGCGAGAAGTGACCCGTGAGCCTCCGACATTTCTGGACAAGTAACTGGAGTTCACGGGTCCGGGTATCCACGGGTTCCTTCGAGGAGCCCAACCCCAGCGCATCTCTCACCACTAGGTGAAGCTTGTGAGCAGCACAGTAGACGCTCTCTCGGCTCACTAGATGCGCCGCTGCCCTCATGTTCTTGCCACCGTCCGTCACCATGCATCCCACGGTGGCGGGTCCCTGGCCTATCCACTCGTCCAACTGTCTCCTTAAGGTGGCAGCGATGTTCTCCGCCGTGTGGGACACGTCGAGCACCTCGGCGTGAAGCAAGGCCTTGCAGTAGCCGGCCTGGCGGTCTCGCATCCTTCCCTGTCTAGCTGTGCTAGGCACCTCCCCCCGGCCCCCACCCAGAACCGACTCGGGTTCCCACCAGTGAGCAGTAAGCGAGAGGTACGCTTGCTGCACACTTGGGCAGGTCCAGATGTCCGATGTGAAGTGCACAGTTCTCCCGGCAACCCGGGACAGCTGTGCCTTCACATGATCCCTGGCAGCCCTGTAAAACGAGGGCACCACCGATCTGCTCAACGACGTGCGAGCAGGGACGGCGTACCAGGGAAAGCAATCTTGGAGCAGCCCTGAGAAGCCGAAGTCTTCAACTACGGAATACGGTTGCCCATCCACTGCTATCATGTTGACGATGTGGCGCGTGATGCGCCTGCTCGCCCTCCGGATCCCCTCTCTGGGCACACTAGCGCCCTGCATACCAAGCATCTCCGGGAGAGAGGCTTGGCGTCCCTTTCCTGCAGGTACCCTTGGGGGGAGAGCACCAGAGGAGCCTGCCTCCTTCTGGCTAGCTGGCGGCCGTGCGGCGCCACTCGAACCCTCCTCCCGAAGAAGCACCGCCTGGTGGTGCCTCTTCATATGGTACCTCATCCCAGACGTGGAGAGATGCCACACATCTTTGCCACGGCTGACGCGCTGCCTACAATGCAGGCACAGGGCTGCTCGGGGATCCTCCGTTGTCTGGAAGTGCTTCCAGATTTCGGAGGAAAAGGGCATCCCACGCTTCCCAGGAGAAGCGCGTTCGGGACCACCCTGCGGCACCTCCTGTGAGGTGCTCTGGCCGGACACACCGTGTCCCACTCTCGGCTGGGCAGGTGGGGATGGACGAGGCTGAAGGGGCAGAGATGTGGGCTCTTCCACCACAGTCTCTGCCTCTTCCTCCCGCGTCCTCTCCTCCTGCACAGCCGCGAGAGGCCTGCTGCTGGCCTCAGAGGAAACTGGGGTGGACCGCCCCAGGGGGGGTCTCACGGGCAGTTCCTCCAACATCCTCCGGGTTCCTGGGGTGAGCGGGAGCGCAGGGAAAGTCATGTGCTCCGCGCCCATCCCAGGAGACACCACATGCTGCCCCTCCTCCAGCAGCTGGCTCGCAACCACTGGAGGAGGAGGAGCCTCAGCAGCAGGCCCCTGCCCAGTGCCAGCCCCTGCCTCACGCACCCGGGTTGGGGGTGGCCCTCCAGCAGCTGCCTCAGGAAAGAGAGTCTTGCGAACCCTCTTCCTGTCACCAGAAGCCAGGCTGGTGAACGGCAGCAGCGCAGGGGAGGGCCTCCTCCGCTCAGATGGAGGGGCTGCCGCAGCAGTCCCCCTCCCCCTCCCCTCCTCCCCTCTAGATTTCTCCCTAGCCTTTCCCCCGGGTCCCCTCTCTGCTTTCCTCTCTGACATACTTTCCCCTCCCAAATTCAACCCTAACTAATCAGAAAAGATTTAGAAAACAAAGGTCAACTTTGTTTTCAAGACCTAACTAACCTGCTATAAATCTGTGTTTCTAGTGGCTCTGTGACTTGGAGATGAACAATCAAGTGCCTTTTTAAGCAACCCTATTTATGTCAGGGAACCTGAGCCTGCCAATCAGCTGAATTCCTCTGGAATTGAGCTGGCCCTAAACCCCAATAACAGGTGACAAAGCCTTAAACACTCACACACTAGTATGCCCGGGCCGGCCTGGCACCACCACGGGTGCCAGAGATGGGCAGTGGAACCCTAGTTATGGGGGCACTAATGGGAAGCCTATTGACAGCTATTACAAATTTTTATATATATATATATATATATATATAGAATTCAAACCTAACACTCACTCACTAATGCTTTCCCTGCTGAGTCCCTATTTAGTTTTTTAAAAATAACTAGGCTCGGTTTCCCTAATAATTATGTTGAGGGCAATTATCCACTGATCACCTACCAACTGGCCTACCTACCTAAGAGACACTATTTAGCGGGACCGATGTTTCTGTGGTATGTCGGTGTGGGGTGTGGATGTGGTGTTTTGAAGATGAGCCTCCCCCCTCCCAAGCTAGCAAGAACCCACCCCCAAGGCCACCCAAATGTGAACCCGGACTCGCTCACAGTAACACCAGTCCTGCAGTCCAGCGATGTTCAGGCGGTCTTGCAGCTGGTCCTCCTCTCCTCCACGATGCTGTCAAGAAAATTGGAAATGTTAGCAGAGTCAACACCACACGCCGCACACGCAACCCCAAAATTCAAGGCCCCGTTGCACAAGCCAAGTCAGCCCCCCCCCTTAAAGGCTAGGGCCAACCAGCAGCAAAACAAAACACATCCACCCAGCAGAGCTTCTGGCCTGTGCAGGCCAGAAGCTGGCACACTCATTTTTTAGTCCTGTGAAACAGCAGTTCATGCCCACCCCACACTCAAACTTGAAAAATGAAACATGAAAGAAAGCAGGCACTGCGATCAATGCTGGCCCCCCTAACCCCCAAACAATATCCTCTTGCCCAACCAGAAAATGCCCCCCCCCCGGCCCAAGCCATAAAGACAGAGCCAAAGCATATGCTTGCAGGTAGGCACAGCAGCAGACATAAGCTCAAAAACCAAATTTAACAACAACCCTACCAGTCCACCAGTGCAGATGTCCAGCAATGTTGATCCTCCACGCAGAGATCTGCAGGCCGATGTCAACCAAGTGCAGTCCAGTCCAGAAGAGGTCCACCAACGATAAACAACCTGAATGTGAAGCAAAACAGTGAGTGCCAGGCCAGCAAACGGGAAGGTTTACCAAAGCCGGAGCAGCAGGCCTGTGTGTGGGCCGAAGGCTGGCACAGTTGATCAGGACGGAGCC
The DNA here is from genome assembly GCF_028583425.1 of Eublepharis macularius. NCBI lineage: Eukaryota > Metazoa > Chordata > Lepidosauria > Squamata > Eublepharidae > Eublepharis > Eublepharis macularius. Next base: position 162,061,698 of record NC_072792.1, on the reverse strand, counting down.
TGTTGGGAATCCTTGCAAGCAGGGGACCAGACACAGAAACGCAAGCCACACCATTCCAGATTGTGGAGCACAACTGTGAGTGCCAGGCCAGCAACCAAAAAGGGTTACCTTGGCCAAAGCAGCATACCTGTGTGTGGCCCACAGGCTGGCACAGTTGATCAGGACGGAGCCTGTTGGGAATCCTTGCAAGCAGGGGACCAGACACAGAAACGCAAGCCACACCATTCCAGATTGTGGAGCACAACTGTGAGTGCCAGGCCAGCAACCAAAAAGGGTTACCTTGGCCAAAGCAGCATACCTGTGTGTGGCCCACAGGCTGGCACAGTTGATCAGGACGGAGCCTGTTGGGAATCCTTGCTAGCAGGGGACCAGACACAGAAAAGCAAGCCACACCATTCCAGATTGTGAAGCACAACTGTGAGAGCCAGCCAGAAGAAAGGCTTCTGGCCTGTGTAGGCCCGAAGCTGGCACACTCTGGTTTTAATCTTAAAACAGTGGATCAAGCTTAAAGAAGGCAAGCACAACAACCAATGCTGAACCCCCCCCCCCCCACCATCAAAGATTGTCTGCCCAACCTGTCCCCCAGGCCATACCTGTGTGTGGCCCACAGGCTTGCACAGTTGATCAGGACGGAGCCTGTAGGGAATCCTTGCAAGCAGGGGACCAGACACAGAAAAGCAAGCCACACCATTCCAGATTGTGAAGCACAACTGTGAGAGCCAGCCAGAAGAAAGGCTTCTGGCCTGTGTAGGCCCGAAGCTGGCACACTCTTGTTTTAATCTTAAAACAGTGGATCAAGCTTAAAGAAGGCAAGCACAACAACCAATGCTGAACCCCCCCCCCCCCCCACCATCAAACATTGTCTGCCCAACCTGTCCCCCAGGCCATACCTGTGTGTGGCCCACAGGCTGGCACAGTTGATCAGGACGGAGCCTGTTGGGAATCCTTGCAAGCAGGGGACCAGACACAGAAAGGCAAGCCACACCATTCCAGATTGTGAAGCACAACTGTGAGAGCCAGCCAGAAGAAAGGCTTCTGGCCTGTGTAGGCCCAAAGCTGGCACACTCTTGTTTTAATCTTAAAACAGTGGATCAAGCTTAAAGAAGGCAAGCACAACAACCAATGCTGAACCCCCCCCCCCACCATCAAACATTGTCTGCCCAACCTGTCCCCCAGGCCATACCTGTGTGTGGCCCACAGGCTGGCACAGTTGATCAGGACGGAGCCTGTTGGGAATCCTTGCAAGCAGGGGACCAGACACAGAAAGGCAAGCCACACCATTCCAGATTGTGGAGCACAACTGTGAGAGCCAGCCAGAAGAAAGGCTTCTGGCCTGTGTAGGCCCAAAGCTGGCACACTCTTGTTTTAATCTTAAAACAGTGGATCAAGCTTTAAGAAGGCAAGCACAACAACCAATGCTGAAACCCCCACCCCACCATCAAACATTGTCTGCCCAACCTGTCCCCCAGGCCATGCCAAGAATAAACTGCAACACCTTTTTGCAGAGGCAGGCCACAGCAGCACATTGCCCAGCATCAAAAAAATTTACAAAAATTTTAAAAAGGCCTACCAGGTGTCCTCTCAGGATGTCCAGCACAGTTGATCCTCCAGGCAGATGTCCTCCAGGCTCCAGGTGCAGTCTCTCTTCTTCTCCTCTCTCGGTCACAGCTCAGCAGCAGCAGCAACAGAAGTGTTCCAGACAGTCTTGCTCCAAATTTAAATCCCCTGCTGCAGCCTCAGCCAAAGATTTAAATCTATTGGCTGGCATGAGAATGCAGCAGTGGGATTGGTGACTCCTAAAGTCCCCAGTCCCCTGCCTTTCCCCACCCACACTCCAAGAGCCACCCTCCTCCTGCTCCCCCTCCCCTACCTGTTAGTTTTGGCGGGAATCTCTGCTGCTTTGCAAATGCAAAGTGCAATGCAATGCTTGCACCTTGCATTTGCAAGGCAAAGCAGGATTCCCTATCCTCCTTTGCAAGAGGGGTGGGGGGTGACAGAAGGAGTGAGTGATTCACTCCTTCTCCCCCCCCTCCCCTCTTCTAAGAGCCTGCAGGAAGCCTTTGCTTCCAGCAGGATTTTGCTAGCCGCTTGCTAAGGCAAACGGCTAGCAAAATCAAAATGGCGATTCTCGAATGCCGAAAGAATGCCGAAAGAATCCCGAAACGTTTCGGGTTTTTCTTTCGGCAATCCCGAAACGTTTCGGCATTCCCCGAAACGTTTCGGGATTCTTGAAGAATGCCGAAACACTTTTGTTTCGGCATTCTTTCGGCATTCTGAATGCCGAAACGCACATCCCTAGTGGCAGTACATAGCAATGGCACGGAATGTACTTAGGAGTCTTGAAGAGCTAAGTGGCTGTTTTTACTATGTAAAAATTGGAACATTGTTATTTATTAATTGGATTGATTATATATTGTTGTGTACATCTTATGTATTTATGATATTTATTAGTAGCACTGAGCACTAGAGGTGTGCAATTCGGGTTTCTGAAATCCGAAAGAAACCCGAAATAAACTTGTTTTGGGTTGTTTCAGGTTATCCGAAACGTTTTGGGAAACCCGAAACGTTTCGGGTTAATCGAAAGAAAATAACCCGAAACGTTTCGGGTTGTTTCGGGTTTTTCAATGGGAAAATGCCTCCGTCTTCCCGGACGCCTGGGGGAGGCATTTTCCCACCGAATCATCCCAGAATTGGTGGGGACCTTACTCTAACCCCTCTCTAACAACCCCCAAGTTTCAGACCGATTGGACTTTGGGGGGCCATGTTATGGCCCCCCAAACCAGGTCCCCCTATCCTCGCATAAGAAAGGGAAGGGTGAGCATATTGTTAGCTTGCTGCTGCTCATCTTCTTCTTCATTATTTCCTATGGGGAAAAAATGAAGAGGCAGGCTTCCTTTGCCAGGGGTGGCGAGGAAGCCTGCCCCAACCCTCTGGGGCCCTTCTCCCACCCTTCCTCCCACCCCCCACCAAGGCACAGCCTGCTCCCACTTAGGGGGGCATTTCATGGCCTCCCCAAGTAGGTGCTCTTTTCTCTACTACTTACAGCTGGGGGAGACTTGTCTTGCCAGGGGTGGCATTTTGCATGCAAAATGCCCCCCCCAACCCTCAGGAGCTCTTCTCCCACCTTTCCACCCACCCCCCACCAAGGCACAGCCTGCTCCCACTTGGGGGGGCATTTCATGGCCTCCCCAAGTAGGTGCTCTTTTCTCTACTACTTACAGCTGGGGGAGGCTTGTCTTGCCAGGGGTGGCATTTTGCATGCAAAATGCCCCCCAGCCCCCAGGGGCCCTTCTCCCACCTTTCCTCCCACCCCCCACCAAGGCACAGCCTGCTCCCACTTGGGGGAGGCATTTCATGGCCTCCCCAAGTAGGTGCTCTTTTCTCTACTACTTACAGCTGGGGGAGGCTTGTCTTGCCAGGGGTGGCATTTTGCATGCAAAATGCCCCCCCAACCCTCAGGGGCCCTTCTCCCACCTCTACTCCCACCCCCCACCAAGGCTCAGACTGCTCCCACTTGGGGGGGCATTTCTTGGCCTCCTCAAGTAGGTGCTCTCAGCCCCCAAAGTCCACCTCCTACAGCCCCACACAAACCCAATTCTCCCCCAGCTGCCACACACAGACCGAAATCCCTACATTAGCCTCTCACAGACCCAAATCCACCCCTAGCAGCCCCACACCCATAACCCCAGGAACAGGCTGGCAAAGGCCAGCCCTCTCCCTTTGTTCCCTATGCTGGGAACTTCTAAACTCTCTTTCCCTGGGCAATTCTGCACAGCCCAGGAGTGCCACAATGGTGGGCACACTTCTGAGTGCCAGCTGGTTCCTGTGAAAGAGCACCTGAACCACAGACACCCTCCCTCAAATTCCCCCACCACCTACAGAGATGGCTGGCCAGCCAGCCCCATTGTTCCCTATGATGGGAACCAACTGCACAACAAAGAATAAGACACGAACAACACAAAATAAAGTTTTTTACAAATTATTTTCTCCCTTTCAAAGTACAAGTAGGCAAAGCATTATGACACATTACACCAGCAGTCCCCCACACAGAAAAATAACACAACTCACTTAACATCAGAGAATCACAAAAGCACAATTCCTGTCAAAAACACTTTATTTCTTGAACAGCTTTAGGTTACACAGCAGGGGAGCACACCAAAGGGCATACCAGCATTCCACCTCAGAAAAATAACACAACTCACTTAACATCAGAGAATCACAAAAACACTCCTGTCAAAAACACTTTATTTCTTGAACAGCTTTAGGTTACACAGCAGGGGGGCACACCAAAGGGCATGGCAGCAGTATCTTACACAAAAATAACACAACTCACTTCACATCAGAGAATCACCCAAACACAATTGCTGTCAAAAACGGTGAAGTGGGTTGTATTATTTTGTGTAGTACACTGCTATCATGTCCTGTTGTGCCCTCCTACTGTGTAACCTAAAGCTGTTCAAGAAATAAAGTGTTTTTGACAGGAATTGTGTTTTTGTGATTCTCTGATGTTAAGTGAGTTGTGTTATTTTTGTGAGGTGGAATGCTGGAATGTCCTTTGGTGTGCCCCCCCTGCTGTGTATCCTAAAGCTGTTCAAGAAATAAAGTGTTTTTGACAGGAATTGTGCTTTTGTGATTCTCTGATGTGAAGTGAATTGTGTTATTTTTGTGTAAGATACTGCTGCCATGCCCTTTGGTGTGCCCCCCTGCTGTGTAACCTAAAGCTGTTCAAGAAATAAAGTGTTTTTGACAGGAATTGTGCTTTGTGATTCTCTGGTGTTAAGTGGGTTGTGTTATTTTTCTGTGTGGGGGACTGCTGGTGTAATGTGTCATAATGCTTTGCCTACTTGTACTTTGAAAGGGAGAAAATAATTTTTAAAAAACTTTATTTTGTGTTGTTCGTGTTTTATTCTTTGTTGTGCAGTTGGTTCCCATCATAGGGAACAATGGGGCATCTCTAGGTGGTGGGGGAATTTGAGGGAGGGTGTCTGTGGTTCAGGTGCTCTTTCACAGGGACCAGCTGGCACTCAGAAGTGTGCCCACCATTGTGGCACCCCTGGGCTGTGCAGAATTGCCCAGGGAAAGAGAGTTTAGAAGTTCCCAGCATAGGGAACAAAGGGAGAGGGCTGGCCTTTGCCAGCCTGTTCCTGGGGTTATGGGTGTGGGGCTGCTGGGGGTGGATTTGGGTCTGTGAGGGGCTAATGTGGGGATTTCGGTCTGTGTGTGGCAGCTGGGGGGGAATTGGGTTTGTGTGGGGCTGTAGGAGGTGGACTTTGGGGGCTGAGAGCACCTACTTGGGGAGGCCATGAAATGGCCCCCCCAAGTGGGAGCAGTCTCAGCCTTGGTGGGGGGTGGGAGGAAAGGTGGGAGAAGGGCCCCTGAGGGCTGGGGGGCATTTTGCATGCAAAATGCCACCCCTGGCAAGACAAGCCTCCCCCAGCTGTAAGTAGTAGAGAAAAGAGCACCTACTTGGGGAGGCCATGAAATGCCCCCCCCAGTGGGAGCAGTCTGTGCCTTGGTGGGCGGTGGGAGGAAGGGTGGGAGAAGGGCCCCAGAGGGTTGGGGGGCATTTTGCATGCAAAATGCCACCCCTGGCAAGACAAGCCTCCCCCAGCTGTCATTGTTAGAGAAAAGAGCACCTACTTGGGGAGGCCATGAAATGCCCCCCCCCAAGTGGCAGCAGGCTGTGCCTTGGTGGGGAGTGGGAAGAAGGGTGGGAAAAGGGCCCCAGAGGGTTGGGGGGCATTTTGCATGCAAAATGCCACCCCTGGCAAAGGAAGCCTGCCTCTTCATTTTTTCCCCATAGGAAATAATGAAGAAGATGAGCAGCAGCAAGCTAACAATATGCTCACCCTTCCCTTTCTTATGCGAGGATAGGGGGACCCAATCGGTCTGAAACTTGGGGGTTGTTAGAGAGGGGTTAGAGGAAGGTCCCCACCAATTCTGGGATGATTCGGTGGGAAAATGCCTCCCCCAGGCGTCCGGGAAGACGGAGGCATTTTCCCATTGAAAAAGCCGAAAGAAAGCCGAAACAAGCAGAAACAAACCCGAAAGCCGAAAGCCGAAACGGCTAGCCGTTTCGGCTTTTGCCTGTATCCGAAACAGATTCTTGTTTCGGGTAAACCCGAAACACGAATAACGAAACAGTGTGCCTTTGCACACCCCTACTGAGCACTTTGTTCACTGTTAAGCACTTTCAAAATATTTATTGAAAATATTTGCATGTTTGATTGTTTGTAGGAGAGCTTTTGGTTTTCATGTTGAGTGGTATCTCCCTAAAGTGTCTCTTATTTGTGGAAGGGAGGTCTGACCTGTTTACCAGAGCATGGAAGTGGTGGAGTGCACATGAAGTGGGGTGGGAATGGCATTGCCAAGTACCTGAAGACAAAAATATCCTGTCCATTTAATAAAGGCTTAATGGGGCATAATTTGCCAAGAGACGATATTTACCTTAATGCAATGAAAAGCTCCAACTGCCCATTCCACACAATAAGCCTCTGTTAAAAGGCCAGGACATTTTTCTCCAGGCCTGTTTGCAATCTTAGGTAGGGATGCTGAGAGTTTTGTCACAAGTGTCAAACTTAACATGTTTGAAGGTGTCAATCAGATGCAGATTGAGCACCTGATCTGTTGCATTTATGCCAAACAGCTGTGAATCTGCATTGGGTTTTGGTAATATTGCGCAATGTGAGAAGACACCGATATAAACTGATTGGGAAGCATTAGCAAGTAAGGACTAGTTAGATGAACATCAAATGGTAGGATTTTATTGAAAAACAGCATTTATGACTGATTTATATCATTCGTGACTGGTTTAACTGTCTATTTAAATGATTGTCTGCTGATTTGAGTAGTTACACAGCAAGGATGAGGAAGCAGTAGACCTGAATTGGACTATGTGAGAATGTGCTTATGCAGAAAGCCAGTTGCACTAAATTGCGTGGTGAGGAAGAATATGATGGAGGAATACAGTGAAGCAACCTGTCAAACACTGATGAAAAGATCAAAGAACTATTGAACCCCATCAAAAAATCAGGTCCCTGTTTGTGACCAGCAAACAGGACATGCACCCAAGAAATCTACACGGGAGTGCCATCTTCTTCAGCAAGCCCATGTTTCTTATAAACTGCACATTACAAAACAGCAAACTTGGGGTTGCCACTAAATGCACACTTAACAAAGAACTAAGGTTGGTCTTAGATCTTGGATGATAGTGTATGGATGTGTGTGTGTTTGCAAGCACTTGTTTGTCATGCTCAAATTTTTTAAGTACACATTTAAGCTGTTTTAAAGTCTAGGAGAAGAATCATAAGCAAATCTACTTAGAATTCTACTCAGATCTGTCCAATGGTTTTACTCCAGAAAAGAATGTTTAGGGTTGTTCTGTAAGGCTCATACAGAGCAATCCTAAACTGAGTTACAGCTTTCTATGACCATTGACTTCAATAGACTTAGAAAAGGGTAACTTAGCTTAGAACTGCACTGATAAGGTGAGCCATTTCAGAATGTCTTCCCTGTAAGACTCACCTGCACCCCCTCACTTTCCTTTTAGGCACCAGTCCAAATAATTTCTTTTTATCTAGGCTTTTAACCAAGGAGTTAGGCTAACTTTTTTATTAATTATGTCTTTGATGCCCCGGCTTTTTGTTTTGTTTTTCATTGCCTTGTTTTATTGTTTTAATGGTAAGCCTCCTTGATCAGTTCTCTGGAGCAGAACCTTTTCCTTTTTTTAGCTTTCCTACATACATATCTAAACACACAAATAGAGAAAAGTAACATCCAAGGCTCTGGCTGAAATAGAAGGCTCCTCTTTCATTATCACTTATAACAGAAGCACCAATTTGTCGTTTATTCAGCTGCATTGTGAAAGCACAACCTGCATGCAGAGCAGCAATCAAATTCATGGAGAATCTCCCTGGAAGCAAAGTCAGTCAAGGAGTTCAGAGGTGAAAGATGAACTGAAAGAAATGTGTCTTGATCATCTTCTTAAGTGCCATGCCTGATGGCAGACAAGGCGAAGAAAGTTATTCTATCGAGTTTTTCCATTAATCAGTTTCTATCAGTTTCTCATTAATAATGACAACAACATTTTCAAAAGTTGTCTAAACAGCTTAATGTCACACATCCAACAGAGTGCATGTGGAGCATCCATGGTTCCATTAACCTAGGCCTTTAAAAAAAATCAGTCAGCTGTTTGGTGAAGAGGGGAAACTGAATACAAACATGGTGGTCTCTGTACGGGGAGGGGCTTGAATGGTTTCCCCACTGCTGATGCAGCTGCAGATGAAATGATCACCCAACTGGCTTCAAGAGGAGGAGTGAAGAATCAAACCTGGTCCTCCAGATTAGATTCCTGCCACTCTTAACCACTACACCAAGCTAGCTACACTCTTAACCACTACACCAAAGATAATGCCTTTCCCATTATATCTCCACAAGAGAAGGGGCTAGAGGGTTATTTTTTTATTTAAAAAATGACAGTCAAGAATTCAGAGAACCTTTCCCCCCTTTTGTTAAAGTAGTAAAATTTTTAAAGCCCTGTGGTCGTTGGGAGAGGAAATAGCTATCATGGGGACAGGGTCTGGGAAAATAGCTGCTATGTAGACAGGAAAATCCAAATTTTCTCACTCACACAGAAGCATCCAAGCTTTACTGTGACCTTTTCCAAAGCTTCGGAGCAAAACAAGTTCAAGAAAGAACAGAGAAAAGCTAAGGAAACCCCAGGAGATGCATGAATGCACCACTATGGTGCAGGAAATTGGGCAGGGGGCCACTTCCCAACTGCATTGAACCTGACACAAATAACCCATGCCGAATTACCTCACCACTTGGGTTCTCAAACATTTGATCAGTAGAACTTAACTATTGTTAAAGGGCTATATACAAATTGCCGTATGAGGAAAGGGTACAGCGTACACAACACCCAATTACATGTGTGATTCTTTACCATAAAGCTAGGGACACAGGAGAAGGCTTGTGAAATGCAAGCTGAGAATATGGGCACGACCTCTTGTGCTATCACAGAGGGCTCTGCCATGAACACTCAGTTCATGTGGAGTGTGCCACTTCAGAATCCGAGCTCTCCCATGTGAAAATTGTCCTTCATGAAGAAACTTAGCACATCAAGGAAGGGGTTTTAATTTCAGACCTTCCTGATGCGCTGATTTTTAATATGCGTGGAAGATTTGCCTTGGGGGAAACAGTCAAACATTCTGAAGTAGAAACATCTCTACAAACATGTATGCACTGAACGTATGAACATCCAAAGCTGTCTTCTTTGACCTGAGAGCAATGAGCCATATATTGCAGTATTTTCTACTGTAGCTGGGAACTGCTCTCCAGGATCTCAAAAAGAAAAAAATACATCCCAACGCCAGCTTTCTGAGGTGCTTTAGCAGGAGATGCCAAAAGTTGAAGTTGGGACTGTGAAGCATCTACCACTAAGCCACAGCCCATTCTTTGTGGCAAAAAATTCATCTAAAATGAGGGTTTAAGGAAACCTATGTGGTACTGCTTGGGTAGAGATGCCAGGTCCCCCAGTGGGACAGGGGATCCCCTGCTCCCACCCTCTGTCCCCCACCACCACTCACATGGCTGGTGATGGGGAAGGGCAGGGGAACAGGCCTCCTAGATGATCTCCCAGGGTGGTGCAACAATGTCACTCCCTGGAGTGATACCATTGCATCACCCCAACAGCACTCCCATGCTTCGCAGTATGCCGTTTTGGGCCCCAAATGGGCCAGGCCCATCCCGGAAGTGACATCATGGCACCACCCTGGAGCACAACAACAGAAGTGGGTGTCATCCTGGAAGATGACAACAGAGGTGAGTTGTGTCCCCCCCCCACTCCTGCTGCGAGGGGAAGGGGACCTGGCAACCCTACACTTGGGCGATGCAGCCAAGGAATTTGGAGTGTATAATAAAATTAGCTAAATCTCTCAAGGGATTTGAAAAGAAGACGGGAACCTTGCAAGCCCACGTTGTCATTTGGCCTAGCCACATAGGCACTCTTGCCCCTTTTTTGGTTTCCCCCACCCAGGAGGGAGAAGCCATAAGGGAGACTCAACAGCAGTCATAAGGACAGCCAGTAAAGACCTAGCTTGAGTCCACATGGTTCTCATTATCACTGCTTTGGCTTTTGGAGGAGACTAGTTTGGCAATCGTATCATGTCTTGTGCACCTCAGAGGTTTCTCCTCACTTTAGTTTCTTATTTGAATGGCTTCAAAAAAACAAACAAACTTACAAGTCAACAGGCAATATCGTTCAGAAACATACTTGTCAGTTTCGTTCTTAAACTAATGAGGTTCTTTGCTTGCTCTCACAACTGTTTCAAAACGAGAGTTGCAACCTGCTCCCCGAAGTGTTTGCTTTCACAATCCCGATTTGCTTCAGTGAAGCACATTGCATGAAGTGTTGCCCATCTGCTAAATCATGTAGGCAATTCCAAAGACTTTACCCCAAGCCACACAGGTAACTACACCCCTGCTAATTCTTCTGCTCAGCCTGACGACTTTTCACATGTATTTAAACTTGCAGAAGTGCCCTGGAAATGTAAAGGATTGGCCTCAGAGGATATAATTTTTAAGGCACTGAAAATGATGATTCCTTCTGTGTAATTTAAAAAAAAAAGAGGTTTCAAGGGAGGGTTGATTCATTTTCAGAAACACTCTTTGGAAATAGGTCACAGGTTTCATTCTTTGTGTGATGAGTTCATTCTTTGAACTATTTGCAGGTATATCTGGAGCTCTTATAAACTTAAAACACCTTTTGGGGGGTAAAATAAAAAGCTCTAAGGAATTATGGTGTCAGAGGATCATTAACTTGGACTCTAAGGCTGCATCTATATATCTTCGGATATTGTCCTGTCAGTGCAGTATAGCAGCCATTCACCTCTGGGGTTGCCCTGTCCACTCAGAAAATCCACTCGGGAATGTTTTATGTACAAGAACAATAGCACAATATCCCATGATATGTCGATGCACCTTAAAACAAGGTTGTGATAATTATTCAGCTCTTAGCCCAGTTCGTGAAGGAGCATGTGAACGAGGGTCTACACGACAAGAAGGCTCCTGGTGACGACTGGAACAGCCAGTTCCCGTCCAATCTTCTGACACCCACTTGCTCATTCACCAGAACCTGGATTAAATTGAGAGCAGCAGAGCTGGGGGGAAAGGAAGACAGCAATGGCATCTTTGTTCTTCTCATTTTCTTTGAACCCCAGAAGAAATCAAGCAATGCTTGGATGAGTTGGGGGGGGGTGCACAGTGGCACTGAGGGTGACTCAAATGCGGTTTCCACAGGTAACGGCAGCCGTTGTCGAAGACCTCCATAGGCTTCTTGCCACATTCATAGGCCATGAGCCCATGAAGCGGCCTCATACTGAATCAGACAATTGGTCTATCAAGGTCAGTGCTGTCTGCTCTGAATAGCAGGAGCTCTCCAGGGTTTCAGGTAGAGATCTTTCACATCTATGGCCTGATAATAACAATAACAACAACAACAATGACAATAATAGATTTATATACCGCCCTTCAGGATGATTTAACACCCACTCAGAGCGGTTTACAAAGTATGTCACTATTATCCCCACAACAATCACCCTGTGAGGTGGGTGGGGCTGAGAGAGCTCTGGCAGAGCTGTGACTAACCCAAGGTCACCCAGCTGGTTTCAACTGGAGGAGTGAGGAATCAAACCCGGTTCTCCAGATTAGAGTCCTGTGCTCTTAACCACTACACCAAACTGGGTTTAGAGATTCTGGGTTGGATCCTGCAGATCCACTCTCTGTTAACACATGAGGCTCATCGGCAGAAAGCTCCTTGAACCCGAGGAAAACACAACCATTAGTGGAAGAGTTCTGTGCAATTTAAACCCTATCAATCGCCATCTTGTCGTCTATCTAATGAAGAAAAGTCAATATGGCCTATTCTCCAGTTATTCGTTTGTATAATACGTGATAGAGATTGATTTTTATTTAATTAAAATCCATTCCTTATTTTTTTCTTTTCATGTATTTACATAATAGCCTTGTAGCCCTAGTTACCAAAGCATAGGTATACTATGTATTGTCGAAGGCTTTCACGGCCGGAGAACGATGGTTGTCATGGGTTTTCCGGGCTGTATTGCCGTGGTCTTGGCATTGTAGTTCCTGACGTTTCGCCAGCAGCTGTGGTTGGCATCTTCAGAGGTGTAGCACCAAAAGACAGAGATCAATCAGAGATCTCTGTCTTTTGGTGCTACACCTCTGAAGATGCCAGCCACAGCTGCTGGCGAAACGTCAGGAACTACAATGCCAAGACCACGGCAATACAGCCCGGAAAACCCACGACAACCATAGGTATACTGTTTGTACTTAAAAACAACAACAACAGTCAATAGACTTGCTGTGTGCAAGGCACAGGCTATATTTGAAAGGCAAAATTCACAATTCTTGCACAGCTCCTCTGCATTTTGATACAGTTTACACAGGCGGTACATTCTGTATTGCAACCTTCAGCCGTGTTAACTGTGATGCTAATAACCCTCCCTTTGGAGTGGGTTTTTTATTTGAGTTCTGCCCCCGTTCTGTTCTTTTATTTTATAATATCTACTGACTGTAATGTTTTTCATCTGTGTTTCACAATATTATATTGGATCTGTTACTTTCAGTGGTCTCTGCTGTCAGATTTTAATTTAGTTCAATTTTATTATTGTATTTGTTGTTTTATGTTGGAAACTGCCATGGGCAAATTCAAAATACAGCTCCTTTTCCACTGAATAATTTTTATTTCAAAAAGAAAGAACTTACAATACATTGCCAAATCACATCATCAAAGCATTTTTTTCATTTTGAAACAATCTTAACAAAAAATAAAAATAAACTAATAATCATTACAATATAATAATGTTTAATTATAACTTATAATTATATAAGTTTTGAGGCTTTTGATGTAACAATTACTTAATTCACACTCAGTCTTAACAATTTACTAATTTCCATTATCCTACTTAATATAAAAGTGAGGCACAATTATAGAAGTCTAATAGTTTGTTTAATTTATTCTTCCAAAATATTTCCAGCTATCTGAGAAATAAGCTTCTTTACGACGACTGTCTCTTAGTTGAACAAGTTCTGACAATTTTGGTAACTTTGCAATGTCCCAGACTTTCTGAATCTAAAATTTTATTGTAAGATTTTTACTATTTTTCCAGTAATACCAATTCCAGTAATACAAAATACCAATTTTGTAGCTGTAAACATGTTGACAATCATCCTTACACAGATGTTTGTTCTTAAAATACAGCTCCTTTTAAAGTGTGAGAGGATCGCCCAGGCAAGCCAATAAGGTTTCAGACTGGGAGGGAAGGGGGAAGCAGGCAGATACCTTTCATTTCCAACCATGCCATTTGCAAAGATCACAGCATTAACACAGAGCATTGTCCACCGCAGTAGAGAGCAGTAGTGAGGGGTGGAGTAGTCACAAGGAATCTCCCAGCACTTGAATGATGTTAAAGAGGATGCGGCACCTTACCAAAACAATGTCAGGAGGCAGTGATGGAGCTACCAGGCCAACAGCTGCCCCATCATACAGGTGTGCAGCTGTTAGCGGCTAGTGCACCCATCCCAAGCTAGGGGCTATGACATCATACTCTGACACTTGGTTCTACTACCCAGAATCAGGACCACTGTTTATTGTGTGCAGCCAAAGGCCATCACAATTAAGCAAATAAAACACGTAAGTAAAACACGATAAAACTATATACGCTAAAACACAAAGAAGTACATTAAAACACATTAGCATCTTCAGTAAATACAGATAAAAGAGTTTCAACCATTAAGCCATCTCGAGCCCAGATTTTCTTACCAACACACACACACATTGTGCTGCAGTCATAGGCCCACAACTTCATCACCAGTTCTCGGTGGTGCCTACAGCCCCTTCTGCAGAATTCAGTGGGGAGAGGGATGCCCTGTGACCCATTGCTGATAAAAAACATTTTTCTTTCAGTAACTTGGGAATATATGTTTTTTAGATTCAATCATATGTCATATATTTCAGATTTCCTTGTTATCAATGTATGATGCCATCAGTAGTTCTGTTGCCAAAGGCGGATTTACAGTATTTAGTCAATTACATTTTGTATGTTTCAGGCTTAAGAAGCCATCAGTGCAAACTTAATAGAGTTACACCCCTTGAGGTCAATGGGTTTAGAAGGGTAAGATTCTGCTCTGGAGCCATTTGCCAATATAGCCTGAGCCATGAGTGTTGTTTGCCTTTATACAGAGAACTGGTAGAGGAAGGGACAATTCACCTGGAAGTCTGAGCTATTTTTTTCTCATGTGGGTCTTTGTCAAGTGCAGAATGTCCCTCATAAAGAAGCGCATTTTGGAAGTATTTGCTATGCTGCAGCAGAACAGCCCGCTAACCTGTGTGCACTGCCCCTTCTTGCCCTCTGGGGTGCCGAGAGGTAACAAGCGGCAGTCCAAGTCTCTGCCTGGCATGTGCCACCCATGTGGTACCCCCCAACCCTGAGAGGAGCTTTCTCTCTTGTGCCCACTGGCACCACTTGGCCTTTGTGGGAATTTCCTATAGGGAGGGACAAGACTCCCCACTCCCCTGGGTAGGCTTGCCACTCTGAGCCCTGCCTTCTGCCCAGTCTTCCGCTACCCAGCACCTGCTTATTACAGGGACTGTTTACTGCCCATGTGCACCACTGGGGGAGCAGCCAATTGCCAACAGGCCACCCCCTTCCCTTGGCACCTGTTTTAGATAGTTTGGATGAGCAGTGGGAGTCTTTGTGGTAGAGAGAACAGCCACCAGCATTTACAAAGTTAAAAAGCATTTATTAAAGAAAAAAACAGGGTAAAATGTTCACACGCACACTTTTGAGCACAGCACCAAAGTAAGCAAGGGAACTTGAAAAGAAATGAGTAAAAATATAATTATTCTGTCCCTTTATATATGCCTAAGTTGAATCTTCTTTTTAGACAGGCTCTCTGTCTTAGAAAGTTCCAGCTTATTAAGAAGTCCTTATACCTTTTATGGTTCAGGCCTCCAACCAGGGCTGGCGCGTCCATGGAGGTGGTGCTAGCAGCTGCCTTGAGCACTGACCGGGGGCTGGGGCATGCACCACGGAGCTAGCAGTAGCAGTGCTGGCAGCTGAGTGGGAGGACTGGGAAGCTGCCCGCGTGCCACCCCAGCAGCCTGCCACACCTAGCCCGCAGCTGAGCTGCTGCAGCCTCCCAGCCCTCCTGCTCGGCTGCCCCGTGCTGCTGCCGCTGCCAGCACGCATTCCCAGCCAGGCACAGCAGCTGCGGGTCAGGCGTGGCAGGCAGCCAGGGCAGAGCATGAAGCAACTGAGCAGGAGGACTGGGAGGCCTCCCGCGTGCTGCCCCAGCTGCCTGCCGCACCAGTGGGGTGGGTGGCTCACAGCGACACGCTCTGCATGATGACATCACGTGCAATGACATCATCACGCAGTCCAGGTGCACGCATGCACCTGGGGGCAGCAACAACCCTGAAGCTGCCCCTAGGTGCAGGTATCTGGCCTCAGGTGCCAGAAACCCTGGCACCGGCCCTGCCTCCAGCCTCCACATGGTCAATGGGCACCACCTGCAAGAGTCCAGTTCTCAGCTCCTTCAGTTCCCACTCAGAAGCAGTCAAAGAACCCTTCCTCCTGGTGCCAAGAGGTTTTATTCTCTCCCTTTGCCCAACCCCTGGCCACATCATTCATTATTTATCAACACAGTCAAAGACCAGCACGAATCATTTAAAACAGTTCACATAAATTGAGTATAAATTTCATGCCACATCGGCATGCCTAAAGCCCCAGACTGGGTGTGGCTTGGAAAACATCTGGCTCCCCCCTACTTGACCCCAGCTAAGAAACACTTCTTTAAACTGGGGGGGGGCGCGAAGGTTTTGACACAGTCCAAACCTACAAATGAAAGTATTTCTCCACATATGCAAACAACGTTTTTGATAAGAAAGATCCTTCAATCAGAACAAAGCCATTTATTTCTTTGCTTGTCTTTTTACAAAGCTGTAAAGAGACCCTCATGTGCATTTGCTGACCAGCAATGATCTCTTCAGGCTCATTCTAAAGGTTGCAGTTCGGGTGGACGGCACTCCAGTGACACTCGATGCACGGTCTGTGGAATATTTTCAGAAATGATACAATTACAATAGCCGTTATCTTTCCCTCCAGGGATTGTTTTCGTCTACTGACGAACTCTTCATTTTCCTGGATTTATAAAGTGTAGAAATGGTGATTGTTTGTAATAAAGCAATGATGTTGGTAGGATCAGCTGTGAATTTTAAACAACTTCACTTGTTCAAGGCACCTAGAATATAGCACAGAATTGTTATGCAAAGTAATTTCCATCTGCATCAGCAAGTGCATGAACGACAGCAAAGCTCCTTTGGGTCAAAAAAAGAAACTGAAATATTGTTAGGTGGTCACAATAGAAATTATGCTTGTAACAGTTGTGCTTTTGTGGATTTACTGTTTAAGAAATCAACAAAACTTTCTTATTAGTGTCATCACTATAATGATATATCCAGAAAATATTGCCATTTATTAAATCAGTTACCATTTGTTATGTTAGCATCATGCTGTCTAGTTTAGTCAGTTCAGAGACAGTTCAGCCTCAGAGAGAGGGGAGCAAGAATAAAGAGATAGTGAAACTGACAGGGAACCTTTCCAATCAGCAGACTAAAACTGGTCTTGCAACATATTTTCCCATTCTTTCTATTATGTTTGCTTTCATTAGTGGGGTCACCTTCTTAATTCTGTAAGCCAGGGATGGGCAGAAGATGAGCACTTCAGACCTGCCCTGAAAAACCAATTTTTGTACAAGCCACCATTTTGTGACTGGCTCCACTCAACAAACTGCCGTTTTATGACTGTTGAAAAGAAAAGAAAAATTAAGTTGAAAAGAAAAGAAAAATTAAGTTGCTCCCAGAAACATAAAATCTACCCTCCCAATTTCCCCCAATTCACATATATTTGCCAAGGAGACTTCAAGACTGGACGTTTTCCACTTCTTTCTGATGCTGTGCAAGTTGCTAAGTGACTGACCTGTATTTCAAAGAGAGAATGTGATTCATTTGCTACTGCTGTGAGAGTACAATGTTGCTATCTTTAGGTTGTCTGTGAGGTTTTGCCCTATTTCCCTGTCCCCTTAGTGCCAGTTCTTGTACGAGTCTGTTCATTCTGAAACTGCTGGTGCCACTGACTTATGTTTTACTATGGTTATTTGTAGTGCACACAAAATAATCATTTCTTGTGTGTTAACTGACTGAGTGCACATACTTTAGCAAGTAATTGGTAAGTCTTCTGAACACATGAAGCTGCCAAATGCTGCCATATACTTAGTCAGACCCTTGATCTACCGAGGTCACTATTGTCCTCTGTGATTGGCAGTAGCAATCCAGGGTCTCAAGAAGAGGTGTTCCACATCACCTGCTACCTCACCCTTTCAACAGAAGATGCTGGGGACTGAAACTGGGATGTTTTGTGTGCAAAGCAGGTGCTCTGCCACTGAGCCCCATCATTCATCTCACTCCACATTGCACACACCTGGGTGAAATCAACAGCTGCCCATACACGTGCATTCTCTGTGGTGGCCGCCATCCTATGGAACAGCCTGCCTGGGGAGGTCAGGAGAGCCCCCACTCTCTTGGCCTTCCGCAAACAAGGCAAAACTGAATTATTCAAAAGGGCCTTTTACACAGATATTGTAGGGAGATGATCTCAAAGAGATGCTTCAGTAATGAGTTAGGGACCATAGACTTCACCAATATGTTGCCTTACGCACTGTCTGTTGCTTTAAGTATGTGCTCCTATGGACTACCTTTAAGTGTGACTCTACTGGTTAGTTCTGTGTTGTCCAATGTCAGTCTTAGAACTGGATATGCTCTGTTTCAGCATTTCTTTAACTCTGTATTGGACTTTTGCTAATGTTATGTCTTTGTAAACTTGCTTTTATTTACCCTGTGGCATTGTTTATTGAGATGCCTTTGATACTGACTGTGCTAATCTCACACTATGTAATCCGTCTTGAGTTTCAGTGATAAATGACATAAATAAATATATACATTTCCACCTAGTACTGCTACTTCAGGGTTGTTTTCCATTATGCAATCACATTCATTGCGTGAACAGTGCATATTAATATGCCTGAGCTGCATGCTACCAGCTATTCTTTGGTGTCAAAAAATGCAAGCCTCTGTTCATCAAATAATGCCGCCTGTCTTTCTTGGGTTGCCAAATGTCTTCTTGGGGTGTCTCTTGCACTCAGCAAGCAAGAATTTTTAATTGTTTTGCAATCTGGTACACTTTCTCTGAGCTGCTAGAAATTTGACAGGAGGTCACATGAGTAAATGTTACAATTCCCTAAAAGCCACAAAAGGAAAACAAAACAACAACAACAACAAAAATACAGCTGGAAATGTGTTTGCCAATGTGAAATATAAAGGAAGAATGCAATAATGAAAGAAAATAAACAAAAAAAATTGCATCTATAATGGTTGTGGAAAATGCCATCAAGTCACAGTCAACTTATGGCAACGCCAGAAGAGTTTCAAGGCAAGAGACAAACTGATACAGTTTGTCATTGCCTACTTCTGAGCAGCAACCCTGGACTTCCTTGGCGGTCTCCAGTCCAAGTACTAACAAGTTCTGACCCTAGCTTCTGAGATCTGGTGAGTTTGGGCCAGCCTGAACCATACCAATCAGGAAAGCATCAATAATTATGAAAACAAGTAAACAAAAATGAAAACAAATGTGTACACCCCCTCCCCCACTCAATACCTGTATGCCCTGGTTCTCATATGACCTGTTCAGCTGGGCAGACCTGGAATATGAACCACACTCAACAAATATCACAGAACTGCTAATAGTTACCCCAGCAAGTGCATGTTCCAAACCAGTATTTGTTGAAGTAACACAAACATGGTTAGGAGGATATGCAGTCGGTGTAAGGTGTTTTACCTTTCCAGTATCCATCCATCTCTAAAGGCTCTTCCCATCTCCTTCTATCCTGCCCCACATTAACAAGATATTATTTACCTCAGAGCCTGCAGTTTTGCTTTTCCTAGTAGCCTACCAGACCTCAGAAAGAATTCAGCCCGAAAAATGTTCACTCCTCACAGCATCAGACTATTGTACCCCAGAGTATTGGTGTCCAATATCTTCAGCTTGAAAGTTAAGAAAGTATTATTTTTCAGGGTGTTTTTTTAAGACTGTCTTGCTAACTGATCAGCAGTATTGGCAGCAGTGAAGTTAAATTGCCTCAGGCTAGCTAGTATTTCATGGATTCGAGCCATTTTTTCATACTGAGAGAAAGAATTCCTGCTTAGCATATATGTCAGTTGTCATATGACTTCTATTTTGAGGTATGGCTGCTTCCCCCACCCCTTATGTTAAAGAGAGAGAGGGTTTTCCCAGCCAAATGACTACATAAATCAGTATTATAAAAATGACCGAAGTCTCCTGATTAGGTTTATATTCTGACAAATAAATTTCCATAATAACTCAGCAGTTCAAAAGAATCCAAGAAAATGTGCACAGGGGGGCTGCTTAGCAACCTCCTCAAACCTGCTGCCGCCTCAGAATTAGGGATAATTTTGAATTTCTCTTCTTGGCTTCACTTCTCCGTTGGGCCTGCTGAATCTGTAGTTCTTTTCACACCACTTTGTTTTCTTTAAAATGTTTAAAATATACATATTTCCCCTTCATTATTTGTTTGTTGATAAATCTGTGTTGTTATTATACATGCAAATGGTGTCTGTTGTATATTTAAATACTGTATAAAAACCATACTCTCTGCATATCAATGTAAATTTGTTATTGATATACTATTTTTTTAAATCCTGCCCTTCCTCCAGGGAGATAGGACAGCATACATCAGTCTCCCCTCCTCCATTTTACCCTCAGCACCCTATAAAGTAGATTAAGTTGAGAGATTGGTCGATGGTCACCCAATGAGCTTATGGCAGAGCTGGGAATCTGAACCTGGCTCTCTGATCCGAGTCTAACATCCTAACCAACTAAGCTCTCCTAAACCAGCCACAAAGCAGAAAACAAACAGCAAATGTATAAACCGAAATCACATTAAAGTATCAATAAAAACAGAAATGACTTTTAAAAAACAAAACAGGGAACAAAAACTTCTTGCAACTAGAAATATCACCTGGAATCAATACCCCCCACAAGGTTTCCCTTTCACCCTGATACTCACCCTCCACTCTCTCTGGCATCCCTTCTCGTGCCCGTGCATAGCCAAAGGGCAGCCCGGTGTGCACTTCCACGCTCATCAAAGGGCTGATTCCCCCCGCCATGGGCCTGATTCAGCCCGAAAAGGTCCCGTTGCTGGGCACTGGAGCACGGCAGGGCACAGGGGCGCACCATACCACCTGGGGGTGCACCGTGCCACTCCGGAGGGCACGCCCCCTACTGGCCAGGCAGGGAGTGGGGGGAAGGAGGTGAGAACAGGGGATCCACTGCCCCAGGTGGGGGATTGGCAGCCCTAATACACAGTAGGAATGGAGGAAGGAAACAGAGATATATACAGCAGGATTTGAGTCCAGTGGCACCTTAGAGACGAACAAGATTTTCAGAGTGTAAACTTTTGAGAGTCAGAGCTCCCTTCTTCATACGTGAGTAGGAATGGAGATCCCTGAGCCTTTGTATCTCAGCCAAAGTTGAGGGGGGCATCAGGATGGGACTAAATAGTAGAAGTGTAGCAAAGGAAGATGTCAGGATGTAAAGGTACAACGCAACTTGACTAGAGAAGAAATCAGCATTTGTAGTGAGATAGGAATCCTAAGTCTCTATCTGTGAATGAAATCCATTTCAGCAACCTCACATTGTAATCTCCCCTTGAAATTTCTCTGTTTGAGGACAGCCACTTATAGGTCAGCGATGGATGTCTTCCAATGTGCTATCAAGTATCAGCAATGCCCTTCCACTCTCTACATTCGACAAACAGGCCAGTCCCTACGCAAAAGAATGGGCATAAATCTGACATCAGAAATCACAACACTCAAAAACCAGCGGGAGAACATTTTAATCTTCTAGAACCAGGGCTTTTTTTTCAGCAGGAACACAGTGGAACGGAGTTCTGGCACCTCTTGAAAATGGTCACATGGCCGGTGGCCCTGCTCCCTGATCTCCAGACAGAGGGGCATTTAGATTGTCCTCCACACAGTAGCATGGAGGGAAATCTAAACTCCCCTCTGTCTGGAGATCAGGGGGCAGGGCCACCGGCCATGTGACCATTTTCGCCAAGGGCAATTTAAACTTTAAAAAACTCCCCACCCCCTTGTTCCAGCTGACCCAAAGTAACATCATTGTGCGGTCCTGAGTTCCACCACTGAGTTCCACCACCTCTTTTCCCAGAAAAAAAGCCCTGTCTAGAACATTCCATTGATAACCTAAAAGTGACTGTCCTCAAACAGTAAAGAGTCCAGTAGCACCTTTAAGACTAACCAACTTTACTGTAGCATAAGCTTTCGAGAACCACAGTTCTCTTCATCAGATGCATTCCCTACTCAAGTGCAATCCTCAAACAGAGAAGCTTCAAGGGGTAACTAACAAAGGGAGCTTTGACTCTCCAAAGCTCATACTCATAATTTGGAAAACTAGTTGATCAGATCTGACTAAGGAAGCTTCGACTCTCGAAAACTCATGCCACTGGATCTTGCTCCTTGCCTCCAGAGAAACTGATCTCTGTAGCCTGCAAATCAGTTGTATTTCTGGGAGAACTCCAGGCCTCACTTGGATGCTGGAAGTGCAGCCTTGCTTTAGAAGTCTTTCCTGATTTCGTGCATATCGTAGCTTCATGTCTACATATAAGGGAGTAGATGCTGTCACATTTCCCATGAAAAAGCACTAAAATGTCAAAGCTATGTGGGACCCCTTAACTCAATCAACACCAATATAATCTGGATGTCAACAAGGAAAGTAAATAATCTCTTGAGGTAAAAAGGGAAAGCCTCATCAACTAAGCTATTTTAGAGTTAAGGACTCTGGAATTAGCACAAAGAAGTAGCCCATAGAGAGATCAGCCCTACCTACCTAAACAGACGACCCAATTTTCCACTGCCATTTTTTGAACTGCTACTTAACTCACTATAGCTCTGCCTTGGTAACCACAAATGCGACATTCCAGTGATGCAAGAGGCACACTTTGAATAAAGGGTTGCATTAAAGTGACATGAATTTCAAAGAAGCAATTTAAATATGGCTGTTAACTGCCTACAGCAAGTTGAAATGGCCATACAGAGATAACATCTTTGAAGGCTTTCAAGTTTCCCTTTTTATGGATTTTATAGGCAAAAGAAAAGCTTTTTCGTCCCTCTAACTTTTATGACTACCTGAACAAAAACAATCGTGTTCGGCATTCATATGATTATGTGGCTCCCTTTAAAAAGATGCACAATGTCATTTTGACATATGGCTCATGTGGCATTTGGTACACTCCTCCCTGTGGAATTAGGAGTCCTGCAAGTACCACTGAGCAGTTTCAAAGGAGACGAAGCAGAAAACACTTGATCCCAATGCAAAGAAAGGAAAGGGTTCATGAATTTCAAAAACAGAGACAAAGGATAGGCCAGGCAGTTTAGAAAAGGTGCTTTTAGATATGTAGACGTGCTTTTAGATATATACATACATAACATCTAATACATAACATCTGCTGAATTTTTTAAAAAAATGTACAAATCATAGTGCTTATAATTTACATAGATTGTTCTAGGTTTCAGAACATGACCATACAACTATCCTGCAACCATAAGGCTTCAGAATTGCAGTTTTTGTTCTAGAACCGTTTTTTAGGCTACAATCCTAAGAGCACTCTCTTGGGAGTAAGTCATGTTGAATAACATGACACTTTTATTTTATTTTATTTTGCTTTGTTTATATCTTGCCTTTCTCCCAAGTGGGAGCCAAAATGACTTACATTGGTCTCCTGTCCTCCATTTTATCCTTACAACTACCTTGTGAGATGTTGGAGAAGCGATAGCCGGCTAAGAGTCTAGTTACTGTAACTACTGCTGGAAAAGTAGTTTAGTCCACTTGTACCCTAGGGGGAGCAGTGGAGCATTCCTTAATGCTCCCAGTTTATTGAATGTTTTCTCTTGCAGTTCAAGCAACCTGTTGTCGTTTTCCTCTCTCTGCTGCGTACCTGCTAGTGCTTGTGCTCCGAAGGCCTCTCCGTTGCATTAACAGCCTGCAGTCAGTTATTGTCTTTTGCAAAAATCCTGTTGCAAAGAATTCATTAAAAGCAAATTCCAAAGTGTAGATTGGATTATGAGGTAGGCTAGACCTAGACTCCGTGAGTGCCCAAGGTCGCCCATCAAGTTTCTATAGTAGAGTGGGGATTCAAACCTGCATCTCCCAGCTCCTAGTCTGACACTGTAGGCCAGGGGCCCCCAATGTGACACCTATGGGTGCCATTGCACCCGCCAACACCTTTCCTGGCACCCACCAAATGTTTTTTAGGAAGTGGGTAGGGCCAGATGGGACTTTTGTCCAGCAGGTACGGCGGAGACACAATTGGCTCTGGAGATTTTTAAAAATATTGCTTTGGCAGCTGCTGCCGCTGAAGGCAGGGAATCCTCTGACCACCCCCACCCCCCTGGCCAGCAGAGGGGAAAGGTGTGGGGGACTGGCCCAACCATGTGCACTCCACCTGGGAGGCACATCGCTAGGGCTGCCAGCCTCCAGGTGGTGGCTGGAGATCTCCCAGAATTACAACTGATCTCCAGGTGGCAAAGATCAGTTCCCCTGGAGAAAATGGTTGCTTTGGAGGGAGGACTCTATGGAATCACTACCCCACTATGATCCCTTCCTTTCCCAAACCCCACCATCTCCAGGGTCTACCCCCAAACTCTAGAAATTTCCCGACCTGGACCTGGCAACCCTACACATAGCTGAAATGGGTGCACACACTCCTGTGTCATTGGAAAATTATGTCATCTCTGGCATGATGCGGAAACAACAGAAGTGACATAATTTTCCAGTGATACAGGAATGTACGGGAGTACGTGTACAGGGTGAGTTCCTGCTGCCACCACCCCTCTCCCAATTTGTCCTTAGAGGGAACTGGAACCCTGCTGCCACCACAGCACAAGGCTCTTCGCTGCATGATAGAAGGTAAGCTGCATGTATTGCAAGAAAACATTTTAAAACAATATGTGCATTTTATAAAGCATCCTGTTAAACAGAGATTCTGCCTGAAATGTTGAGGAGTTACCATTCAAGTTGTCCCTGATGTTTTGAGCTTGGCTTCCCCTCCCCCATGACAGCCGTTTTGTGGTTGGCTTTGCCTCCTGTGGCAGCCACTTTGTGATTGTGCCACCTGCTCCCGCACCCCGTGTCAGAATCCAAAAGGTACCAGCAGATCCCTGTCCCTTGAGATCCCTCTCTCTCCCAAACTCATATCTCCCCAGACACTACCTCCAAAAAGGCTTGTCAGCTCAATGCTGGCAATTGGTGGGAGAGGGGGGTTGTAGACAGAGACCTGGTGAAATGGCATTGCACAATGGCATGATGTCACTTCTGGCTGCATAATCAGTCAAAATCATAGAGACTGAGGAAATTCCTAGAGCATTGTATAATGTGGTGACATAGGGTTGCCAGCCTCCAGGTAGTGGCTGGAGATCTCCCGGAATTACAACTGGTCTCCAGGCCACAGAGATCAGTTCAGCTGGAGAAAATGGCTACTTTGGGGGGTGGACTCTATGGAATTATGCCATGCCAAGGTCCTTTCCCTGCCCAAACCCCACTTTCTCCAAGTTTCACCCGTCAGATCTCCAGGTATTGCCCAACTGGGAGCTGGAAAGCATATGGTGATATCACTTTTGGGTTCCTAGCCAAAAGTGATAATGTAACATCAAGCAATACTGTTTTGCCCCCCATTAGTTCTCCAACCACTCCATTGAGCAGCAGTGGAAAAG
Organism: Eublepharis macularius; assembly: GCF_028583425.1. NCBI lineage: Eukaryota > Metazoa > Chordata > Lepidosauria > Squamata > Eublepharidae > Eublepharis > Eublepharis macularius. Next base: position 162,036,758 of record NC_072792.1, on the reverse strand, counting down.
AGGTAACACCAGCAGGGAATCCCCCACCCCTAGTAGGCATCTGGCAACCCTACCTTCAAATCTCCAGAATGGAGATGCAACCGTTTGGTACATAAGGCATAACTTTAAGACATATTCCCTGTTTCTCTGTTCTGGCCTAGAAGTTCTTGCTTGATGACTGCTGCGAGCAGTGTGTAGTCAGCCGGCTTATCTGTAAGCTGTTGTTATTCTGTAATTATACTTGAAACCTTATCCTTTAGTCTCCATTAAAGTTGACCTCATGTTACCTTTGTGTGAGGTCATCAGATACTTCTCATTTTAAAAAATGGGGTGGAAATCCTATGCATTCTTGCCTTGAACAAAGTAGGATTTCTGCTTGATCTTAGCCAGCACCAAAAAGTTCAAGGACTCTCTTGATTTAGAAACTTTGGATCCAACCAGCATTTCCACTCAGTCATCCATCATTTTCCTCCTTACAGCCCCTGTTCCACATGACTTTTGTCAATGCTCCTTCCATTAATCCCGGTGTAGCTATTTTGGATAGTCAGAAATTTTCCTCCTCTCTTTTTGACCAGTGGAAAAGCCGGTTAGATCCAATCCAACAAGTGGTTGGAGCTGCAGGCTTATCTTCCAATTTCTTTTGCCTAAATAATGTCGAGCCCCACAGCTTTTAATTTTTAAAAAACAGTCGAAATTCAATAATTCTATCTTAATAGTACCAAATGAGAAATTCTTTGCAATTGTGCCATTTCAGCATATTAAAGCATGTCATTTTAACAAAAAAATGGGCCACACACAATTATAAGCATAAAATCTAGGGGATAGGCACATATTATAATATTGTCATTATGTATAATGTTTTTACTGGGAAGCAAAATACGGTTTTCTGTGCAATAATTGCCACTCTGCTTTAACAGTCCTTTAACACTTTATTGATAATTTTACTGCATTTCCAAGATTGTTTTGCATTTTTAAAGGTGTTTGCTAAAGGGTGGGGGAATCATATTCCAAATTATTTTTGCTTATTTCCTGTTTCCTGTACCTAGTTGTAGTGGTCCTTTCATGCTAAAATTTTGCTTAAAGAACGGAAGGCTTCTGAAGGCAAGAACTCTGCGTGGTCTCAAAGGGCATTAGCAGGAGAAGCTAGCCAAGCTGACATCGCAGGAGGAGCCAGAGAAAACGAGGAATGCTCGCTCTTCTAAAAAGAGCCATTATTTAGATTGGAGGTGGAGGACACTCCTTCGTAAGGACCTCAAGCAGCCCAGCAGCATCAGTCTAGGATGATCTGTGACAGGCCTTTTGTTCCACCTGAGGAAATCTACACAGTCTCTTGTAATTTGGGGAGAATAGGTTTGTTTTGAAATGGGAAACTTCCCCTCAGTTGCAAGATGTTCTTAGGGTAGTGAGTATAAAGGTTTTTGGGTTTGCTGTTATGAGGTAATTTGTGTATTGCGCCTGAAAAGTACAGAGATCAGGGAAGCAAGAGGTTCAACAAAACAACAATAATTTATTTATGTACAGGTTTTTAGAGAACAGAATAGCCATCCAGGTCAATAGGTCACAGGAGAAACCTGGCTGAGGCACTTAAACTAAAGGCAGTTATGGCTTGAGGTTGTGATTTAAACTCCTTTTAATGCTTGAGGTTGCAAACGGTTCCCTGCCTAACCCCACCCCACGGTTAGAGCCTCTCGTACACAGGATTCCTCCCACACCAGGCTGCTCTTTCCCAAGAGTCAGACTCAATGGTACCAGGTCTGCTTATCACCAGAGACAGGCCTCAACATATTTCATATATGTACACCATTAGTGTAGTGACAGACTTTACAGGTTAGAGATATTCCCTTTTATTTTACAGTGTTAAGAAATTGGTAATTTATGGATTTGCCCTAAGATCACATGACCTTGGCTTGTTCCAGAACAAGGCAGCTGTTCAAAATGCTTTAGTTGCAGTTTATATTAAAATTGCTTTCAGCCATTCCTCATTCTCTTATTCTCAAAATTTTTAGCTCTCAGAAATAATTACAATTAGTATTATTTGTGATTCTCTCCCTGTAAGTGGCAAGGCCAGCCGTCCAGCAGCAGATAAAGTTGGGTATCATATGACGACAATCCCATCCAAAACTCCGCAGTAGCTGGACGAGGGGGCGCAGGTAGATGTAAAATAAGATCGAGGAGAGTATCGCCCCCTGAGGAACACCACACACTAAGGATTTGTGAGGTGACAACTGCTTCCCAAGCGCCACTTTCTGTCCCCAACCATAGAGAAAGGAGATCAGCCACTGCAAGGTGGTCCCATGGATCCCCATGTTGGTGAAGTGGTGGGTCAACAGATCATAGCTGACCATGTCAAACACTGCTGTGAGATCTAATGGTATCAGTAGCGCCAACCCACTGATCCAAGTGTCTGCAGAGATCGTCTGTGAGGGCAACCAATGCCATCTCCATCCCACAGCCCGGGTGGAAGCTGCACTGGAATGGATCCAGGACAGAGGAGTCCTTCAGGAATGCCTGCAGCTGCTCTGCCACCGCTTGCTCAATCACCTTACCCAGAAAACAGAAAGTTCGAAACTGGGCGGTAACTGGACAGGTTGATGAGGTCCAATGATGGTTTTTTTCAGGAGAGGCTGCACCATCACTTCCTTCAGTGCTCCAGCAAAAAACCCAGAGCATAAGGAGAGATTGACAATGGCCTCCAAGGATCCTTGAAGCCCATCAGCACTGGCCTTCACCAGCCATGATGGGCACAGTTCCAAGGGACAGGTGGTAGGCCTCACCACCCATGGGATCCTGTCAACCTTGTCCTGGGAAAGCAGACTGTAGCTGTCTAACACAGATCCAGAAGACAGCCAAGAGACCTCCAGTTTCCTCTCTGTCTCAAGCACAGCCAGCAGATCACAGCAGAGATTTTGCCCATGAAATAGCTCCCAAAAGCCTCACAGCTAATACTCAAATTATTAATTTGGCAGTCTCCCTGTCACAGGGAGACCAAAGACCGAACAATTCCAAATAATTGTGCTGGCCATGAGCTCGTGGACACAATGGAGATGGCATAGAATTCCTTCATCACCTTCACTGCTACTTGATAGACTTTCATAAGCATCCTATAAGATGTTCTTGCTTCCTCGATGTTCCCCTTGAACCTAATGTTCCAAAAGCAATACTTTGAACCCAACTGGAAATGTATTCATGGAAAGCCCCATTTTTACGCCAGATCTTGTGCAGAAGCTCATGAGTGTATGTTAGAATCTGAATTTCTAGTCCCAGAAGGAAGAAGCAGCAAGCAAGGGCAAAATAATACCAAAGTATCAGCCGCTGCCAGGGAAACAATGTTGACAAACAGGCTAGGGGAAAAAATGTGAACATTTGCACAGTCTCTCTACAGATTTATCTCACCGTGCACACAGGGGATTCCTGCTGGCAGCTCTGTCCCATATGTCCATGCCTCAGAGCACAAAAGAGGGACTGGATCATTCCCTAAGTGTTTTCAGGAAAAATCTCTACTACACCAACACCGTTTGGTGTTGCCCCAAAATCTAAACGGGAGAACGTTAGGGACAACTCTAGTTTACTTCAGTTTCTCTTTGAGAAGTAAATTTAGTGGTGTGTGTCTGTCTTCTTCCATACACTCAAGTAGGGATTTGTATAGGTTGCAGCTTGATGCTGTAGTAGTTTTGCCTCTATTGTGACATCAGTAAGAACCATTAAAGGCAATGGGCACTGATGCAATGCAAACCTTAAAGTGTACATTTTTGCAGTGATTGTGGAGAATTAAAAAAAAAAATTCAACACTTCTGAAAATGTTCTACATTAGCATTAATTGAAATAATTAGACCATCTAAGTATGTAAAAGGCTGACTATCATTTGCTTGGATCCACTGGAATGCTTCTGTGAATGGAAGAATTTCTGCCTATAGAACAACTCTCAACTCCCTTTTCCTATTGTAGTCCAAAATGCCCCCCATTCTGTTACTTGGGGCTCCCTGTCCACCCAGGAGTGGCACGTGGGGCATTTTGGACTGCAGTGCAGGGCAAAACAATACAATCACACTCCGTGGGCAGAAATCCTTCCATCCATGTAAGCACACTGATAAATCCAAGTCATAGTCCCTCTCTGAGTATGTATAATACTTTGTAGAAGCTACATCTGGGATGTTAGGGCAAAAAATTAGCTAGCATCTCATTTGTGAGCAGAGCTTATGTAAATCGAGTCTAGCTGAGATTCATGAACTCTGGGCTCCATTCTGGGCACCATGTTATCTGAAGTGTAGTCGCAAGCTGGATGGAGATGAGAAACACATTACACAAACAATTAGGTGCTGTATATGGCTTCTGTACGAGGAATGATTAAAAAGTGTTAAATATTCACAGCTTCGCGGCTCTGAAATTATTAAAGGAGAAATGCCAGCAATGTGTAAATATTACACAGATCAAAACACAAAGGAGAGTGGGAAATGCTAGCGCAAAAGATCGGTTGGTTGCTGTTAGAGGAGGGGAAAACAGGCAATGAGGGTAGAATCTGTCCCTGGTGAGAGATTTGGGGCTACAGAAATACTCCCCATGGAGGAGGGGGAAAAACAGTTACCATTGTAGACACTGAAAACAGACCTGACCAAATGCTAAGGAGAAGCCTCTGTAGTACAGCTCATCTAATAGGATGGTCCTTGATGGATCAAAAACTAAGCAAACCTTTTTTCACCTACTTCTACATGAAAAGATAGTCACAGAATGGCAAGAAAATGAGCACTGTATTTTGATGTTTTAATACACTTTTGGTATATTTCACATAAAATGCATTGGAGTTACTTGCCCAAAATGCAGGGGGAGACCCCAGCTGATACAAAATGCTGTGGCTTGGCTATTATCTGGAGCGAAGGGAGGGGTCTCAAACACTTTGCTAATGAGTTAGGGACCATCAACTTCACCACTATGTTGCCTTGCATATTATCTGTTGCTTGAATATGTACTCTTATACTACCTGTACTTCATGTTTATCTAATGTCAGTCCTAAAATATGTTCTGTTTCAGCAGTTCTTCAACTCTGTACTGGATCCCTTGCTAATGCTACATCTTTGTAAAATCCTATGGCATTGTTGTGGAAATGTCCTTAACACTGTATAGAAATGTCCTTGTTGCTGTATGGAAATGTTCCCAATATTGACTGTGCTAATCTCACGCTATGTAATCCGCCTTCAGTCTCAGTGAGAAAAGTGGACTATAAATGACATAAATAAATAAATAAATAAACCAAGCATGCATTTACTGCCATTCTGCCTTGTCTACCCAACACTTACCAGGCTCAATTTAACATCCTGGCTATCACATTCCTTCATGGCCTTGGTCTCTCATATCTGAGGGATGGCCCCCTCAACGTATGCTCCACCATGACAGCTTCGCTCTTCGGAGCAGGGCCTTCTGCAGGTGCCATCCTGCAAATGGGAAAAATCAATGTACATTCTCTTGTGACCCCCCACCTTATGGAATGGCCTGCCAGAGCAGGTCAGGAAAGTTCCCACACTCCTGGCTTTCTGCCAACGATGCAAAACTGAATTATTCAAGAGGGCATTTCTACCCAGGTAATAGGGCTGTACTGTAACAAAATGGTTCAGAAAGTTTCTCGGGTAAAGGATTTGAATACTTTGTACTGCCTGTTGCTGTAAGCAGGATCCTACTAAGTAATGTTTGCATCGTTTAATGCATCATGTCAATATTTGTGCTTGGTTCAGTTCTGTTTTCAGATTTCGGTTTGGTTCAAGATTTCCACAGTCCAAATCCTATTGCACTCTTTATTGGATGTTCCATCCTGTTGATTGTGTCAACTTACTCTATGTATCTACCTACATACCTAGTGGAAAAGGTGAACTACAAATAACAAAATAAATAAATAAATTGTTTTAGGACAAAATGTGTTAGGAACAAGGACTGTCTTAGTGATTCTGGGACCAGGGGAAAAATATCTAGGATGGGGCCCCAGAATCACTTCCACATTCGGCTGGTTTGCCAGACCCCCCAGGGTCAAATTAGGGGACCAGGAGCAGTGACTGCATGTGCTCCGACATTACTGGCTGATGACATAATTTCCGACACAACACAGCAGTAATGGGTCATGCCAGGGGCCAGTTCTCTAAAAATTGGCCTCAAATTTAGTGCTTTGTAGCTTCCACGTTGTGCCAAAAATTATGTAATAGATTGGCGATGCAGGAGCACTTGCCCTATGGGTGTGTGATCTGGTTTTCAGATCCGGCTTTTATAGCGAGATTTATGCTGATTCAGAAAATCCACCTATGCTTGATGAAATCAGAGAATCCCAGATCAAGTCCAGAAAGCCAGATCAAGACAGCCAGATTAATCCAGGTTAATCTTAGTTAATCCAGGAAATGCACCTCCAGACTGTAGGCTGGCTCTTTCCTGGGCTTTCTGAGTGTTTCCAGGCTTTCTTCCAGAGGAGGGGGAGGAAGGAAGGGGGAGTGAGACAAGTGGGAGGAGGAAGTGAGTGGCCAATGGGTGCAGGAGCACTTCTTGTCTGGCCAATTGGCATTCTTGAATAGGAGAGTCTTTTTCAAACTGCCTGCAAGTAGTTAAAAAGCAGACTTGGCTCAGAGCAGACTCCTCTTTGTGTGGATCTGAGACTGTGGAGAGAGAGTGGCCGCTCTTGCTTGCTCTGGTCTTCTCTCTTTGCCTTGGATTACCAGATTTACCTGTCTGTCCTGCACGTCTCCCAGTTCCTCACACCATTCCCCATACCTTCCCACTCCCCTCTGACCAGATGAGCAAAGGTAGGGGGTAGGAACTGGTAGCAGCTGGTTTCAAATCCTGACCCCCTGCCACCAGGACCCAAGCAAGAGGTAGCCTTCACTTCAGATGAGGTGCCGTCAGAAGCCAGCTGCCCAAACCCCTGACAAGGCAGGTGCTCCCTCCATCTGAGAGGGAGAGGTTGGGCAGTCAGAGCAGGGCCCAGGGCAGCTCCCCTATTGCTCATTGGTTAAGGCCACCTCTGAATGAGAAGGGCTCCTTCACAAATCCCTCTGAAAAGAATGAAAGCCCTCAAGACCTCCGGCTTCTGTCCAAGCATACCACCCATTTCCACTGCTAAGCCCTTTTTATCTCTCATGCTGCAGGCTGACCCAAGGACTGAGTATGCAGTCTCATACAGCGCTGTGTGACGCATTGGCTGTGCACTGTGAATTTCAACTGCTTGCTTAACGTAGGCTTCTGTGATTTCATTATAAAGAGATCAATCGTATTTCTGCTTATTGCTGCTGCAATTCTAATAATGTAATGATATTAATCTATAATCGGTTTTCATTCCCAGAAAGAAATATATATATTGTACATATGCAGATTGTTTAGCACTTGCAGGGGGCATTTTCCTCTCCCCCACTATTTCCTCTTTTCTTTCCATGAAAACCCCATAGCTTCTCCCCTTTTTCTGCCACCCTTTCTCCTTTCTACCCTTCAGGCAACCTACCTTTATCTGCCCCCTGTACTCTGTTTCTCTCCTTTCCTCCCTGGCAGCCTCTCCCTGGGAAAAGTCTGGATGAGTTGCACAGTGACATCTGCTGGTCCAAGACCAGTTTCATGGTGGAAAACACACAATGACTAATGGGGAGGCATCTCATCCCCCCACAATATTTCCCTTTCCTTCCTCCTGACAACACCCATATCCTCACTTTTCCCCAAGTCCTTCTCTCCTTCCCACCCACCCACCAACATATATTTGATCTGCACCCTTTCCTCAGCTATATTTATTATTTATTTAGTACATTTTTATTTACTACATTTATATGTAGGGATCTCAGTGGGGGATCCCCCATTCCCACCCTCTGCCCCCCCTTGCCACCACTCACCTGGCCGGTGGTGGGGAACGGCAAGGGAATAGGTCTCCTGGGGCAGCACAGCAATATAACTTCCAGGAGTGACATCATCATGCCATCATGCCATGCACTCCTGCTTTTGCAGTGGGTTGATTTGTGCCCCCAAAGGGCCAAATCAGGCCCGTTTAGGTCCCAAATTGGCCTACTGTGAAGAGCGGGAGTACTACTGGCCCCTGTGCGATGACATCACTTCCCGGAAGAATTTCCCCTGCAGAGTGAAACTTTCTCATCTCTCCCCTTCTGATTGCAGCCTCTAATGCCAGTAGAATGTACTCTTCGTATATCGTACATCTTCCCTTTCTTCAACATGTTAAACTGACTTAAAGTTCACCCATGTATTTTGCAGAATACTGGAATGAGGGGGTGGGATTGGTTTTTGGGGTGATGGCTGAAGTTTTGATGGCAAACTCTTAACATTTTATCAAAAAATACTCTGACACCTCCAATAAATGATTACTTGGTATACGTGTGAATTTGCAGAGGACAAAATATTTGCAAACAAACTTTAGTTCTTACAATATTAAAGACTCCTATTTCCAGCTGGAGGGAACAAATGCTTTTTAATCAGTTCTTATTTGGCAACAGTTGGATCACACATTGCTTGAGCATGTTTTAATGTGTTATTTTAAAATGACTTGTTAATGTCTATAAAGAAGTCAAGAATTAAAGAGAATCCTGTGACACACAAATCTGTCTTTTTTTAAAATTAGGAGTTTTATATAATGAAAAGACTAAATCTAAAAAAAAAAATTACACATAAAATAGTCAAGCAAACAGAAACAACTAACCAACATAGAAGAACAACAAAACATACAAATAAAACAAAAAACAACATAGAAAGAAAAGAAAAGCTATATAAACTAAAAGAAGTCTTCTGATTTTCTCCGAAACAAGTATTGGTATCATTTTCAAATTTTCACTTACTCTATGTTATGATTAAAGAGCCCTGTGGTGCAGAGTGGTAAACAGCAGTACTGCAGCCCAAGCTCTGCTTGCGACCTGAGTTCGATCCTGGCAGAAGCCAGGTTCAGGTAGCCGGCTCAAGGTTGACTCAGCCTTCCATCCTTCCGAGGTCGGTAAAATGAGTACCCAGTTTCCTGGGGATAAAGTGTAAGTGACTGGGGAAGGCAATGGCAAACCACCCTGTAACAAAAAGTCTGCCAAGAAAACGTCATGATGCGACGTCCCCCCATGGGTCAGTAATGAATCTGTGTTTGCACAGTGGAATACCTTTACCTTTATGTTATGATTAAAAGCTCTCTTTTTTCTAACGTCCAAGTTCCTTAGTCTGTAAATCCACAAATCATCAAATCATTATTGTCTGTTTCAAGTAAAAAGTCTATTAGGTGTTTCCATTCATCAGCAACTGAACTTACTGTCTTTTTTCTAATCAATGAAGTAAGTTTTGCCATCATTGCAAATTCCAGCACCTTTACCAGCCATTCTTCCATTGTAGACAGTGTTGAATATTTCCAGTTTTGTGCATATAATAGTCTTGCTGCTGTAATCATATATAAAAATAGAGTTCCAAAACTTCTTTCCAACTGAATATTCATCATTCCCAATAAAAAAGGTCTCTGGTTTCATTTGTATTTTAATCTTTAAAATCTTCTGGATTGATGATCATATTTGTGTCCAAAAGGTGTTTGCTTTCTTACAAGTCCACCACATACGAAAAAATGATCTTTCACATTGAGCATGTTTCCTGCATACATTTGATGCACCCTTATACATTCTAGTCAATTTCTCAGGAGACATATACCAACAATACATCATCTTATAAAAATTCTTCTTAAGACTGGAACAATGTAAATTTCAACCCTTTAAACCATATATTTTCCCATTGTTCCATTATATCAGAAATGCAAATCTATGTTTTCTCTTTCCTTGTGAAGAGTGCTTAAGGAAATTCATAGATATAGGGCCAAGCTAGAAGTGATGAATTACACTTGATCTGATCGAGTGGAGTGCAAGTGGAGCGCAAGTGAACAGGGAGGAATACATGTGAGTCTGTTCACTTGCCATTCAAGTGTAATTCGTCACTTCTAGCTTGGCCCATAACCATTTGACTTACACCAAATCTTCACCTGCAAAATATTTTCGGAGCAACTCCTCTTTCCACTTTGCATGCATTTTGTGTTTGCTCCTGCAGTCTGCTATTTATTCAGAGCCATCTGTAAAATCAAACAGGCTTCTTTTTCTTTCCCAGCACAATCTCAGCCAATCAGGAAATATTTTGACTGGGGTAAAACCATTATTCCACATAACCAGTCAGATCTGTCTATGAGACAAAGTCAAGTCAGGCCAAACAAAACAAATCTTTGCTGATCCTGTAAATGGAAGTGGGGAAGAATAAATCACCTGTTGCTCAAGTAACCGATCTGGTGAGCTTCCTCCCTTCACAAATACGCTGGCATCCTCAAATTCCCCTTAAAATTGCCAGGAAAGGGGGTTCTTAGAGGTGGTGAAAATGTTCATAAAGCTCATCCTTCCCTGTGCCAAAATAATAAAATCCTAAGCCTAGGAAAGCTGAACGCCACAATCGGTTTGTAATTGCACATTTTCCGTGATTCATTCTTTTTAAAGCGTGCCCTCAGAACTGACATTGAATCATCCCTCTCTGACCTCAGAACATCCTGCTCTGTACCCTCCAATACAAAAAAGAGAGAATGAGGAGTAGGACCACATATGACACTCTGATCTCCTCAAAGGAAGGAGGTGGGCTATAAATATACTAGGCAGATGGCTGACAGAAAGAGAGAACAATAGTGAGTGTTAAAAGAGACAGAGAGCAGTGAAACAAAAATTTGTGCTGCCGTCACAAGGGCCAAATCACATGTTCTCTGACATCCTGCATTGGATGACTGATAGCCAGTTGTGTGACCGAGACATACTGAAAAAGAATGTCTTTACAATGAAATGAGAACTCTGTGGGTTTTTATCACTGGTGACTGAGTCACATATGCACATCAACTCTCGATTTCTACAATAATCAACTGTAAAACATTTCCATGTGAAACATGCTGAAGGGATCCAGGGGGGGTGAGGTTTGCTAAAGGTGTCACAGTAATTACATAGTCTTCCTTGGTTCTTTGGATCGGGCTTGGTTGTCCATCCACTCACTTGGACTGGTGATTATCTGCTGCTGCTTATTCTTTTGGAGACATCCATATTGTGCAGAAGCCATCCTAAATAAATCTGAAAGGCTTCTAGTCTAATGAATTTGACAAAATCATTCCAAGCAGAACTGCTTATAAGGTCTTATGGCTAAATAGTTTGATAGAATTTTTGAATATAAGACAAAAGGTTTCCAGGTATAATTATCGAACCATTTGTTTTAGTGCTCCTGTTAGCCACTTTGGGTCCCCTATGGGAGTAAGAAAGGCTAGAAATTTTGTGAATACATACATAAATAAAATATAAGCAAAGTATGAGTTGAATCTAATAAATGTGTTCTTCTAAGGCTTTCTCCATCCAAGGAAGTTTTTCTCCACTGGAAAACGTGTTGGAAAAAGACGACAGAAGGGAGTAATTGGGTCTAAGTTAGATAAGAGATCACTGAACCCAACCCTATCTGCCAAGCCCTGCTCTCTGTGCCTCTGGTCCTGCCTTCAGTGGTGAAGCACGGGGCAACTGGAGACAGGGCATTTTGAGTGGTGGCACCTCTGCTTGGAAACGCCTTCCCCCATGAGGCTCAGGCTACCATATTTTATTTTAAGCACCAGTCCCAATTATTTCTTTTTACTCCAGGCCTTTGAATAAGGGGTTTATCTTTTTTAAAAGTTTATGGTCTGCTTCTTGTCTGGCGTCTGTTTTATGGATATATTTTGGGGTGCTCAGTGATAATTTTCGTCTTAATAATTTATGAGTTTATGGCCTTGGTTTTTACTTGTAAACTGCCTCGTGCAGGAATCTGAAGAGACAGCATATACATTTCCCAAACAAATAAATTAAATAAACCAGTCAATCCAAGTTGACCAGGCTAAATTTTTGCACTTGCATCCCTGAGACCAACAAGCACTAACAGCCCCCTTTCCCACCAGTATCTCTCTGCAAGAGTTAATCTTCTTATAAGGGGATTCTTCCCTAACACATCTAATGGGAAGACCATACAGTACTATTAGTTCAGTGTGAATTTCGCTATGGACTTCGCAAAATGTAGACTGCTGAGCATAGGTGCTAAACTGTTGCATAACCTTTGCTTTTTAGAGTCTCACTATTAAATAAGTGCAATCAAACTAAGCAACACACTTCTACACTCTGCACTTGTTTTGTGTAACAGCACAGCAGAAGAAAACAAATGTTTGTGGGATACTGCTGTGCACCTTGACAATTTTTCATCACGTAGGTTGAAATGAGATAAATTAAGCAGTTACTGAGACTTAAACCCAGGAGGTTTTGGCTGTCTGCAGGAGGCAACTAAAAATGCAGAAGATTTATGAGCAAATAACTCTTATAAATACAGGTATAATGCATTGGAGACTGGCTGTATGATGTGGTTTTTAATCATACAAACCTCTCCCTTGGGTTCTTCCAGTAACGCAACAGAAGAATTTCCCTGTCTGATCATAACTCATATCAAAATCAATTCTGACAAATCCACAGTGGATCTCAATCTTGAAGTTTATGAAAAGGAATGGGAAATCATCACAGCTTAAAAGGGCGTATCCTAATAAATGATATCGGGAAAATTTCAAAGACATTTTGGATTGTCTTTATTTCTGTATTATAGCTTTTGTAAATCAGCAGCGCCTGGGAAAATGCACTTCTATCTGCCACCAATTTGCTTTCTTAAAGTATGTTACCAATTTATGGCAGCTGTTTACCAAGATTGATTTTTTAATGACGGGCAAAGAGGTGGTAATAGGCGTCTTTTATGTCCTCCATTTGTACAGAGGCTTCAGCGCTGCCTAATATTTTGTGTAAACTATTCAAATCAGCGGCTATAATATGGCAAAAGATTCAGTTCAAAAGTACTTAAAGCTTCCAGTCATGAATTTATATATGAGATGAAGTACGCTTTCTGAAGCAAATGTCGCCCGTGGGAATTGATGCCCCTCTGTGAAAAAGGCAAGTTATTCAACACAGTCTTGTGTATACATGTGCCAGTTTGCTGGTTTAAAAACGTATCTATAATACTGTTCATAGGTTTTTTTTAAAAAAAACTTTTCAGACATTCAAATTGTGCACAAGGAATACATGTGGGAAGAGAGGATCTTCCCTGACCTCTAGACGTTCATTGGAATATATACATACATCATTTGTGTGTATGAATGCACAGTATTTTCTTGTCAGCTAGAAGATACAAGTATAAATATAAGCATATATGAGGTTGCACCAATTTCCACCAATTCCCCCCTCAAAGCTTGAGAGAGCCTTGAAAAGAGATGCTGGTAATCATTCATTACCAGTGAATACCATCACCAAAAAAAAAAAAAACCCTGAGGAAGTATATGCAGACACATCTCTGTGTGCAAATTGAAACCACTTGGAAAGAACATTTGAAGCTTCATAGTCTCCTTGCCTAAGTTCCAATGAACAGACAAAGATCAGGGTGTAACTTCCATTTTATTTGGACATATGTTCATTATACACACTTTACAATTTTATCCACCATTATATTATCTAAGCAGAGAACCCACAGGAACTTGCAAGGGGCCACTCATATAAATACCCCCCCCCTATTTTCTCTTTCCCTTCCCTGAAAATCCCTATAGCCTCTCCCCTTTTTCCTGCTTTCTTCTCTCTTTCGCACCCACCAGCCAAACTACCTTTATCTGCCCCCATCTTTAGATTTCCCTCCTTCCCTTCCCTGGCATCCTCTACCCAGGCAAAACTGTAGCCCAGTCGCATGGTTCCAGCTGCCAGGCCAAGACCAACAGCACAGTAGGGAACCTGAAAGGACTTGCAAGGAGAACCTCATTTACCTCTGTGTCCCCCTTCCCTCCTCCTGGCTACCCCATATCCTCAGCTTTTCCTGCTTCCTATTCTCTTTCCCACCCACAAAACCCTTATCTGCCTCCCCATCTTCAGCTATATTTATTGTTTATTTAGTTCATTTCGGTAAAGCATCATGCCTCTCTTTCTGTTCAGCTTCCTTGGTCCATCTCCATCCCCAAGACTCTTACCCGTTTTGCCCCCTGTGCTAGGTTGTCCTCTGTCTTCTGTAACTGCCCCAGAGAAAACAATCACATGGGATTTGTACTCAGCAGCATAGTGAATGGCCAAGGTGTGTTGTAGCAAGAATCAAGGCATGCCTTCTCAAATTAAATAACTTTATTATCCTCATGACAATCACCCTGTGAAGTGAGTGGGGCTGAGAGAACTCCAAGAAGCTGTGACTAACCCAAGGTCACCCATCTGGCTTCAATCGGAGGAGCAGAGAATCAAACCCGGTCCTGCACCTGTTAACCACTACTCTACCACTACACTAAACTCCTTCAAATGCCAAAGCAGTCCTAAAATGGGCTGTCCCCTCCCACTACTTTTAATTGACTGAAACCAAGGCTTGAAGGTTGGCAATAGTGTAGTGGTAGCCTAGCAACCCTCACAATGACCACTACAGAGAGCATTCCTTTCTTAAACACTTGTCTTCTCTGTTCATGCCTCCAGTATCGGGATTCAAGTTTCCACAGTTTGCCATGTTGAGAATTAAGATGATTTGACAATATATCATATGTATATTATAGGCACAAATATATGCATCCTATTATCCATAGAAATACTATATGCATTTCATGCAAAAACCATGCAACAACATGCATACACATAAAAAAATGAATCTACAAAACCAGCAACGAAAACCAAATTATCAAAGTCATTGATAAATATATAAAGGAATATAAAAAGAAACAAAATTACAAACATTCCTTCTTGACTATCCAATCAAGGGAACACCACAGGAGATGGAAGTGCTGTTTTAAACACCATATTTGCATGGAATGCCTGACCCTGCAACCATGTAGGGTGTGATTAGCAGAAGACCTTGATGGTATCATACATACGCAGCCACCTGATACTGAGTCAGACTCTGCTTTTTCAAGAATGGGCTAACCTTTTCTTCCATATCATCTACTGCTTGACCCTGTTAACTGGAAATGCTGGGGATTGAACCTAGAACCTGGTGTATGCAAAGCAGTTGCTGTACCACTGAGCCACAGCTTTCCCCATTTGAAGACAGCTTTTGAAAGTACTGCAAGAAACTAGGTAATTAACAATGCAATCCTAAGCATAGTTACTTAAGTCTAAGCCCATTGAAATCAACTTAATTAAGCAACTTAATTAAATATACAACTGAATGGTATATGGATAACTTGATTTGAACTAATGTGTAGATTCTACTCAGCAATTGCTCTCATACCTGAATTCCATAATACCAATAAACTGCCTAGCTGAGTCTCGTCTGCAGTCCTAATAACAGTTTAGCTGTGTTGGCATAATTATTAGCATAATCAATGTGTAATGAGCTGTAAAGTTCTTTGTAATCTTTAAATAAGGTGCCATTTATGAGTTAAGTCATCTTTTAAAGTGCAGTGGTGGAAAAGGCATAATATATGGCTAATAACGTAATTAGTTAATTTAAAGTACAATTTATGCTCGGATTCATGCAATCCATTTTGTTGGGAAACTCGATCTTTCTAAAGTGCAGTTAGTGGGAAATGGGCTATCAGATGGGAAGCGGTTTATTCTCCAAGAGTCAGTCCAATTCCATGCTCTCTTTCTCTGTTGCTGTGTGTACACACATATGTTAATTTTTTTCCCATGCACTTGAAAGGAAAGAAGAGAACTCAAATTTAGACTAATGGAAATACAAGTTTGGCTCCTTTCTCTTTTCTGTTTTGTTCCTTTTAATGTTTCAAAAGTTGTAATTTGGCCTCCAACTTGTTGCATGAAGGACTGGGGGAAAATCATCTGTGAGGCGTGCATTAATGAAATGAAGCTAGGAGCTTAACAGAGGGTTCTATATAGGGCTATCTGTAGTGACAGAATTTGCTATTTAGAGACATTCCCCTATATGTGATAGTGTTAAGGAAAATTCATTCATGGCTCTTGGAGCCTCAGGTGCTGTTGCCCTCACACCATTTCCTAGATAAGAATTGCCCTGTCAAAACTTCGCCCTGGCACAATACCAGAGGGTAAAACAATACAGGTACCCTAAACCATAGAGAGAAAAACTTTGGAAATATTAAAATGTATGTTTATTCCCAGCTCGATATTACAAATAATTACAGAAATAAAAGTGTTAAGAATTACAACGCTTCTAAATAGCTAGTAGACTATTGGATTGCTTCTCTCTTACTCACCTCTCCTTTTAAAGGGAGTGAATAAAGATTGTTTCTTTTCACTGAGCAAGAGGGCAAAGATTCATAGAGGATGCAAAATGGCCATTTTCTCCCTGCAGCTCCAGCATTCCTATTCTTGTCACTGATTCAGGCTCCCTCCTTTCTTTGCTGCTCCTTTTCCTCCTTCCCTGAAATGAACTCTAGCGTCCACCCTCTCTTGCTGCACTTTGCCTTCCTCATGAGGTCTGGCTTGTTTCTGTCCTCCAACTTTAACTGGTTTGACTTCTGCTTCCTCATTGCTTCTGGCTACAGTTTGCCTCCTCCACAAACCTGGTATGTGGTAACTGCTGTCACTATATCAGTCACCATTTCAGTAACAGAGATGACCTAAAAATCAGCCTGAACTCTGACTTTTTTTTTCTTTTGGCAACATCTGCACAGATCTCGCTATTAACTGTTAAAGAATGACCTGGGGTTCTTTAAAGCAGAGGGGGGTCCTTCGGATTGAGGAAAGGATCTGAAAATCCTCCCTTTGCCTGAATGCAATAACCAATTTTTGTAATTGACAAGCTGTGAATCTTATTAGGAGCCTAATAAACCTCCTTCCCCATCTCATTCAATTTGGTGCCTGGTCCTCAAAAGAGAGAACTTTATTTAATTTGCACGCACTGCCGCTGCTGTCTCCTTCTTAAACAACAACAAAGAACTTCTGAAGTTGCCCTAGAAAGATAGAAAGGAGAACCTTTAATTGTAGCTCTGCATGGCCCCATTCTGTGGATTTGCCTATCCACATGGAAGCTAGTTCTTGGCTATTAGATAGAAATAAGATAAAACCCCAATAATAGGAAAGAAACCAGCCAGGTGGCTTGGAGGTAAAACGTGCAAAAATTGTAAGAAATCCCAAGACAGATAATGTGATGATAAACTTCTTGCAGTATTTTTTTTTCCTGCAGGTGCTGAACCAAAAATTAAAAGGATAACTATTTTGGCAAGTGATAGGACAGATGGTTGTTGTGGGTTTTCCGGGCTGTATTGCCGTGGTCTTGGCATTGTAGTTCCTGACGTTTCACTAGCAGCTGTGGCTGGCATCTTCAGAGGTGTAGCGCCAAAAGACAGAGATCTCTCAGTGTCACTGACAGAGACACTGTGTCACTGTGTCACTGTGTCACTGACAGAGATCTCTCAGTGACACTGAGAGATCTCTGTCTTTCGGTGCTACACCTCTGAAGATGCCAGCCACAGCTGCTGTTGAAACGTCAGGAACTACAATGCCAAGACCACGGCAATACAGCCCGGAAAACCCACAACAACCATCGTTCTCCGGCTGTGAAAGCCTTCGACAATACATCAATAGGACAGATATTAGATAGAATTCTGGTTGAATCCAAATAGCAGAACAAATGGAAGAATTTCGTTTCTACCCAGGGTTGCCAAGTTCCTATATCATCGTGGTGGGAGGGAGGGACCCAGCACTTTGCATGCACATACTCCCTAGAATGTGCAGTGACATCACTTCCAGGAAGAGATGTCATCATGCCAACAGCCCATTTAGGGCCAAAATTGGCCCCTGTGCAGTGCAGGAGCATGCCTGCCACCGACATAATGATGTTACTCAAAGAATTCATGCCTCACCTGGACTGCACCTGCTGTGCACTTGCTTGGGCTACCTGTTGGTGGCAAGTGATCAGTGGGCAGTTTACCACCTCCCACCAATTGCCCGTGATTGGCAGGCAACGGGGCAATGCCTTGGAGATTACTCACCACCGGCAGCCAACTGGGAACACTATCTCTACCCTTGTGCTCCATTTTTTAAAAAACAGTCCTCGCCCTGTTTGTCTATGGTTTCTTTACACAGAAATAAGCTGGCTAGTCTAAACCCATGAGGTTCTTTTTATTTATTATTATATATATTGTTCATGTCTTCTAAGTGCTTTTGGGAATTTCCAAATGTTCCTCTATGCCCATTTTGAAAGAAAGAATTCTACTTGCCAATAAACGAGGGACATTCTCTTCTGTCAGCCTGAAATCTGGCCAGGAGAACACCTTGAATTAAAAGTTCAGTCTCTGTATTTCATCCCAATTTGATGTGTGGGACTAGGGGGAAATATGGAAACAGAAAATGTTATAAATCACTATACTATAAAGATATTAAAGCAATGTTTAAAAGAAAACCAAAGTGAACATGTAAAGTACTTCTGAGAATACACTTGTTAGTTCACACACGACAAGTTCTCGCTTGATATCAAAGTGTTCAGCAAACATTTAAGAACCAGTCCTGAGTGTTTAAGAAAGCTCAAACCAGAGTTAGCATAGCTGCTCTTTAAAATTATATGCAGAGAAGAATAATCAGAATTTCATGAAGTCACATATTTGAATTGACAAAAAGCTATTATGCTTTATAACAGTTGCTTTGCCCAATCAAAAATTCAGAGCGTAAGAAATCCAAGGTGGTTTCACTTCCATTTCCTTGCTTGTTCATTCACAGGTCACAGTATGGCTCGAGGGAACTTTGTACTCCACTCTGCTCTGCATAGATGGAAACTCTGAGTGTATAAAAACTCTACTTCTGGAACAATAATAATAATAAAAAAATCTAGCCCAGGATTCTGTTTCTAACACTTGTCTAATCCTTTTTGAGACACATCTAAGCCAGTGGCCATCATCACATTTCTTTACTTACCTGCTTCATTTATAGTTCAGCTTTCTCACAGAGACTCAAGCCAGATTACAATGAAAAACAATGCTATAAGAACACTATAATTAATACATACAAGTAACAAGATTATGTGGCATCCCACTAAAGCCGTTGTCTCATATAGACAATAAAGCTGAATTACAAAACAGAAGATGGTGAGTTGCGTTCATTAACTATATCCTATGTGAAGTTCTTCCTTCTGTTGTTTTTACCAGAATTGTCAAACTAACAGCCACTGAGCTGTGTGTGGATTGCCAAGCACATATTTCAGACCACTAGATGCTTGACAAACACCCAATTTTTGCGGGCCAAGAGATAAGAACTATATTCTTTTATACACAATCATTTATCCGAGCAGGAATCTAGCAGCTCTCAACTCTCTTTCATGTCGCTTTAGATTCCACTTCACCTCTTAGGTTTCTAAACAAACTGGAAGTTTAAGAAAGAATGTTTAAAAAGCCAGGAACCAAGATCCATCTTTATTCTAGCTCTGTGCTTGGTTTCTATCTACAGCTAGACAGGTATCTTTGGAAATTCAATGCAGATGATAATCATTTCCTGCAGACTGTCCTTCGCACATGGTATTTAGAGGTATACTAGGATTTAGTTATCATGGGTGATAGCCGTTGATAAGACCCATCCTCTCTGAAGTCAAGAGGTTGCTATCCTACTATATAAAAGAGTGTGTTCCAGATAACTCACTTCCTATCCTGGTGCGCCACCAGAGGGTGCTGCCACGGAGGGAAGCCCAGGCCAGGATCAGGAGAGCAGGTGGCAATGCCCGCCCCCCGACTTCACCCAGCTGGGATCAGGAGCGGAGAAGGTGGCATTGCCCGCCCCCCCCTTAACCAGGCTGGGATCAGGAGCGGAGCAGGTGGCAATGCCCACACATGCCTTCACTCGGGTGGGATCAGACATGGAGCAGGTAGCAATACCAGCCCCCCTTTCCCCCAGCTGGGATCAGGAGTGGAGCAGGTGGCAATGTCTGCTCCCCTTCACCTGGCTGGGATCAGAAGTATAGTAGGTGGCAATGCCCTCCCCCCTTCATGTGGCAGAGATAAGGCATAGAGCAGTTAGCAATGCCTGCCCCTTCACCTGGCTGGGAACAGGAGCAGAGCAGGTGGCAATGCCGCCCCCTGCCTTCACCAGCTGGGATAATGAGTAGAGCATGAGGCATGCCCATCCCCCCTTCACTCAGCCGGGATCAAGTGCATAGTGGGTGGCAATGTCCACCCAACTCCTTTACCCTGCAGGTATCAGGAGTGGAGAAAGTGACAATGACTGCCCCCCCCCGCGCCTTTACCGAGCTGGGATCAAGCATGGAGCAGGAAGCAATGCCTGCCCCTTCTTCACCCAGACAGGATCAGTCACGGAGGAGGAGGCAGTGTCCGCCTGCCCGCCCTCCCCTTTCTAGAGCCCATTGTATTTTTACCCACAATGGGATTTGTTGCTAGTCTAAGAGCCAAAACACACGAGAAGAAATACCTAGATTCAGCACGTGTTCTCTTATCTGAAGGTTTGCCGGGATCTGTAGGCATCCTGGAAGCTTAAAATTTAGCATTTACAGAGCAGCAGGAAGAGAAATACAGGCGCCTGTATTTCCCTTCCCCTTCCTGCTGCTCTGTAAATGCTAAACTTTAAGCTGCCAAGACACTTACACTTCCCAACAAACCTTGAGGTAAGAGAACAAGTTTAGCATTTACAGAGCAGCAGAAAGGGGAAGGGAAATACAGCCGCCTGTATTTCCCTTCCTGCTGCTCTGTAAATGCTAAACTTTAAGCCTACAGGACGCCTACAGATCCCGGCAAACCTTGAGGTAAGAGAACACGTGCTGAATCTAGGTATTTCTTCTCATGTGTTTTGG
The DNA here is from genome assembly GCF_028583425.1 of Eublepharis macularius. Lineage (NCBI taxonomy): Eukaryota > Metazoa > Chordata > Lepidosauria > Squamata > Eublepharidae > Eublepharis > Eublepharis macularius. The sequence continues at coordinate 162,016,067 of NC_072792.1, read as the reverse complement.
CTCTAATAATAAAGATGATGTTTAAAAGGATAGAATTTATACAAGCAATGGACTCATGTTATTCCTGGAGCTGCATATTTGAATGTCCACCATGAAAACATCTGCTTCGCATAGAAATACACCACACCACAAAGAAGCCTAGGCTGAAGTTTTTCTCCTAACACGGATGTAATCCAGGTTACAATCGTCAGAAGAATTGTGTAGAGTTCTGCAAGTTCTAAAAAAAAAAGAGAGGAGGAAGGAAAATTCATAGCTGTATATACTCAGTGAAGTGTTGTCCTGGTTTCAGCGTATTTGTTGAAAAGATGGTGGAAGGTTTTTCTTCTGAGGTAGTTCGGCTAAATGTAGAAAGAGATATATTCCTCTGAAGATAATTCGGACCTGAACACCTTGGTTTGGGTTTGCAATTATTAAAACAAGAGAAGGATACAAAGAAATCCTATGCTTTTTTCATCATCTATTACAAATAATTGTTTTACAACTTAGGTTAGAGGTCTAGAAATGTTGGTTTCTCTGAAAATTATTATTGTTTTTGTTATTTATTTATAATCCGCTTTTCTCATTGAGATCCAAGGCAGATTACGTACTGAAAGTGAATGCAATATAATCAATAGATAGGATATCCACAGAGGCCGATTCCACACCACCTTACCTCCCCCTTTTTTTCCGATATCATTGCGTCATGTTCGAGGGCGCAATAATCACGCACGTGTTCACATCACCTTCCGACTTCTGTCTTTTTCACGCGACACCACGATCACATCCCCTCAACAAAACCTGCAATGAACGCGTGGGGGCGTGGTTTTGCTCTGAAAAGTCATGTGCCTTTTTAAAAAATATATATATATTAAGGCGGTCGGTATACCGACACGATACTATCCTGTCCTGTCGAAACCACACCCCGTTAATTGGCGTTGATTGGCTCTTTCTCCTCCCACCATCGATAGTCTGCAGTGATTGGCCCCCTGTTTGGGCAGGCAGTTTTGAAATGTCTTTCAAGACTGGGTCCATGGAGTTTTCATCTCTGTGGGTAGTAGGCGGATTTTGGGATTGCTTGTCATGGCTCCTTGTGAAACCATCCTGTGACCAAATGACCAAAATAAATATCTTCTGATTAAGGCAGGTGATCGCCTGTGATAGGGGAGGTGTCACCCACTGCGGACCCCTGTTTCCACACTATATGACACTGGTTCCGTGAGGGACAATCAACATCCTTGTCCGTCCTATGCATCATTCTCCCCAGCTTTCATCTGAAGATCCACTCTTGCAACATGACGGAGCAGTCAAGCCGAAAGCTGACATGACAGCTTGCACTGAAAAATGTTACGATTGTTGGAATATATGTGTGTTGCAAGGTCTGAGATTCAGTCATTATGGGGTTAATGTGTTTACCTACCATGCTATTGTTTAGATTGACCTGGAAAGGGAACCTGGCACAAAGCCAATAATCTGCAAGCCCGGGAAACTTGAGAGTGTTTGTAAACTGTTATTGGTCAACAGGTCAGGTGACTGTCCTTTCAGGGTCAAGAAGAAGGAGGAAGAAGAAGATTCTCCATTCTATTATCTCAGTTCTTTGTTGTAAACAGTAAGGAAAAATGTAGCTCCAGGTGTTTGTTGTTTTGTAGGCAACCTGTGACCCTTTTCCCTTTAGAAGTAAATGTTTTTTAAAAGCTAAACTCGTGTGCTGACTCTCTATTGATTCAAGATCCATTGCACCTATGATTTAAAGCTATTTTTAACCTTTTTCCCCAACAACGATGCGGTCCATTCTAATTCTGGGTAGGTGCATGAAGGTTGATTGAGTCGCGGTGTCGGCATACTGATGAATTGCCCTTCTTTTTTTTCCCCTTTGTGCGGGGGCGGGGCCACGGAGATGAGGGGTGCGTATTGATTGGGTGATGCTTTATGGGATGGATGATTTAATGAGCTCATAGCGCAATGAAATTGCGGTGGTCTGCTGCGATGCCGTAGCGATACCATTACGATTTTTTTTTAAAAAAAGTGTGAACAGAGGAATGTGTAGCGCGGCGGCAGCGAAAAACTAGCGCTAAAACAAGGTAGTGTGGAATCGGCCAGAGCAAAAATACAATATGATCAACAGCGAGGATATTCAGGACATTCAATAAAAACAGATATAGGGATGTGGTGGATTCCCCCTCATTGGCAGTCTTCGAGGCGCAGTTGGACAAATACTTGTTGGGGATGCTAAAGACTGTTCCTGCATTGGGCAGGGGGTTGGACTAGAGGGTCTGTAAGGCCCTTTCCAACTCTATGATTCTATCATTTCAGTGCATAGTTCACCAGTTCATATCCTGAAGCTGGCAAATTTGAAAAACTAGCCGAAAGTCAAACACATTGATGAAGCCTTTCTGAATTTCAAGTGTAAGTATGACATCTTTAGCAATACAACTTTAGCAATTCCAACCTACCCAGTAGGAACATATCTACCTCAGCAGACAATTCTCAATAGCATAGTCTATAGTCCAGGTCCCTTAAGGAATGTTCTTGTCAAATGGAACACCTCAGACAAGGATCGAAAGGAAAGAACTATTGCTGCAAAATAACGTGATAACTCTCTTCTCTCACTGCACAGACTTCCACACTGATTGACTGTGTAAACTGGTTTTCACAACTTTCTGGCAGCCGTAAGTCCTGACTGGAAGAATCAAGCTTTAAAGCTTTTAAACTGCCCCTTAATATGCACTTATTTGGTATTCTGTAGCAGAAAAGGCCTAAGCAATGCTAAGAACAAGAGAGATAGAAAAGATGTTCTCGTTTAGAGGGAATTTAGGAATTAACTTGGTTACCAAGTCTTGCCTGTTTTCAACCATTATACAGCAATTCAGTTTGGACTCTGTACCTCTACACCAGGTTCTGCCCTAATATTGAATATCTGCAGCTCTTGATTGAGCAAATGCAAACTGAATTTGACAGCAAAGGAGACATTGATTTAGTAACACTGGCACAACACCTCACTTTTAAGCTCTTTAGGAAGTGCATGGCAACAATGCGAGATCGGGATTTTCAAGGGCAGATTGAAACCCTGCTTTCACGAGATGTGGATATTAATCCACTAGATCATGTTGCTGTAAACCAAATGCTACCAACATTTTTTTTCCAGCTCCCCTTATGCTCAACTTGCATTGAAAATTGAGGACATCAAATAGGAGGCGTCCGGAGAAGCCTGTCCCTGGACTCCTCACCACCCCGCCCCAACCCCCAGATCCCCACCCACCAGAAAAGCAGCTGGCAAAGGCTGTGGGAGTTCTAGACCCATAATCGCATGGCAGGGCCAGATACAGCAGGGACCACAGAAAGCTGGTTCAGCAGAGGGGAAGGTGGCAACAACCACAACAGTACCACACCGCCAGGAGGATCAGGCAGCCAGGAGAAAAAAATGAGAGTCCGTGCGAGGCATCAGCAGTCCTGGGGAAAGGATCCAAGTGATTAGAACATCAAGAAGAAAGAATTCTTTAGTAATATTAGAGAAAATATAGAACAGATACAGTTGAATGATAATCGGTTCTTTCCCTAACAAAGTGAGGTCAGAAAATGGATGAGGAGAATGCATTATGTTTTTCAGCGCTTGCAGGTGAGAAATATAATCAATAATTTGTTAAGAAAATATGGTAATCTTAGACCAAAACACTATGTGAGCTGACCTTGAGAAATGGTTTAATTAGAAAGAGCAGTGGTAAGTATGTGCTCATTATTAATAAATTTGAAGGATTCCAAAATGCATCATATAAAGAAGTGAGGTTAACTCTAAAATAGGCTTCTACCCATGTCAGAAGAAATTCTTTAAAACTTCTATGAGGTGATATCTTACACCACGTAGCCTAGCTTATGTATATAGAGATGGGGGGGGGGGGTTTGCTGGAAATACCAGACATTTCCTGCTGATTTCTTAATATATATTTTGAACTTTTTCAAAAAGTTCAATACTGTTAATGTATTGAATAAAATCTTGAGTTACAGTATTTCTTTCAGACTTAAAGGAGTTTTGTTGTGCTATGCAAAGGGTGTCAGCCAGGGAAGAAGATGACCTTGAATTAGTGTTATATTTATTAGCTGTTGCTAAGGTCTCTGTTGCTGCTAACTGGAAGAAATCAGACTCTCCATTAATTTCAGAGTGGTTGAACCATATATGAAAAGTAACTTTATTAGCGAACTTGACCCATACTTTTCTCTCTCTATGGATAAGTTAGTGGAAAGTTGGATATTATCATTTTTTAGAATAAAAAATAAGTGATGAAACCTACCCGTATGGATTCTTAAAGACTTTGCAAATAATGTTCTTTACAAAAATTCTGGAAAAAAATTAAAACAAAAATAAGCATGTGAAACAACTGAATAAAGCAGGTAACTGAAGGTCAGCATTTCTGTACATTACTTTTTCCAGAATGCCCCTTTCATATAGATCATTTCCACTTAATCAAGATGCATATGAGTACCCAGTTTCCTGGGGGTAAAGTGTAGATGACTGGGGAAGGCAATAGCAAACCACCCCGTAAAAAGTCTACCAAGAAAACGTCGTGATGCGACATCCCCCCATGGGTCAGTAATAACTTGGTGCTTGCACAAGGGACTACCTTTACCTACCTTTAATATACATATATATGGGAAATTAAACTGGATTTTTCTTCTTAAGAAGTATAAATGGCTACCAATTTAGGCATCTGTGATTTTCAGGCTTCAGTGATATCTGTTCATAGATAGGATGATGTTCAGCTGCATTTCAAGAAAAATAACAATCACAGCAAATCATCTAAACACTGTTAGAGTTTTTTTCTGACCTTTATTCCTCTGATTACTCCTGTTACATTGTATTTTAATTGTTCATCTTCATCAAAACAGTCTCTGGCATTACTGGCTCATCATAAAAATTAAATACGGCTCCACGGTCTTGTAGTAGAAGAGCATCAAAGTAAACTACAGATATAAAAATAATAGATTCAGTCTGGACATTATTTTGTCCTGTGCTATCTGCAGAAATTTCTGGGTGATCTGACAGCTTTCCTGTATGAACACACTCAAATATATAAACATATAAACACTCACATATATACTTTTATTCTTCTCACACACACACTTTTACGTTTGTGAACTTTCATGTGCTTTTATACTTCTGGATTTTACTGACTGGCTTTAATGGTTGTTAATTTTAGTGATCTTAATTTTTATGTTTTTATGTTTTATGCTCTGAGCTGCCTCAGGTCTCTGAAGAGGCAGCATATAAATGTTTTAAGCAAATAAATATCTATCTTTTATTTATTGCCCTTCTCGAGACAGTTTACAATTAAAATAATGTAACAATATAAAAACAAGTTGTTAAAAAGAAGCCGTTGAACATTAACAGCATAAATACTATTCATAAAACCATGGACAAAAGCTAGTAAGACAGAACCCCAATTAAGATGGATAAAAAGATGTAAAAGAAAGTAAAGTAGATGACAGGCAAGCCTCAAGGGAATGAGGATTCCAAATGCAAGGTGCCAACACAGAAAATGCCCTGTTTATAGTTGCCACCTGGCTCACCTTTGGGTGTGGCACAGAGAGGAGGGGCTCAGAGGCAGATCTTAAATGGTGGACTGGATAGTACAGGAGGAGATAGACCTGTAGGACACAAATATGTAATTGTATGTACAAGATTATGCCAATGTGACCATATTTACTCAAAAAGAAGACAACCCTGAATGTAAGACAAGCCCCCCCCCTAAAAATATTATATAAAAAAGTAGTTTAGTATTGGACCTTATTGTAACTTGCATGTGAATTTAAGATGAGCCCCCTCATTTTCGAATGGCACGTCTGGAAAACATTGTAATCTTGCCTTTGAGTGAATACTGTATTAAATGAATCCTGAGTTACTGTGTAAAACAAACTACTTTCAGAAATAAAAGTTAAAGCTAGTCCCCATTCTCAGGGTTAGAGTAAAGCATTAGAGCAAACAAATTCACATTTCTGCAATAAGATTTCTCTTTTTTTAAATAAAAAAAATTAGACTGCCAAAGGGAACAGAAAGCTTTAAAAGCCTGCCTCAACCTCATCAGCTTAACCCATAATAGCTGGAAGTATTTGATACCCCATGGGAAAAGCCAGTGGACTCTGCCACAGAAGAGAGCAGGAGACAATACATTACAAGGCAGCTTTGCTCAAACTCTTTGAACTTGAACCTCTCATTCTACTCTGCTTTCTCGTCCTTGTCCTGTATTATTGACTACCTGTCCTGCAGAGATGCTTGTCAGCTGTCCAAGCTCTGATCTGTGGATTTTGGCACTAATGCATGGTACCTCAAACTCCCTTCCAAAACTGCGTGTAATCCTTCTGCCAAGAAAATAGTGCACACTCTAGTGTGTGTGACTGGAGGGGGGGGGTGAAAATAAGCCAAACATTCAGACATGGAAATCCAAGAGGCCAGTAATTTCAACAGGACAATAGCCAATCAGGGGTGGACAGCAGGATGGGCAGAATCCTGAAGGGGGAAGTGCTCAGGCAGGCAACTGGCTGCTACACGGGTGTGCCTAAAGAGAGCTGCCTCCTAGAAGGAAGTGTCTGGAAAGATACTGCTGCCATCAGGGGCATTTATTACCTGTTCTGTTCCTTTTCTCTCCCCTGTGGACTAGTTTGCTGTTCCCAGGTAGAGTTCTTGTATTTATAGTCTGCTGCTTTTTCATACTGAAATAACTTTGCCATGCCCTCACCCCTAACTGCCACACCCTGGCCTCACTCACAGAGCTGGTGGAGGGGCATGAGGGAAGAGCATGCACACATTCCTCCTATCTCCCCTGAACCGGATTCAGCATGCCAGGCGTTTTCTCCCTTGTGCTGGAAAATGACATCATTTTCCAGCATGAAGGAAGAGCTGTGGGGGCAGTGAAGTAAAAAATCACCTGTTTGGAGACATCAGCCAGTTTGGTGTAGTGGTTAAGAGCAGCGGGACTCTAATCTGGAGAACTGGGTTTGATTTCTCACTCCTCCACTTGAAGCCAGCTGGGCAACCTTGAGTCTGTCACAGCTCTCTCAGAGTGCTCTCAGCCCCACCTACCTCACAAGGTGATTGTTGTGGGGATGATAATAATAACGTACTTTGTAAACTGCTTTGAGTGAGCATTAAGTTGTCCAGAAGGGCGGTATATAAATCGAATGTTGTTGTTGTTATCATCATCATCATCATCATCATCATCATCATCATCATCAGTGTCCAATTTTTCCTCCCTTGCATGCTGAAGCCTCCACATGGATGATTTTTGGCTTCACTACACTCACAGCTCTTCCTTCATGCTGGAAAATGTTCCAGCTAATTCAGTGGGATTCAGGGATGCAAGAGCATGCACACCAAGTGCTCATGTAGGAGATAAGTACCCTGCTGCCCCCACCAGCCCCCTGCACCCCTGCTTTGGCCTTGTAAGCTGCTATACTATAAGCTGCTTTGAGCTCACACAAACTTCGAGCCAAGACAGATTCCTTAAGAATCCGCCAAAATATAACATTTTGCTCCTGCCTCCCACATGATGGCTGTGGGAAGGAATTATGATGTTCCCTCGACCTTAAAACCACAGAAATGGCATCAGAGGCATTTTTTAAACTTCCAAAAACCAACTAATTGGTTATTTACATTAATGGGGGGAAAGTGAGGTGAAGTCAGGTTTTGAAATTTCTGAGGTAAAATTCAATATATATAACAATCTCTGAGGTAAAATTCAGAAGATGCACAGACTTCAGTTCCTGTGCTCTTCACTGTTACTTAAGGCCTATGTTTTTAGGCTTTGGTTCCTTTGTTTTCTTCAAGCATTTGAGTATACTTTCTCTTTAGTATTCTCTTTCTGAGGGCCAAGCTACACATGACGAATGACACTTGAACGGCAAGTGGATTGAGTGGAGGGCAAGTGAACAGGGAGAAATACACTTGCTGTTCAAGTGTCATTCGTCATGTGTAGCTTGGCCCTCAGAGTCTCTCTACCCAAGACATCTTACATGGGGACACTCAAATGACTTATTTTCTGTGTGGTCTTATATTCAAGTGTACTCCGTCTCCCTAGCCGTGCATGTGTATCCACAATGGGAGAACAAGTGTAAGATTTTTCACTTGAGTGTAGAAAGACTCTCAGTCCCTTTCTCTTCACACACCAGTGCTTTCCTTTAGTCATTAGCTGAATTTGAAGATCTCTACAGGCAGTTTTCAACCACATCCAGTCAGAGATCTCTTCACTCTCTAGAGCTACCTCCCTGTTTGAATAGGTAAGGAAAATCTCCTCTCCTTAGAAGATCTACCCCTTTCTTTGGACTGTTTGGGATTCTGCACCTACATCCCAAACCTCCTTGCTAATTCTTCCCAATTCTCCAAGACCTTCCTCTTTCAGCTCAGGCTACCCAATCAGATGCCTTGGAGTCATCTGCATGGAAATGGGCACTCCCGAAGTGGCGCAAAGATGTCATTGATGTTGCACCTCCCTGAAAGCACTCCTGCACTTGTTCCACAGGCCAATTTGGGCCCCAAAGAGGCCGAATTGGGCCCTTTTGAGGCCCAAATCAGCCTACTGAGAAGTGCCTGCATGAAGACATCACCAGAAATGATGTCACTGGAAATGATGTCATCACACAGACACACTCTTGTGCCTGTGAGATGCCATCACCAGAAATGCCGTCATTGTGGCAGCTGCACTCCTGTGCCTGCACGATGCCATCACTGGAAATGAAGGGGAAGAAGGATGTAATAGCCTGGTCTCCCCACCTCCCGCTGGTAGGGGAAGGGGATCTGACAACCCTATGGGGTTTCAATATCTTAATAAACAATCAAACCGATGTTACTCAGTGAAATAGTAGGATAGAGGTGGGATCTACCCCAGTATAAGACTGGATATTCTCTGTAATACGGCTTCATAGAATTTCCTAAATATTGATCTTGCCTGCAACTATCAGTTTTCATGTAATGATACCTTTCTTAGCACAAGTAGATAACGTTATCAAATTAATCTGCTTTTCTGACAGTCTCATTAGCGATCTGCTTATTGTGACTCATTACCCACTGTCACAAATATGGAACAATAAAAAATGAGGAGATAGGAATGCAGGAGGCTTACTATTAATTTCTATAACACAAGTAACTTATTCTGTTGCACGAGCTCTTTAATGCTGGCTATCGCTGTTAATAATTTACCATGCTGAAAGAGAGACTGAATCTGATCTGTTTGAGTGTATTAAATATGTGTCAAAAATGAGGGGGGGAATTAAAAGGGATCTGCTATCTGTAGTTCATTTCTGTAAAACAAACTGCAGGTAAATAGGCAGGGGTGTGTGTGTGTATGTGTTTGCACTAACACAAAGGAAGCTTGTATGTTGCTGGCAAAGGAAGCTTCAAAGCACTCAAAAGAAATAATCACCACTTTGTTCTCTCACTCTTCTCTTTTGGCCAATATGACAGACACCCACGCTTCCCGAAGAATGTTCTCTTGCAAAAGTAAAGACAGGAAGAATGAACTGGCTTTTTGAACTTTTTTGTTTCTTTTTTACCTTTTCAAAACCAGAACAGAATCATTTTCATCTGCTGTTAGCAAAAAAAGAGGCATAACTTAAGTCAGAACTTCACCTGAACCTATTTTTATCCAGCCACCAGTGATCAGCTACTAGGAATTCCAGAGGCAAAGGAATCTTTAGCCCCCACTTCTGTAGTTTGCTCCAGAGGAAACAAAATCTCTTGAGGAAGCAGTTCAGCATCAACACCATTATATGGGGAAATTAATAAGATTCGAGCTGTGTTTGGGTAACATGGAAAGTTCAGCTGGCCAGACAGATGATAAATAATAACAACATTTGATTTATACATACCCCTTCAGGACAACTTAATGCCCACTCAAGAGTGGTTTACAAAGCATGTTATTATTATCTCCTTGACAACTGCCCTGTGAGGTGGGTGGGGCTGAGAGAGCTCTGAGAGAGCTGTGACTAACACAAGTCACCCAGCTGGTTTCAAGTGGAGGACTGGGTAATCAAACCCTATTTTCCAGATTACAGTCCTGCTGCTCTTAACCATTACTCCAAACTGGTTCTTTGAGCCTCCAGGCGTCCAGTGGCCCAACTATAAATTGGATGCCTAGAAGTAAAGATTTCACAACTGGGTATGCAGACCCAGCCCAGGGGTTGCTTGCACAAGATGGAACATGAAAATATGGAATACTGATCACCATTAACTGTTAAAACCCACTTTCCTTTGCTCACAAGTGACATTGTACAATAAATATTTTATTTATTTATTTATTTCATGTATAGTCTGCCTTTTGCACCGAGACTCAGGGCAGATTACACAGTGTGAGATTAGTACAGTCAGTATCAAGGACATTTCCATAAACAATGCCAAGCATACAACACAATACAAGCATATATATATTGAATTCTTTTCATAGACAAGTTTGGCTCCCATGGAACACTTACCACAAATGAAATGGATTTCGATCAGCAAAGTGGACCTTCTTTACCCCTCCCCCCACTACAGCCCCAAATGCCCCCCAAATGCTGCTGAGGGATCCAATTCATCATCTTTACAAACTGTTGTCATGATTAATATTCATTAGTAAATTGAGATTAAAACTGTATAGTAATAGTGGATTACCTCTTTCACCCATAATTCCCTTAACAGGAGCAAAATTGGGTAATCTCACCCTGGGGTGTATCAGGCCTGGCTAGGGGATTCTCTGACTCTCCACTTCATCCAACACAGTTGTATGAGTTAAAGGTCTTTATTTAGATAAAACTCCCTAGAAGTGCACTGTAGTACATAGTAATTGCCTGGAATGCTGAAGCAAAGCCTTTCCCGAGACCATAATTTCAGGGCAGCAAAAGATGCTATTCATATTGTAACCAAAAGTTCCCCAATGGAATCTTGTTCAAACAGCAACTTAGAAGTCCCACAAGGAACAAAATTCATTTGTTCTCAACATAACATACCAAACTGAGAGCCAGTTTGATGTAGTGGTTAAGAGCATGGGACTCTAATCAGGAGAACATCAGCCAGTTTGGTGTAGTGGTTAAGAGTGGCGGGACTCTAATCTGGAGAACTGGGTTTGATTCCCCACTCCTTCACTTGAAGCCTGCTGGGTGACCTTGGGTCAGTCACAGCTTCTAGGAACTCTCTCAGCCCCACCCACCTCACAGGGTGTTTTGTTGTGGGGATAATAATAACATACTTTGTAAACCACTCTGAGTGGGCATTAAGTTATCCTGAAGGGCGGTATATAAATCTAATGTTGTTGTTGTTGTTATAAGAAAACTTCTTTAAAAATAGCAAAGCACATATACCTAGGTGGGCAATCTCCTGGTGATTGCAACATTTGCCTGCTGATCGCAAAAATGCCATTTTTGGGACCCATTCCAGGAATCAGTCCTGGTGAAACATCGTCAATTCTGGGTCACACCAGAAGCTACATCATTGTGGCACGCCACTGACACGCATGCACAAAAAGAAGAATGGTGAATGCCCACCAGCCCACTCCTCTCCTGCTGGTTGCAGGGGGGGGGACCTGGCAACTTTACAGCCCCCCCCCTCAAAGGGGGAATGTGTGTATTTACACAGGCACCCCCAACATCTGGGCTTTTGGGAACATGACTCTTTGTATACATAGATTGGAGGCCGATTGAAGCATTTTTTTACCCCATAAAAGAACAGGAACACTGTTCTTAGAAGGTAAACTTTTATTAACTGCAAATGGATAGGTTGAAGGCAAGACAAGAAAGAAATTTAGAAGGCTGCTGGCAACAGAATGCTTGGCAAGTCAGAATAAAATTCTTCAAGTATCTACCTTTTGTAAGTCCCAGTGAAACAATTCCTAGAATCTACTCCTATATAAAAGTTGAGCTCTACTGGCCATGACTCTCCCCCATGGGGATGAAAAGTGAGTCCTTGGCAACATGACTTACCAAGGAGGCCCCAGTAGGATGCTTCAGGCTGTGGGAAGGCTCAGTGCGGTGGAGTGGACAAGGTCCCCCTGCCACCTCATGTAGGGTTGCCAGTCCCTGCTCCCACCATCCACCTCCACCCCCACTTACTTGGCTGATGGGGAAAGGCAGGGGAATGTGCCTCTGGGGCGCACTCCCTGGTGGTGCAGCATGCTCCTGCATGCCACAATAGGCTAATTGTGGCCTGTTCTGCCACACTTCCGTGCTCCTGGGCCTGCAGCTGCCCAGATTGGGGCTGTATCAGGCAACTGCAGAGCACAGGAGCACTTCACTGCTGTTTCCACGCTCCTGTGCCCTCAGCTGCCCAGATCGGGGCCAGATCGGGCGGCTGCAGAGTGCAGGAGCAGTCCAACACCCTTTCCACCCTTTACACCCCCCTCTGCACTCCCGGGCCCTCAGCCGTCTGGATCAGGGCCAGATCGGGTGGCTGCAGAGTGCAGGAACGTTCTACCGCCCCCTCCACCCACCCTTGTGCTCTCGGGCCCTCAGCCATCCAGATCGGGCCCAGATCGGGCAGCTGCAGAGTGCAGGAGCATTCCACCAGCCTTTTCAGCACCCCTTCCTGCTCCTGGGTCACAGCCACTTGGATCAGGGCTGGACCAGGTGGCTGCAGAGCACAGGAGCACTCCACCAGCCTTTCTACCCCTGCCTCGTGCTCTCGAGCCCTCAGCTGCTCAATCCAGCCTGAATCAGGGCCAGATCGGGCAGCTGCAGAGTGCAGGAGCACTCCACCACCCATTCCACCCCCCTCCGTGTTCCTGTGCTCCACAGCAGCCTGATTCGGTCCGAATTGGGCCCATTTGGGGCCGATTCTGCCTGCTGCAGAATGCAGCCAAATCAGTTTTCTAGAGCCCATTGTATTTTTTCCTACAACGGGCTTTGTTGATAGTCTTTAATAGTTGTGATGCCCAACTGTATCTCACTCGTGGCTAGTCAGAGAGCCAGTATGGGTGTGCCTCCTAAGAAACATTTAAGCTAAATAAATTGGGGATGTATAGCTAAACCTGACTTAATATTACTAATTTCCCACCCTTTGGGGCGATCCTATGATAGTTTCAGGAGTCAATGGTAATTTATCTGCCAGTTTCAGGCTTCAAATAAAATTACTGTCTTTGATCAGTGGCTATGTGGGCAGAGTTGGCTGTAGACAGAGACAGTTCAGGTATTATGATCAGGGCTTTTTTTCTGGCAGTAAGCATTGGTACGTAGCAATGGCACCTCTTTTTTTCCACAGTACCGGCACCTCTTTCATTTGGCAGGCTTGGGCCCCCACGGTGTACTGGCACCTCATATTTTTTAGGGGCAAAAAACACCAATTATGATTAACTTAAATGCACTGGCTGGTTTTTGAGCAGTAAGTATTGCAGGTGAATGTTGTCAAACATTTGTTATGTTTTATTTCTCTTGTCACAAGTAGCAGCCATTCTTCAGTAGCTGATCCTGGATGATATCAGTTTACTCATGAATTCCTTCCTCAGGACTAACCCTTTAATGACAGGAACCTAGTTCCCTGACCTTGCAATAGCCAAATGTTTTATTTCTTTGTCAGACTTTGAGTTTACGTCTCCCGGTTTCTCTACTGGCATCTGTGCTCTAGATGTGCCTGTAAAAATGGAAAATGGTGATGGGGGGGGAGTCCATTTTACATGTGTTCCCTGCAGTCCTTGGACATAATGTTAGATATTATAAGGATTCAGGGCCAACAACCAGGAGTTATAAGCAAGACAAGAGATTCCCAAGGGCTAAACAAAAAATAATACTGATGATCCCATACAGAGTTTGTGGTATGGCATGCTTTCAGGTTTGTTTTGTTAAGCATTTACAGAAAGTGGATTTCTCCAGAGAATTAATGCATGGTGTGTATCGGTCATGGACAAATCTCCATATTTGTCACTTCATCAGCATGGCTACCTGTCACAGAGAAGTTTAGCTATAGAAAAAATTATTTTGTATTTCTTTCATTGCCATTCTGTGTTGGGACATGTGTTCAAAACTCTGTCTTATGGGCTGATCAAAAAACCTTTGTTCTCTTTACCATTAGATACCCATTTGCTGGTAAGAGTGCAGAATTTCATCTGTGGCCAATACCCTCGGTGACATCTGGAAGTTTCTTTCCCAGTTTAAATACAGGCAGGCCCAGTGCATCCATGGAAGCGGGGCCAGCAGCTGCCTTGAGCGCTGAACTCTGAAGGAGGTGCTGGTCTGGCTCCCGACAACCCCCCTGTCCCAGAAGCAGGCTGCATCCGTGCTCACCTTTCCACCCCTTCACCGCTGCCACCTGCTTCAGCTCAGCTCCCGGCAAGCCGGGCACCCAGGCAGCGCAGCAGTGAGCAGGGAAGTGGGCCGCCTCCCTGCCCCTTCACCGCTGCTGTTCGCCTCAGGTGAGGTGGGACAGTCCTGCGCAATGACATCACAAGTGATGTCATTGCGCAGGACCAGAGCACATGCACAGAGTGAGGGATGCAAGTAGGTTTCTCGCCTCGGGCGCCAGAAACCCTGGCACTAGCCCTGAATACAGGGCATTGTATCTGCGTTAAATTTGCTCAAAAGAACTTGCTTTCCTACTAGACCTTACTTGAGAAGGTCCAACACTGATTCTGTACGCTGTCATCATAAGCATAGTTACACCCTTCTAAATCTTCAGTTGATTTAGAAGGGCTTAACTCTGATTAGGATAGTAGTGATGACCATCCACAAAAACTTGGTTTAGTGTTACTTCCTGTGACTAGTTATCTTGAAGGTTGGCAACTGGAGGGTGATTCACCAATGGGGATGGGGTGTGTGCGCTACAAAACATTTGGGATAAGCCCAAATTTAATAGCTCTAAGGCCATTCTCCTATGTGTTGCCAGGAAGGTTGTTGCTTCTCAGGCAAGAGGCAGTCTTAGCCAATGGGCAATGGGGTGGGGGCTCCCCAACCATCCATAGGTGGGAATGATGAAAAACAACTCACTGCTGCTGACCCCACTCACACCCATCTATTTTTGGTGGGGGTCAGGTAATCTGCTTGCAGTAACAGCCACTTATGCCCACCTGCTCTGAGGCTCAGCAGCAGCTGCTGATGCCAACTCCATCTGAGGCTGAAACCCCTGACTTGGTTCCCATGTGCAACACTTTGCTTGACCCGGGTGGGGGGGCAGAGATGGGCACAAACTGCAATACGAACTAAAAAAACCCCACGAACAGCCCAATCTGCTGTTTACGAACAAGCAGTTCATGAGGCCCCATTCTAAACAAACAAGTGGTTGTTGCAAGCCTCGTTCATTGCTGTTCGTTGCTGTTTGTCAAGCCAGTCTGGCACCTGCAATCAATTCCCATGGCAACTCAGGCAGGGATGGTCTGAACTCTGTCTGAACTCCTGCTGTTGCCCTGGAAACCCCAATCTAAGCCCAATTTAGCTTGATAGGCAGGTCTTCCTTCCAAGTGTGGACTGGAGCTCCAAATTTGTTGCAAGAGGAAAAGACCAGGGGGGAGGGGGGCTCCCAGCTCCAGCTTTCAGGGAGCGACAGCTGCTGTTAGAGAGACAGGGTGAGTGCATTGGAGCTTGAATTTTCTTTGTGTGTGTTGGGATAGGGATCTATCCCTTCAGGTTCTAGGGCTGCTGCCAGGCTCTGGGGGCAAGCCATTATTTATTATTGGTACCTTTCCTGCTCCCTGCTCAGGTATGGTTTCTGGGAGTGGTGCCGTAGGGATCTTGATGGCTGGAGGAGAGCCTGCTGGCCCCCATAAACAACAAACATGTTCGTGAACAGGATCATGTTTGTCAATATTCGTTTTTCACTGTTCGTGGATGGCAACGAACAACGAACACCATGTTCTTTTTTTCCCCTGTCCATGCCCATATCTGGTGGGGAGGGGTTGGCAGTGATTCTCGAGCCCCATCCTTTTGCCTAGGACCCCAGAGTTGCAAGACCTCCCTTGTCCTCATATACATCCACTGCTTAGTATATTGTTGATACTGTGAAGCTGGTAGGTGTTTGTAGAGTCAGGGACTATGCATTAATAAAGTTGCAGTAGTATTTGTGTTGTAAACTACTTTATTATCATTTTTATTTGTTTACTAGCACAAATATATCCCTCACAGCTTACTGCAGTTTCAGAAACACTTAATGCACCATTTGGTTCTGATTATGGATTAGGCACTTTAGAGGCAGCAGGGTAATAAAAATGAAGTGATTTATGGACAAATGGGGTGAGAAGTGTTCATAAGTCACAAGGGGATGGGAAAGCCTGGCTTCCTATCCCAGACATCCAAGGTGAGATGATCAGCTTCTCAGACGGTGCCAGAATCGAAATGCAATGGTCAAGCATTGCTAATGTGATTAAGGTATTTAGTTTCATGGTATTAATACAGCGAATTAGCTAATCCAGATGTGCAGGCATGTGTGCATTCAGGTTAATAAACATCAGCTAACAAGGGACAGGTTGACCTTGAAACATTTTGGGGGTTTAATTAGGTTTGTATTCCTGGATAAGAATTTCATTGCGAAGTAGAATGTAAAACTCTTTATTTCTTTGGAGGTGCAGTGAAACATCAGGATTTTTAAAAAGGAAGTGAGAATCGAAAAGGAATCAGAAATATATGCAATTCTAATAATTCTTCTAAGGAGGCTGCTCCATTTGGCAAACAAACATCTACTGGTGGTCTTTGGCCCTAGGGAGGTTTGCCTTGCCTCAACCAGGGCCAGGATTTTTTTGGCCCTGGCACCAACATGATAGAACTCTCTGTCTGTGGAAACCCGGACCCAGTCAGATTTGTTATCATTCCACCGGGCCTGCAAGACAGAGATGTTCTGCCAGGCATATGGGGTTGAGCAGGCGGACCATCTAACCAGCCCCCTGCCAAGGGGGGAAGTGTTGTCCCCCCCAGGCTGTTTTCATCTGGTAACTGGCTACCCTGCCCCACAGAGCTGTTCAATGTCTGGTAGATGTGGAAAATGAGCATGATTGTTTTATATAGATTTAAATGATTGACTGAAGTTTTAATTTATGCTACCATGTTTTTACTGTATTTATTACATTTTGTTATCCACTCTTAGCCTGCTTGTGGGGAGAGCGAAACATAAATAAAATAAAATAAAATAAAATAATAAATTTGAAGAGAAATTTGATTTGCAAACCCAGTTCTCTGGCACCAAACTGCAGATTTTCACAGATCTGGTTCCCTTTATGCTGATGTTGCTTCAAATGCTGTTCAATCCCAGAATTGCTTCTGTGCATATGTGTCAAAGCTGCATTATAGGCTGCATAAATATTCTTCTCACATAGGTGTGTTTTGCTTACATTTGCAGCGCATCATAGACAGCATATACTCACTGCATGATCATTTTGTTCTCTACTGTGCATTCACAAAAGCAGCCAGCTTTTTTGCTCAAACTTGCTCAGTTCTCCTCCTCGCTGTAGCCCCTGTCCAACATGGCTTTTATCTATGTGAGTCACATGATCCCAATATAGCCTTCTTGGGTAGCCAAAGAGTTATCAGTCAGACCTCTCCTCCAACTGAGGGGCAGTTTATAGATTTGAAATCATAAACACCTTATCTCATATAGGATAAGTGAAAGATACTGCCAGGCCTGAAATAAAACAAAATGGATGCCAGCAGGGCAAGAGTCTGGAAAAAGATATTTTAAAAGGAGAGTCAGAGTGGCTGACTGACTAATGCCCCCCTCCACGCCCCGGAGAGATGCATAACTTAGGGCAATGAGGCTCCCAGCTAATGAAGCTCCTGGCTAATCTTATTCATGCCCTGCCTTACTTCTCTCACCCATTTACCTTGATTAAACACCACCTAACACTATTCAGCAAACCTGGTTGCTTTTCCCATCTGGTACTCAAAGGATCATCAAGCACCATTTACACCTGTAGTCCACCTCAGGAAGACCCATTAAGCCTCTCCTGAACTTATTATCCACCTCTGGAAAACCTATTAAGTCATTTTTTCAGGGGTGAAGATGTCAGCTCACCCCAGGGAGCATTTTGCCCTACATCTGGACTTCCCAGTTACTAGTAAGTGTATATGTGTGAGTCTTTGGAACCGAACACACACACTGAAATCCGTTTGAGCCTCTTCTCTTCTCCATGAAATGCTGGGCGTTTTGCTGCTGCCTCCGCAGACCTCCCTCTTCAAGACTGGTAACTATTGCCTTCCCCAAAACTACTTTCTTCCCTTTTCCTCCCTGATTTCCTCATAGTTAGCCTTGTATATGTTCTGTGTGTGTTTGTATGTTTACCTTTTCATTTCTCTCTTAATAAAAACCTTTCTGGCTAAACATCTGGCTGGTTTATTTCAAGAATTCTCTTAAGGGAAAAGTCTCTGTAAACATTGGTGGAGAATCCCAGTTACCCCCTCTCGCCTTGTCTCCTTTAAGCTAATTCTCCCAACGAATTAGGAGACCGCCTATTTGGATATCAAAAGGGGATACCTCCTCCTTTTATAATAACTGGAAATATTGATTGGATCCACCCCAATGGGCCTGGAGAGGAGCTCTGAACCATTTCTATTCACAGTCTATCCCTACTGTCCTCCAAAAAATCAGTACCCACCCCCAATTTGATTAAAACATTTTTTTCTAATGGAACCCACTGATGCTCATAAAACTATTCCTGTTTGCATAATATGTAATCCCATTCCTATTATGCAGGTAGAAATTAGTACTTTTTCCCTGCCATTAATCCCACATCATTTCTTGGTGCTTTTTTCCGAAATGGATGAGTCAAAGGGCTGTGTTTTTTTCCTGCAACATTTAGGCCTTACACTCTCCCTCCAGCAAAGAAGTCAGGCGTGAGAATTCAAAACAACAAGCAGAAGATTCGGTGGTCTCTGAGGTATTCGGTTGACTCGGTGTGATAAACTCCAAGTCCCAGGGAAAGGCCTAGACACAGATCTATTATTGCATGTAATCTGATGTGCAGCCCTGGTGATTTGAAGAAAAGAAAAGAAATGAGGGAAAGAAGAAGTAAGATTCCCGATTTCACTTGGAGGCAAGTCAACTCGAAATTTGTGCAGCATTTGTAAAGAGGAAAAAATACCTCCTGTCCATTTATACATGTACAAAATGGGAAGGAATAATAACAACAACAATAACATTTGATTTATATATCACCGTTCAGGACAACTTAACAGCCACTCAGAGTGGTTTGCAAAGTATGTTATTATCCCCACAACAATCAACCTTTGAGGTGGGTGGGGCTGAGAGAGCTGTGAGAGAGCTGTGACTGACCCAAGGTCACCCAGCTGGCTTCAAGTGGAGGAGTGGGGAATCAAACCCAGATCTCCAGATTACAGTCTTGTCTTTGGGGAAAGGAGCTCAGGGCAAAATCAGACATGAGGATGAATTACTTCAAGTGAACTTGACACCAGTTCAGATAAGGGCCATAAAGAGACAGGGGTGTAAACCATCCAGCATTGCATAGTTTGGCTAACTGAAGAACACCTCTCCGCCATACCTGTTCTGCTTTTAGCACTTTACTGTAAAAAATAACCTTTTTTTGTTTAAATGATTAGTAATAGAAGGGTGAGGCCACAGGGCTGGCATAAGCACATGGCAAAGTGGGTCAGCTACCAGGGCCTGTAGTTTCTGGTGGAGCTGGCTTCCTACACACACGTCTCCTCTGATGCCTGCACTCACACCCTTCCACTGCCTGCTTGTAAGTGCTTTGTCACCTCTGCTCCCAGCTATGTATGGTGCCTAGCACTACTGGAGAAGGGCATGTGGGTGGTGCATAAAGGATTGGCATTCCTGGTTGCCATGGCTGCAGCACTCCTAGCTGTACCCACTACCCAGCATCATAAGGGAAAACGTGTGTAGGCAGTGTGGACAAGTGTGACTGCAGGTGGTGGGAGAGCTCGCTTGTGGGCAAAGGAGGGACACACAGGCAGATGGGGGCACATGGTGGGAGGGAAAGAAGGGAAGCACAGTAGCTGGGCACTCTCTGCCCAGGGTCTCCAGAATCTGGAACTGGCCCTGATTGGGGGACCCAGGTTCAAATGGAAAAACCATATGAGGAAGAAACAGTTTATTAAAACCTCCTTTCTCCTCATGATAGGAATGTTATTTTGAGACATTCCAGTTTGAGATTCCAAATATCTTTTACGGTTTTGCCACTGGACAAACCAGGAGTCCTCCTTTTCCCCAACCATATTAACTAAAATGCAACAGAAATATTGTTAAACCTAATGCCCGTCCCCCTTGGGCCCTCCTCCCCTGGCAAACTGCAGGGGGCAGGAGAGTGGCGGGAACTTAATGGCTCACAGAAGGCCCTTGCTGGAGATATTGTGACATCCCCAGTGATGCACTTCTGTCACTTCCAGAAGTGACACCATCACTTTTTTGCCCAAATACCAATGCTTTATCCAGCAACATGATGTCACTTCTGGACATACAGGAAATGATGTCACTGTATCACCAAAGACCTCACAGCATCACCCAGAACAGCCTATCACAAGCGAGTAAATCCCCCTGTTTCCCTCTATTTCTTCCCTCACCAGCCATTTCAGGGGAATGGCAACCCTAAAAAGGCTGAGCCTGAGTCTTCTGTATGTGAAGCAGGTGCTCTGCCACTGAAATACGGCCCCACCTATGTCGTACAGTGAGTATAATGGCCAGCAGGGATTTGAACCTGAGTGCAGCTGAGCCTAGGTCTGCCTTTGTAACCATGACACCATGCTGGCTCAGAGACATGCACAAGGAAGCTGTCTTAAAATATGATAACACAGAGCAGATTATCATTTTTAAGAGCTTTGAAGATGGAATGGCAGAGACATTACTTCTTGTGGCATGCACACACTCATTTCTTTTACCCTGCTGCTATCTCTAGTCAAACATATTTTGCAGATTTCTGAAGCCCGGCAAAAGTTGTGGAAAGAGATACCGTAGGCATACAGTCTCGACATATCACTCTGTTACTTTCAGTTCTGTAAACAGACTGTTGCCTTTATCATGTCACATTAATCATGCAATTGCCTTAGATGGATTTAGCATTATTGTGCCTTGGATGTTCACGGGACAGGTTAACTAGACCCCATCAGCATGGAGAATTTGCAATATAACAGAATGTAGGGAGTCTTACACAGCACCTGTTTGAGCAACTTGCAAAGCTGCCCCAAGGTATCTATACAGCTGGCATCTTCAAAAGGCATACATCTTTTTTAGCCAATTGCATTTCTCTCCCAAGATCTCTTGCAAATAAAAATCGGCACCCAAAATGCTGAGCGCACTTTCTCCCTATATTTACATGAATTACAATCTCTCTTTCTACTTGCACACATTAGCAGTTTCTATCAAGGATCTCAATGCCCTTTGCAACCATTTATGAATGCTCTTCCTTGCAACGTACCTGAAAAAGGTGGAAACTGAGGCACCGAGAGATTAATTATGGCCCTTTGTTTCCAAAGTGCTGAATGCCCAGAAATCCCACTGAAGTCAACAGCAGCTGCCGGAGCTCAACAGCATTTTATAATTAGCCTCTAGGTGTCTTTTGAAGGTCACTTCACATTGGGGACCTGCAAAAAGACAGTTACCTCTTAAATATACAAACATTCTCATGGGTCCAAAATACAGGGCCATCTTGCCCACCAGCCAATGGATGGGATAGGGAGGTTAAAAGGAATTCAGAATCATCACGTTTGTATATTCTTTGTTCCAAACTTCTGCCAGATTCAGAGCCGCTTGAGATCCAGATCAGGAAAAGAAGTATTGGAACAAAGTTAGATTTAGATGAACAGAACAGAGAGTCATCATTACTGGGAACGTGAAACCCATTCAAAGTCACCTTCCTGGTGCCTTCTGCTCACAAAAGGGCTTCACACTAGAATGTTACTTAAGGAAAGAGAAATGAAATCCAGCAGTCTTGTTTTGTTTGAGCAGGATCATTCACAACCACTTGTGGAAGCAGAAAACTGGGGACTGCTTTGGAACGTACCTGGGCACTGGACAAGCTGTTCTGCAAGAGTTTAAGGACCACCACTTGCAGCTCTTTTCCTTCACCTCATGACTTCAGCCCAGTTCCAGTCCATGAGGTCCAACAGTGGGATGTAGCTGATTCACACATTCCGGAGAAGATAGGTTGGGCCCACAGTCTCTTCCCTGAGTCATGTGTTAACAGTCACATATGAGTTGTGGGTTATCCTCATGAGATGCCCAAATCAGATCACAATTGTGGCATGCCTCGAAAAGGGGTTTCATCTCAACTTCATCACCATCTTCCTGACCTGAAATGGTCCTGGGGAGGAGGGTTTAGTTTGTTAGGGTTTCCCCAATGGGCCATATATTACACACACACCCAGGACTGGTGCAGGTCAGAAAATATGGCAAAGGGAAGGCTAAAGCCCACATCACCGTGCATATCCAAATCTGACACCATGCATGAAAGAAATGAGGAGATCCAGCAATTCACATTACAATGAGGTTGGCAACCCTAAAGGGGACCATTAGGAATAGTGTGAGATGGAGTGGCTGAGGCTAGAGCCTGGGAAATCTGTGGCAATCCTAGACCCCACCCCTATCCCGCCCCCCAACTAGTGCACAAGCAAAAGTCCCTTCTGTTAGCACAGGGACAGTTTTGGATCGAGCCTCTTTTCTCTGGTGTCATGAACAAATGTAGCAGGACTGGAATGAGGTTGTTTAGCAACATTAATTATCATGTAATTGCCACCATCAAGCAAGTACAGCAGCAGGAATGCATTTTGAAAAGAATGTCATGGTTTCCATTAGAAATAATAATATATAGATAGCTTCCTTTAATTTAATTATAAATTAATGAGGCACGACGAAGCTCCAGAATAATTACAATGTCCTCTGGTTCAAGATGCAGAAAGTGGGTTTTCTCAGGTCAAAGGACAACATAAGGAGCCTTTGAAAGAAAGCCATTGTTACAGTGTTTGCAAAATTCATACAGCCACTCTGCCTTCCAAGAGTTTGTTTTTTAAAAAAAAACAGGTTTGTGCAACTTGTGACCCAGCCAAACACTTCATGGGTGTCCAGGTGCCTGAGAACTCTGCTTATTTACAGTCCTAAGCAGTCAGCTACAACGGGACATTTCCTGAACCAATGGTAGGCCACCATCCATGGGAGGAGGTATGTTCACATGAACTCATGAAGCAGCCTATATTGAATCAGGCCTTTGGTCCATCAAAGTCCATATTGTCCATTCAGACAAGCAGCGGCTTGCCAGGGTGCCAGGCAGAAGTCCTTTGCATCCGCCTCCTTTTCACTGGAGATGCTGGGGGTTGAAACTGGGGGTGTTCTGCCTGCCAAGAAGATGCTCTACTAATGAGCCATTGCCCATCTCCTGTGGTCAGCTAGGTGAAACCTAACTACTCCAGGCCTCTGGTTTAAAAAAAAATACTGTGACATGCAAGCAAGCTCAGACCATTCCATTCCATCTAACGCTTGAGCAACTGAAAACTGATTCTGCATCTGTCAGTGCAATCTTCAGTTGAGTTCCAGAGTCCTGAGCTCATTGACTTCAGTGGGCTTAGAAGGGTATAACTTTGCTTAAGATTACACCATAAATGTGTTGTAAATTGTGCAGTGGTAATCTATTTTTAGGATTGTCAGACATAGCCTGGCAACCAGTGGGAGAAGGAGAGGAGGGAGGGGGCTGCTGTCAGCAACATAGTTTCGAGGGAAAATCTGGAAGTAACATCAGCCTTCTCTGGGAATCAACAGAAACTCTATAGTAAAACCGTAGAGTTTCCAGTGATTCCTAGAAAGGACTGGCATCACTTCCACGTTTT
Organism: Eublepharis macularius; assembly: GCF_028583425.1. Lineage (NCBI taxonomy): Eukaryota > Metazoa > Chordata > Lepidosauria > Squamata > Eublepharidae > Eublepharis > Eublepharis macularius. The sequence goes on along the minus strand of NC_072792.1, from coordinate 161,992,379 downwards.
TTCCAGAAGTGACAACATATTGTCAGGCTGATGACCTTTTTATTGTCTATTTTTTTGCCCCCTACTGCTATGCTTTGGGAATGGGAGCTAGGAAGAGTAGGATCTCCTGCTTCCACTGGGGGCTGGACAGCTCTTTCTAGAGCTGTGTTATACTTATTTAGTGGATTAATTGTTTGGCATGCCAGCACATTAAAAAAAATTAGCAGCAACATAGAAGACAGGCTGTGCTAATTAAGTTGTGATTCTGGTATAGTAAAAGATCAAGAGAATTAAACAGGCTTTAGAGAATTCATTTACGAAGCTTTGGAAACTGAAATATATTTATTCTATTTGTTTTAAATATTTGTATGTCACTTTGCCATGTAAAAATTCCCCATTGTGGCTTGGCTCACAAATTCAAACACAAACAATTGCAAAAACATTGACATTTCAAACGACAGTAACAAAACCGAGCATCCAGAACAGTGGGTGATATTCTGCAGCTGTGTTATGCCTTGAGTCTCAGTGAGAAAGGCAGACTATCAAAGACAAATAAAATATGGCTGAACTTTGGCTCCCCCTTCATGCTCTTCCTGGGGGGCTCTCATATCCGTCAAAAGCAGCATTTCAGGAGGAAGAAGCAGGAGGAAGGAAGGCAAGGAAGTTCTCCTCCACCGATGTAAATGCTTTTGTCAGCTGATATCAGAATGGTCAAAGCCAAAGCATAGTATCATGAAATATGTGTTTTTTAAACGATATAAAATAAACATGAAGAAGTTAGCTATGGCTCATGAAAGTTCATACCCTACCACAAATTTTGCTAGTCTTATAGGTGCTGCTGGACTCTTGCTCTTTTCTACTGCTATAAAATAAGCAGTTTTACATCACATATATAGGTATAATTATACATTTCCAGAGGTCATCTGTTTATACATATTTTTCTATATTGTGTATCAGATGATTCAGTCATAATATTATCCAAGTGTCCCTGTTTCTTTTTATTTTGCTTTAATCCTTCCAAACAATATCTCAGAAACATAAATCTATATACCCATTTATTTATACAAATAAAGTAACATAGGTGTAGTTCCCAAACAACTATTGAAGACATCACAAAGCATAGAGAAGCTTTTACAATGTAATAAGAGTTCAGTCCCATGATATTGCACCTGAGTTCTGTATTGTTGATCCAAAAATAAAGATAAAAGCGGTACCCTTGGCAATAAACCATTGCCATACGTCAATAAAGCATCAGATCTCAGGAGTATGGATTTGCTGGAACCACATCTTGTTCAGAAAGATATTCTACCACTGGGAGCTTTAAATGTTTATTTAGTAATGCTGAGATTTTCTATGGATTCAGTAGTTTGTACATGTAGTTTATTCTCTCATTGTTAGTCAATTTGTATTGAGCAGTTATCAATGTTGATACCATTTTGTATTTTTTATTAAATTTTAAAAAGCCCAAAAAACCATTGCTGAACATCCTTTATTCTGATCCATAACATTCTCCCTACCTCCTCCTATTTTGTCAATATACAGCTAGCCGGAGGTTAATATATAAGTTGTTTTTGCAGCGATATATATTAAAGATTTGTTAAATATCAATCAAAAACTACTGCATTGTGACCATGGAGTCCAATCCAGCCAACCAAATGCCTCTTGATTTCACAAGCAGAAGGCTCCAGCCTTGGTTTCTGTCAGTAAAAGGCAGGGGGACAGGCCTCTTTCCGGGTTATCTCCTTTTTTGAGAGAGTTACTACTTTGGTGGATCAGGGGGATGCTGTGGACATAGTTTATCTTGATTTCAGTAAAGCTTTTGATAAGGTTCTGCATGATATTCTTGTTGACAATTTGGTAAAATGCGATTTGGATCCTATTACCGTTAGATGGATTTGTAACTGGTTGACAGAACATACCAAAAGAGTGCTTGTAAATGGTTCATCATCTTCTTGGAGATGAGTGGCAAGTGGCGTTATTGAACTATGGTAATAATAATAATAACATTCGATTTATATACCACCCTTCAGGAAAACTTAACACTCACTCAGAGCAGTTTACAAAGTATGTTATTATTATCCTCACAACAATCATCCTGTGAGGTGGGTAGGGCTGGAGAGCTCTGAGACAGAGAGCTGACTGACCTGAGGTCACCCAGCTGGCTTCAAGTGGAGGAGTGAGGAATCAAATCCGGTTCTCCAAATTAGAGTCCTGTCGCTCTTAACCACTACACCAAACTGGCTCTCACTTGGAGTACTGTGTTCTGTTTTGGGCACCAGAGTTTAAGAAGGATGTTGACAAGCTGAAGCTTGTCCAAAGAAGGCAACAAAGATGGTGAGGGGTCTGGAGACCAAGTCCTATGAGGAAAAGTTGAAATAGCTGGGTATGTTTAGCCTGGTGAGGAGGCAAGTAAGAGGTGATATGATAGCCCTCTTTAAGTATTTGTAGGGCTGTCACATAGAGGATGGAGGGGAGTTGTTTTCTGTTTCCCCAGAGGGTCAGACCAGAAACAATGAGTAAAAAATAAAGCAAAAGAGTTTTCAGCTAAATATTAGGAAGAACTTCCTGACAGAGTGATTCCTCAGTGGAAAAGGCTTCCCTGGGGAACTGGTGGGCTCTCCTTCCTTGGAGGTATTTAAGAAGAGGCTAGATGGCCATCTGACAGCCATGTTGATTCTATGACTCAATATAAACATGCGCAGATAGGGAGAGGGACAGCATAAAGGGATGAGCCGGTGCTAGGGTCTGGTGATGGCCCCTTCTTACATGTCCAGGGTAATACCACTTTGGGGTCCAGAAGAAATTCTCCTCCAGGCCAGATTGGCCAGGTATCCTGGCAGTTTCTTGCCTATCCTCTGAGCATAGAGCAGGGGTTGCTGGGGAAGTGAAGGGGGGAATAGCTGTGAATTTCCTGCATTGTGACCTTTGGGGTTGCTTCCAGCTCTATGTTTCTATGTTTCTAAATCTAAAACATATCAGCTACAATAAAATCCCCAATAACCCCCCCCCAATACTTGCAGCCTATGCCCCATTAAAAGCCCTATCAAAATAAAATGGCCTTGCAGCACCTCCTAAACATTTCTAGAGACAACACCCCCACTTTCTTGGGGAATATGTTCCATAGGGTGGAAGCTGCCATGGAAAAACCAAGATCAATGGTAATTCAACTACTTGAAACAGCCAGCAGGTGGCAATGTGGAAAATATCTTTAACAAACGGGGGAATAGTGAGACAATACCCTTGACATATTGCTGAAATTGTTTATCCAACACTGTCTTCCTGAGAAACATTAGCTGGGTATGCCAGGGATTGAACCAGTGGCCTTCTGCTTGCAAGCTCTACATGCTAAGTCAAGTGAAAGCTGAACTGAGCTTGGATTACTGCTCAGTCATGGCATGGAGCAAGTCGTAGTATCCTAGTCCGACCCATCTTTTACGGCTCTTGTGAGGATAAAAGGGAATAATTTTGTTTAAAGGAGACTCCATTTCTGTTTCAAAGCACTGATTTCTGTTTTCAGGCACTAACTCACCAGTTAGCTGATTAGTCACTTAATAGAACAGTTAATTGCCCCAAAAGCTTGAGTAAACTGACAATTCTATTTTAAAATCCTTTAAATAATACCCCAAATGTGTGTAGCACAGAAATGTGACTGTAGAGAAACTCCAGCAAGCATAAGCCAATGTTATTAAATGTTTAAGATAAAAGAGAGCAGGCACTAAAACGTATCTCTGTTTTTACAATTTATTCATTACTATAAAAGGCCTCCTGTAGTTTTCTGAAATGTGTGGCTCAGTTCCGAGGGTGAAAAAAACCCTCTGGGAGTATGACAGCAATTCAGGTTAGATAACATGAATTCCTACATCCCTCCAGTAGGTCTTTTGTAAAAAAGACGCCCAAAAAAGAGGCAGATTTTTTCTGCTCTGAAATATTAGTTTACATTAGAAAACCTGTTTTAAAGGTTTGATAAAAAGAAATGATTTATAAAAAGCACCAACGATCCTATCTTTAGCCTAGTGTGTTTGGAACACAGACATAAAATACAAATAACTGTGCAATAAAGATAGGGAGAAGTGAACTAATTCTATTATGGTTCGAATGGGATAATCACAACAAATGGCCTTTTCTTGAATGTATTATTCATCCCCTACTGACAATTAATGTTATTGTGCTATGAAACTTGCAGCGAATGTGGAATTAGTGGATATCATTGTGAAGTTATCGTTGGGGGGACTTAGTTCATGGGTGGATTACTCGCTGGGATAGTTATCTGAAAAGGTCCTCCCCACAGTACTTAAAGTACCATCTTAAACAGAGTTATACTCTTCTAATCCCATCTGTTTAGGATGACAGTCAGTACTCAGATTGAGTAGGTGTGTGCATTTGAAAAATATTTGAGTTTTCTGCTTTGGGTTTACCCTAAGTGGGGAAAATTTTCAGGAAAAAACCCGAAAACGGAAGTGGCGTGCCGCTTTGGATTCGGGTTTCTAAGTCTTTTCAGTATGCTCTGTAAAGATTCGGAGCATACTGAAGTGACAGGGAGGGGGGAGGGGAGGCCCACCCCACTCTTAAACTCCCACCCCACCCTTTAACCCCATCCCCCCACCCCACTTACCTGGTCAGGCTCCAGCTGCCAATGCTGCACAGGCCAGCTGGCCAGCGGAGAAGACCTCCCCTTCTGCCACCGTGCAGCCATGGCTGGGGCAGCTGGCTGGCAGAGAGGGCCTTCCCTGCCACCAGCACCGCACAACCACGGCCAGTGCAGCTGTCTGGCAGAGAGGGCCACCACTGCCACCGGAGGCCAGTGGGGAGGCAGGAGGGCCTCTTCCTCCAGCCAGTGCCAGGTAAGTGGGGGTGGGGAGGTCAGGGTGGGGAATGGAAAAGTTTAAAGGGCCCTGCTGCTTGCAAAAGGGCACTTTAAAGTTAACCCCCGGAGGGGAGCTGAAGCTTCCCAAAACATTACAAGAGTTTTTGGGAACTTTGATTTGGTATTTCCAGCATGCTGTGCCGGATCCGGAAATACCGAAGCTTTCTGAATCGGGCCCGAATCAGATACCCAAAGCGCACACCCCTAAGATTGAGTTACATTAATTAATTTGATAGGTAGAAAAGAACAAGAGTCCAGGTGCACTGGTAAAGGGACAGGGAATATTGCTATGTCCTGTCTGTTGCTGTAAGTATGATCCTATAGGGTAATTTATGAGTTGCTTAATATGTGAGTTTTAGAATTGTTTATGCTGTGTTTTAGCTCTGTGCTGAATTTCTGCTTATTTTCAAATCTCTGCAAACCCTATTGCATTGTTTATTGAATGTTCCTGTGGTTGATTGTACTGACTTACACTATGTAATCTGCCTTGAGTCTCAATGAGAAAGGCAGACTATAAATAACATAAACAATGTAAAATAAATAATAAAACCCAGTTGTTTGATGTAATAGTGAGAATGGAACCTTGGAGGATAAAACCACAGAGCAATAAAGTATACCTCGATCTAACATTTTATTCGGGGGTAGCATAGGAATCCATTTTATTTAAAGTAACTCAAAAAGCAATTCCACTGACTAAAACCAAAAGGCAGGTATTATTGCCATAATAGATGGGGGGGGGAGTGAAGTTGGAAGAATCCATTCACATTAAACTGTTGTAGTTCCCATACAAGTGCGAACAAAGTTGTGCCTTCCCCAGAGCCCATAAAAGTTTTTGATGTTCATGGATCTAGGGCCAGCCCATGCTAAGGCGCTGGAAGGGGTGCCGGCCCGGGGGCAGGGGCATGCACCACGGAGCTGCCGCCACCACCAGCGGCCAGGAGCGCATGCTGGTGGCAGCAGCGTGGAGCAGCTGAGTGGGCAGCCTCCTGTTCAGTTGCTCTGAGGGCCAGGTGCAGCCAGCAGCCAGAGTGGCCAGCTGCGCCTGGTCCACAGAGCAACTGAACGGGAGGGCTGGAAGGCCCCTGCGCGCACACCCAGCTCTGCGTGATGACATCACACACAGTGACATCATCACCCAGCGCACAGAGGCAGCCCTTAAACTGCCTCAAGTGCCAGTGATGCTGGAGCCGACCCTGCATGGATCTAGACCATACAAATCAATCCAAGTTTTTACTAACACCCACTACATATGTTATATGAGTGAGGTGTAGGACTATCTCTGGATGTCAGCTTCCCTGCAACAAATACCCATTCCGTGTAGCTGTATTGGATGCAATGCTATAAGATTTTACAATATGGATGCTGTGACATCACACAGGCTGGAAAATAACATTGCTTCAGACCTGAGGGAGCCATAATTGGTTCAAGTACGCTGTGCCCTAAGCAGACCAGTGACGGTCTACAACACCGGACAACTTCATTTGTTCATAAATGTTTCTTGAGTCATTGAAAATATTTGGTCCACTTGTCAATTAAGAATGTGCTAGTAGTTTTCCCTCTCTGTACTAAAACTACACAGGTAGAAGGAGCCTTGCTTCAGAAGAGTGTGTCTTACTCTGGTGAAGGCTTTTTCTGTTAAGTCCTCAAGCATAGAAACTTAAAAGGAACATTACAACCCAAGACTGCTGAAATTAAGTTTATTTGCAAATTTGGAACAAGGGATCCTCCAGGGTTGAATTGAAACATAGGATTTTTCTCACATGATAGATGCTATTTTTACACACTTATGTTTTATCAGCCTAATTACAACATGTATTATAGCTAGCTTTCTGACAATCTAATTTGCAACACACCTCCCACCCTCTACCTGGATTTTAAAGATTCCTACCTTTTTCCACTCCATGTGTCTGATGAAAGGAACTTTGACTTGCAAAAGCTCACACTTTGGAAGCCTAATTGGTCTCTAAGGTGCTATTGGATCCAAATCTTGTTTCATTAAGGAAGGCATCATCCATAGGAGGCCTGTCTTAAGGGAAGAGAGCTTCTGGATCCAACCAACTATGTCTTGACAACATTATACTGTGCATTTCCATGACCAAGGTCCACATTTGCTGGCATGATGGATAGGATGGGGAGATGAGCTACATGATGACTTAAGGGACAAGTTCAGCTTCAGGTTACAAAAGGGAAAAGATGAACCCATTCTCAGCACTGGCATTTTTTACAGTAGTCCTGTGTCTATTAGACCATCTACATCCAACCTTACAAGCAACCTGCTAAAATTCTACTTAGGTATGTAGAAGTAAACAAGGTAATAGGTACAAGCTCAAGTGTTTTCAACTTCAGTGTTCCCTGTAATTGTCTGGGAAATTTACAGACATCAGATTAAGTGCTGTAAACTGCAGAGTGGAAGGAAAGAGAAAGAAAATGAGCCACAATGAAAATGTATTCATTGGTTGCATTCATACACAAATGAGCCCTGAATAAACATAATGGGTGGGGGGGAGCTCATCCAAATGTATTTTGTCTCCCATTGTAAACAAGCTTCCACGTTACAGAGGGGAAGCACATCATTCCACAAAGTGGGCATTTTTACTGTAACAGAAATAAAACAAACAAAATAATTGCAAATAAAAAGGATTTGTCGGGGAGTATTGAATAATCTTTCCATATGACCAGAAAAGAGCAATGAAATATAGGGTTTGATTTTTTCCCTCAAAAGCTTGTTGATGGTTTTAAGTGTTTAGCCACAATTTGCAGTCTGATTCAGCTGCTGGCTTGGTGTTTGCTGCCCTTCAGAACCAGCCATTCAGATGGCAAGAGGGCAGTTCTGCCCTTGGTAAGTGGAGCTCAGGTGTTCGAAGGGGCCAATGGGATTCTGTGTGACAAATCGCCAATGGGGTACAGACTGAAGTTGCATCCATTCTCCACTGAATACTGCAACATCAGTTCACTATAAATCGTTTCTTCAAGGAGCAGCTGGACGAATACTTGTCAGGCTGTTCCTGCCTTGGGCAGGGGGTTGGACTAGATGTTCTGTACAGCCCCTTCTGACTCTATGGCCATTTTCACACACCCTTAAAGGGAAGGCCCTCTCCCGAAACACTGGCAACATCTCCATTTGCAAAACGTTTGTGGGCTATTTGGCTTTCGTGTGTTCAGCGCCTTTCCTGTGACTGTAGAAGTTGTGTTCTCAGAAAAAGCACTGAAAAATGGAAGCCAAATAGCCTGCAACAGTTTTACAAATGGAGATGTCTGGGTTCCTGGGGAAAAGCCTCCAACATTCGGTGAGTGGGCCGTCCCTTTAAGGGCATGGGGAAACAACCTGTGATTCTATGATTTACAACTGGATTGTCTTGTCTTGTCCATGTAGTAAAAAACACCTGTGACTAGTGCCATGGTCGTTCAAAATAAATCAACAGGGCCACACAAAGCAGAATGTCACCCTTCTAACCATTGGCTTCTTTGAATTTAGAAAAGAGTGGCTACTTACGATGGCACTGTCAATAAGCTTCATGGCTGAGTAAGGCTTAGACATGGGCACGAACAGAAAAAAACCCGAACATGCTGTTCATTTTTCGTTGCCATCCACGAACAACGAACACTGATGAACATGATCCTGTTCACGAACATGTTTATTGTTCATTGTTTGTGGGGGCCAGCAGGCTCTCCTCCAGCCATCAAGATCCTTACTGCACCACTCCCAGAAACCCTACCTGAGCTGGCAACAGGAAGGGTACCAATAATAAATAATAGCTTGACCCCAGAGCCTGGCAGCAGCCCTGGAACCTGAAGGGGTATATCCCTATCCCACCACACACAGAAAATTCAAGCTCCAATGCACTCACCCTGTCTCTCTAACAGCAGCTGTCTCTCCCTGAAAGCCAGAGCTGGGAGCCCCCCTCCCCCCTGGTCTTTTCCTCTTGAAACAAATATGGAGCTCCAGTCAACATTTGGAAGGAAGACCTGCCTATCAAGCTAAATTGGGCTTAAATTGAGGTTTCCAGGGCAACAGCAGAAGTTCAGACAGAGTTCAGACCATCCCTGCCTGAGTTGCCATGAGAATTGATTGCAGGTGCCAGACTGTCTGGCTTGACGAACAGCAACAAACAACAACAAATGACGCTTGCAACAACCACTTGTTTATATAGAATGGGGCCTCAAGAACAGCTTGTTCGCGAATAGCCGAACAGGTTGTTCGATGGCTTTTTTGCATTAGTAATGCTGTTTGTGCCCATCTGAAGTAAGTATTTGAACCCATGTCCTCCTTCACACACCTGTCTGTCACTCTATTGACTACACCACACTGGCTCTCAGTGTAACAGCTATTCACCTATTAAGAGTTCAGGAACCCTGTTCTCTATTACATCAAATGATAGCAGCTGGGGGAGGGGGGAAGGATAGGCATAAAAATTAAAACTAGTTGCCACTCATTACATAGTTTCAAAGACCACTAACTCGCACCCTGAGCCATGTGGATATGAAATTAAAATGCTGTTGTTAATGGACTCAAAGCCGATCCCAACCAACATACTGCTTGCATATACAACAATCTAGAGTTATTTTGCATGATCACTTGTTCTAAGATTAAAAGGAGGTGATTCATGGCCCCCTTTTTAAAAGCAAGTTACTCTTTGCTTCTCTGTCAAGTCTCCAAAAGCCCTTGGAGTCACCCCTCTGAACATGTGATGAAAGCAGACATTGGCCGTTTTCACATGGCCGCGCACCCCAGAAGATCATGCGAAACTCGCGGCATAAAAGCATCTTCCTAGTGCGATTTCCCAGCACGATCCCTTTTAATGGCCCTTTTTCTGATATCATCAGGTCATTAAAGGGGATCGTACTGGGAGATCGTGCTAGGAAGACGCTTCATGCTGTGAGTTTGCGCGATTTCCTGGAGCACATGTGAAAACGGCCATTGAAATACATTAAAAGATTCTCATCACAGGATAACAGGCTGCTCAAACCAGCCTTAATCATTAGAACAAAAAAGCCAATCAAAGAATGAAAGATCCTAAGGTGTGAAATTATCTGGAGTGCCCACCATCAAGTGTGCTGTGGAATCCGCCACATTCCTTCTCATTTATTGGCTTCCACCATAGGCCACAATGATACAGAAAACAGAAGCCAAACATCATAAAATAGCATCATTGTTAAAAGAATAAGTGTTAAGATCTTGCAGGTGTTGAGGATTTCTGTAAGTTCTATACAGCTTGCCACGTGGCTTTAGAGAGAATAGAGGTAGCTAATAAGGAGACTTACCTTCTCTGGCTCGGGGGCAAGGGTGACAGCAGCAGGAGTGAGGCACAGGCTGGGACTGGCTACTGATGCTGCTGCCTCAGGTGGGAAAATACTCTGAGATGCCCCTGAAACATCAAGGTATTCTTCCAGCCATAAGAGACTGAATCTAAAATTTGAAAATATAGCATGAAGAGTCTATAGCTGATCTTGCAATAGGTTGCTGCTTCACGCATGCCAGTGGGGAAGGAAAGGCTGTTCAGCCATAGCATCTTGTGTGTAGCATCACTCAGTGGATAATGAGACGGACCTCAGAAGGGTAGATTGTATTGCTATTGCAGATCTGTCTATTAAGAGAAATGTAAGCAGGGCTTTTATTCAGCTGGAATGTGGTGGAATGCAGTTCCGGCACCGCTTGAAAATGGTCACATGGCCGGTGGCCCCTCCCCCTGATCTCCAGACAGAGGGGAGTTTAGATGACCCTCTGTGCCACTGGCACAGAGGGCAATCTAAACTCCCCTCTGCCTGGAGATCAGAGGGAGGGGCCACCGACTATGTGACCATTTTCACCGAGGGTGATTTAAACTTTAAAAAACTCCCCCCTTGTTCCAGCTGACCCAAAGTGACATCATTATGTGGTCCTGAGTTCCACCACCACTTTTCCCAGAAAAAAAGCCCTGAGTATAAGCCGCTGTTCTCTCTAATTGGGCCTTTGGTTACCTGGGAGTGCTGCTCTGATGATCTTCTTCCCCTCAGTTCCTGGAAATCATGGATATAAACCTATTTTAGGTGCTTGTTGATCTCCACAAAATTACCAGTGGGAATGCATCTAGTTGCCACTCAGAATACTCAAAGACCCACCATTTTGGCTCACTTTCTGCTTGCCAACCCCAAGCACATTTTGCTTGCTGGAGTTCAGTCCTCTGTTTTGAAGCAAAAATCACCTGTCCCCAATGCCCACAAAGTGGAAAGTTCTCACGGTTTCTTGCTGAACTGTACTGTTTAACTTTTGCCTTCTAACCACTTCCCATGGAATGCTCTATAGCCCTCACAAGCTTGCCCATCTCCAGGTGAGGCTTGGAGATCTCCCCCAATTATAACTGATTTCCAGACTACATGGATCTGTTCCCCTGGAGAAAATGGCTGCTTTGGAGGGTGGACTGTATGGCATTATACCTGTCTGAGGTCCCTCCTCTTCCCAGGTTCCACTCCCAAATTCCAGGAATTTCTCAACCTAGAGCTGGCACCCCAGCTCCTGCAGCTCTTTCCTCTCATTTGCTCTTTCCCAAAACCAGGCTTTTTTTCAGTGGGAATGCGGTAGAACGGAGTTCTGGCACCTCTTAAAAATGGTCACAGCGGCGCGGAGGGCAATCTAAACTCCCCTCTGTCTGGAGATCAGGGGGCAGGGCCACCGGTCATGTGACCATTTTTGCCAAGGGCAATTTAAACTTTAAAAAACTCCCCCCTTGTTCCAGCTGGCCCAAAGTGACATCGTCATTGTGCAGTCTTGAGTTCCAGCACTGAGTTCCACCACCTCTTTCCCCCTCCAAAAAACCCTGCCCCAACTTTGAAGTTTTCCTGCTTCCTTTCCATCTTCTTCTTTTCCTGCCTTCTCCTTCCTTCTAGACTGTTCTCTCGCTTCAGCTCCTCTGTTGCTGAGCTAATGGCTGAGAGTGGAGCCCACTCTTTCCCTAGAGACTCAAAAAAAAATCCCAAAACGTAAATTTGGTCCTCCCATGTAAATGAATCACTCAATTATCACTACTTTTTCAGCCACCATTAACATGGCTAGGAATAAGATTGTTTCCTGTTATGAACCAGCCGGGTCTGCAGGTTGAACCATATGAATAAATTACAACCAGCAGCCTACTTGTTCCCAGAATGAATAGTTCCAGCTTCAACTTCATTTGTAATAGGCTTCGCAATCCCAGCAGGTTTGGTCGCCAGCAGCACTTAATAGCTAGTTTGCTAGTTAGGCTTGCAAAGGAGCTGGAGGCAGTACATCTTTTCCAAAGCCACATGTTCATTATGTTAATGCATGATATTGTAGAGATTAATATAAACAGTGATTATGTTGCACAATAACAGCAGAGTGGCGGTTTTTAAAGTGCAAATTGAGCTCTTGGTATTTGGGGACAGGGCTTCAGAACATGCGCAATGTGGAATCGTATTTTTAAACAGTTTCATTCAAGGCTGCTTCAGAGGAAAACAGTCTGGATGGATTTATTTTCATTTCATTTCATTTATTTAGATTATTTAGATCAGTCTGATTGTCCATGTAGTCCAGCACCCTCTTTCACACAGTAGCTAGTTTGCCAGCTCCAAGTTGGGAAATTCCTGGAGATTGTGGGGAAGGAGCCTGAAGAGGGGATGGTTTGGGGATGGGAGGGATATCAGGGAGGATGGGATGTTATAGATGTCCCATTCCCCTCCAAAGTAGCCATTTTCTCCAGGGAACTGATCTCTTGCAATTCCAAAATAGTAAAGAGCCCAGTAGCACCTTCAAGACTAACCTACTTTATTGTAGCATAAGCTTTCAAGAACCACAGCTCTGTTCATCAGATGCTTCTTACCCTCCCTGCATCTGATGAAGAGAACTGTGGTTCTCGAAAGCTTATGCTACAATAAAATTGGTTAGTCTTAAAGGTGCTACTGGGCTCTTTCACAGCTACAGACTAAGACGGCTAACTCCTCTGGATCTTGTAATTCCAGGAGATCTCCAGCCACCACCTGGAGCTTGGCAATTCTACTGATAGTAGCTAGCCAGATGTCCCTGAAGGATCTGCAAGCAGAGACAAAGTCTTTACCTTTTTTTATTAATAGTTAGCAATTGTATTTGAAGGCATTTCATTGATAGGTTTCATTGATCCATCATGGCTGATAAACTGTCCTCTGTGAATTTGTCCAATTCTCTGTTTGTTCTGGCAGGTAAAAAGCAGGGATGATATGAGTTCTCCCACTCTATCGAAAGGTGTGGCATCTCGCTTTGGGCAAGTCAATCTCGGCTGCCCTGCAGGGGAAAGGAGAGTTGCTCGAGGACTTGGTGAAGAGGTCGGTTATTGAAGCCATAAAGCCCTTTGTTGACAAGCTGAATGAAACAGATCAAAGGGTGGGCTTAATTGAGAGCGAAGTGAAAACCATTAAGGAAGCAGCGGGGGGGCAGAGACGTCTGCTTGGGAAAATGCGTCACTCGTGAGGGCAACGAATAAAGAGTTAAAGCTGGTGGAGGACCAGCTGATCGGGCTACAAGTGGAACGAACACAGACAATTTTGCGCATCCAGAATGTGAAAGAGGAGGAAAATGAGGATTTATGGGATCTGGCCTCGGAACTATTGGTGACACCCGCGAGGGCAAGAAGAGGTAAAAAGCGCCATTTTGGAAGTCCGTCGGGCTTCTTCAAAATATGCAACGAAGCGTCAGCTGCCTCGCGAGATCATCATCGATTTTTCATCTAAGAGGATCCGAGACACTATCCTATACAACTCATACAATGCGGATCTGGACTTTCTGGGTAATAAAGTTAAGATACTGAAGGACGTTCCATTTTTAGTTCGGAAAAGAAGATTTAAGTATAAAAAGTTTGCAGCTCTTCTGAGGGAACGTGGAATAAAGTATAAATGGCTATTTCCGGAAGGTATCTGGTTTAGTTACAAAGATCAAGCTTACAAGATAACATCAGAAGATCAACTAAGGGATTTTGAGGACAAAAATCAAGAATTTCAGCAAGACACCAAGCAAGAAGAAAAGGATTTGAAGTCTGAAGGGGCGGGGGAGGGAACGAGCACTGCGACTGCAGTTGCTCAGAGAGAACTGCGTCCGAGGCCCAGGGTGGGGAGGAAGACTTAATTTGGATTGTAATCTGTATTTTGCAAGGTCAACCACTCCATCAATATCTTACAAAGTTTTAATTTTTTAATAATGGCAGTATGAAGGGAAAGCATTATTTGTAGTGTAGTGTTGTTATATGTTGCTGTTTTTTTTCTTTCCTTCCCCTGCCCCCCTTCTTTCCCTCTGTATTGTTAGTTAATGTAGGTAATAAAAAAAGAAAAAGAAAAAGAAAAAAAAAAGAAAGGTGTGGCATCTCTAGAATGTAGGAAATCCATTATTCCTATTGGTAAAATGATATATTGATATAATGATAGCCCAGTGCCAATTTTTTTAAAAAAATTAAAAGACCCTGGTGGTAGAGAGAGGTACTGGCTGCAGTGGGACAAGGCAGCCATCCATACTTTACTGGGATCTTTCCCAACACTTCACAGCAAAGCAGGTTTGAGAAAGATCAAAGAAAAGCAGGGGGAAACCCGGGAGTGCTCAAATGCCCCACAGCGGTATGGGGAAGCAGGAAGAAAACCTGTTTCTCAACAGCACTGGACCCGGGTTAGATAACCTATATGGAAATGAACTGCCCTGACCTGGATAGCCCAGGTGAGCCTGATCTCATCGGATTTCAGAAGCTGAGCAGGGCTGGCCTTGATTAGTAATTGGATGGGAGACGTCCCACGAAGACCAGGGTCACAGGCAATAGCAAACCACCTCTGTTAGTCTCTTGTCATGAAATCCCCAGCAGGGGTTGCCATAAGTTAGCTATAACTTGGGGGCATTCACCACCACATGGAAATGGCATAAGGTCAGTCATGGCATCCTAACAATTGTGATGCACCAATGGATGAGGGAGAGCCAAGCACACAAATAATCTGTGTTCTTTTCAATTGGGGGCTGCTCTGTTACTCCAATGAATCATTAAATGCTCAAGTCATTGGTCTACTAAATAAACATGGCATTTCTTGACCTGGAAATGGAGGAAGTGTTAGTGTGAATTTTTTTAAAAAAATTGCAGAATTTAATATTAGCACATTGGGAATAAATAGACAGACTTCTGTGGTTTTAGAGCTAGAAAAAATACTTTTACTACATATCGGGGGAAAGAGTACATTAGGTAAGAAAATAAAGAACAGCTAACTAACTACATCTTGATGATTAGAGAGAAAGACCGAGAGACGTAGACTTACAGAGCAATCCTATGGAGAGTTACTCCAGTCTAAGCCCATTGACTTCAATGGGCTTAGACTGGAGTAACTCTCCATAGAATTGCACTGTTAGACTTAGAGACTGAACCCTGAACTGGACTGAACAAAAGGCAATAAAACTTTCGTATATGTTGCTAGCTAATTGCACCCCAATAAACTGGTTCATCCGGTAGACAATCCTAGATTCCTTCATTAAAATTAAAGATTCCCCTTTCTACAGCAATGGACTTACTCGACGACTAAGTGGTCCTATACTAACTAGCTATCTGACTAAACAAATAGAATAACAATTTAACTCTTTCATGACTGAACATAGGACATTTGCTAAAATGCCAACAGGAAGGAAAAACTATGTGAGCTGTGCTGAGGTTCTTAGAGGAAGGGCAGGATAAAAATAGTGGCAGGAGATGGATGACAGAGAGCCAAGCTGCAAGTGACACCTGACACAGGTTGGACATTTGTCAGCTTCCCTCAAGTTTTGATGGGAAATGTAGGCAGCTTGGCGGAACGTTGGACAAGTGACAGTTGAAAAGTCCATTGGACAGCAGTCGGAGAGCCAAGCTGCAAGACCAGGACGCCTACATTTCCCATCAAAACTTGAGGGAAGCTGACAAGTGTCCAGCCTGTGTCAGGTGTCACTTGTAGCTTGGCTCAGAGAGAGAGGCTGACACTGCAGAGGCAGATTCTCCAAAGGGGCTTCTCATAGCGCCCCATCTAAATTACTACTGGCTGGAGTTGTACTATAGCTCTATGCAGTTCTGCAGTCACACCTCTTGGTCTCCAATGGCCAAATTAGATTGACTAAATGGCTGTGGTCTGCAGCGATGCAATGCAATCCTATGCAAAGTTAACACCCGTCTAAGTCCATTGACTTCAATGGACTTTGAAAGCTGTAACTTTGCTCTGGAGTGCATTAATAGCTGTTCATAGATCCCTTGTCCAGATTCATAGTCTTGTAGCTGCTTGAGATTTCTATATCCATAATTCAATCTGAACATTAAGGCTTAAGTCCAAGTTTTTTCTATCCGAGGGTGCCAAATTTGGACAAAGAAAGCTGTCAAGCAGCGCAATATGTCTCAGCGAAGAACAGGGGTTTAGCTTAGGTTGGTGAAAGTGATATGGGAACAATTATTTCTGTGGCCTTCTTGTCATTCCCTGAATTAACATTGCTGTGAGCTGTGCTGTTCCATTAGACAAAGTGAAGACGTGGTTCCCTCAGAACGCTTGCCAGAACTTGGTTCTTGGCAGGGAATGATCTGCAATTGACTGTTCCAGGTACCTGGAATGTGAGACACGTTCCCTCTCGGGGTACAGGCTGGAGTACGTTTTCCCTGGCCTGGGAAATGTCTGGGTCATTCCTGAGAACCAGTGCTGCTTTTTGGATTCAGAGAGAAATTCACCAGTCCCATAAGTTGCTGGAATCTCAATATTGAACAGTAGTTTGAATGCCGAATGAGCAGCTCTGCCTCCTGTCAAAAGAGTTCCAGCAATGTTAGATGAAGCAACAGCAAGGATCACCTTCTTTTTCTGTGGACTGTAGCCAAAATTAGTTTTATAACAAACATCATACAAGCCTTTCTCCCCAATAGGGACCCAAAGTGGCTTACATCGTTCTCCTCTTCTCCATCTTATCCTCACAATAACCTTGTGAGACAGGTGAGGGTGAAATAGGTTAGACTCGGAATGTGTGAGTGTCCCAAGGTCACCCACCAAGTTTTTGTAGCAGTGGTAGGATTTGAAGTTGGGACTCCTAGATCCTAGTCAGGTGCTCTAACCACTACACCACACTGGCTCGCACAGCTCAGGGAGGTTCTTAACCCCCCTTTCTTTTGTAAAGGAGGGGATATTTTCTTCCCTCACTGTCTGTGCTGCTTTTTTCTCCCAGTATGGACCCAAGCCTGAAGAACCATCTCCTCCTAAACTATCCAGCCTTCCAGTTAAGATCTTCCTATCAAGCCCTGCCTGCTGCCCTCCTTCAGAGGTGAGGTGGGTAGCAACTAGAGACAGGGCATTTTGGTGGTGACACCTCACCTTTGGAATGCCATCCCCCCCTTGAGGCTCATCTGGCACCTACTTTACTTTATTTTAGGAGTCAAGCTGAAACACATTTTTTTTAAACCCAGCTATTTGATGGTCTGCTCTGTTTTATGGATAGGGTTTTTTTTGCTGGTTATGTCTAATGGCTTGGGGTTTTTTTTAAATAACTTTATTTTTTCAAATTTTCAGTTTTCCTTGAATACAGATAACCATGAAACAAGCAACAAACCTTGGAACAGTCAGAAACAGAATATAACAGAACAGTCAATATAACAGAATATAAGCTCAGTGCAAAGGCTTGTGTTTTTTAATGGCTGGGTTTTTTAATGGCTTGTCGTTTTGAACTGTAAGCCATCTTGAGGAGGACTCTGTACAGGTGGCATAGATATAGTCTAAATAAATAAGCAGTTCACATTGTTTCCCTCCTTACTACAACAATCCTGTGAGGTACATTAAAGTGAGAGGGTGTGACTGGACCAAGGTTATCCCACAAGCTTTCTTGGCAGACTGGGAATTCTAACCTGGGTCACCTAGATCCTAATCTGTCTTTCTAACCACTACAGTCTAATAGGCTCTGATAAGTCAGAGAAGTTGTTAAACCCCTTTTGTTTTATCTCAGAAGGGCTACTTTATGAGTTTGCATGTCTATATATTTTTATTGAATTCCATATTTTATATATACCTTATTAAATGCAGTGTTATCATTTTAAATGTTTTAACATTATGGCGTTCACTAGAGGTGTGCGCTTTAGGATTCCAATTCGGGTTCTAACCTGAATTGGGCCCGATTTGGAAAGATTGAGATCCCGAAACTTTACAGAGCATACCAAAGCATTTAAACGTCCGAATCCCGAAGTGTGCACCCGAATATTTTTCAGGTGCACACCTCTAGTGGTTCACCACTCTGGGGACCCTATTTGGGTGTGGCATAGAAATATTTTAAATAAATAAATATTTCCCACCTTCCCTTTCTGTGCTGCCTGCATTATCCTGGCTTCTTGTGAGTAAACCTTTGCTTCTGTTGCAAATAGCAGAGGGACAGAAATAATCAGCGGAGCTGATCTGGGGCAAGATGTTTCAATTCCCTTCATTTTTAGCACTGAAAGTCCCATCATCATACTGAAGGTAGTGGCCAATTTTGAAATCTCTAGCTACATTTTCTGGTGAGTTGTGCCTATCACAAAGAAAGAACCTTAGCTTCCATTGCAAATAGCATGAGGGTGGAGTGTTTCTTGAACATCCTGAAGCCAGTGGCTAAATTTGAAACACATGGATTTATTTTCTGGTAAGTTATGTCTGTCAGAGACAACTTTTGCTTCCAAAGTGGATAACTGGTCCTCTTCATTTTTTGCCACTGCAACTCCCATGATTATCCTGAACTAGATGACCAATTTTCATATCCTACGTTTATTTTCTAATGAGTTATGCCTGCCACAATCTTAGCTTCCATTGCAAATAGAGTGGCTGGGCTTCTGAGAATCACCTGGGCTGGTTTCCTTCATTTTCGGCACTGCCCCTCCCATCACCATACTGAATTTGGTGGCTAATTTTTAAATGCCTTGCTTTATCTCCAGAGTTATACTTTCTCGTCAAGTCGGTCACTGCAACTCCTGTGATCATCCCAAGGCCGGTGACCAGTTCTGAGACTCCTAATTTCATTTTCTGATGAGTTATGCCTCCCGCAGGCAGGCAGACTGACAGGCAGGTTTCTCAGTTTATTGCTAACGTCTCACACTACTCAAGTTACAATCAGAGCCATTTCTGTTGTCGAGTCTGTTTTCACATATTGTTCCTGTTAGGATGTAGGGAGTTGTTGTCCAGCTTTTTATTGTATAATTGATGCCTCTTCTGCATTGTGTGGCATGGCCCTTGAGGCTGACGGCGCCGCCTGGCATGACCTTTCTTCACCATATGTCACCTGAGAACATTTTCTGCACTTGAAATTACTTTGTCTGACATTGGTTCTGTTGCATAACTCACTCTAGCAGAATTAGCTGCCTTTATGTTTTCGTCGTACTGTTAAGAACTGCACTAGTCTAAGCAGCTTACGGCTTTGAAAGTCAGGACACAATATGAGCCCCCATTGTCTCTTTGATGCTTTGCTCTTTTGGAATAACTTCTACACGCACTGCATATTATTATAGCAAAACGCAGTTTTCTAAAAGGCCAAAGATATTTGAATGAGTCATTTGAAATCCCCCTCACCCTTTCTTCCTTCTGCAATTTTCAAAAGCAGCATTTTTTAAAAAAAAACTTGGTCCTTTCAAACTTGCTCCTTCATCTCATCCAAGATACAGTCCCAAAGTAGTTTTATCCTCTGTAGTTAAGAGAATAACAGAAATAAGGTTTCCCGTGGCTCTGATTTAGATAACAGATTGAAAGAAATCATACCAATGTCCTGATTTGACCGACATCCCTTTCAGGATATGAATTATTCTGAGCAAGAAAGAGAGTAGAGGGGGGGGGAGCCCTAGAGACTGAGTTTTTTAAGAAAGAAAATGTCTGAACTATTAAAAATGCTATATGTATATGTATACATACATGTATGTGTATGTGTGTATACATATATACATACATATGTACTTACGTACGTATGTTCCTCTGTGTGTATGTGTGTGTGTGCATGTGCGCTCACACTTGTACGCTGATCTGGATAGCCCAAGTGAGCCTGAACTCATCAGATCTTGGAAGTTAAGCAGGGTTGGCCATGGTTAGTAATTGAACAGGAGACTTCCAAAGAAGACCAGGGTTGCAGAGGCAGGCAATGACAAACCTCCTCTGTTAGTCTCTTGCCATGTAAACCTCACCAGGGGTTGCCGTAAGTCAGCTATGACTTGAGGGCACTCCCCACCCCCCGCCCACCCCCACTATTCCACAGAGCAATGTTCAAAGGAAGAGCCACTTGACTTGAAAGAAGGCTCCTTAAAAAGTTCCTCTATCCATCTGGGACCACTCAATGATGGTGTTTTTACTCTTGGCTGGCTAATTCCCTGCACACAGTGTTGGAGGGTGTGTCTTATAACACTATGGCAAATAAAGAACAAAATCAAGAATAACTGAAATTTATGATTGACACTTCAACCAAAACCTCAGTTTAAACAAAAGGAACTATAATGATTCCCCCAGATGACCAGAAGGAGGAGTGTTCCAACATGTTTTCTCAACTCCTAGTCTAATATGTTTACTGTAGCTCAGAGTGTGACATGCAAAAGTTCCCAGGTTCAATCCCCAGCACTTCCAGTTTTATGTTCTTTTTTAGGAACAGGTAGTAGGTGATATGAAAGACCTCTGCCTAAGACCCTGCAAAGCCACTACTACTCAGAGTAGACAATAGTAACCTCGATGGACCAATGGTATGATTCAATATAAGGCACCTTCACATGCTCAATGTGGATTAAAGTTATCACTAGGTGTTTTTCCTTCACAACTTGAAGAAAATTTCAAAGCCAATGTAAAACATAATGAAGTAGTCTAATGTTCTAGAACATTTTACCAGCTTCAACTTAGCTGGCTGTGACCTTTCCCAGGCAGAAAAGATCTGGCCACTCTGGGGCGTGCTCTGGTTGTATCTAGATTAGATTACTGCAATGCACATTCAGAAACTTCATTTGGTGCAGCATGCTGTAGGTAGGACTGCAGTGGTTCACAGGGACCATGTCACTCTAGTCTTGACCCATCTACTCTGGTTCCCAGTTTGTTTCCAGGCACAATTCCAGTGTTGTGTTGACCTTTCAACTTGTGATGACCTTTAAAGCCCTGTGTGGCTTAGAGTCAGCATATCTGAAGGATCTCCTATTCCTTTATGAACCCACCCAGCCACTACGATCATCTTCCAAGGCCTTCGCCCTCTGAGATTAGGCTGGTGACAACCCAGGAAAGGACATTGTTGGTCATGGCACCAAATCCCTGGAACTTGCTCTCCAGAGAGACTGGTTTGTCCCCTTCTGTTGCCATCTTCACCCCATGGGTGAAGACTCTTTTGTCTCATATAGTCCCTCTTTCCTGCCCTATATTTTAATTGTTGTTTTTATGTTTTTGTATGTGTATTTTAGCTTGGTTTTAATCATTTAAAGGATGTGGGTTTGGGGGTTCATGATTTTTAATACATGTTTTTTATTATGTATGTTTTTAATTTGTTAACTAGAAAACAAACTACACTGTGATTTTCTAACTACACTGATTGAGCCCTGAGTCAGTCATATAAACATATAATTCAGTATTTGAAATATATACCATCAGAAAATCATCAAACATCAAGCAGAGAAGTACCAAATGTACCATCAAAGAATCTTAACACATGGGTAGTTAGATAATTGTGGTGAGATTTGTTTTCTAGTTAGGATTATGTTCCGTGATTCTCCTTAGTACTTGCTATTTTTAATTTGTTAGCTGCCTTGGTGGCCCTGAATGGTATAATTTTTGAAAATAAAATAAATAATAATAAAATAAAATAAATATACCCTTCTTCTCCCAGGTGAGGTCTACAGCTTTTCAATGCCTGGAGGTAAATAAATACCTCTTAAGCCTCTATGAAAGGGATAGGATTTTTTTTTTCTCCAGGCAGTTGGCAACCCGATATGTGTCTACTTTCACTCCAAGGAAAGTGGAATAAGATCCACTGAAGTAGTTAATTTTCAAATCCTCCTGCTAAAGGCCAACTCGGCTACTTCTAGTACATTTCTAACAGACTTGTTGGCAACTTCTAATTGCTGCCACTCACTTAAGAAAGGTGATGTTCTGGTTAAATCTTTGCATAGCTTCCCTGCCTCTTTGAATCACTTTTTTAAACCTCTCTCTGATGTCATCTCTTGCTTTTTCAAAGCCAAAAATAAGGTTGCTGTGGTTACCCCTACTGAGGAAATTTCAGAGCATTAGCTTTGACTCATCCGAAGCAACATGTAGGGTTTGTGTGTGATATTTCTGTCATCAAATGCCTCGTCCTTTCGGAACAGGATATAATGCTGAAAAGATAAACTGGCTAAGACTTGCCTTTTGACGAAAAGCAAGTATCAAGAGAATGGAATAGCACAGAAATGCAACATCATTTCATCTTCCTGTTAATTTAATCCTACATGTAGCTGTTTTGAAGAGTGATAGGCATGGGATAAAGTTGTGCAAAACAATCCTGAAAAATTTCACAAACTGTATCAAAAGTTTTTCAACTGTCCTCAAAGGTTTCTTTTCCCAAATGACTTGCTTCAGGTAAAATCTGCTGACAGCCCAGCATGGGCTGGTCACTTCTCCTTCCCAGATTCACAGTGAAATCCCAAGCAGAGTTACTCCAGTCGAAGCCCAAAATTGCCTTAGACTGGAGTTATTCTGCTTAGGATTTCACTCTTAGTGGTCTTTCTTTGCAAGTCCTTCAATAAGGAAGGATCCCCAAGTTGCACTTCAAAATTTGTAATCCTTTTGTGAGATCACTTCAATAGGCAACAATGGAGAAGCAAAGAAGAAGGTAGACCTTCTCCCCCACACCTGGATAGGAGCCACTCAGAGGTCCAGGTAATTTGCTCCGATACTCCCCAAGTACCAAATAGAAACAAAAGCTGGTCAGATTTCCTACCAACGGGAGGCTGCTGAATTGGAATTCATATGCAAATTTGACTCTGTCAAGCTGGGACTGAATAGGGACTATGAATGGTTATCACATTATCACAGTTTCTGTTCCATGCATCTGACTAAGAGAACTTGATTCTCGAAAGCTTATGCTACAATAAAATTGGTTAGTCTTAAAGGTGCTACTGGACTCTTTTTGAGCATGCAGCACAGTAATTCAGGAGGACTCACAGTACATTGCAGAATATTCTCCAGATATAAAGAAAAATTATCTAGGACCAGCATAGATGAGCACAATAAGCTGCTGAATACTGAGTCAGGTCACTGGTCTATCGTATTTCGTATTGTTTACTTATGCGTGGCTGGCAGCCATTTTCTAGGGGCTTAGACAGAGGTCTTTCGCATCTCCTACTTCCTTATCCTTTTAAATGGAGATCCCAGGACTGAACCTGGAACCTTCTGCATACAAGGCAAATCAGGGCTTTTTGTCGGGGAAAAGAGGTGGTGGAACTCAGTGGGTTGCCAGCACAGGAAGCAACTCTTGGTGGGAGGTAGTGCCCCTGGTACCACATGCGCATGCACAAAGTGGGTGCACGCTCCCAGAACAACACAATGACGTCACTTTGGGTCAGCTGGAACAAGGGGGGAGTTTTTTAAAGTTTAAGTCGCCCTTGGTGAAAATGGTCACATGGCTGGTGGCCCCGCCCCCTGATATCCAGACAGAGTGGAGTTTAGAATGCCCTCAGTGCAGTTCCACCATGTTCCAGCTGAAAAAAAGCCCTGAAGCAAATGCTCTGCAACTAAGCAACGGACCTTCTCAAAGCATTAGAAGGTTCCTAGTGAGGCACTTTTTTCCTTACTTCCTGGACACAAATATATTTGGCTCATAGCAGGCATCACATCAGAGTACGGCTTAGGGATTGGGGATTATTTATAGTTGACCTTTCTCACCAAGACTCTCAATGCCACAGGTGGTGTTAACAGTGGGATTCAAACCACTAAGGGAAGGTATTCTCAGGGTATAAGCCTAGGTAACATAGAGAACACCTGAAGTTCTGTGTGTGTGGAGAAAAATAGTAAAGAGTCCAGTAACACCTTTAAGACTCACCAACTTATTTGTAGCATAAACTTTCAAGAACCACAGCTCTCTTCATCAGATGCATCTGATGAAGAGAGCTGTGGTTCTCAAAAGCTTATGCTACAAATAAGTTGGTGAGTCTTAAAGGTGCTACTGGACTCTACTATTTTGCAACTATAGACTATCATGGCTAACTCCTCTGGATCTGTGGCAAAAAAAGGAGTGTTGATTGTGACCAGAGCCCTCTTGACGTTAACATAACGTAAGGGGGAGCTGAATTTAAGGTCCAAAGGCAAGGTTTTAAAAAAGAAACTAATTACACTACTGTACAAGGGTGTTGTAAAAAAAAGTACAAATGTATATGTAAATGAAGTGTTTTGATAGCACTACGTAAGTGGAGGTAATAATGTCCAAAGAGAGATACTGGTGACCTGTTGAGGACTAGGCTTTGTTCCTGGTGATTTTTCAATGACTGAATAATGAAAGACGCTTTGAAAGGGATGTTAGATGGATAACGCAAGCAACTGATTCTGAATGCAAATGGAACAAGGCAGGCGCTGTCATCTTTTTCAGATAATGAACAAGAAAATGTTAATGACACATCCTTGATAGTTCAAAGAAGGCGAAAAAGAAAAAGAAAGCAACCCCACACGTGCCAGGAAGCTTGTCTTTTAGGTGACAAAAAATGGGCAGAAATTGACTACAGGGGGCATTTCGGTGACTACACTCCTAATCGATATGTCAGGAGTGATGTTGTGCAGACAAAAAAGACTTTTGCGGGGAGGAGGGAGTTCAATGGATAATTTAAAAGATACGTTCAGTTCCTATTAACATTCATTTTTTGGTCACACAGGAGCCTGGAGAGTAGCATCCAATGTCATTATAATCAAAGGTCTTTTTTGTTTGTTTGTTCAGCAAGAAAGCTTGACTACAGAGCAAGCCAACCCATTCAGTCATTTGCCAATAGGAACACAGGCAATCAGCAGCACAAGCAATCATCAGAACATCTTATCTTAGATCCAGAGATATGCCCATAACAGGAAGTCCTTTTGCAGACAAATGACAGCAGCCGTTGATGCCAAAATCGAGGGGCTAAACTCAACGAGTTTATGAAATGGAGCTTGATTGCGGCGTTGTGCAGAAATACGCTTTTACTAGCAAGGCATCAAAGGGACACCTCGGAGGCTTCTCGGGACAAGCAACGCTGCGCATTTTGCTGCAAACATGTTGGACAGTCAGATGTACCATGTTCAGCTGACAATCAGACGTGAACTGATCTCATGGTCCGTTCGGTTCTCACTGAACAACTTGAAAGCCTGCCAAACTATTTTGCTTACTTTTCTTTTTAAAAAATTGTATATGCACAAAAATGCGGCTCATCCTAACAGAGCGGCAGCCATTAATGTAGCAAATTAGATGAACCAGAATGATCTACGGCTCCTTTTCTGGGTTCTGCTGCCTCTAACAGAGAACCACTCAAAGTTGCAGAGGAATGACTAAGCTTATCTTTGCCTTTTTCAGGCATTCTAAGCATGTGTGATAAACACATGGCAGGGGAGTGCAGGCAAGCTCTACCTCGACTTACTTTCACTGGAACCTATACATAGACTCTGCACATCGAAGTATTTTATATATTTATCTATTGCTTCCCTTTATGACTGGGAATCAAGGTGGATTACAAAATATAAAACAATGCAATACAGCATGCAACATCCAATAAACAATGAAATTAGACCAGGATTACAAAATTAGAAAACAATACAACCAAAACCAGTATAAGACATGCGATATAAACAATGCAGAATGGAACTATAAAAGTGGAAGACAGTGCAGTAACACTGAGGTAATACGTACAATAAACAGTGGAATAAATTTCCATCATATTACCTTTATAAAATATGCTCTCCTGAACAATACTGTTTTACCCAATCTGCACAATGATAGAAACATGGGCTTCTGGAACTTCTCAGGCAGGTCATTCCACCAGGTCAGTGCCACAACAGAGAATGCAGATGTACAGGCAGCTATCAATCTTATCCATTTACAGGGTTGCACCTCCAGAAAACTTTGCTCATATTAGTGAAATTGCCATGGTTTGGGAGAGATCGTCCTATAAATATGTAGGACAAGGACTTTTCGGGCTTTGTATGTGATAACTAGACATGGGCACGAACAGAAAAAAATGAATATGGTGTTCCTTGCCATCCATGAACAATGAAAAATGAACATTGACGAACATGATCCTGTTCACGAACATATTCGTTGTTCATGGGGACCAGCAAGCTCTCCTCCAGCCATCAAGATCCCTTCCATGGGGACCAGCAGGCTCTCCTCCAGCCATTAAGATCCCTTGCCATCCATGAACAATGAAAAACGAACATTGACGAACATGATCCTGTTCACGAACATATTCGTTGTTCATGGGGACCAGCAGGCTCTCCTCCAGCCATCAAGATCCCTACCGCACCACTCCCAGAAACCCTACCTGAGCAAGCAGCAGGAAATGTACCAATAATAAATAATAGCTTGGCCCCAGAGCCTGGCAGCAGCCCTAGAACCTGAAGGGGTAGATCCCTATCCCATGACTCACAAAGAAAATTCAAGCTCCAATGCACTCACCCTGTCTCTCTAACAGCAGCTGTCTCTCCCTGAAAGCCAGAGCTGGGAGCCCCCCTCCCCCTGGTCTTTTCCTCTTGTAACAAATTTGGAACTCCACACTTGGAAGGAAGACCTGCCTATGAAGCTAAATTGAGCTTAGATTGGGGTTTCCAGGGCAACAGCAGGAGTTCAGACAGAGTTCAGACAATCCCTGCCTAAGTTGCCAAGGGAATTAATTGCATGTGCCAGACTGTCTGGCTTGACGAACAGCAACGAACAGCAATGAACAAGGCTTTAGAATAGGGCCTCATGAACAGCTTGTTCACGAACAGCAGATTGGGCTGTTTGTAGGGGGTTTTTAGTTTGTATTGCTGTTCGTGCCCATCTCTAGTGATAACCAGTACTTGAACTGAACCGGGTAACTGATTGGTAGACAATGAACTGATTGCAGAATGGATGTAATATTCATACACTTCCTAGATCCTGATAGAAACTGAGCTTCAGCTTTCTGTACCACCTGGAGTTTCCAGGTGAGTTTAAGGGCAGACCCATTAGAGAGCATTACAGTAATCTAGCCACAAGGTCAATGTCAATGTAATCCTAAGCAGTGTTACACTAGCCCAAGACCATTTGTTAAAACGGACTTAGAAGGATGTAACTCTGCTTAGTATTCACTGTGGGCCATGGATACATGTGGCCAGATCAGCCAAGTCAAGGTAGGTAGCCATCTTCTGTGCTAAATGAAGGCAGAAGAAAGCATTTTTGACAGCTGCATTAACTTGCTTCTCCAGCAATAATGTTGGCTGCAGTGTAACCTCATGTATTGGGCCTATCACAACTTGAGAGAAAATCATGGTAGCCGAAGAGGCTATGAAATCCTGAGGTGGCACTGTCAAGGTGAATGTAATTGCTTCAACAGCATCACACTGGGAAACATATTGCGGTGTGGTCCTTCTTCACACTATCCTTGTTTTCAAAAATGTTGCTATGCATTTTTAACACAATCCTCTTCATCCATTAAATATGAGAGATGCTGCACTTCAGGCTACTGTGTGATATTGTGGGGAGGATCTGTTGCCAGCATCCTCATATACCCCCCAACCCATCACACACACATTCACAACCTTGTGTTGGCAACTGGTTCACTTACTGCTGCCTCAATGTTTGGCTTTTCTTCCTGCTGCAGCAGAGGGAAAATGGAAACAACTATCCGGCGGAGTTTCACATTGTTGCTGAGCTTCTTTTCCCTTGTTGATCCTACCTTGGAGGTAAATACCAACTCCCCTTAAGACTGTGGGATGAGCTGTGGGATGAGTGCTTAATGGCACTGATCCTACCACAAAAAGGAGACAGTTTTAAACAAAGCAGAAACCCCAGATGGAGCATTTCTTTATTCCTTTCACACACACTGTACATGTTCTCAATCTGTACACAAATGTATTCATCTGTCAGAGAGGTAGCAAAATCTTTTATCCAAAGGAAATGAAGCGGAGAAGGTTTTTCTGAAATAAATCTCTCACTCAACTTATGTTTAAGGTAAATTGAATGCTGTTTGAAAGAGTAAAAGCTAGAAAAGAAGTTAACATAAATATATCTTGGCAATAAAGCATAATACTGCAGAATAGATACCCAAAAATTCCAATGTATTCAGGTTGCCCAAGCTGATGAATATTTCAGTTGTGTGTCTTGCATGACCGAAGATACCTTCAGATGATGGTTTTCCACACAGCCTGTTACATAGTTTGCAACATGTAGGCTGCAGTCCTCCGAAGTGCATTTTCCTGGGAATCAGCCACAATGAATAAATGTAGAGTTCCTTCTGAACAGACCTACGATTCTGTATTGAAATCGGATTATTAAAAGTCTGATTGGATTTCCCTGGGTCAGACTGGAGAGAGAGAGAGAGCTAAAGGTGGACTACAAAGAATATAAGTAAGTAGATGTGATGGGGCAATTTCATAAGTAGATGTGATGAAGCAATTTCATAGTTACCTGTCAAGTTACAAGAGGGCTGTTATTTATGGACTTGAATCATACTCACCCACCAACACTCCAATTGGAAAAGATAATTTAAGAGAGGGATCTATGTAGCCAGGGATCTGCTGGGTTATACTGTCTCTCAGGGGTCATTTCATAGAAAAAGAGCTGGAGGAACTCATTAGCATAACATATCAGCATAACTCATTAGCATATGTCATGCCCCTTGACATCACCGGAAGTGTGCTATTAACATAACTGAGTTGCATATGCCACATCCCCTGATATCACCTATCCTGGCTGTTTTGGACCCAATCCTGGACAGTCAAGGCTGAAATTGGGCCCAAAATGGCAAAAAGTGGCTGAAAATAGCCGAAAAGGGGCCTAAAATGGTCAGGATCGGGCTGCTGCTGAGCGGGAGAGTGATCCACCACCCATCAGAGGCCCAATGCGGGCCATTTCGGCCCCAATCCAGGCCGAAACAGGCCCAAAATGGTGGAGAGTCAGGTGGGTGGGGCCACCTGACATGACCTCTTTGGGGAACTGCTGGAACTGCGTTCCTGCGCATTCCCCCTCAAAATGAGCCCTGCTGTCTCTCCTGCTTGAGGCAGCTCACAAAGTGTGTGTGTGTGTGAGAGAGAGAGAGGTCAATATTAAAACAAACTTCCAAAGAAGCCAGGGATGTAAAAAAATCATAAATAATATCCAAAAATTACATCCATACAACAAGTCTTGGGCTAGAAGCAGATTATAAAAGCAGCTTTAAAAGGCACAGCCTCTCAGACTGCAGCCTCAGGGAAAGATATTCTTTGTGAATATTTGAATTATCTGAAGACTAAATTGTCCTAACTGAAGAAGTGGGTAGCCAATTAGTCTTTGGCAATGAATTTTGCCTTCAGGTCAAAGGGCCAAGCACTGCCACCTTTAAAATTTTTCCAATCTCAGGTACACAGTGCTGCTTTACATAGAATAATTTCTAAGTTCTGTCAGAGCTGAAGGGGAGCTATGTTGAGTTCTAAGGTTATATTTAGCTGGATGGAAAAATACACAAATGTGCATCTCAGTGTGTAGAAATGACTGGTGGTAAATTGCTGACGTTCGGAAATTCATATTTTATACTTGCTAAAGTGTGTGGAGAAGGCAAAGAGGACAGATACAGGCAAGGGAAACCATGGAGAGGAATTCTATCAGTATGTGAATGTGTCACACTCACAACCTGTCCACAGGCTGAATTCTTGTTTTCCTCTCTAAAAAGGCCCGGGTATTTATTGATGTATTTATTTAGATATTTATTCTGCACTTTTCTCCCCAATGGAGTCCTAAAGCATCTTACAACACTCATTTCCTCTCCTCCATTTTATCCTCACAACAACCCTGTGAGGTAGGTTAGGCAGAGTATGTGTGACTGGCCCAAAGTCACGCAGCAAGCTTCCATGGAAGAGTGGGGATTCACACCTGCACCTCCCAGATTCTACTCCAGCCACTATACCTGGTATACATAGAAGCCTTAAGCCAATGCATTCTATTTTCCTTTATCCTAATGAGAAGGAATCTCTTGCTACAAAACATATACTCAGGTTAATTGAAAACAGATGGATTTTGTCAAAGTAACAGGCCCCTAAAGGATTGGCATGGATCACACACTTACTATTCACCTGTTTGAATTAACTAAGAAAGAAACTGAAAAATCAAGGGGATCTGCCGAGGTTGTGCTAGTCTGAATCCAATTTATGCAGGACCAACTTTATAAAATGTTCTCCTTGCAATAATTCCAATATTACTGTGAATGGTGATATTTTAAAGAGTTGCTGTGCAATCTATCGAAGTCATTCATGTCAGTAATTGAAGTGATTAAAGTCATTAATCTTGTTCTGAAAATAGCAAAACATTAGATTTCCTTTGTTAGAAAGTGGCCCGGGACAAAACCATTATGCTAGCCACTCATGACCGCTTCAAAGGTTACGCTTATCCTAGTTGGAGAGCAGTCTCCAGGTAGGAAACTTTCTTTGTTGGGTGGGGGAAAGAGGGTACTTTGTATCTCTGAGAGTGTGGCACACACAAGTGTTCTTGTTACTATGAGTGCACTGGTTGGGAAACAGCAACTTGTGACAGTATGCTCATGATGAAAGGATTATCCAGAGTTCATTTTAAATGCAGTCTCCGAGAGAGAGAGAGATCTTGGGAAAGGAAAAGAGCATCTCTCAGGTGTTTCATTTTACAACCCTTTGAGGAGACGTTACTGTTCATTTCATTTTCATTCCACTACCCTCCAGTGTGACCCAAGGCATGATACAAATTCAGCAAAACAATCCATCCGTCAACATTAAAACAAATCCACCACAGAATCATCAAGAATACTCCCACTGCCGCACAGCTTAAAGACAACCATCTTTCTAATTATAATTGGGTTGGTGAAAGAATTTTTTCACAAACCTCTATGATTGATCCAAATACCCTAACCCTAACCCAGATGGCTTTCCCAGATGCACACCCACAGAACATAAACCCCTGCCCTTGCCCCAAATCCTCTGCCCTCAAGAAAGTTAGAAGTGGGAGAAAACATGGCCAGAAAATGGCTGGCATGGTGACACTCTAGGAATTTCCCTGTCTTTGTGTTCTTTACCACTGAAATTAGAGGAAATTCCTAGAGAGTCACCTAGAGGTCACATCCTCCCTAAACTCCACCATCCATGGGCAACCCTCAAAATTTCCCAGTTCTTGTCCAGGAAGTGCTGGCAAACCTACTTTCCAATGGCAAGGATCTCCATCTCTACGGTGCTTCTAAGATCCTTTCCTTTTTAAATCTCATGCAGACTTCAAGTGGTGATGCCAGGTTTCCCCCTGAAGAGCTAAAGAGATGATGAAATTCATACCAAAATTGACTTTCCTTAAGAAGGTAAGGCCTATGCTATTTTCCGTGTCTGACATGTCTCTTTCTGCACACAGCACATTGTTTGCACTCTGCGCCATTTAAGGGTCAAATGCAATGGCCCTTAGGATCATGTACTAAAAGTTCATGGGTTAGCATTTCCTTTGGGAGGAGCTTTGAATTATCACCCATTTTATGATAGGTTCAAAAAGGGAACTCTCCAATCTTGAGAAACCCAAGAAATGGATGCCAGGGAAAGGTGCATGTCTTTGCCATGTTTTGCCAGGTCTAGGTGTCTTGATGGGGGAGAATAGAAGACTGATCCATCTTTCAGGCAGATTGTAAGTCTTTAGGCAGCTAGAAACTGTGTTTTCCAGTGCAACCCTGTGGAGAGTTATACATATCTAAGTCCATTGAAGACCCTCAGTAACTCTGCTTCAGATTGCATTGTGGGGTTTGTTCCCTGCATTCTCTGATCTTTCATCTTTTCTGCAGATTTGCCCCACTACCTATTTCGTGTGTAGGCTTAGTAATAAAAAGTAAAAGCTTGCTATTTGGGGAGACTTCATGAAGTAACTAACCCACGTGCCTGCCACTCTCAGCTTCCCTCATTACAGTTTTAAGAAGGAGACAGGGAGGACTCTTGCCTTTTCTCGTACAGACTGACATTCGAGGATTGACCCAGAGGTTTACTTGGAGGATTCTCCAACTGGAGGCAAACTGAAAGTACCAAGGCACCACTTCTGAGCTGGCAAGTGCTAAAGGGTTGTTTGGAATTGGCTGGTGGGGTTGATGCTTCCTGGTCAGTGCCAGGTGCTATCCCTGACATTAAAAAAAAAAAACACCTTGGCCGTTTCCACACACGTTGAATAATGCACTTTCAATGCACTTTAGTTATCCTTTAGAAGTGGATTTTTTGTTCCACACATGGAAAATCAGTTACAAATGTGCACTAAAGCGTATTGAAAGTGGATTATTCAACGTGTGTGGAAACGGCCCTTAAGGAGTGCAAAGTAAATGCCCAGTCCAGAGACATACACCAAAGCCCATGTGTTTCCTGAGTATCAGTAGCATAAATTACACAGCACATCCAGAAGGATACCTTAGTATCTCTAAAACTGTCCTCGTTCCTTGTTCTTTTCCTTTCCTGTCCAGCCTTATATGATGGCTGCAGTTTCTGAAGGATTTGTGCCCTTGACAAAAGGCCTGCTGGGCTGAGGAATTGCAGCCATCGGAACAAAGCTATTGATGCCTGATGAGGAGCAGATTGGTTCGGGGTTCCATCTCTTGCTGGAATCCAAGGAACCGTTTAGATTTTTGACTTCCATGTTCAACAGTTTCCAGAGCACAACAATCTCTAAGCACATATTTATTCCTCCATTACTCCCAGGGGCTTCGAGTAATATCACCATAACAATGCTAGGAATGACTGATGCACGGTCACCCAGAAAGTTATCTGAGCAGAGACTTGAACCTGGGGCCCTCAGATCTTAATCCACCATTTTAACAGTTGCCCGATCTCCATGAGCAAAGTAAATTTATTCTTGTGGTAGCAGATAGAACATTGGCTAACGAACTCTGGGTTCAAATCCTTGCTTGGCCATGAAGCTCAATAGGAGATTTGGGCCACTCTCCATCTGTTAGAGCTAAAATCCAAGTGAGGTTAGGCTTCTGTGATCACCCCCCCCCCCGTATTGTTTTGGGTGTAAAAAGCAGCAGTGGGGGTTTAAAATGTGGATCAAGGGTACAGTGATGGGAAGGGTGTTCATTTTAACACATCCCCTGAGATTTCCCTGATCAAACATTCCTCCTCTTCCCCAAGATTACTTTAAGCATGGGGTGGGGGATTATATCAGCCCTGCCATTTTTTCCTACTAGGTCTAAAAGCAGCTAGAGGGGAGGCCTATTTGATCAGGGTAAATAGCACAATGACCAGTTTCTAGCTTGTAGAGCTGAGTGGATAAACAAGACATTCTCCAAGAATACATCCAGCTGACTACATGTGTGCATGTGTTTAGGCACTCACCCTTTAAGACTAGTCAGCGATCAATTCCCTCTGCGAGACAAACACACTCGGTTTTCCTTGGCTTGTCACGTGGTTAGCTAAGTGCCCAGCTGGCTAGCTATAAAAGCCTAGCCAAAGCTCTGAGCTGGGAAAAAAGAAGAGGGAACCAGATGTTGTCAGGAAAGGGAAAATGCAAAGAGTTTGAGGAGTGGAGGAAGAAATGAGGCCCATGTGGATAATGGAGACACAGCGTCACACATCTAGACTGAGTTATCAGATAGGACTGCTCAGTGCAATGTTGAATTTTATATTTAGTTTGCATTGTAAGCTTCCCAAGGTAGTAAACAGCATTTTACAGGATTCGTTTCTTGGAAATGAGAGAAAGCAAGAGTCTTGTGGAATTTTGTTTAATAATGCAGGTTTATTTACAACACACACTGAACAAGCAAGAATCTGCTTGTGATTCAATCAGAATCTATAAGATTGTATTAAGCTTTAAACCAACATCATTTTCTCCATGAGAAAACATCACACACTTGGAGCCTCTTCACCCACTTTTGCCAACATGCTACAAATATTCGTTCGTTCGTTCGTTCGTTCGTTCGTTCGTTCGTTCGTTCGTTCGTTCGTTCGTTCGTTCGTTCGTTCGTTCATATTCTGCTCTCCCCACAAGCAGGCTCAAAGCAGATGACAACACAATAAATATATATAATAAAAACATACAATAAAAACACCATTCCTTATATTCAGCCTTCTGTGTCCTTTTTATGCATAAATTCAGACTACCAAATGTTTCTTTACTGTCTCACCCATGTCGTGTTTTGAGATAGTAGCCACCAGCAACCAAAGGTTATCAATGCCCGTTTAAGCAAAAGGAATAGTCAGGTCTAGTAGTACCTTAATGACCAACAGTTGGTCTCTAAGATGTTGCTGGACCTGAATCCTCCTGTTCTACTACAGACCAACACAGCTACCCATCTAAATCACAATTAAGCAAGCACCTTCTAGTGAATGGTGGCCATTAAGGAAGTGACTTTATCTATTAAACTATACAGAAATCTAGATTGTTTTGCAAACCATGGCTTGGATCCCACCAAAAAGTACTGCTGTCAAAAGGATTCCCCATCAGCAGAGGGCAATTTTCTCATCTTCACCCTCTTCCTTCAGTCAAAAAAGCCACCTGAAATTCTGATCCTGGGGGATGGAGGAGCCCGAAAAGTTGCCGGGGGCTCGGAGGTCTGCAACAGGAGAAGGAATTGACAAAAACCATCCCCCTTCTGTTTGAGGCAATATTAAGCAAGATCCAGCCCAGTAATTGTATACACAATATTTACTGTCACAAATTTTATCATCCAAATTGTGCCCAACAGACACCAAATATCTTGTGTCTGTGTGTATGTTTGTGCACACGCATGAGCACATTTCCCCTACATAGCCAAGTCTCTGTCTTCCAAGATACTGGCCTAAACACACTCCTATCCATGCAATTCTAAACAGGGAGGTCAGAAGCAAATATCTTAAAACTGGGACATTAAATATCTGTCTTCCTATATGTAAATTCTCACTTCTGCTGCTTGTGTAATGAAGGCACAGGTGTAAATTCCATACTTAGGCAATTACTCCTGAAATTAAAACCAGACCTTTTCCCAGTATTGCCGATTACAGTTTTTCAACCCAAAGCATGGTGTATATTTTCACATGTACAAGCCCTAAACGGCATGCTAACTGTAAGAGTAGCTAATGGTTGGTGTTACGAAGATGATCTGAAGGCACTGTTTTCGTGGTCTTACTGTTAGCTTAGTGGAATGGAGACAGGAAATGCCCTCAGCTGATAATTCCTTTGCTGCTAACCAATGGCATTCAGAAACAGAGGGTGTGAGATATATAAACACAGCAGAGTCTGTAGCAGGAAGGCAACTCTTGTCAAATATTTGGTGCTTGATTGTCCAGAGTCATCCAGATTAAAGAATTTTAAAATCTATCGGGAAGGAGTGTGGTGGGGAGATCAACAGAGAGCAGCAATACAATATATCGTGATTTCTGACTTTTTTGGTTATTTTCACATCTCTGCCCCCCCCTTTTTTTCTCAACAACGCATAGATGAATTTTAGGACAGCCTCTAGTAAAAACTATCATGTTTGAGATGCAAGTCAATATGAAAATGGTATCTTTGGAGGCTTGGCTTCTGACAGAGATGCTTGATCACCTGCCAGTTCAACTTGAGTCCTCTTTGCAGGTAGTGATTAGGGAGTGAAAAATTAAGCTTTGGTGTTTGTCTGATTAGTCCTTAGTGATGCTAATGGGTGCCAATTGTTTTGAATCACAACTACAAGGGAGGAACCTACTCCAAAGATAAACAAAAGGAGTGAAAACACATGAGTAGGAAACAATACTCAATCACAAAATGTATCAAAAATAGTATAATGGAGTAAAAAAACGCATTCCAATCAAAGAATCACATATATAACAAAATCAAGATACGGTACACCTCACAAGACAACACTGAGTGATTCCGCACACGTTGGATAATGCACTTCCAATCCTCTTTATAGATCATTTGGAACAGATTTTTTTGTGTGCGGAACAAAAAATCCACCTCAAACGATTGATAAATTGCATTGAAAGTGCATTGTCCAACGTGTGCGGAATCATCCTTAGTGCACCTATAAATGTCCACATACACAGGGGTATTATAAAGTCCAATGAAGGAAGACATCCAACAGGTAAGTATACTCAGTCAAGTCAGTAAATAGTACTCTTTCTTTTCAGGTGGAGCTGTATTGGTGGGATGCAGATGAAGAAGCCCACGATGCCCGACATGCAGCGCCGGCTTGGTTCCGCTGTTTCGTGTTCACAACCTAGCAGAACCAAGCCGGCGCTGCATGTCGGGCATCGTGGGCTTCTTCATCTGCATCCCACCAATACAGCTCCACCTGAAAAGAAAGAGTACTATTTACTGACTTGACTGAGTATACTTACCTGTTGGATGTCTTCCTTCATTGGACTTTATAATACCCCTGTGTATGTGGACATTTATAGGTGCACTAAGTTGTCTTCTGAGGTGCACTGTATCTTGATTTTGTTGTATGATATACATGAC
The DNA here is from genome assembly GCF_028583425.1 of Eublepharis macularius. Lineage (NCBI taxonomy): Eukaryota > Metazoa > Chordata > Lepidosauria > Squamata > Eublepharidae > Eublepharis > Eublepharis macularius. Next base: position 161,956,050 of record NC_072792.1, on the reverse strand, counting down.
TCTTTGATTGGATTGAGTTTTTTTACTCCATTATACTATTTTTGATACATTTTGTGACTGAGTATTGTCTCAATTGTTTTGAATCAGCAGCATCTTTGCCCATGCAGTTTTGCAAAAGTCATATGCAAACTTGTTCATCAGGCATTCATCAGCATGAACCAAGCAGACTGGATGATTGGCTCACATCTGAGCGACACCTTCAAACCAGATCTGTTTGACTAACAAACACATTCATGGTGAAATTTGCAGCATCCCTGCTCCAGATACCAACACTAGTGTCTCATTTCTATGTTCATTGTTCCTTCTTTTCCACATGCCCCAGAGCAGCAGAGTAGCAGGGCCTTGGCAAGCCCCTTGGACATGTTCTAGATTCCTGAATACAAAAATATGAAGATCCATTAATAATGGGGGAAACAATTGACCCAGAAAGGAGTCATAGGGAAGGATTATGGACTGATAATTTCTGTGCAGAAGGCCTGAAGTACACACATGTGTACATTTGTTTCACTGGGTTATAGATCCAGAGGAGTTAGCCGTGTTAATCTGTAGTTGCAAAATAGTAAAGAGTCCAGTAGCACCTTTAAGACTAACCAACTTTATTGTAGCATAAGCTTTCAAGAATCACAGCTCTCTGATGAAGATAGCTGATGGAGCTGTGGTTCTCAGAAGCTTATGCTACAATAAAGTTGGTTTGTCTTAAAGGTGCTACTGGACTCTTTACTATTTCACTGTGTGTATGTGTAGTAAAGATAAAAGCTCTTGGTTTTATTCTGCATGACTAAGATCTGTCCATGCAGTTCAACTTTATCATCCGATTATTATCAGCCATATGTATCCCTTTGGTACTTAAGCCCACAGCTGATGTACCTTGACATTGTCCATGTGGGTGCAGAGCTTACAAAAAACTGAATTAGCAAACATACACAGGCTTACTCTTCTGTAACCTAGTTGGTTGGCATTAAGAGTTCCCATTCCTTTTATCCGCCTGAGTTTTTAATATATATAATAAGGATGAATGGAGATTGTGATAATGGTTTTTGTGTTTCTAAAGTTGACACCAGCTCTTCTGTCTGGGAGTGGGCAGTGTGTGACTAGCTGCGGTTGCTGTGCTCATTCATCGATGCCCTCTCTGTAAAATTTGAGCAGGTGCATTGTACGCCAATGAGCAGAACATATTAATAGAAAACTCTTTCATGCTTTGCAAGTAGCAAATCATGTTCAACCAGAGCAGACCTTGGAGACAAGCCAAAGTCAAAAGACAGATCTCTAGAAGGGCAGCAGCCTCTGCTAGCTTGAAACACAGTGGTCCTTTAAAACAATCCCATCCCACAGAATTCCAGTTTTAGGCTGCCACCCTGAACGCACATAAAAATAACCTCATTCCACAGAAAGTTGAACAGCCTTTAGCTGGACTTTCATTCTAAGCATTCTCTCCTAGATCTTTAGACACTCCAAACTGTTCCTATAACCCAGCTTGTTAAATGTATGTGTGTGCTGTCAGGTAGCAACTTTCTTATGGTGACCCCAACAAGGGGCTTTCAAGGTAAGTAAGGAGATGTGGTTTGCCATTGCCTTCCTCTGCATAGCAACCCCTCTCTTCCTTGGTGATCTCCCATCCAAGTAGCGACTGAGGCCAACTCTACTTAGCCTTGAGAGGCTCCAAACAGAACAACAACACAGGGCAAAAGGATACTTAATTGTTTCCCAACAGGTTACCTATAAAAATATTAGCATACGCACAACTTGTTTTTCCACAGGCTAAAAAATGTGAGGGAACCCAAATTTGCTTCTGGGGGAGTTGATTGTTAGTGGGCACACATTCTGCTCTAAGGTTGCCAACTCTAGATTGGGAACTTCCTGGAGATTTGGGGGCAGATTTTGGAAGGTAGATTTGGGGGGAGGGCCAGGATGAGATGCTATAGAGTCCACCCTCTGCAGCTGCCATTTTCACCAGTATTCTGGGGATCTGAACTTCCTATTCCTGAGATCAGTTCAAAATCCAGAGGATGTCCAGGCCTCGCTTGGAGGTTGGCAACCTTATTCTGCTTCTCCATAATGATTAGATCATGCCCCCCTAAGCAGAGTTACACCCTTCTGATCCCACTGACATTGATGGACTTAGAAGGTTGCAACTTGCAACAGGATAGCACTGAATAACTAGAGCTCAGATTCCTCATCTGGCTTTCAGAAAACTTGGCAAAGCAGAGCCTTTCAAGAGAGCTTTTGAAGGCACTTGAAGGTTAATGTTTGTCAACCGATGCAGCCGGCTCATTGATAAATGGTTGATCCTTGATGTGATAAGCAACTCTTGCTCTTTAATGTATTATGATTTGATCTGGTCTTAGCTTATTTGGTAAGCTACCTCGAATCTTTTGGGGGAGTAAAGCAGAATAAAAGTTTTTTTTTAAAAAAAAATCAGTCTATCAGTATGTGTGATCTGCTAGGTCAGGTTGCCAAGTTTTCATTCTGTACTTTCTTCTGTGCTTTTAACACCTGCATGTGTGCAAAAACACAAAGAGCAGCTTTGAGTGCTACAGCTGAAGCACCATCAACCAAATGCCTAGACCCTTTGCCTTCTTGGCTTGTATGAAGGGGAACTTGTACAGGGGAAATCTGGGTAGGCATGTAGAGCAAGCACATTTCCTCTGTACTAGTTTGCCTTTGGATATGATTACATCACCAGTTCTTGTCTAGTGCAAAATTCAAAGCCAGTCCGGTGGTTCCTCCTTGGGCAAATCAGTGAGAGATTTCAAGAGAAAGCTACGGAATTATCAATAAGATGAGTGAAATTTCTTATGACAATTTTATAAAAACCCTACAAAGTACAGAAACCAGACGAATGCATGGTTGGTCTGCTTGACACTTCCAGGCACTAGTTCAAGTGGCACCCTCAGCTGACATCCATTACAACTTGGATAATTGTCAGTGTATTGTGGCCAAAGGGTGCTTTTTCTTACACATCCTTTAAATTTCCTGGAAGCTCAAAACCCTTTTAATACTAACACATCAAATACTACTGCAAAGTGGGGAGATGAAGACACCATCGCTTCTTTGCATTCCTGATGGGGTGAGCCTAAAAATGAGGGTGGAGGGAACTATCATCTATGCCCTGCCTAGGGAAATAATGTCCTTTCTCCCCATCAGCCACCATGTAAAATTGCTGTGCATTAAAGGAGAACCTTTTCCTATTTCTAAAGGATCTAAAAAGTCTTCAGTATGCTGAACGGACGAGAAGTGAGATGGTCACAGCCTTATGTTCCCCTTTTCAAGACAGAATACACTGCTACTGCATGCACACACACACACACACATGCATACACACACAGACCCCTCATTGTCCACATGTCAGAAGGGTCATGGCTCAGTGGTAGAGCCTCTGCTTGGCACCCAGAAGGTCCCAGCTTCAACCCGCAGCATCTCCAGTTAAAAGGACCAGGCAATCGGTGATGTGAATGACCTCCGCTTGAGACCCTGGAGAGCCACTGCCGGCCTCAGTAGACTGACAATACTAACCTTAATGGACCAAGGGTCTGATTCAATATAAGGCAGCTTCATACATTCATGCAGTGGCCCCACTTGGGGGCTGTTTTCCCCCTTTGCATTCATCAATGTGATTGTATTAAAAGGACTGTTGTGTTTTCATCATTGTGAAAGTAGGTATTCCTGAGAATGCATTTGTCATTGAACCTGGATACAGATTCCACCTGTGGTTAGACTGCTGGACCAGGATCTGGACGAATCCCTGCTCAGCCATAGAATCGCTCTGGGTGACCTTGGGTCAGTCGTGCACTCTCAGTCTAACTCTACCTAACATGGTTGTTGTGAAGATAAAATGGGATGGGTAAACTGTTGTAAGCGCGGGTCCCCACCGGGGAGAAAAATGGGATACAAATGCAGTGGCAGGCAGGCAGGCAAGGAGGCAGATGATAGATAGATAGATAGATAGATAGATAGATAGATAGATAGATAGATAGATAGATAGATAGATAGATAGATAGATAGATAGATAGATAGATAGATAGATAGATAGATAGATAGATAGATAGATAGATAGATAGATAGATAGATAGATAGATAGATAGATAGATAGATAGACGTACTCTTTGCGGGAAATTGGCTTTGAAGTGGCAATAGAAGGCACATTGTGCTTGGTACAGGCAAGTCCTTACTTGGAGATACAAGATGCCTCTCCAGCAGTCCCTGACTTTCATAAGACAGATTTTCCTGCAGCGTCCTCCTAAAAGCAACAGTGCAGCAGCATGTGTGCGGGGCAGGGTGTTTGCATGATTTGATTCAGAGTGGGTGGTAGCCTGAGGCAGTGAAGACATCATCAAATTAAGGAGCTTTAATTACTTATGGCTCAAGGACAGAAGCAACTTCCCATTTAAAAAGTTGTTTCAGGTGCTTCTTAAACCCAGATGGATTCCCCAGCCTGGCCTTTTGATTAGCTGTAAATCAAAACCAGATTTCCTCTCTCAAGGGAAGATTCATTCTTGGCTATTCAGCTAATGACCAATTAGTACCTGCCCTCTGGGGCTGACACCTCTGGGACAGGACAGCTTACGGGGTACAAATGAAACCCTTGTGGGAAGGCCTAAAGGCAGGTTGGTTCTCAGAGGGCCCTGAGCACACCCTCAGGTTTTTCTCCTTCTAACTTGATGCCTCAAATGTAAAATAATGACAGCGTAGATGGAATGAAATGAAAGCACAGATTAGTCTCTTTTGAGATGAGATTTTGTAACTGATGTCTTCCCATTCTGGGGCTCTATTGCTGGTTTTTAGTAATTTGGCATCTCTCATTAGGCTGAATGCTCCTGCCCAGCAGGAAGGGGAAGATGCTGAATACCAGAAATCTACTTGGCCCAGAAATCTCTGTTGGTGGTCTTGCTCCCCGGCAGCAGCTGTGGGGAGTGAGATGGCAATAGGTCTTTGCAGTAATGAGTTTTGAAGTAGGACTTGGGGAGGGGGTGGGGGTAAGGAGGGTGAGGACTGAAGCCAAAGCAAAGAAATAAATCGGTAACGAGGAGTAGGGCATATAAAATCTCTCTGTATCAGATACGTTTCAAGCGGCATATGTTTCTTCAACACAGGGAAATTTGTATGCAAGACATGAACAGTTTGAATCATTTCCTCCATATTTATCTTCCTTCAAATGTGCAGAATTACATCAGAGCCGTATCTGATACAGAAAGCAGGGTCAATACAAACTTTCTGGAAGCAATACTCTGTGGCACAACATAGAAGGGCATAAACTTAATTAATTTAATTTAACTTATCAAATTTCTAACCCACTCTCCCTGTGAACGGGCTCAGGGTGGGTAACAACATTGTTAGACTACAATAACAATAAATACAATAAAAATTAATATAATACAAAGCACAAAACACAATTTAAAACCATAAAACCATATCCAACAGCAGCAAAAATATTAAAACTATACACCTCTTCAGCAAAAATAAAAAAAGGAATAATGTAGGGACTAAGGTGAATGAGAAGACCACTGTGGCTAGGTGGGCCAAGAACATGCTTAGGACAAACATGCAAATATTATTATTGCTGTTGTTGTTGTTATTGACTTCCACTGAGCTCAGCCATTGCTCCACTGGGATTTATTTGGACAGACAGCAGTTCTCTAGGGTCTGAGATGTTTTATTTAAAGAGGTCAGAAACTGAGACTTTTTGCATGCAAAATCCATGCTGTAATGCTGAACCACAGTTTGTACCCTGCAGCAGAGAGACTTCCCCAGGAGGAAATGATACAGGCTGAAGACGTGAGTTAGAACTGATCACATGCAGGAAAATGGGGTAAAGTGAAAGTGGCTTTGGGGCTCCTTGTCTAAAGACCTGTAAATGAGACAAGGAAGAGTTGATGGCTACGGCTGTTCCATAAATCTCAGGAGGACTTTCGCTGCCAGGGGTCTTTCTCTTCCTGTTGCCTGCAGCTCAAGACCCTTCCTACCATATACCACAGATGTTTCCTTTGGACATGAACTCTATCCAGCCTATCCAACCATGGAAATTGTTGTGCTTGAGCAGCTGATGCCTAGATGGATCCTCCCAGCTGCAGCCCAGCTGCCAAACTTCTGACACAAGGAAAGTATATATGTATCTCTGTGTCCTTCACTCGCAACCCCTGGCCTTGCCTCTAAGCTATTTGTCTCTATCCAAGTGTGGGAGCAATCAATCTTAGGGAAGTTTTTGCAATGTATCCATCATGTTACTATCTCACATTCTTCTTCATTTAGAAGGATATGAGCTCATGATGTGCATTAAAAGAGACTGTGCTGTGAGGGCCAGCCAGTTACCCCATGGAATAACGAAAGCAAAGTCCCCTGGCTGCAATCCAATGAGTATATTTATATGCATTTGTGGGTATTATTCGCGGTTGTTCTTTTGGGAGTCTAATCAAGCACAGAGCTTAAGGTCTACCAGCTAATCCATCAAGTGTTATTTATTTATACCTACATTGCTACATACATATATGCTCCCAGCTTTCACCCAATGGTTCCACTAGACAGATTACAGCAATGAAAGAGCAATAACATCTACAATGTTCTGGTAAGTGAACGGTACAATGTTAAAATCCAACATAATAGGAGACACAAGAAGATAAGAAAGGTCATGCTGGATCAGACTAGTGGCCTATCTAGTCCAGTAGTCCAGCATCCCGTTTCACACAATGGCTATCCAGTTGACATGGAGGTACAACAAACATGGCATAAAGCCTAGTGTCTTCCCAGATGGTGCCTCCTAGCACTGGGCTTCAGAGATTTACTGCCTCTGAATATGGAGGTTCTCTTTACTCACCATGACTAGCAGCCATCAAGGGACCTATCCTCCATGTATCTGTTTAACCCTCATTTAAAGCCATCTACGCTTATGGTGCAAAGAAGTTATATTTATATTTATTTATTAAAACATTTTTTTACTCTGCCATTCCTTCTAGATAGATCCCAAGATCTGTTCAAAAACAAAAACCTTCCATTGCTTCCTGGAGACCAAAAGATAACTTCCTGCATGGACTTTCCAGGAGAGAACATTTCATGGACATGGGCCATAGTTGGAAAAACCCAGCTCTGTGTGAATGGCAAACATATTTAAACTGAAGAAGGCACCTGGAATATAAGAAGAGCAAATAGCCAGTCAGATGCTTCTGAGAAAACCACAGGACATTATATCAACTGTCCCAATACCTTAATTATTATTCCATGGTATAGCTTTTATTCCAGATAGGAGGCCTAGATCCCACGATTGATTTTGGTCCATAGAAGCTTATGTAGAAAAAATCTTGCTAGTTTTTGAAATGAGGCAAGACTGCTGCTGAATCTTTATATGTCCCCAGTTTTGAAACAGGCTGCATCTGAAAATGGAGGCTTCATTTATCTGTTATGGCTAACAGCCACTGGAAAATTTATCAGTCATGAATTTATCTAATACTGTTGCAAAGCTATCAATCAGAACAATGCAAAGTCTTTGAAAGGTAGAACAGAACTCCATCTGCAGATTGTGATATACGGGACGTCTCACATGGGAAAATATATTCACTAAAATAGCTTGGATTGAAGCCATATTGGAGCCAGTTTCAGCACCTTAAAGTTATCCCCCAAACTAACTGGAAACAAATGAAGATCTTTTAGCAGTTGTATATGGACTCACAAATAACAGTGGTTATAATAGAATATGCCACAATTTTTCACAAGAAGGGAAGATTTCTGCTTATCATGGTGACTTTGAAGCACAATGTGCCACTTCCAGAAAGAATATAGATTCTCGGGTTGAAAAATATGTAAAAATAGCTTGAAAAATCATGAATATTTACTGGCAAGACAACATTGGTTACTCAGACAATTGATGCAATTAATGGATATATAAATCAAAGAAGGAAAGCTACTGGTGTGACCACTCTATGACATCAGCATCGCAATATTGGCTTTAGTTGCTGGCCTTTCTGAGTGTTTTTATGTAGCCTGATGAACAAAGGGAAAAAATGGGGTGGGTTCTAAGAACCACATCTTAAGCAGTGCTCAAGTGACAGAGCTTTATTTCCTCATCATTTTGTGGGAGCCTTTTGTTACTTCCATAAGCCTGGTGCTGTGAGCTGGTGGATGGTTGCAGACTTAAAGGGGAATATGTAGAGGATCTGCAAAGGAAAGGGAGAATTTGGCATAAGTCTTGTACAAGCAGAGCAAAATAAATCATAGGCTCCATCCCCAAAATTTTGAAAAGTCAGTGAAGATTAAGATGTGCATTAATTACATCAAATCCCCTCTTTTTAGTTTGTGGTAATTCACACCACACAGGTATTTTGGAAGCAACTTTTTGGAACTTCTGTCTGAAGCTGGTGCCTGGCCATTTCCTGTAAAAAGATCCAAGTTTTATTTTTGTGTTTATTTTTGTGTTTTAAAAAATACATGATTAAACTAGGACCTTAACAAGAGAACACAAAGCTATAGGATGTTTTGTTTTTTAATGCATGGGGTGAGCTTACAAAATCTGGCACGGGTGTATCATTACCATGTATATTTTAAGGTGATGTCTGCCTTCTGAATTTCAGCACCATGGACAGCAAATAATTTGTACACTATATTCCTAGGGAAAACTCACAGGCTGGCTTCAATAAAGCTACCACAAGATGACTAGGTCATTAACTCAAAATGATGGCTCAAATCCACATTCACAACTGATTCAAGTAATAATTTCTGCATGGCAAAGATGAGGTGATTTGTATACAACAGCAATTGAATCAGCAGCAAAGTAACCCTCCAGCAGCCTGATTGTACAGTTCCAAAACCTCTGAGGATGCCCAATGGTATAATGAACCTGATCTGATGCAATCATTGAATGCAAGTATGTGTGGATCCTATAATGGGATTATTATACTAGATTTTAATGATCTGAGAATTGCAGCTGGAGATTTAAAGTCTGAACCGCAAAAAAGGAGTGACCATTTCTGAAATTGTAGACCATTGTTAAGAGATGGGTTCATAATGCCAAATCTGAGCTCCTTGGAGAATTGGAAAGATGAAAAATGTAAGAGAGAGTTGCTTGACCAAAGATACAAAAGATGTCTCCGGGACTGCTGTTTGGTATTTCAAAGTGATTGGATGTTTTACTGTTTCAGATGTCACTGTTCTCTGCCACTTCACTCTTTTCTCTTCCAGACTTGTTCCTGGAATCAGAAACAGGCTAGGAGAGAAATACTTCAGCCATGGGAGCACAGTGAGGCAGCCCATAGGAAGGAGCAGCCTTAAGCTTCCCTTATTCACATCCCCTATCCCACTTTGGACTGGAACTGATCAGCTTATACATGAGGATTCTCCTGTTACATATGCTTGTGCCCACTGCCTGCTTTCTAGGCTCATCAAAATTTGCTTTTCCCTGTAAGAATTGTAATTGTCTATAAGACTACACCTGTTCCTTTCTTCTACCTGCCTGAAATTTGATGGGACAATCACTCGCATGAATAGAGCAATCCCGCGGAATTTCATGTCGGTTGGTTGGGGGGAGGAATAGTCACCACCAGATATATGTTCCCCTGTGCAAACCACAGAAACCCTCTGTTCAGGCCTTTTCTCCTTGGCTAACACACAGCACATAGGCAGTATGTGTCCAGTAGCACCTTTAAGACTAACCAATTTTATTGTAGCATAAGCTTTCGATGAGAACGTGATTCTCGAAAGCTTATGCTACAATAAAATTGGTTAGTCTTAAAGGTGCTACTGTACTCTTTTTGACTCAGTATGCCAGTAGACAACAACAGAGAGAGGCCTGAGCCTTCCCCCCCACACACACCTGTGACCATTTCCTGGCATCTGGTTGGCTACTGTGGGGAACTGGATGTTGCAGCAGGTGGTCCATTGGTCAGATTGAGCACAGCTCTTCTTCTGTTCTTATTCAGAATGGCATTGAGCCCAGTGCAGGAGCCAAACACCCAGTTGAGAAGAGGGACGGATAGGCCCCAACAAAACTTCATTCTTGTCATGTATGATGTTCTCTGTGTGGGGAAGAAATGGCTGTGGCAGCTTTTCAGTCAGAGGGGAGCTTGGCGTTAGTGCAGTGTAGTGGTTAGCGAGCTCCTACTTTCAGATAGCACCTTTAAGACTAACCAATTTTATTGTAGCATAAGCTTTCGAGAATCAAGTTCTCTTCGTCAGATGCATGGTACAGAAACTGGTCAAATATAGAAGAGGAGGGGGGAGGGGGGAGGAGAGCAAAGATGCAGTTAGGGAGGGGAGAGGGAGGATGCAACCAAAACATTCCTTTGCTAGTAAATGTAAACATCTCCTTTTGGTGTGAGGTTTCAAAGGAGTTTGCCGTGTTAGTTTGTAGCAGTAAAACAGCTAGGCCATTCAATTCCAATGCAGTATAAGCCTTCGATAAGCCTTCGATATACTGCATTGGAATTGAAAGGTCTAGCTGTTTTACTGCTACAAACTAACACGGCAAACTCCTTTGAAACCTCACACCAAAAGGAGATGTTTACATTTACTATCAAAGGAATGTTTTGGTTGCACCCTCCCCCTCTTCCCCCCCTAATTGCCTCTTCTCTCTCCTCCCCTTCTCCTCCCTCCTCTTCTATATTTGACCAGTTTCTGTATCATGCATCTGATGAAGAGAACTTGATTCTCGAAAGCTTATGCTACAATAAAATTGGTTAGTCTTAAAGGTGCTACTGGACTCTTTTTGATTTTGCTACCACAGACTAACACAGCTAACTCCTCTGCATCTACTTTCAGATAGAGTGTCAGGTTAGGAGGAAGACCCTGATTTATAGCCCCTCTCAGCAGCACAGCTTCCTGTCAGATTTTGGTCCCTCGTTCTTCTTCAGCCTAGCTTACCTCATAGGGATTTTGTGAGGAGAGAGAGCTCCGTTTGAGAAATTTAGGATTTAAAAATATGACAGAGAGTAGGATAAACAAGCGTGGACTAATGTGGAATGTAATAGCCTTCCTTTATTTTCATTAGATTTGTTTGTATCCTTGTTATTAAATTTAATTTTAAAAGTCTTTACCATCTTATTAATACACATCTTTATCTATCTTATTATTACCATCTTATTAACCGAGAATTAATGAATTTGCTGTGCCATCTTATTCTCATTCATTTCCAAATTGTTTCTGCGCCATCTATAAGACTCAGCAATTGTTATAGGTTGCTAAGAGAAGGAAAATATTTGGAGTTTCAAGCAACCAACAGAATAAATGCTGCCCCTCAATAAAGTGTAGTTCTCTGGCTTCTAAACCCATCAGACCTCCTCACCCCCTTTCTAATGTATTGTGAGGGGGCTGTAAAGATAGGCCATAGTTATTCATGTCAAGCTAACTGAAGATTCAATGTTTACTCTATGCAGCACTCAAACTGGTTTAGAAACAGATTTAAAAAGTTTCCTGGGCTGAATCTCACCTCTATCATAAATGTATTAGGCACTAAGTGGCCTTAAGCAAGCCCTCCCCCTCTGGGTTTTTTTTTTTTTTTTGCACACATGACTTAAACCTTATTTTCTTAGCGGTTGATCCTCAATCACTGGAGTCAGTTTGGGGACAGTTTTTCAGCATATCTATGTTCCCTTTGCATTTTCACAGTTGTGGAGTTGGTTTATTTTGTTCCATACATGCCTTAAATAATCATGGCGATTTTGGACGATTAGGATTCTAGTTCCCCAGACTCAACTGGCTTTCCCTGTAGTCAAACAGCAGTGGGGAAAGGCATTTTTAAAATCCCAAGGAGCCTAAAGGGCTTGAGTCAATGGTGAGGGCCTCCTGCCTCTCCCCCATGCTATTTTCCAGAGTCACGACAGCCATTGCGGGGGGGGGGCGGGGAGTAACTTGCCCTTCTTTGTTGCAGCAAATGCACAGAATACTTCATGTGCAGCTCTAAAGATGGGCAAATTATCCCCTTCCATGGCTGTTTTGGCTTGGGAAGGCAGGAGTCCCTCCACCAAGTGCATCTTTGGCCCAAATTCCATCATGCTCTTAGGCAGGGCTTTTTTCTGGGAAAAGAGGTGGCGGAACTCAGTGGGTTGCCCTTGGAGAAAATGGTCACATGGCTGGTGGCCCCACCCCCCAATCTCCAGGCAGAGGGGAGTTTAGATTGCCCTCTGCGCTGCTGGGTGGCATGGAGGGCAATCTAAACTCCCCTCTGTCTGGAGATTGGGGGTGAGGCCACCAGCCATGTGACCATTTTCAAGCGGTTCCGGAACTCCGTTCCACTGCGTTCCAGCTGAAAAAAAGCCCTGCTCTTAGGGACTTCAAAAAATGTCTTTCCCACAATTACTTTGTGACTGCATGGAAAGTGAGTTGGGTCCAGGGATCCAACACATCAAAGAAGCAATAAGGAAAAGATTGAGAATCAAACTTAGTCCCATCTGTGTAACTCCATCCCAGTTTCTCTTGATATGCCACTGAGTTTTTTTTTTTACAAAGCAATCATATTGATAGTGATGTTTACAGGTGTCATAAGCTTCTGGGTTCCTTTAAAGAATCCTGAGATCATCTATGTGAAGTTCTTTGAAAACTTTATAAAACGATATAAATGCTAAGCACGATTATGCCCCACGGTATGGTTCCAGGTCAGATCACTGCTGTGCTGAATATGGGTCTTGGGCACGTGATACAGTTGTCTTGCTGAAGCAGGTCTGCATTTGGTGCCACTGCTTGGACAGGGGAACTCCAGGGCCACCTGGCCTTGAGTTCCAAACTGGAAGAACGGAGGTAGATAAACGCATTGCGTAATATGATTCTCTCTCCCAGATCTTTTCCACACCTCAAAAAAATAATTGCTGTCAAGAAGAGACATGGAAGGCAATGGAACTGTTTCCAGAGCATGTTCTTTGGTGGCCTGCGATCTTGGTAAGTGCACAAATTTATACACCATTTTCTCTGTCAGAAAGCAATAATATATAATCCTTGATTTAAAGCACCCGTCAGAGCTACTTGGGATAAAAGCTTTTTTCAATAAAAAAAATTAGAGTGCAATCTTTGCAAAAATGATCTCTCTTTTCTTTTTTAAAAAAATCATGACTAGCATTACCTCAATTCCATTTTTATTACTCACACTCTAAAGGAAATACTCTTCTTTCAGAACGTCTCATTTTATTGAACACATAGGTATAGAGGAGGAGGAGAGGTTTTTGGCATTAGATTTTCTTTCCAGAGCCAAATGTCATCAGCCGTTCAACACGTTGTCTTCCACTTTTCAAAAGGCAACCTCTCCAAATAGTAGCTTTTGTGTTTGTTAGCATTTTGGTGCTCACCTAAGACCATGACATCAATATTATTTCACACTTCCCTACAGCCTTATAGGAGTCATGGTCCCCTGCCCCTGCGTCATTGAATTACCCGGCCTGACCACCCTTGACACTGGGAGAGAATCAATTTTGCCTACTGCAAAGCAGAAGGAAAGGAAACTTCATCATGCTCCTAAGTGTACATACTTTGCAACTGGGTAGCATGGGAACTGCCATTTCCAATGCCTCCAAGCCCATTCACTAAATGGAAAAGCATTGGAAACTACCATCCTTGTGTAGTCCAGGTTTTATGGAGGAAGCCTACAAAACCTCTACTGTCTTGAGCAAATGCTTCCTTCCCATTTCACAAGGACAAATTTAGGCAAGAGCCCATTGGCTGTAAGGACTGGCCAGCAGCAATACAAGCCAGGCACAAATCTTAGCTTGTTTCTACCTGCATGGAACTTCACTGCCATCACTAATGATTATAAACATGTGGTGACTATGTCCTCCTCATCAGAAATTTTGAGATCAAATGAGGGCCTTTGGCACAGCCGCAGATAATATGCCTGATGCAGACAGTCCCAGGTTCAATTCCCAGCCTCTCCAGTTAAAAGGACCAGCTAGGAGGTGATGGGAAAGACCTTTACCTAAAACCCTGGGGTGCTGCTACCAATCCAAGTTGACAATTCTGTCCTTGATGGGCCAGTTGTCTGATCCAGAAGAAGACAGCTTCATATGTTCAACCGATTGTCTTTCTCTGGCACGCAGCATAGACCGTGAATTGTGTGTCGGATTTCAACCTGACCCTGGCAAGGCAAACGCAGTTCTGCTTGCAACTTTGCACTAACACAGTACTTCCTTTAAAGTTTGGGCTGTTGTCTGTGCAAAGCAAGTCTGTGTGCTTAGCTGGCATGCCGGAGGTCCAGAGGCCAGCCAGATGTTGCACTCACGTGCTAACTAAGCAGTCATTAGCTGTTCTGCGCAAGAAGCAGCCCACTCGGGACAACAACAGACTGCGTCAGTGCCAAGTCCCGTGAGAAAGTGCTCCTGCTTTGCCAGCAGCCAAGGTGATTGCTGAGGCTGAGGAAAGATGGCAGAGGCGAACTGAGGCACGATAGTTCCTGCCACAGCATCCTGCGTCCTTTGGCAAAACCTGACACTTACGATTAGGGATGTGTAGACCATCGCAGTTCCTAATTTAAGCAAACTGCTTTAAGCATCTCTGGAATTCCTTTGATGTTTTCCCGAACAACACCCTTCGAATTTGCCTCAAATTTTGCTTCAGGTGGAATTCAGCAGCAACCAAAGAATGTGCAAAATTCGCTTGAAGAATTTCATTTGTCTAATCAAAATTCCTCAGGAAGCTATACATTCACCTAGATATATTGCTTTGGGTAAAAATGTGGGACATCCCCGTTCTGCTCGGGAATGTCGGAAGTAGCATTCTAACACTGAGATGTAATTTTGCTAATGGCTTATCCTATTTAAATGCCAATTAAGCTTTTGTGTGCCCATCCAAACAGGTAATATTACTTACTGCTTTCATGTACATAGACAAGTCAGCATGGCTTTTATACAGTGGAGTGGGTAGCCATTGATGTGGAAGTCTAGGACTGCCTTTGCTATAATTACCATTTGTGTGACTTGTTTCATGGCACAGAGGATGTTTCGATGTCATTTGTTTACTTAGTCACATGTTTGACTTTGTAATCTTGTTTTATTAGTTAGCTAAAATGATTTTCCTGGATGCTTTATGGTCTGTAGAGAGTCTGACTGCAGAAGATGCTAGCTCCACCCCCCCACCCCCTAGTTTAACCTGAGTTTGCAAATGCAGCCACCCCTGGATAAGGCTGATCTGGCCATAGTCACACACGCCTTACTAACACCCAGATTAGAGTACTGTAACATGTTGTGCATGGAACTGCTCTTGAAGATTGTTTGGATTGTTTGGGGGGATTCTGTCAAAGGGAACAAAACACAACACCAGTTCTTTGACCGTTCCTGGTTTCTGTTTTGCTTTTGGGCTCAGTACTGCTCGATTTGACCTTTAAAGCCCTGAATGGTTTGAGTCCAAAGGATCTGAGGGGCAACTTTATTATATATATCACTCTTTCCAGTCTTTACAATCGGTGGGGGATACTTTCTTACAGGAATTTGCCTTATCAAAGGTCATCCTGGTGAGGACTCAGAATTTTTCAGCTACCATCCTTAGGTTGTGGGACTCCTTTCCTCAAGAGGTGAGGTTGGTGACATTTCTGAAAACTTTGTGGAGAAATCTGAAGACCTTTAAACTATCCTGAAACTTAGTGCTTCCATAAAGGCCTCTGAATGGGTTGAATATCTTCCTTTTCTGGAGGTCCTTTGATTTAATAGGAAATGGTGTGGCAGGGGGAGAGGAACTATTAAAAGACTGATTTAACCAGGAAGGGTTTTTTAAAAAAAATTCTTGTGTTGTAAATCAGCTTGGAGAATTTTAAGATGAAAAGACATTTGTAAATAAACTAAATCAATAAGCAGTGGTTTGCTGATGGCAGCATCTTTTAAAAAATGGATCCTCTGATAACTTTAGAATATTTTAAATATTTTAGAGGCTTTTGTTATTACAATGACCTTCCTTGGAGACCCTGTCTGGAACCAAAAGTGGCCTAAATATTCGAAAATAAACAAATGGTTACATATTTCTAACTAGGCTTTCTTCCCAGTAGACCCCTTGAGGAGATCACCAAACAAAACCATCAAAATAAGCAAGATGGCACAAGGAATAGTGTGATCGATCAGATCATGGAACCTGATGATTAGCTATGAGCCACCTAGCCAACAAGGATAATTAATCCACTCACACCTCAATGTTGATTCAGAAATAATTCCAATTGATTTTAATGAAACTTATTCTAGATAAGTACACTTTGGACTGTAAGCCATCCCTTGCAGATATCTTGTGCGGTAGGAAAGGTTGGTAAGTTGTGGCTCAAGACATTCTAGAGTGCTTGAAAGAATCTGATCCCAAGTGATCCATCTTCCATATCCAGACTTAACTTCGGCATAAGGGTTTTGTACAATCATGAAGTTACTAAAGTTGTCCTTAGGGGGCTGGATCCAGACTAAACTTTCCACTCTCACAAGGCACTTTTGTCAGTGGAATGCAATGTTTCTGCCTCTCCCCTCCTCACAGCCCACTGGTTTCCTTGGGGTGCAAGGGACCTTCAGGGAGAACAGCACGAGAAGTGAAAGGGGTCTTACTCCACCCCTTACATTAATGAAAAATTTAGTCTGGATCCAACCCAGGATTTGCAATTGTGGCCCACTGGCTTTTTTATCCTATGTCTTTCTTGATAAGCCTAGTAATTCTGGGAATCATTTTGGCCTTCTGAAAAAGCTTAGCCTGCACAGGACAAAAATATTTCTTAACAATTGTGTTCATGATTTGCAGTTATTATGTTTTCTGCTGCTGCAAGGCAGTTGTGCAAATGCACCAAGACTTACATCATCAAAAACGAATCTATTTTTTCACTTCCTAGTCCAGTAGTCTTTCTGAGAGGCAAAGGAGATTTATTGACCATCAATTAGTTCAGCAACCACTATTGATTCAGCCGCCACTACCTATTTTTCCTGAGGTGTATACTTCAAACATAAAGCCTGATCGGATCCGATCTGATGCTGTGGAAGTCATAAGAATCATTCTCATTGATATATCATGGAGACATGATCAGATGAAGTGAACAGTCAAATAGTAAAAAGTCCTGTAGCACCTTTAAGACTAACCAACTTTATTGAGGCATAAGCTTTCGAGAACCTCAATAAAGTTGGTTAGTCTTAAAGGTGCTACTGGACTTTTTACTATTTTGCAACTACAGACTAACATGGCTAACTTTGGATCTATGAACAGTCAAAATAAACACATATGCCAACAGATGATGTATGATTGGTTATTTCAGCCATATGAAAATCCTAGGTAAAAGTGAAATGAATCAGAAACGCAGAATGACTCCAGTACCTATGACTACAATCCTATGCATGCTGAAATCTAGCCTAGATGATAGAGCCATCATGGGAAGTTTTCTTTTTTCACAAGACATATTTGTTCATTTATAACTGTTACCCACCACATGCATTTGGTATATTGAGTAGGTAGTTTGCCATCTCCAGAATCTGCCTCAACAATTCTCTGATGATTTTGTGTGATCTTTTTAGCCCATGGCAAACAAAAAGTTTGCATCATGCTCCCAGGAATGAGACTTTTAAAAGCTTTTAGACATTTTGGACCTAAACCATCTGGAAAAATGGAGACTATTTAGATGTCTGTGTATCTATATTTTTCCTTCAAACTAATGGCTTCGACAACTTCCTTTAGATAGTTTGCAATGACTCATGTCAGTCGATGGAAAGCAGGATACTCTGATTTCATCTCCCACCCCTTGCAGCAAGAAATCCAAGGTCTCTTGAGTCAAAGGTTGTTTATTGAGAGAATATATATTCAGAAAGTACAAGTGTCCATTCAAAGGCTAAAAGAAGCTTAGCTGTACACAGATCTCTTGTTGAGAATGACGTGTTAAGTGCTTGCTACAGTATATCACCCTTTTCATCCAGCCCCAGTACAGAAGGTGGGAAAGCGAAAGGAGTTGTCTCTCAAGGTCTCTGTGGTGAGCCATCCTAGATAAGGCTGTCTCGGGAACCAGGCTGCTCCTGTGAACATAAACAGTACTGGAAAAGTACATCAGGCAAGCAATATGGAAGAGCTGTGGGTAGCAGACCTGACAACTCATTGGGAAGATACAGAACTCCAGAGCTCCAAGACAGGAAAAGGAAGAGGAAAACACATTGCAGTGGATTTTTTAAAATCCTTTACACTGTGCAGTGCATGTTAACACACATGGCAAGAACTCGACAAAAATCACGTCACCAGCGAGCAATGCGGCAGGCCATACTATGTAGACCAGGCCATCATCCTACTGAAATCAATGGAAGTGAACTTTCAGATAATCATATGTAGGATTGCACTTTTAAGATAATTCAAAGGATTCAAAATAAGAATGTAATTTAATATATCCAAAGAAAACCCAAGTTGCTCTATATACCCAAGGGAACTTACTCTCTGAAAATAGTTACGCCCTGCACTCTTAGCTTGTTGGGTCCCAAGATGGCAGCTTGCATTTCTCAAGCAGCTCTTTAAGAGTTTAAAAGGTAGTTTTTATGTCTACTGTTTAACAAGAGCAAAAAAGATTTAAAAATATACAGCAAACTTTCCATTGTGGAGGCAGTCCTGTGCAAAGGACTGCATTCCTTTGACACTAGGCACTTCTACTGATGCAAGATCAATATCCTTCAATGAGCTGAAAAAATGTCTAATACTAGACTCAGGTGACCAGAGAAATACAAAGAAGACCCGTCTCCAAAAAATAAAAAGACAGACAAAGTGAAAATGAGTATGATCCAAGCCTTGGTGATTTTATCATAATTTGGGCTGTGGCTCAGTGGTACAGCATCTGCTTAACATGCAGAAGATCACAGGATCAATCCTGAGCATCTCCAGTTAAAGGATCATGTGGTGGACAATGTGAAAGCCTTCCACCTGAGACCCTGGGGAGCTGCTGCCAGTCTGAGTAGACAATACTGACCTCGATGGAATGTTCTCATTCAGTAGAAGGAAACTTCATGTGTTCACGGTGCAATTTAACTACCACTCAAAATAGACTGAGCTTCTGTTTTAAGAGTTGAAGAGCTGGCCAGCTCCTTGATTCTATAAACAGCCACTGAACACTGGTATACCATAAGCAAGCATCTTGGATTGTGTAAAGCTATAAAAAGCCTAGAGAGAGGAGGATTTCTTCACTTAGCTTAGCAGGATTGTGTGGCAAGGCAATAGGAGTATTAATGAGGTTTGCACACCCCAAACTATTTTGTTCAAAGAAGGACACTGTACCCTAAGATGCTGCTAAGAGCCCCCAAAGAAATGCAACATCATTCTTCCTTGCCCCCTCTCCCTGCATCTTTTAAGTGTTTTGGCAGCCTGCCTGGATAAAGTGTGGTGGATAAATGTAAGTCTGTTTCATGGGAAAAGCTTTAAGATGTAAGACTTCAAAATGAGCTGCATAAGCATTAAGAGATTGCTGTTTCTACAGCACAGCTTTAGAGCTCCCAGATATTTCACCGATCATTTTGAAATAATCGTGGAGTCACTCACATTCTTTTTATCCAGTTAAGGTTGAGGAACTTTTGCTCTGTTGCATCAAAATTGCTACCCTGATAAAAATCATCTCTGTGTTTTCCACTTGACCCATCTGCTCTCTCTCTCTCTGCCCTTCCACACTGAGACCTTGGTCACTAAAATCATTTCTATCCACTTGAGAATTGGTCTACAGACAACATATTTTACCATTTTATTTTATGTAAGGGTCTATGAAAAATGTGGTGTCCAACCAGATTATCTCTTTATTCTTACCATTCAGCTCTTATTGTCATTCAAGGAAGTTAAAGACAAAAATCACCATTAGCCAAATACCATCAATGTAATAACCTATGTGCATATAATTCAATGAACACAGTAATAATAATCTAGACCACAGTCAAAAACCAATTAACAACCCTACAACCAAACACACAATTCCAAGCCATTATATGGTTAATGCCGTTCTTAAGTAAGTTCACCAGCATGTAAAATTCAAAAGGTGCAGAAGAATCACAACACAGGAAATTCAACAGGCAAGTTATTCACAGTGAAAGGTAAGTAAATATAAGTCCTCTGTACTCAGTGATCTTTTATCTTCCTCGTTTCTTTCTTTCTTATAGGTGGTACTGATGAAGCCAGGATGCCCAAGGGATGCTGCCCACCCACCCGACATTCAGGGCTGGCAAGAAACCTGATGTTTCATCGAAATCTCTTCAGGGGCAGTTAAAGGATCCACCAACACATGCAGTACAAACTCATTCAGTACCAAAGAATCAAAGAGTCAAGAATGGTGGCCTAGTGCTCGGCTGCCATTTGGTGGCCATTTCTTTGGTACTACATAGGGGTGTGCATCCTGAAAAGATTTGGGTTTTCCACTTCGGATTTACCCGAAGCAGGGGAAAAAATCGGAAATACCAGAATTCTGATATTCACTCGCTTCGGTATGCTCTGTAAAGATTCAGAGCATGCTGAAGTGAGGGGGAGCAACCCCCATCCCCACCTCCCACCCACTTACCTGGCTGGCAAGGAGAGGGGGAGGGTGATGATCAGCTGGGTGGCAGCAGCACGTGAGAGGCCGGGACGGCCCGGAGCCGGCTCCTCTGCCACTACCCACGCGAGGCCAGAATGGCCACAGGGCAGCGAGGAAGGCCAGAGCCGCCTCCTCCAGCCCTTCCTGCCCATCAAATAACTGCCGTGGCAACCATTTGAGGGGCAGGAAGGGCTTTCTCTGCCTCCTCCGCCACCCTGCGACCCTGCAGGGTGGTGGGGAGGGCTGGAGCCGCCACTGCCGCACCACATTCTCCAGGCCCGCATGGCGGCGGGGAAGGCCAGAGCCACCGCCTCCAGCTCTTTCTGCCTTTCAAATGGCCACCATGGCGGCCATTTGAGGGGCAGGAAGGGCTTTCTCCAACTCCTCCGCTGCCCCACTGCCCTTCAGGGCGGCAGGGAGGGCAGGAGCCGATGCTGCCGCCAATGCCGTCTCTACCACCAGCAGGAGGGCCAAGGTAAGTGGGGGTGGGGGTGGGTTTGGGGGTCGGGAGGATGTTTAAAGGGCCCTGCCATTTGCAAGTGGCAGGAAAGGGGCCCTTTAAACTCGGCCCTGAAGCTTTCCGAAGCATTATGAATGCTTTGGAAAGCTTTGATCTGAATCTTCTGGCCCCGATTCAAAAATCCCAAATCTTTACAGATCAGGTCTGATTCGGGTATTTTATCCAATTTGGAAACCCGAAGCACACGCCCCTATTGCTGAATGATTTTAAATGCTGGTGAACTGTCTTAAGAGTGGCATTAACCATATAATGGCTTGGAATTGTGTGTTTGGTTGTAAGGTTGTTAATTTTTTTGTACTGTGGTCTAGATGATTATTATTGTGTTAATTGATTTATATGCACATAGGTTATTACATTGATGGTATTTGGTTAATGGTGATTTTTGTCTTTTCCTTCATTTATGGTTTTCTACCTATGTTATTCCATTGAGCAGTTTGGAGGTACCTCTGATTTTTGTTTTCATTCAAGGAAGTTAGTCAAACATCTCCAGAAATATCTTGTTCCATACTTTCATTGTATCTCTAAGCAGTCTTGATGCTAAAAGGACCATAGAAAAGGGATTTGAGTGAGAAAAATGACACAGAGAAGACCACACACACAGATTATGCAAACGTTCAGCAGAAAGCCCTATCGCATCAGATAAACATGTAGGAATTACTTAATTGAGGACAGGAAGCAAGTTCTTCTCTAAGAATGTTTGCTCAGGTATGTATTAGGTTGTTTAGACTGCATATATTTATGTCTGTGAAATGGTGCACTTGGATTCTAAGTAAGTCCATTTTTGTTTAGTCTCAGAAGGGCAGATCTTGGGTACTCAGCTGGCTGGCTTGGCTATGGTAGTCCTCCAATTTTTGCTGGAGCAACGCCTGTCTTCTCTAGGAGCTCTCCAAGGTCTTGTGAAGGTCAACCTTTCTCTCTTGCCTGATCTGGTGCTGAATAAATCCTATGCATCAGCTGAGCCATTAAGTCCTGATTGGTACCCGCAAGCTCAGTCCAGCCGGAGCAAAATACTTTACAAGGTTCAGGTGCTACTGGACTTACTGGAGCCTCAGCAGACTGTAGTTACTGGGTTCCATTTATGGTGGTCAAGGATTCTTCAATGTATTGTATTGTTTACCGATTGTCCCAGCTGGTGATTGTATTGACTTAAACTATGTAATCCTCCTTGAGTCTCAGTGAGAAAGGTGGACAATAAAAACATGCATGCATGCATACATACATACATACATACATACATAAACTGGGCCCTCTCTAGTCAATGACTTTGCCTTGGGTGTGCTTGTTCACTCTTCCTCACACCATCATTGCTGAGGATATGCTATATTGATTTGCTGTTTTGAAGTTACTGCCAACAGTAGCGTGAAACAGTTTTTCAGCTATTCTTCAAGGCATGACTCATAACATTAAATATTTCTCATGTTCACAGAAATATTTTCCTCCTCCTTAATATTCCCCATCAAACCCTTTTATGCCAAAACATTTAGAGAAGCCAATGGTGTCTGTCAGCACATATGCTACAAACCAACTTGGCAGTAGGTTGCCCAGTTTTCATCCTCTGAACCATTTGCTCAATTCAACATGCAAATCATAGATGCTGGCTTCTTTCTACAGAGGACTGGAGCTATGCATATGATAATTGCAAGCATTTCAAAATTGCTTATAATTATAACTCCGTGCATAAAATGTGTAATTGTCAGGGCTTTTTTTCTGGGAAAAGAGGTGGTGGAACTCAGGAGGCAACTCCTGGAGGGAGGTGGTGCCCCTGGTACCACATGTGCACACGCAAAGTGCACGCACATTCCCAGGACTGCACAGTGATGTCATTTTGGGTCAGCTGGAACAAGGGGGGGAGTTTTTTAAAGTTTAAATCACCCTTGATGAAAATGGTCACATGGCCGGTGGCCCCACCCCCTGATCTCCAGACAGAGGGGGGTTTAGATTGCTCTAACTCCCCTCTGTCTGGAGATCAGGGGGCGGGGCCACTGGCCATGTGACCATTTTTAAGAGGTGCTGGAACTCCGTTCCACCGTGTTCCGGCTGAAAAAAAGCCCTGGTAATTGTGAAAGCAATGGTCACACTGTGCTTGGATTTATTTGGAGGGAATTCTTCAAACATTGATCTTCACAAAATTTCCCAAAAGGAAAGTAGAAATCGCAGTGGAATCTCAAAGTTAATCCTGCTTGATCAGATCAAAGTCAACAAGACCATCATTCTGTCTCCAATATGGGCAGCCAAATGCCTGTAGGATGCTTATCAACAGGCCTCAAAAGCAACAATCCTTGCCTGTTAGCATCTAGTATTAGGAGTTACACTGTATCAGCATATGGAGTTTTCATGCCATTTGCAGTCCTAAATGCAAACCTAGACAGAATTTCACCTTTCGGAGGACTTTAATGGATTTAGAAGGGTACAACTCTGCTTAGGATTGCACTATTAATCATTTCATGACTCAGTATCAAATTCCAGAAAATTGGCCATGTTAGTCTGGTGCTGAGACATATGGTCTGAAAAGAACAAAGGTGCATTAAAGATTTATTGTGTTCAAATGCTTGGTTAATCAGGTGTATGAAGTGGTATCCTCAGCTGACAGATAGATTGATGGAAATATTGAAAAGAGTTAGCCTAAAATGCCAAGAAATGCAAACGATAAAATGAGTCTGTAATATGTTTATGCAATACTGATTGGCTCAGTGGTGTTCCAACATTCAGGCCTGGCTGAAACCATTTAGCCACCCCAAGTGTTCTCCTCCCATGCCAAGACTTGAGTAGTGGTATTATGAGTGGGAGGCCATCTCCTCCTCTGCCATCCTGGCAAGGACTCATGGACAAACTCCTGAAGCAGGGCCTCCACTGCCCATCCTGGAGCCTGGTATATACACAGCTGGGGATGCGCCCTCTCTTGTGCATCCTTTCAGAGACCAGGACAGACTGCAAAGGCATCACTTCTACAGTCCACCTTGGTCCTGTGTGAAAGCATCGTGGTGGGGGAGGGGAACCTCCTGACATGCTTCCATGACAAGGTCTCCAGGAGGACGATTTTGTCTTTTCTATTTTATTTTCTGGCCGAGATGTTCCTGTCAATAAACTACAAAGGATATTGTTAAAACAAGAGGTCCGTTGGATCCATACCCTCTCATCCTTAAAACCTAGGGGTCTAAACAATGAAATGAATCTATCCTGTTTCTTGTGAAATATATTTACATGGGTTTTCCCGATCGTTTGGCATGTCCCTTTAAATGGTTCATTAGGCGGCTACATTTAAATTTCATGGGCTTGTATCTCAGGTGCGCTTGCTTGCCATTATGGACCTTTGATTCTTTGGTGCTATTACAAGTGTCTTTATTGGTGAGTGCATGTTTCGTACTGTACTTTAACTATAATGTTAACACAGTGTTTATGACTGTATATTAATGCAACATGTTTTCTTCAGTACTCTGACGCTCATCCGCCCCTGAGGAAGACTGTTGGAAACATCAGGAACCTGCCGGCCCTGAATGTCAGGCGGGGTGACTTTGTTCATTCATGTCTCCTGGGCACCATTTACTTGGATTTTCCAGGACTGAGGAACTTCTTGTTTGATTTTGGCATTGTCCCTTTTTGAATTTATCGCTGAATTGTTGTTCCTTTCAGTCCACATGCGCTTATAGGACTTACAGCACTTTGGTCCAACATTATATTTGTAATTTTTGGATTGTTAACTGACTGTAAGGAGTGTATACTTGCCTTGTTTATTTGGCTCTTTCTTTACTGTACAACTTTGACTGAATATGCTGTTTGTACATATACATATTTATTGCAATTAGTACTTAATATTGCTGGTACTCTGCCTTCTTTTGTGGTTTCCACCACCATTGTTTGTAAGGTCTCCAGGACTAGCTCTAGAAGTATTAGATCTGTAGCCCACACTGGATCTGGGAGCTAGTGTTTCAGAGACCATCACAGATACTAGTCACTTCTGCCACTTTCTTTCATAACATCACCCTTTGCCAGTTTAAGATTATGTGAGAAAGAAGAAAGTGGGGAAATGCCACTGAAATGAGGGGACAAGAAGGACCAAAGATGATTGCAAAAAAAAAAAAATGAGTGAGAGACTGCTTCCCTGAAACCTTCCCTTCCATATCAAAAAATGTGTGCTTGTGTAGCACAGCCTCAGTAAATAAGCTGATATTAATTATACAAGGCACAATGTAATTAAAATTTTGTACCTAATAAAAATCAATAAAGAGTATGATATTTACAGGTGGAAACATGGGAATTGTTTTTTTAAAGAAATGAGTTCTCTGTAATAGTTTTGTGCACAATAAGAAATGTCAGTGATAGTGTCTCAGTTTGTCCCTTGCACTCTATTCTTCTCAAAGGGTAGTAGATCTTACATGGCCAATATAGTAGGCATGGAGTCAGTCACAGCTGTGAGCATCATGAATTAAGATGATCTAACACTGCAATCCTATGTAGAGTTACTCTAATCTAAACCCGTTGATTTCACCTGGTTTAAAGCAGAGTAAATCTGCTTAGGATTGTACTGTTTGTTATGCAAGGCAGATGTCTTAAATTTCCAGATGTTCCTGTCTAAGAACTTTCTAACACACATATTTCACATTGTGTTACCCACTTTCCTATGCTGCTGTTAACCCAATGTGGCTGCAACATGAGTAAATGATGAATTGTATGGGCAGGACAAACCGTATACATGCTTTCATGAGTCTCTCTTCCAATTGGACCACCTACCTCCTGTATTATCAGGCATCATGAAGAAGCGGCATCCACGTGTCTTGGGGTGGGTGGCAGGGGCTAAGATGATCTTGAGGACATGGATTGCCTTGCTGGATCCACCTAGACCAACCTTCTGTTTCCAGTAGTGAACAGCCAGATGCCCCTGGAAGTTCACCACATCACATGAGCACTCCCTGTCATTTATTTTCAGTATCTGATCATCGGAGGGGAGGATCCGTGGTTCAGTGGCAAAGTCTCCACTTAGCATGCAGAAGATCCCTGATTCAATCCCAACATCCACAGTTAAAAAGATCAGCTGGTTTAACTCTGGAAAGCTGCTGCCAGCAGAAGAGACGGTACGACTTTAATAAACCAAAGGTCTATTTCGTGTGTGTCCAGGTATTCTGCTACTGGAACTACAGTTTCCACTTGGCTGTCATGGCTCATAGCCCTCAACAGCCCAACCCCCTATTTTTCTAACACTTGGACATGGAGCTTAATCCTTGCACATTGTACATATCGTAAAAGTAGTTTAACCATGAAAACCATTAACAAAATATAAAGATCAAATTATGCTGTAGTGGGCTTCATAAAAGAAAATGTAGACTCCTATGTGTCTCGGTTTTGTAGTCCTGGAATTTAAAGTCCTGAAAGTTCTTTTTATAAATCCCTATATTTTATATTAGGCACCTTCAGGACATCATTTGCCAGTCTCCTCGATCCAAGGCAGAAACACGGCATTATGTAGACAACATATTTATATATACAATGAAAGAGCAGCATACACTAATCACTCAACTTGACTAATGCTGCAAATGTAATCAAGCAGAGTCCAATGAATATGTGGTTCCCTAGCTACCAGCTTTGCTGATATTCATTATAAATAATCCTTTTATTGTCTACATTCTACTATACTATGTACTAGTGCTTACTTGGTTTCCCAGTAATGGGTATATAAACTCTTTAATGTGTGGAGGGAAAATAATATTTTGCATTTATATGGAATTGTCTTTTGCATACCCAGGTCATGAAAGCTTGTTTATGTGCAGTGGAAAGTGTGTGTGTGTAAGATTGTGTGGTGTTGTTTTGCAATGAAGTCATAGCTGATCCCATAGGATTTTTCAGTGCAAGAGATGTTCAGAAGTGGTTTTCCATGGCCTGCCTCTGAGTAGGGGTCCTAGATTTCCTTGTGGTCTCCCATCCGAGTATTAATCAGTGCTGACCCTGTTTAGCTTCTGAGATCTGACATGATTGGGCTAGCCAGGGCTAGTCAAGTCAGGGCAACTTATTTATATATATATAATGAAAGAGCTGCATATATATACAAGGACCCAATACCAAAATGGAGGACAATGTATTTGTTCATCCAGTACCAAACTAGAGTTTCATACACGTATACATTCACACACTCCTATGCACTCTCCTATGGCACTCTCCTATGCAGTTGTCACAGATGTGTAAACATTACAACTGTGTAGCTGGGGACAATGATATGGGTCTTTTCTATGCAGCCAGCACAGCCTTGAGAGACCGAGTGCCCAACTACACGAGAAAGAGCTATATAATCAACCTTGCCCAGGAGCTTGCAATATTAATGCACACTTTAAAAAAGCAATTGGGAACATCTCATCTGGACTTTAAAATTTGCCATGGAAAAATGGGTACATGAAGCTGCCATTTTTTGGATCAGAGTACTCTGATTCTATTCAAGTTCTACTCTGACTGGCAGTGGCTTTCCAGAGTCTCAGGTTTGGGTTCATTCCCTTTACCCATTACCTGAGCTGGAGATGCTGGTGATTGAACTTCTGCATGCCAAGCAGATGCTCTACCACTGAGTTATGGCCCTTCCCTCAGCTTTCCACCAAATCACATCATTCATCTCCATAGCTTTTTATTGCCTCCAGGATCTCAAGGTCTTCCCCAATTATCTGCTGCTGGAGTCCCTTTAATTGGAGAGGACAGGACTTTGGACTTTTTGTATGCAACAGATGTGCTACTGCTGTGCCCCAGCCCCTCTCTTTTCTTCAATGCAGTGCCCAAATTGGGATCCCCCTCTATTATCACCTCTATCAGCATCTTCTGTCCCAACTCTGTACATCTGAAAATATTCTATCCTTGTCTCTATAAATTCAGCTCTTTGTCTATCGGAGTGAACTTATTCTCAGTGTCCCTTATTGGACCTCTTGCTTTGAGTTGATTCTGTTATTGACAATTGTCTTCATTTTACTAGGACCCTTCTTTGAGATGCCTATATGGAAAATCATTAAGCAGTAATCGATATAAATAGCACACCATTTTTAAAAAACAAATTCATCATCATGCTTCTGCATTTCTGGCTATTTATTAGTACATGGTACCCTAGGGATGCATTTTGATTGACATTAGAGCAGTAATGTGGAGGCATGCAATTCAATCTACATCCTTTTTTTCCCCTGGAGCGTCTCCAAATCCGCCCATTCATCATTACCTCAAGATGGCCTTGACTCAAAAATAGAAGGCTTATCTCGCATTCTTTCAGTTTGTTCTCTGGAAAACTCAATGTTATCCAAATCCAAATTCCCAAGGGGGGGGGGGGAACTGCAATCAGAATAAGGGTTTCACCAACTCACAAGTGAAAAATTTACACAAAATGCATGACCTATCATTCCGTGCGACAATGAATTAAATTGCACAACATTTTTAATAAAGAGGAGGAATTTCCCCTGACCATTATTAATTATTGACCCACTGTACTTCCCATGATCCCAGGTGCTTCAGATGCAGTTTACTCTTAAGGGAAAGCTGAGACTATTCATCAGTCTGAATCCTTCCTGGCTTGGATGGGACCCTCACTGCAACTCCCTTCTAGAGATGGGCACGAACCGAAGTATGAACCAAAGTTCGTCACAAAACAGGCCGGTCTGTGGTTCACGAACCAGCGGTTCATCAGAACCCATTTCTGACAAACCACCACGAATTTTAGGATGGTTCGTTTAGTTCAATTTTTTTGGTTCATCACTGCAAACAGCCTGGTGCCAATCAATCAATTTCCTAGGCAACAGGGGTTGGGCTTTCTGCAGACCTTATGCTGACTCGGAAGTGACCTTCTACGGACTTGGAAGTGGTGATTTGCTGGCCCGGAAGGGATGTTTTCACAAATGAAAAATGAACTGATTTGTGAACCAGGGCAAGTTCGTGAAAGTTCATGGTTCGTGAAACGTGATGAACCATGGACCTCATGGTTTGCTTTTTTTTCTGGTTCGTGCCCATCTCTACTCCCTTCTCTCCTCTGGTAAATAATGCTAAATGGTGTGAAGGCTACAGGCTTGAAGATATCCTCTGGAAACTTCTCAACATGGTACGCCTCACTTGCTTTGAACCAGGCACTCTCAAGTGCCTTCATCACTACCCCTAAGGGAGAGATGGGTGATGGGAAGTGTCCATGAGTTGAATGGAGAATTAGAATGTCAAGCTCGCATATAATAACCTTTCAGTTTAGTGAGAACCAGTTTGCTGTAGTGGTTAAGAACGGCAGGACTCTAATCTGGAGCACTGTGTTTAATTCTCCACTCCTTGAAGCCAGCTGGGTGACCTTGGGTCAGTCACACCTCTCTCAGCCTCACCCACCTCACAGGGTGGGGATAATAACACACTCTGTAAAGCACTCTGAGTGGGTGTTAAGTTGTCCTGAAGGGTGGTGTATAAGTAGATTATTATTATTATTTCAGAATGCTTTGGTTCTTTTCCACTGTGTTCTCCAAAGTAGAACTGAAAAGAACAGACCCCCCCCCCCCACAACTGCTTCAGTGGGAAGATTTGGACTAAATATTCAGTTTTGTCATCTTCTAGGCATGAAGCAGGGGTCACTGGGGGTGTTTGAAGAGGAGGTAGTTGTGAATTTCCTGCATTGTGCAGGGGGTTAGACTTCCAACCCTATGATTCTATGATTCTACTTTTGAACTGTCCTTCAAAGGAAAGCTCTGATAATCCTTTGTTTCCATAATTTTAAGTAAAGTTTGTTATTAATAGAAATAGTCTTTTTTATTAAAGTTCATGATTTTGGTTGGCAACAAACAATAATAACACAAGTTATACTACACTTTAATTTTTCATCTTTTAAATTCACTGTTGTAGATCCTTCTCTGACAGGGACCATTTGACTCAAAAACCAAATATATTGGAACAATTTTATAGTGATATAAAATAGCACTCTTGGTGAGTTTCCGCTACATATGTGGAATAGCAACATTAAGCATTAAATGACTGCAGATGGACTTTTGGATTTCAGAGGAATATGCTACATGGTTCCTTATTAACCTAAGAACAAGCCTGTTGGTCTCAGAGCTGAAAGAGAACTATAATTTAACAGATAAGGTTCATTAAAGGCAATGCTTTGGCTTTGATCTTTCCATGTAAGTCCCATTGACATTTAAAAGAGTGGATCATACATCACTTCGGAAATGGTATCATACTGTAATGAGTTCTTTTTTCTCTCTCCCAGTATTCAAAGGTTATTATAAATATAGTTTGACCAGACTAGGTTTTACAATTTTGTATGACTCGCAATCATCAAATTAGTTACAGTGGATTTGAACATGACATCATCAATTAGAGTATTCCACCATGAGTCGTTTAAGGATTTGAAGCTTTTTCCGTTCTTGTTCTCTTTTTCTCCAGTACTCAGGTCTTTATCAATCACTTGCTCATCAATTATCATTAGGACTTCAGAGACAAACATTCTCAGTGTGGAAAAAAAGAGGCTTTTAGGCGGCCTGAAACATTAGGTGGCCTCTTTTCCCATATCCCAAACCTGTTTGCTGCCCTCTGGGCAGCTGAAGTGACGTGATTTACTTTACCATGCTCTTTCGGCTGGCTTCGTGATCCCAGGCAATCAGGAATTACTTAATCAGCATGATGAAATCTGAAATCATATAGCTAATCAAGACTGGATATACTGTGATCTTGCTGATGGCAAGCAAAGCCCTTGTGTTTGCTCTTATTTTAAGGGGAAGGGGGAACATGTTGGATCTTTGCCTAAACCGAGAGAACGATCTATATCTCAGTCCATGGAATTGCAGGGCAACAAAACCCCAGAACAGAGTTTTAAGACAGAGCTCCATTTTCTACACTTCTAGTAGGGACTTGCTGCTTTCTGGAGCAGCCAGTTAAAGCAGGAAAAGTTAGCAGGGAGCAACAGACCAATGTATTCTTTCTCATCACATGCAATTTGATGCTATTTTGTGTCTCCCCGCAATTTTCTCAGCCAAAGCAACATTGTATTTCCTTCAAGAGCATGCTGTGTCTCTCGGCATTCTGTCCATTTTCCTCTGTATATTCATAAAAATTATATGGGATCCCAAAAGCAAGTAGAAAGGAAGTTCACAAGTGACTGTTGTTTGTTCCCTATCTGATGTGGTATATAAGACATCCAGGACTGCAGAATGCTGCTGCTCGGGTCCTGATGGATGTTCCATTCAGGCCACATATTACACCAGTTTTGCAGCAGCTTCACTGGCTTCCCATGGAGTTCCAGGTCCGTTTCAAGATGTTGGTGTTGACCTTTAAAGCCCTAAATGGACTGGGACCAGCATACCTGAGGGACCATCTCTCCCTGTATGTACCCCAGAGAGCGCTTCATTCAGCAGATAAGAACTTGCTGGTGATCCCTGGCCCCAGGGAGGCTCATTTGGCCTCAACCAGGGCCAGGGCTTTTTCGGTCCTGACCCCAACCTGGTGGAACTTTCTGTCTGAAGATACTCGGGCTCATCAAGATCTGGTATCACTTCGGCAGGCCTGCAAGACGTAGATATTCTGCTGGGCATATGGTTGAGGCCAGTATTAGGACCATCATTTAGCCTCTCATCGCCTTCTCCTATCCAATGACATCCCGTCCGTCCGGGTGTCTCCCTCTTTGTATTTGAGGGCAGGAATGTGCAATAGGCCATCTG
Organism: Eublepharis macularius; assembly: GCF_028583425.1. NCBI lineage: Eukaryota > Metazoa > Chordata > Lepidosauria > Squamata > Eublepharidae > Eublepharis > Eublepharis macularius. The sequence continues at coordinate 161,924,465 of NC_072792.1, read as the reverse complement.
AGTTGTGATTTTATGATATGATTTTAATTGTATTTATATAATTATGTATTTTATTAATGTTGTACCCCATCCTGAGCCCACTTGCAGGGAGGGAGGGCTAAATACCAAATAAAGTAAAGAACACAAGCAAGCATGCCCACATCTGTATGCTTGCTCACATGGGCACGCATGGATACATGCACTTACCTTCCTTACTTCCTGGAAGAGGGGGCAGAAGATGACTGGTGATATCGTAGGCTTTCAAGCTCAGTCGGTGCTGATGGAGCGTGAAGGAGCACAAGACAGACAACTTGCCCTTGATAACCTCCCTGGCCAGAAATAGGACACTGACTAATAAGTTCTCGCAAACCTTGGGGAAATCTCCCACTTTCAGCTGAGTGAAGGGTCCAAAGATGAAGCCAAGAGTAGCTTTCAATTCTCATCCTCCCCCTGGCCTCATAAGTTCACAGCCTCAAGCTCCTGTTTCTAGCTGAAAGAGGCATCCAGGGGCAACAGAGGAGCATACAGTCTCCGAATCGGTTTGGATTGACCCTGGAATCGCAGGGCCTGGCAATCACAGAATGGTAGTGGGCCCAGGAGCTGACCCTGAATACAGCAATCCCATATCCCACTAGTAACTGGAAAATGTATTTTTGCTCTGCCTATCAATATATGAAAACCAGTTTGTATGAATCCTTTCTGTCCTCCGCTTATTTTTCTGGGCACAGCTGTGGACAATCTTTTTCTCCATACCTAATGGTAACCTACCATGATAATTCTGTGAAACATTTAAATGTTCGCTTGGAGAATAACTTCATTTGCTAAGAAGCAATGTGATTTATAGTGGTATTACAATACTTATATGTCCTTTTGACTAGAGATGTACTCTCTAAATATAAGTCACTGCTGATTATCTGTTTGGTAGCCCAGTGGCAGAGATAAGACGAAGGTGTTCCTTTAGGTTGGTCTGTAATCCCTTCTTGGTGGCAGAAAGGGGGGGGGGAAACCTATTATCTATGGCCTTATAATGTTTTCTGTTGATGGAACAGATTAGCAACAGGGTTCTATAATGCCACTGTGTGGCTGCACAAATGAACAAGGTCTTCCACACTCAAGCAACCTTAAGATCAGGGCTTTTTTTCAGGGGGAACACGGGGGAACGGAGTTCCGGAACCTCTTGAAAATGGTCACAAGGCGAATGGCTCCTCCCCCTGATCTCCAGACAGAGGGGAGTTTAGATGGCCGTCCATGCTGCCAAGCAGCGCAGAGGGCAATCTAAACTCCCCTCTGTCTGGAGATCAGGGGACGGGGCCACCAGCCATGTGACCATTTTTTCTGAGGGCAACCCACTGAGTTCCACCACCTCTTTTCACAGAAAAAAAGCCCTGCTTAAGATATTGTAATTGTATAGAAGAAATGGTGGGCTTAGACCCTTAGACAAAATAAGAACGTCATAGTATTCCTTGTTTTCTTCTTTCTTGCCAGACCAAGTCATCTTTCTTCGATCGCTTTTTTTCTCCCAATGTGTGAAGCAAATACAGGAGTACCATTTGGGGAGGGTAGGAGGGGATGTGTGTTCTGTGATATCGATTTAATAATAATAATAATAACAACAACAACAACAACATTCTATTTATATACTGTCCTTTATGACAACATAATGCCCACACACAGCGGTTTACAAAGTATGCTGTTATTATCCCCACAACAACAATCACCCTGTGAGGTGGGAACTGAGTTCCTAAAAGAGAACTTGGAGACAATGTCTGACTGAAAGCCCTCAGGGCAAGCCCGGAAAAACACATGAAAAGTATAGCATGTAATCAGGTCCTTATTGACCGTACCATCAAGTGATGGATTACAGGTGGGAATGAGCTATTACAGATTAATCACAACTGAGAGAGCTCTGTAACCCAAAATTAGCGCTGTTCAATGTCATTTGAACAGTCATTTGAGCTGAGAGATCACCCATCGGTGTTAATCACTTGGTGACTGCAATATCATTTGGGAATAAGCCATTAAGGGTCAACCTTTCCTTGGGCGTTACCCTTAATACAATGTTTTTCAATAGAGTCAGTTCACACATTCCTATTAGTCATCGAGAGCACAGGAATCAGGTGATGCACATGCATGTGTGAACCCACCCTAAGCATTCCACCATAGGCCTAGACCTGTGTTAGGTTGCCATGGTAAAATCTCTGGAAAGATTGGTTGCGATGCCACACTGAATTGGGATCACAGCTCAATCTACATTCAAACCAAGCTAATGAAAAACTGTCAAAACTAAGAGAATATAAATTCTTACTGTCACCACTCCTAGTTTCTGGGATTGCTGGTTCAACTCCCACAACTGCAATGAGCTCTGCAGGTGACCTTGGGTAAGCCATTCCTCTCAGCCTCATTATATTGTGGAGATAATGACAGCACTGACATTGTTCACTACTCTGAATTGGGCACCAATCTGTCTAGAAGAGCAGTATATAAACACACTGCTATTACTGTTGTTGTTATTCATTTCATTAAAAAAATTTCAGTTAAATATCAATTAAACCTGCAAAGAAATAGAACAGGACTTCTAACAATATGCTTCCCGTATTTATAGCAGAATCAACAGTTTGATCCAGCTTTCCAATCAAAACCCATTGGACTGAATCCAACCAAGGTCAAATCCCGTATTCAGTTTGTAGCACTTAGAGACTTGGGAAAATTATTTAGATTTTCTAAGTGCCTGAATCGCTTCCTGGGGCCCAAAATGGTGCACTTTTGGGCTCTGAGACTTGACCCAGGCACTTAGAGAACTCCTTCTAAATGCCTTGATTGACTCTCAGAGTGCTCTCAGAAGTGAACCAGGCATCCAGAGAACAATTTATAAGTACCTGGCTCTCTTTGAAGAGCCCCAAAGTGCCGGCCTATAAGTCTCGACCTACACTTACAGAACCACCTCTCCATGTCCTAATCAAAAATTTCCCCTCCTCTACACAGACACCAGGAAAAAAAGGGTAAAGATGTGAGGACAATTCGGGCTCATTTCTTGGACTCTGTTCCATTGAATGTCATGAACAATGAAAGATCTTTGGACCTAATTTCAAAAGCTAGGTAGGCACCAATCCCTTAAAAGGATGTAACATTGGGAATCTGCTCAGCCCAAGTTTTCAGATGTTACACGCACAGGTCTCAGGAGGTGCCCCCTTAGAAGAAGCACGTCCCTGTGTGTGAGGTTGAAAGGGAAATGCATTGTCTAAGATATGTCTGCAAACTAGCTACTGATCTTCTAAGGGAGAAGATATTTTTAAAAAGTCCCCAAAGGGGTTGCGCTAGCCCTATATTTTTTAAAATCTGTGAATCGCTTTCGAAGTATTGTTATTTCTTTAAGGAAGAACTTTTTGACAAAGCACATTTTTATCTGACAGTACATTATTTCTGATAGCTGAAGCCTGCAAGCTTTGAGATAGTCACAGATGGCTGCCTGACTGAGAAATGATGGAACCCAGAGACAAACTTGGAATGTATGTGTTACTATTTTAACTTGAGTTTTCATCTCCAACAGATTTTTAAGAGTCAAGTTTTGCAATAGGAACTGTTTATCTTGTTGAGAGGAAGCATCTCTCTTTCTTGCAGGGCTCTTATGCCGTCAAGATTCACACAATAGACGCAAAATTAGCAGAAGAAATTGCAACAAAGGGCCGTAGACAGAGTGTGAGACTAGGAGTTGGGAAGCCCAGGTTCAAGTCCCCACTCTGCCATGGAAGTTCGCTGGGTGACCTTGAGCCAGCCATTCTCTGTCTCTCAGCCTAACTTACTTCACCTCCTCCCTGCTCTGTTGTAGGCTCAGGCAATTGATGACCTTGGTTCTACTTTGGATGACCATTGATACTCCAGCAATACTGGGAAGGAGGAGGGGCTATGGCAGGGGTGGCCAAACTGCGGCTCAGGAGCCACATGTGGCTCTTCTAGACATATTGTGCGGCTGCCAGAGGTCTCTGAGTGTTGCCGTGGCCATACATTTGAATTTAGTTTAGTTCTTTCCCTCCCTTTCCTCCTTTCTTTCCATGTCTTTCCCTCCCTCCCTTTCCTCCTTTCTTTCCATGTTTTTCATATTTTCAATAAAAATGTTGGGGTTGCCAGGTCTAACACAGAAAATATCTGGGGACTTTAGGGGTGAAGCCTAGCAAGGATGGGATGTCACTTTTGTGACGTCCCATCCAAGTCAAAGGTCAGGTGATGGCTCTTCCCCAGCTCCACCCCTTCCAATGATGTCACTTCCAGCATACTGCACCAAAACCCCACCTCTTCCTGTGATGTCACTTTCAGGACACTCCCCCAAACCCACCTCCTCTTCTGAAGTCACTTCAGTGCATCATGTCTTGCAGCTCTCAAACATCTGACATTTATTCTATGTGGCTCTTACATTAAGCAAGTTTGGCCACCCCTGGCCACCCCTGGTTTCATGGTAGAGCATGGTCCGAGGTTCATTTCCTGGCTGCAGCCAATCTGAATACACAATACTGACTTTGATGGACCCGTGGTCTGATTTGGTATAAGACAGCTTCATGTGACAGCAGAAAAGAGAGCCAGCCTGTCCTGGGAAGTCCTGGGAAGAGTCCTGGGAAGAGGAGTCCTGGGAAGTCCTGGGAAGAGGAGTCCTGGGAAGCAGTCCTGGGAAGAGGAGACACTTGAGCTATTAATTCTCAAAAGCCCCTGGAACTGCCAAAAGAACCAGAAAACAAGGCCCTTGGATCTTAATCCGTTGAAGGCTGCAGGTGATGAGACTCTGTGGCTCATTGCAGGTTTTTGGGAGGCAGGGGATGGAAGACCTGTTGAATCCACTGGGTTGGCAGCAGAGCCAGTGCTCAGAAATCTGTGACCCTCTTAAATGGAGAGCCTTGAGGGAGAGTGCTTACATGTAAGGAGGTTGCAGGTCCAAAGCAAAATACTAGGTGCTATCCCTGGCATCTCCATCTAAAAGAGCCAAATAGTAAGTGATGGGAAAGACCTCTACCTGAGACCCTGGAAAGCCACTGCCAGTCAGAGTATGCAGTGGTTTGACTCAGTATAAGGCAGCTCCATGTGTTGTGCCCTGGAACATCTAGGAATACTTAATACACAATGTGATATAACATGTTGCGACTTTCTGCCCTTCTGCTGTACAACTTTGACTTTCACAAAAAAGGTGGAGCAATTTACCATGTGATAATATCGCAATGCCTCAGTTCAGATTATCAAGCGAAACCATGGTTTAATTAAACTGGGGTTAGAGTAATTGACTGAATGGGGGCTTCTCCAGTTATGATGGCTGGTTAGGGCCCATCAAACTAGCATCTGAAGCCATGGTTTGAAATGGGTTTATTAACCACAATTAACTATGGCTTTGCATGCTGTGTAAATGCAGATATTTGGGGTTTAAGCTTGGTTTGTTCTCCAGCACCTCTATTTCCAGCTATAGGGCTCTGATTAAACCAGCAATTGTTGAAACAAACCTGGATTTGAGGGATTATCTGCAAGCTTTCAGAAACTAATCAAGGCTTTGTATTATGTCTGAACTAACAGTCGAAACACACGAGATGAAATACCTAGGTTCAACTCGTGTTCTCTTACCTAAAGGTTTGTCGGGAAGTGTAGGCGTCCTTGCAGCTTAAAGTTTAGCATTTACAGAGCAGCAGGGAGAAGTGCAGGTGTCCTTGCAGCTTAAAGTTTAGCATTTGCAGAGCAGCAGAGAGGGATGTGCGGGGGTCCTTGCAGCTTAAAGTCTCCCGGTGCAGCCAGGCGTCGCTTTGCAGGGCCAGGCCGGGTGAGGGGAAGGGAAAATGCCATGATGCACCTTGAGAGTGGGAGGAAAGGCGCCCCACACCTGCACTTCCCTCCTCGCTGCTCTGTAAATGCTAAACTTTAAGCTGCAAGGACGCCTGCACTGTAAGTGCTAAACTTTAAGCTGCAAGGACGCCTGCACTGTAAGTGCTAAACTTTAAGCTGCAAGGACGCCTGCACTGTAAATGCTAAACTTTAAGCTGCAAGGACGCCTGCACTGTAAATGCTAAACTTTAAGCTGCAAGGACACCTACACTTCCCGGCAAACCTTTAGGTAAGAGTACACGAGTTGAATCTAGGTATTTTGTCTCGTGTGTTCTGACTCTAAGTCACTGAGTATTCACTGGCGTCAAGCTACCATGGAGAAGCAGTTGGACTAGGACCTAAGTGATGCAGGTTTAAATTCCCACTGTCCATGAATCTACCTGGATCATCTTAGGTCAGGTGCTCTCTTTGAGTGTAGTCAACCTCTTGGAGTTGTTGTGAGGATAAAGTAAAGGAATGGGGAGAATTGTGCATGCCAAACTGAACGTCTAGGAGGAAGGCCAGAATATAGCCATATTTCTTCCAATTACTATTATTATCATCATCATCATCAGTGTTTTTTTTCTTTAAAAAAGAGATGCCAGTACTCGTGACATTCTCCCCTCTCAGTCCAAGTTCCAAACACCCATGAGTTGCTGATATTTCATAAAGTGGTGCCAGTGAACCGTTCTGGTGCATACCTTCTGAAAAAAAATCGATTGTTGTTGTTGTTATTGTTATTATATATTTCATTTATACTCTGCCTTCCCCCCCAGTGGGGAACCATAGCAGTTTGCATTGTTCTCCTTTCCTCCATTTTATCCTCACAACAACCACATGAGCTAGCTTAGGCTTAGAGTGTGCAACTGCTCCAAGGTCACCCATTGAGTGTCCATGACAGGGCAGAGATTCAAACCTGGATCTCCCAGATCCTAGTCTAATGCTCTAACCAACCACTATAATGGGAGTACATGTTTATGGTGATCTTGTATTTTCAGTAACATCTGCACAGGAGTGTGGGATCTGCTATGGGGTGTAAACCAGGAAGGTCCCTGCCTCCCCTTCCTCAACCATCCCTGCTTAAGTTATGAGAGCTGAGCTGAGCAGCTGGTCATGGGGGAAGAAGTCTAAGAAAGTCTCTCATGACTGTGAAGGGCCATCCTCTTGCTAGTCCTTATTTAGGGCTCTTGTGGGAAAGAGTGTGTTTGCCTATGACCAATCAGAAAGCAGGATACCTATAGGTACATAGGACTCTTGAGCAGCATGCTCTAGAAATGTCAGATGGGGGGAGTCTATTGTCTAGATGCAGTAGAAAAGAGCAATAGTTCAGTAGTGCCTATAAGACTAACAAAATTAGAGGTAGGGTATGAGCTTTCTAGCTGTATCTGAAGAAGTGAGCTGTGACTCACAAAAGCTCACACCCTACCATGATTTTGTTAGTCTTATAGGTGCTACTGGACTCTTGCCCTTTTCTACTGCTACAGACTAACACAGCTACTCTTCATGGTCTGTTGTCTAGATGGGTTCTCTATTGTCCTCCCCTGGATACATACACATTTGGCAGAGTTTTGGCCAGTTAAGATCCTAACAAGAAGGCAAAAAGGCTCTTTGTCCATCACAATACCCAGTTTCAATCGTATGCAATCACCTTTCTAAGATCATTTTGGAATGCGTTAGAGCTAAAAATTCTCATCGTGAACAAGATGCAGCTTTTCATTGATAGATCACAGAACAGAACAGCTTGATAATGAATGAGGAGAGCAGTCTGAAAGAGAGATGGTGCATGAAAAGATCTTTTCCTTATCCAGTGCAAATAAAGCATCTCCCAAATCCCTGCCTTTATAGAAAGTGTCAGAAAGGTAGAACATACAGTACTGCAGATAGAATGGCAATGTTATCTCCTGCCAGTACAAGAGCAACAGAACCAAGAAAGGGGGAAAAATAGGGAAAGTTCTTACAGATAAGTGCTACAAATAGACCCAGTGTTCTGGCAACATTTGTAACCTGAAAAGGTAAAGGAAATTAGTACAACCAACTTTTCATCTCTTCATGCCTCATGTTCCTGAAAGATAGTTGGCTTTCCCAAAAAGAAAAAAAAGGTAGAGTTGAATAGGAATACTGAAGTGGACAATGGAATATATCTGCAGTCTTGCATGCAGAATAAAACTCTTGACTCTTATCCTAGCAAGACCTGTGCATTAAACAAGACTTTTTTGTATGATAATAGCAGTGTTGTGTAGTGGTTAGATTGTACAACTAGGACATGTGAGATCTGGGTCTTTGTCAACAAAGACAGGTGCATAGTATTACATCTGGGCCACAAAAATGGGAAGCACAAATACTGGATGGGGGATACACTTCTGGGCAGTAGTATATGTGAAAGAGATCTTGGGGTAAGAGTGGACTGTAAACTAAATATGAGCAGTCAGTGTGATGCGGTGGCAAAAAAGGCCAATTCAATCCTGGGTGGTATCAACGGGGCCATTGTGTCGAAATCGCAGGAGGTCATAGCCCCTCTCTATACTGCCTTGGTCAGGCAGCACCTGGAGTATTGTGTGCATTTCTGGAGGCCTCACTTCAAAAAGGATGTGGACAAAATCGAGAGGGTGCAGAGGAGAGCGACGAGGATGATCAGGGGTCTGGAGACTGAGCCCTACGAGGAAAGGCTGAGGGCCTTGGGAATGTTTAGTTTGGAGAAGAGGAGATTGAGGGGGGACATGATTGTTCTCTTTAAGTATTTGAAAGGCTGTCATTTGGGGGAGGGCAGGGAGCTGCTCCAGTTGGCAGCAGAGGGTAGGACCCGAAACAATGGGCTTAAATTACATGCACAAAGGTACCGGCTGGATATTAGGAAAAACTTTTTCATGGTCAGAGTAGTTCAAAAGTGGAATCAGCTGCCTAGGGAGGTGGTGAGCTCCCCTTCACTGGCAGTTTTCAAGAAGAGGCTGGATGAATATTTGTCAGGGATGCTTTAGGCTGATCCTGCACTGGGCAGGGGGTTGGACTAGATGGTCTGTATGGCCCCTTCCAACTCTATGATTCTATGGGTTCAAATCCTCCTTTAGTCATGATGCTCACTGTGGAACTTGGGGCAAGTTATTCTTCCACAACCCAACCTACTTGACAGGGCTCTTGGACGGGGGAAATGGGCGGGGGAAGAACTGAGTATACTGCCCTGAGCTTTTTGAAGGAAGGAAGGGGAAACAATTATATAGATGTCCAAGTTTTCCATACTTTGGAGCAAACCTCATCCCTCACTTTGTAGGCTACTCTTTGTTTCTGTCTGTCCTGAGCACACATAAGAAGTAAGCTCATTTGAATTTCAAAAGCGAGTCTATTTATTTATTTTACTTAATTTATAACCTGCCTTTCTCAAAGCAGATTGCAGACTATAAAACAATGCAGAGGAGGTCAGGGAGGCTGCCGCTCTTTAACATTCTGCAGAGTGTGCAAAACAGAAATGTTAAGGAAAGTATTTCTATAAAGGGATTAGAAGTGGGTGCCTGGGAATGCTTGTGGTCTACTGCAACAATTATTATAGGTATCGCCTGCTTTTAATGCATTGCCTTCCATTTCCTGAATTTTTAATAGTATGCCTTGCCTTAGATGGTTTGTTATTTGCATTGTTTTCGAATTCTCTAATCCCGGTCCTATTACATTACTCATTGAATGTTTTATGGCGTCTGATTACGTCAACTGCCCATTTCCATGCACTAAGCCTCTAATGGGATTTTTCTCCTGACCTGTTGGCAACCCAACTCAAGCCCTATCCTATATTAAAGTGTTTGCATGCCCACTCTATGCACAGTGCACACTTTATTTTTTAAACATGCATTGAGTAATTCTCATGTATTGACCTCATTTATACCATACCTTTCTCCCCAATGGGGACTCAAAATAGCTTACATAAATTTCCTCTACACCATTTTATCCTCACAACACCCCTGTGAGGTAGGTTAGGCTAAGAGTGTGTGACTGGCCAAAGGCCACCCTGTGAGCATCTGTGGTAGAGTGGGGGGGGGGGGGCTTGGAAGCTGGGTCTTCCAGATCCTAGTCTGACACTCTAACCACTACGCCACACTGGTTCTGACAGCTCAGAGAGGTTCAGCGCACGCACATATTACATTTATGTAGGTACTAGTCTCTGGTTTCATTTGTAAAATGAATGTTCATTGGCTCTTGCTTACAAACAGATGTCTGTGTAACTGTAATGTGGACAGAGCTTCAATCATGAAGCTTACTAGGTTACCTTGGGCCAGCTGCTTTTCCTCATCCGAATGTAGGATTATTGTGAAGAAGGGAGATCTCTATGCTACTCTAGGTACCTGAGGAAGGACTGACTTCGCTTAGGGCCACACAGTTCAGTTCAGAATTGAGCCAACTCATGAGCTTTGGGAGTCAACTTGGTGAAACCAGTTGGATTTGCCTTCTTTGTTTTGCAGTTTCAGATGGGTAACCGTGTTGGTGTGTAGTAGAAGAGCAAGATTCAGGTCCAGTAGCACCTTAAAGACTGACTAGATTTCTAAGGTGTGAACTTTTGAGAGTCAAAGTTTTGCCAGCTCTGTGAACCTCCTAAGCCTCCCTCAAATATATCATTCCATCAAAGCCTTTTGCTGTGGAGTATTGCCTACTTTTATTTCCCTCTTAATTTATTTAATCAACTTCACTTCCTCCAGTCCATCAATGGACTCATAATTAGATTAGAATCTAAATGAGATATGACCTGCAGGGGAAAGAAGTCATTTATGAAATATTGTTTATATCACCCAACTGTTAGCAAGGCAGTCAAGCAAAAGGGAAGGGAATCCTTAAGGATCTAGTCCTGCCCTCCAAAGACAGAAAGTTCATAGGACAGTACTGAGTGACCTAGGCCCTTGTCTCATAGGACCGGGTGACGAGGTGGAGCCAGATGTACTGCTCAACGTCCGACATGGTGCTACAAGCAGTGAAGATGTCCTTTGCTCAGCCAGTCAATTGGTCTTACCCATCTTTACTGTACAGCTGGCTCAGCTGTCACCCAGTCCTGTGGGATAAAGGAGACCAACTACTTTGCCTCCTCTGTCAGAGATCCATGGCATAGTACAGTTCTGCCCCAAAGCTCATTGAGTGAATGTGGGCCAGTCACTCTCTCTTACTCAGGCTAACCTACCTCACGAGGGTTGTTATGAGTAGAAAAAATGGAGGGGAAGGAGAGAACAACGGCCTGCTTCCCTCAGCTCTTTGGAGCATAAACATATACTAAATTAATTTTAAACATTCTAAATCTTATCTTAATTGAATATTTGGTACGTTCTGCCTCCCTTCCAGCCAGTCAAGAGGGCTACCTCAAGACATGGCCAGAAGTCAGGCAGAAGATGTATGTGGTTTATTAGCAAACAAGCCAACCACTTCCTCATAATGGCTTGATACATTCTGCTTGAGGAGAGAAAGAAGACAGGAAAATTAGAAGGTAACAGGTGGAGGGGAAAGTCTCACCTGTTGCCAAGATAATAGATCTGGAATAGATATTTCAGGAACTCTCTTGTGGCATCAACAGATCAAGATTTCTGTCCTTTGGGTTCAGTTTATTCCCCTAGCAGTTTACCTTCTAAGCTGAGGTGTTCTGGATCCCCTCAATGCTTAGGGCCATTTGAAAATGGAGGGAAAGGAAATGACCTTGTATACAGTTGAATTCTATCACCTACAACACATGTTGAATGGAACTGAGAAAGGCAGACTGTAAATAAAATTTAAAAAAATGTTCAGCCCCTCGTTTTCCTCTTCACTTTAATACAGCCTCTCTTTTCTTTCTGAATTGATATCTTGGGTCTAGAGCTGAAGATTCTCCTCAGTTTCCACACATGCAATTCCCAATTAAGATCAGGACTGTGGCGCATGTAATAAGCTTCAGCCTCCCTCTCCCAGCATCATTTTCCCAGCCTGAAACAATCCCAGTGGATGCTGTTGAGCCTGTTATGGAAACCCACAATTATCCACAGGGGAGATGGGTTTCCTTAGATAGCACCTGTCCAGGCTGTTTCATGTTGGAGACCCTGGACACAACATACACTCTGCCCACAGACACATGATTAAGACCCTTTTCTCCACCCCACCAGGAAAAGCATGTAAAGTTCTACAATTTCTATTCCTGCTGATAACTCAGACCATATATTCAAGTGCTTTCACTCATCTAATATTCACAAGTGTTCCTTAGCTAACTACTTCATTTTACCCTGAAAACAGAGGCAAACAATAGGAACCTATTGTATTTGAGCAGTCCAAGTTTAGGCAGGCATTTCCTTACCTTATCTTGTTAATGCGGAACGCAAGGGCCAAGATTTGTTTTTTGTACATGGCAAATAGACCATAAGGCATCCATGTTATGAAAAGGAAAATGTAATCTAACTGGTAATTAAAGCCATTGCTTATATAAAAAGGAAAAAAAATGAGGAAGAATGCCTAACAACTATGGAACAAAGAATACAGGAGAAGAAATAAATGCAACCTTGGTGCTACACCTCTGAAGATGCCAGCCACAGCTGCTGGCGAAACGTCAGGAACTACAATGCCAAGACCACGGCAATACAGCCCGGAAAACCCCCAACAACCATTGTTCTCCGGCCGTGAAAGCCTTCGACAATACAAATGCAACCTTGTTTCCATATGACGAGGGCATCTCCCAACGATGTTAAGTGAAAGACAGAATAACCCTAAAGATACTGCATTTTTATTTCCAGCTTGCTTTGTCCAAGGGAGGTTTTGAATCAATTTTTCCCTTCAGCTGGGCCGCATAGTCTTTGTTTCCCCCAACCATATTAGACCCCCCCATTCCATCCCCTGCCTCAATCCTCAAGGATGCTCTTGCATATCTGCAAACAAACTATTCCTTCCCTCCTTCAGTCACAATCAGACACTTCCCCTTCTACCTGGTGGAAATGCTAGCCTCTTAGAATCAGGATTCCAACTAATTCATTGTTTATGTCAACTTTTTGCATGTATGTACAAGAGCCCTGCTGCCTGGGCAACGCCACTTGCCATTCTCTTAGGTAGGCCCAAAGGTGATTCAAGAAACATGAGCTGCAGACTTCGTTACACTGAAAACCCTTTGTTAAACTTGCCTCTGGTAATTAGCAGAGTAGCAATGAAACATTTCTCTTCTAGAGTACTAAATTTTTTCCAAAAGTTACCTGCAGGGTGAGATATCATTTTATTCAGAACAATTTCTGAAGATGCCTTTAGTGCAACTTGGCATCTGTAATTTCTGTTCTCATGTTTTTAACAGTGACTGAAGAAGCAGAAATGGTTAAGTTCTGCTGCATTGTATCTAATAATAACATACTTAGTGTTAACAGCTTCTCCTGTTGATTTTCTGCCTGAGAGCTGTTAAACATGCACAAACCACTCCACCGTGACATCTAATTTTCATAAAATGGATTCATAATTGTAACCATTTTTATTATTCTGGAACATATTTAGGCGCACCTACAGACTACCATAAAATAATTTAAATTACAGATTCAAATCTAAATACACTTACAGGCATGCAAACGTTATTTAAATCACTGTCATTTATTTCTTAGGAAACATGTTTAGATTTAGAGCATAAGTATATAAAATACGGCGGGGTGGGGGTGGGGTTGTATGGAGAAGTTCAGTATGAAAGAAGCAGCTTGTTCCATCAGAATCTACTTCCTCATTTTGCTTTCAAAATATTGTCTTCTGGAGCAAGTGTTGTCAAATAGCCTGGAGAGAAATTAAGCTTAATGGATGAATATGGTCAGGTGGACCTTTTCATGAGATTGAGGTAAATAGCATCCTTTAAAGCCTCTATTTAAGGGACAGAACATTTTTCTCCAGGCCTGTTAGCAACCCTGGCCTGGGGTTACTGCTATCCATGGCTTTGTCTGTGGTGGAATGCCTTCCACCCTCCCCAGGATTAGTGCTGAAGTTTTCAGTCTTTGCAGCACAGAAGTGTTAAGGGGCTCCTTGTTAATTTTCAGGAGGAATGTTGGGAAAAGAAGCAAGTCATAGGATCATAGGGTTGGAAAGTACCTCTAAGGTCATCTAGTCCAACCCCCTGCACATTGCAGGAAATTCACAATTACCTCCCCCCACACACACCTCCAGTGACCCCTACTCCATGCCCAGAAGATGGCAAAACACCATCAGGATCCCTAGCCAAATTGGCCTGGAGAAAATTACTACCTGACCCCAAGAGGCGATCGGCATTACCCTGGGCAGGTAAGAAGTGGCCATGGGAACTAAGCACTGATGTAACCCTTCCTGCCCTCCCTCTCATGTTCTGCCCAGGTTCACAGAATCAGCATTGCTGTCAGATGGCCCTAGCCTCTGCTTAAAAACCTCCAAAGAAGGAGAGCCCACCACCTCCTGAGGAAGCCTGTTCCACTGAGGGACCACTCTAACAGTCAGGAAGTTCTTCCTCATGTTTAGCCGAAAACTCTTTTGATTTAATTTGAACCCATTGGTTCCAGTCCGACATTCTAGGGCAACAGAAAACAACTCCACACCACCCTCTATGTGATAGCCCTTCAAGTACTTGAAAATGGTTATCATATCACCTCTCAATCATCTCCTCTCCAGACTAAACATACCAATCTCCTTCAATCTTTCCTCATAGGACTTGGTCTCCAGACCCCTCACCATCTTTGTTGCCCTCCTCTGGGTACGTTCCAGCTCATCTATATCTTTCTTAAATTGTGGTGCCCAAGTAGGAATCACTTCCCTAGCCAGAGCCTTTCTGTGTCATAGAAATGCAGACGGCCCTGGCTCAAGGAAACCAATGGACAGTGCTGAGTGACACTTAAGCCATGTAACCTCAGAAGACCAAGATGAGAATGGACCTCCCAGAATATAGGAAGCAAGGGGGAGTGTGCAGAGGAGTTGGGGGACTTCTGAGCTTGTTGAAGTGGTGGTCATTGCTATACATATTCATGAGGAAAAAGGAGTCCATCTTAGCTCAGAAAAGCAGCCATGAGCACATGGTCTGTGAAACCAAGGGATGGTCCCTGAATAATGGAACCCCAGTAACGGATGAACCAAATGAACACAACAAAGAATTAAATAATGTATCTTATATGCAAGGTACGTAGGGTGTATGCTTATTTCCTTTTCTTTTACTTTTACTCAGTCTGTTGTGTTTGTCTATGCAATGTGTGCTTTTAATATACTTATTAAATTTCTCTTCATTTTAAATCCTGTCAATCTGATCTCTGTGAACTATGTTGAGGCCCATTCAGTCCACACTTAACATAAGTGGAAAAGAAAGAGAAAGAGAGCCCCCAAAGTAATGCTACAGTCTTTGAGAGACCAAAAGAGAGAGGAAACTGACTGCAAACCCTTGGGCTGATCCAAAACATCATACAACTAGTTTCCCAGTGGTGGCAACACCCTTAGAGAAAGTGGGGGATGGAGAAAGAAGAGCCTTTGTTGGGAATCTCGAGGCAGGAGACTCAGGTTACTGGAGGAACTTCCTCATTCCCTGAGGTGCAGAAATGGACACTTACGGGGTCCATGTCAGTACACTGTCTATCTCACGAAAGAGGAAAGAAGGAGACAAGCAACCTGAGTGGTCAAGTTAGAGGTGGGCAGATATTCAATGGATCTCAGAAAGACAACCCTCTGCCTAGAATCATGTAGCTAGCTGTACCAGTGACCTCAGCTGCACCAGTGACGTTCATGACATTGTGATTATTTTTTTATAAAAAGGACATTAATTGATAAAACTGTTCCAGGAATATGCACCATATGGCAGTAGCAATTGATCCATGCACCTGGTGTGGTGTGGTGTAGTGTAGTATGGTGTGGTATATGGTGTGGGAAAGAGAAAGATTCTCCTGGCTGTATAGCAGTAGCTGAGAAAGATCCATCTGAGTTTGTTCCTCCTTTGCCCACAGGGACTTAAGACCTTGGCATGGTTAGAAATGTAAGTCAACATGCTCTTGGCTTTTAATATATATATATATATACATATACATATACATATACATATACATATACATATACATATATATATATATATATATATATATATATATATATATATATATATATATATATATATATATATATATATTAGTGCAAAACCATTAAAAAAAACAGAGGTGGAAAAAGGAAAAGAAAGAAAATAATGGAAGCAACAAAAATTCTATCGGCAAAACTATACATAGATATCTATAAAAGATTTCAAAATATCTGTTTATGAGTCCATATTCAGTTGTCTTCTATATGCGATACATTCAAATATTGGTAAGTTTGTAAGTGGGCTTTTGTCTTTCCAGTGTTGAAGTATAAATCTTTTACCAACTGTAAGGGCATGGAGGATCCATTTCCATTGACTATCGGTTAGATTCCAAGAGACAGGCAAGTCGTTTAAACAGTGCATTAACATCCTCCAAAATAAACGAGTTTTCTAACACAAAATTAATATGACTAATAACTTCATCCCAAAACAGCCGAATGACTAAATATGACCAAAGCATATGCTTAAGAGATGCATTTTGTGAATAACACTGCCAACAGTTAAAGACTGTGCTTAAACCTTTAGTAAAAAGATGCTGTGGTGTTCCATATACCCAAAACATAATTTTTGCTGAATAAGTTGCAACTTAAGATCCATAGCAGCAACAGATATACGGTTTAGGGCCTTATCTCATTGCTTTAGCAAAATTGGATGCTCAGTATCATTATTCCATTCATCTCTAAGGCTTGGTGTACCATATTTATTAACTGACCTCAGATGTTTACATACAAACAGAGTAGATTTCACTTTCTGTACTGATTCAATAAGAATCTCCCAAAGTGGGAGAGATTCTGAACCACTCAAAGCTGCCGGATCATAGTCTGACACAAAGAAACATTGCAATTGTAAACGTTGACATTCAGCAGAAGTTGGCAAATCATATTTAGACCTCAGTTGGAAAAAATGAGAAGAACTCATCATCATTACCTATCTAAAGAACATTTCCCTTATCTGTCTAACCCTTCCATCAGACAGATTTCTTCCCAATTTAGTTTAGCATGTGAGAATAGGTCAAATTGATATTGTCATGATATTATGTGCCTTACTTCACTAGCTGCAGAAATTGTTGAAGGAACAAAACATAGGTAGATCCTAATGCGTTCCACTTAAAAAGTAATTTCAAAAAAGATGCCTCCAAAAGAGCTCAAGATGGATACTCCAAGTGAGGAGAGGGATCCCAATAATTTGTACACACACTAACAAATATGCCTGATGATAAGTCCTAAAGCCTGGAAGACCAAATCCTCCTTCATTAATTGAAAGTTGCATCCTCTTTAAAGAAATCTTGGTGGTGCTGAACCCAACATAAATTTCCAAAACAATGCTGTTGGTACAATGACATCACTTCCTGGAAGTGACGTGATTGCATCAGCACCTGGAACATGCACGCAAAGCACGCACACAGGAAGGAGACTCCCAGTAAATGCCAGGTCTCTCCCACCAGAAGGATACAAAAACTTGGCAAACCTAGCCCCACCCTTGGTTTGCCTGCCATCCTGGGTCCTGCTTCTTCCAGGCTCAAGTTGTTGGAGGCCTCCTGCTAGCTAGGCTGTTCCTGGATCATGCTGGCTGCTCTCCTCAGGAGGAGGAAAGACTGCCCCAGGTCCCAGGACTGCTACATGCAAGGGGTGGGTTGTATGGGGCCTGGCAAGGCTGCCCACTGCTGCTGCAACAGTGAGATGGGTGGTGCAGACTGGTGGTGCCAGATATTCATTAATATTATGAAATAATGCATTGTGAGAAATGGAATGCTTTTTGCAGAAAAATATAGTCATGGAAAATATTCTGGAAATGTGTCAATTATAAGATATCTTGCATTGCTCATCATCATCACTGCTATGTCCCTTTGGAGGAACAAACTAGGGTTCCAGGTCCAGTTACATTTGTGTGTGTGCACTCCTGGCATGCGCAATGATGTCACTTCCTTAAGTGATGTCATTGTGCCCAGCAGCGGGCATGCTCCTGCACTTACCAGTGGCTAACCGGAAGTGACATCATCATAGCTGGTGGGAGCATGTCTGCTGCACGCTGGCCCAGGAGGTTTTTGGCCTGTAGGGCCCATTTCCCAGACCTTCCTCCGCATCCTGCTGGCTGGGTGAATGACGGTGGGGGACAGAGGCTGGGAGCAGGGGATTCCTCGCCCCCACCAGGGAACTGGCAGCCCTAGAGCAAAACCATAGATACATTTAGTGAATTAGGCAGAAGTTTATGGCAGAATTGAGAGATGAAATTATACTTAGATTGGCTGATGATGTGGTCACTTGGCTTCCTGTGTGGCTTATGCCCATTACGGAGGGCTACTATGTGGAAACTGGTTTTCTGTGTTTACCCAGAGAGTCTCTGTATTTGTCCAGATGTAAACAGCGCACATAATCCATCTTCCCTTCTTTGGCTGTTGTCTGTCATCGAAGATGCCCTTGAGTATTATTAGCCAACTTAAATACAAAATCTAAAAGCAAAATGAGCAAACACCATATGGGAAATGATTAACTGAGAAGCTCCTTCTCAGCATCGTACAGCACCAATACAGAGACTAGCCAGACACATTCTCTCTCCCTCTTCATAAAAGCTAACTTTCCCTCAGCAAGATTATTGCATGAATTACCATTTCTTTCCAAATGAAGGCAAGTTTATTGCTGTATTAATAGAGCATAATTGAGGGGAGCATCTCTAGAAAATACACAAGGCATGATGTAATGTGCAAGGATTAATATTATCTATAGCTGGAGGGATGTCTATAAATCTGCATGACAGCCATTGGACTTCAGAGCATTTATTCAAGTTAGTATAATCAGCTTTCATGGCGGAGGGGAAGGCAGAACTCCCTCGAGTATGTATGCTGATACGCAAATGATTCAAAAACCAAAGGGGATCATGCCTTTGCTAAAACTCTATGGTTTTCCCCCAACATGATGACTAAACCAGTGACATGCTGACATCATTTATGGGAGCAAGACCAGTGAGTCGCCCATTTCCTCCATTATTTCCCCCCTGCGCTGGCCACGTAAGTGGTGGTGGGAGATGGCAGCTGTGGGCAAGGGATCCCCTGCCCTCAGCAGGGAATGGCAACCCTGTTCCTACCAAAATAGAAAAGACTAACCAACTTTATTATAGCATAAGCTTTCAAGAACCACAGCTCTCTTCGTCAGATGCAAGAGAGAGACTCTAGACTTGGGTAGGAATAGGGGGGCCAGGTCTCCTGCTATAGCTTTAGGTGTCATAGATCAGCCTCAGCTGGGCTCCCTGCCTGCTGGCAACTTGAGTCCTCCTCAGAGGATGAAGGGCTAGAAGAGCCAGCAGAGCCGGCAGGAGATCCGCCCGCGAGCCAGAGGAGCCGTCAAGCGGTCGGCAACCAGGGCTCTCTGTGCAAGGGCAAGGGCGAGGGATTGCACAGAGGAGGAACTGGCGCCCCGGAGATCCAAACCTCTTGAGCCAGCAGCAAGATGGAATGGAGGCTGTTTGGGAAAGGCAAAGGAGCGCTCACCTGCAGACTCAGTGCCGGATGGAGCTGGGGTCCAAGGGCAAGGCACCGTAATCAAGTTAAGGGGAAACACCTGGCCCTTACCCTCTTATGCCAACCTGAGCATAAAAGGAGGAGCAACTTTGTTCACCACTCCCCTGCATCCAGTACCTCCATGCCTGGAAGCTCTCTGTTCCTGCCCTGCTCCTGGCCTGTCTCCGAATTGAATTCTTGCTACCCAACCAGGGCCTTGTCTAGGACTCTCTCCTGCCTTATATAGCTCTTTGGACTCCTGCTTGCATGCTCCCTTAATGACCTCTTGGCTCTGAACCTTGGCTTGACTTTGGGCTTGCGCTACCTGCTTCCTGAGTGACTGTTAGACCAACAGATGAACTACTCCAACAGGCGCCCCAAGCCCTGAGCGTGACATTAGGTTTCATGCTAAAAGTGATGTTGCATGTTGGTGTGACACCAAATAGCTTGTCCCCATCCACCAAATTCAAATCTTTATTAAATCAGTTAGAGATTTTTGAGTTGAGGCTTACTACTTACCTGTCTCCGTATGCCTTTGGTGTCTGCCCATGAAACTAGCTACACTTGCAAATACTTCTTGCTATTGCCTCACGATAGATACGGATGATGTGCAGGTGGAAAAAGGAAGCAACATATTCCCTGTAGCATTATTTAAAGGATGCATCCAACTATGCAGCTGCAAAGAAGGGACAACTTGTGAGTGATTGCTTGCTTGACAAGTAGGTCACTTGAATAACCATAACCCTAGGGAATTCATGCCTTTTCTCCAGTAATCCAGAAGGTTTCATTCAAGGACTTTGCAGATGCAAAGTTGCTCAGCAGAGTATTAGAATTTGACAAAACACATCAAGGTAAACTGATGTGGAGCTTGACTTAAGTGTAAGTGATGAAGTTTAATCTAGGAATGTTCCCTTGATGATTGTGTTCATGTTGAATTTCTCAGCATCCCTACAATCTAGCCATCCATTCCTCCTTATCTTTCTTTTTTGTAAAGCTAAAAGATGTTTTAGTTACTGTCCTTTGGCATAAACACCTCTGTGACATATTTGGCCTGGTTACACCTGTTTCTAGACTGACTGGTCATGCACAGGAGTCTCGGGCAAGGCTTTAATGACACAACCCCTCACAAGGTTGGACTGGGAGGCCAAAGTGACCCTGGAAGTAGGCTCCTTCCCATCCCACTGCCATGCCCCTCCCACTAATGAAGGGATGAATCTCTGGAGGGAAAGGAGCCACTGCCATGCATACCTATGCCTGGCAATCCCAGGACTTTGGGGTGGGGTGGGGTAGGAGAGGACAGTGGCACAAATTGTGGTGACATCATTTCCAGGTGAAGTGATGTCATCATGTTGAGCAATACTCTAGAAATTCCCCTAATCTCTATGGTAAATACCATAGAGATTGAGGGGAATCCTAGACAGTCACCAGATGTGACTGCATGGGTTCTTTCTGTTAGTTCTGGCCCCATACTGCTTCAATTTATCCTCTGATTTCTGCACACATATTTTTGTCTTTAGTTTTTACTTTGGGGTTTGGGGGGTTCTTTGTTTTTTTTACAGTTCTTTGAGAGCACTTTTACCCTGATCTTTTTCTGGAAGCTTATTTTGACTTGATTTTTTTCTCATGTGTAATGTTTCTTTTAGTTTTGTTTGTCCTGTCCTGGAGTACATGGGGAGTACATGGGGTGTTCCCCGAAAGTGGCAGCACATCGGTGATGGTGTGATGTCACTTTTGGGGAAAACCAATAAGTGGTGTCAGGCTTCTTTAGGAATCACGGTAGAGTCCTTGGTAAAACCATAACACTTCCAGCAATTTCCAGAGAGGACTGATATCACTTCTGGATGTTCCCTGGAAGTGACATCACACTGTTAGTCCAAGGGTATTTTTTTTGCTGTATTTTTCTCTTACTGCCACTCTGAGCAGTGGTTGAAAGACAGGCTTGCTGGTTCAGTGAGAAAGGTGGTTTATAAATAAATAAATAAATAAATAAATAAATAAATAAATGTGCATTATCCTTGATATACAGAGCTTTTTTCACAGGCCAGTTGGTTTGGCATTACTGTTCATGCAGATGATTTGGAAGGGGGGCTTTATTTGAATGGTGACTTTCATTTCAGAATTAGCATAAAGCTATTGTGTACTCATTTGCTCCCATTATATATTTAAGGGGAGGGGGCTGTTTGTTTGCATGGAGTAGAGAAACTCAAACTGTGAAACCAGCTTCCCTGGCGAGATTCCAAAAAGGCAGATGCAAACAAACTCTAAAATATGTGTTTTTCTTTTGTGTTCTTTTTTATTTTCAACTATAACTGCTTTCAGTTGTTACAGTATATTCCCATATTTGGTAATCTTTAAATAAAAATGAGCCAACCAAGTGAAGAATTATTAGCTGTATACTTCATTCCCCTCCCCCACAACATTCTTCTATTTTAATACTGGGCAAATTCTATTCATCATTAATGCAACACCATTTATCTAGTCTGTCAGAAACGTGGCAAGGAGAATTTTACTTGGCAAGGGGTATAATTTGCCCAAATTTCAGAACTATCTGGTAGAAAAAGTCTGAGTTATAGATGGTTTGAAATTTGCATTAATTTTGAAGGTGGTGAAAGTTTCCAGCCAATTGAAAGTTTTTATGAAATGGAGGTAAATAACATTACCTGATAAATGGCATCCCATTAAGCCTCTATTAACGGTACCGGACATTTTTCTCCAGGTCAGTTAGAAACCCTGGGTGTATTAGTCTGAAGAACTGGGGAACCTGCAATATGACAGGAACTTCACACAACATAATTTGAATGGATCCACAACAACAAAATCATTGAAGTTACACAACAAAATGAGTTTTGCGAATTCAGCCTTTAACCTTGGTTAACAAAGATGCTGAAAATAATCTCTCTGCTGTCAAGATCACCCAAATGCTGTCCTAGCAGTAATCATATTTCAACATTTTAGTAATATACAAAAATACATTCATCAGGGAGCAAGAACAGCCCAACAAACTCTAATCTAAAAAAAATCCTGTGAGAATTGGTAAGGTTGTGATCAAGTATCAAGCAGTGGATATATGACTGCATACAGTAATGCAAGCTATTAAGTAATTTACGTAACTCAGAGCAGGCAGCACAAAACTATCAAGAGGCATCCCTTTAAGGAAGAGGATACAGATCATTTTGTAAATTGGCTAAACCAGGATTCTTATGTATAAACCATTTTAATCCCCTTGATTTGAATAGCATTAAATGATTTTGAATCCACGTACTCAATCTTAACTAGTTTGGGAATCATTCTAATAATGAAATAGAATCTTTTATTTCCACGTCTCATTTAAAATACAATTAAATGTTACAAGAAATGCAAGTCTGCCTCTTAAAATGGCAACCAGGTGATAAATTCTCCCTCTCCCTCTGCATCCTGTATATCCACATTCTGACTTCATTCATCTGCGTTTTTCCCTGTCCCAGCTCCACACTGCTGGCCACTACTGGTGGGGTGTGGTAACAAACAGCTTCATGAGATCAGAAATGGGCCATTTGTATGACCGATTAAAGAAAGAAAGAGAGTGGTAACCCTAACTCAGGGATTCCATTTTTAGCAGTAACCCTGTTTCTTCTAATGTTTACCTTAGTTGTAATATAAAGCTTCCAATTGTAGAATTTTACTATGTCTAATCTAGTAGCGGTAGAAAAGAGCAAGAATCCAGTAGCACCTATAAGACTAACAAAGTTTGTAGTAGAGTATGAGCTTATGTGAGTCACAGCTCACTTCTAATCTATCTATGAGCCAAGCTACAAGTGACACCTTACACAGGTTGGACACTTGTCAGCTTCCCTCAAGTTTTGATGGGAAATGTAGGCGTCCTGGTTTTACAGCTTGGCTCTCCAATACAGCGGCAAGACCAGGATGCCTACATTTCCCACCAGAACTTGAGGGAAGCTGACAAGTGTCCAACCTGTATCAGGCGTCACTTGTAGCTTGGCTCTATGTCTAATCTAGTCTGTCAGGAGACAATGGGCCAATTTACAGTTGACTTCCTAGCAAGATTAGACAGCCCCAATTCTATGGTTAAAACCCACAAATCCAACCCACATGGCCAAATCCATGTGGTTGGATTATTTACAGTCCCATTTTAAGATGAGCTAAACCCTTTTAAACCTATTGAAGTCAATGGGTTTAGAAGTCTTTATAACTCTGCTTATGATGGCACTGCTAGACAGTTTCTCTGCCAAGTGAGATCTATTCACACAGATTAGGTGCTCTTCCTGGGGGAAAGTTTAAAGACCCCCTGAAAGTCTCTAGATTTTTTGTGCTTTGATAAATGTCTAAAGATCAGAACACTTTGGCCTTCTGGCAGTTTTTCTTTTCAGAGAAGTGACACTGAATGTAATGCAATCATTTAATAAGCACATAGTGTTACTGGAACTCAAAATTTGAATTTCATTGTTTGTTTTTAGGGTACACCAGAGAACTGGAAAGTCAGAAGAATTAGATCTTACCCATACTGGATAACAGTGTTCCATGGCTGTACAATTGGTGACAAATAGCAGGGGATGGTTATATCCATCATTTCAAGAGCATATGGCTGGACCACTTCCGGACATAGAAGCAGCCAAACAAGTTGCACTTTTAGTCTTAGCCACAGATTTACAGTGCAGTCCTAAACAAGTCTATTCCAAACCCTGCTCAAGTCTACTCAGTGGGATTTACTTCCAGGAAAGGGTTCTTAAGATTGCACAGTTATGTCCTTATATACTTCCTTTTTTTATCTCACCCTAGGTGAGATGCTAAACTAACCAGCATATGAAGTGGAAGGCAGGCAAAGATTTTTATTGGTCTAGAGGGCTTCTTAAAGATGCTTTACAGAAAGGAAAATGACAGAAGCTAACAGTTGCCAGTAATCCAAGTGCTAACCAAGCACAGATTTATACCACAGCACTAAAACCATCAATAAGCGTGCTCCTGTGTATATTTATTGCTTATTGTGAGATCTTGTGTATGCCACTTTCTAACAAAACACAACAACCAGTGTTTGGGCTGCAGAAACTTTATGGATTATTAATCAAAATGTCAATTATCAGTTATCTTAAATTGTATATTTTCAGTGATATTGACGGGCATTCTTATACTGGCTTGTTGTGATCTTTTGCTCTAAATTTTAATGCTAACCTAGACAGGCTCCTCTGGGAATAACAAACTGTAAACTACACAATCTGCAAAGTATTTATACCTTGTTTTTATTGTTATTGTTAAATTTGTATAAAGAAGCACACAATACTGTAATTTTTGAATGTTTTTATGACAGTTAATTAAATATCAAAGCATTTTTCCATCTTCGTCAGATCAGGCAACTTGCCCCCTACCTGACGCCCCAGGACCTGGCTACAGTGATCCATGCAACGGTCACCTCCAGGCTAGATTACTGTAACTCACTCTACGCTGGGCTACCCCTGGGCCTGATCCGGAAACTACAACTGGTCCAGAATGCGGCGGCACGGGTCCCCTGACTGGTATACCTTACCAGTCACACATCACACCTGTCCTGCGCCAGCTGCACTGGCTTCCGGTTGAATTCCGAATCAGGTTCAAAGTGTTGGTTCTTACCTTTAAAGCCCTGAGTGGGTTGGGACCGGCATATCTTCGGGACCGCCTCTCCCTGTACGTTCCCCGGAGATCGCTTCGATCAGCGAATAAATATTTACTTGTGGTCCCCGGCCCTAAGGAAGCCCGCCTCGCTTCAACCAGGGCCAGAGCCTTTTCAGTCCTGGCCCCAGCCTGGTGGAACGCTCTGTCAATGGAAACCCGGGCCCAGTGGGACATATTATCGTTCCGCCGGGCCTGTAAGACAGAGCTGTTCCGCCAGGCGTTTGGTGATTGAAGGGGGCGGTGCCATGTCGGCCTCCCACCTTTGGGGTGGGGAAGGTTCTCCCCACCACTGCACCTTGTTAATTTGTTTTATTATTTGTATATTGATTTTAGTTTTTGTTTTTATCAATTTTAACTGTTCACCGCCCAGAGCCCCTGGGGATGGGCGGTATATAAATTGAAATAAATAAATAAAAATAAATAAATAAAAAGTGTTGATATGAAACAGGAAGTTGAAAATATGCTGGCAAAACCCGTCGACTTTCTGATGTAACATTTGGCTTCGGTGCTCTTTTATTTTGCAGTGAACTGTGGAAGTTGCTTTCATTTTATAACAGCAACATGATCTATAAAATTTTGGAGAGAAATAACGGATAATTACTGGTTTGCTGACTTTTCACCAGTTGGACTTTGACTTTACATCATAATAGCTATTTATTACTATTTCTTATTGTGTAATATATATTGGACTGGCTTGGTTATTAGGCATATGAATTCATTGTTATTTATCTATTTCTCTATGTTTTATTTAGTCATATATGCATTTATTGCACGTTGGTGGCACTTTGCACTTTAAAATATTAGAAATAAAATAGAAAAATGAAAAATTTAAATAAGAATAATAGAAGATATAGGATTCTAATTCTTTACCTCTGGGTGATTCTTTGGTGTAGTTTACAACTCAATTTTAATGTAGCTTGGCTCTATATTTATAAAAGGTGGCACATCGTTGCTTTCTCTGGGAACCAAGATAATCCAAACTACCGTATTCCCAATTACTATGTGTGGATGTGAAAGCTGGATGGTAAAGAAAGCTTACAGGTAGAAAGTGATTCATTTGAAATGTGGTGCTGGAGGAGAGTTTTATGGATACCATGGAAGGCTAAACAAATAAGTGAGTACTAGATCAAATCAAGCCTGAATTCTCCCTGGAAGCTAAAATGACAAAACTGAGGTTATCATACTTTGGTCACATCATGAGAAGACAAGATTCTCTGGAAAAGTCAATAACGCTAGGAAAAGTGGAAGGCAGTAGGAAGAGGAAGACCTAAAATGAGATGGCTTGATGCAATAAAAGAAGCCACGTCCTCCAGTTGCAGGATCTGAGCAAGTCTGTTAATGATAGGACGTTTTGGAGGTCTTTCCTTCATAGGGTTGCCAATGGTTGGAGGCAACTTGACAGCACAAAACACACACGCAACCCTGCTCTAGGCTGATTGATCTGCATAGGAGACCATGGAGAATCCCACGTGAATCCTTCTGAGGTTCTTTTGAAGGGGGGGTGGCTATAAGATTAATGATAATAACACATTTTTTAAAAAAAATAGAGAAGTGTCCAAATATCCCCCACCCCTCCTTGAAATTCCAACTTATGTTTGTCTTAGGCAGGACCTCCAAAATTCACCCTGGATTAAATTTGATGGCAATGCTGCTTAAAAGCAATGTGTGACTTCATCCTAACAAGTTAGTTCACAGAAGGTGGAAACCAGCGTTGATGTGATTAACAACTCCATGGCAACTTGGGGTGAATTTATTTTAGTACGGCAAAACATATTGCTTGCAAGTGTAGATTTTGTACACAGAACACTGGGGGAAGAGTTCAAATTGTCATTTCAAAGGTCACTTAAAAATGACTAAACAAATCATTTAGCAATTTAAACTTCTTTAGCAAAGCAGTTGTAAGCAGCCTCCCAACAAATGGCTGTACCAACTGCTACATCTCAATAGAGGGAATTAATTACGGCTATGTAAATGAGGGAAGTTTACCTGCTTTGAATATGAAAAAATTCTTATTATAGTTCACACATGTTGTCTGGGAGGTACATACACTGCATTGAGTCACTAAAGGAATATTTAATTCAGCTTATGCTGACCGGGGACATTATCCTTTCTGTGTTGTACCGCCCCCCCCCCCCCCCACACACACACATACACACTTATTCTCAAAAGAATGCTACATTAAGGACTTGTGTCTAAGCTCTTCAGCTTTCAAGGTAATGTAATAAGAAAGAATCACTTCTCAGAGAAAGAAAGACCAGAACTTGCAAAGGCATACAATAACCTTTCATGCTAACCTTGATAAGTGTTCATTATACCTGCACAAAACATTAGTTGTGGAAACAAAACAAAAAATCTAAACAATTCACTAGATTCTGGGAAAGTAGTTTTTGAATTATTCAAGACAGAAAGTTTGGCACAAATACAGAAATGGGGGTGGGTGTTCTGAATCTGTTCCCTACCAGGGCTCATTTCGAGGGGGAACGCACCGGAACGCAGTTCTGGCAGTTCCCCAAAGACGTCACGTCAGGTGGCCCTGCCCAACTGACTCTTGGCCATTTTGGGCTCATTTCAGCCTGGATTGGGACTGAAATGGCCCGGATCAGGCCTCTGATAGATGGTGGATCACTCTCCCACTCAGCAGCTGCCCAATCCTGACCATTTTGGGCCCCTTTTCAGGCATTTTCAGCCCCTTTTTGCCATTTGGGGCCCAATTTCGGCCCTGAATGGCCAGGATTGGGTCCAAAACAGCCAGGATAGGTGATGTCAGGGTGTATGGTCTATGCAAATCAGTGATGCTAATGAACCACTTCTGGCAATGGCAAGGGGCGTGCCATATGCTAATGAGTTATGCTAATGAATTATGCTAATAAGTTCCTCCAGCTCTTTTTCTACGAAATGATCCCTGTTCCCTACAGTGTGAAATCTGCACAGTGGGGCCAGGTACAGACAAGGGAGATGTTTCTGAAAACTGAGGTGAAACCCCAAGTTTGTGGGAAAATCTCAAAACATTTTTTTTAAAAAAAACTACAGGTTTTAAGGCCGATAGTCCAGGTCAGCCTGATCTTGTTAGATCTCAGAAGCTAAGCAGGGTTGGCTGTGGTTAGAAATTGGATGGGAGACCTCATTACTGTTCAAGTTGTATGGTTGAAGTTGTTTATTGTTTTGTTGATAAATAAAATTTATTATTTTTTTTTAAAAAAAAGAAATTGGATGGGAGACCTCCAATGAAGACCCAGGTTGCAGAGGCAGTCAATGGCAAACCACTTCTGTTGGCCTCTAACCACGGAGGCCTCACCAGGGGTCGCCATGAATCAGCTATGACTTGAGAGCACTCTCCACCACACTAGATTTAAGATGTGCCAAAAACTAAGAATGTCACCTGAGAAATTTTACAAGATGAAAGGTAGCCTATTGGCTTTCCCAAACAACCCCACTACAATGACATGAAGAAGCAACAGAAAGTAGTGATGAGGAGAGAGGGAATGGGAGAGAAAGTGGTGAAAGTGGAGCTGAAGAAATTGGGCAGGCAATTGGGGGCAGATGGAAAGTCCCGACAAGCCTTGCACACTAAACTAATAATTTGCATAACCATATTGATTCTGTATTCTCTTATGAATGTATGAGACTGTCTAATCAAACTGAACTTATGTCTACTAGAAACCTGGTAATCTATCATCGAATCATGAGAAAAGTATCCACCGGCAAGCCAACTTCTGAGTGTGGAAAAGATTTCCCAAGAGACAGGCAGAGAAAGCTGGAGAGCCACTGACCACCTGACTTTTTCTGTTGTCTTGTCTCACTTTAGCAGCAAAATGGCTCTTCCAATTCCCTTCTGGGGAGATCTCTGGGGATAACTATAATAATAAAAAAGATCTGTCTATCCATCTGCATCAAGCATAACTCCTTAGAAAATAAAGTTAGTCACCTCAGAATTGGCCATTGGCTTCAGGCTGATCATGAGATTTTCAGTGCCAAACATTAAAAGAATAGGAACTTCTGGGCCCATGAAATCTCTAGAACCCTCTTGCTTTTTTACATTGGAAGGTATGGTTGCCTCTGGCAGGCATAACTCCCCTGAAACTAAAGCTAGCAGCCTCCAAATGATGAGGAGAACCAAAAATGAAGGGAATCAGAACATCCTGCCCCATCTAATCATCAGAACCTGATTTCCCCACACACTTTTTTTTTCTTTTAGATTTGAAAGCAATGATTGTCTTCGAAAGGCATAATTCATGACAAAATAAATCTAGGCATTTGAAAATGGGCCATCAAATTCAGGATGATGATGCGAGTTTCAGTGCTAAAACTGAAGGGAATTGGGAGATCCTGGCCCGGGTTATTTCCAGAAGTCCCCAAATGCTATTTGCAATGGAACCTAGCATTGTAGCATTCAGTATTGTAACCTGATCATAGTTCCCATATAGCTGCAGACTCTTAAACAGAGGTATTTCTCAGTTCTACTATCTGAGATTCCAACACTGTCTTGAGGGAGGAGCTGGTCCATCACAGACTAGCTTGATTTCACTGAAACTCTTCTGTCTTCATCAGTATTTCTTTTAACAACAACAACATTCAATTTATATACCGCCCCTCAGGATGACTTAACACCCACTCAGAGCAGTTTACAAAGTATGTTATTATTAACCCCACAACAACAATCACCCTATGAGGTGGGTGGGGCTGAGAGAGCTCCAAGTGTGCTCCAAGTGGAGGAGTGAAGAATCAAACCAGGTTCTCCAGATTAGAGTCCCACCACTCTTAACCACTACACCAAAGTGGCTCGCTTTTAAGTTTCATTGCAGAAGGAACCCAGAAATTTAGTTTGTTTGTTTTAGATTTTTTAAAACAATGATGATAACTAGAAATGTGTGAACCATCACCACTGTGAGAAATTTTGCTGATGGCAGGAAAACTTTAGCTTCTTTGAAAACTCCTCAGTAGTTTTGCCTGAAGGATACTCCCCAAATTCCCTGCAATTTTTGTTTTTTGTGAAAATGTGATTGGCAGCTGGAAAACACATGTACGGCCAGGCAACCAGGATGATCTTTCCATAATTATCCTCCACCACTGCTGGGATCAAGCCTCAGAGTAGAGTGGGAAGTCAGCCCATCTTGACTTCTCACATTCAGTATCCGTTTATGCAGTGTCTGTCGACTCAGTCCTCATTGGCCTCTTTAATTCAGGCATGTCCTTCATTTTAATTCAGGAATGTCCTTCCCTTTGTTAATTATGCAATTTCAATTATGCAATTGTTGACTTATCTTAATTATTTTTGCAGAATCCAAAACCAGCCATCCTCATCCTCTCCTGCTGCATTGCCATTCCTGGCAGCAAGGGCAGGAGCCTGGCAGGGACACGTCTGCATCTCCCACTACTTCTGAGACCCCAGTGTTTCCCATTTGGAAGCCCACCTGGAAGCACTTTCCATCTTCTTTGCTGGTGCTTCCCTTTGTCAGTGGTCCCAACAGCTGGCTGTTATCGAGCCCGGGAGGGAAGAGGCAGTGCCACTCGTCCTGGCAGCCATGTTATGCAACTTCCACCCTGGCCATTAATGACTGGGCTGGCCAAAATACAAGGCCAATGCTCAGCTCCTGGGGCCTCACTCTTTCACACTTCACAATGGAAACTTCTATTTTGAGGAACTGAGATGGGATCCTTAGCAACGCATATGAAACTGTGAATTTGCTGAGGTATTCGTGTGAGGTTCTTCTCTGAGCGACCTCACCTATATAACAGGGTGGTGGTTAGCAGATACAGGGGCTTCCCCCTCATGTCATTCCTGGAGGCCCCTTCTGCTCCAGGAACAGATTTCTGAGTGATATTTTGGGATAGGGGAATGAAGATGAGGTGGTCCAGGTCCACTGATGAAAATCCCTTTGGTAGGCAGAAATTATCACTGATATCACTCTGAGCCCTGTGGCACAGAGCAGTAAGCTGCAGTACTGCAGCCCAAGCTCTGCTCATCATGACCTGAGTTCAATCCTAGCAGAAGCCGGGTTTAGGTAGCCAGCTCAAGGTTGATTCAGCCTTCCATCCTTCTGAGGTTGGTAAAACGAGTACCCAGTTTCCTGGGGGTAAAGTGTGGATGACTGGGGAAGGCAATAGCAAACCACCCCAGAACAAAAAGTCTGCCAAGAAAACGTCGTGATTCAACGTCCCCCCATGGGGTGCTTGCACAGGGGACTGACTACCTTTACCTTTTACAAGCCCATGGTCATTTTACTTTCTCGTTATCTTCGTATTTTACAACTTCCTATTTTACAACTGCTAGTTCTGATTCTGCTAGTGTTTATTGGGGTTTTTTAAAAGGTTGTTTCCATTTGTTGTTCTATTTTATATTGTAAGGTACCTTAACAACTTTGTGGTAGAGAAAAGAGATATGTTTTAAATGAATGAACTGGAGGGACGGCAGAGTGGACTGGAGTTCATGGGAACAGACTGGAAGAAATTATTCCAGTTATATTCATAGTTAGGTAGCTTTCAGAACACTCCTAAGCAGAATTTTACCCTTCTAAGTCCATTGAAGTCAATGGTCTTCAAAGAATGTAACTCTCCTTCATAACCATTTACTTCAATGGCCTTAAAAGAGTATAACTGTACTTGGTACTGCCTCGTCTGCCAACTTGGTCTATAGCAGGGTATGTTTGACTAGCTGTGAAAGTTGCTTTTATCTTATAGGGCACAAGGAGAAAAAAATGAGAGAAAATATTCTCCTTTGAGGAAACTCAATGGATAGATCAAGAGTATAATCGCTGGCATGACTCCTCATGATGTGTGGCAGTTAATGGCAGTTGGCCAACAGCATAGCAGACAAAACGAAGAGGGGAAAAAGATCATAGAAGAGAATAAACTAAAGCTGAATTGAAAATAATTCAACAGGAAGGGGGGGATCAGGATTAAGGTGGAACAAATGGAATAGAATCTTGGTAGTAGTAGAAGATCAGTACAGAAAATATCATAAACTATATGATGGAGTTGTTTTAATGAATAATACATGGAAACATATGGGGTATTGTTGCAGGTTGTGACATTGAGGGGGGAGTTTCACTGGGTCTGGCAATGCTGAAAGTGGTAGAGGAGGGCAGTGGTGGTGATGGGGTAGAGCAGGGTACTTGCAGGGAAGGGGAATCCCATTCCCTCACCTTTGCTTCCACCTTTCCCAAAGACCCTTCCCTGTTTCTGTCTCTCCCCCTTCCCAGAGATTGTTCCTTGTTCTTCCCCCCAAAGATCGTTCTGTGTCCCCCCGTTACTTCTTTATTCCCTGGACAAACATCCTTCCATGTTAGTCTCCTCACCCACCTATATACCCTTCCTCCCCACCCACCCCCGAGCTTAGCCTCTTTCCTTGTTTTTTTTTTACTCCCAGCCCCTCTGCTTCAAGCCAGCACTGCAGGGCTGGGCCCATTTCTGCACTAGCTGGGCATGGTGAGGCTCAGAGCACTGCCGCACTGTCCAGACACTGCTGCACTGGCTTGAGGCAGCAAGGCACTGCAGCGCTGTCACCCTTCCCTGTTCACTGGCCTCCTCCGTCTGTTGCAGAGTGGTGGCAGAAGAGGAAGTGGGGTGTGCCTCATCCTTCTGCCCGCATCCTGGTGCTTTGCCCGGCTCTGGCGTGTTCTCTTCTGGCTAGGCCTTGTAGGGCCACTCCAGTTTGTTGTTTTTGTGGCACACCTGTACACAGAATACACTCTTGTTGTGGGGGGGTTAAACTCTCCCCCCATGTATGTGTCTAACTTTTAAGATTCCCTGAGGCTGCAGAAGCCTGTAGTTTGTTCTAAAATGATTCTCAGATTTAAGGATCCGCATTGTCAGAACAAATTCAAAATTAGATAAGACGATGATCAATCTAGTGTCTAAACATCTGAATCCTTTTATTATCATGCCATTAATGTTTATTAGAGCCCATTTCAAGAAAAAACAAAATGGATACAGAGATCTACATTAGTAGTATACCTGGCCTTAGGCAGTATTTTGTTTGCATTGTCTTCTAATTCTGTAATACCTTGCATTGTTCACTGGATGCCTTATGCGGTATGATTGTTTTTGTTCTGTAATCGGCCTTGACTCTCAGAGACAAAGGCAGGCTCTAAATAAAGTTAATAAATAAATGAAACAAGTAAAGATCTTGCAGGTAAAGAACTGCTATTTTGTGTTGCAAAATACAGTAGTTTCTACTTCACAGAAGCAAAAGGGACAGATCCAGGTAATTTCATTCAGTATTTAACAAGTCCTCACCGTCTACCTCTGCTAGATGGTACACAAATTGACCTGCAAAGATAAGGAAGCAAATCCTTAAACTTTTGCTTCCACATGGAAATGATTCTTTATACAGTTCTCACTGCTGCTATGACCCCTCAAGTCTGTGTAGAACCTACAAAAAAGGAAGGACTGATGGATAGTTTCAGTAATCTAGAGATCACAGGGACAGAATCTTTGATCACATGGAATAATTAGCCTATCTTCCAAATAATTCTGCAGTTGGTAAAGCACAGAATCTAGCCAGAGGGGAGAGCGGAAATAACTATAAAATGGCACACTGAGAGAAATATAGATATTGATTGCAGACAAAGGGGACCAAGGGTAGAAAGCCCAGAGGAGAATGAGAGCAAATATACTTGGCAACAATTATAAGAGATGTATCTCAAGGCCATCTCATGCCCGTTTTCACACTGCTTACTGGCCACAGAACATCGTGCCAAGCTCCCGGAACGACAGCGTCTTTCTGACATGATTTCTCGTGCCAGGCGGAATTGCACCAGGAAGATGCTGCCGTTCCGGGAGCTTGGCGCAATGTTCCATGGCCAGTAAGCAGTGTGAAAACAGCTATACATTCAGTAGTGCCAATTCCCTTCCCCTTATCAAAAAGACATCTCTTGACTCATCCACCCTTTCCAGCTACTGCCTGATTTCCACTGCCCGCACCATAATAAACACCTCTTCAGAATAAACCCCAACGGTCTCTGCTCCATCATCCTTTACTCTCTGCAGTATTTGATGTAGTTGATTCTTTCCAGCGTGATGTCCTTTACATACTTGGTCTTCCAATAGCCCTTTTCAGATGTTATGGTTGTGTGAAATGGGAACTTGCCAATCGTTAGTATCAGGAATGCACACTACCTGCAATTGTCCCAATATGCACAGTTGCCATGATGTCTGGTAGGGACAACATGCAGATTTCGTCCATACATACAGCTTCTATACATGCTACACCTGTCTAGCGGTTCAACCCCCTGACCACCGTTCCAAGCGCTGATCACAGCCACTCAGACCCTTAGCAGCCCTCCTGGGAGGTTGAACAATCTGTTTCACTTGAGACTTACCAGTCTCCAGGTTCTTTACTCTGGGGGATCTTGCACACAGTCGGTCAGACACTCAAAACACAAGGCTTAAAGATAATAGTTGTTTATTAGCTTAGAAGAGTGTATGCAGGGTTGTAGGAACCACTCTATTAAGGCGCAAGCAAAAGGCAATAAAATTACAAACAACTTGTTTATTCTTTACTCAACCTATCTGACTAAAAACACGAGCTTGCTAACTTGCATTTCTCTGAAGAGGCTTGAGGCTCATACTCACAAACAAAGTCCATAAACCATGCCAGGCAGGTCTGGTCATTTCAGGCCTGGCATGGAGCAAAAGTCTCTCACATGCTGATGGAATAAGGTAGCATGGAATGATCCAACGAAGTCTCAGTGAGGGTGTGAAGCGTGGTGGTGAGAGAGCAGTGAGGAGCCATCTTTTCTATGATTGTCAGCCAATCAGAGGCACACTTGCAATCAGTGTTGCTAGCCTGAGAACTGAGAAGGAAGACGTGCGGCGCCAAGACTCCCTCGTCTCTCAAGGACACCTTGCCTGGGCAACAGCTCACAGGTGCAATTAATTAACTGAGCTGCACGTTCCACTCCCAGGGTGACAAGCCAACACTGGGCCTGTAAGATCTTAGAAACTTGAACCAATGCACTCAATTGGGCTCAATGTGGCTCTGCTACACATCACCAAATCTTGATTTTTCAGGGTTATGGTTCCCCAGTACTGAAGCTGAAAATCCATGTGTTACGCCTTTGAAACAACATAATGACCAAACATATCAAGAGAATGTATAGCTGGCTTCCTGGTATGCTTGATGGTAACGTCTGAAAAGGACACTTCAGTTTCCTCACCTGAATCCAGGGCCGGATCGAGGGGGGACAGGGGGGGTAGTCTGCCCCCAGCACCGCCAGGGAGGGGGCTCCGGGAGCAGCTGCCAGCTGTCATAGCACGCAGGCAGCAGCGCGGGCAGCCTTGCAGCCCCCCACGCTGAATTTTGCCTGCCCCGTGGGACAGGGGGAGGCCGGCTTGCCGCGCACCTCCTGTCTTGCAGGGCAGGCAAAGGGCAGTGCGGCTGCCCCTGCCTTTTGCCTACCCTGCAGGAGAAGGGGCAGCTGGCTGCCCCCTTTCCTGCGGGGCAGGCGCATGGCACGGGTGGCTTTGCAGCCCTCCGTGCTGCCTTTTGCCTGCCCTGCAGGACAAGGGGTGTGTGGCAAGCCGGCCACTACCTGTCCTGCGGGGCAGGTGAAAGGCAGCGCGGGGGGCTGTGAGGCCGCCCACGCCATTCACCTGTGGGGAGCCGAATGGTGCGGGCAGCTTCCCAGCCCCACACGCTGCTTCTGCCACCCTGGGTGATGATGTCACCAAAATGATGTCATCACGCCACGCCGGAAGCGCGTGCGCACTGTGCGTGCACGAGGTTGGACTAGGGTTGCCCCGGGCGCCGGCAACCCTAGATCCGGCCCTGCCTGAATCTAGTACTCTGCTGCCACAAACATCTCCCACACTCATTGTTCTGATTATGTGGGTTTCATTCCTTAAAATCCAGTTTGGGCCAAACATTGCACCATTGCACTGGCTTCCAGAAAACTTTCCCCAACTATTTCAGTTTTGGGAATTAGGACTGCCAATTTACTGGGGTGTTAAGACTGGACCAGGGATGGGGGCAGGGTACCTGATGTGCATGTGGTGGTAGGATGTGTTTAAGGCTCTTTCTTCATGACACACAATAAAAGAGAATTTTAATTGTTTTTTCCCCTATATGTTAAAAATATGGGAGAGAGGACCCCTTAGCTGAGAGGATTATATAGGCCCTTCTATCCCAATTGGATAAACTTGGAAAAGTTACACCCAGAAATATATTTTTCATTGAAACCAATGAAAATGATTATAGATAACAACAACAACAACAACATTTGATTTACATACTGCCCTTCAGGATGACTTAACCCCCACTCAGAGCGGTTTACAAAGTATGTTGTTATTATCCCCACAACAAAACACCCTGTAAGGTGGGTAGGGCTGAGAGAGCTAGAAGCTGTGACTGACCCAAGGTCACCCAGCGGGCTTCAAGTGAAAGAGTGAGGAATCAAACCCGGTTCTCTGGTTTAGAGAACCGTGCTCTTAACCACTATACCAAACTGGCTCTCTAATTTTTTTTTAAAATTCTGGTATTAAACATTTAGAGTCAAATTTTTCAAACGATCTGAATTAGACAATCCTAACAAGTAGTAGTGGGAGGGAAAGTGGCATGGTATAGCCTAATCTTGTTCAATCTCGGAAAGTAAGCAGGGTCAGTACTTGGATGGGAGACCACCAAGGAAGACTCTGCAGAGGAAGGCAAGGGCAAACTCGGTCTGCTTCTTGCTTGCCTTGAAAGCCCTTTGCTGGGGTTGCCATAAGTTGGTTGTGATTTGATGGCACTTTACACACACAGTAAGTAGTAGTAGTAATAATGGCATATGGGTCAAAGGCCATTACAACCTTAAGTTAAATTAAAATACATAAAATAACGAAAGCAACAATGGAAGCAGATTTGATGGAAATTAATAAGGAGCAATGAGACAGCCTGGCCCAAACCCACAAATCAGGCTGCAACAAATTAGGTCCTATGCATGACTTTAGCTGCCAATACAAACTATGAAGCTATGCGAGTGATATGCAGGTCCATGTCAGCTGGAAAGGAAATCACTTTCTTTGCTGCTGGACCCAAGACTGGCCAGGACTGCAGCAAGAAATTTAGGTCTGGGATCTCTATAGAGAGGGCAGGGCAAAACATAGTGGTGAAGGGTCCTCCACTTCTGGGGCTCCACAGGGACACAGGTGCTGGGCAACAGCTTTTTGGGTGTAATGACTAGACATGGGCACGATCCAAAAAAAAAATACCGATCAAGCTGTTCGTGGATCTGCTCTGGTGATGACCCCAGATCACCGATTCACTCCAATCAAGTCCTGTTTCCGATCTGGGATCTGGGATCGGAGGGGCGCCCCCCCCCACCCCACACACACACTTAGAGCAGATGGGGAAAAAAGTTTTTAACCCGGCGACGAGCCGCCTCCCCTCAGGGAGGGGACGTTTTCTCTCTCTCTCTCTCTCTCTCTCACACACACACACACACACATGCACTTAGAGCAGAGGGGGGAGAGTTTTCAACCCGTCCCTGCCTCTCCAAATAGAGAGAGAGAGAGACACCCTGTCAACAAGTTTAAGCCAGCTTTTTTTAAAAAGCAGGGATAGAATCCTCCATCCCACCCGATTTTAAAAGCAAGCAGCCAGTCTTCCAAAAGCATATTTTAAACAGGAAGAAAGTAAAACCAGGATCCACACGGATCCTCGCGGATCCTATGGTTTTTTAAATAGGAAAAACACAAATGTAACATCAAATCACATACCACCTTCTTGCAAAAAGCAGGCACTGGGCTGAGAAGCCAGGAGGAGAGAGATATCTCTTTTCAGTTAACTCTTTCAATGCACTGAACAAACTCAGTCAGGAGAGGAGCGCAAAACAGCTTGATAGCTGCTCTCAAAGCAAGGGTTTTTTGAAAGAGTTAACACTGAGAAGAGATCTCTTCTTAACTCTTTCAACGCACTGAATGAAGCGCAAAACAGCTTCTGCTGACAGCCACACTCAAAGTTTTCTCTCTCTCTTAACCCATTCCCCTCCCAATCACTTTGCTTATATTTTTCTCAGGAAGCCACCTTTTCACTCACTTTTCCTCGCTAGGGGAAATATTATCAAGTTTCAAACACAGCTCAGGCATTCCCCTGCCTCCGTTGCCAGGGGAATAGATTGTTGGCACCTGAATGTCTAGCCTCCCGGTCCTATCACGATCGCCCTGGTCCAGCCCCCTCCCAACTGCTGGATCGTTTGCAGTGGAAGACAACAATCCACCAGGTCACGATTGGGAGATTGCCATTATCGTAGGGTTTTGTTGATCGTAATGGAGATCGTGCCCATCTCTAGTAATGACCATTAATGTGACTGTTGGCATAATTTGGAATCCAACAGCTGTGAAAGTTATTCTGAGTTTATGAAAAGCGATATTAGAAAGATAGGAGGCTCTCTTGGGCTCCCTTTTGATCAATTCAAACCATGGGGAAATTTAGGAGTGGTATGCTTATTGAACATGGTGTCAGGATTGAAAATGCATCTGTGTTATGTATCTATATTGTTAAATGTTTAATACAAATGTTTAAAAAAAAGGTTGAAAATGCAGTCACAAATTTTGGAACTCTCTGGGGTAGGGCTGCCAACCTCCATGTGGGGGCTGGAGATCTCCTGGAATTATAACTGATCTCCAGCTGAGCTGAGATCAGCTGAGCTGAGACAGCTGAGATCAGTTCCCCTGGAAGGAAACGGCTGCTTTGGAGGGTAGAATCTACGGCATTATACCCTGCTGAGCTCCCTCCTTTCCCCAACCCACATCCTCCCAAGGCTTGACCCTAAAAATCTCCTCGGATTTCCTAACCTAGAGATGGCAGGGTAAGGCATTGCCTTGAGAGCAGGTCAGTTGGAATATCCCTTGCTTGTACAAATAGTTAATCAAGGCAACATGTACGTGGGCCCCAACTTACAGGAGACCAAAATCAGGCTACACCAGGGCTGCTGGAGTGCCCTGATCCAAAATTCTCCTTAAACTGAAATTTTGGATAGTTTCCATGTTCATGACAATTCCATCCTTCCAGTGATGGCTACATGCTAACAGGCCAAACTGTATGTGATCTAGCCCAATATATCTAAGGTAGCATTCCTCAACATAATTGCTAGTAAGTCCCATTTCATTCAGTGAATGTTATAAACCTTCTTAACTTCGAACTGTCAGAGTCTGTCTGTTCCTCTAAAAAAAGTCTGCCCACAGCTTATTCCTATGGAATAGGAATATTTTTCTCTCTATAGATTCATTAAAGGTGACACCTGAGCATATTTACAAAGCATGATGGGAATCTGCCCTACAGACTTAATCTTGCTTAGTCATTCTTTCTTCCCAGGGAATGTTGGGAAATGTAGGGTTCTCTTTCCAAAGGATTTTCATCAGCACCTCATCCAAGACTTTGCAACAGAAGTTAAGACAGTTTAATTAGAATGCTGATAGTAATTAACAGCGTAAATATTGTCGGGTTTTTTTTCTTCAGCTGTATTTTAGTGTTGAAGATAAAATGGTAAAGGGTTAAGTCTTAACGTTATTACATTTTAGCTGTTTTTAATTGAATTGGAATTTCATTTTGGTATGTATTTTTAATGTATTGTTATCCAGCCCAGCTTTGGAGGAGGAGGAGGGAAGAACGGGCATAGTAAATGTAAATATAAATTTTCATGGCAACTGCTGACAACAAAATAACCCTGCTAGATTAGATCAATGGTGTATCTATCCAACACCACATTTCCTAGAGTGATCTAGCAGATGCCCTAGGAAAGCTACAAGCATGGTACGGAGGCCAAATAGCCCCCGTGTTTTCCCCCACAGCATCTGGCCTATAGAGATACACTACCTCTGAACTTGAAAAATCCATTTAGCCTTTATGTCTAATAGCCTTTGATGCACCTGTTCTGCACAAATTTATAAGAAACAACCTAAGCTAGCAACCATCACGACTAGGGGTGTGTACAACAGAATTCTCAAGCTGAAAATATACTCAGAAATAGCTGTTTCAAATCATTACCCTCATTTCCCAGAATAACACAAGTCCAAGGTGTTTGGGAATAACAACACACCCTCCTCCCAAATATTCAGATTATTTAAAAGTTCCAATGCTTACCAGCCATGTAGCATGAGCAAGTGTTTTTCTTTGGTTCTACTGACTTCCTGGAGAATGGAATTTCTCCCTTCCAATCAGACCCTTGCATAGGAGGACAGAGAGCACTCCAAGTCAATCCTAAACTGCAGAAAGCTCCCATTCTTCTTCCCCTGTCCTTTATGGGGCAAAGAGACTTTTTCCCCCTCTCTGAAAGTAGAAACCCTGGGCTTGTGCAGGGGCTCATAGAATTTAAACCCTTTGTTGAATTTGCTCGAAAATTGGGAGTTCTTTGCTGGAATGGTGAACATTTTTAAATTGTCAGTCACTGTAAAAGCAGGAAAATAAAATGAACGCAGAAAGGACTTCTTTAAAATGCTGGTGGTTGGCTGGAGCTCTCCTGCTGGCGGCTGCTTGACAGACATTTTAGGAATTAGTAGAAAGAACTTAGTGCAGCTTTGCAGAGAGGGGTCAACTTTGGGGACCTGTAAAATCACCCTCCTTTTTTCAATCTGCTTGAAACTTATCAGGGGATGAGATTAGTGGGGGGGGGGCTGTGTTCTGTTTGAATTTGGTACCATTATCTTTATAAACAGTTGCGCTAGATCCTCATAAACATTCCCCATTGAAAATAGTGGTTCTGGAAGTCCAGAACCTGAAAAAAAACCACATGGATTTGAATTCGAACCAGAAATGTCCTACCCAGAAATATGTGGTCATGGTTAAAGTTTCTCCTGAAGCCCAGATCTAAAGCTACAAAGAACATTTTCACAGTGCACACCCCTAATCATTACATCTTGTGTCAGTAAATTCAATGTTAATTATGCATTATGTGCAATAGCAATTCCTTTTTTTCCTTTCCAGAATCTACTGCTGATCAACTTCATTGACTAATGGCGAGGGGAAGAAAGAGTTCTTCTTCTGTTTTCTTCAAATGGTACATAATTTTATGAAACTCTACCATGTTTTTATCCTCTTTAGCTGTCTTCTATTCTAAACTGAGAAAGCCCAAACTCTTTGGTCTTTCCTCACAGAGAAAGTGTTACAGCCTCTTGATCATTTTGGCCAACAATTTCTACAACTCCTCTAGCTCAATATTCTTCTTTAAGATTAGTAAAACAGAAAAGTACACAGTATTCCGAGGACAGCCCACAAAGGCATTAGGATACTGACCACTTTATTTTCAATCCTTTTTCTAATAATCCTTAACACAGAGGTGTTCTCCACACCGGAAGGGCTTATATGTTTTCCTGTTGCTATTGTGGCTGCCAATGCAGGGCATTGTTTCCACATGTTAGCTTTCTCAGAGCCAAGCTACAAGTGACGCCTTACACAGGTTGGACACTTGTCAGCTTCCCTCAAGTTTTGATAGGAAATGTAGACGTCCTGGTTTTACAGCTTGGCTCTCCATTACAGCTGCAAGACCAGGATGCCTACATTTCCCATCAAAACTTGAGCGAAGCTGACAAGTGTCCAACCTGTGTCAGGCGTCACTTGTAGCTTGGCTCTCAGTCTTACTCCCCTGTGACAGTTATTTTTCCCTTCCACCACTAGGGGGCTTTTCCTTTTTTTTTTTTTAATCAGCAGTTGACTTTGATATAGCACAAGCTGGTACTTAGGAAGGACTCATAGAAGAGGGGAAATCTCCCACGGCTCCTGCTTCCTTCCGCTGCTTCATTCTACAGCCTACTGCCCTTCCCCCCCTCTTGCTCTTGTGCCTCTTTCTTCCTCACGTTTTCTTCCCTGCGATCTTCTCCCTTCCTCACCACCTAGCCCACCTGCCTGCCCCAGTGCCGGGTACTCCCTTCTTCGATGCCTGTAACGCTGCAGCTCCTTCATTCTTCCCCTCTGCCCCACTTGCCCATCGCAGCATTCACTCTCTTTCCTCAACATCTCTACAGCCACCTCCCTCATTTGCTTGCTTGCCTGGCTGGCCCCAGCCTCCTCTTTTCATTGCTGCATCAGTTGGTTGGTCGGATACTTGCCTGCCCATGTTACAGCTGCCCTTTCCCAGTTCCGAGGTTTCCTCCCTTCCTGCACATGATGAGTGGAGGTCAGTCGTGGTGGCTCCCAGTCCTCCTCATCTGCCCATGTACTTGCCTGTTGCCGGGCTGAAGTGCCTGACCCGGCATCCCAGCTGCATACTGGCACAGCGTTGGGCCAAGCTAGCTCCTCCTCCCTTTACTTCTTGCACAGCCAATGTTTTTCTGTGTGGAGGGATTTAACCCTTCCTCTGTTTATGGTAAGTTTTAGGATTTTTCTGGAAACCTTGATAGTCCCCAGGTCTTCAGAAAAATACTTTGTTTCTCTATGTGGCCCTGAACAGCACATTTAAGCATCTGCAGAGTGGACCATACTGAGAATTAATAACAACAACATTTGATTTATATACCACCCTTCAGGATGACTTAACACCCACTCAGAGCGGTTTACAAAGTATGTCGTTATTATCCCCACAACAACAATCACCCTGTGAGGTGGGTAAGGCTGAGAGAGCTCCTAGAAGCTGTGACTGACCCAACGTCACCATGCTGGCTTCAAGTGGAGGAGTGGGGAATCAAACCCGGTTCTCCAAATTAGAGTCCCACGCTCTTAACTACTACACCAAACTGGCTATACTAACATAGGTATACTGATAAAGTTTCTCTGATTGTTTATCTTAGTCCCCAGCTTTAATAAACCTCTTTAGTTACAGAAATAGCAGCTGAAAAGCATATCTTCACAACCAAAGAGCTAGAGACTTCCTTTTAATAAAACAAAACCTTGGGAAATCAGAAAACCTGACAGATAATTATAATTGTATAGCATATGGCCCAGGCTAGCCCAATCTTGTTACATCTTGGAAGCTAGGCAGGGTCAGCCCTGGTTAGTCATTGGACAGGAGACCACCAAGGAAGTTCAGGGTTGCTACACAGAGAAAGGCAATGGCAAATCACTTCTGTTAGTTTCTTGCCTTGAAAACCCCATGGGTTGCCACGAGTTGGCTGCAACTTGACAGCACGTTCTTCCACAACTGTTATAACAATATCAATGGTCAATTTTTTAAAAAAAGCCCTATAGTGAGGGCAGATATGGCTGCCACAAGGGACTAGGGCAGGAAAAATGGCACAAATGTGAGAAAGTCCAGGAAGAATCAAACTTTGCAGTGCCACCTCAACTTTGCGGTGACCTTTCTCAAAAAAATTGCAGCAAAGCAGGAGATCACAGGAATAATGGGAAAACCTGGGAAGTGCATGCCAGCAACACAAACCTGCAGGGGAATTGTGGGGGAGGGGACA
Source organism: Eublepharis macularius (assembly GCF_028583425.1). Taxonomy (NCBI): domain Eukaryota; kingdom Metazoa; phylum Chordata; class Lepidosauria; order Squamata; family Eublepharidae; genus Eublepharis; species Eublepharis macularius. The sequence continues at coordinate 161,881,188 of NC_072792.1, read as the reverse complement.
ACTTTCCACTAGCATCCAAGCTGGGGCAAACAACCCACATGTAATTGGCCACTGCTGCTTCCATACCAGTAGTCTGGTCACTAAGACGATCTGTGTGAAATCACCCTTGTAACAGAGGGTGGTTCAGGTAACCCAGGGTAATTGGTTCTCTCTCCATTTTTAGCAGTGGGTTCCCTTTCACACTTGATGTGCATTTAAGCTGTCCAAGCAGTGTGATCGCGTGAGCCTCAGAATTCTCTGCCCACCCTGTGTTAATTTTTTAAAAATTTTATTTTGAGGAGCATGGGTAATGCAGCTGAGCACAGAAATAAGGCAATACGACGATTCCCTCTCCTCTCCCAAAAAGACAGGCTGAGCTGTGAGTGACTCTCTTTTGCTTTTTTAAAAAGACCATGGATAATGCTGGATGGGAATAATGCAATGCTGTTAACAAACTTTTTTTTTTAAATTCATTTGGTGAGTGTCCGAGGATTCTTTTTGGTTATGCTAATTTTTGCCAAGGACTGGCTCCTGAAGTCATAAACAAATGAAAAGAGTAATGAACAAACTCTTCACAGAAGTCCTGCAATTGCGCTCCTTCCCTTTCAGACACAAGAAATTGCGTGCACAGAAAGCGTCCTGCCCACGAAATACCATTTTTTCACAGGTTTAAAGTAAAGTAGATTTGTGTGTATGGAAGGAACAGGCTATTAATGGTCTGTGCACAGAGGATGACATAATAATAATAATAATAATAATAATAATAATAATAATAATAATAATAATATAATACCATTCAATTTATATACCACCCTTCAGGACAACTTAACGCTCACTCAGAGCAGTTTACAAAGTATGTCATTATTATCTCCACAACGAAACACACTGTGAGGTGGGTGGGGCTGAGAGAGCTCTAGCAGAGCTGTGACTGACCCAAGGTCACCCAGCTGGCTTCAAGTGGAGGAGTGGGGAATCAAACCTGGTTCTCCAGATTAGAGTCCCACGCTCTTATCCACTACACCAAACTGTCACCAAACTTCCCCATGTGGAAACATGAGGAAAAAGCCCATACGAGTGAGGTGGTTGTAACGTGGATGTGGAAGCTGCCCAGAATTACTGTTTTTACTGCAGCTGCTGCTGCTGCTGCCCTGTACCGGTTAGCAGCAGGGACCTCAACATCTTTTATCTGTGTAGTCACTACTGGGGTTGTGCGCTGAGAAAAATGTAGTTATAATTTTGGATTCGGGCTTTTGGGAGGAGGTTACTGTGACTGGTCATTACCGGTCTGGATTTGAATCCATGTAGTTTTTCAGGTTCGGGACGTTCAGGACCATTATTTGCAATAGGGAGTGTATTCAAGGGGCTGAGACAGTTTATAACAATAATAGCTCCAAATGTTCACAAAACACAGTCCTCCTTCTAATCTAAATACCCAGCCAAGTTTTGATCAAATTGGATTTAGGGGTTCAGTTTTACAGACCCCTGTAGTAGATGCCTCTCTGAGCAAGTGCACTTTTCTCCACTGATCCCCTTCACAGGGAAATGGTACTGGCCACTGGCATTTTTTTAAAAAAAAAACTGCATTCATGTCATTTTCGTACTCTTATAGTGATTGACTGACAATAAAATTTGTTTATATTTCTGCTGAAAACTCTGTGTTTGTCATCCTTCCTTGTTATGGTCTGTTGTTTGTTTCCTTTCAGAAAGTGAGGAAGGCTTTTTTTATAGAACCTACTCCCATCCCAACCCATAGGTCTGCCACTATTCCCTATGGGGGACTTTGGGGGCAAGGGACTGGTGGTCCTATTTTTTGACCAGATGACACCAAATTAGAGTGGAACGGGTGCTGTCGGTGCACTAAACAACCCCCAAGATTCAAGCATATTGGGCCAAGGGGTACATTTCTATGGGCCCCTGAACAAGGTGCCCCCTGCCATTCTTCTTGCAAAGAACTGCAACTCTTCTCTTATTCCTTATGGGGGCATTTCTGAGGGGAGGGGGCTGGCGTAGCTGTTTTTCAACCAAATGACACCAAATTGCAGGGGAACTGGTGCTGTCTGTCCACTAAAGAACCCCAAGTTCCAAGCAAATAGGACCAAGGGATCCAATTCTATGGGCCCCTGAAGAAGGTGCCCCTAGCCATCATATCTGCAAAAAAGGGGGACACCCCTACCAAGGAGTTAGGCAAGGAGAGCTGCAGCTCTCTGCAGCTTGTCCCCAAAGGGTGGGAGCAGTCTTGGAGCAATCCTTGCAAGGATCTGATTGGAAAGGAGAAATGCCATTGCCTGAGAAATCAGTGGAATCAAAGACAAACGCAAGTGCCTGCTGTAGCCAACTGGCAGCACACAAAGATGAAAAACAACATGGATTGGTTTTTTTGTGTGTGTGTGATTTGTAATGCCTAAGAATCACAACACAAAGCAGTGATCTCCATTTATACCTTTGGCTCAGGAATTTTGTAATACACAACCGTAACACTGTAAACTTTTGACACTGTTGATATATCTGTAAAGGGGGAAGGGTTGCGCCACTGTGCATGATTTTGCACTTACTTTCATTGAACCTACTTCCCAAGTTGTTGCCCGCTCATCCAACCTGGAGACTCCTTGGAGCTTTTCAAAGTTTGCTTTAGTGTTTATAATCTTGAAAATTTTGGTGCAATCTTTAAATTGGCTCTTTCACTACTCATCCCAATTCCAGATAATTTATGACTAAATTAAATAGCTCCACTAGTAATGCAGACCCTTGAAGATCTTAGCTCCTTAATCTCCTCTACGGAAAGAACTGTTTGTTTCCTTCTAGCCTCTGGTCCCCGTTTAACCAGGTGATTATCTATGAGAGGACCCACTCACTAATAGCACATTTTCTCAAGAACCTTTGTTGAGGGACTTAGTTGAAAGCTTTTTGTAATATAATACAAATATTAAGTATATCTACCAGCTCACTCTTATCCACATAAGAGTTAAAACTCTTAAAGAACTCCAAAGAGATGGCAAAGCAGGACTTCCCTTTGTAGAAGCTGTGTTGATCTTTTCCTTAGGGCTTGTTTTTCCTTAAAAGTCTAATAATTCTATCTTATTATTCAATAGTTGAATAAATAACAATGAGAATATGTAACAATGAGAGAAACAGTAGTTTAGCCTAATATCCCTTTTGCTTTCCCTTATTTAGGACAGACATTTCATATTCATAACGCCAAGGCTTTTTTTCTGGGAAAAGAGGTGGTGGAACTCAGTGGGTTGCCCTCGGAGAAAATGGTCACATGGCTGGTGGCCCCGCCCCCTGATCGCCAGACAGAGGGGAGTTTAGATTGCCCTCCACGCCACTCAATTGGCGCAGAGGGCAATCTAAACTCCCCTCTGTCTGGAGATCAGGGGGTGGGGCCACCAGCCATGTGACTATTTCCAAGAGGTTCTGGAACTCCATTCCACCACGTTCCAGCTGAAAAAAAGCCCTGCATAACACCCTCTGCTTCACTTCTCCCCAATATTCTGCTTCCCCAATAAAAAAGAATAACTACAAAAGATACAGGGTAAAGTGGAATTAAACCATCTTTCATGCAAGCAAAGCTAACATGAAATCAGGACTCTTCCTGAGAAACTAACTACCCGTGTAAAATATGATTAATATAATTTATGGCTCTGAGGTAATCTATAAATGAACTAAATAAATAAAATCAAGAGCAGGTTGAAGGAATAAATAGGGAGCAGTTATTCACCCTGTCATATGATGGTAGAACTGATAGGAATCTTTATTAGAACAAGTAAAGTTTCAGGCTGTTTCCCGGTGATCTGTGGAACCTTCTGCCACCAGAACCAGTAATGGCTAATAGTATGAATGATTTTTTAAAAGGCAGTTAGATACATTTATGAAAGCTAACTCGTTTAAAACACCTGGAAAGCATTCATATGTCCAACTCATTATTGTAAGGAAACCATAATAGTATGAATTGCTGGAACACAATACGTTGCATGAGTGTGTAAGCATGCACGCGCATGAACCATCTGGACTATTTATACTGAGTATTTACTTCTAATGGTCCAGCTGTTGTGCCCTTCTCTAACATGTCCTGCCCAAATAAAGTGAAAAATCCAAAGAACAGTAATAAGGAAGAAATCAGAAACTCATAGTGTGTGTAAGAGATGAGGAGGAGACAGTTATGACAATTGCAGGAAAGGTAATCAATAATTGTAAACACTTTCCTATATTAGTAATATTTACATTAGCCCTATAAGTCAGCTGGGAAAACAGAAGTAGAGAGAAGGTGGCTTGTCCTCAAGGCAGAGCTTCTTGTTATGAAGGAAACAAGGATTTCCTAACTATGGTTTTCTATTGATGCGCTAATGAAGGGTAAGGAGGGGGGCAGATTTGCAGGGGGGAATTAGCCAGTGGGTGGCATATGTGTGCACATGTTCATTTGTAACTTTCTTCCTTTGCAGTCACACCATGATAGTGCCTGGAAAAATTAGGGAAGCGGGAATGGAGAATCAGCCTGCATGAGAAGAGAAAGTTTAACTCTCACTGATTTGCTCATGCAAATATACTCTGTATTTCTATTAGCCTGCAGACATGTATTTCAGAAACATGTGTTACCAGTTTATCACACAATTCTGCCCAAACTCCAGTTAACAGAATTCATGGCTACGGTAATTGGAACCCAGGACATCCAGCATTTAGCTTATGCTCTTAAGCACCTGCTATCATGCTGTTCCAAACTAGAGACATCCTTTCACATCACCATACATAAGAGGATGCTGTGATGGAGACATCTACATTGGTCTTTTTTGCAGCATTTTCTTTTCTGGCTGCATTTCCTGCAGTAGAACTGCATGGTATAAGTTTTTGATTCCACCAGAGTTTACTTCTTAAGATTAAAAAAGGCAAGCACCAGTGTTGCTGTAAAAGCACAGCTTCTAGCATGTAAGCTCTTCTCCTAATCCCAGAAATACAGTATGCACATGTTCACAGAACATCTTCCGCACAACAAAAGGCTAAAGCATTTGGAGACAACTAAGGGATGTGAGAGCAGTCTGTAAAATTAATTAATCAATGGTGCGCAGAAAATACTAAGGGGGGACACCATTTGGATTTTATGGGTTTTTCTGCTCCTAACTGTATCTGGGGGGCTTCTTGCTGCCCCCACAGAAACTGTTTTTTTTTTCATAGTCTTTCTGAACATATTCAAAGAAAATTCCATCCAAAATATCAAAATATTTTGAAAAAAGTTATCTGCAGAAGAATACAATAATCCCTTGCATTGATACAGCTTTTTACGTATTTTATATCAATAATCCTTACAGCATTTGTGTAAGGTGGGGTCAGCGTAGTGTGTGTGACAGTAGCTTGATTAAAGACGCTTAATGAATTCACAGCTCAAGAGAAGCCCACACTCCTTGTTCCCATAACTACATAACATCATATCTCAACAACATAGCATCCTTGGCTTGCTTGATAATCTGTCATTAAGTGATTACTTGCATAATGAACCATCACATCACATCACTTTTGTTACCCCCTCAAATGTAATGACAGTATAGCATAGTGGTTATGTCATACCAGGATCTAGGAGACCTAGGCTCAAATCCGTACTCTGCCATGGAAGTTCACAGGCTGAGCTTGGGGCAATCACTAGGGGTTGATCCTACCCCTATCCTACCACTCCGCTGAGCAAAGTTTATTAATTTATTCATTTATTTATCAAAATATCTGTATCTCCCTTATCTTTTGGCTCAAGTTTGAAGTCTTCCTCCAGTCCAAGGAACTTCCATCAACTTCCGTCGGCGGAAGAGCCACAGAAGTTAGAAGAAGGCTGCTTAGAGGGATGGCTAGATCCACCCTACTCTCTCTCAGCCTAACCTATTTCACAGGGTTGTTACTGAGAGAATAAAACGAAAGAGGGGAGATCTATATTCTAAGCTACTTTGAGTCCCCATAGGGTAGAAAAGTGGGAATATATACATACATACCTATATACATAGATAGGTCTACATAAAAGTAGGTAGGCGGGCAGGTAGAGATATGCGTTTATGGGTGTGTGTATCTGTGAAGAACGAAGCTCCGCTTCTTGACAGCTTAAACCCTGAAAATCTTGATGGTCTGCAAGGTGTCATTGGACTCAAATCCTGCTGTTATACTGCAGACCAACACCGCTACCCACCCATACTATATATATATATATATATAGCTATTCCAACCATGTTAGTTCACACACACAGATACAGAACATGTTAGTTCACACACAATACAGAACAGTCATGAAATGTGATTGTATCTATACACGAGTGTGTGACATACATGCACGTGTGAACCCGCAAAATACAACTCCTGTGTTGTGTGTGAGAGAGCCTGTGTGCGTTAGAAGGAGCAGTGCTTACGGTCCCTGTTGAAGGGGGCTGTGGTGACGCGATCGCCCGCTCCCTTCATGGACTGCGCCCCTTCCTGCTGTGTTCAGGAGAGGTGAGGAAGGTAGGGGGAGAAAAGCCGCCCGGCCGCTGTGGTCGGGGCGCGCGTGGCGTGCCTGCTGAGGGGACTCCGGGGCGGGAAGGAGGGAGGGCGGCAGGAGCCGGAAGGCGGGAGGAATAGCGCATGTCTTCATTTCTGAGCGCAGCCACTCGCCTCCTCTCTCGCCAGCACCACCAAACTCTCCACCATCTTTTGCATGTGAAACATTTTTGCAGCCGGACAGAAACCTCTGCCAGGGCTATGGAGACTGCGGGAAAAATCCGCCTCAGCAGGATGGCTCGCTGAGGGAAGGCGAGGAAGGCGGGAGGGGAGAAAAAGAAAGGAAAGAGGGCGGCAAGAAGAAGGGGGGGAGAAAGGGAAGGGAGGGGGAGCGAAGCCCACCCTCTTCTCTTTGCTTCCCGGCCCCATTTTTTAATTTTTCCTCCCCCCTTCCCCCCTCAATTTTGGGTCCGGCCCCCCCTCGCCCTCCCCCCCCTCCACCACCACGTCCTCAATGCCTCTCTGAACAACACCTAGGGAGAGAGCGTGAGGCGGAGAGACCCGGGGAGGCAAAAGAGAAAGAAGAAGATGAGGATTATTGGCAGACAGCTTCTCTTCTTGTTTTCTGGCTTTTGGGGACTCGCAATGGGCGCTTTTCCTAGCAGCGTGCAAATAGGTAAGCGCTGCATTGGGCTGGGGGGAGAGGGGGGCGGGAGGGGGGAGGGGGGTCAGAGCCGAGCCAGAAGGGCTGGGGTTGGGGGATTCCCTCCCCTACCCCTTTCCTCCCACCGCATATGAGGATAGACAAGGCTGGGGAGACGACTGTCCCCCCGATAGTCCGCAGGGCAGGGGACAGGGCTGTGCGTGATGTGTGTGTTGTGTCTAGCGTGGTGGCAAACTTGGGAAGCTGCCCTCTCTCTTTCAACTGCATCTCTCCTGAAGGATGCTCCGTGGACCCCCGTTTAGCACAGCCTGCACGTTGCAGTAGCCTATTCGCCATGGGGCGGCGGGGGGGGGGGAGTCGCTGCTGCTGCTGCCGCCGCCTTGTAGCTTTGCCTGCCACTACTCTGAAACTTGGGCATTTTTCACGTTTACCTCCCCCTCCCCTTTCATCGGTGTCTCTCCCTTTCCCCCTTTTCCAGCTTGCCTTCTGCTTTGGATGGGACGCAGCTCTTGAATTACTTCCAGCTCCAGCACTGCATCATTTCTCATGCACTCCTAAAGATGCTTCTTAATAAGGCTGAGCTGCTCCCCTGCCTGCCCATGGGCTGCAGAGGGACAAAGTTCATTGTGCTCCCGGTTGGGTTATTATATTTATTCCCCCTGTATCCCTGGCTGTAGGTGGATACACAGACAGGAAAAGGGGGAAAGTAAGGGAGTATGGATGATGATGTCTGTATGTTATTTGTGTGTTTCAACAGAAGCACCGGTTCTCTTTAATCTGCCCGCCACTTAACAGAAGGGAGGTCCAATTTTGTGATGGTCCTTCTTACAGAGATAGAAGCGAAATGGTTTCAAAGGTCACTTTTCTCATAGCAGATCTAGCTGTGTAAGAAAAAAGAGCAGAAAATAGGACAGCTTGAAAGCCTGACTTTTTGTAGAAGCTGTGAGTCGAAAAGTCGCACAAGCTCCCTTTCTTCATACACATAAATGAGTAATTGTTATTAAGAAACCCTAAGGAAGCTGTTTGTGGTACAGCAGCTGGTGTAGAAATAATCAATTGTCCTACTCTTTCTCTCCCGCTATTGCTTATTTATTGGTAGGTGGCCTCTTCATCAGAAACACTGATCAGGAATATACTGCTTTTCGACTAGCAATTTTTCTTCACAACACCAGCCCCAATGCATCTGAAGCACCTTTTAATTTGGTTCCTCATGTAGACAACATTGAAACAGCAAACAGCTTCGCTGTAACAAATGCCTGTAAGTAAGAGGAAGAAATGTAAATTGCCTAAAGTTATGAACAAATGATAGCGAAATTAAGATGAAAATGTATCATGCTTTGAATGTAACCCTAGTTAGTTTCTTCCTTTGGTGAAATCCCTTGGGCTGCCTTGTAATGACTAACTGGATATGGCATTTACTTTAGTCTTATTACTGTAGTTTCTTGCTTCCTGGTTTCTATGGAGATGCATTTTGTAGTTGTAAAAAAAATACGAATGTCTTGATCAAGTCAACACCCCTCACAATATCTCCTGTTTGCCAACAGGATATGGCATGCCTTGTCTGTGTTTGGAAAGAACCCCTTGTGTTTGCAGTTGCAAGCGCTTTCTAATGGCTAGAGCAGAAAAAGAGGCTTTGAAAGCAGTGATGTGTGGGGTAATATATTGGCGGGGCTTGACACTGCAGTTGATCTGGTGATGTCACTTGAGGCTGCCCTGCTCCTATATTCTGGGTTGTAAATGTCTCTTATCATCTCGTAATGCATACATCCTGTGGATATGTCTCCATACATCTATACATTGATGCCAAGTCAAGTTAGTGTCTGATCTACTTGATTGCACACACCACCCCAACTGGAACTATATCCTTGTGTATATAGACCAGTGTGTATGCACACATTCATTTAAAAAAAAAAAAGAATGCTGTTTCAAAACCTGGTCCAGATTGAAAAAAGGAGAGATTCCAGCTGATCGTCCTGTTTTGCAGCATCCCAGCCTGCCAAAATACTAAGCGAGATGCATGTGAACTTGAGAGTAGAAAGGCACGTAATTCGTCTATCTGTTTCCAGCTTCGGCAGACTTGAAATGCTTTAGGCACTAGAGAGTTCCCTATCATGGTGGAATCCTCATTTCGTTTAGATTTGACTTCCATATTTTGAAAAAAAAAACACATTATTTTATTACCCCAATCCTGTTTTCCCCTTTACTGGAGAATGGATGTTTAACTTAAACAAGGTGTTGTTAAACAGTACTGCTTTCAGACTTGTGTTGCAGAAGATCTTAATAGTGTCTACTGTTCAAAACTTGTGCTGGATTTCTTTGGTAATCCTGATTTCTCACACTCATGTTTGTTTTACGTCTACATGTCACCATGTGTGGAATTTTCATAAACTTATGTTAGAAAAAAAGAATGCAGGGTGAATCACGTGAATTTGGGCTGTTTCCTTAAGTTTTATGTGACCTTGTCACTTTGTTTAACAAGGAAAGCTGTGGAATCCGCAAAGTACACTGTCTTCCCAAGATACTTTATATGAATGATTTATGCCACATAAGTTTCAATTCTTGTGCTATATATTGGTAGCACTGATGGAGAGAGATTTTTGAAATGGGAACAACTGCAAAATTGTATTTGGTTGACAAGTGTTGCAGCTTCCTTAAGTGTTTTTCAACATTAACCATAGATTTCCCAACTGGAGGTAACATGCAGCATGCTTACAGCTTCGGGGTAATTTCATTCAAATTGTTTGGAAACCTGGATTTGCAGCTAGTTTGCCATCATTTTAGGAATTACATTCTACAGCAGTGGATTTCATGTAATACAGCATTTAGACCAAGCATGAGATTTTTTCCAGTAGTTGATGTGGATGAATGGTTTTGAAAACAGCAAGCGGAACTCTTTGGATTCGAAGATCATATAGTATAACTTCCTGTGGTGTAACCTAAGCTGTTAGTTGATCTTTTCTCTCTTCCTTTTATGACGAAGTAAGATGTGACTCACAAAAGCTTATACCCTGGGAAATTTTGTTCTTTAATGGACTCAAATTTTGTTTTGCTACTACAGACTTAACACGACTATCCACCTGTGGCTACCCTTACCTTTCTTATATGTGGATTTTGTTTTTGCCATCTTTTAGAGAACAGTTCCAATCAATTGTAGTTACAACCATTTTTAATAATCCATAGAAGGCAACATTATGACATGTGGCATAATCTGGGAAGTACATGTTACATATACTCCTTCAAACTATATTTAATTCATCATTTTATCCCAAAGTTGTATTCAAAGTTATCCCTTTAATTTATTGGTGGAGATATCAGCATGTACTTAATACTCCCATTCAAACAGGTGGGATTTAGGGTGACTAACTTTGGTTGGATCGTGGCCTTTTTTGTGTAGTTTCTTGTGAGGTCTGATGGTGGTACTAAAATATTTAGTACTGGAAAACATAAAAACATTCTCTCTGCTGGTGAAGCATAAGGGAACTAACCAACAAATGAACATATCTCATGTCCCTAAAGCTACATATGAGCAGAATTCTGCAAAAATCAATTGTCTGATAGCTGGAGGACACTGGTTTCCATGTGATTGCATTTGCTGGGTTGACAGAGGTTTCCAAATCACAGATGTGTGTAATGCTCTAGCATAATTAAAGATCTTTGTGACAAAAACGAAGTAACTGATATTGTGGCAAGCCAACGTAACCTAATTTCGGGGAGCAATCCTAAGAAGGCCTGCTTTGAAATAATTCCACTTTTATTAAGTGGGGCTTACTCTAAGGAAAGTATTCTCAGGATTTCAGCCTTAGAGTAGCTTCAGGGTGAGGAAGGAAGGGAAAATTCAGAAGAATTTTGCTTACAGCACAAGCATGCGAGTGTGTATGACCCAAAATGATACAGTACCAAAGCCTTTCAGCTACTGGACAGAAATGAATATTCATGTCAGGTCAAGCATAAAAATCTAAGACGTGATCAGCTCACTTTATTTTCGTATTTCATTCCGCTGCATAGGTTGCTTTTTGAAGCTGAGTAACTGGACCATACTGGGGATTTAAAAAAACAAGGAATCTGAAAGATGCGTGTCGAAGGATGAAGTAGCATAATTAGGAAGGATATAGTAGAGGTGTGCAGTATCAGTTGGATTTTTTCCCCCTTCTTTCTTTTTGGTAGGCTGCACTGATACATTTGCTGCTTCTCTAGCGCTGCAATATTTGATTAAGAATGCTTGCAGACCTGAATTTATTATTGTTCAGCTTTGTACATATCTTATGATAGTTTCTATTTGTTTTGCTTTGAATAGGCCCCAAATCTTAAGTTTTTTCCCCCTTATATGCCAGGCATTCGTAAGCAAAACCAGGTCATTTTAGCATATAGATTCTGTTGTGGTTCAATAAAGCTGACATGATTTATGTTAGTTTGGTTCTCATTTCCTCCTGTTATGGGCTGAGCTTTTTTCTTTTCTTTTCCCCCCCCAAACAAGTGGCATGATTTTGCTCTTGTACTGCATATTTTCTTGCATGCCTGAAAAAAGTATTTAATGGAAAAAAAGGTGGAAGGTTATTACTAAATATGGATTATGTATGGTTTTAATTGTTAGAATATTCTAAAACCTATATCTAGAAAATTACATAAGAAATATATGGTATGTTATAACATATTGGTACGCGTTGTGCAGAAACATTCTTTTATAATTAGTGCTTGTAACTACCAGCTGACATTTGAGATTTATATATTTATTTATTTATATGTCATTTATATCCTGCCTTTCTCCCCAACGGGGACCTAAAAAGGCCCTCTAAAAATTGCTCTCCTCTCCTCCGTTTCACCCGTACAACAACCCTGTGAGGTAGGTTAGGCTAAGAACATGTAACTGGCCCAAGGTCACCTAGTGAGCTTCCATGGCAGAGTGGGGATTCAAACCTTTTGCTGCCTGGATTTTTCCTTTCTTCCTTCTAGAGGAGCTTGTTTCTTTTTTCTGCAGATGAAAAATAGGGGTTTTTTTTAAACAAAAACACTAGGAGGCAAACTTTATTGATGAATTTCTGCACTGTGCACATTTTAATTGATTCTTTGAAGACCTTAAAAAACTGGATACCGAATGAGGTCATTGAGGTGTGACAAAAAGCACTTTGACCTCCAAATGTACCTGTTTCTTGTGACCCAGTCCTACGTATTCTGTTGCAAAACTCCTGATGAAGAAGCAATCTTGCAATTCCCATAGAGGACAGTACTGAATTAGAATTGTACTGTCAACATTTTTTCTCCTAAAGTTTTTTCCCTCATAGAGCCTGACAATCTCAGCCCTTTCCCGAGTGCAGTTAGCTACAAATACAAAGCTGAGCAAAAGCAACTAGAAATCAGTCACTGTCTGCAATCCAGGCATTTAATGCTCAGCTTCAAAGAACTGCAGAAAACTCCATCTACAGCCCAGTTGAACCAGAGTATTTGGCCCCAAACCAGTTTACTTCTATGGGCCTGGTTCACTTGTAATGCTGCCTAATCATCATGGTTTGCAATCTGGATCTCCATTGTGGTCTTGCATGGTCCTCCCTCTCTCTCTCCTTGCATGGAGATCCCTTGCATCCTTCCTTTCAGATTTAGAGAGACCTGGGATAAGCATTACACCTGGATGGAAGTTTTTATTAATGGTATTTTGTAAGCCTTTTGCTGACCATGGTCTTAAACTGCTGTTTGATTATAACTATAATTAACAAAAATGTTCGTCTAGAAGTAATGCAAACCCATGGTGACCTCCAAAATTCACAGATAACTGGGGAACGTTCACACAAGAGAAGGGATGGGAGGTGTGCGAGAACCCACAGGAAATTGCTGATCATCATCTGATTTGGTGATGAGGCAGTATAATAGCTGAATTGGACTACTGACTTAAGCAGAAGGAATGGCCTGCTACACCAGCAAATAAATGGCCTGGTTCCAGTCCCAGGATAGGATCGCATGGCACAATGTTTTCCTTGAATTGCAAGAATGGTACCTTGCATCTGCTGACTAATACACTGTTGCAAAGTTTAAGATCATTCCATACATTAGCACCTCTTCAGACATTATTGTTATTTTTTGTATATCTAAAAATGTCACGTGTGAATGTAATAAGAAGTTTGTTGAATTCACACGTGTTGTAATTCACGTGTGAATGTAATAAGAAGTTCGTTGAAAATGTATCTATTGTACCTTTGCTGATGTTCATTACCAACAGCATGCTGGCAAACTAGAATTTATATTTATTATTTTTTATTTACATTATTTATAGTCTGCCTTGCTCACTGAGACTCGTGGTGAATTACGTAGTGTGCATCAATAGAATCATCAGCAGGCACATTCAATAAACAATGCAATAGGGTTCACAAATGTAAATTTGGAGAGATCTGAAAACAAGCAGAGATCCTATACAGAGCTGAAACCTGGTTTGTCGATTAACAGTGCAATCCTAAAAAGAGTTACTCCTGTCTAAGACCGTTTAGTGTAAGCTATAAACTCTTGTTTTGGTGATCCAGACAGCGCTTTCAACTTTCAACAAAAAACGATATTCCAGACTTCTAAATGATGGGATTTGCCTACTGGTCAGCAAAGTCTAAAGTCTTTTTCCAACCCAAGCATACTTACTTAAGTACTCCATAGACTGGAAGAATTCCAGAATTTTCTACCAAAGTGGTAGAATAAGTCTCTCTCTCTCTCTCTCTCTCTCTCTCTCTCTCTCTCTCTCTCTCTCTCTCTCTCTCTTTCTTGTATTCCAGATTTGCATAGTCTAAATTTACATTTGCTGGATCTAGAAACTGAGACTTTTCAAGACTGACAGTGCAATCCCATGCAATCCATTGAAGTCAATGGGCTTGGACTGGAGCAACTCTGCATAGGATTGCACTACAATAGAGCCGTTTTAGGAAAAGTTATACCCTTCCATGTCCATTGACTCTGTTTAGGATTGCATGGTCTAGACCTGAATTCAGTGAAGCTTCTGAGAAAGCATCTGAGATCATAGACCAGAACATATTCTACTGAAATGAACAGATTTTGACAGTTACAGTTGCTTGTTGCTTAAAGGATTTCTCTTTTGAGATGGAAGCTCACTGCTCCTAAGCAAGGCCTCTCAAAAGTACATTGCTGGTAGCAAATATGAAATCCAAATGAGTGACTGTGTGTGCAGATTAACATATTTGAAACTGACACTTCTTTTAAATAACTTTGCATTTTAACTTTTGTTGTATTGCCAACACAGTGGGTAAGAAAGTGTATTTTTAAAACTCTGCTGATTAAAAAACATAGCCAAACTAATGGACGCTATTATACTACACTCCTGGCTTTATGCAAGTTAATTCTGTATTGGTGTGGAGAAACAATTGGACGCTGGTTTAAATAGTATGGCTTAACATACCTGCTTCTGGCCTCCAGGCAAGATTTCCATTACCTAAGCAAAAGGTCCTTTTTTTGGATATTTTTATTTCCCTTATCTACTGAATTGTCAGTTCAACAGCCATTAATGGTCCTTTAGTAGTCATTTAACCAACCTCCAAGGGCACTGTAATGAAATGTTTCAAAACTGTGCTTTGGTAAAGGGATAGGGAGGGGACTGTGGACTATACTACTGTGTAATAGTTCATACTGCCTGTTGCTGAAAGTATGATCTTACTATGTAATTTCTGCATCATTTAACACGTCATAGGAGCCCTAATAGCCTAGACTAGCTTGATGCCACTGGAACTTGGAAGTTAATCAGGGTCTGGACCTAGATGGGAGACCACCGAGGAAGACAGGGGCTGCTAGGCAGAGGAAGGCAACGGCAAGGCAGCGGCAAAAAAAATTCTGCTCATTTCTTGCCTTGAAAAACCCAATGAAGTTGCTGTGAGTCAGTTGTGACTTGATAGCACATGTCACTATCACATGCTTATGCTTTGTTTCAGTTCCATTTTCAGATTTTTGCTTTTTGTCATATTTCTCCATCCAGAAGTCTCTCTCAGGATATTACAGGGTATGTGAGTAGGTTAGATTGCCAGTTGGTTCCCTTCAAACTCTATGACTTCGTGGTTCCAGAGAATTCTCAGGACCCCGACAAACTATAATTCCCAGAGTTCTTTAGAGGAAACCATTACTGACAAATTAGGGTAGGATAAGAGCTTGTGCCCAAAATAAAAGATGCTAGAAAATCTTAGATTATACAAACATTCCAGGAAGACTATGCAAGAAATTTGAAAAGGAGGTTTTTTGGCTGTCTTTTGGATACATTTGGATGTTTTAAGTGCTCTTTTGGCTAATTTTGTTGTACTACGGGCATTAATTTCCTCTGGGAGATTGGCAGGTGGGGGGTGCTGTGTCTTTTGCATTTTTCTTGAGTTGTTTGGTTTCAGGTATAGCAACTTTGTTTATTTATTTGCTAGTATAATTCAATAATTTTGCAGGTTAAAATACTTTTTAAAAAAAGTATACAAGCTACACAAAATACTCTGGAACAGTTGCATTGTGTTGGATTCTGATAATGATTTTTCCTAACAGAAGGAGTGTGTGCGAACGTCACCAATTTCCTGTTTGTGCTACAGACATTGAGTTCACCCTGCAGACTGTTCCTGGGCTTCCCTTATCCCCCAAGAGCAGCATTTTGGGGATATCGGTGAGCTGTAGGAGGAGGAAGTTCCATTCAAACTGAAGTGCCTTCTGTTAGTAAAGATTATCCAGTCCATTGGATTCAGTCCATTGATTTTAATAGGGCTATTCCTGAGTTAGTGTGTTGTGGGTTTTCAGAAGGCCATGCAAGGCATTTTTGGTGAGGGCTTTTATTGGAGCTTAAGCTGCAGGCATTTTCTTGGTGAGGGGTGGTAAATGGGGTTTTATAGTATTTTGTGTGTTTTTAGAATTGTAAGCCCGTTTGAGCTACAAGGGAGTAATAGGGCAATCCAAATTTTAACTAAATAAATAGATAGAGGACTTTTGGTTTTCAGGCACAGTGATTCAGCATGATTAATTCCTGCAATCTGGATGGAGATAGGGCTGGTCCTTACATTAATCATTTCCAGTCCATATAGCAGACTGGCAAAGCAATGGTCATATAATAACCATTATAACCAAGAAAATGCATACCATAATCAGTGCAATAGACTGCAATCCTATACTATTCTTTTAAAAAAAACTTTCTGAACCATGCCATTATAATTACAGCTCTGTTGCCTTTATAAAACTACTCTTCTAAAATTTTCTGTTTTACACATTCTCTCGAACTACAGAGGTATGGGACTATTCTGGCCCTCCTCAGGCAGGCTATTCCACAAGGCTGGGGCCATACAGAGCAAACTCAGGCACAGGCTGCTGTTGTTTTTAACCCATTTGCAGGATCATACCTTTATAAGGCTTTACTCAGATGAGCAAAGCTGTTGTGTCAGAGGACAGCATGACAGGCCATTCTGCAGGTAAGTGGGTCCAGGGTCATGGAGAGCCAGTCTGGTGTAGTGGTTAAGAGCGCAGGACTGTAATCTGGAGAACTGGGTTTTATTTCTCACTCCTCCACTTGAAGCCAGCTGGGTGATCTTGGGTCAGTCCGTGGCTTCTAGCTCTCTCAGCCCCACCCACCTCACAGGGGATAATAATGTAGGGATAATGGCATAGTTTGTAAACCGCTCCGAGTGGGTGTTAAGTCATCCTGAAGGGCGGTGTATAAATTGAATGTTGTTGTTGTTGTTGTTATAAGAGCTTTGTAGGTGATCACCAGTACCTTCAATTGAACTTGGTTTCTTATTGGTAGCCGATGGAGTGGCTGCAGAGCCAGTTTGGTGTAGTGGTTAAGAGAGGTGGGACTTTAATCTGGTGAGCCGGGTTTGATTCCCCACTCCTCTGCTTGAAGCCAGCTGCGTGACCTTGGGTCAGTCACAGCTCTCTCAGAGCTCTCTCAGCCCCACCCACCTCACAGGGGGATTGTTGTGGGGATAATAATAACATACTTTGTAAACCGCTTTGAGTTTACAAGTTGTCCTGAAGGGCAGTATATAAATTGGATGTTGTTGCTGTTGTATACTGGTATAGATATAGTGGGAGCTCTGCCAGGCTCCCAGTAACTGACCCATGTCATTCTTTATCAGCTGGAGTTTCCAAGTTGACTTTAAGGGCAGACCTACATAGCGTGCATTACAATAGTCTAGCTTCAAAGTTACTGCGGCTTGGATCTACATGCATATTGCCAGAGCCAAGGTAGCGGGACCCATCTTCCAGGCTAAATCAAAGTGGAAGAAAGCACTTCTTGCAGCTGCATTAACTTGCTTCTCCAGTATAACACCTAGGCTCTTACCTGCGTCACCAAGGATCAGCTGAACTCCATTGAATTTCCTTCCAGTCCTCAGTCTTCCAAACCAGCATCTCCTCTGCTTTGTCAGGATTCCGTTTCAACTTGTTCATCCTTAGTCATTTGACCACAGCAGTTAAGACCTCTACCATGCACAATATAGTTTATAGCTACAGCCAAAGTGTGGTTTTTGCATTTCTTTTTTTGTTGCAGGGTATGTTGCACATTTTGGGGGGTGGAGCCATGGTTCAGTGGTTGAGCATCTTCTCTTTGCATCCAGAAGGTCCTAGATGCAATCTCCATGATCTAAAGATTACAAGGATTAGTAGTAGGTGATATGAAAAAACTCTTCCTCGGTTCCTGGAAAGCCACTGCAAGTCAGAGTAGATTATACTAACTACTCGTTGATAGACTTGTGGTTTGACTCAGTATAAAGCAGTGTTGTTTCCCATACTTCCAGTATAGAGGTAAATGACTCAAAAGGTTGCTGTCGGTGACCAGCTGTCTTCACTGTGGGAATTGCCTTGCAGGTTACCAAAAAGCTCATGTTATTCGACCTCTATGTAAAGCTTTTAGCAGAAATCATTTAATAAGCTAGTGCTTACATACTGTTCTTCTGGACAGATTAGTGCCACACTCGCAGTGGTTAACAAGTCAGTGTTATTATTATCCCCCAACAGACACCCTGTGAGGTAGGTGGGGCTGAGAAAGCTGAGAGAGCCAATGTGGGGAATCAAACCCAGATCTCCAGATTAGAATCCTGCTTCTCTTAACCACTATACCAAACTGGCTCTCACCAGTAGCTGTGGAATTGGATGTCATCAATATTCGCCCTGAGCCTGCTTGCGGGGAGGGCGGAATATAAATACGATAAAATTAAATAAATAAATAAAATAAATAATATGCAGATGACACTCAGCTCTATATCTTGTTATACAAATCCTCTGGTGATGCAGTAGAGATCATGAGCCTCTGCCTGACAGCTGTGAACACATGGCTGAAAGCAAACAAATTGAAACTGAACCCAGACAAGATGGAAGTGATGCTGGTTGGGAAGGTGGAGATATTGAAGGACATTGTGCTTCCCACTTTCAATGGGGTTCGGTTGACTCTTGCTGATTCAGTTAAGAAGAGCCTAGGGATTATACTGGACTCAGCACTGCTGCTAGAGATGCCTCTCTCCCTATGCTTTGCCATGGCAGCATTGTCATCTGAACAGGGCCTTCTGCAGATACCATCCACCAGCTGGGCAAAATTGGTTGCTGCCCAGACATGTGCATTCTCTGTGGTGGCCCCTGCCTTTTGGAATGGCCTTCCTGAAGAGGTCAAGAGAGCCTCCACTCTCTTGGTCTTCCAAAAATTTGCAAAACTGAATTATTCAGAAGTACTTTTTCAGTCAGATAATAGAGCTCAGCTGTGCTTTAAGAAATGGCTGAGAGAGAGCCTTTGGTAAATGGTTATGGACTGTATGCTATACGAGTGGGTACTATCTATTGATGTAGACGTGTTCCTACCAGCTAGTTTCTGTGTCACTTAATATATCACGTCAAATTGCTTATAATTTGTTACACTATTTCATCTGTTCTCTCTCCTCACACAAACATTATCACTTCCAAATATAAGAACAATTCTTCCATGTCCATTCCAAAAAGAAAAATCTGATCACACATTTGTGATCTGATGTTAATACTTATAAGCAAAAAAAAGGCACAGAAAAAGGGACACACACACACATCCCCAAAGCAAAACAAAAGAAGGCATATGTGTCTATACCGCAACCTTTTTTTTTTGCCTTTTGAATGGTAAAAAGTAAAACAAGAAACAACCAGCCTAACTAACTAACTAACTAACTAACTAACTAACTAACTAACTAACTAACTAACTAACTAACTAACTAACTAACTAACTAACTAACTAACTAACTAACTAACTAACTAACTAACTAACGTAGTGTAGTGTAGTGTAGTGTAGTGTAGTGTAGTGTAGTGTATTGCTATCTTGGTGGCACATATAGTTCCCATTAGTCCTAATGCAAGTTAAGTGTTTGCACCATGAGTTATAGCTCGAAGGATTAGCTATTAAAATGTTGGTTTATTAGGCAGTGCATTAAGAAGTTGCATTGCCTTCCTACCAAGCCCTTTGCTGTGAAAGTATTGTCGGAGGACTGTTAGGATTTATTGATGTAGTAAGCAAGTGGTTTGTATCTAGTTCAATATGCTCTACAGGGACCCTTTTCCTGACCAAAAAAAAAGGTTTCCACAATTAATTAAAATTAAGAAAGTTAAACTTGCATCTACCCTTGATTGCAGAACAAATACCTTATCAGAAGATTGTGTCTGTTAATTGCTGCAAAGTGCATGCAAGCTCACCCCCCCAACACTGTTAAAACACACAAACAAAAGAGCAAACAACCCCTTAGTCAACTGATTTGAAAGTTTCAATTGAAAAAAACCCTAATAAAGGTAATTGAAACCATGTGTGCTAGGACTGTGTGTTCATTCCTTGTCAGTTGCAAATAAGATGTTGACTTTTAGCACATACAGTGCCTTCTGGAGCAACCTTTCTATATCCAAAGATGGGTAAGTTGTGATATTTAATCAGCCAGTCTGTGGGGCTTTCTTGTGCCACTAGACCATTTTATGGCTGTTTGGTGGAAATGTAGGTGATGGTCAACACATCATACACGTTGGAATTGGTCCATTGCAGCATCAAGCAGTTGCTGGCAACTGAAACTGCTGATAACCATACTCACTCAATTCAGTAGAATTTTTGGTCATCATTACTGCTTTTTCTATTTAATATACAGCAGTGGTCCAAAACAATAAGAATAAAGACATCAATGTGTCACTCCACTGAATGGCCACAGTCCAGCCTAGTTAGGAGTGCTTATGGCTGCTGGAAGTGATTTTAAGTGCACTCCTCTTTGCAGCAGACCGCTGCTATCCATACACACCATTCTGTTATTCTTGTCTTTTTTTGTTTTCAGCACTTTGTGGTTCCCATTCTGCCTAGGCATATACATTGGCTTTAAACAAAATCTTTTACTAACAGCCCTGGAGGGAGTGCTCAAGGACATGCAGGCAGGCTACATAACAGGAGAACATAAGAGGAACTCTGCTAGATCAGGTCAACAGTCCATCTAGTCCAGCATCCTGATTTACACCAATCTCATATAAAACTAGTGTTGTGTAGGTGACATGACAAAAGGAGTGCTACCTGCCAGAGCTTAAAAGAATTTGTGATTAAAATTTCTAAAGCTAATTAATAATAGGAGGAGAAAATAACTGCCTTGTTGGATTTGACCTGTACGTTTATCCTAGCAGCTAGTTTCCATCAACAGCCATCCAGATAACCCTGGTAACAACCATCCTTTGTTGTTTGTCTCATGCATCTGGTAGAGGAATATTATCTCTGAAAATAGAGATGTTCTTAACTATCTCGGCTAATAGCCACTGATAGACCTAAAGTTCATCCGTTTCTGTAAAGGTTCTGAAAAGCCATGTAAGCTAGTTGCTGTCATTACATCCTGAGTTAATGAATTCTGTAAGTTAATTATTCATTGTATGAAGAAGTACTTGCCTTTGTCTGTGTCATCAGTAATAGGCTGACCCTAACTGTTCACGTATAATGAGAGTATAAAGTTTCTCTTTCTTATATACATGTTTTATGATTTCATGAGCAACTACCATGTTCCAACTTAGTCATCTTTCCCCCTAAGTTAAAAACTGCCCTGCTTAGCCTTATGACAATAAAGATGAAGTTAGGAGTTTTTGACTCACTTTGTAACACTTCACAGTAAGGCCATTTCTGCACGTCCTTAAAGGGATGGCCCACGCACTGAACACAGGCAGCTTTTCCACTTCAGTCCAGAAATCTACATTTTCAAAATGGTTGCAGGCTGTTTGGCTTCCCCTATTTTGGCTCCTTTTCTGGCACTGTGGGAAAGTGCAGTTCCAGAAAAGGTGCCAAAAAACCAGAAGCCAAACAGCCGACAACCGTTTTGAAAACGTAGACGGCTGGAGTGAAGTGGAAAAGACACCCACGTTCGGTGAGTGGGCTGTCCTTTTAAAGATGTGTAGAAATAGCCTACGTTACATTGGTACATGTGCAACCACAGAGTTCCAAAGGCATGTGAAAGAGAAGGTAGAGTATTCCGCCAGTTCCCCTCTCCCACTCCAGGGCCACATTGTGCCCCCGATGATGTCCCTGACCCCAGAAACAAAATCTAAGTGGGATCTGTAGGCTGCAGCAGCGGTGGGAAGTCTGGGTTCATGTCGTCTGCTGATCTCATTTGTTGCTCTGTCAGGATTTTTGGAAATCTCACTTTGGGACAGTTGTGATTTAGCAGCACCCCTCCCCCCCCCAGCTTATTCTGCTTTTTGCATCACACGTTTATCCATCCAGATTGGGCAGGGGGTGTGCAGAAGGCGTGTGTACACTCCTCCTTTGGATTCCTCATTTTGAACAAGGCGGATGATGTCAGCACAAACTAGGGCTGATGCCAGTGGAGGGGTTAGCAATGCATTGCCTGCTTGCTAGTTCTGGTGGCTATCTGTGCAGACCAGATAGCTCAGCCTGCTTGGTTAGGTACTGACCAGAAGGATTCTTCCACCACCTTGTTTGTAATATGGGAATGGCAGTAAATAGTTAAGTACTTTATTGTCAAATAGTGGCTAAGAAGATTGCCTCTGTTTGCTTATTCTGTTTTAATCTAAGAAACCCAAATTCAAAAATATTTTGCCTACAGAATCAACCCATTTGGGATAAGATAATTTAGAACAAAGAGAATAAGAATCCACAACAACCATTGTCTGACCTTTCTTCTAGAGTTTATTGGATGGAAATCTTACTGAGAAGGGGAGAAAGTTGAATTGGCAGTGGATTATTAATTGAATTAAGAGCCCTGTGGTGCAGAGTGGTAAGCTGCAGTACTGCAGCCCAAGCTCTGCTCATGACCTGAGTTCAATCCTGGTGGAAGCTGGGTTTAGGTAGCTGGCTCAAGGTTGACTCAGCTTTTCATCCTTCTGAGGTCGGTAAAATGAGTACCTAGTTTCCTGGGGGTAAAGTATAGATGACTGGGGAAGGCAATGGCAAACTACCCCATAACAAGAAGTCTGCCAAGAAAACGTCGTGATGCAACGTCCCCCCATGGGTCAGTAATGACTCGGTGCTTGCACAGGGGACTATCTTTACCTTGTATTAGCTGAAAGTCATTGTCACCTTTTAAGAAGAAAAACTGGTGCCACAAAGTTTGCTTAGATGTGCAGCCCATGTGGAGTTGTATCTCTGCATGTTTGTGTGTTTGTTATACTTCTTGTTCCTGCAGCTAATTCACAAGGCTCCAATACTAAATCTAGCCCTTGGGGACAGCATGTGGATTTATGATAATCCCTGAAGGACTGTAAGCTTCGCTTACTCATAGAGCTAGTTTTTAAAATTTATAGCAGGAAGAATAATTCTGTAATAACTTTTTTATCCTCCTCCCTGCCCCCCTCGCCCCCCTCAATACAATGTGTGAAAGAGAGGTTGGGGGGGGGAACTTATTAGACAGAATGTAGGTTAGAGTCTGCTGTTGCTTTCAGTGCTTTTCACTTCCAGATTTATACCTGTGTACTTGGGAGGGAAAGAAAATGTCTTAGTCTTGCAAGGAATTGCTCAGGCAGATCACGATTTAACATAGGTTAAATGTTGAGTCTCTGTGTTTGTATGTTTATGCAGTTCTAATTTTAACTGTAGCTTTAAGCTGTCTTTGTGTCATACCACATAGAGAAGAAGGATTTCTCGCCCCCCCCCATTTTGAAACTCATGTAAAATACTCCAGTGGTGAAAATTAGAGATGTCTGACAGTCAGGGCTTTTTTTCTGGGAAAAGAGGTGGTGGAACTCAGTGGGTTGCCCTCGGAGAAAATGGTCACATGGCTGGTGGCCCCGCCCCCTGATCTCCAGACAGAGGGGAGTTTAGATTGCCCTCAGCAGCGCGGAGGGCAATCTAAACTCCGCTCTGTCTGGAGATCAGGGGCGGGGCCACCAGCCATGTGACCATTTCCAATAGATTCCGGAACTCCGTTCCACCACGTTCCAGCTGAAAAAAAGCCCTGCTGGCAGTAAAGATGGAGGGTGAGCTCTTCAGTTTGCTAGAGGTCTGCACCTCCAAGATTTGGCTAGTCTGTTATCAATCAACACTGGAACCTCAGCTGTTCTTATCTCTTCCCTGTGCACCTCTGCCCTTTGCCTGTTCTCTCTCCCATTTTGTTCCCCCCTCTTGGCTTCCTGCTTTCTCGCCTTTTCTTTCTATTAGCAACCTTGAGGAATGTCTGGGATTCTTTGTTCCTAGGGCCCCTTTGTTTCTTTCGGCCTACCTCTTTATAAATACTCCTGGTTGCACCTCCTTACAGCTCATCTGCCAACTCTGCCCCTGTTCAGGTTTCAAACCGTTGCAGACAAAGAACCTTTGGGTGACCCACTTGGTACAACTTTCTTCCTGTCCAGATCCCTTAAGGCTGGAATTAGGCACATAGGTCTTGGTCGTATCTCACTGAAATCTGTGGGATTTAAGCACCATAATGGAGCACGGTTGTAGCCTTGCTCTTTGATGCTTCCTAACTGACTCGGATGGGCCACTACATACTCAGATAATGACTACTACATAGTTATCTTAGTAAGTGCTGCTTTTGTGATGGGGTTCACTCAGCATTCCAGTTTCTTTTATGTGGAGAAAAATTTATGTCAGCGTAGATCTCTTGACCAGAGTTGACAACACTTGACTGAAAAGATTATTCTTCCTTCTTTTTAATAGCTACAGATTATGGAGGGTGCTGCTTCTTCATTTTTTCCTTCATTAGAAGGAAAAAAGCCATTTCTCCTCAATCGAAGCCTGCTAGAGCTCTGTAAACAGTAAAAGATAACTCTTTAAAGCCAAACAATTTTCATACATGCATGTGTAGAAAGGATAAATTGGAATGTGAGTGAACAGTTTTTAGGGATAAAGAAAGTGGTAAAGGAGATGGGTTTCTTGTTGGAAAATGGGGAAAGTTCATGTGTGTGAGGGAGGACATTCCTCAGCCCTCCCAATCTTATTTGGATAGCCATCAGCACTTAAACTCTGCCCTTTCTTTCACTATCCACTATTTGAGGCACTGATAGGGTCTGCTGTGAGTGAGTGAGTGAGAGCGGGACCACAAGTGACGCCTGACACAGGTTGGACACTAGTCAGCTTCCCTCAAGTTTTGATGGGAAATGTAGGCATCCTAGTCTTGCAGCTTGGCTCTCTGACTGCTGTCCAATGGACGTTTCAACTGTCACTTGTCCAACATTCCGCCAAGCTGCCTACATTTCCCATCAAGACTTGAGGGAAGCTGACTAGTGTCCAACCTGTGCCTTTTGTCACTTGTGGTCCCGCTCTGAGTGTGTGTGTGTGTGTGAGAGAGAGAGAGAGATGCTATGCACTCTCTTCTCCCTGATCAGTTATCTGTCTGTAGCCCAGTCAGCAGTTTCTGGTCTATGTGTGAGTAAGCAGCCAGGTGCCCAAGGTGAGATGTTTGACCACAGTCTGAGATCTTTAGAAGAAAAAAAGGTATTTACTTACTAAAATCTCAATTCACTATATAGTGGAAACACTGTATCAGGAATACAACAGGGTGTTACAGATCTAAGAAATGAAATAAAAGCAGGCGAGCAATTTAAGTTGTACCGTCACTGCTGTAACCTGGGCATTCTCTCCTGTGGAATGGACTAATTCTGCTGGAACATTCAAATATTGGCTAGTCAAGGCAGACTTCACTCCACTTCTTCCCCATTCTCAGGTTCTTGGCTTGTACTCTCTCGCAGTGTATCAGACCATTTGATGCTTCCTCTTCCACCTTCGAGGATTTCAATTTGACCTATCCTGAAACCGGCTTTCAGTACACAAGAGTATTTTCTTCAATCAAATTAAGGTCCATGCCCCTAAACCTTTTACGACCCAATTTAGGATATCCTGATCATCTTTCCATCATCTTTCCTCTTCAGGCAGGTGGCCAAATGTCTCTGTCTCCAAAAATGCAGAGGAGTTGGCCGTGTTAGTCTGTAGCAGCAAAATAGAAGAGTCCAGTAGCACCTTTAAGACTAACCAACTTTACCGTAGCTTAAGCGTTCGAGAATCACAGTTCTCTTCGTCTCACTGTAGCATAAGTTTTCGAGAATCACAGTTCTCTTCGTCTGACGAAGAGAACTGTGATTCTCAAAAGCTTATGCTACAGTAAAGTTGGTTAGTCTTAAAGGTGCTACTGGACTCTTTTCTATTCTCCAAAAATGGAAACTCATATCCTCTCAGGCAGAAATCGGATGTCTTTCTTGCTAATTTCCCAGGAAAAAATGTTTTCTGTGAGATTAGGGTCTCCCTGAGTGTTAAGATATCCTGAATTTCTCTGTCATCGCACATATCAGGTATGCTGTTGTAAAATCACGAATAAGGCTCACTGATGACTTAACAGGATTTTCGAATCACATCTAGGGTCCACAGATTATATGTGTCCCTTGTGAATGCTCAGATACATCCTAGGTCTGAACTGGAAGGTAGGGAACTTCAACACCCATTTCTGAAAGCATGGATAGGGGCTTACACCTAGGCACATCCCAGCTACTGTTTAAAGGCATGGATGTGTGTATTTATGTTACTATATAGTTACTGAAAGGAGAGGGGCTGCATCAGCTACACTTTCCTTACTGTTTCTGGGTAAACAAAAGTGAAGGTGAAATCCTAAAAAAAAGATAATCCCAAGTGTTAAAAAAAATCCCATGCCATTTAGGCTTCTGCTGTGAATGCGCAGCTGAAAGTCACCCACAAAGCAGAGAAAGTAGAGCAGACCTGCGTCATTGTGCCCCAGGGGAAGTTTGCAGTGTGGTAGCCGACTCTTGCACCTTCTGTTTTTCTCCTGCCTTGCTCGCCCAGAGTCACAAAATGGTGCTGTTGCATACCAGTGGGCCATAACATGTAGCTGGAACTGCAACAGACCTGAAGGAGAAGAACACAACAAGCTTAATTTCTGCACAGCAGACCAAGATGAATTTTGTTCTGGATTAGTGCCATTTCATGGATCGTTAACTGTCACACACCTGAGAGGTGGCAGCATTCCAGCGCAGCGCACACGCCACACCGCTTCTTGGTCACGCTGTGCCTGCTTTTTCTTTCTACTCCTGAATTTTACAATTTAACTGAAGGCATGCCAAGTTAGTCCTTGAGCAGCATTCCAGAAAATAAGTGGTCAGCCTCTGTACTCACTCATGCAAACACAGCTATGGATCCCCACAAATATCTCAGCTGTCAGATTTCCATTAGCAGAACATGGCCTGTCTATCTCCCTATCTCTTGCTGTAGCTCAAAAGGCCTGAAATGCTACTCCTAGGGGAATAAAAAGAGACGTGCCAAGGAAAAGGGAGAATCAGTAAAACCGCCCCTTCCCATTTATCTGGAAATGTTGGGATCCATCCACCTGGGATCAGAATAAAGCAAATGGTCTGCACATAGTCCGAGAACCAGTTCCTGACATATCCAATGAAAAGGAGCTTGAGTAACAGTTGGCAAAGATGCAGGAGAACTACTGCCAGTTAAAAATACATATTTAGTCCTGGGCTGGATGAACCGCTAGCCTGGTTCAGTATAAAGCAACCTCATATGTTCATTTACTCATGAGACAATCCACAATAAAACTTTGACATCTCATCTGCCTTTAATTGCTGGGCAGCCACCATGGAATCAACAAGACGCCTCAATTGCCACCATTTTTTCTTTGTAGCTCAAAACTCTCTGTGGGATTTATCCCATTCCTCCACCCCCATGTTTACTCTGTTGGCATTTAGGCCTTGACAGCATCTAAGCATTTTTATTATTTATTTATTTAGATTTATAAACCGCCCATCCTCAGGGGCTCTGGGCGGTGAACAGCAGTTAAAATCAATAATAACAAGAAAACAATAATTCTAAAATCAATATGCAATGTGTGTGTGTGTTATGTGCCATCAAGTCGTTTCCAACCTGTGGCGACCCTATGAATGAAAGGCCTCCAAAACGTTCTAACAGACCTACTCAGATCCTGCAAACTGTAGGATGTGGCTTATTCTATTGAGTCAAGCCGCCTCGTTTTAGGTCTTCCTCTTTTCCTGCTGCCTTCCACTTTTCCTAGCATTATTAACTTTTCCAGAGACATACAATAAGCAATAATACAGTAAGCAATACAATAAGCAATACATACAATAAGCTATAATAAAATAAATTAACCAAGTACATTAAAGTGCAATGGTGGGGTGAACCCCCACCCCAAAGGTGGGAGGCCGACATGGCACCGCCCCCTTCAACCACTGAACACCTGGTGGAACAGCTCTGTCTTAAAGGCCTGACGGAACGATAATATGTCCCGCTGGGCCCGGGTCTCCATTGACAGAGCGTTCCACCAGGCTGGGGCCAGGACTGAAAAGGCCCTGGCCCTGGTTGAAGCGAGGTGGGCTTCCTTAGTGCCAGGGACCACCAGTAAACATTTATCCACTGATCGAAGCGGTCTCCGGGCAACGTACAGGGAGAGGCGGTCCCGAAGATATGCCAGTCCCAACCCGCTCAGGGCTTTAAAGGTAAGAACCAACACCTTGAACCTGATTCAATTTGTAATCAAATTTCCCTTTTCTCATGGGAAGTATACTTCATTGCGCGCTACTGTCTTCTACGTTACTAGAGAAGAATAGGGAGTTGGCTGGTGTGGACATCAGTGGACTGCCCTGGTTAGGAGACTTAGTAGTTAGCCACATGGGAGCTTCTGCTGACTATGCTTCTTTACCAAAAGCATGGACAGAAGGCACCCAAACAAGCACCAGATTCACCAGAGACACTACATGAATGATTCCACCAGTGTACATGGCCCATTACTACAGTGACTCACAAGCAGCAAGTAACTTGTCTCTGCCACCAAGCAGTTGCCACTCTAACCAAGCAACGCTGTGCAGAGTTATACCCTTCTAACTAAGCCTATTGACTTCAATGGACTTATAAGGGTATAACTCCACTTAGGAGTGCACTGTAAACCAGGCAACGGGGAACTCGACAGAAAGAACAGGCAAGAAGTAGGTGTGAGCAAATGCAATCCCTTATTTAAACCAATGCAATTATAATACTTTGTAATTTTTAATAAATGATTCAACAATATAAGATACTCCTAATTTCGAACAGGCGTATCAAGTTGTCTTTGTGGCAATTATTATTCTGCGGATTATAGCAGCAAAGGGTAACCAGAAAGGAGTAAACCATTGTAAGGGTTAATGTGATGTTGCCATTCCTCATTCAGTATTGCTCCGCCACCAAAAAAAATTGTCACACTGTCAAAAGACCCTTTGAGCTTTAAGCAGAGGCATGTAATGCAGACCGACATCCTCACATCACCCATTTATTGTGCAAGGATTGCATAGCAAGGATTGTAAATACCAGCTTTTAATTATCAAGTTTATTTATAATTCATTAATGGGAAGCAGATAAACAGTCAGGGCAGAGATTGCAATACAAGAAGGCTAAATTGAAAATAGCTAGCTGTTGAGATTCAAATGGAAAATATTGATGTAGATTCAAGGTGGAATTTTTTTTCTCCCTTCGTCTGGCTTGGCTTGTTAGGGCCATAAGTTTGGATCCTAAGTAGCATGAGCAGAGTCACACTAGATGAAGGAAACTTCTCCCATCCATCTTTTGCACCCCTGTAACTGGGACCGTGGATGCCAATGGCCCTGGAGGTTGGATGGTAGCTGGCCTTATTTAGGCTGGGCAGGGGATGCTGCTGCATGCCCCCCCCCCCTGTTTCCTGAGAAACCGCATAGAACAGCCAGAAACAACAAAACCTACACTGTATTCCTCTATTGCCCAGCCTCACCCTCTTGGGAAAAATTATTTCATCCTCCCACTGCTTCTAGCTGCAAGCTGAACCTGATTTCCCTTTCTGAGTCCTGCCCACTTAGGCGTAGGGCTCCTCCCTGGGCTGGTCTCTAGTTGCTCCATGTATGCTGCTGCATACGACTTCGCAGTCCCAGAGCATTCCCCTCTTCTCCTGGTGGTCCCCCCCTTCCATGCCAACCAAACCCATTGCAGCCTGCTGGTGCAGAGTCAAACCCTGGCCATCATGTCACATCCACGTTCATGTTCTGGCACTTTGTTCTTGTAGATGTTACCCTGCTGTCATCTCCAAGTGGTAGTCTTCCACCTTGTACTGCTCCTAGCTTGGACCTTGCAGCAGGACCTCTCCCATTGTGCTCTTTGGGTCAGGGATGACAGAAAGGCAAAGTAGGGGAGGGGGAATCAGCAGAAGTCACCACTGCTTCTTCTGCCAACAGAAGTGCCATTCTGCTGTTACACTTGACGGAACACTAATTTTGGATCCAACCCATAACAGCCCCTCTATTTAAGAACTGTGAACCAGTTTGCTGATGATACTAAATTGTTCGGAGTGGTGAGAACCAGGCAGGATTGTGAGGCATTCCAGAGGGGTCTGTCGAGGCTGGGTGAGTGGGCGTCAACGGGGCAAATGAGGTTCAACGTGGCCAAGTGCAAAGTAATGCACATTGGGGCCAAAAATCTGAAATATAAATACACAATGATGGGGTCCAAACTGGCAGAGACTGACCAAGAGAGAGATCTTGGAGTCATGGTGGGTAAGTCACTGAAAATGTTGATGCAGTCTGCGACGGCAATAAAAAAGGCCAACACAATGCTGGGGATTATTAGGAAGGGAATTGAAAACAAA
This sequence comes from Eublepharis macularius, assembly GCF_028583425.1. NCBI lineage: Eukaryota > Metazoa > Chordata > Lepidosauria > Squamata > Eublepharidae > Eublepharis > Eublepharis macularius. The sequence continues at coordinate 161,851,083 of NC_072792.1, read as the reverse complement.
CCAGCTAGTATCATAATGCCCCTGTATAAATCAATGGTACAGCCTCATTTGGAATACTGTGCACAATTGTGGTCACACCATACCTCAAAAAAGATATTATAGTACTGGCAAAAGTGTAGAAAAGGGCAACTAGAATGATTAACGGGATGGAACACTTCCGCTATGAAGAAAGGTTAAAGCGCTTGGGGCTCTTCAGCTTGGAGAAATGACAACTGAGGGGTGACATGATAGAGGTTTACAAGATTATGCATGGGATAGAGAAGGTAGAGAAAGAAGTGTTTTTCTCCCTTTCTCACAACACAAGAACTCGTGGGCACTCAATGAAATTGCTGAGCAGTTGGCATAGAACGGATAAAAGGAAGTACTTCTTCACCCAAAGGGTGATTAACACATGGAATTCACTGCCTCAGGAGGTGGTGGCAGCTTCAAGCCTAGACAGCTTCAAGAGGGGATTGGATAAACATATGGAGCAGAGGTCCATCAGTGGCTATTAGCCACAAGGTATAGATGGAACTCTCTGTCTAGGGCAGTGATGTTCTGTATTCTTTGTGTTTGGGGGGGCAATCAGTGGGAGGGCTTCTAGTGTCCCTTCCCCACTGGCAGATCTCCTGAAGACACCTGGTTTTTGGCCACTGTGTGACACAGAGTGTTGGACTGGATGGGCCATTGGGCTGATCCAACATGGCTTCTCTTATGTTCTTATGAGTCTGATTGACTCCTTTTTGGGAGGAAATTATTCCAGCTGTAGAGGCTATGGGAGGGCCATGCTCAGGCCTCACATTGGAAGTTGAAATTCTGTTGGTGCCTAAAAACCACAAATCACCTTATATTTCTAATATAGAAATAAAGTTACTCAGCATGTTTGAATTATGACGTGGTTCTTCTTTCAGAGGAGTTGTAAACAGCAAGACTGGTCAAGTTCTCTAGTGTGATGAAGCCCACAAATTTTTAAAAAATCATATCAGAACCCACCTCCAATCCATCAAGCGATTGAAAGCCGTCATTATATTCTCACTCCTTTTATTTGCTTATTGATTTCTGAGCTTCTTTGTATAGCTACATGTCTTTCTCAAAGCCCATACGGACTGTTCAGAAGTCATGGATATATATCCAAAGGCAACATGATCCTCAGACTTTCTTTAAACTAGGGGCCGTTGTAAAAAGTCAGGCAATCTTGCTTTTTATTGGACTCCCAAATGCCTGGGAAGCAGTAGCTGCAGGATCTCAGAGGCATAGCTGAAGTGGGCCAGAAGAACAGTATAGAAAAGTTGACAGCAACTGCACCTATCATTGGTGAAGAATGGATCAGTGGTCCACTTCCAATTGCCCTGGCTTGGGAACCTTTGGAAGAATTAACGTGGGGTGTTGCAGCTGGGTCTGTAAGAGGAACAGTGGATATTTAAATAGCACGAAGATTTGGTGGGGCTTCTAAGAAGAAACACATTCTTGAAGTCTTGGGAAGTAAGGGGAATCATGAGTGAGAAGTTGGATGAGGGCCATCGTTGCTACATGAGAGGCCCTTTGGGGTGTTCACACAGCAACAGCGCTCTCTTTTATCATACGAATCAAATCTATACAAGTGGGCCCCTGCAAAAATTGCAGCGGGATTCCTCCCTTCCAAACATGGCTGACTGTTCATCTTTCCCTCCCCGCACTTCTTCTTTCCCCTCCCAACTATCCTTGCACATTTATATTTCCCACCAACACTGCTATTAGCATATAAAATGATGATGTAGGGGCATGAGTTTAAAGGGTGGAGGATGCATTGGCCCCAAAAACCTTCCATATCTTTCCCCCTAACCACTGGTTGTCTTACAGTATTTGCAAATTCCTGGTGCTGTTTGTTTTTCCGACAGATACCAACTCCTGCTGCTGCAGGAGTTGTTGCTTTGATGTTTTTGTATGTGCATCGGTCAGCATGCCAATACCCTTAAAGGCAGGATAGAGTTGGGTGGTATTTCCAATTCTCCAAATGTACTTGGTGACCAGTCTGATCTGAGGCATGATTTGCGGAGATTTGGGCCTTACTCAGAGTAATGTATGCAACCCCCAATGTAGAGTCAGTGTTGTAGTTATCAAATAAATTTGCTTCCTGCTTCACTGGTTATAAACCTGGTGGACCCTAGCATATTTTTTGTTCTCCCACAGGGAATTTTAAAAGTTTAATCTCATATTTTATCCAATGAGCAGTTCAATTTTTTTGCATATTTTAAAATCAAGTTACATAGACACCTGTTCCTTTTTCATCCCCCCTCCCCCCAATAACAGTGACTGTGTAAAACCTGCTGGGTTATGAAGGAGAGACAGGCAGGCATATATACCATTACCTGTTTGCTTCTAGATAAGCTTAGAGATTCCTTTTCTTTTCCCTCCGTACTCTGTCTTTAGAAGAACTAATTGTCTTCCGTGAATGAGCAGTTGGAAGGGTTTTTTTTTTACTTTATTTGTTTTAGTGTTTCTAGATTTTGTTTGTTTGTTTTTCTGTTTTGGTTTAGTATTTTAAAATTCTGTTTCCAGTCCCTTTTCATCTTTTCCACTTGCATCTCTTCTCACAGATGATACAATATTACAGTTTCAATTTAAATTTTTTTTTAAAAAAACAATTTATTTGGAAACTGTTGCATATTGCAAGTGTCACTTTGGAGATTCCACTCCAAAAGTAGAATACAAACCAATAAATAATTAAAATCTTTGCTACAGATAACCAGCAACTAATCATGATTGCAACGAACATCTGGCATTCCAGTGTGATCTCAATATATCGCTAAGGGTTGGATAAAGATGCTAATGCATTCTGTATTGCAATATGGGTAGGTATTCATCTCTCCATCTGCTGTCTTAGACTACTAGTCACATGCCATCCCTCTGAATATGAGTGAGTTACATTTACAAGTGCATGAGGAGAGAGGAAATATTCTTGAGCGGGGGGGTCACATAAAATGAAATAAAATCACTGCAAACTCATGTATGCCACATCCAGGGCCGGCGCGCCCATTGAGGCCAGGTAGGTGGTGGCCTCAGGTGCGGGGTGCTGAAGGGAGCGCCGAAGGAGGCGAGGGGGGCGGGAGTGTGCACCACAGAGCTGCAGCCTCCTATCCCTCCCGCCCCACACTGCTGCTGCCACCAGCACATGCCCCCAGCCAGGCACGGCAGCTGTGGGCAGGCGTCTGCAGCGGCGCAGGCAACCGAGCGGGAGAGCTCAGAGGCCACCCGTGCACTGTCACAGCTGCCCGCCACAGTGATCGGGCCGGTGGTGGTGTGCGCGGTCCCGTGATGATGTCACGCATGATGTCATCATGCAGGCAGGTGCGTACGCGCGGGGGGGGGCGCCCGGCCAGCTGGCCACGAGCACCAAAAACCCTGGCGCCGCCCCTGGCCACATCAATAAAAGCATCATCAGCATCCAGCAATATGATCATCAGATTCTTTTGAATCTCCGTTAATATAATCAAAGCTTAAAGTTTTCACTGCATAAGCAGTGAATCTTCAAGTAGTTGCACTGATTTTGTATTGCCTTCACGTAAAGTGGGCAGGTTTCAGGTTTCAAGCCTAAAGTAGACACTGTGCCTCCCTTTTATTTCACACTGCTTTATCAGTGCTTGTGTGCCCCAAAGTGTGTCTAGAGAAGCCTCTGGGGTTAAAACTCCCAAAAGATTAGAAACAGCACCTATAGCTTTAAGAAACAAATGCCATCAGTGACCATTGCTAGGCAACCATAACAGTTTTGTCAGGTTTGGTTTAAAAGGCAAGGCCTTTTCCAGATTTGTTTTAGCCATTGATGGAGGACTCATCAGGGCCATCAGGTGACTTACTACCACTAGGCTTGCACAACTCACCCATGCCTGGCCAGCATCCACCTCATGAAAGCCAGTTTGAAGTAGTGATTGTTTTCCTGCATTCTGCAGGCAGCCAGGCCTAGACTCCTCTGGAGTACGTTCCAAGGCCAGAGAGGAGAAAATAGACTGGAGCTTGGTCAGGGAGCTGGAGCATGGAGCTTATGCCTAGTGGACCAGTTGATCCAGCAAGGTGGCCTTCGCAAGTCTCAACTGCACTTGCTGGCAGGTGTTGAAGCTATTGGGGCCATGCTGTGCTCTGGCCAGGATCCTGCAAAGAAGTATCACTCTCACTCTGTTCTAAATCTACAGGGTGGCTGTGTGCAGCCAGTCTGGTGCTTTGCCTCCTTTATGTGGCCATAATCTAGGCCTTATTTTATTTATTTTTATTTATTTATTTCAAATTTGTATTCCGCCCTCCCCGCAAGCGGGATCAGGGTGGATAACAACATATTAAAAATACAATTAAAAATTCATATTCATTAAAAACAACACATTTAAAACAAGATGCTCCTGAGGAGTGAGAGAGGGTTCGGGGGGTGGGGGGACTATGGACCTGGGTTCACACTCTTGTGGTTTTCTCAGAGTCTGGTGACAAAGTCTCACTGGCAGGGTGGCCTCTGGGGCTGCTGGTGCCTCTGCAGCATCAGGCCCTCCCTGATCCCACTGGCCCTTCTGGTTCCCACTGGCCCTTCTGGTTCCCACTGGCTGCGGGAAGAGCCCCCTGAAAACGATGCAGGGGGTAAATTGCCCATTTGCTCCTACGGAGGCTGGCAGATGTGCACAGCACATTCCTTGCTGCCGGGCCATGGAGAACGGCAACAAGCAGATTTAAGGTGAAAGCCTGTAAGTAAGCGAATCCCTTCTGTTATTTCAAGCAGAGGGAAGGATTGGAGGAAACTGAAGCTTAATAGGGTTCGGATAAGTTCCCCTTCATTGAGTTTTGGAACTTAATTGGCGATTTCCCACCCCCACCCCCCACAAGATGGCGACGAAAAAGCAGAGTCCCGCTGTGGGAAAGTCGGTTTTGGCGGTGCTGCAGGGGAAGGGAGAAAATCTTGAAGAGGTTGTCAAACGGTCTGTTGCTGAAGCTATGAAGCCCTTTATTGATATGTTAAGTAAAATCGGAAAAAGGGTTGGCTCAGCTGAAAGCGAGGTGAAAACCATTAAAGACGCAGCGCTCGAGGCGGAGAAATCTGCTCGGGAGAATGCAGAACCGCAACTAAAGAAACAAAGCTTTTGGAAAATCAACTAATCGGGTTGCAGGTGGACTGTGCTCAGATGACATTGCGTTTACAAAATGTTAAAGAGGAAGAAAGTGAAAATTTAAAGGATCTGGTGTCTGAGCTTTTGGTGGCATTCGCAGAGGCAATTAAAGAAGAGCTGAGAAGCGATATTGCAGAGGTCCGTCGGACATCTTCAAAATATACAACGAAGCGTCAGCTGCCTCGCGAGATTTTTATCGTCTTCTCATCTAAGAAGATTCGGGACACCATCCTATATAATTCGATTAATGTGGACTTGGACTTTCTGGGTAATAAGGTAAAGATTTTGAAGGATATTCCATTTTTGGCTCGGAGAAGAAGATTTAAATATAAAAGGTTTGCGGCTCTTCTGAGAAAATGTGATATAAAATATAAATGGTTATTTCCGGAAGGTATCTGGTTTAGATACAAAGATCAAACCTATAAGATAACATCTGAAGCACAATTGAGGAACTTTATACTTGATCATCAGGAGTTTGACCAAGAAGAAGATTCGAAGCCTGAAGGGGGGAGGGAGGAGGAGGAAGCGAGCACAGCTATTGTAGCTGTGCAAAGAGTACTGAGACCGAGACGCAAGGGAGGGAAGGAGACCTGAGCCTGATTGTACTTTGTGTTTTATAAGCTCTACCAATCTAATAATATACTAGAAAGTTTTACTTTGAATAATTGTAGCCTGAAGGGATGTCATAAATTGTAGTGTGTAGTATGTGATTATGTTGTTTTTTATTCTTTCCCCCTTTGTTCCCTTTTTCCTTGTTTTAATGTAGTGTCTTTTAGTAATTAAAAAATAAAAATTTAATAAAAAAAAATAATCTTGCTGAGTAACCTTGTGCCAGTCACATCCTCTCAGCCTAACCTTCCTCATTGGGTTGTTGTAAAGATAAAGTGGAGGAGAGGAGAATGGTGTAAGCTGCTTTGAGTCTTCCTTGTGGAGAAAGGTGTGGAAATAGTGTGGGGAGGGGAATACATGGGAAAGTGAACCCTAGACCCTGCACGTCCTTGTAGTTTTCCTACCATGCCACTGGGCCCTGCCCAACAGCACCACACAACTGGGCCATAGTTTTCCTGGGTAGAAGCTGTGGGGAGGGGAAGCTGAAAGATGGGGCAGATAAAGGTAGATTGGCTGTTGGGTGAGAAGGAGAGAGGAAAGCAGGAAAAGGAGGAGAGGCTATGGGAGCTTTCAGGGAAGGGAAAGAGTAAATAGTGGGGGGAAAGGAAATGAGATACTCCTGCTCAAGTTCTTGCGAGTCTGCTGCTTGTGCATACATATTTGGATGTGAAGGACAGCTTGGAGCATTTTGTCCAGAGCCCCTAAGACCAGGTCTTGGTGATCTCTTAGCATTGACTCTCCTCACCATGAATCTTCTCTACCATTAGAATAGCTACCGTGGTGTGGTGGTTAGACAGATTTTGATCTGGCAAACCCAGAAACTCTTATAATCAATGAAGTATTATTTTTAGGTGTCTGGTTTCAAAGTGCTACTTAAGAGTAAAGTTCACAGATGACACAGCTCTGTAGTTTTGTTGGTTTAATGTCTATGATACCACTTAAGTTTCCTTCTGTATAACAGGGTAACAGTATACACCCAGCCCCCATATATCCAATAGCAATCTAAATACCCCAAAAGAAACACTCAGCTATCTCTCATTCAGCAAAGACCTGAAACCAATCTGTCTCTAGCACTGTGAATTTCCTGTGTTGTTAGCTGGTAATTTTTAACTGCTCTACAGAAAAGATAGCAGTAAAAAAAAAAGGTGTAATACAAGGTTGGAATCCATCACAGCCCACCATTCGCAGTACAGAATAACACGCTAATGACCCATGAGAGGTAGAAAGGGCAGCATCCAAGTGATGTCAACTGATGTGGTCACAAACATGCACCCCTCCATCAGCCTGCCACTTCCCACATGCTCAACACAACAAGAGAGGGAATATAGCCCCTTCCCCACCCAGATATGGAGGACTGTGGTATGACTGCACTTCAGTAATTTGCAACACTGCAGTCAGCATAAAAACCAACTGAACTGCAACAGTCCTCAGCAGGGCGTTGGGGGCTCAAATCAAACTGGACATAGATAAAGAGGTATTTTTTCTTTACATGTTTTGAGTATTTAGATAGTTAAGGGTTAATAAAATTTACAGTTATCATGCTGTGCTGTTATCACTACACAATGGTTTTTATAAAAAGGATGGGATGATAGGGGTGTGCAATTTGAACTTTGTCATTTTTGAATCGGAATCGGGGCTTCCAAATGTTATCCATAACTTTACTGTTTTGTTTTGGGTGGGGCCAGGGCCGGCTTGGATGTAGTCCATTTGGGTTACCCCGTTATAATGAATTTCGGCAGAATGAAAGGCCGTGCATATGCAGACACTTACTGTTCTTGTCGGGATGGGGAAATGAGTGTCTGAGACAACTGTTTTTGTATAGTATGGCACTTAAATCTTGCAGAACACAGTCCTCCTCCCCAAAGTGTCTACCCACCGAGTGTCAAGATTTCTGATGTGCCATTGCTTGTTTCTGCCTGGGAGGAACTCTTGAAAGCCGTGGGGGAGAGAAACAGCAAGCTTCCAAGTTGCTACTAGCTTAGCTTTCCTTGCATATGTGGCCCAGCAGCAGCCCCTTGTCCCCGACTCACTTTCAAAATGATCCAAATGGTGTAGCACAACATTTATAAAAATTTTGCTGTTCACATCTTAGCAAATAAATTATTGCCTTTGCATCCTACTGTTTGCTCTTGCTTGTTTCTGCTGGGAGGGACTCCTGAAAGCTGCAGGGAAAGAAATGGCATGCTTACAAGCTGCTCCTAGCTTAGCTTCCCTTGCATATGAGTTGCAGCAGCTCCTCAGCACCCCTGGCTCCCTTTCAGAATGACCCAAACGGTGCAGCACAACATTTATAAAAAGTCTGCTGTTCATTTCTTAGCAAATAAATGATTGCCTTTGCATGCTGTATTTATTTTTCAAGAAAACAATAAAAGTAGAACAATCTTAGGAAGGCCTGAAGCTCTTGACTGTATTTTGGTACACTTGTATTGACTTGACCCTGTACTCTGTTGGACTGATGATGGATGTGTCTATTTGGTATTCCAAGATAGCTCCAGTCCGCCATTGTGTTTTCTTTACTCTGTTATCTAATTGATCAAAGCTCTGTGACTACAACGGGTAGTCTCTGATGCACAGAGCCCCACTGGACACATGGAAAGTTCCAATAGTTTCAACAATCTGTTCGTTTGATTCATGAAGGTGGTGCTTTGAATTCAGACTTGTAACTTGGGAGGATGGTGCTGGAACAGTTGGGGGAAATGTGTTTTCAACTACGGTGGATATTCCAAAACTTGGGTGCCATTTTGTAAGTTCGATCATTGATTTCCACAGTTGCAGTAATCTCAGGGCATTGTTAAACAGATGGACGTTTTGAACAAAATACTTTTTTTTTTTACTTTGAAAAGATAAATCTTTAATTTATAAGTGGGTTGGGAATGCACATTTGCCACAATCTTGGCTTCTTGGAGCTAGTCCTTGGCTAGTAAACTCTCTGTGGCCCTTTTCACAGGCACAATACTTAACATTCCTAAAAATGCATTAATTTTGTTTCTATTTCCCTACGGTAGCTTAAATTTTCTTACATAACTATTTGCAAAGATGCAGACTGTTGAATTTGCAGATGATCTAATTGGAAGGTATGGATGGTATAGTCTTGTACATGATGAATTTCTCTTATATAATGAAATGCTGTTTCATCAGCCAAGGTTTTTCTTATATAGTAGCAAAAGTTAGTTTTCTCAGAGGAGTTAGCACTGGATTGCTTCATCTTGAAATCTGCAAATGAGGCAATCACTAGATTTTGAAAAAAAAATGAACGAGATCACAGAGCTCAAATCAGGGCTCTTCAGGTGTGTTCATTTCTGTCGCTCCTGGGTGGAAAAGGACTGAACTCGTTTGATCTGCAACTGAAACTGGAGCAGAGGCATATTTCTATCATCTATTTTCCTCTTTGTGTTACCTGTTTTTTTCCTTTTGTTTACATTCCTTTACTATTGTTTTTCTCTAGTTACTTGCAATATCATTGTGGTCCCTTACTGGGTATGTTTCCTCGGGAATTTGTACTATGTGTCCCATTATGATTTGGAATAATATTGCTGCAGATACAAACTGCCTATACCTTTGTAAGGTAAATGTCTCAGAATGGTTGATGGCTGTTTTTTTCTACAAGCACGAATTCAGAGGTAAGGTCCATAAATAATAAGACCGGAACTCTGCAGGATATTTTTGCAGCAGCTAATATGGACCTGGTGTGCGTGACCGAGACCTGGGTGAGGGAAGGTGAAATGGTTGCTCTGGGAGAACTGACCCCCTCCCCAGGGTACTCGATCTTCCATCAGTCTCAAACAGGAGATCGGGGGGAGGGGTGGCAATCCTAATTCAAGAGGCTTTCTCTTTCAGGCCACTCTCCGCCCCTAAGATCGCTAGCATTGATTGTGTGGGTCTAGTGTGGAGTGCCGAGGAAAGTTTGGCTATCTGCTTAGTGTACCGCCCGCCCAACGCACCGGCAGATAACCTGTCACACCTGTTGGAGGTGGTGGCAGGGTGGGCTTTGGAGTACCCCAGGCTGATTGTGCTGGGGGACTTCAATGTCCACGTTGATGATGCCGCCTCTGTCCAGGCTGTGGACCTACTGTCAGCCGTGGCAGCACTAGGACTTTCCCAATTTGTATCGACCCCTACACATAAAGCAGGCCACACGCTAGATTTGATCTTCGGGGTGGGGTTGGATGTGGTTCTGGATACGATAGAGTCAGTGCCATGGTCAGACCACTTGGTCCTGAAGGCTAGTTTGGGTGTACCACCACCCCCTGCAAGGGTGGCGAGCTAATTTATGCTCACCCGCGGAGACTTATGGATCCGTTTGGTTTCCAGAATGCTCTGCAGAAACCGATGCTCCATGGTGGTTTGTTGGATGAGCTGGTGGAGGACTGGCAAGGCTGGATCTCCAAAGCCATCGACGATATCACCCCCCGTCGCCCTCTTTGCCCCCGTAATCACCAAGCTCCTTGGTATACGGAGGAGCTGAGGCAGAAAAAATGGGAGCTAAGATGGCTTGAGCGCATGTAGTGGTGATCTCAGGATGAAGAGGCCAGAACATCCTATAGGTTGTTTATGAAATCTTATGAGATTGCACTGAAAGCTGTGAAAAAGGAATTTTACACAGTTTCCATTGCGTCAGCTAGGTCATACCCAGCAAAATTGTTTAATGTGGTACGTTCATTGGTCTCCCTATTGGAGGGTGACCGTCAAAATTTGAATTCGGACATTAGCTGTGAGAATTTTGTGAGCTTTTTTGCTGACAAAATCTTGTTTCTCTGCCACGACTTACCAGCCACAGTTGATATGGTACGTGAACTAGAGGCCCCTTGGCTGTCTTCTGGGCAGATATTCGATCATTTTAGCCCACTCTTGGGGGAGGAAGTGGACAGGATTCTGCAGATATTGAGACCCACAACTTGTCTCCTGGACCCGTGTCTGCTGTGGCTGATGAAAGCCAGTAGCGATAGGCTGTGGGATTCCTTGGAGGCTATTATCAATTTGGTGGTGAGACCTCTCAAAAAACCCATCATCGGATCCTGCTGACCTGGTCAGTTACCACCCGGTTTTGAACCTCCTATTTCTGGGCAAGGTGATTGAACGGGCAGTGGAGAGACAGCTGCAGAGTTTCCTGAAGGACACCTCAGCCCTGGATCCCTTCTAGTCAGAGTTTTGCCTGGGACATGGGACTGAGACACTGCTGGTTGCCCTCACGGATGATCTTCACAGGCACCTGGACTGAGGTGGACTGGCAGTGCTGATACTATTAGATCTTTCAGCAACGTTCAATACAGTCAGTTACAATCCCTTGACCCACTGCCTCGCTGATGTGGAGGTACAGGGGACAGCACTACAGTGGCTTGTCTCTTTTTTCCACGGTTGGGGACAGAGGGTGGTGCTGGGAGAGAAATTGTCCTCTCGCTACCTGCTGGTATGCGATGTGCCGCAGGGGCCAATACTCTCCCCAGAGTCAGCTGAAATTAAACCCCACGAAGATGGAGATCCTGTACTTGAGTTGTGGACAAGTGGATTCGGGACCCCAGCTTCCTGCCATCAATGGGGTGGTACTTGTACTGGCCTTAGAGTCAGGAGCCTGGGAGTGATCCTGGATGCCTCCTTGAATATGGAGGCTCAGGTTGCTGCGGTTGTCAGGTCTTCCTTTTTCCATCTAAGACAGACTAGGCAGCTTGCCCCCTATCTTTCGACCCATGACTTAACTACAGTGATTCAGGCAATGGTCACCTCTAGGCTAGACTACTGTAACACACTCTATGCAGGGCTTCCTTTGAATCTAATCCAGCAGTTGCAACTGATCCAAAATGCAGCGGCACGTGTCATCACCAAAGTGCTGAGAAGTGCACATATTACACTGGTACTGCACCAGCTGCATTGGTCACCAGTGGTGTACTGAATCAAATTCAAGGTTTTGGTATTAACCTATAAAGCCCTATGCAGATTGGGACCTGTGTATCTTCAGGACCGCCTCTCCCTGTATGTGCCCCAGAGGATGCTTCAATCCAGTGAAAAACAACTATTAATGGTCCCTGGCCCCAGGGTGGCCTGCCTAGCGTCGATCAGAGCCAGGGCATTCTCAGTCCTGGCTCCAACCTGGTGGAATGCTCTGTCTAATGAGACCAGGACCCGGCAGGATCTGTTATCGTTCTGCCGGGCCTCTAAGACGGAGATGTTCTACCAGGCATTTGATTGATGCTGGGTTGTGTCCTGGCTGGCCAAATAGAGTAGAATGGAGCCCTCCCTATCAGAACATCCACCTCCAAAGATACTTTTAAATGCTTAATCTTTAGTGACGGTGGAAATGGTTTAACTGAATTATTTTAGTGCTGCGCTGTATTTGTATTTTTAAATTTTTATATTGTATTTATTGTGTTTTAACTGTACATTTTAATGTGCATAAATGTAATCCACCCTGAGCCTGCCAATGTGGGGAGGGCAGAACAGAAATCGAAACAAATAAAATAAATAAATGAATAAATAAGAGAACCACTAAGGGGCTAAGTACCACTGAGAGCTTGGATTAAGTAACCTCTCCCAGATGAAGGCATGTCTGAACATTTGAAGAAAAAACAACAGCTGTAACTGCTGCTGAAACCACAGTAAATCTGATCATATTGATTAAATTATGGGTGCCTAAAAAGAAATTGGTTTATTTAAAAAAGAAAAAGAAAAATGGCATAGAAACAGTTACTTGGTGTGGGGAAGTTTGTAATAATATCCACTGATACCAAGACTGGAAGAATCCTTTTAAGCCCCACTGATTTACAATGTTGTTACATTTGACTGTGTGTATGGAACAAACATGCTACGTGAGATCCTCTTGATACACACAATCACCATTGCTTCTGAAAAGGCCAACACATATATTGGAACTAAGGTTGCCATCCCCCCGCTTGGGGCAGGGGATCCCCCGATCCCACCCTTTCCCCCAGTGCCCACTTACCTGACTGGCGGGGGGGCGCGCTTCCTGGGGTGCCCCTTCCCCGGGTGGTGCAGCGCCCCTGGGTGCGGGGTGCACCCCCTTGCCGCAAGAGCAGGCGGCGGTGGCAGAGAGAGCAGGCAGTGGTGGCAAGAGCAGGCCGCTCTCACCACTGTCACTGCGGCCGCCGCGGCCTGCTCTCTCTTTGCTGCCGCTGCCACCCCTGTGCAGCCCATGCCGGCAGGGACAAGGGGTGCGGCGGTGGAGGCGGTGTCCGTGGTGGCGAGAGAGCAAGCTGCGGTGGCCATGGCTCACTCTCTTGCCGCAGCTGCCACTGCCCCTGTGCAGCCCGCACCAGCAGTGACAAGGGGCATGGTGGCGGTGGTGGTGGTGGCGAGAGAGCGAGCTGTGGTGGCCATGGCCCGCTCTCTCGCTGCAGCTGCCACTACCCCTGTGCAGCCCACACCAGCAGCGACAAGGGGCACGGCGGAGGTGACAGCGGTGGCAAGAAAGAGCTGTCCACTCTCTCTGTCCCTTCTTAGTGTGCGTGACATCATCACGCGGGGCGCCCTTTGACCCTGCGTAATGATGTCACTCCCGGAAGTGACGTCATCATGCACACCGGGAGCGTGTGCACGCTTTGCACACATGCAGTCAAAATATCAAGAGCAGCGACGGGGTAAGAACTAGCGTCCCAGTCTCCCACTGGGAGACTTGAGGGACCTGGCAACCCTAATTGGAACATGCATAGTAGACCCAGATTAATCACATGTAACACATTTGTAACCAGGATGTAACTAGGATCATATGTAACACTATGTTCCATATGTGTGGCCACAATGCCAGGAACATAACATTGTTTTAGTTTGCCAGAGTAAGAGAAACCAAAACAATACAGGATAATGCCAGTCCATTTATACCTCCAAGATATAGAATATTTCTATCACTTCGCATAAAGGAATAAATTTTAATCAATCTTTAAAACACGTTATAAAGGGGACATATAAAAACAGATATCCTAACCAAGCATTAAAAAATAAAACTAGCCTAAAAAAAAATCCATATTTGATTTTTGGGGAAAGAACTCAAGATGGGAAGAGCAGGACTTATTGAACAATAAAGAAACCAAAAAGAACTAATAATTTACTGGTCTGTGCATCCCTTCGATCAGCATAAAAATGCCAGGAAGTCATGTGACTCACATCATATGTAACACTCAGGGAAATCATTTTAGATGCAACAGCAGCACCAGGAGAAAAAAATGAAACACACACAGGGCCTGGCCTCAGATAGCTGATCTCATAATTACAGATGAGCACCGTCTCATGGGGTGTGCATAACAGAAAAAATAAGCACGAATTAACCACAAAAATTACTAGTTTGGCTCATTAAAGCGGCTTCCAGAACATTGGAACAAAATCAGGAACCCAAGCTGTAACGGGATTCCCCCCCTTCACACACACACTGATCACTTCATTTGTTTCAGATGCAAGGTGTATCGCTGAAGCTATGGGGCCAGACCAGCATGGATTTCCTCTACAAGTTTAGGAGTCATTGGACTTGTCTCTTACGCATGCAAGCAATAATAACAATAAGATTTGATTTATATACTGCCCTTCAAACAACTTAACACCCACTCAGAGCAGTTTACAAAGTATGTCATAATCCCCACAACAATAATCACCCTGTGAGGTGGGTGGGGCTGAGAGAGCTCCTAGAAGCTGGGACTGACCTACGGTCATCCAGCTGGCTTCAAGTGGAGGAGTGGGGAATCAAACCCGAGTCCCATCGCTGTTAACCACTGCACCAAACTGGCTCTCTCACCAAATTGGCAACTAATGGACAGTTTTGAATATCCAGCTATGTGGATGCTGCCCTGCTGGAGACCCTCCCCTTGAAGAGTCTCAAACATCAATTCTCCAACTTCAGACGTGGCTGGATCAGGGTGGATTGCCAACCTTATGACAGTCTGTTCAGACTTATCTACATTGCTGGAGAGTGATAACACTGTTAACTCACAACCGGACAGCTGGACCTACCAGCTCCTCAGTGACCTCCTGAATTTAGTCCTTTCGGAGACCACAGCAGAACTGAAGCTGCCAAACAACTGGCTGACTTTGCTATATGTCGAGAATGGTGTATTGATTTTTTGTAGTGTTTTCTGCAGCTTGAAAAGCAGAAGGCAACAGAGACAGGCTGCTTTCAGTTTCAGCCAGTTTGCACCCATCCCCTGCCATACTCAGCCCTGTGGCCAGCTCTGAAATGTTTGGATTATGTAGATTATTTATTAGGAAAATTAAGTTTTTATAGTTAAGCACAAAAGTATTCTCTGTCATGCTGTTCTTGCAACTCAATAGTGCCTATAATTAATTTGTCAATCTAAGTAAATGCCAGTTATTTGGATCACTCAAAGCGGTCAGGAAGAAAATTGAGATTCATTTGAAATGTAGTGTCGGAGAAAGATTTTACAGATACCATGGGCCACCAGAAAGACAAATAGGTTCTAGATAAAATCAAGCCTGAATTCTCCCTAGAAGTTAAAATGACAAAACTGAGGCTATAATAATTTGGTCACATCATGAGAAGACAAGACTCGATGGAAAAGACAATAATACTAGGAAAAGCTGAATGCAGTAGGAAAAGAGGCAGTCCCAATGTGAGATGGATTGACATAATAAAGGAAGCCGTGGCCTTCTGTTTGCAAGACCTGAGCAAAGCTGTCAATGATAGGACAATTTGGAGGGCATTAATTCATATGGCTGCCATAAATTGGAAGTGACTTGATGGCACACAACACACACACATGTCTAGTACTTGTCTTATGAATTCCAGTTCACTTGCTTTTATCTTACTTGACTAGCTATGGCTTTACATCTAAAATATATTTAAAAACCAGCAAGCAAAATATTTCTAAAATAAAACAGCTTGGTAGATACTAATATAAATAGGGATCAGTTCTCATGGTCTTTCTAGGTTATCATTATTGAGTTACGGATATGAAACATGTGATTTAAAGTTTCAAACATCGGAGGAGTATTGCTGATTATGAGCTTCAATTTCTCTTACTTAAGGAAGGCACAGATAATTAAAGGTCGTATGTTTTGATTAGAAAATTAACATTAACATTACTAAGAGTGTTAGTAGATTGCTGAAATTCCGATGTTATAAGAACCCTTTCAAATGTTATTTTACAGAAAACATATCCGATTAAATGTTCCTGATTATGAGAGTTTGACAACTTGTTTTATTTTAGAGTTTTGCGAATGAACCTTTGTATTGTATAATATTACTCATCAGGCATATAACTCTGCTCATTTTAGAACAGCATTAGTCTCAAAACAGTCTAGAGGGATCTATATATTAGATATATGTGAGGCACTCTCCAATTCAACAAGTTCCCCATTCACTTATAAAGTAAGAACAGCTCTATATAACTTCTGTTGTCCATCACTGCTGCTCAAGGTTCACCAACCCCAAGGTGGGGCTTGGAGTTCTCCTGGCATTACAGCTCTAGACTACAGAGATCAGTTATCCTGGAGGAAATGGCAGCTTTGGAGGGTGGACTCTGTGGCATCACATCCCTGCTGAATTCCCTCTGCTCCCTATTCTTAGCCCTCTCCTAGCACTACCCTCAAATATCCAGAAATTTCCCTATGCTGGTGTTGGCAACCCTATACTGCCCTTAAAAAATAAAATTGATGGGAAGCCTGTTTGCATGAAAGTTCATAAGCGCAACCTCAAGGTACTAACAGTAGTTCATTGTGCTTTCTAGATCTTCAGGAAAGGTTTTTAATTTCTCCTAACTTGAAGAAAAATTCAAGGATGTTGCAAACTGATTGCTGGCAATTGGTGGGAGGTGGGACCCCCCCCCCCCCGGCAATTGGCTGCCACTGGCAGACAACCCAGGAAAGTGCACACCAGGCACTCTCCTAACAGGGCATGATAACGTCATTTCCTGAAGTGACATCATCGCACCAGCCGTAGGTGTGCCTCTGTGCTTCACTGAGGCCAATTTTGGCCACAAATGGGATAGAATTATCCCCACACGAAGCACAGGAGAATGCCCGTTCCCGGTGTGATGATGTCACTTCCCAGAAGCAAGCAAGCACGTGTGCAAGGACACTCCAGCCACTAAGTCCCAGGTCCCCCACTTCTCTCCAGGAGGGTATAGGAATCTGGGAGTCTTAATTATCCTGTGTGAACATGACAGACCTGTTGTGTATGATTGGTATAGTGTAAATATGGTGCAATATTCAATGATGTGTGGAGGCCAGCATGGTCAGAACATGAGTTAAATTATTTTATATTGAAATCCTAAGCAAAGTTACTCCAGTCTAAGCCCACTGAAATTAATGAGCTTAGACTGGAGTAACTCTGCTTAGGAGAGTTCAAGAGGTTCAGTGGTGACAACTGAACACCACAGAGGAGAAGGTTTCAGAAATTCTGGGGAAAGAGAAATATAAAATTAATCAGCATTTTTGCCCAAGCCACCAAGAGAAGGGGATTTATTTTGGGTATGCTATGAAGGGAAAAGTGTAAACACAAAAGAGGAGAAGAAAGCTAGGAGGAAAAAATACTTATAAAACACAGTGTTTTAAAATAGCCATGTTTAATTCTTCACCATAGATGTCTTATTAACAACGTATAATTTTTAGTGTGTAATTGCATGTTGTTAAAATATTTAATAGGATGCCTATGATGATGTATTAAAGATTTGCTATTTTTATAAGAGATCACTTTTTTCCTGTATAGAGAAAACCAGCATGGACTGGTGACAGTCTGAGGAGGAGCGAAGATTCCACGATAAAGCCAAGGCTTCATGCCTGCATTACAGGCTGTCTGGTGACAGTGAAAATGGATATGAAAAGCATGTGATATGATCACTCCCCAGCGCCCTCTCTCAGGTGTTAGATCCGAGGTGGCCCCTTGGTTTACTGAGGGGCTGCAGGTGATGAAAAGGCAATGGAGAGTGCTAGAGCAATGATGAGGGAAGACTTGGGACGAATCCGATAAGACACAGGTGAAAGCTCATTTTAAAGCCTACTTCGTGACAGTGATATCAGCAAAAATACAACGCTTTCCTACCTCCATTTTGTCAGCACATTGTAGGTCAGTGCATGATGACGTCATCATGCAGCAGAGCTGGCCCCCATTGGCCGGCGGGAGGCTGGGACAGCACATGGAGGCTGCCTGCGCTCCGCACGCCACCTCGGATGCCTTCCGTGCCTGGTCCGTGGCTGCTGAGCCTGGCTGGGGGCGTGTGGCGGCGGCTGCAATGGCGCGGTGCTGGTCAGCTGCAGCAGCCACGGGCCAGGCATGCCAGCTCCATGGCATGTGCCTCAACCCCCGGCACCCCCTCTGGCACCCCCTCCGGTGCCCCAGTGCCCACGGCGCCTGCCTCACCACCGGCGCCAGCCCTGCCTATCAGGATGTTAGATTTCAGAAAATAGTGTTGGGATTACTTGGCCTATGTCCTTTAGTTCCTGCAAGCTCATCTTGTCCCCGATACTTTTTAACATCTATATGAAACTGCTGGGTGAGGTAACAAATATTCAGATGACACTTGAATGTATCTCACACTTCCAGCTGTCCCAGGAAGGCTGTAGAAACCATGAACTGTTATCTGGAGGTAGTTTTGGAGGGGGTGCCATTCCCCCGCCCGGGGTGGGGGATCCCCTGCTCCCACCCTTCTCCCTGCTTCCACTTACTTGGCTAGCAGGGGGGGGAGCCTGCTCCCTGGGGCACCCCCCGTGGTGGCACAGCACACTCCTTGGCAGTGTAGCACGCTCCCATGCACACAGCATC
The DNA here is from genome assembly GCF_028583425.1 of Eublepharis macularius. Lineage (NCBI taxonomy): Eukaryota > Metazoa > Chordata > Lepidosauria > Squamata > Eublepharidae > Eublepharis > Eublepharis macularius. Next base: position 161,832,660 of record NC_072792.1, on the reverse strand, counting down.
CCGAATCACGCCCCACAATGGGCCCATTTTGGGTTGAATCTTGCCCCTCTGTGCATGCGGGAGTGCCCTTTGACCTGTGAGGCCACCTTTTGACCTACGTGATGATGTAACTTCCCAGAAGTGACGTCGTCACGCAAGCCAATGCAGGCACACAGCAGGGTAAGTGCTGGGCTCCTGATCTCCTGCTGGGGGAGTCAAGCGACCCAACAACCCTACTCCCAGTCTGTTTCCAGACTCAATTCAAGATGCTGGTATTGATCTTTAAGCTCTATGTGATTCGGACCCAACATATCTGAAAGAGTGCCTAATCCCTTAAGAACCTACCCAACCACTGCAGTCATCTTCCATGGCTCTGTTCGAGTTCTCCCATCTACTGATATTAGGCAGGTATTAACCCAGGAGAGGGCCTTCTTGGTCATGGCACCAAAATACTCGAACTCTCTCCCCAGAGAGACTTGTCTTTTTCTGTTTCCATCTTCATGCAGTGGGTGACCACTTTTGTTTTGTTTTGCATTCCCTTAAAGATCCTTCCTTCCTGCCCAATGTTTTAATTGTTGTTTTTATGTTTTTGTGTCTATTTTAGCTTTGATTTTAATTGGTTTAATGATGAATTTTTGTTGTTTTTAATGGTCTTTAAAAGTTAATTTATTGTTTTTAATTTGTTAGCTGCCTTAGTGGCCTTTCTAAGATACCATATTTTATTTTGTTTAAAAATTAGGAAATTTGTACTGAGTTTGGGATCCTGGTGGGAAACTCAAGAAGATATATGAGACAGCTGTAGAAGTGGAAATAAGAAGCCTGATACACATTAATTGCAGAGTTTTGCTTAGTAGTAAATCATAAAGTCATCGTGCAGCTATGAAACTACTGTGTTAATCATCTGTTTGTAATTTGAGATTCATCTGATTCTTTTCTTAATTGAAAAATCAAAATATACAATTTACCACTGTTGCTGATCTTTGATATAGATGGATCAAAATAGATTGAAATGACCCAGCAGGCTCTTTTTCTAAGACTTATAAAAGAATAGATTTTTGTATATTTCTGTATTCATGTTTCACTAAATGAGCACGGTGCTATATATTATAATTAATCAGATCTCTCATTTAAAATTTCACACTTGTCAGATTAACAAAACATAGCATAGCTTTATGTGTTTTACCATGTCATATCCTAGTCAATGAATAGAAAAGTTATATGCACTATAGTACATCTCACCCTTGTTCCCAGGAGCAGCTTGGTTCTCCCTCTTTTTTATCCTTACATCAATCCTGTTAGGTAGAATAGAGCCCTTTAACAGAGGCTTAATGGGATGTTATTTATTGGTAATGTAATCCACTTCCATGCCATGGAAAGCTTCAGCCACTCATTTCCATTCATTAAAGTGGCAAGACATTTTTTCTCCATATTTGCAGCAACCAGGGCTTTTTTTCTGGAACTGCACAATGATGTCACTTTGGGTCAGCTGGAACAAGGGCAGAGTTTTTTAAAGTTTAAATTGCCCTTGGCGAAAATGGTCACATGGCCGGTGGCCTTGCCCCCTGATCTCCAGATAGAGGGGAGTTTAGATTGCCCTCTGTGCCAGTGGCGCGGAGGGCAATCTAAACTCCCCTCTGTCTGGAGATCAGGGGGCAGGGCCACTGGCCATGCGACCATTTTCAAGAAGTGCCGGAACTCCGTTCCCCCACGTTCCCCCTGAAAAAAAGCCCTGGCAGCAACCATAGCTAGACTGAGAGTGATGGCCTGGCAAGCTTCAGGATACATTTGGAATTCAAACCCAGATGCCTGTGATCCTAGTCTTACAGTTGTTATAAGATTATATAAGGTTTCTTTTCTCCCTTTCAGTATCACAGTGAAGACTGCATACTTGTAATATGCTTTGGGTCCCAGTGAGAAAGGTAAACTGTGGTGGTGATGATGATGATATAGCTGCAATCCTGCATTGGAATTTCTGCAAAAAGTATGAGCTACCATTTGTGAAATACTGGTGGAAACATAAGCCAGAGAAAGTTGTTGAAAATGAGAAAGTTACAATCTTGTGGGATTTCAAAATCCAAACGGATTAGAAGCTAGAACATAATACTCTGGATATTACTGTAGTTGAAAGAAAGAAGGTCAAACTGATGTGGCAATCTCAGGTGACAACTGAATTGAGGAGAAAGAGACTGAAATGATAACAAAATATCAAGAAGTTCAGCATCTTTGGGGAAAGATAAAATGGTTATTCCAATATTGATAGGAGTGCTAGGGGCGATTCCAAAAGGACTAAACACCTAGGTAATATCGGCATAAGAATACCGTGGCACAGAGTGGTAAGTGGCAGTACTGCAGCCCAAGCTCTGCTCACAACCTGAGTTCGATCCTGGCAGAAGCCAGGTTCAGGTAGCTGCTCAAGGTTGACTCAGCCTTCCATTCTTCCGAGGTTGGTAAAATGAGTACCTAGTTTCCTGGTGGTAAAGTGTAGATGACTGGGGAAGGCAATGGCAAACCACCCCGTAAAAAGTCTGCCAAGAAAACGTCATGATGTGACGTCCCCCCATGGGTTAGTAATGACTCGGTGCTTGCACCTTTACATAATAAAAGCATACACAGGATAACAACTGGCCCGCTGCAAACAGTCACACCACTTCGAACGTGACACATACTAATGTGATACCTCACTGACTCCTAGATTCTTGGATAAAATGTGTCAGTGAGGTACCAAAAATTCTAGCCCAAACATCTGTTGGACTGTGGAAAATAGAGATGACAAATGGGGGTCTGCAAGGACTTTTGGGAAGCATCTCATTTTCCCTCACCCACGTGTCCTCTTTCCCTTCCCTGTCCCCCAAAGCCTCTCCCCCTTTTCCTGCTTCCTTATGTTCTTCCCACCTGCCTTTGTCTGCCCCGTCTTCACCTACCCCCCCCCAACAGCCTCTCTCTTATGGCCCAATGGTGTGGTGCCTGCTGGGCCAGGCCGAGTTGCATGGTGGGGAACCTGTAAGGACTTTCGGGAGATACTGTATCCCCTTCCCCACACTATTTCCTCTTTCCCTCTTCCTGGCAGCCTTCATATCCACATCTTTCCCTACACCCTTCTCTCCTTCAAACCCACTAAACAACTTACCTTTTAACTGCCCTTCATCTTTATCTATATTTCTTAATTTAGTTAACTTATATACTGCCTTTCTCAATAATGGGGACTCATAGCAGCTTACATAATTCTTCTTCCCTCTGTATTATCCTCACAACAAACCCTGAGAGGTAGGTTATGCTGAGAGTGTGACTGGATCAAAGTCTTCCAGTAACTTTCCACGGAAAAGTGGCAATTTGAACCTGGGTCTGCAAGAGCCTACTCTGAAATTCTAATCACCACTAGGGTTCCCAGGTCCCCATACCCTCTTGGCGAGAGGGGGGTACCTGTGACTTACCTAATTTGATCTCACATGCATGCTTTTTGTGCGCACGCTCCCAAAGAGGTGTGATGAAGTCTCTTCTAGGAAGTGAAGTCATCATGCTGGCCACAGGCGTACTTCCCCAATTCATGAGGGGCTAATTCTGCCCATTTGAAGCCAAAATTTGCTCCAGCAAAGCATGGGGGCACCCCTGCAGCCAGCGCAATGACATCACTTCAGGAAGTGGCGTTTGATCTCTGGGACGTTTGCCACCTCCTTCCAAATGCCAGCAGTTGGCAGGCAACAGGGCAAACCTCTGGGAGATTGTCTGCCATTGGCAGGCAGCTGGGAAGCCTAACCAGTATACTACATTGGCTTGGGGTGGAGGGGAGCTTCTGTTGAATATTAGCAAGCAGCTGGGCCTGGGTGAGTCATGGAAGTCCGGTGGTATCAAGTTTCCTGGTGGTTGCTGCTGGGCCTGGGCCTGTCCTTTGGGTCCCTCCTACAAAGGACAAAAGAGACCCAGAAAGGGCCCTGCCCCCCTCCCCGTGCCTTTTCTTGACCGAAACCAAGCCTGGAATACTGGCTAATGGTTACCTAGCAGCAGACACTGAGGGCATCTGGTTAAAGCTCAAGGCACCCCTCTTATCATTTTGAGCTTTTAAAATAACCCCAATGTATTTTTGTTTTAGATTTCAGATTTTTCTGCAAACCGGATCATTTTTCAGGTGTGTAGGAAGACCTGCCCTGTCTGTTCATGGCTCCTCAGATCTGGGCCACTTGTCTATTAGTAATAAGATAAAAATATCAGAAACAGTTTTGTTGCAGGCTGTAGTGCAGTTATGCCTACTGTACATAATTGGAGACAACCACACTTTATTACTTTATTACTGTGATCAGCAATTATCTTTCCTTGAGGACCATTTTGATGGGCCAGCACCCTACCTTCTAAAGTGCCCTGTCAGTAAGGTTTTTGGGGTTTTTTTTTTGCTACAGATGCATCTTTCTGCATATCATTTTTTTCACCTCTAGGCTGGCAGTTGGAAAGCCAGATGGCACCTCTTGAGGCCAGAATCAAGGGTCTCTTAGCTGTATTGCTAAAATAGAGTTCAGTCAAACAGCATATCCTTGTAGATCAAGTACAGACTTAAAGTACAAACAAAGAGTCATGGGGGGGGGCGGGTGGTAAAGAGAAGAAAAGTTTCCCCTCCTCCTAGAGAAGTCTTCATATAGCAGAAAGCACTAAGGGCAAAAGGTGGTGGAGGAAAGGCTTTGCACATTTCCATCTACACCCTAATAGCTGGTTAGGGAAAGGTTACTTTAAGAATCCAAAGCCTGGCATTGGGGCTTTAGGTGAGCAGTTTGCATTGCCAAGCATGACAATGACTTGGGCAGTCTTAAAAAAAACCATTTCCCCGTTACATTCCTAATGGGGAGAAGGAATAGGTTGGGAGTGCTCGGCTTGGTCCCCTTGCCTTCAACAGCTGGAATAATGAGAACATGTTACTTCTCTTCCCACTCCGATAACAGTGTTTCTATTATAAATTTCCCCATAAGCAGAGTTATACCTTTGATTTGCTGGTTTGGCCTCAGAATATCACAAAGATGACTTGGTGATCCCAGGCTGGTTTCTGCCTCTCAGCTTAACCTACCTCACTGGGTTGTTGTGGGGAGGTGAAAAAAACCACGCATGCTGAGCTCCTTGGAGTAATGGTGGAATGAAATATAATGGATGATCTATTAACAAGAATTTTATCCTGCCCATCCCCTATAGGGCCACCAAGGCAGCTAACAAATTAAAACATACAGATTAACATCTCACCTTAAAAACCAGCAAATACATAATTAAAACTGTTTAAAATAAATACAAAAGATAAAAACAACAATTAAAACACCGGGGACGGAGAAGCATTTAGGCTAGGAGAAGCAGAAAGGACAAGACTTCAGAAGAAAGGCAGAACTCAAGAAGGGTTTATTTATTTAAAATGTTCATATTCCACCTTTTCTCTGTGCCCTGCTATAGTTCCATGCTTGGCTACTGTTGGCACAATGTCAGTCGCCGTCATCTCTGTGCAGTCCCAGGCAGCAGTGATTGTGAGTGAGCTTGCCTGTCTGAAGGTCCGCCAGTGGTTGTGATGCAAGCTTCCCACCCACCCCAATAAATTGCAACGAACAAGTCCTAGATCTGTCTTGTTCATTAACACAGGGCAGGGGAAGTGTGTCCCTTCCAGCATTTTTTCACAACTGTATGGGGTGTTGAAGAAAGAGCTTAGCCTCTGTTAGTTTTGTTTTGTTTGTTTTTTAACCCCAGATAGTTTGGCTTCTGGTTGAGCAGGCAGCAAATGTGCAAGTGTTTACATCAGCCAGCTCAGCAAAATTAGACAGCTATATTCGTAATCTTGCTCCAGTCTGTGTGCTGACTGACAAGTGGTGCATGAGTAATGCAAGAGGTCTCCCAATGTGACCCTTTTCCAGGGCTATAACAGAAAAAAAAACCCCTTTGCGCTATAAGCTGTTAGTAGGGACCAGCATTAGAATCAGGAGGAGAAAAGATGAGCCCTTAAGTATACATTTGTTACATTTGTACCGGCTGAGGTCAAGATAAGCAAGGGAATCATAGGTTGCTAATGTCTTTCCAGCTTTATAGATTGGTGTGGGGCTTGGTTCTTTTCAAGAAAGCTGTGTTTAAATCTTGGTGGATTTATCATGTCTTTACAGTCATACAGCTGGCTATATGACCTGTAAAAATATTTCCATTTAAATTACAGTTTGGATGAACAGATAAATGCATTAAGGGTGATCTTTCATGCTCTGTTTCAAAGGTAATGAAAATATTACTTCGAAATAGAAATCCATTTACCTGTGGAGGCGTTCATTACCAGTTGTAATCTCAAGATTAATAGTCAATAGATATTAGCGATTGAGAATAAACCCTGCCATCTAACATCCAAATCTGCACAGAACAAGGGAAAGATTTTCATCGCCATCCTTCTCTCTTGTGCTTGGTTTTTAAGACAAGGATATGATGCAACTTTTAAAAAAATGAAAGATGGGGCTTTATTTAAGCAGAAGATTTAGCTCTGACTGTACTGCTGACTATAATCGGCGAGAGATTACCCGGTAAGAGAAGGCAATGCATAAAACATCAGCTCTCAACAAGCAGGTGAAGTGGAAGCAAAAGGCCTTCTGTTCATGAACATGGAAGTCCTCAAGGAAAAGCTCTCCTGCTCATAAATATCATGTTGTGTAATTATTCACTCATGTAAGGTGAGCTACAGGTGCATGTAAGATTCCTTGACTGGAATTTTAATGGCAGATTCCTCAAATTGGCTGGGCCTTTCCATAGATACTTAAAGTCAGAATGCGCATTCCACACTTGAAGCTGTAGCTTCTAGAGGGAGAATGAAAATGTCTCCCAACTTCGAGTCCCCTGGGAAATTTATCACTCTTGCAGCATGCATAGCAGGATGTGAGAACAGGCTTGTCAAGAGATGCTTCTTAATGTTTTCCGGGAAATTGAAGGATTGTACATTGGATCCCAAGGCTAATCCAATATATAGTAAAGAGATGAGAGAGACAAGAGATGAATCCAGGCCATAACTTCCTTTTTGTTTCATAGGGGGGATATGGGAATTTGTCCCTGCTGGGCCAGAAGTAAGGAGCATACCTGTAGTTGAGGTTAAAATAGCAATTACACTTTTGCTTAAATATAGTCCACATAGCAGCATGTATCCAGCTACACAATTCTAAAAACTTAACAGTACTTAATTCATTGGAAGTGAGGGATGGTGATTTCTACTGGTTCCTTCTTTCCACTCCAAACTTGATCCATAATGCTGTTCCCGAGGGGCTGCTGAATAAACAAACAAACAAACAAATAAATAAAAGCAATAAACTGAAAACAGCAGCCCTATACAGTTTCATTTCTTCTAAATTTGACTGCTGCACTGCTGTATCATGTACATTCTGTATCATGTCTAATATGCTAAAGTCATTCAAATTTTAGTAAACCTAGTCCTAGTACATTGCTCATTCAGTGTCACCTCCTATTGACTGTATCAACCCAGACTGTGGGTTATTAAATGTCTCTTCATAGGGACTGTTATTGACTTACTCTGTGTAATCTACTCTGAGTCTCGATAAGAATATAGTAAACAAACATTGTGAAACATTGGCATGGATCCAGCCCCTGTGGACTTGGCAAAGTCAGGCTTTCCCATTTCCCCCTCTTCCTGAAGCCCACTGAACCCCTCTGAAAATCTGTTTCTGGGGGGTCACCAGCCCCTCAGGAACAGCGTAGGAAGGAAAGTAGGGGGAGTCTTTATGGAAGTATAGCAATGTATTGTGAATAGAAATGGGCATGAACAGAAATATGAACCAAAGTTCAATACGAACCAGGCCGGTTCGTGGGTCACAAACCGGCGGTTCATTAGAGCCCATTTCTGATGAACCACCACAAACTTTAGGGCAGTTCATTTGGTTCATTTTTCAGTTCATCACTGCAGACAGCTTGGCGCCGATTAATCAGTTTCCTAGGCAACGGGGGATGGGCTTTTTACAGACCTTCTGCTGATCTGGAAGTGACTTTCTGCTGACCCAGAAGTGGTGATTTGCTGACCTGGAAGTGCTGTTTTCACAATCCAGATGGACCAGTTCGCAAACTGGGGCAGGTTCATGAAACTTTGTGGTTCATAGTTCGTGAAACGTGATGAACCATGAACCGCATAGTTCGTTTTTTTCTGATTCGTGCCCATCTCTAATTGTGAACAAAGAAGAAGACCCAGTATGGGGCAGCATGCTCTAGCTGGACAGAATTGTAGGGGGGTACTTTCTTTCTAATAATGGGTTCTTTCCTTATATATCTGCAGAATGCTGTTCTTGGAACTCTTGAGAATGCTCTTGACTAGCAAAGCAGCAAGTTTTATTTTCTTTCCTATCAAGTTTGTTAATTCTACTAATAAAACTTTTGTTAGTCTTAATGTTAGTTAGTTCAGTGTCTGGACTGCTACACAGGCACTCTGCCAACAGTCTGCACAGGAAGGGGGACTTGGTGCAAATCACTGCCCGTCTTCACAAATGGAAATGTTTTTCCATCTGAGGAACCATGTAGTTGGATACAGGGCATGATATAAAAGTTAATTTGTGGTGTAATATCTGTGATAGTTCATTCACACATGCAAATCACCACTTTGCTGTAGTCCTTAAGAAGTAATAGAAGCCATGCTGGTCCAAAAACATAAAATCCAAATACCTAGAATGCAATCCACTTAATATCTTTCGTTAGGACAAATCAAATTACACAGTTTATCCTCAGGCTTCATGTTCCCCTCCCCCCATCCATGAAACACGTAAAAATAAAGTTTTAAACTTTAAATAAAAGTAACTGTGGTGATCTCAATGCCCCAGATGGCTCCACAGAGGCAACATGGCTAGCTCCTAATAGCCTACCTGGAGGTAAATATGGGCAGGCTGGAAGGAGCGAGGGGACACCAGCAGCAGGGCTGGGCCAAGACCGGGCAGTGGGAGATTTGAAGTGACTAGCCGAGGCTCTGAGGGGAAGACAGAGAAGGAAGAGGCTAGAGATAAGCCCCATGTGCAGGGAGAGAACAGGAACGAAGGCAGGCAGTGGGCAAGACAAGAGTGACAGCCGCCACACCAAGGAAGCCAGCCTGGAGGGCAGAACAGAAGCCTCTCCTGGGGTCGAGGAAAGGGGCACTGGTGGAAGAGGCAGCCAGAGAGAGCCTGGGGAGAGGATGCACAGGGCAGTGCTGCCAGGACTGAGAATGCCCAGGAAGAGATGTCCGAGCAGCCAACCACTGAGGAAGAGTGGAGGGAAGAGTCGCCACCCTCAGGGTGAATGCCCTCATGGGAGGCTGCGGCAGGGCACATGAAGGAAAGGGGAGAAGAGCCAGAGGATGACTGGGAGATATTGTGAAAGGGACAAACACAGCAGCACTTCAGGTTGCGAGAAGAAAGCCAAGGAAGACAAAGAGCCCCCACTGCTATTCAGAAAAGGGTGGGGCGTCTAGTGTGAGGCCTGGGGGAATGCATCACAGTAACATTCAACCTGAGGAAGAGTTCTAGTGAATTCAAAAGTTCACACAATGTTACGTGTCATTTAGTTGATCTTAATAAAATGTCTTATGTTCTGGTCCTCAAGTTATCACCTGATTTTACTTTATATGTTTCTGCAGCTCTGGCCTGATTTGCCTATTGCTGTAGGAAGATGCCAAGCAGAACCAAGTAGTGGGATCACATTACAGTCTATCAGATTCTGTAGGGTGCACTTTGACGGCTGCTAGTCCTTAACTTGACCTTGTCATTTTACACTCCAGTGGGTAGTTGCTATTGTTAGCTGTGGCTCCTTAAACCAGGTCTAAGACAAATACAAAAGCATGAGCACTCTAAATGACCATAAACTGGAATGAAACCTTCAGACAAAAAGAATATGCTGTACAGACTTCAGTAATTATTAATTCAAGAAATTGATTCCAAAGAAATGAATTGGCCCCAAATAGAATATATGTACTGGGCAAATATTCAAACATTTTTTAAAAATTGGTTCATTTATTCCAATGATTAACTCTGTAGGATGATTCACACAAGCATTTTCTTGCATTTTAGTCATCCAAAATTATCTTCTAGGATAGGGGCGTTGGCTCGACAGTACTGCACTGGCTTTGAATACATGAGGTCCCATATTCAGTCCTCAGCATCTCCAATTAAACAGACCAAGCAGTAGGTGATGAGAAAGAATGCTACTTGAGAACATGGATAATAGGCAATACTGCCTGTGAGAATAGGCAATACTTACCTTGCTAGACCAGTGGTCCAATTCGTAAGGCATCTTCATGTGTTCAGTCTTTTTTCCCAGTTTGAATTTTGATTGAAAACTGTAGGGTTTACTTCTCAAAGATTATACCACAAATGATTCATTATCTGCCTGATGGCCAGCCAGCCTGCATTGAAAGTGGACTTTCAGCTTCCAGTATGAGAAGTGCTGGTTATCTGAGTGCACACTGATCCACTCAGCTGGAGACAGAAGATCATTTTTAATCATGGAAAGTGGTGTGCATGATATTTTCCTTTGTTTCCTATGGTGTATATATTCATTCCTTCCCATTGTCATTTCCAATCAAAAAGATTTTGTAGATTTTTGAAATGCTACAGAAGACTGGAGAAATTTTGGGATGAAAGTACCCACCATGGGCAACCATACCTCTTCAGCACACTGGAGAACAATTACTTCTATTATCTCTGGAGAAAATTATCTCTATTTCCAACCTAAAAAACCCCACAACCTTTTAGTATTAAGTTGTTTCCTTGGAATAAGAGGCACCCTAAAGAACAGCAAAATTTTCCTGGTATAGGCTTTCCTGAGTCACATATCAGTTTGTCAGATAGCACTTTCTATCCGACGAACTGGGCTTTAACTCACAAAGCTTAGACCAACAAAAATTATTGGGTTTTGTTGGTCTACTGGACTCGAACTTTGAAATAGGGCCAGTTTGTGGTTTAGTATGACCAGAAGCTTTGCTGGACATCCGTATTGAACTGAACATGACCATTACAAAAATGTTCCTATGTGGTCATCTTTTGACTAGTTTTCTACTTTGGTTTTCAGAATGCAAGTGAACATATGTGGGTGTTGGATGTGGCCATTAAAAGACGGGTTCAGTATTGGCAAATTCATTCTAGATTTATTGATAAGAGCTGTGAAAGGGATTCTCAGACAATGGATTCTTTGATATGTTTTAAGCATATATATCTGCATGCACAAGAACACTTCTGTGTGCTATGGGGTACAAGATAAGGCTAGTCTTTAAACAGGAATTAAAAGTGAAACCAAAGACACTACATGTACCTTAAGTAGACAAAAAATTAGGTAGCCATGTTGGTCTATAGCAAAATCCAAAAAGAAGAGACATGTAATACTTTTTATTAAGAGCAACCATAATGTACAAGCTTTTGAGTTCTCCAGAACTCTTCATCTAGCTGCATTTTTAAATTTTGAGTTTCATACCCATTGAAGTTTCAAATGGTTTCAAATGCAAGCATGCTGCTTGTCAGGATTAGAGAAAAATGGCCTGGCTGTGTATATCCAGCCCCTTTCACTTGTATAAACAAAGCTTCTGGATCATTGCATGCAAATAAAACTACACTCTCTTCTTCATTACTGGATTCACCAATGCAAGGTATAGAAGATTAGTACTAGTCATCTGGTGCCAGGGAAGAGTTTACTAATCAATAGGCTATCAGTATGAGACGCTTAATGTATAATCCTCAATTCTTTGCAGGGTCGATGTAGTAGAGGGCTTCTCACTCATTTTTCGTTATGAACATGATGTATATTTTCTTTGCAAACAACAGCAAGGTTACCAGTCCCCCCCCCCACCGGCCCTTCTCCTATGGCTTTTAAACTGCATAAATTTGGCCAAGTGATAAAACCAGAAAAAGCTTCACCTGTTATATTTCCCCCTGTCTGGCTGCTGTTTAAAGTAGTAAAGCATGGTTGGTAAAAATAAAGCAGAACATGGCAACATTAGATAATACAAGGGACTATGTGCAACTGAGGTCCTAGAAGTGCTTGTGCAAGTCCCAAATAAATGGACCAGGGTAAGTAGAGTAGCAGAAGGGGCAAGAATCTTGGGAACTGTCTATGTGATTTACTTGGATTTCAGCAAAGCTTTTGATAAGGCTTCCCATGACATTCTAATGGGTAAACTGGAAGACTGCGGACTGGACTATAGGGCAGGGAACTGGTTAGAGGGAACTGGTTAGAGGACCACACTCAAAGAGTGGTGGTCAACGGCGTTTCATCAGATTGGAGGGAAGTGTCCAGTGAGGTGCTGCAGGGCTCAGTTTTGGGCCCGGTACTTTTCAATATTTTTATCAATGATCTGGATGAAGGGGTGAACGGGCTGCTCATTAAATTTGCTGATGATACCAAATTGGGAGGAGTGGCAAACACCCAAGAAGACAGTTAAAATTCAACAAGACCTGAATGCTCTGGAGAAATGGGCGGTTGTAAACAGGATGCAATTCAATATAGATAAGTGCAGAGTATTACATCTGGGCCACAAAAATGTGAAGCACAAATACAGGATGGGGATACACTTCTGGGAAGTAGTGTATGTGAAAGAGATCTTGGGGTAAGAGTGGACTGTAAACTAAATATGAGCAGTCAGTGTGATGTGGTGTCATAAAAGGCAAACTCAGGCTTGGGTTGTATCAAAAGGGCCATTGCATAGAAATTGCAGGAGGTCATAGTTCCTCTCTATACTGCCTTGGTCAGGCTGCCTCTGGAGTACTGTGTGCAGTTCTGAAGGCCTCACTTCAAAAAGGATGTGGACAAAATTGAGAGGGTGCAGAAGAGAGCAATGAGAATGATCAGGGGTCTGGAGACTGAGCCCTATGAGGAAAGGCTGAGGGCCTTGGGAATGTTTCGTTTGGAGAAGAGGAGATTGAGGGGGGACCCGATTGCTCTCTTTAAATATTTGAAAGTCTGTCATTTGCAGGAGGGCAAGGAGCTGTTCCAGTTGGCAGCAGAGGATAGGACCCAAAGAGGCTTAAATTACATGCAGAAAGGTAGCGGCTGGATATTAGGAAAAACTTTTTCACGGTCAGAGTAGTTCAAAGGTAGAATCAGCTGCCTAGGGAGGTGGTGAGCTCCCCTTCACTGGCAGTTTTCAAGAAGAGGCTGGATGAATATTTGTCAGGGATGTTTTAGGCTCATCCTGCATTGGGCAGGGGGTTGGACTAGAAGGTCTGTATGGCCCCTTCCAACTCTGTGATTCTGTAAATCTTGTTCTCCTCTATGTCACCAAGAGCGTTTGCATTTTGTACAGTGGATTGTTATAGCAGACAGCACACAGTGGAAGTTAGGGGCTGTACCATCATTTTCAAATTCTGTACTTTCATGGACCCCATTCCACATCCTTTCTTCATCTGCCTAAAATTCTTGCACATCTGTCGTGGAACTCTAGTGTGCTGCAGAGGATTTGGAACATGTTCTAGTGCATATAGCCAGTTTTTGTGGAGCCCAGGTCAGGCCTGCAGTTTCAATCACTGGTCTTATTGTTGAGGAATCAATTATGAGGTTCTGTGGAGTTTTCTGCAGAATGCAGAGTGAAAACAACTGGCTTCGTGCAGTGCTTTAAAATTAATAATTATAGCCCTGCATTCTGCATCAGTAAAAATTGTGGATTGGCTGTTGTTGGCAAAGAAGCCTGGATTGTATATTACTGTAATATTTCTGCCTCATTCAGATATATAACATTTTTGTAGAGCACTAAATGTAGGTGAAGGAAACTGTTTTTATTAGTGTGGCCAAGGCAATCTCAGGAAGGTCAAGATGATAAATAATGGTCAGAAACTCTGTAGGTACACAAAAAAGTTTCTTGCTTACTAAGGGGTAGAGAAAGAGATCAAAGCTTTTTGTCCCCAGAGATAATTCATTAGTCTGAACTGATGAGTTAGATTTGTTCTTTGATTTAGGGATCATATTTTGCAGAGAACAGCATTGCCTTGACTTTAGGGGCAGAGCTGGCTGAGAGGTGGTTGGGTTGAACAAGAGCCACAGGAATAACTAATGAATCTCATTCTAGCTACTATATAAACAATTATATTGAAGTGCTGGTCCTGGAACAAGAGATTTGAGGTCCAATCCTAGTTTAATTGTGAAGCTCACAAGTAGGTTAGGCCAAGAGCCAGTGATTTGCCCATCTCACAGCTATTGTGAGGATAAAATGGGGCAAAGGCATGCACATATCTTTGGGTCCTTGGAGAAAGAATTCTGAAGGTATGAGGGGATGTAACCTAACAATACGTTTGTTTAATATATTTTTATCTCAACTTCTGATCACAATGAATCCACAAATCAGCACAGAGAAATTAAATCAAAATAAAAAAAGGATTAATAATATAATAACAACAACAACAACGGTTGTTGGGGGTTTTCCGGGCTGTATTGCCGTGGTCTTGGCATTGTAGTTCCTGACGTTTCGCCAGCAGCTGTGGCTGGCATCTTCAGAGGTGTAGCACCAAAAGAGAGAGATCTCTCAGTGTCACAGTGTGGAAAAGATGTAGGTCATTTGTATCTACTCAGGAGGGGTGGGGTTGAGCTGAGTCATTCTGTCAGAGTTTCCCAGGGTGTGGAATGCTAATGGCGGGAGGCTTCACTGAGTCATTCTGTAAGAGTTTCCCAGGGTGTGGAATGCTAATGGCGGGAGGCTTCACTGTATCCTGAGGAGGTTCTTTTGCATATGGATTGGTGCTTGATGTGCTAATCTTCTCTGCAGGGCTATTGTCGGGTGTGGAGTGTTTTGTTGGCCTGGTGTTTTTCAGAACTGGAGCCCATGCTCTGTTCATTCTTAAGGTTTCTTCTTTCCTGTTGAAGTTTTGCTTATGCTTGTGAATTTCAATGGCTTCCCTGTGCAGTCTGACAAAGTAGTTGGAAGTGTTGTCCAGTATTTTGGTGTCCTGGAATAAGATACTGTGCCCTGTTTGAGTTAGGCTATGTTCAGCCACTGCTGATTTTTCAGGCTGTCCAAGTCTGCAGTGTCTTTCATGTTCTTTTATTCTTGTCTGGATGCTACGCTTTGTGGTCCCGATGTAAACTTGTCCACAGCTGCAGGGTATACGGTATACTCCTGCAGAGGTGAGGGGGTCTCTGCTGTCTTTTGCTGATCGTAGCATCTGTTGTATTTTTCGGGTGGGTCTGAATACTGCTTGAAGGTTATGCTTTTTCATAAGCTTTCCCATCTGATCAGTAATTCCTTTGATATATGGCAAAAACACTTTTCCTGTAGGTGACTGTTTTTCCTTGGTTGTTTGATTCATCCTGGGTTTGATTGCTCTTCGGATTTCATTTCTGGAGTAGCCATTTGCCTGAAGTGCGTGGTTTAGATGATTAATTTCCTCATTGAGAAAGTGCGGCTCACATATCCGTCTTGCACGATCCACTAATGTTTTCATTATGCCTCTTTTCTGTCGGGGGTGGTGATTGGAATTTTTGTGTAAGTACCGATCAGTGTGAGTTGGTTTCCTAGCTAGACATATGAATTAGCTAGACATCTGGCAGATCTCCTGCAGGACCACATCGGGAAAACCTCGTCTTACATCAAAGATTCAGCAGATTTCATCAACAAAATCAGTTCTCTGAAACTCAATCCACAAGACATACTTGTCAGTTTTGATGTTGTATCCCTGTTTACCAAGGTTCCAGTAAAAGACACTATTGCACTGATTAATCAGATTTTCCCAGAGGATGTAACAGCCTTATTCCATCATTGTCTGACAACCAGTTACTTCCAATGGGACAACGAATTCTATGAACAGATGGATGGGGTGGCCATGGGGAGCCCACTCAGCCCAGTTATAGCAAACTTCTACATGGAACATTTTGAAAAAACAGCTCTAGAATCAGCACCCCACAAACCCAGTGTATGGTTCCGGTTTGTGGATGATACATTCATCATTTGGAGCCATGGGGAGGAAGAATTGATGGAGTTTTTGAATCATCTCAACAACATCCACCTGAACATACAATTCACAATGGAGAAAGAAAGTGAGGGAAAACTCTCATTCCTGGATACCTTGGTCATCCGCAAAGCAAACTCTCAGTTAGGTCACAAGGTCTACAGGAAACCAACTCACACTGACGTGTAGCATCCAGACAAGAATAAAAGAACATGAAAGACACTGCAG
This sequence comes from Eublepharis macularius, assembly GCF_028583425.1. Classification (NCBI taxonomy): domain Eukaryota; kingdom Metazoa; phylum Chordata; class Lepidosauria; order Squamata; family Eublepharidae; genus Eublepharis; species Eublepharis macularius. The sequence continues at coordinate 161,816,578 of NC_072792.1, read as the reverse complement.
ACTTGGACAGCCTGAAAAATCAGCAGTGGCTGAACATAGCCTAACTCAAACAGGGCACAGTATCTTATTCCAGGACACCAAAATACTGGACAACACTTCCAACTACTTTGTCAGACTGCACAGGGAAGCCATTGAAATTCACAAGCATAAGCAAAACTTCAACAGGAAAGAAGAAACCTTAAGAATGAACAGAGCATGGGCTCCAGTTCTGAAAAACACCAGGCCAACAAAACACTCCACACCCGACAATAGCCCTGCAGAGAAGATTAGCACATCAAGCACCAATCCATATGCAAAAGAACCTCCTCAGGATACAGTGAAGCCTCCCGCCATTAGCATTCCACACCCTGGGAAACTCTTACAGAATGACTCAGTGAAGCCTCCCGCCATTAGCATTCCACACCCTGGGAAACTCTGACAGAATGACTCAGCTCAACCCCACCCCTCCTGAGTAGATACAAATGACCTACATCTTTTCCACACTGTGACACTGAGAGATCTCTCTCTTTTGGTGCTACACCTCTGAAGATGCCAGCCACAGCTGCTGGCGAAACGTCAGGAACTACAATGCCAAGACCACGGCAATACAGCCCGGAAAACCCCCAACAACCATTGTTCTCCGACCGTGAAAGCCTTCGACAATACAACAACAACAACATTTGATTTATATACCGCCCTTCAGGACAACTTAATGCCCACTCAGAGAGGTTTACAAAGTATGTCATTATTATCCCCACAACAAAGCACGCTGTGAGGTGGGTGAGGCTGAGAGAGCTCCAGAGAGCTGTGACTCGCCCAAGGTCACCCAGCTGGCTTCAAGTGGTGGAGTGGGGAATCAAACCCGGCTCTCCAGATTAGAGTCCTGCGCTGTTAACCGCTACACCAAACTGGCTCCACAGAAGCACATACTGATTATCTGTGTGTTTTGAAATTAATATCCCACTAGGGATCCCCCATTCACAGCTAATGCCCCTGCCGCCATTCACCTGGCTAGAGGGGGGAAAGGAATGGGCAATGGGTCCTGGAATCACAGCACACAGCACATGATGTCATTCATGGCACACAAGGAAGTGAAGGTCTGTGCACGGGGCTGATTTGATAAAAATCTAGTGTTGGGGGCTGATTTTTATCAGATCAGCCATGCTGGGGTGTGTGTGTGTCTTCACTTCCTTGTTGGGCCAGAAATGATGTCATTCCTGGAGCAACAAGGAAGTGCTCCGCAGTGTGCGTGCAAAGTGTTGTAAGTACTCCTAAGGTGTACTGAGCCAGTTTGGTGTCGTGGTTACAAGTGACAGGACTCTAATCTGGAGTGCCGGGTTTGATTCCCCAGTCCTCCACTTGAAGCTAGCTGGGTGACCTTGGGTCAGTCACAGCTTCTCAGAGCTCTCTCAGCTCCACCCTCCTCACAGGTTGATTGACGTGAGGATAATAATAACACACACACACTTTGTAAACCACTCTGAATGGGCATTAAGTTGTCCTGAAGGGTGATATATAAATTGAATGTTGTTATTTTTGTTGTTAAGGTGTGTACTCCCCACTGCCCCAACTCCCTGGTTCAGGCAATGGGGGACCTGGCAACCCGATATCCTGCCAACTTAGTTTGTAAAAAAAAAAAAAGAAATCACTTGGCAGATTTAAAAATTCAAAGAAACATCTGTAAATCTAGTGAGATTATTACAAAACAAAACAGATAACAAGACTAGTCATAAAACAGTTAATATCCAGGTATTTGAATAGACAGATTTTAAGCAGTTTAAAAAAATAAAAACAAAAAACGAGACAAGGGAGTAAAACAGGTGCTTCTAATAAGAAAAACCTACACCTACTCGTCATCTTCCAACCTTTGAGGGTGAAGTGCTCAAAGCAAAATATCAGATCCAAGGTAGTGGGATTAAAAAGAGGTGTCATAAGCATGGCTATTCTGGTTCAGAAAATCTCAAACACAGCAGAAGGCTATGTGCCCACTGATGCGCTCCTGTATCTTGCTGTTCTTTGAATGTGTTTGTAGCTGTCAGAGAGGCTGAACATATAAATGGAAAATGAGGGGCTTGTAAGCAGGGATCATTTCGTAGAAAAAGAACTGCAGGGACTCATAAGTCATTAGCATAAGTCATTAGCATATGCCACACCCCTTGACCACGCCAAAATGGCCAGGATTCGGCTGCTGCCAGAGGGGGGAGTGTTCCCCCACCTGGCAGTGGACCGATCAGGGCCGTTTTGTCTCCAATCCAGGCTGAAAGGGGCCCAAAATGGCTGAAAATGGCCATTTTGGGCACGTTTTGGCCTGGATAAGACCCAAAATGGCCCAGATCGGGTTGGTGCCAGGCACAGGAGGGGTTTCCCACCAGGCACCAACCCAATCTTGGCAGTTTTGGCCCTGATCCTGGCTGAAAAGGGCCCCGTTCAAGGCTGAAACAGCCCAGACCAAGTCAGTGCCACACAGAGGAGGGTTCCCCCACCCAGCACCAATCCGATCCCAGCCATTCTGGCCCCGATCCCAGTGGAAAAGGGGACCAAAATGCCCCAAACTTGGCCATTTTGGGCCCAGACTGGGGCCGAAACGGGCCCAAAATGGCAGAAAATGTGATCAGGTTAGTTCTGGTGGGGGAGGTTTCCCCCTTCTGGCACTGACCTGATCCGGATGGTTTGGGTCCCGATCCGGGCCAAAACGGGCACTAAATGGCCAAACAGGGCCGTTTGGGGCCCATTTCGGCCCGGATCATGGCCTAAATGGCTGGGACCAGGTCAGTGCTTGATGGAAGTGGCTTCCCCCACCCAGAACTGGCCCAATCCGGACAGTGTCGGCCCCGATCTGGGCCATTTCGGCTCAGATCCTGGCCGAAACGGGCCCCAAATGGCCCTAAATGGCCATTTTGGGCCCGTCTTGGCCTGGATCAGGGCCTAAACTGCTGGGATCAGGTTGGTGCCGGGCAGGGGAGTGTTCTGCTGCCTGACACCAACCCAATTCAGGCCATATCGGTCCCGATCTGGGCCATTTCGGCCCCAAGCAAGGCCTAAATGGCCCAACAATTTTTAAAGTCAGGTGGGTGTGGCCACCTGACTGTTGGGGGAACTACCAGAACAGCGTTCCGGTGCATTCCCCCTCCAAATGAGCCCTGCTTGTAAGTAATCGTTCATCTGATTGAGAAAGAAGTGCTTCCAAATTAGTCATTTTGATCTTTCCAGGCCACTAAGGATAGGCAAATGGGACTTACATGCATGACTGGAATATGGCAATGTGACCAAATAACAGTGAGGGACAGTGTACATGGTTGTTACCACAGCATATGCAAAAACCACTTCTCCAAACCTTCAAGCTTATTTTATGTAATCAATACTTCAGCAGTTCAGTGAACAAGGGATATTTACATGGTATTAAGTTCCACTGATTTAAATTGGATTTGCTTTCATGTAAAAAAAAATACTTGCGACTAAGTAATTTAATGTACCAGTATATCCACATTTATTCACCAACTATCTAGTAAAACAGAAATTTCTATGCACAGTTTTTAAAGGGTGACGATAGCGGTTGCGGAATGCAGTTTAAGAAAGATGACACCTCAATTAGATTTATGTGTTGTTCAATAGCAGTTGTAAATACATCTGCTTTTAAGCATAAATCTGTACCAGTATTGCAGTAACAATTCCACAGGTAATGATAAAATATCTACTCTTTTTTTACAGCTAACAGATATAAGGGATGGATGTCTGAAAGATTACACTTGGCAGCAGCACACCATTAGGGGTGTCTGTGTTGTCCTTTCATCAGGTTGCCAACCTCTAGATGGAACCTGGCAATTCCTGTAAGTACAGCTGATCTCCAGACAACTGAGGTTAGTTCCTCTGGAGAAAATGGCTGTTTTGGCATTATACCCTGGTGAGGTCTCTCCCCTCTCCCTAACCTGCTGTCCCCAGGCTTTATCCCCAAATCTCCAGGAATTTTCCAACCTGGAGCTGGCAACCCCATCCGGGATTAAATCCTGGTATAGACACAATTCCTTTGAAAAATGAAAGATTCCTTGAACAAATGTTTATTCTATTCCCTATTTAATAATAAACTCTATTACATAGCTGGTCCTTTTAAATTCCTTTGGCTGAGAACTGCCAACTTTTCCAAGTCTCTCCTGCCATTTTACTCTCCCCACTTTGGCTCTTGTGCCTGGCTGTACCATGTGATTCTTCCTCATGTGGAGATCAAATTTCACCAATCATTGTATTGGGAGCTGGAAAGAAATTTTCTTCTTGCTTTGTTGAGTAAGTATATGAATTGAGGAATGAAAACATTAGAAGCTAGAGGTTAGAAGAAGGAATAGAGTGCATATGGGCTGTGATCCAGAAGAGCCCATCGCTGCATGTTAAGCCCCAGCTGAAGAAACCTTCACTGGATCCCGCCGACCCAGTCAATTACTGCCAGGTTTCGAACCTCCTGTTTCTGGGTAAGGTGATTAAGCGGGCAGCGGAAAAAAACAGCTGCAGAGTTTCCTAAAGGATACCTTGGCCCTGGACCCCTTCCAGTCTGGTTTTCGCCCAGGACATGGGACGGAGACATTGCTGGTCACCCTCATGGACAATTTTCGCAGACAGCTGGATCGAGGTGGATTGGTGCTGCAGATATTACTAGATCTCTCAGCAGCATTCAATACAGTCGATTATGATCTTCTGACCCACCGCCTCACCGATGTGGGGATACAAGGGACAGCATTACAGTGTCTTGTCTCCTTTCTCCATGGTCGGGGACAGAGGGTGGCACAAGGGGAGAAGTTGTCGTCCCGCCGTCCACTGGTGTGTGGAGTACCACAGGGAGCAATACTCTCCCTACTGCTGTTTAATATCTACATGTGCCCCCTTGCCCAGATGGTGTGAAGTTTCGTACTTGGGTGTCATCAGTATGCAGATGACACCCAGTTATACCTGATGATGGATGGATGGCCAGATGTCCTGGGGCATGCTTTTAATGCCATGGCTGGATGGTTGAGACAGAGTCGGCTGAAATTAAATCCCAAGAAGACGGAGGTCCTGTACTTGAGTTGCGGGTGCATGGATTCAGGGCTCCAGCTCCCAGTCCTCAATGGGGCACCGCTTACACCAGCTTCGAGAGTCAGGAGCCTGGAGGTGGTCCTGGATGCCTCCTTGAATATGGTGTCCCAGGTCGCAGCCATTGCCAGGTCCTTATTTTTCTATCTTCGGCAGACATGACAGCTTGCCCTTATCTTTCAACCTGCGATTTAACTACAGTGGTCCAAGCAATGGTCACCTCTAGGTTAGACTACTGTAACGCGCTTTACGCAGGGTTTCCCCTGAGTCTGATCCAGTGGTTACAACTGATCCAAAATGCAGCAGCGCGTGTCATCACCGGAGTGTCTGGTGGTGCACATATAACACCAGAATTATACCAGCTGCTTTGGCTACCAGTGGAGCACCGAATCAGATTCAAGGTCTTGGTACTTACCTATAAAGCCCTATACGGACTGGGACCTGCATATCTGCAGGACCGCCTCTCGCCATATGTGCCCCAGAGAACGCTCCGATCAGGAGATAAGCAACTACTAGTTGTCCCTGGTCCCAGGGAGGCCCACTTGGCCTCGACCAGAGCCATGGCCTTTTTGGTCCTGGCTCCGACCTGGTGGAACGCTCTATCAAATGAGACCAGGACCCGGCAAGACCTGCTATCCTTCCACTGGGCCTGTAAGATGGAGCTGTTTCACCAGGCATATGGTTGGGGCTGAGTCGGGCCCCCATCGGCCGAATAGAGGACATTGAGTCCCTCCCTGTATACAACCATCCACCACTTAACGGCTGCTCTGCTGAATGTGAACTATTGATTGATGGGTAACAGCGATTGATTGTTTTGGTGCTGCCTTATATAGATTTTTTAAATACTTAAATATTGTATTATTGTTTAAGTGATTTTAAATGTATCTAATGTAAATTATTATTGTGTGTTTTAGATGTATGTGATCCGCCCTGAGCCTGCAGGCTGTGGGAAGGGCGGAATACAAATTGAATTAAATAAATAAGCCAATATGACTGAAAGCTGGATATAAATATAAGAATAATAACGCAGAGCACAGGCAGGCAGTGTGTGTGGCCCTCCCTGGGTCCTTTATATAAGGCTGATTCTGCACACATTGGATAATGCACTTTCAATGCACTTTATCAATCGTTTGAGGTGGATTTTTTGTTCCGCACACAAAAATATCCATTCCAAATGATCTATAAAGAGGATTGGAAGTGCATTATCCAACATGTGCGGAATCAGCCTAAGACATTGAGGGCAGCAGCACATAAGTTAGTAGTCAATTGTTTATTATTGGATGATTTCTCAAATTCTTCAGTCTTTAATCTTTCTCCTCCTCCAGAAAATGGGTGTTGAGCTTAACTGGCTCCTAGTTCCTTCCCAGAAGCACACCACCACCAGACTGTACATAGTGGCTGTCTCACTTATGGAGGAAGGTAGATATTTGTTGCCTTGTTGGAGAGGCCACACAAAGCACTATAGTGAGGTCTGGCAAGCCCAATATAGCATTGACTTTTCTCAGCAATGGTAATTTTTTTCCCCCGTAGGCATACATATTGTGTTGCCGCATCTGAACTCTAGTTACAATGGACAACAAAGAAATCATTGCTCAGATTTGCTGTTGGGTATCCTTAAATCTTCTTGTCAAGAGTGAACAACAATCGATTGACAGGACAATGAATTGGGTCCCATAGTTTTCAGTGCCTTTGGCTCCTGTTAACTTCAGCATCCCTTTGCTTTAACCCTCCCCCCTTCCTGTCTCTGGCTTCTCACTTTTTAACAGACCGTCTCATTAGGTCATTAAATATTCATTAGCTTGTAATGTACTTGAATTAAATTACAGAGAAAATTCCTGTGATTTTCTGCTGTGAGCTTTGGGGAAAAAATCCTCAGGAAATGCTGGAAGAAATGTACTACAGTAACAATACTTCTCCACACCTGTTCGGTAGCCGAGAACTGCCTCACAGAATCTCTGTGCTGTGGACACTTTTGACATTTTTAAAATAAATAAACTCTGGGAAGGCAGTATATTATCTAATATCTAGAGAAATATGACTTTCCCCCTCATACTTCCTCTCTCAATATTGCTTTAAATAAAACACATAAAAACACCAGTAAAGAATATTCTCAAGGGCATTCACAGTTGAAGGTCTGGCAGACCTAAAACAATAAGCAATGATATTTGCCCTTTGTCCATTGATAAAAAAAAAACAAGCAAAATGAAATTTTTCCTACTTTAAGGTATGCTTTCATGTGAGTAGTGTGTACTGTTGCTCTATATTTTAGTACCATAAACAAGAACACATAAAACTGATGTTATATGCTGGCTCCCCAAGAACCACAAACAAGGCCCTTTTTGTACTTTGCATTTTGAAACTGGGTACAAAAAGTACTTGTGCTTAAATACCAAAATGTTTGCACAGCCCCATCAATTCTGAACAGTACATGTGCATTTAAATCATTCTTCTCTGGAAGAAATGTGGAACAATCCGGATCTTATTGCAGCTTCTGTGTCTATTAATGGGATAGCAGACATTTAACCTCAAGTACTTTTTGTTCTCCAGTTTAAAATATAAAGTGTGAATTGGCCTTGGGTCTGGAGACAGAAGTCTCAACCAGCTGGCTGTCTTGCAAACTTCTGAACCGTCAGTCTCCGCCATTTTATAGAATATCCCAGGTGCTGTTTGGCTCATAGCCCAGGCTTCTGATTAGCTTGGGATCATGTAACACCTTCTGTCAAGTCAGACTCCAGTCTTGAACATTCTGTTGGTGTGGCTGTAGCTGATCAGAGCGTGCTTTCTGCTCCTTGTTTTTACACCCTTGCCCAATCCTCATTGTCCTATGGAAGGTCTCTTTGAATTCCCATCTCAACAGTTATCTGTGTTACCAGGTTAAAGAAGTTCCTGCATCTGTGAAATGTGATCACTTGATTCACACTATGGAACCAGACAGACTTCTAGGAGAGAAATAATATAGGCTGATTTGACTGGAAATAAATTGGACAGAGAAAAGGAATAAGGTGGGGTAGAGAAACATTTATTTTTACTTTATTTTCTATGAACATTTAACCCACCTACTTGCTTTGTCTCTTTCCAAAGCTTCTGCAATTTTCAGTGTCCTGAAATCAGACTATATGTTTGACACATTACATTTCCACGAAAGAGAAGAAAGTCTGGTCTAGTGAGCAATTCAAGCCTATGACCTTTATGTTTTAATGTGTGAGAATGCAGAACCAGTTATCTCTCAAGTTGTCATAGGCTCTCATAGGCTTGACTTAACATGCATGTATGCAACTTTCTTTTAATTCTGTTGGGGAGTGGCATATTGTTATCAAAGGAAATATATATTTTTAATCTCTTAAGCAAGCCCTGAAAAAGGTAGCCGAAATACGTATGTTTTATCAGCTCAGAGGTGAATAGAATGTACCTTTAAACCAAAACTACTGCTGACTAGACATGAGCACGAACTACAAAAAACCGGAACCATGCGATTCGTGGTTCATGGCCTTTTCACAAACCAGGAACCACGAATCCCCACGAACTGGGGCAAGTTCACCAACCAGTTCATGGTTCGTGGGGTTTAAATGCCCCTTTTCGGCTGCTTAGCAGCAGCAGGGAAATGGGTGTTTGATAGTTTAAAGGGCCTTTTCCTGCTGTTTGCAAGCAGCAGGGCCCTTTAAATGACCCAAAGCCCACAAACCCCAGCCCCAGCCCTAATCCCCCAGCCCCAGCCTCCCCCCCCAACCTTGGCTCTGCTGCTGGAGTGATGGAGGTCGTGGCCCAGCAGCAGCAGCTCCAGCCTTCTCCACTGCCCTGCGGGCCTGCAGCCTCCTCCCCCTCTTCCCACGAGGGATGGGAAGGGCATTTTTGGCCTCCTCCACTGCTGTGCGGGCCCACAGGGAAGCGGAGGAGGCTGGAAATGCCCTTCTTGCCCCTCAAATGGCCATGGCAGTGGCCATTTGGGGCTGGGGTTTGTGGGCTTTGGGCCATTTAAAGGGCCCTGCCGCTTGCAAGCAGCAGGTTCCTTTAAACTATCATCTGGCAGGTGGGGGGGATCCCCCCCGCCAGCTGATAGTTTAAAGGGCCCTGCCGCTTGCAAGCGGTGGGAAAAGTTTAAATGGCAATTTCCCCACTGCTCCAAGCAGCAGGGAAATGACCATTTAAACTGCCCCTTTCCCTGCTGCTTTGCAGTGGCACAGAAAGGGGCATTGCCCTTTAAAACGAACCAGTAGACCAGTTCCATGGAAGTTCGTGGAAACAAGTTTCCACAAACCACTGGTTAGCTGGTTCGTGGGTTTTTTTGGTTTGTATTCAGGTTCGGGCTGGTTCGTGGGTTTTTTTGGTTTGTATTCAGGTTCGTGCCCATCTCTACTGCTGACACAGCCTAAAGGCTCAAGAGAAAAAGTGAATATTCAGCTGTGAATGTCCCCTCTTTTCTTCCAGCTACTTTTGAATATTAGCCTTTGTGAAATCTTCCAAGACTAGCATAAAACAGGTGATTGGTTACGGCATAAGTGAGGAGGCTATAAAAGAGAAATATTCTTCCCCTTGGAGACAGTAGTATTTTGAAATACAAGTCTCATTAGCTAATTTACTGTGTGCGCCTGTACATCATATTCTGCTTGCAAGATGAGGATGTGGTTGTACTTCTATATAAAAAATGTGCATTTGTATGGGGTCTCCGAAAGAATAACTCGAAGCTGACGTATTACATAGAAGACAGGATGAATTATATGGGTCTCTTCCCATGTTAATGCCACTCAGCCCCCTGGGCAAAATAGATGAAGGATGAAAGATCTGAATCATGCCCTCTGGCAGCAGACCCCCATCTGGGAACCCAGGCCTGTTCTGAGTACCTGAAAAGTGAGGACGAATAGCACAGTTTGGAGGGAGAAGGAGCTAGTGGGAGACAGTGTACTTAACTCTTCCCCTCCCCACCATTTCTCTGCCATTCATTTTTCTCCAGCTCTAGCAAACATAAGCTGAGGGAGCTCAAAAGTAACCTGGGTCTGTCTAGGCCTCCGCTTGGGCCAGGTTTAGGCTTGCCATCCCCACATCTGTAGTGAGGAGACTTCTGCCCCTGCCTACTGCCCCCAGCCCTATTCACCTGTCTAGAGGGAGGGCAGAAAGAGTGGGAGGACACACTGAAGCCAAGCTCAGTAAAAATCGCCCATTTGGAGGCACGCTCTGCGGCTCCTCCCTTGTGCTCATTTTCCAAGTGGAACCTGATTTCAGTGGCCCCAAATAGGCCTCTAGTATTTGAGACACCAAGAGGGAGGCGTAGAACAAGGAAGAGAGCAATAAAGACAGTCACGTACAGACTTGGGGGGGGGGGGCGGTAAAAGACCTGGAAAGGGACCCAGCTCCAACAAAGAGGGGAGGCAAGGAACCGAATCCTGTGGCTGTTGCCTGGCTTGCGCCTAGCCACATTGTGCAGGGGGGCCCCTGCTGACTCATGATAATGCTGGTTCCCATCTGGTTTGCACTCATCCACCTTGTGTGGCGGGGGCAATGGCTCCCACAAGCTGGGGGCTGCTGGCTTGTGGCAGGAGCAGCAGCTCCCATCCTGTTGCCATCTCGACTGTCTCCGAGCTTGTCACCCAGGGTTGGGTGACCTTAATGGCCAATCTGCCCTTGATAACAGTACAATCTAAGTTCAGAGAACAAGAGGGAAGGAGCAGTTGCTGCAGCTGGGATGTGGGAAAATGCATATGAAGCAGTGTTGGGATGTGGGGAAATGTGCATGAAGCCAGTCCTCTGCTGGGGGTGGGGGATCCCCCACTCTCACCCTCCACCCCCTGCTCTGCCCTTGCTTACGTGGTGCACCACAGCAGGTGGATGAATCAGGCTGGATTTGGCCCCAGTCTGGCTGTGTGGATCACAGCAGCGCTCTTGTGCTCCACAGTGGCCCTACTCGGGGCACTGCAGAGCACAGAAAAACTCCAAGGCACCTTGTGCCATCCGGCAGCAGCTCTGCAGCAGCCCAGTTCAGGCCGAATTGGGCCTGATTCGGCCCCCTGTGGAGTGCAGGAGCGCTCTCAGGGGCTGCACGTGGCCTGCACAATGATGTCACTTCTCAGAAGTGATGTCATTGCATGAGCTGGGAGTATGCAAAGTGCATGTGCAATAAGGACACTCAATGTAAGTGCCAGGTCTCCCACCTCCTGCCCAGGGTGGGGTGGGGTAAGGGGACCTGGCAACTCTACCCTAACTTTAAAAAAAAAAATTATGAAAACAAAATAAGGAACCCCCCAAAAGTGAGGTATTTTATCTTTTTTTTTTTTAAAAAAAAACTTATTTTTTTGCTAACCTTTTTCTGAGCCCCCCCCCCTTGAGTGTGCATCTAAGACTAAATGGCTCTGTTGGTTTCCATGGTTATGCTAATTCATTTCTAACATCATGACAAACTCCAGTCATCGATGCAGAAAGGGAAGGAAAAGGAACATGAGAACCTAAGGAAGAGATGGGAGGAAGTGCAGGGAAGGAGCACACACAGAAGCCTGCAGAGCGCTTCTAAGATTGCGGGTCACACAGTGTGATCGTTGTGTTTGGGGAATGGAGAGTGCGGGCGAAAGGTCTTCTCTCTCAGGTCCTAGTTATAGATATAGATACAGACGCATGCACGTATGCGAGAACGATTGTTTCGGTATTTTTCTATTTGTTTTCTTTCTGCCCGGTACACATTTGGACTGCTTAGAAGTCATGTGGGATTCAAGAGCGACCCAAAGCAGCCTCTGCCCTCACGGATGCTTTCTTAAAAAACCTTTCCAAATTGTCTTGCCTGCTTGCTCTCCTTTAGATTTAAATTAAACAAGAAAAGCAGTTTTCATTATGGACACACCATGTCTTAAACATCCACAAAGCCTCATCCTGGAATTATAATGAGGACATGGCCTGTAGCATTAGGAGCCAGTTATTGAAAACAGCGTGTATGGCATTTTCTGTAAACTGATCAAATAAACTAGACCTTATATGAAGCTGTAGAATAAGGCCTGCTGTCCTTACAGAGTGATTTAAACTAACACCTTGCTAAATTGATTTAGTCACACAGCAACTAACCCTAGAGATGTTAGGTAAATTGTGTATATATTGTCACACATTTGCATACAGGGTAAATAAAATGAAAGCCAACAGCATTCTTGCAATAACAAATTCCTTATAAAAAATTCAAGTATTTTTTTTCACTGTTGAAAGACAAAATGCCTTTAATGATGTCCTCTTTTTACATGAGTTACTTTGGTTTAAGACTGCAACCAACCTCGTTGGTTGGCTTTTACCTGTGATTGTTCTGTAAACTAAAAGTTTCAGGAGTGCTACAGCAGTGCTCTTGAACTTTTCCAGATTTGTGTTTCGCTTTTAATTTCCAGCAATAGTCACTGAGCTGCAAGCATGTGACAGGAAGTCATGTGCTGACACAGTCATGTGATAGGAAGAAGAGAAGCTAGTTAATAACAACAACAACAACATCATTCGATTTATATACCGCCCTTCAGGACAACTTACCACCCACTCAGAGTGGTTTACAATATGTTATTATTATCCCCACAATCACCCTGTGAGGTGGGTGAGGCTATGAGACCGACCCAAGGTCACCTAGCTAGCTTTAAGCGGAGGAGTGGGGAATCAAACCTGGTTCTCCAGATTAGAGTCCTGCTGCTCTTACACCAAACTGGCTCTCATTAAGATCTCACCAATTTGGGGAACGAGCATATCTGTCTTACAAATAGAGGAGAACCATCTAGTGGAGATTGAGAACCATCTAGTGGGGTTGACCAGACTGTGCTTGATGGAGAAAAGGAGGAATTTCATAGGCGGGGGAGTAAACCTGCCTGTGTTGAAATGGCATACTCTCCAACAGGCTGCAATCATGAGGACACTTTCCTGGGAGTAAGCACCACTGAACAACATGGAAGTTATTTCTGAGTAGACTTACTTAAGATTGCTGTGTAAGTGACCTTACGTTGCCACTTCGTTTCCTCTCAGCATAGGAGTGTGGTGCCTTTGCTTTCTTAATAAAATGCCCTGTTCGTTTGCTATCATGCCCTACAGGAGCCTTTAGGATCTAGAAACCAGTTCCATTGTATCAGCTGTGATTAAAAGATGAGTTAAAATAATCAAATGCTGCTGAGTAACCCAAGGCAGATACTCCGTATACCTGATTGATCAGCCAGGTAATCATCCTCTTCCTGAACTGCATCTACCTTCGTTTCCTTTGTGATTTGAAAAACAATTAATTTCAGGCAGTTTGACTTAGATCTCTCATATCACATACATAAGCTAGTGTGAAGACATTTATTTAATCATCCGTACACAGAGGATTGAGGCTGCCTTTTCCCGAGGAATGCTGTGAAATGGGTTGTGCTTAGATTAAGTACAAACCTCTTGCTAATCTGTTTTTTTAATGTTTATTGTTTTACCAAATTGTTTTTATAGTGCTGATTCCTGCCTTGGATGCTGGGATAATTAGTAGAAAGGCAGGTTTGTAGGTATTTTACATAAGAAATTTTTTTTGTGCGTGCCACCGTCAATTCACAGCTGACTTATGTTGACCCTGTAGGGTTTTTAAGGCAAGAGACACTCAGAGATGGTGTCCCATTGCCTATCTCTGCATAGCCACCCAGGCCTTCCTTGATAGTCTCCCATACAAATACTGATCAGGGCTGACATGCTTTAGCTTCCAAGATTTGACCAGGGCCATTCAGGTCAGGGCTAAATAATTATAGGAAAGAGGGGGGAAAGTCTCTTTCTTTACATATCACTTATCATTTGACCCTCGATCACCCCTTTCCCATCCAATTTTCTTCAAAACTAAACAAGACCTAAATTATTTTCTTGTATGAAACGTTTGTCGTTCAAGTGATCATATTCAACTATATTGGAAAAGAGCTTAGTGCATCCCAACTTCAAGGTGGAGCATTTGAGGAGCACGACTGGGTCCAAGTACATCCGTCAACACCTCTGTAGTAGATATTGTCCCTGTAAACTAGGTTGCATTGAAACAATCTCACATATTCTTCTCTATTGTCCCTTTCGTGTAGAAATTTGTAGCAAATATCTAAATTCAGTTCTGAAAAATGAGATAGGACTTTCCGATTCCGCTAAGATCAACATTCTGAATGACTCCTCTATGGATATAACTGAGAAGGTGGCTATATTTCTGCTGTGCTCTGATAAAATATAAAGAGCTATTCTGATGGTATATTTATTCATCTGAAACCCTAATACAGTTTGTATATCATGCTTCACTCTATGTATTTTTATGCCAATAAAAGATCGATTGATCAATTGAACTCCTCTGTAGGCTCCTCACAAATACATGACCATCCACCGTTCTCTTCCCACTAACCTGGCCTGGTGACAGCAACAGCACATACAAAAAGTCCTTGCTGTTGGTCCCCTCAACCCTTCACAGCACTTGTGAAATGCTACTACATTAGCATTCTAGGCATCAAGGAGGGTGGGAAATATACCAGCTATAGCAGCAACTAAAAAGTTGGGGACGTGTAGGCAGGGCTTTGATCACGATCCAAACTGGAGAAGAATGCTTTAGCCTAACACTACCTTAAACTGGAAGCAAGCATTAATATATACCAAACCAGGAAATTATGAGTTTCAGCAGCATCACTAGTCCTTGTAATTTCATATGGTTTATGATGGAGAGAGCCTATTGCTTGTGTAGAACAGAACAACAAGATGCAAGGCACCATAATTCAAATGGTGGAATAGCAAGATTGGAGGAAAGTGATTACAGTTTCTTTAAAAGAAAGGAAAAGGAGCTAGAGCTCCCCTGGGCAGTCAGTCCTTACCTAGAAGGCATTTTCTCTGACCAAAACCCTAATTTCAGATGCATGTGAGCCCAGTGATGAAAGAAAAGCCCTGTGTATGTGCTCAGAGGAAGTCTACTTGTGTTCTAGAATAGCAAGTTGGTTGGAGCCGAGCCCTGGTTTTTGTCTTGCTGAGTTTGCAGGTGTGGTACGGCACTAACTCCATGTGGGGCTGCCATTGACGAGTATACAGATGCTACAATTGATGCAGAATTCTGGCTGAAGTTGGTCCTAGGGAAAATATCAGTTCTGTTGTGTTCCAGTCAATTTGCTCCCAGTCCAAATTCAAGGTGCTGATACTGCCTTTTAAAGCCCTATGGAGCCGGCATACCTTCAGAACTGCCTACACCATATTTGTGGTTATTTTCAGAGGCCCTGCTTCAAGTGCCATCTGATGTAGGTGAGTGGCCACCCACTCATTTGGTCATGGCACCAAAATTATGGAATTCCTTGCCCAGTAAAATTCATCTGTCCCCTTCTATAATTGTCTTCTGCCAGCAGGTAAAGACACTCCCCCACCCCCCCACCCCCCGCCTCTGGCGTTCCCTCATTAAGGTGGATTACACAGTGTGGGTTAGTACAGCCAATTTCAATGACGTTTCAATAAACAATATAATAGGGCCTATAAATGCAAATTTGCAAAGATTTAAAATAAGCAGAAATCCAATACAGATTTGAAAAAAATGCTGAAACAGAGCATAAGCAATTCGACGACTGGTACATTAAACATTAAATAACATAGAACTGCCCAGTAGATCATATCCAAAGCAACAGATAGCACATAATAGTAAAGTATGCGGTCTCTATCCTTCTACTGAAGCATCCTTCTAAGACCTTTGAGTCTCAGTGAGAAAGGTGGTTTATTAATAACGTAAATAAATAAAAATTGAATCTTATTGATACTTCCTATTTTCTGTGTGTTTTGTTTTACTTCTGTTTAAATGGTGGTTTTTTTTAAATTTATATGTGATTTTAAATATTTTAATGCTTTTATAATTTGCTGCCTTGGAGACCCTAAGTTGGTGGAAAGGTGGCTTAAAGATGTTTCAAATAAATTTTTTAAATCATACGGTTAAGAATGCCTCTCCTCACGTAAACGTGCGTGTTCATTGAACCCTGTACTCTGTACAAGAAGTCAAGTGGTCTGCAGCAGGGAGCAGATTCAGTTGTTAGGGATGTGAAATGACCTTTTGTGATCAGGTACCTCTCTCTGGGTCTTAAGACAGCTTAGAAGGTTTAGGATATTAGAAGAATATTGGGCTTCTGTGCTGCTTACGAGTGACAAAAATGCAGTGATAGAACTCTTTTAAATTGCTGTTATTGATGTATTGCTGTTATTGACTTCATATGGATGAGTTCTTTGATTCTTTAGCTGTGATTTAGTATCTGATTCATAATCCATCCTGAGCTTCAGAAAGGCAGAACAAAAACATAGAATTATGGCAGATGGGGAGAGAAGTTTATGATGTTTGAATATGACCTATACTCTTCTTAATCTGGTATTATTTCATTTACTCATTATTTGGTCCACTGGAAGCAGTAAGGCTTCATGGTTATGACTGCCGGCTGCTTCTTGGGCCAAGTATCATTTTAAATGACAAATCAGTCATGCAAAGTGTTTTATAATTTGTATCTCACAATAATTCCACCGGAGGAGTTGCTGCTATTTCCCTTTAAAAGATGGGGACCAAGGCTGAGATTTAGTGATTTGCTCCAGGAGGTTCTCAGTGTGCAGTCTAAGGACAAGGATCAGTTCCTTTTGTTCTCCATTTCAAGGGATACTGCCTTGGGCACTCAGGGTTGCAAGCATGGGATTTCATGGTCTAGTTTGCAATACTGGACCACAGGGGTTTGGTGGCTTGTGAATCAGTGATTCCGTTTGAATTATCCCCGTGCAAAGCGTGGGAGCACTCCTGCAGCCAACGTAACACCATCACTTCCTGGAAATGATGTCACCATGCAAGTGCTGGGAATGCGTGCACGTGAAAACGAACGTGGACATGGCATGAGGTAAGTGCCAGGTACCCCCCACTCCTGCCGAGAGGGTATAGGGACCTGGCAACCCTAGGCCAGAGTACTGCTACTCAACTTTGGTGTTTGAGTGAGGTTCTTTCAAAATAAAGTTTAAAATAAAGTTGTAGCCAGAGGCTTCTCATTTTACATCATTGTCATTGCTTATATTAAATAGCACGGGAGAAGGAATGGCTTTTGGTAACA
Organism: Eublepharis macularius; assembly: GCF_028583425.1. NCBI lineage: Eukaryota > Metazoa > Chordata > Lepidosauria > Squamata > Eublepharidae > Eublepharis > Eublepharis macularius. The sequence continues at coordinate 161,799,518 of NC_072792.1, read as the reverse complement.
GAATATGGGAGGCTATTTCTTTTCCTTTGAGCATAAGATTTTACACTTGAGGAGAAATCCTTTCCTCCTTTCCCAAACATCCAGTAAACAAGGAATTTAAAAGGGCTTTTGCTTATTGTTGCAAGAAATTTTGAGGTATTAACTAAATTAAACGACATTTTTATTATTCTTTTCCTATCTCACCACTGTACCAAGGAATTGTTTATGAATTCAACAGCCCAAACATACAGTGGTAATTGTGTTTTGTAATGCAGGGTGGGGGGGTTGGTTGTCTAGATAAATGCCTATTTATAATTCTGCTCTGAGTTATTGGAAATAAATGTAAAACATTTTTGTACAGCAATTTTTTCCGCATATTTTCAGCTTTCCTTTTAGAATCTTTCAAGTACTTCTTATGCAAGAAATAGATTCCCCCCTTTTTTTACTGTGCAAAGAAGTTTTTTATTGTGATTTTCAATTTTTTCTTCTTAGCTCATCATGTTTTATCCCTTTATATTCCTGAGGGATATAGCCTTAATAAAATTTATCTCGGTATCTGTAAGCGTTTTTTTAAAACCTAGGAAGCCTACCCTGGCCTCTATCATAACAATGAAATGATGCACAAATTGTGTTAATTTTGAAACTTAGGGTTCTGTGCTGCTTAAGTTGCCTACCTTTAGAGTTGCCAGCTCCAGATTGGGAAATACCTGGAAGTTTGGGTGTGGAGCTTGGAGAAGGCATGGTTTGGTGAGGAGTGGGACCTCAGTGGGATATAATGCTACAGAGTCTGCTCTCTAAAACAGCTATTTTCTTTAGGAAAATCAAAAAGAGTCCAGTAGCACCTTTAAGACTAACCAATTTTATTGTAGCATTGGTTAGTCTTAAAGGTGCTACTGGACTCTTTTTGATTTTGCTACCACAAACTAACACGGCTAACTCCTCTGCATCTATTTTCTTTAGGGGAACTGATCTCTGTAGTCTGGAGACCAGTCGTAATTCCAGGAGATCTCCACGTCCCCCTTGGTGGTTCAACCCTACTTTTATAAGAGATGATACATAGGACCTGTGCTTCAGTATCTGTTCCATCTCTGTTTCATCTGTTGGGACACAATAATTTAGCATGATGGTTTTTACCTATAAAGTTCCAAGTACTTTAGGTGCCAAGGAGTGCCTTATGTCATCTTAGATCAAATGAGAACCTTCTCTCATAGGTCTCTCTCTTCTGTTAGCCAAACTGTCCTAAAGATGGGGAATTAATAAGCATCAAGCTATTATTAAGGGATCATGACCTGTGTATACCAGCGTAAGAGATCCTGGATTCCGCCCAACAAGAGAAGAGACTAATACTTCAATGAATCAAAGCTTTTACTTAATAATCTTGAGAATCCAGAGTACAAGAAACACACGTTCATTACAAGACTAGGAAACAAAAGGTGGGGAAATATAGAGATGGTTGCATTCACAGGAGTATCATTGGTGGGTGATATGCACCTGTCCGGCAAGGAGTGGAGATTCAGCAGCAAGGGCGCTTAGTGTAATAGCCAGCACTACACTAGGTAGAGCAGAATAGGAGTGAGATGGAGGGAGAGATGGGTAGGAGAGGGGCCCCAAGGGGTCTGAGCATCTCCCTTATATAGCCAATTCCTATCCTGGGGCAAGACCAGTGAAATGATCTATACCCCACTGATGGTCCTCAGGAAATTTAACAAAAGCAATTAATGTGTCACTTTAACAGGACACAAGATATCCGGGATGGATAATTTGGAATTTAATGTTTTTCTTGGTGACACCTCGAGAGAACAGGATGAGGGGGGAAAGAGTGGGAAGGAAGCGATTGAGTTTATTGATAGTACTTGGTGACACTTACGCGAAGAAGAAAAGATGCACATGGGGCACCATCTGCATTTTATTGCAGTTTGTTGTTTCGATAGTTGGAGGCAATCGTCTTGATGTGGGATTCCCAGAGTTCGAGGTGCCTCACTTTCCGGTCTTCGCTTCCGGTATCTGCACATCAAAGGTGCAGTGTGGAAACAGTTTGTGACAGCAGCACTGACTGGCTATGGCGTCCACAGGAAAAATAGTTGTCCTTTTAAAACTGCTTCTGGAACATGGCTTCTTTCTCTGTCTCTCACTGCTAGTCCTGGTTCCTGTAGGGATCTCAGCAGGGGCTGGCATCTTGGCAAACAGGCCCATTTATCTGGGTGCAGTGTGGCCACTCCAGAGTGTTTGCAGAGAGGGTGGCTTGTGGGTGCTGATCAGGGGGTTGCCCTGCCAGTCCCATGACGTTCCCTTCTTCATATATCATATTGGCCTCAGTAACCAAGTTAAGCCCCGTTCATACATAAAGTCCATGTCCAGACTCTGGGGAGGGAGTTCCAGGCAACACTTTACTAAGGTCCTTACAGGTTCTTCTCTGAGTACCTTCTCCACATGACATGAGACAGGATTTGTGAATTTCTGGGGATAGGACTTTTTTAATTGCAGATGTGGAATCTACCCCTCTGCCCCTTCCTTTTGTGAGGTCTGTGTGATTCCTTCTTTGTTGACATGTAGGCACCAAGCAAAAGTGGTTTTATTTTGTTTATCTTTTGTCTAATTTTTCTTCTGTCTGAATTTGCCTGTTAAGACCTTTTCCATTGCCTTTGGTTAAAGTGACTCTGATCATGTTAAGCTGTGATTGATATGATTTGGTTGGATCCTATTGCTTTTGTCTACTGCTGCCTTATTTTTCCTTTGGGGTCTGGGAGAGGTTGTTAGTTTAATATATTAATTTTATTGGATTTTTTAAAATTGGCATGAGCTGCTTTTGGACAACGTATTTTTGGACAATACCGTTTTTGTACCCAAACAACATAAAAATTGTGTAGAGATGTATTCCTGGCGACTGACCTGCAAATTTGTGAATTTCATTGAAGGCTTATAAACTTGGACATTAGCCAAGTTAAATTGATATGGTTGGCAAATGTTTGATATTTTAATAGGCTGGTTTTAATAGATTGTATTTTCAGTTGTAGCTGTTATGTTTTGTGTTTTTATGTTATGTGTTATTATCCATTTGGACCCTTGTGGGTAAAATATACTTCTAAATAAAAATTATAGGACTACGAAAATCTAAATGGCACCTTGTGGTTTTATGTAATCTTTCATAATATTGGCTGTATAATTCAGCATTTAGAGATGTCACATAGGTCTGACTACATTCCATAGAGAGCGTTTGTTTTTTACATATCTATTAATCATCCATAATATCTAGCACCTCCTTCACTCACCCCACCACCTACTTTAACTAATATGATCTGCAGTCTTATGAAATCAGTGGGTTAGAAGGGTATCACCGTGCCTAGGATTGCACTAGAAATGATGTACTTTTAACTCAGCTCAGGTTTCTCTGTTTTTATACAATGCAGCGCACAGTTTTGATGTTGCAGGTCTATCAAATAAGTGAACAAATACTCAAGCATTTTAACAGAATGCTGGAAATTGCATTGTGTTTTTTAAACAAGACACACAGTGCAGGCTAATGGACAATCCTGCAAAATGTTTTTTTTTCCCATTGTTAAAACCACCCAATCCCACAGCTTGAAGAAATGTCAGAGATTGTATTGACTGAGCACGGTTGTTAATTAAGATTGCTGGGTTATTTGATATGAAGAATAGGGAGCTAGTTCTACATTTTTTGATTTGGGGTGCATTAGTCTTTGGAAAATGTAATTTCAGTGTAAGGTTGATTAACATTGCCTGAGAATCTCCAGTCACTATTCCTGTTTTGTTGGATTAGTTATTAAGATGTTTCAGTTATTCACAAATAAAGGTATTTGTGAATAACTGAACAAGCAGTAGCCTTCTGAGTTTAGCAGAAAAAGTATCAGGCCCAATGTCATCAAAACTGGAATAAAAACAAAACAAACTGAGCTGACTAAGTGTGGGTAAAAGTCCAAGGTGGTATTTTCTAGGAGCAATATCATATAACCTATAGCAAAGCTGCTTTGTATTTCACTCATGCTGTTTTCTCATCTCTTATTTATACTCATGGTGCTAATGCCACCAGAGGGTTTGCATTTATTATTTAATATACTTTGACTTCAAAATAAGCTAATTGTGACCTTTGGACACTGTCAAGTCTAAAAAAAGACCAGGCTTTATATGTTTAGGACAGCTGTCACTTATGGAAGCTTTAATTATTGATTCTTTTAAAATGTGACTGTCTGCAACCTGTGTAGTCTAAGCTGTTCCTGCTGCTACAGTGTGACAGGAAGTGGAACAATAGATGTGAAAGATGTAAGGGCACTGTAGCATGGAATGACCCAGTATCAAAATAATGTGCCACTGCAGAACATACAATGCTGTTTTCCATCAGCACCCTCTGCTCCCATGTCTTGGTGCATAGCTGTATGTATATTAACTGGTTCTAAGACACTAAGAGCTCATAGTGGGGCAACAAAATTGGGTTTGTTGGTTGTTGTGGATTTTCCGGGCTGTATAGCCGTGGTCTTGGCTTTGTAGTTCTTGACGTTTCACCAGCAGCTGTGGCTGGCATCTTTAGAGGTGTCACACCAAAAGACAGAGATCTCTCAGTGACACAGTGTGTCACAGTCTTCTCCACACTGTGACACTGAGAGATCTCTGCCTTTTGGTGCTACACCTCTGAAGATGCCAGCCACAGCTGCTGGCGAAACGTCAGGAACTACAATGCCAAGACCACGGCTATACAGCCTGGAAAATCCACAACAACCATCATTCTCCAGCCGTGAAAGCCTTCGACAAAATTGGGTTTCTTCCAAAAAGAAACTCAACAAGAAACCAGAACCAGTCCAAATTCCCTGATGAGTGTTCCACTATGATACAAGTATGTTGGTTGTGTTCATATGTACATTTTCAGGTGTGTACTTAATATGCCAGAATGTGTGAAATCACCTGTCGTCTCGGTTTGCAATGTCACTGAGTTCAGTGGATGTACTTTGAAGTAAAAATGTTTAAGGTAAGGCTGTAAATCGAGAATTTTATCTTTTTGGTTTGTGGAGTAGTGTTCCATCAGCCTAAGGCTACTTCTGACACAAGATTTGTCCTGAAAGGACACATTAATTTTCTGATAATCTTTTAACATTTGATCTAATATTTGCACTTAGATATTTCCCAAATTGAATGAAAAATGTCAGTGAAATGTATTCAAATGAGCTCCAGTAATGGCTTTAATGAGTTTGAAAGGGCAAGATTATGACCTATTGCAGTCATACTACAATGTAGTAATGCTTCAACAATATGAAAAAAAATATGATCTGATGAGGCTTTGTGCTAAAGTTCTGTTCTTTGAAGAAATGGTATAACTTACCATGTCCAGTAATCAAAAAACAGAAGATTTTTTTTAAAAAAACTGTCATTGAAAAGAATTTGCTGTTTTTGTTTTTGTATGCACAATTTAGCTTTGGTTTTAATTATTTTAATGTGTTTTTGTTTGGTTTTAATTATTTTTAATATGTGTTTTTATTTTGTATGTTTTTAGTCTGTTAACTGCCTTGGTGGCCCTGATTTTATTTTATTTACTTCATTTATACCTCACCTTTCTCCCCAGTGGAGACCGAAAAAAGCTTATCACATTGTTCTCCCCTCCTCCTCTTTACCCTCACACCAACAACCCTCTGAGGTAGGTTAAGTTGAGAGAATGTGACTGGCCCAAGGTCACCTGACAAGCTTCCATAGTCAAGTAGGGATTCAAATCTGGGTCTCTTTGATCCTAGTCTGACAGTCTATCCACTATATCATAGTGGCTCTCCAGTGAGGGCAGAAAGATGGGGTATAAAGGTTGTAAATAAATAATTAATGAAGGGTAAAGCACACAGTTTAATTGTTCTTTAATGGTGCAACCGCCAGTTAATTGATGTGTCAGTTTATTTTCTAGTCATTTTAATTGTTTTGGTTCTGGAAGTGTTCTAAAGTTAGTTTAAACTGTTAGGAGGCTCATAAAACAATTATTCATTTCTTCACATATGTTCAGACTTAATAGAAATCCACAGTTTATTTTAACTGTCGTTAGTTTGTGATACTGGGATTCACCTCAGAGAAAATTATTCAAAATATGTTTTACTTCAACACTTCCTTCTCTCTGTTTCCACAGAGAGTGTCATCAGATAAACCAGGTATAGACAGAGGGAGGCTGAGGGAGCAGAACATGGAGCTGATAGCCCCGGTCTTCCCATGATACTTACCTGGCAACACAGATGGGGGAAGTTGGAGGGCACGCTGATGTAAGAAAGATCCCAAATCTGGAAGCAGCTCTTGAGAGGAAGGGAAGAAAAAGGGACAAAGGCGAGTGAACAAGGGAACCACAGGCCAATGAGGAGCCAAAAGGGAAGCCATCAGCCATCCAGAGGAGCCTCCAGCACCAGGTCTGAAGCTGATTGAGTGACTCTGGAGACACCATAATTAAACAGTATTAAGACAGGATGTCAGCATGCAGAACATGGAGCTGATAGCCCAGGTCTTCCCATGATACTTAACTGTTCCAAATTGGCCTTGATGGTGTACCTCAGGTCCCGACCTGGCTGCCTGCCCAGGTTGTTCTCGCCCAATTGGATGACAAGAGCATCAGGGGGGCCGTGAGCACTGCTGGAATATATCTGCCTTACACATAAAATGTGGTTGGTTTTTAAGGTGCTACTGGATCCAAATTTAATTTTATATCATTTTAACAACTTTTTCTTAACAAATGTTTAGTTTGCAAGGTTGATGAGACCCCTAGCATACTGTCTGTCAGGTGCTCAGGATCACCTGTCATATTCAATACCCCCTGCAGCTGGAGCCAGGCAGCTGAAGCTGATGCTGTTGGGATGATTCTGTTATTTGAACCTGGGGTGGGAAACTGAAAACAGGAGGGGTTTGTTCCTGTTGTAATCTCTCCTGAGTCTGGGAGCCTGCCTGACCTTGAGAAGTTCATGAATCACACAGCCTGTTTTCCTACTTGCAGAGTTAGAGGACTGTTAGGAGAAAGGGGGAGGAATTAGGAGTAGCCTTGGAGAACCTATTTCTGCTTGATACTTGTCTGTAGCTGCCAGTCCTAGCAAGGATGGTGTAAGTGTATGATACTGGCATCTTATCAGAAAAGGACTTTTACTCATGAAGTAAAGTATCTTGAGAGGTGCCTGGCATCCTTACAGACTACTAGGACTGCATTCTTTAACCCTCGGACCTAACTCACTGTAGACTCCTAACTTTGAACCATGGCAGCTGAGGGAGGCAAGGGCAGAGACGACCAATGGAAGCCTTAAAGACCCTGCCAAAGAGCATGGGCCCAATGCGGGAGTGTTCACTGGAGATACCACATTGACTGAGGGAGGCTTTGAAGCCCCCGCGGATGAGCTGGAGTCCGAGGAGGAAGAGTCCTCGAAAGAATCCTCGGAAGATTCCTCCAACAGAGGAGAGGAACCAGGGGGTAGTGACCTCCCTTGATGGAGTGGCTGAGCTTTGGGCTGAGATGGGAAATATGTGGAACAATATGTATACGTTCATGGGAAATCTCACCCACATGTATGCATTCATAGAAAATGCTCAATGACAACTGTTAGTTGCTGTCCCACCAGGACAGCTGAGAGGCCTCGGTGAGCCATTAGGACAAGCCTCCCAGCCACAAGGAGACCAGCAGCCTACCCTGCTTGCTCCCCTGCCACACGGGCAAGGAGCTCTGGTGCTGCCATGTCAGCTGCCCATCCTTCCCCCGGATGGGCAAAGAGGGGAAGATGATGAGGAATCAGGAGGGAGGGGAACACTGGAAGTGCCCTCCACTGATGAAGTGCAGGAGATTCAAGCCAAGATAGGGGAGATGAGATGTAAATTGTATGCTTTCATGGAGAATATTGAACATATGATGCAGACAGCCATCCAATCTGGTCTCCCGGAGGCCAAGGCAGCCAGCTGGGTCAAGCCACCAAAGTGCCACAAGGCCAGCTGCTTATTCCTCCCCTAGACGGGCAAGGAACACCAGCGCTCCAAGGCCAGCTGCCCGTTCTTCCCTCAGACGGGCAAGAAGCTGCAGTGCTGGCTGGCCCACTGGCCCAACCCATGCGTCCAGTGAGAGTCCTAGCTGGACTAGTCCCTGGATCTCCCCCACAACTGTCACGGGAGCTATGGAAACTAGAATCCTGCTTTGAAGGAGGCTCAGAGGAGCTGAGGTACTTCCTAGTGTAAGCAGCAGAATTTTTGAGAGAATGGGGTCACGCCTTCCCTGATGAAGCCAGCCAGGTGAGCTACCTGGGCTCCCGGTTGGGAAGAGACCCAGCCCAATGGTATGTGACTCTGCACACAGCTCAAACCCTGGGTACATTGCACCTTCATGCGTGCAATGCAGGTGCAGTATGAAGATCCCCTCAATAGGGACAGAGCAAGAACCAAACTGAAGTGCATGCAGCAGGGAAAGCACCCTGTGCGTGAGTTTGCAGCCGAGTTCAGAGCGTGTGCTGCCAAAGTTCAAGACTGGATTGAGTCAGTGAAAGTGGAGTTTTTCTGTGTTGGCTTGAATCCAGACTTAGTGGCCAAAGCCATGGTGCAAGATGATCCATGTACCCTGCTGGGGTGGATACAATTAGCATGTGAGATTGAAAACAGAGGAGGTTGTAAAGCTACTTCACCTACAACACCAAGCCAGCCAACAGCGGGGAGTTAACGAGAGCAGAAGAGACAAGTCTCTCCTGAGAGGACCGATCCCGTTAGGCAAGATGGAGAGGAGGAGGAATCAAGGTTTGTGCCTAAAGTGTGGCAGGGTGGGCCACTTCGCCGCAGAATGCCAGGGGGAGAGAAGAACCCCTCCGAGAGAAAGTTGCGTCCCTGAAGCAGCATGGCCAGGAGGCCGAGGCAGGGAGGAGCTGCAGCCCAAGCTGGCTTGAGACAGGGTGGAGCAGCATCTCAAGTGCATGAGAAAGCAGTGGTGGCTGGGATGGGAGAAGCACCCACAAGGCTGGGAGAGGGATCTCCTTCCTATAGCGAGGAGGAAGAACCAGCAGGAAACTGAGCAGACCTGCTGTGACAGGCACCTGTCAGCAGGTCAAAGAGGAGCTGGTGCCAAGCATGGTGAGAGAAAAGGGAACCTTATTTTTCCTCCCCATCACAATAGTACACCCTAGAAATGGGACACACATTAGGGTGAGAGCTCTGATAGATTCAGGGTGCAGCAGGGACTTAATTGCCCCAGCCCCAGCCCTAGGTCCGGGACTGGATCTAGTGAAATAACAGAGCCTATTCAATTTGAGCAAATGGATGGCTCTCCTATGAAAGGAGCTCCCTGCACCTATGAGACTGAACTGACCCAAGTTGGGATGGGGAGTCATTGGGAGGAAACAACTTTGGTAGTAAGCGCACCTGCAAATTTTCCAGCAGTTTTAGGAGTCAGATGGCTATATGATCATTCATGACCCATATGTACAGTGGAAGATGGAGCAATTATGTTTCCCTGCTAAGGGTTGCCAGAAACACATGTGGAACTCCCAGTGGGGTGCCACTCCACCATGCCGGGAACTAGATTCCTAATGAGAGAAGAAATTGAGTACCAAGAGTACCCTCTGAGTACCCGCTGAGTACCAAGACTGAAGTCAGGTCTTTGAGGAAGAGGAGGCAGATGAATTACCCCTGAAGCTGTTCATGTAGAACGTGGTACATTTGCACTCTTTCCCAAACAAGATAATTTCTGATTGGGGGGGGGATATCAATTTTTTGCCAACTTTTGGTGGGAGTTTATGAAGGTAACAAGAATCGAGCAGGGATTAAGCTCCAGTTATCATCCAGAGACAGATAGACAAACAGAATGCACTAATTAGATACTGGAACAGTTCCTCAGATGTTTTATCAATTATCAACAAGATGACTGAGTAGAGTTCTTGCCTTATGTATACTACTGTAGAATATTGCTACAATAATAGCCTACACAGTTTCACAAGGAACACTGTTCCAAGTGACGGTGAAGGAAAGCCTCTTCCAATGCTAGGCACAGACCCAGGCATGAAGGGGATGTAATTTGAAGGACTTGTGGATTAGAATTGTATCACAATGGGATGTAGTGAAACGTTGGAGAGGGCCAAACATGACTACAAACTCCAAGCTGATAAGAAACGTTCACCCTCTTGGGAACTGAAGGTGGGTGACAGTGTTTATATACCCACAAAGAATCTGAAAGGAGCACAACCCAACAAAAAACTAGGATGGCTCCTTTCAGAGTAAAGTGTATGATCAACAATGTTACTGTTGAACTAGACTTGCCAAAAATATGAGGCAGGTGCACACAGTTTTTCATTTTAGCCTCCTCAAGAAGGATCCTAGACCTCACAAGTGGCACCCTGACTCCGTGGCCCCACCTCCCATCTTTATAGATGGACAGCCCCATCAGGAGGTCCAGCTCATTTTGGACTCCCAAGTGGAAGAGGGGGGTGTTGTACTACTCGATTCAATGGAAACATATTTCAAAAAGCCTGGCTGAATGGGTTAGGTCTACTGATGTGAGAGCAAAAAAAAAAAAAGGTTCAAGCTTTCCATAAAAAATACCTAGAGGAACTAGGGGGGAGATTGATCTTTGGGTGTGGGGGGGGGGCAGAATGTCAGGTGCTCAGGATCACCTGTCATATTCAAAACTCCCTGCAGCTGGAGCCAGGCAGCTGAAGCTGATGCTGTTGGGGTGATTCTGTTATTTGAACCCAGGGTGGGAAACTGAGAACAGGAGGTGTTTGTTTGTTCTCTCCTGAGTCTGGGAACCTGCCTGACCTTGAGAAGTCCATGAATCACACAGCCTGTTTTCCTACCTGCAGAGTTAGAGGACTGTTAGGAGAAAGAGGGGGAGGAATTAGGAGCAGCCTTGGGGAACCTATTTCTGCTTGATACTTCTCTGTAGCCACCAGTCCTAGCAAGGATGGCGTAAGTGTATGATACTGGCATCTTATCAATAAAGGACTTTTACTCCTGAAGTGAAGTCTCTTGAGAGGTGCGTGGCATCCTTACACACACACCCCAAGAAAGACCGACTGAACCAGTTTAGGTCTTGAACCCATGTGAATTTGTATTTACTAATCATGGAATCATTAACATGTCAATGTCAATTGAAGACTCTTTCCATGATGTCTTGCCATAAATACAGGTCTCTTAAGTGGCAAAAGTACGATGAACAGATGGTTAAACTCACACTAGATTTTTTCCCCAGGGTTGAATTTATGGTGTTTGAAACTACAGAAAAAGTTTAGCACCTGTAACTCAGCTAGCCCATTAGACAATCTCTGCCCCCCACAGAAATTCTCACAAACAATGTACATTTACACAAGATCAAGTCTGAAGCATACTTCTGTTATTATCTGTTTGTGAGTTGGTGAAAGATAAGATATTTTCCACAGGTGTAAATACTGCATGCTTTTGTACCTTAAAGATGTTGTCATCTAATGCCAGGAGGGGCAATGTTTGACAGCAGTGGCCAGCAGTGCGTGTTGGTATTTCTCATGGTATCTGTTGCTATTACATACATGGTTTCACTTCACTGAGTGTTTTTTGCCTGTCTTCTTCTGTAGGGGGAAAAGCTGCTTCTGCGGCACTTTGCTGCTGTATTCAGACATCATGACAAGTTCTAATTAAACAGAGTTGTCAGCATCATACAGGAACACAGCTTCTTTTCTGTGCTTCCGCATTCACTCATTCCTCTTAGCTCCTCATCTTCTCTTGTGCGGTGAATGATTGAACGCTTCCTGATCTGGTCAGTCTCCAATTTGTCATGATATCTGAATGCAGGACAAACAATTTACAAAGGTGTCTGCATTTAGATGTCATGGCAAGTTGAAGAATCTAATCAGAGTTTGCCGCAATGTCTGAACGCAGCCTGTGGCTGCAGAGTTTTCTAGTGACTGTGGATTGGCTGCTTGGTCGCCTTCCTTGTCTTGTTGGCAATGTAGCACTGCTGCAGAATCCCAAGTTGCACTGAAATCATTTCAGTTGCACTGAAATGTCATGTTTTCTTGCCTTGCCCAGTACTGCAGTGGCAGAGAATGGCAAGCAGACCTCAATTATAGAGTGTTCTCTTACTCTTTTGCAAAACTGCATGTACAAAGAAGCTGCCATTTCAATTGGACTGGCAGCCGTCAGTGTTACAAAGGACTACAGAGGAATATCGAAAGGTAGGATTTTATTAAAACACAGCATTTATTTATGATTGATTTACAAAGATTTAATTGTCCGTTTAAACTATTGCCTGCTGAGCAGACCAGTTAAACATCAAGAGTTATAGTAGAACTCAATCAGGCTGTGTGAGAATGTATATGTGCACAAAGCCAAATTAGCTGTGCTGCCTGGTTAGAAAGTAATACAGCAAAGCAACCTGCCCAACAGCAATGAATGGAAACAGTTGAACTGATCATTGAAAAATCAGCTTCCTGTTCATGACTGGTGAACAGGATGTGAGCTGAAGTGGTAAGTGTTTGAGCGTGCCTAGCTACCACAAGGAGGCATACACAGAAATCTAAAATCTCATTTATTTAGATATTATTACACTGCATTTCCCCCAATGGGGACCCAAAGTAGCTCGCAACATCATTCTCTCCTCTTCCATTTTATTTTCACAACCACCACCATAGGAGGTAGGTTATACCAAGAGAGAGTATTTAGCACAAAGTCACTAAGCATGTTTCCAATGCAGAGTGGAGATTCTAAGTTTCCCACATCCTAGTCCAACATTCTAACCACTACATCACATCAGAAGCCATCCAATTGTAATGTGGCACATGAGATAGCCAGGGGAAAGTGATTTGCTTATAATCATGTTATGAGTCCTTTGTTACTTTACCTACTGTACCTATATTCTTGTCTCAAGAGAAATTGGGGGATATAAAGCTTTGTGTAGGATACAAAACAATTTTGAGAAAGCTACTTACTGGATATCTTTAATCACTAAAATGAGAGATTCCTATTATACTGGCCTGCCTCCAACCTATAAATTATCCCCTAACACAAGATAGGTAAGGTAGGTGTGTGTGGTTGCCGTGTAGTAAGGGGATTCTGCTCTGTGGGGGTGTTGCTGCCTGCCATTCAGAAAAGCAGTTATTATCAACCATATTGTACCTGAAAATTCATGAAGAGGACATATAGATTGGCTACCTCCACACATTTAGTAGTTCTAGTCCAGACTTGTAGGTATTTGTGAATCCTTGTGACCACTGAGGAAGCTGGTTGACACGGCAGCACTGTATCTGCCCCACTCCAGTGGCTCCAAACAATGGCCCATTTTTGGCACTTGTACAAGAGTTCAGTAATGCCCCATCAATGGTTAAGATACTGTGCTCTTGCAGGTATTGCACCTAATTGTAAGCACTCTTGACCGTGTTTGTTTTTAATCTTTCCAAGCCAGGCATGCCTCAAGAAAAAGTATTTGAAGTTGCTTTGCCCATGCAGGCACCAGGACTTGGGCCAACCTATGGCCATTCAGGAAGCAGTTGTAGGTGTTTCTTTGCATAGCTGTCAATTACTAGTTGTCACACTTGGGCTCAGCAGTTGGGGCACCTGTCACACAGAGTTCCCCTCTTTGCCCATTGTCATCAACAGCTGCCACGAGCCTTTCATTTATTCCCTTTTATGCAAAACTAAAGAGTGCTGTCCCTTTAATTGGAGCCTGTAGTTTCTCCCCTAGACTCGCATCCTGCTTGCTGGTCCTGTCTCACCTAGAAACCAGCCTGGCTTGGTTTTACTCTCTACTGCCTGGTCCTGTCTAATCTGAGCTTCATTAGAGAAATGCATCTTCAAGGGAAATTTCAGACAAGGACACATAACTTCCCTGTGTAATGGGTTTAAGCTGCCAATCCACATTTGGGAGAGTTGATGTCCATTATGGAAACTGAGATATCACAGCATGATCAGAAAAACGATGCATCCTCACATTGTTTGATATTGAGTTCTCTCAACCCGAAGGAGGCTCTAGAAGTCACTTGCACCTAGATTTTCTTGTCCACAAGGACAACCCATTTGCAAATAATTGCTTTTGTGTAACAATAACAAAACATCAAATGATGAAATGTGTGGATGCAGACAAAGAGGAGAGCTCATAGAGTAGGATTAGGACTCAAGGCACATGTAAGACACACTGTAATACAAAGTTTAAGATGGAATAAGAGTTTGTGTGTTACTTAATAGTTCTGTGGACTCTGGAGCAGTAGGAGAACATGAGATCAATCAGGGCTTTTTTCAGGGGGAACGTAGGGGAACTGAGTTCCGGAACCTCTTGAAAATGGTCACATGGCTGGTGGCCCTGCCTCTTGATCTCCAGACAGAGGGAGTTTAGATTGCCCTCCGTGCCACTGAGGGTAACCCACTGAGTTCCACCACCTCTTTTCCCAGAAAAAAAGCCCTGAGATCAATAATGCAAGCAATGAAGGCATACACTTCAGTATGCTAAAAAAAAGAAATCTCATTGAGAACATGTGTGGGTATCAAACTAGAACAGCATCAGATGCTAAGGTGTGGAATTGATCAAGCAGAGAACATTAGTCAAAATTGGGTCCAGAGGTCACGTAGTTAGAGGATCAGTGACAGGCAATAGGTTTACACAACACTCAGGAGCAAATTCAGGGTGAGACAAGAAATCAGATGTCCAAGGTTTGAAAGAAAATTGTCATGGTCATGAAAGGAATCAAAAACTATAGGTCAGTCCAAAACAAAAACAAGCCATAAGGTCAAACTTCAGTAGGGATCAGGTACCATTTTCCAGTAGACATATCAAATTCCTCACACTACCAACAACTTACTCAGACCCAAGGGCCCAGCTGGGAGATAGCAGCTGTATTCCACCGGGGGGTGGTCTCATTGGCACTTTCAGTTAGCTGATACCAGTCAGCCTCCTTGTCTCCTCCAAGCCATATGAAGTTCCCCTGCTAGTTATTTTGAGGAAGGGGTGGGTAGCAGAGCTGGAAGAGCAGGACTCAGAGCCAAACAGATGCAAAGGAAGATATTTCTTTAAAAATACTGGATTCGGTTTCTCTGTATTATTTCAGAAAAACCTACATCCTGAATATATACTTCTTTTTTTTAAGAAAAAGCAACAAAAATGCATAGCAAACGACAGGACAAGAGAATTGGTCATTGTCGGTATTATCAAATAGGCTCTTTCTAAACCCCATTGAAATAAGGTGATGGATAATATAGGGAACACACAGAGAAAACTTACTGAGAGACCATTTGTACATAAATACTACTTGTGCAACAGGTTACAATTGCTAGAGCAATGTTTACATTTGCTAGAGTATTGTTTACAAATTCAAAATGTAAATCCAGTTTATTTAAATAAAACACAACTGTTATAAACGTTCCCACAGTTGTCAATACTGGTTCACTAACTAGTAATGACCCTAGTGCAGAATCCTACTCACAATCCACTTGGTAGAGGGTGCAGGTAGTTCTGTGGGTTTGGTCAGAGGCTATGCCTGGAATGGTATCCCAAATATCCAGAAGGCCTTGCAACAGCAGGAACAATTTTCCGAAGATGCTGTATGAATCCTGCAGCTTGTTTGTTGTCCTACGAGCAGTTCTCCTTTCCTCCTGGCAAGACGAAGTGGGACAGCTCTGTACTAGGGTGCTGGTCTCAAGCAGTCAACCAGTTCAGCTGCCAGCACTTCCTGCTCTTTGCTGTTCCTTGCTTCTTCAGCTCTTCCCAGCTACTGCTGTTCTCCCTGAGAAAAGAATTCAGCTCTTCCCAGATAGCAGTTTCAACTCTGTGATCTTTTTAGATATAAAGCTTGGAAACAAGTTTTGTCTTTCACAGAGCACTAGCTTCAACATGCGTCTGTTCAAGGTTTTTCAGCTAGCCTAGTCCTGCATTGTACCACCTCTAGTCATGGTGGCCTTTTTCAACACATGCCCCATGAGCCTTTGCTAAATATGCAAATTAATACAAAGCTAGGTAGACATCAGTTATCTGCTAGTCTGGTCTGACTTAAGGTCTATCTAAGTATCTGCAGTCTTTTAATCAGACCTAGGTTCTAGGCTCCAAACACTTTTTTTCAGTACAGGCTTAGAGTAAGTTAGAGAGAGAGCCTGGGGATATAACATGGGGTGTTCAGCTAATGTCCTTAATTTAACCCCTTAGGATAAATTATTTGTAAATTTAAAAAGATCCACAGTGCTTTTTTCCCAGGAAAAAATATAATGAAAGTATTTTTCTGTAGTCTGAAAGGATTTTTCTGTAGTCTAAAGGATTAAGATTACTATAAAAATATTAGAGGTGCACCAGTTCTTTTGAAGGGAATATTGCTTTTCCAAATAATTTTTTTAGACTTCTAAGTATTTTTTCTTAGGTAAAGCTTATGCTAAAGACATTAAGCAGTTTTGACTCTGCCTGGTTTTTGTCTGCTTTTTCAAAATTTTCCAGATATTTTATCTCTCTCGGTCTGACTCAGTATGGCATTTCATGCATTCTGGATTCAAGCTTCATAGCACCTGGCAAACCTGTGTGCAAATTCCCACTCAACTATGGAGCTCATGGGATAACCTTGGACCAGTTTTCTCTCTCCCTAAGTTTAAAGTGCTTCACGAGTTAGGTGTGTGTGTGTGAAGATAAAATGAAAGTGGGGAGAAGAATGAATGTTTCCCATAGCTGCTGGGAGGAAGGTTAAAATGACGATAGATCTGAAAACTATGGGACAAGAAGCAGCAGACTGAAGAACTAGATAACCATATGGAGGAAGGGAAAGAAAGAAGACATGTACGATTTAGGCTGCAAATACATGGAAAATGACAAGGCTATTTTTAAAAAAAAATAGAAAGAAAATTGGACAATAGAAGGAATAAAAGCAAAAAGAAAATAGACATTCTGTTTTGAGTGTATGCAAGTGAGATAAAAAATATGATAACCCAAAGCCACGTAAGTAGTTTGAAAAATAAAAGCTCGTGGAAGACAGCCTAATAATATATGACAGGGAAAAGGAATCAAAATAAATAAAATATTCTGGCACTAACACTACAAAGGACGGGGAGAGAAAGTGAGAGGGAGTCGTATAAATCAGCTTCCTATAAATCAGCTTTGATTATATGTAGCGAAAGCGGTCAGATCTGACAGAGAAGCAGCCTCAGGTGATTCTAATGACCTACCCCCCATGTACCAGCCTGCCTCTGTTGCCATAGAAATATGAAGCCACTTTCTAATAATGCACAAGATGGGATTTCAAAACAAATCAATGCTAAAGAAATTGCCCCATTATGTACATGGATGAAAGGAAACCACTGGAGAAACTTTTTAGCTTAACTAGGAGTGTGTGTGCTGTGGGAGGGGGGGGGAAATAGAAGCTCCTGCAACATGGATCTTTACTAATCAAATTGGCAAGGCAAATGTAATCCGTCGCTTCATGGGAATGGAAGATATCCATTTTTGTATGCATACTGGATCTATGCACTGGAAACTAAAGCCAACAGCCACCGTTGTGTAGGGATCAGAGTGTCAGACTAGGATTTGAGGCACCTGGGTTCAGATTCCCACTCTGCTCTGGAAACTTTCTGGGCGACCGTGGGCCAGTAGGACACTTTCTCATCTTAACCTACCTCAGAAGATAGATATTGTGAGGATAAAATGAAAGACAAGAGAATAATATTGTAAACTGTTTGTAATCTCCACTGAGGCATAAACAAGGCATAAACATCTAAATAAATAAATCTTACAATACTTTAGTTATTCTGATACCCGACTACAAAATACACATACCCATCATCAGTAGTAAAGCACAGATTTAAATATTTCATAATTATTTAGAGACATTTATCCTCTGAAAACATAAGTGTTTTTACAGTATGAGTTTTCACTGACTAGAACTCACTTCCTGAGATGCTGACTGCCGAGATTGATTGATTGATTGATTTATACTCCATCTTTCTCCCTAATGTGGACCCAAAGCAGCTCATATCTGTTTCCTCTCCTCCATTTTATCCTCACAACAAATCTGTGAGATAGATTAGACTAAAAAGGTGTGACTGGCTGATTTTGAGTAGGCCTGCTTAGAATTGCTCTCTTAATGTGTTTTAAGCAGGTATTTCAGCTGGAGTCACCTTGGCTCATCTGATGAATCCATTACATTATGCTGTATCTCTGGATATGTTTCCTATCCTGATACATGAGTGAAATGGACAGTGACAGTATTCAGTTTAGGAATTGCCATGAGATGTCCAGTTTCAAATCACTACCCAGTCATGAAGAAAAATGGTCGCCTTGAACAAGACACTGGCTTGGATCCTGCCTAGAATTTCCATTCAGTGTCCATGTGAGCACATGAAACTGCCATTGGTCTGAGCCGTCTCGTAGCAAGAGATGTTTGGGTTCTGTCTTTTATCATGGGTAAGTTTTTTTATAAGCTGTGAAGCAGCCTGTGAGGGGGGCCTGACTTTTGCAGATGGCATGGATTAATTGCAAAAAAAGGATAATTCTGATCATTTGGATGCTAAATGCCCTCCCCACATATGTAGCCTCCTCGACAGCCCAGACAGCTCCACGGGTGTCACACAGGCTCTCTGTGCTGCTGACAGCCTGACTGAAAATAAATATTGGTGAGCTAGAAAGGGCATTGGGGTGCCAGCAGTGGGACCAGGCAATGGGGGCTTTAGCCCCAGAGGAGAAGCAGAGGCAGAGAATGGACACTGTCTCTTCTTTCCTGGCCTGAGGTGCAAAGAGGCAAAGAAGCTGAGGAATGAAGCAAGTTGTGGCAACCAGGACAACACACTGGAGACTTCCTCAGCAGCTGTGAGGAACAACACTGGCAGAAATGAGGGCTTGCATGTTGGAGGCTGAAGGCTGATCTGGAGGGCAAGGATTCCCATAAGGTGGCCCAAGGAGGTGAGGGGGACTCTGATGCCTGGCGAGGGGGCTGGTTTGCTCACTATCCTGACAGAGCGTTTGTCAGAAGCAGCAACAAAAAGAGGAGCCCAACTTAGCAGAAGGAACCAGGCAGAAGGAACATAGGTGAAGAGGGTGGCAGTAGCAAGAGGCCTTTGGTGGTGAGTCTGCATTGGTGTTCCCCCTCCCACCGGGAGGGTAAGGGAACCTGGCAACCCTATTCTGACCAGAAAGGCTCACATCCGTCTTAATAGAAGAAATAAATGAAAGGTGTTCTTGGCCGTTGTATTTTATTGTATCATAAGCTTTCAAGAACCACAGTTCTCTTCATCAGATGCATCATCTGATGAAGAGAGCTGCGGCTCTCAAAATCTTATCTTACTATATAATTGCGTAAGCGTATTTCAGACAACTCACTTAATACCCTGGTGCACCACCAGAGGGTGCTTCCATGGAGGGAAGCCTAGGCAAGGCATCATGTCCCTCCAGAAAACAAGCCATGGTGGGAAGCCCAAGCTGGGAGCAGGATGGGAGCAGGTGGCAGTGACTCCTCCCACCTTCACCCAGCTGGTATTAGGAGTGAGGCAGGTGGCAATGCCCACCACCCACCTTAACCCAGCTGGTATTAGGAGAAGAGCAGGTGGCAATGCCTACCACCCACCTTAACCCAGCTGGTATTAGGAGTGGAGCAGGTGGCAATGCCACCTTCGATCTTAACCAGCTGGTATTAGGAGCAGAGCACTTGGCAATGCCCACCACCCTTCACCCAGCTGGGATCAGAAGCAGAGCAGGTGGTTTTGTCCACCCACTGCTTTAACCCAGAAGGTATTATGAGCGGAGAAGGTGGCAATGCCCACCCTCACCTTAACCCAGCTGGGATCAAGGAACAGGTGACAATACCGGCCCCCTTCACCCAGCTGGGATCAGGAGCAGATCAGATGGCAATACCTGCCCCCCTTAACCCGACTGGGAGCAGGAGTGGAGCAGGTGACAATGCCCCCCCACACACACACACCTTAACCTAGCTGGTATTAGTGATGGAGCAGGTGGCAAAGCCCACTCCCCGCCATCACCCATTTGGGATCGGGAGTGGAGCAGGTGGCAATGCCTACCTCGTACCTTCACTTGGCTGGGATCAGGCACAAAGTAGGAGGCAATGCACTTCTTCCCTTCACCCAGCTGGAATAAGAAGCAGAGCAGGTGGCAATGCCTGCCCTCTGCAGCCTGCCAGAATAAGCCACTGAACAGGTGGCAATGCCCATCCTGTCTTCACCCTGCTGGAGTCAGGAGCCAAGCATGCAGCAATGCCTGCCTCCCCTTCAACCTGCTAGAATCAGGAGCAGAACAGATAGCAATGCCCACCCCCGCCTTAACCCAGCTGGTATTAGGAGCAGAGCAGGTGGCAATGCCCACCGCCTACCTTAACCCAGCTGGTATTAGGAGTAGAGCAGGTGGAATTTCCCCTTCCACCTTAACACAGTTGGTATAGGAGCAGAGCACTTGGCAATGCCCACCCTCCTTCACCCAGCTGGGATCAGAAGCAGAGCAGATGGTTTTGCCCACCCACTGCCTTAACCCAGAAGGTATTAGGAGCAGAGCAGGTGGCAATGCCCACCCTCACCTTAACCCAGCTGGGCTCAGGAACAGAGCAGGTGACAATACCCACCCCCTTCACCCAGCTGGGATCAAGAGCAAATCAGATTACAATGCCCGCCCTCCTTCACCCAACTGGGATCAGGAGTGGAGCAGGTGACAATGCCCCCCCTGCCTTAACCCAGCTGGTATTAGGAGCGGAGAAGGTGGCAATGCCCACCCCCCCACACACCTCAACTCAGCTGGTATTAGGAGTGGGGCAGGTGGCAATGCTCTCCCCTGTCTTAACCCAACTGGTATTAGTGGCTGAGCAGGTGGTGATGCCCACTCCTCACCATCACCCATTTGGGATCGGGAGTGGAGCAGGTGGCAATGCCCACCTCGCACCTTCACTTGGCTGGGATCAGGCACAAAGCAGGAGGCAATTTTTGTGCCTGTGCATTGGCTGAATTCAGCACAGTGGCCTGCTGAGTAGCTGCTCTTGATGCATGCTCACAATTTACTAGTTCGCTTGCAATGAATATGTTAGGGTGTATGTACTAAATTGGTGCTGGCACAGTGGGTGACAATTATGGTGCTGTTACACACTTAGAGTGAACTGAACTAAAGTTTTCAGACAGTGTGATCCAGTAGAAACAAACACACTGCCGTCAGAAATTAGACAGGGATGCAAAATGGTAACGCCTGAAACACTGGAAAGGCAAGCCATCCTACAACTGTTTGCCCGAGGCAAAACCACCTCTTTTGTGAATCAATTTTTTAATTGTATTGAGTGCATAGATGAGGGAGAGAAACAGCTAATGAGAAAACAGTGTGGGAACACATAAATGCAAAGCTTTTGCAGCCAAAGCTGAAGAATCGTATGAATAATAAAAACTGCGTCATCTATGCAGCTTCCCTACTCCCACAACAGGATAAAACCATGGATTTTGTAATTCATTAATAAGAATATATATTTGTGAATGAGAAAGACTGTGGATACCTGTGTGAAAAACAGTGTGAGAATACACATTACCCCAAAGATTTGTGCTTAGATCCAAACAACTTCCAGGAATGAATACCGTGTCAGCCAGGCAAAATGAGCAAGGCTAATATGGAGACAAAAGCCATAGTTTTCACCCCTCTCCTCTCCAAAAAAACATGCCAACAGAATTGGAAGATCTTATTTTATTTTATTGATTTTACAACATATTATAAAATTGGTGGCTGAGGGTGACAGGGGTGGCGAAGTCAGTGGGGAAGTGCCCATGGATGGAGTATTTGCAATCCAATTTTGAACATCTGCCCGAAAATGGAACATTTTTATCAAGTGTTTTTAAAAATGCTTCTTGCAACGGTGAAAGAATCACAATCCAAAAAGTGGGGTGATTGATTATTCCTATCTATGTGTCCATATTGTTAAAAATACATCTGAAACTCCCCCTTTGGCCTCCTGGGATACAAAGTAACTCCAAGAACAGGGACAGCTTGCATGTCTCCCCAGAGAATGAGGGAAGGTGTGAAAGTTCTATTTTAGAAGAGATGGTAATGCAGAGGAATAGCAACAAGTGATTGCATGTTGATATTACATTTAAAGGCACTGACGTGGCCTTTTTTTTCTGTTGCAAGCACTTTAAAGTATATTGAAGACTGCACAAACCAGCAAGAAAATTTGAAATACTGTTTATATTACTAGGATATAAACATCATGACATGATCAGGTGCAATCTTAGTGCAGTCCTAAGAACAGTTTCCTGGGAGTAAGCTCCATTGAATAAAATGAGACTTGCTTCTTAGTAGACCTTAGAATGGCTCCCTGACAAGAATGATGAGAACCC
The DNA here is from genome assembly GCF_028583425.1 of Eublepharis macularius. Classification (NCBI taxonomy): domain Eukaryota; kingdom Metazoa; phylum Chordata; class Lepidosauria; order Squamata; family Eublepharidae; genus Eublepharis; species Eublepharis macularius. Next base: position 161,777,318 of record NC_072792.1, on the reverse strand, counting down.
TTTTTTAAACAGCAGAGCTCCTGTGCTTTTAGCTGTTGTACAACAAACTGAAATCTATTGGTGGTGATGGTGGGAAGTTCTGTCAAGTCATAGCTGATTTATGGCGACTCCTGCTGAGATTTTCAAGGCAAGAAACTAACAGAGATGACTTGCCATTGCCTGCTTCTTGGTCTTCTTTAGAGGTCTCCCATCCAATTACTAACCGAGGCCAATCCTGTTTAGTTTCTGAAATCTGATGAGATTGGGCTTGGCTGGGCTATCCAGTTCAGAGCAGAAATCTATTAGATGTAGCTTTCCCCATGCCTGTATCTCCCATCACAAGAAAAGCGTCATCTGCTGAATTTCTCATAGTGATATAAGGGATAAGGCACAGAAGCCCTGCTGGAGGAAGAGATGGTGACCCTATAAAAGAATGATAGTACTTATAATTCGTTAGAAGCTACCATTGAAATGATGTCATGAGCCAGATAATAACTACATTTTAGGAACAGATTAGTTGTATGGGATGTTAAACAGATTTAAGTGCAGGAGTGTCCACTCAGGTGATTTGTGGATGACAGCATAAATATGTTCACTCTTTGATTATGCAATTAGCTACATATCAGAAGCAACAATTATCCTCATTATCTTCTGTGTGGCAGCTCGAGTTTGCTGTTTGTCTTATTGGGTCTCCATATTGCCACAAAGTTTTCTAGATAACTGTCAGTACAAAGTCATAAGGATGAGATTATGATGTCAAAACATGACACGCCCATGACATTGGAGCATGTCTCTTGAGACAATGCAAGGATGTTACGAACAGATGAAACAATATCAGCGCTAAGCTATTTTGCCATTATGTTATTATTGAAAGGTACATTGAACAAAAGCAGTTTCTTTTAGATGATATACACTTTAGGTACAGATCTGGGAATGTGAGAAGAAAAAGTAGCAATGCAGAAGTAGCAATGCAAAATTCAACCTTATTCTGTTATGTCTATTTATAGGCAGCGAACAACACGACGTTCATTCACAATTTATTGTTATTATGGTGCTAATTATTGAATGTCCAGAATTCTTGGATTCTTCCCTGAGATTTTGCATTAAGCAGATCTTTCCAAGGGGGAGCCATCTGTATGCAGCTGGCCCTGGAATTCTGCCCCTTATTTTTATGGAAATTGGATTGTATATTCAGTCTGCTTTGCCGGCACCTGGACATTGCCAGCAATTCCATGAAAAAAATGGTTTTTCAGCACTTTTGTTTTTTTAAAAAAACAAGCAATATGGGTGGAAAACAGACCCTTCATTGTGTTCATGGCATCAGCTTAAGCAGGCCAAAAGCGGTCACAGAGATGCAGGTGCTACTCTGTTTGAATTGTGCCTGCTCCCCCGTAGCCTTGAGGAAGTGATGCAATACAGATTGATTAATGCATTAATATAATTAGATGACCCCTGTTATTGTGTGCATTTTAAGTTGGGAAATGATATAGAGGTTCATTTAAAGCCCAAAAATGCATCTCTTAGAGGCATATGTTTGCAGTGCATTCCTTTGCAGTCTAAAGACACTGCAAATTCGCCAAATTTTTGGAGCCAGTTTGGTGTAGTGGTTAAGAGCGGTGGGACTCTAATCTGGAGAACCGGGTTTGATTCCCCACTCCTCCACTTGAAGCCAACTGGGTGACCTTGGGTCAGTCACAGCTTCTCGGAGCTCTCTCAGCCCCACCCAACTCACAAGGTGTTTGTTGTGGGGATGATGATGATGATGATGATGATGATGATGTGGGAGTTTACTTTGTAAACCGCTCTGAGTGGGTGTTAAGTTGCCCTAAAGGGTGGTATATAAATTGACAGTTATTATTATTATATATTTTTCTTTGTTTGTTTGATGGGGCAAAACAACCATTAGGTATTCCAGTTATATAGAATGAAGTCAAACCTAAACTGCTGCATGAAAACGAATTCATACTTTTGGCTGAGGAAAATAAATGTTTGTAAAGAGATGTGAAAGGAGAACCATTCTGAGAGTTGGAAGTTAGCTAGGAAGACTGCATAAGCAACTTTTGTTATTGATTTATGGAATTTGAGGAGCATTGAATGTTGACTCGATAATGCTTTGATACTAATATGGTCACATGCTCACTCCTGCAGTACCTGAATACCATCTCAAATGAATGTCTGCAACGAAACAGACAAAACATTTCCAAAGCTGCCTCCTCCAGGAGGTGACTTCCCACTACTTCAGAAAGGCAGAAGTAAAAAACAATACTGAACATTTAATGAATTGGAATATGGTTTTATCATCTTTACAATGATTAAGCCCATAGCATTCCCTTTCCCACCTGCACATACACAGACATTTTTGCAGGCAATTGTGTTCGCATGCAATTGTGTTTGTGTGTGCTTTACTACAAGAAGTATTTGACTTCTCTTGTGGAAGAGGAGCTTGATTCGAAGCTGTTTGGGTGTGATAAAATTTGTCACAAGTTGGATGCAATGATAAATACTACTCTGTGCATATAACCATTTGGTGAACCATTCAGCCTGGTGTACGCATAAGCAGCAGATGAAACTGTAAAAATGTTCTTGGACTAGGATCACTTCATTCATTAGTGGAGGATCATACAATTTAATAGTCCCACATGTAAACATTTCCATGCATATTGAAAACTAAGAATCAAGCAAGAAGAGTTCTTTTCATCTCCCATGCTACTTTGCTACATACAGAAAATCCATTTTTTTAAAAAATATGGAAATATTCAGATATGCACCTTATCACAATCAGTGCTACTTTCTGGAACAGATATGCTCACAGAGGATCAGTATGTCGGCAGCTATTATCCACGTTAGGTAGCTGGAATATCTGCATTCAGAATTTGCATTACCTCTTTGATTACCAAGTTCTCAGGATAAATTATGAGGGAGTGCTTTGCTTTCTCTGCAACACTGCTTGTGTATAGGGATCCCATTCCTTCGGTAGGGGTGGGGGATCCCCCACTCCCACCTTTCCCCCCCCACACACACACTGTTACTTAGCTGGCCAATGGTGGGAAAGGCAGGGAACAGGCCTCCTGGGCATGCTCCCAGGGCCGGTGTAACAGTGTCACTGATGTCATTCTGCAACCGCAAGGGTGTAGACACATGCGCTTGCAAGCCTTGCAAGATGACATCACTTCTCGGAAGTGACATCATCACACTGGTGTTGGTTTGCTTCCACATGGCATTCTCATGATGAGAGAGATGTAAAGTTTCTGGACATTTTGAAGTCATGTTGAATTTTTTTTTAAAAAATGTAACATGTATAATTTAGACAGTTTGTTTGCACCATTAACCAGTACTGTAATCCTAGTAATACTGCATTGTTTACTGGAAGTTTCTGATTGAATTGCTGTTCATATTTTCAGGTGGGTAACTGTGTTGGTCTGCAGTAGAAGAACAAGATTTGAGTCCAGTAACACCTTAGAGATAAACTATATTTCCAGAATATGAGCTTTCGAGAGTCAAAACTGACAAAGAGAGCTTCTCGAAGGCTTCTATTCTGGAAATGTAGCTGGTCTCTAAGGTGCAACTAGACTTGAAACTTGCTTTTCATATTTTGAAAACCTTGATTCTCAGTGAGAGGATGAGGGTGATAAAAACTGTCCCTTTTTTGGAATTTAAAAGTATAAATGCCTTAGTTTTCTACAAATAAAATTGCAAATATCCTCAAATATTAAAGTGATAGATTTGAAAACTAATGCACCCTATGCTATTCTCTTACATTTCACTCACTCCAAAAGAAAAAGAAAAATCTTTCACAAGTCTTTTCCCCAGTGCTTCCCCAATTTTTTTCTGAATGAAACCTTGTCTTAAAAAGCTTTTCACTCATTCAAAAAAAGGGGGAGAGGTCGATGCTCCCTCCTACCCTCATTTTTCCAAATTTTCTACTGGAAAAAATTGAATCATATACACTTGTGTAAGTAAAATCTTACCTTAAAAAAGCATTTTACTGCCTCCAAAAGAAAAAAAAGTCACAGGACGCCCCCCCCCCACAGTGTTCCTCAAACTTCCTTTGGAAAAACTTGGACGAGGAGGGAGTCCTCAGATTTTCATGCTATAACTTAAACAATTTTCTACTACTGTCAAATAAAAAAAGATGTTTCATATGAGTTTCCCGCACCCTGAGTGCTCCCCTAAATTTCCCAGTTTTTCCATTGGAAAATTGAAAAAAGTCCTCAGAAAAAGCCCCCCCATATATTTTCCTCCCTCCTCCACGTCTTCACATTTCTATTCATATCTGATTTTAAAGCAATGGAAAGTAAGCAAATCTTACTTGACTAACTGCATTTATGGTAGGGTTGGGGCCAACTATGGTAACAAGTTTCATAACCAGGATGCATGGAATTTTCCAGACCCCAGTTGAAGTAGAAGGTGTTAATCACTGAGTGTCCTATAGCAGGTTTCTGTTGTGCTGTAATAAACTGCTATAATTTGTTTTCGGTTATCCCGTTGAGTTTGTGCTTTATTATTGATTGAAGTGTTACCCACTGAGGGTGATGAGGACAACCAGATTAACATCTATACTGTGCTGCCAGTTGTCTAACCTTTCACAGCATAACCTTTGTTTAGTTCATGTTAGTTTTACTTATATTACCTGGACCATGTCTCACTTTAAGCGGTACAAAAGAAGCCAGCGTATGAAGCAGAAAACCATTTTCCTCTCAGGGAGAGAGAACAATATAGCAGAAACTGCTGCATAGTTGTTGGACGTAGCAAGGTGATGAAGATACCTTACAGTAAAAAAAAAAAGCCATATATTGTAGAGCTAGTATTAAGATTTACCAGTGTTTTTTTGTGCTGGTACTCACCAGTAGAGGTGAGCACGAACAGCAATATGAACAAAAAAAAAGCCACGAACAGCCTGATCAGCTGTTTGCGAGCAAGCTGTTCGGGAGGCCCTGTTCCCGACGAACATGTGTTCATTCCAAGCCCTGTTCGTGGTGTTCATCAGCTGTTCGGCAAGCCAGACAGTCTGGAGTCTCTCAATCCATTTTCTTGGCAACAGTAGGCATGGACTTTCTGATCTCTGTCTGAACTTCTGTTGCCCTGGAAACCCCAATCTAAGCCCAGGGGCACTTCACCCCTGACTCAGCTGCTTGTCAGGGAAAACCTTGACGGGCTGATTGCAGCCCCCCAGGGTTTAAATTTCCCTCTTTCTGCTGCTGCGCAACACAAGAAGAGGGACATTTAAATCCCCCACTCAGCTGCTTGTCAGGGAAACCCCTGACAAGCGGCTGAGTGCAGCCTACTGGGGTGAAATGCCCTTCTCCCTGCTGCTGCATAGCCAGCTGGAAGGAGGAAGACTTTGAAGGGAAGGAGGTTCCCCATGCCATTTGCAAACGGCTCGGGGAACCTTCTTCCCTTCAGAGTCTCCCCTCCCTCCCTCTAGCTGGCTGGAAGGAGGGAGACTTTGAAGGGAAGGAAGTTCCCCATGCCATTTGCAAGTGGCGCAGGGAACCTACTTCCCTTCAGAGTCTCCCCTCCCTCTAGCCGGCTGGAAGGAGGGAGACTTTGAAGGGAAAGAGGTTCCCTACGCCGTTTGCAAACAGCATGGGAAACCTTCTTCCCTCCCTCCCTCCCTCCCTCCCTCCCTCCCTCCAGCCAGCTGGAAGGAGGGAGACTTTGAAGGGGAAGAGGTTCCCCACACAATCTGCAAACGGCGCAGGGAACTTTTTTTCCCTCCAAGTCTCCCCACTCCCTCCCATGAACAGCCAACCATGAACATGTTCATGAACAGGGTCATGTTCCTGGTTGTTCGTAATTCCCTGTTCGTGGATGGCAACGAACAGCAAACATCGTGTTCGGTTTTTTTCCTGTTCATGCCCACCTCTATTCACCAGTACTGAATCCTGCACCTTTTTTAATGACTCTTCCCAGTCCTGATGGGTAAATTGGTGAAAATTGGTGCAAACTTGTATATTAATATTGGCTCCTTTTAAAAAAAACAAAAGTACTGAGAAGTTCCATAATGTTAGGGTTGCCTCCAGCATCTACAGTTAAAAAGACTAGGTATTAGGTGATGTGAAAGACCTCTGCCTGAGACCCTGGAGACCCACTCTGTCCATCTGAGTAGACAAACCTGACTTTGAAGGACCAATAGTCTGATTCAGTATAAGGCAACTTCATGTATTCAAGTGGGAAAAAATGTCCTCGGTGAGCTGTTACCAGTCAAAGTAGGCAATGCTGATTTTCATAAACTAATGATTGAGTCAGATCCTCCGTGGAATGGTTCTTCATGGTTTGACATAACAAGTGTGAGTCTCCAGCTCACACACTCCTTCATTTCCCTTCCTCTCCCATCCCCCCACCCTTCCTAGTTGCTGGCAAACTCTAGCTTCCTATTTTATCTAAACCAGCCAACTATATTGTGTGATGCAATTCCTGTACCTCTTGCACCATAATTGTAAACCTCAGTTTGATCACAGTGTGCCACTGTAGTTTGAAGAGGAACTGCAAACCATAGTTGCCCTTTTCAGACAAAAAGGCAAGCTATGATTTGCTTAGGAAGTGTAGGAGGGGAGGGCATGTGTAAGTCTGAACTTGTTCATATAATGCCAAATCATGTTTGGTGTTGCATCTGAATTGAGATGGAGAGTTAAAACCTCATATTCTGTTATTCACTTAATTTTTACTGTTTGGTGTTCTAATTATGTTTGCATTTGCATTCCATGTGTTTCAGTACACCAAGCAAACTCACACTGGTAATGTAATTCTACACAGCACCACTGTGAAGAATGGGACATTCCACATTTAGCCAGTTTCCTGCAATGCTGCCCCGTTCATCTGATTTAGACTTTGGCTATTTAATCAAGATTTGCTGCGAAGTCTGTTTTTTCTGTGTACATGATATGATGATCATTGCTGAGGACTGTTTGATGGGTGTTAATTTGTAATGATGATATGCCTAATTTAATTGTCAGTTGGTGTAATGTTTTCATCTAGCCACTTCTGAAGTGATCGAGTTGTGGTTCTTTTACAATCACCTGGACACTTTCCTCCTCTGCTCATCTTCAGTGTCCACCAACAGGCAGTTTTAAAGGATGTGCATATTTAAATAACATAGTCATAAATAAAGGTTTGCTTTGTTTATTACAAACATTTCCTTTCTTTGTGTCTCATATTTGAATGAAAGATAGCCGGTGGGGTTTTTTTTGGCTTCCAGGAGAGAAAAGATGACAACAGTAATTAAGGCGCTGGTGAGGTACTGATGCAAATTTTGTAGGTTTATGATAGCAATATGTCAGGCCTGGAAAGAAACCTTTACGATGTGCTTCCAAATTGGCAAACGGGCCACATATTATACACTTATTTACCCACATTGTTTATTTTTTTAACTATAAATGTATGACCGTGGCTGTTTTCTCAGTACAGCTAATGAATGTTCTGCTTCAGTGGAAAAAACCCTACAGTGACTCAGAATTAGCAAACGGAAACAAAGTACCTAGATGCAGAGGAAGATGATACCCTTGTACCTTTTTGTTATTATTAATATACACGCACACTGACCCGTTGTAGTGGAGTTGGTGGACCAAGACGTGAGAGACCTGGGTACCATTCCTCACGCTGCCAGGAAGCTTGATGAGTGATCTTGGGCCAGTTGGACTCTCTCATATATTTTGTGAAGATAAAATGAGAGAGAGCCATTGCCCAGAGCTCCTTGTTGGAAGGTGGGGGAAAATAGATAGATATGCAATTTGTAATTACCAGTCACTAGGCTTGCCAACCTCCAGGTGGCTGGAGATCTCCCAGAATTACAACTGATCTCCAGAGATCGGTTCCCCTGTAGAAAATGGCTGCTTGGACTCTGTGGCATTATACCCCACTGAGTTTCCTCCTCCCCAAACCTCACCCTGTCCAATCTCCACACCCCCAAGTCTCCAAGAATTTCCAAACCGGAGGTGTCAACTTTAATCACCTCTGCGAATCCCCCCACTATATATTTCTTCCATTCTCTCCCAAACCCCACTTAAACATATCAATGCTGTGACCCTCTGTGTTAAAGCTACAGTACCACATCTTTTATAATAGTTTCCTACCACTATTAAAGGCATAGGACTCCTGCCCTCTCTTGCATCTGGTTACATTAGAACAGAAGTCCCCAACCTTTTTGAGTCTACGGGCATATTTGGAATTCTGATGCAGTGTGGTGGGTGCAGCAACAAAATGGCTACCTCAAAATGGCTGCTGCAGGAGGAAGATCCAGCCACAAAATGGCTGTTGCAGCTTACCTTCAGTCACACAGTGAAAATCCATGTGCTACGGAAGCCAAAGCAATGTATTTTAAAAATCTGCACTGCTAATCAAATCTCCAGGGGCCAATCAGATGCCACGCTTGGCAAAAGCCCCACCTGGCCCCACCCACGTTCCAAAAACACTTGGCGGGCACGAGGAAAGGTGTCAGTGCAGTGACGCCCACAGGCACCACATTGGGAACCCCTGCATTAGAAATATAAAAATGCAAGGGCAAAGATTCCCAATGGCTTACGTCTTTGAGTCTATTTTTAAGAGATTCTCCCCCTCCCCCCCATAACAGAGAGGGAGGGCAGGGAGGAACATATCTAATAATTTTCCTCTGGACTCAGTGAAAGTTTCTTCCAAATAAATATACAAAGTTATCAGGCTGCAATAATTGCAGTCCTGGAGTTGCTTACTTGGAAGTGTGTTCGGCTGTGATCACTGGGGGCCTAGTGCTGCGTAAACATGCTTAGGCTCAGGCCCATTAAGGAAGTCTTTTTGATTGTTTAGCTAACAACACAAGAAAGCTCTGCTATCTAGAGGGTTTAAAACTGCAGCAGCGGAAGCTTGGGTTCCTTCTGTGTTTGTGCGCCTACAAACAACACTAATCCATTATTCTTAGGACAGCCAGTTTGATTCTGCAGAACATTGCAGAGAGTAGCAGCGCATGGGGCGCAGCATGGTTGCACTTATCTATTTTGCCTAATTGATTTGGTTTGGGATGTAAATTACCTGCTCATTTTCCTCACTCCTGATGCTTTGTCCATGCCGTGTAAAGGTACACGCACGTGGATGTGTGTGTCTGTTATTATTAACAAGTTATGAGGATAAGAAATTAATATATGTAAATTAAGATCATTAAACACTTTTAAAAAAAAGAAAATACAGGTATTAACAGGGTTTGAAATAAGAGGTAGCTTGAGGCCACGGCTGTAACTAACAGGCCATTTAAATATTATTAGCATTAGGCCCAACAGAGTCATAGTAAAAAGTACAGCTGCAGTAGAATTGAAGCTTGCAGCCTGAGTGAGATTTTATTCCCGCAGTTGCAGCTGTGAGCTGTGCTAACTATTTCTGATCTTTTCCCTCCTCCCACTGAAAAAGCTGCCACAAAAATCTACCAGTCTTCTGCAATGCCTGAGGCCGACTTTGCAATATTTTGTTATTTTGAAAAGCAGTTTTAATAGCAAAATAATTTAAAGTGTATCAGAGTTTTATTGCAAATGACGTACTCTTGCATTATGTACATCCAAAATGTTAAATAATTTGCTTGTTGAATACCACCACCACCCCTTTTTTTTTTTTTTTTTTGCATTTTAAGGTTGACAGACGGGAAACAAAAGAAATATGTACAGAATTTACAGTTTTCTTTTATCATTGTATATTTCTCGAGTAGCAAACAAATGGATGGGCTTACAAAGTGAAAGTTATATTTAAGCAGATATCCTGGTATTTCTGTAGCCATTAAAGAACTATTGCATAAAAACAAAAGTTATTAAAGGCATCTTGAATGAGGTTCAAACGGATGCATTTAACAGCTGTTTCATCCTGTTACTCTCTATTGCCCTGCTGTTCATTAAAGAATATAATTGTTTGTTTAACTCAAAGAAAAGAGGAAGCTGTAGTGTCCTAACGTTATTCTGTGCCTTTACATTTTACATATGAGGTTGGATCCTGCAGCAAGTGTGAAGATTATCTCAGCATTTCCTTGCCTCCCAGAAGATCCTTTCACACATACATGCCCCAAATATTATTCCTAGGGTCATGGCAGAAAGCATGTAGCTTTAGGTAGACAGAAAGCTATGAGTGCCTACAGCGAAAGACGTGAAATTTTCCACTCTCTGCTTTTTTCGTCAGCGGAACTATGGCCATGGATGAACCCCTTCCTCACTATAGCCCATTCCCTCATGAAAAGGTTTTTCTGTTTGGGTCTCATGGTTCCAGGAATAACTTATTCAGAGTTCAAAAGAGACTTCTAGGGGGAGAAGAAAGTCTGTATTCGCCATGCCTTTTGCTGGCATTTGTGGTGTCACATAGCTATGATTTCATCTTCTTATAATGGCATTGAAAGAAATCCTTCAGTGTAGGTAAGTCTAAGGTGATGGATGCTCTTTGGAAAAGAAAATCCTAACTTTAAATAGTTTCAGGTGGGTAGCCATGTTAGTCTGCAGGAGAAGAACAAAATTCAAGTCCAGTAACGCCTTAAAGACCAATTGTGTTGGTCTTTAAGGTGCTACGAATACTAAAATTTTGTTCTGATTTTAAGTATATGCTGATGTGACCTGAATTGGCTAAGCAGAAAAGACGTCTGGGCGTTGTAGCAGATGGCTTGTTGAAAATGTCAATTCACTGTGTGGCAGTGGTAGAAAAGGCAAACTTCATGCCAGGGATTATTAGGAAAGGGACTGAAAATAAGATGACCGGTATTGTAATTCCTTTGTACAGGTCTGTAATGCAGCCTCATGTGGACTATTGTGTACAGTTCAGGTCTCTATATCTTTAAAAAGATATTGCAAAGCTGGTAAACATATAGAACTGGGCAACCAAATGAGCAAGGACTTGGAACACCTTTCCTGTGAAAAAAGGCTAGTCTGGGGCTTTTCCCCACCCTCCAACAGGAGGGTAAGGGGATCTGCAATCGTAACCCTATGTTCCCCCTTAGCTGCCATTTTTCTATTCTGAAAAGCCCTTGTCGCCGTCTTCTGCATCCTCTCAATTTTGTCCATGTTCTTTTTGAAGTGAGGCCTCAAGAACTGCACACAGTAGTCCAGGTGTGGCCTGACCAAGGCAGTATAGAGAGGGACTATGACCTCCTGAGATTTCGATGCAATGGCCATGTTGATACAACCCAAGCCTGAGTTTGCCTTTTTTGCCACTGCATCACACTGACCGCTCATACTTAGTTTACAGTCCACTCTTACCCCAAGATCTCTTTCGCATACACGACTACCCAGAAGTATATCCTCCATCCTGTATTTGTGCTTCACATTTTTGTGGTCCAGATGTAATACTATGCACTTATCTATGTTGAATTGCATCCTGTTCACAACCACCCACTTCTCCAGAGTATTCAGGTCTTGTTGAATTTTAACTCTATCTTCCTAGGTGTTTGCCACGCCTCCCAATTTGGTATCATCAGCAAATTTAATGAGTAGCCTGTTTACCCCTTCATCCAGATCATTGATAACAATATTGAAAAGTACCGAGCCCAAAACCAAGCCCTGTGGCACTTTACTGGCATCCCTCCAATCTGATGAAACGCCATTGACCACCACTGTTTGGGTGCAGTCCTCTAACCAGTTCCCTATCCACTGAACTGTCCTATAGTGCAGTCCACAGTCTTCCAGTTTGCCTATCAGAATGTCATGGGGAACCTTATCAAAAGCTTTACTGAAATCCAGATAAATCACGTCAACAAAGTTCCCCTGATCCAGTAAGCCGGTCACTTGATCAGAGAAGGAAACCAGGTTGGTCTGGCAAGATCTGTTAGGAACAAAACCATGCTGACTTCCCTGGATCACTGAGCAGTCCTTCAGATGCTTACAGATCGATCCCTTTAAAATCTGCTCTAATATCTTCCAAGAAACAGAAGTCAGACTGACCAGCCTGTAGTTTCCCGGGTCATCCTTCTTCCCTTTCTTAAAGATTGGGATAACACTCGCTCTTCTGCAATCTTGTGGCACATCCCCAGTCCTCCAGGAGGCCTTGAAGATGATGGACAGAGGCTCTGCAAGTTCTCTAGAAAGTTCTTTGAGCACTCTTGGGTGCACACCATCCAGCCCAGGGAATTTTTAATCATCCAGTGCAGCCAGGTGCCTCTCCACAACCTCTTTGTCAATGTCAACTAGCCCCCCAGGTGTCCTGTCATGTCTACTACCATCTCTAGATGGGCTCCAGTTCTTCAGGGAGAAAACGGAGGCAAAAAAGTCATTGACTGTCTCTTTTTTCTCTGTCCTGCATCAGAGTTTCTCCATCTACTCCCAACAGCGGTCCAATTGCCTCTTTTACCTTGTGTTTGCTTCTCACATAACTGTAGAAGTTTTTTTATTGTAGCGAGCCCTCCTGGCCAGACCCAGCTCGTACTGAGCTTTGGCTTCTCTGATGGCTGATCTGCAGTACCTAGTAACCCTCATATATTCCTCTTTAGAGGTCTGTCCTTCTCTCCATTTCCTGAACATTTCCTTTTTCTCCCTTAGCTTATTCTGGAGCTCTCTGTTCATCCACATCGGTTTCTTGGAGCCCTTACCATGTTTCCATCTTGCTGAAATAGTGAGGGCTTGAGCTTGCAAAAGCTCATGTTTGAGAAGAGCCCACCTTCACTCGCTCCTTTCCATTCCAGCACACTCCCCCACGGAATGACTCTCATCAAGCCTCTGAGTTCATTGAAGTCAGTCCTACGAAAATCTAACCTACGAGTCTGGCTACGAACTTCCTTGGGCCCCCAAAGCAACTGGAATTCAAGGAGGACATGGTCACTTCCCCCTAAGGTCCCCACCACCTTCACCCCACCTACCAATTCTTCCCTGTTGGTTAATATTAAGTCCAGTATGGCCGAGCCCTTCGTAGCTTCCTCCACCTTTTGAAAAAGGAAGTTATCAGCCAGGCAGGTCAGGAAGTTGCGTGAGTCTTGTAGCTTTGCTGAACTTGTCTCCCAGCACACTTTGGGGAAGTTGAAGTCACCCATAATTATAAAGTTTTGATGTCTCGATACTCTACCAATCTGTTCAAGGAGGGCAGCATCCATTTCCTCTCCCTGGTCAGGCGGTCTGTAGCAGACTCCAACAACAATACCCTTTGTCCTTCCCTTTTTTCCACCCATATACTTTCCACTGTCAACCATATTCTCCAGAACTTGCTGACAATCAAGACTTCTCCTCACATACAATGCCACTCCACCTCCTCTTCTACCCTTCTGGTTTTTCTTGAACAACTCGTACCCATCCACTACCATATTCCAGTCATGGGAATCATCCCACCAAGTCTCAGTAATTCCTACTATAGTGTAGCCCTCTGCTTGCAAGAGAAGCTCAAGCTCTTCCTTCTTATTACCCATACTTCAGGCATTGGTATATAGGCACTTGTAGCCTTGTACCTTTGTTTGATCTGTCCTACCCAGGTGGGCCCCCGCTGTTATCACTTCTTCATTGAAATCCCCACGTTGATCGTTCCCTTCTCTTTGCGGCATCAGTTTAAAGCTCTCCTGATGAAGCTATCCAGGTTCTTTCCAAACATTTTCTTCCCTGACCTTTAGAGGTGAAGCCCATCATGTGCCAGAAGGCCTTCTCTGAGAAAACTTACCCCATGGTCCCAGAACCCAAAGCACTCCTGGCAGCAACACCAGCTCAGCCAGCGCTTCACCTCAAGTATGGTTGCTCTCTTTGCATTCCTCTTCCTTTGAAAGGAAGGATAGAAGATAATACCACCTGTGCCCCCAGTGTTTTCAACTGCCTTCCAAGAGCTTCATAGTCCTCTTTAATTCTTGCAATGGTATTCGCAGCCGTGTCATTTGTTCCCATGTGAACCAGCACAAATGGGTACTGATCAGTTGGTCTGATCAGTTTTGGCAGTTTGTAATATCCTGAATTCTGGCTCCCGTCAAGCAACACATCTCTCGGAGTAGGGGATCTGGCCTGGACACATGATGTTCCATACCCCTGAGCAGAGAGTCCTCAATGACCATCACCTTCCGTTTTCTTCCACTTCCGTGCGGCCACATGCCCTCTTCACTCCCTCCTCCAGGTTTTTGTGGTTTTCCTTCCACTCTTGTCTCCATCACCATCTCAAGCACCTCAAAACGATTCTTGAGCTCCAGTGGACCAGAGTGTCACGTTAGTCCATGTCTTCCGGTTTGTACTGCAGAACTAAGAGGAGGCTCAGAAGGGAGAGCGACTCTTCCTTCTCTTGGCCTTATTTCTTCATGTTTGTGCAGAGCCCCCAGGCTCTTCTCAATAAAATCCTCCCCTTTCTTGATTTCCTGAAGGGTGGTGATCCTCTCCTCCAGGCTCTGAATCTTCTCCTCCAAAAGTCTGACCAGCTTACACTTCTGACAAGTGAAGTCTGTCTTCTCTTCTGGGAGGAAAACAAACATGGCACACTCTATGCAGGTGACTGGAAAGGGGCCTTCTGTTGATATCATCGCCTTTCCAAGAGTACTCTTCTAGCTGCAGGTCCATTTCCTTCTCCTTCTCAGAGCCCAGATGATGGCCAACGGTCTGGAATCCAATTGTTCATTGCACATGCTGGAGGATTGGTTGTCTACCCCAGTTTTAAGCAATGGAGCCCATTGTTCTGTAATACATATCTCTGTTTTATTTTGCAAGCAAGCAGTCTTTAAGCTGCTGCATCTTTAATGGCAAGGAAACCTGCCAATAGATTTACAGCAAACAAAATAAAGTATTTCTTCACAAATGCATAATTAATTATGGAATTCACTTCCTTGGGAGGGAGTGCTTGACTTAAATATCTTTTAAAATGTTTCGATAGATTAATTGACAATAGCTTTGTCAACAACTATCAGCCATGAATAAAACCTCCATGTTCTGAGCACCAGATGTTAGGAAAAATAGAAAATAGTATTATCTCTCCATGACATTCTTGTAGAATTCCCAAAACCACTGAATGAGAACAGTTGGAGAAATGAATTGGGGAAACTTTAATCTGATTCAGCAAAGTAATTCTTGTGTTCTGAATTTCATAAAATATGATACTGTCATTCCTAACTTTAATATTTGGTACTGTTAAGGGAAGGATGTTCTAATGTTTTTTTTCCAGTGGCTGAGATATGGAAAGTTCCAGTTCCACTAATGAAAGGTGCCATCCAGCAGCTCAGAGAATCGAGATCTGGCAGAAGAGGCGTGTTCTAAATGGTGATTTATTTGCAGTCAAGAAGCAATTTCTCCCTATTGGATTGGTCAGAGGTTGTGCATCAGTTTGTCTGTGCATTGATTTTTTTTCCTTCCGTGGTTTGATTTGCTAGTTTTACTAAATTCATTCTTTCTTCAGTGGAGTAGGTGGGCACCTATGATATAACAGGATGACAAAGCTTGATTTTTTAAATATTTGTTTAACCTAAGTTGCTCTGTTTGTTTTTGTGCCCCTCCCCAAGTACTCTGGTAGCTTCTTTCACCATATCTTCTGCAGTCCTAACCATGTAAAGTCAACTAGTGTTATTTTCCTCCATTGCAGATTAAGATCAGTCAAGTCCCTGTGCAACCGAACTGCCTGGCTTGAACCAGACACACTGCAAGTCATAGCTACATTCTTAAATATTGCATTGCTCAAAGCAAACAAGAGAGTAAGACTTAAAAGCAGCAGGCAGGGATATGAGGTAGATTGGCCTTAATACTGGTAATCTATTTCTCAGAGCTGGGAAGTCTGAGGTTTTCATGATTCTGATAAAAGGCTTTTGGTCCCACGAAAATTGCTCCAGGTATCTATCGGTTTAGTCTGACCTTGGGAATGTCACTTTTATCTGCAGTCCTAAAAACATCCACACCTTGGTAGCCCCCAAGTCGGAACTGTATCACCTCTTTTGTTGTCAGCACCTTCTTACTAGCTCTGTCAAAATGATAACACTGTGCTGTAGCTGGAAAAGAAGAAAAGAAAATAGTTCTGCTTTTACATCTTAGACTTCTTTCAGTATCCCATTTTCAGAGTTAATCAAAGCTTTTAAACACACACACACACACACACCTGGGAGTCAAGTTCTTTAAGACTTAAGCCTCATGAGCTGAGAGATGGGGCCTTAGCCCTGCAGGCTACTTTTTAGTAGCACAGGTATTCCATCCTTGGCAGTGCAGAAGAGGATTGGCCCCTGCAACTGGCAGGCAGTTGTTAGCTTTGGGGATTGTCTGTGCCTGGAATAAGTACTGGGAATTGAGTACTGGGAATGTGGACCTCTGCCCATGTTTGGTGAACAGTGCGGTATTTTCTGCTGGTTGCAACTCAAAATCCACCCTTTGCCCATAATTCAAGCTTCTGGCTCTGGCTCCAGCTCAAGTCCCCCACATTCATTTCTCTCAAAATGTACTAGGAATCCTGGTTTCCAACTATAGTATGCATTTTCTTTTCACTCTTAAAAACCCACATCTAGATGGCAGATTCAAAGTGGGTACCATCACATATAAAGAGAAATTTATGAACATACGAAGCTATTTTATAAGAAAACACACCAGTACCAAGGTCAGTACTGTCTACTCTGACTCACAGCAGCTCCTCAGGGTCACACACAGAGGTCTTTCTTATCCCATACTACCTGATCCTTTTAACTGGAGTGCCAGGGTGTTGAACCAAGAAGGTTTTCCACTAAGCCAGTGCAGAAAGACCCGTGTACCTTCTTCCCATTGGTTTTCCCTTGGGGAACATGGATCTGGGTTTATATCCCTTTGTACAAACTGTGCTCTGTTGGATGGTCTCGCTTTCTATCCTGCTAGAAAAGGCATGTGGGTTGCTGAAGCTGGAGTTTCTGGCAAGCACATGAGACCCTGCTGCCTGTGTCATGACTGTCCATTTTAGCTAAGGATTCCGTTTGCTAAATAGAGATTATTCTAGTTGAAGGATACTGGGAGCCAAGTGGGTCTGAGCAGTCTGTAAGGCCATTTTTTGGGGAGAGGGTTTTTAATGGGAATTTAACTGCAAGCATATTCTTGGGGAGAGGGCAGATGGGGTTTTACTGTATGTTGCATGCTTTTCATTTTGGGATCGTAAGTAGAGATGGGCACGAACAGAAAAAAAAAACCCGAACATGATGTTTGTTGTTCATTGCCATCCATGAACAGGGACTCATGTACAACCACGAACATGGCCCTGTTCACGAACATGTTCGTGGTTGGCTGTTTGTGGGGGCCAGCAGGCTCTCTTCCAGCCATCATCCAAGTCAAGATCCCTACTGCACCACTCCCAGAAACCTGACCTGAGCAGGCACCAGGAAAGGTACTAATAATAAATAATAGCTTGGCCCAGAGCCTGGCAGCAGCCCTGGAACTTGAAGGGGTAGATCCCTATCCCACCACACACAAAGAAAATTCAAGTTCCAACGCACTCTATCAAAATGCCAACAGCAACTGTCTCTCCACTGTCTGCAAAGTCAGAGCTGGGAGCCCCCCTCCCCCCTGGTCTTTGCTCCCTTGTTGTAACAAATTTGGAGCTCCCCACTTGAAAGGAAAACCTGCCTATCAAGCTAAATTGGGCTTAGATTGGGGTTTCCAAGGCAACAGCAGGAGTTCAGACAGAGTTCAGACAATCCCTGCCTAAGTTGCCAAGGGTGCCAGACTATCTGGCTTGACGAACAGCAAGAAACAGCAACGAACAAGGCTTGCAACGACTACCTGTTCGTTTAGAATGGGGCCTCACAAACAGCTTGTTCATGAACAGCAGATTGGGGTGTTTGTGGGGGCGTTTTTTGTTCGTATTGCTGTTCGTGCCCATCTCTTATCATAAGCCAACTTGAGCCACAAGCAGAAGATGGGGTGTAAATATCTTGATAATAAAGATAAATAAAAATTGTACTTACTATATACCTATTAAAATGCCACAGTGCTCTATCCACATAAACAAAAAGCAATCATGGGGAGGAAGATTTTATTTCTAGCACTTATATCCCAGTAAGTAATCAAAATAAAGTAAGTAAAAATATTAAACACATTTTTTTTGCAATTATAAGAAAGGAAGAACAGCGAAAATAGCTGATATTTACATGCAGCTGCTGTCACATTTTTTTACTTTTTAACATGCAATTTAGTTTAATATTTTGAGTGGTTTAATTTTCATTTCACTTTATTCTGTGGCCCCAAACTTGCAACCTGTTCCTTATCATTCAGGATGTTTTATCATACTGCAGGGCCGATGACACAAAGCTGTAGCAAGTGATAAACCAAGACTGTTGAGAAACACAGACCCCAGTGTAGGCTTTTGAGGCCTACTCATTTCTTTGTGCTGCTGCAGGGACATCTCAGCCTCTGTATGGTGTTGCTGAGCTTCACAAAGACATTTTATGGGACTTGATGGGGGCACACTATTGGGAAGAATGGGTCCACTATGCCACATCCTAAGATATAGTCCTGGAACCAAGAACAGCGATAGATACCTACCCCAGACAGAACTGGATATGCGATAGATACCCAGCGATAGATACCCAGACAGAACTGGATATGGGTACTTGCCACAGTTCTGGCTTTTAAAAATGCAACCTAAAGTCATCTTTTCAAGATGGTTTACAAAATTGAATTGTAATATTTTAAAAACGATATTTAATGTTTTCACTATTTCCTGGCCTATAACTCTCCCTCAACAACCTGTCCCAGCCTTTTCTCCCTGTCTTTCCTCTCCCAACTTCCCTTGAATTGCAGCTTCCTAGAAAGCACACATTTCCAAGGAGCCCATCACTGTGTTGAAGAAGGAGGAAGGAAGTGATCTGTGACTGTACAGATTTCTCTGGTGGCTGATCGAGTGTATGATCACAATGGCTAGCACCAGCTGCTAAAGGCCTCTTGTGTACAGGCACAGCTTGGCAGCAGGTTGTACTGCACAGATTGATACTAGCACTTTGTGGCACGTCTCCTGTGCAAATGCCTTTGTTGATGACTTCTTTGCCCCAGAAGAGGTTAAGGAGTACAAGAAGTTCCAATATGCATTAATTGATTGATCTAGCATGTTTTTATTACAGCTTTCCTTCAGGGAGCTCAGGGCAGCATACCTTGTTCTCCTATCTTCCATTTTATCTTTACAACTAGGGTTGATAGGCTAAGCCTGGCGCTTGTTGGGAAGGCTGAGGACAGGGAAAAGGGGGCCATGCATGTGACATTGGCAATACCACTGTATCACTTCTGGTATCTGGAAGTGACAAAGGGCAGCTCTAGGAATCATCAGTTTTACCATAGAGTTTCCAGCAATTCCTAGAGCTACTTCTGTCACTTCTGAGGTTGTGCCATAGTGATGTCACTGGGTTTTTTAAAAATTTCTCCCACTGCTGAGGAGGCCTGGCAAGGCTACTCACAACAACTCTGAGTTACGTTGGCCCAAAAGAGAGTGCATGGCCCAAAGTCACCCAGTGAGCTTCATCATGGCCCAGTGGGACCCTGCTTTTGTGTAGAGTCCTTTAGACTAATGATACCATCCATATGTGATATCTATTAGGTGACTGTATATGAGCATAACATCTGCAGAATTGGGGCCATCTCCTTCCTTCTTTTAGGCACAGTTTTCTGGGGTGGGTGTGTGGGTTGCACCATCCATAATTGCAGTGCAGTGTGAAGAACAGGCTTTCCAGTTGCCCACTAGTAGCGGGCAATCTCCTATGGGTTTCCCTTGTTGCCTGCCAATCGTTGGTGATCGGTGGGAGGTGGCAACCCTCCCCCCTCTGACAATTGCTCACCACTAGCAGGAAACCTGGAAAGCACACACTGGGCGCGCTCCCAGCGGGGTGTGACAACGGCTCTTGCTGAACTGCCATCACAGCGGGCATGCTGCTGCACATCGCTGAGGCCAGTTTTGGCCCCAAACAGGCTGAATTGGCTCCATGCAAAGCGTGGGAGCGTGCCTGTGGTTGGCTTGATGACATTGCTTTCCAGAAGTGATGTCATTGCACTTTGTCAGGAATGTGCATGCACAAACCACGCAAGAGAGAGGTAAGTCTCAGCCCATCCCTCCCCCTTTGGCCAAGAAGGTATAGGGACCTGGGAACCCTAGTGAAGAATACTGCACAATATTTTAGTCCTGTTTACTGCCTGGCCATGGTTCCACCCAATCTACAACGAAAGCTATTTCCACCCACATTTACTGAATTTCATTTAGTGGAATCATTACTGACAATATTTACAATATAAAGAGAAATTGCCGAGGTTATGATTTCTTCTCTTCCTGAAAATTAATAGTATTTTCGTTTGAAGTAGCTACAGAAGGAAGAGCGTGCTTATGATTAATCTCTTCAGAGTAGCTATGTTTAGACCTCTGTTTTTATTAGAACAGGCCATCAGGTTCATAACAACCCTTCCATTCTAAGCTAGAAATGCCTAGGGGGAGGAGGGGAGGAAAGAAGCATCCGCTTTAAACATGAGCTGATTTTCTTCCATTTTCAAGATAAAAAGAAACGGGAATTCTGATGGTGCTTCAAAGCATTACTACTTATCGGAGGAGGGGGGATCTAACCACAAAGACTATTTTCCCCCTTCTCCCTTAATTAACAATGGAATATAGGACTACATTTTATAACGTATTTATAAATTCCCCCAAAATATGGTACAGAATTACTGTTCTTTCGGGTGGCGTTGGGATTTGTGTTTGGATTCTTAAGTGTGTAGTTGAGTAGCAAAAAGCAGCTAGCCACAGCCTTAGAGAAAGGAGGGGACTAATACCCCCCTCCATGCCATTTCCCCGAGTGGGAATGTCTCCCATCCTCAGAGCTGCTTTAATCCCTAGGAGCAAACATAGATCTATTTGGCTTTCCTTTTTGTTCTTAATTGCATCTGAACATAGCCTTGCAGGGGGGAATAGTGTTGGGAAAAATTACCCCTCTGTTCCCCGGCATTATGATTCTGATCAATACCCCCCCCCCCCGCTATTTTTCCCCACTGAACAAAATGCCTAGAAATCCATGCTCATATCTGCATTGGGGCCCTATTCGCATTTCATCAAGAAGACCTTGTGACTCTTTGAGGAAGGAAAGAATGAATGGAGTGGGAAGGGGTATAGCTCAATGTCAGAACATCTGCTTGGCATGCAGAAGGTCCCAGGTTCAATCCCCACCATCTCCAGGTGAACAGACCAGGTAGTACATGATGTGAAAGACCTCTGCCTCAGACCTTGGAGAGCAGCTGCCAGTCTGAGTAGACAGTACCAAACTTAATGGACCAGTGTTCTGACTGAGTATGAGGAAGCTTCATGTGCTCATGTATGAATGTTGCCTTTCTCATCCCTTCTTCCTCAGAACCCTCTGGTTGAAACATAAAGTGTATGTAGAATGGGGCAGGTGAGACTTTATTCATGGCAAGGTAATCCTTATTGTTTCAGTCTTCTTGGAACCTTCTTCAGTCTTCTGGGTGCTGAATTTGCAGCCCAGAGCTGATGGGGGACATGGCGACAAACATACACGCACACATTTGACTGGAGTGAAAATGGCCGAAACTGTATTAAATTACAGCTAAGAGGAGCAATGGCAATGTGTAGGGGTCAGATCCCAAGCATTGTCTGACCCACCTGCCAGCTGATGTTCCCCTGCCCCCTCAGATCACTGCTGGGGGGGGGAATCTAGGGGTGACAGCAAGTGGGAGATCATGTGAGTGTACACTCCACGTGACCCCCCCCCCCCCGGCCACATGGGAGTGAGTATGCCCTGGCAGCCCCTGAGCTGGGCATGCACCACCGTAACTCACTTCCAAGATTCCTTATGGGAATCTCCTTAATGGGGAGACTGGGCACTCAGGCCCTGCCTCCCCTCAAAGGGATCTGATCCCAATACCAGACCACCAGACAAAGTTGTGACGAAAAGGAATTTACAAAAAGCGCAATGATACCCCACATGCAAAGCCAATCTAAGACCCCCAAATGTAGAGAGGGCTGGGTGGGATTCGCCAGCCAAGAGCGAAGTGAGGAGAGGACCCTCTAGTCAGCTGCCAGACCAGAGGGAAAACTACATCCCTCAGGTCTGATGCCAGGCCCTGCCTTGCTGGCAAACCCCTGGCTGTCCTGATTGGGCGGCCAGGAAGTTTGAACTGATTGGCTGTGGGCCCACACAAGAAAGCCGGCTGGGCCTGCAAACATGGCAGCCACCATGCTCTGCGCCCCTCCACCACCCCACAGGCTGCAACCCGGGCTGCCTAAGTAAATCTGGGGGCCGTAGTTTTTCAGAAGTTAAGAGATTAGTTGGAGTATAAGTGGGCAGATCCTTGGAGTTTCTAACAAGTCTTTGTTTCAAACTGTGTATGTAAAAATATTGATAAACAGTTTCTAAAGTCAACAAGTATGGTCTATATTAAGTATAACTGAGGGGAGGGGATGTTAGGCAAGTGTTGACATTGCAAATAATGATGTCGTACAATCCTATATGTAGGCGACAGTGAAATTTGAACCATGAGCAAAAAAAGGGTCAGTAACTGAATGTCAATCTTTCAGATTCCTACTTTTCATATTTCCAGTAAAGATCTTGTTGTACTATATCAGTAGCAAAGTCTGTTAAGATGATTTGCAAATTGTGCCATTATGACATTCAAAATTTAATGTAACAGAAAAAAATACACTTAACTAATGCTAATTCACAGCTAATTTTAATTTTCATTTCCCATTCAGTTTACATAAAATGCACCATAAGCTTCAGCTATTATCTCAAAAATTCATCCTGGGCTGAAACTGCCTTTTAGAGATAATTCACAAGAATTATTCATGGAAAGCCAACCTTATAATTAATTAAAATATATCAAGAACTCTGTTTGATTTAAAATATGCTCTTTTGTTGGTACTAATGTAAATAAAATTGCACCCTTCCAAATTACCACTTGATATAATAACAGTAAGTGGGGGACCTTCCATTGTTCCTAGGGGGGTACATTTAACAGAATGTTTAATATCTTCTTAAAGTTCTTGAAGTCCATGCTGCATTAGTATGTTGCCATTCTTTGTGGATCTGATAAATTAAAGAGAAGACTTAATGAAAAGAAATCAGGGGTCAGTATATTACATTTTATAAGTTACAGGGTACTAGTTCCTGTAAATACTAAGAATTTTGCAACTCTGCCTAGAAATCCCATGAGTACCCTGTTAAAATTTTGCACAGCTGAAGCAAGGGAAACAAAGTTATTCCATTACTTTTGCATAGCCTCTTATTTATTTGTTCTTCATGCATGTAGGTATGTCCATATTTTGGCTGTGCTATATATATTTCTTGTTAGCAAATCAACTATCTGATCAGGTAGAAGAGAACAGGCAAAATGTTTGTGATTATTGCTAAATGGCTGTTTCGTTCTAATCAGCTCCATACGCTTCTTCCTTACAAATTTGTGTCGCTGTCCATGGTGGCTCCACTGTATTCCTCAGTGGTATAGTGTGAATGGAATTGATGAACCATTATAGTATGGTGTCCTCAAGGCCAATGATGTAGGCAAGAGTCCAAGTGAGGTCCTGATATTACTGCCCTCTCAACCCACATTGTCTTTTATGAAGTGGCAAAGTGCTGTACGGGGTGTGTGTATTCTTAAACCTGTACTTTAAGAATATGAACTGTATCAACCCCTTAAACTGATGTAAGCTGCATTCTCCACTGTCACCCGCCATAGTGCTAGCCACAAATGAAATGCCATAATCTTCTCTATCCAAGTGAATTATGTTCATTCATTTCTTATAGAGGGGAAGTGAAAGGTTAAATAGAAGCCCCGTGGCGCAGAGTGGTAAGCTGCAGTACTGCAGCCCAAGTTCTGCTCACGACCTGAGTTCAATCCTGGTGGAAGCTGGGTTCAGGTAGCGGGCTCAAGGTTGACTCAGCCTTCCATTCTTCTGAGGTCAGTAAAATGAGTACCCAGTTTCCTGGAGGTAAAGTATAAATGCCTGGGGAAGGCAATGGCAAACCACCCCATAATAAGAAGTCTGTCAAGAAAACGTTGTGATGCGACGTCCCCCCATGGGTCAGTAATGACTCGGTGCTTGCACAGAGGACTACCTTTTTTTACCTTAAATTGTTAAATAAGGTGCTGTTAAACCTTCCTTCTTTACCAGGAAATGCCAGTATCTGGGGTAGTGTCAGGTTTGGTTCCCAAACAGCTTTATCCCAGATATTGCCCTATGAAATTCAATTCAAATTCACATAATTTGAACATTAATTGTCCAGCTCCTTTACGTACATAACCCTGCTATTGGTCTTATTTCAAGGTCACATTAGAGAGTGGGTACAAACAGACATGATGAAGATCATGTATTTTCATTACATAAAATAAACAATAGGGTATGTATGCAGCCCCAATTCAGATTAGAGCCAATTTGAGGCCTTGATGGTCTCCCGTCCAAATACTAACCAGGCTCACCTGCTTAGCCTCCAAGATCTAACAAAACTGGACTCACCTGGGTCATCCAGTTCAGGGCATTACATAAATTACAGTGCCATTAAACAACAATTCTCAAGATATTTTTCATTGTTTAAGAAGGAAGTACAGTTTCTCATTTAGAATTAAACAGACCAATTGCTGCACGTATTCTGAACCTGAGTACTCTGCTCAGTGTCAAAGTCTGAGTAAGAAACTGTAGTTAGTCTCTTGCCTTGAAAACCCTAGCAGGGGTCATAATGCCATAAGTCAGCTATGACTTGACTGTACTTTACACACACAATTTATGTAACAACAAGGTCCACATAGTTCACCAATCAAATCAGCATTATGGAAGTGTCACACACTAGCTTAATCTATGAATTCCTGAGCAATCCCTAGTTCTATCCACTAGATCTATCTACTAGATAAGGAGGATCTTTTCAAGATAGAACTACCCCCCCCCAAAGACCCAAACTAGTTTCAATCACCATCTTCACATGACAAAAAGAGACACTGATCACATCTTCAGCCCCTGGGAAAACATCTCTGTAGGCCTTTGAAGAGCTGCAGTCTTCTTAGTATGATTAGAAACTTCAGGTCCTCTGGCTTATAATTCTGAAGTGGCACTACTGTTTCATATCCATAGTTCTCTGTGCAGAGTTTTTGATCCTGTCTGATGTTTGTGGCTACTGCTAGACATTACTAGAGATGAGCACGAACTGGGAAAAAACCAAACTGTGCAGTTCATGGTTCATGTGTCGCAAACCATGAACTTTCACAAACCTGCCCCAGTTTGCAAACCCAGTTCGTCCAGTTTATGAAAACACCACTTCCGGGTCAGCAAACCATCACTTCTGGGTCAGCCTAAGGTCTGCAGAAAGCCCATCCCCTGTTGCCTAGGAAACTGATTGATCGTTACCACGCTGTCTGCAGTGACGAACCAAATAATGAACCAAACAAACCAGCCTAAAGTTTGTGGCGGATCATCAGAAATGGGCTCTGACAAATCGCCGGTTCGCGAAACACGAACCAGTCTGGTTCATGCCGAACTTTGGTTCATATTTTGGTTTGTGCCCATCTCTAGACATTACTCATTACTGGTCTTGTGTTTACTACTGTCTTCATTTGCAGTTTAAAGAGAAAAAATATGTATCTTTTTAAAAAAAGTTTTAAAAGGAAAGATCTATAAAGCGTTTTAATATTCTACCATGTTTTATGAATGTGAATAAACATGGGAGGCAAGCTAGGGTGTGGCCAATCTGGACAGCCGGAACTATGTCACAGTAACGTCAAGACTGGACTACTGTAATGTAATTTACATTGGTCTATGTTTTGTTTCAGCATTGATTGCAGTTTAGTATTCAGATTTATCCTTGCTTTGCAAATTTCTGTTACACTGTGCAATCCTGCCATGGGGGGGGGGTGTATGCCCCCAGGTTCTGCTGATTATCAACTGGCCACCCTACCTCACAGATTTGCTGAGGCTGGAGGGTTGTGCAATATATGTGTGTTGCTGTTTTAATGAATTTTACTGATGTTTTTATATTTTTATGCAACCCTGTTGATTTTATTCTTGGTTATGATCCGCTCTAAGCCTGCTTGTGGAGTGAGTGGAATATAAATTGAATTAAATAAATAAATAAAAATAATCCTCCTTGAGTTACAGTGAGAAAGACGGACTATAAATAACATGAATAAATAACAAATAAAATAAAATAAATGATGTCATATCCACTGTAAAAAGGTCATGTGAATTCAGTTTAGATGAAGGTGACTAACATTTTTCAAAGCTCAGTGAGGCTGATTTAAAAGCATTCTCACTCCATTCAGTACAAGCATATATTAATTTTCCAGAGTAAATAACCCTATGTAGTTGCACTAAAAATTCTATCTTCATATGATTATTTTGAATTTAAGCACAATGCTGTTTGTGATTACTAAATATTATGAACTTGGAGTCATCATTACTCTGTTTTAAATACTGAATATTATTAAAATTCTGATGCACTTATTTGCTATTAGCCGTACGTGTTTTGTTGTTGTTGTTATCTGTTGAACGATTTAGCTGCCAAAGATTGATTGACATTTTTTTAACTGAAAGGATCTCTCTGTATCTATTTACCTGACTCTCCTTCTGTCTCTGTCTATCTGACTCTCTCTGTCTTTCTGTCTCTGTCTGTCTATATCTTTTCAAGGAGTCACTTAAGTTTACATGAGACAAGTAAAACAAAGCCAGTTTGCATTATGGTAATAAACAATCCAGTGACTGAGCAGCTGAAAAGCTTGACTGTATTCTCCAATTATATGGTTTAGACTACCATTTTCTGGAGTTGTCAGTGGCTAGTCAATCTTTTGTCCTCAAGATCTTAAAGAGCATTGGAAACAACTCTGATCCCATATACTGTCAGCTGCAGAAACTGGTGAAACTGACCTTATCTCCTCTGTCATTGATGTTGATTCAAGTATTGTAATAATACCAGGAAATATTTGATACAACATTATTGTAATCACGTTTTTTCTCCATGTTTTCTTTCAGTCTGCTCCCAGTACTCAAGAGGAGTTTTTGCCATTTTTGGACTGTATGATAAAAGATCAGTACATACCCTGACCTCATTCTGCAGCGCCTTGCACATCTCCCTCATCACGCCAAGTTTCCCTACCGAGGGAGAGAGCCAGTTTGTGTTGCAATTGAGGCCTTCCTTACAGGGAGCACTGCTAAGTTTGTTGGGCAATTACAAATGGAACCGCTTCGTCTTCCTTTATGACACTGATAGGGGTAAGTTGATGGCAATTCCTTTACTGTTTAGCTGCCATGAGGAGCATTTAGGCACCTTTGATAGGAAAAGGTACTTGGAAAAAGCTTTGCTCTCACAATGAAGTTGTGAAAACTAGGGTAGTTTTGAAGGCAATCAGCTGCGCATGACCATCCTGAAGTATGTTTTGGTGGCCCACAGTGTCACGCTGGCAGCATTTGCCATACCCATACCTGGGGGCGAGGGGGCTGGAGGATATGATGTTATGAATGTCTGTTGTAGCTGTGTTTCCCAGGATGTAAATTCTTTACTTATCTTCTTAGACTATGGTTGCTCCTAGCTGCTGGGAAAGGAACCCACTGAACCTTGAACCTTATGGCCTCTCCTGTACAGTTAGTTCCCAGCAGATTTAATCAGCTTCTAGAAAGGGTGGAGGGAAATGTTAGTCTGTAAATGATATAGGTGCTTGATATGTAGGCATGCCTTATTCCTGAGAATGAACCCAGTAAGATCATGAACTAGCAACTTTTCAATAAAGCTCTTTACTAACAAATAGTGGAGTCTTTTGAAGGTTACTCAGCAGATCCTTACACATGGAGTCTTTTTAGATATCTGAGCATTTTGTTTCCTTCTGTTATATGATTGGTGGATACAAAAACAAGCTTTAAAAAATAAAACCTGCAAAAGACTCCAAAATGAAAATGAAGACTTTTTTTTTAAAAAAAGGGGCAGCTAATCTGTTTGTCTTTCCATGATTTTTAAACTCACGTTCTAACTTTTTGTATGGGTTAAATGAAGGTCCTTCACATTGATAGTTAATAATTCCAATGGAAGAATGGCCATGGTTAAGCATTTCTATGTCAAATTAATTTCAATCTTAGGGTCTGGAACATTGAAGGATATAAAAGTGGTGAAATCTGGCTGCATCATGCATAGATTCAAAAGCAACCTATTGTCAGGATGTCTCCTGTCATACTCTGCAAGACCTGTGTACTGTTTGATTCTGTTTGATTCTGATGTTGGAAGCTGAAGCTGTTCTGTGCCCAGAATGTGAAAGCATGAAAGCCTGCTGTTACCTCAGCAGTGTCTCTTTCGGCTGAGAAGCTGGGCCTCATGGCCTTGGGGTTTGTAACACATCATCTCTGCTTCGGCCTGCTGCTCATCTGTTGAACTTAGCTAGCTGTTTCCTGAAGAGGGTGGGGACTCTGGGGATTAGGGCCGTTTCCAGATGGCTTACCTGCACCAGGTACGTCGCGCCACATTGCGGGGAAAACGCAAAATATCACATTTTCTCGCACGAGTTTTGCGCGATGTCACGCAAAGCTCACATGAGAAAACGTGATATTTCGCATTTTCCCTGCAATGTGGCGGGACGTGCCGGGTGCAGGTAAGCCATCTGGAAATGGCCTAGGCTGTGCTTAGAATCCTATATATGTTATGTGCTTGTTGTGAAACACCATTCCTGGCAAAGGAATGATACTAGTAGCTTATCAATACAATTGCTTTAACTCATGCAGTTCCTGGACTCGTGCAGTGAAGTCATTGAGAGTTACTTGGCAAATGTGCTCATTTCATGCTAATTTTGCATCACCAGTTACCTGCAGCCCTTTCTTACTGTGAATCATTTGATTGATTGATTGATTGATTGATTGATTATATTTGTAGCCTGCTCTCCCTGCAAATGGGCTCAGAGTGGATCACATCAAAATTACATTTATGTTAAAAATGTAACATTAAAACCAATAACTATTAAGTCATAAAAATGACTCTAGATGGCTGCCCATTTTCCCCAATCCCAGTAAAACATGTCCATGGGGTGTTTCTGTGCAACTCAGTATAGAAGTATTTGTCACAGTGTACCATTTAGTCTGTGGCCTGCTGTTTCTGTCCCAGACTGTTTCTAAAATGCTCAGATAAGTTTGCTTTGAAAGACAGCTATATAAAGTATTGAGCCATTGATGTGTTTGTTCATTTCTGCGTTGCAATCTATTCTGTGATCAAGCTGCAGTAATTAGGAATCAAACAGGTGGGAAAATAAACAAACAATTGCAATGTGTTTTGTAAATTATTCTTCAGAAATTGACCTCAGCAACTTGGAAACCATCAATGTGGTTTTTGAAATGGAGATGATACAGAAATTATAATGCCGTGATTTCATTCGCAGCACTCCAAAGGGTTGCCGTGTTAGTCTGTGGCAGGGAAAGCTATGAAGGATCATGTCGCATCTGAAAAGCTAGCAAATTGTTTTTGTCTACCAAGGACTGTTTTCTCAGTCTGACAAAGTCACTCTGGACCACTCATGTCACAATACATTTGTTAGGCATGGATCCAAAAGTGGTTGTCCACAGTGGAAGGAGGTGGCATTTTCGCCAGTTCCCTCTCCCACTGCAGACCCCTCCTTTGCCCCACTCTGTTACTGATGTGGTCTCCTGTTCTCCCAGCAGCAGCATTTTGGGGGTTTTTGGAAGCTGCAGCAGGAGGTGGTGGTGGTGGGAAAATGTTTACTTTGGGTCCAACCTGTAGTCTTTAAAACATCACAAGACTTCTCAAATCATGTAAAAAATTATAAACATTTCATGTTAGAGGTTTTTGACTGTTTGCAAACAAGTTAGCTGCTCATCACCAAAAAAAAAAAAAGTAGGGTTCACTGAAAACAGTTCATTCCTAGGCCCTAGGTTTCCCAGTTGCCCACCAACTGGCAATGAGTTTGTTCCATTGACAATCGGTGGGAGGTGGCAAGCCCCCCGGAAATAGCCCGCCAACAGCAGGCAACCCAGGAAAGCGCATACCAGGTGCACTCCTGGTGGGGTGCAGTGACGTCACTTTCTAAAGTGACATCATGACACTGGCCGTGGGCATGCTCCCGTGATTCACTGGGGCAATTGTGGCCCCAAACAGGCCAGAATTAGCCCTGCACAAAGCGCCAGAGCACGCCATGGCTGGCATGATGACATCGCTTAGATCATGCAAGTGACGTCATCACCACACACAAAGCATGAGGTAAGTGCCAGGTGTCTCCCCCCTCCCGCCAGGAGGGTATAAACATCTGGCAACCGTACTAGGCCCTGACCCTGCCTCATTCACCTTCATTGCTGAGGAGCATTTTGTTAAATAGGCTGGTTGCTATGTCCCCTTCACTTTCACAAACCAATAGGCTGGAACAAACTGGAAGTCAGTTGAGACTAGTGGGAAGTGCTATTGGCCAGGAGTAAAGCTGGCTCAACTAGTGGCATCTGACTTGCTTTAAACAGAGTTGTACTTTCCTTGAAGGGTCAGATTTGTCATTTGGGTACCCTTGGATTCAGTCTTGCTTCTGGTTGGCCAGGTTGCAATAATGCCTTTTGACAACTTAAACTGGTACACTAACAGAACAATCCTAAGCAGAGTTACTCCAGTCTAAGCCCATTCAATGACTTCAATGGGTGTAGACTGGAGTAACTCTACTTAGAATTGCACTGTAACTGCAGCTGTTCCAGGAGAAATGGCTACAGTCAGATATGCTCTAGTAACTGCCCTATTAGATTACTCTGTGTGGGACTAGAACTCTGAAACATCTGCTAGTTCAAAATATGGCCACAAATACAGAGGGAAATCCCTCGTGGTACATTACAAACAACCTTCCAAAAATTCAAAGTGAACTCATTTCATAAAGTGCAATAGTGTTGATGTGCAAAAGTGGTTCAGTTACAATTCATAAAGAGCATAAATATTACATAAATATCAATAAATAGAAAGTCAATAAATGATACACTGATACAAAATAGTCTTGGTCATTGAGAGATGACATCCATATTAGCGTTTATTGGGCACCTGGTCACAGCCTCCCTGGTGTTGGTTGGAACCATGAGATTGAGCTGAGTGCAATCCACATAGTGGTGGCAACTCAGCCCAAATCTCTGGATTATTTCTCCCAGTGGCTTTATATAGATACTGAAAAGCATGGTGGGGGGGGGGGGGGGCAAGACAGAACCTTATGGAATCTCTGAGGCCAGAGGCCAGGGGGTGGAGCAGCACCGCTCTCTGAAACCTACTTTCAAGGGAGGGTTGCCAAAACCACCGCAGGTTAAAAAAAAACTACTGCAACAATGAAACAGTAATGTAGAATACAGTATCATGGCAGAAAAATTAATATAACACTGGCTTCTATTAACTGGAATCTGAAGAGGACTGCATAGCTGGTTACCTGGCAAATAATGAACAGACATTTGGGACAAGAAACAGTCCATACTGAAACATATTAAAATCTCAAAATGATCTTCAGGGCCACCAGTTTGGGCCCCTGCAGGACGTTTAGGAACTCCAAAATGCTCCAAGGTTTCTGCTGTACTTAATTGCTCCACTGTATTACATTCTTAATTAAATATACTCAGCTGGATTTTAGATAGCCTTTGAGTTTTGTGAATGAGGCTGGGACTTGGATGCATTTTTTTCAAACAGAGTGAAAGACTCTGTGCAGAACTTGTAAGACTGTGAAGGGTTGCCAGGAGCTATCAGGAAATGTGTGAGAATAGGAAAGGAAGTGTTATATTAGCTGAGGAAACTAGGCAGGAAGGACTGATCAGTGAACTTAACATTTTCGTGGCAGAATTTCAGATTTATAACTATTTTGAAATTTAAAGCAACCTAGTTGTTCTCAAAACATTCAGGCTCCTTCACTTCTATGCCAGTGCTGAGTTGGATTAATATGAAGAGTATATCTTAGTTTGGAATCTCATTTTAAACCTGGTTCAGGCTATTGCGTGGTGTGGGCACACTGTGACACAATTTGTACTTGGCTTGGTATTTCCAAACTTTCTTGGTGAGCATTCAGATTGTAAAATAGCCTGGGGTACTCCCCCTGGCCTCGCCACAGCTCCCTGTCCCTTAGAAGGGTCAAAACACACGATACTCATGGGCAAGTGTTGGATCTTGCAATGATCCCTGGGAATTGTAGTTTAAAAAACCATCGTCTCAATGTGATTCTCAGCTGGGGAGGGAGGGGGAGTTTCTCTCTCTCTCTCTCTCTCTCTCTCTCTCTCTCTCTCTCTCTCTCTCTCTCTCTCACACACACACACACACACACACACACACACACTTTCTGTCTTTCAAAAATCCTCTGCTTGGGATGGAGGTGGCTGGGGGAATGACATAACAAGAGACAGAAAAAAAGCTGAGGAGTTTTGCGAGCAAGAGAGAAGTTCGCCCCTCCTGGCAGGGAATCACAGCTCGGATTCCCCCCACCCCACCTCCATCTCTGAGCTGAAGCAAAATCAGTTGATTGGATTTTTGAAAGAGAATCAGTCTCTCTTTGAGAGAATCTCTTTGAAAGACAATCTCTTCAGTTGAGCAGCTGCTCTTTGCAAGAAAACCCACTTCACTCAGAGAGGACGGGGAGTTTAGACGACCATTCCCAGCAGAGATTGTGGGACCAATCAAGTGCTCTTCACATGAAGTTTGTCTCATGTGTTCTGACCCTAAATCTTATTACTGCAAGGGTGAGAGAACCTGTATCTAGGTGTACTGGCAGAAGCTACAGAGGGCAGCAATGGAAAACTCATGTTTAAGGTGTGAATGCCCCATTTCTGCCACTTGTCCAAAGCAGAGAATGCTCATGAGCAATTTGGGGAGCTTCATTGGTAAATATGTAGTTTCCCATTGCCTCTTAACTCAATGAATTCAACAGGGACACATCCGCAGTTCAGAGGAAGCATGGTAAACTTAATTTATAAACCATTGTTCAACTACAACATTTATGGTTAGTCCACATGGGCCTTAAAGATACAGTCTCTTCCATTGGTGTTTATTATTCTTTTAACGTTTTACTTTGTGAGCTGCCTTCAACAGGCTCTAGGAAGATGCAGCATAGAAATATTCTAAGTAAATAAACAAACAATGCACTGTGTGAAGAAGGGCCCTGCAGATGCACTGGTCCAGATAACTAGAAACCTCCACATGTTGACTAGTATGTCGGCTCACTGCTGGAGGTGTTTGCCCAGGACCTACTTAGCATCTGAACCAAGCTTTAGTTTCAAAGATACGCAGTTGATGGAGTTGACTTCAGTGGGTTTCGAATGGTATTTACTCTGGTCAGAATTCCACTGTAAAACTCACAGAGAGCCAGTTTGGTGTAGTGGTTAAGAGCACGGGACTCTAATTGGGAGAGCACAGTTTGATTCCCCACTACTCCACTTGAAGCCAGCTGGGTGACCTTGGGTCAGTCACAGCTCTCCGAAACTCTCTCACCCTACCTACCTCATAGGGTGATCGTTGTGAAGATAATAATAACATACTTTGTAAACTGCTCTGAGTGGGCATTAAGTTGTCCTGAAGGGCGGTATATAAATCGAATGTTATTATGTTATTATTATTATAGAAACTCTTTAAGAGAGAATGGAGGTTTACAGTGAGAGCCTGTGAAGTGCAATGAAGTATTATGGCCTGCAAAATCTGAGTGGCCTTGGACAAGCTACAATTTCTACTGGCCTCATTTCCTCATTTCCTCAATGGTTAAATGGAAATAAAGGTAAAATCAAAAAGAGTCCAGTAGCACCTTTAAGATTAACCAATTTTATTGTAGCATGCTCGGGGGTCACAGTTATGCGACCCCCGAGCATGCTACAATAAAATTGGTTAGTCTTAAAGGTGCTACTGGACTCTTTTTGATTTTGCTACTACAGACTAACACGGCTAACTCCTCTGGAAATAAAGGTGACATGCTTATTTGTGATCCTTCCAAACTCTGAGAAGTATGGGGACATTAAGAGTGTTGTAGCAATTGTTAATAATAATAAAAACAATCTCTTCAGAAGTGATTGGATATTCAGGAAGTTTACAATGTCACAAGCACTTCATTTGGAAACGGAGGAGGGTTTTGTTGATAAAAATACTGAGGATGACTGGGAGTAAACCCTCCAGAATACTTAATAGAGAAATAACTACAGCATGGCAATACAACTGGATGTTAGTGCTCAGTGTAGCACACCACAATTTTTTTTTTATTTTTAAGGAGTAATTGGAAATTTGCTCAGCTTAAAAATAAAGTGTCATATTGAGCATGAAGTTGGAAGGCCCTAAACATGAAGTGGTGATAAGTGGAAATCTGATGCATTTGGCCAGGTTTTTACAGGCAGGTTCTGAGAGGTTTTTTTGCTTGTTTTAGGTCTACTTAACATGTGATATTTTAGGCTTCAAACGGCAGCTGCTCTGGAAAGCAAACTCTACTGAAGCCAGATTTAAAATATTTAAAAAGCACATGGAGAAAGTAAAGGGAAAACATAGTTGGTTAATAAATAATCTAGAGAACGTGTTCCTATCAAGTGTCTTAAGATTGATTAAATGTATTCAAGGAATGAGAAAAGAATATTAACACGTTTGGAAAGGATCCGTGTGTTATAGAAGACAATACATTTGACATTCCTATGCAGAACTGTAGTGCAGCGAAATGTCATTTTTGGACTAGATGGTCTATATGGCCCCTTCCAACTCTATGATTCTATGATTCTGTCTTTGAATAGTAAAAAATATGGGTGACTTCCCTGCTTTAAAACTGTTCATACTTTAAATTTCTCGGTCCTGTGCTGTTTATATATACTTTAATGATAGGATTTGTTGGCAGTCTTTCATTCATAGGGTCACCATAAGTCGGAAGCAACTTGACGTCACCTAACACACACTCATAAGCTGTAGGATCTGGTTACTGTAGGAGACAGGATCCTGGGTGGAACAGATTCAATAAGGCTGTTTCATGTTTGTGTTAACATGGCGTATTTTTTTGAAACAGAACTGTGTGTTTCCTTCATATTGTCCATTCACATCATCCGCTTTCAAAAGTTATGTATGAATTGTACTATTAATAACTAGAGACCAATCTGTTGTTTGTACCTGGGATCAGAAATATAACAATGCTATTATCAATTCTACATCCTTTATCTTATATTTCAAACTTTCTGTAATGCATATAGGGATATCTGGGATATCTGTAATGCATATATTTATTGATTTGATTTGATTTGATTTGATTTGATTTGATTTGATTTGATTTGATTTGATTTGATTTGATTTGATTTGATTTGATTTGATTTGATTTGATTTGATTTATACCCCGCCCTCCCCACAAATGGGCTCAAGGCGGCTAACAACCTTCGTAAAACACAGTGAATCAATCAAAACCATAAAATCAATAATAATCTTTAAAAGTTATTAAAATAGTCCAGATGCAGGCTATTTAAATAAATATTTGGGAGTCCATATATGGGCATAGCAGATGGCCAAGGGCAGCCCCAGAAAAAGTGGTGGTCTTTGATGGAAGATGGGGGACACACGCTGGCACTCTGCTGAAGGCCCGGCGGAACGTCTCCGTTTTACAGGCCCTGAGGAACTGTAACAGGTACCGCAGGGTCCGAATCTCCAACAGGAGAGCATTCCACCAGACCAGGGTCAGGGCAGAAAAAGCCCTGGCCCTGGTTGAGGCCAGACGGATGTCTTTCTGGCCAGGGACCACCAGGAATTGCTTGTCTGCAGAGCACACACCTTGCAGGGGGCGAAATGGAATATAGGGATATCTGGGAATTATGACCTTCAGTGCTAAAACTAATTAGTATGTGGATAAGTGTACTGAGTAAACAGCTACATTTGCTGATGACATTATAGTACTAAAAAAAATCCACTGTCGTTTGGTTGTGTGATTATGCCATTTATCTGGTGAAGAAAGCTTGGCTCTCGAAAGCTTTACCCTAAAAATCTTGTTAGTGTTTAAGGTGCTACTGGACTCAAATCATGCTGTGCCATGATAATAATCGGTATGCGCTTGGTAACAATGCTTCAAATCTGCTTTATAAAAATTGCACATCTGCTTTTGCAGATAAGCATCCCAAACATTCAGTACCAGCATACAGGAAGGTGGAAATATCCTGGAACTAAAGGGATATGTTTCACACACCCTAGGATACATTTTGCTCTGTGTATTTGAGAGAGTGAATAAGAAACAAGGATGGTTTCTAAGATGAATGTGAGTATCCTATTCTAGGGACAAAAGCAAGCAAGCAGGTGCTTGATGTACTCTCTGGATACCAAATGTAGTCTAAGTGTTTTGTTGTGCCAGACACACTCCTTCATGATATAAGAAGTACAGCTGGATTCGACTGCATTGTCTGTCCTTCATCAAGGTATCATTAGAAGCATATTGTTGGTTTCCAGGAAGTTATTTCAGAGTTACCTCATTGGCATGGCTATGGGCATCATTAGTAAAATGAGGCTATTCAAGGCCACTAGTAAACTTAAGGTCAGTAACACTGGCTGACAGACAGTTGATAAATGAAGCATCCCGCATAACAGGCACCCAAGGAAGCCCCCCAAAGAGTCTAAGGAGGAAGCCAGCCACACATCCAAACTCGTATGCTTTAGAATTTTATTTCACTGTGGACATCTGAGTCCGGCAGCTGCTGTATTTAGCCTTTTATGTGGCCACAGGTGTTGGCTTCAGCACTGGAACACACAGTGGTTGGAGACAAAGACGGGCATAGTGGCAACTGCCAGAGGCTGGCAGCAGTGCCAAGTAAACATTGAATGTAAAACAAATGTATGTGCCAATGGGCTCCAAATTGAGTTTCTAGTTCAGAAAAATGAACTTGCCTTTTGAGAAGCATTATCCATGCTCTATAGATGAATGCCCAAAGCTGTTACAAGGTACAAGGCCGGCATTTTGTTGAAATGGGGGAGGGGAAGAGTGTGGATTACAGGGTGAAGGGAGAAGGGTGGGCATGCTGTAGAAATGCAAGAGCTTGCTAGGTTTCTTGGAACAGCCTCACATTCTTGCACGCAGAGTGGGCCAAATTAACTCAGGGTCTAAAGCCCACAGCTTCCTTTGAATTGCTGAAGCCTGAGTTTATGAGTGAACAGGGAGGCAAAGAGGATTCCTGGAGGGGCAGCATCTTCAGGAACCGGTTATATGTCTCTTATGGGCTCTCCTCTGTGACCAAGAGCTAATTCAGCTATGCCGAAGGACTCCTTTTCCTCTGAACAGCCAATTTCCCTGCCATTTCACAAGCTGCTTTGGAATGTCTTCTAAGTTTCAAATGCAGGTTGTCCTGAGAAGGGGGGGGGGTGTTATAGAATCATAGAAACATAGGGTTGGAAGGGATCTCTAGGGTCATCTAGTCCAACTCCCTGCACAATGCAGGAAATTTACAACTACTCCCCCCCGACTGACCCAGTGACCCCTGCTCCATGCCCAGAAGTGGACTAACTATAAATAAATAAATAAATACTAACGAGTTGCCAATGGGAAAGGGAGCTTTCCTGTAGCATTAAGGATAGATATATAAGAAATGATCTGCTTGTGATCTTCTGGAACCAGAGACCAGAATTTTCCACCAGGTATGAAGGGTGAGGTCTGATAAAAGGAGGAAGAATTAACATACGTAAAAAATCCAGGAAAGACTCCTAAGAAAGTTGGGTCAGAGGGAGAAAGGAATATTTTTGGTTTTTCTCCCCTCTCACTGTAAGAGTAGGGTGATAAGGTGGGCTGAATGAAGAAAGAATCACGGCTTCAGGAAGTGACCTGGACACAACCAGCAAGAAAGATGGAAAGAGGTTTGGCAACTTTAATTAAGGTTTAAATTTTGCACATAGGGAAGAGGATTGCATTTATTGCTCTTTTAAATATATCCTGTGCTCAGTAGTTATTACACATTTATTTGGTCATTATGAGTTGAGCCCTGTGGTTGTAGAGGTGGAAAGAGATCACAGGTCTGGATTCTCCCTT
This sequence comes from Eublepharis macularius, assembly GCF_028583425.1. Lineage (NCBI taxonomy): Eukaryota > Metazoa > Chordata > Lepidosauria > Squamata > Eublepharidae > Eublepharis > Eublepharis macularius. The sequence goes on along the minus strand of NC_072792.1, from coordinate 161,739,570 downwards.
GTCTACAGTGCAGCAGCCCTCTGAGCCCCAGTCCTCCTAACCCAAGAAAATCATTTGCAAGCCCTTAGACAAATATCCACTAGAAGCTCTAGTAGGCAGCAGTAGAGAGGGAACTGGACAAAATTTCTCCCCTCGTCATTCTTATGCCAACAAAGAACATGATGGAGGATGTGCAATGGAGCATGCTTTTCGTTTGTGCAAGAGCAAGGTCAGGTACGATTTCCAACTGTCTGGTGGTGGCTGGAGATCTCCTAGAATTACAACTGATCTCCAGGCCATAGAGATCAGTTCCCCTGGAGAAAATGGCTGCTTTGGAGGGTTGTCTCTGTGATATTATACCCTGCTGAGGTCCTTCACCTCCCCACACCCTACCCTTTTCAAGGTTTCATCCCCAAATCTCCAGGAATTCTCCAACTCAGAGGTGGCAACCCAAGGACATTTTTGTTCATTTCCCCCTCATCATTACAGCTCCTTATGTCATATGTTTTTATATCCACAGGGCCGTTTTGTAAACTCGTAACTAAGGCTGTTTTGACTCAGTGAAATTTAAACTACCTAACTGTGCCACAGGAAAGTTAGACACATGAAGTGCTTCTGTTTTAGTCTGAAGCTAATTAAGCCTAACACAGAGATTATAAACATATTTACTGAAATATATTTGCTTGTAAGTAGGGTTGCTAGATCCCCATATTCTTCTGGTGGGAGGCTGGAAACCTGGCACTTACCGGAGGAGGTCTGCTCCTGGCCTGTGTGATGACATCACTTCCAGGAAGTGATGTCTCTGTGCAGGTCATGTGCTGCCCTGGGAATGCTCCCACGCTCCACAGGGGGCTCAGTTGGGTCCGATTTGGCCCAAAGCGGCCTGAATCAGGCCGCTGCGGTGTGTGGGGGTGCTGCTACCTTCCACAGTAGCCTGATTTGGCCCTGAATCCAGCTGAATCGGGCTGCTGTGGCACATGGGAATGCTGCTGCAGCACACAGGAGCCCACCGCACAGCTCAGGAGCATGCCTCAGGTGGCGTGTCTCCCCCCCCCCACCAACCAGGCAGGTCGGGTTGGGGGATCCTCCCCAGCAGGGGACTGGCAACCCTATTTGTAAGTAAACCTCTTAGGTTTAGGCTAACCTCCCCTATGAGTATAGGCAGAGTGGCCCAGCCTACTTTCTAAAAACACTTGGTGAACATCACAGAAGGTGTTGGTGGGAACCATGGCTCCCATGGGCACCACATTAAGGACCCCTGATTTAGAATATGTCTATGCCAGCTCTTCAGAGTCCCACTTGAGGTGACTTACATTCACCTCAAGGTGAGCCCACCTCATTACATTCTATCAAGGAACCCCATCTATAGCCTGAAGTGGTATAGTCCAGAAACAGTTTACATAATTCAGAATTAAGCCTAAGAGACAAAACATGCAGGACATTCCGCCAACCTCTGGATTCTCACTCTTCTTTGTCCTCTTCATTCCATTTACCCATCATACGATGATGCCCTCTGCTGTGTGAGACCATTGGTCTATCAGGGTTCTCTATTTCAACTGGCCTCTACTCCACCTGATCCTTTTAACTGGAGATACTGGTGAATTTAGGACTTTGTACATGCAAAGCTGGCGCTCCACCACTGATCCACAGCCCCCTTCTCTTTGTGCATGTGTCAAGAGTTTGCTGGTATTTTGCCTGTTGGCTTTTTGGTGGACCTAAGAAATCATCAAATTAGTCTGTGTATAGGTTTTATTCATCTGTTTGAAAGAATGCCTGACAGAATTGTAGCATGACAATCAATTCAGGTGATGTGGAATAAGTAACGCCACGTGCTAATGATACACACTCTTTAAGCTATGCCTCAAATGTGTTATCAGCCTACTGGGTCTTTACTTGATATTCAGTGTCTTAATTAATGTGGAGTTGAGAGTAATAACTTGGAGCTTGTTACAATGTATTAAAACAGAAATGTCCTCAAGGCAACTACAGAAGATATTCGAAGTATGGGGAAAAAGAAAACTTCAGACTGAATTTTTTAAAAACTGAGATATAGCAGGAGAATATTGTAACTTGTAGAAATAAAAGACCACCATTTCTTAAATAGTTGAACTAATGGTATAGAAAACTTTAATTCATGCTACACCATAAATTAAAACAGCGCTGGGATTTCACAACAGTTTGGTGTCATAGTTAAGAGCAGCAGAACTCTAATCTGGAGAGCCAGATTTGATTCCCCACCCCTCCACTTGAAACCAGCTGGGTGATCTTGGGTCAGTCACAGCTTCTCCCAGCCCCACCCACCTCACAGGGCGATTGTCGTGAGGATAATAATAGCATACTTTGCAAACCGCTCTGATTGGGCGTTAAGTTGTCCTGAAGGGCAGTTTATAAATCGAATGTTGTTGTTGTTGTTGTTGTTATTATTATTATTATTTCTAGGAATAGAAAGAATTCAATACACTTTGCAGTGTAGCAGCAATAGATAGGTCCCTGTTCTAAAGGGCAGATGTGTCTGAACTCAAATGTAACTGCCTTATACTGAATCAGACACTTGGTCCATCAAGGTAAGTATTGTCTATGGAGACTAGCAGCAGCAGCTTTCCAGGGTATCAAGCAGAGGTCTTTCACATCACTTAGTACCTAGTCCTTTCACCTGGAGATGCTATGTGACTGCTCCCCTCACATCCCCTTCTGGCACTTTGTAAAAGGGTATGATACAGCCAGGGCTTTTTTTCTGGGAAAAGAGGTGGTGGAACTCAGTGGGTTGCCCTCGGAGAAAATGGTCACATGGCTGGTGGCCCCGCCCCCTGATCTCCAGACAGAGGGGAGTTTAGATTGCCCTCCATGCCGCTGGAGCAGCATGGAGGGCAATCTAAACTCCCTTCTGTCTGGAGATCAGGGGGCGGGGCCACCAGCCATGTGACCATTTTCAAGAGGCTCTGGAACTCTGTTCCCCCACATTCCCCCTGAAAAAAAGCCCTGGATACAGCTCTAGTAAAGATGCAGAGGGAGCAGCTCTTCCGTCTGCATCTTTGTCGAGAATCCTTTTGGCTATTTGTTATTTGCCTCACAAGAGACAAAGAGGGAAACTTCATGTCAACCTTGGGGACCCCATACCAGAACACTTCTGTGGTGCAATCTCTTTTGTTATCCTTCAAAACCTCATTTTGTCTTTGAAGGTTTCAGCTTGGCCCCTTTATCTATATCAGAAGTGAATCCTAGGTACAAGTTATGTTCACTCACAGTCATGCCTTGTTATCCTTGACTTTCCTGTTTTCTACTTCTCTATGTTGCCAGTTATCCTCTGCTCTCCCCTTCCTGTCTTCCCTCTGATGTCTATCTCTACTTTCAAATAGAGATTATAAATGGCTTGGGATGGAGGCCTATTATTTATGGAAGGGTTCTCTGTAAAGCACCAGAAACCCAAATCACTTGCTCAATTATTTTTTAAGTGATTTTAATTGAGTAAATAGCATCTTCTTGCGAATTGGGGCAGCATTGGTTGTTCTGGGCTTCCGATGAAGTGGTCCAAGCAGCAATTTGTCTTGCTAGCACTTAAAACAATCCATTGAACAAGGTTGCCAAAGTTAGTATATTTAATTCTCAATATGGCCCCATCTGTGGATAATTAAATCTCGAGACTGGGATCATAAACAGCCAAGCCAGATTTTTCTACAACCCCAAGAAAAATGCCAGTTTTACAGAAAAATCTGAAATAAAAACCGTTTGGGGTTTTTTAAAAATATCTTGAATAATGCAAAGAGCACTTGTAGCTTTAAGAAAGGAATACCATGCCAATGGCAGTTGTGAATGTTGCTAGGAATACAACAGTATTGCCTGCCCTCAGCCTTGGCTTCTGTCAGTAAAAAGCAGCAGGAGGGGGCAGGACCCTTTCAAGGGCTGCTTTGGCCTTTGATGGCGGAATCCTTGGGGCCAGGCCCACCAGTAACCACCAGGCTCCTTACTACCACCCAACAGCAGCCACTCACAAAAGCCAATATGCTATAATAGTTACAGTTTAGGATCTGGAAGACCCAGGCTTCACCTCACTGCCATAGAAATTCTCTAGGTGACCTTGTACTAGTCATGCACTCTTCGCTGAACCTATTGACAGAGTTTTTGTGAGGATAAAGTGGAGGAGAGGAGAATGATGTAAGCAGCCCCCATTGTGGAAAATATCAGGGTATAACTAAAAATAGCTGAGTCTGGAGGAGCGGGATGATAAAAAGTGTAGGTTTCTTGGTGGGTGGGAAGGAGAGAAAGAAAAATAGGGGGAAAGGTTAGGGGGGCTGCCAGGAGAAATGATAGAGGAAATAGTGTAGGGAGGGGGATATATGGGAAAGTGAGGTGCCCCCTGCAAGTCCTTGTGAGTTCCCTTCCATGCAACTTGACCCAGTCCAGCAGCTGGCATTACCTAACTTGGCCAAAGTTTTTCTAGGGAGAGAGCGCTGGTGGAGGAAAAAGGGAAAGGCAGAGGGCATTACTTAGGGTTTGTTGAGAGTTTTTTTAGAGAATCTTTTTCAAAGTATAAGAAAAAAAATCTGTTTATTACATTATTTTGTTAAGATATTACCTGCTCTCTCTCCAAAAAAATCCTGTTATTGTCCAAAGTAACTTACAGTAAAATATGTCATAATGGCTAATTACTGATGCCTAAATTTAATAAAACAGAAGTGATGATCAGATAACTTCTCACCCTTTATATGCATATATAGAGGCCGTTTTCACATGTCTTACCAGCTCTGCTACGTCACACAAAGCTCCTGCAAGGATAGTGTCTTCCTGGTTCTCGCATGAAATCGTGCCAGGAAGACACTGTCCTTGCGGGAGCTTTGCACGACATACTGGAGCTGGTAAGATGTGTGAAAACGGCCAGAGTCACAGAGTTGCCCAAACACTTAGATTGTGATTGAAAGGAACTGCCAACCACTAATCTGACATATTACTTTCAACTAGACATTATTTGTGAGAGAACCATTTACATCTTGGCACACGTTTTTTATTCTGTTTAGCAAGTTCAAAAAATCTTGTTTTAAATAATTTTCTCCTTCACCATTAACAGAGGCCCTTGATAACTGTGGTGCATTCTATTTGTCAATCAATTGATGATTGCCATAGATAACGATCTGTGATTCTTGTGCTGCCTTTCAGAAATACTGAACTTGAAATAAAGTTATTCCATGCATTTGAATCCTCCAATTTACTGGTGGGGGGAAAGGAAAATTAGGGATGCTGTTTAAGTCTTTATTGTTGATGCATTTGTTTATTATGTTTTACTACAGTTTCTGATCTAGGAAACAGTGTCATCAAATCTTTTAAATATATTACAAATATTTAAGTAAAGGGCGAAGCGATTTTAATGACAAGGGTAGGATTCACAGAAAGTTTCATGTCTGCTCTTTCATATATTTAACATTAAAATTATAATTTTAAAAAATATAAATTTTTACTTTGTATACCTCACTGTAACTGGAGATACTGAGTATATGTTGTAGCGAAAAGATGGTTTGGCACTACATCAATGAGGCAAACCAGGGTTTGAGGAACTGCAAACTGAATTCTGATTTTACAGATTAACCATAATTATAACGTGATTTCTTGTTATTTCTGAACTGAGCCAGTGTGTGTGACTATGGACCCTGCCCACCCTTAATAATGCCCCCGAAAAGAATTTCTAAAAGTATATTTTAATATACTATTTTAGATGGTAAGACTCATGTAAGATACATGTGTGATACGGGGGGGTAACTGCCCCCATTCTATTCCCTGCTCACATTTTACAGGCCATTGGGGGAGGGGGAAATGGGGGAATGGTTGCGTATGCCAGCATTGCACCACCATGTGATGGCACTTTTGGTGCAAAACCAGAAAAGACATCATCGTGTCAGGGTAACACTCTAGTATTCACCCCAAACTCTTTAGTTTAACTGGAACATTGCCCCAAATAGTGATGTCTGTTTTTTCTCTGGAAGTGATGGTGCCATGTCAGTGCACCTGTCCCCATCTGTAATTCCCAGGTCCATATTATTCATAAGACTGACTAGGCTGAAGCCTAGGGGCCCCGCAGGGACTAGGGGCCCATCAATATTTTCTGCTGAGGCAGTGTATATATATTTGTATATATGTGTGTGTATATTTTATTTATTATTTATTTATTTATATTTGATTTATATTCTGCCCTCCCCACATCAGCGGGCCCAGGGCAGATTACATCATATCCATTATAAAAAATGTTAACATTTCAGCTTTAAAACCAATAGACAATAATATATAATTTAAAATCTAAAATACAGAGTACAAAAAGCAGCAGCACAGAAACAATTCATATAATCCATCATCCAACTACCCCTAAAAGAATATCACAAAAGGTCGGGTGGTAGCTATTTCCTGATAAGGAGGGATGATCCCCATTATTCAATCAGTGGGGGGCCCTGCCCAGCATCAACCATACACCTGGTGGAACAGCTCTGGTGAAAGGATAGCAAGTCCTGCTGGGCCCTGGTCTCATCAGACAGAGAGTTCCACCAAGTTGGAGCCAGGACCGAAAAGGCCCTGGCTCTGGTCGATGCTAGGCGGGCCTCTCTGGGACCAGGGACCGCTAATGGCTGTTTTTCACTGGAACGAAATGTTCACCGGGGCTCATATGGGGAGAGGCGGTCCTGCAGATACGCTGGTCCCAGTCCGCCTAGGGCTTTATAGGTTAAAACCAGAACCTTGAATCTGATTTGGTACTCTTCCGGTAACCAATGCAGCTGGTGCAATACTGGTGTTATATGTGCATTCCCCAGCACTCTAGTGATGACCCACGCTGCCGCATTTTGGATCAGTTGCAACTGCCGGATCAGATTCAAGGGAAGCCCTGCATAGAGTGTGTTACAGTAGTCTAGCCTAGAGGTGACCATTGCTTGGACAACTGTAGTTAAATCGCAGGTCGACAGATAGGGAGCAAGCTGCCTGATCTGACGAAGATGGAAAAATGAGGACCTGGCAACTGCAGCAACCTGGGCCTCCATTCCCAGGGAGGCATCCAGGATCACCCCCAGACTCTTCACCCTCGGGTTGGTATAAGCACCGCCCCATCAAGAGTAGGGAGTCAGGGTCCCAAATCCACGTTCCCGCGACTCAAGTACAGGATCTCCATCTTTGTGGGATTTAACTTCAGCCAACTCTGCTTCAACCATCCAGTCACGGCCTCAAAAGCATACTCTAGGACATCTGGGGCCAAGCCAGGCCGGCTGTCCTTTAACAGGTATAACTGGGTGTCATTTGCAGCAAAGCAGACCTTGAGGGGGAACTGCAGCCTCTTGAACTCGAAGAGGTTATCTGATGGTATGAATGGTATGCATGGTATGAACACCGACGTCCCCTGAACACTGCTGGTGAACAATGTGGCCTCTATGATGTTCCTGTGGAGTGCATTCACTTGTAGTCTGAGGTTCTGGAGCAGCATCACTGGAGCCCCCAATTTGAGGAGAAGCTTGTGGGCTGGAAAGCAGGAGGGTTGGGCATGTTGAGGAACTTCAAAGGGTAGTGGACCACATCATCCATTTGCACCACTGAGTCCACAGATCTGTACTCTATTTCTGACCCTTCGAGGGAGTTAAATTGTGTTTCATTAATGATGGAAGCCTTGTCATTCTTGGGGGTCAGAATGTCATGCTTGCAGAGCCCATTCATGGACTTCTCCATGATAGAGACGATATCGGGGTATGTTGTGGCTGTTACATCTGCTAGGGTCGTCACTACTGTGCCCAGGCCTGCAGAGATGGTCACCTTTCCCTTGGACTTGGGACTTGCTGGCACTTGGCCACTGCTGCTCAGTGCACTGCAGGAGTATGATGTGCATATTTCTTTGCCGCATCTCTAAGTTGCTTCCTCCTTTTAGCATCGGTATATCTTGCAGAACATCTGCCAGGAGGCTTCTTGGGGGCAGTAAGAGATGATGGCTGCAAGAGGTGTGAGGTGGAGTTGGACTGAGGGAGGGGTGGTGTGGTGGGCACTTTGGCAGGTTCATGTGAGAGGTTCGCATTGAAATGGACCCTAGAAAGGTTGTGCACCATCTCCCCAAGAACATTTAAAAGCTCAGTTGCCATATTGACTTTTATATATAATCCCTTTTCAGGAGTCTTGTACTGTCTTTCTTTAACTGTCTGCAGTTTCCTTTACCTGATTTTTACCTCAGAACACAGAATTCCACAGCTGACCCATCAGGGAGGGGGAAGGTGCAAGCAGGCAGGAGCCTGCTAGCCACACAGGAAAGCCAGACCCCACAGGGAGATTGGCAACCCTAGAGAAGAAGACTAGGAGGTGTATTTTTACCTCAGGACACATTCATTGACTCCCAATGGTAACTGTATACTCATTAGAATGTTGGGAGATGAGCAATAAGGCTGCATATGCAAATGACCTCAGGGAAGAGTGGCAGTTGGCGGGGGGGGGAGCGCCCTGCCAGCCACACAGGGAAGCTGTATCCCTGTAAGGAAACACATTTTACCCCTTTTTACCCCCTCAGGGGGCGAATTTCTTAAAATCTCTTCTTAGTGAGCCTCTACATCACAAAAGGAATGTCCTGCCCAAGTTTCACATGTCTACGTCCAGGAGTTTGGGCTGGGCGGTGATGAGTCAGTCAGGAGACTTACACACACACACACACACACACACACACACACACACACACACACACACACACACACACACACACACACACACACACACACACACACACACACACACACACACACACACACACACACAACTTTAAAGCCATATTGCTTACCAGTTCCTTTCCCCCCCCATATCTCTATTCCAATATTCAGGGGAGAGTAATAAAATGTGGGGGCGTGGATATAGGGCTATGTACTTTAGTCTAGTACCTACTGTACCAGGTCAGGCTGTCAGCTGTAGTGGGATGAAAGACTGAAGTGCCAGAAGAGCCCCGAAATACCTGAAAGCCTAGGGCCCGGCCATGGGTTAATACGGCCCTGGTCATTCCTCCTGGTGGAGTGGATTGCTGACTGTGGCTGACAAACCTAGTGGGATATGAAGAAACTTTAGTATCATTAGGTGCTAGCACATAGCAGATCTCTCTCTCTATTTTAATCTGTGAAACATTGGCTTCCTATATGCTATTATAAGGCAATCAGAAGAACAACTATGTCATTGCCATAAATTCTAAACTTTAAAACACTGTTACTATTGGCCTATTATTCAAAAGAAGTCATAGGGAATGAAGGGGCTTCAGACATGGAGATGCTTTGAGAGAGATAAAAGACTGTGCTAAAATGCTGATTAACAGAACCTCTTCTCCTCTAAGAGAGAGACATTTCCAGTATTACCACCACACAGCTGTTAAATGGGGCGTTGTTCAATCAGACTCAGTCAGAACCGTTCCCTTTCACTTGGACAATTCTGAATGCTTTTCACAGGAAGTAAAGTGTCAGCAGGAGGAGGGGGAAAGCCCCTGAAATGGCTGTCCCAGAAATGAATCAATAAAAAAAAACAGAACATCTGCTCATCAGAAACGCCAGAAAATAGTGCATTTTATTTACGCAACTCTTCCTGATGGCCTTGGCATACATAATACTTTTGGTTGATTGAAACCGATGTCAAAATCTTAGCTACATGCATTTTATAACCATGCACATTTACAGTGTAGCAATTTTAAAGCACTCAGTGACTTTTAAGTTATCATTTCTCTGCCGGCTTTGTAGGTATGAACTATTGTTTCTACTGCAGCTTTAACCCCCCCCGCCCCGCCCCTTTGTTCATAAAAGCGCGGAATGCAGACTACAGTTGTCAGAGCTACACTGTGATGATGGGCTAATGCACCCAGAAAGGGGTTTGGCCTGGGAGTGTTGCAGCCTGGTGGCATAGAACTCCTAGATTGGGATCCGGAATGCAGAAAGCAAGAAGGTCCACTTTGTCTATTCAGACATACTATCAAGCCTGGCATAGTACTTATACCTATGTCTAGTCAGTCCGGAGGCTGCTTCTGCCTGCTGTTCACAAAAGTCCCATTTTGCACGTCCCCGTTCCCTTCTGTCCGTGCTTTCTGTTCTGAAGTCCTGTATAGGTCACAAGAGCCACACCCCAGTCTCTTTCTACATTTCTGGCTCAGGTTCTGGATCCTAGTCATGTTATTTTCTATCCTATTTACTTTACTTCATTTATACCCTTCCTTTCTCCCCAGTGGAGTCCCAAGGGGGCTTACATCATCCTTCTCACCTCCATTTTATCCTCAGAACAACCCTATAAGGTAGGTTAGGCTAACTGTGTGTGCCATCCAGCAAGTTTCCACGGCAGAGTGGGGATTTGAACCTGGGTCTCCTAGATTCTAGTCTGACACTCTAGAACCTGCGTCACTCTAGATCGTAGTCTAACCTCTACATCATACTGGCCTAGAATAAGATTAACCCACATAGGAGCTTTTTCATGTTAACTTTTTGGATTTCTTTGGCAAACAGAAGTCACCTGAATAAAAGAGATCGTTATGTGATACTCGGTGTGATCACTGTGTGATACACAATAACCTCGTTCCAGTGTTTTATGTTGGATATAGCTGCCAGTGCCAGTGCTGGTTTTACTGTTGTCCTATAAGCAATGCAGAAGATGGAGAGAGTAGCATGACGGAAGAGCCAAGGGTATGAGACCTGCTGGGTCTGGATGCACTGCATGAACGACATCAGATCCATTGCAGGGAGTGCGGGGAGAGTTTAGACAAACCATAATTTGGATTGACGGCATCAAAGCAAAGGAAAGAGCAAGGTCCAATAAAGGAATAATGAAGAAGAGGCAGAGGAAGCATAGATGTAAAGTGAAGCTCTGGAATGTCAAGGGGAAAAAAACTTAGGAGAAACTGACTTGGCTTGGGAGAGAAAACTCAGAAAAAAGATCTCTTTCCTTCAAGAGAGGGAGGCTGTTGCATCCAGATGCAATAAACCTCTGAATACCAGTACTAGAAGGGAATGTCAGGGGAAGACCTTAGCCTCTATGCCTTGTTGTTGGCCCTCCAGAACTGCTGGTTGGCCACAGGAATGGGATGTGGAACTAGATGGGCTCCTTGTCTGGTCCAGCAGGGCATCTCTTTCTTAAGTTCTTCAAGGCTGGAAGCAGAAGAGGACAAAGAGGGTTCTTAGCAGTTCAGTTTATCCCAAAGAAAAGAGAGGGAGGCAGAATAAGGTGAGGAGGTGTCATTCAAGTTGCAGAGGCTTTGGTTTCAGAATGCTTCAAGTGGGTGCTCCAAATGCTGGGTTGGAACCAACTGTGCTGTTCCACTGGCACTTACACTGGTGGAGTGATGCTTGGCACTGGTGGAGTGATGCTTGGCAGAGGAGGGAAACATATTTCCACCAATCCACCTCCAACTGCAGGCCCCTGCTGTGCTTCCCACTTTGCTCCCTTGACCACTTTAGAACAGATTTTTGGGGAACTTGGTAGGCTGCATTAGGAGAGAGGAGGGGGGAAGTCTTGATCCACCAGCTTCACTCTGTGTGGCAGTACTTTGATGCAATCGGTTGAGGTGAGGTGTGTGAGGTGACCAGTGTCAGGGTTTTAGGAGATGGTGGCATCTCCTATTAGGAAAGTCCTTCCCTGTGAGGCATGCTGGGTTTCCTGCTAAAGCAGAAGACCTCCCAGCCTGGACCTCCGTTCCCAGCTGCCACTCAACAGGGCTGTGGAGGGAAATGAGGGGTAATCTAATGTTGCACTAATGCATGACATCACTTCCAGCACGCACACACACAAATAAGTGATGTCATTGCAACAGTCAAACAGGTTCAGTTTGGGATGAATCTTAGAGTGCGGATGTGATGAAATCACTTTTCGGTTTCATGCAGGAAGTGACGTTGCAGATCGGCATGTCCCTGCCCTCCCAAATGATCCTTCTGGGGTGCCAGATACGGCTGGCAGCCCTAGTGGGGCCAGACCAAAGCCAAAAGGCCAGATCTGAAGGACTCCTTGTCTGTGGTCTGTATTAGGCAATCTTGTCAAACAGGACCAGACTAGGATTAGTTTGCTTTTATCTGTATGATTGTAGTATTTGTTTAACTTAGTAATTGGTCTTTTGGTATATGTTTGCGAGTTGCTGTGGTCCCTTCAGGAAGAAAAACAGCATACAAATACCTTAAATAAGTAGAAGTATAATTCAGCAACCAATCTGATCACCGCTTCAACAGCACACGGTCTTTGAAAGAAGACAATTTGTTGGGTAATAACAGTAGCTGTTAGGTACTTGAAAAGCTCATTATTTTTTTGACATTTGATTTTTTTTCAACACTGACTTGTGCTTGCCACATATTATAGTCAGTGTTCAAAGCTTAAAATTCTGTGTGGGAAAAAATACATCATTTGCCCTTCCTGAAGCATGACCTCCCCACATACATTCTCTCCTGCAAATCCTTCTTTTCATTCATTTAATTGTCTCTTCCCTTTCCCTGATCTGTGTAAAATAACAGATTTTGGGCTACATCTTCAGAGAGCAAACCCCAACATAACACACATTTCAATTGTCTACTTTGTACCTGGCAAAGTATTTCCATTTAGCCAGCAGGTTTCCAAATGCTGTCCGTTGGCATTATCAATGACAAGTGTCATTTCTAATTTCTCCCAATAATCCTTGGCCCTGTTCACCTGCCCGCAATGAACCATTTGGTGAATTCTTTCAACTCATGCAGCTGTAATGACAACCTGTCTATTAACATTCCCTTACCAATTTTTAAAACAGTCCGTCATGCCAAGAGAATTAATAATAAGGTCAGAAAAATGCCTTTAATATGACCCCAGAGCCCCCATGAACCATACTCATTATTTTGTCTCCGTACCCCCAAAGTCTTTGCTCACATGCATTGCCCTTAAGCCAGTCCACAGAAACTCATTTAATTTAGAAGAACCTTTACATCACTGGACTGTTTCTTTCCATTCTGCTAAGCAAAGTTTGAAGCCTTCCTCCAAATTAAATGGCTCTTCCTCCAACAGAGGAAGTTAAAAGAAGGCTTCTTAAGCTGGAGGAACTTTCATTCGGCCTAAAGCAGGCTGTCAGGTCTCCCATTTTAGCAGGAGATAGCCCCTCAACTCTCTGAGTCACTTGGTAGGGTGGCAGGGGGGAAATGGGTTAAAAATCAGCATCGTGGCAATGCTGTGACATCACTTCCAGAGCAAACCTAGAATTGATGCATTATATCTGTGTGATACTCTGGATTCATCGGAATCTTACAGGGCCATGTTGATGTAATTATGTCACTTCTGAGTTTGCCCTGGAAGTGATGTCATGGTATTGTCGTAATGTCATCCCCCATGTTCCTGTCCCCCTGGTCTCCCACCAGGTACCAGTCACTGGCTGGCAACCCTGGATGTAGGCCAGATTCTAACTGTTCACTCCCTGAATTTGAATACTGAGCCCTTTGAGGGAATCCTTGTAGGGAATGAAAAGGATGAGTCTCAACATGGATTGCCTATATTCTAGCTCAGCAAATTTTATTATAGATCATACCTTTGTTGAAAATTGCCAGAAATAGAGGTGGGCCTCTGCGCACACCTAAAATAGCTTTTAAGATCCCAGCCCATGTTTCCTTTTGTTAATTACCATGCTCTTATATCTGGAGCAACATAAAGAGGCATGAGAAACAGAGAGAGAGAGAGAGAGAGAGAGAGGTTGGCAGGAAAAGGAATCAAGCTAGGGTTGCCAGGCCCCCTCAACCTCCAGGCAAGGGATAGGGGCCTGGCACTTACCTTGGGGGAGAGGGGGTGCGTGCACGCGAAGCGCGATGATGTCACTTCAGAAGTGATGTCATCACGCAGCTCCTGGGAGCATGTGCAGGCTCCGCAGGGGCCCAAAACGGGCCCAATCCATGGCAGAACAGGCCCGTTTTCGGGTGCTGTGGAGTTCAGGAGCGCTCCTGTGCTCCGCAGCACCTCAAAACAGGCCCGATTCACGCCGAAACGGGCCCAGCGCCCGAAAACAAGGCCGTTTTGCCATGGATCGGGCCCATTTTCAGGCGCTGCAGAGCGCAGGAGCACTCCCATGCTCCTCAGTGGCCCCAATCTGGGCCAAAAGGGACCTGATCCTGGTGGCTGCTGTGCACGGGAGTGCACAGTGCCACGGGGGAGCCCACAGGGAAGGTGCGCGCCCCCACCCGCTGGTTAAGTAAGTGGGGGTGGGGTGGGGGAGCGGGGGCGGGGATCCCCCGCCTCCACCGGGGGTCTGGAATCCCTAAATCAAGCCCACTTTTGTTTCTCTTTTACTTGTTCCGTAAATAGCACAACAATTCAGTTCCAGGTTTTGTTTTTTAAATGAGAGCTTTCATTTTGTAGCAAATGTGTAGTGATATGACTCAGGCCTTACTAAATTGTCTGAGACAGTTGATGCAGTACCGAGAAGACCTCTACGGAGCTGGGCAGCAGGACACTTCCTCAGGGCAATCGGAGATCTGGTCTGGAGAAAAGTCCTATATCGAGATGACTTTTGAAGCACTTCATATGCCCAAAGTGGTATCAAATCATTAATAGTTCTACAGCATTTAGGCAAATGCAGGCTTGCTTTCAAGCATTAGGGGACTCGATTGTGTATCATGAACAACAGGGTATTTTTTTTTCTGGAAGAAACTAATTGCTACTTTAAGATTTGCAACGTTCTATCAACATTATCAGTGAGCCAGAGCAGGTGAGATTGCTGAGCAATACCACTATGCTTACATATCCTTTTCAGAATGCAAAGAGATGCTTTACAATTTTCATTTTATTCATATTCACAACAATATAAGATTGCTACCCATTTCATAGAGGAACTGTGTGTCAAATGATTTCATTAGTACAGAAGCCATCTTGTGTTCTTAATTAAGAAAAACAGCAACCTATAAATTTGTTAAATATATAATCATAAATATTTTAAAAACTTCTATTTTATTTTTTGATCTGAAGGCAGCTTACAACATTCTGTCCAAAGGCGCTTAATAACTTAAAGAGGAACCACAAAGCTATAATTAAAATCTTATATACTAATAGCCAAGTTTCCCTGTTCTGTAGATAACTTAAATTTGGGAGTCAGGGCTACCTTAATACAAGGGACATTTTTTTTCAAACTTGGAAACCTCCTAAGCTTACAGAATAGAAATAGAAAGGGGTTAGGGTAACTTTCCCAAATATCTTTCCCCTTTGCCAAATCCCCCTCCCCAAAAACCTTTCCCCTTTGCCTACTAGCCCCCTCCCCAAACACCTTCCCCCAGGGGTCATTTAGTAGAAAAAGAGCAGGAGGAACTAATTAGCATAACTCATTAGCATATGCCATGCCCCTTGCCATCACTGGAAGTGTGTCATTGGCATAACTGATTGCATGTGCCACACCCCCTGACATCCCCTATCTTGGCTGTTTTGGACCCAATCCTGGCCAATCAGGGCCAAAATTGGGCCCAAAGTGGCAAAAAGGGGCTGAAAATGGCCGAAAAGGGGCCCAAAATGGTCAGGATTGGGCCGCTGCTGAGTGGGAGAGTGATTCACCACCTGTCAGAGGCCCGATCTGGGCCGTTTCGGCCCCAATCCAGGCTGAAATGGGCCCAAACTGGCCGAGAGTCAGGAGGGCATGGCCACCTGATATGTGGCCTCATTGGGGAACTGCTGGAACTGTGTTCCTGCGCATTCCCCCTCGAAATGAGTCCTGCCTTCCCGTTTGCACTCACAAAACACCTTTGGAGGCTATGGATACCTGGGGGTGGGGATTCCAATCCTGGTACTTAGGGCAAAAACATACAATGATCCTGCATGCGTGTAAAGTGACAACTCGGATGGGGGCCATGTAAAGAGGGAGAGGGAATTTAACCTTTCACCTCTGCTTAGTTTTGCAAATTAAAAACCAGGCAACCATGGCTGTTAGTGTTTTAGGGGGAGGGGGAAGATGTGTCCTTTAAAAACCATGTGGTATATATCATGTTGGCACATACTCAGAATTTACTAGACTGACCTACAGTTTTCAGGCAGCTCAAGATTTTTGCACTCCAATTTAGAACACTTGATTAACATAAACACACTGGGCTTAAGGAGCCAGATAGGTAAAATGGGCAATTCAGGGATATTAGACAACCCCCCCCCCCCCCCGCGTCAATCGTCAATCCAAGCTGACTTAAGGAAAGCATCTTTTCTGTCGGGTGGGCTGGGCAAAAGACAGACAAGAGGAAAGGTACAGGAACAGTTGCAAGAAAACAGTATGAAAATGCACTTGTCCGAAACATTTTCAAAACTATTCAGAACTTGAAGCATTGGACAGAAAGTGAACTTTTGTTTCCAAGTGTTTGAGAATGCTGCTCACGTTTTGACACCAAATTGCAGGAGCCCCTCTCTTAATTCTGAATGGAAAGGAGTGTCCAGCAAAAAGAAAAAGTTACTTATAATAAGAAAAAAAAATGCCAATTGTGATGTTTTTATTATTTAATATCTTTTGAAGTTAATTCTAGGGTGCTAACATTTGCTATAATTCAGTTAGCTGTCTTTTGTTTTCATACCTGCTTCCAAAATAGATTTTATATATAACAACAAGTGAATTTAGTTTTGCCTTAATTTGAAGCTTGCGTTCATTTGTATTCTCTGGCAATACATTTGAAAGGAAAGTGGTGTATTAGAGATCTCTGGTGAGATGTAATGGTTTTATAAAAAGAGAAAACAGAAAGCCTAAATTCATAAATATTGATTGCCAAACATCCTGTCCCAGTTTGATGTTTTTGTGAAATAGCTTTTCTTCCACAGGCTTTAGACATTTGGCTCTCTAGCAGTTTTGCCATTTGTAAATAAATATATAAAAGGTTGGATAATCTGACTTCCTTCTACTCAGCTAGACCCTATGACACTCTTCCACCAGGTTTTCCTCCATTGGAGAAAGACTTCATTTAGCAAAGGCTTCAGAGGAAACCTTTGTCCATCAGTATTAGAGGAAGACTTGGCAGAAGAAAGTCATAGGCATAGATCCCCCAGAAGTTTTCTGCAGGTAGGACTATTTCCACTCATGGTGCTCTGCTTTCTCACCTGCCCCCTCCCGCAACAACCTGAAATTCCTCCTGAAATTTTGTTCCTGGTGACAGGGAACCCCCTGGGATTTCAGACTGCTGTGGGAAGTGGAAGATGAGAAAGACGCACTCCTCAAGTAGAAATCATTCTACCCATGAATAAACTCTGGAGATCTAAGCCATAGGTTGGATCCATCATTGCAGGGAAGAGCCATAGGATCCAAAGCCTAGCATCTCAGCTGCAGATTTTTATTCATATGTTAAGAGAAGCAGTTCAGGTATGTATTTGAGGGCTGGTCACTGCTGTTCAGAAATACTCCCATTGTACTAATCAGGTTGCCATCCTACCATAGGCTGTGGAATGGCAGGATATCCCAGAAGCCTTTGCGTCATTGCAGACTCTCATGTTGGGATGACCTTGGATTTCCAGATAAGACTCACTCCCAGCTCTGGTTCCTTATTTTGCAGATGTTCCTTGCAGGTATCTATCTATCTATCTATCTATCTATCTATCTATCTATCTATCTATCTATCTATCTATCTATCTATCTATCTATCTATCTATCTATCTATCTATCTATCTATCTATCTATTTTTTCATACCTACCTTTCTCCCCAATGGAGGCCCAAGGTGACTTACATAATCCTCCCCTCCTCCATTTTATCCTGACAACAACCCTGTGAGGTGGGTTGGGTTGAGAATGCATAACTGTCTCAAGCTCACCCAGTGAGCTTCCTTGGCAGAGTGAGGATTCGAACCTGAGTCTCCAAGATGCTAATCTGACACTCTAACCACTATAAAACACTAGCTGACTTGCAGTTAATTACAGGAGGTAAATCTCCCTGGCCAAGATTTCTTTTGATGTAAAATCCTGAAAAAGACATTCAGAATTTTGCATCAAAAGAAATCTTGGCTGAGAGGATTTACCTCCTTTAATTAACTGTGATGCAGCCAGTATGGTCTAGTGGTTAGATTTCCTGTCATACAAATGTAAGCTGGAGGTAGAATCATTAAAAACAAGAACAATGTGCAATTGTGAGGTACAATTATGCAAGTGGGGCACATACATTTATTTATTTGAAAATGTGTCCCTCTTTATATATTAACTGTAGTCAGTTTAGAATAGAAATCTAGCTAAAAGACAGATTCCAGATTATAATATGCATAAATTGTATGCATGCCACAATATTAACATTTTTGCATCACTTTCGAAAGGTCAACACAAAGAGGATTTGTTTGCATTATTGGACCAACAAGAATAAATAGTCACAATTTATTTTTGTTTATTCTGTGTGGTTTAATGCTGCTCTTAAAAATGCATTTCTAATGATAATAATGGAAGTGTACTGCCATTTGGCTGATAGCCCCAGGCCAGCTCAAAGTTAATATTGTTCTATGTGCATTTTCCAAAAGTTCAGCAAGATAGTGATCAAGTGTTGGGCGGGTGGAAAACAGCATTTTAGATTCTTCAGGTGAACTGAAATTTGTAAGCCTTTGTGGCCTTCGTCACCTGATGCAAGATACCAGGGTCCATGTAACTGGTCAATAAAGAGGGAAATTGAGTATAAATTGAGTAGGTCATCATGAGACATCCAATGTAGTGAAGAGATTAAAAGCAATGAGAGAGGAAGCCAAGACTTGGGGTTTTGCAGCAGTAAAAAATCTAGAGTTGCCAACACTCCTGGAGAAAAACGTTCTGCCCCTTTAATAAGAGGCTTATGTTGTGGAAATCAAAAGTTGGAGTTTTTTAGGGCATGGAGATAAATAACATCAACACATAAATAGCATCCCATTAAGCCTCTGTTGAAGGGCAGGACATTTTTTTTCTCTAGGCAGTTGGCAATCCTAAAAAAAAATCCCACCTTACCAATTCAGCCTCAGCGTGACCAAGATAGATTAGATACTTGTTCCAGGCTCCAAGCAGCACAGCTAATAGAGAATGACACTGGATGAGCAAGGGAAAGAACTGCGGAGAAAACGAAGTGTCTATGGTGGGAGGGAAGAAACAAGTTCTTCTAGGCCGTGCAAATACTATCCAGCTCTAGCAGAGGTTGCCAGTAAGAAGAGGGGACACACAAGTTTTCCTCTGCTTTAATTTCAGCATATTAGCAGTAGAAGAGACATAAAACTGGAGCAAGAGGCCTTCCCACAGACATGTTCTATATTTGTAATAGCAAGAAGAATGGTTGAAATAAGGACAAAACAAAACAAGAATACCAGTTATATGCATAATCCAATCCAGAAGACCCCACAAACGGCTGCCCTAGGGCCAGTTTTGGTTATGTGGTACTTCCCTTGGACAGGAGGCAGATATCTTGTCTGTTTTGAAAACTGTGTCTGTATAGTGGAGGCACTGCAGAAGCAGAGAAATTGGAGAGGGGACAGAGAGAAAGAGAGAGAGAGAGAATATGCAATGAGAGTTTTGCCAAGATATCTTCAGTCCAGTGATTGGAACACAGAAGATTGCCTTCTTACAGAGGAACACATAAGGCTGTGAAGCATCTGACAAAGGCAGGCTGATAGAAAACAGATTGCCAAAATGCACATGAGAGACTTCTTGAAATTCTCAGTTCTTTGAAGTTGCCAGTCATTGAAACCAAATTCAGATTTATTCAGATTAAGCTGTTGTCTTTGGCTGTGACCTTGGTTTGTTTTATCTCTTAGACCCTATTAAATTAACTGCTTCCTACTACTCCTCTTTTTACATATTGTAAAGAGGCCTTTGTTAAGAAGCTTGGGGGATCTTAGATGGGTTGGGTTTTTTTGGGTGGGGGGATGCTTATCGGCTCCCTGGTTGGTAGAAGGCTTTCAGGACAGTGCAGAACTTAATTACCCCTGTCCTACCATTGCCAGGACTTCTCTTTGAACCGTTCCTTAAAAGCATGACTCAGCCTTGCCAGTAGTTACACAAAAGTTACAAGCCTACAAACATTTTCATTAGCATGGTTGCCAATATTTTTTCATCAATTGTGTCATGTTGACACCAACAAGAAACAAAAGAACCACACTCTTCCTTGCGTGTGGGGGCCATTCCTGCCAGTTCTCCTGGAGATGCTCCTAACTTGCCACATACAGCTGCACTGAATGGATATGTGTGTGTCTCATCTAAAAAATCTGTGAAATGATGGGGTGGATCCAACCATCCTCCAAATAGCCTTCCTCCATCCTAAGGAGCCTTCCTCCTGGACTGAAATTCACTTATCCAATTCATTTCCTTTTGAGTTCAGGCTTTTGAGACTTTTTTTTTCCTTTTAGGAGTTTGGGGCTGGTCAGCACTATCTATTCTGGCCAGATAAGAGGCCTTGAGCCAAAGGTGCAGACCTGAAACAGCTCTCAAGGACAAAGCTTCATAGAGACTGGTACCAACCTCTTGGCTTGTTAGCACATAGGTTTATGGGGATGAGTTTCCCCTAGGGTTGCCAGGTCCCTTGACACCCCTGGCAGGAGATTGGGAGTCTGGCATCTACCTTGCTGCTGCCCGCATGTACACACACTACTGACGTGCACGATGACATCACTTCCAGGAAGTGATGTCATCATTCTGGATCAAAGGGCAGCTGGGAGCACTCCCACAGGCTGGATCGGCCTGCTGTGGGCCACGATTTGGCTTGAAACGGGTCCACGGCGGGGTGCATTTCAGCCCAAATCAGGCCGCTGTGGGCGCAGTGACGTGCCTCGATGCCCTGGGGTGCACCCCAGGTAGCACGACCCCCCCCCCCGCTGGCCAAGTAAGTGGGCACGGGGGAAAAGGTGGGACCAGGGGATTCCCCCACCCCGGGTGGTGGAATGGCACCCCTAGTTTTCCCCCGCTCTTATCTGTGAGGGCAGGCCACTGCCAAGTCTGTCATCAGAGGGTTTTGGCCCATCTGATTGGCTAAGAGTTTAGACTATCTGCAGGCAGCTGGTCTTGGGGGAAAAGAGTTGTTCCTTCAATCTCTTAGATCAGGGAGGTCAAGAGCATCAAGGGAAGAGGGAAGTAAAGGGGACCTGTTCCTGCTTTTGCTCCTGTTCCTGAATGCTACGCATCTGGTGGATTCCTTTGCTAGCAACCTTTATGCTTTTGTCTTCGGAACCTCTGGATTTAAGAGGTGAAGCTCCCTTTTGGACTCTGAAACTTGCTGAAGGTAACATCTAGAACAAGTTCAGGGACTTCTACTGAATATAACCTAGCTTAAATAGTCCGTTGCTGTTTTGTGCTTCTCCAGATACTTCTATGTTTATTTTTGTTTGCTTTTGCAGTCTTCTTTAATAAATTCATGTTCTTAATTTGGTGTGGCGTTACTGAGAGTTGTGGCTTCAATCCAAATCCAGTTATTGCTACCCGGTATTGTCGAAGGCTTTCATGGCCGGAGAACGATGGTTGTTGTGGGTTTTCCGGGCTGTATTGCCGTGGTCTTGGCATTGTAGTTCCTGACGTTCCTGTAGTTCCTGCTACCCTGTTTGTTTGTTTCTGAACTCAACCTGTCAAGTGCCTACCTTGCAGGGCTGACTTCCTGTTAAAAACTTAGTAGGGCTGGGAACTTGCCTCTTGGTTCCACAGCTTAACGTTTAGCTAAGAGAGGCTGGTGGCAGCTTTCTACCCTGGCAGTGAGGCTTCACTTGCCATTCCTTTTGGAATTTCGCCTTTAGACATCAGCAGGTGACCAGGAGCTCCCCCGCCCTCTGGACCCAGGCAGGCTTGCCGGAAACTGCTACACCTCCAACTCAACTTACTCTTTCTACAACAAAAGAATCACTTTAGTTGGAGGAAAGATCCTTCGATTGGAGGAAGGCTTTAAACTTGAGCCCAAAGGAAAGGTGGGGGTATGAATATTTTAATTAATAAATACATTTTGCTCAGTCAACTGGCAGGATAAGGGCATCCATCCCTCTAACTGTTGCTGCTAACATATTCATTCCATAGTTTGCAAAGATGACAACACAGACCACAAGATGCAATGTTGTGCTTGTTTTCATATGCATACTGGCTTTAGAATTGTTGAAATGGATTGAAGGCTATCTAGTCCAGCTCTTCTGCCTCCTCCCAAAGTGATTTACAACCATTGGGAGCCACAAGCAGATGGCAAGCAATGCAAGGCCTGTGGAACGCCTAGCATCAGATGACCCAGACGAATGGGTCAGGCCAACATTGCAGGGGAAACCAAAAGCAGAACCTAATCGCTAGTCATGGTGACCGGGGACGGGGGCGAGGAATGGATGCTAGAGATCCTCTTTGTCCTTTTAAATTCCAAGGTGTGACAGAAGACAAGGGAACTGCAATTTCTATTTATTCCTACCCTGCCTGTCCCTTCCCCTGCCTGCAGTTCAGGATAATCCAACACCAGCAAATATCCCTTTGCCCATTGCGATCTGGAAGCTGATTTATTGACAGGCTGTTTGCTGCTATTTGGAGGGGATTGGAAGCCCTCTCAGCCCTCCCACCATGAGAACCTTTGCTTTTAGGAGGGGGAGCCCAGAAGGCTTCTGATCCACCCTTGTCCCCAAGGAATATTTCTGCATCCACACAAGGCTGAAACACAGCAAAGCTGGAGACCGTAATCCCATGACAAGGCTGATGTGAAAACTTTCCCAAGAAAGAGAGCAGAAACTAACTACTCCTGATCAACTGAGAACAAGGTCTGAACAACAGGGCAGTGGTGAACTTACTGGGCATCTGTTCAAGTTGTTCAGCACCAACGAAACATAACTGAAATTGGTTCACAGTCTGATTATGACTGTTGAACACATGGCACATTTTACTGCCGAACACAGTTCCTGCAAAATTCTCAGCGTTCCTGCTTGCGAGGCGACACATATGGAGTCCTGTTTCTTACAGTAGATACAAAACGGGAGAGATACAAGACTGGAGAACAACAGGATTAGGGAAGAGCAGACAGGAGAAGCCGTGGCTGCCTCCCCTCCTGATAAGTTGAGGATTTAAAGGTACTGGGAAGATCTGTAGGTTGACCTGGGAGAGAAGAGTTCATTGTACCTAAATATTTGCCAACAGCACCAGCTAATAAGATAACACTGAAATCCTTAACAGAGTCAAGCAAGATTTGGGTCTAGATGAACTAGATTTCCAGCTAATGAGCTTTCAAGCTCTGACTCTCAAAAGATCATACCCTGGAAATCTAGTTGGTCTTTAAAGTTCTGCTGGACCTGAATCTTGCTCTTCTACTACAGACCAACATGGCTACCCATCTGAAATTAACAAAGTTGTGCACTTCTAATCCCATTGATTACTTCTTAGGATTGCCCCAGCCAATACAATGACCACCAGACAGTAATCCATATGGAGTCCTCTCCCCCATAATATGGTCTCATTCCTAATGGCAACAGATGAGCGAGATGCATTCCAAGTCAACCAGAGGGCAACACGGTCCCCGCTGTTTCCAATAATGCAGTAATGCTCTGGGGGAGCTCTGTGTTAATGGGATGAAGCAGGTCGATATAGTGGAGCACGATTCTGATAAAAGATGAAGGGCATCACCACAACATGAATGAATCCACCCCCTTCTGCTCATTTATGAGCCTTATGTTCTTGCTGTGGATCTTCTGTGGATACTTTCGGCTCTCGGAAAGGTATGGCAATCAGCTAAGTCGAAAGAAGGTTGTTTTTGTTTGCTTGACACATAGACTACCTCTTTTCAAGCTTTCAGCTGTTTTATGGAATAGACCATCACACCCTACATTGTTAAACTGCCATTGCCCCTGCTGTTATGCTCAACAGCCCTGCTGGGTATGGCATAATTTATTCATCCCTTGGTATACGCATATGCATCCGCTCCTTCTTTATTTTTGCTTCTTTGACGATGCTGGACTCATTCCTGTTTTATAAATAGAAACTTGGATGAAAAGATAGAGGTTTATTCTTGTGTGAGGCTACTGAGCATTGCTCATCAGGAGCAAAAGTACTACATTCTGAATGGATGGTTCCTCCTTTCTCTCCATTTTAGAAAACTGAGCAATTTCCTTTGACCATCTCTTAACTAACATCGGAATTAAAATGCGTTCCTCAGGAGTTCCTCTCTTTGCTCCTAAAATTTCAGTTAGCATTAAGCCCGTTGCAAACTTTGGAACAGGTCCACAGATCTGAGTTCTATGAGTGGTAAAGTACATAATTTCAGGGTGGCAGCAACAGAATTCACAGCCAGAGCAGAGGAACGTGTGCAGCTTCCCAAAAGGATGGTTGTCAACACCTCATTGCCCATCTGGGCATGGAGCAAGGGTCACTGGGGCAGTCGGGGGGGGGGGGATAGTGAATTGCCTGCATTATGCAGGGGGTTGGACTAGATGACCTTAGAGGTACCTTCCAACTCTATGATTCTATGATCGCTAATAAAAAAAATGCCTTCGGAAAAGTGGATGGAAAACTGACCAAGAGACACATCTGTCCTGTTATGATCAACCATAAATGCAGGAAGATGTGAAAAGCTAGGATGACACAAGTCCTTTATGTGTACCTGTCTCTTCTGACATTAAAAGAAGTACTAGCAGGTTAAACAACAAATGACAGGAGAGTACACTGAATTCCTCATATGCCATAAACAGACCCTTGTGTAACATTTGAGAGGGCAGTGGTTTTTTGCCTGATAGACTGGCAAATGCACGTACGTTGACATTCGGACTCTGTCTTTTTGCAGTCTGAAGCATGATTGTCAATTAAAGCCTGAACTTTCATACACCTAAATACAAAAAAAGGAAGAGGGAAAACACTCAGGTCCACTGGGGGATGTTGTTAACTGTGCATGGCGAGCCCTTTTGCTTTTTTCCTGCATGTTTTCATTGGCAAATGGAGCAATTGTAGAATTTTCTTTCAGAGAGAAAGGGACAAGTCCCCCAACTACAGTCTGTTACTTTCCTCTCCCTATTAGAGGAAGGTTCTGAAGCAAGAGGGGGAAAGACTTTGCATACTTGAAGACACTTGAGCATTATTACTGAGATGTTTCTTCAGTCATTTTTCAAGCTTCTTCCCCATGTGTGTTTTTAAAATGTAGTTGGGGGCGGGGAGGAGATTACTGGAAGCATTCCAAATCTTCTGTTGCAGAGACAACTGGTGATTCATGCAACCAAATCTGGTTTATAGGCAAACTTCTGAACCTTGTTCTGGGATTTTATTCACCTTATGCCACACATGCATTATAAGGAGGCCTGAGAGCAAGAGTACAGTCATGCTGCTCTTATGCTGTGGAGGCAGCAAGTATTCCCCCTCCCCACAGATTTATAGATTTTTTTTCATGTATGGGATAAGTAAGATGTGACAGATTGCACGTTTTAAAACACCTGGAAGGGCTGTACACACACAGCTGCAGGACTGTTAATCACTCACAGAATCAGAGAGCTTTGAGTGACAGACTCCAAGACATCTGATTGGGTAGCATGAGCTGGAAAGAGGAGGGTCTTCTTTCAGTCCTAGCTGAGAAAGATCCAGTGTGAAGAGTTGGGAGATGGAGTCCTCGGGAGAGCAGTTTTGACACTGGCAGGAGAACTGAGGAAAGTTGTTAAGGAGGTATAGGAAGTAGGTTCAGACTCCCAAACGGGGATAGATCTTCTAAGGAGAGGAGATTTTCCCTACCCAGTCAAACAGGGAGGTAGCTCTGGAGAGTGAAATGATCCCTGGTCAGATTTAGTTGGAAACTGCCTGTGGAGACCTTCAGATTCAGTTAATGATGGAAGGCAAGCCCTGATGTGTGTAGAGAGGGGGCTTGGGGTACTAGAAAGTGGGTACCAGCATTCCCACTTCAGAAGAGAAAGAGAATACTAAAAATATGCTAGAGTGCCTTGGGGGAAAACAGGGAAACCAAAGCCTCAAAACATAAGCCTTTAAGTATCTTTGAAGAGCATAAGAACTGAAATCTGTGCATGTTCTGATTTTACCTCTCTCTCTCTCTCTCTCTCACACACACACACACACACACACAGAGAGAGAGAGAGAGAGAGAGAGAGAGAGAGAATTGCCTGATTTCACTTGACCTTTCCCCTCTATTTAGGTAGTTATTTTTGAATTTTAAAAATTCCTCTGTTGCCAATTCTGCTGTTTAAGGATGAGGGAATGTCATATGGTGTGTCACACCTTTCATATTTTCTGCTCAGAAAAATAGTTCTTTGTAGAGAATAGTAAATGAAGCATAAATGTTGATAATCACAAATCAACCATGAACTGACTGCAAGACCTATGCAAACTTCAACCCTCCCTCCCCCATATGTAATGTGTGAACAGCAGTAGCGGCCTAACTGATAGGATTCTTGCATGAATGAATGAGCTCATGCATGTGTAGTGCTATGAGCATTTTTTTAAAAAGAGATTTGCAATGCAGTTCTAAGAAGAATTACACCCTTCTAAGTCCTATAGGGTGTAACATTGGTGAGGATTGTACTGAACTATTAAGGATTAAATATTCAGCTGGTTTATTAAACTTCACTTTATCAGTTTCAAAAGTGCCCCCAATTAACCAGGCAGCAGATTGTTTTAAAAACAATTTGTAAAACAATTTACTCCCCCCCCCCGCCCCCAAATCCAAACACTTAAATAGCAGGTACCACTTTAGAAAAGACTTCCCCCTCCCTCCCTTTCCTATGCAGGCAGGAATGCCTGTTCTAAGACACTGCCTGCTGCAAAATATACTTGCATAGTCTAAACATAAATCAGGCTTTTCCTCTTCTTCAGTTGCTGTGCAAGTATATGCAGATTTTCAATATTGTTATTGAATAAATAGAATTAATATTTTAAGTTAGTGGCAAGCATTATTATTAACAATAGTATATACTGCTTTGTCTAAGCTATATGAATAATGTGGTACTTTGCCTAAGCTACAGAATATATATATAAACACCACAATTTCTTGGAAGTGGCAATTGTCATCCAGCTCTCTGTGATATTTTTATGAGGAACCAAAACTGCAACTGCCTCCCTTGGTATCATTTTCTGCCTGCAAAACTCTGAACGCCACAGTTATTGTACATGATCATTTTGCTGTGTTCGGACAGAAGGGCTGTGCTAACATCATTAAGGAAGAGGAACACACGTCATACATGCAGTGACATTTTCAGCAACGCATAACTCCTCAGATGTAAAAGGATGTGTCTTCTTGGCCTTACCAGAGATGCACCAATTTATGGAAGTGGTGCAATGACACTCCTACCCCAGTACCTCATTTTTCTCTTGTCAAACCAATTATTCCTGACAAGTAACTGACAGCAAAATAAGTTTTTTTTACTGGGTGGTGGTGAAGTAGGACAGAGAAGTAGTCTTCGGATATTATCCAAGAATTGTGTAGGCAGAGAACTTCAGATTTCTGTGATGGAGTTTAAAGATCTCATTAAATAACTAATTGTCAGGATACGCCAACACTCAGCCCTGGAAAGTGTGAAGGAATAATAGTGTTTTTGTGCAAATTTGCAGAGTCTGTTTGTCACATAGGGTGGGTGGGAGATGGAGAGCTCCTGGAGATGGAGAGCCAGTTTGGTATAGTGGTTAAGAGCACGGGTTTGATTCCCCTCTCCTCCACTTGAAGCCAGCTGGGTGACCTTGGGTCAGTCACAGCTCTCTCAGAGTGCTCTCAGCCCCACCCATCTCACAGGGATAATAATGGCATACTTTGTAAACCACTCTGAGTGGGTGTTAAGTTGTCCATATATAAATTGAATATTGTTGTTGTTGTTATTAATATTAATATTAATTACACCTGATCACCAGAGTGCAGTTCCACTTGAGAATATGGCTGCTTTGGAGGCATTATACCCCACTAAGGCCCTTTTCTCCCCAGGCTCCACCCACCCAAATCTCCAGAGCTGAACCCAGAGCTGGAAATTTTATTCTCACATCATACCAAATACACATATATGGACATTCCTCTCCTGCTCATACAATATATTCTCTGCCCCCCCACCATTTTATGGAATGGACTACCTGAGGAGGTTAGGAAAGCTCCCACTCTCCTGGGCTTCCATTAACAATGCAAAACTGAACTATTCAAGAGGGTTGTTTACTTATAGAGGAGAGCTGGGCTGGAAGGAAGTGGCCTCAAAGAGATCCATCAGTGAGGAGATAAGGAGAGACCACAAACTTTACTACTATTGCTGTAGATATTGAGGGGCCATAGACTTCATTGCCAGGAGGAGAGTTGGCAGGTTCCATGGTGCCCATGGGCACCATGTTGGGGACCCCTGATCTACTGCACGGTCCTTTTAATGGAGATTCTGGAGATTGAAACTGGGACCTTCTGCATGCAAAGAAGAGGTTCTTCCACTAAGCCACACCCCCTCCCCATTTAATTAATTTTAGTTTGAAAGAATTGAAGGAGTACAGGAAGGAGTAGCTAATGTTGAAAATAAGTAACTTGAAGAATTTTATTTATATGTCTATTATTTATTTATCTAAACATTTATCTCTTACCTTTCTCTCCAATAAGGACTCAAGGCAGCTCACATCATTATCCTCTCCTCCATTTCATCCTTACAGCAATCCTCGGAGGTAGATTAACCTGAGAGTATGTGATTGGCCAAAGGTTACCCATCAAGCTTCCGTGACGGAGTGGGGATTCAAACCTGGGTCTCCCAGATCCTACTCTAACAACTCCATATTGGTGTCTTGCATTGCTTAATCCCTAATGGTCTGGAAACTGCAGGATTGCTTTCGGGCCATTTATATTGGTGTCTCTCTACAGCAGAATTGAGATGGAGCCAGCAGTTCCCTCTTGTTTGCATTCTGCCACATTGGCACATGGAATAAGGAGCCTGGCGTTGCTTTCAAGGTTACCACTCCAAACCTCCAGTGCCATATAATAATAATAGTAATAATAATAATAATAATGTCTCTGGAGGAAACGTCTATCAGCTTAGCAAGGCCAATCAATGATAACATGTGATCTTTATTTATTATTGATGGTGTTGCGTGTAATTTGAATAACAATAACATTTGATTTATATACCACCCTTCAGGACAACTTAACACCCACCCAGAGCAATTTACAAAGTATGCCATTATTATCCTGACAACAGTCACCCTGTGAGGTGGATGGAGCTGAGAGAGCTCCTAGAAGCTTTGACTGAACCAAAGTCACCCAGCCGGCTTCAAGTGGAGGAGTAGGGAATCAAACCCGATTCTCCAAATAAGAGTTCCACTGCTCTTATCCACTGCACCAAACTGGCTCCTATAAGAGAACGAGGTCCTGCCTCTATATTTCTGTAACAGTAGCATAATATGGGAGGGGGGCAAGATTCTCCTGATAATCTTGTTAAAATGTCAGTGGTGAATTCAGTCAGGGAAAGCCGTGGCTCAGCAGTAGATTATCTGCTTGGCATGCAGAAGGTCCCACGTTCAGTCCTCAGCATTTCTGAATGAAATGATCAGGTTGTCAGTGATGTGAAAAACCTCTGGCCTAAACCCTGGAGTGCCACTACCAATCTGAGTAGATAACGTTGACCTTGATGGGCCAATTCAGTATAAGGCAACTTCATATGTAAAATCATCCTGTTAATTTTTTCTGGTGACCATATGCTTTTGTAACAGGCTTTATGCCATGGATTGACATGATTCCTGTTTTGCTTATTTTAACTGTCCCCTGAAGGAGACAGCTATTTATTTACTTATTTCCTTGGAAAGGTTACCTTCTCTTATACGACATAAAGCTTCACAAATGAAAATTTAAATGTTCTTATAAACCCTGACCCAAAAATGCCTTTATTAACAGCCATGCCGTTACCGAACGAGCTGTTCTGCTGAAGGAATGCTTTTGATCTTCATGAAGCTGTTTTTAAAACATAATATAATATGCAAAACAGAATAAAAATGTTACAAAGATAAACACAAAACAACCTGGTTCTAGAAATGAAATTATATGTTTTCAGAAGCAGAAATTAAGTGGTCATATCTTTTCCAGGAAAATTGAGTATTTATTATTGTCTCTTATTACTGTGTTCTATTTATTAAGCTTAATGTTTTAATATATGGCTGCCATAGATACAAGTTAAGCTCAGTAGCAGAATCATAACTTTGAATTTCCTGACTTCTATGTGCTTAAAGTGGGTATCTTTGCAAATGGAGGTGGGAGCTGCTTTTCTGCATGCTGTAATCCTGGTAAATGAAATGGCACCAAAAATAAATAAAAAGGGAGACAATTATTTTCCCATCTATGCATCACAGCAGAAGATAGCCAGGAAAGCTAAATTAAGGAATTAATCTCAAGTACTTCAGTCATCTCTTAATTTTTTAAAATGAAAACAGCCCCCTTTATTGGCATAGTAAGACCCTTTTAAAAGGCTGACTGAAGCCCAGTATACGCAATTTAAGACCTCATTCTCCATCTAGTGCTGGACTGTACCACTTCAGACGGCACATAGGGTTTCTAATGTTTGGGTTCCTACTATATATACAAACAATGTGATGTACATTCAAAGATGAGCCTGAGGGAGAAGATTCCTTCCCATTTGTTTAACATTTACGTATGGTGAAATTCTAAGCGAAATTACTCAGTCTAAGCCCATTGATGTCAGTGGGCTTAGGCTGAAGTAACTCTGCTTAGGATTTCACTGTGAGTGTATTTTTGTCCCACCCTACCTCCAGACTGGCAGATACGGCTATCCTCTCCTCCATTTTATCCTCACAGCACACCTGTGAGGTGAATTAGGCTGAGAGAATGACTGGCCCAAGGTCAACCACTGGCCTTCCGAGCAAAGTGGGAAATAAGCCCCAGGTCTTCACAGTCCTCATCCAACACCTTAACCACTATACAGCACTGATTTTATAGTGTTGTGTAGTGTGTGGCTTCTTGTCATGCAGTTTGGCTCTGAGCTGGATGAATAGAAAATGAGTTGTCAGAGAGCAGGACTGAATAACTATAATGCTGCTTATTTAAAACTAGAAGTCTTCTGGAAGCAAATTACCTTCGAATCCCTTTAGTAGTCTGTGGCTGGCTTTCCCCTGCCACACCTCAACAGAGGCGCAACAGTTTTTAAGAGGGAGGCAGAAAGGTTGGATAGATAAAACAAATGACAACTGTTAGACGAACTCTTTCAGATCCCATTGTTGTTGTGGAAAGATATTAAAAGTAAAGTCTTTCCGACTTGCAAACTGACAGCTCTAGAGGCAGGTGGTCCAGCATGCATAGTCAGGCAGAAAACACAAAAGGTGTCTGACTGGGGTGTTTCAGGGATCATTTAACACTGTTTTAGTGTGCTTTTAATTTGAAACTGTTATATTAAGCTGCTCAGTGGTCTATATGCTGTGGCCGGGTCAGTAATGCTGGGTTTAAATTAATAATTTTATTTATTTATTTTATTCAATTTATGTTTTCATTATGTTTTATTTTGTAAGCCAACTCAAGAAGGTTCTCTGGAGAGGCAACATAAAAATCTGCTATATAAATAAATAATGAATGGGAATGTACATCTTTCTCAATTTGAATAAAAATACACATCTGTGTCCCAATCCCTAATTACTGTGAATGTGCATGAAAGTGCTGTTACAGAATCAGATATTTGATCTGTCAAGGACGGTACTGTCTACTTAGCTGGGCAGCGAGGTCTCCAGGATCTCAGGCAGAGATCGCTTAGCTAGAGATGGCAGGGATTGAACCTGGGACCTTTGCATGCCAAATATCTGAGTGCAATAACAACAACAACAACAACAACAACAACAACAACAACAACAAGGTATTGTCAACCCAGTAAAAATGCCTGATATTTCCAGGATCGAATCTGCAGTACTCACTACTATTCCCACTTTCCTGACACAGTTCCTCATTCCAATATCACTATTCCTGATATTACTAGAATCAGGAATCCTGTCCAGGAGGCAGATAGGAAGGGGCCCTTTAAATGGCTAAATCCCAAAGGCCAGATCTACCACCCATAGAAAAGTATCCAGAACCAGCCTTGGACTTACATGTCACACGAAACCCGTCATCCAGTATTGGGACCATTTAAATCCCTGCTGGTGGCAATATTCCAGCCACTTCTCCACATCGCAAACTGTCCAGTGTGCAGAACAGCCAGAGAATGAAGGATGGGCCTCAACGGCAAGCATACATGTACCATGTATCCCCACAACAACTTTTCTTGTGCAATCCTCTGGAATAGAATAGTGGTATGCAAATAAAAATGTATACCTAATATGCACATTGAGTGCTGGATCCATCCAGCTTTTAGCACTGGTGGAAAGGGAAGAAGGGGAACCTTTTTGACCACCTAAGATAGCTACACTGGGGGACACTTGACAAAAGCCATATGGGCTGCAGTGAGGGGGAATTGGGAAAAGACTGAATGAGAAGCCTGGCTGGATCCAACCCCAAGTGCCCTGCAATCTGAAATTCTGGATTTAGTCAGTGTGAACAGTATGCAGGCTGTACAATATATAATGTTGTTGTACACTGTTGCCTAGAAAGACAATGAGGAAAATGGTGCCCTCTTGCTGATCTTGGAAGACAAAGACCATCCAAGTAATAAGTCAGTATGGCTGTTTAACACTGCTGTTTAATATTTTATATTTCAAGGCATCAGAAGACAAGGCCTTTTGTTTTATAGCTGGGAAAGATAATGCGAGCTATAAAAAGTGTTGTAATCAGAGCCAATTTGTCAGGCCTAGTATATGAGCTAGAGCCAGAACAGAGACATGCCACATTGACTGCTGATCATTTGCTCCACATTTGGTGCCTTGAAATGAAAAGAGAGAAATTAATGGGGAAATAAAAGAGGGGAAATGGAATATAAATAATGCAGGGCCTCTTGTTTTGTTTTGTTATGTTTTGAACTCCATCCTATTATTAGCCTTTTTTATAGGAAGGGGAAAGGAAGGGATCCCGGTCAAATAAGCTACGAGCTCAAATATTCTGCCTTATATCGAAGAGTTACTGGAGATATGGTTGAAATGCAGTGAATGGAAATGGTAGCGTTTCTGCTATAAAGGAGATTTAAAGCAAGCATTAACAGACAGGTGCACAGTTAAGGTTTCGTCTAGTAAACATTGCTCTGAGAAGTAATTCTCTGTTGTTGTTCATGCTGCTATACTTGGTGTTCCGCAAGCCGTTCTGGTTCTAGTGCTATTTTTAGGGATTTAAAATTTGGCCTCCAGGCTTTTACTTCAGCCTGAGAGCAGGCATACAAAATGTAAACCAAATCCATGTGGCTATTTTTAGGTTATCACACACATTACTTGAACAAAGACAAAAGGAGATGTTAATAGCTTTGGGTGCATTTGTGTTCTGATAGCACAGATAGCTAATTTTAGTTTTCTGATCTAATCTAAGCAAGTGTCTTTGGGATTCAAAGCAAAACCCCCCCAAAAAACTCTATTGAGGTTTCACTGAGCATGAATAGTATTGCATGGATGCGTAAAACTCTTATGAATATTCCAGGTAATATGCCATGAGCACTCAGTATATTCCTAGCTTTAAGCAGCCCAGAGAACATTCACAAGATTTATAAACCTTATCAAATTTAGGTTTCAACTGCTGAAATTTAGACTGAGATTAAGAAAAATTCTTACCTACAAGAATGGGTCTGAAGTAGAATCAGATTCCTAGAGAGGCATTGGAAACTCTGGAGTTTTTCAAGAAATGATTCATTGGGCGTATGGTAAGGAGTCCTTTAGATAAAGGATGCCCACTTTTAAATATATGGATGTTGAATTAAGCAAACCACTGGGTCCATTTCAAATCTATGAACCAATAATGTAACCTGTTTGCTATCAATCTCCGATTTGATATTTGTTGAGGAGAGCAACAAATGGTTAATAGTGGCACAAAAGTGGAAGCACCTACATGAAGCTGCTTTATATTAAATTAGACCATTGGTCCATCAAGGTCCGTTTCGACCGAACACACTGCCAGCAGCTCCCCAGGGTCTAAAGTCTTTCACATCACCTCCTACTAGAGGTGCCGGGGATGAAACCTGGGGATCTTCTGCGTGCCAATCAGATGCTCTGCCATCAAGCCACAGCCTCTCTCCTAGGCCGAATCCACACTCACTCACCATCCGCTTATCTTGCGCAGTCATGGCAATCGGGTTCATTCCACTACCATGCTGTGCATCTTCACATTCACCCTTCCATTGCGCCTTTATGGCGCAATCAGTTCTCCACATACCACTGAGTAAAGCGTCACAGTGGGCGGTTCCATCCTCCGCCGTCAGAATTGATGGCGCTCGTCACTTCCTGTTTTTTTTTTATAAAGGGTAAATTATCTGGTATACTGATATCTTGACTCCGGTGACTGTTTCTTTTCCCGCGCAAACCGCTGTTCATTACAGTTGGTTTACTGGTATACTGACCTTTATGCACTGTGGAAAAAAAAGGGGGAGAAAACGGATTTCCGCCAATATCACATGTTTTTGAGGGAAGGCGCAATAGTGGTGCAGTGATGGCAGGGAACACGCGGAATGGGAAAGTGTGTGAGTATCTGCATGAATAGCGCACCACTTGCAAAAAAGGCGTGGAAACAAAAAGGAAGTGTGGATTCGGCCCTATTCAGAGCCACCAAATCTTCTAGAATATACTTATACAATATGAAAGATAGAAAGGTTGGCAATGCATTCTGTTTATACCCTGTATATTTTTATGGTTTAGAATATTACATTAAATAAAAACTCAGAATAAAGTGTGTATAAAGCAGCATTGTTGTTTTCTTTTTAGGCTGCAAATCTCTTTTTGCTTTTTGTTCCTGTTAATGTAGAATTTATGTGGAAATATTATAATGCAGTGAGGAGGATATTTCTCCAGAGGCAATGCTCCAAGTTCAGTGTGTGGCTGCTCCTTTTGTTGCTTTTCCTTCCTTCCTGGTTTTCCTGTATTTATACTTTTATCCAAAAAATCAGCCACCAAACACCTCACAAATGGCAATTCTAACGGGGGATTCTCATCTGAGATGGATCCAGATGCTTTGCTGCTACCCTTTTGATGATTTCTGTTAATGGCAGATGGAGACAGGAGGAAGGGCAATTCTCAGCTTGAGCTGCATCCAGGCACAGTGCAGGGGTGTTTGTCTGCTTCCTACCCCTCTCTCTGATGGCTCTGATTCTCCTCTCAATGGGCAGTAGGACTCTAGAGGAGGCAGGTGTCTCAAGACTGAGGCATGATGGAGGAGTGTTCAGATTTTATGCTAATGCCACACTGAGTGCATTATGGATAGGATACTCAGATTTTTGAGTGAATAACAATATGCTCCTTTTTACATTGACACAAGACTCAGGTGTATCATAAGTTGAGGAGGACAAGCCAGTTTATCCTTCTGCTCGGATACAAAAGCAACATCTGGCTTTCTTTTCTTTCTGGGATCTGGCAGCTGGAAGGCCAAGAAAGTGGGTTCTATCAAACCTGTGGGTTAAACTTCCGAGGGTAGGTCATTCCACTGTGCTTCTGCTCTGGGCGAGTTTCCCCTTAATCCATAGCAATTTAGACATCATTAACCAGGAGTGAAATCATATCTCCGTGTCTCCTTTTCAGTTTGGATGCCTATACTAGCATTCTGATTTCTCTCTGTCTTACATAGAAGAAGATAGGTTGTCTCTCCGGTATCCTAAGCCTCAGAATTTGTAGCAATCAGCATTTCACCACTGATACAACTCTGCCTTGAATTCTTGCAGGAAAAGAGGCAAGATGAAGCACCATAGCAACTATACCAAAAAGTCAGTGAGATATGTTCTTAATGGTAGCTTTCCATCCATACAACTTTATTCCACTATAGACTTAGAAATGCCAGCACTGACAGCCCCTTAACAACGAGGGAGAGGTGCCTCGCGTGGAATGCTGTTAATTAAGGTTGCCAGGTTCCCTCACCTTCCCAGCAGGAGGGGGTGACCCGGCATTCAACTTTTTGTTGCTCCTCGCATGTGTATGAAGCACGCACCCTTCCAGGATGGTGCAATGATGTCACAGGAAGTAATGTCATCACACAGGCACAGGAGTGCATGCACACTACAAAGCGCAAGAGCACTCTTGGAGCAACACATTGATGTCATTCCCAGGAGCAACGTTGTCGCATTGCCCGGGGAGCACACCCAGGAAGCCTATTTCCCCACCTTTCTGTTTCGCCAGCCAGGTGAGTGATGGCAGGGGGAAAGCATGGAATTCCCCTCCCCGACTGCGGGACCTGGAATCCTGGCTGTTAATCTGTAGGTGTTAACATTTGGGTTGCCAGTCCCCCACTGGGGGCGGAGGATCCCCTGCTCCCACCCTCCACCCCTTACCTGGGGATTCCTCACCCCCACTTACCCCCGCCTCCACCTCTGCCCTAGCTCCCCCACTCTGCAGCAGCCCAATCTGGCCCAATTTGGCCCGATCCAGGCCAGATTGGGCTCCTGCGGAGCACGGTAGTGCTCCTCTGCTCCACAGCAGCCCAATTTGGGCCAAATCACCCTGAATCTGGCCCAATCCAGCCCAATTTGGCCCCCTTGTGGAGCACAGGAGCACTCTCAGGGTGGTCACAGGCCGCACGATGATGTCACTTCCCAGAAGTGACATTATTGTGTGAGTCTGGAAGCATGTGCACATTGCACATGCACGATGAACAACAGAGCAGGTAGGGGCTGAGTCCCCCACCTCCTGTCAGGATGGCAGGGGGCCCTGGAAACCCTAGTTCACATACAGGCCTGGGTACATGTAAAAGTTTTGCCCATGTGGCTCATCCCTACAACATACATAGTGTACAAACAATGTCCAGTTCCTACATAGGTCCATTCTTGTGCTTTACAAAAAATAGCCTTTAGATAACTATGCAGGCCTAGTTTTAAGTGGGTAGCCCATGTTGGTTTATAGTAGGAGAGCAAGATTCAGGTCCAGTAGCACTTTAAAGACCACCCAGATTTCCAGGGTATGAGCTTTCAAGAGTCAAAGCTCCTTTCATCAGATACCTTCGTCAATAATGTTGAGACAAAGCATTTAAATAAAAACAGTAGTGTCTTGATTGGAGTGAAGCTATGTTCCATCTAGACCCCTGGTCCAGTTACAGCTACTAATCATTCAGATGCTTCGGAGATACTAACCAGCCAGTTAATAACCTTCCCTTGTTGCCCTTATCTAGGGTTCAGAAGTATACTGCCCCGAGCATGGGGTTAAGAAATAATGATGTTTGGTCACCATGAGGAACCTAGTAACTTCTACCAAATGCCACAGAGATATAAGTCAGAGCTCAAGAGGAGTGTCTCTTTTTTTAAGCCCCAGAGGAAAGATTTAGCTTAGTTGGCCCAGCTGTTTTCATGGCAGCTGTGGTGTAACAAATATTCTGGTGAACCTATCCAGCTTATTGTAGGGCTTCTCAGCCATTGCCTGTGGCACTAACAGACCCTTGCTGTGATATGAATATTTGGCCCATTACTATAATTATGAATCTGAAAAATAGTAAAAGGCCATGACTGCCAATGTTTTGTAAGAAGTTACTTTTAGGAAGAAATGTGAACTAAAATACAAAACCCAGCCCTATATAAAGAGGTGTTTTGGCCTTAAGTTGTGAAGAGTACCATGTGGCTTCCTGGCATCCCCCCCCCCCCCAATTCTTTTCCCAACTAATGTGGAGTATGGCGAGACCACAAGTTCATTTCCCTGTGGGTTTTTAGTAGACATCTATGCCTCAGGCATGCCTGGGGCAAGTTACAGTATCCGCAAAGAAAGCTGCCTATTCAGACTAAATGCAGAAATATAAATTTGTTGCAAATTGCCCTTAATAAACTCTAACACACCCTTTACAGTAAATCATTTGCTCTTCACTTGGCCATTTGCCCTCCAGTTCACACTGGGGCAGACCCATTAGAAGTAATCCATGGCATTTATAACAGTGTTCAAAGCATTTAAAATGCATTATCTTAGTAACCCTTTCTAGAACTTTATAAGGTCTTTTGTAATTATTGTTCCCATATTGCATCTCTGCTGAATAGATGGGACCGTAGCTGAGATATGGAAGCTTACTGAACCTTAACCCTTTTATGTATCTTATTGCACTGTTATCCTGCCTTCTCTCTAAGGAGCTCAGTATTACATTCATTGGATACAACGTGGTGAGTTAGGTTTGGCTGAAATAGAGAACCAGCTGGATAGTCCAGGCTAGACTGAGCTTGTTGGATCTTGGAAGCTAATCAGAGTCAGCCTTGGTTAGTAATTGGATGGGAGATCTCTGAAGAAGACCAGGGTCACTATGCAGAGGCAGGCAATGGCAAATCACCTCTGTTAGTCTCTTGCCTTGAAAACCCCGGCAGGAGTTGACACAAGTGAGCTGCGACTTGATGGAACTTTCCACCACTGCTC
This sequence comes from Eublepharis macularius, assembly GCF_028583425.1. Classification (NCBI taxonomy): domain Eukaryota; kingdom Metazoa; phylum Chordata; class Lepidosauria; order Squamata; family Eublepharidae; genus Eublepharis; species Eublepharis macularius. The sequence continues at coordinate 161,701,394 of NC_072792.1, read as the reverse complement.
AGTCCGAGACTATTGAATGGGCTTAGTGGCCAAGTGTGGAGTTGAACATGGGTCGTCCTAGTTCATTACTTGATTACTGTGCCTCATTGTCATCCATCCTTTCTGTACCAGATCCTTTCATTTCTGGGGGTGTGAGACTTTTTCAGATGCCCTTTTCTACAGCAGCATGATTAATAGGGTACATTTTTAAGAGCCAGAGTATGTGTCCTTTGTGTGTGGTATGCAAAGCATAAAACTAGGTTCAAGGGCTTGCTGGTACTGGTAAAAGGGGTATTCGTCTCTCATGGAGGAGTTGGTCACACTTGTTCTTGGTACTGCTGCTTTAGTACAGGATAGGAAAGCTGACAATTTTTATTTATTTACTTGCTTGATCTATATACCACCTTTCTCCACAGTGGAGACGCAAAGCAACTTACAACATTGTTCTCCTCTCCATTTGATTGCTAGAACAACAACCCTGTGAGGTTGTTGCTGTCTAGTTAATACTATGCTGTCTAGTTAATACTAGTTACTCTGGTGAGCAATAACATTTATTTATTTTATTGATTCATTTACATTAATCTATAGTCCACCATTCTCTCTCTCTTAGACTCAAAGTGGATTACACAGCGTAGGTTAATATGATCAGCGGCTGGGACATCCAATAAACTATACAATAGGGTAAGGATTGCAGAAATTTGAAAACAAACAAATTAATGCAGAACTGGAAACTAATGTTGAAACAAAACCTAAGCAAATTGACATGACATATTACATCATGCAGTACTATCCAGTATGATCATACTTACAGCAACAGACAGTACGCAGTAGCATAAACTACAGTCCCTATCCTTGCCTAACACATCTCTCAGAACCATTTCCTTAAAGCACTATTCTCTTACCTCTGTAATTACCTTTTGTCCTGAATCTACCGCCCATCAACATTAGTTCTAGTATTTTGGGAGAAAAAGTTATCTCTGTCCATTCTGTCTACCCTGTACATACTTTTACAAATCTCTGTCATGTTGCCCCTTCAGTTGTTCTTTGCTCATAGGAAACCAAATAATTCAACCCCCAAATCATCTTTGTTGCCCTCTTCTGTACTTTTTCCAGCTCTGCAATGTCATTTTTGAGATACGGTGACTAGAACTGCATACAATATTCCAAATGAGGCCACACCATAAGTCTATACAGAGGCATTATAATATTGGGCTATTTATTCGCAATTCCTTTTCCTAAAAACCCTCAGTATATAGTTTTATCTTTTTCACTGCTGCTGCACACTGGGTTGACATCTTCATTGAGCTATCCACTAGGACCGCAAGGTCTCTGTCCCTCTCAGTTTCGACAAGTTCAGACCCATTAGCGTCTACCTGAAGCTGGGATTTTCTGTCCCAAATTGAATCACCTTACACTTACCAATGTTGAATTTCAACATAAGAACATAAGAAAAGCCATGTTGGATCAGGCCAATGGCCCATCCAGTCAAATACTCTGTGTCACACAGTGGCAAAAAACCAGGTGTTCTCAGGAGGTCTGCCAGTGGGGAAGGGACACTAGAAGCCCTCCCACTGATTGCCCCCCAGACACCAAGAATACAGAGCATCACTGCCCTAGACAGAGAGTTCCATCTAGATCTTGTGGCTAATAGCCACTGATGGACCTCTGCTCCATATGTTTATCCAATCCCCTCTTGAAGCTGTCTATGCTTGAAGCTGCCACCACCTCCTGACAGGGCCGGATCTACGGTTGCCAGCGCCCAGGGCAACCATAGTCAGGCTCTATGCACGCGCGCATAGCATGCTCACGCTCCTGGCACTGCGTGATGACATCACTCCCTGACGTCATCACGCTGGGGCGCCCCCCACCCCCGCGGCAAGCCGGCTGTCCTGGTGCGCCATGGAGCTGGCAGCAGCGCAAGTGGCTTGGAGGCTGCCTGTGCCGTTCACCTGCCCCGCAGGACAAGGGGCGGCCAGCTTGCCGCATGCCCCTTGTCCTGGGGAAAGGCGAACGGCGCGGGCGGCCTCCCAGCCACCCGCACTGCCTTTTGCCTTTCCCGCAAGCCGGCCACCCCTTGTCCTGCGGGAAAGGCAAAAGGCAGCGCAGGTGGCTGGGAAGCCGCCCACGCCGTTCACCTTTCCCCAGGCGCACTCCCAGGGCTGGCAGCGCGCTCCTGGCAACTGCGCCTGGCGCCCCCTCTTTGGAGGCGCCGGGGGCAGACTACCCCCCCTGCCCCCCCATCGATCCGGCCCTGCCTCCTGAGGCAGTGAATTCCATGTGTTAATCACCATTTGGGTGAAGAAGTACTTCCTTTTATCGGTTCTAACCCGACTGCTCAGCAATTTCATTGAGTGCCCACGAGTTCTTGTATTGTGAGAAAGGGAGAAAAATACTTCTTTCTCTACCTTCTCTAGCCTCAAGGGTTTGATCAGGCAGTGATAGTTCACCTCCACTTTTAAGTAACCCTTAGGACTCATTATCTCTACCCAGATACTTCTGTCAGGGAGTTCATTCCCCAAATGTTTTCAGACTTATTTGAATCTGTGCCCTCTTTGATATATAATACAACTCTTCCCCCAACACGTCCCTCTGTGTCCTGCCTATAGAGCTTATACCCAGGGCTGTCAGCCTAACCTATCTTACAGGGTTGTTGAGAGGATAAATGGAGGAGAGGAGTATAAGCCACTTTGGGTTCCCATTGGGGTGAAAGATGGGGCATAAAAGCAGTAAAGTAAATAAAATAAATAAAAAATCCTCTCCCCATGCATATGTCTCAATGTGAGCCTTCCACCATTGACAGAGATCACACTGAAAGGAAGCAACATGATGTGTCTATGCGTAGTGATTCATTGGGCACTGCCCCCCCCCTCTAATATATCACTGACCAGCTCATCATGCATAGGTAGGTGGTTTATATGTGACAATTATTAAGATGTTAGGGGGAAAAATCCAAAAGGATGAGGGTTTGGTGGAATTTAAAAAAGAAATAGGGCTGAAATGCACCATAAGGAGATGTGCATTTTAATGTGTTGGAATGCCTTCTATTTCTACTTCATAATCGGTGTCAAGAAATTATTTCCTTTGTGAGCAGAAGGAAATTGTTGCCTGTTCTTTGGTTCTCTAATCAATTTGGAGTAAAGGCAGGTGGAATGCTCGTTCTTTTGTTCTACTCTGCCACTAGGTAGATGGGCTGGAACAGAATCAATAAGTGTTTTATTTTAGTGCTTAATTGGGACACAAGAAAGTTCACTTTACTATGGTGTTCTTAATGTGTGTGAGAACAAAAAAAAGGGAGGGGGAGGAAATAACCCCAATCACTTTTCAATGGATTGATTCTCCAAGGAAGAATAATACTGCTTGAAACATTCAGGGTGAAAATGTAGACTTTTATTTAATAAAAATAGTGGAAAGGGGTACAGTTTGGGGACTTATCTCCTTGCATTTTCAAAGAATGCAGCCCCCTGCTGTTTATAATGGTATTCTATCTTTGGGTATATAGGGAGCAGGGTCTATAAGGGGTATGGTGACTTGCCTGCATGGTGCAAAGATTACGGATTTTATGCACTGTCTAGATAGGCTGATAGCTAGTGTAAGGGAGGAGTCAGCGGTCGTGCTGCATGTTGGCATCAATGACATTGGGGAATGTAGTTGTGTGGATATGTTATTGCCACTTGTAACACATAGTGTTGTTATATTCTTTTGCTGCACTTCGGCAATTGTGCTTATTGCATAGTCTGTTTGAAATGGTGGTTGCCAGGGCTTTTTTTCTGAGCAAAGAGGTGGTGCAACTCAGTGGGTTGCCATTGGAGAAAATGGTCACATGGCTGGTGGCCCCGCCCTCTGATCTCCAGACAGAGGGGAGTTTCGATTGCCCCCCATGCCGTGGCACGTAGGGCAATCTGAACTCCCCTCTGTCTGGAGATCAGGGGGCAGGGCCACCAGCCATGTGACCATTTTCAAGAGGTTCCAGAACTCCATTCCACCGCGGTCCAGCTGAAAAAAAGCCCTGGTGGTTGCCATATACAATACACATTTTGACTTGTTGAAATACTGTGACAAGTGTGTTTAATGGACATAGTCATACGATTGTTTACACTCACTCCCAAGTATGCCTCTGGTATTTGCAATGGACATAAAGGCTTACTCATGAGAACCCTGCAAGGACAGCACAGAAAGGGAGGGTGAAAAATATCCCCTCTTTGACAAAAAAAAAGAGGTTTAACAACAGCTTCCATTACCTATCAGAGCCTGTGTGGTATAGTGATTAGAATGTCAGACTGGGATCAAAGAGATCCAGGTTGGAATCCCACTCTGCCATGGAAGCTTACAGGATGACTTTAGGCCACTCACCCATACCTACCTCACAGGGTTGTTGTGATGATGAACTGGAGGACAGAAGAAGTCACTTTGGGTGCCTGCTGGGGAGAACAGCAAAGTATGACATTTGTTATCAATCTGATTTTGCCTACAGCTCACCAACAAAAGATGATCAGTCTTACTGTTGCTTTGTCCAGTATTGCTGTGGCTGTTTTAGCAAGAGGTAAAACTGCTCATTCGGTTTTCAAACTACCAGTAAATAGTGCAAGTGCAGGGACTTACAGGGCTGATGAGCAGAGCAAGTAGGGACAAAGTCCCTAGTAATAATAAAATGAATCTTCTTCATTTTGGGGAGTATGTGTATACACACATATATGAAAATTTCTGTTTAAAACTCGAAGAGAGGGTAAAATGAGATAAACTTTAACTATACTTTACCATTTAGTTGTGACCATGTTTTCTCTTTCAAGGTGAATAAGAGAGTAGAAATATCCACTTCAAACAGAGTGGCCAGGGGCCCAAGTGGGAATGCAGGGGGCTGGGGGGCAGGGGTATACCCACCTCCTGGGCTCCCCCATCATGCCAGAAAATGATGTCATTTTCGGGCACAATGGAAGAATCATGGTGCAAGCTGAATCCAAGTGCTGTGAAAACTATGCCTACCCCTCACTGGCCAGGTAAGTGGGGCCAGGGGGCAGCTGGTGTTGGGGTTTCTCCCACCCCAAGAGGGGATGGCAAGCCTAACTTCAAAAGACTTTAGAAGTAACATAAGCACTGGCTACATGACTAATTTTATTTTCATCTCTTTTGCATTGTATACCTTCCAAATATAATTATATTCATACGGCTGTAACAGGAGAAACAGTTGACTGTATCCAAGCATCTGACTGGGTTGATAGCATATTTCTTTATGGAAGCCACTTCCTGACATTCTGTCCTCTCAATCTGCCATTATTCTAGTGCACACTAACAGGGCAAAGTAACAAAATCTACTATGGGGGTTCTGCAAATGGGAGAAGCCTTGATTCATAATGGCTGGAGTGACAAGTTGAGCCCCCATTTCACTCCCTGTAATTTCTCTTCTGTAAGCAAATGGTTACCATTCATGTCCACAGAAAAAAATAAAAGGCTGCACTTTTGAACAACATTGGAAAGAGGGCAAAATGTGTCCTCTCTCTAAATGTGTAATAGATTGGTCTGCACTGATGGGGAAGTCATAGGGGGTTGCAATCCGAGAAGTACACGTTCTCTCTTTTTTTCTCTCTCTCTCTCCCTCTCTCTGTGTGCATCATAATGGACATTTTACATAATGGACATTTCGTGATTGCCTTAATGTCTTTTACATGCAAGTCTGTCCCAGCCTTATAGAAAACAGGGCAGGAATCAGAGTTATAGACCAGAAATGGCGTGTGGTGAACTCACACATGCCCCTCTGCAGCTTATCTACCTACAGTCTTCCACATTCCTTTTCCTTCAGTCAGGCTTTGTTATCACAAGCAAGTCTACCTGTAGAAAGCAGGTTTTTTCCCCCAGTGCCACATATTCAGCAAACTACATCCTTTCATTGCTTGCATTCAAAAGCGGGCAGTTTATTCATCCTAACCCTTTGTGAGTGAGGTAAAGTGCTTTGATCCAGTCGTTTCAGCTCAATATCCAAACATAATGAACTAGAGAAGATTATTCTGACTGAAAAGAAAAAAATAAAAGTGTACAGGAAAACAAAGCGAGTGACTAACTTGGCCATCTTGCCACTATCCTTGGGGGTCTTCTCAGGTTTCTACATAGTTGTGTCACTCTCAGGTCTGAGAGCTCACCTTAACAGTGTGATTCTCATGACTGTCAGAAGTCTCTGAAAGACTGAATGAGTAACAGCGCATCTGCCATATTAACACAGGCTAACATTGTTGGAAGCCTTCATCGTGGTTCCAGCTGCAGAGAAGCTCGGCCACCACATTAAATAAAATAAAGATCACCTAAGGACGTCTTCCTATACCATCATTTCATTTTGGAATCTGTAGAAGGAAAAGAATAGGGGGGGGGGGAGTGCTTGATATCAAAGCTCACTAATTTTGGTTTCTGCCATGATTCTGCAGCCACAAGACTCTCAAAAAACTTCAGTTTTGTCAAGAAACTTGTTTAAATTTTAGTTCATTTGGGGACTATTGCCAGCTGGTTTGGTTCCAGACAAGATTGGTTTTAATGGCATAGCAACTGCTGCAGAGCCCACCTGTGCCTGGACATGGCCTCTCTGCAGCGTGAGACACCACTAGACATTTGCAAAACCGTCAGTAAATCAGGAGATTGATAGAGAGAAGGGGCACACACTTTCTGGCGACATCAGTGATCCCAGGGTCACCTGTGTGGTGTAGCGGTTCCAGGGTCAGACTAGAACCTGCCAGACTCAGGTTCGAGAAAGAAAAAAGAGAAGCATTCTTAGAAACGAAACTCTACAGACCTAAGTGGACACCCACATCTAAGGGACTAGAAACCAATAATGACAATAAGTATCATAAATATTTTAAGAATTTTTTCATGCAATATACACCTAATAAGTAATTTAAAGTGACTTAGTGCGTACAATGTCAAAGCAAGATATACAAGAATAATTCATATACAAGATTCATAAACAGATAGCAGGAAAATAACATTCAACAATGGACGGCCAGTGAACAAATAGTATTCAAAGTCACTTCTTCCAAAGCATTCTCTTGAAGTCTCAAAATGGAGATGCCAAAGAAAGCCAAAACAGACGCTTGAATAATTCAGGTTCAAAGCACCACTCTGCCATGACCGGTGGGTGGTTTAAGCTGTTGCCTTTGGCCACATTTGGTTAAATTAAAGCACAAAACAATTTGTTGGTATGGGGCCGTTTTCACACTGCTTACCTTCTCTCGGAACAACCCGGAACATCGCGCAAAAAATGCGGAAGATTGCGTTTTCGCACAAATCTCATGCGAGAAAACGCGATCGTCCGCGTTTTTGCACAATGTTCTAGGTCGTTCCAAGAGAAGGTAAGCAGTGTGAAAACGTCCTAGGTCAGATGAGCCATTTCATTTTTTATTTTTTTATTATTATTATTTTTTAACATCTAAAACAGTAAACTACAAAAAACTACAATAGTACAAGGGGAGGAAAAGAAGGGGGAAAAAAGGAGAGGGGGAAGGGGGGGTGGAAGAAAGGGGAAGGCAACATACAAACACTAAACACTACTGTATTGTAGTGTTTACCTACTGTATTGTACTGTACTGTATTGCCAAGACCACGGCAATACAGCCCGGAAAACCCCCAACAACTAAACACTACACTTCAATGCTTTCCCTTCATACTGCCATAATTGAAAAAAGCTTAATAAAGTACTGATGGAATGGTTAATCTTACAAAATACAAATTACAGTTCAAATTAAATCTCCCCCCCCCCCCCCGGGCCTCGGACGCAGTTCTCTCTGAGCAGCTACAGCCGCAGCGCTCGTTGCCTCCCCCCTCCCTTCAGGCTTCGAATCTTCTTCTTTTTGCTTGGTGTCTTGCCCAAATTCTTGATTTTTGTCCACGAAATCCCTTAGCTGATCTTCCGAATTAATCTTGTAAGCTTGATCTCTATAAATAAACCCGATTCCTTCCGGAAAAAGCCATTTGTACTTTATGCCACGTTCCCTCAAAAGAGCTGCCAGCCTCTTATACTTAATTCTTCTCTTCCGAACTAAAAATGGAACATCCTTCAGTATCTTGACTTTATTTCCCAGAAAGTCCAAGTCCGCATTATATGAATTATATAGGATGATGTCCCTGACCCTCCTAGATGAAAACTCAATAACAATCTCGCGAGGCAGCTGCCGCTTCATTGCATATTTTGAAGACGCCCGACGGGCTCCCAAAATGGCGCTTTTTACTTCTTCTTTAGTTGCCCTCGCGGGTGTCGCTAAAAGTTCCGAGGCAAGATCCCTTAAATCCTCGTTTTCCTCCTCTTTAACATTCTGGAGACGCAAAATGGTCTGTGCTCGCTCCACTTGCAGCCCAATCAGCTGGTTTTCCACCAACTTTAGCTCCTTGTTCGTTGCTCTCATAAGTGATGCATTTTCCCAAGCAGACTTCTCTGCCCCCCCCCCCGCTACTTCCTTGATGGCTTTCACATCGCTCTCAATTAAGCCCACCCTTTGATCTGTAGCATTCAGCTTGTCAACAAAGGGTTTTATGGCTTCGATAACCGATCTTTTCACCAATTCCTCGAGCGACTTGCCTCTTCCCTGCAGGGCAGCCGAAACTGACTTGCCCAGAGCAGGACTCTTTTTTCGCTGCCATTTTAGGGGGGGGGGACCGCCAATCTTCCGAGACTCTGCGAGGGGGGAAAAATCCGAATCTTCTAAACTTCAGATCCCACCACTCCTTCACATATGCTTGTAGTGACAGAAGGGATTCGCTTACTTACAGGCTTCCGCCTAGTCCTGTTCTTTGCCGTTTTCCGTGGCCCGGCAGCATGCGAGGTGCCGCGCACGTCTGCCGGCCTCCATAGGGACAAATGGGCAATTTACCCCCTGCCTCGATTTGCCAGAGGGCTCTTCCCACCGCGTCCCGGACCCAGACTCCCTGCCTGGGAGCCCTGGGGGCTAACCTTTGCAGATCAGCCGCCCGGTCAGGCTGCTCGGCCGCTTCTTCTCGGACCTGCCGAGAGGAGCGTCCGACATGGCCGCGGAAACGAAACCGAATCCTCAGATGAGCCATTTCGATGCCTGTTGATGAAAATAGATAAATAACACTTGTTGAAATTATTTGCTTATTTTTTTATTGTTACACCTAAATGCAAGATTATTCAGATTTTCAAGTTCAGCATGCCCTTGCAAAGATGTGCAATCCATTTACCAAGTAAGACAGTTTGCTTTTTACCAAACAGATGCTCTAGTGTTACAGGTGAATACATGATATACCAGCAACTTATGAACAAATTGAGAAAATAGGTACTGTACTTAGTCTCTCTATATAAATAGGTACCACTGGAAGAATTCAAGTGACTACTTGCATAATAAGCTGTCCGCAGTGACCATGTAGATTATACAGAACCGAAAGAGAGTAGGCGATTTCCTGCTTAATTCGGCAGTTTGTCCTTTCTGGTACTTCAATAACTAAGTTCTGGTAAAACATCCTGAATAAATTGCCTGAAACCAAAAAAGCAAGTGCCCTCATGGGAGGAAGAATAGTGGATGGATAGTTATGAAAATGCATGTTTGAGCTGAAGAGGTATTGGGATTCTAATTATAGCGTTGCTAATTGATTGCTGGAATCTTTGAAGGGGCTTGCCAGCATTCCATAGTTTGTGAGAACGATAAAGCAAGGCATTGATATTGTTGTTTTAGGATGAAAATATCTTTGACAGACTGACAGGGCAGCCTTAAAGCAACTCAATGCTCTTCTAAGTCCACTGAAGTCAGTGGGCTTATAAAAGATTTGCCATGCAATCGCAGAGTTGCACCCTTCTAAGCCAATTGACTTCAGCTGGTTTAAAGGAATGGCACTCTGTTTAGGATTGCAGATTGAAGCCTTGGGTGAGTCACAGCTTCTTGGAGCTCTCCCAGCCCCACCCACCTCACAGGGTGATTGTTGTAAGGATAATAAGAACACACTTTGTAAACTGTGCTGAGTGTGCCATTAAGTTGTCCTGAAGGGCAGTATATAAATCAAATGCTGTTGTTATTATTAGGATTAATGTTGTTCCATAGTGTTAACTGGAATAAATAATCCAGTCAAACCAAAATCATCATATTGCAATGGGCATATCATGGCTTGATGCTACAGATGAGTATGGCGGTGTACCTCTAGTGTTGTGTAAGGATCAATGGCAAGTGCCCAGTTATAGCTTGTGCCATAGTGGCGGAGAGAGAAAATATGAATGAAGAGGTTCCAAATTCAAATCTCATGCCTAGCTGTATCGTATAATAAGGCCGACCTACCTTACAGGCCATTTGTACGGATTATCAACAATGCATGAGATGTGCTTTAGAGTGAAATAAAAAAGAGCATCTGCCTCCTGTGGAGTGGCATTCTTGGCTTAATAGAAGAGTCCAGTAGCACTTTTAAGACTAACCAACTTTACTGTTAGCATAAGCTTTCGAGAACCACAGTTCTCTTCCTCAGATGCATCTGACTCTTTTCTATTTTGCTACTACAGACTAACACGGCTAACTCCTCTGATTCTTGGCTTAGTGGAATATTGGAAATATTTGGTGGTGGAGAGTGCCCTCAAGTCATAGTTGACTTTTGGTGACCCCCTGCTACCATTTTCATGGCAAGAGACTAACAGAGGTGGTTTGCCATTGTCTCTCTCTGCAACCCTGGTCTTCATTGGAGGTCTCCAATCCAATTACTTACCAAGGCTGACCCTGCTTAGCTTCTGAGATCTGATGAGATCAGTCTCACCTGGCCAGGAAGGACATATTGGTCCATAGTATCAAAAGGCTCCAATATAACTAGCGTTATTATTCCCCTGCCCCCCTTCTGAGCTTGAGAGGCAGAAGGGAATCCATGTGTGTGAGAGAAGGCTTGTTCCCCTTGTCCCCTCCTTTCCTGCTGTGCAGGGTAGCATGCCACCAATTAAGCTGTGTCCTTCATTGTTCTGCCCATGACCTTGGCAATTCCTTCTCTGGAATGGGTGCAAACATGCAGGAACTTTGAAAATAGAAGCAGGTTAAAACAGACTTCATTCCATTTGCTTCCTTTGTTCTCTGGACCCTTCTGGCAGGATGTCTAGAACTTCTCTCCCAGCTAGAGGAGTTAAATTATAACCTATCATGAAACCTCACGTGTACTTTTTCTCCAGTCGAGTTAAGGTGGATGTCACAAACTTTTTATGAGCCCACTACCTATATCCAAATTGCCATCTACCTTGCCCTTGGCAAGTGGGCAAACGATCACCTCCATCCCACCTATCTTTCTTCTCTGAGCCTGCAGTTTCAGGAGAGTATAGTTCCATTCCAGAGAAAGAATGTTTTCTCTGAGATCAGAGACAGCCTGAGTATTAATGAAGAGATCCTGCATCTCTCTGCTACGTTGCGCTCTCTAGCTCCAAAAGAGATAATCCACTAGCTACCAATGTAGCTTCTGTTCTGAATCTAGACCTAAATCCCAACATATGTGGGATGAAGTATTTGGATAGACCTCTCTGTTTCTCTTCTCCAGCTGTCAACTATATGAGAGTGCAGCATAAAAACTGTCTGAGCAAGCAGAATCCAAAAAAACATATTCCTGCATGTCAGCTAGTGCCAAAGCAGAGACCAATGAGACGCTTAAGTGTGCATTAGGAAATAAGAGCTTGATTCAAATTTATAATAGTTTTTGGACAAATTTTAGACATTTGCCTCTTCAAAAAGCAAAAAAGTTTTTGTATAAAAAGCGCATGGAGGACAAGGGGTGATTTTTTTCTTTTTTACTGGATTGGACCATCCACTCAAACAATCTGCTTCCAAGAACCACCAAACCAGATGCCCCAAGGAATTCTTAAGAGGAGAACTATATGGGTTGTCCTCACTGTCTCCAGCATCTGCTATACAGAAGTATACTGTTTCTGTACATTGGAGGTTCCAATTGTCATCATTTCACTCACATCATTGATACATGTGTTCTCTGTGGATTTGTCTAATCACTTTTTTTTTACAAAAACAATCGTATCAGGTTGGATTCTATGAATTGTTAAGCGAGTCTCCTTGCTCTATCGGAACAAGTCTTCCTTTATTGAAGTGAAGTGACTTACTTAGTGAATGGAGGTAGTTAGATCTAACATTGTTCAGTATTGGTAGTCAGGGTTCCAAATCAGAATTAAAAAGGAACAAACATGCAAGGACTTGTGGGGTACATCTCATTTCTCTTCCTTCACTATTTCCTCTTTCCATTCCCTGAAAGCCCCCATAGCCTCTCCCCTTTTCCCCTTGTCTCTCCATCCACCAGCCAACTTACCTTTATCTGTCCCCCCTCTCATCTTTAGTTTTTTCTCCTTCTCTCCCCCTAGTAGCCTCTACCAAGAAAACTATGACCCACTTGTGCAATGGCTACCGCTGGGCCCATTTGTGCAGTAGAGAACCCACAAGGACTTGTGCGGTGGGGCATCTCGTTTCCCTCTGCCCACACTATTTCTAAAGGAAGCCCTCTTCCTAGCAACTGCCATATCCTTACTAGAGATGGGCATGAACCATAATATAAACCAAAGTTCGTGACGAACCGGGCCGGTTAATGGTTCATGAACCAGTAGTTCATCAGAGCCCATTTCTGATGAACCACCACGAACTTTAGGCTGATTCGTTTAGTTCATTTTTTGGTTCATCACTGCAGACAGCCTGGCGCTGATCAATCAGTTTCCTAGGCAACAAGGGATGGACTTCCTGCAGACCTTCTGCTGACCTGGAAGTGGCCTTCTGCAGACCCGGAAGTGACAATTTGCTGACCTGGATGTGACATTTTCACGAACCAGTTCGTGAACCGGGGCAGGTTCGTGGTTTGTGAAATGCAACGAACCACGAACTGCATGGTTCGTTTTTTTTCTGTTTCGTGCCCATCTCTAATCCTTGCCTTCCCTTGCTTCCTTCTCTTCTTCACACCCACCCACTCACCTGCTTTTTATTGGTCCCAGATCTTCAGCTATATTGATATATATTTCATTTATACCCTTCCTTTTTCCACAAAGGAGACCAAAAAGCAGTTTGCATCATTCTCCTTTCATCCATTTTATCCTCACAACAACCCTGTGAAGTATTAGGCTGAGCATGTGTAACTGGCCCAAGGTTACCCAGGGAGCTTCCACGGCAGAGTAGGGATTTGAACCCAAGTCTCCCAGATCCTAGCCTGAAACACTAGCTGCTACACCACACTGGCTTTTGTGGGATGGCTGCTGTTAGGGTGCATCATACAAGTCAGGTGGTAGAAGGTTGCCCAGTGGTTGCTGCTGGTCCTGGATCTGATGAGTCTTCCCTCAAAGGCAAAAACAGTCCTGGAAAGGGTCCTGCCCTCTCACCCTGCTCTTTAATGACAAAACGGCTGTGGTTGCCTAGCAACAGCCACTGAGAGCATTCATTACTTAAAGGAATGGGCATTGCTTCTATTATTTTGGAGGGAGTTTAACTCCCTGATGTATGTTTTTTATTTCAGATTTTTCTGCAAACCTGGAGCATTTTTCAGGTTTTGTAGAAAGATGTGTATTGTCTGTTCCTTGCTCCAGTCTCTGGATTTAAGTATCTACAGATTTAGCCATGCTGAGAATTAGATATATCGATGTTGGTGGTTTTCTGAGTTCATCTTCTCGCCGTGTCTATGTAAATCTGTGTCAAGAAACAGAATTTAAGAAACATTGCCTGCGTTGCTATCAAAAAATCCAAATCAAAGTTAATATCATGAGTCATGAGCGTGTATAAAATACTAATGTGACTCTAACTAGGAAGCTATATGTGGATGTGATGCTAAGAATATATTGTTTGGGAAGGGATCTGGACATGATTTGAAAAGATAATTACAGACAAGCATAACAAAAAAGGAGTATAATGTAACTACAGAAAGAGCTGAATAATTGTGCAATGATTAAAAAAGAAATCTTCATTCTTTCTCAGGGGAAAAAATAGTGAAATAGACTTTAGGTTAAAAATTAACCTTGATTAGCAAAAGGCTTTTACTTATCATGGCAAGAAATGTATATTTGGAAGCTGATATGAACTACATAATCCATGATCTAATTTATGCACTGAACACGCACCTGCTCATGATAGTTTTAACACCATGTTGTCATGGATTTGTGTGCAGGATTCAGATACACAAATACTTGAAACGTTGGATTCCAAGAGCCACAGAGGTTGGTGCAGAACAGTTATGTGTCAGCTACCAAAAGCAGTCTCTTGTTTCCTCCACTCTCACCCAACAACTTCTGAAAATGCAAAAGAGAAGTGGGGGACCCAGGAAGAGGGCCATCTCACTTTCCTCCTGTATCTAGGGTTGCAGCTTTGGATTGTGAAATTCATGAAGTTTTTGAGGGTGGAGCTTGGAGAGGGTGGGGCTTGAGGAAGAGAAGGCCCAATTCTCCAAGAGAACCAATTTCTGTCATCTGGAGATCAGTTGTAATTCAGGGAGATCTCTAGCTACCACCTGGAGGTTGCCAAGCCTATGTGTACCCCCCTCCCCAGCCTTGAAAAGGGCACTGCTCCTTTCCTCTGACTTTTACTGACATAAAACAAGGTTTTAACTGGCAATAGTGTTGAAGTTGCCTAGCAACACCAGAGAGGGTGTTTGTTTCTTAAAGCTACAGGCACTGCTTATATTTTTGTAGAGGGGGTTATTACCCTCCCCCGGGGGGGGGTGTTGTTTGTTTTTTTGGTTGGTTGGGGCTTTTCACAGAATTTTCAACAAACCGGGGACTTTTTTCAGACATGTAGCAAGATGTTCATGGTTCTTCTAATCTCCAGATTTAAGTATCCACTGATTTGGCCACAGTGAAAATTAGATATATTTACCCCTCTAGATTTGACTAGTGTGCATTTTTTCATACGTTTTAGTCCAAAGGAATTGGTTTCCTCAGGGAGTTTCCAATATACACAGTTTGAGGTATGCACTCTTAGGGTTGCAATCCAGCCAAGTTCCACTGATAGCCGCAGAACAGTAATCACATGCTAAAATGAAATCTTGCCTGTTGCAATGAATGGGATTTAAAGTATCTTTGTCTGGCCCTTTGTTCTGCAGTATTCATGCTTCAACAAACAGAAGTCTGACATTGCTTAGCAAAACTCTACACCACCCCTTGACAGTACAGGCAAAAGTATGTGGATGACCCATGTGTTTGCCCAGGGTAGTACATGCAGACTGAAGACGGATCTTGTCAGTATCAGAGTGGTAACATAATGTGCAGCAATAGTTCAAGTACCACAGAGAGATCTGATGTTTCTTACAGTTTGCAAGCAGAGGTATCATCCCTCTCTTCTTGTCTTCCGCTAGTGAGTGAAAACTTTTAGGGGGTGCGGGTTGGTTTATCCTCAGTAATTCTTACTGGCTCTCTTCCCTGGTTGTGTTTAATGATTTAAATGTTTAATGTTTTAATTTTTGCGACCATGGTGACACTATTTGGGTGGGAAGGCAATATAGCAATGTTTTAAATAAATAAAAAGAAGAACCTTTACAGCCGACTCCAGGCACAGCATCACATCCAAGGATGTAATGGAATAGACTTTAGGCAGAACAGACTTTCAGAGTCGCTTCCACTTTATTTAAAGCATTTGTACTTTGTGGTAGGGTTTCCTTAACAAATCAAAAATAAAGAACTTTTGCCTGTGTATGTGTGGAAGTGAACCAGCTGGCAGAGCTCATGGAATCAAGTTGGCACTGCCTATCAGCAAGGCGCTTCGAGAGACTGAGCATGTCCAGATGGATGTTATGAGGCCATCAGCTGGTGGAGGGGAAGGACGTGAGGACGCCGTTCTTGACTCTTTGGTTTAATGGTGCTATATGCGATTAGCTGTAATACTTTTGTTTGGTGGATTTATTCTTCGCCCCTGAAGAGGTTGCCATAACAAAACATCAGGTCCCAAGCTGGCGCTGTATGTTGGGCGACAAGGACTTGTTTGCCAACATCCCACTATCACAGTCTCCACCTGTAACAAAACAAAAAGATTTATTACAAACAGGACTTGTACAGTACTTAACTGTCTATACAATATTGTGGGAGCTTACCAGTTGGATGTCTCCTTAATTGGAATTTGCTTGCACCAACTATACTGTTTATTTACCTGTTGGTCACCTTTCTGTTAGATACCATTTATGTTACTTGATATATAAGAGTTTTGATTGACATATTTTGACTTCGGAGAGCATTTTTGCTCCTTATGTGATGAATACATCCTGATTTTATTTTGTGTAATTGGTATTTATTGTTCTTTGTATTACCCTACTCTTGTGTTTCTGCACCCTTGTATTTTGGTGGAGGGGAAGGTGGCAAGCAGCGTCAAAGGACAGAAGCAAATTAGTATAAAGTAGCTTTGCATTTCAGAATACATTATACAGATTTCAGAATACACAATACAGTACTATATTATGTACTAGCTTGATACCCGTGCTTCGCTACAGTATTTAACTACCTTAAATTCAGTTATAATACTTATGGGTATGTAACATTTTTTGGTTTGTGGGGTTTTTTTTTAAGTTGGTTTTGCAGTATAATAACAAAGTTCTACAAAGGAAAGCCAGGCCCCACAGGAAGATTGGTAACCCTAGTGAACTTTTAGGGGAAGACTGGGAGGTTCATTTGACCTCAGGACACAGTTAATGACTAAAAACTGCATATTGTTTAGAATGTGGGGTGCGAGGACCAATCAGGCCGCATATGCAAATGATCTCTGTGTTCCAACTGTCTTGGGGGGGGGATGAGGTGTGCAATGTTGTGAGCCCTAATCAGCCCATATATGCAAATGATCTTGAAAGGCTGGCCCTGTCAGGGAGAGTGGCCGAGCTGGCAGTGGTTGGAGTCGCAAGCAGGCAGCAGCCTGCCAGCCACACAGGGAAGCTGTATCCCTTTGGGAAAATACATTTTATCCCTTTTTACCCCCTTAGGGGGCGAATTTCTTAAAATCTCTTCTTAGTGGGTGTTTACATCATGAAAGGAATGTTCTCCCCAAATTTCATGTTTCTAGGTCCAGGAGTTTGGGCTGGGCGTTGATGAGTCAGTCAGGACACTTGTCTTTATATATATATATATATATATATATATATATATAGATGAGAAATTTAGAATATCATTTTAAAACAAAATAAAAAATGAGATTTTTTTAAAAAAATAAGGCTCTTTTTCCATACCTGGATTGGGCAGATAAAATTGCTTTGGGGGCTGAATCTATCCAGTAGGTTGCCAGTTGGCGATATCTGGTTTTCAGACATAATGAAGAGAAAGTTAGACATGCCTAAGCCCCATGGAAGTCCGAGAAACCTGTGTGATAGGAATTCAGTGTGTCTAACTTTTTCTATATTGCACACTTAATGAACTAAAAAAAGTCCTTAAACAATTGATGGCTGCACTCTTTAGAAGATAATAGGGAAGAGAGAGAAAGCACAATATAGTTAGTAACTGTAAATCTTAACTCCTCACAAACTCCATAAGGAACCCAGTATTGATTAAACAGTCTTATGATTCACAAAATGCAAGGACTGTGTCGTTAGTGTATTGTTGTGTCCTTTTCTTTCAGGTTATTCAATACTTCAAGCTATTATGGAAACAGCAGGAGAAAAAAGCTGGCAAGTGAGTGCCATATGCGTGGAGAATTTTAATGATGCAAGCTACAGGCAGCTCTTAGAAGACTTGGACCGGAGACAGGAGAAGAAATTCGTAATAGATTGTGAAATAGAGAGGCTTCAAAATCTTTTAGAACAGGTAATACCTGCTTTTAATGTCACGGTAAACACATTAGCACAGCCCTCAAAGAGTGGCCTCTCTCCTCTGCCTTTCATTTGCATTTCCAATCAAGATGAGGTCTATTTCATCTCTCCCACAACTTCACCTTTTTGTACATAGTCTGATATCCAGTCTCCACTTATGGATCCATCTGCACATTCATCTGAAATTCCTATCAAGTGTCCTACAGGCCAGTATGGAAAACTGACTTGGAGGCAGCAGGTAACGCTCATATTTAAAGGCAAAATAGACACAACAGAAGAAAATGCATTTGTGTAAACTCAAGTCCGTCAATATCAGATATAAAGCATGGTTTGGTGAAGAATCTAGGTTTTAGAAGTTTTATATAAATAATTACTTATATAAAACCTTCTGTGCAGGTTTTCTTAGCTTTTATTTCCTTACGTCTCTAAATATGATGTTGCCCTGTCACATTCCTAAAATATGCCTCTTGTTTAATGTTTCCAGTTTGGGGATATTTGTAGACTCTTCTGTGTATGTGAAGACACAAAGCTGGTTTATATCGAATCAGACCACTTGTCTGTCAAAGTTGATGACGAGGTCTGTCACATGCTGCCTCATCCTTTTGACTGGAAATGCTTGAGATTGACACTGGGACCTTTTGCCTATAAGGCAGATGCTCTCCCTCTGCGCCACACCCCTACTCTGCAAAAGAAATTGGTTGCCCATAATAATTCTACGTCATGAATTTATTTTCATCCTTCGTATACGCATTAAACAGGATGTGTGTGCATGTTAGTTATCCGAGCCTTGTAAAGGGTCTGCCTATTGGGCTTGTTCCCACAAGCATGTTCATTGTTTGATAACTGCAAGACCAAGTGACGGCTTTCACATCTCATCATGTCCTCTCAAACATAATGTCTTTCAGCAGTTAGCTCCCATTCTAGCACCAGTCAATAAGCTGTACAGAACATAGAAATGAAGCGTTACATATGCATGTGTGAACCAGGTTCAAAGTGCAGGCCAAAGTATGTTCCATTGGAGAGGTTCATAAGACCAACTGAAATCATATGCATCTGATGCTTGTTGACTGATAAAAAGTCTGGGTGATTTAAAAAAAAACGGTTATATGAATCTTAAAGCGTGCTTTGCGGTAGCCCTTGTAAATCGCAGCAAAGCAATGCCACCTAGTGGTGCTGTGGGCTATTTTATTATGCTTCCTTTTTTTTAGTTTTGTGCAAAGGACATGCTTGAGACCTTCAATAATATTTAGTGCATAAAAATGCACAGTATTGTGGGTCTGAAGCTATAGGGAGAGCAAAAAAATGCTTCCCATAAACTATTTCCTTATAGCCTTTGAAGAAAATACAAAATAGGAAGAAACCGAGAACTAATGATATGGTCATTTCCCAATGTAGCAAAAGTTATTTCTGTAGCCTTTGCTGAGATAAAAATGGAACCACAACGGAAAATAATTCTCCACGCTCATTTGGTGCTGCAAGCACCAGAGAGGCATGAATGTTATCGGTTTATAATCAAGTCTTCCTCCAGTCTCAGGTGTTATCACATAAAATAGGAAAATGTGCATGTCAGATGGTGAAAGCATACTAAAGCAGGTGACTTTTTAATTTTGTGCAAACATAAGACATTTTTACTGTATGCCATCACTGATTTGTACAGTAACCTACTGCTACATTTTCGCTATTTTTATATAATTTAAGCATATAGTTAAACATGAATATAACTTGGTTATCTATGTCTAAATGCTCAGGATGACTGAAAGATGGTTACACAGTTTTGCAATGTACTCTGTCACCTTTCCCATCCCGATCTACTCATATGCAATTAGTTTTGGGCAACAATTAGAGGCTCTTGTACCCTTCCAGCATCCAAAGGTGTTCGTCCAGTTCAATGGGGCCTAAAAGAACATCACTTTCTATAAGTCCAAATGCACATTCAGAAGGCTCAACATACATTTTACAGTGCTGTCAAATAGCATGAAACATGCAACAAACACTGCAAGAGGACGAGGATCACAAAAAAATAAAAACCATGTAACAAGTGTTAATCATGCAGAGAAAAAAATGGAATTACAAAAGTAGAAAACTAACATAAACATAAGACAATACATACAATCAACTGTGGAATAGACTAAAATTCTATTCCCTTTATAAAAGTCCCCTCCATTCCATTATACTATAGCTATATTCCCTTTACCGAAATAGGCTCCTGAGCAATTCTGTTTCCACACTCCTAGATTAGGATATGTATATTTGGAACTGATTTCAAAGATATTAATATTGTACAATTTGTACAATATAGTACAGTTTGTACATTTTTTTAAATATCAGAATTACATTTTGTGTACCATTGCAATCTCAGAGTTAATCCTTAACTATACTTCTTGAATTGTGTATGGCAGCTGTTCCTTTAACAGTAGTTTGCTGTTTTTCCCCCTAAACAAGATTATTGCATAATCCATCATGCTTAAAATTGATAAAAAATTTGTCAATGACATTAATAGAGTTAGAAGCTTGATGACTATGGGCAATACCTCAAAACAGTGGCCAGCATATTTTATTTTGGATTACAGAGTATGGAGGGAATTTTTTCTCCCAGGAGACCTTAAAAATTCAGAGTGTCTGTCAATTGATTTTGATTTGCTCCAGTGTTTCTCAATTTCAGCTTAGGTTTGGATTCAGTCCTTGTGGCAACCACCATTCCAATTAAATCCTTGCTAGAAAATGGTATCAGAAAAGAGGGGACAAATCTAGTCTCTGTTCCTTGTTGTAGTACACAACTATATTGCTTTATGCATTACTAGATTTGACTATTTTGCACACACTCCCTTACCTTTCCATCTGTCTCTTGTTGGCTAAAAGTCTCATTCCCCCCCCCCCTATATATTCACATAATGTTTTGCATCTAAATAGTTTGGGTTTTATTTCTGCTTGTTAATGTGGGGTTTCTAAATATTTGTTAATGTGAATTTAAATTCCAGTCTCTGAGGAAAGAAGGAGGGAGGCTGGATGGGTGAATGGAGTGTATTATGATTTGAGGGTATCTGTACCCAGAGGTGGAATGAACTGCAGTGCTGAGTGCTGAGAGAAAGTGCTCATTCTAGTTGAGTCACACAGACTGTTAAGGAGTTTGAGACAGTCTGTGTCTGTGTGTTTGTGAAAGAAAATTAACCAGCTAAGAGATGCTGGTTAAGTCAGCCTTTGGGTGTCTCAGAAAAAGAATTCTGGTTAAATCAGGCAAACTGTGTGGAAGCCTGAGAGCCTAATTCTAAGGCCTCTTCCTCATGGTGAACTTTACATTGCTTTATTCATCGGTTCTGGCCCCATACTGCTTCGATTCTTTAATTCTACACTTTGAGGGAGCCAAACTGAAGTGGGATTTGTTTTTTATTTCTGTATTAGAAAAATGTTCTGATTCTGCTGCGGGCTTTGAGGATGCATCAGTTTCTCAGTTGATCGGCTGAGGAAACTTATGGGTGTTTTTTGTCTTTTTTAATGGCACAAACATTGCAATGTTGCTGTTTAAATTTTTTTAAAAACACAAAAAAAGAATGGACTTACAGGAAGCACAAGCAAAAACTTTAAAATATCGAGTGGGATTCAGGGATCTCTGCAAAGTGTTTGTGTTAGCCGTATTGCAGCATTTTCCTCTCCAGGCAGTTACAAGATTTTTTTTTTCTTTAGCGCATCAACATTGCAATTTTTAAAAAATTAGAAAAAACCTGGATTGGTTGCTGTTCCACCAGTCAGGATGCAGGGAAATAAAGGGAAGGGCAAAAGGCAAGGACAGGGACAAGCTTCACACCAACAAAAGCATTCTGCGATTCAAAAAATCCCTGGCTTGTCTTTGTTGGGAAAAAAACTGTGTTGTGCACCTGGGTCAGTTTTGTGTACCTGAGAGAGAGAGAGAGATTATCTAGATCAGGCAATCTGTATAGAAAGGCCTGAATGAATTCATGTCTGTGTGGATAAGAAGAGAATTTACTCTGTTAGTGTAGACCTGTGTGGAAAACTACTTTGTGTGACTGAGTCTGTGAATATACCTTTAAGAAGACATAATTATTTTTGAAACCCCCCAAGCTTAAGAATATTCTGAAATCAATATGCTTATTAAAACTCTACAACCATAATGCTTATGTTCTTGTAAATAATTTTTAAGCATGAAAGATTCTTTTTCCCGTCACAACTACCCTCACATGCTGACCATTCTGTTGAACTGCCGTCTATAGCAGGCTTTCTTATATTAGCAGTCAAACAGAAATCTAAGGCAAAAGCCTTTGGTGGCAGCAAAAATATTTTGACGGAGTCAGGGAGGCAGCAATATATAGGCCACACAAAAGGGAAGGTGTTCTCAAGCTAAAAATCCTGGATAAAGTAGAGGACACCTGAAGTGGAAATTAAAAGGGTGTTGGTTTTGACTACAGGCCCCCTGAGGTATAAGTTTAAGATATTGGATGATTCTGCACACGTTGGATAATGTACTTTCAATGCACTTTATCAATTGTTTGAGGTGGATTTTTTGTTCCGCACACAAAAAAAATCCGTTCCAAATGATCTATGAAGAGGATTGGAAGTGCATTATCCAACGTGTGCAGAATCACTAATAGAAAGGAAGAGCTGAACGAAAGGTCCAAAGGTAAAAGTTTTAAAAGGTTTTAAAACACAGCAAATCACTACAATTCATAATCTATACAACCACTAAAAATGGGTCAATTTTGTCTTTCCAGGATTATTTATTTAGAAAATTCATATGTATGCCACCTCCTCAGAGACCTGCTTAAGGCTGCTTGCAACCAAATGCAAACCATTTAAAACATACCCATTAACGGCAAAGCCATAAACACACAACCATTACAAATAGGTCAACACCATTAAAACACAGCCATTAAATAACTGGTGAACACTATTAAACCATGGCATAATAACAGCATAAAATGATGTGGTTTAAATGACTGGGTCCAAACCAGACCATAAAATGTTTAAAACATAACACACACACACACACACACACACACCCCAGGTAGAGAGGAATGTTTTAACCTAGAACCTAAAAGAAAGTAAGGTAGGCCTCAAGCGAGCCTCACAGGGGAGAGCATTCCAAAGGCAGGGTGCCATCACTAGAAAAGTCCTGTTATCACTGCCCTCTTCTCCTCTGAAGGGGACACAGGCAGCAGGCTTTCAGAACAGGATCTTAACGGGAAAGCTAGAAAATAAGAGTGAAGGAAGTCCTTCAAGTACCCTGCTCCTAAACCATTTTGAGCCTTAAAGGTAAGAATCAGTACTTTGAATTGAGCCCAGAAACAGATGGGAAACACAAGGGCGATATGATCCCTGTATCCAGCAGATGATAGCTACCTGGCTGCCATATTCTGGACCAACAGAAGTTACTGAAGAGTTTTCAAAGGTAGCCCCACATAAGTGCATTTCAGTCATCAGACCATGGATCTCTGTGGCCAAATCCCTTAGGAGGCATTCATCCTGGAGAATTTCTCAGAGAGTTATGCTCTCCATGGGTGTAGAGAATGAGAATGATTCTTGTGGTTTAGGTGATGGGATTGTGGATATTGCTGGAAAGAAATACCAGTGTTATGGTTGGGAATTCTAGGTCAACTCATAATAGACATTAACCCACTGAACCAGCCTAACAACTACCAGGTCTATCTCATGACATTAGCACAATTTTCCTTCTAGACCGATTGACATTTGACTAATAATAGCTGAAACATAAAAGACTAATTGCTTAACAGTGCAGATGATTCTTGCAAAGGACACCTTCTCCTCCCTGCACATCCTAAATGTTGACATTTATTTATAAGTATTTCTAATTTGGAAATGGGTAGCAAAATTCATGCAACAGGGCCAGCCAGACCTAAATGTGGGTTCTGAAACCCCTAATGGATTTGAAAAAAACTGTAATGTTGCTTTTAAAAAGCCAGTTTTGAGGTAAGCCTTTCCCCTACAACTTACTAGTATATATAGACTCTATTCTGGGTTTCTATTAAGGTGGCCAGCTTGTCTGCGTTGATTGCCTCTGTTGCCACAGAGTCTTGTGACACCATGATGGCACTTCCAGCTGTGTATCGGGAAGTGATGTCAACATGTTGCGGGATGCTCTAGGATTCACTCCAACTATAGTTTTTACCATAGAGTTCCTGCAAAGTGATGATGTCACCTCTGATTATGCAGCCACATCTTGGGACAGTGTTTTGGTAAGTCTCCATTCCACCTCCCCTCTGCAAGCCAGTTTGGTGTAGTGGTTAAGAGCACTGGACTCTAATCTGGAGAACCAGGTTTGATTCCCCACTCCTCCACTTGAAGCCAGCTGGGTGACCTTGGGTCAGTCACAACTTCTAGCTTTCTCAGCCCCACCCACCTCACAGGGTGTTTTGTTGTGAAAATAATAATAACATACTTTGTAAACCGCTCTGAGTGGGTGTTAAGTCATCCTGAAAGGTGGTATATAAATCGAATGTCATCGTCGTCGTCATCATCATTATTATACTTGCAAAATTTAGCTTGGGGCCTTGGACTTCTCTAGAAAGAGGAGATGGTGAGCAGAAGGAAGAAAGAAATAAGCAAGAAGAGTGGGAGGTGGTGATGAGGAAGTAAGGGGGGAAATGGGATTTCCCTTATTCCATAATTTTCATGGGTTCTTTACTTTTTAACAATAATGGTGAAGCAGATAGCAGGAATGAATACTGAAAGCAGTAAGAGCAGGCTAGGCACAGATAATTGGAGAAGTTTCTACACACTTGGGATTCCTCAGGTGTACAGAAAAATATGACTTTGTTATTTAACAAAAGAAGAGTACTGAGCTTTCTAGAATGGAATGTTGAGATTAGTTTTCAGGGAGTTGTGGAAATTATCTTGCTCAAGCCCTGGAAAGCTTATAGACTGCTGGAGGGAGGGTTTCATGGGTCACATTTTCAAATTATTTATCCCTCTCATTCCTCAAGAGCCTCTAGGTTGTTCCTTCTAATAGTAAACTGCATGGCTGAGTGCCTATCACAACAGGCCCCACCTGCAAACCAGGTCAGAGTATTTGTATACTTAAGTATCTTCTAGACAGGCGGAAAAAATATTAGCTTGTAATTTTTTTAAAAAAGCAAAAAAAAAAAAAACGGTTGGATTGTTCAGACCAGTTGAGCACCAATTAAGAGGCAAGGAAAATAGAAAACTGAGCCCCCAACTTGCTTTCTGATAATACTTACAGTATTCTAATTTATTATTACTTTATCTTACATTGAAAGCTAAATGAACTTTTATAAGACAAACCACGGCTTTTTTGAAGAGCAGACTGCTTTCTTCAGCATGAGGCTTGGCCCTGCCTTTCACCCTCCCCTTTATCCTCTAGCACCCTGATTGGCTGAACAGCAACTGATCAAATTTTTTCCTGATTTTTTTAAAAAAAATAAAACAGCAACATTGCACCATCGGTGCCTTAAACCTCCCCCCCCCCCCACAACCCTTCTTCAGCCAATCGACGGATGAAATAGAAGTGTTCTCAGCTGCTGACAAAATTGGCCTGTCCTCAGCTGATCAACATGTGTTCTCCAGAAAGTCCTTAGGAGAAACGGGTCATTTTTATAGTGCAGAAAAAAGAAACAGGCACCACTTCGGTTTGACCCCATCAAGTGCAGAATTACAGAGGCCCAAGCAGATCCAATCCTCAAGGATTGAATATCTAGAAAATCCAGTCTAAGCGTCTATGTGGAAAACACCAAGAACTGACACCAATATATACAACAAAAACAGTCACTTCCCCCGGGCACTCTGTGCCTGCTGCCAGGGTGCCATTGGTCCTCAGGCAGGGGATCTGGGGCAAGTCTGGGGTGCACGGGGTATTCGTCCCCTGACAGTTGTGATATTTGAAATGTTTTAATGTTTGCTGTCTTGGGGACCCAGGATAGGGTGGAAAGGCAGCATAGAAATATTTTAAATAAATAACTAAGTGTGGTTTCTCTGGTTGGGCAGGGTCCTCCTGCTATTTTTCCACCGTTCTGGCCATTCGGCCCTCAAGGATTCCCCTAGGCCTCAGAAATAGGAGCACTGGGAGGTTGTGTCACTTGGCCCCAGTTGCTCTCTGGGGAACTGCCCTATTCCCCGCCCCCCCTCTCTCTGTCCCTCTCCAAGCAGCTGCAGTCTCCCCTGTCTTCCTCCCCAGACCTGCATGAGGATCCCCTCCTTTTAACCTTTGCCCTATCCCCAGCGCCAGCTCCCTATCTCAGTCCCCAGGGTTTGAGCCAACCATGCAGCCAAGGGCTGCAGCACCCTCCCCATGAGTCCCGCTCTGAGGGGCCACTCCCCCTGGTGCACATCGGTCAAGGCTTTGGGGAGGTTACACCCAGCCCCACTCCTTCAGGGCCATCATTAGGAGCATGGCTGCCACTGTCTCTGAAGTGTTAATTCTCCTCACTGCAGTGTTCAGTGTTGCTTTGGTCCCCATGTTTCTGAAAAGCCTCACACTCTGGCTGTAGAGAAGCCCCATATGCTGGCTGCAAGGCATATGGGGCTTCTCTACAGCCCCATGCTGTAGAGGGAGGCTCCATGCCCAGGCTTCAGGGAAGCCCTGCTCTTGGGCCAGGCAGCAGCCACATGCTTCTCAGGGCTGGCTTGCTCTCCCTCTGGCAGGGCGGAAGGGTCCGGTGCACTGGGCTTCTCATGCTGCACCCCAGCAGAGGTAAAGAGCTGCAAGTGGCTGTTGGTTCCACTGCTGGGTGAGTGGGGGAAGGGGCTGCCATCCTGCTGGGAGGTCCTGAGCCTCGGTAGGGGGCTGAGACCAGGGCTCTGGGATGTGCCATGCCCAGACACAAGGCAGCTAAATAAACCATACATATAGTGTGTCATTAAGAAGCTTTATTATTACTGTTGCACCAGGTTTTTGCCACTGAACATTTTTGCTGTGAAAATATAGGTGCGGGGATGGGGGGGAGGTCTTCAGCCCCAATATTAACTTATTTTTTGCTGCTTTCTAACAGCTTCTTCACTGTGCTAAAACTGAGGGGGGGGGGGCAAGGAATACATCAGCTCATTGCTGAGGCAACCGCACCAATGCCCCCTTCCTTGGAAAACTGCCCTAGATGCTCTTCCAACAGGCCAGTGTGTTCTGTCATTCCTCTCCCCCCATGAACATTTAGCTTCCTTCCCAACTGCCAAAAGGAGTTGCTCTTTTTACTACCCCATTTCAGTTCCGCATTGATTACAGCTCCTTTTCCATCACAGGTCAAGAATATAGACTCAAACTTGAAATATGCTTTTGCCGGAGCAATAAAAATGTCACTCAATACACCTGACAATCTCCAGCTCTGTGCTGCACCTGCCATGGAGACATGCACTCATTAGGTCTGTGACCTCACAGAGTAATGCAGTGTCTTAGCAACTTTGCTGCACTGTGGTGCAGGTTATGCAAACATTAGCCCCATTTAAGAAGATGCACTCTCAGCTGTTCGATCTCTATGCTCAGCTGCTTGAATTGTCCAGTCCCCCTCTAGAGGCTCAAAAATACGTTTGCTTATACAACCCACATTTTAACTTAATTGTTTATTGCTATAGAATACAATCCATCTAGTTCTGCAAGAAGGACTTTCCTTTCTTTCTTACTCCATAGATAACACGTTAGCTGCTATGAATTAATTAATTCCTACTCTTCTGGCTCAATTCATCTTCACACAAAATTATCAATAATTACTTAGCCGACCTTTCATTTCATCTACATTTGCACAGGCATAATGGAAACAACCCGCGCTGAGAAATGTAAATGGAACGGGATATTGAGAGATCCATCCACTTTGTACAAATATGTGATGCTTTTGTACGGGGGGAGAAAGACCTTGATAATGTTTAAAAAACTTTACCTAATATAATAGCATTTGTTTGGTTGCCTCATAATACAGTTTTCAATGCATTTGTTTTCTTGATCAAAACCGAGACACGGCACATTCCCCCCCTGCGAAAATCCCTCCCTGATGTATTTTCTATGAAAGATTCTTTTTTATAACCAAAGAAGGGGCAGACATCAATTAAGATTAAGGGCCTTTGAACAGATTGGTCCAATATTGTCCTTGATGGGGGATTGGGGGTGGATGGATTCTTAAGGGGGGTGCATTGCACCTCCAGCCTGCTCTACTTCCCAGGGATCAGTGATGGGGTCCAACAACCATCCCTCCTTATGTGGGTTGCCTTGCCTGGCCAAGGACTCACAGAATAACCACAGGCCCAGCAGGGTGGAGAGAGGAGGACCACTGTGGCACATCCTGCTTCTGTTCTCTTCTACTCTACCACAGTCTCCGGCCACAGTCAAGAATCTGTGGTCTGAGTCTGTGTTGTGAGCTGCCGCGGTAATAGCTGGGCAGGTAAATACCACCCATCTCCCTCAACGATGACTTTACTTCCTTTGTTGAGTGTCTGTCAATAGCTGATTCCGCACACGTTGGATAATGCACTTTCAATGCACTTTATCAATCGTTTGAGGTGGATTTATTGTTCCGCACACACAAAAAATCCGTTCCAAATGATCTATAAAGAGGATTGGAAGTGTGTTATCCAACGTGTGTGGAATCACTCAATGTTATGTCCTCTTTCTTACCCCCTTCCAATCTATTTCTTGGCATTTTTCTTTTCTTTCCTCCTTCTGCTCATTAAGCCAGGATCACCCAATCTTTTCAGCACACACACATGCGCGCCCTTAAGGTACATGTCCTACCAGATCATTGGACACAGAGAAGTTGCCCTGTAGAACCCTGTAACGGTGAGATCTCTAAAGACGTCTAAAAGATCGTTTGCCTGGTAAACAAAAGGAGATTTTTAATCCATGTTAGCAATTGTGAGTACAGTGTCAACATTTAGGCTGCTTGTCAAAATTCTGTGAGTCATGATGACTGGAAAAGAACAGGGCAAAGACCGTAGAAAAACATTGGTATCTCACAGTAATTAGTCTCACTATATTCATTTATTTGGTACATAGTATCCCACCCTTCCTTCAACGGGCAGAAGGCACCATTCATCCCTCTCACCAATTAGTCTCACTATATTCATTTATTTGGTACATAGTATCCCACCCTTCCTTCAACGTGCAGAAGGCACCATTCATCCCTCTCACCTCCTTCATTTTACTTTCACAATAACCCTGTCAGATAGGTTTGTCTGAAAAAGGATGACTGGCCCAATGTCACACAGCACACTTCATGGCACAATGTCTTCCAGGTCTTAGTTGCACATTTCAACCACTACATCAAGCATGGGCAGCCTTGACCAATGAGCAACAGGGGCAGCTGCCCAAAGCCCCACACTTGTGAGAGCCCCAGCCAACTATCATCCCACCCCTGCAGGAAGAGGCTCAACAAGAAAAAGAGCAGGGATTTGCACCTGCCTCATCAGGGGCTCAGGCAGCTAGCTTTCTGCAGCAGCACTGGCTCCTGCCCATGGCGTTCCCAGATGCTAACTTATGGTGGGCAGTCTCTCCAGGGAATCACTACCTCCATCTAGATCAGTGGGCAGAAACAGGCTGGGCAAGGGGAAGTGTGCGATTGATGTCCCTGTGCAGTGAAGTCACTTCCACCATGACTCTCAAGCAACAGCATCAGATCAGGGCCTATCCTTTAGCACTCAGCCAAAAACATAGCATTTTTAACCAAAAAAGCTGTGGTTTTGGCTGAGCACTAAAGAATCAGCTCCAAGGCAATAACCATCAATTCCAGGTCACACCAGTTGTGACATCATCATGCAGGGATGCAAATTGTACCCCCTACTAGTGAGCTTCTGGCTCCCCCTATCTCCACCAACCCTACCTGCCCACCTCGCATAGGGTGAGAGGGCCATTCCTTGCTTGGTCCCGGTGGCAGTGGTGCAATGATTCTGGGCCTCCATCCTGGACTTTTGCCCAGGGCCCCAGACTCACTATGATCACCTCCAACACCAAACTGGCTCTTCTATCTAGGCTCAGGCTATTTTGTTATGGGATGAGATGGTCATTAAGGAAATAGATATATAATGTTTGGGGAAAGGCAGCATCTCAGGGGGTTTCTCTATGGTCAGCAAAATGATTGTAGTCCTTGGTTTGCAGAAAAATCCAAACACTTAATAAAAACATTTGGAGAGTTTAACTCCTACCCTAATTGTAGAATACCAGCTGAGATCCTGCAAAATCTCAGAAGACCACAGCACTGTGGGGTTGCCCAGCAACCAATGCAGAAGAGCCTCGGCCTAGGCAACTCCAGGCTGACTGCTGCTCGGGGGAAAGCATCAGTGAGGAGAGGCAAAGAAAGTAGTGAGGAGAGAGGAGTGGAAAGATTGAGGGGGGAGAGAAAGCTGGGGAAAGGTGGGGCAAAGTGCAGTTTGGATTTCCCTCCTCTGTGAGTTTTGTGAGTCTCAGATTATGTGTTTAAACAGAGGTAGAATGAACTGTGGCTATTTTGTAAAACCAAGATTTGGCTCATGGAAATCCTGCATTGCCAGAACAAATACCGGTTTTGTATTGTTGCCTTTGCTCTGATTAGGCATCTCTGTGTGAGAGCGCTTTGGGGAAACGTGGCAGGATGTAGCTAGCATGTCTGTATCTGTACATCAAGCTAAGATATACTGTGGTTAATAAACTAGTTTCAAATCATGGGTTCAGATACCCATTTGATGGAACTTAACTAATTAGTTAGTAGAGCAACTACAAGGGTTGCCTGTTGGAGGGTGTGTATTCAGCGTGACTGCACCAGCTTAAGGAGGATCCACAAAGAGTCCACACCTTGTTAGTTTAGCAAAGGTGTATAATACAGTTTATTTATAGGTGGATAAAGAGCAATATATACAAGTTTACAGTCCAGAGAGACAAAGTGCTTCGCCTACACCTGGACTAGCAAGAAGCCCCAACCATACTGTACATGGTAGCTATATATACATGTAGACACCCAATCAGATACATGCATGAGTTTAGCTGAGTCATTCACTTCATGGTCACCTGACTCTTATGATAACCATCTGACTCTATGTCACCTGATGTGTCTACCTGTCATACTGATCGTTCTGATCTAAAGCCTCTGCACACTGGCTTTTGACACTTAGATATCAACACTCCTCCAAGCCAGTATGAGAGCAGTTTAAGGCATCACGTAATCGTTCAAATGGTACAGCATACAAACTTTTAGTAAACATGTCTGCAATATTGTCACCAGATGTACATCTAAACAATCTTATGAATCCTTGCTCTACAGCACATCTTACGTTCAAATACCTGATTAAGATGTGTTTACTGCGTGTTTTGGTTCCACCATCTTGGGCTAACTGTTGTGCTGCTGTATTATCTCCATAAACAGCAATAGGTACTGCACAATGCATTTTCATGTCAGACATGAGCTGTTGTATTACTTCCAGCTCTAAGATACCTTGACTCATGGCAGCGACCTCTGCCTCACACGATGAATGTGCTAACAAAGACTGTTTTAATGTCTTATGTGCAATGAGAGCACCTCCTACAAATATGGCTAGTCCTGTAGTGGATTTACCGTCAGGGTGATCTGCCCAACTAGCATCACAAAACATAGTGATCTGCATAGGTTCAGTGGCTTTTAGAACCAAAGAGAAATTGAGAGTAGCCTTAAGATATTTCAAGACGCGTTTTGCTGCTATCCAATCCCTATGGAAAGGCTTAGCACACCTTTGGCATAGCATGTTTACTGCTTGTGTTATATCTGGACGGCCCCAACATGAGAGATACAAAAGACTGCCCACCAATGACTGATATCTTTGTACATCTTCCCAGGGAAAATCATCTGGCTCCCTGATATACCCTGTAGTCATAGGAGTGGACACACCATGTGCTTCAGTTAATCCATACTCTGAGAGCAACTTTGTAATTTTATCTCTCTGATTCAGTTGGAAAAATCCATCCTCAGTTTTGGACACTTGCACTCCCAAATAATTGGAGATAGGACCCAAATGTTTCACTTTGCAAATATCCTTAGCTATTTGTTTAAACCAACATAATTGTTCTTCTGTTTCATATATACACAATATGTCATCTACAAAAATAAGGAGTTGGACTTCTGAACCTCCTACCATTTTTGTAAAAATGCAGGCATCACCTTTGCCCTGCTCAAAACCTGCTGCTTTTAGTGATTGTGACAGGTATTGAAACCAAGCTCGTGCTGATTGACGCAACCCATACAAGGCTCGGTTTAGTTTGAGCACCATATGTTTATTTGACACCTCATACCCTGGTATCTGCTCCATGTATAAACATTCCTGTATAGGAGCATGGAGATAGGCTGTACAGACATCAAAATGATCTATGTTTTTGTGTTGAGCCCCTGCCTTACATAAGGCTAATTTTACTGTTTCAGGCCTAACAGTAGGAGAAAATACCTGGTCATAGTCTTGGAATTGTACCTGAGAGAAACCACGGGCTACTAAGCGAGCTTTCCTCTGCACATTACCTGAGGGAAGTCGTTTCACCTTATACAGCCACCTACAACCAATAATATTTGTGTCTTTTGGCTTAGGTACAACTGTGAACACTTCATGGTCAGTTAGAGACTGATATTCGGCCTTCATGGCCTCGAGCCAAGCCTTTTTCTCTTCCCCCTCATAAGTGAGAAGCTCAGAATAATTAGCTGGCTCTTTAGCCAGCACACAGTTTGCTGCAGCTTCAAAACCATACCTTTGAGGTGGGACACCTTTATTAGGACGACTGGACACACGTATAGGAGGACTAGACCTCTGTGCGTCCTGTGTTACCTGCCTGGCTGGAGAACTAATCTCCTCTTTCACACTCACGTCCCCCTCTGGACTTGTTTCAGGCATTTCATCGGTAACTGGCAACACAATCTGGCTTTCACTCTCATACCCGTGAAGCCTTTTCCAACTTCCATGCTCACATATACTAGCAGACCTGCTGTACGATACCTTTTTGTTTTCATTTGTAAACCTGTAGGCCTTCATGCCACTCTGGTATCCAATGAATATCATCTTAGAGGCTTTTGGGCCCCCTTTTCTCCGCTGTTTTAAAGGGATATGCACCCAAGAAGTCATGCCAAACACCCTTAGTAACTTTAGGTTAGGGTCCCTGTTGAAAAGTAACCTAAAAGGTATTTCATTCACAGCACGGGACCACAGACGATTTACCACATAACAGGCACAGATAATTGCCTCAGCCCAGTAAGTTTTTGGCAAACCAGCATCAGCTAACATAGCAGCCATTTTTTCTTGTATAATGGCACCATGCCTTTCTGCCAGACCATTTTCTTGTGGCACACTTGTATTTGCTACCCTGTGCAAAACACCATATTTATCACACCAGTGAGAGAATTGTGCAGACATGAATTCCCCCCCTTGGTCAGACTGGATGGCCTTTATGTCCAGCCCCAACTGTTTTTGTACCCTTTTTGCCCAAACCTTAAACAAATCAAACGTTTGAGACTTGTGTTTCATAACATACAGCCATGAGTACCAGCTAAAATCATCCGTTAGGACCAGGGCATAACAATTTTGAGAATGGCTTTTGGGGAATGGACCAATCAGATCCATGTGAATTAATTCAAGTGGCTTTGTAGACACCCGGCCACTTTTCTTAGCTACAGGGAATGCCTTTGTTTTGACTGCTTTGCAAACAGTGCAGTCTAGGAACTCTGAGCAGCTTGACACCTTTTCTCCCTTCAGGAGTGTTAGAGTTTTGTTTATAACCCCAAAGCTAGCATGCCCTAAACGCCTGTGCAATAAATGCACACAATTGTCATGGCTACACTTGTTTGTAACCGTGTCAGCCTTTGCCTGCCTATTCTCTACAATATAAACATTGTTTCTCAGTTCCCCAGTAACCAGAACTTTGCCAGCTTTACTTATTTGGCATTTGTCCCCCACAAACCGGACCTCAAACCCCTTTTGGGTCAACCTACTTACTGATAATAGATTATGGTCCAAAGAGGGAACACAATATACAGGCGCAAAGTCCTCCTCCAGAGCTGTAAACCGTACAGCTCCCATGGCACTGACTGGAGATTCTCTCCCATCTGCCAACAACACGGACTGCAGGTTGCTTCTTTGTAAATCATACAGCACCTCCTCAGATCGGGAGAAGGAATCGGTAGCGCCACTGTCAACTGTCCACTGGGAATGCGTATTTACAGTAGATGCAGTGACCAGCCTCGCATGATGATCTGGAAACCGAGGCTCCTGTACACGTCCTTGCTTCTGCTCCTGTTGTTTTCTTCTCCTGTCCGGGCAAAACCGACGAAGGTGAGAAGTGGAGCCACAGCTGTAACATTTTCGCACGGCTGCTGCTGACAGCTGGGTGACCTCACGCTGCTTGTTAGCAACTCCTCCGCCGTCAGTAGCTGAAACCCCTCGATGGGCCCCTCCGTTTGCTCGTTGCTCCGTCCTTGAATGCCAGCCTCCGTATGTTGAAACACGAGCCTCTTCCTCAAGAAGACGAGACGTAACATAGGAATAAGTGAGTTTATCTGGCTCCAGGCTCTCAAGGCTTGCAATAAGAGGAAAATATACATCAGGCACACTTGATAATAGAATGTATGCCTTGTCAGAGTCCTCCGTGGGCTTTCCACGAGCAGCCAGTTGCTGGAAACATTCCGTCAAACTGTTTATATGCTTCTGCATGCTCTCCCCCGGCTTGAGAGCAAGTCTGTAGAGGCGACGTGTCAGCATAATTAATGACCCTGCAGATGTTCTTGCATGGATCAGCTTCAAATCTTGCCAGGCCTTTGAACTAGTAGCCGAGTCCCTGATGTGAAGCAATTGGTCATCTCCCACAGCCAGCACGATATGAGCTAAAGCACGCTCATCTGCAATCTTTTCCGCATCATTGGGGGCTGCTGGGGGGTTGCTGACACTTTTCCACAGCCCCTCTCTCTTTAGAAAATGCTCCATACGCAACGACCAAATGGAGTAGTTCACGGAGGTCAGCTTCTCCACCAACACGACCGTACTCTGTGCCATACTTGCTTCTGCACCGGTCAGAGGGAGCTCGTTTGCCTCCTCCTCCTCCTGGTCACTGACACTTTCCACCGCCAATAATTCCTCCTCCGAGGGATCGCGGCCGTCAGGTGCCAACATCCACCACCGACTCTGTTGCGTCTCTACTTCAGTAGAGCCTCCTCAGCAGCCTCCTTGGCGCAGTCTATCTGGGCCCATAACCCTGTTGGAGGGTGTGTATTCAGCGTGACTGCACCAGCTTAAGGAGGATCCACAAAGAGTCCACACCTTGTTAGTTTAGCAAAGGTGTATAATACAGTTTATTTATAGGTGGATAAAGAGCAATATATACAAGTTTACAGTCCAGAGAGACAAAGTGCTTCGCCTACACCTGGACTAGCAAGAAGCCCCAACCATACTGTACATGGTAGCTATATATACATGTAGACACCCAATCAGATACATGCATGAGTTTAGCTGAGTCATTCACTTCATGGTCACCTGACTCTTATGTTAACCATCTGACTCTATGTCACCTGATGTGTCTACCTGTCATACTGATCGTTCTGATCTAAAGCCTCTGCACACTGGCTTTTGACACTTAGATATCAACATTGCCAACCTCCAGGTGGAGCCTAGAGATTTCCCAGAATTGCTGCTGATTTCCAAACAACATAGATCAGTTCCCCTGGAGGAAATGGCTTCTTTGGAAGGTGGACTGTGTGGCATTATACCGCCCCCCCCACAAGGTCCCTCCCCTCACCAACCCTCAACTTCCTCAAGCTTTACCTCCAAATCTCCAGGAACCAGAGTTGGCAACTGTAATTCAGACAGTTACACTAACTACAGTTTAATTCAACCTTGATATGATGACAATTTTTTTACTTGGTTGGATGGCAATCCTATGAAATAAGTAGGTTTTCCAGGTGCCTGCTTAGGCTGTGCAATCTCCTGCAAATCCCTACCTCTGCCTACCAATAGCTGATCAGCAGGCAGAAGCAGGCCTGTCAAGGGGCACACAATTGGCATCCCTGTGCAATGATGTCTTCCAGTGAGATACAGAAGTGACAGCATCGTACTGGGGCTAGTTTCTTAGCACTCGGCCAAAAACATAAGAGTTTAAAATGCTATGTTTTCTACTCAGTGCTAAAGAATCAGCCCTGGTGCAATTACATCACTTCTGGGTTGCACCAGAAGTGATGTCATTGCACAGGGATGCTGATCATGGTTTCCACCCACACTGGTAAGTTCCTGCCTTCCCCCAGGGAACTCTAGAAGTAGGCCCTTGTCACAATACAGTGGCCAGTTTTTATAGCGCTGCACAAGACTCCTTGTTGGTTTGCTACACTAAACAAACACACTAGTCTTGGTGAATTTACGAATGATTCACAAGTGCTACTCCTCAATAATACACACAGACTATACATCTCTGATTATAAATATAATATTGGATTTTTAAAGAAGTGTATCCGAACTTGTGCATCCAGGTGCTTTCTTTGTAGATGCAACACTCCAGTCTCTCTTTCCAGTCTGGTTCAGAGGGTCATGTCAGCATATTACAACTAGAACTTGTGCATTTCATTAGGAAAAGAAAACTATTGACAGATCCTTCCATGCCAGCTGCCTCTTTCCATGACCCTGTAAAACCTGCTGTATCACAGAATCTTTCTCCAAAGGCTGTCTTCAGCGCTACAAAGTTCATCCTAAAGAGTCATTTTCCTGCACTCGGTGAATCATCTTTTTCCCCCCCCCCTCAAAGGCTTTTAAATATTTTGTGGGTAGCTTTGTGAAAGATTTATCTTTGCTTGAGATGCTGTATAAAAATCTCATCTCTTACAGGCTTTATATTGTTGCTATTCCTGCCACAATATCACCTTTCAAGTCTCAATCTTTTACCTGTTGGAAACCTTCTATGCCTCTTGCAATTTATGGCACAGGCAAGCCCTTTTCTCCCCTCCCTCCTGGGACAGTGACTTACCATACAGTGCAGGCATCCAACAAAATAACCCATTGGGGTAGCAGCAACTTCCACTGGGTATTTTAACTTCATTATATGACTCTTGGTTATAAACATTATTTTGTTTAGTGAATATCTTATCCTATTTTTCTTTTCAATAGGGAACTAAACCAGCTTACAAAAAAGAACCATAAATATAAATAAATGTGAGCAAAACACAGTGTAAAGAAAGAAGTAGAAATCAAAAAGGTCCATTAATCTTACCAGGCTATGCAGATATCCACTGGGTTGTTCCATCAAGGTCATGAGCTTTGAACCAAGGGTTAAGAGCCAAGGGCCCAGTAACAGCCCTTGTATCTCATGACTGCTAAGAATTCCTTCTTTCACTTGAAGCTGCTAGAAGGGTAATAAGGCAACACATTAGAGTCTCATGTTGTGGTGCTGTTGAATGCTCTTGCATTGTGTCTTCTCTACTGGAGACCCTTCCAAAAATGAAGTGGGAATGGGAAGCCCATTGATGTTTCTTGGGTCAGAGCCCTGAGATTTGTCCTTCACTTCAGAAAAGACTTTCATTGTCAGGCTGGATTCTGGTCATAGGCAGAAGGGCCCAGCTTGGGGTCAGAGGCTGCAGAGTCTAATATAATAGGTAACCCATGTTTGGATACATAGGGCATTTTGATGTGCTATTGATGCGATTGTTTCATCAGAAGGTATAGTGTGTCTGTGTGTAGGGGTGATTTGTCATAAATTCTATGGTATCTCTCTGGTCACATCAAGGCTCTGTTGTGCCAAGGGAGAGGGGGTTGTCCTAGGAAACTGGCAGGTCAATAAACTCAGAATAAAGATGCTGTCAAAGGCAAGGGCTATTTTAATAAAAGCAACCAAAGACAATACAACTGTGCAGGCCTTATCTTACATCCCTTCTGTTACTGGGAACACCCACATCCCCAGGGCCTAGTTCTCAGGCACCCTCAGTGTCTTGGGCTACAGTAGGGTTGCCAGGTCCCCTTATCCTCCTGGTGGGAGGGGATCCAGTGCTTACCTTCGTGGTGCTCCAAGAGGCTCCTCACGCGTGTGCTTTGCACATGCATGGCCCCGCACTGCTGCAATGACAAGGCTGAAAGCACATGTGTGCTTCACTATGGGATGGTTTGGGGCCATGACATCATCACGCTGGCCCCAGGGAGCACCCCCAGGAGGCCCTGCCTTTCCCCCCATTGACCAGGTAAGTGGAGGCAGGGGGCAAAAGGTGGACATGGAGGATCCCCTGCCCCCACTGGGGAAATGGGATCCCTCGACTACAGTTAAGCTTTGAGCCTTCCTTTTAAACTAATTT
This sequence comes from Eublepharis macularius, assembly GCF_028583425.1. NCBI lineage: Eukaryota > Metazoa > Chordata > Lepidosauria > Squamata > Eublepharidae > Eublepharis > Eublepharis macularius. The sequence goes on along the minus strand of NC_072792.1, from coordinate 161,663,520 downwards.
AGCCTGCTGAGTCATGCTTGCCAGACCTAATGACCAGCACCACCTGGGGCTAATACACCCCCTTCTTTAGGAGGTTGAGAATAACAAAATATAGTTCTGTTGTAGGCCTAATCAATGCAAAGCTATTACTGAATACTCCAGTTGCCAGAATGGTCACCTGATAACACCGTTCCTAGGCCTCCTTGGTGTGTGCTTGCACTATAGATTCAATCTGGATTTCAGAGGTTTTCTAGGAACTACTAAACTGAAATCTCCATATCTGTTAAAATGTAAACTTGGAACTTTTGGTTCTCCTGCAGTAATAGGAGTTCCCCTTCTGCAGGATTTTGAGATTGTACTGAAGACCTATCAAAGAAACCAACCTATTACATTACTTTTATTTTGGAATTTTACTACGGACCAAAGCGAGTGGCTCTCTATTTTGTTTTTTCATCTACAAAAGTGGTCTTGAGCTTTATGCTTTTAGCTAAACAACAGGAGCAAAAATGCTATAATGTAGCCGTAATTTCATTCAAATTGCAGTGATTTGAGGTATTTGCATTTTTCAATATCCAGACATTATGAAAATTATCAAGTACCTTTGAGCCGTTTATAAAATAATCTTAACACTTTATTGTTTAAAATTATATGTTATAATTTTTACCCACTGCTCAGATGTAATTTACAACTGATTGTTCTCTTTTTCCCCTCATCTTGCAGATTGTGAGTGTCGGAAAGCATGTTAAAGGCTACCATTACATTCTTGCAAACCTGGTAAGACCCTTTCCCCCAAGTAACTTAATGCTTGGCTGCTATAGTTTTCCATGGCCCTGTCAAATTGAGATTCTGCAACTCAGAAGAGTTGGAATGTCATGACTTAACGGAGATCAGCGTTATCTCATGGATAGCCCAGTCTACAACCTAGTTAATGTAGTTGGATCCATGCCACTTTAATTTCATTGATGTTAATTGGAGTGATGGCCTGACCCATTCATAAGATTTACTACAAGAGCAAATAAGTCAGGAAAATAGGCATTCTGTCTGTGGCAGCAAGGCAATGTAACCATCTGTACAGACAATTCTAATTTTTCCAGTTTCAGCTACAAGGGTATCACATTTTTCCAGCTGTAAAAATATTAGTGCTAGGAAAGGCAACTCTGTGCTCGGCTTCTGTATCTGCCCCTAGTATTTTTAAAGGTTAGACATCAATATGGCTTTACTTTACATAGCAAGGGTCATGCCCTATCCTTTACACACAGACTGCACAATTGAATTGGAACATAGGGAGTAGGTCTGTTGAGAAGTAAGTCCCATTTTATTCAAGGGGGCTTACTCCTAGGAAAGTATTCTTTTGATTATAGTCTTAACCTGCAGATACTAATATGTGTTTGGAGCATGTGAGACCCATTACCTGTAAACTGTAAAGGGCCCTAGTGTTTTACAGCACTGCTTTACTTTAGCTCCTCCGTAATTAGTAGTTAAGGACCTATATTTAGTAGAGAAGGACCTAAAATAGATTTATTTTAGCTATTCAGACTCTTGCATTTTACATAAAGTGCACTGTAATCACAAAGCCTGGGTTTACATTTTCCTACCAGTTTAAGATCTTGCACGTGCTAAAAATAGATGAAATGCTTACTGTGTGTGATGACCTAAACATGTGTACAACCTTTAGCTGCTTGCAAGGTCAACAACAAATAAAATTGGTTTGTGTGTGCACCTGTTTAGGGATTCAAGGATATTTCTTTGGAGAGATTTATGCATGGAGGAGCCAATGTCACAGGGTTTCAACTAGTGGATTTCAACACATCTATTGTTGCTAAGCTCATGCAACGGTGGAAAAAGCTGGACCAGAGGGAATACCCAGGATCAGAGACCCCTCCTAAGGTACTTTGTGGCACCATATATCACATTATAATGACTGTTCAAAACGTTGGCTAAGGCAACGCAAGTTTATCTTAGGTGGTTTTCACATGGGGATGGGCTTGCGTGGTTTCCCTGTTGCTGGTGTTGCTGCTGACAAAACAAGTTTCTGTACAGTTTCCACACAGCAAGTTTCCACACATTGTCCCTGCCCCAAGCCCCAGAAGCAGCTGACCCCCACCCCTCCCAGGCTATCAGGTCTTTGACCATTTTTTTTAAATCAGCCCTAGAATATAGTTATATCAATATATCATTATATCAGCAAGTGTACCAGGTTCTGTGAATTCCCAGCTTTCATTTTTAAAAAAGTCTCTAGCCTATTCCATTGCCTTTCCTCCTATATCTCTGCAACAGAAGGGGCTAGAGACTTTTTTTTTTCAAGGAAAGTTGGGAATTCAGGAAAGCTGGTACATGTATTGGTATAATTTGTATCAATATGATGATATTGTAGGGCTGATTTAAAAAAAATAAACTTCTCCATGGGGGGGGGGGGGGTGTAGAATGGCCACTGTGGGGACAGGAAAGGGGAAACAGCTTCTGTGTGGGCTGGAAAATCCAAATTTTCCCACCCCCAGAGCAGCCATCCAGGCTTTATTGAGATCTTTGGCAAAACTTCAGAGGAAACCAGGTTTGAGAAAGATCAGATAAAACCAGAAGAAACCCCAGTAGGGGGATGGATGTACTATGATACTGGAGGGAAGCAGGGAAAAAAATGCTCCCCAACATCATTGAACCCAGGGCAGATAACCTGTGCAGAAATAGCCTTCAGTAACCACTTTAAGATCTGTTATTCAATGTGTTCCAAAGATAGGGCTGTAATGTTCAATCAGTCAAGTCTTTTCACCAATTAAAATCAAGCAGCATCTTTGTATACTATAATCAATTCTTTTAAAAACAAGTACTTACAATAATTAGATGGCAGGTGCCATCTGTCTTAGAAGATACATCCACCCTTTCACCTAGCACAAGAAGAAATGCCTATTCTGAAATGGTGGCTGTCTGAATGTTGGAAGATCTACAGAATGTCTTTGGCTGATTCTGCACACATTGGATAATGCACTTTCAATGCACTTTATCAATCGTTTGAGGTGGATTTTTTGTTCCGCACACAAAAAAATCTGTTCCAAATGATCTATAAAGAGGATTGGAAGTGCATTATCCAACGTGTGCGGAATCACTCTTTGTTGAAGATGCGGGTGCACAAGTTGGGTAGCCTTATGGTTCTTGCATTGTTGCTAATAAGTCGGTCACCGCCATTCTAGGAAAAGGCTAATCTGGTCAATTATTCATGCCCTGGTGACTTCCAGACTAAACAGTTTTAAGGAAATCTCTTTGGGACTTTCTTTGAAAAGTTTTAATGACATTTTCAATGGTGGATACTTGGCTTTTGACAAGGGATACATTACACCTGTGCTTTTGCATTTCCCTGGCTTCCAAGTCTGTTTTCATGCCCAGTTTAAAGTGCTGCTCTTAACATCAAGAATTTAAATGGTTCAGGAGCAGGTTTTCTAAAGACCACCATCTTAAATGCTTAGTGAAAAGCAATTTTTCCCTATTAGTGCTTAGTGAAAAGCAATCCCCCCCCCCCCCATTTTGCTAGGCAAAGGCTTACATACTGGATGCCCAGGAGATTTGAACAGAAATTTGAGATAAAGAAGAATGGCCTCTTTTTATTCTTCTTGGATTTTTTTTAAAGCGACTGTTCTCTGGTCTTTTTTTCTAATGTGGTTTTGGAGTTGAACTTCTCTAATGCCCACCTCGTGAAGATTCTACTATCCTCGTTCAGGATGAAAGCTGCTTAAATTTCACTTAGAAATTCAGTTCAATGGAGGAATCAAATGCTTACGAGTGAATGAATTCCACTAGGGTACAAAAACTCTGTAAAGCTGATATACATTTTTCTCCACTTGATTAGTATACCTCTGCTCTGACCTATGACGGGGTGCTTGTAATGGCCGAGACTTTCCGTAATCTTCGGAGGCAGAAAATTGATATTTCTCGGAGAGGAAATGCTGGCGATTGCCTTGCAAACCCAGCTGCGCCGTGGGGCCAAGGTATTGATATGGAGAGGACACTGAAACAGGTATGATTGTTCCAAGGCTTAATTCTAGCCGCGGGCGGTGCTTTCCTCGTGTCCTAGTCTGGATACAATGTTAGAGCTGCTCGTAAGCTCTTAACATGCCTAATAGTTGTTGGACTATAGCGACTCGTTCATGATCGCTGTTAACTACCTGTAGTACACTTAGTTTGCCGTACAACCCTTATCTCACTTGTCTTCTCAACAGTGTGGCTGTGAGTAGTAAAATTTTACAGGCAGGGAATCAGAAAGCTGAGAAACTTGCTGACGTATCCATAGTAATACGCTGAGTGCTTTGCAACTGCACTTGGGGCCTCTGGGCACAAGGGCAACGCACTGTCTACTAGTAAAGAGTCCAGTAGCACCTTTAAGACTAACCAACTTTACTGTAGCATAAGCTTCCGAGAACCATAGTTCACTTTGTGAGATGCATGATGCATCTGACGAAGAGAACTGTGGTTCTCGAAAGCTTATGCTACTTTAATGTTGGTTAGTCTTAAAGGTGCTACTGGACTCTTTACTATTTTGCTACTACAGGCTAACACGGCTAACTCCTCTGGAGCACTGTCTACTGAATCACACGGGGGCGGGGGGCGGGGGAAGCATCTTAGCTGAGCAACTGCAAACTTCATCCTCTATACTACCATTGCTGTTGCATCACACCATCTAACAAGGAACCATGCACTGCAATCGTAAGCAGAATTACACCCTTCTACGTCCATTGAAGTTAATGGGCTCATAAGATTGTAACTGGCCTTAAAGTTGGGAGTCTGAGAATAACCCAGATAGACTGGCATAGCAGTTGCACACCGAGAAAGAGCTACAGTATTTATCGTATAACTAAACTTGGCTGCACATAGACAGAGGACAATTATTCTGCTCTTTGTATTGAGCTGCCTAGTGGCTACCAATATTTTGTGTTTTACCACATCAACAAAGTTTATTATTTTATTTCTATAGCACCTTTAGTGTGTATAACATGTTACAAAGTAATGTAAGGTAACCTTGTTCAGTTGGTCTGCAGTCATATAATGTTGTTTTATTGCCACATTTATGACTTTACTGCTATGTGTTGTAGAAACTTTTAAAGGGCAGGAGTGTGAAGAGCAGACTAGCTCCTTTTACCATACAGAAGAAAATTCATATAATTAAACAGTAGGGGGATCGTAGTTGATCTTGGTCCCTAATCTATAACATACCTAGCATAACAGTTAAAGCAGCCTTCGATCTAGAAACTCTTTGAGATCCATGTTTTTGGACTGGGCAGTACTAGGGTTATTCCAGTTGGTTGAAAGCTTTCTATATTTTTCTTTAGCTTATTTGCAAACATTTTAGTCGGAAATGTGCAAATTTAATTTCCAGTATGCACCTCAATGTCAGTTTCTCGTCATATATTGAGGAAAGAAAATGAATTTTTATATGATTGTTTAAGAATTATCTGATCTTTTTGCCGCGCTGCATACCAAATTTGTCATCTTGACAGGATAGATAATGTTTGGGGCCTTGTGTAACTCACAAAGGCTTAAAATAATGCCACATGCTTCTCCTTCCTTATTCAATTTTAAAAAAAGAAAGTAATGTGGAGGTATTTTTCACTGTTGTCAGGCTCCCTATTCCTGATTAATATGGACGCTTAGAAGGTTCCAGATCTCTGTCAGAATGATTTAGCCTCTTTGTTTCAAAGCAGGACAGTTGAGTTAGCAGGAGGAGGGAATGAGAAGGATATCCATGCTACAGCAAAATTTAAAATCTTTGCAATTGCAGTTAAGCAAACTCAATGTAAAAAGATGAGACATAAAACAGAAGTGGCTGCTGGCAGGTCTGGGCCTATAAACTGGTGTCTCAGAACAGAAAGTGATTTGGAAACAGAACAAAATGAAGACCACTGCTTACATGCTAATAACAGCTCCTATGGAAAACGATTAAAAAATGAGCACACACACACAGGGCTTTTTTTCAGCTGGAACGCGGTGGAATGGAGTTCTGGAACCTCTTGAAAATGGTCACATGGGTAGTGGTCCCGCCCCCTGATCTCCAGACAGAGGGGAGTTGACATTGCCCTCCACGCCACGGCGCGGAGGGCAATCTAAACTCCCCTCTGTCTGGAGATTAGGGGGCGGGGCCACCAGCCGTGTGACCATTTTCTCCAAGGGCAACCCACAGAGTTCCACCACCTCTTTTCCCAGAAAAAAATCCCTGAGCACACACTCATAAAAAGGTATAACTAAAGCAATATGAGAGGGTCTCAGAAGAGTGACCCTTTCTAAGTATGGGGCTGAATATGGCTTGATGCAAGCTAAGGTTGCCATCTCCAGGTTGGGAAATTCCTGGAGATTTGTGGGGTGGGGCCTAGGAAAGGTGAAATTTGGTGAGGTGTGGGGCATAATGCCATAGACTCCATATTCCCAAACATCCATTTTCTCCAGGGAAACTGATCTCTGTCAGCTGGAGATCAGTTTACTTGTGGGATATCTCCAGCCTCCATATGACAGTTGTTTTGAGCTGGGTCTCCTCTCTCTCTTCATCATCGAGTCAGGTTTACTTGTCTCATCACAACGTGCATTACCTCCACATCACGGCCGGCAGTGTGAGATTTGGGAATGTAACATGGTTAAGTCTTCCTAAAGACAGAGAAGAGAGAGACATTGAAAAAGGGCTGCTGCTTTCCATGGCCTTTTCTAAAAGTGCTCATCTTCAGCATGGAAGCAAGGAAACAAACAGCATGGAAACAACAATGGATGAAGGCCAGCCTACATGTGCCCCTAGGAATCTGTGATCAGATCCCCAGACTTGTAGTTTAGCTGTTTAAAGGACCTCGTATGGATTAGGGCTATAATGCTGAGGGGGGGGCGGAGTTACATCTTCCTGAGCCACTTCCCTGATCAAAAATGTGCCCCCCATGCTGCTTTAAGCCAGTAGGGGAAGAGACAGATACCCTGTATAGTTTTTGTCTTTTTTTGCCTATGAGGGAATCCATTTTCAGTCTGTATTGTGGTTCTCCCTTGGCTGCTTTTGGCAGCTAAACTTTGTGTTTGGGTATTGGATCATGTTCTCAGTGTCCTCTTGGTAGTTTGGTGCTCATTTTCTTCTATAAGATTCCTGAAGAAGACAAAAGGTTTTTTAAAAATGACAAAAAATGGGCTTCTCTCATCGATCCCCAATGCTGACCATCATTGCAAATTGTGGGATGCGCAGTCTTTAACATTACAGGGATGTGCTAGCTCTCTTTCTCGTGCCCTTTATCAAGATGCTTCCTGAGAAGGGTCCAGGATGGACCTCATCTCTTCCCTGGCAATATATATACATACACACACACACACACACACACACACACACACACACACACACACACACTATACTATACTATACTATACTATACTATACTATATATATAGTATACTATACTATATACTATAGTATACTATACTATACTATAGTATAGTATACTATAGTATATATATCCGATCCGATCTATATATATCCGATCCGATCTATATATCTATATCTATATATCTATATCTATATCTATCTATATAGATATAGATATAGATATAGATATAGATATAGATATAGATATAGATATAGATATAGATATAGATATAGATCCGATCCAAGCCATATATATAAAAAATGGAGTCATAATGAACTGCATAATCCAGGATATGCAGTTTTTTAAGGCTGTTTTGGTTCTGATGTGTAACTCCAATAGGGAATAAAAAGGAATATGTTAACTTTCTTCATAATAATGAATAGTAGCTTTTATTTATGACATTGTATCTTACCTTGCACTTCTTTCATTATTTAAGAAAGGTGCCTACATGGAGGTTTTAGTGATATGCAGATTTATTTGAATTCTGTCAAAATTTTACATTATTATTGATTGACAGGCCTGTTTATAAGACTGACTGGCTGTTTTGTGACTTGCAATGATGTGACTCTTCATCAGCCACACGTGTTGACTTTATTTCTAATTTTTAAGGTTCGAATACAAGGACTAACCGGAAACGTCCAGTTTGACCACTATGGCCGCAGAGTCAATTATTCGATGGATGTGTTTGAATTGAAGAGCACAGGTCTTCGAAAGGTTTGTACCACTTCAACATCCTTGCTTAACTAGTATAATACACCAAACATGGGGCTGCTCTTAAGGAAATTTATATTGACTGAAAATGTAGCTACCTGTTTGTTAATAGAGGTAAGCCAATATGGATTTATTACACACCTGTTCTAAAACTTCATCATTGGTTGCAATTTTTTTCTGGGCTCTCTTTAAGAAGCTGCTTTTAAAAATCATCATAACCTGGCGCCCACAAACCTGACCGTTGCCGCCGGTTTGTCTATTTATTTCTATGCAGTTGTTTATAGTAATTGTATCACACAATTCAATAACATCTGTATTGATGGTTGTTGTGGACTTGGCATTGTAGTTCCTGACATTTCGCCAGCAGCTGTGACTGGCATCTTCAGAGGTGTAGCACCAAAAGACAGAGATCTCTCAGTGTCACAGTCTTCGACAAAACATCTGTATTGCTTAAGTGCAGTGCCCAACACAGGAAATGAGATCAGTGTTAACAGATTATTCCATGAATTTATGCAGTTCTCATGTGACAAGGCATGGGATCTGTGCTTTTTTTTGCAAAGATGGGAACTTGCATTTGTCACTACATTTTTTCACACTAACAGAGATGTCACAAACATAGTAATGTAAGGTACATAGGAGCAGCCAGGTAGCATATTAAAGTTACATGACTTACCTGGGGCGCTCAGTTGCGGCCATCGGGGTGGTGGTGGTGTGTGTGTGCATCATGGCAACTGCCATATTCACGGTGCAGGTTCCCCCAGTTCAAATTCCTGACTAGTCAATCAGGGCTGACTGGCAGGGTTCCTTGGGCACGGAGCTAGGCAATGAACCTGAAAGGTGCAGTTTCCTCTCAGGTCCACTGCCAAGGTCTATAAGGAAGGGTGGCCCCACCCCTCATAACTTGGCTTGCAACAGGCATCCTACTCAGCCCTCCCTTGCATTTTCAGCTTCTAGGCCACTATTCAAAGCGTGGCTACTATGGAGATCTTGGTGCATGCCATTGGGGTTTTCCAGGGACATTGCTGTAACTGTTTTTCATGGTCACAACTTTGGGTTTGGGCATTGGGCACAAATCCTTTTGGGGGGAGACAGGGCCTGCAAGCCCATTTTCCCCACCAAGGGGATCTCTTTAAGGGATCCAGGGAGTGATGCATAGTAGGTGCATGCCCAGCTCGGGGGCTGTCATGGCATCCTCACTCCCAGGTGGCAGAGGATCCCTACAGAGGTGTCCACTTACATGGAATCCCAATATCTGTCATCTTGTGGTTCCCACCCTCAGCAGGTGGACAGAGGAGGCATGGTGGGTTATTGGCTGGTAGGTGGGTCAGCCGATGTTCGGATGCTTGCCCTGTGCATCACCAGTGCTCCACAAGCTATGTACCAATAAAGTTGTGTCCTCCTTTAACTCCAGCTAAGATCGTTCCATATGTTTTGTCTCCTTGTGCTCACCTCCCCCCATTAGAGATGGGCACAAATCAAAATACGAACCAAAGTTCAGTACGAACCAGGTTTTTGAACCAGCAGTTCATCAGAGCCCATTTTTGACAAACCACCACAAACTTTAGGACGGTTCATTTGGTTCTTTTTTGGTTCATCACTGCAGACAGCCTGGCACTGATCAATCCATTTCCTAGGCAACGGGAGATGGGATTTCTGCAGACCTTCTGCTGACCCAGAAGTGACCTTTTCACAAACCAAACAAACCAGTTCACAAACCAGGGCAGGTTCGTGAAAGTTCATGGTTTGTGGTTCATGAAACACGACGAACTATGAACTACCCGGTTTGTTTTTTTTCCTGGTTCATGCCAATTTCTAATTTTTTAATTGTTCAGAATTTTAGAGTAAGTAATCTGGAATAAGAACCAGGAGAATTTGCTCTATGCTTTCATTTGTAATTACAATCCAGCTGAGTCTTTCTAGTTCCAGTTCCATGGGGAAAGAATGTGCTGTTTACAGAGAAGATGTATGTCTGTGAAACAAAACACAGTTGATTGTAGCAATGTCCAGTTCCTGTTAATCTTTGTAGGAACATCTGAAGCTGCCATATCTGGCCCTTTTCAGTGGTGGCTCCTCGCTTGTGGAGTGCCCTTCCCCTTGAGGCTCACCTCACGACATCACAAGAGCTGCTAGTAATGACCCTTCCGAGAAGCAAGTCTTGGGGCGGAGTGGCCCATCTAACAATTAAATAATATTGCATTTATTTATTGCATTTATTGGAACATTTATTTAATGATGGAATGGAATCCATCATTGGGTAACGAGATCTCCTTCAGTTGGAGCAGGCAGGTAGGGGCCATTTTTAAAATTATTATTTTTGGTTCAGTGCTGGAAATAGGGGAACATTGCCTAAAGACTACAGACATTTTGAGTCCTTCATAAGAGAAAGGCAGGTTAAAAATTGATTTAAGTAAATTAATAAATGTTTTCTAAATTCACAGTGAATCATCTGGAAATTGTAGTTTGGGAAATATAAACCTCAGTTATCCCAATTTCTTGTGCACATACAAGTTGCACTTTCAAAATGTATCTGGCTGCCATCATCCCTTCTCAGTATATCACAACCATTTTTCCCAGTCTTTGAATGCATCATAAGATGAATACAGGCACTGCAAATGGATGTGTTCTGTGAACTACTTCTGATTCAATTCCATGAGTGCTTATGAATTATACCTAACTACATCCTTTGTCATGCAGTCTTGTACAGCTCCCTGGAAGCTTTGCACAGTGGTTTCCTGATATTTTTTCTTGCTCTTATGTCTACACACTGTGATTCTTCTTTCAAATGCCCTGGAATGCTGTTAGGACACGCCCTCATCCTTAAACCACAGAAACGGCACCAGAGGCATTTTAAAAATTCCAATAACTAACTAGTTTATTTACTTTAGAGGGGAAAGGTCAGGTTAAATCAGGGGTTGAAAATTTCTGAGATAATTCAACACTTATATATCTCTCTGAGGTAAAATCAGAACATACACAGACTTCAGTTCTTATGCTCTTCAAAGATACTTAAAGGCTAATGTTTTGAGGCTTTGGTTCCCTTGTTTTTCCCCAAGCCACTCTAGTATATATACATTCTTTTAGTATTCTCTTTCTGTTCTGGAGTTGGGAATGCTTGTCCCCACTTTCTAGTACCCCAATTCCTTTCTCTTTACCTTTCCTTCAGTTAACTGAATCTGAAGGTCGCCAGTTTCCAACTACACTTGACCAGGCATCTCTTCACTCTCCAGAGCTACCTCCCTGTTTGACTAGGTAGGCAAAATCTCCTCTCCTTTGAAGATCTACCCCTTTCTTTGGCCCATTTGGGAGTCTGCATCTACCTCCCAAACCTCCTTGCCAACTCTTCCCAGTTCTCCTGTCAGTGGTAAACTGCTCTTCTCTAGGACTCTGTTTCCCAACTCTTCACACTGGATCTCTCTCCCTCTCTGCTATGACTAAAAACAGCCCCTCCTCTTTCCAGCTCATGCTACCCAATCAGATGCCTTGGAGTTGCCTGCCACTCAAACTCTCTGATTCTTTGAGAGATTAACTCTTAACAGTCCTGCAGCTGTGTGTGTACAGCACTTCCAGGCTTTTTTAAAACATGCAACTTGTCACAGCTGTGTTCTTAGGACTTCAAACTACAGAAGATGAATAATATTTATCAGTCTGGTATTGCCTCGGAGAACCGCTTCCAGTTCCTATGAAAACTGGGCATGGTATTTTCAATTGGCCATAGCTCTATAGGTGGCTGCCAGGTGCAGGTCTGCAGGCAAGTCATCCCCCCTCTTGCACGTGTCTAGCATTTGTTACTTCCCCTACTTCACTTGCTGTACCAACGTTCTGATCAAGGACAGGTCACCAGAGACAAGCACAATTGAACTAATAGGTTTCCACTTCTATTGCCAAATGACATTGCTATTTCCTGTGGTTTGTATATACCACAATTTATTATTCTTTCAGCAGTATCAGTTCAGGACACCCCCTTTCCTCACATCTGTCACAATATTTGTGTGAGAGTGGAGAGAAGAGAACAAGTAGTCCCCCCCCCCACCCTACCCCGTACTTGGGTGTTTATTAATAGAACACGCACAGGGTGTTCAGCTGCTCAAAGATCTGTATTCATTTATTTGATTAAATTTTCATCCTGTCCCTCCCAGTTTGGGCTTTTTAAAAAATTGGGTCAGCGAGGCACTGAGGTGGTGGCAGCAGTCTTTCACATCTCCAAGGCTCAAAATGTTATTAGTGGGATGAAGTCAGTGCCTTGAAGTGAACTGTTCGTTTTTTGCCTTTATTATTGAAAGCTCTTGCAGAATGTTGAAGATGGCATGATGAGAACACGCACTCATCCAGCCATTGCTTCTAGTAAACAGGTTTTGCAGGATCAAAAGACTATAAAATAGAAAAAGCAGCTGTTGAGTGGGTTGAATTTCCACCCAGCTGTGTCTGAGATCTGAAGCACCATTTCAAGGTGTTCCAGGAGCGAGGGTCAGTCGGGACTGAATATGAATATGATGGTTTTGTTGATGTACAAAAGGATTCAGTCAATACTGGAAAGCATTAGGGGCATCGTGGCGCCTGAAGGTAATTATATGGAACTGAATCAGACCTTGTGTAAAGGCCATCTTCTCCTGATCTTCCAGATGGGTTGGCACTTGCCAGTAGATATTGATGAGCTCCAGCGCTGTCAATTCTGGGCAGCTCCAAAAGGGTTGATAAGGAGGTTGACTCTGAGCATGGGGTATAGACTGTTTTCTTTAACTCTCTGTAATCAGTGCATCATGCTTTAGGAAAAGCACAATCACAAGGTGCTGTGTGATGGCTCAGCAACCCTGTTGCAAGCAACATCTCTGAGGTCTCTTGGGCCACCTCTTCTCAGTGTTCCTATGGCTTTTCATCAGCCTGGGCCACCAGTCTGGGCTCCATGGAGAGAATGTTCTGTGCTACCATGGTCAACTCAGCCCCCTCTCCCCCTCCCTGCAGCAGTTCCCCAGCAAGCCAGGGATTCCCCCTGCTCCCAGACAATAGTACTTTGAAACTAACCCAATAAATTTAAAATAAATAGGACATTGAATTACATTTATTTACATTAATTACATGATCCCATCCTTCCTCCAAAGATCTTATGCCATACCCAGCCCACCTTTTTAACATTACACCAATGATTTGAAATAGGGCAGGCTTAAGAAACGGCAACTGGCTCAATGTCACCCAGTAAGTGTGGCTGAACGGGGGCTTGGAACCAGTTCTTCCTGATCAGAGTCTGGCCCTCCAGCCACAACACAACACTGGTTCACATTTTATGAGTAAAATTAATTGTTCCTGTAGGCTTCAAACCTTTCCTTCTTTTTGTTACTCAAAAACGTGCAAAACCAGAAATAAAATAAGGGGGGGAAATCATGTTTGGATATATCGTGGCCAATGATGCCTCTTCTGTGCCATTGCCAATTAACTTTTGCCTATTTCTAGCCTAAATATTCAACTACAACAAGATTGTTTTAGGTATGTCGCCAAGTTGGTGTGCAGTGGAACAGCAGGATTTGAGTCCAGTGGCACCTGAGAGACTGACAAGATTTTCTGGGTATAAGCTTTCAAGAGTCAGAGCTCTCTTCTTTTGTATCTGAAGAAGAGAGCTTTGACTCTCAAAAACTTGTTGGTCTCTCAAGCGCCAGTGGACTCAAATCCTGATGTTCAACTACAACAAGAAAGTCTACACAAGAAACTTGTTTGAGCCGATACCTCTCAACAGGTCTAACTCTCCCCCCCCCCGCTGCGCACACACATTACAATCCCTGATGGTATATGTTCATTCATGCTCAAGTTAGAAAGAGAAGAAATCCTCTGATTTTCTGAGTGAAATTCCCTGTCTGTGTATATGTTTTATATAGTTCTTTAGGACTCCACACAGCCTGATGTTCTGTAAAACCTAATATTAGTTATTGTATTTGGGGGCTTTTTTGGAGATATTGATTGCTAAAGACATGAGTACTGGGAATTGTTTAATACTGAGCCAGCAGATAGATTTTAAGTTTGTACTCCTAACATCCCTTAGCAACATTGCAGGAAATAACTGTAGCAAAGAATGTAAGCTATATTAATTGAGTAAGGACCAGTAAGAGGTACCAAAGAACTGCAATGCGGAAAACGGTGCTATCCTTTGGTACATGTTTGCCTCTTGCTAAAATGGCAGAATAGCATGCCTCTAAGGGCAATAAACAGTTGCAATACCAGACATACCGTGAGTGATTATTCCAAAGATGGGAGAGGGAAAGGAAGAACTGAGATGACTGGATGAAAACCGTGGGAATCCTCTCTTTGCTTCTGTCAAGTGTCTCAAGAATTTACATTCTGTTCCAAAGGTAAAACTGGACAGGGATCTTCCAAATAACAGCCACCACAAGCAGTTTCCTTGCTTGAACAGTGTAATGTGGGAGAGGTGCAGTTCACCGAAGAGAAGGAGCAAGCTCAGTGCATGGGTTGGTTCTGCATTATACCGCTCACACAAGTAGACCAGAAGGAAGACACTTGTGTTTGGATATCCCAGATAATCACTTTCTCTATACACACTGTCTTCAGTCTAACTTTAATTGAGCTTTAACAACAACAACATTCAATTTATATACTGCCCTTCAGAACAACTTAACACCCACTCAGAGCAGTTTGTGAAGTATGCTATTATTATCCCCCAAACAACAATCACCCTGTGAGGTGGGTGGGGCTGAGAGGGCTGTGACTGACCCAAGGTCACTCAGGTGGCTTCGAGTGGAGGAGTGGGGAATCAAACCTGTTTCTCCAGATTAGAGCCCCACTGCTCTTAACCACTACATCCAACTGGCTCTCTGTTAAATAACTAGTTAAATAACTAGTTTGTACCCTGATCATATGATTGCTTACTCTGAAGTAAGTCTCATTTAATTCAGTTGGACTTTAAGTATATATAGGACCACGCATAAGTCCCCTTAGACTAAGTGGTAAAAGTGTGTGTGGAAGGGGAGGCAGCATAGTATAGCCTGATTTGGTCAAATCTCAGAAGGTAAGCAGAGTTGGTACTTGGATGAGAACCAGCAAGGAAGACTCTGCAGAGGAAGGCAGTGGCAAACCACCTCTGCTTCTCACTCGCCTTGAAAGTCCCTTGCTGTCACCGCCATAAGTCAGTTGCAGCTTAGCAGCACATATGCATATAAAAGTATATATAAAGATGAAAATTTTTATATATAAAGTATATATAAGTGTGCATCTGTTTGTTTCAGATTGGTTACTGGAGTGACATGGATAAATTAGTTCTGATCCAACACGAGCCAACAATGGGAAATGACACATCGGCTCTTGAAAACCGAACTGTAATTGTAACCACAATCATGGTAAGTTTATGTCTGGCATACATAGGCCTACAAGCATTTTTTTTCCTGGTTGCCCACAAATTTGCCCACACTGTTTGAACAGAGGAATGAGGAAGGAAATATCTAACGTGTTCTAACCATTGCTGCTGTCTACAAAAATCTTATCCTCCGATCAAATGAGGCAAACCTTTTTTATTCCTTTTTTTTTTTTTGAAAAAAATAAAATCTTGTTCCATTCAAACATTCGTAAGAAACTAAAATGAATTTAGGTAGTCTCTGTGATGTGTGGCAAAAAATTAAAAAGTTTTGAGGAGGAAAACTAGCTCTTTGTAACATAGCTGTCACTCTTTAACACATAAATTGCGCAGCATGCAGCATGCAGGCGTCTTGATCCTTTCAGTAATATCATGAGCCAAAGTAGTTAGCCCAGTTGAAAGTGGTAAATTTATATTCCTATACTGTTTACAATGGCAAATGCATAATGAGAATTTCTTCTTACACAAGCCACTTATCAGGCACCATTTCTCTATTTTCCAAGGCCAACAAAATGCAATAAAGATCCAGCAAAAGTTAAGCCTTTATAAGTCCCATTGATTACGGTGCAAAGAGTTTAAGCAGGTGCTTATTTCTCCTGTTACAAGCCGTGGGATTCAAAGGTGCTTAACTGGGTCTGAATCATGGCCAGAGTGGGCATTTTAAATATATATATTTTACTGACACCTTCTCAATTCAAAAGAGTTCCACAGAGCTGAACGAAATGCAAATGCTTTATTAATTCACAATTACCAGCAATGATAAAAGGAATCCTACAGATCTCAGAATTGTTTTGTTTCATAGGAAGCCATATGGATATACCTCTTAAACAGAATAGCTAATACATTTTCTTTTCTTCTGAAGCCAGATATGCCCTTTAAACAGGATGTGTGTCAAAGCAGACTGGCAAAGGATGACCTTTACCTGACTACTTTTAAACTTTTGAAACTCAGTTCACTACCATTAGACAAGGTGTTTTTTGTTTTGTTTTGTTTGCTTTTATGAGCATTTTCAGATTTAAACCTGATGCAATATTCTTCATGGTGTTAGCATTCGTTAACCAGATTTTTAAAAAAAAATTCTAAATTATTGAAGAATTGTCACTTAAGCTGATATGAAGTGTGATCACTGGTCTTCCATGCAATTAGTCATTGTGTTGTTTATATAATTTATGCATTTGGTATATTCCGGGGGAAAAAATTTCTGTTGAGAGTTACCATCCTAAGATGGAAAGAACTAACATTCTGTACAAAAATTCAAAGCATAATCCTAACCTAACTGTATAATTCTTCTTTGCATGGGACATTTTAAAAAATGTTATCTTTTTCCTTTGAAAAAAAAAAGACACGGTAATGGAAAAATCATACTTCAGTACAGTCCTCCTCTTTTCAGCCTCTGATGAAGAATCCTATTTTAAGAAATTGATCCAGGAAGAAAAAGAGTCCCACGCGGCTGCGAACATTCCTAACTAAGGCTCAGCCGTTAAGCACTGAGCCCTATTTTTCCATATGGATTTCTGTTCTTCTGACTGGAGGACCAGGCTTTGAACCATCACGGAAAAACAAAAATAAAAGCTCTGTGACTGTTCTGAGAATCCTAAACACGATGACACTGGGCCAAGCTATGAAGAGAATGGTGGTCAAGGCTCTCTCAGTAGCAATCGTTTCTCTCTTGTGCCAGTTCTTTAAACTTGGGCTTTCATACATGTACAGTGTAAATGATTGTGAAATACCTCCAAATTCAGGAGAAAATGAAGTGGTGCTTGCAAGAAAAAAAAAGTGGGATACCATGTCTGTCTTGTTTGATGTGCATAATAAATATTATCTCTGCCACAGAACTTTTCCAGTCCTGGGGCTGGTGTTTTCACTTCCAAACGAAGGGAGCCAAATGAATTTTATGTAGCATGCCAAGGTTTCCCACAGCATGCCATTACAGAATTAAAAAAAAAATACTGATTTTATTTTGCATCCTCCCTATCCCTAATACTGTTCTGATAAGGCTAATACAAAGAGCTCCTTCTGTGGTTCTTGCCCTACAAAGAGCCATTCATATAGAATAGTGTCGTGCAGGGTGCCTGATAGTTCTGCATTCTCATACACCAAAGTAAGGCTAGAGAATAGTTCTGCCCCATCCCCAGGACTTTTTTTCTGGGAAAAGAGGTAGTGGAACTCAGTGTGTTGCCCTCGGAGAAAATGGTCACATGGCTGGTGACCCCGCCCCCTGATCTCCAAACAGAGGGGAGTTTAGATTGCCCTCCACGCTGCTCGGCGGCGTGGAGAGCAATCTAAACTCCCCTCTGTCTGGAGATGAGGCCACCAGCCATGTGGCCATTTTCAAGAAGTTCCAGAACTCCGTTCCACCGCATTCCAGCTGAAAAAAAGCCCTGCCCATCCCTAATCCAGGCTAGAACCTTGGATTCTGGTTGGAGTTTAAAGGTTTCTAGCACAGAGTCAGCTCTTGCTGGTTTCCATTAGGATCTGGACACATTCCCCTGCCTTGAAGAAGTAACATAAAAGGTGATCAGTGCGGACATTCCTGGGCTAGGAGGACATTCCTAGGGGCATCCACTGTACCAGAGATGCATCTATGTCTCCAAGCAATTTCTACTCCAAGGCCCCATTTCAGTGGCTCTATGACAGTGAATAAATAGTTCAGTTGAGTGCTTGACGCCCACTGAAATGAAGTGAGGGCAATGGTGCAGGTGCATCCTGGACCGCAGAATAGACAGTGAACTCTGCCAATGCCACATCCATCTTCAGTCTCCATGAGAAACGTGGGCTATAAAATTAAGTAAATGAAATACATTTTTTGGCAGGTGCCCATGCAGGACAAAGTTTAAAATTTATTTTCTAAACACAGATGTTTTTAAAGGTCCCTTTATGGGATGGAAACCAGTAAACACATTGCAAGGAAAGTGGAGGTAACTGGAAGTGGTTTTCTCTGTTGGCAGACAAAAAACGGAAAGGACTTTTATTTAGAGAATGCTGCTCCAGTCAAAGGCATGCCTCCATTGAAAGTATTAACACTGCAAAGCCTGGTCTTAAGCGTTTTCTTGTTTATAGTTGTGTATTTGATCTAGGGGTGGGTGAACTCCCCATTCTACGTCCAGCAATAATTTGGCATATATGGACTAATTTCACAGACTTCTAGAGGGATAGGTCAAGATGGGTAGCCATGTTAGTCTGTCTGTAGCAGTAGGAAAGAGCAAGAGTCCAGTAGCATCTATAAGACTAACAAAATTTGTGGTAGGGTATGAGCTTTCATGAGTCACAGCTCACTTCTTCAGATAACCTGAGGCTTCCAGATCTGGGGCATGGCCTCCATCTGTGGGGCTGGTCTAAAATGATTCTGGAATAGGCAAAAACTCTCAACTATTTTGAATCTCTAGAGGGAGTCTGCAGATTTAACCTGTGGTTCAGAACCTGCAACTGGGATATGTCTTTACCAGTTTTCTTAGGTGTAACATGCACATGGGGCAGCATTCTGCTGCCTTAGGCTGTGGTGCACTTTTATGCTATTAGTGGAGTTTTTCCTGCCTTCCTTAGCCACTGGGAAACAATATGAAAGGTGATCAGTGTGGAGGTCCCCATTGAAAGCATGAAAGTCAGACCAGGAACTGAGGCTTCCAGATCTGGCACATGGCAACATTATTATCACTGCTCCATCTGGGGGCCTCGTCTAAAATGATTCTGAAATAGGCAAAGACTCCAAACTATTTTGAATCTCGTCCGGATTGAAAGTTGTCCATGTGATCTCAATCAGCTGTGCTCATGGAAGATTACCGGGAGGAAATCCAGCAACAAAAATGATAATAGAAACTGTTCTCCAGTTTGTAGAAGAAAGTTGGTGGAAAGTGGGAGTGGTGTCAAGGAGCATGTGTGCTTTCTTTAGCACAAGTTTTTGGCCCAACTCATACTATCCAATCCACTGTATATTTCATGGAAAAGGCTTATAAGCACTCATGGCATGTTTAGCCACTAGTTAGGTAGGGATATAAAACATTAAACATTTAAGAAATAAGAATTTGCTTATTGCTTATCTGTTGCCAACACGTTTTCCCAAAGCTTGGGAAACCGGCAAAAGGTTTAGCTGTGTATTTCAGGATCTGTGCTTGCAAAATGTGTTTTTCCATGCTGGCCTTACAGTTCATCATCTGTGCACAAGACTGACATGGGAGCACATTTCTTAACAAAAATCAGCAGCTGAATTAATAATATATAACTATAAGCAGGGATCCATGAGACTCACGGGGGATCCCATCCTCCCTCCACTCACCAGTCTGCCCACTTGCCAGCTCCTGCTCCTCCCCACCCACCTGATTACCTTCCTACTGCATCCATAGGGCATGGTGCAGCAGAGTAGGCAGCGGAAGAAGGATTTCCCATTCCTGCTCTGCCTGGTCATTTGCACTGACAATTTTCTGCAGCTCATGTGAAGTTGCAGCTCACCTGCCCCCTTCCTCTGTTCTGTCAATCCTTCCTGCTTCTCTACCTACCTGCCCATTTGTCCCCTTCGCCAGCACTTTGACTGTCCCGTGGGTGCTGCTCTGCTGACCCATCCCCCTTCCCACTGCTCAGCAAGGAATGGTGGGGCATGGGGACAGCTCCCATTCTCCTCCTCCTCTCCCATCCACACAGCATCCTGTGTGGCTCTCCCTCCTCCTCCATCTCCCATAGTGGGCTAATGGAGAACGGTTGTTTATGCAACCACAGCCAACCTTCTTCTGTTTTGGGGATTGTACCCCTCACACACACACACACACACACACACACACACACACACACACACACACACACACAGCATTTTTTGTAATGTTTAGGATTTACCTACAAACCTGGGGGTTCCCTTAATTTTGTAGGGAAGTCTCCCTTCGCTCTACAAGGACCTGATCCACAGGCTTAAGTATCAGAAGATGGGGCCATGTTCAGAATTAGATATATTGATATGTATGTGGGCTAGATAGATGGCCAAGATTCAGGCAGAAGAATTTCCTCATGCAGGAGCAGACCACAGAAGTCACTATTTGTCATGTTAATCAACATTTAGAAATAAGAAAACTAGCGACTCCACTCTGAAAAGTTTTGGCAGGGCCAAAATAAATAAATTCCACTTCAGCCATATTCCAAAGGGGATTGTGGAATCCAGCGCATACCTCAAGCAGTCTGGTGTGGCAATGGATTGTTGCTGTCACAGTCCAGCCTTTGGCACGCCTGGCAAGTTGTTGTGTAGTGTAGTCTCTACACTGCCCTTGTTTTTGCCTTACAAGTATGAAGTCTTTCTGTACCGCTGCAGTGCAGGTTCAGTGATATCTCTCACCTTCTACAGAAGGGAGTTTTGACTTTCAAATACTTATAGCCTGAAAATCTTACTGGTTTTTAAGGTGTCATTGGACTCTAATCTAGGTGATCTTCCACCTTTTCACACTGGGGGATCAGGAAAGGCTACTATGTTCTAGCATTGTCTCCAATGCTTGACTGAATCTCATCTTGCATCTTATTTCCAATCCAGAAATCATATGATTCCTGCTAGAATCCAGTAAAATCTGAATTTACTGGACAGTAAAATTTATCCATGTGCCTAAAAATGACTTGACATCAAATCATCACGTATGGGAAGATTTCGCTGTATCATAGTTGACATGTGATTAAGTGATGTGGTTGAGGCGACACCTACAGCCCAGGTAATCATATGAATTGCCCAGTGACTTAGGTAAAAGGTCACTATTTAGCTGTAACATATGTGCTTAATCTCCTTGTCGGATAGTGACACACAATGCAAGGATTGTCAGTCTCTTCAGGCGCTTAAACACCAAATCCTGTAAGGTTAGCTTCAATGCATTTGCAACCTGTGCTTGCTCTTATAACCAATGTGGATGAAAAAAATGCCACCTTGAGTGATAATTTTCCCCAACCAATGAGCTCTTCATACTGAAATAATGTTAATACGTTGTCACTGAAAACTACTTGTGCTTCTTGGGTCCATTTCTACATTTAATTGAATATCTCCTGAGATCAGTAATGCCCAGCTTCCCAGTCTGTGGAAGACTGATATCTGGACATGAGCATGGCATGCTTTCAGAAACCCATTTGGCACTTTGCTTATGGGCCTCTCCTATGTACTTGTGCTTCATTTGATGAAATGCTATTTTAATCATAGATACAGGATATGTTATAAAGGAAGTTAATTTGAGCCAAACAAGCATGTTTTTTTATTTTCTACTCCTACAAAATAATATGTTCTCTGGTTGTACACTAAACATGATTAGATAATTTTGTCTCCACTTAAGATGTAAATATAAAATTACTATTCACTTTAAAAGAGATGAGACAAAGATGGAAAGAGAGAGCTTGGGGGTAATACCTTAGTTAACAGTTACATAGCATAAAGATTCTTATTCTTATTGAAGTACACCTGCAGTATACTTCAATCATAAAGCTTAAAAGGGGGGTTAAATATGTGAATTAAATTTTGTAAGCCAAAGAACTATGAACTGCAGTAGAGAACCATGGACTGATAAGATTTTGGACCTTAAAGGTATCCCCTGATGTTCTAACAGACTATGTTGCTATAGAGTAAAAGCAATTGAACTACTCACAATTGACACAGGGCTGCTGCCTAAAATGGCATCTTGATTCTGTATTCTTCTCCATGAGAAGTAGGAAGACTTGTCTATATTGCAGTTTCAGATGGGCAGCCATGTTAAGTCTAAAGTGGTAGAAAAAAATTAGTCCATTAGCACCTTAATAGACTAACAAAAATTTCCTGGAAAATTTTCTTAGTCTTTAAGGTGCTACTGAGCTTGAATTTTGTCCATATTATAGTGTTATTGTTTCCCAGCACCAGCTAACCAGTTATTCCCACAGTAAACCACCTGAAGCAAGTTCTCTGGCAAGACATTTTCCAAATAAGTTATGTCTTTGTGGTGTCATCTGATTAAAGAAATCTTAATTGGTTAATCACATGAATTTTCGTAAGTCTATTTTTCGAATTTGCTTTTTCATGATGTAATGTTTCTAAAGTGAAAAAGCATACTTTGGGCATAATGCTGATGTCCTGCCCATTGGAATGAGCTCAGTAGAATGAGCTCATGTCATGGCTTCACTTGAGAGTGCTGAAATTTGGTGCACTTGAGAGTGCTCATACCCTTTTATCTCAGAATGCTAACAATCTATTGTTGTTTTTTTGAAACAGCAGAAACAAAGTGGTAGCATTTAACAGCCATTATGCAACCAGGATTACCAAGCATATTCACATTGCAGAGGTTAGGGTTTTTTGGTCACAGACTGGAATGTTTTCTACCCTATAATGCTTTTAATGTTGCCCCTGCCTGTCCATGTGGCTACCTCTCTCCTCTGATTTCATAAATGGCAAGGAGTGATGGGAGGAGGTCATAGCAGAAGAATGGCAAGGACCTCCAGTCTCTTTGTATGAAAACTTCAAAACCCTAGAGCTAGCTATATAATAAATATACTTACAAAGGGAACTAGACACCATGTAGATACTTAGCTCTCTAGCAGAAGGAAAATTCTCTTAAAATGGCTGCTAAATCAATGTAGATTTCAGGAAGGGTTTCCATACCAGTATTCCAGATTATTTGTGTCCCAAGTACCATTTTAGATTTTGGATTTAAGATGCTTTGTTATACTTCCAAAAAAATTTCAGCTTCATGGTTCCCTGTAGAGGACTCTTTTGGGGAGGGGGGAGTAGAGTGATTGTTTTACAAGCAAATGTCACAAAAAATGCAGGGAACCTAGTCCTGCCTGTCTGTTAAAGACCCCCCCCCCGCCTGCAAGTTTTCAAGCAAATTGGATCAAGGGTTCCAATTGTGCAGGCCCCTGGACAAGGGGCCCTCTACTTGTCAATATTGTTTTCTATGGTGGGAAAAATTCTGTGCCTTCTCCAGGGCAATGAAGTCAGTAGCCAAACACACAAGAGCAACCACGGGCCAAAATCCTCCAATTGCAAACTGAACCAACAAACCTAATAGAACCAGTGGGTCCCAGCAGAACCATGGACCAGCCCAACACAACCAGTGTAAAACTAGAGAATCCAAGCCACTCAACCTTAACAAGGGGCAATGGAACATGCCCAACCCAACCTGTAAAATTAAAGAAGAACAGGCTTAGACGCCTTAAAATGCCAGCCTTGAATATTTACATAACGGTTTGGGACCTGATTATCACTATTCCAAAAAATCTGGCTCTCTCTTCAGATGCCCAAATATTTTTGGAAAATATCAATAATGTATTTTTGGATATATATTCAGATCCAGAAATATCTAATTTGGCTTGAGTCAGTTAAAATTAAGTCATGAAGGATCATCAGGCCACCTTCACCTCTGACTCAGAAATACCAGCTTGGATTGGACTGGAGAGGAATATTGCATAGGCTGATTAAAGTTATTTCAGAAGTTGGGTGGGTGAGATTCTCACAAAACAATAGCCTCCCCACCAGACAATTTATAGGGCAAAATTGTGATTATCTTTCCCCACACCCCTCGCTTGTATGAGTAACAGATGCTCGAAGAAACCCACACTGGCCATAGGTCAGTAAAGCTATTTTGAAAACTTAGAGTCAATGTAACCAGGTTCAAACTGAGTCTTGCAAATCTGGTGAGGTCAGGGTCAAGGTAGAAGAAAGCAGCTCGATAAACAATGTTGGAAATTTTGTAGGTCAGCCAGGTATTTGAAAAAGGCAAAGGTCAGAGTTTTGGGGACAGATGTTCAAACAATAGGGTCTTGCACATGGAGGTTTTCCCTCGGTTTGAGAACAAACTGTAGTGTTTTTTCCTCAATCTTCCTCATTGCCCATGTATTCTCTTTCCATGTTTCCACATTATTTCTCTGAGCATTCTCAAACCACCTTTGATCCAATTTTGAGAAAACACAGAGGAACAACGATGAAACCAAGGCAAGATAACAGTGGACAATTGTGATGTCAGGAAGCTTGGAATAAAAAAATGATGCAGTTTAGCACCAAGCCAAGGGTAAACTTTGTGTGCTCCGGTGAACTGATAAGGAGGATTGGCATGTTGTATTGACCAATTTCAGAGCTGTGGCAGTTAGACAAGAAAGAGGAAACTTCTGAGTTGGATGTTGCAGATGCAACTATTGTGGATCTTTCCTGTGTCTGCCTCCCCAGATCATTCATTCATTCATGCATTACAACATTTTTACCTCATCTTCCCTTGTGATTCCAGGGATCGTGGAACTCACATAGTGTAGCAACCATTCAGGTCAAGAGGCTTCAGCAGAGAAGGAGAAGGGAAAATCACCTTCTCTTGTCCAACAGCAGAGCTGTGCTGAAGAAAGACACAGGGTGATTCCTCTACTTCCCCCTCCCCATTCCAGCTTCCTGACCTGTGTGGCTGTTAAAACACACAGTACTATGACCCCTGGAACAAACTTTTCCTGGATCGGAAATACCTGTTGGGGGGGAACAGAATACCAGAGAGATCCATAGCCATCAATGCTTTCTGCTGACAGATAGCAGGATCCAACCTTCTGGTTCTTTCTAGTTTGTGAGGCATTTTAGGTGCAGTGCTACAAGTCACTTTAAATAGCCATTGAATCCCATCTCACTGTGATAAATATGGCAAAGATCTTGCTATTTATATTGAAAAAAAGCCACTCAGGTGCTGTGAACAGACACTCACATGGTCACCTGTGACTATCTTCTGGGTAACCAAGCAGAAAACCTTTACAAAGGTTAGTGTTTTCTCTTTTCCTGGCCACAACATACACACGTAGTTTTAAACATAACATGAACTAGTAACTTGGGGAGACTTATTTGCAAGGATGAGTTAAACTGCTCACACAAATGTTTTCCATTTGGTAGTTTGCGTTTTGCGATACTTTAGAAAATGCAGAATTAATTTCCTCATTATAAATTGAGCATTGAAACATGTGCCCAAATGTTTAGATATGACTCTTTTTATAACACTCCCAATTGTGAGCTGTATAGTAGTAAGGCTGTGATCGATTACACCTGTTTCATAAACCAAGATGTATTTTTGAATGTTAAAATGTTATTATAGATGCCTGTTTGCTGTATCTAAATCTTGTATCTCTTTGACTATCTATGTTCAGTAATGATAATTTGAAATGTGGATTTTCTGTAAAATTATATTTCATAAACTTGTTCCAGAGTGTTCTGATCTTATTGTCATTAGAAAGATCCTCAAATCAATGGTGGGTGGGTATTGGCTCAACACACAGTTGAGTTTTGGTTATCATGTGCTCGGAATAAAGTGTGTCTAATGGAGCTCAACAGATAAAGAACTGTGCTTCAATCACTTGAATAATACATTTTTTCCAGTTAGTGACAGCCAACAAGTCTATTGTATGTCAAACAACAGAGTTGTATGTGATTCTTCTTGATGGCTATAAAGGTACCAGGGTAGGAGGGGGCGGGCAGAATGGTAATTTGAATCTCTCTGTTTTGATACCAAAAGCTAATTATGGGTCACTTTAATACCATGTTGTCAAATTAATGTTGCTTATATAGACTTGTAAAACAAACAGTTCAATCCTAAATAGAGTTACTCCAGTGTAATCTCATTGATTTCACTGGGCTTAGACTGGAGTAACTCTTTTTAGGATTGCACTGATAAATTGTAACCAAAAAAAGCCAAGTGGTAGCGAAGGTGACATGAGCCAAAATAATGCTGTATGAAATTTTTGACGATTATAAATTCTTCTTGTCCTAATCCCAGCAAGCATACTTTCTCAAATATATGTCTGAGATCAATCCTAAATGTTCTTAGGATTTTGGCCTCCCTAAAACTTGACATTTATCATTTCAATTTCTGCCCAACATTTGATGGTTTTGGTTTTCAGATCTACAACTTCAGAATGAAGTTCCCAGACTCCTTATTCTGCTGAAATTCCTCTTGACTTAAGTTTGTATAGTTTGGGGATAAACATGAGATATGATACCTATTGTACTCATCTGTATTAGCTGCTGTCTGAAAAAGTCTAACACATGAGTCTTCCTTGATACTTCTTGTTCTAGATGGCTATATTAGATGTCATAAATCCTCTTGACAGTAGAACAATCTTTAAAGCCATCTTAATCACTTTTGGTTAGCATTGTGGTTTGATGTTGAACTTTCTTACTATTCTGGTAATCTTTGCCTTTGTACTGAGGGGCAAGGACTGGCTAAAGAAACAGAGAATAGGTTCAAGGATCATCTTTATATTAGGATCTGTGGATTATGCGGGGACAGCAAAAATTAGTTGAGCATCAAAGGAACAGATAAGAGTGTTTTGCACAAGAATTAAGACATGTTTTAGGTTGTCTCTGGAATAATTTAGTACATAAGCCCAAACAAGAAATTTCTTCAGCTTGTACTTTCTATTTTGTTTACCTAATTACTGAGCTAGCAAGTTGAAATCATGGTTCACCCAGAACCCATATACGCAGCATATCTGAATGGTGATGCAAGTTTATTTACACTCGCATCTTTACGCAAACAATCAGCACATAAGGGAGGGGGTTTCTTCCCCCCCCCCCTCAAAACAAATTCCACTGAATCTGAGGGTAAATGTCAGTTCTTTGCAGAGCTGAAGGCAGTGTTGCAGAGGTACTGCTGCTCATGGTATATGTAATCCCTACTGCTTCCATCTCTGGACAATAGGTGTTGCGATTTTGTAACTGTTTCTAAACCTGTTTGACTAGAAACAATAGTAGAACAGATGAAATTTGTGTACACCATAGAAAATAAAACCTCTCTCTAAAATCATTCCTTGGTAAAAAGAAGCATACAAGCTATTATGTCTAGCAAGATGTTATTACAGCTAGGTTCTTAAAATGCTTCCAATATCACAGCTCTTGAGAGGTTCTGGTCCAGCTGATTGCTAAGAACATAACTGTGAGATCTTCCTTTGGTATGTGTGTTTGAAATGAATTCTTAATCTTTAAGATGGACCTTGTGGCAAATAGTTTCAGTTGCAAAAATCTGAAAAAAGAGCTTTAAAAAAGGCTAAGTTATGCTACCTGTTTTTATCTTTTATATTGTACTTATAGATGTGATCAGCTCTGAGTCCATTCATGGGGAGAGCGGACTATTAATATAATCAATTAAATAAATAAAATAATAAAGATTGTGGAAGATAACACTCGCATCCCATAACAGTAATACAGAACTTTTTAAAGAGTTGTGCTGGGGAATTCCACAGTTACACCACTGTGTTGTACAAAAAAAATGCAAACAATATGCCTTGTGATTTCTAGCTACCATGTGAATGGAAGGATTGTTCTATATACTGAATTTATATAAGTATTTTTTTCAAGGGACAAGGTGGGGCTTGCTTTTGTTTGAGCGTCACTTGGTGATATAGCTTATTCCTTTCGAAGAGAAATCATGAAGAAATTAAAATTACGTTTGAAGTAAATTTTCAATTACGGCATACATGAGGACTTCTGTTTTCTGGGTACATCAGGTATCCAAAACTAAATATTCAAATACATTGTGTTTCTGCTCTAAGGATTCATATATGAGTATATCTCAATCTGAATAATACTTATAGTTTAACCAGTTATTCTCCTGACTGTACAGATGCTTGGATCAAAGTTTTCAAACTTCTTACCTTCAGGAAACACTTTCTGCGTTGGTTTGTTAGCCAAAACTATCTGTGTGCATCTGCCTCAGAATCTCAGCTTGTTGCCAGGGATTCTGGTGTGCTTTAGGATGTACAGTTTGTGTGTGTGGGTATCAGCAAGGCCTGTGACTTCACTGTTATTCTGCATTAATGTGCCCTAAAACTCACTTCCCTCCATTAGGAAATTACAGAGGAAGATTGGTGCGGAGTGTTGTCTTGCATGGAAACTTGCACGGCTGATATTTATCTTCTCATTTAGCAAAGAACCCCAGGATTCCTCAGAACCGGTGAAAATCACCACCATTAAAGGTGTTGTGCTACAGAGAGCAAATTTCACCTGGGGGCACCAACAGACTTCCTGAAACTGCCAAAAAAAAAAGGTTCTGTAAATTATAAAGAGGAAGACCCCAACAAAATTTAGCCTGATGAGAACTGAACACACTTATTTCTCCTCAGGTGGTATAAGGACAATGAAATGTCAGCTCAGGGGAGGAGGAAAATAGAGGGAAGAGAAATTAGCCTGTTTGACCCTAAAAAGCTTACATTAGAGGGTGTGAGGTGAACTGACACAGAGACAGGTGAGCTCTCAGAGACTTAAATCTCAGCAGGCAGATCAATTGTTCTATAATGCTTGATTTCAGGATTATGCGAATAGTAAGCTCTTTACCCCAATGTTTGTCAGTCTCACAGTATGGGATAGGGGAGGAAATTCCCAGTTGTTTATCATCTCATGGTTCTTCATGAAGGCCCATCTTGTTTACTTCACTAAAGACACAATGAGATTTCTCTTGTTTTCCAAGTAGTGTTTGCATGAACGGTCCACTGAACATGCAATCAACTGACATTTTGTCTATGTATTATTACACAGTCTGTTTAGATGTAACACAAAAGGAGTACATTGAGTACAGTAGAGAGGGCTACTGTGGTAAGCCTTTGGAAGAGGCACCATCTGCCAACTGTTGCCACAGTTTAACCCAAATGACAGTTGAGGAGAAAAACTGAGATGCCATGATGAGGTCACTATTAGCCAACTGTGACCCTTGACTTTATCATCAGAGTAAAGAGATACAACACCATCAAACATTTCTTATAAAATATAAGGGTCCACTAACAGTGACACATCCCCCTATCACAAAATCCCTTGTTCCAACATAACTCCACTCATCTTACAGTGACACATTCCTCTAGTGGTATGGGTATGAAACCTATGGCTCCAGAGCCAAAGCTGAGCTCAGTAAAGAACCAAATATGGTTCTTTAAAAAAAGAAAATGAAATCTTCATGTTAAAATATACTGGAGGAATTAGTGAACCAGCATGCTAAGTAACCAGTATGTGAAGCAAAGCAAAGATTTTTATGGGACTAAAGGGTTTCTTAGAGATGCTTTACAGAAAGGGAAATGAGAGAGAGAGAGAGTGCCATAATTATATCCCACTTTTCTCCCTCTTCAGAGATAGGAGAATCATTGTGAGTAATCTAAGTGCAAACCAAGGGCAGATTTATGCCAGTGTGCTAAAACAAACGTGCAGGGTTTTCCTGTGTATATTTATTACTTATTGTGAGATCTTCTGTTTGTGTACCACTTCCTAACTAAAGACTCACAACAGCCAGAGCTCCAGCTGCAGAAACATAGATTGTTGATCAACATGTCAGCTAGGTAAATGCACTTTTTTTATAGTGGCTGCATGATGTAATGCTTGTATGATCTGTAAAAATGACCCATAATATTTTGAATTGTGTACGTAGTTTTTGGCAGGTGGTTTAAAAGGCAAGGAGGTTGGCTGGGAGCAGCAAATTTGTCAAAGCCTGGAAAGGCTGAGGAGAGGCTGAAAAGAAAAGGTAGGGGTAGAAACTTATCATAGGAAGAGCTAGGTGTGATAGGGATTTGTACAGTGAAATAGGTAGGGAAGGAGGATACTATTGGTAATTTAGGAAAGGTTAGTTGTGTTATTGTGTCTTTTGTAAATTTTTCTTTGATTTATATTTTTTCTAGTATGGGGCTGGACATTGAGATAAGCGACTGAATATTTTGAATTCTAAATAATTCTTAAAGTTTGTTTTTTAACTCATTTTATATATATTATGTCCCCCTCAGCACTTCTTCACCTATGATTATACTGTTTTCAGGGGCAACACTTGTGCAAGTCAATTTTAGTTACCAGAAAGGGGAATTAAATGAGGGAGGATCTAGAGTGATGCTGAGGAACGTCTGAAAACAAACTGCTTCTCAGGTTCAATAGGTCAGAGAAGTCCTAAGAGGGAAAGGAAATACAGATCTGAAGTGTTATAAAGAAAAATGGTAAGACATTGAGGGAATGGCCACATGAGTCACAGACTCTTTATTCTCTTGTGCTGAATTTCAGCATAATTTGGCTATTACATTGTAAAAAGTTGCTGCCTCCCTGTTCTGATGCAAGTAGTTCTTCTGCTCACAGAAGAGCCTCTTGCCTTTGAGGAAATCTTGTTCTGGAGTAATGCACCGCTGTTAGATTAGTGAAATGGTAGGATACAGCCCATTATGGCTTCTTTAATATGCCATTTGATATGGGAGTGATGTCACCTAATGCAGTTGGATCAGTCATGTAGATAAGACATTGATATGATATGAATTAAAATAATAGTTCCCTGTTAAATGGAGAATACTTCTACCCCTAAAAAAATATTTCTGCATTTCCACTTGCTATTTACAGTGATCCAAACTACAAGTGACGCCTGACACTAGTTGGACTCTTGTCAGCTTCCCTCAAGTTTTGATGGGAAATGTAGGCAGCTTGGCGGAATGTTGGACAAGTGACAGTTGAAAAGTTCATTGGACAGCACTTGGAGAGCCAAGCTGCAAGACCAGGACGCCTCCACTTCCCATCAAAACGTGAGGGAAGCTGACAAGTGTCCAACTAGTTTCAGGCGTCACTTGTAGTTTGGCCCAGAGACTTTTCAATGTCTATCTAAAGTTCTGGAGAAATGTGTGCAGAGGACGAGTACAAGGTTTCATTGTAGAATATTCCCAAATTCAGTCCTTATCATTTCCATTTTTAACAAGGATCTACAAAGGAATCGCCACTAGCAAGGCCTTGAGAGTCATTGCTTCTCACAATACACTAAATCAGACTAGATGAATCAATGGTTTGACCTTCAATATGTTCCTAACTGTATTCAAATACAGTATCTTTTGAATAACCTGTTGGTCTTGGGCTGTTTACTTAAGAAACCATTTGGGAATTGTCTACTAAATGCCTGCAACACAAATTATGTTGAGGGGAGAAAGGGCATTTTATTTATTTGATACTGAAGGTATTTATAAATTATGTTTTGATATAGCTCAATGTATATAGCTGTATATTTGAAATGCTTGGGTAAATAAGTATTCTAGCGATTAACCTGGATTTCTGTGAAGATTTCTGGCAGGTAGTTAAACTATATATTAAAACTGGCAAAGCTACAAAAACATTCCAGAAGCATTTTTCTTTACATATAACTTAAAAGTACAACGGCGATGTATAATTGGTACATTACTCTGCTAAACCTATGTTGCAATCCTATGCATGCCTACTTGAAGTTAAGCCACATTTAATTCAGAGTAATATGCACAAAATTGAAGCTGACCAGTTTCTATGGTCCATTTTTCGTCAATAGAGTTTAATATTGTTCTTGGTTTTATTCTATTCAAGACCGAGTATTTTATTGTAAGGGGTAATAACAAAGGAAGTATTAAGGAAGGCCTTTCCTACTGAGTGCTAATTTGAGTTTATTTAAATTATAACTTGCCATGTGTTCTAACAGGGCACCGATATTTAGAGTTGGGTAATATTCAGATGTATTTAAATGTAACTTATTAATCAGCCAGTTAAAAGGCAGGTAATTATTCAAATGGCCTTCAGCTTTAATGGTCTTCAACTTCGGCAGCCTTGGCCTCTGTGCCATAGTTGCTGGCCCTACAGAACAACTGGTTGGCCACTTTGTGATAGAGATTTCTGGACTAGATGAACCACCAATTTGATCCAAGAGGGTTCTTAGGTTCTTAAAATATCTTCGATTGATTAACAGCCATACTTCAGATTCCTGATCCATGTATTCCATCGTTGTCCAAGAAACAGGAGAGAAGCTTTGATAACTGTGGATTGGGAATCGATGGATCATTTATATTTTTATTGTAAATCATGTCCATATTATTCTTGAATTCTCATGGACCTCTGTTTTTGTATTTTATGGTAATTATCTACGATATGATTAGATAAGATGCCCTTTCAGACACAAAGGGTATCAAGCTGGACGTTTCTTTAGACAGGCTCTGGTAAATATTTCTCCTTTACAGTTCTCCTTCTTTCATTGTAGGAAGCCCCGTATGTTATGTGGAAAAAAAACAAAGAACAGTTTGAAGGGAATGACAAGTATGAAGGATACTGTGTAGACCTGGCATCAGAAATTGCAAAACACATTGGTATCAAGTACAAAATTGCCATTGTTCCTGATGGAAAATACGGAGCGAGGGACCCAAACACAAAAATATGGAATGGGATGGTGGGAGAGCTGGTGTATGGGGTAAGCACATCAATTTTTGGCATAGGCTTGAACTTAAATTTTCTCAGAACTGCATTTCGAATATACAGGAATATATACATTAAATGAATGTCCAGTAGTTGGTAAATTTTGACACTCACATGTGAATGTCAATAATCCACACTGGATAATAAAAATACTATCTTCAAGTTGTAAAGGATACAAAAGGAATGCCGATGGCATGGCAGAACGTCTTTTGTAAACGGTGCATGTATGTTCAAGATACGCTTGACTTGGAGAGAAAATTGTATTTCTGTGCAGAAGGAGACATTAGAACCATTTCTCATCTGATGGATCATTTCTCAGAACATTTAAACTAGTGACTGTAAAGTTCCCTTTTTATCGCTTAGGAAAGATGGAAATGCATTTTGATTCTACAAGTGAACTGCTGAGGTATGAAAATGGTCATCAAAAAAGCACGTAGGCCATTTGTGTTTAAAAAGCAGCTTGATAAATGCCATTTCTGCCTTTCATGTCTTCGTCCCCGTTGTAGTTTCAGCAGATTGTGCTGCTTGCCAGTGTTATTTTTCACCACAAAGGCTTGCTTCAGATGTGGACAGGAGCTACCCTCAGCTGCCTGGGAACTCTGAGAAGAGTGAGATCTTCTGTCCCTCAGTACATTCAAAGCCAGAGTAGTACATCCTTTAGGGCCTAACTGGCTAGTTAATCACATTTTGCCCCCTGAATATGAGGACTCTTTGTTGCAGCCCTTGGTCTAGAAAGCCAGACTTCAAAACTGAGAAAGGAGAAGGGAAATCTTCAACCACCTGTATTGACTGGAGCTTAATTAAGAAATTGGTCAGAGAGTGAAAACCCTCTAATGCCCTTCTTTACCCTTTTATTATGGATCTGGCAAATAAGCTTGTTGAGAACACGTGAAATTCGAGGGAATGAAATGATGGATGCATTTTTGTGTTGTTAGTTCCCACATCGCATTGCATTCTCTTAGACCCAGTAATTCTACCGGAAGGTCTGTTCCTTTGCTAAGGGATGATCAAAACCAAGCATTTTCACTGTCCTGCAGAGCTAAGGAATCCTTGCTGTTTTCCTGATGTATCTAGATGACTGTAAGATTATCTGCACAACGATGCAATCTTTTGGTGATGAGCTTATTCACCCAAGCAACTTCTCTGGTGATGAATGCCATTAGCTACCTGCAGCAGGTGTTCCCAGTGGCTCCAACAGACAATCCCAATTAAATATTCATTCTTCTGCCTTGAAATATTATCCATTCACAGCATGATGAATAAAAGAGGTCATTGACCATTTTTGTCAATGTCTAAGAAAGAATGGGGATCTAAAGTTCAAGTAACATCTGCTGCATTTTGCAAAGCTTTCTCAAAATGAATTCTGCACATGAAGAAAAAAAACCTTGGATTAAGTCACTGGAATAGGCTGTTGTTCAACAGATACAAAATGCACTTCACATCATGGGGGGGAGGCGGGCAGGGGGCGGCAGAAAAATATGCAGAAATGGCTATAAGGCATTCCTTTATGGCTTACCTAAAATGGAAACGATAGAAAACCTTTACTTGCTATGATTAATAGGTTCATTTATTCATAGAAGTATAAAACATGACTAGTTGAGTGCTGTTCCACATGAAAAAGCTCCTTAGTGCTGACGGCATTGGCTGCTGTCCAAAGCACCTCAGATCTCCCGTGTACACATGGATGTTTGCACAAGCATAGGATGCCTCAATATGTCAATGTGCGCTCTACAGGCACAGAGCACAGGTACATATGAAACACTCCCCAGTATGCTGTGAGTGATAATGCACAAATCCCTTAGGTTGCCAGTCAAAAGCAAAGACAACAGTAGAGCATTTGCTTTTCATGTTGAAATTTCCAGGTTCAAATCCCTGGAGTCTCCAGTTAAAAGTGTCCCACCCAACAAGGCTGAGAAAGAATACTTGAAAATCGATTGCCAGTCAGCATGGAGGACAATACTGAGCAAAAACAACTAAGGTTCTGACAATATAAGGCAGCTTCCTGGGTTCATATCCTTGATGGGAGCCCTTGCTTGTGTACAGAAAGGCTTAGGTTCAATCCTTGGCACCTCCAGTTAAAAGAACCCTCTTCAACAGGTCTGGAAAAAGCCACTGCCAGTCAGAGTATACAATACTGGGTGAGACAGGTCGGATGTCCAACTCAACATAAGGCAGATTTATATAAGAAAAAGGGGAGGATATGTCTATCAGTGGCTACTAGCCATGGTGACTAAAGGGAACTTGCACTTTCAGAAGCAGTAAATCTCTGCGTATCAGTACCAGGAAGGTCTCTGCCTCTATGCCCTCTTGGTGGCCCAACATAGCAACTGGTTGGCCGCTGTGTGAGACAGGGTGCTGGACTAGATGGACACCTGCGCTGCTTCCACACACATTGGATAATCCACTTTCAATACTGTTTAGTGAACATTTGAAACTGATTTTCCATGTGTGGAACAAAAAATCCACTTCAAAAGGATTGCGAAAGTGCATTGAAAGTGCATTATTCAACGTGTGTGGAAATGGCCCTGGTCTAATCCAGCAGGGCTCTTATGTTCTTGTGGCACAACTCCTCCTTACATGGATCTCCAGGGACAAATCAGCACATCCCAACATCGCGGTAAACGTTCGCTAAACTTCTGGAAGTATAGCACCTTTCTAGTGAAATGAGTCAGAAATTTCACTAGAAAGATGCTATACTTCCGGAAGTTTAGCAAATGTTCACCACGATGCTAGGACGTGTGGATTCAGCCCAGTTGTGCATAGTTTTAAGTGGGTAGCGGTGTTGGTCTGCAGTAGAACAGCAGGATTGCAGTCAGTGGCACCTTAGAGACCAACAAGATTTTCAGGGTGTGAATTTTTGAGAGTCTGAAGAAGGGAGCTCTGACTCTCAAAAGCTTATACTCTGAAAATCTGGTTGGTGTCTGAGGTGCCACTGGACTCCAGTCCTGCTGTTCACCTGTGCACAAACCCCTAGAATCAAGAAAGTTGTCTGTGCACATCTTTTAATTAATTCGGCAACTTTTCTTGGATGATATTTCAAACAGAAAGATCCAAATTCAGTGACGGAAGAGAACAGTAATACTTATTCAACAAAAGCATCACCCATCTTTCCTCTTCCCCATCTGCTTAAATGTCTCGAAAACATGAAAACTAAATCCTGATTTCACTATCATTTATTAATTCTCAGACACTCATTCTACCTGGATCAAAATTTCACCCCATCAAAATGCTTTTACAAAAATTAAAGAAGTATTTCCATTTAAAATTCATCCTTAATATGTATTTGTCTGGGATCTCTTTTCTTACAGAAGGCGGAGATTGCTGTTGCACCTTTGACTATCACTCTGGTGAGAGAGGAGGTCATTGATTTCTCAAAGCCTTTTATGAGTTTGGGCATTTCTATTATGATTAAAAAGCCCCAGAAATCTAAACCTGGAGTGTTTTCCTTTCTGGATCCCTTGGCCTATGAAATCTGGATGTGCATAGTATTTGCCTACATTGGAGTCAGCGTCGTCCTCTTCCTTGTGAGTAGGTTTAGTCCTTATGAGTGGCACACAGAAGAACCAGAGGACGGCAAAGAAGGACCCAGCGACCAGCCTCCCAATGAGTTCGGCATTTTCAACAGTCTGTGGTTTTCCCTGGGTGCCTTCATGCAACAGGGATGTGATATTTCACCCAGGTTGGTATTGTCGGGTTTCCTTCTTTCTTTATGTTTGACCCTCATCAGTGATGATAACACCCCCCCCCCAAAAGGAATTAAATATGATTGCTCGAGCTGGTTTTTAATGTCAGTCCTGTGGTGTCTCTTTTTATGTAATGTGTTCTGATTCCTCATCTCATGCTGCAATGAGACATTTTAAACACTGTTTCAAAGTATTTGTTGCTGTCACTGTTTAAAATGTCACATGTTTTTTTAAAGTAGGGTCTCAGTCAACAGATTAGGAGAAGGCATGAGCTAGTCCATCAAGCAGTTTTATATAGCAAGATCCCAATCCAGTAGCATCTTAAAGACCAACATGATTTCCAAGGTATGAGATTTTAAGAGTCAAAGCTCTCTTCATCAGCTACCTCGTCAGTCTTTAAGGTGCAATTGGGCCCAGTTCTTGCTCTTTGACTGCAGACCAGCTCGGCTGCCCACCTGGAACAATTTTATATAATAAATGATGGGCCTAGTAAATTCTAATCGAGGTAAATAGTTTATCCACATTAGCCCATGTAAGGAGAAAGAAAACATTTTTTTTCAAGTGGTAGTATTTAATACATTAATGTTGCATTTCTGTTTTGAATTTTGAAGTAATGTGTAAGTAATATACAAATATTTAATGATGTGCCTGAATTACTCCAGAATTATTTTCTCCATCAACCCCTCCCTCCAGTTTCAGTTCAGCTTTATTAATATCCAAATATTTATTATATCTTATCTTTCATTTTTCTCAGTCAATAATGTCAATATGAAGTACTCTTTATTCTATCATTATTGTTATGACTATGTTGTAAAACAGCAGAAAATCTTCACCAATGCAAAATATTAATTTGCTCTGAGGGTTCCCACTAACCTTTGAACTTGCCTCATTTATCCATCGGACGCTGTCTCTTCCCTTGTCCTGATGCAAAATGCCGTTGCCGTATCTCCTTTCCCTACTTCTTCTGAACGTCTGTTCTGACCAGCTGAAGGACATGGGGAGTGACTGACAGAACCTGGTGAAGCAAATGGTGTGCATTTGTCAAGGAGCAAATATGCTTTCAGATATCAAAACACTGACCGAGCATTGAAAGAGGGCAGGAAGCATGGCTGATTTTATGGGGTCATAAAGATAACTTGAGTAAGAAAGTGAGTCATAAAGGAGCCATTACCCAGTTAGTTCTTATCTCCAATCTCACCCTGTCCAACAAGGAAATCATATGCATATGCAAGCATATGGGGTTTGGTCCAGCAATGGACAAACAGAAACATAAATGGGCTCAATGTATTGTCGAAGGCTTTCACGGCTGGAGAACGATGGTTGTTGTGGGTTTTCCGGGCTGTATTGCCGTGGTCTTGGCATTGTAGTTCCTGACGTTTCGCCAGCCAGCCACAGCTGCTGGCGAAACGTCAGGAACTACAATGCCAAGACCACGGCAATACAGGCCGGAAAACCCACAACAACCATAAATGGGCTCAGTTCCACATGCACAAGATCTCGAACACCACCTAGTGCTTTCCTCCCTATGTATTATAGTGCCTAGAAGAAACTGGTTGCCCAGGATCTTGCACAAGCAGAAACATAAGTGGAGATACAGTAAGTTTGACTTAGCGCAAGCAGCTACTCGGGTCTTTTTCATGGGTGTTTTGCTTATGCAAGAGCTCTAGCACAGGCAGAACTTCTGTGCTAGATCTAGTCCATTATCTATCCTATGCCTGAAGGATCACAATCATATCTCTGTGAGATTCTTTTTTTCTATACTGCCCTGGTAAATATCCAACAAAGCGGATTATTTTCAGTATTCAAGAGACAGGGAGAATAAGATTTGATTTGTAGCTTTAATGTAGTGTTTTCAACTACAGCAGGATTTGAATCCAGGGGCACTTTAGAGATCAAAATCTTGTTGGCTTCTGGAGTGCCCCTGGACTCAGATCCTGATGTTGTGCCACAAACCAACATGGCAACTCAGCTGAAACTGGTGTCAGTAGTCTGTTTTCAGAGAAGACTTTGTGCAATGACTTGCCTGCTGAAGGACTAGTATGGCGAAGGATTCCAGGGTACACTCTAAGAAGAATCCTCACTCCCTATGGGGCCCCAAACAGATCTTTCAGAGCTCTTGCTGAGCACGTGTGAACTGAAAATGTGCCCTGGGACTCACCCAGACCTTCCCTGTGACTGCACTTGTCATGGGGAGATCACTAGTCGTTTTCTTGGTATTATCGACTGTCGCTAATAAGTTCCTGAGGAGCCATGAGGACATACTTTGAATACTACTCATACACCCACTGCAGCAGCTGCTTTCTAATTTTAAGAAACATAATTATAACAGAGTTTGGTGTATATTTCACTTGTATTCATCTGCCATGCCGTATCATTGACTGAGCAGTGAATATTAAGGGAGCGCCTCGTTAAATAGACTATTGATCTTTTTTTGTGCCTCACTGCCAATTACCGTTGCTTGGATAATACATTTCCTGCAATAATGGTGTCTTTCACTGTCTCTCTTTCTCTCTCCCTCTCCTTGGCACAAGAGATAGGAAAATATGCATTATCTTATTCATGTTTAGATCCCTCTCAGGTCGCATAGTTGGAGGTGTGTGGTGGTTCTTCACACTCATCATTATTTCATCATACACCGCTAATCTTGCTGCTTTCTTGACTGTTGAGCGAATGGTCTCGCCCATAGAGAGTGCAGAAGACCTTGCCAAACAAACCGAAATTGCATATGGAACACTAGACTCTGGTTCGACAAAAGAATTCTTCAGAGTAAGTTGGCCTGCCTACCTGGAGCGGGTGTGTGTGTGTGTGTAGTTTCCTCAGCCTGTGTGTAAGTGTTCTGAATGCTGCCAGAATTATGTTGCATGACAGGTAATCAGATTTGTGGTCTGTAGCTCCTACAATATTGATGTTATGGTTTTTTAACTCCAGGACCACTTGTTGGCATTTGCAATCATTTTAATTTGTGGCAAATATATTGATCTTGACATGTCAGGCTTGGAAATGCCCAGAGGGACTGTTGGAATAAAGGTAATTAAAATAGCATTGCTCTACTGGTTCACTGCAAATGACAGTGCTTCAAACAAAAATGGAGCACTGACAGCCCTAAGATAACTGACTATAAGGGGTCTTTTAGGTTGGTTTTGGCTCATGGGTTCTGCTGCAGGCTCTCTGTAGTGAAGAAATGTGAATACCAGGCGCCACTTAAAACAAAACGGCTGCTATTATTTCAGTGGTTTGATCATCCATACTCATTTTTGAATCTCTTTTCCTCCCATTGCTGTCAAGATAGTGGTTCTGCTGAAAAGGCATAAAAATTGCTGTCTTCTGGTAGCTTGAAAACAGCAAACTCTGGCACAATCCAGCCAAAGTTAAGGATCATTAGAAGTATTAAATATGTTCTTAGTGTCAGTGTGGCACCTCTCGGTGCATTTCTATGCAGAAAAGAAATATAGGTGTGCGTGCGTGCACGCATGTGCATACTTTGTAGTTTCTCACTGAGATTAAGGAGATTTAAAAGAGCTTAACCCAGACCGGATCATGTTCTCCTTATTAAACACAAAGCCTTTGAACACTGAACATGATGCAGCTAAAACTGAGTACTTCCAAGCCCCACTGGTTGAATTTGCAATGGGAGAGTTAAACTGGTGCTTAGGTCTCTCCCACTGAGGTCAAGAGGACTTGATGTGGTCACCTTTGACTGGATTGTGCCTGTACTCATACCGTACAGTTTTCTGTTTCAAAAGTGAGCAAAACATAACATGCTGAATTGGTCTAAGAACCAACAGCCTGTGTCTTCTGAAGCTGCTTGTAAGCTAGTTTCCAATTGGAGTACATTGACATCTTCCTTTAAATCCCGTTATGCTTCAGGGGGGATGCAAAGAAGCCACAGGGCAAAATTCACTGGGAATTTTCCCCACTGAAAGTCAAGAGCTGAACTTCTAGTAGGTCCTGAATGTAGGATCCAAAGGAAGTCAGAAAGTTAATCAGTGGGAGTTTCGCCACCCAACTCCAGCCAGCGAAGGGAACGTACAAGAAGGCCACCAGAGCAGGAAGATAATCTTCTTAGTGACAGTAGGCTAGAGTGTTCACTCGTTATTTTCTGTAAAATGTTCTTTCTGTCCTCTTTCATTAGAGTCAAGAATGGCGGCTTGGTGAATTTTGCCAAGCCATTCAGTTATAGTATCAGATTTGTACTACAGAAGGTGTTTTGTAACAGTGGTTTAATTGTCACAATTATGGTTAAAACTGGACTTTTATGTAAAAAAACAATATGGTCAGTTCTGCACAAGGAATGGTTAATTCAGTTATTCTGTGTGCAAGGCATTCTCCCCACCCTCACCCCTATATATGCTCTCTACAATCAGTTGTGGTGACTGTTCACCCTTGGGCAGATCCTATGGAAACCAGAGTGCCAGAAGCACTCCCTTTCCAACAAGGGAATGGTCAGTCAAACATCTTGCAAACTTCCTTCAAGTTTGTTCATCAAACGTCAGTTTCAGACTTGAGTGAACAAGTAGATGGATCTTCACCTATTACTTTACTTGTTGTAAACATAACAGCAGAACTAATTAACAGCTGAATCAG
Organism: Eublepharis macularius; assembly: GCF_028583425.1. Classification (NCBI taxonomy): domain Eukaryota; kingdom Metazoa; phylum Chordata; class Lepidosauria; order Squamata; family Eublepharidae; genus Eublepharis; species Eublepharis macularius. The sequence goes on along the minus strand of NC_072792.1, from coordinate 161,622,699 downwards.
CCTATAATTGACATGACCAAGAATCCTCCTAAGTAGCCTGCCAAAAAGGGACTGGAGGGAACTACGTGGTGGACTGCCTACTGTTGATGACTCCTTTGAGTCCTGTCTTTGGAAGGCTATGGAACATTTTAGAAGGATATATTTTCTGTGATGCATTAAGGGAACCACCACCTCTCCCCCCTGTAATTTAAGCACTGTCCCACATGTGATTGGTGGTAACGTGTCCAAGTGTGTCACCTGCACTGGGAAGTCATGCAGGCATTATGAACAGCTGCAAGTCTGTACAGCTTCCGTTTGCAGGCTCCCCTATAGATACCGCTGTCCAGCACTGCTGGCTTGACATGGAAGTGATTCTTTTGGCAGTTTTAGATCATCATATCCATGGTTGGCCAGAATAAGCGCAACGTATTTGCCATTGTATCCTCTGGCACTTGGTTGGCATTGTTCTCATATTGCTACTTCTGTTACCTGTATTCTGTCTTGGAATATGTGCAGCCCTGTTGAAGTCAGGTAAGCAAGTATGAGAGATAAGTGGTATCACAATTGCAACATCTTTCCATGACAGTCATTAATGGTATCAAAATCTGTTTCCTCTGGTGGAATAATCAATAAACCCTTGATATTTTATGCACTGCAACTTGTTTTTTATGATCTCATACTTTTGCTTTCTCTAATTTCCTTTTAATTTCCTTCAGAGATCAAAAATAGCAGTGTATGAAAAAATGTGGACATACATGAGCACAACAGACCCATCAGTGTTCGCTAGGACTACGGCCGAGGGAGTTGCTCGTGTTCGCAAATCCAAGGGCAAGTTTGCCTTCCTCCTGGAGTCCACCATGAATGAATACATTGAACAACGAAAGCCATGTGACACCATGAAAGTGGGAGGAAATCTGGATTCGAAAGGCTATGGCGTAGCCACACCAAAGGGTTCTCCATTAAGGTGGGTGGAATAGTATAACAATATAAAATGTGTTGTTATAGTATTCCACCTTCCCTGATGCCCCTGATCTAGTTCTTTTTGTGTTGTTCTGTGGACATGGTATGTTCTTTTTTTCTTTTTCCATTTCATGTTTTCGATCAACAAGAAGGTAACTGTTGTAGATAACCACGTCCATTGAATAGCTACTTTTGATGTATATCTATCAAGGCCATATAAAAAGCAAACAAGTTGAACACTGCTTCTAAGTTTTTACTAAGAAATTCAAACACATCAGCTTTTTATTTTTCCAAAATCCATAGATTTTTTTTAAAGTTTCTCTTCTATATTTTTGGATATTGTTTCAACAGCCAGATATCAAATACAAAGGTCTTAGCTCATCCTTTGTTTCATCAAGGCAGTATTATCAAGACCTCCCTCCCCGAACAATTTATACATTATGAAAGCTTCATTTTATCTAGAAAACATTTATAAACATTACCTTTTTTATTTCCAGTATTATCATTGTTGCACTGACTTCACAGCCAACCAATTTCATATAAACCCTTTCAAAGTTAAGAAACAAAATTATATCCATATGACTTTCTTAGTTCCGATGTCACAGAAAACCATTGTTTCATTAAATTGTCAATGGTTAGTGTAATCTTACAAATGTAGACTACTTTGCAAACTATAGTCAGTTAGGCTATGTTATACCAGGGCCGTTTCCAGATGGCTTACCTTCTGCCGCTCCATGCCGCAACGCCGTGGCTCGTGCTGTGGTGAACGCGAAATACCGCGTTTTCTCACGCGAGTTTTGCACGATGTTGCGCAAAAGTTGTGTGAGAAAACGCGATATTTCGTGTTTTCTCTGGCACGAGCTGCGACGTTGCGGCATGGAGCGGCAGAAGGTAAGCTGTCTGGAAACGGCCCAGGTCTGAAGCTATGGTTTGAAGTTGGTTGATTAACTAGTTAGTCTTAACTATGGCTTTGTTTGCCATACATTTGCAGATAACTTGGCTTGTTCTTTGGTACCACCCTTGCCAGAGTACAGGTTGAGGCCAGGACACCAGTCATACTTCTGTCTGTAGGCTAGGCGAGGAGAAGAGCATAAGAGATGAAACCAGCATTGGAACTGGGGGCAGGAAACCAAGGCCAAGATTTGTTGCAGTTTAAGAATAGACACATTAGACAGGCATGCTTGCTGGAGTGACCTGGCAAGTCAACTCGGCCACTGTATTAGAGACTGTTAGCATTTCCTTCCAGAGTGTATCACAGAGACTGGAGAAGTGGGTCTGGTGAGTTTGTTGTGTAAATATTTGACTACAGCCCTCAACATTGTGGCTCTCACCAATGCATAAAATTGCCGCTGTTCGTAGAGGGCAACTTGCCTTGGTTCTGTAGGTACCTGTTAAAAGTAATCTCTGGCATACAATGGTTCAGAACAGTGGCGGAGAAAAAATTTCCTCAGGAAAATCTCCTAATAAAGTGAAAGACAGGTAAAGGGAGAAATAGGACAGGAAAAAGCTGAGGGAAAAGTTGGAAAGAGAGAAAGATTTAGCTCTCACAGAGAAGAGAACTCTGAGAAAGTTCCCAGTTGATGCTGTGAGGTGGTTGAAAGAGAACCAAAGAGAAAGCCATGACTCCTCTCCCTTGGGCCAACACGATAATGCAGTGGCTCAGGAGAAAGGAGACCACAACGAAGAAGCAGCCTTTGTTGTGGCAAACTATTTGAATGACAGTCTGTTAGCGAGATCCTAGTTTTCACAGACCGAGCATCACTAAAAAAAAAAATACTTTCATGTTCTGTGAAAACCAAGCATTTTTTAAAAGATTGGTTTTGTTCACAGGCAGAACAGAACTCTAGAAGCGATAGCTTTGTGTTTCAAATTGTGACAAGCGGATGAAGTTGGTCATCCTTTCTTTTGATCAACTCCGTGGCACTGTCAGACAGTATGCCCCCCTCCCCATGTTGCCTTGTTGGAGAGCCTGCCTTTACATAATTCTGAGTTAGAGGGGGAAACGTAAATTACAAATCTCTCCATAATTTATCCGGCAATCAGTAGCACCCTAAACTTGTAGTTGCTGCTGACTGTAACTTGTCCCATTGCAGCCTGGTAATTTGTACATCTGTAAAAAAACATAATGTTCAATGTTTCCCTGTCTTATGCCTCTTCATTGGCCACCTCTTATGGTAAGGTCAGGAAACAATGAGTTTGATTACATCATAGCAAAGAGTCCAGTAGTACCTTTAAGACTAACCAAATTTATTGTAGCATAAGCTTTCGAGAACCACAACTCTCTTCATCGGATACATCTGACCAGGGCTTTTTTTCTGGGAAAAGAGTTGGTGGAATTCAGTGGGTTGCCCTCAGAGAAAATGGTCACATGGCTGGTGGCCCCGCCCCCTGATCTCCAGACAGAGGGGAGTTTAGATTACCCTCCGCGCCAATCTAAACTCCCCTCTGTCTGGAGATCCGGGGACGGGGCCACCAGCCATGTGACCATTTTCAAGAAGTTCCGGAACTCCGTTCCACTGCATTCCAGCTGAAAAAAAGCCCTGCATCTGACAAAGAGAGCTGTGGTTCTTGAAAGCTTATGCTACAATAAAGTTGGTTAGCCTTAAAGGTGCTACTGGACTCGTTACTATTTTGCAACTACAGACTAACAAGGCTAACTCCTCTGGACCTGATGACATCATGTGACTGCTTTAACTATACATTACCAGGAGATACAGGAAGGAGCTATAGTAAGAAAGAAGATAAGGCACTGGATCTGATGGTCTCATTGCACTAGAATAGAGATTGACATTCACGATGTGTGACCCACAGTGCAATGCTAAGCAGAGGGACAAGCTTTCTAAGTCCATTGAAATAATTGGTTTAGAAAGGTGTAACTTTGTTTAGGATTGCGTTGCAAATCTCAATGACCACTATCATTAACAGGATCAATAACTGATTGTAGGCTTTTTTGCATATTCATCACTTTGCTCATGCAGATTAAATCCTTTTGTTATGGAGATCATTTATATCTCATGTTGCTCATGGTTTTCTTTGTTACACATGAGTAGTGCCATTGATTTCTATCTGAGCACTTCAGTTTCCTTTTATTGGCAGTTTCTATAGCTTTCTGATGCTACACAAGTCCTTAGTAATTTCTAACACACGTTTCAGCTTCTAGTCGTATTGTGGCTCGTCCATATCAGCAGAGACGGAAGAGAAACAGGAAGCGCTTGGTGTACATTTGTTTTGGACCAATCTCGCAGGGACAAATGGCACATCCAGTGTTCCTTCACCCTTCCTTTTTTGCTGATATCCAATGCTGCACTGACCAAAAGTTCAGCAAGAATGAGACATTAATAACAATAAGTTCACAATGAAAGCCCTGGGCTGCCGTCAGAATGGTGTGTGTCCTCCCACTCTGCTAAGCAAAGTTGGAAGCCTTCCTCCAGCCGAAGGAGGCTTCTTCCAAAGTTAAGTGGCTTGTATCCTGCCACTCAACCAGGAGTCTCCTTAGGCTGGAGGAACTTCCTTCACATGGCGCTGTTTGCAAGGAATTGATACCTCTGCTTTGCCTTGCCTACACTTATGTTGGGGAGGAAGTATAGTGTATAAGAAGCCAAGGTATGCTAACTAGTGGGAAGAGTTGCATAATGGGAATCACTGTGATTTTTCATGAATAAGATAATTGAAGCAATGTATGGGCTCTTCAGTGAAACACAACCCTTTCACAACGCTGGACTGTATCCTACTAACCATTCTGGTGACAGATGAGGACTTCCATCCATGAAGGAGGAAGGGTGATATTCGCTGATTTCCCCTGCACTGCAGACCCCCAACTTTACCCTGCTTCCGCTGAGCCAAATTTCAGAGGGATCAGTGGGCTGTAGTGGGAAGCAGAGGGGGAATCTTGCTGTCGTAGGATACAAGCCTGCCTCTCTCTCTCTCTCTCTCTCTTTCTTTCATAAAACCATTGTAGTTGTGGCCTGTCTGATTTGGTGCAAAAACAAAGTACCATAGTACAAGAAGGTATATCAAAAGCAGGGGTGTATAGTCAACTGCAAATTGAAAACAGCACAATATGAACAAACAAGTGGGAAACCTGCATGGATTTTCAGCCGGAAGGATCTCATTTTCCTGTCCCCCGCTGTTCTTCTTTCCCGTCCCTAAAAGTCCCCAGCCTTTCCCCTTCCCCTGCCTCTTTTTCTCCTTCCTAACCCCCAGCCAACCTACCTTTATCTGACTGCTGTCTTCAGTTTTCCCTCCTTCCCTCCCCCAGCAGCCCTACTTGGGAAAATCGTGGCCTGTTTATGTGATTCAGGCCAGCACCAGTTGTATATTGGGGAACAGGCAAGGGCTTGTAAGTGGCCCCTGATTTTCCCCTGTATTACTTTCTCCTTCCCACCTCCCCACCCACCAACCTTTTATCTGCCCCCATCTTCAGCTACATTTATTATTTATTTACTCCATTTATACCCTACCTTTGTCCCCAATTGGGGACTCAAAGCAGCTTGCATCATTCTCCTCTCCTCCATTTTATCCTCACGACAACATTGTGAGGTAGGTTAGGCTGGGAGTATGTGACTGGCCCAAGGCCACTCAGTGAGCTTCCAAAGCAGAGCAGGAATTCGAACCAGTTCCTAGTCTGAAATTCTAACCACTATGACACACTGACTTTTGTGCGCTGGCTGCAGCTGAATTAGGGTTGCCAGGTTCCCTTACCCTCCTGGCGGGAGGAGGGAACCAGCACTTACCTTCCCGGTACTCTGGGATGCTCCTCGTGCAGAATTAACGTCATTGTGCAAGGCTGGGGAGCGCACGTGTGCTTTGCTGCAGGTCAGTTTGTGCCCCGAAGGGACCCAATTCAAGGTACAATATTCAGTGTACCAATAACAATTGTGAATATAAACAAAAAAAAGTGTAAATATATAATGCATTAAAAAGGAATTAATACCTATGACAGTCTGCAGATTTCCAGCAAAATCCTTTACTCGTAGATCTTCATCAATCATTTCTGTGTATTCAGTTTTAAAACAGCCATCATTTCAAAATAGGGAGCCAAAAAAGATCTCTCGCCTGTGCTGTATGAGATGCAAAATAACCTCCGCTGATGTTGCACTGGATTGTGGCTGTTCTAAAACTGAATAAATAGGATAACACAGAAATATCTGATGAAGCCACTTGTAACAGAGTTTGGCTGGCATTCCATAGAGTGCCGTGCATGTTAACTCCTTTTTGATGCATTATATATACTTATACATTTATGCTGTTTATATTCTATGTATTTACATACCTGTTATTGATACACTGAATATTGTTTACAGTTGTATGCTTGCTGCATTTGTTCATACTGTGGATTCAGATAGTGTTTTCAATTTCAAGTTTTACCATACTCACCTATTTTTATTTTTAAAGAATTTTTATTGGATGGGTTTACAAACATAAACCTAAAAAACATTATCATTATCCACCCCATTACATTTCCCCCCATCCTTCCCCCCCCTTTTTCTGGTGACTCCCCGCAGTTTTCCATACCCAACTTAATCTAAAAAGTATATAAATTCTTAAAATCTATAATATATATCTATATTATAAATCTCTTTCCTTATCTTAACTATCTACACTAACTATATTGCTTATCTTAATTGAAAATATAAAAATCATATAAGTAATAATAAGTACATATACTAAACTAAAGCAAAACTACATATATATATATATATATATATATATATATATATATATATATATATATATATATATATATATATATATATATATAACCTACTATTCCTTACATACCAATTAACTATATTGTCTATATTTCACATATACTCCCTATAACCTTATTACTCATACTTATACTCCCCTATAAATATAAAAATACAGTAAAATATAAGTTTCTATCTCCCCTAATTCTCCAAAGACCACAATTTCCCCTTCATGACCCACTTTTTCTCCACATATTTCTTGAATTTTTCCCAACTTAATGTATAGTCCAATTCTTCTTGTTCTTTCAATTTCCTTGTTAGTTTGTCCATTTCTGCCATGTTCAAAACTTTCAGAATCCAATCTTCCATAGATGGTATCTCCTGAGTCTTCCACATCTGTGCATAACACATTCTGGCCGCCGTAATCATATAAAACACCATAACTCTGTCCATTTTATCAAAATCTTCTAGGTTCATACATAATAACACATACTCACCTATTTTTAATATACCTTCTTGTACTAGTATACTTGTTTTTGCATCCCTTGAAGGTGATCCCCTTTGTTTTCTCGTCCAGTTGGGTGGCTTATCCACTGTCCACTTCTGTGACTATAACTGATTAATCGTTGTCTGTTCCTGGAGTGTACTATAACCAATACCGATTTGTTTTTGCGGTTACAATAACTTTATAACTGGTTCAGCATTCTCAAGAGGCACTATGAAATGTTATTGTTGTTTGCTTGTCTCTGGCCTTCCTGCTCAGTTTCATGGATGGACTCCATCCTTAACCACTAGCATCCACAAGAGCAATAGCTTCGAACTTGTTAAAAGGAAGTCAGTTTCTGTGGGGGAGGATGGTGAACCCATTACAGTTTGGGCAGCTGAAGAAGGACCAGAGGCTTCAAATGAGAGCACATAAGTTTTTGCCTAAACCTAGTTAACCTATGTCCCCAGAAGGTAGGTATGAGAACAGTTCTTGATAGTGGCCTGTGTACGTGCGCTTTGATGTTTATAGTGGGAAAGGGCTAAGATTTTTGTTGTCGTACTGTGGGTTGGATCCTGTATAGTGTAATCACTTTGTGCTTCCTAGAGTAGCACCCCCCCCCAGTCATTACTGGGTTTAGAAGAAGCTTTGTGGACAAAATGACAAAAATCACAGGAGGGCTGCAGTGGAGAAGGGGAATAGAGCCCAACTTTCCTTCCTTCCCCGTGTGTCAATGGAAAGTTTTCCCCACCATGCTGCTTCTCTGACAGATATGGAACAATTTTGTGGAGCAGTTTTGGCCTGTTTCTCCTCTTTACGGCAGCCATCCCCTCAGCGGCTTGTGACTTTTTGTCAGTGAATTTCCCACAGGGCTCAGCATTGGTTCCTGGAGGAAAGGACCGAAGGATCTGTCTCTGCAGTGCCTTGCACTTTGCCATTAATAGGATCCAGCCCATTTGTGTGTTAACCCTGCACTGCTGGTTTCATAACTCGGCTCTGAAACACCATTACAAGTTGCACGCGTATGATTGTGCATTGCTGGTTTAGTCATACAGTATGTTTCCCATCCAAAAGCAAAAGGTATTTCTCCAAGCATTATAAGTGCATGTCTGCATTACTGTTGCACATTACATGCGTATTGTTATCTAGAACTGTGTTCTCTCTAGTCTTTTCTGTAGATCTAACAATGATCGTTTCAGACCTTCTGCCCTTCTGGGACACTTGCATTGCAATATCAAAGATGTGGGCTTGGATCCGAAAGTAGCATGAGTAAAGTTCAGCACATGGAAGAGAATGTTGCAGCTTCCCTTCTCTTGCTGCAGCCCTTGGAGGTCAAGAGACCCTCCAGGGTCGAGGGTAATGTAGGGGGAACTGCAGTATGTGCGTGTGGGGGGGGGGGGGGTGAACTGGCAAAAAAAAAAACCCATCTACCAGCAGAAAATGCATTAGGAGCAGGAAAACCACAAAACTTTTCAGCATCCTTAACCACTTTCAGGGCAAACCAGAAATGGATGCAAATACACTTCAGACATTGGTAGATAATGGCAAAAAATTCCTTGACTCTCCCTCACCTGTATTCTAATGTGAAGAAGAAAAGGAAAAGAGCAGCTTCATTGGACTGGGGAGGGAACCACAAAATTTGCACTAAGAAACTCGTGTCTAAAAGATCCTGAAACATTTCAGTCTAGTTAGCAAATGACAGTTATGCCGTGTTACTCTTCTAATGTGACTAATATATGTGTGTGGCGAAGAGCTTTTCTTTAAAAGGATTTTTGATACTTGTTTGAAGGGGCAAGTATTTATGAGCACTTTCCATTCTCTTGGTGACATGCAGCAACATTTCTCAGTAAAAATTCAAAGGGCAGCACCTGAGATATATTTTGCTCCATGTTGCAGAGGCTTTAATGTTATTCCCAGCACTTTGCTGCCAGCCATTAGGGAATATCCATAATTCAACAAAGCTTCTTTTAGCAGGGACTGGGAAGTTCTCAGAATTGTTCCGTAGGTGCTGCTTCCTTAGGGATTAAAGGAAGGCTGATCTTCTTCATCTGTTATGCTCCTTTCTTATTTCTGGCTCATATTTTCAAAGAACAAAAGCTCCTGCTAGACTCACCCCAGGCCTGTTTCATGACAAGTACTGCATTCATGCCCTGGAGGAAAAGAAAAGAGAAATCTAGTAGACTGAAGTGTGCCACAAATTCATTAGACGATCCCCAAAGAGTTTTCTCATCTTGAATCAACAGAGTATAAATTAGACCGGGATCGACATCCTTTATTTGGTCCAAGATAAGGATAGGTGCTACAGTTGCCAGCTTCTAGGGGAGACCTGCAGTTCTTCCAGAATTCCAGACTACAGAGATCAGTTTCCCTGGAGAAAATGGTAGCTTTGGAGGGTGGACTCTATGGCATCATATCCCTGCTGAGCTCCCTCCTCAAACTCTACGCCTGCCAGGTTCTGCATCCAAATCGCCAGGAATTTCCAAACCAAAGTTAGCTCCTGAAGATCACTTCATCTGCATTCAAACAAAAAAAATGTAACCTCTATAGCTGGGTTCAGGTAGCCGGCTCAAGGTTGACTCAGCCTTCCATCCTTCCGAGGTTGGTAAAATGAGTACCCAGTTTCCTGGGGGTAAAGTGTAGATGACTGGGGAAGGCAATGGCAAACCACCCTGTAAAAAGTCTGCCAAGAAAACGTGGAAGTGAGGTGGTAGAGTATAAAATCTATCCAAGTAAGCAGTTTCCATCTTAAACAATGCTAGATCTGTTTCTCTTGCTTTCAAAAGCACTTTGGGCATTGCTTTGGCAAGAACAAAATGACTTCTAGGAATTTTTTTTTATTGTCTGCTTCATAACATAGTTAAATTGCAATGTTGTTCATTTACTAAAGGAACAATGTTCTTGTTGGGGTCCGGGGCTCTCTACAGCCCGCTGTGACTCGAGAATTGCAGCTGTTCCCAGTGATCCTCTGCCTGCCATACTTAGAGATGGGGACACTGGCTGGATAACGGATGATTACAGCATCTTTGTTCCTGCCAGATTATGTCAACAGCAAAACAGAGCTCAATCCAAGCTCAGCTTTATCAGCCAAATTTTCCACACAGGGAACCATCTTAAGAAATAAACAAACAAACAAACAAACGTGGAAGTGAGGTGGTAGAGTATAAAATCTATCCAAGTAAGCAGTTTCCATCTTAAACAATGCTAGATCTGTTTCTCTTGCTTTCAAAAGCACTTTGGGCATTGCTTTGGCAAGAACAAAATGACTTCTAGGAATTTTTTTTTATTGTCTGCTTCATAACATAGTTAAATTGCAATGTTGTTCATTTACTAAAGGAACAATGTTCTTGTTGGGGTCCGGGGCTCTCTACAGCCCGCTGTGACTCGAGAATTGCAGCTGTTCCCAGTGATCCTCTGCCTGCCATACTTAGAGATGGGGACACTGGCTGGATAACGGATGATTACAGCATCTTTGTTCCTGCCAGATTATGTCAACAGCAAAACAGAGCTCAATCCAAGCTCAGCTTTATCAGCCAAATTTTCCACACAGGGAACCATCTTAAGAAATAAACAAACACTGCTGTCATTGTTAATAAAATAACTCAGGGACATGCTACACTGAGAGATAGGCAATCATGATCTCCCACGTTATTCTTTTAGTTCAAAGCATTTTAAGTGTTTCCAGTGTTCCACTCTTGCAGGCTTTTGTGCAGCATTTCACTTTTCAAAGCAAAGACTTCCATGTTTCTCTCTCTATGCGGAGAAATTTTGTTCATTATTGGCCATGATAACCCAACGTAGCCTCTGAATACTAATTATTGGGGGGGGGAATAACGGGGGGGGGGGGGGTTGAGTGGCTCCTGGAAACAGCTGGATAGGCCATTGCTGGAAACAAAGGGCTGGACTAAAAGAAGCAGAGCTCTTTATAATTTAGTAAATCCATGAAGTACTTTTATAATATTTTCCAGGTACTCAAGCATGTTAATTCCCTAAGATCAGCTGGTTGGCCAAATGATCTGGTAATCTTACTCTAGGATCACAGCTAGGACTTTTGTGAAGAATGCAGAAAGCAAGCAATCATATGTATGCTAAATTAGTGGGTTGAATCCAAGCCAAAGAATCTTTCCACAAGGAGCGTTTCATTATTAATCCATTTGGAAAACTACCACCCTAAGGCATTGTTATGCACTCCTCCCTTGAGTAGTAAGAAGTTCTGGGGCGGTGCTACCAGGTTTGCTTTCCTTAGTGTAAGAGCCAAGCTACAAGTGACAAATTACACTTGCCTGGCAAGTGAACAGACTCGCGTGTATTCCTCCCTGTTCACTTGCCGTTCACTTACTCTCCACATGATCAAATGGAGCGCGAGTGAATGGCAAGTGAACAGGAAGGAATACACGCGAGTCTGTGCACTTGCCAGGCAAGTGTAATTCGTCACTCATAGCTTGGCTCTAAGTGAGCACTGGGCTGCCTCTTCACAGAGGTGATTCCCTATTAGGACTCATTTCTGCTGCAAATGCAGAGGCATTCACAGATGCAATGGTGAGTGCAGTGCTGGCTGTTTGTCACCTTGCAGAAGAGAGCCGGGATCCTTACACCTCTCCAAAAATCGCAGACAGTCTCATTCTCTCTCAATCCCACTCACTCACAAACACTGTCCCAAAACTAGGGGGAAAGCATCCACTATATTAAAATAAAGTGCAAAACCAAACATCTGCAGAATGAGTTCTATTTCTCCCTGCCTGAGTTACAACAGCAGACTCCTCCTTATACTGATGCATTGGTCCACCAATGTCAGTATTGTCTGTTCAGTCTGACAGCAGCTCTCCAGGGTTTCAGGTCTTTCACGTTGCCTCCTGCCTGGTCCTTTTAACTGGAGATGAACCTGAGACCTTCTGCATGCCAAGCAGATGCTGTACCACTGAGACACTGCTATTTGCCTCCTACAGGTAAAGCAGAGGTAACTTTATATTTTTCCCCTGCAGGTCAAGTTGCAGTTTGAGGTAATGGTGGTGATTTGCTTTGAGAAAGCAGCAGAGAAAAGGTTTTCCCATCTGAGCACAGTAGACCAGTTCTGAAATGCCATTAGGTGTTGTACATGGAGCTTTGTTGTGACTAGCTCCACCCACTGAGCCACCATTTTGTGATTAAGTTACTCCCACAAACATAAAGTCCTAAAGCCCCAAATGCCAATGGTTTGTTATGTGCCTTTTCTTGATGACACTGCTTTACTTCTTCCTCTTCCTCTTCTGCGTTATTAATTTTTTTTTCCAATAGGCTTTCTGGACCTATTAATGCCCAGGAAATAATGGCACTTCTCAATGCTTTTTGTTCCTAAATGTGCTAAATGGGAAGATATATAACAGGAACTGCTGCCTATAGCAAGAGTTAGCCCTACTGGAGAAGCTATTCCAACTTTCCATGGCAGTCTTACCTCTATCAAAAGCCTGCTTCCATTTAGGAATCATTCAAAGATGCCTTTGTTCTTTCTATGCCCGTTGGTTGTAATTTTGCTTAGAATTCCACTGTCACTGATCAATCATCTTCAAAGGCAACCCCGTCTATAACATCTCAGAGTAATTTAACATGGATGTGATCTGAGCATGGATAACTATCTCCAAAACTGGCTTTTCAAGGAAAGGCTGCACTGCGCACCAAATGAAGTTGCTAGAAGGTATTTTGTGCAGAACAAACCGGTTTGTAAACACAGATAACACTCCCAGGCTACAGTCTTGCTCCCCATCCAGTGCAATCCCCTCCTAAACAGGACTGAATGTATTATCTACCAACAGCACATTGTTCTTGAAGCACTAAGCTTCAGTTTATTAATTAACCCTCAACCAGCCCATTACCTTTTCCAGAGGCTCAATCTGTGTTTAATTTCATAACTCAGTAGGCAATTCACTATGGCTAGTGTACAAAAAACAGTAGGGTTAAGCACACACAAGGGTTGGGACTTCTCCTGGTGTGATGAACCTGCCCCCCGCTCCCCTGAACAGTAGGAATCCACACTGGGAGATTCTGCTTCTGAAAATCTATTTCAAAGGCAGTTTTCCATGGGGATGGCAGCTGCTGTTCAACAAATGCAAGTCCAAACCCTCTGGTTATACAGCCTTCTGAATTCTGGCCTTTATTAATTTTTTTAATTCTATGAAAAGAAATCTGAATATAGATTCTAAACTGTTTTAACCTTGCTAGACATGGAGGAAACTGCAATTTTCCATGCCCCCCCCCCCCAATCTTAATCATTGGTGAAGACAACAGAAGTTATTAAGAAAGAACAGCTGGTTCCTGACAAGAGCTCTGAAAATACAACTGCTCCCTGTCAGACATACAGAAGTATAACAAGTCTTGGAAATAGGTAAAGAGGAAGCATGCCCTCTTCCCCTCCCCAAATCCTCCTCTTTATGTTGTTGAAAACTGACAGTAGAAAATCACTTCAGGTAAATAGTAGGAGTAATAATAATTCTCACTTGATGGTTCTAGCAAATTTCTCCAAGCCCTTAAACTGCTCAGAGCTGCGGCAGCAGAATTTAATGTTGGACCTATGTTGGATGTCATAAAGTTTTCAATAATTCCTAGAGTTTCTGGATTTTCCCCAGAAGCAATGTCAGTCCTCTTTAGGAATTGTCATAAACTCTACAGAATGATGCCTCTTCTAGGTTTTTCTCAGAAGTGATGTCACACCAAGGGCCACCTTTCATGTCCCCCCCCCATCTCCCACTGGTTGCCACTGGGGTCTGTAACTCGAACCTCCGAAATGCAATCTTGACCAGACTTGGAGGGTGGCTGGAGAAGATTCTTGGCAAGTTTTGGCTCTCTGGGTGTGAAGAGGGTGGAGCCAGGGCTGCTGGAACTGACAGATTACGAACTGACGAACCAGGCTGGTCCATGAAAAGTTCGTAGTCCATGAAAATCAACGGACCACAGGCTGGCGGTCCGTGGGGTTTTCCCAGTCCTCTAGTTTAAATTCAACACTATGTTGATTGGCTTTTGGCCTACACAGTTTGCATCTTTCAGCTCAGCACCTGTCTGCTTCTTTAGGCTTTACTGAATACAGTGTTTTGTATGCCATGTGAGGCCATGGTTGTGTCTTGGTAAATATGTTACATTTGCAAAATCAGAGCAGCTTTTTTAATGATGAAGGGACAGAAAGGGACACCTCAAAATAAGAAGTCTGTGCAATGTTCATATTTTGTTTACTCAAAGAATGTGACATACAGCAGCCAGGGATAGAAGGTGGTACCTGTGGCAGATAGGGAGGAAGTTTCAGGATAATAGTATGCACATGCACAAAAGTTTTTTTGCACAATTAAACATAATGAATAATTTTTTAAAAAATAAACAGATTGCTGAAGATTGGGCAGTGCTGATCAAACTTTGTATATAGACTGAACTGAAGGGGCAGGTGGCTAATCATTCAAGTCTTTGGTGAAGAGCTCTGTATTTTGACAACCTTTGCTCAACTTTGCTTTCTTGAAAGAATGGCACATGCAGTTTTATAAACAATGCACTCAGTGATCATTGGTGGCTATGAATGATGCTGGGCTCCTTGTTCTTGTGAGTATAACAGTGCAACATGCATAAATGGAAGATTCTAGATAGGACCCAGCCAGCTTTTTCATTCAGTCTCATCCACTCCCCAGCCTTATTACAAATGCCATCCTACATGACTTTTGTCCATACAGGTCTCTCATGTTGTTCCCTTTCCTATCATTTCATTTTATATTGTGCAGTGGTGTAAATCCTACCCTCTCCCTCCCTCCCTCCCTCCCTCCCTCCATCTATCTTACAATGAGTAAGAATCACACACCCACCCACACTTAATTCTGTCTTTTGATGGTGCTCCAAATACTTGCTTCTCCCACCCACAATTCTAGGAAAATAATTACACAGCCTATCTGGCTGGTTTGTTTGTAAATTGTTTTTAAATAACTGTTGTCCTAGATATACCAGAATTTTTCTGCACATTATGTGACAGCAACATTATATTTGTAACTGAAGGTACACGTAACAGAGTTTCAGCCAATCTCGGCTCTCCAATCATTATACCTTGTATATGTACCAGTGTAGTTCTAAGCATGTTTGTTTCATTCACACATTATATTTTCATGGTGTATACCGAAAGCATTTTAGATGTATATCTAAAAAGGATTGGGGATGAATCAGCCCTCACTGAATAACGATGAATTTGGTGCTTGCTTTTTCTCTAATGCTGCATTTTCGTAAGACCTCTTTTAGTAATTGTATCTAATAGGATTCCTATACCTTAGCTCAGGGCTTTTTTTCAGTGGGAACGCAGTGGAACAGAGTTCCGGCACCTCTTGAAAATGGTCACATGGCCAGTGGCCCCACCCCGTGATCTCGAGACAGGGCAATCTAAACTCCTCTCTGTCTGGAGATCAGGGGGCAGGGCCACCGGCCATGTGACTATTTTCACTGAGGGCAATTTAAACTTTTAAAAACAACCCCCTTGTTCCAGCTGACCCAAAGTGACATCACTGTGCGGTCCTGAGTTCCACCACCTCTTTTCCCAGAAAAAAAGCCCTGCCTTAGCTCAACATTTTAACAGTACTAAAATGTAGAAGATCCATGCACTGAAGAGCACAGCATTACAACCCTATCAAACATAATGAATGCTATTTCAAAATTTTAGAAAGCCTTCCACACCAGAAGAGTTTCTTCTTCTCATACAGAAATATTACTGTTTTGAAACATGGCACCATTTAGACAGACAGACAGAGGTAAGATGAACATAGTTTGAATATACGAAACTGCCTTAAATGGAGGCAAAACACTGGTCTACTTGTATTGTCTACTTGTGCCGGCAGCAGGTCTCCAGGATCTGAGACGGAGAACAAATAAATAAATCTAGGACTGTTTTACATATTGACACAAGAAGCTGCCTTATCCTGAATCAGACCTTCAGTCTATCAAGATCAGTATTGTCTACTCAAACTGGCAGTGGCTCTCCAGGGTTTCAAGCAGAGGTCTTTCATGTCACCTACTACCGGATCATTTTTAAGCTGTACATGCTGGGGATTGAACCTGGGTCTTCCTGTGCACCAAGCAGATGCTCCATCACTGAGCTGTGGTCTTCTCGCTATGCTTGCTTCCAAGGCAGGTATCTGCAGGAAGTTGGGAAGCAGCACAAAAGGATTTTTTTTTAAGTAGAAAGATTGGGGGCAACAAAACAAGACCGAGGAATATGGGAAAATATAAGTCTTGTATCCAGAAGCCAAAGGGTAAAAATATCCCAATTGATAGTAAAATATCCCCCCTAAAAAAATGGAAGTGTTCACATCCTACTGAATAGCATGGTACAAGAGTTCCAGTATCAACAACAACAAAAAATTCCTGTTCTTGTATTAAAATAGACCTAGTTTTGTTGCCGTGTCATGTAATCCAATGCAGAGTAAGCGAGGATGACAATGTGTCATGCTATCAAAGTATCAATGTGTAAATTCAGCCTTGGATGACTAGTAGGGTCAAAGGGCATAACTTTGTTTAGGATTGCTCTGTGAGTCTACTGTGATCCCAATGTGACTGTTGCACAATTAAGTCTTTTTCTGACATCTGTGATGAAGACATACAGGGAGGGCATGGGATCATGACAGCAAGTGCCACATCTGATCTATTCATGTTCGTTGGAGTGTCTTCAGACAAGCTTCCTGGGTACGGTGCTCTACATATGATCACGAACTCTGAAAAAAAGTTGTTTCTGATTATGTGGAATAAACCACCTGCGTGTAGGTTTGTAAGCATGTAAGCTGTATGCATTCACTCATATTAATGTATTTAGGTCAGGGGCATTGCTGGCCACTATGATTGCACTTCATATGAGAAGAAGCTTCCACATTCTTTTTGATATCAGGGAAGCTCTGCATGTCCAATGAGAATACACATGGGGGACTTTCTCAGCACAGTAATAAACAGCAGAGCCCCTGGTCACAAGAAGCTACACATGTAAAACAGAGGTCCATGGAGTTTCCCATTGATGCTAGAAGAACTGTTCTGTGGCATTCCATTTGAAGAATGTGAGTTGCGTAAGAATTTCACAATGTGTGTCCAGATATACCCGAGTTGAAAATATACCTGAAATTAGCCATTTCAGCTTGGTTCAGGTATATCTAAACCAACAAGAAAACACTCCTGGAGTTGAATGAATAACAAGTGCAGGCTGGCACATGGGCTTCTGGCTGCTGGCAACTGTTCTTTGGCTGTAGGAGCCCAGGCTCCTGGCAGAAATTAAAGGAAAGGGCCATGGGAGAGATTTCCTTTTTAATTTCAGGATGGGTTTTTCAACAGGGCATGCTTTTTAAGAGCCAGAATTCAAACACTATGCCCCAAAAGATTACTAAAATGGAAAATCCTCCCAAATTTCCCATACGTCAGAAAGTATGTCCTGTAGAATTCCCAAATCCAAAATTAAACAGAAAATGTTTGCAGAGCACACCCCTATTTTTAACTTGTTGAATTTTACCGTCTTCTGTGAGAGAATTCTAGGACGGATGTATATCTTCAGCTCAAATTACCTTTATAAAAGGTAATTTACCTTTATAAAAATTGTCAAGAGATAGCTACTTGAAGAAATTTTTTGCAAAATGCTTCTTTTCAAATGTTACTGATGGTCATTAAAACTTTGTCCAGAAGACCCATGTTTCATTCCCTGCAAAGCGGAATGCAGTTCGATTAAGTGAATCGCGCCTTAATTACAGAGCCATATAAAAGCAGTGTAAAACAAAAGTGTTTTTTACATGGCCTGCTAGATGTAACAAGGAATGCAATGTGGTAGATTGGTAACCAATTTAAGCTTAATTTCAGAAAAGGAGAGGCACTTACAAATCCTCATTTACTTCTCCATTCCTTTTTATGTCCTTTTTTTTCCTTATTGTGCTGTGAAGTTGTCTGTGGATATGGCTAATAACCCTACTAAATAACCCTCTCATGAATAGGCTTTATGGGTTTTTTTAATTACTGTTGTAGGACTGTCATCCGCTGTTGCAGCTTCCTCAGGAAAGTAAGTGGAACTTATTTGTTTCCTTTTAAGGGTAAATTTTGGCCAGGGTGAGTAGTTTTTCCTTCTAGGCTGAATCTTAACAAAAAGTGGGAGGTGGGGCTCTACTGTTAAGCGCTGCTTCCCTGTGAAGGGATAACTGAGCTGATCGTAGTCAGAGGACATATTTGTTTGTTTCTTTGTTTGTTTCTTTATAATCTCCTTATCTCACTGAGACTCCAGGCAAGATTACACAGTGTGCGTCAATGCACTGTCAATGCAAACAGTACGACGAGACTTCTAATAAGCAATGTAGCTGGTCTGAAACAAAGAATAACTATTAGACATGAGATGTTAAACAATATAAAAAATAGCAGGGCTTTTTTTCAACAGGAACGCAGTGGAACGGAGTTCTGGAACCTCTTGAAAATGGTCACATGGCTGGTGGCCCCGCCCCCTGATCTCCAGACAGAGGGGAGTTTCGATTGCCCTCTGCGCCACTCCAGCGGCGCAGAGGGCAATATAAACTCCCCTCTGTCTGGAGATCAGGGGGCGGGGCCACCAGCCATGTGACCATTTTCGCCGAGGGCAACCCACTGAGTTCTGCCACCTCTTTTCCCAGAAAAAAAAGGCCTGGAAAATAGTATTCTATAGGAAGAAAATGATGCAGCGAGAGCAGGATAATACCTAAAGCAAATAAATAATGCACAGTGGTACAGGGCACAGTCCCATTCCCTTTCTAAGGTGCCTTCTCGAACCATTCCATTGTAATATAGCCTTTATAAAAATGTCTTCCTGAACAAGGGGTCAAGCCCCGAGGGAAGCAATTTTTGGCAGTATCTGCTATTGGGGAGCTGTGTTTTGACAACCTTTGAGAGAAACATTGATTTGGTTCCACAGATCCACTTGTGAATTAAATGGCTGCCTATTCCCCCCCCCCCAAGCCTTCAGACTGGCTTTCCCAGGGGGTGTAACAGGATGCATACTCAAGTGGAATTATTCCCACCAAATCAAGTAGATTTTTGGATCCATGGCCTTATTATGTATGCAACAGCAGATATGTAAGTAGATTGATGTATTTTTTTTACTTACTTTATTTATAGTCTGCCTTTCTGCAGATACTCAAGGTATTCTCATGCAGCCCAGTGAGCCTTAGATTGTAAGCACCCAAGCACAGAGAGAACAGCAGCGACTTAGAGCCAATGCAGCATGCCTAATGCATAAGACGCTGAAAACAACCTCCTTGTGCCAAGCCATAGCTATATTGGCTGCAACATCTGCAAGGACCTGCCCTGTGGTGCATCCCTCCTCCAATCCCATTGTGGTTCTCTGCACAAGCACAGCTGCTAGTGGGAAGGCAGAGCGAGGCGTGGCGAGCGACTCACAGATAGCCACAGGATTGCACTTCTGTCACTCGATCCTGCACACACACCCTCATTTTTCCTCCAAGAAACTCAGGGCAGCATACATGTTTCTCTCCTCTCAATCTTATCCTCACAACAGCCCTGCAAGTAGAGTTGCCAACTTCCAAGTGGAGCCTGAAGCTCTCCTGGAATTACAATTGATCTTCAGAAGACAGAGATCAGTTCCCCTGGAGAAAGTGGCAGTCTTGGAGGGTGGACTCTATGGCATTATAGCCTGCTGGGGTCTCTCCCCTCCCACAACCCCAGCCTTCACAGACTCCTCCCCTAAATTTCCAGGAATTTCCCAACCTGGAGTTTGCAAACCTACCTGCAAGGCAGGTTAGGTTGAGCAGGAGTGACTGGTGAGACTCCTGGCTGGGTTTTCTAAAAAGGGCTGGAAATCCCACATCTTTGTCCATCTATAAAATGTGAATTGTCAGCTTGTGCAGCTGGTTTCCCCTCATTCTGCTACTAACATTTTAAAGAAAAGCAGACACATTCTTTAAAAACACATCCGTTCTCCTTTAAAATGTGAGAGCTAAAGCAGGGAGCTTGGTTCTGAATATCCAAAATGAGCACTGGATGAAAAACTGAACACTCCCTCTCCTGCATGGCCCCGATGCAAATAGAGTCTGCACAGGTGGGCAGAGCCCCCAGCCCTAGTCTTGTGCTCTAACCCCTAAACTAGATTGGCTTTTGTAGCATTTGCAAGCTAAAATAGAATCCAGTGGCACCTTGAAGACAGGTAAGAGTGAGTGGGGCTACTGTCACATCCTCTTGGCAGTTTTGCTCTAGCCCCATGTATGGGCACTTAATAAAAGGAGTGCCATGTATTCAAAAACTGGAAAAAGACTAAAAAGTCATCTCCAGAGCAGTCACTGAGCTAATCTGGAACCATCATGGCCTGCATGAAAATAACTACATTCATTTTTAAAATCAAGTGCACTTCCAGTCTTCATGGATACAATGGAAATTTTGAAACCGCAAGTCCTCTGCATACCCCATTTTTCTGCCAAACTTTTATTTATCAGCAGTCCCATTATTACTAGTAATTCTTACAGATTATTTTTATATCACACTATCTATGGACACAGCACTGAAGAGAGTAACACAAGCTCTTTCTACCCAAAGGCATTTGTAATCTAAATTAAGAAGTTTTGGGGACGGGCTTGTATTATTGTGGCATAAAGCCTTCTGGCCACTGTGCCAACTAGACTGTATTTGTCATGCAGCTGGCCCTCATTAAAAACAACAACAACAAAACCCACAGATGGACAGGGTAGGACTCCTCTAACTGGGTATGCAATTTCAAGAGAGATGTAAAAATTCTCAATTTGCCATTTTCCATAATAGCGCTACAAACATTGGAAATATTCAAGGGATGTTTTGGGATTGTTGCTAGAAGCAGAAGAGCTGGCACCCAAATGCTTAATTAGAAATCCATACTAAATATCTCTGGTTCAGCAGCAAGCGCTTCCATGTACAAAGAAGGCAAATGAACAATCTCGTTTTTCTGCTCTTTCTCCTTCTCCCCCTTGATCACAAACCATAATTAGAGCACTTATATAAAATTACATTTGTCAGTTTGCCTGAGAAATACAGCCTTGGAGGCTTTATCCACAAAGAACAGACTGTTATCACTCACACCACAGCCGATAGCCCTGCCTTTTGAGTTGCAGAGGCAGGCAAGCAATTACATTATCTGTAGTCACAATCTAATACAAATTTAACAGCCTCGAAAATTAGGCTTGGGTCAATTCTGCTTAGAGATAGTTTCCAAAACTCAGTAATTAGTTGGCAAAGATCTGCAGAGGACCCACCAAGAGTCATGAAAGGCAAGGGGAACAAAAGAACAAAATAAGATGTTCCAAAGGAGATGAGCCATAAAGATGCCTTTCTCCTATGGAAGAGAGTTTTCAATACACTGGCATCAGAAGAAGGTAAAAGAGGTGTTGCTGAAATTAGATCAAAGATCTATTTAGTATAGTATTATATTTCCAAAAGCATCCAGATGAGACATGAAGGTGATAGCTTCTCAAATTTTTGGCCCCCAACATCTGGAATTTTGAGGCATACTTCTTGCGGAGCTCATTATTGCTAACAGCAGTTGAAAGTAGAGATGGGCACGAACCAAAAAAACCCCTAACCATGTGGTTCGTGGTTCGTCAAATTTCATGAACCACAAACTTTCATGAACCTGCCCCTGGCTCGCGAACCAGTTTGTTTGGTTTGTGAAAATGTCACTTCCGGGTCAGAAAAACGTCACTTGCGGGTCAGCAGAAGGTCACTTCTGGGCCAGCAGAAGGTCTGCAGGAAGTCCATCTCCTGTTACCTAGGAACCTGATTGATTGGCACCAGGCTGTCTGCAGTGACGAACCAAAAAACAAAACAAACGAACCAGCCTAAAAGTTCATGGCAGTTCATCAGAAATGGGATCTGATGTACTGTGGTTCGCAAACCACGAACCAGCCTGGTTCGTGCTTAATTTTGGTTCGTATTTTGGTTCATGCCCATCTCTAGTTGAAAAATCTATTTGCCATCTACGAGAAGGCATCTAAGGTGAAGCAATATTAGATATAGGCCTTGGCTTCAGATAAGGGTAGCTAGAGATAGACACCAGTAATCACAGTGTTGCAGTTACATAGGGTTTGATGAGATATCAGCTCATTCTCTTTACCCAAATGGGAGAGTTAATTGCATTTGGAAAGGAGAAAAAATATTACAGTCAATGACTCTTTGCCTGGGTACACAAACACATATAGCTCCTTCCAGCTGGGGTTTTGTACATTCATTTTAATAGCAGATACTTATCTGCACACACACAAAAATGTGTGTTCAGAGTTTACCCTGTGATGAGGCAAATAGGTCACTCCTTACATCCAGGCAGTAAAGCCCCTTCACCCAAAATAAATGTCTGGGTAGGATGTTTGTTTCTCTGCTCCTGCAACTCAACATTCTGTATGCAAAATGCAATCACTAGTGCAGGTCAAATATCATGGCTTTGCATTATTTTACATTCCATTGAGCATTGATTCCCACCCCCACCCCCATGTTGTTCAAAAGGGTCCAGTATCCAAAGTCTCTTGGTTGTCATTCTTTTTTATTTCAGTTTTTTAAAAAAAACTAAAACTGGCACTTGGCATGTCTTGGCAATAGTGCCAATTAAATCCACACAGTGTTTTCAAGAGCAAGCCATCTGATTACAGCCTTTAAAAGGGGTTTTTTGCAGGGGGTATGTGCCAGTACTTTGTACTGGCACCTTTTTATGTATTTTATGGATTACCAGCATCTTTTGATCATTCATGTCTGCCAGTGGCAGGCAAACTCTTGGCAGTTTCCCCCTTGCCCGCTGGTTGCCGGCAACTGATAGGATGTTGCAAGCCACCCATTGATCCCCCGCCACCATCAGGCATCCTGGGCAAAAGTGCAGCATGCAAGCTCCCAGCAGGTGAGACGACATCACTTCTGGAAGCGATGACATTGCGCTGGCTGCAGGAATACTCTTGTGCTTCGTGTCAGGCGGATTTGGGCCCCAAATTGTAGGAGCCCTCCCACGGCTGGAAATGATGTCCCTTCTGGAAGTGACATCACATGGAAGCCAAGAGCACGCGCCCAAAGCACACACATGAGGGACTCAGGTAAGGTAAGTAAGGGCCTGTTGCTGGTGAGCCCAGGAGACCCAACTGAGAGGAGAGACCATCATGAGTGCTGGCACCTCTCTCTCTCTCTCCCCCTCTTTTTGAAAAAGCGCACTTTAACTACCCCCAGGGCTTTTTTCCAGCTGGAACACAGTGGAATGGAGTTCCGGAACCTCTTGAAAATGGTCACACGGCTGGTGGCCCCGCCCCCTGATCTCCAGACAGAGGGGAGTTTAGATTGCCATCTGCGCCTCTAAACTCTAACTCTAAACTTCCCTCTGTCTGGAGATCAGGGGGCGGGGCCACCAGCCATGTGACCATTTTCTCTAAGGGCAACCCGCTGAGTTCCACCACCTCTTTTCCCAGAAAAAAAACCCTGACTATCCCAAATGAGTTTCCAAAAGAGAGAAGTTCAATGTTGTTATGCATGAACTGGTCAGACAGCACTGTCAGAAGAGGTCCTTCAGAACGGGACCTTACAAGCGCTGCATTGAGGTCTCACTGCCCAGATGGAGAAGATTGCAGCAGAGGAGAGTCTGATTGTCCTGTGCAGGCTGCAGCAGACTCCCCAAGTACTAGTCGGTACTCCCGCACAAGCATCCCAGAGCAAGCTAGTCATGGGAATCACAGATTCTACAATGCTGCATGAGTTGACCCTAAACTTATTGCTTAATACTTTGCATTGGGCTTTGCCCCATCTCGCATATGCTGCTGTCACGTTAAGAACTATTGTGCTGCTCTGAGAATGATCCATTTATTCCCTGGGTTGCTTTGGATGGTAGAGGGGGAGGTCCAAACCTCAGCTCCGGTTTCTGTTTAAAAGCTTAGCATGGTAAGATTCCAATTGCATTTATCAAATGACAATGGTGGCGCAGGAATATCTTAAGCTACACTCTGGTTCTGCATTTAAGGCACAGAGACACAAGAGTTGCATTTTGTATGGAAACATTATTCTGAAAGGAAGGCCATTTCTGTTGCACATCCCACTGGGAAGACATTCCTGCCGTATTTTAAAATACAGCTACGTTGGACAGGGCGGGGGTTTAGAAATGTATCATTTGTTGGTTGAGGAGAAACAAAATACCTATCTTTTTTTCTTCCTGCCTACATATAAGAGTAGTAGTGGACACTGCATGTGATCAGGTCGACCAAAGCACTTTTCCTTAAGTGGCTGCTGTCACTCTGCACATGCTCAGAGGCATGGTATCCTTAGGCCCAAAAAGAGATAACATCCCTATTTTGCGATACTGTGTTTGGTCCTGATCAAAAGGACATACTCTGAAATGTCTTTTCCTTCCCTCCTCCGTTTGTTGGAGTTGATAGCCGACCAAACAAAGTGTCTGCTATCACACCACAGGATCAGAGGCATGGTTGTCTTAATTCCCACAATTGTGTGTTCCTGATGGTAAGTGTAACAACAGCGGGAGGGCTATAAGCAAATTCTCTCTGTAGGCAAAAGCTGGGCTGCAAGGCTGCCAAGAGCCAAATATCCCCTTACACCACCCAGAACTAACTAGGGTTGCCAACTAAGGGCTGGGAAATTCCTGGAGATCTGGGAGTGAATCCTGGAGAGGGCGGAGTTTAGGAAGGGGAGGGACCTCAGGAGGGTACAATGTCACATAGTTCACTCTTCAAACAGACATTTTCTCCAGGGGAAAAGATCCCTGTAGTCTGGAGATCAGTTGTAATTCCGGGAGATCTCCAGGCACCTCTTGAGGTTGGCAACCCTAGACTCAACCTAAATACCATACGAAAGGAGATCCCATGACATGAATGGCTCCAAGGGCCCTCAAGGTGGCCCAGAGCCCCAGAATGTTGCTCCTCAGTCCTTCCCTTTCAGCAACCCTGTTGTGAGGTATTTCTTTCCAATGACTTGCATGGGTATGGGTATGTGTGTGTGTGAGAGAGAGTGTGTGCATGTGTGTCTATCAAAACATGCAACTGGTGTGCAGAAATGGCAGAAGTATATGCCTGACGGCAAATACAACAGAAATGCCATTGGGGTTAGAACATGGCTGCCAACTCCAGGTCAAGAATTCCATTCCACCTGCCTGAGGTGGATGGAATTTGGGGAGAGGAGGGAGTTCAGTAAGGCTGCGATGCCGTAGATTTTCCCCGGCAAAGCTGCCATTTCTTTCAGGAGATCTCTGTAGTTTGGAGAGCCGATGTAATTCTAGGAGACCTCCAAGCTCCACGTGGAAGTTGGTGGCAATCCTAGGTCAGAGCCTTTTTCTAGTACACAAAACTTTGTGTCCCTGTGCTCCAGAGGCAGTGCTACACCCCACTCACCCTGCACAAAATTCTACTTGTGGCCACCCTCATTCGCTCCCCCTCCTTTCCTACGGGTCTTCACATGCTCTCCATCCTGCCCCTCTGCAGTTAGGCAACTGAGAAAGTATGATCTCCCCCTCCCTCCTCGCATGCTAGTTGAGGGTGAGAGGCTTCCCCCATAACTGGATACGTTCAGAAGTATGTGATTTTTGTTCCCTTCTCCTTCCATGTACAAAGGGCTATGGTATTTTAATGGAACCTCTGGGCTCAAAAACACCCTTCCTCTGAATAACAGAGATGGAAATCACAGGCAAGGCACTTGTGAGTGCGTTGGCTGGAAATAAAAAAGGTGTGGGTGGGAATAAAAAAGGGTGTTGGGGGGGCATCTCTGATTCTTGCCCAGAATCACTAAGACTGCCCCTGCCGGACATGTTCTGTTTGAAGGGAGCGTGCTCAATGGCATGAAGCAACAAAATCTGACGGATGGCGCTGAGGTTTTTGCTGCACCAGCATGGAGGTCTCTAGGCCCTGGTACAGGTAGATGGCTTTTCTGGCAAATGCCAGAGTCTAGACTGCCCTGGGGCAATGGGAGACCCAAAGAACGTTGATGAGTTGATACTCATTTTTAAAATGTTGCTAAATTCCATGGAGTAGATCTGGGGGTGAGTTTTGTCTGACACGATTGCCTGTGGCATATTATACTACACTGCTATTTAGCCTGGATCATATCGATGTGATCCAGCTAAATTTAAGCATGTTTTTCCCATTGGATGTACTTAAATAAGACAAATAGCATTGAACAGTTACAAGCTTCTAAACCAATCGACAGGAGTCTGTGTTCAGAGGCAGTAACCCTCTGAATGCCAGTGCCAGGAGGTAACATCATGGGAAGGGCTCAGTCTCTCTGTCCTGTTGTTGCCCCCCCCCCCCTTCAGCAACTGGTTGGCCACTTTGTGTGACAGGATGCTGGACTAGATGCCTCCCTGGTCTGATCAAGTAAGGATCTTCTTACTTTCTTATGACTTCACTGTAAATTTATAATAACATTCAATTTATATACCGCCCTTCAGGATGATTTAACACCCACTCAGAGCAGTTTACAAAGTATGTTATTTTTATCCCCACAACAAACACACTGTGAGGTGGGTGGGGCTGAGAGAGCTCTGAGAGAGCTGTGACTCACCCATGATCACCCAGCTGGCTTCAAGTGGAGGAGTGGGGAATCAAACCCGGTTTTCCAGATTAGAGCGCCACGCTCTTAACCACTACACCAAACTAGCTGGATCATGTCCCATATGTTTATATTATGGACAGCTATGAATGGGTGTGTGTGTCTGTGCAGATGTAGGGTCTGCAATTTTGCTTAGTGTATATTTTATTCACACCTTGCTGCTACACTTTTTCTTAGGTGCTTGAACTGTGGGTTCCAGCTTCAGGAAGCTGAAATGTAAAACTCTAATTTTGTGCAGTGAACAATAACATACCTTGGCTGTTA
The DNA here is from genome assembly GCF_028583425.1 of Eublepharis macularius. Taxonomy (NCBI): domain Eukaryota; kingdom Metazoa; phylum Chordata; class Lepidosauria; order Squamata; family Eublepharidae; genus Eublepharis; species Eublepharis macularius. Next base: position 161,595,789 of record NC_072792.1, on the reverse strand, counting down.
AGGAAATTGCATCTAGAGCCCCTCTCACTCTTTTTTTTTTTACTGTCTATACTGAACTTTAGAAAGAGATGCAAACCATTTAAATTAGATATCCAGGCTGCGCTTTGTCACCAT